>NW_026061759.1:5000000-10000000 GCF_023897955.1 Schistocerca gregaria
TCAGCAGCATGAGAGATCACGGCTGCAACATGGTCTACCCATTCGTGGACGCTGGCACGGTGTTCCAAAACAGCCAGTTGACTGAAAAGTGTCCAGTCAGCTCTGCAAAGGTGCCACCGGGGCGGCACTGGTAATGCCACAGCCTCATCCAGGAGGCGAATCCAGAGGGGGAAGTGGTCACTAGAATGGAGGTCAGCAGCAGCCTCCCACAGAGCAGAATCCGCGAGTGCTGGAGAGCAAAAGGAAAGGTCAATAGCCGATGACGATCCGGAAGCAGTACAGAAATGAGTGGGAGCACCAGAGTTGAGGAGGCACAGTTCTTCAGACATCATGACGCTTTCCAGAATGCGACCCCTGGGGCAAGTAGTCGGAGAGCCCTATAAGACATTATGAGCGTTGAAGTCCCCCAGAAGAAGAAATGGGCGAGGGAGTTGGCTAATAAGGTCCGTGAGAGCCTGAGTGTCTATCGCATCCGGAGGTGGTAAATAAACAGAACAGACTGTGAGCCTCCGACCCACAAGAATGTCAACTGCAACTGCTTGCAAGTCGGTGACGAGAGGGAGCTCAGATGAGGGGTGCACATCACGGACAAAAACTGCAACACCACCCTTTGCCCTTTGCCCCGTCAGATCATCTTTTCGATATGCGGTATAGCCGCGTAAAGAAGGAGAATCAGTGGCCCGAAAATGTGTCTCTTGGAGACATAAGCACAAGGGGCACTCTCGTATGAGGAGTTGTAATTCGGCCACATGCGTCCTGAAACCATTCAGGTTCCACTGTAATATGGGAGCCAGTGATGAGGGTGGCTGAACTTTCACCCTGCCTCTGTGCTTTGGAGGAGAGACCGTACTGCATCTACATCTACATCTACATGACTACTCTGCAATTCACATTTAAGTGCTTGGCAGAGGGTTCATCGAACCACAATCATACTATCTCTCTACTATTCCACTCCCGAACAGCGAGCGGGAAAAACGAACACCTAAACCTTTCTGTTCGAGCTCTGATTTCTCTTATTTTATTTTGATGATCATTCCTACCTATGTTGGTTGGGCTCAACAAAATATTTTCGCATTCGGAAGAGAAAGTTGGTGACTGAAATTTCGTAAAAAGGTCTCGCCGCGACGAAAAACGTCTATGCTGTAATGACTTCCATCCCAACTCGTGTATCATATCTGCCACACTCTCTCCCCTATAACGCGATAATACAAAACGAGCTGCCCTTCTTTGCACCCTCTCGATGTCCTCCGTCAATCCCACCTGGTGAGGATCCCACACCGCGCAGCAATATTCTAACAGAGGACGAACGAGTGTAGTGTAAGCTGTCTCTTTAGTGGACTTGTTGCATCTTCTAAGTGTCCTGCCAATGAAACGCAACCTTTGGCTCGCCTTCCCGACAATATTATCTATGTGGTCCTTCCAACTGAAGTTGTTTGTAATTTTAACACCCAGGTACTTAGTTGAATTGACAGCCTTGAGAATTGTACTATTTATCGAGTAATCGAATTCCAACGGATTTCTTTTCGAACTCATGTGGATCATCTCACACTTTTCGTTATTTAGCGTCAATTGCCACCTGACACACCATACAGCAATCTTTTCTAAATCGCTTTGCAGCTGATACTGGTCTTCAGATGACCTTACTAGACGGTAAATTACAGCATCATCTGCGAACAGTCTAAGGGAACTGCTCAGATTGTCACCCAGGTCATTTATATAGATCAGGAACAGTAGAGGTCCCAGGACGCTTCCCTGGGGAACACCTGATATCACTTCAGTTTTACTCGATGATTTGCCGTCTATTACTACGAACTGCGACCTTCCTGACAGGAAATCACGAATCCAGTCGCACAACTGAGACGATACCCCATAGCTCCGCAGCTTGATTAGAAGTCGCTTGTGAGGAACGGTGTCAAAAGCTTTCCGGAAATCTAGAAATACGGAATCAACTTGAGATCCCCTGTCGATAGCGGCCATTACTTCGTGCGAATAAAGAGCTAGCTGCGTTGCACAAGAGCGATGTTTTCTGAAGCCATGCTGATTACGTGTCAATAGATCGTTCCCTTCGAGGTGATTCATAATGTTTGAATACAGTATATGCTCCAAAACCCTACTGCAAACCGACGTCAATGATATAGGTCTGTAGTTAAATGGATTACTCCTACTACCCTTCTTGAACACTGGTGCGACCTGCGCAATTTTCCAGTCTGTAGGTACAGATCTATCGGTGAGCGAGCGGTTGTATATGAGTGCTAAGTAGGGAGCTATAGTATCAGCGTAATCTGAAAGGAACCTAATCGATATACAATCTGGACCTGAAGACTTGCCCGTATCAAGCGATTTGAGTTGCTTCGCAACCCCTAAGGTATCTACTTCTAAGAAACTCATGCTAGCAGATGTTCGTGTTTCAAATTCTGGAATATTCCATTCGTCTTCCCTGGTGAAGGAATTTCGGAAAACTGCGTTCAATAACTCCGCTTTAGCGGCGCAGTCGTCGATAACAGTACCATCGGCACTGCGCAGCGAAGGTATTGACTGCGTCTTGCCGCTTGTGTACTTTACATACGACCAGAATTTCTTCGGATTTTCTACCAAATTTCGAGACAATGTTTCGTTGTGGAACCTATTAAAGGCATCTCGCATCGAAGTACGTGCCAAATTTCGCGCGTCTGTAAATTTTAGCCCATCTTCAGGATTTCGCGTTCTTCTGAACTTCGCATGCTTTTTCCGTTGCCTCTGCAACAGCGTTCGGACCTTTTTTGTGTACCACGGGGGATCCGTTCCATCTCTTACCAATTTATGAGGTATGAATATCTCAATTGCTGTTGCTACTATATCTTTGAATTTGAGCCACATCTCGTCTACATTCGCATAGTCAGTTCGGAAGGAATGGAAATTGTCTTTTAGGAAGGCTTCTAGTGGTACTTTATCCGCTTTTTTAAATAAAATTATTTTGCGTTTGTTTCTGATGGATTTGGAAGAAATGGTATTGAGCCTAGCTACAATGACCTTGTGATCACTAATCCCTGTATCAGTCATGATGCTCTCTATCAGCTCTGGATTGTTTGTGGCCAAGAGGTCAAGTGTGTTTTCGCAACCATTTACAATTCGCGTGGGTTCGTGGACTAACTGCTCTAAATAATTTTCGGAGAATGCATTTAGGACAATCTCGGAAGACGTTTTGTGCCTACCACCGGTTTTGAACAAGTATTTTTGCCAACATACCGAGGGTAGGTTGAAGTCCCCACCAACTATAACCGTATGAGTGGGGTATTTATTTGTTACGAGACTCAAACTTTCTCTGAACTGTTCCGCAACTGTATCATCGGAGATTTATTCCTGGGGCGAGAAGATCGCCCCCGGTCGACATCAATGTCCATAAGATCCGATGACGACCCACGGGAGATGTCAGACAGTACAATGGCATCATCATCGGACCGACGCTGACTAGTCTCCTCAGGTGGCAGAACCTTCATCTTCTGAGGCTTTGTCTTGGGGAACTTGGAATGCAGAGCCTTGTCAACAGTTGGAGGTTGACTCGCCTGGGCAGAAGGCGCCATATGGGGGGAGGCTGGAAGTACCTCAATGTCAGCAACCACGGCCTTGTCCGATGTAGTGGGGAGAGCCGCAGATTGCAAAACAACCGCAGCAGCACAAGTGCACTGGCAAGCGCAGGTTTTAGTGCTAACGCTAGCAACCTCCGTTTGTGTAGCAACAGTGGCCAGTTGTACCGGTTTTTTGAGAGCGGAAGCGAAAGATGTGGAAAACACAGGAGGTTGCATGGCCTTAAAGATCTTCTTGGCCTCACCATAGGGGATGCGCTTAGATGTTTTAATCTCCTGTACCTTCCGCTCTTCGAGATAGATGGGGCAGATCCGGCTCCAGACAGGGTGACTCCCAGAGCAATTCACGCACTTCACAGGCGATGAACAATCGGCTCCATCATGGGCAGGCTGACCACATTTACCACACGTGGCTATTCCATTGCACCCCAACGTAGTATGCCCAAAGCGCTGACATTTAAAACAGCGCATTGGGTTGGGGAAATATGGCCGTACGGACAAACGTAAGAACCCCGCTTTAACATGCTCCGGGAGTCTCGGGCAACTGAATGTGAGAATAAACGAGTCAGATTTGACGAGGTCCCCATTGACTCGTTTCATAATGTGCTGCACGTCAACAATTCCTTCGTCAGCCCACTCAGATTTTAGCACGTCTATGGGGATATCCACCAAGTCCCTACACGTCACAACACCCTTACTATAGTTCAAAGTGGAGTGGAGCTCGGTCTCGACAGCGTACTCTCCTAGACAATTTGCTTTCCGAAGGGCAGCGACTTGACGGGAACTAGAAGTTTCAACTAACAGAGTCCCATTGCGCAGTCGCTTTACAGATTTCAGTGTTCCTGCAATTCCCTCAAGACCCTTGTGGATGTAAAAGGGAGAAACCCTCTCAAAGCTACCCTCCTTCCTTTTAATAATCAAAAACACATTCTGATTATCAGCATGTGCTCCGTTACTACATTCTGTTAAATCTCTAGCAACACCAGGCGCTGGAGGACTCGCAGCGCGTAGCCGCTTTTTCGATTGGGTGTGTTTTCCTACCAGCGGCCCACCCAAGCCACTGGTAGGGGGAAAAGTAGAGGTCGAAGGGTCCATTGTGGTCCCACGAGCAGCTAGGGAACTAAAAGTCCGCTCAGACAGAGCCCCGCGTGCCTGAGTAAGCCTTATACAACTGGGGTGCGGCAGGTGCCCCAGAGGTTGCCCACTTGCGACTGTTCCACCCCAACAGCCATGCATCTTCTAGCCGCGGAGCACACCGAAAGATTGAGGGGTTTTTATAGAGGTTGGCCTTCCTCGCAATCCAGACGGTCAAGCCATGATTACCATTCCCCGCAGCACACAACGTTTCACCGCCGCGCCGTACGGTGGTCGCTGAAGCATGTCCGGGGGTTACGGTGACAGGACACCGGCGGCGCAGACCAGTCCCGAGCTCAGGACCCCGGGGTCGCCAAGCCCGTACTCAGCAAGTGAATGCTGAGCCGATGGGGGGAACTTAGAAGATTCTTCTGTGTTCTACTATGGTGGTTTTAGTGTTTCCGCATACCGCAGCACGCGACATAGCTTTGCAGACGATAAATGTAACCGTTACAGAGAGAAGAGCGGCCATTGTGACGATCTGGCTTTAAAACGATTCTATGACAAATGACGAAAACGGACGGATTTCTCAGGTTTTTACTACATATGAACACTTTTCACATTCTCCCATGCAACGCGGCTGCTAGTCTCCCTTTCATGCAAAATCTTAAGGTCCTAGGTCATGTCCAAGCCACCAAAGCCGGCTAAAAAGTGATTAATCGACAACTAAAACTTAATTAGTACTACTTCTTACTGGCTATTACTTCAATTTAGAAGCTTCTTCTGTGTTCTAATATGGTGCTTTTAGTGTCTCCGCATACCGCAGCACGCGACATAGCTTTGCAGACGATAAATGTAACCGTCTCAGAGAGAAAAGCGGCCAATGTGACGATATGGCTTTAAGTCGATTCGATAACAAATGACGAAAACGGACGGGTTTCTCAGGTATTTACTACATATGAACACTTTTCACATTCTCCCATGCAACGCGGCTGCTACTCCTCCTTTCATGCAAAATCTTAAGGTCCTAGGTCATGTCCAAGCCACCAAAGACGGTAAAAAGTGAATAATCGATAATTAAAACTTGAATTGTACTACTTCTTACTGGCTATTACTTCAACTTAGAAGCTTCTTCTGTGTTCTACTATGGTGCTTTTAGTGTCTCCGCATACCGCAGCACGCGACATAGCTTTGCAGACGATAAATGTAACCGTCTCAGAGAGAAAAGCGGCCAATGTGACGACCTGGCTTTGAGTCGATTCGATAACAAATGACGAAAACGGACTGATTTCTCAGGTTTTTACTACATATGAACGCTTTTCACATTCTCCCGTGCAAAGCGGCTGCTAGTCCTACTTTCATGCAAAATCTTAAGGTCCTAGGTCATGTCCAAGCCACCAAAGCCGGCTAAAAAGTGAATAATCGACAACTAAAACTTGAATTGTACTACTTCTTACTGGCTATTACTTCAACTTAGAAGCTCCTTCTGTGTTCTACTATGGTGCTTTTAGTGTCTCCACATACCGCAGCACGCGACATAGCTTTGCAGACGATTAATGCAACCGTCTCAGAGAGAAAAGCGGCCAATGTGGCGATCTGGCTTTAAGTCGATTCGATAACAAAGACGAAACCGGACGGATTTCTCAGGTTGTTACTACATATGAACACTTTTCACATTCTCCCATGCAACGCGGCTGCTAGTCCTTCTTTCATGCAAAATCTTAAGGTCCTAGGTCATGTCCAAGCCACCAAAGCCGGCTAAAAAGTGAATAATCGACAACTAAAACTTGAATTGTACTACTTCTTACTGGCTATTACTTCGACTTAGAAGCTTCTTCTGTGTTCTACTATGGTGCTTTTAGTGTTCCCGCATACCGCAGCAAGCGACATAGCTTTGCAGACGATAAATGTAACCGTTTCAGAGAGAAGAGCGGCCAACGTGACGATCTGGCTTTGAGTCGATTCGATAACAAATGACGAAAACGGACTGATTTCTCGGGTTTTTATTACATATGAACACTTTTCACAATCTCCCGTGTAACGCGGCTGCTAGTCCTCCTTTCATGCTAAATCTTAAGGTCCTAGGTCATGTCCAAGCCACCAAAGCCGGCTAAAAAGTGAATAATCGGCAACTAAAACTTGAATTGTACTACTTCTTACTGGCTATTACTTCAACTTAGAAGCTCCTTCTGTGTTCTACTATGGTGCTTTTAGTGTCTCCACATACCGCAGCACGCGACATAGCTTTGCAGACGATAAATGTAACCGTCTCAGAGAGAAAAGCGGCCAATGTGACGATCTGGCTTAAAATCGATTCGATAACAAATGACGAAAACGGACGGATTTCTCAGGTTTTTACTCCATATGATCACTTTTCACATTCTCCCGTGCAACGCGGCTGCTACTCCTCCTTTCATGCAAAATCTTAACGTCCTAGGTCATATCCAAGCCACCAAAGCCGGCTAAAAAGTGAATAATCGATAATTAAAATTGAATTGTACTATTTCTTACTGGCTATTGCTTCAACTTAGAAGCTTCTTCTGTGTTCTGCTATGGTGCTTTTAGTGTCTACGCATACGGCAGCACGCGACATAGCTTTGCAGACGATTAATGAAACCGTTTCAGAGAGAAGAGAGGCCAATGTGACGATCTGGCTTTAAATCGATTCGATAACAAATGACGAAAACGGACGGATTTCTCAGGTTTTTACTCCATATGAACACTTTTCACATTCTCCCGTGCAACGCGGCTGCTAGTCCTCCTATAATGCAAAATCTTAAGGTTCCACCTCATGTCCAAGCCACCAAATCCGGCTAAAAAGTGAATAATCAATAACTAAAACTTGAATTGTACTACCTCTTACTGGCTATTACTTCAACTTAGAATCTTCTTCTGTGTTCTACTATGGTGCTTTTAGTGTTCCGCATACCGCAGCACGCGACATAGCTTTGCAGACGATAAATGTAACCGTCTCAGAGAGAAAAGTGGCCAATATAACGATCTGGCTTTAAGTCGATTCGATAACAAATGACGAAAACGGACGGATTTCTCAGGTTTTCACTACATATGAACACTTTTCACATTCTCCCGTGCAACGCGGCTGCTAGTCCTCCTTTCATGCAAAATCTTAAGGTCCTAGGTCATGTCCAAGCCACCAAAGCCGGCTAAAAAGTGAATAATCGACAACTAAAACTTGAATTGTACTACTTCTTACTGGCTATTACTTCAACTTAGAAGCTTCTTCTGTGTTCTACTATGGTGCTTTTAGTGTCTCCACATACCGCAGCATGCGACATAGCTTTGCAGACGATAAATGTAACCGTCTCAGAGAGAAAAGCGGCCAATGTGACGATCTGGCTTCAAGTCTATTCGATAACAAATGACGAAAATGGACAGATTTGTCAGGTTTTTACTACATATGAACACTTTTCACATTCTCCCATGCAACGCGGCTGCTAGTCCTCCTTTCATGCAAAATCGTAAGATCCTTGGTCATGTCCAAGCCACCAAAGACGGCTAAAAAGTGAATAATCGATAACTAAAACTTGTATTGTACTACTTCTTTCTGCCTATTACTTCAACTTAGAAGCTTCTTCTGTGTTCTACTATGGTGCTTTTAGTGTCTCCACATACCGCAGCACGCGACAGAGCTTCGCAGACGATAAATGTAACCGTTTCAGAGAGAAGAGCGGCCAATGTGACAATCTGGCTTTAAATCGATTCGATAACAAATGACGAAAACGGCCGGGTTTCCTAGTCTTTTACTACATACGAACACTTTTCACATTCTCCCGTGCAACGCGGCTGCTAGTCCTCCTATAATGCAAGATCTTAAGGTTCCACCTCATGTCCAAGCCACCAAATCCGGCTAAAAAGTGAATAATCATTAACTAAAACTTGAATTGTACTACTTCTTACTGGCTATTACTTCAACTTAGAATCTTCTTCTGTGTTCTACTATGGTGCTTTTAGTATTCCGCATACCGCAGCACGCGACTTAGCTTTGCAGACGATAAATGTAACCGTTTCAGAGAGAAGAGCGGCCAATATAACGATCTGGCTTTAAGTCGATTCGATAACAAAAAACGAAAACGGACGGATTTCCCAGGTTTTCACTACATATGAACACTTTTCACAGTCTCCCGTGCAACGCGGCTGCTAGTCCTCCTTTCATGAAAAATCTTAAGGTCCTAGGTCATGTCCAAGCCACCAAAGCCGGCTAAAAAGTGAACAATCGACAACTAAAACTTGAATTATACTACTTCTTACTGGCTATTACTTCAACTTAGAAGCTTCTTCTGTGTTCTACTATGGTGCTTTTAGTGTCTCCACATACCGCATCACGCGACATAGCTTTGCAGACGATAAATGTAACCGTCTCAGAGAGAAAAGCGGCCAACGTGACGATCTGGCTTTAAATCGATTCGATAACAAATGACGAAAACGGACGGATTTCTCAGGTTTTTACTCCATATGAACACTTTTCACATTCTCCCGCGCAACGCGGCTGCTAGTCCTCCTTTCATCAAAATCTTAAGGTTCCACCTCATGTCCAAGCCACCAAATCCGGCTATAAAGTGAATAATCAATAACTAAAACTTGAATTGTACTACTTCTTACTGGCTATTACTTCAACTTAGAATCTTCTTCTGTGTTCTACTATGGTGCTTTTAGTGTTCCGCTTACCGCAGCACGCGACATAGCTTTGCAGACGATAAATGTAACCATCTCAGAGAGAAAAGCGGCCAATATAACGATCTGGCTTTAAGTCGATTCGATAACAAATGACGAAAACAGACGGATTTCTCAGGTTTTCACTACATATGAACACTTTTCACATTCTCCCGTGCAACGCGGCTTCTAGTCCTCCTTTCATGCAAAATCTTAAGGTCCTAGGTCATGTCCAAGCCACCAAAGCCGGCTAAAAAGTGAATAATCGACAACTAAAACTTGAATTGTACTACTTCTTACTGGCTATTACTTCAACTTAGAAGCTTCTTCTGTGTTCTACTACGGTGCTTTTAGTGTCTCCACATACCGCAGCAAGTGCCATAGCTTTGCAGACGATAAATGTAACCGTCTCAGAGAGAAAAGCGGCCAATGTGACGATCTGCCTTTAAGTCGAATCAATAACAAATGACGAAAATGGACAGATTTCTCAGGTTTTTACTACATATGAACACTTTTCACATTCTCCCGTGCAACGCGGCTGCTGGTCCTCCTTTCATGCAAAATCGTAAGGTCCTAGGTCATGTCCAAGCCACCAAAGCCGGCTAAAAAGTGAATAATCGACAACTAAAACTTGAATTGTACTACTTCTTACTGGCTATTACTTCAACTTAGAAGCTCCTTCTGTGTTCTACTATAGTGCTTTTAGTGTCGCCACATACCGCAGCACGCGACATAGCTTTGCAGACGATAAATGTAACAGTCTCAGAGAGAAAAGCGGCCAATGCGACGATCTGGCTTTAAGTCGATTCGATAACAAATGACGATAACGGACGTATTTCTCAGGTTTTTACTCCATATGAACACTTTTCACATTCTCCCGCGCAACGCGGCTGCTAGTCCTCCTTTTCATGCAAAATCTTAAGGTCCTAGGTCTTATCCAAGCCACCAAAGCCGGCTAAAAAGTGAATAATCGATAATTAAAACTTGAATTGTACTACTTCTTACTGGCTATTACTTCAACTTAGAAGCTTCTTCTGTGTTCTACTATGGTGCTTTTAGTGTTCCCGCATACCGCAGCACGCGACATAGCTTAGCAGACGATAAATGTAACCGTTTCAGAGAGAAGAGCGGCCAATGTGACGATCTGGTTTTAAATCGATTCGATAACAAATGACGAAAACGGCCGGGTTTCTCAGGTTTTTACTACATATGAACACTTTTCACATTCTCCCGTGCAACGCGGCTGCTAGTCCTCCTATCATGCAAAATCTTAAGGTTCCACCTCATGACCAAGCCACCAAATCCGGCTAAAAAGTGAATAATCAATAACTAAAACTTGAATTGTACTACTTCTTACTGGCTATTACTTCAACTTAGAATCTTCTTCTGTGTTCTACTATGGTGCTTTTAGTGTTCCGCATACCGCAGCACGTGACATAGCTTTGCAGACGATAAATGTAACCGTCTCAGAGAGAAAAGTGGCCAATATAACGATCTGGCTTTAAGTCGATTCGATAACAAATGACGACAATGGACAGATTTCTCAGGTTTTTACTACATATGAACACTTTTCACATTCTCCCATGCAACGCGGCTGCTAGTCTTCCTTTCATGCAAAATCGTAAGGTCCTTGGTCATGTCCAAGCCACCAAAGCCGGCTAAAAGGTGAATAATCGATAACAAAACTTGAATTGTACTACTTCTTACTGGCTATTACTTCAACTTAGAAGCTTCTTCTGTGTTCTACTATGGTGCTTTTAGTGTTCCCGCATACCGCAGCACGCGACATAGCTTTGCAGACGATAAATGTAACCGTCTCAGAGAGAAAAGCGGCCAATGTGACGATCTGGCTTTAAGTCGATTCGATAACAAATGACGATAACGGACGGATTTCTCAGGTTTTTACTCCATATGAACACTTTTCACATTCTCCCGCGCAACGCGGCTGCTAGTCCTCCTTTCATGCAAAATCTTAAGGTCCTAGGTCTTATTCAAGCCACCAAAGCCGGCAAAAATGTGAATAATCGATAATTAAAACTTGAATTGTACTACTTCTTACCGGCTATTACTTCACCTTAGAAGCTTCTTCTGTGTTCCACTATGGTGCTTTTAGTGTTCCCGCATACCGCAGCACGCGACATAGCTTTGCAGACGATAAATGTAACCGTTTCAGAGAGAAGAGCGGCCAATGTGACGATCTGGCTTTAAATCGATTCGATAACAAATGACGAAAACGGCCGGGTTTCTCAGGTTTTTACTACATATGAACACTTTTCACATTCTCCCGTGCAACGCGGCTGCTAGTCCTCCTATCATACAAAATCTTAAGGTTCCACCTCATGTCCAAGCCACCAAATCCGGCTAAAAAGTGAATAATCAATAACTAAAACTTGAATTGTACTACTTCTTACTGGCTATTACTTCAACTTAGAAGCTTCTTCTGTGTTCTACTATGGTGCTTTTAGTGTTCCGCATACCGCAGCACGCGACATAGCTTTGCAGACGATAAATGTAACCGTCTCAGAGAGAAAAGCGGCCAATATAACGATCTGTCTTTAAGTCGATTCGATAACAAATGACGAAAACGGACGGATTTCTCAGGTTTTCACTACATATGAACACTTTTCACATTCTCGCGTGCAACGCGGCTGCTAGTCCTCCTTTCATGCAAAATCTTAAGGTCCTAGGTCACGTCCAAGCCACCAAAGCCGGCTAAAAAGTGAATAATCGACAACTAAACCTTGAATTGTACTACTTCTTACTGGCTATTACTTCAACTTAGAAGCTTCTTCTGTGTTCTACTATGGTGCTTTTAGTGTCTCCACATACCGCAGCACGCGACATAGCTTTGCAGACGATAAATGTAACCGTCTCAGAGAGAAAAGCGGCCAATGTGACGATCTGGCTTTAAGTCGATTCAATAACAAATGACGAAAATGGACAGATTTCTCAGGTTTTTACTACATATGAACACTTTTCACATTCTCCCGTGCAACGCGGCTGCTGCTCCTCCTTTCATGCAAAATCTTAAGGTCCTAGGTCATGTCCAAGCCACCAAAGCCGGCTAAAAAGTGAATAATCGACAACTAAAACTTGAATTGTACTACTTCTTACTGGCTATTACTTCAACTTAGAAGCTCCTTCTGAGTTCTACTATGGTGCTTTTAGTGTCGCCACATACCGCAGCACGCGACATAGCTTTGCAGACGATAAATGTAACCGTCTCAGAGAGAAAAGCGGCCAATGTGACGATCTGGCTTTAAGTCGATTCGATAACAAATGACGATAACGGACGGATTTCTCAGGTTTTTACTCCATATGAACACTTTTCACATTCTCCCGCGCAACGCGGCTGCTAGTCCTCCTTTCATGCAAAATCTTAAGGTCCTAGGTCATGTCCAAGCCACCAAAGCCGGCTAAAAAGTGAATAATCGATAATTAAAACTTGAATTGTACTACTTCTTACTGGCTATTACTTCAACTTAGAAGCTTCTTCTGTGTTCTACTATGGTGCTTTTAGTGTTCCGCATACCGCAGCACGCGACATAGCTTTGCAGACGATAAATGTAACCGTCTCAGAGAGAAAAGCGGCCAATATAACGATCTGGCTTTAAGTCGATTCGATAACAAATGACGAAAACGGACGGATTTCTCAGGTTTTCACTACATATGAACACTTTTCACATTCTCCCGTGCAACGCGGCTGCTAGTCCTCCTTTCATGCAAAATCTTAAGGTCCTAGGTCATGTCCAAGCCACCAAAGCCGGCTAAAAAGTGAATAATCGACAACTAAAACTTGAATTGTACTACTTCTTACTGGCTATTACTTCAACTTAGAAGCTTCTTCTGGGTTCTACTATGGTGCTTTTAGTGTCTCCACATACCGCAGCACGCGACATATCTTTGCAGACGATAAATGTAACCGTCTCAGAGAGAAAAGCGGCCAATGTGACGATCTGGCTTTAAGTCGATTCGATAACAAATGACGAAAATGGACAGATTTCTCAGGTTTTTACGACATATGAACACATTTCACATTCTCCCGTGCAACGCGGCTGCTAGTCCTCCTTTCATGCAAAATCGTAAGGTCCTAGGTCATGTCCAAGCCACCAAAGCCGGCTAAAAAGTGAATAATCGACAACTAAAACTTGAATTGTACTACGTTTTACTGGCTATTACTTCAACTTATAAGCTCCTTCTGTGTTCTACTATGGTGCTTTTAGTGTCCCCACATACGGCAGCACGCGACATAGCTTTGCAGACGATAAATGTAACCGTCTCAGAGAAAAAAGCGGCCAATGTGACGATCTGGCTTTAAGTCGATTCGATAACAAATGACGAAGACGGACTGATTTCTCAGGTTTTTACTACATATGAACACTTTTCACATTCTCCCATGCAACGCGGCTGCTAGTCCTCCTTTCATGCAAAATCTTAAGGTCCTAGGTCATGTCCAAGCCACCAAAGCCGGCTTAAAGGTGAATAATCGATAACTAAAACTTGAATTGTACTACTTCTTACTGGCTATTACTTCAACTTAGAAGTTTCTTCTGTGTTCTAATATGGTGCTTTTAGTGTCTCCGCATACCGCAGCACGCGCCATAGCTTTGCAGACGATAAATGTAATCGTCTCAGAGAGAAAAGCGGCCAATGTGGCGATCTGGCTTTAAGTCGATTCGATAACAAATGACGATAACGGACGGATTTCTCAGGTTTTTACTCCATATGAACACTTTTCACATTCTCCCGTGCTACGCGGCTGCTAGTCCTCCTTTCATGCAAAATCTTAAGGTCCTAGGTCTTATCCAAGCCACCAAAGCCGGCTAAAAAGTGAATAATTGATAATTAAAACTTGAATTGTACTACTTCTTACTGGCTATTACTTCAACTTAGAAGCTTCTTCTGTGTTCTACTATGGTGCTTTTAGTGTTTCCGCATACCGCAGCACGCGACATAGCTTTGCAGACGATAAATGTAACCGTTTCAGAGAGAAGAGCGGCCAATTTGACGATCTGGCTTTAAATCGATTCGATAACAAATGACGAAAACGGAAGGATTTCTCAGGTTTTTACTACATATGAACTCATTTCACATTCTCCCGTGCAACGCGGATGCTAGTCTTCCTTTCATGCAAAATCTTAAGGTCCTAAGTCATGTCGAATCCACCAAAGCCGGCTAAAAAGTGGTTAATCGACAACTAAAACTTAAATAGTACTACTTCTTACTGGCCATTACTTCAATTTAGAAGCTTATTCTGTGTTGTAATACGGTGCTTTTAGTGTCTCCGCAGACCGCAGCACGCGACATAGCTTTGCTGACGATAAATGTAACCGTCTCAGAGAGAAAAGCGGCCAATGTGACGATCTGGCTTTAAGTCGTTTCGATAACAAATGACGAAAATGGACGGATTTCTCAGGTTTCTACTACATATGAACACTTTTCACATTCTCCCATGCAACGCGGCTGCTAGTCCTCCTTTCATGCAGAATCTTAAGGTCCTAGGTCATGTTCAAACCACCAAAGACGGCTAAAAAGTTAATAATCGATAACTAAAACTTGAATTGTACTACTTCTTACTGGCTATTACTTCAACTTAGAAGCTTCTTCTGTATTCTACTATTGTGCTTCTAGTGTTTCCGCATACCGCAGCACGCGACATAGCTTTGCAGACAATAAATGTAACCGTCTCAGAGAGAAAAGCGGCCAATGTGACGATCTGGCTTTAAGTCGATTCAATAACAAATGAAGATAACGGACGGATTTCTCAGGTTTTTACTCCATATGAACACTTTTCACATACTCCTGTGCAACGCGGCTGCTAGTCCACCTTTCATGCAAAATCTTAAGGTCCTAGGTCTTATCCAAGCCACCAAAGCCGGCTAAAAAGTGAATAATCTATAATTAAAACTTGAATTGAACTACTTCTTACTGGCTATTGCTTCAACTTAGAAGCTTCTTCTGTGTTCTACTATGGTGCTTTTAGTGTCTCCGTATACGGCAGCACGCGACATAGCTTTGCAGACGATAAATGTAACCGTGTCAGAGAGAAAAGCGGCCAATGTGACGATCTGGCTTTAAGTGGATTCGATAACAAATACGAAACCGGACGGATTTCCCAGGTTTTTACTACATATGAACACTTTTCACATTCTCCCGTGCAACGCGGCTGCTAGTCCTCCTTTCATGCAAAATCTTAAGGTCCTAGGTCATGTCCAAGCCACCAAAGCCGGCTAAAAAGTAAATAATCGACAACTAAAACTTGAATTGTACTACTTCTTACTGGCTATTATTTCAACTTAGAAGTTTCTTCTGTGTTCTAATATGGTGCTTTTTGTGTCTCCGCATACCGCAGCACGCGACATAGCATTGCAGACGATAAATGTAACCGTCTCAGAGAGAAAAGCGGCCAATGTGACGATCTCGCTTTAAGTCGATTCGATAACAAATGACGATAACGGACGGATTTCTCAGGTTTTTACACCATATGAACACTTTTCACATTCTCCCGTGCAACGCGGCTGCTAGTCCTCCTTTCATGCAAAATCTTAAGGTCCTAGGTCTTATCCAAGCCACCAAAGCCGGCTAAAAAAGTGAATAATCGATAATATAAACTTGAATTGTACTACTTCTTACTGGCTATTACTTCAACTTAGAAGCTTCTTCTGTGTTCTACTATGGTGATTTTAGTGTGCCCGCATACCGCAGCACGCGACATAGCTTTGCAGACGATAAATGTAACCGTTTCAGAGAGAAGAGCGGCCAATGTGACGATCTGGCTTTAAATCGATTCGATAACAAATGACGAGAACGGACGGATTTCTCAGGTTTTTACTACATATGAACACTTTTCACATTCTCCCGTGCAACGCGGCTGCTAGTCCTCCTTTCATGCAAAATCTTAAGGTCATAAGTCATGTTCAAGCCACCAAAGCCGGCTAAAAAGTGAATAATCGACATCTAAAACTTGAATTGTACTACTTCTTACTGGCTATTACTTCAACTTAGAAGCTCCTTCTGTGTTCTACTATAGTGCTTTTAGTGTCGCCACATACCGCAGCACGCGACATAGCTTTGCAGACGATAAATGTAACAGTCTCAGAGAGAAAAGCGGCCAATGCGACGATCTGGCTTTAAGTCGATTCGATAACAAATGACGACAACGGACGGATTTCTCAGGTTTTTACTCCATATGAACACTTTTCACATTCTCCCGCGCAACGCGGCTGCTAGTCCTCCTTTTCATGCAAAATCTTAAGGTCCTAGGTCTTATCCAAGCCACCAAAGCCGGCTAAAAAGTGAATAATCGATAATTAAAACTTGAATTGTACTACTTCTTACTGGCTATTACTTCAACTTAGAAGCTTCTTCTGTGTTCTACTATGGTGCTTTTAGTGTTCCCGCATACAGCAGCACGCGACATAGCTTTGCAGACGATAAATGTAACCGTTTCAGAGAGAAGAGCGGCCAATGTGACGATCTGGTTTTAAATCGATTCGATAACAAATGACGAAAACGGCCGGGTTTCTCAGGTTTTTACTACATATGAACACTTTTCACATTCTCCCGTGCAACGCGGCTGCTAGTCCTCCTATCATGCAAAATCTTAAGGTTCCACCTCATGACCAAGCCACCAAATCCGGCTAAAAAGTGAATAATCAATAACTAAAACTTGAATTGTACTACTTCTTACTGGCTATTACTTCAACTTAGAATCTTCTTCTGTGTTCTACTATGGTGCTTTTAGTGTTCCGCATACCGCAGCACGTGACATAGCTTTGCAGACGATAAATGTAACCGTCTCAGAGAGAAAAGTGGCCAATATAACGATCTGGCTTTAAGTCGATTCGATAACAAATGACGACAATGGACAGATTTCTCAGGTTTTTACTACATATGAACACTTTTCACATTCTCCCATGCAACGCGGCTGCTAGTCTTCCTTTCATGCAAAATCGTAAGGTCCTTGGTCATGTCCAAGCCACCAAAGCCGGCTAAAAGGTGAATAATCGATAACAAAACTTGAATTGTACTACTTCTTACTGGCTATTACTTCAACTTAGAAGCTTCTTCTGTGTTCTACTATGGTGCTTTTAGTGTTCCCGCATACCGCAGCACGCGACATAGCTTTGCAGACGATAAATGTAACCGTCTCAGAGAGAAAAGCGGCCAATGTGACGATCTGGCTTTAAGTCGATTCGATAACAAATGACGATAACGGACGGATTTCTCAGGTTTTTACTCCATATGAACACTTTTCACATTCTCCCGCGCAACGCGGCTGCTAGTCCTCCTTTCATGCAAAATCTTAAGGTCCTAGGTCTTATTCAAGCCACCAAAGCCGGCAAAAATGTGAATAATCGATAATTAAAACTTGAATTGTACTACTTCTTACCGGCTATTACTTTACCTTAGAAGCTTCTTCTGTGTTCCACTATGGTGCTTTTAGTGTTCCCGCATACCGCAGCACGCGACATAGCTTTGCAGACGATAAATGTAACCGTTTCAGAGAGAAGAGCGGCCAATGTGACGATCTGGCTTTAAATCGATTCGATAACAAATGACGAAAACGGCCGGGTTTCTCAGGTTTTTACTACATATGAACACTTTTCACATTCTCCCGTGCAACGCGGCTGCTAGTCCTCCTATCATACAAAATCTTAAGGTTCCACCTCATGTCCAAGCCACCAAATCCGGCTAAAAAGTGAATAATCAATAACTAAAACTTGAATTGTACTACTTCTTACTGGCTATTACTTCAACTTAGAAGCTTCTTCTGTGTTCTACTATGGTGCTTTTAGTGTATCCGCATACCGCAGCACGCGACATAGCTTTGCAGACGATAAATGTAACCGTCTCAGAGAGAAAAGCGGCCAATATAACGATCTGGCTTTAAGTCGATTCGATAACAAATGACGAAAACGGACGGATTTCTCAGGTTTTCACTACATATGAACACTTTTCACATTCTCGCGTGCAACGCGGCTGCTAGTCCTCCTTTCATGCAAAATCTTAAGGTCCTAGGTCACGTCCAAGCCACCAAAGCCGGCTAAAAAGTGAATAATCGACAACTAAACCTTCAATTGTACTACTTCTTACTGGCTATTACTTCAACTTAGAAGCTTCTTCTGTGTTCTACTATGGTGCTTTTAGTGTCTCCACATACCGCAGCACGCGACATAGCTTTGCAGACGATAAATGTAACCGTCTCATAGAGAAAAGCGGCCAATGTGACGATCTGGCTTTAAGTCGATTCAATAACAAATGACGAAAATGGACAGATTTCTCAGGTTTTTACTACATATGAACACTTTTCACATTCTCCCGTGCAACGCGGCTGCTAGTCCTCCTTTCATGCAAAATCTTAAGGTCCTAGGTCATGTCCAAGCCACCAAAGCCGGCTAAAAAGTGAATAATCGACAACTAAAACTTGAATTGTACTACTTCTTACTGGCTATTACTTCAACTTAGAAGCTCCTTCTGAGTTCTACTATGGTGCTTTTAGTGTCGCCACATACCGCAGCACGCGACATAGCTTTGCAGACGATAAATGTAACCGTCTCAGAGAGAAAAGCGGCCAATGTGACGATCTGGCTTTAAGTCGATTCGATAACAAATGACGATAACGGACGGATTTCTCAGGTTTTTACTCCATATGAACACTTTTCACATTCTCCCGCGCAACGCGGCTGCTAGTCCTCCTTTCATGCAAAATCTTAAGGTCCTAGGTCATGTCCAAGCCACCAAAGCCGGCTAAAAAGTGAATAATCGATAATTAAAACTTGAATTGTACTACTTCTTACTGGCTATTACTTCAACTTAGAAGCTTCTTCTGTGTTCTACTATGGTGCTTTTAGTGTTCCGCATAACGCAGCACGCGACATAGCTTTGCAGACGATAAATGTAACCGTCTCAGAGAGAAAAGCGGCCAATATAACGATCTGGCTTTAAGTCGATTCGATAACAAATGACGAAAACGGACGGATTTCTCAGGTTTTCACTACATATGAACACTTTTCACATTCTCCCGTGCAACGCGGCTGCTAGTCCTCCTTTCATGCAAAATCTTAAGGTCCTAGGTCATGTCCAAGCCACCAAAGCCGGCTAAAAAGTGAATAATCGACAACTAAAACTTGAATTGTACTACTTCTTACTGGCTATTACTTCAACTTAGAAGTTTCTTCTGGGTTCTACTATGGTGCTTTTAGTGTCTCCACATACCGCAGCACGCGACATATCTTTGCAGACGATAAATGTAACCGTCTCAGAGAGAAAAGCGGCCAATGTGACGATCTGGCTTTAAGTCGATTCGATAACAAATGACGAAAATGGACAGATTTCTCAGGTTTTTACGACATATGAACACATTTCACATTCTCCCGTGCAACGCGGCTGCTAGTCCTCCTTTCATGCAAAATCGTAAGGTCCTAGGTCATGTCCAAGCCACCAAAGCCGGCTAAAAAGTGAATAATCGACAACTAAAACTTGAATTGTACTACGTTTTACTGGCTATTACTTCAACTTATAAGCTCCTTCTGTGTTCTACTATGGTGCTTTTAGTGTCCCCACATACGGCAGCACGCGACATAGCTTTGCAGACGATAAATGTAACCGTCTCAGAGAAAAAAGCGGCCAATGTGACGATCTGGCTTTAAGTCGATTCGATAACAAATGACGAAGACGGACAGATTTCTCAGGTTTTTACTACATATGAACACTTTTCACATTCTCCCATGCAACGCGGCTGCTAGTCCTCCTTTCATGCAAAATCTTAAGGTCCTAGGTCATGTCCAAGCCACCAAAGCCGGCATAAAGGTGAATAATCGATAACTAAAACTTGAATTGTACTACTTCTTACTGGCTATTACTTCAACTTAGAAGTTTCTTCTGTGTTCTAATATGGTGCTTTTAGTGTCTCCGCATACCGCAGCACGCGACATAGCTTTGCAGACGATAAATGTAATCGTCTCAGAGAGAAAAGCGGCCAATGTGGCGATCTGGCTTTAAGTCGATTCGATAACAAATGACGATAACGGACGGATTTCTCAGGTTTTTACTCCATATGAACACTTTTCACATTCTCCCGTGCTACGCGGCTGCTAGTCCTCCTTTCATGCAAAATCTTAAGGTCCTAGGTCTTATCCAAGCCACCAAAGCCGGCTAAAAAGTGAATAATTGATAATTAAAACTTGAATTGTACTACTTCTTACTGGCTATTACTTCAACTTAGAAGCTTCTTCTGTGTTCTACTATGGTGCTTTTAGTGTTTCCGCATACCGCAGCACGCGACATAGCTTTGCAGACGATAAATGTAACCGTTTCAGAGAGAAGAGCGGCCAATTTGACGATCTGGCTTTAAATCGATTCGATAACAAATGACGAAAACGGAAGGATTTCTCAGGTTTTTACTACATATGAACTCATTTCACATTCTCCCGTGCAACGCGGCTGCTAGTCTTCCTTTCATGCAAAATCTTAAGGTCCTAAGTCATGTCGAATCCACCAAAGCCGGCTAAAAAGTGGTTAATCGACAACTAAAACTTAAATAGTACTACTTCTTACTGGCCATTACTTCAATTTAGAAGCTTCTTCTGTGTTCTAATACGGTGCTTTTAGTGTCTCCGCAGACCGCAGCACGCGACATAGCTTTGCTGACGATAAATGTAACCGTCTCAGAGAGAAAAGCGGCCAATGTGATGATCTGGCTTTAAGTCGTTTCGATAACAAATGACGAAAATGGACGGATTTCTCAGGTTTTTACTACATATGAACACTTTTCACATTCTCCCATGCAACGCGGCTGCTAGTCCTCCTTTCATGCAGAATCTTAAGGTCCTAGGTCATGTTCAAACCACCAAAGACGGCTAAAAAGTTAATAATCGATAACTAAAACTTGAATTGTACTACTTCTTACTGGCTATTACTTCAACTTAGAAGCTTCTTCTGTATTCTACTATTGTGCTTCTAGTGTTTCCGCATACCGCAGCACGCGACATAGCTTTGCAGACAATAAATGTAACCGTCTCAGAGAGAAAAGCGGCCAATGTGACGATCTGGCTTTAAGTCGATTCAATAACAAATGAAGATAACGGACGGATTTCTCAGGTTTTTACTCCATATGAACACTTTTCACATACTCCTGTGCAACGCGGCTGCTAGTCCACCTTTCATGCAAAATCTTAAGGTCCTAGGTCTTATCCAAGCCACCAAAGCCGGCTAAAAAGTGAATAATCTATAATTAAAACTTGAATTGAACTACTTCTTACTGGCTATTGCTTCAACTTAGAAGCTTCTTCTGTGTTCTACTATGGTGCTTTTAGTGTCTCCGTATACGGCAGCACGCGACATAGCTTTGCAGACGATAAATGTAACCGTCTCAGAGAGAAAAGCGGCCAATGTGACGATCTGGCTTTAAGTGGATTCGATAACAAATACGAAACCGGACGGATTTCACAGGTTTTTACTACATATGAACACTTTTCACATTCTCCCGTGCAACGCGGCTGCTAGTCCTCCTTTCATGCAAAATCTTAAGGTCCTAGGTCATGTCCAAGCCACCAAAGCCGGCTAAAAAGTAAATAATCGACAACTAAAACTTGAATTGTACTACTTCTTACTGGCTATTACTTCAACTTAGAAGTTTCTTCTGTGTTCTAATATGGTGCTTTTTGTGTCTCCGCATACCGCAGCACGCGACATAGCATTGCAGACGATAAATGTAACCGTCTCAGAGAGAAAAGCGGCCAATGTGACGATCTCGCTTTAAGTCGATTCGATAACAAATGACGATAACGGACGAATTTCTCAGGTTTTTACACCATATGAACACTTTTCACATTCTCCCGTGCAACGCGGCTGCTAGTCCTCCTTTCATGCAAAATCTTAAGGTCCTAGGTCTTATCCAAGCCACCAAAGCCGGCTAAAAAAGTGAATAATCGATAATATAAACTTGAATTGTACTACTTCTTACTGGCTATTACTTCAACTTAGAAGCTTCTTCTGTGTTCTACTATGGTGATTTTAGTGTGCCCGCATACCGCAGCACGCGACATAGCTTTGCAGACGATAAATGTAACCGTTTCAGAGAGAAGAGCGGCCAATGTGGCGATCTGGCTTTAAATCGATTCGATAACAAATGACGAGAACGGACGGATTTCTCAGGTTTTTACTACATATGAACACTTTTCACATTCTCCCGTGCAACGCGGCTGCTAGTCCTCCTTTCATGCAAAATCTTAAGGTCCTAAGTCATGTCCAAGCGACCAAAGCCGGCATAAAAGTGATTAGTCGACAACTAAAACATAAATAGTACTACTTCTTACTGGCTATTACTTCAATTTAGAAGCTTCTTCTGTGTTCTAATATGGTGCTTTTAGTGTCTCCGCATACCGCAGCACGCGACATAGCTTTGCAGGCGATAAATGTAACCGTCTCAGAGAGAAAAGCGGCCAATGTGACGATCTGGCTTTAAGTCGATTCGATAACAAATGACGAAAACGGACGGATTTCTCAGGTTTTTACTACATATGAACACTTTTCACATTCTCCCATGCAACGCGGCTGCTAGTCCTCCTTTCATGCAGAATCTTAAGGTCCTAGGTCATGTTCAAACCACCAAAGCCGGCATAAAAGTGATTAGTCGACAACTAAAACATAAATAGTACTACTTCTTACTGGCTATTACTTCAACTTAGAAGCTTCTTCTGTATTCTACTATTGTGCTTTTAGTGTTTCCGCATACCGCAGCACGCGACATAGCTTTGCAGACAATAAATGTAACCGTCTCAGAGAGAAAAGCGGCCAATGTGACGATCTATCTTTAAGTGGATTCGATAACAAATACGAAACCGGACGGATTTCTCAGGTTTTTACTACATATGAACACTTTTCACATTCTCCCGTGCAACGCGGCTGCTAGTCCTCCTCTCATGCAAAATCTTAAGGTCCTAGGTCATGTCCAAGAAACCAAAGCCGGCTAAAAAGTGAATAATCGACAACTAAAACTTGAATTGTACTACTTCTTACTGGCTATTACTTCAACTTAGAAGTTTCTTCTGTGTTCTAATATGGTGCTTTTTGTGTCTCCTCATACCGCAGCACGCGACATAGCATTGCAGACGATAAATGTAACCGTCTCAGAGAGAAAAGCGGCCAATGTGACGATCTCGCTTTAAGTCGATTCGATAACAAATGACGATAACGGACGGATTTCTCAGGTTTTTACACCATATGAACACTTTTCACATTCTCCCGTGCAACGCGGCTGCTAGTCCTCCTTTCATGCAAAATCTTAAGGTCCTAGGTCTTATCCAAGCCACCAAAGCCGGCTAAAAAGTGAATAATCGATAATATAAACTTGAATTGTACTACTTCTTACTGGCTATTACTTCAACTTAGAAGCTTCTTCTGTGTTCTACTATGGTGCTTTTAGTGTGCCCGCATACCGCAGCACGCGACATAGCTTTGGAGACGATAAATGTAACCGTTTCAGAGAGAAGAGCGGCCAATGTGACGATCTGGCTTTAAATCGATTCGATAACAAATGACGGAAACGGACGGATTTCTCAGGTTTTTACTACATATGAACACTTTTCACATTCTCCCGTGCAACGCGGCTGCTAGTCTTCCTTTCATGCAAAATCTTAAGGTCCTAAGTCATGTCCAAGCGACCAAAGCCGGCATAAAAGTGATTAGTCGACAACTAAAACATAAATAGTACTACTTGTTACTGGCTGTTACTTCAACTTAAAAGCTTCTTCTGTGTTCCACTATGGTGCTTTTAGTGTGCCCGCATACCGCAGCACGCGACATAGCTTTGCAGACGATAAATGTAACCGTTTCAGAGAGAAGAGCGGCCAATGTGACGATCTGGCTTTAAATCGATTCGATAACAAATGACGAAAACGGAAGGATTTCTCAGGTTTTTACTACATATGAACCCTTTTCACATTCTCCCGTGCAACGCGGCTGCTAGTCTTCCTTTCATGCAAACTCTTAAGGTCCTAAGTCATGTCGAAGCCACCAAAGCCGGCTAAAAAGTGGTTAATCGACAACTAAAACTTAAATAGTACTACTTCTTACTGGCTATTACTTCAATTTAGAAGCTTCTTCTGTGTTCTAATATGGTGCTTTTAGTGTCTCCGCATACCGCAGCACGCGACATAGCTTTGCTGACGATAAATGTAACCGTCTCAGAGAGAAAAGCGGCCAATGTGACGATCTGGCTTTAAGTCGTTTCGATAACAAATGACGAAAACGGACGGATTTCTCAGGTTTTTACTACATATGAACACTTTTCACATTCTCCCATGCAACGCGGCTGCTAATCCTCCATTCATGCAGAATCTTAAGGTCCTAGGTCATGTTCAAACCACCAAAGACGGCTAAAAAGTTAATAATCGATAACTAAAACTTGAATTGTACTACTTCTTACTGGCTATTACTTCAACTTAGAAGCTTCTTCTGTATTCTACTATTGTGCTTTTAGTGTTTCCGCATACCGCAGCACGCGACATAGCTTTGCAGACAATAAATGTAACCGTCTCAGAGAGAAAAGCGGCCAATGTGACGATCTGGCTTTTAGTCGATTCAATAACAAATGACGATAACGGACGGATTTCTCAGGTTTTTACTACATATGAACACTTTTCACATTCTCCCGTGCAACGCGGCTGCTAGTCTTCCTTTCATGCAAAATCTTAAGGTCCTAAGTCATGTCCAAGCCACCAAAGCCGGAGAAAAAGTGATTAGTCGACAACTAAAACTTAAATAGTACTACTTCTTACTGGCTATTACTTCAATTTAGAAGCTTCTTCTGTGTTCTAATATGGTGCTTTTAGTGTCTCCGCAGACCGCAGCACGCGACATAGCCTTGCTGACGATAAATGTAACCGTCTCAGAGAGAAAAGCGGCCAATGTGACGATCTGGCTTTAAGTCGTTTCGATAACAAATGACGAAAACGGACGGATTTCTCAGGTTTTTACTACATATGAACACTTTTCACATTCTCCCATGCAACGCGGCTGCTAGTCCTCCTTGCATGCAGAATCTTAAGGTCCTAGGTCATGTTCAAACCACCAAAGACGGCTAAAAAGTTAATAATCGATAACTAAAACTTGAATTGTACTACTTCTTACTGGCTATTACTTCAACTTAGAAGCTTCTTCTGTATTCTACTATTGTGCTTTTAGTGTTTCCGCATACCGCAGCACGCGACATAGCTTTGCAGACGATAAATGTAACCGTTTCAGAGAGAAGAGCGGCCAATGTGACGATCTGGCTTTAAATCGATTCGATAACAAATGACGAAAACGGACGGATTTCTCAGGTTTTTACTACATATGAACACTTTTCACATTCTCCCGTGCAACGCGGCTGCTAGTCCTCCTTTCATGCAAAATCTTAAGGTCCTAAGTCATGTCCAAGCGACCAAAGCCGGCATAAAAGTGATTAGTCGACAACTAAAACATAAATAGTACTACTTCTTACTGGCTATTACTTCAATTTAGAAGCTTCTTCTGTGTTCTAATATGGTGCTTTTAGTGTCTCCGCATACCGCAGCACGCGACATAGCTTTGCAGGCGATAAATGTAACTGTCTCAGAGAGAAAAGCGGCCAATGTGACGATCTGGCTTTAAGTCGATTCGATAACAAATGACGATAACGGACGGATTTCTCAGGTCTTTACTTCATATGAACACTTTTCACATTCTCCCGTGCAACGCGGCTGCTAGTCTTCCTTTCATGCAAAATCTTAAGTTCCTAGGTCTTATCCAAGCCACCAAAGCCGGCTAAAAAGTGAATAATCGATAATTAAAACTTGAATTGTACTACTTCTTACTGGCTATTACTTCAACTTAGAAACTTCTTCTGTGTTCTACTATGGTGCTTTTAGTGTTCCCGCATACCGCAGCACGCGACATAGCTTTGCAGACGATAAATGTAACCGTCTCAGAGAGAAAAGCGGCCAATGTGACGATCTCGCTTTAAGTCGATTCGATAACAAATGACGATAACGGACGGATTTCTCAGGTTTTTACACCATATGAACACTTTTCACATTCTCCCGTGCAACGCGGCTGCTAGTCCTCCTTTCATGCAAAATCTTAAGGTCCTAGGTCTTATCCAAGCCACTAAAGCCGGCTAAAAAGTGAATAATCGATAATATAAACTTGAATTGTACTACTTCTTACTGGCTATTACTTCAACTTAGAAGCTTCTTCTGTGTTCTACTATGGTGCTTTTAGTGTGCCCGCATACCGCAGCACGCGACATAGCTTTGGAGACGATAAATGTAACCGTTTCAGAGAGAAGAGCGGCCAATGTGACGATCTGGCTTTAAATCGATTCGATAACAAATGACGGAAACGGACGGATTTCTCAGGTTTTTACTACATATGAACACTTTTCACATTCTCCCGTGCAACGCGGCTGCTAGTCTTCCTTTCATGCAAAATCTTAAGGTCCTAAGTCATGTCCAAGCGACCAAAGCCGGCATAAAAGTGATTAGTCGACAACTAAAACATAAATAGTACTACTTCTTACTGGCTGTTACTTCAACTTAAAAGCTTCTTCTGTGTTCCACTATGGTGCTTTTAGTGTTCCCGCATACCGCAGCACGCGACATAGCTTTGCAGACAATAAATGTAACCGTCTCAGAGAGAAAAGCGGCCAATGTGACGATCTGGCTTTAAGTCGATTCAATAACAAATGACGATAACGGACGGATTTCTCAGGTTTTTACTACATATGAACACTTTTCACATTCTCCCGTGCTACGCGGCTGCTAGTCCTCCTTTCATGCAAAATCTTAAGGTCCTAGGTCTTATCCAAGCCACCAAAGCCGGCTAAAAAGTGAATAATCGATAATATAAACTTGAATTGTACTACTTCTTACTGGCTATTATTTCAACTTAGAAGCTTCTTCTGTGTTCTACTATGGTGCTTTTAGTGTGCCCGCATACCGCAGCACGCGACATAGCTTTGCAGGCGATAAATGTAACCGTTTCAGAGAGAAGAGCGGCCAGTGTGACGATCTGGCTTTAAATCGATTCGATAACAAATGACGAAAACGGACGGATTTCTCAGGTTTTTACTACATATGAACACTTTTCACATTCTCCCGTGCAACGCGGCCGCTAGTCTTCCTTTCATGCAAAATCTTAAGGTCCTAAGTCATGTCCAAGCCACCAAAGCCGGAGAAAAAGTGATTAGTCGACAACTAAAACTTAAATAGTACTACTTCTTACTGGCTATTACTTCAATTTAGAAGCTTCTTCTGTGTTCTAATATGGTGCTTTTAGTGTCTCCGCAGACCGCAGCACGCGACATAGCCTTGCTGACGATAAATGTAACCGTCTCAGAGAGAAAAGCGGCCAATGTGACGATCTGGCTTTAAGTCGTTTCGATAACAAATGACGAAAACGGACGGATTTCTCAGGTTTTTACTACATATGAACACTTTTCACATTCTCCCGTGCAACGCGGCTGCTAGTCCTCCTTTCATGCAGAATCTTAAGGTCCTAGGTCATGTTCAAACCACCAAAGACGGCTAAAAAGTTAATAATCGATAACTAAAACTTGAATTGTACTACTTCTTACTGGCTATTACTTCAACTTAGAAGCTTCTTCTGCATTCTACTATTGTGCTTCTAGTGTTTCCGCATACCGCAGCACGCGACATAGCTTTGCAGACGATAAATGTAACCGTCTCAGAGAGAAAAGCGGCCAATGTGACGATCTCGCTTTAAGTCGATTCGATAACAAATGACGATAACGGACGGATTTCTCAGGTTTTTACACCATATGAACACTTTTCACATTCTCCCGTGCAACGCGGCTGCTAGTCCTCCTTTCATGCAAAATCTTAAGGTCCTAGGTCTTATCCAAGCCACCAAAGCCGGCTAAAAAGTGAATAATCGATAATATAAACTTGAATTGTACTACTTCTTACTGGCTATTACTTCAACTTAGAAGCTTCTTCTGTGTTCTACTATGGTGCTTTTAGTGTGCCCGCATACCGCAGCACGCGACATAGCTTTGGAGACGATAAATGTAACCGTTTCAGAGAGAAGAGCGGCCAATGTGACGATCTGGCTTTAAATCGATTCGATAACAAATGACGAAAACGGACGGATTTCTCAGGTTTTTACTACATATGAACACTTTTCACATTCTCCCGTGCAACGCGGCTGCTAGTCTTCCTTTCATGCAAAATCTTAAGGTCCTAAGTCGTGTCCAAGCGACCAAAGCCGGCATAAAAGTGATTAGTCGACAACTAAAACATAAATAGTACTACTTCTTACTGGCTATTACTTCAACTTAGAAGCTTCTTCTGTGTTCTACTATGGTGCTTTTAGTGTTCCCGCATACCGCAGCACGCGACATAGCTTTGCAGACGATAAATGTAACCGTTTCAGAGAGAAGAGCGGCCAATGTGACGATCTGGCTTTAAATCGATTCGATAACAAATTGACGAAAACGGAAGGATTTCTCAGGTTTTTACTACATATGAACTCTTTTCACATTCTCCCGTGCAACGCGGCTGCTAGTCCTCCTTTCATGCAAAATCTTAAGGTCCAAGGTCTTATCCAAGCCACCAAAGCCGGCTAAAAAGTGAATAATCTATAATTAAAACTTGAATTGAACTACTTCTTACTGGCTATTGCTTCAACTTAGAAGCTTCTTCTGTGTTCTACTATGGTGCTTTAAGTGTCTCCGTATACGGCAGCACGCGACATAGCTTTGCAGACGATAAATGTAACCGTCTCAGAGAGAAAAGCGGCCAATGTGACGATCTGGCTTTAAATGGATTCGATAACAAATACGAAACCGGACGGATTTCCCAGGTTTTTACTACATATGAACACTTTTCACATTCTCCCGTGCAACGCGGCTGCTAGTCCTCCTTTCATGCAAAATCTTAAGGTCCTAGGTCATGTCCAAGCCACCAAAGCCGGCTAAAAAGTGAATAATCGACAACTAAAACTTGAATTGTACTACTTCTTACTGGCTATTACTTCAACTTAGAAGTTTCTTCTGTGTTCTAATATGGTGCTTTTAGTGTTCCCGCATACCGCAGCACGCGACATAGCTTTTCAGACGATAAATGTAACCGTCTCAGAGAGAAAAGCGGCCAATGTGACGATCTCGCTTTAAGTCGATTCGATAACAAATGACGATAACGGACGGATTTCTCAGGTTTTTACTCCATATGAACACTTTTCACATTCTCCCGTGCAACGCGGCTGCTAGTCCTCCTTTCATGCAAAATCTTAAGGTCCTAGGTCTTATCCAAGCCACCAAAGCCGGCTAAAAAGTGAATAATCGATAATAGAAACTTGAATTGTACTACTTCTTACTGGCTATTACTTCAACTTAGAAGCTTCTTCTGTGTTCTACTATGGTGCTTTTAGTGTGCCCGCATACCGCAGCACGCGACATAGCTTTGCAGGCGATAAATGTAACCGTTTCAGAGAGAAGAGCGGCCAATGTGACGATCTGCCTTTAAATCGATTCGATAACAAATGACGAAAACGGACGGATTTCTCAGGTTTTTACTACATATGAACACTTTTCACATTCTCCCGTGCAACGCGGCTGCTAGTCTTCCTTTCATGCAAAATCTTAAGGTCCTAAGTCATGTCCAAGCCACCAAAGCCGGAGAAAAAGTGATTAGTCGACAACTAAAACTTAAATAGTACTACTTCTTACTGGCTATTACTTCAATTTAGAAGCTTCTTCTGTGTTCTAATATGGTGCTTTTAGTGTCTCCGCATACCGCAGCACGCGACATAGCTTTGCAGGCGATAAATGTAACCGTCTCAGAGAGAAAAGCGGCCAATGTGACGATCTGGCTTTAAGTCGATTCGATAACAAATGACGATAACGGACGGATTTCTCAGGTTTTTACTACATATGAACACTTTTCACATTCTCCCATGCAACGCGGCTGCTAGTCCTCCTTTCATGCAGAATCTTAAGGTCCTAGGTCATGTTCAAGCCACCAAAGACGGCTAAAAAGTGAATAATCGACAACTAAAACTTGAATTGTACTACTTCTTACTGGCTATTACATCAACTTAGAAGCTTCTTCTGTACTCTACTATGGTGCTTTTAGTGTTTCCGCATACCGCAGCATGCGACATAGCTTTGCAGACGATAAATGTAACCGTCTCAGAGAGAAAAGCGGCCAATGTGACGATCTATCTTTAAGTCGATTCGATTACAAATGACGAAAAGGGACGGATTTCTCAGGTTTTTACTACATATGAACACTTTTCACATTCTCCCGTGCAACGCGGCTGCTAGTCCTCCTTTCATGCAAAATCTTATGGTCCTAGGTCATGTCCAAGCCACCAAAACCGGCTAAAAAGTGAATAATCGACAACTAAAACTTGAATTGTACTATTTCTTACTGGCTATTACTTCAACTTAGAAGATCCTTCTGTGTTCTAATATGGTGCTTTTAGTGTCTCCACATACCGCAGCACGCGACATAGCTTTGCAGACGATAAATGTAACCGTCTCATGGAGAAAAGCGGCCAATGTGACGATCTGGCTATAAGTCGATTCCATAACAAATGTCGAAAATGGTCAGATTTCTCAGGTTTTTACTACATATGAACACTTTCACATTCTCACATGCAACGCGGCTGCTAGTCCTCCTTTCATGCAAAATCTTAAGGTCCTAGGTCATGTACAAGCCACCAAAGCCGGCTAAAAGGTGAATAATCGATAACTTAAACTTCAATTGTACTACTTCTTACTGGCTATTGCTTCAACTTAGAAGCTTCTTCTGTGTTCTACTATGGTGCTTTTAGTGTTTCCGCATACCGCAGCACGCGACATAGCTTTGCAGACGATAAATGTAACCGTCTCAGAGAGAAAAGCGGCCAATGTGACGATCTGGCTTTAAGTCGATTCGATAGCAAATGACGAAAACGGACGGATTTCTCAGGTTTTTACTACATATGAACACTTTTCACATTCTCCCGTGCAACGCGGCTGCTAGTCCTCCTTTCATGCAAAATCTTAAGGTCCTAGGTCATGTCCAAGCCACCAAAGCCGGCTAAAAGGTGAATAATCGATAACTAAAACTTGAATTGTACTTCTTCTTACTGGCTATTGCTTCAACTTAGAAGCTTCTTCTGTATTCTACTATTATGCTTTTAGTGTTTCCTCATACCGCAGCATGCGACATAGCTTTGCAGACGATAAATGTAACGTCTCAGAGAGAAAAGCGGCCAATGTGACGATCTGGCTTTAAGTGGATACGATAACAAATACGAATCCGGACGGATTTCCCAGGTTTTTACTACATATGAACACTTTTCACATTCTCCCGTGCAACGCGGCTGCTAGTCCTCCTTTCATGCAAAATCTTAAAGTCCTAGGTCATGTCCAAGCCACCAAAGCCGGCTAAAAAGTGAATAATCGACAACTAAAACTTGAATTGTACTACTTCTTACTGGCTATTACTTCAACTTAGAAGTTTCTTCTGTGTTCTAATATGGTGCTTTTTGTGTCTCCGCATACCGCAGCACGCGACATAGCATTGCAGACGATAAATGTAACCGTCTCAGAGAGAAAAGCGGCCAATGTGACGATCTCGCTTTAAGTCGATTCGATAACAAATGACGATAACGGACGGATTTCTCAGGTTTTTACTCCATATGAACACTTTTCACATTCTCCCGTGCAACGCGGCTGCTAGTCCTCCTTTCATGCAAAATCTTAAGGTCCTAGGTCTTATCCAAGCCACCAAAGCCGGCTAAAAAGTGAATAATCGATAATAGAAACTTGAATTGTACTACTTCTTACTGGCTATTACTTCAACTTAGAAGGTTCTTCTGTGTTCTACTATGGTGCTTTTAGTGTGCCCGCATACCGCAGCACGCGACATAGCTTTGCAGGCGATAAATGTAACCGTTTCAGAGAGAAGAGCGGCCAATGTGACGATCTGCCTTTAAATCGATTCGATAACAAATTACGAAAACGGACGGATTTCTCAGGTTTTTACTACATATGAACACTTTTCACATTCTCCCGTGCAACGCGGCTGCTAGTCCTCCTTTCATGCAAAATCTTAAAGTCCTAGGTCATGTCCAAGCCACCAAAGCCGGCTAAAAAGTGATTAGTCGACAACTAAAACTTGAATAGTACTACTTCTTACTGGCTATTACTTCAATTTAGAAGCTTCTTCTGTGTTCTAATATGGTGCTTTTAGTGTCTCCGCATACCGCAGCACGCGACATAGCTTTGCAGGCGATAAATGTAACCGTCTCAGAGAGAAAAGCGGCCAATGTGACGATCTGGCTTTAAGTCGATTCGATAGCAAATGACGAAGACGGACGGATTTCTCAGGTTTTTACTACATATGAACACTTTTCACATTCTCCCGTGCAACGCGGCTGCTAGTCCTCCTTTCATGCAAAATCTTATGGTCCTAGGTCATGTCCAAGCCACCAAAGCCGGCTAAAAAGTGAATAATCGACAACTAAAACTTGAATTGTACTACTTCTTACTGGCTATTACTTCAACTTAGAAGATCCTTCTGTGTTCTAATATGGTGCTTTTAGTGTCTCCACAAACCGCAGCACGCGACATAGCTTTGCAGACGATAAATGTAACCGTCTCAGGGAGAAAAGCGGCCATTGTGACGATCTGGCTTTAAGTCGATTCCATAACAAATGTCGAAAATGGTCAGATTTCTCAGGTTTTTACTACATATGAACACTTTTCACATTCTCACATGCAACGCGGCTGCTAGTCCTCCTTTCATGCAAAATCTTATGGTCCTAGGTCATGTCCAAGCGACCAAAGCCGGCTAAAAAGTGAATAATCGACAACTAAAACTTGAATTGTACTACTTCTTACTGGCTATTACTTCAACTTAGAAGAACCTTCTGTGTTCTAATATGGTGCTTTTAGTGTCTCCACATACCGCAGCACGCGACATAGCTTTGCAGACGATAAATGTAACCGTCTCAGGGAGAAAAGCGGCCAATGTGACGATCTGGCTTTAAGTCGTTTCGATAACAAATGACGAAAACGGACGGATTTCTCAGGTTTTTACTACATATGAACACTTTTCACATTCTCCCATGCAACGCGGCTGCTAGTCCTCCATTCATGCAGAATCTTAAGGTCCTAGGTCATGTTCAAACCACCAAAGACGGCTAAAAAGTTAATAATCGATAACTAAAACTTGAATTGTACTACTTCTTACTGGCTATTGCTTCAACTTAGAAGCTTCTTCTGTATTCTACTATTATGCTTTTAGTGTTTCCTCATACCGCAGCATGCGACATAGCTTTGCAGACGATAAATGTAACCGTCTCAGAGAGAAAAGCGGCCAATGTGACGATCTGGCTTTAAGTGGATACGATAACAAATACGAATCCGGACGGATTTCCCAGGTTTTTACTACATATGAACACTTTTCACATTCTCCCGTGCAACGCGGCTGCTAGTCCTCCTTTCATGCAAAATCTTAAAGTCCTAGGTCATGTCCAAGCCACCAAAGCCGGCTAAAAAGTGAATAATCGACAACTAAAACTTGAATTGTACTACTTCTTACTGGCTATTACTTCAACTTAGAAGTTTCTTCTGTGTTCTAATATGGTGCTTTTTGTGTCTCCGCATACCGCAGCACGCGACATAGCATTGCAGACGATAAATGTAACCGTCTCAGAGAGAAAAGCGGCCAATGTGACGATCTCGCTTTAAGTCGATTCGATAACAAATGACGATAACGGACGGATTTCTCAGGTTTTTACTCCATATGAACACTTTTCACATTCTCCCGTGCAACGCGGCTGCTAGTCCTCCTTTCATGCAAAATCTTAAGGTCCTAGGTCTTATCCAAGCCACCAAAGCCGGCTAAAAAGTGAATAATCGATAATAGAAACTTGAATTGTACTATTTCTTACTGGCTATTACTTCAACTTAGAAGCTTCTTCTGTGTTCTACTATGGTGCTTTTAGTGTGCCCGCATACCGCAGCACGCGACATAGCTTTGCAGGCGATAAATGTAACCGTTTCAGAGAGAAGAGAGGCCAATGTGACGATCTGCCTTTAAATCGATTCGATAACAAATGACGAAAACGGACGGATTTCTCAGGTTTTTACTACATATGAACACTTTTCACATTCTCCCGTGCAACGCGGCTGCTAGTCTTCCTTTCATGCAAAATCTTAAGGTCCTAAGTCATGTCCAAGCCACCAAAGCCGGAGAAAAAGTGATTAGTCGACAACTAAAACTTAAATAGTACTACTTCTTACTGGCTATTACTTCAATTTAGAAGCTTCTTCTGTGTTCTAATATGGTGCTTTTAGTGTTTCCGCATACCGCAGCACGCGACATAGCTTTGCAGGCGATAAATGTAACCGTCTCAGAGAGAAAAGCTGCCAATGTGACGATCTGGCTTTAAGTCGATTCGATAACAAATGACGATAACGGACGGATTTCTCAGGTTTTTACTTCATATGAACACTTTTCACATTCTCCCGTGCAACGCGGCTGCTAGTCCTCCTTTCATGCAAAATCTTAAGGTCCTAGGTCTTATCCAAGCCACCAAAGCCGGCTAAAAAGTGAATAATCGATAATTAAAACTTGAATTGTACTACTTCTTACTGGCTATTACTTCAACTTATAAGCTTCTTCTGTGTTCTACTATGGTGCTTTTAGTGTTCCCGCATACTGCAGCACGCGACATAGCTTTGCAGACGATAAATGTAACCGTTTTAGAGAGAAGAGCGGCCAATGTGACGATCTGGCTTTAAATCGATTCGATAACAAATGACGAAAACGGACGGATTTCTCAGGTTTTTACTACATATGAACACTTTTCACATTCTCCCGTGCAACGCGGCTGCTAGTCTTCCTTTCATGCAAAATCTTTAGGTCCTAAGTCATGTCCAAGCCACCAAAGCCGGCTAAAAAGTGATTAATCGACAACTAAAACTTAAATAGTACTACTTCTTACTGGCTATTACTTCAATTTAGAAGCTTCATCTGTGTTCTAATATGGTGCTTCTAGTGTCTCCGCATACCGCAGCATGCGACATAGCTTTGCTGACGATAAATGTAACCGTCTCAGAGAGAAAAGCGGCCAATGTGACGATCTGGCTTTAAGTCGTTTCGATAACAAATGACGAAAACGGACGGATTTCTCAGGTTTTTACTACATATGAACACTTTTCACATTCTCCCATGCAACGCGGCTGCTAGTCCTCCTTTCATGCAGAATCTTAAGGTCCTAGGTCATGTTCAAGCCACCAAAGACGGCTAAAAAGTGAATAATCGACAACTAAAACTTGAATTGTACTACTTCTTACTGGCTATTACATCAACTTAGAAGCTTCTTCTGTACTCTACTATGGTGCTTTTAGTGTTTCCGCATACCGCAGCATGCGACATAGCTTTGCAGACGATAAATGTAACCGTCTCAGAGAGAAAAGCGGCCAATGTGACGATCTATCTTTAAGTCGATTCGATTACAAATGACGAAAAGGGACGGATTTCTCAGGTTTTTACTACATATGAACACTTTTCACATTCTCCCGTGCAACGCGGCTGCTAGTCCTCCTTTCATGCAAAATCTTATGGTCCTAGGTCATGTCCAAGCGACCAAAGCCGGCTAAAAAGTGAATAATCGACAACTAAAACTTGAATTGTACTACTTCTTACTGGCTATTACTTCAACTTAGAAGATCCTTCTGTGTTCTAATATGGTGCTTTTAGTGTCTCCACATACCGCAGCACGCGACATAGCTTTGCAGACGATAAATGTAACCGTCTCAGGGAGAAAAGCGGCCAATGTGACGATCTGGCTTTAAGTCGATTCCATAACAAATGTCGAAAATGGTCAGATTTCTCAGGTTTTTACTACATATGAACACTTTCACATTCTCACATGCAACGCGGCTGCTAGTCCTCCTTTCATGCAAAATCTTAAGGTCCTAGGTCATGTACAAGCCACCAAAGCCGGCTAAAAGGTGAATAATCGATAACTTAAACTTCAATTGTACTACTTCTTACTGGCTATTGCTTCAACTTAGAAGCTTCTTCTGTGTTCTACTATGGTGCTTTTAGTGTTTCCGCATACCGCAGTACGCGACATAGCTTTGCAGACGATAAATGTAACCGTCTCAGAGAGAAAAGCGGCCAATGTGACGATCTGGCTTAAAGTCGATTCGATAACAAATGACGAAAACGGACGGATTTCTCAGGTTTTTACTACATATGAACACTTTTCACATTCTCCCGTGCAACGCGGCTGCTAGTCCTCCTTTCATGCAAAATCTTAAGGTCCTAGGTCATGTCCAAGCCACCAAAGCCGGCTAAAAGGTGAATAATCGATAACTAAAACTTGAATTGTACTTCTTCTTACTGGCTATTGCTTCAACTTAGAAGCTTCTTCTGTATTCTACTATTATGCTTTTAGTGTTTCCTCATACCGCAGCATGCGACATAGCTTTGCAGACGATAAATGTAACCGTCTCAGAGAGAAAAGCGGCCAATGTGACGATCTGGCTTTAAGTGGATACGATAACAAATACGAATCCGGACGGATTTCCCAGGTTTTTACTACATATGAACACTTTTCACATTCTCCCGTGCAACGCGGCTGCTAGTCCTCCTTTCATGCAAAATCTTAAGGTCCTAGGTCATGTCCAAGCCACCAAAGCCGGCTAAAAAGTGAATAATCGACAACTAAAATTTGAATTGTACTACTTCTTACTGGCTATTACTTCAACTTAGAAGTTTCTTCTGTGTTCTAATATGGTGCTTTTTGTGTCTCCGCATACCGCAGCACGCGACATAGCATTGCAGACGATAAATGTAACCGTCTCAGAGAGAAAAGCGGCCAATGTGACGATCTCGCTTTAAGTCGATTCGATAACAAATGACGATAACGGACGGATTTCTCAGGTTTTTACACCATATGAACACTTTTCACATTCTCCCGTGCAACGCGGCTGCTAGTCCTCCTTTCATGCAAAATCTTAAGGTCCTAGGTCTTATCCAAGACACCAAAGCCGGCTAAAAAGTGAATAATCGATAATATAAACTTGAATTGTACTACTTCTTACTGGCTATTACTTCAACTTAGAAGCTTCTTCTGTGTTCTACTATGGTGCTTTTAGTGTGCCCGCATACCGCAGCACGCGACATAGCTTTGCAGACGATAAATGTAACCGTTTCAGAGAGAAGAGCGGCCAATGTGACGATCTGGCTTTAAATCGATTCGATAACAAATGACGAAAACGGACGGATTTCTCAGGTTTTTACTACATATGAACACTTTTCACATTCTCCCGTGCAACGCGGCTGCTAGTCTTCCTTTCATGCAAAATCTTAAGGTCCTAAGTCATGTCCAAGCGACCAAAGCCGGCATAAAAGTGATTAGTCGACAACTAAAACATAAATAGTACTACTTCTTACTGGCTATTACTTGAATTTAGAAGCTTGTTCTGTGTTCTAATATGGTGCTTTTAGTGTCTCCGCATACCGCAGCACGCGACATAGCTTTGCATACGATAAATGTAACCGTCTCAGAGAGAAAAGCGGCCAATGTGACGATCTGGCTTTAAGTCGATTCGATAACAAATGACGATAACGGACGGATTTATCAGGTTTTTACTTCATATGAACACTTTTCACATTCTCCGGTGCAACGCGGCTGCTAGTCTTCCTTTCATGCAAAATCTTAAGGTCCTAGGTCTTATCCAAGACACCAAAGCCGGCTAAAAAGTGAATAATCGATAATTAAAACTTGAATTGTACTACTTCTTACTGGCTATTACTTCAACTTAGAAACTTCTTCTGTGTTCTACTATGGTGCTTTTAGTGTTCCCGCATACCGCAGCACGCGACATAGCTTTTCAGACGATAAATGTAACCGTCTCAGAGAGAAAAGCGGCCAATGTGACGATCTCGCTTTAAGTCGATTCGATAACAAATGACGATAACGGACGGATTTCTCAGGTTTTTACTCCATATGAACACTTTTCACAGTCTCCCGTGCAACGCGGCTGCTAGTCCTCCTTTCATGCAAAATCTTAAGGTCCTAGGTCTTATCCAAGCCACCAAAGCCGGCTAAAAAGTGAATAATCGATAATATAAACTTGAATTGTACTACTTCTTATTGGCTATTACTTCAACTTAGAAGCTTCTTCTGTGTTCTACTATGGTGCTTTTAGTGTTTCCGCATACCGCAGCACGCGACATAGCTTTGCAGACGATAAATGTAACCGTCACAGAGAGAAAAGCGGCCAATGTGACGATCTGGCTTTGAGTCGATTCGATAACAAATGACGAAAACGGACGGATTTCTCAGGTTTTTACTACATATGAACACTTTTCACATTCTCCCGTGCAACGCGGCTGCTAGTCCTCCTTTCATGCAAAATCTTAAGGTCCTAGGTCATGTCCAAGCCACCAAAGCCGGCTAAAAGGTGAATAATCGATAACTAAAACTTGAATTGTACTTCTTCTTACTGGCTATTGCTTCAACTTAGAAGCTTCTTCTGTATTCTACTATTATGCTTTTAGTGTTTCCTCATACCGCAGCATGCGACATAGCTTTGCAGACGATAAATGTAACCGTCTCAGAGAGAAAAGCGGCCAATGTGACGATCTGGCTTTAAGTGGATACGATAACAAATACGAATCCGGACGGATTTCCCAGGTTTTTACTACATATGAACACTTTTCACATTCTCCCGTGCAACGCGGCTGCTAGTCCTCCTTTCATGCAAAATCTTAAGGTCCTAGGTCATGTCCAAGCCACCAAAGCCGGCTAAAAAGTGAATAATCGACAACTAAAATTTGAATTGTACTACTTCTTACTGGCTATTACTTCAACTTAGAAGTTTCTTCTGTGTTCTAATATGGTGCTTTTTGTGTCTCCGCATACCGCAGCACGCGACATAGCATTGCAGACGATAAATGTAACCGTCTCAGAGAGAAAAGCGGCCAATGTGACGATCTCGCTTTAAGTCGATTCGATAACAAATGACGATAACGGACGGATTTCTCAGGTTTTTACACCATATGAACACTTTTCACATTCTCCCGTGCAACGCGGCTGCTAGTCCTCCTTTCATGCAAAATCTTAAGGTCCTAGGTCATGTACAAGCCACCAAAGCCGGCTAAAAGGTGAATAATCGATAACTTAAACTTCAATTGTACTACTTCTTACTGGCTATTGCTTCAACTTAGAAGCTTCTTCTGTGTTCTACTATGGTGCTTTTAGTGTTTCCGCATACCGCAGCACGCGACATAGCTTTGCAGACGATAAATGTAACCGTCTCAGAGAGAAAAGCGGCCAATGTGACGATCTGGCTTTAAGTCGATTCGATAACAAATGACGAAAACGGACGGATTTATCAGGTTTTTACTTCATATGAACACTTTTCACATTCTCCCGTGCAACGTGGCTGCTAGTCTTCCTTTCATGCAAAATCTTAAGGTCCTAGGTCTTATCCAAGACACCAAAGCCTTCTAAAAAGTGAATAATCGATAATTAAAACTTGAATTGTACTACTTCTTACTGGCTATTACTTCAACTTAGAAACTTCTTCTGTGTTCTACTATGGTGCTTTTAGTGTTCCCGCATACCGCAGCACGCGACATAGCTTTTCAGACGATAAATGTAACCGTCTCAGAGAGAAAAGCGGCCAATGTGACGATCTCGCTTTAAGTCGATTCGATAACAAATAACGATAACGGACGGATTTCTCAGGTTTTTACTCCATATGAACACTTTTCACAGTCTCCCGTGCAACGCGGCTGCTAGTCCTCCTTTCATGCAAAATCTTAAGGTCCTAGGTCTTATCCAAACCACCAAAGCCGGCTAAAAAGTGAATAATCGATAATATAAACTTGAATTGTACTACTTCTTATTGGCTATTACTTCAACTTAGAAGCTTCTTCCATGTTCTACTATGGTGCTTTTAGTGTGCCCGCATACCGCAGCACGCGACATAGCTTTGCAGGCGAAAAATGTAACCGTCTCAGGGAGAAAAGCGGCCAATGTGACGATCTGGCTTTAAGTCGATTCCATAACAAATGTCGAAAATGGTCAGATTTCTCAGGTTTTTACTACATATGAACACTTTCACATTCTCACATGCAACGCGGCTGCTAGTCCTCCTTTCATGCAAAATCTTAAGGTCCTAGGTCATGTCCAAGCCACCAAAGCCGGCTAAAAGGTGAATAATCGATAACTAAAACTTGAATTGTACTTCTTCTTACTGGCTATTGCTTCAACTTAGAAGCTTCTTCTGTATTCTACTATTATGCTTTTAGTGTTTCCTCATACCGCAGCATGCGACATAGCTTTGCAGACGATAAATGTAACCGTCTCAGAGAGAAAAGCGGCCAATGTGACGATCTGGCTTTAAGTGGATACGATAACAAATACGAATCCGGACGGATTTCCCAGGTTTTTACTACATATGAACACTTTTCACATTCTCCCGTGCAACGCGGCTGCTAGTCCTCCTTTCAAGCAAAATCTTAAGGTCCTAGGTCATGTCCAAGCCACCAAAGCCGGCTAAAAAGTGAATAATCGACTACTAAAATTTGAATTGTACTACTTCTTACTGGCTATTACTTCAACTTAGAAGTTTCTTCTGTGTTCTAATATGGTGCTTTTTGTGTCTCCGCATACCGCAGCACGCGACATAGCATTGCAGACGATAAATGTAACCGTCTCAGAGAGAAAAGCGGCCAATGTGACGATCTGGCTTTAAGTCGATTCGATAACAAATGACGATAACGGACGGATTTATCAGGTTTTTACTTCATATGAACACTTTTCACATTCTCCCGTGCAACGCGGCTGCTAGTCTTCCTTTCATGCAAAATCTTAAGGTCCTAGGTCTTATCCAAGACACCAAAGCCGGCTAAAAAGTGAATAATCGATAATTAAAACTTGAATTGTACTACTTCTTACTGGCTATTAGTTCAACTTAGAAACTTCTTCTGTGTTCTACTATGGTGCTTTTAGTGTTCCCGCATACCGCAGCACGCGACATAGCTTTTCAGACGATAAATGTAACCGTCTCAGAGAGAAAAGCGGCCAATGTGACGATCTCGCTTTAAGTCGATTCGATAACAAATGACGATAACGGACGGATTTCTCAGGTTTTTACTCCATATGAACACTTTTCACAGTCTCCCGTGCAACGCGGCTGCTAGTCCTCCTTTCATGCAAAATCTTAAGGTCCTAGGTCTTATCCAAGCCACCAAAGCCGGCTAAAAAGTGAATAATCGATAATATAAACTTGAATTGTACTACTTCTTATTGGCTATTACTTCAACTTAGAAGCTTCTTCTGTGTTCTACTATGGTGCTTTTAGTGTGCCCGCATACCGCAGCACGCGACATAGCTTTGCAGGCGATAAATGTAACCGTTTCAGAGAGAAGAGCGGCCAATGTGACGATCTGCCTTTAAATCGATTCGATAACAAATGACGAAAACGGACGGATTTCTCAGGTTTTTACTACATATGAACACTTTTCACATTCTCCCGTGCAACGCGGCTGCTAGTCTTCCTTTCATGCAAAATCTTAAGGTCCTAAGTCATGTCCAACCCACCAAAGCCGGAGAAAAAGTGATTAGTCGACAACTAAAACTTAAATAGTACTACTTCTTACTGGCTATTACTTCAATTTAGAAGCTTCTTCTGTGTTCTAATATGATGCTTTTAGTGTCTCCGCAGACCGCAGCACGCGACATAGCTTTGCTGACGATAAATGTAACCGTCTCAGAGAGAAAAGCGGCCAATGTGACGATCTGGCTTTAAGTCGTTTCGATAACAAATGACGAAAACGGACGGATTTCTCAGGATTTTACTACATATGATCACTTTTCACATTCTCCCATGCAACGCGGCTGCTAGTCCTCCTTTCATGCAGAATCTTAAGGTCCTAGGTCATGTTCAAACCACCAAAGACGGCTAAAAAGTTAATAATCGATAACTAAAACTTGAATTGTACTACTTCTTACTGGCTATTACTTCAACTTAGAAGCTTCTTCTGTATTCTACTATTGTGCTTCTAGTGTTTCCGCATACCGCAGCACGCGACATAGCTTTGCAGACGATAAATGTAACCGTCTCAGAGAGAAAAGCGGCCAATGTGACGATCTCGCTTTAAGTCGATTCGATAACAAACGACGATAACGGACGGATTTCTCAGGTTTTTACACCATATGAACACTTTTCACATTCTCCCGTGCAACGCGGCTGCTAGACCTCCTTTCATGCAAAATCTTAAGGTCCTAGGTCTTATCCAAGCCACCAAAGCCGGCATAAAAGTGATTAGTCGACAACTAAAACATAAATAGTACTACTTCTTACTGGCTATTACTTCAATTTAGAAGGTTGTTCTGTGTTCTAATATGATGCTTTTAGTGTCTCCGCATACCGCAGCACGCGACATAGCTTTGCAGGCGATAAATGTAACCGTCTCAGAGAGAAAAGCGGCCAATGTGACGATCTGGCTTTAAGTCGATTCGATAACAAATGACGATAACGGACGGATTTATCAGGTTTTTACTTCATATGAACACTTTTCACATTCTCCCGTGCAACGCGGCTGCTAGTCTTCCTTTCATGCAAAATCTTAAGGTCCTAGGTCTTATCCAAGACACCAAAGCCGGCTAAAAAGTGAATAATCGATAATTAAAACTTGAATTGTACTACTTCTTACTGGCTATTACTTCAACTTAGAAACTTCTTCTGTGTTCTACTATGGTGCTTTTAGTGTTCCCGCATACCGCAGCACGCGACATAGCTTTTCAGACGATAAATGTAACCGTCTCAGAGAGAAAAGCGGCCAATGTGACGATCTCGCTTTAAGTCGAGTCGATAACAAATGACGATAACGGACGGATTTCTCAGGTTTTTACTCCATATGAACACTTTTCACAGTCTCCCGTGCAACGCGGCTGCTAGTCCTCCTTTCATGCAAAATCTTAAGGTCCTAGGTCTTATCCAAGCCACCAAAGCCGGCTAAAAAGTGAATAATCGATAATATAAACTTGAATTGTACTACTTCTTATTGGCTATTACTTCAACTTAGAAGCTTCTTCTGTGTTCTACTATGGTGCTTTTAGTGTTTCCGCATACCGCAGCACGCGACATAGCTTTGCAGACGATAAATGTAACCGTCACAGAGAGAAAAGCGGCCAATGTGACGATCTGGCTTTGAGTCGATTCGATAACAAATGACGAAAACGGACGGATTTCTCAGGTTTTTACTACATATGAACACTTTTCACATTCTCCCGTGCAACGCGGCTGCTAGTCCTCCTTTCATGCAAAATCTTAAGGTCCTAGGTCATGTCCAAGCCACCAAAGCCGGCTAAAAGGTGAATAATCGATAACTAAAACTTGAATTGTACTTCTTCTTACTGGCTATTGCTTCAACTTAGAAGCTTCTTCTGTATTCTACTATTATGCTTTTAGTGTTTCCTCATACCGCAGCATGCGACATAGCTTTGCAGACGATAAATGTAACCGTCTCAGAGAGAAAAGCGGCCAATGTGACGATCTGGCTTTAAGTGGATACGATAACAAATACGAATCCGGACGGATTTCCCAGGTTTTTACTACATATGAACACTTTTCACATTCTCCCGTGCAACGCGGCTGCTAGTCCTCCTTTCATGCAAAATCTTAAGGTCCTAGGTCATGTCCAAGCCACCAAAGCCGGCTAAAAAGTGAATAATCGACAACTAAAATTTGAATTGTACTACTTCTTACTGGCTATTACTTCAACTTAGAAGTTTCTTCTGTGTTCTAATATGGTGCTTTTTGTGTCTCCGCATACCGCAGCACGCGACATAGCATTGCAGACGATAAATGTAACCGTCTCAGAGAGAAAAGCGGCCAATGTGACGATCTCGCTTTAAGTCGATTCGATAACAAATGACGATAACGGACGGATTTCTCAGGTTTTTACACCATATGAACACTTTTCACATTCTCCCGTGCAACGCGGCTGCTAGTCCTCCTTTCATGCAAAATCTTAAGGTCCTAGGTCATGTACAAGCCACCAAAGCCGGCTAAAAGGTGAATAATCGATAACTTAAACTTCAATTGTACTACTTCTTACTGGCTATTGCTTCAACTTAGAAGCTTCTTCTGTGTTCTACTATGGTGCTTTTAGTGTTTCCGCATACCGCAGCACGCGACATAGCTTTGCAGACGATAAATGTAACCGTCTCAGAGAGAAAAGCGGCCAATGTGACGATCTGGCTTTAAGTCGATTCGATAACAAATGACGAAAACGGACGGATTTATCAGGTTTTTACTTCATATGAACACTTTTCACATTCTCCCGTGCAACGTGGCTGCTAGTCTTCCTTTCATGCAAAATCTTAAGGTCCTAGGTCTTATCCAAGACACCAAAGCCTTCTAAAAAGTGAATAATCGATAATTAAAACTTGAATTGTACTACTTCTTACTGGCTATTACTTCAACTTAGAAACTTCTTCTGTGTTCTACTATGGTGCTTTTAGTGTTCCCGCATACCGCAGCACGCGACATAGCTTTTCAGACGATAAATGTAACCGTCTCAGAGAGAAAAGCGGCCAATGTGACGATCTCGCTTTAAGTCGATTCGATAACAAATGACGATAACGGACGGATTTCTCAGGTTTTTACTCCATATGAACACTTTTCACAGTCTCCCGTGCAACGCGGCTGCTAGTCCTCCTTTCATGCAAAATCTTAAGGTCCTAGGTCTTATCCAAGCCACCAAAGCCGGCTAAAAAGTGAATAATCGATAATATAAACTTGAATTGTACTACTTCTTATTGGCTATTACTTCAACTTAGAAGCTTCTTCCATGTTCTACTATGGTGCTTTTAGTGTGCCCGCATACCGCAGCACGCGACATAGCTTTGCAGGCGATAAATGTAACCGTCTCAGGGAGAAAAGCGGCCAATGTGACGATCTGGCTTTAAGTCGATTCCATAACAAATGTCGAAAATGGTCAGATTTCTCAGGTTTTTACTACATATGAACACTTTCACATTCTCACATGCAACGCGGCTGCTAGTCCTCCTTTCATGCAAAATCTTAAGGTCCTAGGTCATGTCCAAGCCACCAAAGCCGGCTAAAAGGTGAATAATCGATAACTAAAACTTGAATTGTACTTCTTCTTACTGGCTATTGCTTCAACTTAGAAGCTTCTTCTGTATTCTACTATTATGCTTTTAGTGTTTCCTCATACCGCAGCATGCGACATAGCTTTGCAGACGATAAATGTAACCGTCTCAGAGAGAAAAGCGGCCAATGTGACGATCTGGCTTTAAGTGGATACGATAACAAATACGAATCCGGACGGATTTCCCAGGTTTTTACTACATATGAACACTTTTCACATTCTCCCGTGCAACGCGGCTGCTAGTCCTCCTTTCATGCAAAATCTTAAGGTCCTAGGTCATGTCCAAGCCACCAAAGCCGGTTAAAAAGTGAATAATCGACTACTAAAATTTGAATTGTACTACTTCTTACTGGCTATTACTTCAACTTAGAAGTTTCTTCTGTGTTCTAATATGGTGCTTTTTGTGTCTCCGCATACCGCAGCACGCGACATAGCATTGCAGACGATAAATGTAACCGTCTCAGAGAGAAAAGCGGCCAATGTGACGATCTGGCTTTAAGTCGATTCGATAACAAATGACGATAACGGACGGATTTATCAGGTTTTTACTTCATATGAACACTTTTCACATTCTCCCGTGCAACGCGGCTGCTAGTCTTCCTTTCATGCAAAATCTTAAGGTCCTAGGTCTTATCCAAGACACCAAAGCCGGCTAAAAAGTGAATAATCGATAATTAAAACTTGAATTGTACTACTTCTTACTGGCTATTACTTCAACTTAGAAACTTCTTCTGTGTTCTACTATGGTGCTTTTAGTGTTCCCGCATACCGCAGCACGCGACATAGCTTTTCAGACGATAAATGTAACCGTCTCAGAGAGAAAAGCGGCCAATGTGACGATCTCGCTTTAAGTCGATTCGATAACAAATGACGATAACGGACGGATTTCTCAGGTTTTTACTCCATATGAACACTTTTCACAGTCTCCCGTGCAACGCGGCTGCTAGTCCTCCTTTCATGCAAAATCTTAAGGTCCTAGGTCTTATCCAAGCCACCAAAGCCGGCTAAAAAGTGAATAATCGATAATATAAACTTGAATTGTACTACTTCTTATTGGCTATTACTTCAACTTAGAAGCTTCTTCTGTGTTCTACTATGGTGCTTTTAGTGTGCCCGCATACCGCAGCACGCGACATAGCTTTGTAGGCGATAAATGTAACCGTTTCAGAGAGAAGAGCGGCCAATGTGACGATCTGCCTTTAAATCGATTCGATAACAAATGACGAAAACGGACGGATTTCTCAGGTTTTTACTACATATGAACACTTTTCACATTCTCCCGTGCAACGCGGCTGCTAGTCTTCCTTTCATGCAAAATCTTAAGGTCCTAAGTCATGTCCAACCCACCAAAGCCGGAGAAAAAGTGATTAGTCGACAACTAAAATTTAAATAGTACTACTTCTTACTGGCTATTACTTCAATTTAGAAGCTTCTTCTGTGTTCTAATATGATGCTTTTAGTGTCTCCGCAGACCGCAGCACGCGACATAGCTTTGCTGACGATAAATGTAACCGTCTCAGAGAGAAAAGCGGCCAATATGACGATCTGGCTTTAAGTCGTTTCGATAACAAATGACGAAAACGGACGGATTTCTCAGGATTTTACTACATATGATCACTTTTCACATTCTCCCATGCAACGCGGCTGCTAGTCCTCCTTTCATGCAGAATCTTAAGGTCCTAGGTCATGTTCAAACCACCAAAGACGGCTAAAAAGTTAATAATCGATAACTAAAACTTGAATTGTACTACTTCTTACTGGCTATTACTTCAACTTAGAAGCTTCTTCTGTATTCTACTATTGTGCTTCTAGTGTTTCCGCATACCGCAGCACGCGACATAGCTTTGCAGACGATAAATGTAACCGTCTCAGAGAGAAAAGCGGCCAATGTGACGATCTCGCTTTAAGTCGATTCGATAACAAATGACGATAACGGACGGATTTCTCAGGTTTTTACACCATATGAACACTTTTCACATTCTCCCGTGCAACGCGGCTGCTAGACCTCCTTTCATGCAAAATCTTAAGGTCCTAGGTCTTATCCAAGCCACCAAAGCCGGCATAAAAGTGATTAGTCGACAACTAAAACATAAATAGTACTACTTCTTACTGGCTATTACTTCAATTTAGAAGCTTCTTCTGTGTTCTAATATGGTGCTTTTAGTGTCTCCGCATACCGCAGCACGCGACATAGCTTTGCAGGCGATAAATGTAACCGTCTCAGAGAGAAAAGCGGCCAATGTGACGATCTGGCTTTAAGTCGATTCGATAACAAATGACGATAACGGACGGATTTATCAGGTTTTTACTTCATATGAACACTTTTCACATTCTCCCGTGCAACGCGGCTGCTAGTCTTCCTTTCATGCAAAATCTTAAGGTCCTAGGTCTTATCCAAGACACCAAAGCCGGCTAAAAAGTGAATAATCGATAATTAAAACTTGAATTGTACTACTTCTTACTGGCTATTACTTCAACTTAGAAACTTCTTCTGTGTTCTACTATGGTGCTTTTAGTGTTCCCGCATACCGCAGCACGCGACATAGCTTTTCAGACGATAAATGTAACCGTCTCAGAGAGAAAAGCGGCCAATGTGACGATCTCGCTTTAAGTCGAGTCGATAACAAATGACGATAACGGACGGATTTCTCAGGTTTTTACTCCATATGAACACTTTTCACAGTCTCCCGTGCTACGCGGCTCCTAGTCCTCCTTTCATGCAAAATCTTAAGGTCCTAGGTCTTATCCAAGCCACCAAAGCCGGCTAAAAAGTGAATAATCGATAATATAAACTTGAATTGTACTACTTCTTATTGGCTATTACTTCAACTTAGAAGCTTCTTCTGTGTTCTACTATGGTGCTTTTAGTGTGCCCGCATACCGCAGCACGCGACATAGCTTTGCAGGCGATAAATGTAACCGTTTCAGAGAGAAGAGCGGCCAATGTGACGATCTGCCTTTAAATCGATTCGATAACAAATGACGAAAACGGACGGATTTCTCAGGTTTTTACTACATATGAACACTTTTCACATTCTCCCGTGCAACGCGGCTGCTAGTCTTCCTTTCATGCAAAATCTTAAGGTCCTAAGTCATGTCCAAGCCACCAAAGCCGGAGAAAAAGTGATTAGTCGACAACTAAAACTTAAATAGTACTACTTCTTACTGGCTTTTACTTCAATTTAGAAGCTTCTTCTGTGTTCTAATATGGTGCTTTTAGTGTCTCCGCAGACCGCAGCACGCGACATAGCTTTGCTGACGATAAATGTAACCGTCTCAGAGAGAAAAGCGGCCAATGTGACGATCTGGCTTTAAGTCGTTTCGATAACAAATGACGAAAACGGACGGATTTCTCAGGATTTTACTACATATGATCACTTTTCACATTCTCCCATGCAACGCGGCTGCTAGTCCTCCTTTCATGCAGAATCTTAAGGTCCTAGGTCATGTTCAAACCACCAAAGACGGCTAAAAAGTTAATAATCGATAACTAAAACTTGAATTGTACTACTTCTTACTGGCTATTACTTCAACTTAGAAGCTTCTTCTGTATTCTACTATTGTGCTTCTAGTGTTTCCGCATACCGCAGCACGCGACATAGCTTTGCAGACGATAAATGTAACTGTCTCAGAGAGAAAAGCGGCCAATGTGACGATCTCGCTTTAAGTCGATTCGTTAACAAATGACGATAACGGACGGATTTCTCAGGTTTTTACACCATATGAACACTTTTCACATTCTCCCGTGCAACGCGGCTGCTAGACCTCCTTTCATGCAAAATCTTAAGGTCCTAGGTCTTATCCAAGCCACCAAAACCGGCTAAAAAGTGAATAATCGATAATATAAACTTGAATTGTACTACTTCTTACTGGCTATTACTTCAACTTAGAAGCTTCTTCTGTGTTCTACTATGGTGCTTTTAGTGTGCCCGCATACCGCAGCACGCGACATAGCTTTGGAGACGATAAATGTAACCGTTTCAGAGAGAAGAGCGGCCAATGTGACGATCTGGCTTTAAATCGATTCGATAACAAAAGACGAAAACGGACGGATTTCTCAGGTTTTTACTACATATGAACACTTTTCACATTCTCCCGTGCAACGCGGCTGCTAGTCTTCGTTTCATGCAAAATCTTAAGGTCCTAAGTCATGTCCAAGCGACCAAAGCCGGCATAAAAGTGATTAGTCGACAACTAAAACATAAATAGTACTACTTCTTACTGGCTATTACTTCAACTTAGAAGCCTCTTCTGTGTTCTACAATGGTGCTTTTAGTGTTCCCACATACCGCAGCACGCGACATAGCTTTGCAGACGATAAATGTAACCGTTTCAGAGAGAAGAGCGGCCAATGTGACGATCTGGCTTTAAATCGATTCGATAGCAAATGACGAAAACGGAAGGATTTCTCAGGTTTTTACTACATATGAACTCTTTTCACATTCTCCCGTGCAACGCGGCTGCTAGTCTTCCTATCATGCAAACTCTTAAGGTCCTAAGTCATGTCGAAGCCACCAAAGCCGGCTAAAAAGTGGTTAATCGACAAATAAAACTTAAATAGTACTACTTCTTACTGGCTATTACTTCAATTTAGAAGCTTCTTCTGTGTTCTAATATGGTGCTTTTAGTGTCTCCGCATACCGCAGCACGCGACATAGCTTTGCTGACGATAAATGTAACCGTCTCAGAGAGAAAAGCGGCCAATGTGACGATCTGGCTTTAAGTCGTTTCGATAACAAATGACGAAAACGGACGGATTTCTCAGGTTTTTACTACATATGAACACTTTTCACATTCTCCCATGCAACGCGGCTGCTAGTCCTCCATTCATGCAGAATCTTAAGGTCCTAGGTCATGTTCAAACCACCAAAGACGGCTAAAAAGTTAATAATCGATAACTAAAACTTGAATTGTACTACTTCTTACTGGCTATTACTTCAACTTAGAAGCTTCTTCTGTATTCTACTATTGTGCTTTTAGTGTTTCCGCATACCGCAGCACGCGACATATCTTTGCAGACAATAAATGTAACCGTCTCAGAGAGAAAAGCGGCCAATGTGACGATCTGGCTTTAAGTCGATTCAATAACAAATGACGATAACGGACGGATTTCTCAGGTTTTTACTACATATGAACACTTTTCACATTCTCCCGTGCAACGCGGCTGCTAGTCATCCTTTCATGCAAAATCTTAAGGTCGAAGGTCTGATCCAAGCCACCAAAGCCGGCTAAAAAGTGAATAATCTATAATTAAAACTTGAATTGAACTACTTCTTACTGGCTATTGCTTCAACTTAGAAGCTTCTTCTGTGTTCTAGTATGGTGCTTTAAGTGTCTCAGTATACGGCAGCACGCGACATAGCTTTGCAGACGATAAATGTAACCGTCTCAGAGAGAAAAGCGGCCAATGTGACGATCTGGCTTTAAGTGGATTCGATAACAAATACGAAACCGGACGGATTTCCCAGGTTTTTACTACATATGAACACTTTTCACATTCTCCCGTGCAACGCGGCTGCTAGTCCTCCTTTCATGCAAAATCTTAAGGTCCTAGCTCATGTACAAGCCACCAAAGCCGGCTAAAAAGTGAATAATCGACAACTAAAACTTGAATTGTACTACTTCTTACTGGCTATTACTTCAACTTAGAAGTTTCTTCTGTGTTCTAATATGGTGCTTTTTGTGTCTCCGCATACCGCAGCACGCGACATAGCATTGCAGACGATAAATGTAACCGTCTCAGAGAGAAAAGCGGCCAATGCGACGATCTCGCTTTAAGTCGATTCGATAACAAATGACGATAACGGACGGATTTCTCAGGTTTTTACACCATATGAACACTTTTCACATTCTCCCATGCAACGCGGCTGCTAGTTCTCCTTTCATGCAAAATCTTAAGGTCCTAGGTCTTATCCAAGCCACCAAAGCCGGCTAAAAAGTGAATAATCGATAATATAAACTTGAATTGTACTACTTCTTACTGGCTATTACTTCAACTTAGAAGCTTCTTCTGTGTTCTACTATGGTGCTTTTAGTGTGCCCGCATACCGCAGCACGCGACATAGCTTTGCAGACGATAAATGTAACCGTTTCAGAGAGAAGAGCGGCCAATGTGACGATCTGGCTTTAAATCGATTCGATAACAAATGACGAAAACGGACGGATTTCTCAGGTTTTTACTACATATGAACACTTTTCACATTCTCCCGTGCAACGCGGCTGCTAGTCTTCCTTTCATGCAAAATCTTAAGGTCCTAAGTCATGTCCAAGCGACCAAAGCCGGCATAAAAGTGATTAGTCGACAACTAAAACATAAATAGTACTACTTCTTACTGGCTATTACTTCAATTTAGAAGCTTCTTCTGTGTTCTAATATGGTGCTTTTAGTGTCTCCGCATACCGCAGCACGCGACATAGCTTTGCTGACGATAAATGTAACCGTCTCAGAGAGAAAAGCGGCCAATGTGACGATCTGGCTTTAAGTCGTTTCGATAACAAATGACGAAAACGGACGGATTTCTCAGGTTTTTACTACATATGAACACTTTTCACATTCTCCCATGCAACGCGGCTGCTAGTCCTCCATTCATGCAGAATCTTAAGGTCCTAGGTCATGTTCAAACCACCAAAGACGGCTAAAAAGTTAATAATCGATAACTAAAACTTGAATTGTACTACTTCTTACTGGCTATTACTTCAACTTAGAAGCTTCTTCTGTATTCTACTATTGTGCTTTTAGTGTTTCCGCATACCGCAGCACGCGACATATCTTTGCAGACAATAAATGTAACCGTCTCAGAGAGAAAAGCGGCCAATGTGACGATCTGGCTTTAAGTCGATTCAATAACAAATGACGATAACGGACGGATTTCTCAGGTTTTTACTACATATGAACACTTTTCACATTCTCCCGTGCAACGCGGCTGCTAGTCATCCTTTCATGCAAAATCTTAAGGTCGAAGGTCTGATCCAAGCCACCAAAGCCGGCTAAAAAGTGAATAATCTATAATTAAAACTTGAATTGAACTACTTCTTACTGGCTATTGCTTCAACTTAGAAGCTTCTTCTGTGTTCTAGTATGGTGCTTTAAGTGTCTCAGTATACGGCAGCACGCGACATAGCTTTGCAGACGATAAATGTAACCGTCTCAGAGAGAAAAGCGGCCAATGTGACGATCTGGCTTTAAGTGGATTCGATAACAAATACGAAACCGGACGGATTTCCCAGGTTTTTACTACATATGAACACTTTTCACATTCTCCCGTGCAACGCGGCTGCTAGTCCTCCTTTCATGCAAAATCTTAAGGTCCTAGCTCATGTACAAGCCACCAAAGCCGGCTAAAAAGTGAATAATCGACAACTAAAACTTGAATTGTACTACTTCTTACTGGCTATTACTTCAACTTAGAAGTTTCTTCTGTGTTCTAATATGGTGCTTTTTGTGTCTCCGCATACCGCAGCACGCGACATAGCATTGCAGACGATAAATGTAACCGTCTCAGAGAGAAAAGCGGCCAATGCGACGATCTCGCTTTAAGTCGATTCGATAACAAATGACGATAACGGACGGATTTCTCAGGTTTTTACACCATATGAACACTTTTCACATTCTCCCATGCAACGCGGCTGCTAGTTCTCCTTTCATGCAAAATCTTAAGGTCCTAGGTCTTATCCAAGCCACCAAAGCCGGCTAAAAAGTGAATAATCGATAATATAAACTTGAATTGTACTACTTCTTACTGGCTATTACTTCAACTTAGAAGCTTCTTCTGTGTTCTACTATGGTGCTTTTAGTGTGCCCGCATACCGCAGCACGCGACATAGCTTTGCAGACGATAAATGTAACCGTTTCAGAGAGAAGAGCGGCCAATGTGACGATCTGGCTTTAAATCGATTCGATAACAAATGACGAAAACGGACGGATTTCTCAGGTTTTTACTACATATGAACACTTTTCACATTCTCCCGTGCAACGCGGCTGCTAGTCTTCCTTTCATGCAAAATCTTAAGGTCCTAAGTCATGTCCAAGCGACCAAAGCCGGCATAAAAGTGATTAGTCGACAACTAAAACATAAATAGTACTACTTCTTACTGGCTATTACTTCAATTTAGAAGCTTCTTCTGTGTTCTAATATGGTGCTTTTAGTGTCTCCGCATACCGCAGCACGCGACATAGCTTTGCAGGCGATAAATGTAACCGTCTCAGAGAGAAAAGCGGCCAATGTGACGATCTGGCTTTAAGTCGATTCGATAACAAATGACGATAACGGACGGATTTATCAGGTTTTTACTTCATATGAACACTTTTCACATTCTCCCATGCAACGCGGCTGCTAGTCCTCCTTTCATGCAAAATCTTAAGGTCCTAGGTCTTATCCAAGCCACCAAAGCCGGCTAAAAAGTGAATAATCGATAATTAAAACTTGAATTGTACTACTTCTTACTGGCTATTACTTCAACTTAGAAGCTTCTTCTGTGTTCTACTATGGTGCTTTTAGTGTTCCCGCATACCGCAGCACGCGACATAGCTTTGCAGACGATAAATGTAACCGTTTCAGAGAGAAGAGCGGCCAATGTGACGATCTGGCTTTAAATCGATTCGATAACAAATGACGAAAACGGACGGATTTCTCAGGTTTTTACTACATATGAACACTTTTCACATTCTCCCGTGCAACGCGGCTGCTAGTCTTCCTTTCATGCAAAATCTTAAGGTCCTAAGTCATGTCCAAGCCACCAAAGCCGGCTAAAAAGTGATTAATCGACAACTAAAACTTAAATAGTACTACTTCTTACTGGCTATTACTTCAATTTAGAAGCTTCTTCTGTGTTCTAATATGGTGCTTCTAGTGTCTCCGCATACCGCAGCACGCGACATAGCTTTGCTGACGATAAATGTAATCGTCTCAGAGAGAAGAGCGGCCAATGTGACGATCTGGCTTTAAATCGATTCGATAGCAAATGACGAAAACGGAAGGATTTCTCAGGTTTTTACTACATATGAACTCTTTTCACATTCTCCCGTGCAACGCGGCTGCTAGTCTTCCTATCATGCAAACTCTTAAGGTCCTAAGTCATGTCGAAGCCACCAAAGCCGGCTAAAAAGTGGTTAATCGACAAATAAAACTTAAATAGTACTACTTCTTACTGGCTATTACTTCAATTTAGAAGCTTCTTCTGTGTTCTAATATGGTGCTTTTAGTGTCTCCGCATACCGCAGCACGCGACATAGCTTTGCTGACGATAAATGTAACCGTCTCAGAGAGAAAAGCGGCCAATGTGACGATCTGGCTTTAAGTCGTTTCGATAACAAATGACGAAAACGGACGAATTTCTCAGGTTTTTACTACATATGAACACTTTTCACATTCTCCCATGCAACGCGGCTGCTAGTCCTCCATTCATGCAGAATCTTAAGGTCCTAGGTCATGTTCAAACCACCAAAGACGGCTAAAAAGTTAATAATCGATAACTAAAACTTGAATTGTACTACTTCTTACTGGCTATTACTTCAACTTAGAAGCTTCTTCTGTATTCTACTATTGTGCTTTTAGTGTTTCCGCATACCGCAGCACGCGACATATCTTTGCAGACAATAAATGTAACCGTCTCAGAGAGAAAAGCGGCCAATGTGACGATCTGGCTTTAAGTCGATTCAATAACAAATGACGATAACGGACGGATTTCTCAGGTTTTTACTACATATGAACACTTTTCACATTCTCCCGTGCAACGCGGCTGCTAGTCATCCTTTCATGCAAAATCTTAAGGTCCAAAATCTTATCCAAGCCACCAAAGCCGGCTAAAAAGTGAATAATCTATAATTAAAACTTGAATTGAACTACTTCTTACTGGCTATGGCTTCAACTTAGAAGCTTCTTCTGTGTTCTACTATGGTGCTTTAAGTGTCTCCGTATACGGCAGCACGCGACATAGCTTTGCAGACGATAAATGTAACCGTCTCAGAGAGAAAAGCGGCCAATGTGACGATCTGGCTTTAAGTGGATTCGATAACAAATACGAAACCGGACGGATTTCCCAGGTTTTTACTACATATGAACACTTTTCACATTCTCCCGTGCAACGCGGCTGCTAGTCCTCCTTTCATGCAAAATCTTAAGGTCCTAGCTCATGTACAAGCCACCAAAGCCGGCTAAAAAGTGAATAATCGACAACTAAAACTTGAATTGTACTACTTCTTACTGGCTATTACTTCAACTTAGAAGTTTCTTCTGTGTTCTAATATGGTGCTTTTTGTGTCTCCGCATACCGCAGCACGCGACATAGCATTGCAGACGATAAATGTAACCGTCTCAGAGAGAAAAGCGGCCAATGTGACGATCTCGCTTTAAGTCGATTCGATAACAAATGACGATAACGGACGGATTTCTCAGGTTTTTACACCATATGAACACTTTTCACATTCTCCCATGCAACGCGGCTGCTAGTCCTCCTTTCATGCAAAATCTTAAGGTCCTAGGTCTTATCCAAGCCACCAAAGCCGGCTAAAAAGTGAATAATCGATAATATAAACTTGAATTGTACTACTTCTTACTGGCTATTACTTCAACTTAGAAGCTTCTTCTGTGTTCTACTATGGTGCTTTTAGTGTGCCCGCATACCGCAGCACGCGACATAGCTTTGCAGACGATAAATGTAACCGTTTCAGAGAGAAGAGCGGCCAATGTGACGATCTGGCTTTAAATCGATTCGATAACAAATGACGAAAACGGACGGATTTCTCAGGTTTTTACTACATATGAACACTTTTCACATTCTCCCGTGCAACGCGGCTGCTAGTCTTCCTTTCATGCAAAATCTTAAGGTCCTAAGTCATGTCCAAGCGACCAAAGCCGGCATAAAAGTGATTAGTCGACAACTAAAACATAAATAGTACTACTTCTTACTGGCTATTACTTCAATTTAGAAGCTTCTTCTGTGTTCTAATATGGTGCTTTTAGTGTCTCCGCATACCGCAGCACGCGACATAGCTTTGCAGGCGATAAATGTAACCGTCTCAGAGAGAAAAGCGGCCAATGTGACGATCTGGCTTTAAGTCGATTCGATAACAAATGACGATAACGGACGGATTTATCAGGTTTTTACTTCATATGAACACTTTTCACATTCTCCCATGCAACGCGGCTGCTAGTCCTCCTTTCATGCAAAATCTTAAGGTCCTAGGTCTTATCCAAGCCACCAAAGCCGGCTAAAAAGTGAATAATCGATAATTAAAACTTGAATTGTACTACTTCTTACTGGCTATTACTTCAACTTAGAAGCTTCTTCTGTGTTCTACTATGGTGCTTTTAGTGTTCCCGCATACCGCAGCACGCGACATAGCTTTGCAGACGATAAATGTAACCGTTTCAGAGAGAAGAGCGGCCAATGTGACGATCTGGCTTTAAATCGATTCGATAACAAATGACGAAAACGGACGGATTTCTCAGGTTTTTACTACATATGAACACTTTTCACATTCTCCCGTGCAACGCGGCTGCTAGTCTTCCTTTCATGCAAAATCTTAAGGTCCTAGGTCATGTACAAGCCACCAAAACCGGCTAAAAGGTGAATAATCGATAACATAAACTTCAATTGTACTACTTCTTACTGGCTATTGCTTCAATTTAGAAGCTTCTTCTGTGTTCTAATATGGTGCTTCTAGTGTCTCCGCATACCGCAGCACGCGACATAGCTTTGCTGACGATAAATGTAACCGTCTCAGAGAGAAAAGCGGCCAATGTGACGATCTGGCTTTAAGTCGTTTCGATAACAAATGACGAAAACGGACGGATTTCTCAGGTTTTTACTACATATGAACACTTTTCACATTCTCCCATGCAACGCGGCTGCTAGTCCTCCTTTCATGCAGAATCTTAAGGTCCTAGGTCATGTTCAAGCCACCAAAGACGGCTAAAAAGTGAATAATCGACAACTAAAACTTGAATTGTACTACTTCTTACTGGCTATTACTTCAACTTAGAAGATCCTTCTGTGTTCTAATATGGTGCTTTTAGTGTCTCCACATACCGCAGCACGCGACATAGCTTTGCAGACGATAAATGTAACCGTCTCAGGGAGAAAAGCGGGCAATGTGACGATCTGGCTTTAAGTCGATTCCATAACAAATGTCGAAAATGGTCAGATTTCTCAGGTTTTTACTACATATGAACACTTTCACATTCTCACATGCAACGCGGCTGCTAGTCCTCCTTTCATGCAAAATCTTAAGGTCCTAGGTCATGTACAAGCCACCAAAACCGGCTAAAAGGTGAATAATCGATAACATAAACTTCAATTGTACTACTTCTTACTGGCTATTGCTTCAACTTAGAAGCTTCTTCTGTGTTCTACTATGGTGCTTTTAGTGTTTCCGCATACCGCAGCACGCGACATAGCTTTGCAGACGATAAATGTAACCGTCTCAGAGAGAAAAGCGGCCAATGTGACGATCTGGCTTTAAGTCGATTCGATAACAAATGACGAAAACGGACGGATTTCTCAGGTTTTTACTACATATGAACCCTTTTCACATTCTCCCGTGCAACGCGGCTGCTAGGCCTCCTTTCATGCAAAATCTTAAGGTCCTAGGTCATGTCCAAGCCACCAAAGCCGGCTAAAAGGTGAATAATCGATAACTAAAACTTTAATTGTACTACTTCTTACTGGCTATTACTTCAACTTAGAAGTTCTTCTCTGTTCTACTATGGTGGTTTTAGTGTCTCCGCATACGGCAGCACGCGACATAGCTTTGCAGACGATAAATGTAACAGTCTCAGAGAGAAAAGCGGCCAATGTGACGATCTGGCTTTAAGTGCATTCGATAACAAAGACGAAACCGGACGGATTTCTCAGGTTTCTACTACATATGAACACTTTTCACATTCTCCCGTGCAACGCGACTGATAGTCCTCCTTTCATGCAAAATCTTAAGGTCCTAGGTCATGTCCAAGCCACCAAAGCCGGCTAAAGAGTGAATAATCGACAACTAAAACTTGAATTGTACTACTTCTTACTGGCTATTACTTCAACTTAGAAGTTTGTTCTGTGTTCTAATATGGTGCTTTTAGTGTTCCCGCATACCGCAGCACGCGACATAGCTTTGCAGACGATAAATGTAACCGTTTCAGAGAGAAGAGCGGCCAATGTGACGATCTGGCTTTAAATCGATTCGATAACAAATGACGAAAACGGACGGATTTCTCAGGTTTTTACTACATATGAACACTTTTCACATTCTCCCGTGCAACGCGGCTGCTAGTCTTCCTTTCATGCAAAATCTTAAGGTCCTAAGTCATGTCCAAGCCACCAAAGCAGGTTAAAAAGTGATTAATCGACAACTAAAACTTCAATTGTACTACTTCTTACTGGCTATTACTTCAATTTAGAAGCTTCTTCTGTGTTCTAATATGGTGCTTTTAGTGCCTCCGCATACCGCAGCACGCGACATAGCTTTGCTGACGATAAATGTAACCGTCTGAGAGAGAAAAGCGGCCAATGTGACGATCTGGCTTTATGTCGTTTCGATAACAAATGACGAAAACGGACGGATTTCTCAGGTTTTTACTACATATGAACACTTTTCACATTCTCCCATGCAACGCGGCTGCTAGTCCTCCTTTCATGCAGAATCTTAAGGTCCTAGGTCATGTTCAAGCCACCAAAGACGGCTAAAAAGTGAATAATCGATAACTAAAACTTGAATTGTACTACTTCTTACTGGCTATTACTTCAACTTAGAAGCTTCTTCTGTGTTCTACTATTGTGCTTTTAGTGTATCCGCATACCGCTGCACGCGACATAGCTTTGCAGACGATAAATGTAACTGTCTAAGAGAGAAAAGCGGCCAATGTGACGATCTGGCTTTAAGTCGATTCGATAACAAATAATGAAAATGGACAGATTTCTCAGGTTTTTACTACATATGAACACTTTTCACATTCTCCCATGCAACGCGGCTGCTAGTCCTCCTTTCATACAAAATCGTAAGGTCCTAGGTCATGTCCAAGCCACCAAAGCCGGCTAAAAGGTGAATAATCGATAACTAAAACTTGAATTGTACTACTTCTTACTGGCTATTGCTTCAACTTAGAAGCTTCTTCTGTATTCTACTATGGTGCTTTGAGTGTTTCCTCATACCGCAGCATGCGACATAGCTTTGCAGACGATAAATGTAACCGTCTGAGAGAGAAAAGCGGCCAATGTGACGATCTGGCTTTAAGTCGATTCGATTACAAATGACGAAAAGGGACGGATTTCTCAGGTTTTTACTACATATGAACACTTTTCACATTCTCCCGCGCAACGCGGCTGCTAGTCCTCCTTTCATGCAAAATCTTAAGGTCCTAGGTCTTATTCAAGCCACCAAAGCCGGCTAAAAAGTGTATAATCGATAAATAAAACTTGAATTGTACTACTTCTTACTGGCTATTACTTCAACTTAGAAGCTTCTTCTGTTTTCTACTATGGTGCTTTTAGTGTTCCCGCATACCGCAGCACGCGACATAGCTTTGCAGACGATAAATGTAACCGTTTCAGAGAGAAGAGCGGCCAATGTGCGATCTGGCTTTAATTCGATTCGATAACAAATGACGAAAACGGACGGATTTCTCAGGTTTTTACTACATATGAACACTTTTCACATTCTCCCGTGCAACGCGGCTGCTAGTCTTCCTTTCATGCAAAATCTTAAGGTCCTAAGTCATGTCCAAGCCACCAAAGCCGGCTAAAAAGTGATTAATCGACAACTAAAACTTCAATTGTACTACTTCTTACTGGCTATTACTTCAATTTAGAAGCTTCTTCTGTGTTCTAATATGGTGCTTTTAGTGCCTCCGCATACCGCAGCACGCGACATAGCTTTGCTGACGATAAATGTAACCGTCTCAGAGAGAAAAGCGGCCAATGTGACGATCTGGCTTTAAGTCGTTTCGATAACAAATGACGAAAACGGACGGATTTCTCAGGTTTTTACTACATATGAACACTTTTCACATTCTCCCGCGCAACGCGGCTGCTAGTCCTCCTTTCATGCAAAATCTTAAGGTCCTAGGTCTTATTCAAGCCACCAAAGCCGGCTAAAAAGTGAATAATCGATAATTAAAACTTGAATTGTACTACTTCTTACTGGCTATTACTTCAACTTAGAAGCTTCTTCTGTGTTCCACTATGGTGGTTTTAGTGTTCCCGCATACCGCAGCACGCGACATAGCTTTGCAGACGATAAATGTAACCGTTTCAGAGAGAAGAGCGGCCAATGTGACGATCTGGCTTTAAATCGATTCGATAACAAATGACGAAAACGGCCGGGTTTCTCAGGTTTTTACTACATATGAACACTTTTCACATTCTCCCGTGCAACGCGGCTGCTAGTCCTCCTATCATGCAAAATCTTAAGGTTCCACCTCATGTCCAAGCCACCAAATCCGGCTAAAAAGTGAATAATCAATAACTAAAACTTGAATTGTACTACTTCTTACTGGCTATTGCTTCAACTTAGAAGCTTCTTCTGTATTCTACTATGGTGCTTTTAGTGTTTCCTCATACCGCAGCATGCGACATAGCTTTGCAGACGATAAATGTAACCGTCTCAGAGAGAAAAGCGGCCAATGTGACGATCTGGCTTTAAGACGATTCGATAACAAATGACGAAAACGGACGGATTTCTCAGGTTTTTACTCCATATGAACACTTTTCACATTCTCCCGTGCTACGCGGCTCCTAGTCCTCCTTTCATGCAAAATCTTAAGGTCCTAGGTCTTATCCAAGCCACCAAAGCCGGCTAAAAAGTGAATAATCGATAATTAAAACTTGAATTGTACTACTTCTTACTGGCTATTACTTCAACTTAGAAGCTTCTTCTGTGTTCTACTATGGTGCTTTTAGTGTTCCCGCATACCGCAGCACGCGGCATAGCTTTGCAGACGATAAATGTAACCGTTTCAGAGAGAAGAGCGGCCAATGTGACGATCTGGCTTTAAATCGATTCGATAACAAATGACGAAAACGGACGGATTTCTCAGGTTTTTACTACATATGAACACTTTTCACATTCTCCCATGCAACGCGGCTCCTAGTCCTCCTTTCATGCAGAATCTTAAGGTCCTAGGTCATGTCCAAGCCACCAAAGCCGGCTAAAAAGTGAATAATCGACAACTAAAACTTGAATTTTACTACTTCTTACTGGCTACTACTTCAACTTAGAAGCTTCTTCTGTGTTCTAATATGGTGCATTTAGTGACTCCGCATACCGCAGCACGCGACATTGCTTTGCAGACGATAAATGTAACCGTCTCAGAGAGAAAAGCGGCCAATTTGACGATCTGGCTTTAAGTGCATTCGATAACAAAGACGAAACAGGACGGATTTCTCAGGTTTCTACTACATATGAACACTTTTCACATTCTCCCGTGCAAGGCGACTGATAGTCCTCCTTTCATGCAAAATCTTAAGGTCCTAGGTCATGTCCAAGCCACCAAAGCGGCTAAAAAGTGAATAATCGACAACTAAAACTTGAATTGTACTACTTCTTACTGGCTATTACTTCAACTTAGAAGTTTCTTCTGTGTTCTAATATGGTGCATTTAGTGACTCCGCATACCGCAGCACGCGACATTGCTTTGCAGACGATAAATGTAACCGTCTCAGAGAGAAAAGCGGCCAATGTGACGATCTGGCTTTAAGTCGATTCGATAACAAATGTCGATAACGGACAGATTTCTCAGGTTTTTACTCCATATGAACACTTTTCACATTCTCCCGTGCAACGCGGCTGCTAGTCCTCCTTTCATGCAAAATCTTAAGGTCCTAGGTCTTATCCAAGCCACCAAAGCCGGCTAAAAAGTGAATAATCGATAATTAAAACTTGAATTGTACTACTTCTTACTGGCTATTACTTCAACTTAGAAGCTTCTTCTGTGTTCTACTATGGTGCTTTTAGTGTTCCCGCATACCGCAGCACGCGACCTAGCTTTGCAGACGATAAATGTAACCGTTTCAGAGAGAAGAGCGGCCAATGTGACGATCTGGCTTTAAATCGTTTCGATAACAAATGACGAAAACGGACGGATTTCTCAGGTTTTTACTACATATGAACACTTTTCACATTCTCCCATGCAAAGCGGCTGCTAGTCCTCCTTTCATGCAAAATCTTAAGGTCCTAGGTCATGTCCAAGCCACCAAAGCGGCTAAAATGTGAATAATCGACAACTAAAACTTGAATTGTACTACTTCTTACTGGCTATTACTTCAACTTAGAAGTTTCTTCTGTGTTCTAATATGGTGCATTTAGTGACTCCGCATACCGCAGCACGCGACATTGCTTTGCAGACGATAAATGTAACCGTCTCAGAGAGAAAAGCGGCCAATGTGACGATCTGGCTTTAAGTCGATTCGATAACAAATGTCGATAACGGACGGATTTCTCAGGTTTTTACTCCATATGAACACTTTTCACATTCTCCCGTGCAACGCGGCTGCTAGTCCTCCTTTCATGCAAAATCTTAAGGTCCTAGGTCTTATCCAAGCCACCAAAGCTGGCTAAAAAGTGAATAATCGATAATTAAAGCTTGAATTGTACTACTTCTTACTGGCTATTACTTCAACTTAGAAGCTTCTTCTGTGTTCTACTATGGTGCTTTTAGTGTTCCCGCATACCGCAGCACGCGACCTAGCTTTGCAGACGATAAATGTAACCGTTTCAGAGAGAAGAGCGGCCAATGTGACGATCTGGCTTTAAATCGTTTCGATAACAAATGACGAAAACGGACGGATTTCTCAGGTTTTTACTACATATGAACACTTTTCACATTCTCCCTTGCAACGCGGCTGCTAGTCCTCCTTTCATGCAGAATCTTAAGGTCCTAGGTCATGTTCAAGCCACCAAAGACGGCTAAAAAGTGAATAATCGATACCTAAAACTTGAATAGTACTACTTCTTACTGGCTATTACTTCAACTTCGAAGCTTCTTCTGTATTCTACTATGGTGCTTTTAGTGTTTCCGCATACCGCAGCATGCGACATAGCTTTGCAGACGATAAATGTAACCGTCTCAGAGAGAAAAGCGGCCAATGTGACGATCTGGCGTTAAGTCGATTCGATTACAAATGACGAAAAGGGACGGATTTCTCAGGTTTTTACTACATGTGAACACTTTTCTTATTCTCCCGTGCAACGCGGCTGCTAGTCCTCCTTTCATGCAAAATCTTATGGTCCTAGGTCATGTCATTGCCACCAAAGCCGGCTAAAAAGTGAATAATCGATAATTAAAACTTGAATTGTACTACTTCTTACTGGCTATTACTTCAACTTAGAAGCTTCTTCTGTGTTCTACTATGGTGCTTTTAGTGATCCCGCATACCGCAGCACGCGACATAGCTTTGCAGACGATAAATGTAACCGTTTCAGAGAGAAGAGCGGCCAATGTGACGATCTGGCTATAAATCGATTCGATAACAAATGACGAAAACGGACGGATTTCTCAGGTTTTTACTACATATGAACACTTTTCACATTCTCCCGTGCAACGCGGCTGCTAGTCATCCTTTCATGCAAAATGTTAAGGTCCTAGGTCATATCCAAGCCACCAAAGCCGGCTAAAATGTGAATAATCGAGAATTAAAACTTGAATTGTACTACTTCTTACTGACTATTACTTCAACTTAGAAGCTTCTTCTGTGTTCTACTATGGTGCTTTTAGTGTTCCCGCATACCGAAGCACGCGACATAGATTTGCAGACGATAAATGTAACCTTTTCAGAGAGAAGAGCGGCCAATGTGTCGATCAGGCTTTAAATCGATTCGATAACAAATGACGAAAAAAGACGGATTTCTCAGGTTTTTACTACATATGAACACTTTTCACATTCTCCCGTGCAACGCGGCTGCTAGTCCTCCTTTCATGCAAAATCTTAAGGTCCTAGGTCATGTCCAAGCCACCAAAGCCGGCTAAAAAGTGATTAATCGACAACTAAAACTTAAATAGTACTACTTCTTTCTGGCTATTACTTCAATTTAGAAGCTTCTTCTGTGTTCTAATATGGTGCTTTTAGTGTCTCCGCATACCGCAGCACGCGACATAGCTTTGCAGACGATAAATGTAACCGTCTCAGAGAGAAAAGCGGCCAATGTGACGATCTGGCTTTAAGTTGATTCGATAACAAATGACGAAAACGGACGGAGTTCTCAGGTTTTTACTACATATGAACACTTTTCACATTCTCCCATGCAACGCGGCTGCTAGTCCTCCTTTCATGCAAAATCTTATGGTCCGAGGTCATGTCCAAGCCACCAAAGACGGCTAAAAAGTGAATAATCGATAACTAAAACTTGAATTGTACTACTTCTTACTGGCAATTACTTCAACTTAGAAGCTTCCTCTGTGTTCTACTATGGTGCTTTTAGTGTCTCCGCATACCGCAGCACGCGACATAGCTTTGCAGACGATAAATGTAACCGTCTCAGAAAGAAAAGCGGCCAATGTGACGATCTGGCTTTAAGTCGATTCGATAACAAATGACGAAAACGGACTGATTTCTCAGGTTTTTACTACATATGAACAATTTCACATTCTCCAGTGCAACGCGGCTGCTAGTCCTCCTTTCATGCAAAATCTTAAGGTCCTAGGTCATGTCAAAGCAACCAAAGCCGGCTAAAAAGTGAATAATCGACAACTAAAACTTAAATTGTACTACTTCTTACTGGCTATTACTTCAACTTAGAAACCCCTTCTGTGTTCTACTATGGTGCTTTTAGTGTCTCCGCATACGGCAGCACGCGACATAGCTTTGCAGACGATAAATGTAACCGTCTCAGGGAGAAAAGCGGCCAATGTGACGATCTGGCTTTAAGTCGATTCGATAACAAATGACGAAAATGGTCATATTTCTCAGGTTTTTACTACATATGAACACTTTCACATTCTCCCATGTAACGCGGCTGCTAGTCCTCCTTTCATGCAAAATCTTAAGGTCCTAGGTCATGTCCAAGCCACCAAAGCCGGCTAAAAGGTGAATAATCGATAACTTAAACTTGAATTATACTACATCTTACTGGCTATTGCTTCAACTTAGAAGCTTCTTCTGTGTTCTACTATGGTTCTTTTAGTGTTTCCGCATACCGCAGCACGCGACATAGCTTTGCAGACGATAAATGTAACCGTCTCAGAGAGAAAAGCAGCCAATGTGACGATCTGGCTTTATGTCGATTCGACAACAAATGACGAAAACGGACGGATTTCTCAGGTTTTTACTACATATGAACACATTTCACATTCTCCCGTGCAACGCGGCTGCTAGTACTCCTTTCATGCAAAATCTTATGCTTCTAGGTCATATCATAGCCACCAAAGCCGGCTAAAAAGTGACAATCGACAAATAAAACTTGAATTGTACTACATCTTACTGGCTATTACTTCAACTTAGAAGCTTCTTCTGTGTTCTGCTATGGTGCTTTTAGTGTCTCCGCATACGGCAGCACGCGACGTAACTTTGCAGACGATAAATGTAACCGTCTCAGAGAGAAAAGCGGCCAATGTGACGATCTGGCTTTAAGTGCATTCGATAACAAGACGAAACCGGACGGATTTCTCAGGTTTTTACTACATATGAACACTTTTCACATTCTCCCGTGCAACGCGACTGATAGTCCTCCTTTCATGCAAAATCTTAAGGTCCTAGGTCATGTTCAAGCCATCAAAGACAGCTAAAAAGTGAATAATCGATAACTAAAACTTGCATTGTACTACTTCTTACTGGCTATTACTTCAACTTAGAAGCTTCTTCTGTGTTCTAATATGGTGCTTTTAGTGCCTCCGCATACCGCAGCACGCGACATAGCTTTGCTGACGATAAATGTAACCGTCTCAGAGAGAAAAGCGGCCAATGTGACGATCTGGCTTTAAGTCGTTTCGATAACAAATGACGAAAACGGACGGATTTCTCAGGTTTTTACTACATATGAACACTTTTCACATTCTCCCGCGCAACGCGGCTGCTAGTCCTCCTTTCATGCAAAATCTTAAGGTCCTAGGTCTTATTCAAGCCACCAAAGCCGGCTAAAAAGTGAATAATCGATAATTAAAACTTGAATTGTACTACTTCTTACTGGCTATTACTTCAACTTAGAAGCTTCTTCTGTGTTCCACTATGGTGCTTTTAGTGTTCCCGCATACCGCAGCACGCGACATAGCTTTGCAGACGATAAATGTAACCGTTTCAGAGAGAAGAGCGGCCAATGTGACGATCTGGCTTTAAATCGATTCGATAACAAATGACGAAAACGGCCGGGTTTCTCAGGTTTTTACTACATATGAACACTTTTCACATTCTCCCGTGCAACGCGGCTGTTAGTCCTCCTATCATGCAAAATCTTAAGGTTCCACCTAATGTCCAAGCCACCAAATCCGGCTAAAAAGTGAATAATCAATAACTAAAACTTGAATTGTACTACTTCTTACTGGCTATTGCTTCAACTTAGAAGCTTCTTCTGTATTCTACTATGGTGCTTTTAGTGTTTCCTCATACCGCAGCATGCGACATAGCTTTGCAGACGATAAATGTAACCGTCTCAGAGAGAAAAGCGGCCAATGTGACGATCTGGCTTTAAGACGATTCGATAACAAATGACGAAAACGGACGGATTTCTCAGGTTTTTACTCCATATGAACACTTTTCACATTCTCCCGTGCTACGCGGCTCCTAGTCCTCCTTTCATGCAAAATCTTAAGGTCCTAGGTCTTATCCAAGCCACCAAAGCCGGCTAAAAACTGAATAATCGATAATTAAAACTTGAATTGTACTACTTCTTACTGGCTATTACTTCAACTTAGAAGCTTTTTCTGTGTTCTACTATGGTGCTTTTAGTGTTCCCGCATACCGCAGCACGCGGCATAGCTTTGCAGACGATAAATGTAACCGTTTCAGAGAGAAGAGCGGCCAATGTGACGATCTGGCTTTAAATCGATTCGATAACAAATGACGAAAACGGACGGATTTCTCAGGTTTTTACTACATATGAACACTTTTCACATTCTCCCATGCAACGCGGCTCCTAGTCCTCCTTTCATGCAGAATCTTAAGGTCCTAGGTCATGTCCAAGCCACCAAAGCCAGCTAAAAAGTGAATAATCGACAACTAAAACTTGAATTTTACTACTTCTTACTGGCTACTACTTCAACTTAGAAGCTTCTTTTGTGTTCAACTATGGTGCTTTTAGTGTTTCCGCATACCGCAGCACGCAACATAGCTTTGAAGACGATAAATGTAACCGTCTCAGAGAGAAAAGCGTCCAATGTGACGATCTGGCTTTAAGTCGATTCGATAACAAATGACGAAAAGGGACGGATTTCTCAGGTTTTTACTACATGTGAACACTTTTCACATTCTCCCGTGCAACGCGGCTGCTAGTCCTCCTTTCATGCAAAATCTTAAGGTCCTAGGTCATGTCCAAGCCACCAAAGCTGGCTAAAAGGTGAATAATCAATAACTAAAAGTTTAATTGTACTACTTCTTACAGGCTATTACTTCAACTTAGAAGTTTCTTCTGTGTTCTACTATGGTGCTTTTAGTGTCTCTGCATACGGCAGCACGCGACATAGCTTTGCAGACGATAAATGTAACCGTCTCAGAGAGAAAAGCGGCCAATGTGACGATCTGGCTTTAAGTGCATTCGATAACAAAGACGAAACCGGACGGATTTCACAGGTTTCTACTACATATGAACACTTTTCACATTCTCCCGTGCAAGGCGACTGATAGTCCTCCTTTCATGCAAAATCTTAAGGTCCTAGGTCATGTCCAAGCCACCAAAGCGGCTAAAAAGTGAATAATCGACAACTAAAACTTGAATTGTACTACTTCTTACTGGCTATTACTTCAACTTAGAAGCTTCTTCTGTGTTCTACTATGGTGCTTTTAGTGTTCCCGCATACCGCAGCACGCGACCTAGCTTTGCAGACGATAAATGTAACCGTTTCAGAGAGAAGAGCGGCCAATGTGACGATCTGGCTTTAAATCGTTTCGATAACAAATGACGAAAACGGACGGATTTCTCAGGTTTTTACTACATATGAACACTTTTCACATTCTCCCATGCAAAGCGGCTGCTAGTCCTCCTTTCATGCAGAATCTTAAGGTCCTAGGTCATGTTCAAGCCACCAAAGACGGCTAAAAAGTGAATAATCGATAACTAAAACTTGAATAGTACTACTTCTTACTGGCTATTACTTCAACTTAGAAGCTTCTTCTGTGTTCTACTATTGTGCTTTTAGTGTCTCCGCATACCGCAGCACGCGACATAGCTTTGCAGACGATAAATGTAACCGTCTCAGAGAGAAAAGCGGCCAATGTGACGATCTGGCGTTAAGTCGATTCGATTACAAATGACGAAAAGGGACGGATTTCTCAGGTTTTTACTACATGTGAACACTTTTCTTATTCTCCCGTGCAACGCGGCTACTAGTCCTCCTTTCATGCAAAATCTTATGGTCCTAGGTCTTGTCATTGCCACCAAAGCCGGCTAAAAAGTGAATAATCGATAATTAAAACTTGAATTGTACTACTTCTTACTGGCTATTACTTCAACTTAGAAGCTTCTTCTGTGTTCTACTATGGTGCTTTTAGTGATCCCGCATACCGCAGCACGCGACATAGCTTTGCAGACGATAAATGTAACCGTTTCAGAGAGAAGAGCGGCCAATGTGACGATCTGGCTTTAAATCGATTCGATAACAAATGACGAAAACGGACGGATTTCTCAGGTTTTTACTACATATGAACACTTTTCACATTCTCCCGTGCAACGCATCTGCTAGTCTTCCTTTCATGCAAAATGTTAAGGTCCTAGGTCATATCCAAGCCACCAAAGCCGGCTAAAATGTGAATAATCGAGAATTAAAACTTGAATTGTACTACTTCTTACTGACTATTACTTCAACTTAGAAGCTTCTTCTGTGTTCTACTATGGTGCTTTTAGTGTTCCCGCATACCGAAGCACGCGACATAGATTTGCAGACGATAAATGTAACCTTTTCAGAGAGAAGAGCGGCCAATGTGTCGATCTGGCTTTAAATCGATTCGATAACAAATGACGAAAAAAGACGGATTTCTCAGGTTTTTACTACATATGAACACTTTTCACATTCTCCCGTGCAACGCGGCTGCTAGTCCTCCTTTCATGCAAAATCTTAAGGTCCTAGGTCATGTCCAAGCCACCAAAGCCGGCTAAAAAGTGTTTAATCGACAACTAAAACTTAAATAGTACTACTTCTTTCTGGCTATTACTTCAATTTAGAAGCTTCTTCTGTGTTCTAATATGGTGCTTTTAGTGTCTCCGCATACCGCAGCACGCAACATAGCTTTGCAGACGATAAATGTAACCGTCTCAGAGAGAAAAGCGGCCAATGTGACGATCTGGCTTTAAGTTGATTCGATAACAAATGACGAAAACGGACGGAGTTCTCAGGTTTTTACTACATATAAACACTTTTCACATTCTCCCATGCAACGCGGCTGCTAGTCCTCCTTTCATGCAAAATCTTATGGTCCGAGGTCATGTCCAAGCCACCAAAGACGGCTAAAAAGTGAATAATCGATAACTAAAACTTGAATTGTACTACTTCTTACTGGCAATTACTTCAACTTAGAAGCTTCCTCTGTGTTCTACTATGGTGCTTTTAGTGTCTCCGCATACCGCAGCACGCGACATAGCTTTGCAGACGATAAATGTAACCGTCTCAGAAAGAAAAGCGGCCAATGTGACGATCTGGCTTTAAGTCGATTCGATAACAAATGACGAAAACGGACTCATTTCTCAGGTTTTTACTACATATGAACAATTTCACATTCTCCAGTGCAACGCGGCTGCTAGTCCTCCTTCCATGCAAAATCTTAAGGTCCTAGGTCATGTCAAAGCAACCAAAGCCGGCTAAAAAGTGAATAATCGACAACTAAAACTTAAATTGTACTACTTCTTACTGGCTATTACTTCAACTTAGAAACTCCTTCTGTGTTCTACTATGGTGCTTTTAGTGTCTCCGCATACGGCAGCACGCGACATAGCTTTGCAGACGATAAATGTAACCGTCTCAGGGAGAAACGCGGCCAATGTGACGATCTGGCTTTAAGTCGATTCGATAACAAATGACGAAAATGGTCAGATTTCTCAGGTTTTTACTACATATGAACACTTTCACATTCTCCCATGTAACGCGGCTGCTAGTCCTCCTTTCATGCAAAATCTTAAGGTCCTAGGTCATGTCCAAGCCACCAAAGCCGGCTAAAAGGTGAATAATCGATAACTTAAACTTGAATTGTACTACATCTTACTGGCTATTGCTTCAACTTAGAAGCTTCTTCTGTGTTCTACTATGGTCCTTTTAGTGTTTCCGCATACCGCAGCACGCGACATAGCTTTGCAGACGATAAATGTAACCGTCTCAGAGAGAAAAGCAGCCAATGTGACGATCTGGCTTTATGTCGATTCGACAACAAATGACGAAAACGGACGGATTTCTCAGGTTTTTACTACATATGAACACTTTTCACATTCTCCCGTGCAACGCGGCTGCTAGTCATCCTTTCATGCAAAATCATAAGGTCCTAGGTTATGTTCAAGCCACCAAAGACGGCTAAAAAGTGAATAATCGATAACAAAAACTTGAATTGTACTACTTCTTACTGGCTATTACTTCAACTTAGAAGCTTCTTCTGTGTTCTACTATGGTGCTTTTAGTGTCTCCGCATACCGCAGCACGCGACATAGCTTTGCAGACGATAAAAGTAACCGTCTCAGAGAGAAAAGCGGCCAATGTGACGATCTGGCTTTAAGTCGATTCGATAACAAATGACGAAAATGGACAGATTTCTCAGGTTTTTACTACATATGAACACTTTTCACATTCTCCCATGCAACGCGGCTGCTAGTCCTCCTTTCATGAAAAATCGTAAGGTCCTAGGTCATGTCCAAGCCACCAAAGCCAGCTAAAAGGTGAATAATCGATAACTAAAACTTGAATTGTACTACTTCCTACTGGCTATTGCTTCAACTTAGAAGCTTCTTCTGCATTCTACTATGGTGCTTTTAGTGTTTCCGCATACCGCAGCATGCGACATAGCTTTGCAGACGATAAATGTAACCGTCTCAGAGAGAAAAGCGGCCAATGTGACGATCTGGCTTTAAGTCGATTCGATAACAAAGACGAAAATGGACAGATTTCTCAGGTTATTACTACATATGAACACTTTTCACATTCTCCCATGCAACGCAGCTGCTAGGTCTCCTTTCATGCAAAATCTTAAGGTCCTAGGTCATATCCAAGCCACCAAAGCCAGCTAAAAGGTGAATAATCGATAACTAAAATTTGAATTGTACTACTTCTTACTGGCTATTGCTTCAACTTAGAAGCTTCTTCTGTGTTCTACTACGGTGCTTTTAGTGTCTCCACATATCGCAGCACGAGACATAGCTTTGCAGACGATAAATGTAACTGTTTCAGAGAGAAAAGCGGCCAATGTGACGATCTGGCTTTAAGTCGATTCGATAACAAATGACGAAAACGGACGGATTTCTCATTTTTTTACCACATATGAACACATTTCACATTCTCCCGTGCAACGCGGCTGCAAGTACTCCTTTCATGCAAAATCTTAAGGTCCTAGGTCATGTCCAAGCCACCAAAGCCGGCTATAAAGTGAATATCGACAACTAAAACTTGAATGGTACTACTTCTTTCTGGCTATTACTTCAACTTAGAAGCTTCTTCTGTGTTCTACTATGGTGCTTTTAGTGTTTCCGCATACCGCAGCACGCGACATAGCCTTGAAGACGATACATGTAACCGTCTCAGAGAGAAAAGCGGCCAATGTGACGATCTGGCTTTAAGTCGATTCGATAACAAATGACGAAAACGGACGGATTTCTCAGGTTTTTACTACATATGAACACTTTTCACATTCTCCCGTGCAACGCGGCTGCTAGTCCTACTTTCATGCAAAATCTTAAGGTTCCACCTCATGTCCAAGCCACCAAAGCCGGCTAAAAAGTGAATAATCAATAACCAAAACATGAATTGTACTACTTCTTACTGGCTATTACTTCAACTTAGAAGCTTCTTCTGTGTTCTACTACGGAGCTTTTAGTGTCTCCACATATCGCAGCACGTGACATAGCTTTGCAGACGATAAATGTAACTGTTTCAGAGAGAAAAGCGGCCAATGTGACGATCTGGCTTTAAGTCGATTCGATGACAAATGACGAAAACGGACGGATTTCTCATTTTTTTACCACATATGAACACATTTCACATTCTTCCGTGCAACGCGGCTGCAAGTACTCCTTTCATGCAAAATCTTAAGGTCCTAGGTCATGTCCAAGCCACCAAAGCCGGCTACAAAGTGAATATTCGGCAACTAAAACTTGAATTGTACTACTTCTTACTGGCTATTACTTCAAATTAGAAGCTTCTTCTGTGTTCTACTATGGTGCTTTTAGTGTTTCGGCATACCGCAGCACGCGACATAGCTCTGCAGACGACAAATGTAACCGTTTCAGAGAGAAGAACGGCCGATGTGACGATCTGGCTTTAAGTCGATTCGATAACAAATGACGAAAACGGACGGATTTCTAAGGTTTTTACTCCATATGAACACTTTTCACATTCTCCCGTGCAACGCGGCTGCTATTCCTCCTTTCATGCAAAATTGTAAGGTCCTAGGTCATGTCCAAGCCACCAAAGCCGGCAAAAAAGTGAATATTCGACAACTAAAACTTAAATTGTACTACTTCTTAATGGCTATTACTTCAACTTAGAAGCTTCTTCTGTGTTCTACTATGGTGCTTTTAGTGTCTCCGCACACCGCATCACGCGACATAGCTTTGCAGACGATAAATGTAACCGTCTCAGAGAGAAAAGCGGCCAATGTGACGATCTGGCTTTAAGTCGATTCTATAACAAATGACGAAAACGGACGGATTTCTCAGGTTTTTACTACATATGAACACTTTTCACATTCTCCCATGCAACGCGGCTGCTAGTCCTCCTTTCATGCAAAATCGTAAGGTTCTAGGTCATGTCCAAGCCACCAAAGCCGGCTAAAAAGTGAATTATCGATAACTAAAACTTGAATTGTACTACTTCTTACTGTCTATTACTTCAACTTAGAAGCTTCTTCTGTGTTCTACTATGGTGCTTTTAGTGTCTCCACATACCGCAGCACGCGACATAGCTTTGCAGTCGATAAATGTAACCGTCTCAGTGAGAAAAGCGGCCAATGTGACGATCTGGCTTTAAGTCGACTCGATAACAAATGACGAAAACGGACGGATTTCTCAGGTTTTTACTACATATGAACACTTTTCACATTCTCGCGTGCAACGCGGCTGCTAGTCCTCCTTTCATGCAAAATCTTAAGCTTCCACCTAATGTCAAAGCCACCAAAGCCGGCTAAAAAGTGAATAATCGACAACTAAAACTTGAATTGTATACTTCGTACTGGCTATTACTTCAAATTAGAAGCTTCTTCTGTGTGCTACTATGGTGCTTTTAGTGTTTCGGCATACCGCAGCACGCGACATAGCTTTGCAGACGACAAATGTAACCGTTTCAGGGAGAAGAACGGCCAATGTGACGACCTGGCTTTAGTCGATTCGATAACAAATGACGAATACGGACGGATTTTTCAGATTTTTACTACATATGTACACTTTTCACATTCTCCCGTGGAACGCGGCTGCTAGGTCTCCTTTCATGCAAAATCTTAAGGTCCTAGGTCATGTCCAAGCCACCAAAGCAGGATAAAAAGTGAATAATCGACAACTAAAACTTGAATTGTACTACATCTTACTGGCTATTACTTCAACTTAGAAGCTTCTTCTGTGTTCTACTATGGTGCTTTTAGTGTCTCCGCATACCGCAGCACGCGACATAGCTTTGCAGACGATAAATGTAACCGTTTCAGATAAAAGAGCGGCCAATGTGACGATCTGGCTTTAAGTCGATTCGATAACAAATGACGAAAACGGACGGATTTCTCAGGTTTTTACTACATATGAACACTTTTCACATTCTCGCGTGCAACGCGGCTGCTACTCCTCCTTTCATGCAAAATATTAAGGTTCCACCTAATGTCGAAGCCACCAAAGCCGGCTAAAAAGTGAATAATCGACAACTAAAACTTGAATTGTTTTACTTCTTACTCTCTATTACTTCAACTTACAAGCTTCTTCTGTGTTCTAATATGGTGCTTTTAGTGTCTTTGCATACCGCAGCACGCGACATAGCTTTGCAGACGATAAATGTAACCGTTTCAGACAGAAGAGCGGCCAATGTGACGATGTGGCTTTAAGTCGATTCGATAACAAATGACGAAAACGGACGGATTTCTCAGGTTTTTACTACATATGAACACTTTTCACATTCTCCCATGAATCGCGGCTGCTAGGTCTCCTTTCATGCAAAATCTTAAGGTCCTAGGTCACGTCCAATCCACCAAAGCAGGCTAAAAAGTGAATAATCGACAACTAAAACTTGAACTGTACTACATCTTACTGGCTATTACTTCAACTTAGAAGATTCTTCTGTGTTCTACTATGGTGCTTTTAGTGTCTCCGCATACCGCAGCACGCGACATAGCTTTGCAGACGATAAATGTAACCGTTTCAGACAGAAGAGCGGCCAACGTGACGATCTGGCTCTAAGTCGATTCGATAACAAATGACGAAAACGGACAGATTTCTCAGGTTTTTACTACATATGAACACTTTTCACATTCTCGCGTGCAACGCGGCTGCTACTCCTCCTTTCATGCAAAATATTAAGGTTCCACCTAATGTCGAAGCCACCAAAGCCGGCTAAAAAGTGAATAATCGACAAATAAAACTTGAATTGTACTACTTCTTACTCTCTATTACTTCAACTTACAAGCTTCTTCTGTGTTCTACTATGGTGCTTTTAGTGTTTCCGCATACTGCGGCACGCGACATAGCTCTGCAGACGACAAATGTAACCGTTTCAGAGAGAAGAACGGCCGATGTGACGATCTGGCTTTAAGTCGATTCGATAACAAATGACGAAAACGGACGGATTTCTCAGGTTTTTACTACATATGAACACTTTTCACATTCTCCCGTGCAACGCGGCTGCTATTCCTCCTTTCATGCAAAATCGTAAGGTCCTAGGTCATGTCCAAGCCACCAAAGCCGGCAAAAAAGTGAATATTCGACAACTAAAACTTAAATTGTACTACTTCTTAATGGCTATTACTTCAACTTAGAAGCTTCTTCTGTGTTCTACTATGGTGCTTTTAGTGTCTCCGCACACCGCATCACGCGACATAGCTTTGCAGACGATAAATGTAACCGTCTCAGAGAGAAAAGCGGCCAATGTGACGATCTGGCTTTAAGTCGATTCGATAACAAATGACGAAAACGGACGGATTTCTCAGGTTTTTACTACATATGAACACTTTTCACATTCTCCCATGCAACGCGGCTGCTAGTCCTCCTTTCATGCAAAATCGTAAGGTTCTAGGTCATGTCCAAGCCACCAAAGCCGGCTAAAAAGTGAATAATCGATAACTAAAGCTTGAATTGTACTACTTCTTACTGGCTATTACTTCAACTTAGAAGCTTCTTCTGTGTTCTACTATGGTGCTTTTAGTGTCTCCACATACCGCAGCACGCGACATAGCTTTGCAGACGATAAATGTAACCGTCTCAGTGAGAAAAGCGGCCAATGTGACGATCTGGCTTTAAGTCGACTCGATAACAAATGACGAAAACGGACGGATTTCTCAGGTTTTTACTACATATGAACACTTTTCACATTCTCGCGTGCAACGCGGCTGCTAGTCCTCCTTTCATGCAAAATCTTAAGCTTCCACCTAATGTCAAAGCCACCAAAGCCGGCTAAAAAGTGAATAATCGACAACTAAAACTTGAATTGTATACTTCGTACTGGCTATTACTTCAAATTAGAAGCTTCTTCTGTGTGCTACTATGGTGCTTTTAGTGTTTCGGCATACCGCAGCACGCGACATAGCTTTGCAGACGACAAATGTAACCGTTTCAGGGAGAAGAACGGCCAATGTGACGACCTGGCTTTAGTCGATTCGATAACAAATGACGAATACGGACGGATTTTTCAGATTTTTACTACATATGTACACTTTTCACATTCTCCCGTGGAACGCGGCTGCTAGGTCTCCTTTCATGCAAAATCTTAAGGTCCTAGGTCATGTCCAAGCCACCAAAGCAGGATAAAAAGTGAATAATCGACAACTAAAACTTGAATTGTACTACATCTTACTGGCTATTACTTCAACTTAGAAGCTTCTTCTGTGTTCTACTATGGTGCTTTTAGTGTCTCCGCATACCGCAGCACGCGACATAGCTTTGCAGACGATAAATGTAACCGTTTCAGATAGAAGAGCGGCCAATGTGACGATCTGGCTTTAAGTCGATTCGATAACAAATGACGAAAACGGACGGATTTCACAGGTTTTTACTACATATGAACACTTTTCACATTCTCGCGTGCAACGCGGCTGCTACTCCTCCTTTCATGCAAAATATTAAGGTTCCACCTAATGTCGAAGCCACCAAAGCCGGCTAAAAAGTGAATAATCGACAACTAAAACTTGAATTGTTTTACTTCTTACTCTCTATTACTTCAACTTACAAGCTTCTTCTGTGTTCTAATATGGTGCTTTTAGTGTCTCCGCATACCGCAGCACGCGACATAGCTTTGCAGACGATAAATGTAACCGTTTCAGACAGAAGAGCGGCCAATGTGACGATGTGGCTTTAAGTCGATTCGATAACAAATGACGAAAACGGACGGATTTCTCAGGTTTTTACTACATATGAACACTTTTCACATTCTCCCATGAAACGCGGCTGCTTGGTCTCCTTTCATGCAAAATCTTAAGGTCCTAGGTCACGTCCAAGCCACCAAAGCAGGCTAAAAAGTGAATAATCGACAACTAAAACTTGAACTGTACTACATCTTACTGGCTATTACTTCAACTTAGAAGATTCTTCTGTGTTCTACTATGGTGCTTTTAGTGTCTCCGCATACCGCAGCACGCGACATAGCTTTGCAGACGATAAATGTAACCGTTTCAGACAGAAGAGCGGCCAACGTGACGATCTGGCTTTAAGTCGATTCGATAACAAATGACGAAAACGGACAGATTTCTCAGGTTTTTACTACATATGAACACTTTTCACATTCTCGCGTGCAACGCGGCTGCTACTCCTCCTTTCATGCAAAATATTAAGGTTCCACCTAATGTCGAAGCCACCAAAGCCGGCTAAAAAGTGAATAATCGACAAATAAAACTTGAATTGTACTACTTCTTACTCTCTATTACTTCAACTTACAAGCTTCTTCTGTGTTCTACTATGGTGCTTTTAGTGTTTCCGCATACTGCGGCACGCGACATAACTTTGCAAACGATAAATGTAACTCTTTCAGAGAGAAGAACGGCCAATGTGACGATTTGGCTTTAAGTCGATTCGATAACAAATGACGAAAACGGACGGATTTCTCAGGTTTTTCTACATATGAACACTTTTCACATTCTCCCGTGCAACGCGGCTGCAAGTCCTCCTTTCATGTAAAATCTTAAGATCCTAGGTCATGTCCAAGCCACCAAAGCCGGCTAAAAAGTGAATAATCGACAACTAAAACTTGAATTGTACTTCTTCTTACTGGCTATTACTTCAACTTAGAAGCTTCTTCTGTGTTCTACTATGGTGCTTTTAGTGTTTCGGCATACCGCAGCACGCGACATAGCTTTCCAGACGATAAGTGTAACCGTTTCAGAGAGAGGAGCGGCCAATGTGACGATCTGGCTTTAAGTCGATTCGATAACAAATGACGAATACGGACGGATTTCTCAGGTTTTTACTTTATATGAACACTTTTCACATTCTCCCATGCAACGCGGCTGCTAGTCCTCCTTTCATGCAAAATCTTAAGGTCCTAGGTCATGTCCAATCCATCAAAGCCGGCTAAAAAGTGAATAATCGATAACTAAAACTTGAATTGTACTACTTCTTACTGCCTATTACTTCAACTTAGAAGCTTCTTCTGTGTTCTACTGTGGTGCTTTTAGTGTCTCCGCATACCGCAGCACGCGACATAGCTTTGCAGACAATAAATGTAACCGTCTCAGAGAGAAAAGCGGCCAATGTGACGATCTGGCTTTAAGTCGACTCGATAACAAATTACGAAAACTGACGGATTTCTCAGGTTTTTACTACATATGAACACTTTTCACATTCTCACGTGAAACGCGGCTGCTAGTCCTCCTTTCATGCAAAATCTTAAAGAACTAGGTCATGTCCAAGCCACCAAAGCCGGCTAAAATGTGAATAATCGACAACTAAAACTTGAATTTTACTACTTCTTACTGGCTATTACTTCAACTTAGATGCTTCTTCTGTGTTCTACTAAGGTGCTTTAAGAGTTTCCGCATACCGTAGCACGCGACATAGCTTTGCAGACGATAAATGTAACCGTCTCAGAGAGAAGAACGGCCAATGTGACGGTCTGGCATTAAGTCGATTCGATAACAAATGACGAAAGCGGACGGATTTCTCAGGTTTTTACTACATATGAACACTTTTCACATTCTCGCGGGCAACGCGGCTGCTACTCCTCCTTTCATGCAAAATCTTAAGGTCCTAGATCATGCCCAAGCCACCAAAGCCGGCTAAAAAGTAAATAATCGACAACTAAAACTTGAATTGTACTACTTCTTACTGGCTATTACTTCAAATTAGAAGCTTCTTTTGTGTTCTACTATGGTGCTTTTAGTGTTTCCGCATACCGCAGCACGCGACATAGCTTTGCAGACGATATATGTAACCGTTTCAGAGAGAAGAGCGGCCAATGTGACGATCTGGCTTTAAGTCGATTCGATAACAAATGACGAAAACGGACGGATTTCTCAGGTTCTTACTACATATGAACACGTTTCACATTCTCCCGTGCAACGCGGCTGCTAGTCCTCCTTTCAAGCAAAATCTTAAGGTCCTAGGTCATGTCCAAGCCACCAAAGCCGGCAAAAACGTGAATAATCGACAACTAAAACTTGAATTGTACTACTTCTTACTGGCTATTACTTCAACTTAGAAGCTTCTTCTGTGTTCCACTATGGTGCTTTTAGTGTTCCGCATACCGCAGCACGCGACATAGCTTTGCAGACGATAAATGTAACCGTCTCAGAGAGAAAAGCGGCCAATATAACGATCTGGCTTTAAGTCGATTCGATAACAAATGACGAACACGGACGGATTTCTCAGGTTTTCACTACATATGAACCCTTTTCACATTCTCCCATGCAACGCGGCTGCTAGCCCTCCTTTCATGCAAAATCTTAAGGTTCTAGGTCATGTCCAAGCCACCAAAGCCGGCTAAAAAGTGAATAATCGACAACTAAAACTTGAATGGTACTACTTCTTACTGGCTATTACTTCAACTTAGAAGCTTCTTCTGTGTTTTACTATGGTGCTTTTAGTGTCTCCGCTTACCGCAGCACGCGACATAGCTTTGCAGACGATATATGTAACCGTTTCAGAGAGAAGAGCGGCCAATGTGACGATCTGGCTTTAAGTCGATTCGATAACAAATGACGAAAACGGACGGATTTCTCAGGTTCTTACTACATATGAACACTTTTCACATTCTCCCGTGCAACGCGGCTGCTAGTCCTACTTTCATGCAAAATCTTAAGGTTCCACCTCATGTCCAAGCCACCAAAGCCGGCTAAAAAGTGAATAATCAATAACTAAAACATGAATTGTACTACTTCTTACTGGCTATTACTTCAACTTAGAAGCTTCTTCTGTGTTCTACTATGGTGCTTTTAGTGTCTCCGCATATCGCAGCACGTGACATAGCTTTGCAGACGATAAATGTAACTGTTTCAGAGAGAAAAGCGGCCAATGTGACGATCTGGCTTTAAGTCGACTCGATAACAAATGACGAAAACGGACGGATTTCTCAGGTTTTTACTACATATGAACACTTTTCACATTCTCCCGTGGAACGCGGCTGCTAGTCCTCCTTTCATGCAAAATCTTAAGGTACTAGGTCATGTCCAAGCCACCAAAGCCGGCTAAAATGTGAATAATCGACAACTAAAACTTGAATTGTACTTCTTCTTACTGGCTATTACTTCAACATAGAAGCTTCTTCTGTGTTCTACTGTGGTGCTTTTAGTGTTTTCGCATACGGCAGCACGCGAAATAGCTTTGCAGATGATAAATGTAACCGTCTCAGAGAGAAAAGCGGCCAATGTGACCACCTGGCTTTAAGTCGATTCGATAACAAAGACGAAAACGGACGGATTTCTCAGGTTTCTACTACATATGAAAACTTTTCACATTCTCCCATGCAACGCGGCTGCTACTCCTCCTTTCATGCAAAATCTTAAGGTCCTAGGTCATGCCCAAGCCACCAAAGCCGGCTAAAAAGTAAATAATCGACAACTGTAACTTGAATTGTACTACTTCTTACTGGCTATTACTTCAACTTAGAAGCTTCTTCTGTGTTCTACCATGGTGCTTTTAGTGTTTCGGCATACCGCAGCACGCGACATTGCTTTGCAGACGATAAGTGTAACCGTTTCAGAGAGAAGAGTGGCCAATGTGACGATCTGGCTTTAAGTCGATTCGATAACAAATGACGAAAACGGACGGATTTCTGAGGTTTTTACTACATATGAACACTTTTCACACTCTCTCGTGCAACGCGGCTGCTAGTCTTCCTTTCATGCAAAATCTTAAGGTTCCACCACATGTCCAAGCCATCAAAGCCGGCTAAAAAGTGAATAATCGACAACTAAAACTTGAATTGTACTACTTCTTACTGGCTATTACTTCAACTTAGAAGCTTCTTCTGTGTTTTACTATGGTGCTTTTAGTGCCTCCGCATACTCAGCACGCGACATAGCTTTGCAGACGATAATTGTAACCGTCTCAGAAAGAAAAGCGGCCAATGTGACGATCTGTCTTTAAGTCGATTCGATAACAAATGACGAAAGCGGACGGATTTCTCAGGTTTTTACTACATATGAACACTTTTCACATTCTCGCGTGCAACGCGGCTGCTACTCCTCCTTTCATGCAAAATATTAAGGTTCCACCTAATGTCAAAGCCACCAAAACCGGCTAAATAGTGTATAATCGACAACTAAAACTTGAATTGTACTACTTCTTACTGGCTATTACTTCAACATAGAAGCTTCTTTTGTGTTCTACTATGGTGCTTTTAGTGTTTCCGCATACCGCAGCACGCGACATAGCTTTGCAGACGATAAGTGTAACCGTTTCAGAGAGAAGAGCGGCCAATGTGACGATCTGGCTTTAAGTCGATTCGATAACAAATGACGAAAAGGGACGGATTTCTCAGGTTCTTACTACATATGAACACTTTTCACATTCTCCCGTGCAACGCGGCTGCTAGTCCTCCTTTCAAGCAAAATCTTATGGTCCTACGTCATGTCCAAGCCACCAAAGCCGGCAAAAACGTGAATAATCGACAACTAAAACTTGAATTGTTCTACTTCTTACTGGCTATTACTTCAACTTAGAAGCTTCTTCTGTGTTCTACTATGGTGCGTTTAGTTTCTCCGCATACCTCAGCACGCGACATAGCTTTGCAGACGATAATTGTAACCGTCTCAGAAAGAAAAGCGGCCAATGTGACGATCTGTCTTTATGTCGATTCGATAACAAATGACGAAAGCGGACGGATTTCTCAGGTTTTTACTACATATGAACACTTTTCACATTCTCGCGTGCAACGCGGCTGCTACTCCTCCTTTCATGCAAAATATTAAGGTTCCACCTAATGTCAAAGCCACCAAAGCCGGCTAAATAGTGTATAATCGACAACTAAAACTTGAATTGTACTACTTCTTACTGGCTATTACTTCAACTTAGAAGCTTCTTCTGTGTTTTACTATGGTGCTTTTAGTGTCTCCGCTTACCGCAGCACGCGACATAGCTTTGCAGACGATAAGTGTAACCGTTTCAGAGAGAAGAGCGGCCAATGTGACGATCTGGTTTAAGTCGATTCGATAACAAATGACGAAATCGGACGGATTTCTCAGGTTTTTACTACATATGAAAACTTTTCACACTCTCTCGTGCAACGCGGCTGCTAGTCTTCCTTTCATGCAAAATCTTAAGGTTCCACCTCATGTCCAAGCCATCAAAGCCGGCTAAAAAGTGAATAATCGACAACTAAAACTTGAATTGTACTACTTCTTACTGGCTATTACTTCAACTTAGAAGCTTCTTCTGTGTTTTACTATGGTGCTTTTAGTGTCTCCGCATACCTCAGCACGCGACATAGCTTTGCAGACGATAATTGTAACCGTCTCAGAAAGAAAAGCGGCCAATGTGACGATCTGTCTTTATGTCGATTCGATAACAAATGACGAAAGCGGACGGATTTCTCAGGTTTTTACTACATATGAACACTTTTCACATTCTCGCGTGCAACGCGGCTGCTACTCCTCCTTTCATGCAAAATATTAAGGTTCCACCAAATGTCAAAGCCACCAAAGCCGGCTAAATAGTGTATAATCGACAACTAAAACTTGAATTGTACTACTTCTTACTGGCTATTACTTCAACTTAGAAGCTTCTTCTGTGTTTTACTATGGTGCTTTTAGTGTCTCCGCTTACCGCAGCACGCGACATAGCTTTGCAGACGATAAATGTAACCGTCTCAGAGAGAAAAGCGGCCAATGTGGCGATCGGGCTTTAAGTCGATTCGATAACAAATGACGAATACGGAGGGATTTCTCAGGTTTTTACTACATATGAACCCTTTTCACATTCTCCCATGCAACGCGGCTGCTAGTCCTCCTTTCATGCAAAATCTTAAGGTCCTAGGTCATGTCCAAGCCACCAAAGCAGGCTAAAAGTGAATAATCGACAACTAAAACTTCAATTGTACTACTTCTTACTGGCTATTACTTCAACATAGAAGCTTCTTCTGTGTTCTACTATGGTGCTTTTAATGTTTCCGCATACCGCTGCACGCGACATAGCTATGCAGACGATAAATGTAACCGTTTCACAGAGAAGAGCGGCCAATGTGACGATCTGGCTTTAAGTCGATTCGATAACAATTGACGAAAACGGACGGATTTCTCAGGTTTTTACTACATATGAACACTTTTCACATTCTCCCATGCAACGCGGCTGCTACTCCTCCTTTCATGCAACATCTTAAGGTCCTATGTCATGTCCAAGCCACCAAAGCAGGCTAAAAAGTGAATAATCGACAACTAAAACTTCAATTGTACTACTTTTTACTGGCTATTACTTCAACATAGAAGCTTCTTCTGTGTTCTACTATGGTGGTTTTAGTGTTTCCGCATACCGCAGCACGCGACATAGCTTTGCAGACGATAAATGTAACCGTTTCAGAGAGAAAAGCGGCCAATGTGACGATCTGGCTTTAAGTCGATTCGATAACAAATGACGAAAACGGACGGATTTCTCAGGTTTTTACTACATATGAACACTTTTCACATTCTCCCTTGCAACGCGGCTGCAAGTCCTCCTTTCACGCAAAATCTTAAGGTCCTAGGTGATGTCCAAGCCACCAAAGCCGGCTAAAAAGTGAATAATCGACAACTAAAACTTGAATTGTACTACTTCTTACTGGCTATTGCTTCAACGTAGAAGCTTCTTCTGTGTTCTACTATGGTGCTTTTAGTGTCTCCGCATACCGCAGCACGCGACATAGCTTTGCATACGATAAATGTAACCGTCTCAGAGAGAAAAGCGGCCAATGTGACGATCTGGCTTTAAGTCGATTCGATAACAAATGACGAAAACGGACTGATTTCTCAGGTTTTTACTACATATGAACACTTTTCACATTCTCCCATGCAACGCGGCTGCTAGTCCTCCTTTCATGCAACATCTTAAAGTCCTAGGTCACGTCCAATCCACCAATGCCGGCTAAAAAGTGAATAATCGACAACTAAAACTTGAATTGTACTACTTCTTACTGGCTATTACTTCAACATAGAAGCTTCTTCTGTGTTCTACTATGGTGCTTTTAGTGTTTCGGTATACTGCAGCACGCGACATAGCTTTGCAGACGATAAATGTAACCGTTTCAGAGAGAAGAACGGCCAATGTGACGATCTGGCTTTAAGTCGATTCGATAACAAATGACGAAAACGGACGGATTTATCATGTTTTTATTACATATGAACACTTTTCATATTCTGCCTTGCAACGCGGCTGCAAGTCCTCCTTTCACGCAAAATCTTAAGGTCCTAGGTGATGTCCAAGCCACCAAAGCCGGCTAAAAAGTGAATAATCGACAACTAAAACTTGAATTGTACTACTTCTTACTGTCTATTACTTCAACATAGAAGCTTCTTCTGTGTTCTACTATAGTGATTTTAGTGTTTCCGCATACCGCAGCACGCGACATAGCTTTGCAGACGATAAATGTAACCGTTTCAGAGAGAAGAGCGGCCAATGTGACGATCTGGCTTTAAGTCGATTCGATAACAAAAGACGAAAACGGACGGATTTCTCAGGTTCTTACTACATATGAACACTTTTCACATTCTCCCGTGCTACGCGGCTGCTAGTCCTCCTTTCAAGCAAAATCTTATGGTCCTACGTCATGTCCAAGCCACCAAAGCCGGCAAAAACGTGAATAATCGACAACTAAAAGTTGAATTGTACTACTTCTTACTGGCTATTACTTCAACTTAGAAGCTTCTTCTGTGTTCTACTATGGTGCTTTTAGTGTTTCGGCATACCGCAGCACGCGACATAGCTTTGCAGACGATAAGTGTAACCGTTTCAGAGAGAAGAGCGGCCAATGTGACATCTGGCTTTAAGTCGATTCGATAACAAATGACGAAAACGGACGGATTTCTCAGGTTTTTACTACATATGAACACTTTTCACACTCTCTCGTGCAACGCGGCTGCTAGTCTTCCTTTCATGCAAAATCTTAAGCTTCCACCTCATGTCCAAGCCATCAAAGCCGGCTAAAAAGTGAATAATCGACAACTAAAACTTGAATTGTACTACTTCTTACTGGCTATTACTTCAACTTAGAAGCTTCTTCTGTGTTTTACTATGGTGCTTTTAGTGTCTCCGCATACCTCAGCACGCGACATAGCTTTGCAGACGATAATTGTAACCGTCTCAGAAAGAAAAGCGGCCAATGTGACGATCTGTCTTTATGTCGATTCGATAACAAATGACGAAAGCGGACGGATTTCTCAGGTTTTTACTACATATGAACACTTTTCACATTCTCGCGTGCAACGCGGCTGCTACTCCTCCTTTCATGCAAAATATTAAGGTTCCACCAAATGTCAAAGCCACCAAAGCCGGCTAAATAGTGTATAATCGACAACTAAAACTTGAATTGTACTACTTCTTACTGGCTATTACTTCAACTTAGAAGCTTCTTCTGTGTTTTACTATGGTGCTTTTAGTGTCTCCGCTTACCGCAGCACGCGACATAGCTTTGCAGACGATAAATGTAACCGTCTCAGAGAGAAAAGCGGCCAATGTGACGATCGGGCTTTAAGTCGATTCGATAACAAATGACGAAAACGGAGGGATTTCTCAGGTTTTTACTACATATGAACCCTTTTCACATTCTCCCATGCAACGCGGCTGCTAGTCCTCCTTTCATGCAAAATCTTAAGGTCCTAGGTCATGTCCAAGCCACCAAAGCAGGCTAAAAGTGAATAATCGACAACTAAAACTTCAATTGTACTACTTCTTACTGGCTATTACTTCAACATAGAAGCTTCTTCTGTGTTCTACTATGGTGCTTTTAGTGTTTCCGCATACCGCAGCACGCGACATAGCTTTGCAGACGATAAATGTAACCGTATCACAGAGAAGAGCGGCCAATGTGACGATCTGGCTTTAAGTCGATTCGATAACAATTGACGAAAACGGACGGATTTCTCGGGTTTTTACTACATATGAACACTTTTCACATTCTCCCATGCAACGCGGCTGCTACTCCTCCTTTCATGCAACATCTTAAGTTCCTAGGTCATGTCCAAGCCACCAAAGCAGGCTAAAAAGTGAATAATCGACAACTAAAACTTGAATTGTACTACTTCTTACTGGCTATTACTTCAACTTAGAAGCTTCTTCTGTGTTCTACTATGGTGCTTTTAGTGTTTCGGCATACCGCAGCATGCGACATAGCTTTGCAGACGATAAGTGTAACCGTTTCAGAGAGAAGAGCGGCCAATGTGACATCTGGCTTTAAGTCGATTCGATAACAAATGACGAAAACGGACGGATTTCTCAGGTTTTTACTACATATGAACACTATTCACACTCTCTCGTGCAACGCGGCTGCTAGTCTTCCTTTCATGCAAAAACTTAAGGTTCCACCTCATGTCCAAGCCATCAAAGCCGGCTAAAAAGTGAATAATCGACAACTAAAACTTGAATTGTACTACTTCTTACTGGCTATTACTTCAACTTAGAAGCTTCTTCTGTGTTTTACTATGGTGCTTTTAGTGTCTCCGCATACCTCAGCACGCGACATAGCTTTGCAGACGATAATTGTAACCGTCTCAGAAAGAAAAGCGGCCAATGTGACGATCTGTCTTTATGTCGATTCGATAACAAATGACGAAAGCGGACGGATTTCTCAGGTTTTTACTACATATGAACACTTTTCACATTCTCGCGTGCAACGCGGCTGCTACTCCTCCTTTCATGCAAAATATTAAGGTTCCACCAAATGTCAAAGCCACCAAAGCCGGCTAAATAGTGTATAATCGACAACTAAAACTTGAATTGTACTACTTCTTACTGGCTATTACTTCAACTTAGAAGCTTCTTCTGTGTTTTACTATGGTGCTTTTAGTGTCTCCGCTTACCGCAGCACGCGACATAGCTTTGCAGACGATAAATGTAACCGTCTCAGAGAGAAAAGCGGCCAATGTGGCGATCGGGCTTTAAGTCGATTCGATAACAAATGACGAAAACGGAGGGATTTCTCAGGTTTTTACTACATATGAACCCTTTTCACATTCTCCCATGCAACGCGGCTGCTAGTCCTCCTTTCATGCAAAATCTTAAGGTCCTAGGTCATGTCCAAGCCACCAAAGCAGGCTAAAAGTGAAAAATCGACAACTAAAACTTCAATTGTACTACTTCTTACTGGCTAATACTTCAACATAGAAGCTTCTTCTGTGTTCTACTATGGTGCTTTTAGTGTTTCCGCATACCGCAGCACGCGACATAGCTATGCAGACGATAAATGTAACCGTTTCACAGAGAAGAGCGGCCAATGTGACGATCTGGCTTTAAGTCGATTCGATAACAATTGACGAAAACGTACGGATTTCTCAGGTTTTTACTACATATGAACACTTTTCACATTCTCCCATGCAACGCGGCTGCTACTCCTCCTTTCATGCAACATCTTAAGGTCCTAGGTCATGTCCAAGCCACCAAAGCAGGCTAAAAAGTGAATAATCGACAACTAAAACTTCAATTGTACTACTTTTTACTGGCTATTACTTCAACATACAAGCTTCTTCTGTGTTCTACTATGGTGGTTTTAGTGTTTCCGCATACCGCAGCACGCGACATAGCTTTGCAGACGATAAATGTAACCGTTTCAGAGAGAAGAGCGGCCAATGTGACGATCTGGCTTTAAGTCGATTCGATAACAAATGACGAAAACGGACGGATTTCTCAGGTTTTTACTACATATGAACACTTTTCACATTCTCCCTTGCAACGCGGCTGCAAGTCCTCCTTTCACGCAAAATCTTAAGGTCCTAGGTGATGTCCAAGCCACCAAAGCCGGCTAAAAAGTGAATAATCGACAACTAAAACTTGAATTGTACTACTTCTTACTGGCTATTGCTTCAACGTAGAAGCTTCTTCTGTGTTCTACTATGGTGCTTTTAGTGTCTCCGCATACCGCAGCACGCGACATAGCTTTGCATACGATAAATGTAACCGTCTCAGAGAGAAAAGCGGCCAATGTGACGATCTGGCTTTAAGTCGATTCGATAACAAATGACGAAAACGGACTGATTTCTCAGGTTTTTACTACATATGAACACTTTTCACATTCTCCCATGCAACGCGGCTGCTAGTCCTCCTTTCATGCAACAGCTTAAAGTCCTAGGTCACGTCCAATCCACCAAAGCCGGCTAAAAAGTGAATAATCGACAACTAAAACTTGAATTGTACTACTTCTTACTGGCTATTACTTCAACATAGAAGCTTCTTCTGTGTTCTACTATGGTGCTTTTAGTGTTTCGGTATACTGCAGCACGCGACATAGCTTTGCAGACGATAAATGTAACCGTTTCAGAGAGAAGAACGGCCAATGTGACGATCTGGCTTTAAGTCGATTCGATAACAAATGACGAAAACGGACGGATTTATCAGGTTTTTATTACATATGAACACTTTTCACATTCTCCCATGCAACGCGGCTGCTAGTCCTCCTTTCATGCAAAATCTTAAGGTCCTAGGTCATGTCCAAGCCACCAAAGCAGGCTAAAAAGTGAATAATCGACAACTAAAACTTCAATTGTACTACTTCTTACTGGCTATTACTTCAACATAGAAGCATCTTCTGTGTTCTGCTGTGGTGATTTTAGTGTTTCCGCATACCGCAGCACGCGACATAGCTTTGCAGACGATAAATGTAACCGTTTCAGAGAGAAAAGCGGCCAATGTGACGATCTGGCTTTAAGTCGATTCGATAACAAATGACGAAAACGGACGGATTTCTCAGGTTTTTACTACATATGAACACTTTTCATATTCTGCCTTGCAACGCGGCTGCAAGTCCTCCTTTCACGCAAAATCTTAAGGTCCTAGGTGATGTCCAAGCCACCAAAGCCGGCTAAAAAGTGAATAATCGACAACTAAAACTTGAATTGTACTACTTCTTACTGTCTATTACTTCAACATAGAAGCTTCTTCTGTGTTCTACTATGGTGATTTTAGTGTTTCCGCATACCGCAGCACGCGACATAGCTTTGCAGACGATAAATGTAACCGTTTCAGAGAGAAGAGCGGCCAATGTGACGATCTGGCTTTAAGTCGATTCGATAACAAAAGACGAAAACGGACGGATTTCTCAGGTTCTTACTACATATGAACACTTTTCACATTCTCCCGTGCTACGCGGCTGCTAGTCCTCCTTTCAAGCAAAATCTTATGGTCCTACGTCATGTCCAAGCCACCAAAGCCGGCAAAAACGTGAATAATCGACAACTAAAAGTTGAATTGTACTACTTCTTACTGGCTATTACTTCAACTTAGAAGCTTCTTCTGTGTTCTACTATGGTGCTTTTAGTGTTTCGGCATACCGCAGCACGCGACATAGCTTTGCAGACGATAAGTGTAACCGTTTCAGAGAGAAGAGCGGCCAATGTGACATCTGGCTTTAAGTCGATTCGATAACAAATGACGAAAACGGACGGATTTCTCAGGTTTTTACTACATATGAACACTTTTCACACTCTCTCGTGCAACGCGGCTGCTAGTCTTCCTTTCATGCAAAATCTTAAGCTTCCACCTCATGTCCAAGCCATCAAAGCCGGCTAAAAAGTGAATAATCGACAACTAAAACTTGAATTGTACTACTTCTTACTGGCTATTACTTCAACTTAGAAGCTTCTTCTGTGTTTTACTATGGTGCTTTTAGTGTCTCCGCATACCTCAGCACGCGACATAGCTTTGCAGACGATAATTGTAACCGTCTCAGAAAGAAAAGCGGCCAATGTGACGATCTGTCTTTATGTCGATTCGATAACAAATGACGAAAGCGGACGGATTTCTCAGGTTTTTACTACATATGAACACTTTTCACATTCTCGCGTGCAACGCGGCTGCTACTCCTCCTTTCATGCAAAATATTAAGGTTCCACCAAATGTCAAAGCCACCAAAGCCGGCTAAATAGTGTATAATCGACAACTAAAACTTGAATTGTACTACTTCTTACTGGCTATTACTTCAACTTAGAAGCTTCTTCTGTGTTTTACTATGGTGCTTTTAGTGTCTCCGCTTACCGCAGCACGCGACATAGCTTTGCAGACGATAAATGTAACCGTCTCAGAGAGAAAAGCGGCCAATGTGACGATCGGGCTTTAAGTCGATTCGATAACAAATGACGAAAACGGAGGGATTTCTCAGGTTTTTACTACATATGAACCCTTTTCACATTCTCCCATGCAACGCGGCTGCTAGTCCTCCTTTCATGCAAAATCTTAAGGTCCTAGGTCATGTCCAAGCCACCAAAGCAGGCTAAAAGTGAATAATCGACAACTAAAACTTCAATTGTACTACTTCTTACTGGCTATTACTTCAACATAGAAGCTTCTTCTGTGTTCTACTATGGTGCTTTTAGTGTTTCCGCATACCGCAGCACGCGACATAGCTTTGCAGACGATAAATGTAACCGTTTCACAGAGAAGAGCGGCCAATGTGACGATCTGGCTTTAAGTCGATTCGATAACAATTGACGAAAACGGACGGATTTCTCGGGTTTTTACTACATATGAACACTTTTCACATTCTCCCATGCAACGCGGCTGCTACTCCTCCTTTCATGCAACATCTTAAGGTCCTAGGTCATGTCCAAGCCACCAAAGCAGGCTAAAAAGTGAATAATCGACAACTAAAAGTTGAATTGTACTACTTCTTACTGGCTATTATTTCAACTTAGAAGCTTCTTCTGTGTTCTACTATGGTGCTTTTAGTGTTTCGGCATACCGCAGCATGCGACATAGCTTTGCAGACGATAAGTGTAACCGTTTCAGAGAGAAGAGCGGCCAATGTGACATCTGGCTTTAAGTCGATTCGATAACAAATGACGAAAACGGACGGATTTCTCAGGTTTTTACTACATATGAACACTATTCACACTCTCTCGTGCAACGCGGCTGCTAGTCTTCCTTTCATGCAAAAACGTAAGGTTCCACCTCATGTCCAAGCCATCAAAGCCGGCTAAAAAGTGAATAATCGACAACTAAAACTTGAATTGTACTACTTCTTACTGGCTATTACTTCAACTTAGAAGCTTCTTCTGTGTTTTACTATCGTGCTTTTAGTGTCTCCGCATACCTCAGCACGCGACATAGCTTTGCAGACGATAATTGTAACCGTCTCAGAAAGAAAAGCGGCCAATGTGACGATCTGTCTTTATGTCGATTCGATAACAAATGACGAAAGCGGACGGATTTCTCAGGTTTTTACTACATATGAACACTTTTCACATTCTCGCGTGCAACGCGGCTGCTACTCCTCCTTTCATGCAAAATATTAAGGTTCCACCAAATGTCAAAGCCACCAAAGCCGGCTAAATAGTGTATAATCGACAACTAAAACTTGAATTGTACTACTTCTTACTGGCTATTACTTCAACTTAGAAGCTTCTTCTGTGTTTTACTATGGTGCTTTTAGTGTCTCCGCTTACCGCAGCACGCGACATAGCTTTGCAGACGATAAATGTAACCGTCTCAGAGAGAAAAGCGGCCAATGTGGCGATCGGGCTTTAAGTCGATTCGATAACAAATGACGAAAACGGAGGGATTTCTCAGGTTTTTACTACATATGAACCCTTTTCACATTCTCCCATGCAACGCGGCTGCTAGTCCTCCTTTCATGCAAAATCTTAAGGTCCTAGGTCATGTCCAAGCCACCAAAGCAGGCTAAAAGTGAATAATCGACAACTAAAACTTCAATTGTACCACTTCTTACTGGCTATTACTTCAACATAGAAGCTTCTTCTGTGTTCTACTATGGTGCTATTAGTGTTTCCGCATACCGCAGCACGCGACATAGCTATGCAGACGATAAATGTAACCGTTTCACAGAGAAGAGCGGCCAATGTGACGATCTGGCTTTAAGTCGATTCGATAACAATTGACGAAAACGGACGGATTTCTCAGGTTTTTACTACATATGAACACTTTTCACATTCTCCCATGCAACGCGGCTGCTACTCCTCCTTTCATGCAACATCTTAAGGTCCTAGGTCATGTCCAAGCCACCAAAGCAGGCTAAAAAGTGAATAATCGACAACTAAAACTTCAATTGTACTACTTTTTACTGGCTATTACTTCAACATAGAAGCTTCTTCTGTGTTCTACTATGGTGGTTTTAGTGTTTCCGCATACCGCAGCACGCGACATAGCTTTGCAGACGATAAATGTAACCGTTTCAGAGAGAAGAGCGGCCAATGTGACGATCTGGCTTTAAGTCGATTCGATAACAAATGACGAAAACGGACGGATTTCTCAGGTTTTTACTACATATGAACACTTTTCACATTCTCCCTTGCAACGCGGCTGCAAGTCCTCCTTTCACGCAAAATCTTAAGGTCCTAGGTGATGTCCAAGCCACCAAAGCCGGCTAAAAAGTGAATAATCGACAACTAAAACTTGAATTGTACTACTTCTTACTGGCTATTGCTTCAACGTAGAAGCTTCTTCTGTGTTCTACTATGGTGCTTTTAGTGTCTCCGCATACCGCAGCACGCGACATAGCTTTGCATACGATAAATGTAACCGTCTCAGAGAGAAAAGCGGCCAATGTGACGATCTGGCTTAAAGTCGATTCGATAACAAATGACGAAAACGGACTGATTTCTCAGGTTTTTACTACATATGAACACTTTTCACATTCTCCCATGCAACGCGGCTGCTAGTCCTCCTTTCATGCAACATCTTAAAGTCCTAGGTCACGTCCAATCCACCAAAGCCGGCTAAAAAGTGAATAATCGACAACTAAAACTTGAATTGTACTACTTCTTACTGGCTATTACTTCAACATAGAAGCTTCTTCTGTGTTCTACTATGGTGCTTTTAGTGTTTCGGTATACTGCAGCACGCGACATAGCTTTGCAGACGATAAATGTAACCGTTTCAGAGAGAAGAACGGCCAATGTGACGATCTGGCTTTAAGTCGATTCGATAACAAATGACGAAAACGGACGGATTTATCAGGTTTTTATTACATATGAACACTTTTCACATTCTCCTATGCAACGCGGCTGCTAGTCCTCCTTTCATGCAAAATCTTAAGGTCCTAGGTGATGTCCAAGCCACCAAAGCCGGCTAAAAAGTGAATAATCGACAACTAAAACTTGAATTGTACTACTTCTTACTGTCTATTACTTCAACATAGAAGCTTCTTCTGTGTTCTACTATGGTGATTTTAGTGTTTCCGCATACCGCAGCACGCGACATAGCTTTGCAGACGATAAATGTAACCGTTTCAGAGAGAAGAGCGGCCAATGTGACGATCTGGCTTTAAGTCGATTCGATAACAAATGACGAAAACGGACGGATTTCTCAGGTTCTTACTACATATGAACACTTTTCACATTCTCCCGTGCTACGCGGCTGCTAGTCCTCCTTTCAAGCAAAATCTTATGGTCCTACGTCATGTCCAAGCCACCAAAGCCGGCAAAAACGTGAATAATCGACAACTAAAAGTTGAATTGTACTACTTCTTACTGGCTATTACTTCAACTTAGAAGCTTCTTCTGTGTTCTACTATGGTGCTTTTAGTGTTTCGGCATACCGCAGCACGCGACATAGCTTTGCAGACGATAAGTGTAACCGTTTCAGAGAGAAGAGCGGCCAATGTGACATCTGGCTTTAAGTCGATTCGATAACAAATGACGAAAACGGACGGATTTCTCAGGTTTTTACTACATATGAACACTTTTCACACTCTCTCGTGCAACGCGGCTGCTAGTCTTCCTTTCATGCAAAATCTTAAGCTTCCACCTCATGTCCAAGCCATCAAAGCCGGCTTTAAAGTGAATAATCGACAACTAAAGCTTGAATTGTACTACTTCTTACTGGCTATTACTTCAACTTGGAAGCTTCTTCTGTGTTTTACTATGGTGCTTTTAGTGTCTCCGCATACCTCAGCACGCGACATAGCTTTGCAGACGATAATTGTAACCGTCTCAGAAAGAAAAGCGGCCAATGTGACGATCTGTCTTTATGTCGATTCGATAACAAATGACGAAAGCGGACGGATTTCTCAGGTTTTTACTACATATGAACACTTTTCACATTCTCGCGTGCAACGCGGCTGCTACTCCTCCTTTCATGCAAAATATTAAGGTTCCACCAAATGTCAAAGCCACCAAAGCCGGCTAAATAGTGTATAATCGACAACTAAAACTTGAATTGTACTACTTCTTACTGGCTATTACTTCAACTTAGAAGCTTCTTCTGTGTTTTGCTATGGTGCTTTTAGTGTCTCCGCTTACCGCAGCACGCGACATAGCTTTGCAGATGATAAATGTAACCGTCTCAGAGAGAAAAGCGGCCAATGTGACGATCGGGCTTTAAGTCGATTCGATAACAAATGACGAAAACGGAGGGATTTCTCAGGTTTTTACTACATATGAACCCTTTTCACATTCTCCCATGCAACGCGGCTGCTAGTCCTCCTTTCATGCAAAATCTTAAGGTCCTAGGTCATGTCCAAGCCACCAAAGCAGGCTAAAAGTGAATAATCGACAACTAAAACTTCAATTGTACTACTTCTTACTGGCTATTACTTCAACATAGAAGCTTCTTCTGTGTTCTACTATGGTGCTTTTAGTGTTTCCGCATACCGCAGCACGCGACATAGCTTTGCAGACGATAAATGTAACCGTTTCACAGAGAAGAGCGGCCAATGTGACGATCTGGCTTTAAGTCGATTCGATAACAATTGACGAAAACATACGGATTTCTCAGGTTTTTACTACATATGAACACTTTTCACATTCTCCCATGCAACGCAGCTGCTACTCCTCCTTTCATGCAACATCTTAAGGTCCTAGGTCATGGCCAAGCCACCAAAGCAGGCTAAAAAGTGAATAATCGACAACTAAAACTTGAATTGTACTACTTTTTACTGGCTATTACTTCAACATAGAAGCTTCTTCTGTGTTCTACTATGGTGGTTTTAGTGTTTCCGCATACCGCAGCACGCGACATAGCTTTGCAGACGATAAATGTAACCGTTTCAGAGAGAAGAGCGGCCAATTTGACGATCTGGCTTTAAGTCGATTCGATAACAAATGACGAAAACGGACGGATTTCTCAGGTTTTTACTACATATGAACACTTTTCACATTCTCCCTTGCAACGCGGCTGCAAGTCCTCCTTTCACGCAAAATCTTAAGGTCCTAGGTGATGTCCAAGCCACCAAAGCCGGCTAAAAAGTGAATAATCGACAACTAAAACTTGAATTGTACTACTTCTTACTGGCTATTGCTTCAACGTGGAAGCTTCTTCTGTGTTCTACTACGGTGCTTTTAGTGTCTCCGCATACCGCAGCACGCGACATAGCTTTGCATACGATAAATGTAACCGTCTCAGAGAGAAAAGCGGCCAATGTGACGATCTGGCTTTAAGTCGATTCGATAACAATTGACGAAAACGGACTGATTTCTCAGGTTTTTACTACATATGAACACTTTTCACATTCTCCCATGCAACGCGGCTGCTAGTCCTCCTTTCATGCAACATCTTAAAGTCCTAGGTCACGTCCAATCCACCAAAGCCGGCTAAAAAGTGAATAATCGACAACTAAAACTTGAATTGTACTACCTCTTACTGGCTATTACTTCAACATAGAAGCTTCTTCTGTGTTCTACTATGGTGCTTTTAGTGTTTCGGTATACTGCAGCACGCGACATAGCTTTGCAGACGATAAATGTAACCGTTTCAGAGAGAAGAACGGTCAATGTGACGATCTGGCTTTAAGTCGATTCGATAACAAATGACGAAAACTGACGGATTTATCAGGTTTTTATTACATATGAACACTTTTCACATTCTCCCGTGCAACGCGGCTGCTAGTCCTCCTTTCATGCAAAATCTTAAGGTCCTAGGTCATGTCCAAGCCACCAAAGCAGGCTAAAAAGTGAATAATCGACAACTAAAACTTCAATTGTACTACTTCTTACTGGCTATTACTTCAACATAGAAGCATCTTCTGTGTTCTACTATGGTGCTTTTAGTGTTTCCGCATACCGCAGCACGCGACATAGCTTTGCAGACGATAAATGTAACCGTTTCAGAGAGAAGAGCGGCCAATGTGACGATCTGGCTTTAAGTCGATTCGATAACAAATGACGAAAACGGACGGACTTCTCAGGTTTTTACTACATATGAACACTTTTCACATTCTGCCTTGCAACGCGGGTGCAAGTCCTCCTTTCATGCAAAATCTTAAGGTCCTAGGTGATGTCCAAGCCACCAAAGCAGGCTAAAAAGTGAATAATCGATAACTAAAACTTCAATTATACTACTTCTTACTGGATATTACTTCAACATAGAAGCTTCTTCTGTGTTCTACTATGGTGCTTTTAGTGTTTCCGCATACCGCAGCACGCGACATAGCTTTGCAGACGATAAATGTAACCGTTTCAGAGAGAAGAGCGGCCAATGTGACGAACTGGCTTTAAGTCGATTCGATAACAAATGACGAAAACGGACGGATTTCTCAGGTTTTTACTACATATGAACACTTTTCACTTTCTCCCATGCAACACGGCTGCTAGTCCTCCTTTCATGCAAAATCTTAAGGTCCTAGGTCATGTCCAAGCCACCAAAGCAGGCTAAAAAGTGAATAATCGACAACTAAAACTTCAATTGTACTGCTTCTTACTGGCTATTACTTCAACATAGAAGCTTATTCTGTGTTCTACTATGGTGCTTTTAGTGTTTCCGCATACCGCAGCACGCGAAATAGCTTTGCAGACGATAAATGTAACCGTGTCAGAGAGAAGAGCGGCCAATGTGACGATCTGGCTTTAAGTCGATTCGATAACAAATGACGAAAACGGACGGATTTCTCAGGTTTTTACTACATATGAACACTTTTCACATTCTCGCGGGCAACGCGGCTGCTACTCCTCCTTTCAAGCAAAATCTTAAGGTCCTAGGTCATGTCCAAGCCACCAAAGCCGGCTAAAAAGTGAATAATCGACAACTAAAACTTGAATTGTACTACTTCTTACTGTCTATTACTTCAACATAGAAGCTTCATCTGTGTTCTACTATGGTGCTTTTAGTGTTTCCGCATACCGCAGCACGCGACATAGCTTTGCAGACGATAAATGTAACCGTTTCAGAGAGAAGAGCGGCCAATGTGACGATCTGGCTTTAAGTCGATTCGATAACAAATGACGAAAACGGACGGATTTCTCAGGTTTTTACTACATATGAACACTTTTCACATTCTCGCGGGCAACGCGGCTGCTACTCCTCCTTTCATGCAAAATCTTAAGGTCCTAGGTCATGTCCAAGCCACCAAAGCCGGCTAAAAAGTGAATAATCGACAACTAAAACTTGAATTGTACTACTTCTTACTGGCTATTACTTCAAATTAGAAGCTTCTTCTGTGTTCTACTATGGTGCTTTTAGTGTTTCGGTATACTGCAGCACGCGACATAGCTTTGCAGACGATAAATGTAACCGTTTCAGAGAGAAGAGCGGCCAATGTGACGATCTGGCTTTAAGTCGATTCGATAACAAATGACGAAAACGTACGGATTTCTCAGGTTTTTACTGCATATGAACACTTTTCACATTCTCCCGTGCAACGCGGCTGCTAGTCCTCCTTTCATGCAAAATCTTAAGGTCCTAGGTCATGCCCAAGCCACCAAAGCCGGCTAAAAAGTGAATAATCGACAACTAAAACTTGAATTGTACTACTTCTTACTTTCTATTGCTTCAACTTAGAAGCTTCTTCTGTGTTCTACTATGGTGCTTTTAGTGTCTCCGCATACCGCAGCACGCGACATAGCTTTGCATACGATAAATGTAACCGTCTCAGAGAGAAAAGCGGCCAATGTGACGATCTGACTTTAAGTCGCTTCGATAACAAGTGACGAAAGCGGACGGATTTCTCAGGTTTTTACTACATATGAACACTTTTCACATTCTCGCGGGCAACGCGGCTGCTACTCCTCCTTCAATGCAAAATCTTATGGTCCTAGGTCATGTCCAAGCCACCAAAGACGGCTAAAAAATGAATAATCGATAACTAAAACTTGAATTGTACTACTTCTTACTGGCTATTACTTCAACTTAGAAGCTTCTTCTGTGCTCTACTATGGTGCTTTTAGTGTCTCCGCATACCGCAGCACGCGACATAGCTTTGCAGACGATAAATGTAACCGTTTCAGAGAGAAGAGCGGCCAATGTGACGATCTGGCTTTAAGTCGATTCGATAGCAAATGACGAAAACGGACGGATCTATCAGGTTTTTACTACATATGAACACTTTTCACATTCTCCCGTGCAACGCGGCTGCTAGTCCTCCTTTCATGCAAAATCTTAAGGTCCTAGGTCATGTCCAAGCCACCAAAGCAGGCTAAAAAGTGAATAATCGACAGCTAAACCTTCAATTGTACTACTTCTTACTGGCCATTACTTCAACATAGAAGCTTCTTCTGTGTTCTACTATGGTGCTTTTAGTGTTTCCGCATACTGCAGCACGCGACATAGCTTTGCAGACTATAAATGTAACCGTTTCAGAGAGAAGAGCGGCCAATGTGACGAACTGGCTTTAAGTCGATTCGATAACAAATGACGAAAACGGACGGATTTCTCAGGTTTTTACTACATATGAACACTTTTCACTTTCTCCCATGCAACGCGGCTGCTAGTCCTCCTTTCATGCAAAATCTTAAGGTCCTAGGTCATGTCCAAGCCACCATAGCAGGCTAAAAAGTGAATAATCGACAACTAAAACTTCAATTGTACTACTTCTTACTGGCTATTACTTCAACATAGAAGCTTCTTCTGTGTTCTACTATGGTGCTTTTAGTGTTTCCGCATACCGCAGCACGCGACATAGCTTTGCAGACGATAAATGTAACCGTTTCAGAGAGAAGAGCGGCCAATGTGACGATCTGGCTTTTAGTCGATTCGATAACAAATGACGAAAACGGACGGATTTCTCAGGTTTTTACTACATATGAACACTTTTCACATTCTCCCTTGCAACGCGGCTGCAAGTCCTCCTTTCACGCAAAATCTTAAGGTCCTAGGTGATGTCCAAGCCACCAAAGCCGGCTAAAAAGTGAATAATCGACAACTAAAACTTGAATTATACTACTTCTTACTGGCTATTGCTTCAACTTAGAAGCTTCTTCTGTGCTCTACTATGGTGCTATTAGTGTCTCCGCATACCGCAGCACGCGACATAGCTTTGCAGACGATAAATGTAACCGTCTCAGAGAGAAGAACGGCCAATGTGACGATCTGGCTTTAAGTCGATTCGATAGCAAATGACGAAAACGGACGGATTTCTCAGGTTTTTACTACATATGAACACTTTTCACATTCTCCCTTGCAACGCGGGTGCAAGTCCTCCTTTCATGCAAAATCTTAAGGTCCTAGGTGATGTCCAAGCCACCAAACCCGGCTAAAAAGTGAATAATCGATAACTAAAACTTGAATTGTACTACTTCTTACTGGCTATTGCTTCAACTTAGAAGCTTCTTCTGTGTTCTACTATGGTACTTTTAGTGTCTCCGCATACCGCAGCACGTGACATAGCTTTGCAGACGATAAATGTAACCGTCTCAGAGAGAAAAGCGGCCAATGTGACGATCTGTCTTTAAATCGATTAGATAACAAATGACGAAAGCGGACGGATTTCTCAGGTTTTTACTACATAGGAACACTTTTCACATTCTCGCGGGCAACGCGGCTGCTTCTCCTCCTTTCATGCAAAATCTTAAGGTCCTAGGTCATGTCCAAGCCACCAAAGCCGGCTAAAAAGTGATTAATCGACAACTAAAACGTGAATTGTACTACTTCTTACCGGCTATTACTTCAAATTAGAAGCTTCTTCTGTGTTCTACTATGGTGCTTTTAGTGTTTCGGTATACTGCAGCACGCGACACAGCTTTGCAGACGATAAATGTAACCGTTTCAGAGAGAAGAACGGCCAATGTGACGATCTGGCTTTAAGTCGATTCGATAACAAATGACGAAAACGGACGGATCTATCAGGTTTTTACTACATATGAACACTTTTCACATTCTCCCGTGCAACGCGGCTGCTAGTCCTCCTTTCATGCAAAATCTTAAGGTCCTAGGTCATGTCCAAGCCACCAAAGCCGGCCAAAAAGTGAATAATCGACAACTAAAACTTCAATTGTACTACTACTTACTGGCTATTACTTCAACATAGAAGCTTCTTCTGTGTTCTACTATGGTGCTTTTAGTGTTTCCGCATACCGCAGCACGCGACATAGCTTTGCAGACTATAAATGTAACCGTTTCAGAGAGAAGAGCGGCCAATGTGACGAACTGGCTTTAAGTCGATTCGATAACAAATGACGAAAACGGACGGATTTCTCAGGTTTTTACTACATATGAACACTTTTCACTTTCTCCCATGCAACGCGGCTGCTAGTCCTCCTTTCATGCAAAATCTTAAGGTCCTAGGTCATGTCCAAGCCACCAAAGCAGGCTAAAAAGTGAATAATCGACAACTAAAACTTCAATTGTACTACTTCTTACTGGCTATTACTTCAACATAGAAGCTTCTTCTGTGTTCTACTATGGTGCTTTTAGTGTTTCCGCATACCGCAGCACGCGACATAGCTTTGCAGACGATAAATGTAACCGTTTCAGAGAGAAGAGCGGCCAATGTGACGATCTGGCTTTAAGTCGATTCGATAACAAATGACGAAAACGGACGGATTTCTCAGGTTTTTACTACATATGAACACTTTTCACATTCTCCCTTGCAACGCGGCTGCAAGTCCTCCTTTCACGCAAAATCTTAAGGTCCTAGGTGATGTCCAAGCCACCAAAGCCGGCTAAAAAGTGAATAATCGACAACTAAAACTTGAATTGTACTACTTCTTACTGGTTATTGGTTCAACTTAGAAGCTTCTTCTGTGCTCTACTATGGTGCTATCAGTGTCTCCGCATACCGCAGCACGCGACATAGCTTTGCAGACGATAAATGTAACCGTCTCAGAGAGAAGAACGGCCAATGTGACGATCTGGCTTTAAGTCGATTCGATAGCAAATGACGAAAACGGACGGGTTTCTCAGGTTTTTACTACATATGAACACTTTTCACATTCTCCCTTGCAACGCGGGTGCAAGTCCTCCTTTCATGCAAAATCTTAAGGTCCTAGGTCATGTCCAAGCCACCAAAGCCGGCTAAAAAGTGAATAATCGATAACTAAAACTTGAATTGTACTACTTCTTACTGGCTATTGCTTCAACTTAGAAGCTTCTTCTGTGTTCTACTATGGTACTTTTAGTGTCTCCGCATACCGCAGCACGTGACATAGCTTTGCAGACGATAAATGTAACCGTCTCAGAGAGAAAAGCGGCCAATGTGACGATCTGTCTTTAAGTCGATTCGATAACAAATGACGAAAGCGGACGGATTTCTCAGGTTTTTACTACATATGAACACTTTTCACATTCTCGCGGGCAACGCGGCTGCTACTCCTCCTTTCATGCAAAATCTTAAGGTCCTAGGTCATGTCCAAGCCACCAAAGCCGGCTAAAAAGTGATTAATCGACAACTAAAACTTGAATTGTACTACTTCTTACTGGCTATTACTTCAAATTAGAAGCTTCTTCTGTGTTCTACTATGGTGCTTTTAGTGTTTTGGTATACTGCAGCACGCGACATAGCTTTGCAGACGATAAATGTAACCGTTTCAGAGAGAAGGACGGCCAATGTGACGATCTGGCTTTAAGTCGATTCGATAGCAAATGACGAAAACGGACGGGTTTCTCAGGTTTTTACTACATATGAACACTTTTCACATTCTCCCTTGCAACGCGGGTGCAAGTCCTCCTTTCATGCAAAATCTTAAGGTCCTAGGTGATGTCCAAGCCACCAAAGCCGGCTAAAAAGTGAATAATCGATAACTAAAACTTGAATTGTACTACTTCTTACTGGCTATTGCTTCAACTTAGAAGCTTCTTCTGTGTTCTACTATGGTACTTTTAGTGTCTCCGCATACCGCAGCACGTGACATAGCTTTGCAGACGATAAATGTAACCGTCTCAGAGAGAAAAGCGGCCAATGTGACGATCTGTCTTTAAGTCGATTCGATAACAAATGACGAAAGCGGACGGATTTCTCAGGTTTTTACTACATATGAACACTTTTCACATTCTCGCGGGCAACGCGGCTGCTACTCCTCCTTTCATGCAAAATCTTAAGGTCCTAGGTCATGTCCAAGCCACCAAAGCCGGCTAAAAAGTGATTAATCGACAACTAAAACTTGAATTGTACTACTTCTTACTGGCTATTACTTCAAATTAGAAGCTTCTTCTGTGTTCTACTATGGTGCTTTTAGTGTTTTGGTATACTGCAGCACGCGACATAGCTTTGCAGACGATAAATGTAACCGTTTCAGAGAGAAGGACGGCCAATGTGACGATCTGGCTTTAAGTCGATTCGATAACAAATGACGAAAACGGACGGATCTATCAGGTTTTTACTACATATGAACACTTTTCACATTCTCCCGTGCAACGCGGCTGCTAGTCCTCCTTTCATGCAAAATCTTAAGGTCCTAGGTCATGTCCAAGCCACCAAAGCAGGCCAAAAAGTGAATAATCGACAACTAAAACTTCAATTGTACTACTTCTTACTGGCTATTACTTCAACATAGAAGCTTCTTCTGTGTTCTACTATGGTGCTTTTAGTGTTTCCGCATACCGCAGCACGCGACATAGCTTTGCAGACTATAAATGTAACCGTTTCAGAGAGAAGAGCGGCCAATGTGACGAACTGGCTTTAAGTCGATTCTATAACAAATGACGAAAACGGACGTATTTCTCAGGTTTTTACTACATATGAACACTTTTCACTTTCTCCCATGCAACGCGGCTGCTAGTCCTCCTTTCATGCAAAATCTTAAGGTCCTAGGTCATGTCCAAGCCACCAAAGCAGGCTAAAAAGTGAATAATCGACAACTAAAACTTCAATTGTACTACTTCTTACTGGCTATTACTTCAACATAGAAGCTTCTTCTGTGTTCTACTATGGTGCTTTTAGTGTTTCCGCATACCGCAGCACGCGACATAGCTTTGCAGACGATAAATTTAACCGTTTCAGAGAGAAGAGCGGCCAATGTGACGATCTGGCTTTAAGTCGATTCGATAACAAATGACGAAAACGGACGGATTTCTCAGGTTTTTACTACATATGAACACTTTTCACATTCTCCCTTGCAACGCGGCTGCAAGTCTTCCTTTCACGCAAAATCTTAAGGTCCTTGGTGATGTCCAAGCCACCAAAGCCGGCTAAAATGTGAATAATCGACAACTAAAACTTGAATTGTACTACTTCTTACTGGCTATTGCTTCAACTTAGAAGCTTCTTCTGTGCTCTACTATGGTGCTATTAGTGTCTCCGCATACCGCAGCACGCGACATAGCTTTGCAGACGATAAATGTAACCGTCTCAGAGAGAAGAACGGCCAATGTGACGATCTAGCTTTAAGTCGATTCGATAACAAATGACGAAAACGGACGGATTTCTCAGGTTTTTACTACATATGAACACTTTTCACATTCTCCCATGCAACGCGGCTGCTAGTCCTCCTTTCATGCAACATCTTAAGGTCCTAGGTCATGTCCAAGCCACCATAGCCGGCTAAAAAGTGAATAATCGAAAACTAAAACTTGATTTGTAATACTTCTTACTGGCTATTACTTCAAATTAGAAGCTTCTTCTTTGTTCTACTATGGTGCTTTCAGTGTTTCGGTATACTGCAGCACGCGACATAGCTTTGCAGACGATAAATGTAACCGTTTCAGAGAGAAGAACGGCCAATGTGACGATCTGGCTTTAAGTCGATTCGATAACGAATGACGAAAACGGACGGATTTATCAGGTTTTTACTACATATGAACACTTTTCACATTCTCCCGTGCAACGCGGCTGCTAGTCCTCCTTTCATGCAAAATCTTAAGGTCCAAGGTCATGCACAAGCCACCAAAGCCGGCTAAAAAGTGAATAATCGACAACTAAAACTTGAATTGTACTACTTCTTACTGGCTATTACTTCAACATAGAAGCTTCTTCTGTGTTCTACTATGGTGCTTTTAGTGTTTCCGCATACCGCAGCACGCGACATAGCTTTGCAGACGATAAATGTAACCGTTTCAGAGAGAAGAGCGGCCAATGTGACGATCTGGCTTTAAGTCGATTCGATAACAAATGACGAAAACGGACTGATTTCTCAGGTTTTTACTACATATGAACACTTTTCACATTCTCCCTTGCAACGTGGGTGCAAGTCCTCCTTTCATGCAAAATCTTAAGGTCCTAGGTGATGTCCAAGCCACCAAAGCTGGCTAAAAAGTGAATAATCGATAACTAAAACTTGAATTGCACTACTTCTTACTGGCTATTGCTTCAACTCAGAAGCTTCTTCTGTGTTCTACTATGGTGCTTTTAGTGTCTCCGCATACCGCAGCACGTGACATAGCTTTGCAGACGATAAATGTAACCGTCTCAGAGAGAAATGCGGCCAATGTGACGATCTGTCTTTAAGTCGATTCGATAACAAATGACGAAAGCGGACGGATTTCTCAGGTTTTTACTACATATGAACACTTTTCACATTCTCGCGGGCAACGCGGCTGCTACTCCTCCTTTCATGCAAAATCTTAAGGTCCTAGGTCATGTCCAAGCCACCAAAGCCGGCTAAAAAGTGAATAATAGACAACTAAAACTTGAATTGTACTACTTCTTACTGGCTATTACTTCAAATTAGAAGCTTCTTCTGTGTTCTACTATGGTGCTTTTAGTGTTTCGGTATACTGCAGCGGGCGACATAGCTTTGCAGACGATAAATGTAACCGTTTCAGAGAGAAGAACGGCCAATGTGACGATCTGGCTTTAAGTCGATTCGATAACAAATGACGAAAACGGACGGATTTATCAGGTTTTTACTACATATGAACACTTTTCACATTCTCCCGTGCAACGCGGCTGCTAGTCCTCCTTTCATGCAAAATCTTAAGGTCGTAGGTCATATCCAAGCCACCAAAGCAGGCTAAAAAGTGAATAATCGACAACTAAAACTTCAATTGTACTACTTCTTACTGGCTATTACTTCAACATAGAAGCTTCTTCTGTGTTCTACTATGGTGCTTTTAGTGTTTCCGCATACCGCAGCACGCGACATAGCTTTGCAGACGATAAATGTAACCGTTTCAGAGAGAAGAGCGGCCAATGTGACGAACTGGCTTTAAGTCGATTCGATAACAAATGACGAAAACGGACGGATTTCTCAGGTTTTTACTACATATGAACACTTTTCACTTTCTCCCATGCAACGCGGCTGCTAGTCCTCCTTTCATGCAACATCTTAAGGTCCTAGGTCATGTCCAAGCCACCAAAGCAGGCTAAAAAGTGAATAATCGACAACTAAAACTTCAATTGTACTACTTCTTACTGGCTATTACTTCAACATAGAAGCTTCATCTGTGTTCTACTATGGTGCTTTTAGTGTTTCCGCATACCGCAGCACGCGACATAGCTTTGCAGACGATAAATGTAACCGTTTCAGAGAGAAGAGCGGCCAATGTGACGATCTGGCTTTAAGTCGATTCGATAACAAATGACGAAAACGGACGGATTTCTCAGGTTTTTACTACATATGAACACTTTTCACATTCTCCCTTGCAACGCGGCTGCAAGTCCTCCTTTCACGCAAAATCTTAAGGTCCTAGGTGATGTCCAAGCCACCAAAGCCGGCTAAAAAGTAAATAATCGACAACTAAAACTTGAATTGTACTACTTCTTACTGGCTATTGCTTCAACTTAGAAGCTTCTTCTGTGCTCTACTATGATGCTTTTAGTGTCTCCGCATACCGCAGCACGCGACATAGCTTTGCAGACGATAAATGTAACCGTCTCAGAGAGAAGAACGGCCAATGTGACGATCTGGCTTTAAGACGATTCGATAACAAATGACGAAAACGGACGGATTTCTCAGGTTTTTACTACATATGAACACTTTTCACATTCTCCCATGAACGCGGCTGCTAGTCCTCCTTTCATGCAACATCTTAAGGTCCTAGGTCATGTCCAAGCCACCAAAGCCGGCTAAAAAGTGAATAATCGAAAACTAAAACTTGAATTGTACTACTTCTTACTGGCTATTACTTCAAATTAGAAGCTTCTTCTGTGTTCTACTATGGTGCTTTTAGTGTTTCGGTATACTGCGGCACGCGACATAGCTTTGCAGACGATAAATGTAACCGTTTCAGAGAGAAGAACGGCCAATGTGACGATCTGGCTTTAAGTCGATTCGATAACGAATGACGTAAACGGACGGATTTATCAGGTTTTTACTACATATGAACACTTTTCACATTCTTCTGTGCAACGCGGCTGCTAGTCCTCCTTTCATGCAAAATCTTAAGGTCCTAGGTCATGCCCAAGCCACCAAAGCCGGCTAAAAAGTGAATAATCGACAACTAAAACTTGAATTGTACTACTTCTTACTGGCTATTGCTTCAACGTAGAAGCTTCTTCTGTGTTCTACTATGGTGCTTTTAGTGTCTCCGCATACCGCAGCACGCGACATAGCTTTGCATACGATAAATGTAACCGTCTCAGAGAGAAGAGCGGCCAATGTGACGATCTGACTTTAAGTCGATTCGATAACAAGTGACGAAAGCGGACGGATTTCTCAGGTTTTTACTACATATGAACACTTTTCACATTCTCGCGGGCAACGCTGCTGCTGCTCCTCCTTTCATTCAAAATCTTAAGGTCCTAGGTCATGTCCAAGCCACCAAAGACGGCTAAAAAGTGAATAATCGATAACTAAAACTTGAATTGTACTACTTCTTACTGGCTATTACTTCAACTTAGAAGCTTCTTCTGTGCTCTACTATGGTGCTTTTAGTGTCTCCGCATACCGCAGCACTCGACATAGCTTTGCAGACGATAAATGTAACCGTCTCAGAGAGAAAAGCGGCCAATGTGACGATCGGGCTTTAAGTCGATTCGATAACAATTGACGAAAACGGACTGATTTCTCAGGTTTTTACTACATATGAACACTTTTCACATTCTCCCATGCAACGCGGCTGCTAGTCCTCCTTTCATGCAATATCTTAAAGTCCTAGGTCATGTCCAATCCACCAAAGCCGGCTAAAAAGTGAATAATCGACAACTAAAACTTGAATTGTACTACTTCTTACTGGCTATTACTTCAAATTAGAAGCTTCTTCTGTGTTCTACTATGGTGCTTTTAGTGTTTCGGTATACTGCAGCACGCGACATAGCTTTGCAGACGATAAATGTAACCGTTTCAGAGAGAAGAACGACCAATGTGACGATCTGGCTTTTAGTCGATTCGATAACAAATGACGAAAACGGACGGATTTATCAGGTTTTTACTACATATGAACACTTTTCACATTCTCCCGTGCAACGCGGCTGCTAGTCCTCCTTTCATGCAAAATCTTAAGGTCCTAGGTCATGTCCAAGCCACCAAAGCAGGCTAAAAAGTGAATAATCGACAACTAAAACCTCAATTGTACTACTTCTTACTGGCTATTACTTCAACATAGAAGCTTCTTCTGTGTTCTACTATGGTGCTTTTAGTGTTTCCGCATACCGCAGCACGCGACATAGCTTTGCAGACGATAAATATAACCGTTTCAGAGAGAAGAGCGGCCAATGTGACGAACTGGCTTTAAGTCGATTCGATAACAAATGACGAAAACGGACGGATTTCTCAGGTTTTTACTACATATGAACACTTTTCACTTTCTCCCATGCAACGCGGCTGCTAGTCCTCCTTTCATGCAAAATCTTAAGGTCCTAGGTCATGTCCAAGCCACCAAAGCAGGCTAAAAAGTGAATAATCGACAACTAAAACTTCAATTGTACTACTTCTTACTGGCTATTGCTTCAACTTAGAAGCTTCTTCTGTGTTCTACTATGGTGCTTTTAGTGTCTCCGCATACCGCAGCACGTGACATAGCTTTGCAGACGATAAATGTAACCGTCTCAGAGAGAAAAGCGGCCAATGTGACGATCTGTCTTTAAGACGATTCGATAACAAATGACGAAAGCGGACGGATTTCTCAGGTTTTTACTACATATGAACACTTTTCACATTCTCGCGGGCAACGCGGCTGCTACTCCTCCTTTCATGCAAAATCTTAAGGTCCTAGGTCATGTCCAAGCCACCAAAGCCGGCTAAAAAGTGATTAATCGATAACTAAAACTTGAATTGTACTACTTCTTACTGGCTATTACTTGAAATTAGAAGCTTCTTCTGTGTTCTACAATGGTGCTTTTAGTGTTTTGGTATACTGCAGCACGCGACATAGCTTTGCAGACGATAAATGTAACCGTTTCAGAGAGAAGAACGGCCAATGTGACGATCTGGCTTTAAGTCGGATCGATAACAAATGACGAAAACGGACGGATCTATCAGGTTTTTACTACATATGAACACTTTTCACATTCTCCCGTGCAACGCGGCTGCTAGTCCTCCTTTCATGCAAAATCTTAAGGTCCTAGGTCATGTCCAAGCCACCAAAGCAGGCCAAAAAGTGAATAATCGACAACTAAAACTTCAATTGTACTACTTCTTAGTGGCTATTACTTCAACATAGAAGCTTCTTCTGTGTTCTACTATGGTGCTTTTAGTGTTTCCGCATACCGCAGCACGCGACATAGCTTTGCAGACTATAAATGTAACCGTTTCAGAGAGAAGAGCGGCCAATGTGACGAACTGGCTTTAAGTCGATTCGATAACAAATGACGAAAACGGACGGATTTCTCAGGTTTTTACTACATATGAACACTTTTCACTTTCTCCCGTGCAACGCGGCTGCTAGTCCTCCTTTCATGCAAAATCTTAACGTCCTAGGTCATGTCCAAGCCACCAAAGCAGGCTAAAAAGTGAATAATCGACAACTAAAACTTCAATTGTACTACTTCTTTCTGGCTATTACTTCAACATAGAAGCTTCTTCTGTGTTCTACTATGGTGCTTTTAGTGTTTCCGCATACCGCAGCACGCGATATAGCTTTGCAGACGATAAATGTAACCGTTTCAGAGAGAAGAGCGGCCAATGTGACGATCTGGCTTTAAGTCGATTCGATAACAAATGACGAAAACGGACGGATTTCTCAGGTTTTTACTACATATGAACACTTTTCACATTCTCCCTTGCAACGTGGGTGCAAGTCCTCCTTTCATGCAAAATCTTAAGGTCCTAGGTGATGTCCAAGCCACCAAAGCCGGCTAAAAAGTGAATAATCGATAACTAAAACTTGAATTGCACTACTTCTTACTGGCTATTGCTTCAACTCAGAAGCTTCTTCTGTGTTCTACTATGGTGCTTTTAGTGTCTCCGCATACCGCAGCACGTGACATAGCTTTGCAGACGATAAATGTAACCGTCTCAGAGAAAAAAGCGGCCAATGTGACGATCTGTCTTTAAGTCGATTCGATAACAAATGACGAAAGCGGACGGATTTCTCAGGTTTTTACTACATATGAACACTTTTCACATTCTCGCGGGCAACGCGGCTGCTACTCCTCCTTTCATGCAAAATCTTAAGGTCCTAGGTCATGTCCAAGCCACCAAAGCCGGCTAAAAAGTGAATAATCGACAACTAAAACTTCAATTGTACTACTTCTTACTGGCTATTACTTCAAATTAGAAGCTTCTTCTGTGTTCTACTATGGTGCTTTTAGTGTTTCGGTATACTGCAGCGCGCGACATAGCTTTGCAGACGATAAATGTAACCGTTTCAGAGAGAAGAACGGCCAATGTGACGATCTGGCATTAAGTCGATTCGATAACAAATGACGAAAACGGACGGATTTCTCAGGTTTTTACTACATATGAACACTTTTCACATTCTCCCTTGCAACGCGGCTGCAAGTCCTCCTTTCACGCAAAATCTTAAGGTCCTAGGTGATGTCCAAGCCACCAAAGCCGGCTAAAAAGTAAATAATCGACAACTAAAACTTGAATTGTACTACTTCTTACTGGCTATTGCTTCAACTTAGAAGCTTCTTCTGTGCTCTACTATGATGCTTTTAGTGTCTCCGCATACCGCAGCACGCGACATAGCTTTGCAGACGATAAATGTAACCGTCTCAGAGAGAAGAACGGCCAATGTGACGATCTGGCTTTAAGACGATTCGATAACAAATGACGAAAACGGACGGATTTCTCAGGTTTTTACTACATATGAACACTTTTCATATTCTCCCATGAACGCGGCTGCTAGTCCTCCTTTCATGCAACATCTTAAGGTCCTAGGTCATGTCCAAGCCACCAAAGCCGGCTAAAAAGTGAATAATCGAAAACTAAAACTTGAATTGTACTACTTCTTACTGGCTATTACTTCAAATTAGAAGCTTCTTCTGTGTTCTACTATGGTGCTTTTAGTGTTTCGGTATACTGCAGCACGCGACATAGCTTTGCAGACGATAAATGTAACCGTTTCAGAGAGAAGAACGGCCAATGTGACGATCTGGCTTTAAGTCGATTCGATAACGAATGACGAAAACGGACGGATTTATCAGGTTTTTACTACATATGAACACTTTTCACATTCTTCCGTGCAACGCGGCTGCTAGTCCTCCTTTCATGCAAAATCTTAAGGTCCTAGGTCATGCCCAAGCCACCAAAGCCGGCTAAAAAGTGAATAATCGACAACTAAAACTTGAATTGTACTACTTCTTACTGGCTATTGCTTCAACGTAGAAGCTTCTTCTGTGTTCTACTATGGTGCTTTTAGTGTCTCCGCATACCGCAGCACGCGACATAGCTTTGCATACGATAAATGTAACCGTCTCAGAGAGAAAAGCGGCCAATGTGACGATCTGACTTTAAGTCGATTCGATAACAGGTGACGAAAGCGGACGGATTTCTCAGGTTTTTACTACATATGAACACTTTTCACATTCTCGCGGGCAACGCTGCTGCTACTCCTCCTTTCATGCAAAATCTTAAGGTCCTAGGTCATGTCCAAGCCACCAAAGACGGCTAAAAAGTGAATAATCGATAACTAAAACTTGAATTGTACTACTTCTTACTGGCTATTACTTCAACTTAGAAGCTTCTTCTGTGCTCTACTATGGTGCTTTTAGTGTCTCCGCATACCGCAGCACGCGACATAGCTTTGCAGACGATAAATGTAACCGTCTCAGAGAGAAAAGCGGCCAATGTGACGATCTGGCTTTAAGTCGATTCGATAACAAATGACGAAAACGGACTGATTTCTCAGGTTTTTACTACATATGAACACTTTCACATTCTCCCATGCAACGCGGCTGCTAGTCCTCCTTTCATGCAACATCTTAAAGTCCTAGGTCATGTCCAATCCACCAAAGCCGGCTAAAAAGTGAATAATCGAAAACTAAAACTTGAATTGTACTACTTCTTACTGGCTATTACTTCAAATTAGAAGCTTCTTCTGTGTTCTACTATGGTGCTTTTAGTGTTTCGGTATACTGCAGCACGCGACATAGCTTTGCAGACAATAAATGTAACCGTTTCAGAGAGAAGAACGACCAATGTGACGATCTGGCTTTTAGTCGATTCGATAACAAATGACGAAAACGGACGGATTTATCAGGTTTTTACTACATATGAACACTTTTCACATTCTCCCGTGCAACGCGGCTGCTAGTCCTCCTTTCATGCAAAATCTTAAGGTCCTAGGTCATGTCCAAGCCACCAAAGCAGGCTAAAAAGTGAATAATCGACAACTAAAACTTCAATTGTACAACTTCTTACTGGCTATTACTTCAACATAGAAGCTTCTTCTGTGTTCTACTATGGTGCTTTTAGTGTTTCCGCATACCGCAGCACGCGACATAGCTTTGCAGACGATAAATGTAACCGTTTCAGAGAGAAGAGCGGCCAATGTGACGAACTGGCTTTAAGTCGATTCGATAACAAATGACGAAAACGGACGGATTTCTCAGGTTTTTACTACATATGAACACTTTTCACTTTCTCCCATGCAACGCGGCTGCTAGTCCTCCTTTCATGCAAAATCTTAAGGTCCTAGGTCATGTCCAAGCCACCAAAGCAGGCTAAAAAGTGAATAATCGACAACTAAAACTTGAATTGTACTACTTCTTACTGGCTATTGCTTCAACTTAGAAGCTTCTTCTGTGTTCTACTATGGTGCTTTTAGTGTCTCCGCATACCGCAGCACGTGACATAGCTTTGCAGACGATAAATGTAACCGTCTCAGAGAGAAAAGCGGCCAATGTGACGATCTGTCTTTAAGGCGATTCGATAACAAATGACGAAAGCGGACGGATTTCTCACGTTTTTACTACATATGAACACTTTTCACATTCTCGCGGGCAACGCGGCTGCTACTCCTCCTTTCATGCAAAATCTTAAGGTCCTAGGTCATGTCCAAGCCACCAAAGCCGGCTAAAAAGTGAATAATCGACAACTAAAACTTGAATTGTACTACTTCTTACTGGCTATTACTTCAAATTAGAAGCTTCTTCTGTGTTCTACTATGGTGCTTTTAGTGTTTCGGTATACTGCAGCACGCGACATAGCTTTGCAGACGATAAATGTAACCGTTTCAGAGAGAAGAACGGCCAATGTGACGATCTGGCTTTAAGTCGATTCGATAACAAATGACGAAAACGGACGGATTTATCAGGTTTTTACTACATATGAACACTTTTCACATTCTCCCGTGCAACGCGGCTGCTAGTCCTCCTTTCATGCAAAATCTTAAGGTCCTAGGTCATGTCCAAGCCACCAAAGCAGGCTAAAAAGTGAATAATCGACAACTAAAACTTCAATTGTACTACTTCTTACTGGCTATTACTTCAACATAGAAGCTTCTTCTGTGTTCTACTATGGTGCTTTTAGTGTTTCCGCATACCGCAGCACGCGACATAGCTTTGCAGACGATAAATGTAACCGTTTCAGAGAGAAGAGCGGCCAATGTGACGAACTGGCTTTAAGTCGATTCGATAACAAATGACGAAAACGGACGGATTTCACAGGTTTTTACTACATATGAACACTTTTCACTTTCTCCCATGCAACGCGGCTGCTAGTCCTCCTTTCATGCAACATCTTATGGTCCTAGGTCATGTCCAAGCCACCAAAGCAGGCTAAAAAGTGAATAATCGACAACTAAAACTTCAATTGTACTACTTCTTACTGGCTATTACTTCAACATAGAAGCTTCTTCTGCGTTCTGCTATGGTGCTTTTAGTGTTTCCGCATACCGCAGCACGCGACATAGCTTTGCAGACGATAAATGTAACCGTTTCAGAGAGAAGAGCGGCCAATGTGACGATCTGGCTTTAAGTCGATTCGATAACAAATGACGAAAACGGACGGATTTCTCAGGTTTTTACTACATATGAACACTTTTCACATTCTCCCTTGCAACGCGGCTGCAAGTCCTCCTTTCACGCAAAATCTTAAGGTCCTAGGTGATGTCCAAGCCACCAAAGCCGGCTAAAAAGTGAATAATCGACAACTAAAACTTGAATTGTACTACTTCTTACTGGCTATTGCTTCAACTTAGAAGCTTCTTCTGTGCTCTACTATGGTGCTTTTAGTGTCTCCGCATACCGCAGCACGCGACATAGCTTTGCAGACGATAAATGTAACCGTTTCAGAGAGAAGAACGGCCAATGTGACGATCTGGCTTTAAGACGATTCGATAACAAATGACGAAAACGGACGGATTTCTCAGGTTTTTACTACATATGAACACTTTTCACATTCTCCCATGCAACGCGGCTGCTAGTCCTCCTTTCATGCAACATCTTAAGGTCCTAGGTCATGTCCAAGCCACCAAAGCCGGCTAAAAAGTGAATAATCGAAAACTAAAACTTGAATTGTACTACTTCTTACTGGCTATTACTTCAAATTAGAAGCTTCTTCTATGTTCTACTATGGTGCTTTTAGTGTTTCGGTATACTGCAGCACGCGACATAGCTTTGCAGACGATAAATGTAACCGTTTCAGAGAGAAGAACGGCCAATGTGACGATCTGGCTTTAAGTCGATTCGATAACGAATGACGAAAACGGACGGATTTATCAGGTTTTTACTACATATGAACACTTTTCACATTCTTCCGTGCAACGCGGCTGCTAGTCCTCCTTTCATGCAAAATCTTAAGGTCCTAGGTCATGCCCAAGCCACCAAAGCCGGCTAAAAAGTGAATAATCGACAACTAAAACTTGAATTGTACTACATCTTACTGGCTATTGCTTCAACGTAGAAGCTTCTTCTGTGTTCTACTATGGTGCTTTTAGTGTCTCCGCATACCGCAGCACGCGACATAGCTTTGCAGACGATAAATGTAACCGTCTCAGAGAGAAGAACGGCCAATGTGACGATCTGGCTTTAAGACGATTCGATAACAAATGACGAAAACGGACGGATTTCTCGGGTTTTTACTACATATGAACACTTTTCACATTCTCGCGGGCAACACGGCTGCTACTCCTCCTTTCATGCAAAATCTTAAGGTCCTAGTTCATGTCCAAGCCACCAAAGACGGCTAAAAAGTGAATAATCGATAACTAAAACTTGAATTGTACTACTTCTTACTGGCTATTACTTCAACTTAGAAGCTTCTTCTGTGCTCTACTATGGTGCTTTTAGTGTCTCCGCATACCGCAGCACGCGACATAGCTTTGCAGACGATAAATGTAACCGTCTCAGAGAGAAAAGCGGCCAATGTGACGATCGGGCTTTAAGTCGATTCGATAACAAATGACGAAAACGGACTGATTTCTCAGGTTTTTACTACATATGAACACTTTTCACATTCTCCTATGCAACGCGGCTGCTAGTCCTCCTTTCATGCAACATCTTAAAGTCCTAGGTCATGTCCAATCCACCAAAGCCGGCTAAAAAGTGAATAATCGAAAACTAAAACTTGAATTGTACTATTTCTTACTGGCTATTACTTCAAATTAGAAGCTTCTTCTGTGTTCTACTATGGTGCTTTTAGTGTTTCGGTATACTGCAGCACGCGACATAGCTTTGCAGACGATAAATGTAACCGTTTCAGAGAGAAGAACGACCAATGTGACGATCTGGCTTTTAGTCGATTCGATAACAAATGACGAAAACGGACGGATTTATCAGGTTTTTACTACATATGAACACTTTTCACTTTCTCCCGTGCAACGCGGCTGCTAGTCCTCCTTTCATGCAAAATCTTAAGGTCCTAGGTCATGTCCAAGCCACCAAAGCAGGCTAAAAAGTGAATAATCGACAACTAAAACTTCAATTGTACTACTTCTTACTGGCTATTACTTCAACATAGAAGCTTCTTCTGTGTTCTACTATGGTGCTTTTAGTGTTTCCGCATACCGCAGCACGCGACATAGCTTTGCAGACGATAAATGTAACCGTTTCAGAGAGAAGAGCGGCCAATGTGACGAACTGGCTTTAAGTCGATTCGATAACAAATGACGAAAACGGACGGATTTCTCAGGTTTTTACTACATATGAACACTTTTCACTTTCTCCCATGCAACGCGGCTGCTAGTCCTCCTTTCATGCAAAATCTTAAGGTCCTAGGTCATGTCCAAGCCACCAAAGCAGGCTAAAAAGTGAATAATCGACAACTAAAACTTGAATTGTACTACTTCTTACTGGCTATTGCTTCAACTTAGAAGCTTCTTCTGTGTTCTACTATGGTGCTTTTAGTGTCTCCGCATACCGCAGCACGTGACATAGCTTTGCAGACGATAAATGTAACCGTCTCAGAGAGAAAAGCGGCCAATGTGACGATCTGTCTTTAAGGCGATTCGATAACAAATGACGAAAGCGGACGGATTTCTCAGGTTTTTACTACATATGAACACTTTTCACATTCTCGCGGGCAACGCGGCTGTTACTCCTCCTTTCATGCAAAATCTTAAGGTCCTAGGTCATGTCCAAGCCACCAAAGCCGGCTAAAAAGTGAATAATCGACAACTAAAACTTGAATTGTACTACTTCTTACTGGCTATTACTTCAAATTAGAAGTTTCTTCTGTGTTCTACTATGGTGCTTTTAGTGTTTCGGTATACTGCAGCACGCGACATAGCTTTGCAGACGATAAATGTAACCGTTTCAGAGAGAAGAACGGCCAATGTGACGATCTGGCTTTAAGTCGATTCGATAGCAAATGACGAAAACGGACGGATTTATCAGGTTTTTACTACATATGAACACTTTTCACATTCTCCCGTGCAACGCGGCTGCTAGTCCTCCTATCATGCAAAATCTTAAGGTCCTAGGTCATGTCCAAGCCACCAAAGCAGGCTAAAAAGTGAATAATCGACAACTAAAACTTCAATTGTACTACTTCTTACTGGCTATTACTTCAACATAGAAGCTTCTTCTGTGTTCTACTATGGTGCTTTTAGTGTTTCCGCATACCGCAGCACGCGACATAGCTTTGCAGACGATAATTGTAACCGTTTCAGAGAGAAGAGCGGCCAATGTGACGAACTGGCTTTAAGTCGATTCGATAACAAATGACGAAAACGGACGGATTTCTCAGGTTTTTACTACATATGAACACTTTTCACATTCTCCCGTGCAACGCGGCTGCTACTCCTCCTTTCATGCAAAATATTAAGGTTCCACCTAATGTCCAAGCCACCAAAGCCGGCTAAAAAGTGAATAATCGACAACTAAAACTTGAATTCTACTACTTCTTACTGGCTATTACTTCAAATTAGAAGCTTCTTCTGTGTTCTACTAAGGTGCTTTTAGTGTTTCGGCATACCGCAGCACGCGACATAGCTTTGCAGACGATAAATGTAACCGTTTCAGAGAGAAGAACGGCCAATGTGACGATCTGGCTTTAAGTCGATTCGATAACAAATGAAGAAAACGGACGGATTTCTCAGGTTTTTACTACATATGAATACTTTTCACATTCTCCCATGCAACGCGGCTGCTAGTCCTCCTTTCATGAACATCTTAAGGTCCTAGGTCATGTCCAAGCCACCAAAGCCGGCTAAAAAGTGAATAATCGAAAACTAAAACTTGAATTGTACTACTTCTTACTGGCTATTACTTCAGATTAGAAGCTTCTTCTGTGTTCTACTATGGTGCTTTTAGTGTTTCGGTATACTGCAGCACGCGACATAGCTTTGCAGACGATAAATGTAACCGTTTCAGAGAGAAGAGCGGCCAATGTGACGATCTGGCTTTAAGTCGATTCGATAACAAACGACGAAAACGGACGGATTTCTCAGGTTTTTACTACATATGAACACTTTTCACATTCTCCCTTGCAACGCGGCTGCAAGTCCTCCTTTCACGCAAAATCTTAAGGTCCTAGGTGATGTCCAAGCCACCAAAGCCGGCTAAAAAGTGAATAATCGACAACTAAAACTTGAATTGTACTACTTCTTACTGGCTATTGCTTCAACTTAGAAGCTTCTTCTGTGCTCTACTATGGTGCTTTTAGTGTCTCCGCATACCGCAGCACGCGACATAGCTTTGCAGACGATAAATGTAACCGTCTCAGAGAGAAGAACGGCCAATGTGACGATCTGGCTTTAAGTCGATTCGATAACAAATGACGAAAACGGACGGATTTCTCAGGTTTTTACTACATATGAACACTTTTCACATTCTCCAATGCAACGCGGCTGCTAGTCCTCCTTTCATGCAACATCTTAAGGTCCTAGGTCATGTCCAAGCCACCAAAGCCGGCTAAAAAGTGAATAATCGAAAACTAAAACTTGAATTGTACCACTTCTTACTGGCTATTACTTCAAATTAGAAGCTTCTTCTATGTTCTACTATGGTGCTTTTAGTGTTTCGGTATACTGCAGCACGCGACATAGCTTTGCAGACGATAAATGTAACCGTTTCAGAGAGAAGAACGGCCAATGTGACGATCTGGCTTTAAGTCGATTCGATAACGAATGACGAAAACAGACGGATTTATCAGGTTTTTACTACATATGAACACTTTTCACAATCTTCCGTGCAACGCGGCTGCTAGTCCTCCTTTCATGCAAAATCTTAAGGTCCTAGGTCATGCCCAAGCCACCAAAGCCGGCTAAAAAGTGAATAATCGACAACTAAAACTTGAATTGTACTACTTCTTACTGGCTATTGCTTCAACGTAGAAGCTTCTTCTGTGTTCTACTATGGTGCTTTTAGTGTCTCCGCATACCGCAGCACGCGACATAGCTTTGCATACGATAAATGTAACCGTCTCAGAGTGAAAAGCGGCCAATGTGACGATCTGACTTTAAGTCGATTCGATAACATGTGACGAAAGCGGACGGATTTCTCAGGTTTTTACTACATATGAACACTTTTCACATTCTCGCGGGCAACGCTGCTGCTACTCCTCCTTTCATGCAAAATCTTAAGGTCCTAGGTCATGTCCAAGCCACCAAAGACGGCTAAAAAGTGAATAATCGATAACTAAAACTTGAATTGTACTACTTCTTCCTGGCTATTGCTTCAACTTAGAAGATTCTTCTGTGTTCTACTATGGTGCTTTTAGTGTCTCCGCATACCGCAGCACGTGACATAGCTTTGCAGACGATAAATGTAACCGTCTCAGAGAGAAAAGCGGCCAATGTGACGATCTGTCTTTAAGGCGATTCGATAACAAATGACGAAAGCGGACGGATTTCTCAGGTTTTTACTACATATGAACACTTTTCACATTCTCCCGTGCAACGCGGCTGCTACTCCTCCTTTCACGCAAAATATTAAGGTTCCACCTAATGTCCAAGCCACCAAAGCCGGCTAAAAAGTGAATAATCGACAACTAAAACTTGATTTGTACTACTTCTTACTAGCTATTACTTCAAATTAGAAGCTTCTTCTGTGTTCTACTATGGTGCTTTTAGTGTTTCGGTATACTGCAGCACGCGACATAGCTTTGCAGACGATAAATGTAACCGTCTCAGAGAGAAAAGCGGCCAATGTGACGATCTGGCTTTAAGTCGATTCGATAACAAATGACGAAAACGGACTGATTTCTCAGGTTTTTACTACATATGAACACTTTTCACATTCTCCCATGCAACGCGGCTGCTAGTCCTCCTTTCATGCAACATCTTAAAGTCCTAGGTCATGTCCAATCCACCAAAGCCGGCTAAAAAGTAAATAATCGACAACTAAAACTTGAATTGTACTACTTCTTACTGGCTATTACTTCAACATAGAAGCTTCTTCTGTGTTCTACTAAGGTGCTTTTAGTGTTTCGGCATACCGCAATACGCGACATAGCTTTGCAGACGATAAATGTAACCGTTTCAGAGAGAAGAGCGGCCAATGTGACGAACTGGCTTTAAGTCGATTCGATAACAAATGACGAAAACGGACGGATTTCTCAGGTTTTTACTACATATGAACACTTTTCACTTTCTCCCATGCAACGCGGCTGCTAGTCCTCCTTTCATGCAACATCTTAACGTCCTAGGTCATGTCCAAGCCACCAAAGCAGGCTAAAAAGTGAATAATCGACAACTATAACTTCAATTGTACTACTTATTACTGGCTATTGCTTCAACGTAGAAGCTTCTTCTGTGTTCTACTATGGTGCTTTTAGTGTTTCCGCATACCGCAGCACGCGACATAGCTTTGCAGACGATAAATGTAACCGTTTCAGAGAGAAGAGCGGCCAATGTGACGATCTGGCTTTAAGTCAATTCGATAACAAATGACGAAAACGGACGGATTTCTCAGGTTTTTACTACATATGAACACTTTTCACATTCTCCCATGCAACGTGGCTGCTAGTCCTCCTTTCATGCAAAATGTTAAGGTCCTAGGTCATGTCCAAGCCACCAAAGCCGGCTAAAAAGTGAATAATCGAAAACTAAAACTTGAATTGTACTACTTCTTACTGGCTATTACTTCAAATTAGAAGCTTCTTCTGTGTTCTACTATGGTGCTTTTAGTGTTTCGGTATACTGCAGCACGCGACATAGCTTTGCAGACGATAAATGTAACCGTTTCAGAGAGAAGAACGGCCAATGTGACGATCTGGCTTTAAGTCGATTCGATAACGAATGACGAGAACGGACGGATTTATCAGGTTTTTACTACATATGAACACTTTTCACATTCTTCCGTGCAACGCGGCTGCTAGTCCTCCTTTCATGCAAAATCTTAAGGTCCTAGGTCATGCCCAAGCCACCAAAGCCGGCTAAAAAGTGAATAATCGACAACTAAAACTTGAATTGTACTACTTCTTACTGGCTATTGCTTCAACGTAGAAGCTTCTTCTGTGTTCTACTATGGTGCTTTTAGTGTCTCCGCATACCGCAGCACGCGACATAGCTTTGCATACGATAAATGTAACCGTCTCAGAGAGAAAAGCGGCCAATGTGACGATCTGACTTTAAGTCGATTCGATAACAAGTGACGAAAGCGGACGGATTTCTCAGGTTTTTACTACATATGAACACTTTTCACATTCTCGCGGGCAACGCTGCTGCTACTCCTCCTTTCATGCAAAATCTTAAGGTCCTAGGTCATGTCCAAGCCACCAACGACGGCTAAAAAGTGAATAATCGACAACTAAAACTTGAATTGTACTACTTCTTACTGGCTATTGCTTCAACGTAGAAGCTTCTTCTGTGTTCTACTATGGTGCTTTTAGTGTCTCCGCATACCGCAGCACGCGACATAGCTTTGCATACGATAAATGTAACCGTTTCAGAGAGAAGAGCGGCCAATGTGACGATCTGGCTTTAAGTCGATTCGATAACAAACGACGAAAACGGACGGATTTCTCAGGTTTTTACTACATATGAACACTTTTCACATTCTCCCTTGCAACGCGGCTGCAAGTCCTCCTTTCACGCAAAATCTTAAGGTCCTAGGTGATGTCCAAGCCACCAAAGCCGGCTAAAAAGTGAATAATCGACAACTAAAACTTGAATTGTACTACTTCTTACTGGCTATTGCTTCAACTTAGAAGCTTCTTCTGTGCTCTACTATGGTGCTTTTAGTGTCTCCGCATACCGCAGCACGCGACATAGCTTTGTAGACGATAAATGTAACCGTCTCAGAGAGAAGAACGGCCAATGTGACGATCTGGCTTTAAGTCGATTCGATAACAAATGACGAAAACGGACGGATTTCTCAGGTTTTTACTACATATGAACACTTTTCACATTCTCCCATGCAACGCGGCTGCTAGTCCTCCTTTCATGCAACATCTTAAGGTCCTAGGTCATGTCCAAGCCACCAAAGCCGGCTAAAAAGTGAATAATCGAAAACTAAAACTTGAATTGTACCACTTCTTACTGGCTATTACTTCAAATTAGAAGCTTCTTCTATGTTCTACTATGGTGCTTTTAGTGTTTCGGTATACTGCAGCACGCGACATAGCTTTGCAGACGATAAATGTAACCGTTTCAGAGAGAAGAACGGCCAATGTGACGATCTGGCTTTAAGTCGATTCGATAACGAATGACGAAAACAGACGGATTTATCAGGTTTTTACTACATATGAACACTTTTCACAATCTTCCGTGCAACGCGGCTGCTAGTCCTCCTTTCATGCAAAATCTTAAGGTCCTAGGTCATGCCTAAGCCACCAAAGCCGGCTAAAAAGTGAATAATCGACAACTAAAACTTGAATTGTACTACTTCTTACTGGCTATTGCTTCAACGTAGAAGCTTCTTCTGTGTTCTACTATGGTGCTTTTAGTGTCTCCGCATACCGCAGCACGCGACATAGCTTTGCATACGATAAATGTAACCGTCTCAGAGTGAAAAGCGGCCAATGTGACGATCTGACTTTAAGTCGATTCGATAACATGTGACGAAAGCGGACGGATTTCTCAGGTTTTTACTACATATGAACACTTTTCACATTCTCGCGGGCAACGCTGCTGCTACTCCTCCTTTCATGCAAAATCTTAAGGTCCTAGGTCATGTCCAAGCCACCAAAGACGGCTAAAAAGTGAATAATCGATAACTAAAACTTGAATTGTACTACTTCTTCCTGGCTATTGCTTCAACTTAGAAGATTCTTCTGTGTTCTACTATGGTGCTTTTAGTGTCTCCGCATACCGCAGCACGTGACATAGCTTTGCAGACGATAAATGTAACCGTCTCAGAGAGAAAAGCGGCCAATGTGACGATCTGTCTTTAAGGCGATTCGATAACAAATGACGAAAGCGGACGGATTTCTCAGGTTTTTACTACATATGAACACTTTTCACATTCTCCCGTGCAACGCGGCTGCTACTCCTCCTTTCACGCAAAATATTAAGGTTCCACCTAATGTCCAAGCCACCAAAGCCGGCTAAAAAGTGAATAATCGACAACTAAAACTTGATTTGTACTACTTCTTACTAGCTATTACTTCAAATTAGAAGCTTCTTCTGTGTTCTACTATGGTGCTTTTAGTGTTTCGGTATACTGCAGCACGCGACATAGCTTTGCAGACGATAAATGTAACCGTCTCAGAGAGAAAAGCGGCCAATGTGACGATCTGGCTTTAAGTCGATTCGATAACAAATGACGAAAACGGACTGATTTCTCAGGTTTTTACTACATATGAACACTTTTCACATTCTCCCATGCAACGCGGCTGCTAGTCCTCCTTTCATGCAACATCTTAAAGTCCTAGGTCATGTCCAATCCACCAAAGCCGGCTAAAAAGTAAATAATCGACAACTAAAACTTGAATTGTACTACTTCTTACTGGCTATTACTTCAACATAGAAGCTTCTTCTGTGTTCTACTATGGTGCTTTTAGTGTTTCCGCATACCGCAGCACGCGACATAGCTTTGCAGACGATAAATGTAACCGTTTCAGAGAGAAGAGCGGCCAATGTGACGATCTGGCTTTAAGTCAATTCGATAACAAATGACGAAAACGGACGGATTTCTCAGGTTTTTACTACATATGAACACTTTTCACATTCTCCCTTGCAACGCGGCTGCAAGTCCTCCTTTCACGCAAAATCTTAAGGTCCTAGGTGATGTCCAAGCCACCAAAGCCGGCTAAAAAGTGAATAATCGACAACTAAAACTTGAATTGTACTACTTCTTACTGGCTATTGCTTTAACTTAGAAGCTTCTTCTGTGCTCTACTATGGTGCTTTTAGTGTCTCCGCATACCGCAGCACGCGACATAGCTTTGCAGACGATAAATGTAACCGTCTCAGAGAGAAGAACGGCCAATGTGACGATCTGGCTTTAAGACGATTCGATAACAAATGACGAAAACGGACGGATTTCTCAGGTTTTTACTACATATGAACACTTTTCACATTCTCCCATGCAACGTGGCTGCTAGTCCTCCTTTCATGCAAAATGTTAAGGTCCTAGGTCATGTCCAAGCCACCAAAGCCGGCTAAAAAGTGAATAATCGAAAACTAAAACTTGAATTGTACTACTTCTTACTGGCTATTACTTCAAATTAGAAGCTTCTTCTGTGTTCTACTATGGTGCTTTTAGTGTTTCGGTATACTGCAGCACGCGACATAGCTTTGCAGACGATAAATGTAACCGTTTCAGAGAGAAGAACGGCCAATGTGACGATCTGGCTTTAAGTCGATTCGATAACGAATGACGAGAACGGACGGATTTATCAGGTTTTTACTACATATGAACACTTTTCACATTCTTCCGTGCAACGCGGCTGCTAGTCCTCCTTTCATGCAAAATCTTAAGGTCCTAGGTCATGCCCAAGCCACCAAAGCCGGCTAAAAAGTGAATAATCGACAACTAAAACTTGAATTGTACTACTTCTTACTGGCTATTGCTTCAACGTAGAAGCTTCTTCTGTGTTCTACTATGGTGCTTTTAGTGTCTCCGCATACCGCAGCACGCGACATAGCTTTGCATACGATAAATGTAACCGTCTCAGAGAGAAAAGCGGCCAATGTGACGATCTGACTTTAAGTCGATTCGATAACAAGTGACGAAAGCGGACTGATTTCTCAGGTTTTTACTACATATGAACACTTTTCACATTCTCGCGGGCAACGCTGCTGCTACTCCTCCTTTCATGCAAAATCTTAAGGTCCTAGGTCATGTCCAAGCCACCAAAGACGGCTAAAAAGTGAATAATCGATAACTAAAACTTGAATTGTACTACTTCTTACCGGCTATTACTTCAACTTAGAAGCTTCTTCTGTGCTCTACTATGGTGCTTTTAGTGTCTCCGCATACCGCAGCACGCGACATAGCTTTGCAGACGATAAATGTAACCGTCTCAGAGAGAAAAGCGGCCAATGTGACGATCTGGCTTTAAGTCGATTCGATAACAAATGACGAAAACGGACTGATTTCTCAGGTTTTTACTACATATGAACACTTTTCACATTCTCCCATGCAACGCGGCTGCTAGTCCTCCTTTCATGCAACATCTTAAAGTCCTAGGTCATGTCCAATCCACCAAAGCCGGCTAAAAAGTGAATAATCGACAACTAAAACTTGAATTGTACTACTTCTTACTGGCTATTACTTCAAATTAGAAGCTTCTTCTGTGTTCTACTATGGTGCTTTTAGTGGTTCGGTATACTGCAGCACGCGACATAGCTTTGCAGACGATAAATGTAACCGTTTCAGAGAGAAGAACGGCCAATGTGACGATCTGGCTTTTAGTCGATTCGATAACAAATGACGAAAACGGACGGATTTATCAGGTTTTTACTACATATGAACACTTTTCACATTCTCCCGTGCAACGCGGCTGCTAGACCTCCTTTCATGCAAAATCTTAAGGTCCTAGGTCATGTCCAAGCCACCAAAGCAGGCTAAAAAGTGAATAATCGACAACTAAAACTTCAATTGTACTACTTCTTACCGGCTATTACTTCAACATAGAAGCTTCTTCTGTGTTCTACTATGGTGCTTTTAGTGTTTCCGCATACCGCAGCACGCGACATAGCTTTGCAGACGATAAATGTAACCGTTTCAGAGAGAAGAGCGGCCAATGTGACGATCTGGCTTTAAGTCGATTCGATAACAAATGACGAAAACGGACGGATTTCTCAGGTTTTTACTACATATGAACACTTTTCACATTCTCCCTTGCAACGCGGCTGCAAGTCCTCCTTTCACGCAAAATCTTAAGGTCCTAGGTGATGTCCAAGCCACCAAGGCCGGCTAAAAAGTGAATAATCGACAACTAAAACTTGAATTGTACTACTTCTTACTGGCTATTGCTTCAACTTAGAAGCTTCTTCTGTGCTCTACTATGGTGCTTTTAGTGTCTCCGCAAACCGCAGCACGCGACATAGCTTTGCAGACGATAAATGTAACCGTCTCAGAGAGAAAGCGGCCAATGTGACGATCTGGCTTTAAGTCGATTCGATAACAAATGACGAAAACGGACGGATTTCTCAGGTTTCTACTACATATGAACACTTTTCACATTCTCCCATGCAACGCGGCTGCTAGTCCTCCTTTCATGCAACATCTTAAGGTCCTAGGTCAAGTCCAAGCCACCATAGCCGGCTAAAAAGTGAATAATCGACAACTAAAACTTGATTTGTACTATTTCTTACTGGCTATTACTTCAAATTAGAAGCTTCTTCTGTGTTCTACTATGGTGCTTTTAGTGTTTCGGTATACTGCAGCACGCGACATAGCTTTGCAGACGATAAATGTAACCGTCTCAGAGAGAAAAGCGGCCAATGTGACGATCTGTCTTTAAGGCGACTCGATAACAAATGACGAAAGCGGACGGATTTCTCACGTTTTTACTACATATGAACACTTTTCACATTCTCGCGGGCAACGCGGCTGCTACTCCTCCTTTCATGCAAAATCTTAAGGTCCTAGGTCATGTCCAAGCCACCAAAGCCGGCTAAAAAGTGAATAATCGACAACTAAAACTTGAATTGTACTACTTCTTACTGGCTATTACTTCAAATTAGAAGCTTCTACTGTGTTCTACTATGGTGCTTTTAGTGTTTCGGTATACTGCAGCACGCGACATAGCTTTGCAGACGATAAATGTAACCGTTTCAGAGAGAAGAACGGCCAATGTGACGATCTGGCTTTAAGTCGATTCGATAACAAATGACGAAAACGGACGGATTTATCAGGTTTTTACTACATATGAACACTTTTCACATTCTCCCGTGCAACGCGGCTGCTAGTCCTCCTTTCATGCAAAATCTTAAGGTCCTAGGTCATGTCCAAGCCACCAAAGCAGGCTAAAAAGTGAATAATCGACAACTAAAACTTCAATTGTACTACTTCTTACTGGCTATTACTTCAACATAGAAGCTTCTTCTGTGTTCTACTATGGTGCTTTTAGTGTTTCCGCATACCGCAGCACGCGACATAGCTTTGCAGACGATAAATGTAACCGTTTCAGAGAGAAGAGCGGCCAATGTGACGAACTGGCTTTAAGTCGATTCGATAACAAATGACGAAAACGGACGGATTTCTCAGGTTTTTACTACATATGAACACTTTTCACATTCTCCCGTGCAACGCGGCTGCTACTCCTCCTTTCATGCAAAATATTAAGGTTCCACCTAATGTCCAAGCCACCAAAGCCGGCTAAAAAGTGAATAATCGACAACTAAAACTTGAATTGTACTACTTCTTACTGGCTATTACTTCAAATTAGAAGCTTCTTCTGTGTTCTACTAAGGTGCTTTTAGTGTTTCGGCATACCGCAGCACGCGACATAGCTTTGCAGACGATAAATGTAACCGTTTCAGAGAGAAGAACGGCCAATGTGACGATCTGGCTTTAAGTCGATTCGATAACAAATGAAGAAAACGGACGGATTTCTCAGGTTTTTACTACATATACTTTTCACATTCTCCCATGCAACGCGGCTGCTAGTCCTCCTTTCATGAACATCTTAAGGTCCTAGGTCATGTCCAAGCCACCAAAGCCGGCTAAAAAGCGAATAATCGAAAACTAAAACTTGAATTGTACTACTTCTTACTGGCTATTACTTCAAATTAGAAGCTTCTTCAGTGTTCTACTATGATGCTTTTAGTGTTTCGGTATACTGCAGCACGCGACATAGCTTTGCAGACGATAAATGTAACCGTCTCAGAGAGATAAGCGGCCAATGTGAGGATCTGACTTTAAGTCGATTCGATAACAAGTGACGAAAGCGGACGGATTTCTCAGGTTTTTACTACATATGAACACTTTTCACATTCTCGCGGGCAACGCGGCTGCTACTCCTCCTTTCATGCAAAATCTTAAGGTCCTAGGTCATGTCCAAGCCACCAAAGTCGGCTAAAAAGTTAATAATCGATAACTAAAACTTGAATTGTACTACTTCTTACTGGCTATTACTTCAACTTAGAAGCTTCTTCTGTGCTCTACTATGGTGCTTTTAGTGTCTCCGCATACCGCAGCACGCGACATAGCTTTGCAGACGATAAATGTAACCGTTTCAGAGAGAAAAGCGGCCAATGTGACGATCTGGCTTTAAGTCGATTCGACAACAAGTGACGAAAACGAACGGATTTCTAAGGTTTTTACTACATATGAACACTTTTCACATTCTCCCATGCAACGCGGCTGCTAGTCCTCCTTTCATGCAACATCTTAAAGTCCTAGGTCATGTCCAATCTACCAAAGCCGGCTAAAAAGTGAATAATGGACAACTAAAACTTGAATTGTACTACTTCTTACTGTCTATTACTTCAACATAGAAGCTTCTTCTGTGTTCTACTATGGTGCTTTTAGTGTTTCCGCATACCGCAGCACGTGACATAGCTTTGCAGACGATAAATGTAACCGTTTCAGTGAGAAGAGCGGCCAATGTGACGATCTGGCTTTAAGTCGATTCGATAACAAATGACGAAAACGGACGGATTTCTCAGGTTTTTACTGCATATGAACACTTTTCACATCCCGCGTGCAAAGCGGCTGCTAGTCCTCCTTTCATGCAAAATCTTAAGGTCCTAGGTCATGCCCAAGCTACCAAAGTCGGGTAAAAAGTGAATAATCGACAACTAAAACTTGAATTTTACTACTTCTCACTGGCTATTGCTTCAACGTAGAAGCTTCTTCTGTGTTCTACTATGGTGCTTTTAGTGTCTCCGCATACCGCAGCACGCGACATAGCTTTGGAGACGATAAATGTAACCGTCTCAGAGAGAAAAGCGGCCAATGTGACGATCTGACTTTAAGTCGATTCGATAACAAGTGACGAAAGCGGACGGATTTCTCAGGTTTTTACTACATATGAACACTTTTCACATTCTCGCGGGCAACGCGGCTGCTACTCCTCCTTTCATGCAAAATCGTAAGGTCCTAGGTCATGCCCAAGCCACCAAAGACGGCTAAAAAGTGAATAATCGATAACTAAAACTTGAATTGTACTACTTCTTACTGGCTATTACTTCAACTTAGAAGCTTCTTCTGTGCTCTACTATGGTGCTTTTAGTGTCTCCGCATACCGCAGCACGCGACATAGCTTTGCAGACGATAAATGTAACCGTCTCAGAGAGAAAAGCGGCCAATGTGACGATCTGTCTTTAAGGCGATTCGATAACAAATGACGAAAGCGGACGGATTTCTCAGGTTCTTACTACATATGAACACTTTTCACATTCTCGCGGGCAACGCGGCTGCTACTCCTCCTTTCATGCAAAATCTTAAGGTCCTAGGTCATGTCCAAGCCACCAAAGCCGGCTAAAAAGTGAATAATCGACAACTAAAACTTGAATTGTACTACTTCTTACTGGCTATTACTTCAAATTAGAAGCTTCTTCTGTGTTCTACTATGGTGCTTTTAGTGTTTCGGTATACTGCAGCACGCGACATAGCTTTGCAGACGATAAATGTAACCGTTTCAGAGAGAAGAACGGCCAATGTGACGATCTGGCTTTAAGTCGATTCGATAACAAATGACGAAAACGGACGGATTTATCAGGTTTTTACTACATATGAACACTTTTCACATTCTCCCGTGCAACGCGGCTGCTAGTCCTCCTTTCATGCAAAATCTTAAGGTCCTAGGTCATGTCCAAGCCACCAAAGCAGGCTAAAAAGTGAATAATCGACAACTAAAACTTCAATTGTACTACTTCTTACTGGCTAGTACTTCAACATAGAAGCTTCTTCTGTGTTCTACTATGGTGCTTTTAGTGTTTCCGCATACCGCAGCACGCGACATAGCTTTGCAGACGATAAATGTAACCGTTTCAGAGAGAAGAGCGGCCAATGTGACGAACTGGCTTTAAGTCGATTCGATAACAAATGACGAAAACGGACGGATTTCTCAGGTTTTTACTACATATGAACACTTTTCACATTCTCCCGTGCAACGCGGCTGCTACTCCTCCTTTCATGCAAAATATTAAGGTTCCACCTAATGTCCAAGCCACCAAAGCCGGCTAAAAAGTGAATAATCGACAACTAAAACTTGAATTGTACTACTTCTTACTGGCTATTACTTCAAATTAGAAGCTTCTTCTGTGTTCTACTAAGGTGCTTTTAGTGTTTCGGCATACCGCAGCACGCGACATAGCTTTGCAGACGATAAATGTAACCGTTTCAGAGAGAAGAACGGCCAATGTGACGATCTGGCTTTAAGTCGATTCGATAACAAATGAAGAAAACGGACGGATTTCTCAGGTTTTTACTACATATACTTTTCACATTCTCCCATGCAACGCGGCTGCTAGTCCTCCTTTCATGAACATCTTAAGGTCCTAGGTCATGTCCAAGCCACAAAAGCCGGCTAAAAAGCGAATAATCGAAAACTAAAACTTGAATTGTACTACTTCTTACTGGCTATTACTTCAAATTAGAAGCTTCTTCTGTGTTCTACTATGGTGCTTTTAGTGTTTCGGTATACTGCAGCACGCGACATAGCTTTGCAGACGATAAATGTAACCGTCTCAGAGAGATAAGCGGCAAATGTGACGATCTGACTTTAAGTCGATTCGATAACAAGTGACGAAAGCGGACGGATTTCTCAGGTTTTTACTACATATGAACACTTTTCACATTCTCCCATGCAACGCGGCTGCTACTCCTCCTTTCATGCAAAATCTTAAGGTCCTAGGTCATGTCCAAGCCACCAAAGCCGGCTAAAAAGTGAATAATCGACAACTAAAACTTGAATTGTACTACTTCTTACTGTCTATTACTTCAACATAGAAGCTTCTTCTGTGTTCTACTATGGTGCTTTTAGTGTTTCCGCATACCGCAGCACGTGACATAGCTTTGCAGACGATAAATGTAACCGTTTCAGTGAGAAGAGCGGCCAATGTGACGATCTGGCTTTAAGTCGATTCGATAACAAATGACAAAAACGGACGGATTTCTCAGGTTTTTACTGCATATGAACACTTTTCACATCCCGCGTGCAAAGCGGCTGCTAGTCCTCCTTTCATGCAAAATCTTAAGGTCCTAGGTCATGCCCAAGCCACCAAAGTCGGCTAAAAAGTGAATAATCGACAACTAAAACTTGAATTGTACTACTTCTCACTGGCTATTGCTTCAACGTAGAAGCTTCTTCTGTGTTCTACTATGGTGCTTTTAGTGTCTCCGCATACCGCAGCACGCGACATAGCTTTGCATACGATAAATGTAACCGTCTCAGAGAGAAAAGCGGCCAATGTGACGATCTGACTTTAAGTCGATTCGATAACAAGTGACGAAAGCGGACGGATTTCTCAGGTTTTTACTACATATGAACACTTTTCACATTCTCGCGGGCAACGCGGCTGCTACTCCTCCTTACATGCAAAATCTTAAGGTCCTAGGTCATGCCCAAGCCACCAAAGACGGCTAAAAAGTGAATAATCGATAACTAAAACTTGAATTGTACTACTTCTTACTAGCTATTACTTCAACTTAGAAGCTTCTTCTGTGCTCTACTATGGTGCTTTTAGTGTCTCCGCATACCGCAGCACGCGACATAGGTTTGCAGACGATAAGTGTAACCGTCTCAGAGAGAAAAGCGGCCAATGTGACGATCTGTCTTTAAGGCGATTCGATAACAAATGACGAAAGCGGACGGATTTCTCAGGTTTTTACTACATATGAACACTTTTCACATTCTCGCGGGCAACGCGGCTGCTACTCCTCCTTTCATGCAAAATCTTAAGGTCCTAGGTCATGTCCAAGCCACCAAAGCCGGCTAAAAAGTGAATAATCGACAACTAAAACTTGAATTGTACTACTTCTTACTGGCTATTACTTCAAATTAGAAGCTTCTTCTGTGTTCTACTATGGTGCTTTTAGTGTTTCGGTATACTGCAGCACGCGACATAGCTTTGCAGACGATAAATGTAACCGTTTCAGAGAGAAGAACGGCCAATGTGACGATCTGGCTTTAAGTCGATTCGATAACAAATGACGAAAACGGACGGATTTATCAGGTTTTTACTACATATGAACACTTTTCACATTCTCCCGTGCAACGCGGCTGCTAGTCCTCCTTTCATGCAAAATCTTAAGGTCCTAGGTCATGTCCAAGCCACCAAAGCAGGCTAAAAAGTGAATAATCGACAACTAAAACTTCAATTGTACTACTTCTTACTGGCTATTACTTCAACATAGAAGCTTCTTCTGTGTTCTACTATGGTGCTTTTAGTGTTTCCGCATACCGCAGCACGCGACATAGCTTAGCAGACGATCAATGTAACCGTTTCAGAGAGAAGAGCGGCCAATGTGACGAACTGGCTTTAAGTCGATTCGATAACAAATGACGAAAACGGACGGATTTCTCAGGTTTTTACTACATATGAACACTTTTCACATTCTCCCGTGCAACGCGGCTGCTACTCCTCCTTTCATGCAAAATATTAAGGTTCCACCTAATGTCCAAGCCACCAAAGCCGGCTAAAAAGTGAATAATCGACAACTAAAACTTGAATTGTACTACTTCTTACTGGCTATTACTTCAAATTAGAAGCTTCTTCTGTGTTCTACTAAGGTGCTTTTAGTGTTTCGGCATACCGCAGCACGCGACATAGCTTTGCAGACGATAAATGTAACCGTTTCAGAGAGAAGAACGGCCAATGTGACGATCTGGCTTTAAGTCGATTCGATAACAAATGAAGAAAACGGACGGATTTCTCAGGTTTTTACTACATATACTTTTCACATTCTCCCATGCAACGCGGCTGCTAGTCCTCCTTTCATGAACATCTTAAGGTCCTAGGTCATGTCCAAGCCACCAAAGCCGGCTAAAAAGCGAATAATCGAAAACTAAAACTTGAATTGTATTACTTCTTACTGGCTATTACTTCAAATTAGAAGCTTCTTCTGTGTTCTACTATGGCGCTTTTAGTGTTTCGGTTACTGCAGCACGCGACATAGCTTTGCAGACGATAAATGTAACCGTCTCAGAGAGATAAGCGGCCAATGTGAGGATCTGACTTTAAGTCGATTCGATAACAAGTGACGAAAGCGGACGGATTTCTCAGGTTTTTACTACATATGAACACTTTTCACATTCTCGCGGGCAACGCGGCTGCTACTCCTCCTTACATGCAAAATCTTAAGGTCCTAGGTCATGCCCAAGCCACCAAAGACGGCTAAAAAGTGAATAATCGATAACTAAAACTTGAATTGTACTACTTCTTACTGGCTATTACTTCAACTTAGAAGCTTCTTCTGTGCTCTACTATGGTGCTTTTAGTGTCTCCGCATACCGCAGCACGCGACATAGGTTTGCAGACGATAAGTGTAACCGTCTCAGAGAGAAAAGCGGCCAATGTGACGATCTGTCTTTAAGGCGATTCGATAACAAATGACGAAAGCGGACGGATTTCTCAGGTTTTTACTACATATGAACACTTTTCACATTCTCCCATGCAACGCGGCTGCTACTCCTCCTTTCATGCAAAATCTTAAGGTCCTAGGTCATGTCCAAGCCACCAAAGCCGGCTAAAAAGTGAATAATCGACAACTAAAACTTGAATTGTACTACTTCTTACTGTCTATTACTTCAACATAGAAGCTTCTTCTGTGTTCTACTATGGTGCTTTTAGTGTTTCCGCATACCGCAGCACGTGACATAGCTTTGCAGACGATAAATGTAACCGTTTCAGTGAGAAGAGCGGCCAATGTGACGATCTGGCTTTAAGTCGATTCGATAACAAATGACAAAAACGGACGGATTTCTCAGGTTTTTACTGCATATGAACACTTTTCACATCCCGCGTGCAAAGCGGCTGCTAGTCCTCCTTTCATGCAAAATCTTAAGGTCCTAGGTCATGCCCAAGCCACCAAAGCCGGCTAAAAAGCGAATAATCGAAAACTAAAACTTGAATTGTACTACTTCTTACTGGCTATTACTTCAAATTAGGAGCTTCTTCTGTGTTCTACTATGGTGCTTTTAGTGTTTCGGTATACTGCAGCACGCGACATAGCTTTGCAGACGATAAATGTAACCGTCTCAGAGAGATAAGCGGCCAATGTGACGATCTGACTTTAAGTCGATTCGATAACAAGTGACGAAAGCGGACGGATTTCTCAGGTTTTTACTACATATGAACACTTTTCACATTCTCGCGGGCAACGCGGCTGCTACTCCTCCTTTCATGCAAAATCTTAAGGTCCTAGGTCATGTCCAAGCCACCAAAGACGGCTAAAAAGTGAATAATCGATAACTAAAACTTGAATTGTACTACTTCTTACTGGCTATTACTTCAACTTAGAAGCTTCTTCTGTGCTCTACTATGGTGCTTTTAGTGTCTCCGCATACCGCAGCACGCGACATAGCTTTGCAGACGATAAATGTAACCGTCTCAGAGAGAAAAGCGGCCAATGTGACGATCTGTCTTTAAGGCGATTCGATAACAAATGACGAAAGCGGACGGATTTCTCAGGTTTTTACTACATATGAACACTTTTCACATTCTCGCGGGCAACGCGGCTGCTACTCCTCCATTCATGCAAAATCTTAAGGTCCTAGGTCATGTCCAAGCCACCAAAGCCGGCTAAAAAGTGAATAATCGACAACTAAAACTTTAATTGTACTACTTCTTACTGGCTATTACTTCAAATTAGAAGCTTCTTCTGTGTTCTACTATGGTGCTTTTAGTGTTTCGGTATACTGCAGCACGCGACATAGCTTTGCAGACGATAAATGTAACCGTTTCAGAGAGAAGAACGGCCAATGTGACGATCTGGCTTTAAGTCGATTCGATAACAAATGACGAAAACGGACGGATTTATCAGGTTTTTACTACATATGAACACTTTTCACATTCTCCCGTGCAACGCGGCTGCTAGTCCTCCTTTCATGCAAAATCTTAAGGTCCTAGGTCATGTCCAAGCCACCAAAGCAGGCTAAAAAGTGAATAATCGACAACTAAAACTTCAATTGTACTACTTCTTACTGGCTATTACTTCAACATAGAAGCTTCTTCTGTGTTCCACTATGGTGCTTTTAGTGTTTCCGCATACCGCAGCACGCGACATAGCTTTGCAGACGATAAATGTAACCGTTTCAGAGAGAAGAGCGGCCAATGTGACGAACTGGCTTTAAGTCGATTCGATAACAAATGACGAAAACGGACGGATTTCTCAGGTTTTTACTACATATGAACACTTTTCACATTCTCCCGTGCAACGCGGCTGCTAGTCCTCCTTTCATGCTAAATCTTAAGGTCTTAGGTCATGTCCAAGCCACCAAAGCCGGCTAAAAAGTGAATAATCGACAACTAAAACTTGAATTGTACTACTTCTTACTGGCTATTACTTCAAATTAGAAGCTTCTTCTGTGTTCTACTAAGGTGCTTTTAGTGTTTCGGCATACCGCAGCACGCGACATAGCTTTGCAGACGATAAATGTAACCGTTTCAGAGAGAAGAACGGCCAATGTGTCGATCTGGCTTTAAGTCGATTCGATAACAAATGAAGAAAACGGACGGATTTCTCAGGTTTTTACTACATATACTTTTCACATTCTCCCATGCAACGCGGCTGCTAGTCCTCCTTTCATTAACATCTTAAGGTCCTAGGTCATGTCCAAGCCACCAAAGCCGGCTAAAAAGCGAATAATCGAAAACTAAAACTTGAATTGTACTACTTCTTACTGGCTATTACTTCAAATTAGAAGCTTCTTCTGTGTTCTACTATGGTGCTTTTAGTGTTTCGGTATACTGCAGCACGCGACATAGCTTTGCAGACGATAAATGTAACCGTCTCAGAGCGAAAAGCGGAAAATGTGACGATCTGGCTTTAAGTCAATTCGATAATAAATGACGAAAACTTGCGGATTTATCAGGTTTTCTACTACATATGAACACTTTTCACATTCTCCCGTGGAACGCGGCTGCTAGTCGCCGTTTCATGCAAAATCGTAAAGTCCTAGGTCATGTCCAATCCACCAAAGCCGGCTAAAAAGTGAATAATCGACAACTAAAACTTGAATTGTACTACTACTTCAACATAGAAGCTTCTTCTGTGTTCTACTATGGTGCTTTTAGTGTTTCCGCATACCGCAGCACGCGACATAGCTTTGCAGACGATAAATGTATCCGTTTCAAAGAGAAGAGCGGCCAATTTGACGATCTGGCTTTAAGTCGATTCGATAACAAATGACGAAAACGAACCGATTTGTCATGTTTTTAATACATATGAACACTTTTCACATTCTCCCGTGCAACGCAGCTGCAAGTCCTCCTTTCATGGAAGATCTTAAGGTCCTAGGTCATGTCCAAGCCACCAAAGAAGGCTAAAAAGTTAATAATCGACAACTAAAACTTGAATTGTACTACTTCTTACTGGCTATTACTTCAACTTAGAAGCTTCTTCTGTATTCTACTATGTTGCTTTTAGTGTTTCGGCATACCGCAGCACGCGACATAGCTTTGCAGACGATAAATGTAACCGTTTCAGAGAGAAGATCGGCCAATGTGACGATCTGGCTTTAAGTCGATTCGATAACAAATGACGAAAACGGACGGATTTCTCAGGTTTTTACTACATATGAGCACTTTTCACATTCTCCCGTGCAACGCGACTGCAAGTCCTCCTTTCATGGAAAATCTTAAGGTCCTAGGTCATGTCCAAGCCACCAAAGCCGGCTAAAAAGTGAATAACCGACAACTAATACTTGAATTGTACTACTTCTTACTGGCTATTACTTTAACTTACAAGCTTCCTCTGTGTTCTACTATGGTGCTTTAAGTGTTTCCGCATACCGCAGCACGCGACATAGCTTTGCAGACGATAAATGTAACCGTCTCAGAGAGATAAGCGTCCAATGTGACGATCTGGCTTCAAGTCGATTCGATAACAAATGACGAAAACGGAGGGATTTCTCAGGTTTTTACTACATATGAACACTTTTCACATTCTCCCATGCAACGCGGCTGCTAGTCCTCCTTTCATGCAAAATCTTAAGGTCCTAAGTCATGTCCAAACCACCAAAGACGACTAAAACTTGAATTGTACTACTTCTTAATGGCTATTACTTCAACTGAGAAGCTTCTTCTGTGTTCTATTCTACTATGGTGCTTTTAGTGTCTCCGCATACCGAAGCACGCGACATAGCTTTGCAGACGATAAATGTAACCGTCTCAGAGAGAAAAGCGGCCAATGTGACGATCTGACTTTAAGTCGATTCGATAAGAAATGACGAAAACGGACTGATTTCTCAGGTTTTTACTACATATGAACACTTTTCACATTCTCCCATGCAACGCGGCTGCAAGTCCTCCTTTCATGCAAAATCATAAGGTCATAGGTCATGTCCAAGCCACCAAAGCAGGCTAAAAAGTGAATAATCGACAACTAAAACTTGAATTGTACTACTTCTTACTGGATATTACTTCAACATAGAAGCTTCTTCTGTGTTCTACTATGGTGCTTTTAGTGTTTCCGCATACCGCAGCACGCGACATAGCTTTGCAGACGATAAATGTAACCGTTTCAGACAGAAGAGCGGCCAAAGTGACGATGTGGCTTTAAGTCGATTCGACAACAAGTGACGAAAACGAACGGATTTCTAAGGTTTTTACTACATATGAACACTTTTCACATTTTCCCGTGCAACTCGGCTGCTAGTCCTCCTTTCATGCAAAATCTTATGGTCCTAGGTCATGTCATAGCCACCAAAGCCGGCTAAAAAGTGAATAATCGACAACTAAAACTTGAATTGTACTACTTCTTACTGGCTATTACTTCAACTTAGAACCTTCTTCCGTGTTCTACTATGGTGCTTTTAGTGTTTACGCATACTGCAGCACGCGACATAGCTTTGCAGACGATAAATGTAACCGTCTCAGAGAGAAAAGCGGCCAATGCGACGATCTGGCTTTAAGTCGATTCGATAACAAATGACGAAACGGACGGATTTCTCAGGTTTTTACTACATATGAACACTTTTCACATTCTCCCGTGCAACGCAGCTGCTACTCCTCCTTTCATGCAAAATATTAAGGTTCCACTTAATGTCCAAGCCAGTAAAGCCGGCTAAATAGTGAATAATCGACAACTAAAACTTGAATTGTACTACTTCTTACTGGCTATTACTTCAACATAGAAGCTTCTTCTGTGTTCTACTATGGTGCTTTTAGTGTTTCCGCATACCGCAGTACGCGACATAGCTTTGCAGACGATAAATGTAACCGTTTCAGAGAGAAGAGCGGCCAATGTGACGATCTGGCTTTAAGTCGATTCGATAACAAATGACGAAAACGGACGGATTTCTCAGGTTTTTACTACATATGAACACTTTTCACATTCTCCCTTGCAACGCGGGTGCAAGTCCTCCTTTCATGCAAAATCTTAAGGTCCTAAGTGATGTCCAAGCCACCAAAGCCGGCTAAAAAGTGAATAATTGACAACTAAAACTTGAATTTTACTACTTCTTACTGGCCATTGTTTCAACTTAGAAGCTTCTTCTGTGTTCTACTATGGTGCTTTTAGTGTCTCTGCATACCGCAGCACGCGACATAGCTTTGCAGACGATAAATGTAACCGCCTCAGAGAGAAAAGCGGCCAATGTGACGATCTGTCTTATAGTCGATTCGATAACAAATGACGAAAACGGACGGATTTCTCAGGTTTTTACTACATATGAACACTTTTCACATTCTTGCGGGCAACGCGGCTGCTACTCCTCCTTTCATGCAAAATCTTAAGGTCCTAGGTCATGTCCAAGCTTCCAAAGCCGGCTAAAAAGTGAATAATCGACAACTAAAACTTTAATTGTACTACTTCTTACTGGCTATTACTTCAAATTAGAAGCTTCTTCTGTGTTCTACTATTGTGCTTTTAGTGTTTACGCATACCGCAGCACGCGACATAGCTTTGCAGACGATAAATGTAACCGTATCAGAGAGAAAAGCGCCCAATAGGACGATCTGGCTTTAAGTTGATTCGATAACAAATGAGGAAAACGGACGGATTTCTCAGGTTTTTACTACATATGAACACTTTTCACATTCTCCCATGCAACGCGGCTGTTAGTCCTCCTTTCATGCAAAATCTTAAGGTCCTAGGTCATGTCAGAGCCACCAAAGCCGGCTAAAAAGTGAATAATCGACAACTAAAACTTGAATAGTACTACTTCTTTCTGGCTATTACGTCAACTTAGAAGCTTTTCTGTGTTCTACTATGGTGCTTTTAGTGTTTCCGCATACCGCAGCACGCGACATAGCTTTGCAGACGATAAATGTACCCGTTTCAGAGAGAAGAGCGGCCAATGTGACGATCTGGCTATAAGTCGATTCGATAACAAATGACGAAAGCGGACGGATTTCTCAGGTTTTTACTACATATGAACACTTTTCACATTCTCGCGTGCAACGCGGCTGCTAGTCCTCCTTTCATGCAAAATCTTAAGGTTCCACCTAATGTCAAAGCCACCAAAGCCGGCTAAATAGTGAATAATCGACAACTAAAACTTGAATTCTACTACTTCTTACTGGCTATTACTTCAAATTAGAAGCTTCTTCTGTGTTCTACTATTGTGCTTTTAGTGTTTACGCATACCGCAGCACGCGACATAGCTTTGCAGACGATAAATGAAACCGTATCAGAGAGAAAAGCGCCCAATAGGACGATCTGGCTTTAAGTTGATTCGATAACAAATGAGGAAAACGGACGGATTTCTCAGGTTTTTACTACATATGAACACTTTTCACATTCTCCCATGCAACGCGGCTGTTAGTCCTCCTTTCATGCAAAATCTTAAGGTCCTAGGTCATGTCAGAGCCACCAAAGCCGGCTAAAAAGTGAATAATCGACAACTAAAACTTGAATAGTACTACTTCTTTCTGGCTATTACGTCAACTTAGAAGCTTTTCTGTGTTCTACTATGGTGCTTTTAGTGTTTCCGCATACCGCAGCACGCGACATAGCTTTGCAGACGATAAATGTAACCGTCTCAGAGAGAAAAGCGGCCAATGTGACGATCTGGCTTTAAGTCGATACTATAACAAATGACGAAAACCCACGGATTTCTCAGGTTTTTACTACATATGAACACTTTTCACATTCTCCCGTGCAACGCGGCTGCAAGTCCTCCTTTCATGGAAAATCTTAAGGTCCCATGTCATGTCCAAGCCACCAAAGAAGGCTAAAAAGTGAATAATCGAAACTAAAACTTGAATTGTACTACTTCTTACTGGCTATTAGTTCAAATTAGAAGCTTCTTCTGTGTTCTCCTATGGTGTTTTTAGTGTTACGGCATACCGCAGCAGGCGACATAGCTTTGCAGACGATAAATGTAACTGTTTCAGAGAGAAGAACGGCTAATGTGACGATCTGGCTTTAAGTCGATTCGATAACAAATGACGAAAACGGACGGATTTCTCAGGTTTTTACTACATATGAACTCTTTTCACATTCTCCCATGCAACGCTGCTGCTAGTCCTCCTTTTATGCAAGATCTTAAGGTCCTAGGTCATGTCCAAGCCACCAAAGACGGCTAAAAAGTGAATAATCGATAACTAAAACTTGAATTGTACTACTTCTTACTGGTTATTACTACAACTTAGAAGCTTCTTCTGTGTTTTACTATGGTGCTTTTAGTGTGTCCGCATACCGCAGCACGCGACATAGCTTTGCAGACGATAAATGTAACCGTTTCAAAGAGAAGAGCGGCCAATTTGACGATCTGGCTTTAAGTCGATTCGATAACAAATGACGAAAACGAACCGATTTCTCATGTTTTTAATACATATGAACACTTTTCACATTCTCCCGTGCAACGCAGCTGCAAGTCCTCCTTTCATGGAAAATCTTAAGGTCCTAGGTCATGTCCAAGCCACCAAAGAAGGCTAAAAAGTTAATAATCGACAACTAAAACTTGAATTGTACTACTTCTTACTGGCTATTACTTCAACTTAGAAGCTTCTTCTGTATTCTACTATGTTGCTTTTAGTGTTTCGGCATACCGCAGCACGCGACATAGCTTTGCAGACGATAAATGTAACCGTTTCAGAGAGACGATCGGCCAATGTGACGATCTGGCTTTAAGTCGATTCGATAACAAATGACGAAAACGGACGGATTTCTCAGGTTTTTACTACATATGAGCACTTTTCACATTCTCCCGTGCAACGCGGCTGCAAGTCCTCCTTTCATGCAAAATCTTAAGGTCATAGGTCATGTCCAAGCCACCAAAGCAGGCTAAAAAGTGAATAATCGACAACTAAAACTTGAATTGTACTACTTCTTACTGGATATTACTTCAACATAGAAGCTTCTTCTGTGTTCTACTATGGTGCTTTAAGTGTTTCCGCATACCGCAGCACGCGACATAGCTTTGCAGACGATAAATGTAACCGTTTCAGACAGAAGAGCGGCAAAAGTGACGATGTGGCCTTAAGTCGATTCGACAACAAGTGACGAAAACGAACGGATTTCTAAGGTTTTTACTACATATGAACACTTTTCACATTTTCCCGTGCAACTCGGCTGCTAGTCCTCCTTTCATGCAAAATCTTATGGTCCTAGGTCATGTCATAGCCACCAAAGCCGGCTAAAAAGTGAATAATCGACAACTAAAACTTGAATTGTACTACTTCTTACTGGCTATTACTTCAACTTAGAACCTTCTTCTGTGTTCTACTATGGTGCTTTTAGTGTTTACGCATACTGCAGCACGCGACATAGCTTTGCAGACGATAAATGTAACCGTCTCAGAGAGAAAATCGGCCAATGCGACGATCTGGCTTTAAGTCGATTCGATAACAAATGACGAAAACGGACGGATTTCTCAGGTTTTTTACTACATATGAACACTTTTCACATTCTCCCGTGCAACGCGGCTGCTACTCCTCCTTTCATGCAAAATATTAAGGTTCCACTTAATGTCCAAGCCAGTAAAGCCGGCTAAAAAGTGAATAATCGACAACTAAAACTTTAATTGTACTACTTCTTACTGGCTATTACTTCAAATTAGAAGCTTCTTCTGTGTTCTACTAAGGTGCTTTTAGTGTTTCGGCATACCGCAGCACGCGACATAGCTTTGCAGACGATAAATGTAACCGTTTCAGAGAGAAGAACGGCCAATGTGACGATCTGGCTTTAAGTCGATTCGATAACAAATGACGAAAACGGACGGATTTCTCAGGTTTTTACTACATATGAACACTTTTCACATTCTCCCGTGCAACGCGGCTGCTACTCCTCCTTTCATGCAAAATATTAAGGTTCCACTTAATGTCCAAGCCAGTAAAGCCGGCTAAAAAGTGAATAATCGACAACTAAAACTTGAATTGTACTACTTCTTACTGGCTATTACTTCAAATTGGAAGCTCCTTCTGTGTTCTACTAAGGTGCTTTTAGTGTTTCGGCATACCGCAGCACGCGACATAGCTTTGCAGACGATAAATGTAACCGTTTCAGAGAGAAGAACGGCCAATGTGACGATCTGGCTTTAAGTCGATTCGATAACAAATGACGAAAACGGACGGTTTTCTCAGGTTTTTACTACATATGAACACTTTTCACATTCTCTCGTGCAACGCGGCTGCAAGTCCTCCTTTCATGGAAAATCTTAAGGTCCTAGGTCATGTCCAAGCCACCAAAGCCGGCTAAAAAGTGAATAATCGACAACGAAAACTTGAATTGTACTACTTCTTACTGGCTATAACTTCAACTTAGAAGCTTCTTCTGTGTTCTACTATGGTGCTTTAAGTATTTCCGCATACCGCAGCACGCGACATAGCTTTGCAGACGATAAATGTAACCGTCTCAGAGAGAAAAGCGGCCAATGCGACGATCTGGCTTTAAGTCGATTCGATTACAAATGACGAAAACGGACTGATTTCTCAGGTTTTTACTACAAATGAACACTTTTCACATTCTCCCATGCAACGCGCCTGCTAGTCCTCCTTTCATGCAAAATCTTAAGGTCCTAGGTCATGTCCAAGCCACCAAAGCAGGCTAAAAAGTGAATAATCGACAACTAAAACTTGAATTGTACTACTTCTTACTGGCTATTACTTCAACATAGAAGCTTCTTCTGTGTTCTACTATGGTGCTTTTAGTGTTTCCGCATACCGCAGTACGCGACATAGCTTTGCAGACGATAAATGTAACCGTTTCAGAGAGAAGAGCGGCCAATGTGACGATCTGGCTTTAAGTCGATTCGATAACAAATGACGAAAACGGACGGATTTCTCAGGTTTTTACTACATATGAACACTTTTCACATTCTCCCTTGCAACGCGGGTGCAAGTCCTCCTCTCATGCAAAATCTTAAGGTCCTAAGTGATGTCCAAGCCACCAAAGCCGGCTAAAAAGTGAATAATTGACAACTAAAACTTTAATTGTACTACTTCTTACTGGCCATTGTTTCAACTTAGAAGCTTCTTCTGTGTTCTACTATGGTGCTTTTAGTGTCTCCGCATACGGCAGCACGCGACATAGCTTTGCAGACGATAAATGTAACCGTTTCAGAGAGAAGAGCGGCCAATGTGACGATCTGGCTTTAAGTCGATTCGATAACAAATGACGAAAGCGGACGGATTTCTCAGGTTTTTACTACATATGAACACTTTTCACATTCTCGCGTGCAACGCGGCTGCTAGTCCTCCTTTCATGCAAAATCTTAATGTTCCACAGAATGTCAAAGCCACCAAAGCCGGCTAAATAGTGAATAATCGACAACTAAAACTTGAATTCTACTACTTCTTACTGGCTATTACTTCAAATTAGAAGCTTCTTCTGTGTTCTACTATGGTGCTCTTTTAGTGTTTCGTCATACCGCAGCACGCGACATAGCTTTGCAGACGATAAATGTAACCGTCTCAGAGAGAAAAGCGGCCAATGTGACGATCTGGCTTTAAGTCGATACTATAACAAATGACGAAAACCCACGGATTTCTCAGGTTTTTACTACATATGAACACTTTTCACATTCTCCCGTGCAACGCGGCTGCAAGTCCTCCTTTCATGCAAAATCTTAAGGTCCCATGTCATGTCCAAGCCACCAAAGAAGGCTAAAAAGTGAATAATCGACAACTAAAACTTGAATTGTACTACTTCTTACTGGCTATTACTTCAACTTAGAAGCTTCTTCTGTGTTCTACTATGGTGCGTTTAGTGTTTCCGCATACCGCAGCACGCGACATAGCTTTGCAGACGATAAATGTAACCGTCTCTGAGAGAAAAGCGGCCAATGTGACGATCTGGCTTTAAGTCGATTCGATAACAAATGACGAAAACGGACGGATTTCTCAGGTTTTTACTACATATGAACACTTTTCACATTCTCGCGTGCAACGCGGCTGCTAGTCCTCCTTTCATGCAAAATCTTAAGGTTCCACCTAATGTCAAAGCCACCAAAGCCGGCTAAAATGTGAATAATCGACAACTAAAACTTGAATTGTACTACTTCTTACTGGCTATTACTTTAAATTAGAAGCTTCTTCTGTGTTCTCCTATGGTGCTTTTAGTGTTTCGGCATACCGCAGCACGCGACATAGCTTTGCAGACGATAAATGTAACTGTTTCAGAGAGAAGAACGGCTAATGTGACGATCTGGCTTTAAGTCGATTCGATAACAAGTGACGAAAACGGACGGATTTCTCAGGTTTTTACTACATATGAACACTTTTCACATTCTCCCATGCAACGCTGCTGCTAGTCCTCCTTTTATGCAAGATCTTAAGGTCCTAGGTCATGTCCAAGCCACCAAAGACGGCTAAAAAGTTAATAATCGATAACTAAAACTTGAATTGTACTACTTCTTACTGGCTATTACTATAACTTAGATGCTTCTTCTGTGTTCTACTATGGTCCTTTTAGTGTCTCCGCATACCGCAGCACGCGACATAGCTTTGCAGACGATAAATGTAACCGTCTCAGAGAGAAAAGCGCCCAATGTGACGATCTGGCTTTAAGTCGATTCGATAACAAATGACGAAAACGGACTGATTTCTCAGGTTTTTACTACATATGAACACTTTTCACATTCTCCCATGCAACGCGGCTGCTAGTCCTCCTTTCATGCAAAATCTTAAGGTCCTAGGTCATGTCCAAGCCACCAAAGCCGGCTAAAAAGTGAAAAATCGACAACTAAAACTTGAATTGTACTACTTCTTTCTGGCTATTACTTCAACTTAGAAGCGTTTCTGTGTTCTACTATGGTGCTTTTAGTGTTTCCGCATACCGCAGCACGCGACATAGCTTTGCAGACGATAAATGTAACCGTTTCAGAGAGAAGAGCGGCCAATGTGACGATCTGGCTTTAAGTCGATTCGATAACAAATGACGAAAGCGGACAGATTTCTCAGGTTTTTACTACATATGAACACTTTTCACATTCTCGCGTGCAACGCGGCTGCTAGTCCTCCTTTCATGCAAAATCTTAAGGTTCCACCTAATGTCAAAGCCACCAAAGCCGGCTAAAAAGTGAAAAATCGAAAACTAAAACTTGAATTGTACTACTGCTTACTGGCTATTACTTCAAATTAGAAGCTTCTTCTGTGTTCTCCTATGGTGCTTTTAGTGTTTCGGCATACCGCAGCACGCGACATAGCTTTGCAGACGATAAATGTAACTGTTTCAGAGAGAAGAACGGCCAATGTGACGATCTGGCTTTAAGTCGATTCGATAACAAATGACGAAAACGGAAGGATTTCTCAGGTTTTTACTACATATGAACACTTTTCTCATTCTCCCATGCAACGCTGCTGCTAGTCCTCCTGTTATGCAAAATCTTAAGGTCCTAGGTCATGTCCAAGCCACCAAAGACGGCTAAAAAGTGAATAATCGATAACTAAAACTTGAATTGTACTACTTCTTACTGGCTATTTCTTCAACTTAGAAGCTTCTTCTGTGTTCTACTATGGTGCTTTTAGTGTCTCCGCATACCGCAGCACGCGACATAGCTTTGCAGACGATAAATGTAACCGTTTCAAAGAGAAGAGCGGCCAATTTGACGATCAGGCTTTAAGTCGATTCGATAACAAATGACGAAAGCGGACGGGTTTCTCAGGTTTTTACTACATATGAACACTTTTCACATTCTCCCATGCAACGCTGCTGCTAGTCCTCTTTTCATGCAAAATCTTAAGGTCCTAGGTTATGTCCAAGCCACCAAAGACGGCTAAGAAGTGAATAATCGATAACTAAAACTTGAATTGTACTACTTCTTACTGGCTATTACTTCAACTTAGAAGTTTCTTCTGTGTTCCACTATGGTGCTTTTATTGTCTCCGCATACCGCAGCACGCGACATAGCTTTGCAGACGATAAATGTAACCGCCTCAGAGAGAAAAGCGGCCAATGTGACGATCTGGCTTTAAGTCGATTCGATAACAAATGACGAAAACGGACGGATTTCTCAGGTTTTTACTACATATGAACACTTTTCGCATTCTCCCATGCAACGCGGCTGCTAGTCCTCCTTTCATGCTAAATCGTAAGGTCTTAGGTCATGTCCAAGCCACCAAAGCCGGCTAAAAAGTGAATAATCGACAGCTAAAACTTGAATTGTACTACTTCTTACTGGCTATTACTTCAACTTAGAAGCTTCTTCTGTGTTCTACTATGGTGCTTTTAGTGTTTCCACATACCGCAGCACGCGACATAGCTTTGCAGACAACAAATGTAACCGTCTCAGAGAGAAAAGCGGCCAATGTGAAGATCTGGCTTTAAGTCGATTCGATAAAAAATGACGAAAACGGACGGATTTCTCAGGTTTTTACTGCATATGAACACTTTTCACATTCTCCCGTGCAACTCGGCTGCTAGTCCTCCTTCCATGCAAAATCTTAAGGTCCTAGGTCATGTCCAAGCCACCAAAGCCGGCTAAAAAGTGAATAATCGACAGCTAAAACTTGAATTGTACTACTTCTTAGTGGCTATTACTTCAACTTAGAAGCTTCTTCTGTGTTGTTCTATGGTGCTTTTAGTGTTTCCGCATACCGCAGCACGCAAAATAGCTTTGCAGCCGATAAGTGTAACCGTTTCAGAGAGAAGAGCGATCTCGCTTTAAGTCGATTCGATATCAAATGACGAAAACGGACGGATTTCTCAGGTTTTTACTACATATGAACACTTTTCACATTCTCCCGTGCAACGCGGCTGATAGTCCTCCTTCCATGCAAAATCTTAAGGTCCTAGGTCATGTCCAAGCCACCAAAGCCGGCTAAAAAGTGAATAATCGACAACTAAAACTTGAATTGTACTACGTCTTACTGGCTATTACTTCAACGTAGAAGCTTCTTCTGTGTTCTTCTATGGTGCTTTTAGTGTCTCCGCATACCGCAGCACGCGACATAGCTTTGCAGACGATAAATGTAACCGTTTCAGAGAGAAGAACGGCTAATGTGACGATCTGGCTTTAAGTCGATTCGATAACAAATGACGAAAACGGACGGATTTCTCAGGTTTTTACTACATATGAACACTTTTCACATTCTCCCGTGCAACGCGGCTGCTAGTCCTCCTTTCATGCAAAATCTTATGATTCTAGGTCATGTCATAGCCACCAAAGCCGGCTAAAAAGTGAACAATCGACAACTAAAACTTGAATTGTACTACTTCTTACTGGCTTTTACTTCAACTTAGAAGCTTCTTCTGTGTTCTACTATCGTGCTTTTAGTGTCTCCGCATACCGCAGCACGCGACATAGCTTTGCAGACGAAAAATGTGACCGTCTCAGAGAGAAAAGCGGCCAATGTGACGATCTGGCTATAAGTCGATTCGATAACAAACGACGAAAACGGACAGATTTCTCAGGTTTTTACTACATATGAACACTTTTCACATTCTCCCGTGCAACGTGGCTGCTAGTCCTCCTTTCATGCAAAATCTTAACGTTCCACCTCATGTCCAAGCCTCCAAAGCCGGCTAAAAAGTGAATAATCGATAACTAAAACTTGAATTGTACAACTTCTTACTGGCTATCACTTCAACTTAGAAGCTTCTTCTGTGTTCTACTATGGTGCTTTTAGTGTCTCCGCATACCGCAGTTCGCGACATAGCTTTGCAGACGATTAATGTAACCGTCACAGAGAGAAGAGCGGCCAATGTGACGATCTGGCTTTAAGGCGATTCGATAACAAATGACGAAAATGGACGGATTTCTCAGGTTTTTACTACATATGAACACATTTCACATTCTCCCATGCAACGCGGCTGCTAGTCCTCCTTTCATGCAAAATCTTAAGGTCCTAGGTCATGTCCAAGCCACCAAAGCCGGCTATCAGGTGAATAATCGATAACTAAAACTTGAATTGTACTACTTCTTACTGGCTATTGCATCAACTTAGAAGCTTCTTCTGTGTTCTACTATGGTGCTTTTAGTGTTTCCGCATAACGAAGCACACGACATAGCTTTGCAGACGATAAATGTAACCGTCTTAGAGAGAAAAGCGGCCTATGTGACGATCTGGCTTTAAGTCGATTCGATAACAAATGACGAAAACGGACGGATTTCTCAGGTTTTTACTGCATATGAACACTTTTCACATTCTCCCGTGCAACGCGGCTGCTAGTCCTCCTTTCATGCAAAATCTTAAGGTCCTAGGTCATGTCATAGCCACCAAAGCCGGCTAATAAGTGAACAATCGACAACTAAAACTTGAATTGTACTACTTCTTACTGGCTATTACTTCAACTTAGGAGCTCCTTCTGTGTTCTACTATCGTGCTTTTAGTGTTTCCGCATACCGCAACACGCGACATAGCTTTGCAGACAACAAATGTAACCGTCTCAGAGAGAAAAGCGGCCAATGTGAAGATCTGGCTTTAAGTCGATTCGATAAAAAATGACGAAAACGGACGGATTTCTCAGGTTTTTACTGCATATGAACACTTTTCACATTCTCCCGTGCAACTCGGCTGCTAGTCCTCCTTTCATGCAAAATCTTAAGGTCCTAGGTCATGTCCAAGCCACCAAAACCGGCTAAAAAGTAAATAATCGACAACTAAAGCTTGAATTGTACAACTTCTTACTGGCTATTACTTCAACTTAGAAGCTTCTTCTGTGTTGTTCTATGGTGCTTTTAGTGTTTCCGCATACCGCAGCAGGCAAAATAGCTTTGCAGCCGATAAGTGTAACCGTTTCAGAGAGAATAGCGATCTGGCTTTAAGTCGATTCGATATCAAATGACGAAAACGGACGGATTTCTCAGGTTTTTACTATATATGAACACTTTTCACATTCTCCCATGCAACGCGGCTGATAGTCCTCCTTCCATGCAAAATCTTAAGGTCCTAGGTCATGTCCAAGCCACCAAAGCCGGCTAAAAAGTGAATAATCGACAACTAAAACTTGAATTGTACTACGTCTTACTGGCTATTACTTCAACGTAGGAGCTTCTTCTGTGTTCTTCTATGGTGCTTTTAGTGTCTCCGCATACCGCAGCACGCGACATAGCTTTGCAGACGATAAATGTAACCGTTTCAGAGAGAAGAACGGCCAATGTGACGATCTGGCTTTAAGTCGATTCGATAACAAATGACGAAAACGGAAGGATTTCTCAGGTTTTTACTACATATGAACACTTTTCTCATTCTCCCATGCAACGCTGCTGCTAGTCCTCCTGTTATGCAAAATCTTAAGGTCCTAGGTCATGTCCAAGCCACCAAAGACGGCTAAAAAGTAAATAATCGATAACTAAAACTTGAATTGTACTACTTCTTACTGGCTATTACTTCAACTTAGAAGTTTCTTCTGTGTTCCACTATGGTGCTTTTATTGTCTCCGCATACCGCAGTACGCGACATAGCTTTGCAGACGATAAATGTAACCGCCTCAGAGAGAAAAGCGGCCAATGTGACGATCTGGCTTTAAGTCGATTCGATAACAAATGACGAAAACGGACGGATTTCTCAGGTTTTTACTACATATGAACACTTTTCACATTCTCCCATGCAACGCGGCTGCTAGTCCTCCTTTCATGCTAAATCGTAAGGTCTTAGGTCATGTCCAAGCCACCAAAGCCGGCTAAAAAGTGAATAATCGACAGCTAAAACTTGAATTGTACTACTTCTTACTGGCTATTACTTCAACTTAGAAGCTTCTTCTGTGTTCTACTATGGTGCTTTTAGTGTTTCCGCATACCGCAGCACGCGACATAGCTTTGCAGACAACAAATGTAACCGTCTCAGAGAGAAAAGCGGCCAATGTGAAGATCTGGCTTTAAGTCGATTCGATAACAAATGACGAAAACGGACGGATTTCTCAGGTTTTTACTGCATATGAACACTTTTCACATTCTCCCGTGCAACTCGGCTGCTAGTCCTCCTTTCATGCAAAATCTTAAGGTCCTAGGTCATGTCCAAGCCACCAAAGCCGGCTAAAAAGTGAATAATCGACAACTAAAACTTGAATTGTACTACGTCTTACTGGCTATTACTTCAACGTAGAAGCTTCTTCTGTGTTCTTCTATGGTGCTTTTAGTGTCTCCGCATACCGCAGCACGCGACATAGCTTTGCAGACGATAAATGTAACCGTTTCAGAGAGAAGAACGGCCAATGTGACGATCTGGCTTTAAGTCGATTCGATAACAAATGACGAAAACGGACGGATTTCTCAGGTTTTTACTACATATGAACACTTTTCACATTCTCCCGTGCAACGCGGCTGCAAGTCCTCCTTTCATGGAAAATCTTAAGGTCCTAGGTCATGTCCAAGCCACCAAAGAAGGCTAAAAAGTGAATAATCGACAACTAAAACTTGAATTGTACTACTTCTTACTGGCTATTACTTCAACTTTGAAGATTCTTCTGTGTTCTACTATGGTGCTTTTAGTGTTTCCGCATACCGCACCACGCGACATAGCTTTGCAGACGATAAATGTAACCGTCTCAGAGAGAAAAGCGGCCAATGTGACGATCTGGCTTTAAGTCGATTCGATAACAAATGACAAAAACGGACGGATTTCTCAGGTTTTTACTACGTATGAACACTCTTCACATTCTCCCGTGCAACGCGGCTGCTAGTCCTCCTTTCATGCAAAATCTTATGATTCTAGGTCATGTCATAGCCACCAAAGCCGGCTAAAAAGTGAACAATCGACAACTAAAACTTGAATTGTACTACTTCTTACTGGCTTTTACTTCAACTTAGAAGCTTCTTCTGTGTTCTACTATCGTGCTTTTAGTGTCTCCGCATACCGCAGCACGCGACATAGCTTTGCAGACGATAAATGTGACCGTCTCAGAGAGAAAAGCGGCCAATGTGACGATCTGGCTATAAGTCGATTCGATAACAAACGACGAAAACGGACAGATTTCTCAGGTTTTTACTACATATGAACACTTTTCACATTCTCCCGTGCAACGTGGCTGCTAGTCCTCCTTTCATGCAAAATCTTAACGTTCCACCTCATGTCCAAGCCTCCAAAGCCGGCTAAAAAGTGAATAATCGATAACTAAAACTTGAATTGTACAACTTCTTACTGGCTATCACTTCAACTTAGAAGCTTCTTCTGTGTTCTACTATGGTGCTTTTAGTGTTTCCGCATAACGAAGCACACGACATAGCTTTGCAGACGATAAATGTAACCGTCTTAGAGAGAAAAGCGGCCTATGTGACGATCTGGCTTTAAGTCGATTCGATAACAAATGACGAAAACGTACGGATTTCTCAGGTTTTTACTACATATGAACACTTTTCACATTCTCCCATGCAACGCGGCTGCTAGTCCTCCTTTCATGCAAAATCTTAAGGTCCTAGGGCATGTTCAAGCCAACTAAGGCGGCTAAAAAGTGAATAATTGACAACTAAAACTTCAATTGTACTACGTCTTACTGGCTATTACTTCAACATAGAAGCTTCTTCTGTGTTCTACTATGGTGCTTTTAGTGTTTCCGCATACCGCAGCACGCGACATAGCTTTGCAGACGATAAATGTGACCATCTCAGAGAGAAAAGCGGCCAATGTGACGATCTGGTTTTAAGTCGATTCGATAAAAAATGACGAAAACGGACGGATTTCTCAGGTTTTTACTGCATATGAACACTTTTCACATTCTCCCGTGCAACTCGGCTGCTAGTCCTCCTTTCATGCAAAATCTTAAGGTCCTAGGTCATGTCATAGCCACCAAAGCCGGCTAATAAGTGAACAATCGACAACTAAAACTTGAATTGTACTACTTCTCACTGGCTATTACTTCAACTTAGGAGCTCCTTCTGTGTTCTACTATCGTGCTTTTAGTGTTTCCGCATACCGCAGCACGCGACATAGCTTTGCAGACAACAAATGTAACCGTCTCAGAGAGAAAAGCGGCCAATGTGAAGATCTGGCTTTAAGTCGATTCGATAAAAAATGACGAAAACGGACGGATTTCTCAGGTTTTTACTGCATATGAACACTTTTCACATTCTCCCGTGCAACTCGGCTGCTAGTCCTCCATTCATGCAAAATCTTAAGGTCCTAGGTCATGTCCAAGCCACCAAAACCGGCTAAAAAGTAAATAATCGACAACTAAAACTTGAATTGTACAACTTCTTACTGGCTATTACTTCAACTTAGAAGCTTCTTCTGTGTTGTTCTATGGTGCTTTTAGTGTTTCCGCATACCGCAGCAGGCAAAATAGCTTTGCAGCCGATAAGTGTAACCGTTTCAGAGAGAAGAGCGATCTGGCTTTAAGTCGATTCGATATCAAATGACGAAAACGGACGGATTTCTCAGGTTTTTACTACATATGAACACTTTTCACATTCTCCCATGCAACGCGGCTGATAGTCCTCCTTCCATGCAAAATCTTAAGGTCCTAGGTCATGTCCAAGCCACCAAAGCCGGCTAAAAAGTGAATAATCGACAACTAAAACTTGAATTGTACTACGTCTTACTGGCTATTACTTCAACGTAGGAGCTTCTTCTGTGTTCTTCTATGGTGCTTTTAGTGTCTCCGCATACCGCAGCACGCGACATAGCTTTGCAGACGATAAATGTAACCGTTTCAGAGAGAAGAACGGCCAATGTGACGATCTGGCTTTAAGTCGATTCGATAACAAATGACGAAAACGGACGGTTTTCTCAGGTTTTTACTACATATGAACACTTTTCACATTCTCCCGTGCAACGCGGCTGCAAGTCCTCCTTTCATGGAAAATCTTAAGGTCCTAGGTCATGTCCAAGCCACCAAAGAAGGCTAAAAAGTGAATATTCGACAACTAAAACTTGAATTGTACTACTTCTTACTGGCTATTACTTCAACTTAGAAGATTCTTCTGTGTTCTACTATGGTGCTTTTAGTGTTTCCGCATACCGCACCACGCGACATAGCTTTGCAGACGATAAATGTAACCGTCTCAGAGAGATAAGCGGCCAATGTGACGATCTGGCTTTAAGTCGATTCGATAACAAATGACGAAAACGGACGGATTTCTCAGGTTTTTACTACGTGTGAACACTCTTCACATTCTCCCGTGCAACGCGGCTGCTACTCCTCCTTTCATGCTAAATCGTAAGGTCCCAGGTCATGTCCAAGCCACCAAAGCCGGCAAAAAGTGAATAATCGACAACTATAACTTGAATTGTACTACTTCTTACTGGCTATTACTTCAACTTAGAAGCTTCTTCTGTGTTCTACTATGGTGCTTTTAGTGTTTCGGCATACCGCAGCACCCGACATAGCTTTGCAGACGATAAGTGTAACCGTTTCAGAGAGAAGAGCGGCCAATGTGACGATCTGGCCTTAAGTCGATTCGATAACAAATGACGAAAACGGACGGATTTCTCAGGTTTTTACTACATATGAACACTTTTCACATTCTCCCGTGCAACGCGGCTGCTAGTTCTCCTTTCATGCTAAATCTTACGTTCTAGGTGATGTCCAAGCCACCAAAGCCGGCTAAAAAGTGAATAATCGACAACTAAAACTTGAATTGTACTACTTCTTACTGGCTATTACTTCAACTTAGAAGCTTCTTCAGTGTTCTACTATGGTGCTTTTAGTGTCTCCGCATACCGCAGCACGCGACATAGCTTTGCAGACGATAAATGTAACCGTCTCAGAGAGAAAAGCGGCCAATGTGACGATCTGGCTTTAAGTTGATTCGATAACAAATCACGTAAACGGACGGATTTCTCAGGTTCTTACTACATATGAACACTTTTCACATTCTCCCGTGCAACGCGGCTGTTAGTCCTCCTTTCATGCAAAATCTTATGGACCTAGGTCATGTCCCAGCCACTAAAGCCGGCTAAAAAGTGAATAATCGACAAATAAAACTTCAATTGTGCTACTTCTAACTGGCTATTACTTCAACATAGAAGCTTCTTCTGTGTTCTACTATGGTGCTTTTAGTTTTTCCGCATACCGCAGCACGCGACATAGCTTTGCAGACGATAAATGTAACCGTTTCAGAGAGTAGAGCGGCCAATGTGACGATCTGGCTTTAATTCGATTCGATAACAAATGACGAAAACGGACGGATTTCTCAGGTTTTTACTACATATGAACACTTTTCACATTCTCCCGTGCAACGCGGCTGCAAGTCCTCCTTTCATGCAAAATCTTAAGGTCCTAGGTCATGTCCAAGCCACCAAAGCCGGCTAAAATGTGAATAATCGACAACTAAAACTTGAATTGTACTATTTCTTACTGGCTATTACTTCAACTTAGAAGCTTCTTCTGTGTTCTACTATGGTGCTTTTAGTGTATCGGCATACCGCAGAACGCGACATAGCTTTGCAGACGATAAGTGCAACCGTTTCAGAGAGAAGAGCGGCAAATGTGACGATCTGGCTTTAAGTCGATTCGATAACAAATGACGAAAACGGACGGATTTCTAAGGTTTTTACTACATATGAACACTTTTCACATTCTCCCGTGCAACGCGGCTGCTAGTCTTCCTTTCATGCAAAATCTTAAGGTTCCACCGCATGTCCAAGCCACCAAAGCCGGCTAAAAAGTAAATAATCGACAACTAAAACTTGAATTGTACTACTTCTTACTGGCTATTACTTCAATTTAGAAGCTTCTTCTGTGTTCTAATATGGTGCTTTTAGTGTCTCCGCATACCGCAGCACGCGACATAGCTTTGCAGACGATAAATGTAACCGTCTCAGAGAGAAAAGCGGCCAATGTGACCATCTGGCTTTAAGTCGATTCGATAACAAATCACGAAAACGGACGGATTTCTCAGGTTTTTACTACATATGAACACTTTTCACATTCTCCCGTGCAACGCGGCTGTTAGTCCTCCTTTCATGCAAAATCTTATGGTCCTAGGTCATGTCATAGCCACCAAAGCCGGCTAAAAAGTGAATAATCGACAACTAAAACATGAATTGTACTACTTCTTACTGGCTATTACTTCAACATAGGTGCTTCTTCTGTGTTCTACTATAGTGTTTTTAGTGTTTCCGCATAACGCAGCACGCGACATAGCTTTGTAGACGATAAATGTAACCGTTTCAGAGAGAAGAGGGTCCAATGTGACGATCTGGCTTTAAGTCGATTCGATAACAATTGACGAAAACAGACGGATATCTCAGGTTTTTACTACATATGAACACTTTTCACATTCTCCTGTGCAACGCGGCTGCTAGTCGACCTTTCATGCAAAATCTTAAGGTCCTAGGTCATGTCCAAGCCACCAAAGCCGGCTAAAAAGTGAATAATCGACAACTAAAACTTCAATTGTACTACTTCTTACTATCTATTACTTCAACATAAAGCTTCTTCTGTGTTCTACTATGGTGCTTTTAGTGTCTCCGCATACCGCAGCACGCGACATAGCTTTGCAGACGATAAATGTAACCGTCTCAGAGAGAAATGCGGCCAATGTAACGATCTGGATTTAAGTCGATTCGATAACAAATGACTAAAACGGACGGATTTCTCAGGTTTTTACTACATATGAACACTTTTCACGTTCTCCCATGCAACGCGGCTACTAGACCTCCTTTCATGCAAAATCTTACGGTCCTAGTTCATGTAAAAGCCACCAAAGCCGGCTAAAACGTGAATAATCGACAACTAAAACTTGAATTGCACTACTTCTTACTGGCTATTACTTCAACTTAGAAGCTTCTTCTGTGTTCTACTATGGTGCTTTTAGTGTCTCCGCATACCGCAGCACGCGACATAGCTTTGCAGACGATAAATGTAACCGTCTCAGAGAGAAAAGCGGCCAATGTGACGATCTGGCTTTAAGCCGATTCGATAACAAATGACGAAAACGGACGGATTCCTCAGGTTTTTACTACATATGAACACTTTTCACTTTCTCCCGTGCAACGCGGCTGCTAGTCCTCCTTTCATGCAAAATCTTATGGTCCAAGGTCATGCCATAGCCACCAAAGCCGGCTAAAAAGTGAATAATCGACAACTAAAACTTGTATTGTACTACTTCTTACTTTCTATTACTTCAATTTAGAAGCTTCTTCTGTGTTCTACTACGGTGCTTTTAGTGTTTCCGCATACTGCAGTACGCGACATAGCTTTGCAGACGATAAATGTAACCGTTTAAGAGAGGAGAGCGGCCAATGTGACGATCTGGCTTTAAGTCGATTCGATAATAAATGACGAAAACGGACGGATTTCTCAGGTTTTTACTACATATGAACACTTTTCACATTCTCCCGTGCAACGCTGCTGCTAGTCTTCTTTTCATGCAAAATCTTATGGTTCCACCTCATGTCCAAGCCACCAAAGCTGGCTAAAAAGTGAATAATCGACAACTACAACTTTAATTGTACTACTTCTTACTGGCTATTACTTCAACATAGAAGCTTCTTCTGTGTTCTACTATAGTGCTTTTAGTGTTTCCGCATAACGCAGCACGCGACATAGCTTTGTAGACGATTAATGTAACCGTTTCAGAGAGAAGAGCGGCCAATGCGACGATCTTCCTTTAAGTCGTTTCGATAACAAATGACGAAAACGGACGGATTTATCAGGTTTTTACCACATATGAACTCTTTTCACATTCTCCCGTGCAACGCGGCTGCCAGTCCTCCTTTCATGCAAAATCTTAACGTCCTAGGTCATGTCCAAGCCACCAAAGCCGGCTAAAAAGTGAATAATCGACAACTAAAACTTGAATTGTACTACTTCTTACTGGCTATTACTTCAACTTACAGGCTACTTCTGTGTTCTTCTATGGTGCTTTTAGTGTCTCCGCATACCGCAGCACGCGACATAGCTTTGCAGACGATAAATGTAACCGTTTCAGAGAGTAGAGCGGCCAATGTGACGATCTGGCTTTAATTCGATTCGATAACAAATGACGAAAACGGACGGATTTCTCAGGTTTTTACTACATATGAACACTTTTCACATTCTCCCGTGCAACGCGGCTGCTAGTCCTCCTTTCATGCAAAATCGTAAGGTCCTAGGTCATGTCCAAGCCACCAAAGCCGGCTAAAATGTGAATAATCGACAACTAAAACTTGAATTGTACTATTTCTTACTGGCTATTACTTCAACTTAGAAGCTTCTTCTGTGTTATACTATGGTGCTTTTAGTGTTTCGGCATACCGCAGCACGCGACATAGCTTTCCAGACGATAAGTGCAACCGTTTCAGAGAGAAGAGCGGCCAATGTGACGATCTGGCTTTAAGTCCATTCGATAACAAATCACGAAAACGGACGGATTTCTCAGGTTTTTACTACTTATGAACACTTTTCATATTCTCCCGTGCAACGCGGCTGTTAGTCCTCCTTTCTTGCAATATCTTATGGTCCTAGGTCATGTCATAGCCACCAAAGCCGGCTAAAAAGTGAATAATCGACAACTAAAACTTCAATTGTACTACTTCTTACTATCTATTACTTCAACATAAAGCTTCTTCTGTGTTCTACTATGGTGCTTTTAGTGTTTCCGCATACCGCAGCACGGGACATAGCTTTGTAGACGATAAATGTAACCGTTTCAGAGAGAAGAGGGTCCAATGTGACGATCTGGCTTTAAGTCGATTCGATAACAAATGACGAAAACAGACGGATATCTCAGGTTTTTACTACATATGAACACTTTTCACATTCTCCCGTGCAACGCGGCTGCTAGTCCTCCTTTCATGCAAAATCTTAAGGTCCTAGGTCATGTCAAAGCCACCAAAGCCGGCTAAAAAGTGAATAATCGACAACTAAAACTTGAATTGAACTACTTCTTACTGGCTATTACTTCAACTTAGAAGCTTCTTCTGTGTTCTACTATGGTGCTTTTAGTATCTCCGCATACCGCAGCACGCGACATAGCTTTGCAGACGGTAAATGTAACCGTCTCAGAGAGAAAAGCGACCAATGTGACGATCTGGCTTTAAGTCGATTCGATAACAAATGACTAAAACGGACGGATTTCTCAGGTTTTTACTACATATGAACACTTTTCACATTCTCCCATGCAACGCGGCTACTAGACCTCCTTTCATGCAAAATCTTACGGTCCTAGGTCATGTAAAAGCCACCAAGCCGGCTAAAAAGTGAATAATCGATAACTAAAACTTGAATTGCACTACTTCTTACTGGCTATTACTTCAACTTAGAAGCTTCTTCTGTGTTCTACTATGGTGCTTTTAGTGTCTCCGCATACCGCAGCACGCGACATAGCTTTGCAGACGATAAATGTAACCGTCTCAGAGAGAAAAGCGGCCAATGTGACGCTCTGGCTTTAAGCCGATTCGATAACAAATGACGAAAACGGACGGATTTCTCAGGTTTTTACTACATATGAACACTTTTCACTTTCTCCCGTGCAACGCGGCTGCTAGTCCTCCTTTCATGCAAAATCTTATGGTCCTAGGTCATGTCATGGCCACCAAAGCAAGCTAAAAAGTGAATAATCGACAACTAAAACTTGAATTGTACTACTTCTTACCTTCTATTACTTCAATTTAGAAGCTTCTTCTGTGTTCTACTATGGTGCTTTTAGTGTTTCCGCATACTGCAGTACGCGACATAACTTTGCAGACGATAAATGTAACCGTTTCAGAGAGGAGAGCGGCCAATGTGACGATCTGGCTTTAAGTCGATTCGATAACAAATGACGAAAACGGACGGATTTCTCAGGTTTTTACTACATATGAACACTTTTCACATTCTCCCGTGCAACGCTGCTGCTAGTCTTCTTTTCATGCAAAATCTTATGGTTCCACCTCATGTCCAAGCCACCAAAGCTGGCTAAAAAGTGAATAATCGACAACTACAACTTCAATTGTACTACTTCTTACTGGCTATTACTTCAACATAGAAGCTTCTTCTGTGTTCTACTATAGTGCTTTTAGTGTTTCCGCATAACGCAGCACGCGACATAGCTTTGTAGACGATCAATGTAACCGTTTCAGAGAGAAGAGCGGCCAATGCGACGATCTTCCTTTAAGTCGTTTCGATAACAAATGACGAAAACGGACGGATTTATCAGGTTTTTACCACATATGAACTCTTTTCACATTCTCCCGTGCAACGCGGCTGCCAGTCCTCCTTTCATGCAAAATCTTAACGTCCTAGGTCATGTCCAAGCCACCAAAGCCGGCTAAAAAGTGAATAATCGACAACTAAAACTTGAATTGTACTACTTCTTACTGGCTATTACTTCAACTTACAAGCTACTTCTGTGTTCTTCTATGGTGCTTTTAGTGTCTCCGCATACCGCAGCACGCGACATAGCTTTGCAGACGATAAATGTAACCGTTTCAGAGAGTAGAGCTGCCAATGTGACGATCTGGCTTTAATTCGATTCGATAACAAATGACGAAAACGGACGGATTTCTCAGGTTTTTACTACATATGAACACTTTTCACATTCTCCCGTGCAACGCGGCTGCTAGTCCTCCTTTCATGCAAAATCGTAAGGTCCTAGGTCATGTCCAAGCCACCAAAGCCGGCTAAAATGTGAATAATCGACAACTAAAACTTGAATTGTACTATTTCTTACTGGCTATTACTTCAACTTAGAAGCTTCTTCTGTGTTATACTATGGTGCTTTTAGTGTTTCCGCATACCGCAGCACGCGACATAGCTTTCCTGACGATAAGTGCAACCGTTTCAGAGAGAAGAGCGGCCAATGTGACGATCTGGCTTTAAGTCCATTCGATAACAAATCACGAAAACGGACGGATTTCTCAGGTTTTTACTACTTATGAACACTTTTCATATTCTCCCGTGCAACGCGGCTGTTAGTCCTCCTTTCTTGCAATATCTTATGGTCCTAGGTCATGTCATAGCCACCAAAGCCGGCTAAAAAGTGAATAATCGACAACTAAAACTTCAATTGTACTACTTCTTACTATCTATTACTTCAACATAAAGCTTCTTCTGTGTTCTACTATGGTGCTTTTAGTGTTTCCGCATACCGCAGCACGGGACATAGCTTTGTAGACGATAAATGTAACCGTTTCAGAGAGAAGAGGGCCCAATGTGACGATCTGGCTTTAAGTCGATTCGATAACAAATGACGAAAACAGACGGATATCTCAGGTTTTTACTACATATGAACACTTTTCACATTCTCCCGTGCAACGCGGCTGCTAGTCCTCCTTTCATGCAAAATCTTAAGGTCCTAGGTCATGTCCAAGCCACCAAAGCCGGCTAAAAAGTGATTAATCGACAACTAAAACTTGAATTGAACTACTTCTTACTGGCTATTACTTCAACTTAGAAGCTTCTTCTGTGTTCTACTATGGTGCTTTTAGTATCTCCGCATACCGCAGCACGCGACATAGCTTTGCAGACGATAAATGTAACCGTCTCAGAGAGTAAAGCGGCCAATGTGACGATCTGGCTTCAAGTCGATTCGATAACAAATGACTAAAACGGACGGATTTCTCAGGTTTTTACTACTTATGAACACTTTTCACATTCTCCCATGCAACGCGGCTACTAGACCTCCTTTCATGCAAAATCTTACGGTCCTTGGTCATGTAAAAGCCACCAAGCCGGCTAAAAAGTGAATAATCGATAGTTAAAACTTGAATTGCACTACTTCTTACTGGCTATTACTTCAACTTAGAAACTTCTTCTGTGTTCTACTATGGTGCTTTTATTGTTTCCGCATAACGCAGCACGCGACATAGCTTTGTAGACGATCAATGTAACCTTCTCAGAGAGAAAGGCGGCAAATGTGACGATCTGGCTTTAAGTCGATTCGATAACAAATGACGAAAACGGACGGATTTCTCAGGTTGTTACTACACACGAACACTTTTCACATTCTCCCATGCAACGCTGCTGCTAGTCCTCCTTTCATGCAAAATCGTAAGGTCCCAGGTCATGTCCAAGCCACCAAAGCCGGCTAAGCAGTGAATAATCAACAACTAAAACTTCAATTGTACTACTTCTTACTGGCTATTACTTCAACTTAGATGCTTCTTCTGTGTTCTCCTATGGTGCTTTTAGTGTCTCCGCAGACCGCAGCAATCGACATAGCTTTGCAGACGATAAATGTAATAGTCTCAGAAAGAAAATCAGCCAATGTGAGGATCTGGCTTTAAGTCGATTCGATAACAAATGACGAAAACGGACGGATTTCCCATGTTTTTACTACATATGAACACTTTTCACATTCTCCCGTGCAAAGCGGCTGCTAGTCCTCCTTTCATGCAAAATCTTAAGTCCTAGGTCATGTCCAAGCCACCAAAGCCGGCTAAAAAGTGAATAATCGATAGTTAAAACTTGAATTGCACTACTTCTTACTGGCTATTACTTCAACTTAGAAGCTTCTTCTGTGTTCTACTATGGTGCTTTTAGTGTCACCGCATACCGCAGCACGCGACATAGCTTTGCAGACGATAAATGTAACCGTCTCAGAGAGAAAAGCGGCTAATGTGACGATCTGGCTTTAAGTCGATTCGATAACAAATGACGAAAACGGACGGATTTCTCAGGTTTTTACTACATATGAACACTTTTCACTTTCTCCCGTGCAACGCGGACGCTAGTCCTCCTTTCATGCAAAATCTTATGGTCCTAGGTCATGTCATAGCCACCAAAGCCGGCTAAAAAGTGAATAATCGACAACTAAAACATGAATTGTACTACTTCTTACTGGCTATTACTTCAACTTAGAAGCTTCTTCTGTGTTCTACTATGGTTCTTTTTGTGTTTCTGCAAACTGCAGCACGCGACATAGCTTTGCAGACGATAAATGTAACCGGTTCAGAGAGTAGAGCGGCCAATGTGACGCTCTGGCTTTAAGTCGATTCGACGACAAATGACGAAAACGGACGGATTTCTCAGGTTTTTACTACATATGAATACTTTTCACATTCTCCCGTGCAACGCGTCTGCTAGTCCTCCTTTCATGCAAAATCTTAAGGTCCTAGGTCATGTCCAAGCTACCAATGCCGGCTAAAATGTGAATAATCGACAACTAAAACTTCAATTTTACTACTTCTTACTGGCTATTGCTTCAACTTAGAACCTTCTTCAGTGTTCTACTATGGTGCTTTCAGTGTCTCCGCATACCGCAGCACGCGACATAGATTTGCAGACGATAAATGTAACCGTCTCAGAGAGAAAAGCGGCCAATGTGACGATCTGGCTTTAAGTCGATTCGATAACAAATGACGAAAACGGACGGATTTCTCAGGTTTTTACTACATATGAACACTTTTCACTTTCTCCCGTGCAACGCGGACGCTAGTCCTCCTTTCATGCAAAATCTTATGGTCCTAGGTCATGTCATAGCCACCAAAGCCGGCAAAAAGTGAATAATCGACAACTAAAACTTGAATTGTACTACTTCTTACCTTCTATTACTTCAATTTAGAAGCTTCTTCTGTGTTCTACTATGGTGCTTTTAGTGTTTCCGCATACTGCAGTACGCGACATAGCTTTGCAGACGATAAATGTAACCGTTTCAGAGAGGAGAGCGGCCAATGTGACGATCTGGCTTTAAGTCGATTCGAAAACAAATGACGAAAACGGACGGATTTCTCAGGTTTTTACTACATATGAACAATTTTCACATTCTCCCGTGCAACGCGGCTGTTAGTCCTCCTTTCATGCAAAATCTTATGGTCCTAGGTCATGTCATAGCCACCAAAGCCGGCTAAAAAGTGAATAATCGACAACTAAAACATGAATTGTACTACTTCTTACTGGCTATTACTTCAACTTAGAAGCTTCTTCTGTGTTCTACTATGGTTCTTTTTGTGTTTCTGTATACTGCAGCACGCGACATAGCTTTGCAGGCGATAAATGTAACCGTTTCAGAGAGTAGAGCGGCCAATGTGACGCTCTGGCTTTAAGTCGATTCGACGACAAATGACGAAAACGGACGGATTTCTCAGGTTTTTACTACATATGAACACTTTTCACATTCTCCCGTGCAACGCGTCTGCTAGTCCTCCTTTCATGCAAAATCTTAAGGTCCTAGGTCATGTCCAAGCTACCAATGCCGGCTAAAATGTGAATAATCGACAACTAAAACTTCAATTTTACTACTTCTTACTGGCAATTGCTTCAACTTAGAAGCTTCTTCAGTGTTCTACTATGGTGCTTTTAGTGTCTCCGCATACCGCAGCACGCGACATAGATTTGCAGACGACAAATGTAACCGTCTCAGAGAGAAAAGCGGCCAATGTGACGATCTGGCTTTTTAGTCGATTCGATAACAAATGACGAAAACGGACGGATTTCTCAGGTTTTTACTACATATGAACAGTTTTCACATTCTCCCGTGCAACGCGGCTGCTAGTCCTCCTTTCATGCAAAATCTTAAGGTCCTAGGTCATGTCCAAGCCACCAAAGCCGGCTAAAAAGTGAATAATCGATAACTAAAACTTGAATTGCACTACTTCTTACTGGCTATTACTTCAACTTAGAAGCTTCTTCTGTGCTCTACTATGGTGCTTTTAGTGTCTCCGCATACCGCAGCACGCGACATAGCTTTGCAGACGATAAATGTAACCGTCTCAGAGAGAAAAGCGGCCAATGTGACGATCTGGCTTTAAGTCGATTCGATAACAAATGACGAAAACGGACGGATTTCTCAGGTTTTTACTACATATGAACACTTTTCACTTTCTCCCGTGCAACGCGGACGCTAGTCCTCCTTTCATGCAAAATCTTATGGTCCGAGGTCATGTCATAGCCACCAAAGCCGGCAAAAAGTGAATAATCGACAACTAAAACTTGAATTGTACTACTTCTTACTCTCTATTACTTCAATTTAGAAGCTTCCTCTGTGTTCTACTATGGTGCTTTTAGTGTTTCCGCATACTGCAGTACGCGACATAGCTTTGCAGACGATAAATGTAACCGTTTCAGAGAGGAGAGCGGCCAATGTGGCGATCTGGCTTTAAGTCGATTCGAAAACAAATGACGAAAACGGACGGATTTCTCAGGTTTTTACTACATATGAACAATTTTTACATTCTCCCGTGCAACGCGGCTGTTAGTCCTCCTTTCATGCAAAATCTTATGGTCCTAGGTCATGTCATAGCCACCAAAGCCGGCTAAAAAGTGAATAATCGACAACTAAAACATGTATTGTACTACTTCTTACTGGCTATTACTTCAACTTAGAAGCCTCTTCTGTGTTCTACTATGGTTCTTTTTGTGTTTCTGCATACTGCAGCACGCGACATAGCTTTACAGACGATAAATGTAACCGTTTCAGAGAGTAGAGCGGCCAAGGTGACGCTCTGGCTTTAAGTCGATTCGATGACAAATGACGAAAACGGACGGATTTCTCAGGTTTTTACTACATATGAACACTTTTCACATTCTCCCGTGCAACGCGTTTGCTAGTCCTCCTTTCATGCAAAATCTTAAGGTCCTAGGTCATGTCCAAGCTACCAAAGCCGGCTAAAATGTGAATAATCGACAACTAAAACTTGAATTGTACTATTTCTTACTGGCTATTACTTCAACTTAGAAGCTTCTTCTGTGTTCTACTATGGTGCTTTTAGTGTTTCGGCATACCGCAGCACGCGACATAGCTTTGCAAACGATAAGTGTAACCGTTTCAGAGAGAAGAGCGGCCAATGTGACGATCTGGCCTTAAGTCGATTCGATAACAAATGACGAAAACGGACGGATTTCTCAGGTTTTTACTACATATGAACACTTTTCACATTCTCCCGTGCAACTCTTCTGCTAGTCCTCCTTTCATGCAAAATCATGTGGTCCTACGTCATGTCCAAGCCACCGAAGCCGGCTAAAAAGTGAATAGTCGACAACTAAAACTTCAATTTTACTACTTCTTACTGGCTATTGCTTCAACTTAGAAGCTTCTTCAGTGTTCTACTATGGTGCTTTTAAAGTCTCCGCATACCGCAGCACGCGACATAGAGTTGCAGACGATAAATGTAACCGTCTCAGAGAGAAATGCGGCCAATGTGACGATCTGGCTTTAAGTCGATTCGATAACATATGACGAAAACGGACGGATTTCTCAGGTTTTTACTACATATGAACACTTTTCACTTTCTCCCGTGCAACGCGGACGCTAGTCCTCCTTTCATGCAAAATCTTATGGTCCTAGGTCATGTCCAAGCCAACAAAGCCGGCTAAAAAGTGAATAATCGTCAACTAAAACTTCAATTTTACTACTTCTTACTGGCTATTGCTTCAACTTAGAAGATTCTTCAGTGTTCTACTATGGAGCTTTTAGTGTCTCCGCATACCGCAGCACGCGACATAGCTTTGCAGACGATAAATGTAACCGTCTCAGAGAGAAAAGTGGCCAATGTGACGATCTGGCTTTAAGACGATTCGATAACAAATGACGAAAACGGACGGATTTCTCAGGTTTTTAATACATATGAACACTTTTCACATTCTCCCGTGCAACGCGGCTGTTAGTCCTCCTTTAATGCAAAATCGTATGGTCCTAGGTCATGTCCAAGCCACCAAAGCCGGCTAAAAAGTGAATAATCGACAACTAAAACTTCAATTTTACTACTTCTTACTGGCTATTGCTTCAACTTAGAAGCTTCTTCAGTGTTCTACTATGGTGCTTTTAGTGTCTCCGCATACCGCAGCACGCGACATAGCTTTGCAGACGATAAATGTAACCGTCTCAGAGAGAAAAGCGGCCAATGTGACGATCTGGCATTAAGACGATTCGATAACAAATGACGAAAACGGACGGATTTCTCAGGTTTTTACTACATATGAACACTTTTCACATTCTCCGGTGCAACGTGGCTGCTAGTCTTCCTTTCATGCAAAATTTTATGGTTCCACCTCATGTCCAAGCAACCAAAGCCGGCTAAAAAGTGAATAATCGACAACTAAAACTTGAATGGTACTACTTCTTACTGGCTATTACTTCAACATAGAAGCTTCTTCAGTGTTCTACTATGGTGCTTTTAGTGTTTCCGCATAATGCAGCACGCGACATAGCTTTGTAGACGATAAATGTAACTGTTTCAGAGAGAAGAGCGACCAATGTGACGATCTGGCTTTAAGTCGATTCGATAACAAATGACGAAAACGGACGGATTTCTCAGGTTTTTACTACATATGAACACTTTTCACATTATCCCGCGCAACGCGGCTGCTAGTCCTCGTTTCATGCAAAATCTTAAGGTCCTAGGTCATGTCCAAGCCACCAAAGCCGGCTAAAATGTGAATAATCGACAACTAAAACTTGAATTGTATTCCTTCTTACTGGCTATTACTTCAACTTAGAAGCTTCTTCTGTGTTCTACTATGGTGCTTTTAGTGTCTCCGCATACCGCAGCACGCGACATAGCGTTGCAGACGATAAATGTAACCGTCTCAGAGTGAAAAGCGGCCAATGTGACGATCTGGCTTTAAGTCGATTCGATAACAAATGACGAAAACGGACGGATTTCTCAGGTTTTTACTACATATGAACACTTTTCACATTCTCCCGTGCAACGCGGCTGCCAGTCCTCCTTTCATGTAAAATCTTATGGTCCCAGATCATGTCCAAGCCACCAAAGACGGCTAAAAAGTGAATAATCGACAACTAAAACTTCAATTGTACTACTTCTTACTGGCTATTACTTCAACATAGAAGCATCTTCAGTGTTCTACTATGGTGCTTTTAGTGTTTCCGCATAATGCAGCACGCGACATAGCTTTGTAGACGATAAATGTAACTGTTTCAGAGAGAAGAGCGACCAATGTGACGATCTGGCTTTAAGTCGATTCGATAACAAATGACGAAAACGGACGGATTTCTCAGGATTTTACTACATATCAACACTTTTCACATTCTCCCGTGCAACGCGTCTGCTAGTCCTCCTTTCATGCAAAATCTTATGGTCCTAGGTCATGTCCAAGCCACCAAAGCCGGCTAAAAAGTGAATTATCGACAACTAAAACTTGAATTGTACTACTTCTTACTGGCTATTACTTCAACTTTGAAGTTTCTTCTGTGTTCTACTATGGTGTTTTTAGTGTCTCCGCATACCGCAGCACGCGACATAGCTTTGCAGACGATAAATGTAACCGTCTCAGAGAGAAAAGCGGCCAATGTGACGATCTGGCTTTAAGTCGATTCGATAACAAATGACGAAAACGGACGGATTTCTCAGGTTTTTACTACATATGAACACTTTTCACATTCTCCCGTGCAACGTGGCTGTTAGTCCTCCTTTCATGCAAAATCTTATGGTCCTAGGTCATGTCCAAGCCAACATAGCCGGCTAAAAAGTGAATAATCGACAACTAAAACTTCAATTGTACTACTTCTTACTGGCTATTGCTTCAACTTAGAAGCTTCTTCAGTGTTCTACAATGGTGCTTTTAGTGTCTCCGCATACCGTAGCACGCGACATAGCTTTGCAGACGATAAATGTAACCGTCTCAGAGAGAAAAGCGGCCAATGTGACGATCTGGCTTTAAGACGATTCGATAACAAATGACGAAAACGGACGGATTTCTCAGGTTTTTAATACATATGAACACTTTTCACATTCTCCCGTGCAACGCGGCTGTTAGTCCTCCTTTCATGAAAAATCGTATGGTCCTAGGTCATGTCCAAGCCACCAAAGCCGGCTAAAAAGTGAATAATCGACAACTAAAACTTCAATTGTACTACTTCTTACTGGCTACTGCTTCAACTTAGAAGCTTCTTCAGTGTTCTACTATGGTGCTTTTAGTGTCTCCGCATACCGCAGCACGCGACATAGCTTTGTAGACGATAAATGTAACCGTCTCAGAGAGAAAAGCGGCCAATGTGACGATCTGGCTTTGAGACGATTCGATAACAAATGACGAAAACGGACGGATTTCTCAGGTTTTTACTACATATGAACACTTTTCACATTCTCCCGTGCAACGCGGCTGTTAGTCCTCCTTGCATGCAAAATCTTATGGTCCTAGGTCATGTCCAAGCCACGAAATCCGGCTAAAAAGTGAATAATCGACAACTAAAACTTCAATTGTACTACTTCTTACTGGCTATTGCTTCAACTTAGAAGCTTCTTCAGTGTTCTACTATAGTGCTTTTAGTGTCTCCGCATACTGCAGCACGCGACATAGCTTTGCAGACGATAAATGTGAACGTTTCAGAGAGTAGAGCGGCCAATGTGACTATGTGGCTTTAAGTCGATTCGATAACAAATGACGAAAACGGACGGATTTCTCAGGTTTTTACTACATATGAACACCTTTTCACATTCTCCGGTGCAACGTGGCTGCTAGTCTTCCTTTCATGCAAAATTTTATGGTTCCACCTCATGTCCAAGCCACCAAAGCCGGCTAAAAAGTGAATAATCGACAACTAAAACTTCAATTGTACTAATTCTTACTGGCTATTACTTCAACATAGAAGCTTCTTCAGTGTTCTACTATGGTGCGTTTAGTGTTTCCGCTTAACGCAGCACGCGACATAGCGTTGTAGACGATAAATGTAACCGTTTCAGAGAGAAGAGCGGGCAATGTGACGATCTGGCTTTAAGTCGATTCGAAAACAAATGACGAAAACGGACGGATTTCTCAGGTTTTTACTACATATGAACAATTTTCACATTCTCCCGTGCAACGCGGCTGTTAGTCCTCCTTTCATGCAAAATCTTATGGTCCTAGGTCATGTCATAGCCACCAAAGCCGGCTAAAAAGTGAATAATCGACAACTAAAACATGTATTGTACTACTTCTTACTGGCTATTACTTCAACTTAGAAGCCTCTTCTGTGTTCTACTATGGTTCTTTTTGTGTTTCTGCATACTGCAGCACGCGACATAGCTTTACAGACGATAAATGTAACCGTTTCAGAGAGTAGAGCGGCCAAGGTGACGCTCTGGCTTTAAGTCGATTCGATGACAAATGACGAAAACGGACGGATTTCTCAGGTTTTTACTACATATGAACACTTTTCACATTCTCCCGTGCAACGCGTTTGCTAGTCCTCCTTTCATGCAAAATCTTAAGGTCCTAGGTCATGTCCAAGCTACCAAAGCCGGCTAAAATGTGAATAATCGACAACTAAAACTTGAATTGTACTATTTCTTACTGGCTATTACTTCAACTTAGAAGCTTCTTCTGTGTTCTACTATGGTGCTTTTAGTGTTTCGGCATACCGCAGCACGCGACATAGCTTTGCAGACGATAAGTGTAACCGTTTCAGAGAGAAGAGCGGCCAATGTGACGATCTGGCCTTAAGTCGATTCGATAACAAATGACGAAAACGGACGGATTTCTCAGGTTTTTACTACATATGAACACTTTTCACATTCTCCCGTGCAACTTGTCTGCTAGTCCTCCTTTCATGCAAAATCATGTGGTCCTAGGTCATGTCCAAGCCACCGAAGCCGGCTAAAAAGTGAATAGTCGACAACTAAAACTTCAATTTTACTACTTCTTACTGGCTATTGCTTCAACTTAGAAGCTTCTTCAGTGTTCTACTATGGTGCTTTTAGTGTCTCCGCATACCGCAGCACGCGACATAGAGTTGCAGACGATAAATGTAACCGTCTCAGAGAGAAATGCGGCCAATGTGACGATCTGGCTTTAAGTCGATTCGATAACATATGACGAAAACGGACGGATTTCTCAGGTTTTTACTACATATGAACACTTTTCACTTTCTCCCGTGCAACGCGGACGCTAGTCCTCCTTTCATGCAAAATCTTATGGTCCTAGGTCATGTCCAAGCCAACAAAGCCGGCTAAAAAGTGAATAATCGTCAACTAAAACTTCAATTTTACTACTTCTTACTGGCTATTGCTTCAACTTAGAAGATTCTTCAGTGTTCTACTATGGAGCTTTTAGTGTCTCCGCATACCGCAGCACGCGACATAGCTTTGCAGACGATAAATGTAACCGTCTCAGAGAGAAAAGTGGCCAATGTGACGATCTGGCTTTAAGACGATTCGATAACAAATGACGAAAACGGACGGATTTCTCAGGTTTTTAATACATATGAACACTTTTCACATTCTCCCGTGCAACGCGGCTGTTAGTCCTCCTTTAATGCAAAATCGTATGGTCCTAGGTCATGTCCAAGCCACCAAAGCCGGCTAAAAAGTGAATAATCGACAACTAAAACTTCAATTTTACTACTTCTTACTGGCTATTGCTTCAACTTAGAAGCTTCTTCAGTGTTCTACTATGGTGCTTTTAGTGTCTCCGCATACCGCAGCACGCGACATAGCTTTGCAGACGATAAATGTAACCGTCTCAGAGAGAAAAGCGGCCAATGTGACGATCTGGCATTAAGACGATTCGATAACAAATGACGAAAACGGACGGATTTCTCAGGTTTTTACTACATATGAACACTTTTCACATTCTCCGGTGCAACGTGGCTGCTAGTCTTCCTTTCATGCAAAATTTTATGGTTCCACCTCATGTCCAAGCAACCAAAGCCGGCTAAAAAGTGAATAATCGACAACTAAAACTTGAATGGTACTACTTCTTACTGGCTATTACTTCAACATAGAAGCTTCTTCAGTGTTCTACTATGGTGCTTTTAGTGTTTCCGCATAATGCAGCACGCGACATAGCTTTGTAGACGATAAATGTAACTGTTTCAGAGAGAAGAGCGACCAATGTGACGATCTGGCTTTAAGTCGATTCGATAACAAATGACGAAAACGGACGGATTTCTCAGGTTTTTACTACATATGAACACTTTTCACATTATCCCGTGCAACGCGGCTGCTAGTCCTCGTTTCATGCAAAATCTTAAGGTCCTAGGTCATGTCCAAGCCACCAAAGCCGGCTAAAATGTGAATAATCGACAACTAAAACTTGAATTGTATTCCTTCTTACTGGCTATTACTTCAACTTAGAAGCTTCTTCTGTGTTCTACTATGGTGCTTTTAGTGTCTCCGCATACCGCAGCACGCGACATAGCGTTGCAGACGATAAATGTAACCGTCTCAGAGTGAAAAGCGGCCAATGTGACGATCTGGCTTTAAGTCGATTCGATAACAAATGACGAAAACGGACGGATTTCTCAGGTTTTTACTACGTATGAACACTTTTCACATTCTCCCGTGCAACGCGGCTGCCAGTCCTCCTTTCATGTAAAATCTTATGGTCCCAGATCATGTCCAAGCCACCAAAGACGGCTAAAAAGTGAATAATCGACAACTAAAACTTCAATTGTACTACTTCTTACTGGCTATTACTTCAACATAGAAGCATCTTCAGTGTTCTACTATGGTGCTTTTAGTGTTTCCGCATAATGCAGCACGCGACATAGCTTTGTAGACGATAAATGTAACTGTTTCAGAGAGAAGAGCGACCAATGTGACGATCTGGCTTTAAGTCGATTCGATAACAAATGACGAAAACGGACGGATTTCTCAGGATTTTACTACATATCAACACTTTTCACATTCTCCCGTGCAACGCGTCTGCTAGTCCTCCTTTCATGCAAAATCTTATGGTCCTAGGTCATGTCCAAGCCACCAAAGCCGGCTAAAAAGTGAATTATCGACAACTAAAACTTGAATTGTACTACTTCTTACTGGCTATTACTTCAACTTTGAAGTTTCTTCTGTGTTCTACTATGGTGTTTTTAGTGTCTCCGCATACCGCAGCACGCGACATAGCTTTGCAGACGAGAAATGTAACCGTCTCAGAGAGAAAAGCGGCCAATGTGACGATCTGGCTTTAAGTCGATTCGATAACAAATGACGAAAACGGACGGATTTCTCAGGTTTTTACTACATATGAACACTTTTCACATTCTCCCGTGCAACGTGGCTGTTAGTCCTCCTTTCATGCAAAATCTTATGGTCCTAGGTCATGTCCAAGCCAACATAGCCGGCTAAAAAGTGAATAATCGACAACTAAAACTTCAATTGTACTACTTCTTACTGGCTATTGCTTCAACTTAGAAGCTTCTTCAGTGTTCTACTATGGTGCTTTTAGTGTCTCCGCATACCGTAGCACGCGACATAGCTTTGCAGACGATAAATGTAACCGTCTCAGAGAGAAAAGCGGCCAATGTGACGATCTGGCTTTAAGACGATTCGATAACAAATGACGAAAACGGACGGATTTCTCAGGTTTTTAATACATATGAACACTTTTCACATTCTCCCGTGCAACGCGGCTGTTAGTCCTCCTTTCATGAAAAATCGTATGGTCCTAGGTCATGTCCAAGCCACCAAAGCCGGCTAAAAAGTGAATAATCGACAACTAAAACTTCAATTGTACTACTTCTTACTGGCTACTGCTTCAACTTAGAAGCTTCTTCAGTGTTCTACTATGGTGCTTTTAGTGTCTCCGCATACCGCAGCACGCGACATAGCTTTGTAGACGATAAATGTAACCGTCTCAGAGAGAAAAGCGGCCAATGTGACGATCTGGCTTTGAGACGATTCGATAACAAATGACGAAAACGGACGGATTTCTCAGGTTTTTACTACATATGAACACTTTTCACATTCTCCCGTGCAACGCGGCTGTTAGTCCTCCTTGCATGCAAAATCTTATGGTCCTAGGTCATGTCCAAGCCACCAAATCCGGCTAAAAAGTGAATAATCGACAACTAAAACTTCAATTGTACTACTTCTTACTGGCTATTGCTTCAACTTAGAAGCTTCTTCAGTGTTCTACTATAGTGCTTTTAGTGTCTCCGCATACTGCAGCACGCGACATAGCTTTGCAGACGATAAATGTGAACGTTTCAGAGAGTAGAGCGGCCAATGTGACTATGTGGCTTTAAGTCGATTCGATAACAAATGACGAAAACGGACGGATTTCTCAGGTTTTTACTACATATGAACACCTTTTCACATTCTCCGGTGCAACGTGGCTGCTAGTCTTCCTTTCATGCAAAATTTTATGGTTCCACCTCATGTCCAAGCCACCAAAGCCGGCTAAAAAGTGAATAATCGACAACTAAAACTTCAATTGTACTAATTCTTACTGGCTATTAATTCAACATAGAAGCTTCTTCAGTGTTCTACTATGGTGCGTTTAGTGTTTCCGCTTAACGCAGCACGCGACATAGCGTTGTAGACGATAAATGTAACCGTTTCAGAGAGAAGAGCGGGCAATGTGACGATCTGGCTTTAAGTCGATTCGATAACAAATGACGAAAACGGACGGATTTCTCAGGTTTTTACTACATATGAACACTTTTCACATTCTCCCGTGCAACGCGGCTGCTAGTCCTCCTTTCATGCAAAATCTTAAGGTCCTAGGTCATGTCCAAGCCACCAAAGCCGGCTAAAATGTGAATAATCGACAACTAAAACTTGAATTGTATTACTTCTTATTGGCTATTACTTCAACTTAGAAGCTTCTTCTGTGTTCTACTATGGTGCTTTTAGTGTCTCCGCATACCGCAGCACGCGACATAGCGTTGCAGACGATAAATGTAACCGTCTCAGAGAGAAAAGCGGCCAATGTGACGATCTGCCTTTAAGTCGATTCGATAACAAATGACGAAAACGGACGGATTTATCAGGTTTTTACCACATATGAACACTTTTCACATTCTCCCGTGCAACGCGGCTGTTATTCCTCCTTTCATGCAAAATCTTATGGTCCTAGGTCATGTCCAAGCCAACAAAGCCGGCTAAAAAGTGAATAATCGTCAACTAAAACTTCAATTTTACGACTTCTTACTGGCTATTGCTTCAACTTAGAAGCTTCTTTAGTGTTCTACTATAGAGCTTTTAGTGTCTCCGCATACCGCAGCACGCGACATAGCTTTGCAGACGATAAATGTAACCGTCTCAGAGAGAAAAGTGGCCAATGTGACGATCTGGCTTTAAGACGATTCGATAACAAATGACGAAAACGGACGGATTTCTCAGGTTTTTACTACATATGAACACTTTTCACATTCTCCGGTGCAACGTGGCTGCTAGTCTTCCTTTCATGCAAAATTTTATGGTTCCACCTCATGTCCAAGCAACCAATGCCGGCTAAAAAGTGAATAATCGACAACTAAAACTTCATTTGTACTACTTCTTACTGGCTATTACTTCAACATAGAAGCTTCTTCAGTGTTCTAGTATGGTGGTTTTAGTGTTTCCGCATAACGCAGCACGCGACATAGCTTTATAGACGATAAATGTAAACGTTTCAGCGAGAAGAGCGGCCAATGTGACGATCAGCTTTAAGTCGATTCGATAACAAATGACGAAAACGGACGGATTTCTCAGGTTTTTACTACATATGAACACTTTTCACATTTTCCCGTGCAACGCGGTTGCTAGTCCTCCTTTCATGCAAAATCTTAAGGTCCTAGTCATGTCCAAGCCACCAAAGCCGGCTAAATTGTGAATAATCGACAACTAAAACTTGAATTGTATTACTTCTTACTGGCTATTGCTTCAACTTAGAAGCTTCTTCTGTGTTCTACTATGGTGCTTTTAGTGTCTCCGCATACCGCAGCACGCGACATAGCTTTGCAGACGATAAATGTAACCGTCTCAGAGAGAAAAGCGGCCAATTTGACGATCTGGCTTTAAGTCGATTCGGTAACAAATGACGAAAACGGACGGATTCCTCAGGTTTTTACTACATATGAACACTTTTCACATTCTCCGATGCAACGTGGCTGCTAGTCTTAGTTTCATGCAAAATTTTATGGTTCCACCTCATGTCCAAGCCACCAAAGCCGGCTAAAAAGTGAATAATCGACAACTAAAACTTCAATTGTACTACTTCTTACTGGCTATTACTTCAACTTAGAAGCTTCTTCTGTGTTCTACTATGGTGCTTTTAGTGTTTCCGCATACTGCAGCACGCGACATAGCTTTGCAGACGATAAATGTAACCGTTTCAGAGAGTAGAGCGGCCAATGTGACTATGTGGCTTAAAGTCGATTCGATAACAAATGACGAAAACGGACGGATTTCTCAGGTTTTTACTACATATGAACACTTTTCAAATTCTCCCGTGCAACGCGTCTGCTAGTCCTCCTTTCATGCAAAATCTTATGGTCCTAGGTCATGTCCAAGCCACCAAAGCCGGCTAAGAAGTGAATAATCGACAACTAAAACTTCAATTGTACTACTTCTTACTGGCTATTACTTCAACATAGAAGCTTCTTCAGTATTCTACTATGGTGCTTTTAGTGTCTCCGCATACCGCAGCACGCGACATAGCGTTGCAGACGATAAATGTAACCGTCTCAGAGAGAAAAGCGGCCAATGTGACGATCTGCCTTTAAGTCGATTCGATAACAAATGACGAAAACGGACGGATTCCTCAGGTTTTTACTACATATGAACACTTTTCACATTCTCCGGTGCAACGTGGATGCTAGTCTTCCTTTCATGCAAAATTTTATGGTTCCACCTCATGTCCAAGCCACCAAAGCCGGCTAAAAAGTGAATAATCGACAACTAAAACTTGAATTGTACTACTTCTTACTGGCTATTGCTTCAACTTAGAAGCTTCTTCTGTGTTCTACTATGGTGCTTTTAGTGTCTCCGCATACCGCAGCACGCGACATAGCTTTGCAGACGATAAATGTAACCGTCTCAGAGAGAAAAGCGGCCAATTTGACGATCTGGCTTTAAGTCGATTCGGTAACAAATGACGAAAACGGACGGATTCCTCAGGTTTTTACTACATATGAACACTTTTCACATTCTCCGGTGCAACGTGGCTGCTAGTCTTAGTTTCATGCAAAATTTTATGGTTCCACCTCATGTCCAAGCCACCAAAGCCGGCTAAAAAGTGAATAATCGACAACTAAAACTTCAATTGTACTACTTCTTACTGGCTATTACTTCAACTTAGAAGCCTCTTCTGTGTTCTACTATGGTGCTTTTAGTGTTTCCGCATACTGCAGCACGCGACATAGCTTTGCAGACGATAAATGTAACCGTTTCAGAGAGTAGAGCGGCCAATGTGACTATGTGGCTTAAAGTCGATTCGATAACAAATGACGAAAACGGACGGATTTCTCAGGTTTTTACTACATATGAACACTTTTCACATTCTCCCGTGCAACGCGTCTGCTAGTCCTCCTTTCATGCAAAATCTTATGGTCCTAGGTCATGTCCAAGCCACCAAAGCCGGCTAAGAAGTGAATAATCGACAACTAAAACTTCAATTGTACTACTTCTTACTGGCTATTACTTCAACATAGAAGCTTCTTCAGTATTCTACTATGGTGCTTTTAGTGTTTCCGCATAATGCAGCACGCGACATAGCTTTGTAGACGATAAATGTAACCGTTTCAGAGAGAGGAGCGGCCAATGTGACAATCTGGCTTTAAGTCGATTCGATAACAAATGACGAAAACGGACGGATTTCTCAGGTTTTTACTACATATGAACACTTTTCACATTCTCCCGTGCAACGCGGCTGCTAGTCCTCCTTTCATGCAAAATCTTAAGGTCCTAGGTCATGTCCAAGCCACCAAAGCCGGCTAAAATGTGAATAATCGACAACTAAAACTTGAATTGTATTACTTCTTACTGGCTATTACTTCAACTTAGAAGCTTCTTCTGTGTTCTACTATGGTGCTTTTAGTGTCTCCGCATACCGCAGCACGCGACATAGCGTTGCAGACGATAAATGTAACCGTCTCAGAGTGAAAAGCGGCCAATGTGACGATCTGCCTTTAAGTCGATTCGATAACAAATGACGACAACGGACGGATTTATCAGGTTTTTACTACATATGAACACTTTTCACATTCTCCCGTGCAACGCGGCTGCCAGTCCTCCTTTCATGTAAAATCTTATGGTCCCAGGTCATGTCCAATCCACCAAAGACGGCTAAAAAGTGAATAATCGACAACTAAAACTTCAATTGTACTACTTCTTACTGGCTATTACTTCAACTTGGAAGCTTCTTCTGTGTTCTACTATGGTGCTTTTAGTGTTTCCGCATACTGCAGCACGCGACATAGCTTTGCAGACGATAAATGTAAACGTTTCAGAGAGTAGAGCGGCCAATGTGACTATGTGGCTTTAAGTCGATTCGATAACAAATGACGAAAACGGACGGATTTCTCAGGTTTTTACTACATATGAACACTTTTCACATTCTCCCGTGCAACGCGGCTGTTAGTCCTCCTTTCATGCAAAATCTTATGGTCCTAGGTCATGTCCAAGCCAACAAAGCCGGCTAAAAAGTGAATAATCGACAACTAAAACTTCAATTGTACTACTTCTTACTGGCTATTGCTTCAACTTAGAAGCTTCTTCAGTGTTCTACTATGGTGCTTTTAGTGTCTCCGCATACCGCAGCACGCGACATAGCTTTGCAGACGATAAATGTAACCGTCTCAGAGAGAAAAGCGGCCAATGTGACGATATGGCTTTAAGACGATTCGATAACAAATGACGAAAACGGACGGATTTCTCAGGTTTTTAATACATATGAACACTTTTCACATTCTCCCGTGCAACGCGGCTGTTAGTCCTCCTTTCATGCAAAATCGTATGGTCCTAGGTCATGTCCAAGCCACCAAAGCCGGCTAAAAAGTGAATAATCGACAGCTAAAACTTCAATTGTACTACTTCTTACTGGCTACTGCTTCAACTTAGAAGCTTCTTCAGTGTTCTACTATGGTGCTTTTAGTGTCTCCGCAACCCGCAGCACGCGACATAGCTTTGCAGACGATAAATGTAACCGTCTCAGAGAGAAATGCGGCCAATGTGACGATCTGGCTTTAAGACGATTCGATAACAAATGACGAAAACGGACGGATTCCTCAGGTTTTTACTACATATGAACACTTTTCACATTCTCCCGTGCAACGTGGCTGTTAGTCCTCCTTTCATGCAAAATCGTATGGTCCTAGGTCATGTCTAAGCCACCAAAGCCGGCTAAAAAGTGAATAATCGACAACTAAAACTTGAATTGTACTACTTCTTACTGGCTATTGCTTCAACTTAGAAGCTTCTTCAGTGTTCTACTATGGTGCTTTTAGTGTCTCCGCATCCCGCAGCACGCGACATAGCTTTGCAGACGATAAATGTAACCGTCTCAGAGAGAAATGCGGCCAATGTGACGATCTGGCTTTAAGACGATTGGATAACAAATGACGAAAACGGACGGATTTCTCAGGTTTTTACTACATATGAACACTTTTCACATTCTCCGCTGCAACGTGGCTGCTAGTCTTCCTTTCATGCAAAATTTTATGGTTCCACCTCATGTCCAAGCCACCAAAGCCGGCTAAAAAGTGAATAATCGACAACTAAAACTTCAATTGTACTACTTCTTACTGGCTATTGCTTCAACTTAGAAGCTTCTTCAGTGTTCTACTAAGGTGCTTTTAGTGTCTCCGCATACCGCAGCACGCGACATAGCTTTGGAGACGATAAATGTAACCGTCTCAGAGAGAAAAGCGGCCAATGTGACGATCTGGCTTTAAGTCGATTCGATAACAAATGACGAAAACGGACGGATTTCTCAGGTTTTTACTACATATGAACACTTTTCACATTCTCCCGTGCAACGCGGCTGTTAGTTCTCCTTTCATGCAAAATCTTATGGTCCTAGGTCATGTCCAAGCCACCAAAGCCGGCTAAAATGTGAATAATCGACAACTAAAACTTGAATTGTATTAGTTCTTACTGGCTATTACTTCAACTTAGAAGCTTCTTCTGTGTTCTACTATGGTGCTTTTAGTGTCTCCGCATACCGCAGCACGCGACATAGCGTTGCAGACGATAAATGTAACCGTCTCAGAGTGAAAAGCGGCCAATGTGACGATCTGCCTTTAAGTCGATTCGATAACAAATGACGACAACGGACGGATTTATCAGGTTTTTACTACATATGAACACTTTTCACATTCTCCCGTGCAACGCGGCTGCCAGTCCTCCTTTCATGTAAAATCTTATGGTCCCAGGTCATGTCCAAGCCACCAAAGACGGCAAAAAGTGAATAATCGACAACTAAAATTTCAATTGTACTACTTCTTACTGGCTATTACTTCAACTTAGAAGCTTCTTCTGTGTTCTACTATGGTGCTTTTAGTGTTTCCGCATACTGCAGCACGCGACATAGCTTTGCAGACGATAAATGTAACCGTTTCAGAGAGTAGAGCGGCCAATGTGACTATGTGGCTTTAAGTCGATTCGATAACAAATGACGAAAACGGACGGATTTCTCAGGTTTTTACTACATATGAACACTTTTCACATTCTCCCGTGCAACGCGGCTGTTAGTCCTCCTTTCATGCAAAATCTTATGGTCCTAGGTCATGTCCAAGCCAACAAAGCCGGCTAAAAAGTGAATAATCGACAACTAAAACTTCAATTGTACTACTTCTTACTGGCTATTGCTTCAACTTAGAAGCTTCTTCAGTGTTCTACTATGGTGCTTTTAGTGTCTCCGCATACCGCAGCACGCGACATAGCTTTGCAGACGATAAATGTAACCGTCTCAGAGAGAAAAGCGGCCAATGTGACCATATGGCTTTAAGACGATTCGATAACAAATGACGAAAACGGACGGATTTCTCAGGTTTTTAATACATATGAACACTTTTCACATTCTCCCGTGCAACGCGGCTGTTAGTCCTCCTTTCATGCAAAATCGTATGGTCCTAGGTCATGTCCAAGCCACCAAAGCCGGCTAAAAAGTGAATAATCGACAGCTAAAACTTCAATTGTACTACTTCTTACTGGCTACTGCTTCAACTTAGAAGCTTCTTCAGTGTTCTACTATGGTGCTTTTAGTGTCTCCGCAACCCGCAGCACGCGACATAGCTTTGCAGACGATAAATGTAACCGTCTCAGAGAGAAATGCGGCAAATGTGACGATCTGGCTTTAAGACGATTCGATAACAAATGACGAAAACGGACGGATTCCTCAGGTTTTTACTACATATGAACACTTTTCACATTCTCCCGTGCAACGCGGCTGTTAGTCCTCCTTTCATGCAAAATCTTATGGTCCTAGGTCACGTCTAAGCCACCAAAGCCGGCTAAAAAGTGAATAATCGACAACTAAAACTTGAATTGTACTACTTCTTACTGGCTATTGCTTCAACTTAGAAGCTTCTTCAGTCTTCTACTATGGTGCTTTTAGTGTCTCCGCATCCCGCAGCACGCGACATAGCTTTGCAGACGATAAATGTAACCGTCTCAGAGAGAAATGCGGCCAATGTGACGATCTGGCTTTAAGACGATTGGATAACAAATGACGAAAACGGACGGATTTCTCAGGTTTTTACTACATATGAACACTTTTCACATTCTCCGCTGCAACGTGGCTGCTAGTCTTCCTTTCATGCAAAATTTTATGGTTCCACCTCATCTCCAAGCCACCAAAGCCGGCTAAAAAGTGAATAATCGACAACTAAAACTTCAATTGTACTACTTCTTACTGGCTATTGCTTCAACTTAGAAGCTTCTTCAGTGTTCTACTAAGGTGCTTTTAGTGTCTCCGCATACCGCAGCACGCGACATAGCTTTGGAGACGATAAATGTAACCGTCTCAGAGAGAAAAGCGGCCAATGTGACGATCTGGCTTTAAGTCGATTCGATAACAAATGACGAAAACGGACGGATTTCTCAGGTTTTTACTACATATGAACACTTTTCACATTCTCCCGTGCAACGCGGCTGTTAGTCCTCCTTTCATGCAAAATCTTATGGTCCTAGGTCATGTCCAAGCCACCAAAGCCGGCTAAAATGTGAATAATCGACAACTAAAACTTGAATTGTATTAGTTCTTACTGGCTATTACTTCAACTTAGAAGCTTCTTCTGTGTTCTACTATGGTGCTTTTAGTGTCTCCGCATACCGCAGCACGCGACATAGCGTTGCAGACGATAAATGTAACCGTCTCAGAGTGAAAAGCGGCCAATGTGACGATCTGCCTTTAAGACGATTCGATAACAAATGACGACAACGGACGGATTTATCAGGTTTTTACTACATATGAACACTTTTCACATTCTCCCGTGCAACGCGGCTGCCAGTCCTCCTTTCATGTAAAATCTTATGGTCCCAGGTCATGTCCAAGCCACCAAAGACGGCTAAAAAGTGAATAATCGACAACTAAAATTTCAATTGTACTACTTCTTACTGGCTATTACTTCAACTTAGAAGCTTCTTCTGTGTTCTACTATGGTGCTTTTAGTGTTTCCGCATACTGCAGCACGCGACATAGCTTTGCAGACGATAAATGTAACCGTTTCAGAGAGTAGAGCGGCCAATGTGACTATGTGGCTTTAAGTCGATTCGATAACAAATGACGAAAACGGACGGATTTCTCAGGTTTTTACTACATATGAACACTTTTCACATTCTCCCGTGCAACGCGGCTGTTAGTCCTCCTGTCATGCAAAATCTTATGGTCCTAGGTCATGTCCAAGCCAACAAAGCCGGCTAAAAAGTGAATAATCGACAACTAAAACTTCAATTGTACTACTTCTTACTGGCTATTGCTTCAACTTAGAAGCTTCTTCAGTGTTCTACTATGGTGCTTTTAGTGTCTCCGCATACCGCAGCACGCGACATAGCTTTGCAGACGATAAATGTAACCGTCTCAGAGAGAAAAGCGGCCAATGTGACGATCTGGCTTTAAGACGATTCGATAACAAATGACGAAAACGGACGGATTTCTCAGGTTTTTAATACATATGAACACTTTTCACATTCTCCCGTGCAACGCGGCTGTTAGTCCTCCTTTCATGCAAAATCGTATGGTCCTAGGTCATGTCCAAGCCACCAAAGCCGGCTAAAAAGTGATTAATCGACAACTAAAACTTCAATTGTACTACTTCTTACTGGCTATTGCTTCAACTTAGAAGCTTCTTCAGTGTTCTACTATGGTGCTTTTAGTGTCTCCGCATCCCGCAGCACGCGACTTAGCTTTGCAGACGATAAATGTAACCGTCTCAGAGAGAAATGCGGCCAATGTGACGATCTGGCTTTAAGACGATTCGACAACAAATGACGAAAACGGACGGATTTCTCAGGTTTTTACTACATATGAACACTTTTCACATTCTCCCGTGCAACGCGGCTGTTAGTCCTCCTTTCATGCAAAATCTTATGGTCCTAGGTCATGTCCAAGCCACCAAAGCCGGCTAAAAAGTGAATAATCGACAACTAAAACTTCAATTGTACTAATTCTTACTGGCTATTGCTTCAACTTAGAAGCTTCTTCAGTGTTCTACTATGGTGCTTTTAGTGTCTCCGCATCCCGCAGACCGCGACAAAGCTTTGCAGACGATAAATGTAACCGTCTCAGAGAGAAATGCGGCCAATGTGACGATCTGGCTTTAAGACGATTGGATAACAAATGACGAAAACGGACGGATTTCTCAGGTTTTTACTACATATGAACACTTTTCACATTCTCCGCTGCAACGTGGCTGCTAGTCTTCCTTTCATGCAAAATTTTATGGTTCCACCTCATGTCCAAGCCACCAAAGCCGGCAAAAAAGTGAATAATCGACAACTAAAACTTCAATTGTACTACTGCTTACTGGCTATTACTTCAACTTAGAAGCTTCTTCTGTGTTCTACTATGGTGCTTTTAGTGTTTCCGCATACTGCAGCACGCGACATAGCTTTGCAGACGATAAATGTAACCGTTTCAGAGAGTAGAGCGGCCAATGTGACTATGTGGCATAAAGTCGATTCGATATCAAATGACGAAAACGGACGGATTTCTCAAGTTTTTACTACATATGAACACTTTTCACATTCTCCCGTGCAACGCGTCTGCTAGTCCTCCTTTCATGCAAAATCTTATGCTCCTAGGTCATGTCCAAGCCACCAAAGCCGGCTAAAAAGTGAATAATCGACAACTAAAACTTGAATTGTACTACTTCTTACTGGCTATTATTTCAACTTTGAAGTTTCTTCTGTGTTCTACTATGGTGCTTTTAGTGTCTCCGCATACCGCAGCACGCGACATAGCTTTGCAGACGATAAATGTAACCGTCTCAGAGAGAAAAGCGGCCAATGTGACGATCTGGGTTTAAGTCGATTCGATAACAAATGACGAAAACGGACGGATTTCTCAGGTTTTTACTACATATGAACACTTTTCACATTCTCCCGTGCAACGCGGCTGTTAGTCCTCCTTTCATGCAAAATCTTATGGTCCTAGGTCATGTCCAAGCCAACAAAGCCGGCTAAAAAGTGAATAATCGACAACTAAAACTTCAATTGTACTACTTCTTACTGGCTATTGCTTCAACTTAGAAGCTTCTTCAGTGTTCTACTATGGTGCGTTTAGTGTCTCCGCATACCGCAGCACGCGACATAGCTTTGGAGACGATAAGTGTAATCGTCTCAGAGAGAAAAGCGGCCAATGTGACGATCTGGCTTTAAGACGATTCGATAACAAATGACGAAAACGGACGGATTTCTCAGGTTTTTAATACATATGAACACTCTTCACATTATCCCGTGCAACGCGGCTGTTAGTCCTCCTTTCATGCAAAATCGTATGGTCCTAGGTCATGTCCAAGCCACCAAAGCCGGCTAAAAAGTGAATAATCGACAACTAAAACTTCAATTGTACTACTTCTTACTGGCTATTGCTTCAACTTAGAAGCTTCTTCTGTGTTCTACTATGGTGCTTTTAGTGTCTCCGCATAAGGCAGCACGCGACATAGCTTTGCAGACGATAAATGTAACCGTCTCAGAGAGAAAAGCGGCCAATGTGATGATCTGCCTTTAAGACGATTCGATAACAAATGACGAAAACGGACGGATTTCTCAGGTTTTTACTACATATGAACACTTTTCACATTCTCCCGTGCAACGCGGCTGTTAGTCCTCCTTTCATGCAAAATATTATGGTCCTAGGTCATGTCCAAGCCACCAAAGCCGGCTAAAAAGTGAATAATCGACAACTAAAACTTCAATTGTACTAATTCTTACTGGCTATTGCTTCAACTTAGAAGCTTCTTCAGTGTTCTACTATGGTGCTTTTAGTGTCTCCGCATCCCGCAGCCCGCGACAAAGCTTTGCAGACGATAAATGTAACCGTTTCAGAGGGTAGAGCGGCCAATGTGACTATGTGGCATAAAGTCGATTCGATATCAAATGACGAAAACGGACGGATTTCTCAAGTTTTTACTACATATGAACACTTTTCACATTCTCCCGTGCAACGCGTCTGCTAGTCCTCCTTTCATGCAAAATCTTATGGTCCTAGGTCATGTCCAAGCCACCAAAGCCGGCTAAAAAGTGAATAATCGACAACTAAAACTTGAATTGTACTACTTCTTACTGGCTATTGCTTCAACTTTGAAGTTTCTTCTGTGTTCTACTATGGTGCTTTTAGTGTCTCCGCATACCGCAGCACGCGACATAGCTTTGCAGACGATAAATGTAACCGTCTCAGAGAGAAAAGCGGCCAATGTGACGATCTGGGTTTAAGTCGATTCGATAACAAATGACGAAAACGGACGGATTTCTCAGGTTTTTACTACATATGAACACTTTTCACATTCTCCCGTGCAACGCGGCTGTTAGTCCTCCTTTCATGCAAAATCTTATGGTCCTAGGTCATGTCCAAGCCAACAAAGCCGGCTAAAAAGTGAATAATCGACAACTAAAACTTCAATTGTACTACTTCTTACTGGCTATTGCTTCAACTTAGAAGCTTCTTCAGTGTTCTACTATGGTGCTTTTAGTGTCTCCGCATACCGCAGCACGCGACATAGCTTTGGAGACGATAAGTGTAACCGTCTCAGAGAGAAAAGCGGCCAATGTGACGATCTGGCTTTAAGACGATTCGATAACAAATGACGAAAACGGACGGATTTCTCAGGTTTTTAATACATATGAACACTCTTCACATTATCCCGTGCAACGCGGCTGTTAGTCCTCCTTTCATGCAAAATCGTATGGTCCTAGGTCATGTCCAAGCCACCAAAGCCGGCTAAAAAGTGAATAATCGACAACTAAAACTTCAATTGTACTACTTCTTACTGGCTATTGCTTCAACTTAGAAGCTTCTTCTGTGTTCTACTATGGTGCTTTTAGTGTCTCCGCATAAGGCAGCACGCGACATAGCTTTGCAGACGATAAATGTAACCGTCTCAGAGACAAAAGCGGCCAATGTGATGATCAGCCTTTAAGACGATTCGATAACAAATGACGAAAACGGACGGATTTCTCAGGTTTTTAATACATATGAACACTTTTCACATTCTCCCGTGCAACGCGGCTGTTAGTCCTCCTTTCATGCATAATCTTATGGTCCTAGGTCATGTCCAAGCCACCAAAGCCGGCTAAAAAGTGAATAATCGACAACTAAAACTTCAATTGTACTACTTCTTACTGGCTATTGCTTCAACTTAGAAGCTTCTTCAGTGTTCTACTATGGTGCTTTTCGTGTCTCCGCATCCCGCAGCACGCGACATAGATTTGCAGACGATAAATGTAACCGTCTCAGAAAGAAAAGCAGCCAATGTGACGATCTGGCTTTAAGACGATTCGATAACAAATGACGAAAACGGACGGATTTCTCAGGTTTTTACTACATATGAACACTTTTCGCATTCTCCGGTGCAACGTGGCTGCTAGTCATCCTTTCATGCAAAATTTTATGGTTCCACCTCATGTCCAAGCCACCAAAGCCGGCTAAAAAGTGAATAATCGACAACTAAAACTTCAATTGTACTACTTCTTACTGGCTATTGCTTCAACTTAGAAGCTTCTTCAGTGTTCTACTAAGGTGCTTTTAGTGTCTCCGCATACCGCAGCACGCGACATAGCTTTGTAGACGATAAATGTAACCGTCTCAGAGAGAAAAGCGGCCAATGTGACGATCTGGCTTTAAGTCGATTCGATAACAAATGACGAAAACGGACGGATTTCTCAGGTTTTTACTACATATGAACACTTTTCACATTCTCCGCTGCAACGTGGCTGCTAGTCTTCCTTTCATGCAAAATTTTATGGTTCCACCTCATGTCCAAGCCACCAAAGCCGGCAAAAAAGTGAATAATCGACAACTAAAACTTCAATTGTACTACTGCTTACTGGCTATTACTTCAACTTAGAAGCTTCTTCTGTGTTCTACTATGGTGCTTTTAGTGTTTCCGCATACTGCAGCACGCGACATAGCTTTGCAGACGATAAATGTAACCGTTTCAGAGGGTAGAGCGGCCAATGTGACTATGTGGCATAAAGTCGATTCGATAACAAATGACGAGAACGGACGGATTTCTCAAGTTTTTACTACATATGAACACTTTTCACATTCTCCCGTGCAACGCGTCTGCTAGTCCTCCTTTCATGCAAAATCTTATGGTCCTAGGTCATGTCCAAGCCACCAAAGCCGGCTAAAAAGTGAATAATCGACAACTAAAACTTGAATTGTACTACTTCTTACTGGCTATTATTTCAACTTTGAAGTTTCTTCTGTGTTCTACTATGGTGCTTTTAGTGTCTCCGCATACCGCAGCACGCGACATAGCTTTGCAGACGATAAATGTAACCGTCTCAGAGAGAAAAGCGGCCAATGTGACGATCTGGCTTTAAGTCGATTCGATAACAAATGACGAAAACGGACGGATTTCTCAGGTTTTTACTACATATGAACACTTTTCACATTCTCCCGTGCAACGCGGCTGTTAGTCCTCCTTTCATGCAAAATCTTATGGTCCTAGGTCATGTCCAAGCCAACAAAGCCGGCTAAAAAGTGAATAATCGACAACTAAAACTTCAATTGTACTACTTCTTACTGGCTATTGCTTCAACTTAGAAGCTTCTTCAGTGTTCTACTATGGTGCTTTTAGTGTCTCCGCATACCGCAGCACGCGACATAGCTTTGGAGACGATAAATGTAACCGTCTCAGAGAGAAAAGCGGCCAATGTGACGATCTGGCTTTAAGACGATTCGATAACAAATGACGAAAACGGACGGATTTCTCAGGTTTTTAATACATATGAACACTCTTCACATTATCCCGTGCAACGCGGCTGTTAGTCCTCCTTTCATGCAAAATCGTATGGTCCTAGGTCATGTCCAAGCCACCAAAGCCGGCTAAAAAGTGAATAATCGACAACTAAAACTTCAATTGTACTACTTCTTACTGGCTATTGCTTCAACTTAGAAGCTTCTTCTGTGTTCTACTATGGTGCTTTTAGTGTCTCCGCATACCGCAGCACGCGACATAGCTTTGCAGACGATAAATGTAACCGTCTCAGAGAGAAAAGCGGCCAATGTGATGATCTGCCTTTAAGACGATTCGATAACAAAAGACGAAAACGGACGGATTTCTCAGGTTTTTACTACATATGAACACTTTTCACATTCTCCCGTGCAACGCGGCTGTTAGTCCTCCTTTCATGCATAATCTTATGGTCCTAGGTCATGTCCAAGCCACCAAAGCCGGCTAAAAAGTGAATAATCGACAACTAAAACTTCAATTGTACTACTTCTTACTGGCTATTGCTTCAACTTAGAAGCTTCTTCAGTGTTCTACTATGGTGCTTTTAGTGTCTCCGCATCCCGCAGCACGCGACATAGATTTGCAGACGATAAATGTAACCGTCTCAGAAAGAAAAGCAGCCAATGTGACGATCTGGCTTTAAGACGATTCGATAACAAATGACTAAAACGGACGGATTTCTCAGGTTTTTACTACATATGAACACTTTTCGCATTCTCCGGTGCAACTTGGCTGCTAGTCTTCCTTTCATGCAAAATTTTATGGTTCCACCTCATGTCCAAGCAACCAAAGCCGGCTAAAAAGTGAATAATCGACAACTAAAACTTCATTTGTACTACTTCTTACTGGCTATTACTTCAACATAGAAGCTTCTTCAGTGTTCTACTATGGTGCTTTTAGTGTTTCCGTATAACGCAGCACGCGACATAGCTTTGTAGACGATAAATGTAACCGTTTCAGAGAGTAGAGCGGCCAATGTGACTATGTGGCTTAAAGTCGATTCGATAACAAATGACGAAAACGGACGGATTTCTCAGGTTTTTACTACATATGAACACTTTTCACATTCTCCCGTGCAACGCGTCTGCTAGTCCTCCTTTCATGCAAAATCTTATGGTCCTAGGTCATGTCCAAGCCACCAAAGCCGGCTAAAAAGTGAATAATCGACAACTAAAACTTGAACTGTACTACTTCTTACTGGCTATTACTTCAACTTAGAAGCTTCTTCTGTGTTCTACTATGGTGCTTTTAGTGTCTCCGCATACCGCAGCACGCGACATAGCTTTGCAGGCGATAAATGTAACCGTCTCAGAGAGAAAAGCGGCCAATGTGACGATCTGGCTTTAAGTCGATTCGATAACAAATGACGAAAACGGACGGATTTCTCAGGTTTTTACTACATATGAACACTTTTCACATTCTCCCGTGCAACGCGGCTGTTAGTCCTCCTTTCATGCAAAATCTTATGGTCCTAGGTCATGTCCAAGCCAACAAAGCCGGCTAAAAAGTGAATAATCGACAACTAAAACTTCAATTGTACTACTTCTTACTGGCTATTGCTTCAACTTAGAAGCTTCTTCAGTGTTCTACTATGGTGCTTTTAGTGTCTCCGCATACCGCAGCACGCGACATAGCTTTGGAGACGATAAATGTAACCGTCTCAGAGAGAAAAGCGGCCAATGTGACGATCTGGCTTTAAGACGATTCGATAACAAATGACGAAAACGGACGGATTTCTCAGGTTTTTAATACATATGAACACTCTTCACATTATCCCGTGCAACGCGGCTGTTAGTCCTCCTTTCATGCAAAATCGTATGGTCCTAGGTCATGTCCAAGCCACCAAAGCCGGCTAAAAAGTGAATAATCGACAACTAAAACTTCAATTGTACTACTTCTTACTGGCTATTGCTTCAACTTAGAAGCTTCTTCAGTGTTCTACTATGGTGCTTTTAGTGTCTCCGCATACCGCAGCACGCGACATAGCTTTGCAGACGATAAATGTAACCGTCTCAGAGAGAAAAGCGGCCAATGTGATGATCTGGCTTTAAGACGATTCGATAACAAATGACGAAAACGGACGGATTTCTCAGGTTTTTACTACATATGAACACTTTTAGCATTCTCCCGTGCAACGCGGCTGTTAGTCCTCCTTTCATGCATAATCTTATGGTCCTAGGTCATGTCCAAGCCACCAAAGCCGGCTAAAAAGTGAATAATCGACAACTAAAACTTCAATTGTACTACTTCTTACTGGCTATTGCTTCAACTTAAAAGCTTCTTCAGTGTTCTACTATGGTGCTTTTAGTGTCTCCGCATCCCGCAGCACGCGACATAGCTTTGCAGACGATAAATGTAACCGTCTCAGAGAGAAATGCGGCCAATGTGACGATCTGGCTTTAAGACGATTCGATAACAAATGACGAAAACGGACGGATTTCTCAGGTTTTTACTACATATGAACACTTTTCACATTCTCCGCTGCAACGTGGCTGCTAGTCTTCCTTTCATGCAAAATTTTATGGTTCCACCTCATGTCCAAGCCACCAAAGCCGGCAAAAAAGTGAATATTCGACAACTAAAACTTCAATTGTACTAATTCTTACTGGCTATTACTTCAACTTAGAAGCTTCTTCTGTTTTCTACTATGGTGCTTTTAGTGTTTCCGCATACTGCAGCACGCGACATAGCTTTGCAGACGATAAATGTAACCGTTTCAGAGAGTAGAGCGGCCAATGTGACTATGTGGCTTAAAGTCGATTCGATAACAAATGACGAAAACGGACGGATTTCTCAGGTTTTTACTACATATGAACACTTTTCACATTCTCCCGTGCAACGCGTCTGCTAGTCCTCCTTTCATGCAAAATCTTATGGTCCTAGGTCATGTCCAAGCCACCAAAGCCGGCTAAAAAGTGAATAATCGACAACTAAAACTTGAATTGTACTACTTCTTACTGGCTATTACTTCAACTTTGAAGTTTCTTCTGTGTTCTACTATGGTGCTTTTAGTGTCTCCGCATACCGCAGCACGCGACATAGCTTTGCAGACGATAAATGTAACCGTCTCAGAGAGAAAAGCGGCCAATGTGACGATCTGGCTTTAAGTCGATTCGATAACAAATGACGAAAACGGACGGATTTCTCAGGTTTTTACTACATATGAACACTTTTCACATTCTCCCGTGCACGCGGCTGTTAGTCCTCCTTTCATGCAAAATCTTATGGTCCTAGGTCATGTCCAAGCCACCAAAGCCGGCTAAAAAGTGAATAATCGACAACTAAAACTTCAATTGTACTACTTCTTACTGGCTATTGCTTCAACTTAGAAGCTTTTTCAGTGTTCTACTATGGTGCTTTTAGTGTCTCCGCATACCGCAGCACGCGACATAGCTTTGGAGACGATAAATGTAACCGTCTCAGAGAGAAAAGCGGCCAATGTGACGATCTGGCTTTAAGACGATTCGATAACAAATGACGAAAACGGACGGATTTCTCAGGTTTTTAATACATATGAACACTCTTCACATTATCCCGTGCAACGCGGCTGTTAGTCCTCCTTTCATGCAAAATCGTATGGTCCTAGGTCATGTCCAAGCCACCAAAGCCGGCTAAAAAGTGAATAATCGACAACTAAAACTTCAATTGTACTACTTCTTACTGGCTATTGCTTCAACTTAGAAGCTTCTTCAGTGTTCTACTATGGTGCTTTTAGTGTCTCCGCATACCGCAGCACGCGACATAGCTTTGCAGACGATAAATGTAACCGTCTCAGAGAGAAAAGCGGCCAATGTGATGATCTGGCTTTAAGACGATTCGATAACAAATGACGAAAACGGACGGATTTCTCAGGTTTTTACTACATATGAACACTTTTCACATTCTCCCGTGCAACGCGGCTGTTAGTCCTCCTTTCATGCATAATCTTATGGTCCTAGGTCATGTCCAAGCCACCAAAGCCGGCTAAAAAGTGAATAATCGACAACTAAAACTTCAATTGTACTACTTCTTACTGGCTATTGCTTCAACTTAGAAGCTTCTTCAGTGTTCTACTATGGTGCTTTTAGTGTCTCCGCATCCCGCAGCACGCGACATAGCTTTGCAGACGATAAATGTAACCGTCTCAGAGAGAAATGCGGCCAATGTGACGATCTGGCTTTAAGACGATTCGATAACAAATGACGAAAACGGACGGATTTCTCAGGTTTTTACTACATATGAACACTTTTCACATTCTCCGCTGCAACGTGGCTGCTAGTCTTCCTTTCATGCAAAATTTTATGGTTCCACCTCATGTCCAAGCCACCAAAGCCGGCAAAAAAGTGAATATTCGACAACTAAAACTTCAATTGTACTAATTCTTACTGGCTATTACTTCAACTTAGAAGCTTCTTCTGTTTTCTACTATGGTGCTTTTAGTGTTTCCGCATACTGCAGCACGCGACATAGCTTTGCAGACGATAAATGTAACCGTTTCAGAGAGTAGAGCGGCCAATGTGACTATGTGGCTTAAAGTCGATTCGATAACAAATGACGAAAACGGACGGATTTCTCAGGTTTTTACTACATATGAACACTTTTCACATTCTCCCGTGCAACGCGTCTGCTAGTCCTCCTTTCATGCAAAATCTTATGGTCCTAGGTCATGTCCAAGCCACCAAAGCCGGCTAAAAAGTGAATAATCGACAACTAAAACTTGAATTGTACTACTTCTTACTGGCTATTACTTCAACTTTGAAGTTTCTTCTGTGTTCTACTATGGTGCTTTTAGTGTCTCCGCATACCGCAGCACGCGACATAGCTTTGCAGACGATAAATGTAACCGTCTCAGAGAGAAAAGCGGCCAATGTGACGATCTGGCTTTAAGTCGATTCGATAACAAATGACGAAAACGGACGGATTTCTCAGGTTTTTACTACATATGAACACTTTTCACATTCTCCCGTGCACGCGGCTGTTAGTCCTCCTTTCATGCAAAATCTTATGGTCCTAGGTCATGTCCAAGCCACCAAAGCCGGCTAAAAAGTGAATAATCGACAACTAAAACTTCAATTGTACTACTTCTTACTGGCTATTGCTTCAACTTAGAAGCTTTTTCAGTGTTCTACTATGGTGCTTTTAGTGTCTCCGCATACCGCAGCACGCGACATAGCTTTGGAGACGATAAATGTAACCGTCTCAGAGAGAAAAGCGGCCAATGTGACGATCTGGCTTTAAGACGATTCGATAACAAATGACGAAAACGGACGGATTTCTCAGGTTTTTAATACATATGAACACTCTTCACATTATCCCGTGCAACGCGGCTGTTAGTCCTCCTTTCATGCAAAATCGTATGGTCCTAGGTCATGTCCAAGCCACCAAAGCCGGCTAAAAAGTGAATAATCGACAACTAAAACTTCAATTGTACTACTTCTTACTGGCTATTGCTTCAACTTAGAAGCTTCTTCAGTGTTCTACTATGGTGCTTTTAGTGTCTCCGCATACCGCAGCACGCGACATAGCTTTGCAGACGATAAATGTAACCGTCTCAGAGAGAAAAGCGGCCAATGTGATGATCTGGCTTTAAGACGATTCGATAACAAATGACGAAAACGGAAGGATTTCTCAGGTTTTTACTACATATGAACACTTTTTACATTCTCCCGTGCAACGCGGCTGTTAGTCCTGATTTCATGCATAATCTTATGGTCCTAGGTCATGTCCAAGCCACCAAAGCCGGCTAAAAAGTGAATAATCGACAACTAAAACTTCAATTGTACTACTTCTTACTGGCTATTGCTTCAACTTAGAAGCTTCTTCAGTGTTCTACTATGGTGCTTTTAGTGTCTCCGCATCCCGCAGCACTCGACATAGATTTGCAGACGATAAATGTAACCGTCTCAGAAAGAAAAGCAGCCAATGTGACGATCTGGCTTTAAGACGATTCGATAACAAATGACGAAAACGGACGGATTTCTCAGGTTTTTACTACATATGAACACTTTTCGCATTCTCCGGTGCAACGTGGCTGCTAGTCTTCCTTTCATGCAAAATTTTATGGTTCCACCTCATGTCCAAGCAACCAAAGCCGGCTAAAAAGTGAATAATCGACAACTAAAACTTCATTTGTACTACTTCTTACTGGCTATTACTTCAACATAGAAGCTTCTTCAGTGTTCTACTATGGTGCTTTTAGTGTTTCCGCATAACTCAGCACGCGACATAGCTTTGTAGACGATAAATGTAACCGTTTCAGAGAGAAGAGCGGCCAATGTGACGATCTGGCTTTAAGTCGATTCGATAACAAATGACGAAAACGGACGGATTTCCCAGGTTTTTACTACATATGAACACTTTTCACATTCTCCCGTGCAACGCGGCTGCTAGTCCTCCTTTCATGCAAAATCTTAAGGTCCTAGGTCATGTCCAAGCCACCAAAGCCGGCTAAAATGTGAATAATCGACAACTACAACTTGAATTGTATTACTTCTTACTGGCTATTACTTCAATTTAGAAGCTTCTTCTGTGTTCTACTATGGTGCTTTTAGTGTCTCCGCATCCCGCAGCACGCGACATAGCTTTGCAGACGATAAATGTAACCGTCTCAGAGAGAAATGCGGCCAATGTGACGATCTGGCTTTAAGACGATTCGATAACAAATGACGAAAACGGACGGATTTCTCAGGTTTTTACTACATATGAACACTTTTCACATTCTCCCGTGCAACGCGGCTGTTAGTCCTCCTTTCATGCAAAATCGTATGGTCCTAGGTCATGTCCAAGCCACCAAAGCCGGCTAAAAATTGAATAATCGACAACTAAAACTTCAATTGTACTACTTCTTACTGGCTATTGCTTCAACTTAGAAGCTTCTTCAGTGTTCTACTATGGTGCTTTTAGTGTCTCCGCATCCCGCAGCACGCGACATAGCTTTGCAGACGATAAATGTAACCGTCTCAGAGAGAAATGCGGCCAATGTGACGATCAGGCTTTAAGACGATTCCATAACAAATGACGAAAACGGACGGATTTCTCAGGTTTTTACAACATATGAACACTTTTCACATTCTCCGCTGCAACGTGGCTGCTAGTCTTCCTTTCATGCAAAATTTTATGGTTCCACCTCATGTCCAAGCCACCAAAGCCGGCTAAAAAGTGAATAATCGACAACTAAAACTTCAATTGTACTACTTCTTACTGGCTATTACTTCAACTTAGAAGCTTCTTCTGTGTTCTACTATGGTGCTTTTAGTGTTTCCGCATACTGCAGCACGCGACATAGCTTTGCAGACGATAAATGTAACCGTTTCAGAGAGTAGAGCGGCCAATGTGACTATGTGGCTTAAAGTCGATTCGGTAACAAATGACGAAAACGGACGGATTTCTCAGGTTTTTACTACATATGAACACTTTTCACATTCTCCCGTGCAACGCGTCTGCTAGTCCTCCTTTCATGCAAAATCTTATGGTCCTAGGTCATGTCCAAGCCACCAAAGCCGGCTAAAAAGTGAATAATCGACAACTAAAACTTGAATTGTACTACTTCTTACTGGCTATTACTTCAACTTTGAAGTTTCTTCTGTGTTCTACTATGGTGCTTTTAGTGTCTCCGCATACCGCAGCACGCGACATAGCTTTGCAGACGATAAATGTAACTGTCTCAGAGAGAAAAGCGGCCAATGTGACGATCTGGCTTTAAGTCGATTCGATAACAAATGACGAAAACGGACGGATTTCTCAGGTTTTTACTACATATGAACACTTTTCACATTCTCCCGTGCAACGCGGCTGTTAGTCCTCCTTTCATGCAAAATCTTATGGTCCTAGGTCATGTCCAAGCCAACAAAGCCGGCTAAAAAGTGAATAATCGACAACTAAAACTTCAATTGTACTACTTCTTACTGGCTATTGCTTCAACTTAGACGCTTCTTCAGTGTTCTACTATGGTGCTTTTAGTGTCTCCGCATCCCGCAGCACGCGACATAGCTTTGCAGACGATAAATGTAACCGTCTCAGAAAGAAAAGCAGCCAATGTGACGATCTGGCTCTAAGACGATTCGATAACAAATGACGAAAACGGACGGATTTCTCAGGTTTTTACTACATATGAACACTTTTCGCATTCTCCGGTGCAACGTGGCTGCTAGTCTTCCTTTCATGCAAAATTTTATGGTTCCCCCTCATGTCCAAGCAACCAAAGCCGGCTAAAAAGTGAATAATCGACAACTAAAACTTCATTTGTACTACTTCTTACTGGCTATTACTTCAACATAGAAGCTTCTTCAGTGTTCTACTATGGTGCTTTTAGTGTTTCCGCATAACGCAGCACGCGACATAGCTTTGTAGACGATAAATGTAACCGTTTCAGAGAGAAGAGCGGCCAATGTGACGAACTGGCTTTAAGTCGATTCGATAACAAATGACGAAAACGGACGGATTTCCCAGGTTTTTACTACATATGAACACTTTTCACATTCTCCCGTGCAACGCGGCTGCTAGTCCTCCTTTCATGCAAAATCTTAAGGTCCTAGGTCATGTCCAAGCCACCAAAGCCGGCTAAAATGTGAATAATCGACAACTACAACTTGAATTGTATTACTTCTTACTGGCTACTACTTCAATTTAGAAGCTTCTTCTGTGTTCTACTATGGTGCTTTTAGTGTCTCCGCATCCCGCAGCACGCGACATAGCTTTGCAGACGATAAATGTAACCGTCTCAGAGAGAAATGCGGCCAATGTGACGATCTGGCTTTAAGACGATTCGATAACAAATGACGAAAACGGACGGATTTCTCAGGTTTTTACTACATATGAACACTTTTCACATTCTCCCGTGCAACGCGGCTGTTAGTCCTCCTTTCAAGCAAAATCGTATGGTCCTAGGTCATGTCCAAGCCACCAAAGCCGGCTAAAAATTGAATAATCGACAACTAAAACTTCAATTGTACTACTTCTTACTGGCTATTGCTTCAACTTAGAAGCTTCTTCAGTGTTCTACTATGGTGCTTTTAGTGTCTCCGCATCCCGCAGCACGCGACATAGCTTTGCAGACGATAAATGTAACCGTCTCAGAGAGAAATGCGGCCAATGTGACGATCAGGCTTTAAGACGATTCCATAACAAATGACGAAAACGGACGGATTTCTCAGGTTTTTACAACATATGAACACTTTTCACATTCTCCGCTGCAACGTGGCTGCTAGTCTTCCTTTCATGCAAAATTTTATGGTTCCACCTCATGTCCAAGCCACCAAAGCCGGCTAAAAAGTGAATAATCGACAACTAAAACTTCAATTGTACTACTTCTTACTGGCTATTACTTCAACTTAGAAGCTTCTTCTGTGTTCTACTATGGTGCTTTTAGTGTTTCCGCATACTGCAGCACGCGACATAGCTTTGCAGACGATAAATGTAACCGTTTCAGAGAGTAGAGCGGCCAATGTGACTATGTGGCTTAAAGTCGATTCGGTAACAAATGACGAAAACGGACGGATTTCTCAGGTTTTTACTACATATGAACACTTTTCACATTCTCCCGTGCAACGCGTCTGCTAGTCCTCCTTTCATGCAAAATCTTATGGTCCTAGGTCATGTCCAAGCCACCAAAGCCGGCTAAAAAGTGAATAATCGACAACTAAAACTTGAATTGTACTACTTCTTACTGGCTATTACTTCAACTTTGAAGTTTCTTCTGTGTTCTACTATGGTGCTTTTAGTGTCTCCGCATACCGCAGCACGCGACATAGCTTTGCAGACGATAAATGTAACTGTCTCAGAGAGAAAAGCGGCCAATGTGACGATCTGGCTTTAAGTCGATTCGATAACAAATGACGAAAACGGACGGATTTCTCAGGTTTTTACTACATATGAACACTTTTCACATTCTCCCGTGCAACGCGGCTGTTAGTCCTCCTTTCATGCAAAATCTTATGGTCCTAGGTCATGTCCAAGCCAACAAAGCCGGCTAAAAAGTGAATAATCGACAACTAAAACTTCAATTGTACTACTTCTTACTGGCTATTGCTTCAACTTAGACGCTTCTTCAGTGTTCTACTATGGTGCTTTTAGTGTCTCCGCATCCCGCAGCACGCGACATAGCTTTGCAGACGATAAATGTAACCGTCTCAGAAAGAAAAGCAGCCAATGTGACGATCTGGCTCTAAGACGATTCGATAACAAATGACGAAAACGGACGGATTTCTCAGGTTTTTACTACATATGAACACTTTTCGCATTCTCCGGTGCAACGTGGCTGCTAGTCTTCCTTTCATGCAAAATTTTATGGTTCCACCTCATGTCCAAGCAACCAAAGCCGGCTAAAAAGTGAATAATCGACAACTAAAACTTCATTTGTACTACTTCTTACTGGCTATTACTTCAACATAGAAGCTTCTTCAGTGTTCTACTATGGTGCTTTTAGTGTTTCCGCATAACGCAGCACGCGACATAGCTTTGTAGACCATAAATGTAACCGTTTCAGAGAGAAGAGCGGCCAATGTGACGATCTGGCTTTAAGTCGATTCGATAACAAATGACGAAAACGGACGGATTTCCCAGGTTTTTACTACATATGAACACTTTTCACATTCTCCCGTGCAACGCGGCTGCTAGTCCTCCTTTCATGCAAAATCTTAAGGTCCTAGGTCATGTCCAAGCCACCAAAGCCGGCTAAAATGTGAATAATCGACAACTACAACTTGAATTGTATTACTTCTTACTGGCTACTACTTCAATTTAGAAGCTTCTTCTGTGTTCTACTATGGTGCTTTTAGTGTCTCCGCATCCCGCAGCACGCGACATAGCTTTGCAGACGATAAATGTAACCGTCTCAGAGAGAAATGCGGCCAATGTGACGATCTGGCTTTAAGACGATTCGATAAGAAATGACGAAAACGGACGGATTTCTCAGGTTTTTACTACATATGAACACTTTTCACATTCTCCCGTGCAACGCGGCTGTTAGTCCTCCTTTCATGCAAAATCGTATGGTCCTAGGTCATGTCCAAGCCACCAAAGCCGGCTAAAAATTGAATAATCGACAACTAAAACTTCAATTGTACTACTTCTTACTGGCTATTGCTTCAACTTAGAAGCTTCTTCAGTGTTCTACTATGGTGCTTTTAGTGTCTCCGCATCCCGCAGCACGCGACATAGCTTTGCAGACGATAAATGTAACCGTCTCAGAGAGAAATGCGGCCAATGTGACGATCAGGCTTTAAGACGATTCCATAACAAATGACGAAAACGGACGGATTTCTCAGGTTTTTACAACATATGAACACTTTTCACATTCTCCGCTGCAACGTGGCTGCTAGTCTTCCTTTCATGCAAAATTTTATGGTTCCACCTCATGTCCAAGCCACCAAAGCCGGCTAAAAAGTGAATAATCGACAACTAAAACTTCAATTGTACTACTTCTTACTGGCTATTACTTCAACATAGAAGCTTCTTCAGTGTTCTACTATGGTGCTTTTAGTGTTTCCGCATAACTCAGCACGCGACATAGCTTTGCAGACGATAAATGTAACCGTTTCAGAGAGTAGAGCGGCCAATGTGACTATGTGGCTTAAAGTCGATTCGGTAACAAATGACGAAAACGGACGGATTTCTCAGGTTTTTAATACATATGAACACTCTTCACATTATCCCGTGCAACGCGGCTGTTAGTCCTCCTTTCATGCAAAATCGTATGGTCCTAGGTCATGTCCAAGCCACCAAAGCCGGCTAAAAAGTGAATAATCGACAACTAAAACTTCAATTGTACTACTTCTTACTGGCTATTGCTTCAACTTAGAAGCTTCTTCAGTGTTCTACTATGGTGCTTTTAGTGTCTCCGCATACCGCAGCACGCGACATAGCTTTGCAGACGATAAATGTAACCGTCTCAGAGAGAAAAGCGGCCAATGTGATGATCTGGCTTTAAGACGATTCGATAACAAATGACGAAAACGGACGGATTTCTCAGGTTTTTACTACATATGAACACTTTTTACATTCTCCCGTGCAACGCGGCTGTTAGTCCTCCTTTCATGCATAATCTTATGGTCCTAGGTCATGTCCAAGCCACCAAAGCCGGCTAAAAAGTGAATAATCGACAACTAAAACTTCAATTGTACTACTTCTTACTGGCTATTGCTTCAACTTAGAAGCTTCTTCAGTGTTCTACTATGGTGCTTTTAGTGTCTCCGCATCCCGCAGCACTCGACATAGATTTGCAGACGATAAATATAACCGTCTCAGAAAGAAAAGCAGCCAATGTGACGATCTGGCTTTAAGACGATTCGATAACAAATGACGAAAACGGACGGATTTCTCAGGTTTTTACTACATATGAACACTTTTCGCATTCTCCGGTGCAACGTGGCTGCTAGTCTTCCTTTCATGCAAAATTTTATGGTTCCACCTCATGTCCAAGCAACCAAAGCCGGCTAAAAAGTGAATAATCGACAACTAAAACTTCATTTGTACTACTTCTTACTGGCTATTACTTCAACATAGAAGCTTCTTCAGTGTTCTACTATGGTGCTTTTAGTGTTTCCGCATAACTCAGCACGCGACATAGCTTTGTAGACGATAAATGTAACCGTTTCAGAGAGAAGAGCGGCCAATGTGACGATCTGGCTTTAAGTCGATTCGATAACAAATGACGAAAACGGACGGATTTCCCAGGTTTTTACTACATATGAACACTTTTCACATTCTCCCGTGCAACGCGGCTGCTAGTCCTCCTTTCATGCAAAATCTTAAGGTCCTAGGTCATGTCCAAGCCACCAAAGCCGGCTAAAATGTGAATAATCGACAACTACAACTTGAATTGTATTACTTCTTACTGGCTATTACTTCAATTTAGAAGCTTCTTCTGTGTTCTACTATGGTGCTTTTAGTGTCTCCGCATCCCGCAGCACGCGACATAGCTTTGCAGACGATAAATGTAACCGTCTCAGAGAGAAATGCGGCCAATGTGACGATCTGGCTTTAAGACGATTCGATAACAAATGACGAAAACGGACGGATTTCTCAGGTTTTTACTACATATGAACACTTTTCACATTCTCCCGTGCAACGCGGCTGTTAGTCCTCCTTTCATGCAAAATCGTATGGTCCTAGGTCATGTCCAAGCCACCAAAGCCGGCTAAAAATTGAATAATCGACAACTAAAACTTCAATTGTACTACTTCTTACTGGCTATTGCTTCAACTTAGAAGCTTCTTCAGTGTTCTACTATGGTGCTTTTAGTGTCTCCGCATCCCGCAGCACGCGACATAGCTTTGCAGACGATAAATGTAACCGTCTCAGAGAGAAATGCGGCCAATGTGACGATCAGGCTTTAAGACGATTCCATAACAAATGACGAAAACGGACGGATTTCTCAGGTTTTTACAACATATGAACACTTTTCACATTCTCCGCTGCAACGTGGCTGCTAGTCTTCCTTTCATGCAAAATTTTATGGTTCCACCTCATGTCCAAGCCACCAAAGCCGGCTAAAAAGTGAATAATCGACAACTAAAACTTCAATTGTACTACTTCTTACTGGCTATTACTTCAACTTAGAAGCTTCTTCTGTGTTCTACTATGGTGCTTTTAGTGTTTCCGCATACTGCAGCACGCGACATAGCTTTGCAGACGATAAATGTAACCGTTTCAGAGAGTAGAGCGGCCAATGTGACTATGTGGCTTAAAGTCGATTCGGTAACAAATGACGAAAACGGACGGATTTCTCAGGTTTTTACTACATATGAACACTTTTCACATTCTCCCGTGCAACGCGTCTGCTAGTCCTCCTTTCATGCAAAATCTTATGGTCCTAGGTCATGTCCAAGCCACCAAAGCCGGCTAAAAAGTGAATAATCGACAACTAAAACTTGAATTGTACTACTTCTTACTGGCTATTACTTCAACTTTGAAGTTTCTTCTGTGTTCTACTATGGTGCTTTTAGTGTCTCCGCATACCGCAGCACGCGACATAGCTTTGCAGACGATAAATGTAACTGTCTCAGAGAGAAAAGCGGCCAATGTGACGATCTGGCTTTAAGTCGATTCGATAACAAATGACGAAAACGGACGGATTTCTCAGGTTTTTACTACATATGAACACTTTTCACATTCTCCCGTGCAACGCGGCTGTTAGTCCTCCTTTCATGCAAAATCTTATGGTCCTAGGTCATGTCCAAGCCAACAAAGCCGGCTAAAAAGTGAATAATCGACAACTAAAACTTCAATTGTACTACTTCTTACTGGCTATTGCTTCAACTTAGACGCTTCTTCAGTGTTCTACTATGGTGCTTTTAGTGTCTCCGCATCCCGCAGCACGCGACATAGCTTTGCAGACGATAAATGTAACCGTCTCAGAAAGAAAAGCAGCCAATGTGACGATCTGGCTCTAAGACGATTCGATAACAAATGACGAAAACGGACGGATTTCTCAGGTTTTTACTACATATGAACACTTTTCGCATTCTCCGGTGCAACGTGGCTGCTAGTCTTCCTTTCATGCAAAATTTTATGGTTCCACCTCATGTCCAAGCAACCAAAGCCGGCTAAAAAGTGAATAATCGACAACTAAAACTTCATTTGTACTACTTCTTACTGGCTATTACTTCAACATAGAAGCTTCTTCAGTGTTCTACTATGGTGCTTTTAGTGTTTCCGCATAACGCAGCACGCGACATAGCTTTGTAGACGATAAATGTAACCGTTTCAGAGAGAAGAGCGGCCAATGTGACGAACTGGCTTTAAGTCGATTCGATAACAAATGACGAAAACGGACGGATTTCCCAGGTTTTTACTACATATGAACACTTTTCACATTCTCCCGTGCAACGCGGCTGCTAGTCCTCCTTTCATGCAAAATCTTAAGGTCCTAGGTCATGTCCAAGCCACCAAAGCCGGCTAAAATGTGAATAATCGACAACTACAACTTGAATTGTATTACTTCTTACTGGCTACTACTTCAATTTAGAAGCTTCTTCTGTGTTCTACTATGGTGCTTTTAGTGTCTCCGCATCCCGCAGCACGCGACATAGCTTTGCAGACGATAAATGTAACCGTCTCAGAGAGAAATGCGGCCAATGTGACGATCTGGCTTTAAGACGATTCGATAACAAATGACGAAAACGGACGGATTTCTCAGGTTTTTACTACATATGAACACTTTTCACATTCTCCCGTGCAACGCGGCTGTTAGTCCTCCTTTCATGCAAAATCGTATGGTCCTAGGTCATGTCCAAGCCACCAAAGCCGGCTAAAAATTGAATAATCGACAACTAAAACTTCAATTGTACTACTTCTTACTGGCTATTGCTTCAACTTAGAAGCTTCTTCAGTGTTCTACTATGGTGCTTTTAGTGTCTCCGCATCCCGCAGCACGCGACATAGCTTTGCAGACGATAAATGTAACCGTCTCAGAGAGAAATGCGGCCAATGTGACGATCAGGCTTTAAGACGATTCCATAACAAATGACGAAAACGGACGGATTTCTCAGGTTTTTACAACATATGAACACTTTTCACATTCTCCGCTGCAACGTGGCTGCTAGTCTTCCTTTCATGCAAAATTTTATGGTTCCACCTCATGTCCAAGCCACCAAAGCCGGCTAAAAAGTGAATAATCGACAACTAAAACTTCAATTGTACTACTTCTTACTGGCTATTACTTCAACTTAGAAGCTTCTTCTGTGTTCTACTATGGTGCTTTTAGTGTTTCCGCATACTGCAGCACGCGACATAGCTTTGCAGACGATAAATGTAACCGTTTCAGAGAGTAGAGCGGCCAATGTGACTATGTGGGTTAAAGTCGATTCGGTAACAAATGACGAAAACGGACGGATTTCTCAGGTTTTTACTACATATGAACACTTTTCACATTCTCCCGTGCAACGCGTCTGCTAGTCCTCCTTTCATGCAAAATCTTATGGTCCTAGGTCATGTCCAAGCCACCAAAGCCGGCTAAAAAGTGAATAATCGACAACTAAAACTTGAATTGTACTACTTCTTACTGGCTATTACTTCAACTTTGAAGTTTCTTCTGTGTTCTACTATGGTGCTTTTAGTGTCTCCGCATACCGCAGCACGCGACATAGCTTTGCAGACGATAAATGTAACTGTCTCAGAGAGAAAAGCGGCCAATGTGACGATCTGGCTTTAAGTCGATTCGATAACAAATGACGAAAACGGACGGATTTCTCAGGTTTTTACTACATATGAACACTTTTCACATTCTCCCGTGCAACGCGGCTGTTAGTCCTCCTTTCATGCAAAATCTTATGGTCCTAGGTCATGTCCAAGCCAACAAAGCCGGCTAAAAAGTGAATAATCGACAACTAAAACTTCAATTGTACTACTTCTTACTGGCTATTGCTTCAACTTAGACGCTTCTTCAGTGTTCTACTATGGTGCTTTTAGTGTCTCCGCATCCCGCAGCACGCGACATAGCTTTGCAGACGATAAATGTAACCGTCTCAGAAAGAAAAGCAGCCAATGTGACGATCTGGCTCTAAGACGATTCGATAACAAATGACGAAAACGGACGGATTTCTCAGGTTTTTACTACATATGAACACTTTTCGCATTCTCCGGTGCAACGTGGCTGCTAGTCTTCCTTTCATGCAAAATTTTATGGTTCCACCTCATGTCCAAGCAACCAAAGCCGGCTAAAAAGTGAATAATCGACAACTAAAACTTCATTTGTACTACTTCTTACTGGCTATTACTTCAACATAGAAGCTTCTTCAGTGTTCTACTATGGTGCTTTTAGTGTTTCCGCATAACGCAGCACGCGACATAGCTTTGTAGACGATAAATGTAACCGTTTCAGAGAGAAGAGCGGCCAATGTGACGATCTGGCTTTAAGTCGATTCGATAACAAATGACGAAAACGGACGGATTTCCCAGGTTTTTACTACATATGAACACTTTTCACATTCTCCCGTGCAACGCGGCTGCTAGTCCTCCTTTCATGCAAAATCTTAAGGTCCTAGGTCATGTCCAAGCCACCAAAGCCGGCTAAAATGTGAATAATCGACAACTACAACTTGAATTGTATTACTTCTTACTGGCTATTACTTCAATTTAGAAGCTTCTTCTGTGTTCTACTATGGTGCTTTTAGTGTCTCCGCATCCCGCAGCACGCGACATAGCTTTTCAGACGATAAATGTAACCGTCTCAGAGAGAAATGCGGCCAATGTGACGATCTGGCTTTAAGACGATTCGATAACAAATGACGAAAACGGACGGATTTCTCAGGTTTTTACTACATATGAACACTTGTCACATTCTCCCGTGCAACGCGGCTGTTAGTCCTCCTTTCATGCAAAATCGTATGGTCCTAGGTCATGTCCAAGCCACCAAAGCCGGCTAAAAATTGAATAATCGACAACTAAAACTTCAATTGTACTACTTCTTACTGGCTATTGCTTCAACTTAGAAGCTTCTTCAGTGTTCTACTATGGTGCTTTTAGTGTCTCCGCATCCCGCAGCACGCGACATAGCTTTGCAGACGATAAATGTAACCGTCTCAGAGAGAAATGCGGCCAATGTGACGATCTGGCTTTAAGTCGATTCGATAACAAATGACGAAAACGGACGGATTTCTCAGGTTTTTACTACATATGAACACTTTTCACATTCTCCCGTGCAACGCGGCTGTTAGTCCTCCTTTCATGCAAAATCTTATGGTCGTAGGTCATGTCCAAGCCACCAAAGCCGGCTAAAAAGTGAATAATCGACAACTAAAACTTCAATTGTACTACTTCTTACTGGCTATTGCTTCAACTTAGAAGTTTCTTCAGTGTTCTACTATGGTGCTTTTAGAGTCTCCGCATCCCGCAGCACGCGACATAGCTTTGCAGACGATAAATGTAACCGTCTCAGAGAGAAATGCGGCCAATGTGACGATCAGGCTTTAAGACGATTCCATAACAAATGACGAAAACGGACGGATTTCTCAGGTTTTTACAACATATGAACACTTTTCACATTCTCCGCTGCAACGTGGCTGCTAGTCTTCCTTTCATGCAAAATTTTATGGTTCCACCTCATGTCCAAGCCACCAAAGCCGGCTAAAAAGTGAATAATCGACAACTAAAACTTCAATTGTACTACTTCTTACTGGCTATTACTTCAACTTAGAAGCTTCTTCTGTGTTCTACTATGGTGCTTTTAGTGTTTCCGCATACTGCAGCACGCGACATAGCTTTGCAGACGATAAATGTAACCGTTTCAGAGAGTAGAGCGGCCAATGTGACTATGTGGCTTAAAGTCGATTCGATAACAAATGACGAAAACGGACGGATTTCTCAGGTTTTTACTACATATGAACACTTTTCACATTCTCCCGTGCAACGCGTCTGCTAGTCCTCCTTTCATGCAAAATCTTATGGTCCTAGGTCATGACCAAGCCACCAAAGCCGGCTAAAAAGTGAATAATCGACAACTAAAACTTGAATTGTACTACTTCTTACTGGCTATTACTTCAACTTTGAAGTTTCTTCTGTGTTCTACTATGGTGCTTTTAGTGTCTCCGCATACCGCAGCACGCGACATAGCTTTGCAGACGATAAATGTAACCGTCTCAGAGAGAAAAGCGGCCAATGTGACGATCTGGCTTTAAGTCGATTCGATAACAAATGACGAAAACGGACGGATTTCTCAGGTTTTTACTACATATGAACACTTTTCACATTCTCCCGTGCAACGCGGCTGTTAGTCCACCTTTCATGCAAAATCTTATGGTCCTAGGTCATGTCCAAGCCAACAAAGCCGGCTAAAAAGTGAATAATCGACAACTAAAACTTCAATTGTACTACTTCTTACTGGCTATTGCTTCAACTTAGAAGCTTCTTCAGTGTTCTACTATGGTGCTTTTAGTGTCTCCGCATCCCGCAGCACGCGACATAGCTTTGCAGACGATAAATGTAACCGTCTCAGAGAGAAATGCGGCCAATGTGACGATCTGGCTCTAAGACGATTCGATAACAAATGACGAAAACGGACGGATTTCTCAGGTTTTTACTACATATGAACACTTTTCACATTCTCCGCTGCAACGTGGCTGCTAGTCTTCCTTTCATGCAAAATTTTATGGTTCCACCTCATGTCCAAGCCACCAAAGCCGGCTAAAAAGTGAATAATCGACAACTAAAACTTCAATTGTACTACCTCTTACTGGCTATTACTTCAACTTAGAAGCTTCTTCTGTGTTCTACTATGGTGCTTTTAGTGTTTCCGCATACTGCAGCACGCGACATAGCTTTGCAGACGATAAATGTAACCGTTTCAGAGAGTAGAGCGGCCAATGTGACTATGTGGCTTAAAGTCGATTCGATAACAAATGACGAAAACGGACGGATTTCTCAGGTTTTTACTACATATGAACACTTTTCACATTCTCCCGTGCAACGCGTCTGCTAGTCCTCCTTTCATGCAAAATCTTATGGTCCTAGGTCATGTCCAAGCCACCAAAGCCGGCTAAAATGTGAATAATCGACAACTACAACTTGAATTGTATTACTTCTTACTGGCTATTACTTCAATTTAGAAGCTTCTTCTGTGTTCTACTATGGTGCTTTTAGTGTCTCCGCATCCCGCAGCACGCGACATAGCTTTGCAGACGATAAATGTAACCGTCTCAGAGAGAAATGCGGCCAATGTGACGATCTGGCTTTAAGACGATTCGATAACAAATGACGAAAACGGACGGATTTCTCAGGTTTTTACTACATATGAACACTTTTCACATTCTCCCGTGCAACGTGTCTGCTAGTCCTCCTTTCATGCAAAATCTTATGGTCCTAGGTCATGTCCAAGCCACCAAAGCCGGCTAAAAAGTGAATAATCGACAACTAAAACTTGAATTGTACTACTTCTTACTGGCTATTACTTCAACTTTGAAGTTTCTTCTGTGTTCTACTATGGTGCTTTTAGTGTCTCCGCATACCGCAGCACGCGACATAGCTTTGCAGACGATAAATGTAACCGTCTCAGAGAGAAAAGCGGCCAATGTGACGATCTGGCTTTAAGTCGATTCGATAACAAATGACGAAAACGGACGGATTTCTCAGGTTTTTACTACATATGAACACTTTTCACATTCTCCCGTGCAACGCGGCTGTTAGTCCTCCTTTCATGCAAAATCTTATGGTCCTAGGTCATGTCCAAGCCAACAAAGCCGGCTAAAAAGTGAATAATCGACAACTAATACTTCAATTGTACTACTTTTTACTGGCTATTGCTTCAACTTAGAAGCTTCTTCAGTGTTCTACTATGGTGCTTTTAGTGTCTCCGCATCCCGCAGCACGCGACATAGCTTTGCAGACGATAAATGTAACCGTCTCAGAGAGAAATGCGGCCAATGTGACGATCTGGCTCTAAGACGATTCGATAACAAATGACGAAAACGGACGGATTTCTCAGGTTTTTACTACATATGAACACTTTTCACATTCTCCGCTGCAACGTGGCTGCTAGTCTTCCTTTCATGCAAAATTTTATGGTTCCACCTCATGTCCAAGCCACCAAAGCCGGCTAAAAAGTGAATAATCGACAACTAAAACTTCAATTGTACTACCTCTTACTGGCTATTACTTCAACTTAGAAGCTTCTTCTGTGTTCTACTATGGTGCTTTTAGTGTTTCCGCATACTGCAGCATGCGACATAGCTTTGCAGACGATAAATGTAACCGTTTCATAGAGTAGAGCGGCCAATGTGACTATGTGGCTTAAAGTCGATTCGATAACAAATGACGAAAACGGAAGGATTTCTCAGGTTTTTACTACATATGAACACTTTTCACATTCTCCCGTGCAACGCGTCTGCTAGTCCTCCTTTCATGCAAAATCTTATGGTCCTAGGTCATGTCCAAGCCACCAAAGCCGGCTAAAAAGTGAATAATCGACAACTAAAACTTGAATTGTACTACTTCTTACTGGCTATTACTTCAACTTTGAAGTTTCTTCTGTGTTCTACTATGGTGCTTTTAGTGTCTCCGCATACCGCAGCACGCGACATAGCTTTGCAGACGATAAATGTAACCGTCTCAGAGAGAAAAGCGGCCAATGTGACGATCTGGCTTTAAGTCGATTCGATAACAAATGACGAAAACGGACGGATTTCTCAGGTTTTTACTACATATGAACACTTTTCACATTCTCCCGTGCAACGCGGCTGTTAGTCCTCCTTTCATGCAAAATCTTATGGTCGTAGGTCATGTCCAAGCCAACAAAGCCGGCTAAAAAGTGAATAATCGACAACTAAAACATCAATTGTACTACTTCTTACTGGCTATTGCTTCAACTTAGAAGCTTCTTCAGTGTTCTACTATGGTGCTTTTAGTGTCTCCGCATACCGCAGCACGCGACATAGATATGCAGACGATAAATGTAACCGTCTCAGAAAGAAAAGCAGCCAATGTGACGATCTGGCTTTAAGACGATTCGATAACAAATGACGAAAACGGACGGATTTCTCAGGTTCTTACTACTTATGAACACTTTTCGCATTCTCCGGTGCAACGTGGCTGCTAGTCTTCCTTTCATGCAAAATTTTATGGTTCCACCTCATGTCCAAGCAACCAAAGCCGGCTAAAAAGTGAATAATCGACAACTAAAACATCAATTGTACTACCTCTTACTGGCTATTGCTTCAACTTAGAAGCTTCTTCAGTGTTCTACTATGGTGCTTTTAGTGTCTCCGTATCCCGCAGCACGCGACATAGCTTTGCAGACGATAAATGTAACCGTCTCAGAGAGAAATGCGGCCAATGTGACGATCTGGCTTTAAGACGATTCGATAACAAATGACGAAAACGGACGGATTTCTCAGGTTTTTACTACATATGAACACTTTTCACATTCTCCGGTGCAACGTGGCTGCTAGTCTTCCTTTCATGCAAAATTTTATGGTTCTACCTCATGTCCAAGCCACCAAAGCCGGCTAAAAAGCGAATAATCGACAACTAAAACTTCAATTGTACTACTTCTTACTGGCTATTACTTCAACTTAGAAGCTTCTTCTGTGTTCTACTATGGTGCTTTTAGTGTTTCCGCATACTGCAGCACGCGACATAGCTTTGCAGACGATAAATGTAACCGTTTCAGAGAGTAGAGCGGCCAATGTGACTATGTGGCTTAAAGTCGATTCGATAACAAATGACGAAAACGAACGGATTTCTCAGGTTTTTACTACATATGAACACTTTTCACATTCTCCCGTGCAACGCGTCTGCTAGTCCTCCTTTCATGCAAAATCTTATGGTCCTAGGTCATCTCCAAGCCACCAAAGCCGGCTAAAAAGTGAATAATCGACAACTAAAACTTGAATTGTACTACTTCTTACTGGCTATTACTTCAACTTTGAAGTTTCTTCTGTGTTCTACTATGGTGCTTTTAGTGTCTCCGCATACCGCAGCACGCGACATAGCTTTGCAGACGATAAATGTAACCGTCTCAGAGAGAAAAGCGGCCAATGTGACGATCTCGCTTTAAGACGATTCGATAACAAATGACGAAAACGGACGGATTTCTCAGGTTTTTAATACATATGAACACTTTTCACATTATCCCGTGCAACGCGGTTGTTAGTCCTCCTTTCATGCAAAATCGTATTTTCCTAGGTCATGTCCAAGCCACCAAAGCCGGCTAAAAAGTGAATAATCGACAACTAAAACTTCAATTGTACTACTTCTTACTGGCTATTGCTTCAACTTAGAAGCTTCTTCAGTGTTCTAGTATGGTGCTTTTAGTGTTCCGCATCCCGCAGCACGCGACATAGCTTTGCAGACGATAAATGTAACCGTTTCAGAGAGTAGAGCGGCCAATGTGACTATGTGGCTTAAAGTCGATTCGATAACAAATGACGAAAACGGACGGATTTCTCAGGTTTTTACTACATATGAACACTTTTCACATTCTCCCGTGCAACGCGTCTGCTAGTCCTCCTTTCATGCAAAATCTTATGGTCCTAGGTCATGTCCAAGCCACCAAAGCCGGCTAAAAAGTGAATAATCGACAACTAAACATGAATTGTACTACTTCTTACTGGCTATTACTTCAACTTAGAAGCTTCTTCTGTGTTCTACTATGGTGCTTTTAGTGTCTCCGCATCCCGCAGCACGCGACATAGCTTTGCAGACGATAAATGTAACCGTCTCAGAGAGAAAAGCGGCCAATGTGACGATCTGGCTTTAAGACGATTCGATAACAAATGACGAAAACGGACGGATTTCTCAGGTTTTTACTACATATGAACACTTTTCACATTCTCCGGTGCAACGTGGCTGCTAGTCTTCCTTTCATGCAAAATTTTATGGTTCCACCTCATGTCCAAGCCACCAAAGCCGGCTAAAAAGTGAATAATCGACAACTAAAACTTCAATTGTACTACTTCTTACTGGCTATTACTTCAACTTAGAAGCTTCTTCTGTGTTCTACTATGGTGCTTTTAGTGTTTCCGCATACTGCAGCACGCGACATAGCTTTGCAGACGATAAATGTAACCGTTTCAGAGAGTAGAGCGGCCAATGTGACTATGTGGCTTAAAGTCGATTCGATAACAAATGACGAAAACGGACGGATTTCTCAGGTTTTTACTACATATGAACACTTTTCACATTCTCCCGTGCAACGCGTCTGCTAGTCCTCCTTTCATGCAAAATCGTATGGTCCTAGGTCATGTCCAAGCCACCAAAGCCGGCTAAAAAGTGAATAATCGACAACTAAAACTTGTATTGTACTACTTTTTACTGGCTATTACTTCAACTTTGAAGTTTCTTCTGTGTTCTACTATGGTGTTTTTAGTGTCTCCGCATACCGCAGCACGCGACATAGCTTTGCAGACGATAAATGTAACCGTCTCAGAGAGAAAAGCGGCCAATGTGACGATCTGGCTTTAAGTCGATTCGATAACAAATGACGAAAACGGACGGATTTCTCAGGTTTTTACTACATATGAACACTTTTCACATTCTCCCGTGCAACGCGGCTGTTAGTCCTCCTTTCATGCAAAATCGTATGGTCCTAGGTCATGTCCAAGCCACCAAAGCCGGCTAAAAAGTGAATAATCGACAACTAAAACTTCAATTGTACTACTTCTTACTGGCTATTGCTTCAACTTACAAGCTTCTTCAGTGTTCTACTATGGTGCTTTTAGTGTCTCCGCATTCCGCAGCACGCGACATAGCTTTGCATACGATAAATGTAACCGTCTCAGAGAGAAAAGCGGCCAATGTGATGATCTGGCTTTAAGACGATTCGATAACAAATGACGAAAACGGACGGATTTCTCAGGTTTTTACTACATATGAACACTTTTCACATTCTCCCGTGCAACGCGGCTGTTAGTCCTCCTTTCATGCATAATCTTATGGTCCTAGGTCATGTCCAAGCCACCAAAGCCCGTTAAAATGTGAATAATCGACAACTAAAACTTCAATTGTACTACATCTTACTGGCTATTGCTTCAACTTAGAAGCTTCTTCAGTGTTCTACTATGGTGCTTTTAGTGTCTCCGCATACCGCAGCACGCGACATAGCTTTGCAGACGATAAATGTAACCGTCTCAGAGAGAAAAGCGGCCAATGTGATGATCTGGCTTTAAGACGATTCGATAACAAATGACGAAAACGGACGGATTTCTCAGGTTTTTACTACATATGAACACTTTTCACATTCTCCCGTGCAACGCGACTGTTAGTCCTCCTTTCATGCATAATCTTATGGTCCTAGGTCATGTCCAAGCCACCAAAGCCGGCTAAAAAGTGAGTAATCGACAACTAAAACTTCAATTGTACTACTTCTTACTGGCTATTGCTTCAACTTAGAAGCTTCTTCAGTGTTCTACTATGGTGCTTTTAGTGTCTCCGCATACCGCAGCACGCGACATAGCGTTGCAGACGATAAATGTAACCGTATCAGAGAGAAAAGCGGCCAATGTAACGATCTGCCTTTAAGTCGATTCGATAACAAATGACGAAAACGGACGGATTTCTCAGGTTTTTACTACATATGAACACTTTTCACATTCTCCGGTGCAACGTGGCTGCTAGTCTTCCTTTCATGCAAAATTTTATGGTTCCACCTCATGTCCAAGCCACCAAAGCCGGCTAATAAGTGAATAATCGACAACTAAAACTTGAATTGTACTACTTCTTACTGGCTATTGCTTCAACTTAGAAGCTTCTTCTGTGTTCTACTATGGTGCTTTTAGTGTCTCTGCATACCGCAGCACGCGACATAGCTTTGCAGACGATAAATGTAACCGTCTCAGAGAGAAAAGCGGCCAATGTGACGATCTGGCTTTAAGTCGATTCGATAACAAATGACGAAAACGGAAGGATTTCTCAGGTTTTTACTACATATGAACACTTTTCACATTCTCCCGTGCAACGCGGCTGCTAGTCCTCCTTTCATGCAAAATCTTAAGGTCCTAGGTCATGTCCAAGCCACCATAGCCGGCTAAAATGTGAATAATCGACAACTAAAACTTGAATTGTATTACTTCTTACTGGCTATTACTTCAACTTAGAAGCTTCTTCTGTGTTCTACTATGGTGCTTTTAGTGTCTCCGCATACCGCAGCACGCGACATAGCGTTGCAGACGATAAATGTAACCGTCTCAGAGAGAAAAGCGGCCAATGTGACGTTCTGCCTTTAAGTCGATTCGTTAAAAAATGACGAAAACGGACGGATTTATCAGGTTTTTACCACATTTGAACACTTTTCACATTCTCCCATGCAACGCGGCTGCCAGTCCTCCTTTCATGTAAAATCTTAAGGTCCCTTGTCATGTCCAAGCCACCAAAGCCGGCTAAAAAGTGAATAATCGCCAACTAAAACTTCAATTGTACTACTTCTTACTGGCTATTACTTCAACTTAGAAGCATCTTCTGTGTTCTTCTATGGTGCTTTTAGTGTCTCCGCATACTGCAGCACGCGACATAGCTTTGCAGACAATAAGTGTAACCTTCTCAGAGAGAAAGGCGGCAAATGTGACGATCTGGCTTTAAGTCGATTCGATAACAAATGACGAAAACGGACGGATTTCTCAGGTTTTTACTACACATGAACACTTTTCACATTCTCCCATGCAACGCGGCTGCTAGTCCTCCTTTCATGCAAAATCGTAAGGTCCCAGGTCATGTCCAAGCCACCAAAGCCGGCTAAAAAGTGAATAATCGACAACTAAAACTTCAATTGTACTACTTCTTACTGGCTATTACTTCAACTTAGAAGCTTCTTCTGTGTTCTCCTATGGTGCTTTTAGTGTCTACGCAGATCGCAGCACGCGACATAGCTTTGGAGACGATAAATGTAACCGTTTCAGAGAGAAGAGCGGCAAATGTGACGATCTGGCTTTAAGTCGATTCGATAACAAATGACGAAAACGGACGGATTTCACAGGTTTTTACTACATATGAACACTTTTCACATTCTCCCGTGCAACGCGGCTGTTAGTCCTCCTTTCATGCAAAATCTTATGGTCCTAGGTCATGTCCAAGCCACCAAAGCCGGCTAAAAAGTGAATAATCGACAACTAAACATGAATTGTACTACTTCTTACTGGCTATTACTTCAACTTAGAAGCTTCTTCTGTGTTCTACTATGGTGCTTTTGGTGTCTCCGCATCCCGCAGCACGCGACATAGCTTTGCAGACGATAAATGTACCCGTCTCAGAGAGAAATGCGGCCAATGTGACGATCTGGCTTTAAGACGATTCGATAACAAATGACGAAAACGGACGGATTTCTCAGGTTTTTACTACATATGAACACTTTTCACATTCTCCGGTGCAACGTGGCTGCTAGTCTTCCTTTCATGCAAAATTTTATGGTTCCACCTCATGTCCAAGCCACCAAAGCCGGCTAAAAAGTGAATAATCGACAACTAAAACTTCAATTGTACTACTTCTTTCTGGCTATTACTTCAACTTAGAAGCTTCTTCTGTGTTCTACTATGGTGCTTTTAGTGTTTCCGCATACTGCAGCACGCGACATAGCTTTGCAGACGATAAATGTAACCGTTTCAGAGAGTAGAGCGGCCAATGTGACTATGTGGCTTAAAGTCGATTCGATAACAAATGACGAAAACGGACGGATTTCTCAGGTTTTTACTACATATGAACACTTTTCACATTCTCCCGTGCAACGCGTCTGCTAGTCCTCCTTTCATGCAAAATCTTATGGTCCTAGGTCATGTCCAAGCCACCAAAGCCGGCTAAAAAGTGAATAATCGACAACTAAAACTTGAATTGTACTACTTTTTACTGGCTATTACTTCAACTCTGAAGTTTCTTCTGTGTTCTACTATGGTGTTTTTAGTGTCTCCGCATACCGCAGCACGCGACATAGCTTTGCAGACGATAAATGTAACCGTCTCAGAGAGAAAAGCGGCCAATGTGACGATCTGGCTTTAAGTCGATTCGATAACAAATGACGAAAACGGACGGATTTCTCAGGTTTTTACTACATATGAACACTTTTCACATTCTCCCGTGCAACGCGGCTGTTAGTCCTCCTTTCATGCAAAATCGTATGGTCCTAGGTCATGTCCAAGCCACCAAAGCCGGCTAAAAAGTGAATAATCGACAACTAAAACTTCAATTGTACTACTTCTTACTGGCTATTGCTTCAACTTAGAAGCTTCTTCAGTGTTCTACTATGGTGCTTTTAGTGTCTCCGCATACCGCAGCACGCGACATAGCTTTGCAGACGATAAATGTAACCGTCTCAGAGAGAAAAGCGGCCAATGTGATGATCTGGCTTTAAGACGATTCGATAACAAATGACGAAAACGGACGGATTTCTCAGGTTTTTACTACATATGAACACTTTTCACATTCTCCCGTGCAACGCGGCTGTTAGTCCTCCTTTCATGCATAATCTTATGGTCCTAGGTCATGTTCAAGCCACCAAAGCCCGCTAAAATGTGAATAATCGACAACTAAAACTTCAATTGTACTACTTCTTACTGGCTATTGCTTCAACTTAGAAGCTTCTTCAGTGTTCTACTATGGTGCTTTTAGTGTCTCCGCATACCGCAGCACGCGACATAGATTTGCAGACGATAAATGTAACCGTCTCAGAAAGAAAAGCAGCCAATGTGACGATCTGGCTTTAAGACGATTCGATAACAAATGACAAAAACGGACGGATTTCTCAGGTTTTTACTACATATGAACACTTTCCGCATTCTCCGGTGCAACGTGGCTGCTAGTCTTCCTTTCATGCAAAATTTTTTGGTTCCACCTCATGTCCAAGCAACCAAAGCCGGCTAAAAAGTGAATAATCGACAACTAAAACTTCATTTGTACTACTTCTTACTGGCTATTACTTCAACATAGAAGCTTCTTCAGTGTTCTACTACGGTGCTTTTAGTGTTTCCGCATAACGCAGCACGCGACATAGCTTTGTAGACGATAAATGTAACCGTTTCAGAGAGAAGAGCGGCCAATGTGACGATCTGGCTTTAAGTCGATTCGATAACAAATGACGAAAACGGACGGATTTCTCAGGTTTTTACTACATATGAACACTTTTCACATTCTCCCGTGCAACGCGGCTGCTAGTCCTCCTTTCATGCAAAATCTTAAGGTCCTAGGTCATGTCCAAGCCACCAAAGCCGGCTAAAATGTGAATAATCGACAACTACAACTTGAATTGTATTACTTCTTACTGGCTATTACTTCAATTTAGAAGCTTCTTCTGTGTTCTACTATGGTGCTTTTAGTGTCTCCGCATACCGCAGCACGCGACATAGCTTTGCAGACGATAAATGTAACCGTTTCAGAGAGAAGAGCGGCCAATGTGACGATCTGGCTTTAAGTCGATTCGATAACAAATGACGAAAACGGACGGATTTCTCAGGTTTTTACTACATATGAACACTTTTCACATTCTCCGGTGCAACGTGGCTGCTAGTCTTCCTTTCATGCAAAATTTTATGGTTCCACCTCATGTCCAAGCCACCAAAGCCGGCTAAAAAGTGAATAATCGACAACTAAAACTTCAATTGTACTACTTCTTACTGGCTATTGCTTCAACTTAGAAGCTTCTTCAGTGTTCTACTATGGTGCTTTTAGTGTCTCCGCATACCGCAGCACGCGACATAGCTTTGCAGACGATAAATGTAACCGTTTCAGAGAGTAGAGCGGCCAATGTGACGATCTGGCTTTAAGTCGATTCGATAACAAATGACGAAAACGGACGGATTTCTAAGGTTTTTACTACATATGAACACTTTTCACATTCTCCCGTGCAACGCGGCTGTTAGTCCTCCTTTCATGCAAAATCTTATGGTCCTAGGTCATGTCCAAGCCACCAAAGCCGGCTAAAAAGTGAATAATCGACAACTAAAAATTCAATTGTACTACTTCTTACTGGCTATTGCTTCAACTTAGAAGCTTCTTCAGTGTTCTACTATGGTGCTTTTAGTGTGTCCGCATACCGCAGCACGCGACATAGCTTTGCAGACGATAAATGTAACCGTCTCAGAGAGAAAAGCAGCCAATGTGACGATCTGGCTTTAAGACGATTCGATAACAAATGACGAAAACGGACGGATTTCTCAGGTTTTTACTACATATGAACACTTTTCACATTCTCCCGTGCAACGCGGCTGTTAGTCCTCCTTTCATGCAAAATCTTATGGTCCTAGGTCATGTCCAAGCCACCAAAGCCGACTAAAAAGTGAATAATCGACAACTAAAACTTCAATTGTACTACTTCTTACTGGCTATTGCTTCAACTTAGAAGCTTCTTCAGTGTTCTACTATGGTGCTTTTAGTGTCTCCGCATACCGCAGCACGCGACATAGATTTGCAGACGATAAATGTAACCGTCTCAGAGAGAAAAGCAGCCAATGTGACGATCTGGCTTTAAGACGATTTGATAACAAATGACGAAAACGATGGATTTCTCAGATTTTTGCTACATATGAACACTTTTCACATTCTCCCGTGCAACGCGGCTGCTAGTCCTCCTTTCATGCAAAATCTTAAGGTCCTAGGTCATGTCCAAGCCACCAAAGCCGGCTAAAAAGTGAATAATCGACAACTAAATCTTGAATTGTATTACTTCTTACTGGCTATTACTTCAACTTAGAAGCTTCTTCTGTGTTCTACTGTGGTGCTTTTAGTGTCTCCGCATACCGCAGCACGTGACATAGCGAAGCAGACGATAAATGTAACCGTCTCAGAGAGAAAAGCGGCCAATGTGACGATCTGCCTTTAAGTCGATTCGATAACAAATGACGAAAACTGACGGATTTCTCAGGTTTTTACCACATATGAACACTTTTCACATTCTCCCGTGCAACGCGGCTGCCAGTCCTCCTTTCATGTAAAATCTTAGGGTCCTTTGTCATGTCCAAGCCACCAAAGCCGTCTAAAAAGTGAATAATCGACAACTAAAACTTCAATTGTACTACATCTTACTGGCTATTACTTCAACTTAGAAGCATCTTCTGTGTTCTTCTATGGTGCTTTTAGTGTCTCCGCATACTGCAGCACGCGACATAGCTTTGCAGACAATAAGTGTAACCTTCTCAGAGAGAAAGGCGGCAAATGTGACGATCTGGCTTTAAGTCGATTCGATAACAAATGACGAAAACGGACCGATTTCTCAGGTTTTTACTAAACATGAACACTTTTCACATTCTCCCATGCAACGCGGCTGCTAGTCCTCCTTTCATGCAAAATCGTAAGGTCCCAGGTCATGTCCAAGCCACCAAAGCCGGCTAAAAAGTGAATAATCGACAACTAAAACTTCAATTGTACTACTTCCTACTGGCTATTACTTCAACTTAGAAGCTTCTTCTGTGTTCTCCTATGGTGCTTTTAGTGTCTCCGCAGATCGCAGCACGCGACATAGCTTTGCAGACGATAAATATAACCGTTTCAGAGAGAAGAGCGGCAAATGTGACGATCTGGCTTTAAGTCGATTCGATAACAAATGACGAAAACGGACGGATTTCTAAGGTTTTTACTACATATGAACACTTTTCACATTCTCCCGTGCAACGCGTCTGCTAGTCCTCCTTTCATGCAAAATCTTAAGGTCCTAGGTCATGTCCAAGCCACCAAAGCCGGCTAAATAGTGAATAATCGACAACTAAATTTGAATTGAAATACTTCTTACTGGCTGTTACTTCAACTTAGAAGCTTCTTCAGTGTTCTACTATGGTGCTTTTAGTGTCTCCGCATACCGCAGCAGGCGACATAGATTTGCAGACGATAAATGTAACCGTCTCAGAGAGAAAAGCAGCCAATGTGACGATCTGGCTTTAAGACGATTTGATAACAAATGACGAAAACGATGGATTTCTCAGATTTTTACTACATATGAACACTTTTCACATTCTCCCGTGCAACGCGGCTGCTAGTCCTCCTTTCATGCAAAATCTTAAGGTCCTAGGTCATGTCCAAGCCACCAAAGGCGGCTAAAAAGTGAATAATCGACAACTAAATCTTGAATTGTATTACTTCTTACTGGCTATTACTTCAACTTAGAAGCTTCTTCTGTGTTCTACTGTGGTGCTTTTAGTGTCTCCGCATACCGCAGCACGTGACATAGCGAAGCAGACGATAAATGTAACCGTCTCAGAGAGAAAAGCGGCCAATGTGACGATCTGCCTTTAAGTCGATTCGATAACAAATGACGAAAACGGACGGATTTCTCAGGTTTTTACCACATATGAACACTTTTCACATTCTCCCGTGCAACGCGGCTGCCAGTCCTCCTTTCATGTAAAATCTTAAGGTCCTTTGTCATGTCCAAGCCACCAAAGCCGGCTAAAAAGTGAATAATCGAAAACTAAAACTTCAGTTGTACTACATCTTACTGGCTATTACTTCAACTTAGAAGCATCTTCTGTGTTCTTCTATGGTGCTTTTAGTGTCTCCGCATACTGCAGCACGCGACATAGCTTTGCAGACAATAAGTGTAACCTTCTCAGAGAGAAAGGCGGCAAATGTGACGATCTGGCTTTAAGTCGATTCAATAACAAATGACGAAAACGGACCGATTTCTCAGGTTTTTACTACACATGAACACTTTTCACATTCTCCCATGCAACGCGGCTGCTAGTCCTCCTTTCATGCAAAATCGTAAGGTCCCAGGTCATGTCCAAGCCACCAAAGCCGGCTAAAAAGTGAATAATCGACAACTAAAACTTCAATTGTACTACTTCTTTCTGGCTATTGCTTCAACTTAGAAGCTTCTTCTGTGTTCTACTATGGTGCTTTTAGTGTCTCCGCATACCGCAGCACGCGACATAGCTTTGCAGACGATAAATGTAACCGTCTCAGAGAGAAAAGCGGCCAATGCGACGATCTGGCTTTAAGACGATTCGATAACAAATGACGAAAACGGACGGATTTCTCAGGTTTTTACTACATATGAACACTTTTCACATTCTCCCGTGCAACGCGGCTGTTAGTCCTCCTTTCATGCAAAATCTTATGGTCCTAGGTCATGTACAAGCCACCAAAGCCGGCTAAAAAGTGAATAATCGACAACTAAACTTCAATTTTACTACTTCTTACTGGCTGTTGCTTCAACTTAGAAGCTTCTTCAGTGTTCTACTATGGTGCTTTTAGTGTCTCCGCATACCGCAGCAGGCGACATAGATTTGCAGACGATAAATGTAACCGTCTCAGAGAGAAAAGCAGCCAATGTGACGATCTGGCTTTAAGACCATTTGATAACAAATGACGAAAACGATGGATTTCTCAGGTTTGTACTACATATGAACACTTTTCACATTCTCCGGTGCAACGTGGCTGCTAGTCTTCCTTTCATGCAAAATTTTATGGTTCCACCTCATGTCCAAGCCACCAAAGCCGGCTAAAAAGTGAATAATCGACAACTAAAAGTTCAATTGCACTACTTCTTACTGGCTATTACTTCAACATAGAAGCTTCTTCAGTGTTCTACTATGGTGCTTTTAGTGTTTCCGCATACTGCAGCACGCGACATACCTTTGCAGACGATAAATGTAACCGTTTCAGAGAGTAGAGCGGCCAATGTGACTATGTGGCTTTAAGTCGATTCGATAACAAATGACGAAAACGGACGGATTTCTCAGGTTTTTACTACATATGAACACTTTTCACATTCTCCCGTGCAACGCGTCTGCTAGTCCTCCTTTCATGCAAAATCTTAAGGTACTAGGTCATGTCCAAGCCACCAAAGCCGGCTAAATAGTGAATAATCGACAACTAAATTTGAATTGAAATACTTCTTACTGGCTATTACTTCAACTTAGAAGTTTCTTCAGTGTTCTACTATGGTGCTTTTAGTGTTTCCGCATACTGCAGCACGCGACATAGCTTTGCAGACGATAAATGTAACCGTTTCAGAGAGTAGAGCGGCCAATGTGACTATGTGGCTTTAAGTCGATTCGATAACAAATGACGAAAACGGACGGATTTCTCAGGTTTTTACTACATATGAACACTTTTCACATTCTCCCGTGCAACGCGTCTGCTAGTCCTCCTTTCATGCAAAATCTTATGGTCCTAGGTCATATCCAAGCCACCAAAGCCGGCTAAAAAGTGAATAATCGACAACTAAAACTTGAATTGTACTACTTCTTACTGGCAATTACTTCAACTTTGAAGTTTCTTCTGTGTTATACTATGGTGCTTTTAGTGTCTCCGCATACCGCAGCACGCGACATAGCTTTGCAGACGATAAATGTAACCGTCCCAGAGAGAAAAGCGGCCAATGTGACGATCTGGCTTTAAGTCGATTCGATAACAAATGACGATAACGGACGGATTTATCAGGTTTTTACCACATATGAACACTTTTCACATTCTCCCGTGCAACGCGGCTGCCAGTCCTCCTTTCATGTAAAATCTTAAGGTCCCTTGTCATGTCCAAGCCACCAAAGCCGGCTAAAAAGTGAATAATCGACAACTAAAACTTCAATTGTACTACTTCTTACTGGCTATTACTTCAACTTAGAAGCTTCTTCTGTGTTCTCCTATGGTGCTTTTAGTGTCTCCGCAGATCGCAGCACGCGACATAGCTTTGCAGACGATAAATGTAACCGTTTCAGAGAGAAGAGCGGCAAATGTGACGATCTGGCTTTAAGTCGATTCGATAACAAATGACGAAAACGGACGGATTTCTCAGGTTTTTACTACATATGAACACATTTCACATTCTCCCGTGAAACGCGGCTGTTAGTCCTCCTTTCATGCAAAATCTTATGGTCCTTGGTCATGTCCAAGCCACCAAAGCCGGCTAAAAAGTGAATAATCGACAACTAAAACATGAATTGTACTACTTCTTACTGGCTATTACTTCAACTTAGAAGCTTCTTCTGTGTTCTACTATGGTGCTTTTAGTGTTTCCGCATACCGCAGCACGCGACATAGCTTTGTAGACGATAAATGTAACCGTTTCAGAGAGAAGAGGGGCCAATGTGACGATCTGACTTTAAGTCGATTCGATAACAAATGACGAAAACGGACGGATTTCTCAGGTTTTTACTACATATGAACACTTTTCACATTCTCCCGTGCAACGCGGCTGCTAGTCCTCCTTTCATGCAAAATCTTAAGATCCTAGGTCATGTCCAAGCCACCAAAGCCGGCTAAATAGTGAATAATCGACATCTAAATTTGAATTGAAATACTTCTTACTGGCTATTACTTCAACTTAGAAGCTTCTTCTGTGTTCTACTATGGTGCTTTTAGTGTTTCCGCATACTGCAGCAGCGACATAGCTTTGCAGACGATAAATGTAACCGATTCAGAGAGTAGAGCGGCCAATGTGACTATGTGGCTTTAAGTCGATTCTATAACAAATGACGAAAACGGACGGATTTCTAAGGTTTTTACTACATATGAACACTTTTCACATTCTCCCGTGCAACGCGTCTGCTATTCCTCCTTTCATGCAAAATCTTATGGTCCTAGGTCATATCCAAGCCACCAAAGCCGGCTAAAAAGGGAATAATCGACAAATAAAACTTCAATTGTACTACTTCTTACTGGCTATTGATTCAACTTTAAAGTTTCTTCTGTGTTCTACTATGGTGCTTTTAGTGTCTCCGCATACCGCAGCACGCGACATAGCTTTGCAGACGATAAATGTAACCGTCCCAGAGAGAAAAGCGGCCAATGTGACGATCTGGCTTTAAGTCGATTCGATAACAAAGGACGAAAACGGACGGATTTCTCAGGTTTTTACTACATATGAACACTTTTCACATTCTCCCATGCAACGCGGCTGTTAGTCCTCCTTTCATGCAAAATCTTATGGTCCTAGGTCATGTCCAAGCCACCAAAGCCGGCTAAAAAGTGAATAATCGACAACTAAAAATTCAATTGTACTACTTCTTACTGGCTATTGCTTCAACTTAGAAGCTTCTTCAGTGTTCTACTATGGTGCTTTTAGTGTCTCCGCATACCGCAGCACGCGACATAGATTTGCAGACGATAAATGTAACCGTCTCAGAGAGAAAAGCAGCCAATGTGACGATCTGGCTTTAAGGCGATTTGATAACAAATGACGAAAACGATGGATTTCTCAGGTTTTGACTACATATGAACACTTTTCACATTCTCCCGTGCAACGAGGCTGTTAGTCCTCCTTTCATGCAAAATCTTATGGTCCTAGGTCATGTCCAAGCCACCAAAGCCGGCTAAAAAGTGAATAATCGACAACTAAATTTCAATTGTACTACTTCTTTCTGGCTATTGCTTCAACTTAGAAGCTTCTTCAGTGTTCTACTATGGTGCTTTTAGTGTCTCCGCATACCGCAGCACGCGACATAGCTTTGCAGACGATAAATGTAACCGTCTCAGAGAGAAAAGCGGCCAATGTGACGATCTGGCTTTAAGACGATTCGATAACAAATGACGAAAACGGACGGATTTCTCAGGTTTTTACTACATATGAACACTTTTCACATTCTCCCGTGCAACGCGGCTGTTAGTCCTCCTTTCATGCAAAATCTTATGGTCCTAGGTCATGTACAAGCCACCAAAGCCGGCTAAAAAGTGAATAATCGACAACTAAACTTCAATTGTACTACTTCTTACTGGCTGTTGCTTCAACTTAGAAGCTTCTTCAGTGTTCTACTATGGTGCTTTTAGTGTCTCCGCATACCGCAGCAGGCGACATAGATTTGCAGACGATAAGTGTAACCGTCTCAGAGAGAAAAGCAGCCAATGTGACGATCTGGTTTTAAGACCATTTGATAACAAATGACGAAAACGATGGATTTCTCAGGTTTGTACTACATATGAACACTTTTCACATTCTCCGGTGCAACGTGGCTGCTAGTCTTCCTTTCATGCAAAATTTTATGGTTCCACCTCATGTCCAAGCCACCAAAGCCGGCTAAAAAGGGAATAATCGACAACTAAAAGTTCAATTGCACTACTTCTTACTGGCTATTACTTCAACATAGAAGCTTCTTCAGTGTTCTACTATGGTGCTTTTAGTGTTTCCGCATACTGCAGCACGCGACATACCTTTGCAGACGATAAATGTAACCGTTTCAGAGAGTAGAGCGGCCAATGTGACTATGTGGCTTTAAGTCGATTCGATAACAAATGACGAAAACGGACGGATTTCTCAGGTTTTTACTACATATGAACACTTTTCACATTCTCCCGTGCAACGCGTCTGCTAGTCCTCCTTTCATGCAAAATCTTAAGGTACTAGGTCATGTCCAAGCCACCAAAGCCGGCTAAATAGTGAATAACCGACAACTAAATTTGAATTGAAATACTTCTTACTGGCTATTACTTCAACTTAGAAGCTTCTTCAGTGTTCTACTATGGTGCTTTTAGTGTTTCCGCATACTGCAGCACGCGACATAGCTTTGCAGACGATAAATGTAACCGTTTCAGAGAGTAGAGCGGCCAATGTGACTATGTGGCTTTAAGTCGATTCGATAACAAATGACGAAAACGGACGGATTTCTCAGGTTTTTACTACATATGAACACTTTTCACATTCTCCCGTGCAACGCGTCTGCTAGTTCTCCTTTCATGCAAAATCTTATGGTCCTAGGTCATATCCAAGCCACCAAAGCCGGCTAAAAAGTGAATAATCGACAACTAAAACTTGAATTGTACTACTTCTTACTGGCAATTACTTCAACTTTGAAGTTTCTTCTGTGTTATACTATGGTGCTTTTAGTGTCTCCGCATACCGCAGCACGCGACATAGCTTTGCAGACGATAAATGTAACCGTCCCAGAGAGAAAAGCGGCCAATGTGACGATCTGGCTTTAAGTCGATTCGATAACAAATGACGATAACGGACGGATTTATCAGGTTTTTACCACATATGAACACTTTTCACATTCTCCCGTGCAACGCGGCTGCCAGTCCTCCTTTCATGTAAAATCTTAAGGTCCCTTGTCATGTCCAAGCCACCAAAGCCGGCTAAAAAGTGAATAATCGACAACTAAAACTTCAATTGTACTACTTCTTACTGGCTATTACTTCAACTTAGAAGCTTCTTCTGTGTTCTCCTATGGTGCTTTTAGTGTCTCCGCAGATCGCAGCACGCGACATAGCTTTGCAGACGATAAATGTAACCGTTTCAGAGAGAAGAGCGGCAAATGTGACGATCTGGCTTTAAGTCGATTCGATAACAAATGACGAAAACGGACGGATTTCTCAGGTTTTTACTACATATGAACACATTTCACATTCTCCCGTGAAACGCGGCTGTTAGTCCTCCTTTCATGCAAAATCTTATGGTCCTAGGTCATGTCCAAGCCACCAAAGCCGGCTAAAAAGTGAATAATCGACAACTAAAACATGAATTGTACTACTTCTTACTGGCTATTACTTCAACTTAGAAGCTTCTTCTGTGTTCTACTATGGTGCTTTTAGTGTTTCCTCATACCGCAGCACGCGACATAGCTTTGTAGACGATAAATGTAACCGTTTCAGAGAGAAGAGGGGCCAATGTGACGATCTGACTTTAAGTCGATTCGATAACAAATGACGAAAACGGACGGATTTCTCAGGTTTTTACTACATATGAACACTTTTCACATTCTCCCGTGCAACGCGGCTGCTAGTCCTCCTTTCATGCAAAATCTTAAGATCCTAGGTCATGTCCAAGCCACCAAAGCCGGCTAAATAGTGAATAATCGACATCTAAATTTGAATTGAAATACTTCTTACTGGCTATTACTTCAACTTAGAAGCTTCTTCTGTGTTCTACTATGGTGCTTTTAGTGTTTCCGCATACTGCAGCAGCGACATAGCTTTGCAGACGATAAATGTAACCGTTTCAGAGAGTAGAGCGGCCAATGTGACTATGTGGCTTTAAGTCGATTCGATAACAAATGACGAAAACGGACGGATCTCTAAGGTTTTTACTACATATGAACACTTTTCACATTCTCCCGTGCAACGCGTCTGCTATTCCTCTTTTCATGCAAAATCTTATGGTCCTAGGTCATATCCAAGCCACCAAAGCCGGCTAAAAAGTGAATAATCGACAAATAAAACTTCAATTGTACTACTTCTTACTGGCTATTGATTCAACTTTAAAGTTTCTTCTGTGTTCTACTATGGTGCTTTTAGTGTCTCCGCATACCGCAGCACGCGACATAGCTTTGCAGACGATAAATGTAACCGTCCCAGAGAGAAAAGCGGCCAATGTGACGATCTGGCTTTAAGTCGATTCGATAACAAAGGACGAAAACGGACGGATTTCTCAGGTTTTTACTACATATGAACAGTTTTCACATTCTCCCATGCAACGCGGCTGTTAGTCCTCCTTTCATGCAAAATCTTATGGTCCTAGGTCATGTCCAAGCCACCAAAGCCGGCTAAAAAGTGAATAATCGACAACTAAAACTTCAATTGTACTACTTCTTACTGGCTATTGCTTCAACTTAGAAGCTTCTTCAGTGTTCTACTATGGTGCTTTTACTGTCTCCGCATACCGCAGCAGGCGACATAGATTTGCAGACGATAAATGTAACCGTCTCAGAAAGAAAAGCAGCCAATGTGACGATCTGGCTTTAAGACGATTTGATAACAAATGACGAAAACGATGGATTTCTCAGGTTTTGACTACATATGAACACTTTTCACATTCTCCCGTGCAACGCGGCTGTTAGTCCTCCTTTCATGCAAAATCTTATGGTCCTAGGTCATGTCCAAGCCACCAAAGCCGGCTAAAAAGTGAATAATCGACAACTAAAACATGAATTGTACTACTTCTTACTGGCTATTACTTCAACTTAGAAGCTTCTTCTGTGTTCTACTATGGTGCTTTTAGTGTTTCCGCATACCGCAGCACGCGACATAGCTTTGTAGACGATAAATGTAACCGTTTCAGAGAGAAGAGCGGCCAATGTGACGATCTGGCTTTAAGTCGATTCGATAACAAATGACGAAAACGGACGGATTTCTCAGGTTTTTACTACATATGAACACTTTTTATATTCCCCCGTGCAACGCGGCTGCCAGTCCTCCTTTCATGCAAAATCTTAACGTCCTAGGTGATGTCCGAGCTACCAATGCCGGCTAAAAAGTGAATAATCGACAACTAAATTTGAATTGAAATACTTCTTACTGGCTATTACTTCAACTTAGAAGCTTCTTCTGTGTTCTACTATGGTGCTTTTAGTGTTTCCGCATACTGCAGCACGCGACATAGCTTTGCAGACGATAAATGTAACCGTTTCAGAGAGTAGAGCGCCCAATGTGACTATGTGGCTTTAAGTCGATTGGATAACAAATGACGAAAACGGACGGATTTCTAAGGTTTTTACTACATATGAACACTTTTCACATTCTCCCGTGCAACGCGTCTGCTATTCCTCCTTTCATGCAAAATCTTATGGTCCTAGGTCATATCCAAGCCACCAAAGCCGGCTAAAAAGTGAATAATCAACAAATAAAACTTCAATTGTACTACTTCTTACTGGCTATTGATTCAACTTTAAAGTTTCTTCTGTGTTCTACTATGGTGCTTTTAGTGTCTCCGCATCCCGCAGCACGCGACATAGCTTTGCAGACGATAAATGTAACCGTCCCAGAGAGAAAAGCGGCCAATGTGACGATCTGGCTTTAAGTCGATTCGATAACAAAGGACGAAAACGGACGGATTTCTCAGGTTTTTACTACATATGAACACTTTTCACATTCTCCCATGCAACGCGGCTGTTAGTCCTCCTTTCATGCAAAATCTTATGGTCCTAGGTCATGTCCAAGCCACCAAAGCCGGCTAAAAAGTGAATAATCGACAACTAAAACTTCAATTGTACTACTTCTTTCTGGCTATTGCTTCAACTTAGAAGCTTCTTCAGTGTTCTACTATGGTGCTTTTAGTGTCTCCGCATACCGCAGCACGCGACATAGCTTTGCAGACGATAAATGTAACCGTCTCAGAGAGAAAAGCAGCCAATGTGACGATCTGGCTTTAAGTCGATTCGATAACAAATGACGAAAACGGACGGATTTCTCAGGTTTTGACTACATATGAACACTTTTCACATTCTCCCGTGCAACGCGGCTGTTAGTCCTCCTTTCATGCAAAATCTTATGGTCCTAGGTCATGTCCAAGCCACCAAAGCCGGCTAAAAAGTGAATAATCGACAACTAAAACTTCAATTGTACTACTTCTTACTGGCTATTGCTTCAACTTAGAAGCTTCTTCAGTGTTCTACTATGGTGCTTTTAGTGTCTCCGCATACCGCAGCAGGCGACATAGATTTGCAGACGATAAATGTAACCGTCTCAGAGAGAAAAGCAGCCAATGTGACGATCTGGCTTTAAGACGATTTGATAACAAATGACGAAAACGATGGATTTCTCAGGTTTTGACTACATATGAACACTTTTCACATTCTCCCGTGCAACGCGGCTGTTAGTCCTCCTTTCATGCAAAATCTTATGGTCCTAGGTCATGTCCAAGCCACCAAAGCCGGCTAAAAAGTGAATAATCGACAACTAAAACTTCAATTGTACTACTTCTTTCTGGCTATTGCTTCAACTTAGAAGCTTCTTCAGTGTTCTACTATGGTGCTTTTAGTGTCTCCGCATACCGCAGCACGCGACATAGCTTTGCAAACGATAAATGTAACCGTCTCAGTGAGAAAAGCGGCCAATGTGACGATCTGGCTTAAAGTCGATTCGATAACAAATGACGAAAACGGACGGATTTCTCAGGTTTTTACTACATATGAACACTTTTCACATTCTCCCGTGCAACGCGGCTGTTAGTCCTCCTTTCATGCAAAATCTTATGGTCCTAGGTCATGTCCAAGCCACCAAAGCCGGCTAAAAAGTGAATAATCGACAACTAAAACTTCAATTGTACTACTTCTTACTGGCTATTGCTTCAACTTAGAAGCTTCTTCAGTGTTCTACTATGGTGCTTTTAGTGTCTCCGCATACCGCAGCAGGCGACATAGATTTGCAGACGATAATTGTAACCGCCTCAGAGAGAATAGCAGCCAATGTGAGGATCTGGCTTTAAGACGATTTGATAACAAATGACGAAAACGATGGATTTCTCAGGTTTTTACTACATATGAACACTTTTCACATTCTCCGGTGCAACGTGGCTGCTAGTCTTCTTTTCCTGCAAAATTTTATGGTTCCACCTCATGTCCAAGCCACCAAAGCCGGCTAAAAAGTGAATAAACGACAACTAAAACTTCAATTGCACTACTTCTTACTGGCTATTACTTCAACATAGAAGCTTCTTCTGTGTTCTCCTATGGTGCTTTTAGTGTCTCCGCAGATCGCAGCACGCGACATAGCTTTGCAGACGATAAATGTAACCGTTTCAGAGAGAAGAGCGGCAAATGTGACGATCTAGCTTTAAGTCGATTCGATAACAAATGACGAAAACGGACGGATTTCTCAGGTTTTTACTACATATGAACACATTTCACATTCTCCCGTGCAACGCGGCTGTTAGTCCTCCTTTCATGCAAAATCTTATGGTCCTAGGTCATGTCCAAGCCACCAAAGCCGGCTAAAAAGTGAATAATCGACAACTAAAACTTCAATTGTACTACTTCTTTCTGGCTATTGCTTCAACTTAGAAGTTTCTTCAGTGTTCTACTATGGTGCTTTTAGTGTCTCCGCATACCGCAGCACGCGACATAGCTTTGCAGACGATACATGTGACCGTCTCAGAGAGAAAAGCGGCCAATGTGACGATCTGGCTTAAAGTCGATTCGATAAGAGGTGACGAAAACGGACGGATTTCTCAGGTTTTGACTACATATGAACACTTTTCACATTCTCCCGTGCAACGCGGCTGGTAGTCCTCCTTTCATGCAAAATGTTAAGGTCCTAGATCATGTCCAAGCCACCAAAGCCGGCTAAAATGTGAATAATCGACAACTAAAACTTGAATTGTACTACTTCTTACTGGCTATTACTTTAACTTAGAAGCTTCTTCTGTGTTCTACTATGGTGCTTTTAGTGTCTCCGCAGATCGCAGCACGCGACATAGCTTTGCAGACGATAAATGTAACCGTCTCAGAGAGAAAAGCGGCCAATGTGACGATCTGGCTTTAAGTCAATTCGATAACAAATGACGAAAACGGACGCATTTCTCAGGTTTTTACCACATATGAACACTTTTCACATTCTGCCATGCAACGCGGCTGCTAGTCCTCCTTTCATGCAAAATCTTAAGGTCCTAGGTCATGTCCAAGCCACCAAAGCCGGCTAAAAAGTGAATAACCGACAACTAAAACTTCAATTGTACTACTTCCTACTTTCTATTACTTCAACTTAGAAGCTTCTTCTGTGTTCTCCTATGGTGCTTTTAGTGTCTCCGCAGACCGCAGCACGTGACATAGCTTTGCAGACGATATATGTAACAGTCTCAGAGAGAAAAGCGGCCAATGTGACGATCTGGCTTTAAGTCGATTCAATAACAAATGACGAAAACGGCGGATTTATCAGGTTTTTACCACATATGAACACTTTTCACATTCTCCCGTGCAACGCTGCTGCCAGTCCTCTTTTCATGTAAAATCTTATGGTCCCAGGTCATGTCCAAGCCACCAAAGCCGGCTAAAAAGTGAATAATCGACAACTAAAACTTCAATTGTACTACTTCTTACTGGCTATTACTTCAACTTAGAAGCTTCTTCTGTGTTCTCCTATGGTGCTTTTAGTGTCTCCGCAGATCGCAGCACGCGACATAGCTTTGCAGACGATAAATGTAACCGTTTCAGAGAGAAGAGCGGCAAATGTGACGATCTGGCTTTAAGTCAATTCGATAACAAATGACGAAAACGGACGCTTTTCTCAGGTTTTTACCACATATGAACACTTTTCGCATTCTGCCATGCAACGCGGCTGCCAGTCCTCCTTTCATGCAAAATCTTAAGGTCCTAGGTCATGTCCAAGCCACCAAAGACGGCTAAAAAGTGAAAAATCGACAACTAAAATTTCAATTGTACTACTTCTTACTTTCTATTACTTCAACTTAGAAGCTTCTTCTGTGTTCTCCTATGGTGCTTTTAGTGTCTCCGCAGACCGCAGCACGGGACATAGCTTTGCAGACGATATATGTAACAGTCTCAGAGAGAAAAGCGCCCAATGTGACGATCTGGCTTTAAGTCGATTCGATAACAAATGACGAAAACGGACGGATTTCTCAGGTTTTTACTACATATGAACACTTTTCACATTCTCCCGTGCAACGCGGCTGCTAGTCCTCCTTTCATGCAAAATCTTAAGGTCCTAGGTCATGTCCAAGCCACCAAAGCCGGCTAAAAAGTGAATAATCGACAACTAAATTTGAATTGAAATACTTCTTACTGGCTATTACTTCAACTTAGAAGCTTCTTCTGTGTTCTACTGTGGTGCTTTTAGGGTTTCCGCATACTGCAGCACGCGACATAGCTTTGCAGACGATAACTGTAACCGTTTCAGAGAGAAGAGAGGCCAATGTGACGATCTGGCTTTAAGTCGATTCGATAACAAATGACGAAAACGGACGGATTTCTCAGGTTTTTACTACATATGAACACTTTTCACATTCTCCCGTGCAACGCTGCTGCCAGTCCTCTTTTCATGTAAAATCTTATGGTCCCAGGTCATGTCCAAGCCACCAAAGCCGGCTAAAAAGTGAATAATCGACAACTAAAACTTCAATTGTACTACTTCTTACTGGCTATTACTTCAACTTAGAAGCTTCTTCTGTGTTCTCCTATGGTGCTTTTAGTGTCTCCGCAGATCGCAGCACGCGACATAGCTTTGCAGACGATAAATGTAACCGTTTCAGAGAGAAGAGCGGCAAATGTGACGATCTGGCTTTAAGTCAATTCGATAACAAATGACGAAAACGGACGCTTTTCTCAGGTTTTTACCACATATGAACACTTTTCGCATTCTGCCATGCAACGCGGCTGCCAGTCCTCCTTTCATGCAAAATCTTAAGGTCCTAGGTCATGTCCAAGCCACCAAAGACGGCTAAAAAGTGAAAAATCGGCAACTAAAATTTCAATTGTACTACTTCTTACTTTCTATTACTTCAACTTAGAAGCTTCTTCTGTGTTCTCCTATGGTGCTTTTAGTGTCTCCGCAGACCGCAGCACGTGACATAGCTTTGCAGACGATATATGTAACAGTCTCAGAGAGAAAAGCGCCCAATGTGACGATCTGGCTTTAAGTCGATTCGATAACAAATGACGAAAACGGACGGATTTCTCAGGTTTTTACTACATATGAACACTTTTCACATTCTCCCGTGCAACGCGGCTGCTAGTCCTCCTTTCATGCAAAATCTTAAGGTCCTAGGTCATGTCCAAGCCACCAAAGCCGGCTAAAAAGTGAATAATCGACAACTAAATTTGAATTGAAATACTTCTTACTGGCTATTACTTCAACTTAGAAGCTTCTTCTGTGTTCTACTGTGGTGCTTTTAGGGTTTCCGCATACTGCAGCACGCGACATAGCTTTGCAGACGATAACTGTAACCGTTTCAGAGAGAAGAGAGGCCAATGTGACGATCTGGCTTTAAGTCGATTCGATAACAAATGACGAAAACGGACGGATTTCTCAGGTTTTTACTACATATGAACACTTTTCACATTCTCCCGTGCAACGCGGCTGCTAGTCCTCCTTTCATGCAAAATCTTATGGTCCTAGGTCATGTCCAAGCCACCAAAGCCGGCTAAAAAGTGAATAATCGACAACTAAAACTTCAATTGTACTACTTCTTACTGGCTATTGCTTCAACTTAGAAGCTTCTTCAGTGTTCTACTATGGTGCTTTTAGTGTCTCCGCATACCGCAGCAGGCGACATAGATTTGCAGACGATAATTGTAACCGCCTCAGAGAGAATAGCAGCCAATGTGAGGATCTGGCTTTAAGACGATTTGATAACAAATGACGAAAACGATGGATTTCTCAGGTTTTTACTACATATGAACACTTTTCACATTCTCCGGTGCAACGTGGCTGCTAGTCTTCTTTTCCTGCAAAATTTTATGGTTCCACCTCATGTCCAAGCCACCAAAGCCGGCTAAAAAGTGAATAAACGACAACTAAAACTTCAATTGCACTACTTCTTACTGGCTATTACTTCAACATAGAAGCTTCTTCTGTGTTCTCCTATGGTGCTTTTAGTGTCTCCGCAGATCGCAGCACGCGACATAGCTTTGCAGACGATAAATGTAACCGTTTCAGAGAGAAGAGCGGCAAATGTGACGATCTGGCTTTAAGTCGATTCGATAACAAATGACGAAAACGGACGGATTTCTCAGGTTTTTACTACATATGAACACATTTCACATTCTCCCGTGCAACGCGGCTGTTAGTCCTCCTTTCATGCAAAATCTTATGGTCCTAGGTCATGTCCAAGCCACCAAAGCCGGCTAAAAAGTGAATAATCGACAACTAAAACTTCAATTGTACTACTTCTTTCTGGCTATTGCTTCAACTTAGAAGCTTCTTCAGTGTTCTACTATGGTGCTTTTAGTGTCTCCGCATACCGCAGCACGCGACATAGCTTTGCAGACGATAAATGTAACCGTCTCAGAGAGAAAAGCGGCCAATGTGACGATCTGGCTTAAAGTCGATTCGATAACAAATGACGAAAACGGACGGATTTCTCAGGTTTTTACTACATATGAACACTTTTCACATTCTCCCGTGCAACGCGGCTGTTAGTCCTCCTTTCATGCAAAATCTTATGGTCCTAGGTCATGTCCAAGCCACCAAAGCCGGCTAAAAAGTGAATAATCGACAACTAAAACTTCAATTGTACTACTTCTTACTGGCTATTGCTTCAACTTAGAAGCTTCTTCAGTGTTCTACTATGGTGCTTTTAGTGTCTCCGCATACCGCAGCAGGCGACATAGATTTGCAGACGATAATTGTAACCGCCTCAGAGAGAATAGCAGCCAATGTGAGGATCTGGCTTTAAGACGATTTGATAACAAATGACGAAAACGATGGATTTCTCAGGTTTTTACTACATATGAACACTTTTCACATTCTCCGGTGCAACGTGGCTGCTAGTCTTCTTTTCCTGCAAAATTTTATGGTTCCACCTCATGTCCAAGCCACCAAAGCCGGCTAAAAAGTGAATAAACGACAACTAAAACTTCAATTGCACTACTTCTTACTGGCTATTACTTCAACATAGAAGCTTCTTCTGTGTTCTCCTATGGTGCTTTTAGTGTCTCCGCAGATCGCAGCACGCGACATAGCTTTGCAGACGATAAATGTAACCGTTTCAGAGAGAAGAGCGGCAAATGTGACGATCTGGCTTTAAGTCGATTCGATAACAAATGACGAAAACGGACGGATTTCTCAGGTTTTTACTACATATGAACACATTTCACATTCTCCCGTGCAACGCGGCTGTTAGTCCTCCTTTCATGCAAAATCTTATGGTCCTAGGTCATGTCCAAGCCACCAAAGCCGGCTAAAAAGTGAATAATCGACAACTAAAACTTCAATTGTACTACTTCTTTCTGGCTATTGCTTCAACTTAGAAGTTTCTTCAGTGTTCTACTATGGTGCTTTTAGTGTCTCCGCATACCGCAGCACGCGACATAGCTTTGCAGACGATACATGTGACCGTCTCAGAGAGAAAAGCGGCCAATGTGACGATCTGGCTTAAAGTCGATTCGATAAGAGGTGACGAAAACGGACGGATTTCTCAGGTTTTGACTACATATGAACACTTTTCACATTCTCCCGTGCAACGCGGCTGGTAGTCCTCCTTTCATGCAAAATGTTAAGGTCCTAGATCATGTCCAAGCCACCAAAGCCGGCTAAAATGTGAATAATCGACAACTAAAACTTGAATTGTACTACTTCTTACTGGCTATTACTTTAACTTAGAAGCTTCTTCTGTGTTCTACTATGGTGCTTTTAGTGTCTCCGCAGATCGCAGCACGCGACATAGCTTTGCAGACGATAAATGTAACCGTCTCAGAGAGAAAAGCGGCCAATGTGACGATCTGGCTTTAAGTCAATTCGATAACAAATGACGAAAACGGACGCATTTCTCAGGTTTTTACCACATATGAACACTTTTCACATTCTGCCATGCAACGCGGCTGCTAGTCCTCCTTTCATGCAAAATCTTAAGGTCCTAGGTCATGTCCAAGCCACCAAAGCCGGCTAAAAAGTGAATAACCGACAACTAAAACTTCAATTGTACTACTTCCTACTTTCTATTACTTCAACTTAGAAGCTTCTTCTGTGTTCTCCTATGGTGCTTTTAGTGTCTCCGCAGACCGCAGCACGTGACATAGCTTTGCAGACGATATATGTAACAGTCTCAGAGAGAAAAGCGGCCAATGTGACGATCTGGCTTTAAGTCGATTCAATAACAAATGACGAAAACGGACGGATTTATCAGGTTTTTACCACATATGAACACTTTTCACATTCTCCCGTGCAACGCTGCTGCCAGACCTCTTTTCATGTAAAATCTTATGGTCCCAGGTCATGTCCAAGCCACCAAAGCCGGCTAAAAAGTGAATAATCGACAACTAAAACTTCAATTGTACTACTTCTTACTGGCTATTACTTCAACTTAGAAGCTTCTTCTGTGTTCTCCTATGGTGCTTTTAGTGTCTCCGCAGATCGCAGCACGCGACATAGCTTTGCAGACGATAAATGTAACCGTTTCAGAGAGAAGAGCGGCAAATGTGACGATCTGGCTTTAAGTCAATTCGATAACAAATGACGAAAACGGACGCTTTTCTCAGGTTTTTACCACATATGAACACTTTTCGCATTCTGCCATGCAACGCGGCTGCCAGTCCTCCTTTCATGCAAAATCTTAAGGTCCTAGGTCATGTCCAAGCCACCAAAGACGGCTAAAAAGTGAAAAATCGACAACTAAAATTTCAATTGTACTACTTCTTACTTTCTATTACTTCAACTTAGAAGCTTCTTCTGTGTTCTCCTATGGTGCTTTTAGTGTCTCCGCAGACCGCAGCACGTGACATAGCTTTGCAGACGATATATGTAACAGTCTCAGAGAGAAAAGCGGCCAATGTGACGATCTGGCTTTAAGTCGATTCGATAACAAATGACGAAAACGGACGGATTTCTCAGGTTTTTACTACATATGAACACTTTTCACATTCTCCCGTGCAACGCGGCTGCTAGTCCTCCTTTCATGCAAAATCTTAAGGTCCTAGGTCATGTCCAAGCCACCAAAGCCGGCTAAAAAGTGAATAATCGACAACTAAATTTGAATTGAAATACTTCTTACTGGCTATTACTTCAACTTAGAAGCTTCTTCTGTGTTCTACTGTGGTGCTTTTAGGGTTTCCGCATACTGCAGCACGCGACATAGCTTTGCAGACGATAACTGTAACCGTTTCAGAGAGAAGAGAGGCCAATGTGACGATCTGGCTTTAAGTCGATTCGATAACAAATGACGAAAACGGACGGATTTCTCAGGTTTTTACTACATATGAACACTTTTCACATTCTCCCGTGCAACGCGGCTGCTAGTCCTCCTTTCATGCAAAATCTTATGGTCCTAGGTCATGTCCAAGCCACCAAAGCCGGCTAAAAAGTGAATAATCGACAACTAAAACTTCAATTGTACTACTTCTTACTGGCTATTGCTTCAACTTAGAAGCTTCTTCAGTGTTCTACTATGGTGCTTTTAGTGTCTCCGCATACCGCAGCAGGCGACGTAGATTTGCAGACGATAATTGTAACCGCCTCAGAGAGAAAAGCAGCCAATGTGAGGATCTGGCTTTAAGACGATTTGATAACAAATGACGAAAACGATGGATTTCTCAGGTTTTTACTACATATGAACACTTTTCACATTCTCCGGTGCAACGTGGCTGCTAGTCTTCTTTTCCTGCAAAATTTTATGGTTCCACCTCATGTCCAAGCCACCAAAGCCGGCTAAAAAGTGAATAAACGACAACTAAAACTTCAATTGCACTACTTCTTACTGGCTATTACTTCAACATAGAAGCTTCTTCTGTGTTCTCCTATGGTGCTTTTAGTGTCTCCGCAGATCGCAGCACGCGACATAGCTTTGCAGACGATAAATGTAACCGTTTCAGAGAGAAGAGCGGCAAATGTGACGATCTGGCTTTAAGTCGATTCGATAACAAATGACGAAAACGGACGGATTTCTCAGGTTTTTACTACATATGAACACATTTCACATTCTCCCGTGCAACGCGGCTGTTAGTCCTCCTTTCATGCAAAATCTTATGGTCCTAGGTCATGTCCAAGCCACCAAAGCCGGCTAAAAAGTGAATAATCGACAACTAAAACTTCAATTGTACTACTTCTTTCTGGCTATTGCTTCAACTTAGAAGTTTCTTCAGTGTTCTACTATGGTGCTTTTAGTGTCTCCGCATACCGCAGCACGCGACATAGCTTTGCAGACGATAAATGTGACCGTCTCAGAGAGAAAAGCGGCCAATGTGACGATCTGGCTTAAAGTCGATTCGATAAGAGGTGACGAAAACGGACGGATTTCTCAGGTTTTGACTACATATGAACACTTTTCACATTCTCCCGTGCAACGCGGCTGCTAGTCCTCCTTTCATGCAAAATGTTAAGGTCCTAGATCATGTCCAAGCCACCAAAGCCGGCTAAAATGTGAATAATCGACAACTAAAACTTGAATTGTACTACTTCTTACTGGCTATTACTTTAACTTAGAAGCTTCTTCTGTGTTCTACTATGGTGCTTTTAGTGTCTCCGCAGATCGCAGCACGCGACATAGCTTTGCAGACGATAAATGTAACCGTCTCAGAGAGAAAAGCGGCCAATGTGACGATCTGGCTTTAAGTCAATTCGATAACAAATGACGAAAACGGACGCATTTCTCAGGTTTTTACCACATATGAACACTTTTCACATTCTGCCATGCAACGCGGCTGCTAGTCCTCCTTTCATGCAAAATCTTAAGGTCCTAGGTCATGTCCAAGCCACCAAAGCCGGCTAAAAAGTGAATAAACGACAACTAAAACTTCAATTGCACTACTTCTTACTGGCTATTACTTCAACATAGAAGCTTCTTCTGTGTTCTCCTATGGTGCTTTTAGTGTCTCCGCAGATCGCAGCACGCGACATAGCTTTGCAGACGATAAATGTAACCGTTTCAGAGAGAAGAGCGGCAAATGTGACGATCTGGCTTTAAGTCGATTCGATAACAAATGACGAAAACGGACGGATTTCTCAGGTTTTTACTACATATGAACACATTTCACATTCTCCCGTGCAACGCGGCTGTTAGTCCTCCTTTCATGCAAAATCTTATGGTCCTAGGTCATGTCCAAGCCACCAAAGCCGGCTAAAAAGTGAATAATCGACAACTAAAACTTCAATTGTACTACTTCTTTCTGGCTATTGCTTCAACTTAGAAGTTTCTTCAGTGTTCTACTATGGTGCTTTTAGTGTCTCCGCATACCGCAGCACGCGACATAGCTTTGCAGACGATACATGTGACCGTCTCAGAGAGAAAAGCGGCCAATGTGACGATCTGGCTTAAAGTCGATTCGATAAGAGGTGACGAAAACGGACGGATTTCTCAGGTTTTGACTACATATGAACACTTTTCACATTCTCCCGTGCAACGCGGCTGGTAGTCCTCCTTTCATGCAAAATGTTAAGGTCCTAGATCATGTCCAAGCCACCAAAGCCGGCTAAAATGTGAATAATCGACAACTAAAACTTGAATTGTACTACTTCTTACTGGCTATTACTTTAACTTAGAAGCTTCTTCTGTGTTCTACTATGGTGCTTTTAGTGTCTCCGCAGATCGCAGCACGCGACATAGCTTTGCAGACGATAAATGTAACCGTCTCAGAGAGAAAAGCGGCCAATGTGACGATCTGGCTTTAAGTCAATTCGATAACAAATGACGAAAACGGACGCATTTCTCAGGTTTTTACCACATATGAACACTTTTCACATTCTGCCATGCAACGCGGCTGCTAGTCCTCCTTTCATGCAAAATCTTAAGGTCCTAGGTCATGTCCAAGCCACCAAAGCCGGCTAAAAAGTGAATAACCGACAACTAAAACTTCAATTGTACTACTTCCTACTTTCTATTACTTCAACTTAGAAGCTTCTTCTGTGTTCTCCTATGGTGCTTTTAGTGTCTCCGCAGACCGCAGCACGTGACATAGCTTTGCAGACGATATATGTAACAGTCTCAGAGAGAAAAGCGGCCAATGTGACGATCTGGCTTTAAGTCGATTCAATAACAAATGACGAAAACGGACGGATTTATCAGGTTTTTACCACATATGAACACTTTTCACATTCTCCCGTGCAACGCTGCTGCCAGACCTCTTTTCATGTAAAATCTTATGGTCCCAGGTCATGTCCAAGCCACCAAAGCCGGCTAAAAAGTGAATAATCGACAACTAAAACTTCAATTGTACTACTTCTTACTGGCTATTACTTCAACTTAGAAGCTTCTTCTGTGTTCTCCTATGGTGCTTTTAGTGTCTCCGCAGATCGCAGCACGCGACATAGCTTTGCAGACGATAAATGTAACCGTTTCAGAGAGAAGAGCGGCAAATGTGACGATCTGGCTTTAAGTCAATTCGATAACAAATGACGAAAACGGACGCTTTTCTCAGGTTTTTACCACATATGAACACTTTTCGCATTCTGCCATGCAACGCGGCTGCCAGTCCTCCTTTCATGCAAAATCTTAAGGTCCTAGGTCATGTCCAAGCCACCAAAGACGGCTAAAAAGTGAAAAATCGACAACTAAAATTTCAATTGTACTACTTCTTACTTTCTATTACTTCAACTTAGAAGCTTCTTCTGTGTTCTCCTATGGTGCTTTTAGTGTCTCCGCAGACCGCAGCACGTGACATAGCTTTGCAGACGATATATGTAACAGTCTCAGAGAGAAAAGCGGCCAATGTGACGATCTGGCTTTAAGTCGATTCGATAACAAATGACGAAAACGGACGGATTTCTCAGGTTTTTACTACATATGAACACTTTTCACATTCTCCCGTGCAACGCGGCTGCTAGTCCTCCTTTCATGCAAAATCTTAAGGTCCTAGGTCATGTCCAAGCCACCAAAGCCGGCTAAAAAGTGAATAATCGACAACTAAATTTGAATTGAAATACTTCTTACTGGCTATTACTTCAACTTAGAAGCTTCTTCTGTGTTCTACTGTGGTGCTTTTAGGGTTTCCGCATACTGCAGCACGCGACATAGCTTTGCAGACGATAACTGTAACCGTTTCAGAGAGAAGAGAGGCCAATGTGACGATCTGGCTTTAAGTCGATTCGATAACAAATGACGAAAACGGACGGATTTCTCAGGTTTTTACTACATATGAACACTTTTCACATTCTCCCGTGCAACGCGGCTGCTAGTCCTCCTTTCATGCAAAATCTTATGGTCCTAGGTCATGTCCAAGCCACCAAAGCCGGCTAAAAAGTGAATAATCGACAACTAAAACTTCAATTGTACTACTTCTTACTGGCTATTGCTTCAACTTAGAAGCTTCTTCAGTGTTCTACTATGGTGCTTTTAGTGTCTCCGCATACCGCAGCAGGCGACATAGATTTGCAGACGATAATTGTAACCGCCTCAGAGAGAAAAGCAGCCAATGTGAGGATCTGGCTTTAAGACGATTTGATAACAAATGACGAAAACGATGGATTTCTCAGGTTTTTACTACATATGAACACTTTTCACATTCTCCGGTGCAACGTGGCTGCTAGTCTTCTTTTCCTGCAAAATTTTATGGTTCCACCTCATGTCCAAGCCACCAAAGCCGGCTAAAAAGTGAATAAACGACAACTAAAACTTCAATTGCACTACTTCTTACTGGCTATTACTTCAACATAGAAGCTTCTTCTGTGTTCTCCTATGGTGCTTTTAGTGTCTCCGCAGATCGCAGCACGCGACATAGCTTTGCAGACGATAAATGTAACCGTTTCAGAGAGAAGAGCGGCAAATGTGACGATCTGGCTTTAAGTCGATTCGATAACAAATGACGAAAACGGACGGATTTCTCAGGTTTTTACTACATATGAACACATTTCACATTCTCCCGTGCAACGCGGCTGTTAGTCCTCCTTTCATGCAAAATCTTATGGTCCTAGGTCATGTCCAAGCCACCAAAGCCGGCTAAAAAGTGAATAATCGACAACTAAAACTTCAATTGTACTACTTCTTTCTGGCTATTGCTTCAACTTAGAAGTTTCTTCAGTGTTCTACTATGGTGCTTTTAGTGTCTCCGCATACCGCAGCACGCGACATAGCTTTGCAGACGATAAATGTGACCGTCTCAGAGAGAAAAGCGGCCAATGTGACGATCTGGCTTAAAGTCGATTCGATAAGAGGTGACGAAAACGGACGGATTTCTCAGGTTTTGACTACATATGAACACTTTTCACATTCTCCCGTGCAACGCGGCTGCTAGTCCTCCTTTCATGCAAAATGTTAAGGTCCTAGATCATGTCCAAGCCACCAAAGCCGGCTAAAATGTGAATAATCGACAACTAAAACTTGAATTGTACTACTTCTTACTGGCTATTACTTTAACTTAGAAGCTTCTTCTGTGTTCTACTATGGTGCTTTTAGTGTCTCCGCAGATCGCAGCACGCGACATAGCTTTGCAGACGATAAATGTAACCGTCTCAGAGAGAAAAGCGGCCAATGTGACGATCTGGCTTTAAGTCAATTCGATAACAAATGACGAAAACGGACGCATTTCTCAGGTTTTTACCACATATGAACACTTTTCACATTCTGCCATGCAACGCGGCTGCTAGTCCTCCTTTCATGCAAAATCTTAAGGTCCTAGGTCATGTCCAAGCCACCAAAGCCGGCTAAAAAGTGAATAATCGACAACTAAAACTTCAATTGTACTACTTCTTACTTTCTATTACTTCAACTTAGAAGCTTCTTCTGTGTTCTCCTATGGTGCTTTTAGTGTCTCCGCAGACCGCAGCACGTGACATAGCTTTGCAGACGATATATGTAACAGTCTCAGAGAGAAAAGCGGCCAATGTGACGATCTGGCTTTAAGTCGATTCGATAACAAATGACGAAAACGGACGGATTTATCAGGTTTTTACCACATATGAACACTTTTCACATTCTCCCGTGCAACGCTGCTGCCAGTCCTCTTTTCATGTAAAATCTTATGGTCCCAGGTCATGTCCAAGCCACCAAAGCCGGCTAAAAAGTGAATAATCGACAACTAAAACTTCAATTGTACTACTTCTTACTGGCTATTACTTCAACTTAGAAGCTTCTTCTGTGTTCTCCTATGGTGCTTTTAGTGTCTCCGCAGATCGCAGCACGCGACATAGCTTTGCAGACGATAAATGTAACCGTTTCAGAGAGAAGAGCGGCAAATGTGACGATCTGGCTTTAAGTCAATTCGATAACAAATGACGAAAACGGACGCTTTTCTCAGGTTTTTACCACATATGAACACTTTTCGCATTCTGCCATGCAACGCGGCTGCCAGTCCTCCTTTCATGCAAAATCTTAAGGTCCTAGGTCATGTCCAAGCCACCAAAGACGGCTAAAAAGTGAAAAATCGACAACTAAAATTTCAATTGTACTACTTCTTACTTTCTATTACTTCAACTTAGAAGCTTCTTCTGTGTTCTCCTATGGTGCTTTTAGTGTCTCCGCAGACCGCAGCACGTGACATAGCTTTGCAGACGATATATGTAACAGTCTCAGAGAGAAAAGCGCCCAATGTGACGATCTGGCTTTAAGTCGATTCGATAACAAATGACGAAAACGGACGGATTTCTCAGGTTTTTACTACATATGAACACTTTTCACATTCTCCCGTGCAACGCGGCTGCTAGTCCTCCTTTCATGCAAAATCTTAAGGTCCTAGGTCATGTCCAAGCCACCAAAGCCGGCTAAAAAGTGAATAATCGACAACTAAATTTGAATTGAAATACTTCTTACTGGCTATTACTTCAACTTAGAAGCTTCTTCTGTGTTCTACTGTGGTGCTTTTAGGGTTTCCGCATACTGCAGCACGCGACATAGCTTTGCAGACGATAACTGTAACCGTTTCAGAGAGAAGAGAGGCCAATGTGACGATCTGGCTTTAAGTCGATTCGATAACAAATGACGAAAACGGACGGATTTCTCAGGTTTTTACTACATATGAACACTTTTCACATTCTCCCGTGCAACGCGGCTGCTAGTCCTCCTTTCATGCAAAATCTTATGGTCCTAGGTCATGTCCAAGCCACCAAAGCCGGCTAAAAAGTGAATAATCGACAACTAAAACTTCAATTGTACTACTTCTTACTATCTATTACTTCAACATAGAAGCTTCTTCTGTGTTCTATTATGGTGCTTTTAGTGTTTCCGCATACCGCAGCACGCGACATAGCTTTGTAGACGATAAATGTAACCGTTTCAGAGAGAAGAGCGGCCAATGTGACGATCTGGCTTTAAGACGATTTGATAACAAATGACGAAAACGATGGATCTCTCAGGTTTTTACTACATATGAACACTTTTCACATTCTCCGCTGCAACGTGGCTGCTAGTCTTCCTTTCATGCAAAATTTTATGGTTCCACCTCATGTCCAAGCCACCAAAGCCGGCTAAAAAGTGAATAATCGACAACTAAAACTTCAATTGTACTACTTCTTACTGGCTATTACTTCAACATAGAAGCTTCTTCAGTGTTCTACTATGGTGCTTTTAGTGTTTCCACATAACGAAGCACGCGACATAGCTTTGTAGACGATAAATGTAACCGTTTCAGAGAGAAGAGCGGCCAATGTGACGATCTGGCTTTAAGTCGATTCGATAACAAATGACGAAAACGGACGGATTTCTCAGGTTTTTACTACATATGAACACTTTTCACATTCTCCCGTGCAACGCGGCTGCTAGTCCTCCTTTCATGCAAAATGTTAAGGTCCTAGGTCATGTCCAAGCCACCAAAGCCGGCTAAAATGTGAATAATCGACAACTAAAACTTGAATTGTACTTCTTCTTACTGGCTATTACTTCAACTTAGAAGCTTCTTCTGTGTTCTACTATGGTGCTTTTAGTGTCTCCGCATACCGCAGCACGCGACATAGCGTTGCAGACGATAAATGTAACAGTCTCAGAGAGAAAAGCGGCCAATGTGACGATCTGCCTTTAAGTCGATTCAAAAACAAATGACGAAAACGGACGGATTTATCAGGTTTTTACCACATATGAACACTTTTCACATTCTCCCGTGCAACGCGGCTGCCAGTCCTCTTTTCATGTAAAATCTTATGGTCCCAGGTCATGTCCAAGCCACCAAAGCCGGCTAAAAAGTGAATAATCGACAACTAAAACTTCAATTGTACTACTTCTTACTGGCTATTACTTCAACTTAGAAGCTTCTTCTGTGTTCTACTATGGTGCTTTTAGTGTCTCCGCATACCGCAGCACGCGACATAGCTTTGCAGACGATAAATGTAACCGTCTCAGAGAGAAAAGCGGCCAATGTGACGATCTGGCTTTAAGTCAATTCGATAAAAATGACGAAAACGGACGCATTTCTCAGGTTTTTACCACATATGGACACTTTTCACATTCTGCCATGCAACGCGGCTGCTAGTCCTCCTTTCATGCAAAATCTTAAGGTCCTAGGTCATGTCCAAGCCACCAAAGCCGGCTAAAAAGTGAATAATCGACAACTAAAACTTCAATTGTACTACTTCTTACTTTCTATTACTTCAACTTAGAAGCTTCTTCTGTGTTCTCCTATGGTGCTTTTAGTGTCTCCGCAGACGGCAGCACATGACATAGCTTTGCAGACGATAAATGTAACAGTCTCAGAGAGAAAAGCAGCCAATGTGAGGATCTGGCTTTAAGACGATTTGATAACAAATGACGAAAACGATGGATTTCTCAGGTTTTTACTACATATGAACACTTTTCACATTCTCCGGTGAAACGTGGCTGCTAGTCTTCCTTTCCTGCAAAATTTTATGGTTCCACCTCATGTCCAAGCCACCAAAGCCGGCTAAAAAGTGAATAATCGACAACTAAAACTTCAATTGTACTACTTCTTACTATCTATTACTTCAACATAGAAGCTTCTTCTGTGTTCTATTATGGTGCTTTTAGTGTTTCCGCATACTGCAGCACGCGACATAGCTTTGCAGACGATAAATGTAACCGTTTCAGAGAGTAGAGCGGCCAATGTGACAATGTGGCTTTAAGTCGATTCGATAACAAATGACGAAAACGGACGGATTTCTCAGGTTTTTACTACATATGAACACTTTTCACATTCTCCCATGCAACGCGTCTGCTAGTCCTCCTTTCATGCAAAATCTTATGGTCCTAGGTCATATCCAAGCCACCAAAGCCCGCTAAAAAGTGAATAATCGACAACTAAAACTTGAATTGTACTACTTCTTACTGGCTATTACTTCAACTTTGAAGTTTCTTCTGTGTTATACTATGGTGCTTTTAGTGTCTCCGCATACCGCAGCACGCGACATAGCTTTGCAGACGATAAATGTAACCGTCCCAGAGAGAAAAGCGGCCAATGTGACGATCTGGCTTTAAGTCGATTCGATAACAAATGACGAAAACGGACGGATTTCTCAGGTTTTTACTACATATGAACACTTTTCACATTCTCCCGTGCAACGCGGCTGTTAGTCCTCCTTTCATGCAAAATCTTATGGTCCTAGGTCATGTCCAAGCCACCAAAGCCGGCTAAAAAGTGTATAATCGACAACTAAAACTTCAATTGTACTACTTCTTTCTGGCTATTGCTTCAACTTAGAAGCTTCTTCAGAGTTCTACTATGGTGCTTTTAGTGTCTCCGCATACCGCAGCACGCGACATAGCTTTGCAGACGATAAATGTGACCGTCTCAGAGAGAAAAGCGGACAATGTGACGATCTGGCTTAAAGTCGATTCGATAAGAGGTGACGAAAACGGACGGATTTCTCAGGTTTTGACTACATATGAACACTTTTCACATTCTCCCATGCAACGCGGCTGCTAGTCCTCCTTTCATGCAAAATGTTAAGGTCCTATGTCATGTCCAAGCCACCAAAGCCGGCTAAAATGTGAATAATCGACAACTAAAACTTGAATTGTATTTCTTCTTACTGGCTATTACTTTAACTTAGAAGCTTCTTCTGTGTTCTACTATGGTGCTTTTAGTGTCTCCGCAGATCGCAGCACCCGACATAGCTTTGCAGACGATAAATGTAACCGTCTCAGAGAGAAAAGCGGCCAATGTGACGATCTGGCTTTAAGTCAATTCGATAACAAATGACGAAAACGGACCCATTTCTCAGGTTTTTACCACATATGAACACTTTTCACATTCTGCCATGCAACGCGGCTGCTAGTCCTCCTTTCATGCAAAATCTTAAGGTCCTAGGTCATGTCCAAGCCACCAAAGCCGGCTAAAAAGTGAATATTCGACAACTAAAACTTCAATTGTACTACTTCTTACTTTCTATTACTTCAACTTAGAAGCTTCTTCTGTGTTCTCCTATGGTGCTTTTAGTGTCTCCGCAGACCGCAGCATGTGACATAGCTTTGCAGACGATATATGTAACAGTCTCAGAGAGAAAAGCGGCCAATGTGACGATCTGGCTTTAAGTCGATTCGATAACAAATGACGAAAACGGACGGATTTATCAGGTTTTTACCACATATGAACACTTTTCACATTCTCCCGTGCAACGCTGCTGCCAGTCCTCTTTTCATGTAAAATCTTATGGTCCCAGGGTTTTGTCCAAGCCACCAAAGCCGGCTAAAAAGTGAATAATCGACAACTAAAACTTCAATTGTACTACTTCTCACTGGCTATTACTTCAACTTAGATGTTTTTCTGTGTTCTACTATGGTGCTTTTAGTGTCTCCGCATACCGCAGCACGCGACATAGCTTTGCAGACGATAAATGTAACCGTCTCAGAGAGAAAAGCGGCCAATGTGACGATCTGGCTTTAAGTCAATTCGATAACAAATGACGAAAACGGACGCATTTCTCAGGTTTTTACCACATATGAACACTTTTCGCATTCTGCCATGCAACGCGGCTGCTAGTCCTCCTTTCATGCAAAATCTTAAGGTCCTAGGTCATGTCCAAGCCACCAAAGCCGGCTAAAAAGTGAATAATCGACAACTAAAACTTCAATTGTACTACTTCTTACTTTCTATTACTTCAACTTAGAAGCTTCTTCTGTGTTCTCCTATGGTGCTTTTAGTGTCTCCGCAGACCGCAGCACGTGACATAGCTTTGCAGACGATATATGTAACAGTCTCAGAGAGAAAAGCGGCCAATGTGACGATCTGGCTTTAAGTCGATTCGATAACAAATGACGAAAACGGACGGATTTCTCAGGTTTTTACTACATATGAACACTTTTCACATTCTCCCGTGCAACGCGGCTGCTAGACCTCCTTTCATACAAAATCTTAAGGCCCTAGGTCATGTAAAAGCCACCAAAGCCGGCTAAAAAGTGAATAATCGACAACTAAAACTTTAATTGTACTACTTCTTACTAACTATTACTTCAACATAGAAGCTTCTTCTGTGTTCTACTATGGTGCTTTTAGTGTTTCCGCATACCGCAGCACGCGACATAGCTTTGCAGACGATAAATGTAACCGTTTCAGAGAGAAGAGGGGCCACTGTGACGATCTGGCTTTAAGTCGATTCGATAACAAATGACGAAAACGGACGGATTTCTCAGGTTTTTACTACATATGAACACTTTTCACATTCTCCCGGGCAACGCGGCTGCTAGTCCTCCTTTCATGCAAAATCTTAAGGTCCTAGGTCATGTCCAAGCCACCAAAGCCGGCTAAAAAGTGAATAATCGACAACTAAATTTGAATTGAAATACTTCTTACTGGCTATTACTTCAACTTAGAAGCTTCTTCTGTGTTCTACTATGGTGCTTTTAGTGTCTCCGCATACCGCAGCACGCGACATAGCTTTGCAGACGATAAATGTAACCGTCTCAGAGAGAAAAGCGGCCAATGTGACGAACTGGCTTTAAGTCGATTCGATAACAAATGACGAAAACGGACGGATTTCTCAGGTTTTTACTACATATGAACTCTTTTCACTTTCTCCCATGCAATGCGGCAACTTGTCCTCCTTTCATGCAAAATCTTATGGTCCTAGGTCATGTCCAAGCCACCAAAGCCGGCTAAAAAGTGAATAATCGACAACTAAAACTTCAATTGTACTACTTCTTACTATCTATTACTTCAACATAGAAGCTTCTTCTGTGTTCTATTATGGTGCTTTTAGTGTTTCCGCATAACGCAGCACGCGACATAGCTTTGTAGACGATAAATGTAACCGTTTCAGAGAGAAGAGCGGCCAATGTGACGATCTGGCTTTAAGTCGATTCGATAACAAATGACGAAAACGGACGGATTTCTCAGGTTTTTACTACATATGAACACTTTTCACATTCTCCCGTGCAATGCGGCTGCTAGTCCTCCTTTCATGCAAAATCTTAAGGTCCTAGGTCATGTCCAAGCCACCAAAGCTGGCTAAAAAATGAATAATCGACAACTAAAACTTGAATTGTATTACTTCTTACTGGCTATTACTTCAACTTAGAAGCTTCTTCAGTGTTCTACTATGGTGCTTTTAGTGTCTCCGCATACCGCAGCACGCGACATAGCTTTGCAGACGATAAATGTAACCGTCTCAGAGAGAAAAGCGGCCAATGTGACGATCTGGCTTAAAGTCGATTCGATAAGAGGTGACGAAAACGGACGGATTTCTCAGGTTTTTACTACATATGAACACTTTTCACATTCTCCCGTGCAACGCGGCTGTTAGTCCTCCTTTCATGCAAAATCTTATGGTCCTAGGTCATGTCCAAGCCACCAAAGCCGGCTAAAAAGTGAATAATCGACAACTAAAACTTCAATTGTACTACTTCTTACTGGCTATTGCTTCAACTTAGAAGCTTCTTCAGTGTTCTACTATGGTGCTTTTAGTGTCTCCGCATACCGCAGCAGGCGACATAGATTTGCAGACGATAAATGTAACCGTCTCAGAGAGAAAAGCAGCCAATGTGACGATCTGGCTTTAAGACGATTTGATAACAAATGACGAAAACGATGGATCTCTCAGGTTTTTACTACATATGAACACTTTTCACATTCTCCGCTGCAACGTGGCTGCTAGTCTTCCTTTCATGCAAAATTTTATGGTTCCACCTCATGTCCAAGCCACCAAAGCCGGCTAAAAAGTGAATAATCGACAACTAAAATTTCAATTGTACTACTTCTTACTGGCTATTACTTCAACATAGAAGCTTCTTCAGTGTTCTACTATGGTGCTTTTAGTGTTTCCACATAACGCAGCACGCGACATAGCGTTGCAGACGATAAATGTAACCGTCTCAGAGAGAAAAGCGGATAATGTGACGATCTGCCTTTAAGTCGATTCAAAAACAAATGACGAAAACGGACGGATTTATCAGGTTTTTACCACATATGAACACTTTTCACATTCTCCCGTGCAACGCGGCTGCCAGTCCTCTTTTCATGTAAAATCTTATGGTCCCAGGTCATGTCCAAGCCACCAAAGCCGGCTAAAAAGTGAATAATCGACAACTAAAACTTCAATTGTACTACTTCTTACTGGCTATTACTTCAACTTAGAAGCTTCTTCTGTGTTCTACTATGGTGCTTTTAGTGTCTCCGCATACCGCAGCACGCGACATAGCTTTGCAGACGATAAATGTAACCGTCTCAGAGAGAAAAGCGGCCAATGTGACGATCTGGCTTTAAGTCAATTCGATAACAAATGACGAAAACGGACGCATTTCTCAGGTTTTTACCACATATGAACACTTTTCACATTCTGCCATGCAACGCGTCTGCTAGTCCTCCTTTAATGCAAAATCTTAAGGTCCTAGGTCATGTCCAAGCCACCAAAGCCGGCTAAAAAGTGAATAATCGACAACTAAAACTTCAATTGTACTACTTCTTACTTTCTATTACTTCAACTTAGAAGCTTCTTCTGTGTTCTCCTATGGTGCTTTTAGTGTCTCCGCAGACCGCAGCACGTGACATAGCTTTGCAGACGATAAATGTAACAGTCTCAGAGAGAAAAGCGGCCAATGTGACGATCTGGCTTTAAGTCGATTCGATAACAAATGACGAAAACGGACGGATTTCTCAGGTTTTTACTACATATGAACACTTTTCACATTCTCCCGTGCAACGCGGCTGCTAGACCTCCTTTCATGCAAAATCTTAAGGTCCTAGGTCATGTAAAAGCCAAAAAAGCCGGCTAAAAAGTGAATAATCGACAAGTAAAACTTTAATTGTACTACTTCTTACTGGCTATTACTCCAACTTGGAAGCTTCTTCTGTGTTCTACTATGGTGCTTTTAGAGTCTCCGCACACCGCAGCATGCGACGTAGCTTTGCAGACGATAAATGTAACCGTCTCAGAGAGAAAAGCGGCATATGTGACGATCTGGCTTTAAGTCGATTCGATAACAAATGACGAAAACGGACGGATTTCTCAGGTTTTTACTACATATGAACACTTATCACATTCTGCCGTGCAACGCGGCTGCTAGTCCTCCTTTCATGCACAATCTTAAGGTCCTAGGTCATGTCCAACCACCAAAGCTGGCTAAAAAATGAATAATCGACAACTAAAACTTGAATTGTATTACTTCTTACTGGCTATTACTTCAACTTAGAAGCTTCTTCAGTGTTCTACTATGGTGCTTTTAGTGTCTCCGCATACCGCAGCACGCGACATAGCTTTGCAGACGATAAATGTAACCGTCTCAGTGAGAAAAGCGGCCAATGTGACGATCTGGCTTAAAGTCGATTCGATAAGAGGTGACGAAAGCGGACGGATTTCTCAGGTTTTTACTACATATGAACACTTTTCACATTCTCCCGTGCAACGCGGCTGTTAGTCCTCCTTCCATGCAAAATCTTATGGTCCTAGGTCATGTCCAAGCCACCAAAGCCGGCTAAAAAGTGAATAATCGACAACTAAAACTTCAATTGTACTACTTCTTACTGGCTATTGCTTCAACTTAGAAGCTTCTTCAGTGTTCTACTATGGTGCTTTTAGTGTCTCCGCATACCGCAGCAGGCGACATAGATTTGCAGACGATAAATGTAACCGTCTCAGAGAGAAAAGCAGCCAATGTGACGATCTGGCTTTAAGACGATTTGATAACAAATGACGAAAACGATGGATCTCTCAGGTTTTTACTACATATGAACACTTTTCACATTCTCCGCTGCAACGTGGCTGCTAGTCTTCCTTTCATGCAAAATTTTATGGTTCCACCTCATGTCCAAGCCACCAAAGCCGGCTAAAAAGTGAATAATCGACAACTAAAATTTCAATTGTACTACTTCTTACTGGCTATTACTTCAACATAGAAGCTTCTTCAGTGTTCTACTATGGTGCTTTTAGTGTTTCCACATAACGCAGCACGCGACATAGCGTTGCAGACGATAAATGTAACCGTCTCAGAGAGAAAAGCGGCCAATGTGACGATCTGCCTTTAAGTCGATTCAAAAACAAATGACGAAAACGGACGGATTTATCAGGTTTTTACCACATATGAACACTTTTCACATTCTCCCGTGCAACGCGGCTGCCAGTCCTCTTTTCATGTAAAATCTTATGGTCCCAGGTCATGTCCAAGCCACCAAAGCCGGCTAAAAAGTGAATAATCGACAACTAAAACTTCAATTGTACTACTTCTTACTGGCTATTACTTCAACTTAGAAGCTTCTTCTGTGTTCTACTATGGTGCTTTTAGTGTCTCCGCATACCGCAGCACGCGACATAGCTTTGCAGACGATAAATGTAACCGTCTCAGAGAGAAAAGCGGCCAATGTGACGATCTGGCTTTAAGTCAATTCGATAACAAATGACGAAAACGGACGCATTTCTCAGGTTTTTACCACATATGAACACTTTTCACATTCTGCCATGCAACGCGTCTGCTAGTCCTCCTTTAATGCAAAATCTTAAGGTCCTAGGTCATGTCCAAGCCACCAAAGCCGGCTAAAAAGTGAATAATCGACAACTAAAACTTCAATTGTACTACTTCTTACTTTCTATTACTTCAACTTAGAAGCTTCTTCTGTGTTCTCCTATGGTGCTTTTAGTGTCTCCGCAGACCGCAGCACGTGACATAGCTTTGCAGACGATAAATGTAACAGTCTCAGAGAGAAAAGCGGCCAATGTGACGATCTGGCTTTAAGTCGATTCGATAACAAATGACGAAAACGGACGGATTTCTCAGGTTTTTACTACATATGAACACTTTTCACATTCTCCCGTGCAACGCGGCTGCTAGACCTCCTTTCATGCAAAATCTTAAGGTCCTAGGTCATGTAAAAGCCAAAAAAGCCGGCTAAAAAGTGAATAATCGACAAGTAAAACTTTAATTGTACTACTTCTTACTGGCTATTACTCCAACTTGGAAGCTTCTTCTGTGTTCTACTATGGTGCTTTTAGAGTCTCCGCACACCGCAGCATGCGACGTAGCTTTGCAGACGATAAATGTAACCGTCTCAGAGAGAAAAGCGGCATATGTGACGATCTGGCTTTAAGTCGATTCGATAACAAATGACGAAAACGGACGGATTTCTCAGGTTTTTACTACATATGAACACTTATCACATTCTGCCGTGCAACGCGGCTGCTAGTCCTCCTTTCATGCACAATCTTAAGGTCCTAGGTCATGTCCAACCACCAAAGCTGGCTAAAAAATGAATAATCGACAACTAAAACTTGAATTGTATTACTTCTTACTGGCTATTACTTCAACTTAGAAGCTTCTTCAGTGTTCTACTATGGTGCTTTTAGTGTCTCCGCATACCGCAGCACGCGACATAGCTTTGCAGACGATAAATGTAACCGTCTCAGAGAGAAAAGCGGCCAATGTGACGATCTGGCTTAAAGTCGATTCGATAAGAGGTGACGAAAGCGGACGGATTTCTCAGGTTTTTACTACATATGAACACTTTTCACATTCTCCCGTGCAACGCGGCTGTTAGTCCTCCTTCCATGCAAAATCTTATGGTCCTAGGTCATGTCCAAGCCACCAAAGCCGGCTAAAAAGTGAATAATCGACAACTAAAACTTCAATTGTACTACTTCTTACTGGCTATTGCTTCAACTTAGAAGCTTCTTCAGTGTTCTACTATGGTGCTTTTAGTGTCTCCGCATACCGCAGCAGGCGACATAGATTTGCAGACGATAAATGTAACCGTCTCAGAGAGAAAAGCAGCCAATGTGACGATCTGGCTTTAAGACGATTTGATAACAAATGACGAAAACGATGGATCTCTCAGGTTTTTACTACATATGAACACTTTTCACATTCTCCGCTGCAACGTGGCTGCTAGTCTTCCTTTCATGCAAAATTTTATGGTTCCACCTCATGTCCAAGCCACCAAAGCCGGCTAAAAAGTGAATAATCGACAACTAAAATTTCAATTGTACTACTTCTTACTGGCTATTACTTCAACATAGAAGCTTCTTCAGTGTTCTACTATGGTGCTTTTAGTGTTTCCACATAACGCAGCACGCGACATAGCGTTGCAGACGATAAATGTAACCGTCTCAGAGAGAAAAGCGGCCAATGTGACGATCTGCCTTTAAGTCGATTCAAAAACAAATGACGAAAACGGACGGATTTATCAGGTTTTTACCACATATGAACACTTTTCACATTCTCCCGTGCAACGCGGCTGCCAGTCCTCTTTTCATGTAAAATCTTATGGTCCCAGGTCATGTCCAAGCCACCAAAGCCGGCTAAAAAGTGAATAATCGACAACTAAAACTTGAATTGTACTACTTCTTACTGGCTATTACTTCAACTTAGAAGCTTCTTCTGTGTTCTACTATGGTGCTTTTAGTGTCTCCGCATACCGCAGCACGCGACATAGCTTTGCAGACGATAAATGTAACCGTCTCAGAGAGAAAAGCGGCCAATGTGACGATCTGGCTTTAAGTCGATTCGATAACAAATGACGAAAACGGACGGATTTCTCAGGTTTTTACTACATATGAACACTTTTCACATTCTCCCGTGAGACGCGGCTGCTAGTCCTCCTTTCATGCAAAATCTTAAGGTCCTAGGTCATGTCCAAGCCACCAAAGCCGGCTAAAAAGTGAATAATCGACAACTAAATTTGAATTGAAATACTTCTTACTCTCTATTACTTCAACTTAGAAGCTTCTTCTGTGTTCTACTATGGTGCTTTTAGGGGTTCCGCATACTGCAGCACGCGACATAGCTTTGCAGACGATAAATGTAACCGTTTCAGAGAGAAGAGGGGCCAATGTGACGATCTGGCTTTAAGTCGATTCGATAACAAATGACGAAAACGGACGGATTTCTCAGGTTTTTACTACATATGAACACTTTTCACATTCTCCCGTGCAACGCGGCTGCCAGTCCTCCTTTCATGCATAATCTTAACGTCCTAGGTGATGTCGAAGCCACCAAAGCCGGCTAAAAGGTGAATAATCGACAACTAAAACTTGAATTGTATTACTTCTTACTGGCTATTACTTCAACATAGAAGCTTCTTCTGCGTTCTACTATGGTGCTTTTAGTGTCTCCGCATACCGCAGCACGCGACATAGCTTTGCAGACGATAAATGTAACCGTCTCAGAGAGAAAAGCGGGCAATGTGACGATCTGGCTTTAAGTCGATTCGATAAAAAATGACGAAAACGGACGGATTTCTCTGGTTTTTACTACATATGAACACTTTTCACATTCTCCCATACAACGCGGCTGCTAGACCTCCTTTCATGCAACATCTTAAGGTCCTAGGTCATGAAAAAGCCGCCAAAGCCGGCTAAAAAGTGAATAATCGATAACGAAAACTTGAATTGCACTACTTCTTACTGGCTATTACTTCAACTTTGAAGTTTCTTCTTTGTTCTACAATGGTGCTTTTAGTGTCTCCGCATACCGCAGCACGCGACATAGCTTTGCAGACGATAAATGTAACCGTCTCAGAGAGAAAAGCGGCCAATGTGACGATCTGGCTTTAAATCGATTCGATAACAAATGACGAAAACGGACGGCTATTGCTTCAACTTAGAAGCTTCTTCAGTGTTCTACTATGGTGCTTTTAGTGTCTCCGCATACCGCAACACGCGACATAGCTTTGCAGACGATAAATGTAACCGTCTCAGAGAGAAAAGCGGCCAAATTGACGATCTGGGTTTAAGTCGATTCGATAACAAATGACGAAAACTGACGGATTTCTCAGGTTTTTACTACATATGAACAGTTTTCACATTCTCCCGTGCAACGCGGGTGCTAGTCCTCCTTTCATGCAAAATCATAAGGTGCTAGGTCATGTCCAAGCCACCAAAGCCGGCTAAAAAGTGAATAATCGACAACGAAAACTTGAATTGTACTACTTCTTACTGGCTATTACTTTAACTTAGAAGCTTCTTCTGTGTTCTACTATGGTGCTTTTAGTGTTTCGGCATACCCTAGCACCCGACATTGCTTTGCAAACGATAAGTGTAACCGTTTCAGAGAGAAGAGCGGTTATGTGACGATCTGGCTTTAAGTCGATTCGATAGCAAATGACGAAAACGGACTGATTTCTCAGGTTTTTATTACATATGAACACTATTTATATTCCCCCGTGCAACGCGGCTGCCAGTCCTCCTTTCATGCAAAATCTTATGGTCCTAGGTCATGTCCAAGAAACCAAAGCCGGCTAAAAAGTGAATAATCGACAACTAAAACTTGAATTGTACTACTTCTTACTGGCTATTACTTCAACTTTGAAGTTTCTTCTGTGTTCTACTATGGTGCTTTTAGTGTCTCCGCATACCGCAGCACGCGACATAGCTTTGCAGACGATAAATGTAACCGTCTCAGAGAGAAAAGCGGCCAATGTGACGATCTGGCTTTAAGTCGATTCGATAACAAATGACGAAAACGGACGGCTATTGCTTCAACTTAGAAGCTTCTTCAGTGTTCTACTATGGTGCTTTTAGTGTCTCCGCATACCGCAGCACGCGACATAGCTTTGCAGACGATAAATGTAACCGTCTCAGAGAGAAAAGCGGCCAATGTGACGATCTGGCTTTAAGACGATTCGATAACAAATGACGAAAACGGACGGATTTCTCAGGTTTTTAATACATATGAACACTTTTCACATTATCCCGTGTAACGCGGCTGTTAGTCCTCCTTTCATGCAAAATCGTATGGTCCTATGTCATGTCCAAGCCACCAAAGCCGGCTAAAAAGTGAATAATCGACAACTAAAACTTCAATTGTACTACTTCTTACTGGCTATTGCTTCAACTTAGAAGCTTCTTCAGTGTTCTACTATGGTGCTCTTAGTGTCTCCGCATACCGTAGCACGCGACATAGATTTGCAGACGATAAATGTAACCGTCTCAGAAAGAATAGCAGCCAATGTGACGATCTGGCTTTAAGACGATTCGATAACAAATGACGAAAACGGACGGATTTCTCAGGTTTTTACTACATATGAACACTTTTCACATTCTCCCGTGCAACGCGGCTGTTAGTCCTCCTTTCATGCAAAATCTTATTATCCTAGGTCATGTCCAAGCCACCAAAGCCGGCTAAAAAGTGAATAATCGACAACTAAAACTTCAATTGTACTACTTCTTACTGGCTATTGCTTCAACTTAGAAGCTTCTTCAGTGTTCTACTATGGTGCTTTTAGTGTCTCCGCATACCACAGCAGGCGACATAGATTTGCAGGCGATAAATGTAACCGTCTCAGAGAGAAAAGCAGCCAATGTGACGATCTGGCTTTAAGACGATTTGATAACAAATGACGAAAACGATGGATTTCTCAGGTTTTTACTACATATGAACACTTTTCACATTCTCCGGTGCAACGTGGCTGCTAGTCTTCCTTTCATGCAAAATTTTATGGTTCCACCTCATGTCCAAGCCACCAAAGCCGGCTAAAATGTGAATAATCGACAACTAAAACTTCAATTGCACTACTTCTTACTGGCTATTACTTCAACATAGAAGTTTCTTCAGTGTTCTACTATGGTGCTTTTAGTGTTTCCGCATACTGCAGCACGCGACATAGCTTTGCAGACGATAAATGTAACCGTTTCAGAGAGTAGAGCGGCCAATGTGACTGTGTGGCTTTAAGTCGATTCGATAACGAATGACGAAAACGGACGGATTTCTCAGGTTTTTACTACATATGAACACTTTTCACATTCTCCCGTGCAACGCGTCTGCTAGTCCTCCTTTCATGCAAAATCTTATGGTCCTAGGTCATATCCAAGCCACCAAAGCCCGCTAAAAAGTGAATAATCGACAACTAAAACTTGAATTGTACTACTTCTTACTGGCTATTACTTCAACTTTGAAGTTTCTTCTGTGTTCTACTATGGTGCTTTTAGTGTCTCCGCATACCGCAGCACGCTACATAGCTTTGCAGACGATAAATGTAACCGTTTCAGAGAGAAGAGCGGCCAATGTGACGATCTGGCTTTAAGTCGATTCGATAACAAATGACGAAAACGGACGGATTTCTCAGGTTTTTACTACATATGAACACTTTTCACATTCTCCCGTGCAACGCGGCTGCTAGTCCTCCTTTCAGGCAAAATGTTAAGGTCCTAGGTCATGTCCAAGCCACCAAAGCCGGCTAAAATGTGAATAATCGACAACTAAAACTTGAATTGTATTTCTTCTTACTGGCTATTACTTCAACTTAGAAGCTTCTTCTGTGTTCTACTATGGTGTTTTTAGTGTCTCCGCATACCGCAGCACGCGACATAGCGTTGCAGACGATAAATGTAACCGTCTCAGAGAGAAAAGCGGCCAATGTGACGATCTGCCTTTAAGTCGATTCGATAACAAATGACGAAAACGGACGGATATATCAGGTTTTTACCACATATGAACACTTTTCACATTCTCCCGTGCAACGCGGCTGCCTGTCCTCTTTTCATGTAAAATCTTATGGTCCCAGGTCATGTCCAAGCCACCAAAGCCGGCTAAAAAGTGAATAATCGACAACTAAAACTTCAATTTTACTACTTCTTACTGGCTATTACTTCAACTTAGAAGCTTCTTCTGTGTTCTACTATAGTGCTTTTAGTGTCTCCGCATACCGCAGCACGCGACATAGCTTTGCAGACGATAAATGTAACCGTCTCAGAGAGAAAAGCGGCCAATGTGACGATCTGGCTTCAAGTCAATTCGATAACAAATGACGAAAACGGACGCATTTCTCTGGTTTTTACTACATATGAACACTTTTCACATTCTGCCATGCAACGCGGCTGCTAGTCCTCCTTTCATGGAAAATCTTAAGGTCCTAGGTCATGTCCAAGCCACCAAAGCCGGCTAAAAAGTGAATAATCGACAACTAAAACTTCAATTGTACTACTTCTTACTTTCTATTACTTCAACTTAGAAGCTTCTTCTGTGTTCTCCTATGGTGCTTTTAGTGTCTCCGCAGACCGCAGCACGTGACATAGCTTTGCAGACGATAAATGTAACAGTCTCAGAGAGAAAAGCGGCCAATGTGACGATCTGGCTTTAAGTCGATTCGATAACAAATGACGAAAACGGACGGATTTCTCAGGTTTTTACTACATATGAACACTTTTCACATTCTCCCGTGCAACGCGGCTGCTAGACCTCCTTTCATGCAAAATCTTAAGGTCCTAGGTCATGTAAAAGCCAAAAAAGCCGGCTAAAAAGTGAATAATCGACAAGTAAAACTTTAATTGTACTACTTCTTACTGGCTGTTACTTCAACATAGAAGCTTCTTCAGTGTTCTACTATGGTGCTTTTAGTGTTTCCGCATACCGCAGCACGCGACATAGCTTTGCAGACGATAAATGTAACCGTTTCAGAGAGAAGAGGGGCCAATGTGACGATCTGGCTTTAAGTCGATTCGATAACAAATGACGAAAACGGACGGATTTCTCAGGTTTTTACTACATATGAACACTTTTCACATTCTCCCGTGCAACGCGGCTGCTAGTCCTCCTTTCATGCAAAATCTTAAGGTCCTAGGTCATGTCCAAGCCACCAAAGCCGGCTAAATAGTGAATAATCGACAACTAAATTTGAATTGAAATACTTCTTACTGGCTATTACTTCAACTTAGAAGCTTCTTCTGTGTTCTACTATGGTGCTTTTAGTGTTTCCGCATACTGCAGCACGCGACATAGCTTTGCAGACGATAAATGTAACCGTTTCAGAGAGTAGAGCGGCCAATGTGACTATGTGGCTTTAAGTCGATTCGATAACAAATGACGAAAACGGACGGATTTCTCAGGTTTTTACTACATATGAACACTTTTCACATTCTCCCGTGCAACGCGTCTGCTAGTCCTCCTTTCATGTAAAATCTTATGGTCCTAGGTCATATATAAGCCACCAAAGCCGGCTAAAAAGTGAATAATCGACAACTAAAACTTGAATTGTACTACTTCTTACTGGCTATTGATTCAACTTTGAAGTTTCTTCTGTGTTCTACTATGGTGCTTTTAGTGTCTCCGCATACCGCAGCACGCGACATAGCTTTGCAGACGATAAATGTAACCGTCTCAGAGAGAAAAGCGGCCAATGTGACGATCTGGCTTAAAGTCGATTCGATAAGAGGTGACGAAAACGGACGGATTTCTCAGGTTTTTACTACATATGAACACTTTTCACATTCTCCCGTGCAACGCGGCTGTTAGTCCTCCTTTCATGCAAAATCTTATGGTTCCACCTCATGTCCAAGCCACCAAAGCCGGCTAAAAAGTGAATAATCGACAACTAAAACTTCAATTGTACTACTTCTTACTGGCTATTGCTTCAACTTAGAAGCTTCTTCAGTGTTCTACTATGGTGCTTTTAGTGTCTCCGCATACCGCAGCAGGCGACATAGATTTGCAGACGATAAATGTAACCGTCTCAGAGAGAAAAGCAGCCAATGTGACGATCTGGCTTTAAGACGATTTGATAACAAATGACGAAAACGATGGATCTCTCAGGTTTTTACTACATATGAACACTTTTCACATTCTCCGCTGCAACGTGGCTGCTAGTCTTCCTTTCATGCAAAATTTTATGGTTCCACCTCATGTCCAAGCCACCAAAGCCGGCTAAAAAGTGAATAATCGACAACTAAAATTTCAATTGTACTACTTCTTACTGGCTATTACTTCAACATAGAAGCTTCTTCAGTGTTCTACTATGGTGCTTTTAGTGTTTCCACATAACGCAGCACGCGACATAGCGTTGCAGACGATAAATGTAACCGTCTCAGAGAGAAAAGCGGCCAATGTGACGATCTGCCTTTAAGTCGATTCAAAAACAAATGACGAAAACGGACGGATTTATCAGGTTTTTACCACATATGAACACTTTTCACATTCTCCCGTGCAACGCGGCTGCCAGTCCTCTTTTCATGTAAAATCTTATGGTCCCAGGTCATGTCCAAGCCACCAAAGCCGGCTAAAAAGTGAATAATCGACAACTAAAACTTGAATTGTACTACTTCTTACTGGCTATTACTTCAACTTAGAAGCTTCTTCTGTGTTCTACTATGGTGCTTTTAGTGTCTCCGCATACCGCAGCACGCGACATAGCTTTGCAGACGATAAATGTAACCGTCTCAGAGAGAAAAGCGGCCAATGTGACGATCTGGCTTTAAGTCAATTCGATAGCAAATGACGAACACGGACGCATTTCTCAGGTTTTTACCACATATGAACACTTTTCACATTCTGCCATGCAACGCGGCTGCTAGTCCTCCTTTCATGCAAAATCTTAAGGTCCTAGGTCATGTCCAAGCCACCAAAGCCGGCTAAAAAGTGAATAATCGACAACTAAAACTTCAATTGTACTACTTCTTACTTTCTATTACTTCAACTTAGAAGCTTCTTCTGTGTTCTCCTATGGTGCTTTTAGTGTCTCCGCAGACCGCAGCACGTGACATAGCTTTGCAGACGATAAATGTAACAGTCTCAGAGAGAAAAGCGGCCAATGTGACGATCTGGCTTTAAGTCGATTCGATAACAAATGACGAAAACGGACGGATTTCTCAGGTTTTTACTACATATGAACACTTTTCACATTCTCCCGTGCAACGCGGCTGCTAGACCTCCTTTCATGCAAAATCTTAAGGTCCTAGGTCATGTAAAAGCCAAAAAAGCCGGCTAAAAAGTGAATAATCGACAAGTAAAACTTTAATTGTACTACTTCTTACTGGCTGTTACTTCAACATAGAAGCTTCTTCAGTGTTCTACTATGGTGCTTTTAGTGTTTCCGCATACCGCAGCACGCGACATAGCTTTGCAGACGATAAATGTAACCGTTTCAGAGAGAAGAGGGGCCAATGTGACGATCTGGCTTTAAGTCGATTCGATAACAAATGACGAAAACGGACGGATTTCTCAGGTTTTTACTACATATGAACACTTTTCACATTCTGCCGTGCAACGCGGCTGCTAGTCCTCCTTTCATGCACAATCTTAAGGTCCTAGGTCATGTCCAACCACCAAAGCTGGCTAAAAAATGAATAATCGACAACTAAAACTTGAATTGTATTACTTCTTACTGGCTATTACTTCAACTTAGAAGCTTCTTCAGTGTTCTACTATGGTGCTTTTAGTGTCTCCGCATACCGCAGCACGCGACATAGCTTTGCAGACGATAAATGTAACCGTCTCAGAGAGAAAAGCGGCCAATGTGACGATCTGGCTTAAAGTCGATTCGATAAGAGGTGACGAAAGCGGACGGATTTCTCAGGTTTTTACTACATATGAACACTTTTCACATTCTCCCGTGCAACGCGGCTGTTAGTCCTCCTTTCATGCAAAATCTTATGGTCCTAGGTCATGTCCAAGCCACCAAAGCCGGCTAAAAAGTGAATAATCGACAACTAAAACTTCAATTGTACTACTTCTTACTGGCTGTTGCTTCAACTTAGAAGCTTCTTCAGTGTTCTACTATGGTGCTTTTAGTGTCTCCGCATACCGCAGCAGGCGACATAGATTTGCAGACGATAAATGTAACCGTCTCAGAGAGAAAAGCAGCCAATGTGACGATCTGGCTTTAAGACGATTTGATAACAAATGACGAAAACGATGGATCTCTCAGGTTTTTACTACATATGAACACTTTTCACATTCTCCGCTGCAACGTGGCTGCTAGTCTTCCTTTCATGCAAAATTTTATGGTTCCGCCTCATGTCCAAGCCACCAAAGCCGGCTAAAAAGTGAATAATCGACAACTAAAATTTCAATTGTACTACTTCTTACTGGCTATTACTTCAACATAGAAGCTTCTTCAGTGTTCTACTATGGTGCTTTTAGTGTTTCCACATAACGCAGCACGCGACATAGCGTTGCAGACGATAAATGTAACCGTCTCAGAGAGAAAAGCGGCCAATGTGACGATCTGCCTTTAAGTCGATTCAAAAACAAATGACGAAAACGGACGGATTTATCAGGTTTTTACCACATATGAACACTTTTCACATTCTCCCGTGCAACGCGGCTGCCAGTCCTCTTTTCATGTAAAATCTTATGGTCCCAGGTCATGTCCAAGCCACCAAAGCCGGCTAAAAAGTGAATAATCGACAACTAAAACTTGAATTGTACTACTTCTTACTGGCTATTACTTCAACTTAGAAGCTTCTTCTGTGTTCTACTATGGTGCTTTTAGTGTCTCCGCATACCGCAGCACGCGACATAGCTTTGCAGACGATAAATGTAACCGTCTCAGAGAGAAAAGCGGCCAATGTGACGATCTGGCTTTAAGTCGATTCGATAACAAATGACGAAAACGGACGGATTTCTCAGGTTTTTACTACATATGAACACTTTTCACATTCTCCCGTGAGACGCGGCTGCTAGTCCTCCTTTCATGCAAAATCTTAAGGTCCTAGGTCATGTCCAAGCCACCAAAGCCGGCTAAAAAGTGAATAATCGACAACTAAATTTGAATTGAAATACTTCTTACTCTCTATTACTTCAACTTAGAAGCTTCTTCTGTGTTCTACTATGGTGCTTTTAGGGGTTCCGCATACTGCAGCACGCGACATAGCTTTGCAGACGATAAATGTAACCGTTTCAGAGAGAAGAGGGGCCAATGTGACGATCTGGCTTTAAGTCGATTCGATAACAAATGACGAAAACGGACGGATTTCTCAGGTTTTTACTACATATGAACACTTTTCACATTCTCCCGTGCAACGCGGCTGCTAGTCCTCCTTTCATGCAAAATCTTATGGTCCTAGGTCATGTCCAAGCCACCAAAGCCGGCTAAAAAGTGAATAATCGACAACTAAAACTTGAATTGTACTACTTCTTACTGGCTATTACTTCAACTTAGAAGCTTCTTCTGTGTTCTACTATGGTGCTTTTAGTGTCTCCGCATACCGCAGCACGCGACATAGCTTTGCAGACGATAAATGTAACCGTCTCAGAGAGAAAAGCGGCCAATGTGACGAACTGGCTTTAAGTCGATTCGATAACAAATGACGAAAACGGACGGATTTCTCAGGTTTTTACTACATATGAACTCTTTTCACTTTCTCCCATGCAACGCGGCAACTAGTCCTCCTTTCATGCAAAATCTTATGGTCCTAGGTCATGTCCAAGCCACCAAAGCCGGCTAAAATGTGAATAATCGACAACTAAAACTTAAATTGTACTACTCCTTACTGGCTATTACTTCAACTTAGAAGCATCTTCTGTGTTCTCCTATGGTGCTTTTAGTGTCTCCGCAGACCGCAGCACGCGACATAGCTTTGCAGACGATAAATGTAACAGTCTCAGAGAGAAAAGCGGCCAATGTGACGATCTGGCTTTAAGTCGATTCGATAACAAATGACGAAAACGGACGCATTTCTCAGGTTTTTACCACATATGAACACTTTTCACATTCTCCCGTGCAACGCGGCTGCCAGTCCTCCTTTCATGCATAATCTTAACGTCCTAGGTGATGTCGAAGCCACCAAAGCCGGCTAAAAGGTGAATAATCGACAACTAAAACTTGAATTTTATTACTTCTTACTGGCTATTACTTCAACATAGAAGCTTCTTCTGCGTTCTACTATGGTGCTTTTAGTGTCTCCGCATACCGCAGCACGCGACATAGCTTTGCAGACGATAAATGTAACCGTCTCAGAGAGAAAAGCGGGCAATGTGACGATCTGGCTTTAAGTCGATTCGATAAAAAATGACGAAAATGGACGGATTTCTCAGGTTTTTACTACATATGAACACTTTTCACATTCTCCCATACAACGCGGCTGCTAGACCTCCTTTCATGCAAAATCTTAAGGTCCTAGGTCATGAAAAAGCCGCCAAAGCCGGCTAAAAAGTGAATAATCGATAAAGAAAACTTGAATTGCACTACTTCTTACTGGCTATTACTTCAACATTGAAGTTTCTTCTTTGTTCTACAATGGTGCTTTTAGTGTCTCCGCATACCGCAGCACGCGACATAGCTTTGCAGACGATAAATGTAACCGTCTCAGAGAGAAAAGCGGCCAATGTGACGATCTGGCTTTAAATCGATTCGATAACAAATGACGAAAACGGACGGCTATTGCTTCAACTTAGAAGCTTCTTCAGTGTTCTACTATGGTGCTTTTAGTGTCTCCGCATACCGCAACACGCGACATAGCTTTGCAGACGATAAATGTAACCGTCTCAGAGAGAAAAGCGGCCAAATTGACGATCTGGGTTTAAGTCGATTCGATAACAAATGACGAAAACTGACGGATTTCTCAGGTTTTTACTACATATGAACAGTTTTCACATTCTCCCGTGCAACGCGGGTGCTAGTCCTCCTTTCATGCAAAATCATAAGGTGCTAGGTCATGTCCAAGCCACCAAAGCCGGCTAAAAAGTGAATAATCGACAACGAAAACTTGAATTGTACTACTTCTTACTGGCTATTACTTTAACTTAGAAGCTTCTTCTGTGTTCTACTATGGTGCTTTTAGTGTTTCGGCATACCCTAGCACCCGACATTGCTTTGCAAACGATAAGTGTAACCGTTTCAGAGAGAAGAGCGGTTATGTGACGATCTGGCTTTAAGTCGATTCGATAGCAAATGACGAAAACGGACTGATTTCTCAGGTTTTTATTACATATGAACACTATTTATATTCCCCCGTGCAACGCGGCTGCCAGTCCTCCTTTCATGCAAAATCTTATGGTCCTAGGTCATGTCCAAGAAACCAAAGCCGGCTAAAAAGTGAATAATCGACAACTAAAACTTGAATTGTACTACTTCTTACTGGCTATTACTTCAACTTTGAAGTTTCTTCTGTGTTCTACTATGGTGCTTTTAGTGTCTCCGCATACCGCAGCACGCGACATAGCTTTGCAGACGATAAATGTAACCGTCTCAGAGAGAAAAGCGGCCAATGTGACGATCTGGCTTTAAGTCGATTCGATAACAAATGACGAAAACGGACGGCTATTGCTTCAACTTAGAAGCTTCTTCAGTGTTCTAATATGGTGCTTTTAGTGTCTCCGCATACCGCAGCACGCGACATAGCTTTGCAGACGATAAATGTAACCGTCTCAGAGAGAAAAGCGGCCAATGTGACGATCTGGCTTTAAGTCGATTCGATAACAAATGACGAAAACGGACGGATTTCTCAGGTTTTTAATACATATGAACACTTTTCACATTATCCCGTGCAACGCGGCTGTTAGTCCTCCTTTCATGCAAAATCGTATGGTCCTATGTCATGTCCAAGCCACCAAAGCCGGCTAAAAAGTGAATAATCGACAACTAAAACTTCAATTGTACTACTTCTTACTGGCTATTGCTTCAACTTAGAAGCTTCTTCAGTGTTCTACTATGGTGCTTTTAGTGTCTCCGCATACCGTAGCACGCGACATAGATTTGCAGACGATAAATGTAACCGTCTCAGAAAGAATAGCAGCCAATGTGACGATCTGGCTTTAAGACGATTCGATAACAAATGACGAAAACGGACGGATTTCTCAGGTTTTTACTACATATGAACACTTTTCACATTCTCCGGTGCAACGTGGCTGCTAGTCTTCCTTTCATGCAAAATTTTATGGTTCCACCTCATGTCCAAGCAACCAAAGCCGGCTAAAAAGTGAATAATCGACAACTAAAACTTCATTTGTACTACTTCTTACTGGCTATTACTTCAACATAGAAGCTTCTTCAGTGTTCTACTATGGTGCTTTTAGTGTTTCCGCATAACGCAGCACGCGACATAGCTTTGTAGACGAAAAATGTAACCGTTTCAGAGAGAAGAGCGGCCAATGTGACGATCTGGCTTTAAGTCGATTCGATAACAAATGACGAAAACGGACGGATTTCTCAGGTTTTTACTACATATGAACACTTTTCACATTCTCCCGTGCAACGCGGCTGCTAGTCCTCCTTTCATGCAAAATCTTAAGGTCCTAGGTCATGTCCAAGCCACCAAAGCCGGCTAAAAAGTGAATAATCGACAACTAAAACTTGAATTGTACTACTTCTTACTGGCTATTACTTCAACTTAGAAGCTTCTTCTGTGTTCTACTATGGTGCTTTTAGTGTCTCCGCATACCGCAGCACGCGACATAGCTTTGCAGACGATAAATGTAACCGTCTCAGAGAGAAAAGCGGCCAATGTGACGATCTGGCTTTAAGTCGATTCGATAACAAATGACGAAAACGGACGGATTTCTCAGGTTTTTACTACATATGAACACTTTTCACATTCTCCCGTGAGACGCGGCTGCTAGTCCTCCTTTCATGCAAAATCTTAAGGTCCTAGGTCATGTCCAAGCCACCAAAGCCGGCTAAAAAGTGAATAATCGACAACTAAATTTGAATTGAAATACTTCTTACTCTCTATTACTTCAACTTAGAAGCTTCTTCTGTGTTCTACTATGGTGCTTTTAGGGGTTCCGCATACTGCAGCACGCGACATAGCTTTGCAGACGATAAATGTAACCGTTTCAGAGAGAAGAGGGGCCAATGTGACGATCTGGCTTTAAGTCGATTCGATAACAAATGACGAAAACGGACGGATTTCTCAGGTTTTTACTACATATGAACACTTTTCACATTCTCCCGTGCAACGCGGCTGCTAGTCCTCCTTTCATGCAAAATCTTATGGTCCTAGGTCATGTCCAAGCCACCAAAGCCGGCTAAAAAGTGAATAATCGACAACTAAAACTTGAATTGTACTACTTCTTACTGGCTATTACTTCAACTTAGAAGCTTCTTCTGTGTTCTACTATGGTGCTTTTAGTGTCTCCGCATACCGCAGCACGCGACATAGCTTTGCAGACGATAAATGTAACCGTCTCAGAGAGAAAAGCGGCCAATGTGACGAACTGGCTTTAAGTCGATTCGATAACAAATGACGAAAACGGACGGATTTCTCAGGTTTTTACTACATATGAACTCTTTTCACTTTCTCCCATGCAACGCGGCAACTAGTCCTCCTTTCATGCAAAATCTTATGGTCCTAGGTCATGTCCAAGCCACCAAAGCCGGCTAAAATGTGAATAATCGACAACTAAAACTTAAATTGTACTACTCCTTACTGGCTATTACTTCAACTTAGAAGCATCTTCTGTGTTCTCCTATGGTGCTTTTAGTGTCTCCGCAGACCGCAGCACGCGACATAGCTTTGCAGACGATAAATGTAACAGTCTCAGAGAGAAAAGCGGCCAATGTGACGATCTGGCTTTAAGTCGATTCGATAACAAATGACGAAAACGGACGCATTTCTCAGGTTTTTACCACATATGAACACTTTTCACATTCTCCCGTGCAACGCGGCTGCCAGTCCTCCTTTCATGCATAATCTTAACGTCCTAGGTGATGTCGAAGCCACCAAAGCCGGCTAAAAGGTGAATAATCGACAACTAAAACTTGAATTTTATTACTTCTTACTGGCTATTACTTCAACATAGAAGCTTCTTCTGCGTTCTACTATGGTGCTTTTAGTGTCTCCGCATACCGCAGCACGCGACATAGCTTTGCAGACGATAAATGTAACCGTCTCAGAGAGAAAAGCGGGCAATGTGACGATCTGGCTTTAAGTCGATTCGATAAAAAATGACGAAAATGGACGGATTTCTCAGGTTTTTACTACATATGAACACTTTTCACATTCTCCCATACAACGCGGCTGCTAGACCTCCTTTCATGCAAAATCTTAAGGTCCTAGGTCATGAAAAAGCCGCCAAAGCCGGCTAAAAAGTGAATAATCGATAAAGAAAACTTGAATTGCACTACTTCTTACTGGCTATTACTTCAATATTGAAGTTTCTTCTTTGTTCTACAATGGTGCTTTTAGTGTCTCCGCATACCGCAGCACGCGACATAGCTTTGCAGACGATAAATGTAACCGTCTCAGAGAGAAAAGCGGCCAATGTGACGATCTGGCTTTAAATCGATTCGATAACAAATGACGAAAACGGACGGCTATTGCTTCAACTTAGAAGCTTCTTCAGTGTTCTACTATGGTGCTTTTAGTGTCTCCGCATACCGCAACACGCGACATAGCTTTGCAGACGATAAATGTAACCGTCTCAGAGAGAAAAGCGGCCAAATTGACGATCTGGGTTTAAGTCGATTCGATAACAAATGACGAAAACTGACGGATTTCTCAGGTTTTTACTACATATGAACAGTTTTCACATTCTCCCGTGCAACGCGGGTGCTAGTCCTCCTTTCATGCAAAATCATAAGGTGCTAGGTCATGTCCAAGCCACCAAAGCCGGCTAAAAAGTGAATAATCGACAACGAAAACTTGAATTGTACTACTTCTTACTGGCTATTACTTTAACTTAGAAGCTTCTTCTGTGTTCTACTATGGTGCTTTTAGTGTTTCGGCATACCCTAGCACCCGACATTGCTTTGCAAACGATAAGTGTAACCGTTTCAGAGAGAAGAGCGGTTATGTGACGATCTGGCTTTAAGTCGATTCGATAGCAAATGACGAAAACGGACTGATTTCTCAGGTTTTTATTACATATGAACACTATTTATATTCCCCCGTGCAACGCGGCTGCCAGTCCTCCTTTCATGCAAAATCTTATGGTCCTAGGTCATGTCCAAGAAACCAAAGCCGGCTAAAAAGTGAATAATCGACAACTAAAACTTGAATTGTACTACTTCTTACTGGCTATTACTTCAACTTTGAAGTTTCTTCTGTGTTCTACTATGGTGCTTTTAGTGTCTCCGCATACCGCAGCACGCGACATAGCTTTGCAGACGATAAATGTAACCGTCTCAGAGAGAAAAGCGGCCAATGTGACGATCTGGCTTTAAGTCGATTCGATAACAAATGACGAAAACGGACGGCTATTGCTTCAACTTAGAAGCTTCTTCAGTGTTCTAATATGGTGCTTTTAGTGTCTCCGCATACCGCAGCACGCGACATAGCTTTGCAGACGATAAATGTAACCGTCTCAGAGAGAAAAGCGGCCAATGTGACGATCTGGCTTTAAGTCGATTCGATAACAAATGACGAAAACGGACGGATTTCTCAGGTTTTTAATACATATGAACACTTTTCACATTATCCCGTGCAACGCGGCTGTTAGTCCTCCTTTCATGCAAAATCGTATGGTCCTATGTCATGTCCAAGCCACCAAAGCCGGCTAAAAAGTGAATAATCGACAACTAAAACTTCAATTGTACTACTTCTTACTGGCTATTGCTTCAACTTAGAAGCTTCTTCAGTGTTCTACTATGGTGCTTTTAGTGTCTCCGCATACCGTAGCACGCGACATAGATTTGCAGACGATAAATGTAACCGTCTCAGAAAGAATAGCAGCCAATGTGACGATCTGGCTTTAAGACGATTCGATAACAAATGACGAAAACGGACGGATTTCTCAGGTTTTTACTACATATGAACACTTTTCACATTCTCCGGTGCAACGTGGCTGCTAGTCTTCCTTTCATGCAAAATTTTATGGTTCCACCTCATGTCCAAGCAACCAAAGCCGGCTAAAAAGTGAATAATCGACAACTAAAACTTCATTTGTACTACTTCTTACTGGCTATTACTTCAACATAGAAGCTTCTTCAGTGTTCTACTATGGTGCTTTTAGTGTTTCCGCATAACGCAGCACGCGACATAGCTTTGTAGACGAAAAATGTAACCGTTTCAGAGAGAAGAGCGGCCAATGTGACGATCTGGCTTTAAGTCGATTCGATAACAAATGACGAAAACGGACGGATTTCTCAGGTTTTTACTACATATGAACACTTTTCACATTCTCCCGTGCAACGCGGCTGCTAGTCCTCCTTTCATGCAAAATCTTAAGGTCCTAGGTCATGTCCAAGCCACCAAAGCCGGCTAAAATGTGAATAATCGACAACTAAATCTTGAATTGTATTACTTCTTCCTGGCTATTACTTCAACTTAGAAGCTTCTTCTGTGTTCTACTATGGTGCTTTTAGTGTCTCCGTATCCCGCAGCACGCGACATAGATTTGCAGACGATAAATGTAACCGTCTCAGAAAGAAAAGCAGCCAATGTGACGATCTGGCTTTAAGACGATTCGATAACAAATGACGAAAACGGACGGATTTCTCAGGTTTTTACTACATATGAACACTTTTCGCATTCTCCGGTGCAACGTGGCTGCTAGTCTTCCTTTCATGCAAAATTTTATGGTTCCACCTCATGTCCAAGCAACCAAAGCCGGCTAAAATGTGAATAATCGACAACTAAAACTTCATTTGTACTACTTCTTACTGGCTATTACTTCAACATAGAAGCTTCTTCAGTGTTCTACTATGGTGCTTTTAGTGTTTCCGCATAACGCAGCACGCGACATAGCTTTGTAGACGATAAATGTAACCGTTTCAGAGAGAAGAGCGGCCAATGTGACGATCTGGCTTTAAGTCGATTCGATAACAAATGACGAAAACGGACGGATTTCTCAGGTTTTTACTACATATGAACACTTTTCACATTCTCCCGTGCAACGCGGCTGCTAGTCCTCCTTTCATGCAAAATCTTAAGGTCCTAGGTCATGTCCAAGCCACCAAAGCCGGCTAAAAAGTGAATAATCGACAACTAAAACTTCAATTGTACTACTTCTTACTGGCCATTACTTCAACTTAGAAGCATCTTCTGTGTTCTTCTATGGTGCTTTTAGTGTCTCCGCATACTGCAGCACGCGACATAGCTTTGCAGACAATAAGTGTAACCTTCTCAGAGAGAAAGGCGGCAAATGTGACGATCTGGCTTTATGTCGATTCGATAACAAATGACGAAAACGGACGGTATCTCAGGTTTTTACTACACATGAACACTTTTCACATTCTCCCATGCAACGCGGCTGCTAGTCCTCCTTTCATGCAAAATCGTAAGGTCCCAGGTCATGTCCAAGGCACCAAAGCCGGCTAAAAAGTGAATAATCGACAACTAAAACATGAATTGTACTACTTCTTACTGGCTATTACTTCAACTTAGAAGCTTCTTCTGTGTTCTACTATGGTGCTTTTAGTGTTTCCGCATACCGCAGCACGCGACATAGCTTTGTAGACGATAAATGTAACCGTTTCAGAGAGAAGAGTGGCCAATGTGACGATCTGACTTTAAGTCGATTCGATAACAAATGACGAAAACGGACGGATTTCTCAGGTTTTTACTACATATGAACACTTTTCACATTCTCCCGTGCAACGCGGCTGCTAGTCCTCCTTTCATGCAAAATCTTAAGGTCCTAGGTCATGTCCAAGCAACCAAAGCCGGCTAAATAGTGAATAATCGACAACTAAATTTGAATTGAAATACTTCTTACTGGCTATTACTTCAACTTAGAAGCTTCTTCTGTGTTCTACTATGGTGCTTTTAGTGTTTCCGCATACCGCAGCACGCGACATAGCTTTGCAGACGATAAATGTAATCGTTTCAGAGAGTAGAGCGGCCAATGTGACTATGTGGCTTTAAGTCGATTCGATAACAAATGACGAAAACGGACGGATTTCTCAGGTTTTTACTACATATGAACACTTTTCACATTCTCCCGTGCAACGCGTCTGCTAGTCCTCCTTTCATGTAAAATCTTATGGTCCTAGGTCATATATAAGCCACCAAAGCCGGCTAAAAAGTGAATAATCGACAACTACAACTTGAATTGTACTACTTCTTACTGGCTATTGATTCAACTTTGAAGTTTCTTCTGTGTTCTACTATGGTGCTTTTAGTGTCTCCGCATACCGCAGCACGCGACATAGCTTTGCAGACGATAAATGTAACCGTCTCAGAGAGAAAAGCGGCCAATGTGACGATCTGGCTTTAAGACGATTCGATAACAAATGACGAAAACGGACGGATTTCTCAGGTTTTTACTACATATGAACACTTTTCACATTCTCCCGTGCAACGCGGCTGTTAGTCCTCCTTTCATGCAAAATCTTATGGTCCTAGGTCATGTCCAAGCCACCAAAGCCGGCTAAAAAGTGAATAATCGACAACTAAAACTTCAATTGTACTACTTCTTTCTGGCTATTGCTTCAACTTAGAAGCTTCTTCAGTGTTCTACTATGGTGATTTTAGTGTCTCCGCATACCGCAGCACGCGACATAGCTTTGCAGACGATAAATGTAACCGTCTCAGAGAGAAAAGCGGCCAATGTGACGATCTGGCTTTAAGACGATTCGATAACAAATGACGAAAACGGACGGATTTCTCAGGTTTTTAATACATATGAACACTTTTCACATTCTCCCGTGCAACGCGGCTGTTAGTCCTCCTTTCATGCAAAATCTTATTATCCTAGGTCATGTCCAAGCCACCAAAGCCGGCTAAAAAGTGAATAATCGACAACTAAAACTTCAATTGTACTACTTCTTACTGGCTATTGCTTCAACTTAGAAGCTTCTTCAGTGTTCTACTATGGTGCTTTTAGTGTCTCCGCATACCACAGCAGGCGACATAGATTTGCAGGCGATAAATGTAACCGTCTCAGAGAGAAAAGCAGCCAATGTGACGATCTGGCTTTAAGACGATTTGATAACAAATGACGAAAACGATGGATTTCTCAGGTTTTTACTACATATGAACACTTTTCACATTCTCCGGTGCAACGTGGCTGCTAGTCTTCCTTTCATGCAAAATTTTATGGTTCCACCTCATGTCCAAGCCACCGAAGCCGGCTAAAATGTGAATAATCGACAACTAAAACTTCAATTGCACTACTTCTTACTGGCTATTACTTCAACATAGAAGTTTCTTCAGTGTTCTACTATGGTGCTTTTAGTGTTTCCGCATACTGCAGCACGCGACATAGCTTTGCAGACGATAAATGTAACCGTTTCAGAGAGTAGAGCGGCCAATGTGACTGTGTGGCTTTAAGTCGATTCGATAACGTATGACGAAAACGGACGGATTTCTCAGGTTTTTACTACATATGAACACTTTTCACATTCTCCCGTGCAACGCGTCTGCTAGTCCTCCTTTCATGCAAAATCTTATGGTCATAGGTCATATCCAAGCCACCAAAGCCCGCTAAAAAGTGAATAATCGACAACTAAAACTTGAATTGTACTACTTCTTACTGGCTATTACTTCAACTTTGAAGTTTCTTCTGTGTTCTACTATGGTGCTTTTAGTGTCTCCGCATACCGCAGCACGCTACATAGCTTTGCAGACGATAAATGTAACCGTTTCAGAGAGAAGAGCGGCCAATGTGACGATCTGGCTTTAAGTCGATTCGATAACAAATGACGAAAACGGACGGATTTCTCAGGTTTTTACTACATATGAACACTTTTCACATTCTCCCGTGCAACGCGGCTGCTAGTCCTCCTTTCAGGCAAAATGTTAAGGTCCTAGGTCATGTCCAAGCCACCAAAGCCGGCTAAAATGTGAATAATCGACAACTAAAACTTGAATTGTATTTCTTCTTACTGGCTATTACTTCAACTTAGATGCTTCTTCTGTGTTCTACTATGGTGTTTTTAGTGTCTCCGCATACCGCAGCACGCGACATAGCGTTGCAGACGATAAATGTAACCGTCTCAGAGAGAAAAGCGGCCAATGTGACGATCTGCCTTTAAGTCGATTCGATAACAAATGACGAAAACGGACGGATATATCAGGTTTTTACCACATATGAACACTTTTCACATTCTCCCGTGCAACGCGGCTGCCTGTCCTCTTTTCATGTAAAATCTTATGGTCCCAGGTCATGTCCAAGCCACCAAAGCCGGCTAAAAAGTGAATAATCGACAACTAAAACTTCAATTTTACTACTTCTTACTGGCTATTACTTCAACTTAGAAGCTTCTTCTGTGTTCTACTATAGTGCTTTTAGTGTCTCCGCATACCGCAGCACGCGACATAGCTTTGCAGACGATAAATGTAACCGTCTCAGAGAGAAAAGCGGCCAATGTGACGATCTGGCTTCAAGTCAATTCGATAACAAATGACGAAATCGGACGCATTTCTCTGGTTTTTACTACATATGAACACTTTTCACATTCTGCCATGCAACGCGGCTGCTAGTCCTCCTTTCATGGAAAATCTTAAGGTCCTAGGTCATGTCCAAGCCACCAAAGCCGGCTAAAAAGTGAATAATCGACAACTAAATCTTCAATTGTACTACTTCTTACTTTCTATTACTTCAACTTAGAAGCTTCTTCTGTGTTCTCCTATGGTGCTTTTAGTGTCTCCGCAGACCGCAGCACGTGACATAGCTTTGCAGAAGATAAATGTAACAGTCTCAGAGAGAAAAGCGGCCAATGTGACGATCTGGCTTTAAGTCGATTCGATAACAAATGACGAAAACGGACGGATTTCTCAGGTTTTTACTACATATGAACACTTTTCACATTCTCCCGTGCAACGCGGCTGCTAGACCTCCTTTCATGCAAAATCTTAAGGTCCTAGGTCATGTAAAAGCCACCAAAGCCGGCTAAAAAGTGAATAATCGACAACTAAAACTTTAATTGTACTACTTCTTACTGGCTATCACATCAACATAGAAGCTTCTTCTGTGTTCTACTATGGTGCTCTTAGTGTTTCCGCATACCGCAGCACGCGACATAGCTTTGCAGACGATAAATGTAACCGTTTCAGAGAGAAGAGGGGCCAATGTGACGATCTGGCTTTAAGTCGATTCGATAACAAATGACGAAAACGGACGGATTTCTCAGGTTTTTACTACATATGAACACTTTTCACATTCTCCCGTGCAACGCGGCTGCTAGTCCTCCTTTCATGCAAAATCTTAAGGTCCTAGGTCATGTCCAAGCCACCAAAGCCGGCTAAATAGTGAATAATCGACAACTAAATTTGAATTGAAATACTTCTTACTGGCTATTACTTCAACTTAGAAGCTTCTTCTGTGTTCTACTATGGTGCTTTTAGTGTTTCCGCATACTGCAGCACGCGACATAGCTTTGCAGACGATAAATGTAACCGTTTCAGAGAGTAGAGCGGCCAATGTGACTATGTGGCTTTAAGTCGATTCGATAACAAATGACGAAAACGGACGGATTTCTCAGGTTTTTACTACATATGAACACTTTTCACATTCTCCCGTGCAACGCGTCTGCTAGTCCTCCTTTCATGTAAAATCTTATGGTCCTAGGTCATATATAAGCCACCAAAGCCGGCTAAAAAGTGAATAATCGACAACTAAAACTTGAATTGTACTACTTCTTACTGGCTATTGATTCAACTTTGAAGTTTCTTCTGTGTTCTACTATGGTGCTTTTAGTGTCTCCGCATACCGCAGCACGCGACATAGCTTTGCAGACGATAAATGTAACCGTCCCAGAGAGAAAAGCGGCCAATGTGACGATCTGGCTTTAAGTCGATTCGATAACAAATGACGAAAACGGACGGATTTCTCAGGTTTTTACTACATATGAACACTTTTCACATTCTCCCGTGCAACGCGGCTGTTAGTCGTCCTTTCATGCAAAATCTTATGGTCCTAGGTCATGTCCAAGCCACCAAAGCCGGCTAAAAAGTGAATAATCGACAACTAAAACTTCAATTGTACTACTTCTTTCTGGCTATTGCTTCAACTTAGAAGCTTCTTCAGTGTTCTACTATGGTGCTTTTAGTGTCTCCGCATACCGCAGCACGCGACATAGCTTTGCAGACGATAAATGTAACCGTCTCAGAGAGAAAAGCGGCCAATGTGACGATCTGGCTTTAAGACGATTCGATAACAAATGACGAAAACGGACGGATTTCTCAGGTTTTTACTACATATGAACACTTTTCACATTCTCCCGTGCAACGCGGCTGTTAGTCCTCCTTTCATGCAAAATCTTATGGTCCTAGGTCATGTCCAAGCCACCAAAGCCGGCTAAAAAGTGAATAATCGACAACTAAAACTTCAATTGTACTACTTCTTTCTGGCTATTGCTTCAACTTAGAAGCTTCTTCAGTGTTCTACTATGGTGCTTTTAGTGTCTCCGCATACCGCAGCACGCGACATAGCTTTGCAGACGATAAATGTAACCGTCTCAGAGAGAAAAGCGGCCAATGTGACGATCTGGCTTTAAGACGATTCGATAACAAATGACGAAAACGGACGGATTTCTCAGGTTTTTACTACATATGAACACTTTTCACATTCTCCCGTGCAACGCGGCTGTATGTCCTCCTTTCATGCAAAATCTTATTATTCTAGGTCATGTCCAAGCCACCAAAGCCGGCTAAAAAGTGAATAATCGACAACTAAAACTTCAATTGTACTACTTCTTACTGGCTATTGCTTCAACTTAGAAGCTTCTTCAGTGTTCTACTATGGTGCTTTTAGTGTCTCCGCATACCACAGCAGGCGACATAGATTTGCAGGCGATAAATGTAACCGTCTCAGAGAGAAAAGCAGCCAATGTGACGATCTGGCTTTAAGACGATTTGATAAAAATGACGAAAACGATGGATTTCTCAGGTTTTTACTACATATGAACACTTTTCACATTCTCCGGTGCAACGTGGCTGCTAGTCTTCCTTTCATGCAAAATTTTATGGTTCCACCTCATGTCCAAGCCACCAAAGCCGGCTAAAATGTGAATAATCGACAACTAAAACTTCAATTGCACTACTTCTTACTGGCTATTACTTCAACATAGAAGCTTCTTCAGTGTTCTACTATGGTGCTTTTAGTGTTTCCGCATACTGCAGCACGCGACATAGCTTTGCAGACGATAAATGTAACCGTTTCAGAGAGTAGAGCGGCCAATGTGACTATGTGGCTTTAAGTCGATTCGATAACAAATGACGAAAACGGACGGATTTCTCAGGTTTTTACTACATATGAACACTTTTCACATTCTCCCGTGCAACGCGTCTGCTAGTCCTCCTTTCATGCAAAATCTTATGGTCCTAGGTCATATCCAAGCCACCAAAGCCCGCTAAAAAGTGAATAATCGACAACTAAAACTTGAATTGTACTACTTCTTACTGGCTATTACTTCAACTTTGAAGTTTCTTCTGTGTTCTACTATGGTGCTTTTAGTGTCTCCGCATACCGCAGCACGCTACATAGCTTTGCAGACGATAAATGTAACCGTTTCAGAGAGAAGAGCGGCCAATGTGACGATCTGGCTTTAAGTCGATTCGATAACAAATGACGAAAACGGACGGATTTCTCAGGTTTTTACTACATATGAACACTTTTCACATTCTCCCGTGCAACGCGGCTGCTAGTCCTCCTTTCAGGCAAAATGTTAAGGTCCTAGGTCATGTCCAAGCCACCAAAGCCGGCTAAAATGTGAATAATCGACAACTAAAACTTGAATTGTATTTCTTCTTACTGGCTATTACTTCAACTTAGAAGCTTCTTCTGTGTTCTACTATGGTGTTTTTAGTGTCTCCGCATACCGCAGCGCGCGACATAGCGTTGCAGACGATAAATGTAACCGTCTCAGAGAGAAAAGCGGCCAATGTGACGATCTGCCTTTAAGTCGATTCGATAACAAATGACGAAAACGGACGGATATATCAGGTTTTTACCACATATGAACACTTTTCACATTCTCCCGTGCAACGCGGCTGCCAGTCCTCTTTTCATGTAAAATCTTATGGTCCCAGGTCATGTCCAAGCCACCAAAGCCGGCTAAAAAGTGAATAATCGACAACTAAAACTTCAATTTTACTACTTCTTACTGGCTATTACTTCAACTTAGAAGCTTCTTCTGTGTTCTACTATAGTGCTTTTAGTGTCTCCGCATACCGCAGCACGTGACATAGCTTTGCAGACGATAAATGTAACCGTCTCAGAGAGAAAAGCGGCCAATGTGACGATCTGGCTTCAAGTCAATTCGATAACAAATGACGAAAACGGACGCATTTCTCTGGTTTTTACTACATATGAACACTTTTCACATTCTGCCATGCAACGCGGCTGCTAGTCCTCCTTTCATGGAAAATCTTAAGGTCCTAGGTCATGTCCAAGCCACCAAAGCCGGCTTAAAAGTGAATAATCGACAACTAAAACTTCAATTGTACTACTTCTTACTTTCTATTACTTCAACTTAGAAGCTTCTTCTGTGTTCTCCTATGGTGCTTTTAGTGCCTCCGCAGACCGCAGCACGTGACAAAGCTTTGCAGAAGATAAATGTAACAGTCTCAGAGAGAAAAGCGGCCAATGTGACGATCTGGCTTTAAGTCGATTCGATAACAAATGACGAAAACGGACGGATTTCTCAGGTTTTTACTACATATGAACACTATTCACATTCTCCCGTGCAACGCGGCTGCTAGACCTCCTTTCATGCAAAATCTTAAGGTCCTAGGTCATGTAAAAGCCACCAAAGCCGGCTAAAAAGTGAATAATCGACAACTAAAACTTTAATTGTACTACTTCTTACTGGCTATCACATCAACATAGAAGCTTCTTCTGTGTTCTACTATGGTGCTTTTAGGGTTTCCGCATACTGCAGCACGCGACATAGCTTTGCAGACGATAAATGTAACCGTTTCAGAGAGAAGAGGGGCCAATGTGACGATCTGGCTTTAAGTCGATTCGATAACAAATGACGAAAACGGACGGATTTCTCAGGTTTTTACTACATATGAACACTTTTCACATTCTCCCGTGCAACGCGGCTGCTAGTCCTCCTTTCATGCAAAATCTTAAGGTCCTAGGTCATGTCCAAGCCACCAAAGCCGGCTAAAAAGTGAATAATCGACCACTAAATTTGAATTGAAATACTTCTTACTGGCTATTACTTCAACTTAGAAGCTTCTTCTGTGTTCTACTATGGTGCTTTTAGGGTTTCCGCATACTGCAGCACGCGACATAGCTTTGCAGACGATAAATGTAACCGTTTCAGAGAGAAGAGGGGCCAATGTCACGATCTGGCTTTAAGTCGATTCGATAACAAATGACGAAAACGGAAGGATTTCTCAGGCTTTTACTACATATGAACACTTTTCACATTCTCCCGTGCAACGCGGCTGCTAGTCCTTCTTTCATGCGAAATCTTATGGTCCTAGGTCATGTCCAAGCCACCAAAGCCGGCTAAAAAGTGAATAATCGACAACTAAAACTTTAATTGTACTACTTCTTACTGGCTATTACTTCAACTTAGAAGCTTCTTCTGTGTTCTACTATGGTGCTTTTAGTGTCTCCGCATACCGCAGCACGCGACATAGCTTTGCAGACGATAAATGTAACCGTCTCAGAGAGAAAAGCGGCCAATGTGACAATGTGGCTTTAAGTCGATTCGATAACAAATGACGAAAACGGACGGATTTCTCAGGTTTTTACTACATTTGAACTCTTTTCACTTTCTCCCATGCAACGCGGCAACTAGTCCTCCTTTCATGCAAAATCTTATGGTCCTAGGTCATGTCCAAGCCACCAAAGCCGGCTAAAATGTGAATAATCGACAACTAAAACTTAAATTGTACTACTTCTTACTGGCTATTACTTCAACTTAGAAGCTTCTTCTGTGTTCTCCTATGGTGCTTTTAGTGTCTCCGCAGACCGCAGCACGCGACACAGCTTTGCAGACGATAAATGTAACAGTCTCAGAGAGAAAAGCAGCCAATGTGACTATGTGGCTTTAATTCGATTCGATAACAAATGACGAAGACGGACGCATTTTTCAGGTTTTTACTACATATGACCACTTTTCACATTCTCCCGTGCAACGCGGCTGTTAGTCCTCCTTTCATGCAAAATCTTATGGTCCTAGGTCATGTCCAAGCCACCAAAGCCGGCTAAAAAGTGAATAATCGACAACTAAAACTTCAATTGTACTACATCTTTCTGGCTATTGCTTCAACTTAGAAGCTTCTTCAGTGGTCTACTATGGTGCTTTTAGTGTCTCCGCATACCGTAGCACGCGACATAGCTTTGCAGACGATAAATGTAACCGTCTCAGAGAGAAAAGCGGCCAATGTGACGATCTGGCTTTAAGACGATTCGATAACAAATGACGAAAACGGACGGATTTCTCAGGTTTTTACTACATATGAACACTTTTCACATTCTCCCGTGCAACGCGGCTGTAAGTCCTCCTTTCATGCAAAATCTTATTATCCTAGGTCATGTCCAAGCCACCAAAGCCGGCTAAAAAGTGAATAATCGACAACTAAAACTTCAATTGTACTACTTCTTTCTGGCTATTGCTTCAACTTAGAAGCTTCTTCAGTGTTCTACTATGGTGCTTTTAGTGTCTCCGCATACCGCAGCACGCGACATAGCTTTGCAGACGATAAATGTAACCGTTTCAGAGAGAAAAGCGGCCAATGTGACGATCTGGCTTTAAGACGATTCGATAACAAATGACGAAAACGGACGGATTTCTCAGGTTTTTACTACATATGAACACTTTTCACATTCTCCCGTGCAACGCGGCTGTTAGTCCTCCTTTCATGCAAAATCTTATTATCCTAGGTCATGTCCAAGCCACCAAAGCCGGCTAAAAAGTGAATAATCGACAACTAAAACTTCAATTGTACTACTTCTTACTGGCTATTGCTTCAACTTAGAAGCTTCTTCAGTGTTCTACTATGGTGTTTTTAGTGTCTCCGCATACCACAGCAGGCGACATGGATTTGCAGACGATAAATGTAACCGTCTCAGAGAGAAAAGCAGCCAATGTGACGATCTGGCTTTAAGACGATTTGATAACAAATGACGAAAACGATGGATTTCTCAGGTTTTTACTACATATGAACACTTTTCACATTCTCCGGTGCAACGTGGCTGCTAGTCTTCCTTTCATGCAAAATTTTATGGTTCCACCTCATGTCCAAGCCACCAATGCCGGCTAAAATGTGAATAATCGACAACTAAAACTTCAATTGCACTACTTCTTACTGGCTATTACTTCAACATAGAAGCTTCTTCAGTGTTCTACTATGGTGCTTTTAGTGTTTCCGCATCCTGCAGCACGCGACATAGCTTTGCAGACGATAAATGTAACCGTTTCAGAGAGTAGAGCGGCCAATGTGACTATGTGGCTTTAAGTCGATTCGATAACAAATGACGAAAACGGACGGATTTCTCAGGTTTTTACTACATATGAACACTTTTCACATTCTCCCGTGCAACGCGTCTGCTAGTCCTCCTTTCATGCAAAATCTTATGGTCCTAGGTCATATCCAAGCCACCAAAGCCGGCTAAAATGTGAATAATCGACAACTAAAACTTGAATTGTACTACTTCTTACTGGCTATTACTTCAACTTTGAAGTTTCTTCTGTGTTCTACTATGGTGCTTTTAGTGTCTCCGCATACCGCAGCACGCTACATAGCTTTGCAGACGATAAATGTAACCGTTTCAGAGAGAAGAGCGGCCAATGTGACGATCTGGCTTTAAGTCGATTCGATAACAAATGACGAAAACGGACGGATTTCTCAGGTTTTTACTACATATGAACACTTTTCACATTCTCCCGTGCAACGCGGCTGCTAGTCCTCCTTTCAGGCAAAATGTTAAGGTCCTAGGTCATGTCCAAGCCACCAAAGCCGGCTAAAATGTGAATAATCGACAACTAAAACTTGAATTGTATTTCTTCTTACTGGCTATTACTTCAACTTAGAAGCTTCTTCTGTGTTCTACTATGGTGTTTTTAGTGTCTCCGCATACCGCAGCACGCGACATAGCGTTGCAGACGATAAATGTAACCGTCTCAGAGAGAAAAGCGGCCAATGTGACGATCTGGCTTTAAGTCGATTCGATAACAAATGACGAAAACGCAAGCATTTCTCAGGTTTTTACCACATATGAACACTTTTCACATTCTCCCGTGCAACGCGGCTGCCAGTCCTCTTTTCATGTAAAATCTTATGGTCCCAGGTCATGTCCAAGCCACCAAAGCCGGCTAAAAAGTGAATAATCGACAACTAAAACTTCAATTTTACTACTTCTTACTGGCTATTACTTCAACTTAGAAGCTTCTTCTGTGTTCTACTATGGTGCTTTTAGTGTCTCCGCATACCGCAGCACGCGACATAGCTTTGCAGACGATAAATGTAACCGTCGCAGAGAGAAAAGCGGCCAATGTGACGATCTGGCTTCAAGTCAATTCGATAACAAATGACGAAAACGGACGCATTTCTCTGGTTTTTACTACATATGAACACTTTTCACATTCTGCCATGCAACGCGGCTGCTAGTCCTCCTTTCATGCAAAATCTTAAGGTCCTAGGTCATGTCCAAGCCACCAAAGCCGGCTAAAAAGTGAATAATCGACAACTAAAACTTAAATTGTACTACTTCTTACTTTCTATTACTTCAACTTAGAAGCTTCTTCTGTGTTCTCCTATGGTGCTTTTAGTGTCTCCGCAGACCGCAGCACGTGACATAGCTTTGCAGAAGATAAATGTAACAGTCTCAGAGAGAAAAGCGGCCAATGTGACGATCTGGCTTTAAGTCGATTCGATAACAAATGACAAAAACGGACGGATTTCTCAGGTTTTTACTACATATGAACACTTTTCACATTCTCCCGTGCAACGCGGCTGCTAGACCTCCTTTCATGCAAAATCTTAAGGTCCTAGGTCATGTAAAAGCCACCAAAGCCGGCTAAAAATTGAATAATCGACAACTAAAACTTTAATTGTACTACTTCTTAATGGCTATCACATCAACATAGAAGCTTCTTCTGTGTTCTACTATGGTGCTCTTAGTGTTTCCGCATACCGCAGCACGCGACATAGCTTTGCAGACGATAAATGTAACCGTTTCAGAGAGAAGAGGGGCCAATGTGACGATCTGGCTTTAAGTCGATTCGATAACAAATGACGAAAACGGACGGATTTCTCAGGTTTTTACTACATATGAACACTTTTCACATTCTCCCGTGCAACGCGGCTGCTAGTCCTCCTTTCATGCAAAATCTTAAGGTCCTAGGTCATGTCCAAGCCACCAAAGCCGGCTAAAAAGTGAATAATCGACAACTAAATTTGAATTGAAATACTTCTTACTGGCTATTACTTCAACTTAGAAGCTTCTTCTGTGTTCCACTATGGTGCTTTTAGGGTTTCCGCATACTGCAGCACGCGACATAGCTTTGCAGACGATAAATGCAACCGTTTCAGAGAGAAGAGGTGCCAATGTGACGATCTGGCTTTAAGTCGATTCGATAACAAATGACGAAAACGGACGGATTTCTCAGGTTTTTACTACATATGACCACTTTTCACATTCTACCGTGCAACGTGGCTGCTAGTCTTCCTTTCATGCAAAATCTTATGGTTCCACCTCATATCCAAGCCACCAAAGCCGGCTAAAAAGTGAATAATCGACAACTAAAACTTCAATTGTACTACTTCTTACTATCTATTACTTCAACATAGAAGTTTCTTCTGTGTTCTATTATGGTGGTTTTAGTGTTTCCGCATAACGCAGCACGCGACATAGCTTTGTAGACGATAAATGTAACCGTTTCAGAGAGAAGAGCGGCCAATGTGACGATCTGGCTTAAAGTCGATTCGATAACAAATGACGAAAACGGACGGATTTCTCAGGTTTTTACTACATATGAACACTTTTCACATTCTCCCGTGCAACGCGGCTGCTAGTCCACCTTTCATGCAAAATCTTAAGGTCCTAGGTCATGTCCAAGCCACCAAAGCCTGCTAAAATGTGAATAATCGACAACTAAAACTTGAATTGTATTACTTCTTACTGGCTATTACTTCAACTTAGAAGCTTCTTCTGTGTTCTACTATGATGCCTTTAGTGTCTCCGCATACCGCAGCACGCGACATAGCGTTGCAGACGATAAATGTAACCGTCTCAGAGAGAAAAGGGGCCAGTGTGACGATCTGCCTTTAAGTCGATTCGATAACAAATGACGAAAACGGACGGATTTCTCAGGTTTTTACTACATATGAACACTTTTCACATTCTCCGGTGCAACGTGGCTGCTAGTCTTCCTTTCATGCAAAATTTTATGGTTCCACCTCATGTCCAAGCCACCAAAACCGGCTAAAATGTGAATAATCGACAACTAAAACTTCAATTGCACTACTTCTTACTGGCTATTACTTCAACATAGAAGCTTCTTCAGTGTTCTACTATGGTGCTTTTAGTGTTTCCGCATCCTGCAGCACGCGACATAGCTTTGCAGACGATAAATGTAACCGTTTCAGAGAGTAGAGCGGCCAATGTGACTATGTGGCTTTAAGTCGATTCGATAACAAATGACGAAAACGGAAGGATTTCTCAGGTTTTTACTACATATGAACACTTTTCACATTCTCCCGTGCAACGCGTCTGCTAGTCCTCCTTTCATGCAAAATCTTATGGTCCTAGGTCATATCCAAGCCACCAAAGCCGGCTAAAATGTGAATAATCGACAACTAAAACTTGAATTGTACTACTTCTTACTGGCTATTACTTCAACTTTGAAGTTTCTTCTGTGTTCTACTATGGTGCTTTTAGTGTCTCTGCATACCGCAGCACGCTACATAGCTTTGCAGACGATAAATGTAACCGTTTCAGAGAGAAGAGCGGCCAATGTGACGATCTGGCTTTAAGTCGATTCGATAACAAATGACGAAAACGGACGGATTTCTCAGGTTTTTACTACATATGAACACTTTTCACATTCTCCCGTGCAACGCGGCTGCTAGTCCTCCTTTCAGGCAAAATGTTAAGGTCCTAGGTCATGTCCAAGCCACCAAAGCCGGCTAAAATGTGAATAATCGACAACTAAAACTTGAATTGTATTTCTTCTTACTGGCTATTACTTCAACTTAGAAGCTTCTTCTGTGTTCTACTATGGTGTTTTTAGTGTCTCCGCATACCGCAGCACGCGACATAGCGTTGCAGACGATAAATGTAACCGTCTCAGAGAGAAAAGCGGCCAATGTGACGATCTGGCTTTAAGTCGATTCGATAACAAATGACGAAAACGGACGGATTTCTCAGGTTTTTACTACATATGAACACTTTTCACATTCTCCCGTGCAACGCGGCTGCTAGACCTCCTTTCATGCAAAATCTTAAGGTCCTAGGTCATGTAAAAGCCACCAAAGCCGGCTAAAAATTGAATAATCGACAACTAAAACTTTAATTGTACTACTTCTTAATGGCTATCACATCAACATAGAAGCTTCTTCTGTGTTCTACTATGGTGCTCTTAGTGTTTCCGCATACCGCAGCACGCGACATAGCTTTGCAGACGATAAATGTAACCGTTTCAGAGAGAAGAGGGGCCAATGTGACGATCTGGCTTTAAGTCGATTCGATAACAAATGACGAAAACGGACGGATTTCTCAGGTTTTTACTACATATGAACACTTTTCACATTCTCCCGTGCAACGCGGCTGCTAGTCCTCCTTTCATGCAAAATCTTAAGGTCCTAGGTCATGTCCAAGCCACCAAAGCCGGCTAAAAAGTGAATAATCGACAACTAAATTTGAATTGAAATACTTCTTACTGGCTATTACTTCAACTTAGAAGCTTCTTCTGTGTTCTACTATGGTGCTTTTAGGGTTTCCGCATACTGCAGCACGCGACATAGCTTTGCAGACGATAAATGTAACCGTTTCAGAGAGAAGAGGGGCCAATGTGACGATCTGGCTTTAAGTCGATTCGATAACAAATGACGAAAACGGACGGATTTCTCAGGCTTTTACTACATATGACCACTTTTCACATTCTACCGTGCAACGTGGCTGCTAGTCTTCCTTTCATGCAAAATCTTATGGTTCCACCTCATATCCAAGCCACCAAAGCCGGCTAAAAAGTGAATAATCGACAACTAAAACTTCAATTGTACTACTTCTTACTATCTATTACTTCAACATAGAAGCTTCTTCTGTGTTCTATTATGGTGGTTTTAGTGTTTCCGCATAACGCAGCACGCGACATAGCTTTGTAGACGATAAATGTAACCGTTTCAGAGAGAAGAGCGGCCAATGTGACGATCTGGCTTAAAGTCGATTCGATAACAAATGACGAAAACGGACGGATTTCTCAGGTTTTTACTACATATGAACACTTTTCACATTCTCCCGTGCAACGCGGCTGCTAGTCCACCTTTCATGCAAAATCTTAAGGTCCTAGGTCATGTAAAAGCCACCAAAGCCGGCTAAAAATTGAATAATCGACAACTAAAACTTTAATTGTACTACTTCTTAATGGCTATCACATCAACATAGAAGCTTCTTCTGTGTTCTACTATGGTGCTCTTAGTGTTTCCGCATACCGCAGCACGCGACATAGCTTTGCAGACGATAAATGTAACCGTTTCAGAGAGAAGAGCGGCCAATGTGACGATCTGGCTTAAAGTCGATTCGATAACAAATGACGAAAACGGACGGATTTCTCAGGTTTTTACTACATATGAACACTTTTCACATTCTCCCGTGCAACGCGGCTGCTAGACCTCCTTTCATGCAAAATCTTAAGGTCCTAGGTCATGTCCAAGCCACCAAAGCCGGCTAAAAAGTGAATAATCGACAACTAAAACTTCAATTGTACTACTTCTTTCTGGCTATTGCTTCAACTTAGAAGCTTCTTCAGTGTTCTACTATGGTGCGTTTAGTGTCTCCGCATACCGCAGCACGCAACATAGCTTTGCAGACGATAAATGTAACCGTCTCAGAGAGAAAAGCGGCCAATTTGACGATCTGGCTTTAAGTCGATTCGATAACAAATTACGAAAACGGACGGATTTCTCAGGTTTTTACTACATATGAACACTTTTCACATTCTCCCATGCAACGCGGATGCTAGTCCTCCTTTCATGCAAAATCCTAACGTCCTAGGTCATGTCCAAGCCACCAAAGCCGGCTAAAAAGTGAATAATCACCAACTAAAACTTGAATTGTACTACTTCTTACTGGCTATTACTTCAACTTAGAAGCATCTTCTGTGTTCTTCTATGGTGCTTTTAGTGTCTCCGCATACCGCAGCACGCGACATAGCTTTGCAGACAATAAATGTAACCTTCTCAGAGAGAAAGGCGGCCAATGTGACGATCTGGCTTTAAGTCGATTCGATAACAAATGACGAAAACGGACGGATTTCTCAGGTTTTTACTACATATGAACACTTTTTATATTCCCCCGTGCAACGCGGCTGCCAGTCCTCCTTTCATGCAAAATCTTAACGTCCTAGGTGATGTCCGAGCTACCAATGCCGGCTAAAAAGTGAATAATCGACAACTAAAACTTGAATTGTACTACTTCTTACTGGCTTTTACTTCAACTTAGAAGCTTCTTCTGTGTTCTAATATGGTGCTTTTAGTGTCTCCGCATACCGCAGCATGCGACATAGCTATGCAGACAATAAATGTAACCTTCTCAGAGAGAAAAGCGGCCAATGTGACGATCTGGCTTTAAGTCGATTCGATAACAAATGACGAAAACGGACGCATTTCTCTGGTTTTTACTACATATGAACACTTTTCACATTCTGCCATGCAACGCGGCTGCTAGTCCTCCTTTCATGCAAAATCTTAAGGTCCTAGGTCATGTCCAAGCCACCAAAGCCGGCTAAAAAGTGAATAATCGACAACTAAAACTTCAATTGTACTACTTCTTACTTTCTATTACTTCAACTTAGAAGCTTCTTCTGTGTTCTCCTATGGTGCTTTTAGTGTCTCCGCAGACCGCAGCACGTGACATAGCTTTGCAGAAGATAAATGTAACAGTCTCAGAGAGAAAAGCGGCCAATGTGAAGATCTGGCTTTAAGTCGATTCGATAACAAATGACGAAAACGGACGGATTTCTCAGGTTTTTACTACATATGAACACTTTTCACATTCTCCCGCGCAACGCGGCTGCTAGACCTCCTTTCATGCAAAATCTTAAGGTCCTAGGTCATGTAAAAGCCACCAAAGCCGGCTAAAAATTGAATAATCGACAACTAAAACTTTAATTGTACTACTTCTTAATGGCTATCACATCAACATAGAAGCTTCTTCTGTGTTCTACTATGGTGCTCTTAGTGTTTCCGCATACCGCAGCACGCGACATAGCTTTGCAGACGATAAATGTAACCGTTTCAGAGAGAAGAGGGGCCAATGTGACGATCTGGCTTTAAGTCGATTCGATAACAAATGACGAAAACGGACGGATTTCTCAGGTTTTTACTACATATGAACACTTTTCACATTCTCCCGTGCAACGCGGCTGCTAGTCCTCCTTTCATGCAAAATCTTAAGGTCCTAGGTCATGTCCAAGCCACCAAAGCCGGCTAAAATGTGAATAATCGACAACTAAAACTTGAATTGTATTACTTCTTACTGGCTATTACCTCAACTTAGAAGCTTCTTCTGTGTTCTACTATGGTGCTTTTAGTGTCTCCGTATCCCGCAGCACGCGACATAGATTTGCAGACGATAAATGTAACCGTCTCAGAAAGAAAAGCAGCCAATGTGACGATCTGGCTTTAAGACGATTCGATAACAAATGACGAAAACGGACGGATTTCTCAGGTTTTTACTACATATGAACACTTTTCGCATTCTCCGGTGCAACGTGGCTGCTAGTCTTCCTTTCATGCAAAATCTTATGGTTCCACCTCATATCCAAGCCACCAAAGCCGGCTAAAAAGTGAATAATCGACAACTAAAACTTCAATTGTACTACTTCTTACTATCTATTACTTCAACATAGAAGCTTCTTCTGTGTTCTATTATGGTGGTTTTAGTGTTTCCGCATAACGCAGCACGCGACATAGCTTTGTAGACGATAAATGTAACCGTTTCAGAGAGAAGAGCGGCCAATGTGACGATCTGGCTTTAAGTCGATTCGATAACAAATGACGAAAACGGACGGATTTCTCAGGTTTTTACTACATATGAACACTTTTCACATTCTCCCGTGCAACGCGGCTGCTAGTCCACCTTTCATGCAAAATCTTAAGGTCCTAGGTCATGTCCAAGCCACCAAAGCCTGCTAAAATGTGAATAATCGACAACTAAAACTTGAATTGTATTACTTCTTACTGGCTATTACTTCAACTTAGAAGCTTCTTCTGTGTTCTACTATGGTGCCTTTAGTGTCTCCGCATACCGCAGCACGCGACATAGCGTTGCAGACGATAAATGTAACCGTCTAAGGGAGAAAAGGGGCCAGTGTGACGATCTGCCTTTAAGTCGATTCGATAACAAATGACGAAAACCGACGGATTTCTCAGGTTTTTACTACATATGAACACTTTTCACATTCTCCCATGCAACGCGGCTGTTAGTCCTCCTTTCATGCAAAATGTTATGGTCCTAGGTCATGTCCAAGCCACCAAAGCCGGCTAAAAAGTGAATAATCGACAACTAAAACTTCAATTGTACTACTTCTTTCTGGCTATTGCTTCAACTTAGAAGCTTCTTCAGTGTTCTACTATGGTGCGTTTAGTGTCTCCGCATACCGCAGCATGCGACATAGCTATGCAGACAATAAATGTAACCTTCTCAGAGAGAAAAGCGGCCAATGTGACGATCTGGCTTTAAGTCGATTCGATAACAAATGACGAAAACGGACGCATTTCTCTGGTTTTTACTACATATGAACACTTTTCACATTCTGCCATGCAACGCGGCTGCTAGTCCTCCTTTCATGCAAAATCTTAAGGTCCTAGGTCATGTCCAAGCCACCAAAGCCGGCTAAAAAGTGAATAATCGACAACTAAAACTTCAATTGTACTACTTCTTACTTTCTATTACTTCAACTTAGAAGCTTCTTCTGTGTTCTCCTATGGTGCTTTTAGTGTCTCCGCAGACCGCAGCACGTGACATAGCTTTGCAGAAGATAAATGTAACAGTCTCAGAGAGAAAAGCGGCCAATGTGACGATCTGGCTTTAAGTCGATTCGATAACAAATGACGAAAACGGACGGATTTCTCAGGTTTTTACTACATATGAACACTTTTCACATTCTCCCGTGCAACGCGGCTGCTAGACCTCCTTTCATGCAAAATCTTAAGGTCCTAGGTCATGTAAAAGCCACCAAAGCCGGCTAAAAATTGAATAATCGACAACTAAAACTTTAATTGTACTACTTCTTAATGGCTATCACATCAACATAGAAGCTTCTTCTGTGTTCTACTATGGTGCTCTTAGTGTTTCCGCATACCGCAGCACGCGACATAGCTTTGCAGACGATAAATGTAACCGTTTCAGAGAGAAGAGGGGCCAATGTGACGATCTGGCTTTAAGTCGATTCGATAACAAATGACGAAAACGGACGGATTTCTCAGGTTTTTACTACATATGAACACTTTTCACATTCTCCCGTGCAACGCTGCTGCTAGTCCTCCTTTCATGCAAAATCTTAAGGTCCTAGGTCATGTCCAAGCCACCAAAGCCGGCTAAAATGTGAATAATCGACAACTAAAACTTGAATTGTATTACTTCTTACTGGCTATTACTTCAACTTAGAAGCTTCTTCTGTGTTCTACTATGGTGCTTTTAGTGTCTCCGTATCCCGCAGCACGCGACATAGATTTGCAGACGATAAATGTAACCGTCTCAGAAAGAAAAGCAGCCAATGTGACGATCTGGCTTTAAGACGATTCGATAACAAATGACGAAAACGGACGGATTTCTCAGGTTTTTACTACATATGAACACTTTTCGCATTCTCCGGTGCAACGTGGCTGCTAGTCTTCCTTTCATGCAAAATCTTATGGTTCCACCTCATATCCAAGCCACCAAAGCCGGCTAAAAAGTGAATAATCGACAACTAAAACTTCAATTGTACTACTTCTTACTATCTATTACTTCAACATAGAAGCTTCTTCTGTGTTCTATTATGGTGGTTTTAGTGTTTCCGCATAACGCAGCACGCGACATAGCTTTGTAGACGATAAATGTAACCGTTTCAGAGAGAAGAGCGGCCAATGTGACGATCTGGCTTAAAGTCGATTCGATAACAAATGACGAAAACGGACGGATTTCTCAGGTTTTTACTACATATGAACACTTTTCACATTCTCCCGTGCAACGCGGCTGCTAGTCCACCTTTCATGCAAAATCTTAAGGTCCTAGGTCATGTCCAAGCCACCAAAGCCTGCTAAAATGTGAATAATCGACAACTAAAACTTGAATTGTATTACTTCTTACTGGCTATTACTTCAACTTAGAAGCTTCTTCTGTGTTCTACTATGGTGCCTTTAGTGTCTCCGCATACCGCAGCACGCGACATAGCGTTGCAGACGATAAATGTAACCGTCTCAGGGAGAAAAGGGGCCAGTGTGACGATCTGCCTTTAAGTCGATTCGATAACAAATGACGAAAACGGACGGATTTCTCAGGTTTTTACTACATATGAACACTTTTCACATTCTCCCATGCAACGCGGCTGTTAGTCCTCCTTTCATGCAAAATGTTATGGTCCTAGGTCATGTCCAAGCCACCAAAGCCGGCTAAAAAGTGAATAATCGACAACTAAAACTTCAATTGTACTACTTCTTTCTGGCTATTGCTTCAACTTAGAAGCTTCTTCAGTGTTCTACTATGGTGCGTTTAGTGTCTCCGCATACCGCAGCACGCGACATAGCTTTGCAGACGATAAATGTAACCGTCTCAGAGAGAAAAGCGGCCAATTTGACGATCTGGCTTTAAGTCGATTCGATAACAAATTACGAAAACGGACGGATTTCTCAGGTTTTTACTACATATGAACACTTTTCACATTCTCCCATGCAACGCGGATGCTAGTCCTCCTTTCATGCAAAATCCTAACGTCCTAGGTCATGTCCAATCCACCAAAGCCGGCTAAAAAGTGAATAATCACCAACTAAAACTTGAATTGTACTACTTCTTACTGGCTATTACTTCAACTTAGAAGCAACTTCTGTGTTCTTCTATGGTGCTTTTAGTGTCTCCGCATACCGCAGCACGCGACATAGCTTTGCAGACAATAAATGTAACCTTCTCAGAGAGAAAGGCGGCCAATGTGACGATCTGGCTTTAAGTCGATTCGATAACAAATGACGAAAACGGACGGATTTCTCAGGTTTTTACTACATATGAACACTTTTTATATTCCCCCGTGCAACGCGGCTGCCAGTCCTCCTTTCATGCAAAATCTTAACGTCCTAGGTGATGTCCGAGCTACCAATGCCGGCTAAAAAGTGAATAATCGACAACTAAAACTTGAATTGTACTACTTATTACTGGCTATTACTTCAACTTAGAAGCTTCTTCTGTGTTCTACTATGGTGCGTTTAGTGTCTCCGCATACCGCAGCACGCGACATAGCTTTGCAGACGATAAATGTAACCGTCTCAGAGAGAAAAGCGGCCAATTTGACGATCTGGCTTTAAGTCGATTTGATAACAAATGACGAAAACGGACTGATTTCTCAGGTTTTTACTACATATGAACACTTTTCACATTCTCCCGTGCAACGCGGCTGCACGTACTCCTTTCATGCAAATTCTTAAGGTCCTTGGTCATGTCCAAGCCACCAAAGCCGGCTAAAAAGTGAACAATCGACAACTAAAACTTCAATTGTACTACTTCTTACTGGCTATTACTTCAACTTAGAAGCTTCTTCTGTGTTCTACTATGGTGCTTTTAGTGTTTCTGCATAACGCAGCATGCGACATAGCTTTGTAGACGATAAATGTAACCGTTTCAGAGAGAAGAGCAGCCAATGTGACGATCTGGCATTAAGTCGAATCGATACCAAATGACGAAAACTGACGGAATTCTCAGGTTTTTGCTACATATGAACACTTTTCACATTCTCCCGTGCAACGCGGCTGCTAGTCCTCCTTTCATGCAAATTCTTAAGGTCCTAGGTCATGTCCAATCCACCAAAGCCGGCTAAAAAGTTAATAATCGACAACTAAAACTTCAATTGTACTACTCCTTACTGGCTATTACTTCAACTTAGAAGCTTCTTCTGTGTTCTACTATGGTGCTTTTAGTGTCTCTGCATACCGCAGCACACGACATAGCTTTGCAGACGATAAATGTAACCGTCTCAGAGAGAAAAGCGGCCAATGTGACGATCTGGCTTTAAGTCGATTCGATAACAAATGACGAAAACAGACGCATTTCTCAGGTTTTTACCACATATGAACACTTTTCACATTCTCCCTTGCAACGCGGCTGCAAGTCCTCCTTTCATGAATAATCTTAACGTCCTAGGTGATGTCCAAGCCACCAAAGCCGGCTAAAAAGTGAGTAATCGACAACTAAAACTTTAATTGTACTACTTCTTACTGGCTATTACTTCAACTTAGAAGCATCATCTGTGTTCTTCTATGGTGCTTTTAGTGTCTCCGCATACTGCAGCACGCGACATAGCTTTGCAGACAATAAATGTAACCTTCTCAGAGAGAAAGGCGGCCAATGTGACGATCTGGCTTTAAGTCGATTCGATAGCAAATGACGAAAACGGACGGATTTCCTAGGTTTTTACTACATATGAACACTTTTCACATTCTGCCATGCAACTCGGCTGCTAGTCCTCCTTTCATGCAAAATCTTAAGGTCCTAGGTCATGTCCAGGCCACCAAAGCCGGCTAAAAAGTGAATAAACGACAACTAAAACTTCAATTGTGCTACTTCTTACTTTCTTTTACTTCAACTTAAAAGCTTCTTCTGTGTTCTCCTATGGTGCTTTTAGTGTCTCCGCAGACCGCAGCACGCGACATAGCTTTGCAGACGATAAATGTAACCGTCTCAGAGAGAAAAGCGGCCAATGTGACGATCTGGCTTTATGTCGATTCGATAAAAAATGACGAAAACGGACGGATTTCTCAGGTTTTTACTACATATGAACACTTTTCACTTTCTCCCATACAACGCGGCTGCTAGACCTCCTTTCATGCAAAATCGTAAGGTCCTAGGTCATGTAAAAGCCGCCAAAGCCGGCTAAAAAGTGAATAATCGATAACTAAAACTTGAATTGCACTACTTCTTACTGGCTATTACTTCAACTTAGAAGCTTCTTCTGTATTCTACTATGGTGCTTTTAGTGTCTCCGCATACCGCAGCATGCGACATAGCTTTGCAGACGATAAATGTAACCGTCTCAGAGAGAAAAGCGGCCAAATTGACGATCTGGCTTTAAGTCGATTCGATAACAAATGACGAAAACTGACGGATTTCTCAGGTTTTTACTACATATGAACAGTTTTCACATTCTCCCGAGCAACGCGGCTGCTAGTCCTCCTTTCATGCAAAATCTTAAGGTGCTAGGTCATGTCCAAGCCACCAAAGCCGGCTAAAATGTGAATAATCGACAACTAAAACTTGAATTGTATTACTTCTTACTGGCTATTACTTCAACTTAGAAGCTTCTTCTGCGTTCTACTATGGTGCTTTTAGTGTCTCCGCATACCGCAGCACGCGACATAGTTTTGCAGATGATAAATGTAACCTTCTCAGTGAGAAAGGCGGCCAATGTGACGATCTGGATTTAAGTCGATTCGATAACAAATGACGAAAACGGACGGATTTCCTAGGTTTTTACTACATATGAACACTTTTCACATTCTGCCATGCAACTCGGCTGCTAGTCCTCCTTTCATGCAAAATCTTAAGGTCCTAGGGCATGTCCAGGCCACCAAAGCCGGCTAAAAAGTGAATAAACGACAACTAAAACTTCAATTGTGCTACTTCTTACTTTCTTTTACTTCAACTTAAAAGCATCTTCTGTGTTCTCCTATGGTGCTTTTAGTGTCTCCGCAGACCGCAGCACGCGACATAGCTTTGCAGACGATAAATGTAACCGTCTCAGAGAGAAAAGCGGCCAATGTGGCGATCTGGCTTTAAGTCGATTCGATAAAAAATGACGAAAACGGACGGATTTCTCAGGTTTTTACTACATATGAACACTTTTCACATTCTCCCATACAACGCGGCTGCTAGACCTCCTTTCATGCAAAATCTTAAGGTCCTAGGTCATGTCCAAGTCACCAGAGACGGCTAAAATGTAAAAAATCGACAACTAAAACTTGAATTGTATTACTTCTTACTAACTATTACTTCAACTTAGAAGCTTCTTCTGTGTTGTACTATGGTGCTTTTAGTGTCTCCGCTTACAGCAGCACGCGACATAGCTTTGCAGACGATAAATGTAACCGTTTCAGAGAGAAGAGCGGCCAATGTGACGATCTGGCTTCAAGTCGATTTGATAACAAATGACGAAAACTGACGGATTTCTCAGGTTTTTACTACATATGAACAGTTTTCACATTCTCCCGAGCTACGCGGCTGCTAGTCCTCCTTTCATGCAAAATCTTAAGGTGCTAGGTCACGTCCAAGCCACCAAAGCCGGCTAAAATGTGAATAATCGACAACTAAAACTTGAATTGTATTACTTCTTACTGGCTATTACTTCAACTTAGAAGCTTCTTCTGCGTTCTACTATGGTGCTTTTAGTGTCTCCGCATACCGCAGCACGCGACATAGTTTTGCAGATGATAAATCTAACCTTCTCAGAGAGAAAGGCGGCCAATGTGACGATCTGGCTTTAAGTCGATTCGATAACAAATGACGAAAACGGACGGATTTCTCAGGTTTTTACTACATATGAACACATTTCACATTCTCCCGTGCAACGCGGCAGCAAGTACTCCTTTCATGCAAATTCTTAAGGTACTAGGTCATCTCCAAGCCACCAAAGCCGGCTAAAAAGTGAATAATCGACAACTAAAACTTGAATTTTACTACTTCTTACTGGCTATTACTTCAACTTAGAAGCTTCTTCTGTGTTCTACTATGGTGCTTTTAGTGTCTCCGCATACCGCAGCACGCGACATAGCTATGCAGACAATAAATGTAACCTTCTCAGAGAGAAAAGCGGCCAATGTGACGATCTGGCTTTAAGTCGTTTCGATAACAAATGACGAAAACGGACGGGTTTCTCAGGTTTTTACTACATATGAACACTTTTCACATTCTCCTGTACAACGCGGCTGCCAGTCCTCCTTTCATGCAAAATATTAAGGTCCTAGGTCATGTCCAAGCCACCAAAGTCATCTAAAAAGTGAATAATCGACAACTAAAAGTTGAATTGTACTACTTCTTACTGGCTATTTCTTCAACATAGAAGCTTCTTCTGTGTTCTACTATGGTGCTTTTAGTGTTACCGCATATCGCAGCACGCGACATAGCTTTGCAGACGATAAATATAACCGTCTCAGAGAGAACAGCGGCCAATGTGACGATCTGGCTTTAAGTCGATTCGATAACAAATGACGAAAACGGACACATTTCTCAGGTTTTTACTACATATGAACACTTTTCACATTCTCCCATGCAACGCGGCTGCTAGTCCTCCTTTCATGCAAAATCTTAAGGTCCTAGGTCATGTCCAAGTCACCAGAGACGGCTAAAATGTAAAAAATCGACAACTAAAACTTGAATTGTATTACTTCTTACTAACTATTACTTCAACTTAGAAGCTTCTTCTGTGTTGTACTATGGTGCTTTTAGTGTCTCCGCTTACAGCAGCACGCGACATAGCTTTGCAGACGATAAATGTAACCGTTTCAGAGAGAAGAGCGGCCAATGTGACGATCTGGCTTCAAGTCGATTTGATAACAAATGACGAAAACGGACGGATTTCGCAGGTTTTTACTACATATAAACACTTTTCACATTCTCCCGTGCAACGCGGCTGCTAGTCCTCCTTTCATGCAAAATCTTAAGGTCCTAGGTCATGTAAAAGCCACCAAAGCCGGCTAAAAAGTGAATAATCGATAACTAAAACTTGAATTGTACTACTTCTTACTGGCTATTACTCCAACTTGGAAGCTTCTTCTGTGTTCTACTATGGTGCTTTTAGAGACTCCGCACACCGCAGCATGCGACGTAGCTTTGCAGACGATAAATGTAACCGTCTCAGAGAGAAAAGCGGCCAATGTGACGATCTGGCTTTAAGTCGATTCGATAACAAATGACGAAAACGGACGGGTTTCTCAGGTTTTTACTACATATGAACACTTTTCACATTCTCCCATGCAACGCGGCTGCTAGACCGCCTTTCATGCAAAATCTTAAGGTCCTAGGTCAAGTCCAAGCCACCAAAGCCGGCTGAATAGTGAATAATCGATAACTAAAACTTGAATTGTACTACTTCTTACTAACTATTACTTCAACTTAGAAGCTTCTTCTGTGTTCTACTATGGTGCTTTTAGTGTCTCCGCACACCGCAGCACGCGACATAGCTTTGCAGACGATAAATGTAACCGTTTCAGAGAGAAGAGCGGCCACTGTGACGATCTGGCTTTAAATCGACTCGATAACAAATGACGAAAACGGATGGATTTCGCAAGTTTTTACTACATATGAACACTTTTCACATTCTCCCGTGCAACGCGGCTGCTAGTCCTCCTTTCATGCAAAATCTTAACGTCCTAGGTCATGTCCAAGCCACCAAAGCCGGCTAAAATGTGAATAATCGACTACTAAAACTTGAATCGTATAACTTCTTACTGGCTATTACTTCAACTTAGAAGCTTCTTCTGTGTTCTACTATGGTACTTTCAGTGTCTCCGCATACCGCAGCACGCGACATAGCTTTGCAGACGATAAATGTAACCGTCTCAGAGAGAAAAACGGCCAATGTGACGATCTGGCTTTAAGTCGATTCGATAACAAATGACGAAAACGGAAGAATTTCTCAGGTTTTTTACTTCATATGAACACTTTTCACATTCTCCCATGCAACGCGGCTGCTAGACCTCCTTTCATGCAAAATCTTAAGGTCCTAGGTCATGTAAAAGCCACCAAAGCCGGCTAAAAAGTGAATAATCGATAACTAAAACTTGAATCGTACTACTTCTTACTGGCTATTACTTCAACTGAGAAGCTTCTTCTGTGTTCTACTATGGTGCTTTTAGTGTTTCAGCATACCGCAGCACGCGACATAGCTTTGCAGACGATAAATGTAACCGTTTCAGAGAGAAGAGCGGCCAATGTGACGATCTGGCTTTAAGTCGATTCGATAACAAATGACGAAAACGGACGCATTTCTCAGGTTTTTACTACATATGAACACTTTTCACATTCTCCCGTCCAACGCGGCTGCTAGTCCTCCTTTCATGCAAAATCTTAAGGTCCTAGGTCATGTCCAAGCCACCAAAGCCGGCTAAAATGTGAATAATCGACAACTAAAACTTAAATTGTACTACTTCTTACTGGCTATTACTTCAACTTAGAAGCTTCTTCTGTGTTCTACTATGGTGCTTTTAGTGTTTCGGCATACCGCAGCACGCGACATAGCTTTGCAGACGATAAGTGTAAGCGTTTCAGAGAGTAGAGCGGCCAATGTGACCAACTGGCTTTAAGGCGATTCGATCACAGATGACGAAAACGGACGGATTTCTCAGGTTTTTACTACATATGAACACTTTTCACATTCTCCCGTGCAACGTGGCTGCCAGTCCTCCTTTCATGCAAAATCTTAACGTCGTAGGTCATGTCCAAGCCACCAAAGCCGGCTAAAAAGTGAATAATCGACAACTAAAACTTGAATTGTACTACCTCTTACTGGCTATTACTTCAACTTAGAAGCTTCTTCTGTGTTCTACTATGGTGCTTTTAGCGTTTCCGCATACTGCAGCGCGCGACATAGCTTTGCAGACGATAAATGAACCGTTGCAGAGAGTGGAGCGGCCAATGTGACGATCTGGCTTTAAGTCGATTCGATAACAAATGACGAAAACGGACGGATTTCTCAGGTTTTTACTACATATGAACACATTTCACATTCTCCCGTGCAACGCGGCTGCAAGTACTCCTTTCATGCAAAATCTTAAGGTCCTAGGTCATGTCCAAGCCACCAAAGCCGGCTAAAAAGTGAATAATCGACAACTAAAACTTGAATTGTAGTACTTCTTACTGGCTATTACTTCAACTTAGAAGCTTCTTCTGTGTTCTACTATGGTGCTTTTAGTGTTTCAACATACCGAAGCACGCGACATAGCTTTGCAGACGATAAATGTAACCGTTTCAGAGAGAAGAGCGGCCAATGTGACGATCTGGCTTTAAGTCGATTCGATAACAAATGACGAAAACGGACGGATTTCTCAGGTTTTTACTACATATGAACACTTTCCACATTCTCCCGTCCAACGCGGCTGCTAGTCCTCCTTTCATGCAAAATCTTAAGGTCCTAGGTCATGTCCCTGCCACCAAAGCGGGCTAAAATGAGAATAATCGACAACTAAAACTTAAATTGTACTATTTCTTACTGGCTATTACTTCAACTTAGAAGCTTCTTCTGTGTTCTACTATGGTGCTTTTAGTGTTTCAGCATACCGCAGCACGCGACATAGCTTTGCAGACGATAAATGTAACCGTTTCAGAGAGAAGAGCGGCCAATGTGACGATCTGGCTTTAAGTCGATTCGTTACCAAATGACGAAAACGGACGGATTTCTCAGGTTTTTACTACATATGAACACTTTTCACATTCTCCCGTCCAACGCGGCTGCTAGTCCTCCTTTCATGCAAAATTTTAAGGTCCTAGGTCATGTCCAAGCCACCAAAGCCGGCTAAAATGTGAATAATCGACAACTAAAACTTAAATTGTACTACTTCTTACTGGCTATTACTTCAACTTAGAAGCTTCTTCTGTGTTCTACTATGGTGCTTTTAGTGTTTCGGCATACCGCAGCACGCGACATAGCTTTGCAGACGATAAGTGTAAGCGTTTCAGAGAGTAGAGCGGCCAATGTGACCAACTGGCTTTAAGGCGATTCGATCACAGATGACGAAAACGGACGGATTTCTAAGGTTTTTACTACATATGAACACTTTTCACATTCTCCCGTCCAACGCGGCTGCTAGTCCTCCTTTCATGCAAAATCTTAAGGTCCTAGGTCATGTCCAAGCCACCAAAGCCAACTAAAATGTGAATAATCGACAACTAAAACTTAAATTGTACTACTTCTTACTGGCTATTACTTCAACTTAGAAGCTTCTTCTGTGTTCTACTATGGTGCTTTTAGTGTTTCGGCATACCGCAGCACGCGACATAGCTTTGCAGACGATAAGTGTAAGCGTTTCAGAGAGTAGAGCGGCCAATGTGACCAACTGGCTTTAAGGCGATTCGATCACAGATGACGAAAACGGACGGATTTCTCAGGTTTTTACTACATATGAACACTTTTCACATTCTCCCGTGCAACGCGGCTGCCAGTCCTCCTTTCATGCAAAATCTTAACGTCCTAGGTCATGTCCAAGCCACCAAAGCCGGCTAAAAAGTGAATAATCGACAACTAAAACTTGAATTGTACTACATCTTACTGGCTATTACTTCAACTTAGAAGCTTCTTCTGTGTTCTACTATGGTGCTTTTAGCGTTTCCGCATACTGCAGCGCGCGACATAGCTTTGCAGACGATAAATGAACCGTTGCAGAGAGTGGAGCGGCCAATGTGACGATCTGGCTTTAGGTCGATTCGATAACAAATGACGAAAACGGACGGATTTCTCAGGTTTTTACTACATATGAACACATTTCACATTCTCCCGTGCAACGCGGCTGCAAGTACTCCTTTCATGCAAAATCTTAAGGTCCTAGGTCATGTCCAAGCCACCAAAGCCGGCTAAAAAGTGAATAATCGACAACTAAAACTTGAATTGTAGTACTTCTTACTGGCTATTACTTCAACTTAGAAGCTTCTTCTGTGTTCTACTATGGTGCTTTTAGTGTTTCAACATACCGCAGCACGCGACATAGCTTTGCAGACGATAAATGTAACCGTTTCAGAGAGAAGAGCGGCCAATGTGACGATCTGGCTTTAAGTCGATTCGATAACAAATGACGAAAACGGACGGATTTCTCAGGTTTTTACTACATATGAACACTTTTCACATTCTCCCGTGCAACACGGCTGTTAGTCCTCCTTTCATGCAAAATCTTATGGTCCTAGGTCATGTCCAAGCCACCAAAGCCGGCTAAAAAGTGAATAATCGACAACTAAAACTTCAATTGTACTACTTCTTTCTGGCTATTGCTTCAACTTAGAAGCTTCTTCAGTGTTCTACTATGGTGCGTTTAGTGTCTCCGCATACCGCAGCACGCGACATAGCTTTGCAGACGATAAATGTAACCGTCTCAGAGAGAAAAGCGGCCAATTTGACGATCTGGCTTTAAGTCGATTCGATAACAAATGACGAAAACGGACGGATTTCTCAGGTTTTTACTACATATGAACACTTTTCACATTCACCCATGCAACGCGGATGCTAGTCCTCCTTTCATGCAAAATCTTAACGTCCTAGGTCATGTCCAAGCCACCAAAGCCGGCTAAAAAGTGAATAATCACCAACTAAAACTTGAATTGTACTACTTCTTACTGGCTATTACTTACTCTTAGAAGCATCTTCTGTGTTCTTCTATGGTGCTTTTAGTGTCTCCGCATACCGCAGCACGCGACATAGCTTTGCAGACAATAAATGTAACCTTCTCAGAGAGAAAGGCGGCCAATGTGACGATCTGGCTTTAAGTCGATTCGATAACAAATGACGAAAACGGACGGATTTCTCAGGTTTTTACTACATATGAACACTTTTTATATTCCCCCGTGCAACGCGGCTGCCAGTCCTCCTTTCATGCAAAATCTTAACGTCCTAGGTGATGTCCGAGCTACCAATGCCGGCTAAAAAGTGAATAATCGACAACTAAAACTTGAATTGTACTACTTATTACTGGCTATTACTTCAACTTAGAAGCTTCTTCTGTGTTCTACTATGGTGCGTTTAGTGTCTCCACATACCGCAGCACGCGACATAGCTTTGCAGACGATAAATGTAACCGTCTCAGAGAGAAAAGCGGCCAATTTGACGATCTGGCTTTAAGTCGATTCGATAACAAATGACGAAAACGGACGGATTTCTCAGGTTTTTACTACATATGAACACTTTTCACATTCTCCCATGCAACGCGGATGCTAGTCCTCCTTTCATGCAAAATCTTAACGTCCTAGGTCATGTCCAAGCCACCAAAGCCGGCTAAAAAGTGAATAATCACCAACTAAAACTTGAATTGTACTACTTCTTACTGGCTATTACTTCAACTTAGAAGCATCTTCTGTGTTCTTCTATGGTGCTTTTAGTGTCTCCGCATACCGCAGCACGCGACATAGCTTTGCAGACAATAAATGTAACCTTCTCAGAGAGAAAGGCGGCCAATTTGACGATCTGGCTTTAAGTCGATTCGATAACAAATGACGAAAACGGACGGATTTCTCAGGTTTTTACTACATATGAACACATTTCACATTTTCCCGTGCAACGCGGCTGCAAGTACTCCTTTCATGCAAATTCTTAAGGTCCTTGGTCATGTCCAAGCCACCAAAGCCGGCTAAAAAGTGAATAATCGACAACTAAAAGTTGAATTGTACGACTTCTTACTGGCTATTACTTCAACTTAGAAGCTTCTTCTGTGTTCTACTATGGTGCTTTTAGTGTCTCCGCATACCGCAGCATGCGACATAGCTATGCAGACAATAAATGTAACCTTCTCAGAGAGAAAAGCGGCCAATGTGACGATCTGGCTTTAAGTCGATTCGATAACAAATGACGAAAACGGACGGGTTTCTCAGGTTTTTACTACATATGAACACTTTTCACATTCTCCTGTGCAACGCGGCTGCCAGTCCTCCTTTCATGCAAAATCTTAAGGTCCTAGGTCATGTCCAAGCCACCAAAGTCATCTAAAAAGTGAATAATCGACAACTAAAAGTTGAATTGTACTACTTCTTACTGGCTATTACTTCAACTTAGAAGCATCTTCTGTGTTCTTCTATGGTGCTTTTAGTGTCTCCGCATACCGCAGCACGCGACATAGTTTTGCAGACGATAAATGTAACCGTTTCAGAGAGAAGAGCGGCCACTGTGACGATCTGGCTTTAAATCGATTCGATAACAAATGACGAAAACGGATGGATTTCGCAAGTTTTTACTACATATGAACACTTTTCACATTCTCCCGTGCAACGCGGCTGCTAGTCCTCCTTTCATGCAAAATCTTAACGTCCTAGGTCATGTCCAAGCCACCAAAGCCGGCTAAAATGTGAATAATCGACTACTAAAACTTGAATCGTATAACTTCTTACTGGCTATTACTTCAACTTAGAAGCTTCTTCTGTGTTCTACTATGGTACTTTCAGTGTCTCCGCATACCGCAGCACGCGACATAGCTTTGCAGACGATAAATGTAACCGTCTCAGAGAGAAAAACGGCCAATGTGACGATCTGGCTTTAAGTCGATTCGATAACAAATGACGAAAACGGACGAATTTCTCAGGTTTTTTACTTCATATGAACACTTTTCACATTCTCCCATGCAACGCGGCTGCTAGACCTCCTTTCATGCAAAATCTTAAGGTCCTAGGTCATGTAAAAGCCACCAAAGCCGGCTAAAAAGTGAATAATCGATAACTAAAACTTGAATCGTACTACTTCTTACTGGCTATTACTTCAACTGAGAAGCTTCTTCTGTGTTCTACTATGGTGCTTTTAGTGTTTCAGCATACCGCAGCACGCGACATAGCTTTGCAGACGATAAATGTAACCGTTTCAGAGAGAAGAGCGGCCAATGTGACGATCTGGCTTTAAGTCGATTCGATAACAAATGACGAAAACGGACGCATTTCTCAGGTTTTTACTACATATGAACACTTTTCACATTCTCCCGTCCAACGCGGCTGCTAGTCCTCCTTTCATGCAAAATCTTAAGGTCCTAGGTCATGTCCAAGCCACCAAAGCCGGCTAAAATGTGAATAATCGACAACTAAAACTTAAATTGTACTACTTCTTACTGGCTATTACTTCAACTTAGAAGCTTCTTCTGTGTTCTACTATGGTGCTTTTAGTGTTTCGGCATACCGCAGCACGCGACATAGCTTTGCAGACGATAAGTGTAAGCGTTTCAGAGAGTAGAGCGGCCAATGTGACCAACTGGCTTTAAGGCGATTCGATCACAGATGACGAAAACGGACGGATTTCTCAGGTTTTTACTACATATGAACACTTTTCACATTCTCCCGTGCAACGTGGCTGCCAGTCCTCCTTTCATGCAAAATCTTAACGTCGTAGGTCATGTCCAAGCCACCAAAGCCGGCTAAAAAGTGAATAATCGACAACTAAAACTTGAATTGTACTACCTCTTACTGGCTATTACTTCAACTTAGAAGCTTCTTCTGTGTTCTACTATGGTGCTTTTAGCGTTTCCGCATACTGCAGCGCGCGACATAGCTTTGCAGACGATAAATGAACCGTTGCAGAGAGTGGAGCGGCCAATGTGACGATCTTTCTTTAAGTCGATTCGATAACAAATGACGAAAACGGACGGATTTCTCAGGTTTTTACTACATATGAACACATTTCACATTCTCCCGTCCAACGCGGCTGCTAGTCCTCCTTTCATGCAAAATCTTAAGGTCCTAGGTCATGTCCCTGCCACCAAAGCGGGCTAAAATGAGAATAATCGACAACTAAAACTTAAATTGTACTATTTCTTACTGGCTATTACTTCAACTTAGAAGCTTCTTCTGTGTTCTACTATGGTGCTTTTAGTGTTTCAGCATACCGCAGCACGCGACATAGCTTTGCAGACGATAAATGTAACCGTTTCAGAGAGAAGAGCGGCCAATGTGACGATCTGGCTTTAAGTCGATTCGTTACCAAATGACGAAAACGGACGGATTTCTCAGGTTTTTACTACATATGAACACTTTTCACATTCTCCCGTCCAACGCGGCTGCTAGTCCTCCTTTCATGCAAAATTTTAAGGTCCTAGGTCATGTCCAAGCCACCAAAGCCGGCTAAAATGTGAATAATCGACAACTAAAACTTAAATTGTACTACTTCTTACTGGCTATTACTTCAACTTAGAAGCTTCTTCTGTGTTCTACTATGGTGCTTTTAGTGTTTCGGCATACCGCAGCACGCGACATAGCTTTGCAGACGATAAGTGTAAGCGTTTCAGAGAGTAGAGCGGCCAATGTGACCAACTGGCTTTAAGGCGATTCGATCACAGATGACGAAAACGGACGGATTTCTAAGGTTTTTACTACATATGAACACTTTTCACATTCTCCCGTCCAACGCGGCTGCTAGTCCTCCTTTCATGCAAAATCTTAAGGTCCTAGGTCATGTCCAAGCCACCAAAGCCAACTAAAATGTGAATAATCGACAACTAAAACTTAAATTGTACTACTTCTTACTGGCTATTACTTCAACTTAGAAGCTTCTTCTGTGTTCTACTATGGTGCTTTTAGTGTTTCGGCATACCGCAGCACGCGACATAGCTTTGCAGACGATAAGTGTAAGCGTTTCAGAGAGTAGAGCGGCCAATGTGACCAACTGGCTTTAAGGCGATTCGATCACAGATGACGAAAACGGACGGATTTCTCAGGTTTTTACTACATATGAACACTTTTCACATTCTCCCGTGCAACGCGGCTGCCAGTCCTCCTTTCATGCAAAATCTTAACGTCCTAGGTCATGTCCAAGCCACCAAAGCCGGCTAAAAAGTGAATAATCGACAACTAAAACTTGAATTGTACTACATCTTACTGGCTATTACTTCAACTTAGAAGCTTCTTCTGTGTTCTACTATGGTGCTTTTAGCGTTTCCGCATACTGCAGCGCGCGACATAGCTTTGCAGACGATAAATGAACCGTTGCAGAGAGTGGAGCGGCCAATGTGACGATCTGGCTTTAGGTCGATTCGATAACAAATGACGAAAACGGACGGATTTCTCAGGTTTTTACTACATATGAACACATTTCACATTCTCCCGTGCAACGCGGCTGCAAGTACTCCTTTCATGCAAAATCTTAAGGTCCTAGGTCATGTCCAAGCCACCAAAGCCGGCTAAAAAGTGAATAATCGACAACTAAAACTTGAATTGTAGTACTTCTTACTGGCTATTACTTCAACTTAGAAGCTTCTTCTGTGTTCTACTATGGTGCTTTTAGTGTTTCAACATACCGCAGCACGCGACATAGCTTTGCAGACGATAAATGTAACCGTTTCAGAGAGAAGAGCGGCCAATGTGACGATCTGGCTTTAAGTCGATTCGATAACAAATGACGAAAACGGACGGATTTCTCAGGTTTTTACTACATATGAACACTTTTCACATTCTCCCGTGCAACACGGCTGTTAGTCCTCCTTTCATGCAAAATCTTATGGTCCTAGGTCATGTCCAAGCCACCAAAGCCGGCTAAAAAGTGAATAATCGACAACTAAAACTTCAATTGTACTACTTCTTTCTGGCTATTGCTTCAACTTAGAAGCTTCTTCAGTGTTCTACTATGGTGCGTTTAGTGTCTCCGCATACCGCAGCACGCGACATAGCTTTGCAGACGATAAATGTAACCGTCTCAGAGAGAAAAGCGGCCAATTTGACGATCTGGCTTTAAGTCGATTCGATAACAAATGACGAAAACGGACGGATTTCTCAGGTTTTTACTACATATGAACACTTTTCACATTCACCCATGCAACGCGGATGCTAGTCCTCCTTTCATGCAAAATCTTAACGTCCTAGGTCATGTCCAAGCCACCAAAGCCGGCTAAAAAGTGAATAATCACCAACTAAAACTTGAATTGTACTACTTCTTACTGGCTATTACTTACTCTTAGAAGCATCTTCTGTGTTCTTCTATGGTGCTTTTAGTGTCTCCGCATACCGCAGCACGCGACATAGCTTTGCAGACAATAAATGTAACCTTCTCAGAGAGAAAGGCGGCCAATGTGACGATCTGGCTTTAAGTCGATTCGATAACAAATGACGAAAACGGACGGATTTCTCAGGTTTTTACTACATATGAACACTTTTTATATTCCCCCGTGCAACGCGGCTGCCAGTCCTCCTTTCATGCAAAATCTTAACGTCCTAGGTGATGTCCGAGCTACCAATGCCGGCTAAAAAGTGAATAATCGACAACTAAAACTTGAATTGTACTACTTATTACTGGCTATTACTTCAACTTAGAAGCTTCTTCTGTGTTCTACTATGGTGCGTTTAGTGTCTCCACATACCGCAGCACGCGACATAGCTTTGCAGGCGATAAATGTAACCGTCTCAGAGAGAAAAGCGGCCAATTTGACGATCTGGCTTTAAGTCGATTCGATAACAAATGACGAAAACGGACGGATTTCTCAGGTTTTTACTACATATGAACACTTTTCACATTCTCCCATGCAACGCGGATGCTAGTCCTCCTTTCAAGAAAAATCTTAACGTCCTAGGTCATGTCCAAGCCACCAAAGCCGGCTAAAAAGTGAATAATCACCAACTAAAACTTGAATTGTACTACTTCTTACTGGCTATTACTTCAACTTAGAAGCATCTTCTGTGTTCTTCTATGGTGCTTTTAGTGTCTCCGCATACCGCAGCACGCGACATAGCTTTGCAGACAATAAATGTAACCTTCTCAGAGAGAAAGGCGGCCAATTTGACGATCTGGCTTTAAGTCGATTCGATAACAAATGACGAAAACGGACGGATTTCTCAGGTTTTTACTACTCTGAACACATTTCACATTTTCCCGTGCAACGCGGCTGCAAGTACTCCTTTCATGCAAATTCTTAAGGTCCTTGGTCATGTCCAAGCCACCAAAGCCGGCTAAAAAGTGAATAATCGACAACTAAAAGTTGAATTGTACGACTTCTTACTGGCTATTACTTCAACTTAGAAGCTTCTTCTGTGTTCTACTATGGTGCTTTTAGTGTCTCCGCATACCGCAGCATGCGACATAGCTATGCAGACAATAAATGTAACCTTCTCAGAGAGAAAAGCGGCCAATGTGACGATCTGGCTTTAAGTCGATTCGATAACAAATGACGAAAACGGACGGGTTTCTCAGGTTTTTACTACATATGAACACTTTTCACATTCTCCTGTGCAACGCGGCTGCCAGTCCTCCTTTCATGCAAAATCTTAAGGTCCTAGGTCATGTCCAAGCCACCAAAGTCATCTAAAAAGTGAATAATCGACAACTAAAAGTTGAATTGTACTACTTCTTACTGGCTATTACTTCAACTTAGAAGCTTCTTCTGTGTTCTACTATGGTGCTTTTAGTGTTTCTGCAGACCGCAGCACGCGACATAGCTTTGCAGACGATAAATGTAACAGTCTCAGAGAGAAAAGCAGCCAATGTGACGATCTGGCTTTAAGTCGATTCGATAAAAAATGACGAAAACGGACGGATTTCTCAGGTTTTTACTACATATGAACACTTTTCACTTTCTCCCGTGCAACGTGGCTGCTAGTCTTCCTTTCATGCAAAATCTTATGGTTCCACCTCATGTCCACGCCACCAAAGCCGGCTAAAAAGTGAATAATCGACAACTAAAATTTCAATTGTACTACTTCTTACTGGCTACTACTTCAACTTAGAAGCTTCTTCTGTGTTCTACTATGGTGCGTTTAGTGTCTCCGCATACCGCAGCACGCGACATAGCTTTGCAGACGATAAATGTAACCGTCTTAGAGAGAAAAGCGGCCAATTTGACGATCTGGCTTTAAGTCGATTCGATAACAAATGACGAAAACGGACGGATTTCTCAGGTTTTTACTACATATGAACACTTTTCACATTCTCCCATGCAACGCGGATGCTAGTCCTCCTTTCATGCAAAATCTTAACGTCCTAGGTCATGTCCGAGCCACCAAAGCCGGCTAAAAAGTGAATCATCACCAACTAAAACTTCAATTGTACTACTTCTTACTGGCTATTACTTCAACTTAGAAGCATCTTCTGTGTTCTTCTATGGTGCTTTTAGTGTCTCCGCATACCGCAGCACGCGACATAGTTTTGCAGATGATAAATGTAACCTTCTCAGTGAGAAAGGCGGCCAATGTGACGATCTGGCTTTAAGTCGATTCGATAACAAATGACGAAAACGGACGGATTTCCTAGGTTTTTACTACATATGAACACTTTTCACATTCTGCCATGCAACTCGGCTGCTAGTCCTCCTTTCATGCAAAATCTTAAGGTCCTAGGTCATGTCCAGGCCACCAAAGCCGGCTAAAAAGTGAATAAACGACAACTAAAACTTCAATTGTGCTACTTCTTACTTTCTTTTACTTCAACTTAAAAGCTTCTTCTGTGTTCTCCTATGGTGCTTTTAGTGTCTCCGCAGACCGCAGCACGCGACATAGCTTTGCAGACGATAAATATAACCGTCTCAGAGAGAAAAGCGGCCAAATTGACGATCTGGCTTTAAGTCGATTCGATAACAAATGACGAAAACTGACGGATTTCTCAGGTTTTTACTACATATGAACAGTTTTCACATTCTCCCGAGCAACGCGGCTGCTAGTCCTCCTTTCATGCAAAATCTTAAGGTGCTAGGTCACGTCCAAGCCACCTAAGCCGGCTAAAATGTGAATAATCGACAACTAAAACTTGAATTGTATTACTTCTTACTGGCTATTACTTCATCTTAGAAGCTTCTTCTGTGTTCTACTATGGTGCTTTTAGTGTCTCCGCATACCGCAGGACGCGACATAGTTTTGCAGATGATAAATGTAACCTTCTCAGAGAGAAAGGCGGCCAATGTGGCGATCTGGCTTTAAGTCGATTCGATAACAAATGACGAAAACGGACGGATTTCTCAGGTTTTTACTACATATGAACACATTTCACATTCTCCCGTGCAACGCGGCTGCAAGTACTCCTTTCATGCAAATTCTTAAGGTCCTAGGTCATCTCCAAGCCACCAAAGCCGGCTAAAACGTGAAAAATCGACAACTAAAACTTGAATTGTACTACTTCTTACTGGCTATTACTTCAACTTAGAAGCTTCTTCTGTGTTCTACTATGGTGCTTTTAGTGTCTCCGCATACCGCAGCACGCGACATAGCTATGCAGACAATAAATGTAACCTTCTCAGAGAGAAAAGCGGCCAATGTGACGATCTGGCTTTAAGTCGTTTCGATAACAAATGACGAAAACGGACGGGTTTCTCAGGTTTTTACTACATATGAACACTTTTCACATTCTCCTGTGCAACGCGGCTGCCAGTCCTCCTTTCATGCAAAATCTTAAGGTCCTAGGTCATGTCCAAGCCACCAAAGTCATCTAAAAAGTGAATAATCGACAACTAAAAGTTGAATTGTACTACTTGTTACTGGCTATTTCTTCAACATAGAAGCTTCTTCTGTGTTCTACTATGGTGCTTTTAGTGTTACCGCATATCGCAGCACGCGACATAGCTTTGCAGACGATAAATATAACCGTCTCAGAGAAAACAGCGGCCAATGTGACGATATGGCTTTAAGTCGATTCGATAACAAATGACGAAAACGGACGGGTTTCTCAGGTTTTTACTACATATGAACACTTTTCACATTCTCCCATGCAACGCGGCTGCTAGTCCTCCTTTCATGCAAAATCTTAAGGTCCTAGGTCATGTCCAAGTCACCAGAGACGGCTAAAATGTAAAAAATCGACAACTAAAACTTGAATTGTATTACTTCTTACTAACTATTACTTCAACTTAGAAGCTTCTTCTGTGTTGTACTATGGTGCTTTTAGTGTCTCCGCTTACAGCAGCACGCGACATAGCTTTGCAGACGATAAATGTAACCGTTTCAGAGAGAAGAGCGGCCAATGTGGCGATCTGGCTTCAAGTCGATTTGATAACAAATGACGAAAACGGACGGATTTCGCAGGTTTTTACTACATATGAACACTTTTCACATTCTCCCGTGCAACGCGGCTGCTAGTCCTCCTTTCATGCAAAATCTTAAGGTCCTAGGTCATGTAAAAGCCACCAAAGCCAGCTAAAAAGTGAATAATCGATAACTAAAACTTGAATTGTACTAGTTCTTACTGGCTATTACTCCAACTTGGAAGCTTCTTCTGTGTTCTACTATGGTGCTTTTAGAGTCTCCGCACACCGCAGCATGCGACGTAGCTTTGCAGACGATAAATGTAACCGTCTCAGAGAGAAAAGCGGCATATGTGACGATCTGGCTTTAAGTCGATTCGATAACAAAAGACGAAAATGGACGGGTTTCTCAGGTTTTTACTACATATGAACACTTTTCACATTCTCCCATGCAACGCGGCTGCTAGACCTCCTTTCATGCAAAATCTTAAGGTGCTAGGTCAAGTCCAAGCCACCAAAGCCGGCTGAAAAGTGAATAATCGATAACTAAAACTTGAATTGTACTACTTCTTACTAACTATTACTTCAACTTAGAAGCTTCTTCTGTGTTCTACTATGGTGCTTTTAGTGTCTCCGCACACCGCAGCACGCGACATAGCTTTGCAGACGATAAATGTAACCGTCTCAGAGAGAAGAGCGGCCACTGTGACGATCTGGCTTTAAATCGATTCGATAACAAATGACGAAAACGGATGGATTTCGCAAGTTTTTACTACATATGAACACTTTTCACATTCTCCCGTGCAACGCGGCTTCTAGTCCTCCTTTCATGCAAAATCTTAACGTCCTAGGTCATGTCCAAGCCACCAAAGCCGGCTAAAATGTGAATAATCGACTACTAAAACTTGAATCGTATAACTTCTTACTGGCTATTACTTCAACTTAGAAGCTTCTTCTGTGTTCTGCTATGGTACTTTCAGTGTCTCCGCATACCGCAGCACGCGACATAGCTTTGCAGACGATAAATGTAACCTTCTCAGAGAGAAAAGCGGCCAATGTGACGATCTGGCTTTAAGTCGATTCGATAACAAATGACGAAAACGGACGGAAATCTCAGGTTTTTACTACATATGAACACATTTCACATTCTCCCGTGCAACGCGGCTGCAAGTACTCCTTTCATGCAAATACGTAAGGTCCTAGGTCATGTCCAAGCCACCAAAGCCGGCTAAAAAGTGAATAATCGACAACTAAAACTTGAATTGTACTACTTTTTACTGGCTATTACTTCAACTTAGAAACTTCTTCTTTGTTCTACTATGGCGCTTTTAGTGTCTCCGCATACCGCAGCACGCGACATAGCTTTGCAGACGATAAATGTAACCGTCTCAGAGAGAAAAGCGGCCAATGTGACGATCTGGCTTTAAGTCGATTCGATAACAAATGACGAAAACGGACGGATTTCTCAGGTTTTTTACTACATATGAACACTTTTCACATTCTCCCATGCAACGCGGCTGCTAGACCTCCTTTCATGCAAAATCTTAAGGTCCTAGGTCATGTAAAAGCCACCAAAGCCGGCTAAAAAGTGAATAATCGATAACTAAAACTTGAATCGTACTACTTCTTACTGGCTATTACTTCAACTGAGAAGCTTCTTCTGTGTTCTACTATGGTGCTTTTAGTGTTTCAGCATACCGCAGCACGCGACATAGCTTTGCAGACGATAAATGTAACCGTTTCAGAGAGAAGAGCGGCCAATGTGACGATCTGGCTTTAAGTCGATTCGATAACAAATGACGAAAACGGACGGATTTCTCAGGTTTTTACTACATATGAACACTTTTCACATTCTCCCGTCCAACGCGGCTGCTAGTCCTCCTTTCATGCAAAATCTTAAGGTCCTAGGTCATGTCCAAGCCACCAAAGCCGGCTAAAATGTGAATAATCGACAACTAAAACTTAAATTGTACTACTTCTTACTGGCTATTACTTCAACTTAGAAGCTTCTTCTGTGTTCTACTATGGTGCTTTTAGTGTTTCGGCATACCGCAGCACGCGACATAGCTTTGCAGACGATAAGTGTAAGCGTTTCAGAGAGTAGAGCGGCTAATGTGACCAACTGGCTTTAAGGCGATTCGATCACAGATGACAAAAACGGACGGATTTCTCAGGTTTTTACTACATATGAACACTTTTCACATTCTCCCGTGCAACGCGGCTGCCAGTCCTCCTTTCATGCAAAATCTTAACGTCCTAGGTCATGTCCAAGCCACCAAAGCCGGCTAAAAAGTGAATAATCGACAACTAAAACTTGAATTGTACTACCTCTTACTGGCTATTACTTCAACTTAGAAGCTTCTTCTGTGTTCTACTATGGTGCTTTTAGCGTTTCCGCATACTGCAGCGCGCGACATAGCTTTGCAGACGATAAATGAACCGTTGCAGAGAGTGGAGCGGCCAATGTGACGATCTGGCTTTAAGTCGATTCGATAACAAATGACGAAAACGGACGGATTTCTCAGGTTTTTACTACATATGAACACATTTCACATTCTCCCGTGCAACGCGGCTGCAAGTACTCCTTTCATGCAAAATCTTAAGGTCCTAGGTCATGTCCAAGCCACCAAAGCCGGCTAAAAAGTGAATAATCGACAACTAAAACTTGAATTGTAGTACTTCTTACTGGCTATTACTTCAACTTAGAAGCTTCTTCTGTGTTCTACTATGGTGCTTTTAGTGTTTCAACATACCGCAGCACGCGACATAGCTTTGCAGACGATAAATGTAACCGTTTCAGAGAGAAGAGCGGCCAATGTGACGATCTGGCTTTAAGTCGATTCGATAACAAATGACGAAAACGGACGGATTTCTCAGGTTTTTACTACATATGAACACTTTTTACATTCTCCCGTGCAACGCGGCTGCTAGTCCTCCTTTCATGCAAAATCTTAAGGTCCTAGGTCATGTCCAAGCCACCAAAGCGGGCTAAAATGAGAATAATCGACAACTAAAACTTAAATTGTACTATTTCTTACTGGCTATTACTTCAACTTAGAAGCTTCTTCTGTGTTCTACTATGGTGCTTTTAGTGTTTCGGCATACCGCAGCACGCGACATAGCTTTGCAGACGATAAGTGTAACCGTTTCAGAGAGTAGAGCGGCCAATGTGACGATCTGGCTTTAAGGCGATTCGATAACAAATGACGAAAACGGACGGATTTCTCAGGTTTTTACTACGAGGGTCAGTCAAAAAGTAATGCCTCCTATTTTTTTTTCTACGTTTAATTGTCAGGAAATTTAAATGCAATTACATAGGTTGAAAACCACAACATTGTGGATCATTTTGTCATTTTTCAATGTAATCTCCGCCCATCTCTACAGTTTTGGTCCATCTTTGAACAAGGGCATGTATCCCAGCACGGTAAAAATCACAGCTCTGCTTCCTAAGCCATTGACGCACGGATGTTTTGACGGCCTCCTCATCTTCAAAATGAATCCCACGATGAGCTTCTTTTAGTGGCCCGAACAGATGGAAGTCTGATGGTGCCAGGTCAGGGCTGTATGGGGGATGAGGCAAAACTTCCCATCCAATTTTGACAATCTCGTCAGAGGTGTGACGACTGGTGTGTGGTCTTGCATTGTCATGCAAAAGAAGAACACCTGCCATTGATTTTGTTGGGCGAACTCGCTGAAGACGTGCTTTAAGTTTTTTGAGGGTTGTGACGTATTGAACAGAATTTATTGTGCATCCCTGCTCCAAAAAATCAACCAGAATCACACCCTCTGTATCCCAGAAAACTGTTGCCATAACTTTCCCTGCCGATCGCACAGTTTTGAATTCTTTCTTCCTCGGCGAGCTTGTGTGACGCTACTTCATTGACTGCCTCTTTGATTCGGGTTCAAAAAAATGCACCCATGTTTCGTCCCCGGTCACAATTTTTTTCAGAAACTCATCTCCCTCCAAACGGAAGCGCTGCAAGTGTTGGGAGGCTATTGTTTTCCTTGCCTCTTTATTCTGATCGGTTAACATTCTTGGAACCCACCGTGCACAAACTTTTGAGTACCCCAATTGTTTAATAATCGTGATCACACTGCCTTTACTAAGAGAAATAATGCGACACACTTCATCTGCAGTCACCCGACGGTCACCACGAATGATGTCATCAACTTGCTGAATGTTGTGTGGAGTCACTGCACTCACCGGCCTGCCGCTCCGCTTTTCGTCAGTCAACGGTGTTTGCCCTTCAGCTTCCTTACAACGACGAACCCATCGTCTAACAGTGCTGACATCCACTGTCACAACACCATACACCTTCTTCAGTCTTTCATGAATGCGTATAGGCGTTTCACCTTCTGCATTCAAGAATTCAATCACACAACGCTGTCTCAAACGAACATCGATGTCGGCCATCTTACAAACTTCTGCTGTGCTGCCACCTGTTGACACAGAAAGTTACTACTGCAGTGGATTGCAGAAGAAGGTTTGAGGAATGGCGCCAAATTCAAATTTTTCACTTAAATTAATTTTTTTAAGTAGAAAAAAAATGGGAGGCATTACTTTTTGACCGACCCTCGTACATATGAACACTTTTCACATTCTCCCATGCAACGCGGCTGCTAGACCTCCTTTCATGCAAAATCTTAAGGTCCTAGGTCATGTAAAAGCCACCAAAGCCGGCTAAAAAGTGAATAATCGACAACTAAAACTTGAATTCTACTACTTCTTACTGGCTATTACTTCAACTTAGAAGCTTCTTCTGTGTTCTACTATGGTGCTTTTAGTGTCTCCGCACACCGCAGCACGCGACATAGCTTTGCAGACGATAAATGTAACCGTCTCAGAGAGAAAAGCGGCCAATGTGACGATCAGGCTATAAGTCGATTCGATAACAAATGAAGAAAACAAACGGATTTCTCAGGTTTTTACTACATATGAACACTTTTCACATTCTCCCATGCAACGCGGCTGCTAGTCCTCCTTTCATGCAAAATCTTAAGGTCATCGGTCATGTCCAAGCCACCAAAGCCGGCTACAAAGTGAATAATCGACAACTAAAACTTCAATTGTACTACTTCTTACTGGCTATTACTTCAACATAGAAGCTTCTTCTGTGTTCTACTATGGTGCTTTTAGTGTTTCCGCATACCGCAGCACGTGACATAGCTTTGCAGACGATAAATGTAACCGTCTCAGAGCGAAAAGCGACCAATGTGACGATCTGGCTTTAAGTCGATTCGATAACAAATGACGAAAACGGACGGATTTCTGTGGTTTTTACTACATATGAACACTTTTCACATTCTCCCATGCAACGCGGCTGCTAGTCCTCCTTTCATGCAAAATCTTAAGGTCCTAGGTCATGTCGAAGCCACCAAAGCCAGCTAAAAAGTGAATGATCGACAACTAAAACTTCAATTGTACTACTTCTTACTGGCTATTACTTCAACTTAGAAGCTTCTTCTGTGCTCTACTATGGTGCTTTTAGTGTTTCCGCATACCGCAGCACGCGACACAGCTCTGTAGACGATAAATGTAACCGTTTCAGAGAGAAGAGCGGCCAATGTGACGATCTGGCTTTAAGTCGAATCGATAACAAATGACGAAAACGGACGGATTTCTCAGGATTTTACCACATATGAACACTTTTTACATTCTCCAGTGCAACGCGGCTGCTAGTCCTCCTTTCATGCAAAATCTTATGGTCCTAGGTCATGTCCGAGCCACCATAGCCGGCTAAAAAGTGAATAATCGACAATTAAAACTTCAATTGTACTACTTCTTACTGGCTATTACTTCAACTTAGAAGCTTCTTCTGTGTTCTCCTATGGTGCTTTTAGGGTCTCCGCAGACGGCAGCACGCTACATAGCTTTGCAGACGATAAATGTAACAGTCTCATAGAGAAAAGCGGCCAATGTGACGATCTGGCTTTAAGTCGATTCGATAACAAATGACGAAAACGGACGGATTTCTGTGGTTTTTACTACATATGAACACTTTTCACATTCTCCCATGCAACGCGGCGGTTAGTCCTCCTTTCATGCAAAATCTTAAGGTCCTAGGTCATGTCGAAGCCACCAAAGCCAGCTAAAAAGTGAATGATCGACAACTAAAACTTGAATTGTACTACGTCTTACTGGCTATTACTTCAACTTAGAAGCTTCTTCTGTGTTCTACTATGGTGCTTTTAGTGTCTCCGCATACCGCAGCACGCGACATACCTTGGCAGACGATAAATGTAACCGTCTCAGAGAGAAAAGCGGCCAATGTGACGATCTGGCTTCAAGTCGATTCGATAACAAATGACGAAAAAGGACAGATTTCTCAAGTTTTTACTACATATGAACATATTTCACATTCTCCCGTGCAACGCGGCTGCAAGTACTACTTTCATGCAAAATCTTAAGGTTCAACCTCATGTCCAAGCCACCAAAGTCGGCTAAAAAGTGAATAATCGACAACTAAAACTTGAATTGTTCTACTTCTTACTGGCTATTACTTCAACTTAGAAGCTTCTTCCGTGTTCTACTATGGTGCTTTTAGTGTCTCCGCACACCGCAGCACGCGACATAGCTTTGCAGACGATAAATGTAACCGTCTCAGAGAGAAAAGCTGCCAATGTGACGATCTTGCTTTAAGTCGATTCGATAACAAATGACGAAAACGGACGGATTTCTAAGGTTTTTACTACATATGAACACTTTTCACAGTATCCCATGGAACGCGGCTGCTAGTCCTCCTTTCATGCAAAATCTTAAGGTCCTTGGTCATGTCCAAGACACCAAAGCCGGCTAAAGAGTGAATAATCGACAACTAAAACTTCAATTGTACAGCGTCTTACTGGCTATTACTTCAACATAGAAGCTTCTTCTGTGTTCTACTATGGTGCTTTTAGTGTTTCCTCATACCGCAGCACGCGACATAGCTTTGTAGACGATAAATGTAACCGTTTCAGAGAGAAGGGCGGCCAATGTGACGATCTAGCTTTAAGTCGATTCGATAACAAATGACGAAAACGGACGGATTTATCAGGTTTTTACTACATATGAACACATTTTACATTCTCCCGTGCAACGCGGCTGCAAGTACTCCTTTCATGCAAAATCTTAAGGTCCTAGGTCATGTCCAAGCCACCATAGCCGGCTAAAAAGTGAATAATCGACAGCTAAAACTTGAATTGTACTACTTCTTACTGGCTATTACTTCAACTTAGAAGCTTCTTCTGTGTTCTTCTATGGTGCTTTAAGTGTCTCCGCATACCGCAGCACGCGACATAGCTTTGCAGACGATAAATGTAACTGTCTCAGAGAGAAATTCGGCCAATGTGACGATCTGGCTTTAAGTCGATTCGATAACAAATGACGAAAACGGACTGATTTCTCAGGTTTTTACTACATATGAACACTTTTCACATTCTCCCATACAACGCGGCTGCTAGTCCTCCTTTCATGCAAAATCTTATGGTCCTAGGTCATGTCATAGCCACCAAAGCCGGCAAAAAAGTGAATAATCGACATCCAAAACTTGAATTGTACTACCTCTTACTGGCTATTACTTCAACTTAGAAGCTTCTTCTGTGTTCTACTATGGTGCTTTTAGTGTTTCCGCATACTGCAGCACGCGTCATAGCTTTGCAGACGATAAATGTAACCGTTTCAGAGAGAAGAGCGGCCAACGTGACGATCTGGCTTTAAGTCGATTCGATAACAAATGACAAAAACGGACGGATTTCTCAGGTTTTTACTACATATGAACACTTTTCACATTCTCCCGTGCACCGCAGCTGCAAGTCCTCCTTTCATGCAAAATCTTAAGGTCCTAGGTGGTGTCCAAGCCACCAAAGCCGGCTAAAAAGTGAATAATCGACAACTACAACTTGAATTGTACTACTTCTTACTGGCTATTGCTTCAACTTAGAAGCTTCTTCTGTGTTCTACTATGGTGCTTTTAGTGTCTCCGCATACCGCAGCACGCGACTTAGCTTTGCAGACGATAAATGTAACCGTCTCAGAGAGAAAAGCGGCCAATGTGACGATCTGGCTTTAAGTCGATTCGATAACAAATGACGGAAACGGACGGTTTTCTCAGGTTTTTACTACATATGAACACTTTTCACATTCTCCCGTGCAACGCGGCTGCTAGTCCTCCTTTCATGCAAAATCTTAAGGTCCTAGGTCATATCCAAGCCACCAAAGCCGGCTAAAAAGTGAATAATCGATAATTAAAACTTGAATTGTACTACATCTTACTGGCTGTTTCTTCAACTTAGAAGCTTCTTCTGTTTTCTACAATGGTGCTTTTAGTGTTTCCGCATACCGCAGCACGCGACATAGCATTGCAGACGATAAATGTAACCGTTTCAGAGAGAAAAACGGCCAATGTGACGATCTGGCTTTAAGTCGATTCGAAAACAAATGACGAAAACGGACGGATTTCTCAGGATTTTAGTACATATGAACACTCTTCACATTCTCCTATGCAAAGCGGCTGCTAGACCTCCTTTCATGCAAAATCTTAAGGTCCTAGTTCATGTCCAAGCCACCAAAGCCGGCTAAAAAGTGAATAATCGACAACTAAAACTTGAATTGTACTACTTCTTACTGGCTATTACTTAAACTTAGAAGCTTCTTCTGTGTTCTACTATGGTGCTTTTAGTGTCTCCGCACACCGCAGCACGCGACATAGCTTTGCAGACCATAAATGTAACCGTCTCAGAGAGAAAAGCTGCCAATGTGACGATCTTGCTTTAAGTCGATTCGATAACAATTGACGAAAACGGACGGATTTCTAAGGTTTTTACTACATATGAACACTTTTCACAGTATCCCATGGAATGCGGCTGCTAGTCCTCCTTTCATGCAAAATCTTAAGGTCCTTGTGTGGCGTCGCAACTAGTGCGAGCGCACAGTTTTCTATCAAATATTTACTGTGAAATGTAGACAGACTGTAAAGTAGCCATCAGATTAGCATATGTGCTGTAGCGGGCAGATTACCGGTGTCCGTTCGTCTGACGTCACGACCATATGGCATGTCTGTACCGTGAGAATGTAAGACCTGTGCGCTAACTAGCCGCGTGTATAACGTGGAACTTTCATCTTTAATAACTTCTAACTGAGGAACCTGAGGAAATTAAAAGTTAATATACTAGTTTCTGTTATGAATAAAAATAAGTCATCCAAATTTGAGCTTTGAAACCTGCATATTTTGGAAATTAGAAAAATCTTACAGAAAACGCAAATTTCTACAATTTTCGAGTCTAAATAAATACCATTATGTATAGATCACCTTCAGTGACCATCCAACTATGAAACAAAATCACCTTCCGTGCTTTTGTATTTATTTTGAGAATTTTACTTTTAGAAATTCACCTATAACTTTGTTAAAACCATAAATGTTTTGAATTTTTGTGAACAGTTATTTTATATGAGTAGGTGAGAGTGAATGAGTGTGCCTGAGTGAATGAAAGAGGGACATTCGCCATTCTTTGCAAGTGTATAAAATCTAGGTTGGAACTCGCAAGTGTTCAGACGATGTAACCGTGGGAACAGAGTCGCCAGTGGTTCCCCATCTTAGTGAATGTCGGATGTCCAAGAGTGTATGGTATTGTACAAGCAGCCAGAACGTTCGCGAGTATTTAAATAATTTCTGGAAATAAAGTAAAGTCTAGTTTTCCTTTCGGTTTGTTAAATTATACAGTAAATTTTGTGTAACAAGAAATCATGACGTAAATGATTCAGAAGTCATGACTGGTGCGTGCTAGATTTTGGCGCGAGGCGCACCCAAAGAGTTAATTCTGATTGGCTGTGTGATGTGTGAGCCAATGAGATGCGAGGACGGTTAGCAGACTAGGAGAGTGAGTCGCGAGTGGATGAGGGGTCGCGAAGGAACTGTGATCGAGAAGAGACATGCTTGATGTGTCCTCGCGAATAATGTGTAAAATGAAGTCATAAAACGGCTTCATCGGTTCGGTACTGTGCGATTTGAGACTGGAAGAGTCCAGTAACGCGTAGTGTGAGTTTGAGCGAGTTGTGACTTTTCGTTCCGCGAAAGACGCGAGTAACTTTAATAATTAAAAGCGTGGCGGTACTTCGTAAACTTTTACTAAGTGCTTATGGCGAGCATTAACGTTAAAAAACGAACTATTATTGAACATCGACTGCAAACGTGTATGTTAGAAAATCGTCTGTGTTGCAGTTAAGTAAATTCCGTAACTTTGAAAGCTAATTCTGGCTGGGTTTGAGTGTGGATAGAATTGTGAACTGAACTTTCTTCAAACGTAGATTAGCGGGCTGATGATCAGGCTTAAAGACAATAAAGAGCTTAAATAGAATTACCAACTTCGCGTTCTCGTTTGAGTAAACAATTACTACCATTCCAATAACTCAATTTATTTAGGAAGATTGCTCATAGATTGTATTTCAGCAAACATGTATCGCGGCCTCCGGTGAGCGGCTATTAAATTGCAGTTTCTTCAACACTGCTTTTCTGCAATTTTTCCAGTAGCTGCTATCAGGAGAGGCGAGTGCAGCAACTACCTAAGAAACGAGGTAGGTGGATTTTCTTTCAGGGAAAGGAAACTGCGCGATAAGAGCCTGACCCGTCGCAAGTGGTGCATCGGCCCGGGAAATAAAAATAGTAAATTCCAGTGAATTTCAAAAAAAAAAAAGCAGTAGTGACAATTACCGGACAATACAGAAGTGCTCGCTATGTGTAGGAACTGTGTAGCGTACAAATTGATATCGCCACGTGAATAGGAAGGACAGTGAAAGTGTCCGTGAACTGTAATGTGTTGTACGGAACGGAAGAATTTTTCGGTGACTACGCGCCGATTGGAATAGCAGTCTACGACGGCGTCTGGCAGACGACGAGCTACGGAGACTACGCAGAGGCGACGACAGCAGTGGCAGTTGGCAGCGCTGATTCGAGCGGGGGCCCGGAAACTGGTACAGCATTGCAGTGTATGGTGAACGGACCCGCAGTTTCATCTAGCAGCAACGCAGCACGCCGAAGCACAAAGTTAAGTACAGTGCTTTTGAAAACTTTGTGTGTTTGTGGAGTCAAACTGAGAAAAATGGCTGAGTTTCAACCAAGTGACAAAAAGGCGGAACTAAGTTGTGATAGTGGGATGGAGACAGGGGAAAATGACCCCATGAATTTTAGTTTAGACGTGTCTCAACCCAATTTCAGTAGTAGTTTGACTGATTCATCCTATGTTAATTATAGTTTGGAGTCAGATCCAAATATATCAGTGCCCAGTGAGTTACAGTTACCCATGCCGGTAGTTAATGTTAATAGGGACATTGTATCAGCAAATGAGGGGGCGAAGGATAATGTCGCCAGTATGCTGATGAATCTATTAACTAAGATGAACGTGTTGGATTCCAATATGTCAAGTAAGATGGATTCCATTATGTCAAAAATGGATTCCAGTATATCAAAATTGGAAACTAATATGTCACAAATGGATTCAAAAATGTCTAAATTAGGATCTGATTTAAGTAATGAGATGACTAAAATGTGCGCTGATTTAGATTCCAAAATATCCGATCTCAGAGACTGTTGGAAGCAAGATTTAGCAGTGCTCAGTAGTAAAGTAAATGTTGAAATACAGCAGGTTAAACTAGAATGTACAGAAAATATTGTTCAAGTGCAAAGTGAATTGACGACACGAATCGAACAGGTTACTGAGGATCAACAGCAATTTAAATCCCATGTTGATGCAGAATTAGATAAAGTATGTGAGCACATAAAAGTGGTAGAGAATTCCAATGAAATTAATCATGCCGCCTTAGAATGTAAAGTAAATGATACCAAAATTTGGTGTGAGAAACTTGGAGAGCAAGTTGTAAATAAGGTCAATAATTTAGAGACTCACATAAGCCATTTCAGTGAAAGGGTGAATGAGCAACTTTGTGGGCATGAATGCAGACTAACCAAAGTAGAACAGTGTGTTTCTAACCATAGTGGTAGTATAATTTCCAGTGGAATAATTGAATCTACCGAGGTTGCGTATGTTACCCACAGACAGTTTTTAAAATTTGACCCAAGTAAGAACATGCACCCCAGAGAATTTTGGAACGATTTTGAAGACGTTTTGCCGAAAGTATGGAGCGATAAACAAAAGATAGGCTTTATCACTTCAAATTTGATGGGAGAGGCCAGAGTATGGGGGAATTTAGCCTCTGAAAAATACGCGAAATTGTCAGAATTTAAATTAGCGTTCTTTGAGGAATACTGGGGAAAGAGAAAGCAGATGGATGTTCTTAATCGGTTCTGGTCGGGAGAGAAGTATGACCCCAAGAGAGAGGGCATCAAACGATTTGTTCAAAGGTGGGTAACAACTCTGTCCTACCTTAGTAATAAGTTAGAAACAGAACAGATCATATTAGGGGTAGAAAATAAGCTACCGTGGAACTGGAAAACTAAGATCATATCTGCGCCCCGAGATAACATTGACAAGTTCGTACAGTATTTAGAAAGGGTTGAATCCGTCCAAAAAGAAGAAGAAAACATGAGGAGGGAGCATCGCCCGCCTGCTAGGCAGAATGACAATCGCGCGGATGTAAACATTAATAGGATGGGTGTTCAGAGAGGCGGCGGATACCGTGGCAGTTCACGTGGTAGAGGAAGAACATATGTTAACAGGTTCAATGAACGCGAGCAGTATGACAGCGGCCGACAGATGTCAGGAGGTGAGGCGGTCAGCTGGAGGCATAGTGATGACGCACCGCGCTCGGAAAACCATTAATTGTCTACGAGTGTGCTGGCGATCGTAGGCAACAGCGTTTAAAGTTAAATCCGCTGGCAAAACCATTCATAAGAAAGCAGCCTGAACGACCACCTAACATAAATGTTGTTGCTACAAAATTTAGGGAGGATAACGTAAAACAGACAGAGATAGTAGCTTTAAGTCAAGTGGAGGTTAATGAACCAATTAACTGTAAGAATAATCATAAGAAGCCACTTATTGAAGAACTAAGTACTAGTCATAAGGGTAATAATCAGAAAGACATTATGCACAGTAAAACTAATGAAGAGCTGTCGGATAGGGGTGAGAACAGTAATAATGGCAGGGTTGTGACTGTGCTTGATAAGATAATTGATGTTGTAGATAGTTACGAAGAAGAGGATAGATTAGAGGAGGAGGTAGAGGTTAATGACGACGCCTTGGATAGGGTCGTAGAAAAGGAGGTTAATGAGAAAGAGGGGGAAACATTGGAAAAATGTTTTGACTTAGCAATAGTGGATAGGCTAATAGGAGCTGCCACTAGAATTGAGGGTGATAATAAGCATGAAATAAACCCTGTAAGTGTGAATGTGATTGCCACCCAAAAGACAGGCTTCGAAAGGAGAGAAATTGTGCAAGATTTATTGGAGGAAGCAGAACCCAAAATAAATAAAGAGTACTTAGGGCAACCGATAGTAGAGCTAAGAGTATTAAATGAACCAGTTAAATGTTTGATAGATACTGGATCGGAAGTCTGTGCAGTATCCCAGAACTTGGTAAATGAACTCCCTAACAGTAAACAGATTGTTAAGATGCCAGTAAGTGGCTTGAACATTGTAGTAGCAACCGGTAAGACTAAGAAGACAGTAAAACAGGAAGTGTTTCTACCCATAGCATTTAAGGAAGTAGAAATAAGACAGAACTTCTTAGTTATAAAGGGACTGAGTGTAGACATATTGGTGGGGGCTGACTTTTTGAATAAATATGAAGGATGGGTGAACTTTTCTACCAATGATGTTATGGTAAAAATTAAGGGTAAACTAATTACTATACCTTTCATCGGTAAGCAGCTATGTGAGGATCCTGAGCAGAATGATTTTCCTATATGTATTTGTAAAACAGAGAAATTCTTGGAGGGCTATAATGAGTACGGTGGCAAAAAAGTAGAGGATCCGTCTGAGCTTGTGAGTGTCAGAAATAGGATCGAGGAGAAATTACTAGAATTAATTGATATTGATGAAGCAGGAATACCTCAGAGAGCTTTGCACTCTTTGCAGAGCTAAGTGCGTGACGAGCACTAGGTCTCGAGTCGTTTGACAATATTTCTTCCACTTTCTTTTCCGTATTGTCAACCTACCTCTTCTTTCATTCAGAACTAAAATTCTATCGTCTTTCCTTCTTCTCTATCGTAGTTTTTAAGTGATAAAGTGTTTAAGTAATGAGTAGGAAAGAACCTCAGTGCAGTATAGGTTAAGCGTAAGGAATGAGTGTAAGAGAAAATCAAAAAGGATTAAGATACCTCAGATAAGTAATAAGTCTCAGTAAAGTAAATGTTTGGCCTAAGGTGTGAGTAATGCCCTTAGAAAGGTAAAATAACTAAGAAATGTAAGAGCCTCAGAAAATATGGTGACGAACATTGAAGCTGTTTGTTAAGTAACAGAACGATATGTTAAGACGTAGCATTAAGCTAATGTTTAGGAAAGGAAATGGAGCAGTACAGCAAAACTGTCTGTTCAATGAAGTTAGAGCCTCAGGAGGTGATTTAGTGGTAAAATGAGTAAAGGTACAGTGCAACAAGGTTGACTGTCAAAGGGGTAAAGGAAGTTAAGTTAAAGGGACAGTGCAGCAGGACTGACTGTCAAATGAAGAGAAATATGTGAGAAAAGGAGAAAGAATGAGCATAGTGTCTGGCTAGCTCGATATTAGGAAAAAGTGAGGCTACGAAGGTGAGTAAATAAAAAGCTTAATGTTGGTAACCAGAGGTGGCGTTTGTTGGTAAACAGAGGAGATGTTTGTAAACAAAAGGAAGTGAGGCTACGAATGTAAACAGAGCTGAGGCGACGTTGGTAACTCAGGAGGTGGATGTATGTTAGAAAGTATGGGTAACGAGGTTTCGCAGATTAGTAGGAAACGCTTTAACAAATACTAACCTGAGTGTGTGAAGTATGAGTATGAGAGTTGTAAATTAAACCCGAATGTGACTAGAGAAAACCTGATGTTGACAAGAAATTGAAGTAACTCCAGATATGTGAGATGAGGAAAGTACCCATGACATCGATTCCATTTTTGACCAGAGACACACAAAGCTCCCCAAGTTTGTCGTAGAGATTAGTATAAGGATTGTAGTGTTGATAAATGAATAAGTAAATATGTATTTTTCAGTGTTTAATTTATGATACAGGACTACAGGAGATTGCCTGGAGACAGAATTGTAATATTGATAATTTTGTGTATATTTTATATTGTTGTGTATTGTACAGGAACTGGAGAGTCACCAGTGCTGGCGGAGATTTATTATGTATTTGTGAACTATTTGTAGGAATTGTTTTTCTTAGTATTTCTTATGTAACCATAACTTGTTTGATTATGAGATGAAGAAGTAATTAAAGAGTAAATGTGCCACTTCGGTACTGCATTAGGAAAGTCAATTCACTTTTCACTTAAAAAAAAAAAAAAAAAAAATTTTGAAAATTGTACATACTGTAAAGTAAATTTTATCAAAAATATGAGACTTTAGAGTCAAGCAGATAGCGCCATTTATCGCTGCTGTAGGTTAAGACGTAGCAGTTAGAAAGGGAACTGAGGCCAGCTGATGTTTCAGGTGCGCCGAAGTAAACAGAGGTGGTAGCACGAGACTTGAAATGGACCTCCCAAGCAGGACCCGGTCGAACTACGAGTGCTATCAAAATTTTAAGTGTAAGTGGTAAAAAAGTGACGCTCACCATAGCGATAGTAGTGTTAGTGTGCGTGTGACGTACATCAAGATAGTATTTAGATTTGTTTTCTCTTTCAGGAATTTGTAAATAGAATCTTGTAATCTGAAAAATTTTTTTTTGAATGATGATAAAAGTGCATGTTTAGATATAAGATGTTTTGTAGGTCGTCAGCCCTAGGTATAAGTGGATGATTGATGTACAGGAACTATAAATGTTAAATAGCTGTTTGAGTAAATCTTTAATATAAATTTTTTTAGAAAACTAAAAGTTTGTCATGAATGAAAAAATTTAGTTTCCTCAGGAGGTGTGTGGCGTCGCAACTAGTGCGAGCGCACAGTTTTCTATCAAATATTTACTGTGAAATGTAGACAGACTGTAAAGTAGCCATCAGATTAGCATATGTGCTGTAGCGGGCAGATTACCGGTGTCCGTTCGTCTGACGTCACGACCATATGGCATGTCTGTACCGTGAGAATGTAAGACCTGTGCGCTAACTAGCCGCGTGTATAACGTGGAACTTTCATCTTTAATAACTTCTAACTGAGGAACCTGAGGAAATTAAAAGTTAATATACTAGTTTCTGTTATGAATAAAAATAAGTCATCCAAATTTGAGCTTTGAAACCTGCATATTTTGGAAATTAGAAAAATCTTACAGAAAACGCAAATTTCTACAATTTTCGAGTCTAAATAAATACCATTATGTATAGATCACCTTCAGTGACCATCCAACTATGAAACAAAATCACCTTCCGTGCTTTTGTATTTATTTTGAGAATTTTACTTTTAGAAATTCACCTATAACTTTGTTAAAACCATAAATGTTTTGAATTTTTGTGAACAGTTATTTTATATGAGTAGGTGAGAGTGAATGAGTGTGCCTGAGTGAATGAAAGAGGGACATTCGCCATTCTTTGCAAGTGTATAAAATCTAGGTTGGAACTCGCAAGTGTTCAGACGATGTAACCGTGGGAACAGAGTCGCCAGTGGTTCCCCATCTTAGTGAATGTCGGATGTCCAAGAGTGTATGGTATTGTACAAGCAGCCAGAACGTTCGCGAGTATTTAAATAATTTCTGGAAATAAAGTAAAGTCTAGTTTTCCTTTCGGTTTGTTAAATTATACAGTAAATTTTGTGTAACAAGAAATCATGACGTAAATGATTCAGAAGTCATGACTGGTGCGTGCTAGATTTTGGCGCGAGGCGCACCCAAAGAGTTAATTCTGATTGGCTGTGTGATGTGTGAGCCAATGAGATGCGAGGACGGTTAGCAGACTAGGAGAGTGAGTCGCGAGTGGATGAGGGGTCGCGAAGGAACTGTGATCGAGAAGAGACATGCTTGATGTGTCCTCGCGAATAATGTGTAAAATGAAGTCATAAAACGGCTTCATCGGTTCGGTACTGTGCGATTTGAGACTGGAAGAGTCCAGTAACGCGTAGTGTGAGTTTGAGCGAGTTGTGACTTTTCGTTCCGCGAAAGACGCGAGTAACTTTAATAATTAAAAGCGTGGCGGTACTTCGTAAACTTTTACTAAGTGCTTATGGCGAGCATTAACGTTAAAAAACGAACTATTATTGAACATCGACTGCAAACGTGTATGTTAGAAAATCGTCTGTGTTGCAGTTAAGTAAATTCCGTAACTTTGAAAGCTAATTCTGGCTGGGTTTGAGTGTGGATAGAATTGTGAACTGAACTTTCTTCAAACGTAGATTAGCGGGCTGATGATCAGGCTTAAAGACAATAAAGAGCTTAAATAGAATTACCAACTTCGCGTTCTCGTTTGAGTAAACAATTACTACCATTCCAATAACTCAATTTATTTAGGAAGATTGCTCATAGATTGTATTTCAGCAAACATGTATCGCGGCCTCCGGTGAGCGGCTATTAAATTGCAGTTTCTTCAACACTGCTTTTCTGCAATTTTTCCAGTAGCTGCTATCAGGAGAGGCGAGTGCAGCAACTACCTAAGAAAAGAGGTAGGTGGATTTTCTTTCAGGGAAAGGAAACTGCGCGATAAGAGCCTGACCCGTCGCACTTGGTCATGTCCAAGCCACCAAAGCCGGCTAAAGAGTGAATAATCGACAACTAAAACTTCAATTGTACAGCGTCTTACTGGCTATTACTTCAACATAGAAGCTTCTTCTGTGTTCTACTATGGTGCTTTTAGTGTTTCCGCATACCGCAGCACGCGACATAGCTTTGTAGACGATAAATGTAACCGTTTCAGAGAGAAGGGCGGCCAATGTGACGATCTAGCTTTAAGTCGATTCGATAACAAATGACGAAAACGGACGGATTTATCAGGTTTTTACTACATATGAACACATTTCACATTCTCCCGTGCAACGCGGCTGCAAGTACTCCTTTCATGCAAAATATTAAGGTCCTAGGTCATGTCCAAGCCACCATAGCCGGCTAAAAAGTGAATAAACGACAGCTAAAACTTGAATTGTACTACTTCTTACTGGCTATTACTTCAACTTAGAAGCTTCTTCTGTGTTCTTCTATGGTGCTTTAAGTGTCTCCGCATACCGCAGCACGCGACATAGCTTTGCAGACGATAAATGTAACTGTCTCAGAGAGAAATTCGGCCAATGTGACGATCTGGCTTTAAGTCGATTCGATAACAAATGACGAAAACGGACTGATTTCTCAGGTTTTTACTACATATGACCACTTTTCACATTCTCCCATACAACGCGGCTGCTAGTCCTCCTTTCATGCAAAATCTTAAGGTCCTAGGTCATATCCAAGCCACCAAAGCCGGCTAAAAAGTGAATAATCGATAGTTAAAACTTGAATTGTACTACATCTTACTGGCTGTCTCTTCAACTTAGAAGCTTCTTCTGTGTTCTACTATGGTGCTTTTAGTGTTTCCGCATAGCGCAGCACGCTACATAGCTTTGCAGACGATAAATGTAACCGTCTCAGAGAGAAAGGCTGCCAATGTGACGATCTGGCTTTAAGTCGATTCGATAACAAATGACGAAAACGGACGGATTTCTCAGGTTTTTACTACATATGAACACTTTTCACATTCTCCCATACAACGCGGCTGCTAGTCCTCCTTTCATGCAAAATCTTATGGTCCTAGGTCATGTCATAGCCACCAAAGCCGGCAAAAAAGTGAATAATCGACATCCAAAACTTGAATTGTACTACCTCTTACTGGCTATTACTTCAACTTAGAAGCTTCTTCTGTGTTCTACTATGGTGCTTTTAGTGTTTCCGCATACTGCAGCACGCGTCATAGCTTTGCAGACGATAAATGTAACCGTTTCAGAGAGAAGAGCGGCCAACGTGACGATCTGGCTTTAAGTCGATTCGATAACAAATGACAAAAACGGACGGATTTCTCAGGTTTTTACTACATATGAACACTTTTCACATTCTCCCGTGCAACGCAGCTGCAAGTCCTCCTCTCATGCAAAATCTTAAGGTCCTAGGTGGTGTCCAAGCCACCAAAGCCGGCTAAAAAGTGAATAATCGACAACTACAACTTGAATTGTACTACTTCTTACTGGCTATTGCTTCAACTTAGAAGCCTCTTCTGTGTTCTACTATGGTGCTTTTAGTGTCTCCGCATACCGCAGCACGCGACTTAGCTTTGCAGACGATAAATGTAACCGTCTCAGAGAGAAAAGCGGCCAATGTGACGATCTGGCTTTAAGTCGATTCGATAACAAATGACGGAAACGGACGGTTTTCTCAGGTTTTTACTACATATGAACACTTTTCACATTCTCCTGTGCAACGCGGCTGCTAGTCCTCCTTTCATGCAAAATCTTAAGGTCCTAGGTCATATCCAAGCCACCAAGGCCGGCTAAAAAGTGAATAATCGATAATTAAATCTTGAATTGTACTACATCGTACTGGCTGTTTCTTCAACTTAGAAGCTTCTTCTGCTTTCTACTATGGTGCTTTCAGTGTTTCCGCGTACCGCAGCACGCGACATAGTATTGCAGACGATAAATGTAACCGTTTCAGAGAGAAGAACGGCCAATGTGACGATCTGGCTTTAAGTCGATTCGATAACAAATGACGAAAACGGACGGATTTCTCAGGATTTTAGTACATATGAACATTCTTCACATTCTCCTATGCAAAGCGGCTGCTAGACCTCCTTTCATGCAAAATCTTAAGGTCCTAGGTCATGTAGAAGCCAACAAAGTCGGCTAAAAGGTGAATAATCGACAACTAAAACTCTAATTCTACTACCTCTTACTGGCTATTTCTTCAACTTAGATGCTTCTTCTGTGTTCTACTATGGTGCTTTTAGTGTCTCCGCACACCGCAGCACGCGACATAGCTTTGCAGACGATAAATGTAACCGTCTCAGAGAGAAAAGCGGCCAATGTGACGATCTGGCTTCAAGTCGATTCGATAACAAATGACGAAAACGGACGGATTTCTCAGGTTTTTACTTCATATGAACACTTTACACATTCTCCCATACAACGTGGCTGCTAGACCTCCTTTCATGCAAAATCGTAAGGTCCTAGGTCATGTAAAAGCCACCAAAGCCGGCTAAAAAGTGAATAATCGATAACTAAAACTTGAATTATACTACGTCTTACTGGCTATTACTTCAACTTAGAAGCTTCTTCTGTGTTCTACTATGGTGCTTTTAGTGTCTCCGCATACCGCAGCACGCGACATACCTTGGCAGACGATAAATGTAACCGTCTCAGAGAGAAAAGCGGCCAATGTGACGATCTGGCTTCAAGTCGATTCGATAACAAATGACGAAAAAGGACGGATTTCTCAGGTTTTTACTACATATGAACATATTTCACATTCTCCCGTGCAACGCGGCTGCAAGTACTCCTTTCATGCAAAATCTTAAGTTCCTAGTTCATGTCCAAGCCACCAAAGCCGGCTAAAAAGTGAATAATCGACAACTAAAACTTGAATTGTACTACTTCTTACTGGCTATTACTTCAACTTAGAAGCTTCTTCTGTGTTCTACTATGGTGCTTTTAGTGTCTCCGCACACCGCAGCACGCGACATAGCTTTGCAGACCATAAATGTAACCGTCTCAGAGAGAAAAGCTGCCAATGTGACGATCTTGCTTTAAGTCGATTCGATAACAAATGACGAAAACGGACGGATTTCTAAGGTTTTTACTACATATGAACACTTTTCACAGTATCCCATGGAACGCGGCTGCTAGTCCTCCTTTCATGCAAAATCTTAAGGTCCTTGGTCATGTCCAAGCCACCAAAGCCGGCTAAAGAGTGAATAACCGACAACTAAAACTTCAATTGTACAGCGTCTTACTGGCTATTACTTCAACATAGAAGCTTCTTCTGTGTTCTACTATGGTGCTTTTAGTGTTTCCGCATACCGCAGCACGCGACATAGCTTTGTAGACGATAAATGTAACCGTTTCAGAGAGAAGGGCGGCCAATGTGACGATCTAGCTTTAAGTCGATTCGATAACAAATGACGAAAACGGACGGATTTATCAGGTTTTTACTACATATGAACACATTTCACATTCTCCCGTGCAACGCGGCTGCAAGTACTCCTTTCATGCAAAATCTTAAGGTCCTAGGTCATGTCCAAGCCACCATAGCCGGCTAAAAAGTGAATAAACGACAGCTAAAACTTGAATTGTACTACTTCTTACTGGCTATTACTTCAACTTAGAAGCTTCTTCTGTGTTCTTCTATGGTGCTTTAAGTGTCTCCGCATACCGCAGCACGCGACATAGCTTTGCAGACGATAAATGTAACTGTCTCAGAGAGAAATTCGGCCAATGTGAAGATCTGGCTTTAAGTCGATTCGATAACAAATGACGAAAACGGACTGATTTCTCAGGTTTTTACTACATATGAACACTTTTCACATTCTCCCATACAACGCGGCTGCTAGTCCTCCTTTCATGCAAAATCTTAAGGTCCTAGGTCATATCCAAGCCACCAAAGCCGGCTAAAAAGTGAATAATCGATAGTTAAAACTTGAATTGTACTACATCTTACTGGCTGTCTCTTCAACTTAGAAGCTTCTTCTGTGTTCTACTATGGTGCTTTTAGTGTTTCCGCATAGCGCAGTACGCGACATAGCTTTGCAGACGATAAATGTAACCGTCTCAGAGAGAAAGGCTGCCAATGTGACGATCTGGCTTTAAGTCGATTCGATAACAAATGACGAAAACGGACGGATTTCTCAGGTTTTTACTACATATGAACACTTTTCACATTCTCCCATACAACGCGGCTGCTAGTCCTCCTTTCATGCAAAATCTTATGGTCCTTGGTCATATCATAGCCACCAAAGCCGGCAAAAAAGTGAATAATCGACATCCAAAACTTGAATTGTACTACCTCTTACTGGCTATTACTTCAACTTAGAAGCTTCTTCTGTGTTCTACTATGGTGCTTTTAGTGTTTCCGCATACTGCAGCACGCGTCATAGCTTTGCAGACGATAAATGTAACCGTTTCAGAGAGAAGAGCGGCCAACGTGACGATCTGGCTTTAAGTCGATTCGATAACAAATGACAAAAACGGACGGATTTCTCAGGTTTTTATACATATGAACACTTTTCACATTCTCCCGTGCAACGCAGCTGCAAGTCCTCCTTTCATGCAAAATCTTAAGGTCCTAGGTGGTGTCCAAGCCACCAAAGCCGGCTAAAAAGTGAATAATCGACAACTACAACTTGAATTGTACTACTTCTTACTGGCTATTGCTTCAACTTAGAAGCTTCTTCTGTGTTCTACTATGGTGCTTTTAGTGTCTCCGCATACCGCAGCACGCGACTTAGCTTTGCAGACGATAAATGTAACCGTCTCAGAGAGAAAAGCGGCCAATGTGACGATCTGGCTTTAAGTCGATTCGATAACAAATGACGGAAACGGACGGTTTTCTCAGGTTTTTACTACATATGAACACTTTTCACATTCTCCCGTGCAACGCGGCTGCTAGTCCTCCTTTCATGCAAAATCTTAAGGTCCTAGGTCATATCCAAGCTACCAAAGCCGGCTAAAAAGTGAATAATCGATAATTAAAACTTGAATTGTACTACATCTTACTGGCTGTTTCTTCAACTTAGAAGCTTCTTCTGTTTTCTACTATGGTGCTTTTAGTGTTTCCGCATACCGCAGCACGCGACATAGCGTTTCAGACGATAAATGTAACCGTTTCAGAGAGAAGAACGGCCAATGTGACGATCTGGCTTTAAGTCGATTCGATAACAAATGACGAAAACGGACGGATTTCTCTGGTTTTTACTACATATGAACACTTTTCACATTCTCCCGTGCAACGCGGCTGCTAGTCCTCCTTTCATGCAAAATCTTAAGGTCCTAGGTCATGTCCAAGCCACCAAAGCCGGCTATAAAGTGAATAATCGACAACTAAAACTTGAATTGTACTACTTCTTACTTTCTGTTTCTTGAACTTAGAAGCTTCTTCTGTGTTCTACTATGGTGCTTTTAGTGTTTCCGCATACCGCAGCACGCGGCATAGCTTTGCAGACGATAAATGTAACCGTTTCAGAGAGAAAAGCGGCCAATGTGACGATCTGGCTTTAAGTCGATTCGATAACAAATGACGAAAGCGGACGGATTTCTCAGGTTTTTACCACATATGAACACATTTCACATTTTCTTGTGCAACGCGGCTGCCAGTCCTCCTTTCATGCAAAATCTTAACGTCCTAGGTAATATCCAATCCACCAAAGCCGGCTAAAAAGTGAATAATCGACAACTAAAACTTGAATTGTACTACTTCTTACTGGCTATTGCTTCAACTTAGAAGCTCCTTCTGTGTTCTACTATGGTGCTTTTAGTGTCTCCGCATACCGCAGCACGCGACATAGCTTTGCAGACGATAAATGTAACCGTCTCAGAGAGAAAAGCGGCCAATCTGACGATATGGCTTCAAGTCGATTCGATAACAAATGACGAAAAAGGACGGATTTCTCAGGTTTTTACTACATATGAACATATTTCACATTCTCCCGTGCAACGCGGCTGCAAGTACTCCTTTCATGCAAAATCTTAAGTTCCTAGTTCATGTCCAAGCCACCAAAGCCGGCTAAAAAGTGAATAATCGACAACTACAACTTGAATTGTACTACTTCTTACTGGCTATTGCTTCAACTTAGAAGCTTCTTCTGTGTTCTACTATGGTGCTTTTAGTGTCTCCGCATACCGCAGCACGCGACTTAGCTTTGCAGACGATAAATGTAACCGTCTCAGAGAGAAAAGCGGCCAATGTGACGATCTGGCTTTAAGTCGATTCGATAACAAATGACGGAAACGGACGGTTTTCTCAGGTTTTTACTACATATGAACACTTTTCACATTCTCCCGTGCAACGCGGCTGCTAGTCCTCCTTTCATGCAAAATCTTAAGGTCCTAGGTCATATCCAAGCTACCAAAGCCGGCTAAAAAGTGAATAATCGATAATTAAAACTTGAATTGTACTACATCTTACTGGCTGTTTCTTCAACTTAGAAGCTTCTTCTGTTTTCTACTATGGTGCTTTTAGTGTTTCCGCATACCGCAGCACGCGACATAGCTTTGTAGACGATAAATGTAACCGTTTCAGAGAGAAGGGCGGCCAATGTGACGATCTAGCTTTAAGTCGATTCGATAACAAATGACGAAAACGGACGGATTTATCAGGTTTTTACTACATATGAACACATTTCACATTCTCCCGTGCAACGCGGCTGCAAGTACTCCTTTCATGCAAAATCTTAAGGTCCTAGGTCATGTCCAAGCCACCATAGCCGGCTAAAAAGTGAATAAACGACAGCTAAAACTTGAATTGTACTACTTCTTACTGGCTATTACTTCAACTTAGAAGCTTCTTCTGTGTTCTTCTATGGTGCGTTAAGTGTCTCCGCATACCGCAGCACGCGACATAGCTTTGCAGACGATAAATGTAACTGTCTCAGAGAGAAATTCGGCCAATGTGACGATCTGGCTTTAAGTCGATTCGATAACAAATGACGAAAACGGACTGATTTCTCAGGTTTTTACTACATATGAACACTTTTCACATTCTCCCATACAACGCGGCTGCTAGTCCTCCTTTCATGCAAAATCTTAAGGTCCTAGGTCATATCCAAGCCACCAAAGCCGGCTAAAAAGTGAATAATCGATAGTTAAAACTTGAATTGTACTACATCTTACTGGCTGTCTCTTCAACTTAGAAGCTTCTTCTGTGTTCTACTATGGTGCTTTTAGTGTTTCCGCATAGCGCAGTACGCGACATAGCTTTGCAGACGATAAATGTAACCGTCTCAGAGAGAAAGGCTGCCAATGTGACGATCTGGCTTTAAGTCGATTCGATAACAAATGACGAAAACGGACGGATTTCTCAGGTTTTTACTACATATGAACACTTTTCACATTCTCCCATACAACGCGGCTGCTAGTCCTCCTTTCATGCAAAATCTTATGGTCCTTGGTCATATCATAGCCACCAAAGCCGGCAAAAAAGTGAATAATCGACATCCAAAACTTGAATTGTACTACCTCTTACTGGCTATTACTTCAACTTAGAAGCTTCTTCTGTGTTCTACTATGGTGCTTTTAGTGTTTCCGCATACTGCAGCACGCGTCATAGCTTTGCAGACGATAAATGTAACCGTTTCAGAGAGAAGAGCGGCCAACGTGACGATCTGGCTTTAAGTCGATTCGATAACAAATGACAAAAACGGACGGATTTCTCAGGTTTTTACTACATATGAACACTTTTCACATTCTCCCGTGCAACGTAGCTGCAAGTCCTCCGTTCATGCAAAATCTTAAAGTCCTAGGTGGTGTCCAAGCCACCAAAGCCGGCTAAAAAGTGAATAATCGACAACTACAACTTGAATTGTACTACTTCTTACTGGCTATTGCTTCAACTTAGAAGCTTCTTCTGTGTTCTACTATGGTGCTTTTAGTGTCTCCGCATACCGCAGCACGCGACTTAGCTTTGCAGACGATAAATGTAACCGTCTCAGAGAGAAAAGCGGCCAATGTGACGATCTGGCTTTAAGTCGATTCGATAACAAATGACGGAAACGGACGGTTTTCTCAGGTTTTTACTACATATGAACACTTTTCACATTCTCCCGTGCAACGCGGCTGCTAGTCCTCCTTTCATGCAAAATCTTAAGGTCCTAGGTCATATCCAAGCTACCAAAGCCGGCTAAAAAGTGAATAATCGATAATTAAAACTTGAATTGTACTACATCTTACTGGCTGTTTCTTCAACTTAGAAGCTTCTTCTGTTTTCTACTATGGTGCTTTTAGTGTTTCCGCATACCGCAGCACGCGACATAGCGTTTCAGACGATAAATGTAACCGTTTCAGAGAGAAGAACGGCCAATGTGACGATCTGGCTTTAAGTCGATTCGATAACAAATGACGAAAACGGACGGATTTCTCTGGTTTTTACTACATATGAACACTTTTCACATTCTCCCGTGCAACGCGGCTGCTAGTCCTCCTTTCATGCAAAATCTTAAGGTCCTAGGTAATATCCAATCCACCAAAGCCGGCTAAAAAGTGAATAATCGACAACTAAAACTTGAATTGTACTACTTCTTACTGGCTATTGCTTCAACTTAGAAGCTCCTTCTGTGTTCTACTATGGTGCTTTTAGTGTCTCCGCATACCGCAGCACGCGACATAGCTTTGCAGACGATAAATGTAACCGTCTCAGAGAGAAAAGCGGCCAATCTGACGATATGGCTTTAAGTCGATTCGATAACAAATGACGAAAACGGACGGATTTCTCAGGTTTTTATTACATATGAACACATTTCACATTCTCCCGTGCAACGCGGCTGCTAGTCCTCCTTTCATGCAAAATCGTATGGTCCTAGGTCATGTCCAAGCCACCAAAGCCGGCTAAAAAGTGAATAATCGATAACAAAAACTTGAATTGTACTACTTCTTACTGGCTATTACTTCAACTTAGAAGCTTCTTCTGTGTTCTACTATGGTGCTTTTTGTGTTTCCGCATACAGCAGCACGCGACATAGCTTTGCAGACGATAAATGTAACCGTTTCAGAGAGTAGAGCGGCCAATGTGACGATCTGGCTTTAAGTCGATTCGATAACAAATTACGAAAACGGACGGATTTCTCAGGTTTTTACTACATATGAACACTTTTCACATTCTCCCGTGCAACGCGGCTGCAAGTACTCCTTGCATGCAAAATCTTAAGGTCCTTGGTCATGTACAAGCCACCAAAGCCGGCTAAAATGTGAATAATCGACAGCTAAAACTTGAATTGTACTACTTCTTACTGGCTATTACTTCAACATAGAAGCTTCTTCTGTGTTCTACTATGGTGCTTTTAGTGTCTCCGCACACCGCAGCACGCGACATAGCGTTGCAGACGATAAATGTAACCGTCTCAGAGAGAAAAGCGGCCAATGTGACGATCTGGCTTTAAGTTGATTCGATAACAAATGACGAAAACGGACGGATTTCTCAGGTTTTTACTACATATGAACACTTTTCACATTCTCCCGTGGAACGCGGCTGCTAGTCCTCCTTTCATGCAAAATCTTAAGGTACTAGGTCATGTCCAAGCCACCAAAGCCGGCTAAAATGTGAATAATCGACAACTAAAACTTGAATTGTACTACTTCTTACTGGCTATTACTTCAACTTAGAAGCTTCTTCTGTGTTCTACTATGGTGCTTTTAGTGTCTCCGCATACCGCAGCTCACGACATAGCTTTGAAGACAACAAATGTAACCGTCTCAGAGAGCAAAGCGGAAAATGTGACGATCTGGCTTTAAGTCGATTCGATAACAAATGACGAAAACGGACGGATTTCTCAGGGTTTTACTACATATGAACACTTTTAACATTCTCCCATACAACGCGGCTGCTAGTCCTCCTTTCATGCAAAATCTTAAGGACCTAGGTCATGTCCAAGCCACCAAAGCCGGCTAAAAAGTGAATAATCGACAACTAAAACTTGTATTGTACTACTTCTTACTGGCTATTGCTTCAATTTAGAAGCTTCTTCTGTGTTCTACTATGGTGCTTTTAGAGTCTCCGCATACCGCAGCACGCGAATAAGCTTTGCAGACGATAAATGTAACCGTCTCAGAGAGAAAAGCGGCCTATGTGACGATCTGGCTTTAAGTCGATTCGATAACAAATGACGGAAACGGAAGGACTTCTCAGGTTTTTACTACATATGAACACTTTTCACATTCTCCCGTGCAACGCGGCTGCTAGTCCTCCTTTCATGCAAAATCTTAAGGTCCTAGGTCATATCCAAGCCACCAAAGCCGGCTAAAAAGTGAATAATCGATAATTAAAACTTGAATTGTACTACATCTTACTGGCTGTTTCTTCAACTTAGAAGCCTCTTCTGTGTTCTACTATGGTGCTTTTAGTGTTTCCGCATACCGCAGCACGCGACAGAGCTTTGCAGACGATAAATATAACCGTTTCAGAGAGAAGAACGGCCAATGTGACGATCTGGCTTTAAGTCGATTCGATAACAAATGCCGAAAACGGACGGATTTCTCAGGTTTTTACTACATATGAACACTTTTCACATTCTCCCGTGCAACGCGGCTGCAAGTCCTCCTTCCATGGAAAATCTTAAGGTCCTAGGTCATGTCCAAGCCACCAAAGCCGGCTATAAAGTGAATAATCGACTACTTGAATTGTACTACTTCTTACTGGCTGTTTCTTCAACTTAGAAGCTTCTTCTGTGTTCTACTATGGTGCTTTTAGTGTTTCCGCATACCGCAGCACTCGACATAGCTTTGCAGACGATAAATGTAACCGTCTCAGAGAGAAAGGCGGCCAATGTGACGATCTGGCTTTAAGCCGATTCGATAACAAATGACGAAAACGGACTGATTTCTCAGGTTTTTACTACATATGAACACTTTTCACATTCTCCCATGCAACGCGGCTGCTAGTCATCCTTTCATGCAAAATCTTAAGGTTCCACCACATGTCCAAGCCTCCAAAGCCGGCTAAAAAGTGAATAATCGACAACTAAAACTTGAATTGTACTACTTCTTACTGGCTATTACTTCAACATAGAAGCTTCTTCTGTGTTCTACTATGGTGCTTTTAGTGTCTCCGCACACCGCAGCACGCGACATAGCGTTGCAGACGATAAATGTAACCGTCTCAGAGAATAAAGCGGCAAATGTGACGATCTGGCTTTAAGTCGATTCGATAACAAATGACGAAAACGGACGGATTTCTCAGGTTTTTACTACATATGAACACTTTTCACATTCTCCCGTGCAACGCGGCTGCAAGTACTCCTTGCATGCAAAATCTTAAGGTCCTAGGCCATGTCCAAGCCACCAAAGCCGGCTAAAAAGTGAATATTCGACAACTAAAACTTGAATAGTACTACTTCTTACTGGCTATTACTTCAACTTAGAAGCTTCTTCTGTGTTCTACTATGGTGCTTTTAGTGTCTCCGCATACCGCGGCTCGCGACATAGCTTTGAAGACAACAAATGTAACCGTCTCAGAGAGTAAAGCGGAAAATGTGACGATCTGGCTTTAAGTCGATTCGATAACAAATGACAAAAATTGACGGATTTCTCAGGGTTTTACTACATATGAACACTTTTCACATTCTACCGTGCAACGCGGCTGCTAGTCCTCCTTTCATGCAAAATCTTAAGGTCCTAGGTCATGTCCAAGCCACCAAGGCCGGCTAAAAAGTGAATAATCGACAACTAAAACTTGAATTGTACTACTTCTTACTGGCTATTACTTCAACTTAGAAGCTTCTTCTGTGTTCTACTATGGTGCTTTTAGTGTCTCCACACACCGCAGCACGCGACACAGCTTTGCGGGCGATAAATGTAACCGTCTCAGAGAGAAAAGCGGCCAATGTGACGATCTGGCTTAAGTCGATTCGATAACAAATGACGAAAACGGACGGATTTCTCAGGTTTTTACTACATATGAACACTTTTCACATTCTCCCGTGCAACGCGGCTGCTAGTCTTCCTTTCATGCAAAATCTTAAGGTTCCACCGCATGTCCAAGCCACCAAAGCCGGCTAAAAAGTGAATAATCGACAACTAAAACTTGAATTGTACTACTTCTTACTGGCTATTACTTCAACTTAGAATCTTCTTCTGTGTTCTACTATGGTGCTTTTAGTGTCTCCGCATACTGCAGCACGCGACATAGCTTTGCAGACGATAAATGTAACCGTCTCAGAGAGAAAAGGGGCCAATGAGACGATCTGGCTTTAAGTCGATTCGATAACAAATGACGAAAACGGACGGATTTCTCAGGTTTTTACTACATATGAACACTTTTCACATTCTCCCGTGCAACGCGGCTGCTAGTCCTCCTTTCATGCAAAATCTTATGGTCCTAGGTCATGTCATAGCCACCAAAGCCGGCTAAAAAGTGAATAATCGACAACTAAAACTTGAATTGTACTACTCCTTACTGGCTATTACTTCAACTTAGAAGCTTCTTCTGGGTTCTACTATGGTGCTTTTAGTGTTTTGGCATACCGTAGCACGCGACATAGCTTTGCAGACGATAAATGTAACCGTCTCAGAGAGAAACGCGGCCAATGTGACGATCTGGCTTGAAGTCGATTCGATAACAAATGACGAAAAGGGACGGATTTCTCAGGTTTTTCCAACATATGTACACTTTTCACATTCTCCCGTGCAACGCGGCTGCTAGTCCTCCTTTCATGCAAAATCTTAAGGTCCTAGGTCATGTCCAAGCCACCAAAGCCGGCTAAAAAGTGAATAATCGACAACTAAAACTTGAATTGTACTACATCTTACTGGCTATTACTTCAACTTAGAAGCTTCTTCTGTGTTCTACTATGGTGCTTTTAGTGTCTCCGCATACCGCAGCACGCGACATAGCTTTGCAGACGATAAATGTAACCGTCTCAGAGAGAAAAGGGGCCAATGAGACGATCTGGTTTTAAGTCGATTCCATAACAAATGACGAAAACGGACGGATTTCTCAGGTTTTTACTACATATGAACACTTTTCACATTCTTGCGTGCAACGTGGCTGCTAGTCTTCCTTTCATGCAAAATCTTAAGGTTCCACCGCATGTCCAAGCCACCAAAGCCGGCTAAAAAGAAAATAATCGACATCTAAAACTTGAATTGTACTACTTCTTACTGGCTATTACTTCAACTTAGAAGCTCCTTCTGTGTTCTACTATGGTGCTTTTAGTGTTTCGGCATATCGCAGCACGCGACATAGCTTTGCAGACGATAAATGTAACCGTTTGTGAGAGAAGGATGGCCAATGTGACGATCTGGCTTGAAGTCAATTCGATAACAAATGACGAAAACGGACGGATTTCTCAGGTTTTTACTACTTATGAACACTTTTCACATTCTCCCATGCAACGCGGCTGCTAGTCCTCCTTTCATGGAAAATCTTAAGGTCCTAGGTCATGTCCAAGCCACCAAAGCCGGCTAAAAAGTGAATAATCGACAACTAAAACTTGAATTGTACTACTTCTTACTGGCTATTACTTCAACTTAGAAGCTTCTTCTGTGTTCTACTATGGAGCTTTTAGTGTCTCCGCATACCGCAGCACGCGACATAGCTTTGCAGACGATAAATGTAACCGTCTCAGAGAGAAAAGGGGCCAATGAGACGATCTGGTTTTAAGTCGATTCCATAACAAATGACGAAAACGGACGGATTTCTCAGGTTTTTACTAATATGAACACTTTTCACATTCTCCCGTGCAACGCGGCTGCTAGTCTTCCTTTCATGCAAAATCTTAAGGTTCCACCGCATGTCCAAGCCACCAAAGCCGGCTAAAAAGTGAATAATCGACAACTAAAATTTGAATTGTACTACTTCTTACTGGCTATTACTTCAACTTAGAAGCTCCTTCTGTGTTCTACTATGGTGCTTTTAGTGTTTCGGCATATCGCAGCACGCGACATAGCTTTTCAGACGATAAATGTAACCGTTTGGGAGAGAAGAATGGAAAATGTGACGATCTGGCTTGAAGTCAATTCGATAACAAATGACGAAAATGGACGGATTTCTCAGGATTTTACTACTTATGTACACTTTTCACATTCTCCCGTGCAACGCGGCTGCTAGTCCTCCTTTCATGCAAAATCTTAAGGTCCTAGGTCATGTCCAAGCTACCAAAGCCGGCAAAAAAGTGAATAATCGACAATTAAAACTTCAATTATACAACATCTTACTGGCTATTACTTCAACATAGAAGCTTCTTCTGTGTTCTACTATGGTGCTTTTAGTGTTTCCGCATACCGCAGCACGCGGCATAGCTTTGTAGACGATAAATGTAACTGTTTCAGAGAGAAGAGCGGCCAATGTGACGATCTGGCTTTAAGGCGATTCGAGAAGAAATGGCGAAAACGGACGGATTTCTTAGGTTTTTACTACATATGAACACCTTTCACATTCTCCCGTGCAACGCGGCTGCTAGTCCTCCTTTCATGGAAAATCTTAAGGTCCTAGGTCATGTCCAAGCCACCAAAGCCGGCTAAAAAGTGAATAATCGACAACTAAAACTTGAATTGTACTACTTCTTACTGGCTATTACTTCAACTTAGAAGCTTCTTCTGTGTTCTACTATGGAGCTTTTAGTGTCTCCGCATACCGCAGCACGCGTCATAGCTTTCCAGACGATAAGTGTAACCGTTTCAGAGAGAAAAGAGACCAATGTGACGATCTGGCTTTAATACGATTCGATAACTAATGACGAAAACGGACGGATTTCTCAGGTTTTTACTACATATGAACACTTTTCACATTCTCCCGTGCAACGCGGCTGCTAGTCCTCCTTTCATGCAAAATCTTATGGTCCTAGGTCATGTCATAGCCACCAAAGTCGGCTTAAAAGTGAATAATCGACAACTAAAACTTGAATTGTACTACTCCTTACTGGCTACTACTTCAACTTAGAAGCTTCTTCTGGGTTCTACTATGGTGCTTTTGGTGTTTTGGCATACCGTAGCACGCGACATAGCTTTGCAGACGATAAATGTAACCGTTTGAGAGAGAAGAATGGCCAATATGACGATCTGGCTTTAAGTCGATTCGATAACAAATGAAGAAAACGGACGGATTTCTCAGGTTTTTACTGCATATGAACACTTTTCACATTCTACCGTCCAACGCGGCTGCTAGTCCTCCTTTCATGCAAAATCCTAAGGTCCTAGGCCATGTCCAAGCCACCAAAGCCGGCTAAAAAGTGAATAATCGACAACTAAAACTTGAATTGTACTACTTCTTACTGGCTATTACTTCAACTTAGAGGCTTCTTCTGTGTTGTACTATGGTGCTTTTAGTGTTTCCGCATATCGCAGCACGCGACATAGCTTTGCAGACGATAAGTGTAACCGTTTCAGAGAGAAGAGCGGCCAATGTGGCGATCTGGCTTTAAGTCGATTCGATAACAAATGACGAAAACGGACTGATTACTCAGGTTTTTACTACATATGAGCACTTTTCACATTCTCCCGTGCAACGCGGCTGCTAGTCGTCCTTTCATGCAAAATCTTAAGGTTCAACCTCATGTCCAAGCCACCAAAGCCGGCTAAAAAGTGAATAATCGACAACTAAAACTTGAATTGTACTACTTCTTACTGGCTATTACTTCAACTTAGAAGCTTCTTCTGTGTTCTACTATGGTACTTTTAGTGTTTCGGCATATCGCAGCACGCGACATAGCTTTGCAGACGTTAAATGTAACCGTTTCAGAGAGAAGAGCGGCCAATATGACGATCTGGCATTAAGACGATTCGATAACAAATGTCGAAAACGGACGGTTTTCTCAGGTCTTTACTACATATGAACACTTTTCACATTCTCCCGTGCAACGCGGCTGCTAGTCCTCCTTTCATGCAAAATCTTAAGGTCCTAGGTCATGTCCAAGCGACCAAAGCCGGCAAAAATGTGAATAATCGACAACTAAAACTTGAATTGTATTACTTCTTACTGGCTATTACTTCAACTTAGAAGCTTCTTCTGTGTTCTACTATGGCGCTTTTAGTGTCTCCGCATACCGCAGCACGCGACATAGCTTTGCAGACGATAAATGTAACCGTCTCAGAGAGAAAAGCGGCCGATGTGACGATCTGGCTTTAAGTCGATTCGATAACAAATGACGAAAACGGACGCATTTCTCAGGTTTTTCCAACATATGAACACTTTTCACATTCTACCGTGCAACGCGGCTGCTGGTCCTCCTTTCTTGCAAAATCTTAAGGTCCTAGGTCATGTCCAAGCCACCAAAGCCGGCTAAAAAGTGAATAATCGACAACTAAAACTTGAATTGTACTACTTCTTACTGGCTATTACTTCAACTTAGAAGCTTCTTCTGTGTTCTACTATGGAGCTTTTAGTGTCTCCGCATACCGCAGCACGCGACATAGCTTTGCAGACGATAAGTGTAACCGTTTCAGAGAGAAGAGCGGCCAATATGACGATCTGGCTTTAAGTCGATTAATAACAAATGACGAAAACGGACATATTTCTCAGGTTTTTACTACATATGAACACTTTTCACATTCTCCCGTGCAACGCGGCTGCTAGTCCTCCTTTCATGCAAAATCTTATGGTCCTAGGTCATGTCATAGCCACCAAAGCCGACTAAAAAGTGAATAATCGACAACTAAAACTTTAATTGTACTACTCCTTACTGGCTATTACTTCAACTTAGAAGCTTCTTCTGGGTTCTACTATGGTGCTTTTAGTGTTTTGGCATACCGTAGCACGCGACATAGCTTTGCAGACGATAAATGTAACCGTCTCAGAGAGAAAAGCGGCCAATGTGACGATCTGGCTTGAAGTCGATTCGATAACAAATGACGAAAAGGGACGGATTTCTCAGGTTTTTCCAACATATGTACACTTTTCACATTCTCCCGTGCAACGCGGCTGCTAGTCCTCCCTTCATGCAAAATTTTATGGTCCTAGGTCATGTCATAGCCACCAAAGTCGGCTTAAAAGTGAATAATCGACAACTAAAACTTGAATTGTACTACTTCTTACTGGCTATTACTTCAACTTAGATTCTTCTTCTGTGTTGTACTATGGTGCTTTTAGTGTTTCCGCATATCGCAGCACGCGACATAGCTTTGCAGACGATAAGTGTAACAGTTTCAGAGAGAAGAGCGGCCAATGTGACGGTCTGGCTTTAAGTCGATTCGATAACAAATGACGAAAACGGACTGATTTCTCAGGTTTTTACTACATATGAGCACTTTTCACATTCTCCCGTGCAACGCGGCTGCCAGTCTTCCTTTCATGCAAAATCTAAAGGTTCAACCTCATGTCCAAGCCACCAAAGCCGGGTAAAAAGTGAATAATCGACAACTAAAACTTGAATTGTACTACTTCTTACTGGCTATTACTTCAACTTAGAAGCTTCTTCTGTGTTCTACTATGGTACTTTTAGTGTTTTGGCATATCGCAGCACGCGACATAGCTTTGCAGACGATAAATGTAACCGTTTCAGAGAGAAGAGCGGCCAAAGTGACGATCTGGCATTAAGACGATTCGATAACAAATGGCGAAAACGGACGGTTTTCTCAGGTTTTTACTACATATGAACAATTTTCACATTCTCCCGTGCAACGCGGCTGCTAGTCCTCCTTTCATGCAAAATCTTAAGGTCCTAGGTCATGTCCAAGCGACCAAACCCGGCAAAAATGTGAATAATCGACAACTAAAACTTGAATTTTACTACTTCTTACTGGCTATTACTTCAACTTAGAATCTTCTTCTGTGTTCTACTATGGTGCTTTTAGTGTCTCCGCATACCGCAGCACGCGACATAGCTTTGCAGACGATAAGTGTAACCGTTTCAGAGAGAAATGAGACCAATGTGACGATCTGGCTTTAAGTCGATTCGATAACAAATGACGAAAACGGACGGATTTCTCAGTTTTTTACTACATATGAACACTTTTCACATTCTCCCGTGCAACGCGGCTGCTAGTCTTCCTTTCATGCAAAATCTTAAGGTTCCACCGCATGTCCAAGCCACCAAAGCCGGCTAAAAAGTGAATAATCGACAACTAAAACTTGAATTGTACTACTTCTTACTGGCTATTACTTCAACATAGAAGCTTCTTCTGTGTTCTACTATGGTGCTTTTAGTGTTTCCGCATACCGCATCACGCGACATAGCTTTGCAGACGATAATTGTAACCGTTTCAGAGAGAAGAGCGGCCAATATGACGATCTGGCTTTAAGTCGATTCGATAACAAATGACGAAAACGGACGGATTTCTCAGGTTTTTCCAACATATGAACTCTTTTCACTTTCTCCCGTGCAACGCGGCTGCTAGTCCTCCTTTCATGCAAAATCTTAAGGTCCTAGGTCATGTCCAAGCCACCAAAGCCGGCTAAAAAGTGAATAATCGACAACTAAAACTTGAATTGTACTACTTCTTACTGGCTATTACTTCAACATAGAAGCTTCTTCTGTGTTGTACTATGGTGCTTCTAGTGTCTCCGCATACCGCAGCACGCGACATAGCTTTGCAGACGATAAATGTAACCGTCTCAGAGAGAAAAGCGGCCAATGAGACGATCTGGCTTTAAGTCGAATCGATAACAAATGACGAAAACGGACGGATTTCTCAGTTTTTTACTACTTATGAACACTTATTAAATTCTACCGTGCAACGCGGCTGCTAGTCCTCTTTTCATGCAAAATCCTAAGGTCCTAGGTCATTTCCAAGCCAAAAAAGCCGGCTAAAAAGTGAATAATCAACAACTAAAACTTGAATTGTACTACTTCTTACTGGCTATTACTTCAACTTAGAAGCTTCTTCTGTGTTGTACTGTGGTGCTTTTAGTGTTTCCGCATATCGCAGCACGCGACATAGCTTTGCAGACGATAAGTGTAACCGTTTCAGAGAGAAGAGCGGACAATGTGACGATCTGGCTTTAAGTCGATTCGATAACAAATGACGAAAACGGACGGATTTCTCAGGTTTTTCCAACATATGAACACTTTTCACATTCTCCCGTGCAACGCGGCTGCTAGTCCTCCTTTCATGCAAAATCTTAAGGTCCTAGGTCATGTCCAAGCCACCAAAGCCGGCTAAAAAGTGAATAATCGACAACTAAAACTTGAATTGTACTACTTCTTACTGGCTATTACTTCAACTTCGAAGCTTCTTCTGTGTTCTACTATGGTGCTTTTAGTGTCTCCGCAGACCGCAGCACGCGACATAGCTTTGCAGACGATAAATGTAACCGTCTCAGAGAGAAAAGCGGCAAATGTGACGATCTGGCTTTAAGTCGATTCGATAACAAATGACGAAAACGGACGGATTTCTCAGGTTTTTCCAACATATGAACACATTTCACATTCTCCCGTGCAACGCGGCTGCTAGTCCTCCTTTCATGCAAAATCTTAAGGTCCTAGGTCATGTCCAAGCCACCAAAGCCGGCTAAAAAGTGAATAATCGACAACTAAAACTTGAATTGTACTACTTCTTACTGGCTATTACTTCAACATAGAAGCTTCTTCTGTGTTGTACTATGGTGCTTTTAGTGTCTCCGCATACCGCAGCACGCGACATAGCTTTGCAGACGATAAATGTAACCGTCTCAGAGAGAAAAGTGGCCAATGAGACGATCTGGCTTTAAGTCGAATCGATAACAAATGACGAAAGCGGACGGATTTCTCAGTTTTTTACTACATATGAACACTTTTCACATTCTCCCGTGCAACGCGGCTGCTAGTCCTCCTTTCATGCAAATTCTTATTGTCCTAGGTCATGTCATAGCCAAAAAAGCCGGCTAAAAAGTGAATAATCGACAACTAAAACTTGAATTGTACTACTTCTTACTGGCTATTACTTCAACTTAGAAGCTTCTTCTGTGTTGTACTGTGGTGCTTTTAGTGTTTCCGCATATCGCAGCACGCGACATAGCTTTGCAAACGATAAGTGTAACCGTTTCAGAGAGCAGAACGGCCAATGTGACGATCTGGCTTTAAATCGATTCGATAACAAATGACGAAAACGGACGGATTTCTCAGGTTTTTACTACTTATGAACACTTATTACATTCTACCGTGCAACGCGGCTGCTAGTCCTCCTTTCATGCAAAATCCTAAGGTCCTAGGTCATCTCCAAGCCAAAAAAGCCGGCTAAAATGTGAATAATCGACAACTAAAACTTGAATTGTACTACTTCTTACTGGCTATTACTTCAACTTAGAAGCTTCTTCTGTGTTGTACTGTGGTGCTTTTAGTGTTTCCGCATATCGCAGCACGCGACATAGCTTTGCAGACGATAAGTGTAACCGTTTCAGAGAGAAAAGAGAAAAATGTGACGATCTGACTTTAAGTCGATTCGATAACAAATGACGAAAACGGACGGATTTCTCAGTTTTTTACTACATATGAACACTTTTCACATTCTCCCGTGCAACGCGGCTGCTAGTCCTCGTTTCATGCAAAATCTTATTGTCCTAGGTCATGTCATAGCCACCAAAGCCGGCTAAAAAGTGAATAATCGACAACTAATACTTGAATTGTACTACTTCTTACTGGCTATTACTTCAACTTAGAAGCTTCTTCTGTGTTGTACTGTGGTGCTTTTAGTGTTTCCGCAGTTCGCAGCACGCGACATAGCTTTGCAGACGATAAGTGTAACCGTTTCAGAGAGAAGAGCGGCCAATGTGACGATCTGGCTTTAAGTCGATTCGATAACAAATGACGAAAACGGACATATTTCTCAGGGTTTTAGTACATATGAACACTTTTCACATTCTCATGTGCAACGCGGCTGCTAGTCGTCCTTTCATGCAAAATCTTAAGGTTCAACCTCATGTCCAAGCCACCAAAGCCGGCTAAAAAGTGAATAATCGACGATTAAAACTTGAATTGTATTACTTCTTACTGGCTATTACTTCAACTTAGAAGCTTCTTCTGTGTTCTACTATGGAGCTTCTAGTGTCTCCGCACACCGCATCACGCGACATAGCTGTGCAGACGATAAATGTAACCGTTTGAGAGAGAAGAATGGCCAATGTGACGATCTGGCTTTAAGTCGATTCGATAACAAATGACGAAAACGGACGGATTTCACAGGTTTTTACTACTTATGAACACTTATTACATTCTACTGTGCAACGCGGCTGCTAGTCCTCCTTTCATGCAAATTCCTAAGGTCCTAGATCATGTCCAAGCCAAAAAAGCCGGCTAAAAAGTGAATAATCGACAACTAAAACTTGAATTGTACTACTTCTTACTGGCTATTACTTCAACTTAGAAGCTTCTTCTGTGTTGTACTGTGGTGCTTTTAGTGTTTCCGCATATCGCAGCACGCGACATAGCTTTGCAGACGATAAGTGTAACCGTTTCAGAGAGAAGAGGGGCGAATGTGACGATCTGGCTTTAAGTCGATTCGATAACAAATGACGAAAACGGACGGATTTCTCAGGTTTTTACTACATATGAACACATTTCCCATTCTCCCGTGCAACGCGGTTGCTAGTCCTCCTTTCATGCAAAATCTTATGGTCCTAGGTCATGTCATAGCCACCAAAGCCGGCTAAAAAGTGAATATTCGACAACTAATACTTGAATTGTACTACTTCTTACTGGCTATTACTTCAACTCAGAAGCTTCTTCTGTGTTCTACTATGGTGCTTTTATTGTTTCGGCATATCGCAGCACGCGACATAGCTTTGCAGACGATAAATGTAACCGTTTCAGAGAGAAGAGCCTCCAATGTGACGATCTGGCATTAAGACGATTCGATAACAAATGTCGAAAACGGACGGTTTTCTCAGGTTTTTACTACATGTGAACACTTTCCACATTCTCCCGTGCAACGCGTCTGCTAGTCCTTCTTTTATGCAAAATCTTAAGGTCCTAGGTCATGTCCAAGCGACCAAAGCCGGCAAAAATGTGAATAATCGACAACTAAAACTTGAATTGTATAACTTCTTACTGGCTATTACTTCAACTTAGAAGCTTCTTCTGTGTTCTACTATGGTGCTCTTACTGTCTCCGCATACCGCAGCACGCGACATAGCTTTGCAGACGATAAATGTAACCGTCTCAGAGAGAAAAGCGGCAAATGTGACGATCTGGCTTTAAGTCGATTTAATATCAAATGACAAAAACGGACGGATTTCTCAGGTTTTTCCAACATATGAACACTTTTCACATTCTCCCATGCAACGCGGCTGCTAGTCCTCCTTTCATGCAAAATCTTATTGTCCTAGGTCATGTCATAGCCACCAAAGCCGGCTAAAAAGTGAATAATCGACAACTAATACTTGAATTGTACTACTTCTTACTGGCTATTACTTCAACTTAGAAGCTTCTTCTGGGTTGTACTATGGTGCTTTTAGTGTTTTGGCATACCGTAGCACGCGATATAGCTTTGCAGATGATAAATGTAACCGTTTGAGGGAGAAGAATGGCCAATGTGACGATCTGGCTTTAAGTCGATTCGATAACAAATGACGAAAACGGACGGATTTCACAGGTTTTTACTACTTATGAACACTTATTACATTCTACCGTGCAACGCGGCTGCTAGTCCTCCTTTCATGCAAAATCCTAAGGTCCTAGGTCATGTCCAAGCCAAAAAAGCCGGCTAAAAAGTGAATAATCGACAACTAATACTTGAATTGTACTACTTCTTACTGGCTATTACTTCAACTTAGAAGCTTCTTCTGGGTTGTACTATGGTGCTTTTAGTGTTTTGGCATACCGTAGCACGCGACATAGCTTTGCAGACGATAAATGTAACCGTTTGAGAGAGAAGAATGGCCAATGTGACGATCTGGCTTTAAGTCGATTCGATAACAAATGACGAAAACGGACGGATTCCACAGGTTTTTACTACTTATGAACACTTATTACATTCTACCGTGCAACGCGGCTGCTAGTCCTCCTTTCATGCAAATTCCTAAGGTCCTAGATCATGTCCAAGCCAAAAAAGCCGGCTAAAAAGTGAATAATCGACAACTAAAACTTGAATTGTACTACTTCTTACTGGCTATTACTTCAACTTAGAAGCTTCTTCTGTGTTGTACTGTGGTGCTTTTAGTGTTTCGGCATATCGCAGCACGTGACATAGCTTTGCAGACGATAAATGTAACCGTTTCAGAGAGAAGAGCCTCCAATGTGACGATCTGGCATTAAGACGATTCGATAACAAATGTCGAAAACGGACGGTTTTCTCAGGTTTTTACTACATGTGAACACTTTCCACATTCTCCCGTGCAACGCGTCTGCTAGTCCTTCTTTTATGCAAAATCTTAAGGTTCTAGGTCATGTCCAAGCGACCAAAGCCGGCAAAAATGTGAATAATCGACAACTAAAACTTGAATTGTATAACTTCTTACTGGCTATTACTTCAACTTAGAAGCTTCTTCTGTGTTCTACTATGGTGCTTTTAGTGTCTCCGCATACCGCAGCACGCAACATAGCTTTGCAGACGATAAATGTAACCGTCTCAGAGAGAAAAGCGGCAAATGTGACGATCTGGCTTTAAGTCGATTTGATATCAAATGACAAAAACGGACGGATTCCTCAGGTTTTTCCAACATATGAACACTTTTCACATTCTCCCGTGCAACGCGGCTGCTAGTCCTCCTTTCATGCAAAATCTTATTGTCCTAGGTCATGTCATAGCCACCAAAGCCGGCTAAAAAACGAATAATCGACAACTAATACTTGAATTGTACTACTTCTTACTGGCTATTACTTCAACTTAGAAGCTTCTTCTGGGTTGTACTATGGTGCTTTTAGTGTTTTGGCATACCGTAGCACGCGATATAGCTTTGCAGATGATAAATGTAACCGTTTGAGGGAGAAGAATGGCCAATGTGACGATCTGGCTTTAAGTCGATTCGATAACAAATGACGAAAACGGACGGATTTCACAGGTTTTTACTACTTATGAACACTTATTACATTCTACCGTGCAACGCGGCTGCTAGTCCTCCTTTCATGCAAAATCCTAAGGTCCTAGGTCATGTCCAAGCCAAAAAAGCCGGCTAAAAAGTGAATAATCGACAACTAATACTTGAATTGTACTACTTCTTACTGGCTATTACTTCAACTTAGAAGCTTCTTCTGGGTTGTACTATGGTGCTTTTAGTGTTTTGGCATACCGTAGCACGCGACATAGCTTTGCAGACGATAAATGTAACCGTTTGAGAGAGAAGAATGGCCAATGTGACGATCTGGCTTTAAGTCGATTCGATAACAAATGACGAAAACGGACGGATTTCTCAGGTTTTTACTACATATGAACACTTTTCACATTCTCCCGTGCAACGCGGCTGCTAGTCCTCGTTTCATGCAAAATCTTATGGTCCTAGGTAATGTCATAGCCACCAAAGCCGGCTAAAAAGTGAATAGTCGACAACTAATACTTGAATTGTACTACTTCTTACTGGCTATTACTTCAACTTAGAAGCTTCTTCTGTGTTCTACTATGGTGCTTTTAGTGTTTCGGCATATCGCAGCACGCGACATAGCTTTGCAGACGATAAATGTAACCGTTTCAGAGAGAAGAGCCTCCAATGTGACGATCTGGCATTAAGACGATTCGATAACAAATGGCGAAAACGGACAGATTTCTCAGGTTTTTACTACATGTGAACAATTTTCACATTCTCCCGTGCAACGCGTCTGCTAGTCCTCCTTTTATGCAAAATATTAAGGTCCTAGGTCATGTCCAAGCGACCAAAGCCGGCAAAAATGTGAATAATCGACAACTAAAACTTGAATTTTATTACTTCTTACTGGCTATTACTTCAACTTAGAAGCTTCTTCTGTGTTCAACTATGGTGCTTTTAGTGTCTCCGCATACCGCAGCACGCGACATAGCTTTGCAGACGATAAATGTAACCGTCTCAGAGAGAAAAGCAGAAAATGTGACGATCTGGCTTTAAGTCGATTCGATAACAAATGACGAAAACGGACGGATTTCTCAGGTTTTTACTACTTGTGAACACTTTTCACATTCTCCCATGCAACGCGGCTGCTAGTCCTCCTTTCATGCAAAATCTTAAGGTCCTAGGTCATGTCCAAGAAACCAAAGCCGGCAAAAAAGTGAAAAATCGACAACTAAAACTTCAATTGTACTACTTCTTACTGGCTATTACTTCAACATAGAAGCTTCTTCTGTGTTCTACTATGGTGCTTTTAGTGTTTCCGCATACCGCAGCACGCGACATAGCTTTGTAGACGATAAAAGTAACCGTTTCAGAGAGAAGAGCGGCCAATGTGACGATCTGGCTTCAAGACGATTCGATAACAAATGGCGAAAACGGACGGATTTCTCAGGTTTTTACTACATATGAGCACCCTTCACATTCTCCCGTGCAACGCGGCTGCTAGTCCTCCTTTCATGGAAAATCTTAAGGTACTAGGTCATGTCCAAGCCACCAAAGCCGGCTAAAAAGTGAATAATCGACAACTAAAACTTGAATTGTACTACTTCTTACTGGCTATTACTTCAACTTAGAAGCTTCTTCTGTGTTCTACTATGGAGCTTTTAGTGTCTCCGCATACCGCAGCACGCGACATAGCTTTGCAGACGATAAGTGTAACCGTTTCAGAGAGAAAAGAGACCAAAGTGACGATCTGGCTTTAAGTCGATTCGATAACAAATGACGAAAACGGACGGATTTCTTAGGTTTTTACTACATATGAACACTTTTCACATTCTCCCGTGCAACGCGGCTGCTAGTCCTCCTTTCATGCAAAATCTTATGGTCCTAGGTCATGTCATAGCCACCAAAGCCGGCTAAAAAGTGAATAATCGACAACTAATACTTGAATTGTACTACTTCTTACTGGCTATTACTTCAACTTAGAAGCTTCTTCTGGGTTCTACTATGGTGCTTTTAGTGTTTTGGCATACCGTAGCACGCGACATAGCTTTGCAGACGATATATGTAACCGTTTGAGAGAGAAGAATGGCCAATGTGACGATCTGGCTTTAAGTCGATTCGATAACAAATGACGAAAACGGACGGATTTCTCAGGTTTTTACTGCATATGAACACTTTTTACATTCTACCGTGCAACGCGGCTGCTAGTCCTCCTTTCATGCAAAATCCTAAGGTCCTAGGTCATGTCCAATCCACCAAAGCCGGCTAAAAAGTGAATAATCGACAACTAAAACTTGAATTGTACTACTTCTTACTGGCTATTACTTCAACTTAGAAGCTTCTTCTGTGTTCTACTATGGTGCTTTTAGTGTTTCCGTATATCGCAGCACGCGACATAGCTTTGCAGACGATAAGTGTAAACGTTTTAGAGAGAAGAGCGGGCAATGTGACGATCTGGCTTTAAGTCGATTCGATAACAAATGACGAAAACGGACGGATTTCTCAGGTTTTACTACATATGAACACTTTTCACATTCTCCCGTGCAACGCGGCTGCTAGTCCTCCTTTCATGCAAAATCTTAATGTCCTAGGTCATGTCCAAGCGACCAAAGCCGGCAAAAATGTGAATAATCGACAACTAAAACTTGAATTGTATTTCTTCTTACTGGCTATTACTTCAACTTAGAAGCTTCTTCTGTGTTCTACTATGGTGCTTTTAGTGTCTCCGCATACCGCAGCACGCGACATAGCTTTGCAGACGATAAATGAAACCGTCTCAGAGAGAAAAGCGGCCAATGTGACGATCTGGCTTTAAGTCGATTCGATAACAAATGACGAAAACGGACGGATTTCTCAGGTTTTTCCAACATATGAACACTTTTCACATTCTCCCGTGCAACGCGGCTGCTAGTCCTCCTTTCATGCAAAATCTTAAGGTCCTAGGTCATGTCCAAGCCACCAAAGCCGGCTAAAAAGTGAATAATCGACAACTAAAACTTGAATTGTACTACTTCTTACTGGCTATTACTTCAACTTAGAAGCTTCTTCTGTGTTCTACTATGGTGCTTTTAGTGTCTCCGCATACCGCAGCACGCGACATAGCTTTGCAGACGATAAATGTAACCGTCTCAGAGAGAAAAGCGGCCAATGAGACGATCTGGCTTTAAGTCGATTCGATAGCAAATGACGAAAACGGACGGATTTCTCAGGTTTTTACTACATATGAACACTTTTCACATTCTCCCGTGCAACGCGGCTGCTAGTCTTCCTTTCATGCAAAATCTTAAGGTTCCACCGCATGTCCAAGCCACCAAAGCCGGCTAAAAAGCGAATAATCGACAACTAAAACTTGATTTGTACTACTTCTTACTGGCTATTACTTCAACTTAGAAGATTCTTCTGTGTTCTACTGTGGTGCTTTTAGTGTCTCCGCATGCCGCAGCACGCGACATAGCTTTGCAGACAATAAATGTAACAGTCTCAGAGAGAAAAGCGACCAATGTGACGATCTGGCTTTAAGTCCATTCGATAACAAATGACGAAAATGGACGGATTTCTCAGGTTTTTACTACATATGAACACTTTTCACATTCTCCCATGCAACGCGGCTGCTAGTCATCCTTTCATGCAAAATCATAAGGTCCTAGGTCGTGTCCAAGCCACCATAGCCGGCTAAAAAGTGAATAATCGACAACTAAAACTTGAATTGTACTACTTCTTACTGGCTATTACGTCAACTTAGAAGCTTCTTCTGTGTTCTACTATGGTGCTTTTATTGTTTCGGCATACCGCAGCACGTTACATAGCTTTGCTGACGATAACTGTAACCGTTTCAGAGAGAAAAGCGGCCAATGTGACGATCTGGCTTTAAGTCGTTTCGATAACAAATGACGAAAACGGACGGATTTCTCAGGTTTTTACTGCATATGAACACTTTTTACATTCTACCGTGCAACGCGGCTGCTAGTCCTCCTTTCATGCAAAATCCTAAGGTCCTAGGTCATGTCCAATCCTCCAAAGCCGGCTAAAAAGTGAATAATCGACAACTAAAACTTGAATTGTATTACTTCTTACTGGCTATTACTTCAACTTAGAAGCTTCTTCTGTGTTCTACTATGGTGCTTTTAGTGTCTCCGCATACCGCATCACGCGTCATAGCTTTGCAGACGATAAAGGAAACCGTCTCAGAGAGAAAAGCGGCCAATGTGACGATCTGGCTTTAAGTCGATTCGATAACAAATGACGAAAACGGACGGATTTCTCAGGTTTTTCCAACATATGAACACTTTTCACATTCTCCCGTGCAACGCGGCTCCTAGTCCTCCTTTCATGCAAAATCTTAAGGTCCTAGGTCATGTCCAGGCCACCAAAGCCGGCTAAAAAGTGAATAATCGACAACTAAAACATGAATTGTACTACTTCTTACTGGCTATTACTTCAACTTAGAAGCTTCTTCTGTGTTCTACTATGGTGCTTTTAGTGTCTCCGCACACCGCAGCACGCGACATAGCTTTGCAAACGATAAATGTAACCGTCTCAGAGAGAAAAGCGGCCAATGAGACGATCTGGCTTTAATTCGATTCGATAGCAAATGACGAAAACGGATTGATTTCTCAGGTTTTTACTACATATGAACACTTTTCACAATTCTCCCATGCAACGCGGCTGCTAGTCTTCCTTTCATGCAAAGTCTTAAGGTTCCACCGCATGTCCAAGCCACCAAAGTCGGCTAAAAAGCGAATAATCGACAACTAAAACTTGAATTGTACTGCTTCTTACTGGCTATTACTTCAACTTAGAAGCTCCTTCTGTGTTCTAATATGGTGCTTCTAGTGTCTCCGCATACCGCAGCACGCGACATAGCTTTGCTGACGATAAATGTAACCGTCTCAGAGAGAAAAGCGGCCAATGTGACGATCTGGCTTTAAGTCGTTTCGATAACAAATGACGAAAACGGACGGATTTCTCAGGTTTTTACTGCATATGAACACTTTTTACATTCTAACGTGCAACGCGGCTGCTAGTCCTCCTTTCATGCAAAATCCTAAGGTCCTAGGTCATGTCCAATCCACCAAAGCCGGCTAAAAAGTGAATAATCGACAACTAAAACTTGAATTGTATTACTTCTTACTGGCTATTACTTCAACTTAGAAGCTTCTTCTGTGTTCTACTATGGTGCTTTTAGTGTCTCCGCATACCGCATCACGCGTCATAGCTTTGCAGACGATAAAGGTAACCGTTTGAGAGAGAAGAAGGGCCAATGTGACGATCTGGCTTTAAGTCAATTCGATAACAAATGACGAAAATGGACGGATTTCTCAGGTTTTTACTACTTATGAACATTTTTCACATTCTCCCATGCAACGCGGCTGCTAGTCCTCCTTTCATGCAAAATCTTAAGGTCCTAGGTCATGTCCAAGAAACCAAAGCCGGCTAAAAAGTGAATAATCGACAACTAAAACTTCAATTGTACTACTTCTTACTGGCTATTACTTCAACATAGAAGCTTCTTCTGTGTTCTACTATGGTGCTTTTAGTGTTTCCGCATATCGCAGCACGCGACATAGCTTTGTAGACGATAAATGTAACCGTTTCAGAGAGAAGAGCGGCCAATGTGACGATCTGGCTTTAAGACGATTCGATAACAAATGGCGAAAACGGACAGATTTCTCAGGTTTTTACTACATATGAACACTTTTCACATTCTCCCGTGCAACGCGGCTGCTAGTCCTCCTTTCATGGAAAATCTTAAGGTACTAGGTCATGTCCAAGCCACCAAAGCCGGCTAAAAAGTGAATAATCGACAACTAAAACTTGAATTGTACTACTTCTTACTGGCTATTACTTCAACTTAGAAGCTTCTTCTGTGTTCTACTATGGAGCTTTTAGTGTCTCCGCATACCGCAGCACGCGACATAGATTTGCAGACGATAAGTGTAACCGTTTCAGAGAGAAAAGAGACCAATGTGACGATCTGGCTTTAAGTCGATTCGATAACAAATGACTAAAACGGACGGATTTCTCAGGTTTTTACTACATATGAACACTTTTCACATTCTCCCGTGCAACGCGGCTGCTAGTCTTCCTTTCATGCAAAATCTTAGGGTCCTAAGTCATGTCCAAGCCACCAAAGCCGGCTAAAAAGTGATTAATCGACAACTAAAACTTAAATAGTACTACTTCTTACTGGCTATTACTTCAATTTAGAAGCTTCTTCTGTGTTCTAATATGGTGCTTCTAGTGTCTCCGCATACCGCAGCACGCGACATAGCTTTGCTGACGATAAATGTAACCGTCTCAGAGAGAAAAGCGGCCAATGTGACGATCTGGCTTTAAGTCGTTTCGATAACAAATGACGAAAACGGACGGATTTCTCAGGTTTTTACTGCATATGAACACTTTTTACATTCTACCGTGCAACGCGGCTGCTAGTCATCCTTTCATGCAAAATCCTAAGGTCCTAGGTCATGTCCAATCCACCAAAGCCGGCTAAAAAGTGATTAATGGACAACTAAAACTTGAATTGTATTACTTCTTACTGGCTATTACTTCAACTTAGAAGCTTCTTCTGTGTTCTACTATGGTGCTTTTAGTGTCTCCGCATACCGCAGCACGCGTCATAGCTTTGCAGACGATAAATGAAACCGTCTCAGAGAGAAAAGCGGCCAATGTGACGATCTGGCTTTAAGTTGATTCGATAACAAATGACGAAAACGGACGGATTTCTCAGGTTTTTCCAACATATGAACACTTTTCACATTCTCCCGTGCAACGCGGCTCCTAGTCCTCCTTTCATGCAAAATCTTAAGGTCCTAGGTCATGTCCAAGCCACCAAAGCCGGCTAAAAAGTGAATAATCGACAACTAAAACATGAATTGTACTACTTCTTACTGGCTATTACTTCAATGTAGAAGCTTCTTCTGTGTTCTACTATGGTGCTTTTAGTGTCTCCGCACACCGCAGCACGCGACATAGCTTTGCAAACGATAAATGTAACCGTCTCAGAGAGAAAAGCGGCCAATGAGACGATCTGGCTTTAAGTCGATTCGATAGCAAATGACGAAAACGGACGGATTTCTCAGGTTTTTACTACATATGAACACTTTTCACAATTCTCCCATGCAACGCGGCTGCTAGTCTTCCTTTCATGCAAAGTCTTGAGGTTCCACCGCATGTCCAAGCCACCAAAGTCGGCTAAAAAGCGAATAATCGACAACTAAAACTTGAATTGTACTGCTTCTTACTTGCTATTACTTCAACTTAGAAGCTCCTTCTGTGTTCTACTATGGTGCTTTTAGTGTTTCGGCATATCGCAGCACGCGTCATAGCTTTGCAGACGATAAATGTAACCGTTTGAGAGAGAAGAATGGCCAATGTGTCGATCTGGCTTGAAGTCAATTCGATTACAAATGACGAAAATGGACGGATTTCTCAGGTTTTTACTACATATGAACACTTTTCAAATTCTCCCATGCAACTCGGCTGTTAGACCTCCTTTCATGCAAAATCTTGAGGTCCTAGGTCATGTCCAAGCCACCAAAGCCGGCTAATAAGTGAATAATCGACAACTAAAACTTGAATTGTACTACTTCTTACTGGCTATTACTTCAACTTAGAAGATTCTTCTGTGTTCTACTGTGGTGCTTTTAGTGTCTCCGCATACCGCAGCACGCAACATAGCTTTGCAGACAATAAATGTAACCGTCTCAGAGAGAAAGCGGCCAATGTGACGATCTGGCTTTAAGTCCATTCGATAACAAATGACGAAAATGGACGGATTTCTCAGGTTTTTACTACATATGAACACTTTTCACATTCTCCCATGCAACGCGGCTGCTAGTCCTCCTTTCATGCAAAATCATAAGGTCCTAGGTCATGTCCAAGCCACCATAGCCGGCTAAAAAGTGAATAATCGACAACTAAAACTTGAATTGTACTACTTCTTACTGGCTATTACTTCAACATAGAAGCTCCTTCTGTGTTCTACTATGGTGTTTTTAGTGTTTCGGCATATCGCAGCACGCGACATAGCTTTGCAGACGATAAATGTAACCGTTTGAGAGAGAAGAATGGCCAATGTGACGATCTGGCTTGAAGTCAATTCGATAACAAATGACGAAAATGGACGGATTTCTCAGGTTTTTACTACTTATGAACATTTTTCACATTCTCCCATGCGACGCGGCTGATAGTCCTCTTTTCATGCAAAATCTTAAGGTCCTAGGTCATGTCCAAGAAACCAAAGCCGGCTAAAAAGTGAATAATCGACAACTAAAACTTCAATTGTACTATTTCTTACTGGCTATTACTTCAACATAGAAGCTTCTTCTGTGTTCTACTATGGTGCTTTTAGTGTTTCCGCATACCGCAGCACGCGACATAGCTTTGTAGACGATAAATGTAACCGTTCCAGAGAGAAGAGCGGCCAATGTGACGATCTGGCTTTAAGACGATTCGATAACAAATGGCGAAAACGGACGGATTTCTCAGGTTTTTACTACATATGAACACTTTTCACATTCTCCCGTGCAACGCGGCTGCTAGTCCTCCTTTCATGGAAAATCTTAAGGTACTAGGTCATGTCCAAGCCACCAAAGCCGGCTAAAAAGTGAATAATCGACAACTAAAACTTGAATTGTACTACTTCTTACTGGCTATTACTTCAACTTAGAAGCTTCTTCTGTGTTCTACTATGGAGCTTTTAGTGTCTCCGCATACCGCAGCACGCGACATAGCTTTGCTGACGATAAGTGTAACCGTTTCAGAGAGAAAAGAGACCAATGTGACGATCTGGCTTTAAGTCGATTCGATAACAAATGACGAAAACGGACGGATTTCTCAGGTTTTTACTACATATGAACACTTTTCACATTCTCCCGTGCAACGCGGCTGCTAGTCTTCCTTTCATGCAAAATCTTAAGGTCCTAAGTCATGTCCAAGCCACCAAAGCCGGCTAAAAAGTGATTAATCGACAACTAAAACTTAAATAGTACTACTTCTTACTGGCTATTACTTCAATTTAGAAGCTTCTTCTGTGTTCTAATATGGTGCTTCTAGTATCTCTCCGCATACCGCAGCACGCGACATAGCTTTGCTGACGATAAATGTAACCGTCTCAGAGAGAAAAGCGGCCAATTTGACGATCTGGCTTTAAGTCGTTTCGATAACAAATGACGAAAACGGACGGATTTCTCAGGTTTTTACTGCATATGAACACTTTTTACATTCTACCGTGCAACGCGGCTGCTAGTCCTCCTTTCATGCAAAATCCTAAGGTCCTAGGTCATGTCCAATCCACCAAAGCCGGCTAAAAAGTGAATAATGGACAACTAAAACTTGAATTGTATTACTTCTTACTGGCTATTACTTCAACTTAGAAGCTTCTTCTGTGTTCTACTATGGTGCTTTTAGTGTCTCCGCATACCGCAGCACGCGTCATAGCTTTGCAGACGATAAATGAAACCGTCTCAGAGAGAAAAGCGGCCAATGTGACGATCTGGCTTTAAGTCGATTCGATAACAAATGACGAAAACGGACGGATTTCTCAGGTTTTTCCAACATATGAACACTTTTCACATTCTCCCGTGCAACGCGGCTCCTAGTCCTCCTTTCATGCAAAATCTTAAGGTCCTAGGTCATGTCCAAGCCACCAAAGCCGGCTAAAAAGTGAATAATCGACAACTAAAACATGAATTGTACTACTTCTTACTGGCTATTACTTCAACTTAGAAGCTTCTTCTGTGTTCTACTATGGTGCTTTTAGTGTCTCCGCACACCGCAGCACGCGACATAGCTTTGCAAACGATAAATGTAACCGTCTCAGAGAGAAAAGCGGCCAATGAGACGATCTGGCTTTAAGTCGATTCGATAGCAAATGACGAAAACGGACGGATTTCTCAGGTTTTTACTACATATGAACACTTTTCACAATTCTCCCATGCAACGCGGCTGCTAGTCTTCCTTTCATGCAAAGTCTTAAGGTTCCACCGCATGTCCAAGCCACCAAAGTCGGCTAAAAAGCGAATAATCGACAACTAAAACCTGAATTGTACTGCTTCTTACTGGCTATTACTTCAACTTAGAAGCTCCTTCTGTGTTCTACTATGGTGCTTTTAGTGTTTCGGCATATCGCAGCACGCGTCATAGCTTTGCAGACGATAAATGTAACCGTTTGAGAGAGAAGAATGGCCAATGTGTCGATCTGGCTTGAAATCAATTCGATAACAAATGACGAAAATGGACGGATTTCTCAGGTTTTTACTACATATGAACACTTTTCAAATTCTCCCATGCAACTCGGCTGTTAGACCTCCTTTCATGCAAAATATTGAGGTCCTAGGTCATGTCAAAGCCACCAAAGCCGGCTAAAAAGTGAATAATCGACAACTAAAACTTGAATTGTACTACTTCTTACTGGCTACTACTTCAACTTAGAAGATTCTTCTGTGTTCTACTGTGGTGCTTTTAGTGTCTCCGCATACCGCAGCACGCGACATAGCTTTGCAGACAATAAATGTAACCGTCTCAGAGAGAAAGCGGCCAATGTGACGATCTGGCTTTAAGTCCATTCGATAACAAATGACGAAAATGGACGGATTTCTCAGGTTTTTACTACATATGAACACTTTTCACATTCTCCCATGCAACGCGGCTGCTAGTCCTCCTTTCATGCAAAATCTTAAGGTCCTAGGTCATGTCCAAGCCACCAAAGCCGGCTAAAAAGTGAATAATCAACAACTAAAACTTGAATTGTACTACTTCTTACTGGCTATTACTTCAACATAGAAGCTCCTTCTGTGTTCTACTATGGTGCTTTTAGTGTTTCGGCATATCGCAGCACGCGACATAGCTTTGCAGACGATAAATGTAACCGTTTGAGAGAGAAGAATGGCCAATGTGACGATCTGGCTTGAAGTCAATTCGATAACAAATGACGAAAATGGACGGATTTCTCAGGTTTTTACTACTTATGAACACTTTTCACATTCTCCCATGCAACGCGGCTGCTAGTCCTCCTTTCATGCAAAATCTTAAGGTCTTAGGTCATGTCCAAGAAACCAAAGCCGGCTAAAAATTGAATAATCGACAACTGAAACTTCAATTGTACTACTTCTTACTGGCTATTACTTCAACATAGAAGCTTCTTCTGTGTTCTACTATGGTGCTTTTAGTGTTTCCGCATACCGCAGCACGCGACATAGCTTTGTAGACGATAAATGTAACCGTTTCAGAGAGAAGAGCGGCCAATGTGACGATCTGGCTTTAAGACGATTCGATAACAAATGGCGAAAACGGACGGATTTCTCAGGTTTTTACTACATATGAACACTTTTCACATTCTCCCGTGCAACGCGGCTGCTAGTCCTCCTTTCATGGAAAATCTTAAGGTACTAGGTCATGTCCAAGCCACCAAAGCCGGCTAAAAAGTGAATAATCGACAACTAAAACTTGAATTGTACTACTTCTTACTGGCTATTACTTCAACTTAGAAGCCTCTTCTGTGTTCTACTATGGAGCTTTTAGTGTCTCCGCATACCGCAGCACGCGACATAGATTTGCAGACGATAAGTGTAACCGTTTCAGAGAGAAAAGAGACCAATGTGACGATCTGGCTTTAAGTCGATTCGATAACAAATGACGAAAACGGACGGATTTCTCAGGTTTTTACTACATATGAACACTTTTCACATTCTACCGTGCAACGCGGCTGCTAGTCCTCCTTTCATGCAAAATCCTAAGGTCCTAGGTCATGTCCAATCCACCAAAGCCGGCTAAAAAGTGAATAATGGACAGCTAAAACTTGAATTGTATTACTTCTTACTGGCTATTACTTCAACTTAGAAGCTTCTTCTGTGTTCTACTATGGTGCTTTTAGTATCTCCGCATACCGCAGCACGCGTCATAGCTTTGCAGACGATAAATGAAACCGTCTCAGAGAGAAAAGCGGCCAATGTGACGATCTGGCTTTAAGTCGATTCGATAACAAATGACGAAAACGGACGGATTTCTCAGGTTTTTCCAACATATGAACACTTTTCACATTCTCCCGTGCAACGCGGCTCCTAGTCCTCCTTTCATGCAAAATCTTAAGGTCCTAGGTCATGTCCAAGCCACCAAAGCCGGCTAAAAAGTGAATAATCGAGAACTAAAACATGAATTGTACTACTTCTTACTGGCTATTACTTCAACGTAGAAGCTTCTTCTGTGTTCTACTATGGTGCTTTTAGTGTCTCCGCACACCGCAGCACGCGACATAGCTTTGCAAACGATAAATGTAACCGTCTCAGAGAGAAAAGCGGCCAATGAGACGATCTGGCTTTAAGTCGATTCGATAGCAAATGACGAAAACGGACGGATTTCTCAGGTTTTTACTACATATGAACACTTTTCACAATTCTCCCATGCAACGCGGCTGCTAGTCTTCCTTTCATGCAAAGTCTTAAGGTTCCACCGCATGTCCAAGCCACCAAAGTCGGCTAAAAAGCGAATAATCGACAACTAAAACTTGAATTGTACTGCTTCTTACTGGCTATTACTTCAACTTAGAAGCTCCTTCTGTGTTCTACTATGGTGCTTTTAGTGTTTCGGCATATCGCAGCACGCGTCATAGCTTTGCAGACGATAAATGTAACCGTTTGAGAGAGAAGAATGGCCAATGTGTCGATCTGGCTTGAAGTCAATTCGATAACAAATGACGAAAATGGACGGATTTCTCAGGTTTTTACTACATATGAACACTTCTCAAATTCTCCCATGCAACTCGGCTGTTAGACCTCCTTTCATGCAAAATCTTGAGGTCCTAGGTCATGTCCAAGCCACCAAAGCCGGCTAAAAAGTGAATAATCGACAACTAAAACTTGAATTGTACTACTTCTTACTGGCTATTACTTCAACTTAGAAGATTCTTCTGTGTTCTACTGTGGTGCTTTTAGTGTCTCCGCATACCGCAGCACGCGACATAGCTTTGCAGACAATAAATGTAACCGTCTCAGAGAGAAAGCGGCCAATGTGACGATCTGGCTTTAAGTCCATTCGATAACAAATGACGAAATTGACGGATTTCTCAGGTTTTTACTACATATGAACACTTTTCACATTCTCCCATGCAACGCGGCTGCTAGTCCTCCTTTCATGCAAAATCATAAGGTCCTAGGTCATGTCCAAGCCACCATAGCCGGCTAAAAAGTGAATAATCGACAACTAAAACTTGAATTGTACTACTTCTTACTGGCTATTACGTCAACTTAGAAGCTTCTTCTGTGTTCTACTATGGTGCTTTTATTGTTTCGGCATACCGCAGCACGTTACCTAGCTTTGCAGACGATAAGTGTAACCGTTTCAGAGAGAAGAGCGGCCAATGTGACGATCTGGCTTTAAGTCGATTCGATAACAAATGACGAAAACGGACGGATTTCTCAGGTTTTTACTACATATGAACACTTTTCACATTCTCCCATGCAACGCGGCTGTTAGACCTCCTTTCATGCAAAATCTAAAGGTCCTAGGTCATGTCCAAGCCCCCAAAGCCGCCTAAAAAGTGAATAATCGATAACAAAAACTTGAATTGTACTACTTCTTACTGGCTATTACTTCAACTTAGAAGCGTCTTCTGTGTTCTACTATGGTGCTTTTAGTGTTTGCGCATACTGCAGCACGCGACATAGCTTTGCAGACGATAAATGTAACCGTTTCAGAGAGAAAAGCGGCCAATGTGACGATCTGGCTTTAAGTCGATTCGATAACAAATGGCGAAAACAGACGGATTTCTCACGTTTTTACTACATATGAACACTTTTCACATTCTCCCGTGAACGCGCCTGCAAGTACTCCTTTCATGCAAAATCTTAAGGTCCTAGGTCATGTCCAAGCCACCAAAGCCGGCTACAAAGTGAATAATCGACTACTAAAACTTGAATTGTACTACTTCTTACTGGCTATTACTTCAACTTAGAAGCTTATTCTGTGTTCTACTGTGTTGCTTTTAGTGTTTGCGCATACTGCAGCACGCGACATAGCTTTGCAGACAGTAAATGTAACCTTCTCAAAGAGAAAAGTTGCCAATGTGACGATCTGGCTTTAAGTCGATTCGATAACAAATGACGAAAACGGACGGATTTCTCAGGTTTTTACTACATATGAACACTTTTCACATTCTCCCGTGCAACGCGGCTGGTAGTCCTCCTTTCATGCACAATCTTAAGGTCCTAGGTCATGTCCAAGCCACCAAAGCCGGCTAAAAAGTGAATAATCGACAACTAAAACTTGAAATGTACTACTTCTTACTGGCTATTACGTCAACTGAGAAGCTTCTTCTGTGTTCTACTATGGTGCTTTTATTGTTTCGGCATACCGCAGCACGTTACATAGCTTTGCAGACGATAAGTGTAACCGTTTCAGAGAGAAGAGCGGCCAATGTGACGATCTGGCTTTAAGACGATTCGATAACAAATGGCGAAAACGGACGGATTTCTCAGGTTTTTACTACATATGAACACTTTTCACATTCTCCCGTGCAACGCGGCTGCTAGTCCTCCTTTCATGGAAAATCTTAAGGTACTAGGTCATGTCCAAGCCACCAAAGCCGGCTAAAAAGTGAATAATCGACAACTAAAACTTGAATTGTACTACTTCTTACTGGCTATTACTTCAACTTAGAAGCTTCTTCTGTGTTCTACTATGGAGCTTTTAGTGTCTCCGCATACCGCAGCACGCGACATAGCTTTGCAGACGATAAGTGTAACCGTTTCAGAGAGAAAAGAGACCAATGTGACGATCTGGCTTTAAGTCGATTCGATAACAAATGACGAAAACGGACGGATTTCTCAGGTTTTTACTACATATGAACACTTTTCACATTCTCCCGTGCAACGCGGCTGCTAGTCTTCCTTTCATGCAAAATCTTAAGGTCCTAAGTCATGTCCAAGCCACCAAAGCCGGCTAAAAAGTGATTAATCGACAACTAAAACTTAAATAGTACTACTTCTTACTGGCTATTACTTCAATTTAGAAGCTTCTTCTGTGTTCTAATATGGTGCTTCTAGTGTCTCCGCATACCGCAGCACGCGACATAGCTTTGCTGACGATAAATGTAACCGTCTCAGAGAGAAAAGCGGCCAATGTGACGATCTGGCTTTAAGTCGTTTCGATAACAAATGACGAAAACGGACGGATTTCTCAGGTTTTTACTGCATATGAACACTTTTTACATTCTACCGTGCAACGCGGCTGCTAGTCCTCCTTTCATGCAAAATCCTAAGGTCCTAGGTCATGTCCAATCCACCAAAGCCGGCTAAAAAGTGAATAATGGACAACTAAAACTTGAATTGTATTACTTCTTACTGGCTATTACTTCAACTTAGAAGCTTCTTCTGTGTTCTACTATGGTGCTTTTAGTGTCTCCGCATACCGCAGCACGCGTCATAGCTTTGCAGACGATAAATGAAACCGTCTCAGAGAGAAAAGCGGCCAATGTGACGATCTGGCTTTAAGTCGATTCGATAACAAATGACGAAAACGGACGGATTTCTCAGGTTTTTCCAACATATGAACACTTTTCACATTCTCCCGTGCAACGCGGCTCCTAGTCCTCCTTTCAAGCAAAATCTTAAGGTCCTAGGTCATGTCCAAGCCACCAAAGCCGGCTAAAAAGTGAATAATCGAGAACTAAAACATGAATTGTACTACTTCTTACTGGCTATTACTTCAACGTAGAAGCTTCTTCTGTGTTCTACTATGGTGCTTTTAGTGTCTCCGCACACCGCAGCACGCGACATAGCTTTGCAAACGATAAATGTAACCGTCTCAGAGAGAAAAGCGGCCAATGAGACGATCTGGCTTTAAGTCGATTCGATAGCAAATGACGAAAACGGACGGATTTCTCAGGTTTTTACTACATATGAACACTTTTCACAATTCTCCCATGCAACGCGGCTGCTAGTCTTCCTTTCATGCAAAGTCTTAAGGTTCCACCGCATGTCCAAGCCACCAAAGTCGGCTAAAAAGCGAATAATCGACAACTAAAACTTGAATTGTACTGCTTCTTACTGGCTATTACTTCAACTTAGAAGCTCCTTCTGTGTTCTACTATGGTGCTTTTAGTGTTTCGGCATATCGCAGCACGCGTCATAGCTTTGCAGACGATAAATGTAACCGTCTCAGAGAGAAAGCGGCCAATGTGACGATCTGGCTTTAAGTCCATTCGATAACAAATGACGAAAATGGACGGATTTCTCAGGTTTTTACTACATATGAACACTTTTCACATTCTCCCGTGCAACGCGGCTGCTAGTCCTCCTTTCATGCAAAATCATAAGGTCCTAGGTCATGTCCAAGCCACCATAGCCGGCTAAAAAGTGAATAATCGACTACTAAAACTTGAATTGTACTACTTCTTACTGGCTATTACGTCAACTTAGAAGCTTCTTCTGTGTTCTACTATGGTGCTTTTATTGTTTCGGCATACCGCAGCACGTTACCTAGCTTTGCAGACGATAAGTGTAACCGTTTCAGAGAGAAGAGCGGCCAATGTGACGATCTGGCTTTAAATCAATTCGATAACAAATGACGAAAACGGATGGATTTCTCAGGTTTTTACTACATATGAACACTTTTCACATTCTCCCATGCAACGCGGCTGTTAGACCTCCTTTCATGCAAAATCTAAAGGTCCTAGGTAATGTCCAAGCCCCCAAAGCCGCCTAAAAAGTGAATAATCGATAACTAAAACTTGAATTGTACTACTTCTTACTGGCTATTACTTCAATTTAGAAGCTTCTTCTGTGTTCTACTATGGTGCTTTTAGTGTTTGCGCATACTGCAGCACGCGACATAGCTTTGCAGACGATAAATGTAACCGTTTCAGAGAGAAACGCGGCCAATGTGACGATCTGGCTTTAAGTCGATTCGATAACAAATGGCGAAAACAGACGGATTTCTCACGTTTTTACTACATATGAACACTTTTCACATTCTCCCGTGAACGCGCCTGCAAGTACTCCTTTCATGCAAAATCTTAAGGTCCTAGGTCATGTCCAAGCAACCAAAGCCGGCTAAAAAGTGAATAATCGACTACTAAAACTTGAATTGTACTACTTCTTACTGGCTATTACTTCAACTTAGAAGCTTATTCTGTGTTCTACTGTGTTGCTTTTAGTGTCTCCGCATACCGCAGCACGCGACATAGCTTTGCAGACAGTAAATGTAACCTTCTCAAAGAGAAAAGTGGCCAATGTGACGATCTGGCTTTAAGTCGATTCGATAACAAATGACGAAAACGGACGGATTTCTCAGGTTTTTACTACATATGAACACTTTTCACATTCTCCCGTGCAACGCGGCTGGTAGTCCTCCTTTCATGCACAATCTTAAGGTCCTAGGTCATGTCCAAGCCACCAAAGCCAGCTAAAAAGTGAATAATCGACAACTAAAACTTGAAATGTACTACTTCTTACTGGCTATTACGTCAACTGAGAAGCTTCTTCTGTGTTCTACTATGGTGCTTTTATTGTTTCGGCATACCGCAGCGCGTTACATAGCTTTGCAGACGATAAGTGTAACCGTTTCAGAGAGAAGAGCGGCCAATGTGACGATCTGGCTTTAAGTCGATTCGATAACAAATGACGAAAACGGACGGACTTCTCAGGTTTTTACTACATATGAACACTTTTCACATTCTCCCATGCAACGCGGCTGTTAGACCTCCTTTCATGCAAAATCTTAAGGTCCTAGGTCATGTCCAAGCCACCAAAGCCGGCTAAAAAGTGAATAATCGACAACTAAAACTTGAATTGTACTACTTCTTACTGGCTATTACGTCAACTGAGAAGCTTCTTCTGTGTTCTACTATGGTGCTTTTATTGTTTCGGCAAACCGCAGCACGTTACATAGCTTTGCAGACGATAAATGTAACAGTTTCAGAGAGAAAAGCGGCCAATGTGACGATATGGCTTTAAGTCGATTCGATAACAAATGACGAAAACAGACGGATTTCTCACGTTTTTACTACATATGAACACTTTTCACATTCTCTTATGCAACGCGCCTGCAAGTACTCCTTTCATGCAAAATCTTAAGGTCCTAGGTCATGTCCAAGACACCAAAGCCGGCTAAAAAGTGAATAATCGACTACTAAAACTTGAATTGTACTACTTCTTACTGGCTATTACTTCGACTTAGAAGCTTCTTCTGTGTTCTAATATGGTGCTTTTAGTGTCTCCGCATACCGCAGCACGCGACATAGCTTTGCAGACAGTAAATGTAACCTTCTCAGAGAGAAAAGTGGCCAATGTGACGATCTGGCTTTAAGTCGATTCGATAACAAATGACGAAAATGGACGGATTTCTCAGGTTTTTACTACATATGAACACTTTTCACATTCTGCCGTGCAACGCGGCTGCTAGTCCTCCTTTCATGCACAATCTTAAGGTCCTAGGTCATGTCCAACCACCAAAGCTGGCTAAAAAATGAATAATCGACAACTAAAACTTGAATTGTACTACTTCTTACTGGCTATTACTTCAACTTAGAAGCTTCTTCTGTGTTCTACTATGGTGCTTTTAGTGTCTCCGCACACCGCAGCACGCGACATAGCTTTGCAGACGATAAATGTAACCTTCTCAGAGAGAAAAGCGGCCAATGTGACGTTCTGGCTTTAAGTCGAGTCGATAACAAATGACGAAAACGGACGGATTTCTCAGGTTTTTACTACATATGAACACTTTTCACATTCTCCCATGCAACGCGGCTGTTAGACCTCCTTTCATGCAAAATCTTATGGTCCTATGTCATGTCCAAGCCACCAAAGCCGGCTAAAAAGTGAGTAATCGATAACTAAAACTTGAATTGTACTACTTCTTACTGGCTATTACTTCAACTTAGAAGCTTCTTCTGTGTTCTACTGTGCGCTTTTAGTGTCTCCGCATACCACAGCACGCGACATAGCTTTGCAGACGATAAATGTAACCATCTCAGAGAGAAAAGTGGCAAATGTGACGATCTGGCTTTAAGTCGATTCGATAACAAATGACGAAAAAGGACGGATTTCTCAGGTTTTTACTACATATGAACCCTTTTCACATTCTCCCGTGCAAAGCGGCTGCTAGTCCTCCTTTCATGCAAAATCTTAATGTCCAAAGCCGGCTAAAAAGTGAATAATCGACAACTAAAACTTGAATTGTACTACTTCTTACTGGCTATTACTTCAACTTAGAAGCTTCTTCTGTGTTCTACTATGGTGCTTCTAGTGTCTCCGCACACCGCAGCACGCGACATAGCTTTGCAGACGATAAATGTAACCTTCTCAGAGAGAAAATCGGCCAATGTGACGATCTGGCTTTAAGTCGATTCGATAACAAATGACGAAAACGGACGGATTTCTCAGGTTTTTAGTACATATGAACACTTTTCACATTCTCCCATGCAACGCGGCTGTTAGACCTCCTTTCACGCAAAATCGTAAGGTCCTAGGTCATGTCCAAGCCACCAAAGCCGGCTAAAATGTGAATAATCGATAACTAAAACTTGAATTGTACTGCTTCTTACTGGCTATTACTTCAACTTAGAAGCTCCTTCTGTGTTCTACTATGGTGCTTTTAGTGTTTCGGCATATCGCAGCACGCGTCATAGCTTTGCAGGCGATAAATGTAACCGTTTGAGAGAGAAGAATGGCCAATGTGTCGATCTGGCTTGAAGTCAATTCGATAACAAATGACGAAAATGGACGGATTTCTCAGGTTTTTACTACATATGAACACTTTTCAAATTCTCCCATGCTACTCGGCTGTTAGACCTCCTTTCATGCAAAATCTTAAGGTCCTAGGTCATGTCCAAGCCACCAAAGCCGGCTAAAAAGTGAATAATCGACAACTAAAACTTGAATTGTACTATTTCTTACTGGCTATTACTTCAATATAGAAGATTCTTCTGTGTTCTACTGTGGTGCTTTTAGTGTCTCCGCATACCGCAGCACGCGACATAGCTTTGCAGACAATAAATGTAACCGTCTCAGAGAGAAAGCGGCCAAAGTGACGATCTGGCTTTAAGTCCATTCGATAACAAATGACGAAAATGGACGGATTTCTCATGTTTTTACTACATATGAACACTTTTCACATTCTCCCATGCAACGCGGCTGCTAGTCCTCCTGTCATGCAAAATCATAAGGTCCTAGGTCATGTCCAAGCCACCATAGCCGGCTAAAAAGTGAATAATCGACAACTAAAACTTGAATTGTACTACTTCTTACTGGCTATTACGTCAACTGAGAAGCTTCTTCTGTGTTCTACTATGGTGATTTTATTGTTTCGGCATACCGCAGCACGTTACATAGATTTGCAGACGATAAGTGTAACCGTTTCAGAGAGAAGAGCGGCCAATGTGACGATCTGGCTTTAAGTCGATTCGATAACAAATGACGAAAACGGACGGATTTCTCAGGTTTTTACTACATATGAACACTTTTCACATTCTCCCATGCAACGCGGCTGTTAGACCTCCTTTCATGCAAAATCTTAAGGTCCTAGGTCATGTCCAAGCCACCAAAGCCGCCTAAAAAGTGAATAATCGATAACTAAAACTTGAATTGTACTACTTCTTACTGGCTATTACTTCAACTTAGAAGCTTCTTCTGTGTTCTACTATGGTGCTTTTAGTGTTTCCGCATACTGCAGCACGCGACATAGCTTTGCAGACGATAAATGTAACCGTTTCAGAGAGAAAAGCGGCCAATGTGACGATCTGGCTTTAAGTCGATTCGATAACAAATGGCGAAAACAGACGGATTTCTCACGTTTTTACTACATATGAACACTTTTCACATTCTCCCGTGCAACGCGATTGCAAGTACTCCTTTCATGAAAAATCTTAAGGTCGTAGGTCATGTCCAAGCCACCAAAGCCGGCTCAAAAGTGAATAATCGACAACTAAAACTTGAATTGTACTACTTCTTACTGGCTATTACTTCAACTTAGAAGCTTCTTCTGTGTTCTACTATGGTGCTTTTAGTGTCTCCGCATACCGCAGCACGCGACATAGCTTTGCAGACGATAAATGTAACCGTTTGAGAGAGAAGAATGGCCAATGTGACGATCTGGCTTGAAGTCAATTCGATAACAAATGACGAAAATGGACGGATTTCTCAGGTTTTTACTACTTATGAACACTTTCCACATTCTCCCAAGCAACGCGGCTGCTAGTCCTCCTTTCATGCAAAATCTTAAGGTCCTAGGTCATGTCCAAGAAACCAAAGCCGGCAAAAAAGTGAATAATCGACAACTAAAACTTGAATTGTACTACTTCTTACTGGCTATTACTTCAACATAGAAGCTTCTTCTGTGTTCTACTATGGTGCTTTTAGTGTTTCCGCATACCGCAGCACGCGACATAGCTTTGTAGACGATAAATGTAACCGTTTCAGAGAGAAGAGCGGCCAATGTGACGATCTGGCTTTAAGACGATTCGATAACAAATGGCAAAAACGGACGGATTTCTCAGGTTTTTACTACATATGAGCACCTTTCACATTCTCCCGTGCAACGCGGCTGCTAGTCCTCCTTTCATGGAAAATCTTAAGGTACTAGGTCATGTCCAAGCCACCAAAGCCGGCTAAAAAGTGAATAATCGACAACTAAAACTTGAATTGTACTACTTCTTACTGGCCATTACTTCAACTTAGAAGCTTCTTCTGTGTTCTACTATGGAGCTTTTAGTGTCTCCGCATACCGCAGCACGCGACATAGCTTTGCAGACGATAAGTGTAACCGTTTCAGAGAGAAAAGAGACCAATGTGACGATCTGGCTTTAAGTCGATTCGATAACAAATGACGAAAACGGACGGATTTCTCAGGTTTTTACTACATATGAACACTTTTCACATTCTCCCGTGCAACGCGGCTGCTAGTCCTCCTTTCATGCAAAATCCTAAGGTCCTAGGTCATGTCCAATCCACCAAAGCCGGCTAAAAAGTGAATAATCGACAACTAAAACTTGAATTGTACTACTTCTTACTGGCTATTACTTCAACTTAGAAGCTTCTTCTGTGTTCTACTATGGTGCTCTTAGTGTTTCCGTATATCGCAGCACGCGACATAGCTTTGCAGACGATAAGTGTAACCGTTTCAGAGAGAAGAGCGGCCAATGTGACGATCTGGCTTTAAGTCGATTCGATAACAAATGACGAAAACGGACGGATTTCTCAGGTTTTACTACATATGAACACTTTTCACATTCTCCCGTGCAACGCGGCTGCTAGTCCTCCTTTCATGCAAAATCTTAATGTCCTAGGTCATGTCCAAGCGACTAAAGCCGGCAAAAATGTGAATAATCGACAACTAAAACTTGAATTGTATTTCTTCTTACTGGCTATTACTTCAACTTAGAAGCTTCTTCTGTGTTCTACTATGGTGCTTTTAGTGTCTCCGCATACCGCAGCACGCGACATAGCTTTGCAGACGATAAATGAAACCGTCTCAGAGAGAAAAGCGGCCAATGTGACGATCTGGCTTTAAGTCGATTCGATAACAAATGACGAAAACGGACGGATTTCTCAGGTTTTTCCAACATATGAACACTTTTCACATTCTCCCGTGCAACGCGGCTGCTACTCCTCCTTCCATGCAAAATCTTAAGGTTCTAGGTCATGTCCAAGCCACCAAAGCCGGCTAAAAAGTGAATAATCGACAACTAAAACTTGAATTGTACTACTTCTTACTGGCTATTACTTCAAATTAGAAGCTTCTTCTGTGTTCTGCTATGGTGCTTTTAGTGTCTCCGCATACCGCAGCACGCGACATAGCTTTGCAGACGATAAATGTAACCGTCTCAGAGAGAAAAGCGGCCAATGAGACGATCTGGCTTTAAGTCGATTCGATAGCAAATGACGAAAACGGACGGATATCTCAGGTTTTTACTACATATGAACACTTTTCACATTCTCCCATGCAACGCGCCTGCAAGTACTCCTTTCATGCAAAATCATAAGGTTCCACCGCATGTCCAAGCCACCAAAGCCGGCTAAAAAGTGAATAATCGACAACTAAAACTTGAATTGTACTACTTCTTACTGGCTATTACTTCAACGTAGAAGCTCCTTCTGTGTTCTACTATGGTGCTTTTAGTGTTTCGGCATATCGCAGCACGTGACATAGCTTTGCAGACGATAAATGTAACCGTTTGAGAGAGAAGAATGGCCAATGTGACGATCTGGCTTGAAGTCAATTCGATAACAAATGACGAAAATGGACGGATTTCTCAGGTTTTTACTACATATGAACACTTTTCACATTCTCCCGTGCTACGCGGCTGCTAGTCTTCCTTTCATGCAAAATCTTAAGGTTCCACCGCATGTCCAAGCTACCAAAGCCGGCTAAAAAGTGAATAATCGACAACTAAAACTTGAATTGTACTACTTCTTACTGGCTATTACTTCAACTTAGAAGCTCCTTCTGTGTTCTACTATGGTGCTTTTAGTGTTTCGGCATATCGCAGCACGCGACATAGCTTTGCAGACGATAAATGTAACCGTTTGAGAGAGAAGAATAGCCAATGTGACGATCTGGCTTGAAGTCAATTCGATAACAAATGACGAAAATGGACGGATTTCTCAGGTTTTTACTACTTATGAACACTTTTCACATTCTCCCATGCAACGCGGCTGCTAGTCCTCCTTTCATGCAAAATCTTAAGGTCCTAGGTCATGTCCAAGAAACCAAAGCCGGCAAAAAAGTGAATAATCGACAACTAAAACTTGAATTGTACTACCTCTTACTGGCTATTACTTCAACATAGAAGCTTCTTCTGTGTTCTACTATGGTGCTTTTAGTGTTTCCGCATACCGCAGCACGCGACATAGCTTTGTAGACGATAAATGTAACCGTTTCAGAGAGAAGAGCGGCCAATGTGACGATCTGGCTTTAAGACGATTCGATAACAAATGGCAAAAACGGACGGATTTCTCAGGTTTTTACTACATATGAGCACCTTTCACATTCTCCCGTGCAACGCGGCTGCTAGTCCTCCTTTCATGGAAAATCTTAAGGTACTAGGTCATGTCCAAGCCACCAAAGCCGGCTAAAAAGTGAATAATCGACAACTAAAACTTGAAGTGTACTACTTCGTACTCTCTATTACTTCAACTTAGAAGTTTCTTCTGTGTTCTACTATGGAGCTTTTAGTGTCTCCGCATACCGCAGCACGCGACATAGCTTTGCAGACGATAAGTGTAACCGTTTCAGAGAGAAAAGAGACCAATGTGACGATCAGGCTTTAAGTCGATTCGATAACAAATGACGAAAACGGACGGATTTCTCAGGTTTTTACTACATATGAACACTTTTCACATTCTCCCGTGCAACGCGGCTGCTAGTCCTCCTTTCATGCAAAATCTTAATGTCCTAGGTCATGTCCAAGCGACTAAAGCCGGCAAAAATGTGAATAATCGACAACTAAAACTTGAATTGTACTACTTCTTACTGGCTATTACGTCAACTTAGAAGCTTCTTCTGTGTTCTACTATGGTGCTTTTATTGTTTCGGCATACCGCAGCACGTTACATAGCTTTGCAGACGATAAGTGTAACCGTTTCAGAGAGAAGAGCGGCCAATGTGACGATCTGGCTTTAAGTCGATTCGATAACAAATGACGAAAACGGACGGATTTCTCAGGTTTTCACTACATATGAACACTTTTCACATTCTCCCATGCAACGCGGCTGTTAGACCTCCTTTCATGCAAAATCTTAAGGTCCTAGGTCATGTCCAAGCCATCAAAGCCGCCTAAAAAGTGAATAATCGATAACTAAAACTTGAATTGTACTACTTCTTACTGGCTATTACTTCAACTTAGAAGCTTCTTCTGTGTTCTACTATGGTGCTTTTAGTGTTTCCGCATACTGCAGCACGCGACTTAGCTTTGCAGACGATAAATGTAACCGTTTCAGAGAGAAAAGCGGCCAATGTGACGATCTGTCTTTAAGTCGATTCGATAACAAATGGCGAAAACAGACGGATGTCTCACGTTTTTACTACATATGAACACTTTTCACATTCTCCCATGCAACGCGCCTGCAAGTACTCCTTTCATGCAAAATCATAAGGTTCCACCGCATGTCCAAGCCACCAAAGCCGGCTAAAAAGTGAATAATCGACAACTAAAACTTGAATTGTACTACTTCTTACTGGCTATTACTTCAACGTAGAAGCTCCTTCTGTGTTCTACTATGGTGCTTTTAGTGTTTCGGCATATCGCAGCACGTGACATAGCTTTGCAGACGATAAATGTAACCGTTTGAGAGAGAAGAATGGCCAATGTGACGATCTGGCTTGAAGTCAATTCGATAACAAATGACGAAAATGGACGGATTTCTCAGGTTTTTACTACATATGAACACTTTTCACATTCTCCCGTGCTACGCGGCTGCTAGTCTTCCTTTCATGCAAAATCTTAAGGTTCCACCGCATGTCCAAGCCACCAAAGCCGGCTAAAAAGTGAATAATCGACAACTAAAACTTGAATTGTACTACTTCTTACTGGCTATTACTTCAACTTAGAAGCTCCTTCTGTGTTCTACTATGGTGCTTTTAGTGTTTCGGCATATCGCAGCACGCGACATAGCTTTGCAGACGATAAATGTAACCGTTTGAGAGAGAAGAATAGCCAATGTGACGATCTGGCTTGAAGTCAATTCGATAACAAATGACGAAAATGGACGGATTTCTCAGGTTTTTACTACTTATGAACACTTTTCACATTCTCCCATGCAACGCGGCTGCTAGTCCTCCTTTCATGCGAAATCTTAAGGTCCTAGGTCATGTCCAAGAAACCAAAGCCGGCAAAAAAGTGAATAATCGACAACTAAAACTTGAATTGTACTACCTCTTACTGGCTATTACTTCAACATAGAAGCTTCTTCTGTGTTCTACTATGGTGCTTTTAGTGTTTCCGCATACCGCAGCACGCGACATAGCTTTGTAGACGATAAATGTAACCGTTTCAGAGAGAAGAGCGGCCAATGTGACGATCTGGCTTTAAGACGATTCGATAACAAATGGCAAAAACGGACGGATTTCTCAGGTTTTTACTACATATGAGCACCTTTCACATTCTCCCGTGCAACGCGGCTGCTAGTCCTCCTTTCATGGAAAATCTTAAGGTACTAGGTCATGTCCAAGCCACCAAAGCCGGCTAAAAAGTGAATAATCGACAACTAAAACTTGAAGTGTACTACTTCGTACTCTCTATTACTTCAACTTAGAAGTTTCTTCTGTGTTCTACTATGGAGCTTTTAGTGTCTCCGCATACCGCAGCACGCGACATAGCTTTGCAGACGATAAGTGTAACCGTTTCAGAGAGAAAAGAGACCAATGTGACGATCAGGCTTTAAGTCGATTCGATAACAAATGACGAAAACGGACGGATTTCTCAGGTTTTTACTACATATGAACACTTTTCACATTCTCCCGTGCAACGCGGCTGCTAGTCCTCCTTTCATGCAAAATCTTAATGTCCTAGGTCATGTCCAAGCGACTAAAGCCGGCAAAAATGTGAATAATCGACAACTAAAACTTGAATTGTACTACTTCTTACTGGCTATTACGTCAACTTAGAAGCTTCTTCTGTGTTCTACTATGGTGCTTTTATTGTTTCGGCATACCGCAGCACGTTACATAGCTTTGCAGACGATAAGTGTAACCGTTTCAGAGAGAAGAGCGGCCAATGTGACGATCTGGCTTTAAGTCGATTCGATAACAAATGACGAAAACGGACGGATTTCTCAGGTTTTCACTACATATGAACACTTTTCACATTCTCCCATGCAACGCGGCTGTTAGACCTCCTATCATGCAAAATCTTAAGGTCCTAGGTCATGTCCAAGCCATCAAAGCCGCCTAAAAAGTGAATAATCGATAACTAAAACTTGAATTGTACTACTTCTTACTGGCTATTACTTCAACTTAGAAGCTTCTTCTGTGTTCTACTATGGTGCTTTTAGTGTTTCCGCATACTGCAGCACGCGACTTAGCTTTGCAGACGATAAATGTAACCGTTTCAGAGAGAAAAGCGGCCAATGTGACGATCTGTCTTTAAGTCGATTCGATAACAAATGGCGAAAACAGACGGATTTCTCACGTTTTTACTACATATGAACACTTTTCACATTCTCCCATGCAACGCGCCTGCAAGTACTCCTTTCATGCAAAATCTTAAGGTTCCACCGCATGTCCAAGCCACCAAAGCCGGCTAAAAAGTGGATAATCAACAACTACAACTTGAATTGTACTACTTCTTACTGGCTATTACTTCAACTTAGAAGCTCCTTCTGTGTTCTACTATGGTGCTTTTAGTGTTTCGGCATATCGCAGCACGCGACATAGCTTTACAGACGATAAATGTAACCGTTTGAGAGAGAAGAATGGCCAATGTGACGATCTGGCTTGAAGTCAATTCGATAACAAATGACGAAAATGGACGGATTTCTCAGGTTTTTACTACATATGAACACTTTTCACATTCTCCCATGCAACGCGGCTGTTAGACCTCCTTTCATGCAAAATCTTACGGTCCTAGGTCATGTCCAAGCCACCAAAGCCGCCTAAAAAGTGAATAATCGATAACTAAAACTTGAATTGTACTACTTCTTACTGGCTATTACTTCAACTTAGAAGCTTCTTCTGTGTTCTACTATGGTGCTTTTAGTGTCTCCGCATACCGCAGCACGCGACATAGCTTTGCAGACGATAAATGTAACCGTCTCAGAGAGAAAAGCGGCAAATGTGACGATCTGGCTTTAAGTCGATTCCATAACAAATGACGAAAACGGACGGATTTCTCAGGTTTTTCCAACATATGAACACTTTTCACATTCTCCCGTGCAACGCGACTGCTAGTCTTCCTTTCATGCAAAATCTTAAGGTCCTAGGTCATGTCCAAGCCACCAAAGCCGGCTAAAAAGTGAATAATCGACAACTAAAACTTGAATTGTACTACTTCTTACTGGCTATTACTTCAACTTAGAAGCTTCTTCTGTGTTCTACTATGGAGCTTTTAGTGTCTCCGCATACCGCAGCACGCGACATAGCTTTGCAGACGATAAGTGTAACCGTTTCAGAGAGAAAAGAGACCAATGTGACGATCTGGCCTTAAGTCGATTCGATAACAAATGACGAAAACGGACGGATTTCTCAGGTTTTTACTACATATGAACACTTTTCACATTCTCCCGTGCAACGCGGCTGCTAGTCCTCGTTTCATGCAAAATCTTATGGTCCTAGGTCATGTCATAGCCACCAAAGCCGGCTAAAAAGTGAATAATCGACAATTAATACTTGAATTGTACTACTTCTTACTGGCTATTACTTCAACTTAGAAGCTTCTTCTGGGTTCTACTATGGTGCTTTTTGTGTTTTGGCATACCGTAGCACGCGACATAGCTTTGCAGACGATAAATGTAACCGTTTGAGAGAGAAGAATGGCCAATGTGACGATCTGGCTTTAAGTCGATTCGAAAACAAATGACGAAAACGGACGGCTTTCTCAGGTTTTTACTGCATATGAACACTTTTTACTTTCTACCGTGCAACGCGGCTGCTAGTCCTCCTTTCATGCAAAATCCTAAGGTCCTAGGTCATGTCCAATCCACCAAAGCCGGCTAAAAAGTGAATAATCGACAACTAAAACTTGAATTTTATTACTTCTTACTGGCTATTACTTCAACTTAGAAGCTTCTTCTGTGTTCTACTATGGTGCTTTTAGTGTCTCCGCATACCGCAGCACGCGTCATAGCTTTGCAGACGATAAATGAAACCGTCTCAGAGAGAAAAGCGGCCAATGTGACGATCTGGCTTTAAGTCGATTCGATAACAAATGACGAAAACGGACGGATTTCTCAGGTTTTTCCAACATATGGACACTTTTCACATTCTCCCGTGCAACGCGGCTCCTAGTCCTCCTTTCATGCAAAATCTTAAGGTCCTAGGTCATGTCCAAGCCACCAAAGCCGGCTAAAAAGTGAATAATCGACAACTAAAACATGAATTGTACTACTTCTTACTGGCTATTACTTCAACTTAGAAGCTTCTTCTGTGTTCTACTATGGTGCTTTTAGTGTCTCCGCACAGCGCAGCACGCGACATAGCTTTGCAAACGATAAATGTAACCGTCTCAGAGAGAAAAGCGGCCAATGAGACGATCTGGCTTTAAGTCGATTCGATAGCAAATGACGAAAACGGACGGATTTCTCAGGTTTTTACTACATATGAACACTTTTCACAATTCTCCCATGCAACGCGGCTGCTAGTCTTCCTTTCATGCAAAGTCTTAAGGTTCCACCGCATGTCCAAGCCACCAAAGCCGGCTAAAAAGCGAATAATCGACAACTAAAACTTGAATTGTACTGCTTCTTACTGGCTATTACTTCAACTTAGAAGCTCCTTCTGTGTTCTACTATGGTGCTTTTAGTGTTTCGGCATATCGCAGCACGCGTCATAGCTTTGCAGACGATAAATGTAACCGTTTGAGGGAGAAGAATGGCCAATGTGTCGATCTGGCTTGAAGTCAATTCGATAACAAATGACGAAAATGGACGGATTTCTCAGGTTTTTACTACATATGAACACTTTTCAAATTCTCCCATGCAACTCGGCTGTTAGACCTCCTTTCATGCAAAATCTTGAGGTCCTAGGTCATGTCCAAGCCACCAAAGCCGGCTAAAAAGTGAATAATCGACAACTAAAACTTGAATTGTACTACTTCTTACTGGCTATTACTTCAACTTAGAAGATTCTTCTGTGTTCTACTGTGGTGCTTTTAGTGTCTCCGCATACCGCAGCACGCGACATAGCTTTGCAGACAATAAATGTAACCGTCTCATTGAGGAAAGCAGCCAATGTGACGATCTGGCTTTAAGTCGATTCGATAACAAGTGACTAAAACGGACGGATTTCTCAGGTTTTTACTACATACGAACATTTTCACATTCTCCCGTGCAACGCGGCTGCTAGTCCTCCTTTCATGCAAAATCTTATGGTCATAGTTCATGTCCAAGCCACCAAAGCCGTCTAAAAAGTGAATAATGGACAACTAAAACTTGAATTGTATTACTTCTTACTGGCTATTACTTCAACTTAGAAGCTTCTTCTGTGTTCTACTATGGTGCTTTTAGTGTCGCCGCATACCGCAGCACGCGTCATAGCTTTGCAGACGATAAATGAAACCGTCTCAGAGAGAAAAGCGGCCAATGTGACGATCTGGCTTTAAGTTAATTCGATAACAAATGACGAAAACGGACGCATTTCTCAGGTTTTTACCACATATGAACACTTTTCGCATTCTGCCATGCAACGCGGCTGCTAGTCCTCCTTTCATGCAAAATCTTAAGGTCCTAGGTCATGTCCAATCCACCAAAGCCGGCTAAAAAGTGAATAATCGACAACTAAAACTTTAATTGTATTACTTCTTACTGGCTATTACTTCAACTTAGAAGCTTCTTCTGTGTTCTACTATGGTGCTTTTAGTGTCGCCGCATACCGCAGCACGCGTCATAGCTTTGCAGACGATAAATGAAACCGTCTCAGAGAGAAAAGCGGCCAATGTGACGATCTGGCTTTAAGTCGATTCGATAACAAATGACGAAAACGGACGGATTTCTCAGGTTTTTCCAACATATGAACACTTTTCACATTCTCCCGTGCAACGCGGCTCCTAGTCCTCCTTTCATGCAAAATCTTAAGGTCCTAGGTCATGTCCAAGCCACCAAAGCCGGCTAAAAAGTGAATAATCGACAACTAAAACATGAATTGTACTACTTGTTACTTTTTATTGCTTCAACTTAGAAGCTTCTTCTGTGTTCTACTATGGTGCTTTTAGTGTCTCCGCACACCGCAGCACGCGACATAGCTTTGCAAACGATAAATGTAACCGTCTAAGAGAGAAAAGCGGCCAATGAGACGATCTGGCTTTACGTCGATTCGATAGCAAATGACGAAAACGGACGGATTTCTCAGGTTTTTACTACATATGAACACTTTTCACAATTCTCCCATGCAACGCGGCTGCTCGTCTTCCTTTCATGCAAAGTCTTAAGGTTCCACCGCATGTCCAAGCCACCAAAGCCGGCTAAAAAGCGAATAATCGACAACTAAAACTTGAATTGTACTGCTTCTTACTGGCTATTACTTCAACTTAGAAGCTCCTTCTGTGTTCTACTATGGTGCTTTTAGTGTTTCGGCATATCGCAGCACGCGTCATAGCTTTGCAGACGATAAATGTAACCGTTTGAGAGAGAAGAATGGCCAATGTGTCGATCTGGCTTGAAGTCAATTCGATAACAAATGACGAAAATGGACGGATTTCTCAGGTTTTTACTACATATGAACACTTTTCAAATTCTCCCATGCAACTCGGCTGTTAGACCTCCTTTCATGCAAAATCTTGAGGTCCTAGGTCATGTCCAAGCCACCAAAGCCGGCTAAAAAGTGAATAATCGACAACTAAAACTTGAATTGTACTACTTCTTACTGGCTATTACTTCAACTTAGAAGATTCTTCTGTGTTCTACTGTGGTGCTTTTAGTGTCTCCGCATACCGCAGCACGCGACATAGCTTTGCAGACAATAAATGTAACCGTCTCATTGAGGAAAGCAGCCAATGTGACGATCTGGCTTTAAGTCGATTCGATAACAAGTGACGAAAACGGACGGATTTCTCAGGTTTTTACTACATACGAACATTTTCACATTCTCCCGTGCAACGCGGCTGCTAGTCCTCCTTTCATGCAAAATCTTATGGTCATAGTTCATGTCCAAGCCACCAAAGCCGTCTAAAAAGTGAATAATCGACAACTAAAACTTGAATTGTACTACTTCTTACTGGCTATTACTTCAACTTAGAAGATTCTTCTGTGTTCTACTATGGTGCTTTTAGTGTCTCCGCACACCGCAGGACGCGACATAGCTTTGCAGACGATAAATATAACCGTCTCAGAGAGAAAAGCGGCCAATGTGACGATCTGGCTTTAAGTCGATTCGATAACAAATGACGAAAACGGACAGATTTCTCACGTTTTTACTACATATGAACACTTTTCACATTCCCCCTTGCAACGCGGCTGCCAGTCCTCCTTTCATGCAAAATTTTAACGTCCTAGGTGATGTCCAAGCCACCAAAGCCGTCTAAAAAGTGAATAATCGACAACTAAAACTTTAATTGTACTACTTCTTGCTGGCTATTGCTTCAACTTAGAAGCTTCTTCTGTGTTCTACTATGGTTCTTTTAGTGTCTCCGCATCCCGCAGCACGCGACATAGCTTTGCAGACGATAAATGTAACCGTCTCAGAGAGAAAAGCGGCCAATGTGACGATATGGCTTTAAGTCGATTCGATAACAAAAGACGAAAACGGACGGATTTCTCAGGTTTTTAGTACATATGAACACTTTTCACATTCTCCCATGCAACGCGGCTGCTAGTCCTCCTTTCATGCAAAATGTTAAGGTCCTAGGTCATGTCCAAGCCACCAAAGCCGGCTAAAAAGTGAATAATCGACAACTAAAACTTGAATAGTACTACTTCTTACTGGCTATTACTTCAACTTAGAAGCTTCTTCTGTGTTCTACTATGGTGCTTTTAGTGTTTCTGCTTACCGCAGCACGCGACATAGCTTTGCAGACGATAAATGTAACCGTCTCAAAGAGAAAAGCGGCCAATGTGACGATCTTACTTTAAGTCGATTCGATAACAAATGACGAAAACGGACGGATTTCTCAGGTTTTTACTACATATGAACACTTTTCACATTCTCCCGTGCAACGCGGCTGCTAGTCCTCCTTTCATGCAAAATCTTAAGGTCGTAGGTCATGTCTAAGCCACCAAAGCCGGCTAAAAAGTGAATAATCGACAACTAAACTTGAATAGTACTACATCTTACTGCCTATTACGTCAACTTAGAAGCTTCTTCTGTGTTCTACTATGGTGCTTTTAGTGTCTCCGCACACCGCAGCACGTGACATAGCTTTGCAGACGATAAGTGCAACCGTTTCAGAGAGAAGAGCGGCCAATGTGACGATTTTACTTTAAGTCGATTCGATAACAAATGACGAAAACGGACGGATTTCTCAGGTTTTTACTACATATGAACACTTTTCACATTCTCCCATGCAACGCGGCTGCTAGTCCTCCTTTCATGCAAAATGTTAAGGTCCTAGGTCATGTCCAAGCCACCAAAGCCGGCTAAAAAGTGAATAAGCGACAACTAAAACTTGAATAGTACTACTTCTTACTGGCTATTACTTCAACTTAGAAGCTTCTTCTGTGTTCTACTATGGTGCTTTTAGTGTTTCTGCTTACCGCAGCACGCGACATAACTTTGCAGAGGGATAAATGTAACCGTCTCAGAGAGAAAAGCGGCCATTGTGGCGATCTGGCTTTAAGTCGATTCGATAAGAAATGACGAAAACGGACGGATTTCTCAGGTTTTTACTACATATGAACACTTTTCACATTCTCCCGTGCAACGCAGCTGCTAGTCCTCCTTTCATGCAAAGTCTTAAGGTCCTAGGTCATGTCCAAGCCACCAAAGCCGGCTAAAAAGCGAATAATCGACAACTAAAACTTGAATTGTACTACTTCTTACTGCCTATTACTTCAACTTAGAAGCTTCTTCTGTGTTGTACTATGGTGCTTTTAGTGTCTCTGCATACCGCAGAACGCGACATAGCTTTGCAGAGGATAAATGTAACCGTCTCAGAGAGAAAAGCGGCCAATGTGACGATCTGGCTTTAAGTCGATTCGATAACAAATTACGAAAACGGACGGATTTCTTAGGTTTTTACTACATATGAACACTTTTCACATTATCCCGTGCAACGCGGCTGCAAGTCCTCCTATCATGCAAAATTTTAACGTCCTAGGTGATGTCCAAGCCACCAAAGCCGTCTAAAAAGTGAATAATCGACAACTAAAACTTGAATTCTACTACTTCTTACTGGCTATTGCTTCAACTTAGAAGCTTCTTCTGTGTTCTACTATGGTTCTTTTAGTGTCTCCGCATCCCGCAGCACGCGACATAGCTTTGCATACGATAAATGTAACCGTCTCAGAGAGAAAAGCGGCCAATGTGACGATCTGGCTTTAAGTCGATTCGATAACAAAAGACGAAAACGGACGGATTTCTAAGGTTTTTAGTACATATGAACACATTTCACATTCTCCCATGCAACGCGGCTGCTAGTCCTCCTTTCATGCAAAATGTTAAGGTCCTAGCTCATGGCCAAGGCACCAAAGCCAGCTAAAATGTCAATAATCGATAACTAAAACTTGAATTGTACTACTTCTTACTAGCTATTACGTCAACTTAGAAGCTTCTTCTGTGTTCTACTATGGTGCTTTTAGTGTCTCCGCACACCGCTGCACGCGACATAGATTTGCAGACGATAAGTGTAACCGTTTCAGAGAGAAGAGCGGCCAATGTGACGATCTGGCTTTAAGTCGATTCGGTAACAAATGACGAAAACGGACGGTTTTCGCAGGTTTTTACTACATATGAACACTTTTCACATTCTCCCGTGCAACGCGGCTGCTAGTCCTCCTTTCATGCAAAGTCTTATGGTCCTAGGTCATGTCCAAGCCGCCAAAGCCGGCTAAAAAGTGAATAATCGACAACTAAAACTTGAATTGTACTACTTCTTACTGGCTATTACTTCAAGTTAGAAGATTCTTCTGTGTTCTACTATGGTGCTTTTAGTGTCTCCGCACACCGCAGCACGCGACATAGCTTTGCAGACGATAAATGTAACCGTCTCAGAGAGAAAAGCGGCCAATGTGACGATCTGGCTTTAAGTCGATTCGATAACAAATGACGAAAACGGACGGATTTCTCACGTTTTTACTACATATGAACACTTTTCACATTCCCCCTTGCAACGCGGCTGCCAGTCCTCCTTTCATGCAAAATTTTAACGTCCTAGGTGATGTCCAAGCCACAAAAGCCGTCTAAAAAGTGAATAATCGACGCCTAAAACTCGAATTGTACTACTTCTTGCTGGCTATTGCTTCAACTTAGAAGCTTCTTCTGTGTTCTACTATGGTTCTTTTAGTGTCTCCGCATCCCGCAGCACGCGACATAGCTTTGCAGACGATAAATGTAACCGTCTCAGAGAGAAAAGCGGCCAATGTGACGATATAACTTTAAGTCGATTCGATAACAAATGACGAAAACGGACGGATTTCTCAGGTTTTTACTACATATGAACACTTTTCACATTCTCCCGTGCAACGCGGCTGCTAGTCCTCCATTCATGCAAAATCTTATATTCCTAGGTCATGTCATAGCCACCAAAGCCGACTAAAAAGTGAATAATCGACAACTAAAACTTGAATTGTACTACTTCTTACTGGCTATCACTTCAACTTAGAAGCTTCTTCTGTGTTCTACTATGGTGCTTTTAGTGTTTCCGCATACTGCAGCACGCGACATAGCTTTGCAGACGATAAATGTAACCGATTCAGAGAGAAGAGCGGCCAAGGTGACGATCTGGCTTTAAGTAGATTCGATAACAAATGACGAAAACGGGCGGATTTCTCAGGTTTTTGCTACATATGAACACATTGCACATTTCCCGTGCAAAGCGGATGCAAGTACTCTTTTCATGCAAAATCTTAAGGTCCTAGGTTATGTCCAAGCCACCAAAGCCGGCTAAAAAGTGAATAATCGACAACTAAAACTTGAATTGTACTACTTCTTACTGGCTATTACTTCAACTTACAAGTTTCTTCTGTGTTCCACTATGGTGCTTTTAGTGTCTCCGCATACCGCAGCACGCGACATAGCATTCCAGACAATAAATGAAACCTTCTCAGAGAGAAAAGTGGCCAATGTGGCGATCTGGCTTTAAGTCGATTCGATAACAAATGACGAAAACGGACGGATTTCTCAGGTTTTTGCTACATATGAACACTTTTCACATTCTCCCGTGCAACGCAGCTGCAAGTCCTCCTTTCATGCAAAATCTTTAGGTACTAGGTCATGTCCAAGCCAATAAAGCCGGCTAAAAAGTGAATAATCGACAACTAATACTTGAATTGTACTACTTGTTACTTTTTATTGCTTCAACTTAGAAGCTTCTTCTGTGTTCTACTATGGTGCTTTTAGTGTCTCCGCATACCGCAGCACGTGACATAGCTTTGCAGACGATAAACGTAACCATTTCAGAGAGAAAAGCGGCCATAGTGACGATCTGGCTTTAAGTCGATTCGATAACAAATGACGAAAACGGACGGATATCTCAGGTTTTTACTACATATGAACACTTTTCACATTCTCCCGTGCAACGCGGCTGCTAGTCCTCCATTCATGCAAAATCTTATATTCCTAGGTCATGTCATAGCCACCAAAGCCGACTAAAAAGTGAATAATCGACAACTAAAACTTGAAATGTACTACTTCTTACTGGCTATCACTTCAACTTAGAAGCTTCTTCTGTGTTCTACTATGGTGCTTTTAGTGTTTCCGCATACTGCAGCACGCGACATAGCTTTGCAGACGATAAATGTAACCGATTCAGAGAGAAGAGCGGCCAAGGTGACGATCTGGCTTTAAGTAGATTCGATAACAAATGACGAAAACGGGCGGATTTCTCAGGTTTTTGCTACATATGAACACATTTCACATTTCCCGTGCAAAGCGGATGCAAGTACTCTTTTCATGCAAAATCTTAAGGTCCTAGGTTATGTCCAAGCCACCAAAGCCGGCTAAAAAGTGAATAATCGACAACTAATATCTGAATTGTACTACTTCTTACTGGCTATTACTTCAACTTTGAAGCTTCATCTGTGTTCTACTATGGTGCTTTTAGTGTCTCCGCATACCGCAGCACGCGACATAGGTTTGCAGACGATAAATGTAACCGTGTCAGAGAGAAAAGCGGCCAATGTGACGATCTGGCTTTAAGTCGATTCGATAACAAATGACGAAAACGGACGGATTTCTCACGTTTTTACTACATATGAACACTTTTCACATTCTCCCGTGCAACGCGGCTGCTAGTCCTCCTTTCAAGCAAAATCTTAAGGTCCTAGGTCATGTCCAAGCCACCAAAGCCGGCTAAAAAGTGAATAATCGACAACTACAACTTGAATTGTACTACTTCTTACTGGCTATTACTTCTACTTAGAAGCTTATTCTGTGTTCTACTATGGTTCTTTTAGTGCCTCCGCATACCGCAGCACGCGACATAGCTTTGCAGACGATAAATGTAGCCGTGTCAGAGAGAAAAGCGGCCAATGTGACGATCTGGCTTTAAGTCGATTCGATAACAAATGGCGAAAACGGACGGATTTCTCAGGTTTTTCCTACATATGAACACTTTTCACATTATCCCGTGCAACGCGGCTGCAAGTCCTCCTTTCATGCAAAATCTTAAGGTCCTAGGTCATGTCCAAGCCACCATAGCCGGCTAAAAAGTGAATAAACGACAGCTAAAACTTGAATTGTACTACTTCTTACTGGCTATTACTTCAACTTAGAAGCTTCTTCTGTGTTCTTCTATGGTGCTTTAAGTGTCTCCGCATACCGCAGCACGCGACATAGCTTTGCAGACGATAAATGTAACTGTCTCAGAGAGAAATTCGGCCAATGTGACGATCTGGCTTTAAGTCGATTCGATAACAAATGACGAAAACGGACTGATTTCTCAGGTTTTTACTACATATGAACACTTTTCACATTCTCCCATACAACGCGGCTGCTAGTCCTCCTTTCATGCAAAATCTTAAGGTCCTAGGTCATATCCAAGCCACCAAATCCGGCCAAAAAGTGAATAATCGATACCTATAACATGACTTGTACTACTTCTTACTTTCTATTACATCAACTTAGAAGTTTCATCTGTGTTCTACTACTGAACTTTTAGTGTCTCCGCATACCGCAGCACGCGACATAGCTTTGCAGACGATAAATGTAACCGTCTCAGAGAGAAAAGCGGCCATTGTGACGATCTGGCTTTAAGTCGATTCGATAACAAATGACGAAAACGGACGGATTTCTCAGGTTTTTACTACATATGAACACTTTTCACATTCTCCCGTGCAACGCGGTTCCTAGTCCTCCTTTCATGCAAAGTCTTATGGTCCTAGGTCATGTCCAAGCCACTAAAGCCGGCTAAAAGGTGAATAACCAACAACTAATACTAGAATTGTACTACTTCTTACTTGCTATTACTTCAACTTAGACGCTTCTTCTGTGTTCTACTATGGTGCTTTTAGTGTGTCCGCATACCGCAGCACGCGACATAGGTTTGCAGACGATAAATGTAACCGTCTCTGAGAGAAAAGCGGCCAATGTGACGATCTGGCTTTAAGTCGATTCGGTAACAAATGACGAAAACGGAAGGATTTCTCAGGTTTTTACTACATATGAACACTTTTCACATTCTCCCGTGCAACGCGGCTGCTAGTCCTCCTTTCAAGCAAAATCTTAAGGTCCTAGGTCATGCCCAAGCCACCAAAGCCGGCTAAAAAGTGAATGATCGACAACTACAACTTGAATTGTACTACTTCATACTGGCTATTACTTCAACTTAGAAGCTTATTCTGTGTTCTACTATGGTTCTTTTAGTGCCTCCGCATACCGCAGCACGCGACATAGCTTTGCAGACGATAAATGTAACCGTGTCAGAGAGAAAAACGGCCAATGTGACGATCTGGCTTTAAGTCGATTCGATAACAAATGACGAAAACGGACGGATTTCTCAGGTTTTTCCTACATATGAACACTTTTCACATTATCCCGTGCAACGCGGCTGCAAGTCCTCCTTTCATGCAAAATCTTAAGGTCCTAGGTCATGTCCAAGCCACCAAAGCCGGCTAAAAAGTGAATAATCGACAACTAAAATTTGAATTGTACTACTTCTTACTGGCTATTACTTCAACTTAGAAGCTTCTTCTGTGTTCTGTGGTGCTCTTAGTGTCTCCGCATATTGCAGCACGCGACATAGCTTTGCAGAAGATACGTGTAACCGTCTCAGAGAGAAAAGCGGCCAATGTGACGATCTGGCTTTAAGTCGATTCGATAACAAATGACGAAAACGGACGGATTTCTCATGTTTTTACTTCATATGAACACTTTTCACATTCTCCCGTGCAACGCGGCTGCAAGTCCTCCTTTCAAGCAAAATCTTAAGGTCCTAGGTCATGTCCAAGCCACCAAATCCGGCTAAAAAGTGAATAATCGATACCTATAACTTGACTTGTACTACTTCTTACTTTCTATTACATCAACTTAGAAGTTTCATCTGTGTTCATCTACTGAACTTTTAGTGTCTCCGCATACCGCAGCACGCGACATAGCTTTGCAAACGATAAGTACAACCGTCTAAGAGAGAAGAGCGGCCAATGTGACGATCTAATTTTAAGTCGATTCGATAACAAATGACGAAAACGGACGGATTTCTCAGGTTTTTACTACATATGAACACTTTTCACATTCTCCCTTGCAACGCGGCTGCTAGTGCTCCTTTCATGCAAAATGTTAAGGTCCTAGCTCATGGCCAAGGCACCAAAGCCAGCTAAAATGTCAATAATCGATAACTAAAACTTGAATTGTACTACTTCTTACTGGCTATTACGTCAACTTAGAAGCCTCTTCTGTGTTCTACTATGGTGCGTTTAGTGTCTCCACATACCGCAGCACGCGACATAGCTTTGCAGACTATAAATGTAACCGTCTCAGAGAGAAAAGCGGCCAATGTGACGATCTGGCTTTAAGTCGATTCGATAACAAATGACGAAAACGGGCGGATTTCTCAGGTTTTTACTACATATGAAAACTTTTCACATTCTCCCATGCAACGCGGCTGCAAGTCCTCCTTTCATACAAAATCTTATGGTCCTAGGTCATGTCCAAGCCACCAATGCCGGCTAAAAAGTGAATAATCGACAACTAAAACTTGAATTGTACTACTGCTTACTGGCTATTACTTCAACTTAGAAGCTTCTTCTGTGTTCTACTACGGTGCTTTTAGTGTCTCCGCATACCGCAGCACGCGACATAGCTTTGCAAACGATAAGTACAACCGTCTAAGAGAGAAGAGCGGCCAATGTGACGATCTAATTTTAAGTCGATTCGATAACAAATGACGAAAACGGACGGATTTCTCAGGTTTTTACTACATATGAACACTTTTCACATTCTCCCTTGCAACGCGGCTGCTAGTGCTCCTTTCATGCAAAATGTTAAGGTCCTAGGTCATGTCCAAGCCACCAAATCCGGCTAAAATGTGAATAATCGACAACTAAAACTTGAATTGTACTACTTCTTACTGGCTATTACTTCAACTTAGAAGCTTCTTCTGTGTTCTACTATGGTGCTTTTAGTGTCTCCGCATACCGCAGCAGGCGACATAGATTTGCAGACGATAAATGTAACCGTCTCAGAGAGAAAAGCAGCCAATGTGACGATCTGGCTTTAAGTCGATTCGGTAACAAATGACGAAAACGGAAGGATTTCTCAGGTTTTTACTACATATGAACACTTTTCACATTCTCCCGTGAAACGCGGCTGCTAGTCCTCCTTTCAAGCAAAATCTTAAGGTCCTAGGTCATGTCCAAGCCACCAAAGCCGGCTAAAAAGTGAAAGATCGACAACTACAACTTGAATTGTACTACTTCTTACTGGCTATTACTTCAACTTAGAAGCTTATTCTGTGTTCTACTATGGTTCTTTTAGTGCCTCCGCATACCGCAGCACGCGACATAGCTTTGCAGACGATAAATGTAACCGTCTCTGAGAGAAAAGCGGCCAATGTGACGATCTGGCTTTAAGTCGATTCGATAACAAATGACGAAAACGGACGGATTTCTCAGTTTTTTCCTACATATGAACACTTTTCACATTATCCCGTGCAACGCGGCTGCAAGTCCTCCTTTCATGCAAAATCTTAAGGTCCTAGGTCATGTCCAAGACACCAAAGCCGGCTAAAAAGTGAATAATCGACAACTAAAATTTGAATTGTACTACTTCTTACTGGCTATTACTTCAACTTAGAAGCTTCTTCTGTGTTCTGTGGTGCTCTTAGTGTCTCCGCATATTGCAGCACGCGACATAGCTTTGCAGACGATACGTGTAACCGTCTGAGAGAGAAAAGCGGCCAATGTGACGATCTGGCTTTAAGTCGATTCGATAACAAATGACGAAAACGGACGGATTTCTCATGTTTTTACTTCATATGAACACTTTTCACATTCTCCCGTGCAACGCGGCTGCAAGTCCTCCTTTCAAGCAAAATCTTAAGGTCCTAGGTCATGTCCAAGCCACCAAATCCGGCTAAAAAGTGAATAATCGATACCTATAACTTGACTTGTACTACTTCTTACTTTCTATTACATCAACTTAGAAGTTTCATCTGTGTTCTACTACTGAACTTTTAGTGTCTCCGCATACCGCAGCACGCGACATAGCTTTGCAAACGATAAGTACAACCGTCTAAGAGACAAGAGCGGCCAATGTGACGATCTAATTTTAAGTCGATTCGATAACAAATGACGAAAACGGACGGATTTCTAAGGTTTTTACTACATATGAACACTTTTCACATTCTCCCGTGCAACGCGGCTGCTAGTCCTCCTTTCATACAAAATCGTATGGTCCTAGGTCATGTCATAGCCACCAAAGCCGGCTAAAAAGTTAACAATCGACAACTAAAACTTGAATTGTACTACTTCCTACTGGCTATTACTGCAACTTAGAAGCTTCTTCTGTATTCTACTATGGTGCTTTTAGTGTTTCCGCATACCGCAGCACGCGACATAGCTTTTGCAGACGATAAATATAATAGTTTCAGAGAGAAGAGCGGCCAATGTGACGATCTGGCTTTAAGTCGATTCGATAACAAATGACGAAAACGGACGGATTTCTCAGGTTTTTACTACATATGAACACTTTTCACATTCTCCCGTGCAACGCGGCTGCTAGTCCTCCTTTCAAGCAAAATCGTAAGATCCTAGGTCATGTCCAAGCCACCAAAGCCGGCTAAAAAGTGAATAATCGACAACTACAACTTGAATTGTACTACTTCTTACTGGCTATTACTTCAACTTAGAAGCTTATTCTGTGTTCTACTATGGTTCTTTTAGTGTCTCCGCATACCGCAGCACGCGACATAGCTTTGCAGACGATAAATGTAACCGTTTCAGAGAGAAAAGCGGCCAATGTGACGATCTGGCTTTAAGTCGATTCGATAACAAATGACGAAAACGGACGGATTTCTCAGGTTTTTCCTACATATGAACACTTTTCACATTATCCCGTGCAACGCGGCTGCAAGTCCTCCTTTCATGCAAAATCTTAAGGTCCTAGGTCATGTCCAAGCCACCAAAGCCGGCTAAAAAGTGAATAATCGACAACTAAAATTTGAATTGTACTACTTCTTACTGGCTATTACTTCAACTTAGAAGCTTCTTCTATGTTCTATGGTGCTCTTAGTGTCTCCGCATATTGCAGCACGCGACATAGCTTTGCAGACGATAAATGTAACCGTCTCAGAGAGAAAAGCGGCCAATGTGACGATCTGGCTTTAAGTCGATTCGATAACAAATGACGAAAACGGAGGGATTTCTCATGTTTTTACTACATATGAACGCTTTTCACATCCTCCCGTGCAACGCGGCTGCAAGTCCTCCTTTCATGCAAAATCTTATGGTCCTAGGTCATGTCCAAGCCACCAATGCGGGCTAAAAAGTGAATAATCGACAACTAAAACTTGAATTGTACTACTTCTTACTGGCTATTACTTAAACTTAGAAGCTTCTTCTGTGTTCTACTATGGTGCTTTTAGTGTTTCGGCTTAACGCAGCACGCGACATATCTTTGCAGACGATAAATGTAACCGTTTTAGAGAGAAGAATGGCCAATGTGACGATCTTCCTTCAAGTCGATTCGATAACAAATGACGAAAACGGACGGATTTCTCATGTTTTTACTACATATGAACACTTTTCACATTCTCCCGTGCAACGCGGCTGCAAGTCCTCCTTTCATACAAAATCTTATGGTCCTAGGTCATGTCCAAGCCACCAATGCCGGCTAAAAAGTGAATAATCGACAACTAAAACTTGAATTGTACTACTGCTTACTGGCTATTACTTCAACTTAGAAGCTTCTTCTGTGTTCTACTACGGTGCTTTTAGTGTCTCCGCATACCGCAGCACGCGACATAGCTTTGCAAACGATAAGTACAACCGTCTAAGAGAGAAGAGCGGCCAATGTGACGATCTAATTTTAAGTCGATTCGATAACAAATGACGAAAACGGACGGATTTCTCAGGTTTTTACTACATATGAACACTTTTCACATTCTCCCTTGCAACGCGGCTGCTAGTGCTCCTTTCATGCAAAATGTTAAGGTCCTAGCTCATGGCCAAGGCACCAAAGCCAGCTAAAATGTCAATAATCGATAACTAAAACTTGAATTGTACTACTTCTTACTGGCTATTACGTCAACTTAGAAGCCTCTTCTGTGTTCTACTATGGTGCTTTTAGTGTCTCCACATACCGCAGCACGCGACATAGCTTTGCAGACTATAAATGTAACCGTCTCAGAGAGAAAAGCGGCCAATGTGACGATCTGGCTTTAAGTCGATTCGATAACAAATGACGAAAACGGGCGGATTTCTCAGGTTTTTACTACATATGAAAACTTTTCACATTCTCCCATGCAACGCGGCTGCTAGTCCTCCTTTCATGATAAATCTTATGGTCCTAGATCATGTCCAAGCCACCAAAGCCGGCTAAAATGTGAATAATCGACAACTAAAACTTGAATTGTACTACCTCTTACTGGCTATTACCTCAACTTAGAAGTTTCTTCTGTGTTATACTACTGAACTTTAAGTGTCTCCGCATACCGCAGCGCGCGACATAGCTTTGCAGACGATAAATGTAACCGTTTCAGACAGAAGAGCGGCCAATGTGACGATCTGGCTTTAAGTCGATTCGATAACAAATGACGAAAACGGACGGATTTCTCAGCTTTTTACTACATATGAACACTTTTCATATTCTCCCGTGCAACGCGGCTGCTAGTCCTCCTTTCATGCAAAATCTTAAGGTCCTAGTTTATGTCCAAGCCACGAAAGCCGGCTAAAAAGTGAATAATCGACAACTAAATCTTGAAATGTACTACTTCTTACTGGCTACTGCTTCAACTTAGAAGCTTCTTCTGTGTTCTACTATGGTGCTTTTAATGTCTTCGCATACCGCAGCACGCGACATAGCTTTGCAGACGATAAATGTAACCTTTTCAGCAGAAGAGCGGCCAATGTGACGATCTGGCTTTAAGTCGATTCAGTAACAAATGACGAAAACGGACGGATTTTTCAGGTTTTTACTACATATGAACACTTTTCACATTCTCCCGTGCAACGCGGCTGCAAGTCCTCCTTTCATGCAAAATCTTAAGGTCCTAGGTCCTGTCGAAGCCACCAAAGCCGGCTAAAAAGTGAATAATCGACAACTAAAACTTGAATTGCACTACTTCTTACTGGCTATTGCTTCAACTTAGAATCTTCTCCTATGTTCTACTATGGTGCTTTTAGCATCTCCGCATACCGCAGCACGCGACATAGCTTTGCAGACGATAAATGTAACCGTTTCAGACAGAAGAGCGGCCAATGTGTCGATCTGGCTTTAGGTCGATTCGATAACAAATGACGAAAACGGACGGATTTCTCAGCTTTTTACTACATATGAACACTTTTCACATTCTCCCGTGCAACGCAGCTGCTAGTCCTCCTTTGATGCAAAATCTTAAGGTTCCACCTTATGTCCAAGGCACCAAAGCCGGCTAAAAATCAATAATCGGTAACCTAAACTTGAATTGTACTACTTCTTACTGGCCATTGCTTCAACTTCGAAGCTTCATCTGTGTTCTACTATGGTGCTTTTAGTGTCTCCGCATACCGCAGCACGTGACATAGCTTTGCAGACGATAAACGTAACCGTTTCAGAGAGAAGAGCGGCCTATGTGACGATCTGGCTTTAAGTCGATTCGATAACAAATGACGAAAAGGGACGGATTTCTCAGGTTTTTACTACATATGAACCCTTTTCACATTCTCAGATGCAACGCAGCTGCTAGTCCACCTTTCATGCAAAATCTTAAGGTTCCACCTCCTGTCCAAGGCACCAAAGCCGGCTAAAAATCAATAATCGATAACCAAAACTTGAATTGTACTACTTCTTACTGGCCATTGCTTCAACTTAGAAGCTTATTCTGTGTTCTACTATGGTGCTTTTAGTGTCTCCGCATACCGCAGCACGCGACATAGCTTTGCAGACGATAAATGTAACCGTCTCAGAGAGAAAAGCGGCCAATATGACTATCTGGCTTTAAGTCGATTCGATAACAAATTACGAAAACGGACGGATTTCTCAGGTTTTTACTACATATGAACACCTTTCACATTCTCCCGTGCAACGCGGCTACCAGTCCTCTTTTCATGCAAAATCTTAAGGTCCTAGGTCATGTCCAAGCCACCAAAACTGGCTAAAAAGTGAATAATCGACAACTAATACTTGAATTTTACTACTTCTTACTGGCTATTACTTCAACTTAGAAGCTTCTTCTGTGTTCTACTATGGTGCTTTTAGTGTCTCCGCATACCGCAGCACGCGACATAGCTTTGCAGACGATAAATGTAACCGTCTCAGAGAGAAAAGCGTCAATGTGATGATCTGGCTTTAAGTCGATTCGATAACAAATGACGAAAACGGACGGATTTCTCAGGTTTTACTACATATGAACACTTTTAACATTCTCCCGTGGAACGCGGCTGCTAGTCCTCCTTTCATGCAAAATCGTAAGGTACTAGGTCATGTCCAAGCCAATAAAGCCGCCTAAAAAGTGAATAATCGACAACTAATATTGAATTGTACTACTTGTTACTTTTTATTGCTTCAACTTAGAAGCTTCTTCTGTGTTCTACTATGGTGCTTTTAGTGTCTCCGCATACCGCAGCACGCGACATAGCTTTGCAGACGATAAATGTAACCGATCCAGAGAGAAGAGTGGCCAATGTGACGATCTGGCTTTAAGTAGATTAGATAACAAATGACGAAAACGGACGGATTTCTCAGGTTTTTAGTACATATGAACACTTTTTCACATTCTCCCGTGCAACGCGACTGCTAGTCCTCCTTTCATGCAAAATCTTAAGGTCCTAGGTCATGTCCAAGCCACCAAAGCCGGCTAAAAAGTGAATAATCGACGCCTAAAACTTGAATTGTACTACTTCTTACTGGCTATTACTTCAACTTAGAAGCTTCTTCTGTGTTCTACTATGGTGCTTTTAGTGTCTCCGCATACCGCAGCACGTGACATAGCTTTGTAGACGATAAACGTAACCGTTTCAGAGAGAAAAGCGGCCATAGTGACGATCTGGCTTTAAGTCGATTCGATAACAAATGACGAAAACGGACGGATTTCTGAGGTTTTTACTACATGCGAACCCTTTTGACATTCTCCCGTGCAACGCGGCTGCTAGTCCTCCTTTCAAGCAAAATCTTAAGGTTCCACCTCATGTCCAAGGCACCAAAGCCGGCTAAAAATCAATAATAGATAACCAAAACATTGAATTGTACTACTTCTTACTGACCATTGCTTCAACTTAGAAGCTTATTCTGTGTTCTACTATGGTGCTTTTAAGGTCTCCGCATACCGCAGCACGCGACATAGCTTTGAGGACGATAAATGTAACCGTCTCAGAGAGAAAAGCGGCCAATGTGACGATCTGGCTTTAAGTCGATTTGATAACAAAAGACGAAAACGAACGGATTTCTCAGGTTTTTACTACATATGAACACTTTTCACATTCTCCCGTGCACCGCGGCTGCTAGTCCTCCTTTCATGCAAAATCTTAAGGTCCTAGGTCATGTCCAAGCCACCACAGCCGGCTAAAATGTGGATAATCGACAACTAACACTTGAATTTTACTACTTCTTACTGGCTATTGCTTTAACTTAGAAGCTTCTTCTGTGTTCTACTATGGTGCTTTTAGTGTCTCCGCATACCGCAGCACGCGACATAGCTTTGCAGACGATAAATGTAATCGTCTCAGAGAGAAAAGCGGCCAATGTGGCGATCTGGCTTTAAGTCGATTCGATAACAAATGCCGAAAACGGACGGATTTCTCAGGTTTTTACTACATATGAACACTTTTCACATTCTCCCGTGCAACGCGGCTGCTAGTCCTCCTTTCATGCAAAATCTTAAGGTACTAGGTCATGTCCAAGCCAATAAAGCCGGCTAAAAAGTGAATAATCGACAACTAATACTTGATTTGTACTACTCGTTACTTTTTATTGCTTCAACTTAGAAGCCTCTTCTGTGTTCTACTATGGTGCTTTTAGTGTCTCCGCATACCGCAGCACGAGACATAGCCTTGCAGACGATAAACGTAACCATTTCAGAGAGAAAAGCGGCCAAAGTGACGATCTGGTTTTAAGTCGATTCGATAACAAATGACGAAAACGGACGGAGTTCTCAGGTTTTTAGTACATATGAACACTTTTCACATTCTCCCGTGCAACGCGGCTGCTAGTCCTCCTTTCATACAAAATCTTAGGGTACTGGGTCATGTCCAAGCCAATAAAGCCAGCTAAAAAGTAAATAATCGACAACTAATACTTGAATTGTACTACTTGTTACTTTTTATTGCTTCAACTTAGAAGCTTCTTCTGTGTTCTACTATGGTGCTTTTAGTGTCTCCGCATACCGCAGCACGTGACATAGTTTTGCAGACGATAAACGTAACCGTCTCAGAGAGAAAAGCGGCAATAGTGACGAATTGGCTTTAAGTCGATTCGATAACAAATGACGAAAACGGACGGATTTCTCAGGTTTTTACTACATATGAACACTTTTCACATTTTCCCGTGCACCGCGGCTGCTATTCCTCCTTTCATGCAAAATATTAAGGTCCTAGGTCATATCCAAGCCACCAAAGCCGGCTAAAATGTGAATAATCGACAACTAAAACCTGAATTGTACTACTTCTTACTGGCCATTGCTTCAACTTAGAAGCTTCATCTGTGTTCTACTATGGTGCATTTAGTGTCTCCGCATACCGCAGCAAGCGACATAGCTTTGCAGAAGATAAATGTAACCGTCTCAGAGAGAAAAGCGGCCAATGTGACGATCTGGCTTTAAGTCGATACGATAACAAATTACGAAAACGGACGGATTTCTCAGGTTTTTACTACATATGAACCCTTTACACATTCTCCCGTGCAACGCAGCTGCTAGTCCTCTTTTCATGCAAAATGTTAAGGTTCCACCTCTTGTCCAAGTCACCAAAGCCGCTAAAAATCAATAATCGATAACCAAAACTTGAATTGTACTGCTTCTTATGGCTATTGCTTCAACTTAGAAGCTTTTTCTGTGTTCTACTATGGTGCTTTTAAGGTCTCCGCATACCGCAGCACGCGACATAGCTTTGCAGACGATAAATGTAACCGTCTCAGAGAGAAAAGCGGCGAATGTGACGATCTGGCTTTAAGTCGATTCTATAACAAATGACGAAAACGGAAGGATTTCTCAGGTTTTTACTACATATGAACACTTTTCACATTCTCCCGTGCAACGCGGCAGCTAGTCGTCCTTTCATGCAAAATCTTAAGGTCCTAGGTCATGTCCAAGCCACCAAAGACGGCTAAAAAGTGAATAATCGACAACTACAACTTGAATTGTACTACTTCTTACTGGCTATTACTACAACATAGAAGCTTCTTCTGTGTTCTACTATGGTGCTTTTAGTGTCACCGCATACCGCAGCACGCGACATAGCTTTGCAGACGATAAATGTAACCATCTCCGAGAGAAAAGCGGCCAATGTGACGATCTGGCTTTAAGTCGATTCGATCACAAATGACGAAAACGGACGGATTTCTCAGGTTTTTACTACATATGAACACCTTTCACATTCTCCCGTGCAACGCGGCTACCAGTCCTCCTTTCATGCAAAATCTTAAGGGCCTAGGTCATGTCCAAGCCACCAAAACTGGCTAAAAAGTGAATAATCGACGCCTAAAACTTGAATTTTACTACTTCTTACTGGCTATTACTTCAACTTAGAAGCTTCTTCTGTGTTCTACTATGGTGCTCTTAGTGTCTCCGCATACCACAGCACGCGACATAGCTTTGCAGACGATAAATGTAACCGTCTCAGAGAGAAAAGCGGCCAATGTGACGATCTGGCTTTAAGTAGATTCGATAACAATTGACGAAAACGGGCGGATTTCTCAGGTTTTTACTACATATGAACGCTTTTCACATTTTCCCGTGCAACGCGGCTGCTAGTCCTCCTTTCATGCAAAATCATAAGGTTCCACCTCTTGTCCAAGGCACCAAAGCCGCCTAAAAAGTGAATAATCGATAACCAAAACTTGAATTGTACTGCTTCTTATGGCTATTGCTTCAGCTTAGAAGCTTCTTCTGTGTAATACTATGGTGCTTTTAGTGTCTCCGCATACCGCAGCACGCGACATAGCTTTGCAGACGATAAATGTAACCGTCTCAGAGAGAAAAGCGGCCAAGGTGACGATCTGGCTTTAAGTCGATTCGATAACAAAAGACGAAAACGGACGGATTTCTCAGGTTTTTACTACATATGAACACTTTTCACATTCTCCCATGCAACGCGGCTGCTAGTCCTCCTTTCATGCAAGATCTGAAGGTCCTAGGTCATGTCCAAGCCACCAAAACTGGCTAAAAAGTGAATAATCGACGCGTAAAACTTGAATTGTACTACGTCTTACCGGCTATTACTTCAACTTAGAAGCTTCTTCTGTGTTCTACTATGGTGCTTTTAGTGTCTCCGCATACCGCAGCACGTGAGATAGCTTTGCAGACGATAAACGTAACCTTTTCAGAGAGAAGAGCGGCCAATGTGACGATCTGGCTTTAAGTCGATTCGATAACAAAAGACGAAAACGGACGGATTTCTCAGGTTTTTACTAGATATGAACACTTTTCACATTCTCCCGTGCAACGCGGCTGCTAGTCCTCCATTCATGCAAAATCTTAAGGTCCTAGGTCATGTCCAAGCCACCAAAACTGGCTAAAAAGTGAATAATCGACGCCTAAAACTTGAATTGTACTACTTCTTACCGGCTATTACTTCAACTTAGAAGCTTCTTCTGTGTTCTACTATGGTGCTTTTAGTGTCTCCGCATACCGCAGCACGCGACGTAGCTTTGCAGACGATAAATGTAACCGTCTCAGAGAGAAAAGCGGCCTATGTGACGATGTGGCTTTAAGTCTACTCGATAACAAATGACGAAAACGGACGGATTTCTCAGATTTTTAGTACATATGAACACTTTTCACATTCTCCCGTGCAACGCGGCTGCAAGTCCTCCTTTCATGCAAAATCTTAAGGTCCTAGGTCATGTCCAAGCCACCAAAGCCAGCTAAAAAGTGAATAATCGACGCCTAAAACTTGAATTGTACTACTTCTTATGGCTATTACTTCAACATAGAAGCTTCTTCTGTGTTCTACTATGGTGCTTTTAGTGTCTCTGCATACCGCAGCACGCGACATAGCTTTGCAAACGATAAATGTAACCGTCTCAGAGAGAAAAGCGGCCAATGTGACGATCTGGCTTTAAGTCGATTCGATAACAAATGACGAAAACGTTCGGATTTCTCAGGTTTTTAGTACATATGAACACTTTTCACATTCTCCCGTGCAACGCAGCTGCTAGTCCTCCTTTCATGCAAAATCTTAAGGTTCCACCTCTTGTCCAAGGCACCAAAGCCGCTAAAAAACAATAATCGATTACCAAAACTTGAATTGTACTGCTTCTTATGGCTATTGCTTCAACTTAGAAGCTTCTTCTGTGTTCTACTATGGTGCTTTTAGTGTCTCCGCATACCACAGCACGTGACATAGTTTTGCAGACGATAAACGTAACCGTCTCAGAGAGAATAGCGGCAATAGTGACGATCTGGCTTTAAGTCGATTCGATAACAAATGACGAAAACGGACGGATTTCTCAGGTTTTTACTACATATGAACACTTTTCACATTCTCCCGTGCACCGCGGCTGCTAGTCCTCGTTTCATGCAAAATATTAAGGTCCCAGGTCATGTCCAAGCCACCAAAGCCGGCTAAAGAGTGAATAATCGACGCCTAAAACTTGAATTGTACTACTTCTTACTGGCTATTGCTTCAACTTAGAAGCTTATTCTGTGTTCTACTATGGTGCTTTTAGTATCTCCCCATACCGCAGCACGCGACATAGCTTTGAAGACGATAAATGTAACCGATTCAGAGAGAAGAGCGGCCAATGTGACGATCTGGCTTTAAGTTGATTCGATAACAATTGACGAAAACGGGTGGATTTCTCAGGTTTTTACTACATATGAACGCTTTTCACATTTTCCCGTGCAACGCGGCTGCTAGTCCTCCTTTCATGCAAAATCATATGGTTCCACCCATTGTCCAAGGCACCAAAGCCGCCTAAAAAGTGATTAATCGATGACCAAAACTTGAATTGTACTGCTTCTTATGGCTATTGCTTCAGCTTAGAAGCTTCTTCTGTGTAATACTATGGTGCTTTTAGTGTCTCCGCATACCGCAGCACGCGACATAGCTTTGCAGACGATAAATGTAACCGTCTCAGAGAGAAAAGCGGCCAATGTGACGATCTGGCTTTAAGTCGATTCGATAACAAATGACGAAAACGGACGGATTTCTCAGGTTTTTACTACATATGAACACTTTTCACATTCTCCCGTGCAACGCGGCTGCTAGTCCTCCTTTCATGCAAAATCTTAAGGTCCTAGGTCATGTCCAAGCCACCAAAGACGGCTAAAAAGTGAATAATCGACGCCTAAAACTTGAATTTTACTACTTCTTACTGGCTATTACTACAACATAGTAGCATCTTCTGTGTTCTACTATGGTGCTTTTAGTGTCACCGCATACCGCAGCACGCGACATAGCTTTGCAGACGATAAATGTAACCGTCTCAGAGAGAAAAGCGGCCAATGTGACGATCTGGCTTTAAGTCGATTCGATAACAAAAGACGAAAACGGACGGATTTCTCAGGTTTTTACTACATATGAACACTTTTCACATTCTCCCGTGCAACGCGGCTGCTAGTCCTCCATTCATGCAAAATCTTAAGGTCCTAGGTCATGTCCAAGCCACCAAAACTGGCTAAAAAGTGAATAATCGACGCCTAAAACTTGAATTGTACTACTTCTTACCGGCTATTACTTCAACTTAGAAGCTTCTTCTGTGTTCTACTATGGTGCTTTTAGTGTCTCCGCATACCGCAGCACGCGACATAGCTTTGCAAACGATAAGTGTAACCGTCTCAGAGAGAAAAGCGGCCAATGTGACGATCTGGCTTTAAGTCGATTCGATAACAAATGACGAAAACGGACGGATTTCTCAGGTATTTACTACATATGAACACTTTTCACATTCTCCCGTGCAACGCAGCTGCTAGTCCTCCTTTCATGCAAAATCTTAAGGTTCCACCTCTTGTCCAAGGCACCAAAGCCGCTAAAAAACAATAATCGATAACCAAAACTTAAATTGTACTGCTTCTTATGGCTATTGCTTCAACTTAGAAGCTTCTTCTGTGTTCTACTATGGTGCTTTTAGTATCTCCGCATACCGCAGCACGCGACATAGCTTTGAAGACGATAAATGTAACCGATTCAGAGAGAAGAGCGGCCAATGTGACGATCTGGCTTTAAGTATATTCGATAACAATTGACGAAAACGGGCGGATTTCTCAGGTTTTTACTACATATGAACGCTTTTCACATTTTCCCGTGCAACGCGGCTGCTAGTCCTCCTTTCATGCAAAATCATATGGTTCCACCCATTGTCCAAGGCACCAAAGCCGCCTAAAAAGTGAATAATCGATAACCAAAACTTGAATTGTACTGCTTCTTATGGCTATTGCTTCAGCTTAGAAGCTTCTTCTGTGTAATACTATGGTGCTTTTAGTGTCTCCGCATACCGCAGCACGCGACATAGCTTTGCAGACGATAAATGTAACCGTCTCAGAGAGAAAAGCGGCCAATGTGACGATCTGGCTTTAAGTCGATTCGATAACAAATGACGAAAACGGACGGATTTCTCAGGTTTTTACTACATATGAACCCTTTTCACAATCTCCCGTGCAACGCAGCTGCTAGTCCTCCTTTCATGCAAAATCTTAAGGTTCGACCTCATGTCCAAGGCACCAAAGCCGGCTAAAAATCAATAATCGATAACCAAAACATGAATTGTACTACTTCTTACTGACCATTGCTTCAACTTAGAAGCTTATTCTGTGTTCTACTATGGTGCTTTTAAGGTCTCCGCATACCGCAGCACGCGACATAGCTTTGCAGACGATAAATGTAACCGTCTCAGAGAGAAAAGCGGCGAATGTGACGATCTGGCTTTAAGTCGATTCTATAACAAATGACGAAAACGGAAGGATTTCTCAGGTTTTTACTACATATGAACACTTTTCACATTCTCCCGTGCAACGCGGCTGCTAGTCCTCCTTTCATGCAAAATCTTAAGGTCCTAGGTCATGTCCAAGCCACCAAAGACGGCTAAAAAGTGAATAATCGACGCCTAAAACTTGAATTGTACTACTTCTTACTGGCTATTACTACAACATAGAAGCTTCTTCTGTGTTCTACTATGGTGCTTTTAGTGTCACCGCATACCGCAGCACGCGACATAGCTTTGCAGACGATAAATGTAACCGTCTCAGAGAGAAAAGCGGCCAATGTGACGATCTGGCTTTAAGTCGATTCGATAACAAATGACGAAAACGGACGGATTTCTCAGGTTTTTACTACATATGAACACCTCTCACATTCTCCCGTGCAACGCTTCTACTAGTCCTCCTTTCATGCAAAATCTTAAGGTCCTAGGTCATGTCCAAGCCACCAAACTGGCTAAAAAGTGAATAATCGACGCCTAAAACTTGAATTGTACTAATTCTTACTTTCTATTACTTCAACTTAGAAGCTTCTTCTGTGTTCTACTATGCTGCTTTTAGTGTCTCCGCATACCGCAGCACGCGACATAGCTTTGCAGACGATAAATGTAACCGTCTCAGAGAGAAAAGCGGCCAATGTGACGATCTGGCTTTAAGTCGATTCGATAACAAAAGACGAAAACGGACGGATTTCTCAGGTTTTACTACATATGAACACTTTTCACATTCTCCCGTGCAACGCGGCTGCTAGTCCTCCATTCATGCAAAATCTTAAGGTCCTAGGTCATGCCCAAGCCACCAAAACTGGCTAAAAAGTGAATAATCGACGCCTAAAACTTGAATTGTACTACTTCTTACCGGCTATTACTTCAACTTAGAAGCTTCTTCTGTGTTCTACTATGGTGCTTTTAGTGTCTCCGCATACCGCAGCACGCGACGTAGCTTTGCAGACGATAAATGTAACCGTCTCAGAGAGAAAAGCGGCCAATGTGACGATCTGGCTTTAAGTCGATTCGATAACAAATGACGAAAACGGACGGATTCCTCAGGTTTTTAGTACATATGAACACTTTTCACATTCTCCCGTGCAACGCGGCTGCAAGTCCTCCTTTCATGCAAAATCTTAAGGTCGTAGGTCATGTCCAAGCCACCAAAGCCGGCTAAAAAGTGAATAATCGACGCCTAAAACTTGAATTGTACTACTTCTTATGGCTATTACTTCAACATAGAAGCTTCTTCTGTGTTCTACTATGGTGCTTTTAGTGTCTCTGCATACCGCAGCACGCGACATAGCTTTGCAAACGATAAATGTAACCGTCTCAGAGAGAAAAGCGGCCAATGTGACGATCTGGCTTTAAGTCGATTCGATAACAAATGACGAAAACGGACGGATTTCTCAGGTATTTACTACATATGAACACTTTTCACATTCTCCCGTGCAACGCAGCTGCTAGTCCACCTTTCATGCAAAATCTTAAGGTTCCACCTCTTGTCCAAGGCACCAAAGCCGCTAAAAAACAATAATCGATAACCAAACCTTGAATTGTACTGCTTCTTATGGCTATTGCTTCAACTTAGAAGCTTCTTCTGTGTTCTACTATGGTGCTTTTAGTGTCTCCGCATACCGCAGCACGTGACATAGTTTTGCAGACGATAAACGTAACCGTCTCAGAGAGAAAAGCGGCCAATGTGACGATCTGGCTTTAAGTCGATTCGATAACAAATGACGAAAACGGACGGATTTCTCAGGTTTTTACTACATATGAACACTTTTCACATTCTCCCGTGCACCGCGGCTGCTAGTCCTCCTTTCATGCAAAATATTAAGGTCCCAGGTCATGTCCAAGCCACCAAAGCCGGCTAAAATGTGAATAATCGACAACTAAAACTTGAATTGTACTACTACTTACTGGCTATTGCTTCAACTTAGAAGCTTATTCTGTGTTCTACTATGGTTCTTTTAGTATCTCCGCATACCGCAGCACGCGACATAGCTTTGAAGACGATAAATGTAACCGATTCAGAGAGAAGAGCGGCCAATGTGACGATCTGGCTTTAAGTAGATTCGATAACAAATGACGAAAACGGAAGGATTTCTCAGGTTTTTACTACATATGAACACCTCTCACATTCTCCCGTGCAACGCGGCTGCTAGTCCTCCTTTCATGCAAAATCTTAAGGTCCTAGGTCATGTCCAAGCCACCAAAGACGGCTAAAAAGTGAATAATCGACGCCTAAAACTTGAATTGTACTACTTCTTACTGGCTATTACTACAACATAGAAGCTTCTTCTGTGTTCTACTATGGTGCTTTTAGTGTCACCGCATACCGCAGCACGCGACATAGCTTTGCAGACGATAAATGTAACCGTCTCAGAGAGAAAAGCGGCCAATGTGACGATCTGGCTTTAAGTCGATTCGATAACAAATGACGAAAACGGACGGATTTCTCAGGTTTTTACTACATATGAACACCTCTCACATTCTCCCGTGCAACGCTTCTACTAGTCCTCCTTTCATGCAAAATGTTAAGGTCCTAGGTCATGTCCAAGCCACCAAACTGGCTAAAATGTGAATAATCGACGCCTAAAACTTGAATTGTACTAATTCTTACTTTCTATTACTTCAACTTAGAAGCTTCTTCTGTGTTCTACTATGCTGCTTTTAGTGTCTCCGCATACCGCAGCACGCGACATAGCTTTGCAGACGATAAATGTAACCGTCTCAGAGAGAAAAGCGGCCAATGTGACGATCTGGCTTTAAGTCGATTCGATAACAAAAGACGAAAACGGACGGATTTCTCAGGTTTTACTACATATGAACACTTTTCACATTCTCCCGTGCAACGCGGCTGCTAGTCCTCCATTCATGCAAAATCTTAAGGTCCTAGGTCATGCCCAAGCCACCAAAACTGGCTAAAAAGTGAATAATCGACGCCTAAAACTTGAATTGTACTACTTCTTACCGGCTATTACTTCAACTTAGAAGCTTCTTCTGTGTTCTACTATGGTGCTTTTAGTGTCTCCGCATACCGCAGCACGCGACGTAGCTTTGCAGACGATAAATGTAACCGTCTCAGAGAGAAAAGCGGCCTATGTGACGATCTGGCTTTAAGTCGATTCGATAACAAATGACGAAAACGGACGGATTTCTCAGGTTTTTAGTACATATGAACACTTTTCACATTCTCCCGTGCAACGCGGCTGCAAGTCCTCCTTTCATGCAAAATCTTAAGGTCGTAGGTCATGTCCAAGCCACCAAAGCCGGCTAAAAAGTGAATAATCGACGCCTAAAACTTGAATTGTACTACTTCTTATGGCTATTACTTCAACATAGAAGCTTCTTCTGTGTTCTACTATGGTGCTTTTAGTGTCTCTGCATACCGCAGCACGCGACATAGCTTTGTAAACGATAAATGTAACCGTCTCAGAGAGAAAAGCGGCCAATGTGACGATCTGGCTTTAAGTCGATTCGATAACAAATGACGAAAACGGACGGATTTCTCAGGTATTTACTACATATGAACACTTTTCACATTCTCCCGTGCAACGCAGCTGCTAGTCCACCTTTCATGCAAAATCTTAAGGTTCCACCTCTTGTCCAAGGCACCAAAGCCGCTAAAAAACAATAATCGATAACCAAACCTTGAATTGTACTGCTTCTTATGGCTATTGCTTCAACTTAGAAGCTTCTTCTGTGTTCTACTATGGTGCTTTTAGTGTCTCCGCATACCGCAGCACGTGACATAGTTTTGCAGACGATAAACGTAACCGTCTCAGAGAGAAAAGCGGCCAATGTGACGATCTGGCTTTAAGTCGATTCGATAACAAATGACGAAAACGGACGGATTTCTCAGGTTTTTACTACATATGAACACTTTTCACATTCTCCCGTGCACCGCGGCTGCTAGTCCTCCTTTCATGCAAAATATTAAGGTCCCAGGTCATGTCCAAGCCACCAAAGCCGGCTAAAATGTGAATAATCGACAACTAAAACTTGAATTGTACTACTTCTTACTGGCTATTGCTTCAACTTAGAAGCTTATTCTGTGTTCTACTATGGTTCTTTTAGTATCTCCGCATACCGCAGCACGCGACATAGCTTTGAAGACGATAAATGTAACCGATTCAGAGAGAAGAGCGGCCAATGTGACGATCTGGCTTTAAGTAGATTCGATAACAAATGACGAAAACGGAAGGATTTCTCAGGTTTTTACTACATATGAACACCTCTCACATTCTCCCGTGCAACGCTTCTACTAGTCCTCCTTTCATGCAAAATCTTAAGGTCCTAGTTCATGTCCAAGCCACCAAACTGGCTAAAAAGTGAATAATCGACGCCTAAAACTTGAATTGTACTAATTCTTACTGGCTATTACTTCAACTTAGAAGCTTCTTCTGTGTTCTACTATGCTGCTTTTAGTGTCTCCGCATACCGCAGCACGCGACATAGCTTTGCAGACGATAAATATAACCGTCTCAGAGAGAAAAACGGCCAATGTGACGATCTGGCTTTAAGTCGATTCGATAACAAAAGACGAAAACGGACGGATTTCTCAGGTTTTTACTACATATGAACACTTTTCACATTCTCCCGTGCAACGCGTCTACTAGTCCTCCTTTCATGCAAAATCTTAAGGTCCTAGGTCATGTCCAAGCCACCAAACTGGCTAAAAGTGAATAATCGACGCCTAAAACTTGAATTGTACTAATTCTTACTGGCTATTACTTCACCTTAGAAGCTTCTTCTGTGTTCTACTATGCTGCTTTTAGTGTCTCCGCATACCGCAGCACGCGACATAGCTTTGCAGACGATAAATGTAACCGTCTCAGAGAGAAAAACGGCCAATGTGACGATCTGGCTTTAAGTCGATTCGATAACAAAAGACGAAAACGGACGGATTTCTCAGGTTTTTACTACATATGAACACTTTTCACATTCTCCCGTGCATCTCGGCTGCTAGTCCTCCTTTCATGCAAAATCTTAAGGTCCTAGGTCATGTCCAAGCCACCAAAACTGGCTAAAAAGTGAATAATCGACGCCTAAAACTTGAATTGTACTACTTCTTACCTGCTATTACTTCAACTTAGAAGCTTCTTCTGTGTTCTACTATGGTGCTTTTAGTGTCTCCGCATACCGCAGCACGCGACGTAGCTTTGCAGACGATAAATGTAACCGTCTCAGAGAGAAAAGCGGCCAATGTGACGATCTGGCTTTAAGTCGATTCGATAACAAATGACGAAAACGGACGGATTTCTCAGGTTTTTGCTACATATGAACAATTTTCACATTCTCCCGTGCAACGCAGCTGCAAGTCCTCCTTTCATGCAAAATCTTTAGGTACTAGGTCATGTCCAAGCCAATAAAGCCGGCTAAAAAGTGAATAATCGTCAACTAATACTTGAATTGTACTACTTGTTACTTTTTATTGCTTCAACTTAGAAGCTTCTTCTGTGTTCTACTATGGTGCTTTTAGTGTCTCCGCATACCGCAGCACGTGACATAGCTTTGCAGACGATAAACGTAACCATTTCAGAGAGAAAAGCGGCCATAGTGACGATCTGGCTTTAAGTCGATTCGATAACAAATGACGAAAACGGACGGATTTCTCAGGTTTTTACTACATATGAACCCTTTTCACATACTCCCGTGCAACGCAGCTATTAGTCCTTCTTTCAAGCAAAATATTGAGGTTCGACCTCATGTCCAAGGCACCAAAGCCGGCTAAAGATCAATAATCGAGAGCCAAAACTTGAATTGTACTGCTTCTTACTGGCCATTGCTTCAACTTAGAAGCTTATTCTGTGTTCCACTATGGTGCTTTTAGTGTCTCCGCATACCGCAGCACGCGACATAGCTTTGCAGACGATAAATGTAACCGTCTCAGAGAGAAAAGCGGCCAATGTGACGATCTGGCTTTAAGTCGATTCGATAACAAATGACGAAAACGGACAGATTTCTCAGGTATTTACTACATATGAACACTTTTCAAATTCTCCCGTGCAACGCGGCTGCTAGTCCTACTTTCATGCAAAATCTTAAAGTCCTAGGTCATGTCCAAGCCACCAAAGCCGGCTAAAGAGTGAATAATCGACGCCTAAAACTTGAATTGTACTACTTCTTACTGGCTATTACTTCATTTTAGAAGCTTCTTCTGTGTTCTACTATGGTGCTTTTAGTGTCTCCGCATACCACAGCACGCGACATAGGTTTGCAGACGATAAATGTAACCGTCTCAGAGAGAAAAGCGGCCAATGTGACGATCTGGCTTTAAGTCGATTCGTTAACAATTGACGAAAACGGACGGATATCACAGGTTCTTACTACATATGAACACATTTCACATTCTCCCGTGCAACGCGGCTACCAGTCCTCCTTTCATGCAAAATCTTAAGGTCCTAGGTCATGTCCAAGCCACCAAAACTGGCTAAAAAGTGAATAATCGACGCCTAAAACTTGAATTGTACTACTTCTTACTGGCTATTACTTCAACTTAGAAGCTTCTTCTGTGTTCTACTATGCTGCTTTTAGTGTCTCCGCATACCGCAGCACGCGACATAGCCTTGCAGACGATAAATGTAACCGTCTCAGAGAGAAAAGCGGCCAATGTGACGATCTGGCTTTAAGTCGATTCGATAACAAATGACGAAAACGGACGGATTTCTCAGGTATTTACTACATATGAACACTTTTCACATTCTCCCGTGCAACGCAGCTGCTAGTCCACCTTTCATGCAAAATCTTAAGGTTCCACCTCTTGTCCAAGGCACCAAAGCCGCTAAAAAACAATAATCGATAACCAAACCTTGAATTGTACTGCTTCTTATGGCTATTGCTTCAACTTAGAAGCTTCTTCTGTGTTCTACTATGGTGCTTTTAGTGTCTCCGCATACCGCAGCACGTGACATAGTATTGCAGACGATAAACGTAACCGTCTCAGAGAGAAAAGCGGCCAATGTGACGATCTGGCTTTAAGTCGATTCGATAACAAATGACGAAAACGGACGGATTTCTCAGGTTTTTACTACATATGAACACTTTTCACATTCTCCCGTGCACCGCGGCTGCTAGTCCTCCTTTCATGCAAAATATTAAGGTCCCAGGTCATGTCCAAGCCACCAAAGCCGGCTAAAATGTGAATAATCGACAACTAAAACTTGAATTGTACTACTTCTTACTGGCTATTGCTTCAACTTAGAAGCTTATTCTGTGTTCTACTATGGTTCTTTTAGTATCTCCGCATACCGCAGCACGCGACATAGCTTTGAAGACGATAAATGTAACCGATTCAGAGAGAAGAGCGGCCAATGTGACGATCTGGCTTTAAGTAGATTCGATAACAAATGACGAAAACGGAAGGATTTCTCAGGTTTTTACTACATATGAACACCTCTCACATTCTCCCGTGCAACGCTTCTACTAGTCCTCCTTTCATGCAAAATCTTAAGGTCCTAGTTCATGTCCAAGCCACCAAACTGGCTAAAAAGTGAATAATCGACGCCTAAAACTTGAATTGTACTAATTCTTACTGGCTATTACTTCAACTTAGAAGCTTCTTCTGTGTTCTACTATGCTGCTTTTAGTGTCTCCGCATACCGCAGCACGCGACATAGCTTTGCAGACGATAAATATAACCGTCTCAGAGAGAAAAACGGCCAATGTGACGATCTGGCTTTAAGTCGATTCGATAACAAAAGACGAAAACGGACGGATTTCTCAGGTTTTTACTACATATGAACACTTTTCACATTCTCCCGTGCAACGCTTCTACTAGTCCTCCTTTCATGCAAAATCTTAAGGTCCTAGGTCATGTCCAAGCCACCAAACTGGCTAAAAGTGAATAATCGACGCCTAAAACTTGAATTGTACTAATTCTTACTGGCTATTACTTCACCTTAGAAGCTTCTTCTGTGTTCTACTATGCTGCTTTTAGTGTCTCCGCATACCGCAGCACGCGACATAGCTTTGCAGACGATAAATGTAACCGTCTCAGAGAGAAAAACGGCCAATGTGACGATCTGGCTTTAAGTCGATTCGATAACAAAAGACGAAAACGGACGGATTTCTCAGGTTTTTACTACATATGAACACTTTTCACATTCTCCCGTGCATCTCGGCTGCTAGTCCTCCCTTCATGCAAAATCTTAAGGTCCTAGGTCATGTCCAAGCCACCAAAACTGGCTAAAAAGTGAATAATCGACGCCTAAAACTTGAATTGTACTACTTCTTACCTGCTATTACTTCAACTTAGAAGCTTCTTCTGTGTTCTACTATGGTGCTTTTAGTGTCTCCGCATACCGCAGCACGCGACGTAGCTTTGCAGACGATAAATGTAACCGTCTCAGAGGGAAAAGCGGCCAATGTGACGATCTGGCTTTAAGTCGATTCGATAACAAATGACGAAAACGGACGGATTTCTCAGGTTTTTGCTACATATGAACACTTTTCACATTCTCCCGTGCAACGCAGCTGCAAGTCCTCCTTTCATGCAAAATCTTTAGGTACTAGGTCATGTCCAAGCCAATAAAGCCGGCTAAAAAGTGAATAATCGACAACTAATACTTGAATTGTACTACTTGTTACTTTTTATTGCTTCAACTTAGAAGCTTCTTCTGTGTTCTACTATGGTGCTTTTAGTGTCTCCGCATACCGCAGCACGTGACATAGCTTTGCAGACGATAAACGTAACCATTTCAGAGAGAAAAGCGGCCATAGTGACGATCTGGCTTTAAGTCGATTCGATAACAAATGACGAAAACGGACGGATTTCTCAGGTTTTTACTACATATGAACCCTTTTCACATACTCCCGTGCAACGCAGCTACTAGTCCTTCTTTCAAGCAAAATATTGAGGTTCGACCTCATGTCCAAGGCACCAAAGCCGGCTAAAGATCAATAATCGAGAGCCAAAACTTGAATTGTACTGCTTCTTACTGGCCATTGCTTCAACTTAGAAGCTTATTCTGTGTTCCACTATGGTGCTTTTAGTGTCTCCGCATACCGCAGCACGCGACATAGCTTTGCAGACGATAAATGTAACCGTCTCAGAGAGAAAAGCGGCCAATGTGACGATCTGGCTTTAAGTCGATTCGATAACAAATGACGAAAACGGACAGATTTCTCAGCTTTTTACTACATATGAACACTTTTCAAATTCTCCCGTGCAACGCGGCTGCTAGTCCTACTTTCATGCAAAATCTTAAAGTCCTAGGTCATGTCCAAGCCATCAAAGCCGGCTAAAGAGTGAATAATCGACGCCTAAAATTTGAATTGTAATACTTCTTACTGGCTATTACTTCATTTTAGAAGCTTCTTCTGTGTTCTACTATGGTGCTTTTAGTGTCTCCGCATACCACAGCACGCGACATAGGTTTGCAGACGATAAATGTAACCGTCTCAGAGAGAAAAGCGGCCAATGTGACGATCTGGCTTTAAGTCGATTCGTTAACAATTGACGAAAACGGACGGATATCACAGGTTCTTACTACATATGAACACATTTCACATTCTCCCGTGCAACGCGGCTACCAGTCCTCCTTTCATGCAAAATCTTAAGGTCCTAGGTCATGTCCAAGCCACCAAAACTGGCTAAAAAGTGAATAATCGACGCCTAAAACTTGAATTGTACTACTTCTTACTGGCTATTACTTCAACTTAGAAGCTTCTTCTGTGTTCTACTATGCTGCTTTTAGTGTCTCCGCATACCGCAGCACGCGACATAGTCTTGCAGACGATAAACGTAACCATTTCAGAGAGAAAAGCGGTCATAGTGACGATCTGGCTTTAAGTCGATTCGATAACAATTGACGAAAACGGACGGATTTCTCAAGTTTTTACTAAATATGAACCCTTTTGACATTCTCCCGTGCAACGCAGCTGCTAGTCCTCCTTTCAAGCAAAATCTTAAGGTTCGACCTCATGTCCAAGGCACCAAAGCCGGCTAAAGATCAATAATCGATAGCCAAGACTTGAATTGTACTACTTCTTACTGGCATTGTTTCAACTTAGAAGCTTATTCTGTGTTCCACTATGGTGCTTTTAGTGTCTCCGCATACCGCAGCACGCGACATAGCTTTGCAGACGATAAATGTAAACGTCTCAGAGAGAAAAGCGGCCAATGTGATCAATAATCGATAGCCAAGACTTGAATTGTACTACTTCTTACTGGCATTGTTTCAACTTAGAAGCTTATTCTGTGTTCCACTATGGTGCTTTTAGTGTCTCCGCATACCGCAGCACGCGACATAGCTTTGCAGACGATAAATGTAACCGTCTCAGAGAGAAAAGCGGCCAATGTGACGATCTGGCTTTAAGTCGATTCGATAACAAATGACGAAAACGGACGGATTTCTCAGGTTTTTAGTACATATGAACACTTTTCACATTCTCCCGTGCAACGCGGCTGCTAGTCCTCCTTTCATGCAAAATCTTAAGGTCCTAGGTCATGTCCAAGCCACCAAAACCGGCTAAAAAGTAAATAATCGACAACTAAAGCTTGAATTGTACAACTTCTTACTGGCTATTACTTCAACTTAGAAGCTTCTTCTGTGTTGTTCTATGGTGCTTTTAGTGTTTCCGCATACCGCAGCACGTGACATAGCTTTGCAGACGATAAACGTAACCATTTCAGAGAGAAAAGCGGCCATAGTGACGATCTGGCTTTAAGTCGATTCGATAACAAATGACGAAAACGGACGGATTTCTCAGGTTTTTACTACATATGAACACTTTTCACATTCTCCCGTGCACCGCGGCTGCTAGTCCTCTTTTCATGCAAAATATTAAAGTCCCAGGTCATGTCCAAGCCACTAAAGCCGGCTAAAATGTGAATAATCGACAATTAAAACTTGAATTGTACTACTTCTTACTGGCTATTGCTTCAACTTAGAAGCTTATTCTGTGTTCTACTATGGTGCTTTTAGTATCTCCGCATACCGCAGCACGCGACATAGCTTTGAAGACGATAAATGTAACCGATTCAGAGAGAAGAGCGGCCAATGTGACGATATGGCTTTAAGTAGATTCGATAACAATTGACGAAAAGGGGCGGATTTCTCAGGTTTTTACTACATATGAACGCTTTTCACATTTTCGCGTGCAACGCGGCAGCTAGTCCTCCTTTCATGCAAAATCATATGGTTCCACCCATTGTCCAAGGCACCAAAGCCGCCTAAAAGGTGAATAATCGATAACCAAAACTTGAATTGTACTGCTTCTTATGGCTATTGCTTCAGCTTAGAAGCTTCTTCTGTGTAATACTATGGTGCTTTTAAGGTCTCCGCATACCGCAGCACGCGACATAGCTTTGCAGACGATAAATGTAACCGTCTCAGAGAGAAAAGCGGCGAATGTGACGATCTGGCTTTAAGTCGATTCTATAACAAATGACGAAAACGGAAGGATTTCTCAGGTTTTTACTACATATGAACACTTTTCACATTCTCCCGTGCAACGCGGCTGCTAGTCCTCCTTTCATGCAAAATCTTAAGGTCCTAGGTCATGTCCAAGCCACCAAAGACGGCTAAAAAGTGAATAATCGACGCCTAAAACTTGAATTGTACTACTTCTTACTGGCTATTACTACAACATAGAAGCTTCTTCTGTGTTCTACTATGGTGCTTTTAGTGTCACCGCATACCGCAGCACGCGACATAGCTTTGCAGACGATAAATGTAACCGTCTCAGAGAGAAAAGCGGCCAAAGTGACGATCTGGCTTTAAGTCGATTCGATAACAAATGACGAAAACGGACGGATTTCTCAGGTTTTTACTACATATGAACACCTCTCACATTCTCCCGTGCAACGCTTCTACTAGTCCTCCTTTAATGCAAAATCTTAAGGTCCTAGGTCATGTCCAAGCCACCAAACTGGCTAAAAAGTGAATAATCGACGCCTAAAACTTGAATTGTACTAATTCTTACTGGCTATTACTTCAACTTAGAAGCTTCTTCTGTGTTCTACTATGCTGCTTTTAGTGTCTCCGCATACCGCAGCACGCGACATAGCTTTGCAGACGATAAATGTGACCGTCTCAGAGAGAAAAACGGCCAATGTGACGATCTGGCTTTAAGTCGATTCGATAACAAAAGACGAAAACGGACGGATTTCTCAGGTTTTTACTACATATGAACACTTTTCACATTCTCCCGTGCATCTCGGCTGCTAGTCCTCCTTTCATGCAAAATCTTAAGGTCCTAGGTCATGTCCAAGCCACCAAAACTGGCTAAAAAGTGAATAATCGACGCCTAAAACTTGAATTGTACTACTTCTTACCGGCTATTACCTCAACTTAGAAGCTTCTTCTGTGTTCTACTATGGTGCTTTTAGTGTCTCCGCATACCGCAGCACGCGACGTAGCTTTGCAGACGATAAATGTAACCGTCTCAGAGAGAAAAGCGGCCAATGTGACGATCTGGCTTTAAGTCGATTCGATAACAAATGACGAAAACGGACGGATTTCTCAGGTTTTTGCTACATATGAACACTTTTCACATTCTCCCGTGCAACGCAGCTGCAAGTCCTCCTTTCATGCAAAATCTTTAGGTACTAGGTCATGTCCAAGCCAATAAAGCCGGCTAAAAAGCGAATAATCGACAACTAATACTTGAATTGTACTACTTGTTACTTTTTATTGCTTCAACTTAGAAGCTTCTTCTGTGTTCTACTATGGTGCTTTTAGTGTCTCCGCATACCGCAGCACGTGACATAGCTTTGCAGACGATAAACGTAACCATTTCAGAGAGAAAAGCGGCCATAGTGACGATCTGGCTTTAAGTCGATTCGATAACAAATGACGAAAACGGACGGATTTCTCAGGTTTTTACTACATATGAACCCTTTTCACATACTCCCGTGCAACGCAGCTACTAGTCCTTCTTTCAAGCAAAATCTTGAGGTTCGACCTCATGTCCAAGGCACCAAAGCCGGCTAAAGATCAATAATCGAGAGCCAAAACTTGAATTGTACTACTTCTTACTGGCCATTGCTTCAACTTAGAAGCTTATTCTGTGTTCCACTATGGTGCTTTTAGTGTCTCCGCATACCGCAGCACGCGACATAGCTTTGCAGACGATAAATGTAACCGTCTCAGAGAGAAAAGCGGCCAATGTGACGATCTGGCTTTAAGTCGATTCGATAACAAATGACGAAAACGGACGGATTTCTCAGCTTTTTACTACATATGAACACTTTTCACATTCTCCCGTGCAACGCGGCTGCTAGTCCTACTTTCATGCAAAATCTTAAAGTCCTAGGTCATGTCCAAGCCACCAAAGCCGGCTAAAGAGTGAATAATCGACGCCTAAAACTTGAATTGTACTACTTCTTACTGGCTATTACTTCATTTTAGAAGCTTCTTCTGTGTTCTACTATGGTGCTTTTAGTGTCTCCGCATACCACAGCACGCGACATAGGTTTGCAGACGATAAATGTAACCGTCTCAGAGAGAAAAGCGGCCAATGTGACGATCTGGCTTTAAGTCGATTCGTTAACAATTGACGAAAACGGACGGATATCACAGGTTCTTACTACATATGAACACCTTTCACATTCTCCCGTGCAACGCGGCTACCAGTCCTCCTTTCATGCAAAATCTTAAGGTCCTAGGTCATGTCCAAGCCACCAAAACTGGCTAAAAAGTGAACAATCGACGCCTAAAACTTGAATTGTACTACTTCTTACTGGCTATTACTTCAACTTAGAAGCTTCTTCTGTGTTCTACTATGCTGCTTTTAGTGTCTCCGCATACCGCAGCACGCGACATAGCCTTGCAGACGATAAACGTAACCATTTCAGAGAGAAAAGCGGCCATAGTGACGATCTGGCTTTAAGTCGATTCGATAACAAATGACGAAAACGGACGGATTTCTCAAGTTTTTACTTTATATGAACCCTTTTGACATTCTCCCGTACAACGCAGCTGCTAGTCCTCCTTTCAAGCAAAATCTTAAGGTTCGACCTCATGTCCAAGGCACCAAAGCCGGCTAAAGATCAATAATCGATAGCCAAGACTTGAATTGTACTACTTCTTACTGGCCATTGTTTCAACTTAGAAGCTTATTCTGTGTTCCACTATGGTGCTTTTAGTGTCTCCGCATACCGCAGCACGCGACATAGCTTTGCAGACGATAAATGTAACCGTCTCAGAGAGAAAAGCGGCCAATGTGACGATCTGGCTTTAAGTCGATTCGATAACAAATGACGAAAACGGACGGATTTCTCAGGTTTTTAGTACATATGAACACTTTTCTCATTCTCCCGTGCAACGCGGCTGCTAGTCCTCCTTTCAAGCAAAATCTTAAGGTACTAGGTCATGTCCAAGCCAATAAAGCCGGCTAAAATGTGAATAATCGACAACTAATACTTGAATTGTTCTACTTCGTACTGGTTATTGCTTCAACTTAGAAGCTTCTTCTGTGTTCTACTATGGTGCTTTTAGTGTCTCCGCATACCGCAGCACGCGACATAGCTTTGCAGACGATAAATGTAACCGTCTCAGAGATAAAAGCGGCCAATGTGGCGATCTGGCTTTAAGTCGAATCGATAACAAATGACTAAAACGGACGGATTTCTCAGGTTTTTAGTACATATGAACACTTTTCACATTCTCCCGTGCAACGCGGCTGCTAATCCTCCTTTCATGCAAAATCTTAAGGTACTAGGTCATGTCCAAGCCAATAAAGCCGGCTAAAAAGTGAATAATCGACAACTAATACTTGAATTATACTACTCGTTACTTTTTATTGCTTCAACTTAGAAGCTTCTTCTGTGTTCTACTATGGTGCTTTTAGTGTCTCCGCATACCGCAGCACGTGACATAGCCTTGCAGACGATAAACGTAACCATTTCAGAGAGAAAAGCGGCCAATGTGACGATCTGGCTTTAAGTCGATTCGATAACAAATGACGAAAACGGACGGATTTCTCAGGTTTTTACTACATATGAACACCTTTCACATTCTCCCGTGCAACGCGGCTACCAGTCCTCCTTTCATGCAAAATCTTAAGGTCCTAGGTCATGTCCAAGCCACCAAAACTGGCTAAAAAGTGAATAATCGACGCCTAAAACTTGAATTGTACTACTTCTTACTGGCTATTACTTCAACTTAGAAGCTTCTTCTGTGTTGTACTATGGTGCTTTTAGTGTCTCCGCATACCGCAGCACGCGACATAGCTTTGCAGACGATAAATGTAACCGGCTCAGAGAGAAAAGCGGCCAATGTGACGATCTGGCTTTAAGTCGATTCGATAACAAATGACGAAAACGGACGGATCTCTTAGGTTTTTAGTACATATGAACACTTTTCACATTCTCCCGTGCAACGCGGCTGCAAGTCCTCCTTTCATGCAAAATCTTTAGGTACTAGGTCATGTCCAAGCCAATAAAGCCGGCTAAAAAGTAAATAATCGACAACTAATACTTGAATTGTACTACTTGTTACTTTTTATTGCTTCAACTTAGAAGCTTCTTCTGTGTTCTACTATGGTGCTTTTAGTGTCTCCGCATACCGCAGCACGCGACATAGCTTTGCAGACGATAAATGTAACCGGCTCAGAGAGAAAAGCGGCCAATGTGACGATCTGGCTTTAAGTCGATTCGATAACAAATGACGAAAACGGACGGATCTCTTAGGTTTTTAGTACATATGAACACTTTTCACATTCTCCCGTGCAACGCGGCTGCAAGTCCTCCTTTCATGCAAAATCTTTAGGTACTAGGTCATGTCCAAGCCAATAAAGCCGGCTAAAAAGTAAATAATCGACAACTAATACTTGAATTGTACTACTTGTTACTTTTTATTGCTTCAACTTAGAAGCTTCTTCTGTGTTCTACTATGGTGCTTTTAGTGTCACCGCATACCGCAGCACGCGACATAGCTTTGCAGACGATAAATGTAACCGTCTCAGAGAGAAAAGCGGCCAAAGTGACGATCTGGCTTTAAGTCGATTCGATAACAAATGACGAAAACGGACGGATTTCTCAGGTTTTTACTACATATGAACACCTCTCACATTCTCCCGTGCAACGCTTCTACTAGTCCTCCTTTAATGCAAAATCTTAAGGTCCTAGGTCATGTCCAAGCCACCAAACTGGCTAAAAAGTGAATAATCGACGCCTAAAACTTGAATTGTACTAATTCTTACTGGCTATTACTTCAACTTAGAAGCTTCTTCTGTGTTCTACTATGCTGCTTTTAGTGTCTCCGCATACCGCAGCACGCGACATAGCTTTGCAGACGATAAATGTGACAGTCTCAGAGAGAAAAACGGCCAATGTGACGATCTGGCTTTAAGTCGATTCGATAACAAAAGACGAAAACGGACGGATTTCTCAGGTTTTTACTACATATGAACACTTTTCACATTCTCCCGTGCATCTCGGCTGCTAGTCCTCCTTTCATGCAAAATCTTAAGGTCCTAGGTCATGTCCAAGCCACCAAAACTGGCTAAAAAGTGAATAATCGACGCCTAAAACTTGAATTGTACTACTTCTTACCGGCTATTACCTCAACTTAGAAGCTTCTTCTGTGTTCTACTATGGTGCTTTTAGTGTCTCCGCATACCGCAGCACGCGACGTAGCTTTGCAGACGATAAATGTAACCGTCTCAGAGAGAAAAGCGGCCAATGTGACGATCTGGCTTTAAGTCGATTCGATAACAAATGACGAAAACGGACGGATTTCTCAGGTTTTTGCTACATATGAACACTTTTCACATTCTCCCGTGCAACGCAGCTGCAAGTCCTCCTTTCATGCAAAATCTTTAGGTACTAGGTCATGTCCAAGCCAATAAAGCCGGCTAAAAAGCGAATAATCGACAACTAATACTTGAATTGTACTACTTGTTACTTTTTATTGCTTCAACTTAGAAGCTTCTTCTGTGTTCTACTATGGTGCTTTTAGTGTCTCCGCATACCGCAGCACGTGACATAGCTTTGCAGACGATAAACGTAACCATTTCAGAGAGAAAAGCGGCCATAGTGACGATCTGGCTTTAAGTCGATTCGATAACAAATGACGAAAACGGACGGATTTCTCAGGTTTTTACTACATATGAACCCTTTTCACATACTCCCGTGCAACGCAGCTACTAGTCCTTCATTCAAGCAAAATCTTGAGGTTCGACCTCATGTCCAAGGCACCAAAGCCGGCTAAAGATCAATAATCGAGAGCCAAAACTTGAATTGTACTACTTCTTACTGGCCATTGCTTCAACTTAGAAGCTTATTCTGTGTTCCACTATGGTGCTTTTAGTGTCTCCGCATACCGCAGCACGCGACATAGCTTTGCAGACGATAAATGTAACCGTCTCAGAGAGAAAAGCGGCCAATGTGACGATCTGGCTTTAAGTCGATTCGATAACAAATGACGAAAACGGACGGATTTCTCAGGTTTTTAGTACATATGAACACTTTTCTCATTCTCCCGTGCAACGCGGCTGCTAGTCCTCCTTTCAAGCAAAATCTTAAGGTACTAGGTCATGTCCAAGCCAATAAAGCCGGCTAAAATGTGAATAATCGACAACTAATACTTGAATTGTTCTACTTCGTACTGGTTATTGCTTCAACTTAGAAGCTTCTTCTGTGTTCTACTATGGTGCTTTTAGTGTCTCCGCATACCGCAGCACGCGACATAGCTTTGCAGACGATAAATGTAACCGTCTCAGAGATAAAAGCGGCCAATGTGGCGATCTGGCTTTAAGTCGAATCGATAACAAATGACTAAAACGGACGGATTTCTCAGGTTTTTAGTACATATGAACACTTTTCACATTCTCCCGTGCAACGCGGCTGCTAATCCTCCTTTCATGCAAAATCTTAAGGTACTAGGTCATGTCCAAGCCAATAAAGCCGGCTAAAAAGTGAATAATCGACAACTAATACTTGAATTATACTACTCGTTACTTTTTATTGCTTCAACTTAGAAGCTTCTTCTGTGTTCTACTATGGTGCTTTTAGTGTCTCCGCATACCGCAGCACGTGACATAGCCTTGCAGACGATAAACGTAACCATTTCAGAGAGAAAAGCGGCCAATGTGACGATCTGGCTTTAAGTCGATTCGATAACAAATGACGAAAACGGACGGATTTCTCAGGTTTTTACTACATATGAACACCTTTCACATTCTCCCGTGCAACGCGGCTACCAGTCCTCCTTTCATGCAAAATCTTAAGGTCCTAGGTCATGTCCAAGCCACCAAAACTGGCTAAAAAGTGAATAATCGACGCCTAAAACTTGAATTGTACTACTTCTTACTGGCTATTACTTCAACTTAGAAGCTTCTTCTGTGTTCTACTATGGTGCTTTTAGTGTCTCCGCATACCGCAGCACGCGACATAGCTTTGCAGACGATAAATGTAACCGGCTCAGAGAGAAAAGCGGCCAATGTGACGATCTGGCTTTAAGTCGATTCGATAACAAATGACGAAAACGGACGGATCTCTTAGGTTTTTAGTACATATGAACACTTTTCACATTCTCCCGTGCAACGCGGCTGCAAGTCCTCCTTTCATGCAAAATCTTTAGGTACTAGGTCATGTCCAAGCCAATAAAGCCGGCTAAAAAGTAAATAATCGACAACTAATACTTGAATTGTACTACTTGTTACTTTTTATTGCTTCAACTTAGAAGCTTCTTCTGTGTTCTACTATGGTGTTATTAGTGTCTCCGCATACCGCAGCACGTGACATAGCTTTGCAGACGATAAACATAACCATTTCAGAGAGAAAAGCGGCCATAGTGACGATCTGGCTTTAAGTCGATTCGATAACAAATGACGAAAACGGACGGATTTCTCAGGTTTTAACAACATATGAACCCTTTTCACATACTCCCGTGCAACGCAGCTGCTAGTCCTCCTTTCAAGCAAAATCTTAAGGTTCGACCTCATGTCCAAGGCACCAAAGCCGGCTAAAGATCAATAATCGATAGCCAAACTTGAATTGTACTACTTCTTACTGGCCATTGCTTCAACTTAGAAGCTTATTCTGTGTTCCACTATGGTGCTTTTAGTGTCTCCGCATACCGCAGCACGCGACATAGCTTTGCAGACAATAAATGTAACCGTCTCAGAGAGTAAAGCGGCCAATGTGACGATCTGGCTTTAAGTCGATTCGATAACAAATGACGAAAACGGACGGATTTCTCAGCTTTTTACTACATATGAACACTTTTCACATTCTCCCGTGCAACGCGGCTGCTAGTCCTACGTTCATGCAAAATCTTAAAGTCCTAGGTCATGTCCAAACCACCAAAGCCGGCTAAAAAGTGAATAATCGACGCCCAAAACTTGAATTGTACTACTTCTTACTGGCTATTACTTCATTTTAGAAGCTTCTTCTGTGTTCTACTATGGTGCTTTTAGTGTCTCCGCATACCACAGCACGCGACATAGCTTTGCAGACGATAAATGTAACCGTCTCAGAGAGAAAAGCGGCCAATGTGACGATCTGGCTTTAAGTCGATTCGTTAACAAATGACGAAAACGGATGGATATCTCAGGTTTTTACTACATATGAACACATTTCACATTCTCCCGTGCAACGCGGCTACCAGTCCTCCTTTCATGCAAAATCTTAAGGTCCTAGGTCATGTCCAAGCCACCAAAACTGGCTAAAAAGTGAATAATCGACGCCTAAAACTTGAATTGTACTACTTCTTACTGGCAATTACTTCAACTTAGAAGTTTCTTCTGTGTTCTACTATGCTGCTTTTAGTGTCTCCGCATACCGCAGCACGCGACATAGCCTTGTAGACGATAAATGTAACGGTCTCAAGGAGAAAAGCGGCCAATATGACGATCTGGCTTTAAGTCGATTCGATAACAAATGACGAAAACGGACGGATTTCTCAGGTTTTTACTACATATGAACACTTTTCACATTCTCCCGTGCAACGCAGCTGCTAGTCCTCCTTTCATGCAAAATCTTAAGGTTCCACCTCTTGTCCAAGGCACCAAAGCCGCTAAAAAACAATAATCGATAACCAAAACTTGAATTGTACTGCTTCTTATGGCTATTGCTTCAACTTAGAAGCTTCTTCTGTGTTCTACTATGGTGCTTTTAGTGTCTCCGCATACCGCAGCACGTGACATAGTTTTGCAGACGATAAACGTAACCGTCTCAGAGAGAAAAGCGGCCAATGTGACGATCTGGCTTTAAGTCGATTCGATAACAAATGACGAAAACGGACGGATTTCTCAGGTTTTTACTACATATGAACACTTTTCACATTCTCCCGTGCACCGCGGCTGCTAGTCCTCCTTTCATGCAAAATATTAAGGTCCCAGGTCATGTCCAAGCCACCAAAGCCGGCTAAAATGTGAATAATCGACAATTAAAACTTGAATTGTACTACTTCTTACTGGCTATTGCTTCAACTTAGAAGCTTATTCTGTGTTCTACTATGGTGCTTTTAGTATCTCCGCATACCGCAGCACGCGACATAGCTTTGAAGACGATAAATGTAACCGATTCAGAGAGAAGAGCGGCCAATGTGACGATCTGGCTTTAAGTAGATTCGATAACAATTGACGAAAACGGGCGGATTTCTCAGGTTTTTACTACATATGAACGCTTTTCACATTTTCCCGTGCAACGCGGCTGCTAGTCCTCCTTTCATGCAAAATCATAAGGTTCCACCTCTTGTCCAAGGCACCAAAGCCGCCTAAAAAGTGAATAATCGATAACCAAAACTTGAATTGTACTGCTTCTTATGGCTATTGCTTCAGCTTAGAAGCTTCTTCTGTGTAATACTATGGTGCTTTTAGTGACTCCGCATACCGCAGCACGCGACATAGCTTTGCAGACGATAAATGTAACCGTCTCAGAGAGAAAAGCGGCCAATGTGACGATCTGGCTTTAAGTCGAATCGATAACAAATGACGAAAACGGACGGATTTCTCAGGTTTTTAGTACATATGAACACTTTTCACATTCTCCCATGCAACGCGGCTGCTAGTCCTCCTTTCATGCAAGATCTTAAGGTCCTAGGTCATGTCCAAGCCACCAAAACTGGCTAAAAAGTGAATAATCGACGCCTAAAACTTGAATTGTACTACGTCTTACCGGCTATTACTTCAACTTAGAAGCTTCCTCTGTGTTCTACTATGGTGCTTTTAGAGTCTCCGCATACCGCAGCACGTGAGATAGCTTTGCAGACGATAAACGTAACCGTTTCAGAGAGAAAAGCGGCCAATGTGACGATCTGGCTTTAAGTAGATTCGATAACAAATGAAGAAAACGGACGGATTTCTCAGGTTTTTACTACATATGAACCCTTTTCACAATCTCCCGTGCAACGCAGCTGCTTGTCCTCCTTTCATGCAAAATCTTAAGGTTCGACCTCATGTCCAAGGCACCAAAGCCGGCTAAAAATCAATAATCGATAACCAAAACATGAATTGTACTACTTCTTACTGACCATTGCTTCAACTTAGAAGCTTATTCTGTGTTCTACTATGGTGCTTTTAAGGTCTCCGCATACCACAGCACGCGACATAGCTTTGCAGACGATAAATGTAACCGTCTCAGAGAGAAAAGCGGCCAATGTGACGATCTGGCTTTAAGTCGATTCTATAACAAATGACGAAAACGGAAGGATTTCTCAGGTTTTTACTACATATGAACACTTTTCATATTTTCCCGTGCAACGCGGCTGCTAGTCCTCCTTTCATGCAAAATCTTAAGGTCCTAGGTCATGTCCAAGCCACCAAAGACGGCTAAAAAGTGAATAATCGACGCCTAAACTAGAATTGTACTACTTCTTACTGGCTATTACTACAACATAGAAGCTTCTTCTGTGTTCTACTATGGTGCTTTTAGTGTCACCACATACCGCGCCACGCGACATAGCTTTGCAGACGATAAATGTAACCGTCTCAGAGAGAAAAGCGGCCAATGTGACGATGTGGCTTTAAGTCGATTCGATAACAAATGACGAAAACGGACGGATTTCTCAGGTTTTTACTACATATGAACAACTCTCACATTCTCCCGTGCAACGCTTCTACTAGTCCTCCTTTCATGCAAAATCTTAAGGTCCTAGGTCATGTCCAAGCCACCAAACTGGCTAAAAAGTGAATAATCGACGCCTAAAACTTGAATTGTACTACTTCTTACTGGCTATTACTTCAACTTAGAAGCTTCTTCTGTGTTCTACTATGCTGCTTTTAGTGTCTCCGCATACCGCAGCACGCGACATAGCCTTGCAGACGATAAACGTAACCATTTCAGAGAGAAAAGCGGCCATAGTGACGATCTGGCTTTAAGTCGATTCGATAACAAATGACGAAAACGGACGGATTTCTCAAGTTTTTACTACATATGAACCCTTTTGACATTCTCCCGTGCAACGCAGCTGCTAGTCCTCCTTTCAAGCAAAATCTTAAGGTTCGACCTCATGTCCAAGGCACCAAAGCCGGCTAAAGATCAATAATCGATAGCCAAGACTTGAATTGTACTACTTCTTACTGGCCATTGTTTCAACTTAGAAGCTTATTCTGTGTTCCACTATGGTGCTTTTAGTGTCTCCGCATACCGCAGCACGCGACATAGCTTTGCAGACGATAAATGTAACCATTTCAGAGAGAAAAGCGGCCAATGTGACGATCTGGCTTTAAGTCGATTCGATAACAAATGACGAAAACGGACGGATTTCTCAGGTTTTTAGTACATATGAACACTTTTCACATTCTCCCGTGCAACGCGGCTGCTAGTCCTCCTTTCAAGAAAAATCTTAAGGTACTAGGTCATGTCCAAGCCAATAAAGCCGGCTAAAAAGTGAATAATCGACAACTAATACTTGAATTGTTCTACTTCGTACTGGTTATTGCTTCAACTTAGAAGCTTCTTCTGTGTTCTACTATGGTGCTTTTAGTGTCTCCGCATACCGCAGCACGCGACATAGCTTTGCAGACGATAAATGTAACCGTCTCAGAGATAAAAGAGGCCAATGTGGCGATCTGGCTTTAAGTCGAATCGATAACAAATGACTAAAACGGACGGATTTCTCAGGTTTTTAGTACATATGAACACTTTTCACATTCTCCCGTGCAACGCGGCTGCTAATCCTCCTTTCATGCAAAATCTTAAGGTACTAGGTCATGTCCAAGCCAATAAAGCCGGCTAAAAAGTGAATAATCGACAACTAATACATGAATTAGACTACTCGTTACTTTTTATTGCTTCAACTTAGAAGCTTCTTCTGTGTTCTACTATGGTGCTTTTAGTGTCTCCGCATACCGCAGCACGTGACATAGCCTTGCAGACGATAAACGTAACCATTTCAGAGAGAAAAGCGGCCAATGTGACGATCTGGCTTTAAGTCGATTCGATAACAAATGACGAAAACGGACGGATTTCTCAGGTTTTTACAACATATGAACCCTTTTCACATACTCCCGTGCAACGCAGCTGCTAGTCCTTCTTTCAAGCAAAATCTTAAGGTTCGACCTCATGTCCAAGGCACCAAAGCCGGCTAAAGATCAATAATCGATAGCCAAACTTGAATTGTACTACTTCTTACTGGCCATTGCTTCAACTTAGAAGCTTATTCTGTGTTCCACTATGGTGCATTTAGTGTCTCCGCATACCGCAGCACGCGACATAGCTTTGCAGACGATAAATGTAACCGTCTCAGAGAGAAAAGCGGCCAATGTGACGATCTGGCTTTAAGTCGATTCGTTAACAAATGACGAAAACGGATGGATATCTCAGGTTTTTACTACATATGAACACATATCACATTCTCCCGTGCAACGCGGCTACCAGTCCTCCTTTCATGCAAAATCTTAAGGTCCTAGGTCATGTCCAAGCCACCAAAACTGGCTAAAAAGTGAATAATCGACGCCTAAAACTTGAATTGTACTACTTCTTACTGGCAATTACTTCAACTTAGAAGCTTCTTCTGTGTTCTACTATGCTGCTTTTAGTGTCTCCGCATACCGCAGCACGCGACATAGCCTTGTAGACGATAAATGTAACGGTCTCAGAGAGAAAAGCGGCCAATGTGACGATCTGGCTTTAAGTCGATTCGATAACAAATGACGAAAACGGACGGATTTCTCAGGTTTTTAGTACATAGGAACACTTTTCACATTCTCCCGTGCAACGCTTCTGCAAGTCCTCCTTTCATGCAAAATCTTAAGGTAATAGGTCATGTCCAAGCCAATAAAGCCGGCTAAAAAGTGAATAATCGCAGCCTAAAACTTGAATTTTACTACTTCTTACTGGCTATTACTACAACATAGAAGCTTCTTCTGTGTTCTACTATGGTGCTTTTAGTGTCACCGCATACCGCAGCACGCGACATAGCTTTGCAGACGATAAATGTAACCGTCTCAGAGAGAAAAGCGGCCAATATGACGATCTGGCTTTAAGTCGATTCGATAACAAATGACGAAAACGGACGGATTTCTCAGGTTTTTACTACATATGAACACTTTTCACATTCTCCCGTGCAACGCAGCTGCTAGTCCTCCTTTCATGCAAAATCTTAAGGTTCCACCTCTTGTCCAAGGCACCAAAGCCGCTAAAAAACAATAATCGATAACCAAAACTTGAATTGTACTGCTTCTTATGGCTATTGCTTCAACTTAGAAGCTTCTTCTGTGTTCTACTATGGTGCTTTTAGTGTCTCCGCATACCGCAGCACGTGACATAGTTTTGCAGACGATAAACGTAACCGTCTCAGAGAGAAAAGCGGCAATAGTGACGATCTGGCTTTAAGTCGATTCGATAACAAATGACGAAAACGGACGGATTTCTCAGGTTTTTACTACATATGAACACTTTTCACATTCTCCCGTGCACCGCGGCTGCTAGTCCTCCTTTCATGGAAAATATTAAGGTCCCAGGTCATGTCCAAGCCACCAAAGCCGGCTAAAATGTGAATAATCGACAATTAAAACTTGAATTGTACTACTTCTTACTGGCTATTGCTTCAACTTAGAAGCTTATTCTGTGTTCTACTATGGTGCTTTTAGTATCTCCGCATACCGCAGCACGCGACATAGCTTTGAAGACGATAAATGTAACCGATTCAGAGAGAAGAGCGGCCAATGTGACGATCTGGCTTTAAGTAGATTCGATAACAATTGACGAAAACGGGCGGATTTCTCAGGTTTTTACTACATATGAACGCTTTTCACATTTTCCCGTGCAACGCGGCTGCTAGTCCTCCTTTCATGCAAAATCATAAGGTTCCACCTCTTGTCCAAGGCACCAAAGCCGCCTAAAAAGTGAATAATCGATAACCAAAACTTGAATTGTACTGCTTCTTATGGCTATTGCTTCAGCTTAGAAGCTTCTTCTGTGTAATACTATGGTGCTTTTAGTGTCTCCGCATACCGCAGCACGCGACATAGCTTTGCAGACGATAAATGTAACCGTCTCAGAGAGAAAAGCGGCCAATGTGACGATCTGGCTTTAAGTCGATTCGATAACAAATGACGAAAACGGACGGATTTCTCAGGTTTTTAGTACATATGAACACTTTTCACATTCTCCCATGCAACGCGGCTGCTAGTCCTCCTTTCACGCAAGATCTTAAGGTCCTAGGTCATGTCCAAGCCACCAAAACTGGCTAAAAAGTGAATAATCGACGCCTAAAACTTGAATTGTACTACGTCTTACCGGCCATTACTTCAACTTAGAAGCTTCTTCTGTGTTCTACTATGGTGCTTTTAGAGTCTCCGCATACCGCAGCACGTGAGATAGCTTTGCAGACGGTAAACGTAACCGTTTCAGAGAGAAAAGCGGCCAATGTGACGATCTGGCTTTAAGTAGATTCGATAACAAATGAAGAAAACGGACGGATTTCTCAGGTTTTTACTACATATGAACCCTTTTCACAATCTCCCGTGCAACGCAGCTGCTAGTCCTCCTTTCATGCAAATTCTTAAGGTTCGACCTCATGTCCAAGGCACCAAAGCCGGCTAAAAATGAATAATCGATAACCAAAACATGAATTGTACTACTTCTTACTGACCATTGCTTCAACTTAGAAGCTTATTCTGTGTTCTACTATGGTGCTATTAAGGTCTCCGCATACCGCAGCACGCGACATAGCTTTGCAGACGATAAATGTAGCCGTCTCAGAGAGAAAAGCGGCGAATGTGACGATCTGGCTTTGAGTCGATTCTATAACAAATGACGAAAACGGAAGGATTTCTCAGGTTTTTACTACATATGAACACTTTTCATATTTTCCCGTGCAACGCGGCTGCTAGTCCTCCTTTCATGCAAAATCTTAAGGTCCTAGGTCATGTCCAAGCCACCAAAGACGGCTAAAAAGTGAATAATCGACGCCTAAAACTAGAATTGTACTACTTCTTACTGGCTATTACTACAACATAGAAGCTTCTTCTGTGTTCTACTATGGTGCTTTTAGTGTCACCACATACCGCAGCACGCGACATAGCTTTGCAGACGATAAATGTAACCTTCTCAGAGAGAAAAGCGGCCAATGTGACGATCTGGCTTTAAGTCGATTCGATAACAAATGACGAAAACGGACGGATTTCTCAGGTTTTTACTACATATGAACACCTCTCACATTCTCCCGTGCAACGCTTCTACTAGTCCTCCTTTCATGCAAAATCTTAAGGTCCTAGGTCATGTCCAAGCCACCAAACTGGCTAAAAAGTGAATAATCGACGCCTAAAACTTGAATTGTACTAATTCTTACTGGCTATTACTTCAACTTAGAAGCTTCTTCTGTGTTCTACTATGCTGCTTTTAGTGTCTCCGCATACCGCAGCACGCGACATAGCTTTGCAGACGATAAATGTAACCGTCTCAGAGAGAAAAGCGGCCAATGTGACGATCTGGCTTTAAGTCGATTCGATAACAAAAGACGAAAACGGACGGATTTCTCAGGTTTTTACTACATATGAACACTTTTCACATTCTCCCGTGCACCGCGGCTGCTAGTCCTCCTTTCATGCAAAATATTAAGGTCCCAGGTCATGTCCAAGCCACCAAAGCCGGCTAAAATGTGAATAATCGACAATTAAAACTTGAATTGTACTACTTCTTACTGAACATTGCTTCAACTTAGAAGCTTATTCTGTGTTCTACTATGGTGCTTTTAAGGTCTCCGCATACCGCAGCACGCGACATAGCTTTGCAGACGATAAATGTAACCGTCTCAGAGAGAAAAGCGGCGAATGTGACGATCTGGCTTTAAGTCGATTCGATAACAAATGACGAAAACGGACGGATTTCTCAGGTTCTTACTACATATGAACACCTCTCACATTCTCCCGTGCAACGCTTCTACTAGTCCTCCTTTCATGCAAAATCTTAAGGTCCTAGGTCATGTCCAAGCCACCAAACTGGCTAAAAAGTGAATAATCGACGCCTAAAACTTGAATTGTACTAATTCTTACTGGCTATTACTTCAACTTAGAAGCTTCTTCTGTGTTCTACTATGCTGCTTTTAGTGTCTCCGCATACCGCAGCACGCGACATAGCTTAGCAGACGATAAATGTAACCGTCTCAGAGAGAAAAGCGGCCAATGTGACGATCTGGCTTTAAGTCGATTCGATAACAAAAGACGAAAACGGACGGATTTCTCAGGTTTTTACTACATATGAACACTTTTCACATTCTCCCATGCAACGCGGCTGCTAGTCTTCCTTTCATGCAAAATCTTAAGGTCCTAGGTCATGTCCAAGCCACCAAAACTGGCTAAAAAGTGAATAATCGACGCCTAAAACTTGAATTGTACTACTTCTTACCGGCTATTACTTCAACTTAGAAGCTTCTTCTGTGTTCTCCTATGGTGCTTTTAGTGTCTCCGCATACCGCAGCACGCGACGTAGCTTTGCAGACGATAAATGTAACCGTCTCAGAGAGAAAAGCGGCCAATGTGACGATCTGGCTTTAAGTCGATTCGATAACAAATGACGAAAACGGACGGATTTCTCAGGTTTTTAGTACATATGAACACTTTTCACATTCTCCCGTGCAACGCGGCTGCAAGTCCTCCTTTCATGCAAAATCATAAGGTCCTAGGTCATGTCCAAGCCACCAAAGCCGGCTAAAAAGTGAATAATCGACGCCTAAAACTTGAATTGTACTACTTCTTATGGCTATTACTTCAACATAGAAGCTTCTTCTGTGTTCTACTATGGTGCTTTTAGTGTCACCACATACCGCAGCACGCGACATAGCTTTGCAGACGATAAATGTAACCGTCTCAGAGAGAAAAGCGGCCAATGTGACGATCTAGCTTTAAGTCGATTCGACAACAAATGACGAAAACGGACGGATTTCTCAGGTTCTTACTACATATGAACACTTTTCACATTCTCCCATGCAACGCGGCTGCTAGTCCTCCTTTCATGCAAGATCTTAAGGTCCTAGGTCATGTCCAAGCCACCAAAACTGGCTAAAAAGTGAATAATCGACGCCTAAAACTTGAATTGTACTACGTCTTACCGGCTATTACTTCAACTTAGAAGCTTCTTCTGCGTTCTACTATGGTGCTTTTAGTGTCTCCGCATACCGCAGCACGTGAGATAGCTATGCAGACGATAAACGTAACCGTTTCAGAGAGAAAAGCGGCCAATGTGACGATCTGGCTTTAAGTAGATTCGATAACAAATGAAGAAAACGGACGGATTTCTCAGGTTTTTACTACATATGAACCCTTTTCACAATCTCCCGTGCAACGCAGCTGCTAGTCCTCCTTTCATGCAAAATCTTAAGGTTCGACCTCATGTCCAAGGCACCAAAGCCGGCTAAAAATCAATAATCGATAACCAAAACTTGAATTGTACTGCTTCTTATGGCTATTGCTTCAACTTAGAAGCTTCTTCTGTGTTCTACTATGGTGCTTTTAGTGTCTCCGCATACCGCAGCACGCGACATAGCTTTGCAGACGATAAATGTAACCGTCTCAGAGAGAAAAGCGGCGAATGTGACGATCTGGCTTCAAGTCGATTCGATAACAAATGACGAAAACGGACGGATTTCTCAGGTTTTTACTACATATGAACACCTCTCACATTCTCCCGTGCAACGCTTCTACTAGTCCTCCTTTCATGCAAAATCTTAAGGTCCTAGGTCATGTCCAAGCCACCAAACTGGCTAAAAAGTGAATAATCGACGCCTAAAACTTGAATTGTACTTATTCTTACTGGCTATTACTTCAACTTAGAAGCTTCTTCTGTGTTCTACTATGCTGCTTTTAGTGTCTCCGCATACCGCAGCACGCGACGTAGCTTTGCAGACGATAAATGTAACCGTCTCAGAGAGAAAAGCGGCCAATGTGACGATCTGGCTTTAAGTCGATTCGATAACAAATGACGAAAACGGACGGATTTCTCAGGTTTTTAGTACATATGAACACTTTTCACATTCTCCCGTGCAACGCGGCTGCAAGTCCTCCTTTCATGCAAAATCATAAGGTCCTAGGTCATGTCCAAGCCACCAAAGCCGGCTAAAAAGTGAATAATCGACGCCTAAAACTTGAATTGTACTACTTCTTATGGCTATTACTTCAACATAGAAGCTTCTTCTGTGTTCTACTATGGTGCTTTTAGTGTCTCCGCATACCGCAGCACGCGACATAGCTTTGCAGACGATAAATGTAACGGTCTCAGAGAGAAAAGCGGCCAATGTGACGATCTGGCTTTAAGTCGATTCGATAACAAATGACGAAAACGGACGGATTTCTCAGGTTTTTAGTACATATGAACACTTTTCACATTCTCCCGTGCAACGCGGCTGCAAATCCTCCTTTCATGCAAAATCTTTAGGTACTAGGTCATGTCCAAGCCAATAAAGCCGGCTAAAAAGTGAATAATCGACAACTAATACTTGAATTGTACTACTTGTTACTTTTTATTGCTTCAACTTAGAAGCTTCTTCTGTGTTCTACTATGGTGCTTTTAGTGTCTCCGCATACCGCAGCACGTGACATAGCTTTGCAGACGATAAACGTAACCATTTCAGAGAGAAAAGCGGCCATAGTGACGATCTGGCTTTAAGTCGATTCGATAACAAATGACGAAAACGGACGGATTTCTCAGGTTTTTACTACATATGAACCCTTTTCACATACTCCCGTGCAACGCAGCTACTAGTCCTTCTTTCAAGCAAAATCTTGAGGTTCGACCTCATGTCCAAGGCACCAAAGCCGGCTAAAGATCAATAATCGATAGCCAAAACTTGAATTGTACTACTTCTTACTGGCCATTGCTTCAACTTAGAAGCTTATTCTGTGTTCCACTATGGTGCTTTTAGTGTCTCCGCATACCGCAGCACGCGACATAGCTTTGCAGACGATAAATGTAACCGTCTCAGAGAGAAAATCGGCCAATGTGACGATCTGGCTTTAAGTCGATTCGATAACAAATGACGAAAACGGACGGATTTCTCAGCTTTTTACTACATATGAACACTTTTCACATTCTCCCGTGCAACGCGGCTGCTAGTCCTACTTTCATGCAAAATCTTAAAGTCCTAGGTCATGTCCAAGCCACCAAAGCCGGCTAAAAAGTGAATAATCGACGCCTAAAACTTTAATTGTACTACTTCTTACTGGCTATTACTTCATTTTAGAAGCTTCTTCTGTGTTCTACTATGGTGCTTTTAGTGTCTCCGCATACCACAGCACGCGACATAGCTTTGCAGACGATAAATATAACCGTCTCAGAGAGAAAAGCGGCCAATGTGACGATCTGGCTTTAAGTCGATTCGTTAACAAATGACGAAAACGGACGGATATCTCAGGTTCTTACTACATATGAACACCTTTCACATTCTCCCGTGCAACGCGGCTACCAGTCCTCCTTTCATGCAAAATCTTAAGGTCCTAGTTCATGTCCAAGCCACCAAAACTGGCTAAAAAGTGAATAATCGACGCCTAAAACTTGAATTGTACTACTTCTTACTGGCTATTACTTCAACTTCGAAGCTTCTTCTGTGTTCTACTATGCTGCTTTTAGTGTCTCCGCATACCGCAGCACGCGACATAGCCTTGCAGACGATAAACGTAACCATTTCAGAGAGAAAAGCGGCCATAGTGACGATCTGGCTTTAAGTCGATTCGATAACAAATGACGAAAACGGATGGATTTCTCAAGTTTTTACTACATATGAACCCTTTTGACATTCTCCCGTGCAACGCAGCTGCTAGTCCTCCTTTCAAGCAAAATCTTAAGGTTCGACCTCATGTCCAAGGCACCAAAGCCGGCTAAAGATCAATAATCGATAGCCAAGACTTGAATTGTACTACTTCTTACTGGCCATTGTTTCAACTTAGAAGCTTATTCTGTGTTCCACTATGGTGCTTTTAGTGTCTCCGCATACCGCAGCACGCGACATAGCTTTGCAGACGATAAATGTAACCGTCTCAGAGAGAAAAGCGGCCAATGTGACGATCTGGCTTTAAGTCGATTCGATAACAAATGACGAAAACGGACGGATTTCTCAGGTTTTTAGTACATATGAACACTTTTCACATTCTCCCGTGCAACGCGGCTGCTAGTCCTCCTTTCAAGCAAAATCTTAAGGTACTAGGTCATGTCCAAGCCAATAAAGCCGGCTAAAAAGTGAATAATCGACAACTAAAACTTGAATTGTACTACTTCGTACTGGTTATTGCTTCAACTTAGAAGCTTCTTCTGTGTTCTACTATGGTGCTTTTAGTGTCTCCGCATACCGCAGCACGCGACATAGCTTTGCAGACGATAAATGTAACCGTCTCAGAGATAAAAGCGGCCAATGTGGCGATCTGGCTTTAAGTCGAATCGATAACAAATGACGAAAACGGACGGATTTCTCAGGTTTTTAGTACATATGAACACGTTTCACATTCTCCCGTGCAACGCGGCTGCTAATCCTCCTTTCATGCAAAATCTTAAGGTACTAGGTCATGTCCAAGCCAATAAAGCCGGCTAAAAAGTGAATAATCGACAACTAATACTTGAATTATACTACTCGTTACTTTTTATTGCTTCAACTTAGAAGCTTCTTCTGTGTTCTACTATGGTGCTTTTAGTGTCTCCGCATACCGCAGGACGTGACATAGCCTTGCAGACGATAAACGTAACCATTTCAGAGAGAAAAGCGGCCAATGTGATGATCTGGCTTTAAGTCGATTCGATAACAAATGACGAAAACGGACGAATTTCTCAGTTTTTTACTACATATGAACACCTTTCACATTCTCCCGTGCAACGCGCCTACCAGTCCTCCTTTCATGCAAAGTCTTAAGGTCCTAGCTCATGTCCAAGCCACCAAAACTGGCTAAAAAGTTAATAATCGACGCCTAAAACTTGAATTGTACTACTTCTTACTGGCTATTACTTCAACTTAGAAGCTTCTTCTGTGTTCTACTATGGTGCTTTTAGTGTCTCCGCATACCGCAGCACGTGACATAGCTTTGCAGACGATAAACGTAACCATTTCAGAGAGAAAAGCGGACATAGTGACGATCTGGCTTTAAGTCGATTCGATAACAAATGACGAAAACGGACGGATTTCTCAGGTTTTTACAACATATGAACCCTTTTCACATACTCCCGTGCAACGCAGCTGCTAGTCCTTCTTTCAAGCAAAATCTTAAGGTTCGACCTCATGTCCAAGGCACCAAAGCCGGCTAAAGATCAATAATCGATAGCCAAACTTGAATTGTACTACTTCTTACTAGCCATTGCTTCAACTTAGAAGCTTATTCTGTGTTCCACTATGGTGCTTTTAGTGTCTCCGCATACCGCAGCACGCGACATAGCTTTGCAGACGATAAATGTAACCGTCTCAGAGAGAAAAGCGGCCAATGTGACGATCTGGCTTTAAGTCGATTCGATAACAAATGACGAAAACGGACGGATTTCTCAGCTTTTTACTACATATGAACACTTTTCACATTCTCCCGTGCAACGCGGCTGCTAGTCCTACTTTCATGCAAAATCTTAAAGTCCTAGGTCATGTCCAAGCCACCAAAGCCGGCTAAAAAGTGAATAATCGACGCCCAAAACTTGAATTGTACTACTTCTTACTGGCTATTACTTCATTTTAGAAGCTTCTTCTGTGTTCTACTATGGTGCTTTTAGTGTCTCCGCATACCACAGCACGCGACATAGCTTTGCAGACGATAAATGTAACCGTCTCAGAGAGAAAAGCGGCCAATGTGACGATCTGGCTTTAAGTCGATTCGTTAACAAATGACGAAAACGGACGGATATCTCAGGTTTTTACTACATATGAACACATTTCACATTCTCCCGTGCAACGCGGCTACCAGTCCTCCTTTCATGCAAAATCTTAAGGTCCTAGGTCGTGTCCAAGCCACCAAAACTGGCTAAAAAGTGAATAATCGACGCTTAAAACTTGAATTGTACTACTTCTTACTGGCTATTACTTCAACTTAGAAGCTTCTTCTGTTGTCTACTATGCTGCTTTTAGTGTCTCCGCATACCGCAGCACGCGACATAGCTTTGCAGACGATAAATGTAACGGTCTCAGAGAGAAAAGCGGCCAATGTGACGATCTGGCTTTAAGTCGATTCGATAACAAATGACGAAAACGGACGGATTTCTCAGGTTTTTAGTACATAGGAACACTTTTCACATTCTCCCGCGCAACGCTTCTGCAGGTCCTCCTTTCATGCAAAATCTTAAGGTAATAGGTCATGTCCAAGCCAATAAAGCCGGCTAAAAAGTGAATAATCGACAACTAATACTTGAATTGTACTACTCGTTACTTTTTATTGCTTCAACTTAGAAGCTTCTTCTGTGCTCTACTATGGTGCTTTTAGTGTCTCCGCATACCGCAGCACGTGACATAGCCTTGCAGACGATAAACGTAACCATTTCAGAGAGAAAAGCGGCCATAGTGACGATCTGGCTTTAAGTCGATTCGATAACAAATGACGAAAACGGACGGATTTCTCAGGTTTTTACTACATATGAACCCTTTTCACATTCTCCCGTGCAACGCAGCTGCTAGTCCTCCTTTCAAGCAAAATCTTAAGGTTCGACCTCACGTCCAAGGCACCAAAGCCGGCTAAAGATCAATAATCGATAGCCAAGACTTGAATTGTACTACTTCTTACTGGCCATTGTTTCAACTTAGAAGCTTATTCTGTGTTCGACTATGGTGCTTTTAGTGTCTCCGCATACCGCAGCACGCGACATAGGTTTGCAGACGATAAATGTAACCGTCTCAGAGAGAAAAGCGGCCAATGTGACGATCTGGCTTTAAGTCGATTCGATAACAAATGATGAAAACGGACGGATTTCTCAGGTTTTTAGTACATATGAACACTTTTCACATTCTCCCGTGCAACGCGGCTGCTAGTCCTCCTTTCAAGCAAAATCTTAAGGTAGTAGGTCATGTCCATGCCAATAAAGCCGGCTAAAAAGTGAATAATCGACAACTAAAACTTGAATTGTACTACTTCGTACTGGTTATTGCTTCAACTTAGAAGCTTCTTCTGTGTTCTACTATGGTGCTTTTAGTGTCTCCGCATACCGCAGCACGCGACATAGCTTTGCAAACGATAAATGTAACCGTCTCAGAGAGAAATGCGGCCAATGTGGCGATCTGGCTTTAAGTCGATTCGATAACAAATGACGAAAACGGACGGATTTCTCAGGTTTTTAGTACATATGAACACTTTTCACATTCTCCCGTGCAACGCGGCTGCTAATCCTCCCTTCATGCAAAATCGTAAGGTACTAGGTCATGTCCAAGCCAATAAAGCCGGCTAAAAAGTGAATAATCGACAACTCTTACATGAATTGTACAACTTGTTACTTTTTATTGCTTCAACTTAGAAGCTTCTTCTGTGTTCTACTATGGTGCTTTTAGTGTCTCCGCATACCGCAGCACGTGACATTGCTTTGCAGACGATAAACGTAACCATTTCGAAGAGAAAAGTGGCCATAGTGACGATCTGGCTTTAAGTCGATTCGATAACAAATGACGAAAACGGACGGATTTCTCAGGTTTTTACTACATATGAACCCTTTTCACATACTCCCGTGCAACGCAGCTGCTAGTCTTTCTTTCAAGCAAAATCTTAAGGTTCGACCTCATGTCCAAGGCACCAAAGCCGGCTAAAGATCAATAATCGATAGACAAAACTTGAATTGTACTACTTCTTACTGGCCATTGCTTCAACTTAGAAGCTTATTCTGTGTTCCACTATGGTGCTTTTAGTGTCTCCGCATACCGCAGCACGCGACATAGCTTTGCAGACGATAAATGTAACCGTCTCAGAGAGAAAAGCGGCCAATGTGACGATCTGGCTTTAAGTCGATTCGTTAACAAATGACGAAAACGGACGGATATCTCAGGTTTTTACTACATATGAACACCTTTCACATTCTGCCGTGCAACGCGGCTACCAGTCCTCCTTTCATGCAAAATCTTAAGGTCCTAGGTCATGTCCAAGCCACCAAAACTCGCTAAAAAGTGAATAATCGACGCATAAAACTTGAATTGTACTACTTCTTACTGGCTATTACTTCAACTTAGAAGCTTCTTCTGTGTTCTACTATGCTGCTTTTAGTGTCTCCGCATACCGCAGCACGCGACATAGCTTTGCAGACGATAAATGTAACCGTCTCAGAGAGAAAAGCGGCCAATGTGACGATCTGGCTTTAAGTCGATTCGATAACAAATGACGAAAACGGACGGATTTCTCAGGTTTTTAGTACATAGGAACACTTTTCACATTCTCCCGTGCAACGCTTCTGCAAGTCCTCCTTTCATGCAAAATCTTAAGGTAATAGGTCATGTCCAAGCCAATAAAGCCGGCTAAAAAGTGAATAATCGACAACTAATACTTGAATTGTACTACTCGTTACTTTTTATTGCTTCAACTTAGAAGCTTCTTCTGTGTTCTACTATGGTGCTTTTAGTGTCTCCGCATACAGCAGCACGTGACATAGCCTTGCAGACGATAAACGTAACCATTTCAGAGAGAAAAGCGGCCATAGTGACGATCTGGCTTTAAGTCGATTCGATAACAAATGACGAAACGGACGGATTTCTCAGGTTTTTACTACAAATGAACACTTTTCACATTCTCCCGTGCAACGCAGCTGCTAGTCCTCCTTTCAAGCAAAATCTTAAGGTTCGACCTCATGTCCAAGGCACCAAAGCCGGCTATAGATCAATAATCGATAGCCAAGACTTGAATTGTACTACTTCTTACTGGCCATTGTTTCAACTTAGAAGCTTATTCTGTGTTCCACTATGGTGCTTTTAGTGTCTCCGCATATCGCAGCACGCTACATAGGTTTGCAGACGATAAATGTAACCGTCTCAGAGATAAAAGCGGCCAATGTGACGATCTGGCTTTAAGTCGATTCGATAACAAATGACGAAAACGGACGGATTTCTCAGGTTTTTAGTACATATGAACGCTTTTCACATTCTCCCGTGCAACGCGGCTGCTAGTCCTCCTTTCATGCAAAATCTTAAGATACTAGGTCATGTCCAAGCCAATAAAGCCGGCTAAAAAGTGAATAATCGACAACTAAAACTTGAATTGTACTACTTCGTACTGGTTATTGCTTCAACTTAGAAGCTTCTTCTGTGTTCTACTATGGTGCTATTAGTGTCTCCGCATACCGCAGCACGCGACATAGCTTTGCAGACGATAAATGTAACCGTCTCAGAGAGAAAAGCGGCCAATGTGGCGATCTGGCTTTAAGTCGATTCGATAACAAATGACGAAAACGGAAAGATTTCTCAGGTTTTTAGTACATATGACCACTTTTCACATTCTCCCGTGCAACGCGGCTGCTAATCCTCCTTTCATGCAAAATCTTAAGGTACTAGGTCATGCCCAAGCCAATAAAGCCGGCTAAAAAGTGAATAATCGACAACTAATACTTGAATTGTACTACTCGTTACTTTTTATTGCTTCAACTTAGAAGCTTCTTCTGTGTTCTACTATGGTGCTTTTAGTGTCTCCGCATACCGCAGCACGTGACATAGCCTTGCAGACGATAAACGTAACCATTTCAGAGAGAAAAGCGGCCATAGTGACGATCTGGCTTTAAGTCGATTCGATAACAAATGACGAAAACGGACGGATTTCTCTGGTTTTTGCTACATATGAACCCTTTTCACATTCTCCCGTGCAACGCAGCTGCTAGTACTCCTTTCAAGCAAAATCTTAAGGTTCGACCTCATGTCCAAGGCACCAAAGCCGGCTAAAGATCAATAATCGATAGCCAAGACTTGAATTGTACTACTTCTTACTGGCCATTGCTTCAACTTAGAAGCTTATTCTGTGTTCCACTATGGTGCTTTTAGTGTCTCCGCATACCGCAGCACGCGACATAGGTTTGCAGACGATAAATGTAACCGTCTCAGAGATAAAAGCGGCCAATGTGACGATCTGGCTTTAAGTCGATTCGATAACAAATGACGAAAACGGACGGATTTATCAGGTTTTTAGTACATATGAACGCTTTTCACATTCTCCCGTGCAACGCGGCTGCTAGTCCTCCTTTCAAGCAAAATATTAAGGTCCTAGGTCATGTCCAAGCCACCAAAGCCGGCTAAAATGTGAATAATCGATAGCCAAAACTTGAATTGTACTACTTCTTACTGGCTATTGCTTCAACTTAGAAGCTTCTTCAGTGTTCTACTATGGTGCTTTTAGTGTCTCCGCATACCGCAGCACGCGACATAGCTTTGCAGACGATAAATGTAACCGATTCAGAGAGAAGAGCGGCCAATGTGACGATCTGGCTTTAAGTAGATTCGTAACAAATGACGAAAACGGGCGGATTTCCCAGGTTTTTTCTACATATGAACCCTTTTCACATTCTCCCGTGCAACGCAGCTGCTAGTCCTCCTTTCATGCAAAATCTTAAGGTTCCACCTCATGTCCAAGGCACCAATGCCGGCTAAAAATCAATAATCGATAACCAAAACTTGAATTGTACTGCTTCTCATGGGTATTGCTTCAACTTAGAAGCTTCTTCTGTGTTCTACTATGGTGCTTTTAGTGCCTCCGCATACCGCAGCACGCGACATAGCTTTGCAGACGATAAATGTAACCGTCTCAGAGAGAATGGCGGCCATAGTGACGATCTGGCTTTAAGTCGATTCGATAACAAATGACGAAAACGGACGGATTTCTCAGGTTTTTACTACATATGAACACCTTTCACATTCTCCCGTGCAACGCGGCTAGCAGTCCTCCTTTCATGCAAAATCTTAAGGTCCTAGGTCATGTCCAAGCCACCAAAACTTTCTAAAAAGTAAATAATAGACGCCTAAAACTTGAATTGTACTACTTCTTACTGGCTATTACTTCAACATAGAAGCTTCTTCTGTGTTCTAGTATAGTGCTTTTAGTGTCTCCGCATACCGCAGCACGCGACATAGCTTTGCAGACGATAAATGTAACCGTCTCAGAGAGAAGAGCGTCAATGTGACGATCTGGCTTTAAGTCGATTCCATAACAAATGACGAAAACGGACGAATTTCTCAGGTTTTTACTACATATGAACACCTTTCACATTCTCCCGTGCAACGCGCCCACCAGTCCTCCTTTCATGCAAAGTCTTAAGGTCCTAGTTCATGTCCAAGCCACCAAAACTGGCTAAAAAGTGAATAATCGACGCCTAAAACTTGAATTGTACTACTTCTTACTGGCTATTACTTCAACTTAGAAGCTTCTTCTGTGTTCTACTATGGTGCTTTTAGTGTCTCCGCATACCGCAGCACGTGACATAGCTTTGCAGACGATAAACGTAACCATTTCAGAGAGAAAAGCGGCCATAGTGACGATCTGGCTTTAAGTCGATTCGATAACAAATGACGAAAACGGACGGATTTCTCAGGTTTTTAGTACATATGAACACTTTTCACATTCTCCCGTGCAACGCGGCTGCTAATCCTCCTTTCATGCAAAATCGTAAGGTACTAGGTCATGTCCAAGCCAATAAAGCCGGCTAAAAAGTGAATAATCGACAACTCTTACATGAATTGTACAACTTGTTACTTTTTATTGCTTCAACTTAGAAGCTTCTTCTGTGTTCTACTATGGTGCTTTTAGTGTCTCCGCATACCGCAGCACGTGACATTGCTTTGCAGACGATAAACGTAACCATTTCAGAGAGAAAAGTGGCCATAGTGACGATCTTTCTTTAAGTCGATTCGATAACAAATGACGAAAACGGACGGATTTCTCAGGTTTTTACTACATATGAACCCTTTTCACATACTCCCGTGCAACGCAGCTGCTAGTCTTTCTTTCAAGCAAAATCTTAAGGTTCGGCCTCATGTCCAAGGCACCAAAGCCGGCTAAAGATCAATAATCGATAGACAAAACTTGAATTGTACTACTTCTTACTGGCCATTGCTTCAACTTAGAAGCTTATTCTGTGTTCCACTATGGTGCTTTTAGTGTCTCCGCATACCGCAGCACGCGACATAGCTTTGCAGACGATAAATGTAACCGTCTCAGAGAGAAAAGCGGCCAATGTGACGATCTGGCTTTAAGTCGATTCGTTAACAAATGACGAAAACGGACGGATATCTCAGGTTTTTACTACATATGAACACCTTTCACATTCTGCCGTGCAACGCGGCTACCAGTCCTCCTTTCATGCAAAATCTTAAGGTCCTAGGTCATGTCCAAGCCACCAAAACTCGCTAAAAAGTGAATAATCGACAACTAAAACTTGAATTGTACTACTTCTTACTGGCTATTACTTCAACTTAGAAGCTTCTTCTGTGTTCTACTATGCTGCTTTTAGTGTCTCCGCATACCGCAGCACGCGACATAGCTTTGCAGACGATAAATGTAACCGTCTCAGAGAGAAAAGCGGCCAATGTGACGATCTGGCTTTAAGTCGATTCGATAACAAATGACGAAAACGGACGGATTTCTCAGGTTTTTAGTACATAGGAACACTTTTCACATTCTCCCGTGCAACGCTTCTGCAAGTCCTCCATTCATGCAAAATCTTAAGGTAATAGGTCATGTCCAAGCCAATAAAGCCGGCTAAAAAGTGAATAATCGACAACTAATACTTGAATTGTACTACTCGTTACTTTTTATTGCTTCAACTTAGAAGCTTCTTCTGTGTTCTACTATGGTGCTTTTAGTGTCTCCGCATACCGCAGCACGTGACATAGCCTTGCAGACGATAAACGTAACCATTTCAGAGAGAAAAGCGGCCATAGTGACGATCTGGCTTTAAGTCGATTCGATAACAAATGACGAAACGGACGGATTTCTCAGGTTTTTACTACAAATGAACACTTTTCACATTCTCCCGTGCAACGCAGCTGCTAGTACTCCTTTCAAGCAAAATCTTAAGGTTCGACCTCATGTCCAAGGCACCAAAGCCGGCTATAGATCAATAATCGATAGCCAAGACTTGAATTGTACTACTTCTTACTGGCCATTGTTTCAACTTAGAAGCTTATTCTGTGTTCCACTATGGTGCTTTTAGTGTCTCCGCATACCGCAGCACGCGACATAGGTTTGCAGACGATAAATGTAACCGTCTCAGAGATAAAAGCGGCCAATGTGACGATCTGGCTTTAAGTCGATTCGATAACAAATGACGAAAACGGACGGATTTCTCAGGTTTTTAGTACATATGAACGCTTTTCACATTCTCCCGTGCAACGCGGCTGCTAGTCCTCCTTTCATGCAAAATCTTAAGATACTAGGTCATGTCCAAGCCAATAAAGCCGGCTAAAAAGTGAATAATCGACAACTAAAACTTGAATTGTACTACTTCGTACTGGTTATTGCTTCAACTTAGAAGCTTCTTCTGTGTTCTACTATGGTGCTATTAGTGTCTCCGCATACCGCAGCACGCGACATAGCTTTGCAGACGATAAATGTAACCGTCTCAGAGAGAAAAGCGGCCAATGTGGCGATCTGGCTTTAAGTCGATTCGATAACAAATGACGAAAACGGAAAGATTTCTCAGGTTTTTAGTACATATGACCACTTTTCACATTCTCCCGTGCAACGCGGCTGCTAATCCTCCTTTCATGCAAAATCTTAAGGTACTAGGTCATGCCCAAGCCAATAAAGCCGGCTAAAAAGTGAATAATCGACAACTAATACTTGAATTGTACTACTCGTTACTTTTTATTGCTTCAACTTAGAAGCTTCTTCTGTGTTCTACTATGGTGCTTTTAGTGTCTCCGCATACCGCAGCACGTGACATAGCCTTGCAGACGATAAACGTAACCATTTCAGAGAGAAAAGCGGCCATAGTGACGATCTGGCTTTAAGTCGATTCGATAACAAATGACGAAAACGGACGGATTTCTCTGGTTTTTGCTACATATGAACCCTTTTCACATTCTCCCGTGCAACGCAGCTGCTAGTACTCCTTTCAAGCAAAATCTTAAGGTTCGACCTCATGTCCAAGGCACCAAAGCCGGCTAAAGATCAATAATCGATAGCCAAGACTTGAATTGTACTACTTCTTACTGGCCATTGCTTCAACTTAGAAGCTTATTCTGTGTTCCACTATGGTGCTTTTAGTGTCTCCGCATACCGCAGCACGCGACATAGGTTTGCAGACGATAAATGTAACCGTCTCAGAGATAAAAGCGGCCAATGTGACGATCTGGCTTTAAGTCGATTCGATAACAAATGACGAAAACGGACGGATTTCTCAGGTTTTTAGTACATATGAACGCTTTTCACATTCTCCCGTGCAACGCGGCTGCTAGTCCTCCTTTCAAGCAAAATATTAAGGTCCTAGGTCATGTCCAAGCCACCAAAGCCGGCTAAAATGTGAATAATCGATAGCCAAAACTTGAATTGTACTACTTCTTACTGGCTATTGCTTCAACTTAGAAGCTTCTTCAGTGTTCTACTATGGTGCTTTTAGTGTCTCCGCATACCGCAGCACGCGACATAGCTTTGCAGACGATAAATGTAACCGATTCAGAGAGAAGAGCGGCCAATGTGACGATCTGGCTTTAAGTAGATTCGTAACAAATGACGAAAACGGGCGGATTTCTCAGGTTTTTTCTACATATGAACCCTTTTCACATTCTCCCGTGCAACGCAGCTGCTAGTCCTCCTTTCATGCAAAATCTTAAGGTTCCACCTCATGTCCAAGGCACCAAAGCCGGCTAAAAATCAATAATCGATAACCAAAACTTGAATTGTACTGCTTCTTATGGGTATTGCTTCAACTTAGAAGCTTCTTCTGTGTTCTACTATGGTGCTTTTAGTGCCTCCGCATACCGCAGCACGCGACATAGCTTTGCCGACGATAAATGTAACCGTCTCAGAGAGAATGGCGGCCATAGTGACGATCTGGCTTTAAGTCGATTCCATAACAAATGACGAAAACGGACGAATTTCTCAGGTTTTTACTACATATGAACACCTTTCACATTCTCCCGTGCAACGCGCCCACCAGTCCTCCTTTCATGTAAAGTCTTAAGGTCCTAGTTCATGTCCAAGCCACCAAAACTGGCTAAAAAGTGAATAATCGACGCCTAAAACTTGAATTGTACTACTTCTTACTGGCTATTACTTCAACTTAGAAGCTTCTTCTGTGTTCTACTATGGTGCTTTTAGTGTCTCCGCATACCGCAGCACGTGACATAGCTTTGCAGACGATAAACGTAACCATTTCAGAGAGAAAAGCGGCCATAGTGACGATCTGGCTTTAAGTCGATTCGATAACAAATGACGAAAACGGACGGATTTCTCAGGTTTTTACAACATATGAACCCTTTTCACATACTCCCGTGCAACGCAGCTGCTAGTCCTTCTTTCAAGCAAAATGTTAAGGTTCGACCTCATGTCCAAGGCACCAAAGCCGGCTAAAGATCAATAATCGATAGCCAAACTTGAATTGTACTACTTCTTACTGGCCATTGCTTCAACTTAGAAGCTTATTCTGTGTTCCATTATGGTGCTTTTAGTGTCTCCGCATACCGCAGCACGCGACATAGCTTTGCAGACGGTAAATGTAACCGTCTCAGAGAGAAAAGCGGCCAATGTGACGATCTGGCTTTAAGTCGATTCGATAACAAATGACGAAAACGGACGGATTTCTCAGCTTTTTACTACATATGAACACTTTTCACATTCTCCCGTGCAACGCGGCTGCTAGTCCTACTTTCATGCAAAATCTTAAAGTCCTAGGTCATGTATAAGCCACCAAAGCCGGCTAAAAAGTGAATAATCGACGCCCAAAACTTGAATTGTACTACTTCTTACTGGCTATTACTTCAACTTAGAAGCTTCTTCTGTGTTCTACTATGCTGCTTTTAGTGTCTCCGCATACCGCAGCACGCGACATAGCTTTGCAGACGATAAATGTAACGGTCTCAGAGAGAAAAGCGGCCAATGTGACTATCTGGCTTTAAGTCGATTCGATAACAAATGACGAAAACGGACGGATTTCTCAGGTTTTTAGTACATAGGAACACTTTTCACATTCTCCCGCGCAACGCTTCTGCAAGTCCTCCTTTCATGCAAAATCTTAAGGTAATAGGTCTTGTCCAAGCCAATAAAGCCGGCTAAAAAGTGAATAATCGACAACTAATACTTGAATTGTACTACTCGTTACTTTTTATTGCTTCAACTTAGAAGCTTCTTCTGTGCTCTACTACGGTGCTTTTAGTGTCTCCGCATACCGCAGCACGTGACATAGCCTTGCAGACGATAAACGTAACCATTTCAGAGAGAAAAGCGGCCATAGTGACGATCTGGCTTTAAGTCGATTCGATAACAAATGACGAAAACGGACGGATTTCTCAGGTTTTTACTACATATGAACCCTTTTCACATTCTCCCGTGCAACGCAGCTGCTAGTCCTTCTTTCAAGCAAAATCTTAAGGTTCGACCTCATGTCCAAGGCACCAAAGCCGGCTAAAGATCAATAATCGATAGCCAAGACTTGAATTGTACTACTTCTTACTGGCCATTGCTTCAACTTAGAAGCTTATTCTGTGTTCCACTATGGTGCTTTTAGTGTCTCCGCATACCGCAGCACGCGACATAGGTTTGCAGACGATAAATGTAACCGTCTCAGAGATAAAAGCGGCCAATGTGACGATCTGGCTTTAAGTCGATTCGATAACAAATGACGAAAACGGACGGATTTATCAGGTTTTTAGTACATATGAACGCTTTTCACATTCTCCCGTGCAACGCGGCTGCTAGTCCTCCTTTCAAGCAAAATATTAAGGTCCTAGGTCATGTCCAAGCCACCTAAGCCGGGTAAAATGTGAATAATCGATAGCCAAAACTTGAATTGTACTACTTCTTACTGGCTATTGCTTCAACTTAGAAGCTTCTTCAGTGTTCTACTATGGTGCTTTTAGTGTCTCCGCATACCGCAGCACGCGACATAGCTTTGCAGACGATAAATGTAACTGATTCAGAGAGAAGAGCGGCCAATGTGACGATCTGGCTTTAAGTAGATTCGTAACAAATGACGAAAACGGGCGGATTTCTCAGGTTTTTTCTACATATGAACCCGTTTCACATTCTCCCGTGCAACGCAGCTGCTAGTCCTCCTTTCATGCAAAATCTTAAGGTTCCACCTCATGTCCAAGGCACCAAAGCCGGCTAAAAATCAATAATCGATAACCAAAACCTGAATTGTACTGCTTCTTATGGGTATTGCTTCAACTTAGAAGCTTCTTCTGTGTTCTACTATGGTGCTTTTAGTGCCTCCGCATACCGCAGCACGCGACATAGCTTTGCAGACGATAAATGTAACCGTCTCAGAGAGAATGGCGGCCATAGTGACGATCTGGCTTTAAGTCGATTCGATAACAAATGACGAATACGGACGGATTTCTCAGGTTTTTACTACATATGAACACCTTTCACATTCTCCCGTGCAACGCGGCTACCAGTCCTCCTTTCATGCAATATCTTAAGGTCCTAGGTCATGTCCAAGCCACCAAAACTTTCTAAAAAGTAAATAATCGACGCCTAAAACTTGAATTGTACTACTTCTTACTGGCTATTACTTCAACCTAGAAGCTTCTTCTGTGTTCTACTATAGTGCTTTTAGTGTCTCCGCATACCGCAGCACGCGACATAGCTTTGCAGACGATAAATGTAACCGTCTCAGAGAGAAGAGCGTCAATGTGACGATCTGGCTTTAAGTCGATTCCATAACAAATGACGAAAACGGACGAATTTCTCAGGTTTTTACTACATATGAACACCTTTCACATTCTCCCGTGCAACGCGCCCACCAGTCCTCCTTTCATGCAAAGTCTTAAGGTCCTAGTTCATGTCCAAGCCACCAAAACTGGCTAAAAAGTGAATAATCGACGCCTAAAACTTGAATTGTACTACTTCTTACTGGCTATTACTTCAACTTAGAAGCTTCTTCTGTGTTCTACTATGGTGCTTTTAGTGTCTCCGCATACCGCAGCACGTGACATAGCTTTGCAGACGATAAACGTAACCATTTCAGAGAGAAAAGCGGCCATAGTGACGATCTGGCTTTAAGTCGATTCGATAACAAATGACGAAAACGGACGGATTTCTCAGGTTTTTACAACATATGAACCCTTTTCACATACTCCCGTGCAACGCAGCTGCTAGTCCTTCTTTCAAGCAAAATCTTAAGGTTCGACCTCATGTCCAAGGCACCAAAGCCGGCTAAAGATCAATAATCGATAGCCAAACTTGAATTGTACTACTTCTTACTGGCCATTGCTTCAACTTAGAAGCTTATTCTGTGTTCCACTATGGTGCTTTTAGTGTCTCCGCATACCGCAGCACGCGACATAGCTTTGCAGACGGTAAATGTAACCGTCTCAGAGAGAAAAGCGGCCAATGTGACGATCTGGCTTTAAGTCGATTCGATAACAAATGACGAAAACGGACGGATTTCTCAGGTTTTTAGTACATAGGAACACTTTTCACATTCTCCCGCGCAACGCTTCTGCAAGTCCTCCTTTCATGCAAAATCTTAAGGTAATAGGTCTTGTCCAAGCCAATAAAGCCGGCTAAAAAGTGAATAATCGACAACTAAAACTTGAATTGTACTACTTCGTACTGGTTATTGCTTCAACTTAGAAGCTTCTTCTGTGTTCTACTATGGTGCTTTTAGTGTCTCCGCATACCGCAGCACGCGACATAGCTTTGCAGACGATAAATGTAACCGTCTCAGAGAGAAATGCGGCCAATGTGGCGATCTGGCTTTAAGTCGATTCGATAACAAATGACGAAAACGGACGGATTTCTCAGGTTTTTAGTACATAGGAACACTTTTCACATTCTCCCGCGCAACGCTTCTGCAAGTCCTCCTTTCATGCAAAATCTTAAGGTAATAGGTCTTGTCCAAGCCAATAAAGCCGGCTAAAAAGTGAATAATCGACAACTAATACTTGAATTGTACTACTCGTTACTTTTTATTGCTTCAACTTAGAAGCTTCTTCTGTGCTCTACTACGGTGCTTTTAGTGTCTCCGCATACCGCAGCACGTGACATAGCCTTGCAGACGATAAACGTAACCATTTCAGAGAGAAAAGCGGACATAGTGACGATCTGGCTTTAAGTCGATTCGATAACAAATGACGAAAACGGACGGATTTCTCAGGTTTTTACTACATATGAACCCTTTTCACATTCTCCCGTGCAACGCAGCTGCTAGTCCTTCTTTCAAGCAAAATCTTAAGGTTCGACCTCATGTCCAAGGCACCAAAGCCGGCTAAAGATCAATAATCGATAGCCAAGACTTGAATTGTACTACTTCTTACTGGCCATTGTTTCAACTTAGAAGCTTATTCTGTGTTCGACTATGGTGCTTTTAGTGTCTCCGCATACCGCAGCACGCGACATAGGTTTGCAGACGATAAATGTAACCGTCTCAGAGAGAAAAGCGGCCAATGTGACGATCTGGCTTTAAGTCGATTCGATAACAAATGACGAAAACGGACGGATTTCTCAGGTTTTTAGTACATATGAAAACTTTTCACATTGTCCCGTGCAACGCGGCTGCTAGTCCTCCTTTCAAGCAAAATCTTAAGGTAGTAGGTCATGTCCATGCCAATAAAGCCGGCTAAAAAGTGAATAATCGACAACTAAAACTTGAATTGTACTACTTCGTACTGGTTATTGCTTCAACTTAGAAGCTTCTTCTGTGTTCTACTATGGTGCTTTTAGTGTCTCCGCATACCGCAGCACGCGACATAGCTTTGCAGACGATAAATGTAACCGTCTCATAGAGAAATGCGGCCAATGTGGCGATCTGGCTTTAAGTCGATTCGATAACAAATGACGAAAACGGACGGATTTCTCAGGTTTTTAGTACATATGAACACTTTTCACATTCTCCCGTGCAACGCGGCTGCTAATCCTCCTTTCATGCAAAATCGTAAGGTACTAGGTCATGTCCAAGCCAATAAAGCCGGCTAAAAAGTGAATAATCGACAACTCTTACATGAATTGTACAACTTGTTACTTTTTATTGCTTCAACTTAGAAGCTTCTTCTGTGTTCTACTATGGTGCTTTTAGTGTCTCCGCATACCGCAGCACGTGACATTGCTTTGCAGACGATAAACGTAACCATTTCAGAGAGAAAAGCGGCCATAGTGACGATCTGGCTTTAAGTCGATTCGATAACAAATGACGAAAACGGACGGATTTCTCAGGTTTTTACTACATATGAACCCTTTTCACATACTCCCGTGCAACGCAGCTGCTAGTCTTTCTTTCAAGCAAAATCTTAAGGTTCGACCTCATGTCCAAGGCACCAAAGCCGGCTAAAGATCAATAATCGATAGACAAAACTTGAATTGTACTACTTCTTACTGGCCATTGCTTCAACTTAGAAGCTTATTCTGTGTTCCACTATGGTGCTTTTAGTGTCTCCGCATACCGCAGCACGCGACATAGCTTTGCAGACGATAAATGTAACCGTCTCAGAGAGAAAAGCGGCCAATGTGACGATCTGGCTTTAAGTCGATTCGTTAACAAATGACGAAAACGGACGGATATCTCAGGTTTTTACTACATATGAACACCTTTCACATTCTGCCGTGCAACGCGGCTACCAGTCCTCCTTTCATGCAAAATCTTAAGGTCCTAGGTCATGTCCAAGCCACCAAAATTCGCTAAAAAGTGAATAATCGACGCCTAAAACTTGAATTGTACTACTTCTTACTGGCTATTACTTCAACTTAGAAGCTTCTTCTGTGTTCTACTATGCTGCTTTTAGTGTCTCCGCATACCGCAGCACGCGACATAGCTTTGCAGACGATAAATGTAACCGTCTCAGAGAGAAAAGCGGCCAATGTGACGATCTGGCTTTAAGTCGATTCGATAACAAATGACGAAAACGGACGGATTTCTCAGGTTTTTAGTACATAGGAACACTTTTCATATTCTCCCGTTCAACGCTTCTGCAAGTCCTCCTTTCATGCAAAATCTTAAGGTAATAGGTCATGTCCAAGCCAATAAAGCCGGCTAAAAAGTGAATAATCGACAACTAATACTTGAATTGTACTACTCGTTACTTTTTATTGCTTCAACTTAGAAGCTTCTTCTGTGTTCTACTATGGTGCTTTTAGTGTCTCCGCATACCGCAGCACGTGACATAGCCTTGCAGACGATAAACGTAACCATTTCAGAGAGAAAAGCGGCCATAGTGACGATCTGGCTTTAAGTCGATTCGATAACAAATGACGAAACGGACGGATTTCTCAGGTTTTTACTACATATGAACACTTTTCACATTCTCCCGTGCAACGCAGCTGCTAGTCCTCCTTTCAAGCAAAATCTTAAGGTTCGACCTCATGTCCAAGGCACCAAAGCCGGCTATAGATCAATAATCGATAGCCAAGACTTGAATTGTACTACTTCTTACTGGCCATTGTTTCAACTTAGAAGCTTATTCTGTGTTCCACTATGGTGCTTTTAGTGTCTCCGCATACCGCAGCACGTGACATAGGTTTGCAGACGATAAATGTAACCGTCTCAGAGATAAAAGCGGCCAATGTGACGATCTGGCTTTAAGTCGATTCGATAACAAATGACGAAAACGGACGGATTTCTCAGGTTTTTAGTACGTATGAACGCTTTTCACATTCTCCCGTGCAACGCGGCTGCTAGTCCTCCTTTCATGCAAAATCTTAAGATACTAGGTCATGTCCAAGCCAATAAAGCCGGCTAAAAAGTGAATAATCGACAACTAAAACTTGAATTGTACTACTTCGTACTGGTTATTGCTTCAACTTAGAAGCTTCTTCTGTGTTCTACTATGGTGCTATTAGTGTCTCCGCATACCGCAGCACGCGACATAGCTTTGCAGACGATAAATGTAACCGTCTCAGAGAGAAAAGCGGCCAATGTGGCGATCTGGCTTTAAGTCGATTCGATAACAAATGACGAAAACGGAAAGATTTCTCAGGTTTTTAGTACATATGACCACTTTTCACATTCTCCCGTGCAACGCGGCTGCTAATCCTCCTTTCATGCAAAATCTTAAGGTACTAGGTCATGCCCAAGCCAATAAAGCCGGCTAAAAAGTGAATAATCGACAACTAATACTTGAATTGTACTACTCGTTACTTTTTATTGCTTCAACTTAGAAGCTTCTTCTGTGTTCTACTATGGTGCTTTTAGTGTCTCCGCATACCGCAGCACGTGACATAGCCTTGCAGACGATAAACGTAACCATTTCAGAGAGAAAAGCGGCCATAGTGACGATCTGGCTTTAAGTCGATTCGATACCAATTGACGAAAACGGACGGATTTCTCTGGTTTTTACTACATATGAACCCTTTTCACATTCTCAAGTGCAACGCAGCTGCTAGTACTCCTTTCAAGCAAAATCTTAAGGTTCGACCTCATGTCCAAGGCACCAAAGCCGGCTAAAGATCAATAATCGATAGCCAAGATTTGAATTGTACTACTTCTTACTGGCCATTGCTTCAACTTAGAAGCTTATTCTGTGTTCCACTATGGTGCTTTTAGTGTCTCCGCATGCCGCAGCACGCGACATAGGTTTGCAGACGATAAATGTAACCGTCTCAGAGATAAAAGCGGCCAATGTGACGATCTGGCTTTAAGTCGATTCGATAACAAATGACGAAAACGGACGGATTTCTCAGGTTTTTAGTACATATGAACGCTTTTCACATTCTCCCGTGCAACGCGGCTGCTAGTCCTCCTTTCAAGCAAAATATTAAGGTCCTAGGTCATGTCCAAGCCACCTAAGCCAGCTAAAATGTGTATAATCGATAGCCAAAACTTGAATTGTACTACTTCTTACTGGCTATTGCTTCAACTTAGAAGCTTCTTCAGTGTTCTACTATGGTGCTTTTAGTGTCTCCGCATACCGCAGCACGCGACATAGCTTTGCAGACGATAAATGTAACCGATTCAGAGAGAAGAGCGGCCAATGTGACGATCTGGCTTTAAGTAGATTCGGTAACAAATGACGAAAACGGGCGGATTTCTCAGGTTTTTTCTACATATGAACCCTTTTCACATTCTCCCGTGCAACGCAGCTGCTAGTCCTCCTTTCATGCAAAATCTTAAGGTTCCACCTCATGTCCAAGGCACCAAAGCCGGCTAAAAATCAATAATCGATAACCAAAACTTGAATTGTACTGCTTCTTATGGGTATTGCTTCAACTTAGAAGCTTCTTCTGTGTTCTACTATGGTGCCTTTAGTGCCTCCGCATACCGCAGCACGCGACATAGCTTTGCAGACGATAAATGTAACCGTCTCAGAGAGAATGGCGGCCATAGTGACGATCTGGCTTTAAGTCGATTCGATAACAAATGACGAAAACGGACGGATTTCTCAGGTTTTTACTACATATGAACACCTTTCACATTCTCCCGTGCAACGCGGCTACCAGTCCTCCTTTCATGCAAAATCTTAAGGTCCTAGGTCATGTCCAAGCCACCAAAACTTTCTAAAAAGTAAATAATCGACGCCTAAAACTTGAATTCTACTACTTCTTACTGGCTATTACTTCAACCTAGAAGCTTCTTCTGTGTTCTACTATAGTGCTTTTAGTGTCTCCGCATACCGCAGCACGCGACATAGCTTTGCAGACGATAAATGTAACCGTCTCAGAGAGAAGAGCGTCAATGTGACGATCTGGCTTTAAGTCGATTCGATAACAAATGACGAAAAGGGACGGATTTCTCAGGTTTTTACTACATATGAACACTTTTCACATTCTCCCGTGGAACGCGGCTGCTAGTCCTCCTTTCATGCAAAATCGTAAGGTACTAGGTCATGTCCAAGCCAATAAAGCCGCCAAAAAAGTGAATAATCGACAACTAATATTGAATTGTACTACTTGTTACTTTTTATTGCTTCAACTTAGAAGCTTCTTCTGTGTTCAACTATGGTGCTTTTAGTGTCTCCGCATACCGCAGCACGCGACATAGCTTTGCAGACGATAAATGTGACCGATTCAGAGAAAAGAGCGGCCAATGTGACGATCTGGCTTTAAGTAGATTAGATAACAAATGACGAAAACGGGCGGATTTCTCAGGTTTTTACTACATATGAACCCTTTTTACATTCTCCCGTGCAACGCAGCTGCTAGTCCTCCTTTCATGCAAAATCTTAAGGTTCCACCTCTTGTCCAAGGCACCAAAGCCGCTAAAAAACAATAATCGATAACTAAAACTTGAATTGTACTGCTTCCTATGGCTATTGCTTCAACTTAGAAGCTTCTTCTGTGTTCTACTATGGTGCTTTTAGTGTCTCCGCATACCGCAGCACGCGACATAGCTTTGCAGACGATAAATGTAACCGTCTCAGAGAGAAAAGCGGCCAATGTGGCGATCTGGCTTTAAGTAGATTAGATAACAAATGACGAAAACGGACGGATTTCTCAGGTTTTTACTACATATGAACACTTTTCACATTCTCCCGTGCAACGCGGCTGCTAGTCCTCGTTTCATGCAAAATCTTAAAGTCCTAGGTCATGTCCAAGCCACCAAAGCCGGCTAAAAAGTGAATAATCGACGCCTAAAACTTGAATTGTACTACTTCTTACTGGCTATTACTTCAACTTAGAAGCTTCTTCTGTGTTCTACTATGGTGCTTTTAGTGTCTCCGCATACCGCAGCACGTGACATAGCTTTGTAGACGATAAACGTAACCGTTTCAGAGAGAAAAGCGGCCATAGTGACGATCTGGCTTTAAGTCGATTCGATAACAAATGATGAAAACGTACGGATTTCTGAGGTTTTTACTACATACGAACCCTTTTCACATTCTCCCGTGCAACGCGGCTGCTAGTCCTCCTTTCATGCAAAATCTTAAGGTTCCACCTCATGTCCAAGGCACCAAAGCCGGCTAAAAATCAATAATCGATAGCCAAAACTTGAATTGTACTACTTCTTACTGGCCATTGCTTAAACTTAGAAGCTTATTCTGTGTTCTACTATGGTGCTTTTAGTGTCTTCGCATACCGCTGCTCGCGACATAGCTTTGAGGACGATAAATGTAACCGTCTCAGAGAGAAATGCGGCCAATGTGACGATCTGGCTTTAAGTCGATTTGATAACAAAAGACGAAAACGAACGGATTTCTCAGGTTTTTACTACATACGAACACTTTTCACATTCTCCCGTGCACCGCGGCTGCTAGTCCTCCTTTCATGCAAAATCTTAAGGTTCCACCTCATGTCCAAGGCACCAAAGCCGGCTAAAAATCAATAACCGATAGTCAAAACTTGAATTGTACTACTTCTTACTGACCATTGCTTCAACTTAGAAGCTTCTTGTGTGTTCTACTATGGTGCTTTTAGTGTCTCCGCATACCGCAGCACGCGACATAGCGTTGCAGACGATAAATGTAACCGTCTCAGAGAGAAAAGCGGCCAATGTGACGATCTGGCTTTAAGTCGATTCGATAACAAATGACGAAAACGGACGGATTTCTCAGGTTTTTACTACATATGAACACCTCTCACATTCTCCCGTGCAACGCTTCTACTAGTCCTCCATTCATGCAAAATCTTAAGGTCCTAGGTCATGTCCAAGCCACCAAACTGTTTAAAAAGTGAATAATCGACGCCTAAAACTTGAATTGTACTAATTCTTACTGGCTATTACTTCAACTTAGAAGCTTCTTCTGTGTTCTACTATGGTGCTTTTAGTGTCTCCGCATACCGCAGCACGCGACATAGCTTTGCAGACGATAAATGTAACCGTCTCAGAGAGAAAAGCGGAAAATGTGACGATCTGGCTTTAAGTCGATTCGATAACAAATGACGAAAACGGACGGATTTCTCAGGTTTTTAGTACATATGAACTCTTTTCACATTCTACCGTGCAACGCGGCTGCTAGTCCTCCTTTCATGCAAAATCTTAGGGTACTGGGTCATGTCCAAGCCAATAAAGCCGGCTAAAAAGTAAATAATCGACAACTAATACTTGAATTGTACTACTTGTTACTTTTTATTGCTTCAACTTAGAAGCTTCTTCTGTGTTCTACTATGGTGCTTTTAGTGTCTCCGCATACCGCAGCACGCGACATAGCTTTGCAGACGATAAACGTAACCGTCTCAGAGAGAAAAGCGGCCAATGTGACGATCTGGCTTTAAGTTGATTCGATAACAAATGACGAAAACGGGCGGATTTCTCAGGTTTTTACTACATATGAACCCTTTTCACATACTCCCGTGCAACGCGGCTGCTAGTCCTCCGTTCATGCAAAAACTTAAGGTTCCACCTCTTGTCCAAGGCACCAAAGCCGCTAAAAATCAATAATCGATAACCAAAACTTGAATTGTACTGCTTCTTATGGCTATTGCTTCAACTTAGAAGCTTCTTCTGTGTTCTACTATGGTGCTTTTAGTGTCTCCGCATACCGCAGCACGCGACATAGCTTTGCAGACGATAAATGTAACCGTCTCAGAGAGAAAAGCGGCCAATGTGACGATCTGGCTTTAAGTCGATTCAATAACAAATGACGAAAACGGACGGATTTCTCAGGTTTTTAGTACATATGAACACTTTTCACATTCTCCCGTGCAACGCGGCTGCAAGTCCTCCTTTCATGCAAAATCTTTAGGTACTAGGTCATGTCCAAGCCAATAAAGCCGGCTAAAAAGTGAATAATCGACAACTAATACTTGAATTGTACTACTTGTTACTTTTTATTGCTTCAACTTAGAAGCTTCTTCTGTGTTCTACTATGGTGCTTTTAGTGTCTCCGCATACCGCAGCACGTGACATAGCTTTGCAGACGATAAACGTAACCATTTCAGAGAGAAAAGCGGCCATAGTGACGATCTGGCTTTAAGTCGATTCGATAACAAATGACGAAAACGGACGGATTTCTCAGGTTTTTACTACATATGAACCCTTTTCACATACTCCCGTGCAACGCAGCTGCTAGTCCTTCTTTCAAGCAAAATCTTAAGGTTCGACCTCATGTCCAAGGCACCAAAGCCGGCTAAAAATCAATAATCGATAACCAAAACTTGAATTGTACTGCTTCTTATGGCTATTGCTTCAACTTAGAAGCTTCTTCTGTGTTCTACTATGGTGCTTTTAGTGTCTCCGCATACCGCAGCACGCGACATAGCTTTGCAGACGATAAATGTAACCGTCTCAGAAAGAAAAGCGGCCAATGTGACGATCTGGCTTTAAGTCGATTCGATAACAAATGACGAAAACGGACGGATTTCTCAGGTTTTTAGTACCTTTGAACACTTTTCACATTCTCCCGTGCAACGCGGCTGCTAGTCCTCCTTTCTAGCAAAATCTTAAGGTACTAGGTCATGTCCAAGTCAATAAAGCCGGCTAAAAAGTGATTAATCGACAACTAAAACTTGAATTGTACTACTTCGTACTGGTTATTGCTTCAACTTAGAAGCTTCTTGTGTGTTCTACTATGGTGATTTTAGTGTCTCCGCATACCGCAGCACGTGACATTGCTTTGCAGACGATAAACGTAACCGTTTCAGAGAGAAAATCGTCCATAGTGACGATCTGGCTTTAAGTCGATTCGATAACAAATGACGAAAGCGAACGGATTTCTCAGGTTTTTACTACATATGAACACTTTTCACATTCTCCCGTGCACCGCGGCTGCTAGTCCTCCTTTCATGCAAAATATTAAGGTCCTAGGTCATGTCCAAGCCACCAAAGCCGGCTAAAATGTGAATAATCGATAGCCAAAACTTGAATTGTACTACTTCTTACTGCCTATTGCTTCAACTTAGAAGCTTCTTCTGTGTTCTACTATGGTGCTTTTAGTGTCTCCGCATACCGCAGCACGCGACATAGCTTTGAAGACGATAAATGTAACCGTCTCAGAGAGAAAAGCGGCCAATGTGACGATCTGGCTTTAAGTCGATTCGATAACAAATGACGAAAACGGACGGATTTCTCAGCTTTTTAGTACATATGAACACTTTTCACATTCACCCGTGCAACGCGGCTGCTAGTCCTCCTTTCATGCAAAATCTTAAGGTCCTAGGTCATGTCCAAGCCACCAAAGACGGCTAAAAAGTGAATAATCGACGCCTAAACTTGAATTGTACTACTTCTTACTGGCTATTACTTCAACATAGAAGCTTCTTCTGTGTTCTACTATGGTGCTTTTAGTGTCTCCGCATACCGCAGCACGCGACATAGCGTTGCAGACGATAAATGTAACCGTCTCAGAGAGAAAAGCGGCCAATGTGACGATCTGGCTTTAAGTCGATTCGATAACAAATGACGAAAACGGACTGATTTCTCAGGTTTTTACTACATATGAACCCTTTTCACATACTCCCGTGCAACGCGGCTGCTAGTCCTCCGTTCATGCAAAAACTTAAGGTTCCACCTCTTGTCCAAGGCACCAAAGCCGCTAAAAATCAATAATCGATAACCAAAACTTGAATTGTACTGCTTCTTATGGCTATTGCTTCAACTTAGAAGCTTCTTCTGTGTTCTACTATGGTGCTTTTAGTGTCTCCGCATACCGCAGCACGCGACATAGCTTTGCAGACGATAAATGTAACCGTCTCAGAGAGAAAAGCGGCCAATGTGACGATCTGGCTTTAAGTCGATTCGATAACAAATGACGAAAACGGACGGATTTCTCAGGTTTTTAGTACATATGAACACTTTTCACATTCTCCCGTGCAACGCGGCTGCAAGTCCTCCTTTCATGCAAAATCTTTAGGTACTAGGTCATGTCCAAGCCAATAAAGCCCGCTATAAAGTGAATAATCGACAACTAATACTTGAATTGTACTACTTGTTACTTTTTATTGCTTCAACTTAGAAGCTTCTTCTGTGTTCTACTATGGTGCTTTTAGTGTCTCCGCATACCGCAGCACGTGACATAGCTTTGCAGACGATAAACGTAACCATTTCAGAGAGAAAAGCGGCCATAGTGACGATCTGGCTTTAAGTCGATTCGATAACAAATGACGAAAACGGACGGATTTCTCAGGTTTTTACTACATATGAACCCTTTTCGCATACTCCCGTGCAACGCAGCCGCTAGTCCTTCTTTCAAGCAAAATCTTAAGGTTCGACCTCATGTCCAAGGCACCAAAGCCGGCTAAAGAACAATAATCGATAACCAAAACTTGAATTGTACTACTTCTTACTGGCCATTGCTTCAACTTAGAAGCTTATTCATTGTTCCACTATGGTGCTTTTAGTGTCTCCGCATACCGCATATGCGACATAGCTTTGCAGACGATAAATGTAACCGTCTCAGAGAGAAAAGCGGCCAATGTGACGATCTGGCTTTAAGTCGATTCGATAACAAATGACGAAAACGGACGGATTTCTCAGCTTTTTACTACATATGAATACTTTTCACATTCTCCCGTGCAACGCGGCTGCTAGTCCTACTTTCATGCAAAATCTTAAAGTCCTAGGTCATGTCCAAGCCACCAAAGCCGGCTACAAAGTGAATAATCGACGCCTAAAACTTGAATTGTACTACTTCTTACTTCCAATTACTTCATTTTAGAAGCTTCTTCTGTGTTCTACTATGGTGCTTTTAGTGTCTCCGCATACCTCAGCACGCGACATAGCTTTGCAGACGATAAATGTAACCGTCTCAGAGAGAAAAGCGGCCAATGTGACGATCTGGCTTTAAGTCGATTCGATAACAAATGACGAAAACGGACGGATATCTCAGGTTTTTACTACATATGAACACCTTTCACATTCTCCCGTGCAACGCGGCTACCAGTCCTCCTTTCATGCAAAATCTTAAGGTCCTAGGTCATGTCCAAGCCACCAAAACTGGCTAAAAAGTGAATAATCGACGCCTAAAACTTGAATTGTACTACTTCTTACTGGCTATTACTTCAACTTAGAAGCTTCTTCTGTGTTCTACTATGGTGCTTTTAGTGTCTCCGCATACCGCAGCACGCGACATAGCATTGCAGACGATAAATGTAACCGTCTCAGAGAGAAAAGCGGCCAATGTGACGATCTGGCTTTAAGTCGATTCGATAACAAATGACGAAAACGGACGGATTTCTCAGGTTTTTAGTACCTATGAACACTTTTCACATTCTCCCGTGCAACGCGGCTGCTAGTCCTCCTTTCAAGCAAAATCTTAAGGTACTAGGTCATGTCCAAGTCAATAAAGCCGGCTAAAAAGTGAATAATCGACAACTAAAACTTGAATTGTACTACTTCGTACTGGTTATTGCTTCAACTTAGAAGCTTCTTCTGTGTTCTACTATGGTGCTTTTAGTGTCTTCGCATACCGCAGCACGCGACATAGCTTTGCAGACGATAAATGTAACCGTCTCAGAGAGAAAAGCGGCCAATGTGGCGATCTGGCTTTAAGTCGATTCGATAACAAATGACGAAAACGGACGGATTTCTCAGGTTTTTAGTACATATGAACACTTTTCACATTCTCCCGTGCAACGCGGCTGCTAATCCTCCTTTCATGGAAAATCTTAAGGTACTAGGTCATGTCCAAGCCAATAAAGCCGGCTAAAAAGTGAATAATCGACAACTAATACTTGAATTGTACTACACGTTACTTTTTATTGCTTCAACTTAGAAGCCTCTTCTGTGTTCTACTATGGTGCTTTTAGTGTCTCCGCATACCGCAGCACGTGACATAGCCTTGCAGACGATAAACGTAACCATTTCAGACAGAAAAGCGGCCAAAGTGACGATCTGGCTTTAAGTCGATTCGAAAACAAATGACGAAAACGGACGGATTTCTCAGGTTTTTACTACATATGAACCCTTTTCACATTCTCCCGTGCAACGCAGCTTCTAGTCCTCCTTTCAAGCAAAATCTTAAGGATCGACCTCATGTCCAAGGCACCAAAGCCGGCTAAAGATCAATAATCGATAGCCAAGACTTGAATTGTACTACTTCTTACTGGCTATTGCTTCAACTTAGAAGCTTATTCTGTGTTCCACTATGGTGCTTTTAGTGTCTCCGCATACCGCAGCACGCGACATAGCTTTGCAGACGATAAATGTAACCGTCTCAGAGAGAAAAGCGGCCAATGTGACGATCTGGCTTTAAGTCGATTCGATAACAAATGACGAAAACGGACGGATTTCTCAGGTTTTTAGTACCTTCGAACACTTTTCACATTCTCCCGTGCAACGCGGCTGCTAGTCCTCCTTTCATGCAAAATCTAAAGGTTCCAACTCTTGTCCAAGGCACCAAAGCCGCTAAAAATCAATAATCGATAACCAAAACTTGAATTGTACTGCTTCTTATGGCTATTGCTTCAACTTAGAAGCTTCTTCTGTGTTCTACTATGGTGCTTTTAGTGTCTCCGCATACCGCAGCACGCGACATAGCTTTGCAGACGATAAATGTAACCGTCTCAGAGAGAAAAGCGGCCAATGTGACGATCTGGCTTTAAGTCGATTCGATAACAAATGACAAAAACGGACGGATTTCTCAGGTTTTTAGTACATATGAACACTTTTCACATTTTCCCGTGCAACGCGGCTGCTAATCCTCCTTTCATGCAAAATCTTAAGGTACTAGGTCATGTCCAAGCCAATAAAGCCGGCTACAAAGTGAATAATCGACGCCTAAAACTTGAATTGTACTACTTCTTACTGGCTATTACTTCATTTTAGAAGCTTCTTCTTTGTTCTACTATGGTGCCTTTAGTGTCTCCGCATACCACAGCACGCGACATAGCCTTGCAGACGATAAATGTAACCGTCTCAGAGAGAAAAGCGGCCAATGTGACGATCTGGCTTTAAGTAGATTCGATAACAAATGACGAAAACGGACGGATTTCTCAGGTTTTTACTACATATGAACCCTTTTCACATACTCCCGTGCAACGCAGCTGCTAGTCCTTCTTTCAAGCAAAATCTTAAGGTTCGACCTCATGTCCAAGGCAACAAAGCCGGCTAAAAATCAATAATCGATAACCAAAACTTGAATTTTACTGCTTCTTATGGCTATTGCTTCAACTTAGAAGCTTCTTCTGTGTTCTACTATGGTGCTTTTAGTGTCTCCGCATACCGCAGCACGCGACATAGCTTTGCAGACGATAAATGTAACCGTCTCAGAGAGAAAAGCGGCCAATGTGACGATCTGGCTTTAAGTCGATTCGATAACAAATGACGAAAACGGAAGGATTTCTCAGGTTTTTAGTACCTTCGAACACTTTTCACATTCTCCCGTGCAACGCGGCTGCTAGTCCTCCTTTCTAGCAAAATCTTAAGGTACTAGGTCATGTCCAAGTCAATAAAGCCGGCTAAAAAGTGAATAATCGACAACTAAAACTTGAATTGTACTACTTCGTACTGGTTATTGCTTCAACTTAGAAGCTTCTTGTGTGTTCTACTATGGTGATTTTAGTGTCTCCGCATACCGCAGCACGTGACATTGCTTTGCAGACGATAAACGTAACCGTTTCAGAGAGAAAATCGTCCATAGTGACGATCTGGCTTTAAGTCGATTCGATAACAAATGACGAAAGCGAACGGATTTCTCAGGTTTTTACTACATATGAACACTTTTCACATTCTCCCGTGCACCGCGGCTGCTAGTCCTCCTTTCATGCAAAATATTAAGGTCCTAGGTCATGTCCAAGCCACCAAAGCCGGCTAAAATGTGAATAATCGATAGCCAAAACTTGAATTGTACTACTTCTTACTGCCTATTGCTTCAACTTAGAAGCTTCTTCTGTGTTCTACTATGGTGCTTTTAGTGTCTCCGCATACCGCAGCACGCGACATAGCTTTGAAGACGATAAATGTAACCGTCTCAGAGAGAAAAGCGGCCAATGTGACGATCTGGCTTTAAGTCGATTCGATAACAAATGACGAAAACGGACGGATTTCTCAGCTTTTTAGTACATATGAACACTTTTCACATTCACCCGTGCAACGCGGCTGCTAGTCCTCCTTTCATGCAAAATCTTAAGGTCCTAGGTCATGTCCAAGCCACCAAAGACGGCTAAAAAGTGAATAATCGACGCCTAAAACTTGAATTGTACTACTTCTTACTGGCTATTACTTCAACATAGAAGCTTCTTCTGTGTTCTACTATGGTGCTTTTAGTGTCTCCGCATACCGCAGCACTCGACATAGCGTTGCAGACGATAAATGTAACCGTCTCAGAGAGAAAAGCGGCCAATGTGACGATCTGGCTTTAAGTCGATTCGATAACAAATGACGAAAACGGACTGATTTCTCAGGTTTTTACTACATATGAACACCTCACACATTCTCCCGTGCAACGCTTCTACTAGTCCTCCATTCATGCAAAATCTTAAGGTCCTAGGTCATGTCCAAGCCACCAAACTGGTTAAAAAGTGAATAATCGACGCCTAAATCTTGAATTGTACTAATTCTTACTGGCTATTACTTCAACTTAGAAGCTTCTTCTGTGTTCTACTATGGTGCTTTTAGTGTCTCCGCATACCGCAGCACGCGACATAGCTTTGCAGACGATAAATGTAACCGTCTCAGAGAGAAAAGCGGAAAATGTGACGATCTGGCTTTAAGTCGATTCGATAACAAATGACGAAAACGGACGGATTTCTCAGGTTTTTAGTACATATGAACTCTTTTCACATTCTACCGTGCAACGCGGCTGCTAGTCCTCCTTTCATGCAAAATCTTAGGGTACTGGGTCATGTCCAAGCCAATAAAGCCGGCTAAAAAGTAAATAATCGACAACTAATACTTGAATTGTACTACTTGTTACTTTTTATTGCTTCAACTTAGAAGCTTCTTCTGTGTTCTACTATGGTGCTTTTAGTGTCTCCGCATACCGCAGCACGTGACATAGCTTTGCAGACGATAAACGTAACCGTTTCAGAGAGGAAAGCGGCAATAGTGACGATCTGGCTTTAAGTCGATTCGATAACAAATGACGAAAACGGACGTATTTCTCAGGTTTTTAGTACATATGAACACTTTTCACATTCTCCCGTGCACCGCGGCTGTTAGTCCTCCTTTCATGCAAAATATTAAGGTCCTAGGTCATGTCCAAGCAACCAAACTGGCTAAAAAGTGAATAATCGACGCCTAAAACTTGAATTGTACTAATTCTTACTGGCTATTACTTCAACTTAGAAGCTTCTTCTGTGTTCTACTATGGTGCTTTTAGTGTCTCCGCATACCGCAGCACGCGACATAGCTTTGCAGACGATAAATGTAACCGTCTCAGAGAGAAAAGCGGCCAATGTGACGATCTGGCTTTAAGTTGATTCGATAACAAATGACGAAAACGGACGGATTTCTCAGGTTTTTACTACTTATGAACCCTTTTCACATACTCCCGTGCAACGCGGCTGCTAGTCCTCCGTTCATGCAAAAACTTAAGATTCCACCTCTTGTCCAAGGCACCAAAGCCGCTAAAAATCAATAATCGATAACCAAAACTTGAATTGTACTGCTTCTTATGGCTATTGCTTCAACTTAGAAGCTTCTTCTGTGTTCTACTATGGTGCTTTTAGTGTCTCCGCATACCGCAGCACGCGACATAGCTTTGCAGACGATAAATGTAACCGTCTCAGAGAGAAAAGCGGCCAATGTGACGATCTGGCTTTAAGTCGATTCGATAACAAATGACGAAAACGGACGGATTTCTCAGGTTTTTAGTACATATGAACACTTTTCACATTCTCCCGTGCAACGCGGCTGCAAGTCCTCCTTTCATGCAAAATCTTTAGGTACTAGGTCATGTCCAAGCCAATAAAGCCCGCTATAAAGTGAATAATCGACAACTAATACTTGAATTGTACTACTTGTTACTTTTTATTGCTTCAACTTAGAAGCTTCTTCTGTGTTCTACTATGGTGCTTTTAGTGTCTCCGCATACCGCAGCACGTGACATAGCTTTGCAGACGATAAACGTAACCATTTCAGAGAGAAAAGCGGCCATAGTGACGATCTGGCTTTAAGTCGATTCGATAACAAATGACGAAAACGGACGGATTTCTCAGGTTTTTACTACATATGAACCCTTTTCACATACTCCCGTGCAACGCAGCTGCTAGTCCTTCTTTCAAGCAAAATCTTAAGGTTCGACCTCATGTCCAAGGCACCAAAGCCGGCTAAAGAACAATAATCGATAACCGAAACTTGAATTGTACTACTTCTTACTGGCCATTGCTTCAACTTAGAAGCTTATTCATTGTTCCACTATGGTGCTTTTAGTGTCTCCGCATACCGCATACGCGACATAGCTTTGCAGACGATAAATGTAACCGTCTCAGAGAGAAAAGCGGCCAATGTGACGATCTGGCTTTAAGTCGATTCGATAACAAATGACGAAAACGGACGGATTTCTCAGCTTTTTACTACATATGAATACTTTTCACATTCTCCCGTGCAACGCGGCTGCTAGTCCTACTCTCATGCAAAATCTTAAAGTCCTAGGTCATGTCCAAGCCACCAAAGCCGGCTACAAAGTGAATAATCGACGCCTAAAGCTTGAATTGTACTACTTCTTACTGGCTATTACTTCATTTTAGAAGCTTCTTCTGTGTTCTACTATGGTGCTTTTAGTGTCTCCGCATACCACAGCACGCGACATAGCTTTGCAGACGATAAATGTAACCGTCTCTGAGAGAAAAGCGGCCAATGTGACGATCTGGCTTTAAGTCGATTCGATAACAAATGACGAAAACGGACGGATATCTCAGGTTTTTACTACATATGAACACCTTTCACATTCTCCCGTGCAACGCGGCTACCAGTCCTCCTTTCATGCAAAATCTTAAGGTCCTAGGTCATGTCCAAGCCACCAAAACTGGCTAAAAAGTGAATAATCGACGCCTAAAACTTGAATTGTACTACTTCTTACTGGCTATTACTTCAACTTAGAAGCTTCTTCTGTGTTCTACTATGGTGCTTTTAGTGTCTCCGCATACCGCAGCACGCGACATAGCATTGCAGACGATAAATGTAACCGTCTCAGAGAGAAAAGCGGCCAATGTGACGATCTGGCTTTAAGTCGGTTCGATAACAAATGACGAAAACGGACTGATTTCTCAGGTTTTTAGTACCTATGAACACTTTTCACATTCTCCCGTGCAACGCGGCTGCTAGTCCTCCTTTCAAGCAAAATCTTAAGGTACTAGGTCATGTCCAAGTCAATAAAGCCGGCTAAAAAGTGAATAATCGACAACTAAAACTTGAATTGTACTACTTCGTACTGGTTATTGCTTCAACTTAGAAGCTTCTTCTGTGTTCTACTATGGTGCTTTTAGTGTCTCCGCATACCGCAGCACGCGACATAGCTTTGCAGACGATAAATGTAACCGTCTCAGAGAGAAAAGCGGCCAATGTGACGATCTGGCTTTAAGTCGATTCGATAACAAATGACAAAAACGGACGGATTTCTCAGGTTTTTAGTACATATGAACACTTTTCACATTTTCCCGTGCAACGCGGCTGCTAATCCTCCTTTCATGCAAAATCTTAAGGTACTAGAACATGTCCAAGCCAATAAAGCCGGCTACAAAGTGAATAATCGACGCCTAAAACTTGAATTGTACTACTTCTTACTGGCTATTACTTCATTTTAGAAGCTTCTTCTTTGTTCTACTATGGTGCTTTTAGTGTCTCCGCATACCACAGCACGCGACATAGCCTTGCAGACGATAAATGTAACCGTCTCAGAGAGAAAAGCGGCCAATGTGACGATCTGGCTTTAAGTAGATTCGATAACAAATGACGAAAACGGACGGATTTCTCAGCTTTTTACTACATATGAACACTTTTCACATTCTCCCGTGCAACGCGGCTGCTAGTCCTACTTTCATGCAAAATCTTAAAGTCCTAGGTCATGTCCAAGCCATCAAAGACGGCTACAAAGTGAATAATCGACGCCTAAAACTTGAATTGTACTACTTCTTACTGGCTATTACTTCATTTTAGAAGCTTCTTCTTTGTTCTACTATGGTGCTTTTAGTGTCTCCGCATACCACAGCACGCGACATAGCTTTGCAGACGATAAATGTAACCGTCTCAGAGAGAAAAGCGGCCAATGTGACGATCTGGCTTTAAGTCGATTCGATAACAAATGACGAAAACGGACGGATATCTCAGGTTTTTACTACATATGAACACCTTTCACATTCTCCCGTGCAACGCGGCTACCAGTCCTCCTTTCATGCAAAATCTTAAGGTCCTAGGTCATGTCCAAGCCACCAAAACTGGCTAAAAAGTGAATAATCGACGCCTAAAACTTGAATTGTACTACTTCGTACTGGTTATTGCTTCAACTTAGAAGCTTCTTCTGTGTTCTACTATGGTGCTTTTAGTGTCTCCGCATACCGCAGCACGCGACATAGCTTTGCAGACGATAAATGTAACCGTCTCAGAGAGAAAAGCGGCCAATGTGGCGATCTGGCTTTAAGTCGATTCGATAACAAATGACGAAAACGGACGGATTTCTCAGGTTTTTAGTACATATGAACACTTTTCACATTCTCCCGTGCAACGCGGCTGCTAATCCTCCTTTCATGCAAAATCTTAAGGTACTAGGTCATGTCCAAGCCAATAAAGCCGGCTAAAAAGTGAATAATCGACAACTAATACTTGAATTGTACTACTCGTTACTTTTTATTGCTTCAACTTAGAAGCCTCTTCTGTGTTCTACTATGGTGCTTTTAGTGTCTCCGCATACCGCAGCACGTGACATAGCCTTGCAGACGATAAACGTAACCATTTCAGAGAGAAAAGCGGCCAAAGTGACGATCTGGCTTTAAGTCGATTCGATAACAAATGACGAAAACGGACGGATTTCTCAGGTTTTTACTACATATGAACCCTTTTCACATTCTCCCGTGCAACGCAGCTTCTAGTCCGCCTTTCAAGCAAAATCTTAAGGATCGACCTCATGTCCAAGGCACCAAAGCCGGCTAAAGATCAATAATCGATAGCCAAGACTTGAATTGTACTACTTCTTACTGGCCATTGCTTCAACTTAGAAGCTTATTCTGTGTTCCACTATGGTGCTTTTAGTGTCTCCGCATACGGCAGCACGCGACATAGCTTTGCAGACGATAAATGTAACCGTCTCAGAGAGAAAAGCGGCCAATGTGACGATCTGGCTTTAAGTCGGTTCGATAACAAATGACGAAAACGGACGGATTTCTCAGGTTTTTAGTACATATGAACACTTTTCACATTCTCCCGTGCAACGCGGCTGTTAGTCCTCCTTTCATGCAAAATCTAAAGGTTCCAACTCTTGTCCAAGGCACCAAAGCCGCTAAAAATCAATAATCGATAACCAAAACTTGAATTGTACTGCTTCTTATGGCTATTGCTTCAACTTAGAAGCTTCTTCTGTGTTCTACTATGGTGCTTTTAGTGTCTCCGCATACCGCAGCACGCGACTAGCTTTGCAGACGATAAATGTAACCGTCTCAGAGAGAAAAGCGGCCAATGTGACGATCTGGCTTTAAGTCGATTCGATAACAAATGACGAAAACGGACGGATTTCTCAGCTTTTTACTACATATGAACACTTTTCACATTCTCCCGTGCAACGCGGCTGCTAGTCCTACTCTCATGCAAAATCTTAAAGTCCTAGGTCATGTCCAAGCCACCAAAGCCGGCTACAAAGTGAATAATCGACGCCTAAAGCTTGAATTGTACTACTTCTTACTGGCTATTACTTCATTTTAGAAGCTTCTTCTGTGTTCTACTATGGTGCTTTTAGTGTCTCCGCATACCACAGCACGCGACATAGCTTTGCAGACGATAAATGTAACCGTCTCAGAGAGAAAAGCGGCCAATGTGACGATCTGGCTTTAAGTCGATTCGATAACAAATGACGAAAACGGACGGATATCTCAGGTTTTTACTACATATGAACACCTTTCACATTCTCCCGTGCAACGCGGCTACCAGTCCTCCTTTCATGCAAAATCTTAAGGTCCTAGGTCATGTCCAAGCCACCAAAACTGGCTAAAAAGTGAATAATCGACGCCTAAAACTTGAATTGTACTACTTCTTACTGGCTATTACTTCAACTTAGAAGCTTCTTCTGTGTTCAACTATGCTGCTTTTAGTGTCTCCGCATACCGCAGCACGCGACATAGCTTTGCAGACGATAAATGTAACCGTCTCAGAGAGAAAAGCGGCCAATGTGACGATCTGGCTTTAAGTCGATTCGATAACAAATGACGAAAACGGACGGATTTCTCAGGTTTTTAGTACATATGAACACTTTTCACATTCTCCCGTGCAACGCGGCTGCTAGTCCTCCTTTCAAGCAAAATCTTAAGGTACTAGGTCATGTCCAAGTCAATAAAGCCGGCTAAAAAGTGAATAATCGACAACTAAAACTTGAATTGTACTACTTCGTACTGGTTATTGCTTCAACTTAGAAGCTTCTTCTGTGTTCTACTATGGTGCTTTTAGTGTCTCCGCATACCGCAGCACGCGACATAGCTTTGCAGACGATAAATGTAACCGTCTCAGAGAGAAAAGCGGCCAATGTGGCGATCTGGCTTTAAGTCGATTCGATAACAAATGACGAAAACGGACGGATTTCTCAGGTTTATAGTACATATGAACACTTTTCACATTCTCCCGTGCAACGCGGCTGCTAATCCTCCTTTCCTGCAAAATCTTAAGGTACTAGGTCATGTCCAAGCCAATAAAGCCGGCTAAAAAGTAAATAATCGACAACTAATACTTGAATTGTACTACTCGTTACTTTTTATTGCTTCAACTTAGAAGCCTCTTCTGTGTTCTACTATGGTGCTTTTAGTGTCTCCGCATACCGCAGCACGTGACATAGCCTTGCAGACGATAAACGTAACCATTTCAGAGAGAAAAGCGGCCAATGTGACGATCTGGCTTTAAGTCGATTCGATAACAAATGACGAAAACGGTCGGATTTCTCAGTTTTTTACTACATATGAACCCTTTTCACATTCTCCCGTGCAACGCGGCTGCAAGTCCTCCTTTCATGCAAAATCTTTAGGTACTAGGCCATGTCCAAGCCACCAAAACCGGCTAAAAAGTGAATAATCGACGCCTAAAACTTGAATTGCACTACTTCGTACTGGTTATTGCTTCAACTTTGAAGCTTCTTCTGTGTTCTACTATGGTGCTTTTAGTGTCTCCGCATACCGCAGCACGTGACATTGCTTTGCAGACGATAAACGTAACCGTTTCGGAGAGAAAAGCGGCCAATGTGACGATCTGGCTTTAAGTCGATTCGATAACAAATGACGAAAACGGACGGATTTCTCAGGTTTTTACTACATATGAACCCTTTTCACATTCTCCAGTGCAACGCAGCTGCTAGTCCTCCTTTCATGCAAAATCTTAAGGTTCCACCTCATGCCCAAGGCACCAAAGCCGGCTAAAACTCAATAATCGATAACCAAAACTTGAATTGTACTACTTCTTACTGGCCATTGCTTCAACTTAGAAGCTTATTCTGTGTTCTACTATGGTGCTTTTAGTGTCTCCGCATACCGCAGCACGCGACATAGCTTTGCAGACGATAAATGTAACCGTCTCAGAGAGAAAAGCGGCCAATGTGACGATCTGGCTTTAAGTCGATTCGATAACAAATGACGAAAACGGATTGATTTCTCAGGTTTTTACTACATATGAACACTTTTCACATTCTCCCGTGCACCGCGGCTGCTAGTCCTCCTTTCATGCAAAATATTAAGGTCCTAGGTCATGTCCAAGCCACCAAAGCTGGCTAAAATGTGAATAATCGACAACTAAAACTTGAATTGTACTACTTCTTACTGGCTATTGCTTCAACTTAGAAGCTTCTTCTGTGTTCTACTATGGAGCTTTTAGTGTCTCCGCATAGCGCAGCACGCGACATAGCTTTGCAGACGATAAATGTAACCAATTCAGAGAGAAGAGCGGCCAATGTGACGATCTGGCTTTAAGTCGATTCGATAACAAATGACGAAAACGGGCGGATTTCTCAGGTTTTTACTACATATGAACCCTTTTCACTTTCTCCCGTGCAACGCAGCTGCTAGTCCTCCTTTCATGCAAAATCTTAAGGTTCCACCTCTTGCCCAATTCACCAAAGCCGCTAAAAATCAATAAACGATAAACAAAACTTGAATTGTACTGCTTCTTATGGCTATTGCTTCAACTTAGAAGCTTCTTCTGTGTTCTACTATGGTGCTTTTAGTGTCTCCGCATACCGCAGCACGCGAATAGCTTTGCAGACGATTAATGAAAGCGTCTCAGAGAGAAAAGCGGCCAATGTGACGATCTGGCTTTAAGTCGATTCGATAATAAATGACGAAAACAGACGGATTTCTCAGGTTTTTACTACATATGAACACTTTTCACATTCTCCCGTGCAACGCGGCTGCTAGTATTCCTTTCATGCAAAATCTTAAAGTCCTAGGTCATGTCCAAGCCACCAAAGCCCTCTAAAAAGTGAATAATCGACGCCTAAAACTTGAATTGTACTACTTCTTACTGGCTATTACTTCATCTTAGAAGCTTCTTCTGTGTTCTACTATGGTGCTTTTAGTGTCTCCGCATACCGCAGCACGCGACATACCTTTGCAGACGATAAATGTAACCGTCTCAGAGAGAAAAGCGGCCAATGTGAAGATCTGGCTTTAAGTCGATTCGATAACAAATGACGAAAACGGACGGATTTCTCAGGTTTTTAGTACATATGAACACTTTTCACATTCTCCCGTGCAACGCGGCTGCTATTCCTCCTTTCAAGCAAAATCTTAAGGTACTAGGTCATGTGCAAGCCAATAAAGCCGGCTAAAAAGTGAATAATCGACAACTAAAACTTGAATTGTACTACTTCGTACTGGTTATTGGTTTAACTTAGAAGCTTCTTCTGTGTTCTACTATGGTGCTTTTAGTGTCTCCGCATACCGCAGCACGTGACATAGGTTTGCAGACAATAAACGTAACCGTTTCAGAGAGAAAAGCGGCCAATGTGACGATCTGGCTATAAGTCGATTCGATAACAAATGACGAAAACGGACGGATTTCTCAGGTTTTTACTACATATGAAACCTTTTCACATTCTCCCGTGCAACGCAGCTGCTAGTCCTCCTTTCATGCAAAATCTTAAGGTTCCACATCATGTCCAAGGCACCAAAGCCGGCTAAAAATCAATAATCGATAACCAAAACTTGAATTGTACTACTTCTTACTGGCCATTGCTTTAACTTAGAAGCTTCTTCTGTGTTCTACTATGGTGCTTTTAGTGTCTCCGCATACCGCAGCACGCGACATAGCTTTGCAGACGATAAATGTAACCGTCTCAGAGGGAAAAGCGGCCAATGTGACGATGTGGCTTTAAGTCGATTCGATAACAAATTACGAAAACGGACAGATATCTCATGTTTTTACTACATATGAACACTTTTCACATTCTCCCGTGCACCGCGGCTGCTAGTCCTCCTTTCATGGAAAATATTAAGGTCCTAGGTCATGTCCAAGCCACCAAAGCCGGCTAAAATGTGAATAATCCACAACTAAAACTTGAATTGTACTACTTCTTACTGGCTATTACTTCAACTTAGAAGCTTCTTCTGTGTTCTACTATGGTGCTTTTAGTGTCTCCGCATACCGCAGCACGCGACATAGCTTTGCAGACGATAAATGTAACCGATTGAGAGAGAAGAGCGGCCAATGTAACGATCTGGCTTTAAGTTGATTGGATAACAAATGACGAAAACGGGAGGATTTCTCAGGTTTTTGCTACATATGAACCCTTCTCACATTCTCCCGTGCAACGCAGCTGCTAGTCCTCCTTTCATGCAAAATGTTAAGGTTCCACCTCATGTCCAAGGCACCAAAGCCGGCTAAAAATCAATAATCGATAACCAAACCTTGAATTGTACTGCTTCTTATGGCTATTGCTTCAACTTAGAAGCTTCTTCTGTGTTCTACTATGGTGCTTTTAGTGTCTCCGCATACCGCAGCACGCGACATAGCTTTGCAGACGATAAATGTAACCGTCTCAGAGAGAAAAGCTTCCAATGTGACGATCTGGCTTTAAGGCGATTCGATAACAAATTACGAAAACGGACGGATTTCTCAGGTTTTTACTACATATGAACACTTTTCACATTCTCCCGTGTAACGCGGCTACTAGTCCTCCTTTCATGCAAAATCTTAAGGTCCGAGGTCATGACCAAGCTACCAAAACTGGCTAAAAAGTGAATAATCGACGCCTAAAACTTGAATAGTACTACATCTTATTGGCTATTACTTCAACTTAGAAGCTTCTTCTGTGTTCTACTATGGTGCATTTAGTGTCTCCGCATACCGCAGCACGCGACATAGCTTTGCAGACGATAAATGTAACCGTTTCAGAGAGAAAAGCGGCCAATGTGACGATCTGGCTTTAAGTCGATTCTATAACAAATGAAGAAAACGAACGGATTTCTCAGGTTAGTACTACATATGAACACTTTTCACATTCTCCCGTGCAACGCAGCTGCTAGTCCTCCTTTCATGCAAAGTCTTAAGGTCCTAGGTCATGTCCAAGCCACCAAAGCCGGCTAAAAAGTGAATAATCGACAACTAAATCTTGAATTGTATTACATCTTACTCACTATTGCTTCAACTTAGAAGCTTCTTCTGTGTTCTACTTTGGTGCTTTTAGTGTCTCCGCATACCGCAGCACGCGACATAGGTTTGCAGACGATAAATGTAACCGTCTCAGAGAGAAAAGCGGCCAATGTGACGATCTGGCTTTAAGTCGATTCGATATCAAATGACGAAAACGGACGGATTTCTCAGGTTTTTAGTACATATGAACACTTTTCACATTCTCCCGTGCAACGCGGTTGCTAGTCCTCCTTTCAAGCAAAATCTTAAGGTACTAGGTCATGTCCAAGCCAATAAAGCCGGCTAAAAAGTGAATAATCGACAACTAAAACTTGATTTGTACTACTTCGTACTGGTTATTGCTTCAACTTAGAAGCTTCTTCTGTGTTCTACTATGGTGCTTTTAGTGTCTCCACATACCGCAGGACGTGACATAGCTTTACAGACGATAAACGTAACCGTTTCAGAGAGAAAAGCGGCCAATGTGACGATCTGGCTTTAAGTCGATTCGATAACAAATGACGAAAACGGACGGATTTTTCAGGTTTTTACTACATATGAACCCTTTTCACATACTCCCGTGAACGCAGCTGCTAGTCCTCCTTTCATGCAAAATCTAAAGGTTCCACCTCTTGTCCAAGGCACCAAAGCCGCTAAAAATCAATAATCGATACCCAAACTTGAATCCTACTGCTTCTTATGGCTATTGCTTCAACTTAGAAGCTTCTTCTGTGTTCTACTATGGTGCTTTTAGTGTCTCCACATACCGCAGCACGCGACATAGCTTTGCAGACGATAAATGTAACCGTCTCAGAGAGAAAAGCGGCCAATGTGACGATCTGGCTTTAAGTCGATTCGATAAGAAATTACGAAAACGGACGGATTTCTCAGGTTTTTACTACATATGAACACTTTTCACATTCTCCCGTGCACCGCGGCTGCTAGTCCTCCTTTCATGCAAAATATTAAGGTCCTAGGTCATGTCCAAGCCACCAAAGCCGGCTAAAATGTGAATAATCCACAACTAAAACTTGAATTGTACTACTTCTTACTGGCTATTGCTTCAACTTAGAAGCTTCTTCTGTGTTCTACTATGGTGCTTTTAGTGTCTCCGCATACCGCAGCACGTTACATAGCTTTGCAGACAATAAACGTAACCGTTTCAGAGAGAAAAGCGGCCAATGTGACGATCTGGCTTTAAGTCGATTCGATAACAAATGACGAAAACGGACGGATTTCTCAGGTTTTTACTACATATGAAACCTTTTCACATTCTCCCGTGCAACGCAGCTGCTAGTCCTCCTTTCATGCAAAATCTTAAGGTTCCACCTCATGTCCAGGGCACCAAAGCCGGCTAAAAATCAATAATCGATAACCAAAACTTGAATTGTACTACTTCTTACTGGCCATTGCTTCAACTTAGAAGCTTCTTCTGTGTTCTACTAAGGTGCTTTTAGTGTCTCCGCATACCGCAGCACGCGACATAGCTTTGCAGACGATAAATGTAACAGTCTCTGAGAGAAAAGCGGAGAATGTGACGACCTGGCTTTAAGTCGATTCTATAACAAATGACGAAAACGGAAGGATTTCTCAGGTTTTTACTAAATATGAACCCTTTTCACATTCTCCCGTGCAACGCAGCTGCTAGTCCTCCTTTCATGCAAAATCATAAGGTTCCACCTCATGTCCAAGGCACCAAAGCCGGCTAAAAATCAATAATCGATAACCAAAACTTGAATTGTACTGCTTCTTATGGCTATTGCTTCAACTTAGAAGCTTCTTCTGTGTTCTACTATGGTGCTTTTAGTGTCTCCGCATACCGCAGCACGCGACATAGCTTTGCAGACGATAAATGTAACCGTCCCAGAGAGAAAAGCGGCCAATGTGACGATCTGGCTTTAAGTCGATTCGATAACAAATGACGAAAACGGACGGATTTCTCAGGTTTTTACTACATATGAACACTTTTCACATTCTCCCGTGCAACGCGGCTGCTAGTCCTCCTTTCATGCAAGATCTTAAGGTCCTAGGTCATTTCCAAGCCACCAAAGCCGGCTAAAAAGAGAATAATAGACGCCTAAAACTTGAATTGTACTACTTCTTACTGGCTATTACTTCAACATAGAAGCTTATTCTGTGTTCTACTATGGTGCTTTTAGTGTCTCCGTATACCGCAGCACGCGACATAGCTTTACAGACGAAAAATGTAACCGTCTCAGAGAGAAAAGCGGCCAATGTGACGATCTGGCTTTAAGTCGATTCGATTACAAATGACAAAAACGGACGGATTTCTCAAGTTTTTAGTACATATGAACACTTCACATTCTCCCGTGCAACGCGGCTGCTAGTCCTCTTTTCAAGCAAAATCTTAAGGTACTAGGTCATGTGCAAGCCAATAAAGCCGGCTAAAAAGTGAATAATCGACAACTAAAACTTGAATTGTACTACTTCGCACTGGTTATTGTTTCAACTTAGAAGCTTCTTCTGTGTTCTACTATGGTGCTTTTAGTGTCTCCGCATACCGCAGCACGTGACATAGCTTTGCAGACAATAAACGTAACCGTTTCAGAGAGAAAAGCGGCCAATGTGACGATCTGGCTTTAAGTCGATTCGATAACAAATGACGAAAACGGACGGATTTCTCAGGTTTTTTCTACATATGAACACTTTTCACATTCTACCGTGCACCGCGGCTGCTAGTCATCCTTTCATGCAAAATATTAAGGTCCTAGGTCATGTCCAAGCCACCAAAGCCGGCTAAAATGTGAATAATCGACAACTAAAACTTGTATTGTACTACTTCTTACTGGCTATTGCTTCAACTTAGAAGCTTCTTCTGTGTTCTACTATGGTGCTTTTAGTGTCTCCGCATACCGCAGCACGCGACATAGCTTTGCAGACGATAAATGTAACCGACTCAGAGAGAAGAGCGGCCAATGTGACGATCTGGCTTTAAGTCGATTCGATAACAAATGACGAAAACGGACGGATTTCTCAGGTTTTTACTACATATGAACACATTTCACATTCTCCCGTACAACGCGGCTTTTAGTCCTCCTTTCATGCAAAGTCTTAAGGTCCTAGGTCATGTCCAAGCCACCAAAGCCGGCTAAAAAGTGAATAATCGTCAACTAAATCTTGAATTGTACTACATTTTACTGACTATTGCTTCAACTTAGAAGCTTCTTCTGTGTTCTACTTTGGTGCTTTTAGTGTCTCCGCATACCGCAGCACGCGACATAGCTTTGCAGACGATAAATGTAACCGTCTCAGAGAGAAAAGCGGCTAATGTGACGATCTGGCTTTAAGTCGATTCGATAACAAATGACGAAAACGGACGGATTTCTCAGGTTTTTACTACATATGAACACTTTTCACATTCTCCCGTGCAACGGGGCTGCTAGTCCTCCTTTCATGCAAAATCTTAAGGTCCTAGGTCATTTCCAAGCCACCAAAGCCGTCTAAAAAGTGAATAATCGACAACCAAAACTTGAATTTTACTCCTTCTTACTGGCTATTGCTTCAACTTAGAAGCTTCTTCTGTGATCTACTATGGTGCTTTTAGTGTCTCTGCATACCGCAGCACGGGACATAGGTTTGCAGATGATAAATGTAACCGTCTCAGAGAGAAAAGCGACCAATGTGACGATCTGGCTTTAAGTCGATTCGATAACAAATGACGAAAACGAACGGATTTCTCAGGTTTTTACTACATATGAACACTTTTCACATTCTCCCGTGCAACGCAGCTGCTAGTCCTCCTTTCATGCAAAGTCTTAAGGTCCTAGGTCATGTCCAAGTCACCAAAGCCGGATAAAAAGCGAATTATCGACAACTAAAACTTGAATTGTACTACTTCTTACTGCCTATTACTTCAACTTAGAAGCTTCTTCTGTGTTGTACTATGGTGCTTTGTCTCTGCATACCGCAGAACGCGACATAGCTTTGCAGAAGATAAATGTAACCGTCTCAGAGAGAAAAGCGGCCAATGTGACGATCTGGCTTTAAGTCGATTCGATAACAAATGACGAAAACGGACGGATTTCTCAGGTTTTTACTACATATGAACACATTTCACATTCTCCCGTACAACGCGGCTGTTAGTCCTCCTTTCATGCAAAACTTAAGGTACTAGGTCATGTAGAAGCCAATAACGCTTCTAAAAAGTGATAATCGACAACTAAAATTGGAATTGTACTACTTCTTACTGGCTACTGCTTCAACTTAGATTCTTCCTCTGTGTTCTACTATTGTGCTTTTAATGTCTCCGCATACCGCAGCACGTGACATAGCTTTGCAGACGATAAATGTAACCGATTCAGGGAGAAAAGCGGCCAATGTGACGATCTGGCTTTAAGTCGATTCGATAAGAAATTACGAAAACGGACGGATTTCTCAGGTTTTTACTACATATGAACACTTTTCACATTCTCCCGTGCACCGCGGCTGCTAGTCCTCCTTTCATGCAAAATATTAAGGTCCTAGGTCATGTCCAAGCCACCAAAGCCGGATAAAATGTGAATAATCCACAACTAAAACTTGAATTGTACTACTTCTTACTGGCTATTGCTTCAACTTAGAAGCTTCTTCTGTGTTCTACTATGGTGCTTTTAGTGTCTCCGCATACCGCAGCACGTTACATAGCTTTGCAGACAATAAACGTAACCGTTTCAGAGAGAAAAGCGGCCAATGTGACGATCTGGCTTTAAGTCGATTCGATAACAAATGACGAAAACGGACGGATTTCTCAGGTTTTTACTACATATGAAACCTTTTCACATTCCTCCGTGCAACGCAGCTGCTAGTCCTCCTTTCATGCAAAATCTTAAGGTTCCACCTCATGTCCAAGGCACCAAAGCCGGCTAAAAATCAATAATCGATAACCAAAACTTGAATTGTACTACTTCTTACTGGCCATTGCTTCAACTTAGAAGCTTCTTCTGTGTTCTACTAAGGTGCATTTAGTGTCTCCGCATACCGCAGCACGCGACATAGCTTTGCAGACGATAAATGTAACAGTCTCTGAGAGAAAAGCGGAGAATGTGACGATCTGGCTTTAAGTCGATTCGATAAGAAATTACGAAAACGGACGGATTTCTCAGGTTTTTACTACATATGAACACTTTTCACATTCTCCCGTGCACCGCGGCTGCTAGTCCTCCTTTCATGCAAAATATTAAGGTCCTAGGTCATGTCCAAGCCACCAAAGCCGGCTAAAATGTGAATAATCCACAACTAAAACTTGAATTGTACTACTTCTTACTGGCTATTGCTTCAACTTAGAAGCTTCTTCTGTGTTCTACTATGGTGCTTTTAGTGTCTCCGCATACCGCAGCACGTTACATAGCTTTGCAGACAATAAACGTAACCGTTTCAGAGAGAAAAGCGGCCAATGTGACGATCTGGCTTTAAGTCGATTCGATAAAAAATGACGAAAACGGACAGATTTCTCAGGTTTTTACTACATATGAAACCTTTTCACATTCTCCCGTGCAACGCAGCTGCTAGTCCTCCTTTCATGCAAAATCTTTATGTTCCACCTCATGTCCAAGGCACCAAAGCCGGCTAAAAATCAATAATCGATAACCAAAACTTGAATTGTACTACTTCTTACTGGCCATTGCTTCAACTTAGAAGATTCTTCTGTGTTCTACTAAGGTGCTTTTAGTGTCTCCGCATACCGCAGCACGCGACATAGCTTTGCAGACGATAAATGTAACAGTCTCTGAGAGAAAAGCGGAGAATGTGACGATCTGGCTTTAAGTCGATTCTATAACAAATGACGAAAACGGAAGGATTTCTCAGGTTTTTACTACATATGAAACCTTTTCACATTCTCCCGTGCAACGCAGCTGCTAGTCCTCCTTTCATGCAAAATCTTAAGGTTCCACATCATGTCCAAGGCACCAAAGCCGGCTAAAAATCAATAATCGATAACCAAAACTTGAATTGTACTACTTCTTACTGGCCATTGCTTTAACTTAGAAGCTTCTTCTGTGTTCTACTATGGTGCTTTTAGTGTCTCCGCATACCGCAGCACGCGACATAGCTTTGCAGACGATAAATGTAACCGTCTCAGAGGGAAAAGCGGCCAATGTGACGATGTGGCTTTAAGTCGATTCGATAACAAATTACGAAAACGGACAGATATCTCATGTTTTTACTACATATGAACACTTTTCACATTCTCCCGTGCACCGCGGCTGCTAGTCCTCCTTTCATGGAAAATATTAAGGTCCTAGGTCATGTCCAAGCCACTAAAGCCGGCTAAAATGTGAATACTCGACAACTAAAACTTGAATTGTACTACTTCTTACTGGCTATTGCTTCAACTTAGAAGCTTCTTCTGTGTTCTACTATGGTGCTTTTAGTGTCTCCGCATACCGCAGCACGCGACATAGCTTTGCAGACGATAAATGTAACCGATTCAGAGAGAAGAGCGGCCAATGTAACGATCTGGCTTTAAGTTGATTGGATAACAAATGACGAAAACGGGCGGATTTCTCAGGTTTTTGCTACATATGAACCCTTCTCACATTCTCCCGTGCAACGCAGCTGCTAGTCCTCCTTTCATGCAAAATGTTAAGGTTCCACCTCATGTCCAAGGCACCAAAGCCGGCTAAAAATCAATAATCGATAACCAAACCTTGAATTGTACTGCTTCTTATGGCTATTGCTTCAACTTAGAAGCTTCTTCTGCGTTCTACTATGGTGCTTTTAGTGTCTCCGCATACCGCAGCACGCGACATAGCTTTGCAGACGATAAATGTAACCGTCTCAGAGAGAAAAGCGGCCAATGTGACGATCTGGCTTTAAGGCGATTCGATAACAAATTACGAAAACGGACGGATTTCTCAGGTTTTTACTACATATGAACACTTTTCACATTCTCCCGTGTAACGCGGCTACTAGTCCTCCTTTCATGCAAAATCTTAAGGTCCGAGGTCATGACCAAGCTACCAAAACTGGCTAAAAAGTGAATAATCGACGCCTAAAACTTGAATAGTACTAGATCTTATTGGCTATTACTTCAACTTAGAAGCTTCTTCTGTGTTCTACTATGGTGCATTTAGTGTCTCTGCATACCGCAGCACGCGACATAGCTTTGCAGACGATAAATGTAACCGTTTCTGAGAGAAAAGCGGCCAATGTGACGATCTGGCTTTAAGTCGATTCTATAACAAATGACGAAAACGAACGGATTTCTCAGGTTTGTACTACATATGAACACTTTTCACATTCTCCCGTGCAACGCAGCTGCTAGTCCTCCTTTCATGCAAAGTCTTAAGGTCCTAGGTCATGTCCAAGCCACCAAAGCCGGCTAAAAAGTGAATAATCGACAACTAAATCTTGAATTGTACTACATCTTACTCACTATTGCTTCAACTTAGAAGCTTCTTCTGTGTTCTACTTTGGTGCTTTTAGTGTCTCCGCATACCGCAGCACGCGACATAGGTTTGCAGACGATAAATGTAACCGTCTCAGAGAGAAAAGCGGCCAATGTGACGATCTGGCTTTAAGTCGATTCGATATCAAATGACGAAAACGGACGGATTTCTCAGGTTTTTAGTACATATGAACACTTTTCACATTCTCCCGTGCAACGCGGCTGCTAGTCCTCCTTTCAAGCAAAATCTTAAGGTACTAGGTCATGTCCAAGCCAATAAAGCCGGCTAAAAAGTGAATAATCGACAACTAAAACTTGATTTGTACTACTTCGTACTGGTTATTGCTTCAACTTAGAAGCTTCTTCTGTGTTCTACTATGGTGCTTTTAGTGTCTCCACATACCGCAGGACGTGACATAGCTTTACAGACGATAAACGTAACCGTTTCAGAGAGAAAAGCGGCCAATGTGACGATCTGGCTTTAAGTCGATTCGATAACAAATGACGAAAACGGACGGATTTTTCAGGTTTTTACTACATATGAACCCTTTTCACATACTCCCGTGAACGCAGCTGCTAGTCCTCCTTTCATGCAAAATCTAAAGGTTCCACCTCTTGTCCAAGGCACCAAAGCCGCTAAAAATCAATAATCGATACCCAAACTTGAATTCTACTGCTTCTTATGGCTATTGCTTCAACTTAGAAGCTTCTTCTGTGTTCTACTATGGTGCTTTTAGTGTCTCCACATACCGCAGCACGCGACATAGCTTTGCAGACGATAAATGTAACCGTCTCAGAGAGAAAAGCGGCCAATGTGACGATCTGGCTTTAAGTCGATTCGATAAGAAATTACGAAAACGGACGGATTTCTCAGGTTTTTACTACATATGAACACTTTTCACATTCTCCCGTGCACCGCGGCTGCTAGTCCTCCTTTCATGCAAAATATTAAGGTCCTAGGTCATGTCCAAGCCACCAAAGCCGGCTAAAATGTGAATAATCCACAACTAAAACTTGAATTGTACTACTTCTTACTGGCTATTGCTTCAACTTAGAAGCTTCTTCTGTGTTCTACTATGGTGCTTTTAGTGTCTCCGCATACCGCAGCACGTTACATAGCTTTGCAGACAATAAACGTAACCGTTTCAGAGAGAAAAGCGGCCAATGTGACGATCTGGCTTTAAGTCGATTCGATAACAAATGACGAAAACGGACGGATTTCTCAGGTTTTTACTACATATGAAACCTTTTCACATTCTCCCGTGCAACGCAGCTGCTAGTCCTCCTTTCATGCAAAATCTTAAGGTTCCACCTCATGTCCAAGGCACCAAAGCCGGCTAAAAATCAATAATCGATAACCAAAACTTGAATTGTACTACTTCTTACTGGCCATTGCTTCAACTTAGAAGCTTCTTCTGTGTTCTACTAAGGTGCTTTTAGTGTCTCCGCATACCGCAGCACGCGACATAGCTTTGCAGACGATAAATGTAACAGTCTCTGAGAGAAAAGCGGAGAATGTGACGACCTGGCTTTAAGTCGATTCTATAACAAATGACGAAAACGGAAGGATTTCTCAGGTTTTTACTAAATATGAACCCTTTTCACATTCTCCCGTGCAACGCAGCTGCTAGTCCTCCTTTCATGCAAAATCATAAGGTTCCACCTCATGTCCAAGGCACCAAAGCCGGCTAAAAATCAATAATCGATAACCAAAACTTGAATTGTACTGCTTCTTATGGCTATTGCTTCAACTTAGAAGCTTCTTCTGTGTTCTACTATGGTGCTTTTAGTGTCTCCGCATACCGCAGCACGCGACATAGCTTTGCAGACGATAAATGTAACCGGTTCTGAGAGAAGAGCTGCCAATGTGACGATCTGGCTTTAAGTCGATTCGATAACAAATGACGAAAACGGACGGATTTCTCAGGTTTTTACTACATATGAACACATTTCACATTCTCCCGTACAACGCGGCTGTTAGTCCTCCTTTCATGCAAAGTCTTAAGGTCCTAGGTCATGTCCAAGCCACCAAAGCCGGCTAAAAAGTGAATAATCGTCAACTAAATCTTGAATTGTACTACATTTTACTGACTATTGCTTCAACTTAGAAGCTTCTTCTGTGTTCTACTTTGGTGCTTTTAGTGTCTCCGCATACCGCAGCACGCGACATAGCTTTGCAGACGATAAATGTAAGCGTCTCAGAGAGAAAAGCGGCTAATGTGACGATCTGGCTTTAAGTCGATTCGATAACAAATGACGAAAACGGACGGATTTCTCAGGTTTTTACTACATATGAACACTTTTCACATTCTCCCGTGCAACGGGGCTGCTAGTCCTCCTTTCATGCAAAATCTTAAGGTCCTAGGTCATTTCCAAGCCACCAAAGCCGTCTAAAAAGTGAATAATCGACAACCAAAACTTGAATTGTACTCCTTCTTACTGGCTATTGCTTCAACTTAGAAGCTTCTTCTGTGATCTACTATGGTGCTTTTAGTGTCTCTGCATACCGCAGCACGGGACATAGGTTTGCAGATGATAAATGTAACCGTCTCAGAGAGAAAAGCGACCAATGTGACGATCTGGCTTTAAGTCGATTCGATAACAAATGACGAAAACGAACGGATTTCTCAGGTTTTTACTACATATGAACACTTTTCACATTCTCCCGTGCAACGCAGCTGCTAGTCCTCCTTTCATGCAAAGTCTTAAGGTCCTAGGTCATGTCCAAGTCACCAAAGCCGGATAAAAAGCGAATTATCGACAACTAAAACTTGAATTGTACTACTTCTTACTGCCTATTACTTCAACTTAGAAGCTTCTTCTGTGTTGTACTATGGTGCTTTGTCTCTGCATACCGCAGAACGCGACATAGCTTTGCAGAAGATAAATGTAACCGTCTCAGAGAGAAAAGCAGCCAATGTGACGATCTGGCTTTAAGTCGATTCGATAACAAATGACGAAAACGGACGGATTTCTCAGGTTTTTACTACATATGAACACATTTCACATTCTCCCGTACAACGCGGCTGTTAGTCCTCCTTTCATGCAAAACTTAAGGTACTAGGTCATGTAGAAGCCAATAACGCTTCTAAAAAGTGATAATCGACAACTAAAATTGGAATTGTACTACTTCTAACTGGCTACTGCTTCAACTTAGATTCTTCCTCTGTGTTCTACTATTGTGCTTTTAATGTCTCCGCATACCGCAGCACGTGACATAGCTTTGCAGACGATAAATGTAACCGTTTCAGGGAGAAAAGCGGCCAATGTGACGATCTGGCTTTAAGTCGATTCGATAAGAAATTACGAAAACGGACGGATTTCTCAGGTTTTTACTACATATGAACACTTTTCACATTCTTCCGTGCACCGCGGCTGCTAGTCCTCCTTTCATGCAAAATATTAAGGTCCTAGGTCATGTCCAAGCCACCAAAGCCGGATAAAATGTGAATAATCCACAACTAAAACTTGAATTGTACTACTTCTTACTGGCTATTGCTTCAACTTAGAAGCTTCTTCTGTGTTCTACTATGGTGCTTTTAGTGTCTCCGCATACCGCAGCACGTTACATAGCTTTGCAGACAATAAACGTAACCGTTTCAGAGAGAAAAGCGGCCAATGTGACGATCTGGCTTTAAGTCGATTCGATAACAAATGACGAAAACAGACGGATTTCTCAGGTTTTTACTACATATGAAACCTTTTCACATTCTCCCGTGCAACGCAGCTGCTAGTCCTCCTTTCATGCAAAATCTTAAGGTTCCACCTCATGTCCAAGGCACCAAAGCCGGCTAAAAATCAATAATCGATAACCAAAACTTGAATTGTACTACTTCTTACTGGCCATTGCTTCAACTTAGAAGCTGCTTCTGTGTTCTACTAAGGTGCTTTTAGTGTCTCCGCATACCGCAGCACGCGACATAGCTTTGCAGACGATAAATGTAACAGTCTCTGAGAGAAAAGCGGAGAATGTGACGATCTGGCTTTAAGTCGATTCGATAAGAAATTACGAAAACGGACGGATTTCTCAGGTTTTTACTACATATGAACACTTTTCACATTCTCCCGTGCACCGCGGCTGCTAGTCCTCCTTTCATGCAAAATATTAAGGTCCTAGGTCATGTCCAAGCCACCAAAGCCGGCTAAAATGTGAATAATCCACAACTAAAACTTGAATTGTACTACTTCTTACTGGCTATTGCTTCAACTTAGAAGCTTCTTCTGTGTTCTACTATGGTGCTTTTAGTGTCTCCGCATACCGCAGCACGTTACATAGCTTTGCAGACAATAAACGTAACCGTTTCAGAGAGAAAAGCGGCCAATGTGACGATCTGGCTTTAAGTCGATTCGATAACAAATGACGAAAACGGACGGATTTCTCAGGTTTTTACTACATATGAAACCTTTTCACATTCTCCCGTGCAACGCAGCTGCTAGTCCTCCTTTCATGCAAAATCTTTATGTTCCACCTCATGTCCAAGGCACCAAAGCCGGCTAAAAATCAATAATCGATAACCAAAACTTGAATTGTACTACTTCTTACTGGCCATTGCTTCAACTTAGAAGATTCTTCTGTGTTCTACTAAGGTGCTTTTAGTGTCTCCGCATACCGCAGCACGCGACATAGCTTTGCAGACGATAAATGTAACCGTCTCAGAGAGAAAAGCGGAGAATGTGACGATCTGGCTTTAAGTCGATTCTATAACAAATGACGAAAACGGAAGGATTTCTCAGGTTTTTACTAAATATGAACCCTTTTCACATTCTACCGTGCAACGCGGCTGCTAGTCCTCCTTTCATGCAAGATCTTAAGGTCCTAGGTCATTTCCTAGCCACCAAAGCCGGCTAAAAAGGGAATAATAGACGCCTAAAACTTGAATTGTACTACTTCTTACTGGCTATTACTTCAACATACAAGCTTATTCTGTGTTCTACTATGGTGCTTTTAGTGTCTCCGTATACCGCAGCACGCGACATAGCTTTACAGACGATAAATGTAACCGTCTCAGAGAGAAAAGCGGCCAATGTGACGATCTGGCTTTAAGTCGATTCGATTACAAATAACAAAAACGGACGGATTTCTCAAGTATTTAGTACATATGAACACTTCACATTTACCCGTGCAACGCGGCTGCTAGTCCTCTTTTCAAGCAAAATCTTAAGGTACTAGGTCATGTGCAAGCCAATAAAGCCGGCTATAAAGTGAATAATCGACAACTAAAACTTGAATTGTACTACTTCGTACTGGTTATTGTTTCAACTTAGAAGCTTCTTCTGTGTTCTACTATGGTGCTTTTAGTGTCTCCGCATACCGCAGCACGTGACATAGCTTTGCAGACAATAAACGTAACCGTTTCAGAGAGAAAAGCGGCCAATGTGACGATCTGGCTTTAAGTCGATTCGATAACAAATGACGAAAACGGACGGATTTCTCAGGTTTTTACTACATATGAACACTTTTCACATTCTCCCGTGCAACGGGGCTGCTAGTCCTCCTTTCATGCAAAATCTTAAGGTCCTAGGTCATTTCCAAGCCACCAAAGCCGTCTAAAAAGTGAACAATCGACAACCAAAACTTGAATTGTACTCCTTCTTACTGGCTATTGTTTCAACTTAGAAGCTTCTTCTGTGATCTACTATGGTGCTTTTAGTGTCTCTGCATACCGCAGCACGGGACATAGGTTTGCAGATGATAAATGTAACCGTCGCAGAGAGAAAAGCGGCCAATGTGACGATCTGGCTTTAAGTCGATTCGATAACAAATGACGAAAACGAACGGATTTCTCAGGTTTTTACTACATATGAACACTTTTCACATTCTCCCGTGCAACGCAGCTGCTAGTCCTCCTTTCATGCAAAGTCTTAAGGTCCTAGGTCATGTCCAAGTCACCAAAGCCGGATAAAAAGCGAATTTTTGACAACTAAAACTTGAATTGTACTACTTCTTACTGCCTATTACTTCAACTTAGAAGCTTCTTCTGTGTTGTACTATGGTGCTTTGTCTCTGAATACCGCAGAACGCGACATAGCTTTGCAGAAGATAAATGTAGCCGTCTCAGAGAGAAAAGCGGCCAATGTGACGATCTGGCTTTAAGTCGATTCGATAACAAATGACGAAAACGGACGGATTTCTCAGGTTTTTACTACATATGACCACATTTCACATTCTCCCGTACAACGCGGCTGTTAGTCCTCCTTTCATGCAAAATCTTAAGGTACTAGGTCATGTAGAAGCCAAAACGCTTCTAAAAAGTGATAATCGACAACTAAAATTGGAATTGTACTACTTCTTACTGGCTACTGCTTCAACTTAGATTCTTCTTCTGTGTTCTACTATTGTGCTTTTAATGTCTCCGCATACCGCAGCACGTGACATAGCTTTGCAGACGATAAATGTAACCGTTTCAGGGAGAAAAGCGGCCAATGTGACGATCTGGCTTTAAGTCGATTCGATAACAAATGACGAAAACGGACGGATTTCTCAGGTTTTCACTACATATGAACACTTTTCACATTCTCCCGTGCAACGCGGCTGCTAGTCCTCCTTTCATGCAAAATCTTTATGTTCCACCTCATGTCCAAGGCACCAAAGCCGCGTAAAAATCAATAATCGATAACCAAAACTTGAATTGTATTGCTTCTTACTGGCTAATGCTTCAACTTAGAAGCTTCTTCTGTGTTCTACTATGGTGCTTTTAGTATCTCCGCATACCGCAGCACGCGACATAGCATTGCACACCATAAATGTAACCGTTTCAGAGAGAAGAGCGGCTAATTTGACGATCTGGCTTTAAGTAGATTCGATAAAAAGTACGAAAACGGACGGATTTCTCAGGTTTTCACTACATATGAACCCTTTTCACATTCTTCCGTGCAACGGGGCTGCTAGTCCTCCTTTCATGCAAAATCTTAAGGTTCCACCTCATGTCCAAGGCACCAAAGCCGGCTAAAAATCAATTATCGATAACCAAAACTTGAATTGTACTGCTTCTTACTGACTATTGCTTCAACTTAGAAGCTTCTTCTGTGTTCTACTATGGTGCTTTTAGTGTTTCCGCATACCGCAGCACGCGACATAGCTTTGCAGACGATAAATGTAACCGTTTCAGAGAGAAGAGCGGCCAATTTGACGATCTGGCTTTAAGTCGATTCGATAACAAATGACGAAAACGGACGGATTTCTCAGGTTTTTACTACATATGAACCCTTTTCATATTCTCCCGTGCAACGCGGCTTCTAGTCCTCCTTTCATGCAAAATCTTAAGGTCCTAGGTTATGTCCAAGCCACCATAGCCGGCTAAAAAGTGAATAATCGACAACTAGAACTTGAATTGTACTACTTGTTACTGGTTATTGCTTCAACTTAGAAGCTTCTTCTGTGTTCTACTATGGTGCTTTTAGTGTCTCCGCATACCGCAGCACGTTACATAGCTTTGCAGACAATAAACGTAACCGTTTCAGAGAGAAAAGCGGCCAATGTGACGATCTGGCTTTAAGTCGATTCGATAAGAAATTACGAAAACGGACGGATTTCTCAGGTTTTTACTACATATGAACACTTTTCACATTCTCCCGTGCATTGCGGCTGCTAGTCCTCCTTTCATGCAAAATATTAAGGTCCTAGGTCATGTCCAAGCCACCAAAGCCGGATAAAATGTGAATAATCCACAACTAAAACTTGAATTGTACTACTTCTTACTGGCTATTGCTTCAACTTAGAAGCTTCTTCTGTGTTCTACTATGGTGCTTTTAGTGTCTCCGCATACCGCAGCACGTTACATAGCTTTGCAGACAATAAACGTAACCGTTTCAGAGAGAAAAGCGGCCAATGTGACGATCTGGCTTTAAGTCGATTCGATAACAAATGACGAAAACAGACGGATTTCTCAGGTTTTTACTACATATGAAACCTTTTCACATTCTCCCGTGCAACGCAGCTGCTAGTCCTCCTTTCATGCAAAATCTTAAGGTTCCACCTCATGTCCAAGGCACCAAAGCCGGCTAAAAATCAATAATCGATAACCAAAACTTGAATTGTACTACTTCTTACTGGCCATTGCTTCAACTTAGAAGCTGCTTCTGTGTTCTACTAAGGTGCTTTTAGTGTCTCCGCATACCGCAGCACGCGACATAGCTTTGCAGACGATAAATGTAACAGTCTCTGAGAGAAAAGCGGAGAATGTGACGATCTGGCTTTAAGTCGATTCGATAAGAAATTACGAAAACGGACGGATTTCTCAGGTTTTTACTACATATGAACACTTTTCACATTCTCCCGTGCACCGCGGCTGCTAGTCCTCCTTTCATGCAAAATATTAAGGTCCTAGGTCATGTCCAAGCCACCAAAGCCGGCTAAAATGTGAATAATCCACAACTAAAACTTGAATTGTACTACTTCTTACTGGCTATTGCTTCAACTTAGAAGCTTCTTCTGTGTTCTACTATGGTGCTTTTAGTGTCTCCGCATACCGCAGCACGTTACATAGCTTTGCAGACAATAAACGTAACCGTTTCAGAGAGAAAAGCGGCCAATGTGACGATCTGGCTTTAAGTCGATTCGATAACAAATGACGAAAACGGACGGATTTCTCAGGTTTTTACTACATATGAAACCTTTTCACATTCTCCCGTGCAACGCAGCTGCTAGTCCTCCTTTCATGCAAAATCTTTATGTTCCACCTCATGTCCAAGGCACCAAAGCCGGCTAAAAATCAATAATCGATAACCAAAACTTGAATTGTACTACTTCTTACTGGCCATTGCTTCAACTTAGAAGATTCTTCTGTGTTCTACTAAGGTGCTTTTAGTGTCTCCGCATACCGCAGCACGCGACATAGCTTTGCAGACGATAAATGTAACAGTCTCTGAGAGAAAAGCGGAGAATGTGACGATCTGGCTTTAAGTCGATTCTATAACAAATGACGAAAACGGAAGGATTTCTCAGGTTTTTACTAAATATGAACCCTTTTCACATTCTACCGTGCAACGCAGCTGCTAGTCCTCCTTTCATGCAAAATCATAAGGTTCCACCTCATGTCCAAGGCACCAAAGCCGGCTAAAAATCAATAATCGATAACCAAAACTTGAATTGTACTGCTTCTTATTGCTATTGCTTCAACTTAGAAGCTTCTCCTGTGTTCTACTATGGTGCTTTTAGTGTCTCCGCATACCGCAGCACGCGACATAGCTTTGCAGACGATAAATGTAACCGTCTCAGAGAGAAAAGCGGCCAATGTGACGATCTGGCTTTAAGTCGATTCGATAACAAATGACGAAAACGGACGGATTTCTCAGGGTTTTACTACATATGAACACTTTTCACATTCTCCCGTGCAACGCGGCTGCTAGTCCTCCTTTCATGCAAGATCTTAAGGTCCTAGGTCATTTCCTAGCCACCAAAGCCGGCTAAAAAGGGAATAATAGACGCCTAAAACTTGAATTGTACTACTTCTTACTGGCTATTACTTCAACATACAAGCTTATTCTGTGTTCTACTATGGTGCTTTTAGTGTCTCCGTATACCGCAGCACGCGACATAGCTTTACAGACGATAAATGTAACCGTCTCAGAGAGAAAAGCGGCCAATGTGACGATCTGGCTTTAAGTCGATTCGATTACAAATAACAAAAACGGACGGATTTCTCAAGTTTTTAGTACATATGAACACTTCACATTTACCCGTGCAACGCGGCTGCTAGTCCTCTTTTCAAGCAAAATCTTAAGGTACTAGGTCATGTGCAAGCCAATAAAGCCGGCTATAAAGTGAATAATCGACAACTAAAACTTGAATTGTACTACTTCGTACTGGTTATTGTTTCAACTTAGAAGCTTCTTCTGTGTTCTACTATGGTGCTTTTAGTGTCTCCGCATACCGCAGCACGTGACATAGCTTTGCAGACAATAAACGTAACCGTTTCAGAGAGAAAAGCGGCCAATGTGACGATCTGGCTTTAAGTCGATTCGATAACAAATGACGAAAACGGACGGATTTCTCAGGTTTTTACTACATATGAACACTTTTCACATTCTCCCGTGCAACGGGGCTGCTAGTCCTCCTTTCATGCAAAATCTTAAGGTCCTAGGTCATTTCCAAGCCACCAAAGCCGTCTAAAAAGTGAACAATCGACAACCAAAACTTGAATTGTACTCCTTCTTAACGGCTATTGCTTCAACTTAGAAGCTTCTTCTGTGATCTACTATGGTGCTTTTAGTGTCTCTGCATACCGCAGCACGGGACATAGGTTTGCAGATGATAAATGTAACCGTCGCAGAGAGAAAAGCGGCCAATGTGACGATCTGGCTTTAAGTCGATTCGATAACAAATGACGAAAACGAACGGATTTCTCAGGTTTTTACTACATATGAACACTTTTCACATTCTCCCGTGCAACGCAGCTGCTAGTCCTCCTTTCATGCAAAGTCTTAAGGTCCTAGGTCATGTCCAAGTCACCAAAGCCGGATAAAAAGCGAATTTTTGACAACTAAAACTTGAATTGTACTACTTCTTACTGCCTATTACTTCAACTTAGAAGCTTCTTCTGTGTTGTACTATGGTGCTTTGTCTCTGAATACCGCAGAACGCGACATAGCTTTGCAGAAGATAAATGTAGCCGTCTCAGAGAGAAAAGCGGCCAATGTGACGATCTGGCTTTAAGTCGATTCGATAACAAATGACGAAAACGGACGGATTTCTCAGGTTTTTACTACATATGACCACATTTCACATTCTCCCGTACAACGCGGCTGTTAGTCCTCCTTTCATGCAAAATCTTAAGGTACTAGGTCATGTAGAAGCCAAAACGCTTCTAAAAAGTGATAATCGACAACTAAAATTGGAATTGTACTACTTCTTACTGGCTACTGCTTCAACTTAGATTCTTCTTCTGTGTTCTACTATTGTGCTTTTAATGTCTCCGCATACCGCAGCACGTGACATAGCTTTGCAGACGATAAATGTAACCGTTTCAGGGAGAAAAGCGGCCAATGTGACGATCTGGCTTTAAGTCGATTCGATAACAAATGACGAAAACGGACGGATTTCTCAGGTTTTCACTACATATGAACACTTTTCACATTCTCCCGTGCAACGCGGCTGCTAGTCCTCCTTTCATGCAAAATCTTTATGTTCCACCTCATGTCCAAGGCACCAAAGCCGCGTAAAAATCAATAATCGATAACCAAAACTTGAATTGTATTGCTTCTTACTGGCTAATGCTTCAACTTAGAACCTTCTTCTGTGTTCTACTATGGTGCTTTTAGTATCTCCGCATACCGCAGCACGCGACATAGCATTGCACACCATAAATGTAACCGTTTCAGAGAGAAGAGCGGCTAATTTGACGATCTGGCTTTAAGTCGATTCGATAAAAAGTACGAAAACGGACGGATTTCTCAGGTTTTCACTACATATGAACCCTTTTCACATTCTTCCGTGCAACGGGGCTGCTAGTCCTCCTTTCATGCAAAATCTTAAGGTTCCACCTCATGTCCAAGGCACCAAAGCCGGCTAAAAATCAATTATCGATAACCAAAACTTGAATTGTACTGCTTCTTACTGACTATTGCTTCAACTTAGAAGCTTCTTCTGTGTTCTACTATGGTGCTTTTAGTGTTTCCGCATACCGCAGCACGCGACATAGCTTTGCAGACGATAAATGTAACCGTTTCAGAGAGAAGAGCGGCCAATTTGACGATCTGGCTTTAAGTCGATTCGATAACAAATGACGAAAACGGACGGATTTCTCAGGTTTTTACTACATATGAACCCTTTTCATATTCTCCCGTGCAACGCGGCTTCTAGTCCTCCTTTCATGCAAAATCTTAAGGTCCTAGGTTATGTCCAAGCCACCATAGCCGGCTAAAAAGTGAATAATCGACAACTAGAACTTGAATTGTACTACTTGTTACTGGTTATTGCTTCAACTTAGAAGCTTCTTCTGTGTTCTACTATGGTGCATTTAGTGTCTCCGCATACCGCAGCACGTGACATAGCTTTGCAGACGTAAATCTAACCGTTTCAGCGAGAAAAGCGGCCAATGTGACGATCTGGCTTTAAGTCGATTCGATAACACATGACGAAAACGGACGTATTTCTCAGGTTTTTACTACATATGAACACTTTTCACATTCTCCCGTGCATCGCGGCTGCAAGTCCTACTTTCATGCAAAATCTTAAGTTCCTACATCATGTCCAACCCACCAAAGCCGGCTAAAAAGTGAATAATCGACAACTAAAACTTGAATTGTACTACTTCTTACTGACTATTACTTCAACTTAGAAGCTTCCTCTGTGTTCTACTATGGTGCTTTTAGTGTTTCCGCATACCGCAGCATACGACATATCTTTGCAGACGATAAATGTAACCGTCTCAGAGAGAAAAGCGGCCAATGTGACGATCTGGCTTTAAGTCGATTCGATAACAAATGACGATAACGGACGGATTTCTCAGGATTTTACTACATATGAACCCTTTTTACATTCTCCCGCCAACGCGGCTGCTAGTCCTCCTTTCATGCAAAATCTTAACGTTCCACCTCATGTACAAGGCACCAAAGCCGGCTACAAATCAATTGTCGATAAACAAAACAAGAATTGTACTGCTTCTTACTGACTATTGCTTCAACTTAGAAGTTTCTTCTGTGTTCTACTATGGTGCTTTTAGTGTTTCCGCATACCGCAGCACGCGACATAGCTTTGCAGACGATAAATGTAACCGTCTCAGAGAGAAAAGCGGCCAATGTGACGATCTGGCATTAAGTCGATTCGATAACAAATGACGAAAACGGACGGATTTCTCAGGTTTTTACTACATATGAAAACTTTTTACATTCTCCCGTGCAAAGGGGCTGCTAGTCCTCCTTTCATGCAAAATCTTGAGGTCCTAGGTCATGTCCAAACCACCAAAGCCGGCTAAAAAGTGAATAATCGACAACTAAAACTTCAATTGTACTACTTCTTACTGGCTATTACTTCAACTTAGAAGCTTCTTCTGTGTTCTACTATGGTGCTTTTAGTGTCTCCGCATACCGCAGCACGCGACGTAGCTTTGCAGACGATAAATATAACCGTCTCAGAGAGAAGAACGGCCAATGTGACGATCTGGCTTTAAGTCGATTCGATAACAAATAACGAAAACGGACGGATTTCTCAGGTGTTTACTATATATGAGCACTTTTCACATTCTCCCGTGCAACGCGGCTGCTAGTCCTCCTTTCATGCAAAGTCTTAAATTCCTACATCATGTCCAAGCCAGCAAAGCCGGCTAAAAAGTGAATAATCGACAACTAAAACTTGAATTGTACTACTTCTTACTGGCTATTACTTCATCTTAGAAGCTTCTTCTGTGTTTTACTATGGTGCTTTTAGTGTCTCCGCATACCGCAGCACGCGACATAGCTTTGCAGACGACAAATGTAACCGTTTCAGAAAGAAGAGTGGCCAAAGTGACGATCTGGCTTTAAGTCGATTCGATAACAAATGACGAAAACGGACGTATTTCTCAGGTTTTTACTACATATGAACCCTTTTCTCATTCTCCCGTGCAACGCGGCTGCTAGTCCTCCTCTCATGCAAAATCTTAAGGTTCCACCTCATGTCCAAGGCACCAAAGCCGGCTAAAAATCGATACTCGATAACCAAAACTTAAATTGTACTGCTTCTTACTGGCTATTGCTTCAACTTAGAAGATTTTTCTGTGTTCTACTATGGTGCTTTTAGTGTCTCCGCATACCGCAGCACGCGACATAGCTTTGCAGACGATAAATGTAACCGTCTCAGAGAGAAAAGCGGCCAATGTGACGATCTGGCTTTAAGTCGATTCGATAACAAATGACGAAAACGGACGGATTTCTCAGGTTTTTACTATATATGAACACATTTCACATTCTCCCGTGCAACGCGGCTGCTAGTCCTCCTTCCATGCAAAATCTTAAGGTCCTACGTCATGTCCAAGCCACCAAAGCCGGCTAAAAAGTGAATAATCGACAACTAAATCTTGAATTGTACTACATTTTACTGACTATTGCTTCAACTTAGAAGCTTCTTCTGTGTTCTACTATGGTGCTTTTAGTATTTCCGCATACCGCAGCACGCGACATAGCTTTGCAGACTATAAATGTAACCGTCTCAGAGAGAAAAGCGGCCAATGTGACGATCTGGCTTTAAGTCGATTCGATAACAAATGACGAAAACGGACGGATTTCTCAGGTTTTTACTACATATGAACCCTTTCCACATTCTAACCTGCAACGCGGCTGCTAGTCCTTCTTTCATGCAAAATCTTAAGATACCACCTTATGTCCAAGACACCAAAGCCGGCAAAAAATTAATAATCGATAACCAAAACTTGAATTGTACTGCTTCTTACTGGCTATTGCTTCAACTTAGAAGCTTCTTCTGTATTCTACTCTGGTGCTCTTAGTGTCTCCGCATACCGCAGCACGCGACATAGCTTTGCAGACGATAAATGTAACCGTCTCAGAGAGAAAAGCGGCCAAAGTGACGATCTGGCTTTAAGTCGATTCGATAACAAATGACGAAAACGGACGGATTTCTCATTTTTTTACTACACATGAACACTTTTCATATTCTCCCGTGCAACGCGGCTGCTAGTCCTCCTTTCATGCAAAATCTTAAGGTCCTAGGTCATGTCCAAGCCACCAAAGCCGGCTTAAAAGGGAATAATTGACAACTAAAACTTGAATTGTACTACTTCTTACTGGCTATTACGTCAACTTAGAAGCTTCTTCTGTGTTCTACTATGGTGCTTGTAGTGTCTCCGCATACCGCAGCACGCGACATAGCTTTGCAGACGATAAATGTAACCGTCTCAGAGAGAAAAGCGGCCAATGTGACGATCTGGCTTTAAGTCGATTCGATAACAAATGACGAAAACTGACGGATTTCTCAGGTGTTTACTATATATGAACACTTTTCACATTCTCCCGTGCAACGCGGCTGCTAGTCCTCCTTTCATGCAAAATCTTATGTTCCTAGGTCATGTCCAAGCCACCAAAGCCGGCTAAAAAGTGAATACTTGACAACTAAAACTTGAATTGTACTACTTCTTACTGGCTATTACTTCACTTTAGAAGCTTCTTCTGTGTTCTACTATGGTGCTTTTAGTGTTTCCGCATACCGCAGCACGCGACATAGCTTTGCAGACGATAAATGTAACCGTCTCAGAGAGAAAAGCGGCCAATGTGACGATCTGGCTTTAAGTCGATTCGATAACAAATGACGAAAACGGACGGATTTCTCAGGTTTTTACTACATATGAACCCTTTTCACATTCCCCCGTGCAACGCGGCTGCTAGTCCTCCTTTCATGCAAAATCTTATGGTTCCACCTCATGTCCATGGCACCAAAGCCGGCTAAAAATCAATATTCGATAACCAAAACTTGAATTGTACTGCTTCTTACTGGCTATTGCTTCAACTTAGAAGCTTCTTCTGTGTTCTACTATGGTGCTTTTAGAGTCTCCGCATACCGCAGCAGGCGACATAGCTTTGCAGACGATAAATGTAACCGTCTCAGAGAGAAAAGCGGCCAATGTGACGATCAGGCTTTAAGTCGATTCGATAACAAATGACGAAAACGGACTGATTTCTTAGGTTTTTACTTTTCACATTCTCGCGTGAAACGGGGCTGCTAGTCCTCCTTTCATGCAAACTCTTAAGGTTCCACCTCATGTCCAAAGCACCAAGGCCGGCTAAAAATCAATAATCGACAACCAAAACTTGAATTGTACAGCTTCTTACTGGCTATTGCTTCAACTTACAAGCTTCTTTTGTGTTCTACTATGGTGCATTTAGTGTCTCCGCATACCGCAGCACGCGACATAGCTTTGCAGACTATAAATGTAACCGTCTCAGAGAGAAAAGCGGCCAATGTGACGATCTGGCTTTAAGTCGATTCGATAACAAATGACGAAAACTGACGGATTTCTCAGGTTTTTACTACATATGAACCCTTTTCACATTCTCCCCTGCAACGCGGCTGCTAGTCCTCCTTTCATGCAAAATCTTAATGTTCCACCTCATGTCCAAGGCACCAAAGCCGCCTAAAATTAATAATCGATAACCAAAACTTGAATTGTACTGCTTCTTACTGGCTATTGCTTCAACTTAAAAACTTCATCTGTGTTCTAATATGGTGCTTTTAGTGTCTCCGCATACCGCAGCACGAGACATAGCTATGCAGACGATAAATGTAACCGTCTCAGAGAGAAAAGCGGCCAATGTGACGATCTGGCTTTAAGTCGATTCGATAACAAATGACGAAACCGGACGGATTTCTCAGCTTTTTACTACATATGAACACTTTTCACATTCTCCCTTGCAACGCGGCTGCTAGTCCTCCTTTCATGCAAAATCTTAATGTTCCACCTCATGTCCAAGGCACCAAAGTCGGCTAAAAATCGATAATGGATAACCAAAACTTGAATTGTACTGCTTCTTACTGGCTATTGCTTCAACTTAGAAGATTCTTCTGTGTTCTACTATGGTGCATTTGGGGTCTCCGCATACCGCAGCACGCGACATAGCTTTGCAGACGAAAAATGTAACCGTCTCAGAGAGAAAAGCGGCCAATGTGACGATCTGGCTTTAAGTCGATTCGATAACAAATTACGAAAACAGACGGATTTCTCAGGTGTTTACTATATATGAACACTTTTCACATTCTCCCGTGCAACGCGGCTGCTAGTCCTCCTTTCATGCAAAATCTTAATGTTCCACCTCATGTCCAAGGCAACAAAGCCGCCTAAAATCAATTATCGATAACAAAAACTTGAATTGTACTGCTTCTTACTGGCTATACCTTCAACTTAAAAGCTTCATCTGTGTTCTAATATGGTGCTTTTAGTGTCTCCGCATACCGCAGCACGAGACATAGCTATGCAGACGATAAATGTAACCGTCTCAGAGAGAAAAGCGGCCAATGTGACGATCTGGCTTTAAGTCGATTCGATAACAAATGACGAAAACGGACGGATTTCTCATTTTTTTACTACACATGAACACTTTTCATATTCTCCCGTGCAACGCGGCTGCTAGTCCTCCTTTCATGCAAAATCTTAAGGTCCTAGGTCATGTCCAAGCCACCAAAGCCGGCTTAAAAGGGAATAATCGACAACTAAAACTTGAATTGTACTACTTCTTACTGGCTATTACGTCAACTTAGAAGCTTCTTCTGTGTTCTACTATGGTGCTTGTAGTGTCTCCGCATACCGCAGCACGCGACATAGCTTTGCAGACGATAAATGTAACCGTCTCAGAGAGAAAAGCGGCCAATGTGACGATCTGGCTTTAAGTCGATTCGATAACAAATGACGAAAACGGACGGATTTCTCAGGTTTTTACTACATATGAACACTTTTCACATTCTCCCGTGCAACGCGGCTGCCAGTCCTCCTTTCATGCAAAATCTTAAGGTCCTAGGTCATGTCCAAGCCACCAAAGCCGGCTAAAAAAGTGAATAATTGACAACTAAAACTTCAATTGTACTACTTCTTACTGGCTATTGCTTCAACTTAGAAGCTTCTTCTGTGTTCTACTATGGTGCTTTTAGTGTCTCCGCATACCGCAGCACGCGACATAGCTTTGCAGACGATAAATGTAACCGTCTCAGAGAGAAAAGCGGCCAATGTGACGATCTGGCTTTAAGTCGATTCGATAACAAATGACGAAAACGGACGGATTTCTCAGGTTTTTACTACATTTGAACCAGTTTCTCATTCTCCCGTGCAACGCGGCTGCTAGTCCTCTTTTCATGCAGATTCTTAATGTTCCACCTCATGTTCAAGGCACCAAAGCCTCCTAAAAATCAATAATCGATAACCAAAACTTGAATTGTATTGCTTATTACTGGCTATTGCTTCAACTTAGAAGCTTCTTCTGTGTTTTACTATGGTGCTTTTAGTGTCTCCGCATACCGCAGCACGCGACATAGCTTTGCAGACGACAAATGTAACCGTTTCAGAAAGAAGAGTGGCCAAAGTGACGATCTGGCTTTAAGTCGATTCGATAACAAATGACGAAAACGGACGTATCTCTCAGGTTTTTACTACATATGAACCCTTTTCTCATTCTCCCGTGCAACGCGGCTGCTAGTCCTCCTTTCATGCCAAATCTTAAGGGTCCACCTCATGTCCAAGGCACCAAAGCCGGCTAAAAATCGATACTCGATAAACAAAACTTAAATTGTACTGCTTCTTACTGGCTATTGCTTCAACTTAGAAGATTTTTCTGTGTTCTACTATGGTGCTTTTAGTGTCTCCGCATACCGCAGCACGCGACATAGCTTTGCAGACGATAAATGTAACCGTCTCAGAGAGAAAAGCGGCCAATGTGACGATCTGGCTTTAAGTCGATTCGATAACAAATGACGAAAACGGACGGATTTCTCAGGTTTTTACTACATATGAACCCTTTTTACATTCTCCCGTGCAACGCGGCTGCTAGTCCTCCTTTCATGCAAAATCTTAAGATTCCACCTTATGTCCAAGACACCAAAGCCGGCAAAAAATTAATAATCGATTACCAAAAGTTGAATTATACTGCTTCTTACTGGCTATTGCTTCAACTTAGAAGATTCTTCTGTGTTCTACTATGGTGCATTTGGGGTCTCCGCATACCGCAGCACGCGACGTAGCTTTGCAGACGATAAATGTAACCGTCTCAGAGAGAAAAGCGGCCAATGTGACGATCAGGCTTTAAGTCGATTCGATAGCAAATGACGAAAACGGACGGATTTCTCAGGTGTTTACTATATATGAACACATTTCACATTCTCCCGTGCAACGCGGCTGCTAGTCCTCCTTTCATGCAAAATCTTAAGTTCCTAGATCATGCCCAAGCCACCAAAGCCTGCTAAAAAGTGAATTATCGACAACTAAAACTTGAATTGTACTGCTTCTTACTGGCTATTACTTCAACTTAGAAGCTTCTTCTGTGTTCTACTCTGGTGCTTTTAGTGTTTTCGCATACCGCAGCACGCGACATATCTTTGCAGACGAAAAATGTAACCGTCTCAGAGAGAAAAGCGGCCAATGTGACGATCTGGCTTTAAGTCGATTCGATAACAAATGACGAAAACGGACGGATTTCTCAGGTGTTTACTATATATGAACACTTTTCACATTCTCCCGTGCAACGCGGCTGCTAGTCCTCCTTTCATGCAAAATCTTATGTTCCTAGGTCATGTCCAAGCCACCAAAGCCGGCTAAAAAGTGAATACTTGACAACTAAAACTTGAATTGTACTACTTCTTACTGGCTATTACTTCAACTTAGAAGCTTCTTCTGTGTTCTACTATGGTGCTTTTAGTGTTTCCGCATACCGCAGCACGCGACATAGATTTGCAGACGATAAATGTAACCGTCTCAGAGAGAAAAGCGGCCAATGTGACGATCTGGCTTTAAGTCGAGTCGATAACAAATGACGAAAACGGACGGATTTCTCAGGTTTTTACTACATCTGAACCCTTTTCACATTCTCCCGTGCAACGCGGCTGCTAGTCCTCCTTTCATGCAAAATCTTAATGTTCCACCTCATGTCCAAGGCACCAAAGTCGGCTAAAAATCGATAATGGATAACCAAAACTTGAATTGTACTGCTTCTTACTGGCTATTGCTTCAACTTAGAAGATTCTTCTGTGTTCTACTATGGTGCATTTGGGGTCTCCGCATACCGCAGCACGCGACATAGCTTTTCAGACGAAAAATGTAACCGTCTCAGAGAGAAAAGCGGCCAATGTGACGATCTGGCTTTAAGTCGATTCGATAACAAATTACGAAAACAGACGGATTTCTCAGGTGTTTACTATATATGAACACTTTTCACATTCTCCCGTGCAACGCGGCTGCTAGTCCTCCTTTCATGCAAAATCTTATGGTTCCACCTCATGCCCATGGCACCAAAGCCGGCTAAAAATCAATATTCGAAAACCAAAACTTGAATTGTACTGCTTCTTACTGGCTATTGCTTCAACTTAGAAGCTTCTTCTGTGTTCTACTATGGTGCTTTTAGAGTCTCCGCATACCGCAGCAGGCGACATAGCTTTGCAGACGATAAATGTAACCGTCTCAGAGAGAAAAGCGGCCAATGTGACGATCTGGCTTTAAGTCGATTCGATAACAAATGACGAAAACGGACTGATTTCTTAGGTTTTTACTTTTCACATTCTCCCGTGAAACGGGGCTGCTAGTCCTCCTTTCATGCAAAATCTTAAGGTTCCACCTCATGTCCAAAGCACCAAGGCCGGCTAAAAATCAATAATCGACAACCAAAACTTGAATTGTACAGCTTCTTACTGGCTATTGCTTCAACTTAGAAGCTTCTTTTGTGTTCTACTATGGTGCTTTTAGTGTCTCCGCATACCGCAGCACGCGACATAGCTTTGCAGACGATAAATGTAACAGTCTCAGAGAGAAAAGCGGCCAATGTGACGATCTGGCTTTAAGTCGATTCGATAACAAATGACGAAAACGGACGGATTTCTCAGGTTTTTACTACATATGAACACTTTTCACATTCTCCCGTGCAACGCGGCTGCCAGTCCTCCTTTCATGCAAAATCTTAAGGTCCTAGGTCATGTCCAAGCCACCAAAGCCGGCTAAAAAAGTGAATAATTGACAACTAAAACTTCAATTGTACTACTTCTTACTGGCTATTGCTTCAACTTAGAAGCTTCTTCTGTGTTCTACTATGGTGCTTTTAGTGTCTCCGCATACCGCAGCACGCGACATAGCTTTGCAGACGATAAATGTAACCGTCTCAGAGAGAAAAGCGGCCAATGTGACGATCTGGCTTTAAGTCGATTCGATAACAAATGACGAAAACGGACGGATTTCTCAGGTTTTTACTACATATGAACCCTTTTCACATTCTCCCCTGCAACGCGGCTGCTAGTCCTCCTTTCATGCAAAATCTTAATGTTCCAACTCATGTCCAAGGCACCAAAGCCGCCTAAAATTAATAATCGATAACCAAAACTTGAATTGTACTGCTTCTTACTGGCTATTGCTTCAACTTAAAAACTTCATCTGTGTTCTAATATGGTGCTTTTAGTGTCTCCGCATACCGCAGCACGAGACATAGCTATGCAGACGATAAATGTAACCGTCTCAGAGAGAAAAGCGGCCAATGTGACGATCTGGCTTTAAGTCGATTCGATAACAAATGACGAAACCGGACGGATTTCTCAGCTTTTTACTACATATGAACACTTTTCACATTCTCCCTTGGAACGCGGCTGCTAGTCCTCCTTTCATGCAAAATCTTAATGTTCCACCTCATGTCCAAGGCACCAAAGTCGGCTAAAAATCGATAATGGATAACCAAAACTTGAATTGTACTGCTTCTTACTGGCTATTGCTTCAACTTAGAAGATTCTTCTGTGTTCTACTATGGTGCATTTGGGGTCTCCGCATACCGCAGCACGCGACATAGCTTTGCAGACGAAAAATGTAACCGTCTCAGAGAGAAAAGCGGCCAATGTGACGATCTGGCTTTAAGTCGATTCGATAACAAATTACGAAAACAGACGGATTTCTCAGGTGTTTACTATATATGAACACTTTTCACATTCTCCCGTGCAACGCGGCTGCTAGTCCTCCTTTCATGCAAAATCTTAATGTTCCACCTCATGTCCAAGGCAACAAAGCCGCCTAAAATCAATTATCGATAACAAAAACTTGAATTGTACTGCTTCTTACTGGCTATACCTTCAACTTAAAAGCTTCATCTGTGTTCTAATATGGTGCTTTTAGTGTCTCCGCATACCGCAGCACGAGACATAGCTATGCAGACGATAAATGTAACCGTCTCAGAGAGAAAAGCGGCCAATGTGACGATCTGGCTTTAAGTCGATTCGATAACAAATGACGAAAACGGACGGATTTCTCAGGTGTTTACTATATATGAACACTTTTCACATTCTCCCGTGCAACGCGGCTGCTAGTCCTCCTTTCATGCAAAATCTAATGTTCCTAGGTCATGTCCAAGCCACCAAAGCCGGCTAAAAAGTGAATACTTGACAACTAAAACTTGAATTGTACTACTTCTTACTGGCTATTACTTCAACTTAGAAGCTTCTTCTGTGTTCTACTATGGTGCTTTTAGTGTTTCCGCATACCGCAGCACGCGACATAGATTTGCAGACGATAAATGTAACCGTCTCAGAGAGAAAAGCGGCCAATGTGACGATCTGGCTTTAAGTCGAGTCGATAACAAATGACGAAAACGGACGGATTTCTCAGGTTTTTACTACATCTGAATCCTTTTCACATTCTCCCGTGCAACGCGGCTGCTAGTCCTCCTTTCATGCAAAATCTTATGGTTCCACCTCATGCCCATGGCACCAAAGCCGGCTAAAAATCAATATTCGAAAACCAAAACTTGAATTGTACTGCTTCTTACTGGCTATTGCTTCAACTTAGAAGCTTCTTCTGTGTTCTACTATGGTGCTTTTAGAGTCTCCGCATACCGCAGCAGGCGACATAGCTTTGCAGACGATAAATGTAACCGTCTCAGAGAGAAAAGCGGCCAATGTGACGATCTGGCTTTAAGTCGATTCGATAACAAATGACGAAAACGGACTGATTTCTTAGGTTTTTACTTTTCACATTCTCCCGTGAAACGGGGCTGCTAGTCCTCCTTTCATGCAAAATCTTAAGGTTCCACCTCATGTCCAAAGCACCAAGGCCGGCTAAAAATCAATAATCGACAACCAAAACTTGAATTGTACAGCTTCTTACTGGCTATTGCTTCAACTTAGAAGCTTCTTTTGTGTTCTACTATGGTGCTTTTAGTGTCTCCGCATACCGCAGCACGCGACATAGCTTTGCAGACGATAAATGTAACCGTCTCAGAGAGAAAAGCGGCCAATGTGACGATCTGGCTTTAAGTCGATTCGATAACACATTACGAAAACGGACGGATTTCTCATTTTTTTACTACACATGAACACTTTTCATATTCTCCCGTGCAACGCGGCTGCTAGTCCTCCTTTCATGCAAAATCTTAAGGTCCTAGGTCATGTCCAAGCCACCAAAGCCGGCTTAAAAGGGAATAATCGACAACTAAAACTTGAATTGTACTACTTCTTACTGGCTATTACGTCAACTTAGAAGCTTCTTCTGTGTTCTACTATGGTGCTTGTAGTGTCTCCGCATACCGCAGCACGCGACATAGCTTTGCAGACGATAAATGTAACCGTCTCAGAGAGAAAAGCGGCCAATGTGACGATCTGGCTTTAAGTCGATTCGATAACAAATGACGAAAACGGACGGATTTCTCAGGTTTTTACTACATATGAACACTTTTCACATTCTCCCGTGCAACGCGGCTGCCAGTCCTCCTTTCATGCAAAATCTTAAGGTCCTAGGTCATGTCCAAGCCACCAAAGCCGGCTAAAAAAGTGAATAATTGACAACTAAAACTTCAATTGTACTACTTCTTACTGGCTATTGCTTCAACTTAGAAGCTTCTTCTGTGTTCTACTATGGTGCTTTTAGTGTCTCCGCATACCGCAGCACGCGACATAGCTTTGCAGACGATAAATGTAACCGTCTCAGAGAGAAAAGCGGCCAATGTGACGATCTGGCTTTAAGTCGATTCGATAACAAATGACGAAAACGGACGGATTTCTCAGGTTTTTACTACATTTGAACCAGTTTCTCATTCTCCCCGTGCAACGCGGCTGCTAGTCCTCTTTTCATGCAGATTCTTAATGTTCCACCTCATGTTCAAGGCACCAAAGCCTCCTAAAAATCAATAATCGATAACCAAAACTTGAATTGTATTGCTTATTACTGGCTATTGCTTCAACTTAGAAGCTTCTTCTGTGTTTTACTATGGTGCTTTTAGTGTCTCCGCATACCGCAGCACGCGACATAGCTTTGCAGACGACAAATGTAACCGTTTCAGAAAGAAGAGTGGCCAAAGTGACGATCTGGCTTTAAGTCGATTCGATAACAAATGACGAAAACGGACGTATTTCTCAGGTTTTTACTACATATGAACCCTTTTCTCATTCTCCCGTGCAACGCGGCTGCTAGTCCTCCTTTCATGCCAAATCTTAAGGGTCCACCTCATGTCCAAGGCACCAAAGCCGGCTAAAAATCGATACTCGATAAACAAAACTTAAATTGTACTGCTTCTTACTGGCTATTGCTTCAACTTAGAAGATTTTTCTGTGTTCTACTATGGTGCTTTTAGTGTCTCCGCATACCGCAGCACGCGACATAGCTTTGCAGACGATAAATGTAACCGTCTCAGAGAGAAAAGCGGCCAATGTGACGATCTGGCTTTAAGTCGATTCGATAACAAATGACGAAAACGGACGGATTTCTCAGGTTTTTACTACATATGAACCCTTTTTACATTCTCCCGTGCAACGCGGCTGCTAGTCCTCCTTTCATGCAAAATCTTAAGATTCCACCTTATGTCCAAGACACCAAAGCCGGCAAAAAATTAATAATCGATTACCAAAAGTTGAATTATACTGCTTCTTACTGGCTATTGCTTCAACTTAGAAGATTCTTCTGTGTTCTACTATGGTGCATTTGGGGTCTCCGCATACCGCAGCACGCGACGTAGCTTTGCAGACGATAAATGTAACCGTCTCAGAGAGAAAAGCGGCCAATGTGACGATCAGGCTTTAAGTCGATTCGATAGCAAATGACGAAAACGGACGGATTTCTCAGGTGTTTACTATATATGAACACATTTCACATTCTCCCGTGCAACGCGGCTGCTAGTCCTCCTTTCATGCAAAATCTTAAGTTCCTAGATCATGCCCAAGCCACCAAAGCCTGCTAAAAAGTGAATTATCGACAACTAAAACTTGAATTGTACTGCTTCTTACTGGCTATTACTTCAACTTAGAAGCTTCTTCTGTGTTCTACTCTGGTGCTTTTAGTGTTTTCGCATACCGCAGCACGCGACATATCTTTGCAGACGAAAAATGTAACCGTATCAGAGAGAAAAGCGGCCAATGTGACGATCTGGCTTTAAGTCGATTCGATAACAAATGACGAAAACGGACGGATTTCTCAGGTGTTTACTATATATGAACACTTTTCACATTCTCCCGTGCAACGCGGCTGCTAGTCCTCCTTTCATGCAAAATCTTATGTTCCTAGGTCATGTCCAAGCCACCAAAGCCGGCTAAAAAGTGAATACTTGACAACTAAAACTTGAATTGTACTACTTCTTACTGGCTATTACTTCAACTTAGAAGCTTCTTCTGTGTTCTACTATGGTGCTTTTAGTGTTTCCGCATACCGCAGCACGCGACATAGATTTGCAGACGATAAATGTAACCGTCTCAGAGAGAAAAGCGGCCAATGTGACGATCTGGCTTTAAGTCGAGTCGATAACAAATGACGAAAACGGACGGATTTCTCAGGTTTTTACTACATCTGAACCCTTTTCACATTCTCCCGTGCAACGCGGCTGCTAGTCCTCCTTTCATGCAAAATCTTAATGTTCCACCTCATGTCCAAGGCACCAAAGTCGGCTAAAAATCGATAATGGATAACCAAAACTTGAATTGTACTGCTTCTTACTGGCTATTGCTTCAACTTAGAAGATTCTTCTGTGTTCTACTATGGTGCATTTGGGGTCTCCGCATACCGCAGCACGCGACATAGCTTTGCAGACGAAAAATGTAACCGTCTCAGAGAGAAAAGCGGCCAATGTGACGATCTGGCTTTAAGTCGATTCGATAACAAATTACGAAAACAGACGGATTTCTCAGGTGTTTACTATATATGAACACTTTTCACATTCTCCCGTGCAACGCGGCTGCTAGTCCTCCTTTCATGCAAAATCTTAATGTTCCACCTCATGTCCAAGGCAACAAAGCCGCCTAAAATCAATTATCGATAACAAAAACTTGAATTGTACTGCTTCTTACTGGCTATACCTTCAACTTAAAAGCTTCATCTGTGTTCTAATATGGTGCTTTTAGTGTCTCCGCATACCGCAGCACGAGACATAGCTATGCAGACGATAAATGTAACCGTCTCAGAGAGAAAAGCGGCCAATGTGACGATCTGGCTTTAAGTCGATTCGATAACAAATGACGAAAACGGACGGATTTCTCAGGTGTTTACCATATATGAACACTTTTCACATTCTCCCGTGCAACGCGGCTGCTTGTCCTCCTTTCATGCAAAATCTTATGTTCCTAGGTCATGTCCAAGCCACCAAAGCCGGCTAAAAAGTGAATACTTGACAACTAAAACTTGAATTGTACTACTTCTTACTGGCTATTACTTCAACTTAGAAGCTTCTTCTGTGTTCTACTATGGTGCTTTTAGTGTTTCCGCATACCGCAGCACGCGACATAGATTTGCAGACGATAAATGTAACCGTCTCAGAGAGAAAAGCGGCCAATGTGACGATCTGGCTTTAAGTCGATTCGATAACAAATGACGAAAACGGACTGATTTCTTAGGTTTTTACTTTTCACATTCTCCCGTGAAACGGGGCTGCTAGTCCTCCTTTCATGCAAAATCTTAAGGTTCCACCTCATGTCCAAAGCACCAAGGCCGGCTAAAAATCAATAATCGACAACCAAAACTTGAATTGTACAGCTTCTTACTGGCTATTGCTTCAACTTAGAAGCTTCTTTTGTGTTCTACTATGGTGCTTTTAGTGTCTCCGCATACCGCAGCACGCGACATAGCTTTGCAGACGATAAATGTAACCGTCTCAGAGAGAAAAGCGGCCAATGTGACGATCTGGCTTTAAGTCGATTCGATAACAAATGACGAAAACGGACGGATTTCTCAGGTTTTTACTACATATGAACACTTTTCACATTCTCCCGTGCAACGCGGCTGCCAGTCCTCCTTTCATGCAAAATCTTAAGGTCCTAGGTCATGTCCAAGCCACCAAAGCCGGCTAAAAAAGTGAATAATTGACAACTAAAACTTCAATTGTACTACTTCTTACTGGCTATTGCTTCAACTTAGAAGCTTCTTCTGTGTTCTACTATGGTGCTTTTAGTGTCTCCGCATACCGCAGCACGCGACATAGCTTTGCAGACGATAAATGTAACCGTCTCAGAGAGAAAAGCGGCCAATGTGACGATCTGGCTTTAAGTCGATTCGATAACAAATGACGAAAACGGACGGATTTCTCAGGTTTTTACTACATTTGAACCCTTTTCTCATTCTCCCGTGCAACGCGGCTGCTAGTCCTCTTTTCATGCAGATTCTTAATGTTCCACCTCATGTTCAAGGCACCAAAGCCTCCTAAAAATCAATAATCGATAACCAAAACTTGAATTGTACTGCTTATTACTGGCTATTGCTTCAACTTAGAAGCTTCTTCTGTGTTTTACTATGGTGCTTTTAGTGTCTCCGCATACCGCAGCACGCGACATAGCTTTGCAGACGACAAATGTAACCGTTTCAGAAAGAAGAGTGGCCAAAGTGACGATCTGGCTTTAAGTCGATTCGATAACAAATGACGAAAACGGACGTATTTCTCAGGTTTTTACTACATATGAACCCTTTTCTCATTCTCCCGTGCAACGCGGCTGCTAGTCCTCCTTTCATGCCAAATCTTAAGGGTCCACCTCATGTCCAAGGCACCAAAGCCGGCTAAAAATCGATACTCGATAAACAAAACTTAAATTGTACTGCTTCTTACTGGCTATTGCTTCAACTTAGAAGATTTTTCTGTGTTCTACTATGGTGCTTTTAGTGTCTCCGCATACCGCAGCACGCGACATAGCTTTGCAGACGATAAATGTAACCGTCTCAGAGAGAAAAGCGGCCAATGTGACGATCTGGCTTTAAGTCGATTCGATAACAAATGACGAAAACGGACGGATTTCTCAGGTTTTTACTACATATGAACCCTTTTTACATTCTCCCGTGCAACGCGGCTGCTAGTCCTCCTTTCATGCAAAATCTTAAGATTCCACCTTATGTCCAAGACACCAAAGCCGGCAAAAAATTAATAATCGATTACCAAAAGTTGAATTATACTGCTTCTTACTGGCTATTGCTTCAACTTAGAAGATTCTTCTGTGTTCTACTATGGTGCATTTGGGGTCTCCGCATACCGCAGCACGCGACGTAGCTTTGCAGACGATAAATGTAACCGTCTCAGAGAGAAAAGCGGCCAATGTGACGATCAGGCTTTAAGTCGATTCGATAGCAAATGACGAAAACGGACGGATTTCTCAGGTGTTTACTATATATGAACACATTTCACATTCTCCCGTGCAACGCGGCTGCTAGTCCTCCTTTCATGCAAAATCTTAAGTTCCTAGATCATGCCCAAGCCACCAAAGCCTGCTAAAAAGTGAATTATCGACAACTAAAACTTGAATTGTACTGCTTCTTACTGGCTATTACTTCAACTTAGAAGCTTCTTCTGTGTTCTACTCTGGTGCTTTTAGTGTTTTCGCATACCGCAGCACGCGACATATCTTTGCAGACGAAAAATGTAACCGTCTCTGAGAGAAAAGCGGCCAATGTGACGATCTGACTTAAAGTCGATTCGATAACAAATGACGAAAACAAACGCATTTCTCAGGATTTTACTACATGTGAACCCTTTTCACATTCTCCCGTGCAACGCGGCTGCTGGTCCTCCTTCCATGCAAAATCTTAAGGTCCTACGTCATGTCCAAGCCACCAAAGCCGGCTAAAAAGTGAATAATCGACAACTAAATCTTGAATTGTACTACATTTTACTGACTATTGCTTCAACTTAGAAGCTTCTTCTGAGTTCTACTATGGTGCTTTTAGTGTTTCCGCATACCGCAGCACGCGACATAGCTTTGCAGACTATAAATGTAACCGTCTCAGAGAGAAAAGCGGCCAAAGTGACGATCTGGCTTTAAGTCGATTCGATAACAAATGACGAAAACGGACGTATTTCTCAGGTTTTTACTACATATGAACCCTTTTCTCATTCTCCCGTGCAACGCGGCTGCTAGTCCTCCTTTCATGCAAAATCTTAATGTTCCACCTCACGTCCAAGGCACCAAAGCCGGCTAAAAATCGATAATGGATAACCAAAACTTAAATTGTACTGCTTCTTACTGGCTATTGCTTCAACTTAGAAGATTCTTCTGTGTTCTACTATGGTGCATTTGGGGTCTCCGCATACCGCAGCACGCGACATAGCTTTGCAGACGAAAAATGTAACCGTCTCAGAGAGAAAAGCGGCCAATGTGACGATCTGGCTTTAAGTCGATTCGATAACAAATGACGAAAACGGACGGATTTCTCATGTGTTTACTATATATGAACACTTTTCACATTCTCCCGTGCAACGCGGCTGCTAGTCCTCCTTCCATGCAAAATCTTATGTTCCTAGGTCATGTCCAAGCCACCAAAGCCGGCTAAAAAGTGAATACTTGACAACTAAAACTTGAATTGTATTACTTCTTACTGGCTATTACTTCAACTTAGAAGCTTCTTCCGTGTTCTACTATGGTGCTTTTAGAGTCTCCGCATACCGCAGCAGGCGACATAGCTTTGCAGACGATAAATGTAACCGTCTCAGAGAGAAAAGCGGACAATGTGACGATCAGGCTTTAAGTCGATTCGATAACAAATGACGAAAACGGACTGATTTCTTAGGTTTTTACTTTTCACACTCTCCCGTGAAACGGGGCTGCTAGTCCTCCTTTCATGCAAACTCTTAAGGTTCCACCTCATGTCCAAAGCATCAAGGTCGGCTAAAAATCAATAATCGACAACCAAAACTTGAATTGTACAGCTTCTTACTGGCTATTGCTTCAACTTAGAAGCTTCTTTTGTGTTCTACTATGGTGCATTTAGTGTCTCCGCATACCGCAGCACGCGACATAGCTTTGCAGACTATAAATGTAACCGTCTCAGAGAGAAAAGCGGCCAATGTGACGATCAGGCTTTAAGTCGATTCGATAACAAATGACGAAAACGGACGGATTTCTCAGGTTTTTACTACATATGAACCCTTTTCACATTCTCCCCTGCAACGCGGCTGCTAGTCCTCCTTTCATGCAAAATCTTAATGTTCCACCTCATGTCCAAGACACCAAAGACGGCAAAAAATTAATAATCGATAACCAAAACTTGAATTGTACTGCTTCTTACTGGCTATTGCTTCAACTTAGAAGATTTTTCTGTGTTCTACTATGGTGCTTTTAGTGTCTCCGCATACCGCAGCACGCGACATAGCTTGCAGACGATAAATGTAACCGTCTCAGAGAGAAAAGCGGCCAATGTGACGATCTGGCTTTAAGTCGATTCGATAACAAATGACGAAAACGGACGGATTTCTCAGGTTTTTACTACATATGAACCCTTTTTACATTGTCCCGTGCAACGCGGCTGCTAGTCCTCCTTTCATGCAAAATCTTAAGATTCCACCTTATGTCCAAGACACCAAAGCCGGCAAAAAATTAATAATCGATAACCAAAACTTGAATTGTCTTGCTTCTTACTGGCTATTGCTTCAACTTAGAAGCTTCTTCTGTGTTCTACTATGGTGCTCTTAGTGTCTCCGCATACCGCAGCACGCGACATAGCTTTGCAGACGATAAATGTAACCGTCTCAGAGAGAAAAGCGGCCAATGTGACGATCTGGCTTTAAGTCGATTCGATAACAAATGACGAAAACGGACTGATTTCTTAGGTTTTTACTTTTCACATTCTCCCGTGAAACGCGGCTGCTAGTCCTCCTTTCATGCAAAATCTTAAGGTCCTAGGTCACGTCCAAGCCACCAAAGCCGGCTTAAAAGGGAATAATCGACACTAAAACTTGAATTGTACTACTTCTTACTGGCTATTATGTCAACTTAGAAGCTTCTTCTGTGTTCTTCTATGGTGCTTGTAGTGTCTCCGCATACCGCAGCACGCGACATAGCTTTGCAGACGATAAATGTAACCGTCTCAGAGAGAAAAGCGGCCAATGTGACGATCTGGCTTTAAGTCGATTCGATAACAAATGACGAAAACGGACGGATTTCTCAGGTTTTTACTACATATGAACACTTTTCACATTCTCCCGTGCAACGCGGCTGCCAGTCCTGCTTTCATGCAAAATCTTAAGGTTCCACCTCATGTCCAATACACCAAAGCCGGCTAAAAATCAATTATCGATAAACTAAACAAGAATTTTACTGCTTCTTACTGACTATTGCTTCAACTTAGAAGTTTCTTCTGTGTTCTACTATGATGCTTTTATTGTTCCCGCGTACCGCAGCACGCGACATATCTTTGCAGACGATAAATGTAACCGTCTCAGAAAGAAAAGCGGCCAACGTGACGATCTGGCTTTAAGTCGATTCGATAACAAATGACGAAAATGGACGGATTTATCAGGTTTTTACTACATATGAACACTTTTTACATTCTCCCGTGCAACGGGGCTGCTAGTCCTCCTTTCATGCAAAATCTTAAGGTCCTAGGTCATGTCCAAGCCACCAAAGCCGGCTAAAAAAGTGAATAATTGACAACTAAAACTTCAATTGTACTACTTCTTACTGGCTATTGCTTCAACTTAGAAGCTTCTTCTGTGTTCTACTATGGTGCTTTTAGTGTCTCCGCATACCGCAGCACGCGACATAGTTTTGCAGACCATAAATGAAACCGTCTCAGAGAGAAAAGCGGCCAATGTGACGATCTAGCTTTAAGTCGATTCGATAACAAATGACGAAAACGGACGGATTTCTCAGGTTTTTACTACATATGAACACTTTTCACATTCTCCCGTGCAACGCGGCTGCTATTCCTCCTTTCATGCTAAATCTTAAGGTTCCACCTAATGTCCAAAGCACCAAGGCCGGCTAAAAATCAATAATCGATAACCAAAACTTGAATTGTACTGCTTCTTACTGGCTATTGCTTAATCTTAGAAGCTTCTTATGTGTTCTACTATGGTGCATTTAGAGTTTCCGCATACCGCAGCACGCGACATATCTTTGCAGACTATAAATGTAACCGTCTCAGAGAGAAAAGCGGCCAATGTGACGATCTGGCTTTAAGTCGATTCGATAACAAATGACGAAAACGGACGGATTTCTCAGGTGTTTATTATATTTGAACACTTTTCACATTCTACCGTGGTACGCGGCTGCTAGTCCTCCTTTCATGCAAAATCTTAAGGTTCCACCTCATGTCCATGGCACTAAAGCCCCCTAAAAATAAATATTCGATAACCAAAACTTGAATTGTGCTGCTTCTTACTGGCTATTGCTTCAACTTAGAAGCTTCTTCTGTGCTCTACTATGGTGCTTTTAGAGTCTCCGCATACCGCAGCACGCGACATAGCTTTGCAGACGATAAATGTAACCGTCTCAGAGAGAAAAGCGGCCAATGTGACGATCTGGCTTTAAGTCGATTCGATAACAAATGACGAAAACGGACGGATTTTTCAGGTTTTTACTACATATGAACCCTTTTCACATTCTCCCGTGCAACGCGGCTGCTAGTCCTCCTTTCATGCAAAATCTTAACGTCCTAGGTCATGTCCAAGCCACCAATGCCGGCTAAAAATCAATAATCGATAACCAAAACTTGAATTGTACTGCATCTTACTGACTATTGCTTCAACTTAGAAGCTTCTTATGTGTTCTACTATGGTGCTTTTAGAGTTTACGCATACCGCAGCGCGCGACATAGCTTTGCAAACTATAAATGTATCCGTCTCAGAGAGAAAAGCGGCCAATGTGACGATCTGGCTTTAAGTCGATTCGATAACAAATGACGAAAACGGACGGATTTCTCAGGTTTTTACTACATATGAAACCTTTTCTCATTCTCCCGTGCAACGCGGCTGCTAGTCCTCCTTTCATGCCAAATCTTAATTTTCCACCTCATGTCCAAGGCACCAAAGTCGGCTAAAAATCAATAATCGATAACCAAAACTTGAATTGTACTGCTTTTTACTGGCGATTCCTTCAACTTAGAAGCTTCTTCTGTGTTCTAATATGGTGCTTTTAGAGTCTCCGCATACCGCAGCACGGGACATAGCTTTGCAGACGATAAATGTAACCGTCTCAGAGAGAAAAGCGGCCAATGTGACGATCTGGCTTTAAGTCGATTCGATAACATATGACGAAAACGGACTGATTTCTCAGGTTTTTACTTTTCACATTCTCCCGTGCTTGGGGGCTGCTAGTCCTCCTTTCATGCAAAATCTTAAGGTTCCACTTTATGTCCAAAGCACCAAGGCCGGCTAAAAATCAATATTCGATAACCAAAACTTGAATTGTACTGCTTCTTACTGGCTGTTGCTTCAACTTAGAAGCTTCTTCTGTGTTCTACTATGGTGCTTTTAGAGTCTCCGCATACCGCAGCAGGCGACATAGCTTTGCAGACGATAAATGTAACCGTCTCAGAGAGAAAAGCGGCCAATGTGACGATCAGGCTTTAAGTCGATTCGATAACAAATGACGAAAACGGACTGATTTCTTAGGTTTTTACTTTTCACATTCTCCCGTGAAACGGGGCTGCTAGTCCTCCTTTCATGCAAACTCTTAAGGTTCCACCTCATGTCCAAAGCACCAAGGTCGGCTAAAAATCAATAATCGACAACCAAAACTTGAATTGTACAGCTTCTAACTGGCTATTGCTTCAACTTAGAAGCTTCTTTTGTGTTCTACTATGGTGCATTTAGTGTCTCCGCATACCGCAGCACGCGACATAGCTTTGCAGACTATAAATGTAACCGTCTCAGAGAGAAAAACGGCCAATGTGACGATCTGGCTTTAAGTCGATTCGATAACAAATGACGAAAACGGACTGATTTCTCAGGTTGTTACTACATATGAACCCTTTTTACATTCTCCCGTGCAACGTGGCTGCTAGTCCTCCTTTCATGCAAAATCTTAAGATTCCACCTTATGTCCAAGACACCAAAGCCGGCAAAAAATTAATAATCGATTACCAAAACTTGAATTGTACTGCTTCTTACTGGCTATTGCTTCAACTTAGAAGATTCTTCTGTGTTCTACTATGGTGCATTTGGGGTCTCCGCATACCGCAGCACGCGACATAGCTTTGCAGACGAAAAATGTAACCGTCTCAGAGAGAAAAGCGGCCAATGTGACGATCTGGCTTTAAGTCGATTCGATAACAAATTACGAAAACAGACGGATTTCTCAGGTTTTTACTACATATGAACACTTTTCACATTCTCCCGTGCAACGCGGCTGCTAGTAATCCTTTCATGCAAAATCTTAATGTTCCACCTCATGTCCAAGGCAACAAAGCCGCCTAAAATCAATAATCGATAACAAAAACTTGAATTGTACTGCTTCTTACTGGCTATTGCTTCAACTTAAAAGCTTCATCTGTGTTCTAATATGGTGCTTTTAGTGTCTCCGCATACCGCAGCACGAGACATAGCTATGCAGACGATAAATGTAACCGTCTCAGACAGAAAAGCGGCCAATGTGACGATCTGGCTTTAAGTCGATTCGATAACAAATGACGAAAACGGACGGATTTCTCAGGTGTTTACTATATATGAACACTTTTCACATTCTCCCGTGCAACGCGGCTGCTAGTCCTCCTTTCATGCAAAATCTTATGTTCCTAGGTCATGTCCAAGCCACCAAAGCCGGCTAAAAAGTGAATACTTGACAACTAAAACTTGAATTGTACTACTTCTTACTGGCTATTACTTCAACTTAGAAGCTTCTTCTGTGTTCTACTATGGTGCTTTTAGTGTTTCCGCATACCGCAGCACGCGACATAGCTTTGCAGACGATAAATGTAACCGTCTCAGAGAGAAAAGCGGCCAATGTGACGATCTGGCTTTAAGTCGAGTCGATAACATATGACGAAAACGGACGGATTTCTCAGGTTTTTACTACATCTGAACCCTTTTCACATTCTCCCGTGCAATGCGGCTGCTAGTCCTCCTTTCATGCAAAATCTTATGGTTCCACCTCATGCCCATGGCACCAAAGCCGGCTAAAAATCAATATTCGAAAACCAAAACTTGAATTGTACTGCTTCTTACTGGCTATTGCTTCAACTTAGAAGCTTCTTCTGTGTTCTACTATGGTGCTTTTAGAGTCTCCGCATACCGCAGCACGCGACATAGCTTTGCAGACGATAAATGTAACCGTCTCAGAGAGAAAAGCGGCCAATGTGACGATCTGGCTTTAAGTCGATTCGATAACAAATGACGAAAACGGACTGATTTCTTAGGTTTTTACTTTTCACATTCTCCCGTGAAACGCGGCTGCTAGTCGTCCTTTCATGCAAAATCTTAAGGTCCTAGGTCATGTCCAAGCCACCAAAGCCGGCTTAAAAGGGAATAATCGACAACTAAAACTTGAATTGTATTACTTCTTACTGGCTATTACGTCAACTTAGAAGCTTCTTCTGTGTTCTTCTATGGTGCTTGTAGTGTCTCCGCATACCGCAGCACGCGACATAGCTTTGCAGACAATAAATGTAACCGTCTCAGAGAGAAAAGCGGCCAATGTGACGATCTGGCTTTAAGTCGATTCGATAACAAATGACGAAAACGGACGGATTTCTCAGGTTTTTACTACATATGAACACTTTTCACATTCTCCCGTGCAACGCGGCTGCCAGTCCTCCTTTCATGCAAAATCTTAAGGTTCCACCTCATGTCCAATACACCAAAGCCGGCTAAAAATCAATTATCGATAAACTAAACAAGAATTTTACTGCTTCTTACTGACTATCGCTTCAACTTAGAAGTTTCTTCTGTGTTCTACTATGATGCTTTTATTGTTCCCGCGTACCGCAGCACGCGACATATCTTTGCAGACGATAAATGTAACCGTCTCAGAGAGAAAAGCGGCCAACGTGACGATCTGGCTTTAAGTCGATTCGATAACAAATGACGAAAATGGACGGATTTATCAGGTTTTTACTACATATGAACACTTTTTACATTCTCCCGTGCAACGGGGCTGCTAGTCCTCCTTTCATGCAAAATCTTAAGGTCCTAGGTCATGTCCAAGCCACCAAAGCCGGCTAAAAAAGTGAATAATTGACAACTAAAACTTCAATTGTACTACTTCTTACTGGCTATTGCTTCAACTTAGAAGCTTCTTCTGTGTTCTACTATGGTGCTTTTAGTGTCTCCGCATACCGCAGCACGCGACATAGTTTTGCAGACCATAAATGAAACCGTCTCAGAGAGAAAAGCGGCCAATGCGACGATCTAGCTTTAAGTCGATTCGATAACAAATGACGAAAACGGACGGATTTCTCAGGTTTTTACTACATATGAACACTTTTCACATTCTCCCGTGCAACGCGGCTGCTATTCCTCCTTTCATGCAAAATCTTAAGGTTCCACCTAATGTCCAAAGCACCAAGGCCGGCTAAAAATCAATAATCGATAACCAAAACTTGAATTGTACTGCTTCTTACTGGCTATTGCTTAATCTTAGAAGCTTCTTATGCGTTCTACTATGGTGCATTTAGAGTTTCCGCATACCGCAGCCCGCGACATATCTTTGCAGACTATAAATGTAACCGTCTCAGAGAGAAAAGCGGCCAATGTGACGATCTGGCTTTAAGTCGATTCGATAACAAATGACGAAAACGGACGGATTTCTCAGGTGTTTATTATATTTGAACACTTTTCACATTCTACCGTGGTACGCGGCTGCTAGTCCTCCTTTCATGCAAAATCTTAAGGTTCCACCTCATGTCCATGGCACTAAAGCCCCCTAAAAATACATATTCGATAACCAAAACTTGAATTGTGCTGCTTCTTACTGGCTATTGCTTCAACTTAGAAGCTTCTTCTGTGCTCTACTATGGTGCTTTTAGAGTCTCCGCATACCGCAGCACGCGACATAGCTTTGCAGACGATAAATGTAACCGTCTCAGAGAGAAAAGCGGCCAATGTGACGATCTGGCTTTAAGTCGATTCGATAACAAATGACGAAAACGGACGGATTTTTCAGGTTTTTACTACATATGAACCCTTTTCACATTCTCCCGTGCAACGCGGCTGCTAGTCCTCCTTTCATGCAAAATCTTAACGTCCTAGGTCATGTCCAAGCCACCAATGCCGGCTAAAAATCAATAATCGATAACCAAAACTTGAATTGTACTGCTTCTTACTGACTATTGCTTCAACTTAGAAGCTTCTTATGTGTTCTACTATGGTGCTTTCAGAGTTTACGCATACCGCAGCGCGCGACATAGCTTTGCAAACTATAAATGTATCCGTCTCAGAGAGAAAAGCGGCCAATGTGACGATCTGGCTTTAAGTCGATTCGATAACAAATGACGAAAACGGACGGATTTCTCAGGTTTTTACTACATATGAAACCATTTCTCATTCTCCCGTGCAACGCGGCTGCTAGTCCTACTTTCATGCCAAATCTTAATTTTCCACCTCATGTCCAAGGCACCAAAGTCGGCTAAAAATCAATAATCGATAACCAAAACTTGAATTGTACTGCTTTTTACTGGCGATTCCTTCAACTTAGAAGCTTCTTCTGTGTTCTAATATGGTGCTTTTAGAGTCTCCGCATACCGCAGCACGGGACATAGCTTTGCAGACGATAAATGTAACCGTCTCAGAGAGAAAAGCGGCCAATGTGACGATCTGGCTTTAAGTCGATTCGATAACATATGACGAAAACGGACTGATTTCTCAGGTTTTTACTTTTCACATTCTCCCGTGCTTGGGGGCTGCTAGTCCTCCTTTCATGCAAAATCTTAAGGTTCCACTTTATGTCCAAAGCACCAAGGCCGGCTAAAAATCAATATTCGATAACCAAAACTTGAATTGTACTGCTTCTTACTGGCTATTGCTTCAACTTAGAAGCTTCTTCTGTGTTCTACTATGGTGCTTTTAGAGTCTCCGCATACCGCAGCAGGCGACATAGCTTTGGAGACGATAAATGTAACCGTCTCAGAGAGAAAAGCGGCCAATGTGACGATCAGGCTTTAAGTCGATTCGATAACAAATGACGAAAATGGACTGATTTCTTAGGTTTTTACTTTTCACATTCTCCCGTGAAACGGGGCTGCTAGTCCTCCTTTCATGCAAAATCTTAAGGTTCCACCTCATGTCCAAAGCACCAAGGCCGGCTAAAAATCAATAATCGACAACCAAAACTTGAATTCTACAGCTTCTTACTTGCTATTGCTTCAACTTAGAAGCTTCTTTTGTGTTCTAATATGGTGCATTTAGTGTCTCCGCATACCGCAGCACGCGACATAGCTTTGCAGACTATAAATGTAACCGTCTCAGAGAGAAAAGCGGCCAATGTGACGATCTGGCTTTAAGTCGATTCGATAACAAATGACGAAAACGGACTGATTTCTCAGGTTGTTACTACATATGAACCCTTTTTAAATTCTCCCGTGCAACGCGGCTGCTAGTAATCCTTTCATGCAAAATCTTAATGTTCCACCTCATGTCCAAGGCAACAAAGCCGCCTAAAATCAATAATCGATAACAAAAACTTGAATTGTACTGCTTCTTACTGGCTATTGCTTCAACTTAAAAGCTTCATATGTGTTCTAATATGGTGCTTTTAGTGTCTCCGCATACCGCAGCACGAGACATAGCTATGCAGACGATAAATGTAACCGTCTCAGAGAGAAAAGCGGCCAATGTGACGATCTGGCTTTAAGTCGATTCGATAACAAATGACGAAAACGGACGGATTTCTCAGGTGTTTACTATATATGAACACTTTTCACATTCTCCCGTGCAACGCGGCTGCTAGTCCTCCTTTCATGCAAAATCTTATGTTCCTAGGTCATGTCCAAGCCACCAAAGCCGGATAAAAAGTGAATACTTGACAACTAAAACTTGAATTGTACTACTCCTTACTGGCTATTACTTCAACTTAGAAGCTTCTTCTGTGTTCTACTATGGTGCTTTTAGTGTTTCCGCATACCGCAGCACGCGACACAGCTTTGCAGACGATAAATGTAACCGTCTCAGAGAGAAAAGCGGCCAATGTGACGATCTGGCTTTAAGTCGAGTCGATAACAAATGACGAAAACGGACGGATTTCTCAGGTTTTTACTACATCTGAACCCTTTTCACATTCTCCCGTGCAACGCGGCTGCTAGTCCTCCTTTCATGCAAAATCTTATGGTTTCACCTCATGCCCATGGCACCAAAGCCGGCTAAAAATCAATATTCGAAAACCAATACTTGAATTGTACTGCTTCTTACTGGCTATTGCTTCAACTTAGAAGCTTCTTCTGTGTTCTACTATGATGCTTTTAGAGTCTCCGCATACCGCAGCAGGCGACATAGCTTTGCAGACGATAAATGTAACCGTCTCAGAGAGAAAAGCGGCCAATGTGACGATCTGGCTTTAAGTCGATTCGATAACAAATGACGAAAACGGACTGATTTCTTAGGTTTTCACATTTCACATTCTCCCGTGAAACGGGGCTGCTAGTCCTCCTTTCATGCAAAATCTTAAGGTTCCACCTCATGTCCAAAGCACCAAGGCCGGCTAAAAATCAATAATCGACAACCAAAACTTGAATTGTACAGCTTCTTACTGGCTATTGCTTCAACTTAGAAGCTTCTTTTGTGTTCTACTATGGTGCTTTTAGTGTCTCCGCATACCGCAGCACGCGACATAGCTTTGCAGACGATAAATGTAACCGTCCCAGAGAGAAAAGCGGCCAATGTGACGATCTGGCTTTAAGTCGATTCGATAACACATTACGAAAACGGACGGATTTCTCATTTTTTTACTACATATGAACACTTTTCATATTCTCCCGTGCAACGCGGCTGCTAGTCCTCCTTTCATGCAAAATCTTAAGGTCCTAGGTCATGTCCAAGCCACCAAAGCCGGCTTAAAAGGGAATTATCGACAACTAAAACTTGAATTGTACTACTTCTTACTGGCTATTACGTCAACTTAGAAGCTTCTTCTGCGTTCTACTATGGTGCTTGGAGTGTCTCCGCATACCGCAGCACGCGACATACCTTTGCAGACGATAAATGTAACCGTCTCAGAGAGAAAAGCGGCCAATGTGACGATCTGGCTTTAAGTCGATTCGATAACAAATGACGAAAACGGACGGATTTCTCAGGTTTTTACTACATATGAACACTTTTCACATTCTCCCGTGCAACGCGGCTGCCAGTCCTCCTTTCATGCAAAATCTTAAGGTTCCACCTCATGTCCAATACACCAAAGCCGGCTAAAAATCAATTATCGATAAACTAAACAAGAATTTTACTGCTTCTTACTGACTATTGCTTCAACTTAGAAGTTTCTTCTGTGTTCTACTATGATGCTTTTATTGTTTCCGCGTACCGCAGCACGCGACATATCTTTGCAGACGATAAATGTAACCGTCTCAGAGAGAAAAGCGGCCAACGTGACGATCTGGCTTTAAGTCGATTCGATAACAAATGACGAAAATGGACGGATTTATCAGGTTTTTACTACATATGAACACTTTTTACATTCTTCCGTGCAACGGGGCTGCTAGTCCTCCTTTCATGCAAAATCGTAAGGTCCTAGGTCATGTCCAAGCCACCAAAGCCGGCTAAAAAGTGAATAATTGACAACTAAAACTTCAATTGTACTACTTCTTACTGGCTATTGCTTCAACTTAGAAGCTTCTTCTGTGTTCTACTATGGTGCTTTTAGTGTCTCCGCATACCGCAGCACGCGACATAGCTTTGCAGACAATAAACGTAACCGTTTCAGAGAGAAAAGCGGCCAATGTGACGATCTGGCTTTAAGTCGATTCGATAACAAATGACGAAAACGGACGGATTTCTCAGGTTTTTACTACATATGAACACTTTTCACATTCTCCCGTGCAACGCGGCTGCTATTCCTCCTTTCATGCAAAATCGTAAGGTTCCACCTAATGTCCAAAGCACCAAGGCCGGCTAAAAATCAATAATCGATAACCAAAACTTGAATTGTACTGCTTCTTACTGGCTATTGCTTAATCTTAGAAGCTTCTTATGTGTTCTACTATGGTGCTTTTAGAGTTTCCACATACCGCAGCACGCGACATATCTTTGCAGACTATAAATGTAACCGTCTCAGAGAGAAAAGCGGCCAATGTGACGACCTGGCTTTAAGTCGATTCGATAACAAATGACGATATTGGACGGATTTCTCAGGTTTTTACTACATATGAACACTTTTCACATTTTCCCGTGCAACTCGGCTGCTAATCCTCTTTTCATGCAGAATCTTAATGTTCCACCTCATGTCCAAGGCACCAGAGCCTCCTAAAAATCAATAATCGATAACCAAAACTTGAATTGTACTGCTTATTACTGGTTATTGCTTCAACTTAGAAGATTCTTCTGTGTTCTACTATGGTGCTTTTATTGTTTCCGCATTCCGCAGCATGCGACATAGCTTTGCAGACGATAAATGTAACCGTCTCAGAGAGAAAAGCGGCCAATGTGACTTTCTGGCTTTAAGTCGATTCGATAACAAATGACGAAAACGGACGGATTTCTCAGGTTTTTACTACATATGAACACTTTTCACATTCTCCCTTGCAACGCGGCTGCTAGTCCTCTTTTCATGCAAAATCTTAAGGTCCTAGGTCATGTCCAAGCCACCAAAGCCGGCTAAAAAGTGAATAATCGACAACTAAAACTTCAATTGTACTACTTCTTACTGGCAATTGCTTCAACTTAGAAGCTACTTCTGTGTTCTACTATGGTGCTTTTAGTGTCTCCGCATACCGCAGCACGCAACGTAGCTTTGCAGACGATAAATGTAACCGTCTCAGAGAGAAAAGCGGCCAATGTGACGATCTGGCTTTAAGTCGATTCGATAACAAATGACGAAAACGGACGGATTTCTCAGGTGTTTATTATATTTGAACACTTTTCACATTCTACCGTGGTACGCGGCTGCTAGTCCTCCTTTCATGCAAAATCTTAAGGTTCCACCTCATGTCCAAGCCACCAAAGCCGGCTAAAAATCAATAATCGATAACCAAAACTTGAATTGTAATGCTTCTTACTGACTATTGCTTCAACTTAGAAGCTTCTTATGTGTTCTACTATGGTGCTTTTAGAGTTTACGCATACCGCAGCACGCGACATAGCTTTGCAGACTATAAATGTATCCGTCTCAGAGAGAAAAGCGGCCAATGTGACGATCTGGCTTTAAGTCGATTCGATAACATATGACGAAAGCGGACTGATTTCTCAGGTTTTTACTTTTCACATTCTCCCGTGCAACGGGGCTGCTAGTCCTCCTTTCATGCAAAATCTTAAGGTTCCACTTTATGTCCAAAGCACCAAGGCCGGCTAAAAATCAATAATCGATAAACAAAACTTGAATTGTACTGCTTCTTACTGGCTATTGCTTCAACTTAGAAGCTTCTTCTGTGATCTACTATGGTGCTTTTAGTGTCTCCGCATACCGCAGCACGCGACATAGCTTTGCAGACGAAAAATGTAACCGTCTCAGAGAGACAAGCGGCCAATGTGACGATCTGGCTTTAAGTCGATTCGATAACAAAAGACGATAACGGACGGATTTCTCATGTTTTTACTACATATGAACCCTTTATCACATTCTCCCGTGCAACGCGGCTGCTAGTCATCCTTTCATGCAAAATCTTAAGGTCCTAGGTCATGTCCAAGCCACCAAAGCCGGCTAAAAAGTGAATAATCGACAACTAAAACTTGAATTGTACTACTTCTTACTGGCTATTGCTTCAACTTAGAAGCTTCTTCTGTGTTCTACTATGGTGCTTTTAGTGTCTCCGCATACCGCACCACGCGAACATAGCTTTGCAGACGATAAATGTAACCGTCTCAGAGAGAAAAGCGGCCAATGTGACGATCTGGCTTTAAGTCGATTCGGTAACAAATGACGAAAACGGACGGATTTCTCAGGTTTTTACTACATATGAACACTTTTCACATTCTCCCGCGCAACACGGCTGCAAGTCCTCCTTTCATGTAAAATCTTAAGGTCCTAGGTCATGTCCAAGCCACCAAAGCCGGCTAAAAAGTGAGTAATCGACCATTAAAACTTGAATTGTACTACTTCTTACTGGCTATTACTTCAACTTAGAAGCTTCTTCTGTGTTCTACTATGGTGCATTTAGTGTCTCTGCATACCGCAGCACGCGACATAGCTTTGCAGACGATAAATGTAATGGTCTCAGAGAGAAAAGCGGCCAATGTGACGATCTGGCTTTATGTCGATTCGATAACAAATGACGATAACGGACGGATTTCTCAGGTTTTTACTACATATGAACCCTTTTCACATTCTCCCGTGCAACGCGGCTGCTAGTCCTCCTTTCATGCATAATCTTAAGGTTCCACCTCATGTCCATGGCACCAAAGCCGGCTAAAAATCAATTTTCGATAACCAAAACTTGAATTGTACGGCTTCTTACTGGCTATTGCTTCAAATTAGAAGCATCTTCTGTGTTCTGCTATGGTGCTTTTAGAATCTCCGCATACCGCAGCACGCGACATAGCTTTGCAGACGATAAATGTAACCGTCTCAGAGAGAAAAGCGGCCAATGTGACGATCTGGCTTTAAGTCGATTCGATAACAAATGACGAAAACGGACTGATTTCTCAGGTTTTTACTTTTCACATTCTCCCGTGCAACGGGGCTGCTAGTCCTCCTTTCATGCAAAATCTTTACGTTCCACCTCATGTCCAAGGCACCAAAACCCCCTAAAAATCAATAATCGATAACCAAAACTTGAATTGTACTGCTTCTTACTGGCTATTGCTTCAACTTAGAAGATTCTTCTGTGTTCTACTATGGTGCTTTTAGTGTCTCCGCATACCGCAGCACGCGACATAGCTTTGCAGACGAAAAATGTATCCGTCTCAGAGAGAAAAGCGGCCAATGTGACGATCTGGCTTTAAGTCGATTCGGTAACAAATGACGAAAACGGACGGATTTCTCAGGTTTTTACTACATATGAACACTTTTCACATTCTCCCGTGCAACACGGCTGCAAGTCCTCCTTTCATGTAAAATCTTAAGGTCCTAGGTCATGTCCAAGCCACCAAAGCCGGCTAAAAAGTGAGTAATCGACAACTAAAACTTGAATTGTACTACTTCTTACTGGCTATTACTTCAACTTAGAAGCTTCTTCTGTGTTCAACTATGGTGCTTTTAGAGTCTCCGCATACCGCAGCACGGGACATAGCTTTGCAGACGAAAAATGTAACCGTCTCAGAGAGAAGAGCGGCCAATGTGACGATCTGGCTTTAAGTCGATTCGATAACAAATGACGAAAACGGACTGATTTCTCTGGTTTTTACTTATCACATTCTCCCGTTCCACGCGGCTGCTAGTCCTCCTTTCATGCAAAATCTTAACGTTCTACCTCATGTCCAAGGCACCAAAGCCCGCTAAAAATCAATAATCGATAACAGAAACTTGAATTGTACTGACTCTTACTGGCTATTGCTTCAACTTAGAAGATTCTTCTGTGTTCTACTATGGTGCTTTTAGTGTCTCCGCATACCGCAGCACGCGACATAGCTTTGCAGACGAAAAATGTAACCGTCTCAGAGAGAAAAGCGGCCAATGTGACGATCTGGCTTTAAGTCGATTCGATAACAAATGACGAAAACGGACTGATTTCTCAGGTTTTTACTTTTCACATTCTCCCGTGCAACGGGGCTGCTAGTCCCCCTTTCATGCAAAATCTTAACGTTCCACCTCATGTCCAAGGCACCAAAGCCCCCTAAAAATCAATAATCGATAACCAAAACTTGAATTGTACTGCTTCTTACTGGCTATTGCTTCAACTTAGAAGATTCTTCTGTGTTCTACTATGGTGCTTTTAGTGTATCCGCATACCGCAGCACGCGACATAGCTTTGCAGACGAAATATGTAACCGTCTCAGAGAGAAAAGCGGCCAATGTGACGATCTGGCTTTAAGTCGATTCGATAACAAATGACGAAAACGGACGGATTTCTCAGGTTTTTACTACATATGAACCCTTTTCATATTCTCCCGTGCAACGCGGCTTCTAATCCTCCTTTCAGGCAAAATCTTAACGTCCTAGGTCATGTCCAAGCCACCAAAGCCGGCTGAAAATCAATAATCGATAACCAAAACTTGATTTGTACTGCTTCTTACTGACTATTGCTTCAGCTTAGAAGCTTCTTATGTGTTCTACTATGGTGCTTTTAGAGTTTCCGCATACCGCAGCACGGGACATAGCTCTGCAGACGATAAATGTAACCGTCTCAGAGAGAAAAGCGGCCAATGTGACGATCTGGCTTTAAGTCGATTCGATAACAAATGACGAAAATGGACTGATTTCTCAGGTTTTTACTTTTCACATTCTCCCGTGCAACGGGGCTGCTAGTCCTCCTTTCATGCAAAATCTTAAGGTCCTAGGTCATGTCCAAGCCACCAAAGCCGGCTAAAAAGTGAATAATCGACAACTAAACTTGAATTGTACTACTGGCTATTGCTTCAACTTAGAAGCTTCTTCTGTGTTCTACTATGGTGCTTTTAGTGTCTCCGCATACCGCAGCACGCAACGTAGCTTTGCAGACGATAAATGTAACCGTCTCAGAGAGGAAAGCGGCCAATGTGACGATCTGGCTTTAAGTCGATTCGATAACAAATGACGAAAACGGACGGATTTCTCAGGTGTTTATTATATTTGAACACTTTTCACATTCTACCGTGGTACGCGGCTGCTAGTCCTCCTTTCATGCAAAATCTTAAGGTTCCACCTCATGTCCATGGCACTAAAGCCCCCTAAAAATCAATATTCGATAACCAAAACTTGAATTGTGCTGCTTCTTACTGGCTATTGCTTCAACTTAGAAGCTTCTTCTGTGTTCTACTATGGTGCTTTTAGTGTCTCCGCATACCGCAGCACGAGACATAGCTTTGCAGACGACAAATGTAACCGTCTCAGAGAGAAAAGCGGCCAATGTGACGATCTGGCTTTAAGTCGATTCGATAACAAATGACGAAAACGAACGGATTTCTCAGGTTTTTACTACATATCAACACCTTTCACATTCTCCCGTGCAACGCGGCTGCTAGTCCTCCTTTCATGCAAAATCTTAAGGTCCTAGGTCACGTCCAAGCCACCAAACCCGGCTAAAAAGTGAATAATCGACAACTAAAACTTGAGTTGTACTACTTCTTACTGGCTATTACTTCAACTTAGAAACTTCTTCTGTGTTCTACTATGGTGCTTTTAGTGTCTCCGCATACCGCAGCACGCGACGTAGCTTTGCAGACGATAAATGTAACCGTCTCAGAGAGAAAAGCGGCCAATGTGACGATCTGGCTTTAAGTCGATTCGATAACATATGACGAAAACGGACTGATTTCTCAGGTTTTCACTTTTCACATTCTCCCGTGCAACGGGGCTGCTAGTCCTCCTTTCATGCAAAATCTTAAGGTTCCACTTTATGTCCAAAGCACCAAGGCCGGCTAAAAATCAATAATCGATAAACAAAACTTGAATTGTACTGCTTCTTACTGGCTATTGCTTCAACTTAGAAGCTTCTTCTGTGATCTACTATGGTGCTTTAAGTGTCTCCGCATACCGCACCACGCGACATAGCTTTGCAGACGATAAGTGTAACCGTCTCAGAGAGAAAATGGCCAATGTGACGATCTGGCTTTAAGTCGATTCGGTAACAAATGACGAAAACGGACGGATTTCTCAGGTTTTTACTACATATGAACACTTTTCACATTCTCCCGTGCAACACGGCTGCAAGTCCTCCTTTCATGTAAAATCTTAAGGTCCTAGGTCATGTCCAAGCCACCAAAGCCGGCTAAAAAGTGAGTAATCGACCATTAAAACTTGAATTGTACTACTTCTTACTGGCTATTGCTTCAACTTAGAAGCTTCTTCTGTGTTCTACTATGGTGCTTTTAGTGTCTCCGTATACCGCAGCACGCGACATAGCTTTGCAGACGATAAATGTAACCGATTCAGAGAGAAGAGCGGCCAATGTGACGATTTGGCTTTAAGTCGATTCCATAACAAATGACAAAAACGGACGGATTTCTCAGGTTTTTACTACATATGAACCCTTTTCACATTCTCCCGTGCAACGCGGCTGCTAGTCCTCCTTTCATGCAAAATCTTAAGATTCCACCTTATGTCCAAGACACCAAAGCCGGCCAAAAATCAATAATCGATAACCAAAACTTGAATTGTACTGCTTCTTACTGGCTATTGCTTCAACTTAGAAGCTTCTTCTGTGTTCTACCATAGTGCTTTTAGTGTCTCCGCATACCGCAGCACGCGACATAGCTTTGCAGACGATAAATATAACCGTCTCAGAGAGAAAAGCAGCCAATGTGACGATCTGGCTTTAAGTCGATTCGATAACAAATGACGAAAACGGACGGATTTCTCAGGTTTTTACTAGATATGAACCCTCTTCACATTCTCCCGTGCAACGCGGCTGCTAGTCCTCCTTTCATGCATAATCTTAAGGTTCCACCTCATGTCCATGGCACCAAAGCCGGCTAAAAATCAATTTTCGATAACCAAAACTTGAATTGTACGGCTTCTTACTGGCTATTGCTTCAAATTAGAAGCTTCTTCTGTGTTCTGCTATGGTGCTTTTAGAATCTCCGCATACCGCAGCACGCGACATAGCTTTGCAGACGATAAATGTAACCGTCTCAGAGAGAAAAGCGGCCAATGTGACGATCTGGCCTTAAGTCGATTCGATAACAAATGACGAAAACGGACTGATTTCTCAGGTTTTTACTTTTCACATTCTCCCGTGCAACGGGGCTGCTAGTCCTCCTTTCATGCAAAATCTTAACGTTCCACCTCATGTCCAAGGCACCAAAACCCCCTAAAAATCAATAATCGATAACCAAAACTTGAATTGTACTGCTTCTTACTGGCTATTGCTTCAACTTAGAAGATTCTTCTGTGTTCTACTATGGTGCTTTTAGTGTCTCCGCATACCGCAGCACGCGACATAGCTTTGAAGACGAAAAATGTATCCGTCTCAGAGAGAAAAGCGGCCAATGTGACGATCTGGCTTTAAGTCGATTCGATAACAAATGACGAAAACGGACGGATTTCTCAGGCTTTTACTACATATGAACCCTTTTCATATTCTCCCGTGCAACGCGGCTTCTAGTCCCACTTTCAGGGATAATCCTAAGGTCCCAGGTCATGTCCAAGCCACCAAAGCCGGATAAAATGTGAATACTCGTCAACTAAAACTTGAATTGTACTACTTCTTACTCGCTATTGCTTCAACTTAGAAGCTTCTTCTGTGTTCAACTATGGTGCTTTTAGAGTCTCCGCATACCGCAGCACGGGACATAGCTTTGCAGACGAAAAATGTAACCGTCTCAGAGAGAAGAGCGGCCAATGTGACGATCTGGCTTTAAGTCGATTCGATAACAAATGACGAAAACGGACTGATTTCTCTGGTTTTTACTTTTCACATTCTCCCGTTCCACGCGGCTGCTAGTCCTCCTTTCATGCAAAATCTTAACGTTCTACCTCATGTCCAAGGCACCAAAGCCCCCTAAAAATCAATAATCGATAACAGAAACTTGAATTGTACTGACTCTTACTGGCTATTGCTTCAACTTAGAAGATTCTTCTGTGTTCTACTATGGTGCTTTTAGTGTCTCCGCATACCGCAGCACGCGACATAGCTTTGCAGACGAAAAATGTAACCGTCTCAGAGAGAAAAGCGGCCAATGTGACGATCTGGCTTTAAGTCGATTCGATAACAAATGACGAAAACGGACTGATTTCTCAGGTTTTTACTTTTCACATTCTCCCGTGCAACGGGGCTGCTAGTCCCCCTTTCATGCAAAATCTTAACGTTCCACCTCATGTCCAAGGCACCAAAGCCCCCTAAAAATCAATAATCGATAACCAAAACTTGAATTGTACTGCTTCTTACTGGCTATTGCTTCAACTTAGAAGATTCTTCTGTGTTCTACTATGGTGCTTTTAGTGTCTCCGCATACCGCAGCACGCGACATAGCTTTGCAGACGAAAAATGTAACCGTCTCAGAGAGAAAAGCGGCCAATGTGACGATCTGGCTTTAAGTCGATTCGATAACAAATGACGAAAACGGACGGATTTCTCAGGTTTTTACTACACATGAAACCTTTTCTCATTCTCCCGTGCAACGCGGCTGCTAGTCCTCCTTTCATGCAAAGTCTTAAGGATTCTACCTCATGTCCAAGGCACCAAAGTCGGCTAAAAATCAATAATCGATAACCAAAACTTGAATTGTACTGCTTCTTACTGGCGATTCCTTCAACTTAGAAGCTTCTTCTGTGTTCTACTATGATGCTTTTAGAGTCTCCGCATACTGCAGCACGGGACATAGCTTTGCAGACGATAAATGTAACCGTCTCAGAGAGAAAAGCGGCCAATGTGACGATCTGGCTTTAAGTCGATTCGATAACAAATGACGAAAACGGACTGATTTCTCAGGTTTTTACTTTTCACATTCTCCCGTGCAACGGGGCTGCTAGTCCTCCTTTCATGCAAAATCTTAAGTTTCCACCTTATGTCCAAAGCACCAAGGCCGGCTACAAATCAATAATCGATAAACAAAACTTGAATTGTACTGCTTCTTACTGGCTATTGCTTCAACTTAGGAGCTTCTTCTGTGTTCTACTATGGTGCTTTTAGTGTCTCCGCATACCGCAGCACGCGACATAGCTTTGCAGACGATAAATGTAACCGTCTCAGAGAAAAAAGCGGCCAATGTGACGATCTGCCTTTAAGTGGATTCGATAACAAAAGACGATAATGGACGGATTTCTCATGTTTTTACTACATATGAACCCTTTATCACATTCTCCCGTGCAACGCGGCTTCTAGTCATCCTTTCATGCAAAATCTTACGGTCCTAGGTCATGTCCAAGCCACCAAAGCCGTCTAAAAAGTGAATAATCGACAACTAAAACTTGAATTGTACTACTTCTTACTGGCTATTGCTTCAACTTAGAAGCTTCTTCTGTGTTCTACTATGGTGCTTTTAGGGTCTCCGCATACCGCACCACGCGACATAGCTTTGCAGACGATAAATGTATCCGTCTCAGAGAGAAAAGCGGCCAATGTGACGATCTGGCTTTAAGTCGATTCGATAACGAAAGACGATAACGGACGGATTTCTCAGGTTTTTACTACATATGAACCCTTTATCACATTCTCCCGTGCAACGCGGCTGCTAGTCCTCCTTTCATTCAAAATCTTATGGTCCTAGGTTATGTCCAAGCCACCAAAGCTGGCTAAAAAGTGAATAATCGACAACTAAAACTTGAATTGTACTACTTCTTACTGGCTATTGCTTCAACTTAGAAGCTTATTCTGTGTTTTACTATGGTGCTATTAGTGTCTCCGTATACCGCAGCACGCGACATAGCTTTGCATACGATAAATGTAACCGATTCAGAGAGAAGAGCGGCCAATGTGACGATCTGGCTTTAAGTCGATTCCAAAACAAATGACGAAAACGGACGGATTTCTCAGATTTTTACTACATATGAACCCTTTTCACATTCTCCCGTGCAACGCGGCTGCTAGTCCTCTTTCATGCATAATCTTAAGGTTCCACCTCATGTCTATGGCACCAAAGCCGGTTAAAAATCAATTTTCGATAACCAAAACTTGAATTGTACGGCTTCTTACTGGCTATTGCTTCAAATTAGAAGCTTCTTCTGTGTTCTGCTATGGTGCTTTTAGAATCTCCGCATACCGCAGCACGCGACATAGCTTTGCAGACGATAAATGTAACCGTCTCAGAGAGAAAAGCGGCCAATGTGACGATCTGGCTTTAAGTCGATTCGATAACGAATGACGAAAACGGACTGATTTCTCAGGTTTTTACTTTTCACATTCTCCCGTGCAACCGGACTGCTAGTCCTCCTTTCATGCAAAATCTTAACGTTCCACCTCATGTCCAAGGCACCAAAGCCCCCTAAAAATCAATAATCGATAACCTAAACTTGAATTGTACTGCTTCTTACTTACTATTGCTTCAACTTAGAAGATTCTTCTGTGTTCTACTATGGTGCTTTTAGTGTCTCCGCATACCGCAGCACGCGACATAGCTTTGCAGACGAAAAATGTATCCGTCTCAGAGAGAAAAGCGGCCAATGTGACGATCTGGCTTTAAGTCGATTCGATAACAAATGACGAAAACGGACGGATTTCTCAGGTTTTTACTACATATGAAACCTTTTCATATTCTCCCGTGCAACGCGGCTGCTAGTCCTCCTTTCATGTAAAATCTTAAGGTCCTAGGTCATGTCCAAGCCACCAAAGCCGGCTAAAAATCAATAATCGATAACCAAAACTTGTATTGTACTGCTTCTTACTGACTATTGCTTCAACTTAGAAGCTTCTTATGTGGTCTACTATGGTTCTTTTAGAGTTTCCGCATACCGCAGCACGCGACATAGCTTTGCAGACTATAAATGTAACCGTCTCAGAGAGAAAAGCGGCCAATGTGACGATCTCGCTTTAAGTCGATTCGATAACAAATGACGAAAACGGACTGATTTCTCAGGTTTTTACTTTTCACATTCTCCCGTGCAACGGGGCTGCTAGTCCTCCTTTCATGCAAAATCTTAAGGTTCCACCTTATGTCCATAGTAACAAGGCCGGCTGAAAATCAATAATCGGTAACCAAAACTTGAATTATACTGCTTCTTACTGGCTATTGCTTCAACTTAGAAGCTTCTTCTGTGTTTTACTATGGTGCTTTTAGTGTCTCCGCATACCGCAGCACGCGACATAGCTTTGCAGACGATAAAAGTAACCGTCTCAGAGAGAAGAGCGGCCAATGTGACGATCTGGCTTTAAGTCGATTCGATAACAAATGACGAAAACGGACGGATTTGTCAGGTTCTTACTACATATGAACGCTTTTCACATTCTCCCGTTCCACGCGGCTGCTAGTCCTCCTTTCATGCAAAATCTTAAGATTCCACCTTATGTCTAAGGCACCAAAGCCGGCCAAAAATCAATAATCGATAACCAAAACTAGAATTGTACTGCTTCTTACTGGGTATTGCTTCAACTTAGAAGCTTCTTCTGTGTTCTAATATTGTGCTTTTAGTGTCTCCGCGTACCGCAGCACGCGACGTAGCTTTGCAGACGATAAATGTAACCGTCTCAGAGAGAAAAGCGGCCAATGTGACGATCTGACTTTAAGTCGATTCGATAACAAATGACGAAAACGGACGGAGTTCTCAGGTTTTTACTACATATGAACACTTTTCACATTCTCCCGTGCAACACGGCTGCAAGTCCTCCTTTCATGCAATATTTTAAGGTCCTAGGTCATGTCCAAGCCACCAAAGCCGGCTAAAAAGTGAGTAATCTACAACTAAAACTTGAATTGTACTACTTCTTACTGGCTATTACTTCAACTTAGAAGCTTCTTCTGTGTTCTACTATGGTGCTTTTAGTGTCTCCGCATACCGCAGCACGCGACATAGCTTTGCAGACGAAAAATGTAAACGTCTCAGAGAGAAAAGCGGCCAATGTGACGATCTGGCTTTAAGTCGATTCAATAACAAATGACGAAAACGGACGGATTTCTCAGGTTTTTACTACATATGAAACCTTTTCATATTCTCCCGTGCAACGCGGCTTCTAGTCCTACTTTCAGGCATAATCATAAGGTCCTAGGTCATGTCCAAGCCACCAAAGCCGGCTAAAAATCAATAATCGATAACCAAAACTTGAACTGTACTGCTTCTTCCTGGCGATTCCTCCAACTTTGAAGCTTCTTCTGTGTTCTACTATGGTGCTTTTAGAGTCTCCGCATACCGCAGCACGCGACATAGCTTTGCAGACGATAAGTGTAACCGTCTCAGAGAGAAAAGCGGCCAATGTAACGATCTGGCTTTAAGTCGATTCGATAACAAATGACGAAAACGGACGGATTTCTTAGGTTTTTACTTTTCACATTCTCCCGTGCAGCACGGCTGCAAGTCCTCCTTTCAGGCAAAATCTTAAGGTCATAGGTCATGTCCAAGCCACCAAAGCAGGCTAAAAAGTGAATAATCGACTCCTAAAACTTGTATTGTACTACTTCTTACTGGCTATTACTTCAACTTAGAAGCTTCTTCTGTGTTCTACTATGGTGTTTTTGGTGTCTCCGCATACCGCAGCACGCGACATAGCTTTGCAGACGATAAATGTAACCGTCTCAGAGAGAAAAGCGGCCAATGTGACGATCTGGCTTTAAGTCGATTCGATAACAAATGACGAAAACGGACGGATTTCTCAGGTTTTTACTACATATGAACCCTTTTCACTTACTCCCGTGCAACGCAGCTGCTAGTCCTCCTTTCATGCAATATCTTAAGGTTCCACCTCATGTCCAAGGCACCAAAGCTATCTAAAAATCAATAATCGATAACCAAAACTTGAATTGTACTGCTTGTTAAGGCTATTGCTTCAACTTAGAAGCTTCTTCTGTGTTCTACTATGGTGCTTTTAGTGTCTCCGCATACCGCAGCACGCGACATTGCTTTGCAGACGATAAAAGTAACCGTCTCAGAGAGAAAACCTGCCAATGTGACGATCTAGCTTTAAGTCGTTCGATAACAAATGACGAAAACGGACGGATTTCTCAGGTGTTTACTATATATGATCACTTTTCACATTCTCCCTTGCAACGCGGCTGCTAGTCCTCCTTTCATGCAAAATCTTAAGGTCTTACGTCATGTCCAAGCCACCAAAGCCGGCTAAAAAGTGAATAATCGACAACTAAAACTTCAATTGTACTACTTCTTACTGGCTATTACTTCAACTTAGAAGTTCTTCTGTGTTCTACTATGGTGCTTTTAGTGCCTCCGCATACCGCAGCACGCGACATAACTTTGCAGACGAAAAATGTAAACGTCTCAGAGAGAAAAGCGGCCAATGTGACGATCTGGCTTTAAGTCGATTCAATAACAAATGACGAAAACGGACGGATTTCTCAGGTTTTTACTACATATGAACCCTTTTCATATTCTCCCGTGCAACGCGGCTTCTAGTCTTACTTTCAGGCATAATCATAAGGTCCTAGGTCATGTCCAAGCCACCAAAGCCGGCTAAAAATCAATAATCGATAACCAAAACTTGAACTGTACTGCTTCTTACTGACTATTGCTTCAACTTAGAAGATTCTTATGTGTTCTACTATGGTTGTTTTAGAGTTTCCGCATACCGCAGCACGCGACATAGCTTTGCAGACTATAAATGTAACCGTCTCAGAGAGAAAAGCGGCCAATGTGACGATCTGGCTTTAAGTCGATTCGATAACAAATGACGAAAACGGACGGATTTATCAGGTTTTCACTACATATGAAACCTTTTCTCATTCTCCCGTGCAACGCGGCTGCTAGTCCTCCTTTCATGCAAAATCTTAAGGTTCCGCCTCATGTCCAAGGCAACAAAGCCGGCAAAATATCACTAATCGATAACCAAAACTTGAATTGTACTGCTTCTTGCTGGCGATTCCTCCAACTTAGAAGCTTCTTCTGTGTTCTACTATGGTGCTTTTAGAGTCTCCGCATACCGCAGCACGCGATATAGCTTTGCAGACGATAAATGTAACCGTCTCAGAGAGAAAAGCGGCCAATGTAACGATCTGGCTTTCAGTCGATTCGATAACAAATGACGAAAACGGACGGATTTCTCAGGTTTTTACTTTTCACATTCTCCCGTGCAGCACGGCTGCAAGTCCTCCTTTCATGCAAAATTTTAAGGTCCTAGGTCATGTCCAAGCCACCAAAGCCGGCTAAAAATCAATAATCGATTACCAAAACTTGAATGGTACTGCTTCTTACTGACTATTGCTTCAACATAGAAGCCTCTTATGTGTTCTACTATGGTGCTTTTAGTGTCTCCGCATACCGCAGCACGCGACATAGCTTTGCAGATGATAAATGTAACCGTCTCTGAGAGAAAAGCGGCCAATGGGACGATCTGGCTTTAAGTCGATTCGATAACAAACGACGAAAACGGACGGATTTCTCAGGTTTTTTTTACATATGAAAACTTTTCACATTCTCCCGTGCAACACGGCTGCAAGTCCTCCTTTCAGGCAAAATCTTAAGGTCATAGGTCATGTCCAAGCCACCAAAGCCGGCTAAAAAGTGAATAATCGACGCCTAAAACTTGAATTGTACTACTTCTTACTGGCTATTACTTCAACTTAGAAGCTTCTTCTGTGTTCTACTATGGTGCTTTTAGTGTCTCCGCATACCGCAGCACGCGACATAGCTTTGCAGTCGATAAATGTAACCGTCTCAGAGAGAAAAGCGGCCAATGTGACGATCTGGCTTTAAGTCGATTCGATAACAAATGACGAAAACGGACGGATTTCTCAGGTTTTTACTACATATGAACCCTTTTCACATACTCCCGTGCAACGCAGCTGCTAGTCCTCCTTTCATGCAATATCTTAAGGTTCCACCTCATGTCCAAGGCACCAAAGCTGGCTAAAAATCAATAATCGATAACCAAAACTTGAATTGTACTGCTTGTTAAGGATATTGCTTCAACTTAGAAGCTTCTTCTGTGTTCTACTATGGTGCTTTTAGTGTCTCCGCATACCGCAGCACGCGACATTGCTTTGCAGACGATAAAAGTAACCGTCTCAGAGAGAAAAGCGGCCAATGTGACGATCTGGCTTTAAGTCGAATCGATAACAAATGACGAAAACGGACTCATTTCTCAGGTGTTTACTATATATGATCACTTTTCACATTCTCCCTTGCAACGCGGCTGCTAGTCCTCCTTTCATGCAAAATCTTAAGGTCTTAGGTCATGTCCAAGCCACCAAAGCCGGCTAAAAAGTGAATAATCGACAACTAAAACTCCAATTGTACTACTTCTTACTGGCTATTAGTTCAACTTAGAAGTTCTTCTGTGGTCTACTATGGTGCTTTTAGTGCCTCCGCATACCGCAGCACCCGACATAGCTTTGCACACGATAAATGTAACCGATTCAGAGAGAAGAGCGCCCAATGTGACGATCTGGCTTGAAGTCGATTCCATAACAAATGACGAAAACGGACGGATTTCTCAGGTTTTTACTACATATGAACCCTTTTCACATTCTCCCGTGCAACGCGGCTGCTAGTCCTCCTTTCATGCAAAATGTTAAGATTCCACCTTATGTCCAAGGCACCAAAGCCGGCCAAAAGTCAATAATCGATAACCAAAACTTGAATTGTTCTGCTTCTTACTGCCTATTGCTTCAACTTAGAAGCTTCTTCTGTGTTCTACTATGGTGCTTTTAGTGTCTCCGCATACCGCAGCACGCGACATAGCTTTGCAGACGAAAAATGTAACCGTCTCAGAGAGAAAAGCGGCCAATGTGACGACCTGGCTTTATGTCGATTCGATAACAAATGACGAAAACGGACGGATTTCTCAGGTTTTTACTACATATGAACCCATTTCATATTCTCCCGTGCAACGCGGCTTCTAGTCCTCCTTTCAGGCAAAATCTTAAGGTCCTAGGTCATGTCCAAGCCACCAAAGCCGGGTAAAAATCAATAATTGATAACCAAAAATTGAATTGTACTGCTTCTTACTGACTATTGCTTCAACTTAGAAGCTTCTTATGTGTTCTACTATGGTGCTTTTAGAGTTTCCGCATACCGCAGCACGCGACATAGCTTTGCAGACTATAAATGTAACCGTCTCAGAGAGAAAAGCGGCCAATGTGACGATCTGGCTTTAAGTCGAATCGATAACAAATGACGATAACGGACGGATTTCTCAGGTGTTTTCTATATATGTACACTTTTCACATTCTCCCGTGCAACGCGGCTGCTAATCCTCCTTTCATGCAAAATCTTAAGGTCCTAAGTCATATCCAAGCCACCAAAGCCGGCTAAAATGTGAATAATCGACAACTAAAACTTGAATTGTACTACTTCTTACTGGCTATTGCTTCAACTTAGAAGCTTCTTCTGTGTTCTACTATGGTGCTTTTAGTGTCTCCGCATACCGCAGCACGCGACATTGCTTTGCAGACGATAAAAGTAACCGTCTCAGAGAGAAAAGCGGCCAATGTGACGATCTGGCTTTAAGTCGAATCGATAACAAATGACGAAAACGGACTCATTTCTCAGGTGTTTACTATATATGATCACTTTTCACATTCTCCCTTGCAACGCGGCTGCTAGTCCTCCTTTCATGCAAAATCTTAAGGTCTTAGGTCATGTCCAAGCCACCAAAGCCGGCTAAAAAGTGAATAATCGACAACTAAAACTCCAATTGTACTACTTCTTACTGGCTATTAGTTCAACTTAGAAGTTCTTCTGTGTTTTACTATGGTGCTTTTAGTGCCTCCGCATACCGCAGCACCCGACATAGCTTTGCACACGATAAATGTAACCGATTCAGAGAGAAGAGCGCCCAATGTGACGATCTGGCTTGAAGTCGACTCCATAACAAATGACGAAAACGGACGGATTTCTCAGGTTTTTACTACATATGAACCCTTTTCACATTCTCCCGTGCAACGCGGCTGCTAGTCCTCCTTTCATGCAAAATCTTAAGATTCCACCTTATGTCCAAGGCACCAAAGCCGGCGAAAAGTCAATAATCGATAACCAAAACTTGAATTGTTCTGCTTCTTAAAGCCTATTGCTTCAACTTAGAAGCTTCTTCTGTGTTCTACTATGGTGCTTTTAGTGTCTCCGCATACCGCAGCACGCGACATAGCTTTGCAGACGAAAAATGTAACCGTCTCAGAGAGAAAAGCGGCCAATGTGACGATCTGGCTTTATGTCGATTCGATAACAAATGACGAAAACGGACGGATTTCTCAGGTTTTTACTACATATGAACCCTTTTCATATTCTCCCGTGCAACGCAGCTTCTAGTCCTCCTTTCAGGCAAAATCTTAAGGTCCTAGGTCATGTCCAAGCCACCAAAGCCGGGTAAAAATCAATAATTGATAACCAAAAATTGAATTGTACTGCTTCTTACTGACTATTGCTTCAACTTAGAAGCTTCTTATGTGTTCTACTATGGTGCTTTTAGAGTTTCCGCATACCGCAGCACGCGACATAGCTTTGCAGACTATAAATGTAACCGTCTCAGAGAGAAAAGCGGCCAATGTGACGATCTGGCTTTAAGTCGAATCGATAACTAATGACGATAACGGACGGATTTCTCAGGTGTTTTCTATATATGTACACTTTTCACATTCTCCCGTGCAACGCGGCTGCTAGTCCTCCTTTCATGCAAAATCTTAAGGTCCTAAGTCATATCCAAGCCACCAAAGCCGGCTAAAATGTGAATAATCGACAACTAAAACTTGAATTGTACTACTTCTTACTGGCTATTGCTTCAACTTAGAAGCTTCTTCTGTGTTCTACTATGGTGCTTTTAGTGTCTCGGCATACCGCACCCAGCGACATAGCTTTGCAGACGATAAATGTAACCGTTTCAGAGAGAAGAGCGGCCAATGTGACGATCTGGCTTTACGTCGATTCGATAACAAATGCCGAAAACGGACGGATTTCTCAGGTTTTTACTACATATGAACCCTTTTCATATTCTCCCGTGCAACGCGACTGCTAGTCCTCCTTTCATGCAAAATCTTAAGGTTCCACCTCATGTCCAAGGCACCAAAGCTGGCTAAAAATCAATAATCGATAACCAAAACTTGAATTGTATTGCTTGTTAAGGCTATTGCTTCAACTTAGAAGCTTCTTCTGTGTTCTACTATGGTGCGTTTAGTGTCTCCGCATACCGCAGCACGCGACATAGCTTTGAAGACGAAAAATGTATCCGTCTCAGAGAGAAAAGCGGCCAATGTGACGATCTGGCTTTAAGTCGATTCGGTAACAAATGACGAAAACGGACGGATTTCTCAGGTTTTTACTACATATGAACCCTTTTCATATTCTCCCGTGCAACGCGGCTTCTAATCCTCCTTTCAGGCAAAATCTTAACGTCCTAGGTCATGTCCAAGCCACCAAAGCCGGCTAAAAATCAATAATCGATAACCAAAACTTGATTTGTACTGCTTCTTACTGACTATTGCTTCAGCTTAGAAGCTTCTTATGTGTTCTACTATGGTGCTTTTAGAGTTTCCGCATACCGCAGCACGCGACATAGCTTTGCAGACGATAAATGTAACCGTCTCAGAGAGAAAAGCGGCCAATGTGACGATCTGGCTTTAAGTCGATTCGATAACAAATGACGAAAACGGACGGATTTCTCAGGTTTTTACTACACATGAAACCTTTTCTCATTCTCCCGTGCAACGCGGCTGCTAGTCCTCCTTTCATGCAAAATCTTAAGGATTCTACATCATGTCCAAGGCACCAAAGTCGGCTAAAAATCAATAATCGATAACCAAAACTTGAATTGTACTGCTTCTTACTGGCGATTCCTTCAACTTAGAAGCTTCTTCTGTGTTCTACTATGATGCTTTTAGAGTCTCCGCATACCGCAGCACGGGACATAGCTTTGCAGACGATAAATGTAACCGTCTCAGAGAGAAAAGCGGCCAATGTGACGATCTGGCTTTAAGTCGATTCGATAACAAATGACGAAAATGGACTGATTTCTCAGGTTTTTACTTTTCACATTCTCCCGTGCAACGGGGCTGCTAGTCCTCCTTTCATGCAAAATCTTAAGGTCCTAGGTCATGTCCAAGCCACCAAAGCCGGCTAAAAAGTGAATAATCGACAACTAAAACTTGAATTGTACAACTTCTTACTGGCTATTGCTTCAACTTAGAAGCTTCTTCTGTGTTCTACTATGGTGCTTTTAGTGTCTCCGCATACCGCAGCACGCAACGTAGCTTTGCAGACGATAAATGTAACCGTCTCAGAGAGAAAAGCGGCCAATGTGACGATCTGGCTTTAAGTCGATTCGATAACAAATGACGAAAACGGACTGATTTCTCAGGTTTTTACTTTTCACATTCTCCCGTGCAACGGGGCTGCTAGTCCTCCTTTCATGCAAAATCTTTACGTTCCACCTCATGTCCAAGGCATTAAAACCCCCTAAAAATCAATAATCGATAACCAAAACTTGAATTGTACTGCTTGTTACTGGCTATTGCTTCAACTTAGAAGATTCTTCTGTGTTCTACTATGGTGCTTTTAGTGTCTCCGCATACCGCAGCACGCGACATAGCTTTGAAGACGAAAAATGTATCCGTCTCAGAGAGAAAAGCGGCCAATGTGACGATCTGGCTTTAAGTCGATTCGGTAACAAATGACGAAAACGGACGGATTTCTCAGGTTTTTACTACATATGAACACTTTTCACATTCTCCCGTGCAACACGGCTGCAAGTCCTCCTTTCATGTAAAATCTTAAGGTCCTAGGTCATGTCCAAGCCACCAAAGCCGGCTAAAAAGTGAGTAATCGACAACTAAAACTTGAATTGTACTACTTCTTACTGGCTATTACTTCAACTTAGAAGCTTCTTCTGTGTTCAACTATGGTGCTTTTAGAGTCTCCGCATACCGCAGCACGGGACATAGCTTTGCAGACGAAAAATGTAACCGTCTCAGAGAGAAGAGCGGCCAATGTTACGATCTGGCTTTAAGTCGATTCGATAACAAATGACGAAAACGGACTGATTTCTCTGGTTTTTACTTTTCACATTCTCCCGTTCCACGCGGCTGCTAGTCCTCCTTTCATGCAAAATCTTAACGTTCTACCTCATGTCCAAGTCACCAAAGCCCCCTAAAAATCAATAATCGATAACAGAAACTTGAATTGTACTGACTCTTACTGGCTATTGCTTCAACTTAGAAGATTCTTCTGTGTTCTACTATGGTGCTTTTAGTGTCTCCGCATACCGCAGCACGCGACATAGCTTTGCAGACGAAAAATGTAACCGTCTCAGAGAGAAAAGCGGCCAATGTGACGATCTGGCTTTAAGTCGATTCGATAACAAATGACGAAAATGGACTGATTTCTCAGGTTTTTACTTTTCACATTCTCCCGTGCAACGGGGCTGCTAGTCCCCCTTTCATGCAAAATCTTAACGTTCCACCTCATGTCCAAGGCACCAAAGCCCCCTAAAAATCAATAATCGATAACCAAAACTTGAATTGTACTGCTTCTTACTGGCTATTGCTTCAACTTAGAAGATTCTTCTGTGTTCTACTATGGTGCTTTTAGTGTCTCCGCATACCGCAGCACGCGACATAGCATTGCAGACGAAATATGTAACCGTCTCAGAGAGAAAAGCGGCCAATGTGACGATCTGGCTTTAAGTCGATTCGATAACAAATGACGAAAACGGACGGATTTCTCAGGTTTTTACTACATATGAACCCTTTTCATATTCTCCCGTGCAACGCGGCTTCTAATCCTCCTTTCAGGCAAAATCTTAACGTCCTAGGTCATGTCCAAGCCACCAAAGCCGGCTAAAAATCAATAATCGATAACCAAAACTTGATTTGTACTGCTTCTTACTGACTATTGCTTCAGCTTAGAAGCTTCTTATGTGTTCTACTATGGTGCTTTTAGAGTTTCCGCATACCGCAGCACGCGACATAGCTTTGCAGACGATAAATGTAACCGTCTCAGAGAGAAAAGCGGCCAATGTGACGATCTGGCTTTAAGTCGATTCGATAACAAATGACGAAAACGGACGGATTTCTCAGGTTTTTACTACACATGAAACCTTTTCTCATTCTCCCGTGCAACGCGGCTGCTAGTCCTCCTTTCATGCAAAATCTTAAGGATTCTACCTCATGTCCAAGGCACCAAAGTCGGCTAAAAATCAATAATCGATAAACAAAACTTGAATTGTACTGCTTCTTACTGGCGATTCCTTCAACTTAGAAGCTTCTTCTGTGTTCTACTATGATGCTTTTAGAGTCTCCGCATACCGCAGCACGGGACATAGCTTTGCAGACGATAAATGTAACCGTCTCAGAGAGAAAAGCGGCCAATGTGACGATCTGGCTTTAAGTCGATTCGATAACAAATGACGAAAATGGACTGATTTCTCAGGTTTTTACTTTTCACATTCTCCCGTGCAACGGGGCTGCTAGTCCTCCTTTCATGCAAAATCTTAAGGTCCTAGGTCATGTCCAAGCCACCAAAGCCGGCTAAAAAGTGAATAATCGACAACTAAAACTTGAATTGTACTACTTCTTACTGGCTATTGCTTCAACTTAGAAGCTTCTTCTGTGTTCTACTATGGTGCTTTTAGTGTCTCCGCATACCGCAGCACGCAACGTAGCTTTGCAGACGATAAATGTAACCGTCTCAGAGAGAAAAGCGGCCAATGTGACGATCTGGCTTTAAGTCGATTCGATAACAAATGACGAAAACGGACGGATTTCTCAGGTGTTTATTATATTTGAACACTTTTCACATTCTACCGTGGTACGCGGCTGCTAGTCCTCCTTTCATGCAAAATCTTAAGGTTCCACCTCATGTCCATGGCACTAAAGCCCCCTAAAAATCAATATTCGATAACCAAAACTTGAATTGTGCTGCTTCTTACTGGCTATTGCTTCAACTTAGAAGCTTCTTCTGTGTTCTACTATGGTGCTTTTAGTGTCTCCGCATAACGCAGCACGAGACATAGCTTTGCAGACGACAAATGTAACCGTCTCAGAGAGAAAAGCGGCCAATGTGACGATCTGGCTTTAAGTCGATTCGATAACAAATGACGAAAACGAACGGATTTCTCAGGTTTTTACTACATATCAACACCTTTCACATTCTCCCGTGCAACGCGGCTGCTAGTCCTCCTTTCATGCAAAATCTTAAGGTCCTAGGTCACGTCCAAGCCACCAAACCCGGCTAAAAAGTGAATAATCGACAACTAAAACTTGAGTTGTACTACTTCTTACTGGCTATTACTTCAACTTAGAAACTTCTTCTGTGTTCTACTATGGTGCTTTTAGTGTCTCCGCATACCGCAGCACGCGACGTAGCTTTGCAGACGATAAATGTAACCGTCTCAGAGAGAAAAGCGGCCAATGTGACGATCTGGCTTTAAGTCGATTCGATAACATATGACGAAAACGGACTGATTTCTCAGGTTTTTACTTTTCACATTCTCCTTTGCAACGTTGCTGCTAGTCCTCCTTTCATGCAAAATCTTAAGGTTCCACTTTATGTCCAAAGCACCAAGGCCGGCTAAAAATCAATAATCGATAAACAAAACTTGAATTGTACTGCTTCTTACTGGCTATTGCTTCAACTTAGAAGCTTCTTCTGTGATCTACTATGGTGCTTTTAGTGTCTCCGCATACCGCAGCACGCGACATAGCTTTGCAGACGAAAAATGTAACCGTCTCAGAGAGAAAAGCGGCCAATGTGACGATCTGGCTTTAAGTCGATTCGATAACAAAAGACGATAACGGACGGATTTCTCATGTTTTTACTACATATGAACCCTTTATCACATTCTCCCGTGCAACGCGGCTGCTAGTCATCCTTTCATGCAAAATCTTAAGGTCCTAGGACATGTCCAAGCCACCAAAGCCGGCTAAAAAGTGAATAAACGACAACTAAAACTTGAATTGTACTACTTCTTACTGGCTATTGCTTCAACTTAGAAGCTTCTTCTGTGTTCTACTATGGTGCATTTAGTGTCTCTGCATACCGCAGCACGCGACATAGCTTTGCAGACGATAAATGTAATGGTCTCAGAGAGAAAAGCGGCCAATGTGACGATCTGGCTTTAAGTCGATTCGATAACAAATGACGATAACGGACGGATTTCTCAGGTTTTTACTACATATGAACCCTTTATCACATTCTCCCGTGCAACGCGGCTGCTAGTCCTCCTTTCATGCAAAATCTTAAGGTCCTAGGTTATGTCCAAGCCACCAAAGCTGGCTAAAAAGTGAATAATCGACAACTAAAACTTGAATTGTACTACTTCTTACTGGCTATTGCTTCAACTTAGAAGCTTCTTCTGTGTTCTACTATGGTGCTTTTAGTGTCTCCGTATACCGCAGCACGCGACATAGCTTTGCAGACGATAAATGTAACCGTCTCAGAGAGAAAAGCGGCCAATGTGACGATCTGGCTTTAAGTCGATTCGATAACAAATGACGAAAACGGACGGATTTCTCAGGTTTTTACTAGATATGAACCCTCTTCACATTCTCCCGTGCAACGCGGCTGCTAGTCCTCCTTTCATGCATAATCTTAAGGTTCCACCTCATGTCCATGGCACCAAAGCCGGCTAAAAATCAATTTTCGATAACCAAAACTTGAATTGTACGGCTTCTTACTGGCTATTGCTTCAAATTAGAAGCTTCTTCTGTGTTCTGCTATGGTGCTTTTAGAATCTCCGCATACCGCAGCACGCGACATAGCTTTGCAGACGATAAATGTAACCGTCTCAGAGAAAAAAGCGGCCAATGTGACGATCTGGCTTTAAGTCGATTCGATAACAAATGACGAAAACGGACGGATTTCTCTGGTTTTTACTTTTCACATTCTCCCGTTCCACGCGGCTGCTAGTCCTCCTTTCATGCAAAATCTTAACGTTCTACCTCATGTCCAAGGCACCAAAGCCCCCTAAAAATCAATAATCGATAACAGAAACTTGAATTGTACTGACTCTTACTGGCTATTGCTTCAACTTAGAAGATTCTTCTGTGTTCTACTATGGTGCTTTTAGTGTCTCCGCATACCGCAGCACGCGACATAGCTTTGAAGACGAAAAATGTATCCGTCTCAGAGAGAAAAGCGGCCAATGTGACGATCTGGCTTTAAGTCGATTCGATAACAAATGACGAAAACGGACGGATTTCTCAGGCTTTTACTACATATGAACCCTTTTCATATTCTCCCGTGCAACGCGGCTTCTAGTCCTACTTTCAGGGATAATCCTAAGGTCGTAGGTCATGTCCAAGCCACCAAAGCCGGCTAAAATGTGAATACTCATCAACTAAAACTTGAATTGTACTACTTCTTACTCGCTATTGCTTCAACTTAGAAGCTTCTTCTGTGTTCAACTATGGTGCTTTTAGAGTCTCCGCATACCGCAGCACGGGACATAGCTTTGCAGACGAAAAATGTAACCGTCTCAGAGAGAAGAGCGGCCAATGTGACGATCTGGCTTTAAGTCGATTCGATAACAAATGACGAAAACGGAATGATTTCTCTGGTTTTTACTTTTCACATTCTCCCGTTACACGCGGCTGCTAGTCCTCCTTTCATGCAAAATCTTAACGTTCTACCTCATGTCCAAGGCACCAAAGCCCCCTAAAAATCAATAATCGATAACAGAAACTTGAATTGTACTGAATCTTACTGGCTATTGCTTCAACTTAGAAGATTCTTCTGTGTTCTACTATGGTGCTTTTAGTGTCTCCGCATACCGCAGCACGCGACATAGCTTTGCAGACGAAAAATGTAACCGTCTCAGAGAGAAAAGCGGCCAATGTGACGATCTGGCTTTAAGTCGATTCGATAACAAATGACGAAAACGGACGGATTTCTCAGGTTTTTACTACACATGAAACCTTTTCTCATTCTCCCGTGCAACGCGGCTGCTAGTCCTCCTTTCATGCAAAATCTTAAGGATTCTACCTCATGTCCAAGGCACCAAAGTCGGCTAAAAATCAATAATCGATAACCAAAACTTGAATTGTACTGCTTCTTACTGGCGATTCCTTCAACTTAGAAGCTTCTTCTGTGTTCTACTATGATGCTTTTAGAGTCTCCGCATACCGCAGCACGGGACATAGCTTTGCAGACGATAAATGTAACCGTCTCAGAGAGAAAAGCGGCCAATGTGACGATCTGGCTTTAAGTCGATTCGATAACAAATGACGAAAACGGACTGATTTCTCAGGTTTTTACTTTTCACATTCTCCCGTGCAACGGGGCTGCTAGTCCTCCTTTCATGCAAAATCTTAAGTTTCCACCTTATGTCCAAAGCACCAAGGCAGGCTACAAATCAATAATCGATAAACAAAACTTGAATTGTACTGCTTCTTACTGGCTATTGCTTCAACTTAGAAGCTTCTTCTGTGTTCTACTATGGTCCTTTTAGTGTCTCCGCATACCGCAGCACGCGACATAGCTTTGCAGACGATAAATGTAACCGTCTCAGAGAAAAAAGCGGCCAATGTGACGATCTGGCTTTAAGTCGATTCGATAACAAAAGACGATAATGGACGGATTTCTCATGTTTTTACTACATATGAACCCTTTATCACATTCTCCCGTGCAACGCGGCTGCTAGTCCTCCTTTCAAGCAAAATATTAAGGTCCTAGGTCATGTCCAAGCCACCTAAGCCAGCTAAAATGTGAATAATCGATAGCCAAAACTTGAATTGTACTAATTCTTACTGGCTATTGCTTCAACTTAGAAGCTTCTTCAGTGTTCTACTATGGTGCTTTTAGTGTCTCCGCATACCGCAGCACGCGACATAGCTTTGAAGACGAAAAATGTATCCGTCTCAGAGAGAAAAGCGGCCAATGTGACGATCTGGCTTTAAGTCGATTCGATAACAAATGACGAAAACGGACGGATTTCTCAGGCTTTTACTACATATGAACCCTTTTCATATTCTCCCGTGCAACGCGGCTTCTAGTCCTACTTTCAGGGATAATCCTAAGGTCGTAGGTCATGTCCAAGCCACCAAAGCCGGCTAAAATGTGAATACTCGTCAACTAAAACTTGAATTGTACTACTTCTTACTCGCTATTGCTTCAACTTAGAAGCTTCTTCTGTGTTCAACTATGGTGCTTTCAGAGTCTCCGCATACCGCAGCACGGGACATAGCTTTGCAGACGAAAAATGTAACCGTCTCAGAGAGAAGAGCGGCCAATGTGACGATCTGGCTTTAAGTCGATTCGATAACAAATGACGAAAACGGAATGATTTCTCTGGTTTTTACTTTTCACATTCTCCCGTTCCACGCGGCTGCTAGTCCTCCTTTCATGCAAAATCTTAACGTTCTACCTCATGTCCAAGGCACCAAAGCCCCCTAAAAATCAATAATCGATAACAGAAACTTGAATTGTACTGAATCTTACTGGCTATTGCTTCAACTTAGAAGATTCTTCTGTGTTCTACTATGGTGCTTTTAGTGTCTCCGCATACCGCAGCACGCGAAATAGCTTTGCAGACGAAAAATGTAACCGTCTCAGAGAGAAAAGCGGCCAATGTGACGATCTGGCTTTAAGTCGATTCGATAACAAATGACGAAAACGGACGGATTTCTCAGGTTTTTACTACACATGAAACCTTTTCTCATTCTCCCGTGCAACGCGGCTGCTAGTCCTCCTTTCATGCAAAATCTTAAGGATTCTACCTCATGTCCAAGGCACCAAAGTCGGCTAAAAATCAATAATCGATAACCAAAACTTGAATTGTACTGCTTCTTACTGGCGATTCCTTCAACTTAGAAGCTTCTTCTGTGTTCTACTATGATGCTTTTAGAGTCTCCGCATACCGCAGCACGGGACATAGCTTTGCAGACGATAAATGTAACCGTCTCAGAGAGAAAAGCGGCCAATGTGACGATCTGGCTTTAAGTCGATTCGATAACAAATGACGAAAACGGACTGATTTCTCAGGTTTTTACTTTTCACATTCTCCCGTGCAACGGGGCTGCTAGTCCTCCTTTCATGCAAAATCTTAAGTTTCCACCTTATGTCCAAAGCACCAAGGCAGGCTACAAATCAATAATCGATAAACAAAACTTGAATTGTACTGCTTCTTACTGGCTATTGCTTCAACTTAGAAGCTTCTTCTGTGTTCTACTATGGTCCTTTTAGTGTCTCCGCATACCGCAGCACGCGACATAGCTTTGCAGACGATAAATGTAACCGTCTCAGAGAAAAAAGCGGCCAATGTGACGATCTGGATTTAAGTCGATTCGATAACAAAAGACGATAATGGACGGATTTCTCATGTTTTTACTACATATGAACCCTTTATCACATTCTCCCGTGCAACGCGGCTGCTAGTCCTCCTTTCAAGCAAAATATTAAGGTCCTAGGTCATGTCCAAGCCACCTAAGCCAGCTAAAATGTGAATAATCGATAGCCAAAACTTGAATTGTACTACTTCTTACTGGCTATTGCTTCAACTTAGAAGCTTCTTCAGTGTTCTACTATGGTGCTTTTAGTGTCTCCGCATACCGCAGCACGCGACATAGCTTTGCAGACGATAAATGTAACCGATTCAGAGAGAAGAGCGGCCAATGTGACGATCTGGCTTTAAGTCGATTCGATAACGAATGACGATAACGGACGGATTTCTCAGGTTTTTACTACATATGAACCCTTTATCACATTCTCCCGTGCAACGCGGCTGCTAGTCCTCCTTTCATGCAAAATCTTATGGTCCTAGGTTATGTCCAAGCCACCAAAGCTGGCTAAAAAGTGAATAATCGACAACTAAAACTTGAATTGTACTACTTCTTACTGGCTACTGCTTCAACTTAGAAGCTTATTCTGTCTTCTACTATGGTGCTATTAGTGTCTCCGTATACCGCAGCACGCGACATAGCTTTGCATACGATAAATGTAACCGATTCAGAGAGAAGAGCGGCCAATGTGACGATCTGGCTTTAAGTCGATTCCAAAACAAATGACGAAAACGGACGGATTTCTCAGATTTTTACTACATATGAACCCTTTTCACATTCTCCCGTGCAACGCGGCTGCTAGTCCTCTTTCATGCATAATCTTAAGGTTCCACCTCATGTCTATGGCACCAAAGCCGGCTAAAAATCAATTTTCGATAACCAAAACTTGAATTGTACGGCTTCTTACTGGCTATTGCTTCAAATTAGAAGCTTCTTCTGTATTCTGCTATGGTGCTTTTAGAATCTCCGCATACCGCAGCACGCGACATAGCTTTGCACACGATAAATGTAACCGTCTCAGAGAGAAAAGCGGCCAATGTGACGATCTGGCTTTAAGTCGATTCGATAACGAATGACGAAAACGGACTGATTTCTCAGGTTTTTACTTTTCACATTCTCCCGTGCAACCGGACTGCTAGTCCTCCTTTCATGCAAAATCTTAACGTTCCACCTCATGTCCAAGGCACCAAAGCCCTCTAAAAATCAATAATCGATAACCTAAACTTGAATTGTACTGCTTCTTACTTACTATTGCTTCAACTTAGAAGATTCTTCTGTGTTCTACTATGGTGCTTTTAGTGTCTCCGCATACCGCAGCACGCGACATAGCTTTGCAGACGAAAAATGTATCCGTCTCAGAGAGAAAAGCGGCCAATGTGACGATCTGGCTTTAAGTCGATTCGATAACAAATGACGAAAACGGACTGATTTCTCAGGTTTTTACTTTTCACATTCTCCCGTGCAACGGGGCTGCTAGTCCTCCTTTCATGCAAAATCTTAAGGTTCCACCTTATGTCCATAGTAACAAGGCCGGCTAAAAATCAATAATCGATAACCAAAACTTGAATTGTACTGCTTCTTACTGGTTATTGCTTCAACTTAGAAGCTTCTTCTGTGTTTTACTATGGTGCTTTTAGTGTCTCCGCATACCGCAGCACGCGACATAGCTTTGCAGACGATAAAAGTAACCGTCTCAGAGAGAAGAGCGGCCAATGTGACGATCTGGCTTTAAGTCGATTCGATAACAAATGACGAAAACGGACGGATTTGTCAGGTTCTTACTACATATGAACGCTTTTCACATTCTCCCGTTCCACGCGGCTGCTAGTCCTCCTTTCATGCAAAATCTTAAGATTCCACCTTATGTCTAAGGCACCAAAGCCCCCTAAAAATCAATAATCGATAACCAAAACTTGAATTGTACTGCTTCTTACTGGCTATTTCTTCAACTTAGAAGAATCTTCTGTGTTCTACTATGGTGCTTTTAGTGTCTCCGCATACCGCAGCACGCGACATAGCTTTGCAGACGAAAAATGTAAACGTCTCAGAGAGAAAAGCGGCCAATGTGACGATCTGGCTTTAAGTCGATTCAATAACAAATGACGAAAACGGACGGATTTCTCAGGTTTTTACTACATATGAAACCTTTTCATATTCTCCCGTGCAACGCGGCTTCTAGTCCTACTTTCAGGCATAATCATAAGGTCCTAGGTCATATCCAAGCCACCAAAGCCGGCTAAAAATCAATAATCGATAACCAAAACTTGAACTGTACTGCTTCTTACTGACTATTGCTTCAACTTAGAAGAATCTTATGTGTTCTACTATGGTTCTTTTAGAGTTTCCGCATACCGCAGCACGCGACATAGCTTTGCAGACTATAAATGTAACCGTCTCAGAGAGAAAAGCGGCCAATGTGACGATCTGGCTTTAAGTCGATTCGATAACAAATGACGAAAACGGACGGATTTATCAGGTTTTTACTACATATGAAACCTTTTCTCATTCTCCCGTGCAACGCGGCTGCTAGTCCTCCTTTCATGCAAAATCTTAAGGTTCCACCTCATGTCCAAGGCAACAAAGCCGGCAAAATATCAATAATCGATAACCAAAACTTGAATTGTACTGCTTCTTCCTGGCGATTCCTCCAACTTTGAAGCTTCTTCTGTGTTCTACTATGGTGCTTTTAGAGTCTCCGCATACCGCAGCACGCGACATAGCTTTGCAGACGATAAATGTAACCGTCTCAGAGAGAAAAGCGGCCAATGTAACGATCTGGCTTTAAGTCGATTCGATAACAAATGACGAAAACGGACGGATTTCTTAGGTTTTTACTTTTCACATTCTCCCGTGCAGCACGGCTGCAAGTCCTCCTTTCATGCAAAATTTTAAGGTCCTAGGTCATGTCCAAGCCACCAAAGCCGGCTAAAAATCAATAATCGATTACCAAAACTTGAATGGTACTGCTTCTTACTGACTATTGCTTCAACATAGAAGCTTCTTATGTGTTCTACTATGGTGCTTTTAGTGTCTCCGCATACCGCAGCACGCGACATAGCTTTGCAGACGATAAATGTAACCGTCTCAGAGAGAAAAGCGGCCAATGTGAAGATCTGGCTTTAAGTCGATTCGATAACAAATGACGAAAACGGACGGATTTCTCAGGTTTTTACTACATATGAACACTTTTCACATTCTCCCGTGCAACTCGGCTGCTAATCCTCTTTTCATGCAGAATCTTAATGTGCCACCCCATGTCCAAGGCACAAAAGCCGCCTAAAAATCAATAATCGATAACCAAAACTTGAATTGTAATGCTTATTACTGGCTATTTCTTCAACTTAGAAGCTTCTTTTGTGTTCTACTATGGTGCTTTTAGAGTCTCCGCATACCGCAGCACGCGACATAGCTTTGCAGACGATAAATGTAACCGATTCTGAGAGAAGAGCGGCCAATGTGACGATCTGGCTTTAAGTCGATTCGATAACAAATGACGAAAACGGACGGATTTGTCAGGTTTTTACTACATATGAACGCTTTTCACATTCTCCCGTTCCACGCGGCTGCTAGTCCTCCTTTCATGCAAAATCTTAAGATTCCACCTTATGTCTAAGGCACTAAAGCCGGCCAAAAATCAATAATCGATAACCAAAACTTGAATTGTACTGTTTCTTACTGGCTATTGCTTCAACTTAGAAGCTTCTTCTGTGTTCTACTATGGTGCTTTTAGTGTCTCCGCATACCGCAGCACGCGACATAGCTTTGCAGACTATAAATGTAACCGTCTCAGAGGGAAAAGCGGCCAATGTGACGATCTGACTTTAAGTCGATTCGATAACAAATGACGAAAACGGAAGGATTCCTCAGGTTTTTACTACATATGAACACTTTTCACATTCTCCCGTGCAACACGGCTGAAAGTCCTCCTTTCATGCAAAATTTTAAGGTCCTAGGTCATGTCCAAGCCACCAAAGCCGGCTAAAAATCAATAATCGATAACCAAAACTTGAATTGTACTGCTTCTTACTGACTATTGCTTCAACATAGAAGCTTCTTATGTGTTCTACTATGGTGCTTTTAGTGTCTCCGCATACCGCAGCACGCGACATAGCTTTGCAGATGATAAATGTAACCGTCTCTGAGAGAAAAGCGGCCAATGGGACGATCTGGCTCTAAGTCGATTCGATAACAAATGACGAAAACGGACGGATTTCTCAGGTTTTTTTTACATATGAACACTTTTCACATTCTCCCGTGCAACACGGCTGCAAGTCCTCCTTTCAGGCAAGATCTTAAGGTCATAGGTCATGTCCAAGCCACCAAAGCCGGCTAAAAAGTGAATAATCGACGCCTAAAACTTGTATTGTACTACTTCTTACTGGCTATTACTTCAACTTAGAAGCTTCTTCTGTGTTCTACTATGGTGCTTTTAGTGTCTCCGCATACCGCAGCACGCGACATAGCTTTGCAGACGATAAATGTAACCGTCTCAGAGAGAAAAGCGGCCAATGTGACGATCTGGCTTTAAGTCGATTCGATAACAAATGACGAAAACGGACGGATTTCTCAGGTTTTTACTACATATGAACCCTTTTCACATACTCCCATGCAACGCAGCTGCTAGTCCTCCTTTCATGCAATATCTTAAGGTTCCACCTCATGTCCAAGGCACCAAAGCTATCTAAAAATCAATAATCGATAACCAAAACTTGAATTGTACTGCTTGTTAAGGCTATTGCTTCAATTTAGAAGCTTCTTCTGTGTTCTACTATGGTGCTTTTAGTGTCTCCGCATACCGCAGCACGCGACATTGCTTTGCAGACGATAAAAGTAACCGTCTCAGAGAGAAAAGCGGCCAATGTGACGATCTAGCTTTAAGTCGAATCGATAACAAATGACGAAAACGGACGGATTTCTCAGGTGTTTACTATATATGATCACTTTTCACATTCTCCCTTGCAACGCGGCAGCTAGTCCTCCTTTCATGCAAAATCTTAAGGTCTTAGGTCATGTCCAAGCCACCAAAGCCGGCTAAAAAGTGAATAATCGACAACTAAAACTTCAATTGTACTACTTCTTACTGGCTATTACTTCAACTTAGAAGTTCTTCTGTGTTCTACTATGGTGCTTTTAGTGCCTCCGCATACCGCAGCACGCGACATAGCTTTGCACACGATAAATGTAACCGATTCAGAGAGAAGAGCGGCCAATGTGGCGATCTGGCTTGAAGTCGATTCCATAACAAATGACGAAAACGGACGGATTTCTCAGGTTTTTACTACATATGAACACTTTTCACATTCTCCCGTGCAACACGGCTGCAAGTCCTCCTTTCATGCAAAATATTAAGGTCCTAGGTCATGTCCAAGCCACCAAAGGCGGCTAAAAAGTGAGTAATCGACAACTAAAACTTGAATTGTACTACTTCTTACTGGCTATTACTTCAACTTAGAAGCTTCCTCTGTGTTCTACTATGGTGCATTTAGTGTCTATGCATACCGCAGCACGCGACATAGCTTTGCAGACGATAAATGTAAAGGCCTCAGAGAGAAAAGCGGCCAATGTGACGATCTGGCTTTAAGCCGATTCGATAACAAATGACAATAACGGACGGATTTCTCAGGTTTTTACTACATATGAACCCTTTATCTCATTCTCCCGTGCAACGCGGCTGCTAGTCCTCCTTTTGTGCGAAATCTTAACGTTCAACCTCTTGTCCAAGGCACCAAAGCCCCCTAAAAATCAATAATCGATAACCAAAACTTGAATTGTACTGCTTCTTACTGGCTATTGCTTCAACTTAGAAGAATCTTCTGTGTTCTACTATGGTGCTTTTAGTGTCTCCGCATACCGCAGCACGCGACATAACTTTGCAGACGAAAAATGTAAACGTCTCAGAGAGAAAAGCGGCCAATGTGACGATCTGGCTTTAAGTCGATTCAATAACAAATGACGAAAACGGACGGATTTCTCAGGTTTTTACTACATATGAACCCTTTTCATATTCTCCCGTGCAGCGCGGCTTCTAGTCCTACTTTCAGGCATAATCATAAGGTCCTAGGTCATGTCCAAGCCACCAAAGCCGGCTAAAAATCAATAATCGATAACCAAAACTTGAACTGTACTGCTTCTTACTGACTATTGCTTCAACTTAGAAGATTCTGATGTGTTCTACTATGGTTCTTTTAGAGTTTCCGCATACCGCAGCACGCGACATAGCTTTGCAGACTATAAATGTAACCGTCTCAGAGAGAAAAGCGGCCAATGTGACGATCTGGCTTTATGTCGATTCGATAACAAATGACGAAAACGGACGGATTTATCAGGTTTTTACTACATATGAAACCTTTTCTCATTCTCCCGTGCAACGCGGCTGCTAGTCCTCCTTTCATGCAAAATTTTAAGGTTCTGCCTCATGTCCAAGGCAACAAAGCCGGCAAAATATCACTAATCGATAACCAAAACTTGAATTGTACTGCTTCTTACTGGCGATTCCTCCAACTTAGAAGCTTCTTCTGTGTTCTACTATGGTGCTTTTAGAGTCTCCGCATACCGCAGCACGCGACATAGCTTTGCAGACGATAAATGTAACCGTCTCAGAGAGAAAAGCGGCCAATGTAACGATCTGGCTTTCAGTCGATTCGATAACAAATGACGAAAACGGACGGATTTCTCAGGTTTTTACTTTTCACATTCTCCCGTGCAGCACGGCTGCAAGTCCTCCTTTCATGCAAAATTTTAAGGTCCTAGGTCATGTCCAAGCCACCAAAGCCGGCTAAAAATCAATAATCGATTACCAAAACTTGAATGGTACTGCTACTTACTGACTATTGCTTCAACATAGAAGCTTCTTATGTGTTCTACTATGGTGCTTTTAGTGTCTCCGCATACCGCAGCACGCGACATAGCTTTGCAGATGATAAATGTAACCGTCTCTGAGAGAAAAGCGGCCAATGGGACGATCTGGCTTTAAGTCGATTCGATAACAAATGACGAAAACGGACGGATTTCTCAGGTTTTTTTTACATATGAACACTTTTCACATTATCCCGTGCAACACGGCTGCAAGTCCTCCTTTCAGGCAAAATCTTAAGGTCATAGGTCATGTCCAAGCCACCAAAGCCGGCTAAAAAGTGAATAATCGACGCCTAAAACTTGAATTGTACTACTTCTTACTGGCTATTACTTCAACTTAGAAGCTTCTTCTGTGTTCTACTATGGTGCTTTTAGTGTCTCCGCATACCGCAGCACGCGACATAGCTTTGCAGTCGATAAGTGTAACCGTCTCAGAGAGAAAAGCGGCCAATGTGACGATCTGGCTTTAAGTCGATTCGATAACAAATGACGAAAACGGACGGATTTCTCAGGTTTTTACTACATATGAACCCTTTTCACATACTCCCGTGCAACGCAGCTGCTAGTCCTCCTTTCATGCAATATCTTATGGTTCCACCTCATGTCCAAGGCACCAAAGCTGGCTAAAAATCAATAATCGATAACCAAAACTTGAATTGTACTGCTTGTTAAGGCTATTGCTTCAACTTAGAAGCTTATTCTGTGTTCTACTATGGTGCTTTTAGTGTCTCCGCATACCGCAGCACGCGACATTGCTTTGCAGACGATAAAAGTAACCGTCTCAGAGAGAAAAGCGGCCAATGTGAGGATCTGGCTTTAAGTCGAATCGATAACAAATGACGAAAACGGACTCATTTCTCAGGTGTTTACTATATATGATCACTTTTCACATTCTCCCTTGCAACGCGGCTGCTAGTCCTCCTTTCATGCAAAATCTTAAGGTCTTAGGTCATGTCCAAGCCACCAAAGCCGGCTAAAAAGTGAATAATCGACAACTAAAACTCCAATTGTACTACTTCTTACTGGCTATTAGTTCAACTTAGAAGTTCTTCTGTGTTCTACTATGGTGCTTTTAGTGCCTCCGCATACCGCAGCACCCGACATAGCTTTGCACACGATAAATGTAACCGATTCAGAGAGAAGAGCGCCCAATGTGACGATCTGGCTTGAAGTCGATTCCATAACAAATGACGAAAACGGACGGATTTCTCAGGTTTTTACTACATATGAACCCTTTTCACATTCTCCCGTGCAACGCGGCTGCTAGTCCTCCTTTGATGCAAAATCTTAAGATTCCACCTTATGTCCAAGGCACCAAAGCCGGCCAAAAGTCAATAATCGATAACCAAAACTTGAATTGTTCTGCTTCTTACTGCCTATTGCTTCAACTTAGAAGCTTCTTCTGTGTTCTACTATGGTGCTTTTAGTGTCTCCGCATACCGCAGCACGCGACATAGCTTTGCAGACGAAAAATGTAACCGTCTCAGAGAGAAAAGCGGCCAATGTGACGATCTGGCTTTATGTCGATTCGATAACAAATGACGAAAACGGACGGATTTCTTATGTTTTTACTACATATGAACCCTTTTCATATTCTCCCGTGCAACGCGGCTTCTAGTCCTCCTTTCAGGCAAAATCTTAAGGTCCTAGGTCATGTCCAAGCCACCAAAGCCGGGTAAAAATCAATAATTGATAACCAAAAATTGAATTGTACTGCTTCTTACTGACTATTGCTTCAACTTAGAAGCTTCTTATGTGTTCTACTATGGTGCTTTTAGAGTTTCCGCATACCGCAGCACGCGACATAGCTTTGCAGACTATAAATGTAACCGTCTCAGAGGGAAAAGCGGCCAATGTGCGATCTGGCTTTAAGTCGATTCGATAACAAATGACGAAAACGGACGGATTTCTAAGAGTTTTTACTACATATGAATACTTTTCACATTCTCCCGTGCCACGCTGCTGCTAGTTTTCCTTTCATGCAAAATCTTAAGGTCCTAGCTCATGCCCAAAGCACCAAAAAAGGCTAAAAAGTCAATAATCGATAAATTAACGTGAATTGTACTACTTCTTACTGGGTATTACATCAACTTAGAAGCTTCATCTGTGTTCTACTATGGTGCTTCTAGTGACTCCGCATACAGCAGCACGCGACATAGCTTTGCAGACGATAAATGTAACCGTTTCAGAGAGAAGAGCGGCCAATGTGACGATCTGGCTTTACGTCGATTCGATAACAAATGCCGAAAACGGACGGATTTCTCAGGTTTTTACTACATATGAACCCTTTTCATATTCTCCCGTGCAACGCGACTGCTAGTCCTCCTTTCATGCAAAATCTTAAGGTTCCACCTCATGTCCAAGGCACCAAAGCTGGCTAAAAATCAATAATCGATAACCAAAACTTGAATTGTACTGCTTGTTAAGGCTATTGCTTCAACTTAGAAGCTTCTTCTGTGTTCTACTATGGTGCTTTTAGTGTCTCCGCATACCGCAGCACGCGACATTGCTTTGCAGACGATAAAAGTAACCGTCTCAGAGAGAAAAGCGGCCAATGTGACGATCTGGCTTTAAGTCGAATCGATAACAAATGACGAAAACGGACGGATTTCTCAGGTGTCTACTATTTATGAACACTTTTCACATTCTCCCTTGCAACATGGCTGCTAGTCCTCCTTTCATGCAAAATCTTAAGGTCCTAGGTCATGTCCAAGCCACCAAAGCCGGCTAAAAAGTGAATAATCGACAACTAAAACTTCAATTGAACTACTTCTTACTGGCTATTAGTTCAACTTAGAAGTTCTTCTGTGTTCTACTATGGTGCTTTTAGTGTCTCCGCATACCGCAGCACGCGACATAGCTTTGCAGACTATAAATGTAACCGTCTCAGAGAGAAAAGCGGCCAATGTGACGATCTGGCTTTAAGTCGATTCGATAACAAATGACGAAAACGGACGGATTTCTCAGGTTTTTACTACATATGAAACCTTTTCCCATTCTCCCGTGCAACGCGGCTGCTAGTCCTCCTTTCATGCAAAATCTTAAGGTTGCACCTCATGTCCAAGGCACCAAAGCCGACTAAAAATCAATAATCGATGACCAAAACTTGAATTGTACTGCTTCTTACTGGCGATTCCTTCAACTTAGAAGCTTCTTCTGTGTTCTACTATGGTGCTTTTAGAGTCTCCGCATACCGCAGCACGCGACATAGCTTTGCAGACGATAAATGTAACCGTCTCAGAGAGAAAAGCGGCCAATGTGACGATCTGGCCTTAAGTCGATTCGATAACAAATGACGAAAACGGACGGATTTCTCAGGTTTTTACTACATATGAAACCTTTTCACATTCTCCCGTGCAACGCGGCTGCTAGTCCTCCTTTCATGCAAAATCTTAAGGTCCTAGGTCATGTCCAAGCCACCAAAGCCGGCTAAAAGTCAATAATCGATAACCAAAACTTTAATTGGACTGCTTCTTACTGGCTATTGCTTCAACTTAGAAGTTCTTCTGTGTTCTACTATGGTGCTTTTAGTGTCTCCGCATACCCCAGCACGCGACATAGCTTTGCAGACGATAAATGTAACCGTCTCAGAGATAAAAGCGGCCAATGTGACGATCTGGCTTTAAGTCGATTCGATAACAAATGACGAAAACGGACGGATTTCTCAGGTTTTTGCTAAATATGAAAACTTTTCACATTCTCCCGTGCAACGCGGCTGCTAGTCCTCCTTTCATGCTAAATCTTAAGGTCCTAGGTCATGTCCTAGCCACCAAAGCCGGCTAAAAAGTGAACAATCTACAACTAAAACTTGAATTGTACTACCTCTTACTGGCTATTACTTCAACTTAGAAGCTTCTTCTGTGTTCTACTATGGTGCTTTTAGAGTCTCCGCATACCGCATCACGCGACATAGCTTTGCAGACGATATATGTAACCGTCTCAGAGAGAAAAGCGGCCAATGTGAGGATCTGGCTTTAAGTCGATTCGATAACAAATGACGATAACGGATGGATTTCTCAGGTTTTTACTACATATGAACCCTTTTCACATACTCCCGTGCAACGCGGCTGCTAGTCCTCCTTTCATGCAAAATCTTAAGGTCCTAGGTCATGTCCAAGCCACCGAAGCCGGCTAAAGAGTGAATAATCGACAACTAAAACTTGAATTCTACTACATCTTACTGGCTATTGCCTCAACTTAGAAGCTTCTTCTGTGTTCTACTATGGTGCATTTAGTGTCTCAGCATACCGCAGCACGCGACATCGCTGTGCAGACGATAAATGTAACCGATTCAGAGAGAAGAGCGGCCAATGTGACGATCTGGCTTTAAGTCGATTCGATAAAAAATGACGGAAACGGACGGATTTCTCAGGTTTTTACTACATATGAACCCTTTTCACATTCTCCCGTGCAACGCGGCTGCTAGTCCTCCTATAATGCAAAATCTTAAGATTCCACCTTATGTCCAAGGCACCAAAGACGGCCAAAGTTCAATAATCGATAACCAAAACTTGAATTGGACTGCTTCTTACTGGCTATTGGTTCAACTTAGAAGCTTCTTCTGTGTTCTACTATGGTGCTTTTAGTGTCTCCGCATACCGCAGCACGCGACATAGCTTTGCAGACGATAAATGTAACCGACTCAGAGAGAAGAGCGGCCAATGTGACGATCTGGCTTTAAGTCGTTTCGATAACAAATGACGAAAACGGACGGATTTCTCAGGTTGTTACTACATATGAACCCCTTTCATATTCTCCCGTGCAACGCGGCTCCTAGTCCTCCTTTCAGGCAAAATCTTAAGGTCCTAGGTCATGTAAAAGCCACCAAAGCTGGCTAAAAATCAATAATAGATAACCAAAAATAGAATTGTACTGCTTCTTACTGACTATTGCTTCAACTTAGAAGCTTCTTATATGTTCTACTATGGTGCTTTTAGAGTTTCCGCATACCGCAGCAGGCGACATAGCTTAGCAGACTATAAATGTAACCGTCTCAGAGAGAAAAGCGGGCAATGTGACGATCTGGCTTTAAGTCGATTCGATAACAAATGACGAAAACGGACGGATTTCTCAGGTTTTTACTACATATGAAACCTTTTCTCATTCTCCCGTGCAACGCGGCTGCTAGTCCTCCTTTCATGCAAAATCTTAAGGTTCCACCTCATCTCCAAAGCACCAAAGCCGACTAAAAATCAATAATCGATGACCAAAACTTGAATTGTACTGCTTCTTACTGGCGATTCCTTCAACTTAGAAGCTTCTTCTGTGTTCTACTATGGTGCTTTTAGAGTCTCCGCATACCGCAGCACGCGACATAGCTTTGCAGACGATAAATGTAACCGTCTCAGAGAGAAAAGCGGCCAATGTGACGATCTGGCTTTAAGTCGATTCGATAACAAATGACGAAAACGGACGGATTTCTCAGGTTTTTACTACATATGAACACTTTTCACATTCTCCCGTGCAACGCGGCTGCTAGTCCTCCTTTCAAGCAATATCTTAAGATTCCACCTTATGTCCAAGACACCAAAGCCCCCTAAAAATCAATAATCGATAACCAAAACTTGAATTGTACTGCTTCTTACTGGCTATTGCTTCAACTTAGAAGTTCTTCTGTGTTCTACTATGGTGCTTTTAGTGTCTCCGCATACCGCATCACGCCACATAGCTTTGCAGACGAAAAATGTAACCGTCTCAGAGAGAAAAGCGGCCAATGTGACGATCTGGCTTTAAGTCGATTCGATAACAAATGACGAAAACGGACGGATTTCTCAGGTGTTTACTATATATGAACACTTTTCACATTCTGCCGTGCAACGGGGCTGCTAGTCCTCCTTTCATGCAAAATCCTAAGGTCCTAGGTCATGTCCAAGCCACCAAAGCCGGCTAAAAAGTGAATAATCGACAACTAAAACTTGAATTGTACTACTTCTTACTGGCTATTACTTCAACTTAGAAGCTTCTTCTGTGTTCTACTATGGTGCTTTTAGTGTCTCCGCATGCCGCAGCACGCGACATAGCTTTGCACACGATAAATGTAACCGTTTTAGAGAGAAGAGCGGCCAATTTGACGATCTGGCTTTACGTCGATTCGATAACAAATGACGAAAACGGACGGATTTCTCAGGTTTTTACTACATATGAACCCTTTTCACATTCTCCCGTGCAACGCGGCTGCTAGTCCTCCTTTCATGCAAAATCTTAAGGTCCTAGGTCATGTGCAAGCCAGCAAAGCCGGGTAAAAGTCAATAATCGATAACCAAAACTTGAATTTTACTGCTTCTTACTGAGTATTGCTTCAACTTAGAAGCTTCTTATGTGTTCTACTATGGTGCTTTTAGTGTTTCCGCATACCGCGGCACGCGACATAGCTTTGCAGACGATAAATGTAACCGTCTCATAGAGAAAAGCGGCCAATGTGACGATCTGGCTTTAAGTTGTTTCGATATTAAATGACGATAACGGACGGATTTCTCAGGTTTTTACTACATATGAACCCTTTTCACATTCTCCCGTGCAACGCGGCTGCTAGTCCTCCTTTCATGCAAAATCTTAAGGTCCTAGGTCATGTCCAAGCCACCAAAGCCGGCTAACGAGTGAATAATCGACAACTAAAACTTGAATTCTACTACTTCTTACTGGCTATTGCTTCAACTTAGAAGCATCTTCTGTGTTCTACTATGGTGCTTTTAGTGTCTTCGCATACCGCAGCACGCGACATAGCTTTGCAGACGATAAATGTAACCGTCTCAGAGAGAAAAGCGGCCAATGTGACGATCTGGCTTTAAGTCGATTCGATAACAAATGACGAAAACGGACGGATTTCTCAGGTTTTTACTACATATGAACACTTTTCACATTCTCCCGTGCAACGCGGCTGCTAGTCCTCCTTTCAAGCAATATCTTAAGATTCCACCTTATGTCCAAGACACCAAAGCCCCCTAAAAATCAATAATCGATAACCAAAACTTGAATTGTACTGCTTATTACTGGCTATTGCTTCAACTTAGAAGTTCTTCTGTGTTCTACTATGGTGCTTTTAGTGTCTCCGCATACCGCATCACGCCACATAGCTTTGCAGACGAAAAATGTAACCGTCTCAGAGAGAAAAGCGGCCAATGTGACGATCTGGCTTTAAGTCGATTCGATAACAAATGACGAAAACGGACGGATTTCTCAGGTGTTTACTATATATGAACACTTTTCACATTCTGCCGTGCAACGGGGCTGCTAGTCCTCCTTTCATGCAAAATCCTAAGGTCCTAGGTCATGTCCAAGCCACCAAAGCCGGCTAAAAAGTGAATAATCGACAACTAAAACTTGAATTGTACTACTTCTTACTGGCTATTACTTCAACTTAGAAGCTTCTTCTGTGTTCTACTATGGTGCTTTTAGTGTCTCCGCATGCCGCAGCACGCGACATAGCTTTGCACACGATAAATGTAACCGTTTTAGAGAGAAGAGCGGCCAATTTGACGATCTGGCTTTACGTCGATTCGATAACAAATGCCGAAAACGGACGGATTTCTCAGGTTTTTACTACATATGAACCCTTTTCATATTCTCCCGTGCAACGCGGCTGCTAGTCCTCCTTTCATGCAAAATCTTAAGGTCCTAGGTCATGTCCAAGCCACCAAAGCCGGCTAAAGAGTGAATAATCGAACACTAAAACTTGAATTGTACTACTTCTTACTGGCTATTGCTTGAACTTAGAAGCTTCTTCTGTGTTCTACTATTGTGCTTTTAGTGTCTCCGCATACCGCAGCACGCGACATAGCTTTGCAGACGATAAATGTAACCGATTCAGAGAGAAGAGCGGCCAATGTGACGATCTGGCTGTAAGTCGATTCGATAACAAATGTCGAAAACGGACGGATTTCTCAGGTTTTTACTACATATGAACCCTTTTTACATTCTCCCGTGCAACGCGGCTGCTAGTCCTCCTTTCATGCAAAATCTTAAGGTCCTATGTCATGTGCAAGCCACCAAAGCCGGGTAAAAGTCAATAATCGATAACCAAAACTTGAAATGTACTGCTTATTACTGGCTATTGCTTCAACTTAGAAGCTTCTTCTGTGTTCTACTATGGTGCTTTTAGAGTCTCCGCATACCGCAGCACGCGACATAGCTTTGCAGACGATAAATGCAACCGATTCAGAGAGAAGAGCGGCCAATGTGACGATCTGGCTTTAAGTCGATTCGATAACAAATGACGAAAACGGACGGATTTCTCAGGTTTTTACTACATATGAACACTTTTCACATTCTCCCGTGCAACGCGGCTGCTAGTCCTCCTTTCATGCAAAATCGTAAGGTCCTAGGTCATGTCCAAGCCACCAAAGCCGGCTAAAAAGTGAACAATCGACAACTAAAACTTGAATTGTACTACTTCTTACTGGCTATTACTTCAACTTAGAAGCTTCTTCTGTATTCCACTATGGTGCTTTTAGAGTCTCTGCATACCGCAGCAGGCGACATAGCTTTGCAGACGATAAATGTAACCGTCTCATAGAGAAAAGCGGCCAATGTGACTATCTGGCTTTAAGTCGATTCGATAACAAATGACGATAACGGGCGGATTTCTCTGGTTTTTACTACATATGAACCCTTTTCACATACACCCGTGCAACGCGGCTGCTAGTCCTCCTTTCATGCAAAATCTTAAGGTCCTAGGTCGTGTCCAAGCCACCAAAGCCGGCTAAAGAGTGAATAATCGACAACTAAAACTTGAATTCTACTACATCTTACTGGCTATTGCTTCAACTTAGAAGCTTCTTCTGTGTTATACTATGGTGCTTTTAGTGTCTCAGCATACCGCAGCACGCGACATAGCTTTGCAGACGATAAATGTAACCGATTCAGAGAGAAGAGCGGCCAATGTTACGATCTGGCTTTAAGTCGATTCGATAACAAATGACGAAAACGGACGGATTTCTCAGGTTTTTACTACATATGAACCCTTTTTACATTCTCCCGTGCAACGCGGCTGCTAGTTCTCCTATCATGCAAAATCTTAAGATTCCACCTTATGTCTAAGGCACCAAAGACGGCCAAAAATCAATAATCGATAACCAAAACTTGAATTGGACTGCTTCTTACTGGCTATTGCTTCAACTTAGAAGCTTCTTCTGTGTTCTACTATGGTGCTTTTAGTTGTCTCCGCATACCGCAGCACGCGACATAGCTTTGCAGACGATAAATGTAACCGTCTCGGAGAGAAAAGCGGCCTATGTGACGATCTGTCTTTAAGTCGATTCGATAACAAATGACGAAAACGGACGGATTTCTCAGGTTTTTGCTACATATAACCACTTTTCACATTCTCCCGTGCAACGCGGCTGCTAGTCCTCCTTTCATGCAAAATCTTAAGGTTCCACCTCATGTCCAAGGCACCAAAGCCGGCTACATATCAATAATCGATAACCAAAACTTGAATTGTACTTCTTCTTACTGGCTATTGCTTAAACTTAGAAGCTTCTTCTGTGTTCTACTATGGTGCTTTTAGTGTTTCCGCATACCGCAGCACGCGACATATCTTTGCAGACGATAAATGTAACCGTCTCAGAGAGAAAAGCGGCCAATGTCACGATCTGGCTTTGAGTCGATTCGATAACAAATGACGAAAACGGACGGATTTCTCAGGTTTTTACTACATATGAACCCTTTTCACATTCTCCCATGCAACGCGGCTGCTAGTCCTCCTTTCATGCAAAATCTTAAGGTCCTAGGTCATGTGCAAGCCACCAAAGCCGGGTAAAAGTCAATAATCGATAACCAAAACTTGAATTGTACTGCTTCCCACTGAATATTGCTTCAACTTAGAAGCTTCTTATGTCTTCTACTATGGTGCTTTTAGTGTTTCCGCATACCGCAGCACGCGACATAGCTTTGCAGACTATAAACGTAACCGTCTCAGAGAGAAAAGCGGCCAATGTGACGATCTGGCTTTAAGTCGAATCGATAACAAATGACGTAAACGGACGGATTTCTCAGGTGTTTACTATATATGAACACTTTTCACATTCTCCCGTGCAACGCGGCTGCTAGTCCTCCTTCCATGCAAAATCTTAAGGTCCTAGGTCATGTCCAAGCCACCAAAGCCGGCTAAAAAGTGAATAATCGACAACTAAAAATTGAATTGTACTACTTCTTACTGGCTATTACATCAACTTAGAAGCTTCTTCTGTGTTCTACTATGGTGCTTTTAGTGTCTCTGCATACCGCAGCAGGCGACATAGCTTTGCAGACGATAAATGTAACCGTCTCATAGAGAAAAGCGGCCAAAGTGACGATCTGGCTTTAAGTTGATTCGATAACAAATGACGATAACGGACGGATTTCTCAGGTTTTTACTACATATGAACCCTTTACACATTCTCCCGTGCAACGCGGCTGCTAGTCCTCCTTTCATGCAAAATGTTAAGGTCCTAGGTCATGTCCAAGCCACCAAAGCCGGCTAAAGAGTGAATATTCGACAACTAAAACTTGAATTGTACTACTTCTTACTGGCTATTGCTTCAACTTAGAAGCTTCTTCTGTGTTCTACTATGGTGCTTTTAGTGTCTCCGCATACCGCAGCACGCGACATAGCTTTGCAGACGACAAATGCAACCGATTCAGAGAGAAGAGCGGCCAATGTGACGATCTGGCTTTAAGTCGATTCGATAACAAATGACGAAAACGGACGGATTTCTCAGGTTTTTACTACATATGAACCCTTTTCACATTCTCCCGTGCAACGCGGCTGCTAGTCCTCCTTTCATGAGAAATCTTAAGATTCCACCTTATGTCCAAGGCACCAAAGCCGGCCAAAAATCAATAATCGATAACCAAAACTTGAATTGGACTGCTTCTTACTGGCTATTGCTTCAACTTCGAAGCTTCTTCTGTGTTCTACTATGGTGCTTTTAGTGTCTCCGCATACCGCAGCACGCGACATAGCTTTGCAGGCGATAAATGTAACCGTCTCAGAGAGAAAAGCAGCCAATGGGACGATCTGGCTTTAAGTCGATTCGATAACAAATGACGAAAACGGACGGATTTCTCAGGTTTTTACTACATATGAACACTTTTCACATTCTCCCGTGCAACGCGGCTGCTAGTCCTCCTTTCATGCAAAATGTTAAGGTTCCACCTCATGTCCAACGCACCAAAGCCGGCTAAAATTCAATAATCGATAACCAAAACTTGAATTGTACTGCTTCTTACTGGCTATTGCTTCAACTTAGAAGCTTCTTCTGTGTTCTACTATGGTGCTTTTAGTGTCTCCTCATACCGCAGCACGCGACATAGCTTTGCAGACGATAAATGTAACCGATTCAGAAAGAAGCGTGCCCAATGTGACGACCTGGCTTTAAGTCGATTCGGTAACAAATGACGAAAACGGACGGATTTCTCAGGTTTTTACTTCTCTCATTCTCCCGTGCAACGGGACTGCTAGTCCTCCTTTCATGCAAAATCTTAAGGTTCCACCTCATGTCCAAGTTACCAAAGCCGTCTAAAAATCAGTAATCGATAACCAAAACGTGAATTGTACTGCTTCTTACTGGCTATTGATTCAACTTAGAAGATTCTTCTGGGTTCTACTATGGTGCCTTTAGTGTCTCCGCATACTGCAGCACGCGACATAGCTTTGCTGACGATAAATGTAACCGTCTCAGAGAGAAAAGCGGCCAATGTGACGATCTGGCTTTAAGTCGATTCGATAACAAATGACGAAAACGGACGGATTTCTCAGGTTTTTACTTCTCTCATTCTCCCGTGCAACGGGACTGCTAGTCCTCCTTTCATGCAAAATCTTAAGGTTCCACCTCATGTCCAAGGCACCAAAGCCGTCTAAAAATCAGTAATCGATAACCAAAACGTGAATTGTACTGCTTCTTACTGGCTATTGCTTCAACTTAGAAGATTCTTCTGGGTTCTACTATGGTGCCTTTAGAGTCTCCGCATACTGCAGCACGCGACATTCCTTTGCAGACGAAAAATGTAACCGTCTCAGAGAGAAAAGCGGCCAATGTGACGATCTGGCTTTAAGTCGATTCGATAACAAATGACGAAAACGGACGGATTTCTCAGGTTTTTACTTCTCTCATTCTCCCGTGCAACGGGACTGCTAGTCCTCCTTTCATGCAAAATCTTAAGGTTCCACCTCATGTCCAAGTTACCAAAGCCGTCTAAAAATCAGTAATCGATAACCAAAACGTGAATTGTACTGCTTCTTACTGGCTATTGATTCAACTTTGAAGATTCTTCTGGGTTCTACTATGGTGCCTTTAGTGTCTCCGCATACTGCAGCACGCGACATAGCTTTGCTGACGATAAATGTAACCGTCTCAGAGAGAAAAGCGGCCAATGTGACGATCTGGCTCTAAGTCGATTCGATAACAAATGACGAAAACGGACGGATTTCTCAGCTTTTTACTACATAAGAACACTTTTCACATTCTCCCGTGTAACGCGGCTGCTAGTCCTCCTTTCATGCAAAATCTTAATGTTCCACCTCATGTCCAAGGCACCAAAGCCGCCTAAAAATCAATAATCGATAACCAAAACTTGAATTGTACTCCTCCTTACTGGGTATTGCTTCAACTTCGAAGCTTCTTCTGTGTTCTACTATGGTGCTTTTGATGTCTCCGCATTCCGCAGCACGCGACATAGCTGTCCACACAATAAAAGTAACCGTTTCAGAGAGAAGAGCGGCCAATGAGACGATCTGGCTTTAAATCGATTCGATAACAAATGACGATAACGGACGGATTTCTCAGGTTTTTACTACATATGAACCCTTTTCACATTCTCCCGTGCAACGCGGCTGCTAGTCCTCCTTTCATGCAAAATGTTAAGGTCCTAGGTCATGTCCAAGCCACCAAAGCCGGCTAAAAAGTGAATAATCGAAAACAAAAACTTGAATTGTACTACTTCTTACTGGCTATTGCTTCGCCTTAGGAGCTTCTTCTGTGTTCTACTATTGTGCTTTTAGTGTCTCCGCATACCGCAGCACGCGACATAGCTTTGCAGACGATACATGTAACCGTTTCAGAGAGAAGAGCGGCCAATGTGACGATCTGGCTTAAAGTCGATTCGATAACAAATGACGAAAACGGACGGATTTATCTGGTTTGTACTACATATGAACACTTTTCACAGTCTCCCGTGCAACGCGACAGCTAGTCGCCCTTTCATGCAAAATCTTAAGGTCCTAGCTCATGGCCAAAACACCAAAGCCGGCAAAAAAGTCAATAATCGATAACTAAAACTTGAATAGTACTACTTCTAACTTACTATTACATTCTCTTAGAAACTTCTTCTGTGTTCTAATATGGTGCTTTTAGTGTCTCCGCATACTGCAGCACGCGACATAGCTTTGCAGACGATAAATGTAACGGTTTCAGAGCGAAGAGCGGCCAATGTGACGATCTGGGTTTAAGTCGATTCGATAACAAATGACGAAAACGTACGGATTTCTCAAGTTTTTACTACATATGAAATCTTTTCACATTCTTCCGTGCAACGTGGCTGCTAGACCGTCTATCATGCAAAATCTTAAGATCCTAGGTCATGTCCAAGCCACCAAAGCCGGCTAAAAAGTGAATAATCGAAAACAAAAACTTGAATTGTACTACTTCTTACTGGCTATTGCTTCGCCTTAGGAGCTTCTTCTGTGTTCTACTATTGTGCTTTTAGTGTCTCCGCATACCGCAGCACGCGACATAGCTTTGCAGACGATACATGTAACCGTTTCAGAGAGAAGAGCGGCCAATGTGACGATCTGGCTTAAAGTCGATTCAATAACAAATGACGAAAACGGACGGATTTATCTGGTTTGTACTACATATGAACACTTTTCACATTCTCCCGTGCAACGCGGCTGCTAGTCGCCCTTTCATGCAAAATCGTAAGGTCCTAGCTCATGGCCAAAACACCAAAGCCGGCAAAAAAGTCAAAAATCGATAACTAAAACTTGAATAGTACTTCTTCTAACTTACTATTACATTCTCTTAGAAGCTTCTTCTGTGTTCTACTATGGTGCTTTTAGTGTCTCCGCATACCGCAGCACGCGACATAGCTTTGCAGACGATAAATGTTACCGTTTCAGAGAGAAGAGCGGCCAATGTAACGGTCTGGCTTTAAATCGAATCGATAGCAAATGACGAAAACGTGCGGATTTATCAGGTTTTCTACTACATATGAACACTTTTCACATTCTCCCGTGGAACGCGGCTGCTAGTCCTCCTTTCATGCAAAATCTTAAGGTCCTAGGTCATATCCAAGCCACCAAAGCCGGCTAAAAAGTGAATAATCGACAACTAAAACTTGATTTGTACTACAACTTACTGGATATTACTTCAACTTAGAAGCTTCTTCTGCGTTCTACTATGGTGCTTTTAGTGTCTCCGCATACCGCAGCACGCGACATAGCTTTGCAGACGATAAATGTAACTGTCTCAGAGAGAAGAGCGGCCTTTGTGACGATCTGGCTCTAAGTCGATATGATAACAAATGACGAAAACAGACGAATTTCTCAGGTTTTTACTACATATGAACACTTTTCACATTCTCCCGTGCAACGCGGCTGCTAGTCGCCCTTTCATGCAAAATCTTAAGGTCCTAGCTCATGGCCAAGGCACAAAAGCTGGCAAAAAGGTCAATAATCGATAACTAAAACTTGAATAGTACTACTTCTAACTTACTATTACATTCTCTTAGAAGCTTCTTCTGTGTTCTACTATGGTGCTTTTAGTGTCTCCGCATACCGCAGCACGCGACATAGCTTTACAGACGATAAATGTTACCGTTTCAGAGAGAAGAGCGGCCAATGTAACGGTCTGGCTTTAAATCGATTCGATAGCAAATGACGAAAACGTGGGGATTTATCTGGTTTTTACTACATATGAACACTTTTCACATACTCCCGTGCAACGCGGCTGCTAGTCGCCCTTTCATGCAAAATCTTAAGGTCCTAGCTCATGGCCAAGGCACCAAAGCCGGCAAGAAAGTCAATAATCGATAACTAAAACTTGAATAGTACTACTTCTATCTTACTATTACATTCTCTTAGAAGCTTCTTCTGTGTTCTACTATGGTGCTTTAGGGGGCTCCGCATACCGCAGCACGCGACATAGCTTTGCAGACGATAAATGTAACCATTTCAGAGAGAAGAGCGTCCAATGTGACGATCTGGGTTTAAGTCGATTCGATAACAAATGACGAAAACGTACGGATTTCTCAAGTTTTTACTACATATGAAATCTTTTCACATTCTTCCGTGCAACGCGGCTGCTAGACCTTCTATCATGCAAAATCTTAAGATCCTAGGTCATGTCCAAGCCACCAAAGCCGGCTAAAAAGTGAATAATCGAAAACAAAAACTTGAATTGTACTACTTCTTACTGGCTATTGCTTCGCCTTAGGAGCTTCTTCTGTGTTCTACTATTGTGCTTTTAGTGTCTCCGCATACCGCAGCACGCGACATAGCTTTGCAGACGATACATGTAACCGTTTCAGAGAGAATAGCGGCCAATGTGACGATCTGGCTTAAAGTCGATTCGATAACAAATGACGAAAACGGACGGATTTATCTGGTTTGTACTACATATGAACACTTTTCACATTCTCCCGTGCAACGCGTCTGCTAGTCGCCCTTTCATGCAAAATCTTAAGGTCCTAGCTCATGGCCAAAACACCAAAGCCGGCAAAAAAGTCAATAATCGATAACTAAAACTTGAATAGTACTTCTTCTAACTTACTATTACATTCTCTTAGAAGCTTCTTCTGTGTTCTACTATGGTGCTTTTAGTGTCTCCGCATACCGCAGCACGCGACATAGCTTTGCAGACGATAAATATTACCGTTTCAGAGAGAAGAGCGGCCAATGTAACGGTCTGGCTTTAAATCGAATCGATAGCAAATGACGAAAACGTGCGGATTTATCAGGTTTTCTACTACATATGAACACTTTTCACATTCTCCCGTGGAACGCGGCTGCTAGTCGCCGTTTCATGCAAAATCGTAAAGTCCTAGGTCATGTCCAAGCCACCAAAGCCGGCTAAAAAGTGTATAATCGACAACTAAAACTTAAATTGTGCTACTTCTTACTGGCTATTGCTTCGCCTTAGGAGCATCGTCTGTGTTCTACTATTGTGCTTTTAGTGTCTCCGCATACCACAGCACACGACATAGCTTTGCAGACGATAAATGTAACCGTTTCAGAGAGAAGAGCGGCCAATGTAACGGTCTGGCTTTAAATCGATTCGATAGCAAATGACGAAAACGTGCGAATTTATCAGGTTTTTACTACATATGAACACTTTTCACATTCTCCCGGGCAACGCTGCTGCTAGTCGCCCTTTCATGCAAAATCTTAAGGTCCTAGCCAATGTCCAAGGCACCAAAGCCTTCTAAAAAGTCAACAATCGATAACTAAGACGTGAATTGTACTACTTCTTACTGGCTATTACATCAAAATAGAAGCTTCTTCTGTGTTCTACTATGGTGCTTTTAGTGTCTCCGCATACTGCAGCACGCGACATAGCTTTGCAGACGATAAATGTAACGGTTTCAGAGCGAAGAGCGGCCAATGTCACGATCTGGCTCGAAGTCGATATGATAACAAATGACGAAAACAGACGGATTTCTCAGGTTTTTACTACATATGAACACTTTTTACATTCTCCCGTGCAACGCGGCTGCTAGTCGCCCTTTCATGCAAAATCTTAAGGTCCTAGCCAATGTCCAAGGCACCAAAGCCTTCTAAAAAGTCAATAATCGATAAATAAGACGTGAATTGTACTACTTCTTACTGGCTATTACATCAACATAGAAGCTTCTTCTGTGTTCTACTATGGTGCTTTTAGTGTCTCCGCATACCGCAGCACGCGACATAGCTTTGCAGACGATAAATGTAATCGTTTCAGAGCGAAGAGCGGCCAATGTGACGATCTGGCTCTAAGTCGATATGATAACAAATGACGAAAACAGACGGATTTCTCAAGTTTTTACTACATATGAACACTTTTCACATTCTCCCGTGCAACGCGGCAGCTAGTCCTCCTTTCATGCAAAATCTTAAGGTCCTAGGTCATGTCCAAGCCACCAAAGCCGGCTAAAAAGTGAATAATCGACAACTAAAACTTGAATTCTACTACTTCTTACTGGCTATTACTTCAACATAGAAGCTTCTTCTGTGTTCTACTATGGTGCTTTTAGTGTCTCCGCATACCGCAGCACGCGACATAGCGTTGCAGACGATAAATGTAACCGTCTCAGAGATAAAAGCGGCCAATGTGACGATCTGGGTTTAAGTCGATTCGATAACAAATGACGAAAACGTACGGATTTCTCAAGTTTTTACTACATATGAAATCTTTTCACATTCTTCCGTGCAACGTGGCTGCTAGACCTTCTATCATGCAAAATCTTAAGATTCTAGGTCATGTCCAAGCCACCAAAGCCGGCTAAAAAGTGAATAATCGAAAACAGAAACTTGAATTGTACTACTTCTTACTGGCTATTGCTTCGCCTTAGGAGCTTCTTCTGTGTTCTACTATTGTGCTTTTAGTGTCTCCGCATACCGCAGCACGCGACATAGCTTTGCAGACGATACATGTAACCGTTTCAGAGAGAAGAGCGGCCAATGTGACGATCTGGCTTAAAGTCGATTCGATAACAAATGACGAAAACGGACGGATTTATCTGGTTTGTACTACATATGAACACTTTTCACATTCTCCCGTGCAACGCGGCTGCTAGTCGCCCTTTCATGCAAAATCTTAAGGTCCTAGCTCATGGCCAAAACACCAAAGCCGGCAAAAAAGTCAAAAATCGATAACTAAAACTTGAATAGTACTTCTTCTAACTTACTATTACATTCTCTTAGAAGCTTCTTCTGTGTTCTACTATGGTGCTTTTAGTGTCTCCGCATACCGCAGCACGCGACATAGCTTTGCAGACGATAAATGTTACCGTTTCAGAGAGAAGAGCGGCCAATGTAACGGTCTGGCTTTAAATCGAATCGATAGCAAATGACGAAAACGTGCGGATTTATCAGGTTTTCTACTACATATGAACACTTTTCACATTCTCCCGTGGAACGCGGCTGCTAGTCCTCCTTTCATGCAAAATCTTAAGGTCCTAGGTCATATCCAAGCCACCAAAGCCGGCTAAAAAGTGAATAATCGACAACTAAAACTTGATTTGTACTACAACTTACTGGATATTACTTCAACTTAGAAGCTTCTTCTGCGTTCTACTATGGTGCTTTTAGTGTCTCCGCATACCGCAGCACGCGACATAGCTTTGCAGACGATAAATGTAACTGTCTCAGAGAGAAGAGCGGCCTTTGTGACGATCTGGCTCTAAGTCGATATGATAACAAATGACGAATACAGACGGATTTCTCAGGTTTTTACTACATATGAACACTTTTCACATTCTCCCGTGCAACGCGGCTGCTAGTCGCCCTTTCATGCAAAATCTTAAGGTCCTAGCTCATGGCCAAGGCACAAAAGCTGGCAAAAAGGTCAATAATCGATAACTAAAACTTGAATAGTACTACTTCTAACTTACTATTACATTCTCTTAGAAGCTTCTTCTGTGTTCTACTATGGTGCTTTTAGTGTCTCCGCATACCGCAGCACGCGACATAGCTTTACAGACGATAAATGTTACCGTTTCAGAGAGAAGAGCGGCCAATGTAACGGTCTGGCTTTAAATCGATTCGATAGCAAATGACGAAAACGTGGGGATTTCTCAGGTTTTTACTACATATGAACACTTTTCACATACTCCCGTGCAACGCGGCTGCTAGTCGCCCTTTCATGCAAAATCTTAAGGTCCTAGCCCATGGCCAAGGCACCAAAGCCGGCAAGAAAGTCAATAATCGATAACTAAAACTTGAATAGTACTACTTCTATCTTACTATTACATTCTCTTAGAAGCTTCTTCTGTGTTCTACTATGGTGCTTTAGGGGGCTCCGCATACCGCAGCACGCGACATAGCTTTGCAGACGATAAATGTAACCATTTCAGAGAGAAGAGCGTCCAATGTGACGATCTGGGTTTAAGTCGATTCGATAACAAATGACGAAAACGTACGGATTTCTCAAGTTTTTACTACATATGAAATCTTTTCACATTCTTCCGTGCAACGCGGCTGCTAGACCTTCTATCATGCAAAATCTTAAGATCCTAGGTCATGTCCAAGCCACCAAAGCCGGCTAAAAAGTGAATAATCGAAAACAAAAACTTGAATTGTACTACTTCTTACTGGCTATTGCTTCGCCTTAGGAGCTTCTTCTGTGTTCTACTATTGTGCTTTTAGTGTCTCCGCATACCGCAGCACGCGACATAGCTTTGCAGACGATACATGTAACCGTTTCAGAGAGAATAGCGGCCAATGTGACGATCTGGCTTAAAGTCGATTCGATAACAAATGACGAAAACGGACGGATTTATCTGGTTTGTACTACATATGAACACTTTTCACATTCTCCCGTGCAACGCGGCTGCTAGTCGCCCTTTCATGCAAAATCTTAAGGTCCTAGCTCATGGCCAAAACACCAAAGCCGGCAAAAAAGTCAATAATCGATAACTAAAACTTGAATAGTACTTCTTCTAACTTACTATTACATTCTCTTAGAAGCTTCTTCTGTGTTCTACTATGGTGCTTTTAGTGTCTCCGCATACCGCAGCACGCGACATAGCTTTGCAGACGATAAATGTTACCGTTTCAGAGAGAAGAGCGGCCAATGTAACGGTCTGGCTTTAAATCGAATCGATAGCAAATGACGAAAACGTGCGGATTTATCAGGTTTTCTACTACATATGAACACTTTTCACATTCTCCCGTGGAACGCGGCTGCTAGTCGCCGTTTCATGCAAAATCGTAAAGTCCTAGGTCATGTCCAAGCCACCAAAGCCGGCTAAAAAGTGTATAATCGACAACTAAAACTTAAATTGTACTACTTCTTACTGGCTATTGCTTCGCCTTAGGAGCATCGTCTGTGTTCTACTATTGTGCTTTCAGTGTCTCCGCATACCACAGCACACGACATAGCTTTGCAGACGATAAATGTAACCGTTTCAGAGAGAAGAGCGGCCAATGTAACGGTCTGGCTTTAAATCGATTCGATAGCAAATGACGAAAACGTGCGAATTTATCAGGTTTTTACTACATATGAACACTTTTCACATTCTCCCGGGCAACGCTGCTGCTAGTCGCCCTTTCATGCAAAATCTTAAGGTCCTAGCCAATGTCCAAGGCACCAAAGCCTTCTAAAAAGTCAACAATCGATAACTAAGACGTGAATTGTACTACTTCTTACTGGCTATTACATCAAAATAGAAGTTTCTTCTGTGTTCTACTATGGTGCTTTTAGTGTCTCCGCATACTGCAGCACGCGACATAGCTTTGCAGACGATAAATGTAACGGTTTCAGAGCGAAGAGCGGCCAATGTCACGATCTGGCTCGAAGTCGATATGATAACAAATGACGAAAACAGACGGATTTCTCAGGTTTTTACTACATATGAACACTTTTTACATTCTCCCGTGCAACGCGGCTGCTAGTCCTCCTTTCATGCAAAATCTTAAGGTCCTAGGTCATATCCAAGCCACCAAAGCCGGCTAAAAAGTGAATAATCGACAACTAAAACTTGATTTGTACTACATCTTACTGGATATTACTTCAACTTAGAAGCTTCTTCTGCGTTCTACTATGGTGCTTTTAGTGTCTCCGCATACCGCAGCACGCGACATAGCTTTGCAGACGATAAATGTGACTGTCTCAGAGAGAAGAGCGGCCTTTGTGACGATCTGGCTCTAAGTCGATATGATAACAAATGACGAAAACAGACGGATTTCTCAGGTTTTTACTACATATGAACACTTTTCACATTCTCCCGTGCAACGCGGCTGCTAGTCGCCCTTTCATGCAAAATCTTAAGGTCCTAGCCAATGTCCAAGGCACCAAAGCCTTCTAAAAAGTCAATAATCGATAAATAAGACGTGAATTGTACTACTTCTTACTGGCTATTACATCAACATAGAAGCTTCTTCTGTGTTCTAGTATGGTGCTTTTAGTGTCTCCGCATACCGCAGCACGCGACATAGCTTTGCAGACGATAAATGTAACCGTTTCAGAGCGAAGAGCGGCCAATGTGACGATCTGGCTCTAAGTCGATATGATAACAAATGACGAAAACAGACGGATTTCTCAAGTTTTTACTACATATGAACACTTTTCACATTCTCCCGTGCAACGCGGCAGCTAGTCCTCCTGTCATGCAAAATCGTAAGGTCCTAGGTCATGTCCAAGCCACCAAAGCCGGCTAAAAAGTGAATAATCGACAACTAAAACTTGAATTCTACTACTTCTTACTGTCTATTACTTCAACATAGAAGCTTCTTCTGTGTTCTACTATGGTGCTTTTAGTGTCTCCGCATACCGCAGCACGCGACATAGCGTTGCAGACGATAAATGTAACCGTCTCAGAGAGAAAAGCGGCCAATGTGACGATCTGGGTTCAAGTCGATTCGATAACAAATGACGAAAACGTACGGATTTCTCAAGTTTTTACTACATATGAAATCTTTTCACATTCTTCCGTGCAACGCGGCTGCTAGACCTTCTATCATGCAAAATCTTAAGATCATAGGTCATGTCCAAGCCACCAAAGCCGGCTAAAAAGTGAATAATCGAAAACAAAAACATGAATTGTACTACTTCTTACTGGCTATTGCTTCGCCTTAGGAGCTTCTTCTATGTTCTACTATTGTGCTTTTAGTGTCTCCGCATACCGCAGCACGCGACATAGCTTTGCAGACGATACATGTAACCGTTTCAGAGAGAAGAGCGGCCAATGTGACGATCTGGCTTAAAGTCGATTAGATAACAAATGACGAAAACGGACGGATTTATCTGGTTTGTACTACATATGAACACTTTTGACAGTCTCCCGTGCAACGCGACAGCTAGTCGCCCTTTCATGCAAAATCTTAAGGTCCTAGCTCATGGCCAAAACACCAAAGCCGGCAAAAAAGTCAATAATCGATAACTAAAACTTGAATAGTACTACTTCTAACTTACTATTACATTCTCTTAGAAACTTCTTCTGTGTTCTAATATGGTGCTTTTAGTGTCTCCGCATACTGCAGCACGTGACATAGCTTTGCAGACGATAAATGTAACGGTTTCAGAGCGAAGAGCGGCCAATGTGACGATCTGGGTTTAAGTCGATTCGATAACAAATGACGAAAACGTACGGATTTCTCAAGTTTTTACTACATATGAAATCTTTTCACATTCTTCCGTGCAACGTGGCTGCTAGACCTTCTATCATGCAAAATCTTAAGATCCTAGGTCATGTCCAAGCCACCAAAGCCGGCTAAAAAGTGAATAATCGAAAACAAAAACTTGAATTGTACTACTTCTTACTGGCTATTGCTTCGCCTTAGGAGCTTCTTCTGTGTTCTACTATTGTGCTTTTAGTGTCTCCGCATACCGCAGCACGCGACATAGCTTTGCAGACGATACATGTAACCGTTTCAGAGAGAAGAGCGGCCAATGTGACGATCTGGCTTAAAGTCGATTCGATAACAAATGACGAAAACGGACGGATTTATCTGGTTTGTACTACATATGAACACTTTTCACATTCTCCCGTGCAACGCGGCTGCTAGTCGCCCTTTCATGCAAAATCTTAAGGTCCTAGCTCATGGCCAAAACACCAAAGCCGGCAAAAAAGTCAAAAATCGATAACTAAAACTTGAATAGTACTTCTTCTAACTTACTATTACATTCTCTTAGAAGCTTCTTCTGTGTTCTACTATGGTGCTTTTAGTGTCTCCGCATACCGCAGCACGCGACATAGCTTTGCAGACGATAAATGTTACCGTTTCAGAGAGAAGAGCGGCCAATGTAACGGTCTGGCTTTAAATCGAATCGATAGCAAATGACGAAAACGTGCGGATTTATCAGGTTTTCTACTACATATGAACACTTTTCACATTCTCCCGTGGAACGCGGTTGCTAGTCCTCCTTTCATGCAAAATCTTAAGGTCCTAGGTCATATCCAAGCCACCAAAGCCGGCTAAAAAGTGAATAATCGACAACTAAAACTTGATTTGTACTACAACTTACTGGATATTACTTCAACTTAGAAGCTTCTTCTGCGTTCTACTATGGTGCTTTTAGTGTCTCCGCATACCGCAGCACGCGACATAGCTTTGCAGACGATAAATGTAACTGTCTCAGAGAGAAGAGCGGCCTTTGTGACGATCTGGCTCTAAGTCGATATGATAACAAATGACGAAAACAGACGGATTTCTCAGGTTTTTACTACATATGAACACTTTTCACATTCTCCCGTGCAACGCTGCTGCTAGTCGCCCTTTCATGCAAAATCGTAAGGTCCTAGCTCATGGCCAAGGCACAAAAGCTGGCAAAAAGGTCAATAATCGATAACTAAAACTTGAATAGTACTACTTCTAACTTACTATTACATTCTCTTAGAAGCTTCTTCTGTGTTCTACTATGGTGCTTTTAGTGTCTCCGCATACCGCAGCACGCGACATAGCTTTACAGACGATAAATGTTACCGTTTCAGAGAGAAGAGCGGCCAGTGTAACGGTCTGGCTTTAAATCGATTCGATAGCAAATGACGAAAACGTGGGGATTTATCAGGTTTTTACTACATATGAACACTTTTCACATACTCCCGTGCAACGCGGCTGCTAGTCGCCCTTTCATGCAAAATCTTAAGGTCCTAGCTCATGGCCAAGGCACCAAAGCCGGCAAGAAAGTCAATAATCGATAACTAAAACTTGAATAGTACTACTTCTATCTTACTATTACATTCTCTTAGAAGCTTCTTCTGTGTTCTACTATGGTGCTTTAGGGGGCTCCGCATACCGCAGCACGCGACATAGCTTTGCAGACGATAAATGTAACCATTTCAGAGAGAAGAGCGTCCAATGTGACGATCTGGGTTTAAGTCGATTCGATAACAAATGACGAAAACGTACGGATTTCTCAAGTTTTTACTACATATGAAATCTTTTCACATTCTTCCGTGCAACGCGGCTGCTAGACCTTCTATCATGCAAAATCTTAAGATCCTAGGTCATGTCCAAGCCACCAAAGCCGGCTAAAAAGTGAATAATCGAAAACAAAAACTTGAATTGTACTACTTCTTACTGGCTATTGCTTCGCCTTAGGAGCTTCTTCTGTGTTCTACTATTGTGCTTTTAGTGTCTCCGCATACCGCAGCACGCGACATAGCTTTGCAGACGATACATGTAACCGTTTCAGAGAGAATAGCGGCCAATGTGACGATCTGGCTTAAAGTCGATTCGATAACAAATGACGAAAACGGACGGATTTATCTGGTTTGTACTACATATGAACACTTTTCACATTCTCCCGTGCAACGCGGCTGCTAGTCGCCCTTTCATGCAAAATCTTAAGGTCCTAGCTCATGGCCAAAACACCAAAGCCGGCAAAAAAGTCAATAATCGATAACTAAAACTTGAATAGTACTTCTTCTAACTTACTATTACATTCTCTTAGAAGCTTCTTCTGTGTTCTACTATGGTGCTTTTAGTGTCTCCGCATACCGCAGCACGCGACATAGCTTTGCAGACGATAAATGTTACCGTTTCAGAGAGAAGAGCGGCCAATGTAACGGTCTGGCTTTAAATCGAATCGATAGCAAATGACGAAAACGTGCGGATTTATCAGGTTTTCTACTACATATGAACACTTTTCACATTCTCCCGTGGAACGCGGCTGCTAGTCGCCGTTTCATGCAAAATCGTAAAGTCCTAGGTCATGTCCAAGCCACCAAAGCCGGCTAAAAAGTGTATAATCGACAACTAAAACTTAAATTGTACTACTTCTTACTGGCTATTGCTTCGCCTTAGGAGCATCGTCTGTGTTCTACTATTGTGCTTTTAGTGTCTCCGCATACCACAGCACACGACATAGCTTTGCAGACGATAAATGTAACCGTTTCAGAGAGAAGAGCGGCCAATGTAACGGTCTGGCTTTAAATCGATTCGATAGCAAATGACGAAAACGTGCGAATTTATCAGGTTTTTACTACATATGAACACTTTTCACATTCTCCCGGGCAACGCTGCTGCTAGTCGCCCTTTCATGCAAAATCTTATGGTCCTAGCCAATGTCCAAGGCACCAAAGCCTTCTAAAAAGTCAACAATCGATAACTAAGACGTGAATTGTACTACTTCTTACTGGCTATTACATCAAAATAGAAGCTTCTTCTGTGTTCTACTATGGTGCTTTTAGTGTCTCCGCATACTGCAGCACGCGACATAGCTTTGCAGACGATAAATGTAACGGTTTCAGAGCGAAGAGCGGCCAATGTCACGATCTGGCTCGAAGTCGATATGATAACAAATGACGAAAACAGACGGATTTCTCAGGTTTTTACTACATATGAACACTTTTTACATTCTCCCGTGCAACGCGGCTGCTAGTCCTCCTTTCATGCAAAATCTTAAGGTCCTAGGTCATATCCAAGCCACCAAAGCCGGCTAAAAAGTGAATAATCGACAACTAAAACTTGATTTGTACTACATCTTACTGGATATTACTTCAACTTAGAAGCTTCTTCTGCGTTCTACTATGGTGCTTTTAGTGTCTCCGCATACCGCAGCACGCGACATAGCTTTGCAGAAGATAAATGTAACTGTCTCAGAGAGAAGAGCGGCCTTTGTGACGATCTGGCTCTAAGTCGATATGATAACAAATGACGAAAACAGACGGATTTCTCAGGTTTTTACTACATATGAACACCTTTCACATTCTCCCGTGCAACGCGGCTGCTAGTCGCCCTTTCATGCAAAATCTTAAGGTCCTAGCCAATGTCCAAGGCACCAAAGCCTTCTAAAAAGTCAATAATCGATAAATAAGACGTGAATTGTACTACTTCTTACTGGCTATTACATCAACATAGAAGCTTCTTCTGTGTTCTACTATGGTGCTTTAAGTGTCTCCGCATACTGCACCCAGCGACATAGCTTTGCAGACGATAAATAACACCGTTTCAGAGGGAAGGGCGGCCAATGTGACGATCTGGCTTTAAGTCGATTCGATAACAAATGACGAAAACGGCCGGATATCTCATGTTTTTACTACATATGAACACTTTTCACATTCTCCCGTGCAACGCGGCTGCTAGTCCTCCTTCCATGCAAAATCTTAAGGTCCTAGGTCATGTGGAAGCCACTAAACCCGGCTACAAAGTGTATAATCGACAACTAAAACTAAAATTGTACTACTTCTTACTGGCTATTGCTTCAACTTAGAAGCTTCTTCTGTGTTCTACTATGGTGCTTTTAGTGTCTCCGCATACCGCAGCACGCGACATAGCTTTGCAGACGATAAATGTAACCGTTTCAAAGAGAAGAGCGGCCAATGTGACGATCTGGCTCTAAGTCGATTCGATGACAAATGACGAAAACAGACGCATTTCTCAGGTTTTTACTACATATGAACACTTTTCACATTATCCCGTGCAACGCACCCTCTAGTCCTCCTTTCATGCAAAATCTTAAGGTCCTAGCTCACGTCCAATGCCCCATAGCCCCCTAAAAGTCAATAATCGATAACTTAAACGTGAACTGTACTACTTCTTACTGGCTATTACATAAACTTAGAAGCTTTTTCTGTGTTCTACTATGGTGCTTTTAGTGTCTCGCACATTCCGCAGCACGCGACATAGCTTTGCAGACGATAAATGTAACCGTTTCAGAGAGAAGAGCGGCCAATTTGACGATCTGGCTCTAAGTCGATTCGATAACATATGACGAAAAGAGACGGATTTCTCAGGTTTTTACTACATATGAACACTTTTCACATTCTCCCTTGCAACGTGGCTGCTAAACCTCCTTTCATGCAAAACCTTAAGGTCCTAGGTCATGTCCAGGCCACCAAAGCCGGCTAAAAAGTGAATAATCGACAACTAAAACTTGAATTGTACTACTTCTTACTGGCTATTGCTTCAACTTAGAAGCTTCTTCTGTGTTCTACTATGGTGCTTTTAGTGTCTCCACATACCGCAGCACGCGTCATAGCTTTGCAGACGATAAATGTAACCGTTTCAGAGAGAAGAGCGTCCAATGTGACGTTCTGCCTCTAAGTCGATATGATAACAAATGACGAAAACAGACGAATTTCTCAGGTTTTACTACATATGAACACTTTTCACATTCTCCCGTGCAACGCGGCTGCTAGTCCTCCTTTCATGCAAAATCTTAAGGTCCTAGGTCATGTCCAAGCCACCAAAGCCGGCTAAACAGGGTATAATCGACAACTAAAACTTAAATTGTACTACTTCTTACTGGCTATTGCTTCAACTTAGAAGCTTCTTCTGTGTTCTACTATGATGCTTTTAGTGTCTCCGCATACCGCAGCACGCGACATAGCTTTTCAGACACTTCTCACATTCTCCCGTGCAACGCGGCTGCTAGTCCTCCTTCCATGCAAAAACTTAAGTACCTAGGTCGTGTCCAAGCCACCAAAGCCGGCTAAAGAGTGAATAATCGACAACTAAAACTTGAATTGTACTACTTCTTACTGGGTATTGCTTCAACTTAGAAGCTTCTTCTGTGTTCTACTATGGTGCTTTTAGTGTCTCCACATACCGCAGCACGCGACATAGCTTTGCAGACGATAAATGTAACCGTTTCAGAGAGAAGAGCGGCAAATGTGACGAAATGGCTTTAAGTCAATTCGATAACAAATGACGAAAACGGAGTGATTTCTCAAGTTTTTACTACATATGAACATTTTTCACATTCTCCCGTGCAACGCGGCTAATAGTCCTCCTTTCATGCAAAATCTTAAGGTCCTAGCTCATGTAAAGGGCACCAAAGCCGGCTAAAAAGTGAATAATCGATAACTAGAATGTGAATTGTACTACTTATTACTGGCTATTACATCAACTTAGAAGCTTCTTCTGTGTTGTACTATGGTGCTTTAAGTGTCTCCGCATACTGCACCCAGCGACATAGCTTTGCAGACGATAAATAACACCGTTTCAGAGGGAAGGGCGGCCAATGTGACGATCTGGCTTTAAGTCGATTCGATAACAAATGACGAAAACGGCCGGATATCTCATGTTTTTACTACATATGAACACTTTTCACATTCGCCCGTGCAATGCGGCTAATATTCCGCCTTTCATGCAAAATCTTAAGGTCCTAGCTGCTGTACAAAGCACCAAACTCGGCTAAAAATCAATAATCGATAAACAATACTTGAATTGTACTGCTTCTTACTGGCTATTGCTTCAACTTAGAAGATTTTTCTGTGTTCTACTATGGTGCTTTTAGTGTCTCCGCGTACCGCAGCACGCGACATAGCTTTGCAGACGATAAATGTAACCGTCTCAGAGAGAAGAGCGGCCAATGTGGCGATCTGGCTTTAAGTCGATTCGATAACAAATGACGAAAACGGCCGGATATCTCAGGTTTTTACTACATATGAACACTTTTTACATTCTCCCGTGCAACGCGGCTAATATTCCGCCATTCATGCGAAATCTTAAGGTCCTAGCTCATGCCCTAGGCCCCAAAAAATTATAAAAAGTCAATAATCGATAACTAAAACATGAATTGTACTGCATCTTACTGGGTATTACATCAACTTATAACCTGCTTTTGTGTTCTACTATGGTGCTTTTAGTGTCTCCGCATACCGCAACACGCGACATAGTTCTGCAGACGATAAATGTTACCGTTTCAGAGAGAAGAGCGGCAAAAGTGACGATCTGGCTTAAAGTCGGTTTGATAACAAATGAGGAAAACGGGCGAATATCTTAGGTTTTTACTACATATCAACACTTTTCACATTCTCCCGTGCAACGCAGCTCCTAGTTATCCTTTCATGCAAAATCGTAAGGTCATAGCTCATGTCCAAGGTACCAAAGCCGGCTAAAAAGTCTATAATCGATAACTAAAACTTGAATTGTAATACTTCTTACTGGCTATTACATCAACTTAGAAGTTCTTCTGTGTTCTACTATGGTGCTTTTAGTGACTCCGAATACTGCAGCACGCGTCATAGCTTCGCTGACGATAAATGTAATCGTTTCAGAGAGAAGAGCGGCCAATGTGACCATGTGGCTTTAAGTCGATTCGATAACAAATGACGAAAACGGACGGATTTTTCAGGTTTTTACTACATATGAAACACTTTTCCCATTTTCCCGTGCAACGCGGCTGCTAGTCCTCCTTTCATGCAAAATCTTAAGGTCCTAAGTCATATCCAAGCCACCAAAGCCGGCTAAAATGTGAATAATCGACAACTAAAACTTGAATTGTACTACTTCTTACTGGCTATTGCTTCAACTTAGAAGCTTCTTCTGTGTTCTACTATGGTGCTTTTAGTGTCTCGGCATACCGCACCCAGCGACATAGCTTTGCAGACGATAAATGTAACCGTTTCAGAGAGAAGAGCGGCCAATGTGCGATCTGGCTTTAAGTCGATTCGATAACAAATGACGAAAACGGACGGATTTCTAAGAGTTTTTACTACATATAAATACTTTTCACATTCTCCCGTGCCACGCTGCTGCTAGTTCTCCTTTCATGCAAAATCTTAAGATCCTAGCTCATGCCCAAAGCACCAAAAAAGGCTAAAAAGTCAATAATCGATAAATTAACGTGAATTGTACTACTTCTTACTGGGTATTACATCAACTTAGAAGCTTCATCTGTGTTCTACTATGGTGCTTCTAGTGACTCCACATACAGCAGCACGCGACATAGCTTTGCAGACGATAAATGTAACTGTTTCAGAGAGAAGAGCGGGCAATGTGACGAACTGGCTTTAAGTCGATTTGACAACAAATGACGGAAACGGGCGGATTTCTTAGGTTTTTACTACAAATGAGCACTTTTCACAGTCTCCCGTGCAACGCGGCTGCTAGTCCTGCTTTCATGCAAAATCTTAACGTCCTAGCTTATGCCCAAGGCACGAAAGCCGAATAAAAAGTCAATGATCGATAACTAAAACTGGAATTGTACTACTTCTTACTGTCTATTACAACAACTTAGAAGCTTCTTCTGTGTTCTACTATGCTGCCTTTAGTGTCTCCGCATACCGCAGCACGCGACATAGCGTTGCAGACGATAAATGTAACTGTTTCAGAGAGAAGAGCCACCAATGAGTCGATCTGGCTTTAAGTCGATTCGATAACAAATGACGGAAACGGAGGGAATTCTCAGGTTTTTACTATATATGAACATTTTTCACATTCTCCCGTGCAAAGCGGCTGCTACAGTTCCCTTCATGCAAAATCGTAACGTCCTAGCTCATGTCCAAGGTACCAAAGCCGGCTAAAAAGTCAGTAATCGATAACTAAAACTTGCATTGTACTACTTACTGGCTATTACTTCAACTTAGAAGCTTCCTCTGTGTTCTACTATGGTGCTTTTTGTGTCTCCGCATACCGCATCACGCGACATAGCTATACAGACGATAAATGTAACCGTTTCAGAGACAAGAGCTGCCAATGTAACGATCTGGCTTTCAGTCGATTTGATAACAAATGAGATAAAGGGACGGATGTCTCAGGTGTTTACTACATAAGAAAAATATTCAAATTCTCCCATGCAACGCAGCTGCTAGTCGTCCATTTTTGCAATATCGTAAGGTACTAGCTCCTGTCCAAGGTACCAAGCTGGGCTAAAAAGTCAATAATCGATAACTAAAACTTGCATTGTACTACTTATTACTGGCTATTACTTAAACTTAGAAGCTTCTTCTGTGTTCTGCTATGGTGCTTTTAGTGTCTACGCATACCGCATCACGCGACATAGCTTTCCAAACTATAAATGTAACCGTTTCAGTGAGAAGAGCGACCAATGTGACGATCTGGCTTTAAGTCGATTTGATAACAAATGACGAAACCGAACGGATTTCTAAGGTTTTTACTACAAATGAACACTTAACACATTCTCCCGTGCAACGCGGCTGCTAGTGGTCCTTTCATGCAAAGTCTTAAGGTCCTAGATCACGTCCAACGCACCCAGGAAGGGTAAAAGGTCAATAATCGATAACTAAAACTTTAATTGTAATGTTTCTTACTGACTATTACATGAACTTAGAAGCTTCTTCTGTGTTCAACTGCGGTGCTTTTAGTGTCTTGCGCATACGGCAGCACGCGACATAGCTTTGCAGACGATAAATGTAACCGTTTCAGAGAGAAGAGCGGCCAGTGTGACGATCTGGTTTTAAGTCGAACAGATAACAAATAACGAAAACGGCCGGATTTTTCAGGTTTTTTCTACATATAAACACTTTTCAGATTCTCCTGTGCAACGCGGCTGCTAGACTTCCCATCAAGCAAAATCGTAGGGTTCTAGCTTATTTCCAAGGCACCAAAGGAAGGTAAAAGGTAAATAATCAATAACTAAAACTTGAATTTTACTGTCTCTTACTGGCTATTACGTCAACATAGAAGCTTTTTCTGTGTTCTCCCATGGTGCTTTTAATGTCTGGCCCATACCGCAGCACGCGACATAGCTTTGCAGACGATAAATGTAACCGTTTCAGAGAGAAGAGCGGCCAATGTAACGTCCTTGCTTTAAGTCGATTCGATAACAAATGAAGAAAACTGACGGATTTCTAAGGTTGTTACTACATATGAACACTTTTCACATTGTCTCGAGCAACGCGGCTGCTAATCCTCCTTTCATACAAAATCGTAAGGTCCTAGCTCATGTCCAAGGCACCAAAGAAGGCTAGAAATTCAATAATCGATAGTTAAAACTTGAATTGTACTAAATCTTACTGGCTATTACAAAACCGAATAAAAAGTCAAAAACCGATAACTAAAACTTGAATTGTACCACTTCTTACTGGCTATTACATCAACTTAGAAGCTTCTACTGTGGTGCCTTTAGTGTCTCCGCATACCGCACCCAGCGACATAGCTTTGCAGGCGAAAAATGTAACCGTTTCAGAGGGAAGTGCGGCCAATGTGACGATCTGGGTTTAAGTCGACTCGATAACAAATGACGAAAACGGCCGGAATTCTCAGGTTTTTACTACATATTAACACTTTTCACGTTCCCTCGTGCAACGCGGCTGCTAGTCCTCATTTCATGCAAAATCTTAAGGTCCTAGATCATGTACAAGGCACCTAAGCCGGCTGAAAAGTGAATAATCGATAACGAAAACTTGAATTGTACTACTTCTTACTGGCTATAACATAAACTTAGAAGCTTCCTCTGTGTTCCACTATGGTGCTTTTAGTGTCTCCGCATACCGCACCCAGCGACATAGCTTTGCAGACGATAAATCTAACCAGTTCAGAGAGAAGAGCGGCCAATGTAACGTCCTTGCCTTAAGTCGATTCGATAACAAATGACGAAAACGGACGGACTTCTCAGTTTGTTACTACATATGAACACTTTTCACATTGTCCCGAGCAACGCGTATGCTACTCCTCCTTTCATACAAAATCGTAAGGTCCTAGCTCATGTCCAAGGCACCAAAAAAGGTTAAAAATTCAATAATCGATAATTAAAACTTGAATTTTACTACATCTTACTGGCTATTACATAGCAGAATAAAAAGACAAAAACCAATAACTAAAACTTGATTGTACTACTGCTTACTGGCTGTTACATCAACTTAGAATGTTCTTCTGTGTTCTACTATGGTGCTTTTAGTGTCTCCGCATACTTTAACACGCGACATAGCTATGCAGACGATAAATGTAACCGTTTCAGAGACAAGTGCTGCCAATGTAACGATCTGGCTTTAAGTCGATTCGATAACAAATGACGAAAACGGAAGGATTTCTCAGGTTTTTACCACGTATGAACACTTTTCACATTCTCCCGTGCAATTCGGCTGCTAGTCCTCCTTTCATGCAAAATCTTAAGGTCCTAGCTCATGACCAAAGCACCAAAGCCGGCTAAAAAGTCAATAAACGACAACTAGAACTTTAGTTGTACTACCTCTTACTGGGTATTACATCAACTTAGAAGCTTCTTCTGTGTTCTACTATGGTGCTTTTAGTGTCTCCGCATACCGCACCCAGCGACATAGCTTAGCAGCCGATAAATGTAACCGTTTCAGAGAGAAGAGCGGCCAACGTGACGATCTGGGTTTAAGTCGATTCGATAACAAATGACGGAAACGGAGGGAATTCTCAGGTTTTTACTATATATGAACATATTTCACATTCTCCCGTGCAAAGCGGCTGCTACAGTTCCCTTCATGCAAAATCGTAACGTCCTAGCTCATGTCCAAGGTACCAAAGCCGGCTAAAAAGTCAGTAATCGATAACTAAAACTTGCATTGTACTACTTACTGGCTATTACTTCAACTTAGAAGCTTCCTCTGTGTTCTACTATGGTGCTTTTTGTGTCTCCGCATACCGCAGCATGAGACATAGCTTTGCAGACGATAAATGTAACCGTTTCAGAGAGAAGAGCGGCCTACGTGACGATCTTGGTTTAAGTCTATTCGATAACAAATGACGATAACGGACGGATTTCTCAAGGTTTTTACTATATATGAACACTTTTCACATTCTCCCGCGCAAAGCGGCTGGTACACTTCGATTCATGCAATATCTTAAGGTAATAGCTCATGTCCAAGGCACCAAAAAAGGGTAAAAGATCAATAATCGATAACGAAAACTTGAATTGTACTGTTTCTTACTGGCAATTACATCAACTTGGAAGTTTCTTCTGTGTTCTACTATGGTGCTTTTAGTGTCTCCGCATACTGGAGCACGCGACATTGCTTTGCAGATGATAAGTGTAACCGTTTCAGAGAGAAGAGCGGCCAATGTAATGTCCTTGCCTTAAGTCGATTCGATAACGAATGACGAAAACGGACGGACTTCTCAGTTTGTTACTACATATGAATTCTTTTCACATTGTCCCGAGTAACACGGCTGCTAATCTTCCTTTCATACAAAATCGTAAGGTCCTAGCTCATGTCCAAGGCACCAAAAAAGGCTAAAAATTCAATAATCGATAATTAAAACTTGAATTGTAATACATCTTACTGGCTATTACATAGCAAAATAACAAGTCAAAAACCAACTACTAAAACTTGATTGTACTACTGCTTACTGGCTGTTACATCAACTTAGAAGGTTCTTCTGTGTTCTACTATGGTGCTTTTAGTGTCTCCGCATACCTTAGCACGCGACATAGCTATACAGACGATAAATGTAACCGTTTCAGAGACAAGAGCTGCCAATGTAACGATCTGGCTTTAAGTCGGTTTGATAACAAATGAGGAAAAGGGACGGATATCTCAGGTGTTTACTACATAAGAAAAATATTCAAATTCTCCCATGCAACGCAGCTGCTAGTCGTCCATTTTTGCAATATCGTAAGGTCCTAGCTCCTGTCCAAGGTACCAAAGCGGGCTAAAAAGTCAATAATCGATAACTAAAACTTGCATTGTACTACTTATTACTGGCTATTACTTCAACTTAGAAGCTTCTTCTGTGTTCTCCTATGGTGCTTTTAGTGTCTCTGCATACCGCATCACGCGACATAGCTTTCCAGACTATAAATGTAACCGTTTCAGTGAGAAGAGCGACCAATGTGACGATCTGGCTTTAATTCGATTTGATAACAAATGACGAAACCGAACGGATTTCTAAGGTTTTTACTACAAATGAACACTTAACACATTCTCCCGTGCAACGCGGCTGCTAGTGGTCCTTTCATGCAAAGTCTTAAGGTCCTAGATCAAGTCCAACGCAAACAGGAAGGGTAAAAGATCAATAATCGATAACTAAAACTTGAATTGTAATGTTTCTTACTGACTATTACATGAACTCAGAAGCTTCTTCTGTGTTCAACTATGGTACTTTTAGTGTCTTGCGCATACCGCAGCACGCGACATAGCCTTTCAGACTATAAATGTAACCGTTTCAGAGGGAAGAGCGGATAATGTGACGATCTAACTTTAAGTCGACTCCATAACAAATGACGAAAACGGCAGGATTTCTCAGGTTTTATCTAGATATGAACACTTTCCTCCCGTGCAACGCGGCTGCTAGTCCTCCTTTCATGCAGAATCGTAAGGTCCTAGCTCATGTACAAGGCACCAAAGCCGGCTGAAAAGTGAATAATCGATAACGAAAACTTGATTTGTACTACTTCTTACTGGCTATTACATGAACTTAGAAGCATCTTCTGTGCTCTACTATGGTGCTTTTAGTGTCTCCGCATACCGCAGCACGCGACATAGCTTTCCAGACGATAAATGTAACCGTTTCAGAGACAAGAGCGGCCAATGTGACGAACTGGCTTAAAGTCGATTTGATAACAAATGACGAAAACGGACGGATTTCTCAGGTTTTTACTACAAATGAACACTTTTCACATTGTCCCGAGCATCGCGGCTGCTAATCCTCCTTTCATACAAAATCGTAAGGTCCTACCTCATGTCCAAGGCACCATAAAGCTAAAAATTCAATAATCGATAATTAAAACTTGAATTGTACAACATCTTACTGGCTATTACAAAGCAGAATAAAAAGTCAAAAACCAATAACTAAAACTTGATTGTACTACTGCTTACTGGCTGTTACATCAACTTAGAAGGTTCTTCTGTGTTCTACTATGGTGTTTTTAGTGTCTCCGCATACTTTAGCACGCGACATAGCCATGCAGACGATAAATGTAACCGTTTCAGAGACAAGTGCTGCCAATGTAACGATCTGGCTTTAAGTCGATTTGGTAACAAATGACGAAAAGGGACGGATATCTCAGGTGTTTACTACATAAGAACAATTTTCACATTCTCCCATGCACGCAGCTGCTAGTCGTCCATTCTTGCAATATCGTAAGGTCCTAGCTCATGTCCAAGGTACCAAAGCGGGCTAAAAAGTCAATAATCGATAACTAAAACTTGGATTGTACTACTTCTTACTGGCTATTACTTCAACTTAGAAGCTTCTTCTGTGTTCTGCTATGGTGCTTTTAGTGTCTCCGCATACCGCATCACGCGACATAGCTTTCCAGACAATAAATGTAACCGTTTTAAGAGAAGAGCGACCAATGTGACGATCTGGCTTTAAGCCGATTTGATAACAAATGACGAAAACAAACGGATTTCTAAGGTTTTTACTACAAATGAACACTTAACACATTCTCCCGTGCAACGCGGCTGCTAGTGCTCCTTTCATGCAAAATCGTAAGGTCCTAGCTCATGTACAAGGCACCAATGCCGGCTAAAAAGTGAATAATCGATAACAAAAAACTTGATTTGTACTACTTCTTACTGGCTATTACATGAACTTAGAAGCATCTTCTGTGTTCTACTATGGTGCTTTTAGTGTCTCCGTATACCGCAGCACGCGACATTGCTTTGCAGACGATAAATGTAACCGTTTCAGAGAGAAGAGCGCCCAATGTATCGATATGGCTTTAAGTCGATTCAATAACAAATGGCGAAAACGGACGGATTTCTCAGGTTTTTACTACATATGAACACTTTTCACATTCTCCCGTGCAAGGCGGCTGCTAGACTTAGCTTCATGTAAAATCTTCAGGTCCTAGCTCATGTCCAAGGCACCAAAGAAGGGTAAAAGGTCAATAATCGATAACTAAAACTTGAATTGCACCGTTTGTTACTGGCTATTACATCAACTTAGAAGCTTCTTCTGTGTTCTACTATGGTGCTTTTAGTGTCTCGCGCATACCGCAGCACGCGACATAGTTTTCCAGACGATAAATGTAACCGTTTCAAAGAGAAGAGCGGCCAATGTGACTATCTGGCTATATGTCGGTTCGATAACAAATGACGAAAACGGACGGATTTCTCAGGTTTTTACTACATATGAACACTTTTCACATTCCCTCGTGCAATGCGGCTTCTAGACTTCCCTTCATGCAAAATCCTAAGGTCGTAGCCCATGTCCAAGGCACCAAAGCCGGCTAAAAATCAATAATCGATAACCAAAACTTGAGTTGTACTGCTCCTTAGTGGCTGTTACATCAAATTAAAAGCTTCTTCTGTGTTCTACTATGGTGCTTCCAGTGTCTCCGCATACCGCAGCACGCGACAAAGTTTTGCACATGATATATGTAACCGTTTCAGGTTGAAAACGGCCAATGTGATGATCTGGCATTACGTCGATTCGAAAGCAGATGACGGAAACGGGCGGGTTTCTTAGGTTTTTACTGCACATGAAAACTATTCACATTCTCCCGTGCAACGTGGTTGCTAGACGTCCCCTCATGCCAAATCTTGAGGTCCTAGCCCATGTCCAAGGCACCAAAGCTGGCTAAAAATTCAATAATCGATAACTAAAACTTGATTTGTACTGCTTCTTACTGGCTATTACACCAAATTAAAAGCTTCTTCTGTGTTCTACTATGGTGGTTTTAGTGTCTCCGCAATCGCAGCACGCTACATAGCATTGCAAACGATAAATGTAACCGTTTCAGAGAGAAAACGGCCAATGTGACGATCTCGCATTACGTGGATTCAAAAGCAGATGTGAAAACGGGCGGATTTGTTAGGTTTTTAGTTCATATGAACACTTTTCACATTCTCTCGTGTAACGTGGCTGCCAGACCTTGTTTAATGCCAAATCTTAAGGTAGTAGGTCATTTTACTGGCAAAGCCGGCTAATAAATCAATAATCGATAACTAAAACCTGAATTGTACTGTTTCCTACGGGCTACTTACATAAACCTAGAAGCTTCTTCTATGTTCTACTGTGTTGCTATTAGTGCCTCCGCATACCGCAGCACACAACATAAGTTTGCAGACGATGAAGGTAACCGCTTCACAGAGAAATTTCAAATTCTGTGTCTGTGTCTATTGCCTGCTCATATAGTTTAAAGCAGGTTGCTCTAAATGCCCAGTGGATCTGATTCCCGTGATACCCATTCTAAACAATCTCGGATTGGGAAAGACCAAGCTCAGCTTATAGTCTGGGAAGTTGACATATCTTAGACAGTAAAATATGATGGTTAAAGATGTCCACTGAGTATTCCCATATACACTGAAGTTAGCTTTGAACAACAAATTATTAATTGGCCACCTACTCTTGACTCAATAGCTACTAAGATCTTTCACTGGTGAAGGAGTTGACGACGTTGTTACGTCCATTAGAGGCTTCTGTAGTTTTCTGAGAATGATGTGATATAATTGTGCCTTGTGATTTTCTGTGGAGTTCCAGAATAAGTTCTACACTGGTGCAGGACATTCATTCCTGCTGTTCTTATTCGAGGCAATCCTGGATTCTGAATCTCAAGCACCAGTGGATTAGAAACAGCAATGCAACCTCTGTCTTCCTGGCTGTCCACTATTTCAAAGTGCTGTGGTTGACAGTCTCTTCTCATTGTGCAGTGCTTGTAGATTATTGTAAATGGATAAACTGCAATATTTAGAACATCTCATTCTAAACTTTCTAAAGAACGAGACTTTTCTGTCGCGACCACTTTTTGTGTGAGGTGATAAATACCAGGAATTTTGTTGCATTTTGAGAACCTAATGGTGACATACATTAGTGTCTGTGTAAATTAATGGAACTGGATTTTTTCTGAGGTCGGCAGTTTTCCGAAGGTCGGCGTTTTCCCACGATATCGTCGTTTTTCCCCGAGGCTGGCGGTTTACCCCGAGGTCGGCGTTTTTCCCCCGAGGTCGGCGTTTTACCCCGACGTCGGCGTTTTTCCCTCGACGTCTGCGTTTTTCCCCGAGGTCGGCGTTTTTTCCCTAGGTCTGCGTTTTTGCACCGAGGTCGGATCGGCGATTTTTTCCCCGAGGTCCAGAAATCTACGAATATATTGAAAATCCAAAGTATTTTCATGTATATCGAACTATACTGATATGTCATGTCATCTTGAAACATATATCCGACCACTAGATATCGGTATTTATCGAGATAGCGATATATTTCGATATATCTATTTATTTCGAGAATCGTTTTCTTAGGGGTACAGATTTATTTCGAGACGTCCAGTTTTTTCCCATTATCGATTTATTTCGGTATATTGACTTATTTCGAGGCACACATTATATCGAGATGTCGATTTATTTCGAGATATCTATCTATACTGAGGAGTCCATTTATTTCGAGGTATCGATTGGTTTCGAAGTACACGTTTACGTCGAGTTATCGATTTATTTTGATATACCGACGCAATCGGGTTGTCTATATATTTCGAGGTATCGATATATTTCAATGTATCGGTGTACTTCAGATATCAATTAATATCGAGACATCGATATATTTCAAGGAACCTCTATATCTCAAGTAATCCATAAATTTCTAGATATCGTATTTTTAGAGATATCTTTATATTACGAGGTACCATTATATTTCAAGATATCAATATGTTTCTATACCTCGATTTATCTCGAGAGCTCCTTGAGTTTCGAGATATCGTTCTATATGGTAAGCTGAATGCATCTAGATGTCGATATATTTCGGGATATCGAATCATTTCGATGTAGCAGTCTTTTGGAGGTGTCGATTTATTTCGAAGTTTCGATTTTTCTCATTGTGTCGATTTATTTCGAGGTTGCGATTTATTTCGGGGTGGCCTTTTATTTCTAGGTGTTGATTTATTTCGAGGTGTCGATATATTTCGATGTGACGATATATTTCGACGTTACTTGTCGACTGCATCAGCTTAGAACCTATTTCGTACAGAGTGGTGCGACTGCATACCTCAGAAGGCGACATTGATATCCAGACGATGAATGTAAACGTTTCCGAGAGAAAAGCGTCCAATGTGACGAATTGGCACTACGTCATTATGAAAACAAATGACGGAAACGTGAGGTTTCTGCCACTCAAAGTGCTGCCAACTTTCACCCCAACCCCTCCTCACTCTCCCCAGTCGTGGCGATCAGCTGGTGTGATAGAAATGGACACAGGAAAGTAATAACGTTCCATGAAATCCCATTCTAGGGAGGTTCAAGGGTAAATGTTCCAGACGGTTTATTTGCATTAAGACACGCATACTGGACATCTACAATGTCACATCTGCCAGATCGTTTCTATTGTCAGCAGTGGAAAACAAAACAGCGTACTGAAAAAGCCATAGTGAAACGCGGTTTTTGGTAGACGAAATAATAGGAATACTCTAGCCACTGATAATGATGATCTAATGAGAATTCTGGTATTGTTTTGAAAGATGCATTTAAATATGCATTGAACGTAGCTCCAAATTATTTTGAGAATTATAATTGCGGTATGATGAATCTACACTGGAGATTTGGTAATGCAAAACATTTCGATCTGAGAATACTTTACGTGATAGAACGGCATTGACCTTGTGTGTCATTAGGGTAAAGTTAATTTGCCGCCATTAACAAAAAATTTATCCGCCATTAACATAAAATCTATTTTTCAGCGCACTTCAATAAGGACTCACTTCAGATGATTGGACAATTAAAGAGAACTCAAACCGTTATTTTAATAGTATTCGTAGGTCCAATGCAGCATTTACCGTGGACAGTCCCTGAGCCAAGACTGTCAATTTTATGTAGGGAGCACTACTTTAAGAAAGCACTCCGTGTTCAGGCCACAAGTGGCCAATCAGGACCATCCGACCGCCACGTCATTCGCACTGAGGGTGGAGGAGGAGCTGGCTCTCCCACTCGTTGTGGTAGTTTCCTTTGACTTGAGCCGCTACTATTCGGTCGAGTAGTTCCTCAATTGGCATCGCAAAGCTGAGTGCAACCCGAAAAATGGAAACAGCGCATAGCGGATCGGATGGTCACCCATCCAAGTGCCGACCACGCCCGAAAGTGCTAAACTTCAGTGATCTGACGGGAACCGGTGTATCCACTGCGGCAAGGCCGTTGCCCCTCCAACTTTTACATGATATTTTTGATCGTAGATCAGGTCTGATGGCTGGAAAGAATGGACGTTTACCATGTTATGCACATTTATATTTTCACTACGTCGACACAGCTGGTCCAATTTCGACCACAGGTGATGGTAGCCATAATGATGGAGCCAAGCATCCTGTGTACATTAGTTGCACCCATGTGTGTGGGGATCACAGCATTCGTGACATTTAAATTTGTTACTTCTTTGGTACTATATTCGCAATAAATTTTGCAGACAGTATCCGCATATGACGCTGAATGTACCTACAAAATTATATCATTGTACGACACATGTTTCAGGAGATACGTCATAAAAACTCAGGACAAGGCCAGACGCTGCATAGTACGGACGTGGACGCACAGCTGTAAATAAATGCCTGGTCAACACCAAGCTTTTCCGCTAGTCATCTATACAGATAAAAAAATCCCCAATATTGCCCACCAGCGTATTTTTGAAAAACCTTTATTTTGTCATCCATTTTTTCCTGTAAAAATCGTAAAAGCCGAGCATCATTGTGTTTTTAAAAATCGTTTCCTATTGTCATCTCTTTTTATGTATTTTAAACCATCTATCGCTTGTGTAACCTGTGGCTACAAGTCCATTCCCTTTATGGGGTAATCGAAATAATGAACAACGGAAAAAAGTGTGGGTCAATTTCTTCCTCATTTTTCGGAACTTCTGATAATAGTAAATCGTTGGCCCTTTGAGGGCGTGGTAGGTACATACAAGAGATTAGTGTAAGATTAGAATTTGGGTTAGATACAGTGCCAGGAGGTTTTGTTTCTATCTGGCTAGCTTCAGAGTACTTCACCATCTACTAAGTGATGCGTTTCATTGGGAATGGTGTGTTCTGTGCTAGGTCTACCCTTACTCCACAATGCTGTTCCCTCGATGCTATTAAAACCAGGATGTTATCAAAATATATGCACAGTGGCAGACTGGAGTCTGCAGAAATATTTCCAGTGGTGGGGAGGGGGGAAGGCGCGTCGGGGCTGGAATGCATGATTCTGAAACTGGCACTCTGTGTACAAATCAGCTGGTCAGTTACGAGGTGCATCAAGCTACAAGACCCTAACTGTATAAGCGCTACAACTGGTCAAAGCTAAGGTTTAGCAGTATTGTGGAGAATTCTTATCTGGAAGAGTATGAGTATACTGTAACGAATAAAAACTCTTTACTCCAGATTCCAAGGATGGTTAGGGGCGACGGGTGAAAGTGCCCTTTTGCCAATCCTCCCCTCCCCACCTCCTCCCCTCCCCCTCCCCTTCCCCCTCGCGGACGCCAATGGCTGGCCCGTTCATTTTGAGAACATCAGAGTTGCAGTAACCTTTCTGAGAAACTGTTCTAGATGTCCTTGCGCGTCAATCTTACCACTCAGAACAGCAGTGGGAATGTCGGTTATCGCTGAAACAACTGGTTTTCGGCTCTTATCAGTTTCCCAGCCTCACTTTAACCTAATTGTTAAAGCCCGTCACAATACCAGTTCTTGTAATAACCGATTTTCAGTCTTTTATTTACATTATTTCCTCTAGTAAACGTAGAAATCAAACAAAGATTAAAAAAATTTTACTTTCTCAGTTTATTGATAAATGGAATCAAAACGTCAAATACATTTATGACGACCTGCAGCCGTCCAGAACGAAATTAGAATTATATTAATACCGTCAGCTGCTCACGGGTGTCGATAAATATCAACGGGGACAGGTGACAATGTGTGCACGTCTGGGACTCGAACCGGGATATCCTGCTTACGTGGCAGGCGCTCTGCCCATCTGAGCCACCGAGGGCACAGACGATAGTGTGACTGCAGGTACTATCTCGCGCACGCCTCCCGCGAGACTCACATTCTCACCTTGCATATGCACACACTACATTCGTAGTGTCCCACACCAACACACTCATTACTCGTGGAACACATTCTTACCAAGTCCCGTAGCAGTTCGGGGAATACTTGTGCATCTTCACAGAAGAAGGTCATGGCTGGTATTGCCAGAACCATATACTTATATGGATATGGACATGTCTTCCACGAGGAATGAGTGTGTTGGAGTGGGACTCTACGACTGTAGTGTATGGACATTCAAGGTGAGAATGTGAGTCTCGCAGGAGGCGTGCGCGAGATAGTCCCTGCAGTCGAACCATACACTGTGCCCTCGGTGGCCTAGATGGATAGAGCGTCTGTCATTTTAGCAAGAGATCCCGGGTTCGAGTCCCGGTCGCGGCACACATTTTCACTTGTCCACGTTGATATTTATCAACGCCCTTGAGCAACTGACGGTATTAATATAATTCTAATTTCTTTCAATTAAATAGTCCAATAAAACTTTGTCCGATGTTCGCTGCTTCTCTCAAAATATAGCGAGTGCTTCTATACTACAGAAAACTGCCAGTATTATCCTACTGATTTTAGTTTTTAGAACTCTGATCAAAAATTATATTGAAATCGGTTATCACAGCACTATGCGGGCATTACGTATAGTCCAGCGATAAAGAGTGAAAACTGCGGCAGGAGAACTCTCTTTTTCGTTTTAATTTCTCTGTTAAAGGCTAAAAGCAGATAACGGCATACTACGTAGACACAGGCAGCAGATCACGCACTTTCTATTTTTATCCCGAACTATGAATGATTTGTAAAATTTTAACTTTTTTCCTTGTATGATGTCGCAAGTGACCAAATCGACCATTGTGCTTCACTCGTACTGCATATCGTAAAATACTTCCAGGCTTTCAGATGGTGCCATTCTGTGTTACAACTGACGTTCGACAACAGCGAGAAACTGCGTCCATTCTCGCGAACTGCTTGTATAACAGGCACGCACAGTATTGTCTCGGCAATGTTGGACCAATTCATTTGTTGCTCGTTTCTATCAGCAGTGTTATTAAAGCGGCATACATCACTTTACCCATTTTTTCTGTAATAACGCAGTATTTTAGAACTATGGAAATCTTACGAATAAAAATTACTCGTCTTTTTTAAAAAAGGTTTATTTGAAAACTAAAAATTTTACTACGACAGCTGTGGCTAATTGGTATATCTGTTTTTACGTGGTTATCAGGAAAAAATAAAAAGATACTTGTTATAACCGAGAGCAAACAAATACCGAAAGACATCGGTTATTCAGAACTAAAATACCCATGTCGTTATAACTGATCGGTTTTTCTATCTCTAAACTGCAATGTCGCCACAGAAAAGTGTGTCGTTCCATCAATGTCCATAGCAACTTTGAGATATGTAAGTGTTTATGCGCAATATCGGCAAATGGAAACACGAAGTGGTAATAAGCACCTGAGCGATAGAATTTATTTCACAGTCAGAAAAGTCGAGTGAGAGACAAGACTGAATCACTGTAATAGAAATTATATGGAAAGCTGTGCAAAGGAAAATTTCCAGTTCTTTCGTGGATTCCAAAATTGAAGCCAAGTCCGGGACATCAAGGTGACATAGTCTTATACGGATAGTATTCCATGACTAACGTAATTGGCCCACATACTGTACTGGTATACTGATAATATTACACTACTAAGGTAATTTACCTGAAGTAATTTACAAACATGTAACTATAACATTCGCTACTACTCATTACGCTAATTGACCTTCAGCCATTAAGCGCAAGCGCAGATCTCAGTTATGATACGTGCGCCATCCAAAAATTTATCAAGGTGGTAACTCAACACAACTACAAACGATCATTGTGTGCAAAATAAATAGAACACCTCATAAGAAGAACATGACGGGTTTGAATCATTCCCACCGCAAAGGATGAAATATTCAGGCTTGCACATAAGACCACTTGATAACTAACCAGAAATTCAGATTAGTTGTAGCTTCGGTGACAATCACCTTTTTTACATTTTCCCCGTAAACTAGATAATTATGAAACGTAACAACTACTCTAAAATATCTGCAGCAACGGACTTGCCGCGGAGGTTACATCGGTTCACGTGAGATCACCGAAGTTAAGTGCGTTGTCGGGCGTTGAAGGCAATTGGATGGGTGATCATCCAGTCCGCCATGCGCTCTTGCCATTTTTCGGGGTGCACTAAGCCTCATGATGCCAATCGAGGAGTTACTCGACCCAATAGTAGCGGCTCCGGTCAAAGAAAACCATCATAACGACTGGGAGAACAGTGTGCTGACCCCCGCCCCTCCTGTTCGCATCCTCCACGGATGATGACACGGCGGTCGGATGGTCCCGTCCCAGCAGGCCACTCGTGGCCTGAAGACGGAGTGCTTACAAAGCAAACTACTCTCCAGTGGATGGTCGTACTACTGAGACCTTGATTCCTGGCATCAATAACAGATGGCAGCACAAGAGGTTGCCTTACGCCTACTGCCGAATTTTGCGATCTGTCGTAAGCCTGCGTAAGCACGTGGGGCCTTCCATCTTAAGTGCAAGCATATCCATTGCGTTTTCTGCCGCGCGACTTGAGTGGAATGTTTCATTATTTCTGAAATATTATAGAAATGTTTTTCGTTGTATATCCTCACAATCGGTACTGAATTCACTGTAAAATTACTTGCTCACTTTTCGGAACTTCCGTTCATAGTAAATCGATACTATTTGAAGCCGTGGTAGACACGAGTCTAGTGTGCTTCACCTACAGCACCTTCTGTGTCAGTCTCGGTTCCTATGTCGCTGATTTCACAACTAACAGTTCGTTATCTACTGAGTATACTGTCTGTTGCACGACACTATCCCTCCCACGCTGCTAAATGTAGGTCGTCGGCAAAATATGACTGCAGTGGAACAAGGGCGTCTGCAGAAATTTCCCCAGGAGGTGGTGGTGGCATTGTTAGTGGTGTGTGTGTGTGTGTGTGTGTGTGTGTGTGTGTGTGTGTGTGTGTGTGTGTGCGTGTGTGTGTGGAGGCCATTACTATGAAATTCACGCAGTCCAGACCGCCAAGGAAAATAAACCTTGAGATTTGGAATGGGTGTTGATCTTATACCGCTTATGCTGCATATTTCGAAATTCCACCTCTAAGGGGGATACACAGGAAATGAAAGGATTTTTGAAACATGTAGCTATTAAGGTAATTTTGAAGCTTGGCAGACGAAAACTTGTATCTGGTTTCTAGGTCAGAAATAAAGAAATATGTGTTCCAGTATTATTGGGAATTTAACCTCTATGAGGTGAAATAGTGGATGAACATTTTATTTTGAGATAAAAAATTATGGAAGAACTATGGAAGTATTTTTAAGGCTACATCTACGAAAATTGGTATTTGACTTCAAGGTTACAAATAAGAAAATACGTATTTTCGTGTTTTTGGAAGTTCAACCTCTAAGGGGATGAAATAGAGTGAGCTGGTGCGTTTCTGGCGCCAGTTTCCGTCGATCGTTGTTTCGATCTTTGAGTCGCGGTCCAGAGGACACTGCTCCCTAAGCGACTGTAGTAGTTCCCTGTGCGGCCCAACATCGGGCTTACCGCGCTTACACTGGACACAGTTGCCAACAAATCGCCTGCCATCACCATATAGGTTGGGCCAAAACATGTGTTCCCGAACTCGGTTCAAGGACTTGTAGAACCCCAAATGATCCCCTACCGCCGAATAGTGGAAATATCTGAGTGCCATGCTAACTCGTTCCTGTGGAATACAGACCTTCCCTTCACCACGGTTGTCTTCCCCTTTACACAAGACCCCCACCCCCCGAAGACCTCGCCATCCGCCAACTGCTGCCGAATCGGTCCCCACCCGGGGTCCTCAACCTGTTTGCCGGCTAAGTCGCAGAAGAAGCCGGGTGTCTCGGAGAGAAGGAAATTCTCCCCAAGATCCGGCTCCACGTGGCCCTTGCCTTCCCTAGACTCTACCGCGAACATACGGCTGAGAGCGTCGCCAATTCATTGTCTCTTCCACTAATATGCCGAACCTGGAGATAAGTCTTGTCATCTTAACTTCGGTATGATTTTTAGCGATCTTATTAATCAAAGTTTAAGGGCTGGCACTGGCCAAGTAACTCACGGAGGCTCATTGGTTTCAGTCCAGTTGTATTGCTCACCTGTTCTCCAGATAAGGTTGTGTAGTTTATGTCTCAGAGAAGTGTCTGCCCTTGATGTGTGTTTTGTTAGAGATAATTGGCAGCGGTCGACGCTAACATACTGCGAGCAGAGCACCACGGCGGCAGAGAGATATTTAAGGCCATGTCCTCTCCTTTACATCCTGGGTTATGTTGTCACTTTTGCGTGATTCCATCTTTCCGGTGCTGAACTATAGCATCCAAAGTTCAATTTCATTGCCAAGTTGAGTATATTTCTATGTCATTCTCTGCCTCGTGGATCTCTTGTATTGATTAGAATCCTTAGTCTGCTCGCGTCTATCGCCAATTCACGCGAAATATTGAAGCAACCTTATTTTAAGGGTATTGTCATATAGTCATGTTCTAGTTGTAATCATTCTAAGAATATTGTTGATTAATCAACTGAGTAAGTAAATTTGAAGGTCCGTTTGGTCAAAATTAAAGGACCCCCTTAATTGTTTTACTCATTTTTATACAGTTTTGTTTAGGAAAGTTGGCTAGCCGAGCGTTAAATATCTGTATTCTTACGCTTAATCTGTTTCTCCCCTGATTGCAAGTAGTGAGAGTTCTGCTATGAATTTTATGGACATTTGTGCTATTTTAGTAAAGCTTTACCTAAGTATATTTACATAGTCATATTCAAATTTCAAGTTTTACGGGTCTCGTTCCACTTATTTATTATTTGTCCAACTGATCTGGCCTTGTAAGGCAGTCTCCTCTATTATTGTGATTGTGATTTTATAATGCTTTTGATTGTAATAAAATATGTAGCAACTACAACGGATTACTATTGTGATTTTGGTGTGTCACTACCATACCCCATTTCATAGAGGATGAAATGTTTCATGAAATATATGAAAACCTGTTTTTGATACATTCAAACATTAAGAGGGGTGGAATATAGGATGTAATGTTTTATGAAAGTATTTCAGTGCGAAAGAATTTTTAAAGCGAAATCTATGAAAATTGTGTTATTGAAAAATACGTGTTTCACTGTTTTTGGAACTACAACCTCCAAGAAGGTGCAATAGGAGCACAGGTTTCACTGACCCATAGCCTTCCAGCCCAACCTGCAAAGTATATGGACTTGAAATTTGATGAAGGTGTAAATCTTACGCTGAAAGCATCATTTAAGAAGAGATTGTTCGAAATTTCACTCCTAAGGGGGTGAAATATGGGTTGAAAGTTTTTTTTAATATATGTCCCTATGTCCCTATTGAAGCTATAACTACAAAACTACGAAAATTGATATTTGGTGTCTCAGTCAGAAACAAAAAAGAAACAAGTTTTTAGCATTTTCCGAAATTCTTCCATTGGGGGATAAAATAATTAGTGAAGGTTTTTTGAAAATAAATAATTATTAAAGAACTACTGAAGCATTTCTATAGCTACATCTATGAAAATAGGTATTTGACATCTCGGTTGGATGTAAAATAAATGTGTTTCGTTGCTTTTGGAAATTTAACTCACTAACAGAGTGAAATAGGGGATGAAATGTTTTATGAAATATTTCACTATGAAAGAATTTTTAGAATTAAATGGATGAAGATTTGAATTTGGCTCCTCGGCTCTAAATAGAAGAATATGTGTTTAATTGTTTTTGAAAACCCAACCCCTAAAGGGTGTGAGATGTTTCAGAAAATGGTTCATTATGAAAGGATTGCTAAATATATCTGACAATTCATATTCGGCTAATGTGTTACAATTTTTAAAAACTACGTGTTTTTCTGGTTTTGGAACTTCGAGCATAAGGGGATGAAAATTTTAATGAAATATTTATTGCGTTATATTAAAATATTTTAAATCTGCATCTATGAAAACCGGTATTTCACTTCTCAATTAGATATAAAGAAATATGCGTTAGGGAATGAAAGACTCTACGGAGATATCACCACAAGAATACAAACGGCTTGATTAACAAAAACCTTGGACTCCAGCTGTCAGCATTGCTTTTTGATCATTCAGTAAAAGACCATGCTTCAACGGTGCTAAGTTTAGAAAGTTTAGAAAGTGTTGCAGTTTATAAAAGACATAAAAAAACGATTAAAGAAAAAAATTCTTTGCAGACCATGAACGGTCTACGCAAGTAGAGAAGCGGATGATAAGCTAGCTCTTTATGCAAATGAGTTGGTCAGTGTACGTTCCGAGACATGTCATGCAGCAGGAACGGAATCCTATAGTTGCTACGATTGGCTAAAGGAAAAGTTTTGCAGAATCACTCGAAATCACTTCTGCAAGTGGCTAAGAATCTCGTAATGAATAAAAATTCTGTACTGAGAATTCCAAGGTGGGAGATGCAAGATTCCTCCCTCCCCCTTCCCCCTCCTCACAATGCTATCCTTCTTTACCTACAGCAAAAAATAAATAAATTAATTAATAAACAAAACTAGAGAAACTTCTACTGTGAAACTATTTGCATACAAGAGAACGGCCCTTGAAATTTAACTCTTCGAAGTTTTAAGCCCTGCTCATTCCGGATATTGATTAGAAAGTGTTAATCCACAGGTGAAACCTGAGTATATAATCCCTGTGACATTTGATCAACGGTGTTCCATAAGGACAGGTTCTCATTCAAAACGTTCGAAAATTCAATTTCTTTGTAGTTGCATTTTTTAAAGGTGTACTTGTCTAGACTCTTGGAACGGAAAGGTTTTTTTTTTTAATCCGTGCTTTACACAAGTTTCTACAGTCCATTGTTTGAAGCAGTGTCACGGCTGCCATGAGCCGCGCGGGGTACCCGCCATGTCTCCAACGCCTTGTCACGGTTCGCGCGGCTCCCCCCGTTGGAGGTTCGAGTCCTCCCTCGGGCATGGTTGTGTGTGTGTGTTGTCCTTAGCATAAGTTACTGTAAGTAGTGTGTAAACATAGGGACTGATGGTTCAAATGGTTCTGAGCACTTTGGGACTTAACATCTGAGGTCATCAGTTTCCTAGAACTTAGAACGACTTAAACCTAACTAAATTAAGGACATCACACACATCCATGCTCGAGGCAGGATTTGAACCTGCGACCGTAGCGGGCGCGTGGCTCCCGACTGAAGCTTCTACAACCGCTCGGCCACATCGGCCGGTCTGTCATGTATTCTAGAAGAGCTGCACGGTCGTCGGTGGCGCCTGTTCTTTCGAGAAGAGTTACTATCTTCATATCTATGGTTAAACGTTACCCAGCCATTGACCTTCGTCTGTGCGAATGCGCACAGGTTGCCGGAACTCACCTTAGTGTGAGCCAGTAATGAGTGGATGGACAAATACCTATTAAGTACATTACGTAATCGGATTGTGGACGTTTGAGGATGTGAGTCTCACGGGAAGCGTGCGAGGGATAAATTCCTGCAGTCCTGATGTTCATTTGTGCCCTCGATGGCTCAGATGGATTGGGCGTCTGACATGTAAGCAGGAGATCTTGGGTTCGAGTCCCAGTAGGGGCACACTTTTCAGCTGTCCCCATCGAAGTATATCAACAACACCTGTTGGCAGCTGAGGGTTTCAATTAATTATCAGTTGTGAAGGTGATTCGATGAACCCTTTGCCAGGAACTTTAATGTGTTTTGCAGGGTATCCATATAGATGTAGATGATAACTCGTCCCGTGTCGCACGTGCTCAAAATGATTCATACTGCAGAATGCATGCAAACATACTCACCGAAAATACGGACGAATATCAAGTGCAGGCTGCCGAGTGCTGCATATCCAGCTTAGACAGATCGGCTTTTCATCTACATCTACATGACTACATCTACATGACTACTCTGCAATTCACATTTAAGTGCTTGGCAGAGGGTTCATCGAACCACAATCATACTATCCCTCTACTATTCCACTCCCGAACAGCGAGCGGGAAAAACGAACACCTAAACCTTTCTGTTCGAGCTCTGATTTCTCTTATTTTATTTTGATGATCATTCCTACCTATGTAGGTTGGGCTCAACAAAATATTTTCGCATTCGGAACAGAAAGTTGGTGACTGAAATTTCGTAAAAAGGTCTCGCCGCGACGAAAAACGTCTATGCTGTAATGACTTCCATCCCAACTCGTGTATCATATCTGCCACACTCTCTCCCCTATAACGCGATAATACAAAACGAGCTGCCCTTCTTTGCACCCTCTCGATGTCCTCCGTCAATCCCACCTGGTAAGGATCCCACACCGCGCAGCAATATTCTAACAGAGGACGAACGAGTGTAGTGTAAGCTGTCCCTTTAGTGGACTTGTTGCATCTTCTAAGTGTCCTGCCAATGAAACGCAACCTTTGGCTCGCCTTCCCGACAATATTATCTATGTGGTCCTTCAAACTGAAGTTGTTTGTAATTTTAACACCCAGGTACTTAGTTGAATTGACTGCCTTGAGAATTGTACTATTTATCGAGTAATCGAATTCCAACGGATTTCTTTTGGAACTCATGTGGATCATCTCACACTTTTCGTTATTTAGCGTCAACTGCCACCTGACACACCATACAGCAATCTTTTCTAAATCGCTTTGCAGCTGATACTGGTCTTCGGATGACCTTACTAGACGGTAAATTACAGCATCATCTGCGAACAACCTAAGAGAACTGCTCAGATTGTCACCCAGGTCATTTATATAGATCAGGAACAGTAGAGGTCCCAGGACGCTTCCCTGGGGAACACCTAATATCACTTCAGTTTTACTCGATGATTTGCCGTCTATTACTGCGAACTGCGACCTTCCTGCCAAGAAGAACAGGAAGTTGCTGTCTAGTAACAATCAGAGGTAGAGGAAGGGTTGATAAATACTCCTTTAATTGCAGACTAAACGTAAATAACGAAAATACATTTTTGGTAAAAATTTGTCAAAAATAATCGTTTGCCCTCCGTATTGGATTAGCTGTTTTGAATATTGAAAATCTGACTTCAGATTCGTTTTCAGCGACATTAAGAATATATATGTAACACTCAGTTCATGCAAATCGAAGTAATAATATAACTAAATGTTTTCCCTAAACTTTGAACACTTTTTTTTCGAGTAACGATTTTCTCAGAACGGCATGCAGTATAAATTAAAAGTGGTTCGACCTCTTAACTTCTACCTCTGACCCCTAAAAGTAAACACTTTTCTTAGGAACTTATAGCTATAATATGACATTTGTTAATATTAACTAATTTTTGTGTAGGCATAAGGAGTGAAACGAACCCCCCAAAATCGAACTCAAAGTTCGAATTAGCACTGTATCGTTAAATTTAAGGTTGTTTCATTGCGGTTAGGTATGCGCTCCCATAAATTTTATGTATTATCGACTGATGTTATCCATTTTCAATTTCAAAGAAATAATGTAGTATCAACTGATGTTACCCATTTTTGAATTCAGGTAACATCTCAGGTGCCACACTGCACGCACTCTACGTACTCCAGTCTCGCAGGCCCTTGATCAAATCATAATTACGGGCGCCATTTTTTATTGAAAATCTAAAATTAAGCTCATAGTATTATCACTCGTAATTCCCAAACAGATCCTTCGAATGTATTGTCATTGTCTCAAAAAAAAATTTCAAATGTACCCTTTTTTGCTCATTTGTATGAGAACCTGGCCGTAACGCCGGAATATAGTCACGAGATTTTTTTTCAGAGATGCTGTACGTTCGCGAGAAGACTTTCGTTCTGCGCGTGTCGAAGGACATTCCTCAGATATTACTGTGTGTGTGCTACTCAGTCGTGCCATTTAAGTGTACATCTTTGCATAGTTTTCCTTTCACGATGTAAACAGTGTTCCGCTCAGTTGCTAACTGGCCAGTGAGTGGTTCCGAAGGTATCGGATGTGCGGTGCGTTCGGTCTGCTAGGACAACGGCAGACTAGCGTGGTGCGATGGCAGAAGCAGACACTGAGGGAGCTAGCTGCTGGGACGCCAGCGAACAATTTATGCCAAGTAAGACGAAGAGGACTATTCTAAAATTACGAGCCGTCTCAAAAGTGTTTACCATTGGTAAATCTTGCAGTTGAGTCTGACAAAACTGGCAGTTTTGCCTACAGATACATTACAGAGAGAGATACAGGAAATCCCCCCACCCCCCTCAATGAATTTTTGTTTGTGATGACAGGCCGATTGGTAGTGTAGCCCGAGATCTAAGTTAGGTTGGAAGGTGGTAATTTGATTGAGAGTTGTTTACGCCAACGATTATGAATGCCGACTAAACGTTGTGCGAGCAGATTGCCCTGTAGCGTAGCCTAGTGTTTCCGCCCGCGCCACATTTAACACACATTCTCTAACTGTGTACAAAAGTCTCACAACAGCAACGATAACTACGTTTCTTGTGGGGGGAGGGTAGAGTCCACTATGTAACTTTCACTGCAAATTTTAGTAACCGCCGAAACTAACCGAAATAGAAGCGTAATTTTAACTATATTTCCTTTTGTGGGAAAATAATGGTTCTCCTCTTTCGGCAGCAACTGTAATATGTAGGCGACTTATTAGTTTTCTTTAAACTATGAATCATGATCTCAATAGACGCAGTGCTTTTTTTACGTTACTTGATTTGTGGTCTATAGTAAACAATGCAACGAATTGGTAAATTCTTTGAAGTTTGACGTGTGTTACATAGACGACGTCTGCAATGTTCGTAAGGCCAAGTTTGCATATATTCGGTGTCTGTTTTTTTGGCCATGTACTGTATAATTAAGGGGAGGAGGATTATGTTCAAGGAGCAGTGTATTAGCAGTCTATGGAGAAATTGAGAATTTCGATCTAACGAACGGCATGCTCGGGCAGTTCGTGCTATTCTGTTGACCACTGTGTAATTGGGACACAGTGATTATGGCCTCTCCCTAGTAACCAGGGGACTCGGGTGCTAATCCTGGTCTGGCACAAATTTTCAAGTGCCCATTGACTAAAGTCTGTGCCCATTGTCAGCTAATGTCATTGTTTCGGTGTTAAATTGTATTTTGTTTACGATACGTAGTTTAGCTTTTTCATGGATAACAGCTTTGAAAAGCGTATAGGTTATATTGATATTCTCTCGTCGTTAGTCCAAGGCAACTATAGCGATTTATAAACACAGCTGTAGTTCGTATTAAGCCTACATACGTAATTGTGTCCTGGTTTTCTTTACCAAGAATTACTTCGTAAGTAATTCCCCTGTAGTGGTATTTTGTTTTAGTATTTTGTTTAAATATTTATAGACTGCAGGCTTGGATGAAATATGAAACACATGTCCGAAGTTCTTGTTGATTCTGCAGATACTGTTTCATCCGTACTAGGGGCCAAAACATTTCATCTAATACAGAAGGACACAATTTGTCTCGAGATTTAGCAATTTTTCGTAATAGTTGCCTTGCTTCGATATATTTTTCTCTAATTCTTGTTTGGATTTAATCTTAAAACACACTAACTCTTCCACCAGTTATTCGATATGTGGTTTCATACCTTTCGTAGCCTAGAGTTCCTAAACGGTCGATAATATTAATAATTTCCTTTCTCAATTTTATTTTCTGTAAAATCTCCTGTTTATGGTTATTGCTAACGTGTTTCACGTTCTCACTTTTATTATTTTTATTTTTCTAGTTTTGTGACTGGTAGCCAAATGTTCTTTGAATCTGGTTTTTAATTCTGAAATAGTAACAGATGAAGGTCAAGAGAAGATTGCGATATATTTGAGGAGAGTGGCTTGGAGATTTTCTATAATAGACGTACACAGGTCATGGGGATCCTTACCTATATAAATTTACTTCGAGTGTGATGTAGCCCATTCTCTTGTCATGATCTCGGCCGTATCGTAGCACATTGTCTCGGTTAGGTTGGAGATTTCTGTTGAGAGTTGCCGAAGTCAACGAAAGTGATTACAAAGTAAAGACTGTGCTAACAGAACGATCTGTAGCGTAGTCCAACACGTTCTTTCTGTCCTTTTAAAGCCTCTTTTAATTAAAAATAACTAAAGCTGCAAGATACAATCACAAAAACTGTGTTACGTAATAGAGTAATCCCAGACTATTGTTGTGTAAGTTGTGTGCGTACAGTATTTTTTTTTGTCAGTGAATATACATTTTTTTACTCATTTGCTGGGTTTCAGTTTTCCCCTTTAACGGCAAAAAACCTTTTCCTGTGAAGGGCCCATTAGCTTGTCGGTTATATTTGTGACTTTCTCGACGGTCAGTAATTTCGTGATAGTCCATCCACCGGCGTCATTGTTAACATCGAATATAGATTTAAGTATTAGGAAGGCTAATATGAAGCTAATGCATGAGTAGGTCTAACAATTAATAAAAATAGAAATTTGGGTAAGATACTACAAACAGCATAGTGAACGCATTGTTGTGGCCAAGATAGCCACGAATCCCACGCCTACCAAAGTCGTAAAAGTAGTCCGCAGATGATTATGAAACTGATGGAATGTGTGATGAGATAAAAGAAATCATTCAGATAGTGATGGGAGATGAAAATTTAATATTAATGGGTGACTGGAATTCGACAGTAGGAAATGGAAGAAAAGGAAACGTAGTAGGTGAATATGGAATGGGGGTAAAAAATGAAAGAGGAAGCCGCCTGGTAGGTTTTTTCCCAGAGCATAACTTAATCATAGCTAACACTTGGTTCAAAAATCATAAAAGACCTGGAGATACTGCAATATTTCATATAGATTATATAATGGTAAGACAGAGATTTAGGAACCAGATTTTAAATTGTATGACATTTCCAGGGGCAAATGTGGTCTCTGATCACAGTATATTGATTATGAACTGTAGATAAAAACTGAAGAAACTGTAAAAAGGTGGGAATTTAAGGAGATGGGACCCGAAAGAACTGACAGAATCAGAAGTTGTACAGTGTTTCAGGAAGAGCATTAGGGAACGATCTACAGGAATGGGGGAAAGTAATACAGTGTGATGGGGGATCTGAGTGGTGTACTGTCAAGGGGGAGGGGGTTCCTCAGGGATCAGTGTTGGGGCCGCTCCTGTTCCTTATTTATATAAATGATATGCCCTCAAGTATTACGGGTAACTCAAAAATATTTCTGTTTGCTGATGACACTAGCTTGGTAGTAAAGGATGTTGTGTGCAACATTGACTCCGTTTCAAGTAGTGCAGTACATGACCTCAGTCAATGGCTTATAGAAAATAAACTAACGTTAAATCACAGTAAGATTCAGTTTTTACAGTTTCTAACACACAATTCAACAAAACCTGACGTTTTAATCTCACAGCATGGGCATATGATTAGTGATACTAAACGGTTCAAATTCCTAGGTGTTCAAATAAATAGTAAGGTGTTGTGGAAAGCCCACGTTCAGGATCTTGCTTAAAGACTTAATACTGCCATTTTCACTATTCGAACGGTACCGAAAGTGAGTGATACTTCGACAAGTAAATTAGTCTACTTTGCCTATTTCCATTCACTTATGTCATATGGTATTATGTTTTTGGGTAACTCTTCCCATTCTAGAAGGATATTTTTGGCTCAGAAACTGGAGGTTCGGGCAAAAAGTGGTGTGAGTTCACGAACCACTTGTCGACCTCTGTTCAGGGAGTCTGGGTATTTTGACCTTGGCCTCTCAATATGTATATTCCTTATTGTCGTTTCTTGTTACCAATATTAGTTTATTTCCAACAATAAGCAGCTTTCACTCGGTTAATACTCGGCAGAAGTCAAACTCCCATTTGGTTCGGACTTCCTTAATTCTTGTGCAAAAATGTGTGCAGTATACTGCTGCATCCATTTTCAATAAGCTGCCACTCGAATTAAAAAATCTTTGCAGTAATCCACGCGCTTTCAAATCGAAACTGGAGTGTTTCCTCATGGGTCACTCCTTTTATCCTGTCAAGGAGTTAATTGAAAAATTAAGCTGATTCTCATTGTACTGCTGATAGCGTTTGCTTAAACTTATGGACTGATTTTCTCTCAGGTTCATGAACATGTATTTTTATCTGTTATTACTTTTATGTTGTAAGTTCATGTGTCGCCCTAACCGCCGTCTGCTTCACGTCTGCTGTTCAGCGAGCTACCTTAATTTAAGTATTAACTGTATTTTTCTTACTTGTCACTTCTTCTTCCGTGTGTTTTTGCTTTTAGGAAGCTTTAATTGTCGAGTGCTAGTAATACAGTTACATAGATTTCGTGTTTGTTTTGAATACAGTCAGAGAGAGTCCTTGTAGTCAGCCATAGTGCCAGTAATGCTAGTGTTTGTTTTGAATACAGTCCAGAGACAGGTAGTACTATTTTCATTGTTTTCTACAAGAAGTCGTTAGCAATCACAGTTTAGTCAGTAATCAGCCACCTTTAGTGAATTAGCAGTCTACTTAAAAGTTGAAACTTCCTGGCAGATTAAAACTGTGTGCCCGACCGAGACTCGAACTCGGGACCTTTGCCTTTCGCGGGCAAGTGCTCTACCAACTGAGCTACCAAAGCACGAGTCACGTCCGGTACTCACAGCTTTACTTCTGCCAGTATCCGTCTCCTACCTTCCAAACTTTACAGAAGCTCTTCTGCGAAACGTGCAGAACTAGCACTCCTGAAAGAAAGGATACTGCGGAGACATGGCTTAGCCACAGCCTGGGGGATGTTTTCAGAATGAGATTTTCACTCTGCAGCGGAGTGTGCGCTGATATGAAACTTCCTGGCAGATTAAAACTGTGTGCCCGACCGAGACTCGAACTCGGGACCTTTGCCTTTCGCGGGCAAGTGCTCTACCAACTGAGCTACCGAAGCACGACTCACGTCCGGTACTCACAGCTTTACTTCTGCCAGTATCCGTCTCCTACCTTCCAAACTTTACAGAAGCTCTTCTGCAAAACGTGCAGAACTAGCACTCCTGAAAGAAAGGATACTGCGGAGACATGGCTTAGCCACAGCCTGGGGGATGTTTCCAGAATGAGATTTTCACTCTGCAGCGGAGTGTGCGCTGATATGAAACTTCCTGGCAGATTAAAACTGTGTGCCCGACCGAGACTCGAACTCGGGACCTTTGCCTTTCGCGGGCAAGTGCTCTACCAACTGAGCTACCGAAGCACGACTCACGTCCGGTACTCACAGCTTTACTTCTGCCAGTATCCGTCTCCTACCTTCCAAACTTTACAGAAGCTCTTCTGCGAAACGTGCAGAACTAGCACTCCTGAAAGAAAGGATACTGCGGAGACATGGCTTAGCCACAGCCTGGGGGATGTTTCCAGAATGAGATTTTCACTCTGCAGCGGAGTGTGCGCTGATATGAAACTTCCTGGCAGATTAAAACTGTGTGCCCGACCACTTGCCCGCGAAAGGCAAAGGTCCCGAGTTCGAGTCTCGGTCGGGCACACAGTTTTAATCTGCCAGGAAGTTTCATATCAGCGCACACTCCGCTGCAGAGTGAAAATCTCATTCTGGATACTTAAAAGTTGATTAAGTCTCTTCGGTAAATTGATTCATTAGGATGGATAGGATGTGTGACTGCTGTGTACGGACGCTGGCCACTCTTCGCGAACAGCTGAGCGTGTTGATGGCCGCGGTCAGCCATCTTCAGGCTGCTGCCTCGGAGTGTAGCGGCAGTGGGGAGTCTGGTGCGTCGCATGGTGCACCTCAGGTGTTAGATGCTTCACCCACTGTCCCTGCTGTCGAGACATCTTCGCGGGTACCAGGCACAGTTGGGCCAATGTGGAGGCTGGCCGTGTGGCATCGCCCGCTCTGCCTGTGAATGGACATGTGGCTGCTCCTTCAGCAAGGTCCGAGCAGGCACACGGGGGGAGGAGTTTATTAGTTATTGGGAGCTCCAACGTTAGGCTGGTGATGGAGCCCCTTAGGGAAATAGCGGAAAGGTCGGGGAAGAAGGCCAGTGTTCACTCTGTCTGCTTGCCGGGGGGTCTCATTCGAGATGTGGAGGGGGCCCTACTGGCGGCGATAGAGAGCACTGGGTGCACCCGACTGCAAATTGTTGCTGATGTCGGCACCAATGACTCGTGCCGTCTGGGTTCAGAGGTCATCCTCATTTCGTACAGGCGGTTGGCGGATTGTATGAAGGCGGAAAGCCTCGCTCGCGGGGTGGAATCAGAGCTAACTATTTGTAGTATCGTTCCCAGAACCGATCGCGGTCCTCTGGTTTGGAGCCGAGTGGAAGGCTTAAACCAGAGGCTCAGAAGATTCTTCGGAGAGCTGGGGTGCAAATTTCTCGACCTCCGCAATAGGGTGCAGAAATGTAGGGTCCCCCTGAATAGGTCAGGCATGCACTACACGCCGGAAGCGGCTACGAGGGTAGCGGAGTACGTGTGGAGTGCACATGGGGTATTTTTTAGGTTAGAGAATTCCCTCCCTAGACCCGACAAGACGCCTCCTGAGACGCGGCAAGGCAGGAGTAGGCAAAATGCAACAGGGAATAACAATATTAATGTGCTAATAGTAAACTGACTACGAGACAAGAAAAAATGTATTCATTGGTGAAAGCTCAAAGCTACGGGTAAAATGTCCCTAGGCTTATCGTCTCAAAGAAGAGATGGCACAGAGAAACAAGTGGGCATGTCTTACATAGCAAGCAGCCATTTAAACCGACATTTAGGACCTTCAAATAAGGATTTGGACTAAAATACTTTCATATTCGCACTAAGTGTAAATAAAACTGGTACAATCACCAATAAACAAAATTATTTTCATTGTTTTCGGGGTTCCTTTTGCCTTTCGGAATAAATATATTGCGAATCAGTAGTTAACATGCCTGGTTCCCCAAACAGGAGACGACTAGAAACTTCCGAAATGTGGTGGTGTAGAAGAATGCTAAAAAAGCTTTGATCGAATAGCTGAAGGGGAGATACGAAATCAGATTAGGGAGCAGAGAAATTAATGGCACAAATTGACAAAAAGAAGCGATCGTGGGTAAATGTCATATTTCGATTCCACCCATCCACTGTGACCCATGACGTTCTGCATGACGTTGATTAGTTGCATTTCGAAGGATACCAGTGGCCTTATTAAATGTTAACTGTGATTGCCTTCGTTTCTAGAACAATTTATAATGTTCGTTAACTATGATTTTTTTTCGGAATATATCGTGATGAACTCTGGGAGGAACCACTGAACACAGCTTAAATTGTCGTTGAAGAAACGAGTAGTGATTGTATTTTTATCTTTCTTATCCGACACGTTGGGGTATCCAAGGTATAATGGGGTACACAGTTGAAAACTTTGATTAAATGTACAAAATTGATAAATAAGAGAGCTACAAATTTTTATATGAACACATTATGATGTATTAATCAGAAAAATACAAGAACATTGCCATAAAATAAAACAACAATATTTTCTGACTCAAAAACAGAAATTTATATCATTTGCACGCGGTAGTATGGGGTGGTAAATACAAGTGATTACAAAAACGTATAAAATTATCGGAAATGCAGAAAATATTGGCTTGCTCGGAATTTTTTTTAGTTCAAAGTGAGTATTAATGTCAAACTACAGTTTTCATGTATCGTATCCTTTTCTTGAGGCTGTTTACAAAATTCACACACGGGGAGACACTCATCATCTTCGCTATCTATTCCTGCACAAGAATCGTGTGTCCATTTTTTGCACGTGGAGCAAGCTACCCAACCTCCAACTGATTTTGAATATAACCCACCACAATATACACATTGACAGTCAGAACTTTCCTCGTAATCACTCTCGTTAGTATTGTATTCTCTCTCCTTTTTTCCATTTACCTTCAGATTCTTTCTCTCTTTTTTGAGTTCTTAACTTTATTCTCTTTCGCAAAAAGTTTTCTGTTTGCTCTTTCTTCTTTGTCAAAGTTCTTTTTTCTGTTTCTCCCATTAATGACTTTTAACTCTTTTTTTGTACGGCGAATCAGTTAAAACAACGTTCTTCCCCATTTTCAGTCTCGCTCTTTTCTTGCTTTCGTTAACTTTTGACAAGAAAATCAGAATCTCAGGTGAAATATGAAATGAGGAGGTTGTGTTGTCAGTTGTCATCCAAGAGCACCCAAGATTAGAACAATTAGCCCCAATAACTTTGTTATTCTTAGGCGGCAGTTCATTGTAACAAATAGCTGAAACCTCGTCCGCTTGATTATCCAGCCCGTTTGAGTCGTCTTTTTCAGCTGGTGTGCTAGGTGGAGGCAATTACAATTGTTCAGATATAATAACCCCTTTATCTGACGGCCTATCACGTCCGCTGTCAGTTGTGTGTGCCGGGAGGAAGTGTGCGTCGTGAATATGGATGGGTCCGTGGGCCATATTGCAGTAGCTTCGAAACCTTTAATAGCGGTTTTCATTTTTGCGCTTTAGACGAAAGCTGAACCAAAAAGCGTTGAAATTTGAAAGACAGTTACGACTTTCCCTGCGTGGCTTCGCAGCCATTTTCGAAGCTGATCACTATAACGAGGATTTATAAAACAAACATCAAGCGGCTGAAGTCTGTGAGAGCAATGTGGTGGTGAAGAAACGCCACTCTCCCTCGCGTTGTCCATAACGTCATTGTTCGTGGTATGAGCTGAGTGGCCATCTGATATAAGGAGAACTGGGACGTGCTTTGATGCCTTAGAAAATACCACAAATTGTGGAAACCATACAAAGAATGACTCTGTGGCCATCCATGCGGTGCTGTGGACCTCAGCGCAACCTCCTGCTGCCAGTCCTAACTCAAATTCTTTCTGCTTCTTCTTTCGTGGAAAAATAATCGTAGGAGGAATGTCAGCTCCGCTTGCTGAAGTACTAATGAGGCTGGTTGCAGTTTCGCCCCTTTTTGCAGAGGTTAACGATCGCACTGGACGGTTCCCTTTGCAAGCTGCGATGTTCGATTGGTTTTTAGCATTAACCGAGACGCCTGTTCCATCACAATTAGTTATTTGAGAAGTCATTAGTTTGTGATTGTCAGTTACATTTGTTAGCAACGAAAAAAACCTATCGACAGCTACTTTGTTAAAATCAATGATTCTTGTACTAGATTTTGCTTCGGGCTTGCGAACAAATCCGAATTTGCTTCTTCATTGTTTCATGATGTAATAAAGATTTCTATTTGTTTTGCTCGAAATTTTCGAAAAGGTATCTGGGGAACGTGCAAAAATTGAAATGGCAAAACTGTGCACCTGCCGAAATACGAGTGCGTATACTCATTTGAAAAAATGTTCCTAAACTGCTTCTGATACGCTAGAGGTTACCGCACAGTAAACAGCAATTGTAGTTGACCGTTTGCCTGCACCGTATAGAGTACGGCCAATAAAATATTTTTGTAGGGAGGACACATCATCTCATCCTGAATGAAGAGTTCATCTATACGTGTAAATGTAACCACTTGTGCCAGAGGGAGTGTGTTGGTAGCCTTACTGTTCATGTTGTATATTAACATTACAGATAATATAAGTAAGCTCACATATTTCGAAAATGATGCAGATATCGACATAGAGGTAACAAAGTCCGTGTGAAGCGATATGCACATACAGGGGATAATAAAAATGTGACCACCTATACTTGCATCTACATGGATACTCTGCAAATCACATTTAAGTGCCTGGCAGATTGTTCATCGAACCACCTTCACAAGTCTCTATTATTCCAATCTCGCATAGCACCCGGAAAGAATGATCACCTGTGTCTTTCCATACGAGCTCTGACTTCCCTTATTTTATCGTTGTGGTCGTTTCTCCCTACGTAGGTCGGTGTCAACAAAATATTTTCGCATTCGGAGGAAAAAGTTGGTGATTGGAATTTCGTGAGAAGATTCCGTCGCAAAGAAAAACGCTTTTCTTTTAATGATGTCCAGCCAAAATCCTGTATCATTTGTGTGACACACTCTCTCATATTTCGCGATAATAGGAGGACGTGCTGCCTTTCATTGGACTTTTTAGATCTACTCCGTCAGTCCTATCTTGTAAGGATCCCACATTTCCCAGCAGTATTCTAAAAGAGGACGGACAAGCGTAGTGTAGGCAGTGTCCTTTCTAGGTCTGTTACGTTTTCTAAGTGTTGTGCCAATAAAACGCAGTCTTTGGTTAGCCTTAACCGCAACATTTTCTATGTGTTCTTTCCAATTTAAGTTGTTCGTTATTGTATAATAATAATGGCGTGTGACGAGGGCCTCCCATCGGGTAGACCGTTCGCCTGGTGCAAGTCTTTCGATTTGACGCCACTTCGGCGACTTGCGCGTCGATGGGGATGAAATGATGATTAGTACAACACAACACCCAGTCCCTGGGCGGAAAAAATCTCCGACCCAGCCGGGAATCGAAGGAATCTTAGGATTGACAGTCTGTCGTGCTGACCACTCAGCTACCGGGGGCGGACGTTAGTTATTGTAATACCTTGTTATTTAGTTGACTTTACGGCTTTTAGATTAGACTGCAACTTCTCTCATAGTGATTAGTCCATTCTGCTTCACCAGCAATATTGCGGGATCAGTAACGACCTGATTTGTTGATATTGCGGGCGTACCTTAACTGGCTTCTGTCTTCATTGATTAGCGGCTACCTTTGAAATGGTTGTACCACTCCTTTAGCCCTGCAGTACCCATTACTTTGTCCACAAACACACGATGGTTTCAACTTGAGAATCGCCAAGCTTGGAGCCAAATGTGATGTAAAGACGTCATTTTGCTCAGAATACTAAATCCAACGTGTACGACTTGCAAGTGTTCCGAAGTAGTGGAGAAAATCAGGTATGTGTGCTAAATATGCCTGAAAACATGAGCCCATGCGCGCCCTGATACCATTGTTGATTTCAACAATTAAAAAAGGTCGGATATTTTTTGAACAGCTCATGTATATAAGCCATCGCCAGTGATGTCGAAAGAGCAAGATACCCCTAACTACGCCAGTTGATTAGGTAGTTCGAATGGAGCGGTCTATTGTCTGACGTATCTCCATAACAGCTCCGAACCGAATACCCCAAAGTTCGACAAATGGTTCAAATGGCTCTGAGCACTATGGGTCTTAACATCTATGGTCATCAGTCTCCTAGAACTTAGAACTACGTAAACCTAACTAACCTAAGGACATCACACAACACCCAGCCATCACGAGGCAGACAAAACCCCTGACCCCGCCGTGAATCGAACCCGGGAACCCAGACGCGGAAAGCGAGAACGCTACCTTCACGTCAGGAATCAAGCTGAGCTCAGAAGGGCGCAAGTCCGGGTCTGTCTCAGGCCGATACTGATCTTCGGCCTGACGTGGCTGCTTGTCCTGTTCCAGGTGTTGCCCCTCAGTCTGCAAGATCCGAGCAGTCGCAGAGGGTGGTCTTACTGGTAGTTGGGAGATCCAACGTCAGGCGCGTAATGGGGCAGAGAGGGGAAGAGAGGGGAAGAGAGGGGAAGAAAACCAATGTGCAATCCGTGTGCATACCGGGGTGAGTCATTCCAGATGTGAAAAAGGGTCCTTCCGGATGCCATGAAGGGTACAGGTTGCACCCATTTGCAGGTGGTCGCTCATGTCGGCACCAATGATGTGTGTCGCTATGGATCGGAGGAAACCCTCCCTGGCTATCTGATTTGGTGAAGACTGCCAGTCTCGCTAGCCGGATGAAAGCAGAGCTCACCGCTCACCATCTGTAGCATCGTCGACAGGACTGACTGCGGGCCTTTGGTAAAGAGCTGAGTAAAGGGTCTGAATCAGAGGCTGAGATTGTTCTGCGACCGTGTGGGCTGCAGATTCCTCGACTTGAGCCATAGGGTGGTGGGGTTTCGGGTTCCGCTGGATAGGTCAGGAGTCCACTACACGCAACAAGCGGCTACACGGGTAGCAGGGGTTGTGTGGCGTGAGCTGGGCGGTTTTTTAGGTTAGATGGCATTGGGCAAGTACAGAAAGGGCGGCAGCTTCAACGAGTTCGGGGCAAAGCAGGACATGCGGGGACCAAGCAGCAATCGGTATTGTAATGGTAAACTGTCGAAGCTGCGTTGGTAAAGTACCGGAACTTCAAGCGCTGATAGAAAGTACCGAAGCTGAAATCGTTATAGGTACAGAAAGCTGGCTGAAACCAGAGAGAAATTCTGCCGAAATTTTTACAAAGGTACAGACAGATAGAAATGATAGATTGCATGCAACCGGTGGTGGAGAGTTAGTCGCTGTTAGTAGAAGTTTATCCTGTAGTTAAGTAGAAGTGGATAGTTCCTGTGAATTATTATGGGTGGAGGTTACACGCAACAGCCGAGCTAGGTTAATAATTGGCTCCTTTTACTGACCTCCCGACCCAGCTGCATTAGTGGCAGAACAACTGAGAGAAAATTTGGAATACATTTCAAATCAATTTTCTCAGCATGTTATAGTCTTAGGTAGAGATTTCAATTTACCAGATATAGACTGGGACACTCAGATGTTTAGGATGGGTCGTAGGGACAGAGCGTCGAGTGACATTATACTGAGTGCGCTATCCGAAAATTACCTCAGGCAATTAAACAGAGAACCGACTCGTGGAGATAACATCTTGGACCTACTGATAACAAACAGACCCGAACTTTTCGACTCTGTATGTGCAGAACAGGGATTAGTGATCATAAGGCTGTTGCAACATCCCTGAATATGGAAGTTAATAGGAATATAAAAAGAGGGAGGAAGGCTTACGTGTTTAGCAAGGGTAATAGAAGGCAGATTTCAGTCTACCTAACAGATCAAAACGAAAATTTCTGTTCTGACACTGACAATGTTCAGTATTTATGGAAAAAGTTCAAGGCAATCGTAAAATGCGTTTTATACAGGTACGTGTAGAGTAAAACTGTGAGGGACGGGATAAACCCACCGTGGTTCAACAACAAAGTTAGGAAACTACTGCGAAAGCAAAGACAGCTTCACTCCAAGTATAAACGCAGCCAAAACCTCTCAGACAAACAGAAGCTAAACGATGTCAAACTTAGCGTAAGGAGGGCTATGCGTGAAGCGTTCAGTGAATTCGAAAGTAAAATTCTATGTACCGACTTGACAGAATATCCTAGAAAGTTCTGGTCTCACGTTAAATCAGTAAGTGGTTGGAAACAGCATGTCCAGACACTCCGGGGTGATGATGGCATTGAAACAGAGGATGACAGGCGTAAAGCTGAAATACTAAACACATTTTTCCAAAGATGTTTCATAGAGGAAGACCGCACTGCAGTTCCTTCTCTAAATCCTAGCACAAACGAGAAAATGGCTGACATCGAAATAAGTGTCCAAGGAGTAGAAAAGCAACTGGAATCACTCAACAGAGGAAAGTCCACTGAACCTGACGGGGTACCAATTCGATTCTACACAGTACGCGAAAGAACTTGCCCTCCCTTTTAACAGCCGTGTACCGCAAGTCTCTAGGGGAACGGAAGGCTCCAAATGATTGGAAAAGAGCACAGGTAGTCCGAGTCTTCAAGAAGGGTCGTAGAGCAGATGCGCAAAACTATAGACCTATATCTCTGACGTCGATCTGTTGTAGAATTTTAGAACATGTTTTTTGCTCGAGTATCATGTAGTTTTTGGAAACCCAGAATCTACTCTGTAGGAATCAACATGGATTCCGGAAACATCCATCGTGTGAGACCCAACTCACTTTATTTGTTCATGAGACCCAGAAAATATTAGATACAGGCTCCCAGGTAGATGCTATTTTTCTCGACTTCCGGAAGGCGTTCGATACAGTTCCGCACTGTCGCCTGATAAATAAAGTAAGAGCCCACGGAATATCAGATCAGCTCTCTGGTTGGATTGAAGAGTTTTAACAAACAGAACACAGCATGTTGTTATCACTGGAGAGACGTCTACAGACGTTAAAATAATCTCTGGCGTGCCACAGGGGAGTGTTATGGGACCATTACTTTTCACAATATATATAAATGAGGTAGTAGATAGTGTCGGAAGTTCCATGCGGTTTTTCGCGGATGATTCTGTAGCATACACAGAAGTTGCAGCATTAGAAAATTGTAGCGAAATGCCGGAAGATCTGCAGCGGATAGGCCATTGGTGCAGGGAGTGGAAACTGACCCTTAACATATACAAATGTAATGTATTGCGAATACATAGAAAGAAGGATCCTTTATTGTATGATTATATGATAGCGGATCAAACACTGGTAGCAGTTACTTCTGTAAAATATCTCGGAGTATGCGTGCGGAACGATTTGAAGTGGAATGATCATATAAAATTAACTGTTGGTAAGGCGCGTACCACGTTGAGATCCATTGGGAGAGTCCTTAGAAACTGTAGTTCATCAACAAAGGAGGTGGCTTCAAAAACACTCGTTCGACCTATACTTGAGTATTGCTCATCAGTGTGGGATCCGTACCAGATCGGGTTTGCGGAGGAGATAGAGAAGATTCAAAGAAGAGCGGCGCGTTTCGTCACAGGGTTATTTGGTAACCGTGATAGCGTTACGGAGATGTTTGACAAACTCAAGTGCCAGACTGTGCAAGAGAGCCGCTCTTCATCGCGGTGTAGCTTGCTCGCCAGATTTCGAGAGGGTGCGTTTCTGGATGAGGTATCGAATATATTGCTTCCCCCTACTTATACCTCCCGAGGAGTTCACGAATGTAAAATTAGAGAGATTAGAGAGCGCACGGAGGCTTTCAGACAGTCTTTCCTCCCGCGAACCATACGCGACTGGAACAGGAAAGGGAGGTAATGACAGTGGCACGTAAAGTGCCTTCCGCCACACACCTTTGGGTGGCTTGCGGAGTATAAATATAGATGTAGATGAGTGTGGTGCGTGATGCGGCGCTCCCCATCCCTATATACCGATCAAATCAGTCACGACTTGAACCGAGCGTGCCCGAACATTGTCCTACAAAATGATGGCCGCCTCCTGCAGAAACCGACGCCGCTTCTTTCTCTCAGTTGCTTTTCTACTTTGTAACACAGTCTGTTTCGTTTTAGAGTCCAAACAGCTTAACAGATATTGTTCAAATTTGTCATGGAGACAGTTTGAACCCTTAGAAAGAACATAGCCCACTTTAAAAAGCAAGAATTTTTTTTTTGCATCAGTGAACGTAAACTACATTAAAACTTACTTATTTTGGTTGTATAACTTAAGAATTCTATAATGTATAAGTACTTCAGTAGTCGCCACGCGGGATAGTCTCTCAAACGAAATTGCTCCCACGTCCGAGGCCTTTGAATATCACGTCTTCCATTCCGCTTGTAGTTCAGAATATTTTGGGGAAGTCTGGGACGTAGCATTCTCACCAGTCTTCACGATATTTTTGAATTTTTTAGTTTCTTTTGAAAATACTTAATTTTTCTCTAGTAACTTCATTCCTAATCATTTCTTGTTGTGCAGCTCTTCGAATTTCGTAGGAACCTCATCTCTGCCGTGTGATTTTTTTTGCTTTTTTTTTAACCATGTTTTCGCTTTCATAGCATAATACAGGAACCGCGACCACGTTATAGAATTTCGGGACAATCTTTTTGTACTTTATTGCCCAATATTCAGATAATAGTGTCACAGACAGCTTAGAATTTGTGTAATTTATTTTAAGTATCAGAGTAAAAATCAGATCTTACAGCGTAGCCTAAATGAAAGATTAAGAGACCAGTTCTAAAGCAGGATTATCCAAAACTAGTTTTAAACTGAGTATTTTCCTCGGAGTGCACTTATTTCCGTTTTATTACTAGAAATTTTAAAGTTGTATTCATTGCATATTTCGTTCAGGTGGTACATAGATCTTTGGAGGTCATTTCGTGAACTTGAATCATGTCATCTACAAACAGAAGCACAATCAGGTATTTCTCATTCGTTATCCCAATTCCTTTGTCTTGTCGTAGTTCCTGCTTTCATTTATGAAGAACGAAGTCAATGTATATACTAAAAATGCTGACTTAATCTGCTCATTTAAATGTATTCCGAACGAGCTGCCGCAGTGGTTATTCCATGGTATGATGATGATGATGATGATGTTTGGTTTTTGGGGCGCTTAACTGCACGGTTATCAGCGCCTGTACAAAGCCCCAACCTTTACACAGTCCAGTTTCGCCACCTTCACGGATGATGATGAAATGATGACACCACAGACACCTACTTCCCGGGCGGAGAAAGCAACCCAGCCGTGAATCGAACCCGGAATCCCACCACCAGCAACGCTAGCTTCTACACGACGAGCTGTCAACTAGTACACTAGACTCGCATTCGGGAGGATGACGTTTAAATCCGCATCCGGCCATCCTGATACGTTTTCCGTAACTTTCCTGAATCGCTCCAAGCAAATGCTGGGATGGTTCCTTTTAAAGGGAACGGCGGACTTCTTTTACCCTTCCCTGACGCAGTGCCAACTCCTGCTCCGTTTCTAATGACCTCAACATCGATGGCCCCCTGTGGGTTCGGGGGTAAGAATAGGCCCACGGTATTCCTGCCTGTCGTAAGAGGCGACTAAAAGGAGTCTCAAACGTTTCGGCCTTATGTGATGGTCCCCTACCGGGTTTGACCTCCATCTTCTAAATTCTTCCGAAGAGCGAGCTGATTGGGGAAGGGCGCCTTACAAGGTGCAATGTGTCCATCGCTCATTACCATCTCTAGCTTGGTTGGTCGTCGTCGCATAGCTGTCCCGCCCACTCACCATCTCTAGGGCGTGGCTTTGTTCTTGGGTGCGGTTTTTGCAGTCTGCTCTGCTGTGTCGCTTTATGCGCCAATGACGATCATGGGCTACATTTCGCCTGAAATCCAGCATGGTAGCCAGTCCGTTGTGGTGGGGCCGCCATGTACCCTGTCGGTTGTAGCCCCCTGACAACACAGGGATCGCTCTACTGATGCCTGCGCCGTTAACTCCCCGCGTATGCCAAGGAGTAGATGCCTGTCTCCTTGGGGCATCGGGACTCCCGGCAATGGCCATCCCGCCAGGTGGTCGTTGCTGAGGCTGGGTGGCGCCCGTGGGGAGGGCCCTTGGTCGGAGTAGGTGGCATCAGGGCGGATGACCCGCGATGAAGCGTGGTACATCATCTCTTGCTGGCGGCCAGCCGCCAGCAGTCTCTAAGCGTTCTCGGCCTCAATACAACGCTCAGGCATATGATCCACAATCGTTCCCCTCCCTGGCCACACCATGGGAGGAACGAAAGGCTACGGTTGGCAGCGAACCTTATTCACCTCGCTATTTAGTCTGTACACGAGTCGATGGGGAATCGTTTATGGCGACCAAGCCTCAGTTTTTTGTCGAGCACTTGGAGGACAAGTTTGGGGAGGTGGAGGGCTTGTCCAAAATGCGCTCTGGGGCAGTATTGATCAAAACGGCATCCTCTGCACAGTCACGGCGGTTACTCGCTTGTGACAAGTTGGGGGATGTTTCCGTCACGATCACACCCCATAAGAGTCTCAACATGGTCCAGGACATTATATTCCATAGGGACCTACTCTTGCAGTCAGACGACGAGCTACGCGCCAATTTAGAACGGCGGGGTGTTCACTTCGTCCGGCGCGTCCATCGGGGTCCGAGGGATAATCAGGTAGCCACCGGTGCCTTCATCTTGGCCTTCGAGGGTGACGACCTACCCGAAAAGGTCAAGGTGATGGTCTACCGATGTGATGTGAAGCCCTATATCCCTCCCCCGATGAGGTGTTTCAAATGCTGGAAGTTCGGCCACATGTCATCTCGGTGTACTTCCAGCATGACATGCAGAGATTGTGGACGCCCTTCACATCCTAATACTGCATGTGCGCCGCCTCCCATATGTGTGAACTGCGCGAACACCATTCCCCTTGCTCGCCAGACTGCAAGGTCCTACTGAAAGAACGAAGGATCATGGAATATAAGGCCCTGGACCGCATGACCTATACTGAGGCTAAGCGGAAATACGAGAGGCTACATCCTGTGGCTCTGACCAGCTCCTATGCCACCGCTGCCAAAACAGTAGTTTTGTCATCTGCTGCACCGATTCCACTGAACACTCTGAGCCGGAATACTACACCTGCCCCCTTGATGGTGGGGGGGCACTTCCCCATCTGTTGCTCCTGCACCATCTACCTCAGGAGCAACGACCCCCCAACCATCGGGGACACAAGTCCCCAACTCTAAGCCGGAGAAGCGTCCGACTTCTTCGGCGACTCTCTCTCGCAAGGGATCCCTCGGGTCCCTCCCTTCCCAGGTTTCCACCTCTGGGAAGGGTGACGTCAGCCAATGGCTGAAAAGCAGGCCAGCGGCTGGTCGCAGGGCTTCCCGCTCCTCCTCTGTCCCGGAGACTGACTCGGTGGAGCCCTCCCAGCTAGTAAAGCCCAAGGAGCAGAGAGAGAAGACGAAGAAGAAGAAGGCCTCTAAGGCCAAGGAACGCGCGGTGGCATCCACCCCACCGCTCCATACAGGCTCTGCGTCTGGGGATGAGGTGGAGATCCTGGCGTCCGCTGAGGACCTGGATCTCGCCATACCCTCAGACGCCAAGGACGCCGATTGTACTGGTCCTCGATCGGTGACAGCAGGTGACCCAGTGACGTGATCTGCCTCCTCGGTCCCTTCACGCCTATTTCGCCCATGGACAAAGTGATTCTCCAGTGGAACTGCAGCGGTTTTTTCCACCACCTTGCTGAGCTCCGCCAACTCGTCAGCAGTCACCCTTTCTTCTGCATTGCCCTCCAGGAAACGTGGTTTCTGGCAATGCGGACCCCTGCCCTACGAGGGTATCGGGGTTATTATAAGAACCGGGCAGCTTATGAGAGGGTGTCTGGTGGAGTCTGCGTCTACGTCCTTAACTCTATCTACAGCGAGTGTGTGCCTCTTCATACACCCTTAGAGGCTGTCGCTGTAAGGATGTGGACGCCTCAGCCTATTACTGTCTGCAGTTTGTACCTTCCGCCGGATGGTGATGTCTCTCGTCATGTGTTGGCTGCATTGATAGGACAACTGCCGCCTCCATTTGTGTTGCTGGGCGACTTTAACGCCCATAACCCCTTGTGGGGTAGCGCCGCGATTACTGGCCGGGGCAGAGATGTCGAGACTCTTCTGTCACAGCTTGACCTCTGCCTTTTAAACATGGGAGAGGCGACCCACTTTAGTGCGGTCCGTGGCTCGTTTTCGGCCATTGACCTTTCTATTTGCAGCCCCGGACTTTCACCACCCATCCACTGGAGGGTCCATGACGACTTATGTGGTAGTGACCATTTCCCCATCTTTCTGTCACTGCCACAGCGTCACTCTTCTGAACGCCCCTCCAGATGGGCTCTGAATAAGGCTGATTGGGACTTATTTACATCTGTCGCAGTGATCGCACCTCCTTCCACTGATCCGATTGATGCGGTGGTTCAGTCGGTCACCACCAGCATCGTTTCTGCGGCGGCATCTGCGATTCCCTGTACATCCGGGTCACCTCGGCGGAGGACTGTGCCGTGGTGGTCGCCCGAGATCGCAGAGGCGATTCGAGATCGCCGGCGGGCTCTTCAGCGCCATAAGCGGCACCCGTCGTTGGAGACCCTCATTGCTTTTAAACAGTTCCGCGCCCGAGCCCGACGCCTTATTCGCCAACGGAAGCAGGAGTGTTGGGAACGTTATGTTTCCACCATTGGCGTCCGTACCTCTGCATCGCAGGTTTGGGCCCAGATTCGGCGACTCCAAGGCTATCGGCCACCTGTCTCTGTCCCTGGGCTTTCGCTGAATGGAGCAGTGTGCACCGACTCCGACACGATTGCGGACCGGTTAGCAGAGCATTTTGCTCAGTGTTCCGCGTCAACGAACTACCCGTTGGCCTTCCGCTCCCGGAAAGAGCGGTTGGAAAGTCGGAGGCTTTCCTTTCACACGCGCCACGCGGAGTCGTACAATGCTCCTTTCAGCGAATGGGAATTCCAGAGCGCACTTTCTGCTTGCCCTGATACGGCTCCTGGACCAGACCGCATTCACAGCCAGATGCTGAAACACCTCTCAGTGCCTTGCCAGCGACGCCTCCTAGATCTTTTCAATCGCGTCTGGGTCGAGGGTGTTTTCCCGTCTCAATGGCGGGAAAGCATAGTCCTCCCCGTATTGAAACCTGGCAAGAACCCGCTGGAGGTGGACAGCTATCGCCCCATAAGCCTCACCAACGTTCCTTGCAAGTTGCTGGAACGTATGGTGAGCCGGAGGTTGAGTTGGCTCCTCGAGTCTTGGGGCCTTCTGGCTCCGTCTCAGGGTGGGTTCCGTAAAGGCCGCTCTGCCGTCGATAATCTGGTCTCCCTGGAGTCTGCCATCCGTACAGCCTTTGCACGCCGCCAACATCTGGTTGCCGTCTTCTTCGACATGCGGAAGGCATACGATACGACTTGGCGCCATCACATCCTGGCCACACTTCATGGGTGGGGCCTTAGGGGCCCGCTCCCGATTTTTATTCAGAATTTTCTTTCGTATCGTTCCTTCCGCGTGCAAGTAGCTGCGTCGCATAGTTCCTCCCGGGTCCAGGAGAATGGGGTCCCACAGGGGTCTGTCCTCAGTGTGTCCCTGTTTTTAATTGCCATCAATGGGCTCCTTGAGGCGGTGGGGTCGTCCGTCGAGGCTTCTTTATATGCGGACGACTTCTGCCTATATTACAGCTCCAGTGGCATCGCCGCTGCTGAACGGCAGCTGCAAGATGCCATCCGCAAGGCGCAGTCATGGGCTGTAGCGCACGGCTTCCAGTTTTCGGCCGCGAAGACCTGCGTTATGCATTTCTGCCGGCGTCGCACGGTTCACCCTGAGCCGCGCCTTTACCTTGATGGTGAACCTCTTGCTGTGGTCGCGACGCATCGGTTCTTGGGACTGGTGTTCGATACCCGGTTGACTTGGCTGCCCCATATTAGGCAGCTGAAGCAAACATGCTGGCGGCACTTAAACGCTCTCCGTTGCTTAAGCCACACCAGGTGGGGTGCCGACCGGTCCACCCTCCTCCACCTATATCAAGCGCTGATCCAGTCCCGCCTTGATTATGGGTGTGTGGCGTACGGTTCTGCCTCGCCTTCAGCATTGCGATTGCTGGATCCCATACACCACTGCAGGATCCGCCTCGCCACAGGGCGTTCCGGACAAGCCCCGTCGACAGCATACTTGTGGAGGCTGGTGTCCCTCCATTGCGGTTCCGGCGTGACCGCCTTCTGGCCGCCTATGCCGCGCACGTTTATAGCATGCCAGGGCATCCAAACTACCGTCTCCTGTTCCCGCGCTCGATCGTCCATGTTCCAGGCAGGCGGCCCCGGTCAGGGTGTCCCATTGCGGTTCGCCTCCGGGACCTTCTCCGTGGCCTTGACTTTTTTCCTCTGCTGCCTGTTTTCCGGGCCAATCTCCGTCTGCCCCCGTGGAGTGTGCCCCGACCGTGCCTTCGGCTCGACTTGGCACAGGGTCCGAAGGTCTCAGTGCCTCCGGAGGCCCTCCGCCGCCGCTTTCTTTCCATCCTGGCCGAGTTTCCGAACGCGGTGGTGGCCTACACCGACGGTTCGGTGGTCTCTGGTCACACTGGTTACGCTCTCACTCTACGGGATTATTGTGAGCAACGGTCATTGGCAGCTGGCTCCAGTGTATACACTGCCGAGTTGGTTGCCATCTATCGTGCCCTAGAGTTTCTCCGCTCCCGCTCAGGTGAGTCCTTTGTCATCTGTAGTGACTCCCTGAGCGGTTTACGAGCTCTTGACCAGTGTTTCCCTCGTTCCCGTCTGGTGATGGCCATCCAGGAGTCCCTCCATACTCTCGTCCGTTGCGGCCGCTCTGTCACCTTTGTTTGGTCCCCGGGTCACGTCGGCATCCCGGGTAACGAGCGGGTTGACGAACTGGCGAAACAGGCGGTCAGTTCCCCGGCCATGGAGATCGGTCTTTTAGAGAGTGACGTCCGATCCGTATTGCGGCAGAAGGTCCTTGCTGCTTGGCGTGATGAGTGGCGCACCCTGCCCTCTCCCAACAAACTTCGGGCAGTCAAGGAGACAACCAGTGTGTGGCGCTCCTCCATGCGGGGGTCTCGCAAGGACGCTGTCGTCCTCTGCCGGCTCCGCATAGGACATACCCGGCTCACGCACGCGTATCTCTTGTGCCGTGACGACCCGCCTCTCTGTCGCTGCGGATTGGCCCTGACCGTGGTACACGTCTTACTAGACTGCCCACTTTTAACTGCCCTCAGGCAGACGTTCGCGCTGCCTGATACACTCCCTGCTCTTTTAACCGATGACTCTACTATGGCTGACTTAGTTCTCCGTTTTATTCGAGCAGGGGGTTTTTATCATTCAATATGAGAGTCCCTTTTCATTTTTTTTTTAGTGTCGACTGTGGCTTTTGGCCTGGGGTTTTAGTTTGTGGTGTTTTAATGTGTCCCTTGGTTGTTGGCCTTTCCAGTTTTATTTTCATGGTCGGCCAATGACCGTCGCACTCTGTGTGTCTTTTAATCTCTTTTCTCTGGTCTTCGTCTATGTCTTTCTTGTACTGTGTCGTCCCTTGTCGTCTCCGTTATGTGTTTATTGCTTGTTGGACTTTTCTTCGTGTATTATTATGGTCGTGGAACAAGGGACCGATGACCTAAGTAGTCTGGTCACTTTAACCCCCCACAAACCAACCTCAACATCGATGGCACATTAAATGCAATCCTCCTTCCGTCCTTCATTTAAAGGCATAGGTTTACGCAATAAGTCGGGCGTTGAAAGTTAAAAACTGCGTACTCGTCTAAGGCAGCACAATTTCATGGCGCGCAAATTATCGAGAATATATTCACCGAGCATTTGTGAAAGGCAGCACGTGGCGACTTCCAACAAACTTCACACATAATTTCGAAACTTGGCGAAACCTTTTTTCCCATCTGACATCCCTGACATAATGATGAAAGGAAAAAGACTTTGATCACTTCTACATTTTCGCTGTTCGTGTAGTAAGGTGTCAGCATCAGGCTTGATGTTTCACTTTATTACTTCTTTACTACTCACTTTATTCGCAACACATTTGTCACAGTATCCACATACGTCGCCGAATGTACCTGAAAATTATAGAATTGTACAACACCTAGTTCAGTAAATAAATATTGAGACGTTTTCGAAAAACTAGCTTCTCTTACAACAGAGCGTCTTCAACTGCAAAGGGTTATGTTTCTTCAGGTCAAGTTTTTAACACATTAACTGATACGGAATGTGAACGAACTTCTGAAGGTGTTTTACAAGTGGGACTTCCAGTTTTCAGACAGCAATTTGGAGGGGAGAAGGGGGCGGTGGTTACGCGGTCTATTTGGAACTTCAGTGTTTTCGCAAATGATGCTGTTGCCTGTAATAAAGTTCTGTTTGAAAGAAGTCACGCCCTCATAAGATTTCAGTGTAGTGCAAAGCATGACAACTTAGTTTAAATGTTCCCGAAATGTAAAATTGTTCGGTTCACAAAACGATATAACCTTATCCTACGAGTATAGTGCAGCGAGTCAAATTCGCTATCGCTCAACCCACATGAATACATGGGTGTAAAAATTTCTAGAGATTTGAAATGGAACCGTCACATAGTCGCAGTCTTAGGGAAATACGGTGGCTGGCTGCAATTCGTTGGTAGAATTCTAGGAAAATACAATCAGTGTACAAAAGAAATTGCTTACAAATCACGCTTGTGACCCATCCCCCAATATTGCTCGAGATTCTTGGATCCTAATCAGATACAACTGCCAGGCGATACTGAATGTATACAGAGAAGGGCGGCACGAATGGTCACAGGTTTTTTGACGCGTTGGAGAATGTCACACAGTTTCTTATCAAATTGAACAGGCAGGCGCTTGGAAAGAAACGTAAAATATCCAGAGAAAGTCTACTTGGAATATTTCCGGAGGAATCCTTAACTGTTGAATATAGGCGAATGGTAGTCAATGGAGGGAATGACTGCGAATGCTCGTTCGATTTTCGTTCTCTTCCGTAGGCTGCGATGCAAACCAATCCTGATAATATTCCCGGTGTGAGATGTAGTTGGCAGCTCTGTAAATGCTGACCGGTGAGTCGCTTAAAGCCCAGGTGAAATTAATCTCGGAGGGACACATCACGCTCTCAACCGACTAAGCATATCCCCTAAGGATCGCCTAGAGCCTGTGACTAGTGCATTGAATGTAAATACGGAAAACCGCAAAAACTCACTTTTTGAACTATTTGTAATTCCATTAACTAGTTTTGTAACCTTTACAGACTCATCTTCAAATGTGGCACACAGAATTTCCGTCTCTCTGACGTGGAGACAGAGCGACAGTTACATGGCGACATGTGTCGGAAAACCAGTTATTCTACTTACTGACTAACGGACAGTTCATGGTAGACACAGACTATCCCGTGGAAGAGCAAAGTATCGCGAGGAGACCTAATTAGAAAGTTTCTAGAACTGACGTTACATGATGAAAGTAGGAATGGAATATACTGAAACCACCTACGTATTGTAACTGTAGGAAGCGTGAAGACCGGAAGAGACTAAGCACAGCACGCACAGAGGCTTTTAAGCAGCCACAGTTCGCACGCTCCATACGTCAGTGGAGTGGGAATAAGTCCTAATAACTGGTATACTGGCAAGTTCCATCTGTCACGCAATTCACGGTCGTTTATAGACTACAAATTATAAGCTGCCTATGTTTTGTTTAAATTTGGATTACAAGAAAATGGGCGTTTTGCAAAATGTCCTACATAAGTCTCCTCTTCATCAACACCACCACCATGAGTGTTCTGCCCTAGGGCAGGTCTTCACATGTAGCTCTCCATGCAGTCCCATCATTTGTTACCCTCTTGTTTTCTCACAACTATTTTCTGTTCTTACGCTGTCCACCACCTGGTATGTTCTGCGTCTTCTTCTTCTTCTTCTTCTTCTTCTTCTTCTTGCATTCACCATTTCCTTCATACCATCAATAAACAATCTCTTCTCATTCAGTGTCCATGCCAATTGTGTTTGCTCATCTTGCTACCTTTAAAATTTCTCTCTGTTCTCCCACTCAACACCACCTCATTTCTCACTGTGCCTGCCTATTTTATCCCCTATCAATGCACCCACATAAAAGCCTCCTGTTATGAAACGTCTCGTTGGCAATTGCTATACGTATTTTCACCTCCTTATTACTTCCAATGTCGTCCATAATAGCACGTCGCAGTTATCTAAAAACACTAAATTGTTGTGTATCTTCCTGCCTAACGTTATAGTTGTTCTTGCTTTTCTTGCACCTATCACCGGACATTTTGCGATTTTCTTATTATTTCTCATTCCAATTTACTCACGCCTCTTGTTCAATTCTTTTAACATTTCAGTCATACTTCTTTCGCTCTCTGCCAATAACACCACATGATCCGCGAGTCTAATACATTCTGCTCTCCTAACAACAACCCGCTCCCGTCTATGTCGTTTCAAACGTTTTTGAATGACATGCTCCAAATATATTTACACTCTAAGGAGAATAAACGTATCCATGAGGACTTACCCCAGCGCGATGGAAATCGATACACGTGATGTTCATTCATGCCCAATAGTATCCGAACGACCTGAATTGAATTTCACCTGATTCACATGCAACCCACATAGCGCAACTGTCTAGCAGGTCTCCTTATCGCTCCTTGGTACAGTCGTTTGACTATTGAAAGTGGTTCCAACAAGTCACCACAAGAAAAAACTGTTCTGTATCGCAATAACTCAAGATGCAAAGTAATACCACGATACTACAAATATCACGGAACACCTTCTCACAGATAAGACTGCCCTTAAGGCTTGTAGCTCACATTTATTACAATAAATGACATACCTGACATTTTACCACTCTCATTATTACGTCAGATAGGTAATACACGTAGTAAATTCGTCGTATTCATGATTTCCTCTTCAAAGTAACATACCGTACTTATCATTGAACACAAAATGAGTTTAAAAATTGAAGTTATTCACGGGCAACCAGTTGAGAATATGTATGAACTTCAAATGACACGACGAACCGTCTCGTTTTGCATATGGATTCAAACCCAGGTCATGCAGACTAAGCAAAGATTTCGTGCCTGACGGAAACTAACAGTCACTCCTGATTAGGCATACAGAGAGTGATATACCTCGATTTTAGAGAGAGCCAGTTTGCAAATACCAACTTTAAATTACATAGCGCAAGCATTTTTGCCGGACGCGAATTCCTACCAAGCACCTATTGCTCCTGTTAACGAACGACGAGAGATGTTGAATCTTGGTTCTTAACAAGTAATTTACTTGAATTGCCGTGAGGTAAGGCTTTGTACTGGGCAGGGATTCGAACTCTGAACTTAATCGGATAGATATCGACGCACAATCAACTGTGACATTTCGGATTTTCTCGGCAGTAGCTAGATGTTTTAACTGAAATGACGAGACGAAACATAATTTTTTTTCCTTCGAAAGACTCCAACCCGGCATCTATCGCTGTTATATTCTGCAGAAAACGAACGTTAAATATGGGTTGGTTGCACCAGCAGCGACATGTGAGCGTGTTTGAACTAGAAATAATATGACGAAGAGTTCAGTGCTCACTGGGAATACAGCTCCACACATCATATCGCTTTTGACTACACACAAAGATACGTCAGCTTCCGAATTTTTGTCCAGCTCGGACTAACATCTTGAACTTACAGTGATCTCGCAAATAGTCCTGTGTCTCACTGGGTGTCAAAAACGTCACATATCGTTAGTGTTGACAACGAATGAAAATACATTAAACATTAAAATAATTATCCACCAGCAGATAGGTGTTCTCATGCTAGAGCTTGATAATACATAATGAAATCTATAGTGCCGGGCCAGGATTCGAACCCATTCACGCGCAGTATGTGGAGATGTTGAGGAATCTGCAGTTCTGAACAAACAACAAATTGTAGCCGTGCTGTATTCTCACGAAGGGATCAAATTCAGCCTTAAGTACGGTCTATGTTGCATTCTCAGTTCAGAACCGATTTTATCGACATACAGAAGCTCAGATAAAATATGGACTAAATGTCCTGTGAGCCTACATAGCGTTTGTTTCGTCACTAGAAATAAATAACAAGTATAAGAAAGGTTTCTACGTGTCGCCGCTCCAGTCTTTATTGTGATTCATCCTAACGTCTACTTTGTAGAAAAGGAATATCATTTTTCATGTTAATTTCAGACCACAATGTCATTATATCTTCTTCACTTGGTGTAGCCAGAAGAGAATGGAATCTGTCTCTCCCTATCTAAAATCATTGACAGAAGTTGGAATCGAACCCAGTCCATAGATATACAAGCATATTATAAGTATGTGGCTCATTTTTCTATCGTAACGCCGTTGCACCTCTCCGGATGAGAATTGACACACAGGCTTCCTGTAGTAATTTGCAGCAGGTTCAGTAAATTCATGTACTTGGTTGACCGAATCACAATGAACTAGCTGCCTCGACTACCCAGTGCATACATTCGACTTTATTTTGTAATCACCGAAATAAAATCACGTACCTGCCACCTACACAGAACAGCCAACAGTGTAGGATGCACAAATTTGAAAAGGAAGTGTTTCTTTCCACTTGAGCTACTGTATTGCGCCATCTCTTTGTTGAAAACGTCGTGCAGTGCAAATGTCGCATTTCATAAGTAAAGTTTTGTATTCCTAGAAACCCAAAATTTGCTTGTGAGCGGCGGGAAGAGGAGTTACCTGTTGTGCAGCATTGTAAGTTTTCACCATTGCACTATGAGCCGAAAGTATTTTTTTGCGATTTCCTTATCGATGTTTTATCTGACTGCTTGTAGCTCTTTCACAGAAGGGATAAAAACGTTACAGTCAGTGAGACTGGAAGTGCGAACCATAACAGATGCTATTTCTCAGGCCAGCGCATTACCATAGAGCTGGCGTAGAAGTACGTGTCTTAGCTTACTCTTACGAGTTCGATAATGTCTAGCACTCGTAAACCGCTATTTAAAGGACGAGATTAGTTGCGATTTCCACGTGCAACGACTTTCCTGGGCTGAAAACCGTAAATTTACAAACTTTTGTTACACCTAACGTGATAATAAATCAGATTATTTAATGGAAATGACAGGTAAAATCAAGTGAACTTTGAGGATAAATTCCGTGCGCACCAGGAAGGAACTCGTCGATCACATAGTTGCCAAACATACGTTGCCTTGTTGTAAAATCTCAGTTACAGTACCAGCAGAAAGAAGACGAACCGATGTGATCGCACAGCGGTCTGGGAAGTGACCATAGCTGGTGTCTCCAAGTCGCGGTTGCTACGGCCTGGAATACGTAATGCGTCTGATTCGCATTTCTGTAACTAGGTTTAGGGACTGGAGCGTGGTTACTAATAATACTCCGAACTGACTGAAAACTAAGCATCATATATCAGTAACTCTCACAGTTGCTTTTATATTTATTTCGTATGTGTACTAAAAACTAAGAAGCTCATTCAGAGACGTTTTGATGCCTCGCCGATAGTCGAGCAAAACAAACAAATAGAGAAAAAAAGAATGTGTGTGTGTATGATAGAGAGAGAGAGAGAGAGAGAGAGAGAGAGAGAGAGAGAGAGAGAGAGAGAGATCAAAAAGAATGAGAGAGAGTAAGAAATTGTTGTAAAGAAATTGAATCATGGTATGTAAAGAAACCTTTCATTAAAATGACATGTTACACATCATTACGAAATATCGTATTCATGATCTATGAAACAAGAATTGATCTAATGTAATCTAATCATATCATATTGATGGCTATCCATGAAGAGTCATAAATTACCGAAATTTTTGCCAATAACCGTAATGAAATCTAAACTTGAAAATAAAAGACGACAATTTTTGTAATAAACCGGGACTCCTAACAAGACCCTTTCGTCCCTCTTAACTAACCACGAAAGATGTCTGATATACCTCCATGCTCAAGTAACAAAGTGCGCATGCATTTAAAGATTAAGTGCATGATGTGAAGTTATATGACGGAGATACGAACCCAACACGTAATCGTATTGTTAGTTAAGTAAAATCAAATGTTACGTATCGGTTTTTCTTACCAGCTGCTAGGTGTTTGGATCTAAACTAAAGATACAAACTTTAGTACCTAAGCGACAATCTAACTGCACGCCTACCGTGCATCCACAAATATAGCTTAAATATCAGTTGCTTACTCACCAACGGTAAGGTGTGTGCGTGTTTGACAAGAAATAATGACACCTATTGCGATTGTTGGCAACACATGAATAGACATTAAAAGCGCACGTTGGTTTTCACTAGCGGGACGGTGTGCACGTTATAGGGCTTGAACTGAAACTATGAATATTTTTGTATTGGATCAGGATTCGGACCCACATACTTACCTTTGGAGGAGACCTAGAGAAGGTTGCAGTCTTGCGAAAAGGAACGAAATGGTTGAACTATAATGTTCCGAGAGATTCAGATCCTCGAAAGAGGAGAAACGAATTCGAATCACAGTCCAGCACCAAATTTTACAACGTCTCTAGTTCAATCAATTACAAGTAAAATAAGAGCCCCATCCTTTAAATGGCTATCGGTTCATAAAATAAAATAAAATTTTCTAATGTAAGTAAGTTTACTGGCGACTTATTTCTGTTTACGATGACTTCCGCTATGTCATTTCCCAACGTAACCTGGCTCTGCCCAGTTGGTAATGATGGAACGTGATTTGTATTGCGAATTCTGGATTATAACGTCTTTCTTTTGAGGTTACCAGACGCAAAGTAAATCTGTTTGTGCTTCTTAAAAGTAAATGTCTGAACCCACGCATTGCTCCTGTGATAGTTCCACCAGGCCATTGTGCCCACATTTCCCAGCCCCAGGAGTGAGCTGCAACGGATGATGTGCTGAGCTTACAAAAGTAGTCACGGTGGATAAAACGCGAGTCTATTAAATGTTTAAGTAGAAACAAGCTTCTGACGCGGAGATTATGCTATTCTCATGTCAGCAGGATGTAAAGACCCTTGTAGGCATCATAGGCTCGATGTGAAGCCATTTTGAAATGTTCACAAATTCAGATATTTTCTTATTTCGTGAAGATCCACTGGGAAGTGTGAAGTTACCGGATAATTGGATTATTACCGTCATTATTACTATCATTTTCTTCATGCCGCTGCTGGAACACTGTACTTGAATATCAGTTCGTGCCTTTTGGTCACTATACAAGTAGTTTCACAAGAAGAGGTTCTTTCTCTGTCTACAGAATTCTTTTCATGTTAATATCAAACATCAGCAATTACTCATAGATTTCATTAAAACTAAAGTAATCGATGAAGACGTTACTTGATAACAAAAACGCTCTGCCTTTCTTCTATTACTTGCGCCTAGAAATGGCTGTCGAGTACTGCCAAACCAAAAGCCAAGAGATCTTACTGCCTGCCGATATACGTCGCTGTCAATTTTTCCATATGATTTGGTTGACGTGACCTGTTTCAAGTTGTGTATGACAGAGAATGTTTTAGAAAATCAATTGTTTTCCTTTGCAATAAAGAAAAAGATTTTCATTCTAAGCTATCCAAGTTCAAAATTTTTGGAATATTAGTTCCAGTTTAATATTCGCTTCTATAATGTAGGAAAGTATTTCGCACTTGCAAAACTCGGATCCGGCCCATTGACCTTACACTCAGCCGCCGGCCATAAATTCTGTCTCAGAGTGACACCAGATTAAGTAACCTAATATAGCGAAGATTATTTGCCAGTGCTCTCTCTCACCAGAAAATACGCAGTTCACTCACTAATTGGGCTCCATTAGTACACTGTAACAGTAATTTCTGTGTGTCTGCAATGCATTCGGATTGTAGAATTTAGCGGTGCTCTCTCTCCCACTTCTGTATACAATATGACTGACCTAAACGGGCCCTTTATCGTTACAGGCCCTGAGCAGTGCTACATCATACTGACAACAGTAATGTTCTTATACTGACAATCTGACTGGTCGTTTTACCTGATTTTGTAATCATTTAAATAAGACAACATGACCTTCCAGTGGGAGACATTTCGTTCTCCCTTTTCCTTCTGTGACATTTTTCCGTAATCTATTTGCCTTCCAATCAGCGAAATGCGGTAGAGTACGGCCGGTAAACGATTTACAAATCACGATTTAGTCCCGTTAAGACGATTTCTTCAAACATTGTCGTTGCTAAAGGAATTTACTTTCGTCTTAAATCGTCTCAAGCAGCAACGTTCACAGACATCCCAAATACGTAAAAGCTCATTATCCTGGTACGAAGTTTGTAAAACAAACTTACCACAGTTTGTGTCAGGTTGATCTTTTCGTCTGATAGCTCAGCCTAAGTATCACAAGTAGTGTCCCTGTAGCTTTGGGAATCATTGCTTAATAACGAGTTTAACACCAGTGGGTATAGTATTGCTAAATATTCAAATTAATTATCAACCTAAGTCTGAGTTCATCCGCAGACTGTAGCGAATTTATAATACTGAAGCTAGACTTTGCATCCTTGTCCTCCTTGAGTGGGCATTGGAAGGCGTTTGCACACACGAACACAACACTATGAATACTTCGAACGCCATAGTTAACGTTGCTCTCATAAACTACTTTTGTTTTCTTAATTCTTCTAGGTGTTCAGGGTGCAATATGTGTTGTAGATACAGCCTTAGAGCAAAACATTGACCGCCGAGCCGTCCACATAAGGTGGACAACACAGTCGTGCTCCTCTCAGGATCCTGTGTCCGGCAGTATGCTCGATCAGCAACATTGTAGACTGCGGCACTTCCCAGAGGAAGTCTTGAGTTCAGTCTTAGTACATTATTCTTGACTAAGGCCGTAGTCTTGAGGTAAAACGCGAGACTAGCTAATATGACGTCTGGCGACCGGAAGCAGACAACGACAAAATTTTTATCGCCCCTTTGCTCTCGGTGCTGAAGCTATGCTTGTAATTCAAGCGAATCTACAATATATTTCGCTTTGTGTCACACTGGTAATAATAGTTTGGTTCAACAATGTCTTAGCGAAAGATTTCTTTACCGAGCATCTGCCTCTGAACACCGCATGCGTCTGAGTTCTCTGGGACCCGTTTGCTGCCTACCGGCGGGGGCTGAGGCACTGCGCTGCCTTCTGCCGACAACATCTGCTCCACTCCACACTCTCAACCATGTAAAATGCTTTAATGTTGTTGAGTAGTGACCCATAAAATCTGCCTACGATTTGTGTTTCACTCTTCATAGCAAAGGAGGCACAAAACCGTTTTTATTTGATGATTACTTTATTACATTAGAATGCAGTACATCAATGTGACGCAGAATTAATTTCATTGTTTCTGATCCAGTGCGCTATAATTAAAGCGTCACATTCTGTTCCTTTCCTTGCACAGGAGATTCTTCAAATAATTTATTATTGTCATGGATTCATATGTGTTACTCAAGGCACAGGGAGTAAATGCAATGTAATGTGTTTGGTTTCTTTCTTAGATTTTCTATGGTAAATGGATGCAAAAGATTGCGTCAATACCTATGAGAACCTGCTCTATAGCTACTAAGGCAAACTGCTTGTTTTGAGGTCCATAAATTAATTAATGGAGAAGTGAACGCTGTTCACAAATGATATTTAGAATATTCAATTGGATTTAAGGCGAAAAAATTGCCCATATTTGAAGCTACCCAGAGAAAAAGTAAGTTGCTAGAGACACTGTCAGCACATGTCTGCAGGGAAGTTTAGCATAGAGTAATCAAGACGCTCATTTCCTTCATACTTATCACCCTGGCATGTGAGTCTTAAGTGAAGAACAATATTGAAATTCGTATCGTTGATGGTCGATTCGAATTTCTTCAGAGACGCTGGTATTGCGAAGCAGCTTGGAAGTCAGAACGCCATGATCTATGACGATTAACACAACTTACTGAGTCGAGCTACCAAGAAGATTTGATGTGTAAAGGTTTTCTTCCGATTTCGATACAGAATTTTTTCTGGAAATTCGCAGCTCCTTAAAAAAAAAGCTCGCACACGATGGTCCCTACCTCAGTTGGAACTGACGACTGATTGAGCCGTTCTGACACGAGACATGGGCGGTACCACCGGGTTACAGACACACTGCTACCTTTGCACCACTCTCATCATGGTATTGGTCGCTCAGCCTCATAACGCATCGTGAAAGATAATAAAAGTTGCCACTTATGTGAAGAATAGCATTTCTTTAGCCAAAAAATTGAATTTTCTGCCTCAGTATCTTAGTTTACGTAAGGATTATACAGCATGAGCCATTCAAATGGAAAGGTAATATCAAGTAAATTTAGTGAGCCAATTCAGTACCATAGGCGGAAGTGATTGCACTGTCACAGTGTTGCCTAATGTTTGTGACGATGTTGCCAAATCTCAGGTGTGCTAGGAACAGCTGTGTAGCGGTATGCGTGGAGAATCCCCTGCTCGTGTCTTACGGGGATATGGAGAGGAACTGCAGGGTTTGGTTAGGATGCAGCATTTTCTCCTAGCAGTTTTGTCAAACATTAAGGTGTATAATCTTCCCTCACGATTACAGTTTCCTACAAAATATATACAAATAAAACACTTACCTTGTTTCTTTCCGACAAAAGATTATTTCAGTACGATAAAAAGTTTTTGGAAATCTCTTATGCCCACCTGTCACCAAAGTAAGATAAACACTTTGCACCTCGAAATCGATTGCATGTATGTGCAGTCTTGTGATGCTTAAATAACGCTCAAAGGACATTTAGTCCATATTTTATCTGAGCTTCTGTATGTCGATAAAATCGGTTCTGATCTGGGAATGCAACTTAGACCGTACTTAACGCTCAATTTGATCCCTTCGTGAGAATACAGCACGGCTACAATTTGTTGTTTGTTCAGAACTGCAGATTCCTCAACATCTCCACATACTGCGCGTGAATGGGTTCGAATCCTGGCCCGGCACTATAGATTTCATTATGTATTATCAAGCTCTAGCATGAGAACACCTATCTGCTGGTGGATAATTATTTTAATGTTTAATGTATTTTCATTCGTTGTCAACACTAACGATATGTGACGTTTTTGACACCCAGTGAGACACAGGACTATTTGCGAGATCACTGTAAGTTCAAGATGTTAGTCCGAGCTGGACAAAAATTCGGAAGCTGACGTATTTTTGTGTGTAGTCAAAAGCGATATGATGTGTGGAGCTGTATTCCCAGTGAGCACTGAACTCTTCGTCATTTTATTTCTAGGTCAAACACGCTCACATGTAGCTGCTGGTGCAACAAACCCATATTTAACGTTCGTTTTCTGTAGAATATAACAGCGATAGATGCCGGGTTGGAGTCTTTCGAAGGAAAAAAAAATATGTTTCGTCTCGTCATTTCAGTTAAAACATCTAGCTACTGCCGAGAAAATCCGAAATGTCACAGTCGATTGTGCGTCGATATCTATCCGATTAAGTTCTGAGTTCGAATCCCTGCCCAGTACAAAGCCTTACCTCACGGCAATTCAAGTAAGTTACTTGTCAAGAACCAAGATTCAACATCTCTCGTCGTTCGTTAACAGGAGCAATAGGTGCTTGGTAGGAATTCGCGTCCGGCAAAAATGCTTGCGCTATGTAATTTAAAGTTGGTATTTGCAAACTGGCTCTCTCTAAAATCGAGGTATATCACTCTCTGTATGCCTAATCAGGAGTGACTGTTAGTTTCCGTCAGGCACGAAATCTTTGCTTAGTCTGCATGACCTGGGTTTGAATCCATATGCAAAACGAGACGGTTCGTCGTGTCATTTGAAGTTCATACATATTCTCAACTGGTTGCCCGTGAATAACTTTAATTTTTAATCTCATTTTGTGTTCAATGATAAGTACGGTATGTTACATTGAAGAGGAAATCATGAATACGACGAATTTACTACGTGTATTACCTATCTGACGTAATAATGAGAGTGGTAAAATGTCAGGTATGTCATTTATTGTAATAAATGTGAGCTACAAGCCTTAAGGGCAGTCTTATCTGTGATAAGGTGTTCCGTGATATTTGTAGTATCGTGGTATTACTTTACATCTTGAGTTATTGCGATACAGAACAGTGTTTTCTCGTGGTGATTTGTTGGAACCATTTTCAATAGTCAAACGACTGTACCAAGGAGCGATAAGGGGACCTGCTAGACAGTTGCGTTATGTGGGTTGCATGTGAATCAGGCGAAATTCAATTCGTTCGTTAGGATAGTTTTGAGCATGACTGTACGTGTAGGGGCAAATGAATGATTAGAGTTGAAGAAAAACTGGATGATTAATTCAAGACAAAGAGCTTCACAAATTGATAAGTCGTTAACGTGTTGGGCCACCTCTGGTCTTTCCGCGGGCAGTTACTAGGCTTGGCATTCACTGATAAAGTTAGTGGATACCCTTCTGACGGATATCGTACCAAATTCAGTTCAGTTGGTTCGTTACATCCTCAAAATCGCGACCTGCTTTAAAGAACCTGCCCATTGTGCTCCAGATGTTTAAAATTGGTGAGAGATATGGCGATCTTGCTGTGCAATGTATTGCCTTGCGTGTACAAACACGTAGATACGATATCCGTGTGTGGTGCGTAAATTGTCGGTAGGCACCTCACTTAGTGTCCCGAGCAGAGTTCAAGCCGCCATTAAGACAAAGGGTGGACGCACTGCATATTAATGTCCACTAACAGGTGTCTGTACACTCACTGATAGGATAGTGTATTTCGAAATGTTAGCAGAGGCCAGAAGTTGGAGCATTTGGTCTTCCTCTTAAAGCTTAAGTGGGGAGAGTCGTAGAATCTCTATAAAGAGACACCTCTGGCAACACTAGTTGAAAGTGGCCTTCAAACTAGCCGTCAGAGCTGCCGTAGCCGAGACGCCCCCTGGGTAAACGCTACGGACTTCTGCAGTCGCGCCTCGCGATCTGTCACGAATTATGGAATGTATTCGCAGATACCAATTGTAATACGACAACGGCTATACAGTTTGCAGGAAACGTACAGGATGTTCTGAAATTCCCATCACTACCTGCTACAACTTGTAGATGGGACTGAGTACATAATACTCATATTTTAAATTGTAACCTGTCTCCCGAGACGTACCGTATACTAGAACCACTTGAAAACATGTTGGTAACGATGTCACTTTGACAAGTAATTTGTTACATTGAGGAGCCAAAGAAATATCGTTTATGGTCCCCGCGAGCACGCAGAAGTGCCTCAACACGCCGTGGCATGGACTCTGCTGATGGCTGAAGTCGCGCTGCAGGGAACTGACACCATGAAACCTGCAGAGCTGCCCATAAATCCGTAACAGTAAGAGGGAGCAGAGATCTCTTCTGATCAACACGTTGCAAGGCATTCCAGATATGCTAGTTAATGCTATAAAATTTACTAGAAACGTACAGTATGTTTGGGGAGTTTGGTGGCCAGCGAAAGTGTTTAGGCTCGGAAGAGTGTTTCTGCAGCGACCATGTAGCAATTGTGGTTGTGTGGGCCGCTCCTTTGTCCTGCTGGAATTACCCACTTCCGTCGGAATCCACAATGGAGACGAATGGATGCAGGTGATCAGACAGGATGTATCTAGACGTATCAGGGATCCCACATCACTCCGAATGCGCACGCTCTACAACGTCACAGAGCCTTCACCAGATTGAACAGTCCGCAGTTGACATGCGGGGTCCATGGAGTCATGATGTTGTCTTCATACCCATACACGTCCATACTGTATATACATTTTGAAATGAGACACGTCCAACCAGGGATTATGTTTCGAGTCATCAACAGTCCAATGTTCGTACCGATGGGCCCAAATGAGGCGTAAAGCTTTGTGCTGTGCAGTCAGCAAGGGTACACGAGTGGGCCTTCGGCTCTGAAAGCCCATGTAGATGATGTTTCCATGAATGGTTCGCATGCTGATACTTGTTGATGGTCAAGCATTGAAATTTTCAGTTATTTTCGGAAGGGTTGCACTTTCGCCACGCTGAACGGTTCTCTTCAGATTCCATTCTTGCAGGATATTTTTCCGGCCGCAGAGATGTCGGAGATTTGTTGTTTTACTGGATTGCTAATATTCACGGTGCCCTCGTGGAATGGTCGTACAGGAAAATCCCCACTTCATCGCTACCTCGTAGATGCTGTGTCCCATCGGCCTTGCGCCCAGTATAAAACCACGTTCAAAGTCATTTAAATCTTGATAACCTGCCATTGTAGCAGCAGTAACCGATCTAACAACTACGGTAGACACACGTCTTACATAGGCGTTGCCGGCGGCAGCACCATATTAAGCCTGTTTACATATCTCTCTGTTTGAATACGCATTATTATAATAATTTCTTTGGCATTTCAGTGTAGATGTGACCGAGTACATCTATTGTTCTACAGTTTCACTCTTTAATAACCAAAGAATCAAAAAAATCGGTCTTCAGAGACACTGGTTTTACAGGAGGGCGTTTTCCAATTTGAAATTACAATGATATTATTTCCTTCAGCTGCTGAGAGGCGTTGATAGATATCAACGAAGACAGGTGAAAATGTGTGCCCCGACCGGAACTTGAACCAGGGATCTCCTGATTACATGGCAGTCGCTCTATCCATCTGAGCCACCGACGGCACAGAGGATAGTGAGACTACAGGGACTGTCTCTCGCACGCCTCCCGCAAGACCCACATTCTCACCTTTGTATGTCCACACACTACATTCGTAGCGTCCTTTCGCACATGTCCGGAAGAACAGACACAATATCCATATAAATATATTTTCCAATTCGCATGCGCTGCGTCTCCACGGAGCACCACAGACGCACCTGCTGACGGTGAAGGCACCCTTACTCGAAGACGTTGTGCAATGGTAACGAAAAGCGTGTGGGGAGGAGTCAGACGTTGTGGACAACGATCTTGATAAAGGCGACCAGCAGCTCTTCCAGTACTGAGCGCTTTGGCCACACAGAATACTTGTGTCGGTGTATTCGGCAAAAGTTTGCTCAGAAATGTTGCTCTAACACTCACAGACACATGAACGAGACTCGATCCAGGTCAGAGAGGAGACAGCCGTCAAATGACATCATAGGATCAGACGTAAGTAACCCCCCCCCCCCCCCCCCTCCAGTGATTATAACCCTGTTGCATACCACATTAGCGAAGGTGTATTTATACGGCTGTATCACGGATATACCTTTCCATACATGGGCTCCTCTTCAAAATATCGTCACTCAGTTCCCTAGAAGTTTTTAACGGGAATTTTGCAACATCCTGTATCTCTCCACTAACTATACAGTTCTTTCCAGAATTAGATCCCTCTGCAGTGGAGTGTGCGCCGATATGAAACTTCCCGGCAGATTAAAACTCTGTGCGGGACCGAGACTCGAACTCGGGACCTTTGCCTTTCGTGGGCGAGTGCTCTACCATCTGAGCTACCCAAACACGACTCACGCCCCGTCTAAACAGCTTTACTTCTGCAGTACCCCGTCTCCTACCTACAGCTGTTGTACGACATTCGAAATATACGGATGTATTTCAGAATTTCGGCGTAATGCAACTTCGCAGAAACATGGCTGAATTTTCCTGTATATTGTTATCATTAAAACCAAGCACCGTCTCAGTACCTAATACTTTTTGATATGGAGACAATTTTCATCATTTCAAGCACTATTAAAGTTGGTAGGTGTAGGAAAAAAATACCAGTACCATACTGAAAATATCGGTGAGAAGCGATAGAATTCCTACAAACAACTTGGAGAAAATCATTTTGGGTTCTAAGCCATGTCATTATAAAACAGTGAAACAACTAAAATAACTACATTCCGACCATCGTTTGAACGATCCTCTTCAGAGCGAATAAATGCCACGAAATTTCAAATCAGCAGCAGCGAAATGAAAGGTCGATTTGGAAACAGTTTCTATTTCTTCTTTCTTATCTTCGATTAATTTCCCAAATATCTCGTTCGTTTCGTATGTTGCTTTCATTATACAAGGTGTTTCATATTTCTAGAGCTTGCAATTTTTCCTAGTAACTCATGCATGCAAACGTCATCTAACGAGGCTACAGAGCATCAAAATACAAGCGCCAGCTCCGGCAAATGTATGTAAGTAGAGTGTGATGCCGTGATCATGTATCAATTTGATCATGTATCATGATCCAGAAACGAATGAGTCGAAAGTTACATACCTCTGACGGCGGAATACAAGTACTGGTACTGTTGTTGCTAACTTTCAAAGCTGGTAGTATGGATCAAAGTAAGAAAAAATGTCCGGTAAACATGGGCTACAAAATGCATACCTGAGGAGCTATGAGCACTTGTTCAGCAGTGGAGATATGTTTTATGCTAGCGAAGATGAACAAGTCCTCACAGCTCTTAAGGTATGCATTTTACAGCCCATGTGTACTGGACATTCGGTCCATACTACCACCTCTGAAAGTTTCCTGCCCTACATCTCAGCTACAACACTACCGGTAGATCCTGTCACAAGTAACAGGAATGTCTTCTCTTCCAATTTTCCGTTATAGGGACATAACCTCAAATTTATAGATTTATCCATCTCCATCATCATAGAAAATTGGTAACATCTTCATTGAATCTTTCTGTGTACACATATTTTACAGACTCCAGCGCCTGTAACTTCGATACCCTGTAGCGTCGCTGGATGACCTTTCCAGACATCGATTCCTATGTAAAACTTCATCTGGTAGGTCCCCTCTACAGACGCGATAAGTGTGTAGCATTCTGTATGCAAAGTGAATAACATGGGTGAATGGACTAGAACCGAAGCCCCCCCCCCCCCTCCCATTATCTCTCTCTCTCTCTCTCTCTCTCTCTCTCTCTCTCTCTCTCTCTCTCTCTCTCATTCTCTCACTTTCATTCTCTCACTCTCTCTTCTCAACTATCAACTGCCAGCTTTCCTTTATGTCTTTTAAGTCTTAAAACTGCTGTCTGATTTCTGGCAGAGCTCTAGATAACATGCCGCTCACTGTATTTTATCGCTGGTTACATCATCTTAAATTCAAACTGTATATTTTGCTCAAAATTGTCAGAAGTTATTTTGTAACATCTATAGATGTTATAAATATGGGTTGAATTTCTTCAACCGATCTCTAGCGGCTAGTGTGTTCTCTCAAAATCGATTTTCCTCTAGCTCGTCTCCTCTAATTCCTGTGTAAATATTTTGGATCAGTATTTTCAGCCAGGACGTATGAAAGTGATGGTTCGATAGTATCCGCACTTATCACTATTTGCCTTATTTGGTGTTGGTGTTATTTTTTTCGTTTAGTCTGAAAATTTAGCAGTCACGTCAGTTAGCATAGATGTTGAGGAGTGAAGCAGCAAACGTCGACAGAGTGAGTCCTCACCGGTGCTGATAGAGCCTTCTGGTGGCGAAGCCCTGCACTACAGACAACTGAGTGTATGAGGAACTAGTAGCGACATCTAGCAGCGAAGTGATGAACAGCAAAATGGCCGCGAAAATCGAGTGACTTAAATGTCTAGTTGCTGTTTATTTCTTCCTTTACACTATTATTACAAAACAGATTACGGCATCACTGCTCGGTTTGTCTGTTACCGTATTTTTGTGTATTTCACACATTACAAAATAATTCTGTTCTGGTAACATATAATGCAAACTACTTCTCGAGCGACATTAATGTACGCAGCATGTTACATTCATCATTCCCTCTTCGTAATTTAGTATTACTAATAGTTTTGTCCACACTTTTAAGCATTAAAAATGGATATGTGGCTCGGAACAGGAATACTGTTACATTAAATGTTAACAACATAATCGCACGGTATAGTGAGTTAAAGATTATTGAACAGCAACGAGAACTGTAAGTAAGTTTATGCAATGCAACGTTAGTGATATAATAGTACAACAGTAATAGGCGTTTGTCAGCCCTTTTTTTCTATTTTACAGTTTCACTCATTACTGATGGCAAATGCCTTGCAGAGAACGTAATATTCTGCATCTTCGGTACGGCCTTTACAATCTCTTTCATTGAACTGCACTTAACATGGAGAGGTAGTAATACAATTTTTTCTCTGATCTACAAGATACTTTTACAAAAAGTAGAGGCAGAGAGGTAGTCATGTAACTATTAATCGAAATATTATATGAACTATATGGGCGTGTTAGTAAAATCACCAAGAAATTCCTCTTATTAATTTTAAGTGTTATCTGTTTGATTCAGCATTCAGCTCACATAAAACCACGAGAAATATCGTTTTTATAAAAAAAACAGTTTATGTCTTTAGTGACCTGTGTAATATCAAACATCTCATTTTGACACTAGAATAATTTGAGAAAAAAAAGGCCTGTTTTAGTTTTTGAAAATGCAATAAGTGAAAACAATGTATTTTAAAAGGTATTGTCAATTGTTACGAAACGATTTATTATACAGAATTTATAAATCGCATAGTAAATCATGATACTAAAAAGAACACCTTGTTGGCTTGTGACACAATACTTTGCATTTTCTTATGACTTTGACATAATTACTGCCTTTTCAGCACTGAGAATGAGTAAAATACATTATGTAATATATGAATCAGTATGATAAACTTTTTTCGAATATTCATTGTTAACTTCAAGAAAATGGCAGATGTTTGGGTATTTACCTCAGAAGTGTTCAGCACACGAAGGATAACAAAAATCATTTTTTTGGTAAGGTTTTTGTTTGATAGTTTCCTACAAATATTACTGATACCATAGTGAGATATATTAAGTACCTTAAAATATATGTAGATGTGGTCTGGTGAAGAAAGTGTGTAAATTAAATTTTAAAATGCTTGCACCAGCATAATCAGGTTTAGTTTGTAGTGTGGGAGTGAGCTCCACGTGGGACCCGAAGCACGGACCCCACGGGGGTGCCCGGCATGCGCCACATGCCAAGGCAGAGGTGGAGGCTAGTGTTCGGAAGTCTGAAAATTCCAGCGCCGGCCGGGGATTGAACCCCGGCCCGGCTGGGGCGAATAGCCCCAGCCGAGGCGCTGGAACGTTCCAGACCCCCTTACCACTAGACCACCGGTGACCCCGGCGGTTTCTTGCTCCATAGTCCAGCTAGTGGTCGTAGAGCACTTCCTGTTGTCCTCCGTGTTTACACCGAGGCAGCAGTGGCGTGGTGTAACAGGAAGTGTTTACTTGCGTCCGCTGGATGTCCACTTAGTGTACGACTTATTTACCCGGCTGACGTTCGTGTCGCTATAATCTCCTTAGTTGCGTTACAATTATATGCAGGGACTGAAAATCTGCCTATGCAGTTGCACGCAGTCGCATCTCACTATTTGAACCTCTGTAATTCGATCGTGTTGTCAAGACCCATGTCAGAACTGTTTATCGAAGAAAGCTCATGTGTTCGGTACATTTCATAAACGGAAGCGACTGGGATAACACACAGCCCGTAAACATTTTGTAATGAAGTGTCAGCCGGTACGTAATACTCGATATCTGGAGTTGTTTTATCGGTTATTAAGATAATCGTTTCACCCCTATACACTTAAAAAAATTCCCGTGTTTTCTCAATAAAGCATAAGCACAGTACATAAATCCCTCGCGAAAATGACATCGGAGAAGTACAAGTGTTCGAGTGCCACAGAAAACAAGTGGGTCCTTGAAGGTGTGGAACGGAGAGCAGAACTAAAATAAGATGTAACGTTTCGGGATTCCCTCATAGTCGCGTAGACACTCCAGAAGCAGGAAGATCCGTTTGATGACGTCTCTTGAGGAGTGAGGAAAAAATTCACTCTCAAATAAATACTGTACAAGATGCCTCGCCGCCTCTTGAAGGGTGTCATGGGATTCTGCAGCCGTGGACTCGGCGACCCGTGAGCCAACGCGGTGTTTCTGACCACATACATTTTAACTGCGGGTTCTCCGACGTGCAAAGGAAGCCGCGACAATGGGGAGGCTCTGCGTGCCGTTTTGTAATAAGAACGCCTCTCCACATTTTATCGTAGGAATGATATAAATTTTAAACTTCTTAGATCCACCGAGTCATTATGTATTCTTAAAATATCTTTAACTCTTTTTCAACACATATGTATCTTTTACCTCTTTCACTGAAGAAGCTGACCAACAGATTTTTTTTCAATTTCAGGTATTGGTTTTATTGCATTCTCCTTTAGCGTATTGATCAGAAATTGTAGGTTAAGATACCTTTGCCTTATTGAGTATCGTCTGCTATGCCAAACTTCGACAGCATTCATGGTCCTGTGCATCGAATTGATGACGGTAGATAGCTGACCGAAATCACTTTGAAATAAATTCTCTGAACGCAGATAACTTTGATACAGTAGTGTTAGGTATCGAGGTATTATCTAACGCAACTGAAGCCAACCTAAGAGTGAATTTATTTCGAAATATTTCGGTCGACTGTCTGTCTTCACCAATTCCACATTTCAGGTTGTGTACTAGCATTTTCCATCTATTGACTGATTAAATAGTCTACGCCACTGGGCACTTGCTACGCTGTTACTCTCCATGCTTCATCAAGGCAGTCCGGTGGAAGATGGACTCTACAGCACACGTGCGGCAAGACAAACGAACTACTTCTTCATCCCTGTATTGCTCCACTAATCTCAGTTCTTGTATGTCTTCCACAGGCATTGCTTGAAATGAAAATTACAACTGGAAAATAAATGTCTCGGATAACACTGTTTTCATAGCTTAATTTGCAGCCATTTCGAAGTAAAGCAATGCAGTTTTAAATGACAACCAAGTTATGACATTTCTCGGTTGAGAAAAAATATTTCACAATTATTTTGACTTTCCTCTGGTAAAAAAGCTAGTCTTCCGTGCTTCAGGTAGCGACATGTTGTTTCGAACACCTCTGAAATGTCCGTCCATAAGAAGAGCTTTATTTTCAAACATTTTCTCCCCTTCTTCTTAACTGATCACCAGGATTCATTTGTCAGGAACAGGGTTATTATGTCTCCTTAAAAACTTCAGTCACTTTCAAAATATCTTCGTGCTGCCGAATCCCTGAACTACTGCCGTCTTTCTCATAATTCGTTATACTTGCGACGTAATCTAAACCTTTATCTCGCAAATCTTGAAATTGCTCTTTAAACCCTCCGAAAAAAGGCACTGTCTACTCACCGCAGACTGTTTCCCAGCAGTTATGCATTCGCTTCTCAATCTACACATCTGTTTCGTCAGGTTGGGCGAGAAACTTACTGTTGAGCCGTGATTCTACCATTTACAATTTTTAAACTGCCGCTGCTCCTATTCCGTTCGGAGTTCCTGTACAGGCAATTCGTATAATTACCACATTTCCGGTGCTCATGGCACCGCTTACCATCCTTTCCCCTTTCTGTTTCCTTTTCCTTTCCTTTTTCTAACCACACGCTCCAGTCACATTAACGTGACCACCGCCTGTGTCCGACGCTAATGTGTAGGGTATGCGTAACGCGGAAACTCAGCCACTTATGTGACATCCAAAAGGACGTGATCATTGCCTTTCGGGCCACAGGTGGATGCATTTTCGAAACGGCAGAGTTCGTAAAATGTTGGCGTGTTGCCATATTTAAAGCACTCCGCGCATGGCGCTGTCGAGAGCCGACGCTGAGGCCGTTGTGGTGCCCAACGGTCCACAGAGGACAGGAGTTAAAGGAGACCGCAGGTGAATAACGTGCAACTGCTGAGCAACTGACCATGCACGTGAACCGAAGAGCCTACCGACAGTGTCTCCTCTAAGACCACTCAGCGAAAAATGCTATGTGTAGGTCTCCACAGCAGACTCCTGGTCCACACACCTATGCTGACTGCTGTTCGTCCGCGACGAAGGCTGGAATTTTCACGCCAGTTCTGCGACTGGGCGTCCACTGAACGGTGACCTGCGGGCTTTCCAAGTGACAGACAGACGTTGGCGTGTAGGGCGCGATTCACCTGAAAGTGAACACCCTGCAACAGTCGGTGGCAGGGTTAGGACAGGAGGAAGGATCGTTACGATCTCACAAACGTTATCGTGACACTCCCGTCGTTCTGGAAGGCACAGTGGATGAGCAGAAATATCGGTCGGAACCGTTGCCACACCTACATCGAGTCTTTTTTCCCTCGGAATCTACCAGCAGAACAACTAAATCTGTGACACAGCTTGCAGTGGGAAAAGCACCAGGATGAGTTTGCTGTACTCCGTCGACCACCAGGCTTCCCGGACTTAACGGAATCGAGAATATGTGGGACCACCTCGATGAAGCTCTTCGTATCCTGGGTCCTCAATCGAAAAACGTAGCGCAGCTAACTAAGGCACCGACGTTGGCATGGCTCAGTACCTCACTGACTCCTGCGCGTTTCTCAGTTGTCCGCGCTTCCCGTTAATCGTATCCCCCTACAGTGACTCAATGACGACACTCTCCCGTACACGACAGCATCATCAACAGCCGCAGACTACTGTTCACTCTGCCTGTCACCTCATTTATGTCTATACAGTATAACAGCTGTCACACTTCCTGGGACACTCCTGATGATACCCTTGTGTCTGATCAACGCTCGCTGTCGAGAACGTACTGGTATCTGTTGTAGACTTTAAGCCGCTCTCATATCTGGGAACCGACTCCGTATGCTCATACGAGGCCCTTGGTTAACAGTGTGCAGTGGAGCACCGTGCCAAAGGCTTTTCTCAAATATAGGAGAGTGCAATGTGCTTGGGACCCTTCATCCGTGGTTCGCAGTATATAATGTGCGAAAAGGGCAAGCTGCGATTCACACGAGCTTTCTAAAACCGTGCTGATTTCTGGACGTAAGCTTTTCGGTGTCTAGGAAATTTATTGTAATCATATTCAGAATACGTTCTAGGATTCTGCAGAAAATCGATGTCTGTAATTTTGCACATCCTTTCTTTTACTCTTCTTGTACACGAGTGTCACCTGCGATTTTTTAAACTGCCTTAGGTTGGACCCATTACAGGTGTAATATTCAGAAGGCAAATGTATATTTATCTCGTTATATACGGCTGCAACTTGCGCTTTTGCCAGTCCTTTGCGAAATACTGCTGGGCAAGAGAAAGGCGATAAATGCGAATGAAGTAAGTAAAACTGAAATTGTTTTAACTTCTTCGCTGTCGCCGAATCCTTTCCAAGCGATGCGTCCTTGAGCGGGTCAAACAGGTAGCAATAAATGCTCTACAAGTAGGGTGACTTTTGAAGTTTTTCTTACCAGTCAAGTACAATGCAGACAGCTTCCATTCTCCATAATATCAGCAATATGAAAATGAAAATTCACGAAAGTCAAATCTGGACTGTAGCGATAATGACGCAGAGTCTCCCAACCCATTACTGTTTCTTTTCCCTTCCAGTGGTTTCTTGGATCAGCTGCGCTATGTTTGGGCGAGCGTTGTTGTGTAATAGTATCACGTCTTTTCTTTGACATTGGCGACCCTTTCCTCTCGTTTTCGGCTTTACTTTGCTCATCACTATGTGTGAGTGGTCAGCGCTGCATCCTGTACGCTGATCTTCCAAATAATCACCAAAATACAACTACTTTGGCATCCAAATGATGGCCAGCATCACTTTCCTCGCTGAAGCTCGAGTTTGAATTCCTTTCGGACAGGTGAACTAGTGTGCTTCCATTTCACTCCTTGTCTTTTCGAGTCGGGTTCCCCATTTTGAACGAAAGTTTAATCACACGTTAAAATCTCGTTCGAAAAATGTTCACCTTCACGTTCATAGCACTCTTTGTTTCCTTGTGTTGTGTGAATTCTCTCGGGACCCACGTTGGACTTGTTTCGCTGTACTTGAGCATGTCAATGACGACGTTATGGACTGTGCCACTACCTGTTGCAGCTATTTTGCTATTCAGTTCTACTGCAACACGTCGGCCATCAGGAGTAATGTCGTGAGAGCCGGCTTTAAGCGAAGGAGGAGACAGTTCAATTGGCCGGCCACGGTGTTTTTTATTAGTCACTGAAGTTAGATGGTTTTTGAACTGTCCTACGTATTTATCAAAAATTTCCGTCGTTCGCACAGCTTCGACCATACTGAAAAAACGTTAGAGAAAATATTTCGGCCGTTTTCCGTCTTCTGAAAGGGAAAACGCATCGTTGAACGTTGCTCAGTTAATGTGGAAACTTCAACCGGACACGCCATTCTCAATTGCAACATTAAGGTTATAAATAAAACAATTATTTTTTGTCAGCCGCTCTTAGCTCATCACAGTCATGCCATCCTAAAGTCATGAAACTACAAAAATTCTTCCTACGGACTATTCGACTTCATTAATTTGCTTTGCAGGGGAAACTCACGAAGGAGTATGCGCTTAGTATTTAGTCGGTCATTTCTAGTTGATGAGAAAGTTAAAACAAACAAGTAGCAAACCATTGCTCATTTATTTAGGAACAACATTTATCAGATACAGCTGAGTAACGTTTAACCCAAACCTTAAATGTCATATATATGACACTGCTCGTAGCTGCATCATCTGGCAAGAGTACGCATTAACACCAATAACAAGAAAATGCACCATGACCTTCGTAAACTGTGCATTCTTCATGCCACTGTTGGGAGCAGACATCACATTCAATACAGTCTTCCGTGACAGACTCGTTTTAGTCTTCGCCACACCTTGGGCAGTTCAAAACATGAAGTTGGAATAATAGACAATTGTGAAGGTGATTCGATAAACCCTATGCCTGGCACTTAGATATGATTTGCACAATATCCATGTGGGTGTAGATCCCTCCTTGGATTGTGCCCTGGTTGTTGCTGAAGATGATGGAGCAGTTTAATCCAGATTAGCCACAGAGATTCTACGTTGTTCGTTACTGATATTTTGTCCCTCCTTGGTTTACTTTGTTTTCCTAACAATGCATTTTTGTACGTAGATTCAAACAGAATTCCGGATGTTTTTGCAGCTTGCTTTAGATGTTCGAAAACCTAAAATTGTGCAGTTCACAAAACGAAAAATCATAGTATCCTATGACTACAGCATCAATAACTCTCATTTTCAATCGGTCAGCTCACACAAATACCTCGGTGTAACACATTGTAAGGATACGGAATGGAAGCAGGACTGAATAAAACTCAAGACGCGTTCATACGATTTCTACACCTAGATAAGCGTTCGACAATGTAAAATGGTGCAAGATCGAAGTTGTGAAGAAAATAGCTCTAGGCAGAGACGGGTATATATTAGTACAAGACCCAAGAGGAAATAAGAGTGGAAGACCAAGAACGAAGTGCAAGGATTAAAAAGAGAGTAAGACTTTGATATAGTTATTCGCCTATACTGTTCAATGTTTGCATCAAAGAAGCAATGAAGAAAATAAGAGAGAGGTTCAAGATTCGCACTGAAATACGGGTTGAAAGGATACCAGTGACAATGTTTGCTGATAATATTATCGTTGTCAGTGAAAGTGAATTACTACAGGATCTGATGAATGAAATATACAATATAATGAGTGTAGAATTAGGGGTCAGAGTAAATCAAAGACAATAGTGATGAGATGAAGCATAAACGGGAAAAGCGAGAGTCTTAACATTGGTGATAACGAAGTAAGAAATGGAACCATCACATCGTGTCAGTCAAAGATAAAGGTGGTGGCGAACTGTAATTTATTGATAGAATTAAAGAGCAATATAATCAGTGCACAAAGATGATCTTTTTTGAACTACTGGTGCGACCCATACTCTAATATTGCTCCGTGGTGTGGGACCTGTCCCATATACGAGTAGCAGGGGATATTGAACTGTTCACAATAAAGTCAGCACAGGTTTGTTTGGTTCACAGGAGAATGTAACAGAGATGCTGAAGAAATTGGGAGATGCCTGAAGATACACATAAGCTATCCCGAGAAAGCTTACTTGCCAAATTTCTAGAACATACCGTAAATTTTGAATATACGAGGTGTGTTAAAAAAAATTGGGAACGTTCGTAATTTCGCGCCAATGGCGTGTTGGGGCGAAATGCAGTTGACATCCCTGCACGCGCGTGTGCTTAATGTGTAACTGCGGGAAGTTTCACTGTTGTATGTCTGTTAGCTTATTGTTCAGTGCTGTATTGACTAGAACGTTGTGTCGCACAGTTGGCGAACTTCGAGAGGGTATAGTTAGAGGAGCAATGCGCCTGCAATAAACTTTGCGTGAAACTCAAGAAAACCGCCGCTCGGGGTAGCTGCGCAGTCTAGGGGCCTTGCCACGGTTCGTGTGGCTCCCCTCTGTCGGAGGTTAGAGTCCTCCCTCGGCGTGGGTGTGTGTAAGTGGTGCAAGCCTAGGGACTGATGACATCAGCAGTTGGTCCCATAGGAACATAAGAGCTAAACTCAAGAACACCTCTACAGAGACACCCCAAATGATGCAGGAAGCCTACGGTGATGAGTGCTTAAGCCGCACTCCGTGTTACGGATGGTTCACACGGTTTAAAAACGGCCGGACGGAAGCTAAAGACGACGCTCGTCCTCCGACTTCTGCCAGCAACGCTTGTGTCAGGAACGTCAACGATGCTGTGCGTGCTGAACGAAGACTGACTGTCCGAGAGATTGCAGAAGAATGTAACATTGCAGTTGGATCGTGAAATCCTAATACAGCATCTTGGAATGTATCGTGTTGCCGCCAAGTTCATGCCACGGCTCACGAGTTAAGAGCAGAAAGACCTCCACCTCCCAATCTGAGAAGAGCCTTAGGATCACCCAAATGAGAACGAGATGTTCCTTAAGAAAATTATAACTGGTGATGAGACGTGGGTCTGCAGTTATGACGTTGACATGAAGGTTCAATCTTCACAATGTGTAGGGAAATGTTCTGAACGATCAACATATAAAATAGCTTGTCAGGTCAGCTTGGCCCTTGCAGACATTTATTTTCAAAGTTGAAAACCAAGTTGAGAGGACGAAGATTTGTAACGATAGACGCACGGTCCAGCGAAAGGTGAACCAAGTCTGCTCCCAGAAGTGGAAACGGTTTATCAGTCGTGGGGGTGATCATATACAAATATGTGAAGGTATGCGTAGAAAATTTTTGTGGACAAAGTTCCGGAATTTTTTAAACAGACCTCTTAGACGAAAGGTAATGAATACAGGCAAGTGGTCTGTAAATGTTCGTACGCTTGAGTTCGCTTCCATTCGCTGCTGTGGGAACTGGGCTTAATAATAATATTCCCTGTGTGAGATGTAATTGGCAAACTATGTAAACGCTGAGCTGTGCGCCGCTTACAGCCCACGCGAAATTATTCTCGGAGGGACACATCATTATCCCCTTCGTGCCTAAAGTTGCTTCGGCCAAACTCAAACTCAATTGCCAGGCCGATAGCTCGTTATCCTACTGCTCTGCAAGTAACACTTGGTCTGAAACCATCTGTACGGTTATGTAGGTTAAGACACTGCAGCCACTCAAAATGGTGGCTCCACGTTTGCGAGTAACTGACGAGAAAAGAAATTCTGAATTTTGTGTGACACTCCGTAGCATTAAGAAAGCTGAGTGACGTTAGTTGGTTGTGAGGTGTAATGGAAAGGATAATAGATCACATGTTGTGTTCGGATACCAAGATTTAAAAGCCTGAAGTCTTATATTTCAGAAGCAAGGAGCGTAACAATCAAGTGATTTATGAACAGTAAGTGCACACATTTTTGCTCGGTTGATTTTAATTGAGGTTGCAACGTGCAGATCAAGCAAGTACCGTACTGTAGAGTGGTTGAGCAAGAGAAGCGTTTGGAACAAGTGTTTATCCTTATTTTGGATAGTTAGCTTTCTTATCTGAGAAGTAATTGTGGCTAGCCCTTGAAATGCATCACGAATTCCTTCGTCATTCAGTCTAATATCACCTTCCCCCCTACACAATACCCTCCACCTCTCATGATTTTAAAAATGAAAGTGTTCCTAGAAAAGTTGATCACTGTACAGTTTATTTATGTGCCAAAGTTAGTGATAATGTGGGGGAGGGGGAGGGAAGGCCACAGACCTCAGGGACGGGGGGGGGGGGGACAGGGGGTACTGGCAAATGTCTGATGGCACTCAGGAGCAACGGCCTAAGAAAGGCTGGGAACCACTGTTCAACTGCCTGTGAATGTATACTGAACATAAATGTGGAAAACTGACACAACTCCCTTTTTGATTTTTTTTTAATTCGAGTTAACTAGTTTTGGAACCGTTTGAGGGACATCTGAAAATGTGGCGCACAGAATTCGCGTCTTTATTTCTTTAGATTGAATCTGGGTACTGGCTCTTTGACAATAAGACAGAGCACTCTTTAATGTATCGCCACGAGCGGCAGTTAAACGGCGACATGTATCGCGAAACCAAAACACCTACTTACCGTGGCAGCGTGAGCACTATTGCAGTTAATATCCATCTAGCAACTTGCGTTTTAGTTGTCTGTTGGCCACTGGTCAATCTCTTTCCATTGTAAATATAAATACGAATTGTCACCATATATCACAAGCATAACGTTTACCACAGATGTACCTTACAAAGATCTTCACTTAAAAATACAGCATACTTTGCTCGGAAACAATTTTTTTGATTTTTGTGCTTATAACACGACGGCGTGCTGAGAAGATAATGACTCGGTCTGTTTTATTTGAAGTCAGTAACATTCTACATCTTTACTATGGATATCTGCAGCCCTCTGCTTCGTACCGCGTTAGATAGCGGTGTGTGACGTGACTACGTTGGGAGTGAGAAAGAGCTCACAACACTAAAAGCACGAATTCGAAGACTTCGTCCGCATGTGGAGCACTCTCTCCTTGAGCACGGCAGTGCCAAACTACACACGATCGCTGCGGCATCTGCAGCAAGCCGACGTCCTTGGTTCACTGCCGTCGATCATCCTACACACAGTCTCGATTTTCGTCTATGTGCAAAACTAAGAAAACCTTCGAGCACTTCAATTATTTCAAGCGGTGCAAGCAGAGGTAAGGTTGTGGCTCTGTTAACATAGTCAAACAATATACTGTGACGGTGTCAACAAAATAGTATCTAGTTGGGGAAATTGTGCTGGTTCCGAGGGTGAGTGTGTTGAAAACTAAATTTATTGACGTGAAGAATACCGATGCAGAATGTTCATGAAGTTTGTTTTATTTAAAAATCTTTGTGACTTTTCACTCAAAACATGTCAACATTACTTTTCTGTACGTCCTCGTACAATGGATGTCTCAAAAAATACGTACATGGATCAAAATAAGTGTTAACATGAATGCTTTTAACAGCACTAGGTTCAAAAAATTTTAACTGTATGCCAATTGCAGATTAATTTTAATGGCAGCTAGCGCGATTATATGAGTGGACTATTAGATTTAATGGTGAGCATTTATCTAATTTTTAAACATTCTCTGCCTTGTCATTCTTCCTCTCTAAAGTGCCTCGTCTTCCAGTAACACTGTCGATCGACAGCATGATCTGTTGTCCGTCCATGGTTTTTCAGACCATTGATTCAGTGCTGAACCCAAACTGCTGGTCTGAGTTATTTATCCTGGATAATCCTGTGCGTCGTGTGTCACGTATGCCATTAATCTTTCAAAGAAATGGGACTTAACATCTGAGGTCGTCAGTCCCTTAGAACTTAGGTTTAAGTAGTTCTAACTAACCTAAGGACATCACACACACACACACACACACACACACACACACACACACACACACACACACACGCCCGTAGCGGTCGCGCGGTTCGAGACTGAAGTGCCTAGAACAGCTCGTCCACAATGGCCGGCCATTAATGTTTCATTGAATTATTAATTTCAACAAGTTTTATTTATTGTTGCGGAATTGCGCTACCAAAACAATCGAGTTTTGCTATGTGGATGCTGTTGAGAATTTCTGAATTTTCGTACCGCCATATTTTTGACTATATCTTTCGATGGTGTTGTTGTTGTCTTCAGTCCTGAGACTGGTGTGATGCAGCTCTCCATGCTACTCTATCCTGTGAAAGCTGCTTCATCTCCCAGTACCTACTGCAACCTACATCCTTCTGAATCTGCTTAGTGTATTCATCTCTTGGTCTCCCTCTACGATTTTTACCCTGCACGCTGCCCTCCAATGCTAAATTTGTGATCCCTTGATGCCTCCAAACATGTCCTACCAACCGATCCCTTCTTCTAGTCAAGTTGTGTCACAAACTTCTCTTCTCTCCAATCCTATTCAATACCTCCTCATTAGTTACGTGATCTACCCATCTAATCTTCAGCATTCTTCTGTAGCATCACATTTCGAAAGCTTCTATTCTCTTCTTGTCCAAACTAGTTATCGTCCATGTTTCACTTTCATACATGGCTACACTCCAAACAAATACTCGGAGAAACGACTTCCTGATACATAAATCTATATTCGATATTAACAAATTTCTCTTCTTCAGAAACGCTTTCCTTGCCATTGTCAGTCTACATTTTATATCCTCTCTACTTCGACCATCATCAGTTATTTTACTTCCTAAATAGCAAAACTCCTTTACTACTTTAAGTGTCTCATTTCCTAATCTAATCCCCTCAGCATCACCCGATTTAATTTGACTACATTCCATTATCCTCGTTTTGCTTTATTTGATGTTCATCTTATATCCTCTTTTCAAGACACTGTCCATTCCGTTCAACTGCTCTTCCAAGTCCTTTGCCGTCTCTGACAGAATTACTATTTCATCGGCGAACCTCAAAGTTTTTACTTCTTCTCCATGAATTTTAATACCTACTCCAAATTTTTCTTTTGTTTCCTCCACTGTTTGCTCAATATACAGATTGAATAACATCGGGAGAGGCTACAACCCTGTCTCACTCCTTTTCCAACCACTGCTTCCCTTTCATGCCCCTCGACTCTAATAATTGCCATCTGGTTTCTGTACAAATTGTAAATATCCTTTCGCTCCCTGTATTTTACCCCTCTGTCGATGGTATCCTTAATATTTTTCGATACGATCGCATTTCAAATGCTTAATACAGTCCATGACTCAGCTCCATAGAGTAGGACACCGAACATGTAACATCGAAGTAGTCGAGTGCGAATCCTAATGACTGCTCTGAAGGTTCTCAGCAGTCGCCGCGGACTAAATGACTGCAGGGGACTCGTTGCATTGGCCATAAGTTTTCTAGTAATTCTGGAGATTTTCCTTTGGACTAAGTATGAAGTCGTTCCTTGTTGCTTAGATCGTGCAGGTTTCAGACCGATTGTGTTAGTATTGCTACACTACTAAATGTGTATCCACCACCATATCAGGGTATATAATGAAACGGCGGCCCTCTTTCGTCATGCCTTACAAGGAGATATCTCCAGCGGTAGGATCGACTTTTTGAACCATCTATACGGTTATGTAGGTTAAGCACCCAAGTATCGCACACTGCAGCCATTCATCCTGGTGAGTCGACGTTAGCGAGGAAGTGAGGAGAAAAGAAATTCGGAATTTTGTGTGAGACTCGATAGTATGAAGAAAGCCGAATGACATAAGTTGGTTATGAGGATAATTGAAAGGATACTAGCTTCACATGCATGAGGTTGTGGGTTCGAATCTCACCAGAGAAATAAATCTATTTTAGGTCTTTATCGAAGTGACATTGATAATCATATTCCTTCAACTGATGTAAATATATATATATTTTTTTAGTTCCACTCCTGGGTCACGTGATTCAATAGTGATATGAACTTCTTCATTTGGTCTAGTTTTTCTTCTTATCATCCCTTCTCCACTGGAAATATTTGTTTGTGAACTTTTAATTATCTTCATGTATCAATTCCGATTTAATGTCTCCTGTTTTTATTACCCTGTATTTTCGTCTACGTTATTGTGTACATTACATCGATTTCTCACTTTGCTTGAATTTTATTTTACTTAGAAAACATTCTCTCATTTATGTCCTCATCTACACTATAATTTCCATAGTGCACAAAGATTTTATGTTATGTTTTAAATATTTGTATGTCGATTACCATGCAAAAAAGGCACGTCTCCCAAAGAAAAACGTTTTTCACATTAATGCACAGTCAATATAAATAGATTATTTCGTCTTTTGTTTTTTAATTAATTTATCGGAGTTTTGAAGTAATTCAATAGTCAACAGATAGGTATAATAAATTACACATTCACAAAAATTCCGATTGGAAGAAGAATGACATAAAGAAAAATTAAACTAATGGAAAAGTTCATACGGTGACTAAAACGATGTGACAAAAGAATAGAACGAAAGAAATTACATTTAAACCAATAAATAGAGTACAAATAAACATCAAAGTCATTTCGATAAAGATTTTAAAAAAATTTACTGCACCTGACGAGGCATGGTTAAGCTTCTATCGTAACCATTATGACACGTAACCAGACTGTGGAATACGACTTCCTTCACGCTATGTAGCACCAGGCAAAATTTTGAAATCTTTTCCGTCAGTTACTTTCAATCCGAGGGCCACCTGGATACAGGGATCTTAAGTTGCACTACGGCTTATTTGGATTCAAAAAGTCGATCCCACCGCTGGGGGCTCTCCTTGTTAGTTTTAAAAGTAACAAACGGCACATTTTGAAATAACAGTAATATCGCAGTCCAGTAGCGCCGGACCCTGCAAACTTGAAAGACAACTCCAGCAAAGGCAAAGAAAATTTTACTGTAGCAAGTAAATTACTGTAGGCAACTGAACAACAACGAAATAATAACAATAATAGGTTCGCAGGAGAGCTTCTGTAAAGTTTGGAAGGTAGGAGACGAGGCACTGGTAAAGCTGTGAGGACAGGGCGTGAGTCGTGCTGGAGTGGCTCAGTTGGTAGAGCACTTGCCCGCGAAAGGCAAGGGTCCCGAGTTCGAGTCTCGGTGCGGCACCCATTTTCAATCTGCCAGGAAGTTTCAATAATAATAATAATAGATCCAGTCATATTAATATGACCAACTCCTATTTTCGAGGTCAACGTGTAATAACCCATAGACTCCAGGAGATAGCATTAGTAGGTGATGAATGGGGGTGGGGGGAGGAGGCTGGAAACAGTGAAGTCGTTGTCATAATGCATAAAAGGGGCGATTTATGTGACGTCCAACAGGGCATAATCGTTGGCTTTCTTCCCAAGGGTGGAAGCATTTCCGAAACGGCAAAATCTGTAATCTTTTCACATGCCACTGTGTGTAAAGTAAACCGTGAGTGGCAAAATCTCGGTATTCTAATCCGGCTCCAAGGCAAGTGTGTTGGACTACGGGCAGTAGGCGACACAGGTGAACGATAGCTGCAGATGTGTGTGCTGGCGAGAAGACGTGCAACTTTTGTGCAGCTGACAGCCCAGGCGAACCGAGGGCTGCCACCAATGTTTCCTCAACAACTTATGGGCTTCCGCAGTGGGCACCTGGTCCCTGCACCCACGCTGACTGATCTTCATTGGCGTTGAAAGCTTGCATTTGCACGCCGGTACCACAACTGAAAGTCCACTGAGTGCTACAGGTGGCCTCTCCATATTCATCACATTTTGTGCTCCATCGGACAGATTGAAAGCAAACGCCCTGCAACCCTGAGGGAGTGTTATGGTGTGGGCAATGTTTTAGTGGCACTACCTGGGTGATCTCGTTGTTCTGAAAGGCACAATGGATCAACCCTAGTACGCACCTATCCTTGGGGACCATATCCACCCCTAGATGCACGTGTAACATAGCTCGCAGTGTATGTGCGTGGTTCTGAAAGCTCTAGGATGAATTTACCGTACTGCCCTCACCACCAAATTTTCCGCCTTTAAACCCAATCGAGAATCTGAAAGGTCACCTCGATCGAGTAGTTTGTGCCACGGATCCTCAATCGATAGAATTCTATCGCAGCATGACAAGTACTGGTGTCGGAATGGCTTCTTATGACTGTCGTTACATCATTGACTCTATTCCTGTGCGTCTCGTGCTGCAGAAGGTGTTTATTCGGTATTTTAACACGTGGTCAGATTACTGCGACTGGACAGTGTAATAATACTAATAAATTTCGCGTATTTCAGTGCCCTCGTTTAAGTCTTTCAATTGGACGGCACTTTGAAGACATGCTTATCATTAACGTACTCCAGTTGTCCAACCGGGGAAAGGGAATCGGCAGTTTAACGTGGAATCCGCACCACATGTTGTTTCTACCGACTCCTCATATCATTGAGAGGTGAAGGCTGTATTAAAAGCAGACAGAAAAATTTATTTGTTCATCTGGGATTCGATCCCGAGATTCTCGATTTGCAGGCACGCGCTGTGCCGGTAGACCACCAGGTCCAACAGTTACGAGACGGTAATCGAACTGTATTGGCAGAGTATTTCGTCGTATTTTGCGTCACGTAAATGTGCTGTGGTGTAAGCCAAAGTACATTCACGCTAAGGGCATCAGTTCCGATCCCAGAAAAATGTGCAGCCAGAGCAGTATTGTAAGTAAAAATCAAACTCTTCCATTTTTCTTACCGAATTGCTATACATCTAGAAAACAAACCAAAATTGTGAAAACATTTCATACAAGATTACTGACAAATTTTTATGAGTAAAAATAAACGGGTATGGTAATATACATGGAGGTGAATGAAAAGTAGTGGCAGTTTGGCTATAATTCATGTCAGTCTTCTTTGACTAAAATACACTTGATCACATTTCCGTCTCGCGTCTCGATCACTTTCCACACCCACATGAAAGATGTCATACACTGTCAGTGCATCCATCTGTGATGATGTCTCGCTAGGACCGCCATATGGTGCCTTATCATTTGCTGTAAGACGTGCCACGAAATACTTCGTTCATTTGGGTGATCAGGCCATAATTGGGGGGACTCTACCGGATGAATACGGTGGATGTCCCAGTATGTCCCGCTGCCACGTATGCGGTGCTCCTGCACAGGGCTCGTCGTTTGGCGTCGTGTAAGTTGGTAGAATGCAGCGCTGGAAGGAAAGATTGTTGCGCGCTCCGACCACGTGCCCTTCCAGTCTGCACCCAAGCACCTTTTTCGTGTTTCCCAAACATACTATTTAGGCACTCGAGCTAGCCTCTCCAACTCAGAGAGAGTACACACTGCAACTGACTCAAACACGACTTGTGCTGATGACTTTACTACTTCAGCCCACCATCTGTCAGCAACAGAAAGTGTGCGTACCGAATGACTCACATCCGTCATGTTATGGCATTGTGCTACCACTTTTTATCCAACACATGCAAAGACGCATGTGTGACTACTTGTTGTCTCCCATCTTGGTAGTGGCCTAATTATTGTGAGGTTTTGAAGTGCATTATCTATACGTGGTGTATCAAAAACAATCATCCGACCTGGGCCGTCTATATTTCTGGAACTAAGAAACATATACAATGAATACAATGAATTTTGTCCTTTGATGTACGAAAACTAAAAAAGTTATTTTCATCCTTTTCATTGGTGTTCAATATGCATCGTTGAGATGCACGGAACATGTCAATGCGGTGTTCAAATTGTACCAACACTGCAGCAAGCATGTCTGGAGTTACAGTTTCCACAGGTGCTGTTATGCGATGTCTCAGTTCATTTATTGCTGTTGGTAATGTAGGTACATAAAGAGTCTCTTACAAAACCATACATATATAATCACATATAGTCGGGTGCGGTGACCTTGGAGTCTAGTAGTCTAGGGGTGAGTGATTTAGTCCAGTGTGAACGATCCATCGTTCAGCAATCGTTTGATTTAGAAATTCCCACACTTCCAGATGCCACTGTCGCGGTGCCCCATCGCATTGGAAAATGAAGTCGTTCATGTGGGAAGAGAAAGTTTTCAGGCATATCGAGATATATGCTTACTGTAACAGTGTTTCCGGCAAAGAAATATGAATCATACACATTTTCCCTCTAAACTGTACAAAATACATTAAATTTAGGAGAGTCTATTTTATGTTGTACACCTTCATGTGGTTGTCCCGCACCTCATATTGTCACATTATGACAGTTCACTTCTCTGTGTAAATGGAGTGTTGCCTCGTCACTAAACACTGACTGTGGGAGAAAACGGCCATCCTCCACCTTGACAAGAGTGAAATTATGGAACTTCACACGATGTTATCGCCCTCACGAACAGCTCGCATTAGCTGAATTTAATATTGTTTGATGCATAAACGTCGACGCAGAGACGCCAGACGGACATCGGGGACGTGCTGAGCTCTCGAGCAGCACGGCGAACGGATTTCTGCGAACCCCTCGTGAAACTGTGGCGGATGCGTTTGACGTCTGTGTCAGGCATTCGGGGACGGCCCGGCGATTCGCCTTTCCGCAAACCTTCTCTTTCTCTTAATCGTTGATGCCATCATCTAATGCTCTGTGCTGTAGGAGGATCATCATCGTACCTTGTACGAAAGTCACGTCGAACACTTATTACGGCCCACACTGCGCAAAGTGCAGAACACAAAACGCTTCCTGTCGCCGCGACACCATTTTTACTAGGACTGAAATGGTCGGACAGTGCTGCTGCCAAGCGGTAACCATGTAAAGCCGTAGGGTTTGCTCTTTCCAGCAGTACGCTATTCACGTACATATGTCGAATAACATAATAGTTACTTTTTTTAAAAAAATCGGTTGATCCTTTTTGATACACCCTGCATATTTACACTCTAAACAGTACCACCAATAAATTATCCCAGAGTGAAGGAAATTGTTAGATGTGATGTACGTGTAAAGGCAAACAAATGATAACAATTGCTGTTAAATTGGGTGACTCATTCAGGAGAAAGTCATAACGCGTTGGTCCACCTCTGGCCCTTAAGGAAGCAGCTATTCGACTTGATTTTCATTGATAAAGTTGGTGGATGTCCTCCTGACGGATGTCGTACCATATTCAGTTCAATTGATTTGTTACATCGTCAAAATCTCGACCTGGTTGCAAGGAGAATCCCATATAGCTCCAAAATTGGGGAGAGAGGTGGAGATCTTGTTGGCCAGTGTACTGTCACGTACGTACACACAGATGAAACTCTCAACATGTGTGATGCATAAAATATCGTCTACACTGAAAGCGTTCCCAGCAGAGGTTAACCCCTCGTAATGGCAAAAGGTGGTCATACCGCATATTGAAGTCCACTACCAGATGTCTGGATACTTTTGATCGGATAGTGTATTTCAGAATGTTAGCAGTGGCCAGAATTTGGGACATTCGGCTTTGAGCTTTAAGCTGGTGCGAGGCTGTTCAAGATACCTCTAAAAATAGAGACATCTGGCAGCATTAGAGTGAAATGTCCATCAAAGAAGCTGTGTTGCGCTCTCTACCTACAGTTGTTCTCGTGGGCGTCAGAGCCCCCGTACGCAAGAGGCCCCCTGGGTTTTATACTGCGGACACGGTAGTCGCGCCTTGTGAGCTCTCAGAAATTATGAAATGTATTCGAAATTTCTATTATGGTGGAACAACAACTGTACAATATACCGGAAACATGCACGATGTTCCGAAATTTCCGTTACAAACTCCTAGTGTAGATGGGGAATGAGTACACAATACTCGTATTCTGAATTGGAACCCATCTCCTGTAACGCACCGTTTCCTCGCTACAGCCGTCGGAAAACATGTTAGTAACGCGACCACTTGTACAAGTAAGTCATTAGCTGTGACCCAGTACATCGATAGTTCCACAATTCCACTCACTGAAAGGAAACTTGATAAGTGTAGATGGGGAATGAGTACACAATACTCGTATTCTGAATTGGAACCCATCTCCTGTAACTCACCGTTTCCTCGCTACAGCCGTCGGAAAACATGTTAGTAACGCGACCACTTGTACAAGTAAGTCATTAGCTGTGACCCAGTACATCGATAGTTCCACAATTCCACTCACTGAAAGGAAACTTGATAAGTTTTCAGAAACACTCTTCTTTACAATACGGCCTTTTGAAACTTAGGTGCGCTGCGTCTCTTTGTAGCACTGCAGTCACCCCTGCTGACGGTGAACGCACCATTATCTCAAAGTCGTTGCGCAGTTGTGGCGAAAAGCGTATGCCGTGAAGTTGGACGCTGCTGAGAACGAGCTTGATAAAGGCGACGAACTTCGCCATACAGTAGGATCATATCGGTGTATTCGGCAAAAGTGCACTCCGCAATATTTCTCTAATACTGAGAGACACTTGAGTGACGCACGAACCTTGTCAGAGTGGCAGGGCTGACGGTGAATGACATCCGAAGTAAGCATCTTCCCCCACCCCTTCCGCCATCCCACGATGGCTACCCTGTTGCATACCCACCTAGCAAACATGTATTCAAACGGCTGTAGCACGGAAAGTATACGTTTCCGTACGGGGGTTCAAATTAAAAATGTGGTCGCTTAGTTCTCTCTAAAAGTGCTAGAATTTCGGAAAACTCTGTATCTGTCCAGTAAACCGTACAGCTGGTGTCGTACCACATTCGAAATATCCGATTATATTTCAGGATTTGGGTGTTATGGCATTTTGCAGAAACATTACTGAATTTTGCTGTATATTGTTATCATTAAAGTGAACTACCGTTTCTGTCTCCATACCATAAATCATAAGTACCATTTATATCGTTTCAAGCACTATTCAGCTGCTAGGTTTTAGGAAAAAATAATTGTATCATTCTCAAAATATCGGACAGAAGCGATATAGTTCCTACAAAGAACGCTAGCGAAGATGAACAAGTGCTCATGGTTCCTGATGTATGCATTTAACAGCCTATGTGTACTGCACATTGTTTTCTTCTCTCGTTCCGTACCACCACACCTGAAAGTTTCCTGTCCTACATCTTAGCAACAACGATAACGGTACATACTGAGGTAACAGAAAGGTTCTCTGTTATAATTTTCCGGTACAAGGACATAATCTCAAATTTATGCATTTTTCCATCTGCATCATCTTAGAAAGGTTGTAACATCTTCGTGGGATCCCTCTATTTTTGTAGGCACCGGTATCTATAACTTTGACGCTCTGTAGCGTCGCTGGATGACGTTTTCAGAAGTAGATTCCTATGTAAAACTTCATCAGTTACGTCCCCTGAACAGCCCTGAGTAGTGTTAAGCATGATTTGTGAAACACCCTGTATAAAGAATGAATAACATCAGGGAATGGACTGGAATCCTGTCTCACTCACTTGTCACGTATTTCCTTTCTTTCATGTCCTTCAACTCGTACAGCTGCTGTCTCGTTTCTGGTGGAGTTCTAAGTAATGCTTCGCTCGCTATATTTTATTCCTGGTTGCATCTTAAATTCAAACTGTATATTCTGGTCAACATCGTCAAAAGTTTTTTCTGTATCGAAAGATGTTATAAATATAGGTGCTGTTCCCTCCAAATTGATTTTCCTCTAAATCAGCTTCTGTAAGGTGCTCCATTCCTCTGCAAATAGTTTGTATCAGTATTTTCAGCTAGGAGTTATCATAGTGGTGGTTTGAAAATATTCGCACTGACCACGAGTTGCCTTATTTGGTATTGGTGCTATTACGCTTCTCGTTTAGTGTGAGGATTTAGCGGGTATTTCAGCCGGCGTACTCGTTCAGGAATGAAGCAGCAAATCCCGGCAGAGTGAGTCGTCGCCAGGTCCGCTAGAGCCCACTGGTAGCCAAGCCCTGCGCTACAGACAACTGACTGTGTGAGGGACCAGTAGCGACACCTAGCAGCGATGTGGTGAAAAGGAAATAGTATTGCTAAAAGTTTTATCCACGCCTTTTAGCAGTTAGAATGGAGATATGGCACGGAATTTAATAGAAAAAGAAAACAGCTATAGTATCAGTCTCTCTCTCGCAATGCAACAATAGTACAACAACAATAGACCAACTGAATCTGTAGAGGTAGTAATAAAATTTATTTTCTGACCTGCAAGATACTTTCATATAAAGCTGAGCCTGAGAGGATGTCAGCTAACTACCGTCAGAAATATAATATGAAACATGTAGACCTGTCAGAAAAATCGTCAAGAAATTCGTTTTTTAAATGTTAAATGTTATCTGTTTAATTTAACATTCAGCTCACATAAAACCAGGATAATTATCCTCTTTCATACAAAGAAAGAGAGTACCTCATTAGTGACCTGTGTCATATCATAATCTCATTTTGACTCTTGAATAATTAAAAAAAAATTGATATAATATTTTGCATTTCTTTTGACATTGAAAGAATTTATCCTGTTCCTGCACTGAGAATGTACTAAGTAAATATCTAATATATGTATCAGTATTATAGCCAAATTTATTTTTCTAATTACTGATTATTAAATACCAAAACAGCTTCCAATTTCTTGTAGTTATCTTAGCAGCATTTAGAACAAAAACGAAAATAAAACGTATTAGTTTTTTTTAGTAAGGATATTATTTCATTGTTGTAATCCTACAAATGTTCATGATACTATGCTGTTTCTTTTGACAGTGAGATATAATATGTAGAAAGTACCTGGAAAATATATGTAGATGCGGTCTGGTGAAGAAAGTGTGCGTATTAAAATTTAAAATAAGTGATTGCAGCAGCATAATGAGGTATATTTTATATTGTGGGAGTGAGCTCCACGTGGGATCCGAAGCACGGACCCCACGGGGGTGCCCGGCATGCGCCACATGCCAGGGCAGAGGTGGAGGCTAGTGTTCGGAAGTCTGAAAATTCCAGCGCCGGCCGGGGATTGAACCCCGGCCCGGCTGGGGCGAATAGCCCCAGCCGAGGCGCTGGAACGTTCCAGACCCCCTTACCACTAGACCACCGGGGACCCCGGCCGTTTCCTGCTCCATAGTCCAGCTAGTGGTCTTAGAGCACTTCCTGTTGTCGGCTGTGTTTACATCGGACGCTGAGTGGCATAGTGTAGCCGGCAACATTAGAACGCTGTGAGGGGGAAGTGTTTACCTCCGACTAGTAGCTGTCCCCCCTACCCAGGTGAAGTAGCTTTACAGTTACCAAAGACATTTGAAATCAGCCTTTGCGACTGTATGCAGTCGACGGTTGTTAATCGTTTGTTTCAACCTGTTCCCAAATGCCTCGAGAAAACCGAAGCAACTTCTTCACTAATCGAGGCGACTGTCATATCAAAACGACCCGCAGACATTCTATAATTAAAAGTCAACGCCTAGCTTACACCAGATAATTCTGTCTGTTTCATCAGTTGTTTTAACAGTGCACGAAATACCACAGCATATTATTAATCCGTTGCAAATAAATTTCTGTGTGTGCAGTTCAGGTCTGCGCCGTAGATTTTTCGTGAAAACGTCGGGATAAAATCGTAACATGTGTTTCATATTAATATGAAATTAAGTTATCAATATCTTTATTACAGTGGTCACACTCACAATTTTGGACTTTTCAGTGGCTGGGGTACGATATAGCCTTTGAGTACGTTATCGCGTTGCGCAATTTCTTCCTTTTTTTCCGACTCTGAGGGAGCTGTCGCCTTCTCTCAGCGCTGCCCTTTTTAGGCTTTTCTCGCGTTTTCTGTAATTTAGAGCATATTTACAAGTCCTGAGACGAACTCTCCCTTTGTGTCGTAGGTTTAAACTCAATATAGATTTTCGTTTATATTCCGGCGAATATTTTTATTTTCTGTTACTCCTAGCGGCGCTCCCTAAGCTGTTCATCGCAATGACTCACGAATGAGAATCCTAGCTTACAGCTACACCAGTTTACAACTTTACACAAAGATGATTCCTAACAATGACCCGCATATGCCAACACAGGCAATAAGCGACAACCACGTGGACTTAACCTTTGTTTGCGCACTGTCGGTCTCGTAATTAATAGTGATTCAAATCTGACGCCATTTTGTCATATAAGAAACTCCGACCAAGGAGAAACTAGACGTTTTCACGTCAGAATACCTTCCAGGAAGTTTTCGACTTTCGTAAAGCAGAAACGAGTTTCGACGCTGTGGAATGCTTCGAGAAGTAGTAGGTGACGAATTGTTTCGGGATTCCACTATCCATGCTGCAAACGATCATCGAGCAGAAAGATAATGTTGCTGATAATTGTTAAAAGGCGGGAGCAAGCAGACCGGCGAGGCGAGTTCCCGCCTCTTGCTGAAAGCTTATGGAATTGGCTTACTCAGTGCAGGGTAGCAAGGGTATTTGTCGGAGGTTATAGCTTAACGGAACGCTAAATCATTAACGGTTAGTCTGGGAACCGAAGTCACAGATACAAATAAGAAGTGACACGCTAAATCCAAAGACATAAGGTGGTTTATAAGAAATTTAGTTCACAAAATGCATCCATTCGTAACAGTTTGTTCAGTATTGAAAAAATGAATGAAGCTGAATTTATGTATTTTTGAAGATTTGTGCGTGCCTTCCGTTTCAAATACAAAAGGACATAACATGTAAGAAAACTGGGAATACAATAGAAAAAAAGTCGAAATTTTATTTAGATTTTTCCTGATTCCATCTGGAATAAAGGAGAGTTAAATAGAATTAATTGTTCTAACTTTTTCTTACATCCTTCGAATTGTGCAGACTCGATTGTAACTGGCCCTTGGGCTTCGAATTTTCTAGAGTCTGCATTAATGTCTAGAAAGTAAAAATAAATCTCCTCGTGCTACTATCCACTTTTCAGCGGATGCTGATTTGGTTGTCCTTCTTAGTATATCAATATGATTCTAGAGTCGTAATCCACGTACGCAACGCTGTTACGGTATAAACGTACGTTTATTTTTACCAAAGTTGCGTAAGAATGCGCTTTTGCTATGCATCCCCACTCCTTAAATCCGCCATCAGGAAAAAGAAAGTGAATACCCTTTCCTTTGTTTTTCACCCTTCATCGATGACAAGTGATAATGACTTGGCAGCAGAGACCTGTTTAGCTTGAGTGAGTGCTTAAACGAAAGGCATGGACGAATAAAAATACAAAACAGATATATACGTAACGCCACGTAACCATGAAGAAAAGCAGACTTGGTTTATTTTACGATATCAGTTAATTCTTTTAAAACATCGTAAGTAGAATTACCAATTTCGGTCGCTTTCTACATCTAGGAACGTTCTTTATAATAGATAAGTCTCTGATATTCACTTACAGCATTGTTGTGTCTTTTCCCCTTGCATTTGTGAATTGTCTTCTCAGACTGCAGATTTCTGAGCAGCACTGGTGCCATTAGCCTAAATTTATGTTGGTCTACAGCGCTGAGGTTGATCCCTCACCTGTGGTCGACTGAGAGATCATTCCAAAGCCTGACAGGCAGCGAACGACTTTGCGAGGGGCCGATCGTAGGGCCTCCAGAGGAAGCTTCTTGGAACGCAATTTCTGGGCGTTCACAGAAGGTGAGTTTGCTGGTAGTTCGGAACTCCAACAATAGGCGAGTAATTGGGCCCCCTTAATAACATGGCTGCCAAGGAGGGGAAGGACGGCAGTGTGCACAAGGTGGGGGAGTCATTCCTGATTTGTAAAGAGTGTTCCGGATGCCATGAAGAGTACAGGGCGCAGCCAACAGCATGTGGTGGCCCCAGTCGGTGCCAATGGCGTGTGTCGCTTTGGATTGGTTTTGTTTAGCGGATATGGTTAAGCGAGTTTAAGGCGGAGCTCACAATCTGCACCATCATCGACAGAACTGACTGTGGTCCTTCGGTGCAGAGCCAAATGAAAGGTATGAACCATAGGCTCGGGTGGTTATCTTACTGTGTAGGCCTCAGAGTCCTTGACTTGTGCCATAGGGTAGTGGGTTTCTGGATTCCGCTTAATAGGTCAGGAGTCCACTACACGGGTAGTGGGGGCGGCTGGGGTGCATTTTTAGGTTAGAGGGTCTCAGGAAAACATAGAAATGGCGTCTGTCTAAAAGGGGGCAGGTAACACACAGTAAGGTGGTTGTAGAAACGATTGGTGTTGTAAATTATCGTAGCTGTGTTGGGAAAGAACCTGAGCTCCAGGCCCTAATAGAAAGCACTAAAGCTCAAACAGTTATAGGTACGGAAACCTGGCTAAAGCCGGAAATATGTTAAGCCGAAATTTTTTCAAACGACCTAACAACGTTCAGAAGGGATAGATTAAACATAGTTGGTGCTGGAGTATTTATTGCTGTCAGAAGTAGTTTACCTTGTAGTGAAACTGAAATAGTTGGGTAGAGGCTGTACTTGTCAATCGGACTAAACTGGATCGTTTTACCGACCCCCGAGTGAGAGGATATAGTTGCTGAACAGTTCAAAGAAAACGTGAGTCTCATTTCAAATGGTACCCCACTCACACAATTATAGTCGGTGGTGATTTCAATGTATCCTCGATATGCTGGAAAATTTACACGTTTAAAGCCGGCGGCAGGCTTAAAACGTCACCTGAAATAGTACTGAATGCTTTCTAAAAAAAGTATTTTGAACTATTAGTTCGTGAGCCCACTCGAAGCATAAATGGTTACGAAAGCGTACTTGACCTCATAGCAGCAAATATTCCTGGATGAATAGGTAGTATCATGACGAATACAGGGATTAGCGACCACAAGTCAGTTGCCTGTACACTGAATACTGTAACACCTACAACCATCAAAAAGAAACTTAAAGTACATCTGTTTAAAAAAAGCTGACAATGCTCTTAACGATTTTTAAGGAAACAGCCTCCACTCCTTCCGATCTGATCATGTAAGCGTAGAAAAGATGTGGAATGATTTCAGAGAAATAGTATCGATTGCAATTGAGAGATATATATACCACATCAATTAATAAGTGATGGTACCGATCCCCCACGGACAAAACGGGTGAAATCGCTGTTGCAGAAGTAACGAAAAAGCATGCCAAATCTAAAAGAATCCCAAATCCGCAAGACTGGCAATGTTTTGCAGAAGTTCTAAATATAGCGGTTACTACAGTGCGAGATGCTCTTGATAATTTCCGCAACAAAACTCTGTTTCGAAATCTGGCGAAAAACCCAGAGATTCTGTTCATGCATAGAGTACACCAGTGTCAAGACGCAATCAGTACCTTCACTGCGCGAAAGTAACGGTGGAGTCACTGATGACAGTGTCACTAAAGTAGAGTTAAGAAACGTGGTTTTCCGAAACTCCTTCAGCAAAGAATACGAAGTAAGCATTCCCGAAGCCCAGTCAACAGAAAGTGCCAAAATGAGAAGCATATATCCTCGGTGTAGCAAAGCACCTTAAATCACTTATTAAAGGCAAGGTTTCCGTTCCAGATTGTATACCAGTCAAGTTCCTCTGAGTGTGCTGATACAATAGCTCCATGTTTAGTAATTATATACAACCACTCACAGAAAGATCCGTACCTAAAGACTGAAAAATTGCTCAGGTGACACCAATTTCTTAAAGTACTGCCTTTTGTGATGTTTAACAATATTGTTGGCAAGCGTACTTGTTATACAAATGGGCACGGCATAGGCTTACGGTCGTAAAATATATTTCAGCGTTAAACTGGAAATAGTTGTAGGATTTAATTTCTTGTACATTAGGTTTTTGTGTTGGAGAAGATTCTCATCAGTAATTTTAATAGTCTCAAAAATGTGAATGTTAGCAAGTAAATTAACTACGTTAAGGGATATGAAATTACCATCATCAGGAATGGAAAAGTTTTTAATTTTAGCTGTTAGTTAAAGGGAATTTTTGACAGTGTAGTTTTCTTCAAAGACATAATACTCTTTAAATGGTGTATGAGATTTTTTGCCGATTTCATAGAAGCGCCGTCTGTATAGTTAACACTGTGGACAGGAAGCGAAGGCGGCGTGCAGTCGGAGGCGATACTGGGTTCGTAGCGGTGGGCACCAATTGTCGGCTACGACGGGACTGCCCGGGAGGCACACTCACACTCACATTCGAGTGGCCGCACGTGACACGGTGGATGCAGCAGAAGGTCCATAGCAGCAGTGACCCTGTCGCGGATGCGTGCACCACCTGTTCTAGTGTCTCGTGTACACGAAGGACCTCTGCGGACCGAGCTGCAACTTTCTTAGCTCGCTGGACTGTGCAGTTACTGATTTACAGGGGTTATGCTCTATGCAGCCTGCCTGGCAGAGGTGTGTTGCAGGGTGGCATCAGAGCCTGACGGCTTCCGCGACTGGACAAATGAACTGGCGATAAAAAAAAAAAATCATAGCAACAAACGAACAAAAAGTCATGTAGAGTAATGAAATTTCGGGAATACGTCTGTCTATGTAGGATATTTAAGTAATTAACATTGCAGCATCACAGGGCAACGTAAGCGCGAAATAAGCCGTTGCAAAAGTGACATGCTGGTAAGTTAATAACAGATGTAACGATCAGAATGTTGAATGCAAGCATTGAAACGGGCACGCATTGTGTTGTAATGGTTTGCGATGTCAGTTTTGTGTCGCAAATGCCGGTGGTTTGGGGGTCAGTGAAATGCATGCTACTGGGCGCCTTGGCTCGGGGCTGTCCCTGAAGTAATCGATTTTTATTTCGTTATGTCGTCGACTGCTGTTCGAATTGCTACTGCAGAAGAAATGTGATGTGCCAGAGACGTACGCCAGACACGACTGCCTTCCCTCTTGGTAGCGCCACGTGACCGGTCGGAGCTCGAGCTTTTTGCGACCGTACATTCTCGCGGTCACCGCTGCCAGTATACAGTGCTACATTTCTGCCAAGTCTCCTGCGAAATCGCTGGAGGAACATCCAGCTTCTCGTGGCCCTATTACACGACCTCGTTCAAACTCATTAAGATGATCGTAATGGCGTCTCTGTCTCCTCAAAGGCATTCTTGGCTAAGATCAAACCACCACGTCCAATCTAGAAGGTAACTAACGCTCACAACCGCCACGGCGTGTATTTACAGCAGACCTGATCTGCACCCTCACAGTGCCCCTACTAACACCATTCTTATGCGACTGGCGCGAAATTTAAATCGACACTATTTTTCAATTGTAGAAACACGCCTACCAACTTTCGTTTATCTCTCACAACTGCTTGTGGTGTTGCGATTTTTTCCGTCGCTGTATGTTCAAGAATTCAGCAGCAAATGGATGTTAACGATATTGGACTGTAATTTTGCAGGTCCGTCCTATTACTGTTCTTATACACTACTGGCCATTAAAATAGCTACAGATGATAAACGGGTATTCATTGGACAAATATATTATACTAGAACTGACATGTCGTTACATTTTCACGCAATTTGGGTCCATAGATCCAGAGAAATCAGTACCCAGAACAACCACCCCTGACCGTAATAACGGCCTTGATACGCCTGGGCATTGAGTCAAACAGAGCTTGGATGGCGTGTACAGGTACAGCTGCCCATGCAGCTTCAACACGATACCACAGCTCATCAAAAGTAGTGACTGGAGTATTGTGACGAGCCCGTTGCTCGGCTACCATTGACCAGGCCTTTTCAGTTGGTGAGAGATCTGGAGAATGTGCTGGCCAGGGCATCAGTCGAAAATTTTCTGTATCCAGAAAGGCCAGTAACATGTGGTCTTGCATTATCCTGCTGAAATGAAGGGTAGAGCCACGGGTCGTAGCACATCTGCAATGTAACGTCCACTGTTCAAAGTGCCGCCAATGCGGACAAGAGGTGACCGAGACGTGTAACCAATGGCTCCCCATACCGTCACGCGGGGTGATACAGCAGTATGGCGATGACGAATACACACTTTCGTGATGTTGTAAACAGAACCTGCATTCATCCGAAAAAATAGCGTTTTGCCATTCGTGCACCCAGGTTCGTCGTTGAGTACACCATCGCAGGCGCTCTTGTCTGTGATGCAGCGTCAAGAGTAACAGAGCTCATAGTCCATGCTGCTGCAAACGTCGTCAAACTGTTCGTGCAGATGGTTGTTGTTTTGGAAACGTCCCCACCTGTTGACTCAGGGATCGAGACGTGGCTGCACGGTCCGTTACAGCCATGCGGATAAGATGCCTGTCACCTAGACTGCTAGTGATACGAGGTCGTTGGCATCCTGCACGGCATTCCATATTCTGCTAACAGTCATTGGATCTCGACCAATGCGAGCAGCAATGTCGCGCTCCGATAAACCGCAATCGCGATAGGCTAGAATCCGACATTTATCAAAGTCGGAAACGTGATGGCACGCATTTCTCCTCCTTACACGAGGCATGACAACAACGTTTCACCAGACAACGCCGGTCAACTGCTGTTTGTGTATGAGAAATCGGTTGAAAACTTTCCTCATGCCAGCACGTTGTAGTTGTCGCCAGCGGCGCCAGTGTTGTGTGAATGCTCTGGAAAGCTAATTATTTGCTTATCACAGCATCTTCTTCCTGTCGGTTATATTTCGCGCATGTAGCAGGTCATCTTCGTAGTTTAGCAATCTTAATGGCCAGTAGTGTACATAGGAGTCACTTTTATCCAGTCATTTGGGACTTTGCGTTATGCGAGAGATTCACGATAAATGTAATCTAAGTAAGGGGCCAATGCCGTAGAGTACTGTTTGTGAAACCGAATCGGTATTCGGAAAGGACCTGGCGACTTATTTGCTACCAAATGTTCCAGCTGCTTCTCTAGGCTAGGAATGTCCATTACCGTGCTGTCGACACGAGAGTTTAACGACTGCGTGTATCTACGATTCTGCTGCGTGAAATATTCCTAAAACATGAAATTTAAAACTTGAGCATTCCTTTTGTTGTTTTCTACTAGCACACCAGGCTGAAGCTTCGCTCCCCACTCAGCGGTTTTACGCAGGACCAGAATAGTCTCGCGATCTCTTCAAGATAATTTGTTGAGGTATGACGGTGGCAGCTTTATGCTCGAGCATCGATCTTTCCACAGAAGCACGAATCTCTACTAACCTTGAATTGTTGTTAGCGTGCTCTCTGTTGAACTGAGAGTGCAACAGTCTCTGCTTCATCATCATTTTCCGCAATGTATCTTCTCCATCCTTCATTCGCTTACTAGGCACATAGTTTTCCACAGCACGATTTAGAATATGTTTAAACTTGGCTTATAATTACTCTACACCCATCATACTGGAACTAAATAATGTCCATTCACTGTTTGAGATTCTAACAACCGCTTTTCTGCTCAACTACTCTCCTAGCTTTCTTGATTGATTTAATAACTTAAGTAACCATCGTCGCTACGGCGACGTCATTATCACTAACGCCTGTCTCTGTAGTGACACCCTCGGTGAGTCCAGGCATCTTTGTAGCTACATGCTCTAAAATACTTACATCAAAAAAAAGTTTAGCATCACTTCCATTGGTTCTGGAAACTATTCCAATTTTTTGTACAGAGATCGATATAAACATCGTTTCCGCCCTTTTTATTGCTCATAAAAATGGCACATGGCATGTTGTACCACCGTATAGCGAGACCTTCAGAGTCGGTTGCCCAGATTGGTGTACACACCGGAACCTGTAATACCCACTACCACGTCCTCTTGAATTAATGCACGCCTGTATTCGTCGTGGAGTACTATCCACAAGTTCATCAAGGCAGATTGTCCCATTCCTAAAGCTGATTCGGCGTAGATCACTCAGTGTGGTTGGAGGGTCACGTCGGCCATAAACAGCCCTCTTCATTCTGTCCCAGGTATGTTCGATAGGGTACATGTCTGGAGAAAAATGGTTCAAATGGCTCTGAGCACTATGAACATTGACTTACGAGGTCATGAGTCGCCTAGAACTTAGAACTAATTAAACCTAACTAGCCTAAGGACATCACACACATCCATGCCCATGGCAGCATTCGAACCTGAGACCGTAGCTGTCGCCCTGCTCCAGACTGTAGCGCCTAGAACCGCTCTGCCACTCCGGCCGGCACATGTCTGGAGAATATGCTGGCCACACTTGTCGGGCGATGTCGTTATCCTGAAGGAAGTCAGCCACAAGATGTGCACGATGGGGCCGCGAATTGTCGTCCATGAAGACGAATGCCTTGGCAATATACTGTATACTGCCGATCTCGTTGCACTAAAAACGAAGTTAAAAAAGCGGTCGGAGGATGGCATTCACGTATTGTACAGCCGTTGCGGCGCCTTCCATGACCACGAGAGAGTACATCGGTCCCACATAATGGCACCCCAAAACAGCAGGGAACCTCTATGTTGCTGCACTCGCTCGACAGTGTATTTAAAGCTTTCAGCCTGACCGGGTTGCCTCCAAGCACGTCTCCGACGATTGTCTGGTTGAAGGTATATATGAGACTCATCGGTGCAGAGAACGTGATGCCAATGCTGAGAGGTCCATCCGGCATGTTGTTGGGCCCATCGGTACCGCGCTGCACTGTGTCGTAGTTGCGAAGATGGATCTCGCCACGGACGTCGGGAGTGAAGACGTGCATCGTGCAGGTTACTGTGCACTGTTTGAGTCTTAACACGACGTCCTGTGGCTGCACGAAAGGCATTATTCAACATGTTGGCTTTGCTGTCGGGGTACCTCCGAGCCATAATCCGCAGGCAGCGGTCATCGATTGCCGTAGTCGCCCCCGGGCATCCTGAGCGAGACATGTCATCGACATCGCTTTCGTTTACTCCGACTCGCCTTGACACTTCACTTGTTGAGAGCCCTTCCTGGCACAAACGAACAATGCGGACCGCTGTATTGACGGTGTAGGCACGGTTGAACTACAGACAACACGAGCCGTGTACCTCCTTCGTGGTGGAATGACTGGAACGGATCGGCTGTCGGACCCCGTCTGTCTAATAGGCGCTGCTCATACACGGTTGCTCACATCTGTGGTCGGGCTTAGTGACATCTTTAAAAAGTCAAAGGGACTGTGTATCTGATACGATATCCACAGCCAAAGTTTATCTTCCCGAGTTCTGGTAACCGGGGTCACGCAATTTTTTTTTTTTATGTGTGTATTTCCATTGTATGTGCTCTCTCGAACTAGGTGCTCAAGACAGTTTTCGAAAAAACATGTTCAACAGTACTCTGCAAGGCTACTTATGTGGAAACCTTGTAATGAATCCATCGGTGTCCTTGTCTATGCTCGGAACTAATACTGCACGATTTGGGTACTTCCGCACTACTGGGCGTAGACTTTCTTTGAATAACTCTGTCTCGACGGAATCGGGAGGCCGTTAATAACATCCAACAGTTACCTTCTTTTCACCTAAACCTGTTGTGCGTTACCAGATAACTTCACAGCCACACTGAAATCCGACTTGAGTAGAAACAACATTTTTGTCACCCTCGGTAAACGCTTCCCCATCAGTGGCGTTTAACATGTCTTTTCGTTACACGTTCCACGAATCGCTAAACATTTCAGAGCTTTATACTTGGAGTTTCAGACAGCTCTCGGTCCCGAGAATAATTTGTGTGTGACGAATTTCAGAGAGGGCAGTAAAGGCGAAATATTAGGAATATGCGATGTCTGTTCTTTGTGACATGTTTGAATAAACGGACAGCACGCTTTCATATAACTGATTCGCCTCTACGAGCAATGAATCAGGTAGCAGCGGATCCCGGGTTCGAGTTCCAGGGTTGCATACATTTTTTCTCATTGCCGCTGATTCCGCGCAAGGTCTCAGTGCAGCTTACCTTAATAGTTCCTTCCGTTTCCTTTCTCCTCGCTTCAGTCTACATGAAAAGGCAAAATAGCCGGCGGCGAAGATGAGCCGGAAGACACAGATGACCTCCTTATACAGGTTGCACGAGAAATATTAGGCATTGACATAGGTAAGGTAGACACTGGGTGGTACGTGGATTATAAGGTGCTTCGAAATCTCATCCAATAATTGTCAAATTTGTCTCACACCGAAAAAGGACGCAGATCTTCAGCCACGAGAAAAAATAGTTAGCAAGGGCAGGGCTTACTATAAGACAAGATCTTACACTCCTATAAATTGAAATAAGAACACCGTGAATTCATTGTCCCAGGAAGGGGAAACTTTATTGACACATTCCTGGGCTCAGATACATCACATGATCACACTGACAGAACCACAGGCACCAGAGCATGCACAATGTCGGCACTAGTACAGTGTATATCCACCTTTCGCAGCAATGCAGGCTGCTATTCTCCCATGGAGACGATCGTAGAGATGCTGGATGTAGTCCTGTGGAACGGCTTGCCATGCCATTTCCACCTGGCGCCTCAGTTGGACCAGCTGGACGTGCAGACTGCGTGAGACGACGCTTCATCCAGTCCCAAACATGCTCAATGGGGGACAGATCCAGAGATCTTGCTGGCCAGGGTACTTGATTTACACCTTCTAGAGCACGTTGGGTGGCACGGGATACATGCGGACGTGCATTGTCCTGTTGGAACAGCAAGTTCCCTTGCCGGTCTAGGAATGGTAGAACGATGGGTTCGATGACGGTTTGGATGTACCATGCACTAGTCAGTGTCCCCTCGACGATCACCAGAGGTGTACGGCGAGTGTAGGAGATCGCTCCCCACACCATGATGCTGGGTGTTGGCCCTGTGTGCCTCGGTCGTATGCAGACCTGATTATGGCGCTCACCTGCACGGCGCCAAACACGCATACGACCATCATTGGCACCAAGGCAGAAGCGACTCTCATCGCTGAAGACGACACGTCTCCATTCGTCCCTCCATTCACGCCTGTCGCGACACCACTGGAGGCGGGCTGCACGATGTTGGGGCGTGAGCGGAAGACGGCCTAACGGTGTGCGGGACCGTAGCCCAGCTTCATGGAGACGGTTGCGAATGGTCCTCGCCGATACCCCAGGAGCAACAGTGTCCCTAATTTGCTGGGAAGTGGCGGTGCGGTCCCCTACGGCACTACGTAGGATCCTACGGTCTTGGAGTGCATCCGTGCGTCGCTGCGGTCCGGTCCCAGGTCGACGGGCACGTGCTCCTTCCGCCGACCACTGGCGACAACATCGATGTACTGTGGAGAACTCACGCCCCACGTGTTGAGCAATTTGGCGGTACGTCCACCCAGCCTCCCACATGCCCACTACACGCCCTCGCTCAAAGTCCGTCAACTGCACATACGGTTCACGTCCACGCTATCGCGGCATGCTACCAGTGTTAAAGACTGCGATGGAGCTCCGTATCCCACGGCAAACTGACTGACACTGAAGGCGGCGGTGCACAAATGCTGCGCAGCGAGCGCCATTCGATGGCCAACACCGCGGTTCCTGGTGTGTCCACTGTGCCGTGCGTGTCATCATTGCTTGTGCAGCCCTCTCGCTGTGTCCGGAGCAAGTATGGTGGGTCTGACACACCGGTGTCAATGTGTTTTTTTTCCATTTCCAGGAGTGTACAAAGGACCATCTAAGGATTTAAAACAGCGCCACACCCCATTTCGGCCTTCAGAATGTATGTACTCTGGGCGGCAGCATAATTAAGACCGCCGCCCCCCCCCCCCCCCCCCTGAAAAGAATGCATTTAGAAACGTGTCAGAACTGAACAGCATTAAGAGAAACTATGCGAGCCAAAGCGAAAACCTAGCACCTCTCACCTTAATTTAATACTAATCTTTTGCAACATCTCTCCTTCTCTGAATGCTATCTTGAAATTGCATCTACTCTCCAACTATCTCTGTTTCTGTGCCTTTACCTATTGTTCTTGTAACTGTAACTCCGTAATTATCTTCCTGCTAGTGTCTTCGACTGTTACCGTTAACTGTAGCATTACTTGATCTGAAACTATTTGCCTGAAATTCTTTACATTGTATGCTATAGCATACAACTGTAGCTATTGTTATTTTCCTGGTTACCTTACTCGCTCACCTACTCGGTTTAAACTGCCGAGAGAAATATCGCAATCACTATTATTGTAGTAATTCCTAACTTGTTGGCATTCTTCGTTAATTTTATAGCGAACTGCTTTTCGTCCCCTGACACATCGTATCTTTTCTCGACGGCACCCCTTCACAACGAATACTCTCCGCTCCTCTCTACTCCGTACTGTAACTGGGTTTTCTCTGTTTGCGATGGTCATCTGTCAGGATGAGCACTACTGCAAAGGGCATTTGATTCTAAAGCATTATGTCAGGGTGAAAAACACTAAATAAATTACTTTTTCTCTCTTAACAACATTTTTGCAGGGTGGGTTCATCCTTGGCTCAGGTATGAGGTAGAATGAAACAGCAGTTTTACATAAGATAACTTTTATTGAAAGTTTTGTACAAGGGTTTCTGGCTGGGATACTGGCAACTGTGTCGTTTGCGAAGCCTTCTGCTTGCGTGAGCGGCGGCGTCTGATTACGCACGGCGGTGTGTATCTCGTGTCGCCGTTTCGCCCAGTTGACTGGAGACGGGCATCGCGAGGTGGTCCGTTTAATTATTGAGGAAGAAGTCGTGAATCGGACGGTGACGACTCGGATGTGACTGCTGATGTGCGCTGTCTCCTTCCCGTCCTCACGAGTCACTCGGGTACATGAAAATCTGGCCTCAAATACCTACTGTCTTCTGGCGCCGAGGCTGCTGCTTGCTATTCCATTACAGCGGCGGACTCGGTGCTTCTGTGTACGATGTAGTATCTTCCTGCATGACGGTCTTGAGCACCGACTGTACCGGAACTGAACTGAAAGCTACTCCTGTCGGGCCCACTGCGTCTCGCGTACTTATTCACTTCACTGGAGGTGAACAACATCACTGTCGTTGCCTCTTCTGTCACGTCGAAAAGCTTCGCGAAGAATCTTCTTAACGTCGGTCATTGGCTCTCGGAATGTAGGCGAGGGCCTTTGATCACGTGTGACAATTGAGAAACACGTGAGCCGGACGGGCGATGCCCTGACGGCTGAATCGACAGCTTCTGCTTACGTGGGGGAGGACGATAGCTTCTCCTGAATGTGCTGACTTCGCGGTCATTGCCTCTTCTGCTCTGCCCATTGTTTGCCAGAGTGTAACTCTTCTAAGCTAAACGAAGTTTCTCATTAATTTTAAATTTCTACTTCACCTTGATTTCACTAATTTATTTCCCTATCTTAAGTACCACTCAACAGTATTTGCGCCGATCTCCGTGCACTGTTTTAGGAAAGTGTAATGCCGTCACTACACGGACGGTGTTGTGAACGTCAGTCTTGAGCGTGCCAAGTTGAAAGTGCTGCCGAACGCTCTGACTTGTGCATACAGCATGTGCCTGTCAACGTGGTACACGCGACCGCAGCGGCAGCATCTGGGTCACACATCACCCGGTTGTCCGCCCCGGTAGCTGAGTGGTCAGCGTGACAGACGGGTTCGATTCCTGGCTGGGTTGGAGATTTTCTCTGCTCAGGGACTGGGTGTCGTGTTGTCCTAATCGTCATCATTTCATCTCCAACTACGCGCATGTCACCGAAGTGGCGTCAAGTCGAAAGACCTGCACCAGGCGAGCGGTCGGGAGGCCCTCGTCACACGTTTCTCTCTATCACCCACTTTACAAAATGCATGGGCGTAAAATTCTTAAGCTAGCGCTATTAAAACGCGCCTTTCCTCTCTTGTCCACGTGAGAGTCACGTTGTTCTGCGTATAGTGTCCACGGACATGTTATAAGGCAGAAAGAGAAGCTCCGTAACAAATAGCGCGATTCAAAGTCTTACTTTATATTTGTTCCTATTCAGCAGCAGAATCTTCACAACATGTGAAATAAGTTTTTTTTATTTTACACTTTCTTGTTGTATCTTACTGCATGTAGTGCAATCTGTCTTGTAGATTAAACCATTCGAACAAACTCCATCCTCAGATGGAACGTACATATGTAACATCGAATATTAGAGAATATACTTTTATTGCACTGAAAAGAAAGTATCAGATCCTAACAGAAAAAGCGAAGACTAGTAATAAAAATATTCGGATCCACTGAGGCGCAAACAAGAATCACATTACCAGCTACCTCATCATTTCGCTCTACCGACTGTGACTGTCGAATGGCCATACATTGAATCTGACCTACTGAAAGTTTTAATGGTAGATACGTTATTAACTGACACTGAAATATTACAGATTGTATCAACGACAATGCGTTTCTTATGGATCCTCACTGTACCCGTTTACAGTCTGTCCCCACTCTGGCTACCCAGCCACGTCACGGGGCGCCTCCATAGGCTGTCTCACGACGCAGTACCGCCCTGCCGCGGCGCGCGCTTTAAGTCGGCGGCGACGCCGTCTGCATACACGGCCCGGCAGCGTTAATTTTTAGACGAGTGTTTTAGTACCGTAAAGAATACAAAAGACGATAGCTTCTTCCGAAACATAACGCTATAGAGTAAATAATATTAACATATGAACGTAAGTCGGGATTTTACTACAAACATGGAACCGAATGCCTGTTCATGTGAATGTACGTTCCTCTACTTCTACCCCATAAAGCGCAATGAATCTGTAGAATTTAAGAATTATTGTCACTTTGTGTTTCTAGTAAAGGATAGAAGTTTTCTTTGAAGGATTGCGTTGAAACTTAACAGGTCTTGCAACACAATGAGTGTTTAAAAAGTAACAAGAAATTTACAATTTCTTGTGTTGTACTAGTCCGATTTGCACTACATTTTTTGTCACTGCCTTCGTAAACGTACGTGAAAAGTATGTGGACAATGTTATACGCATTGGCTATTTGCTCTATTGTCAGCTGTCAAAAAGGATACATGTGTTTTGGTAGCATCAACGATTATTTGTTTTGTGTAAAAACAGATTAGAGAATCTTTCTTACATTTTGTTTTAAGAATAAAGAGTATGGAATTTTAAAAAAAGTTAAATATTCCTTTTGGCTAGCCTGTTACGAGTAAAATTGGATTTTTTTGTTTCACGGCAATTTGTAGTTTCCGTAATGTCGGCACTATTTTTAGATTGATGTAAAAGTCCTCCATCGTTTGTGGAAGGATCGATTTTATGAAATTGTCTATGACGACGGGTTTCCTCCCAAAATTACTAGTTTTCCTTCGTGGCGATCCCTGTAAACCACGCGGTTCATTTTTGCGTTCGTTCCTTAGGCGTGGCAGACGTTTGCATAAATTGGAGCCCTTTTCTTGGAACGGGTAACAGTTCTTTTCGTGTCACCTCCTTAACACACGCTGTAACATAACAGACGATCGAACGCTCGTTACATCTACATCTACATCCGTACTCCGCAAGCCACCTGACGGTGTGTGGCGGAGGGTACCTTGAGTATCTCTATCAGTTGTCCCTTCTATTCCAGTCTCGTATTGTTCGTGGAAAGAAGGATTGTCGGTATGCCTCTGTGTGGCCTCTAATCTCTCTGATTTTATCCTCATGTCTCTTCGCGAGACATACGTAGGAGGGAGCAATATACTGCTTGACTCCTCGGTGAAGGTATGTTCTAGAAACTTCAACAGAAGCCCATACAGAGCTACGGAACGTCTCTCCTGCAGAGTCTTCGAGTTTATCTGTCATCTCTGTAACGCTTTCGCGATTACTAAATCGTCCTGTAACGAAGCGCGCGGCTCTCCGTTGGATCTTCTCTATCTCTTCTATCAACCCTATCTGGTGCGGATCCCACACTGCTGAGCAGTATTGAAGCAGTGGGCGAACAAGGGTACTGCAACCTACTTCCTTTGTTGTCGGATTGCATTTCCTTAGGATTCTTCCAATGAATCTCAGTCTGGCATCTGCTTTACCGACGATCAACTTCATATGATCATTCCATTTTAAATCACTCCTAATGCGTTCTCCCAGTTGCTGACCTGCTATATTGTAGCTAAATGATAAGGGATCTATCTTTCTATGTATTCGCAGCACATTACACTTGTCCACATTGAGATTCAATTGCCATTCCCTGCACCATGCGTTAATTCGTTGCAGATCCTCCTGCATTTCGGTACAATTTTCCATTGTTACAACCTCTGGATAGACTACAGCGTCATCCGCAAAAAGCCTCAGTGATCTTCCGATGATATCCACAAGGTCATTTATGTATATTGTGAATAGCAACAGTCCTATGACACTCCCCTGCGGCACACCTGAAATCACTCTTACTTCGGAAGACTTCTCTCCATTGAGAATGACATTCTGCGTTCTGTCATGTAGGAACTCTTCAATCCAATCACACAATTGGTCTGATAGTCCGTATGCTCTTACTTTGTTCATTAAACGATTGTGGGGAACTGTATCGAAAGCCTTGCGGAAGTCAAGAAACACGGCATCTACCTGTGAACCCGTGTCTATGCCCTTCTGAGTCTCATGGACGAATAGCGAGAGCTGGGTATCACACGACCGTCTTTTCCGAAACCCGTGCTGATTCCTACAGAGTAGATTTCTAGTCTCCAGAAAAGTCATTATACTCGAACATAATACGTGTTCCAAAATTCTACAACTGATTGACGTTAGAGATATAGGTCTATAGTTCTGCACATTTGTTTGAAGTCCCTTCTTGAAAACGTGGATGACCTGTGCCCTTTTCCAATCGTTCGGAAGGCTACACCGCTGCAAGAAGGGGGGCAAGTTCCTTCGCGTACTCTGTGTAAAATCGAACTGGTATCCCATAAGGTCCAGCGGCCTTTCCTCTTTTGAGCGATTTTAATTGTTTCTCTATCCCTCTGCCGTCTCTTGCGACATCTACTATTTTGTCATATGTGCGACAGTGTAGAGAAGGAACTACGGTGCAGTCTTCCTCTGTGAATTAGCCATTTAGTAGTTCGGCCTTCAGTCTGTTTCAGTACCATTTTGGTCACAGAGTGTCTGAACATTTCGTTTTGCTCCACCTACTGCTTTGACATAAGACCAAAATTTCTTACGGTTTTCTGCCAATCAGTACATAGAACTTTACTTTCGAATTCATTGAAAGCCTCTCGCATAGCCCTCCTCACATTACATTTCGCTTCGCGTAATTTTTGTTTGTCTGCAAGGCTTTGGCTATGTTCATGTTTGCTGAGAAGTTCCCTTTGCTTCCGCAGCAGTTTTCAAACTCGGTTGTTGTACCACGGTGGCTCTTTTCCATTTCTTACGATCTTGCTTGGCACATACTCATCTAACGCATATTGTACGATGGTTTTGAACTTTGTCCACTGATCCTCAACACTATCTGTACTTGAGACAAAACTTTTGTGTTGAGCCGTCAGGTACTCTGTAATCTGCTTTTTGTCACTTTTGCTAAACAGAAAAATCTTCCTACCTTCTTTAATATTTCTACTTACGGCTGAAATCAGTGATGCAGTAACCGCTTTATGATCGCTGATTCCGTGTTCTGCGTTAACTGTTTCGGGTCTGTTTGTCGCCAGAAGGTCCAATATGTTATCGCCACGAGTCGGTTCTCTGTTTAACTGCTCAAGGTAGTTTTTCAGATAAAGGACTTTAAGAAAATTTCACTGGATTCTTTGTCCCTGCCACCCGTTATAAACGTTTGAGTCTCCCAGTCTAACGGGTGATCAAAAAGTAAGTATAAATTGGAAAATGTGATAAACCATGGAATAATGTAGATAGAGAGGTAAAAATTGAGACACATGCTTGGAATGACATGGGGATTTATTAGAAAAAACAAATTCACAAAATGTCTGACAGATCTCTTATGAGCGCCGTTTGGTGATGATCGTGTGATCAGCCGCCACTTTCGTCACGCTTGGCCTCCTAGGTCCCCAGACCTCAGTCCGTGCTATTATTGGCTTTGGGGTTACCTGAAGTCGCAAGTGTATCGTGATCGAGCGACATCTCTAGGGATGCTGAAAGACAACATCCAACGCCAATGCCTCACCACATACTCCGGACATGCTTTACAGTGCTTTTCACAACATTATTCCTCGATTACAATTACTGTTGAGGAATGATGGTGGACATATTGAGCATTTCCTGTAAAGAACATAATTTTTGCTTTGTCATGCTATTCTGATCTGATGAATCGCCACCTGTCGGACATTTTTTGAGCTTTTGTATTTTTTTCTTTTTCTAATCAAATCCCATGTCATTCCAAGCATGTGTGTCAATTTGTACCTCCCTATCTACATTATTCCGTGATTTATTCAGTTTTCAAATTTATACTGACTTCTTGGTCACCTGGTGTATCTGGCAGATTAAAATCTCCACCCAGAACTAGAACATGGTGGGGAAATGTACTCCGCAAATAGCTCCTCTTCGTCTTCTGCAATTTTCTTGAAATGCAACGCTGTTATCCAGCACTTCCAGATACCGAAGTATGTCAGTGACTGATGCTGGCAACAAGGATCTCACGAACAGAAACGACGTATTGTACACCACTGCACGCCGATCTACGCCGCTAGACAGGTAATAGGCAACTGATTTTGGGTGCCCCTGTAGGCCAGTGGCAGGGTTCTACCGGAAAAGGCCGCTTCCCCCACCAAAAGCGCTGCTCGCTCTTGAGTTTACAGACAGACTATACATTGAAACCAACACCAACTGAAAGCCAGTATGGTGTATGGCGAGTCTGTACTGAAGAAAGATGGCGTGCATATGGCGTACAAGGCGTTCTTCCATCTCTTTGGTCAATGTTCGAACACACTTTCAGAATATCTGTCTTGCTTGATATTGCGCTGCACGTTTGGAAAGACTCCCCAGCGTGCGTTTTCCATGCTATGACGATATAAACTCGGCATTCTCAAAGCTCTACGTTCGAATGAACAGTCCGGGTGCCGATGGCATAACCGACACGTGCCCTTAGCGCCAGGATTTCACCCAGAACAAGTCCGGCCCAAAGGGCCTCCCCTAAACAGCCGCCAGTTCCGCAAACTGGAAGCTGTATGAAAGTTGTTACCGTATCGTCACAGTCCAACACATGTTAGACTGTGTTGAAATTCAAGTTTTTCTGGATATTAATATAATATGAATGTGCTTGAAGGTCTCTCGGGCATGCAGCTGTAGGCAGTATCTATCTTACCCCTGGTGAGACAAGACTCTACATCCTTACATTTGTCCTCTATCCATCCCTGCTTAGCCATTTTGCACTTCCTGTCGATTTCATTTTTGAGACGTTTGTATTCCTTTTTGCCTGCTTCACTTACTGTATTTTCATATTTTCTCCTTTCTTCAGTTAGATTCAATATCTCTTCTGTTACCCAAGGATTTCTACTAGCCCTCGTCTTTTTACCTACTTGATCCTCTGCTGCCTTCACTATTTCATCTCTGAAAGCTACCCATTCTTCTTCTACTGTATTTCTTTCCCCCATTCCTGTCATTTGTTCCCTTATGGTCTCCTTGAAGCTCTGTACAACCACTGGTTCTTTCAGTTTATCCAGGTCCCATCTCCTTAAATTCCCACCTTTTTGCAGTTTCTACAGGTCATAACCAATAGATTGTGGTCAGAGTCCACATTTGCCCCTGGAAATGTCTTACAATTTAAAACCTGGTTCCTTAATCTCTGCCTTACCATTATATAATCTATCTGATACTAAAAGGTATCTCCAGGGTTCTTCCATGTATACAACCTCCTTTCATGATTCTGAAACCAAGTGTTAGCTACAATGAAGTTGTGCTGTGTGCAAAATTCTACCAGGCAGCTTCCTCTTTCATTTCTTAACCCCAATCCATATTCACCTACTACGTTTCCTTCTCTTCCTTTTCCCACTATCGTGTTCCAGTCACGGCGTAGCGTGCCATCATCATCAGATTACTCCTGTTGACAGACGTCCTATGCCGCCGGGCGGTGTGGTATATATACCTGTCGCCTCTCCCCTCCAACGACTCCGCGTATGGACCGAGGGATGTGCAGGCTGCGGTGGTCTTTCAAATTTCAACGCTTTTTTCATCAAAAGTGCAACAATGCTATTTGCTATTAAAGGTTTGAAAGCTACTGGAGTATGGCCCACGGACCAGTCCGTATTCACCGATGCAGATTTCCTCCCGGAAGACAAAACTGACATCGGACTTGAGATGCCGTCAGATAAAGAGGTTATCGTATCTGGAGCTGAACGATTTGAGTTGCCTTCACCTAGCACACCAGGTAAAAAAAAAGACTCCAACAGATTGGGTGATCAAGCTGGCAGGTTTCAGCGAATTGTAACTATGAACTGCCTCCCAAGAATGACGAAGTTACTGAGGCTAATTGTTCTAGTCCTGCAACTGCTAGATCGTACATTTATGGATGCACTTAAGACTCACTACAGCGAGAATATTTGGCAGTGGATGCTCCATGAAAGCAAACTTGTTGGATCCTATGATATAGTGTGTTTCTTTGGCAAGGGAAGGAAATACAGTAGAAGGATGAAGTAGTGAAGGCAGCAGAGGATCAAATAGGTAAAAAGATGAGGGCTATTAGAAATCCTTGGATAACAGAAGAGATATTGAATTTAATTGATGAAAGGAGAAAATATAAAAATGCAATAAATGAAGCAGCCAACAAGGTACACAGACGTCTCAAAAATGAAATCGACAGGAAGCGCAAAATGGCTAAGCAGGCATGGCTAGAGGACAAATGAAGGATGTAGAAGCTTATCTCACTAGGGGGTCTTTGGCAAAGTTCTTTTCCTCTTTTTTCTTTAATAATGGCTTCTAACTCTCTTTTGTACAGCAAATCAGTTGAAACAATGGTCTTTCCCCTCATCCGTTCTTGGGAATACGAACATCAGGGCAAAATAAGAACCTCCTGCACTCAGCAAACAGATGACCATTACTAGAGACCCACACTCAGCAGCTGTCACAGAACAAATTTGGCGTTTACCTCTGCTTGCAGTATCAGTCTGAACTACACTAAGGCCTGTTTTCTCAACGTTCCATACACGATCTTCTGGATATTTATGTTTCCAGAATTCAGCTTATAGCAAGTCGTAGAATGAGTTAACTCTCTCATGCGAAAAGCGTTTTGCTCGAGCATATGATGTTCCAGTTGGCTTTCTAATTGAAAGCTTATCTTGATGACATCAAAGAAAATGGTCAAGACAAGGCCTTCCAGCAATTTCATTTCTGAAGTTTGTTGCAATTCCATTCCCAACTGCAAGTTGGTAGGCCATTTTTCTAACATCCATACTAGTAAAAGCATAGAATTTGGCCTCCATATAGTGTATGTAAACCACTAGTTCTCTTTCTAGGGCAGCTGGTTTTCTTCCAAACTTTTTAGTTTCAACGTCTGTCAGGTATTAGCCTCATACACATACTGGCACAGAGTTGTTTTTGGGACAGCGCAATGTTTGCTTTTTTAACTCCCATGATTTTTACTACAACAGCATACACTGCCTCTCGCATTTTGTTTTTATCCCACACCTGCCTTTTACGGGTTCATTTAGGTGCCAGATTAGTCCTAGGCATCTGAAAACAGAAATAAAAACATTTTACGGTCTGCTTATAATATGGACCCTGGGGTCCACATTACAGTCACATACACCTTGTAAACTAGTGTAGACAGCTTAAAAATGCAATAATACCATACTTTTAATCTATTTGAAACTGTTGCCAATACTTAGTAGGTTGCATCTAAGTATTAACCAATAATGGTATGTTAATACATCACTAGAGTTCAGCTAAATATTATTAAGATATTAAGGGGGGGGGGGGTGCATATTACCACCACTTACTCTACATGGTAATGCAAAGCAGGTGAAACATTTGGATAAAGGTGTACTTGCATTCACGTTGCTTGTAACAGCAAATCTGTTTGACGGGCTCATTGTCATTGTGAAAGAAAAAGTAACAAGTAAAATGAGAACATCCACCATCAGCACGAATCCAGTATTTTGATGAATAAGGACTCAACTAGAAAGGTAGGCAGAGGTTGGAAAGTACCAGCCACAAAATCACTTGAAGTTTACCTTGTGGAAGAAAATATTATCCACTGTAACTCCAAATTAGTGTGCACTGACTGTAAAGTAAGAATTCATAGATATTACTATGCATGTATTGATTACAGCATTAAGTTAAATACGTGCAAGCATATACATAATGTTTATGAAGTAGAGAGTATAGAAGAAAAACCGTTTGAAATTTCTGAATTACCAGATGTACTACTTATGAATGTTGGAGAGGAAAATTCTGAAGCCAGTTTGTTCCTGTGACACAGAGGTACTGGCAGAAATTGTTTCTGGTATTTCAGTTACTGAAGTTTAGCTGGCCAACAAAATGGTAACTTCACTGAAGGCTAGTGTAGGTGCTGTTCATGCCAGTAGTGGCGTCTCTTTCAATAGCCCACAAAGGAGTCACAAGAGAAAACTTGCAGTACAGAGGAGACTGTTTTGAGCAAAGAAAACAAATTCCTCAAGCTGCATACTCATGGCAGTTCCTGATACAGAAGAAACTGTTAACACTTCTGGATGAAGGTTTACACCACATTAGCTAGTGTGTTGATCTCACATTCAGGAACATGATGGCTTTATTCCGTGTCCTGCCATCCAGTTTTAGGTTTTCCATTATTTCCCTAGATCAATCAAGGCAAATCCTGGGATGGTTCCTTTGAAAGGCCAAGGCCAAGGCCAAGGCCAATTTTCTCCCCCATCCTTGAAACAGTCAGAGTTTATGCTCTGTCTCTGACGGCCTCACTGTTGACAGAATGTCAGATGTCGATATTCCTTCCTTCTTCACTGGCCTCTGGTGCGGCAGTTCTGCTGACACGTGGGACCACCAGAAACTGCTGCGGCTTGTGCCAGCAGCCTAGAATGCTGGCATCACTGGGTCAGCCCCCTCCCAAGCCGTGCTGGGCAGTGATGACTGTGACTGAGGCTCAGCACACTGCTGGTGATGGCCACACATTTGACAACTGTCCCAACGTGACAACAGAGTGAGTTGCAATCGTCAACTTGTAATATATATTTATTTTTGATCTAGCTAGATGGGTAACACTAGTGCAACTGTTAAACAGATTAAATATTTTCATATTCTAGCAAAGAATACACTAACATCTGATTGTTCACAATCAATTTTCCTGATAATGTAACTCATTTACCAAAAAATAAATTTGGTGAATAAATAATAATTTCAGTATCAGTACAAACACATGCAGTTGGAATTAGGAATGAGTAATTATGAATTAGCAATATAACCCAACTGAAAGCCTTTCAGGTTCCAATTTGCAGTATAATTTTACTTTTAAAAAAAAATCCCCCTTTTTGAAAAGTTATCTGTAACCAAATAACTCATATTCCAGAATTTTCTGTTTTTAGCGGGCCATTATTTCCTAAATTTAAGCATATAATTTTGTAGTTCTAATTTACCAGGGCACAAAAGTGGCTGTTTTTATTTGGAAACAAGTAATAATTTCAAACTTGTCATTAATGCTAGTAACACCCTGACACAGATGCTAAGAGAGCAGATACCAAGTCTCACTGCTTGCCTGCTGGCTGCAGATGTTGATTGATTGTCTGAATGAGGAGAGGAACGAAACAGTGACATCATTTGTCCCAAGATCCAAAGTGGCAGAGACTGTGGGAGCAGCAAACCAACAGCACAATCTATTTGATGGCGAAGCAAAACAGGCAAATGAAGATGGAACACTGGGGTGGCAGGAAGAGTAATGAACTGGAGGGAGGAAGGGGGAGATCATAAGACACCCCAATGGTGCTATGTGTGACATGGTGCTGGAATCACTGCTAACCCACCCCAGTTCGCACTTCATACCATGACTGCGACACAATGGGGAAAACACCGTGGCGGCGGAGGGGGGGGGGGGGTGATGAAACAGCACAAAATGGAGAGGAAAACCTGACCAGCATGAAAGCAATGATGCAGGCCTTCCAAACTGACGGCCTCCAATTGTGGAAGACAATTCAGGTACTTAAATCCATGGAACAAACCACTTTTATGATGAAAACCAAGGACAGATGTAACTATGTAAGGTTGTATGCTACCATCTGTGATAATGGAGAATGGAAGAGTGTGTTTAGTGCAAAAGGCCAAATGGTAGGGGAGTCTCATAAAATGTGGGGGTTACAGATCATTATGGAGTAAGAGGCTTAGATTCAACCTTGTATGACCAATACGAAGTTTGCAGAGGATGGTAGATCCCCAGTGGGCCATGTGGCAAGAGTCCCCTTATCGCAATAAGTTTATTAGGCAGGGGGTTGGCCTCCAAGAGTCAGCTCAAGGCTGAGCTAAAAGGAATTAGACATGAGGCTGCAAACCCAGCACCAGAGAGGTCACACAAAAGGGGCACACCCTCCAGCCACAGGATCAGCAGTTCATTACCTGGGATACCCACATGAGTGGGAACCCAAAGAAAGTCAACTGAACAACCAGCATGGTCAAGATTGGTAAGGTGGTCTTAGATGTCATAGACCAAGAAGAGGGAGGGAAAACCACTGTCTGATAGCCTCAAGGGCAGTTATCAAGTCTGCACATAACGTGGGTGGGAGAGGACTGTTAAACATACTAAAGAACCTGGTAAATGGCCATTAGCTATGCAGTACACATGCTACATGGGGCAGGTAAGAGATGGTGTTACTTGCCAGCAGAAGGCACATTCCTTGTAATTAGCAGATTTAGAGCCTAGAGCCATTCCATTAAAACACAACAGCAGCCTGAAACTCCCATAAAAGCTGGCAGAACAAACAATGAAACACAGACCCCTCTGAATCTGGGATCAAGGAACTAACCAAGGGGGAGGAGGTTTTTGGAGAGAATGGGGAACAGGACAAAGAGGGAAGATAAAAATCATGGCAAAGGACTGCAAGCTGGAGCCCAACTGTTAAACTCACCTTAAGAGTGAGCAATTTCCTGATGCTAAAGTATAAAATATAAGGAATGTGTGGGGAAAGAGAAGATGGTGATGGCATAGGAAACAAGAAGCTTAGACTGTTGAACCAAAAGGGCAGTGAGTGGGGGACAACCCCAGCTTCAACCAGGAAACAATACGGCTAGTGCAAAAGGTACTGAGCCCTAAATTTGGCTACCATGCCCCCCCCCCCCCCCCACACACACACACACACACAAGTAAATGTCATAAGACGACCCAAGAAATGGAAGTGGTGGACCACAATCAGAAATTGGGTCTCGAGATAGAGCTCCAGTAGGTATCGTACACAATATGGTGACAGAAATGCACCACCCACAATTTAAGAGGGGAAAACTGAAAACTGTGTGAGAAGGTCCATGCAGAAGCATACCACATGGCACCCTGGAACTGTCACTTCACAAAAGCCACCAAGTGTTAAATAACTCAGACACAGAAGTCATCCACATGCAGAGCAGGGGTGACCAACAGTTTCACGGAGGTCACAAGTCCTTTAATAGTGATGAGGAAAAGGATACTTAACACTGAACCCTATGGAATGCCATCCTCCTCAGCAATGGAGTGTCCTCATCCCAGGACTTCCTTCTTCTCTTTCATAAGTAGAGGAGGACACACGCTAGATGCCAGAGAGGTAAGGGGGGAGAGAGGCTTCTGCTAGTTCTATAAAGAGAGACCAGGCAACCTTGGGGATGCTAGAGCTGACGGTTCCATGGCCAATGTGTACCAGCAGACTCTTGGACTGAGAGGAGGCCCTAATGGCAGCAGACACCAGAGAAGAGGCACTTCTCTGGTGGATGAAAGGAGCAACAGTTGGAGGGGAGGAAGATGTAAGTTCAGGGGAGAGGGAGAGGGAGAGGGAGAGAAGAGTGAGGCATCACTGGGATAAGGTGGGGGAAAGGATGTAACAGAGTCAATAGTAGATTTTTGTAGACACAAGGCAAAGCTGATCGTATACCCCAATATATTCTTTCCTTCTTACAATCCAGCGACAGTTGTGACAATTAATACACGTGGTCAGTAGAACAAAGGCACACCTGGGCATCCTCATTCATTGCATACAGGATTAATACATGTGTACAAATCATAAACACCAAAAACATTTTAGCAGTGGCAGGACATACATCACAGTGCACAGTGATGAGCCATAACCTTGACCTTGTCTTGGGGGTATCCCCTTCAAAGACCAGAATAAAGTGGTCATTATCAGTGTGGTTGTCCTTAGTGCCTTTCTGAATATGATGAACAAAATGAATGCCTTGCCACTCCAGACTGGCCCACGCTTCACCAGTTTGGAAGATGAGGTCTCTATGAAAAAGACACCCTGAAGCATATTCAAAGGCTAGTGAGGAGTAATGGTTTGCCAAACTTGTCTTTGATAGTTTCTACCAAAATAATGGGTTCATGGTGGGAAGGTGTCCTTGTCAGTCTTGATGCAGACCAGGTAATGGGGAAAGGATTTGACCCCAAGCAAGCGAGTCTGACCCTCCTCCCATGAGGGGATAGTTGTAAGTTGAAAAGGGGTATCATGAAAAGTCGATCCTGACTAAAGGTCAGCCAAAGACGGCCAGTTTTTTAAGTCTGATACGTTTGATACAAAGTGTAGACCCTAATAGCACCAAAACCAATCAGGGGCTCTCCCCTTGTGCACTACTCAGCCACACCAAGGGCCAATGTCATAGGGGCTGTTGCTGGGAGTTCCAATGCTTCAGAATGACAAGCCACTACTCCTAGGCATACACAGGGAGGTAGCAGCTCGTGTATCAGAACTGTCATCCCTGTTTTCAGAGGACTCCATCAAAAGAGTACATAACACCCCAAGCACACGAAATGACTACTGTGTAACTGTACAGCACAAAAAGGACAATGGCTTCCGGTAAAAAATGGAAGAGGTGGTAAGCCCACATGCCAAAGACTTCATGTATGGTGTTGTTCCACAGCTTGCTCACACCATGGAGACAAAATTTAGAGTAGTTCAATCCCCAAAGAGGGACCAAAATTTCCAAAAAGGGAATTGTAAAGCAAGAGGAATAATACTGTAAGGGGTATCAACAAAAAAAAGATAGCCAGGCCAATGTAAGCAAGGGAAAGGATTGAGGACAGGGATGGATGAGCACGGGAAAGTTAATGCAATTTTGAAAAGTAGAAAGGATCCAATTACTAGCAGCCTCATGTGCACAAAATAATTGTGACCCCCTTCCACTGGGGAATGGGGATGGAGCAGATATAGAAACATGATTCTGTGATGTTAAAGATAAACGAATCTTCATATGTGAGTATTACTGGACTTGCTCCAAGTATCCACTGGCCAACATGCAAACATGTAGTACTGAGGCCAGACTGGCCATCGTGACAGCTCTATTTCTCATGCAGTGAAGTAGACCACACTACCCAGTGCTGTTGGCACTGTTGCAGTCGCATGTTGTATTGCCATGCTAGGTGACACGACAACTCACCATAGTGCACACAACTACACACTGCTTACTCTAGAGCCCTGCAAATTAATATTAAACCGACTGAGCATATACAAATTAAGAGATGACTCACAATTCAATAATGTGCATATCAGAGAATCAGTTTCATACCTAGCGTGAAATGAAATGACAGTATGGCATTTCTGGCCGGGATTTCTTATGCAGGAGAAATCGGCTGCATACTGCAAGTCTACATCAGTTGATACTGCTTATTTTTGCATCTAAAGAAATGGTAAAATGGTGATAAGCACAACACAACACCCAACCTCTGAGAGGATAAATTCTCAAATTGGCCAGGAATTGCACCTGGAGCCCCTGCATAGCTGTTGGTCTCTCTATCCGACAGCCACAGTGATGGACAGTGCTGGCCTCCAACACACTCATTTACTGACAGTCCTGTAAGGCATTGTGTATCGGAAGAGGAAAGCAACATTGGGCATATGAATATAGGGATGACTCACAAGGCATTTCAGTATTGTGCTTACACACAATCAGTTGCATATATGGTGTGCTGTTTGGATGCTCTTGCTGCCATGGTATGCCAAAAGCTTATCCCTCACACCCAATGACAGGTCCTGTAAGCAAATAAGTAAACACTAAATCAGAATGCAGGCATTGTGTATTGAAACAGGAAAGTAACATTGAGCATATTTGAATTTATAGACGTCTCACAAGGCATTTCAGTATAGTGCATATTACATAATTAATCTCATACCTGGTGTGCTGTGTGGAATCTCCAGCTACCTTTTTTAAACCAAAAGCTTACCCTTCACGCCCAGTGACAGGCCTTTTAAGTAAACAGACAGGAAGACAAGATGTCCAGCGAGTGAGATCACAGGTGTTTTCTTCGTCCACTAAAAGAACTTATTTGAGAGGAAATAGTGTCAAATTTAAATTTCCTTTGTTTTGTATATTTGCTGTAGTGTCCATTCTTGTCACAAAACTGAATATTTGCGTCCCCATAGAGATTATTCTTGAAAAAAAAAACTTTGTGTAATCTGAATTCATGATAATTGTGACATAATGCGAAATTTTGCGTTCCAAAATACAAAAAATTCTATTCAAATTTTCTTGATAGCGGAAAATTCGTTTAAGAAAGGCAGGTACTAGTTTCATCAGTGCCTATTGTTACAATAAAAGTATAATTAAAAGTTTTCCAAATTGTATTTAACTAACACATTTCATATTGTTCACTAGTTAGAGGTCATCTAGGCATAAATTTAAAACCTGACCAAACACTACAGTAAATTCTCTAAAAGCAAAGTATTTACTAATTCACTCTCCTGTCATTGTATCTCTAAATCAGTACAAAAACAACAACAATGGCATGTAAGACTTCCATGTCATTTTTGCATACATATAGCCAATCTCGTGTTCTGGACAAATTTAAAACTTAATAATTCTTTTGAAACTGATCATGAGTGGGAAATGTGGAACCTGTTATAGCATTGTGAGTAGAGGGATTTGTTGCTAACCTTGTAGGAAATATTTTCACTGGGAGAGGGAGAGGTGGGGGGAGAATCTTGGGAGAACAGAAGAGGCTCTCTCCTGGAACTGCAGAGTATGCAGTAGGAACATTTTGGTTGGGGTACAGGAAAGGAAAATCTGTGCCCTTGGGGCACAGTTGAAGGAAGCAAGGAAGGAACTGATAAGGATCAAGAGAGATAGGGAGGTTGTGAACTGGCAGCTTGTAGGAGGGTAGGAAGAAAGAGAACATGATCTGATGTTTTTGGGGTTGAAGATAAAACTGTGTGTCTACCACTGCCAGAGCCTCTGGTAGAACACGGAGCAAGAAATGTGCAGCACACTTCAACTGAGGCCAAGAAGCTTAGAAATATACAAAATGTTAGGAAGAAGAAAGTGCTGCTGCTAGGTATTAGGCATGGGTGAGTTGTAGGCCCCGAGTTACAGGAATGTTTAGGGGCAACATACCAGGCCACCAGTATGTTCCAGCCAAATGCAGGGCTAAGTCATGTGATAGAGGACTTAAGGTCTTTACAAAAGAAGACCATGTAGTGATAGTGGGTGGGGCAGGAAACAGTTTGCACAGGGATAGGGCACATGACATAGGTGGTGACCTGGGCAAGATAGCTTCCCTGACTTGTGGCACCAACGTACACTTTGTTGAGCTGTTCCGGTGTCACGATTGGCCACACCTTGATGGAGATGTGAGGCGAATCAATTTGGGGTTAGGGATTGCTCTGAGGGAAGCCAACTTTGCTCACGTGCCCGTCGGGACTATCGACAGATGGGGTTTCACTGGGTGTGGCCTATACCTAAACAGGACTGGCAAAGGAAGATTGGTACAGCTGATTTGTGAAAGTATAGGGGGTGGATCTCGGGCCACACATGGTTAAATACCTGTTGTCATCAGTATGAGAAGTAGGTCTTTTTTAGGATAAATCCAGACAACAGGTTCCCCTGCCTAAAGAGTGTCTCCAGCAGTTTGAATTAACAGGGCTTGATATCACCAAGATATTAATAATTTTGTGTTTGTATGGATCTCCCAGAGATAGTGTGGACACTGTTTTTCAATAAATTAACAAAATTTCTATATAAAGTCTCAAGCACAAAGCTCAGCACAATTCTGTATAGGGACATTAAAATCAATATGAATATCATAAATGAATCCAGCAGCACCTTCAAAGTTTTGGCCTCTCCCTATTGGTCAATAGTGCAACAAGGGTTGCTACAATGACTTCATCAGTAATTGACCATGTTGCCACAAATATGGACAGGGAAAAATGTGATGTAGCTGTAAAAGATCTCGGATTATCAGACCATCTCTGTCAAACAACAACAGTAATATGAGACATGAAATCATCCCATAAACTACAAGCCTACAAATGACATCCATTGGAAATGAAAATAAAGGATTTTTCAAAGGAACTAGCAAAAAAAAAAAAAAAAAAAAAAAAACGCTGGGATGAAGTGTATAGGGAAACCAATGTGAATAAGAATCCACATTATTTAAATTGAACTTTGAAAAGGCATTTCCAAAAGTATGCATGTCTGTATCAACGTCACACAAAAGTAGATGGATAACAGCAGGTACTAAGAAGTCCTCCCAAACAATTAAATACCTCACTTCCATGGAAAAAGAGTCACAATGATCCATAGGAAGGTGCTGATAGCTGCTAAAAAGTCGTTTAATGACACAGTATTATATAATGCAGGGAATAAAAGCAAAGCAGTCTGGGATGTTATAAAAACGGGAACAGGGAGAGGCAAAGAAAGACAGACAGAACAACATACTGATAAGGTTATAAATAAGCCACAACACTTATCAAACTATGTAAATGAGCATTTTTCAAGTATGGCAGGGAAGTTACGACAAGAATTCCCCAAAACAAATATAACCCCTGTAAAAAATGTTGCACTAAATACAATGATGTTACTTCAAATCACAGATAATGAAGCCAGTAAAACTGTTGAAAAACTAAAAAGTCAGCAGGCCTATATGAAGTACCAATGTGTGTACTAAAACAATGCACAGAGGTTATACAAGGTCCCTTAACACACATAATAAATGAATCCTGTACACCAGGGACATTTCCACAGCAGTTAAAACAGGCAAGAGTTGTGCCTTTGTTTAAGAAAGGTAATGCAGAAAATTACCAGCTGTCACCATTCTCAAAAATAATAGAAGCAATTATGAAAAACAGATTAATGAATTACCTGAATAAATACAATCTTTTAAGTGAATCACAGTTTTGTTTCTGATGTGGCAAAAATACGGAGTCAGCTGTCGTAGAACGCACAAAAGTTGTACTTGATGCTCTTAATAAAGAAGAGTCTGTCAGAGGGTTCCTTTATGATCTTTCTAAGCCCTTTGATGCAGTCAACCACAGATTCAATTAAATAAATTAGAAGCATTAGGAATAAGAGTGGTTCCTAAGGACTGGTTTTGATCATACCTAGCAGACAAGGTACAAAGAATAGTGATAACACATACTTCAAATAGAGCTTAACATTTAGTAAAACACTTACCCGAACAAATGTAAGCATATTACACACATCCATGCCCGAGGCAGGATTTCAACCTGCGACCGTAGCAGTCGTGCGGTTCTGGACTGAACTGCTCGGCCACCACGGCCGGCGAAAAATACATTAATATGGGGTTTCCACAAGGTATCATATTAGGACCAATAGTATTCCTGATGTACATCAATGACTTTCCCAGTAGTGTTACTCATGGTGAAAAAATTCTTTTCACTGATGACAGCAATATTATAGTCAGTGAGAAAACAAGAGAACTCCTCTAAGAGAAAGCAAATGAAACTCTCAAGGAAGTCTACAATTGATTGATTTTTATTGTTGTAGAGACCTCAGAGGCATTACAAAACAGAGAAACTTCTGGTACAAATTGATATTGCATAGTAAATTTAGCCAATTACAGACTTACTCATATATAGAAGCATGTAAAAACTGATCACAAAGTGTAGTCATACCATATTCTTTGCTTCCCTTGAAAATTCATCCGTTCCATAAATGTTGAGTTCAAGAAGAAATTCTTTTACTTTTTTTTTTTTATTGGAAGATCTCTGATATGTTGGGGCATGGCATAAAAAAATTTTATGGGCTTGTATAAAGAGCACTTTTGTGTTTTCTTATAGTTACATCAGAAAGAAACTAGGTCTTGCTTGTTTCTTGTGTTATAATTATGCCGCATGTCATACTGTTGATACTTCGGATAGTTTTCCTTGGTATAAATATTGACAGCAGGGTCATAATCTGCAATTTTTTAAAGCTTGGTCTACAGTGAGCTCTGGGTGCCAAGCTACATATCAGTCTTATTGTCTTATTTTGTAGTTTGAAGACATTAGCTGCCTTGCTTTGATGTCCCCACAGTAAATGTGACTGTGGTTTCTTTTGCTTTAAGTACTGGCACATTTAGACAAAGACACAGCTTCCTTGGAGAAAATATTCCTTTGCTAATGCTGCTTCCCACCTTTTTGAATCAATTGAGATTCCTAGGAAATCAACATCATTTGAGCTCTGCTCAAGTTCAGTGTTATTATTCCACAATACATACAGGTCTTGATTTTATTTTTTTGACACAAAGGGAATTAGCTTTACACCAGTTTTCAACTTTGACAGTGCACTGGTCTGCTTAATATTTGACCTTCTGTGCTGTTTCTGCAGTTACACAGACTGCAAGATCATCTGCAAATAAGTAACTCCTAGCTGATGGCCCAACTATGTTACATGATAAGTCATATATATAAATAATAAATAGAATTGGGCCAAGTACAGAACATGCCCACAAGTAAGTAATCTGATTCTGTACCATTAAAAACCACCTTCTGCACTCTATTACTTAGATAAAATCTTATCAATTCCCGAGCACTTCGTGTAAAGCCATAGAATTGCACTTTGTTCAATAAGATTTCATGAGACACAGTGTCAAAAGCTTTTCATAAATCACAGAGTTTATTCTGAACCATGAGCTTGCTTTCTAGTTGCTTCACACACTGTGTTAAAAGTGATAAGGCAGATTTAACAGATCCTAACCCTGATCTGAAGCCAAATTGTCTATCACTGAAGATATAGTTTCCTTCAAAGTATTTTACTATTTAATATAGCTTCTATCACTTTAGACAAGACTGGCACAATTGAAACAGGCCTAAAATTATCACATGTTTGGAGGCTGCCTTTTTTGTGTTTTCGAGTGACTTTACTGCCCTGGGGAACTGAGCCTCCAAAATACATGTATTTACTACATGTGTTATCAATTCTGGCAGCTGAACTGAATCACATTTAACATGGCTGAACTTAAACCACAAACGTCATTACTAAAACTGTTCTTCATTTTCCTCAGTATATAGGTAACATCCTGTGCCTTGACCAATTTAAAGCTAAATGTACTTTCAGGTTTTGTGGTATTTCTCAGGCAGTATTTATGGTCAGTGACTATATTGTAAGTGCCAATCACCTTCTCAGTGAAGGATGTATTTAACTGTGCAGCATTCAGATTGCTGCCTTCAGCCTGTGAAGTCATTTTCCTGTTGCATTGACTGTTAATGATATTATTTTCTGATGTTAGTATTATATCTTCATTTTTTCATACACCTAGCTTCCTTTAAGGCCTGTCTTAATCTTTCCTTTTTCACTGTGAGCATGTCTTTAAATACTTGAGAACCTGTACTTCTGTACAGGCATAATATTGATCACACTCCCTCTTGATCTCCAACACCTTTTCACCCTTGACCTTATTTACTCTTAGTGCCTTCTTATTATTTGGTACCTTAATGGGAAACGACATCTTAGCATATACAGAAAGAGTAGATATGAGTTCTTCCACCTTTCTACCTATTGCATGTTCTCGATAAACTTGCAACCAATAACTTTTATCAATATTAGACTTAAACATATTTAGATTATCATAATTGACCACACATACACTCTTTCCTGCCATGTGCACTGAGTCAGTGGCCAGATACCCAGGTCTTAATTACGTCTGACTTCAGATGCACTAACTCATTTGATACAAATATATTGTCAATACATGTACCAGTACCTTTATAATGAAGCCTTGTTATTTCAGTGGTTGTAATATAAAGACCAAACAAATTTAATAAATTATTTGCATATGAGTTACAGATAGTGGACAACTGAAAATTCAAATTGAAATCTCCACAGACTGTCAGTATTGCCTCACGTGTTCCAATATTTCTACGGAATCCAAACTGACATTCCCCAAGGTCGGCTTCAACTAGTTTTTCCATTTGTCTGTAAAGAATTCACATTAGTATTTTGCAGCAGTGACTTATTAAACTGATAGTTTGGTAATTTTCTCATCTGTCAACGCTTGCTCTCTTTGGGATTGGAATTATTATACTCTTCTTGAGGTCTGAGGGTATTTCGCCTGTCTCATACATTTTGCTCACCAGATGGTAGAGTTTTGGCAGGACTGGCTCTCCCAAGGCCGTCAGTAGTTCTAATGGTATGTTGTCTACTCCTGGGGCCTTGGTTCGACTCAGGTCTTTCAGTGCTCTGTCAAACTCTTCACACAGTATCATATCTCCCATTTCATTTTCATCTACATTCTCTTCCATTTCCATAATATTGTTCTCAAGTACATCGCCCTTGTATAGACCCTCTATATACTCCTTCCACCTTTCTGCTTTCCCTTCTTTGCTTAGAACTGGGTTTCCATCTGAGCTCTTGATGTTCATACAAGTGGTTCTCTTTTCTTCAAAGGTCTCTCAAATTTTCCTGTAGGCAGTATCTATCTTACCCCTAGTGAGATCAGCCCTTACAGCCTTACATTTGTCCTCTAGCCATCTTGCATTTCCTGTCAATCACATTTTTGAGACGTTTATATTACTTTTTGCCTGCATTTTTATATTTTTTCCTTTCATCAATTAAATTCAGTATTTCTTCTGTTACCCAACAGTTTCTACTAGCCCTCTTCTTTTTACATATTTGATCTTCTGCTGCCTTTACTATTTCATCCCTCAATGCTACCCATTCTCCTTCTACTGTACTTCCTTCCGCCATTGGTGTCAATTGTTCCCTTATGCTCTCCCTGAAACTCTGTACAACCTCTGGTTCTTTCAGTTTATCCAGATCCCATCTCCTTAAATTCCCACCTTTTTGCAGTTATAATCTACAGGTCCTAACCAATAGATTGTGGACAGAGTCCACATCTGCCCCTGGAAATGTCTTACAATGTTTCCTTTCCTCCCTACCGAATTCCATTCACCCATGACTATTAAATTTTCGTCTCCCTTCACCACCTGAATAATTTCTTTTACCTCATCATACATTTTATCAATTTCTTCATCATGTGCAGAGCTAGTTGGCATATAAACTTGTACTACTGTAGTAGCGTTCACTATGCTGTTTGTAGTAGCTTACCCGCATTCCTATTCATTATTAAACCTACTCCTGCATTACCCCTATTTGATTTTGTGTTGATAACCCTGTATTCAACTCACCAAAAGTCTTGTTCCTCTTGCCACCGAACTTTACTACTTCTCACTATATCTAACTTTAACCTATCCATTTCTCTTTTTAAATTTTCTTACATACCAGCCCGATTAAGGGATCCGACATTACACGCTGCGATCCATAGAATGCCAGTTTTCTTTCTCCTGATAACGACATCCTCGAGTAGGCCCCTCCTGGAGATTATAATGGGGGACTATTTTACCCAAGAAGACACCATCATTTAACCATACAGTAAAGCTGCATGCCCTCAGGAAAAATTATGGCTGTAGTTTCCCCTTGCTTTCAACCGTTCGCAGTACTAGCACAGCAGGGCCATTTTGATTAGTGTTTCAAGGCCAGATCAGTCACTCATCCAGACTGTTGCTCCTGCAACTACTGAAAAGGCTGCTGCCCCTCTTCAGGAACCACACGTTTGTCGGGCCTCTCAACAGATACCCCTCCGTTGTGGTTGCTCCTACAGTACGGCTATGTGTATCGCTGAGGCACGCAAGCCTCCCCACCAATGGCAAGGTCCATGTTTCTTGGGGTGGGGGGGGGGGTGTACTTTTCATTAATAATCCAAATTATTTGCATTGAGATTGTTGTGTCTTAACGTATTATTATAATACATTATTTTAGCATCATTATTAATGTTAGTGTTATTATTATTTAGTTTCTGTGTAATATTGTTCCTGGTCATATGTAAGTTAGCGCCTGAAGCATCTAATCTAGTCAGGGTAAATAAGCCATAAATAAATAAGTTTGGGAATTTTGTTGCAAAAACTACAACAGTTAACTGATAAAATTTGTCAAAGTGTCTTCACTCTGAATGCTGTCTGATTTTGTTATCTGTATGTCAACTGCTTTGTGTTCATCAGAGTATCTCAGACTACCATGTAGCCTAAAAACCACCATGTGCACCCCGCAAGTACTTACCTAACTGAGTAGCTGCTTCCTTTGTGTAGTGTACCCTGACCTGTCTAGGAGAGTCCTACAATTATCCACCCAATAATGGTGGTCCAGCCAAGACTGTCAGACTCAACAAAGCCTCTGGCCGAGATTGTCCACTCGGCTCCAGACCTTAGGACCCCAGTCAACTCTGGAAACTGTGCTGCAAATCGTGAGCTGTTCTTGCACTCCATATGAGAGGCCAGCAGCCTCCACCAGTCATCTGAATGAACTGAGGATGACTTCGGAACCCTCGCAAAAGGCACTGTCAGAACTGATGCCACTCCTCGGAGATGACTGCACCCTGCAAGCTCAATAGCCACAGGCAAAGATGCCCCATCTCGGATGAGGCTCCCTGACAGACCTACTGAGTGCATATTGGCTATCTTTCTTGCTGTGAACAATATTTCCCTAATGTGTCCAACACTTGTGAACCCCTCCTCCGGTGAGCTCGCTCAGATGCCGTCGGAGGAGTGACACACAGACGAGTGGGCGTGGCTGGACAGCCAGCCTCCACATGCCTAACCTAGCAGTGTAGTTAGTCGTTCAAGAGAAATGACGACTGACTGTGCTACACACTGCCTGAATTTCCACTTTAAAGTTACAAAAATGTGAGACTTCTTGTATTTAAGAGGTGTAAACTCATGGAATTTAAGCCACATCTGGAACCAGTGTGTAACTCAGCTTTATTTGTTTCTTGTGAAGACGAGATTTAAAAAAGATTGTGCTCTGGGTTGATTTATATTTATTTTTGTCGTTATGAAATTTTGAACTTTATTTACAAGCCAGTCAGTGCCCCATTGTGAATTTACGGAAAAGCTGAATAATACACTAATACTGAGCATTGGCTGAAGTTTAGATATATTAGGAACCTGTGCATACTGTCAGTCTTTTAGAGAGTCTTTGTACATATGGTGGGCTACAAGCACACTTTTATAACAACAGCTTAATAATCATGTATTGTACTCTTCCATAAAAAAAAAATGTAAATAACAATCAGTACATTTCAGCCATGACTTGAACCTAAAAAAAAAAAAAAAAAAAAATCTATGCGAAGAGGCATCGGACGTCTCAACAGTGATGGTACTGACTGACAACTGTGTCATCCTCAGCTAACCAAATTCACTGGAGGGGAATGGGGTCACCACACCTCTGTCCCGGCCGTTGTCAGTTTTTGGCAATGGCAATGCTACTTCTCAGTTGAGTAGCTCCTCAGTTGGCCTTACAAGGGCTGCGTGCACCCTTATTGAACCTTGCCCACACAGCACAGTACAGAGAGCTTCACTCACAATGTTTCATCGAGATGTGCATCGGTTAAAATCACACGTGGTTTCTTACAGGGCTCAGAATTTTGCTGCCAAGCTGGATAACAGACATGTCTAATCCCACAACCATAGTTTTTTATTACAGTCCTAACGTATTTGACTAAATTGCTTGCTAACAAATGAATACTTCACTTACCAACATTTACAGGCTTTGTGAAAATTGGCTACATCTTTCAACAGAACTTTGCCCACTTCATCATAGCTTGATGTGAGGAGTAAGAATATCGTGGTCAAAATTTTGTGTTTGCTTCCAATAACAGTATGCTATTAATCACTTAACTTAAACCATTTGCTAGTACATTTGTATGTCATCCTGATACCAGGTTCCCACCATATATTTCATTCCCTTGAAAATCAGCTAGCAAATCTCCTTACACTCTATTCGTGCATGGTACGACGTATGACCAGCTGTCTGCTATCCTGAATGGACTCTTCCAAACTGTGACCAACAACCACCTAAACTGACTCGTGTGATGGAATGGGGCATTTACACAGCATTTTTAAATATTTCACATTCCAAGCTAAAATGTCAATTGAAACAGGAACTTTCTTTCTGTGGCCATAAAATGATGTAGACCTAACTATGAAGCTATTATAATCGTTACAGGACAAGTTTTCAACACTGTCATACAACATACACAAGTTCTTGTGAGTTCATAGTAGAGGTCCACCTTGAGCCGTGCAATTAATTACGAATGAAGCACGGTATTGATATTAAATGTCTGAGTGATAGTCAGTTTAGAGAGTAATTTAAAACAGATTTGTACATTAGCTGGGAATAAGGGGATCTGGCTGAGCTCATCTGGAAAGCGGCGGTGAGGGGAAACTTTCACTGTGGCAGCCTGGCCCAGTAAGTGTCTTTGTGATCCCTAATGGCACCACCGTGCGGATGGACAAGAGTCAAGACATTCTGCATTGTTCACTCACACAAATATTTTACGTGTTGGAGTGAGGAGTAATGTTTGTGAAAGATGCAATTGACTGCCAAATGCAGAAAATCTGGCTTTGGGGTGTGTGCCAGAGATTGCTGTCTTACAGGTGAACTCCCAGCTAGGCCTTTTAAATGCCACCAAACACATAACTCTTACAAAAATTTTGTTTAGGGATTTAAGACCTTTGGACAGTGGTTCATCTTGATGTTTTTCAGAGTGACAGAGAGCTAAAAGGAAGCTGCCTCACTGACACGGGAGAGAGATACGAATAGTGAGGCACGACTTTTTCCAAGGGGTATAGCAGAAATGGAAGCAATGGTTGCCAGAGTAAAACATAGCCCAGGGAAGGGGAGTTGTGCTCTCTGAGGAGCATTTTTCCCAGTCAGAGCTTGGAAGATCCACAGCACAGCTAGTAAAATTAAGCACATATAGAAAAATTTGGCAATTTGAGGTTTCTCTCCTCACAGTTGCTACACTGATGTGTAAGGAGACTTGTCAAATATTTGGCCAACCAACACACAGCCACAGAAGAGGTCTGCTGCTACTGAATGGGATCGAGGGAACTTCAAGTCATCTTGTAAATACAATCTCAGAGATTCATTCGGAATATTTGTATTGCAAAGTCGTGAACACTCTGCTTCTAAAATCCACAAAAAGTGTGACAAATTACCTCCAATAACTTATTAGTTTCAGTAGTTCTATTCTGTGCTCATAAACCAACTAATCACAATACATGTTCCACAGTCGTAAAACACTCCTTCCCACCCAAACACACAACCTCTCAAAGCTTCCAGAATGAAATTTTCTCTCTGCAGCAAAGTGTACACAGATTTAAAACTGTGTGCTGTACTGAGACTCTATCTCAGTACCTTTGCCTTCTGTGGGAAAGTGCTCTACCAACTGAGCCACCTAAGCATGACTCATGACCCATCCTCACAGCTTTACTTCCTCCAGTACCTCATCTCCTACCATCCAAACTTCACAGAAGCTGTCCTGCAATGCTGCAGAACTAGCACTCCTGGAAGAAAGGATATAGCAAAGACATGGCTTGTCACAGCGTGGGGGATGTTTACAGAATGAAATTTTCACTCTGCAGTGGAGTGTGTGCTGATGTGAAACTTCCTGGCAGATTAAAACTGAGACTCAAACTCAGATCCTTTGCCTTTAGCAGGCAAGTGCTCTCAAAGCTTGTCACAATTTGGAGCTACCATGTACACAAAGCCATTGCTGCTAATTTTGGCTAACAATAAAAGACAAGCTGCTCCATTACACTCAGTCCAATACATTATTGATAGAGTAGTTTGTATTAGGAAACCTGCAATAAAGTTCTATGCATGCACACGGATTAGCATTTTACTTAAGTGTCAGTGTGCACCATTTTCCCAAAACTGCGAAAAAGATAATAATGTATCATGTAATAAAATATACTGTAGCCTGTTTGATGCATCAGTCCATTTGTCACAAGCAACTGGAGTTGAGTAAAATAGTGTTAATAGCAGACTAAGTGTGAAATGGTATATTGAAACTTACTTAACATACTTGTAGACAGAGTATCAGGGACACAGATTATTAATAACAACTTTTTCATTTATGGTCTTGTGCTGGTATGAACTACCAATTTTCTTTTGGTTCCAGCTGTATGGAATTGAATTCTCACAAGCTTTTTGTTGAGTACTCGTAAACCGATGTCAGCTGACTCTCATACCAAACACGACCTCATCCACAGCCTTGTTGCCAGCACTATCATGAAGATGGCTGCAGTATAATTGGATAAATAAGATGATCTACTCACCACACTGGTGGCAGCAGAAACTATATGTAAAGGATATAGAAATGTGGAAGCTTTCAGAGCCAATGGCTCTTCCTTCTAGCAGAAGATTTGAAGGGAAAGAAAGAAGACTGGCAAGACTTAAGAAAGGGAGAGAGTTACGGAAAAGTTGCCCAAAACCATAGGTCAGAGGAGACTTACCAGACAGGATGAGAAGGAAAGACTGATCCTTGGTGCCTGCGCTGGATGAGATTTGAAAACCTGAGAGCTTAACAATGGAAGATGCGGTAATCAGCAAGACACAATTTACTGGAAAAAAAAGTCATTTGGAGTCAATATGAGCTGAAAGCTAACTGCATTGTACATGATAGGCATATATGGGGAGGGGGAAGATGGTGGAGATGTGTGTGTGTGTGGGGGGGGGGGGGGGGGGGGGGGGGCGACAGACGGGCTGCAAAGAGAAGGAATAGTTACTGAGAACACTATGATGCAATTTAACTTTTTTACATACATTACTTTATTTATTACTTTTGGACATATAAATACAGACTGATTATTGGCTCCAGTGTCCACGGTTGTTGAATAAGTCAGTTTGCAGTCTGCTTGTTTCTATTAAATCATTGTCCACCCACGTTAGCTGAGTGGTGAGTGTGATATACTGTCGATCTTAAGGGCCCGCATTTGATCCCCAGCTGGATAAGAGATTTTCTCCACTCAGGGACTGGGTGTTGTGTTGTCCAGATAATCACCTATTCATCCCCATCCAAGCACAATTTGCCAAAGTGATGTGAAATTAATTAGTTTGTTTATTTTCATTCATTTTAGCAAAACATCTGTCTGTCTCTAATTCGATTGTCTTGGCCATGGTTTCTAAATCTGCCTCTACTTGTGTGACACGCCTCGTGATGTCACTTTCCTACTTTTGTCATCATGTGCTACTTAAAGGTTTGACATTGATTTCATTATGTTTTGCTAAAACTGTTAGTTTTCAAAACTAGGTGGCCATTTGAGTGATCCTTTTGTTCAAGTCAGTACCAATTTTGGTTAATTTAGCATCATTACTGTCAAGCTTTTTCTTTATTTCCTGAAATTTTTCCGTAAACAGTTTCTCATTGTTCTGTAAACTTGTATTCATCTGCTGAAATTGTTGCATGACTGCACTGATAAATTGTGAGAAGTTTACTGTTTGAACATTATCTGCCCCCGGTAAATCGTGAGAATTTACTGCTTGTGACTCACTTTCCATATCTTGCAACTCTATGTTACTGTCGGTTCCTACGGCTAGATTATTTAGGTTCTGTATTTCATTTACTGTTTCACTTGTTTGAGCAAGTGTAATTTAATTCTATGCTGCTTCATAGGATACGGAACTTGCAGTAGGCAAACTGTTTATGTTATCCATTCTATGAGACATGACCGTATCAATAGCAAAAAGTAATAAGATTTTTTTTTAAACTCGTCTCTACAATGTTTAGCTTGTATGTAATGTTATTCAAACAATGCATAGAGTTGATCTATTATTGACAATGTCTCTACACGCCATGTTGTCTCCACTGAGCTGTGTATCGGCCATTTTGCAGTAATTGTTGTCGTACTTTGAAAAAAACAAAAAATATACACTCAGCAGTAAAAATCACTTTTTAACTTTAGCAAAACTTCACTATATATCGTGAGTTCATGAAAGATTGTGCCAACAAACAGCCCAAGATGCTATGGGGCAATGTATCACAGGATGGCATTTGGCACCTTTATGTGTCAGAATATACACCTGCATTGCCATCAGAGAGTGGTATGCATTGTAGTGATGTGACAGGACACCCTTCACTGTGACACGTGTTTCATTTGACCTAAATTACAGCGATGTCACATCGTGTGACAAAAATGACCATTTCCTTGAGGGTGTTGCAGTTTCTTCTTTCAGCAGAGTAAATGGTATGCATTTCATTGTAACCTTTCTAGTTTAGTAAATAAATCACCTTCCTTGACAAGGATCTCAATATTTGCTTATTTTCTGTTTATTGTTGTTACTAAGTATATACTGCAGGTCAAAATTATTCGATCACCTATGAAAAAAGCTGTGCACTTTATTTTAATAGACAACTACACTCTTCAAACTAAATAGGCTAACAATACAAATATTTTCTCTCTCTCTGTCATTAAGTACCCTTCGTGCTAAGAACAGCTGCGCAGACTGTTGGCATTATGGAGATAATATTTTTGCAGAGATTACAGTCCCATGCATCTGTAATCCACAGATTTTCAACATTAGATGACCTCAGTTCTCTGATCGCCCTGCCGTGTTCATCCCAGTGGGTGAGGTGGAGCAGTGGTTAGCACACTGGACTCACATTCAGGAGGACAACGGTTCAAACCCATGTCCAGCCATCTTGATTTAGGTTTTCTGTTATATCACTAAATCGCTTCAGGCAAATGCCGTGATGGTTCTTGTGAAAGGGCAGAGTCGACTTCCCTAATCCAAGCTTGTGCTCCGTCTCTAATAACCTTGTTTTCAGTGGGACATTAGTGTTTAATCTCCCTCCCTCAAGTTCATCCCGTAAGTATTCGATGGGATTTAAGTGAGGTGGCTGACTTCACCAGACCATACTCTTCAGTTTCCCAAATTTCTTTCCTCTATTGACTTACTATTGGCACAATTTAGAAGTCTGTTTGAGATCATTGTCTTGCTGCAGATCAACCCACAACTAGTATGCCTCTTGGCAGATTGAACTGAATTGTTGATCAGTACTGACTTCATATGTTCTCCACAATGTCAATGAGTAAACATTCAGTGAAGGCTTACAAATTTAAAACTCGATTAATCCTTGGACCATTGCTGCGCTCTCCAGTTTTTACATTGCTGTGCCCATTGCAATCAGTTCAACTTCTCTCTATCCATCCATTTAAGTCATGGTCACACAAATGGCATTGCTCTGTTGAGACAAAGGTTGGAGCTTCTCACATATTGTTTACTTTATTATTAATTTTAGGTGCAGGAGGAGTCCTCACATTTACTCTGTACACATAGGAACTAATCTTTGCTTTACGGTGTTACTCAGGGTCTTCCAGATTGTCAAACACTTGAGCTGGCACCAGAGCAATGTATACACTACTGTAAGCTTGGTTAGGCCAAATTTTGTTCCTATAGCCTTTGTGATGCAGAGCTACAATTACAGCACTTTTTTCAATTCCGACCTCCTCCTTCCATCTTATTAGGATGCAATACAGCATGAACTTGAACAAGTATAGAAACTCACTTCTAGGTACACACAGTGTACAAAGGCAGCAAAAGAAATGAGACCTATTTAAATGGAACCCTCTTAGGTAAAGGCCACCAGTGTTGTGGAGACTCACCAGCACCTCTCTGGGTGAAGAATGAGCTTAGTTTTTGCATGTTTTACTATCAAAACAGGTTTATGGTGCAATACTCAAAGTTAAATCCCTGTTTTAACGCAAATCAATAGCTGCGTCTGAAAACTTTTCTTCACTTTAGCATCTAAAATTCGCAGACAATGTGTGTGATCATCTGGACCACAGCCCTTGTACACCCAAAAAGATCAAAATGCATCTGACAGCAAGCCATCCGAGTCATTGGCACATCTCGAGGGCCAAAGTAGCATGTAAGTGGTTTTATAGTGATCCCAACATAAACTGCTTCTAAACCTCAGAAATTGAATTGTGTGATTGCAATTCAACCTTTGTAAGAGATTAGAATGCATGCCACTTCTACTAGCACAGACATTCTGCTATTTTAAGTGTTCTCTCTGTCACGGTAACTGTAACTGAATTGGCAGAGAAGTGACTAAACACAGGAATGATATTGAGTTGCTACAACAAAATCAGGGATCTTCTCTTTATAACAGTATCTAATTTTGTAATATGTTTCTGCTGTTGAATCGTGTTCCATCTGTGTATTATATTACAGTGCCTATGTAGCACCAAAATGTTCCATCTTCAAAATTTGAATTCAGAATATTTTCATGTGCTTTTGGAAGGTGTGAAATGTCACAACTCGTATCCCTAGAAGTGTTGGTATTATAATTGCCAGCTCAGAGACATGGTTATTCATTACAAATGATGGGGGAAAAAGCCTCCAATTGAATAGAAAGCTGAAATATAAATGAGTAAGTGAACGTAGAATTGCTCATTGGATTACACTGTGTCTATTATTGTTATATTTCCAATTCTTAATTTTCTGCATTCAGTTACAGTTATCATTGTACAGCTTGCTACATTGAAGCATGGAAATCACCCCAAGACAGTTAAGATCACAGGGAACATGGGATTAGTGTCTTAACTGAAATGATTCCAAGCAAGCTACCCTGGGATTTGATTAATACTCAACAGTGTGTACTGCCGGGAGTATCTGACAAATTGTGCAGGGTCAGAAACACAAACATTTTACAGAAAAAGTACAAGATGTGGTGAACATTTTGTGTACAGTCTGGTATATTGAACTGCTATGGGTGAAACAGAGTACTGCACAAAGTAGAGGTGCTAGTTCTTGGAGTGCATTTACAGTAACCAGGATGAAATGTTTGTGGCTTTGCTTGCCTGTGTGAGAAGGACTGTTGCTAAAGAAAATATAATACATATATTGACTGAATTATAAAGGTAACTAATGATAATGGTGTTTCAGACATTCCAGACTACATCTTGGGTACAGTTACAAGAAATGTCAGGTGCTGTGAAAAATGGTATTGGCTGCTAAACATTTAAATGTAATGCTGTGGTAATTTAGGATCAAGAAAGTGCCTTGAAAAAAATGTTTGTCTCCTTTTTCGTATATTTTTTTAAGTTGAAGTGACTGTAAATCATGTGGCAATAGCTGAAACAAATCTAAATAATTTTTAAGGTTCATATAGAAGATAACATGTTTAATAAACAATGCTGTTTTTAACAATAGTATAGTGAATACTATGCCTTATCTTACGAGAACATTAGAATAATATTTAAATACCTAAATGTGGGAGTTGTTATAGCCAGTAGTGTCTGCAACACATCAAACAGAGCTTTTCGTTAGCTACCATTGTACATTTCAGCACCATGTTAACAAGCCTGCCACTCCTATCATACCTTTATATAGGGTGTACATAAAGTCCAGGAACACTTTCAAGTAATTATTGCAATTTGAAGCGAACCTGTAAAAATCTTCCAAACAAACAGGGCACTGCTACATCATGTGGTAGAGGCAGTACACACACCAGATCTGTAATGTGTCCCCACAGAAAAAAAGTCACACGGAGTGAGATGTGGTGATTGAGGAACCATTTAGTGAAACACCTGTCCTCTTCTGTAGCAAGGCCGATCCATCGATGCAGCAGCTCTGTGTTCACACACCCACAAACTTCACGATGAAAATGGGTTGGAGCTCCATCCTGCTGAAAGATGAATGAAGGGTCCAGTTGCATTTGAGGTATCAGCCATTGCTGCAAGACATCAAAGTAGGAATATCCAGTAACAGTGCTCTCAGTGAAGAAGAATTGCCTGTGCTGTTTTTGGTATGACAAGGCACAAAAAAAAAACATTCACTTCTGGGGACTCATGCTCAAATTCAATGCATTCGTGTGGATGCTTTGTACCCCCAGATATGACAATTATGCCTGTTCACTTTCCCATTAGTGTGAAAAATGGCTTCCCTGGTAAATATCATGTAATCAAAGCCATTACCATCCTCATTCAGTTTTTGCAACTCTGAACAAAACTCAAAATGCTTGTCTTTGTCATCATCATTGAGTTCCTGCACTAGCTCCAGTTTGAATGATTTCATTGACACCTTCTGTAGCAGGACTTTCCACTATGTCATTGGAGCTATTTTGAGATCATGGGATGCATGACGCACAGATTTTCTCGGACTCCTTATAGATGTCTCTCGTATGCACTCCTCATTCACTTCACTCACACTTTGGTAGAAAATCCGAAGAAATTCTGGTCGTATGTAAAGTACACAAGCGGCAAGACGCAGTCATACCTTCGCTGCGCAGTGCCAATGGTACTGTTATCGACGACTGTGCCGCTAAAGCGGAGTTATTGAACGCAGTTTTCCGAAATTCCTTCGCCAGGGAAGACAAATGGAATATTCCAAATTTGAAACACGAACATCTGCTAGAATGAGTTTCTTAGAAGTAGATACCTTAGGGGTTGCGAAGCAACTCAAATCGCTTGATACGGGCAAGTCTTCAGGTCCAGATTGTATACTGATTAGGTTCCTTTCAGATTACACTGATACTATAGCTCCCTACTTAGCACTCATATAAAACCGCTCGCTCACCGATAGATCTGTACCTACAGATTGGAAAATTGCGCAGGTCGCACCAGTGTTCAAGAAGGGTAGTAGGAGTAATCCATTTAACTACAGACCTATATCATTGACGTCGGTTGCAGTAGGGTTTTGGAGCATATACTGTGTTCAAACATTATGAATCACCTCGAAGGGAACGATCTATTGACACGTAATCAGCATGGCTTCAGAAAACATTGCTCTTGTGCAACACAGCTAGCTCTGTATTCGCACGAAGTAATGGCCGCTACAGACAGGGGATCTCAAGTTGATTCCGGAAAGCTTTTGACACCGTTCCTCATAAGCGACTTCTAATCAAGCTGCGGAGCTATGGGGTGTCGTCTCAGTTGTGCGACTGGATTCGTGATTTCCTGTCAGGAAGGTCGCAGTTCATAGTAATAGACGGCAAATCATCGAGTAAAACTGAAGTGATATCAGGTGTTCCCCAGGGAAGCGTCCTGGGACCTCTGCTGTTCCTGATCTATATAAATGACCTGGGTGACAATCTGAGCAGTTCTCTTAGACTGTTCGCAGATGATGCTGTAATTTACCATCTAGTAAGGTCATCCGAAGACCAGTATCAGTTGCAAAGCGATTTAGAAAAGATTGCTGTATGGTGTGTCAGGTGGCAGTTGACGCTAAATAACGAAAAGTGTGAGACGATCCACATGAGTTCCAAAATAAATCCGTTGGAATTCGATTACTCGATAAATACTACAATTCAACTAAGTACCTGGGTGTTAAAATTACGAACAACTTCAGTTGGAAGGACCACATAGATAATATTGTCAGGAAGGCGAGCCAAAGGTTGCGTTTCATTGGCAGGACACTTAGTAGATGCAACAAGTCCACTAAAGAGGCAGCTTACACTACACTCGTTCGTCCTCTGTTAGAATATTGCTGCGCGGTGTGGGATCCTTGCCAGGTGGGATTGACGGAGGACATCGAGGGGGTGCAAAAAAGGGCAGCTCGTTTTGCATTATCGCGTTGTAGGGGAGAGAGTGTGGCAGATATGATACACGAGTTGGGATGGAAGTCATAACAGCATAGACGTTTTTCGGCGCGGCGAGACCTTTTTACCAAATTTCAGTCACCAACTTTCTCTTCCGAATGCGAAAATATTTTGTTGAGCCCAACCTACATAGGTAGGAATGATCATCAAAACAAAATAAGAGAAATCAGAGCTCGAACAGAAAGGTTTAGGTGTTCGTTTTTCCCGCTCGCTGTTCGGGAGTGGAATAGTAGAGAGATAGTATGATTGTGGTTCGATGAACCCTCTGCCAAGCACTTAAATGTGAATTGCAGAGTAGTCATGTAGATGTAGATGGGACGTCTGCTTCTCTTTCCCGGGCACAAGCAACCCATCGTAACAAATTTGTTGTGCCAGTGGTAAATGGCCTTCCTTGTTGGTGGCTCCTTACCACACTAGTTTTTTGTTGGACGCCAACACACATAAAGCTCACTCCACACCTCAACACACCACGTTTGTGACTATCCGCAAGTTACGAAACTACACTGTGGTGGTATACATTAAAAAAAAAAACTTTCAGTGTCTCTTTGAAATGACACATGTATGATAGCTGCACACTGTTTGATTGTTGTGCAATAAATAATTGAAAGTGTTCCTGGACTTTATGTACGCCTCATATTTTTTGATACATGGCAAAATCATGATATTCTCAACATTAGAAATGTTCATAATGTAACCATATGCATAAATTAATTTGCAAATGAATGTAAAATGACACATTCCTCATCATTATGATCCATAGAACATGTATCCTACTAACTAACTCGGATTAGATGACTGATGCATCACTATTAAATCATTTGCCTGTATTCTCTCCGTCGCCGAAAAGGGTATTATTAAGGGAGATAAGACTATTAGTTTGTTCTTTCAGTTGTCACTTGAAACTGAAAATAACATTGATATGAATGACCATAAAAACGAAAAGATACTTTATGGTTCCATGGACCTTTACAAGTCTCAACCAACTATGCAGTATACATGTAGACTGAAGAGATGAATGAAAATTTGAACCCAGATCCTCTGCTCACTGGGCAGGTGCACGAACCACTACACCACCCTGGCACAGTGGCTCTGCACTGTTTGCCCCAGCATGCCTCCCTCCTCAGTCCACTTATTCCCCCAAAACACAAAGAGCACCACAGAGGTTGTCAAACTGTCATGGAATAGCACCTCAGTTTTGAATGAAATTGAACAATATAGTTTCATTTAATGAAAGCAGCTATACCTGGGTCTCAGGCAGGACCTCCTGTTTAGTTTGATTCTGAGGTACTATTCCAATACTGATGGACATGTTCCACACCCAGGAGGATACCCTCTTTTGTGGGTCTGTGGAATAAATAATTAATGTATCTAGTCTGAGAGCCCCTCCTCTTGTGGCAGTTTATTGTATGTCACTGGAGCAACAAGGCATTGTGACTAAAAAGGACACACCATTCCCATTTTCTGGAATGGTTGCAAGGCAAATGCACGCCTATATTATGGGTAACAATCTGTTGAAGCATTAAAGAACACAGTTAACATTTCTTAATTGTGACACTCTTTGTAGACCAGAATTGTCTTCTCTAGGTCTCAACATGAATTTGCTGAAGGGTAATTGTCTGCAACTTTATCAGTAAAGGCAAAATAGATCTCTTAATTCACCTCAAAAGCACGGAGCAATAAATGAAATATTCGAAACTGTCATTCATTGGTTCTCAATAAATGGTCTAACACCCCATTTACAAAGAAAAGGCATCTTGTACAAAACTGAATAAGGAAAGACAAATCATCACTAATAATGAAGCATTACAGAAAAGAAATATGTGAAGGCTGATTGTTAAAATTACTTGGGGGTACATAGTGATGAGAACAAGAATTATAAAACTGAGTGCAGCAACATTTGCTATAAATGTGATTGCCATAAGTGTCAATGACAGCACTAGAAAATTTGACTTCCTTCTTTCATTGATGTCATATTTAGAAAGGGGGCCTCTGCTCCCTCCCACTACACACACTCACAAATACACAGTGCCTATCCTCAAACTTCACATAGATAAAGAAATTAGGTAGCCTCGCAACACATACACTCTTACAAAGTTTGTTTTGAAGGATCAGCACAATTTGAAAATAATACTAGCATTCATAAATACAATACTAGGAGGAAAACAGTGGGACTTAATCTTGTTGTAGCACAGAAAGAAGCATATCATGCAGCCATAAAAATATTTGACCACCTCCCTTTAATTAACAAGGTGCTGGCTGATAATGAAAGTTGACAAGTGCTATTCCATAGATGAATTTCTGAGAAGGAAACAACAGGTTACCCACGAGCACTGATGTGCTGCTTCCTGGACTTGGGTAGGTGCGCCGGCCCCGGACTGAATCAGCCCAGCAGGTTAACAACGAGGGACGGCATGCCTGAATGTGGTTTTTAGGCAGTTTTCCATATCCCACATGGTAAATACGGGGCTGGTCCCCATGTACCACCTCAGTTACACAACTTACAGACATCTGAAAAACATTCGCACTATTTCATGGCTTACACTAGACGCAGAGAGCTAGGGTACATTACTTCTGTTCTGGGGGGTACATGATGGTGACACAAAGGGCATCTGGCAACAACTCTCTGTGACACTAACATTGCCAACTCTATAGTAACAGGGTCAACCCCGTGTTGAAGCGGGGCAAAGGCCCAAGCAAATGATGAGAAGGTGACATCCAAAAATGAACATATCTACTAAATGCAATTTATCACAGTCAACATGAAACTTATTTTGGGCATACATAAGAAGGAAAATAGCATACTGCAGTGTGAATGCCTTTTACTTTTAGGCCAAAAGGCAGTTCATATCTGTAAATCAAATCAAGAATGAAAATATTCATTACATGAACCATGAGCGATTTTCAAAACCAAAAATCTTCTTCTTTCTTTCAAAATAACTTACCTCTTACTGTATAATGCTTGTTATACCATATCATTTCACATATTTTTATAGTGTAGTATGTGATACCATAGAAAAAACTGTACTTCACAATGATTTGAAATGTTTCAGATCACCATGCCAGAATAAAATGACGTAACTGTGGCATTAACTATCTTTAGAAGTATTCTTTGACGTAAGTGTTACATGCAAACCAGAATAATTTTCTTAACAGTCACAGGCAACATGGAAATATCATCGGTGATGGTTGTGTTCCAACTTAGGTACTAGTGATTTCGGCAGGCTTCTTAAAAAATAGTTTACTGTAAACCATCAACATCTTTTTTTCCTATTATCTTAGACTGGATGGCTGAAAAGTACTTTTGCTTTTGTCCAAGGAAAGGGTTTTGTAGTGGTTCATCTGCTCTTTTACATCTAGTTGGGAATTTGTCTCAACATGAGTATGAGTGTTTCCCATAGCTTTGTACTTGTGTATGGAAGTGCATTTTATTTCACACATTTAATGTGAAATCCCTATCTAAGGACCTACAAGATGTACATTGGCGAGCAAGGTTTCTTAGCTGAGTCACTGATTGTAGATCTCATTGTATTCCTCTTTTGTTACAATTGTTGGCCTTTTTCTTAGAAGTTTTCCTATTCTATCAAAAGTGGAGTCAGTGCATAAGTAACTGTGTCCTTTTAATAATAGTAATTATTAGTGCTATGCAACATATTATGAGGGAACACAGAAGCACAAACAGTTGCTCTGCATTAGAGAAACAGTGTGACTGGAATGGAAATCACTCGACTGGATGTAATGGATTAGTTATCCTTCACACAAAATGTGTATGTGGACACACATGTATTTTCCTAGGCTTGTATCTCGGCAAATGTTTGATTTCACTTAAATTGTATGATTATCTAGGTTCTGCCTATCCTGTTTGTTTTGTTCCATTCTGTGTCTCATTTATTTTAAATTCCTGACATGCTTGCTTTTGCATGTAAGCTCCTCATATAAAATTTTGTTGAGGATTAAGACAGCAACAAAGTTCAGTACATAGTCAGCATGAACTAATGCTGTGCAATGGGAACCCCAGAAAAGCAGACGATAAAAGCTCTCAGGTTACAATTGCCTTCCTCAACTTCCAGAAAACACTTGGTGGGGGGGCAGGGTGCATGGTAAATGCTTGCTATGCCCTCATAATTCTTTATGCTACTTTTGATTTTTGGGTCATGACAAATGTTGACCATCTTGATGAGATCAGTCTCATTGACTGGGTGCACATTTGTCAAACATGGATTTCATGAGCTGGGGACTTGTTAACACAAACAGTCGATTACTACTCTAAGCTCTGGACATGCTTTTGCCTACCATCCAATGACACAGTAATGGAACACTGTACGTCATAGTGCATGGGATTTTGATCTTATTGGCTGAACTGTGAACATTGTAGGAGAAAAATAATTTTGAAAATGCACCGTTTGTCAATAAGGGTTGAGGGGAGTGAAACAATCATTACTGAGTAACTGCTATGGAATATGCTGTACTGGGGCAAGCAGGGTTCTGTTTGGGTGGGCCCCAAATAGGCTTGTGATTATCTCACTGTATAAATTTCCAGAGAGTTATTGGTTGACCCTACCACCCCATCAGCAAACAAACATTTAACAGTAAAAATGTGATAGTAACACAGTATCAGGAGAATTATTAAAGAATGTTGCACTAGTTACAGAACACAGATTTGAACCGTTGCCTCGTGACTCACATTCATGTGTGTATCTTCTTCTGCTTCTACACAATGAGCACTGATCCAAAGGAATTGCTGAAGAAATGGTCTTGGATGGTTATTGATTCATTCAAGAGACATGCTTGAGGTACAGGGACTTCTGAAATTAAGTTACACAACAGGCACGGCACCCTTTCAGAAGAGTGGGCATGTTACCGATTTCCTGAGAGACAATTCTGCTGCAGTACGGACAACAGGTTCATCACATTGTGGGAGTGAAATGGCACTCCAAAGTTGAGGTACAAGGAACAGTAAGTTTCTTGTTAGCCAAACATATAAATTGCACACAAATTCGCCATGAAATTCTTGCAGTGTATGGTGCAATGCAATGTAGCATCCAGTCGTAGTGAAACAGTGCCAACAATTTGATGAAGACCATTCAGTCTTTCCAGCAAGCTCGGTGGATATCTGACAGGAAAGAGATTTTCCATCAAAGAGGAAATTCACACAGCAGTCCTCAAATGGTTCCATGACTGAGGCGCACATTTATATTTTCAAGAAACTGAATAGTTTGTGCGATGTTACAATTGTTGTTTACAGGTTTTAGTGACTGTAGTATCTGCATCACTTTGAATTGTATTGCAGCATACAGTAAAAGTTACTCAGTCTGCCATAGTAACGGGTAACTTTCTTTCTGAAGTCTCATACTTTCCTGCTGCTTTCACACCTTTCTTTGACAATCATCAGATTCCTGGATGCATCAGTGAATGGAATCCTACTCTGCTGACTGAGTATCCATTCTGTGTTTTCCCGTACCCAACTCCACAGACGAATGCTTTGGGGGAGGGATGCTAGTGCTATCTGAGGCCACATTGATAATGTGGAGACTTGGATTCTGTCTTGACCATAGTTGCCTGATATCCCAGATATCTGGTTGGAAACCCAACTCCCAACTGTACTTTGTTGGGATAGATAAAATTCCTGGTTACATAAAAATGGACAACATTATATAAAATGATGTGGTCTTCACTTCAAATTGCTCATTACCAATTTCTAATGAGGGGCAGTCTTGTATGAGTTACTGACTTAAACTCCTCCTTTTATTAACAGCGCTAAGTGGCCATACTTGACTCAATAGCCATTGTTTTCGAGTAGTGCATCAGCGGTCAATCGTGACAGTGCTTTTTAATTCTCTGCTGAAAAAATTGAATAGGGTTGGGCAGTTTCCTTCCCCTGTGGCAGCCTTAGTCGTCATGATGATCTTATCAAAACATTCGAAAGAGAAATTGTGACGAAGGAAGCTGGGATAATTTTTACTTCCCCCTTGTTTTGCCATATGCCTCCTTCAAATTTGTTTCTTCACTTTCAACTAATTACCATTAACATATGTGAATTGTAATCTGCATTTTCATAAAAGAGAAAGGCAGCCCCGTCAGGTTGAATTTTGTCTGTGTAATTGATTTTCTAATTTATATTGAGTATTCCTAGTTAGTATCTTTTATTATAGGGCAAAATCAGTCATTTTTATGTAACTTTAATTCTGATGTTGACTTATAAATGGGAAGTTGTGCACTGGCCATACATAACTGTGTATTATTGGGAGGATGTGAAAAGTGAAAGTAGAAGACTGTGCATCTGTCGGCTACATCATTTACAGTAGACAGTACTGCACATCCAACCCCTATGTTTTCAGCCAGTATGTAGACACCGAGGACAACAAAGGAACAAAGTAGGCAAACCACAACAAAATGGCAGTTTACTTGCAGCACAGTCTAAACTATGTTGAAAAATGATTTGACTTTGAAGAAAGTGTCTACAGGACTTTCAAACCATTTTCACTGACAGTGAAACAGACCTCATTTTCAGAATATCTAGAAGTTATTTCTTGTAGATGGGGATTTGATGTTTGAAGAATATGTGCAGTTAAAGAACTTTCTCAAGGATGAAGAGAAGAACTTTTCAAGCTGAAATCTGATTAGTGGAAGGAATTTTTTTTCATTGTTATGAAAACTATGACAACTTTTCCGTTTTGTTTCAGATGATGGTGAACACTTGGTGAGCTGAGAGGAACCTTTTCCCAGCAGCAACATTAGAAGCTGAAATAATAATAATAATAATAATGAAGATGGTTTAGTGATTTAGATGTCTCCAGTTTTATTGAGGAAGAAGAGAAGATTCTATGAAGGAGATTGAAAAGTGAGCAAAAATCTCAATAAGGTAAAAAAAAAACATTGAATTGTTGCCTGTGTGTGTTTAGTCTTGGTTTTTAAAAAATATCCCGATTTAGTTCAGAAAAAACTTGGTGACTGGGCTGTACTAATACAGCTGCCTTCTAAATGGGCAGTGCACAGCTCTTTTGCATTTTCTTGTGGGTGCCTATGAGCCACAACTCTTATGCTCTAAACAGGTTGTTGACTCCAGGCTACCTCTGGAAGATGGTTTGTCTCACAGTAGCGGTTCTTTGTTTGAATGATGTCACTGTGGTGTATGACAAATTGACAGGCAACTTACCATGCTGCTATACACTCACAATGCAGATAAGCCTGAAATGATCCTTCAGAGCATGTTTACAGACAACACAGTTGAAGATTTTAATGAATCTGTCTCACAGAGATTTCTGTTCAATAGTAGATTATGATAAATATTCTGGCCAACAAAGTATCTGATTCCATTAAATTTTCAGCTATGTTTTTTCAATAATTGCAAATCTGCTGTTCAAAAATTGAAGCCTTTTGGATTGATATTTTGTTTGAAATTTCATTCTGTTTCTTTGATGTTTGAGATTATAAATATCATGTGTTTCACATTTTCAAATTATTTGGTTATGAAAATGCCTCATAGCACTTCTGTATCAAATTGAAACTGTTATAATTTTTCATAACCACTAGAACAGTTCCTGAAGTTAATATTGTAAAAATGTACCTTTGATGCTTTGCACCCGTGAGTTGAGTTGTGCTATCGTTGTTAACTTTCTCAATAGTTTTAGTGAGGTTACTGAATGAGAGTAGTTGTGTTGGGCCAGCCTTGGACTTGATGTCACATGGAACCAAGTGCAGTTTTATCTGTTGGACTGAGTAATGTGAACCCAGTGTATTTCATGAACTGTAATTTGCTTTTATACTTCTGCAACTTTGAAATAAGTGACTCTTTTTAGCCAGTTGCCAAAGCTTTAGAAATGTGGTGTTAGTTGTTGATTACATTTGGAGAATTGGGCTTAGCAAAAGCTACAATGTTGTTTCATCAGCAAGTCAAGATATTAACTGAAACTATATGACCTAGAGCCCACATGAATTGTACTTCTAAATATATTTGGATGGTGAGCTGAGCACAAAATACTTCAAATCTTGTCGATGATTGTTGATACTGTTTTCTAGGTTATGCAACAAATGTCATTGGAACTCTATCCTACAGTGTCATATCCCAACATTACACTTCAGACAGTTCTGACAAACAAATGTTACATCGTTTCAATATTTTCTTGTTGTTTGGAGTGAGTAACGGGACTCTTATAAGACACAGGAAGAGAGAAGAAATAAAGCTCTTGATATCAGAGGCAGGAAGGGTCTTGGAAGATAAGTTGAATGGAATGGAAGGAATAAAAATCAGAAATTTTTGACATTCCTACCTGGAATTCCCGTTGGTTGTTTTAAAAATGCTAAAATTCCACCAACCGACATATTGCCCCCTGCCAGTGGTGTGGTGTGATCTGATGTGATGCAACATGGAGGGGCAGCTGGTCAGCACACCTCTCTCCTGGGTATTTTTTTACTGTGGAACCACAACTACTTGGTCAAGCAGCTCCTCACAAGACTGACTGCATTTTGTACCAGTCACCCCCCACCCCCCCCCCCCCCTCCCTCCCACCCAAGGAAAAATAGCTGGCAGTTAGTCGAATGGCACAGCTAAGGAGGCAGACAGTGGAATGGATAGTGTGTTAAAGAGCAGGTCTAAGATGAACGTAAGACAAGAATAATGGAATGTAGTCAAGTTCAATCAGGAGATGCGGAATGAATAACGAGGGATGATCAGCGAGTTTGCATTTGAAAGCTGTACGAGGAGGGGTCAAAAAGCTTCTACCCTAACAAATAAAGAGTGAAAGAAATTTCATAGTATCAATTTATTTGTATATATAATACCTGTGTACACTAATACACTTGGAGGCTGCTCAGATAACTTCTGCAAACCATTCAAGTAAAAGATCTTTGATTTCAATTGCAACAAAGCATCAGTCACTGCATCATCCTTTGAGGTATTTTTTTTCGGTTTGGGAAAAGGAAAAAGTCTGACACAGTCAGATCTGGAGAATATGGCAGGTGACACTTTGACACGTTCCACATCATTACAAAAGAATCGTGTTCATGATCCATGGAACAACTAATATAACTAACTAACTAGAATGGGAAGTTTTTCATTGTCCATTATACGAGGTTTGTCCGGAAAATACGTATAAAGGTTGAATAATGTCTTTATGTTACAGGTTGCAGTCACCATCAGGTGAGACTACTGCTGTAATCAATCAAATCAATGCTCAGTTCGAGTCAGAGCACTCTGCGTGAAGGTGGGAGTGTGCAGCAGCAGCTTGTGTTCTTAAAGACCGTGGATTGACAGAATGATTGCTGACGAGCTGTCAACCCTCAAAACAATTGTTCACAAAAACTTGAAATGGAGAAATTGTACCGAAGCTCTTGACACCAGAACAGAAAGCAAAGAGGGTTGAGTGCTGTAAGGATTGGTTGGAAGCAGAGGAACGAGGGTACTTTCTCAACCGAGTCATCACTGGAGACGTGTCCTGGTTTTAGAAATTCGATGTGGAGCTCGAAGCAAGGTATGGAAACTAGCAGGAGAGTCGCGAAAATCAAGGTCCAATGTGATGACAGTGTTGATTCTTGGAGCATTGTTCACAAGGAATTTGTCCCTCCCAGCCAGAGATAGAACAGAAATTTTTACGTTGAAGTTCTGACACATCTCGGAGCTCTTGTGGCAAGAGTTCGACCAGAGTTGGATCCTTCATCACAAGAATGCGCCCGCACACATGTCGCTCGTTGTGTTTTTGGCCCGAAGCTCAATCACCACCGGATTTAGTCCCGTGTCAGTTCTTCATGTTCCCAAAAATGCGTAATGGTGTGGCATTGGGAGATGTGGAAACGACATGGCAACTAAACAACATCACAACTGAAGACTTTCAGCAATGTTATCAACAGTGGAAATGGCGTTGGCAGAAGTGTATCACGTCTCAGGGTGAGCACTTTGAAGGAGACCATATTGTAATACCTGAATAATTGTAAAATAAAGTTATTATGCAACTTTTATATGTATTTTTCGGACAAACCTCGCAGATTAGGAAATGAGACACTGAAGATAATAGAAGTGTTTTGTTATTTGGGTAACAAAATAATTGATTTTGGCTGACACAGAGAGGATATAAAATGCAGGCTGGACTGTATATCTGAGAAAGAGGAATATGTTAGGAGTGGATGTAAATGTTACGGAGTCTTTTCTGGAGGTATCTGTGTGAAGTGTAGCCTTGCTCCGAAACCAGATGTGAACAACAAGCAGTTGAAGCTAGAAAAGGATGGTATCTTTTGAAATGTGTTTCTAGGAAGAAATTTTGATGATTACGTGGATAAAACATAAGGTAAACTCTGTCCATCGGTACTGGCCGACCACCGTGTCATCGTTTACCAATGACGTCCAGCACACCACTGTCCTGCCTGTGTCAGTTTTCTTGTCCTCGAGTTCCTCAGTTGGCATCACAAGGGTGAATGTACACTTTCCCAATCCTCTCACCCAGAAAAATCCCTGGCAGTACAGGGAATCTAAACCTGCGTCCTCGCCATGATAGGCAGCAGCAGTGAATACTAAGTTACAGAGGTAGTCAATAAGTGGATAGATGACTACTACTGGCACTCGACACCCTCTGCACTGCACCTAGAGGTGGCTAATGGAATAATTATGCAGTTGCAAATCAAATTACCAGGGACATAGTATTGAAAGAAATTTTCAGCACAACATGAGTAAAAGAAGGAACTGGTTGATAAGACATACCCTGATGCATCGAGGAATCATCAATTTGGTATTGGTGGGATTTGAGTGAGAGGAGGAAAAGCTGTTGAAGGGGAAATACAGTAAGCAGGTTCAAATAGATGTAGGCTTGCATAGAGAGCTGCATCAAACCAGTCTTTGGACTGAAGACCACAACAACAAAAACAGTTGGCTGTGTGTAGGAATTTTCTGTGGTCAGGAAAGCAATGAGAAATGATTTTCTGATTAAGAAAAGTGCAAACACTATACATCAATGTGGTGTAAAATGTTTCTTGAGCTGTTTATGAAGCCAGAGAAATCTTATATTAGTTCTTTTGGCATGAAAAACCTGTACACGATGATTAAACTACACCTACCCATGGGTTTTATGCAACTTGCAATGCCTACAAATGTCATGGGCAAGATTTTCATTTCTCTCACCCACTACATGCAAATTACTAGTCCTACATAAAAAAAATGAACAGGATCTTTTTGTGGGAAATTTAATGTAGTCATTTCTTTTTGGGAGGGGAGGGGATACATTTTTGCTAGAAGCCATAGTTTTTGTTAAATAATTCAAAAAGTACAAGACAGGCATTCAAATGCCTTTTTTCTTGAATGTCACAGAAAGTGTGGTGTCCAACAAAGTACAAAATGTAATGTAGTTAATTTTGATACAAAAAGGTTCTCTTCATTGTTTTTGCAGGACTAACAGTGTGCATGTAGGGAGGAGAGGAGAGAAGATTAAAATCATGGGTGTGGTTCTTGAAGATGTTGCAGGTTCCATAAAACTTTATGGCAGGGGCAGCTGAATAACCCTGTGTATGATCCAGAAGATTCCACCACATGGCTGCTGACAGAAAATAGGTGGTTCATATTGGCTTTGCGTATCCCCATTACGTGACTGCTGTAAAGAAGAGGATGTGGGGTGTTCTCTGTCAACTTTTACACCCACATTGGTATGCCAAGAATGTAAGTACCATTGTGGGAAAGGACTCATGAAAACATTTCTTCAGACCGTAACAGCCACCACTGTTCAGACATTTGTCATAGCAGTAATCCAACTTTTCTATGCTCTTTTCATAGAAAGATAATACCATTTAAGACCTCCAATACTGATCACACTTGCTTACATCATCATAGGTGTTCAAGCACCTTCATCCTGACTGATGATGAAGTAAAAGTGGTAGTCCGGAGATGTGAGATCAGCACTGATTGGCAGGTGGTCTCACTGTTCCCAACTGAATTGTTTAGTAAGGTTTTCAGTGCCACCAGCAGAAATGAAGCATCATAATGATTTGATTGAGAGTTTTGCATCTTTTGTTTTGAATAGTGTGATGGAGTTCTCTCGGTGTTTTCCAGTATCATACCGCTTTCATGGTTTCAGCTCTCAGAAGGAACTCAACAAGCAGAATGCCTTGTTGGTCGTAGAATCCATTTGACCTGACTTTTTGCACTTGCAACTTCATTATGATTTCTTTTTTGGGGGTGGTGGAGGATTGTCGGACTGTCAGTTCCTTCACTCCATAGATTGTTGATTTTATTTTGGAGTGTCATGAAGACCCCAAGTTTCATCACCAGTCACGATTCTATTTAAGAACTCATCTTCCTTATCACTGTATTCAGTGCTGAAATGTCAAAACTCTGCCAAGGTACATAATTTTGTAAGCATTTTTCAAACGAAATTCACAAAAATTTAAGCAATTTATGACTGAGTCATGCAAAACAGTTTTTGAAATACATTCTTATTGTGAACCATGTGTTTTCTCACCCATATCATCAGTGACAACAGAAGGCTGTCCAACACATGCTTCGTCATGAGTGTTTCTTCAACTGTCTCATCCACTTTCTCACCGTAAATGTCTACAAGTTGATGAATTTCAGCTGGCTTAATGTTCTGTGTGTTGGAACTAAACATAACAGAGCACACGTCACAGTCACTGGGCTCAGGGATTGTCCTAAAGATTTTGACTGATCACTAACAAATATAAATACCACAAAATTGAGCTGCAGTGACAAGACAATGAACCAGAGAAATGTGTGAACCTACAACACAAGTGCTGCAGTGGCAGTAGAATGATTTGGCAATTACTTTCAGGATGCACCTCATACTTAGGACTTCAATGGAAGTGCCTGTCACCTTTTAATGTAAATTTTTGCTTATGATGGAAACTATGTTTAAGCAGTGTGTGTGTGTGTGTGGCAAGGGGGGTAATTAACAGTTGAACTATCTTTGTTTTGTTTATCTCTCTCTAGTCATGACAGGTAATGTGAATCAAGGACAAAGGTACTTTCTGAGTTACCTTAGTCAAGCTCCAACCCTTCTGTCCTGTACAGCTACTTGCTTTTATCCTGAGGTTGTTACTCTCTGGTCAGCAGGTGCTCCTAAAAAAATTGCATACATTGTGTACAAAAATCTACATTCACAAAGAATTTGTGGGGTCAGAGATGTTAGTAATGCTCAAGATATGGTGTGACTATTGGTATAGGGGCAATTCAGAAAATATCGCCTGTCTACATTATGGCACAACTGGAATATGCTTGCTCAAATAGTGACAATGCATTCAGCTGAACTGGTAACCAGTGCTTCATATACCAACTTCGTCTCCCCCTATAAAAAAAGAAATTTAGAGGCAGTCACATAAAAAAAAGCTTCTTTTCCTCTCCTAAACACTCGAAAATTGTGTGTATGTAGTTTGTTTTCATATACAGGGTGTATTAAAAGAGCTGTCACCATTACCTACACTGCTTGCATGGTGTTAATTTGCACACAGATTTCTGGTTGTTCCACTGGAAAGCTTACCAAGACATTTACAGCATAAAACCGATACCTGCTTGTATTTTAAAAAATGTACACAGCTCTGTAGAATTACCATGACTTTCATGCAGTACAACATTTTTAACCTCTGGGATTTGCTACGAAGTAATTACTCGATGCCATACGAAAAAACGAAACAGCCTCACTGCTAATATTTCTCACATACGTAATAGGTGATGGGAACAATGGAACCAACAAAATTAAGAAGACCATTAGCATTTTTTTTTTTTTAAATTCATCTATCTTTTACAGTAAATTTCAGCCATAAATGTTTCGTAGGCACATTACAACATTAACAAACACTGCATTATAAATATAATTTGGGACTTCAGTGTGCAACTATATACATGACCATTTTTATTACTTAAGGGTTAATTTTATCAACTTACAGAAACAGTTAGGTTAAGAAACATTTAATCATGCCGATGGTCACCTGTTATCTCCCTGCAGTCTGTCACTGCTACATAGTGTTGAACCATAAGCTAGGTGGAAGACTCACTGGACGAAAAATTGTTATAACTACCCACATACATTGGTGAAAAGCAGTTCTGCTGGTCTCAAAATACTTTATTGTGCGCTTCTGTTCCAAATGACAACTTCACAGCTACAGTAATTTCACCAATAAGGTGGGCTACAAATAGGTTGTAATATTCTGACCTGAGTAGCTCTTCAGCAAATAGAGCTACATAATATGTGCTACTGTTTTTACATGACCACTAATGATAGTCATGTTTACAATAGAAACAATAATTAGGCCCAATACATTTAAAATTGTATGCCTACAGCCAGAATTTACTACTTGTTGAAAATGAAAATTCATCAAAATACTTGCAGTACACACTGAAATACCTTGCTGCAATAAAGCTAAATCTCCTAACCAAAGGCAGTTGTACATTGTTGTGGGGACCTAGAATAGCTAGTAAATGTAACTAAATAATATCTGTATTCATTTGAGTTTGTTTCACCAAGATCCAGATTATGTTGTCACTTATGTCCCCTTGTTCTCACATTAACCTATTAGTTTTCAATTTTTGCCAATTGATACAAGACAGACTTATAACTCCTTCATGTTCACTGTTATTGGCAATAACTTTATTAGCTCTGATGACAATACAAAACTCGATAAACAAGTCAATGCAATCTGTGCCAGCACTTACCTCTTTCAAATTTTGTTTACATTCAGTGCTATTCATTTTGTTCTAAGGCTTGTGTTTAGTATAAATAACCAATGGTGCATCTGTAAGCCATACCAGTTCCAATATTAAAACTGCCTCAATTTGATCCCATAGATTGCCACTTTACTGATGTGGCATTTAATAAATTAAGAAGAGCATCTCTCTTGAAATATTTACAAACTGAATACTGCTGAACAAGACGTACGTACATTTTCACACAGGTATACAATTGAAAACGTTGACAGATGCTCCAAAAATTTCTTTTGCAACCGGAATACTGAAACATGTTCTAGGAACTACTTTAAAATGTTAAAATTCTACACTGGAAGACACTCTGTTTCATTTTTATATTACTGCAGAAGGGCAGGAGCAAGGTAAGGTACTTTCAGGTTCCAGTACTGACCATGGTCTTACTGTCATCCAGTTAGAAACATTCACACAATGTTAGTCACAGCAGAAGCACTTCCACTACAATGGTTGTGACAAGTATGCTCCTAAACCCTATTGTTCTCATTTACTTTTTTGTGGTTTACATTGTTCGCTGATAAACAATGGCATCCTAGCAGACACTGTAGAAATAAACTTCTTTGGACCAAATACATGTTAAATGTTTATTAGTATTTCTGTCACAACAATAGAAGGTAAGTAAGGTTGCTCCACACCGAAATTATAAAATTTTTTACTGCCAACAACAGTTGTTCTGCTCCAAAATCAAACTAAATTTTCAGGTCTTCTGTGTGGTCTGCAAGTTCCTTTATGTTGGGAGCATACGTTTTACTTAATAGACAAGTTTTATAAGAAAAAACTAAAAGGAAATGGAATGAGAAATTAGAATGTGTGAGAATCACTCTAATTAGGCCAGTGGCTATATAATCTTGGTGGTGCACGGAACTGGGTTCTCAAGGCTGAGAAGAGAGAGAGAGAAATGAAGTGAGCTGTTTATGTTCCTTTGAAAGATCTACTGACACTAGGAAGGATTATGTATGCCAATCAAGGACTATTTAAGACCATGACAGTTGGTCCTCTTCACTAGGGGTGCGAGAGAACAAACCACCTCTTCACCACAGAAGAAAGGGAAAAATATTGTGAACTGCTATGCCAGATAGACAAATGTGTAAATTCATCAACTGAACACATAACAGGTATTGACTAGTAATAAGTTTTGCCAAAGCCAGTTGTCATTGGTTAGGTCAATACATGCCTAAGATGTCATTTTTCATGAGTAACACTGTGTGAACAAAGAACAGCTCTCAAGCATACTAAACATCAATGACCCACTGCCAGCTGGAATAACAAAGTTTCTTTATGGACCACATTTTGATCACTTGGCAGAAGCAATCTCTAGTTTATAGTGGGCTGTAATGATATCAAGCATAATATCTCACATCACCTCATAACTTTGGCATTCTGCTGTTTTTAGGGCAGTGCTTAACATATCAAAGAAGTTCGCCAAGATATGGCACCGTTTTTTTATAATACCTGCCACTCTGCTTGTGTCATGTTAATGGAAACTGACAATCATAGCACCCACAATGGTTCAATTTTCACTTTCACAAAAAGAAAACCAGACTGTCTGTGGGTTTGGTGTTCAGCAGGGGGCAAAACCTTGTTTGTGGTCTGGCTGCAAGACTCAAAAGCATTCTAATGCCCGTGCTTACATCACTGGGTTTTGAGGTCCTGAAAAAAACACACACACACACACACACTTAAATCACTAGAAACTGCTGTCAGGTAGAACCACTGTACTCAATAACAACCAGAATCATTTCTATAAGTATCGCATATGAGTGCAGCTTATGGAAACTATATGGACATGAGTTCAAAATCCCTTTCTTATCTGCAGGAATTTACACTAGATTACCACACAACAGCTGTAGGGACCTAGAATAAGTTAATTCATTGAGAATACGAGAAATTGCGACACTCTCATTTCATTATTTTCAACAGAACAACCAAAGGAAATAGAAAATCTAGCTGAAGAAATTAATAAATTACACCACAAAATTCAATTCACTTCATGTCACTGTAGGAATGAAACATTAACAAAGCTTTTTATATAAAATTCTGAAATTTCCAGGAAGCCAACAATTACCAGGGTTACCATCCATATCAATATAAAAATGTGTTCTTCAGAAGAATGTTTAATCACATGCGTAAAGGTCCAATGGATACAAGTTAAAGATAAAAAGAAACACAAATTGTAAAATCAGCTGCCTCCAGTTATGAATACATTCCTGCTGTAATACATAAATTAAACCAACCAGTTTCTGGACAACCACCCACAAACAGGAAGACCATCTTTGTAATAATCTGACCTTCCTCAAGGAAGATTTCATGCCAACCTCTTCAAGTTGTATGACATGAAAATAAGCTTCTTCACAAGCAACACAATACTGAAAGCACTAAGCAAGAATATCACAAGTCAGGTATGTCCAAACTTTGGCAATAAACAAACTGGTAGAAGCACAGGGATGCACTCCGTCTTAACATCCAGAACAAATCCAACTTTGCAGAATGAGTTACTGGGCAAGAATTGTGGCAAACAGTGTAGAAAAGAACCAGGCAAGAAATCTGACTTTCTTGAAGGAACTGAAATATCTTTCAACACAGATACAGCACCAGTCTACTTGCTCAATGACAAATCTTGCCTTCACAACTATGAAGACTTTCTATTTCAAAAATAATTAAATAAAAAAAACCTGCCCCCCTATCTCTCTTTACATCTTACCTACATTGATATCACTATAAATAATCTTGCATGATATATCTAAGCCTTCTACTCTTGTTTTTAAAAGTAAACTTCATCTACATAGCAAGAGCTGCAAATATTGGAACTTAACTCTATTATTGGGCATTCATGTTCAGTTTTGATTAAAGTATTTACCCACACACTTTTATTGTCTCTGAGCAAAGTATGTTATATCTTCATAACACGCATCAGTTGTACAGTGCTGGCTAAGTTTAGTAATCGATTGTGCCTCATGGGCATGACTATTGTCTGAAGTAGTGATGGAAGGAATTGACACTGTGAATGCTGCATAGAGGGCTATGTGAGTATCTTTTCTGAGCAGCACATTGCAAATCATACCAGATAAGCTCAATGTTCAAATCTGGGGAGTTTAGTGGCCAGTGGAAGTGTTTAAATTTAGAAGAGTGTTCCAGGAGCCACTTTGTAGCAATTCTGGACCTGCCAACTGTATCATTGTCCTGCTGGAATTGACCGAGTCCATCGGAATTCCCAATGGACAGGATGCTTATGTATGTGTCACCTTTCAGGGTCATACCTACCCATATACTCCAACTGCATGCCTCCTACATCATTACAGAGCCTCCACCAGCTACAACTGTCCCCTACTGACATGCAGTGTCCATAGATTCAAGAGGTTGTCTCCATGCCTGTACGTGTCCAACTGCACGACACAGTTTGAAATGAGACTTGTCCGACAAGGCAATACATTTCCACTCATCAACAGTCAAATATCGGTGTTGATGGACCCAGGTGAGGCATAAAAATTGGTGTCGTTCAGTCATCAAGGGTACACAAGTGGACCTTCAGCTATGAAAGTTCATATCGTTGATGGTTCACACTCTGACACTTGTCCATGGCCCAACATTGAAATATGCAGCAATTTGCAGAAGGGTTGCACTTCTTCACTTTGAATGATTCTCTTCAGTTGTTGGTCCTGTTTTTGCAGGATCTTTCTTCGGCTGCAACGATGTCGGAGATCTTATGTTTTACTAGATTCCGGATATTCACTGAATGCTCATGAAAATAACCACTTCATTCTTACGTTGGAGATGCTTTGTCCCATTGCTCATATGCCAACTATAACACCACATTCAAATTCACGTAAATCTTGATAAGCTGCCATTGTAGCAGCACTAAGCAATCTAGCATCTGTGCCAGAAAAATGTTATCTTATATAGGCATTGCCGACTGCAGTGCCATAATCTGTATGTTTACAAATCCCTGTATTTGAATACGTATGCCAAAGCCAGTTTTGTTGGCAATTCAGAGTATATACATATCCTGTGAGAAGATAATGATATGTTAAAAAATCCACATACTGTGATGGAAGAGGTCCATGGTATTCTGGGACCATTTTATCCTCAGAAAAAAAAATACCTCTTACCTTGATATGCTCAGGCTGTTACTATGACTGGCTGACTCCCGAGACACAGTCTTTTTCCAGCAATATGGTGCACTGTGGCAGATGTTGCGGAACAGGTGTTACGAGGTATGCTGAAATGGCAGGGGTGGTCCTATTCCCTGGTGTTCTAGGCCAACAGGCATTGGAAACTTGGGCTTGTTTCTATGAGCATATACCAAGGACAGAGTCTAACAAGCAGCTGTCAACCACATCAAAAATTAAATGAACAAAATCATTACTGTCCTTGCCACAGGTGATGCAGATATAATGTGCTGAATGTGGATCGATCCTGATAACAGACTGGAAATTGTGCCCACTACCACTGGTGCACACATGTTGAAATTGATTAAACTGCATAAAACTTTGTGACAATACCTTAGGTCTAATTTGTTTGCATGCTGTTACACAACATAAGTGTTCTGTAACTTTTGAGACACTCTGTTTATCCTCTGCCCATTGCAGGTTAAAAACCTTATTGTGCTGTCAGAGCCCTTGATATGTTCTCAGAAAGAGGCTAAACCACCACACATTTCAAGTCACCTGCTGTCCAGATTATGTGGTGTTTGCTCCACTGACAACATATACATTTTTATGCCTCAATAGTCTTCTGCAAGGGTCCCACTGCATGCAACTTGCCATCACAATATTTGGTTGAAAACTAGTAGACATGGGTCTGCAGTGATTCCTGTTGTGTTTGAGACTGACTGTCAATGGCAACTTACAATGTTCATCTCGATGACTAACTACGAGTTAGGATCTTAATGTGGCCACATTGTGTGGTACAACATTCCTTGTAGACAAGCATTTGGGAGAGAATAATCCCATATGAGGAGGATTGAGGAAAGAGCATGTAAAAGGCACATTATAAAATATGTGATGAGGGGAGGCAAATAACGTGGAGTAGCATCTATCGACCCACTTCACTGAGTGGTCAGCATATCTGACTGCCATGCAGTTCATTTCCAGTCATGTCGCACCTTCTCTCTGCTCAGGGAGTGGGTGATATGTTGTCCTTATTATTGATTCATCATCGCCAGCATGAAAGTCACCCACCGTGGTGTCAACAGAAAAGACCTGCAACTTGTCAGCCAAATTTACCCAGCAAGTGACTCCCAGGTATCAATGTCCATATGACCACTTCATTCCACCTAGAGCATTAGAAAGGGAAACGTACTAAAGAGGAACAGTGACCAAATATGCTAAATGTGTTGGGCTATAAACAAACAAGGATACTATTTCAAAATTTAAAAGCTTTTGTCTACCTTGGTCACCAAAGTCTGAACATTATGGCTTTTCCTTAGAAACATACAGTGATCAGAAGTGCAAAGTAGCAACCGAAAAGATATCTTATCAGTGTACTATCAGATATGAGGCTCCTCTGAAATTGTCTATGGAGGTTTTTTACTTTCTCCTACATAAAGGGTGAGATGAACTCCACTGATAAAATTCAGGTGGTGGTTCAAAGGTGTTTTATGAGTATTTTGGTACAATGGACCTTGGTCTCCTGTGGCTCACTGCAAAGTAATAATGTAATTATGATTTATTTAGTTTGTTACCTTCATTTCTTCTGAAAATACACGTTAATGTGACTACCCGTCAAGACCTCGAATAACCTCTTTTTGCAGTGCACACCGTTGCGAGACATGCAGGAAGAGATTCATGGAAATGATCATATGGCATTAATGACTGGCAGACCCCATCCAGGCTTGATCAGTTGCCTACTGCAATTCTTTTCATTTTATGCTGCTTTTGAGACATGCTTGTTCATGACAAGAACAACACAATGCCCACTTTCCAAGGACACAAAAATCCCTTATCAAACTGGGCTCCCCCACGTGGCTGTGAGGTTCTGTATTAACAGGGGTGTGGAGCCATTACGATTTCATTGCCAAGTCCAGGTGTTCTACGTTTCTCATGTGAGGATCCACGGACAATACACCCTGGCAGGGGGGTTCCCACAGATTCTCAGTTGGTTTAAATCCGAGGACTTTGGTGGTTAGAGGCATGTGATAAACTCGTCCTGTTGCTGTTTGAACCACACATGTACCCTGCGAGCTGTGTTGCATTGTACTGCTGGTAAATGTCACTATGCTGAATAAAAACAAACTGTGTGTGCGGGTGGACACGGCCCTCGAGGACAGACGGATACATCTGTTAATCCTTTGTGCCTCCCAGAATATCACCACCACCCAGGGAATGCCACAGACTCCCTCCCCTGTCGTGCCCCATTCTGACAGTTGTTGCAGTGTGTTTTGCTTTCAGACATTTAACAATGTGCATTCCAATAGCCATCTGTCATTTGAAATGCCTCTCAGTTCATCTGGGTGGTCAGTTGTTTAACAGATGCACGTCTCTGCAGCTGACATTCACCCCTGTCATCTGTGGCCCACGACTACACCACAGTATCCTCGGCACCAATTCTGAATAGCGCCATTTTGCTGAGCTTAGTATACTTTAACCACACTGACATGCAAACAGTTTACAGACTTAGTCATTCCCAAATGCTTCCACCCTTTCCCCAAAAGCCAATGACAGTGCACATTTTGTCTCCTCCTTATAGTGACAACTGCACTGTTTTCTGTGGCTCCCAACATGCTTTGTATACCCTTCACTGCTAGTGGTTACTGCATGTCGATTTTGATTGCTGGCAGTGGTCACATTAATATTATGGACCAGACCCTGTATCTACACAATAAAGAAAAAAAACCAGTGTAGCATATCAACTGTATTTTGTCAAAAAATATGCAAGTTTTTTTCACAGAAATGGAAAATTTCTAAATTCGTTCCCCTGTTGAAAAAGAGTGATAATCTTGAAACAGAAAACTGCAGACCTGTCTCACTTCTCCCAACTTTCTCTAAGGTTTTGGCGATACTAATCAAATATAGAGTGACACATTATCTTAATTATGGAATCTGATAAACAGTAATCAGCATGGATTTCTAGCTGGGAGTAGTACCGAAACAGCTGTACTGGAAGAAACCCAAAAGAAATAATTAGTAAATTGGGAGAGGGAAAAAGTGTTGTCAGGATAAATCTAGAGCTGTCAAAAGCCTTTGACACTGTTGACCACAACATACTTTTGGAAAAGCTTGAAGCTATAGGTATCAGAGGACCGGAACAAAAAGTGGCTTGAGTAGTATTTGGAAAAGAGGATGACGGTGGTTGGAATTACAGCACCAAAAGAAGTGTATTAGGCCCCTTGCTGTTCCCCATTTACATTAATTATATTCATGTGCCAGAGAGAAAAGCTAGAATCAAGTTGTTTTGCTGAAGATACTAGTTTAATTGTTTGTTTTATGAAGCAGTCATTGCACACTATTGTGGACCATGTCCTACAAGATACACAAAAATGGCTCAGTGCAAACAAGCTAACACTGAATGCAAAAAAAAAAAAAAACTAATTATGTGCAATATGGAAGAATAAGTGAACATGACGACCTACATCTCACTATGGAGGGAAACAACTTGAAAGAGTTCAGTGAGCAAAATTCCTGGGTATGCACATTGATGAGAAGGTAAACTGGAAGGACCATGTGGTGAGCTTAGCACTAAAACCCAATTCGGCATGTTTTGTACTTGGAATAATTTCAAGAGTTTGTAGTAATGACTGTACCAGATTAGTATATTTTGGCTATTTACAGTCAATTGAGGCCTATGGGATAGTATCCTTGAGGAAAAACAAATTGTTGTTTAAATGAGATTTTCAAATTACAAAAACACCCTATTCAGATAATGACCCAGAGCCCACATCAAACACGTCGTAGGCCCCTTTTTAAAGCATTGGAAATTTTTGCAATTCCATCATTATACATTCTGAAATGTCTGTCGGTGTTCAAACAAAATCACGACAAAATGAAAAACCAATACAGATTACCATACACGGCAATGTAAAGATCTCCACTTACAGGCTGTAATAAGGGACCCAAAGTGAGAAACATGTATGTAAACAAGGCATCAAACTTTTTAATGCACTACCAAAACATATCAAAGAGCTGGAAAATTAGGATAAATTTAAAACTGTTATAAAGAACCACATGCTTGACAAATGCTATTACAGCATAAGTGAATAGCTGTGCGCAAATGTATAAGGATTTAATTTCATGTGATGAACGAAATTTCATCAATGAATATGTCTGGCAAGCCCATAAGAAGATCAATAACCACATGCTTAACAAATGTCACTACAGTATAAGTGAATAGCTCTGCTCAACTGTACAAAAATATATGATGTGACAAATGAAATCACAACATCAAGGAATAGGTCTGTAAAGCACATAATTTCTTGTGTCATAAAAACAGTTATTTGTTGTATATTGTATTAAAAATGAGATAAATTAATATGAATACAGCACAAATTTGATCATTGGGATTTTGTGGTCTTAAGTCCTGATACTGGTTTGATGCAGCTCTCCATGCTACTCTATCCTGTGCAAGCTGCTTCATCTCCTAGTACCTACTGCAACCTACATCCTGCTGAATCTGTTTACTGTATTCATCTCTTGGTCTTCCTCTACGTTTTTACCTTCCCTGTAGCCCTCAGCCCTCCAATACTAAATTGGTGATGTCTGAGAACATGTCCTACCAACCGATCCCTTCTTCTACTCAAGTTGTGCCACAAACTCGCCTTCTCCCGAATCGTATCCAATACCTCCTCATTAGTTATATGATCTACCCATCTAATCTTCAGCATTCTTCTGTAGCACCACATTTCGAAACCTTCTATTCTCTTATTGTCCATGTTTCACTTCCATACCAGGCTACACTCCATACAAATACTTTCAGAAACGACTTCCTGACACATAAATCTATACTCGATGTGAACAAATTTCTCTTCTTCAGAAACGCTTTCCTTGCCATTGCCAGTCTACATTTTATATCCTCTCTACTTCTCATCAGTTATTTTGCTCCCCAAATAGCAAAACTCATTTACTACTTTAAGTGTCTCATTTCCTAATATAATTCCCTCAGTATCACCTGACTTAATTCGACTACATTCCATTATCCTTGTTTTGCTTTTGTTGATGTTCACCTTATATCCTCCTTTCAAGACACTATTCATTCCGTTCAACTGCTCTTCCAGGTCCTTTGCTGTCTCTGACAGAATTACCACGTCACTGGTGAACCTCAAAGTTTTTATTTCTTCTCCGTGGATTTTAATACCTACTCCGAACTTTTCTTTTGTTTCTATTACTGCTTGCACAATATACAGATTGAATAACATCGGGGAGAGGCTACAACCCTGTCTCATTCCCTTCCCAACCACTGCTTCCCTTTCATGTCCCTTGACTCTTATAACTGCCATCTTGTTTCTGTACAAACTGTAAATAGCCTTTCGCTCACTGTATTTTACCCCTGCCACCTTTAGAATTTGAAAGAGAGTATTCCAGTCAACATTGTCAAAAGATTTCTCTAAGTCTACAAATGTTAGAAACGTAGGTTTGCCTTTCCTTAATCTACTTTATAAGGTAAGTCGTAGGGTCAGTATTGCCTCATGTGTTCCAATATTTCTACAGAATCCAAACTGATCTTCCCCGAGGTTGGCTTCTACCATTTTTTCCATTCATCTGTAAAGAATTTGCGTTAGTACTTTGCAGCTGTGACTTATTAAACTTATAGTTTGGTAATTTTCTCATCTGTCAACGCTTGCTCTCTTTGGGATTGGAATTATTATACTCTTCTTGAGGTCTGAGGGTATTTCGCCTGTCTCATACAACTTGCTCACCAGATGGTAGAGGTTTGTCAGGACTGGCTCTCCCAAGGCTGTCAGTAGTTCTAATGGAAGGTTCTCGACTCAGGTCTTTCACTGCTCTATCAAACTCTTCATGCAGTATCATATCTCCCATTTCATCATCATCTACATCCTCTTCCATTTCCACAATATTGTCCTCAAGTACATCACCCTTGTATAGACCCTCTATATACTCCTTCCAACTTTCAGCTTTCCCTTCTTTGCTTAGAACTGAGTTTCCATCTGAGCTCTTGATATTCATACAAGTGGTTCTCTTTAATTTTCCTGTAGGCAGTATCTATATTACCTCTGGTGAGACAAGCCTCTACATCCTTACATTTGTCCTTTACCCATCCCTGCTTAGCCATTTTGCACGTCCTGTCGTTCTCATTTTTGAGACATTTGTATACCCTTTTGCCTGCTTCATTTACTGCATTTTTATATTTTCTCCTTTCATCAGTTAGGTTCAATATCTCTTCTGTTACCCAAGGATTTCTAGCAGCCCTCATCTTTTTTCCTACTTTATCCTCTGCTGCCTTCACTACTTCGTTCCTCAAAGCTACCCATTCTTCTTCTACTGTATTACTTCCACCCATTCCTGTCATTTGTTCCCTTATGGTCTCCTTGAAGCTCTGTACAACCACTGGTTCTTTCAGTTTATCCAGGTCCCATCTCCTTAAATTCCCACCTTTTTGCAGTTTCTTCAGTTTTAATCTACAGGTCATAACCAATAGATTGTGTCCAGAGTCCACATTTGCCCCTGGAAATGTCTTACAATTTAAAACCTGTTTTCTAAATCTCTGTCTTACCATTATATAATTTGAAATATTGCAGTATCTCCAGGTCTCTTCCACATATACAACCTTCTTTCATGATTCTTGAACCCAGTGTTAATCATAGCTAAGTTATGATCTGTGCAAAATTCTACCAGATGGCTTCCTCTTTCATTTCTTCCCCCCCAATCCATATTCACCTACCACGTTTCCTTATTTCCATTTTCCTACTACCGAATTGCAGTCACCAATGACTATTAAATTTTCGTCTCCTTTCACTATCTCAATAATTTCTTTTACTTCATCAAACATTTCTTCGTCATCTGCAGAGCTAGTTGGCATATAAAGTTCTACTACTGTGGTAGGCGTGGGCTTCGTGTCTATCTTGGCCACAATAATGCGTTTACTATGCTGTTTGTAGTAGCTTACCCACACTCCTATTTTTTTTATTCATTATTTAACCTACTCCTGGTTACCCCTAATTGATTTTGTGTTTATAACCCTGTAGTCACCTGACCAAAAGTCTTGTTCCTCCTGCCACCGAACTTCACCAATTCCCACTATATCTTACTTTAACTTATCCATTTCCCTTTTTAAATTTTCTAACCTACCTGCCCGATTAAGGGATATGAAATTCCACGCTCCGTTCCGTAGAACGTCAGTTTTCTTTCTCCTGATAACGACATCCTACTGAGTAGAGCTCGCCCAGAGATCCGAATGGGGGATTATTTTACCCCCGAAATGTTTTACCGAAGTGGACGCCATCTCATTTAACCATACAGTAAATGTGCATGCCCTCGGGAAAAATTTCTACCATAGTTTCCCCTCGCTTTCAGCCATTCGCAGTACCAGCACAGCAGGGCCGTTTCGGTTCGTGTTACAAGGCCAGATCAGTCAATCATCCATAATGTTGCCCTGCAACTACTAAAAAGGATGCTGCCCCTCTTTAGGAACCACACGTTTGTCTGGCCTCTCAACAGATACTCCTCCGTTTTGGTTGCCCTATGGTACGTCTATCTGTATCACTGAGGCAAGCAAGCCTCCCCACCAACGGCAAGGTCCATGGTTCATGGTTCAATGGGATGATGATAAATAAAAGTTGCGAGTGGATGAGTGTGTTATGCATTGCAAGGCAAAACACAGCCAACTGGGCACGGTATAGCAAGAGCCAACGCTGCAGCACACTACTGGAACAGAAACCTTTCATCATTTTCCACTATGGAAGTGTTTAGAGAACGTGAGCTTAAGTCCTAAACGAACATAGTGTGGATGTGTAAGCCCTCAGCCTTCGTGCACTAAATTCTTCTCATCTCAGTACCACAGCCATCGCCATCGGCGTAACCGTGGAATGCAGTAAGGGGTTGGCTGTTCGACCACAAGAAGCGGCAGCCTGCCCTTGAGTTACAAGGGGCTAGCGGAAATTCGCGGGGATAGTCAGCTGCACTGTTTTGCTGCTTTACCTACAACTCAGACTATTGTGGTCGTGACATTTCTTATACCTATTAAGTGTTGCAACAATGTATTTGTATGATTTCAGCTGTTACAACTGCGACTCTTTGGCATCACGGTAATAGGGTACGGTATTTTTTCGCCTGTTTAACTGCACAGTTTTATTTTTCGCTATCGATTTGCTGTAGTACCTTAGAACATATTCTGAGGTCAAACAGAACGACCTCAACGCGAGCCAGCATGAATTTTGAGAATATAGATCATGCGAAACCCAATTCACTTAAAAAGCACAGTTGTCCTGGTGAGTGAAATGCGTTTCGGAAATCAGTAAACACCGTTTTCCCCTGTCTGCCTTGATCTCTGGTATTCAGACTGTCGTTCGAGTCGGGTTGCACGTAGTCGATGTTTTCGGAATCCATGCTGCTTAGCAGGGGGGAGCTCATTCAGTCTGAGGTAACTCGTTACGCCTGAGTTCAGAATTATAAATTTTCTGCTTGACCAAGATTTCGTGCCACCGTGAAGACCAGCCTAGACTTCAGGGTGGCTCTAATGCCACTCTTGATTCCTTGTGGATGGCTTGGAAGTTAATGCTGATAATCTCTGAGAACTGTACACAGTCGTATGCGTGAATACAAGGTGCGCTGATAAAAAGTAAAACATTTATTAACAGTCGGCTGCTACTTGGATAATCAGCACGTGATTACCGACGCAAAAGGTAACACAGAGTTTGACAGTAGGAGTACAAAAAATATCTCGTGACCAAAGACGTAAGCGTAGTTATGGCGATTAGCTTCTTAAAAGTTTACACAAGTACAGATGGAAATTGTGCTCGAATATGTGATACAAATAAAGCAATATAATGATGTGAGTTGGACGTTTTACTGCTCTGTAACTGGCAACAGGATCGCGTTTACGTGTATGTTATCTGGGCATCACAACCAATTAAAATAAATCCCCCCCCCCCCCCCACATAAGTATAAAAAGGCAAATGTCGGGCTTGGTAGTCTAGCGATAATGAGCGTGCAGGAACAGTAGAAGTCGTGAGTTCGAATCTCGGTGCCTTTCTTTTTTTGTATTTTTAAGTGCAGTGTGCCATGTTTTTGGCTAAATATACCACTTAATCTTTTACCCTTGTTTTCGTCTGTCTGTTGCAGATCCTTTGCTTCAGGAACGGGGAGATGTATCAAGTTGAAATTTTTTTCACATACTGAGGTCGTGTTCCCTTCACGGTGTAAAATATACAGACCTAGAGGGCACTTTCTGTTGACCTACACTAATGAAAATTAGCAAGGAGCAAGGTTTTACAGTACACGTAAAGGAAAAATCCAAAACTGGGAATTTGTTATTATATCACACGGAAATTGTTATCCAACATCGAACTTCAAATTACAACATCAGTAGTTCTGCGTTCATGTTGACTGGTTCCCAATACTAAACGTCAAATATCGCGCAAGGAATGGCAGTATTGTGTTTCGGAATGTAGCCGTCATCAGATATCCATATGCGATTACTGCATCTGCATATGTCGTTCAAAGTTGCATGTGAAGCAGAACAGACACAGTTAGCCTCAATGCAGAACTTCTAATTACTCTAATAACAGTAATACTTAAATATCTGCAACATTTCGCGGTCCTGTCACCAACTGTATAAACATTAATTTTAATAATGAACAGTCTCAGTTGCACCGTTTATCTAGAATTTACCTGTGTTTCAGTCGGGATAACCCAACCTTCTTCACAATAACAGTATCTACTGTCTGTCCATAGTGGACATCGCCAAGTTAATACTACTAATTCATAAACTATCGCCAGACTGTAAAACTTATCTGGCACTGCATCGGCCCCACTTCGCGACCGCGATACGGCAGCCACGAGTGCTGTACTGGATCTCCACTATGAACACACAGTAAACATTGTTATTCTGAAGAAGGTTGAGTTATCCCTACTGAAACCTGGGTAAATTCTAGGTAAGCGATGCAACAGAGGCTGTTCATTATTAAAATAATAATACCGGTCGCCTGCTTCCTGCATGACTTTGTCACATTTATACTATTAAAATGAAAACATTCTCGAAAATCTTTTAATCCGTGGGATCGGTATCTTGCCAGGATCAATGTCGATAACGGGTGAAAATAGTCGAGATTCTCTATTCCCGGAACGTATGAACTGTCTACGTACATAATTAAGTTTGTATAACATCCTCAGCGAGCGAGTCCATTTTTTGTATATTATGCAATGTACCTTTTTTCTCTTTTGAAAATGTGTCTTAATGACGTGTAAGATTTTGCAGTTCATGGATGACTGACATGCAATGATTCAAACCCATTACATTCTTATGCCTTGTCTTAAATAACAATGCTGCAATGAGACTGAAAATTGAAACCTATTACAGGGTTGCCACAACTTTCCCCCAAGTGAAAGACCTAAATTGAAAAAAAAAAAAAAAAATAAAATGTAATGACCTCTGTGTTTCTGAACGTGTGAACAAAAATCTTAAGTACTAACATCAAAATGTTGTGTAATGAACTGCTTGTAGATGGAGAAAGGAAGCCCAATGGTAGATATGTTTAATTAAGATCACTGATTTTATTTTCATAAAGCGAAACCCATTTGGTGACGGAAATATGCATTTTCTTGGAGTTGCGAGACACATTCCTGAAAGCAGTGATGGTATTTAAAATAATCTCAGAAAAAAGTAGGCCTCTCGAAATAAATGTACAAGGTGGGCAAGAGGTGTGTCAACCAACACTGTAGGTGACTGCTAATAAAATTATGCTTCTATGTTCGTAATTGTCGGTTATTACTCACTGAGTTATGTCTATTATCTACAGGTATTGTGTGATTTTTTTTCTTTCAATAAATACACGACTTCATAGTGTACAAACTGCCTGCGATTGCCACAATTTTTTTTTCTTATCGTCCATTCTTTCAAATATATAAACTACTTTCGAAGTGCCAAAATATACTATAATAAATAAATTTTGTATCAAACGCCGCACTGTACAATATACTTGCTGTGAGACAGTCACGATTCCCGAAATACATCGCCTGGGGCCGAGGAGGGGCACCACAGTCCTAGGTCCATGGTAGTACCCGCACATTAGTGGCAAACTATGGGCTTTGGATCGGCAGGCCCGATCCGTTAGAGAGACCCACAGAAATGGCCTGCAATTTTTGCCCGCCACGAAAGTCCATTCATGTGACCAGCCATTCACATGTCACAGTCACCACGTCGATGAAATGATACCGCGGCGATAACACACGCAACGGGTAACTCGAGCAAATACTCTGAGCGTAGTCAGCAACTCACCATAAGGATGATCGCTCAGGCACATAGAAAAGACCATCAAACTCTATAACTAAATTTCTGGCTGCAGCCTTTGTCAGAAAACGAAAGTTGTTGTGACTTTTTTTTACCGCCAGTTCATTTGTCCAGTTGCGGAAGCTGTCAGGCGCTGACGCCACGCTGCAACACACCACTGCCAGGCGGGCTGCATCGAGCACAGCCCCTGTAAATCAGCAAATGCACAGTCCAGCGAGCTAAGAAAGTTGCAACTCGGTCTGCAGAGGTCCTTCGTGCATACGAGACACTAGAACAGGTGGTGCACACAACCGCGACAGTATCAGTGCTGCTGCGGACCTTTCGCTGCATCCACTGTGACTCGTGCGGCCACTGGAGTGTAAGTGTGCCTCCCGGGCAGTCCTGTCGTAGCCGACAATTGGTGCCCAGCATCGCCTCCGACTGCACGCCGCCTTCGCTTCCTGTCCACAGTGTTAACTATACAGACGGCGCTTCTACGAAATCGGCAAAAAATTAGATACACCATTTAAAGAATATTATGTTTTTGAAGAAAACTACACTGTCAAAAATTCCCTTTAACTAACAGCTAAAATTAAAAACTTTTCCATTTCTGATGATGGTAATTCCGTATCCTTTAACGTAATTAATTTACTTGCTAACATTCACATTTATGAGACTATTAAAATTACTGATGAGAATCTTCTCCAACACAAAAACCTAATGTACAAGAAATTAAAGATGTCATTAGGTTATTACTTCTGATACTCTCCTACAACTATTTCCAGTTTAACGCTGAAATTTTTTTTACGACCTTAAGCCTTTGCCGTGCCCATTTGTATAACAAGTACGCTTGCCAACAGTTTTGTTAAACATCACAAAAGGCAGTACTGTAAGAAATTGGTGTGACCTGAGCAATTTTCCAGTCTTTAGGTACGGATCTTTCTGTGAGCGGTTGTATATAATTACTAAACATGGAGCTATTGTATCAGCACACTCAGAGGAACTTGACTGGTATACAATCTGGAACGGAAACCTTGCCTTTAATAAGTGATTTAAGGTGCTTTGCTACACCGAGAATATGCACTTTCTGTTGACTGGGCTTCGGGAATGCTTACTTCGTATTCTTTGCTGAAGGAGTTTCGGAAAACCACGTTTCTTAACTCTACTTTAGTGGCACTGTCATCAGTGACTCCACTGTTACTTTCGCCCAGTGAAGGTACTGATTGCGTCTTGACACTGGTGTACTCTATGCATGATCAGAATCTCTTTGGGTTTTTCGCCAGATTTCGAAACAGAGTTTTGTTGCGGAAATTATCAAGAGCATCTCGCACTGTAGTAACCGCTATATTTAGAACTTCTGCAAAACATTGCCAGTCTTGCGGATTTTGGATTCTTTTAGATTTGGCATGCTTTTTCGTTACTTCTGCAACAGCGATTTCACCCGTTTTGTCCATGGGGGATCAGTACCATCACTTATTAATTGATGTGGTATATATATCTCTCAATTGCAATCGATACTATTTCTCTGAAATCATTCCACATCTTTTCTACGCTTACATGATCAGATCGGAAGGAGTGGAGGCTGTTTCCTTAAAAATCGTTAAGAGCATTGTCACCTTTTTTTAAACAGATGTACTTTAAGTTTCTTTTTGATGGTTGTAGGTGTTACAGTATTCAGTGTACAGGCAACTGACTTGTGGTCGCTAATCCCTGTATTCGTCATGATACTACCTATTCATCCAGGAATATTTGCTGCTAAGAGGTCAAGTACGCCTTCGCAATCATTTATGCTTCGAGTGGGCTCACGAACTAATTGTTCAAAATAATGTTTTTAGAAAGCATTCAGTACAATTTCGGCTGACGTTTTATGCGTACCGCCGCCTTTAAAGGTATAAATTTTCCAGCATATCGAGGATAGATCGAAATCAACACCGACTATAATTGTGGGAGTGGGGTACCGATTTGAAATGAGACTCACGTTTTCTTTGAACTGTTCAGCAACTATATCCTCTCAGTCGGGGTCGGTAAAACGATCCAGTTTAGTCCGATTGACAAGTATAGCCTCTACCCATACTGTTTCGCAGGAACTATCTACTTTAGTTTCACTACAAGGTAAACTACTTCTGACAGCAATAAATACTCCAGCACCAACTATGTTTAATCTATCCCTTCTGAACGTTGTTAGGTCGTTTGAAAAAATTTCGGCTTAACTTATTTCCGGCTTTAGCCAGCTTTCCGTACCTATAACTGTTTGAGCTTCAGTGCTTTCTATTAGGGCCTGGAGCTCTGGTTCTTTCCCAACACAGCTACGATAATTTACAACACCGATCGTTTCTACAACCACCTTACTGTGTGTTACCTGCCCCCTTTTAGACAGACGCCATTTCTATGTTTTCCTGAGACCCTCTAACCTAAAAATGCACCCCAGCCGCCCCCACTACCCGTGTAGTGGACTCCTGACCTATTAAGCGGAATCCAGAAACCCACTACCCTATGGCACAAGTCAAGGACTCTGAGGCCTACACAGTAAGATAACCACCCGAGCCTATGGTTCATACCTTTCATTTGGCTCTGCACCGAAGGACCACAGTCGGTTCTGTCGATGATGGTGCAGATTATGAGCTCCGCCTTAAACTCGCTTAACCATATCCGCTAAACAAAAGGAGAGAGAATCTCCAACAATCCAAAGCGACACACGCCATTGGCACCGAGTTGGGCCACCACCTGCAGTTGGGTGCACCCTGTACTCTTCATGGCATCCGGAAGCACTCTTTACAAATCAGGACTGACTCCCCCACCTTGTGCACACTGCCGTCGTTCCCCTCCTTGGCAGCCATGTTACTAAGGCGGCCAATTACGCGCCTATTATTGGAGTTCCGAACTACCAGCAAACTCACCTTCTGTGAACACACAGAATTTGCGTTCCAAGAAGCTTCCTCTGGAGGCCCTACGATCGGCCCCTCGCAAAGTCTTTCGCTGCCTGCCATACTTTGGAATGATCTCTCACTCGACCACAGGTGAGGGATCAACCTCAGCGCAGCAGACCAACATAAATGTAGGATAATGACATCACTGCTGCTCGAAGATCTGCAGTCAGAGAAGACAACTCCAAATGCAAGGGGAAAAGACACAAGATTGCTGTAAGTAAATATCAGAAACTTATTTATTATAAAGAACATTCCTAGATGTTGAAAGCGACCGAAATTGTTAATTCTACTTACGATGTTTTAAAAGAATGAACTTATATGGTAAAATGAACCAAGTCTGCTTTTCTTCATGGTTACGTGACGTTACTTATATATCTGTTTTGTATTTTTATTCGTCAATGCCTTCCGTTTAAGCTCACTCAAGCTAAACAGGTCTCTGCTGCCAAGTCATTATCAATTGTCATTGATGAAGGGTGAAAGCAAAGGAAAGAGTATTCATTTTCTTTTCCCTCATGGCGGATTTAGGGAGTTGGGATGCATGGCAAAAGCGCATTCTTACGCGACTTTGGTAAAAATAAAAGTACTTTTATACCGTAACAGCGTTGTGTACGTTGATTATGACTCTATGATCATACTGATATACTAAAAAGGACAACCAAACCAGCATCTACTGCAACGTGGATAGTAGTACGAAAAGATTTGTTTTTACTTTTTAGACATTACTCCTGACTAGAAAATTCGAAGCGCAAAGGACCGTTACAATCGAGTCTGCACAATTCGAACTTCGAATAATTAATTCTATTTAACTCGACTTTACTCTAGATGAAATCAGGAAAAATCGAAATAAAATTTTTATTTTCTTTTTACTAACGTATTTCCAGTTTTCTTACATGTTTTTTGCTTTAGTATTTGAAAAGGAAGGTACACACAAATGTTCGAAAATACATAAATTCAGCTTCATTCATTTTTCAATGCTGAATCAACTGTCACGAATGGTTGCTTTTTGTCAATTAAGTTTCTCATAAAGGACCTTATGTCTTTGGAGCTAGCTTGTCACTCCTTATTTGTATCTGAGACTTCTGTTCCCAGACTAACCGTAAATGTCTTAGCGTTCCGTAAAGCTATAACCTCCGACATATACCTTTTGTACCCTGCATTGAGTAAGGCAATACCATAAACTTTCGCCTCGCCCGGTCTGCTTGCTCCCGCTTTTTAATACTTATGAGCAACATTATCTTTCCGCTCGATGATCGTTTGCAGCTTGGATGGTGGAATCCCGAAACAATTCGTTACCTGCTACTTCTCGTTGCATTCCACAGCGTCGAAACTCGTTTCTGTTTTACGAATGTCGGAAACTTCCTGGAAAATATCCTAAAGTGAAAAACGTCTACTTTCTCCGTGGTAGAAGTTCCTTGTGTGACAAAATGGCGTCAGATTTGAATCACTATTAATTACGAGACTGACAGTGCGCAAACAAAGGTTAAGTCCACGTGGTTGTCACTTATTGCCTGTATTGGCATATGCGGGTCATTGTTAGGAATCATCTTTATGTAAAGTTATAAACTGGTGTAGCTGTAAGATAGGATTCTCATTTGTGTGTCATTGCGATGAACAGCTTAGGGAGCGCCGCTAGGAGTAACAGAAAATAAAAATATTCGCCGGAATATAAACGAAAATCTATATTGAGTTTAAACCTACGACACAAAGGGAGAGTTCGTCTCAGGACTTGTAAATATGCTCTAAATTACAGAAAACGCGAGAAAAGCCCTCCCAGAAGCCTAAATAGGGCAGCGCTGAGAGAAGGCGACAGCTCCCTCAGAGTCGGAAAAAAAGGAAGAAATTGCGCAACGCGATAACGTACTCAAAGGCTATATCGTACCCCAGCCACTGAAAAGTCCAAAATTGTGAGTGTGAACACTGTAATAAAGATATTGATAACTTAATTTCATATTAATATGAAACACATGTTACGATTTTATCCCGACGTTTTCACGAAAAATGTACGGCGCAGACCTGAACTGCACACACAGAAATTTATTTGCAACGGATTAATAATATGCTGTGGTATTTCGTGCATTGTTAAAACAACTGATGAAACAGACAGAATTATCTGGTGTAAGCTAGGCGTTGACTTGTAATTATAGAATGTCTGCGGGTCGTTTTGATATGACAGTCGCCTCGATTAGTGAAGAAGTTGCTTCGGTTTTCTCGAGGCATTTGGGAACAGGTTGAAACAAACGATTAACAACCGTCGACTGCATACAGTCGCAAAGGCTGATTTCAAATGTCTTTGGTAACTGTAAAGCTACTTCACCTGGGTAGGGGGGACAGCTACTAGTCGGAGGTAAACACTTCCTCCTCACAGCGTTCTAATGTTGCCGGCTACACTATGCCACTCAGCGTCCGATGTAAACACAGCCGACAACAGGAAGTGTGACAGGTCTACCAGACCGAGTTCAGAGCAGGAAACGGCCGGGGTCCCCGGTGGTCTAGTGGTAAGGGGGTCTGGAACGTTCCAGCGCCTCGGCTGGGGCGAATAGCCCCAGCCGGGCCGGGGTTCAATCCCCGGCCGGCGCTGGAATTTTCAGATTTCCGAACACTAGCCTCCACCTCTGCCCTGGCATGTGGCGCATGCCGGGCACCCCCGTGGGGTCCGTGCTTCGGATCCCACGTGGAGCTCACTCCCACACTACAAAATATACCTCATTATGCTGCTGCAATCACTTATTTTAAATTTTAATACGCACACTTTCTTCACCAGACCACATCCACATATATTTTCCAGGTACTTTCTACATAAGACATCTCACTGTCGCAAGAAACTGCATAGTATCATGAACATTTGTAGGATTGCAACAATGAAATGAAATCCTCACTAAAAAAACTAATAAGTTTTATTTTCCTTTTTGTGCTAAATGCTGCTAAGATAAATACCAAAACAGCTTTCATTTTCTTGTAGGTAATTATGAAAGTAAGTTTGGCTATAATACTGAATAAATTATCTCAATGTCGAAGAAATGCAAAATATTATATCAATACCATCACACAAGATATTTTCAGGTGTCTCAGTCTGCCTTTTCTTTTTAGTATCCTGATTGATTATACGATAATAAATAAATTCTGTATCAGAAATCGTTTCGTAACAGTTCACACTCAGTGCCATTTATAAGTGAATATTTTCAGTAACTGTAGTTTCAAAACGAACACAGGCCTTTTTTTCAAATTATTCAAGTGTCAAAATGAGATTAAGATAGGATACAGGTCACTAATGAGATAAACTCTTTGTTTGTATGATACAGGATAATTCTCCTGGTCTTATGTCAGCTGAATGCTAAATTAAACAGTTAACATTTAAAAAAATGAATTTTACTGACAGGTCTACATGTCTCATATAATATTTCTGTTGGTAGTTTCATGACAACCTCTAAGGCTCAGCTTTATATAAAAGTACCTTGCAGGTCAGAAAAGAAATTTTATTACTACCTCTACAGATTCAGTTGGTCTATTGTTGTTGTACTATTGTTGCATTGCGAGAGAGAGACTGCTACTATAGCTGTTTTCTTTTGCTATTAAATTCCGTGCCATATCTCCATTCTAAATGCTAAAAGGCGTGGATAAAACTTTTAGCAATACTATTTCCTTTTCACCACATCGCTGCTAGGTGTCGCTACTGGTCCCTCATACAGTCAGTTGTCTGTAGCGCAGGGCTTCGCTACCAGAGGGCTCTAGCGGAGCTGGCGACGACTCACTCTGCCGGGATTTGCTGCTTCACTCCTGAACGAGTACGCCAGCTGAGATACCCGCTAAATCCTCACACTAAACGAGAAGCGTAATAGCACCAATACCAAATAAGGCAACTCGTGGTCAGTGCGAATATTTTCAAACCACCACTATGATAACTCCTAGCTGAAAATACTGATACAAACTATTTGCGGAGGAATGGAGCACCTTACAGAAGCTGATTTAGAGGAAAATCTTTTTGGAGGGAACAGCACCTATATTTATAACATCTTTCGATACAGAAAAAACTTTTGACGATGTTGACCAGAATATACAGTTTGAATTTAAGATGGAACCAGGAATAAAATATAGCGAGAGAAACATTACTTAGAACTCCACCAGAAATGAGACAGAGGCTGTACAAGTCGAAGGACATAAAAGTAAGGCAATACGTGAGAAGTGAGTGAGACAGCGTTCTAGTCCATTGCCTGATGTTATTCATTCTATATGCACGGTGTTTCACACTACTCGTGACTATACAGGGGATTTAACTGATCAAGTTTTACATAGGAATCTACTTCTGAAAACGTCATCTTGCGATGCTACAGAACGTCAAAGTTATAGGAACCGGCAACTACAAAAATAGATGGATCCCATGAAGATGTTACAAACTTTCTAAGATGATGCAGATGGATAAATGCGTACATTTGTGATTATGTCCTTGCACCGGAAAATTATAACAGAAAACCTTTCTGTTACCTCTGACAGTATGTAACGTTATCGTTGTTGCTGGGATGTAGGACAGGAAACTTGCAGAGGCGGTGGTATGGAACGAAAGAAGAAAACAATGTGCAGTATACATAGGCTGTAAGATGCATACATCATGAACCATGAGCACTTGTTCATCATCGCTTGCGTGAAAGCCATCTCCACTATTGAACAAGTGCTTACAGCTCCAGAATTATGCAGTTTAGAGTTCCATGTTTACTGCACTTTTTTTCTTGTTTCGGTCTATACTGCCGCCTCTGAACTTTGCCTACCCTACAATCCTAGCAACAACAGTACCAGTACATGTATTCCACTGTCAGAGGCAGGATAACGATTTTCACTTACAACTTTCGACACGTTTGTTTCCGGTACAGGGGCCCTTACCTCAAATCGATACATTTGTCTGTTTCCATCATACTAGGAAGTTTGTAACACAATCACGGATCATCTTGCATATACATACATTTACCGGAGCTGGCGCCTGTGACTTTGATGCTCCACAGCGTCGGTGGGTGACGTTTGCAGGCATGAGTTTCTATGTAAAACTGCAAGCTCTAGAAGTGTTGTGGCTCAGTGGTCTGAAGAAGATGATTCTTGCGAGGAAGGAAATATATTTGAAGATGCAAGTAGTGAAGAATTAGCCAATGAACCTGCAGATGTGAATATTGAGGCAGATGGCAGTCCTTCCGATAATATTACTTCATCAGAGTCTGAAAATGGAGCACCACCACAAAAAGGTATAGAAGACCACACATACATTAGTCGGAATGGAGCGATTTGGAAATTAGATCCTCCTGCAACTTTTCGTACGCCTGTCCATAACATCGTAAAGAAGGCATCTAGTCCAGCCCTTGGTTTGAATACCTGTAAACCTAAGGATGCCTGGGACTATTTCATCTCCAAGGAAATGATCATCTGCACAAATATTGAAGGCAGAAGAGTGGCTGCTTTACGTGGAAAAACGTTTTGCTTGCTGGAATGGTGGGTTTTCTTGGTCTTTTACTGCTTTCTGGTGATGAGAAGACTTGGGATGTCCTTATTAGAGAATTATTCTAGGATGAAAAGGAAAATCCTACATAGAAGGCTACCTTGTCAGTAAATAGATTCGAGGATATAAGGAGAATGATTAGATTTGATGACAGGCGTACCCGTGAAGCTCGATCTGCAGATGATGCAGCAGTTCGCTATGTATGTGAACTATTTCTTGATAAGTGTAGAAATAGAATGAATCCCAATCATTCGCTCACAGTTGACGAACAGCTAGTCCTAATCCGTGGAAGATGCAGCTTCACCCAGTATATGCCCTCTGAACCAGCCAAGTGCGGCATAAAAATATTTTTGTTATGTGATCATATGCTTTAGAGGGAACTGTTTACACGAGAAGGAAGCCCCATGAATTTATTCAGAAAAATCTTGGATTGAATGTAGTGAAAGATCTTGCTAAAAGCATTCAATGATCATCAAAAAATATTACCGTTGACAACTTCTTTACTAGTGTGCTTCAGAAGCAAATTACAGTGGTGGGAACAATCAAACAAAATAAACCAGAAATTCCTAATGAGATGAAACCATCTGTCTCAAGAGCAATTCATTCCTCTTTGTTTGCATTTATAGGTGTCATTACAATGGTGAGCTATCTTCCCAATAAGAAGAAGTCTATAGTTCTCATTAGCACAATGCAATACGACAGAAACATTGATGAAACTCATGCAAAAAAGAAACCAGATGCAATAAACTTCTATAACTCTACGAAGGGTGGAGTAGATAAATGGACCAGAATATTCGTTATTACACTTGCAAGAGACAAACGAGAAGATGTCCATTTGCATTATGGATGAATATGATGGACATCGCAGCAATGACCACTGAAATTTTATTTTCCGCCCAACATCTGACATACCATAGTGGAAGAAGCAATAAAAGGCATTTGTTCCTAAGAGGTTTAGCAGAGGAAATGGTAAGACCTCTAATGGAACTTCATATTCAGATCCCTAATCTTCCAAAGAAAATCGTTGATGATTTGCGAAGATGTCATATTGCCGAACCAACTACATGTTTCAGGAAAAAGAAGAAGATGCAATTATTGTCCATATAAGAAACACAGGAAAAGTGCTATGACATGCATTAAGTGCAAACCCAACATTTGTAAGGAACATAGTGGCGTTCTTTGTGCTTCTTGTTTGTCACATGTTGGAAACTAAGAAAGATGCAATTTTATGTGAACAATGAATAATAACTTTTTATAAAAATATTGCCTATATACATAATACTGTGAATAATGAGCATGTTTTCATTGAAGAAATTGGTTGTAATAAGTGTTTTAAAATGTAAACTGCAAGTTATAAGTGAATTAATAAAATAATTTGTATATGTTGTTTGTAAAGGAAAGTAACTAATAAAAATTCACTCTTAGAGTTTTATATAAAAAATTTTAATCAGGCCCACCAGATCCTGTCACTGTATCTTAGGAATCTTGCAATATGACAAAAAATTTGACAGAACGAAATTTAACTCCAAAGAATGAATATGTGGAAAGAGGAAAATTTTAAATTAGGTCAGGGCCTTGGAGGCCCTGCATATGCATTCACGTTTGTTTTCGGCACCATGCATCCTAGCGTTAAGAGAAACAGAATGTTTGCATAAAGGCAAACCGCCGGGCTGTCCCCGAGTGAATGATACAGACGTCGAACGCATCCGCCACAGTTTCACGAGGGGTCCGCAGAAATCCGTTCGCCGTGCAGCTCGACAGCTCAGCACGCCCCCGATGTCCGTCTGGCGTCTATGCGTCGACGTTTCTGCATCAAACAACATTAAATTCAGCTACTGCGAGCTGTTCGTGAGGGTGCTAACATCGTGTGAAGTTCCGTAATTTCACTCTTGGCAAGGTGGAGCATTGCTGTTTTCTCCCACAGTTAGTGTTTAGTGACGAGGCAACACTCCATTTACACGGAGAGGTGAACTGTCATAATGTGACAATATGAGGTACGGGACAACCACAAGAAGTTGTACAACATAAAATATACTCTCCTAAATTTAATATTTGTATTATGTATTCCTATTTTTTGTCTGCATCCTAGATATTTATAGGCATCTGATTATTCCAGCGCTTCTATGCAGTCGCTGTGGTTATCCAATATGTAATCTTCTTGTTTAGTGTGTTTTCCCTTGCCTATGCTATTTTTCTTACATTTGTCTGTTCCAAAAGCCATATTTATATAATTGCTGAATACTTATGTTATCTTCAGTAATTGGTTGAGTTGTTGATTTGTTGCTGCCAGTAGTTTTAGATCATCCATGTGTGGGTATGTTCCAGTAATATTGTATCCATAATTTGTATTATTTAGCATGTTGGATAGTGGGTTCAGAGCAAGGCAGAACCAGAAAGGACTTAATGAGTCTCCTTAGTATATTCGACGCTTAATCTGTATTGGCTGTGATGTGATATTATTTGAATTTGTCTGGATATTAAGTGTCGTTTTTCATTACTATGTTTAGGAACTGTATCAATTTAGGATCTACTTTGTATATGTCCAATATTTATAGTAACCATGAGTGGGGTACACTATCAAAACCTTTTCGGTAATCAATGTATGTGTACTGTAGCGACCTTTGTTTAGTTTTAGCTTGATATGTTACCTCTGCATCTATTATCAGGTGCTCTTTACATCCTCGTGCTCCTTTGCAACAGCCTTTTTGTTCTTCATTTGTAATTTTGTTCTGTGTTGTATGTATCGTTATTTTCTGTGTAATGACTGAAGTTAATATTTAGTATATTGTTGGTAGGCATGTCATGGGGCAATAATTTGCTGGGTTTGCTGTGTGTGCTTGATCTTTAGGTTTCAGACACGTTATTCCTTGTGTATGTGTATCAGGGAATGTGTATGGGTCTGCAATGTAACTGTTAAATAATTTAGTTACATGTGAATGTGTTGACGTGAACTTCTTTAGGCAGAAATTTGCTATTTTATCTTTTCCAGTGGTTTTCCAATTGTGTGTAGAATTAATTGCTTTGGTCGCTTCATGTTGCAAAATTATCACTTCAGGCATTTGTGGTATCATCTTTTATGTCTCTGTTTCCGCTTGTATCCACCGTGCATGTCTTTAATGTTGTATCAGGTTTGACCATATGTTGCTTCAGAAGTGTTCCATGTCTGTTATGTTTGGTGGATTGTCTATTTTAATGCGTGTGTTATCTATTGTCTGGTAAAATTTCTTTTGGTTTGTGTTGAATGTTTGGTTTTGTTTCCTTCTATTTTCACTTTTTTTGTATGTTCTAAGTCGTTTGGCCAATGCTTCTAATTTCTGCTTCTTTTCATCTAATTGCTCTATCGCTTCTTGTTGTGAGATTTTACCTAACCTTTTTCGTTTTTTATATGATATTTCTTTTCTTAGAAATTGTGTTAGCTGTCTGATGTCTTCTCTCAGTTTTTCTATTCCGATCTGTAGCCTGTGTTGCCATGCAGGTTTTGTGGGTTTCTTCTGTGTGTTGGTTGGTTCTGATGTCTGTCTAGTGTGTAAATTTAGTGTAGAGAATGCTCCTATTTAAACCAGTAGTTGTAACTCTCCCATAGTTGTTTTTTCATTTATTTTGTTGTGTATGATTGTGTTGATAGTTTTTATTGTTGTTTCGACTTGTGGGTTATTTTGCGGTGTATGCAAGAATGGTCTAATGTCTGTATTTGTGTCTTTGTATTCTATATATGTCAGCTGAAATTTTTCTTTTATATCTAACATGTGTGTCACTTCGTGTTCTATTTGTACTTGTTCTGGTGGCAGTCTTAAGATTTCGTTTCCCTTTGATTGTTTAATTGATGCGTGTTGTTCTTCGTTTGTTTGCTCTGGGATGTGTGAGTCCATTACTGTATTATTTTCTTCTTCTTCTTCTGATTGGGCATTATTTTGTTCCAGTATTTGTTGTACTCGTTGTTTGATGTTTTCTAATTCTGATTATTACACAGATCTGATCAGCTAGTCGTTGTTCTGTTAAAAATTTTAATTCTGGGCATCTGGTAGTAAATGTTGTGTATACTTGTGATCTGTATCCAGTTGTATTGGTTGCTAGGTTTGTTGCTTGTTATTATTATTATTTCGTTGTTGTTCTGTTGGTTAACGTGTGAGTAGCGTTGCCAGGTTACTTGCTACAGTAATTTCTTTTTTTTTTTTTTTTTGCCTTTGCTAGAGCCGTCTTTTAAGTTTGCAGGAGCCACCGCTAGTTGCTTCTATTGGATTGCGACATTACTGTTCTTTCGAAATGTGCCGTTTGTTACTCTTAAAACCAACATGGAGAGCTCCCCAGCGGTGGGGTCGACTTTTTGAAACCAAATAAGCGGTAGTGTAACTCAAGACCCCCCAGTATCAGACCCTGCATCCAGGTGGGCCTCCGTTTGCAAGTAACTGACGCAGAAGAGTTTGGAATTTTGCGTCATGCTATATAGCGTTAAGGAAGTCTTATTCCATAGTCTGGTTGCGTGTCATAATGGTTAGGACAGAAGCTTAACCATGCCTCGTCAGGTGCAGTAAATTTTTTTTTAAATCCTTATCGAAATGACTTTGGTGCCTATTTTTACTCAATTTATTGTTTTAAATGTAATTTCTTTCGTTCTATTCCTCTGTCACATCGTTTTAATCACCGTATGAACTTTTCCATTTGTTTCATTTTTCTTTACATCATTCTTCTTCCAATCGGAATTTTTGTGAATGTGTATTTTATTGTACCTATCTGTTTGACTATTCAATTACTTCAAAACTCCGATAAATTAATTAAAAAAACAAAAGACGAAATAATCTATTTATATTGACTGTGCATTAACGTGAAAAACGTATTTTTCGTTACAAGACGTGCCTTTTTTTGCATGGTAATCGACATACAAATATTTGAAACATAACCTAAATTCTTTGTGTACTATGGAAATGTATGGTAGATGAGGATATGAATGAGAGAAAGTTTTCTAAGTAAAACAAAATTCAAGCAATGTGAGAAATCGATATAATGAACACAATAACGAAAACACAGGGCCATAAAAATAGGAGAAATTAAATCGGAATTAATACATGAAGATAATTAAAAGTTCACGAACAAATATTTCCAGTGGAAAATGGATGATAAAAAGAAAAATTAGAGCAAATGAAGAAGTTCATATCACTATTGAATCACGTGACCGAGGAGCGGAAATAAAAAAAAATATATTTACATCAGTTGAATGAAAATGATTATCAATATCACTTCGATAAACACCTAGCATAGATTTCTTCCTCTGGTGAGATTCAAACCCACAACCTCATGCATGTGAAGCTAGTATCCTTTCCAATACCCTCACAACCAACTTAGGTCATTCGGCTTTCTTCACGTTATTGAGTCTCACACAAAATTCCGAATTTCTTTTCTCGTCAGTTCCTCGAAACCGTCTACCCACCAGGATGAATGGCTGCACTGTGTAATACTTGGGTGCTTAACCTACATAACCATATAGATGGTTACAGAAAGTCGATCCTACCCCTGGAGAAATCTCCTTGTAAGACATAACGAAAGAGTGCCGCCGTTACGGTGGTGGACACACAGTTAGTAGTGTAGCCATAGTAACACAAACGGTCTGAAAACTGCACGATCTAAGCAACGAGGGACTACCTCGCACTTAGTCCAATGGAAAATCTCCAGAATTACTAGAAGACTTGTAGCCAATGAACCGAGTCCCCTGAAGTCATTTAGTCCGTAGCGACTGTTGAGAACCTTCAGAGCAGTCATTACGATTCGCACTCTACTACTTCGATGTTACACGTTCGGTGTCCTACTCTATGGAGCTGAGTCATGGACTGTATTAGGCATTTGAAATGCGATCGTATGGAAAAATATTAAGGATACCATCGACAGATTTAGTCAAAAGTACGGCGGTACGAAAATGTAGAAATTCTCAACAGCATCCAGAGAGCAAAACTCGATTGTTTTGGTAGCGCAATTCCGCAACAACAAATAAAACCTGTTGAAATTAATAATTAAAGGAAACATTAATGGCCGGCAGTCTGGACGAGCGTTTCTAGGCGCTTCAGTCTGGAACCGTGCGACCGCTACGGTCGCAGGTTCGAATCCTGCCCGGGAAATGGGTGTGTGTGATGTCCTTAGGTTAGTTAGGTTTAAGTAGTTGTAGGTTCTAGGGGACTGATGAGCTCCGATGTTAAGTCCCATAGTGCTCAGAGCCATATGAACCATTTTTTGAAAGATTAATGGAATATGTGATCCACGACGCACAGGATTAACCTGGCTAAATAACTCAAACCAGCAGTTTGGGTTCAGCACTGAATCAATGGTCTGAAAAACCATGGACGGACAACAGATCATGCTATCGATCGGCAGTGTTACTGGAGGACGAGTTACTTAAGAGAGGAAGAATGACAATGCTTAAAAATTACATAAATGCTCACCATTAAATCTAATACTCCACTCATATAATCGCGCTAGCTGCCATTACAATTAATCTGCAATTGGCATACAGTTAAAATTTTTTGAACCTAGTGCTCTTAACAGCACTCATGTCACCACTTATTTTAATCAATGTACGTATTTTCTCAGACATCCACCGTACGAGGACGCACTGAAAAGTAATGTCGACAGATGTTTTACGTGAAAACTCGCAAAGCTTTTTAAATAAAACAAACTTCATTAACATTCTACATTGTATTCTTCACGTCTATAAATTTATTTCTCAAGACACTCACCCTCGGAACCAGCAAAATTTCCCCAACTAGATACTATTTTGTTGACACCGTCACAGTGTATTGTTTGACTATGTTAACAGAGCCACAACCTTACCCCTGCTTGCACCGCTTGACACAACTGAAGTGCTCAAAGGTTTTCTTAGTTTTGCGATAGACGAAAATCGAGACTGTGTGTAGGATGATCGACGGCAGTGAACCAAGGACGTCGGCTTGCTGCAGATGCCGCAGCGATCGTGTGTAGTTTGGCACTGCCGTGCTCAAGGAGAGTGTGCTCCACATGCGGACGAAGTCTTCGAATTCGTTCTTTTAGTTTTGTGAGCTCTTTCTCACCCACCAACATAGTCACTCAGATAAGAGAGGTAACTATCCAAAATAAGGATAAACACTTGTTACAAGACGCTCCTTACGCAAAATCAGAGGGCTGTAGGAATCCAAAGTAAAGATGTAGAATGTTACTGACTTCATCAAATAAAACAGACCGAGTCGTTATCTTCTCAGCACGCCGTCGTGTTATAAGCACAAAAATCCAAAAAATTGCTCTGAAACAAAGTATGCTGTACTTTTAAGTGAAGATCTTTGTAATGTACATCTGTATTAAACGTTATGCTGGTGATATATGGTGACAATGCGTATTTATATTTACAATGAAGAGAGATTGACCAGTGGCCAATATACAACTAAAACCAAGTTGTCAGATGGATATTAACTGCAATGGATTAGTGGAGAAATACAAGGATGAAGAAGTAGTTCGATTGTCTTGCCGCATGCATGCTGTAGAGCACATCTTCCACCGGACTGCCTTGATGATGCATGGATGGTAACAGCGTAGCAAATGCCCGGTGGCGAAAAGGTCATGAATTCGTTGACTATATAGTCAGTCAATAGATGGAAAATCCTAGTACACCATCTGAAATGTGGAATTGGTGAAGACAGACAGTCGACCGAAATTATATCGAAATAAATTCATGCTTAACTTGTCTTCAGTTGCGTTAGGTAACACCTCGATAGCTAACACATCTGCGTTCAGAGAATTTATTTCGAAGTGATTTCGGTCAGCTATCTACCGTCATCAATTCGATGCACAGGACCATGAATACTGTCGAAGTTTGGCATAGCAAACGATACTCAATCAGGCAAAGGTATCTGAACCTACAATTTCTGATCAATATGCTAAAGGAGAATGTAATAAAATCAATACCTGAAATTAAAAAAAAAGTAATCCGTCGGTTAGCCTATTCAGTGAAAGAGATTAAAAATAAATCCGTGTTGAAAAGGAGTTAAAAGATATTTTAAGAATACATAATGACTTGGTGGATTTAAGGAGTTTAAAATTTACGTCATTCGTACGAAAAGTTCGTAAAATAAGACAGAAGTAATGTTGTAGAACGGAAAATGTAAAAAAAAAATATTTTTTTAAACACGGCTATGCACTATGTGCATAGACAGCCTTAAGCCTAGATAAAATGTGGAGGGGCGATCTTATTACAAAACACAGCCTCCCCATTGTCGCGGCTTCCCTTGCAGGTCGCAGAAACCGCAGCTAAAATGTATGTGGCCAGAAACACCACGTTGACTCACGGGTCGCCGAGTCCACGGCCGCAGAAGCCCATGACACCCTTTAAGAGGCGGCGAGGCATCTCGTACAGTAGTTATATGAGAGTGAATTTATTCCTCGCTCCTCATGAGACATCATCAAACTTATTTTCCTGCTTCTGGAGTGTCTACAGCGAGTATGAGGGAATCCCGAAACGTGACATCTTACTTTTGTACTGCTCTTCGTTCCACACCTTCAAGGACGAACTTCTTTTCTGTGGCACTCGAACACTTGTACTTCTTCGATGTCATTTTCACGGCGGATCTATGTACTGTGCATATGCTTTATTGAGAAAACACAGGAATTTTTCAAAGTGTTTAGGGATGAAACGATTATCTTAATAACCGATAAAACAATTCCAGATATCGAGTAATATGTACCGGCTGGCACTTCATTACGAAATGTTTACGGGGCTGTCTGTTATGACAGCCGCATCCGTTTATGGAATGTACCGAACACAGGAGGTTTCTTCGGTAAACAGAAGTTCTTACATGGGTCTTGACAACACGATCGAATTACAGAGGTTCAAATAGTGAGACGCGACTGTGTGGAACTGCATAGGCAGATTTCGGTCCCTGGAAATAATTGTAACTCAACTAAGGACTTTATAGCGACACGAACGTCAGCCGGGTAAATAAGTCCCACACTAAGTGGACATCCAGCGGACGCAGGTAAACACTTCCTGTTACACCACGCCACTGCTGCCTCGGTGTAAACACGGAGGACAGCAGGAAGTGCACTACGACCACTAGCTGGACTCCAGAGCAGGAAACAGCCGGGGTCCCCGGTGGTCTAGTGGTAAGAGGGTCTGAAACGTTCCAGCGCCTCGGCTGGGGCTATTCGCCCCAGCCGGGTCGGGGTTCAATCCCCGGCCGGCGCTGGAATTTTCAGACTTCCGAACACTAGCCTCCACCTCTGCCTTGGCATGTGGCGCATGTCAGGCACCCCCGTGGGGTCCGTGCTTTGGATCCCACGTGGAGCTCACTCCCACACTACAAACTGTACCTCATTATGCTGCTACAAACATTTAAAATTTTAATTCACACACTTTCTTCACCAGACTTCATCTACATATATTTTAAGGTATTTAATATATCTCACTATCAAAAGAAACTGCTTGGTATATTTGTAGGATTACAACTATCAAATAAAACCCTTACAAAAAAAAGATTTTGTTTTCCTTCGTGTACTGAATACTGCTGAGGTAAATACCCAAACATGTGCCATTTTCGTGTAGTTAACAGTCAATATTCGAAAAAAAAAGGTTATCATACTGATTCATATATTACATACTGTATTTCACACGTTCTCAGTGCTGAAAAAGCAGTAATTATTTCAACGTCATAAGAAAATGCCAAATATTACATCAATAGCAAATCACAAGCCAACGCTGTGTTATTTTTAGTATCATGATTGACTATGTGATAAATAAATCCTGTATAATTGCATTTTCAAAAACGAACAAAGGCCTTCTTTTTTCTCAAATTATTCTAGTATCAAAATGGGATGTTTGATGTGACACAGGTCACTAAAGAGATAAACTCTTTTTTTGTATGAAAAACGTTGTTTCTTGTGGTTTTATGTGAGCTGAGTGCTGTATCAAACAGATAACACTTAACGTTAACAAGAGGAATTTCTTGGCGATTTCACTAACACGCCCATATATTTGATATAATATTTCGATTAATAGTTATATGACTACCTCTCTGCCTCTACTTTATGTAAAAGTATCTTTTGGATCAGAAGAGAAATTATATTACTACTTCTACGCGTTAAGTCTGGTTGAATGAAAGAGATTGTAATGGCCTCAGCCGAAGATGCTGAATGTTACCTTCTCTGCAAGGCATTTGCCATCGGTAATGAGTGAAACTGTAAAATAGGAAAAAGAGATGAAAAAAGTCTATTACTGTTGTACTATTATATCACTAGCGTTGCATTGCATAAACTTACTTACAGTTCTCGTTGCTGTTCAATATTCTTTAACTCACTATACCGTGCGATTATTTTGTTAACATTTAATATAACAGTAGCCCTGTTCCGAGCCACAAATCCATTTTTAATGCTTAAAAGAGTGGACAAAACTATTAGTAATACTAAATTACGAAGAGGGAATGATGAATGTAACATTCTGCGTACATTAATGTCGCTCGAGATGTAGTTTGCATTATATGTTAAGAGAACAGAATTATTTTGTAATGTGTGAAATACACAAAAATACGGTAACAGACAAACCGAGCAGTGATGCCGTAGTCTGTTTTGTAATAATAGTGTAAAGGAAGAAATAAACAGCAACTAGACATTTAAGTCACTCAATATTCGCGGCCATTTTGCGGTTCATCACTTCGCTGCTACGTGTCGCTACTAGTACCTCACACACTTCGTTGCCTGTAGTGCAGAGCTTCGCTACCAGAGGGCTCTATCAGCATCGGCGGGGACTCACTCTGTCGGCGTTTGCTGCTTCACTGCTCAACATCTATGCTCGCTGATATGCTGCTAAATCTTCAGAATAAACGAAAAAAACAACACCAACACCACATATGGCAAATAGTGATAATTGTGAATACTACCGAACCATCTCTTTCATACGTCCTGGCTGAAAATACAGATCCAAAATATTTGCAGAGGAATGGAACACATTAGAGGAGACGATCTAGAGGAAAATCGAACACACTAGCCGCTAGAGATCGGTTGAAGAAATTCAACCCATATTTATAACATCTATAGATGTAGAAAATAACTTTTCACAGTTTTGACCAAAATATACAGTTTGAATTTAAGATGCAACCAGCAATAAAATACAGTGAGCGGCATGTTATCTAGAGCTCTGCCAAAAATCAGCCAGCAGATGTAAGACTTATAAGGAAGCCGGTAGTTGATAGTTGAGGAGGGAGAGAGAGAGAGAGAGTTTGCATACAGAAAGTTTCACACGTCGTGCGACACACTTATCGCGTTTGTAGAGGGGACCTACCTGGGAATCGATGTCTGGAAACGTCATCCAGCGACGCTACAGAGTAACAAAGTTACAGGCACTGGAGTCTGTAAAATATGTGTACACAGGGAGATCCAATGAAGATGTTAGCAATTTTCTATGATGATGGAGATGGATAAATGTATAAATTTGAGGTTATGTCCCTATAACGGAAAATTGGAAGAGAAGACATTCCTGTTACGTGTGACAGTATGTACCGGTAGTGTTGCAGCTAAGATGTAGGGCAGGAAACTTTCAGAGGTGGTAGTATGGACCGAATGTCCAGTACACATGGGCTGTAAAATGCATACCTTAAGAGCTGTGAGGACTTGTTCATCTTCGCTAGCATAAAACATATCTCCACTGTTGAACAAGTGCTCATAGCGCCTCAGGTATGCATTTTGTATCCCATGTTTACCGGACATTTTTTTCTTACTTTGATCCATACTACCACCTATGAAAGTTAGCAACAACAGTACCAGTACTTGTATTCCGCCGTCAGAGGTATGATAACGATATTCCCTTGTAACTTCCGGAACATGATACATGATCAAATTGATACATAATCACGGCATCACACTCTACTTACATACATTTGCCGGAGCTGGCGCCTGTATTTTGATGCTCTGTAGCCTCGTTAGATGACGTTTGCATGCATGAGTTACTAGGTAAAATTGCAAGCTCTAGAAATGTGAAACACCTTGTATAAAGAAAGCAACATACGAAACGAACGAGATATTTGGGAAATTAATCGAAGATAAGAAAGAAGAAATAGAAATTGTTTCCAAATCGACCTTTCATTTCGCTGCTGCTGATTTGAAATTTCGTGGCATTTATTCGCTCTGAAGAGGATCGTTGAAACGATGGTCGAAATGTCGTTATTTTAGTTGTTTCACTGTTGCACAATGAAATGGCCTAGTACCCAAAATGATTTTCTTAAATTTGTTTGTAGGAATTCTATCGCTTCTCAACGATATTTTCAGAATGATAGTAGTATTTTTTCCTACACCTACCAACTTTAATAGTGCTAGAAATGATGAAAATAGTACCTAATACTTTTTGATATGGAGACAGAGACGGTGCTTGGTTTTAATGATAACAATATACAGGAAAATTCAGCCATGTTTCTGCGAAGTAGCATTACGCCGAAATTCTGAAATACATCCGTATATTTCGAATGTGGTACAACAGCTGTAGGTAGGAGACGAGGTACTGCAGAAGTAAAGCTGTTTAGACGGGGCGTGAGTCGTGTTTGGGTATCTCAGATGGTAGAGCACTTGCCCATGAAAGGCAGAGGTACCGAGTTCGAATCTTGGTCCCGCACAGAGTTTTAATCTGCCACGAAGTTTCATATCGGCGCACACTCCGCTCCAGAGGGAACTAATTCTGGAAACAGCTGTATAGTTACTGGAGAGATACAGGATGTTCCAAAATCACGTTAAAACTTCTAGGGAACTGAGTAATGATATTCTGAAGAGGAGCCCATGTATGGAAAGGTATAACCGTGCTACAGCCGTATGAATACACTTTCGCTAATGTGGTATGCAACAGGGTTATAATCACTGGAGGGGGGGGGTTACTTACGTCGGATCGTATGATGTCATTTGACAGCTGTCTCCTCTCTGACCTGGTTCGAGTCTCGTTCATGTTTCTGTGAGTGTTAGAGGAACATTGCTGAGTACACTTTTGCCGAATACACCGACACGAGTATTGTGTGGCCAAAGCGCACAGTACTGGGAGAGCTGCTGGTCGCCTTTATCAAGATCGTTTTCCACAACGTCTGAATCCTCCCCACACGCTTTTCGTTACCATTGCGCAACGTCTTCGAGTAAGGGTGCCTTCACCGTTTAGCAGGTGCGTCTGAGGTGCCCCGTGGAGACGCAGCGCACGAGAATTGGAAAATATATTTATATGGATATGGTGTCTGTTCTTTCGGACATGTCCGAAAGGACTCTACGAATGTAGTGTGTGGTCATACAAAGGTGAGAAAGTGGGTCTCGCGGGAGGCGTGCGCGAGAGAGTCCCTGTAGTCTCACTATCCTCTGTGCCGTCGGTGGCTCAAATGGACAGATCGACTGCCATGTAAGCAGGAGATCCATGGTTCAAGTTCCGGTCGGGGCACACATTTTCACCTGTATTCGTTGATATATATCAACGCCCGTCAGTAGCTGAAGGAAATAATATCATTCTAATTTCAAATTGGAAAAGGCCCTCCTGTAAAAACAGTGTATCTGAAGACCGATTTCTTTGTTTCTTGATTATTAACGAGTGAAAGTGTAATACAATAGATGTACTAGATCACATTTACACTGAAATGCCAATGAAACTAGTATAATAATGCATATTCAAACGGAGAGGTATGTAAACAGGTTTAATATGGTGCTGCGGCCGGCAACGCCTGTGTATGACGTGTGTCTGGCGCAGTTGTTAGATCGGTTACTGCTGCTACAATGGCAGGTTATCAAGATTTAAATGACTTTGAACGTGGTTTTATACTGGGCGCAAGGCCGATGGGACACAGCATCTACGAGGTAGCGATGAAGTGGGGATTTTCCTCTACGACCATTCCACGAGGGCACCGTGAATATTAGCAATCCAGTAAAACAACAAATCTCCGACATCTCTGCGGCCGGAAAAATATCCTGCAAGAATGGAATCTGAAGAGAACCGTTCAGCGTGGCGAAAGTGCAACCCTTCCACAAATTACTGAAAATTTCAATGCTTGACCATCAACAAGTTTCAGCATGCGAAATATTCAATATATCTACATGGGCTTTCAGAGCCGAAGGCCCACTCGTGTACCCTTGCTGGCTGCACAGTACAAAGCTTTACGCCTCATTTGGGCCCATCGGTACGAACATTGGACTGTTGATGACTCGAAACATATTGCCTGGTTGGACGTGTCTCATTTCAAAATGTATATACAGTATGGAAGAGTATGGGTATGAATACGACATCATGACTCCATGGACCCCGCATGTCAACTGCGGACTGTTCAATCTGGTGGAGGCTCTGTGACGTTGTAGAGCGTGCGCATTCGGAGTGATGTGGGATCCCTGATACGTCTAGATACATCCTGTCTAATCACCTGCATCCATTCGAGTCCATTGTGGATTCCGACGGAAGTGGTTAATTCCAGCAGGACAAAGGAGCGGCCCACACAACCACAGTTGCTAAAGAGTGGCTGCAGGAACACTCTTCCGAGCTTAAACACTTTCGCTGGCCACCAAACTCCCCAAATATACTGTACGTTTCTAGTAAATTTTATAGCATTAACTAGCATATCTGGAATGCCTTGCAATGTGTTGATCAGAAGAGATCTCTGCTCCCTCTTACTCTTACGGATTTATGGGCAGCTCTGCAGGTTTCATGGTGTCAGTTCCCTGCTGCGCGACTTCAGCCATCAATAGAGTCCATGCCACGGCGTGTTGAGGGATTTCTCGCGGGGGCCATAAACGATATTTCTTTGGCTCCACAGTGTAACAAATTACTTGTCAATGTGACAGCGTTACCAACATGTTTTCAAATGGTTCTAGTATACGGTACGTCTCGGGAGACGGGTTACAATTTAAAATATGAGTATTATGTACTCAGTCCCCTCTACAAGTTCTAGCAGGTAGTGACGGGAATTTCAGAACATCCTGTACGTTTCCAGCAAACTGTATAGCCGTTGTCGTATTACAATTGGTATCTGCGAATACATTCCATAATTCGTGACAGATCGCGAGGCGCGTTTACCCAGGGGGCGTCTCGGCTACGGGAGCTCTGACGGCCACGAGAATAGCCGGAGGTAGAGAGCGCAGCACGGCTAGTTTGAAAGCAACTTTCAACTAGTGTTGCCAGAGGTGTCTCTTTTTAGAGATTCTACGACTCGCCCCACGTAAGCTTTATCTGCTAACATTTCGAAATACACTATCCTATCAATGAATGTACAGACACCTATTAGTGGACATTAATATGCAGTGTGTCCAACCTTTGTCTCTATGGCGGCTTGAACTCTGCTCGGGACACTAAGTGAGGTGCCTGCCGACAATTTACGCACCACACACAGAGATCGTATCTACGTGTTTGTACATGCAAGGCAATACATTTCTCAGCAAGATAGCCACATCTCTCGCCAATTTGGAACATTTGGAGCAAAATGGACAGGTTCTGTAAAGAAGGTCGCGATTTTGGCGATGTAATGAACCAACTGAACTGAATTTGGTACCATATCCATCAGGAGGGTATCCACTAACCCTATCAGTCAATGTCAAGCCTAGTAACTGCCAGAGGTGGCCCAACACGTTATCGACTTATCAATTTGTGAAGCTCTTTGTCTTGAATTAATCATCCAGTTTTTCTTCAACTCTAATCATTCATTTGCCCCTACACGTACAGTCATGCTCAAAACTATCCTAACGAACGAATTGAATTTCGCCTGATTCACATGCAACCCACATAACGCAACTGTCTAGCAGGTCCCCTTATCGCTCCTTGGTACAGTCGTTTGACTATTGAAAGTGGTTCCAACAAGTCACCACGAGAAAACACTGTTCTGTATCGCAATAACTCAAGATGTAAAGTAATACCACGATACTACAAATATCACGGAACACCTTATCACAGATAAGACTGCCCTTAAGGCTTGTAGCTCACATTTATTACAATAAATGACATATCTGACATTTTACCACTCTCATTATTACGTCAGATAGGTAATGCACATAGTAAATTCGTCGAAATCATTATATACTCTTCAAAGTAACATACCGTACTTATTAAACACAAAATAAGATTAAAAATTAAAGGTATTCACGAGCAGCTGATTGAGAATATTTATGAACTTCAAATTACACGACGAACCGTCTCGTTCTGCATATGGATGCAAACTCAGGTCATGCAGACTAAGCAAAGATTTCGTGCCTGACGGAAACTAACAGTCACTCGTGATTAGGCATACAGAGAGTGATATACCTCGATTTTAGACAGAGCCAGTTTGCAAATACCAATTTTAAATTACATAGCGCAAGTATTTTTGCCGGACGCGAATTCCTACCCAGCACCTGTTGTCCCTGTTAACGAACGACGAGAGATGTTGAATCTTGGTTCTTAACAAGTAACTTACTTGAATTGCCGTGAGGAAAGGCTTTGTATTGGGCAGGGATTCGAACTCAGAACTTAATCGGATAGATATCGACGCACAATCAACTGTGACATTTCGGATTTTCTCGGCAGTAGCTAGATGTTTTAACTGAAATGATAAGACCAAACATTAATTTTTTTCCTTCCCAAGACTCCAACCCGGCATCTATCGCTGTTATATTCTAGATAAAACGAACGTTAAATATGGGTTTGTTGCACCAGCAGCGACATGTGAGCGTATTTGAACTAGAAATAATATGACGAAGAGTTCAGTGCTCACTGGGAATACAGCTCCACACATCATATCGCTTTTGACTACACACAAAAATACGTCAGCTTCCGAATTTTTGTCCAGCTCGGACTAACATCTTGAACTTACAGTGATCTCGCAAATAGTCCTGTGTCTCACTGGGTGTCAAAAACGTCACATATCGTTAGTGTTGACAACGAATGAAAATACATTAAACATTAAAATAATTATCCACCAGCAGATAGGTGTTCTCATGCTAGAGCTTGATAATACATAATGAAATCTATAGTGCCGGGCCAGTATTCGAACCCATTCACGCGCAGTATGTGGAGATGTTGAGGAATCTGCAGTTCTGAACAAACAACAAATTGTAGCCGTGCTGTATTCTCACGAAGGGATCAAATTGAGCGTTAAGTACGGTCTAAGTTGCATTTCCAGATCAGAACCGATTTTATCGACATACAGAAGCTCAGATAAAATATGGACTAAATGTCCTTTGAGCGTTATTTAAGCATCACAAGACTGCACATACATGCAATCGATTTCGAGGTGCAAAGTGTTTATCTTACTTTGGTGACAGGTGGGCATAAGAGATTTCCAAAAACTTTTTATCGTACTGAAATAATCTTTTGTCGCAAAGAAACAAGGTAAGTGTTTTATTCGTATATATTTTGTAGGAAACTGTAATCGTGAGGGAAGATTATACACCTTAATGTTTGACAAAACTGCTAGGAGAAAACGCTGCATCCTAACCAAACCCCGCGGTTCCTCTCCATATCCCCGTAAGACACGAGCAGGGGATTCTCCACGCATACCGCTACATAGCTGTTCCTAGCATACCTGAGATTTGGCAACATCGTCACAAACATTAGGCAACACTGTGACAGTGCAATCACTTCCGCCTATGGTACTGAATTGGCTCACTAAATTTACTTGATAGTACCTTTCCATTTGAATGGCTCATGCTGTATAATCCTTACGTAAACTAAGATACTGAGGCAGAAAATTCAATTTTTTGGCTAAAGAAATGCTATTCTCCACATAAGTGGCAACTTTTATTATTTTTCACGATGCGTTATGAGGCTGAGCGACCAATACCATGATGAGAGTGGTGTAAAGGTAGCAGTGTGTCTGTAACCCGGTGGTGCCGCCCATGTCTCGTGTCAGAACGGCTCAATCAGTCGTCAGTTCCAACTGAGGTAGGGACCATCGTGTGCGAGCTTTTTTTTTATGGAGCTGCGAATTTCCAGAAAAAATTCTGTATCGAAATCGGAAGAAAACCTTTACACATCAAATCTTCTTGGTAGCTCGACTCAGTAAGTTGTGTTAATCGTCATAGATCATGGCGTTCTGACTGCCAAGCTGCTTCGCAATACCAGCGTCTCTGAAGAAATTCGAATCGACCATCAACGATACGAATTTCAGTATTGTTCTTCACTTAACTCACATTCCAGGGTGATAAGTATGAAGGAAATGAGCCTCTTGATTACTCTATGCTAAACTTTCCTGCAGACATGTGCTGACAGTGTCTCTAGCAACTTACTTTTTCTCTGGGTAGCTTCAAATATGGGCAGTTTTGTCGCCTTAAATCCAATTGAATAATCTAAATATCATTTGTGAAAAGCGTTCACTTCTCCATTAATTAAATTTATGGACCTCAAAACAAGCAATTTGCCTTAGTAGCTATAGAGCAGGTTCTGATAGGTATTGACGCAATCATTTTCATCCATTTACCATAGAAAATCAAAGAAAGAAACCAAACACATTACATTGCATTTACTCCCTGTACATTGAGTAATACATATGAATCCACGACAATAATAAATTATTTGAAGAATCTCTTGTGCAAGGAAAAGAACAGAATGTGACGCTTTAATTATAGCGCACTGGATCTGAAACAATGAAATTAATTTTGTGTCACATTGATGTACTGCATTCTAATGTAATAAAGTAATCATCAAATAAAAACGGTTTTGTGCCTCCTTTGCTATCAGGAGTGAAACACAAATCGTAGACAGATTTTATGGGTCACTACTCAACAACATTAAAGCATTGTACATGGTTGAGAGTGTGGAGTGGAGCAGATGTTGTCGGCAGAAGGCAGCGCAGTGCCTCAGCCCCCGCCGGTAGGCAGAAAACGGTGTTCAGAGGCAGATGCTCGGTAAAGAAATCTTTCGCTAAAACATTGTTGAACCAAACTATTATTACCAGTGTGACACAAAGCGAAATATATTGTAGATTCGCTTGAATTACACGCATAGCTTCAGCACCGAGACGAAAGGGGCGATAAAAATTTTGTCGTTGTCTGCTTCCGGTCGCCAGATTTCATATTAGCTAGTCTCGCGTTTTACCTCAAGACTACAGCCTTAGTCAAGAATAATGTACTAAGACTGAACTCAAGACTTCCTCTGGGAAGTGCCGCAGTCTACAATGTTGCTGATCGAGCATACTGCCGGACACAGGATCCTGAGAGGAGCACGACTGTGTTGTCCACCTTATGTGGACGGCTCGGCGGTCAATGTTTTGCTCTAAGGCTGTATCTACAACACATATTGCACCCTGAACACCTAGAAGAATTAAGAAAACAAAAGTAGTTTATGAGAGCAACGTTAACTATGGCGTTAGAAGTATTCATAGTGTTGTGTTCGTGTGTGCAAACGCCTTCCAATGCCCACTCAAGGAGGACAAGGATGCAAAGTCTAGCTTCAGTATAATAAATTCGCTACAGTCTGCGGATGAACTCACACTTAGGTTGATAATTAATTTGAATATTTAGCAATACTATACTCATTGGTGTTAAACTCGTTATTAACCAATGATTCCCACAGCTACAGGGACACTACTTGTGATACTTAGGCAGTGCTATCAGACGAAAAGATCAACCTGACACAAACTGTGGGAAGTTTGTTTTACAAACTTCGTACCAGGATAATGAGCTTTTACGTATTTGGGATGTCTGTGAACGTTGCTGCTTGAGACGATTTAAGACGAAAGTAAATTCCTTCAGCAACGACAATGTTTGAAGAAATCGTCTTAACGGGACTAAATCGTGGTTTGTAAATCGTTTACCGGCCGTACTCTGCCGCATTTCTCTGATTGGAAGGCAAATAGCTTACGGAAAAATGTCACAGAAGGAAAAGGGAGAAAGAAATGTCTCCCACTGGAAGGTCATGTTGTCTTATTTAAATGATTACAAAATCAGGTAAAACGACCAGTCAGATTGTCAGTATAAGAACATTACTGTTGTCAGTATGATGTAGCACTGCCCAGGGCCTGTAACGATAAAGGGCCCGTTTAGGTCAGTCATATTGTATACAGAAGTGGGAGAGAGAGCACCGCTAAATTCTACAATCCGAATGCATTGCAGACACACAGAAATTACTGTTACAGTGTACTAATGGAGCCCAATTAATGAGTGAACTGCATATTTTCCGGTGAGAGAGAGCACTGGCAAATAGTCTTCGGTATATTAGTTTAATTAATCTGGTGTCACTCTGAGCCAGAATTTATGGCCAGCAGCTGAGTGCAAGGGCAGTGGGCCGGATCCGAGTTTTTCAAGTGCGAAATACTTTCCTACATTATAGAAGCGAATATTAAACTGGAACTAATATTCCAAAAATTTTGAACTTGGATAGCTTAGAATGAATATCTTTTTCTTTATTGCAAAGGAAAACAATTGATTTTCTAAAACATTCTCTGTCATACACAACTTGAAACAGGTCACGTCGACCAAATCTTATGGAAAAATTGACAGCGACGTATATCGGCAGGCAGTAAGATCTCTTGGCTTTTGGTTTGGCAGTACTCGACAGCCATTTCTAGGCGCAAGTAATAGAAGAAAGGCAGAGCGTTTTTGTTATCAAGTAACGTCTTCATCGATTACTTTAGTTTTAATGTAATCTATGAGTAATTGCTGGTGTTTGATTTTAACATGGAAAGAATTCTGTTGACAGTGAAAAAACCTCTTCTTGGGAAACTACTTGTATAGTGACCAAAAGGAACGAACTGATATTCAAGTACAGTGTTCCAGCAGCGGCATGAAGAAAATGATAGTAATAATGACGGTAATAATCCAATTATCCGGTAACTTCACACTTCCCAGTGGATCTTCACGAACTAAGAAAATTTCTGAATTTGTGAACATTTCAAAATAGCTTCACATCGAGCCTATGATGCCTACAAGGGTCTTTACATCCTGCTGACACGAGAATAACATAATCTCCGCGTCAGAAGCTTGTTTCTACTTAACCATTTAATAGACTCGCGTTTTATCCACCGTGACTACTTTTGTAAGCTCAGCACATCATCCGTTGCAGCTCACTCCTGGGGCTGGGAAATGTGGGCACAATGGTCTGGTGGAACTATCACAGGAGCAATGCGTGGGTCAGACATTTACTTTTAAGAAGCACAAACAGATTTACTTTGCCTCTGGTAACCTCAAGAGAAAGACGTTATAATCCAGATTTCGCAATACAAATCACGTTCCATCATTACAAACTGGGCAGAGCCAGGTTACGTTGGGAAACGACATAGCGGAAGTCATCGTAAACAGAAATACAGTCGCCAGTAAACTTACTTACATTAGAAAATTTTATTTTATTTTATGAAGCGATAGCCATTTAAAGGATGGGGCTCTAATTTTACTTGTAATTGATTGAACTAGAGACGTTGAAAAATTTGGTGCTGGACTGTGATTCGAATTCGTTTCTCCTCTTTCGAGGATCTGAATCACTCGGAACATTATAGTTCAACCATTTCGTTCCTTTTCGCAAGACTGCAACCTTCTCTAGGTCTCCTCCAAAGGTAAGTATGTGGGTCCGCATCCTGATCCAATACAAAAACATTCATAGTTTCAGTTCAAGCCCTATAACGTGCACACCGTCCCGCTAGTGAAAACCAACGTGCGCTTTTAATGTATATTCATGTTGTAACATTACAGGACATATTGGGACATATTGAAGTATTCGATACTGAAGACTTTTAGGGGATGTCGATACAGATATGCAAAATGTAAAGGGAAACTTTGGTGATGTTTAAATATTGTACTGTGTCAATATTAGGACATTTTGCACAGAAAGAACAAAAATAGAATTAATATAAGTATATATTAGTGTTAGTAACCTATTTTCATTCAATTTTGTAATTATATTTCATTTTGTAAAAGAAAGACTCACTGTTTGCTGTAGCTCTGATTAATTGTATAAATTATCAGTTTTGAGCTAAATTATTTCGTATAATATGGACAAAATACTTTTAAAAAACTCACCAGCTAAAGAGAAAGTCTGTAAATGAACGTTTAATGCACACTTCTGGAATTTTCTATGGAGAAATTCTATATTATCATCCCAAAAATACGAAAACTTGTGAAAACTGTTTCATAACCTAATTTCGAAAGACGATTTGTATCAAGAAATATTGCTAAAAAGATTTATTTACGTTTTGAAACAGGATTTAAATCATTTTACATATAAATAATTGTTCTAAATCACCCAAGAAATATCCAGAATCAAATGTCAAGATATTTCTGGAAACGTCGGTGCAAGTCTGGTGAAGGTTATCCGAAGGCTGGTAGAAAAATGTTATAAACTCTATTTTGAAATTATGCTTGTAAGAATTTATATGTGCTCATCCTTTTACTTGCTTTAATCTGTGCTAAAGTTCTGTAATGTCTGATTTGGTTTTAAGTCGTGAATTGCTATCGTATTGTGAACAAAGCATTGTCAAAGACTCTCATTGTTTGGAAGGATATTAGTACACCTAGGAGTTGTCAATGGGCAGTTCGGATGTGCAGTGCGGTTGGCTGGGAGAGTCTGTTGTTGAGTCTGTCAGTTCTGTTTGTAAATAAACGTCTATAATGAAGAATTACTAGTTGTCGTCAATATGAACTCAAGACCTTTTGCACGAAGCAGACACCTCCTAATGCATAGATCATGAAAACGATATTTCGTAATGATGTGTAACATGTCATTTTAATGAAAGGTTTCTTTACATACCATGATTCAATTTCTTTACAACAATTTCTTACTCTCTCTCATTCTTTTTGATCTCTCTCTCTCTCTCTCTCTCTCTCTCTCTCTCTCTCTCTCTCTCTCTCTCTCTCTTCTCTCTCTCTCTCTCTCTCTCTCTCTCTCTCTCTCTCTCTATCATACACACACACACATTCTTTTTTTCTTTATTTGTTTGTTTTGCTCGACTATCGGCGAGGCATCAAAACGTCTCTGAATGAGCTTCTTACTTTTTAGTACACTTACGAAATAAATATAAAAACAACTGTGAGAGTTACTGATATATGATGCTTAGTTTTCAGTCAGTTCGGAGTATTGTTAGTAACCACGCTCCAGTCCCTAAACCTAGTTACAGAAATGCGAATCAGACGCATTACGTATTCCAGGCCATAGTAGCCGCGACTTGGAGACACCAGCTATGGTCACTTCCCAGCCCGCTGTACGATCACATCGGGTCGTCGTCTTTCTGCTGGTACTGTAACTGAGATTTGACAACAAGGCAACGTATGTTTGGGAACTCTGTGATCGACCAGTTCCTTCCTGGTGTGCACGAAATTTATCCTCAAGGTTCACTTGATTTTACCTGTCATTTCCATTGAATAATCTGATTTATTATCGTTTAAGGTGTAACAAAAGATTATAAATTTACGGTTTTCAGCCCAGGAAAGTCGTTGCACGTGGAAATCGCAACTAATCTCGTCCTTTAAATAGCGGTTTACGAGTGCTAGACATTATCGATCTCGTAAGAGTGAGCTAAGACACGTATTTCTACCCCAGCTCTATGGTAATGCGCTGACCTGAGAAAAAGCATCTGTTATGGTTCGCACTTCCAGTCTCACTAACTGTAACGTTTTTATCCCTTCTGTGAAAGAGCTACAAGCAGTCAGATAAAACATCGATAAGGAAATCGCAAAAAAATACTTTCGGCTCATAGTGCAATGGTGAAAACTTACAATGCTGCACAACAGGTAACTCCTCTTCCCGCCGATGACAAGCAAATTTTGGGTTTCTAGGAATACAAAACTTTACTTACGAAATGCGACATTTGCACTGCACGACGTTTTCAACAAAGAGATGGCGCAATACAGTAGACCAAGTGGAAAGAAACACTTCCTATTTAAATTTGCGCATCCTAGACTGTTGGCTGTTCTGTGTAGGTGGCAGGTACGTGATTTTATTTCGGTGATTACAAAATAAAGTCGAATGTATGCACTGGGTAGTCGAGGCAGCTAGTTCATTGTGATTCGGCCAACCAAGTAAATGAATTTACTGAACCTGCTGCAAATTACTACAGGAAGCCTGTGTGTCAGAATTCTCATCCAGTGTGGTGCAACGGCGTTACGATAGAAAAATGAGCCACATACTTATGATATGCTTGTATATCTATAGACTTGGTTCGATTCCAACTTCTGTCAATGATTTTAGATAAGGTGAGACAGATTCCATTCTCTTCTGGCTACACCAAGTGAAGAAGATATAATGACATTGTGGTCTGAAATTAACATGAAAAATGATATTCCTTTTCTACAAAGTAGACGTTAGGATGAATCACAATAAAGACTGGGGCGGCGACACGTAGAAACCTTTCTTATACTTATTATTTATTTCTAGTGACGAAACAAACGCTATGTAGGCTCACAGGACATTTAGTCCATATTTTATCTGAGCTTCTGTATGTCGATAAAATCGGTTCTGAACTGGGAATGCAACTTAGACCGTACTTAAGGCTGAATTTGATCCCTTCGTGAGAATACAGCACGGCTACAATTTGTTGTTTGTTCAGAACTGCAGATTCCTCAACATCTCCACATACTGCGCGTGAATGGGTTAGAATCCTGGCCTGGCACTATAGATTTCATTATGTATTATCAAGCTCTAGCATGAGAACACCTATCTGCTGGTGGATAATTATTTTAATGTTTAATGTATTTTCAACACTAACGATATGTGACGTTTTGACACCCAGTGAGAGACAGAACTATTTGCGAGATCACTGTAAGTTCAAGATGTTAGTCCGAGCTGGACAAAAATTCGGAAGCTGACGCATCTTTGTGTGTAGTCAAAAGCGATATGATGTGTGGAGCTGTATTCCCAGTGAGCACTGAACTCTTCGTCATATTATTTCTAGTTCAAACACGCTCACATGTCGCTGCTGGTGCAACAAACCCATATTTAACGTTCGTTTTATCTAGAATATAACAGCGATAGATGCCGGGTTGGAGTCTTGGGAAGGAAAAAAAAATAATGTTTCGTCTCGTCATTTCAGTTAAAACATCTAGCTACTGCCGAGAAAATCCGAAATGTCACAGTTGATTGTGCGTCGATATCTATCCGATTAAGTTCTGAGTTCGAATCCCTGCCAAATACAAAGCCTTACCTCACGGCAATTCAAGTAAGTTACTTGTTAGGAACCAAGATTCAACATCTCTCGTCGTTCGTTAACAGGGACAACAGGTGCTGGGTAGGAATTCGCGTCCGGCAAAAATGCTTGCGCTATGAAATTTAAAGTTGGAATTTGCAAACTGGCTCTGTCTAAAATCGAGGTATATCACTCTCTATATGCCTAATCACGAGTGACTGTTAGTATCCGTCAGGCACGAAATCATTGCTTAGTCTGCATGACCTGAGTTTGCACCCATATGCAGAACGAGACGGTTCGTCGTGTCATTTGAAGTTCATAAATATTCTCAATTAGCTGCTCGTGAATACCTTTAATTTTTAATCTTATTTTGTGTTTAATTAGTACGGTATGTTACTTTGAAGAGTAAATGAAGAATACGACAAATTTACTACGTGCATTACCTATCTGACGTAATAATGAGAGTGGTAAAATGTCAGATATGTCATTTATTGTAATAAATGTGAGCTACAAGCCTTAAGGGCAGTCTTATCTGTGATAAGGTGTTCCGTGATATTTGTAGTATCGTGGTATTACTTTACATTTTGAGTTATTGCGATACAGAACAGTTTTTTCTCGTGGTGACTTGTTGGAACCACTTTCAATAGTCAAACGACTGTACCAAGGAGCGATAAGGAGACCTGCTAGACAGTTGCGCTATGTGGGTTGCATGTGAATCAGGCGAAATTCAATTCAGGTCGTTCGGATACTATTGGGCATGAATAGACATCACGTGTATCGATTTCCATCGCGCTGGGGTAAGTCCTTCGGGATACGTTTATTCTCCTTAGTGTGTAAATATATTTGGAGCATGTCATTCAAAAACGTTTGAAATGACATAGACGGGAGCGGGTTGTTGTTAGGAGAGCAGAATGTATTAGACTCGCGGATCATGTGGTGTTATTGACAGAGAGCGAAAGAAGTATGACTGAAATGTTAAAAGAATTGAACAAGAGTCGTGAGTAAATTGGAATGAGAAATAATAAGAAAAACGCAAAATGTCCGGTGATAGGTGCAAGAAAATCAAGAACAACTATAATGTTAGGCAGGAAGACACACAACAATTTAGTATTTTTAGATAACTGCGACGTGCTATTATGGACGACATTGGAAGTAATAAGGAGGTGAAAATACGTATAGCAATTGCCAACGAGACGTTTCATAACAGGAGGCTTTTATGTGGGTGCGTTGATAGGTGATAAAATAGGCAAGCACAGTGAGAAATGAGGTGGTGTTGAGTGGGAGAACAGAGAGAAATTTTAAAGGTAGCAGGATGAGCAAACACAATTGGCATGGACACTGAATGAGAAGAGATTGTTTATTGATGGTATGGAGGAAATGGTGAATGCAATAAGAAGAAGAAGAAGAAGAAGAAGAAGAAGAAGAAGAAGAAGACTCAGAACATACCAGGTGGTGGACAGCGTAAGAACAGAAAATAGTTGTGAGAAAATAAGAGGGTAACAAATGATGGGACTGCATGGAGAGCTACATGTGAAGACCTGCCCTAGGGCAGAACACTCATGGTGGTGGTGTTGATGAAGAGGAGACTTATGTAGGATATTTTGCAAAACGCCCATTTTCTTGTAATCCAAATTTAAACAAAACATAGGCAGCTTATAATTTGTAGTCTATAAACGACCGTGAATTGCGTGACAGATGGAACTTGCCAGTATACCAGTTATTAGGACTTATTCCCACTCCACTGACGTATGGAGCGTGCGAACTGTGGCTGCTTAAAAGCCTCTGTGCGTGCTGTGCTTAGTCTCTTCTGGTCATCACGCTTCCTACAGTTACAATACGTAGGCGGTTTCAGTATATTCCATTCCTACATTCATCATGTAACGTCAGTTCTAGAAACTTTCTAATTAGGTCTCCTCGCGATACTTTGCTCTTCCACGGAATAGTCTGTGTCTACCATGAACTGTCCGTTAGTCAGTAAGTGGAATAACTGGTTTTCCGACACATGTCGCCATGTAACTGTCGCTCTGTCTCCACGTCAGAGAGACGGAAATTCTGTGTGCCACATTTGAAGATGAGTCTGTAAAGGTTACAAAACTAGTTAATGGAATTACAAATAGTTCAAAAAGTGAGTTTTTGCAGTTTTCCGTATTTAAATTCAATGCACTAGTCATAGGCTCTCGGCGATCCTTAGGGGATATGCTTCATCGGTTGGGAGCGTGATGTGTCCCTCCGAGATTAATTTCACCTGGGCTTTAAGCGACTCACCGGTCAGCATTTACAGAGCTGCCAACTACATCTCACACCGGGAATATTACCAGGATTAGTTTGCATCGCAGCCTACGGAAGAGAACGCAAATCGAACGAGCATTCACAGTCATTCCCTCCATTGACTACCATTCGCCTATATTCAACAGTTAAGGATTCCTCCGGAAATATTCCAAGTAGACTTACTCTGGATATTGTACGTTTGTTTCCAAGCGCCTGCCTGTTCAATTTGAGCAGAAACTGCGTGACATTCTCCAACGGGTCAAAAAACCTGTGACCATTCGTGCCGCCCTTCTCTGTATACATTCAGTTTCGCCTGGCAGTTGTATCTGATTAGGATCCAAGAATCTCGACCAATATTGGGGGATAAGTCGCAAGCGTGATTTGTAAGCAATTTCTTTTGTACACTGATTGTATTTTCCTAGAATTCTACCAACGAATTGCAGCCAGCCACCGTATTTCCCTAAGACTGCGACTATGTGACGGTTCCATTTCAAATCTCTAGAAATTTTTACACCCAGGTATTCATGTGGGTTGAGCGATAGCGAATTTGACTCGCTGCACTATACTCGTAGGATAAGGTTATATCGTTTTGTGAACCGAACAATTCTACATTTCGGGAACATTTAAACTAAGTTGTCATGCTTTGCACTACACTGAAATCTTATGAGGGCGTGGCTTCTTTCAAACAGAACTTTATTACAGGCAACTGCATCATTTACGGAAACACTGAAGTTCCAAATAGACCGCGTAAGCACCCCCCCCTTCTCCCCTCCAAATTGCTGTCTGAAAACTGGAAGTCCCATATGTAAACCACCTTCAGAAGTTCGTTCACTTTCCGTATCAGTTAATGTGTGAAAAACTTGACCTGAAGAAACATGACCCTTTGCAGTTGAAGACGCTCTGTTGTAAGAGAAGCTAGTTTTTTGACAAGTCTCAATATTTATGTACTGAACTAGGTGTTGTACAATTCTATAATTTTCAGGTACATTCGGCGACGTATGTGGATACTGTCTGACAAATGTGTTGCGAATAAAGTGAGTAGTAAAGAAGTAATGAAGTGAAACATCAAGCCTGATGCTGACACCTTACTACACGAACAGCGAAAATGTAGAAGTGATAAAAGTCTTTTTCCTTTCATCATTCTGCCAGGGATGTCAGAGGGAAAAAAAAGTTTCGAAATTATGTGTGAAGTTTGTTGGAAGTCGCCACGTGCTGCCTTTCACAAATGCTCGGTGAATATAGTCTCGATAATTTGCGCGCCATGAAATTATGCTGCCTTAGACGAGTACGCAGTTTTTAACTTTTAACGCCCGACTTATTGCGTAAACCTATGCCTTTAAATGAAGGACGGAAGGAGGATTGCATTTAATGTGCTATCGATGTTGAGGTCATTAGAAACGGAGCAGGAGTTGGCACTGCGTCAGGGAAGGGTAAAAGTAGTCCGCCGTTCCCTTTCAAAGGAACCATCCCAGCATTTGCTTGGAGCGATTCAGAAAAGTTACGGAATACGTATCAGGATGGCCGGATGCGGATTTAAACGTCATCCTCCCGAATGCGAGCCTAGTGTACTAGTTGACAGCTCGTCGTGTAGCAAGCGTTGCTGGTGATGGGATTCCGGGTTCGATTCACGGCTGGGTTGCTTTCTCCGCCCGGGAAGTATGTGTCTGTGGTGTCATCATTTCTTCATCATTCGTGATGGTGGCGAAACTGGACTGTGTAAAGGTTGGGGCTTTGTACAGGCGCTGATAACCGTGCAGTTGAGCGCCCCACAAACCAAACATCATCATCATCATCATCATACCATGTACTAACCACTGCGGCAGCTCGCTTGGTATACATTTAAATGAGCAGATTAAGTCAGCATTTTTAGTATTTACATTGACTTCGTTCTTCATAAATGAAAGCAGGAACTACGACAAGACCAAGGAATTGGGATAACGAATGAGAAATACCTGATTGTGCTTCTGTTTGTAGATGACATGATTCAAGTTCACGAAATGACCTCCAAAGATCTATATACCACCTGAACGAAATATGCAATGAATACAACTTTAAAATTTCTAGTAATAAAACGAAAATAAGTGCACTCCGAGGAAAATACTCAGTCAGTTTAAAACTAGTTTTGGATAATCCTGCTTTAGAACTGGTCTCTTAATCTTTCATTTAGGCTACGCTGTAAGATCTGATTTTTACTCTGATACTTAAAATAAATTACACAAATTCTAAGCTGTCTGTGACACTATTATCTGAACATTGGGCAATAAAGTACAAAAAGGTTGTCCCGAAATTCTATAACGTGGTCGCGGTTCCTGTATTATGCTATGAAAGCGAAAACATGGTTAAAAAAAACGAAAAATAAATCACACGGCAGAGATGAGGTTCCTAAGAAATTCGAAGAGCTGCACAACAAGAAATGATTAGGAATGAAGATACTAGAGAAAAATTAAGTATTTTCAACAGAAACTAAAAAATTCAAAAATATCGTGAAGACTGGTGAGAATGCTACGTCCCAGACTTCCCCAAAATATTCTGAACTACAAGCGGAATGGAAGACGTGATATTGAAAGGCCTCGGACGTGGGAGCAATTTCGTTTGTAGAGACTATCCCGCGCGGCGACTACTGAAGTACTTATACATTATAGAATTCTTAAGTTGTACAAGCAAAATAAGTAAGTTTTAATGTAGTTTACGTTCACTGATGCAAAAAAAATTTTCTTGCTTTTTAAAGTGGGCTATGTTCTTTCTCAGGGTTCAAACTGTCTCCATGCCAAATTTGAACAATATATGTTAAGCGGTTTGCACTCGAAAACGAAACAGACTGTTACAAAGTAGAAAAGCAACTGAGAGAAAGAAGCGGCGTCGGTTTCTGCAGAAGGCGGCCATCATTTTGTAGGACAATGTTCGGGCACGCTCGGTTCAAGTCGTGACTGATTTGATCGGTATATGGGGATGGGGAGCGCCGCATCACGCACCACGCCTAAAGGATTTCTTGCTAACCATCTCTTCCGACTCCATTAATGAATTAACCCTCTTGTCTGCCCCACTTCTGTTGAAGGTTATACATCAGACAAATACCTTGTTGTTGTTGTTGTTGTTGTTGTTGTTGCTCTTGTCTTCAGTCCACAGACTGGTTTGATGCAGCTCTCCATGCTACTGTATCGTGTGGAAGCTTCATCTCCCAGTACCCATTGCAAACCTATATCCTTGTGAATCTGCTTAGTGTATTCATCTCCTGGTCTCCCACCTCGATTTTTACCCTCCACGCTGCCCTCCAATATTAAATTGGTGATCCCTTAATGCCTCAGAACGTGTCCTACCATCCGACCCCATCTTCTAGTCAAGTTTTGCCACAAAGTTCTCTTCTCCAGTATCCTATTCAATACCTCCACATTAGTTATGTAATCTACCCACTTAATCTTCAGCATTCTTCCGTAGCACCACATTTCGAAAGCTTCTATTCTATTCTTGTTCAAACTATATATTGTCCATTATTCACTTCCATACGTGGCTACACTCCATACAAATACTCGGAGAAAGGACTTCCTGATACCTAAAGCTATACTCGATGTTAACAAATTTTTCTTCTTTAGAAACACTTTTCTTACCATTGACAGTCGACATTTTATATCCTCTCTACTTCGACCGTCATCAGTTATTTTGCTCCCTAAATAGCGAAACTCCTTTACTACTTTAAATGTCTCATTTCCTAATCTAATTCCCTCAGCATCACCCACCTTAATTCGACTACATTCCATTATCCTCGTTTTGCTTTTATTGATGCTGATCTTATATCATCCTTTCAGGACACTTCATTCTGTTCAGCTACTCTTCTAGGTTCTTTGCTGTCTCTGAATTAGAACGTCATCGGCAAACCTCAAGGTTTGAGTTTCTTATCCATGGATTTTAATTTCTACTCAGAATTTTTCTTTTGTATCCTTTACTACTTGCTCAATAAACAGATTGAATAACATTGGGGATAGTCTACAACCCTGTCTCATTCCCTTCCCAACCACTGCTTCCGTTTCATATCCCTCGACTCTTATAACTACCACCTGCTTTCTGTACAAATTGTAAATTGCCTTTCGCTCCCTGTAATTTACCCCTGCCACCTTCAGAATTTGAAAGAGAGTATTCCAGTCAACATTGTCAAAGGATTTCTCTAAGTCTACAAATGTTAGAAACGTAGGTTTGCCTTTTCTTAATCTACTTTATAAGGTAAGTCGTAGGGTCAGTATTGCCTCACATGTCCCAGTATTTCCACGGAATCCAAACTGGTCTTCCCTGAGGTCGGCTTCTACCATTTTTTCCATTCGTCTGTAAAGAATTTGCGTTAGTATTTTGCAGCTGTGACTTATTAAACTGATAGTTAGCTAATTTTCACACCTGTCAACACCTGATTTCTTTGAAATTGGAATTATTTCATTCTTCTTGAAGTCTGACGGTATTTCGGCTGTCTCATGCATCTTGCTCATCAGACGGTCACGTTCTGTCAGAGCTGGGTCTCCCAAGCCTGTCAGTAGTTCTAATGGAATGTTGCCTACTCCCGGAACCTTATTTCCACTAAGGTCTTTCAGTGCCCTGTCAAACTCTTCACGCAGTATGTCATCTCCCATTTCATCTTCATCTACATCCTCTTCCGTTTCCATTATATTGTCCTCAAGTACATTGCCCTTGTATAGATCCTCTATATACACCTTCCACCTTTCTGCAATATCTTCTTTGCTGATAACAGGGTTTCCATCTGAGCTCTTGATATGCATACAAGTGAATCTCTTTTCTCTAAAAGTCTCTTTAGTTTTTCTTTAGGCACTATCTATCATGCCCCTAGTGATAAGCGCATCTATATCCTTACGTTTGTCCTCTAGATATCCCTGCTTAGCCATTTTGCACTTCCTGTCGATCTCATTTTTGAGACGTTTGTATTTCTTTTTGTCGGGTTAATTTACTGCATTTTTGTATTTTCTCCTTTCATAAATTAAATTCAATATATCTTCTGTTACCCTCTTTCTTTGCGCATGTCAAGTTCCGTAGGCCCAAATTGAGGAGCAAATCTTCTAGGTCATGGAACGTGCCAGTATCTACATCTACATCCGTACTCCGCAAGCCACCTGACGGTGTGTGGCGGAGGGTACCCTGAGTACCTCTATCGGTTCTCCCTTCTATTCCAGTCTCGTATTGTACGTGGAAAGAAGGATTCTCGGTATGCTTCTGTGTGGGCTCTAATCTCTCTAATTTTATCCTCGTGGTCTCTTCGCGAAATATAAGTAGGAGGGAGCAATACACTGTTTGACTCTTCGGTGAAGGTATGTTCTCGAAACTTCAACAAAAGCCCATACAGAGCTACGGAGCGTCTCTCCTGCAGAGTCTTCCACTGGAGGTTATCTATCATCTCCGTAACGCTTTCGCGATTACTAAATGATCCTGCAACGAAGCGCGCTGCTCTTTGTTGGATCTTCTCTATCTCTTCTATCAACCCTATCTGGTGCGGATCCCACACTGCTGAGCAGTATTCAAGCAGTGGGCGAACAAGCGTACTGTAACCTACTTCCTTCGTTGTCGGATTGCATTTCCTTAGGATTCTTCCAATGAATCTCAGTCTGGCATCTGCTTTGCCAACGATCAACTTTATACGATCATTCCATTTTAAATCACTCCTAACGCGTACTCCCAGATAATTTATGGATTTAACTGCTTCCATTTGCTGACCTGCTATTTTGTAGCTAAATGATAAGGACCTATCAGTCTATGTATTCGCATCCCATTACACTTGTCTACATTGAGATTCTATTGCCATTCCGTGCACCATGCGTCAATTCGCTGCAGATCCTCCTGCATTTCAGTACAATTTTCCATTGTTGCAACCTCTCGATACACCACAGCATCATCTGCAAAAAGCCTCAGAGACTTTCCGATGTCACCCACCAGGTCATTTATGAATATTGTGAATAGCAACGGTCCTATGACACTCCCTTGCGGCACACCTGAAATCACTCTTACTTCGGAAGACTTCTCTCCATTGAGAATGACATGCTGCGTTCTGTTATCTAGGAACTCCTCGATCCAAGCACACAACTGATCTGATAGTCCGTATGCTCTTACTTTGATCATTAAACGACTGTGGGGAACTGTGTCAAACGCCTTGCGGAAGTCAAGAAACACGGCTTCTACCTGTGAACCCGTGTCTAAGGCCCTCTGAGTCTCGTGGACGAATAGCGCGAGCTGGGTTTCACACGGCCGTCTTTTTCGAAACCCATGCTGATTCCTACAGAGTAGATTTCTAGTCTCCAGAAAATTCATTATACTCGAACATAATACGTGTTCCAAAACTCTACAACTGATTGACGTTAGAGATATAGGTCTATAGTTCTGCACATCTGTTCGACGTCCCTTCTTGAAAACGGGGATGACCTGTGCCCTTTTCCAATCCTTTGGAACGCTTCGCTCTTCTAGAGACCTACGGTACACCGCTGCAAGAAGTGGGGCAAGTTCCTTCGCGTACTCTGTGTAAAATCGAACTGGTATCCCATCAGTACCAGAGGCCTTTCCTCTATTGAGCGATTTTAATTGTTTCTCTATCCCTCTGTCGTCTATTTCGATATCTACCATTTTGTCAACTGTGCGACTTCAAGAGAAGGAAGCACAGTGCAGTCTTACTCTGTGAAACAGCTTTGGAAGAAGACATTTAGTATTTCGGCCTTTAGTCTGTCATACTCTGTTTCAGTACCATTTTGGTCACAGAGTGTCTGGACATTTTGTTTTGATCCACCTACCGCTTTGACATAGGACCAAAATTTCTTACGATTTTCTGCCAAGTCAGTACATAGAACTTTACTTTCGAATTCATTGAAAGCCTCTCGCATAGACCACCTCACACTACATTTCGCTTCGCGTAATTTTTGTTTGTCTGCAAGGCTTTGGTTATGTTTATGTTGGCTGTGAAGTTCCCTTTGCTTCCGCAGCAGTTTTCTAACTCGGTTGTTGTACCACGGTGGCTCTTTTCCATTTCTTACGATCTTGCTTGGCACATACTCATCTAACGCATATTGTACGATGGTTTTGAAATTTGTCCACTGATTCTCAATACTATCTGTACTTGAGACATAACTTTTGTGTTGAGCCGTCAGGTACTCTGTAATCTGCTTTTTGTCACTTTTGCTAAACAGAAAAATCTTATTACCTCTATTAATATTTCTATTTACGGCTGAAATCGTAGATGCAGTAACCGCTTTATGATCGCTGATTCCCTGTTCTGCATTAACTGATTCTAATAGTTCGGGTCTGTTTGTCACCAGAAGGTCTAATATATTATCGCCACGAGTCGGTTCTCTGTTTAACTGCTCAAGGTAGTTTTCAGATAAAGCACTTAAAAATATTTCACTGGATTCTTTGTCCCTGCCACCCGTTATGAACGTTTGAGTCTCCCAGTCTATATCCAGCAAATTAAAATCTCCACCCAGAACTATAACATGGTGGGGAAATCTACTCGAAATATTTTCCAAATTATTCTTCTGGTGCAGAGCCACAACCGCTGCTGAGCCTGGGGGCCTATAGAGACATCCAATTACCATGTCTGAGCCTGCTTTAACCGTGACCTTCACCCAAATCATTTCACAATTAGAATCTCCGTCAATTTCCTTCGATACTATTGCACTTATTATCGCTATAAACACGCCTCCCCCTTTACTGTCCAGCCTTTGTCTGCGAACTATATGGGCGTTGTGACCGTTTATTAATGAGAGCAGTTCTGGGACCTTTCTATAGACGCTCCTGCAGTTTACTATTAGCACATTAATATTGTTATTCCCTGTTGCATTTTGCCTACTCCTGCCTTGCCGCGTCTCAGGAGGCGTCTTGTCGGGTCTAGGGAGGGAATTCTCTAACCTAAAAAAAAAAAAAAAAACCATGTGCACTCCACACGTACTCCGCTACCCTCGTAGCCGCTTCCGGCGTGTAGTGCACGACTGACATATTCAGGGGACCCTACATTTCTCCACCCCATTGCGGAGGTCGAGAAATTTGCACCCCAGCTCTCCGCAGAATCGTCTGAGCCTCTGGTTTAAGCCTTCCACTCGGATCCAAACCAGAGGACCGCGATCGGTTCTGGGAACGATACTACAAATAGTTAGGTCTGATTCCACCCCGCGAGCGAGGCTTTCCGCCTTCACCAACTCCGACAACCGCTTAACGAACTGAGGATGACCTCTGAATCCACACGGCAGGAGTCATTGGTGCCGACATCAGCAACAATTTGCAGTCGGGTGCACCCAGTGCTCTCTATCACCGCCGGTAGGGCCGCCTCCACATCTCGGATGAGACCCCCCGGCAAGCAGACAGAGTGAACACTGGCCTTCTTCCCCGACCTTTCCACTATTTCCCTAAGGGGCTCCATCACCAGCTTAACGTTGGAGCTCCCAATAACTAATAAACCCCTCCCCCCGTGTGCCTGCTCGGACCTTGCTGAATGAGCAGCCACATGTCCATTCACAGGCAGAGCGGACGATGCCACACGGCCAGCCTCCACATTGACCCTCTGCCTCGTGCGCCGCGAACGCCGCTGAACCCGCCACTCCCCTTGGGGAGAGGGTGGCCCAACCGCGCCCGGTACCCGCGAAAATGTCTCGACAGCAGGGACAGTGGGTGAAGCATCTAACACCTGGGGTGCACCATGCGACGCACCAGACTCCACACTGCCGCTACCCTCCGAGGCAGCAGCCTGAAGACGGCTGACCGCGGCCATCAACACGCTCAGCTGTTCGCGAAGAGTGGCCAGCGTCCGTACACAGCAGTCACACATCCTATCCATCCTAAGGAATCAATATACTGAAGAGACTTAATCAACTTTTAAGTAGACTGCTAATTCACTAAAGGCGGCTGATTACTGACTAAACTGTGATTGCTAACCACTTCTTGTAGAAAACAATGAAAATAGCACTACCTGTCTCTGGACTGTATTGAAAACAAACACTAGCACTACTAGCACTATGGCTGACTAAAAGGACTCTATCTGACTGTATTCAAAACAAACATGAAATCTATTTAACTCTATTACTAGCACTCGACAATTAAAGCTTCCTAAAAGCAAAAACACACGGAAGAAGTAGTGACAAGTAAGAAAACTACAGTTAATACTTCAATCAAGGTAGCTCGCTGCACAGCAGACGTGAAGCAGACGGCGGTTTGGGCGACACATGAACTTACAACATAAAAGTAATAACAGATAAAAATACATGTTCATGAACCAGAGAGAAAATCAGTCCATAAGTTTAAGCAAACGCTATCAGCAGTACAATGAGAATCAGCTTAATTTTTCAATTAACTCCTCGACAGAATAGAAGGAGTGACCCATGAGGAAACACTCCAGTTTCGATTTGAAAGCGCGTGGATTACTGCTAAGATTTTTGAATTCGAGTAGCAGCTTATTGAAAATGGATGTAGCAGTATACTGCACACATTTTTGCACAAGAGTTAAGGAAGTCCGATCCAAATGGAGGTTTGATTTCTCCCGAGTATTAACCGAGTGAAAGCTGCTTATTGTTGGAAATAAACTAATATTGGTAACAAGAAACGACTATAAGGAATATACATATTGAGAGGCCAATGTCAAAATACCCAGACTCCCTGAACAGAGGTCGACAAGAGGTCCGTGAACTCACACCACTTTTTGCCCGAACCTCCCGTTTCTGAGCCAAAAATATCCTTCTAGAATGGGAAGAGTTATCCAAAAACATAATACCATACGACATAAGTGAATGGAAATAAGCAAAGTAGACTAATTTACTTGGCGAAGTATCACTCACTTTCGGTACCGTTCGAATAGTGAAAATGGCAGTATTAAGTCTTTGAACAAGATCCTGAATGTGGGCTTTCCATGACACCTTACTATTTATTTGAACACCTAGGAATTTGAGCCGCTCAGCTTCACCAATCATTTGCCCATGCTGTGAGATTAAAACGTCAGGTTTTGTTGAATTGTGTGTTAGAAACTGTAAAAACTGAATCTTACTGTGATTTAACGTTAGTTTATTTTCTACAAGCCATTGACTGAGGTCATGTACTGCACTACTTGAAACGGAGTCAATGTTGCACACAACATCCTTTACTACCAAGCTAGTGTCATCAGCAATCAGAAATATTTTAGAGTTACCCATAATACTTGAGGGCATATCATTTATATAAATAAGGAACTAGAGCGGCCACAACACTGATCCCTGAGGAACCCCCTCCCCCTTGACAGTATACCACTCAGATCCCCCATCACACTGTATTACTTTGCCCCATTCCTGTAGATCGTTCCCTAATGCACTTCCTGAAACACTCTACAACTTCTGATTCTGTCAGTTCTTTCAGGTCCCATATCCTTAAATTCCCACGTTTTTCCAGTTTCTTCAGTTTTTATCTACAGTTCATAATCAATATATTGTTATCAGAGACCACATTTGCCCCTGGAAATGTCATACAATTTAAAATCTGGTTCCTAAATCTCTGTCTTACCATTATATAATCTATATGAAATATTGCAGTATCTCCAGGTCTCTTCCACGTATATAACCTTCTTTCATGATTTTTGAACCAAGTGTTAGCTATGATTAAATTATGCTCTGGGCAAAAACCTACCAGGCGGCTTCCTCTTTCATTTTTTACCCACATTCCATATTCACCTACTGCGTTTCCTTTTATTCCATTTCCTACCGTCGAATTCCAGTCACCCACTAATATTAAATTTTCATCTCCCATCACTATCTGAATGATTTCTTTTATCTCATCACACATTCCATCAATTTCTTCATCATCTGCGGACTACTTTTACGACTGTGGTAGGCGTGGGATTCGTGGCTATATTGGCCACAACAATGCTTTCACTATGCTGTTTGTAGTGGCTTACCCGCATTCCTATTTTTATTAATTATTAGACCTACTCATGCATTAGCTTCATATTAGCCTTCCTAATACTTAAATCTATATTCGATGTTAACAATGACGCCGGTGGATGGACTATCACGAAATTACTGACCGTCGAGAAAGTCACAAATATAACCGACAAGCTAATGGGCCCTTCACAGGAAAAGGTTTTTCGCCGGAAAACGGGGAAAACTGAAACCCAGTCAATGAGTAAAAAAATGTATATTCACTGACAAAAAAAAGTGTACGCACACAACTTACACAACAATAGTCTGGGATTACTCTATTACGTAACAGTTTTTGTGATTGTATCTTGCAGCTTTAGTTATTTTTAATTAAAAGAGGCTTTAAAAGGACAGAAAGAACGTGTTGGACTACGCTACAGATCGTTCTGTTAGCAAAGTCCTCACTTTGTAATCACTTTCGTTGACTTCGGCAACTCTCAACAGAAATCTCCAACCTAACCGAGACAATGTGCTACGATACAGCCGAGATCATGACAAGAGAATGGGCTACATCACACTCGAAGTAAATTTATATAGGTAAGGATCCCCATGACCTGTGTACGTCTATTATAAAAAATCTCCAAGCCACTCTCCTCAAATAGATCGCCATCTTCTCTTGACCTTCAACTGTTACTATTTCAGAATTAAAAACCAGATTCAAAGAAAATTTGGCTACCAGCCAAAAACTAGAAAAATAAAAATAATAAAAGTGAGAACGTGAAACATGTTAGAATTAACCATAAACAGGAGATTTTACAGAAAATAAAATTGAGAAAGGAAATCATTAATATTATCGACCGTTTAGGAACTCTAGGCTACGAAAGGGATGAAACAACATATCGAATAACTGGTGGAAGAGTTAGTGTGTTTTAAGATTAAATCCAAACAAGAATTAGAGAAAAATATATCGAAGCAAGGCAACTATTACGAAAAATTGCTAAATCTCGAGACAAATTGTGTCCTTCTGTATTAGATGAAATGTTTTGGCCCCTAGTACGGATGAAACAGTATCTGCAGAATCAACAAGAACTTCGGACATGTGTTTCATATTTCATCCAAGCCTGCAGTCTATAAATATTTAAACAAAATACTGAAACAAAATACCACTACCGGGGAATTACTTACGAAGCAGTTCTTGGTAAAGAAACACAGGACACAATTACGTATGTAGGCTTAATACGAACTACAACTGTGTTCATAAATCGCTATAGTTGCCTTGGACTAACGACGAGCGAATATCAATATAACCTGTACGCTTTTCAAAGCTGTTATCCATGAAAAAGCTAAACGACGTATCGTGAACAAAATACAATTTAACACCGAAACAATGACATTAGTTGACAATGGGCACAGACTTTAGTCAATGGGCACTGTTGAAAATTTGTGCCAGACCAGGATTAGCACCCGAGTCCCCTGGTTACTAGGGAGAGGCAATGATCACTGTGTCCGAATTACACAGTGGTCAACAGAATAGCACGAACTGCCCGAGCATGCCGTTCGTTAGATCGAAATTCTCAATTTCTCCATAGACTGCTAATACACTGCTCCTTGAACATAATCCTCCTCCCCTTAATTATACAGTACATGGCCAAAAAAACAGACACCGAATATATGCAAACTTGGCCTTACGAACATTGCAGACGTCGTCTATGTAACACACGTCAAACTTCAAAGAATTTACCAATTCGTTGCATTGTTTACTATAGACCACAAATGAAGTAACGTAAAAAAAGCACTGCGTCTATTGAGATCATGATTCATAGTTTAAAGAAAACTAATAAGTCGCCTACATATTACAGTTGCTGCCGAAAGAGGAGAACCATTATTTTCCCACAAAAGGAAATATAGTTAAAATTACGCTTCTATTTCGGTTAGTTTCGGCGGTTACTAAAATTTGCAGTGAAAGTTACATAGTGGACTCTACCCTCCCCCCACCAGAAACGTAGTTATCGTGGCTGTTGTGAGACTTTTGTACACAGTTAGAGAAAGTGTGTTAAATGTGGCGCGGACGGAAACACTAGGCTACGCTACAGGGCAATCTGCTCGCACAACGTTTAGTCGGCATTCATAATCGTTGGCGTAAACAACTCTCAATCAAATTACCACCTTCCAACCTAACTTAGATCTCGGGCTACACTACCAATCGGCCTGTCATCACAACCAAAAATTCATTGAGGGGGGTGGGGGGATTTCCTGTATCTCTCTCTAATGTATCTCTAGGCCCAACTGCCAGTTTTGTCAGACTCAACAGCAAGATTTACCAATGGTAAACACTTTGGAGACGGCTAGTAATTTTAGAATAGTCTTCTTCGTCTTACTTGGCATAAATTGTTCGCTTGCGTCCCAGCAGCTAGCTCCCTCAGTGTCTGCTTCTGCCATCGCACCACGCCAGTCTGCTGTTGTCCTAGCATACCGAACGCACCGCACATCCGACACCTTCGGAACCACTCACTGGCCAGTTAGCAATTGAGCGGAACACTGTTTACATCGTGAAAGGAAAACTATGCAAAGATGTACACTTAAATGGCACGACTGAGTAGCACACACACAGTAATATCTGAGGAATGTCCTTCGACACGCGCAGAACGAAAGTCTTCTCGCGATCGTACAGCGTCTCTGAAAAAAAAAATCTCGTGACTATATTCCGGCGTTACGGCCAGGTTCTCATACAAATGAGCAACAAAGGGTACATTTGAAATTTTTTTTTTGAGACAATGACAATACATTCGAAGGATGTGTTTGGGAATTACGAGTGATAATACTATGAGCTTAATTTTAGATTTTCAATAAAAAATGGCGCCCGTAATTATGATTTGATCAAGGGCCTGCGAGACTGGAGTACGCAGAGTGCGTGCAGTGTGGCACCACAGATGTTACCTGAATTCAAAAATGGGTAACATCAGTTGATACTACATTATTCCTCTGAAATTGAAAATGGATAACATCAGTCGATAAAACATAAAATTTATGCGAGCGCATACCTAACCGCAATGAAACAACCTTAAATTTAACGATACAGTGCTAATTCGAACTTTGAGTTCGATTTTTGGGGGTTTGTTTCACTCCTTATGCCTACACAAAAATTAGTTAATATTAACAAATGTCATATTATAGCTATAAGTTCCTAAGAAAAGTGTTTACTTTTAGGGGTCAGAGGTAGAAGTTAAGAGATCGAACCACTTTCAATTTATGCTGCATGCCGTTCTGAGAAAATAGTTACCCGAAAAAAATGTGTTCAATGTTTAGGGAAAACATTTAGTTATATTATTACTTCGATTTGCATGAACTGAGTGTTACATATATATTTTTAATGTCGCTGAAAACGAATCTGATGTCAGATTTTCAATATTCAAAACAGCTAATCCAATACGGAGGGCAAACGATTATGTTTTGACCAATTTTTACCAAAATTGTATTTTCGTTATTTACGTTTAGTCTGCAATTCAAGGAGTATTTATCAACCCTTCCTCTACCTCTGATTGTTCCTAGACAGCAACTTCCTGTTCTTCTTGGCAGGAAAAGCCGATCTGTCTAAGCTGGATTTGCAGCACTCGGCAGCCTGCACTTGATAATCGTCCTTATTTTCGGTGGGTATGTTTGCATGCATTGTGCAGTATAAATCATTTTGAGCACGTGCGACACGGGACGAGTTATCATCTACATCTATATGGATACCCTGCAAAACACATTTAAGTGCCTGGCAAATGGTTCATCGAATCACCTTCACAACTGATAATTAATTGAAACCCTCAGCTGCCGACAGGTGTTGTTGATATACTTCGATGGGGACAGCTGAAAAGTGTGCCCCTACTGGGACTCGAACCCACGATCTCCTGCTTACATGGCAGACGCTCAATCCATCTGAGCCATCGAGGGCACAAATGAACAGCACGACTGCAGGAATTTATCCCTTGCACGCTTCCCGTGAGACACATCCCCAACCGTCCACAATCCGCATACGTAATGTACGTAATAGGTATTTGCCTATCCACTCATTACTGGCTCACACTAATGTGACGATTCCCGTAAGAGTTCGGGCAACCTGTGCGCATTCGCACAGACGAAGGTCAATGGCTGGGTAACGTTTAACCATAGATATGAAGTAACTGTTCTCGAAAGAACAGGCGCCACTGACGACCGTGCAGCACTTCTAGAATACATGATAGACCGGCCGATGTGGCCGAGCGGTTCTAGGCACTTCAGTCGGGAGCCACGCGACCGCTACGGTCGCAGGTTCAAATCCTGCCTCGAGCATGGATGTGTGTGATGTCCTTAGGTTAGTTAGGTTTAAGTCGTTCTAAGTTCTAGGAAACTGATGACCTCAGATCTTAAGTCCCAAAGTGCTCATAGCCATTTGAACCATCAGTCCGTATGTTTGCACACTACTTACAGTAACTTATGCTAAGGACAACACACACACAACCATGCCCGAAGGAGGACTCGAACCTCCAACGGGGGGAGCCGCGCGAACCCTGACAAGGCGTTGGAGACATGGCGGGTACCCCGCGCGGCTCATGGCAGCCGTGACACTGCTTCAAACACTGGGCTGTAGAAACTTTTGTAAAGCACGGATTAAAAAAAAAACCTTTCCGTTCCAGGAGTCTAGACAAGTACACCTTTAGAAAATGCAACTACAAAGAAATTAAATTTTTCGAACGGGGCAGGGCTTAAAACTTTGAAGAGTTAAATTTTAATGGCCGTTCTCTTGTATGCAAATAGTTTCACAGTAGAAATTTCTCTAGTTTTATTTATTTATTTATTTTTTGCTGTAGGTAAAGAAGGATAGGATTGTGAGGAGGGGGAAAGGGGGGGGGGAGGAATCTTGCATCTCCAACCTTGGAATTCTTAGTACACAATTTTTATTCATTACGAGATTCTCAGCCACTTGCAGAAGTGATTTCGCGTGATTCTGCAAAACTTTTCCTTTAGCCAATCGTAGCAACTATAGGATTCCGTTCCTGCTGCATGACATGTCTCGGAACTTAAACTGACCAACTTATTTGCATAAAGAGCTAGCTTATCATCCGCTTCTTTACTTACTTAGACCGTTCATGGTCTGCAAAGCATTTTTTTCTTTAATCGTTTTTTTATGTCTTTTATAAACTGCAACACTTTCTAAACTTTTCTAAACTTAATGCCGTTGAAGCATGGTCTTTTGCTGAATGACCAAAAAGCAATGCTGACAGCTGGAGTCCAAGGTTTTTGTTAATCAAGCTGTTTGTATTCTTGTGGTGATATCTCCGCAGAGTCTTTCATTCCCTAACGCATATTTCTTTGTATCTAATTGAGAAGTGAAATACCGGTTATCGTAGATGCAGATTTAAAATATTTTAATATAACGCAATAAATATTTCATTAAAATTCTCATCCCCTTATGCTCGAAGTTAAAAACCAGTGAAACACGTAGTTTTTAAAAATTGTAACAGATTAGCCGAATACGAATTGTCAGATATGCTTTCATAATGCTTTCATAATGAACCATTTTCAGAAACGTGGAGCCAGATCTGGGGGTGAATTTCCTTCTCTCCGAGACACCCGGCTTCTTCTTCGACTTAGCCAGCAAACAGGCCGAGGACGACGGGTGGGGACCGAATAGGCAGCAGTTGGTGGATGGCGACGTCGTCACTGGCTGTTGCCTTCGTGCGGGCCTCTTGTGTAAAGGGGGAGCCAACCGTGGCCAAGTGAAGGTCTGTATTCCACAGGAACGAGTTAGCATGGCACTCAGATATTTCCACGATTTGGCGGACGGGGGTCATTTGGGGTTCTTCAAGACCTTGAACCGAGTTCGGGAATACATGTTTTGGCCCAACCTATATCGCGATGGCAGGCGATTTCTTGGCAACTGTGTCCAGTGTAAGCGCGGTAAGCCCGATGTGGGGCCGCACAGAGAACTACTACAGTCACTTAGGAACAGTGTCCTCTGGACTGCGACTCAAAGACCGAAACAACGGTCGACGGAAACTGGCACCAGAAACGCACCAGCTCACTCTATTTCATCCCCTTAGGGGTTGAACTTCCAAAAACACCGAAACACGTATTTTCTTATTTGTAGCCTTGAAGTCAAATACCAATTTTCTTAGATGTAGCCTTAAAAATACTTTCATAGTTCTTCCATAATTATTTATCTCAAAATAAAATGTTCATCCACTATTTCACTTCATAGAGGTTAAATTCCCAATGATACTGGAACACATATTTCTTTATTTCTGACCTAGAAACCAGATACAAATGTTCGTATGCCTAGCTTCAAAATTACCTTAATAGCTACATGATTCAGAAATCCTTTCATGTCCTGCGTCTCCCCCTTAGAGGTGGAATTTCGAAATATGCAGTATAAGCTGTATAAGATCAACACCCTTTCCAAATGTCAAGGTTTATTTTCCTTGGCGGTCTGGACTGTGTGAGTTTCATAGTAATAGTCCTACACACACACAAACACACACACACACACACACACACACACACACACACACACACACCACTACCAATGCCACCACCACCTCCTGGGGAAATTTCTGCAGACGCCCTTGTTCCACTACAGTCATATTTTGCCGACGACCTACATTTAGCAGCGTGGGAGGGATAGTGTCGTGCAACAGACAGTATACTCAGTAGACAACGAACAGTTCGTTGTGAAATCAGCGACTTCGGTGATCTCACGTGAACCGATGCAACCTCCGCGGCAAGGCCGTTGCCGCAGATTTTTCAGAGTAGTTGCTTACGTTTCATAATTATCTAGTTTACGGGGAAAATGTAAAAAAGGCGATTGTCACCGAAGCTACAACTAATCTGAATTTCTGGTTAGTTATCAAGTGGTCTTGTGTGCGAGCCTGAATTTTTCATCCTTTGCGGTGAGAATGATTCAAACCCGTCATGTTCTTCTTATGAAGTGTTCTATTTATTTTGCACACAATGATCGTTTGTAGATGTCTTGAGTTACTACGTTGATAAATTTTTGTTTGGCGCACGTATCATAACTGAGATTTGCGCTGAATGGCTGAAGGTGAATTAGCGTAATGAGTAGTAGCGAATGTTACAGTAACATGTTTGTAAATTATTTCACGTAAATTACGTTAGTCGTGTAATATAATCCGTATACCAGTACAGTATATGGGCCAATTACGTTAGTCATGGAATACTATCCGTATAAGACTATGTCACCTTGGTGTCCCGGAATTTGCTTCAATTTTGGAATCCACGAAAGAACTGGAAATTTTCCTTTACACAGCTTTCCATATAATTTCTATTACAGTGATTCAGTCTTGTCTGTCACTCGACTTTTCTGACTGTGAAATAAATTCTATCGCTCAGGTGCTTATTACCTCTTCGTGTTTCCATTTGCCGATATTGCGCATAAACACATATCTCAAAGTTGCTATGGACATTGATGGAGCGACACACTTTTCTATGGCGACACTGCAGTTTAGAGATAGAAAAACCGATCAGTTAAAACGATATGGGTATTTTAGTTCTGAATAACCGATGTCTTTCGGTATTTGTTTGCTCTCGGTTATAACAAGTACCTTTTTATTTTTTTCTGATAACCACCTAAAAACAGATATATCAATTAGCCACAGATGTGGTAGTAAAATTTTTTGTTTTCAAATAAACCTTTTTTAAAAAAGACGAGTTATTTTTATTCGTAAGATTTCCATAGCACTGAAACACGGCGTTATTACAGAAAAAAATGGGAAAAGTTATGTATGCCACTTTAATAACACTGCTGATAGAAACGAGCAACAAATGGATTGGTCCAACATTGCCGAGACAATATTGTCCCTGTTACACAAGCAGTGCGCGAGACTGGACACAGTTTCTCGCTGTTGTCGAACGTCAGTTGTAACATAGAATGGCACCATCTGGAAGTCTGGAAGTATTTTACGATATGCGGTACGAGTGAAGAACAAAGTTAGATTTGGTCGACTTGCGACATCATACAAGGAAAGAAGTTAAAATTTAACAAATCATTCATAGTTCGGGATAAAAGTAGAAAGTGCCTCATCTGCTGCTGTGTCTACGTAGTATGCCGTTATCTGCTTTTAGCCCTTAAAAACAGAGAAATTAAAACGAAAAAGAGAGTTCTCCTGCCGCAGTTTTCACTCTTTATCGCTGGACTATACGTAATGCCCGCATAGTGCTGTGATAACCGATTTCAATATAATTTTTGAGCAGAGTTCTAAAAACTAAAATCAGTAGGATAATACTGGCAGTTTTCTGTAGTATAGAAGCACTCGCTATATTTTGAGAGAAGCAGCGAACATCGGACAAAGTTTTATTGGACTATTTAATTGAAAGAAATTAGAATTATATTAATACCGTCAGTTGCTCGGAGGCGTTGATAAATATCAACGTGGACAAGTGAAAATGTGTGCCGCGACCGGGACTCGAACCCGGGATCTCTTGCTAAAATGACAGACGCTCTATCCATCTGAGGCACAGAGGACACAGTGTATGGTTCGACTGCAGGGACTATCTCGCGCACGCCTCCTGCGAGACTCACATTCTCACCTTGAATGTCCATACACTACAGTCGTAGAGTCCCACTCCAACACACTCATTCCTCGTGGAAGACATGTCCATATCCATATAAGTATATGGTTCTGGCAATACCAGCCATGACCTTCTTCTGTGAAGATGCACACGTATTCCGCGAACTGTTACGGGACTTGGTAAGAATGTGTTCCACGAGTAATGAGTGTGTCGGTGTGGGACACTACGAATGTAGTGTGTGGACGTGCAAGGTGAGAATGTGAGTCTCGCGGGAGGCGGGCGCGAGATAATACCTGCAGTCACACTATCGTCTGTGCCCTCGGTGGCTCAGATGGGCAGAGCACCTGCCATGTAAGCAGGAGATCCCGGGTTCGAGTCCCAGACGTGCACACATTGTCACCTGTCCCCGTTGATATATATCGACACCCGTGAGCAGCTGACGGTATTAATATAATTCTAATTTCGTTCTGAACGGCTGCAGGTCATCATAAGGGTATTTAATTTGACATTTTGATTACATTTATCAAGAAACTGAGAAAGTAAAAATTGTTTAATATTTGTTTGATTTCTACGTTTACTAGAGGAAATAATGTAAATAAAAGACTGAAAATCGGTTATTACAAGAACTGGTATTGTGACGGGTTTTAACAATTAGCTTAAAGAAGGGTTGGGAAACTGATAAGAGCCGAAAACCAGTTGTTTCAGCGATAACCAACATTCCCACTGGTGTTCTGAGTGGTAAGATTGACGCACAAGGACATCAAGAACAGTTTCTCAGAAAGGTTACTGCAGCTCTGATGTTCTCAAAATGAACGGGCCAGCCATTGGCGTCCGCGAGGGGGAAGGGGAGGGGGAGGGGAGGGGGAGGGGGAGAGGATGGGGAGGGGAGGAGGTGGGGAGGGGAGGATAGGCAAAAGGGCACTTTCACCCATCGCCCCCAACCCTCCCTGGAATCTGGAGTAAAGAGTTTTTATTCGTTACAGTATACTCTTCTAGATAAGAATTCTCCACAATACTGATAAACCTTAGCTTTGACCAGTTGTAGCGCTCATGGAGTTAGGGTCTTGTAGCTTGATGCACCTCGTAACTGACCAGCTGATTTGTACACAGAGTGCCAGTTTCAGAATCATGCACTCCAGCCCCGACGCGCCTTCCCCCCTCCCCACCACTGGAAATATTTCTGCAGACTCCAGTCTGCCACTGTGCATATATTTTGATAACATCCTGGTTTTAATAGCATCGAAGTAACAGAATTGTGCAGTAAAGGGTAGACCTAGCACAGAACACACCATTCCCAATGAAACGCATCACTTGGTAGATGGTGAAGTACTCTGAAGCTAGCCAGATAGAAACAGAACCTCCTGGCACTGCATCTAACCCAAATTCTAATCTTACACTAATCTCTTGTATGTACCTACCACGCCCTCAAAGAGCCAACGATTTACTATTATCAGAAGTTCCGAAAAATGAGGAAGAAATTGAGCCACACTTTTTTCCGTTGTTTATTATTTCGATTACCCCATAAAGGGAATGGACTTGTAGCCACAGGTTACACAAGCGATAGATGGTTTAAAATACATAAAAAGAGATGACAATAAGAAACGATTTTTAAAAACACAATGATGCACGGCTTTTACGATTTTTACAGGAAAAAAATGGATGACAAAATGAAGGTTTTTCTAAAATACGCTGGTAGACAATATTGGGGATTTTTTATCTTTATAGATGACTAGCGGAAAAGCTTGGTGTTGACCAGGCATTTATTTACAGCTGTGCGTCCACGTCCGTACTATGCAGCGTCTGGCCTTGTCCTGAGTTTTTATGACGTATCTCCTGAAACATGTGTCGTACAATGATATAATTTTATAGGTACATTCAGCGTCATAAGCGGATACTGTCTGCAAAATTTATTGCGAATATAGTAGCAAAGAAGTAACAAACTTAAATGTCACGAATGCTGTGATGCCCACACACTTGGGTGTAACTAATGTACACGGGATGCTTGGCACGATCATTATGGCTACCATCACCTGTGGTCGTAATTGGTCCAGCTGTGTCGACGTAGTGAAAATATAAATGTGCATAACATGGTAAAGGTCCATTCTTTCCAGCCATCAGACCTGAACTACGATCAAAAATATCATGTAAAAGTGGTAGGGGCAATGGCCTTGCCGCAGTGTATACACCGGTTCCCGTCAGATCACTGAAGTTTAGCACTTTCGGGCGTGGTCGGCACTTGGATGGGTGACCATATGGGCCGCTATGCGCTGTTGGCATTTTTCGGGTTGCACTCAGCCTTAATGGCGGATAAATTTTTTGTTAATCGCGGCAAATTAACTTTACCCTAATGACACACAAGGTCAATGACGTACTATCACGTAAAGTATTCTCAGATCGAAATGTTTTGCATTACAAAATCTCCAATGTAGATTCATAATACCACAATTATAATTCACAAAATAATTTGGAGCTACGTTCAATGCATATTTAAATGCATCTTTCAAAACAATAACAGAATTCTCATTAGATCATCATTATCAATGGCTAGAGTATTCTACCAAAAACCGCGTCTCACTATGGCTTCTTCAGTACGCTGTTTTGTTTTCCACTGTTGATAATAGAAACGATCTGGCAGATGTGACATTGTAGATGCCCAGTATGCGTGTCTTAATGCAATTAAACCGTCTGGAACATTTACCCTTGAACGTCCCTAGAATGGGATTTCATGGAACGTTATTACTTTCCTGTGTCCATTTCCATCACACCAGCTGATCGCCACGACTGGGGAAGGGGAGGAGGGGGTGGGCTGAAAGTTGGCAGCAGTGGCAGAAAAACCAAAGAAAACCTCACGTTTTCGTCATTTGTTTTCATAATGACAATTCGTCACATCGCACGCTTTTCTCTAGGAAACGGTAAAATTCATCGTCTGGATATCAATCTCGCCTGCTGAGGTATGCAGTCGCACCACTCTGTACGAAATAGGTTCTAAGCTGATGCAGTCGACAAGTAACATCGAAATATATCGTCACCAGGAAATACATCGACACCTTGAAATAAATCCACACCTCGAAATAAATCGCCACCTCGAAATAAATCGCAACCTCGAAATAAATCGCAACCTCGAAATAAATCGACACCGTGAAATAATTCGAAACCTCGAAATAAATCACCTCCAAAAAACCGCTACATCGAAATGAGTCGATATCCCGAAATATATCGACATCTAGACGCATTTCGGCTTACCATATAGACCGAAATCTCGATGTTAGTCGACATATCGAGATAAATCGAGGTATAGAATTATATCGATATCTCGAAATATATTGGTACCACGTAATATAAAGATATCTCTAAAAATAGCGATATCTAGAAATTTATGGATTACTAGAGATATAGAGGTACCTTGAAATATATCGATATCTCGAGAAGAATCGATATCTGTAGTACACCAGTACATGGAAATATATCGATACTTTGAAATATATAGACAACCTGTATTGTGTCGGTATATCAAAATAAATCGTTATCTCGATATAATCGGATACTCGAAATCAATCGATACCTCGAAATAAATAGACTCCTCAATATAGGTAGATATCTCGAAATAAATCGATATCATGATATAATGTGTGCATCTACATATGTCGATATATCGAATTGAATCGATAATGGGAAAAGTATGGACGTCTCAAAATAAATGTGTACCCCTAAGAAAACGAATATCGAAATAAATAGATATAACGAAATATATCGCTATCTTGATAAATACCGTTATCTAGTGGTCGGATAAATGTTTCAAGATGACATGACATAACAGTATAGTCTACATACATGAAAATACTTTGGATTTTCAATATATCGATAGATTTGTAGACCTTGGGAAAAAAATCTTTGATCCGACCTCGGGGCAAAAATGCAGACCTCGGGAAAAAACGCCGACCTCGGGGAAAAACGCCGACCTCGGGGAAAAACGCCGACCTCGGGGCAAAAACACCGACCTCGGGGAAAAACGCCGATCTCGGGGAAAAACGCCGACCTGGGGGAAAAACGACGACATCGTGGAAAAACGCCGACATCGGGGAAAAACGCCGACATCGGGGAAAAACGCCGCTGTTGGGAAAAAACGCCGACCTCGGGGAAAAACGCCGACCTCGGGGAAAAACGCAAACCTCGGGGAAAAACGCAGACCTCGGGGAAAAACGCCGACCTCGGGGAAAAACGCCGACCTCGGGGAAAAACGCCGACCTCGGGGAAAAACGCCGACCTCGGGGAAAAACGCCGACCTCGGGGAAAAACGCCGACCTCGGGGAAAAACGCCGACCTCGGGGAAAAACGCCGACCTCGGGGAAAAACGCCGACCTCGGGGAAAAACGCCGACCTTGGGAAAAACGACGACCTCGGGAAAAACGACGACCTTCGGAAAACTGCTGACCTCAGGAAAAATCCAGTTCCATTAATTTACATAGACAATCATGTCAGTTACCATTAGGTTCTCAAAATGCAATCAAATTCCTGGTATTTATCACCTCACACAAAAAGTGGTCATGACAGAAAAGTCTCGTTCTTTAGAAAGTTTAGAATGAGATGTTCTAAATATTACAGATAATCCATTTACAATAATCTACAAGCACTGCACAATGAGAAGAGACTGTCAACCAGAGCACTTTGAAATAGTGCACTGCCAGGAAGACAGAGGTATCATTGCTGTTTATAATCCTCTGGTGCTTGAGATTCAGAATCCAGGATTGCCTCGAATGAGAACAGCAGGAATGAATGTCCTGCACCAGTATAGAACTTACTCTGGAACTCCACAGAAAATCACAAGTCACTATTATATCACATCATTTTCAGCAAACTACAGAAGCCTCTAATGGACATAACAACGTCGTCACCTCCTTCACTAGTGAAAGATCTTAGTAGCAATTGAGTTAAGAGTAGGTGGCCAATTAATAATTTGTTGTTCAAAGCTAACTTCAGTGTATATGGGAATACTCAGTGGACATCTTTAACCATCATATTTTACTGTCTAAGATATGTCAACTTCCCAGACTATAAGTATAAGCAGAGCTTGGTCTTTACCAATCCGAGATTGTTTAGAATAGGTATCAAGGGAATCAGATCCACTGGGCATTTAGAGCAACCTGCTTTAAACAATATGAGCAGGCAATAGACACAGACACAGAGTTTGAAATATCTCTGTGAAGCGGTTACCTTCATCATCAGCAAACTTATGTTGTGTGCTGCGGTATGCGGAGGCACTAATAGCAACACAGTAAAACACAGAAGAAGCTTATAAGTTGATGTAATCATCCAGTAAGAAGCAGTAAAATTCAAGTTTTAGTAATCGATTATTGACTTATTATCCGGCTTTGGTGCCTCAGACATGTCCGACGACCTTAAGATTTGGCATGAAACGAATTCTGGAAGACACGTTACACGAGAGAATTGGAAAAGTGTTCATGTGTTGTAAAAACCTAAGAAATCGTCCCGTTTTCGTCAATTGCCGTCGAATCGACGTAATGACAGATCGTCACATTGGATGCTTTTCTGTATAAAACAGTTACATTTATCGTCTGGAAACTTATGTCGCGGGCTGCGGCATGCGGAGGCACTAATAGCAACACCAGAGAACACAGAAGAAGCTTCTAAGTTATTGGTTCAAATGGCTCTGAGCACTATGGGACTTAACATCTGTTGTCATCAGTCCCCTACAGCGTAGAACTCCTTAAACCTAACTAACCTAAGGACATCAAACACATCCATGCCCGAGGCAGGATTCCAACCTGCGAGCATAGCAGCCCCGCGGTTCCGGACTGAGTGCCAGAACTTCTAGACCACCGCGGCCGGCTCTAAGATTATGTAATCTGCCAGTAAGAAGCAGTACAATTCAAGTTTTACTATCGATTATGGACTTACTAGCCGCCTTTGGCGCCAGGGATGTGACTGACGACGTTACGATTTTGCATGAAACGAGGTCTGGGAACCACGTTACACGAGAATATGTGAAAACTGATCATATGTAGTAAAAACTTAAGAAATCCGCCCGTTTTCGGCATCTGCTATCGGATCGACGAAATACCAGATCGCCACAATGGCCGCTTTTCTCTCTGAAACGATAAAATTTATCGTCTGCAAACTTACGTCGCTTGCTGCGGTATGCGGAAGCACTAATTACAACATAGCAGAACACAGAAGAAGCTTGTAAGTTGATGTAATCGACCAGTAAGGAACAGTACAATTCAAGTTTAGTTATCGATTATTGACTTTTTAGCCGGCTTTGGTGCCTTGGACATGAGCTACGACCTTACGATTTGGCATGAAGGGAGGTCTAGCAGCCACGTTGAACGGGAGAATGTGAAAAGTGTTAAAATGTAGTTAAAACCTAAGAAATCCGCCTGTTTTCGTCATTTACTATCAAATCGACTTAATGCCAGATCGTCCCATTCGCCGCTCTTCTCTCTGAAACGGTTACATTTATCGTGTGCTACGATATGCGGAGACACTAAAAGCACCATAGTAGAACACAGAAGAAGCTTTTAATTTGACATAACAGCCAGTAATAAGCAGTATAATTTAAGATTTAGTTATCGATTATTGACTTTTCAGCCGGCGTTGGTGACTTGGACATGAGCTAGGACCTAAAGATTTTGCATGCAGGGAGGACTATCAGCCACGTTGCACGGGAGAATGTGAAAAGTGTACATATGTAGTAAAAACCTAACAAATCCGCCCGTTTTCGTCATTTGCTATCAAATCGACTTAATGTCAGATCGTCACATTGGCCGCTCTTCTCTCTGAAACGGTTACATTTATCGTGGGCAAAGCTATGTCGCGTGCTCTGATATGCGGAGATACTAAACGTACTATAATTGAACACAGAAGAAGATTCTAAGTTGATTTAATAGATAGTAAGAAGCAGTACAATTCATGTTTAGTTATCGTTGTTGATTTTTTAGCCGGCTTTGATGCCTTGGACATGAGATAGGACCTTAAGATTTTGCATGCTGGGAGGACCAGCAGCCACGTTGCACGGGAGGATGTGAAAAGTGTTCATATGTAGTAAAAACCTAAGAAGTCCGCCAGATTTCGTCATTAGCTATGGAATCAACTTAATGTCAGATCGTCACATTGGCCGCTCTTCTCTCTGAAACGGTTACATTTATCGTTTGCAAAGCTATATCGCGTGCTGCGATGGGCTGAGACATTAAAAGCACCATAGTAGAACACAGAAGAAGCTTCTAAGTTGTTGTAATATCCAGTAAGAAGCAGTACAACTCAAGTTTAGTTATCGATTTTTGACTTCTTAGCCGTCTTTGGTGCCTTGGACATGAGCTAGGACCTTAAGATTTTGCATGCAGGGAGGTCTAGCAGCCACGTTGCACGGGAGAATGTGAAAAATGTTCATATGTAGTAAAAACCAAAGAAATCCTCCTGTTCTCGTCATTTGCTATCGAATCGACTTAGTGTCAGATCGTCACATTGGCCACTTTTCTCTCTGAAACGGTTTCATTTATCGAGTGCAAAGACTATGTCGCATGCTGCGATATGCGGGGATACTACATGCACCATAGTAGAAACAGAAGAAGCTTCTGAGTTGCTGTAATAGCCAGTAACAATCAGTACAATTCTAGTTTTAGATATAGATTTTGACTTTTTAGCAAGCTTTGGTGTCTTGGACATGAGCTTGGACCTTAAGATTTTGCACGATTGGTGGTCTAGCCCCAACGGTGCAGGAGAGGATGTGAAAATTGTTGATATGTAGTAAAAACCTAAGACTTCCAGCAGTTTTCGTCATTTGCTTTCGAACCGACTCAATGTCAGATCGTCAAATTGGCCGCTCTTCTCTCTGAAACGGTACATTTATCGTGTGAAAAGCAATGTCGCGTGCTGCGGAATGCGGAGAAACTAAAGGCCCCTTAGTAGAACGCAGAAGAAGCTTCTATGTTGATGTAATGGACAGTAAGAAGCAGTTCAATTCAAGTATAGTTATCGATTTTTGGCTGTTTAGCCGGCTTTGGTGCATTGGACATGAGCTAGGAACTTAAGATTTTGCATGCAGGGAGGAGTAGCATCCACGTTGCACAGGTGTATATGAAAAGTGTTCATATGTAGTAACAACCTAAGAAATCCGCCCGTTTTCGTCATTTGCTATCGAATCGACTTAATGTCAGGTGGTCACATTGGCCGCTGTTCTCTCTGAAACGGTTGTATTTATTGTGTGCAAAGCTATGGCGGGTGCTGCGGAATGCGGAGACACTGAAAGCACTATAGTAGAGCACAGAAGAAACTTCTAAGTTGATGTAATAGCCAGTAAGAAACATTACAATTCAAGTTTAGTTCTCGATTTTTGACTTTTTAGCCGGATTTGGTGCGTTGGAGATGAGCTAGGACCTTAAGATTTAGCATGAAGAGAGGACTTGCACCAACGTTGCACGGCAGGAAGTGAAAAGTGCTCATATGTATTTTCTATTGAATCAACTTAAATATCAGATCGTAATATTGTACGCTCTTCTCTCTGAAACGGTTACATTTATCGTGTGCAAAGCGATGTCGCGTGCTGCGGAATGCGGAGATACTAAAAGCACCATAGTTGAACACAGAAGAAGCTTCTAAGTATGTAATAGCCAGTATGAAGCCGTACAGTTCTAGTTTAGATATCGATTTTTTCTTTTTAGCCAGCTTTTTTTGCCTTCGACATGAGCTAGGACCTTACGATTTTGCATGAGGGGAAGACTAGCAGCCACGTTGTACGGGAAATGGTGAAAACTTTTCATTTGTAGTATAAACCTAAGAAATCCGCCCGTTTTCGTCATTTGCTATCGAATCGACTTTTTGTCAGATCATCACATTGGCAGTTATTGTCTTTGAAACGGTTACATTTATCGTGTGCAAAGCTATGTCGCGTGCTGCGGAATGCGGAGACATTAAAAGTCCCTCAGTAGAACACAGAAAAAGCTTCTAAGTTGATGTAATAGCCAGTAAGAAGCAGTACAATTCAAGTTTAGTTATCGATTTTTGGCATTTTAGCCGGCTTCGGTGCCTTGGACATGAGCTAGGACCTTAAGATTTTGCATGAAGGGAGGACTAGCAGCCACGTTGCACGGGGGAATGTGAATAGTGTTCATATGTAGTACCAACCTATGAAATCCGGCCGTTTTCTTCATTTGCTATCGAATGGACTTAATGTCAGATGGTATCATTTGGCGCTAATCTCGCTGAAACGGTTACATTTATCTTGTGCGAAGCAATGTCGCGTGCAGCTGAATGCGGAGACACAAAAAGCCCCTCAGTAGAACGCAGAAGAAGCTTCTATGGTGACGTAATGGACAGTAAGAAGCAGTTCAATTCAAGTTTAGTTATCGATTTTTGGCTTTTTAGCCGGCTTTGGTGCCTTGGACATGAGCTAGGAGCTTAAGATTTTGCATGCAGGTAGGACTAGCATCCACGTTGCACGGGAGTGTGTGAAAAGTGTTCATATGTAGTAAAAACCTAAGAAATCCGCCCGTTTTCGTCATTTGCTATCGAATCGACTTTTTGTCAGATCGTCACATTGGTCGCTCTACACTCTGAAACGCTTACATTTATTGTGTGCAAAGCTAGGTCACGTGCTGCGGAATGCGGATACACTAAAAGCCCCATAGTAGAACACAGAAGAAGCTTCTAAGTTGATGTAATAGCCAGTAAGAAGCAGTACAATTCAAGTTTAGTTATCGATTTTTTGCTCTTTAGCTGGCTTTTACTCCTTGGACGTGAACTTGGACCTTAAGATTTTGCAAGAAGGGTGGACTAGCACAAGCGTTGCACGGGAGGAAGTGAAAAGTGTTCATATGTGGTAAAAACCTAAGAAATCCGCCAGTTTTCGTCATTTGCTGTCGAATCGACTTGATGTCAGATCGTCACATTGGCCGCTCTTCTCTCTCAAACGGTTACATTTATTTTGTGCCAAGCTATGTCGCGTGCTGCGGAATGCGGAGACACTAAAAGCACCATAGCAGAACACAGAAGAAGCTTCTAAGTTGATGTAATAGCCAGTAAGAAACATTACATTTCAAGTTTAGTTATCGAATTTTGACTTTATAACCGCGTTTGGTGCCTTGGAGATGAGCTAGGACCTTAAGATTTTGCAGGAAGGGAGGACTAGGAGCCAAGTTGGGCGGGAGAATGTGAAACGTGTCCATATGTAGTAAAAACCTAAGAAATCTGACCGTCTGCGTTATTTGCTATCGAATCGACTTATTGTCAGATCGTCACATTGCCCGCTCTTCTCCCTGAAACCGTTACATTTATCGTGTGCAAAGCTATGTCGGGAGCTGCGGAATGCGGAGACACTAAAAGCACCATAGTAGAACACAGAAGAACCTTCTAAGTTGATGTAATAGCCAGTAAGAAACATTACAATTCAAGTTTAGTTATCGATTTTGGACGTTTTAGCAGGGTTTGGTGCCTTGGACGTGAGCTAGGACCTTAAGATTTTGCAAGAAGGGAGGACTAGCAGCTACGTTGGCTCCGAGAAAAATAACATAGACGCAAACTTTGAGAAAATTTTTACATTTTTTATCGACTTATACAACATGATAATTGCTTTGCAGTTTTGTGAGATTAAAGATGACTTTGCATTTCGTTTCTTTGATAGCTACACGATTATATCACGACGCTACTAATGTGTGACACAACTTACATTGTGCTTTTATTGTGTATCTGTTTTATATCTGCACAGTTTTTCTGAATTCTTCTGGAAAGGAAAACATGTTTTAGTAGTAACTTTGTGGTATAGCTACAATGAGACAGCCTTTCCTGTAGCACAACAATACGCTACAGTACAGTACTTACTTCATCACGGCAATAAGCGTAGTAACTACGATATCTACACGCAAAGCATTTCACTTTTGTTTATCATGAGGTAAGTACATTGACTTATGCAAAACGTAGCTTTCGGAGGACGATAACTACGACACTTCCACAGAGATTATCTTACAACAAGACGCACATTTTAGCGCTACAGTACACGTATTTGAGTGATTAATTTTGTACTTAAAACATTTATTTTTAAAGATATTTGAAGTACAATGATACAAAGGTTTTCCGTGATACATTTCATTCCTTTGCTGTAATCTGTAACACCTGAGGATATAATTACATTAATCCTCAGGGGGCTACACGCTTACTTTGTGTACCATGTGTATGGCAAGCTCAAGGAGGCCTAGCTAATATAGTATTTGCTTATACAACTTTACACATCGGTACCATATTTCTCTAGCACATTAATTACACAGCTATCTGATGATTTAACTGAGAGACAAACATATTTTTACTACATCAGTGACAAATGTTTACGTAATTATACGGGTGGATTACTTCACACTTATGAAATTGTATTTTGTCTGTACTTTGTGAACAGTTCATATTTTTTCGGAACCATTGTGACACTATGAGCGCTTTGAATGATATATTTGGTATGGGATCATGATTTTTAAAGTACGTTGAAGGTAGATGACACTTTTGTCGTGAGCAGAGAATTTTTTTTAGGCTTTGAAATTATTGCAGAAAGCTATGACATTTTTGAGATTTGACTGAGGTGTTACAATGTTATTATTACGACGACGATGTGAATTATGCTGCTGAGGTATGTTTAAGCTGATGCTATATGAGTTATTTGGTTATGCTACGTATCTGTTATGATGAAATATTGAAGAAGTGTAGACGAATAAGGTAAGGAATAATGAGTAGTGGTTAGGGACTCTGGTTTGTGAAAAATGTTGTTGGAAACCAGGAATCGTACTTTAAGTGTTATGAAAACTATGTATATGCGTGAATGTATCACTATGCTGTCGAAAATTTTTGAACACTATTATTTTTAAAAGATTTTATTTCTACAGATTTGTAACGCAAATTCTTCATCTGTGAATTTTTTTTATATGAGACTGCCACTGTAGGGGAAACTGGTGTCGTAAATATTTCGATAAGACAGTTAAGTGACCACCTGCACGTAATGTGTCGTGGGCACCCAGCTGCGCGACAACCACCTGACAAAAGAAAGCCATTAGTGTGTGCCTTTCAGAGGCACAGGTAAAAATAAGGGAGGCCATTATCTTCGCTATTGACATTCCTTTGTAGAAAGCACCGCAAATACGACACGCTCATTACTGAGAAAGATACTTACATCTGACACCTGATTATAACAAACGTCTTTCTACTAGAGTTGAGAGAATTCTACTAACTTATGAAATGTCACATGACTATTGAATGATATTTTTATGCTTTGTCCATAGTTGCTTATTTCATTTGATATCTGTTTTCCAGCTGTGTTGCATCACTGATTTTATAAAATAAAATTAAATGCATTTGCTAATATGAACACTTTCTGCCAACAGACCTATTAAATAATAATTTTATGATCCATATTATTCGAAAAAGGAGCACTTTGAATAGAAAGAACAATATGAAGGGATTAATCACAGTAACTGAATACAAAATTTTCTTTTCAAGTACACAGTAATATTTTTTTACAATAAGTTTTCGTGGTGCACCACTTTAATTACATAGACTATAAGATGTGAATGGACATTGTCCATATCTGCATTGTTGTCTTTAGTGTACATTTTTTTCTGCTTGAGCTTTGTCATGTTTAGGTATAAGTTATAGCATTTTCTGCGGCTGTTTGCCATTCATAGTGCTACTGAATGTCACTTTGTGTTACTAGGTTAAGCCAATTTTATTACTGATTTATTTTTCTTGTTTGGTGCGCATTGCCTTATATAGTTGTAATATTGCTGCCTTTTTTGGCAATTTCCATTTTTTTATCATTGCTGTTCGTGTAAATTGTTTTGTGCTGCTGCATTGCCTCGTCCCTTAGTTAAGCATCTGAGCTCAGTAGGTTGAAGTTAGCTTAAGAGGGGGTAGACTTTATAAGAAACTAACTATGATGAATTGGAAGAAAAGCATTGAGAAGCTATAAGAAAATGGTTTGGCCAAAAAAGTAGTGTACAGTGGAGAAAAACTATTTTTGAAAGAGGATGTGAACAGAAAACAGAAAGCATGCTTGGATAGGATTTTTTTTTGGCTGGAGCAAATGTTGAAATAAGAGGGACGATCTATGGAATGAAGTTTTGGGTTGCACTGCAATACCAAATGTTACATTGAAAAAAAACCCTGTCCTTTCCTTTTGTGTTATCCCACTATGTGTTTGTGTACCCTTGTGTATTTGTTTTCTTCCTGTCTCTATGTACTGTTTCATAGAATTTTTTCTCTTCTAATACTAAGCTACATTCACTATGATGAGGAATACCGTTATCCTCAAATATAATTTGCATTAATAACATGTTATTTACTTCGTAAAGATGTTTACACATTATTTATTCTGTTTTATTCTAATGCTCATGTGTGAAGTTGATGTTTCAAAAGTTATTCTGATCTTTTATGTATGTACTTATGTCATAATTTTTGTAAATCTGATGTGCATGTTTATTTCTATTCTTTTGTAATGTCTGTTTTACTACAAATGTTATCTGTATTATTACGTTTTAATGATGTATTTTGTACCTTTGTTATTGTATTCTTATGTTATAAAATTGTAATTGACACCAGTTCATCAAATTAAGTAACTTGTAAGTTACATTTCACTGCACACGTTTCTGTTGGCCATAGTATACAGACAATATGTGAGAAGCAGGGACTGATAGTGTTTGCACGTGTGTTAATGATTCAGCAAGGGACTGGTTAACAGCATTGTTGGTTCTAAGGAAAATTGGTTGATGGATTTGCTATATTCTCCGCAAGACTCTTCGATGGTGATTGTGCACCTGCACAGTCGCAACAGTTGCCTGCTAGCCATCTCTACAAGGACTACAGTGGGTCTACACCGTTGATGACTCACCAATACCATTATCTGTACAAGGACTGCAGTGGGTCTGCACCTCTGGTGGCCCACCAATACCATAATCTCTACTAGGACTATAGTAGGTCTGCTCTGTGATGACCAACCTTCCAATATTCTTCAAAACTTCGACTGACTCTGCTGTGGGTTTGCTCCGTTGTGGCCCATTACCTGTCAGCATGTCTTTCCGTTGGAAGGACACCACTACTTCTTGAAGACTGCATGGAAATACACTACTTGCATGTGCATTTTCTTTTACTGCTCCGACTTTGAGAAAAAAAAAATTCTGCAATTTTACTGTGATGAATGATCAGGACTGTCATTATGGACAGTGAGAAAATTTTAGCTTTTGACCAACATTGTAGTGATAAGTGTGTGCATTTCATTTCTTTGTTATTGTAATTATGAAAAATTTTTTTCTAATCTGTATTGGCCACTGCCCAAAATAATTTGTAAAATTTTTTGTGGTGAGCATGGGGGCTATGTAAGTAGGCTGTTTAGATTTTTTTATTGGTAACGCCACATAGCGCTCTGTATGAAAAATCACTGGCTGTGCTGTGTGCAGTCAGTGGCAGGTTGGCATTGTTGTAATACTCGCCATTGTAGTGTTGGGCGGCTGGATGTTAACAGCGCGTAGCGTTGTGCAGTTGGAGGTGAGCCGCCAGCAGTGGTGGATGTGCGGAGAGAGATGGCGGAGTTTTGAAATTTGTAAGAATTGGTGTCATGAACTGATATATATATATATATATAATGACTCTTAAGGTAAATACATTGTTTGTTCTCAATTAAAATCTTTCATTTGCTAACTATGCCTGCCTATCAGTAGTTAGTGACTTCCGTAGTTTGAATCTTTTATTTAGCTGGCAGTAGTGGTGCTCGCTGTATTGCAGTAGTTCGAGTAACGAAGATTTTTGGTGAGGTAAGTGATTTGTGAAAGGTATAGGTTAATGTTAGTCAGGGCCATTCTTTTGTAGGGATTGTTGAAAGTCAGATTGCGTTGCGTTAAAAAATATTGTGCGTCAGTTTAAGCACAGTCTTGTATAATTGTTCCTAGGGGACGTTTCAACTCTAATTACATTTCTCCTCTTACGACATAGGATACTCAGTGACACACAGCCGTCTCCATTTTGGTCATATTCTCCCTGCACCGAATACCACTAATCCATTTTCTATACTCCCGCAACCTCAGGAAATCTCTTGCAGTCGCGTTTCTTTTGACACTCGCGGAGTCACAAACAGGGCGCGCAAAATCTCGGACACCCCTGTATGATGTCAATTGGCGGAAACACCGGCCAGTGCCCCTCGCGGCAGGTAGTCCCTAAGAAAGGGACAACCAGTCTGCCACCCTACTCCAGGCTGCTCAGCGAGCTTTTAGCAGCTCACTGCAACATTCAGTCTTTACCTGCGCATTACGAAGAACTTAGCCTCCTCTTCAACCAACTAAACTACCACGTAATCCTCTTATCCGAAACGTGGTTGAAACCACACGTATCCTCTGCATCTATCCATCTCCCAGGGTACAAATTTCTTAGGGCAGACAGATCAAAAAAGCGAGGTGGCGGGGTCGGCGCAAATATACGAACAGATCTCAAAGCGAAAGTTTTAAGTACGTCAAATCCTGCTGAAGAAAAAGAGGCTGAATTCATGTTCATTGAGATAAATATACAAAATCGGAGATTCTTGACTGGCGTCGTGTACAATGCGCCAAAAGTACGCTCAATGAGTTCCTTCCAGTCGGAATTACATTCACTTCAGTGTCAATACGAACATGTCATCGTAATGGGTGATTTGAACATAGACCTGCTAAGAGACACTTCCTCCGCAATAAACCTAAGAAGATTGTTTAGTTGCAATAGCATGAACATTCTTCCATTACAACCTACACACCATATGGCGCACAGTCATACTCTTATAGACGTGATCGCAACGAAACAGACAAAGTAAGAGATGTTGGTCAATCAGCAGCCCCTGGCCTCTCAGCACATTATGTAATATTCCTGGCCTACTCTGTGCAGCCCCCAAGGATCAAATCGCGTTACATAACTTGTAGGAACATGAAACGTATTGACCTTGACGCTCTAACAGCCGATTGCTCAGAAATCTCATGGCATCAAATAATCAGAGAACCTACAAGCGACGGCAAAATTAATGAACTTGGTGATAAACTCACTGCCCTCTTTGACAAACATGCACCTGTGCGCACAGTCCGTGTAAGAAAATCTCCTGCTCCATCGCTGACAGCTGAATTACGTCAAAGGATGACTAATAGGGATGCTGCCCACAGGCGTTTCAAGGCAGATCCGAAAACCGAGAGTTTCGAAGAATATAGAAAGCTACGGAACAGAGTGAAACAATGCATTCGCAATGCCAAAATCAGGCACGCTCGCTCCCTTGTATGCAGCGATCTGACACCCACGACTCTATGGAAGAATCTCCGTAGCTTGGGGGTCGGAAAGGCAAAATCGGAAACTACTTTTCATGTGTCAGCTAACGAATTAAATGAATTCTTCTCTGCACCTCTGATTACCAGCACGGCTGATAATTACCGTCCACAAGAATCCCCAAACAGGATAACTAACAACGATACCTTCCATCTAAAACATGTAACAACAAATACGGCAAGAAAAGCAATAATGAGAATCTCTTCTGATGCAATAGGCAACGACATTATCGGTATAACCATGATTAAGAATGTTGCCGATATCTTAGTACCTGTCTTAACTGACATATTTAATTTTTCCCTCGTGAACGGAATATACCCCACTGCATGGAAAGGAAGCATAATTCGACCCATCCCTAAGATCGAAAACCCGCAACTGCCTAGTGATTACCGACCAATTAGCATACAGCCAGCTGTTTCCAAAGCCCTTGAATATATTGTTCATGACCAAATCACTGAACACTTGCATGAATTCAGTCTATATGACAAATTTCAATCTGGTTTCCATAAACATCACAGCACAAACACTGCTCTAATTAAAGTAACTGATGACCTGAAATATGCCATCGACAATCGAAAGGCAACAATATTGACGGTACTGGACTTTAGCAAAGCTTTTGACATTGTTAACTTTGACATATTACTCAGAAAAATGCAACAGCTTAATTTCTCTGATAGTGCAATGAGATGGTTTGAAAGCTACTTAAAAGACAGACAGCAATGTGTTGTCTGCGCAAATGAAAAATCTTCCTTGAAACATATTTCTTCGGGAGTGCCACAAGGATCAGTCTTAGGACCACTGTTGTTTTCTTTATATGTCAACGATATTTCGTCGGTTTTGTCCTCCTGTAAACATATGCCGACGACCTCCAGCTCTACCTAAGCGTCAGACCTGAAGACGTAAACACTGCAATCGCTCTGATGAATGATGATCTGTCTTCAGTAGTGACATGGGCGAAAAACCAGGGGCTTAAATTAAACGCAAAAAAGACGCAAGTAATCTTAATAGCCCATCAGAAATTAATAAGTTCAGATTTCCGCGAACGGCTACCTCCTATTCTGCTCGAAGGTACTCCAATACCATATCAGAAAACAGTGAAGAACTTGGGTGTAACTTTGGACGAGCATCTCAACTGGGCGGAGAATACAGTCGCAGTGTGCCGAAAGACGTCTGCTTGTCTCTATGCTCTCAAAAAGTTTCGGAACATATTCCCACAGAACTTGAAACGCCAGCTCGTGCAAGCACTCGTTCTACCGAACCTCCACTATTGTGATGTGATTCAACAAGGCATGAGTAGTGAAAACAAAAGACGGCTAGAGCTAACCATGAATGCCTGTGTGCGTTACACCTGCAACATTCGCCGATATGATCATGTTAGTGCTTCATACTCCGAGCTAGGGTGGCTGCCGCCGGACAAACTGCGTGACTACCACACTATATGTCTACTTCACCGACTCCTCGTCGCGCAAGCACCCCAGTACCTAGCTTCAGAGATTAAAAACGTGTAATGCCATCATAATCGAAACACGAGGTCGCTCTTATCTGGTATCCTAACTGTGCCCACTCACAAAACAAAAACTTTTGCAAACTCCTTCTCAGTTGCCGCTGTCCGCCTCTGGAACAAACTGCCCCTTACCTTGAGGAAAATTCAATCTCCTGTTGATTTTAAGAAGAAGTTGAAGCATTTCCTACTATCATCCGCATAAAATTCTCCACAAAATTAATGTGCAAGGCCAATCCTCTCATATGTCAAATAGCAAAGCTAGCGTCTCCTATCTTGCTTCTGAGATGCCTTCTTCTTCATCTATCTCTATTAGCCACGCAGTCTTATTCTCCTTTATATTTTCCTTAATTATGTTTCATCATGTCCCTCTATTCTTCTCCTCCCTTCACCATGATTTCCCCCCACACTCCCTGCTGCCAGCACTCCTATCTGAAATCTTTCTCTTCAATAATGTATTTTTGGAGGTGTACCTTTCTAATTGTTTATGTCACTTTTTGTATTAGATGTAGTTTAACATGCCTACTACAACATATGACTGTAAAATAAGTAGAATGCCTGGTTAGATGTAAGAGAGGGACTGATGGCCCTAATCTTGTCAGGTTAAATAAATAAATAAATAAATAAATAAATTTGCTATCGAATCGACTTAAAGTCAGATAGTCACATTGGCCGCTCTTCGCTCTGAAAGGTTACATTTATCTTGTGCAAAGCTATGTCGCGAACTGCGAAATGCGGAGACACTAAAAGAACCATAGTAGAACAGAGAAGAAGCTTCTAAGTTGAAGTAATAGCCAGTATAAAGCAGTACAATTAAAGTTTAGTTTTCGATTTTTGACTTTTTAGCCGGCTTCGGTGCCTTGGACATGAGCTAGGACCTTACGATTTTGCATGAAGGGAGGACTAGCAGCCACGTTGCACAGCAGAATGTGAAAAGTGTTCATATGTAGGAAAAACCTGAGAAATCTGCCCGTTTTCGTCATTTGCTATCGAATCGACTTAATGTCAGATCGTCAAAATGGCCGCTTTTCTCTCTGAAACAGTTACAATTATCGTGTGCAAATCTTTGTCGCGTGCTTCGGAATGCGGAGACACTAAAAGCACCATAGTAGAACACAGAAGAAGCTTCTAAGTTGATGTAATAGCCAGTAAGAAGCAGTACCATTCAAGTTTACTTACCGATATTTGACTTTTTAGCCGGCTTTGGTGCGTTGGACTTGAGCAAGGGCCTTAAGATTTTGCATGAAGGGAGGACTAGCAGCCACGTTGCACGGGAGAATCTGAAAAGAGTTCAGATGTAGTAAAAACCTAAGAAATCAGCCCGTTATCGTCATTTGCTATCGAGTCGACTTAATGTCAGATCGTCACATTGACCGCTCTTCTCTCTGAAACGGTTACATTTAACGTGTGCAAAGTTATGTCGCGTGCTGCGAAATGCGGAGACACTAAAAGCACCATAGTAGAACACAGAAGAATCTTCTAAGTTAATGTAATAGACAGTAAGAAGCAGTACAATTCAAGTTTAAGTTACAGGTTATAGAATATTTAGCCGGGTTCGGTGCCTTGGACATGAGCTAGGACCTTAAGATATTGCATAAACGGAGGACTAGCGAACCCCGTTGCACGGGAGTATTTGAAAGGTGTGCATATGTAGTAATAACCTAAGAAATCCGCCCGTTTGCGGCATCTGCTATCGAATCGACTTAATGTCAGATGGTCACATTGGCTGCCCTTCTCTCTGAAATGGTTACATTTATCTTTGCAAAGATATGTCGCGTGCTGCGATATGCGGAGACACTCAAACCACCATAGTAGAACACAGAAATAGCTTCTAAGCTGATGTAATAACCAGTAAGAAGCATTACCATTGAAGTTTTAGTTATCGATTTTTGACTTTTTAGCCGGCTTTGGTGCCTTGGACATGAGCTAGGACCTTACGATTTTGCATGAAGGGATGACTAGCAGCCACTTTGCACGGGAGAATGTGAAATGTTTTCATATGTTGTAAAAACCTAAGAAATCCGCCCGTTTTCGTCACTTGCTATCGATTCGACTTAATGTCAGACGGGCACGTTGGCCGCTTTTATCTCTGAAACGGTTGTATTTATTGTGTGAAATGCTATGTCGCGTGCTGCGGACTGCGGAGACACTAAATGCACAAAAGTAGAACACAGAAGAAGCTTTTATGTTGATGTAATAGCCAGTAAGAAGCAGTACAATTCAAGTTTAGTTATCTATTGTTGACTTTTTAGCGTGCTTTGGTGCCTTGGACATGAGCTACGACCTTACGATTTTGCATGAAGGGAGGACTAGCAGCCACGTTGCACGGGAGAATGTGAAAAGTGTTCATATGTAGTAAAAACCTAAGAAATCCGCCCGTTTTCCTCATTTGCTATCGAATCGACTTAATGTCAGATGGTCACATTGGAGGCTCTTCACTCTGAAACGGTTACATTTATCGTGTGCAAAGCTATGTTGCGTGCTGCGATATGCGGAGACACTAAAAGCACCATAGTAGAAGACAGAAGCCGCTTCAATGTTGATGTTATACCCAGTAAGAAGCAGTACAATTCAAGTTTAGTTATCGATTTTAGAATTTTTAGCTGGATTTGGTGCCTTGCACACGAGCTAGGACCTTAAGATATGCATGAAGGGAGGACTAGCAGCCACGTTGCACGGGAAAATGTGAAAAGTGATCGAATGTAGAAAAAACCTAAGAAATCCGCTCGTTTTCGTCATTTGCTATCGAATCGACTTAATGTCAGATCGTCACATTGGCCGTTATTACCAATGAAACGGTTACATTTATCGTTTGCAAAACTATGTGTCGTGCTGCGGAATGCGCAGACACTAAAAGTACCATACTAGAACACAGAAGTAGCTTCTAAGTTGACGTAATAATCATTAAGAAGACGTAAAATAATAGTTTTAGCTATCGTTTATTGACTTTTTGGCCGGCTTTGGTGCCTTGGACATGAGCTAGGACCTTAATAATTTGTATGAAGGGAGGACTAGCAGCCACGTTGCACGGGAGAATGTGAAGAGAGTTCATATGTAGTAAAAACCTAAGAAATCCCCCCGTTTTCGTCATTTGGTATCGATTCGACTTTATATCAGATCGTCACATTGGCCGTTCTTCTCTCTGAAACGGTTACACTTATCGTGTGCAAAGCTATGTTGCGTGCTGCGATATGCGGAGACACTAAAAGCACCATAGTAGAACACAGAAAAAAGCTTCTAATTTGAAGCAACAGCCAGTAAGAAGCAGTAGAACTAAAATTTATTTATCGATTTTTGAATTATTAGCCTGCTTTGGTGCCTTGGACATGAGGTAGGACCTTAAGAATTTGCATGAAGGGTGGACTAGTAGCCACGTTGCACGGGAGAATGTGAAAAGTGATCGAATGTAGTAAAAACCTAAGAAATCCGCTCGTTTTCGTCATTTGCTATCGAATCGACTTAATGTCAGATCGTCACATCGGCCGCTCTTCTCTATGAAACGTTGACATTTATCGTGTGCAAAACTATGTGCCGTGCTGCGGAATGCGCGGACACTATAAGCACCATAGTAGAACACAAAAGGAGCTTCTAAGTTGATCTAATAACCAGTAAGAAGCAATACAATACAAGTTTTAGTTATCGATTGTTTACTTTATAGGCGGCTTTGGTGCCTTGGACATGAGCTAGGACCTTACGATCTTGCATGAAGGGAGGACCAGCAGCCACCTTGCACGGAAGAATGTTAAAAGTGTTCATATGTAGCAATAACCTGAGAAATTCGTCCGTTTTCGTCATTTGCTATAGAATTCACTTATTGTCAGATCGTCACATTGGCCGCTCTTCTCTCTGAAACGGTTACATTTATGGTGTGCAAAGCTATGTCGCGTGCTGCGATATGCGGAGACACTAAAAGCACCACAGTAGAACACAGAAGAAGCTTCTAAGTTGATGTAATAGCCAGTAAACAGCAGTACAATTCAAGTTTACTTATCGATTTTTGACATGTTAGACGGCTTTGGTGCCTTGGACATGAGCTAGGACCTTACGATTTTGCATGAAGGGAGTACTAGCTGCCACGTTGCACGGGATAATGTGAAATGAGTTCATATGTAGTAGAAACCTAAGAAACCCGCCCGTATTCGTCATTTGCTATCGAACCGAATTAATTTCAGATCGTCACACTGGCCGCTCTTCTCTCTGAAACGGTTACATTTATCGTGTTCAAAGCTATGTTGCGTGCTGTGAAATTCGGAGACACTAAAAGCACCATAGCAGAATACAGAAGGAGCTTCTAAGTTGATGTAATATCCAGTAAGAAGCAGTACAATACAAGTTTTAGTTATCGATTGTTGACTTTATAGGCGGCTTTGGTGCCTTGGACATGAGCTAGGACCTTACGATCTTGCATGAAGGGAGGACTAGCAGCCACCTTCCACGGAAGAATGTGAAAAGTGTTCATATGTACCAAAAACCTGAGAAATTTGTCCATTTCGCCATTTGCTATCGAATTGACTTATTGTCAGATCGTCACATTGGCCGCTCTTCTCTCTGAAACGTTTACATTTATGGTGTGCAAAGCTACGTCACGTGCTGCGATATGCGGAGACACTAAAAGTCCCATAGTAGAACACAGAAGTAGCTTCTAAGTTGATGTAAAAAACACTAAGAGGCATAACAATTCAAGTTTTAGTTATCGATTTTTTACTTTTTAGCCGGCTTTGGTGCCTTGGACATGAGCTAGGACCTTAAGAATTTGTATGAAGGGAGGACTAGCAGCCACGTTGCACGGGAGAATGTGAAATGTGTTCAAATGTAGTTAAAATCTAAGAAATCCGCTAGTTTTCGTCATTTGCTGTTGAATTGACTTAATATCAAATCGTCACATTGGCTGCTCTTCTCTATGAAATGTTTACATTTATCTATGCAAAGCTATGTTGCGTGCTGCGATATGCGGATACACTAAAAGCGCCGCAGTAGAACACAGATGAAACTTCTAAGTTGATGTAATAGCCAGTAAGAAGCAGTACAATTCAAGTTTAGTTATCGATTTTTGACATTTTAGACAGCTTTGGTGCCTTGTACATGAGCTAGGACCTTACGATTGTGCATGAAGGGAGGACTAGCAGCCACGTTGCACGGGAGAATGTGAAAAGTGATCGAATGTATTAAAAACCTAAGAAATCCGCTCGTCTTCGTCGTTTGCTATCGAATCGACTTAATGTCAGATCGTCACATTGGCCGCTCTTCTCTATGAAACGGTGACATTTATTGTGTGCAAAACTATGTGGCGTGCTGCGGAATGCGCAGAAACTGAAAGTACCATAGTAGAACACAGTAGTAGCTTCTAATTTGATGTAATATAGAGTAAGAAGCATAACAATTCAAGTTTTATTTATCGACTTTTGACTTTTTGGCCGGCTTTGGTGCCTTGGACATGAGCTAGGACCTTAAGAATTTGTATGAAGGGAGGACTAGCAGCCACGTTGCACGGGAGAATGTGAAAAGTGTTCATATGTAGTAAAAACCTAAGAAATCCGTCCGTTTGCGTCATTTGCTATCGATGCGACTTTATATCAGATCGTCACATTGGCCGTTCTTCACTCTGAAACAGTTACATTTATCGTGTGGAAAGCTATGTTGCGTGCTGCGAAATTTGGAGACACTAAAAGCACCATAGTAGAACACAGAAGGAGCTTCTAAGTTGATGTAATAACCAGTAAGAAGCAGTACAATTTAAGGTTTAGTGATCGATTTTTAAATTTTTAGCCGGCTTTGGTGCCTTGGACATGAGCTAGGACCTTACGATTTTGCATAAAGGGAGGACTAGCAGTCACGTTGCACGGGAGAAAGTGAAAAGTGTTCATATGTAGTAAAACATGAGATATTCGTCCGTTTTCGTCATTTGTATCCAATTGACTTATTGTCAGATCGTCACATTGGCCGCTCTTCTCTCCGAAACGGTTTCATTTATGGTGTGCAAAGCTATGTCACGTGCTGCGATATGCGGAGACTCTAAAAGCACCACATTAGAACACAGAAGAAGCTTCTAAGTTGATGTAATAGCCAGTAACCACCAGTACAATTCAAGTTTAGTTTTTGATTTTTGACATGTTATACGGGTTTGGTGCCTTGGACATGAGCCAGGACCTTACGATTGTGCATGAAGGGAGGACTAGCAGCCACGTTGCGCGGGAGAATGTAAAATGAGTTCATATGTAGTAGAAACCTAAGAAACCCGCCTGTTTTCGTCATTTGCTATCGAATCGACATAATGTCAGGTCGTCACATCGGCCGCACTTCTCTCTGAAATTGATAAATTTATCGTGTGCAAAGCTATGTCGCGTGCTGAGGAATGCGGAGACACCAAAAGCCCCATAGTACAACACAGAAGACGCTTCTAAGTTGATGTAATTGCCAGTAAGGAGCAGTACAATTTAAGTTTTAGTGATTGATTTTTAAATTTTTAGGCGGCTTTGGTGCCTTGTACATTAGCTAGGACCTTACGATTTTGCATGAAGGGAAGACTAGCAGCCACGTTGCACGTGAGAATGTGGAAAGTGATCGAATGTATTAAAAGCCTAAGAAATCCACTCGTTTTCGTCATTTGCTATCGAATCGACTTAATGTCAGATCGTCACATTGGCCGCTCTTCTCAATGAAACGGTTACAATTATCGTGTGCAAAACTATGTGGCGTGCTGCGGAATGTGCAGACGCTAAAAGTACCATAGTAGAACACAAAAGTAGCTTCTAAGTTGATGTAAAAAACACTAAGAGGCATAACAATTCAAGTTTTAGTTATCGATTTTTTACTTTTTAGCCGGCTTTGGTGCCTTGGACATGAGCTAGGACCTTAAGAATTTGTATGAAGGGAGGACTAGCAGCCACGTTGCACGGGAGAATGTGAAATGTGTTCAAATGTAGTTAAAATCTAAGAAATCCGCTAGTTTTCGTCATTTGCTGTTGAATTGACTTAATATCAAATCGTCACATTGGCTGCTCTTCTCTATGAAATGTTTACATTTATCTATGCAAAGCTATGTTGCGTGCTGCGATATGCGGATACACTAAAAGCGCCGCAGTAGAACACAGATGAAACTTCTAAGTTGATGTAATAGCCAGTAAGAAGCAGTACAATTCAAGTTTAGTTATCGATTTTTGACATTTTAGACAGCTTTGGTGCCTTGTACATGAGCTAGGACCTTACGATTGTGCATGAAGGGAGGACTAGCAGCCACGTTGCACGGGAGAATGTGAAAAGTGATCGAATGTATTAAAAACCTAAGAAATCCGCTCGTCTTCGTCGTTTGCTATCGAATCGACTTAATGTCAGATCGTCACATTGGCCGCTCTTCTCTATGAAACGGTGACATTTATTGTGTGCAAAACTATGTGGCGTGCTGCGGAATGCGCAGAAACTGAAAGTACCATAGTAGAACACAGTAGTAGCTTCTAATTTGATGTAATAAAGAGTAAGAAGCATAACAATTCAAGTTTTATTTATCGACTTTTGACTTTTTGGCCGGCTTTGGTGCCTTGGACATGAGCTAGGACCTTAAGAATTTGTATGAAGGGAGGACTAGCAGCCACGTTGCACGGGAGAATGTGAAAAGTGTTCATATGTAGTAAAAACCTAAGAAATCCGTCCGTTTGCGTCATTTGCTATCGATGCGACTTTATATCAGATCGTCACATTGGCCGTTCTTCACTCTGAAACAGTTACATTTATCGTGTGGAAAGCTATGTTGCGTGCTGCGAAATTTGGAGACACTAAAAGCACCATAGTAGAACACAGAAGGAGCTTCTAAGTTGATGTAATAACCAGTAAGAAGCAGTACAATTTAAGGTTTAGTGATCGATTTTTAAATTTTTAGCCGGCTTTGGTGGCTTGGACATGAGCTAGGACCTTACGATTTTGCATAAAGGGAGGACTAGCAGTCACGTTGCACGGGAGAAAGTGAAAAGTGTTCATATGTAGTAAAACATGAGATATTCGTCCGTTTTCGTCATTTGTATCCAATTGACTTATTGTCAGATCGTCACATTGGCCGCTCTTCTCTCCGAAACGGTTTCATTTATGGTGTGCAAAGCTATGTCACGTGCTGCGATATGCGGAGACTCTAAAAGCACCACATTAGAACACAGAAGAAGCTTCTAAGTTGATGTAATAGCCAGTAACCACCAGTACAATTCAAGTTTAGTTTTTGATTTTTGACATGTTATACGGGTTTGGTGCCTTGGACATGAGCCAGGACCTTACGATTGTGCATGAAGGGAGGACTAGCAGCCACGTTGTGCGGGAGAATGTAAAATGAGTTCATATGTAGTAGAAACCTAAGAAACCCGCCTGTTTTCGTCATTTGCTATCGAATCGACATAATGTCAGGTCGTCACATCGGCCGCACTTCTCTCTGAAATTGATAAATTTATCGTGTGCAAATCTATGTCGCGTGCTGAGGAATGCGGAGACACCAAAAGCCCCATAGTACAACACAGAAGACGCTTCTAAGTTGATGTAATTGCCAGTAAGGAGCAGTACAATTTAAGTTTTAGTGATTGATTTTTAAATTTTTAGGCGGCTTTGGTGCCTTGTACATTAGCTAGGACCTTACGATTTTGCATGAAGGGAAGACTAGCAGCCACGTTGCACGTGAGAATGTGGAAAGTGATCGAATGTATTAAAAGCCTAAGAAATCCACTCGTTTTCGTCATTTGCTATCGAATCGACTTAATGTCAGATCGTCACATTGGCCGCTCTTCTCAATGAAACGGTTACAATTATCGTGTGCAAAACTATGTGGCGTGCTGCGGAATGTGCAGACGCTAAAAGTACCATAGTAGAACACAAAAGTAGCTTCTAAGTTGATGTAAAAAACACTAAGAGGCATAACAATTCAAGTTTTAGTTATCGATTTTTGACTTTTTAGACGCCTTTGGTGCCCTGGACTGACCTAGGGCCTTAAGATTTTCCATGAAGGGAGGACTAGCAGCGACGTTGCACGGGGGAATGTGAATAGTGTTCATATGTAGTAAAAACCTAAGTAATCCCCCCGTTTTCGTCATTTGCTATCGATTCGACTTCATATCAGATCGTCACACTGGCCGCTCTTCTCTTTGAAACGGTTACATTTATCGTGTGCAAAACTATGTCGCGTGCTGCGGAATTGGAGACACTAAAAGTACCATAGTAGAACACAGAAGTAGCTTGTAAGTTGATGTAAAAAGCACTAAGAGGCATAACAATTCAAGTTTTAGTTATCTATTTTTGACTTTTTAGCCGGCTTTGGTGCCTTGGACATGAGCTAGGACCTTAAGAATTTGTATGAAGGGAGGACTAGCAGCCACGTTGCACGGGAGAATGTGAAATGTGTTCAAATGTAGTTAAAATCTAAGAAATCCGCGAGTTTTCGTCATTTGCTGTTGAATTGACTTAATTTCAAATCGTCACATTGGCTGCTCGTCTCTCTGAAATGGTTACATTTATCTATGCAAAGCTATGTCGCGTGCTGCGATATGCGGAGACACTAAAAGCGCCGCAGTAGAACACAGATAAAACTTCTAAGTTGATGTAATAGCCAGTAAGAAGCAGTACAATTCAAGTTTAGTTATCGATTTTTGACATTTTAGACAGCTTTGGTGCCTTGGACATGAGCTAGGACCTTAAGAATATGTATGAATGGAGGACTAGCAGCCACGTTGCACGGGAGAATGTGAAAAGAGGTCATATGTAGTAAAAACCTAAGAAATCCATCCGTTTGCGTCATTTGCTATCGATGCGACTTTATATCAGATCGTCATATTGGCCGCTCTTCTCTCTGAAACGGTTACATTTATCGTGTGCAAAGCCATGTTGCGTGCTGCGATATGCGGAGACACTGAAAGCACCATAGTAGAACACAGAAGAAGCTTCTATGTTGATGTTATAGCCAGTAAGAAGCAGTAGAATTCAAATTTAGCTATCGATTTTTGAATTTTTAGCCTGATTTGGTGCCTTGAACATGAGGTAGGACCTTAATATTTTGCATGAAGGGAGGACTAACAGTCACGTTGCACGGGAGAATGTGAAAAGAGTTCGAATGTAGTAAAAACCTAAGAAATCCTCTCGTTTTCGTCATTTGCTATCGAATTGACTTATTGTCAGATCGTCACATTGGCCGCTCTTCTCTCTGAAACGGTTACATTTATGGTGTGCAAAGCTATGTCGCGTGCTGTGGAATGCGGAGAGACTAAAAGCACCATAGTAGACCACAGAAGAAGCTTCTATGTTGATGTAATAGCCAATAAGAAGCAGTACAATTCAAGTTTTAGTTAACGATTTTAACTTTTTAGCCGGCTTAGGTGCCTTGGACATGAGCTAGGACCTTAAGATTTTGCATGGAAGACTAGCAGCCCCGTTGCACGGGAGAATGTGAAAAGTGTTCATATGTAAAAAAAATCCTAAGAAATCTGCCCGTTTTCGTCATTTGCTATCGAATCGACTTAATGTCAGATCGTCACATTGGCCGCTCTTTCTTCTGAAACGGTGACATTTATCATGTGCAAAGCTATGTCGCCTGCTGCGGATGCGGAGGCACTGAAATCCCCATAAAAGAACACAGAAGAAGTATTTAATTTGATGTAAATGTCAGTAAGAAGCAGTAAAATTTAAGTTTAGTTATCGATTTTTGACTTTTTATCCGGCTTTGGTGCACGGGACAGAGCTAGGACCTTCAGATTTTGCATGAAGGGTGGACTATCAGCCACGTTGCACGGGAGAACGTGAAAAGTGATCGGATGTAGTAAAAACCTAAAAAATACGCTCGTTTTCGTCATTTGCTATCGAATCGACTTAATGTCAGATCGGTTACATTTATCGTGTGCAAAACTATGTGGCGTGCTGCAGTATGCGCAGACACGAAATGTACCATAGTAGAACACAGAAGTAGCTTCTAAGTTGTTGTAAAAAACACTAAGAGGCGTAACAATTCAAGTTTTAGTTATCGATTTTTGAGTTTTTAGATGGCTTTGGTGCCTTGGACTGAGCTAGGACCTTAAGATTTTGCATGAAGGGAGGACTAGCCGCCACGTTGCACGTGAGAATGTGAAAAGTGATCTAATGTAGTATAAACCTAAGAAATCCGCTCGTTTTCGTCATTTGCTATCGAATCGACTTAATGTCAGAGCGTCACATTGGCCGCTCTTCTTTATGAAACGGTTACATTTACCGTGTGCAAAACTATGTGGCGTGCTGCGGTATGCGCAGACACCAAAAGCACCATACTAGACCACAGAAGAAGCTTCTAAGTTGATGTAATAGCCAATAAGAAGCAGTACAAATCAAGCCTTAGTTAATGTCAGATGGGCACGTTGGCCGCTCTTATCAATGAAACGGTTACATTTATCGTGTGCAAAGCTATGTTGCGTGCTGCGGAATGCAGAGACACTAAAAGCACCATAGTAGACCACAGAAGAAGCTTCTAAGTTGATGTAATAGCCAATAAGAAGCAGTACAATTCAAGTTTCAGTTAACGATTTTTGACTTTTTAGCCGGATTTTGTGCCTTGGACATGAGCGACAACCTTAAGATTTTGCATGAAGGGAGGACTAGCAGCCACGTTGCACGGGAGAATGTGAAAAGTTTTCATATGTAAAAAAAACCTAAGAAATCCGCCCGTTTTCGTCATTTGCTATCGAATCGACTCAATGTCATATGGTCACGTTGTCCGCTCTTCTCTCTGAAACGGTTACATTAATCGTGTGCAAAGCTATGTCGCGTGCTGCGTAATGCGGAGAAACTAAAAGCACCATAAAAGAACACAGAAGAAGATACTAAGTTGATGTAATAGCCAGTAAGAAGCACTACAATTCAAGTTTAGTTATCGATTTTTGACGTTTTAGCCGGCTTCTTGTGATTTGTACATTTTGCTAGTACCTTAAGATTTTGCAAGAAGTAAGGACTAGCAGCCACGTTGCACGGGAGAATGTGAAAAGTGTTCATATGTAGTAAAAACCTAGGAATTCGCCCGTTTTCGTCATTTGCTGTCGAATCGACTTAATGTCAGATCGTCACATTGGCCGCTCTTCTCTCTGAAACGGTTATATTTGTCGTGTGCAAAGCTATGTCGCGTGCTGCGATATGCGGAAACACTAAAAGCACCATAGTAGAACACAGTTGAAGCTTCTAAGTTCATGGAATAGCCAGTATGAAGCAGTAAAATAATAGTTTTAGCTATCGATTATAAACTTCTTAGCCGGCTTTCGCGCCTTGGACATGAGCTACGACCTTAAGAATTTGTATGAAGGGAGGACTAGCATCCACGTTACACGGGAGAATGTGAAAAGTGTTCATATGTAGTAAAAACCTAGGAAATTCGCCCGTTTTCGTCATTTGCTATCGAATCGACTTAATGTCAGATCGTCACATTGGCCGCTCTTCTCTCTGAAACGGTTATATTTAACGTGTGAAAAGCTATGTCACGTGCTGCGGAACGGGGAGACACTAAAAGCACCATACTAGACCACAGATGAAGCTTCTAAGTTGATGTAATAGCCAATAAGAAGCAGTACAATTCAAACTTTAGTTAACGATTTTTGACTTTTTAGCCGGATTTGGTGCCTTGGACATGAGCTAGGACCTTAAGATTTTGCATGAAGGGAGGACTAGCAGCCACGTTGCACGGGAGAATGTGAAAAGTGTTCATATGTAGCAAAAACCTAAGAAATCCTAGCGTTTTCGTCACTTGCTATCGAATCGTTTTAATGTCAGATGGCCACGTTGGCCGCTCTTATGTCTGAAACGGTTACATTTATCGGGTGCAAAGCTATGTTGCGTGCTGCGAATTGCGGAGACACTAAAAGCACCATAGTAGAAAACAGAAGAAGATTATAAGTTGATGTAATAGCCAGTAAGAAGCAGTAAAATAATAGTTTTAGCTATCGATTATTGACTTTTTAGGCGGCTTTGGTGCCTTGCACATGAGCTAGGACCTTAAGATTTTTCATGATGGGAGGACTAGGAGCCATGTTGCACGAAAGAATGTGAAATCTGTTCATATATAGTAAAAACCTAATAGATCCGCCCGTTTTCGTCATTTTGCTATCGAATCGACTTAATGGCAGATTTTCACATTGGCCGCTATTCTCTCTAAAACGGTTACATTTAACGTGTGCGAAGCTATGTTGCGTGCTGCGGAATGCGGAGACACTAAAAGCACCATAGAAGACCACAGAAGAAGCTTCTAAGTTGATGTAATAGCCAATAAGAAGCAGTACAATTCAAGTTTTAGTTAACGATTTTTGACTTTTTAGCCGGATTTGGTGCCTTGGACATGAGCTGGGACCTTAAGATTTTGCATGAAGGGAGGACTAGCAGCCACGTTGCACGGGAGAATGTGAAAAGTGTTCATATAAAAAAAAAACCTAAGAAATTCGCCCGTTTTCGTCATTTGCTATCGAATCAACTTAATGTCAGATCGTCACATTGGCCGCTCTTCTCTATTAAACGGTTACATTTATCGTGTGCAAAACTATTTGGGGTGCTGCGGAATGCGCAGACACTAAAAATACCATAGTAGAACACAGAAGTAGCTTCTAAGTTGATGTAAAAAACACTAAGAGGCATAACAATTCAGGTTTTAGTTATCGATTTTTGACATTTTAGACGGCTTTGGTGCCTTGGACTGAGCTAGGACCTTAAGAATTTTTATGAAGGGGGGACTAGCAGCCACTTTGCAAGGGAGAATGTGAAATGTGTTTAAATGTAGTAAAAATCTAAGAAATCCGCTAGTTTTCGTCATTTGCTGTCGAAGTGACTTAATATCAAATCGTCACATTGGCCGCTCTACTCCCTGAAACGGTTACATTTATCGTGTGCAAAGCTATGTCGCGTGCTGCGGAATGCGTAGACACTACAAGCACCATAGTAGAACACAGAAGAAGCTTCTAAGTTGACGTAATAGCCAGTAAGAAGACGTAAAATAATAGTTTAGCTATCGATTATTCACTTTTTAGCCGGCTTTGGTGCCTTGGATATTAGCTAGGACCTTAACAATTTGTATGAAGGAAGGACTAGCAGCGACGTTGTACGGGAGAATATGAAACGTGTTCATATGTAGTAAAAACCTAAGAAATCCGCCCGTTTTCGTCTTTTGCTATCGACTCGACTTGATGTCAGACCGTCACATTGGCCGCTCGTCTATCTGAAAAGGTTACATATATCGTGTGCAAAGCTACGTCGCGTGCTGCGACATGTGGAGACACTACAAGCACCATAGTAGAACACAGAAGAAGCTTCTAAGTTGATGTAACAGCCAGTAACCAGCAGTACAATTAAAGTTTAGTTATCGATTTTTGATTTTTTAGCCGGCTTTGGTGCCTTGGACATGAGCTAGGACCTTCAGAATTTGCATGAAGGGAGGACTAGCAGCCACGTTGCACGGGAGAATGTGAAACGTGTCCATATGTAGTAAAAACCTAAGAAATCCGAACGCTTTCCTCATTTGCTATCGAATCGACTTAATGTCAGATGGTCACATTGGAGGCTCTTCTATCTGAAACGGTTACATTTATCGTGTGGAAAGCTACGTCGCGTGCTGTGATATGCGGAGACACTGCAAGCACCATAGTAGAACACAGAAGAAGCTTCCAAGTTGACGTAATAGCCAGTAAGAAGCCGTAAAATAATCGTTTTAGTTATCGATTATTAACTTTTTAGCCGGCTTTGGTGACTTGGACATGAGCTAGGACCTTAAGAATTTCTATAAAGGGAGGACAAGCAACCACGTTGCACGGGAGAATGTGAAAAGTGATCGAATGTAGTAAAAAACTAAGTAATCCGCTCGTTTTCGTCATTTGCTGTCGATTCGACTTTATATCAGATCGTCACATTGGCCGCTCCTCTCTCTGAAACGGTTACATTTATCGTGTGCAAAGCTATGTTGCGTGCTGCGATATGCGGAGACACTAAAAGCACCATAGTAGAACACAGAAGAAGCTTCTACGTTGATGTAATAGCCAGTAAGAAGCAGTAGAACTCAAATTTAGCTATCGATTTTTGATTTTTTAGCAGGCTTTGGTGCCTTGGACTTGAGGTAGGACCTTAATATTTTGCATGAAGGGAGGGCTAACAGCCACGTTGCACTTGAGAATGTGAAAAGAGATCGAATGTAGTAAAAACCTAAGAAATCCGCTCGTTTTCGTCATTTGCTATCGAATCGACTTAATGTCAGATCGTCACACTGGCCACTCTTCTCTCTGAAACAGTTACATTTATCGTGTGCAAAGCTATGTTGCGTGCTGCGAAATTCGGAGACACTAAAATTACCATAGTAGAACACAGAAGGAGCTTCTAATTTGATGTAAATGCCAGTAAGAAGCAGTACAATTTAAGTATAGTTATCGATTTTTGACTTTTGAGCAGGCTCTGGTGCCTTGGACATGAGCTAGGACGTTAAGATTTTGCATGAAGGGACGCCTACCTGCCACGTTGCACGGGAGAATGTAAAAAGCGTTCACATGTAGTAAAAACCTAAGATATCCGCCTGTTTTCGTCATCTGCTATCGAATCGACTCAATATCATATCGTCACGTTGACCGCTCTTCTCTCTGAAACGGTGAAGTTTATCGTGTGCAAAGATATGTAGCGTGCTGCGGAATGCGGAGAATCTAAAAGCACCATAGTAGAAAACAGAAGAAGCTTCTAAGTTGATGTAATAGGCAGTAAGAAGCAGTAAAGTAATAGTTTTAGCTATCGGTTATTGACTTTTTAGCCGCCTTTGGTTACTTGGACATAAGCTAGGACCTTAAGACTTTCTATGAAGGGAGGACTAGCAGCCACGTTAAACGGGCGAATGTGAAAAGTTTTCGTAAGTAGTAACAACCTAATAAATCCGCCCCTCTTTGGTTATTTGCTATTGAATCGACTTAATGTCAGATGGTCACATTGGCCGCTCTTTTCTCTGAACTGTTACATTCAACGTGTGCAAAGCTATGTCGCGTGCTGTGGAATGCGGAGACACTAAAAGCACCATAGTAGAACACAGAAGGAGCTTCTAAGTTGATGTAATAACCAGTAAGAAACAGTACAATTCAAGTTTTATTTATCTATTTTTGACTGTTAAGCAGGCATTGGTGCCTTGGAAATGAGCTAGTACCTTACTATTTTGTATGAAGGGAGGACTAGCAGCCACGATGCACGGGAGAACGTGAAAGGTGTTCATATGTAGTAAAAACCTAAGAAATCCGCCCGTTTTCGTCATTTGCTATCGAATCGTCTTAATGTCAGATCGTCACATTGGCCGCTCTTCCCTCTGAAACGGTGACATTTATCGTGTGCAAAGCAATGTCGCGTGATGCGGAATTCGGAGACACTAAAAGCACCATAGTAGAACACAGAAGGAGCTTCTGAGTTGATGTAATAACCAGTAAGAAACAGTACAATTCAAGTTTTATTTATCTATTTTTGACTTTTAAGCTGGCTTTGGTGCCTTTGAAATGAGCTAGTACCTTACTATTTTGTATGAAGGGAGGACTAGCAGCCACGATGCACGGGAGAACGTGAAAGTTGTTCATATGTAGTAAAAACCTAAGAAATCCGACCGTTTTCGTCATTTGCTATCGAATCGACTTAATGTCAGATCGTCACACTGGCCGCTCTTCTGTCTGAAACGGTTAAATTTATCTTGTGCAAAGCTATGTCTCGTGCTGCGGAATGCGGAGACTGTACAAGCACCATAGTAGAACACAGAAGAAGCTTCTAAGTTGATGTAATAGCCAATAAGAAGCAGTACAATTCAAGTTATAGTTAACGATTTTTGACTTTTTAGCCGGCTTTGGTGCCTTGGACATGAGCTGGGAACTTACGATTTTGCATGGAGGACTAGCAGCCACGTTGTACGGGAGAATGTGAAAAGTGTTCATATGTAAAAAAAACCTAAGATATCCGAGCGTTTTCGTCATTTGCTATCGAATCGAATTAATGTCAGATCGTCACATTGGCCGCTCTTCTCTATGAAACGGTTACATTTATCGTGTGTACAACTATGTGGCGTGCTGCGGAATGCGCAGACACTAAATGTACCGTAGTAGAACACAGAAGTAGCTTCTAAGTTGATGTAAAAATACACTAAGAGGCATTACAATTCAAGTTTTAGTTATCGATTTTTGACTTTTTAAACGGCTTTTGTGCCTTGGACTGAGCTAGGACCTTAAGAATTTGCATGAAGGAAGGACTAGCAGCCACGTTGCACGGGAGAATGTGAATAGTGTTCATATGTAGTAAAAACCTACCAATCCGCCCGTTTTCGTCATTTGATGTCGAATCGACTTAATGTCAGATCGTCACATTGGCCGCTCTTCTCTTTGAAACGGTTACATTTGTCGTGTGCAAAGCTATGTCGCGTGCTGCTATATGCGGAAACACTAAAAGCCCCATAGTAGATCACAGATGAAGCTTCTAAGTTGATGGAATAGCCAGTATGAAGCAGTAAAATAATAGTTTTAGCTATCGATTATAAACTTATTAGCCGGCTGTAGTGCCTTGGACATGAGCTAGGCCCTTACGAATTTCTATGAAGGGAGGACTAGCAGCCACGTTGTACGGGAGAATGTGAAAAGTGTTCATATGTACGAAAACCATAAGAAATCCGCCCTCGTCATTTGCTATCGAATCGACTTAATGTCAGATCGTCACATTGGCCGCTCTTCTCTCTGAAACGGTTACATTTATTGTGTGCAAATCTATGTCGCGTGCTACGGAACGCAGAGACACTAAAAGCACAATAGTAGAACACAGAAGAAGCTTCTAAGTTGATGTAATAGCCAGTAAGAAGCAGTACAATTCAAGTTTATTTATCGATTTTTGACTTTTTAGCGGGCTTTGGTGCCTTGGACTAAACTAGGACCTTAAGATTTTGCATGAAGGGAGGACTAGCTGCCACGTTGCACGTGAGAATGTGAAAAGTGATCGAATGTAGTATAAATCTAAGAAATCCGCTCGTTTTCGTCATTTGCTATCGAATCGACTTAATATCAAATCGTCACATTGGCTGCTCTTCTCTCTGAAACGGTTACATTTAACGTGTGAAAAGCTATGTCGCGTGCTGCGGAACGCGGAGACACTAAAAGCACCATACTAGACCACAGAAGAAGCTTCTAAGTTGATGTAATAGCCAATAAGAAGCAGTACAATTCAAGCTTTAGTTAACGATTTTTGACTTTTTAGTCAGCTTTGATGCCTTGGACATGAGCTAGGACCTTATGATGTTGCATGAAGGGAGGACTATCAGCCACGTTGTACCGGAGAATGTGAAAAGTTTTCATATGTAGTAAAAACCTAAGAGATCCGCCCGTATTCGTCATTTGCTATCGAATCGACTTAATGTCAGATCGTCACATTGGCCGTTCTTCTCTCTGAAACGGTTACATTTATCGTGTGCAGAGCTATGTTGCGTGCTGCGATATGCGGAGACACTTAAAGCACCATAGTAGAACAAAGAAGAAGTTTCTAATTTGATGTAAATGTCAGTAAGAAGCAGTACAATTTAAGTTTAGTTATCGATTTTTGACTTTTGAGCTGGCTTTGGTGCCTTGGAAATGAGCTAGGATCTTGAGATTTTGCATGAAGGGAGGACTAGCTGCCACGTTGCACCGGAGAATGTGAAAAGTTTTCATATGTAGTAAAAACCTAAGAAATCCGCCTGTTTTCGTCATCTGCTATCGAATCGACTCAATGTCATATGGTCACGTTGTCCGCTCTTCTCTCTGAAACGGTTACATTTATCGTGTGCAAAGCTATGTCGCGTGCTGCGTAATGCGGAGAAACAAAAAGCTTCATAAAGAACACAGAAGAAGTTACTAAGTTGATGTAATAGCCAGTAAGAAGCACTACAATTCAAGTTTAGTTATCGATTTTTGACTTTTTAGCCGGCTTTATTGCTTTGGACATTTTGCAAGGACCTTAAGATTTTGCAAGAAGTAAGGACTAGCAGCCACGTTGCACGGGAGAATGTGAAAAGAGTTCATATGTAGTAAAAACCTAGGAATCCGCCCGTTTTCGTCATTTGCTGTCGAATCGACTTAATGTCAGATCGTCACATTGGCCGCTCTTCTCTCTGAAACGGTTACATTTGTCGTGTGCAAAGCTATGTCGCGTTCTGCGATATGGGGAAACACTAAAAGCACCATAGTAGAACACAGATGAAGCTTCTAAGTTGATGGAATAGCCAGTATGAAGCAGTAGAACAATAATTTTAGCTATCGATTGTAAACTTCTTAGCTGGCTTTGGTGCCTTGGACATGACCTAGGACCTTACGATTTTGCATGAAGGGACGCCTAGCAGCCACGTTGCACGGGAGAATGTGAAAAGTGTTCATATGTCGAAAAAACGTAGGAAATCCGCCTGTTTTCTTCCTTTGCTATCGAATCGACTTTATGTCATATCGTCACATTGGCCGCTCTTCTCTCTGAAACGGTTACATTTATCGTGTGCAAAGCTATGTTGCGTGCTGCAAAATTCGGAGACTCAAAAATCACCATAGTAGAACACAGATGGAGCTTCTAAGTTGATGTAATAACCAGTAAGAAGCAGTACAATTCAAGTTATAGTTATTAATCTTTGACTTTTTATCCGGCTTTGGTGCCTTGGACATGAGCTAGGACCTTACGATTTTGCATGAAGGAAGGACTAGCAGCCACGTAGCACGGGAGAATGTGTAAAGTGATCGAATGTAGTAAAAACCTAAGAAATCCGCTCGTTTTCGTCATTTGCTATCGAATCGACTTAATGTCAGATCGTCGCATTGGCCGCTCTTCTCAATGAAACTGGTACATTTTTCGTGTGCAAAACTATGTGGCGTGCTGCGAAATGCGCAGACACTAAAAGTACCATAGTAGAACACAGAATTAGCTTCTAAGTTGAAGTAATAAACAGTAAGAAGCATAGCAATTCAAGTTTTAGTTATCGAATTTTGAATTTTTAGACGGCTTTGGTGCATCGGACTGAGCTAGGACCTTACAATTTTGCATGAAGGTAGGACTAGCAGCCACCTCTCACGGGAGAATGTGAAAAGTGTACATATGTAGTAAAAACCTGAGAAATTCGTCCGTTTTCGTCATTTGCTGTCGAATTTTCTTAATGTCAGATCGTCACATTGGCCGCTCTTCTCTCTGAAACGGTTACATTTATGGTGTGCAAAGCTATGTTGCGTGCTGCGATATGCGGAGGCACTAAAAGCACCACAGTAGAACACAGAAGAAGCTTCTATGTTGATGTAATAGCCAGTAACCAGCAGTACAATTCAAGTATAGTTATCTATTTTTGACTTTTTAGCCGGCTTCGGTGCCTTGGACTTGAGCTAGGTCCTTACGATTTTGCATGAAGGGAGGACTAGCAGCCACGTTGCACGGGAGAATGTGAAAAGTGTTCATATGTAAAAAAAACCTAAGAAATCCGCCCGTTTTCGTCATTTGCTATCGAATCGACTTAATGTCAGATCGTCACATTGGCCGCTCTTCCCTGTGTTTACTTCGTAGATTCTTATTTAAATTGCGTGTGAGTTTCGTATAGGAGGTGCAATTTCGAGTTTTAGTTACAGTAATCGTAAAATCAGCAGATTGTAGCGCAGTCGTTAGGCATTTGTACAGGTTAGTTGATACATTCTTTGCGTGTTCCGCTTGCGTTATCTAGGCAAGGACTTGTGTTGTTAAACATCGATTAGAATGGACCGGGACTGCGATTGCTGTGTTCGGATGAGGGCTGACTTGGCATCCCTTCCCTCACAGCTGCAATCGGCGCTGACTTCGGTCGCGCAGCTTGAGGCTGTTTCCAATGGGCACCACTGTGGGGAGCCGGACTCGGGTATCACGGGGATGTCAACCTCGTCCCGTCTGTCCCCAGATCGGTCTGCCGCTGTGGTTGCCCCGGTTGCTGCCCGCAATGGGGCTGAGCCCTCGCCTGTGGTTGATTGGGAGGTCGTTCCAAGGCGTGGCAGGCAGCGAAAGGCGTCCCCGGAGGCTGAACAGAAAGCCTCCCTGGTGCGTCTGACAAACCGGTTTCACGCACTGTCTCTGGCTGAGCCAGATGAAGCTGCCTGCCCTGTTTCAGAGGATCATTCTCAGCCTTCAAGGTCCAGGCAATCGCAGAGGGTGGGCTTACTGGTAGTTGGGAGCTCCAATGTTAGGCGCGTAATGGGGCCCCTTAGGGATACGGCGGCTAAGGAGGGGAAGAAATCCAGTGTGCACTCCGTGTGCATTCCGGGAGGAGTCATTCCTGATGTGGAAAGGGTCCTTCCGGATGCTATGGAGAGCACAGGGTGCAGCCTGCTGCAGGTGGTGGCACATGTCGGCAGTAATGAATTGAGTCGCTTTGGATCTGAGGAAATTCTCTCTGGATTCCAGCGGCTATCTGATTTGGTGAAGGCTGCCGGTCTTGCTTACGAGATGAAGGCAGAGCTCACCATCTTCAGCATCGTTGACAGAACCGACTGCAGATCTTTGGTGCAGAGCCGGGTGGAGGGTCTGAATCAGAGGCTCAGACGGTTTTGCGACTGTATTGGCTGCAGATTCCTAGACTTGCGCCATAGGGTGGTTGGGTTTCGGGTTCCGCTGAATAGGTCGGGAGTTCACTACACTCAGCTGGCGGCTACACGGGTAGCGGAGGCTGTGTGGCGTGGACTGGGCGGTTTTTTAGGTTAGAAGGCCTCGGGAAAGTGCGGGATGGGCTGAAATGTCAAAGGGTGCTTGGCAATTACAGGACGTGCTTGGATCAAGGAACAGTCGGAATTTTAGTTGTAAATTGTTGTAGTTGCGCTGGAAAAGTCCCTGAGCTTCAAGCGCTAATAGAAAGCACAGAAGCTGATATAGTTATAGGTACAGAAAGCTGGCTAAAGCCTGAAATAAGTTCTGCAGAAATTTTTACGAAGTCTCAGACGGTGTTCAGGAAAGATAGATTAGGCAGAATTGGTGGTGGAGTGTTTGTGTCTGTCAGTAGTGGTTTATCTTGTAGTGAAGTCGAAGTAGATACTCCGTGCGAATTGGTGTGGGTGGAGGTTATACTTAACAGCCGAATTAAGTTAATAATTGGCTCCTTCTACCGACCCCCAGACTCCGATGATATAGTTGCGGAACAGTTCAGAGAAAGTTTGAGTCTCGTAACAAATAAATACCCCACTCATACAGTTATAGTTGGTGGGGACTCAACCTACCCTCGGTATGTTGGCAAAAATACTTGTTCAAAACCGGTGGTAGGCAGAAAACGTCTTCCGAGATTGTCCTAAATGCATTCTCCGAAAATTATTTCGAGCAGTTAGTCCACGAACCCACGCGAATTGTAAATGGTTGCGAAAACACACTTGACCTCTTGGCCACAAACAATCCAGAGCTGATAGAGAGCATCATGACTGATACAGGGATTAGTGATCACAAGGTCATTGTAGCTAGGCTCAATACCATTTCTTCCAAATCCATCAGAAACAAACGCAAAATAATTTTATTTAAAAAAGCGGATAAAGTGCCACTAGAAGCCTTCCTAAAAGACAATTTCCATTTCTTCCGAACTGACTATGCGAATGTAGACGAGATGTGGCTCAAATTCAAAGATATAGTAGCAACAGCAATTGAGATATTCATACCTCATAAATTGGTAAGAGATGGAACGGATCCCCCGTGGTACTCAAAAAAAGGTCCGAACGCTGTTGAAGAGGCAACGGAAAAAGCATGCGAAGTTCAGAAGAACGCGAAATCCTGAAGATAGGCTAAAATTTACAGACGCGCGAAATTTGGCACGTACTTCGATGCGAGATGCCTTTAATAGGTTCCACAACGAAACATTGTCTCGAAATTTGGTAGAAAATCCGAAGAAATTCTGGTCGTATGTAAAGTACACAAGCGGCAAGACGCAGTCAATACCTTCGCTGCGCAGTGCCGATGGTACTGTTATCGACGACTGTGCCGCTAAAGCGGAGTTATTGAACGCAGTTTTCCGAAATTCCATCAGCAGGGAAGACGAATGGAATATTCCAGAATTTGAAACACGAACATCTGCTAGCATGAGTTTCTTAGAAGTAGATACCTTAGGGGTTGCGAAGCAACTCAAATCGCTTGATGCGGGCAAGTCTTCAGGTCCAGATTGTATACCGATTAGGTTCCTTTCAGATTACGCTGATACTGTAGCTCCCTACTTAGCACTCATATACAACCGCTCGCTCACCGATAGATCTGTACCTACAGATTGGAAAATTGCGCAGGTCGCACCAGTGTTCAAGAAGAGTAGTAGGAGTAATCCATTTAACTACAGACCTATACCATTGACGTCGGTTTGCAGTAGAGTGTTGGAGCATATACTGTATTCAAACATTATGAATCACCTCGAAGGGAACGATCTATTGACACGTAATCAGTATGGCTTCAGAAAACATCGCTCTTGTGCAACGCAGCTAGCTCTTTATTCGCACGAAGTAATTGCCGCTATCGACAGGGGATCTCAAGTTGATTCCGTATTTCTAGATTTCCGGAAAGCTTTTGACACCGTTCCTCACAAGCGACTTCTAATCAAGCTGCGGAGCTATGGGGTATCGTCTCAGTTGTGCGACTGGATTCGTGATTTCCTGTCAGGAAGGTCGCAGTTCGTAGTAATAGACGGCAAATCATCGAGTAAAACTGAAGTGATATCAGGTGTTCCCCAGGGAAGCGTCCTGGGACCTCTACTGTTCCTGATCTATATAAATGACCTGGGTGACAATCTGAGCAGTTCTCTTGGACTGTTCGCAGATGATGCTGTAATTTACCGTCTAGTAGGGTCATCCGAAGACCAGTATCAGCTGCAAAGCGATTTAGAAAATATTGCTGTATGGTGTGTCAGGTGGCAGTTGACGCTAAATAAAAAAAGTGTGAGATGATCCACTTAAGTTCCAAAAGAAATCCGTTGGAATTCGATTACTCGATAAATGGTACAATTCTCAAGGCTGTCAATTCAACTAAGTACCTGGGTGTTAAAATTACGAACAACTTCAGTTGGAAGGACCACATAGATAATATTGTCGGGAAGGCGAGCCAAAGGTTGCGTTTCATTGGCAGGACACTTAGAAGATGCAACAAGCCCACTAAAGAGACAGCTTACACTACACTCGTTCGTCCTCTGTTAGAATATTGCTGCGCGGTGTGGGATCCTTACCAGGTGGGATTGACGGAGGACATCGTGAGGGTGCAAAGAAAGGCAGCTCGTTTTGTATTATCGCGTTATAGGGGAGAGAGTGTGGCAGATATGATACACGAGTTGGGATGGAAGTCATTACAGCATAGACGTTTTTCGTCGCGGCGAGACCTTTTTACAAAATTTCAGTCACCAACTTACTCTTCCGAATGCGAAAATATTTTGTTGAGCCCAACCTACATAGGTAGGAATGATCATCAAAATAAAATAAGAGAAATCAGAGCTCGAACAGAAAGGTTTAAGTGTTCGTTTTTCCCGCTCGCTGTTCGAGAGTGGAATAGTAGAGAGATAGTATGATTGTTGTTCGATGAACCCTCTGCCAAGCACTTAAATGTGAATTGCAGAGTAGTCATGTAGATGTAGATGTAGATGTAGAACAGTGACATTTATCATGTGCAAAGCTATGTCGCCTGCTGCGGATGCGGAGACACTAAAATCCCCATAAAAGAACACAGAAGAAGTTTCTAATTTCATGTAAATGCCAGTAAGAAGCAGTACAATTCAAGTTTAGTTATCGATTTTTGACTTTTGAGCTGGCTTTGGTGCCATGGACATGAGCTAGGACCTTAAGATTTTGCATGAAGGGACGCCTAGCTGCCACGTTGCACGTGAAAATATAAAAAGTGTTCATATGTAGTAAAAACCTAAGAAATCCGCCTGTTTTCGTCATCTGCAATCGAATCGACTCAGTGTCATATGGTCACGTTGACCGCTCTTCTCCTGAAACGGTTACATTTATCGCGTGCAAAGCTATGTCGCGTGCTGCGGAATGCGGAGACACTAAAAGCACCATATTAGAACACAGAATAAGCTTCTAAGTTAATGTAATAGCCAGTAAGTAGCAGTACAATTCAAGTTTAGTTATCGATTTTTGACTTTTTAGCCGCCTTTGATGCCTTGGACATGAGCTAGGACCTTTTTAATTTTGCATGAAGGGAGGAATATCAGCCACGTTGCTCGGGAGAATGATAAAAGTGTTCATATGTAGTAAAAAGCTAAGAAATCCGCCCCTTTTCTTCACTTGCTATCGAATCGACCTTATGTCAGTTGGTCACACTGGCCGCTCTTCTCTCTGAAACGGTTACATTTATTGTGTGTAAAACGATGTCGCGCGGTGCGGAATGCGGAGACACTAAAAGCACCATAGTAGAACACAGAAGAAGCTTCTAAGTTAATGTAATAGCCAGTAAGAAGCAGTAAAATTCAAGTTTTAGTTATCGATTACTGACGTTTTTCCCTTCGTCGGTGCCTTGGAAATGAGCTAAGACCTTAAGATTTTGCATGAAGGGAGGACTAGCAGCCGCGTTGCACGGGTGAATGCAAAATGTCTTCATATGTAGTAAAACCCTCAGAAATCCTCCCGTTTTCGTCATTTGCTATCGAATCGACTTATTGAACGATCGAATCATTGGAGGCTTATATCTCTGAAACGGTTTCATTTATCGTCTTCCAAACTATGTAGCGTTTTGAAGTATGCGGTGACACTAAAAGCTTCATAGTCGAACACAGAAAAAGCTTCTAAGTTGATATAGTCGGGTAGTAAGGAGTACTACAATTCTAGTTTTAGTTACCGTTTATTGACTCACTAGCCTGGTTTGGTGACTTGGTCATGAGTTCGTAATTTAAGATTTTGCATGAAATTAGGTCTAGCAGCCGCGTTGCACGGATGAATGTGAAAAGTTTTCATATGTAGTAAAAACCTGAGAAATCCTCCCGTTTTCGTTATTTGTTATCGAATCGACTTAATGTCAGATCGTCTCATTGGCCGCTCTTCTCACTGAAACGGTTACATTTAGCGTGTGCAAAGCTGTGCCGCGTGCTGCGGTGAAAGGAGACACTAAAAGCACATAGTAGAACACAGAAGAAGCTTCTAAGTTGATGTATTAGCCAGTAAGATGCAGTACAATTCAAGTTTTAGTTATCGATTATTGACTTATTAGCTAGTTTTGGTGCCTTGTCCATGAGCTGGGACGTTAAGATTTTGCATGAAAGGAGGTCTAGCAGCCGCGTTGCACTGGACAATGTGGAAAGTGTTCATATGTAGTAAAAACCAGAGAAATCCGTTCGTTTTCGTCATTTGCTATCGAATCTACTTTATGCCAGATCGTCACATTGGCTGCTCTTCTCTCTGAAACGGTTACATTTATCGTGTGCAAAGCTATGTCGCGTTCTGAGGTATGCGGAGACACTAAAGGCACCATAGTAGAACACAGAAGAAGCTTCTAAGTTGATGTAGTAGCCAGCAAGAAGCAATACAATTCAAGTTTTAATTACCGATAATTGAATTTTTTGCCGACTTTGGTGCCTTGTACATGAGTTAGTACCTTAAGATTTTGCATGAGGGGAGGTCTAGCAGACGCGTTGCATATGAAAATGTGAAAAGTGTTCATATGTAGTAAAAACCTGAGAAATACCCCCGTTTGCGTCATTTGCTATCGAATCGACTTAATGGCAGATCGCCACATTGGCCGCTCTTCTCTCTGAAACGGTTACATTCATCGTCTGCAAAGATAGGTCGCTTGCCGCGGTATGTGGCGACACAAAAGCAACATAGTATAATACAGAAGCACATTCTAAGAAGATGTAATCGCCAATAAGAAGCAGTACTATTCAAGATTTAGTAGTCGGTTATTCACTTATTTTCCGCCTTTGGTACATTGGACATGTCCGACGACCTAAAGTTTTGCATGAAACGACGTCTGGAAACCACTTTGCACGGGGGAGTGTGGAAACTGTTCATATGTAGTAAAAACTACAGAAAACCGCCAGCTTTCGTCATTTGCTACCGAATCTATTTTATTGCCAGATCTTCACATTGGCCGCTTTTATCTCTGACACAATTACATTTATCGTCTGAAAATTTATGTCGCGTATTGCAATATGAGGAAAAAACTGAAAAAATCATATTAGATCACAAAAAAGCTTCTAAGAAGATGTAATCGAAAGTACCAAGCAGAAATATACTATTGACTTATTTGCCGGCTTTGGTGCAATGGGCATGAGCTAGGACCTTAAGATTTTTCATAATATTACGTCCGTACGCATCGTTGCACGCGAGAATGTCGAAAGTGTTCATATGTAGTAAAAACCTCAGAAATCCGCCCGCTTTCGTCATTTGCTATCGAATCTAATTAATTGCCAGATTTTCACATTGGCCGCTTTTCTTTCTGAAACGGTAACATTTATCGTCTGGAAATTTGTGCCACGTGTTTGCAATATGCGGAAAAATCTGAAAACATCATGATAGAACACAGAAAAAGCTTCTAAGAAGATGTAATCGAAAGTAGGAAGCAGTACTATTCACGTTTTAGCTATTGGTTATTTACTAATTTGCCGGCTTTGGTGCATTGGACATGAGCTAGGACCTTAAGATTTTGCATAAAAGTACGTCCGTACGCCACGTTGCACGGGAGAATGTGGAAAGTGTTCATATGTATTAAAAACCTCAGAAATCCGCCCGCTTTCGTCATTTGCTATCGAATCGACTTATTTGCCAGATCTTCATATTGGCCGCTTTTCTCTCTGAAACGGTTACATTTATCGTCTGGAAATTTGTGTCACGTGTTTGCAATATGTGGAAAAAACTAAAAACATCATAATAGAACACAGAAAAAGCTTCCAAGAAGATGTAATCGAAAGTAGGAAGCAGTACTATTCAAGTTTAAGCGATCGGTTATTCACTTATTTGCGGCTTTGTTGCATTGGACATGAGCTAGGACCTTAGGATTTTGCATGAAATTACGTCTGTACGCCACGTTGCACGGGAGAATGTAGAAAGTGTTCATATGTAGTAAAAACCTGAGAAATCCGATCGCTTTCGTCATTTGCTATCGAATTGAATGTATTGCCAAATCTTCACATTGGCCGCTTTTCTCTTTGAAACAGTTACATTTATCGTCTGGAAATTTATGTCGCGTATTGCAATATGCGGAAAAAACTGAAAACATCATATCAGAACACAAAAAAGCTTCTAAGAAGACGTAATCGAAAGTAGGAAGCAGTACTATTCAAGTTTTTGCTATCGGTTATTCACTTATTTGCAAGCTTTGGTGCATTGGACGTGAGCTATAACATTAAGATTTTGCATGAAAGTACGTCTGTACGCCACGTTGCACGGGAGAATGAGAAAGGTGTACATAATAGTAACAACATGAGAAATCCGCCAGTTTTCGTCATTTGCGTTCGAATCGACTTAATGCCAGATCGTAACATTGGCCGCTTTTCTCTCTGAAACGGTTACATTTATCGTATGCAAAATTATGTCGCGTGTAGCGGTATGCGGAAAAAACTGAAAACATTATATTAGAATACAGAAAAAGCTTCAAAAAAGATGTATTTGCCAGTAAGAAGCAGTACTATTCAAGTTTCAGTTATCGGTTTATTCACTTATTTTCCGGCTTTTGTGCATTGGACATGAGCTAGGACCTTAGGATTTTGCAAGAAAGTACGTCTGTACGAAACGTTGCACGGGAGAATGTGGAAAGTGTTCATATGTAGTAAAAACCTGAGAAACCCGATCGCTTTCGTCATTTGCTATCGAGTCGAATGTATTGCCAGATCGTCCCATTGGCCGCTTTTCTCTCTGAACAGGTTACATCCATCGTCGACAAAATTATGTCGCGTGTTGCGGTATGGAAAAAAACTGAAAACATTATATTAGAACACAGAAAAAGCTTCTAAGTTGATATAGTCGGGTAGTAAGGAGTACTACAATTCTAGTTTTAGTTACCGTTTATTGACTCACTAGCCTGGTTTGGTGACTTGGTCATGAGTTCGTAATTTAAGATTTTGCATGAAATTAGGTCTAGCAGCCGCGTTGCACGGAAGAATGTGAAAAGTTTTCATATGTAGTAAAAACCTGAGAAATCCTCCCGTTTTCGTTATTTGTTATCGAATCGACTTAATGTCAGATCGTCTCATTGGCCGCTCTTCTCACTGAAACGGTTACATTTAGCGTGTGCAAAGCTGTGCCGCGTGCTGCGGTGAAAGGAGACACTAAAAGCACATAGTAGAACACAGAAGAAGCTTCTAAGTTGATGTATTAGCCAGTAAGATGCAGTACAATTCAAGTTTTAGTTATCGATTATTGACTTATTAGCTAGTTTTGGTGCCTTGTCCATGAGCTGGGACGTTAAGATTTTGCATGAAAGGAGGTCTAGCAGCCGCGTTGCACTGGACAATGTGGAAAGTGTTCATATGTAGTAAAAACCAGAGAAATCCGTTCGTTTTCGTCATTTGCTATCGAATCTACTTTATGCCAGATCGTCACATTGGCTGCTCTTCTCTCTGAAACGGTTACATTTATCGTGTGCAAAGCTATGTCGCGTTCTGAGGTATGCGGAGACACTAAAGGCACCATAGTAGAACACAGAAGAAGCTTCTAAGTTGATGTGGCAGCCAGCAAGAAGCAATACAATTCAAGTTTTAATTACCGATAATTGAATTTTTTGCCGACTTTGGTGCCTTGTACATGAGTTAGTACCTTAAGATTTTGCATGAGGGGAGGTCTAGCAGACGCGTTGCATATGAAAATGTGAAAAGTGTTCATATGTAGTAAAAACCTGAGAAATACCCCCGTTTGCGTCATTTGCTATCGAATCGACTTAATGGCAGATCGCCACATTGGCCGCTCTTCTCTCTGAAACGGTTACATTCATCGTCTGCAAAGATAGGTCGCTTGCCGCGGTATGTGGCGACACAAAAGCAACATAGTATAATACAGAAGCACATTCTAAGAAGATGTAATCGCCAATAAGAAGCAGTACTATTCAAGATTTAGTAGTCGGTTATTCACTTATTTTCCGCCTTTGGTACATTGGACATGTCCGACGACCTAAAGTTTTGCATGAAACGACGTCTGGAAACCACTTTGCACGGGGGAGTGTGGAAACTGTTCATATGTAGTAAAAACTACAGAAAACCGCCAGCTTTCGTCATTTGCTACCGAATCTATTTTATTGCCAGATCTTCACATTGGCCGCTTTTATCTCTGACACAATTACATTTATCGTCTGAAAATTTATGTCGCGTATTGCAATATGAGGAAAAAACTGAAAAAATCATATTAGATCACAAAAAAGCTTCTAAGAAGATGTAATCGAAAGTACCAAGCAGAAATATACTATTGACTTATTTGCCGGCTTTGGTGCAATGGGCATGAGCTAGGACCTTAAGATTTTTCATAATATTACGTCCGTACGCATCGTTGCACGCGAGAATGTCGAAAGTGTTCATATGTAGTAAAAACCTCAGAAATCCGCCCGCTTTCGTCATTTGCTATCGAATCTAATTAATTGCCAGATTTTCACATTGGCCGCTTTTCTTTCTGAAACGGTAACATTTATCGTCTGGAAATTTGTGCCACGTGTTTGCAATATGCGGAAAAATCTGAAAACATCATGATAGAACACAGAAAAAGCTTCTAAAAAGATGTAATCGAAAGTAGGAAGCAGTACTATTCACGTTTTAGCTATTGGTTATTTACTAATTTGCCGGCTTTGGTGCATTGGACATGAGCTAGGACCTTAAGATTTTGCATAAAAGTACGTCCGTACGCCACGTTGCACGGGAGAATGTGGAAAGTGTTCATATGTATTAAAAACCTCAGAAATCCGCCCGCTTTCGTCATTTGCTATCGAATCGACTTATTTGCCAGATCTTCATATTGGCCGCTTTTCTCTCTGAAACGGTTACATTTATCGTCTGGAAATTTGTGTCACGTGTTTGCAATATGTGGAAAAAACTAAAAACATCATAATAGAACACAGAAAAAGCTTCCAAGAAGATGTAATCGAAAGTAGGAAGCAGTACTATTCAAGTTTAAGCGATCGGTTATTCACTTATTTGCGGCTTTGTTGCATTGGACATGAGCTAGGACCTTAGGATTTTGCATGAAATTACGTCTGTACGCCACGTTGCACGGGAGAATGTAGAAAGTGTTCATATGTAGTAAAAACCTGAGAAATCCGATCGCTTTCGTCATTTGCTATCGAATTGAATGTATTGCCAAATCTTCACATTGGCCGCTTTTCTCTTTGAAACAGTTACATTTATCGTCTGGAAATTTATGTCGCGTATTGCAATATGCGGAAAAAACTGAAAACATCATATCAGAACACAAAAAAGCTTCTAAGAAGACGTAATCGAAAGTAGGAAGCAGTACTATTCAAGTTTTTGCTATCGGTTATTCACTTATTTGCAAGCTTTGGTGCATTGGACGTGAGCTATAACATTAAGATTTTGCATGAAAGTACGTCTGTACGCCACGTTGCACGGGAGAATGAGAAAGGTGTACATAATAGTAACAACATGAGAAATCCGCCAGTTTTCGTCATTTGCGTTCGAATCGACATAATGCCAGATCGTAACATTGGCCGCTTTTCTCTCTGAAACGGTTACATTTATCGTATGCAAAATTATGTCGCGTGTAGCGGTATGCGGAAAAAACTGAAAACATTATATTAGAATACAGAAAAAGCTTCAAAAAAGATGTATTTGCCAGTAAGAAGCAGTACTATTCAAGTTTCAATTATCGGTTTATTCACTTATTTTCCGGCTTTTGTGCATTGGACATGAGCTAGGACCTTAGGATTTTGCAAGAAAGTACGTCTGTACGAAACGTTGCACGGGAGAATGTGGAAAGTGTTCATATGTAGTAAAAACCTGAGAAACCCGATCGCTTTCGTCATTTGCTATCGAGTCGAATGTATTGCCAGATCGTCCCATTGGCCGCTTTTCTCTCTGAACAGGTTACATCCATCGTCGACAAAATTATGTCGCGTGTTGCGGTATGGAAAAAAACTGAAAACATTATATTAGAACACAGAAAAAGCTTCGAAGAAGATGTAATCGCCAATAAGAAGCAGTACTATTCAAGATTTAGCTATCGGTAATTCACTTATTTGCCGGCTTTGGTATATTGGACATGACCGACGACCTATAGATTTCGCATGAAACGACGTCTGGAAATCACATTGCGCGGGGGAATGTGAAAACTGTTCATATGTAGTAAAAATTTGAGAGATCCACTCGCTTTCGTCATTTGCCATCGAATCGACTTGATGCCAGATCGTCACACTAGCCGCTTTTCTCTCTGAAACAGTTACATTTATCGTCTGGAAATGTATGTCGCGTATTGCAATATGCGGAAGAAACTGAAAACATCATATTAGAACACAAAAAAAGCTTCTAAGAAGATGTAATCGAAAGCAGCAAGCAGAACTAAACTATTGACTTATTTGCCGGCTTTGGTGCATTGAACATCAGTTCAAATGGCTCTGAGCACAATGGGACTCAACTGCTGAGGTCGTTAGTCCCCTAGAACTTAGAACTACTTAAACCTAACTCACCCAAGGAGATGACACACATCCATGCCCCATTCAGGATTCGAACCTGCGACCTTAGCAGTCGCACGGTTGGACATGAGCTAGGACCTTAAGATTTTGCATGAAAGTACGTCTGTACGCCACGTTGCACGGGAGAATGTGAAAAGTGTTCATATGTACTAACAACATGAGAAATCCGCCCGTTTTCGACATTTGCCATTGAATCGACTTATTGCCAGATCGTCATATTGGTTACTTTTCTCTCTGAAACGGTTACATTTATCGTTTGTAAAGTTATGTCGCGTGTTGGGGTGTGCGGAAAAAACTGAAAACATTATATTAGAAGACAGAAAAAGCTTCAAAGAAGATATCATCGAAAGTAGGAAGCAGTAATATACATGCTTTAGTTATCGGTTATTCACTTATTTGCCGCTTTGGTGCATTGGACATGAGCTAGGACCTTAAGATTATGCATGAGAGTACGTCTGTACGCCACGTTGCACGGGAGAATATAAAAAATGTTCATATGTAGTAACAACATGAGAAATCCGCCCGTTTTCGACATTTTCCATCGAATCGACTTAATGTCAGACCGTCATATTGGCCGCTTTTCTCTCTGAAACGGTACATTGGACATGAGCTAAGATCTTAAGATTTTGCATGTAAGTACGTCTGTACGCCACGTTGTACGGGAGAATGAGAAAAGCTTTCATATGTAGTAACACCATGAGAAATCCGCCCGTTTTCGTCATTTGCATAAGAATCGACTTAATGACAGATCGTCACACTGGTGGCTTTTCTCTCTGAAACGGTTACATTCATCGTATACAAAGTTATGTCGCTTGCCGCGGTATGCGCAGTCACTAAAAGCACTATAGTAGTCACAGAAGAAGCTTCTAAGAAGATGTTATCGGCTAGCAACAAGCAGTAGTAGTCAAGTTTTAGTTATCGGTTATTCACTTATTTGCCGGCTTTGGTACATTGGACATGACCGACGACCTAAAGATTCAGCATGAAACGACGTCTGGAAACCACGTTGCACGGGAGAATGTGAAACTGTTCATACGTAGTAAAAACTTCAGAAATCCGCCCGCTTTCGTCATTTGCTATCGAATCGACTTTATTGCCACATCTTCACATTGGCCGCTTTTCTCTCTGAAACGGTTACATTTATCGTCTGCAAAATTATGTCGCGTGTTGCGGTATGCGGAAAAAAATGAAAACATTCTATTAGAACACAGAAATATCTTCTAAGAAGATGTAATAGCCAGTAAGAAGCAGTACTATTCAAGTTTTAGTTATCGGTTATTCCCTTATTTGTCGGCTTTGGTGCATTGGACAAGAGCTAGGACCTTACGATTTTGCATAAAAGTACGTCTGTACGCCAGAATACATCATTTTCAGTTGTCAAACGGCTTCTAAAACCGAACTGTTCATTTGACAGCAAATTGTGTGATATCAAATGATCAATTAACCTTACATGCACAGCCTTTTCGGTAACTTTTGCAAACACTGATGGCATAGAAGTAGGTCTAAAATTAGCTACATTATCCCTTTCTCCCTTTTCATAAAGCGGCTTTACTGATGAGTACTTTAATCGGTCAGGAAACTGACCAGTTCTAAAGGAAAAATTGCAAATATGGCTAAATACAGGGCTAACATGTGCAGCACAGTACTTTAACATGCTGCTAGGCACTCCATCATATCCATGAGAGTCCTTAGTCTTCAGTGATATAGTTATTGACTCAATCTCTCTCTTGTTTGTATCACAGAGGAGTATTTCAGACGTCAATCTCAGAAAGGTATTTGCTAAGAAATTTGTATGATTTCCTGTTGGAACTAAATTTTTATTTAGCTTGATTGTGACTACTTCGAACATTTTGATATAATTCGCCCTATGTTTTACATGAAATCATTATCCCACTAGTCAGCCAACTGTGCTGTCTATTACTGCTAGTACCCCATTCAGAATGTTTAAATGGAAAACATCTCTCAAAGAGCATGAGAAATGTGCCATGGAAAGCATTGTATTTATCATCTGTATTATTGGCACTATAAACATCTTGCCACTCTTGTTCCTTGACAAGTTTTAAAAAACACTCTATTGCTGTTGGATTGACTTTCCTACGTTCTTTGTAACTAAATATGACATTGAGTTGAGTACAAAAACCTTTTAGTGTTAAAATTTGTGCATTATGGTCTGAAAGGCCATTCACACTTTTACTAACAGGATGCCCATCTAGTATTGAGGAACGAATAAAAATATTGTCTATGACCGTGCTACTATTCGCCTGCACCCTAGTTTGAAAAAAAAACACAGTTGGCATCAGATCATATGAATTTAGGTGATCTACCAACATCATTTTTCTTGGGACCGAGCGAGGTGGCGCAGTGGTTAAGGCACTGGACTCACATTCGGGAGGACGACGGTTCAGTCCCGCGTTCAGCCATATTGATTCAGGTTTTCCGTGATTTCCCTAAATCACTCCCGGCAAATTCTGGGTTAGTTCCTCTCAAAGGGCATGGCCGACTTCCTTCCCCATCCTTCCCTAATCCGATGAGACCAATGACATCGCTGTCTGGTCTCCTTCCCCAAACAACCCAACCCCCCTTTTTCTTGCACAATCATATACAAAATTAATATTGAAGTCCCCCACATATAACTACTTGCTGGTACTTCCTACAAAGTGAATCAAGAACCCTCTCTAGCTTAAGCAAAAATGCTCTGAAGTTGGAGTTAGAGGCCCTATAAACACAAGCAATTAGAAGTTGAGTTTCACTAAATTCAACAAATGCTGCACAACTTTCAAATATCTGTTCAGTGCAGTGTCGTGATAAGTCTATGGACTCAAATAACGTACTGTTTTTTATGTACGGTGACACCTCCCCACCCCGCAAGAAACTCCTTGAGAAACAGCCAGCTAATATGTAGCCTGGTAAAGGAAGCCTATAAATTATCAATTTATTGAAGTGGTGCTCTGATATACAAATAATTTCAGCGTTAACATCTGTTAGCAGTTCACTAACTTTATCCCTAATAACTCTTATATTCTGATGAAATATGCCAATTCCTTCTCTACTTGGAAACATTACATCCTCTGGAGGAGAGCCCTTAGAGGCACGCCGGCCGCGGTGGTCTTGCGGTTCTAGGCGCTCAGTTCGGAACCGCGCGACTGCTACGGTCGCACGTTCGAATCCTGCCTCGGGCATGGATGTGTGTGATGTCCTTAGGTTAGTTAGGTTTAATTAGTTCTAAGTTCTAGGCGACTGATGACCCCATATGTTAATTTGCATAGTGCTCAGAGCCATTAGAACCATTTTTGAAACTTAGAAGCACTTCCTTTAAGCAGGTATACCAATCAGCTGACTTCAGTATTAAAAAGGTGCAGCTCTAACACCAACTACTACAGGAATTTTTCCATGAGTGACACCACTACCGCCACCACCACCCACTACACTGTCACCTATAAGCTTAGGTAGCCTCTCCTTCGCATACCTATTGAGGGGAAGGCCATGCCTAGTGAAACCCCATCTACTGATAGACCCAACTGGCACCACTGAGATGTGATCCATGCCCTCTCCCATCAGTGCACTCCCCAGCCCCACAATTACGCGCCCAACAGCCGCATTAAGGTGTGCCCGATCATTATGCTGAAACAGTTGCACGAAAAGCACATTAGTGCCACCAGTTTGAGTAGCTATCTTAACCAAGTCACCACTGACATCATACCCCCTGTCCCTATTGTGACTGCTCCCAGCACCACCCACTATCACTACCTGATCCTCCTTTGTAAAATTCTTACATAACTCCCCTATGCTTTCAGCCACCTGAGCCAACCCTGCATTAGGCTTCACAATGCTTGTGACCTGGTACTCACTCCACAAAACTTCTTGCAAATGCTGGCCCACACCTCTACCCGGTAACTACCTAGCAGCAGAACCTAGGCCTCCTAATTGCTGAGGACGGCTGCAAGTTACCTCCATATACAGCTACACGAGGCTCCTCTCCGCTCAACTTTGACAGTTTGTCGTATCTATTGCATGTATGCAAAGTAAAACTGTCTGACTACCTCCTTTTCCTATCTATCTTCTTGTCACCTGCCAGTTCCCATTCCCCAGCACCCTTCACCCTCCTCAACTTATCTAGTTCCTCCTTTGCGCATTGTAACTGCACCTGAAGGGCACAGATCTTACGCTCCTGCTCCTCTATTAACTTGTTTCTACTACAGATTCTACATTCCCAGGACAGGATCACCCTCAAATGACCACTGGCTTCCCCACTGCATTCCCCCCAATGAAAATACTTTGAACAAATCCCACAGCGTAATCCACTACTCACAAACCTACGACATAGCCATCACTTCTCACTCACGATAAAATTTTACAGTTACTAAAAAAAACTATACGTCTACGTTACCAAAGTTCAGTTACAAAAGCAGCACTATTTAAGAACTAACAACTATGGTCTCGAAATTCTCTGTCTACTAAGAAAGCAGCTTCTTGTATTAACACTACTACAACACAGCCGATACCAATACCAGCAAAACTTCACAAAATTATTGGCTAAAACCAAAAAATTTAAACTAAACGCCAGTTGAAAACTAAAGCACGAAATTTACTAAACGACTTCAACACACTGAAAACTCTATAAAACACAGCGAGCGAACGATTACAAGAGTTTATTAAGTCATTATTTCGCCAAAAATGGCAAGCAACACCACTGCAATCTATTCAGTTTAATAACTGTATTACAGAGCACAAACAAGTTCGTCAGTACTTAACTTATAACCGCTACAGAGGCAGTGCACGCCGCAAAATGTAAACACACTGATGAGGCGCGAGGCTTAGACGAACCATGAAAGCACACTCACAAATAATAGACCACTCGAGTCAATACCACAGGAAGAAAGACTGAGATAAATGAATATCCACAAATAATTTGCTTTTACGGCAAAAATAATAACACAAAAAAACTTTAAAATACGTAAATGAAGTCTAAAATTTATAAAACATTAACAAGCTATTTCAACAGCAGTGCAGCTCACGTGACGTCACACACATGATGATCTGCCCCCCCCCCCCCCCCCTTGGGAAGGTGCCTATCTACCCCACCTTCGAAATATGCCTATCTATCCCCCTCAGAAGATATCTACCGAGCTACCCATCCATGGAAGATCTCTGTCAACCTGCACCTCCCCTCCCCCCTCAGATGATGTCTGTATACCTACCCACACCCTTGGAATATGTCTGTCTACCTAAACCCCCTCCCCTTAGAATATGTATGACTACCTACCCCTCCCCACAGAATATGAATGTCTACCTACCCCACCCCTCGGGAGATGTCTGTGTACCCACCCCTCCCAGAAGATATCTACCTACACCTCCCACATCGGAAGATTTCATACTACCTCTACCCCATCGAAAGCTGTCTGTCTCTCATCGCCCCACCACCTAATATGTAATTCTACCTACTTGCCTCGTTAGAAAATGTCAGTCTACGTAACTCTCCACAGGAGATGTCTATCTACCTACCCCCTCGGCAGATGTCTGCCTACGTCACCCCCCTAAGGAAGATGTTTGTCCACCTACCTCACCCTGTGAAGATGTCTATCTACACCCCCACAAAAACTCTCTCCCCACCTCGTAAGATGTCTATCACCCTGAAAGATGTCTCTCAACCCCCCCCCCCCACACTAAGGAGATGTCTATCTACCTACCTGCCCTCTCGGAATTTGTCTGTCGACCTATCCCAACCCCTACTCAGCCCCCCCACTCGGAAGTTGTTTACCCCTGTCTCGGAAGATGTCTAGCGACCCCCAAACTTTGGAAGGTGTCTTCCAGCCCCTCAGGCGATGTCTGTCTACCCCCCCCCCCCCCTCAGAAGATGTCTGTCAGCATACCAACCACCCTGGAATTAGTCTGTCTACCTACCAACTGCCTCGGAATATATCTGTCTACCTCCCACCTCGGAAAATGTCTTCCAAACACAGTCTCAGAAGAGCCCAGTCTACCAACTGCCAAATTTCAACCCCCGGAAGATTTCTATCCAACCCCCCCCCCCACTTGGAATATGTCTATCTACCTCCACTCTCGGTAGCTATCTACACCCCCCTCTCAGAGAATCTCTAACCCCACTCTCATAGGATGTCTGTCTACCTACCCTCACCACCATTCGAAGATGTCTACCCCTTGGAGGATGTCTACTCCACCTGGAATATGTCTGTCTACCCACGTTGGATGATGTCTGTCTATCTACTCAGCCCCCCTGGGAAGATATCTGTTAAACTACCACCCCTTGGAATTTGTTTATCTATCATTACCTGCACAAAATATGTCCATCAACCTACAATCTCCTTCTGAAGATGTCTGTCTACCTACAGCTCCCGCTTGGAAGATGTCTGTCTACCTACAACCCCTCAGAAGACGTCTGTCTACCTATCTCCACATCAGAAAATGTCTGTCTCTCATCTCCCCACCCTTGGAATATGTCTGTCTACCTACACTCCCCATCGGAAATGTCTGTCTACCTAAGCTCCCTCAAACCATGTCCGATTAGCTATCCATCCCGGAAGATGTCTGTCTACCTACCCAACCATCAGAAGATGTCTGTCTACCTACCCCTCCCCCTCGGAAAATGTCTGTCTCTCATCCCCCTACCCTGAGTATATGTCTGTCTACTTACCTGCCCCCCCTTGGAAAGATCTCTGTATACCTAAACCCAGCCCTCAGAAGATGTATGACTACCTACCCCTCCCATTGGAAGATATATGTTTTCCAACCCTCCCTTCAGAATATTTCTGCCTACCTACCATCTATCACAAAGGTTGTCTGTCAGCCTACAATTCCTTACAGGTGTCTGTCTACATACCCACCCACACTCGGAAAAAGTTTGTCTACCTGCCACTCCTTAGGAAATGTTGGTTACCAAACCCCTTAGAAGATGTCTGTCTACCTATACACCTCTGATGACGACTGTCTACCTAACCCCCCTCTGTAGATGCCTGTCTACCTACCCCCTTGGAATATGTCCGTCCTCCTACAACTCTTCAGAATATGTCTGCCTACCTACCCCCCTCTCGTAAGATATCTGTCTACATATCCCCCCCCCCCCCGCATGATCTGTCTACCTACCCCCTTCCCCTGTCATAAGATGAATGTCTACCTAAACCCCTCAGAAGATGTATGCCTATCTACCCTCTTCAAATGATTCGATTTTATCCCTCCTGTGGGAGATATCTGTCTCCCTACCCCTACCTCTGAGGATATCTGTCTGCCTACCCCCCCCCCCCCTCCCGGAAGTTGTTAAACTACCACTCCTCTGGGAAGATATCTACTCCCACATCAGAGAATGTCCACACCCCTCTTGGAGGATGTCTGTATACCAAAACGCATACTTTGGAAGATGTCTCACCCCCTTTGAAAGATGTCTGCCTACAATGAACACCCCGCAGAAGATGTCTGTGTACTGAACTCACCCTCAGAATATATCTCCTCCTAACCTACCCCCCCCCCCCCCCTCCCTTGGAATATGTCTGTCTACCTATCCATTTCCCATAAGAAGATGACCTTATTCCCCTCAGAAGGTGTATGTCTACATGCCACGCCTCGGAACATGTCTGCCTACCTAAAACCCTCGGAAGAGGTCCATCTACCTCGCATCTTGGAAGATATTTATTTACACCCCTCTAGGAAGATATCTACCCCTGTCTTGGAGGATGACTACCTCCCTCTTGGATGATGTCTACCCTCTCTCTGAAGATGTCTGTCTACATACCCTCCTCTCGAAAGATATTTCTCCTCCCTCAGATGATGTAAGTCTATCAACCCTCAAATGGAAAATGTCTGTCCTCCTAATCCCCCTCGGAAGATGTCAGTATACCTACCCACCTGTCTGTCTATGTACCCCCACTCCCATGATGTCTGTCTACCTCCCCCTTAGGTATATGTCTGTATACCTACACCCATTCGGAAGATGTCTGTATACCAAACACCCCTCTGAAGATGACTATCTACCTACCCTGCCTCAGAAGGTGTCAGTTTACCTAACCCTTCGTCGGAAGATGCCTGTCTACAAAACTTCACTGGGAAGATGTCTGCCTACCTAACCCTGTCCATGATAATTGTCTGTTTACCAACACCTCTGCTTCGGAAGAGGTCTGTCTACCTACTTACACCCCTTGGAAGATGTCTCTCTACATCCCTCCAGTCATAAAGTATTGTCTACCAACCCATACTTCTGAATATGTCTGTCTACCTACCCCAGAAGATGATTGTCTAATTACCCCCTCATCTGAAGATGTCTGTCTACCTAGACCCCACTTGGAAAATGTATGTCTATGTACACCCCTCGGAAAATGTCTGTCTCCCTACACCCCCTCAGAAGATGTGTGTCTACCTACATGAACTTTTGTATGATATCTATCTATGACGCCCGCACTTGGAAGATGTTTGTCTACCTACCGCACCCATTGGAATATGTCTGTCTATGTACCCACCAACCATCGGAAGATGTATGTCCATCTACACATCCCCCTCAGAAGATGTCTGTCTACCTACACTCATCAGAAGATGTTGTCTACTTTCCACCATTTGAAAATGTCTCTCTACCTACCGCTCTTGGCAAATGTCATTCTACACCACCCCTCTGAAGAGGTCAGTTTACCTACAACCCCCCAGAAGAAGTCTGTCTAACTCCCCCCCTCTCAAAAAATGTCTATAGTCACCCTGCCTCGGACAATGTCTCTCTGCCTACGCCCCATCATGGAAGATGTCAGTCTACCCACCCACCCATCAGAAGAAGGCTGTCTACAACCATCCCCTCACATGATATGTCTGCCTACCAACCTCCTATTGGAAGATGTCTGGCTACCTACCCCACCCCACATCTGAAGATGTCTGTCTACCAACCCTCCACTTGGAAGACGTCTGTCCTCCTACAACCCCTCAGAAGATGTCAGTCTTCATAACCCCTCTCAGATGTTATCTGCCTAAATACCCCTCCTCAGATGGTTTCTGTCTACCTACACCCACAACCCGTCATAATATGAATGTTTACCTAAACCCCTCAGAATCTGTATATTTATCTACTACACCTTGAATGATTTGTCTCTATCTTATCCCTATCTCGGAAGATGTCTGTCTCCCAACCCACCCCCTCTGAGGATGTCTGTATACCTACCCCCCCTTTCTCGAAAGTTGTCTGTCTACATTCACCACACATTTAAACATGTCTATCTATGTACTCCTCTGGGAAGATATGTATCTATTGCCGCCATGGAAGAAAAGTATCTCCCCCCTCTCGGAATATGTCAATCTACCACTCCTCTCAGAAGATATACACTCCCCATCTGAGAATGTCTACATCCTCTCTCGTAGGATGTCTGTCTACCAAACTGCATCCTTTAGAAGGTGCTTCCCACCCCTTGGAAGATGTCTGTCTTCCAACACCCCCCTTCCCCCCCTTGGAAGATGTCTTTCTACCGCACCCAGGCTCAGAAGATGTCTCCATACCTAACACTCCTCGGAAGATGTCTTTCTACCTACCCACCCCCATCAGAAGATGACTGTCGACGTTATCTCCCTCACAGAATGTCTAGGCCCCTCTCGGAGGATACTGTCTACCAAACTGCATCCTTTAGAAGATGTTTCCCACCCCTTGAAAGATATCTGTCTTCCAACACCCCCCCCCCCTTGGAAGATGCCTGTCTACCGAATCCAGCCTCAGAAGATGCCTCCATACCTACCACCACTCGGAAGATGTCTGTCTACCCACCCACCCCGATCAGAAGATGACTGTCGATGTTATCCCCCTCAGAAGATGTCTGTCTACATACCCTCCCTCAGAAGATGTCTGCCTAGCTAAGACCAGTGGAAGATGTACAACTGCCTCCCATCTTGGAAGACATCTACTCCCCCTCTCGGAGGATGACTATCTCCCTCTCGGAGGATGACTACCTCCTCTCTGAAGATGTCCGTCTATGTACCCTCCCCTCAAAAGATGTCTCTCCCCCCTCAGATGATTTATGTCTACCAACCCCCACATGGAAAATGTCTGTCCTTCTAACCCCCTTGGATGATGTCTGTGTACCTACCCAACTGGAAGATGGCTGTCTACCTACCACCACTCGGGACATGTCTGTCTACCTTCCCCCTAGGTATATGTCTGTAAACCTACACCCCTTCGGAAAATGTCTGTCTACCTACCCCATCACTTCAGAAGATGTAATTCTACTTACCACACATCGGAAAGTGTCAGTCTACCTATGCCCCACCCTCAGAAACTATCTGTCTACCTTGCCCCTTTGGAAGATGTCAGTTTACCAACCCCACTCAAAAGATGTCTGCTTACCTACTCTCCCATCCAAAGATGTCTTTCTACCTACCCCCTCTCGGAAGATTTTGTCTACCCCCTCTCTGAGATGTCATTCTACACCCACTTGGAAGATGCCTATCTAAACCCCTGGGATGAAATCCCTCCCTCTAAAAATGCCTACCTAAACCCTTCCACATCGGAAGATGCCAATCTAGCTCCCTTCAGCTGATGCCCACCAACACCCACCTCATAAGATTATCTATCCATACCTTCCTCGGAAGAGGTGTATCTACCCCCACCTCAGAAGATGTCTATCCCCCACGCGGATGTCTATAACTCACCTCATGAAAGATGCCTGTCTATCAACCCCCTCCTCTCAGAATATGTATGTCTACCTACCCCACCCCTGTTAAGATTTCCATCTAGCCCCTCCTCTCAGAGAACATTTATCCTAGACTCAGAAGAGTTCTACAGCCTTCCTTCATTTGGAATGTGTCTACTGCCCATTCTGTATATGTTTGTCTACCTCCAAATTCTAGGAAGATGTCTGTATGTCTGTCTACCTCACAAACTCCGGACAAGTCTATCTATCCCCACTATGGAAGAAATATATCTAAACCCCTCTCTGATTATGTCTATCTACCCTCCTTGCCAAAGATATCTACACCCCATCTTCGAGGAGCTCTATCCCCCCTTCATGAAAGATGCCTGTTTATCTACCCGAACCCATCAGAAGACGTAAGTGTACATACCATCACTCCCCACAGAAGATGTCTGTCTACTTACCGACATTTCTTGGAAGATGTCTGTCTACTGACCCCCCCCCCCCCAACCTTTGAAGATGTCTGACTACTCACCTTCCCCCATGGAAGAATACTATCTCCCCCCTCCCAGAAGATGTCAATCTACTCTCCCCCTCGAAAATATCTCCCCCCCCCCCGGAAAATGTCTACCTCCCCTATCTGGCCCCAATCGAAAAATGTCTCCCCCCTTGGAAAATGTCGGTCTACCAAGCCTCCCCCTTGAAGACGTATGACTAAGAAACAACCCCTCAGAAGATGTCTGTCTTACTACCCCTCCTTGGAATTGTTTGTCTACCATTATCACCACAGAAGCTGTCTCTCCCCCCTCTTGGAAGATGTCTGTCTACCTACCACCATTCAGAAGATGTCTGACCATGTACCCTGCTTTGGAATATGTCTGTCTACCTACCCCTCGTGGAAGATGTGTGTCTTCCTACCTCCCCACAGAAGATGTAGGTAAACAGATATCTTTCAAGAGGGAGTAGGTAGACAGACATCTTGCAAGGGAGTGGTATGTAGACAGAAATTACCAAGGGGTGGGGAATAATTAGACAGACTTCTTCCGAGGGGGGGGGGGGTAGGTATACATACATTTTCTGAGTGTTCGTAGGTAGACAATCTTCTGAGGGGGTAGGCAGAAAGGCACCTTTCGAGGGGGTTTGTTGACAGACATCTCCCATTGGTGGGTTGGTAGACAGCCATCTTCTGATGGGTGTACTTAGACAGACATCATCTAGAGGGGTAAGTAGACCAACATCTTCCAAGGGGGGTAGGTAGACAGAAATCTTCGGAGGGTGTAGGTAGACAGACATCCTCGGAGGATGGGGGCAGGGGGTAGGTAGATAGACATCATCTGTGGAGGTGTGGATAAACAGACATCTTCTGAGAGGTAGGTAGACAGACATTTACCGAGTTGTGTTGTAGGTAGACAGATATCTCCCAAAGGGGGGGGGGGGGATAGGTAGACAGAGACTTTCCTGGTGGGTGGTTTGAGAATCTCCTGATGGGGGGTTGGTAAACAGACTTCTTCTTAAGGGGGTAGGTACACAGACGTCTACTGTTGGTGCGGGACAAATAGACATAATTCTTCTGAGGCTGGGGATGATAGACATCTTCCGAAGGAGGGCACGTAGACAGACATGTTCCAAGTTGGGCAGACTGACAGACATCTTCCGGGGAGTAGAAAGACATAGATGTTCCAAGGGTGGTAGGTAGACAGACATCTTCTGTGGGGGAGTAGGTTGGCAGACGTCATCTTAGTTTGGGTATGTAGACAGACATCTTCCAAGGGGAGGGAGTATATAGGAAGATACCTTCTGAGGGGGATGATAGACATCTTATGGGAGTAGGTAAACAGACATAGTTGACAGACATATACATTCAGAGGGGGTAGTTAGACAGACATCTTCTGAGTGGTGGAAAATAGACCACTTCCAAGGGGGAGGTAGGCATCTTCCTAAGTGAGCGGGCAGGTTGCCTGACATCTTCCATGGGGTAGGTAGCCAATCATCTTCCAAAGATGGGTTGGGTAGGCAGATATATTCAATGGGGGGTAGGTAGACAGACATCTTCTGAGATGGTGGTAGATAGACATTTCTGAGTTGGGGTAGAAAGGCATCGTCCAAGATGGGTAGAAAGGAATCTTCCGTGCGTGGATGGGGTAGGTAGACAGACATTTTCGGAAAGGGGTGTAAGTAGACTGGCATCTTCTGTACGGGGGTAGGTAGACAATCATCTTCTGAGGGGGATGGGTACACAGACCTCTTCCGGGGGTGGGTAGACAGACATCATCTGAGGGGGTTTGATAGACATGTTCTGCCAGTATTAGAAAGGCATCTTTGTGGGTGGAGCGGGCAGTTAGACAGACATCTTCCAAAGGGAGGCAGGTAGAGGGACATCTAGCACATGGGAGTAGGTAGACAATCATCTTCTGAGGGGGAAGATGGGTACACCAACGTTTTTGAGGGCGGGAAGTAGACAGTCATCTTTGGAGGTTGGGTATGTAGACAGACACCTTAGATAGGGGGTATAGGTAGACAGACTTCTAGTTAGGGGTTAGATAGAAATTCCTCCGAGGGGGGGGGGGGTAGATAGACAGACTTTTCCTTAGGGGGGATGGTTGGTAGTAAGACATCTTCTGAGGGAATTTAGGTAGACAGACATATTCTGAGGGCTGATAGGTAATCTTCCTATAGCAGAAGGGCAGGTAGACAAACATCTTCTGATTGTGGTTGGGAAAAGTGCCATCTTCTGGGGGTATGTTGACAGACATCTTCTGATGGGGTGGTAGATGGACATCTGATGAGGGAGGTTGATAGACTTTTTCCAAGGGGGGGGGGGGGGTAAGACTGACATCTTCTGAGGTGGGGATTGGTAGACTGACATCTTCTGATGGGTGTGTTGGTAACAGACTTCTTCTAAGGGAGGCAGTAGATAGACAGAAATCTTCTGGGGGGGTGGTTAGGTAGACAGACATCTTCTGAGGATGGTAGGTAGACATACGTCTTCTGAGGATGAGGGGGGGGGGGGTAGGTAGATAGACATCATCTGAGGAGGTGTAGGTAGACAGAAACCTTCTGAGGGGGTAGGTAGACAGACATTTTCTGAGGGGTTTTGTAGGTAGAGAGGTATCTTCCAAGAGGGGGTAGGGAGACAGAGACCTTCCTAGGGGGTAGTTGGACAGACTTCTCCTGATGTAAAGTTGGTAAACATACTTCTTCTGAGATGGGCTGGAAATACAGACATCTTCCGAGGGTGTGGGACAGATAGACACACATCTACTGAGTTTGGTGATGTTAGACATTTTCCAAAGGGGGGCACATTGACGGACATTTTCCGAGTTGGGCAGGTAGACATATATCTTTGAAGGGGTAGACAGACATACATCTTCCAAGGGTGGTAGATAGACATTTTCTGAAGGGGTGGTACACTGGCCGACATCTTCTGAGGTGGGGGTAGATAAACAATTTCTGAGCTGGGGTAGAAAGGCATCTTCCAAGGTGATTAGATAAGCATCTTCCATGAGTGGATGGGGTAGATAGACAGACATTTCCCGAAGGGGTGGGGTAGGTAGTGAGACATCTTACATACAGGGGTAGGTAGACAATCATTTTCTGAGGGGAAGATGGGTACAGAGATGTTTTACTGGGGGTAGGTAGACAGACATCTTCAAGGGGGTAGGTAGACAGACAACTGAGGGGGGGGGGGGTTGTTAGACAGACATGTTCTGAGGGTTTTTTTAAGTAGACAGATATCTTCTGAGCAGGGGTAGTAGACATACAGCTTCAGAGGATGAGGGATATGTAGACAGACATCTTCTAAGGTAGCGTAGGTAGAGAGACAATTAGTGAGGGGGTAGGTAGACAGACATTATCCGAGGCTGGGTTGTAGGTAGACAGAAATAATCTGAGGGGGTGTAGTTAGACAAGTATTTTCTGAGGCTAGGGGTATGTAGACAGACATTGTCCATGGGGATAGTTAGACACACCTTCTGAGGTATGGGGAGTAGGAAGACTGACATTTCCTGAGGATGGTAGGTAGGGTGTCACTTTCGAAGGGGGGAGGGGGTGGGGGGTAGTGAGAGAGACTTCATAGGAGGTGGGGGATGTTGGTAGATAGACATGTTCTGAGGGAGGGAGGGAGATAGACATGTTCAGAGGGAGGGGTGGTAGAAAGCAATATTCCGAATGAGTGTAGGTAGACATACATATTCCGAGGGGTGGTTGGTAGGCAGACATCTTCTGAGGTGGGGTAGGTAGGCAGTCGTTTTCTGAATTTGGGTATGTTGACAGACATCTTCCAATAGAAGTGGGTATGAAGGCAGATATCTTCGTAGGGGGAGCTAGGTAGCCAGACGTCTTCCGAGGGTGTTGGGTATGTAGGCATACATCTTCAAGGGCGGTTGGTAGACCGATATTTTCCAATGGGGGTAGGTAAACACACATACTACGAGTGGTGGTAGGTAAACACATCTTCTATGGGGTAGGTAGACAATCATCTTCCGAGGTGGGGTTGGTAGACATTCATTATCTGGGGTGTAGGTAGACTAACATTTTCGAGAGGGGTAGGACAGATATCTTCTGAGGGTGGTGTATTGGACAGACATCTTCCGAGCGGGTGTAGATAGACAACTTATGTAGGTGGTAGACAGACATCTGCTGACTGGGGGGGGGGGGGTAGGTAGACAGACATGTTTCAAGGGTAGGGTAGATAGATATACTACTTCTGAGGGGGGTGGTAGGTAGAGAGACATCTTCTGAGAGGGGGCTGGTAGACAGATATTTTCCGTGAGGTGTTATAGGTAGACAGAAATCTTCCAAGGGGGCGTAGGTCGACTGACATTTTCTGAGGGGGCAGGTAGACAGACAACTTCTGGGGGGTAGATAGACATACATGTTCAGTTTGGGTGCATAAACAGAGACCTTCTGAGGTGGGTTAGGTTGGCAGCTATCTTATTATTAGTTTTGGCATGTAGAGGAGTATTGGTAGACAGGTATCTTCCGAGGGGGGTATGTAGACTGACATTGTCTAAGGTAGTTAGGTAGACATACACATCCCACAGGCACATAGATGGACAGACATCTTCTGAGGGGGGTTAGGTAGCCATACATCTTCCGACAGGAGAGTTGGTGGACAGACACCTTCCAAGGATGGGGGGTAGGCAGACAGATATTTTCCAAGCGAGATTTAGGTAGACAGGCATTTTCCAAGGAGGGGTAGGTAGACATACATCTTCCGAGGATGGTTGGGGTAGGAAGACAGACAGTGTGGGGTAGGTAGACAGACATCTTATTAGAGGGTGTATGTAGACAGACAGTTTCCGAGGGCAGGTTGTAGGTAGACAGATATCTTACAGGGGGTGGAGTAAGTAGGCACGTATTTTCCAAGGCTGAGAGTATATAGATAGACATAGTCCCGGTGGGCAATTAGACCGATATCTCCTGAGGGAGGGTAGGTACACAGACATCTTCAGAGTGGGAGGATAGGTAGACAGACACCTTCTAAGAGTGGGATGATAGACATCTTTCCAACTGGGAAAGATAGACAATTTACGAGGGGTAGACACAGATATTAAGAGGGGGGGGGGGGGTAGGTAGAAAGATTTCTTATAAGGTGGGGTAGGTTGGTAGACATCTTCTGAGGTTGAGTATGTAGGCACCAAGGGTAGAGGATATGAAGACATATATCTTCCGAGGGGGGGGGGGGGGGGCAAGGTAGACAGAAAATCTCCAACAGAGGGATGATAAACTTCTTCCGAGGGGGGTAGGTATGCAGACATTGTATGAGGGGGTGTAGGAAGACATACATATACCAAGGCAGGGTAGGTAGACAAAAATCGTCTGAGGGGGGTTGGAAGATAGACATCTTCTGAGGGGCGAATGGAATACATACATCTTCCGAGGGGGGTAGGAAGACAAAGTCCTCCAAGTGGGGGGGGAGATTAACAGACATCCACCAAGGGGGTTAGATGTATGGTCATCTTCTGTTGTAGTGGGAGGGGGCAGGTAGGCTTCCATCTTCTGGGTGGTCAGTAGACAATCATCTTCTGAGTTGTGGTTCAGTAGGCAATCATGTTCAGAGGGGGGTAGGTAGACAGACATCTTCCGAGGTGGGATGATAGACATCTTCCAAAGGGGTGGAAAGTAGACAGGCATTTTACAAAGTGGGGTGCAGGTGGACTGACATCTCCCATGCAGTAGGTGGAAAATCATATTCCGAGGTCGGGTTAGATATACAGACATATTCCGAGGGAGGTGGTAGGTAGACAGCCATCTTCCGAGTGGGGATAGATAGACATACTTTTCCCGAGAGGGGGTTGGGTAGACAGGCATTTACCGAGGGGGTGGAGGGTAGGTAGATAGACATCTTCTGAAGGGGGGTAGGTAGACAGACATCTCCCGAGGAGGGGTGATAGACATACAACTTTCGAGGGGCAGTAGGTAGACAGACATTTTCTGTTGGAGGGGTTGATTGACAGGCATCTTTCAGAAGTGAGGGGGTGCAGGTAGACTGAAATCTTCCGGGGGTAGGTAGACAATCATCTTCTGAGGGGAGTGTTGGGTAGACAGACATCCTCTGGGTTTTGGTAGACATAAATATTCCAAGGTGGGCAGGTAGACAGACATTTTCTGAGGGAGGGCCAGGTTGACAGACATCTTCAAATGGCGGGTTGGTAGACACACAACTTATGAGTGGGGGCGTAGGTAGAGAGACATGTCCGGAAGTGGGGTAGGTAGACACACATGTTCCGAGGGGAGTGGTGGCTAGTCATACATATTCCGAGTGTGTGTTTATGTGGGCAGACATCTTCCAAGAGGGGCTAGGTAGACAAACATCTTCCAAGGGGGGGGGGGGGGTAAGTAGACAGACATCTTCCATGTGGGGTATGTAGACAGACATATTCTGACAGGGTGAGGCAGGCATATACCGCGGTTCGGTAGATAGACAGGCATCTTCGAGGGTGTGCTAGCTAGACATACACCTTCTGAGGGTAGTGGTAGGAAGTCATACATCTTCCAAAGCGGTTTTTTCGGTTGTCAAATGTCTTCCAAGAGGGGGGTCTGCACACATACATCCTCCAGGGATGGGAGGAGGGTTTGACAGAGATCTTCGGAGGTGGGGTAGTCAGTTACACATCTTTTGAAGTGGGTGTAGGTAGGCAGACACCATCTAAATGGCGGTACCTAGGCAGATAGGCAAACATCTTCGGGGGGGGGGGAGGTAGGTAGACAGACAGTTTCTGATTGTGAGAATGGTGGTGGTGGTGGTTAGTGTTTAACGTCCCGTCGACAACGAGGTCATTAGAGACGGAGCGCAAGCTCGGGTTAGGGAAGGATTGGGAAAGAAATTGGCCGTGCCCTTTCAAAGGAACCATCCCGGCATTTGCCTGAAACGATTTAGGGTAATCACGGAAAACCTAAATCAGTATGACCGGAGACGGGATTGAACCGTCGTCCTCCCGAATGCGAGTCCAGTGTGCTAACCACTGTACCACCTCTCTCGATGTGTGAGAATGGTAGACAGACAGATAGGGTGGGAGATCAGAGAGAGTCATATTCTGAGGGTGGGGTATGTAGACAGCCATCTTCTGAGGGGGTAGATAAGAGTCTTCTGAAGGTGATGGAGAGATAGTCATCTTCCAAGTGCAGGTAGATAGGAATCTTCTGAGTTGGGGTAGCTTCCGAGCTAGGCGATAGATAGGCATCTTCACAGGGGGGGATGTTAGATTGGCATCTTATGGGGTGGGGGGGGGGGCGAGTAGACAAACATCACCCGATAGGTGGTATGTATAGAGACATCTTCCATGGAGTAGTAGGTAGGCAAACATCTTCTGAAGGGTGGGTTAGGGAGACAGACATCATCCACGTGCAGAGTAGGTAGTGAGTGATCTTCTGAGGGGGGTGGGGGATGTAGATAGAAAGACATATTTTGAGAGGCTGGTAGGTAGGCAGACATGTTCCAAACGAGGGGGGGGGGGGGGTTAGGTAGACAGGTATCTTCCGAGGGTGTGTAGGTAGACAGTCATCTTCTGAGGCAGGGGAGGGGGTGGGAAAACTGACGTTTTCCGGTTGGGGGGATAAGTAGAGAGTCATCTTCTGAGGGGAAAGTGGGTAGACACACATTTTCAGAAGGCGTGAGTAGGTAGACAGACATATTACGAGGGGGGGGGGGGTGGCGGGTGTACGTAGACAGTCATCTTACGAGGGCGGAGGGGGGTAAAAAGACAGACATGTTCCAAGGTCCTCTATCAACTGCAAGACACCAGAACCGGCCTACAGTTGAATTTTCGATACCTAAAACTTGAGTAGTACTACTTCTTACCTGCCGATTGCATCAAATGAGAAGCTCCTATTTTGTTGTTTGTGGTGCGACCGCATACCACAGCACATGACGTAAGTTTCCAGATGTATAGGTAAACAGTTCCGTGAGCAAAGCTGCCACTGCGACGATCTGGCATTACGATTAGGCGCGTGAGTGCGTGTGAAATCGCTCTCTAAGTTTTCATACATTTATAGGTTTCAGATACATATTTTAACGGTTTTTGTGATAATATTTACTATATAAGATACTTATTAGTGGTTTCTTCATTCACCTCCGCCTTTCTTGGGTTGTGACCTGATATTTGCGAGTGTTTCGTATCGAGCAACTTAACTTCTTACCTGTGTTTACATTCCGCGCTGACCAGTTGCAGCTGTAGCGGGACATCCAAAGCTAAGTACTAATTAGTTGTTTGTGTATAGTGGTTTATTTTGGAACTTTAGTAGTCTTCAATCGCTGTTCTTGTTGTTTCCTGGTGAAATAATTTCAGAAGAAATTGTCGCGAACTGTTTTCAGTTTCGTTACTGTGCCATTAGACGTTTGATAATCTTTCTGTTTTACCTTTTGTTTTATTTGCTGTTAATAAATACTGTTAATAATAGTAGCTACTTCCCTTGTACAGCAAGATTATGATTATTGTAGTCAGTTTTTTAACAGATTCTTATTGCACTAACGGAACTTAAATAAATGCGAAAGGTTTTCTTAGGTTTTTACTACATATTAACACGTTTCACATTTCCCCGTGCAACGTGGCGTTCAGACCTCGTTTGATGCAAAAGCTTGAGGTCCTCGATCATGTCCAAGGCACCAAAGCCGGCTAATAAGTCAGTAATCGATAACTAAAACTTGAATTGTACTGCTTCTTACTGGCCAAATACATCTTCTTAACACCTTCTTCTGTCTTCTACTGTGGTGCTTTTAGTGTCTCCGCAAACCGCAGCAGGCGACATAAGTTTGCAGACTATAAATTTAACCGTCTCAGAGCGTAAAGCGGCCGATGTGACGATCTGCCAATAAGTCGATTCGACAGCAAATGAAGAAAACGGTCGGATTTCTTAGGTTTTTACTACAAATGGACACTTTTCCCATCATCCCGTGCAACGTGGCGTCCAGACCGCGTTTCATGCAAAATCTTAAGGCCCTAGCTCATGTCCAAGGTACCAAAGCAGGCTAATAAGTCAATAAATGATAACTAAAATTTTAATTGTACTGCTTATTACTTGTTCTTTCTCGCTGATTACACCAACAGAGAAGCTTCATCTGTGTTCTACTGTGATGCTTTGACTGTCTCCGCATAACGCAGCACGCGACATAAGCTTGCAGACGATATATGTAACAGTTTCAGAGAGAAAAGCGGCCAATATGACGATCTGGCAGTAAATCGATTACATAGAAAATGACGAAAACGGGAGGATTTCTCAGGTTTTTACTACATATGAACACTTTTCACATTCTCAGGCGCAACGTGGCAGACAGACCTCGTTTCATGAACAATCTCAAGGTCATAGCTCATCTCCAAATAACCAATGCCGGTTAATAAGTCAATAATAGATAAGTAAAATGTGAATTGTAATGCTTCGTACTAGAAGATTGCATCTTCTGAGAGTCTTCTTCTGTGTTCTACTATGGTGCTTTTATTGTCTCCGTATACCGCAGCACGCGACTTAGCTTTGCAGACGATAAATGTAACCGTTTCAGAGTGAAGAGTGGCCAATGTGACGATCTCACTTTAAGACGATTTGATAACAAATGACGAAAACGGACGGATTTCACAGGTTTTTACTACTTTTGAAAACTTTTCACATTCTCCCTTGTGCTAGTTCTTCTTTCGTGCAAAATTGTAAGGTCGTAGCTCAAGTCCTAGGCACCAAAGAAGGCTAAAAAGTCAATAATCGATAACTAAAACTTGAATTGTACTGCTTCTTACTGCGTATTACATCAACTTAGAAGCCTCTTATGTGTTCTGCTATGCTGCTTTTAGTGTCTACGCATACCGCAGCACGCGACATAGATTTGCAGTCGATAAATGTAACCGTTTCAGAGAGAAGACCGGCCAATGTGACGATCTAGCTAAAAGCCGATTCGATAACAAATGACGAAAACGGACTGATTTCTCTGGTTTTTACTACGAATGAACACTTTTCACACTCTCTCGTGCAACGCGGCTGCTAGACCTCCCATCATGCAAAATCGTAAGGTCCTAGCTCATGTCAAAGGCACCAAAGTCTAAAAAGACAATAATCGATATCTAAAACTTGTGTTGTATTACTTCTTACTAGCTATTACATCAACTTAGAAGCTTCATCCGAGTTCTACTATGGTGCTTTTAGTATCTCCGCATACGCAGCACGCGCCATAGCTTTGCAGACGATAAATTTAACCGTATCAGAGAGAAGAGCGTCTAATCTGACGATCTGGCATTAAGTCGATTCGATAGCAAATGACAAAAACTGGCGGGTTTCTCAGGTTATCACCACATATGAACACTTTTGCACATTCCCCCGAGCAATGCGGCTACTAGAGCTCCCTTCATGCAAATTCTGAAGGTCCTAGCTCATGCCCAACGCAACAAAGCCGTCTACAAAATCAATAATCGATAGCTAAACTTAAATTGTACTGCTTCGTACTGGCTATCACATCAACTTAGAAGCTTCTTCTGTGTTCTACGATGGTGATTTTAGTGTCTCCGCATACCGAAGCACGCGACATAGCTTTGAACACGATAAATCTAACGGTTTCAGAGAGAAAAGCGGCCAATATGACGATCTGGCATTAAGCTGATACGATAGCAAATGACGAAAACGGGCGGATTTCTCAGGTTTTCACTACATATGAACACTTTTCACATTCCCCAGTGCAACACAGCTCCTAGACCTCCCTTCATGCAAAATCGTAATGTCCTAGCTCATGTCGAAGGCACCAAAACCGTCTAAAAATTCAATAATCGATATCTAAAACTTGAATTGTACTGCTACGTACTAGCTATCACATCAACTTAGATGCTTCTTCTGTGATCCATTATGGTGCTTTTAGTGTCTGCGCATACCGCAGCACGCGACATAGCTTTGCACATGATAAATGTAACCGTTTCAGAGAGAAGTACGGCCAATATGACGATCTGGCATTAAGTCGATTCGATAGCAAATGAAGAAAACGGGCGGGTTTATCAGGTTTTCACTACATATGAACACTTTTCACATTCCCCCGTGCTACGCGGCTGCTAGATCTCCCTTCATGCAAAATTTTAATGTCCTAGCTCATGTCCAAGACACCAAAGCCGTCTAAAAAGTCAATAATCGATAGCTAAAACTTGAATTGTACTGCTTCGTTTTGGCTATCACATCAACTTAGAAGCTTCTTCTGTGTTCTATTGTGGTGCTTTTAGTGTCTCCGCATACCGCAGCACGTGACATAGCTTTGCACACGATAAATGTAACCGTTTCAGAGAGAAGAGCCGCCAATATGACGATCTGGCAAATGTCGATTCGATAGCAAATGAGGAGAACGGGCGGATTTCCCAGGTTTTCACTATATATGAACACCTCTCACATTCCCCCGTCAAATGCGGCTGCTAGACCTCCCTCATGCAAAATCTTAAGGACCTACCTCATGTCCAAGCCACTAAAGCCGTCTAAAAAGTCAATAAGCGATAGTTAAAACTTGAATTGGACTGCTTCGAAACGGATATCACATCAACTTAGAAGCTTCTTCTTTGATCTATTATGGTGCTTTTAGTGACTCCGCATACTGCAGCACGTGACATAGCTTTCCTCACGATAAATGTAACCTTCTCAGGGAGAATACCGGCCAATATGACGATCTGGCATTAAGTCGATTCGATAGCCAATGATGAAAACGGGCGGATTTCTCAGGTTTTCACTACATAAGAACACTTTTCACATTCCCCCGTGCAACGCGGTCGCTAGACCTCCCTTCATGCAAAATCGTAATGTCCTAGCTCATGTCCAAGACACCGAATCCGTCTAAAAATTCAATAATCGATAACTAAGACTTGAATTGTACTGTTTCGTACTAACTATCACATCAACTTAGAAGCTTCTTCTGTGTTCTATAATGGAGCTTTTAACGTCTAGGCATTCCGCAGCACGCGACATAGCTTTGCACACGAAAAATGTAACCGTTTCTGAGATAAGAGCGGCCATTATAACGATCTGGCATTAATTCGACTTGATAGAAAATGACGAAAACGAGCGGATTTCTCAGTATTTCACTACATATGAACACTTCTCACAATCTCGAGTGCAACGTGGCTGCTAGACCTCGGTTCATGCAAAATCTTAAGTGCCTGGATCAGGTCCAAGACACCGAAGCCGTCTAAATAGTTAATAATCGATAACTAAAACTTGAATTGTACTGCATCGTACTGACTATCACATTAACTTAGAAGCTTCATCTGTGTTCTATTATGGTGCTTTTAGTGTCTCCACATACCGCAGCACGCCATATGGCTTTGCACACGATAAATGTAACAGTTTCAGATTGATGAGCGGCCAATATGAAGATCTGGCATTAATTCGATTCTATAGCAAATGACGAAAACGGGCGGATTTCTCCGGTTTCCACTACATATGAACACTTTTCACATTCCTCCGTGCAACGCGGCTGCTCGACCTCCCTTCATGGAAAATCTTAAGGTCCTAGCTCATGTCCAATGCACCAAAGCCGTCAAAAAGGTCAACAATCGATAACTAAAACTTGAATTGTACTGCTTCGTTTTGGCTATCACACCAACTTAGAAGCTTCTTCTGCTTTCTATTATTGTGCTTTTAGTGTCTCCGCATACCGCAGCACTCGACGAAGCTTTGCACACGATAAATGTAACCGTTTCAGAGAAAAGAGTGGCCAATATGACGATCTGGCAAAAGTCGATTCGATAGCAAATGACGAAAACGGACGGATTTCTCAGGTTTTCACAACATATGAACACTTTTCACATTCCCCCGTGCAACGCGGCTGCTAGACCTCCCTTCGTGCAAAATCTTAAGGTCCTAGGTCATGTCCAAGGCAACAAAGCCGTCTAAGAAGTCAATAATCGATAACTAAAACCTGAATTGCACTGTTTCTTACTGGCTATCACATCAACTTAGAAGCATCTTCTGTGATCTATTATGGTGCTTTTAGTGTCTCTTCATACCGCAGCACGCGACATAGCTTGGCACACGCTAAATGTAATGGTTTCAGAGAGAATTGCGGGCAATATGACAATCTGTAATTAAGTCGATTCCATAGCAAATGACGAAAACGCTCGGTTATCTCAGGTTTTCTCTACATATGAACAATTTTCACATTCGCCCGTGCATCGCTTCTCTTAGACATCCCTTTATGCAATATCTTAAGGTCCTAGCTCATGTCAAAGGAACCAAAGCCGTCTAAAAAGTCAATAATCGACAACTGAAACCTGAATTGTACTGCTGCGTATTGGCTATCACATCAACTTAGAAGCTTCTTCTGTGTTCTACTATGGTGCTTTTAGTTATTCGGCATACCGCAGCACGCGACATAGCTTTGCAGACGATAAGTGTAACCGTTTCAGAGAGAAGTACGGCCAATATGACGATCTGGCATTAAGTCGATTCGATAGCAAATGACCATAACGGGCGGGTTTATCAGGTTTTCACAACATATGAACACCTTTCACATTCACCTGTGCAACGCGGTTGTTAGACCTCTCTTCATGCAAAATCGTAATGTCCTAGCTCATGTCCAAGGCAATAAAACCGTCTAAAAATTCAATAATCGATATCTAAAATTTGAATTGTACTGCTTCGTACTAGCTATCACATCAACTTAGAAGATTCTTCTGTGTTCTATTATGGTGCTTTTAGTATCTCCGCATACCGCAGCACGCGACATCCCTTTCCTCACGATAAATATAACCTTTTCAGGGAGAATACCGGCCAATATGACGATCTGGCAAAAGTCGATTCGATAGCAAATGACGAAAACGGGCGGATTTCTCAGGTTTTCACTACATAAGAACACTTTTGACATTCCCCCGTGCAACGCTGCTGCCAGATCTCCCTTCATGCAAAACTTTCAGTTCTTAGCTCATGTCCAAGGCACCAAAGCCGGCAAAAAAGTCAATAACAGATAACTGAAACTTGAATTGTACTGCTTCGTACTGGCTATCACATCAACTTAGAAGTTTCTTCTGTGTTCTATTATGGAGCTTTTAGTGTCTCCGCGTACCGCAGCACGCGACATAGCTTTGCACACGATAAATGTAACCATTTCAGAGACAAGAGTGGCCAATATGACGATCTGGCATTAAGTCGATTCGATAGCAAATGACGAAAACGAGCGGATTTCTTAGGTATTCACTACATACGATCACTTTTCACACTCCCCCGTGCAACGCGGCTGCTATTCTCCTTTCATGCAAGGTCGTAAGTCCTAGCGCATTTCCATGGCACCAAAATCGTCTAAAAAGTCAGTAATCGATAACTAAATCTTGAATTGTACTGCTTCGTACTGGCTATAACATCGACCTAGAAGCTTCTTCTGTGTTCTATTATGGTGCTTCTAGTGTCTCCGCATACCACAGCACGCGACATAGCTTTGCACACGATAAATGTATCCTTTTCAGAGAGAAGAGCGGCCAATATGACGATCTCGCATTAAGTCGAATCGATAGCAAATGACGAAAACGGGAGGGTTTCTCAGGTTTTCTATACATATGAACACTTTTCACATTCCCCCGTAAAACACGGCTGCTAGAACTCCCTCATGCAAAATCTTAAGGTCCTAGCTCATGTCCAAGGCACCAAAGCCGTCTAAAATGTCAATAATCGATAACTAAAACTTGAATTGTACTGCTTCTTACTGGTTATCACAACAGCTTAGAAACTTCATCAGTGTTGTATTATGGTGCTTTTAGTGTCTCCGCATACTGCAGCACGAGACCTAGCTTTGCACACGATAAATGTAACCGTTTCAGTTAGAAGAGCGGCCAATATGACGATCTGGCATTAAGTCGATTCGATAGCAAATGACGAAAACGGGCAGATCTCTCAGGTTTTCACTACATATGAACATTTTTCACATTCCCCCGTGCAACGCGGCTGCTAGACCTCCCTTCATGCAAGGTCGTAAGGTCCTACCTCATGTCGAAGGCACCAAAATAGTCTAAAAATTCAATAATCGATAACTAAAACTTGAATTGTACTGCTTCGTACAGGCTATCACATCAACTTAGAAGCTTCATCTGTGTTCTGTTATGGTGCTTTTAGTGTCTCCGCATACCGCAGCACGCGACATAACTTTGAACACGATAAATGTAACCGTTTCAGAGAGAAGAGCGTCCAATATGACCATCTGGCAAAAGTCGATTCGATAGCAAATGACGAAAACGGACGGATTTCTCAGGTTTTCACTACATATGAACACTTTCCACATTCCCCCGTGCAACTCTGCTGCTAGATCTCCATTCATGGAAAACCTTAAGGTCCTAGCTCATGTACAAGCCACCAAAGCAGTCTAAAAAATCAATAATCGATAACTAAAACCTGAATTGTACTGCATCGTACTGGCTATCACATCAACTTAGAAGCTTCATCTGTGTTCTGTTATGGTGCTTTTAGTGTCTCCGCATACTGCAGCACGAGACCTAGCTTTGCACACGATAAATGTAACCGTTTCAGAGAGAAGAGCGGCCAATATGACGATCTGGCATTAAGTCGATTCGATAGCTAATGACGAAAACGGGCGGATCTCTCAGGTTTTCACTACATATGAATATTTTTCACATTCCCCCGTGCAACGCGGCTGCTAGACCTCCCTTCATGCTAGGTCGTAAGGTCCTACCTCATGTCGAAGGCACCAAAATAGTCTAAAAATTCAATAATCGATAACTAAAACTTGAATTGTACTGCTTCGTACAGGCTATCACATCAACTTAGAAGCTTCATCTGTGTTCTGTTAATGTGCTTTTAGTGTCTCCGCATACCGCAGCACTTGACATAACTTTGAAAACGATAAATGTAACCGTTTCAGAGAGAAGAGCGGCCAATATGACCATCTGGCAAAAGTCGATTCGATAGCAAATGACGAAAACGGACGGATTTCTCAGGTTTTCACTACATATGAACACTTTCCACATTCCCCCGTGCAACGCGGTTGCTAGATCTCCATTCATGGAACATCTTAAGGTCCTAGCTCATGTACAAGGCACCAAAGCAGTCTAAAAAATCAATTATCGATAACTAGAACCTGAAATGTACTGCATCGTACTGGCTATCACATCAACTTAGAAGCTTCATCTGTGTTCTGTTATGGACCTTTTAGTGTCTCCACATACCGCAGCACGCGACATAGCTTTGCACACGATAAATGTAACGGTTTCAGAGTGAATAGCGGCCTATATGACGATCTGGCATTAAGTCGATTAGATAACAAATGACGAAAACGGGTGGATTTCTCAGGTTTTCACTACATATGAACACATTTCACATTCCCCCATGCAACGCAGCTCCTAGATCTCCCTTCATGCAATATCTTAAGGTCGAAGCTTATGTCAAAGGAACCAAAGCAGTCTAAAAAGTCAGTAATCGATAACTGAAACTTGAATTGTACGGCTTCGCACTGGCTATCATGTCATCATAGAAGCTTCTTCTGTGTTCTGTTATGGTGCTTTTAGTGTCTCCGCATACCTTAGCACGCGACATAGCTTTGCACACGATAAGTGTAACCGTTTCAGAGAGAAGAGCGGCCAATATGACGATCTGGCATTAAGTCGATTCGATAGCAAGTGACGAAAACGTGCGGATTTCTCAGGTTTTCACCACACATGAGCACTTTTCACATTCTCCCGTGCAACGCGGCTGCTAGACCTCCCTTCATTCAAAATCGTGAGGTCCTAGCTCATGTCCAAGGCACCAAAACAGTCTAAAAAGTCAATAATCGATACCTAAAACTTTAACTGTACTGCTTCGTACTGTCTATCACATTAACTGAGAAGCTTCTTCTGTGATCCATTATGGTGCGTTTAGTGTCTCCGCATACCGCAGCACGAGACCTTGCTTTGCACACGGTAAATGTAAGCGTTTCAGAGAGAAGGGCGGCCTATATGACCATCAGGCAAAAGTCGATTCGATAGCAAATGACAAAACGGGCGGATCTCTCAGGTTTTCACTACATATGAACACTTTTCACATTCCCCCGTGCAACGCGACTGCTAGACCTCCCTTCATGCAAGGTCGTAAGGTCCTACCTCATGTCCAAGGCACCAAAATAGTCTAAAAATTCAATAATCGATAACTAAAACTTGAACTGTACTACTATTTACTGGCTATTACATCAACTTAGAAGCTTCGTCTGCGTTCTACGATGGTGCTTTCAGTGTTTCCGCATACCGCAGAACGCGACATAGCTTTGAACACGATAAATGTAACCGTTTCAGAGAGAAGAGCGGCCAATGTGACGATCTGTTTTAAAGTCGATTCGATAACAAATGACGATAACGAACGGATTTCTCAGGTTTTTACTACATATGAACCCTTTTCACATTCTGCCATGCAACGCGGCTGCGAGTCCTCCTTTCATGCAAAATCTTAAGTTCCTAGCTCATGTCCAATGCACTAATGAAGGGTAAAAAGTCAATAATCGATACCTAAAACTTGAATTGTACTACTTCTTACTGGCTATTACATCAACTTGCAAGCTTTATCTGTATTCTACTATGGTGCTTTTAGTGTCTCCGCAAACCGCAGAACGCGACATAGCTTTGCAGACTATAAGTACAACCGTCTCAGTGAGAAGAGCGGCCATTGTGAAGATCTGGCTTTAAGTCGATTCGATAACAAATGACGAAAACGGACGGATTTATCAGGTTTTTACTACATATGAACACTTTTCACTTTCTCCCAAGCAACGCAGATGCTAGTCCTCCTTTCATGCAAAATCTTAAGTTCCTAGCTCATGTTCAAGGCACCAATGAAGGGTAAAAAGGCAATAATCGATACCTAAAATTTTAATTGTACTACTTCTTACTGCTATTACACCAACTTAGAAGCTTCATCTGTGTTCTACTATGGTGCTTTTCGTGTCTCCGCATACCACAGCGCGAAAAATAGCTTTGCACACGATATATCTAACTGTTTCAGACAGAAGAGCGTCCAATGTGACGATCTGGCTAAGTCGATTCGATAACAAATGACGAAAACGGACGGATATCTCAGGTTTTTACTACAAATGAACACTTTTCACATTCTCCCTTGCAACTCGGCTTCTAGTCCTCCTTTCACGGAGAATCTTAAGGTCCTAGCTCACGTCCAAACAACAAAAAAGCGTAAAAAGTCAGTAATCCATACCTAAAACTTGATTTGTACTATTTCTTACTGGCTATTACATCCACTTCGAAGCTTCGTTTGTGTTCTACTATTGTGCTTTTAGTGTCTCCGCATACCACAGCACGCGACATAGCTTTGCACACGATAAATGTAACTGTTTCAGACAGAAGAGCGGCCAATGTGACGATCTGGCTTTAAGTCGATTTGATAACAAATGACGAAAACGGATGGATTTCTCAGGTTTTTACTACATATGAACACTTTTTACATTCTCCCATGCAACGCGGCTGCTAGTCCTCCTTTCATGCAAAATCTTAAGTTCCTAGCTCATGTCCAATTCACCAAAGAAGGGTAAAAAGTCAATAATCGATACCTAGAACTTGAATTGTACTACTTCTTACCGACTATTACATCAACTTAGAAGCTTCATCTGTATTCTACTATGGTGCTTTTAGTGTCTCCGCAAACCGCAGAACGCGACATAGCTTTGCAGACTATAAGTACAACCGTTTCAGGGAGAAGAGCGGCCATTGTGAAGATCTGGCTTTAAGTCGATTCGATAACAAATGACGAAAAATGACGGACTTCTCAGGTTTTTACTACATATGAACACTTTTCACATTCTCCCGTGCAACGCGGCTGCTAGTCCTCCTTTCATGCAATATCTTAAGGTCCTAGCTCATGTCCAAGGCACCAACGCCAGCAAAAAAGTCAATAATCGATACCTAAAACCTGAGTTGTACTACTTCTTACTGGCTATTACATCAACTTAGAAGCTTCATCCGTGTTTTACTATGGTGCTTTTAGTGTCTCCTCATTCCGCAACACGCGACATAGCTTTGCAGACGATAAGTACAACTTTTTCAGAGAGAAGAGCGGCCAATGTGACGATCTGTTTTAAAGTCGATTCGATAACAAATGACGATAAGGAACGGATTTCTCAGGTTTTTACTACATATGAACCCTTTTCACATTCTGCCATGCAACGCGGCTGCGAGTCCTCCTTTCATGGAAAATCTTAAGGTCCTCGCTCATGTCCAAGGCACCAAAGAAGGGTAAAAAGTCAATAATCGATACCTAAAACTTGAATTGTACTACTTCTTACTGGCTATTACATCAACTTGCAAGCTTTATCGGTATTCTACTATGGTGCTTTTAGTGTCTCCGCAAACCGCAGGACGCGACATAGCTTTGCAGACGAAAAGTACAACCGCTTCAGAGAGAAGAGCGGCCTATGTGAAGATCTGGCTTTAAGTCGATTCGATAACAAATGACGAAAACGAACGGATTTCTCAGGTTTTTAGTACATATGAACACTTTTCACATTCTCCCTTGCAACGCGGCTGCTATTCCTCCTTTCATGCTGAATCTTAAGGTCCTAGCTCACGTCCAAGGAACCAAAGCATGCTAAAAAGTCAATAATCGATACCTAAAACTTGAACTGTACTACTATTTACTGGCTATTACATCAACTTAGAAGCTTCGTCTGCGTTCTACTATGGTGCTTTCAGTGTTTCCGCATACCGCAGAACTCTACATAGTTTTGCAGACGATAAGTACAACCGTTTCAGAGAGAAAAGCGGCCAATGTGACGAGTTGGCTTTAAGTCGATTCGATAACAAATAACGAAAACGGACGGATTTCACAGGTTTTTACTACATATGAACACTTTTCACATTCTCCCGTGCAACTCGGCTGTCAGTCCTCCTTTCATGCAAAATCTTAAGTTCCTAGCTCATTTCCAAGGCACCGAAGAAGGGTAAAAAAGTCAATAATCGATACCTAAAAATTGAATTGTACTACTTCTTACTGGCTATTACAACAACTTAGAAGCTTCATCTGTGTTCTACTATGGTGCTTTTCGTGTCTCCGCATACCGCAGCACGCGACATAAATTTGCAGACGGTAAGTACAACCGTTTCAGAGAGAAGAGCGGCCAATGTGACGATGTGGCTTTCAGTCAATTCGATAACAAATTACGAAAACGGACGGATTTCACAGGTTTTTACTACATATGAACACTTTTCACATTCTCCCACGAAACGCGGCTGCTAGTCCTCCTTTCATGCAAAATCTTAAGTTCCTAGCTCATGTCCAGGGCACCAAAGGAGGGTAAAAAGTCAGTAATCCATTCCTAAAACTTGAATTGTACTACATCTTACTGGCTATTACATCAACTTAGAAGCTTCATCTGTGTTCTACTATGGTGCTTTTAGTGTCTCCGCATACCGCAGCACGCGACATAGCTTTGCAGACGATAAGTACAACCGTTTCAGAGAGAAGAGCGGCAAATATGACGTACTGGCTTTAAGTCGATTCGATAACAAATGACGAAAACGGACGGATTTCTGAGGTTTTTACTACATATGAACCCTTTAACATTCTCCCACGCAACGCGCCTGCTAGTCTTCCTGTCATGCAAAATCTTTAGTTCCTAGCTCATGTCCAAGGCACCAAAGAAGGGTAAAAAGTCAATAATCGATACCTGGCTAATACACCAACTTACAAGCTTCATCTGTATCTACTATTGTGCTTTTAGTGTCCCGTATAGCGCAGCACGCGACATAGCTCTGCAGACGATAAATGTAACCGTTTCAGAGAGAAGAGCGGCCAATGTGACGATCTGGCTTTAAGCCGATTCGATAACATATGACGAAAACGGACGGATTTCTGTGGATTTTACTACATATGGAAACTTTTCACATCCTCCCGTGCAACGCGGCGGCTAGTCCTCCTTTCATGCAAAATCTTAAGTTCCTAGCTCATGTCAAAGGCACCAAAGCCAGCTAAAAATTCAATAATCGATAACTAAAACTTGAATTGTACTACTTCTTACTGGCTATTACATCAACTTAGAAGCTTCATCCGCGTTTTGCTATGGTGCTTTTAGTGTCTCCGCATTCCGCAACACGCGACATAGCTTTGCAGACGATAAGTACAACCGTTTCAGAGAGAAGAGCGGCCAATGTGACGATCTTGCTTTAAGTCGATTCGACAACAAATCACGAAAACGGACGGATTTCTCAGGTTTTTACTACTTATGAACATTTTCCACATTCTCCCATGCAACACGGCTGCTAGTCCTCCTTTCATGCAAAATCTTAAGATCCTAGCTCGTGTCCAAGGCACCAAAGAAGGGTAAAAAGTCAACAATCGATACCTAAAGCTTGAATTGCACTACTTCTTATTGGCTATTACATCAACTTGCAAGCTTTATCTGTATTCTACTATGGTGCTTTTAGTGTCTCCACAAACCGCAGCACGCGACATAGCTTTGCAGACGATAAGTACAACCGTTTCAGAGAGAAGAGCGGCCAATGTGAAGATCTGGCTTTAAGTCGATTCGATAACAAATGACGAAAACGGACGGATTTCTCAGGTTTTTAGTACATATGAACACTTTTCACATTCTCCCTTGCAACGCGGCTGCTAGTCCTCCTTTCATGCAGAATCTTAAGGTCCTAGCTCATGTCCAAGGCACCAAAGCCAGCTAAAAAGTCAATAATCGATAACTAAAACTTGAATTGTACTACTTCTTACTGGCTATTACATCAACTTAGAAGCTTCATCTGTGTATTACAATGGTGCATTTGCTGGCTCCGCATACTGCAGCACGCGACATAGCTTTGCAGACAATAAATGTAACCGTTTCAGTCAGAAGTGATTCTAATGTGACGATCTGGCTTTAAGTCGATTCGATAACAAACGATGAAAATTGGCGGAATTCTCATGTTTTTACCACATATGAAAACTTTTCACATTCTCCCATGCAACGCGGCTGCTAGTCCTCCTTTCATGCAAAATCTTAAGTTCCTAGCTCATGTCCAATTCACCAAAGAAGGGTAAAAAGTCAATAATCGATACCTAGAACTTGAATTGTACTACTTCTTACCGTCTATTACATCAACTTAGAAGCTTTATCTGTATTCTACTATGGTGCTTTTAGTGTCTCCGCAAACCGCAGAACGCGACATAGCTTTGCAGACTATAAGTACAACCGTTTCAGAGAGAAGAGCGGCCAATGTGTAGATCTGGCTTTAAGTCGATTCGATAACAAATGACGAAAAAGGAAGGACTTCTCAGGTGTTTACTACATATGAACACTTTTCAATTTCTCCCGCGCAACGCGGCTGCTAGTCCTTTTTTCATGCAAAATATTAAGTTCCTAGGTCATGTCCAAGGCACAAGACAAGGGTAAAAAGTCAGTAATCCATACCTAAAACTTGATTTGTACTATTTCTTACTGGCTATTACATCCACTTAAAAGCTTCGTTTGTGTTCTACAATTGTGCTTTTAGTGTGTCCGCATACCACAGCACATGACATAGCTTTGCACGCGATAAATGTAACTGTTTCAGACAGAAGAGCGGCCAATGTGACGATCTGGTTTTAAGTCGATTTGATAACAAATGACGAAAACGGACGGATTTCTGTGGATTTTACTACATATGGAAACTTTTCACATCCTCCCGTGCAACGCGGCGGCTAGTCCTCCTTTCATGCAAAATCTTAAGTTCCTAGCTCATGTCAAAGGCACCAAAGCCAGCTAAAAAGTCAATAATCGATAACTAAAACTTGAATTGTACTACTTCTTACTGGCTATTACATCAACTTAGAAGCTTCATCCGTGTTTTACTATGGTGCTTTTAGTGTCTCCTCATTCCGCAACACGCGACATAGCTTTGCAGACGATAAGTACAACTGTTTCAGAGAGAAGAGCGGCCAATGTGACGATGTGTTTTAAAGTCGATTCGATAACAAATGACGATAAGGAACGGATTTCTCAGGTTTTTACTACATATGAACCCTTTTCACATTCTGCCATGCAACGCGGCTGCGAGTCCTCCTTTCATGGAAAATCTTAAGGTCCTCGCTCATGTCCAAGGCACCAAAGAAGGGTAAAAAGTCAATAATCGATACCTAAAACTTGAATTGTACTACTTCTTACTGGCTATTACATCAACTTTCAAGCTTTATCTCTATTCTACTATGGTGCTTTTAGTGTCTCCGCAAACCGCAGGACGCGACATAGCTTTGCAGACGAAAAGTACAACCGCTTCAGAGAGAAGAGCGGCCTATGTGAAGATCTGGCTTTAAGTCGATTCGATAACAAATGACGAAAACGAACGGATTTCTCAGGTTTTTAGTACATATGAACACTTTTCACATTCTCCCTTGCAACGCGGCTGCTATTCCTCCTTTCATGCTGAATCTTAAGGTCCTAGCTCACGTCCAAGGAACCAAAGCATGCTAAAAAGTAAATAATCGATACCTAAAACTTGAACTGTACTACTATTTACTGGCTATTACATCAACTTAGAAGCTTCGTCTGCGTTCTACTATGGTGCTTTCAGTTTTTCCGCATACCGCAGAACTCTACATAGTTTTGCAGACGATAAGTACAACCGTTTCAGAGAGAAAAGCGGCCAATGTGACGAGTTGGCTTTAAGTCGATTCGATAACAAATAACGAAAACGGACGGATTTCACAGGTTTTTACTACATATGAACACTTTTCACATTCTCCCGTGCAACTCGGCTGTTAGTCCTCCTTTCATGCAAAATCTTAAGTTCCTAGCTCATTTCCAAGGCACCGAAGAAGGGTAAAAAAGTCAATAATCGATACCTAAAACTTGAATTGTACTACTTCTTACTGGCTATTACAACAACTTAGAAGCTTCATCTGTGTTCTACTATGGTGCTTTTCGTGTCTCCGCATACCGCAGCACGCGACATAAATTTGCAGACGGTAAGTACAACCGTTTCAGAGAGAAGAGCGGCCAATGTGACGATGTGGCTTTCAGTCAATTCGATAACAAATTACGAAAACGGACGGATTTCACAGGTTTTTACTACATATGAACACTTTTCACATTCTCCCTTGCAACGCGGCTGCTAGTCCTCCTTTCATGCAGAATCTTAAGGTCCTAGCTCATGTCCAAGGCACCAAAGCCAGCTAAAAAGTCAATAATCGATAACTAAAACTTGAATTGTACTACTTCTTACTGGCTATTACATCAACTTAGAAGCTTCATCTGTGTATTACAATGGTGCATTTGCTGGCTCCGCATACTGCAGCACGCGACATAGCTTTGCAGACAATAAATGTAACCGTTTCAGTCAGAAGTGATTCTAATGTGACGAACTGGCTTTAAGTCGATTCGATAACAAACGATGAAAAGGGGCGGATTTCTCATGTTTTTACCACATATGAAAACTTTTCACATTCTCCCATGCAACGCGGCTGCTAGTCCTCCTTTCATGCAAAATCTTAAGTTCCTAGCTCATGTCCAATTCACCAAAGAAGGGTAAAAAGTCAATAATCGATACCTAGAACTTGAATTGTACTACTTCTTACCGTCTATTACATCAACTTAGAAGCTTTATCTGTATTCTACTATGGTGCTTTTAGTGTCTCCGCAAACCGCAGAACGCGACATAGCTTTGCAGACTATAAGTACAACCGTTTCAGAGAGAAGAGCGGCCAATGTGTAGATCTGGCTTTAAGTCGATTCGATAAAAAATGACGAAAAAGGACGGACTTCTCAGGTGTTTACTACATATGAACACTTTTCAATTTCTCCCGCGCAACGCGGCTGCTAGTCCTTTTTTCATGCAAAATATTAAGTTCCTAGCTCATGTCCAAGGCACAAGAGAAGGGTAAAAGTCAGTAATCCATACCTAAAACTTGATTTGTACTATTTCTTACTGGCTATTACATCCACTTAAAAGCTTCGTTTGTGTTCTACAATTGTGCTTTTAGTGTGTCCGCATACCACAGCACGCGACATAGCTTTGCACACGATAAATGTAACTGTTTCAGACAGCAGAGCGGCCAATGTGACGATCTGGCTTTAAGTCGATTTGATAACAAATGACGAAAACGGATGGATTTCTCAGGTTTTTACTGCATATGAACACTTTTCACATTCTCCCATGCAACGCGGCTGCTAGTCCTCCATTCATGCAAAATCTTAAGTTCCTAGCTCATGTCCAATTCACCAAAGAAGGGTAAAAAGTCAATAATCGATACCTAGAACTTGAATTGTACTTCTTCTTACTGTCTATTACATCAACTTAGAAGCTTCATCTGTGTTCTACTATGGTGCTTATAGTGTCTCCCTATACCACAGCACGCGACGAAGTTTTGCAGACGATAAGTACAACCGTTTCAGAGAGAAGAGCGGCCAATGTGACGATCTGTTTTAAAGTCGATTCAATAACAAATGACGATAACGAACGGATTTCTCAGGTTTTTACTACATATGAACACTTTTCACATTCTGCCATGCAACGCGGCTGCGAGTTCTCCTTTCATGGAAAATCTAAAAATTCCTAGTTCATGTGCAAGGCACCAATGAAGGGTAAAAAGTCAATAATCGATACCTAAAACTTTAATTGTACTACTTCTTACTGGCTATTACATCAACTTGCAAGCTTTATCTGTATTCTACTATGGTGCTTTTAGTGTCTCCACAAACCGCAGCACGCGACATAGCTTTGCAGACGATAAGTACAACCGTTTCAGAGAGAAGAGCGGCCAATGTGTAGATCTGGCTTTAAGTCGATTCGATAACAAATGACGAAAACGGACCGATTTCTCAGGTTTTTACTACATATGCACACTTTTCAATTTCTCCCGCGCAACGCGGCTGCTAGTCCTTTTTTCATGCAAAATCTTAAGTTCCTAGCTCATGTCCAAGGCACAAGAGAAGGGTAAAAAGTCAATAATCGATACCTAAAACTTGAATTCTACTACTTCTTACTGGCTATTACATCAACTTAGAAGCTTCATCTGTGTTCTACTATGGTGCTTTTAGTGTCTCCGCACACCACAGCCCGCGATATAGATTTGCACACGATAAATGTAACTGTTTCAGACAGAAGAGCGGCCAATGTGACGATCTGGCTTCAAGTCGATTCCATAACAAATGACGAAAATGGATGGATTTCTCAGGTTTTTACTACATATGAACACTTTTCACATTCTCCCGTGCAACGCGGCTGCTAGTTCTACTTTCATGCAAAATCTGAAGTTCCTATCTCATGTCGAAGGCACCAAAGAAGGGTAAGAAGACAATAATCGATACCTAAAACTTGAAATGTACTACTTCTTACTGGCTATTACATCACCTTAGAAGCTTCATCAGTGTTCTACTATGGTGCTTTTAGTGTCTCCGCATACCGCAGCACGCGACATAGCTGTGCAGACGATAAGTACAACCGTTTCAGAGAGAAGAGCGGCCAATGTGACCATCTGGCATTAAGTCAATTCGATAACAAATGACGAAAACGGACGGATTTTTTAGCGATTTTACTACATATGAACACTTTTCATATTCTCCCGTGCAACGCGGCTGCTAATCCTCCTTTGATGCAAAATCTTAAATTCCTAGCTCATGTACAAGGCACCAAAGAAGGGTACAAAGTCAATAACTGATACCTAAAACTTGAATTGTACTACTTCTTACTGGCTATTACATCAACTTAGAAGTTTCATCTGTGTCCTACTATGGTGCTTTTAGTGTCTCCGCATACCGCTGCACGCGACATAGCTCTGCAGACGATAAGTACAAACGTTTCAGAGAGAAGAGCGGCCAATGTGACGATCTGGCTTTAAGTCAAATCGATAACAAATGACGAAAACGGACAGATTTCTCAGGTTTTTACTACATATGAAAACTTTTCACATTCTCCCGTGCAACCCGGCTGCTAGTCCTCCTTTGATGCAAAATCTTAAGTTCCTAGCTCATGTCCAAGGCATCAAAGAAGGATAAAAAGTCAATAATCGATAACTAAAACTTGAATTGTACTACTTCATACTGGCTATAACATTAACATAGAAGCTTCATCTGTGTTCTACTATGGTGCTTTTAGTGTCTCCGCATACCGCAGCACGCGACGTAGCTTTGCAGACGATAAATGTAACCGTTTCAGACAGAAGTGCGGCCAGTGTGACGATCTGGCTTTAAGTCGATTCGATAACAAATGACGAAAACGGACGGATTTCTCAGGTTTTTACTACATATGAACACCTTTCTCATTCTCCCGTGCAACGCGGCTGCTAGTCCTCCTTTCATGCAAAATCATAAGTTCCTAGCTCATGTACAAGGCACCAGAGAAGGGTAAAAAAACAATAATCGATACTTAAAACTTGAATTGTACTACTTCTTACTGGCTATTACATCAACTTAGAAGCTTCATCTGTGTTCTATTATGGTGCTTTTAGTGTCTCCGCATACCGCAGCACGCGACATAGCTTTCAGACGATATGTACAACCGTTTCAGAGAGAAGAGCGGAGAATGTGACGATCTGGCTTTAAGTCGATTCGATAACAAATGACGAAAACGGATAGATTTCGCAGGTTTTTACTACTTATGAAAACTTTTCACATTCTCCCGTGCAACGCGGCTGCTAATCCTCCTTTCATGCAAAACCTTACGTTCCTAGCTCATGTCCAAGGCACCAAAGAAGGGTGGGAAGTCAATAATCGATACCTAAAACTTGAATTGCACTACTTCTTACTGGCTATTACATCAACTTAGAAGCTTCATCTGTGTTCTACTATGGTGCTTTTAGTGTCTCCGCATACCGCAGCATGCGACATAGCTTTGCAGACGATAAATGTAACCGTTTCAGACAGAAGTGCGGCCAGTGTAACGATCTGGCTTTAAGTCGATTCGATAACAAATAACGAAAACGGACGGATTTCTCAGGTTTTTGCTACATATGAACACTTTTCACATTCTCCCGTGCAACGCGGCTGCTACTCCTCCTTTCATGCAAAATCATAAATTCCTAGCTCATGTCCAAAGCACCAAAGAAGGGTAAAAAGTCTATAATCGCTACCTAAATCTTGAATTGTACTACTTCTTACTGTCTATTACATGAACTTAGAAGCTTCATCTGTGTTCTACTATGGTGCTTTTAGTGTCTCCGCATACCGCAGCACGCGACATAGCTTTGCAGACGACAAGTACAACCGTTTCAGAGAGAAGAGCGGCCAATGCGACGATCTGGCTTTAAGTCGATTCGATAACAAATGACGAAAGCGGACAGATTTCTCAGGTTTTTGCTACTTATGAAAACTCTTCACATTCTCCCGTCAACGCGGCTGCTAATCCTCCTTTCATGCAAAACCTTACGTTCCTAGCTCATGACCAAGGTACCAAAGAAGGGTAAAAAGTCAATAATCGATACCTAAAACTTGAATTGTACTACTCCTTACTGGCTATTACATCAACTTAGAAGCTTCATCTGTGTTCTACTATGGTGCTTTTGGTGTCTTCGCATACTGCAGAACGCGACATAGCTTTTCAGACGATAAGTACAACCATGTTAGAGAGAAGAGCGGCCAATGTGACGATTGGGCTTTAAGTCGATTCGATAACAAATGACGAAAACGGACAGATTTCTCAGGTTTTTACTACTTATGAAAACTTTTCACATTCTCCCGTGCAACGGGGCTGCTAGTCCTCCTTTGATGCAAAATCTTAAGTTCGTAGCTCATGTCGAAGGCACCAAAGAAGGGTAAAATGTCAATAATCTATAATTAAAGCTTGAATTTTTTTACTTCTTACTGGCTATTACATCAACTTAGAAGCTTCATCTGTGTTCTACTATGGTGATTTTAGTGTCCCCGCATACTGCAGCAAGCGACTTAGCTTTGCACACGATACGTACAACCTTTTTAGAGAGAAGTGCGGTCAATGTGACGATCTGGCTTTAAGTCGATTCGATAACAAATGACGAAAACGGACTGATTTCACAGGTTCTTACTACATATGAAAATTTTTCACATTCTCCTGTGCAACGCGGCTGTTATTCCTCGTTTGATGCAAAATCTTAAGTTCCTAGCTCAAGTCCAAGGCACCAAAGAAGGGTAAAATGTCAATAATCGATACGTAAAACTTGAATTTTACTTCTTCTTACTGGCTATTACATCAACTTAGAAGCTTCATCTGTGTTCTACTATGGTGCTTTTAGTGTCTCCGCATACCGCAGCACGCGACATTGCTTTTCAGTCGATAAATGTAACTGTTTCAGACGGAAGTGCGGCCAGTGTGACGATCTGGCTTTAAGTCGATTCGATAACAAATGACGACAACGGACGGATTTCTCAGGTTTTTACTACATACGAACACTTTTCTCATTCTCCCGTGTAACGCGGATGCTAGTCCTCCTTTCATGCAAAATCATAAGTTCCTAGCTCATGTACAAGGCACCAAAGAAGGGTAGAAAGTCAATAATCGATACTTAAAACTTGAATTGTACTACTTCTTACTGGCTATTACATCAACTTAGAAGATTCATCTGTGTTCTACTATGGTGCTTATAGTGTCTCCGCATACCGCAGCACGCGACATAGCTTTGCAGATGATATGACACCCGTTTCAGAGAGAAGAGCGGCCAATGTGACGATCTGGCTTTAAGTCGATTAGATAACAAATGACGAAAAGGGACGGATTTCACAGGTTTTTAATACATATGACCACTTTCCACATTCTCCCGTGCAACGCGGCTGCTAGTCCCACTTTCATGCAAAATCTTAAGTTCCTAGCTGATGTCCAAGGTACCAAAGAAGGGTAAAAAGTCAATAATCGATACCTAAAACTTGAATTGTACTACTTCTTACTGGCTATTACATCAACTTAGAAGCTTCATCTGTGTTCTACAATGGTGCTTTGGGTGTCTTCGCATACTGCAGCAGGGGACATAGCTTTTCAGACGATAAGTACAACCATTTTAGAAAGAAGAGCGGCCAATGTGACGATCGTTCTTTAAGTCGATTCGATAACAATTGACGAATACGGACGGATTTCTCAGGTTTTTACTACATATGAACACTTTTCACATTCTCCCGTGCAACTCGGCTGCTAGTCCTCCTTTCACGCACAATCTTAAGGTCCTAGCTCATGTCCAAGGCAGCAAAGAAGGGTAAAAAGTCAATAATCGATACCTAAAACTTGAATTGTACTACTTTTGAATGGCTATTACATCAACTTAGATGCTTCATCTGTGTTCTACTATGGTGCTATTAGCGTCTCCGCATATCGCAGCACGCGACATTGCTTTGCAGACGATAAGTACAACCGTTTCAGAGAGAAGAGCGGCCAATGTGTAGATCTGGCTTTAAGTCGATTCGATAACAAATGACGAAAACGGACGGATTTGTCAGGGATTTTACTACATATGAAAACTTTTCATATTCTCCCGTGCAACGCAGCTGCTAGTCCTCCTTTCATGCAAAATCTTAAGTTCCTAGCTCATGTCCAAGGCACCAAAGAAGGGTAAGAAGTCAATAATCGATACCTAAAACTTGAATTGTACTACTTCTTACTGGCTATTACATCAACTTAGAAGCTTCATCTGTGTTCTACTATGGTGCTTATAGTGTCTCCGCATACCGCAGCACGCGACATAGCTTTGCAGACGACAAGTACAACCGTTTCAGAGAGAAGAGCGGCCAATGTGACGATCTGGCTTTAAGTCGATTCGATAACAAATGACGAAAACGGACGGATTTCTCTGGTTATTACTACATACGAACGCTTTTCACATTCTCCCGTGCAACGGGGCTGCTAGTCCTCCTTTGATGCAAAATCTTAAGTTCGTAGCTCATGTCGAAGGCACCAAAGAAGGGTAAAATGTCAATAATCTATACCTAAAGCTTGAATTTTTTTACTTCTTACTGGCTATTACATCAACTTAGAAGCTTCATCTGTGTTCTATTATGGTGCTTTTAGTGTCTCCGCATACCGCAGCACGCGACATAGCTTTGCAGACGATATGACAACCGTTTCAGAGAGAAGAGCGGCCAATGTGACGATCTGGCTTTAAGTCGATTCGATAACAAATGACGAAAACGGACAGATTTCACAGGTTCTTACTACATATGAAAATTTTTCACATTCTCCTGTGCAACGCGGCTGTTAGTCCTCGTTTGATGCAAAATCTTAAGTTCCTTGCTCATGTCCAAGGCACCAAAGAAGGGTAAAAAGTCAATAATCGATACGTAAAACTTGAATTGTACTACTTTTTACTGGCTATTACATCAACTTAGAAGCTTCATCTGTGTTCTACTATGGTGCTTTTAGTGTCTCCGCATACCGCAGCACGCGACACAGCTTTGCAGTCGATAAATGTAACTGTTTCAGATGGAAGTGCGGCCAGTGCGACGATCTGGCTTTAAGTCGATTCGATAACAAATGACGACAACGGAGGGATTTCTCATGTTTTTACTACATATGAACACTTTTCTCATTCTCCCGTGCAACGCGGCTGCTAGTCCTCCTTTCATGCAAAATCATAAGTTCCTAGCCCATGTACAAGGCACCAAAGAAGGGTAGAAAGTCAATAATCGATACGTAAAACTTGAATTTTACCACATCTTACTGGATATTACATCAACTTAGAAGCTTCATCTGTGTTCTACTATGGTGCTTATAGTGTCTCCGCATACCACAGCACGCGACATAGCTTTGCAGACAATAAGTACAACCCTTTCCGAGAGAAGAGCGGCCAATGTGACGATCTGGCTTTAAGTCGATTCGATAACAAACGACGAAAACGGACGGACTTCACAGGTTTTTACTATATAAGAAAACACTTTTCACATTCTCCCGTGCAACTCGGCTCCTAGTCCTCCTTTCATGCAGAACCTTAAGGTCCTAGCTCATGTCGAAGGCACGAAAGCCAGCTAAAAAGTCAATAATAGATACCTGAAACTTGAATTGTACTACTTCTTACTGGCAATTACATCAACTTAGAAGCTTCATCTGTGTTCTATTATAGTGCTTTTAGTGTCTCCGCATACCGCAGCACGCGACATAGCTTTGCAGACGATATGACAACCGTTTCAGAGAGAAGAGCGGCCAATGTGACGATCTGGCTTTACGTCGATTCGATAACAAATGACGAAAACGGACGGATTTCTCAGGTTTTTAATACATATGACCACTTTCCACATTCTCCCGTGCAACGCGGCTGCTAGTCCCACTTTAATGCAAAATCTTAAGTTCCTAGCTGATGTCCAAGCTACCAAAGAAGGGTAAAAATTTAATAATCGATACCTAAAACTTGTATTGTACTACTTCTTACTGGCTATTACATCAACTTAGAAGCTTCATCTGTGTTCTACTATGGTGCTTTTGGTGTCTTCGCATACTGCAGCACGGGACATAGCTTTTCAGACGATAAGTACAACCATTTTAGAGAGAAGAGCGGCCAATGTGGCGATCGGGCTTTAAGTCGATTCGATAACAAATGACGAAAACGGACGGATTTCTCAGGTTTTTACTACATATGAACACTTTTCACATTCTCCCGTGCAACTCGGCTTCTAGTCCTCCTTTCATGCATAACCTTAAGGTCCTAGCTCATGTCCAAGGCAGCAAAGAAGGGTAAAAAGTCAATAATCGATACCTAAAACTTGAATTGTACTACTTTTGAATGGCTATTACATCAACTTAGATGCTTCATCTGTGTTCTACTATGGTGCTTTTAGCGTCTCCGCATACCGCAGCACGCGACATTGCTTTGCTGACGTTAAGTACAACCGTTTCAGAGAGAAGAGCGGCCAATGTGACGATCTGGCTTTAAGTCGATTCGATAACAAATGACGAAAACGGACGGATTTCTGAGGGATTTTACTACATATGAACACTTTTCATATTCTCCCGTGCAACGCGGCTGCTAGTCCTCCTTTCATGCAAAATCTTAAGTTCCTAGCTCATGTCCAAGGCACCAAAGAAGGGTAAAAAGTCAATAATCGATACCTAAAACTTGAATTTTACTACTTCTTACTGGCTATTACATCAACTTAGAAGCTTCATCTGTGTTCTACTATGGTGCTTTTAGTGTCTCCGCATACCGCAGCACGCGACATAGCTTTGCAGACGATAAATGTAACCGTTTCAAACAGAAGTGCGGCCAGTGTGACGACCTTGCTTTAAGTCGATTCGATAACAAATAAGGAATACGGACGGATTTCTCAGGTTTTTACTACATATGAACACTTTTCACATTCTAGCGTGCAACGCGGCTGCTACTCCTTCTTTCATGCAAAATCATAAGTTCCTAGCTCATGTCCAAGGCACCAAAGAAGGGTAAAAATTCAATAATCGGTACCTAAAACTTGAACTGTACTACTACTTACTGGCTATTACATCAACTTAGAAGCTTCATCTGTGTTCTACTATGGTGCTTTTAGTGTCTCCGCATACCGCAGCACGCGACATAGCTTTGCAGACGAAAAATACAACCATTTCAAAGAGAAGAGCGGCCAATGTGACGATCTGGCTTTAAGTCGATTCGATAACAAATGACGATAACGGACGGATTTCTCAGGTTTTTACTACATACGAACGCTTTTCACATTCTAGCGTGCAACGCGGCTGCTACTCCTCCTTTCATGCAAAATCATAAGTTCCTAGCTCATGTCCAATGCACCAAAGAAGGGTAAAAAGTCAATAATCGATACCTAAAGCTTGAATTTTTTTACTTCTTACTGGCTATTACATCAACTTAGAAGCTTCATCTGTGTTTTACTATGGCGCTTTTAGTGTCTCCGCATACCGCAGCAAGCGACTTAGCTTTGCACACGATACGTACAACCATTTTACAGAGAAGAGCGGCCAATGTGACGATCTGGCTTTAAGTCGATTCGATAACAAATGACGAAAACGGACAGATTTCTCAGGTTCTTACTACATATGAAAATTTTTCACATTCTCCCGTGCAACGCGGCTGTTAGTCCTCGTTTGATGCAAAATCTTAAGTTCCTAGCTCATGTCCAAGGTACCAAAGAAGGGTAAAAAGTCAATAATCGATACCTAAAACTTGAATTGTACTACTTCTTACTGGCAATACATTAACTTAGAAGCTTCATCTGTGTTCTACTATGGTGCTTTTGGTGTCTTCGCATACTGCAGCAGGCGACATAGCTTTTCAGACGATAAGTACAACCATTTTAGAGAGAAGAGCGGCCAATGTGACGATCGGGCTTTAAGTCGATTCGATAACAAATGACGAAAACGGACGGATTTCTCAGGTTTTTACTACATATGAACACTTTTCACATTCTCCCGTGCAACTCGGCTGCTAGTCCTCCTTTCATGCAGAATCTTAAGGTCCTAGCTCATGTCCAAGGCAGCAAGGAAGGGTAAAAGGTCAAAAATCGATACCTAAAACTTGAATTGTACTTCTTCTTACTGGCTATACATCAACTTAGAAGCTTCATCTGTGTTCTACTATGGTGCTTTTAGTGTCTCCGCATACCGCAGCACGCGACATAGCTTTGCAGACAATAAATGTAACCGTTTCAGACAGAAGAGCGGCCAATTTGACGATCTGGCTTTAAGTCGATTCGATAACAAATGACGAAAGCGGACAGATTTCTCAGGTTTTTACTACATATGAAAACTTTTCACATTCTCCCGTGCAACGGGGCTGCTAGTCCTCCTTTGATGCAAAATCTAAAGTTCCTAGCTCATGTCCAAGGCACCAAAGAAGGGTAAAAAGTCAATAATCGATACCTAAAACTTGAATTTTGCTACTTCTTACTGGCTATTACATCAACTTAGAAGCTTCATCTGTGTTCTACTATGGTGCTTTTAGTGTCTCCGCATACCGCAGCACGCGACATAGCTTTGCAGACGACAAGTACAACCGTTTCAGAGAGAAGGGCGGTCAATGTGACGATCTGGCTTTAAGTCGATTCGATAACATATGACGAAAACGGACGGATTTCTCAGGTTTTTACTACATATGAACGCTTTTCACATTCTCCCGTGCAACCCGGCTGCTAGTCCTCTTTTCATGCAATATCATATGTTCCTAGCTCAAGTCCAAGGCACCAAAGAAAGGTAAAAAGTCAATAACCTATACCTAAAACTTGAATTGTTCTACTTCTTACTGGCTATTACATCAATTTAGAAGCTTCATCTGTGATCTACTATGGTGTTTTTAGTGTCTCCGCATACCGCAGCACGCGACATAGCTTTGCAGACGAAAAATACAACCATTTCAGAGAAAAGAGCGGCCAATGTGACGATCTGGCTTTAAGTCGATTCGATAACAAATGACGAAAACGGACGGATTTCTCAGGATTTTACTACATACGAACGCTTTTCACATTCTCCCGTGCAACGGGGCTGCTAGTCCTCCTTTGATGCAAAATCTTAAGTTCCTAGCTCATGTCCAAGGCACCAAAGAAGGGTAAAAAGTCAATAATCGATACCTAAAACGTGAATTTTGCTACTTCTTACTGGCTATTACATCAACTTAGAAGCTTCATCTGTGTTCTACTATGGTGCTTTTAGTGTCTCCGCATACCGCAGCACGCGACATAGCTTTGCAGACGATACGTACAACCATTTTAGAGAGAAGAGCGGCCAATGTGACGATCTGGCTTTAAGTCGATTCGATAACAAATGACGATAACGGACGGATTTCTCAGGTTTTTGCTACATATGAACACTTTTCACATTCTCCCGTGCAACGCGGCTGCTACTCCTCCTTTCATGCAAAATCATAAATTCCTAGCTCATGTCCAAAGCACCAAAGAAGGGTAAAAAGTCTATAATCGCTACCTAAATCTTGAATTGTACTACTTCTTACTGTCTATTACATGAACTTAGAAGCTTCATCTGTGTTCTACTATGGTGCTTTTAGTGTCTCCGCATACCGCAGCACGCGACATAGCTTTGCAGACGACAAGTACAACCGTTTCAGAGAGAAGAGCGGCCAATGCGACGATCTGGCTTTAAGTCGATTCGATAACAAATGACGAAAGCGGACAGATTTCTCAGGTTTTTGCTACTTATGAAAACTCTTCACATTCTCCCGTCAACGCGGCTGCTAATCCTCCTTTCATGCAAAACCTTACGTTCCTAGCTCATGACCAAGGTACCAAAGAAGGGTAAAAAGTCAATAATCGATACCTAAAACTTGAATTGTACTACTCCTTACTGGCTATTACATCAACTTAGAAGCTTCATCTGTGTTCTACTATGGTGCTTTTGGTGTCTTCGCATACTGCAGAACGCGACATAGCTTTTCAGACGATAAGTACAACCATGTTAGAGAGAAGAGCGGCCAATGTGACGATTGGGCTTTAAGTCGATTCGATAACAAATGACGAAAACGGACAGATTTCTCAGGTTTTTACTACTTATGAAAACTTTTCACATTCTCCCGTGCAACGGGGCTGCTAGTCCTCCTTTGATGCAAAATCTTAAGTTCGTAGCTCATGTCGAAGGCACCAAAGAAGGGTAAAATGTCAATAATCTATAATTAAAGCTTGAATTTTTTTACTTCTTACTGGCTATTACATCAACTTAGAAGCTTCATCTGTGTTCTACTATGGTGATTTTAGTGTCCCCGCATACTGCAGCAAGCGACTTAGCTTTGCACACGATACGTACAACCTTTTTAGAGAGAAGTGCGGTCAATGTGACGATCTGGCTTTAAGTCGATTCGATAACAAATGACGAAAACGGACTGATTTCACAGGTTCTTACTACATATGAAAATTTTTCACATTCTCCTGTGCAACGCGGCTGTTATTCCTCGTTTGATGCAAAATCTTAAGTTCCTAGCTCAAGTCCAAGGCACCAAAGAAGGGTAAAATGTCAATAATCGATACGTAAAACTTGAATTTTACTTCTTCTTACTGGCTATTACATCAACTTAGAAGCTTCATCTGTGTTCTACTATGGTGCTTTTAGTGTCTCCGCATACCGCAGCACGCGACATTGCTTTTCAGTCGATAAATGTAACTGTTTCAGACGGAAGTGCGGCCAGTGTGACGATCTGGCTTTAAGTCGATTCGATAACAAATGACGACAACGGACGGATTTCTCAGGTTTTTACTACATACGAACACTTTTCTCATTCTCCCGTGTAACGCGGATGCTAGTCCTCCTTTCATGCAAAATCATAAGTTCCTAGCTCATGTCCAAGCACCAAAGAAGGGTAGAAAGTCAATAATCGATACTTAAAACTTGAATTGTACTACTTCTTACTGGCTATTACATCAACTTAGAAGATTCATCTGTGTTCTACTATGGTGCTTATAGTGTCTCCGCATACCGCAGCACGCGACATAGCTTTGCAGATGATATGACACCCGTTTCAGAGAGAAGAGCGGCCAATGTGACGATCTGGCTTTAAGTCGATTAGATAACAAATGACGAAAAGGGACGGATTTCACAGGTTTTTAATACATATGACCACTTTCCACATTCTCCCGTGCAACGCGGCTGCTAGTCCCACTTTCATGCAAAATCTTAAGTTCCTAGCTGATGTCCAAGGTACCAAAGAAGGGTAAAAAGTCAATAATCGATACCTAAAACTTGAATTGTACTACTTCTTACTGGCTATTACATCAACTTAGAAGCTTCATCTGTGTTCTACAATGGTGCTTTGGGTGTCTTCGCATACTGCAGCAGGGGACATAGCTTTTCAGACGATAAGTACAACCATTTTAGAAAGAAGAGCGGCCAATGTGACGATCGTTCTTTAAGTCGATTCGATAACAATTGACGAATACGGACGGATTTCTCAGGTTTTTACTACATATGAACACTTTTCACATTCTCCCGTGCAACTCGGCTGCTAGTCCTCCTTTCACGCACAATCTTAAGGTCCTAGCTCATGTCCAAGGCAGCAAAGAAGGGTAAAAAGTCAATAATCGATACCTAAAACTTGAATTGTACTACTTTTGAATGGCTATTACATCAACTTAGATGCTTCATCTGTGTTCTACTATGGTGCTATTAGCGTCTCCGCATATCGCAGCACGCGACATTGCTTTGCAGACGATAAGTACAACCGTTTCAGAGAGAAGAGCGGCCAATGTGTAGATCTGGCTTTAAGTCGATTCGATAACAAATGACGAAAACGGACGGATTTGTCAGGGATTTTACTACATATGAAAACTTTTCATATTCTCCCGTGCAACGCAGCTGCTAGTCCTCCTTTCATGCAAAATCTTAAGTTCCTAGCTCATGTCCAAGGCACCAAAGAAGGGTAAGAAGTCAATAATCGATACCTAAAACTTGAATTGTACTACTTCTTACTGGCTATTACATCAACTTAGAAGCTTCATCTGTGTTCTACTATGGTGCTTATAGTGTCTCCGCATACCGCAGCACGCGACATAGCTTTGCAGACGACAAGTACAACCGTTTCAGAGAGAAGAGCGGCCAATGTGACGATCTGGCTTTAAGTCGATTCGATAACAAATGACGAAAACGGACGGATTTCTCTGGTTATTACTACATACGAACGCTTTTCACATTCTCCCGTGCAACGGGGCTGCTAGTCCTCCTTTGATGCAAAATCTTAAGTTCGTAGCTCATGTCGAAGGCACCAAAGAAGGGTAAAATGTCAATAATCTATACCTAAAGCTTGAATTTTTTTACTTCTTACTGGCTATTACATCAACTTAGAAGCTTCATCTGTGTTCTATTATGGTGCTTTTAGTGTCTCCGCATACCGCAGCACGCGACATAGCTTTGCAGACGATATGACAACCGTTTCAGAGAGAAGAGCGGCCAATGTGACGATCTGGCTTTAAGTCGATTCGATAACAAATGACGAAAACGGACAGATTTCACAGGTTCTTACTACATATGAAAATTTTTCACATTCTCCTGTGCAACGCGGCTGTTAGTCCTCGTTTGATGCAAAATCTTAAGTTCCTTGCTCATGTCCAAGGCACCAAAGAAGGGTAAAAAGTCAATAATCGATACGTAAAACTTGAATTGTACTACTTTTTACTGGCTATTACATCAACTTAGAAGCTTCATCTGTGTTCTACTATGGTGCTTTTAGTGTCTCCGCATACCGCAGCACGCGACACAGCTTTGCAGTCGATAAATGTAACTGTTTCAGATGGAAGTGCGGCCAGTGCGACGATCTGGCTTTAAGTCGATTCGATAACAAATGACGACAACGGAGGGATTTCTCATGTTTTTACTACATATGAACACTTTTCTCATTCTCCCGTGCAACGCGGCTGCTAGTCCTCCTTTCATGCAAAATCATAAGTTCCTAGCCCATGTACAAGGCACCAAAGAAGGGTAGAAAGTCAATAATCGATACGTAAAACTTGAATTTTACCACATCTTACTGGATATTACATCAACTTAGAAGCTTCATCTGTGTTCTACTATGGTGCTTATAGTGTCTCCGCATACCACAGCACGCGACATAGCTTTGCAGACAATAAGTACAACCCTTTCAGAGAGAAGAGCGGCCAATGTGACGATCTGGCTTTAAGTCGATTCGATAACAAACGACGAAAACGGACGGACTTCACAGGTTTTTACTATATAAGAAAACACTTTTCACATGCTCCCGTGCAACTCGGCTCCTAGTCCTCCTTTCATGCAGAACCTTAAGGTCCTAGCTCATGTCGAAGGCACGAAAGCCAGCTAAAAAGTCAATAATAGATACCTGAAACTTGAATTGTACTACTTCTTACTGGCAATTACATCAACTTAGAAGCTTCATCTGTGTTCTATTATAGTGCTTTTAGTGTCTCCGCATACCGCAGCACGCGACATAGCTTTGCAGACGATATGACAACCGTTTCAGAGAGAAGAGCGGCCAATGTGACGATCTGGCTTTACGTCGATTCGATAACAAATGACGAAAACGGACGGATTTCTCAGGTTTTTAATACATATGACCACTTTCCACATTCTCCCGTGCAACGCGGCTGCTAGTCCCACTTTAATGCAAAATCTTAAGTTCCTAGCTGATGTCCAAGCTACCAAAGAAGGGTAAAAATTTAATAATCGATACCTAAAACTTGTATTGTACTACTTCTTACTGGCTATTACATCAACTTAGAAGCTTCATCTGTGTTCTACTATGGTGCTTTTGGTGTCTTCGCATACTGCAGCACGGGACATAGCTTTTCAGACGATAAGTACAACCATTTTAGAGAGAAGAGCGGCCAATGTGGCGATCGGGCTTTAAGTCGATTCGATAACAAATGACGAAAACGGACGGATTTCTCAGGTTTTTACTACATATGAACACTTTTCACATTCTCCCGTGCAACTCGGCTTCTAGTCCTCCTTTCATGCATAACCTTAAGGTCCTAGCTCATGTCCAAGGCAGCAAAGAAGGGTAAAAAGTCAATAATCGATACCTAAAACTTGAATTGTACTACTTTTGAATGGCTATTACATCAACTTAGATGCTTCATCTGTGTTCTACTATGGTGCTTTTAGCGTCTCCGCATACCGCAGCACGCGACATTGCTTTGCTGACGTTAAGTACAACCGTTTCAGAGAGAAGAGCGGCCAATGTGACGATCTGGCTTTAAGTCGATTCGATAACAAATGACGAAAACGGACGGATTTCTGAGGGATTTTACTACATATGAACACTTTTCATATTCTCCCGTGCAACGCGGCTGCTAGTCCTCCTTTCATGCAAAATCTTAAGTTCCTAGCTCATGTCCAAGGCACCAAAGAAGGGTAAAAAGTCAATAATCGATACCTAAAACTTGAATTTTACTACTTCTTACTGGCTATTACATCAACTTAGAAGCTTCATCTGTGTTCTACTATGGTGCTTTTAGTGTCTCCGCATACCGCAGCACGCGACATAGCTTTGCAGACGATAAATGTAACCGTTTCAAACAGAAGTGCGGCCAGTGTGACGACCTTGCTTTAAGTCGATTCGATAACAAATAAGGAATACGGACGGATTTCTCAGGTTTTTACTACATATGAACACTTTTCACATTCTAGCGTGCAACGCGGCTGCTACTCCTTCTTTCATGCAAAATCATAAGTTCCTAGCTCATGTCCAAGGCACCAAAGAAGGGTAAAAATTCAATAATCGGTACCTAAAACTTGAACTGTACTACTACTTACTGGCTATTACATCAACTTAGAAGCTTCATCTGTGTTCTACTATGGTGCTTTTAGTGTCTCCGCATACCGCAGCACGCGACATAGCTTTGCAGACGAAAAATACAACCATTTCAAAGAGAAGAGCGGCCAATGTGACGATCTGGCTTTAAGTCGATTCGATAACAAATGACGATAACGGACGGATTTCTCAGGTTTTTACTACATACGAACGCTTTTCACATTCTAGCGTGCAACGCGGCTGCTACTCCTCCTTTCATGCAAAATCATAAGTTCCTAGCTCATGTCCAATGCACCAAAGAAGGGTAAAAAGTCAATAATCGATACCTAAAGCTTGAATTTTTTTACTTCTTACTGGCTATTACATCAACTTAGAAGCTTCATCTGTGTTTTACTATGGCGCTTTTAGTGTCTCCGCATACCGCAGCAAGCGACTTAGCTTTGCACACGATACGTACAACCATTTTACAGAGAAGAGCGGCCAATGTGACGATCTGGCTTTAAGTCGATTCGATAACAAATGACGAAAACGGACAGATTTCTCAGGTTCTTACTACATATGAAAATTTTTCACATTCTCCCGTGCAACGCGGCTGTTAGTCCTCGTTTGATGCAAAATCTTAAGTTCCTAGCTCATGTCCAAGGTACCAAAGAAGGGTAAAAAGTCAATAATCGATACCTAAAACTTGAATTGTACTACTTCTTACTGGCAATACATTAACTTAGAAGCTTCATCTGTGTTCTACTATGGTGCTTTTGGTGTCTTCGCATACTGCAGCAGGCGACATAGCTTTTCAGACGATAAGTACAACCATTTTAGAGAGAAGAGCGGCCAATGTGACGATCGGGCTTTAAGTCGATTCGATAACAAATGACGAAAACGGACGGATTTCTCAGGTTTTTACTACATATGAACACTTTTCACATTCTCCCGTGCAACTCGGCTGCTAGTCCTCCTTTCATGCAGAATCTTAAGGTCCTAGCTCATGTCCAAGGCAGCAAGGAAGGGTAAAAGGTCAAAAATCGATACCTAAAACTTGAATTGTACTTCTTCTTACTGGCTATACATCAACTTAGAAGCTTCATCTGTGTTCTACTATGGTGCTTTTAGTGTCTCCGCATACCGCAGCACGCGACATAGCTTTGCAGACAATAAATGTAACCGTTTCAGACAGAAGAGCGGCCAATTTGACGATCTGGCTTTAAGTCGATTCGATAACAAATGACGAAAGCGGACAGATTTCTCAGGTTTTTACTACATATGAAAACTTTTCACATTCTCCCGTGCAACGGGGCTGCTAGTCCTCCTTTGATGCAAAATCTAAAGTTCCTAGCTCATGTCCAAGGCACCAAAGAAGGGTAAAAAGTCAATAATCGATACCTAAAACTTGAATTTTGCTACTTCTTACTGGCTATTACATCAACTTAGAAGCTTCATCTGTGTTCTACTATGGTGCTTTTAGTGTCTCCGCATACCGCAGCACGCGACATAGCTTTGCAGACGACAAGTACAACCGTTTCAGAGAGAAGGGCGGTCAATGTGACGATCTGGCTTTAAGTCGATTCGATAACATATGACGAAAACGGACGGATTTCTCAGGTTTTTACTACATATGAACGCTTTTCACATTCTCCCGTGCAACCCGGCTGCTAGTCCTCTTTTCATGCAATATCATATGTTCCTAGCTCAAGTCCAAGGCACCAAAGAAAGGTAAAAAGTCAATAACCTATACCTAAAACTTGAATTGTTCTACTTCTTACTGGCTATTACATCAATTTAGAAGCTTCATCTGTGATCTACTATGGTGTTTTTAGTGTCTCCGCATACCGCAGCACGCGACATAGCTTTGCAGACGAAAAATACAACCATTTCAGAGAAAAGAGCGGCCAATGTGACGATCTGGCTTTAAGTCGATTCGATAACAAATGACGAAAACGGACGGATTTCTCAGGATTTTACTACATACGAACGCTTTTCACATTCTCCCGTGCAACGGGGCTGCTAGTCCTCCTTTGATGCAAAATCTTAAGTTCCTAGCTCATGTCCAAGGCACCAAAGAAGGGTAAAAAGTCAATAATCGATACCTAAAACGTGAATTTTGCTACTTCTTACTGGCTATTACATCAACTTAGAAGCTTCATCTGTGTTCTACTATGGTGCTTTTAGTGTCTCCGCATACCGCAGCACGCGACATAGCTTTGCAGACGATACGTACAACCATTTTAGAGAGAAGAGCGGCCAATGTGACGATCTGGCTTTAAGTCGATTCGATAACAAATGACGATAACGGACGGATTTCTCAGGTTTTTACTACATACGAACGCTTTTCACATTCTCCCGTGCAACGCGACTGCTACTCCTCCTTTCATGCAAAATCATAAGTTCCTAGCTCATGTCCAATGCACCAAAGAAGGGTAAAAAGTCAATAATCGATACCTAAAGCTTGAATTTTTTTACTTCTTACTGGCTATTACATCAACTTAGAAGCTTCATCTGTGTTTTACTATGGTGCTTTTAGTGTCTCCGCATACCGCAGCAAGCGACTTAGCTTTGCACACGATACGTACAACCATTTTAGAGAGAAGAGCGGCCAATGTGACGATCTGGCTTTAAGTCGATTCGATAACAAATGACGAAAACGGACAGATTTCTCAGGTTCTTACTACATATGAAAATTTTTCACATTCTCCCGTGCAACGCGGCTGTTAGTCCTCGTTTGATGCAAAATCTTAAGTTCCTAGCTCATGTCCAAGGCACCAAAGAAGGGTAAAAAGTCAATTATCGATATGTAAAACTTGAATTGTACTACTTCTTACTGGGTATTACATCAACTTAGAAGCTTCATCTGTGTTCTACTATGGTGCTTATAGTGTCTCCGCATACCACAGCACGCGACATAGCTTTGCAGACAACAAGTACAACCCTTTCAGAGAGAAGAGCGGCCAATGTGACGATCTGGCTTTAAGTCAATTCGATAACAAACGACGAAAACCGACGGATTTCTCAGGTTTTTACTACATATGAACACTTTTCACATTCTCCCGTGCAACTCGGCTCCTAGTCCTCCTTTCATGCAGAACCTTAAGGTCCTAGCGCATGTCGAAGGCACCAAAGCCAGCTAAAAAGTCAATAATCGATACCTGAAACTTGAATTGTACTACTTCTTACTGGCAATTACATCAACTTAGAAGCTTCATCTGTGTTCTATTATGGTGCTTTTAGTGTCTCCGCATACCGCAGCAAGCGACATAGCTTTGCAGACGATAATTACCACCGTTTCAGAGAGAAGAGCGGCCAATGTGACGATCTGGCTTTAAGTCGATTCGATAACAAATGACGAAAACGGACGGATTTCTCAGGTTTTTAATATATATGATCACTTTGCACATTCTCCCGTGCAACGCGGCCGCTAGTCCCACTTTCATGCAAAATCTTAAGTTCCTAGCTCACGTCCAAGGCATCAAAGAAGGGTAAAAAGTCAATAATCGATACCTAAAACGTGAATTTTGCTACTTCTTACTGGCTATTACATCAACTTAGAAGCTTCATCTGTGTTCTACTATGGTGCTTTTAGTGTCTCCGCATACCGCAGCACGCGACATAGCTTTGCAGACGATAAATGTAACCGTATCAGACACAAGTGCGGCCAGTGTGACGATCTGGCCTTAAGTCGATTCGATAACAAATAAGGAAAACGGACGGATTTCTCAGGTTTTTGCTACATATGAACACTTTTCACATTCTCCCGTGCAACGCCGATGCTAGTCCTCCTTTCATGCAAAATCATAAGTTCCTAGCTCATGTCCAAGGCATCAAAGAATGGTAAAAGGTCAATAATCGATACCTAAAACTTGAATTGTACTACTTCTTACTGGCTTCTACATCAATTTAGAAGCTTCATCTGTGTTCTACTATGGTGTTTTTAGAGTCTCCGCATACCGCAGCACGCGACATAGCTTTGCAGACGAAAAATACAACCATTTCAGAGAAAAGAGCGGCCAATGTGACGATCTGGCTTTAAGTCGATTCGATAACAAATGACGAAAACGGACGGATTTCTCAGGATTTTACTACATACGAACGCTTTTCACATTCTCCCGTGCAACGGGGCTGCTAGTCCTCCTTTGATGCAAAATCTTAAGTTCCTAGCTCATGTCCAAGGCACCAAAGAAGGGTAAAAAGTCAATAATCGATACCTAAAACGTGAATTTTGCTACTTCTTACTGGCTATTACATCAACTTAGAAGCTTCATCTGTGTTCTACTATGGTGCTTTTAGTGTCTCCGCATACCGCAGCACGTGACATAGCTTTGCAGACGATAAATGTAACCGTATCAGACACAAGTGCGGCCAGTGTGACGATCTGGCCTTAAGTCGATTCGATAACAAATAAGGAAAACGGACGGATTTCTCAGGTTTTTGCTACATATGAACACTTTTCACATTCTCCCGTGCAACGCCGATGCTAGTCCTCCTTTCATGCAAAATCATAAGTTCCTAGCTCATGTCCAAGGCATCAAAGAATGGTAAAAGGTCAATAATCGATACCTAAAACTTGAATTGTACTACTTCTTACTGGCTTCTACATCAATTTAGATGCTTCATCTGTGTTCTACTATGGTGTTTTTTGAGTCTCCGCATACCGCAGCACGCGACATAGCTTTGCAGACGAAAAATACAACCATTTCAGAGAAAAGAGCGGCCAATGTGACGATCTGGCTTTAAGTCGATTCGATAACAAATGACGAAAACGGACGGATTTCTCAGGATTTTACTACATACGAACGCTTTTCACATTCTCCCGTGCAACGGGGCTGCTAGTCCTCCTTTGATGCAAAATCTTAAGTTCCTAGCTCATGTCCAAGGCACCAAAGAAGGGTAAAAAGTCAATAATCGATACCTAAAACGTGAATTTTGCTACTTCTTACTGGCTATTACATCAACTTAGAAGCTTCATCTGTGTTCTACTATGGTGCTTTTAGTGTCTCCGCATACCGCAGCACGCGACATAGCTTTGCAGACGATAAATGTAACCGTTTCAGACAGAAGTGCGGCCAGTGTGACGATCTGGCCTTAAGTCGATTCGATAACAAATGAGGAAAACGGACGGATTTCTCAGGTTTTTGCTACATATGAACACTTTTCACATTCTCCCGTGCAACGCCGATGCTAGTCCTCCTTTCATGCAAAATCATAAGTTCCTAGCTCATGTCCAAGGCATCAAAGAAGGGTAAAAGGTCAATAATCGATACCTAAAACTTGAATTGTACTACTTCTTACTGGCTTCTACATCAATTTAGAAGCTTCATCTGTGTTCTACTATGGTGTTTTTAGAGTCTCCGCATACCGCAGCACGCGACATAGCTTTGCAGACGAAAAATACAACCATTTCAGAGAAAAGAGCGGCCAATGTGACGATCTGGCTTTAAGTCGATTCGATAACAAATGACGAAAACGGACGGATTTCTCAGGATTTTACTACATACGAACGCTTTTCACATTCTCCCGTGCAACGGGGCTGCTAGTCCTCATTTCATGCAAAATCTTAAGTTCCTAGCTCATGTCCAAGGCCCTAAAGAAGGGTAAACAGTCAATAATCGATAAATAAAACTTGAATTGCACTACTTCTTACTGGCTATTACATCAACTTAGAAGCTTCATCTGTGTTTTATTATGGTGCTTTTAGTGTCTCCGCATACCGCAGCAAGCGACTTAGCTTTGCACACGATACTTACAACCATTTTAGAGAGAAGAGCGGCCAATGTGACGATCTGGCTTTAAGTCGATTCGATAACAAATGACGAAAACGGACAGATTTCTCAGGTTCTTACTACATATGAAAATTTTTCACATTCTCCCGTGCAACGCGGCTGTTAGTCCTCGTTTGATGCAAAATCTTAAGTTCCTAGCTCATGTCCAAGGCACCAAAGAAGGGTAAAAAGTCAATTATCGATACGTAAAACTTGAATTGTACTACTTCTTACTGGGTATTACATCAACTTAGAAGCTTCATCTGTGTTGTACTATGGTGCTTATAGTGTCTCCGCATACCACAGCACGCGACATAGCTTTGCAGACAATAAGTACAACCCTTTCAGAGAGAAGAGCGGCCAATGTGACGATCTGGCTTTAAGTCGATTCGATAACAAACGACGGAAACGGACGGATTTCTCAGGTTTTTACTACATATGAACACTTCTCACATTCTCCCGTGCAACTCGGCTCCTAGTACTCCTTTCATGCAGAACCTTAAGGTCCTAGCTCATGTCGAAGGCACCAAAGCCAGCTAAAAAATCAATAATCGATACCTGAAACTTGAATTGTACTACTTCTTACTGGCAATTACAACAACTTAGAAGCTTCATCTGTGTTCTACTATGGTGCTTTTGGTGTCTTCGCATACTGCAGCACGCGACATAGCTTTTCAGACGATAAGTACAACCATTTTAGAGAGAAGAGCGGCCAATGTGACGATCGGGCTTTAAGTCGATTCGATAACAAATGACGAAAACGGACGGATTTCTCAGGTTTTTACTACATATGAACACTTTTCACATTCTCCCGTGCACCTCGGCTCCTAGTCCTCCTTTCATGCAGAATCTTAAGGTCCTAGCTCATGTCCAAGACAGCAAAGAAGGGTAAAAAGACAATAATCGATACCGAAAACTTGAATTGTACTACTTCTTACTGGCTATACATCAACTTAGAAGCTTCATCTGTGTTCTACTATGGTGCTTTTAGTGTCTCCGCATACCGCAGCACGCGACATAGCTTTGCAGACGATAAATGCAACCGTTTCAGACAGAAGTGCGGTCAGTGTGACGATCTGGCTTCAAGTCGATTTGATAACAAATGACCAAAACGGACAGATTTCTCAGGTTTTTAATACTTATGAAAACTTTTCACATTTTCCCGTGCAACGCGGCAGCTAGTCATCCTTTCATGCAAAACCTTAAGGTCCTAGATCATGTCCAAGACACCAAAGATAGCTAAAAGGTCAATAACCGATACCTAAAACTTGAACTGTACTACTTCTTACTGGATATTACATCACCTTAGAAGCTTCATCTGTGTTCCACTATGGTGCTTTTAGTGTCTCCGCATACCGCAGCACGCGACATTGCTTTGCAGACGATAAGTACAACCGTTGTCGAGAGAAGAGCGGCCAATGTGACGATCTGGCTTTAAGTCGATTCGATAACAAATGACGAAAACGGAGGGATTTCTCAGGTTTTTACTACATATGAACACTTTCCACATTCTCCCGTGCAACGCGGCTGCTGGTCCTCCTTTCATGCAAAACCTTAAGTTCCTAGCTCATGTCCAAGCCACCAAAGAAGGGTAAAAAGTCAAGAATGGATACCTAAAACTTGAATTGTACTACTTCTTACTGGCTATTACCTCAACTTAGAAGCTTCATCTGTGTTCTACTATGGTTCTTTTAGTGTCTCCGCATACCGCAGCACGCGACATAGCCTTGCAGACGATAAATGTAACAGTTTCAGACAGAAGTGCGGCCAATGTGACGATCTGGCTTTAAGTCGATTCGATAACAAATAACGAAAACGGACGGATTTCTCAGGTTTTTACTACATACGAACACTTTTCACATTCTCCCGTGCAACGCCGATGCTAGTCCTCCTTTCATGCAAAATCATAAGTTCGTAGCTCATTTCCAAGGCACCAAAGCCAGCTAAAAAGTCAATAACCGATACCTAAAACTTGAATTGTACTGCTTCTTACTGGCTATTACATCAACTTAGAAGCTTCATCTGTGTTCTACTACGGTGCCTTTCGTGTCTCCGCATACCGCAGCACGCGACATAGCTTTGCAGACGATAAGTACAAACGTTTCAGTGAGAAGAGCTGCCAATGTGACGATCTGACTTTAAGTAGATTCGATAATAAATGACGAAAACGGACAGATTTCTCAGGTTCTTACTACATATGAAAATTTTTCACATTCTCCCGTGCAACGCGGCTGTTAGTCCTCGTTTGATGCAAAATCTTAAGTTCCTAGCTCATGTCCAAGGCACCAAAGAAGGGTAAAAAGTCAATAATCGATACGTAACACTTGAATTGTACTACTTCTTACTGGGTATTACATCAACTTAGAAGCTTCATCTGTGTTGTACTATGGTGCTTATAGTGTCTCCGCATACCACAGCACGCGACATAGCTTTGCAGACAATAAGTACAACCCTTTCAGAGAGAAGAGCGGCCAATGTGACGATCTGGCTTTAAGTCGATTCGATAACAAACGACGAAAACGGACGGATTTCTCAGGTTCTTACTACATATGAACACTTCTCACATTCTCCCGTGCAACTCGGCTCCTAGTCCTCCTTTCATGCAGAACCTTAAGGTCCTAGCTCATGTCGAAGGCACCAAAGCCAGCTAAAAAGTCAATAATCGATACCTGAAACTTGAATTGTACTACTTCTTACTGGCAATTACATCAACTTAGAAGCTTCATCTGTGTTCTACTATGGTGCTTTTGGTGTCTTCGCATACTGCAGCACGCGACATAGCTTTTCAGACGATAAGTACAACCATTTTAGAGAGAAGTTCGGCCAATGTGACGATCGGGCTTTAAGTCGATTCGATAACAAATGACAAAAACGGACGGATTTCTCAGGTTTTTACTACATATGAACACTTTTCACATTCTCCCGTGCACCTCGGCTCCTAGTCCTCCTTTCATGCAGAATCTTAAGGTCCTAGCTCATGTCCAAGACAGCAACGAAGGGTAAAAAGACAATAATCGATACCGAAAACTTGAATTGTACTACTTCTTACTGGCTATACATCAACTTAGAAGCTTCATCTGTGTTCTACTATGGTGCTTTTAGTGTCTCCGCATACCGCAGCACGCGACATAGCTTTGCAGACAATAAATGTAACCGTTTCAGACAGAAGTGCGGCCAGTGTGACGATCTGGCTTTAAGTCGATTCGATAACAAATAACGAAAACGGACGGATTTCTCAGGTTTTTGCTACATATGAACACTTTTCACATTCTCCCGTGCAACGGGGCTGCTAGTCCTCCTTTGATGCAAAATCTTAAGTTCCTAGCTCATGTCCAAGGCACCAAAGAAGGGTAAAAAGACAATAATCAATACCTAAAACTTGAATTTTGCTACTTCTTACTGGCTATTACATCAACTTAGAAGCTTCATCTGTGTTCTACTATGGTGCTTTTAGTGTCTCCGCATACCGCAGCACGCGACATAGCTTTGCAGACGATAAATGTAACCGTTTCAGACAGAAGTGCGGCCAGTGTGACGATCTGGCTTTAAGTCGATTCGATAACAAATAAGGAAAACGGACGGATTTCTCAGGTTTTTGCTACATATGAACACTTTTCACATTCTCCCGTGCAACGCCGATGCCAGTCCTCCTTTCATGCAAAATCATAAGTTCCTAGCTCATGTCCAAGGCATCAAAGAAGGGTAAAAAGTCAATAATCGACACCTAAAACTTGAATTGTACTACTTCTTACTGGCTATTACATCAACTTAGAAGCATCATCTGTGTTCTACTATGGTGCTTTTAGTGTCTCCGCATACCGCAGCACGCGACATAGCTTTGCAGACGACAAGTACAACCGTTTCAGAGAGAAGAGCGGTCAATGTGACGATCTGGCTTTAAGTCAATTCGATAACAAATGACGAAAACGGACAGATTTCTCAGGTTTTTACTACTTATGAAAACTTTTCACATTCTCCCGTGCAACGCGGCTACTAATCCTCCTTTCATGCAAAACCTTACGTTCCTAGCTCATGTATAAGGCAACAAAGACGGGTAGAAAGTCAATAATGGATACCTAAACCTTGAATTGTACTACTTCTTACAGGCTTCTACATCAATTTAGAAGCTTCATCTGTGTTCTACTATGGTGTTTTTAGTGTCTCCGCATACCGCAGCACGCGACATAGCTTTGCAGACGAAAAATACAACCATTTCAGAGAAAAGAGCGGCCAATGAGACGATCTGGCTTTAAGTCGATTCGATAACAAATGACGAAAACGGACTGATTTCTCAGGATTTTACTACATACGAACGCTTTTCACATTCTCCCGTGCAACGGGGCTGCTAGTCCTCCTTTGATGCAAAATCTTAAGTTCGTAGCTCATGTCGAAGGCACCAAAGAAGGGTAAAAAGTCAATAATCGATACCTAAAACTTGAATTGTACTACTTCTTACTGGCTATTACATCAACTTAGAAGCTTCATCTGTGTTCTACTATGGTGCTTTTAGTGTCTCCGCATACCGCAGCACACGACATAGCTTTGCAGACGATAAATGCAACCGTTTCAGACAGACGTGCGGTCAGTGTGACGATCTGGCTTCAAGTCGATTTGATAACAAATGACCAAAACGGAAAGATTTCTCAGGTTTTTAATACTTATGAAAACTTTTCACATTCTCCCGTGCAACGCGGCTGCTAGTCATCCTTTCATGCAAAACCTTAAGGTCCTAGATCTTGTCCAAGGCACCAAAGATAGCTAAAAAGTCAATAATCGATACCTAAAACTTGAACTGTACTACTTCTTACTGGATATTACATCAACTTAGAAGCTTCATCTGTGTTCAACTATGGTGCTTTTAGTGTCTCCGCATACCGCAGCACGCGACATTGCTTTGCAGACGATAAGTACAACCGTTGTCGAGAGAAGAGCGGCCAATGTGACGATCTGGCTTTAAGTCGGTTCGATAACAAATGACGAAAACGGAGGGATTTCTCAGGTTTTTACTACATATGAACACTTTCCACATTCTCCCGTGCAACGCGGCTGCTGGTCCTCCTTTCATGCAAAACCTTAAGTTCCGAGCTCATGTCCAAGCCACCAAAGAAGGGTAAAAAGTCAAGATTGGATACCTAAAACTTGAATTGTACTACTTCTTACTGGCTATTACCTCAACTTAGAAGCTTCATCTGTGTTCTACTATGGTTCTTTTAGTATCTCCGCATACCGCAGTACGCGACATAGCCTTGCAGACGGTAAATGTAACAGTTTCAGAGAAGTGCGGCCAATGTGACGATCTGGCTTTAAGTCGATTCGATAACAAATAACGAAAACGGACGGATTTCTCAGGTTCTTACTACATATGAACACTTTTCACATTCTCCCGTGCAACTCGGCTGCTAGTCCTCTTTTCATGCAGAATCTTAAGGTCCTAGCTTATGTACAAGGCACCAAAGGCAGCTAAAAAGTAAATAATCGATACCTAAAACTTGAACAGTATTACTTCTTACTGGCTATTACATCAACTTAGAAGCTTCATCTGTGTTCTACTATGGTACTTTTAGTATCTCCGCATACCGTAGCACGCGACATAGCCTTTCAGACGATAAGTACAACCATTTTAGAGAGTAGAGCGGCCAATGTGACGATCGGTCTTTAAGTCGATTCGATAACAAATGACGAAAATGGACGGATTTCTCAGGTTTTTACTACATATGAACACTTTTCACATTCTCCCGTGCAACTCGGCTGCTAATCCTCCTTTCATGCAGAATCTTAAGGTCCTAGCTCAAGTCCAAGGCAGCAAAGAAGGGTAAAAAGTCAATAATCGATACCTAAAACTTGAATTGTACTACTTTTGAATGGCTATTACATCAACGTAGATGCTTCATCTGTCTTCTACTATGGTGCTTTTAGCGTCTCCGCATACCGCAGCATGCGACATTGCTTTGCAGACGATAAGTACAACCGTTTCAGAGAGAAGAGCGGCCAATGTGACGATCGGGCTTTAAGTCGATTCGATAACAAATGACGAAAACGGACAGATTTCTCATGTTTATACTACTTATGAAAATTTTTCACATTCTCAAGTGCAACGCGGCTGCTAGTCCTCCTTTCATGCAAAATCTTAAGTTCCTAGCTCATGTCCAAGGCACCAAAGAAGGGTAAGAAGTCAATAATCGATACCTAAAACTTGAATTTTACTACCTCTTCCTGGCTATTACATCAACTTAGAAGCTTCGTCTGTGGTCTACTATGGTGCTTTTAGTGTCTCCTCATACCGCAGCACGCGACATAGCTTAGCAGACGATAAATGTAACCGTTTCAGACAGAAGAGCGGCCAATGTGACGATCTGGCTTTAAGTCGATTCGATAACTAATGACTTAAGCGGACAGATTTCTCAGGTTTTTACTACATATGAAAACTTTTCACATTCTCCCGTGCAACGGCACTGCTAGTCCTGCTTTGATGCAAAATCTTAAGTTCCTAGCTCATGTCCAAGGCACCAAAGAAGGGTAAAAAGTCAATAATCGATACCTAAAACTTGAATTTTACTACTTCTTACTGGCTATTACATCAACTTAGAAGCTTCATCTGTGTTCTACTATGGTGCTTTTAGTGTCTCCGCATACCGCAGCACGCGACATAGCTTTGCAGACGATAAATGTAACCGTTTCAGACAGAAGTGCTGCCAGTGTGACGATCTGGCTTTTAGTCGATTCGATAACAAATAACGAAAACGGACGGATTTCTCAGGTTTTTGCTACATATGAACACTTTTCACATTCTCCCGTGCAACGCGGCTGCTACTCCTCCTTTCATGCAAAATCATAAGTTCCTAGCTCATGTCCAAGGCACCAAAGAAGATTAAAAAGTCAATAATCGATACCTAAAACTTGAATAGTACTACTACTTACTGGCTATTACATCAACTTAGAAGTTTCATCTGTGTTCTACTATGGTGCTTTTAGTGTCTCCGCATACCGCAGCACGCGATATAGCTTTGCAGACGACAAGTACAACCGTTTCAGAGAGAAGAACGGCCAATGTGACGATCTGGCTTTAAGTCGATTCGATAACAAATGACGAAAACGGACAGATTTCTCATGTTTATACTACTTATGAAAACTTTTCACATTCTCAAGTGCAACGCGGCTGCTAAATCTCCTTTCATGCAAAATCTTAAGTTCCTAGCTCATGTATAAATCAACAAAGAAGGGTAAAAAGTCAATAATGTATACCTAAAACTTGAATTGTACTGCTTCTTACTGGCTATTACATCAATTTAGAAGCTTCATCTGTGTTCTACTATGGTGCTTTTAGTGTCTCCGCATACCGCAGCACACGACATAGCTTTGCAGACGATAAATGTAACCGTTTCAAACAGAAGTGCGGCCAGTGTGACGATCTGGCTTTAAGTCGATTCGATAACAAATAAGGAAAACGGACGGATTTCTCAGGTTATTGCTACATATGAACACTTTTCACATTCTCCCGTGCAACGCCGATGCTAGTCCTCCTTTCATGCAAAATCATAAGTTCCTAGCTCATGTCCAAGGCATCAAAGAAGGGTAAATAGTCAATAATCGACACCTAAAACTTGAATTGTACTACTTCTTACTGGCTATTACATCAACTTAGGAGCTTCATCTGTGTTCTACTATGGTGCTTTTAGTGTCTTCGCATACTGCAGCACGCGACATAGCTTTTCAGACGATAAGTACAACCATTTTAGAGAGAAGAGCGGCCAATGTGACGATCGGGCTTTAAGTCGATTCGATAACAAATGACGAAAACAGACGGATTTCTCAGGTTTTTACTACATATGAACACTTTTCACATTCTCCCGTGCAACTCGGCTGCTAGTCCTCCTTTCATGCAGAATCTTAAGGTCCTAGCTCATGTCCAAGACACAAAGAAGGGTAAAAAGTCAATAATCGATACCTAAAACTTGAATTGTACTTCTTCTTACTGGCTATACATCAACTTAGAAGCTTCATCTGTGTTCTACTATGGTGCTTTTAGTGTCTCCGCATACCGCAGCACGCGACATAGCTTTGCAGACAATAAATGTAACCGTTTCAGACAGAAGAGCGGCCAATGTGACGACCTTGCTTTAAGACGATTCGATAACAAATGACGAAAGCGGACAGATTTCTCAGGTTTTTACTACATATGGAAACTTTTCACATCCTCCCGTGCAACGCGGCGGCTAGTCCTCCTTTCATGCAAAATCTTAAGTTCCTAGCTCATGTCAAAGGCACCAAAGCCAGCTAAAAATTCAATAATCGATAACTAAATCTTGAATTGTACTACTTCTTACTGGCTATTACATCAACTTAGAAGCTTCATCCGTGTTTTGCTATGGTGGTTTTAGTGTCTCCGCATTCCGCAACACGCGACATAGCTTTGCAGACGATAAGTACAACCGTTTCAGAGAGAAGAGCGGCCAATGTGACGATCTTGCTTTAAGTCGATTCGACAACAAATCACGAAAACGGACGGATTTCTCAGGTTTTTACTACTTATGAACATTTTCCACATTCTCCCATGCAACGCGGCTGCTAGTCATCCTTTCATGCAAAACCTTAAGGTCCTAGATCATGTCCAAGGCACCAAAGATAGCTAAAAAGTCAATAATCGATACCTAAAACTTGAACTGTACTACTTCTTACTGGATATTACATCAACTTAGAAGCTTCATCTGTGTTCCACTATGGTGCTTTTAGTGTCTCCGCATACCGCAGCACGCGACATTGCTTTGCAGACGACAAGTACAACCGTTGTCGAGAGAAGAGCGGCCAATGTGACGATCTGGCTTTAAGTCGATTCGATAACAAATGACGAAAACGGAGGGATTTCTCAGGTTTTTACTACATATGAACACTTTCCACATTCTCCCGTGCAACGCGGTTGCTGGTCTTCCTTTCATGCAAAACCTTAAGTTCCTAGCTCATGTCCAAGCCACCAAAGAAGGGTAAAAAGTCAAGAATGGATACCTAAAACTTGAATTGTACTACTTCTTACTGGCTATTACCTCAACTTAGAAGCTTCATCTGTGTTCTACTATGGTACTTTTAGTGTCTCCGCATACCGCAGTACGCGACATAGCCTTGCAGACGATAAATGTAACAGTTTCACGCAGACGTGCGGCCAATGTGACGATCTGGCTTTAAGTCTATTCGATAACAAATAACGAAAACGGACGGATTTCTCAAGTTTTTACTACATATGAACACTTTTCACATTCTCCCGTGCAACTCGGCTGCTAGTCCTCTTTTCATGCAGAATCTTAAGGTCCTAGCTTATGTACAAGGCACCAAAGGCAGCTAAAAAGTAAATAATCGATACCTAAAAATGAACTGTATTACTTCTTACTGGCTATTACATCAACTTAGAAGCTTCATCTGTGTTCTACTATGGTACTTTTAGTGTCTCCGCATAAAGTAGCACGCGACATAGCTTTTCAGACGATAAGTACAAACATTTTAGAGAGAAGAGCGGCCAATGTGGCGATCGGTCTTTAAGTCGATTCGATAACAAATGACGAAAACGGACGGATTTCTCAGGTTTTTACTAAATATGAACACTTTTCACATTCTCCCGTGCAACTCGGCTGCTAATCCTCCTTTCATGCAGAATCTTAAGGTCCTAGCTCATGTCCAAGGCACCAAAGAAGGGTAAGAAGTCAATAATCGATCCCTAAAACTTGAATTTTACTTCCTCTTACTGGCTATTACATCAACTTAGAAGTTTCATCTGTGGTCTACTATGGTGCTTTTAGTGTCTCCTCATACCGCAGCACGCGACATAGCTTAGCAGACGATAAATGTAACCGTTTCAGACAGAAGAGCGGCCAATGTGACGATCTGGCTTTAAGTCGATTCGATAACTAATGACTTAAGCGGACAGATTTCTCCGGTTTTTACTACATATGAAAACTTTTCACATTCTCCCGTGCAACGGCGCTGCTAGTCCTGCTTTGATGCAAAATCTTAAGTTCCTAGCTCATGTCCAAGGCACCAAAGAAGGGTAAAAAGTCAATAATCGATACCTAAAACTAGAATTTTACTACTTCTTACTGGCTATTACATCAACTTAGAAGCTTCATCTGTGTTCTACTATGGTGCTTTTAGTGTCTCCGCATACCGCAGCACGCGACATAGCTTTGCAGACGATAAATGTAACCGTTTCAGACAGAAGTGCGGCCAGTGTGACGATCTGGCTTTTAGTCGATTCGATAACAAATAACGAAAACGGACGGATTTCTCAGGTTTTTGCTACATATGAACACTTTTCACATTCTCCCGTGCAACGCGGCTGCTACTCCTAATTTCATGCAAAATCATAAGTTCCTAGCTCATGTCCAAGGCACCAAAGCCATCTAAAAAGTCAATAATCGATACCTAAAACTTGAACTGTACTACTTCTTACTGGCTATTACATCAACTTAGAAGCTTCATCTGTGTTCTACAATGGTGCTTTTAGTGTTTCCGCATAACGCAGCACGCGACATAGCTTTGCAGACGATAAGTACAACCATTTCAGAGAGAAGAGCGGCCAATGTGACGATCTGGCTTTAAGTCGATTCGATAACAAATAACGAAAACGGACGGATTTCTCAGGTTTTTGCTACATATGACCACTTTTCACATTCTCCCGTGCAACGCGGCTGCTACTCCTAATTTCATGCAAAATCATAAGTTCCTAGCTCATGTCCAAGGCACCAAAGCCATCTAAAAAGTCAATAATCGATACCTAAAACTTGAACTGTACTACTTCTTACTGGCTATTACATCAACTTAGAAGCTTCATCTGTGTTCTACTATGGTGCTTTTAGTGTCTCCGCATACCGCAGCACTCGATATAGCTTTGCAGACGACAAGTACAACGGTTTCAGAGAGAAGAGCGGCCAATGTGATGATCTGGCTTTAAGTCGATTCGATAACAAATGACGAAAACGGACAGATTTCTCATGTTTTTACTACTTATGAAAACTTTTCACATTCTCCCGTGCAACGCGGCTGCTAATCCTCCTTTCATGCAAAATCTTAAGTTCCTAGCTCATGTCGAAGGCACCAAAGAAGGGTAAAAAGTCAATAATCGATACCTAAAGCTTGAATTTTTCTTCTTCTTACTGGCTAATACATCAACTTAGAAGCTTCATCTGTGTTCTACTATGGTGCTTTTAGTGTCTCCGCATACCGAAGCACGCGACATAGCTTTGCAGACGATAAGTACAACCGTTTCAGAGAGAATAGCGGCCAATGTGACGATCTGGCATTAAGTCGAGTCGATAACAAATGACGAAAACGGACGGATTTCTCAGGGATTTTACTACATATGAACACTTTTCACATTCTCCTGTGCAACGGGGCTGCTAGTCCTCCTTTGATGCAAAGTCTTAAGTTCCTAGCTCATGTCCAAGGCACCAAAGAAGGGTAAAAAGTCAATAATCGATACCTAAAACTTGAATTTTACTACTTCTTACTGGCTATTACATCAACTTAGAAGCTTCATCTGTGTTCTACTATGGTGCTTTTAGTGTCTCCGCATACCGCAACACGCGACGTAGCTTTGCAGACGATATGACAACCGTTTGAGAGAGAAGAGCGGCCAATGTGACGATCTGGCTTTAAGTCGATTCGATAACAAATGACGATAACGGACGGATTTCTCAGGTTTTTAATACATATGACCACTTTCCACATTCTCCCGTGCAACGCGGCTGCTAGTCCCACTTTAATGCAAAATCTTAAGTTCCTAGCTGATGTCCAAGGTACCAAAGAATTGTAAAAAGTCAATAATCGATACCTAAAACTTGAACTGTACTACTTCATACTGGCTATTACATCAACTTAGAAGCTTCATCTGTGTTCTACTATGGTGCTTTTGGTGTCTTCGAATACTGCAGCACGGGACATAGCTTTTCAGACGATAAGTACAACCATTTTAGAGAGAAGAGCGGCCAATGTGACGATCGGGCTTTAAGTCGATTCGATAACAAATGACGAAAACGGACGGATTTCTCAGGTTTTTACTACATATGAACACTTTTCACATTCTCCCGTTAACTCGGCTTCTAGTCCTCCTTTCTTGCAGAATCGTAAGGTCCTAGCTCATGTCCAAGGCACCAAAGAAGGGTAAAAAGTCAAGAATGGATACCTAAAACTTGAATTGTACTACTTCTTACTGGCTATTACATCAACGTAGATGCTTCATCTGTCTTCTACTATGGTGCTTTTAGCGTCTCCGCATACCGCAGCACGCGACATTGCTTTGCAGACGTTAAGTACAACCGTTTCAGAGAGAAGAGCGGCCAATGTGACGACCTTTCTTTAAGTCGATTCGATAACAAATGAAGAAAACGGACGGATTTCTCAGGGATTTTACTACATATGAACACTTTTCATATTCTCCCGTGCAACGCGGCTGCTAGTCCTCCTTTCATTCAAAATCTTAAGTTCCTAGCTCATGTCCAAGGCACCAAAGAAGGGTAAGAAGTCAATAATCGATACCTAAAACTTGAATTGTACTACTTCTTACTGGCTATTACATCAACTTAGAAGCTTCATCTGTGTTCTACTATGGTCTTTTAGTGTCTCCGCATACCGCAGCACGCGACATAGCTTTGCAGACGATAAATGTAACAGTTTCAGACAGAAGAGCGGCCAATGTAACGATCTGGCTTTAAGTCGATTCGATAACAAATGACGAAAGCGGACAGATTTCTCAGGTTTTTACTACATACGAACGCTTATCACATTCTCCCGTGCGACGGGGCTGCTAGTCCTCCTTTGGTGCAAAATCTTAAGATCGTAGCTCATGTCGAAGGCACCAAAGAAGTGTAAAAAGTCAATATTCGATACCTAAAGCTTGAATTTTTCTACTTCTTACTGGCAATTACATCAACTTAGAAGCTTCATCTGTGTTCTACTATGGTGCTTTTAGTGTCTCCGCATACCGCAGCACGCGACATAGCTTTGCAGACGATAAATGTAACCGTTTCAGAGAGAAGAGCGGCCAGTGTGACATCTGGCATTAAGTCGATTCGATAACACATGACGAAAACGGACGGATTTCTCAGGTTTTTACTACATATGAACGCTTTTCACATTCTCCCGTGCAACGCGGCTGCTAGTCCTCCTTTCATGCAATATCATAAGTTCCTAGCTCAAGTCCAAGGCACCAAAGAAGGGTAAAAATTCAATAACCTATACCTAAAACTTGAATTGTACTATTACTTACTGGCTATTACATTAACTTAGAAACTTCATCTGTGTTCTACTATGGTGCTTTTAGTGACTCCACATACCGCAGCACGCGACATGGCTTTGCAGACGATAAATGTAACCGTTTCAGGCAGATGTACGGCCAATGTGACGATCTGGCTTTAAGTCGATTCGATAACAAATGACGAAAACGGACGGATTTCTCAAGGTTTTTGCTACATATGAACACTTTCCACATTCTCCCGTGCAACGCGGCTGCTAGTCCTCCTTTGATGCAAAATCTTAAGTTCCTAGCTCATGTCCAAGGCACCAAAGAAGGGTAAAAAGTCAAATAATCGATACCTAAAACTTGAATTCTACTACTTCTTACTGGCTATTACATCAACTTAGAAGCTTCATCTGTGTTCCACTATGGTGCTTCTAGTGTCTCCGAATACCGCAGCAAGCGACGTAGCTTTGCATACGATACGTACAACCATTTTAGAGAGAAGAGCGGCCAATGTGACGATCTGGCTTTAAGTCGATTCGATAACAAATGACGAAAACCGAGTGATTTCTCAGGTTCTTACTACATATGAAAATTCTCACATTCTCCCGTGCAACGCGGCTGTTAGTCCTCGTTTGATGCAAAATCTTAAGTTCCTAGCTCATGTCCAAGGCACCAAAGAAGGGTAAAAAGTCAATAATCGATACGTAAAACTTGAATTGTACTACTTCTTACTGGGTATTACATCAACTTAGAAGCTTCATCTGTGTTCTACTATGGTGCTTATAGTGTCTCCGCATACCACAGCACGCGACATAGCTTTGCAGACAATAAGTACAACCCTTTCAGAGAGAAGAGCGGCCAATGTGACGATCTGGCTTTATGTCGATTCGATAACAAACGACGAAAACGGACGGATTTCTCAGGTTTTTACTACATATGAACACTTTTCACATTCTCCCGTGCAACTCGGCTCCTAGTCCTCCTTTCATGCAGAACCTTAAGGTCCCAACTCATGTCGAAGGCACCAAAGCCAGCTAAAAAAGTCAATAATCGATACCTGAAACTTGAATTGTACTACTTCTTACTGGCTATTACATCAACTTAGAAGCTTCATCTGTGTTCTATTATGGTGCTTTTAGTGTCTCCGCATACCGCAGCACGCGACATAGCTTTGCAGACGATAATTACAACCGTTTCAGAGAGAAGAGCGGCAAATGTGACGATCTGGCTTTAAGTCGATTCGATAACACATGACGAAAACGGACGAATTTCTCATGTTTTTACTACATATGACCACTTTGCACATCCTCCCGTGCAACGCGGCTGCTAGTCCCACTCTCATGCAAAATCTTAAGTTCCTAGCTCATGTCCAAGGTACCAAAGAAGGGTAAAAAGTCAATAATCGATACCTAAAACTTGAATTTTGCTACTTCTTACTGGCTATTACATCAACTTAGAAGCTTCATCTGTGTTCTACTATGGTGCTTTTAGTGTCTCCGCATACCGCAGCACGCGACATAGCTTTGCAGACTATAAATGTAACCGTTTCAGACAGAAGTGCGGCCAGTGTGACGATCTGGCTTTAAGTCGATTCGATAACAAATAAAGAAAACGGACGGATTTCTCAGGTTTTTGCTACATATGAACACTTTTCACATTCTCCCGTGCAACGCCGATGATAGTCCTCCTTTCATGCAAAATCATAAGTTCCTAGCTCATGTCCAAGGCATCAAAGAAGGGTAAAAAGTCAATAATCGATACCTAAAACTTGAATTGTACTACTTCTTACTGGCTATTACATCAACTTAGAAGCTTCATCTGTGTTCTACTATGGTGCTTTTAGTGTCTCCGCATACCGCAGCACGCGACATAGCTTTGCAGACGACAAGTACAACCGTTTCAGAGACAAGAGCGGTCAATGTGACGATCTGGCTTTAAGTCGATTCGATAACAAATGACGAAAACGGACGGATTTCTCAGGTTTTTACTACATATGAACGCTTGTCACATTCTCCCGTGCAACGCGGCTGCTAGTCCTCCTTTCATGCAATATCATAAGTTCCTAGCTCAAGTCCAAGGCATCAAAGAAGGGTAAAAAGTCAATAACCTATACCTAAAACTTGAATTGTACTACTTCTTACTGGCTATTACATTAACTTAGAAACTTCATCTGTGTTCTACTATGGTGCTTTTAGTGTCTCCACATACCGCAGCACGCGACATGGCTTTGCAGACGATAAATGTAACCGTTTCAGAAAGAAGTACGGCCAATGTGACGATCTGGCTTTAAGTCGATTCGATAACAAATGACGATAACGGACGGATTTCTCCGGTTTTACTACATATGAACACTTTCCACATTCTCCCGTGCAACGCGGCTGCTAGTCCTCCTTTGATGCAAAATCTTAAGTTCCTAGCTCATGTCCAAGGCACCAAAGAAGGTTAAAAAGTCAATAATCGATACCTAAAACTTGAATTCTACTACTTGTTACTGGCTATTACATCAACTTAGAAGCTTCATCTGTGTTCTACTATGGTGCTTTTAGTGTCTCCGCGCACCGCATCACGCGACATAGCTTTGCAGACGATAAATGCAACCGTTTCAGACAGAAGTGCGGTGAGTGTGACGATCTGGCTTTAAGTCGATTCGATAACAAATGACGAAAACGGACGGATTTCTCAGGTTTTTACTACATACGAACGCTTTTCACATTCTCCCGTGCAACGCGGCTGCTACTCCTCCTTTCATGCAAGATCATAAGTTCCTAGCTCATGTCCAAAACACCAAAGAAGGGTAAAAAGTCAATAATCGATACCTAAAGCTTGAATTTTTTTACTTCTTACTGGCTATTACATCAACTTAGATGCTTCATCTGTGTTTTACTATGGTGCTTTTAGTGTCTCCGCATACCGCAGTAAGCGACTTAGCTTTGCACATGATACATACAACAATTTTAGAGAGAAGAGCGGCCAATGTGACGATCTGGCTTTAAGTCGATTCGATAACAAATGACGAAAACGGACAGATTTCTCAGGTTCTTACGACATATGAAAATTTTTCACATTCTCCTGTGCAACGCGGCTGTTAGTCCTCGTTTGATGCAAAATCTTAAGTTCCTAGCTCATGTCCAAGGCACCAAAGAAGGGTAAAAAGAAAATAATCGATACGTAAAACTTGAATTGTACTACTTCTTACTGGGTATTACATCAACTTAGAAGCTTCATCTGTGTGGTACTATGGTGCTTATAGTGTCTCCGCATACCACAGCACGCGACATAGCTTTGCAGACAATAAGTACAACCCTTTCAGAGAGAAGAGCGGCCAATTTGACGATCTGGCTTTAAGTCGATTCTATAACAAACTACGAAAACGGACGGATTTCTCAGGTTTTTACTACATATGAACACTTTTCACATTCTCCCGTGCAACTCGGCTCCTAGTCCTCCTTTCATGCAGAACCTTAAGGTCCTAGCTCATGTCGAAGGCACCAAAGCCAGCTAAAAAGACAATAATCGATACATGAAACTTGAATTGTACTACTTCTTACTGGCAATTACATCAACTTAGAAGCTTCATCTGTGTTCTACCATGGTGCTTTTGGTGTCTTCGCATACTGCAGCACGCGACGTAGCTTTTCAGACGATAAGTACAACCATTTTAGAGAGAAGAGCGGCCAATGTGACGATCGGGCTTTAAGTCGATTCGATAACAAATGACGAAAACGGACGGATTTCTCAGGTTTTTACTACATATGAACACTTTTCACATTCTCCCGTGCAATTCGGCTGCTAGTCCTCCTTTCATGCAGAATCTTAAGGTCCTAGCTCATGTCCAAGACAGCAAAGAAGGGTAAAAAGTCAATAATCGATACCTAAAACTTGAATTGTACTACTTCTTACTGGCTATACATCAACTTAGAAGCTTCATCTGTGTTCTACTATGGTGCTTTTAGTGTCTCCGCATACCGCAGCACGCGACATAGCTTTGCAGACAATAAATGTAACCGTTTCAGACAGAAGAGCGGCCAATGTGATGATCTGGCTTTAAGTCGATTCGATAACAAATGACGAAAGCGGACAGATTTCTCAGGTTTTTACTACATATGAAAACTTTTCACATTCTCCCTTGCAACGGGGCTGCTAGTCCTCCTTTACTGCAAAATCGTAAGTTCCTAGCTCATGGCCATGGCACCAAAGAAGGGTAAAAAGTCAATAATCGATACCTAAAACTTGAATTTATCTACTTCTTACTGGCTATTACATCAACTTAGAAGCTTCATCTGAGTTCTACTATGGTGCTTTTAGTGTCTCCGCATACCGCAGCACGCGACATAGCTTTGCAGACGATAAATGTAACCGTTTCAGACAGAAGTGCGGCCAGTGTGACGATCTGGCTTTAAGTCGATTCGATAACAAATGACGAAAACGGACGGATTTCTCAGGTTTTTGCTACATATGAACACTTTTCACATTCTCCCGTGCAACGCCGATGCTAGTCCTCCTTTCATGCAAAATCATAAGTTCCTAGCTCATGTCCAAGGCATCAAAGAAGGGTAAAAAGTCAATAATCGATACCTAAAACTTGAATTGTACTACTTCTTACTGGCTATTACATCAACTTAGAAGCTTCATCTGTGTTCTACTATGGTGCTTTTAGTGTCTCCGCATACCGCAGCACGCGACATAGCTTTGCAGACGACAAGTACAACCGTTTCAGAGACAAGAGCGGTCAATGTGACGATCTGGCTTTAAGTCGATTCGATAACAAATGACGAAAACGGATAGATTTCTCAGGTTTTTACTACTTATGAAAACTTTTCACATTCTCACGTGCAACGCGGCTGCTAATCCTCCTTTCATGCAAAACCTTACGTTCCTAGCTCATGTATAAGGCAACAAAGACGGGTAGAAAGTCAATAATGGATACCTAAAACTTGAATTGTACTACTTCTTACTGGCTTCTTCATCAATTTAGAAGCTTCATCTGTGTTCTACTATGGTGTTTTTAGTGTCTCCGCATACCGCAGCACGCGACATAGCTTTGCAGACGAAAAATACAACCATTTCAGAGAAAAGAGCGGCCAATGTGACGATCTGGCTTTAAGTCGATTCGATAACAAATGACGAAAACGGACGGATTTCTCAGGATTTTACTACATACGAACGCTTTTCACATTTTCCCGTGCAACGGGGCTGCTACTCCTCCTTTGATGCAAAATCTTAAGTTCGTAGCTCATGTCGAAGGCACCAATGGAGGGTAAAAAGTCAATAATCGATACCTAAAGCTTGAATTTTTCTACTTCTTACTGGCTATTACATCAACTTGGAAACTTCATCTGTGTTCTACTATGGTGCTTCTAGTGTCTCCGCATACCGCATCACGCGACATAGCTTTGCAGACGATAAATGCAACCGTTTCAGACAGAAGTGCGGTGAGTGTGACGATCTGGCTTTAAGTCGATTCGATAACAAATGACGAAAACGGGCGGATTTCTCAGGTTTTTACTACTTACGAACGCTTTTCACATTCTCCCGTGCAACGCGGCTGCTACTCCTCCTTTCATGCAAAATCATAAGTTCCTACCTCATGTCCAAGGCACCAAAGAAGGGTAAAAAGTCAATAATCGATACCTAAAGCTTGAATTTTTTTACTTCTTACTGGCTATTACATCAACTTAGATGCTTCATCTGTGTTTTACTATGGTGCTTTTAGTGTCTCCGCATACCGCAGTAAGCGACTTAGCTTTGCACATGATACATACAACAATTTTAGAGAGAAGAGCGGCCAATGTGACGATCTGGCTTTAAGTCGATTCGATAACAAATGACGAAAACGGACAGATTTCTCAGGTTCTTACGACATATGAAAATTTTTCACATTCTCCTGTGCAACGCGGCTGTTAGTCCTCGTTTGATGCAAAATCTTAAGTTCCTAGCTCATGTCCAAGGCACCAAAGAAGGGTAAAAAGAAAATAATCGATACGTAAAACTTGAATTGTACTACTTCTTACTGGGTATTACATCAACTTAGAAGCTTCATCTGTGTGGTACTATGGTGCTTATAGTGTCTCCGCATACCACAGCACGCGACATAGCTTTGCAGACAATAAGTACAACCCTTTCAGAGAGAAGAGCGGCCAATTTGACGATCTGGCTTTAAGTCGATTCTATAACAAACTACGAAAACGGACGGATTTCTCAGGTTTTTACTACATATGAACACTTTTCACATTCTCCCGTGCAACTCGGCTCCTAGTCCTCCTTTCATGCAGAACCTTAAGGTCCTAGCTCATGTCGAAGGCACCAAAGCCAGCTAAAAAGACAATAATCGATACATGAAACTTGAATTGTACTACTTCTTACTGGCAATTACATCAACTTAGAAGCTTCATCTGTGTTCTACCATGGTGCTTTTGGTGTCTTCGCATACTGCAGCACGCGACGTAGCTTTTCAGACGATAAGTACAACCATTTTAGAGAGAAGAGCGGCCAATGTGACGATCGGGCTTTAAGTCGATTCGATAACAAATGACGAAAACGGACGGATTTCTCAGGTTTTTACTACATATGAACACTTTTCACATTCTCCCGTGCAATTCGGCTGCTAGTCCTCCTTTCATGCAGAATCTTAAGGTCCTAGCTCATGTCCAAGACAGCAAAGAAGGGTAAAAAGTCAATAATCGATACCTAAAACTTGAATTGTACTACTTCTTACTGGCTATACATCAACTTAGAAGCTTCATCTGTGTTCTACTATGGTGCTTTTAGTGTCTCCGCATACCGCAGCACGCGACATAGCTTTGCAGACAATAAATGTAACCGTTTCAGACAGAAGAGCGGCCAATGTGATGATCTGGCTTTAAGTCGATTCGATAACAAATGACGAAAGCGGACAGATTTCTCAGGTTTTTACTACATATGAAAACTTTTCACATTCTCCCTTGCAACGGGGCTGCTAGTCCTCCTTTACTGCAAAATCGTAAGTTCCTAGCTCATGGCCATGGCACCAAAGAAGGGTAAAAAGTCAATAATCGATACCTAAAACTTGAATTTATCTACTTCTTACTGGCTATTACATCAACTTAGAAGCTTCATCTGAGTTCTACTATGGTGCTTTTAGTGTCTCCGCATACCGCAGCACGCGACATAGCTTTGCAGACGATAAATGTAACCGTTTCAGACAGAAGTGCGGCCAGTGTGACGATCTGGCTTTAAGTCGATTCGATAACAAATGACGAAAACGGACGGATTTCTCAGGTTTTTGCTACATATGAACACTTTTCACATTCTCCCGTGCAACGCCGATGCTAGTCCTCCTTTCATGCAAAATCATAAGTTCCTAGCTCATGTCCAAGGCATCAAAGAAGGGTAAAAAGTCAATAATCGATACCTAAAACTTGAATTGTACTACTTCTTACTGGCTATTACATCAACTTAGAAGCTTCATCTGTGTTCTACTATGGTGCTTTTAGTGTCTCCGCATACCGCAGCACGCGACATAGCTTTGCAGACGACAAGTACAACCGTTTCAGAGACAAGAGCGGTCAATGTGACGATCTGGCTTTAAGTCGATTCGATAACAAATGACGAAAACGGATAGATTTCTCAGGTTTTTACTACTTATGAAAACTTTTCACATTCTCACGTGCAACGCGGCTGCTAATCCTCCTTTCATGCAAAACCTTACGTTCCTAGCTCATGTATAAGGCAACAAAGACGGGTAGAAAGTCAATAATGGATACCTAAAACTTGAATTGTACTACTTCTTACTGGCTTCTTCATCAATTTAGAAGCTTCATCTGTGTTCTACTATGGTGTTTTTAGTGTCTCCGCATACCGCAGCACGCGACATAGCTTTGCAGACGAAAAATACAACCATTTCAGAGAAAAGAGCGGCCAATGTGACGATCTGGCTTTAAGTCGATTCGATAACAAATGACGAAAACGGACGGATTTCTCAGGATTTTACTACATACGAACGCTTTTCACATTTTCCCGTGCAACGGGGCTGCTACTCCTCCTTTGATGCAAAATCTTAAGTTCGTAGCTCATGTCGAAGGCACCAATGGAGGGTAAAAAGTCAATAATCGATACCTAAAGCTTGAATTTTTCTACTTCTTACTGGCTATTACATCAACTTGGAAACTTCATCTGTGTTCTACTATGGTGCTTCTAGTGTCTCCGCATACCGCATCACGCGACATAGCTTTGCAGACGATAAATGCAACCGTTTCAGACAGAAGTGCGGTGAGTGTGACGATCTGGCTTTAAGTCGATTCGATAACAAATGACGAAAACGGGCGGATTTCTCAGGTTTTTACTACTTACGAACGCTTTTCACATTCTCCCGTGCAACGCGGCTGCTACTCCTCCTTTCATGCAAAATCATAAGTTCCTAGCTCATGTCCAAGGCACCAAAGAAGGGTAAAAAGTCAATAATCGATACCTAAAGCTTGAATTTTTTTACTTCTTACTGGCTATTACATCAACTTAGAAGCGTCATCTGTGTTTTACTATGGTGCTTTTAGTGTCTCCGCATACCGCAGCAAGCGACTTAGCTTTGCACACGATACGTACAACCATTTTAGAGAGAAGAGCGGCCAATGTGACGATCTGGCTTTAAGTCGATTCGATAACAAATGACGAAAACGGACCGATTTCTCAGGTTCTTACTACATATGAAAATTTCTCACATTCTCCCGTGCAAGCGGCTGTTAGTCCTCGTTTGATGCAAAATCTTAAGTTCCTAGCTCATGTCCAAGGTACCAAAGAAGGGTAAAAAGTCAATAATCGATACCTAAAACTTGAATTGTACTACTTCTTACTGGCTATACATCAACTTAGAATCTTCATCTGTGTTCTACTATGGTGCTTTTGGTGACTTCGCATACTGCAGCACGCGACATAGCTTTTCAGACGATAAGTACAACCATTTTAGAGAGAAGAGCGGCCAATGTGACGATCGGGCTTTAAGTCGATTCGATAACAAATGACCAAATCTGACGGATTTTTCAGGTTTTTACTACATATGAACACTTTTCACATTCTCCCGTGCAACTCGGCTGCTAGTCCTCCTTTCATGCAGAATCTTAAGGTCCTAGCTCATGTCCAAGACAGCAAAGAAGGGTAAAAAGTCAATAATCGATACCAAAAACTTGAATTGTACTACTTCTTACTGGCTATACATCAACTTAGAAGCTTCATCTGTGTTCTACTATGGTGCTTTTAGTGTCTCCGCATACCGCAGCACGCGACATAGCTTTGCAGACAATAAATGTAACCGTTTCAGGCAGAAGAGCGGCCAATGTGACGATCTGGCTTTAAGTCGATTCGATAACAAATGACGAAAGCGGACAGATTTGTCAGGTTTTTACTACATATGAAAACTTATCACACTCTCCCGTGCAACGGGGCTGCTAGTCCTCCTTTGATGCAAAATCTTAAGTACCTAGCTCATGTCCAAGGCACCAAAGAAGGGTAAAAAGTCAATAATCGATACCTAAAACTTGAATTTTGTTACTTCTTACTGGCTATTACATCAACTTAGAAGCTTCATCTGTGTTCTGCTATGGTGCTTTTAGTGTCTCCGCATACCGCAGCACGCGACATAGCTTTGCAGACGATAAATTTAACCGTTTCAGACAGAAGTGCGGCCAGTGTGACGATCTGGCTTTAAGTCGATTCGATAACAAATAAGGAAAACGGACAGATTTGTCAGGTTTTTACTACATATGAACGCTTTTCACATTCTCCCGTGCAACGCGGCTGCTAGTCCTCCTTTCATGCAATATCATAAGTTCCTAGCTCAAGTCCAAGGCACCAAAGAAGGGTAAAAAGTCAATAACCTATACCTAAAACTTGAATTGTACTACTTCTTACTGGCTATTACATTAACTTAGAAACTTCATCTGTGTTCTACTATGGTGCTCTTAGTGTCTCCACATACCGCACCACGCGACATGGCTTTGCAGACGATAAATGTAACCGTTTCAGACAGAAGTACGGCCAATGTGACGATCTGGCTTTAAGTCGATTCGATAACAAATAAGGAAAACGGACGGATTTCTCAGGTTTTTACTACATACGAACGCTTTTCACATTCTCCCGTGCAACGCGGCTGCTAGTCCTCCTTTCATGCAAAATCATAAGGTTCTAGCTCATGTCCAAGGCACCAAAGCCATCTAAAAAGTGAATAATCGATACCTAAAACTTGAACTGTACTACTTCTTACTGGCTATTACATCAACTTAGAAGCTTCATCTGTGTTCTACTATGGTGCTTTTAGTGTTTCCGCATAACGCAGCACGCGACATAGCCTTGCAGACGATAAGTACAACCGTTTCAGAGAGAAGAGCGGCCAATGTGACGATCTGGCTTTAAGTCGATTCGATAACAAATGACGAAAACGGACAGATTTCTCAGGTTCTTACTACATATGAAAATTTTTCACATTCTCCCGTGCAACGCGGCTGTTAGTCCTCGTTTGATGCAAAATCTTAAGTTCCTAGCTCATGTCCAAGGCACCAAAGAAGGGTAAAAAGTCTATAATCGATATGTAAAACTTGAATTGTACTACTTGTTACTGGGTATTACATCAACTTAGAAGCTTCATCTGTGTTCTACTATGGTGCTTATAGTGACTCCGCATACCACAGCACGCGACATAGCTTTGCAGACAATAAGTACAACCCTTTCAGAGAGAAGAGCGGCCAATGTGACGATCTGGCTTCAAGTCCATTCGATAACAAACGACGAAAACGGACGGATTTCTCAGGTTTTTACTACATATGAACACTTTTCACATTCTCCCGTGCAACTCGGCTCCTAGTCCTCCTTTCATGCAGAACCTTAAGGTCCTAGCTCATGTCGAAGGCACCAAAGCCAGCTAAAAAGTCAATAATCGATACCTGAAACTTGAATTGTACTACTTCTTACTGGCAATTACATCAACTTAGAAGCTTCATCTGTGTTCTACTATGGTGCTTTTGGTGTCTTCGCATACTGCAGCGCGCGACATAGCTTTTCAGACGATAAGTACAACCATTTTAGAGACAAGAGCGGCCAATGTGACGATCGGGCTTTAAGTCGATTCGATAACAAATGACGAAAATAGACGGATTTCTCAGGTTTCTACTACATATGAACACTTTTCACATTCTCCCGTGCAACTCGGCTGCTAGTCATCCTTTCATGCAGAATCTTAAGGTCCTAGCTCATGTCCAAGACAGCAAAGAAGGGTAAAAAGTCAATAATCGATACCTAAAACTTAAATTGTACTACTTCTTACTGGCTATACATCAACTTAGAAGTTTCATCTGTGTTCTACTATGGTGCTTTTAGTGTCTCCGCATACCGCAGCACGCGACATAGCTTTGCAGACAATAAATGTAACCGTTTCAGACAGAAGAGCGGCCAATGTGACGATCTGGCTTTAAGTCGATTCGATAACAAATGACGAAAACGGACCGATTTCTTAGGTTCTTACTACATATGAATATTTTTCACATTCTCCCGTGCAACGCGGCTGTTAGTCCTCGATTGATGCAAAATCTTAAATTCCTAGCTCATGTCCAAGGCACCAAAGAAGGGTAAAAAGTCAATAATCGACACGTAAAACTTGAATTGTACCACGTCTTACTGGGTATTACATCAGCTTAGAAGCTTCATCTGTGTTCTACTATGGTGCTTATAGTGTCTCCGCATACCACAGCACGCGACATAGCTTTTCAGACAATAAGTACAACCCTTTCAGAGAGAAGAGCGGCCAATGTGACGATCTGGCTTTAAGTCGATTCGATAACAAACGACGAAAACGGACGGATTTCTCAGGTTTTTACTACGTATGAACACTTTTCACATTCTCCCGTGCAACTCGGCTCCTAGTCCTCCTTTCATGCAGAACCTTAAGGTCCTAGCTCATGTCGAAGGCACCAAAGCCAGCTAAAAAGTCAATAATCGATACCTGAAACTTGAATTGTACTACTTCTTACTGGCAATTACATCAACTTGGAAGCTTCATCTGTGTTCTATTATGGTGCTTTTAGTGACTCCGCATACCGCAGCACGCGACATAGCTTTGCAGACGATAATTACAACCGTTTCAGAGAGAAGAGCGGCCAATGTGACGATCTGGCTTTAAGTCGATTCGATAACAAATGACGAAAACGGACGGATTTCTCAGGTTTTTACTACATATGACCACTTTGCACATTCTCCCGTGCAACGCGGCTGCTAGTCCCAGTTTCATGCAAAATCTTAAGTTCCTAGCTCATGTCCAAGTCCCCAAAGCCAGCTAAAAAGTCAATAATCGGTACCTAAAACGTTATTGTACTACTTCTTACTGGCTATTACATCAACTTAGAAGTTTCATCTGTTTTATACTATGGTGCTGTTAGTGTCTCCACATGCCGCAGCACGCGACATAGCTTTGCAGACGATAAATATAACCGTTTCAGAGAGAAGAGCGACCAATGTGACGATCCGGCTATAAGTCGATTCGATAACAAATGACGAAATCTGACGGATTTTTCAGGTTTTTACTACATATGAACACTTTTCACATTCTCCCGTGCAACTCAGCTGCTAGTCCTCCTTTCATGCAGAATCTTAAGGTCCTAGCTCATATCCAAGACAGCAAAGAAGGGTAAAAAGTCAATAATCGATACCAAAAACTTGAATTGTACTACTTCTTACTGGCTATACATCAACTTAGAAGCTTCATCTGTGTTCTACTATGGTGCTTTTAGTGTCTCCGCATACCGCAGCACGCGACATAGCTTTGCAGACAATAAATGTAACCGTTTCAGGCAGAAGAGCGGCCAATGTGACGATCTGGCTTTAAGTCGATTCGATAACAAATGACGAAAGCGGACAGATTTGTCAGGTTTTTACTACATATGAAAACTTATCACACTCTCCCGTGCAACGGGGCTGCTAGTCCTCCTTTGATGCAAAATCTTAAGTACCTAGCTCATGTCCAAGGCACCAAAGAAGGGTAAAAAGTCAATAATCGATACCTAAAACTTGAATTTTGTTACTTCTTACTGGCTATTACATCAACTTAGAAGCTTTATCTGTGTTCTGCTATGGTGCTTTTAGTGTCTCCGCATACCGCAGCACGCGACATAGCTTTGCAGACGATAAATTTAACCGTTTCAGACAGAAGTGCGGCCAGTGTGACGATCTGGCTTTAAGTCGATTCGATAACAAATAAGGAAAACGGACAGATTTGTCAGGTTTTTACTACATATGAACGCTTTTCACATTCTCCCGTGCAACGCGGCTGCTAGTCCTCCTTTCATGCAATATCATAAGTTCCTAGCTCAAGTCCAAGGCACCAAAGAAGGGTAAAAAGTCAATAACCTATACCTAAAACTTGAATTGTACTACTTCTTACTGGCTATTACATTAACTTAGAAACTTCATCTGTGTTCTACTATGGTGCTTTTAGTGTCTCCACATACCGCAGCACGCGACATGGCTTTGCAGACGATAAATGTAAGCGTTTCAGGCAGATGTACGGCCAATGTGACGATCTGGCTTTAAGTCGATTCGATAACAAATAAGGAAAACGGACGGATTTCTCAGGTTTTTACTACATACGAACGCTTTTCACATTCTCCCGTGCAACGCGGCTGCTAGTCCTCCTTTCATGCAAAATCATAAGGTCCTAGCTCATGTCCAAGACAGCAAAGAAGGGTAAAAAGTCAATAATCGATACCTAAATCTTGAATTGTACTACTTCTTACTGGCTATTACATCAACTTAGAAGCTTCATCTGTGTTCTACTATGGTGCTTTTAGTGTTTCCGCATAACGCAGCACGCGACATAGCCTTGCAGACGATAAGTACAACCGTTTCAGAGAGAAGAGCGGCCAATATGACGATCTGGCTTTAAGTCGATTCGATTACAAATGACGAAAACGGACAGATTTCTCAGGTTCTTACTACATATGAAAATTTTTCACATTCTCCCGTGCAACGCGGCTGTTAGTCCTCGTTTGATGCAAAATCTTAAGTTCCTAGCTCATGTCCAAGGCACCAAAGAAGGGTAAAAAGTCAATAATCGATATGTAAAACTTGAATTGTACTACTTCTTACTGGGTATTACATCAACTTAGAAGCTTAATCTGTGTTGTACTATGGTGCTTATAGTGTCTCCGCATACCACAGCACGCGACATAGCTTTGCAGACAATAAGTACAACCCTTTCAGAGAGAAGAGCGGGCAATGTGACGATCTGGCTTCAAGTCGATTCGATAACAAACGACGAAAACGGACGGATTTCTCAGGTTTTTACTACATATGAACACTTTTCACATTCTCCCGTGCAACTCGGCTCCTAGTCCTCCTTTCATGCAGAACCTTAAGGTCCTAGCTCATGTCGAAGGCACCAAAGCCAGCTAAAAAGTCAATAATCGATACCTGAAACTTGAATTGTACTACTTCTTACTGGCAATTACATCAACTTAGAAGCTTCATCTGTGTTCTACTATGGTGCTTTTGGTGTCTTCGCATACTGCAGCGCGCGACATAGCTTTTCAGACGATAAGTACAACCATTTTAGAGACAAGAGCGGCCAATGTGACGATCGGGCTTTAAGTCGATTCGATAACAAATGACGAAAATAGACGGATTTCTCAGGTTTCTACTACATATGAACACTTTTCACATTGTCCCGTGCAACTCGGCTGCTAGTCATCCTTTCATGCAGAATCTTAAGGTCCTAGCTCATGTCCAAGACAGCAAAGAAGGGTAAAAAGTCAATAATCGATACCTAAAACTTGAATTGTACTACTTCTTACTGGCTATACATCAACTTAGAAGTTTCATCTGTGTTCTACTATGGTGCTTTTAGTGTCTCCGCATACCGCAGCACGCGACATAGCTTTGCAGACAATAAATGTAACCGTTTCAGACAGAAGAGCGGCCAATGTGACGATCTGGCTTTAAGTCGATTCGATAACAAATGACGAAAACGGACCGATTTCTTAGGTTCTTACTACATATGAATATTTTTCACATTCTCCCGTGCAACGCGGCTGTTAGTCCTCGATTGATGCAAAATCTTAAATTCCTAGCTCATGTCCAAGGCACCAAAGAAGGGTAAAAAGTCAATAATCGACACGTAAAACTTGAATTGTACCACGTCTTACTGGGTATTACATCAGCTTAGAAGCTTCATCTGTGTTCTACTATGGTGCTTATAGTGTCTCCGCATACCACAGCACGCGACATAGCTTTTCAGACAATAAGTACAACCCTTTCAGAGAGAAGAGCGGCCAATGTGACGATCTGGCTTTAAGTCGATTCGATAACAAACGACGAAAACGGACGGATTTCTCAGGTTTTTACTACGTATGAACACTTTTCACATTCTCCCGTGCAACTCGGCTCCTAGTCCTCCTTTCATGCAGAACCTTAAGGTCCTAGCTCATGTCGAAGGCACCAAAGCCAGCTAAAAAGTCAATAATCGATACCTGAAACTTGAATTGTACTACTTCTTACTGGCAATTACATCAACTTGGAAGCTTCATCTGTGTTCTATTATGGTGCTTTTAGTGACTCCGCATACCGCAGCACGCGACATAGCTTTGCAGACGATAATTACAACCGTTTCAGAGAGAAGAGCGGCCAATGTGACGATCTGGCTTTAAGTCGATTCGATAACAAATGACGAAAACGGACGGATTTCTCAGGTTTTTACTACATATGACCACTTTGCACATTCTCCCGTGCAACGCGGCTGCTAGTCCCAGTTTCATGCAAAATCTTAAGTTCCTAGCTCATGTCCAAGTCCCCAAAGCCAGCTAAAAAGTCAATAATCGGTACCTAAAACGTTATTGTACTACTTCTTACTGGCTATTACATCAACTTAGAAGTTTCATCTGTTTTATACTATGGTGCTGTTAGTGTCTCCACATGCCGCAGCACGCGACATAGCTTTGCAGACGATAAATATAACCGTTTCAGAGAGAAGAGCGACCAATGTGACGATCCGGCTATAAGTCGATTCGATAACAAATGACGAAATCTGACGGATTTTTCAGGTTTTTACTACATATGAACACTTTTCACATTCTCCCGTGCAACGGGGCTGCTAGTCCTCCTTTGATGCAAATTCTTAAGTTCCTAGCTCATGTCCAAGGCACCAAAGAAGGTTAAAAGTCAATAATCGATACCCAAAGCTTGAATTTTTCTACTTCTTACTGGCTATTACATCAACTTAGAAACTTCATCTGTGTTCTACTATGGTGCATCTAGTGTCTCCGCATACCGCATCACGCGACATAGCTTTGCAGACGATAAATGCAACCGTTTCAGACAGAAGTGCGGTGAGTGTGACGATCTGGCTTTATGTCGATTCGATAACAAATGATGAAAACGGACGGATTTCTGAGGTTTTTACTACATACGAACGCTTTTGACATTCTCCCGTGCAACGCGGCTGCTACTCCTCCTTTCATGCAAAATCATAAGTTCCTAGCTCATGTCCAAGGCACCAAAGAAGGGTAAAAAGTCAATAATCGATACCTAAAACTTGAACTTTGTTACTTCTTACTGGCTATTACATCAACTTAGAAGCTTCATCTGTGTTCTACTATGGTGCTTTTAGTGTCTCCGCATACCGCAGCACGCGACATAGCTTTGCAGACGATAAATTTAACCGTTTCAGACAGAAGTGCGGCCAGTGTGACGATCTGGCTTTAAGTCGATTCGATAACAAATAAGGAAAACGGACAGATTTGTCAGGTTTTTACTACATATGAACGCTTTTTACATTCTCCCGTGCAACGCGGCTGCTAGTCCTCCTTTCATGCAATATCATAAGTTCCTAGCTCAAGTCCAAGGCACCAAAGAAGGGTAAAAAGTCAATAACCTATACCTAAAACTTGAATTGTACTACTTCTTACTGGCTATTACATTAACTTAGAAACTTCATCTGTGTTCTACTATGGTGCTTTTAGTGTCTCCACATACCGCAGCACGCGACATGGCTTTGCAGACGATAAATGTAAGCGTTTCAGGCAGATGTACGGCCAATGTGACGATCTGGCTTTAAGTCGATTCGATAACAAATAAGGAAAACGGACGGATTTCTCAGGTTTTTACTACATACGAACGCTTTTCACATTCTCCCGTGCAACGCGGCTGCTAGTCCTCCTTTCATGCAAAATCATAAGGTCCTAGCTCATGTCCAAGACAGCAAAGAAGGGTAAAAAGTCAATAATCGATACCTAAATCTTGAATTGTACTACTTCTTACTGGCTATTACATCAACTTAGAAGCTTCATCTGTGTTCTACTATGGTGCTTTTAGTGTTTCCGCATAACGCAGCACGCGACATAGCCTTGCAGACGATAAGTACAACTGTTTCAGAGAGAAGAGCGGCCAATATGACGATCTGGCTTTAAGTCAATTCGATTACAAATGACGAAAACGGACAGATTTCTCAGGTTCTTACTACATATGAAAATTTTTCACATTCTCCCGTGCAACACGGCTGTTAGTCCACGATTGATGCAAAATCTTAAGTTCCTAGCTCATGTCGAAGGCACCAAAGCCAGCTAAAAAGTCAATAATCGATACCTAAAACTTGAATTGTACTATTTTTTACTAGCTATTACATCAACTTAGATGCTTCATCTGTGTTCTGCTATGGTGCGTTTAGTGTCTCCGCATAACGCAGCACGCGACTTAGGTTTGCAGACGATAAATGTAACCGTTTCAGACAGAAGTGCGGCCAGTGTGACGATCTCGCTTTAAGTCGATTCGATAACAAATAAGGAAAACGGCCGGATTTCTCAGGTTTTTGCTACATATGAACACTTTTCACATTCTCCCGTGCAAAGCCGATGCTAGTCCTCCTTTCATGCAAAATCATAAGTTCCTAGCTCATGTCCAAGGCATCAAAGAAGGGTAAAAAGTCAATAATCGATACCTAAAACTTGAATTGTACTACTTCTTACTGGCTATTACATCAACGTAGAAGCTTCATCTGTGTTCTACTATGGTGCTTTTAGTGTCTCCGCATACCACAGCACGCGACATAGCTTTGCAGACGACAAGTACAACCGTTTCAGAAAGAAGAGCGGTCAATGTGACGATCTGGCTTTAAGTCGATTCGATAACAAATGACGAAAACGGACAGATTTCTCAGGTTTTAACTAATTATGAAAACTTTTCACATTCTCCCGTGCAACGCGGCTGCTAATCCTCCTTTCATGCAAAACCTTACGTTCCTAGCTCATGTATAAGGCAACAAAGACGGGTAGAAAGTCAATAATGGATACCTATAACTTGAATTGTACTACTTCTTACTGGCTTCTACATCAATTTAGAAGCTTCGTCTGTGTTCTACTATGGTGTTTTTAGTGTCTCCGCATACCGCAGCACGCGACATAGCTTTGCAGACGAAAAATGCAACCATTTCAGAGAAAAGAGCGGCCAATGTGACGATCTGGCTTTAAGTCGATTCGATAACAAATGACGAAAACGGACGGATTTCTCAGGATTTTACTACATACGAACGCTTTTCACATTCTCCCGTGCAACGGGGCTGCTAGTCCTCCTTTGATGCAAAGTCTTAAGTTCGTAGCTCATGTCGAAGGCACCAAAGAAGGGTAAAAAGTCAATAATCTATACCTAAAGCTTGAATTTTTCTACTTCTTACTGGCTATTACATCAACTTAGAAACTTCATCTGTGTTCTACTATGGTGCTTTTAGTGTCTCCGCATACCGCAGCACGCGACATAGCTTTGCAGACGATAAATGCATCCGTTTCCGACAGAAGTGCGGTCAGTGTGACGATCTGGCTTCAAGTCGATTTGATAACAAATGACCAAAACGGACAGATTTCTCAGGTTTTTAATACTTATGAAAACTTTTCACATTCTCCCGTGCACCGCGTCTGCTAGTCATCCTTTCATGCAAATCCTTAAGGTCCTAGATCATGTCCAAGGCACCAAAGATAGCTAAAAAGTCAATAATCGATACCTAAAACTTGAACTGTACTACTTCTTACTGGATATTACATCAACTTACAAGCTTCATCTGTGTTCCACTATGGTGCTTTTAGTGTCTCCGCATACCGCAGCACGCGACATTGCTTTGCAGACAATAAGTACAACCGTTGTCGAGAGAAGAGCGGGCAATGTGACGATCTGGCTTTAAGTCGATTCGATAACAAATGACGAAAACGGAGGGATTTCTCAGGTTTTTACTACATATGAACACTTTCCACATTCTCCCGTGCAACGCGGCTGCTGGTCCTCCTTTCATGCAAAACCTTAAGTTCCTAGCTCATGTCCAAGCCACCATAGAAGGGTAAAAAGTCAAGAATGGATACCTAAAACTTGAATTGTGCTACTTCTTACTGGCTATTACCTCAACTTAGAAGCTTCATCTGTGTTGTACTATGGTGCTTTTAGTGTCTCCGCATACCGCAGCACGCGACATAGCTTTGCAGACGATAAGTACAACCGTTTCAGCGAGAAGAGCGGCCAATGTGACGATCTGGCTTTAAGTCGATTCGATAACAAATGACGAAAACGTACGGATTTCTCAGGTTTTTACTACATATGAACACTTTTCACATTCCCCCGTGCAACTCGGCTGCTAGTCCTCTTTTCATGCAGAATCTTAAGGTCCTAGCTTATGTACAAGGCACCAAAGGCAGCTAAAAAGTAAATAATCGATACCTAAAACTTGAACTGTATTACTTCTTACTGGCTATTACATCAACTTAGAAGCTTCATCTGTGTTCTACTATGGTGCTTTTAGTGTCTCCGCATACCGCAGCTCGCGACATAGCTTTGCAGACGATATGTACTACCGTTGTAGAGAGAAGAGCGGCCAATGTGACGATCTGGCTTTAAGTCGATTCGATAACAAATGACGAAAACGGACGGATTTCTCAGGTTTTTACTACATATGAACACTTTTCACATTCTCCCGTGCAACTCGGCTGCTAGTCCTCCTTTGATGCAAAGTCTTAAGTTCCTAGCTCATGTCCAAGGCACCAAAGAAGGGTAAAAAGTCAATAATCGATACCTAAAACTTCAATTTTACTACTTCTTACTGGCTATTACATCAACTTAGAAGCTTCATCTGTGTTCTACTATCGTGCTTTTAGTGTTTCCGCATACCGCAGCACGCGACATAGCTTTGCAGACAATAAATGTAACCGTTTCAGACAGAAGAGCGGCCAATGTGACGATCTGGCTTTAAGTCGATTCGATAACAAATGACGAAACCGGACAGATTTCTCAGGTTTTTACTACATATGAAAACTTTTCACATTCTCCCGTGCAACGGGGCTGCTAGTCCTCCTTTGATGCAAATTCTTAAGTTCCTAGCTCATGTCCAAGGCACCAAAGAAGGTTAAAAGTCAATAATCGATACCCAAAGCTTGAATTTTTCTACTTCTTACTGGCTATTACATCAACTTAGAAACTTCATCTGTGTTCTACTATGGTGCATCTAGTGTCTCCGCATACCGCATCACGCGACATAGCTTTGCAGACGATAAATGCAACCGTTTCAGACAGAAGTGCGGTGAGTGTGACGATCTGGCTTTATGTCGATTCGATAACAAATGATGAAAACGGACGGATTTCTGAGGTTTTTACTACATACGAACGCTTTTGACATTCTCCCGTGCAACGCGGCTGCTACTCCTCCTTTCATGCAAAATCATAAGTTCCTAGCTCATGTCCAAGGCACCAAAGAAGGGTAAAAAGTCAATAATCGATACCTAAAACTTGAACTTTGTTACTTCTTACTGGCTATTACATCAACTTAGAAGCTTCATCTGTGTTCTACTATGGTGCTTTTAGTGTCTCCGCATACCGCAGCACGCGACATAGCTTTGCAGACGATAAATTTAACCGTTTCAGACAGAAGTGCGGCCAGTGTGACGATCTGGCTTTAAGTCGATTCGATAACAAATAAGGAAAACGGACAGATTTGTCAGGTTTTTACTACATATGAACGCTTTTTACATTCTCCCGTGCAACGCGGCTGCTAGTCCTCCTTTCATGCAATATCATAAGTTCCTAGCTCAAGTCCAAGGCACCAAAGAAGGGTAAAAAGTCAATAACCTATACCTAAAACTTGAATTGTACTACTTCTTACTGGCTATTACATTAACTTAGAAACTTCATCTGTGTTCTACTATGGTGCTTTTAGTGTCTCCACATACCGCAGCACGCGACATGGCTTTGCAGACGATAAATGTAAGCGTTTCAGGCAGATGTACGGCCAATGTGACGATCTGGCTTTAAGTCGATTCGATAACAAATAAGGAAAACGGACGGATTTCTCAGGTTTTTACTACATACGAACGCTTTTCACATTCTCCCGTGCAACGCGGCTGCTAGTCCTCCTTTCATGCAAAATCATAAGTTCCTAGCTCATGTCCAAGGCATCAAAGAAGGGTAAAAAGTCAATAATCGATACCTAAAACTTGAATTGTACTACTTCTTACTGGCTATTACATCAACGTAGAAGCTTCATCTGTGTTCTACTATGGTGCTTTTAGTGTCTCCGCATACCACAGCACGCGACATAGCTTTGCAGACGACAAGTACAACCGTTTCAGAAAGAAGAGCGGTCAATGTGACGATCTGGCTTTAAGTCGATTCGATAACAAATGACGAAAACGGACAGATTTCTCAGGTTTTAACTACTTATGAAAACTTTTCACATTCTCCCGTGCAACGCGGCTGCTAATCCTCCTTTCATGCAAAACCTTACGTTCCTAGCTCATGTATAAGGCAACAAAGACGGGTAGAAAGTCAATAATGGATACCTATAACTTGAATTGTACTACTTCTTACTGGCTTCTACATCAATTTAGAAGCTTCGTCTGTGTTCTACTATGGTGTTTTTAGTGTCTCCGCATACCGCAGCACGCGACATAGCTTTGCAGACGAAAAATGCAACCATTTCAGAGAAAAGAGCGGCCAATGTGACGATCTGGCTTTAAGTCGATTCGATAACAAATGACGAAAACGGACGGATTTCTCAGGATTTTACTACATACGAACGCTTTTCACATTCTCCCGTGCAACGGGGCTGCTAGTCCTCCTTTGATGCAAAGTCTTAAGTTCGTAGCTCATGTCGAAGGCACCAAAGAAGGGTAAAAAGTCAATAATCTATACCTAAAGCTTGAATTTTTCTACTTCTTACTGGCTATTACATCAACTTAGAAACTTCATCTGTGTTCTACTATGGTGCTTTTAGTGTCTCCGCATACCGCAGCACGCGACATAGCTTTGCAGACGATAAATGCATCCGTTTCCGACAGAAGTGCGGTCAGTGTGACGATCTGGCTTCAAGTCGATTTGATAACAAATGACCAAAACGGACAGATTTCTCAGGTTTTTAATACTTATGAAAACTTTTCACATTCTCCCGTGCACCGCGTCTGCTAGTCATCCTTTCATGCAAATCCTTAAGGTCCTAGATCATGTCCAAGGCACCAAAGATAGCTAAAAAGTCAATAATCGATACCTAAAACTTGAACTGTACTACTTCTTACTGGATATTACATCAACTTACAAGCTTCATCTGTGTTCCACTATGGTGCTTTTAGTGTCTCCGCATACCGCAGCACGCGACATTGCTTTGCAGACAATAAGTACAACCGTTGTCGAGAGAAGAGCGGCCAATGTGACGATCTGGCTTTAAGTCGATTCGATAACAAATGACGAAAACGGAGGGATTTCTCAGGTTTTTACTACATATGAACACTTTCCACATTCTCCCGTGCAACGCGGCTGCTGGTCCTCCTTTCATGCAAAACCTTAAGTTCCTAGCTCATGTCCAAGCCACCATAGAAGGGTAAAAAGTCAAGAATGGATACCTAAAACTTGAATTGTGCTACTTCTTACTGGCTATTACCTCAACTTAGAAGCTTCATCTGTGTTGTACTATGGTGCTTTTAGTGTCTCCGCATACCGCAGCACGCGACATAGCTTTGCAGACGATAAGTACAACCGTTTCAGCGAGAAGAGCGGCCAATGTGACGATCTGGCTTTAAGTCGATTCGATAACAAATGACGAAAACGTACGGATTTCTCAGGTTTTTACTACATATGAACACTTTTCACATTCCCCCGTGCAACTCGGCTGCTAGTCCTCTTTTCATGCAGAATCTTAAGGTCCTAGCTTATGTACAAGGCACCAAAGGCAGCTAAAAAGTAAATAATCGATACCTAAAACTTGAACTGTATTACTTCTTACTGGATATTACATCAACTTAGAAGCTTCATCTGTGTTCTACTATGGTGCTTTTAGTGTCTCCGCATACCGCAGCTCGCGACATAGCTTTGCAGACGATATGTACTACCGTTGTAGAGAGAAGAGCGGCCAATGTGACGATCTGGCTTTAAGTCGATTCGATAACAAATGACGAAAACGGACGGATTTCTCAGGTTTTTACTACATATGAACACTTTTCACATTCTCCCGTGCAACTCGGCTGCTAGTCCTCCTTTGATGCAAAGTCTTAAGTTCCTAGCTCATGTCCAAGGCACCAAAGAAGGGTAAAAAGTCAATAATCGATACCTAAAACTTCAATTTTACTACTTCTTACTGGCTATTACATCAACTTAGAAGCTTCATCTGTGTTCTACTATCGTGCTTTTAGTGTTTCCGCATACCGCAGCACGCGACATAGCTTTGCAGACGATAAATGTAACCGTTTCAGACAGAAGTGCGGCCAGTGTGACGATCTGGCTTTAAGTCGATTCGATAACAAATAACTAAAACGGACGGATTTCTCAGGTTTTTGCTATATATGAACACTTTTCACATTCTCCAGTGCAACGCGGCTGCTACTCCTCCTTTCATGCAAAATCATAAGTTCCTAGCTCATGTCCAAGGCACCAAAGAAGGGTAAAAAGTCAATAATCGATACCTAAAACTTGAATAGTACTACTACTCACTGGCTATTACATCAACTTAGAAGCTTCATCTGTGTTCTACTATGGTGCTTTTAGTGTCTCCTCATACCGCAGCACGCGATATAGCTTTGCAGACGACAACTACAACCGTTTCAGAGAGAAGAGCGGCCAATGTGACGATCTGGCTTTAAGTCGATTCGATAACAAATGACGAAAACGGACAGATTTCTCATGTTTTTACTACTTATGAAAACTTTTCACATTCTCAAATGCAACGCGGCTGCTAATCCTCCTTTCATGCAAAATCATAAGTTCCTAGCTCATGTCCAAGGCACCAAAGCCATCTAAAAAGTCAATAATCGATACCTAAAACTTGAACTGTACTACTTCTTACTGGCTATTACATCAACTTACAAGCTTCATCTGTGTTCTACTATGGTGCTTTTAGTGTTTCCGCATAACGCAGCACGCGACATAGCTTTGCAGACGATAAGTACAACCGTTTCAGAGAGAAGAGCGGCCAATGTGACGATCTGGCTTTAAGTCGAGTCGATAACAAATGACGAAAACGGACGGATTTCTCAGGGATTTTACTACATATGAACACTTTTCATATTCTCCCTTGCAACGCGGCTGCTAGTCCTCCTTTCATGCAAAATCTTAAGTTCCTAGCTCATGTCCAAGGCACCAAAGAAGGGTAAGAAGTCAATAATCGATACCTAAAACTTGAATTTTACTACTTCTTACTGGCTATTACATCAACTTAGAAGATTCATCTGTGTTCTACTATGGTGCTTTTAGTGTCTCCGCATACTGCAGCACGCAACATAGCTTTGCAGACGATAAATGTAACCGTTTCAGACAGAAGTGCGGCCAGTGTGACGATCTGGCTTTTAGTCGATTCGATAACAAATAACGAAAACGGACGGATTTCTCAGGTTTTTGCTACATATGAACACTTTTCACATTCTCCCGTGCAACGCGGCTGCTACTCCTCCTTTCATGCAAGATCATAAGTTCCTAGCTCATGTCCAAGGCACCAAAGAAGGGTAAAAAGTCAATAATCGATACCTAAAACTTGAATAGTACTACTACTTACTGGCTATTACATCAACTTAGAAGCTTCATCTGTGTTCTACTATGGTGCTTTTAGTGTCTCCGCATACCGCAGCACGCGATATAGCTTTGCAGACGACAAGTACAACCGTTTCAGAGAGAAGAGCAGCCAATGTGACGATCTGGCTTTAAGTCGATTTGATAACAAATGACGAAAACGGACAGATTTCTCATGTTTTTACTACATCTGAAAACTTTTCACATTCTCCCGTGCAACGCGGCTGCTAGTCCTCCTTTGATGCAAAATCTTAAGTTCCTAGCTCATGTCGAAGGCACCAAAGAAGGGTAAAAAGTCAAGAATGGATACCTAAAACTTGAATTGTACTACTTCTTACTGGCTATTACATCAACGTAGATGCTTCATCTGTCTTCTACTATGGTGCTTTTAGCGTCTCCGCATACCGCAGCATGCGACATTGCTTTGCAGACGATAAATACAACCGTTTCAGAGAGAAGAGCGGCCAATGTGACGATCTGGCTTTAAGTCGAGTCGATAACAAATGACGAAAACGGACGGATTTCTCAGGGATTTTACTACATAAGAACACTTTTCACATTCTCCCGTGCAACGGGGCTGCTAGTGCTCCTTTGATGCAAAATCTTAAGGTCCTAGCTCATGCCCAAGGCACCAAAGAAGGGTAAAAAGTCAATAATCGATACCTAAAACCTGACTTTTCCTACTTCTTACTGGCAATTACATCAACTTAGAAGCTTCATCTGTGTTCTACTATGGTGCTTTTAGTGTCTCCGCATACCGCAGCACGCGACATAGCTTTGCAGACGATAAATGTAACCGTTTCAGACAGAAGTGCGGCCAGTGTGACGATCTGGCTTTAAGTCGATTCGATAACAAATAACGAAAACGGACGGATTTCTCAGGTTTTTGCTACATATGAACACTTTTCACATTCTCCCGTGCAACGCGGCTGCTACTCCTCCTTTCATACAAAATCATAAGTTCCTAGCTCATGTCCAAGGCACCAAAGAAGGGTAAAAAGTCAATAAACGATACCTAAAACTTGAATAGTACTACTACTTACCGGCTATTACATCAACATAGAAGCTTCATCTGTGTTCTACTATGGTGCTTTTAGTGTCTCCGCATACCGCAGCACGCGATATAGCTTTGCAGACGGCAAGTGCAACCGTTTCAGAGAGAAGAGCGGCCAATGTGACGATCTGGCTTTAAGTCGATTCGATAACAAATGACGAAAACGGACAGATTTCTCATCTTTTTACTACTTATGAAACCTTTTCACATTCTCCCGTGCAACGCGGCTGCTAATCCTCCTTTCATGCAAAACCTTAAGTTCCTAGGTCATGTATAAGGCAACAAAGAAGGGTAAAAAGTCAATAATGGATACCTAAAACTTGAATTGTACTACTTCTTACTGGCTATTACATCAATTTGGAAGCTTCATCTGTGTTCTACTATGGTGCTTTTAGTGTCTCCGCATACCGCAGCACGCGACATAGTTTTGCAGACGATAAATGTAACCATTTCAGACAGAAGTGCAGCCAGTGTGACGATCTGGCATTAAGTCGATTCGATAACACATGACGAAAACGGACGGATTTCTCAGGTTTTTACTACATACGAACGCTTTTCACATTCTCCCGTGCAACGCGGCTGCTAGTCCTCCTTTCATGCAATATCATAAGTTCCTAGCTCAAGTCCAAGGCACCAAAGAAGGGTAAAAAGTCAATAACCTATACCTAAAACTTGAATTGTACTACTTCTTACTGGCTATTACATCAACTTAGAAGCTTCATCTGTGTTCTACTATGGTGCTTTTAGTGTCTCCGCATACCGCAGCACGCGACATAGCTTTGCAGACGATAAATGTAACCGTTTCAGACAGAAGTACGGCCAGTGTGACGATCTGGCTTTAAGTCGATTCGATAACAAATGACGAAAACGGACGGATTTCTCAGGTTTTTGCTACATATGAACACTTTTCACATTCTCCCGTGCAACGCGGCTGCTAGTCCTCCTTTCATGAAAAATCATAAGTTCCTAGATCATGTCCAAGGCACCAAAGCCATCTAAAAAGTCAATAATCGATACCTAAAACTTGAACTGTACTACTTCTTACTGGCTATTACATCAACTTCGAAGCTTCATCTGTGTTCTACTATGGTGCTTTTAGTGTTTCCGCATAACGCAGCACGCGACATAGCTTTGCAGACGATAAGTACAACCGTTTCAGAAAGAAGAGCGGCCAATGTGACTATCTGGCTTTAAGTCGATTCGATAACAAATGACGAAAACGGACGGGTTTCTCAGGTTTTTACTACTTATGAAAACATTTCACATTCTCCCGTGCAACGCGGCTGCTGGTCCTCCTTTCATGCAAAACCTTAAGTTCCTAGCTCATGCCCAAGGCACCAAAGAAGGGTAAAAAGTCAAGAATGGATACCTAAAACTTGAATTGTACTACTTCTTACTGGCTATTACATCAACTTAGAAGCTTCATCTGTGTTCTACTATGGTGCTTTTAGTGTCTCCGCATACCGCAGCACGCGATATAGCTTTGCAGACGATAAATGTAACCGGTTCAGACAGAATTGCGGCCAGTGTGACGATCTGGCTTTAAGTCGATTCGATAACAAATAACTAAAACGGACGGATTTCTCAGGTTTTTGCTACATATGAACACTTTTCACATTCTCCCGTGCAACGCGGCTGCTAATCCTCCTTTCATGCAAAACCTTAAGTTCCTAGCTCATGTATAAGGCAACAAAGAAGGGTAAAAAGTCAATAATGGATACCTAAAACTTGAATAGTACTACTTCTTACTGGCTATTACATCAATTTAGAAGCTTCATCTGTGTTCTACTATGGTGCTTTAAGTGTCTCCGCATACCGCAGCACGCGACATAGCTTTGCAGACGAAAAATACAACCATTTCAGAAAGAAGAGCGGCCAATGTGACGATCTGACTTTAAGTCGATTCGATAACAAATGACGAAAACGGACAGATTTCTCAGGTTTTTACTACATCTGAAAACTTTTCACATTCTCCCGTGCAACGCGGCTGCTAGTCCTCCTTTGATGCAAAATCTTAAGTTCCTAGCTCATGTCGAAGGCACCAAAGAAGGGTAAAAAGTCAATAATCGATACCTAAAGCTTGAATTTTTCTACTTCTTACTGGCTATTACATCAACTTAGAAGCTTCATCTGTGTTCTACTATCGTGCTTTTAGTGTCTCCGCATACCGCAGCACGCGTCATAGCTTTGCAGACGATAAATGTAACCGTTTCAGACAGAAGTGCGGCCAGTGTGACGATCTGGCATTAAGTCGATTTGATAACACATGACGAAAACGGACGGATTTCTCAGGTTTTTACTACATACGAACGCTTTTCACATTCTCCCGTGCAACGCGGCTGCTAGTCCTCCTTTCATGCAATATCATAAGTTCCTAGCTCAAGTCCAAGGCACCAAAGAAGGGTAAAAAGTCAATAACCTATACCTAAAACTTGAATTGTACTACTTCTTACTGGCTATTACATCAACTTAGAAGCTTCATCTGTGTTCTACTATGGTGCTTTTAGTGTCTCCGCATACCGCAGCACGCGACATAGCTTTGCAGACGATAAATGTAACCGTTTCAGACAGAAGTGCGGCCAGTGTGACGATCTGGCATTAAGTCGATTCGATAACACATGACGAGAACGGACGGATTTCTCAGGTTTTTACTACATACGAACGCTTTTCACATTCTCCCGTGCAACGGGGCTGCTAGTCCTCCTTTGATGCAAAATCTTAAGTTCCTAGCTCATGTCCAAGGCACCAAAGAAGGGTAAAAAGTCAATAATCGATACCTAAAACATCAATTTTACTACATCTTACTGGCTATTACATCAACTTAGAAGCTTCATCTGTGTTCTACTATGGTGCTTTTAGTGTCTCCGCATACCGCAGCACGCGACATAGTTTTGGAGACGATAAATGTAACCGGTTCAGACAGAAGTGCGGCCAGTGTGACGATCTGGCATTAAGTCGATTCGATAACAAATAACTAAAACGGACGGATTTCTCAGGTTTTTGCTACATATGAACACTTTTCACATTCTCCCGTGCAACGCGGCTGCTACTCCTCCTTTCATGCAAAATCATAAGTTCCTAGCTCATGTCCAAGGCACCAAAGCCATCTAAAAAGTCAATAATCGATACCTAAAACTTTAATAGTACTACTACTTACTGGCTATTACATCAACTTAGAAGCTTCATCTGTGTTCTACTATGGTGCTTTTAGTGTCTCCGCATACCGCAGCACGCGATATAGCTTTGCAGACGACAAGTACAACGGTTTCAGAGAGAAGAGCGGCCAATGTGACGATCTGGCTTTAAGTCGATTCGATAACAAATGACGAAAACGGACAGATTTCTCATGTTTTTACTACTTATGAAAACTTTTCACATTCTCCCGTGCAACGCGGCTGCTAATCCTCCTTTCATGCAAAACCTTAAGTTCCTAGCTCATGTATAAGGCAACAAAGAAGGGTAAAAAGTCAATAATGGATACCTAAAACTTGAATTGTACTACTTCTTACTCTCTATTACATCAATTTAGAAGCTTCATCTGTGTTCTACTATGGTGCTTTTAGTGTCTCCGCATACCGCAGCACGCGACATAGCTTTGCAGACGAAAAATACAACCATTTCAGAAAGAAGAGCGGCCAATGTGACGATCTGGCTTTAAGTCGATTCGATAACAAATGACGAAAACGGACAGATTTCTCAGGTTTTTACTACATATGAAAACTTTTCACATTCTCCCGTGCAACGCGGCTGCTAGTCCTCCTTTGATGCAAAATCTTAAGTTCCTAGCTCATGTGGAAGGCACCAAAGAAGGGTAAAAAGTCAAGAATGGATACCTAAAACGTGAATTGTACTACTTCTTACTGGCTATTACATCAACGTAGATGCTTCATCTGTCTTCTACTATGGTGCTTTTAGCGTCTCCGCATACCGCAGCATGCGACATTGCTTTGCAGACGATAAGTACAACCGTTTCAGAGAGATGAGCGGCCAATGTGACGATCTGGCTTTAAGTCGAGTGGATAACAAATGACGAAAACGGACGGATTTCTCAGGGATTTTACTACATATGAACACTTTTCACATTCTCCCGTGCAACGGGGCTGCTAGTCCTCCTTTGATGCAAAATCTTAAGTTCCTAGCTCATGTCCAAGGCACCAAAGAAGGGTAAAAAGTCAATAATCGATACCTAAAACCTGACTTTTCCTACTTCTTACTGGCAATTACATCAACTTAGAAGCTTCATCTGTGTTCTACTATGGTGCTTTTAGTGTCTCCGCATACCGCAGCACGCGACATAGCTTTGCAGACGATAAATGTAACCGTTTCAGACAGAAGTACGGCCAGTGTGACGATCTGGCTTTAAGTCGATTCGATAACAAATAACGAAAACGGACGGATTTCTCAGGTTTTTGCTACATATGAACACTTTTCACATTCTCCCGTGCAACGCGGCTGCTACTCCTCCTTTCATACAAAATCATAAGTTCCTAGCTCATGTCCAAGGCACCAAAGAAGGGTAAAAAGTCAATAAACGATACCTAAAACTTGAATAGTACTACTACTTAAAGGCTATTACATCAACTTAGAAGCTTCATCTGTGTTCTACTATGGTGCTTTTAGTGTCTCCGCATACCGCAGCACGCGATATAGCTTTGCAGACGGCAAGTGCAACCGTTTCAGAGAGAAGAGCGGCCAATGTGACGATCTGGCTTTAAGTCGATTCGATAACAAATGACGAAAACGGACAGATTTCTCATGTTTTTACTACTTATGAAAACTTTTCACATTCTCCCGTGCAACGCGGCTGCTAATCCTCTTTTCATGCAAAACCTTAAGTTCCTAGGTCATGTATAAGGCAACAAAGAAGGGTAAAAAGTCAATAATGGATACCTAAAATTTGAATTGTACTACTTCTTACTGGCTATTACATCAACTTAGAAGCTTCATCTGTGTTCTACTATGGTGCTTTTAGTGTCTCCGCATACCGCAGCACGCGATATAGCTTTGCAGACGATAAATGTAACCGGTTCAGACAGAATTGCGGCCAGTGTGACGATCTGGCTTTAAGTCGATTCGATAACAAATAACTAAAACGGACGGATTTCTCAGGTTTTTGCTACATATGAACACTTTTCACATTCTCCCGTGCAACGCGGCTGCTAATCCTCCTTTCATGCAAAACCTTAAGTTCCTAGCTCATGTATAAGGCAACAAAGAAGGGTAAAAAGTCAATAATGGATACCTAAAACTTGAATAGTACTACTTCTTACTGGCTATTACATCAATTTAGAAGCTTCATCTGTGTTCTACTATGGTGCTTTAAGTGTCTCCGCATACCGCAGCACGCGACATAGCTTTGCAGACGAAAAATACAACCATTTCAGAAAGAAGAGCGGCCAATGTGACGATCTGGCTTTAAGTCGATTCGATAACAAATGACGAAAACGGACAGATTTCTCAGGTTTTTACTACATCTGAAAACTTTTCACATTCTCCCGTGCAACGCGGCTGCTAGTCCTCCTTTGATGCAAAATCTTAAGTTCCTAGCTCATGTCGAAGGCACCAAAGAAGGGTAAAAAGTCAATAATCGATACCTAAAGCTTGAATTTTTCTACTTCTTACTGGCTATTACATCAACTTAGAAGCTTCATCTGTGTTCTACTATCGTGCTTTTAGTGTCTCCGCATACCGCAGCACGCGTCATAGCTTTGCAGACGATAAATGTAACCGTTTCAGACAGAAGTGCGGCCAGTGTGACGATCTGGCATTAAGTCGATTTGATAACACATGACGAAAACGGACGGATTTCTCAGGTTTTTACTACATACGAACGCTTTTCACATTCTCCCGTGCAACGCGGCTGCTAGTCCTCCTTTCATGCAATATCATAAGTTCCTAGCTCAAGTCCAAGGCACCAAAGAAGGGTAAAAAGTCAATAACCTATACCTAAAACTTGAATTGTACTACTTCTTACTGGCTATTACATCAACTTAGAAGCTTCATCTGTGTTCTACTATGGTGCTTTTAGTGTCTCCGCATACCGCAGCACGCGACATAGCTTTGCAGACGAAAAATACAACCATTTCAGAAAGAAGAGCGGCCAATGTGACGATCTGGCTTTAAGTCGATTCGATAACAAATGACGAAAACGGACAGATTTCTCAGGTTTTTACTACATATGAAAACTTTTCACATTCTCCCGTGCAACGCGGCTGCTAGTCCTCCTTTGATGCAAAATCTTAAGTTCCTAGCTCATGTGGAAGGCACCAAAGAAGGGTAAAAAGTCAAGAATGGATACCTAAAACGTGAATTGTACTACTTCTTACTGGCTATTACATCAACGTAGATGCTTCATCTGTCTTCTACTATGGTGCTTTTAGCGTCTCCGCATACCGCAGCATGCGACATTGCTTTGCAGACGATAAGTACAACCGTTTCAGAGAGATGAGCGGCCAATGTGACGATCTGGCTTTAAGTCGAGTGGATAACAAATGACGAAAACGGACGGATTTCTCAGGGATTTTACTACATATGAACACTTTTCACATTCTCCCGTGCAACGGGGCTGCTAGTCCTCCTTTGATGCAAAATCTTAAGTTCCTAGCTCATGTCCAAGGCACCAAAGAAGGGTAAAAAGTCAATAATCGATACCTAAAACCTGACTTTTCCTACTTCTTACTGGCAATTACATCAACTTAGAAGCTTCATCTGTGTTCTACTATGGTGCTTTTAGTGTCTCCGCATACCGCAGCACGCGACATAGCTTTGCAGACGATAAATGTAACCGTTTCAGACAGAAGTGCGGCCAGTGTGACGATCTGGCTTTAAGTCGATTCGGTAACAAATAACGAAAACGGACGGATTTCTCAGGTTTTTGCTACATATGAAAACTTTTCACATTCTCCCGTGCAACGCGGCTGCTACTCCTCCTTTCATAAAAAATCATAAGTTCCTAGCTCATGTCCAAGGCACCAAAGAAGGGTAAAAAGTCAATAAACGATACCTAAAACTTGAATAGTACTACTACTTACCGGCTATTACATCAACTTAGAAGCTTCATCTGTGTTCTACTATGGTGCTTTTAGTGTCTCCGCATACCGCAGCACGCGATATAGCTTTGCAGACGGCAAGTGCAACCGTTTCAGAGAGAAGAGCGGCCAATGTGACGATCTGGCTTTAAGTCGATTCGATAACAAATGACGAAAACGGACAGATTTCTCATGTTTTTACTACTTATGAAAACTTTTCACATTCTCCCGTGCAACGCGGCTGCTAATCCTCCTTTCATGCAAAACCTTAAGTTCCTAGGTCATGTATAAGGCAACAAAGAAGGGTAAAAAGTCAATAATGGATACCTAAAATTTGAATTGTACTACTTCTTACTGGCTATTACATCAATTTGGAAGCTTCATCTGTGTTCTACTATGGTGCTTTTAGTGTCTCCGCATACCGCAGCACGCGACATAGCTTTGCAGACGAAAAATACAACCATTTCAGAAAGACGAGCGGCCAATGTGACGATCTGGCTTTAAGTCGATCGATAACAAATGACGAAAACGGACAGATTTCTCAGGTTTTTACTACATATGAAGACTTTTCACATTCTCCCGTGCAACGCGGCTGCTAGTCCTCCTTTCATGCAATATCATAAGTTCCTAGCTCAAGTCCAAGGCACCAAAGAAGGGTAGAAAGTCAATAACCTATACCTAAAACTTGAATTTTACTAATTCTTACTGGCTATTACATCAACTTAGAAGCTTCATCTGTGTTCTAACATGGTGCTTTTAGTGTCTCCGCATACCGCAGCACGCGACATAGCTTTGCAGACGATAAATGTAACCGTTTCAGACAGAAGTACGGCCAGTGTGACGATCTGGCTTTAAGTCGATTCGATAACAAATGACGAAAACGGACGGAATTCTCAGGTTTTTGCTACATATGAACACTTTTCACATTCTCCCGTGCAACGCGGCTGCTAGTCCTCCTTTCATGCAAAATCATAAGTTCCTAGCTCAAGTCCAAGGCACCAAAGAAGGGTAAAAAGTCAATAACCTATACCTAAAACTTGAATTGTACTACTTCTTACTGGCTATTACATCAACTTAGAAGCTTCATCTGTGTTCTACTATGGTGCTTTTAGTGTCTCCGCATACCGCAGCACGCGACATAGCTTTGCAGACGATAAATGTAACCGTTTCAGACAGAAGTACGGCCAGTGTGACGATCTGGCTTTAAGTCGATTCGATAACAAATGACGAAAACGGACGGATTTCTCAGGTTTTTGCTACATATGTACAGTTTTCACATTCTCCCGTGCAACGCGGCTGCTAGTCCTCCTTTCATGCAAAATCATACGTTCCTAGCTCATGTCCAAGGCACCAAAGCCATCTAAAAAGTCAATAATCGATACCTAAAACTTGAACTGTACTACTTCTTACTGGCTATTACATCAACTTAGAAGCTTCATCTGTGTTCTACTATGGTGCTTTTAGTGTCTCCGCATAACGCAGCACGCGACATAGCTTTGCAGACGATAAGTACAACCGTTTCAGAGAGAAGAGCGGCCAATGTGACGATCTGGCTTTAAGTCGATTCGATAACAAATGACGAAAACGGATGGATTTCTCAGGTTTTTACTACTTATGAAAACTTTTCACATTCTCTCGTGCAACGCGGCTGCTGGTCCTCCTTTCATGCAAAACCTTAAGTTCCTAGCTCATGTCCAAGGCACCAAAGAAGGGTAAAAAGTCAAGAATGGATACCTAAAACTTGAATTGTACTACTTCTTACTGGCTATTACCTCAACTTAGAAGCTTCATCTGTGTTCTACTATGGTGCTTTTAGTGTTTCCGCATAACGCAGCACGCGACATAGCTTTGCAGACGATAAGTACAACCGTTTCAGAGAGAAGAGCGGCCAATGTGACGATCTGGCTTTAAGTCGAGTCGATAACAAATGACGAAAACGGACGGATTTCTCAGGGATTTTACTACATATGAACACTTTTCATATTCTCCCTTGCAACGCGGCTGCTAGTCCTCCTTTCATGCAAAATCTTAAGTTCCTAGCTCATGTCCAAGGCACCAAAGAAGGGTAAGAAGTCAATAATCGATACCTAAAACTTGAATTTTACTACTTCTTACTGGCTATTACATCAACTTAGAAGATTCATCTGTGTTCTACTATGGTGCTTTTAGTGACTCCGCATACTGCAGCACGCAACATAGCTTTGCAGACGATAAATGTAACCGTTTCAGACAGAAGTGCGGCCAGTGTGACGATCTGGCTTTTAGTCGATTCGATAACAAATAACGAAAACGGACGGATTTCTCAGGTTTTTGCTACATATGAACACTTTTCACATTCTCCCGTGCAACGCGGCTGCTACTCCTCCTTTCATGCAAAATCATAAGTTCCTAGCTCATGTCCAAGGCACCAAAGAAGGGTAAAAAGTCAATAATCGATACCTAAAACTTGAATAGTACTACTACTCACTGGCTATTACATCAACTTAGAAGCTTCATCTGTGTTCTACTATGGTGCTTTTAGTGTCTCCTCATACCGCAGCACGCGATATAGCTTTGCAGACGACAACTACAACCGTTTCAGAGAGAAGAGCGGCCAATGTGACGATCTGGCTTTAAGTCGATTCGATAACAAATGACGAAAACGGACAGATTTCTCATGTTTTTACTACTTATGAAAACTTTTCACATTCTCAAATGCAACGCGGCTGCTAATCCTCCTTTCATGCAAAATCATAAGTTCCTAGCTCATGTCCAAGGCACCAAAGCCATCTAAAAAGTCAATAATCGATACCTAAAACTTGAACTGTACTACTTCTTACTGGCTATTACATCAACTTACAAGCTTCATCTGTGTTCTACTATGGTGCTTTTAGTGTTTCCGCATAACGCAGCACGCGACATAGCTTTGCAGACGATAAGTACAACCGTTTCAGAGAGAAGAGCGGCCAATGTGACGATCTGGCTTTAAGTCGAGTCGATAACAAATGACGAAAACGGACGGATTTCTCAGGGATTTTACTACATATGAACACTTTTCATATTCTCCCTTGCAACGCGGCTGTTAGTCCTCCTTTCATGCAAAATCTTAAGTTCCTAGCTCATGTCCAAGGCACCAAAGAAGGGTAAGAAGTCAATAATCGATACCTAAAACTTGAATTTTACTACTTCTTACTGGCTATTACATCAACTTAGAAGATTCATCTGTGTTCTACTATGGTGCTTTTAGTGTCTCCGCATACTGCAGCACGCAACATAGCTTTGCAGACGATAAATGTAACCGTTTCAGACAGAAGTGCGGCCAGTGTGACGATCTGGCTTTTAGTCGATTCGATAACAAATAACGAAAACGGACGGATTTCTCAGGTTTTTGCTACATATGAACACTTTTCACATTCTCCCGTGCAACGCGGCTGCTACTCCTCCTTTCATGCAAGATCATAAGTTCCTAGCTCATGTCCAAGGCACCAAAGAAGGGTAAAAAGTCAATAATCGATACCTAAAACTTGAATAGTACTACTACTTACTGGCTATTACATCAACTTAGAAGCTTCATCTGTGTTCTACTATGGTGCTTTTAGTGTCTCCGCATACCGCAGCACGCGATATAGCTTTGCAGACGACAAGTACAACCGTTTCAGAGAGAAGAGCAGCCAATGTGACGATCTGGCTTTAAGTCGATTCGATAACAAATGACGAAAACGGACAGATTTCTCATGTTTTTACTACATCTGAAAACTTTTCACATTCTCCCGTGCAACGCGGCTGCTAGTCCTCCTTTGATGCAAAATCTTAAGTTCCTAGCTCATGTCGAAGGCACCAAAGAAGGGTAAAAAGTCAAGAATGGATACCTAAAACTTGAATTGTACTACTTCTTACTGGCTATTACATCAACGTAGATGCTTCATCTGTCTTCTACTATGGTGCTTTTAGCGTCTCCGCATACCGCAGCATTCGACATTGCTTTGCAGACGATAAATACAACCGTTTCAGAGAGAAGAGCGGCCAATGTGACGATCTGGCTTTAAGTCGAGTCGATAACAAATGACGAAAACGGACGGATTTCTCAGGGATTTTACTACATAAGAACACTTTTCACATTCTCCCGTGCAACGGGGCTGCTAGTGCTCCTTTGATGCAAAATCGTAAGGTCCTAGCTCATGTCCAAGGCACCAAAGAAGGGTAAAAAGTCAATAATCGATACCTAAAACCTGACTTTTCCTACTTCTTACTGGCAATTACATCAACTTAGAAGCTTCATCTGTGTTCTACTATGGTGCTTTTAGTGTCTCCGCATACCGCAGCACGCGACATAGCTTTGCAGACGATAAATGTAACCGTTTCAGACAGAAGTGCGGCCAGTGTGACGATCTGGCTTTAAGTCGATTCGATAACAAATAACGAAAACGGACGGATTTCTCAGGTTTTTGCTACATATGAACACTTTTCACATTCTCGCGTGCAACGCGGCTGCTACTCCTCCTTTCATACAAAATCATAAGTTCCTAGCTCATGTCCAAGGCACCAAAGAAGGGTAAAAAGTCAATAAACGATACCTAAAACTTGAATAGTACTACTACTTACCGGCTATTACATCAACATAGAAGCTTCATCTGTGTTCTACTATGGTGCTTTTAGTGTCTCCGCATACCGCAGCACGCGATATAGCTTTGCAGACGGCAAGTGCAACCGTTTCAGAGAGAAGAGCGGCCAATGTGACGATCTGGCTTTAAGTCGATTCGATAACAAATGACGAAAACGGACAGATTTCTCATCTTTTTACTACTTATGAAACCTTTTCACATTCTCCCGTGCAACGCGGCTGCTAATCCTCCTTTCATGCAAAACCTTAAGTTCCTAGGTCATGTATAAGGCAACAAAGAAGGGTAAAAAGTCAATAATGGATACCTAAAACTTGAATTGTACTACTTCTTACTGGCTATTACATCAATTTGGAAGCTTCATCTGTGTTCTACTATGGTGCTTTTAGTGTCTCCGCATACCGCAGCACGCGACATAGCTTTGCAGACGATAAATGTAACCGTTTCAGACAGAAGTACGGCCAGTGTGACGATCTGGCTTTAAGTCGATTCGATAACAAATGACGAAAACGGACGGATTTCTCAGGTTTTTGCTACATATGAACACTTTTCACATTCTCCCGTGCAACGCGGCTGCTAGTCCTCCTTTCATGCAAAATCATAAGTTCCTAGCTCAAGTCCAAGGCACCAAAGAAGGGTAAAAAGTCAATAACCTATACCTAAAACTTGAATTGTACTACTTCTTACTGGCTATTACATCAACTTAGAAGCTTCATCTGTGTTCTACTATGGTGCTTTTAGTGTCTCCGCATACCGCAGCACGCGACATAGCTTTGCAGACGATAAATGTAACCGCTTCAGACAGAAGTACGGCCAGTGTGACGATCTGGCTTTAAGTCGATTCGATAACAAATGACGAAAACGGACGGATTTCTCAGGTTTTTGCTACATATGTACAGTTTTCACATTCTCCCGTGCAACGCGGCTGCTAGTCCTCCTTTCATGCAAAATCATACGTTCCTAGCTCATGTCCAAGGCACCAAAGCCATCTAAAAAGTCAATAATCGATACCTAAAACTTGAACTGTACTACTTCTTACTGGCTATTACATCAACTTAGAAGCTTCATCTGTGTTCTACTATGGTGCTCTTAGTGTCTCCGCATAACGCAGCACGCGACATAGCTTTGCAGACGATAAGTACAACCGTTTCAGAGAGAAGAGCGGCCAATGTGACGATCTGGCTTTAAGTCGATTCGATAACAAATGACGAAAACGGATGGATTTCTCAGGTTTTTACTACTTATGAAAACTTTTCACATTCTCTCGTGCAACGCGGCTGCTGGTCCTCCTTTCATGCAAAACCTTAAGTTCCTAGCTAATGTCCAAGGCACCAAAGAAGGGTAAAAAGTCAAGAATGGATACCTAAAACTTGAATTGTACTACTTCTTACTGGCTATTACCTCAACTTAGAAGCTTCATCTGTGTTCTACTATGGTGCTTTTAGTGTTTCCGCATAACGCAGCACGCGACATAGCTTTGCAGACGATAAGTACAACCGTTTCAGAGAGAAGAGCGGCCAATGTGACGATCTGGCTTTAAGTCGAGTCGATAACAAATGACGAAAACGGACGGATTTCTCAGGGATTTTACTACATATGAACACTTTTCATATTCTCCCTTGCAACGCGGCTGCTAGTCCTCCTTTCATGCAAAATCTTAAGTTCCTAGCTCATGTCCAAGGCACCAAAGAAGGGTAAGAAGTCAATAATCGATACCTAAAACTTGAATTTTACTACTTCTTACTGGCTATTACATCAACTTAGAAGATTCATCTGTGTTCTACTATGGTGCTTTTAGTGACTCCGCATACTGCAGCACGCAACATAGCTTTGCAGACGATAAATGTAACCGTTTCAGACAGAAGTGCGGCCAGTGTGACGATCTGGCTTTTAGTCGATTCGATAACAAATAACGAAAACGGACGGATTTCTCAGGTTTTTGCTACATATGAACACTTTTCACATTCTCCCGTGCAACGCGGCTGCTACTCCTCCTTTCATGCAAAATCATAAGTTCCTAGCTCATGTCCAAGGCACCAAAGAAGGGTAAAAAGTCAATAATCGATACCTAAAACTTGAATAGTACTACTACTCACTGGCTATTACATCAACTTAGAAGCTTCATCTGTGTTCTACTATGGTGCTTTTAGTGTCTCCTCATACCGCAGCACGCGATATAGCTTTGCAGACGACAACTACAACCGTTTCAGAGAGAAGAGCGGCCAATGTGACGATCTGGCTTTAAGTCGATTCGATAACAAATGACGAAAACGGACAGATTTCTCATGTTTTTACTACTTATGAAAACTTTTCACATTCTCAAATGCAACGCGGCTGCTAATCCTCCTTTCATGCAAAATCATAAGTTCCTAGCTCATGTCCAAGGCACCAAAGCCATCTAAAAAGTCAATAATCGATACCTAAAACTTGAACTGTACTACTTCTTACTGGCTATTACATCAACTTACAAGCTTCATCTGTGTTCTACTATGGTGCTTTTAGTGTTTCCGCATAACGCAGCACGCGACATAGCTTTGCAGACGATAAGTACAACCGTTTCAGAGAGAAGAGCGGCCAATGTGACGATCTGGCTTTAAGTCGAGTCGATAACAAATGACGAAAACGGACGGATTTCTCAGGGATTTTACTACATATGAACACTTTTCATATTCTCCCTTGCAACGCGGCTGCTAGTCCTCCTTTCATGCAAAATCTTAAGTTCCTAGCTCATGTCCAAGGCACCAAAGAAGGGTAAGAAGTCAATAATCGATACCTAAAACTTGAATTTTACTACTTCTTACTGGCTATTACATCAACTTAGAAGATTCATCTGTGTTCTACTATGGTGCTTTTAGTGTCTCCGCATACTGCAGCACGCAACATAGCTTTGCAGACGATAAATGTAACCGTTTCAGACAGAAGTGCGGCCAGTGTGACGATCTGGCTTTTAGTCGATTCGATAACAAATAACGAAAACGGACGGATTTCTCAGGTTTTTGCTACATATGAACACTTTTCACATTCTCCCGTGCAACGCGGCTGCTACTCCTCCTTTCATGCAAGATCATAAGTTCCTAGCTCATGTCCAAGGCACCAAAGAAGGGTAAAAAGTCAATAATCGATACCTAAAACTTGAATAGTACTACTACTTACTGGCTATTACATCAACGTAGATGCTTCATCTGTCTTCTACTATGGTGCTTTTAGCGTCTCCGCATACCGCAGCATTCGACATTGCTTTGCAGACGATAAATACAACCGTTTCAGAGAGAAGAGCGGCCAATGTGACGATCTGGCTTTAAGTCGAGTCGATAACAAATGACGAAAACGGACGGATTTCTCAGGGATTTTACTACATAAGAACACTTTTCACATTCTCCCGTGCAACGGGGCTGCTAGTGCTCCTTTGATGCAAAATCGTAAGGTCCTAGCTCATGTCCAAGGCACCAAAGTAGGGTAAAAAGTCAATAATCGATACCTAAAACCTGACTTTTCCTACTTCTTACTGGCAATTACATCAACTTAGAAGCTTCATCTGTGTTCTACTATGGTGCTTTTAGTGTCTCCGCATACCGCAGCACGCGACATAGCTTTGCAGACGATAAATGTAACCGTTTCAGACAGAAGTGCGGCCAGTGTGACGATCTGGCTTTAAGTCGATTCGATAACAAATAACGAAAACGGACGGATTTCTCAGGTTTTTGCTACATATGAACACTTTTCACATTCTCGCGTGCAACGCGGCTGCTACTCCTCCTTTCATACAAAATCATAAGTTCCTAGCTCATGTCCAAGGCACCAAAGAAGGGTAAAAAGTCAATAAACGATACCTAAAACTTGAATAGTACTACTACTTACCGGCTATTACGTCAACATAGAAGCTTCATCTGTGTTCTACTATGGTGCTTTTAGTGTCTCCGCATACCGCAGCACGAGATATAGCTTTGCAGACGGCAAGTGCAACCGTTTCAGAGAGAAGAGCGGCCAATGTGACGATCTGGCTTTAAGTCGATTCGATAACAAATGACGAAAACGGACAGATTTCTCATCTTTTTACTACTTATGAAACCTTTTCACATTCTCCCGTGCAACGCGGCTGCTAATCCTCCTTTCATGCAAAACCTTAAGTTCCTAGGTCATGTATAAGGCAACAAAGAAGGGTAAAAAGTCAATAATGGATACCTAAAACTTGAATTGTACTACTTCTTACTGGCTATTACATCAATTTGGAAGCTTCATCTGTGTTCTACTATGGTGCTTTTAGTGTCTCCGCATACCGCAGCACGCGACATAGCTTTGCAGACGATAAATGTAACCATTTCAGACAGAAGTGCAGCCAGTGTGACGATCTGGCATTAAGTCGATTCGATAACACATGACGAAAACGGACGGATTTCTCAGGTTTTTACTACATACGAACGCTTTTCACATTCTCCCGTGCAACGCGGCTGCTAGTCCTCCTTTCATGCAATATCATAAGTTCCTAGCTCAAGTCCAAGGCACCAAAGAAGGGTAAAAAGTCAATAACCTATACCTAAAACTTGAATTGTACTACTTCTTACTGGCTATTACATCAACTTAGAAGCTTCATCTGTGTTCTACTATGGTGCTTTTAGTGTCTCCGCATACCGCAGCACGCGACATAGCTTTGCAGACGATAAATGTAACCGTTTCAGACAGAAGTACGGCCAGTGTGACGATCTGGCTTTAAGTCGATTCGATAACAAATGACGAAAACGGACGGATTTCTCAGGTTTTTGCTACATATGAACACTTTTCACATTCTCCCGTGCAACGCGGCTGCTAGTCCTCCTTTCATGAAAAATCATAAGTTCCTAGATCATGTCCAAGGCACCAAAGCCATCTAAAAAGTCAATAATCGATACCTAAAACTTGAACTGTACTACTTCTTACTGGCTATTACATCAACTTCGAAGCTTCATCTGTGTTCTACTATGGTGCTTTTAGTGTTTCCGCATAACGCAGCACGCGACATAGCTTTGCAGACGATAAGTACAACCGTTTCAGAAAGAAGAGCGGCCAATGTGACTATCTGGCTTTAAGTCGATTCGATAACAAATGACGAAAACGGACGGGTTTCTCAGGTTTTTACTACTTATGAAAACATTTCACATTCTCCCGTGCAACGCGGCTGCTGGTCCTCCTTTCATGCAAAACCTTAAGTTCCTAGCTCATGTCCAAGGCACCAAAGAAGGGTAAAAAGTCAAGAATGGATACCTAAAACTTGAATTGTACTACTTCTTACTGGCTATTACATCAACTTAGAAGCTTCATCTGTGTTCTACTATGGTGCTTTTAGTGTCTCCGCATACCGCAGCACGCGACATAGCTTTGCAGACGATAAATGTAACCGTTTCAGACAGAAGTACGGCCAGTGTGACGATCTGGCTTTAAGTCGATTCGATAACAAATAACTAAAACGGACGGATTTCTCAGGTTTTTGCTACATATGAACACTTTTCACATTCTCCCGTGCAACGCGGCTGCTACTCCTCCTTTCATGCAAAATCATAAGTTCCTAGCTCATGTCCAAGGCACCAAAGCCATCTAAAAAGTCAATAATCGATACCTAAAACTTTAATAGTACTACTACTTACTGGCTATTACATCAACTTAGAAGCTCCATCTGTGTTCTACTATGGTGCTTTTAGTGTCTCCGCATACCGCAGCACGCGATATAGCTTTGCAGACGACAAGTACAACCGTTTCAGAGAGAAGAGCGGCCAATGTGACGATCTGGCTTTAAGTCGATTCGATAACAAATGACGAAAACGGACAGATTTCTCATGTTTTTACTACTTATGAAAACTTTTCACATTCTCCCGTGCAACGCGGCTGCTAATCCTCCTTTCATGCAAAACCTTAAGTTCCTAGCTCATGTATAAGGCAACAAAGAAGGGTAAAAAGTCAATAATGGATACCTAAAACTTGAATAGTACTACTTCTTACTGGCTATTACATCAATTTAGAAGCTTCATCTATGTTCTACTATGGTGCTTTAAGTGTCTCCGCATACCGCAGCACGCGACATAGCTTTGCAGACGAAAAATACAACCATTTCAGAAAGAAGAGCGGCCAATGTGACGATCTGGCTTTAAGTCGATTCGATAACAAATGACGAAAACGGACAGATTTCTCAGGTTTTTACTACATCTGAAAACTTTTCACATTCTCCCGTGCAACGCGGCTGCTAGTCCTCCTTTGATGCAAAATCTTAAGTTCCTAGCTCATGTCGAAGGCACCAAAGAAGGGTAAAAAGTCAATAATCGATACCTAAAGCTTGAATTTTTCTACTTCTTACTGGCTATTACATCAACTTAGAAGCTTCATCTGTGTTCTACTATCGTGCTTTTAGTGTCTCCGCATACCGCAGCACGCGTCATAGCTTTGCAGACGATAAATGTAACCGTTTCAGACAGAAGTGCGGCCAGTGTGACGATCTGGCATTAAGTCGATTTGATAACACATGACGAAAACGGACGGATTTCTCAGGTTTTTACTACATACGAACGCTTTTCACATTCTCCCGTGCAACGCGGCTGCTAGTCCTCCTTTCATGCAATATCATAAGTTCCTAGCTCAAGTCCAAGGCACCAAAGAAGGGTAAAAAGTCAATAACCTATACCTAAAACTTGAATTGTACTACTTCTTACTGGCTATTACATCAACTTAGAAGCTTCATCTGTGTTCTACTATGGTGCTTTTAGTGTCTCCGCATACCGCAGCACGCGACATAGCTTTGCAGACGATAAATGTAACCGTTTCAGACAGAAGTGCGGCCAGTGTGACGATCTGGCATTAAGTCGATTCGATAACACATGACGAAAACGGACGGATTTCTCAGGTTTTTACTACATACGAACGCTTTTCACATTCTCCCGTGCAACGCGGCTGCTAGTCCTCCTTTCATGCTATATCATAAGTTCCTAGCTCAAGTCCAAGGCACCAAAGAAGATTAAAAAGTCAATAACCTATACCTAAAACTTGAATTGTACTACTTCTTACTGGCTATTACATCAACTTAGAAGCTTCATCTGTGTTCTACTATGTTGCTTTTAGTGTTTCCGCATAACGCAGCACGCGACATAGCCTTGCAGACGATAAGTACAACCGTTTCAGTGACAAGAGCGGCCAATGTGACGATCTGGCTTTAAGTCGATTCGATAACAAATGACGAAAACGGACGGGTTTCTCAGGTTTTTACTACTTATGAAAACTTTTCACATTCTCCCGTGCTACGCGGCTGCTGGTCCTCCTTTCATGCAAAACCTTAAGTTCCTAGCTCATGTCCAAGGCACCAAAGAAGGGTAAAAAGTCAAGAATGGATACCTAAAACTTGAATTGTACTACTTCTTACTGGCTATTACATCAACGTAGATGCTTCATCTGTCTTCTACTATGGTGCTTTTAGCGTCTCCGCATACCGCAGCATGCGACATTGCTTTGCAGACGATAAGTACAACCGTTTCAGAGAGAAGAGCGGCCAATGTGACGATCTGGCTTTAAGTCGAGTCGATAACAAATAACGAAAACGGACGGATTTCTCAGGGATTTTACTACATATGAACACTTTTCATATTCTCCCTTGCAACGCGGCTGCTAGTCCTCCTTTCATGCAAAATCTTAAGTTCCTAGCTCATGTCCAAGGCACCAAAGAAGGGTAAGAAGTCAATAATCGATACCTAAAACTTGAATTTTACTACTTCTTACTGGCTATTACATCAACTTAGAAGATTCATCTGTGTTCTACTATGGTGCTTTTAGTGTCTCCGCATACTGCAGCACGCAACATAGCTTTGCAGACGATAAATGTAACCGTTTCAGACAGAAGTGCGGCCAGTGTGACGATCTGGCTTTTAGTCGATTCGATAACAAATAACGAAAACGGACGGATTTCTCAGGTTTTTGCTACATATGAACACTTTTCACATTCTCCCGTGCAACGCGGCTGCTACTCCTCCTTTCATGCAAGATCATAAGTTCCTAGCTCATGTCCAAGGCACCAAAGAAGGGTAAAAAGTCAATAATCGATACCTAAAACTTGAATAGTACTACTACTTACTGGCTATTACATCAACGTAGATGCTTCATCTGTCTTCTACTATGGTGCTTTTAGCGTCTCCGCATACCGCAGCATTCGACATTGCTTTGCAGACGATAAATACAACCGTTTCAGAGAGAAGAGCGGCCAATGTGACGATCTGGCTTTAAGTCGAGTCGATAACAAATGACGAAAACGGACGGATTTCTCAGGGATTTTACTACATAAGAACACTTTTCACATTCTCCCGTGCAACGGGGCTGCTAGTGCTCCTTTGATGCAAAATCGTAAGGTCCTAGCTCATGTCCAAGGCACCAAAGTAGGGTAAAAAGTCAATAATCGATACCTAAAACCTGACTTTTCCTACTTCTTACTGGCAATTACATCAACTTAGAAGCTTCATCTGTGTTCTACTATGGTGCTTTTAGTGTCTCCGCATACCGCAGCACGCGACATAGCTTTGCAGACGATAAATGTAACCGTTTCAGACAGAAGTGCGGCCAGTGTGACGATCTGGCTTTAAGTCGATTCGATAACAAATAACGAAAACGGACGGATTTCTCAGGTTTTTGCTACATATGAACACTTTTCACATTCTCGCGTGCAACGCGGCTGCTACTCCTCCTTTCATACAAAATCATAAGTTCCTAGCTCATGTCCAAGGCACCAAAGAAGGGTAAAAAGTCAATAAACGATACCTAAAACTTGAATAGTACTACTACTTACCGGCTATTACGTCAACATAGAAGCTTCATCTGTGTTCTACTATGGTGCTTTTAGTGTCTCCGCATACCGCAGCACGAGATATAGCTTTGCAGACGGCAAGTGCAACCGTTTCAGAGAGAAGAGCGGCCAATGTGACGATCTGGCTTTAAGTCGATTCGATAACAAATGACGAAAACGGACAGATTTCTCATCTTTTTACTACTTATGAAACCTTTTCACATTCTCCCGTGCAACGCGGCTGCTAATCCTCCTTTCATGCAAAACCTTAAGTTCCTAGGTCATGTATAAGGCAACAAAGAAGGGTAAAAAGTCAATAATGGATACCTAAAACTTGAATTGTACTACTTCTTACTGGCTATTACATCAATTTGGAAGCTTCATCTGTGTTCTACTATGGTGCTTTTAGTGTCTCCGCATACCGCAGCACGCGACATAGCTTTGCAGACGATAAATGTAACCATTTCAGACAGAAGTGCAGCCAGTGTGACGATCTGGCATTAAGTCGATTCGATAACACATGACGAAAACGGACGGATTTCTCAGGTTTTTACTACATACGAACGCTTTTCACATTCTCCCGTGCAACGCGGCTGCTAGTCCTCCTTTCATGCAATATCATAAGTTCCTAGCTCAAGTCCAAGGCACCAAAGAAGGGTAAAAAGTCAATAACCTATACCTAAAACTTGAATTGTACTACTTCTTACTGGCTATTACATCAACTTAGAAGCTTCATCTGTGTTCTACTATGGTGCTTTTAGTGTCTCCGCATACCGCAGCACGCGACATAGCTTTGCAGACGATAAATGTAACCGTTTCAGACAGAAGTACGGCCAGTGTGACGATCTGGCTTTAAGTCGATTCGATAACAAATGACGAAAACGGACGGATTTCTCAGGTTTTTGCTACATATGAACACTTTTCACATTCTCCCGTGCAACGCGGCTGCTAGTCCTCCTTTCATGAAAAATCATAAGTTCCTAGATCATGTCCAAGGCACCAAAGCCATCTAAAAAGTCAATAATCGATACCTAAAACTTGAACTGTACTACTTCTTACTGGCTATTACATCAACTTCGAAGCTTCATCTGTGTTCTACTATGGTGCTTTTAGTGTTTCCGCATAACGCAGCACGCGACATAGCTTTGCAGACGATAAGTACAACCGTTTCAGAAAGAAGAGCGGCCAATGTGACTATCTGGCTTTAAGTCGATTCGATAACAAATGACGAAAACGGACGGGTTTCTCAGGTTTTTACTACTTATGAAAACATTTCACATTCTCCCGTGCAACGCGGCTGCTGGTCCTCCTTTCATGCAAAACCTTAAGTTCCTAGCTCATGTCCAAGGCACCAAAGAAGGGTAAAAAGTCAAGAATGGATACCTAAAACTTGAATTGTACTACTTCTTACTGGCTATTACATCAACTTAGAAGCTTCATCTGTGTTCTACTATGGTGCTTTTAGTGTCTCCGCATACCGCAGCACGCGACATAGCTTTGCAGACGATAAATGTAACCGTTTCAGACAGAAGTACGGCCAGTGTGACGATCTGGCTTTAAGTCGATTCGATAACAAATAACTAAAACGGACGGATTTCTCAGGTTTTTGCTACATATGAACACTTTTCACATTCTCCCGTGCAACGCGGCTGCTACTCCTCCTTTCATGCAAAATCATAAGTTCCTAGCTCATGTCCAAGGCACCAAAGCCATCTAAAAAGTCAATAATCGATACCTAAAACTTTAATAGTACTACTACTTACTGGCTATTACATCAACTTAGAAGCTCCATCTGTGTTCTACTATGGTGCTTTTAGTGTCTCCGCATACCGCAGCACGCGATATAGCTTTGCAGACGACAAGTACAACCGTTTCAGAGAGAAGAGCGGCCAATGTGACGATCTGGCTTTAAGTCGATTCGATAACAAATGACGAAAACGGACAGATTTCTCATGTTTTTACTACTTATGAAAACTTTTCACATTCTCCCGTGCAACGCGGCTGCTAATCCTCCTTTCATGCAAAACCTTAAGTTCCTAGCTCATGTATAAGGCAACAAAGAAGGGTAAAAAGTCAATAATGGATACCTAAAACTTGAATAGTACTACTTCTTACTGGCTATTACATCAATTTAGAAGCTTCATCTATGTTCTACTATGGTGCTTTAAGTGTCTCCGCATACCGCAGCACGCGACATAGCTTTGCAGACGAAAAATACAACCATTTCAGAAAGAAGAGCGGCCAATGTGACGATCTGGCTTTAAGTCGATTCGATAACAAATGACGAAAACGGACAGATTTCTCAGGTTTTTACTACATCTGAAAACTTTTCACATTCTCCCGTGCAACGCGGCTGCTAGTCCTCCTTTGATGCAAAATCTTAAGTTCCTAGCTCATGTCGAAGGCACCAAAGAAGGGTAAAAAGTCAATAATCGATACCTAAAGCTTGAATTTTTCTACTTCTTACTGGCTATTACATCAACTTAGAAGCTTCATCTGTGTTCTACTATCGTGCTTTTAGTGTCTCCGCATACCGCAGCACGCGTCATAGCTTTGCAGACGATAAATGTAACCGTTTCAGACAGAAGTGCGGCCAGTGTGACGATCTGGCATTAAGTCGATTTGATAACACATGACGAAAACGGACGGATTTCTCAGGTTTTTACTACATACGAACGCTTTTCACATTCTCCCGTGCAACGCGGCTGCTAGTCCTCCTTTCATGCAATATCATAAGTTCCTAGCTCAAGTCCAAGGCACCAAAGAAGGGTAAAAAGTCAATAACCTATACCTAAAACTTGAATTGTACTACTTCTTACTGGCTATTACATCAACTTAGAAGCTTCATCTGTGTTCTACTATGGTGCTTTTAGTGTCTCCGCATACCGCAGCACGCGACATAGCTTTGCAGACGATAAATGTAACCGTTTCAGACAGAAGTGCGGCCAGTGTGACGATCTGGCATTAAGTCGATTCGATAACACATGACGAAAACGGACGGATTTCTCAGGTTTTTACTACATACGAACGCTTTTCACATTCTCCCGTGCAACGCGGCTGCTAGTCCTCCTTTCATGCTATATCATAAGTTCCTAGCTCAAGTCCAAGGCACCAAAGAAGATTAAAAAGTCAATAACCTATACCTAAAACTTGAATTGTACTACTTCTTACTGGCTATTACATCAACTTAGAAGCTTCATCTGTGTTCTACTATGTTGCTTTTAGTGTTTCCGCATAACGCAGCACGCGACATAGCCTTGCAGACGATAAGTACAACCGTTTCAGTGACAAGAGCGGCCAATGTGACGATCTGGCTTTAAGTCGATTCGATAACAAATGACGAAAACGGACGGGTTTCTCAGGTTTTTACTACTTATGAAAACTTTTCACATTCTCCCGTGCTACGCGGCTGCTGGTCCTCCTTTCATGCAAAACCTTAAGTTCCTAGCTCATGTCCAAGGCACCAAAGAAGGGTAAAAAGTCAAGAATGGATACCTAAAACTTGAATTGTACTACTTCTTACTGGCTATTACATCAACGTAGATGCTTCATCTGTCTTCTACTATGGTGCTTTTAGCGTCTCCGCATACCGCAGCATGCGACATTGCTTTGCAGACGATAAGTACAACCGTTTCAGAGAGAAGAGCGGCCAATGTGACGATCTGGCTTTAAGTCGAGTCGATAACAAATAACGAAAACGGACGGATTTCTCAGGGATTTTACTACATATGAACACTTTTCACATTCTCCCGTGCAACGGGGCTGCTAGTCCTCCTTTGATGCAAAATCTTAAGTTCCTAGCTCATGTCCAAGGCACCAAAGAAGGGTAAAAAGTCAATAATCGATACCTAAAACATCAATTTTACCACATCTTACTGGCTATTACATCAACTTAGAAGCTTCATCTGTGTTCTACTATGGTGCTTTTAGTGTCTCCGCATACCGCAGCACGCGACATAGCTTTGGAGACGATAAATGTAACCGGTTCAGACAGAAGTGCGGCCAGTGTGACGATCTGGCATTAAGTCGATTCGATAACAAATAACTAAAACGGACGGATTTCTCAGGTTTTTGCTACATATGAACACTTTTCACATTCTCCCGTGCAACGCGGCTGCTACTCCTCCTTTCATGCAAAATCATAAGTTCCTAGCTCATGTCCAAGGCACCAAAGCCATCTAAAAAGTCAATAATCGATACCTAAAACTTTAATAGTACTACTACTTACTGGCTATTACATCAACTTAGAAGCTTCATCTGTGTTCTACTATGGTGCTTTTAGTGTCTCCGCATACCGCAGCACGCGATATAGCTTTGCAGACGACAAGTACAACGGTTTCAGAGAGAAGAGCGGCCAATGTGACGATCTGGCTTTAAGTCGATTCGATAACAAATGACGAAAACGGACAGATTTCTCATGTTTTTACTACTTATGAAAACTTTTCACATTCTCCCGTGCACCGCGGCTGCTAATCCTCCTTTCATGCAAAACCTTAAGTTCCTAGCTCATGTATAAGGCAACAGAGAAGGGTAAAAAGTCAATAATGGATACCTAAAACTTGAATTGTACTACTTCTTACTCTCTATTACATCAATTTAGAAGCTTCATCTGTGTTCTACTATGGTGCTTTTAGTGTCTCCGCATACCGCAGCACGCGACATAGCTTTGCAGACGAAAAATACAACCATTTCAGAAAGAAGAGCGGCCAATGTGACGATCTGGCTTTAAGTCGATTCGATAACAAATGACGAAAACGGACAGATTTCTCAGGTTTTTACTACATATGAAAACTTTTCACATTCTCCCGTGCAACGCGGCTGCTAGTCCTCCTTTGATGCAAAATCTTAAGTTCCTAGCTCATGTGGAAGGCACCAAAGAAGGGTAAAAAGTCAAGAATGGATACCTAAAACGTGAATTGTACTACTTCTTACTGGCTATTACATCAACGTAGATGCTTCATCTGTCTTCTACTATGGTGCTTTTAGCGTCTCCGCATACCGCAGCATGCGACATAGCTTTGCAGACGATAAGTACAACCGTTTCAGAGAGATGAGCGGCCAATGTGACGATCTGGCTTTAAGTCGAGTGGATAACAAATGACGAAAACGGACGGATTTCTCAGGGATTTTACTACATATGAACACTTTTCACATTCTCCCGTGCAACGGGGCTGCTAGTCCTCCTTTGATGCAAAATCTTAAGTTCCTAGCTCATGTCCAAGGCACCAAAGAAGGGTAAAAAGTCAATAATCGATACCTAAAACCTGACTTTTCCTACTTCTTACTGGCAATTACATCAACTTAGAAGCTTCATCTGTGTTCTACTATGGTGCTTTTAGTGTCTCCGCATACCGCAGCACGCGACATAGCTTTGCAGACGATAAATGTAACCGTTTCAGACAGAAGTGCGGCCAGTGTGACGATCTGGCTTTAAGTCGATTCGGTAACAAATGACGAAAACGGACGGATTTCTCAGGTTTTTGCTACATATGAAAACTTTTCACATTCTCCCGTGCAACGCGGCTGCTACTCCTCCTTTCATACAAAATCATAAGTTCCTAGCTCATGTCCAAGGCACCAAAGAAGGGTAAAAAGTCAATAAACGATACCTAAAACTTGAATAGTACTACTACTTACCGGCTATTACATCAACTTAGAAGCTTCATCTGTGTTCTACTATGGTGCTTTTAGTGTCTCCGCATACCGCAGCACGCGATATAGCTTTGCAGACGGCAAGTGCAACCGTTTCAGAGAGAAGAGCGGCCAATGTGACGATCTGGCTTTAAGTCGATTCGATAACAAATGACGAAAACGGACAGATTTCTCATGTTTTTACTACTTATGAAAACTTTTCACATTCACCCGTGCAACGCGGCTGCTAATCCTCCTTTCATGCAAAACCTTAAGTTCCTAGGTCATGTATAAGGCAACAAAGAAGGGTAAAAAGTCAATAATGGATACCTAAAATTTGAATTGTACTACTTCTTACTGGCTATTACATCAATTTGGAAGCTTCATCTGTGTTCTACTATGGTGCTTTTAGTGTCTCCGCATACCGCAGCACGCGACATAGCTTTGCAGACGAAAAATACAACCATTTCAGAAAGACGAGCGGCCAATGTGACGATCTGGCTTTAAGTCGATCGATAACAAATGACGAAAACGGACAGATTTCTCAGGTTTTTACTACATATGAAGACTTTTCACATTCTCCCGTGCAACGCGGCTGCTAGTCCTCCTTTCATGCAATATCATAAGTTCCTAGCTCAAGTCCAAGGCACCAAAGAAGGGTAGAAAGTCAATAACCTATACCTAAAACTTGAATTTTACTAATTCTTACTGGCTATTACATCAACTTAGAAGCTTCATCTGTGTTCTAACATGGTGCTTTTAGTGTCTCCGCATACCGCAGCACGCGACATAGCTTTGCAGACGATAAATGTAACCGTTTCAGACAGAAGTACGGCCAGTGTGACGATCTGGCTTTAAGTCGATTCGATAACAAATGACGAAAACGGACGGATTTCTCAGGTTTTTGCTACATATGAACACTTTTCACATTCTCCCGTGCAACGCGGCTGCTAGTCCTCCTTTCATGCAAAATCATAAGTTCCTAGCTCAAGTCCAAGGCACCAAAGAAGGGTAAAAAGTCAATAACCTATACCTAAAACTTGAATTGTACTACTTCTTACTGGCTATTACATCAAATTAGAAGCTTCATCTGTGTTCTACTATGGTGCTTTTAGTGTCTCCGCATACCGCAGCACGCGACATAGCTTTGCAGACGATAAATGTAACCGTTTCAGACAGAAGTACGGCCAGTGTGACGATCTGGCTTTAAGTCGATTCGATAACAAATGACGAAAACGGACGGATTTCTCAGGTTTTTGCTACATATGAACAGTTTTCACATTCTCCCGTGCAACGCGGCTGCTAGTCCTCCTTTCATGCAAAATCATACGTTCCTAGCTCATGTCCAAGGCACCAAAGCCATCTAAAAAGTCAATAATCGATACCTAAAACTTGAACTGTACTACTTCTTACTGGCTATTACATCAACTTAGAAGCTTCATCTGTGTTCTACTATGGTGCTTTTAGTGTCTCCGCATAACGCAGCACGCGACATAGCTTTGCAGACGATAAGTACAACCGTTTCAGAGAGAAGAGCGGCCAATGTGACGATCTGGCTTTAAGTCGATTCGATAACAAATGACGAAAACGGATGGATTTCTCAGGTTTTTACTACTTATGAAAACTTTTCACATTCTCTCGTGCAACGCGGCTGCTGGTCCTCCTTTCATGCAAAACCTTAAGTTCCTAGCTCATGTCCAAGGCACCAAAGAAGGGTAAAAAGTCAAGAATGGATACCTAAAACTTGAATTGTACTACTTCTTACTGGCTATTACATCAAATTAGAAGCTTCATCTGTGTTCTACTATGGTGCTTTTAGTGTCTCCGCATACCGCAGCACGCGAGATAGCTTTGCAGACGATAAGTACAACCGTTGTAGAGAGAAGAGCGGCCAATGTGACGATCTGGCTTTAAGTCGATTCGATAACAAATGACGAAAACGGACGGATTTCTCAGGTTTTTACTACTTATGAAAACTTTTCACATTCTCCCGTGCAACGCGGCTGCTGGTCCTCCTTTCATGCAAAACCTTAAGTTCCTAGCTCATGTCCAAGGCACCAAAGAAGTGTAAAAAGTCAATAATCGATACCTAAAACTTGAATTGTACTGCTTCTTACTGGCTATTACATCGACTTAGAAGCTTCATCTGTGTTCTACTATGGTGCTTTTAGTGTCTCCGCATACCGCTGCACGCGACATAGCTTTGCAGACGATAAGTACAACCGTTTCAGAGAGAAGAGCGGCCAATGTGACGATCTGGCTTTAAGTCGATTCGATAACAAATGACGAAAACCGACGGATTTCTCAGGTTTTTACTACATATGAACACTTTCCAAATTCTCCCGTGCAACGCGGCTGCTAATCCTCCTTTCATGCAAAATCTTAAGTTCCTAGCTCATGTCCAAGGCACCAAAGAAGGGTAAAAAGTCAATAGCCGATACCTAAAACTTGAATTGTACTTCTTCTTACTGGCTATTACATCAAATTAGAAGCTTCATCTGTGTTCTACTATGGTGCTTTTAGTGTCTCCGCATGTAGCAGCTGCGACATAGCATTGCACACGATAAATGTAACCGTTTCAGAGGGAAGAGCGGCCAATGTGACGATCTGGCTTTAAGTCGATTCGATAACAAATGACGAAACCGGACGGGTTTCTCAGGTTTTTACTACATATGAACACTTTTCACATACTCCTGTGATACAGGGCTACTAGTCTTCATTTCATGCAAAATCTTAAGTTCCTAGCTCATGTCCAAGGCACCAAAGAAGGGTAAACAGTCAATAATCGATAAATAAAACTTGAATTGTACTACGTCTTACTGGCTATTACATCAACTTAGAAGCTTCATCCATGTTCTACTATGGTGCTTTTGGTATCTCCACATACCGCAGCACGCGACATAGCTTTGCAGACGATAATTACAAACTTTGTAGAGAGAAGAGCGGCCAATGTGTCGATCTGGCTTTAAGTCGATTCGATAACAAATGACGAAAACGGACGGATGTCTCAGGTTTTTGCTACATATGAACACTTTCCACATTCTCCCGTGCAACGCGGCTGCTACTCCTCCTTCATGCAAAATCTTAAGTTCCTAGCTCATGTCCAAGGCACCAAAGAACGGTAAAAAGTCAATAATCGATACCTAAAACTTGAATTTTACTACTTCTTACTGTCTATTACATCAACTTAGAACCTTCATATGTGTTCTACTATGGTTCTTTTAGTGTCTCCGCATCCCGCAGCATTCGACATAGCTTTGCAGGCGATAAATGTAACCGTTTCAGTCAGAAGTGCGGTCAGTGTGACGATCTGGCTTTAAGTCGATTCGATAACAAATGACGAAAACGGACGGATTTCTCAGGTTTTTAGTACATATGAACACTTTTCACATTCTCCCGTGCAGCGCGGTTGCTAGTCCTGCTTTCATGCAAAGTCTTAAGTACTTAGCTCATGTCCAAGGCACCAAAGAAGGGTACATAGTCAACAATCGATAACTAAACCTTGATTTGTACTACTTCTTACTGGCTATTACATCAACTTAGAAGCTTCATCTGTGTTCTACCATGGTGCATTTAGTGTCTCCGCATATAGCAGCACGCGACATAGCTTTGCCGACGACAAGTACAACCGTTTCAGAGAAAAGAATGGCCAATGTGACGATCTGCCTTTAAGTCGATTCGACAACAAATGACAAAAAGTAACAGAATTCTCAAGTTTTTACTACATATGAACATTTTTCACTTTCTCCTGTGCAACTCGGCTGCTAGTCCTCCATTCATGCAGAATCTTAAGGTCCTAGTTCATGTCCAAGGCACCAAAGCCAGCTTAAAGGTCAATATTCCATGCCTAAAACTTGAATTGTACTACTTCTTACAGGCTATTACATCAACTAAGAAGCTTCATCTGTGTTCTGCTATGGTGCTTTTAGTGTTTCCGCATACCGCAGCACGCGACATAGCGTTGCAGACGATAATTGTAACTGTTTCAGACAGAAGTGCGGCCAATGTAACGATCTGGCTTTAAGTAGATTCGATAACAAAGGACGAAAACGGACGGATTTCTCAGGTTTTTACTACATATGAACACTTTTCACATTCTCCCGTGCAACAGGGCTACTAGTCCACATTTCATGCAAAATCGTAAGTTCCTAGCTCATGTCCAAGGCACCAAAGATTGGTAAACAGTCAATAATCGATCAATAAAACTTGAATTGTACTACTTCTTACTGGCTATTACATCAGCTTAGAAGCTTCATCCGTGTTCTACTATGGTGCTTTTAGTGTCTCCGCATACCGCAGCACGCGACATAGCTTTGCAGACGATAATTACAACCTTTGTAGAGAGAAGAGCGGCCAATGTGACGATCTGGCTTTAAGTCGATTCGATAACAAATGACGAAAACGGCCGGATTTCTCAGGCTTTTTGTACATATGAACACTTTTCACATTCTTCCGTGCAACAGGGCTACTAGTTCTCATTTCATGCAAAATCTTAAGTTCCTAGCTCATGTCCAAGGCCCTAAAGAAGGGTAAACAGTCAATAATCGATAAATAAAACTTGAATTGCACTACTTCTTACTGGCTATAACATCAACTTAGAAGTTTCATCTGTGTTCTACTATGGTGCTTTTAGTGTCTCCGCATACCGCAGCACGCGACATAGCATTGCAGACGATAATTACAACATTTTCAGAGAGAAGAGCGGCCAATGTGACGATCTGGCTTTAAGTCGATTCGATAACAAATGACGAAAACGGACGGATTTCTCAGGTTTTTACCACATATGAACACTTTCCAAATTCTCCCGAGTAACGCGGCTGCTAGTCCTCCTTACATGCAAAATCTTAAGTTCCTAGATCATGTCCAAGGCACCAAAGAAGGGTAAAAAGTCAATAGCCGATTCCTAAAACTTGAATTGTACTTCTTCTTACTGGGTATTACATCAACTTAGAAGCTTCATCTGTGTTCTACTATGGTGCTTTTAGTGTTTCCGCATACCGCAGCACGCGACATAGCTTTGCAGACGATAAACGTAACTGTTTCAGACAGAAGTGCGGCCAATGTGTCGATCTGGCTTTAAGTAGATTCGATAACAAAAGACGAAAACGGACGTATTTATCAGGTTTTTACTACATATGAACACTTTTCACATTCTCCCGTGCAACAGGGCTACTAGTCCACATTTGATGCAAAATCTTAAGTTCCTAGCTCATGTCCAAGACACCAAAGATTGGTAAACAGTCAATAATCGATAAATAAAACTTGAATTGTACTACTTCTTACTGGATATTACATCAACTTAGAAGCTTCATCCGTGTTCTACTATGGTGATTTTAGTGTCTCCGCATACCGCAGCACGCGACATAGCTTTGCAGACGATAATTACAAACTTTGTAGAGAGAAGAGCGGCCAATGTGACGATCTGGCTTTAAGTCGATTCGATAACAAATGACGAAAACGGACGGATTTCTCAGGCTTTTTGTACATATGAACACTTTTCACATTCTCCCGTGCAACTCGGCTACTAGTCCACCTTTCATGCAGAATCTTAAGGTCCTAGCTCATGTCCAAGCCACCAAAGCCAGGTTAAAAGTCAATAATCGATACCTAAAACTTGAATTGTGCTACTTTTTACTGGGTATTACATCAACGTAGAAGCTTCATCTGTGTTCTACTATGGTGCTTTTAGTGTCTGCGCATACCGCAGCACGCGACATAGCTTTGCAGATGATAAGTACAACCGTTTCAGAGAGAAAAGAAGTCATTGTGACGATCTGGCTTTAAGTCGATTCGATAACAAATGACGAAAACGGACGGATGTCTCAGGTTTTTGCTACATATGAACACTTTCCACATTCTCCCGTGCAACGCGGCTGCTACTCCTCCTTCATGCAAAATCTTAAGTTCCTAGCTCATGTCCAAGGCACCAAAGAACGGTAAAAAGTCAATAACCGATACCTAAAACTTGAATTTTACTACTTCTTACTGTCTATTACATCAACTTAGAACCTTCATATGTGTTCTACTATGGTTCTTTTAGTGTCTCCGCATCCCGCAGCATTCGACATAGCTTTGCAGACGATAAATGTAACCGTTTCAGTCAGAAGTGCGGTCAGCGTGACGATCTGGCTTTAAGTCGATTCGATAACAAATGACGAAAACGGACGGATTTCTCAGGTTTTTAGTACATATGAACACTTTTCACATTCTCCCGTGCAGCGCGGTTGCTAGTCCTGCTTTCATGCAAAGTCTTAAGTACTTAGCTCATGTCCAAGGCACCAAAGAAGGGTACATAGTCAACAATCGATAACTAAACCTTGATTTGTACTACTTCTTACTGGCTATTACATCAACTTAGAAGCTTCATCTGTGTTCTACCATGGTGCATTTAGTGTCTCCGCATATAGCAGCACGCGACATAGCTTTGCCGACGACAAGTACAACCGTTTCAGAGAAAAGAATGGCCAATGTGACGATCTGCCTTTAAGTCGATTCGACAACAAATGACAAAAAGGAACAGATTTCTCAAGTTTTTACTACATATGAACATTTTTCACTTTCTCCTGTGCAACTCGGCTGCTAGTCCTCCATTCATGCAGAATCTTAAGGTCCTAGTTCATGTCCAAGGCACCAAAGCCAGCATAAAGGTCAATATTCCATGCCTAAAACTTGAATTGTACTACTTCTTACAGGCTATTACATCAACTAAGAAGCTTCATCTGTGTTCTGCTATGGTGCTTTTAGTGTTTCCGCATACCGCAGCACGCGACATAGCGTTGCAGACGATAATTGTAACTGTTTCAGACAGAAGTGCCGCCAATGTAACGATCTGGCTTTAAGTAGATTCGATAACAAAGGACGAAAACGGACGGATTTCTCAGGTTTTTACTACATATGAACACTTTTCACATTCTCCCGTGCAACAGGGCTACTAGTCCACATTTCATGCAAAATCGTAAGTTCCTAGCTCATGTCCAAGGCACCAAAGATTGGTAAACAGTCAATAATCGATCAATCAAACTTGATTTGTACTACTTCTTACTGGCTATTACATCAACTTAGAAGCTTCATCCGTGTTCTACTATGGTGCTTTTAGTGTCTCCGCATACCGCAGCACGTGACATAGCTTTGCAGACGATAATTACAACCTTTGTAGAGAGAAGAGCGGCCAATGTGACGATCTGGCTTTAAGTCGATTCGATAACAAATGACGAAAACGGCCGGATTTCTCAGGCTTTTTGTACATATGAACACTTTTCACATTCTTCCGTGCAACAGGGCTACTAGTCCTCATTTCATGCAAAATCTTAAGTTCCTAGCTCATGTCCAAGGCCCTAAAGAAGGGTAAACAGTCAATAATCGATAAATAAAACTTGAATTGCAGTACTTCTTACTGGCTATAACATCAACTTAGAAGTTTCATCTGTGTTCTACTATGGTGCTTTTAGTGTCTCCGCATGCCGCAGCACGCGACATAGCATTGCAGACGATAATTACAACCGTTTCAGAGAGAAGAGCGGCCAATGTGACGATCTGGCTTTAAGTCGATTCGATAACAAATGACGAAAACGGACGGATTTCTCAGGTTTGTACCACATATGAACACTTTCCAAATTCTCCCGAGTAACGCGGCTGCTAGTCCTCCTTACATGCAAAATCTTAAGTTCCTAGCTCATGTCCAAGGCACCAAAGAAGGGTAAAAAGTCAATAGCCGATTCCTAAAACTTGAATTGTACTTCTTCTTACTGGTTATTACATCAACTTAGATGCTTCATCTGTGTTCTACTATGGTGCTTTTAGTGTCTCCGCATATAGTAGCACGCGACATACCATTGCACACGATAAATGTAACCGTTTCAGAGCGAAGAACGGCCAATGTGACGATCTGGCTTTAAGTCGATTCGATAACAAATGACAAAAACTGACGGATTTCTCAGGTTTTTAGTACATATGAACACTTTTTACGTTCTCCCGTGCAACTCGGCTGCTAGTCCTCCTTTCATGCAGAATCTTAAGGTCCTAGCTCATGTCCAAGGCACCAAAGCCAGCTTAAAGGTCAATAATCCATGCCTAAAACTTGAATTGTACTACTTCTTACTGGCTATTACATCAACTTAGAAGCTTCATCTGTGTTCTACTATGGTGCTTTTAGTGTTTCCGCATACCGCAGCACGCGACATAGCTTTGCAGACGACAAATGTAACTGCTTCAGACGGAAGTGCGGCCAATGTGACGATCTGGCTTTAAGTAGATTCGATAACAAATGACGAAAACGGACGGATTTCTCAGGTTTTTACTACATATGAACACTTTTCACATTCTCCCGTGCAACAGGGCTACTAGTCCACATTTCATGCAAAATCGTAAGTTCCTAGCTCATATCCAAGGCACCAAAGATTGGTAAACAGTCAATAATCGATCAATAAAACTTGAATTGTACTACTTCTTACTGGCTATTACATCAACTTAGAAGCTTCATCCCTGTTCTACTATGGTGCTTTTAGTGGCTCCGCATACCGCAGCACGCGACATAGCTTTGCAGACGATAATTACAACCTTTGTAGAGAGAAGAGCGGCCAATGTGACGATCTGGCTTTAAGTCGATTCGATAACAAATGACGAAAACGGCCGGATTTCTCAGGCTTTTTGTACATATGAACACTTTTCACATTCTTCCGTGCAACAGGGCTACTAGTCCTCATTTCATGCAAAATCTTAAGTTCCTAGCTCATGTCCAAGGCCCTAAAGAAGGGTAAACAGTCAATAATCGATAAATAAAACTTGAATTGCACTACTTCTTACTGGCTATAACATCAACTTAGAAGTTTAATCTGTGTTCTACTATGGTGCTTTTAGTGTCTCCGCATGCCGCAGCACGCGACATAGCATTGCAGACGATAATTACAACCGTTTCAGAGAGAAGAGCGGCCAATGTGACGATCTGGCTTTAAGTCGATTCGATAACAAATGACGAAAACGGACGGATTTCTCAGGTTTTTACCACATATGAACACTTTCCAAATTCTCCCGAGTAACGCGGCTGCTAGTCCTCCTTACATGCAAAATCTTAAGTTCCTAGCTCATGTCCAAGGCACCAAAGAAGGGTAAAAAGTCAATAGCCGATTCCTAAAACTTGAATTGTACTTCTTCTTACTGGTTATTACATCAACTTAGATGCTTCATCTGTGTTCTACTATGGTGCTTTTAGTGTCTCCGCATATAGCAGCACGCGACATACCATTGCACACGATAAATGTAACCGTTTCAGAGCGAAGAGCGGCCAATGTGACGATCTGGCTTTAAGTCGATTCGATAACAAATGACAAAAACTGACGGATTTCTCAGGTTTTTAGTACATATGAACACTTTTTACGTTCTCCCGTGCAACTCGGCTGCTAGTCCTCCTTTCATGCAGAATCTTAAGGTCCTAGCTCATGTCCAAGGCACCAAAGCCAGCTTAAAGGTCAATAATCCATGCCTAAAACTTGAATTGTACTACTTCTTACTGGCTATTACATCAACTTAGAAGCTTCATCTGTGTTCTACTATGGTGCTTTTAGTGTTTCCGCATACCGCAGCACGCGACATAACTTTGCAGACGACAAATGTAACTGTTTCAGACGGAATTGCGGCCAATGTGACGATCTGGCTTTAAGTAGATTCGATAACAAATGACGAAAACGGACGGATTTTTCAGGTTTTTTCTACATATGAACACTTTTCACATTCTCCCGTGCAGCTCGGCTGCTAGTCTTCCTTTCATGCTGAATCTTAAGGTCCTAGCTCATGTCCAAGGCACCAAAGCCAGCTTGTTGTTGTTGTTGTTGTTGTTGTGGTCTTCAGTCCTGAGACTGGTTTGATGCAGCTCTCCATGCTACTCTATCCTGTGCAAGCTTCTTCATCTCCCAGTACCTACTGCAACCTACATCCTTCTGAATCTGCTTAGTGTACTCATCTCTCGGTCTCCCTCTACGATTTTTACCCTCCACACTGCCCTCCAATGCTAAATTTGTGATCCCTTGATGCCTCAAAACATGTCCTACCAACCGATCCCTTCTTCTAGTCAAGTTGTGCCACAAACTTCTCTTCTCCCCAATCCTATTCAATACCTCCTCATTAGTTACGTGATCTATCCACCTTATCTTCAGTATTCTTCTGTAGCACCACATTTCGAAAGCTTCTATTCTCTTCTTGTCCAAACTAGTTATCGTCCATGTTTCACTTCCATACATGGCTACACTCCAAACAAATATTTTCAAAAATGACTTCCTGACACTTAAATCTATATTCGATGTTAACAAATTTCTCTTCTTCAGAAACGCTTTCCTTGCCATTGCCAGTCTACATTTTATATCCTCTCTACTTCGACCATCATCAGTTATTTTACTTCCTAAATCGCAAAACTCCTTTACTACTTTAAGTGTCTCATTTCCTAATCTAATTCCCTCAGCATCACCCGATTTAATTGGACTACATTCCATTATCCTCGTTTTGCTTTTGTTGATGTTCATCTTATATCCTCCTTTCAAGACACTGTCCATTCCGTTCAACTGCTCTTCCAAGTCCTTTGCCGTCTCTGACAGAATTACAATGTCATCGGCGAACCTCAAAGTTTTTACTTCGTCTCCATGAATTTTAATACCTACTCCAAATTTTTCTTTTGTTTCCTTTACTGCTTGCTCAATATACAGTTTGAATAACATCGGGGAGAGGCTACAACCCTGTCTCACTCCTTTCCCAACCACTGCTTCCTCGACTCTTATGACTGCCATCTGGTTTCTGTACAAATTGTAAATAGCCTTTCGCTCCCTGTATTTTACACCTGCCACCTTTAGAATTTGAAAAAGAATATTCCAGTCAACATTGTCAAAAGCTTTCTCTAAGTCTACAAATGCTAGAAACGTAGGTTTGCCTTTTCTTAATCTTTCTTCTAAGATAAGTCGTAAGGTCAGTATTGCCTCACGTGTTCCAACATTTCGACGGAATCCAAACTGATCCTCCCCGAGGTCCGCATCTACCAGTTTTTCCATTCGTCTGTAAAGAATTCGCGTTAGTATTTTGCAGCTGTGACTTATTAAACTGATAGTTCGGTAATTTTCACATCTGTCAGCACCTGCTTTCTTTGGGATTGGAATTATTATATTCTTCTTGAAGTCTGAGGGTATTTCGCCTGTCTCATACATCTTGCTCACCAGCTGGTAGAGTTTAGTCATGACTGGCTCTCCCAAAGCCGTCAGTAGTTCTAATGGAATGTTGTCTACTCCGGGGGCCTTGTTTCGACTCAGGTCTTTCAGTGCTCTGTCAAACTCTTCACGCAGTATCGTATCACCCATTTCGTCTTCATCTACATCCTCTTCCATTTCCATAATATTGTCCTCAAGTACATCACCCTTGTATAAACCTTCTATATACTCCTTCCACCTTTCTGCCTTCCCTTCTTTGCTTAGAACTAGGTTGCCATCTGAGCTCTTGATATTCATACACGTGGTTCTCTTCTCTCCAAAGGTCTCTTTAATTTTCCTGTAGGCAGTATCTATCTTACCCCTAGTGAGATAAGCTTCTAAATCCTTACATTTGTCCTCTAGCCATCCCTGTTTAGCCATTTTGCACTTCCTGTCGATCTCATTTTTGAGACGTTTGTATTCCTTTTTGCCTGCTTCATTTACTGCATTTTTATATTTTCTCCTTTCATCAATTAAATTCAATATTTCTTCTGTTACCCAAGGATTTCTAGCAGCCCTCGTCTTTTTACCTACTTTATCCTCTGCTGCCTTCACTACTTCATCCCTCAGAGCTACCCATTCTTCTTCTACTGTATTTCTTTCCCCTATTCCTGTCAATTGTTCCCTAATGCTCTCCCTGAAACTCTGTACAACCTCTGGTTCTTTCAGTTTATCCAGGTCCCATCTCCTTAATTTCCCACATTTTTGCAGTTTCTTCAGTTTTAATCTACAGGTCATAACCAATAGATTGTGGTCAGAGTCCACATCTGCCCCTGGAAATGTCTTACAACTTAAAACCTGGTTCCTAAATCTCTGTCTTACCATTATATAATCTATCTGATACCTTTTAGTATCTCCAGGATTCTTCCACGTATACAACCTTCTTTCATGATTCTTAAACCAAGTGTTACCTATGACTAAGTTGTGCTCTGTACAAAATTCTACTAGGCGGCTTCCTCTTTCATTTCTTAGCCCCAATCCATATTCACCTACTATGTTTCCTTCTCTCCCTTTTCCTAGACTCGAATTCCAGTCACCCATTACTATTAAATTTTCGTCTCCCTTCACTATCTGAATAATTTCTTTTATTTCATCGTACATTTCTTCAATTTCTTCGTCATCTGCAGAGCTAGTTGGCATATAAACTTGTACTATTGTAGTAGGTGTGGGCTTCGTATCTATCTTGGCCACAATAATGCGTTCACTATGCTGTTTGTAGTAGCTTACCCGCATTCCTATTTTCCTATTCATTATTAAACCTACTCCTGCATTACCCCTATTTGATTTTGTGTTTATAACCCTGTCATCACCTGACCAGAAGTCTTGTTCCTCCTGCCACCGAACTTCACTAATTCCCACTATATCTAACTTTAACCTATCCATTTCAATTTTTAAATTTTCTAACCTACCTGCCCGATTAAGGGATCTGACATTCCACGCTCCGATCCGTAGAACGCCAGTTTTCCTTCTCCTGATAACGACATCCTCCTGAGTAGTCCCCGCCCGGAGATCCGAATGGGGGACTATTTTACCTCCGGAATATTTTACCCAAGAGGATGCCATCATCATTTAATCATACAGTAAAGCTGCATGTCCTCGGGAAAAATTACGGCTGTAGTTTCCCCTTGCTTTCAGCCGTTCGCAGTACCAGCACAGCAACGCCGTTTTGGTTAATGTTGCAAGGCCAGATCAGTCAATCATCCAGACTGTTGCCCCCGCAACTACTGAAAAGGCTGCTGCCCCACTTCAGGAACCACACGTTTGTCTGGCCTCTCAACAGATACCCCTCCGTTGTGGTTGCACCTACGGTACGGCCATCTGTATCGCTGAGGCACGCAAGCCTCCCCACCAACGGCAAGGTCCATGGTTCATGGGGGGAAAGCCAGCTTAAAAGACAATAATCCATACCTAAAACTTGAATTGTACTACATCTTACTCACTATTACATCAACTTAGAAGCTTCATCTGTGTTCTACTATTGTGCTTTTAGTGTCTCCGCATACCGCAGCACGCGACATAGCTTTGCAGACGATAAGTACAACCGTTTCAGAGAGAAGAGCGGCCAATGTGACGATCTGGTTTTAAGTCGATTCGATAACAAATGACGAAAACGGACGGATTTCTCAGGTTTTTAATACATATGAACACTTTTCACATTCTCCCGTGCTACAGGGCTGCTAGTCCTCATTTCATGCAAAATCTTAACTTCCTAGTTCATGTCCAAGGCACCAAAGAAGGGTAAACAGTCAATAATCGATAAATAAAACTTGAATTGTACTACTTCTTACTGGCTATTACATCAACTTAGAAGCTTCATCCGTGTTCTACTATGGTGCTTTTAGTGTCTCCGCATACCGCAGCACGCGACATAGTTTTGCAGACGATAATTACAACCGTTGTAGAGAGAAGAGCGGCCAATGTGACGATTTGGCTTTAAGTCGATTCGATAGCAAATGACGAAAACGGACGGATTTCTCAGGTTTTTTGTACATATGAACACTTGTCACATTGTCCCGTGCAACGCAGCTACTAATCCTCCTTTCATGCAAAATCTTAAGCTCCTAGCTCATGTCCAAATCACCAAAGAAGGGTAAAAAGTCAATAATCGATACCTAAAACTTGATTTTTACTATTTCTTACTGGCTATTACATAAACTTAGAAGCTTCATCTGTGTTCTACTATGGTGCTTTTAGTGTCTCCGCATATCACAGCACGCGACTTAGCTTTGCACGCGATAAATGTTACCGTTTCAGAGGGAAGAGCTGCCAATGTTACGATCTGGCTTTAAGTCGATTTGATAACAAATGACGAAAACGGACGGACTTTTCAGGTTTTTGCTACATATGGACAAGTTTCACATTCTCCCGTGCAACAGGGCTACTAGTCCTCATTTCATGCAAAATCTTAAGTTCCTAGCTCATGTCCAAGGCACCAAAGAAGGGTAAACAGCCAATAATCGATAAATAAAACTTGAATTGTACTGCTTCTTACTGGCTATTACATCAACTTAGAAGCTCCATATGTATTCTGCTATGGTGCCTTTAGTGTCTCCGCATACCGCAGCACGCGACATAGCTTTGCAGACGATAAGTACAACCGTATCAGAGAGAAGAGCGGCCAATGTGAGGATGTGGCTTTAAGTCGATTCGATAACAAATGAAAAAAAGGGACGGATTTCACAGGTTTTTACTACATATGAACACTTTTCACGTTCTCCCGTGCAACTCGGCTGCTAGACATCTCTCTCATGTCGAATCTTAAGGTCCTAGCTCATGTCCAAGGCACCAAAGAAGGGTAAAAAGTCAATAATCGATACCTAAAACTTGAATTGTACTACTTCTTACTGGCTATTACATCTACTTAGAAGCTTCAACTGTGTTCTACTATGGTGCTTTCATTGTCTCCGCATACCGCAGCACGCGACATAGCTTTGCAGTCGATAATTACAACCGTTTCAGAGAGAAGAGCGGCCAATGTGACGATCTGGCTTTAAGTCGATTCGTTAACAATTGACGAAAACGGACGGATTTCTCAGGTTTTTACTACATATGGACACTTTTCTCATTCTCCCGTGCAACAGGGCTACTAGTCCTCATATCATGCAAAATCTTAAGTTCCTAGCTCATGTCCAAGGCACCAAAGAAGGGTAAACAGTCAATTATCGATAAATAAAACTTGAATTGTACTACTTCTTACTGGCTATTACATCTACTTAGAAACTTCAACTGTGTTCTACTATGGTGCTTTCATTGTCTCCGCATACCGCATCACGCGACATAGCTTTGCAGACGATAAGTACAACCGTTTCAGAGAGAAGAGTGGCCAATGAGACGATCTGGCTTTAAGTCGATTCGATAACAATTGACGAAAACGGACGAATTTCTCAGGGTTTTCTACATATGAACATTTTTCACATTCTCCCGTGCAACGCGGCTGCTAGTCCTCCTTTGATGCAGAATCTCAAGGTCCTAGCTCATGTCCAAGGCACCAAAGCCAGCTTAAAAGTCAATAATCCATGCCTAAAACTTGAATTGTACTACTTCTTACTGGCTATTACATCAACATAGAAGCTTCATCTGTGTTCTACTATGGTGCTTTTAGTGTGTCCGCATACCGCAGCACGCGACATAGCTTTGCAGACGGTAAGTACACCCGTTTCAGAGTGAAGAGCGGCCAATGTGACGATCTGTCTTTAAGTCGATTCGATAACAAATGTCGAAAACGGACGGATTTCTCAGGGTTTTACTACATATGAACACTTTCCACATTCTCCCGTGCAACGCGGTTGCTAGTCCTCCTTTCATGCAAAATCTTAAGTTCCTAGCTCATGTCCAAGGCACCAAAGAAGGATAAAAAGTCAATAATCGATTCCTAAAACCTGAATTGTACTACTTCTTACTGGCTATTACATCTACTTAGAAGCTTCAACTGTGTTCTACTATGGTGCTTTCATTGTCTCCGCATACCGCAGCACGCGACATAGCTTTGCAGTCGATAATTACAACCGTTTCAGAGGGAAGAGCGGCCAATGTGACGATCTGGCTTTAAGTCGATTCGTTAACAATTGACGAAAACGGACGGATTTCTCAGGTTTTTACTACATATGGACACTTTTTCTCATTCTCCCGTGCAACAGGGCTACTAGTCCTCATTTCAGGCAAAGTCCTAAGTTCCTAACTCATGTCCAAGTCACCAAAGAAGGGTAAACAGTCAATAATCGATAAATAAAATTTGAATTGTACTACTTCTTACTGGCTATTACATCAACTTAGAAGCTTCATCTGTGTTCTACTATGGTGCTTTTAGTGTCCCCGCATACCGCAGCACGCGACATAGCTTTGCAGACGGTAAGTACACAAGTTTCAGAGTGAAGAGCGGCCAATGTGACGATCTGTCTTTAAGTCGATTCGATAACAAATGACGAAAACGGATGGATTTCTCAGGGTTTTACTACATATGAACACTTTCCACAATCTCCCGTGCAACGCGGCTGCTAGTCCCCCTTTGATGCAGAATCTCAAGGTCCTAGCTCATGTCCAAGGCACCAAAGCCAGCTTAAAAGTCAATAATCCATGCCTAAAACTTGAATTGTACTACTTCTTACTGGCTATCATCAACTTAGAAGCTTCATCTGTGTTCTACTATGGTGCTTTTAGTGTCTCCACATATCACAGCACGCGACATAGCTTTGCACACGATAAATGAAACCGTTTCTCGAAGGAAGAGCGGCCAATGTGACGATCTGGCTTTAAGTCGATTTGATAACAGATGACGAAAAGGGACGGACTTCTAAGGTTCTTACTACATATGAACTCTTTTTACATTCTCCCGTGCAACAGGGCTACTAGTCCTCATTTCATGCAAAATCTTAAGTTCGTAGCTCATGTCCAAGGCACCAAAGAAGGTTAACAGTCAATAATCGATAAATAAAACTTGAAGTTTACTACTTCTTACTGGCTATTACATCAACTTAGAAGCTTCATCTGTGTTCTACAATGGTGCCTTTACTGTGTCCGCATACCGCAGCACGCGGCATAGCTTTGCAGACGATAAATATAACCGTTTCAGACCTAAGTGTGCCCAATGTGACGATCTGGGTTTAAATCGATTCCATAACAAATGACGAAAACGGACGGATTTCTCAAGTTTTTACCACATATGAACACTTTTCACATTCTCCCGTGCTACGCGGCTGCTAGTCCACCTTTCATGCAAAATATTAGGTTCCTAGCTCATGTCCAAGGCACCAAAGAAGGGTAAAAAGTCAATAATCAATACCTGAAACTTGAATTGTACTACTTCTTACTGGCTATTACATAAACTTAGAAGCTTCATCTGTGTTCTACTATGGTGCTTTTAGTGTCTCCGCATACCGCAGCACGCGACATAGCTTTGCAGACGATAAATTTAACCGTTTCAGACAGAAGTGCGGCTAATGTGACGATCTGGCTTTAAGTCGATTCGATAACAAATGACGAATACGGACGGATTTCTCAGGTTTTTACTACATATGAACACTTTTCACATTCTCCCGTGCAACTCGGCTGCTAATCCTCCTTTCATGCAAAATCTTAAGTTCATAGCTCATGTCCAAGGCACCAAAGAAGGGTAAAAGGTCAATAATCGATACCTAAAACTTGAATTTTACTACATCTTACTGGCTATTACATCAACTAAGAAGCTTCATCTGTGTTCTACTATTGTGCTTTTATTGTCTCCTAATACCGCAGCACGCGACATAGCTTTGCAAACGATAAATGTAACCGTTTCAGACAGAAGAGCGGCCAAAGAGACGATCTGGCTTTAAGTCGATTCGATAACAAATGACGAGAACGGACGGATTTCTCAGGTTCTTACCACATATGAACACTTTTCACATTCTCCTGAGCAACGCGGCTGCTAGTCCTCCTTTCATGCAAAATCTTAAGTTCCTAGCTCATGTCCGAGTCGCTAAAGAAGGGTAAAAAGTCAATAAACGATACCTAAAACTTGAATAGTACTACTTCTTACTGGCTATTACATCAACTTAGAAGCTTCATCTGTGTTCTACTATGGTGCTTTTAGTGTCTCCGCATACCGCAGCACGTGACATAGCTTTGCAGACGATAAGTACAACCGTTTCAGAGAGAAGAGCGGCCAATGTGACGATCAGGCTATAAGTCGATTTGATAAGAAATGACGAAAGCGGACGGATATCTCAGGGTTTTAATACATATGAACACTTTTGACATTCTCCCGTGCAATGGAGCTGCTAGTCCTCCATTCATGCAAAATCTTAAGGTCCTAGCTCATGTCCAAGTCCCCAAAGCCAGCTAAAAAGCCAATAATCGAAATCTAAAACGTTATTGTACTACTTCTTACTGGCTATTACATCAACTTAGAAGTTTCATCTGTGTTCCGCTATGGTGCTGTTAGTTTCTCCGCATACCGCAGCACGCGACGTAGCTTTGCAGGCGATAAATGTAACCGTTTCAGAGAGAAGAGCGACCAATGTGACGATCTGGCTTTAAGTCGACTCGATAGCAAATGACGACAAAGGACGGATTTCTCTGGTTTTTACTACATATGAACACTTTTCGTATTCTCCCGAACAACGCTGATGCTAGTCCTTCTTTTATGCAAAAACTAAAACGTGAATTTTACTACTTTTTACTGGGTATTACATCAATTTAGAAGCTACTTCTGTGTTCTACTATGGTGATTTTAGTGACTCCGCATACCGCAACACGCGACATAGCTTTGCAGACGATAAATGTAACCGTTTCAGAGAGAAGAGTGTCCAATGTGACGATCTGGCTTTAAGTCGATTTGATAAGAAATGACGAAAACGGACGGATTTCTCAGGTTTTTGCTACATATGAACACTTTTCACATTCTCCCGCGCAACGGAGCTGCTAGTCCTCCTTTGATGCAAAATCTTAAGGTCCTAGCTCATGTCCAAGACCCCAAAGCCAGCTAAAAACTCAATAAAGGATATCTAAAACGTTATTGCACTACTTCTTACTGGCTATTACAACAACTTAGAAGTTTCTTCAGTGTTCTACTATGGTGCTGTTAGTGTCTCTGCATACCGCAGCACGCGACATAGCTTTGCAGACGATAAATGTAACCGTTTCAGAGAGAAGAGCGACCAATGTGACGATCTGGCTTTAAGTCGATTTGATAAGAAATGACGAAAATGGACGGATTTCTCAGGTTTTTACTACATATGAACACTTTTCACATTCTCCCGTGCAACGCAACTGTTAGTCCTCCTTTGATGCAAAATCTTAAGGTCCTAGCTCATGTCCAAGTCCCCAAAGCCAGCTAAAAAGTCAATAATCGATATCTAAAACGTTATTGTACTACTTCTTACTGGCTATCACAACAACTTAGAAGCTTCGTCTGTGTTCTACTATGGTGCTGTTAGTGTCTCCAGATACCGCAGCACGCGACATAGCTTTGCAGACGATAAATGTGACCGTTTAAGAGAGAAGAGCGACCAATGTGAAGACCTGGCTTTAAGTCGATTTGATAAGAAATGACGAAAACGGACGGAATTCTCAGGTTTTTAGTACATATGAACACTTTTCACATTCTCCCGTGCAACGCAGCTGCTAGTTCTCCTTTGATGCAAAATCTTAAGGTCCTAGCTCATGTCCAAGTCCCCAAAGCCAGCTAAAAAGTCAATAATCGATATGTAAAACGTTATTGTACTACTTCTTACTGGCTATTACATCAACTTAGAAGTTTCATCAGTGTTCTACTATGGTGCTGTTAGTGTCTCCGCATGCCGCAGCACGCGACATAGCTTTGCAGACGATAAATATAACCGTTTCAGAGAGAAGAGCGACCAATGTGACGATCTGGCTATAAGTCGATTTGATAAGAAATGACGAAAGCGGACGGATATCTCAGGGTTTTACTACATATGAACACTATTTACATTCTCCCGTGCAACGCGGCTCCTAGTCCTCTTTTCGTGAAAAATCGTAATTTCCTAGCTCATGTCCAAGGCACCAAAGAGGCTAAATAGGCAATAATCGATAACTAATACTTGAATTGCGCTACATCTTACTTGCTATTACATAGCCGCGTAAATAGTCAAAAGTCGATAACTAAAACTTGAAATGTACTACCTGTTACTGGCTATTACGTCAACTTAGAAGTTTCATCTGTGTTCTACTATGGTGCTCTTAGTGTATCCGCATACCGCAGCACGCGACATAGCTTTGCAGACGATAAATGTAACCGTTTCAGAGAGAAGAGCGACCAATGTTACGATCTGGCTTTAAGTCGATTTGATAAGAAATGACGAAAACGGACGGATTTCTCAGGTTTTTACTACATATGAACACTTTTCACATTCTCCCGTGCAACGGAGCTGCTAGTCCTCCTTTGATGCAAAATCTTAAGGTCCTAGATCATGTCCAAGTCCCCAAAGCCAGCTAAAAAGTCAATAATCGATATCTAAAACGTTATTGTACTACTTCTTACTGGCTATCACAACAACTTAGAAGCTTCGTCTGTGTTCTACTATGGTGCTGTTAGTGTCTCCAGATACCGCATCTCGCGACATAGCTTTGCAGACGATAAATGTGACCGTTTCAGAGAGAAAAGCGACCAATGTGAAGACCTGGCTTTAAGTCGATTTGATAAGAAATGACGAAAACGGACGGAATTCTCAGGTTTTTAGTACATATGAACACTTTTCACATTCTCCCGTGAACGCAGCTGCTAGTTCTCCTTTGATGCAAAATCTTAAGGTCCTAGCTCATGTCCAAGTCCCCAAAGCCAGCTAAAAAGTCAATAATCGATATCTAAAACGTTATTTTACTACCTCTTACTGGCTATTACATCAACTTAGAAGTTTCATCAGTGTTCTACTATGGTGCTATTAGTGTCTCTGCATACCGCAGCACGCGACATAGCTTTGCAGACGATCAATGTAACCGTTTCAGAGAGAAGAGCGACCAATGTGACGATCTGGCTTTAAGTCGATTTGATAAGAAATGACGAAAACGGACGGATTTCTCAGGTTTTTACTACATATGAACACTTTTCACATTCTCCCGAGCAACGCAGCTGCTAGTTCTCCTTTGATGAAAAATCTTAAGGTCCTAGCTCATGTCCAAGTCCCCAAAGCCAGCTAAAAAGTCAATAATCGGTACCTAAAACGTTATTGTACTACTTCTTACTGGCTATTACATCAACTTAGAAGTTTCATCTGTGTTCCGCTATGGTGCTGTTAGTGTCTCCGCATACCGCAGCACGCGACATAGCTTTGCAGACGATAAATGTAACCGTTTCAGAGAGAAGAGCGACCAATGTGACGTTCTGGCTTTAAGTCGACTCGATAACAAATGACGACAAAGGACGGATTTCTCGGGTTTTTACTACATATGAACACTTTTCGTATTCTCCCGAACAACGCTGATGCTAGTCCTTCTTTTATGCAAAATCGTAAGGTCCTAGCTCATGTCCAAGGCACCAAAGCCTGCACAAAAGGCAATAATCGATGAGTAAAACCTGATTTGTACTGCTTCTTACTGGCTATTACATCAACTTGGAAGCTTCTTCTGTTTTCTACTATGGTGCTGTTAGTGTCTCCGCATACCGCAGCACGCGACATAGCTTTGCAGACGATAAATTTAACCGTTTCAGAGATATGAGCGGCCAATGAGACGATCTGACATTAAGTCGATTCGGTAACAAATGACGAAAACGGACGGATTTCTCAGGTTTTTACTACATATGAACACTATTTACATTCTCCCGTGCAACGCAGCTGCTAGTCATCTTTTGATGCAAAATCTTAAGGTCCTAGCTCATGTCCAAGGCCCCAAAGCCAGCTAAAAAGTCAATAATCGATATCTAAAACGTTATTGTACTACTCCTTACTGGCTATTACAATAACTGAGAAATTTCATCTGTGTTCTACTATGGTGCTGTTAGTGTCTCCGCATACCGCAGCACGCGACGTAGCTTTGCAGACGATAAATGTAACCGTTTCAGGGAGAAGAGCGACCAATGTGACGATCTGGCTTTAAGTCGATTTGATAAGAAATGACGAAAATGGACGGATTTCTCAGGTTTTTACTACATATGAACGCTTTTCACATTCTCCCGTGCAACGCAGCTGCTAGTTCTCCTTTGATGGAAAATCTTAAGGTCCTAGCTCATGTCCAAGACCCCAAAGCCAGCTAAAAAGACAATAATCGGTATCTAAAACGTTATTGTACTACTTCTTGCAAGCTATTACATCAACTTAGAAGTTTCATCTGTTTTCTACTATGGTGCTGTGAGTGTCTCCGCATACCGCAGCACGCGACATAGCTTTGCAGACAATAAATGTAACCGTTTCAGAGGGAAGAGCGACCAATGTGACGATCTGGCTTTAAGTCGATTTGATAAGAAATGACGATAACGGACGGATTTCTCAGGTTTTTACTACATATGAACACTTTCCACATTCTCCCGTGCAACGCAGCTGCTAGTCCTCCTTTGATGCAAAGTCTTAAGGTCCTAGCTCATGCCCAAGACCACAAAGCCAGCTAAAAAGTCAATAATCGATATCTAAAACGTTATTGCACTACTTCTTACTGGCTATTACATCAACTTAGAAGTTTCATCACTGTTCTACTGTGGTGCTGTTAGTGTCTCTGCATACCGCAGCACGCGACATTGCTTTGCAGACGATAAATGTAACCGTTTCAGAGAGAAGGGCGACCAATGTGACGATCTGGCTTTAAGTCGATTTGATAAGAAATGACGAAAACGGACGGATTTCTCAGGTTTTTACTACATATGAACACTTTTCACATTCTCCCGTGCAACGCAGCTGCTAGTTCTCCTTTGATGCAAAATCTTAAGGTCCTAGCTCATGTCCGAGGCCCCAAAGCCAGCTAAAAAGTCAATAATCGGTATCTAAAACGTTATATTACTACTTCTTACTGGCTATAACATCAACTTAGAAGCTTCGTCTGTGTTCTACTATGGTGCTCTTAGTGTCTCCACATACCGCAGCACGCGACATAGCTTTGCAGACGATAAATGTGACCGTTTCAGAGAGAAGAGCGACCAATGTGAAGACCTGGCTTTAAGTCGAATTGATAAGAAATGACGAAAACGGACGGATTTCTCATGTTTTAGTACATATGAACACTCTTCACATTCCCCCGGGCAACGCAGCTGCTAGTCCTCCTTTGATGCAAAATCTTAAGGTCCTAGCTCATGTCCAAGGCCCCAAAGCCAGCTTAAAAGTCAATAATCGGTTTCTAAAACGTTATTGTACTACTTCTTACTGGCTATTACATCAACTTAGAAGTTTCATCAGTGTTCTACTATGGTGCTGCTAGTGTCTCCGCATACCGCAGCACGCGACATAGCTTTGCAGACGATAAATGTAACCATTTCAGGGAGAAGAGCGACCAATGTGACGATCTGGCTTTAAGTCGATTTGATAAGAAATGACGAAAACGGACGGATTTCTCAGGTTTTTACTACATATGAACACTTTTCACATTCTCCCGTGCAACTCAGCTGCTAGTTCTCCTTTGATGCAAAATCTTAAGGTCCTAGCTTATGTCCAAGTCCCAAAGGCAGCTAAAAAGTCAATAATCGGTATCTAAAACGTTATTGTACTACTTCTTACAGGTTATTGCATCAACTTAGAAGTTTCATCTGTTTTCTTCTATGGTGCTGTTAGTGTCTCCGCATACCACAGCACGCGACATAGCTTTGCAGACGATAAATGTAACCGTTTCAGAGAGAAGAGCGACCAATGTGACGATCTGGCTTTAAGTCGCTTTTATAAGAAATGACGAAAACGGACGGATTTCTCAGGTTTTTACTACATATGAACACTTTTCACATACTCCCGTGCAACGAGGCTGCTAGTCTTAGTTTCATGCAAAATCTTAATGTCTTAGCTCATGTCCAAGACCTTAAAGCCAGCTAAAAAGTCAATAATCGATATCTAAAACGTTATTGCACTACTTCTTACCGGCAATTACATCATTTTAGAAGTTTCATCAGTGTTCTACTATGGTGCTGTTAGTGTCTCCGCATACCGCAGCACGCGACGTAGCTTTGCAGACGATAAATGTAACCGTTTCAGGGAGAAGAGCGACCAATGTGACGATCTGGCTTTAAGTCGATTTGATAAGAAATGACGAAAATGGACGGATTTCTCAGGTTTTTACTACATATGAACGCTTTTCACATTCTCCCGTGCAACGCAGCTGCTAGTTCTCCTTTGATGGAAAATCTTAAGGTCCTAGCTCATGTCCAAGACCCCAAAGCCAGCTAAAAAGACAATAATCGGTATCTAAAACGTTATTGTACTACTTCTTGCAAGCTATTACATCAACTTAGAAGTTTCATCTGTTTTCTACTATGGTGCTGTGAGTGTCTCCGCATACCGCAGCACGCGACATAGCTTTGCAGACAATAAATGTAACCGTTTCAGAGGGAAGAGCGACCAATGTGACGATCTGGCTTTAAGTCGATTTGATAAGAAATGACGATAACGGACGGATTTCTCAGGTTTTTACTACATATGAACACTTTCCACATTCTCCCGTGCAACGCAGCTGCTAGTCCTCCTTTGATGCAAAGTCTTAAGGTCCTAGCTCATGCCCAAGACCACAAAGCCAGCTAAAAAGTCAATAATCGATATCTAAAACGTTATTGCACTACTTCTTACTGGCTATTACATCAACTTAGAAGTTTCATCACTGTTCTACTGTGGTGCTGTTAGTGTCTCTGCATACCGCAGCACGCGACATTGCTTTGCAGACGATAAATGTAACCGTTTCAGAGAGAAGGGCGACCAATGTGACGATCTGGCTTTAAGTCGATTTGATAAGAAATGACGAAAACGGACGGATTTCTCAGGTTTTTACTACATATGAACACTTTTCACATTCTCCCGTGCAACGCAGCTGCTAGTTCTCCTTTGATGCAAAATCTTAAGGTCCTAGCTCATGTCCGAGGCCCCAAAGCCAGCTAAAAAGTCAATAATCGGTATCTAAAACGTTATATTACTACTTCTTACTGGCTATAACATCAACTTAGAAGCTTCGTCTGTGTTCTACTATGGTGCTCTTAGTGTCTCCACATACCGCAGCACGCGACATAGCTTTGCAGACGATAAATGTGACCGTTTCAGAGAGAAGAGCGACCAATGTGAAGACCTGGCTTTAAGTCGAATTGATAAGAAATGACGAAAACGGACGGATTTCTCATGTTTTAGTACATATGAACACTCTTCACATTCCCCCGGGCAACGCAGCTGCTAGTCCTCCTTTGATGCAAAATCTTAAGGTCCTAGCTCATGTCCAAGGCCCCAAAGCCAGCTTAAAAGTCAATAATCGGTTTCTAAAACGTTATTGTACTACTTCTTACTGGCTATTACATCAACTTAGAAGTTTCATCAGTGTTCTACTATGGTGCTGCTAGTGTCTCCGCATACCGCAGCACGCGACATAGCTTTGCAGACGATAAATGTAACCATTTCAGGGAGAAGAGCGACCAATGTGACGATCTGGCTTTAAGTCGATTTGATAAGAAATGACGAAAACGGACGGATTTCTCAGGTTTTTACTACATATGAACACTTTTCACATTCTCCCGTGCAACTCAGCTGCTAGTTCTCCTTTGATGCAAAATCTTAAGGTCCTAGCTTATGTCCAAGTCCCAAAGGCAGCTAAAAAGTCAATAATCGGTATCTAAAACGTTATTGTACTACTTCTTACAGGTTATTGCATCAACTTAGAAGTTTCATCTGTTTTCTTCTATGGTGCTGTTAGTGTCTCCGCATACCACAGCACGCGACATAGCTTTGCAGACGATAAATGTAACCGTTTCAGAGAGAAGAGCGACCAATGTGACGATCTGGCTTTAAGTCGCTTTTATAAGAAATGACGAAAACGGACGGATTTCTCAGGTTTTTACTACATATGAACACTTTTCACATACTCCCGTGCAACGAGGCTGCTAGTCTTAGTTTCATGCAAAATCTTAATGTCTTAGCTCATGTCCAAGACCTCAAAGCCAGCTAAAAAGTCAATAATCGATATCTAAAACGTTATTGCACTACTTCTTACCGGCAATTACATCATTTTAGAAGTTTCATCAGTGTTCTACTATGGTGCTGTTAGTGTCTCCGCATACCGCAGCACGCGACGTAGCTTTGCAGACGATAAATGTAACCGTTTCAGGGAGAAGAGCGACCAATGTGACGATCTGGCTTTAAGTCGATTTGATAAGAAATGACGAAAATGGACGGATTTCTCAGGTTTTTACTACATATGAACGCTTTTCACATTCTCCCGTGCAACGCAGCTGCTAGTTCTCCTTTGATGGAAAATCTTAAGGTCCTAGCTCATGTCCAAGACCCCAAAGCCAGCTAAAAAGACAATAATCGGTATCTAAAACGTTATTGTACTACTTCTTGCAAGCTATTACATCAACTTAGAAGTTTCATCTGTTTTCTACTATGGTGCTGTGAGTGTCTCCGCATACCGCAGCACGCGACATAGCTTTGCAGACAATAAATGTAACCGTTTCAGAGGGAAGAGCGACCAATGTGACGATCTGGCTTTAAGTCGATTTGATAAGAAATGACGATAACGGACGGATTTCTCAGGTTTTTACTACATATGAACACTTTCCACATTCTCCCGTGCAACGCAGCTGCTAGTCCTCCTTTGATGCAAAGTCTTAAGGTCCTAGCTCATGCCCAAGACCACAAAGCCAGCTAAAAAGTCAATAATCGATATCTAAAACGTTATTGCACTACTTCTTACTGGCTATTACATCAACTTAGAAGTTTCATCACTGTTCTACTGTGGTGCTGTTAGTGTCTCTGCATACCGCAGCACGCGACATTGCTTTGCAGACGATAAATGTAACCGTTTCAGAGAGAAGGGCGACCAATGTGACGATCTGGCTTTAAGTCGATTTGATAAGAAATGACGAAAACGGACGGATTTCTCAGGTTTTTACTACATATGAACACTTTTCACATTCTCCCGTGCAACGCAGCTGCTAGTTCTCCTTTGATGCAAAATCTTAAGGTCCTAGCTCATGTCCGAGGCCCCAAAGCCAGCTAAAAAGTCAATAATCGGTATCTAAAACGTTATATTACTACTTCTTACTGGCTATAACATCAACTTAGAAGCTTCGTCTGTGTTCTACTATGGTGCTCTTAGTGTCTCCACATACCGCAGCACGCGACATAGCTTTGCAGACGATAAATGTGACCGTTTCAGAGAGAAGAGCGACCAATGTGAAGACCTGGCTTTAAGTCGAATTGATAAGAAATGACGAAAACGGACGGATTTCTCATGTTTTAGTACATATGAACACTCTTCACATTCCCCCGGGCAACGCAGCTGCTAGTCCTCCTTTGATGCAAAATCTTAAGGTCCTAGCTCATGTCCAAGGCCCCAAAGCCAGCTTAAAAGTCAATAATCGGTTTCTAAAACGTTATTGTACTACTTCTTACTGGCTATTACATCAACTTAGAAGTTTCATCAGTGTTCTACTATGGTGCTGCTAGTGTCTCCGCATACCGCAGCACGCGACATTGCTTTGCAGACGATAAATGTAACCGTTTCAGAGAGAAGAGCGACCAATGTGACGATCTGGCTTTAAGTCGATTTTATAAGAAATGACGAAAATGTACGGATTTCTCAGGTTTTTACTACATATGAACACTTTTCACATTCTCCCGTGCAACGCAGCTGCTAGTCCTCCTTTGATGCAAAATCTTAAGGTCCTAGCTCATGTCCAAGTCCCCAAAGCCAGCTAAAAAGTGAATAATCGATATCTAAAGTTATTGTACTACTTCTTACTGGCTATATCATCAACTTAGAAGTTTCATCTGTTTTCTACTATGGTGCTGTTAGGGTCTCCGCTTACCGCAGCACGCGACATAGCTTTGCAGACGAGTAATGTAACCTTTTCAGAGAGACGAGCGTCCAATGTGACGTCCTGGCTTTAAGTCGATTTGATAAGAAATTACGAAAACGGACGGATTTCTCAGGTTTTTACTGCATATGAACACTTTTTACATTCTCCGTGCAACGGAGCATCTAGTCCTCGTTTGATGCAAAATCTTAAGGTCCTAGCTCATGTCCAAGGCCCCAAAGCCAGCTAAAAAGTCAATAATCGATATCTAAAACGTTATTTTACTACTCCTTACTGGCTATTACAATAACTGAGAAATTTCATCTGTGTTCTATTAAGGTGCTGTTAGTGTCTCCGCATACCGCAGCACGCGACGTAGCTTTGCAGACGATAAATGTAACCGTTTCAGGGAGAAGAGCGACCAATGTGACGATCTGGCTTTAAGTCGATTTGATAAGAAATGACGAAAACGGACGGATTTCTCAGGTTTTCACTACATATGAACACTTTTCACATTCTCCCGTCCAACGCAGCTGCTAGTCCTCCTTTGATGCAAAGTCTTAAGGTCCTAGCTCATGTCCAAGACCACAAAGTCAGCTAAAAAGTCAATAATCGATATCTAAAACGTTATTGCACTACTTCTTACTGGCTATTACATCAACTTAGAAGTTTCATCACTGTTCTACTGTGGTGCTGTTAGTGTCTCTGCATACCGCAGCACGCGACATTGCTTTGCAGACGATAAATGTAACCGTTTCAGAGAGAAGGGCGACCAATGTGACGATCTGGCTTTAAGTCGATTTGATAAGAAATGACGAAAATGGACGGATTTCTCAGGTTTTTACTACATATGAACATTTTTCACATTCTCCTGTGCAACGCAGCTGCTAGTTCTCCTTTGATGCAAAATCTTAAGGTCCTAGCTCATGTCCAAGGCCCCAAAGCCAGCTAAAAAGTCAATAATCGGTATCTAAAACGTTATTGTACTACTTCTTACCGGCTATTACATCAACTTAGAAGTTTCATCTGTGTTCTACTATGGTCCTGTTAGTGTCTCCGCATACCGCAGCACGCGACATAGCTTTGCAGACGATAAATGTAACCGTTTCAGAGAGAAGAGCGATCAATGTGACGATCTGGCTTTAAGTCGATTTGATAAGAAATGACGAAAACGGATGGATTTCTCAGGTTTTCACTACATATGAACACTTTTGACATTCTAACGTGATACGGAGCTGCTAGTCCTCCTTTGATGCAAAGTCTTAAGGTCCTAGCTCATGTCCAAGACCCCAAAGCCAGATAAAAAGTCAATAATCGATATCTAAAACGTTATTGCAATACTTCTTACTGGCTATTACAACAAGTTAGAAGTTTCATCAGTGTTCTACTATGGTGCTGTTAGTGTCTCTGCATACCGCAGCACGCGACATAGCTTTGCAGACGATAAATGTAACCGTTTCAGACAGAAGAGCGACCAATGTGACGATCTGGCTTTAAGTCGATTTGATAAGAAATGACGAAAATGGACGGATTTCCCAGTTTTTACTACATATGAACACTTTTCACATTCTCCCGTGCAATGCAGCTGCTAGTCCTCCCTTGATGTAAAATCTTAAGGTCCTAGCTCATGTCCAAGTCCCCAAAGCCAGCTAAAAAGTCAATAATCGATATCTAAAACGTTATTGCACTACTTCTTACTGGCTATTACATCAACTTAGAAGTTTCATTAGTGTTCTACTATGGTGCTGTTAGTGTCTCCGCATACCGCAGCACGCGACTTTGCTTTGCAGACGATAAATGTAACCGTTTCAGGGAGAAGAGCGACTAATGTGACGATCTGGCTTTAAGTCGATTCGATAACAAATGACTAAACGGACGAATTTCTTAGGTTTTTACTACATATGAACACTTTTCACATTCTCCCATGCAACTCGACTGCTAGTCCTCCTTTCAAGCAGAATCTTACGGTCCTAGCTCATGTCCAAGGCACCAAAGCCAGCTAAAAAGTCAATAATCGATACCTAAAACTTGAATTGTGCTACCTCTTACTGGATTTTACATCAACTTAGAAGCTTCATCTGTGTTCTACTATGGTGCTTTTAGTGCCTCCGCATACCGCAACACGCGACATAGCTTTGCAGACGATAAGTACAACCCTTTCAGAGAGAAGGGCGGCCAATGTGACGGTCTGGCTTTAAGCCGATTCGATAACAAATGACGAAAACGGACGCATTTCTCAGGTTTTTACTACATATGTACACTTTTCACAATCTCCCGTGCAACGCGGCTGTTAGTCCTCCTTTCATGCAAAATCTTAAGTTCCTAGCTCATGTCCAAGGCACCAAAGAAGGGTAAAAAGTCAATAATCGATAATTAAAACTTGAATTGTACTACTTCTTATTGGCTATTGCATCATCTTAGAAGCTTCATCTGTTTTCTACTATGGTGCTTTTAGTGTCTCGGCATACCGCAGCACGCGACATAGCTTTGCAGACGATAAATGTAATCGTTTCAGAGAGAAGAGCGGCCAATCTGACGATCTGGCTTTAAGGCGATTCGATAACAAATGACTAAACGGACGAATTTCTTAGGTTTTTACTACATATGAACACTTTTCACATTCTCCCGTGCAACGCGACTGCTAGTCCTAATTTCATGCAAAATCTTATGTTCCTAGCTCATTTCCAAGGCACCGAAGAAGGGTAAAAAGTTTATAATCGATACCTAAAACCTGATTTGAACTACTTCTTACTGGCTATTACATCAACTTAGAAGCATCATCTGAGTTCTACTATGGTGCGTTCAGTGTCTGCGCATACCGCAACACGCGACATAGGTTTGCAGACGATAAGTACAACCGTTTCAGAGAGAATTACGGCCTATGTGAAGATCTGGCTTTAAGCCGATTCGATAACAAATGACGAAAACGGACGGATTTCTCACGTTTTTACTACATATGAACACTTTTCACATTCGCCTGTGCAACGCAGCCGCTAGTCCTCCTTTCATGCAAAATGTTAAGTTCCTAGCTCATGTCCAAGGCACCAAAGAAGGGTAAAAAGTCAATAATCGATACTTAAAACTTGAATTGTACTACTTCTTACTGGCTATTACATCAACTTAGAAGTTTCATCAGTGTTCTACTATGGTGCTGTTAGTGTCTCCGCATACCGCAGCACGCGACATAGCTTTGCAGACGATAAATGTAACCATTTCAGGGAGAAGAGCGACCAATGTGACGATCTGGCTTTAAGTCGCTTTTATAAGAAATGACGAAAACGGACGGATTTCTCAGGTTTTTACTACATATGAACACTTTTCACATTCTCCCGTGCAACGCAGCTGCTAGTCCTCCTTTGATGCAAAATCTTAAGGTCCTAGCTCATGTCCAAGTCCCCAAAGCCAGCTAAAAAGTCAATAATCGATATCTAAAAGTTATTGTACTATTTCTTACTGGCTATAACATCAACTTAGAAGTTTAATCTGTTTTCTACTATGGTGCTGTTAGGGTCTCCGCTTACCGCAGCACGCGACATAGCTTTGCAGACGATAAATGTGACCCTTTCAGAGAGAAGAGCGACCAATGTGAAGACCTGGTTTTAAGTCGATTTGATAAGAAATGACAAAAACGGACGGATTTCTAAGGTTTTTACTACATATGAACACTTTTCACATTCTCCCGGGCAACGCAGCTGCTAGTCCTCCTTTGATGCAAAATCTTAAGGTCCTAGCTCATGTCCTAGGCCCCAAAGCCGGCTAAAAAGTCAATAATCGATATCTAAAACGTTATTGTACTACTTCTTACTGGCTATTACATCGACTTAGAAGTTTCATCTGTGTTCTACTATGGTGCTGTTAGTGTCTCCACATACCGCAGCACGCGACATAGCTTTGCAGACGATAAATGTGACCGTTTCAGAGAGAAGAGCGACCAATGTGAAGACCTGGCTTTAAGTCGAATTGATAAGAAATGACGAAAACGGACGGATTTCTCATGTTTTAGTACATATGAACACTCTTCACATTCCCCCGGGCAACGCAGCTGCTAGTCCTCCTTTGATGCAAAATCTTAAGGTCCTAGCTCATGTCCAAGGCCCCAAAGCCAGCTTAAAAGTCAATAATCGGTTTCTAAAACGTTATTGTACTACTTCTTACTGGCTATTACATCAACTTAGAAGTTTCATCAGTGTTCTACTATGGTGCTGCTAGTGTCTCCGCATACCGCAGCACGCGACATAGCTTTGCAGACGATAAATGTAACCATTTCAGGGAGAAGAGCGACCAATGTGACGATCTGGCTTTAAGTCGATTTGATAAGAGATGACGAATACGGACGGATTTCTCGGGTTTTTACTACATATGAACACTTTTCACATTCTCCCGTGCAACTCAGCTGCTAGTTCTCCTTTGATGCAAAATCTTAAGGTCCTAGCCTATGTCCAAGTCCCAAAGGCAGCTAAAAAGTCAATAATCGGTATCTAAAACGTTATTGTACTACTTCTTACAGGTTATTGCATCAACTTAGAAGTTTCATCTGTTTTCTACTATGGTGCTGTTAGTGTCTCCGCATACCACAGCACGCGACATAGCTTTGCAGACGATAAATGTAACCGTTTCAGAGAGAAGAGCGACCAATGTGACGATCTGGCTTTAAGTCGATTTGATACGAAATGACGAAAACTGACTGATTTCTCAGGTTTTTGCTACATTTGAACACTTTTTACCTTCTCCCGTGCAACGCAGCTGCTAGTGCTCCTTTGATGCAAAGTCTTAAGATACTAACCCATGTCCAAGACCCCAAAGCCAGCTAAAAAGTCAATAATCGATATCTAAAACGTTATTGCACTACTTCTTACTGGCTATTACATCAACTTAGAAGTTTCATCAGTGTTCTACTATGGTGCTGTTTGTGTCTCTGCATACCGCAGCACGCAACATAGCTTTGCAGACAATAAATGTAACCGTTTCAGAGAGAAGAGCGACCAATGTGACGATCTGGCTTTAAGTCGCTTTTATAAGAAATGACGAAAACGGACGGATTTCTCAGGTTTTTACTACATATGAACACTTTTCACATACTCCCGTGCAACGAGGCTGCTAGTCTTAGTTTCATGCAAAATCTTAAGGTCTTAGCTCATGTCCAAGACCTCAAAGCCAGCTAAAAAGTCAATAATCGATATCTAAAACGTTATTGCACTACTTCTTACCGGCAATTACATCATTTTAGAAGTTTCATCAGTGTTTTACTATGGTGCTGTTAGTTTCTCCGTATACCGCAGCACGCGACATTGCTTTGCAGACGATAAATGTAACCGTTTCAGAGAGAAGAGCGACCAATGTGACGATCTGGCTTTAAGTCGATTTTATAAGAAATGACGAAAATGTACGGATTTCTCAGGTTTTTACTACATATGAACACTTTTGACATTCTCCCGTGCAACGCAGCTGCTAGTCCTCCTTTGATGCAAAATCTTAAGGTCCTAGCTCATGTCCAAGTCCCCAAAGCCAGCTAAAAAGTGAATAATCGATATCTAAAGTTATTGTACTACTTCTTACTGGCTATATCATCAACTTAGCAGTTTCATCTGTTTTCTACTATGGTGCTGTTAGGGTCTCCGCTTACCGCAGCACGCGACATAGCTTTGCAGACGAGTAATGTAACCTTTTCAGAGAGAAGAGCGTCCAATGTGACGTCCTGGCTTTAAGTCGATTTGATAAGAAATTACGAAAACGGACGGATTTCTCAGGTTTTTACTGCATATGAACACTTTTTTACATTCTCCGTGCAACGGAGCATCTAGTCCTCGTTTGATGCAAAATCTTAAGGTCCTAGCTCATGTCCAAGGCCCCAAAGCCAGCTAAAAAGTCAATAATCGATATCTAAAACGTTATTGTATTACTCCTTACTGGCTATTACAATAACTGAGAAATTTCATCTGTGTTCTATTAAGGTGCTGTTAGTGTCTCCGCATACCGCAGCACGCGACGTAGCTTTGCAGACGATAAATGTAACCGTTTCAGGGAGAAGAGCGACCAATGTGACGATCTGGCTTTAAGTCGATTTGATAAGAAATGACGAAAACGGACGGATTTCTCAGGTTTTCACTACATATGAACACTTTTCACATTCTCCCGTGCAACGCAGCTGCAAGTTCTCCTTTGATGCAAAATCTTAAGGTCCTAGCTCATGTCCAAGGCCCCAAAGCAAGCTAAAAAGTCAATAATCGGAATCTAAAACGTTATTGTACTACATCTTGCAGGCTATTACATCAACTTAGAAGTTTCATCTGTTTTCTACTATGGTGCTGTTAGTGTCTCCGCATACCGCAGCACGCGACATAGCTTTGCAGACAATAAATGTAACCGTTTCAGAGAGAAGAGCGACCAATGTGACGATATGGCTTTAAGTCGATTTGATAAGAAATGACGATAACGGTCGGATTTCTCAGGTTTTTACTACATATGAACACTTTTCACATTCTCCCGTGCAACGCAGCTGCTAGTCCTCCTTTGATGCAAAGTCTTAAGGTCCTAGCTCATGTCCGAGACCACAAAGCCAGCTAAAAAGTCAATAATCGATATCTAAATCGTTATTGCACTACTTCTTACTGGCTATTACATCAACTTAGAAGTTTCATCACTGTTCTACTGTGGTGCTGTTAGTGTCTCTGCATACCGCAGCACGCGACATTGCTTTGCAGACGATAAATGTAACCGTTTCAGAGAGAAGGGCGACCAATGTGACGATCTGGCTTTAAGTCGATTTGATAAGAAATGACGAAAATGGACGGATTTCCCAGTTTTTACTACATATGAACACTTTTCACATTCTCCCGTGCAATGCAGCTGCTAGTCCTCCCTTGATGCAAAATCTTAAGGTCCTAGCTCATGTCCAAGTCCCCAAAGCCAGCTAAAAAGTCAATAATCGATATCTAAAACGTTATTGCACTACTTCTTACTGGCTATTACATCAACTTAGAAGTTTCATTAGTGTTCTACTATGGTGCTGTTAGTGTCTCCGCATACCGCAGCACGCGACTTTGCTTTGCAGACGATAAATGTAACCGTTTCAGAGAGAAGAGCGACTAATGTGACGATCTGGCTTTAAGTCGATTTGATAAGAAATGACGAAAACGGACGGATTTCTCAGGTTTTTACTACATATGAACACTTTTCACATTCTCCCATGCAACTCGGCTGCTAGTCCTCCTTTCAAGCAGAATCTTACGGTCCTAGCTCATGTCCAAGGCACCAAAGCCAGCTAAAAAGTCAATAATCGATACCTAAAACTTGAATTGTGCTACCTCTTACTGGATTTTACATCAACTTAGAAGCTTCATCTGTGTTCTACTATGGTGCTTTTAGTGCCTCCGCATACCGCAACACGCGACATAGCTTTGCAGACGATAAGTACAACCCTTTCAGAGAGAAGGGCGGCCAATGTGACGGTCTGGCTTTAAGCCGATTCGATAACAAATGACGAAAACGGACGGATTTCTCAGGTTTTTACTACATATGTACACTTTTCACAATCTCCCGTGCAACGCGGCTGTTAGTCCTCCTTTCATGCAAAATCTTAAGTTCCTAGCTCATGTCCAAGGCACCAAAGAAGGGTAAAAAGTCAATAATCGATAATTAAAACTTGGATTGTACTACTTCTTATTGGCTAGTGCATCATCTTAGAAGCTTCATCTGTTTTCTACTATGGTGCTTTTAGTGTCTCGGCATACCGCAGCACGCGACATAGCTTTGCAGACGATAAATGTAATCGTTTCAGAGAGAAGAGCGGCCAATCTGACGATCTGGCTTTAAGGCGATTCGATAACAAATGACTAAACGGACGAATTTATTAGGTTTTTACTACATATGAACACTTTTCACATTCTCCCGTGCAACGCGACTGCTAGTCCTCCTTTCATGCAAAACCTTAAGTTCCTAGCTCATTTCCAAGGCACCGAAGAAGGGTAAAAAGTTTATAATCGATACGTAAAACCTGATTTGAACTACTTCTTACTGGCTATTACATCAACTTAGAAGCTTCATCTGAGTTCTACTATGGTGCGTTCAGTGTCTGCGCATACCGCAACACGCGACATAGGTTTGCAGACGATAAGTACAACCGTTTCAGAGAGAATTACGGCCTATGTGAAGATCTGGCTTTAAGCCGATTCGATAACAAATGGCGAAAACGGACGAATTTCTCACGTTTTTACTACTAATGAACACTTTTCACATTCGCCTGTGCAACGCAGCCGCTAGTCCTCCTTTCATGCAAAATGTTAAGTTCCTAGCTCATGTCCAAGGCACCAAAGAAGGGTAAAAAGTCAATAATCGATACTTAAAACTTGAATTGTACTACTTCTTACTGGCTATTACATCAACTTAGAAGTTTCATCAGTGTTCTACTATGGTGCTGTTAGTGTCTCCCCATACCGCAGCACGCGACATAGCTTTGCAGACGATAAATGTAACCATTTCAGGGAGAAGAGCGACCAATGTGACGATCTGGCTTTAAGTCGATTTGATAAGAAATAACGAAAACGGACGGCTTTCTCAGGTTTTTACTACATATGAACACTTTTCACATTCTCCCGTGCAACTCAGCTGCTAGTTCTCCTTTGATGCAAAATCTTAAGGTCCTAGCTCATGTCCAAGTCCCAAAGCCAGCTAAAAAGTCAATAATCGGTATCTAAAACGTTATTGTACTACTTCTTACAGGTTATTGCATCAACTTAGAAGTTTCATCAGTGTTCTACTATGGTGCTGTTTGTGTCTCTGCATACCGCAGCACGCAACATAGCTTTGCAAACGATAAATGTAACCGTTTCAGAGAGAAGAGCGACCAATGTGACGATCTGGCTTTAAGTCGCTTTTATAAGAAATGACGAAAACGGACGGATTTCTCAGGTTTTTACTACATATGAACACTTTTCACATTCTCCCGTGCAACGCAGCTGCTAGTCCTCCTTTGATGCAAAATCTTAAGGTCCTAGCTCATGACCAAGTCCCCAAAGCCAGCTAAAAAGTCAATAATCGATATCTAAAAGTTATTGTACTATTTCTTACTGGCTATAACATCAACTTAGAAGTTTAATCTGTTTTCTACTATGGTGCTGTTAGGGTCTCCGCTTACCGCAGCACGCGACATAGCTTTGCAGACGATAAATGTGACCGTTTCAGAGAGAAGAGCGACCAATCTGAAGACCTGGTTTTAAGTCGATTTGATCAGAAATGACAAAAACGGACGGATTTCTAAGGTTTTTACTACATATGAACACTTTTCACATTCTCCCGGGCAACGCAGCTGCTAGTCCTCCTTTGATGCAAAATCTTAAGGTCCTAGCTCATGTCCTAGGCCCCAAAGCCGGCTAAAAAGTCAATAATCGATATCTAAAACGTTATTGTACTACTTCTTACTGGCTATTACATCGACTTAGAAGTTTGATCTGTGTTCTACTATGGTGCTGTTAGTGTCTCCGCATACCGCAGCACGCGACATAGCTTTGCAGACGATAAATGTAACCGTTTCAGGGAGAAGAGCGACCAATGTGACGATCTGGCTTTAAGTCGATTTGATAAGAAATGACGAATACGGACGGATTTCTCAGGTCTTTACTGCACATGAACACTATTTAAATTCTCCCGTGCAACGGAGCATCTAGTCCTCCTTTGATGCAAAATCTTAAGGTCCTAGCTCATGTCGAAGGCCCCAAAGCCAGCTAAAAAGTCAATAATCGATATCTAAAACGTGATCGTACTACTCCTTACTGGCTATTACAATAACTGAGAAATTTCATCTGTGTTCTATTAAGGTGCTGTTAGTGTCTCCGCATACCGCAGCACGCGACGTAGCTTTGCAGACGATAAATGTAACCGTTTCAGGGAGAAGAGCGACCAATGTGACGATCTGGCTTTAAGTCGATTTGATAAGAAATGACGAATACGGACGGATTTCTCAGGTTTTCACTGCATATGAACACTTTTCACATTCTCCCGTGCAACACACCTGCTAGTCCTCCTTTGATGCAAAGTCTTAAGGTCCTAGCTCATGTCCAAGACCCCAAAGCCAGATAAAAAGTCAATAATCGATATCTAAAACGTTATTGCAATACTTCTTACTGGCTATTACAACAAGTTAGAAGTTTCACCAGTGTTCTACTATGGTGCTGTTAGTGTCTCTGCATACCGCAGCACGCGACATAGCTTTGCAGACGATAAATGTAAAGGTTTCAGACAGAAGAGCGACCAATGTGACGTTCTGGCTTTAAGTCGATTTGATAAGAAATGACGAAAATGGACGGATTTCCCAGTTTTTACTACATATGAACACTTTTCACATTCTCCCGTGCAACGCAGCTGCTAGTCCTCCTTTGATGCAAAATCTTAAGGTCCTAGCTCATGTCCAAGTCCCCAAAGCCAGCTAAAAAGTCAATAATCGATATCTAAAACGTTATTGTACTACTTCCTACTGGCTATAACATCAACTTAGTAGCTTCGTCTGTGTTCTACTATGGTGCTCTTAGTGTCTCCACATACCGCAGCACGCGACATAGCTTTGCAGACGATAAATGTGACCGTTTCAGAGAGAAGAGCGACCAATGTGAAGACCTGGCTTTAAGTCGATTTGATAAGAAATGACGAAAACGGACGGATTTCTCATGTTTTAGTACATATGAACACTCTTCACATTCTCCCGGGCAACGCAGCTGCTAGTCCTCCTTTGATGCAAAGTCTTAAGGTCCTAGCTCATGTCCAAGACCCCAAAGCCAGATAAAAAATCAATAATCGATATCTAAAACGTTATTGCAATACTTCTTACTGGCTATTACAACAAGTTAGAAGTTTCATCAGTGTTCTACTATGGTGCTGTTAGTGTCTCTGCATACCGCAGCACGCGACATAGCTTTGCAGACGATAAATGTAACGGTTTCAGACAGAAGAGCGACCAATGTGACGATCTGGCTTTAAGTCGATTTGATAAGAAATGACGAAAATGGACGGATTTCCCAGTTTTTACTACATATGAACACTTTTCACATTCTCCCGTGCAACGCAGCTGCTAGTCCTCCTTTGATGCAAAATCTTAAGGTCCTAGCTCATGTCCAAGTCCCCAAAGCCAGCTAAAAAGTCAATAATCGATATCTAAAACGTTATTGTACTACTTCCTACTGGCTATAACATCAACTTAGTAGCTTCGTCTGTGTTCTACTATGGTGCTCTTAGTGTCTCCACATACCGCAGCACGCGACAAAGCTTTGCAGACGATAAATGTGACCGTTTCAGAGAGAAGAGCGACCAATGTGAAGACCTGGCTTTAAGTCGATTTGATAAGAAATGACGAAAACGGACGGATTTCTCAGGTTTTTACTACATATGAACACTTTTGACATTCTCCCGGGCAACGCAGCTGCTAGTCCTCCTTTGATGCAAAATCTTAAGGTCCTAGCTCATGTCCAAGTCCCCAAAGCCAGCTAAAAAGTCAATAATCGATATCTAAAACGTTATTGCACTACTTCTTACTGGCTATTACATCAACTTAGAAGTTTCATCAGTGTTCTACTATGGAGCTGTTAGTGTCTCCGCATACCGCAGCACGCGACATTGCTTTGCAGACGATAAATGTAACCGTTTCAGAGAGAAGAGCGACCAATGTAACGATCTGGCTTTAAGTCGATTTGATAAGAAATGACGAAAACGGTCGGATTTCTCAGGTTTTTACTACATATGAACACTTTTCACATTCTCCCATGCAACTCGGCTGCTAGTCCTCCTTTCAAGCAGAATCTTACGGTCCTAGCTCATGTCCAAGGCACCAAAGCCAGCTAAAAAGTCAATAATCGATACCTATAACTTGAATTGTGCTACCTCTTACTGGATATTACATCAACTTAGAAGCTTTATCTGTGTTCTACTATGGTGCTTTTAGTGCCTCCGCATACCGCAACACGCGACATAGCTTTGCAGACGATAAGTACAACCGTTTCAGAGAGAAGGGCGGCCAATGTGACGGTCTGGCTTTAAGTAGATTCGATAACAAATGACGAAAACGGACGGATTTCTCAGGTTTTTACTACATATGAACACTTTTCACAATCTCCCGTGCAACGCGGCTGTTAGTCCTCCTTTCATGCAAAATCTTAAGTTCCTAGCTCATGTCCAAGGCACCAAAGAAGGGTAAAAAGTCAATAATCGATAATTAAAACTTGAATTGTACTACTTCTTATTGGCTATTGCATCATCTTAGAAGCTTCATCTGTTTTCTACTATGGTGCTTTTAGTGTCTCGGCACACCGCAGCACGCGACATAGCTTTGCTGACGATAAATGTAATCGTTTCAGAGAGACGAGCGGCCAATCTGACGATCTGGCTTTAAGGCGATTCGATAACAAATGACTAAACGGACGAATTTCTTAGGTTTTTATTACATATGAACACTTTTCACATTCTCCCGTGAAACGCGACTGCTAGTCCTCCTTTCATGCAAAATCTAAAGTTCCTAGCTCATTTCCAAGGCACCGAAGAAGGGTAAAAAGTTTATAATCGATACCTAAAACTTGATTTGAACTACTTCTTACTGGCTATTACATCAACTTAGAAGCTTCATCTGAGTTCTACTATGGTGCGTTCAGTGTCTGCGCATACCGCAACACGCGACATAGGTTTGCAGACGATAAGTACAACCGTTTCAGAGAGAATTGCGGTCTATGTGAAGATCTGGCTTTAAGCCGAATCGATAACAAAAGACGAAAACGGACGGATTCCTCACGTTTTTACTACATATGAACATCGTTTCACATTCGCCTGTGCAACGCAGCCGCTAGTCCTCCTTTCATGCAAAATGTTAAGTTCCTAGCTCATGTCCAAGGCACCAAAGAAGGGTAAAAAGTCAATAATCCACACCTAAAAATTTGAATTGTACTACCTCTCACTGGCTATTACATCGACTCAGGAGCTTCATCTGTGTTCTACTATGGTTCTTTTAGTGTCTGCGCATACCACAGCACGCGACATAGCTTTGCAGACGATAAATGTAACCGTTTCAGACAGAAGAGCGGCCAATGTGACGATCTGGCTTTAAGTCGCTTTTATAAGAAATGACGAAAACGGATGGATTTCTCAGGTTTTTACTACACATGAACACTTTTCACATTCTCCCCTGCAACTCGGCTGCTAGTCCTCCTTTCATGCAAAATCTCAAGTACCTAGCTCATGTCCAAGGCACCAAAGAAGGGTAAAACCTCAATAATCCATAACTAAAACTTGAATTATACTACTTCTCACTGGCTATTACATCGACTTAGGAGCTTCATCTGTGTTCTACTATGGTTCTTTTAGTGTCTCCGCATGCCGCAGCACGCGACATAGCTTTGCAGACGATAAATGTAACCGTTTCAGAGATATGAGCGGCCAATGAGACGATCTGACATTAAGTCGATTCGGTAACAAATGACGAAAACGGACGGATTTCTCAGGTTTTTACTACATATGAACACTATTTACATTCTCCCGTGCAACGCAGCTGCTAGTCATCTTTTGATGCAAAATCTTAAGGTCCTAGCTCATGTCCAAGGCCCCAAAGCCAGCTAAAAAGTCAATAATCGATATCTAAAACGTTATTGTACTACTCTTTGCTGGCTATTACAATAACTGAGAAATTTCATCTGTGTTCTACTATGGTGCTGTTAGTGTCTCCGCATACCGCAGCACGCGACGTAGCTTTGCAGACGATAAATGTAACCGTTTCAGGGAGAAGAGCGACACATGTGACGATCTGGCTTTAAGTCGATTTGATAAGAAATGACGAAAATGGACGGATTTCTCAGGTTTTTACTACATATGAATGCTTTTCACATTCTCCCGTGCAACGCAGCTGCTAGTTCTCCTTTGATGGAAAATCTTAAGGTCCTAGCTTATGTCCAAGACCCCAAAGCCAGCTAAAAAGTCAATAATCGGTATCTAAAACGTTATATTACTACTTCTTACTGGCTACAACATCAACTTAGAAGTTTCGTCTGTGTTCTACTATGGTGCTCTTAGTGTCTCCACATACCGCAGCACGCGACATAGCTTTGCAGACGATAAATGTGACCGTTTCAGAGAGAAGAGCGACCAATGTGAAGACCTGGCTTTAAGTCGAATTGATAAGAAATGACGAAAACGGACGGATTTCTCATTTTTTAGTACATATGAACACTCTTCACATTCTGCCGGGCAACGCAGCTGCTAGTCCTCCTTTGATGCAAAATCTTAAGGTCCTAGCTCATGTCCAAGGCCCTAAAGCCAGCTTAAAAGTCAATAATCGGTTTCTAAAACGTTATTGTACTACTTCTTACTGGCTATTACATCAAGTTAGAAGTTTCATCAGTGTTCTACTATGGTGCTGCTAGTGTCTCCGCATACCGCAGCACGCGACATAGCTTTGCAGACGATAAATGTAACCATTTCAGGGAGAAGAGCGACCAATGTGACGATCTGGCTTTAAGTCGATTTGATAAGAAATGACGAAAACGGACGGATTTCTCAGGTTTTTACTACATATGAACACTTTTCACATTCTCCCGTGCAACGCAGCTGCTAGTTCTCATTTGATGCAGAATCTTAAGGTCCTAGCTCATGTCCAAGGCCCCAAAGCCAGCTTAAAAGTCAATAATCGGTTTCTAAAACGTTATTGTACTACTTCTTACTGGCTATTACATCAACTTAGAAGTTTCATCAGTGTTCTACTATGGTGCTGCTAGTGTCTCCGCATACCGCAGCACGCGACATAGCTTTGCAGACGATAAATGTAACCATTTCAGGGAGAAGAGCGACCAATGTGACGATCTGGCTTTAAGTCGATTTGATACGAAATGACGAAAACGGACGGATTTCTCAGGTTTTTACTACATATGAACACTTTTCACATTCTCCCGTGCAACGCAGCTGCTAGTCCTCCTTTGCTGCAAAATCTTAAGGTCCTAGCTCATGCCCAAGTCCCCAAAGCCAGCTAAAAAGTGAATAATCGATATCTGAAGTTGTTGTACTACTTCTTACTGGCTATAACATCAACTTAGAAGTTTCATCTGTTTTCTACTATGGTGCTGTTAGGGTCTCCGCTTACCGCAGCACGCGACATAGCGTTGCAGACGATAAATGTGTCCGTTTCAGAAAGAAGAGCGACCAATGTGAAGACCTGGTTTTAAGTCGATTTGATAAGAAATGACAAAAACGGACGGATTTCTAAGGTTTTTACTACATATGAACACTTTTGACATTCTCCCGGGCAACGCAGCTGCTAGTCCTCCTTTGATGCAAAATCTTAAGGTCCTAGCTCATGTCCTAGGCCCCAAAGCCAGCTAAAAAGTCAATAATCGATATCTAAAACGTTATTGTACTACTTCTTACTGGCTATTACATCAACTTAGAAGTTTCATCTGTGTTCTACTATGGTGCTGTTAGTGTCTCCGCATACCGCAGCACGCGACATAGCTTTGCAGACGAGTAATGTAACCTTTTCAGAGAGAAGAGCGTCCAATGTGACGTCCTGGCTTTAAGTCGATTTGATAAGAAATTACGAAAACGGACGGATTTCTCAGGTTTTTACTGCATATGAACACTTTTTACATTCTCCGTGCAACGGAGCATCTAGTCCTCGTTTGATGCAAAATCTTAAGGTCCTAGCTCATGTCCAATGCCCCAAAGCCAGCTAAAAAGTCAATAATCGATATCTAAAACGTTATTGTACTACTCCTTACTGGCTATTACAATAACTGAGAAATTTCATCTGTGTTCTATTAATGTGCTGTTAGTGTCTCCGCATACCGCAGCACGCGACGTAGCTTTGCAGACGATAAATGTAACCGTTTCAGGGAGAAGAGCGACCAATGTGACGATCTGGCTTTAAGTCGATTTGATAAGAAATGACGAAAACGGACGGATTTCTCAGGTTTTCACTACATATGAACACTTTTCACATTCTCCCGTGCAACGCAGCTGCAAGTTCTCCTTTGATGCAAAATCTTAAGGTCCTAGCTCATGTCCAAGGCCCCAAAGCAAGCTAAAAAGTCAATAATCGGAATCTAAAACGTTATTGTACTACTTCTTACAGGCTATTACATCAACTTAGAAGTTTCATCTGTTTTCTACTATGGTGCTGTTAGTGTCTCCGCATACCGCAGCACGCGACGTAGCTTTGCAGACAATAAATGTAACCGTTTCAGAGAGAAGAGCGACCAATGTGACGATCTGGCTTTAAGTCGATTTGATAAGAAATGACGATAACGGTCGGATTTCTCAGGTTTTTACTACATATGAACACTTTTCACATTCTCCCGTGCAACGCAGTTGCTAGTCCTCCTTTGATGCAAAGTCTTAAGGTCCTAGCTCATGTCCAAGACCACAAAGCCAGCTAAAAAGTCAATAATCGATATCTAAAACGTTATTGCACTACTTCTTACTGGCTATTACATCAACTTAGAAGTTTCATCACTGTTCTACTGTGGTGCTGTTAGTGTCTCTGCATACCGCAGCACGCGACATTGCTTTGCAGACGATAAATGTAACCGTTTCAGAGAGAAGAGCGACCAATGTGAAGACCTGGCTTTAAGTCGAATTGATAAGAAATGACGAAAACGGACGGATTTCTCATGTTTTAGTACATATGAACACTCTTCACATTCTCCCGGGCAACGCAGCTGCTAGTTCTCCTTTGATGCAAAATCTTAAGGTCCTAGCTCATGTCCAAGGCCCCAAAGCCAGCTTAAAAGTCAATAATCGGTTTCTAAAACGTTATTCTACTACTTCTTACTGGCTATTACATCAACTTAGAAGTTTCATCAGTGTTCTACCATGGTGCTGCTAGTGTCTCCGCATACCGCAGCACGCGACATAGCTTTGCAGACGATAAATGTAAACATTTCAGGGAGAAGAGCGACCAATGTGACGATCTGGCTTTAAGTCGATTTGATACGAAATGACGAAAACGGACGGATTTCTCAGGTTTTTGCTACATTTGAACACTTTTTACCTTCTCCCGTGCAACGCAGCTGCTAGTGCTCCTTTGATGCAAAGTCTTAAGGTACTAACTCATGTCCAAGTCCCCAAAGCCAGCTAAAAAGTCAATAATCGATATCTAAAACGTTATTGCACTACTTCTTACTGGCTATTACATCAACTTAGAAGTTTCATCAGTGTTCTACTATGCTGCTGTTTGTGTCTCTGCATACCGCAGCACGCAACATAGCTTTGCAGACAATAAATGTAACCGTTTCAGAGAGAAGAGCGACCAATGTGACGATCTGGCTTTAAGTCGCTTTTATAAGAAATGACGAAAACGGACGGATTTCACAGGTTTTTACTACATATGAACACTTTTCACATACTCCCGTGCAACGAGGCTGCTAGTCTTAGTTTCATGCAAAATCTTAAGGTCTTAGATCATGTCCAAGACCCCAAAGCCAGCTAAAAAGTCAATAATCGATATCTAAAACGTTATTGTACTACATCTTACAGGCTATTACATCAACTTAGAAGTTTCATCAGTGTTCTACTATGGTGCTGCTAGTGTCTCCGCATACCGCAGCACGCGACATAGCTTTGCAGACGATAAATGTAACCATTTCAGGGAGAAGAGCGACCAATGTGACGATCTGGCTTTAAGTCGATTTGATAAGAAATGACGAAAACGGACGGATTTCTCAGGTTTTTACTACATATGAACACTTTTCACATTCTCCCGTGCAACGCAGCTGCTAGTTCTCCTTTGATGCAAAATCTTAAGGTCCTAGCTCATGTCCGAGGCCCCAAAGCCAGCTAAAAAGTCAATAATCGGTATCTAAAACGTTATATTACTACTTCTTACTGGCTATAACATCAACTTAGAAGCTTCGTCTGTGTTCTACTATGGTGCTCTTAGTGTCTCCACATACCGCAGCACGCGACATAGCTTTGCAGACGATAAATGTGACCGTTTCAGAGACAAGAGCGACCAATGTGAAGACCTGGCTTTAAGTCGAATTGATAAGAAATGACGAAAACGGACGGATTTCTCATGTTTTAGTACATATGAACACTCTTCATATTCTCCCGGGCAACGCAGCTGCTAGTCCTCCTTTGATGCAAAATCTTAAGGTCCTAGCTCATGTCCAAGGCCCCAAAGCCACCTTAAAAGTCAATAATCGGTTTCTAAAACGTTATTGTACTACTTCTTACTGGCTACTACATCAACTTAGAAGTTTCATCAGTGTTCTACTATGGTGCTGCTAGTGTCTCCGCATACCGCAGCACGCGACATAGCTTTGCAGACGATAAATGTAACCATTTCAGGGAGAAGAGCGACCAATGTGACGAACTGGCTTTAAGTCGATTTGATACGAAATGACGAAAACGGACGGATTTCTCAGGTTTTTACTACATATGAACACTTTTGACATTCTCCCGGGCAACGCAGCTGCTAGTCCTCCTTTGATGCAAAATCTTAAGGTCCTAGCTCATGTCCTAGGCCCCAAAGCCAGCTAAAAAGTCAATAATCGATATCTATAACGTTATTGTACTACTTCTTACTGGCTATTACATCAACTTAGAAGTTTCATCTGTGTTCTACTATGGTGCTGTTAGTGTCTCCGCATACCGCAGCACGCGACATAGCTTTGCAGACGAGTAATATAACCTTTTCAGAGAGAAGAGCGTCCAATGTGACGTCCTGGCTTTAAGTCGATTTGATAAGAAATTACGAAAACGGACGGATTTCTCAGGTTTTTACTGCATATGAACACTTTTTACATTCTCCGTGCAACGGAGCATCTAGTCCTCGTTTGATGCAAAATCTTAAGGTCCTAGCTCATGTCCAAGGCCCCAAAGCCAGCTAAAAAGTCAATAATCGATATCTAAAACGTTATTGTACTACTCCTTACTGGCTATAACATCAACTTAGAAGTTTCATCTGTTTTCTACTATGGTGCTGTTAGGGTCTCCGCTTACCGCAGCACGCGACATAGCTTTGCAGACGATAAATGTGACCGTTTCAGAAAGAAGAGCGACCAATGTGAAGACCTGGTTTTAAGTCGATTTGATAAGAAATGACAAAAACGGACGGATTTCTAAGGTTTTTACTACATATGAACACTTTTGACATTCTCCCGGGCAACGCAGCTGCTAGTCCTCCTTTGATGCAAAATCTTAAGGTCCTAGCTCATGTCCTAGGCCCCAAAGCCAGCTAAAAAGTCAATAATCGATATCTAAAACGTTATTGTACTACTTCTTACTGGCTATTACATCAACTTAGAAGTTTCATCTGTGTTCTACTATGGTGCTGTTAGTGTCTCCGCATACCGCAGCACGCGACATAGCTTTGCAGACGAGTAATATAACCTTTTCAGAGAGAAGAGCGTCCAATGTGACGTCCTGGCTTTAAGTCGATTTGGTAAGAAATTACGAAAACGGACGGATTTCTCAGGTTTTTACTGCATATGAACACTTTTTACATTCTCCGTGCAACGGAGCATCTAGTCCTCGTTTGATGCAAAATCTTAAGGTCCTAGCTCATGTCCAAGGCCCCAAAGCCAGCTAAAAAGGCAATAATCGATATCTAAAACGTAATTGTACTACTCCATACTGGCTATTACAATAACTGAGAAATTTCATCTGTGTTCTATTAAGGTGCTGTTAGTGTCTCCGCATACCGCAGCACGCGACGTAGCTTTGCAGACGATAAATGTAACCGTTTCAGGGAGAAGAGCGACCAATGTGACGATCTGGCTTTAAGTCGATTTGATAAGAAATGACGAAAACGGACGGATTTCTCAGGTTTTCACTACATATGAACACTTTTCACATTCTCCCGTGCAACGCAGCTGCAAGTTCTCCTTTGATGCAAAATCTTAAGGTCCTAGCTCGTGTCCAAGGCCCCAAAGCAAACTAAAAAGTCAATAATCGGAATCTAAAACGTTATTGTACTACTTCTTACAGGCTATTACACCAACTTAGAAGTTTCATCTGTTTTCTACTATGGTGCTGTTAGTGTCTCCGCATACCGCAGCACGCGACATAGCTTTGCAGACAATAAATGTAACCGTTTCAGAGAGAAGAGCGACCAATGTGACGATCTGGCTTTAAGTCGATTTGATAAGAAATGACGATAACGGTCGGATTTCTCAGGTTTTTACTACATATGAACACTTTTCACATTCTCCCGTGCAACGCAGCTGCTAGTCCTCCTTTGATGCAAAGTCTTAAGGTCCTAGCTCATGTCCAAGACCACAAAGCCAGCTAAAAAGTCAATAATCGATATCTAAAACGTTATTGCACTACTTCTTACTGGCTATTACATCAACTTAGGAGTTTCATCACTGTTCTACTGTGGTGCTGTTAGTGTCTCTGCATACCGCAGCACGCGACATTGCTTTGCAGACGATAAATGTAACCGTTTCAGAGAGAAGGGCGACCAATGTGACGATCTGGCTTTAAGTCGATTTGATAAGAAATGACGAAAATGGACGGATTTCTCAGGTTTTTACTACATATGAACATTTTTCACATTCTCCCGTGCAACGCAGCTGCTAGTTCTCCTTTGATGCAAAATCTTAAGGTCCTAGCACATGTCCAAGGCCCCAAAGCCAGCTAAAAGGTCAATAATCCGTATCTAAAACGTTATTGTACTATTTCTTACTGGCTATTACATCAACTTAGAAGTTTCATCTGTGTTCTACTATGGTCCTGTTAGTGTCTCCGCATACCGCAGCACGCGACATAGCTTTGCAGACGATAAATGTAACCGTTTCAGAGAGAAGAGCGATCAATGTGACGATCTGGCTTTAAGTCGATTTGATACGAAATGACGAAAACGGACGGATTTCTCAGGTTTTCACTACATATGAACACTTTTGACATTCTTACGTGATACGGAGCTGCTAGTCCTCCTTTGATGCAAAGTCTTAAGGTCCTAGCTCATGTCCAAGACCCCAAAGCCAGATAAAAAGTCAATAATCGATATCTAAAACGTTATTGCAATACTTCTTACTGGCTATTACAACAAGTAAGAAGTTTCATCAGTGTTCTACTATGGTGCTGTTAGTGTCTCTGCATACCGCAGCACGCGACATAGCTTTGCAGACGATAAATGTAACCGTTTCAGACAGAAGAGCGACCAATGTGACGATCTGGCTTTAAGTCGATTTGATAAGAGATGACGAAAATGGACGGATTTCCCAGTTTTTACTACATATGAACACTTTTCACATTCTCCCGTGCAATGCAGCTGCTAGTCCTCCCTTGATGCAAAATCTTAAGGTCCTAGCTCATGTCCAAGTCCCCATAGCCAGCTAAAAAGTCAATAATCGATATCTAAAACGTTATTGCACTACTTCTTACTGGCTATTACATCAACTTAGAAGTTTCATTAGTGTTCTACTATGGTGCTGTTAATGTCTCCGCATACCGCAGCACGCGACTTTGCTTTGCAGACGATAAATGTAACCGTTTCAGAGAGAAGAGCGACTAATGTGACGATCTGGCTTTAAGTCGATTTGATAAGAAATGACGAAAACGGACGGATTTCTCAGGTTTTTACTACATATGAACACTTTTCACATTCTACCATGCAACTCGGCTGCTAGTCCTCCTTTCAAGCAGAATCTTACGGTCCTAGCTCATGTCCAAGGCACCAAAGACAGCTAAAAAGTCAATAATCGATACCTAAAACTTGAATTGTGCTACCTCTTACTGGATTTTACATCAACTTAGAAGCTTCATCTGTGTTCTACTATGGTGCTTTTAGTGCCTCCGCATACCGCAACACGCGACGTAGCTTTGCAGACAATAAGTACAACCGTTTCAGAGAGAAGGGCGGCCAATGTGACGGTCTGGCTTTAAGCCGATTCGATAACAAATGACGAAAACGGACGGATTTCTCAGGTTTTTACTACATATGTACACTTTTCACAATCTCCCGTGCAACGCGGCTGTTAGTCCTCCTTTCATGCAAAATCTTAAGTTCCTAGCTCATGTCCAAGGCACCAAAGAAGGGTAAAAAGTCAATAATCGATAATTAAAACTTGAATTGTACTACTTCTTATTGGCTATTGCATCATGTTAGAAGCTTCATCTGTTTTCTACTATGGTGCTTTTAGTGTCTCGGCATACCGCAGCACGCGACATAGCTTTGCAGACGATAAATGTAATCGTTTCAGAGAGAAGAGCGGCCAATCTGACGATCTGGCTTTAAGGCGATTCGATAACAAATGACTAAACTGACGGATTTCTCACGTTTTTACTACATATGAACACTTTTCACATTCGCCTGTGCAACGCAGCCGCTTGTCCTCCTTTCATGCAAAATGTTAAGTTCCTAGCTCATGTCCAAGGCAACAAAGAAGGGTAAAAAGTCAATAATCCATACCTAAAACTTGAATTGTACTACCTCTCACTGGCTATTACATCGACTCAGGAGCTTCATCTGTGTTCTACTATGGTTCTTTTAGTGTCTGCGCATACCGCAGCACGCGACATAGCTTTGCAGACGATAAGTGTAACCGTTTCAGACAGAAGAGCGGCCAATGTGATAAACTGGCTTTAAGTCATTTCGATAACAAATGAGGAAACGGACAGTTTTCTTAGGTTTTTACTACATATGAACACTTTTCACATTCTCCCGTGCAACGCGGCTGCTAGTCCTCCTTTCATGCAAAATCTTAAGTTCCTAGCTCATGTCCAAGGCACCAAAGAAGGGTAAAAAGCCAATAATCGATACTTAAAACTTGAAGTGTACTACTTCTTACTGGCTATTACATCAACTTAGAAGCTTCATCTGTGTTCTACTATGGTGCTGTTAGTGTCTCCGCATACCGCAGCACGCGACATAGCTTTGCAGACGATAAATGTAACCATTTCAGGGAGAAGAGCGACCAATGTGACGATCTGGCTTTAAGTCGATTTGATAAGAAATGACGAAAACGGACGGATTTCTCAGGTTTTTACTACATGTGAACACTTTTCACATTCTCCCGGGCAACGCAGCTGCTAGTTCTCCTTTGATGCAAAATCTTAAGGTCCTAGCTCGTGTCCAAGGCCCCAAAGCAAACTAAAAAGTCAATAATCGGAATCTAAAACGTTATTGTACTACTTCTTACAGGCTATTACACCAACTTAGAAGTTTCATCTGTTTTCTACTATGGTGCTGTTAGTGTCTCCGCATAACGCAGCACGCGACATAGCTTTGCAGACAATAAATGTAACCGTTTCAGAGAGAAGAGCGACCAATGTGACGATCTGGCTTTAAGTCGATTTGATAAGAAATGACGATAACGGTCGGATTTCTCAGGTTTTTACTACATATGAACACTTTTCACATTCTCCCGTGCAACGCAGCTGCTAGTCCTCCTTTGATGCAAAGTCTTAAGGTCCTAGCTCATGTCCAAGACCACAAAGCCAGCTAAAAAGTCAATAATCGATATCTAAAACGTTATTGCACTACTTCTTACTGGCTATTACATCAACTTAGGAGTTTCATCACTGTTCTACTGTGGTGCTGTTAGTGTCTCTGCATACCGCAGCACGCGACATTGCTTTGCAGACGATAAATGTAACCGTTTCAGAGAGAAGGGCGACCAATGTGACGGTCTGGCTTTAAGTCGATTTGATAAGAAATGACGAAAATGGACGGATTTCTCAGGTTTTTACTACATATGAACATTTTTCACATTCTCCCGTGCAACGCAGCTGCTAGTTCTCCTTTGATGCAAAATCTTAAGGTCCTAGCACATGTCCAAGGCCCCAAAGCCAGCTAAAAGGTCAATAATCCGTATCTAAAACGTTATTGTACTATTTCTTACTGGCTATTACATCAACTTAGAAGTTTCATCTGTGTTCTACTATGGTCCTGTTAGTGTCTCCGCATACCGCAGCACGCGACATAGCTTTGCAGACGATAAATGTAACCGTTTCAGAGAGAAGAGCGATCAATGTGACGATCTGGCTTTAAGTCGATTTGATACGAAATGACGAAAACGGATGGATTTCTCAGGTTTTCACTACATATGAACACTTTTGACATTCTTACGTGATACGGAGCTGCTAGTCCTCCTTTGATGCAAAGTCTTAAGGTCCTAGCTCATGTCCAAGACCCCAAAGCCAGATAAAAAGTCAATAATCGATATCTAAAACGTTATTGCAATACTTCTTACTGGCTATTACAACAAGTTAGAAGTTTCATCAGTGTTCTACTATGGTGCTGTTAGTGTCTCTGCATACCGCAGCACGCGACATAGCTTTGCAGACGATAAATGTAACCGTTTCAGACAGAAGAGCGACCAATGTGACGATCTGGCTTTAAGTCGATTTGATAAGAGATGACGAAAATGGACGGATTTCCCAGTTTTTACTACATATGAACACTTTTCACATTCTCCCGTGCAATGCAGCTGCTAGTCCTCCCTTGATGCAAAATCTTAAGGTCCTAGCTCATGTCCAAGTCCCCATAGCCAGCTAAAAAGTCAATAATCGATATCTAAAACGTTATTGCACTACTTCTTACTGGCTATTACATCAACTTAGAAGTTTCATTAGTGTTCTACTATGGTGCTGTTAATGTCTCCGCATACCGCAGCACGCGACTTTGCTTTGCAGACGATAAATGTAACCGTTTCAGAGAGAAGAGCGACTAATGTGACGATCTGGCTTTAAGTCGATTTGATAAGAAATGACGAAAACGGACGGATTTCTCAGGTTTTTACTACATATGAACACTTTTCACATTCTACCATGCAACTCGGCTGCTAGTCCTCCTTTCAAGCAGAATCTTACGGTCCTAGCTCATGTCCAAGGCACCAAAGCCAGCTAAAAAGTCAATAATCGATACCTAAAACTTGAATTGTGCTACCTCTTACTGGATTTTACATCAACTTAGAAGCTTCATCTGTGTTCTACTATGGTGCTTTTAGTGCCTCCGCATACCGCAACACGCGACGTAGCTTTGCAGACAATAAGTACAACCGTTTCAGAGAGAAGGGCGGCCAATGTGACGGTCTGGCTTTAAGCCGATTCGATAACAAATGACGAAAACGGACGGATTTCTCAGGTTTTTACTACATATGTACACTTTTCACAATCTCCCGTGCAACGCGGCTGTTAGTCCTCCTTTCATGCAAAATCTTAAGTTCCTAGCTCATGTCCAAGGCACCAAAGAAGGGTAAAAAGTCAATAATCGATAATTAAAACTTGAATTGTACTACTTCTTATTGGCTATTGCATCATGTTAGAAGCTTCATCTGTTTTCTACTATGGTGCTTTTAGTGTCTCGGCATACCGCAGCACGCGACATAGCTTTGCAGACGATAAATGTAATCGTTTCAGAGAGAAGAGCGGCCAATCTGACGATCTGGCTTTAAGGCGATTCGATAACAAATGACTAAACTGACGGATTTCTCACGTTTTTACTACATATGAACACTTTTCACATTCGCCTGTGCAACGCAGCCGCTAGTCCTCCTTTCATGCAAAATGTTAAGTTCCTAGCTCATGTCCAAGGCAACAAAGAAGGGTAAAAAGTCAATAATCCATACCTAAAACTTGAATTGTACTACCTCTCACTGGCTATTACATCGACTCAGGAGCTTCATCTGTGTTCTACTATGGTTCTTTTAGTGTCTGCGCATACCGCAGCACGCGACATAGCTTTGCAGACGATAAGTGTAACCGTTTCAGACAGAAGAGCGGCCAATGTGATAAACTGGCTTTAAGTCATTTCGATAACAAATGAGGAAACGGACAGTTTTCTTAGGTTTTTACTACATATGAACACTTTTCACATTCTCCCGTGCAACGCGGCTGCTAGTCCTCCTTTCATGCAAAATCTTAAGTTCCTAGCTCATGTCCAAGGCACCAAAGAAGGGTAAAAAGCCAATAATCGATACTTAAAACTTGAAGTGTACTACTTCTTACTGGCTATTACATCAACTTAGAAGCTTCATCTGTGTTCTACTATGGTGCTGTTAGTGTCTCCGCATACCGCAGCACGCGACATAGCTTTGCAGACGATAAATGTAACCATTTCAGGGAGAAGAGCGACCAATGTGACGATCTGGCTTTAAGTCGATTTGATAAGAAATGACGAAAACGGACGGATTTCTCAGGTTTTTACTACATATGAACACTTTTCACATTCTCCCGTGCAACGCAGCTGCTAGTCCTCCTTTGATGCAAAATGTTAAGTTCCTAGCTCATGTCCAAGTCCCAAAGCCAGCTAAAAAGTCAATAATCGATATCTAAAAGTTATTGTACTACTTCTTACAGGTTATTGCATCAACTTAGAAGTTTCATCTGTTTTCTACTATGGTGCTGTTAGGGTCTCCGCTTACCGCAGCACGCGACATAGCTTTGCAGACGATAAATGTGACCGTTTCAGAGAGAAGAGCGACCAATGTGAAGACCTGGTTTTAAGTCGATTTGATAAGAAATGACAAAAACGGACGGATTTCTAAGGTTTTTACTACATATGAACACTTTTCACATTCTCCCGGGCAACGCAGCTGCTAGTCCTCCTTTGATGCAAAATCTTAAGGTCCTAGCTCATGTCCTAGGCCCCAAAGCCGGCTAAAAAGTCAATAATCGATATCTAAAACGTTATTGTACTACTCCTTACAGGCTATTACAATAACTGAGAAATTTCATCTGTGTTCTATTAAGGTGCTGTTAGTGTCTCCGCATACCTCAGCACGCGACGTAGCTTTGCAGACGATAAATGTAACCGTTTCAGGGAGAAGAGCGACCAATGTGACGATCTGGCTTTAAGTCGATTTGATAAGAAATTACGAAAACGGACGGATTTCTCAGGTTTTTACTGCACATGAACACTTTTTACATTCTCCCGTGCAACGGAGCATCTAGTCCTCCTTTGATGCAAAATCTTAAGGTCCTTGCTCATGTCGAAGGCCCCAAAGCCAGCTAAAAAGTCAATAATCGATATCTAAAACGTTATTGTACTACTCCTTACAGGCTATTACAATAACTGAGAAATTTCATCTGTGTTCTATTAAGGTGCTGTTAGTGTCTCCGCATACCTCAGCACGCGACGTAGCTTTGCAGACGATAAATGTAACCGTTTCAGGGAGAAGAGCGACCAATGTGACGATCTGGCTTTAAGTCGATTTGATAAGAAATGACGAATACGGACGGATTTCTCATTTTTTCACTGCATATGAACACTTTTCACATTCTCCCGTGCAACACAGCTGCTAGTTCTCCTTTGATGCAAAATCTTAAGGTCCTAGCTCATGTCCAAGGCCCCAAAGCCAGCTAAAAAGTCAATAATCGGTATCTAAAACGTTATTGTACTACTTCTTACTGGCTATTACATCAACTTAGAAGTTTCATCTGTGTTCTACTATGAACCTGTTAGTGTCTCCGCATACCGCAGCACGCGACATAGCTTTGCAGACGATAAATGTAACCGTTTCAGGGAGAAGAGCGACCAATGTGACGATCTGGCTTTAAGTCGATTTGATAAGAAATGACGAAAACGGACGGATTTCTCAGGTTTTCACTACATATGAACACTTTTGACATTCTCCCATGCAACGGAGCTGCTAGTCCTCCTTTGATGCAAAGTCTTAAGGTCCTAGCTCATGTCCAAGTCCCCAAAGACAGCTAAAAAGTCAATAATCGATATCTAAAACGTTATTGTACTACTTCCTACTGGCTATAACATCAACTTAGTAGCTTCGTCTGTGTTCTACTATGGTGCTCTTAGTGTCTCCATATACCGCAGCACGCGACATAGCTTTGCAGACGATAAATGTGACCGTTTCAGAGAGAAGAGCGACCAATGTGAAGACCTGGCTTTAAGTCGATTTGATAAGAAATGACGAAAACGCACGGATTTCTCATGTTTTAGTACATATGAACACTCTTCACATTCTCCCGGGCAACGCAGCTGCTAGTCCTCCTTTGATGCAAAATCTTAAGAGCCTAGCTCATGTCCAAGACCCCAAAGCCAGCTAAAAAGTCAATAATCGATATCTAAAACGTTATTGCACTACTTCTTACTGGCTATTACATCAACTTAGAAGTTTCATCCGTTTTCTACTATGGTGCTGTTAGTGTCTCCGCATATCGCAGCACGCGACATAGCTTTTCAGACGATAAACATAACCTTTTCAGAGAGAAGAGCGACCAATGTGAAGACCTGGCTTTAAGTCGATTCGATAACAAATGACGGAAACGGACGGATTTCTCAGGTTTTTACTACATATGAACACTTTTCACAATCTCCTGTGCAACGCGGCTGTTAGTCCTCCGTTCATGCAAAATCTTAAGTTCCTAGCTCATGTAGAAGGCACCAAAGAAGGGTAAAAAGTTAATAATCGATAATTAAAACTTGAATTGTACTACTTCTTATTGGCTATTGCATCATCTTAGAAGCTTCATCTGTTTTCTACTATGGTGCTTTTAGTGTCTCGACATACCGCAGCACGCGACATAGCTTTGCTGACGATAAATGTAATCGTTTCAGAGAGACGAGCGGCCAATCTGACGATCTGGCTTTAAGGCGATTCGATAACAAATGACGAAACGGACGAATTTCTTAGGTTTTTACTACATATGAACACTTTTCACATTCTCCCGTGAAACGCGACTGCTAGTCCTCCTTTCATGCAAAATCTAAAGTTCCTAGCTCATTTCCAAGGCACCGAAGAAGGGTAAAAAGTTTATAATCGATACCTAAAACTTGATTTGAACTACTTCTTACTGGCTATTACATCAACTTAGAAGCTTCATCTGAGTTCTACTATGGTGCGTTCAGTGTCTGCGCATACCGCAACACGCGACATAGGTTTGCAGAAGATAAGTACAACCGTTTCAGAGAGAATTGCGGCCTATGTGAAGATCTGGCTTTAAGCCGATTCGATAACAAATGACGAAAACGGACGGATTCCTCACGTTTTTACTACATATGAACACCGTTTCACATTCGCCTGTGCAACGCAGCCGCTAGTCCTCCTTTCATGCAAAATGTTAAGTTCCTAGCTCATGTCCAAGGCACCAAAGAAGGGTAAAAAGTCAATAATCCATACCTAAAACTTGAATTGTACTACCTCTCACTGGCTATTACATCGACTCAGGAGCTTCATCTGTGATCTACTATGGTTCTTTTAGTGTCTGCGCATACCACAGCACGCGACATAGCTTTGCAGACGATAAATGTAACCGTTTCACACAGAAGAGCGGCCAATGTGATAATCTGGCTTTAAGTCATTTCGATAACAAATGAGGAAACGGACGGATTTCTTAGGTTTTTACTACATATGAACACTTTTCACATTCTCCTGTGCAACGCGGCTGCTAGTCCTCCTTTCATGCAAAATCTTAAGTTCCTAGCTCATGTCCAATGCACCAAAGAAGGGTAAAAAGCCAATAATCAATACTTAGATCTTGAATTGTACTACTTCTTACTGGCTATTACATCAACTTAGAAGCTTCATCTGTGTTTTACTATGGTGCCTTTAGTGTCTCCGCATACCGCAGCACGCGACTTAGCTTTGCAGACGATAAATGTAATCGTTTCAGACAGAAGAGCGGTCAATGTGACGATCTGGCTTTAAGTCGATTCGATAACAAATGACGAAACGGACGGATTTCTCAGGTTTTTACTACAGATGAACACTTTTCACATTCTCCCCTGCAACTCGGCTGCTAGTCCTCCTTTCATGCAAAATCTTAAGTACCTAGCTCACGTCCAAGGCACCAAAGAAGGGTAAAACGTCAATAATCCATAACTAAAACTTGAATTATACTACTTCTCACTGGCTATTACATCGACTTAGGAGCTTCATCTGTGTTCTACTATGGTTCTTTTAGTGTCTCCGCATACCACAGCACACGACATAGCTTTGCAGACGATAAATGTAACCGTTTCAGACAGTAGAGCGGCCAATGTGACGATCTGGCTTTAAGTCTTTTCGATAACAAATGACGAAAACGGACGGAGTTCTCTGGTTTTTACTACACATGAACACTTTTCACATTCTCCCGTGCAACTCGGCTGCTAGTCCTCCTTTCATGCAGAATCTTTAAGTCCTAGCTCGTGTCCAAGGCACCAAAGCCAGCTAAAAAGGCAATATTCGATACCTAAAACTTGAATTGTACTACTTCTTACTGGATATTACAACAACCTAGAAGCGTCATCTGTGTTCTACTATAGTGCTTGTAGTGTCTCCACATACCGCAGCACGCGACATAGCTTTGCAGACGATAAATGTAACCGTTTCAGACAGAAGAGCGGCCAATGTGGCTATCTATCTTTAAGTCGATTCGATAACAAATGACGAAAACGGACAGATTTCTCAGGTTTTTACTACATATGAATACTTTTCACATTCTCCCATGCAACTCGGCTGCTAGTCCTCCTTTCATGCAGAATCTTAAGGTCCTAGGTCATGTCCAAGGCACCAAAGCCAGCTAAAAAGTCAATAATCGATACCCAATACTTGAATAGTACTACTTCTTACTGGCTATTGCATCAACTAAGAAGATTCATCTGTGTTCTACTTTGGTGTTTTTAGTGTCTTCGCATACTGCAGCACGCGAAATAGCTTTGCAGACGATAAGTAAAACTGTTTCAGAGAGAAGAGCGGTCATTGTGACGATCTGGCTTAAGTCGTTTCGATAACAAATGAAGAAAACGGACGGATTTCTCAGGTTTTTACTACATATGAACACTTTTCACATTCTCCCGTGCAACGCGGCTGCTAGTCCTCCTTTCATGCAAAATCTTAAGTTCCTAGCACATGTCCAAGGCACCAATGAAGGGTAAAAAGTCAATAATCGATAATTAAAACTTGAATTGTACTACTTCTTATTGGCTATTGCATCATCTTAGAAGCTTCATCTGTGTTCTACTATGGTGCTTTTAGTGTCTCGGCATACCGCAATACGCGACATAGCTTTGCAGACGATAAATGTAACCGTTTCAGACAGTAGAGCGGCCAATGTGGCTATCTGGCTTTAAGTCGATTCGATAACAAATGACGAAACCCGGACAGATTTCTCAGGTTTTTACTACATATGAACACTTTTCACATTCTCCCATGCAACTCGGCTGCTAGTCCTCCTTTCAAGCAGAATCTTTCGGTCCTAGCTCATGTCCAAGGCACCAAAGCCAACTAAAAAGTCAATAATCGATACCTAAAACTGGAATTGTGCTACTTCTTTCTGGATATTACATCAACTTAGAAGCTTCATCTGTGTTCTACTTTGGTGCTTTTAGTGTCTTCGCATACCGCAGGACGCGAAATAGCTTTGCAGACGATAAGTAAAACTGTTTCAGAATGAAGAGCGGTCATTGTGACGATCTGGCTTAAGTCGTTTCGATAACAAATGACGAAAACGGACAGATTCCTCAGGTTTTTACTACATATGAACACTTTTCACATTCTCCCGTGCAACGCGACTGCTAGTCCTCCTTTCATGCAAAATCTTAAGTTCCTGGATCATTTCAAAGGCACCGAAGAATTGTAAAAAGTTTATAATCGATACCTAAAACTTGATTTGTACTACTTCTTACTGGCTATTACATCAACTTAGAAGCTTCATCTGTGATCTACTATGGAGCTTTTAGTGTATCCGCATATCGCAGCACGCGGCATAGCTCTGCAAACGATAAATCTAACCGTTTCAGACAGAAGTGCGGCCAATGTGACGATCTGGGTTTTTTAGTCGATTCGATAAGATATGACGAAAACGGACGGATTTCTCAAGTTTTTACTACATATGAACACTTTTCACATTCTCCCAAGCAACGCGGCTGCTAATCCTCCTTTCATGCAGAATCTTAAGGTCCTAGCTCATGTCCAAGGCACCAAAGCCAGCTAAAATGTCAATAATTGATACCTAAAACTTGAATTCTACTACTTCTTACTGGCTGTTACATCAACTTAGAAGCTTCATCTGTGTTCTACTATGGTGCTTTAAGTGCCTCCGCATACCGCAGCACGCGACATAGCTTTGCAGACGATAAATGTAACCGTTTCAGACAGAAGTGCGGCCAATGTGACGATCTGGCTTTAAGTCGATTCGATAACAAATGACGAAAACGGACTTGTTTCTCAGGTTTTTACTACATATGAACACTTTTCACATTCTCCCGTGCTACTCGGCTGCTAGTCCTCCTTTCATGCCGAATCTTAAAGTCCTTGCTCTTGTCCAAGACACCAAAGCCAGCTAACAAGGCTATGATCGATACCTAAAACTTCAATTGTACTACTTCTTACTGGATATTACATCAACTTAGAAGCTTCATCTGTGTTCTACTATGGTGCTTTTAGTGCCTCCGCATACCGCAACACGCGACATAGCTTTGCAGACGATAAGTACAACCGTTTCAGAGAGAAGGGCGGCCAATGTGACAATCTGGCTTGAAGCCGATTGGATAACAAATGACGAAAACGGACGGATTTCTCAGGTTTTTACTACATATGAACACTTTTCACAATCTCCCGTGCAACGCGGCTGTTAGTCCTCCTTTCATGCAAAATCTTAAGTTCCTAGCTCATGTCCAAGGCACCAAAGAAGGGTAAAAAGTCAATAATCGATAATTAAAACTTGAATTGTACTACTTCTTATTGGCTATTGCATCATCTTAGAAGCTTCATCTGTTTTCTTCTATGGTGCTTTTAGTGTCTCGGCATACCGCAGCACGCGACATAGCTTTGCAGACAATAAATGTAATCGTTTCAGACAGAAGAGCGGCCAATGTTACGATCTGGCTTTAAGGCGATTCGATAACAAATGACGAAACGGACGAATTTCTTAGGTTTTTACTACATATGAACACTTTTCACATTCTCCCGTGCAACGCGACTGCTAGTACTCCTTTCATGCAAAATCTTAAGTTCCTAGCTCATTTCCAAGGCACCGAAGAAGGGTAAAAAGTTTATAATCGATACCTAAAACTTGATTTGAACTACTTCTTACTGGCTATTACATCAACTTAGAAGCTTCATCTGTGTTCTACTATGGTGCTTTTAGTGTCTCCGCATACCGCAGCACGTGACATAACTTTGCAGACGATAAATGTAACCGTTTCAGACACAAGTGCGGCCAATGTGACGATCTGTCATTAAGGTGATTCGGTAACTAATGAAGAAAACGGACGGATTTCTCAGGTTTTTACTAGATGTGAACACTTTTCACATTCTCCCGTGCAACTCGGCTGCTAATCCTCCTTTCATGCAAAATCTTAAGTTCCTAGCTCAAGTCCAAGGCACCATAGAAGGGTAAAAAGTCAATAATTGATACCTAAAACTTGAATTGTACTACTTCTTACTGGCTATTACATTAACTTAGAAGCGTCATCTGTGTTCTACTATGGTGCTTTTAGTGTCTCCACATACCGCAGCACGCGACATAGCTTTGCAGACGATAAATGTAATCGTTTCAGACAGAAGAGCGGCCAATGTGACGATCTGGCTTTAAGTCGATTCGATAACAAATGACGAAAACGGATGGATTTCTCAAGTTTTTACTACATATGAACACTTTTCACATTCTCCCGTGCAACGCGGCTGCTAATCCTTATTTCATGCAGAATCTTAATGTCCTAGCTCATGTCCAAGGCACCAAAGCCAGCTAAAACGTCAATAATCGATACCCAATACTTGAATAGTACTACTTCTTACAGGCTATTGCATCAACTAAGAAGATTCATCTGTGTTCTACTATGGTGCTTTTAGTGTCCCCGCACACCGCAGCACGCGGCATAGCTTTGCAGACGATAAGTACAACCGTTTCAGAGAGAACAGCGGCCAATGTGACGATCTGGCTTTAAGTCGATTCGATAACAAATGACGAACACGGACGGTTTTCTCAGGTTTTTACTACATATGAACACTTTTCACATTCGCCTGTGCAACGCAGCCGCTAGTCCTCCTTTCATGCAAAATGTTAAGTTCCTAGCTCATGTCCAAGGCACCAAACAAGGGTAAAAAGTCAATAATCCATATCTAAAACTTGAATTGTACTACCTCTCACTGGTTATTACATCGACTCAGGAGCTTCATCTGTGTTCTACTATGGTTCTTTTACTGTCTCCGCATACCGCAGCACGCGACATAGCTTTGCAGACGATAAATGTAAGCGTTTCAGACAGAAGAGCGGCCAATGTGACAATGTGGCTTTAAGTCATTTCGATAACAAATGACGAAACGGACGGATTTCTTATGTTTTTACTACATATGAACACTTTTCACATTCTCCCGTGCCACGCGGCGGCTAGTCCTCCTTTCATGCAAAATCTTAAGTTCCTAGCTCATGTCCAAGGCACCAAAGAAGGGTACAAAGCAAATAATCGATACTTAAAATTTGAATTGTACTACTTCTTACTGGCTATTACATCAACTAAGAAGCTTCATCTGTGTTCTACTATGGTGCTTTTAGTGTCTCCGCATGCCGCAGCACGCGACGTAGCTTTGCAGACGATAGTTACAACCTTTATAGAGAGAAGAGCGGCCAATGTGTCGATCTGGCTTTAAGTCGATTCCATAACAAATGACGAAAACGGACGTATTTCTCAGGTTTTTACTACAGATGAACTCTTTTCACTTTCTCCCGTGCCACGCGGCTGCTAGTCCTCCTTTCATGCAAAATCTTAAGATCCTAGCTCTTGTCCAAGGCACCAAAGAAGGGTAAAAGGTCAGTAATCGATACCTAAAACTTGAATTGTACTACTTCTTACTAGCTATTACATCAACTTAGAAGCGTCATCTGTGTTCTACTATGGGGCTTTTAGAGTCTCCGCATACCGCAGCACGCGACTTAGCTTTGCAGACGATAAATGTAATCGTTTCAGACAGAAGAGCGGCCAATGTGAATATCTGGCTTTAAGTCGATTCGATAACAAATGACGAAAACTGACGGATTTCTCAAGTTTTTACTACATATGAACACTTTTCACATTCTCCCGTGCAACTCGGCTGCTAGTCCTCCTTTCATGCAGAATCTTAAGGTCCTAGCTCATGTCCAAGGCACCAAAGCCAGCTAACAAGTCAATAATCGATACCTAAAACTTGAATTCTACTACATCTTACTGGCTATTACATCAACTTAGAAGCTTCATCTGTGGTCTACTATGGTGCTTTTAGTGTCTCCGCATACCGCAGCACGCGACATAGCTTTGCAGACGATAAATGTAACCGTTTCAGACAGAATAGCGGCCAATGTGACCATCTGGCTTTAAGTCGGTTCAATAACAAATGACGAAAACGGACTGATTTCTCAGGTTTTTACTACATATGAACACTTTTCACATTCTCCCGTGCAACTCGGCTGCTAGTCCTCCTTTCATGCCGAATCTTAAAGTCCTTGCTCATGTCCAAGACACCAAAGCCAGCTAACAACGCAATAATCGATACCTAAAACTTCAATTGCACTACTTCTTACTGGATATTACATCAACTTAGAAGCGTCATCTTTGTTCTACTATGGTGCTTTTAGTGTCTCCACATACCGCAGCACGCGACATAGCTTTGCAGACGATAAGTACAACCGTTTCAGAGAGAAGAGCGGCCAATGTGACGATCTGGTTTTAAGTCGAATCGATAACAAATGACGATCACGGAAGGATTTCTCTGGTTCTTACTACATATGAACACTTTTCAAATTCGCCCGTGCAACGCGGCCGCTAGTCCTCCTTTCATGCAAAATGTTAAGTTCCTAGCTCATGTCCAAGGAACCAAAGAAGGGTAAAAAGTCAATAATCCGTAACTAAAACTTGAATTGTACTACTTCTCACTGGCTATTACAGCGACTTAGGAGCTTCATCTGTGTTCTACTATGGTGCTTTTAGTGTCTCCGCATACAGCAGCACACGACATAGCTTTGCAGACGATAAATGTAACCGTTTCAGACAGAAGTGCGGCCAATGTGACGATCTGGCTTTAAGACGATTCGATAACAAATGACGAAAACGGACGTATTTCTCAGCTTTTTACTACATATGAACACTTTTCACATTCTCCCATGCAACGCGGCTGCTAGTCCTCCTTTCCTGCTAATCTTAAGTTCCTAGAACATGTCCAAGGCACCAAAGAATTGTAAAAAGTCAATAATCGGTACATAAAACTTGAATTGTACTACTTCTTACTGGCTGTTACATCAACTTAGAAGCTTCATCTGTGTTCTACTATGGTGCTTTTAGTGCCTCCGCATACCGCAACACGCAACATAGCTTTGCAGACGATAAGTACAACCGTTTCAGAGAGAAGGGTGGCCAATGTGACAATCTGGCTTGAAGCCGATTGGATAACAAATGACGAAAACGGACGGATTTCTCAGGTTTTTACTACATATGAACACTTTTCACAATCTCCCGTGCAACGCGGCTGTTAGTCCTCCTTTCATGCAAAATCTTAAGTTCCTAGCTCATGTCCAAGGCACCAAAGAAGGGTAAAAAGTCAATAATCGATAATTAAAACTTGAATTGTACTACTTCTTATTGGCTATTGCATCATCTTAGAAGCTTCATCTGTTTTCTACTATGGTGCTTTTAGTGTCTCGGCATACCGCAGCACGCGACATAGCTTTGCAGACGATAAATGTAATCGTTTCAGACAGAAGAGCGGCCAATGTGACGATCTGGCTTTAAGGCGATTCGATAACAAATGACGAAACGGACGAATTTCTTAGGTTTTTACTACATATGAACACTTTTCACATTCTCCCATGCAACGCGACTGCTAGTACTCCTTTCATGCAAAATCTTAAGTTCCTAGCTCATTTCCAAGGCACCGAAGAAGGGTAAAAAGTTTATAATCGATACCTAAAACTTGATTTGAACTACTTCTTACTGGCTATTACATCAACTTAGAAGCTTCATCTGAGTTCTACTATGGTGCGGTCAGTGTCTGCGCATACCGCAACACGCGACATAGGTTTGCAGTCGATAAGTACAACCGTTTCAGAGAGAAGGGCGGCCAATGTGTAGATCTGGCTTTAAGCCGATTCGATAACAAATGACGAAAACGGACGGATTTCTCAGGTTTTTACTACATATGAACACTTTTCACAATCTCTCGTGCAACGCGGCTGCTAGTACTCCTTTCATGCAAAATCTGAAGTTCCTAGCTCATGTCCAAGGCAGCAAAGAAGGGTAAAAAGTCAATAATCGATACCTAAAACTTAAATTGTACTACTTCTTACTGGCTATTACATTAACTTAGAAGCGTCATCTGTGTTCTACTATGGTGCTTTTAGTGTCTCCGCATACCGCAGCACGCGACATAGCTTTGCAGACGATAAATATAATCGTTTCAGACAGAAGAGCGGCCAATGTGACGATCTGGCTTTAAGTCGATTCGATAACAAATGACGAAAACGGACTTGTTTCTCAGGTTTTTACTACATATGAACACTTTTCACATTCTCCCGTGCTACTCGGCTGCTAGTCCTCCTTTCATGCCGAATCTTAAAGTCCTTGCTCTTGTCCAAGACACCAAAGCCAGCTAACAAGGCTATGATCGATACCTAAAACTTCAATTGTACTACTTCTTACTGGATATTACATCAACTTAGAAGCTTCATCTGTGTTCTACTATGGTGCTTTTAGTGCCTCCGCATACCGCAACACGCGACATAGCTTTGCAGACGATAAGTACAACCGTTTCAGAGAGAAGGGCGGCCAATGTGACAATCTGGCTTGAAGCCGATTGGATAACAAATGACGAAAACGGACGGATTTCTCAGGTTTTTACTACATATGAACACTTTTCACAATCTCCCGTGCAACGCGGCTGTTAGTCCTCCTTTCATGCAAAATCTTAAGTTCCTAGCTCATGTCCAAGGCACCAAAGAAGGGTAAAAAGTCAATAATCGATAATTAAAACTTGAATTGTACTACTTCTTATTGGCTATTGCATCATCTTAGAAGCTTCATCTGTTTTCTTCTATGGTGCTTTTAGTGTCTCGGCATACCGCAGCACGCGACATAGCTTTGCAGACAATAAATGTAATCGTTTCAGACAGAAGAGCGGCCAATGTTACGATCTGGCTTTAAGGCGATTCGATAACAAATGACGAAACGGACGAATTTCTTAGGTTTTTACTACATATGAACACTTTTCACATTCTCCCGTGCAACGCGACTGCTAGTACTCCTTTCATGCAAAATCTTAAGTTCCTAGCTCATTTCCAAGGCACCGAAGAAGGGTAAAAAGTTTATAATCGATACCTAAAACTTGATTTGAACTACTTCTTACTGGCTATTACATCAACTTAGAAGCTTCATCTGTGTTCTACTATGGTGCTTTTAGTGTCTCCGCATACCGCAGCACGTGACATAACTTTGCAGACGATAAATGTAACCGTTTCAGACACAAGTGCGGCCAATGTGACGATCTGTCATTAAGGTGATTCGGTAACTAATGAAGAAAACGGACGGATTTCTCAGGTTTTTACTAGATGTGAACACTTTTCACATTCTCCCGTGCAACTCGGCTGCTAATCCTCCTTTCATGCAAAATCTTAAGTTCCTAGCTCAAGTCCAAGGCACCATAGAAGGGTAAAAAGTCAATAATTGATACCTAAAACTTGAATTGTACTACTTCTTACTGGCTATTACATTAACTTAGAAGCGTCATCTGTGTTCTACTATGGTGCTTTTAGTGTCTCCACATACCGCAGCACGCGACATAGCTTTGCAGACGATAAATGTAATCGTTTCAGACAGAAGAGCGGCCAATGTGACGATCTGGCTTTAAGTCGATTCGATAACAAATGACGAAAACGGATGGATTTCTCAAGTTTTTACTACATATGAACACTTTTCACATTCTCCCGTGCAACGCGGCTGCTAATCCTTATTTCATGCAGAATCTTAATGTCCTAGCTCATGTCCAAGGCACCAAAGCCAGCTAAAACGTCAATAATCGATACCCAATACTTGAATAGTACTACTTCTTACAGGCTATTGCATCAACTAAGAAGATTCATCTGTGTTCTACTATGGTGCTTTTAGTGTCCCCGCACACCGCAGCACGCGGCATAGCTTTGCAGACGATAAGTACAACCGTTTCAGAGAGAACAGCGGCCAATGTGACGATCTGGCTTTAAGTCGATTCGATAACAAATGACGAACACGGACGGTTTTCTCAGGTTTTTACTACATATGAACACTTTTCACATTCGCCTGTGCAACGCAGCCGCTAGTCCTCCTTTCATGCAAAATGTTAAGTTCCTAGCTCATGTCCAAGGCACCAAACAAGGGTAAAAAGTCAATAATCCATATCTAAAACTTGAATTGTACTACCTCTCACTGGTTATTACATCGACTCAGGAGCTTCATCTGTGTTCTACTATGGTTCTTTTACTGTCTCCGCATACCGCAGCACGCGACATAGCTTTGCAGACGATAAATGTAAGCGTTTCAGACAGAAGAGCGGCCAATGTGACAATGTGGCTTTAAGTCATTTCGATAACAAATGACGAAACGGACGGATTTCTTATGTTTTTACTACATATGAACACTTTTCACATTCTCCCGTGCCACGCGGCGGCTAGTCCTCCTTTCATGCAAAATCTTAAGTTCCTAGCTCATGTCCAAGGCACCAAAGAAGGGTACAAAGCAAATAATCGATACTTAAAATTTGAATTGTACTACTTCTTACTGGCTATTACATCAACTAAGAAGCTTCATCTGTGTTCTACTATGGTGCTTTTAGTGTCTCCGCATGCCGCAGCACGCGACGTAGCTTTGCAGACGATAGTTACAACCTTTATAGAGAGAAGAGCGGCCAATGTGTCGATCTGGCTTTAAGTCGATTCCATAACAAATGACGAAAACGGACGTATTTCTCAGGTTTTTACTACAGATGAACTCTTTTCACTTTCTCCCGTGCCACGCGGCTGCTAGTCCTCCTTTCATGCAAAATCTTAAGATCCTAGCTCTTGTCCAAGGCACCAAAGAAGGGTAAAAGGTCAGTAATCGATACCTAAAACTTGAATTGTACTACTTCTTACTAGCTATTACATCAACTTAGAAGCGTCATCTGTGTTCTACTATGGGGCTTTTAGAGTCTCCGCATACCGCAGCACGCGACTTAGCTTTGCAGACGATAAATGTAATCGTTTCAGACAGAAGAGCGGCCAATGTGAATATCTGGCTTTAAGTCGATTCGATAACAAATGACGAAAACTGACGGATTTCTCAAGTTTTTACTACATATGAACACTTTTCACATTCTCCCGTGCAACTCGGCTGCTAGTCCTCCTTTCATGCAGAATCTTAAGGTCCTAGCTCATGTCCAAGGCACCAAAGCCAGCTAACAAGTCAATAATCGATACCTAAAACTTGAATTCTACTACATCTTACTGGCTATTACATCAACTTAGAAGCTTCATCTGTGGTCTACTATGGTGCTTTTAGTGTCTCCGCATACCGCAGCACGCGACATAGCTTTGCAGACGATAAATGTAACCGTTTCAGACAGAATAGCGGCCAATGTGACCATCTGGCTTTAAGTCGGTTCAATAACAAATGACGAAAACGGACTGATTTCTCAGGTTTTTACTACATATGAACACTTTTCACATTCTCCCATGCAACGCGGCTGCTAGTCCTCCTTTCCTGCTAATCTTAAGTTCCTAGAACATGTCCAAGGCACCAAAGAATTGTAAAAAGTCAATAATCGGTACATAAAACTTGAATTGTACTACTTCTTACTGGCTGTTACATCAACTTAGAAGCTTCATCTGTGTTCTACTATGGTGCTTTTAGTGCCTCCGCATACCGCAACACGCAACATAGCTTTGCAGACGATAAGTACAACCGTTTCAGAGAGAAGGGTGGCCAATGTGACAATCTGGCTTGAAGCCGATTGGATAACAAATGACGAAAACGGACGGATTTCTCTGGTTCTTACTACATATGAACACTTTTCAAATTCGCCCGTGCAACGCGGCCGCTAGTCCTCCTTTCATGCAAAATGTTAAGTTCCTAGCTCATGTCCAAGGAACCAAAGAAGGGTAAAAAGTCAATAATCCGTAACTAAAACTTGAATTGTACTACTTCTCACTGGCTATTACAGCGACTTAGGAGCTTCATCTGTGTTCTACTATGGTGCTTTTAGTGTCTCCGCATACAGCAGCACACGACATAGCTTTGCAGACGATAAATGTAACCGTTTCAGACAGAAGTGCGGCCAATGTGACGATCTGGCTTTAAGACGATTCGATAACAAATGACGAAAACGGACGTATTTCTCAGCTTTTTACTACATATGAACACTTTTCACATTCTCCCATGCAACGCGGCTGCTAGTCCTCCTTTCCTGCTAATCTTAAGTTCCTAGAACATGTCCAAGGCACCAAAGAATTGTAAAAAGTCAATAATCGGTACATAAAACTTGAATTGTACTACTTCTTACTGGCTGTTACATCAACTTAGAAGCTTCATCTGTGTTCTACTATGGTGCTTTTAGTGCCTCCGCATACCGCAACACGCAACATAGCTTTGCAGACGATAAGTACAACCGTTTCAGAGAGAAGGGTGGCCAATGTGACAATCTGGCTTGAAGCCGATTGGATAACAAATGACGAAAACGGACGGATTTCTCAGGTTTTTACTACATATGAACACTTTTCACAATCTCCCGTGCAACGCGGCTGTTAGTCCTCCTTTCATGCAAAATCTTAAGTTCCTAGCTCATGTCCAAGGCACCAAAGAAGGGTAAAAAGTCAATAATCGATAATTAAAACTTGAATTGTACTACTTCTTATTGGCTATTGCATCATCTTAGAAGCTTCATCTGTTTTCTACTATGGTGCTTTTAGTGTCTCGGCATACCGCAGCACGCGACATAGCTTTGCAGACGATAAATGTAATCGTTTCAGACAGAAGAGCGGCCAATGTGACGATCTGGCTTTAAGGCGATTCGATAACAAATGACGAAACGGACGAATTTCTTAGGTTTTTACTACATATGAACACTTTTCACATTCTCCCATGCAACGCGACTGCTAGTACTCCTTTCATGCAAAATCTTAAGTTCCTAGCTCATTTCCAAGGCACCGAAGAAGGGTAAAAAGTTTATAATCGATACCTAAAACTTGATTTGAACTACTTCTTACTGGCTATTACATCAACTTAGAAGCTTCATCTGAGTTCTACTATGGTGCGGTCAGTGTCTGCGCATACCGCAACACGCGACATAGGTTTGCAGTCGATAAGTACAACCGTTTCAGAGAGAAGGGCGGCCAATGTGTAGATCTGGCTTTAAGCCGATTCGATAACAAATGACGAAAACGGACGGATTTCTCAGGTTTTTACTACATATGAACACTTTTCACAATCTCTCGTGCAACGCGGCTGCTAGTACTCCTTTCATGCAAAATCTGAAGTTCCTAGCTCATGTCCAAGGCAGCAAAGAAGGGTAAAAAGTCAATAATCGATACCTAAAACTTAAATTGTACTACTTCTTACTGGCTATTACATTAACTTAGAAGCGTCATCTGTGTTCTACTATGGTGCTTTTAGTGTCTCCGCATACCGCAGCACGCGACATAGCTTTGCAGACGATAAATATAATCGTTTCAGACAGAAGAGCGGCCAATGTGACGATCTGGCTTTAAGTCGATTCGATAACAAATGACGAAAACGGACTTGTTTCTCAGGTTTTTACTACATATGAACACTTTTCACATTCTCCCGTGCTACTCGGCTGCTAGTCCTCCTTTCATGCCGAATCTTAAAGTCCTTGCTCTTGTCCAAGACACCAAAGCCAGCTAACAAGGCTATGATCGATACCTAAAACTTCAATTGTACTACTTCTTACTGGATATTACATCAACTTAGAAGCTTCATCTGTGTTCTACTATGGTGCTTTTAGTGCCTCCGCATACCGCAACACGCGACATAGCTTTGCAGACGATAAGTACAACCGTTTCAGAGAGAAGGGCGGCCAATGTGACAATCTGGCTTGAAGCCGATTGGATAACAAATGACGAAAACGGACGGATTTCTCAGGTTTTTACTACATATGAACACTTTTCACAATCTCCCGTGCAACGCGGCTGTTAGTCCTCCTTTCATGCAAAATCTTAAGTTCCTAGCTCATGTCCAAGGCACCAAAGAAGGGTAAAAAGTCAATAATCGATAATTAAAACTTGAATTGTACTACTTCTTATTGGCTATTGCATCATCTTAGAAGCTTCATCTGTTTTCTTCTATGGTGCTTTTAGTGTCTCGGCATACCGCAGCACGCGACATAGCTTTGCAGACAATAAATGTAATCGTTTCAGACAGAAGAGCGGCCAATGTTACGATCTGGCTTTAAGGCGATTCGATAACAAATGACGAAACGGACGAATTTCTTAGGTTTTTACTACATATGAACACTTTTCACATTCTCCCGTGCAACGCGACTGCTAGTACTCCTTTCATGCAAAATCTTAAGTTCCTAGCTCATTTCCAAGGCACCGAAGAAGGGTAAAAAGTTTATAATCGATACCTAAAACTTGATTTGAACTACTTCTTACTGGCTATTACATCAACTTAGAAGCTTCATCTGTGTTCTACTATGGTGCTTTTAGTGTCTCCGCATACCGCAGCACGTGACATAACTTTGCAGACGATAAATGTAACCGTTTCAGACACAAGTGCGGCCAATGTGACGATCTGTCATTAAGGTGATTCGGTAACTAATGAAGAAAACGGACGGATTTCTCAGGTTTTTACTAGATGTGAACACTTTTCACATTCTCCCGTGCAACTCGGCTGCTAATCCTCCTTTCATGCAAAATCTTAAGTTCCTAGCTCAAGTCCAAGGCACCATAGAAGGGTAAAAAGTCAATAATTGATACCTAAAACTTGAATTGTACTACTTCTTACTGGCTATTACATTAACTTAGAAGCGTCATCTGTGTTCTACTATGGTGCTTTTAGTGTCTCCACATACCGCAGCACGCGACATAGCTTTGCAGACGATAAATGTAATCGTTTCAGACAGAAGAGCGGCCAATGTGACGATCTGGCTTTAAGTCGATTCGATAACAAATGACGAAAACGGATGGATTTCTCAAGTTTTTACTACATATGAACACTTTTCACATTCTCCCGTGCAACGCGGCTGCTAATCCTTATTTCATGCAGAATCTTAATGTCCTAGCTCATGTCCAAGGCACCAAAGCCAGCTAAAACGTCAATAATCGATACCCAATACTTGAATAGTACTACTTCTTACAGGCTATTGCATCAACTAAGAAGATTCATCTGTGTTCTACTATGGTGCTTTTAGTGTCCCCGCACACCGCAGCACGCGGCATAGCTTTGCAGACGATAAGTACAACCGTTTCAGAGAGAACAGCGGCCAATGTGACGATCTGGCTTTAAGTCGATTCGATAACAAATGACGAACACGGACGGTTTTCTCAGGTTTTTACTACATATGAACACTTTTCACATTCGCCTGTGCAACGCAGCCGCTAGTCCTCCTTTCATGCAAAATGTTAAGTTCCTAGCTCATGTCCAAGGCACCAAACAAGGGTAAAAAGTCAATAATCCATATCTAAAACTTGAATTGTACTACCTCTCACTGGTTATTACATCGACTCAGGAGCTTCATCTGTGTTCTACTATGGTTCTTTTACTGTCTCCGCATACCGCAGCACGCGACATAGCTTTGCAGACGATAAATGTAAGCGTTTCAGACAGAAGAGCGGCCAATGTGACAATGTGGCTTTAAGTCATTTCGATAACAAATGACGAAACGGACGGATTTCTTATGTTTTTACTACATATGAACACTTTTCACATTCTCCCGTGCCACGCGGCGGCTAGTCCTCCTTTCATGCAAAATCTTAAGTTCCTAGCTCATGTCCAAGGCACCAAAGAAGGGTACAAAGCAAATAATCGATACTTAAAATTTGAATTGTACTACTTCTTACTGGCTATTACATCAACTAAGAAGCTTCATCTGTGTTCTACTATGGTGCTTTTAGTGTCTCCGCATGCCGCAGCACGCGACGTAGCTTTGCAGACGATAGTTACAACCTTTATAGAGAGAAGAGCGGCCAATGTGTCGATCTGGCTTTAAGTCGATTCCATAACAAATGACGAAAACGGACGTATTTCTCAGGTTTTTACTACAGATGAACTCTTTTCACTTTCTCCCGTGCCACGCGGCTGCTAGTCCTCCTTTCATGCAAAATCTTAAGATCCTAGCTCTTGTCCAAGGCACCAAAGAAGGGTAAAAGGTCAGTAATCGATACCTAAAACTTGAATTGTACTACTTCTTACTAGCTATTACATCAACTTAGAAGCGTCATCTGTGTTCTACTATGGGGCTTTTAGAGTCTCCGCATACCGCAGCACGCGACTTAGCTTTGCAGACGATAAATGTAATCGTTTCAGACAGAAGAGCGGCCAATGTGAATATCTGGCTTTAAGTCGATTCGATAACAAATGACGAAAACTGACGGATTTCTCAAGTTTTTACTACATATGAACACTTTTCACATTCTCCCGTGCAACTCGGCTGCTAGTCCTCCTTTCATGCAGAATCTTAAGGTCCTAGCTCATGTCCAAGGCACCAAAGCCAGCTAACAAGTCAATAATCGATACCTAAAACTTGAATTCTACTACATCTTACTGGCTATTACATCAACTTAGAAGCTTCATCTGTGGTCTACTATGGTGCTTTTAGTGTCTCCGCATACCGCAGCACGCGACATAGCTTTGCAGACGATAAATGTAACCGTTTCAGACAGAATAGCGGCCAATGTGACCATCTGGCTTTAAGTCGGTTCAATAACAAATGACGAAAACGGACTGATTTCTCAGGTTTTTACTACATATGAACACTTTTCACATTCTCCCGTGCAACTCGGCTGCTAGTCCTCCTTTCATGCCGAATCTTAAAGTCCTTGCTCATGTCCAAGACACCAAAGCCAGCTAACAACGCAATAATCGATACCTAAAACTTCAATTGCACTACTTCTTACTGGATATTACATCAACTTAGAAGCGTCATCTTTGTTCTACTATGGTGCTTTTAGTGTCTCCACATACCGCAGCACGCGACATAGCTTTGCAGACGATAAGTACAACCGTTTCAGAGAGAAGAGCGGCCAATGTGACGATCTGGTTTTAAGTCGAATCGATAACAAATGACGATCACGGAAGGATTTCTCTGGTTCTTACTACATATGAACACTTTTCAAATTCGCCCGTGCAACGCGGCCGCTAGTCCTCCTTTCATGCAAAATGTTAAGTTCCTAGCTCATGTCCAAGGAACCAAAGAAGGGTAAAAAGTCAATAATCCGTAACTAAAACTTGAATTGTACTACTTCTCACTGGCTATTACAGCGACTTAGGAGCTTCATCTGTGTTCTACTATGGTGCTTTTAGTGTCTCCGCATACAGCAGCACACGACATAGCTTTGCAGACGATAAATGTAACCGTTTCAGACAGAAGTGCGGCCAATGTGACGATCAGGCTTTAAGACGATTCGATAACAAATGACGAAAACGGACGTATTTCTCAGCTTTTTACTACATATGAACACTTTTCACATTCTCCCATGCAACGCGGCTGCTAGTCCTCCTTTCCTGCTAATCTTAAGTTCCTAGAACATGTCCAAGGCACCAAAGAATTGTAAAAAGTCAATAATCGGTACATAAAACTTGAATTGTACTACTTCTTACTGGCTGTTACATCAACTTAGAAGCTTCATCTGTGTTCTACTATGGTGCTTTTAGTGCCTCCGCATACCGCAACACGCAACATAGCTTTGCAGACGATAAGTACAACCGTTTCAGAGAGAAGGGTGGCCAATGTGACAATCTGGCTTGAAGCCGATTGGATAACAAATGACGAAAACGGACGGATTTCTCAGGTTTTTACTACATATGAACACTTTTCACAATCTCCCGTGCAACGCGGCTGTTAGTCCTCCTTTCATGCAAAATCTTAAGTTCCTAGCTCATGTCCAAGGCACCAAAGAAGGGTAAAAAGTCAATAATCGATAATTAAAACTTGAATTGTACTACTTCTTATTGGCTATTGCATCATCTTAGAAGCTTCATCTGTTTTCTACTATGGTGCTTTTAGTGTCTCGGCATACCGCAGCACGCGACATAGCTTTGCAGACGATAAATGTAATCGTTTCAGACAGAAGAGCGGCCAATGTGACGATCTGGCTTTAAGGCGATTCGATAACAAATGACGAAACGGACGAATTTCTTAGGTTTTTACTACATATGAACACTTTTCACATTCTCCCATGCAACGCGACTGCTAGTACTCCTTTCATGCAAAATCTTAAGTTCCTAGCTCATTTCCAAGGCACCGAAGAAGGGTAAAAAGTTTATAATCGATACCTAAAACTTGATTTGAACTACTTCTTACTGGCTATTACATCAACTTAGAAGCTTCATCTGAGTTCTACTATGGTGCGGTCAGTGTCTGCGCATACCGCAACACGCGACATAGGTTTGCAGTCGATAAGTACAACCGTTTCAGAGAGAAGGGCGGCCAATGTGTAGATCTGGCTTTAAGCCGATTCGATAACAAATGACGAAAACGGACGGATTTCTCAGGTTTTTACTACATATGAACACTTTTCACAATCTCTCGTGCAACGCGGCTGCTAGTACTCCTTTCATGCAAAATCTGAAGTTCCTAGCTCATGTCCAAGGCAGCAAAGAAGGGTAAAAAGTCAATAATCGATACCTAAAACTTAAATTGTACTACTTCTTACTGGCTATTACATTAACTTAGAAGCGTCATCTGTGTTCTACTATGGTGCTTTTAGTGTCTCCGCATACCGCAGCACGCGACATAGCTTTGCAGACGATAAATATAATCGTTTCAGACAGAAGAGCGGCCAATGTGACGATCTGGCTTTAAGTCGATTCGATAACAAATGACGAAAACGGATGGATTTCTCAAGTTTTTAGTACATATGAACACTTTTCACATTCTCCCGTGCAATGCGGCTGCTAATCCTCCTTTCATGCAGAATCTTAATGTCCTAGCTCATATCCAAGGCACCAAAGCCAGCTAAAAAGTCAATAATCGATACCCAATACTTGAATAGTACTACTTCTTACTGGCTATTGCATCAACTAAGAAGATTCATCTGTGTTCTACTATGGTGCTTTTAGTGTCCCCGCACACCGCAGCACGCGACATAGCTTTGCAGACGATAAGTACAACCGTTTCAGAGAGAAGAGCGGCCAATGTGACGATCTGGCTTTAAGTCGATTCGATAACAAATGACGAACACGGACGGATTTCTCAGGTTTTTACTACATATGAACACTTTTCACATTCGCCTGTGCAACGCAGACGCTAGTCCTCCTTTCATGCAAAATGTTAAGTTCCTAGCTCATGTCCAAGGCACCATACAAGGGTAAAAAGTCAATAATCCATATCTAAAACTTGAATTGTACTACCTCTCACTGGCTATTACATCGACTCACGAGCTTCATCTGTGTTCTACTATGGTTCTTTTAGTGTCTCCGCATACCGCAGCACGCGACATAGCTTTGCAGACGATAAATGTAACCGTTTCAGACAGAAGAGCGGCCAATGTGACAATCTGGCTTTAAGACGATTCGATAACAAATGACGAAACGGACGAATTTCTTAGGTTTTTACTACATATGAACACTTTTCACAATCTCCCGTGCAACGCGGCGGCTAGTCCTCCTTTCATGCAAAATCTTAAGTTCCTAGCTCATGTCCAAGGCACCAAAGAAGGGTACAAAGCCAATAATCGATACTTAAAACTTGAATTGTACTACTTCTTACTGGCTATTACATCAACTTAGAAGCTTCATCTGTTTTTTACTATGGTGCTTTTAGTGTCTCGGCATACCGCAGCACGCGACATAGCTTTGCAGACGATAAATGTAATCGTTTCAGACAGAAGAGCGGCCAATGTGACGATCTGGCTTTAAGGCGATTCGATAACAAATGACGAAACGGACGAATTTCTTAGGTTTTTACTACATATGAACACTTTTCACATTCTCCCGTGCAACGCGACTGCTAGTCCTCCTTTCATGCAAAATCTTAAGTTCCTAGCTCATTTCCAAGGCACCGAAGAAGGGTAAAAAGTTTATAATCGATACCTAAAACTTGATTTGAACTACTTCTTACTGGCTATTACATCAACTTAGAAGCTTCATCTGTGTTCTACTATGGTGCTTTTAGTGTCTCCGCATACCGCAGCACGTGACATAACTTTGCAGACGATAAATGTAACCGTTTCAGACACAAGTGCGGCCAATGTGACGATCTGTCTTTAAGTCGATTCGGTAACTAATGAAGAAAACGGACGGATTTCTCAGGTTTTTACTAGATGTGAACACTTTTCACATTCTCCCGTGCAACTCGGCTGCTAATCCTCCTTTCATGCAAAATCTTAAGTTCCTAGCTCAAGTCCAAGGCACCATAGATGGGTAAAAAGTCAATAATTGATACCTAAAACTTGAATTGTACTACTTCTTACTGGCTATTACATTAACTTAGAAGCGTCATCTGTGTTCTACTATGGTGCTTTTAGTGTCTCCGCATACCGCAGCACGCGACATAGCTTTGCAGACGATAAATGTAATCGTTTCAGACAGAAGAGCGGCCAATGTGACGATCTGGCTTTAAGTCGATTCGATAACAAATGACGAAAACGGATGGATTTCTCAAGTTTTTACTACATATGAACACTTTTCACATTCTCCCGTGCAACGCGGCTGCTAATCCTTATTTCATGCAGAATCTTAATGTCCTAGCTCATGTCCAAGGCACCAAAGCCAGCTAAAACGTCAATAATCGATACATAAAACTTGAATTCTACTACCACTTATTGGCTATTACATCAACTTAGAAGCTTCATCTGTGTTCTGCTATGGTGCGTTTAGTGTCTCCGCATACCGCAGCACGTGACATAGCTTTGCAGACGATAAATGTAACCGTTTCAGACAGAAGAGCGGCTAATGTGACCATCTGGCTTTAAGTCGGTTCAATAACAAATGACGAAAACGGACGGATTTCTCAGGTTTTTACTACATATGAACACTTTTCACATTCTCTCGTGCCACTCGGCTGCTAGTCCTCCTTCCATGCAGAATCTTAAGGTCCTACGTCATGTCCAAGGCACCAAAGCCAGCTAAAAAGTCAATAATCGATACCCAATACTTGAATAGTACTACTTCTTACTGGCTATTGCATTAACTAAGAAGATTCATCTGTGTTCTACTATGGTGCTTTTAGTGTCCCCGCACACCGCAGCACGCGACATAGCTTTGCAGACGATAAGTACAACCGTTTCAGAGAGAACAGCGGCCAATGTGACGATCTGGCTTTAAGTCGATTCGATAACAAATGACGAACACGGACGGTTTTCTCAGGTTTTTACTACATATGAACACTTTTCACATTCGCCTGTGCAACGCAGCCGCTAGTCCTCCTTTCATGCAAAATGTTAAGTTCCTAGCTCATGTCCAAGGCACCAAACAAGGGTAAAAAGTCAATAATCCATATCTAAAACTTGAATTGTACTACCTCTCACTGGTTATTACATCGACTCAGGAGCTTCATCTGTGTTCTACTATGGTTCTTTTACTGTCTCCGCATACCGCAGCACGCGACATAGCTTTGCAGACGATAAATGTAAGCGTTTCAGACAGAAGAGCGGCCAATGTGACAGTGTGGATTTAAGTCATTTCGATAACAAATGACGAAACGGACGGATTTCTTAGGTTTTTACTACATATGAACACTTTTCACATTCTCCCGTGCAACGCGGCGGCTAGTCCTCCTTTCATGCAAAATCTTAAGTTCCTAGCTCATGTCCAAGGCACCAAAGAAGGGTACAAAGCAAATAATCGATACTTAAAATTTGAATTGTACTACTTCTTACTGGCTATTACATCAACTTAGAAGCTTCATCTGTGTTCTACTATGGTGCTTTTAGTGTCTCCGCATGCCGCAGCACGCGACGTAGCTTTGCATACGATAGTTACAACCTTTATAGAGAGAAGAGCGGCCAATGTGTCGATCTGGCTTTAAGTCGATTCCATAACAAATGACGAAAACGGACGTATTTCTCTGGTTTTTACTACAGATGAACTCTTTTCACTTTCTCCCGTGCCACGCGGCTGCTAGTCCTCCTTTCATGCAAAATCTTAAGATCCTAGCTCTTGTCCAAGGCACCAAAGAAGGGTAAAAGGTCAGTAATCGATACCTAAAACTTGAATTCTACTACATCTTACTGGCTATTACATCAACTTAGAAGCTTCATCTGTGGTCTACTATGGTGCTTTTAGTGTCTCCGCATACCGCAGCACGCGTCATAGCTTTGCAGACGATAAATGTAACCGTTTCAGACAGAATAGCGGCCAATGTGACCATCTGGCTTTAAGTCGGTTCAATAACAAATGACGAAAACGGATGGATTTCTCAGGTTTTTACTACATATGAACACTTTTCACATTCTCCCGTGCAACTCGGCTGCTAGTCCTCCTTTCATGCCGAATCTTAAAGTCCTTGCTCATGTCCAAGACACCAAAGCCAGCTAACAACGCAATAATCGATACCTAAAACTTCAATTGTACTACTTCTTACTGGATATTATATCAACTTAGAAGCGTCATCTTTGTTCTACTGTGGTGCTTTTAGTGTCTCCACATACCGCAGCACGCGACATAGCTTTGCAGACGATAAGTACAACCGTTTCAGAGAGAAGAGCGGCCAATGTGACGATCTGGTTTTAAGTCGAATCGATAACAAATGACGATCACGGAAGGATTTCTCTGGTTCTTACTACATATGAACACTTTTCAAATTCGCCCGTGCAACGCGGCCGCTAGTCCTCCTTTCATGCAAAATGTTAAGTTCCTAGCTCATGTCCAAGGCACCAAAGAAGGGTAAAAAATCAATAATCCGTAACTAAAACTTGAATTGTACTACTTCTCACTGGCTATTACAGCGACTTAGGAGCTTCATCTGTGTTCTACTATGGTGCTTTTAGTGTCTCCGCATACAGCAGCACACGACATAGCTTTGCAGACGATAAATGTAACCGTTTCAGACAGAAGTGCGGCCAATGTGACGATCTGGCTTTAAGACGATTCGATAACAAATGACGAAAACGGACGGATTTCACAGCTTTTTACTACATATGAACACTTTTCACATTCTCCCATGCAACGCCGCTGCTAGTCCTCCTTTCCTGCTAATCTTAAGTTCCTAGAACATGTCCAAGGCACCAAAGAAAGGTAAAAAGTCAATAATCGGTACATAAAACATGAATTGTACTACTTCTTACTGGCTATTACATCAACTTAGAAGCTTCATCTGTGTTCTACTATGGTGCTTTTAGTGCCTCCGCATACCGCAACACGCGACATAGCTTTGCAGACGATAAGTACAACCGTTTCAGAGAGAAGGGCGGCCATTGTGACAATCTGGCTTGAAGCCGATTGGATAACAAATGACTAAAACGGACGGATTTCTCAGGTTTTTACTACATATGAACACTTTTCACAATCTCCCGTGCAACGCGGCTGTTAGTCCTCCTTTCATGCAAAATCTTAAGTTCCTAGCTCATGTCCAAGGCACCAAAGAAGGGTAAAAAGTCAATAATCGATAATTAAAACTTGAATTGTACTACTTCTTATTGGCTATTGCATCATCTTAGAAGCTTCATCTGTTTTCTACTATGGTGCTTTTAGTGTCTCGGCATACCGCAGCACGCGACATAGCTTTGCAGACGATAAATGTAATCGTTTCAAACAGAAGAGCGGCCAATGTGACGATCTGGCTTTAAGGCGATTCGATAACAAATGACGAAACGGACGAATTTCTTAGGTTTTTACTACATATGAACACTTTTCACATTCTCCCGTGCAACGCGACTGCTAATACTCCTTTCATGCAAAATCTTAAGTTCCTAGCTCATTTCCAAGGCACCGAAGAAGGGTAAAAAGTTTATAATCGATACCTAAAACTTGATTTGAACTACTTCTTACTGGCTATTACATCAACTTAGAAGCTTCATCTGAGTTCTACTATGGTGCGGTCAGTGTCTGCGCATACCGCAACACGCGACATAGGTTTGCAGACGATAAGTACAACCGTTTCAGAGAGAAGGGCGGCCAATGTGTAGATCTGGCTTTAAGCCGATTCGATAACAAATGACGAAAACGGACGGATTTCTCAGGTTTTTACTACATATGAACACTTTTCACAATCTCCCGTGCAACGCGGCTGCTAATCCTCCTTTCATGCAGAATCTTAATGTCCTAGCTCATGTCCAAGGCACCAAAGCCAGCTAAAAAGTCAATAATCGATACCCAATACTTGAATAGTACTACTTCTTACTGGCTATTGCATCAACTAAGAAGATTCATCTGTGTTCTACTATGGTGCTTTTAGTGTCCCCGCACACCGCAGCACGCGACATAGCTTTGCAGACGATAAGTACAACCGTTTCAGAGAGAAGAGCGGCCAATGTGACGATCTGGCTTTAAGTCGATTCGATAACAAATGACGAACACGGACGGATTTCTCAGGTTTTTACTACATATGAACACTTTTCACATTCGCCTGTGCAACGCAGCCGCTAGTCCTCCTTTCATGCAAAATGTTAAGTTCCTAGCTCATGTCCAAGGCACCATACAAGGGTAAAAAGTCAATAATCCATATCTAAAACTTGAATTGTACTACCTCTCACTGGCTATTACATCGACTCACGAGCTTCATCTGTGTTCTACTATGGTTCTTTTAGTGTCTCCGCATACCGCAGCACGCGACATAGCTTTGCAGACGATAAATGTAACCGTTTCAGACAGAAGAGCGGCCAATGTGACAATCTGGCTTTAAGTCATTTCGATAACAAATGACGAAACGGACGGATTTCTTAGGTTTTTACTACATATGAACACTTTTCACATTCTTCCGTGCAACGCGGCGGCTAGTCCTCCTTTCATGCAAAATCTTAAGTTCCTAGCTCATGTCCAAGGCACCAAAGAAGGGTACAAAGCCAATAATCGATACTTAAAACTTGAATTGTACTACTTCTTACTGGCTATTACATCAACTTAGAAGCTTCATCTGTGATCTACTATGGTGCTTTTAGTGTCTCCGCATGCCGCAGCACGCGACATAGCTTTGCAGACGATAAATGTAATCGTTTCAGACAGAAGAGCGGCCAATGTGACGATCTGGCTTTAAGTCGATTCGATAACAAATGACGAAAACGGATGGATTTCTCAAGTTTTTACTACATATGAACACTTTTCACATTCTCCCGTGCAACGCGGCTGCTAATCCTCCTTTCATGCAGAATCTTAATGTCCTAGCTCATGTCCAAGGCACCAAAGCCAGCTAAAACGTCAATAATCGATACCTAAAACTTGAATTCTACTACCTCTTATTGGCTATTACATCAACTTAGAAGCTTCATCTGTGTTCTACTATGGAGCTTTTGGTGTCTCCGCATACCGCAGCACGCGACATAGCTTTGCAGACGATAAATGTAACCGTTTCAGAGAGAAGGGCGGCCAATGTGACGATCTGGCTTGAAGCCGATTGGATAACAAATGACGAAAATGGACGGATTTCTCAGGTTTTTACTACATATGAACACTTTTTACAATCTCCCGTGCAACGCGGCTGTTAGTCCTCCTTTCATGCAAAATCTTAAGTTTCTAGCTCATGTCCAAGGCACCAAAGAAGGGTAAAAAGTCAATAATCGATAATTAAAACTTGAATTGTACTACTTCTTATTGGCTATTGCATCATCTTAGAAGCTTCATCTGTTTTCTACTATGGTGCTTTTAGTGTCTCGGCATACCGCAGCACGCGACATAGCTTTTCAGACGATAAATGTAACCGTTTCAGACAGAATAGCGGCCAATGTGACGATCTGGCTTTAAGTCGATTCGATAACAAATGACGAAAACGGTCGGATTTCTCAGGTTTTTACTACACATGAACACTTTTCACATTTTCCCGTGCAACTCGGCTGCGAGTCCTCCTTTAGTGCAGAATCTTAAAGTCCTAGCTCGTGTCCAAGGCACCAAAGCCAGCTAAAAAGGCTATAATCGATACCTAAAACTTGAATTGTACTGCTTCTTACTGGATATTACAACAACCTAGAAGCGTCATCTGTGGTCTACTATGGTGCTTCTAGTGTCTCCGCATACCGCAGCACGCGACATAGCTTTGCAGACGATAAATGTAACCGTTTCAGGCAGAAAAGCGGCCAATGTGATGATCTGGCTTTAAGACGATTCGATAACAAATGACGAAAACTGACGGATTTCTCAAGTTTTTACTACATATGAACACTTTTCACATTCTCCCATGCAACTCGGCTGCTAATCCTCCTTTCATGCAGAATCTTAAGGTCCTAGCTCATGTCCAAGGCACCAAAGCCTGCTAACAAGTCAATAATCGATACCTAAAACTTGATTTGAACTACTTCTTACTGGCTATTACATCAACTTAGAAGCTTCATCTGAGTTCTACTATGGTGCGGTCAGTGTCTGCGCATACCGCAACACGCGACATAGGTTTGCAGACGATAAGTACAACCGTTTCAGAGAGAAGGGCGGCCAATGTGTAGATCTGGCTTTAAGCCGATTCGATAACAAATGACGAAAACGGACGGATTTCTCAGGTTTTTACTACATATGAACACTTTTCACAATCTCTCGTGCAACGCGGCTGCTAGTCCTCCTTTCATGCAAAATCTGAAGTTCCTAGCTCATGTCCAAGGCAGCAAAGAAGGTTAAAAAGTCAATAATCGATACCTAAAACTTAAATTGTACTACTTCTTACTGGCTATTACATTAACTTAGAAGCGTCATCTGTGTTCTACTATGGTGCTTTTAGTGTCTCCGCATACCGCAGCACGCGACATAGCTTTGCAGACGATAAATGTAATCGTTTCAGACAGAAGAGCGGCCAATGTGACGATCTGGCTTTAAGTCGATTCGATAACAAATGACGAAAACGGATGGATTTCTCAAGTTTTCAGTACATATGAACACTTTTCACATTCTCCCGTGCAACGCGGCTGCTAATCCTCCTTTCATGCAGAATCTTAATGTCCTAGCTCATGTCCAAGGCACCAAAGCCAGCTAAAAAGTCAATAATCGATACCCAATACTTGAATAGTACTACTTCTTACTGGCTATTGCATCAACTAAGAAGATTCATCTGTGTTCTACTATGGTGCTTTTAGTGTCCCCGCACACCGCAGCACGCGACATAGCTTTGCAGACGATAAGTACAACCGTTTCAGAGAGAACAGCGGCCAATGTGACGATCTGGCTTTAAGTCGATTCGATAACAAATGACGAACACGGACGGATTTCTCAGGTTTTTACTACATATGAACACTTTTCACATTCGCCTGTGCAACGCAGCCGCTAGTCCTCCTTTCATGCAAAATGTTAAGTTCCTAGCTCATGTCCAAGGCACCATACAAGGGTAAAAAGTCAATAATCCATATCTAAAACTTGAATTGTACTACCTCTCACTGGCTATTACATCGACTCACGAGCTTCATCTGTGTTCTACTATGGTTCTTTTAGTGTCTCCGCATACCGCAGCACGCGACATAGCTTTGCAGACGATAAGTACAACTGTTTCAGAGAGAAGAGCGGTCATTGTGACGATCTGGCTTAAGTCGTTTCGATAACAAATGAAGAAAACGGACGGATTTCTCAGGTTTTTACTACATATGAACACTTTTCACATTCTCTCGTGCAACTCGGCTGCTAGTCCTCCTTTCATGCAGAATCGTAAATTCCTAGGTAATGTCCAAGGCACCAAAGCCAGCTAAAACGTCAATAATCGATACCTAAAACTTGAATTCTACTACTTCTTACTGGCTATTACATCAACTTAGAAGCTTCATCTGTGTTCTACTATGGTGCTTTTAGTGTCTCCGCATACCGCAGCACGCGACATAGCTTTGCAGACGATAAATGTAACCGTTTCAGACAGAAGAGCGGCTAATGTGACCATCTGGCTTTAAGTCGGTTCGATAACAAATGTCGAAAACGGACGGATTTCTCAGGTTTTTACTACATATGAACACTTTTCACATTCTCTCGTGCAACTCGGCTGCTAGTCCTCCTTTCATGCAGAATCTTAAGGTCCTAGGTCATGTCCAAGGCACCAAAGCCAGCTAAAAAGTCAATAATCGATACCCAATACTTGAATAGTACTACTTGTTACTGGCTATTGCATCAACTAAGAAGATTCATCTGTGTTCTACTATGGTGCTTTTAGTGTCCCCGCACACCGCAGCACGCGACATAGCTTTGCAGACGATAAGTACAACCGTTTCAGAGAGAAGAGCGGCCAATGTGACGATCTGGCTTTAAGTCGATTCGATAAAAAATGACGAACACGGACGGATTTCTCAGGTTATACCTACATTTGAACACTTTTCACATTCGCCTGTGCAACGCAGCCGCTAGTCCTCCTTTCATGCAAAATGTTAAGTTCCTAGCTCATGACCAAGGCACCAAACAAGGGTAAAAAGTCAATAATCCATATCTAAAACTTGAATTGTACTACCTCTCACTGGCTATTACATCGACTCAGGAGCTTCATCTGTGTTCTACTATGGTTCTTTTAGTGTCTCCGCATACCGCAGCACGCGACATAGCTTTGCAGACGATAAATGTAAAAGTTTCAGACAGAAGAGCGGCCAATGTGACAATCTGGCTTTAAGTCATTTCGATAACAAATGACGAAACGGACGGATTTCTTAGGTTTTTACTACATATGAACACTTTTCACATTCTCCCGTGCAACGCGGCTGTTAGTCCTCCTTTCATGCAAAATCTTAAGTTCCTAGCTCATGTCCAAGGCACCAAAGAAGGGTACAAAGCCAATAATCGATACATAAAACTTGAATTGTACTACTTCTTACTTGCTATTATATCAACTTAGAAGCTTTATCTGTGTTCTACTATGGTGCTTTTAGTGTCTCCGCATGCCGCAGCACGCGACGTAGCTTTGCAGACGATAATTACAACCTTTATAGAGAGAAGAGCGGCAAATGTGTCGATCTGGCTTTAAGTCGATTCCATAACAAATGACGAAAACGGACGTATTGCTCAGGTTTTTACTACATATGAATTCTTTTCACATTCTCCCGTGCCACGCGGCTGCTAGTCCTCCTTTCATGCAAAATCTTAAGATCCTAGCTCTTGTCCAAGGCACCAAAGAAGGGTAAAAGGTCAGTAATCGATACTTAAAACTTGAATTGTACTACTTCTTACTAGCTATTACATCAACTTAGAAGCTTCATCTGTGGTCTACTATGGTGCTTTTAGTGTCTCCGCATACCGCAGCACGCGACATAGCTTTGCAGATGATAAATGTAACCGTTTCAGACAGAAGAGCGGCTAATGTGGCGATCTGTCTTTAAGTCGTTTCGATAACAAATGACGAAAGCGGACAGATTTCTCAGGTTTTTACTACATATGAACACTTTTCACATTCTCCCATGCAACTCGGCTGCTAGTCCTCCTTTCAAGCAGAATCTTTCGGTCCTAGCTCATGTCCAAGGCACCAAAGCCAGCTAAAAAGTCAATAATCGATACCTAAAACTAGAATTGTGCTACTTCTTACTGGCTATTACATCAACTTAGAAGCTTCATCTGTGTTCTACTTTGGTGCTTTTAGTGTCTTTGCATACCGCAGCGCGCGACATAGCTTTGCAGACGATAAGTACAACTGTTTCAGAGAGAAGAGCGGTCATTGTGACGATCTGGCTTAAGTCGTTTCGATAACAAATGACGAAAACGGACGGATTTCTCAGGTTTTTACTACATATGAACACTTTTCACATTCTCTCGTGCAACTCGGCTGCTAGTCCTCCTTTCATGCAGAATCTTAAAGTCCTAGGTAATGTCCAAGGCACCAAAGCCAGCTAAAAAGTCAATAATCGATAACTAAAACTTGAATTGTACTACTTCTTACTGGCTATTACATCAACTTAGAAGCTTCATCTGTGGTCTACTATGGTGCTTTTAGTGTCTCCGCATACCGCAGCACGCGACATAGCTTTGCAGACGATAAATGTAATCGTTTCAGACAGAAGAGCGGCCAATGTGACGATCTGGCTTTAAGTCGATTCGATAACAAATGACGAAAACGGATGGATTTCTCAAGTTTTTACTACATATGAACACTTTTCACATTCTCCCGTGCAACGCGGCTGCTAATCCTCCTTTCATGCAGAATCTTAATGTCCTAGCTCATGTCCAAGGCACCAAAGCCAGCTAAAACGTCAATAATCGATACCTAAAACTTGAATTCTACTACTTCTTACTGGCTATTACATCAACTTAGAAGCTTCATCTGTGTTCTACTATGGTGCTTTTAGTGTCTCCGCATACCGCAGCACGCGACATAGCTTTGCAGACGATAAATGTAACCGTTTCAGACAGAAGAGCGGCTAATGTGACCATCTGGCTTTAAGTCGGTTCAATAACAAATGACGAAAACGGACGGATTTCTCAGGTTTTTACTACATATGAACACTTTTCACATTCTCTCGTGCAACTCGGCTGCTAGTCCTCCTCTCATGCAGAATCTTAAGGTCCTAGGTCATGTCCAAGGCACCAAAGCCAGCTAAAAAGTCAATAATCGATACCCAATACTTGAATAGTACTACTTCTTACTGGCAATTGCATCAACTAAGAAGATTCATCTGTGTTCTACTATGGTGCTTCTAGTGTCCCCGCACACCGCAGCACGCGAAATAGCTTTGCAGACGATAAGTACAACCGTTTCAGAGAGAAGAGCGGCCAATGTGACGATCTATCTTTAAGTCGATTCGATAACAAATGACGAACACGGAGGATTTCTCAGGTTTTTACTACATATGAACACTATTCACATTCGCCTGTGCAACGCAGCCGCTAGTCCTCCTTTCATGCAAAATGTTAAGTTCCTAGCTCATGTCCAAGGCACCAAACAAGGGTAAAAAGTCAATAATCGATACTTAAAACTTGAATTGTACTACTTCTTACTGGCTATTATATCAACTTAGAAGCTTCATCTGTCTTCTACTATGGTGCTTTTAGTGTCTCCGCATGCCGCAGCACGCGACGTAGCTTTGCAGACGATAATTACAACCTTTATAGAGAGAAGAGCGGCCAATGTGGCGATCTGGCTTTAAGTCGATTCCATAACAAATGACGAAAACGGACGTATTTCTCAGGTTTTTACTACATATGAACTCTTTTCACATTCTCCCATGCCACGCGGCTGCTAGTCCTCCTTTCATGCAAAATCTTAAGATCCTAGCTCTTGTCCAAGGCACCACAGAAGGGTAAAAGCTCAGTAATCGATACCTAAAACTTGAATTGTACCACTTCTTACTAGCTATTACATCAACTTAGAAGCGTCATCTGTGTTCTACTACGGTGCTTTTAGTGTCTCCGCATACCGCAGCACGCGACTTAGCTTTGCAGACGATAAATGTAATCGTTTCAGACAGAAGAGCGGCCAATGTGACGATCTGGCTTTAAGTAGATTCGATAACAAATGACGAAAACTGACGGATTTCTCAAGTTTTTACTACATATGGACACTTTTCACATTCTCCCTTGCAACTCGGCTGCTAATCCTCCTTTCATGCAGAATCTTAAGGTCCTAGCTCATGTCCAAGGCACCAAAGCCAGCTAACAAGTCAATAATCGATACCTAAAACTTGAATTCTACTACATCTTACTGGCTATTACAACAACCCAGAAGCGTCATCTGTGGTCTACTATGGTGCTTCTAGTGTCTCCGCATACCGCAGCACGCGACATAGCTTTGCAGACGATAAATGTAACCGTTTCAGACAGAATAGCGGCCAATGTGATGATCTGGCTTTAAGTCGATTCGATAACAAATGACGAAAACTGACGGATTTCTCAAGTTTTTACTACATATGAACACTTTTCACATTCTCCCATGCAACTCGGCTGCTACTCCTCATTTCATGCAGAATCTTAAGGTCCTAGCTCATGTCCAAGGCACCAAAGCCAGCTAACAAGTCAATAATCGATACCTAAAACTTGAATTCTACTACACCTTACTGGCTATTACATCAACTTGGAAGCTTCATCTGTGGTCTACTATGGTGCTTTTAGTGTCTCCGCATACCGCAGCACGCGACATAGCTTTGCAGATGATAAATGTAACCGTTTCAGACAGAAGAGCGGCTAATGTGGCGATCTGTCTTTAAGTCGATTCGATAACAAATGACGAAAGCGGACAGATGTCTCAGGTTTTTACTACATATGAACACTTTTCAGATTCCCCCATGCAACTCGGCTGCTAGTCCTCCTTTCAAGCAGAATCTTTCGGTCCTAGCTCATGTCCAAGGCAAAAAAGCCAGCTAAAAAGTCAATAATCGATACCTAAAACTAGAATTGTGCTACTTCTTACTGGCTATTACATCAACTTAGAAGCTTCATCTGTGTTCTACTTTGGTGCTTTTAGTGTCTTCGCATACCTCAGCGCGTGACATAGCTTTGCAGACGATAAGTACAACTGTTTCAGAGAGAAGAGCGGTCATTGTGACGATCTGGCTTAAGTCGTTTCGATAACAAATGACGAAAACGGACGGATTTCTCAGGTTTTTACTACATATGAACACTTTTCACATTCTCTCGTGCAACTCGGCTGCTAGTCCTCCTTTCATGCAGAATCTTAAAGTCCTAGGTAATGTTCAAGTCACCAAAGCCGGCTAAAAAGTCAATAATCGATAACTAAAACTTGAATTGTACTACTTCTTACTGGCTATTACATCAACTTAGAAGCTTCATCTGTGTTCTACTATGGTGCTTTTAGTGTCTCGGCATACCGCAGCACGCGACATAGCTTTGCAGACGATAAATGGAACCGTTTCAGACAGAAGAGCGGCTAATGTGACGATCTGGCTTTAAGTCGATTCTATAACAAATGACGAAAACGGACGGATTTCTCAGGTTTTTACTACATATGAACACTTTTCACATTCTCTCGTGCAACTCGGCTGCTAGTCCTCCTTTCATGCAGAATCTTAAAGTCCTAGGTAATGTCCAAGGCACCAAAGCCAGCTAAAAAGTCAATAATCGATAACTAAAACTTGAATTGTACTACTTCTTACTGGCTATTACATCAACTTAGAAGCTTCATCTGTGGTCTACTATGGTGCTTTTAGTGTCTCCGCATACCGCAGCACGCGACATAGCTTTGCAGACGATAAATGTAATCGTTTCAGACAGAAGAGCGGCCAATGTGACGATCTGGCTTTAAGTCGATTCGATAACAAATTACGAAAACGGACGGATTTAGCACGTTTTTACTACATAAGAACACTTTTCACATTCTCCCGTGCAACTCGGCTGCTAGTACTCCTTTCATGCAGAATCTTAAGGTCCTAGCTCATGTCCAAGGCAGATTAGCCAGCAAAAAAGTCAATAATCGATACCTAAGACCTGAGTTGTACTACTTATTACTGGCTATTACATCAACTTTGAAGCTTCATCTGTGTTCTACTATGGTGCTTTTAGTGTCTCCACATACCGCAGCACGCGACATAGCTTTGCAGACAATAAACGTAACCGTTTCAGACAGAAGAGCGGCCAATGTGACGTTCTGGCTTTCAGTCGATTCGATAACAAATGACGAAAACTGACGGATTTCTCAGGTTTTTACTACATATGAACACTTTTCACATTCTCACGTGCAACGTGGCTGCTAGTCCTCCTTTCATGCAAAATCTTAAGTTCTTAGCTCATGTCCAAGGCACCAAAGAAGGGTAAAAAGTCAATAATCGATACCTAGAACTTGAATTGTACTACTTCTTATTGGCTATTACATCAACTTAGAAGTTTCATCTGTGTTTTACTATGGTGCATGTAGAGTCTCCGGATATCGCTGCGCGCGACATAGGTTTGCAGACGATAAGTACAACCGTTTCAGAGAGAAGAGCGGCCAATGTGACGATCTGGCTTTAAGTCGATTCGATAACAAATGACGAAAACTGACGGATTTCTCAGGTTTTTACTACATATGAACACTTTTCACATTCTCCCGTGGAACTCGGCTGCTAGTCCTACTTCCATGCAAAATCTGATGTTCCTAGCTCATGTCCAATGCACCAAAGAAGGCTACAAAGTCAATAATCGATACTTAAAACTTGAATTGTACTACTTCTTAATGGCTATTACATCAACTTAGATGCTTCATCTGTGTACTACTATGGTGCTTTTATTGTCTCCGCATACCGCAGCTCGTGACATAGCTTTGCAGAAGATAAGTACAACTGTTTCAGAGAGGAGATGGCCAATGTGACGATCTGGCTTTAAGTCGATTCGATAACAAATGACAAAATGGACGGATTTCTCAGGTTTTTACTACATATGAACACTTTTCACATTCTCCCATGCAACGCGGCTGCTAGTGCTCCTTTCATGCAAAATCTTAAGTTCGTAGCTCATGTCCAAGGGATCAAAGAAGGGTAAAAAGTCAATAATCGATAACTAAAACTTGAATTCTAGTACTTCTTACTGGCTATTACATCAACTTAGAAGCTTAATCTGTGTTCTACTAAAGTGCTTTTAGTGTCTCCGCATACCGCAGCACGCGACATAGCTTTGCAGACGATAAATGTATCCGTTTCAGACAGAAGAGCGGCCAATGTGACGATCAACTTAGAAGCTTAATCTGTGTTCTACTAAAATCCTTTTAGTGTCTCCGCATTCCGCAGCACGCGACATAGCTTTGCAGTCGATAAACGTAACCGTTTCAGACAGAAGAGCGGCCAATGTGACGATCTGGCTTTAAGTCGATTCGATAACAAATGACGAAAACGGACGGATTTATCACGTTTTTACTACATAAGAACACTTTTCACATTCTCCCGTGCAACTCGGCTGCTAGTCCTCCTTTCATAAAGAATCTTAAGGTCCTAGGTCATGTCCAAGGCACCAAAGCCAGCAAAAAAGTCAATAATCGATACCTAAAACCTGAGTTGTACTACTTCTTACTGGCTATTACATCAACTTAGAAGCTTCATCTGTGTTCTACTATGGTGCTTTTGGTGTCTCCGCATACCGCAGCTCGTGAAATAGCTTTGCAGACGATAAGCACTACTGTTTCAGAGAGGAGATGGCCAATGTGACGATCTGGCTTTAAGTCGATTCGATAACAAATGACGAAAAAGGACGGATTTCTCAGGTTTTTACTAAATATGAACACTTTTCACATTCTCCCGTGCAACTCGGCTGCTAGTCCTCCTTTCATGCAATATCTTCAGTTGCTAGCTCATGTCCAAGGCACCAAAGAAGGGTAAAAAGTCAATAATCGATACCTAAAATTTCAATTGTACTACTCCTTATTGGCTACTAAATCATCTTAGAAGCTTCATCTGAGTTCTTCTATGGTACTTTTAGTGTCTACGCAAACCACAGCACGCGACATAGCTTTGCAGACGATAGATGTATCCGTTTCAGACAGAAGAGCGGCCAATGTGGCGATCTGGCTTTAAGTCGATTCGATAACAAATGCCGAAAACGGACGGATTTCTCAGGTTTTTACTACATATGAAAACTTTTCACATTCTCCCGTGCAACGCGGCTGCTAGTGCTCCGTTCATGCAAAATCTTAAGTTCGTAGCTCATGTCCAAGGGATCAAAGAAGGGTAAAAAGTCAATAATCGATAACTAAAACTTGAATTGTAGTACTTCTTACTGGCTATTACATCAACTTAGAAGCTTAATCTGTGTTCTACTAAAGTGCTTTTAGTGTCTCCGCATACCGCAGCACACGACATAGCTTTGCAGTCGATAAACGTAACCGTTTCAGACAGAAGAGCGGCCAATGTGACGATCTGGCTTCAAGTCGATTCGATAACAAATGTCGAAAACGGACGGATTTCTCAGGTTTTTACTACATATGAACACTTTTCACATTCTCCCGCGCAACTCGGCTGCTAGTCCTCCTTTCATGCAATATCTTAAGTTCCTAGCTCAAGTCCAAGGCACCAAAGAAGGGTAAAAAGTCAATAATCGATACCTAAAACTTGAATTCTACTACTTCTTACTGGCTATTACATCAACTTAGAAGCTTCATCTGTGTTCACCTATGGTGCTTTTAGTGTCTCCGCATACCGCAGCACGCGACATAGCTTTGCAGACGATAAATGTATCCGTTTCAGACAGAAGAGCGGCCAATGTGATGATCTGGCTTTAAGTCGATTCGATAACAAATGACGAAAACGGACGGATTTTTCAGGTTTTTACTACATATGAACAATTTTCACATACTCCCAAGCAACTCGGCTGCTGGGTCTTCGTTTCATGCAATATCTTAAGTTCCTAGCTCAAGTCAAAGGCACCAAAGAAGGGTAAAAAGTCAACAATCGATACCTAAAACTTGAATTGTACTACTGCTTTATTGGCTATTACAACAACTTAGAAGTTTCATCTGTGTACTACTATGGTGCTTTTATTGTCTCCGCATACCGCAGCACGCGACATAGCTTTGCAGACGATAAATGTATCCGTTTCAGACAGAAGAGCGGCCAATGTGACGATCTGGCTTTAAGTCGATTCGATAACAAATGACGAAAAAGGACGGATTTCTCAGGTTTTTACTAAATATGAACACTTTTCACATTTTCCCGTGGAACTCGGCTGCTAGTCCTCCTTTCATGCAATATCTTAAGGTCCTAGCTCATGTCCAAGGCAAAAAAGCCAGCTAAAAAGTCAATAATCGATACCTAAAACTAGAATTGTGCTACTTCTTACTGGCTATTACATCAACTTAGAAGCTTCATCTGTGTTCTACTTTGGTGCTTTTAGTGTCTTCGCATACCTCAGCGCGTGACATAGCTTTGCAGACGATAAGTACAACTGTTTCAGAGAGAAGAGCGGTCATTGTGACGATCTGGCTTAAGTCGTTTCGATAACAAATGACGAAAACGGACGGATTACTCAGGTTTTTACTACATATGAACACTTTTCACATTCTCTCGTGCAACTCGGCTGCTAGTCCTCCTTTCATGCAGAATCTTACAGTCCTAGGTAATGTTCAAGTCACCAAAGCCGGCTAAAAAGTCAATAATCGATACCTAAAACTTGAATTCTACTACACCTTACTGGCTATTACATCAACTTGGAAGCTTCATCTGTGGTCTACTATGGTGCTTTTAGTGTCTCCGCATACCGCAGCACGCGACATAGCTTTGCAGATGATAAATGTAACCGTTTCAGACAGAAGAGCGGCTAATGTGGCGATCTGTCTTTAAGTCGATTCGATAACAAATGACGAAAGCGGACAGATGTCTCAGGTTTTTACTACATATGAACACTTTTCAGATTCCCCCATGCAACTCGGCTGCTAGTCCTCCTTTCAAGCAGAATCTTTCGGTCCTAGCTCATGTCCAAGGCAAAAAAGCCAGCTAAAAAGTCAATAATCGATACCTAAAACTAGAATTGTGCTACTTCTTACTGGCTATTACATCAACTTAGAAGCTTCATCTGTGTTCTACTTTGGTGCTTTTAGTGTCTTCGCATACCTCAGCGCGTGACATAGCTTTGCAGACGATAAGTACAACTGTTTCAGAGAGAAGAGCGGTCATTGTGACGATCTGGCTTAAGTCGTTTCGATAACAAATGACGAAAACGGACGGATTTCTCAGGTTTTTACTACATATGAACACTTTTCACATTCTCTCGTGCAACTCGGCTGCTAGTCCTCCTTTCATGCAGAATCTTAAAGTCCTAGGTAATGTTCAAGTCACCAAAGCCGGCTAAAAAGTCAATAATCGATAACTAAAACTTGAATTGTACTACTTCTTACTGGCTATTACATCAACTTAGAAGCTTCATCTGTGTTCTACTATGGTGCTTTTAGTGTCTCGGCATACCGCAGCACGCGACATAGCTTTGCAGACGATAAATGGAACCGTTTCAGACAGAAGAGCGGCTAATGTGACGATCTGGCTTTAAGTCGATTCTATAACAAATGACGAAAACGGACGGATTTCTCAGGTTTTTACTACATATGAACACTTTTCACATTCTCTCGTGCAACTCGGCTGCTAGTCCTCCTTTCATGCAGAATCTTAAAGTCCTAGGTAATGTCCAAGGCACCAAAGCCAGCTAAAAAGTCAATAATCGATACCTAATACTTGAATAGTACTATTTCTTACTGGCTATTGCAATCAACTAAGCAGATTCATCTGTGTTCTACTATGGTGCTTTTAGTGTCCCCGCATACAGCAGCACGCGACATAGCTTTGCAGACGGTAAGTACAACCGTTTCAGAGAGAAGAACGGCCAATGTGACGATCTGGCTTTAAGTCGATTCGATAACAAATTACGAAAACGGACGGATTTAGCACGTTTTTACTACATAAGAACACTTTTCACATTCTCCCGTGCAACTCGGCTGCTAGTACTCCTTTCATGCAGAATCTTAAGGTCCTAGCTCATGTCCAAGGCAGATTAGCCAGCAAAAAAGTCAATAATCGATACCTAAGACCTGAGTTGTACTACTTATTACTGGCTATTACATCAACTTTGAAGCTTCATCTGTGTTCTACTATGGTGCTTTTAGTGTCTCCACATACCGCAGCACGCGACATAGCTTTGCAGACAATAAACGTAACCGTTTCAGACAGAAGAGCGGCCAATGTGACGTTCTGGCTTTCAGTCGATTCGATAACAAATGACGAAAACTGACGGATTTCTCAGGTTTTTACTACATATGAACACTTTTCACATTCTCACGTGCAACGTGGCTGCTAGTCCTCCTTTCATGCAAAATCTTAAGTTCTTAGCTCATGTCCAAGGCACCAAAGAAGGGTAAAAAGTCAATAATCGATACCTAGAACTTGAATTGTACTACTTCTTATTGGCTATTACATCAACTTAGAAGTTTCATCTGTGTTTTACTATGGTGCATGTAGAGTCTCCGGATATCGCTGCGCGCGACATAGGTTTGCAGACGATAAGTACAACCGTTTCAGAGAGAAGAGCGGCCAATGTGACGATCTGGCTTTAAGTCGATTCGATAACAAATGACGAAAACTGACGGATTTCTCAGGTTTTTACTACATATGAACACTTTTCACATTCTCCCGTGGAACTCGGCTGCTAGTCCTACTTCCATGCAAAATCTGATGTTCCTAGCTCATGTCCAATGCACCAAAGAAGGCTACAAAGTCAATAATCGATACTTAAAACTTGAATTGTACTACTTCTTAATGGCTATTACATCAACTTAGATGCTTCATCTGTGTACTACTATGGTGCTTTTATTGTCTCCGCATACCGCAGCTCGTGACATAGCTTTGCAGAAGATAAGTACAACTGTTTCAGAGAGGAGATGGCCAATGTGACGATCTGGCTTTAAGTCGATTCGATAACAAATGACAAAATGGACGGATTTCTCAGGTTTTTACTACATATGAACACTTTTCACATTCTCCCATGCAACGCGGCTGCTAGTGCTCCTTTCATGCAAAATCTTAAGTTCGTAGCTCATGTCCAAGGGATCAAAGAAGGGTAAAAAGTCAATAATCGATAACTAAAACTTGAATTCTAGTACTTCTTACTGGCTATTACATCAACTTAGAAGCTTAATCTGTGTTCTACTAAAGTGCTTTTAGTGTCTCCGCATACCGCAGCACGCGACATAGCTTTGCAGACGATAAATGTATCCGTTTCAGACAGAAGAGCGGCCAATGTGACGATCAACTTAGAAGCTTAATCTGTGTTCTACTAAAATCCTTTTAGTGTCTCCGCATTCCGCAGCACGCGACATAGCTTTGCAGTCGATAAACGTAACCGTTTCAGACAGAAGAGCGGCCAATGTGACGATCTGGCTTTAAGTCGATTCGATAACAAATGACGAAAACGGACGGATTTATCACGTTTTTACTACATAAGAACACTTTTCACATTCTCCCGTGCAACTCGGCTGCTAGTCCTCCTTTCATAAAGAATCTTAAGGTCCTAGGTCATGTCCAAGGCACCAAAGCCAGCAAAAAAGTCAATAATCGATACCTAAAACCTGAGTTGTACTACTTCTTACTGGCTATTACATCAACTTAGAAGCTTCATCTGTGTTCTATTATGGTGCTTTTGGTGTCTCCGCATACCGCAGCTCGTGAAATAGCTTTGCAGACGATAAGCACTACTGTTTCAGAGAGGAGATGGCCAATGTGACGATCTGGCTTTAAGTCGATTCGATAACAAATGACGAAAAAGGACGGATTTCTCAGGTTTTTACTAAATATGAACACTTTTCACATTCTCCCGTGCAACTCGGCTGCTAGTCCTCCTTTCATGCAATATCTTCAGTTGCTAGCTCATGTCCAAGGCACCAAAGAAGGGTAAAAAGTCAATAATCGATACCTAAAATTTCAATTGTACTACTCCTTATTGGCTACTAAATCATCTTAGAAGCTTCATCTGAGTTCTTCTATGGTACTTTTAGTGTCTACGCAAACCACAGCACGCGACATAGCTTTGCAGACGATAGATGTATCCGTTTCAGACAGAAGAGCGGCCAATGTGGCGATCTGGCTTTAAGTCGATTCGATAACAAATGCCGAAAACGGACGGATTTCTCAGGTTTTTACTACATATGAAAACTTTTCACATTCTCCCGTGCAACGCGGCTGCTAGTGCTCCGTTCATGCAAAATCTTAAGTTCGTAGCTCATGTCCAAGGGATCAAAGAAGGGTAAAAAGTCAATAATCGATAACTAAAACTTGAATTGTAGTACTTCTTACTGGCTATTACATCAACTTAGAAGCTTAATCTGTGTTCTACTAAAGTGCTTTTAGTGTCTCCGCATACCGCAGCACACGACATAGCTTTGCAGTCGATAAACGTAACCGTTTCAGACAGAAGAGCGGCCAATGTGACGATCTGGCTTCAAGTCGATTCGATAACAAATGTCGAAAACGGACGGATTTCTCAGGTTTTTACTACATATGAACACTTTTCACATTCTCCCGCGCAACTCGGCTGCTAGTCCTCCTTTCATGCAATATCTTAAGTTCCTAGCTCAAGTCCAAGGCACCAAAGAAGGGTAAAAAGTCAATAATCGATACCTAAAACTTGAATTCTACTACTTCTTACTGGCTATTACATCAACTTAGAAGCTTCATCTGTGTTCACCTATGGTGCTTTTAGTGTCTCCGCATACCGCAGCACGCGACATAGCTTTGCAGACGATAAATGTATCCGTTTCAGACAGAAGAGCGGCCAATGTGATGATCTGGCTTTAAGTCGATTCGATAACAAATGACGAAAACGGACGGATTTTTCAGGTTTTTACTACATATGAACAATTTTCACATACTCCCAAGCAACTCGGCTGCTGGGTCTTCGTTTCATGCAATATCTTAAGTTCCTAGCTCAAGTCAAAGGCACCAAAGAAGGGTAAAAAGTCAACAATCGATACCTAAAACTTGAATTGTACTACTGCTTTATTGGCTATTACAACAACTTAGAAGTTTCATCTGTGTACTACTATGGTGCTTTTATTGTCTCCGCATACCGCAGCACGCGACATAGCTTTGCAGACGATAAATGTATCCGTTTCAGACAGAAGAGCGGCCAATGTGACGATCTGGCTTTAAGTCGATTCGATAACAAATGACGAAAAAGGACGGATTTCTCAGGTTTTTACTAAATATGAACACTTTTCACATTTTCCCGTGGAACTCGGCTGCTAGTCCTCCTTTCATGCAATATCTTAAGGTCCTAGCTCATGTCCAAGGCACCAACGCCAGCAAAAAAGTCAATAATCGATACCTAAAACCTGAGTTGTACTACTTCTTACTGGCTATTACATCAACTTAGAAGCTTCATCTGTGTTCTACTATGGTGCTTTTAGTGTCTCCGCATACCGCAGCACGCGACATAGCTTTGCAGACGATAAATGTATCCGTTTCAGACAGAAGAGCGGCCAATGTGACGATCTGGCTTTAAGTCGATTCGATAACAAATGACGAAAAAGGACGGATTTCTCAGGTTTTTACTAAATATGAACACTTTTCACATTTTCCCGTGGAACTCGGCTGCTAGTCCTCCTTTCATGCAATATCTTAAGTTCCTAGCTCATGTCCAAGGCACCAAAGAAGGGTAAAAAGTCAATAATCGATACCTAAAACTTCAATTGTACTACTCCTTACTGGCTATTACATCATCTTAGAAGCTTCATCTGTGTTCTTCTATGGTACTTTTAGTGTCTACGCAAACCACAACACGCGACATAGCTTTGCAGACAATAAATGTATACGTTTGAGACAGAAGAGCGGCCAATGTGACGATCTGGCTTTAAGTCGATTCGATAACAAATGCCGAAAAAGGACGGATTTCTCAGGTTATTACTACATATGAACACTTTTCACATTCTCCCATGCAACGCGGCTGCTAGTGCTCTTTCATGCAAAATCTTAAGGTCGTAGCTCATGTCCAAGGGATCAAAGAAGGGTAAAAAGTCAATAATCGATAACTAAAACTTGAATTGTAGTACTTCTTACTGGCTATTACATCAACTTAGAAGCTTAATCTGTGTTCTACTAAAATGCTTTTAGTGTCTCCGCATTCCGCAGCACGCGACATAGCTTTGCAGTCGATAAACGTAACCGTTTCAGACAGAAGAGCGGCCAATGTGACGATCTGGCTTTAAGTCGAATCGATAACAAATGACGAAAACGGACGGATTTCTCAGGTTTTAACTACATATGAACACTTTCCACATTCTCTCGTGCAACGCGGCTGCTAGTGCTCCTTTCATGCAAAATCTTAAGTTCGTAGCTCATGTCCAAGGGATCAAAGAAGGGTAAAAAGTCAATAATCGATAACTAAAACTTGAATTCTAGTACTTCTTACTGGCTATTACATCAACTTAGAAGCTTAATCTGTGTTCTACTAAAGTGCTTTTAGTGTCTCCGCATACCGCAGCACGCGACATAGCTTTGCAGACGATAAATGTATCCGTTTCAGACAGAAGAGCGGCCAATGTGACGATCTGGCTTTAAGTCGATTCGATATCAAATGACGAAAAAGGATGGATTTCTCAGGTTTTTACTAAATATGAACACTTTTCACATTCTCCCGTGCAACTCGGCTGCTAGTCCTCCTTTCATGCAATATCTTAAGTTCCTAGCTCATGTCCAAGGCACCAAAGAAGGGTAAAAAGTCAATAATCGATACCTAAAACTTCAATTGTACTACTCCTTACTGGCTATTACATCATCTTAGAAGCTTCATCTGTGTTCTTCTATGGTACTTTTAGTGTCTCCGCATTCCGCAGCACGCGACATAGCTTTGCAGTCTATAAACGTAACCGTTTCAGACAGAAGAGCGGCCAATGTGACGATCTGGCTTCAAGTCGATTCGATAACAAATGTCGAAAACGGACGGATTTCTCAGGTTTTTACTACATATGAACACTTTTCACATTCTCCCGTGCAACGCGGCTGCTAGTGCTCCGTTCATGCAAAATCTTAAGTTCGTAGCTCATGTCCAAGGGATCAAAGAAGGGTAAAAAGTCAATAATCGATAACTAAAACTTGAATTGTAGTACTTCTTACTGGCTATTACATCAACTTAGAAGCTTAATCTGTGTTCTACTAAAGTGCTTTTAGTGTCTCCGCATACCGCAGCACACGACATAGCTTTGCAGTCGATAAACGTAACCGTTTCAGACAGAAGAGCGGCCAATGTGACGATCTGGCTTCAAGTCGATTCGATAACAAATGTCGAAAACGGACGGATTTCTCAGGTTTTTACTACATATGAACACTTTTCACATTCTCCCGCGCAACTCGGCTGCTAGTCCTCCTTTCATGCAATATCTTAAGTTCCTAGCTCAAGTCCAAGGCACCAAAGAAGGGTAAAAAGTCAATAATCGATACCTAAAACTTGAATTGTACTACTCCTTACTGGCTATTACATCAACTTAGAAGCTTCATCTGTGTTCTATTATGGTGCTTTTGGTGTCTCCGCATACCGCAGCTCGTGAAATAGCTTTGCAGACGATAAGCACTACTGTTTCAGAGAGGAGATGGCCAATGTGACGATCTGGCTTTAAGTCGATTCGATAACAAATGACGAAAAAGGACGGATTTCTCAGGTTTTTACTAAATATGAACACTTTTCACATTCTCCCGTGCAACTCGGCTGCTAGTCCTCCTTTCATGCAATATCTTCAGTTGCTAGCTCATGTCCAAGGCACCAAAGAAGGGTAAAAAGTCAATAATCGATACCTAAAATTTCAATTGTACTACTCCTTATTGGCTACTAAATCATCTTAGAAGCTTCATCTGAGTTCTTCTATGGTACTTTTAGTGTCTACGCAAACCACAGCACGCGACATAGCTTTGCAGACGATAGATGTATCCGTTTCAGACAGAAGAGCGGCCAATGTGGCGATCTGGCTTTAAGTCGATTCGATAACAAATGCCGAAAACGGACGGATTTCTCAGGTTTTTACTACATATGAAAACTTTTCACATTCTCCCGTGCAACGCGGCTGCTAGTGCTCCGTTCATGCAAAATCTTAAGTTCGTAGCTCATGTCCAAGGGATCAAAGAAGGGTAAAAAGTCAATAATCGATAACTAAAACTTGAATTGTAGTACTTCTTACTGGCTATTACATCAACTTAGAAGCTTAATCTGTGTTCTACTAAAGTGCTTTTAGTGTCTCCGCATACCGCAGCACACGACATAGCTTTGCAGTCGATAAACGTAACCGTTTCAGACAGAAGAGCGGCCAATGTGACGATCTGGCTTCAAGTCGATTCGATAACAAATGTCGAAAACGGACGGATTTCTCAGGTTTTTACTACATATGAACACTTTTCACATTCTCCCGCGCAACTCGGCTGCTAGTCCTCCTTTCATGCAATATCTTAAGTTCCTAGCTCAAGTCCAAGGCACCAAAGAAGGGTAAAAAGTCAATAATCGATACCTAAAACTTGAATTCTACTACTTCTTACTGGCTATTACATCAACTTAGAAGCTTCATCTGTGTTCACCTATGGTGCTTTTAGTGTCTCCGCATACCGCAGCACGCGACATAGCTTTGCAGACGATAAATGTATCCGTTTCAGACAGAAGAGCGGCCAATGTGATGATCTGGCTTTAAGTCGATTCGATAACAAATGACGAAAACGGACGGATTTTTCAGGTTTTTACTACATATGAACAATTTTCACATACTCCCAAGCAACTCGGCTGCTGGGTCTTCGTTTCATGCAATATCTTAAGTTCCTAGCTCAAGTCAAAGGCACCAAAGAAGGGTAAAAAGTCAACAATCGATACCTAAAACTTGAATTGTACTACTGCTTTATTGGCTATTACAACAACTTAGAAGTTTCATCTGTGTACTACTATGGTGCTTTTATTGTCTCCGCATACCGCAGCACGCGACATAGCTTTGCAGACGATAAATGTATCCGTTTCAGACAGAAGAGCGGCCAATGTGACGATCTGGCTTTAAGTCGATTCGATAACAAATGACGAAAAAGGACGGATTTCTCAGGTTTTTACTAAATATGAACACTTTTCACATTTTCCCGTGGAACTCGGCTGCTAGTCCTCCTTTCATGCAATATCTTAAGGTCCTAGCTCATGTCCAAGGCACCAACGCCAGCAAAAAAGTCAATAATCGATACCTAAAACCTGAGTTGTACTACTTCTTACTGGCTATTACATCAACTTAGAAGCTTCATCTGTGTTCTACTATGGTGCTTTTAGTGTCTCCGCATACCGCAGCACGCGACATAGCTTTGCAGACGATAAATGTATCCGTTTCAGACAGAAGAGCGGCCAATGTGACGATCTGGCTTTAAGTCGATTCGATAACAAATGACGAAAAAGGACGGATTTCTCAGGTTTTTACTAAATATGAACACTTTTCACATTTTCCCGTGGAACTCGGCTGCTAGTCCTCCTTTCATGCAATATCTTAAGTTCCTAGCTCATGTCCAAGGCACCAAAGAAGGGTAAAAAGTCAATAATCGATACCTAAAACTTCAATTGTACTACTCCTTACTGGCTATTACATCATCTTAGAAGCTTCATCTGTGTTCTTCTATGGTACTTTTAGTGTCTACGCAAACCACAACACGCGACATAGCTTTGCAGACAATAAATGTATACGTTTGAGACAGAAGAGCGGCCAATGTGACGATCTGGCTTTAAGTCGATTCGATAACAAATGCCGAAAAAGGACGGATTTCTCAGGTTATTACTACATATGAACACTTTTCACATTCTCCCATGCAACGCGGCTGCTAGTGCTCTTTCATGCAAAATCTTAAGGTCGTAGCTCATGTCCAAGGGATCAAAGAAGGGTAAAAAGTCAATAATCGATAACTAAAACTTGAATTGTAGTACTTCTTACTGGCTATTACATCAACTTAGAAGCTTAATCTGTGTTCTACTAAAATGCTTTTAGTGTCTCCGCATTCCGCAGCACGCGACATAGCTTTGCAGTCGATAAACGTAACCGTTTCAGACAGAAGAGCGGCCAATGTGACGATCTGGCTTTAAGTCGAATCGATAACAAATGACGAAAACGGACGGATTTCTCAGGTTTTAACTACATATGAACACTTTCCACATTCTCTCGTGCAACGCGGCTGCTAGTGCTCCTTTCATGCAAAATCTTAAGTTCGTAGCTCATGTCCAAGGGATCAAAGAAGGGTAAAAAGTCAATAATCGATAACTAAAACTTGAATTCTAGTACTTCTTACTGGCTATTACATCAACTTAGAAGCTTAATCTGTGTTCTACTAAAGTGCTTTTAGTGTCTCCGCATACCGCAGCACGCGACATAGCTTTGCAGACGATAAATGTATCCGTTTCAGACAGAAGAGCGGCCAATGTGACGATCTGGCTTTAAGTCGATTCGATATCAAATGACGAAAAAGGATGGATTTCTCAGGTTTTTACTAAATATGAACACTTTTCACATTCTCCCGTGCAACTCGGCTGCTAGTCCTCCTTTCATGCAATATCTTAAGTTCCTAGCTCATGTCCAAGGCACCAAAGAAGGGTAAAAAGTCAATAATCGATACCTAAAACTTCAATTGTACTACTCCTTACTGGCTATTACATCATCTTAGAAGCTTCATCTGTGTTCTTCTATGGTACTTTTAGTGTCTCCGCATTCCGCAGCACGCGACATAGCTTTGCAGTCTATAAACGTAACCGTTTCAGACAGAAGAGCGGCCAATGTGACGATCTGGATTTAAGTCGATTCGATAACAAATGACGAAAACGGACGGATTTCTCAGGTTTTTACTACATATGAACACTTTTCACATTCTCCCATGCAACGCGGCTGCTAGTGCTCTTTCATGCAAAATCTTAAGGTCGTAGCTCATGTCCAAGGGATCAAAGAAGGGTAAAAAGTCAATAATCGATAACTAAAACTTGAATTGTAGTACTTCTTACTGGCTATTACATCAACTTAGAAGCTTAATCTGTGTTCTACTAAAATGCTTTTAGTGTCTCCGCATTCCGCAGCACGCGACATAGCTTTGCAGTCGATAAACGTAACCGTTTCAGACAGAAGAGCGGCCAATGTGACGATCTGGCTTTAAGTCGATTCGATAACAAATGACGAAAACGGACGGATTTCTCAGGTTTTAACTACATATGAACACATTCCACATTCTCTCGTGCAACGCGGCTGCTAGCCCTCCTTCCATGCAAAATCTGAAGTTCCTAGCTCATATCCAATGCACCAAAGAAGGGTAAAAAGTCAACAATCGATAATTAAAACTTGAAATGTACTACTTCTTAATGGCTATTACATCAACTTAGAAGCTTCATCTGTGTACTACTATGGTGCTTTTATTGTCTCCGCATACCGCAGCTCGTGACATAGCTTTGCAGACGATAAGTACAACTGTTTCAGAGAGGAGATGGCCAATGTGACGATCTGGCTTTAAGTCGATTCGATAACAAATTACGAAAACGGACGGATTTATCACGTTTTTACTACATAAGAACACTTTTCACATTCTCCCGTGCAACTCTGCTGCTAGTCCTCCTTTCATAAAGAATCTTAAGGTCCTAGGTCATGTCCAAGGGACCAAAGCCAGCAAAAAAGTCAATAATCGATACCTAAAACCTGAGTTGTACTACTACTTACTGGCTATTACATCAACTTAGAAGCTTCATCTGTGTTCTACTATGGTGCTTTTAGTGTCTCCGCATACCGCAGCTCGTGACATAGCTTTGCAGACGATAAGTACTACTGTTTCAGAGAGGAGATGGCCAATGTGACGATCTGGCTTTAAGTCGATTCGATAACAAATGACGAAAAAGGACGGATTTCTCAGGTTTTTATTAAATATGAACACTTTTCACATTCTCCCGTGCAACACGGCTGCTAGTCCTCCTTTCATAAAGAATCTTAAGGTCCTAGGTCATGTCCAAGGCACCAAAGCCAGCAAAAAAGTCAATAATCGATACCTAAAACCTGGGTTGTACTACTTCTTACTGGCTATTACATCAACTTAGAAGCTTCATCTGTGTTCTACTATGGTGCTTTTAGTGTCTCCGCATACCGCAGCTCGTGAAATAGCTTTGCAGACGATAAGTACTACTGTTTCAGAGAGGAGATGGCCAATGTGACGATCTGGCTTTAAGTCGATTCGATAACAAATGACGAAAAAGGACGGATTTCTCAGGTTTTTATTAAATATGAACACTTTTCACATTCTCCCGTGCAACTCGGCTGCTAGTGCTCCTTTCATGCAAAATCATAAGTTCATAGCTCATGTCCAATGCACCAAAGAAGGGTAAAAAGTGAATAATCGATACTTAAAACTTGAATTGTACTACTTCTTACTGGCTATTACATCCACTTAGAAGCTTCGTCTGTGTTCTACTATGGTGCTTTTAGTGCCTCCGCATACCGCAGCACGCGACATAGCTTTGCAGACAATAAACGTAACCGTTTCAGACAGAAGAGCGGCAAATGTGACGATCTGGCCTTAAGTCGATTCGATAACAAATGACGAAAACGTACGGATTTCTCAGGTTTTTACTACACATGAACACCTTTCACATTCTCCCGTGCAACTCGGCTGCTAGTCCACGTTTCATGCAATATCTTACGTTCCTAGCTCATGTCCAAGGCACCAAAGAAGGGTAAAAAAGTCAATAATCGACACCTAAAACTTGAATTGTACTACATCGTACTGGCTATTACATCAACTTAGAAGCTTCATCTGTGCTGTTCTATGGTACTTTTAGTGTCTCCGCATACCGCAGCAAGCGACATAGCTTTTCAGACGATAAATGTATCCCTTTTCAGACAGAAGAGCGGCCAATGTGACGATCTGGCTTTAAGTCGATTGGATAACAAATGACGAAAACGGACGGATTTCTCAGGTTTTTACTACATATGAATACTTTTCACATTCTCGCGTGCAACACGGCTGCTAGTGCTCCTTTCATTCAAAATCTTAAGGTCCTAGCTCATGTCCAAGGCACCAAAGCCAGCTAAAAAGTCAATAATCGATACGTAAAACTTGAATTGTAGTACTTCTTACTGCCTATTACATCAACTTAGAAGCTTCATCTGTGTTCTACTATGGTGTTTTTAGTGTCTCGGCATACCGCAGCACGCGACATAGCTTTGCAGACAATAAACGTAACCGTTTCAGACAGAAGAGCGGCCAATGTGACGATCTGGCTTTAAGTCGATTCGATAACAAATGACGAAAACTGACGGATTTCTCAGGTTTTTACTACATATGAACACTTTTCACATTCTCGCGTGCAACGCGGCTGCTAGTGCTCCTTTCATGCAAAATCTTAAGGTCCTAGCTCATGTCCAAGACACCATAGCCAGCTAAATGTCAATAATCGGTACATAAGACTTGAATTGTAGTACTTCTTACTGGTTATTACATCAACTTAGATGCTTCATCTGTGTTCCACTATGGTGCTTTTAGTGTCTCCGCATACCGCAGCACGCCACATAGCTTTGCAGACGATAAATGTAACCGTTTCAGACAGAAGAGCGGCCAATGTGGCGATCTGGCTTTAAGTCCATTCGATAACAACTGACGAAAACGGACGGATTTCTCAGGTTTTTACTACATATGAACACTTTTCACATACTCCCGTGCAACGCGGCTGCTAGTCCTCCTTCCATGCAAAAACTGAAGTTCCTAGCTCATGTCCAATGCACCAAAGAAGGGTAAAAAGTGAATAATCGATACTTAAAACTTGAATTGTACTACTTCTTACTGGCTATTACATCCACTTAGAAGCTTCATCTGTGTTCTACTATGGTGCTTTTAGTGCCTCCGCATACCGCAGCACGCGACATAGCTTTGCAGACAATAAACGTAACCGTTTCAGACAGAAGAGCGGCAAATGTGACGATCTGGCCTTAAGTCGATTCGATAACAAATGACGAAAACGTACGGATTTCTCAGGTTTTTACTACACATGAACACCTTTCACATTCTCCCGTGCAACTCGGCTGCTAGTCCACGTTTCTTGCAATATCTAACGTTCCTAGCTCATGTCCAAGGCACCAAAGAAGGGTAAAAAGTCAATAATCGACACCTAAAACTTGAATTGTACTACATCGTACTGGCTATTACATCAACTTAGAAGCTTCATCTGTGCTGTTCTATGGTACTTTTAGTGTCTCCGCATACCGCAGCAAGCGACATAGCTTTTCAGACGATAAATGTATCCCTTTTCAGACAGAAGAGCGGCCAATGTGACGATCTGGCTTTAAGTCGATTGGATAACAAATGACGAAAACGGACGGATTTCTCAGGTTTTTACTACATATGAATACTTTTCACATTCTCGCGTGCAACACGGCTGCTAGTGCTCCTTTCATTCAAAATCTTAAGGTCCTAGCTCATGTCCAAGGCACCAAAGCCAGCTAAAAAGTCAATAATCGATACGTAAAACTTGAATTGTAGTACTTCTTACTGCCTATTACATCAACTTAGAAGCTTCATCTGTGTTCTACTATGGTGTTTTTAGTGTCTCGGCATACCGCAGCACGCGACATAGCTTTGCAGACAATAAACGTAACCGTTTCAGACAGAAGAGCGGCCAATGTGACGATCTGGCTTTAAGTCGATTCGATAACAAATGACGAAAACTGACGGATTTCTCAGGTTTTTACTACATATGAACACTTTTCACATTCTCGCGTGCAACGCGGCTGTTAGTGCTCCTTTCATGCAAAATCTTAAGGTCCTAGCTCATGTCCAAGACACCAAAGCCAGCTAAATGTCAATAATCGGTACATAAAACTTGAATTGTAGTACTTCTTAACTGGTTATTACATCAACTTAGATGCTTCATCTGTGTTCTACTATGGTGTTTTTATTTTTTCCGCATACCGCAGCACGCGACATAGCTTTGCAGACGGTAAGTACAACCGTTTCAGAGACAAGAGCTGCCAATGTGACGATCTGGCTTTAAGTCGATTCGATAACAAATGACGAAAAAGGACGGATTTCTCAGGTTTGTACTACATATGAGACCTTTTCACATTCTCACGTGCAACGTGGCTGCTAGTCATCCTTTCATGCAAAATCTTAAGGTCCTAGCTCATGTCCAAGGCACCAAAGCCAGCAAAAAAGTCAATAACCGTTACCTAAAACCTGAGTTTACTACTTCTTACTGGCTATTACATCAACTTAGAAGCTTCATCTGTGTTCTACTATGGTGCTTTTAGTGTCTCCGCATACCGCAGCACGCGACATAGCTTTGCAGACGATAAATGTAACCGTTTCAGACAGAAGAGCGGCCAAGGTGACGATCTGGCTTTAAGTCGGCTCGATAACAAATGACGAAAACGGACGGATTTCTCAGGTTTTTCCTACATACGAACACTTTTCACATTCTCCCATGCAACGCGGCTGCTAGTCCTCCTTTCATGCAAAATCATAAGACCCTAGCTCATGTCCAAGGAACTAAAGAAGGGTAAAAAGTCATTAATCGATACCTAAAACTTGAATTGTTCTACTTCTTACTAGCTATAACATCAACTTAGGAACTTCATCTGTGTTCTACTATGGTGCATTTTTGTGTCTCCGCATACCGCAGCACGCGACATAGCTTTGCAGACGATAAGTACAACCGTTTCAGAGACAATAGCGGCCAATGTGACGATCTGGCTTTAAGTCGATTGGATAACAAATGACGAAAACTGACGGATTTCTCAGGTTTTTACTACATATGAACACTTTTCACATTCTCCCGTGCAACGCGGCTGCTAGTCCTCCTTCCATGCTAAATCTTAAGATCCTAGCTCATGACCAAGGCACCAAAGAAGGGTAAAAAGCCACTAATCGATACCCAAAACTTGAATTGTACTAGTTCTTACTGGCAATTACATCAACTTAGAAGCTTCATCTGTGTTCTACTATGGTGCTTTTATTGTCTCCGCATACCGCAGCACGTGACATAGCTTTTCAGACGATAAGTACAACTGTTTCAGAGAGGAGGTCGGCCAATGTAACGATCTGGCTTTAAGTCGATTCGATAACAAATGACGAAAACGGACGGATTTATCAGGTTTATACTACATATGAACACTTTTCACATTCCCCCGTGCAACTCGGCTGCTAGTCCTCCCTTCATGCTGAATCTTAAGGTCCTAGCTCATGTCCAAGGCACCAAAGCCAGCAAAAAAGTCAATAATCGATACCTAAAACCTGAGTTGTACTACTTCTTACTGGCTATTACATCAACTTAGAAGCTTCATCTGTGTTCTACTATGAGGTTTTAGTGTCTCCGCATACCGCAGCACGCGATATAGCTTTGCAGACAATAAACGTAACCGTTTCAGACAGAAGAGCAGCCAATGTGACGATCTGGCTTTAAGTCGATTCGATAACAAATGACGAAAACTGACGGATTTCTCAGGTTTTTACTACATATGAACACTTTTCACATTCTCGCGTGCAACGCGGCTGCTAGTGCTCCTTTCATGCAAAATCTTAAGGTCCTAGCTCATGTCCAAGACACCAAAGCCAGCTAAAAGTCAATAATCGGTACATAAAACTTGAATTGTAGTACTTCTTACTAGCTTTTACATCAACTTAGATGCTTCATCTGTGTTCTACTATGGTGTTTTTATTTTTTCCGCATACCGCAGCACGCGACATAGCTTTGCAGACGATAAGTTCAACCGTTTCAGAGACAAGAGCTGCCAATGTGACGATCTGGCTTTAAGTCGATTCGATAACAAATGACGTAAAAGGACGGATTTCTCAGGTTTTTACTACATATCAGACCTTTTCACATTCTCACGTGCAACGTGGCTGCTAGTCATCCTTTCATGCAAAATCTTAAGGTCCTAGCTCATGTCCAAGGCACCAAAGCCAGCAAAGAAGTCAATAATCGATACCTAAAACCTGAGTTTTACTACTTCTTACTGGCTATTACATCAACTTAGAAGCTTCATCTGTGTTCTACTATGGTGCTTTTAGTGTCTCCGCATACCGCAGCACGCGACATAGCTTTGCAGACGATGAGTACAACGGTTTCAGAGACAACAGCGGCCAATGTGACGATCTGGCTTTAAGTCGATTGGATAACAAATGACGAAAACGGACGGATTTCTCAGGTTTTTACTACATATGAACACTTTTCACATTCTCCCGTGCAACGCGGCTGCTAGTCCTCCTTTCATGCAAAATCATAAGTCCCTAGCTCATGTCCAAGGCACTAAAGAAGGGTAAAAAGTCAATAATCGATAACTAAAACTTGAATTGTACTACTTCTTACTAGCTATAACATCAACTTAGGAGCTTCATCTGTGTTCTACTATGGTGCATATTTGTGTCTCCGCATACCGCAGCACGCGACATAGCTTTGCAGACGATGAGTACAACGGTTTCAGAGACAAGAGCGGCCAATGTGACGATCTGGCTTTAAGTCGATTGGATAACAAATGACGAAAACTGACGGATTTCTCAGGTTTTTACTACATATGAACACTTTTCACATTCTCCCGTGCAACGCGGCTGCTAGTCCTCCTTCCATGCTAAATCTTAAGATCCTAGCTCATGACCAAGGCACCAAAGAAATGTAAAAAGTCAATTATCGATACCTAAAACTTGAATTGTACTACTTCTTACTACCTATTACATCAACTTAGGAGCTTCATCTGTTTTCTACTATGGTGCTTTTTGTGTCTCCGCATACCGCAGCACGCGACATAGCTTTGCAGATGATAAATGTAACCGTTCCAGACAGAAGAGCGACCAAAGTGACGATCTGGCTTTAAGTCGACTCGATAACAAATGACGAAAACGGACGGATGTCTCAGGTTTTTCCTACATATGAACACTTTTCACATTCTCCCGTGCAACTCGGCTGCTAGTCCACGTTTCATGCAATATCTTAAGTTCCTAGCTCATGTCCAAGGCACCAAAGAAGGGTAAAAAGTCAATAATCGATACCTAAAACTTGAATTCTACTACTTCTTACTGGCTATTACATCAACTTAGAAGCTTCATCTGTGTTCAACTATCAGCTTTTAGTTTCTCCGCATACCGCAGCACGCGACATAGCTTTGCAGACAATAAACGTAACCGTTTCAGACAGAAGAGCGGCCAATGTGACGATCTGGCTTTAAGTCGATTCGATAACAAATGACGAAAACTGACGGATTTCTCAGGTTTTTCCTACATATGAACACTTTTCACATTCTTGCGTGCAACTCGGCTGCTAGTCCACGTTTCATGCAATACCTTTAGTTCCTAGCTCATGTCCAAGGCACCAAAGCCAGCTAAAAGTCAATAATCGGTACGTAAAACTTGAATTGTAGTACTTCTTACTGGCTATTACATCAACTTAGATGCTTCATCTGTGTTCTACTATGGTGTTTTTAGTGTCTCCGCATACCGCAGCACGCGACATAGCTTTGCAGACGATAAGTACAACCGTTTCAGAGACAAGAGCGGCCAATGTGACGATCTGGCTTTAAGTCGATTCGATAACAAATGACGAAAACGGACGGATTTCTCAGGTTTTTACTACATATGAGACCTTTTCACATTCTCGCGTGCAACGTGGCTGCTAGCCTCCTTTCATGCAAAATCGTAAGCCCTAGCTCATGTCCAAGGCACCAAAGAAGGGTAAAAAGTCAATAATCGATACCTAAAACTTGAATTGTACTACTTCTTACCAGCTATAACATCAACTTAGGAGCTTCATCTGTGTTCTACTATGGTGCATTTTTGTGTCTCCGCATACCGCAGCACGCGACACAGCTTTGCAGACGATAAATGTATCCGTTTCAGACAGAAGATCGGCCAATGTGACGATATGGCTTTAAGTCGATTCGATAACCTATGACGAAAACGGACGGATTTCTAAGGTTTTTACTACATATGAACACTTTTCACATTCTCCCGTGCAACGTGGCTAATAGTCCTAATTTCATGAAAAATCTTAAGTTCTTAGCTCATGTCCAACGCACCAAAGAAGGGTAAAAAGTCAATAATCGATACCTAAAACTTGAATTGTACTACTTCTTCCTGGCTATTACATCAACTTAGAACCTTCATCTGTGTTCTACTATGGTGCTTTTAGTGTCTCCGCATACCGCAGCACGCGACATAGCTTTGCAGACGATAAGTACAACCGTTTCAGAGACAAGAGCGGCCAATGTGACGATCTGGCTTTAAGTCGATTCGATAACAAATGACGAAAACGGACGGATTTCTCAGGTTTTTACTACATATGAGACCTTTTCACATTCTCACGTGCAACGTGGCTGCTAGTCATCCTTTCATGCAAAATCTTAAGGTCCTAGCTCATGTCCAAGGCACCAAAGCCAGCAAAAAAGTCAATAATCGATACCTAAAACCTGAGTTGTACTACTTCTTACTGGCTATTACATCAACTTAGAAGCTTCGTCTGTGTTCTACTATGGTGCTTTTAGTGTCTCTGCATACCGCAGCACGCGACATAGCTTTGCAGACAATAAACGTAACCGTTTCAGACACAAGAGCGGCCAATGTGACGATCTGGCTTTAAGTCGATTCGATAACAAATGACGAAAACTGACGGATTTCTCAGGTGTTTCCTACATATGAACACTTTTCACATTCTCCCATGCAACGCGTCTGCTAGACCTCCTTTCATGCAAAATCATAAGTCCCTAGCTCATGTCCAAGGCACCAAAGAAGTGTAAAAAGTCAATAATCGATACCTAAAACTTGAATTGTACTACTTCTTACTAGCTATTACATCAACTTAGGAGATTCATCTGTGTTCTACAATGGTGCTTTTTGTGTCTCTGCATACTGCAGCACGCGACATAGCTTTGCAGACGATAAATGTAACCGTTTCAGACAGAAGAGCGGCCAATGTGACGGTCTGGCTTTAAGTCGATTCGATAACCTATGACGAAAACGGACGGATTTCTAGGGTTTTTACTACATATGAACACTTTTAACATTCTCTCGTGCAACTCGGCTGCTAGTCCACGTTTCATGCAATATCTTAAGTTCCTAGCTCATGTCCAAGGCACCAAAGAAGGGTAAAAAGTCAATAATCGGTACCTAAAACTTGAATTGTACTACATCTTACTGGCTATTACATCAACTTAGAAGCTTCATCTGTGTTCTTATATGGTACTTTTAATGTCTCCGCATACCGCAGCACGCGACATAGCTTTGCAGACGATAAATGTATCCGTTTCAGACAGAAGAGCGGCCAATGTGACGATCTGGCTTTAAGTCGATTGGATAACACATGACGAAAACGGACGGATTTCTCAGGTTTTTACTACATATGAACGCTTTTCACATTCTCGCGTGCAACGCGGCTGCTAGTGCTCCTTTCATGCAAAATCTTAAGGTCCTAGCTCATGTCCAAGGCACCAAAGCCAGCTAAAAGTCAATAATCGATACCTAAAACTTGAATTGTACTACTTGTTCCTGGCTATTACATCAACTTAGAACCTTCATCTGTGTTCTACTATGGTGCTTTTAGTGTCTCCGCATGCCGCAGCACGCGACATAGCTTTGCAGACGATAAGTACAACCGTTTCAGAGCGAAGAGCGGCTAATGTTACGATCTGGCTTTAAGTCGATTCGATAACAAATGAAGAAAATGGACGGATTTCTCAGATTTTTATTACATATGAACACTTCTCACATTCTCCCGTGCAACTCGGCTGCAAGTCCACGTTTCATGCAATATCTTTAGTTCCTAGCTCATGTCCAAGGCACCAAAGAAGGGTAAAAAGTCAATAATCGGTACCTAAAACTTGAATTGTACTACATCTTACTGGCTATTACATCAACTTAGAAGTTTCGTCTGTGTTCTTCTATGGTACTTTTATTGTCTCCGCATACCGCAGCACGCGACATAGCTTTGCAGACGATAAATGTATCCGTTTCAGACAGAAGAGCGGCCAATGTGACGATCTGGCTTTAAGTCGATTGGATAACAAATGACGAAAACGGACGGATTTCTCAGGTTTTTGCTACATATGACCACTTTTCACATTCTTGCTTGCAACGCGGCTGCTAGTGCTCCTTTCATGCAAAATCTTAAGGTACTAGCTCATGTCCAAGGCACCAAAGCCAGCTAAAAGTCAATAATCGGTACGTAAAACTTGAATTGTAGTACTTCTTACTGGCTATTACATCAACATAGATGCTTCATCTGTGTTATACTATGGTGTTTTTAGTGTCTCCGCATACCGCAGCACGCGACATAGCTTTGCAGACGATAAGTACAACCGTTTCAGAGACAAGAGCGGCGAATGTGACGATCTGGCTTTAAGTCGATTCGATAACAAATGACGAAAACGGACGGGTTTTCAGGTTTTTACTACATATGAGACCTTTTCACATTCTCACGTGCAACGTGGCGGCTAGTCATCCTTTCATGCAAAATCTTAAGGTCCTAGCTCATGTCCAAGGCACCAAAGCCAGCAAAAAAGTCAATAATCGATACCTAAAACCTGAGTTGTACTACTTCTTACTGGCTATTACATCAACTTAGAAGCTTCGTCTGTGTTCTACTATGGTGCTTCTAGTGTCTCCGCATACCGCAGCACGCGACATAGCTTTGCAAACAATAAACGTAACCGTATCAGACAGAAGAGCGGCCAATGTGACGATCTGGCTTTAAGTCGATTCGATAACAAATGACGAAAACTGACGGATTTCTCAGGTTTTTCCTACATATGAACACTTTTCACATTCTCCCGTGCAACGTGGCTAATAGTCCTAATTTCATGCTAAATCTTAAGTTCTTAGCTCATGTCCAACGCACCAAAGAAGGGTATAAAGTCAATAATCGATACCTAAAACTTGAATTGTACTACTTCTTCCTGGCTATTACATCAACTTAGAACCTTCATCTGTGTTCTACTATGGTGCTTTTAGTGTCTCCGCATGCCGCAGCACGCGACATAGCTTTGCAGACGATAAGTACAACCGTATCAGAGCGAAGGGCGGCTAATGTGACGATCTGGCTTTAAGTCGATTCGATAACAAATGAAGAAAATGGACGGATTTCTCAGATTATTACTACATATGAACACTTTTCACATTCTCCCGTGTAACGCGGCTGCTAGTCCTCCTTCCATGCAATATCTTAAGGTCCTAGCTCATGTCCAAGGCACCAAAGCCAGCAAAGAAGTCAATAATCGATACCTAAAACCTGAGTTGTACTACTTCTTATTGGCTATTACATCAACTTAGAAGCTTCATATGTGCTCTACTATGGAGCTTTTAGTGTCTCCGCATACCGCAGCACGCGACATAGCTTTGCAGACGATAAACGTAACCGTTTCAGACAGAAGGGCGGCCAATGCGACGATCTGGCTTTAAGTCGATTCGATTAAAATGACGAAAACTGACGGATTTCTCAGGTTTTTACTACATATGAACACTTTTCACATTCTCCTGTGCAACGCGGCTGCTAGTCCTCCTTCCATGCAAAATCTTAAGTTCCTAGCTCATGTCCAAGGCATCAAAGAAGGGTAAAAAGTCAATAATCGATAACTAAAACTTGAATTGTACTACTTCTTACTGGCTATTACATCAACTTAGAAGCTTCATCTGTTTTCTACTATGGTGCTTTTATTGTCTCCACATACCGCAGCACTTGACATAGCTTTGCAGACGATAAGTACAACTGTTTCAGAGAGGAGGGCGGCCAATGTGACGATCTGGCTTTAAGTCGATTCGATAACAAATTACGGAAACGGACGGATTTATCAGGTTTTTACTACATATGAACACTTTTCACATTCTCCCGTGCAACTCGGCAGCTAGTCCTCCTTTCATGAAAAATCTTAAGTTCTTAGCTCATGTCCAAGGCACCAAAGAAGGGTAAAAAGTCAATAATCGATACCTAAAACTTGAATTGTACTACTTCTTACTGGCTATTACATCAACTTAGTAGCTTCATCTGTGCTCTACTATGGTGCTTTTAGTGTCTCGGCATACCGCAGCGCGTGACATAGCTTTGCAGACGATAAATGTATCCGTTTCAAACAGAAGAGCGGCCAATGTGACGATCTGACTTTAAGTCGATTCGTTAACAAATGAAGAAAACTGACGGATTTCTCAGGTTCTTACTACATAAGAACACTTTTTACATTCTCCCGTGCAACTCGGCTGCTAGTCCTCCTTTCATGCAGAATCTTAAGGTCCTAGCTCATGTCCAAGGCACCAAAGCCAGCAAAAAAGTCAATAATCGATACCTAAAACCTGAGTTGTACTACTTCTTACTGGCTATTACATCAACTTAGAAACTTCATCTGTGTTCTACTATGGTGCTTTTAGTGTGTCCGCATACCGCAGCACGCGACATAGCTTTGCAGACAATTAACGTAACCGTTTCAGACAGAAGAACGGCCAATGTGACGATCTGGCTTGAAGTCGATTCGATAACAAATGAAGAATACGGACGGATTTCTCAGGTTTTTACTACATTTGAAAACTTTTCACATTCTCCCGTGCAACGCGGCTGCTAGTCCTCCGTTCATGAAAAATCTTATGTTCTTAGCTTATGTCCAAGGCCCCAAAGAAGGGTAAAAAGTCAATGATCAATACCTAAAACTTGAATTGTACTACTTCTTACTGGCTATTACATCAACTTAGAAGCTTCATCTGTGCTCTACTACGGTGCTTTTATTGACTCCGCATACCGCAGCACGCAACATAGCTTTGCAGATGATAAGTACAACCGTTTCAGAGAGGAGAACGGCCAATGTGACGATCTGGCTCTAAGTCGACTCGACAACAAATGAGGAAAACGGACGGATTTTTTCAGGTTTTTCCTACATATGAACAATTTCACATTCTCCCATGCAACGCGGCTGCTAGTCCTCCTTTCATGCAAAATCATAAGTCCCTAGCTCATGTCCAAGGCACCAAAGAAGGGTAAAAAGTCAATAATCGACACCTACAACTTGAATTGTACTACTTCTTACTAGCTATTACTTAGACTTAGAAGCTTCATCTGTGTTCTGCTATGGTGCTTTTAGTATCTCCGCATACCGCAGCACGCGACATAGCTTTGCAGACGATAAACGTAACGGTTTCAGACAGAAGAGCGGCCAATGTGACAACCTGACTTTAAGTCGATTCGATAACACATGACGAAAACGGACGGATTTCTCAGGTTTTTACTACATATGAACGCTTTTCACATTCTCGCGTGCAACGCGGCTGCTAGTGCTCCTTTCATGCAAAATCTTAAGGTCCTAGCTCATGTTCAAGGCGCCAAAGCCAGCTAAAAGTCAATAATCGGTACGTAAAACTTGAATTGTAGTACTTCTTACTGGCTATTACATCAACTTAGATGCTTCATCTGTGTTCTACTATGGTGGTTTTAGTGTCTCCGCATACCGCAGCACGCGACATAGCTTTGCAGGCGATAAGTACAACCGTTTCAGAGACAAGAGCGGCCAATGTGACGATCTGGCTTTAAGTCGATTCGATAACAAATGACGAAAACGGACGGATTTCTCAGGTTTTTACTACATATGAACACTTTTCACATTCTCCCGTGCAACGTTGGCTAATAGTCCTAATTTCATGCTAAATCTTAAGTTCTTAGCTCATGTCCAACGCACCAAAGAAGGGTAAAAAGTCAATAATCGATACCTAAAACTTGAAATGTACTACTTCTTCCTGGCTATTACATCAACTTAGAACTTTCATCTGTGTTCTACTATGGTGCTTTTAGAGTCTCCGCATGCCGCAGCACGCGACATAGCTTTGCAGACGATAAGTACAACGGTATCAGAGCGAAGAGCGGCTAATGTGACGATCTGGCTTTAAGTCGATTCGATTAAAATGACGAAAACTGACGGATTTCTCAGGTTTTTACTACATATGAACACTTTTCACATTCTCCTGTGCAACGCGGCTGCTAGTCCTCCTTCCATGCAAAATCTTAAGTTCCTAGCTCATGTCCAAGGCATCAAAGAAGGGTAAAAAGTCAATAATCGATAACTAAAACTTGAATTGTACTACTTCTTACTGGCTATTACATTAACTTAGAACCTTCATCTGTGTCTACTATGGTGCTTTTAGTGTCTCCGCATGCCGCAGCACGCGACATAGCTTTGCAGACGATAAGTACAACTGTTTCAGAGCGACGAGCGGCTAATGTGACGATCTGGCTTTAAGTCGATTCGATAACAAATGACGAAAACGGACGGATTTCTCAGGTTTTTCCTACATATGAACACTTTTCATATTCTCCCGTGCAAGGCGGCTGTTAGTCCTCGTTCCATGCAAAATCTGAAGTTCCTACCTCATGTCCAATGCACCAAAGAAGCGTAAAAAGTCAATAATCGATACCTACAACTTGAATTGTACTACTTCTTACTAGCTATTACATCAACTTAGTAGTTTCATCTGTGTTCTACTATGGTGCATTTTGTGTCTCCGCATAACGCAGCACGCGACATAGCTTTGCAGACGATAAACGTAACCGTTTCAGACAGAAGAGCGGCCAATGTGACGATCTTTCTTTAAGTCGATTTGGTAACATATGACGAAAACGGAAGGATTTCTCAGGTTTTTACTACATATGAACACTTTTCACATTCTCACGCTCAACGCGGCTGCTAATCCTCCTTTCATGCAAATTCATAAGTCCGTAGCCCATGTCCAAGGCACCAAAGAAATGTAAAAAGTCAATAATCGATACCTAGAACTTGAATTGTACTACTTCTTACTACCTATTACATCAACATAGGAGCTTCATCTGTTTTCTACTATGGTGCTTTTTGTGTCTCCGCATACCGCAGCACGCGACATAGCTTTGCAGATGATAAATGTAACCGTTTCAGACAGAAGAGCGGCCAATGTGACGATCTGGCTTTAAGTCGACTCGATAACAAATGACGAAAACGGACGGATTTCTAAGGTTTTTCCTACATATGAACACTTTTCATATTCTCCCGTGCAACGCGGCTGTTAGTCCTCGTTCCATGCAAAATCTGAAGTTCCTACCTCATGTCCAATGCACCAAAGAAGCGTAAAAAGTCAATAATCGATACTTAAAACTTGAATTGTACTACTTCTTACTGGCTATTACATCAACTTAGAAGCTTCATCTGTGTTCTACTATGGTGCTTTTATTGTCTCCGCATACCGCAGCACGTTAAATAGCTTTGCAGACGATAAGTACTACTGTTTCAGAGAGGAGATGGCCAATGTGACGATCTGGCTTTAAGTCGATTCCATAACAAATTACGAAAACGGACGGATTTATTACGTTTTTACTACATAAGAACACTTTTCACATTCTCCCGTGCAACTCGGCTGCTAGTCCACGTTTCATGCAATATCTAAAGTTCCTAGCTCATGTCCAAGGCACCAAAGAAGGGTAAAAAGTCAATAATCGATACCTAATACTTGAATTCTACTACTTCTTACTGGCTATTACATCAACTTAGAAGCTTCATCTGAGTTCTACTATGAGCTTTTAGTGTCTCCCCATACAGCAGCACGCGACATAGCTTTGCAGACATTAAACGTAACCGTTTCAGACAGAAGAGCGGCCAATGTGACGATCTGGCTTTAAGTCGATTCGATAACAAATGACGAAAACTGACGGATTTCTCAGGTTTTTACTACATATGAAAACTTTTCATATTCTCCCGTGCAACTCGGCTGCTAGTCCTCCTTTCATGCAAAATGTGAAGTTCCTAGCTCATGTCCAATGCACCGTAGAAGTGTAAAAAGTCAATAATCGATACTTAAAACTTGAATTGTACTACTTCTTACTGGCTATTACATCAACTTAGAAGCTTCATCTGTGTTATACTATGGTGCTTTTATTGTCTCCGCATACCGCAGCACGTGAAATAGCTTTGCAGGCGATAAGTACTACTGTTTCAGAGAGGAGATGGCCAATGTGACGATCTGGCTTTAAGTCGATTCGATAACAAATTACGAAAACGGACGGATTTATCACGTTTATACTACATAAGAACACTTTTAACATTCTCCCGTGCAACTCGGCTGCTAGTACTCCTTTCATGCAGAATCTTAAGGTCCTAGCTCGTGTCCAAGGCACCAAAGCCAGCAAAAAAGTCAATAATCGATACCTAAAACCTGAGTTGTACTACTTCTTACTGGCTATTACATCAACTTAGAAACTTCATCTGTGTTCTACTATGGTGCTTTTATTGTCTCCGCATACCGCAGCACGCGACATAGCTTTGCAGATGATAAGTACAACCGTTTCAGAGAGGAGAGCGGCCAGTGTGACGATCTGGCTCTAAGTCGCTCGACAACAAATGACGAAAACGGACGGATTTCTCAGGTTTTTCCTACATATGAACACTTTTCATATTCTCCCATGCAACGCGGCTGCTAGTCCTCCTTTCATGCAAAATCATAATCCCTAGCTCATGTCCAAGGCATTAAAGAAGGGTAAAAAGTCAATAATCGATATCTAAAACTAGAATTGTACTACTTCTTACTGGCTATTACATCAACTTAGAAGCTTCATCTGTGTTCTACTATGGTTCTTTTAGTATCTCCGCATACCGCAGCACGTGACATTGCTTTGCAGACGATAAGTAAACTGTTTCAGAGAGGAGATGGCCAATGTGACGGTCTGGCTTTAAGTCGATTCGATAACAAAATACGAAAACGGACGGATTTCTCACGTTTTTACTACATAAGAACACTTTTCACATTCTCCCGTGCAACTCGGCTGCTAGTCCTCCTTTCATGCAGAATCTTAAGGTCCTAGCTCATGTCCAAGGCACCAAAGCCAGCAAAAAAGTCAATAATCGATACCTAAAACCTGAGTTGTACTACTTCTTACTGGCTATTACATCAACTTAGAAACTTCATCTGTGTTCTACTATGGTGCTTTTAGTGTCTACGCATACCGCAGCACGCGACATAGCTTTGCAGACAATAAACGTAACCGTTTCAGACAGAAGAGCGGCCAATGTGGCGATCTGGCTTGAAGTCGATTCGATAACAAATGACGAAAACTGACGGATTTCTCAGGTTTTTACTACATATGAAACTTTTCACATTCTCCCATGCAACGCGTCTGCTAGTCCTCCTTTCATGCAAAATCATAAGTCCCTAGCTCATGTCCACGGCACCAAAGAAGGGTAAAAAGTCAATAATCGATACCTAAAACTTGAATTTTTCTACTTCTTCCTAGCTATTACATCAACTTAGGAGCTTCCTCTGTGTTCTACTATGGTGCTTTTTGCGTCTCCGCATACCGCAGCACTTGACATTGCTTTGCAGACGATAAAAGTACCCGTTTCAGACAGCAGAGCGGCCAAGGTGACGACCTGGCTTTAAGTCGACTCGATAACAAATTACGAAAACGGACGGATTTCTCATTTTTTTCCTACATATGAACACTTTTCACGTTCTCCCATGCAACGCGGCTGCTAGTCCTCCTTTCATGCGATATCAAAAGTCCATAGCTCATGTCCAAGGCACCAAAGAAGGGTAAAAAGTCAATAATCGATACCTAAAACTTGAATTGTACTACTTCTTACTAGCTATTACATGAACTTAGGAGCCTCATCTGTGTTCTACGAGGGTGCATTTTCGTGTCTCCGCATAACGCAGCACGCGACATAGCTTTGCAGATGATAATTGTAACCGTTTCAGACAGAAGAGCGGCCAATGTGACGATCTGGCTTTAAGTCGACTCGATAACAAATAACGAAAACGGACGGATTTCTCAGGTTTTTCCTACATATGAACACTTTTCACATTCTCCCGTGCAACTCGGCTGCTAGTCCAAGTTTCATGCAATATCTTAAGTTCCTAGCTCATGTCCAAGGCACCAAAGAAGGGTAAAAAGTCAATAATCGATACCTAAAACTTGAATTCTACTACTTCATACTTGCTATTACATCAACTTAGAAGCTTCATCTGTGTTCTACTTTGAGCTTTTAGTGTCTCCCCATACCGCAGCACGCGACATAGCTTTGCAGACAATAAACGTAACCGTTTCAGACAGAAGAGCGGCCAATGTGAAGATCTGGCTTTAAGTCGATTCGATAACAAATGACGAAAACTGACGGATTTCTCAGGTTTTTACTACATATGAAAACTTTTCATATTCTCCCGTGCAACTCGGCTGCTAGTCCTCCTTTCATGCATAATGTGAAGTTCCTAGCTCATGTCCAATGCACCGAAGAAGTGTAAAAAGTCAATAATCGATACTTAAAATTTGAATTGTACTACTTCTTACTGGCTATTACATCAACTTAGAAGCTTCATCTGTGTTATACTATGGTGCTTTTATTGTCTCCGCATACCCCAGCACGTGAAATAGCTTTGCAGACGATAAGTACTACTGTTTCAGAGAGGAGATGGCCAATGTGACGATCTGGCTTTAAGTCGATTCGATAACAAATTACGAAAACGGACGGATTTATCACGTTTTTACTACATAAGAACACTTTTAACATTCTCCAGTGCAACTCGGCTGCTAGTCCTCCTTTCATGCAGAATCTGAAGGTCCTAGCTCTTGTCCAAGGCACCAAAGCCAGCAAAAAAGTCAATAATCGATACTTAAAACCTGAGTTGTACTACTTCTTACTGGCTATTACATCATCTTAGAAACTTCATCTGTGTTCTACTATGGTGGTTTTATTGTCTCCGCATACCGCAGCACGCGACATAGCTTTGCAGATGATAAGTACAACCGTTTCAGAGAGGAGAGCGGCCAGTGTGACGATCTGGCTCTAAGTCGACTCGACAACAAATGACGAAAACGGACGGATTTCTCAGGTTTTTCCTACATATGAACACTTTTCATATTCTCCCATGCAACGCGGCTGCTAGTCCTCCTTTCATGCAAAATCAAAATCCCTAGCTCATGTCCAAGGCATTAAAGAAGGGTAAAAAGTCAATAATCGATATCTAAAACTAGAATTGTACTACTTCGTACTGGCTATTACATCAACTTAGAAGCTTCATCTGTGTTCTACTATGGTTCTTTTAGTATCTCCGCATACCGCAGCACGTGACATTGTTTGCAGACGATAAGTAAACTGTTTCAGTGAGGAGAGCGGCCAGTGTGACGATCTGGCTCTAAGTCGACTCGACAACAAATGACGAAAATGGACGGATTTCTCAGGTTTTTCCTACATATGAACACTTTTCACGTTCTCCCATGCAACGCGGCTGCTACAACTCATTTCATGCAAAATCATAATCCCTAGCTCATGTCCAAGGCATTAAAGAAGGGTAAAAAGTCAATAATCGATATCTAAAACTTGAATTGTACTACTTCTTACTAGCTATTACATCAACTTAGGAGTTTCATCTGTGTTCTACTATGGTGCATTTAGTGTCTCCGCATAACGCAGCACGCGACATAGCTTTGCAGACGATAAACGTAACCGTTTCAGATAGAAGAGCGGCCAATGTGACGATCTGGCTTTAAGTCGATTCGATAACAAATGACGAAAACTGACGGATTTCTCAGGTTTTTACTACATATGAACACTTTTCACATTCTCCCGTGCTACGCGGCTGCTAGTCCTCCTTCCATGCAAAATCGGAAGTTTCTAGCTTATGTCCAATGCACCAAAGAATGGTAAAAAGTCAATAAACGATACTTAAAACTTGAATTGTACTACTCCTTACTGGCTATTACATAAACTTAGAAGCTTCATCAGTGTTCTACTATGGTGCGTTTAGTGTCTCCGCATACCGCACCACGCGACATAGCTTATCAGACAATAAACTTAAATGTTTCAGAAAGAAGAGCGGCCAATTTGACGATCTGACTTTAAGTCGATTCGATAACAAATGACGAACACGGATGGATTTCTCAGGCTTTTACTACATATGAAAGCTTTTCACATTCTCCCGTGCAAATCTTAAGCTCTTAGCTCATGTCCAAGGCACCAAAGAAATGTAAAAAGTCAATAATCGATACCTAAAACTTGAATTGTACTACTTCTTACTACCTATTACACCAACTTAGGAGCTTCATCTGTTTTCTACTATGGTGCTTTTTGTGAGTCCGCATACCGCAGCACGCGACATAGCTTTGCAGATGATAAATGTAACCGTTTCAGACAGAAGAGCGGCCAATGTAACGATCTGGCTTTAAGTCGACTCGATAACAAATGACGAAAACGGACGGATTTCTCAGGTTTTTACTACATATGAACACATTTCATATTCTCCCGTGCAACGCGGCTGTTAGTCCTCCTTCCATGCAAAATCTGAAGTTCCTAGCTCATGTCCAATGCACCAAAGAAGGGTAAAAAGTCAATAATCGATACTTAAAACTTGAATTGTACTCCTTCTTACTGGCTATTACATCAAATTAGAAGCTTCATCTTTGTTCTACTATGGTGCTTTTATTGTCTCCGCATACCGCAGCACGTGAAATAGCTTTGCAGACGATAAGTACTACTGTTTCAGAGAGGAGATGGGCAATGTGACGATCTGGCTTTAAGTCGATTCGATAACAAAGTACGAAAACGGACGGATTTCTCACGTTTTTGCTACATAAGAACACTTTTCACATTCTCCCGTGCAACTCGGCTGCTAGTCCTCCTTTCATGCAGAATCTTAAGGTCCTAGCTCATGTCCAAGGCACCAAAGCCAGCAAAAAAGTCAATAATCGATACCTAAAACCTGAGTTGTACTACTTCTTACTGGCTATTACATCAACTTAGAAACTTCATCTGTGTTCTACTATGGTGCTTTTATTGTCTCCGCATACCGCAGCACGCGACATAGCTTTGCAGATGATAAGTACAACCGTTTCAGAGAGGAGAGCGGCCAGTGTGACGATCTGGCTCTAAGTCGACTCGACAACAAATGACGAAAACGGACGGATTTCTCAGGTTTTTCCTACATATGAACACTTTTCATATTCTCCCATGCAACGCGGCTGCTAGTCCTCCTTTCATGCAAAATCATAATCCCTAGCTCATGCCCAAGGCATTAAAGAAGGGTAAAAAGTCAATAATCGATATCTAAAACTTGAATTGTACTACTTCTTACTGGCTATTACATCAACTTAGAAGCTTCATCTGTGTTCTACTAAGGTTCTTTTAGTATCTCTGCATACCGCAGCACGTGACATTGCTTTGCAGACGATAAGTACAACTCTTTCAGAGAGGAGAGCGGCCAGTGTGACGATCTGGCTCTAAGTCGACTCGACAACAAATGACGAAAACGGACGGATTTCTCAGGTTTTTCCTACATATGAACACTTTTCATATTCTCCCATGCAACGCGGCTGCTAGTCCTCCTTTCATGCAAAATCATAATCCCTAGCTCATGCCCAAGGCATAAAAGAAGGGTAAAAAGTCAATAATTGATACCTAAAACTTGAATTGTACTACTTCTTACTAGCTATTACATCAACTTAGGAGTTTCATCTGTGTTCTACTATGGTGCATTTAGTGTCTCCGCATAACGCAGCACGCGACATAGCTTTGCAGACGATAAACGTAACCGTTTCAGACAGAAGAGCGGCCAATGTGTTGATCTGGCTTTAAGTCGATTCGATAACAAATGACAAAAACTGACGGATTTCTCAGGTTTTTCCTACATATGAAACTCTTCACATTCTCCCATGCAACGCGTCTGCTAGTCCTCCTTTCATGCAAAATCATAAGTCCCTAGCTCATGTCCAAGGCACCAAAGAAATGTAAAAAGTCAATAATCGATACCTAAAACTTGAATTTTTCTACTTCTTCCTAGCTATTACATCAACTTAGGAGCTTCATCTGTGTTCTACTATGGTGCTTTTTGTGTCTCCGCATACCGCAGCACGCGACATAGCTTTGCAGACAATAAACGTTATCGTTTCAGAAAGAAGAGCGGCCAATTTGACGATCTGGCTTTATGTCGAATCGATAACAAATGACGAACACCGACGGACTTCTCAGGCTTTTACTACATATGAAAACTTTTCACATTCTCTCGTGCAACGCGGCTGATAGTCCTCCTTTCATGAAAAATCTTAACTTCTTAGCTCATGTCCAAGGCACCAAAGAAGAGTAAAAAGTCAATTATCGATACCTAAAACTTGAATTGTACTACTTTTTACTGGCTATTACATCAACTTACAAGCTTCATCTGTGTTCTACTAGTGTGCTTGTATTGTCTCCGCATACCGCAGCACGCGACATAGCTTTGCAGACAATAAACGTAACCGTTTCAGACATAAGAGCGGCCAATGTGACGATCTGGCTTTAAGTCGATTCGATAACAAATGACGAAAACTGACGGATTTCTCAGGTTTTTACTACATATGAACACTTTTCACATTCTCCCATGCAACGGGGCTGCTAGTCCTCCTTTCATGCAAAATCTTAAGGTCCTAGCTTATGTCCAAGGCACCAAAGCCGTCTAAAATGTCAATAATCAGTAACTAAAAATTGCATTGCACTACTTCTTATTGGCTATTACATCAACGTAGAAGCTTCATATGTGTTCTACTATGGTGCGTTTAGTGTCTCCGCATAATGCAGCACGCGACATAGCTTTGCAGACGATAAATGTAATCGTTTCAGAGAGAAGAGCGGCCAATGTGACGATCTGGTTTAAAGTCGATTCGTTAACAAATGACGAAAACGGTCGGATTTCTCAGGTTTTAACTACATATGAACACTTTTCACATTCTCCCATGCAACGGGGCTGGTAGTCTTCCTTTCATGCAGAATCTTAAGGTTCTAGCTCATGTCCAAGGCACCAAAGAAGGGTAAAAAGTCAATAATCGATACCTAAAACTTGAATTGTACTACTTCTTACTAGCTATTACATGAATTTAGGAGCTTCATCTGTGTTCTACTATGGTGCATTTTTGTGTCTCCGCATACCACAGCACGCGGCATAGCTTTGCAGACGATAAATGTAACCGTTTCAGACAGAAGAGCGGCCAATGTGACGATACGGCTTTAAGTCGATTCGATAACATATGACGAAAACGGACGGATTTCTAAGGTTTTTCTAAATATGAACACTTTTCACATTTTCCCATGAAACGTGGCTGCTAGTCCTAATTTCATGCAAAATCTTAAGTTCTTAGCTCATGTCCAAGGCACCAAAGAAGGGTTGAAAGTCAATAATCGATACGTAAAACTTGAATTGTACTACCTCTTCCTTGCTATTACATCAACTTAGAAGCTTGATCTGTGTTCTACTATGGTGCTTTTAGTGTCTCCGCATACCGCAGCACGCGACATAGCTTTGCACACGATAAGTACAACCGTTTCAGAGCGAATAGCGGGGTAATGTGACGATCTGGCTTTAAGTCGATTCGATAACAAATGACGAAAACTGACGGATTTCTCAGGTTTTTCCTACATATGAACACTTTTCACATTCTCCCGTGCAACTCGGCTGCTATTCCTCCTTTCATGAAATATCTTAAGTTCCTAGCTCATGGCCAAGGCACCAAAGAAGGGTAAAAAGTCAATAATCTATACCTAAAACTTGAATTCTACTACTTCTTACTGGCCATTACATCAACTTAGAAGCTTCATCTGTGTTCTTCTATGGTACTTTTAGTGTCTCCGCATACCGCAGCACGCGACATAGCTTTGCAGACGATAAATGTATCCGTTTCAGACAGAAGAGCGGCCAATGTGACGATCTGGCTTTAAGGCGATTCGATTACAAATGACGAAAACGGACGGATATCTCAGGTTTTTACTACATTTGAACACTTTTCACATTTTCCCGTGCAACTAGGCTGCTATTCCTCCTTTCATGAAATATCTTAAGTTCCTAGCTCATGTCCAAGGCACCAAAGAAGGGTAAAAAGTCAATAATCTATACCTAAAACTTGAATTCTACTACTTCTTACTGGCCATTACATCAACTTAGAAGCTTCATCTGTGTTCTTCTATGGTACTTTTAGTGTCTGCGCATACCGCAGCACGCGACATAGCTTTGCAGACGATAAATGTATCCGTTTCAGACAGAAGAGCGGCCAATGTGACGATCTGGCTTTAAGGCGAATCGATAACAAATGACGAAAACGGACGGATATCTCAGATTTTTACTACATTTGAACAATTTTCACATTCTCCCGTGCAACTCGGCTGCTAGTCCTCCGTTCATGCAACATCTTAAGTTAATAGCTCAAGTCCAAGGCACCAAAGAAGGGTTAAATGTCAATAATCGATACCTAAAACTTGAGTTCTACTACTTCTTACTGGCTATTACATCAACTTAGAAGCTTCATCTGTGTTCTACTATGGTGCATTTAGTGTCTCCGTATAACGCAGCACGCGACATAGCTTTGCAGACGATAAACGTAACCGTTTCAGACAGAAGAGCGGCCAATGTGACGATCTGGCTTTAAGTCGATTCGATAACGAATGACGAAAACTGACGGATTTCTCAGGTTCTTCCTACATATGAACACTTTTCACATTCTCCCATGGAACGCCTCTGCTAGTCCTCCTTTCATGCAAAATCATAAGTCCCTAGCTCATGTCCAAGGCACCAAAGAAATGTAAAAAGTCAATAATCGATACCTAAAACTTGAATTTTTCTACTTCTTACTACCTATTACATCAACTTAGGAGCTTCATCTGTTTTCTACTATGGTGCTTTTTGTGTCTCCGCATACCGCAGCACGCGACATAGCTTTGCAGATGATAAATGTAACCGTTTCAGACAGAAAAGCGGCCAATGTGACGATCTGGCTTTAAGTCGACTCGATAACAAATGACGAAAACGGACGGATTTCTCAGGTTTTTCCTACATATGAACACTTTTCACATTCTCCCGTGCAACGCGGCTGCTAGTCCTCCTTTCATGCAAAATCATAATCCCTAGCTCATGTCCAAGGCATTAAAGAAGGGTAAAAAGTCAATAATCGATACCTAAAACTTGAATTGTACTACTTCTTACTGGCTATTACATCAACTTAGAAGCTTCATCTGTGTTCTACTATGAGCTTTTAGTGTCTCGGTATACCGCAGCACGCGACATAGCATTGCAGACAATAAACGTAACCGTTTCAGACAGAGGAGCGGCCAATGCGTCGATCTGGCTTTAAAACGATTCGATAACAAACGACGATAACTGACGGATTTCTCAGATTTTTACTACATATGAACACTTTTCACATTCTCCCGTGCAACGCGGCTGCTAGCCCTCCTTTCATGCAAAATCTTAAGTTGCTAGCTCATGTCCAAGGCACCAAAGAAGGGTAAGAAGTCAATAATCGATACTTAAAACTTGAATTGTACTACTTCTTACTTGCTATTACATCAACTTAGAAGCTTCATCTGTGTTCTACTATGGTGCTTTTAGTGTCTCCGCATACCGCAGCACGCGACATAGCTTTGCAGACAATAAACGTAATCGTTTCAGAAAGAAGAGCGGCCAATTTGACGATCTGGCTTTATGTCGAATCGATAACAAATGACGAACACGGACGGATTTCTCAGGCTTTTACTACATATGAAAACTTTTCACATTCTCTCGTGCAACGCGGCTGCTAGTCCTCCTTTCATGAAAAATCTTAACTTCTTAGCTCATGTCCAAGGCACCAAAGAAATGTAAAAAGTCAATAATCGATACCTAAAACTTGAATTGTACTACTTCTTACTACCTATTACATCAACTTAGGAGCTTCATCTGTTTTCTACTATGGTGCTTTTTGTGTCTCCGCATACTGCAGCACGCGACATAGCTTTGCAGATGATAAATGTAACCGTTTCAGACAGATGAGCGGCCAGTGTGACGATCTGGCTTTAAGTCGACACGATAACAAATGACGAAAACGGACGGATTTCTCAGGTTTTTCCTACATATGAACACTTAGCACATTCTCCCGTGCAACTCGGCTGCTAGTCCACGTTTCATGCAATATCTTAAGTTCCTAGCTCATGTCCAAGGCAAGAAAGAAGGGTAAAAATCAATAATCGATACCTAAAACTTCAATTCTACTACTTCTTACTGGCTATTACATCAACTTAGAAGCTTCATCTGTGTTCTACTATTGTACTTTTATTGTCTCCGCATACCGCAGCACGCGACATAGCTTTGCAGACGATGAGTACAACTGTTTTAGAGCGAAGAGCGGCTAATGTGACGATCTGGCTTTAAGTCGATTCGATAACAAATGAAGAATACGGACGGATTTATCACGCTTTTACTACATAAGAACACTTTTCACATTCTCCCGTGCAACTCGGCTGCTAGTCCTCCTTTCATGCAGTGTCTTAAGGTTCTAGCTCGTGTCCAAGGCACCAAAGACAGCAAAAAAGTCAATAATCGATACCTAAAACCTAAGTTGTACTACTTCTTACTGGCTATTACATCAACTTAAAAACTTCATCTGTGTTCTACTATGGTGCTTTTAGTGTCTCCGCATACCGCAGCACGCGACATAGCTTTGCAGACGATGAGTACAACTGTTTCAGAGCGAAGAGCGGCTAATGTGACGATCTGGCTTTAAGTCGATTCGATAACAAATGAAGAATACGGACGGATTTCTCAGGTTTTTACTACATATGAACACTTTTCACATTCTCGCGTGCAACGCGGCTGCTAGTCCTCCTTTCATGCAAAATCATAATCCCTAGCTCATGTCCAAGGCACCAAAGAAATGTAAAAAGTCAATAATCGATACGTAAAACTTGAATTGTACTACTTCTTACTACCTATTACATCAACTTAGGAGCTTCATCTGTTTTCTACTATGGTGCTTTTTGTGTCTCCACATACCGCAGCACGCGACATAGCTTTTCAGACGATAAATGTATCCGTTTCAGACAGAAGAGCGGCCAATGTGACGATCTGGCTTTAAGTCGATTGGATAACAAATGACGAAAACGGACGGATTTCTCAGGTTTTTACTACATATGAACACTTTTCACATTCTCGCGTGCAACGCGGCTGCTAGTCCTCCTTCCATGCAAAATCTGAAGTTCCTAGCACATGTCCAATGCACCAAAGAAGGGTAAAAAGTCAATAATCGATACTTACAACTTGAATTGTACTACTTCTTACTGGCTATTACATCAACTTAGAAGCTTCATCTGTGTGCTACTATGGTGCTTATATTGTCTCCGCATACCGCAGCACGCGACATAGCTTTGCAGACGATGAGTACAACTGTTTCAGAGCGAAGAGCGGCTAATGTGACGATCTGGCTTTAAGTCGATTCGATAACAAATGAAGAATACGGACGGATTTCTCAGGTTTTTACTACATATGAAAACTTTTCACATTCTCCCGTGCAACGCGGCTGCTAGTCATCCTTTCATGAAAAATCTTAAGTTCTTAGCTCATGTCCAAGGCACCATAGAAGGGTAAAAAGTCAATAATCGATACCTAATACTTGAATTTTACTACTACTTACTGGCTATTACATCAACTTAGAAGCTTCATCTGTGCTCTACTATGGTGCTTTTAATTTCTCCGCATACCGCAGCACGCGACATAGCTTTGCAGATGATAAGTACAACCGTTTCAGAGAGGAGAACGGCCAATGTGACGATCTGGCTCTAAGTCGACTCGACAACAAATGACGAAAACGGACGGATTTCTCAGGTATTTCCTACATATGAACATTTTCACATTCTCCCAGGCAACGCGGCTGCTAATCCTCCTTTCATGCAAAATCATAAGTCCCTAGCTCATGTCCAAGGCACCAAAGAAGCATAAAAAGTCAATAATCGATACCTACAACTTAAATTGTACTACTTCTTACTAGCTATTACATCAACTTAGGAGTTTCATCTGTGTTCTACTATGGTGCATTTTGTGTCTCCGCGTAACGCAGCACGCGACATAGCTTTGAGGACGATAAACGTAACCGTTTCAGACAGAAGAGCGGCCAATGTGACGATCTGGCTTTAAGTCGATTCGATAACATATGACGAAAACGGACGGATTTCTCAGGCTTTTACAACATATGAACACTTTTCACATTCTCCCGTGCAAATCGGCTGCTAGTCTTCCTTTCAAGCAGAATCTTAAGGTCCTAGCTCATGTCCAAGGCTCCAAAGCCAGCTAAAAATTCAATAATCGATAAATAAAACATGAATTGTACTACTCCTTACTGGCTATTACATCAACTTAGAAGCATCATCTGTGTTCTACTATGGTGCTTTTATTGTCTCCGCATACCGCAGGACGCGACATAGCTTTGGATATGATAAGTACAACCGTTTCAGAGACGAGAGCGGCCTATGTGACGATCTGGCTTTAAGTCGACTCTATAACAAATGACGAAAACGGACGGATTTCTCAGGTTTTTCCTACATATGAAAACATTTCACATTCTCCCATGCAACGCGGCTGCTTGTCCTCCTTTCATGCAAAATCATAAGTCCCTAGCTCATGTCCAAGGCACCAAAGAAATGTAAAAAGTCAATAATCGATACCTAAAAGTTGAATTCTACTACTTCTTACTACCTATTACATCAACTTATGAGCTTCTTCTGTTTTCTACTATGGTGCTTTTTGTGTCTCCGCATACCGCAGCACGCGACATAGCTTTGCAGATGATAAATGTAACCGTTTCAAACAGAAGAGCGGCCAATGTGACGTCTGGCTTTAAGTCGATTCGATAACAAAAGACGCAAACTGACGGATTTCTCAGGTTTTTACTACATATGAACACTTTTCACATTCTCGCGTGCAACGCGGCTGCTAGTGCTACTTTCATGCAAAATCTTAAGGTCCTAGCTCATGTCCAAGGCACCAAAGCCAGCTAAAAGTCAATAATCGGTACGTAAAACGTGAATTGTAGTACTTCTTACTGGCTATTACATCAACTTAGATGCTTCATCTGTGTTCTACTATGGTGTTTTTAGTGTCTCCGCATACCGCAGCACGCGACATAGCTTTGCAGACGATAAATGTAACCGTTTCATACAGAAGAGCGGCCAATGAGACGATCTGGCTTTAAGTCGATTCGATAACGAATGAAGAAAACGGACGGATTTATCAGTTCTTTACTACATATGAACACTTTTCACATTCTCCCATGCAACTCGGCTGCTAGTCGTCCATTCATGCACAATCTTAAGGTACTAGCTCATGTCCAAGGCACCAAAGCCAGCTAAAAAGTCAATTATCGATACCTAAACCTTGAATTGTACTACTTCTTACTGTCTATTACATCAACTTAGAAGCTTCATCTGTGTTCTACTATGGTTCTTTTAGTGTCTCCCTATACCGCAGCACGCGACATAGCTTTGCAGACGATAAGTACAATTGTTTCAGAGCGAAGAGCGGCTAATGTGACGATCTGGCTTTAAGTCGATTCGATAACAAATGAAGAAAACGGATGGATTCCTCAGATTTTTACTACATATAAATACTTTTCACATTCTCCCGTGTAACGCGGCTGCTAGCCCTCCTTTCATGCAAAATCTTAAGTTCCTAGCTCATGTCCAAGGCATCAAAGAAGGGTAAGAAGTCAATAATCGATACCTAAAACTGGAATTCTACTACTTCTTACTGGCTATTACATCAACTTAGAAGCTTCATCTGTGTTCTACTATGGTGCTTTTAGTGTCTCCGCATACCGCAGCACGCGACATAGCTTTGCAGACAATAAACGTAACCGTTTCAGAAAGAAGAGCGGCCAATTTGACGATCTGGCTTTAAGTCGATTCGATAACAAATGACGAACACGGACGGATTTCTCAGGCTTTTACTACATATGAAAACTTTTCACATTCTCCCGTGCAACGCGGCTGCTAATCCTCCTTTCATGAAAAATCTTAAGGTCTTAGCTCATGTCCAAGGAACCAAAGAAGGGTAAAAGTCAATTATCGATACCTATAACTTGAATTGTACTACTTCTTACTGGCTATTACATCAACTTAGAAGCTTCATCTGTGTTCTACTATGGTGCTTTTAAATTCTCCGCATACCGCAGCACGTGACATAGCTTTGCAGACGATAAGTACAACTGTTTCATAGAGGAGGTCAGCCAATGTAACGATCTGGCTTTAAGTCGATTCGATAACAAATTACGAAAACGGACGGATTTATCAGGTTTATACTACATATGAACACTTTTCACATTCTCCCGTGCAACTCGGCTGCTAGTCCTCCCTTCATGCAGAATCTTAAGGTTGTAGCTCATGTCCAAGGCCCCAAAGCCAGCAAAAAAGTCAATAATCGATACCTAAAACTTGAATTGTACTACTTCTTACTACCTATTACATCAACTTAGGAGCTTCATCTGTTTTCTACTATGGTGCTTTTTGTGTCTCCGCATACCGCAGCACGCGACATAGCTTTGCAGATGATAAATGTAACCGTTTCAGACAGAAGAGCGGCCAATGTGACGATCTGGCTTTAAGTCGACTCGATAACAAATGACGAAAACGGACGGATTTCTCAGGTTTTTACTACATATGAGCACTTTTCACATTCTCCCATGCAACGCGGCTTCTAGTCCTCCTTTCATGCAGAATCTTAAGGTCCTAGGTCATGTCCAAGGCACCAAAGCCAGCTAAAAAGTCATTAATCGATAGTTAAAACTTGAATTGTACTACTTCTTACTGGATATTACATCAACTTAGAAGCTTCATCTGTGTTCTACTATGGTGCTTTTAGTGTCTCCGCATACCGCAGCACGCGACATATCTTTGCAACGATAAATGTAATCGTTTTAGACAGAAGAGCGGCCAATGTGACGATCTGGCTTTAAGTCGATTCGATAACAAATGACGAAAACTGACGGATTTCTCAGGTTTTTGCTACATATGAACACTTTTCACATTCTCCCGTGCAACGCGGCTGCTAGTCCTCCTTCCATGCAAAATCTGAAGTTCCTAGCACATGTCCAATGCACCAAAGAAGGGTAAAAAGTCAATAATCGATACTTACAACTTGAATTGTACTACTTCTTACTGGCTATTACATCAACTTAGAAGCTTCATCTGTGTGCTACTATGGTGCTTATATTGTCTCCGCATACCGCAGCACGTGACATAGCTTTGCAGACGATAAGTACAACTGTTTCAGAGCGGAGATGGCCAATGTGACGATCTGGCTTTTTAAGTCGATTCGATAACAAATTACGAAAACGGACGGATTTATCACGTTTTTACTACATATGAACACTTTTCACATTCTCCCGTGCAACTCGGCTGCTAGTCCTCATTTCATGCAATATCTTAAGTTCCTAGCTCAAGTCCAAGGCACCAAAGAGGGGTAAAAAGTCAATAATCGATACCTAAAAATTTAATTCTACTACTTCTTACCGGCTATTACATCAACTTAGAAGCTTCATCTGTGTTCTACTATGGTGCTTTTAGTGTCTCCGCATACAGCAGCACGTGACATAAATATCAGACGATAAATGTATCCGTTTCAGACAGACGAGCGGCAAATGTGACGATCTGGCTTTAAGTCGATTCGATAACAAATGACGAAAACTGACGGATTTCTCAGGTTTTTACTACATATGAACACTTTTCACATTCTCACGTGCAACGCGGCTGCTGGTCCTCCTTCCATGCAAAATATTAAGTCCCTAGCTCATGTCCAAGGCACCAAAGAAGGGTAAAAGTCAATTATCGATACCTAAAACTTGAATTGTACTACTTCTTACTGGCAATTACATCAACTTAGAAGCTTCATCTGTGTTCTACTATGGTGCTTTTAAATTCTCCGCATACCGCAGCACGTGACATAGCTTTGCAGACGATAAGTACAACTGTTTCATAGAGGAGGTCAGCCAATGTAACGATCTGGCTTTAAGTCGATTCGATAACAAATTACGAAAACGGACGGATTTATCAGGTTTATACTACATATGAACACTTTTCACATTCTCCCGTGCAACTCGGCTGCTAGTCCTCCCTTCATGCAGAATCTTAAGGTTCTAGCTCATGTCCAAGGCTCCAAAGCCAGCAAAAAAGTCAATAATCGATACCTAAAACTTGAATTGTACTACTTCTTACTACCTATTACATCAACTTAGGAGCTTCATCTGTTTTCTACTATGGTGCTTTTTGTGTCTCCGCATACCGCAGCACGCGACATAGCTTTGCAGATGATAAATGTAACCGTTTCAGACAGAAGAGCGGCCAATGTGACGATCTGGCTTTAAGTCGACTCGACAACAAATGACGAAAACGGACGGATTTCTCAGGTTTTTACTACATATGAGCACTTTTCACATTCTCCCATGCAACGCGGCTTCTAGTCCTCCTTTCATGCAGAATCTTAAGGTCCTAGGTCATGTCCAAGGCACCAAAGCCAGCTAAAAAGTCATTAATCGATAGTTAAAACTTGAATTGTACTACTTCTTACTGGATATTACATCAACTTAGAAGCTTCATCTGTGTTCTACTATGGTGCTTTTAGTGTCTCCGCATACCGCAGCACGCGACATATCTTTGCAACGATAAATGTAATCGTTTTAGACAGAAGAGCGGCCAATGTGACGATCTGGCTTTAAGTCGATTCGATAACAAATGACGAAAACTGACGGATTTCTCAGGTTTTTACTGCATATGAACACTTTTCACATTCTCCCGTGCAACGCGGCTGCTAGTCCTCCTTCCATGCAAAATCTGAAGTTCCTAGCACATGTCCAATGCACCAAAGAAGGGTAAAAAGTCAATAATCGATACTTACAACTTGAATTGTACTACTTCTTACTGGCTATTACATCAACTTAGAAGCTTCATCTGTGTGCTACTATGGTGCTTATATTGTCTCCGCATACCGCAGCACGTGACATAGCTTTGCAGACGATAAGTACAACTGTTTCAGAGCGGAGATGGCCAATGTGACGATCTGGCTTTAAGTCGATTCGATAACAAATTACGAAAACGGACGGATTTATCACGTTTTTACTACATATGAACACTTTTCACATTCTCCCGTGCAACTCGGCTGCTAGTCCTCATTTCATGCAATATCTTAAGTTCCTAGCTCAAGTCCAAGGCACCAAACAGGGGTAAAAAGTCAATAATCGATACCTAAAAATTTAATTCTACTACTTCTTACCGGCTATTACATCAACTTAGAAGCTTCATCTGTGTTCTACTATGGTGCTTTTAGTGTCTCCGCATACAGCAGCACGTGACATAAATATCAGACGATAAATGTATCCGTTTCAGACAGACGAGCGGCAAATGTGACGATCTGGCTTTAAGTCGATTCGATAACAAATGACGAAAACTGACGGATTTCTCAGGTTTTTACTACATATGAACACTTTTCACATTCTCCGGTGCAACTCGGCTGCTAGTCTTCCTTTCAAACTGAATCTTAAGGTCCTAGCTCATGTCCAAGGCACCAAAGCCAGCTAAAAAGACAATAATCGATAACTGAAACTTGAATTTTACTACTTGTTACTGGCTATTACATCAACTTAGAAGCTTCGTCTGTGTTCTACTATGGTGCCTTTAGTGTCTCCGCATACCGCAGCACGCGACATAGCTTTGGAGATGATAAGTACAACCGTTTCAGAGAGGAGAGCGGCCAATGTGACGATCTGGCTTTAAGTCGACTCGATAACAAATGACGAAAACGGACGGATTTCTTAGGTTTTTCCTACATATGAACACTTTTCACATTCTCCCGTGCAACTCGGCTGCTATTCCTCATTTCATGCAATACCGTAAGTTCCTAGCTCATGTCCAAGGCACCAAAGAAGGGTAAAAAGTCAATAATCTATACCAAAAACTTGAATTCTACTACTCCTTACTGGCCATTACTTCAACTTAGAAGCTTCATCTGTGTTCTTCTATGGTACTTTTAGTGTCTCCGCATACCGCAGCACGCGACATAGCTTTGCAGACGATAAATGTATCCGTTTCAGACAGAAGAGCGGCCAATGTGACGATCTGGCTCTAAGGCGATACGATAACAAATGACGAAAACGGACGGATATCTCAGGTTTTTCCTACATATGAACACTTTTCACATTCTCCCGTGCAACTCGGGAGCTAGTTCTCCGTTCATGCAATATCTCAAGTTAATAGCTCAAGTCCAAGGCACCAAAGAAGGGTAAAATGTCATTAATCGATACCTAAAACTTGAATTCTACTACGTCTTACTGGCTATTACATCAACTTAGAAGCTTCATCTGTGTCCTACTATGGTGCTTTTAGTGTCTCCGCATACCACAGCACGCGACATAGCTTTGCAGATGATAAGTACAACCGTTTCAGGGAGGAGAGCGGCCAATGTGACGATCTGGCTTTAAGTCGACTCGATAACAAATGACGAAAACGGATGGATGTCTTAGGTTTTTCCTACATATGAACACTTTTCACATTCTCCCGTGCAACTCGGCTGCTATTCCTGCTTTCATGCAATATCTTAAGTTCCTAGCTCATGTCCAAGGCACCAAAGAAGGGTAAAAAGTCAATAATCTATACCAAAAACTTGAATTCTATAACTTCTTACTGGCCATTACATCAACTTAGAAGCTTCATCTGTGTTCTTCTATGGTACTTTTAGTGTCTCCGCATACCGCAGCACGCGACATAGCTTTGCAGACGATAAATGTATCCGTTTCAGACAGAAGAGCGGCCAATGTGACGATCTGGCTCTAAGGCGATTCGATAACAAATGACGAAAACGGACGGATATCTCAGGTTTTTACTACATATGAATACTTTTCACATTCTCCCGTGCAACTCGGGAGCTAGTTCTCCGTTCATGCAATATCTCAAGTTAATAGCTCAAGACCAAGGTACCAAAGAAGGGTAAAATGTCATTAATCGATACCTAAAACTTGAATTCTACTACGTCTTACTGGCTATTACATCAACTTAGAAGCTTCATCTGTGTCCTACTATGGTGCTTTTAGTGTCTCCGCATACCACAGCACGTGACATAGCTTTGCAGACGATAAATGTGTCCGTTTCAGACAGAAGAGCGGCCAATGTGACGATCTGGCTTTAAGTCGATTCGATAACAAATGACGAAAACGGACGGATTTCTCAGGTCTTTACTACATATGAACACTTTTCACATTCTCCCATGCAACTCAGCTGCTAGTCCTCCATTCATGCAGAATCTTAAGGTAGTAGCTCATGTCCAAGGTACCAAAGCCTGCTAAAAAGTCAATAATCGATACCTAAAACTTGAGTTGTACTACTTCTTACTGTCTATTACATCAACTTAGAAGCTTCATCTATGTTCTACTATGGTTCTTTTAGTGTCTCCACATACCGCAGCACGCGACATAGCTTTGCAGACTATAAGTACAACAGTTTCAGAGCGAAAAGCAGCTAATGTGACGATCTGGCTTTAAGTTGATTCGATAACAAATGAAGAAAACGGACGGATTACTCAGATTTTTACTGCATATGAATACTTTTCACATTCTCCCGTGTAACGCGGCTGCTAGCCCTCCTTTCATGCAAAATCTTAAGTTCTTAGCTCATGTCCAAGGCACCAAACTAGGGTAAAAAGTCAATTATCGATACCTAAAACTTGAATTGTACTACTTCGTACTGGCTATTACATCAACTTAGAATCCTCATCTGTGTTCTACTATGGTGCTTTTTGTGTCTCCGCATACCGCAGCACGCGACGGTGCTTTGCAGATGATAAGTACAACCGTTTCAGAGAGGAGAGCGGCCAGTGTGACGATCTGGCTCTAAGTCGACTCGACAACTAATGACGAAAACGGACGGATTGCTCAGGTTTTTCCTACATATGAACACTTTTCACATTCTCCCATGCAACGCGGCTGCTATTCCTCCTTTCATGCAAAATCATAATCCCTAGCTCATGTCCAAGGCATTAAAGAAGGCTAAAAAGTCAATAATCGATACCTAAAACTTGAATTGTACTACTTCTTACTGTCTATTACATCAACTTAGACGCTTCATCTGTGTTCTACTATGGTTCTTTTAGTGTTTCCACATACCGCAGCACGCGACATAGCTTTGCAGACGATAAGTACAACTGTTTCAGAGCGAAGAGCGGCTAATGTGACGATCTGGCTTTAAGTCGATTCGATAACAAATGAAGAAAACGGACGGATTACTCAGATTTTTACTACATATTAACACTTTTCACATTCTCCCATGCAACGCGGCTGCTAGTCCTCCTTTCATGCAAAATCATAAGTCCCTAGCTCATGTAAAAAGGCACCAAAGAAATGTAAAAAGTCAATAATCGATACCTAAAACTTGAATTGTACTACTTCTTACTACCTATTATATCAACTTAGGAGCTTCATCTGTTTTCTACTATGGTGCTTTTTGTGTCTCCGCATTCCGCAGCACGCGACATACCTTTGCAGACAATAAACGTAACCGTTTCAGACAGAAGAGCGGCCAATGTGACGATCTGGCATTAAGTCGATTCGATAACAAATGACGAAAACTGACGGATTTCTCAGGTTTTTACTACATATGAACACTTTTGACATTCTCCCGTGCAACTCGGCTGCTAGTCCTCCTTTCATGCAGAATCTTAAGGTCCTAGCTCATGTCCAAGGCACCAAAGCCACCAAAAAATTCAATAATCGATACCTAAAACCTGTGTTGTAGTACTTCTTACTGGCTATTACATCAACTTAGAAGCTTCATCTGTGTTCTACTATGGTGCTTTTAGTGTCTCCGCATACCGCAGCAGGCGACATAGCTTTGCAGACTATAATCGTAACCGTTTCAGACAGGAGAGCGGCCAGTGTGACGATCTGGCTTTAAGTCGATTCGATAACAAATGACGAAAACTGACGGATTTTTCAGGTTTTTCCTACATATGAACACTATTCACATTCTCCCATGCAACGCGTCTGCTAGTCCTCCTTTCATGCAAAATCATAAGTCCCTAGCTCATATCCAAGGCACCAAAGAAGGGTAAAAAGTCAATAATCGATACCTAAAACTTGAATTCTACTACTTCTTACTGGCTATTACATCAACTTAGAAGCTTCATCTGCGTTCTACTATGAGCTTTTAGTGTCTCCGCATACCGCAGCACTTGACATAGCTTTGCAGACGGTAAGTACAACTGTTTCAGAGAGGAGGGCGGCCAATGTGACGATCTGGCTTTAAGTCGATTCGATAGCAAATTACGGAAACGGACGGATTTATCAGGTATTTACTACATATGAACACTTTTCACATTCTCCCGTGCAACTCGGCTGCTAGTCCTCCTTTCATGCAATATCTAAAGTTCCTAGCTCATGTCCAAGGCACCAAAGAAGGGTAAAAAGTAAATAATCTATACCTAAATCTTGAATTCTACTACTTCTTACTGGCCATTACATCAACTTAGAAGCTTTTTCTGTGTTCTTCTATGGTACTTTTAGTGTCTCCGCATACCGCAGCACGCGACATAGCTTTGCAGGCGATAAATGTAACCGTTTCAGACAGAAGAACGGCCAATGTGACGATTTGGCTTTAAGTCGATTCGATAACCTATGACGAAAACGGACGGATTTCTACGGTTTTTACTACATATGAACACTTTTCACATTCTCCCGTGCAACTCGGCAGCTAGTCCACGTTTCATGCAATATCTTAAGTTCCTAGCTCATGTCCAAGGCACCAAAGAAGGGTAAAAAGTCAATAATCGAAACCTAAAACTTGAATTGTACTACTTCTTACTGGCCATTACATCAACTTAGAAGCTTCATCTGTGTTCTTCTATGCTAATTTTAGTGTCTGCGCATACCGCAGCACGCGACATAGCTTTGCAGATGATAAATGTATCCGTTTCAGACAGAAGAGCGGCCAATGTGACGATCTGGCTTTAAGGCGATTCGATAACAAATGAAGAAAACGGACGGATTACTCAGATTTTTACTATATATGAATACTTTTCACATTCTCCCGTGTAACGCTGCTGCTAGCCCTCCTTTCATGCAAAATCATAAGTCCCTAACTCATATCCAAGGCACCAAAGAAGGGTAAAAACTCAATAACCGATACCTAAAGCTTGAATTGTACTACTTCTTACTAGCTATTACATCAAGTTAGGAGCTTCATCTGTGGTCTACTATGGTGCTTTTTGTGTCTCCGCATACCGCAGCACGCGACATTGCTTTGCAGACGATAAATGTAACCGTTTCAGAGTGAAGAGCGGCCAAGGTGACGATCTGGCTTTAAGTCGAAAAACCTGAGAAATCCGTCAGTTTTCGTCATTTGCTATCGAATCGACTTAAAGCCAGATCGTCACATTGGCCGCTCTTCTGTCTGAAACGGTTACGTTTATTGTCTGCAAAGCTATGTCGCGTGCTGCGGTATGCGGAGACACTAAAAGCACCATAGTAGAACACAGACGAAGCTTCTAAGTTGATGTAATAGCCAGTAAGAAGTAGTACAACTCAGGTTTTAGGTATCGATTATTGACTTTTTTGCTGGCTTTGGTGCCTTGGACATGAGCTAGGACCTTAAGATTTTGCATGAAAGGATGACTAGCAGCCACGTTGCACGTGAGAATGTGAAAAGGTCTCATATGTAGTAAAAACCTGAGAAATCCGTCCGTTTTCGTCATTTGTTATCGAATCGACTTAAAGCCAGATCGTCACATTGGCCGCTCTTGTCTCTGAAACGGTTGTACATATCGTCTGCAAAGCTATGTCGCGTGCTGCGGTATGCGGAGACACTAAAAACACCATAGTAGAACACAGATGAAGCATCTAAGTTGATGTAATAGCCAGTAAGAAGTACTACAATTCAAGTTTTACGTACCGATTATTGACTTTTAGCTGGCTTTGGTGCCTTGGACATGAGCTAGGACCTTAAGATTTTGCATGAAAGGAGCACTAGCAGCCGCGTTGCAAGCAAGAATGTGAAAAGTGGTCATATGTAGCAAAAACCTTAGAAATCCGTCCGTTTTCGTCATTTGTTATCCAATCGACTTAAAGCCAGATCGTCACATTGGCATCTCTTCTGTCTCAAACGGTTACGTTTATTGTCTGCAAAGCTATGTCGCGTGCTGCGGTATGTGGAGACACTAAAAGCACCATAGTAGAGCACAGATGAAGCTTCTAAGTTGATGTAATAGGCTGTAAGAAGTAGTACAACTCAGGTTTTAGGTATCGATTATTGACTTTTTTGCTGGCTTTCGTGCCTTGGACATGAGCTAGCACCTTAAGATTCAGCATGAAGGGAGGACTAGCAGCCGAGTTGCACGGGGGAATGTGAAAAGTGTTCATATGTAGTATAAACCTGATAAATCCGTCCGTTTTCGTCATTTGTTATCGAATCGACTTAAAGCCAGATCGTTAAATTGGCCGACCTCCTCTCCGAAACAGTTGTACTTATCGTCTGAAAAGCTATGTCACGTGCTGCGGTATGCGGAGACAATAAAAGCACCATAGTAGAACACAGATGAAGCTTCTAAGTTGATGTAATTGCCAGTAAGAACTAGTACAATTCAAGTTTTAGGTATCGATTATTGGCTTTTTACCCTTCTTTGGTGCCTTGGTCATGAGCTAGGATCTTAAGATTTAGCATGGAAGGAGGACTAGCAGCCGCGTTGCACGGGAGAATGTGAAAAGTGTTCATATGTAGTAAAAACCTGAGAAATCCGTCCGTTTTCGTCATTTGTTATCCAATCGACTTAAAGCCAGATCGTCACATTAGCCGCTCTTCGCTCTGAAACGGTTGTACTTATCGTCTGCAAAGCTATGTCGCGTGCTGCGGTATGCGGAGACACTAAAAGCACCATCTTAGAACTTAGATGAAGCATCTAAGTTGATGTAATAGCCAGTAAGATGTAGTACAATACAAGTTTTAGGTACCGATTATTGACTTTTTACCCTTCTTTGGTGCCTTGGACATGAGCTAGGAACTAACGATATTGCATGTAACGTGGACTAGCAGCCGAGTTGCACGGGAGAATGTGAGAAGTGTTCATATGTAGTAAAAACCTGAGAAATCCGTCAGTTTTCGTCATTTGTTATGGAATCGACTTAAAGCCAGATCGTTAAATTGGCCGACCTCCTCTCCGAAACAGTTGTACTTATCGTCTGAAAAGCTATGTCACGTGCTGCGGTATGCGGAGACAATAAAAGCACCATAGTAGAACACAGATGAAGCTTCTAAGTTGATGTAATTGCCAGTAAGAACTAGTACAATTCAAGTTTTAGGTATCGATTATTGGCTTTTTACCCTTCTTTGGTGCCTTGGTCATGAGCTAGGATCTTAAGATTTAGCATGGAAGGAAAACTAGCAGCCGCGTTGCACGGGAGAATGTGAAAAGTGTTCATATGTAGTAAAAACCTGAGAAATCCGTCCGTTTTCGTCATTTGTTATCCAATCGACTTATAGCCAGATCGTCACATTGGCAGCTCTTGTCTCTGAAACGGTTGTACTTATCGTCTGCAAAGCTATGTCGCGTGCTGCGGTATGCGGAAAAAATAAAAACACCATAGTAGAACACAGATAAAGCATCTAAGTTGATGTAATAGCCAGTAAGAAGCACTACAATTCAAGTTTTTTGTACCGATTATTGAGTTTTAGCTGGCTTTGGTGTCTTGGACATGAGCTAGTCCTCCTTTCATGCAAAATCATAAGTCCCTAGCTCATGTCCAAGGCACCAAAGAAATGTAAAAAGTCAATTATCGATACCTAAAACTTGAATTGTACTACTTCTTACTACCTATTACATCAACTTAGGAGCTTCATCTGTTTTCTACTATGGTGCTTTTTGTGTCTCCGCATACCGCAGCACGCGACATAGCTTTGCAGATGATAAATGTATCCGTTCCAGACAGAAGAGCGACCAATGTGACGATCTGGCTTTAAGTCGATTCGATAACAAATGACGAAAACGGACGGATTTCTCAGGTTTTTCCTACATATGAACACTTTTCACATTCTCCCGTGCAACTCGGCTGCTAGTCAACGTTTCATGCAATATCTTAAGTTCCTAGCTCATGTCCAAGGCACCAAAGAAGGGTAAATAGTCAATAATCGATACCTAAAACTTGAATTCTACTACTTCTTACTGGCTATTACATCAACTTAGAAGCTTCATCTGTGTTCTTCTATGGTACTTTTCTTGTCTCCGCATACCGCAGCAAACGACATAGCTTTGCAGACGATAAATGTATCCGTTTCAGACAGAAGAGCGGCCAATGTGACGATCTGGCTTTAAGTCGATTGGATAACAAATGACGAAAACGGACGGATTTTTCAGGTTTTTGCTACATATGAACACTTTTCACATTCTTGCGTGCAACGCGGATGCTAGTGCTCCTTTCATGCAAAATCTTAAGGTCCTAGCTCATGTCCAAGGCACCAAAGCCAGCTAAAAGTCAATAATCGGTACGTAAAACTTGAATTGTAGTTCTTCTTACTGGCTATTACATCAACTTAGATGCTTCATCTGTGTTCTACTATGGTGTTTTTAGTGTCTCCGCATACCGCAGCACGCGACATAGCTTTGCAGGCGATAAGTACAACCGTTTCAGAGACAAGAGCGGCCAATGTGACGATCTGGCTTTAAGTCGATTCGATAACAAATGACGAAAACGGACGGATTTCTCAGGTTTTTACTACATACGAACACTTTTCACATTCTCCCGTGCAACTCGGCTGCTAGTCATCCTTTTAGTGTCTCCGCATACCGCAGCACGCGACATAGCTATGCAGACGATAAGTACAATCGTTTCAGAAAGAAGAGCGGCCAATGTGACGTTCTGGCTTTAAGTCGATTCGATAACAAATGCCGAAAACGGACGGATTTCTTAGGTTTTTACTACATATGAACACTTTTCACATTCTCCCGTGCAACTCGGCTGCTAGTCCTCCTTTCATGCAGAATCTTAAGGTCCTAGCTCATGTCCAAGGCACCAAAGCCAGCTAAAAAGTCAATAATCGATCCCTAAATCTTGAATTGTTCTACTTCTTACTGGCTATTACTTCAACTTAGGTGCTTCATCTGTGTTCTACTATGGTGCTTTTACTGTCTCCGCATACCGCAGCACGCGACATAGCTTTGCAGACGATAAATGTAACCGTTTCAGAAAGAAGTGCGGCCAATGTGACGATCTGGCTTAAGTCGATTCGATAACAAATGACAAAATCGGACGGATTTCTCAGTTTTTTACTACATATTGACACTTTTCACATTCTCCCTTGCACCTCGGCTGCTAGTCCACTTTCATGCAAAATTTTAAGTGAATAGCTCATGTCCAAGTCACGAAAGGAGGGTAAGAAGTCAATAATCGATACCTAAAACTTGAATTGTACTACATCTTACCGGCTATTACATCAACTTAGAAGCTTCATCTGTGTTCTACTATGGTGCTTTTAGTGTCTTCGCATACCGCAGCAGGCGACATAGCTTTGCAGTCGATTAGTACAACCGTTTCACAGAGAAGGGCATATAATGTGACGATCTGGCTTAAGTCGATTCGATAACAAATGACGAAATCGGACGGATTTCTCAGTTTTTTACTACATATTGACACTTTTCACATTCTCCCTTGCACCTCGGCTGCTAGTCCACTTTCATGCAAAATTTTAAGTGAATAGCTCATGTCCAAGTCACGAAAGGAGGGTAAGAAGTCAATAATCGATACCTAAAACTTGAATTGTACTACATCTTACTGGCTATTACATCAACTTAGATGCTTCATCTAAAATCTAATATGGTGCTTTTAGTGTCTCCGCATACCGCATCACGCGACATAGCTTTGCAGACGATAAGTGCAACCGTTTCAGAGAGAAGAGCGGCCAATATGACAATCTGGCTTTAAGTCGATTCGATAACAAACGACGAAAACGGACGGATTTCTCAGGTTTTTACTACATATGTACACTTTTCACATTCTCCCGTGCAACGCGGCTGCTAGTCCTCCTTTCATGCAGAATCTGAAGGTCCTAGCTCACGTCCAAGGCACCAAAGCCAGCTAAAAAGTGTATAATCGATATATAAAACTTGAATTGTACTACTCCTTAGTGGATATTACATCAACTTAGAAGCTTCATCTGTGTTCTAATATGGTGCTTTTAGAGTCTCCGCATACCGCAGCACGCGACATAGCTTTCCAGACGATTAGTACAACCGTTTCAGAGAGAAGGGCGGCCAATGTGACGATCTGGCTTTAAGTCGATTCGATAACAAATGACGAAAACGGACGGATTTCTCAGGTTTTTACTACATATGAACACTTTTCACATTCTCCCGTGCAACTTGGCTGCTAGTCCTCCTTTCATGCAGAATCTTAAGGTCCTAGCTCATGTCCAAGGCACCAAAGCCAGCTAAAAAGTCTATAATCGATATATAAAAACTGAATTGTACTACTTCTTAGTGGATATTACATCAACTTAGAAGCTTCATCTGTGTTCTACTATGGTGCTTTTAGTGTCTTCACATACCGCAGCACGCGACATAGCTTTGCAGACGATTAGTACAACCGTTTCAGAGAGAAGGGCGGCCAATTTGACGATCTGGCTTTAAGTCGATTCGATAACAAATGACGAAAACGGACGGATTTCTCAGGTTTTTACTACATATGAACACTTTTCACATTCTCCTGTGCAACGCGGCTTCTAGTTCTCCTTTCATGCAGAATCTTAAGGTCCTAGCTCATGTCCAAGGCACCAAAGCCAGCTAAAAAGTCTATAATCGATATATAAAACTTGAATTGTACTACTTCTTATTGGATATTACATCAACTTAGAAGCTTCATCTGTGTTCTAATATGGTGCTTTTAGTGTCTCCGCATACCGCAGCACGCGACATAGCTATGCAGACGATAAGTACAACCGTTTCAGAAAGAAGAGCGGCCAATGTGACGTCCTGGCTTTAAGTCGATTCGATAACAAATGCCGAAAACGGACGGATTTCTTAGGTTTTTACTACATATGAACACTTTTCACATTCTCCCGTGCAACTCGGCTGCTAGTCCTCCTTTCATGCAGAATCTTAAGGTCCTAGCTCATGTCCAAGGCACCAAAGCCAGCTAAAAAGTCAAAAATCGATCCCTAAATCTTGAATTGTACTACTTCTTACTGGCTATTACATCAACTTAGATGCTTCATCTGTGTTCCACTATGGTGCTTTTACTGTCTCCGCATACCGCAGCACGCGACATAGCTTTGCAGACGATAAATGTAACCGTTTCAGAAAGAAGTGCGGCCAATGTGACGATCTCGCTTTAAGTCGAATCGACAACAAATGACGAAAACGGACGGATTTCTCAGGTTTTTACTACATATGACCACTTTTTACATTCTCCCGTGCAACTGGGCTGCTAGTCCTCCTTTCATGCAGAATCTTAAGGTCCTAGCTCATGTCCAAGACACCAAAGCCACCTAAAAAGTCTATAATCGATATATATAACTTGAATTGTACTACTTCTTACTGGATATTATATCAACCTAGGAGCTTCATCTGTGTTCTACTATGGTGCTTTTAGTGTCTCCACATACCGCAAAACGCGACATAGCTTTGCAGACGATTAGTACAACCGTTTCAGAGAGAAGGGCCGCCAATGTGACGATCTGGCTTTAAGTCGATTCGATAACAAATGACGAAAACGGACGGATTTCTCAGGTTTTTACTACATATGAACACTTTTCACATCCTCCCATGCAAAGCGGCTACTAGTCCTCCTTTCATGCAAAATCTTAAGTTCCTAGCTCATGTCCAAGGCACGAAAGGATGGCAAAAAGTCAATAATCGATATCTAAAACTTGAATTGTACTACATCTTACCGGCTATTACATCAACTTAGAAGCTTCATCTGTGTTCTACTATGGTGCATTTAGTGTCTTCGCGTACCGCAGCACGCGACAAAGCTTTGCAGACGATTAGTACAACCGTTTCAGAGAGAAGGGCGGCCAATGTGGCGATCTGGCTCTAAGTAGATTCGATAACAAATGACGAAAACGGAAGGATTTCTCAGGTTTTTACTACATATGAAAACTTTTCACATTCTAACGTGCAACGCAGCTGCTAGTCTTCCTTTCATGCAAAATCGTAAGTTCCTAGCTCAGGTCCAAGGCACGAAAGGAGGGTAAAAAGTCAATAATCGATACCTAAAACTTGAATTGTACTACATCTTATTGGCTATTACACCAACTTAGAAGCTTCATCTCTGTTCTACTATGGTGCTTTTAGTGTCTCCGCATACCGCAGCACGCGACATAGCTTTGCAGACGATTAGTACAACCGTTTCAGAGAGAAAGGCGGCCAATGTGACGATCTGGCTTTAAGTCGATTCGATAACAAATGACGAAAACGGAAGGATTTCTCAGGTTTTTACTACATATGAACACTTTTCACATTCTCCCGTGCAACGCGGCTGCTAGTCCTCCTTTCATGCAGAATCTTAAGGTCCTAGCTCATGTCCAAGGATCCAAAGCCATCTAAAAAGTCAATAATCGATACCTAAAACTTGAAATGTACTACTTCTTACTGGGTATTACATCGACTTAGATGCCTCTTCTGTGTTCTACTATGGTGCTTTTAGTGTCTCCGCATACCACAGCACGCCACATAGCTTTGCAGACGATAAATGTAACCGTTTCAGACAGAAGAGCGGATAATGTGACGATCTGGCTTAAGTCGATTCGATAACAAATGACGAAATCGGACGGATTTCTCAGTTTTTTACTACATATTGACACTTTTCACATTCTCCCATGCACCTCGGCAACTAGTCCACTTTCATGCAAAATTTTAAGTTCCTAGCTCATGTCCACGTCACGAAAGGAGTGTAAGAAGTCAATAATCGATACCTAAAACTTGAATTGTACTACATCTTACTGGCTATTACATCAACTTAGATGCTTCATCTAAAATCTAATATGGTGCTTTTAGTGTCTCCGCATACCGCAGCACGCGACATAGCCTTGCAGACGATAAGTGCAACCGTTTCAGAGAGAAGAGTGGAAAATATGACGATCTGGCTTTAAGTCGATTCGATAACAAATGACGAAAACGGACGGATTTCTCAGGTTTTTACTACATATGAACGCTTTTCACATTCTCCTGTGCAACTCGGCTGCTAGTCCTCCTTTCATGCAGAATCTTAAGGTCCTAGCTCATGTCCAAGGCACCAAAGCCAGCTAAAAAGTCTATAATCGATATATAAAACTTGAATTGTAGTACTTCTTATTGGATATTACATCAACTTTGAGGCTTCATCTGTGTTCTAATATGGTGCTTTTTGTGTCTCCGCATACCGCAGCACGCGACATAGCTATGCAGACGATAAGTACAACCGTTTCAGAAAGAAGAGCGGCCAATGTGACGTTCTGGCTTTAAGTCGATTCGATAACAAATGCCGAAAACGGACGGATTTCTTAGGTTTTTACTACATATGAACACTTTTCACATTCTCCCGTGCAATTCGGCTGCTAGTCCTCCTTTCATGCAGAAACTTAAGGTCCTAGCTCATGTCCAAGGCACCAAAGCCAGCTAAAAAGTCAATAATCGATCCCTAAATCTTGAATTGTACTACTTCTTACTGGCTATTACATCAACTTAGATGCTTCATCTGTGTTCTACTATGGTGCTTTTACTGTCTCCGCATACCGCAGCACGCGACATAGCTTTGCAGACGATTAGTACAACCGTTTCAGAGAGAAGTGCGGCCAATGTGACGATCTGGCTTTAAGTCGATTCGATAACAAATGACGAAAACGGACGGATTTCTCAGGTTTTTACTACATATGAACACTTTTTACATTCTCCCGTGCAACTGGGCTGCTAGTCCTCCTTTCATGCAGAATCTTAAGGTCCTAGCTCATGTCCAAGACACCAAAGCCAGCTAAAAAGTCTATAATCGATATATATAACTTGAATTGTACTACCCCTTACTGGATATTATATCAACCTAGGAGCTTCATCTGTGTTCTACTATGGTGCTTTTAGTGTCTCCACATACCGCAGCACGCGACATAGCTTTGCAGACGATTAGTACAACCATTTCAGAGAGCAGGGCAACCAATGTGACGATCTGGCTTTAAGTCGATTCGATAACAAATGACGAAAACGGACGGATTTCTCAGGTTTTTACTACATCTGAACACTTTTCAAATTCTCCCGTGCAACTCGGCTGCTAGTCCTCCTTTCATGCAGAATCTTAAGGTCATAGCTCATGTCCAAGACAGCAAAGCCAGCTAAAAAGTCTATAACCGATATATAAAACTTGAATTGTACTACTTCTTACTGGATATTATATCAAATTAGGAGCTTCATCTGTGTTCTACTATGGTGCTTTTAGTGTCTCCACATACCGCAGCACGCGACATAGCTTTGCAGACGATTAGTACAACCGTTTCAGAGAGAAGGGCCGCCAATGTGACGATCTGGCTTTAAGTCGATTCGATAACAAATGACGAAAACGGACGGATTTCTCAGGTTTTTACTACATATGAAAACTTTTCACATTCTACCGTGCAACGCAGCTGCTAGTCCTCCTTTCATGCAAAATCTTAAGTTCCTAGCTCATGTCCAAGGCATGAAAGGAGGGTAAAAAGTCAATAATCGATACCTAAAACTTGAGTTGTACTTCATCTTATTGGCTATTACATCAACTTAGAAGCTTCATCTGTGTTCTACTATGGTGCTTTTAGTGTCTCCGCATACCGAGGCACGCGACATAGCTTTGCAGACGATTAGTACAACCGTTTCAGAGAGAAAGGCGGCCAATGTGACGATCTGGCTTTAAGTCGATTCGATAACAAATGACGAAAACGGACGGATTTCTCAGGTTTTTACTACATATGAACACTTTTTACATTCTCCCGTGCAACGCGGCTGCTAGTCCTCCTTTCATGCAGAATCTGAAGGTCCTAGCTCATGTCCAAGGCACAAAAGCCAGCTAAAAAGTCTATAATCGATATATAAAACTTGAATTGTACTACTCCTTAGTGGATATTACATCAACTTAGAAGCTTAATCTGTGTTCTAATATGGTGCTTTTAGTGTCTCCGCATACCGCAGCACGCGACATAGCTGTGCAGTCGATAAGTACAACCGTTTCAGAAAGAAGAGCGGCCAATGTGACGTTCTGGCTTTAAGTCGATTCCATAACAAATGCCGAAAACAGATGTATTTCTTAGGTTTTTACTACTTATGAACACTTTTCACATTCTCCCGTGCAACTCGGCTGCTAGTCCTCCTTTCATGCAGAATCTTAAGGTCCTAGCTCATGTCCAAGGCACCAAAGCCATCTAAAAAGTCAATAATCGATACCTAAAACTTGAATTGTACTACTTCTTACTGGGTATTACATCGACTTAGATGCCTCATCTATGTTCTACTATGGTGCTTTTAGTGTCTCCGCATACCGCAGCACGCCACATAGCTTTGCAGACGATAAATGTAACCGTTTCAGACAGAAGAGCCTATAATGTGACGATCTGGCTTAAGTCGATTCGATAACAAATGACGAAATCGGACGGATTTCTCAGTTTTTTACTACATATTGACACTTTTCACATTCTCCCTTGCACCTCGGCTGCTAGTCCACTTTAATGCAAAATTTTAAGTGAATAGCTCATGTCCAAGTCACGAAAGGAGGGTAAGAAGTCAATAATCGATACCTAAAACTTGAATTGTACTACATCTTACTGGCTATTACATCAACTTAGATGCTTCATCTAAAATCTAATATGGTTCTTTTAGTGTCTCCGCATATCGCAGCACGCGACATAGCTTTGCAGACGATAAGTGCAACCGTTTCAGAGAGAAGAGCGGCCAATATGACGATCTGGCTTTAAGTCGATTCGATAACAAACGACGAAAACGGACGGATTTCTCAGGTTTTTACTACATATGAACACTTTTCACATTCTCCCGTGCAACGCGGCTGCTAGTCCTCCTTTCATGCAGAATCTTAAGGTCCTAGCTCATGTCCAAGGCACCAAAGCCAGCTAAAAAGTCTATAATCGATATATATAACTTGAATTGTACTACTTCTTACTGGATATTATATCAACCTAGGAGCTTCATCTGTGTTCTACTATGGTGCTTTTAGTGTCTCCATATACCGCAGCACGCGACATAGCTTTGCAGACGATTAGTACAACCGTTTCAGAGAGAAGCGTCGCCAATGTGACGATCTGGCTTTAAGTCGATTCGATAACAAATGACGAAAACGGACGGATTTCTCAGGTTTTTACTACATATGAACACTTTTCACATCCTCCCATGCAACGCGGCTACTAGTCCTCCTTTCATGCAAAATCTTAAGTTCCTAGCTCATGTCCAAGGCACGAAAAGATGGCAAAAAGTCAATAATCGATTCCTAAAACTTGAATTGTACTACATCTTACCGGCTATTACATCAACTTTGAAGCTTCATCTGTGTTCTACTATGGTGCTTTTAGTGTCTCCGCATACCGCAGCACGCGACATAGCTTTGCAGACGATTAGTACAACCGTTTCAGAGAGAAGGGCATCCAATTTGACGATCTGGCTTTAAGTCGATTCGATAACAAATGACGAAAACGGACGGATTTCTCAGGTTTTTACTACATATGAAAACTTTTCACATTCTAACGTGCAACGCAGCTGCTAGTCTTCCTTTCATGCAAAATCGTAAGTTCCTAGCTCAGGTCCAAGGCACGAAAGGAGGGTAAAAAGTCAATAATCGATACCTAAAACTTGAATTGTACTACATCTTATTGGCTATTACATATACTTAGAAGCTTCATCTGTGTTCTACTATGGTGCTTTTAGTGTCTCCGCATACCGCAGCACGCGACATAGCTTTGCAGACGATTAGTACAACCGTTTCAGAGAGAAAGGCGGCCAATGTGACGATCTGGCTTTAAGTCGATTCGATAACAAATGACGAAAACGGAAGGATTTCTCAGGTTTTTACTACATATGAACACTTTTCACATTCTCCCGTGCAACGCGGCTGCTAGTCCTCCTTTCATGCAGAATCTGAAGGTCCTAGCTCATATCCAAGGCACCAAAGCCAGCTAAAAGTCTATAATCGATATATAAAACTTGAATTGAACTACTCCTTAGTGGATATTACTTCAACTTAGAAGCTTCATCTGTGTTCTAATATGGTGCTTTTAGTGTCTCCGCATACCGCAGCACGCGACATAGCTATGCAGACGATAAGTACAACCGTTTCAGAAAGAAGAGCGGCCAATGTGACGTTCTGGCTTTAAGTCGATTCGATAACAAATGCCGAAAACAGATGGATTTCTTAGGTTATTACTACATATGAACACTTTTCACATTCTCCCGTGCAACTCGGCTGCTAGTCCTCCTTTCATGCAGAATCTTAAGGTCCTAGCTCATGTCCAAGGATCCAAAGCCATCTAAAAAGTCAATAATCGACACCTAAAACTTGAAATGTACTACTTCTTACTGGCTATTACATCAACTTAGATGCTTCATCTAAAATCTAATATGGTGCTTTTAGTGTCTCCGCATACCGCAGCACGCGACATAGCTTTGCAGACGATAAGTGTAACCGTTTCAGACAGAAGAGCGGCCAATATGACGATCTGGCTTTAAGTCGATTCGATAACAAACGACGAAAACGGACGGATTTCTCAGGTTCTTACTAAATATGAACACTTTTCACATTCTCCCGTGCCACTGGGCTGCTAGTCCTCCTTTCATGCAGAATCTTAAGGTCCTAGCTCATGTCCAAGACACCAAAGCCATCTAAAAAGTCTATAATCAATATATAAAATTTGAATTGTACTACTTCTTACTGGATATAATATCAACTTAGGAGCTTCATCTGTGTTCTACTATGGTGCTTTTAATGTCTCCGCACACCGCAGCACGCGACACAGCTTTGCAGACGAAAAGTACAACCGTTTTAGAGAGAAGAGCGGCCAATGTGACGTTCTGGCGTTAAGTCGATTCGATAACAAACCCCGAATACGGACGGATTTCTCAGGTTTTTACTACATATGAAAACTTTTCACATTCTCCCGTGCAACGCGGCTGCTAGTCCTCCTTTCATGCAATATCTTAAGTTCCTAGCCCATGTCCAAGGCACCAAAGAAGGGTAAAAAGTCAATAATCGATACCTAAAACTTGAATTGTACTACGTCTTACTGGCTATTACATCAACTTAGAAGCTTCATCTGTGTTCTACTATGGTGCTTTTAGTGTCTCCGCATACCGCAGCACGTGACATAGCTTTTCAGACGATAAGTACAACTGTTTCGGAGAGGAGGTCGGCCAATTTAACGATCTGGCTTTAAGTCGATTCGATAACAAATGATGAAAACGGACGGATTTCTCAGGTTTTTACTACATATGAACACTTTTCACATTCTCCCGTGCAACGCGGCTGCTAGTCCTCCTTTCTTACAGAATCTTAAGTCCCTAGCTCATGTCCAAGGCACCAAAGCCAGCTAAAAACTCTATAATCGATATATAAAACTTGAATTGTACTACTTCTTAGTGGATATTACATCAACTTAGAAGCTTCATCTGTGTTATAATATGGTGCTTTTAGTGTCTCCGCATACCGCAGCACGCCACATAGCTTTGCAGACGATAAATGTAACCGTTTCAGACAGAAGAGCGGCCAATGTGACGATCCGGCTTAAGTCGATTCGATAACAAATGTCGAAGTCGGACGGATTTCTCAGTTTTTTACTACATATGGACAGCTTTCACATTCTCCCGTGCACCTCGAGTGCTGGTCCTCCTATCATGCAAAATCTTAAGTTCCTAGCTCATGTCCAAGTGACGAAACGAGGGTAAGAAGTCAATAATCGATACCTAAAACTTGAATTGTACTACATCTTACTAGCTATTACATCAAATTAGATGCTTCATCTAAAATCTAATATGGTGCTTTTAGTGTCTCCGCATACCGCAGCACGCGACATAGCTTTGCAGACGATAAATGTAACCGTTTCAGAAAGAAGTGCGGCCAATGTGACGATCTGGCTTTAAGTCGATTCGATAACAAATGACGAAAACGGACGGATTTCTAAGGTTTTTACTACATATGAACACTTTTCACAATCTCCCGTGCAACGCGGCTGTTAGTCCTCCTTTCATGCAAAATCGTAAGTTCCTAGCTCAGGTCCAAGGCACGAAAGGAGGGTAAAAAGTCAATAATCGATACCTAAAACTTGAATTGTACTACATCTTATTGGCTATTACATCAACTTAGAAGCTTCATCTGTGTTCTACTATGGTGCTTTTAGTGTCTCCGCATACCGCAGCACGCGACATAGCTTTGCAGACGATTAGTACAACCGTTTCAGAGAGAAAGGCGGCCAATGTGACGATCTGGCTTTAAGTCGATTCGATAACAAATGACGAAAACGGAAGGATTTCTCAGGTTTTTACTACATATGAACACTTTTCACATTCTCCCGTGCAACGCGGCTGCTAGTCCTCCTTTCATGCAGAATCTGAAGGTCCTAGCTCATGTCCAAGGCACCAAAGCCAGCTAAAAGTCTATAATCGATATATAAAACTTGAATTGTACTACTCCTTAGTGGATATTACATCAACTTAGAAGCTTCATCTGTGTTCTAATATGGTGCTTTTAGTGTCTCCGCATACCGCAGCACGCGACATAGCTATGCAGACGATAAGTACAACCGTTTCAGAAAGAAGAGCGGCCAATGTGACGTTCTGGCTTTAAGTCGATTCGATAACAAATGCCGAAAACAGATGGATTTCTTAGGTTATTACTACATATGAACACTTTTCACATTCTCCCGTGCAACTCGGCTGCTAGTCCTCCTTTCATGCAGAATCTTAAGGTCCTAGCTCATGTCCAAGGATCCAAAGCCATCTAAAAAGTCAATAATCGACACCTAAAACTTGAAATGTACTACTTCTTACTGGCTATTACATCAACTTAGATGCTTCATCTAAAATCTAATATGGTGCTTTTAGTGTCTCCGCATACCGCAGCACGCGACATAGCTTTGCAGACGATAAGTGTAACCGTTTCAGACAGAAGAGCGGCCAATATGACGATCTGGCTTTAAGTCGATTCGATAACAAACGACGAAAACGGACGGATTTCTCAGGTTCTTACTAAATATGAACACTTTTCACATTCTCCCGTGCCACTGGGCTGCTAGTCCTCCTTTCATGCAGAATCTTAAGGTCCTAGCTCATGTCCAAGACACCAAAGCCATCTAAAAAGTCTATAATCAATATATAAAATTTGAATTGTACTACTTCTTACTGGATATAATATCAACTTAGGAGCTTCATCTGTGTTCTACTATGGTGCTTTTAATGTCTCCGCACACCGCAGCACGCGACACAGCTTTGCAGACGAAAAGTACAACCGTTTTAGAGAGAAGAGCGGCCAATGTGACGTTCTGGCGTTAAGTCGATTCGATAACAAACCCCGAAAACGGACGGATTTCTCAGGTTTTTACTACATATGAAAACTTTTCACATTCTCCCGTGCAACGCGGCTGCTAGTCCTCCTTTCATGCAATATCTTAAGTTCCTAGCCCATGTCCAAGGCACCAAAGAAGGGTAAAAAGTCAATAATCGATACCTAAAACTTGAATTGTACTACGTCTTACTGGCTATTACATCAACTTAGAAGCTTCATCTGTGTTCTACTATGGTGCTTTTAGTGTCTCCGCATACCGCAGCACGCGACATAGCTTTGCAGACGATTAGTACAACCGTTTCAGAGAGAAAGGCGGCCAATGTGACGATCTGGCTTTAAGTCGATTCGATAACAAATGACGAAAACGGAAGGATTTCTCAGGTTTTTACTACATATGAACACTTTTCACATTCTCCCGTGCAACGCGGCTGCTAGTCCTCCTTTCTTACAGAATCTTAAGTCCCTAGCTCATGTCCAAGGCACCAAAGCCAGCTAAAAACTCTATAATCGATATATAAAACTTGAATTGTACTACTTCTTAGTGGATATTACATCAACTTAGAAGCTTCATCTGTGTTATAATATGGTGCTTTTAGTGTCTCCGCATACCGCAGCACGCCACATAGCTTTGCAGACGATAAATGTAACCGTTTCAGACAGAAGAGCGGCCAATGTGACGATCCGGCTTAAGTCGATTCGATAACAAATGTCGAAGTCGGACGGATTTCTCAGTTTTTTACTACATATGGACACCTTTCACATTCTCCCGTGCACCTCGAGTGCTGGTCCTCCTATCATGCAAAATCTTAAGTTCCTAGCTCATGTCCAAGTGACGAAACGAGGGTAAGAAGTCAATAATCGATACCTAAAACTTGAATTGTACTACATCTTACTAGCTATTACATCAAATTAGATGCTTCATCTAAAATCTAATATGGTGCTTTTAGTGTCTCCGCATACCGCAGCACGCGACATAGCTTTGCAGACGATAAATGTAACCGTTTCAGAAAGAAGTGCGGCCAATGTGACGATCTGGCTTTAAGTCGATTCGATAACAAATGACGAAAACGGACGGATTTCTAAGGTTTTTACTACATATGAACACTTTTCACAATCTCCCGTGCAACGCGGCTGTTAGTCCTCCTTTCATGCAAAATTTTAAGTTCCTAGCTCATGTCCAAGGCATCAAAGAAGGGTAAAAAAATAATCGATACCTAAAACTTGAATTGTACTACGTCTTACTGGCTATTACATCAACTTAGAAGCTTCATCTGTGTTCCACTATGATGCTTTTAGTGTCTCCGCATACCGCAGCACACGACATAGCTTTGCAGACGATAAGTACAACCGTTTCAGAGAGAAGAGCGGCCAATGTGACGATATGGCTTTAAGTCGATTCGATAACAAATGACGAAATCGGACGGATTTCTCATTTTTTTACTACATATGGACACTTTTCACATTCTCCCGTCCAACTGGGCTGCTAGTCCTCCTTTCATGCAAAATCTTAAGGTCCTAGCTCATGTACAAGACACCAAAGCCAGCTAAAAAGTCTATAACCGATATATAAAACTTGAATTGTACAACTTCTTACTGGATATTATATTAACTTAGGAGCTTCATCTGTGTTCTGCTATGGTGCTTTTAGTGTCTCCGCATACCGCAGCACGCGACATAGCTTTGCAGACGATTAGTACAACCGTTTCTGAGAGAAGGGCGGCCAATGTGACTATCTGGCTTTAAGTCGATTCGATAACAAATGACGAAAACGGACCGATTTCTCAGGTTTTTACTACATAGGAACGCTTTTCACATTCTCCCGTGCAACGCGGCTGCTAGTCCTCCTTTCATGCAAAATCTTAAGTTCCTAGCTCATGTCCAAGGCACCAAAGAAGGGTAAAAAGTCAATAATCGATACCTAAAACTTGTATTGTACTACATCTTACTGGCTATTACATCAACTTAGATGCTTCATCTAAGTTCTAAGATGGTGCTTTTAGTGTCTCCGCATACCGCAGCACGCGACATAGCTTTGCACACGATAAATGTAACCGTTTCAGACAGAAGTGCGGCCAATGTGACGATCTGGCTTTAAGTCGATTCGATAACAAATGACGAAAACGGACGGATTTCTCAGGTTTTTACTACATATGTATACTTTTCACATTCTCACGTGCAACGCGGCTGCTAGTCCTCCTTTCATGCAAAATTTTAAGTTCCTAGCTCATGTCCAAGGCACCAAAGAAGGGTAAAAAGTCAATAATCGATACCTAAAACTTGTATTGTACTACATCTTACTGACTATTACATCAACTTAGAAGCTTCATCTGTGTTCCACTATGATGCTTTTAGTGTCTCCACATACCGCAGCACACGACATAGCTTTGCAGACGATTAGTACAACCGTTTCAGAGAGAAGGGCGGCCAATGTGACGATCTGGTTTTAAGTCGATTCGATAGCAAATGACGAAAACGGACGGATTTCTCAGGTTTTTTCTACATACGAACACTTTTACATCCTCTCGTGCAACGCGTCTGCTAGTCCTCCTTTCATGCAAAATCTTAAGTTCCTAGCTCATGTCCAAGGCACGAAAGGAGGGTAAAAAGTCAATAATCGATACCTAAAACTTGAATTGTACTACACCTTACTGGCTATTACATCAACTTAGAAGCTTCATCTGTGTTCTACTATGGTGCTTTTAGTGTCTTCGCATACCGCAGCACGCGACATAGCTTTGCAGACGATTGGTACAACCGTTTCAGAGAGAAGGGCGGCCAATGTGACGATCTGGCTTTAAGTCGATTCGATAACAAATGACGAAAACGGACGGATTTCTCAGGTTTTTACTACATATGAACACTTTTCACATTCTCCCGTGCAACGCGGCTGCTAGTCCTCCTTTCATGCAATATCTTAATTTCCTAGCTCATGTACAAGGCACCAAAGAAGGGTAGAAAGTCAATAATCGATTAGTAAAACTTGAACTGCACTACTTCATACTGGCTATTACATCAACTTGGATGCTTCATCTGTGTTCCACTATGGTGCTTTTAGTGTCTCCGCATACCGCAGCTCACGACATAGCTTTGCAGACGATAAGTACAACCGTTTCAGAGAGAAGAGCGGCCAATATGTCGATCTGGCTTTAGGTCGATTCGATAACAAACGACGAAAACGGACGGATTTCTCAGGTTTTTACTACATATGGAAACTTATCACATTCTCCCGTGCAACGCGGCTGCTAGTCCTCCTTTCATGCAAAATTTTAAGTTCCTAGCTCATGTCCAAGGCACCAAAGAAGGGTAAAAAGTCAATAATCGATACCTAAAACTGGTATTGTACTACATCTTACTGACTATTACATCAACTTAGAAGCTTCATCTGTGTTCCACTATGATGCTTTTAGTGTCTCCACATACCGCAGCACACGACATAGCTTTGCAGACGACAAGTACAACCGTTTCAGAGAGAAGGGCGGCCAATGTGACGATCTGGCTTTAAGTGGATTCGATAACAAATGACGAAATCAGACGGATTTCTAAGTTTTTTAATAAATATGGACACTTTTCACATTCTCCCGTGCAACGCGGCTGCTAGTCCTCCTTTCATGCATAATCTCAAGGTCTTAGCTGATGTCCAAGGCACCAAAGCCAGCTGAAAAGTCTATCATCGATATATAAAACTTGAATTGTACTACTTCTTAGAGGATATTACAGCAACATAGAAGCTTCATCTGTGCTGCACTATGATGCTTTTAGTGCCTCCGCATACCGCAGCACGCGACATTGCTTTGCAGACGATTAGTACAACCGTTTCAGAAAGAAGGGCGGCCAATGTTACGATCTGGTTTTAAGTCCATTCGATAACAAATGACGAAAACGGACGGATTTCTAAGTTTTTACTACATATGAACACTTTTGACATTCTCCCGTGCAACGCGGGTGCTAGTCATCCTTTCATGCAGAATCTTAAGGTCCTAGCTCATGTCCAAGGCACCAAAGCCAGCTAAAAAGTCTATAATCGATATATAAAACTTGAATTGTACTACTTCTTAGTGGATATTACATCAACTTAGAAGCTTTATCTGTGTTCTATTATGGTGGTTTTAGTGTCTCCGCATACCGCAGCACGCGACGTAGCTATGCAGACGATAAGTACAACCGTTTCAGAAAGAAGAGCGGCCAATGTGACGTTCTGGCTTTAAGTCGATGCGATAACAAATGCCGAAAACGGACGGATTTCTCAGGTTTTTACTACATATGAACACTTTTCACATTCTCCCGTGCAACTCGGCTGCTAGTCTTCCTTTCATGCAGAATGTTTAGGTCCTAGCTCATGTCCAAGGCACCAAAGCCATCTAAAAAGTCAATAATCGATACCTAAAACTTGTATTGTACTACATCTTACTGACTATTACATCAACTTAGAAGCTTCATCTGTGTTCCACTATGATGCTTTTAGTGTCTCCACATACCGCAGCACACGACATAGCTTTGCAGACGATAAATGTAACCGTTTCAGACAGAAGAGTGGCCAATGTGACGATCCGGCTTTAGTCGATTCGATAACATATGTCGAAATCGGGCGGATATCTCAGTTTTTTACTACATATGGCCACTTTTCACATTCTCCCGTGCACCTCGAGTGCTAGTCCTCCTTTCATGCAAAATCTTAAGTTCCTAGCTCATGTCCAAGACACCAAAGCCAGCTAAAAAGTCTATAACCGAAATATAAATCTTGAATTGTACTACTTCTTACTGGATATTATATCAACTTAGGAGCTTCATCTGTGTTCTACTATGGTGCTTTTAGTGTCTCCGCATACCGCAGCACGCGACATAGCTTTGCAGACGATTAGTACAACCGTTTCAGACAGAAGTGCAGTCAATGTGACGATCTGGCTTTAAGTCGATTCGATAACAAATGACGAAAACGGACGGATTTCTCAGATTTTTACTACATATGAACACTTTTCACATTCTCACGTGCAACGCAGCTGCTTGTCCTCCTTTCATGCAAACTTTTATGTTCCTAGCTCATGTCCAAGGCACCAAAGAAGGGTAAGAAGTCAATAATCGATACCTAAAACTTGATTTGTACTACATCTTACTAGCTATTACATCAACTTAGATGCTTCATCTAAAATCTAATATGGTGCTTTTAGTGTCTCCGCATACCGCAGCACTCGACATAGCTTTGCACACGATAAATGTAACCGTTTCAGACAGAAGTGCGGCCAATGTGACGATCTGGCTTTAAGTCGATTCGATAACAAATGATGAAAACTGATGGATTTCTCAGGTTTTTACTACATATGAACACTTTTCACATTCTCACGTGCAACGCGGCTGCTAGTCCTCCTTTCATGCAAAATGTTAAGTTCCTGGCTCATGTCCAAGGCACCAATGAAGGGTAAAAAGTCAATAATCGGTACCTAAAACTTGTATTGTACTACATCTTACTGGCTATTATATCAACTTAGAAGCTTCATCTGTGTTCTACTATGATGCTTTTAGTGTCTCTGCATACCGCAGCACACGACATAGCTTTGCAGACGATAAGTACAACCGTTTCAGAGAGAAGAGCAGCAAATATGACGATCTGGCTTTAAGTCGATTCGGTAACAAATGACGAAAACGGACGGATTTCTCAGGTTTTTACTACATATGAACACTTTTCACATTCTCCCGTGCAACGCGGCTGCTAGTCCTCCTTTCATGCAGAATCTTAAGGTCCTAGCTCAAGTCCAAGGCACCAAAGCCAGCTAAAAACTCTATAATCGATATATAAAACTTGAATTGTACTACTTCTTAGTGGATATTACATCAACTTAGAAGCTTCATCTGTATTATAATATGGTGCTTTTAGTGTCTCCGCATACCGCAGCACGCCACATAGCTTTGCAGACGATAAATGTAACCGTTTCAGACAGAAGAGCGGCCAATGTGACGATCCGGCTTAAGTCGATTCGATAACAAATGTCGAAGTCGGACGGATTTCTCAGTTTTTTACTACATATGGACACCTTTCACATTCTCCCGTGCACCTCGAGTGCTGGTCCTCCTATCATGCAAAATCTTAAGTTCCTAGCTCATGTCCAAGTGACGAAACGAGGGTAAGAAGTCAATAATCGATACCTAAAACTTGAATTGTACTACATCTTACTAGCTATTACATCAAATTAGATGCTTCATCTAAAATCTAATATGGTGCTTTTAGTGTCTCCGCATACCGCAGCACGCGACATAGCTTTGCAGACGATAAATGTAACCGTTTCAGAAAGAAGTGCGGCCAATGTGACGATCTGGCTTTAAGTCGATTCGATAACAAATGACGAAAACGGACGGATTTCTAAGGTTTTTACTACATATGAACACTTTTCACAATGTCCCGTGCAACGCGGCTGTTAGTCCTCCTTTCATGCAAAATCGTAAGTTCCTAGCTCAGGTCCAAGGCACGAAAGGAGGGTAAAAAGTCAATAATCGATACCTAAAACTTGAATTTTACTACATCTTATTGGCTATTACATCAACTTAGAAGCTTCATCTGTGTTCTACTATGGTGCTTTTAGTGTCTCCGCATACCGCAGCACGCGACATAGCTTTGCAGACGATTAGTACAACCGTTTCAGAGAGAAAGGCGGCCAATGTGACGATCTGGCTTTAAGTCGATTCGATAACAAATGACGAAAACGGAAGGATTTCTCAGGTTTTTACTACATATGAACACTTTTCACATTCTCCCGTGCAACGCGGCTGCTAGTCCTCCTTTCATGCAGAATCTGAAGGTCCTAGCTCATGTCCAAGGCACCAAAGCCAGCTAAAAGTCTATAATCGATATATAAAACTTGAATTGTACTACTCCTTAGTGGATATTACATCAACTTAGAAGCTTCATCTGTGTTCTAATATGGTGCTTTTAGTGTCTCCGCATACCGCAGCACGCGACATAGCTATGCAGACGATAAGTACAACCGTTTCAGAAAGAAGAGCGGCCAATGTGACGTTCTGGCTTTAAGTCGATTCGATAACAAATGCCGAAAACAGATGGATTTCTTAGGTTATTACTACATGTGAACACTTTTCACATTCTCCCGTGCAACTCGGCTGCTAGTCCTCCTTTCATGCAGAATCTTAAGGTCCTAGCTCATGTCCAAGGATCCAAAGCCATCTAAAAAGTCAATAATCGACACCTAAAACTTGAAATGTACTACTTCTTACTGGCTATTACATCAACTTAGATGCTTCATCTAAAATCTAATATGGTGCTTTTAGTGTCTCCGCATACCGCAGCACGCGACATAGCTTTGCAGACGATAAGTGTAACCGTTTCAGACAGAAGAGCGGCCAATATGACGATCTGGCTTTAAGTCGATTCGATAACAAACGACGAAAACGGACGGATTTCTCAGGTTCTTACTAAATATGAACACTTTTCACATTCTCCCGTGCCACTGGGCTGCTAGTCCTCCTTTCATGCAGAATCTTAAGGTCCTAGCTCATGTCCAAGACACCAAAGCTATCTAAAAAGTCTATAATCAATATATAAAATTTGAATTGTACTACTTCTTACTGGATATAATATCAACTTAGGAGCTTCATCTGTGTTCTACTATGGTGCTTTTAATGTCTCCGCACACCGCAGCACGCGACACAGCTTTGCAGACGAAAAGTACAACCGTTTTAGAGAGAAGAGCGGCCAATGTGACGTTCTGGCGTTAAGTCGATTCGATAACAAACCCCGAAAACGGACGGATTTCTCAGGTTTTTACTACATATGAAAACTTTTCACATTCTCCCGTGCAACGCGGCTGCTAGTCCTCCTTTCATGCAATATCTTAAGTTCCTAGCCCATGTCCAAGGCACCAAAGAAGGGTAAAAAGTCAATAATCGATACCTAAAACTTGAATTATACTACGTCTTACTGGCTATTACATCAACTTAGAAGCTTCATCTGTGTTCTACTATGGTGCTTTTAGTGTCTCCGCATACCGCAGCACGCGACATAGCTTTGCAGACGATTAGTACAACCGTTTCAGAGAGAAAGGCGGCCAATGTGACGATCTGGCTTTAAGTCGATTCGATAACAAATGACGAAAACGGAAGGATTTCTCAGGTTTTTACTACATATGAACACTTTTCACATTCTCCCGTGCAACGCGGCTGCTAGTCCTCCTTTCTTACAGAATCTTAAGTCCCTAGCTCATGTCCAAGGCACCAAAGCCAGCTAAAAACTCTATAATCGATATATAAAACTTGAATTGTACTATTTCTTAGTGGATATTACATCAACTTAGAAGCTTCATCTGTGTTATAATATGGTGCTTTTAGTGTCTCCGCATACCGCAGCACGCCACATAGCTTTGCAGACGATAAATGTAACCGTTTCAGACAGAAGAGCGGCCAATGTGACGATCCGGCTTAAGTCGATTCGATAACAAATGTCGAAGTCGGACGGATTTCTCAGTTTTTTACTACATATGGACACCTTTCACATTCTCCCGTGCACCTCGAGTGCTGGTCCTCCTATCATGCAAAATCTTAAGTTCCTAGCTCATGTCCAAGTGACGAAACGAGGGTAAGAAGTCAATAATCGATACCTAAAACTTGAATTGTACTACATCTTACTAGCTATTACATCAAATTAGATGCTTCATCTAAAATCTAATATGGTGCTTTTAGTGTCTCCGCATACCGCAGCACGCGACATAGCTTTGCAGACGATAAATGTAACCGTTTCAGAAAGAAGTGCGGCCAATGTGACGATCTGGCATTAAGTCGATTCGATAACAAATGACGAAAACGGACGGATTTCTAAGGTTTTTACTACATATGAACACTTTTCACAATGTCCCGTGCAACGCGGCTGTTAGTCCTCCTTTCATGCAAAATCGTAAGTTCCTAGCTCAGGTCCAAGGCACGAAAGGAGGGTAAAAAGTCAATAATCGATACCTAAAACTTGAATTTTACTACATCTTATTGGCTATTACATCAACTTAGAAGCTTCATCTGTGTTCTACTATGGTGCTTTTAGTGTCTCCGCATACCGCAGCACGCGACATAGCTTTGCAGACGATTAGTACAACCGTTTCAGAGAGAAAGGCGGCCAATGTGACGATCTGGCTTTAAGTCGATTCGATAACAAATGACGAAAACGGAAGGATTTCTCAGGTTTTTACTACATATGAACACTTTTCACATTCTCCCGTGCAACGCGGCTGCTAGTCCTCCTTTCATGCAGAATCTGAAGGTCCTAGCTCATGTCCAAGGCACCAAAGCCAGCTAAAAGTCTATAATCGATATATAAAACTTGAATTGTACTACTCCTTAGTGGATATTACATCAACTTAGAAGCTTCATCTGTGTTCTAATATGGTGCTTTTAGTGTCTCCGCATACCGCAGCACGCGACATAGCTATGCAGACGATAAGTACAACCGTTTCAGAGAGAAGAGCGGCCAATGTGACGTTCTGGCTTTAAGTCGATTCGATAACAAATGCCGAAAACAGATGGATTTCTTAGGTTATTACTACATATGAACACTTTTCACATTCTCCCGTGCAACTCGGCTGCTAGTCCTCCTTTCATGCAGAATCTTAAGGTCCTAGCTCATGTCCAAGGATCCAAAGCTATCTAAAAAGTCAATAATCGACACCTAAAACTTGAAATGTACTACTTCTTACTGGCTATTACATCAACTTAGATGCTTCATCTAAAATCTAATATGGTGCTTTTAGTGTCTCCGCATACCGCAGCACGCGACATAGCTTTGCAGACGATAAGTGTAACCGTTTCAGACAGAAGAGCGGCCAATATGACGATCTGGCTTTAAGTCGATTCGATAACAAACGACGAAAACGGACGGATTTCTCAGGTTCTTACTAAATATGAACACTTTTCACATTCTCCCGTGCCACTGGGCTGCTAGTCCTCCTTTCATGCAGAATCTTAAGGTCCTAGCTCATGTCCAAGACACCAAAGCCATCTAAAAAGTCTATAATCAATATATAAAATTTGAATTGTACTACTTCTTACTGGATATAATATCAACTTAGGAGCTTCATCTGTGTTCTACTATGGTGCTTTTAATGTCTCCGCACACCGCAGCACGCGACACAGCTTTGCAGACGAAAAGTACAACCGTTTTAGAGAGAAGAGCGGCCAATGTGACGTTCTGGCGTTAAGTCGATTCGATAACAAACCCCGAAAACGGACGGATTTCTCAGGTTTTTACTACATATGAAAACTTTTCACATTCTCCCGTGCAACGCGGCTGCTAGTCCTCCTTTCATGCAATATCTTAAGTTCCTAGCCCATGTCCAAGGCACCAAAGAAGGGTAAAAAGTTAATAATCGATACCTAAAACTTGAATTGTACTACGTCTTACTGGCTATTACATCAACTTAGAAGCTTCATCTGTGTTCTACTATGGTGCTTTTAGTGTCTCCGCATACCGCAGCACGCGACATAGCTTTGCAGACGATTAGTACAACCGTTTCAGAGAGAAAGGCGGCCAATGTGACGATATGGCTTTAAGTCGATTCGATAACAAATGACGAAATCGGACGGATTTCTCATTTTTTTACTACATATGGACACTTTTCACATTCTCCCGTCCAACTGGGCTGCTAGTCCTCCTTTCATGCAAAATCTTAAGGTCCTAGCTCATGTACAAGACACCAAAGCCAGCTAAAAAGTCTATAACCGATATATAAAACTTGAATTGTACAACTTCTTACTGGATATTATATTAACTTAGGAGCTTCATCTGTGTTCTGCTATGGTGCTTTTAGTGTCTCCGCATACCGCAGCACGCGACATAGCTTTGCAGACGATTAGTACAACCGTTTCTGAGAGAAGGGCGGCCAATGTGACTATCTGGCTTTAAGTCGATTCGATAACAAATGACGAAAACGGACCGATTTCTCAGGTTTTTACTACATAGGAACGCTTTTCACATTCTCCCGTGCAACGCGGCTGCTAGTCCTCCTTTCATGCAAAATCTTAAGTTCCTAGCTCATGTCCAAGGCACCAAAGGAGGATAAAATGTCAATAATCGATTAGTAAAACTTGAACTGTACTACTTCATACTGGCTATTACATCAACTTGGATGCTTCATCTGTGTTCCACTATGGTGCTTTTAGTGTCTCCGCATACCGCAGCTCGCGACGTAGCTTTGCAGACGATAAGTACAACCGTTTCAGAGAGAAGAGCGGCCAATATGACGATCTGGCTTTAAGTCGATTCGATAACAAACGACGAAAACGGACGGATTTCTCAGGTTTTTACTACATATGAAAACTTATCACATTCTCCCCTGCAACGCGGCTGCTAGTCCTCCTTTCATGCAGAATCTCAAGGTCCTAGCTCATGTCCAAGGCACCAAAGAAGGGTAAAAAGTCAATAATCGATACCTAAAACTTGTATTGTACTACATCTTACTGACTATTACATCAACTTAGAAGCTTCATCTGTGTTCCACTATGATGCTTTTAGTGTCTCCACATACCGCAGCACACGACATAGCTTTGCAGACGATAAGTACAACCGTTTCAGAGAGAAGGGCGGCCAATGTGACGATCTGCCTTTAACTGGATTCGATAACAAATGACGAAATCGGACGGATTGCTAAGTTTTTTAATAAATATGGACACTTTTCACATTCTCCCGTGCAACGCGGCTGCTAGTCCTCCTTTCATGCAGAATCTCAAGGTCTTAGCTGATTTCCAAGGCACCAAAGCCAGCTGAAAAGTCTATCATCGATATATAAAACGTGAATTGTACTACTTCTTAGAGGATATTACAGCAACATAGAAGCTTCATCTGTGTTGCACTATGATGCTTTTAGTGCCGCCGCATACCGCAGCACGCGACATAGCTTTGCAGACGATTAGTACAACCGTTTCAGAGAGAAGGGCGGCCAATGTGACGATCTGGTTTTAAGTCGATTCGATAGCAAATGACGAAAACGGACGGATTTCTCAGGTTTTTTCTACATACGAACACTTTTACATCCTCTCGTGCAACGCGTCTGCTAGTCCTCCTTTCATGCAAAATCTTAAGTTCCTAGCTCATGTCCAAGGCACGAAAGGAGGGTAAAAAGTCAATAATCGATACCTAAAACTTGAATTGTACTACACCTTACTGGCTATTACATCAACTTAGAAGCTTCATCTGTGTTCTACTATGGTGCTTTTAGTGTCTTCGCATACCGCAGCACGCGACATAGCTTTGCAGACGATTGGTACAACCGTTTCAGAGAGAAGGGCGGCCAATGTGACGATCTGGCTTTAAGTCGATTCGATAACAAATGACGAAAACGGACGGATTTCTCAGGTTTTTACTACATATGAACACTTTTCACATTCTCCCGTGCAACGCGGCTGCTAGTCCTCCTTTCAAGCAATATCTTAATTTCCTAGCTCATGTACAAGGCACCAAAGAAGGGTAGAAAGTCAATAATCGATTAGTAAAACTTGAACTGCACTACTTCATACTGGCTATTACATCAACTTGGATGCTTCATCTGTGTTCCACTATGGTGCTTTTAGTGTCTCCGCATACCGCAGCTCACGACATAGCTTTGCAGACGATAAGTACAACCGTTTCAGAGAGAAGAGCGGCCAATATGTCGATCTGGCTTTAGGTCGATTCGATAACAAACGACGAAAACGGACGGATTTCTCAGGTTTTTACTACATATGAAAACTTATCACATTCTCCCGTGCAACGCGGCTGCTAGTCCTCCTTTCATGCAATATCTTAATTTCCTAGCTCATGTCCAAGGCACCAAAGAAGGGTAAAAAGTCAATAATCGATACCTTAAACTTGTATTGTACTACATCTTACTGGCTATTACATCAACTTAGATGCTTCATCTAAGTTCTAAGATGGTGCTTTTAATGTCTCCGCATACCGCAGCACGCGACATAGCTTTGCACACGATAAATGTATCCGTTTCAGACAGAAGTGCGGCCAATGTGACGATCTGGCTTTAAGTCGATTCAATAACAAATGACGAAAACGGACGGATTTCTCAGGTTTTTACTACATATGAACACTTTTCACATTCTCACGTGCAACGCGGCTGCTAGTCCTCCTTTCATGCAAAATTTTAAGTTCCTAGCTCATGTCCAAGGCACCAAAGAAGGGTAAAAAGTCAATAATCGATACCTAAAACTGGTATTGTACTACATCTTACTGACTATTACATCAACTTAGAAGCTTCATCTGTGTTCCACTATGATGCTTTTAGTGTCTCCACATACCGCAGCACACGACATAGCTTTGCAGACGACAAGTACAACCGTTTCAGAAAGAAGGGCGGCCAATGTTACGATCTGGTTTTAAGTCGATTCGATAACAAATGACGAAAACGGACGGATTTCTCAGGTTTTTACTACATATGAACACTTTTCACATTCTCCCGTGCAACGCGCCTGCTAGTCCTCCTTTCATGCATAATCTCAAGGTCTTAGCTGATGTCCAAGGCACCAAAGCCAGCTGAAAAGTCTATCATCGATATATAAAACTTGAATTGTACTACTTCTTAGAGGATATTACAGCAACATAGAAGCTTCATCTGTGTTGCACTATGATGCTTTTAGTGCCTCCGCATACCGCAGCACGCGACATAGCTTTGCAGACGATTAGTACAACCGTTTCAGAAAGAAGGGCGGCCAATGTTACGATCTGGTTTTAAGTCGATTCGATAACAAATGACGAAAACGGACGGATTTCTAAGTTTTTACTACTTATGAACACTTTTGACATTCTCCCGTGCAACGCGGGTGCTAGTCATCCTTTAATGCAGAATCTTAAGGTCCTAGCTCATGTCCAAGGCACCAAAGCCAGCTAAAAAGTCTATCATCGATATATAAAACTTGAATTGTACTACTTCTTAGTGGATATTACATCAACTTAGAAGCTTTATCTGTGTTCTATTATGGTGGTTTTAGTGTCTCCGCATACCGCAGCACGCGACATAGCTATGCAGACGATAAGTACAACCGTTTCAGAAAGAAGAGCGGCCAATGTGACGTTCTGGCTTTAAGTCGATGCGATAACAAATGCCGAAAACGGACGGATTTCTCAGGTTTTTACTACATATGAACACTTTTCACATTCTCCCGTGCAACTCGGCTGCTAGTCTTCCTTTCATGCAGAATGTTTAGGTCCTAGCTCATGTCCAAGGCACCAAAGCCATCTAAAAAGTCAATAATCGATACCTAAAACTTGTATTGTACTACATCTTACTGACTATTACATCAACTTAGAAGCTTCATCTGTGTTCCACTATGATGCTTTTAGTGTCTCCACATACCGCAGCACACGACATAGCTTTGCAGACGATAAATGTAACCGTTTCAGACAGAAGAGCGGCCAATGTGACGATCCGGCTTAAGTCGATTCGATAACATATGTCGAAATCGGACGGATATCTCAGTTTTTTACTACATATGGCCACTTTTCACATTCTCCCGTGCACCTCGAGTGCTAGTCCTCCTTTCATGCAAAATCTTAAGTTCCTAGCTCATGTCCAAGACACCAAAGCCAGCTAAAAAGTCTATAACCGATATATAAATCTTGAATTGTACTACTTCTTACTGGATATTATATCAACTTAGGAGCTTCATCTGTGTTCTACTATGGTGCTTTTAGTGTCTCCGCATACCGCAGCACGCGACATAGCTTTGCAGACGATTAGTACAACCGTTTCAGACAGAAGTGCAGCCAATGTGACGATCTGGCTTTAAGTCGATTCGATAACAAATGACGAAAACGGACGGATTTCTCAGGTTTTTACTACATATGAACACTTTTCACATTCTCACGTGCAACGCGGCTGCTAGTCCTCCTTTCATGCAAAATGTTAAGTTCCTGGCTCATGTCCAAGGCACCAATGAAGGGTAAAAAGTCAATAATCGGTACCTAAAACTTGTATTGTACTACATCTTACTGGCTATTATATCAACTTAGACGCTTCATCAGTGTTCTACTGTGGTGCTTTTAGTGTCTCCGCATACCGTAGCACGCCACATAGCTTTGCAGACGATAAATGTAACCGTTTCAGACAGAAGAGCGGCCAATGTGACGATCTGGCTTAAGTCGATTCGATAACAAATGACGAAATTGGACCGATTTCTCAGTTTTTTACTATATATGGACACTTTTCACATTCTCCTGTGCAACTCGGCTGCTAGTCCTCCTTTCATGCAAAATCTTAAGTTCCTAGCTCATGTCCAAGACACGAAAGGAGGGTAAGAAGTCAATAATCGATACCTAAAACTTGAATTGTACTACATCTTCCTGGCTATTACATCAACTTAGAATCTTCATCTGTGTTCTACTATGATGCTTTTAGTGTCTCCGCATACCGCAGCACACGACATAGCTTTGCAGACGATAAGTACAAACGTTTCAGACAGACGTGCAGCCAATGTGACGATCTGGCTTTAAGTCGATTCGATAACAAATGACGAAAACGGACGGATTTCTCAGGTTTTTACTACATATGAACACTTTTCACATTCTCACGTGCAACGCGGCTGCTTGTCCTCCTTTCATGCAAACTTTTATGTTCCTAGCTCATGTCCAAGGCACCAAAGAAGGGTAAAAAGTCAATATTCGATACCTAAAACTTGTATTGTACTACATCTTACTGGCTATTACATCAACTTAAAGCTTCATCTGTGTTCTACTATGATGCTTTTAGTGTCTCCGCATACCGCAGCACACGACATAGCTTTGCAGACGATAAGTACAACTGTTTCAGAGAAAAGGGCGGCCAATGTGACGATCTGGCTTTAAGTCGATTCGATAACAAATGACGAAAACGGACGGATTTCTCAGGTTTTTACTACATATGAACACTTTTCACATTCTCCCGTGCAACGCGGCTGCTAGTTCTCTTTTCATGCAGAATCTGAAGGTCCTAGCTCATGTCCAAGGCACCAAAGCCAGCTAAAAAGTCTATAATCGATATATAAAACTCGAATTGTACTACTTCTTAGAGGATATTACAGCAACATAGAAGCTTCATCTGTGTTCTACTATGGTGCTTTTAGTGTCTCCGCATACCGCAGCACGCGACATAACTATGCAGACGATAAGTACAACCGTTTCAGAGAGAAGTGCGGCCAATGTGACGATCTGGCTTTAAGTCGATTCGATAACAAATGACGAAATTGGACCGATTTCTCAGTTTTTTACTACATATGGACACTTTTCACATTCTCCTGTGCAACTCGGCTGCTAGTCCTCCTTTCATGCAAAATCTTAAGGTCCTAGCTCATGTCCAAGGCACCAAAGGAGGGTACAAAGTCAATAATCGATAAGTAAAACTTGAACTGTACTACTTCATACTGGCTATTACATCAACTTGGAAGCTTCATCTGTGTTCTACTATGTTGCTTTTAGTGTCTCCGCATACCGAAGCTCGCGACATAGCTTTGCACACGATAAGTACAACCGTTTCAGAGAGAAGAGCAGCAAATTTGATGATCTGGCTTTAAGTCGATTCGATAACAAACGACGATAACGGACGGATTTCTTAGGGTTTTTTTTACATATGAACACTTTTCACATTCTCCCATGCAACTGGGTTTCTAGTCCTCCTTTCATGCAGAATCTTAAGATCCTAGGTCATGTCCAAGACAGCAAAGCCAGCTAAAAAGTCTATAACCGATATATAAAACTTGAATTGTACTACTTCTTACTGGATATAATATCAACTTAGGAGCTTCATCTGTGTTCTACTATGGTTCTTTTAGTGTCTCCGCATACCGCAGCTCGTGACATAGCAATGCAGACGATAAATACATCCGTTTCATAGGGAAGAGCGGCTTATGTGACGTTTCTGCTTTATGTCGATTCGATAACAAATGCCGAAAACGGACGGATTTCTTAGGACTTTTTTTTACATATGAACACTTTTCACATTCTCCCGTGCCACTCGGCTGCTAGTCCTCCTTTCATGCAAAATCTTAAGTTCCTAGCTCATATCCAAGGCACCAAAGAAGGGTAAAAAGTCAATAATCGATACCTAAAACTTGAATTGTACTACTTCATACTGGCTATTACATCAACTTAGAAGTTTGATCTGTGTTCTACTATGGTGCTTTTAGTGTCTCCGCATACCGCAGCACGTGACATAGCTTTGCACACGATAGGTACAACTTTTTCAGAGAGAAGAGCGGCCAATGTGAGGATCTGGCTTTAAGTCGATTTGATAACAAATGACGAAAACTGACGGATTCTCAGGTTTTTACTAAATATGAACACTTTTTACATTCTCCCGTGCAACTCGGCTGCTTGTCCTCCTTTCATGCAGAATCTTAAGGTCCTAGCTCATGTCCAAGGCACCAAAGCCAGCTAAAAAGTCAATAATCGATACCTAAAACTCGAATTGTACTACTTCTTACTGGCTATTACATCAACTTAGAAGCCTTATCTGTGTTCTACTATGGTGCTTTTAGTGTCTCCGCATACCGCTGCACGCGACATAGCCTTGTAGACGATGAAGTAAAACCGTTTCAGAGAGAAGAGCGGCCAATGTGACGATCTGTCTTCAAGTCAATTCGATAACAAATGACGACAACGGACGGTTTTCTCAGGTTTCTACTACATATGAACATTTTTCACATTCCCCCGTGCAACGCGGCTGCTAGTCCTCCTTTCATGCAGAATCTTAAGGTCCTAGCTCATGTCCAAGGCACCAAAGCCAGCTAAAAAGTGAATAATCGATAACTGAAACTTGAATTGTACTACTTCTTACTGGCTATTACATCAACTTAGAAGCTTCATCTGTGCTCTACTATGGTGCTTTTAGTGTATCCGCATACCGCAGCACGCGACATAGCTTTGCAGACAATAAATGTAACCGTCTCAGACAGAAGAGCGGCCAATGTGACGATCTGGCTTTAAGTCGATTCGATAACAAATGACGAAAACGGACGGATTTCTCAGGTTTTTACTACATATGAACACTTTTCACATTCTCCCGTGCAACTGGGCTGTTAGTCCTCCTTTCATGCAGAATCTTATGGTCCTACCTCATGTCCAAGACACCAAAGCCAGCTAAAAAGTCTATAACCGATATATAAATCTTGAATTGTACTACTTCTTACTGGATATTATATCAACTTAGGAGCTTCATCTGTGTTCTACTATGGTGCTTTTAGTGTCTCCGCATACCGCAGCACGCGACATAGCTTTGCAGACGATTAGTACAACCGTTTCAGACAGAAGTGCAGCCAATGTGACGATCTGCCTTTAAGTCGATTCGATAACAAATGACGAAAACGGACGGATTTCTCAGGTTTTTACTACATATGAACACTTTTTACATTCTCACGTGCAACGCGGCTGCTTGTCCTCCTTTCATGCAAAATTTTATGTTCCTAGCTCATGTCCAAGGCACCAAAGAAGGTTAAAAAGTCAATATTCGATACCTAAAACTTGTATTGTACTACATCTTACTGGCTATTACATCAACTTAAAGCTTCATCTGTGTTCTACTATGATGCTTTTAGTGTCTCCGCATACCGCAGCACACGACATAGCTTTGCAGACGATAAGTACAACTGTTTCAGAGAAAAGGGCGGCCAATGTGACGATCTGGCTTTAAGTCGTTTCGATAACAAATGACGAAAACGGACGGATTTCTCAGGTTTTTACTACATATGAACACTTTTCACATTCTCCCGTGCAACGCGGCTGCTAGTCCTCCTTTCATGCAGAATCTCTAGGTCCTAGCTCATGTCCAAGGCACCAAAGCCAGCTAAAAAGTCTATAATCGATATATAAAACTCGAATTGTACTACTTCTTAGAGGATATTACAGCAACATAGAACCTTCATCTGTGTTCTACTATGGTGCTTTTAGTGTCTCCGCATACCGCAGCACGCGACATAACTATGCAGACGATAAGTACAACCGTTTCAGAGAGAAGTGCGGCCAATGTGACGATCTGGCTTTAAGTCGATTCGATAACAAATGACGAAATCGGACGGATTTCTCAGTTTTTTACTACATATGGACACTTTTCACATTCTCCCGTGCAACGCGGCTGCTAGTCCTCCTTTCATGCAAAATCTTAAGGTCCTAGCTCATGTCCAAGGCACCAAAGGAGGGTACAAAGTCAATAATCGATAAGTAAAACTTGAACTGTACTACTTCATACTGGCTATTACATCAACTTGGAAGCTTCATCTGTGTTCTACTATGGTGCTTTTAGTGTCTCCGCATACCGAAGCTCGCGACATAGCTTTGCACACGATAAGTACAACCGTTTCAGAGAGAAGAGCAGCAAATTTGATGATCTGGCTTTAAGTCGATTCGATAACAAACGACGACAACGGACGGATTTCTTAGGGTTTTTTTTACATATGAACACTTTTCACATTCTCCCATGCAACTGGGTTTCTAGTCCTCCTTTCATGCAGAATCTTAAGATCCTAGCTCATGTCCAAGACAGCAAAGCCAGCTAAAAAGTCTATAACCGATATATAAAACTTGAATTGTACTACTTCTTACTGGATATAATATCAACTTAGGAGCTTCATCTGTGTTCTACTATGGTGCTTTTAGTGTCTCCGCATACCGCAGCTCGCGACATAGCAATGCAGACGATAAACACAACCGTTTCAGAGAGAAGAGCGGCTAATGTGACGTTCTGGCTTTATGTCGATTCGATAACAAATGCCGAAAACGGACGGATTTCTTAGGGTTTTTTTGTACATATGAACACTTTTCACATTCTCCCGTGCAACTCGGCTGCTTGTCCTCCTTTCATGCAGAATCTTAAGTTCCTAGCTCATGTCCAAGGCACCAAAGGAGGGTAAAAAGTCAATAATCGATTAGTAAAACTTGAACTGTACTACTTCATACTGGCTATTACATCAACTTGGATGCTTCATCTGTGTTCCACTATGGTGCTTTTAGTGTCTCCGCATACCGCAGCTCGCGACATAGCTTTGCAGACGATAAGTACAACCGTTTCAGAGAGAAGAGCGACCAATATGACGATCTGGCTTTAAGTCGATTCGATAACAAACGACGAAAACGGACGGATTTCTCAGGTTTTTACTACATATGAAAACTTATCACATTCTCCCGTGCAACGCGGCTGCTAGTCCTCCTTTCATGCAATATCTTAATTTAGTAGCTCATGTCCAAGGCACCAAAGAAGGGTAAAAAGTCAATAATCGATACCTAAAACTTGTATTGTAGTACACCTTACTGGCTATTACATCAACTTAGATGCTTCATCTAAGTTCTAAGATGGTGCTTTTAGTGTCTCCGCATACCGCAGCACGCGACATAGCTTTGCACACGATAAATGTAACCGTTTCAGACAGAAGTGCGGCCAATGTGACGATCTGGCTTTAAGTCGATTCGATAACAAATGACGAAAACGGACGGATTTCTCAGGTTTTTACTACATATGAACACTTTTCACATTCTCACGTGCAACGCTGGTGCTAGTCCTCCTTTCATACAAAATTTTAAGTTCCTAGCTCATGTCCAAGGCACCAAAGAAGGGTAAAAAGTCAATAATCGATACCTAAAACTTGTATTGTACTACATCTTACTGACTATTACATCAACTTAGAAGCTTCATCTGTGTTCCACTATGATGCTTTTAGTGTCTCCACATACCGCAGCACACGACATAGCTTTGCAGACGATAAGTACAACCGTTTCAGAGAGAAGGGCGGCCAATGTGACGATCTGGCTTTAAGTGGATTCGATAACAAATGACGAAATCGGACGGATTTCTAAGTTTTTTTAATAAATATGGACACTTTTCACATTCTCCCGTGCAACGCGGCTGCTAGTCCTCCTTTCATGCAGAATCTCAAGGTCTTAGCTGATGTCCAAGGCACCAAAGCCAGCTGAAAAGTCTATCATCGATATATAAAACTTGAATTGTACTACTTCTTAGAGGATATTACAGCAACATAGAAGCTTCATCTGTGTTGCACTATGATGCTTTTAGTGCCTCCGCATACCGCAGCATGCGACATAGCTTTGCAGACGATTAGTACAACCGTTTCAGAGAGAAGGGCGGCCAATGTGACGATCTGGCTTTAAGTGGATTCGATAACAAATGACGAAATCGGACGGATTTCTAAGTTTTTACTACATATGAACACTTTTGACATTCTCCCGTGCAACGCGGCTGCTAGTCATCCTTTCATGCAGAATCTTAAGGTCCTAGCTCATGTCCAAGGCACCAAAGCCAGCTAAAAAGTCTATAATCGATATATAAAACTTGAATTGTACTACTTCTTAGTGGATATTACATCAACTTAGAAGCTTTATCTGTGTTCTATTATGGTGCTTTTAGTGTCTCCGCATACCGCAGCACGCGACATAGCTATGCAGACGATAAGTACAACCGTTTCAGAAAGAAGAGCGGCCAATGTGACGTTCTGGCTTTAAGTCTATGCGATAACAAATGCCGAAAACGGACGGATTTCTTAGGTTTTTACTACATATGAACACTTTTCACATTCTCCCTTGCAACTCGGATGCTAGTCCTCCTTTCATGCAGAATCTTAAGGTCCTAGCTCATGTCCAAGACACCAAAGCCAGCTAAAAAGTCTATAACCGATATATAAAACTTGAATTGTACTACGTCTTACTGGATATTATATCAACTTAGGAGCTTCATCTGTGTTCTACTATGGTGCTTTTAGTGTCTCCGCATACCGCAGCTCGCGACATTGCAATGCAGACGATAAATACATCCGTTTCATAGGGAAGAGCGGCTAATGTGACGTTTCTGCTTTATGTCGATTCGATAACAAATGCCGAAAACGGACGGATTTCTTAGGGTTTTTTTTTACATATGAACACTTTTCACATTCTCCCGTGCCACTCGGCTGCTAGTCCTCCTTTCATGCAAAATCTTAAGTTCCTAGCTCATATCCAAGGCACCAAAGGAGGGTAAAAAGTCAATAATCGATACCTAAAACTTGAATTGTACTACTTCATACTGGCTATTACATCAACTTAGAAGCTTGATCTGTGTTCTACTATGGTGCTTTTAGTGTCTCCGCATACCGAAGCACGCGACATAGCTTTGCACACGATAAATACAACTTTTTCAGAGAGAAGAGCGGCCAATGTGGGGATCTGGCTTTAAGTCGATTTGATAACAAATGACGAAAACTGACGGATTTCTCAGGTTTTTACTAAATATGAACACTTTTTACATTCTCCCGTGCAACTCGGCTGCTTGTCCTCCTTTCATGCAGAATCTTAAGGTCCTAGCTCATGTCCAAGGCACCAAAGCCAGCTAAAAAGTCTATAATCGATATATAAAACTTGAATTGTACTACTTCTTACTGGCTATTACATCAACTTAGAAGCTTCATCTGTGTTCTACTATGGTGCTTTTAGTGTCTCCGCATACCGCAGCACGCGACATAGCTTTGCAGACAATAAATGTAACCGTTTCAGACAGAAGAGCGGCCAATGTGACGATCTGGCTTTAAGTCGATTCGATAACAAATGACGAAAACGGACGGATTTCTCAGGTTTTTACTACATATGAACACTTTTCACATTCTCCCGTGCAACTGGGCTGGTAGTCCTATTTTCATGCAGAATCTTAAGGTCCTACCTCATGTCCAAGACACCAAAGAAGGGTAAAAAGTCAATATTCGATACCTAAAACTTGCATTGTACTACATCTTACTGGCTATTACATCAACTTAGAAGCTTCATCTGTGTTCTACTATGATGCTTTTAGTGTCTCCGCATACCGCAGCACATGACATGGCATTGCAGACGATAAGTACAACTGTTTCAGAGAGAAAGGCGGCCAATGTGACGATCTGGCTTTAAGTCGATTCGATAACGAATGACGAAAACGGACGGATTTCTCAGGTTTTTACTACATATGAACACTTTTCACATTCTCCCGTGCAACGCGGCTGCTAGTCCTCCTTTCATGCAGAATCTCAAGGTCCTAGCTCATGTCCAAGGCACCAAAGCCAGCTAAAAAGTCTATAATCGATATATAAAACTCGAATTGTACTACTTCTTAGAGGATATTACAGCAACATAGAAGCTTCATCTGTGTTCTACTATGGTGCTTTTAGTGTCTCCGCATACCGCAGCACGCGACATAACTATGCAGACGATAAGTACAACCGTTTCAGAGAGAAGAGCAGCAAATTTGATGATCTGGCTTTAAGTCGATTCGATAACAAACGACGATAACGGACGGATTTCTTAGGGTTTTTTTTACATATGAACACTTTTCACATTCTCCCATGCAACTGGGTTTCTAGTCCTCCTTTCATGCAGAATCTTAAGATCCTATCATATGTCCAAGACAGCAAAGCCAGCTAAAAAGTCTATAACCGATATATAAAACTTGAATTGTACTACTTCTTACTGGATATTATATCAACTTAGGAGCTTCATCTGTGTTCTACTATGGTGCTTTTAGTGTCTCCGCATACCGCAGCTCGCGACATAGCAATGCAGATGAAAAATACAACCGTTTCAGAGAGAAGAGCGGCTAATGTGACGTTCTGGCTTTATGTCGATTCGATAACAAATGCCGAAAACGGACGGATTTCTTAGGTTTTTTTTTAGATATGAACACTTTTCACATTCTCCCGTGCAACTCGGCTGCTTGTCCTCCTTTCATGCAGAATCTTAAGGTCCTAGCTCATGTCCAAGGCACCAAAGCCAGGTAAAAAGTCAATAATCGATACCTAAAACTCGATTTGTACTACCTCTTACTGGCTATAACATCAACTTAGAAGCTTCATCAGTGTTCTACTATGGTGCTTTTAGTGTCTCCGCATACCGCTGCACGCGACATAGCCTTGCAGACGATAAGTACAACCGTTTCAGAGAGAAGAGCGGCCAATGTGACGATCTGTCTTGAAGTCAATTCGATAACAAATGACGACAACGGACGGTTTTCTCAGGTTTCTACTACATATGAAAACTTCTCACATTCCCCCGTGCAACGCGGCTGCGAGTTTTCCTTTCATGCAAAATCTTAAGTTCCTAGCTCAAGACACCAAAGAAGTGTAAAAAGTCAATAATCGATACCTAAAACTTGAATTATACTACTTCATACTGGCTATTACATCAACTTAGAAGCTTCTTCTGTGTTCTACTATGGTGCTTTTAGTGTCTCTGCATACCGCAACACACGACATAGCTTTGCAGACGATAAGTACAACTGTTTCAGAGAGAAGGGCGGCCAATGTGACGATCTGGCTTTAAGTCGATTCGATAACAAATGACGAAAACGGACGGATTTCTCAGGTTTTTACTACATATGAACACTTTTCACATTCTCCCGTGCAACGCGGCTGCTAGTCCTCCTTTCATGCAGAATCTCAAGGTCCTAGCTCATGTCCAATGCACCAAAGCCAGCTAATAAGTCTATAATCGATATATAAAACTTGAATTGTACTACTTCTTACTGGATGTTATATCAACTTAGGAGCTTCATCTGTGTTCTACTATGGTGCTTTTAGTGTCTCCGCATACCGCAGCACGCGACATAGCTTTGCAGACGATTAGCACAACCGTTTCAGACAGAAGTGCGGCCAATGTGACGATCTGGCTCAGGTTTTTACTACATATGAACACTTTTCACATTCTCACGTGCAACGCGGCTGATTGTCCTCCTTTCATGCAAAATTTTAAGTTCCTAGCTCATGTCCAAGGCACCAAAGAAGGGTAAAAAGTCAATAATCGATACCCAAAACTTGTATTGTACTACATCTTCCTGGCTATTACATCAACTTAGAATCTTCATCTGTGTTCTACTATGACGCTTTTAGTGTCTCCGCATACCGCAGCACACGACATAGCTTTGCAGACAATAAGTACAACTGTTTCAGAGAGAAGGGCGGCCAATGTGACGATCTGGCTAAAGTCGATTCGATAACAAATGACGAAATCGGACGGATTTCTCAGTATTTTGCTACACATGGACACTTTTCACATTCTCCCGTGCAACGCGGCTGCTAGTCCTCCTTTCATGCAAAATCTTAAGTCCCTAGTTCATGTCCAAGGCACCAAAGGAGGGTACAAAGTCAATAATCGATTAGTAAAACTTGAACTGTACTACTTCATACTGGCTATTACATCATCTTGGAAGCTTCATCTGTGTTCTACTATGGTGCTTTTAGTGTCTCCGCATACCGCAGCACGCGACATAGCTTTGCAGACGATTAGTACAACCGTTTCAGACAGAAGTGCGGCCAATGTGACGATCTGGCTCAGGTTTTTACTACATATGAACACTTTTCACATTCTCACGTGCAACGCGGCTGATTGTCCTCCTTTCATGCAAAATTTTAAGTTCCTAGCTCATGTCCAAGGCACCAAAGAAGGGTAAAAAGTCAATAATCGATACCCAAAACTTGTATTGTACTACATCTTCCTGGCTATTACATCAACTTAGAATCTTCATCTGTGTTCTACTATGACGCTTTTAGTGTCTCCGCATACCGCAGCACACGACATAGCTTTGCAGACCATAAGTACAACTGTTTCAGAGAGAAGGGCGGCCAATGTGACGATCTGGCTAAAGTCGATTCGATAATAACAAATGACGAAATCGGACGGATTTCTCAGTATTTTGCTACACATGGACACTTTTCACATTCTCCCGTGCAACGCGGCTGCTAGTCCTCCTTCCATGCAAAATCTTAAGTCCCTAGTTCATGTACAAGGCACCAAAGGAGGGTACAAAGTCAATAATCGATAAGTAAAACTTGAACTGTACTACTTCATACTGGCTATTACATCAACTTGGAAGCTTCATCTGTGTTCTACTATGGTGCTTTTAGTGTCTCCGCATACCGCAGCTCGCGACATAGCTTTGCACACGATAAGTACAACCGTTTCAGAGAGAAGAGCAGCAAATATGATGATCTGGCTTTACGTCGATTCGATAACAAACGACGAAAACGGACGGATTTCTCAGGTTTTTACTACATATGAACACTATTCACATTCTCCCATGCAACTGGGCTGCTAGTCCTCCTTTCATGCAGAATCTTAAGTTCCTAGCTCATGTCCAAGGCACCAAAGCCAGCTAAAATGTCTATAACCGATATATAAAACTTGAATTGTACTACTTCTTACTGGATATTATATCAACTTAGGAGCTTCATCTGTGTTCTACTATGGTGCTTTTAGTGTCTCCGCATACCGCAGCTCGCGACATAGCAATGCAGACAATAAATACAACCGTTTCAGAGAGAAGAGCGGCTAATGTGACGTTCTGGCATTATGTCGATTCGATAACAAATGACGAAAACGGTTGGATTTCTTAGGGTTTTTTTTTACATATGAACACTTTTCACATTCTCCCGTGCAACTCGGCTGCTAGTCCTCCTTTCATGCAAAATCTTAAATTCCTAGCTCATGTCCAAGGCACCAAAGAAGGGTAAAAAGTCAATAATCGATACCTAAAACTTGAATTGTACTACTTCATACTGGCTATTACAACAACTTAGAAGCTTCATCTGTGTTCTACGATGGTGCTTTTAGTGTCTCCGCAAACCGCAGCACGCGACATAGCTTTGCACACGAAAAGTACAACCGTTTCAGAGAGAAGAGCGGCCAATGTAAGGATCTGGTTTTAAGTCGATTTGATAACAAATGACGAAAACTGACGGATTTATCAGGTTTTTACTACATATGAACACTTTTTACAATTCTCCCGTGCAACGGAACTGCTTGTCTTCCTTTCATGCAGAATCTTAAGGTCCTAGCTCATGTCCAAGGCACCAAAGCCAGCTAAAGGTCAATAATCGATACCTAAAACTCGAATTGTACTACTTCTTCTGGCTATTACATCAACTTAGAAGCTTCATCTGTGTTCTACTATGGTGCTTTTAGTGTCTCCGCATACCGCTGCACGCGACATAGCCTTGCAGACGATAAGTACAACCGTTTCAGAGAGAAGAGCGGCCAATGTGACGATCTGTCTTCAACTCAATTCGATAACAAATGACGACAACGGACGGTTTTCTCAGGTTTCTACTACATATGAACACTTTTCACATTCCCCCGTGCAACGCGGCTGCGAGTTTTCCTTTCATGCAAAATCTTAAGTTCCTAGCTCAAGGCACCAAAGAAGGGTAAAAAGTCAATAATCGATACCTAAAACTTGAATTATACTACTTCATACTGGCTATTACATCAACTTAGAAGCTTCATCTGTGTTCTACTATGGTGCTTTTAGTGTCTCCGCATACCGCAGCACGCGACATAGCCTTGTAGACGATAAGTACAACCGTTTCAGAGAGAAGTGCGGCCAATGTGACGATCTGTCTTCAAGTCAATTCGATAACAAATGACTTCAACGGACGGTTTTTTCAGGTTTCTACTACATATGAACACTTTTCACATTCACCCGTACAACGCGGCTGCTAGTCCTCCCTTCATGCAGAATCTGAAGATCCTACCTCATGTCCAAGGCACCAAAGACAGCTAAAAAGTCAATAATCGATAGATAAAACTTGAATTATACTACTTCTTACTGGCTAGTACATCAACTTAGATGCTTCATCTGTGTTCCACTATGGTGCTTTTAGTGTCACGGCATACCGCAGCACGCCACATAGCTTTGCAGACGATAAATGTAACCGTTTCAGACAGAAGAGCGGCCAATGTGGCGATCAGGCTTTAAGTCCATTCGATAACAACTGACGAAAACGGACGGATTTCTCATATGAACACTTTTCATTTTCTCCCTTGCAACGCGGCTGCTAGTCCTCCTTTCATGCAAAAGCTTAAGGTCCTAGCTCATGTCCAAGGCACCAAAGCTAGCAAAAAAGTCAATAATCGATAACTGAAACTTGAATTGTACTACATCTTACTAGCTATTACATCAACTTAGAAGCTTCGTCTGTGTTCTACTATGGTACTTTTAGTGTCTCCACATACCGCAGCACGCGACATAGCTTTGCAGACGATAAATGTAACCGTTTCAGAAAGAAGAGCGGCCAATGTGACGATCTGGCTTTAAGACGATTCGACAACAAATTACGAAAACGTACGGTTTACTCAGGTTTTTACTACATATGAACACTTTTCACATTCTCCCGTGCAACGCGGCTGCTAGTCCCCCTTTCATGCAAAATCTTAAGTTCCTAGCTCATGTCCAAGGCACCAAAGCCACCTAAAAAGTCAATAATCGATACCTAAAACTTGAATTGTACTACTTCTTACTGGCAATTACATCAACTTAGAAGCTTCATCTGTGTTCTACTATGGTGGTTTTAGTGTCTCCGCATACCGCAGCACGCGACATAGCTTTGCGAACGATAAGTACAACCGTTTCAGAGAGAAGAGCGGCGAATGTGACGATTTGGCTTTAAGCCGATTCAATAACAAATGACGAAAACGGACGTATTTCTCAGGTTTTTACTACATATGAACACTTTTCACATTCTCCTGTGCAACTCGGCTGCTAGTCATCCTTTCATGCAAAATCTTAAGTTCCTACCTCATGTCCAAGGCACCAAAGAAGGGTAAAAAGTCAATAATCGATACCTAAAACTTGTATTGTACTGATTCTTACTGGCTATTACAACAACTTAGAAGCTTTATCTGTGTTCTACTATTGTGCTTTTAGTGTCTCCGCACACCGCAGCACGCGACATAGCTTTGCAGACGATAAGTACAACCGTTTCATTGAGAAGAGCGGCCAATGTGACGATCTGGCTTTAAGTCGATTCGATAACAAATGACGAATACGGACGGATAACTCAGGTTTTTACTACATATGAACATTTTTCACATTCTCCCGTGCAACGCGGCTGCTAGTCCTAGTTTCATGCAAAATCTTAAGATCCTAGCTCATGTCCAAGGCACCAAAGCCAGCTAAAAAGTCAATAATCGATACCTAAAACTTGAATTGTACTACTTCTTACTGGCTATTACATCAACTTAGAAGCTTCATCTGTGTTCTAATATAGCGGTTTTAGTGTCTCCGCATACCGCAGCACGCGACATTGCTTTGCAGACGATAAGTACAACCGTTTCAGGGAGAAGAGCGGCCAATGTGACGATCTGGCTTTAAGTCGATTCGACAACAAATGACGAAAACGTTCGGATTTCTCAGGTTTTTACTACATATGAACACTTTTCACATTCTCCCGTGCAACGCGGCTGCTAGTCCTCCCTTCATGCTAAATCGGAAGATCCTACCTCATGTCCAAGGCACCAAAGCCAGCTAAAAAGTCAATAATCGATACATAAAACTTGAATTATACTACTTCTTACTGGCTATTACATCAACTTACATGCTTCATCTGTGTTCCACTATGGTGCGTTTAGTGTATCCGCATACCGCAGCACGCCACATAGCTTTGCAGACGATAAATGTAACCGTTTCAGACAGAAGAGCGGCCAATGTGGCGATCTGGCTTTAAGTCGATTCGATAACAAATGACGAAAACGGACGGATTTCTCAGGTTCTTACTACATATGAACACTTTTCATTTTCTCCCTTGCAACGCGGCTGCTAATCCTCCTTTCATGCAGTATCTTAAGGTCCTAGCTCATGTCCAAGGCACCAAAGCTAGCAAAAAAGTCAATAATCGATAACTGAAACTTGAATTGTACTACATCTTACTAGCTATTACATCAACTTAGAAGCTTCATCTGTGTTCTGCTATGGTACTTTTAGTGTCTCCACATACCGCAGCACGCGACATAGCTTTGCAGACGATAAATGTAACCGTTTCAGAAAGAAGAGCGGCCAATGTGACGATCTGGCTTTAAGTCGATTCGACAACAAATTACGAAAGCCTACGGTTTACTCAGGTTTTTACTACATATGAACACTTTTCACTTTCTCCCGTGCAGCTTGGCTGCTAGTGCTCCTTTCATGCAGAAACTTAAGGTCCTAGCTCATTTCCAAGGCACCAAAGCCAGAAAGTCAATAATCGATAGATAAAACTTAAATTATACTACTTCTTACTGGCTATTACATCAACTTAGATGCTTCATCTGTTTTCCAATATGGTGCTTTTAGTGTCTCCGCATACCGCAGCACGCGACATAGCTTTGCAGACGATAAATGTAACCGTTCCAGACAGAAGAGCGGCCAATGTGACGATCTGGCTTTAAGTCGATTCGATAACAAATGACGAAAACGGACGGATTTCTCATGTTTTTACTACATATGAACACTTTTCACATTCTCCCGTGCAACTCGGATGCTAGTCCTCCTTTCATGCAAAATCTTAAAGTCGTAGCTCATGTCTAAGGCACCAAAGAAGGGTAAAAAGTCAATAATCGATACCTGAAACTTGAATTGTACTACTTCTTACTGGCTTATACATCAACTTACGAGCTTCATCTGTGTTCTACTATGGTGCTTTTTGTGTCTCCACATACCGCAGCACGCGACATAGCTTTGCAGACGATAAATGTAACCGTTTCAGACGGAAGAGCGGCCAATGAGACGATCTGGCTTTAAGTCGATTCGATAACAAATGACGAATACGGACGGATAACTCAGGTTTTTACTACATATGAACACTTTTCACATTCTCCCGTGCAACGCGGCTGCTAGTCCCCCTTTCATGCAAAATCTTAAGTTCCTAGCTCATGTTCAAGGCACCAAAGCCAACTAAAAAGTCAATAATCGATACCTAATACTTGAATTGTACTACTTCTTACTCTCTATTACATCAACTTAGAAGCTTCATCTGTGTTCTACTATGGTGCTTTTAGTGTCTCTGCATAACGCAGCACGCGACATAACTTTGCAGACGATAAGTACAACCGTTTCAGAGAGGAGAGGGGGCAATGTGACGATCTGGCTTTAAGTCGATTCGATAACAAATGACGAAAACAGACATATTTCTCAGGTTTTTACTACATATGAACACTTTCCACATTCTCCCGTGCAACGCGGCTGCTAGTCCTCCTTTCATGCAAAATATTAAGTTCCTAGCTCATGTCCAAGGCACCAAAGAAGGGTAAAAAGGCAACAATCGATACCTGAAATTTGAATTGTACTACTTCTTACTAGTTATTACATCAACTTATAAAGCTTCACCTGTGTTCTACTACGGTGCTTTTTGTGTCTCCGCATACCGCAGCATGCGACATAGCTTTGCAGACGATAAATGTAACCGTTTCAGACAGAAGAGCGGCCAACGTGACGATATGGCTTTAAGTCGATTTGATAACATATGACGAAAACGGACGGATTTCTCAGGTTTTTACTACATATGAACACTTTTCACATTCTCCCGTGCAAAGCGGCTGCTAGTCCTCCTATCATGCAGAATCTTATGTTCCTAGCTCATGTCCAAGGCACCAAAGAAGGGTAAAAAGTCAATAATCGATACGTAAAACCTGAATTGTACTACTTCTTACTGGCTATTACATCAACTTAGAAGCTTCATCTGTGTTCTACAATGGTGCATTTAGTGTTTCCGCATACCGTAGCACGCGACATAGCTTTGCAGACGATAAATGTAACGTTTTCAGACAGAACTGCGGCCAATGTGACGATCTGGCTTTAAGGCGATTCGATAACAAATGACGAAAACGGACAGATTTCTCAGGTTTTTACTACATATGAACACTTTTCATACTCTCCCTTTTAACGCGGCTGCTAGTCCTCCTTTCATGCAAAATCTTAAGTTCCTAGCTCATGTCCAAGGCACCAAAGAAGGGTAAAATGTCAATAATCGATACGTAAAACTTGAATTGTACTACTTCTTACTGGCTATTACATCACCTTAGAAGTTTCATCTGTGTTCAACTATGGTGCATTTAGTGTCTCCGCATACCGCAACACGCGACATAGTTTGCAGGCGATAAGTACAACCGTTTCAGGGAGAAGAGCGGCCAATGTGACTATCTGGCTTTAAGTCGATTCGAATACAAATGACGAACCCGGACGGGTTTCTCAGGTTTTTACTACATATGAACACTTCTCACATTCTCCCCTGCAACGCGTCTGCTAGTCCTCCTTTCATGCAAAACCTTAAGTTCCCAGCTCATGTCCAAGGCACCAAAGAAGGGTAAAAAGTCAAAAATCCACAACTAAAACTAGAATTGTACTACATCAACTTAGAAGCTTCATCTGTGTTCTACTATGGTGCATTTAGTGTCTCCGCGTACCGCAGCACGCGACATAGCTTTGGAAACGGTAAGTACAACCGTTTCAGAGAGAAGAGCGGCGAATGTGACGATTTGGCTTTAAGCCGATTCAATAACAAATGACGAAAACGGACGGATTTCTCAGGTTTTTACTACATATGAACACTTTTCACATTCTCCCGTGCAACTCGGCTGCTAGTCCTCCTTTCATGCAAAATCTTAAGTTCCTACCTCATGTCCAAGGCACCAAAAATGGGTAAAAAGTCAATAATCGATACCTAAAACTTGTATTGTAATGATTCTTACTGGCTATTACAACAACTTAGAAGCTTTATCTGTGTTCTACTATGGTGCTTTTAACGTCTCCGCACACCGCAGCACGCGACATTGCTTTGCAGACGATAAGTACAACCGTTTCAGAGAGAAGAGCGGCCAATGTGACGATCTGGCTTTAAGTCGATTCGATAACAAATGACGAATACGGACGGATAACTCAGGTTTTTACTACATATGAACATTTTTTACATTCTCCCGTGCAACTCGGGTGCTAGTCCTCCTTTCATGCAAAATCTTAAAGTCGTAGCTCATGTCGAAGGCACCAAAGCCAGCAAAAAAGTCAATAATCGATAACTGAAACTTGAATTGTACTACATCTTATTAGGTATTACATCAACTTAGAAGCTTCATCTGTGTTCTACTATGGTGCTTTTAGTGTCTCCGCATACCGCAGCACGCGACATAGCTTTGCAGACGATAAGTACAACCGTTTCAGAGAGTAGGGCGACCAATGTGACGATCTGGCTTTAAGTCGATTTGATAACAAGTGACGAAAACGTTCGGATTTCTCAGGTTTTTACTACATATGAAAACTTTTCACATTCTCCCATGCAACGCGGCTGCTAGTCCTCCCTTCATGCAGAATCTGAAGATCCTACCTCGTGTCCAAGGCACCAAATCCAGCTAAAAAGTCAATAATCGATAGATAAAACTTGTATTATACTACTTCTTACTGGCTATTACATCAACTTAGATGCTTCATCTATGTTCCACTATGGTGCTTTTTGTGTCTCCGCATACCGCAGCACGCCACATAGCTTTGCAGACGATAAATGTAACCGTTTCAGACAGAAGAGCGGCCAATGTGACGATCTGGCTTTAAGTCGATTCGATAACAAATGACGAAAACGGACGGATTTCTCATGTTTTTACTACATTTGAACAATTTTCACATTCTCCCGTGCAACTCGGCTGCTAGTCCTCCTTTCATGCAGAATCTTAAGGTCCTAGCTCATGTCCGAGGCACCAAAGCCAGTTAAAAAGTCAATAATCGATACCTAAAACTTGAATTGTACTACTTATTACTGGCACCAAAGCCAGCTAAAAAGTCAATAATCGATACCTAAAACTTGAATTGTACTACTGATTACTGGCTATTACATCAACTTAGAAGCTTCATCTGTGTTCTACTATGGTGGTTTTAGTGTCTCCACATACCGCAGCACGCGACATAGCTTTGCAAACGATAAGTACAACCATTTCAGAGAGAAGAGCGGCAAATGTGACGATTTGGCTTTAAGCCGATTCAATAACAAATGACGAAAATGGACGGATTTCTCAGGTTTTTACTATGTACGAAAACTTTTCACTTTCTCCCGTGCAACTCGGCTGCTAGTCCTCCTTTCATGCAGAATCTTAAGGTCCTAGCTCATGTCCAAGGCACCAAAGCCAGCTAAAAAGTCAAAAATCGATACCTAAAACTTGAATTGTGCTACTTATTACTGGCACCAAAGCCAGCTAAAAAGTCAATAATCGATACCTAAAACTTGAGTTGTACTACTTATTACTGGCTATTACATCAACTTAGAAGCTTCATCTGTGTTCTATAATGGTGCTTTTAGTGTCTCCACATACCGCAGCACGCGACATAGCTTTGCAAACGATAAGTACAACCGTTTCAGAGAGAAGAGCGGCCAATGTGACGATCTGGCTTAAAGTTGATTCGATAACAAATTACGAAAACGGACGGATTTCTCAGGTTTTTACTACATATGAACCATTTTCACATTCTCGCGTGCAACGCGGCTGCTAGTCCTCCTTTCATGCAGAATCTGAAGTTCCTACCTCATGTCCAAGGCACCAAAGCCAGCTAGAAGTCAATAGTCGATAGATAAAACTTGAGTTATACTACTTCATACTGGCTATTACATCAACTTAGATGCTTCATCTGTGATCCACTATGGTGCTTTTAGTGTCTCCACATACCGCAGCACGCGACATAGCTTTGCAGACGGTAAGTACAACCGTTTCAGAGAGAAGAGCGGCCAATGTGACGACCTGGCTTTAAGTCGATTCGATAACATATGACGAAAACGGACGGATTTCTCAGGTTTTTACTACATATGAACACTTTTCACATTCACCCATAAAACGCGGCTGCTAGTCCTCCTTTCATGCAAAATCTTAAGTTCCTAGCTCATGTTCAAGGCACCAAAGCCAACTAAATAGTCAATAATCGATACCTAATACTTGAATTGTACTACTTCTTACTCTCTATTACATCAACATAGAAGCTTCATCTGTGTTCTACTATGGTGCTTTTAGTGTCTCTGCATACCGCAGCACGCGACATAGCTTTGCAGACGATAAGTACAACCGTTTCAGAGAGGAGAGGGGACAATGTGACGATCTGGCTTTAAGTCGATTCGATAACAAGTGACGAAAACAGACATATTTCTCAGGTTTTTACTACATATGAACAGTTTCCACATTCTCCCGTGCAACGCGGCTGCTAGTCCTCCTTTCATGCAAAATATTATGTTCCTAGCTCATGTCCAAGGCACCAAAGAAGGGTAAAAAGTCAACAATCGATACCTAAAACTTGAATTGTACTACTTCTTACTAGTTATTACATCAACTTAGAAGCTTCACCTGTGTTCTACTACGGTGCTTTTTGTGTCTCCGCATACCGCAGCATGCGACATAGCTTTGCAGACGATAAATGTAACCGTTTCAGACAGAAGAGCGGCCAACGTGACGATCTGGCTTTAAGTCGATTTGATATCCATATGACGAAAACGGACGGATTTCTCAGGTTTTTACTACATATGAACACTTTTCACATTCTACCGTGCTAAGCGGCTGCTAGTCCTCCTTTCATGCAGAATCTTATGTTCCTAGCTCATGTCCAAGGCACCAAAGAAGGGTACAAAGTCAATAATCGATACGTAAAACTTGAATTGTACTACTTCTTACTGGCTATTACTTCAACTTAGAAGCTTCATCTGTGTTCTACTATGGTGCATTTAGTGTCTCCCCATACCGCAGCATGCGACATAGCTTTGCAGACGATAAGTACAACCGTTTCAGAGAGAAGAACGGCCAATATGACGATCTGGATTTAAGTCGATTCGATAACAAATGACGAAAACGGACAGATTTCTCAGGTTTTTACTACATATGAACACTTTTCAGATTCTCCCTTGCAACGCGGCTGCTAGTCCTCCTTTCATGCAAAATCTTATGTTAATAGCTCATGTCCAAGGCGCCAAAGAAGGGTAAAAAGTCAATAACCGATACCTAAAACTTGAATTGTACTACTTCTTACTGGCCATTACCTCAACTTAGACGCTTCATCGGTGTTCTACTATGGTGCTTTTAGTGTCCCCGCATACCGCAGCACGCGACATAGCTTTGCAGACGATAAATGTAACCGTTTCAGAGAGAAGAGCGGCCAATGTGACGATCTGGCTTTAAGTCGATTTGATAACAAATGACGAAAACGGACGGATTTCTAAGGTTCTTACTACATATGAACACTTTTCACATTCTCCCGTGCAACGCAGCTGCTAGTCCTCCTTCCATGCAAAATCATAAGTTCCTAGCGCATGTCCAAGGCACCAAAAAAGGGTAAAAAGTCAATAATCGGTACCTAAAACTTGAATTGTACTACTACTTACTGGCTATTACATCAACTTAGAAGCTTCATCTCTGATCAACTATTGTGCTTTTAATGTCTCCGCATACCGCGGCACGCGATATAGCTTTGCAGACGATAATTTACAACCATTTCATAGAGAAGAGCGGCCATTGTGACGATCTAGCTTTAAGCCGATTCGATAACAAATGACGAAAACGGACGGATTTCTTAGGTTTTTACTACATATGAACACTTTTCACATTCTCCCGTGCAACGTGGCTGCTAGTCCTCCTCTCATGCAAAATCTTAAGGTCCTAGGTGATGTCCAAGCCACCAAAGTCGGCTAAAAAGTGAATAATCGACAACTAGAATATGAATTGTACTACTTCTTACTGGCTATTACTTCAACTTAGAAGATTCTTCTGAGTTCTACTATGGTGCTTTTAGTCTCTCCGCATACCGCAGCACGCGACATAACTTTGCAGACGATAAATGTAACCGTTTCAAAGAGAAGAGCGGCCAATGTGACGATCTGGCTTTAAATCGATTCGATAACAAATGACGAAAACGGACTGTTTTCTCAGGTTTTTACTACATATGAACAGTTTTCACATTCTCCCGTACAACGCGGCTGCTAATCCTCCTTTCATGCAAAATCTTAAGGTCCTAGGTCATGTCCAAGCCACCACAGCCGGCTAAAAGTGAATAATCGACAGCTAAAACTTGAATTGTACTACTTCTTACTGGCTATTACTTCAACTTAGAAGCTACCTCTGTGTTCTACTATGGTGCTTTTATTCTCTCCGCATACCGCAGCACGCGACATAGCTTTGCAGATTATAAATGTAAACGATTCAGAGAGAAGAGCGGCCAATGTGACGATCTGGCTTTGAGTCGATTTGATAACAAATGACGAAAACGGACAGATTTCTCAGGTTTTTACTACATATGAACACTTTTCACATTCTCCCGTACAACGCGGCTACTAGTCCTCCTTTCATGCAAAATGTTAAGGTCCTAGCTCATGTCCAAGGCACCAAAGCCAGCTAAGAAGTCAATAATTGATAACTAAAACTTGAATTGTACTACTTCTTACTGGCTATTACATCAACTTAGAAGCTCCATCTGTCTTCTACTATGGTGCTTTTAGTGTTTCCGCATACCGCAGCACGCGACATAGCTTTGCAGACGATAAATGTAACCGTTTCAAACAGAAGAGCGCCCAATGTGACGATCTGGCTATAAGTCGATTTGATAACAAATGACGAAAACGGACGGATTTCTAAGGTTCTTACTACATATGAACACTTTTCACATTCTCCCGTGCAACGCAGCTGCTAGTCCTCCTTCCATGCTAAATCATAAGTTCCTAGCGCATGTCCAAGGCACCAAAAAAGGGTAAAAAGTCAATAATCGGTACCTAAAACTTGAATTGTACTACTACTTACTGGCTATTACATCAACTTAGAAGCTTCATCTCTGATCAACTATGGTGCTTTTAATGTCTCCGCATACCGCTGCACGCGATATAGCTTTGCAGACGATAATTTACAACCATTTCATAGAGAAGAGCGGCCAATGTGACGATCTGCCTTTAACTCGTTTGGATAAGAAATGACGAAAACGGACGGAATTCTCACGTTTATACTACATATGAACCCTTTTCACATTCTCTCGTGCAACGCGGCTGCTACTCCTCCTTTCATGCAAAATCTTATGGTTCCACCTCTTGTCCAAGGCACCAAAGCCGGCTAAAAATAAATAATCGATAACCAAAACTTGAATTGTACTGCTTCTTACTGGCTATTGTTTCAACTTATAAGCTTCTTCTGTGTTCTACTATGGTGCTTTTAGTGTCTCCGCATACCGCAGCACGCGACATAGCTATGCAGACGATAAATATAACCGTCTCACAGAGAAATGCGGAAAATGTGACGATCTGGCTTTAAGTCGATTCGATAACAAATGACGAAAACGGACGGATTTCTCAGGTTTTTACTACATATGAACACTTTTCACATTCTCCCGTGCTACGCGGCTGCTAGTCCTCCTTTCATGCAAAATCTTAAGGTCCTAGGTCACGTCCAAGCCACCAAAGCCGGCTAGAAAGTGAATAATCGACAACTAAAACTTGAATTGTACTACTTCTTACTGGCTATTACTTCAACTTAGAAGCTTCTTCTGTGTTCTACTATGGTGATTTTAGTGTTTCCGCATACCGCAGCATGCGACATAGCTTTGCAGACGATAAATATAACCGTCTCACAGAGAAATGCGGAAAATGTGACGATCTGGCTTTAAGTCGATTCGATAACAAATGACGAAAACGGACGGATTTCTCAGGTTTTTACTACATATGAACACTTTTCACATTCTCCCGTACAACGCGGCTGCTAATCCTCCTTTCATGCAAAATCTTAAGGTCCTAGGTCATGTCCAAGCCACCACAGCCGGCTAAAAGTGAATAATCGACAGCTAAAACTTGAATTGTACTACTTCTTACTGGCTATTACTTCAACTTAGAAGCTACTTCTGTGTTCTACTATGGTGCTTTTATTCTCTCCGCATACCGCAGCACGCGACATAGCTTTGCAGATTATAAATGTAAACGATTCAGAGAGAAGAGCGGCCAATGTGACGATCTGGCTTTGAGTCGATTTGATAACAAATGACGAAAACGGACTGATTTCTCAGGTTTTTACTACATATGAACACTTTTCACATTCTCCCGTACAACGCGGCTACTAGTCCTCCTTTCATGCAAAATGTTAAGGTCCTAGCTCATGTCCAAGGCACCAAAGCCAGTTAAGAAGTCAATAATTGATAACTAAAACTTCAATTGTACTACTTCTTCCTGGCTATTACATCAACTTAGAAGCTTCATCTGTCTTCTACTATGGTGCTTTTAGTGTTTCCGCATACCGCAGCACGCGACATAGCTTTGCAGACGATAAATGTAACCGTTTCAAACAGAAGAGCGCCCAATGTGACGATCTGGCTTTAAGTCGATTTGATAACAAATGACGAAAACAGACGGATTTCTAAGGTTCTTACTACATATGAACACTTTTCACATTCTCCCGTGCAACGCAGCTGCTAGTCCTCCTTCCATGCTAAATCATAAGTTCCTAGCGCATGTCCAAGGCACCAAAAAAGGGTAAAAAGTCAATAATCGGTACCTAAAACTTGAATTGTACTACTACTTACTGGCTATTACATCAACTTAGAAGCTTCATCTCTGATCAACTATGGTGCTTTTAATGTCTCCGCATACCGCAGCACGCGATATAGCTTTGCAGACGATATTTTACAACCATTTCATAGAGAAGAGCGGCCAATGTGACGATCTGCCTTTAACTCGATTGGATAAGAAATGACGAAAACGGACGGAATTCTCACGTTTATACTACATATGAACCCTTTTCACATTCTCTCGTGCAACGCGGCTGCTACTCCTCCTTTCATGCAAAATCTTATGGTTCCACCTCTTGTCCAAGGCACCAAAGCCGGCTAAAAATCAATAATCGATAACAAAAACTTGAATTGTACTGCTTCTTACTGGCTATTGTTTCAACTTATAAGCTTCTTCTGTGTTCTACTATGGTGCTTTTAGTGTCTCCGCATACCGCAGCACGCGACATAGCTTTGCAGACGATAAATATAACCGTCTCACAGAGAAATGCGGAAAATGTGACGATCTGGCTTTAAGTCGATTCGATAACAAATGACGAAAACGGACGGATTTCTCAGGTTTTTACTACATATGAACACTTTTCACATTCTCCCGTGCAACGCGGCTGCTAGTCCTCCTTTCATGCAAAATCTTAAGGTCCTAGGTCACGTCCAAGCCACCAAAGCCGGCTAAAAAGTGAATAATCGACAACTAAAACTTGAATTGTACTACTTCTTACTGGCTATTACTTCAACTTAGAAACTTCTTCTGTGTTCTACTATGGTGATTTTAGTGTTTCCGCATACCGCAGCATGCGACATAGCTTTGCAGACGATAAATGTAACCGTTTCAGAGAGAAGAGCGCTCAATGTGACGATCTGGCTTTAAGTCGATTCGATAACAAATGACGAAAACGGACGAATTTCTCAGGTTTTTACTACATATGAACACTTTTCACATTCTCCCGTGCAACGCGGCTGCTAGTCCTCCTTTCATGCAAAATCTTAAGGTCCTAGGTCATGTCCAAGCCACCAAAGCCGGCTAAAAAGTGAATAATCGACAGCTAAAACTTGAATTGTACTACTTCTTACTGGCTATTACTTCAACTTAGAAGCTACTTCTGTGTTCTACTATGGTGCTTTTATTCTCTCCGCACACCGCAGCACGGGACATAGCTTTGCAGACGATAAATGTAACCGTTTCAGAGAGAAGTGCGGCCAATGTGACGATCTGGCTTTAAGTCGATTCGATAACAAATGACGAAAACGGACGGATTTCTCAGGTTTTTACTACATATGAACACTTTTCACATTCTCCCGTGCAACGTGGCTGCTAGTCCTGCTTTCATGCAAAATCTTAAGGTCCTAGGTCATGTCCAAGCCACCAAAGTCGGCTAAAAAGTGAATAATTGACAACTAAAATATGAATTGTACTACTTCTTACTGGCTATTACTTCAACTTAGAAGCTTCTTCTGTGTTCTACTATGGTGCTTTTAGTCTCTCCGCATACCGCAGTACGCGACATAGCTTTGCAGACGATAAATGTAACCGTTTCAGAGAGAAGAGCGGCCAATGTGACGATCTGGCTTTAAGTCGATTCGATAACAAATGACGAAAACGGACAGATTTCTCAGATTTTTACTACATATGAACACTTTTCACATTCTCCCGTACAACGCAGCTGCTAGTCCTTCTTTCATGCAATATGTTAAGGTCCTAGCTCATGTCCAAGGCACCAAAGCCAGCTAAAAAATCAATTATTGATAACTAAAACTTGAATAGTACTACTTCTTACTGGCTATTACATCAACTTAGAAGCTTCATCTGTCTTCTACTATGGTGCTTTTAGTGTCTCCGCATACCGCAGCACGCGACATAGCTTTGCAGACGATAAATGTAATCGTTTCAGACAGAAGAGCGCCCAATGTGACGATCTGCCTTTAAGTCGATTTGATAACAAATGACGAAAACGGACGGATTTCTCAGGTTTTTACTACATATGAACATTTTCACATTCTCCCGTGCAACGCGGCTGCTAGTCCTCCTTTCATGCAAAATCTTAAGGTCCTAGGTCACGTCCAAGCCACCAAAGCCGGCTAAAAAGTGAATAATCGACAACTAAAACTTGAATTGTACTACTTCTTACTGGCTATTACTTCAACTTAGAAGCTTCTTCTGTGTTATACTATGGTGCTTCTAGTGTCTCCGCATACAGCAGCACGAGACATGGCTTTGCAGACGATAAATGCAACCGTTTCAGACAGAAGTGCGGCCAATGTGACGAATTGGCTTTAAGTCGATTCGATAACAAATGACGAAAACGGACGGATTTCTAAGGTTCTTACTACATACGAACACTTTTCACATTCTCCCGTGCAACGCGGCTGCTAGTCCTCTTTTAATGCAAAATCGTAAGGTCCTAGGTCATGTCCAAGCCACCAAAGTCGGCTAAAAAGTGAATAATCGACAACTAAAACTTGAATTGTACTAGTTGTTACTGGCTATTACATCAACTTAGAAGCTTCTTCTGTGTTCTACTATGGTGATTTTAGTGTTTCCGCATACCGCAGCACGCGACATAGCTTTGCAGTCGATAAAAGTAACCGTTTCAGAGAGAAGAGCGGCCAATGTGACGATCTGGATTTAAGCCGATTCGATAACAACTGACGAAAACGGACGGATTTCTCAGGTGTTTACTACATATGAACACTTTTCACATTCTCCCGTGCAATGCAGCTGCTAGTCCTCCTTCCATGCAATATCTTAAGTTCCTAGCTCATGTCCAAGGCACCAAAAAAGGGTAAAAAGTCAATAATCGATACCTAAAACTTGAATTGTACTAATTCTTACTGGCTATTACATCAACTTAGAAGTTTCATCTGTGTTGTACTATGGAGCTTTTAGTGTCTCCGGATACCGCAGCACGCGACATAGCTTTGCAGACGATAAGTACAACCGTCTCAGAGAGAAAAGCGGCCAATGTGACGATCTGGCTTTAAGTCGATTCGATAACAAATGACGAAAACGGACGGATTTCTCAGGTGTTTACTACATATGAACACTTTTCACATTCTCCCGTGCAATGCAGCTGCTAGTCCTCCTTCCATGCAATATCTTAAGTTCCTAGCTCATGTCCAAGGCACCAAAAAAGGGTAAAAAGTCAATAATCGATACCTAAAACTTGAATTGTACTACTTCTTACTGGCTATTACTTCAACTTAGAAGCTTCTTCTGTGTTCTACTATGGTGATTTTAGTGTTTCCGCATACCGCAGCACGCGACATGGCTTTGCTGACGATAAATGTAACCGATATAGAGAGAAGAGCGGCCAATGTGACGATCTGGCTTTAAGCCGTTTCGATAACAAATGACGAAAACGGACGGATTTCTCAGGTGTTTACTACATATGAACACTTTTCACATTCTCCCGTGGAACGCAGCTGCTAGTCCTCCTTCCATGCAAAATCTTAAGTTCCTAGCTCATGTCCAAGGCACCAAAAAAGGGTAAAAAGTCAATAATCGACACCTAAAACTTGAATTGTACTACTTCTTACTTCCTATTACATCAACTTAGAAGTTTCATCTATGTTCTACTATGGAGCGTTTAGTGTCTCCGGATACCGCAGCAAGCGACATAGCTTTGCAGACGATAAGTACAACCGTCTCAGAGAGAAAAGCGGTCAATGTGACGATCTGGCTTTAAGCCGATTCGATAACAAATTACTAAAACGGACGGATTTCTCAGGTGTTTACTACTTATGAACACTTTTCACATTCTCCCGTGGAACGCCGCTGCTAGTCCTCCTTCCATGCAAAATCTTAAGTTCCTAGCTTATGTCCAAGGCACCAAAAAAGGGTAAAAAGTCAATAATCGATACCTAAAACTTGAATTGTACTACTTCTTACTGGCTATTACATCAACTTAGAAGTTTCATCTGTGTTCTACTATGGAGCTTTTAGTGTCTCCGGATACCGCAGCACGCGACATAGCTTTGCTGACGATAATTACAACCGTCTCAGAGAGAAAAGCGGCCAATGTGACGATCTGGCTTTAAGTCGATTCGATAACAAATGACGAAAACGGACGGATTTCTCAGGTGTTTATTACATATGAACACTTTTCACATAATCGCGTGCAACGCAGCTGCTAGTCCTCCTTCCATGCAATATCTTAAGTTCCTAGCTCATGTCCAAGGCACCAAAAAAGGGTAAAAAGTCAATAATCGATACCTAAAACTTGAATTGTACTACTTCTTACTGGCTATTACTTCAACTTAGAAGCTTCTTCTGTGTTCTACTATGGTGATTTTAGTGTTTCCGCATACCGCAGCACGCGACATAGCTTTGCTGACGATAAATGTAACCGTTTCAGAGAGAAGAGCGGCCAATGTGACGATCTGGCTATAAGCCGATTCGATAACAAATGACGAAATCGGACGGATTTCTCAGGTTTTTCTAAATATGAACACTTTTCACATTCTCCCGTGCAACGCGGCTGCTAGTCCTCCATACATGCAAAATCTTAAGGTCCTAGGTCATGTCCAAGCCACCAAAGGCGGCTAAAAAGTGAATAATCGACAACTAAAACTTGAATTGTACTACTTCTTACTGGCTATTACATCAACTTAGAAGCTTCATCTGTCTTCTACTATGGTGCTTTTAGTGTCTCCGCATACCGCAGCACGCGACATAGCTTTGCAGACGATAAATGTAACCGTTTCAGACAGACGTGCGGCCAATGTGACGAATTGGCTTTAGGTCGATTCGATAACAAATGACGAAAACGTACGGATTTCTCAGGTTTTTACTACATATGAATACTTTTAAGATTCTCCCTTGCAACTCGGCTGCTAGTCCTATTTTCATGCAGAATCTTAAAGTCCTAGCTCATGTCGAACTCACCAAAGCAAGCTAAATAGTCAATAATCGATACCTAAAACTTGAATTGTACTACTTCTTACTGGCTATTACTTCAACTTATAAGCTTCTTCTGTGTTCCACTATGGTGCTTATAGTGTCTTCGCATACCGCAGCACGCGACATAGCTTTGCAGACGATAAATGTAACCGTCTCAGAGAGAAAAGCGGCCAATGTGATGATCTGGCTTTAAGTCGATTCGGTAACAAATGACGAAAACAGACGGATTTCTCAGGTTTTTACTACATATGAACTCTTTTCACATTCTCCAGTACAACGCTATTGTTAGTCCTCTTTTCATGCAAAATCGTAAGGTCGTAGGTCATGTCCAAGCCACCAAAGCCGGCTAAAAAGTGAATAATCGACAACTGAAACTTGAATTGTACTACGTCTTACTGGCTATTACTTCAACTTAGAAGCTTATTCTGTGTTCTACTATGGTGCTTTTAGTCTCTCCGCAGACCGCAGCACGCGAAATAGCTTTGCAGACGATAAATGTAACTGTTTCAGAGAGAAGAGCGGCCAATGTGACATCTGGCTTTAAGTCGATTCGATGACAAATGACGATACCGGACGGCTTTCTCAGGTTTTTACTACATATGAACACTTTTCACATTCTCCCGTACAACGCGGCTGCTAGTCCTCCTTTCATGCAAAATGTTAAGGTCCTAGCTCATGTCCAAGTCACCAAAACCAGCTGAAAAGTCAATAATTGATAACTAAAACTTGAATTGTACTACTTCTTACTGGCTATTACATCAACTTAGAAGCTTCATCTGTCTTCTACTATGGAGCTTTTAGTGTCTCCGCATACCGCAGCACGCGACATAGCTTTGCAGACGATAAATGTAACCGTTTCAGACAGAAGAGCTTCCAATGTGACGATCTGGCTTTAAGTCGATTTGATAACAAAAGACGAAAACGGACGGATTTCTAAGGTTCTTACTACATATGTACACTTTTCACATTCTCCCGTGCAACGCGGCTGCTAGTCCTCATTTCATGCAAAATCTTAAGGTCCTAGGTCATGTCCAAGCCACCAAAGCCGGCTAAAAACTGAATAACCGACAACTGAAACTTGAATTGTACTACTTCTTACTGGCTATTACTTCAACTTAGAAGCTTATTCTGTGTTCTACTATGGTGCTTTTAGTCTCTCCGCAGACCGCAGCACGCGAAATAGCTTTGCAGACGATAAATGTAACTGTTTCAGAGAGAAGAGCGGCCAATGTGACAATCTGGCTTTAAGTCGATTCGATGACAAACGACGATACCGGCTTTCTCAGGTTTTTACTACATATGAACACTTTTCACATTCTCCCGTGCAACGCGGCTGCTAGTGCTCCTTTCATGCAAAATCTTAAGGTCCTAGGTCATGTCCAAGCCACCAAAGGCGGCTAAAATGTGAATAATCGACAACTAAAAGTAGAATTGTACTACTTCTTACTGGCTATTACTTCAACTTAGAAGCTTCTTCTGTGATCTACTATGGTGCTTATAGTGTCTTCGCATACCGCAGCACGCGACATAGCTTTGCAGACGATAAATGTAACCGTTCCAGACAGAAGTGCGGCCAATGTGACGATCTGGCTTTAAGTCATTTCGATATCAAATGACGAAAACGGACGGATTTCTCAGGTGTTTACTACATATGAACACTTTTTACATTCTCCCGTACAACGCGGCTGCTAGTCCTCCTTCCATGCAAAATGTTAAGGTCCTAGCCCATGTCCAAGCACCAAAACCAGCCGAAAAGTCAATAATTGATAACTAAAACTTGAATTGTACTACTTCTTACTGGCTATTACATCAACATAGAAGCTTCATCTGTCTTCTACTATGGTGCTTTTAGTGTCTCCGCATACCGCAGCACGCGACATAGCTTTGCAGACGATAAATGTAACCGTTTCAGACTGAAGAGCTTCCAATGTGACGATCTGGCTTTAAGTCGATTTGATAACAAAAGACGAAAACGGACGGATTTCTAAGGTTCTTACTACATATGAACACTTTTCACATTCTCCCGTGCAACGCGGCTGCTAGTCCTCATTTCATGCAAAATCTTAAGGTCCTAGGTCATGTCCAAGCCACCAAAGCCGGCTAAAAAGTGAATAATCGACAACTGAAACTTGAATTGTACTACTTCTTACTGGCTATTACTTCAACTTAGAAGCTTCTTCTGTGTTATACTATGGTGCTTTTAGTGTCTCCGCATACCGCAGCACGCGAAATAGCTTTGCAGACGATAAATGTAACCGTTTCAGACAGAAGTGCGGCCAATGTGACGATCTGGCTTTAAGTCGTTTCGATATCAAATGACGAAAACGGACTGATTTCTCAGGTGTTTACTACATATGAACACTTTTTACATTCTCCCGTACAACGCGGCTGCTCGTCCTCCTTTCATGCAAAATGTTAAGGTCCTAGCTCATGTCCAAGGCACCAAAACCCGCTGAAAAGTCAATAATTGATAACTAAAACTTGAATTTTACTACTTCTTACTGGCTATTACATCAACTTAGAAGCTTCATCTGTCTTCTACTATGGTGCTTTTAGTGTCTCCGCATACCGCAGCACGCGACATAGCTTTGCAGACGATAAATGTAACCGTTTCAGACAGAAGAGCTTCCAATGTGACGATCTGGCTTTAAGTCGATTTGATAACAAAAGACGAAAACGGACGGATTTCTAAGGTTCTTACTACATATGAACACTTTTCATATTCTCCCGTGCAACGCGGCTGCTAGTCCTCCTTTCATGCAAAATCTTAAGGTCCTAGGTCATGTCCAAGCCACCAAAGGCGGCTAAAATGTGAATAATCGACAACTAAAAGTAGAATTGTACTACCTCTTACTGGCTATTACTTCAACTTAGAAGCTTCTTCTGTGTTCTACTATGGTGCTTATAGTGTCTTTGCATACCGCAGCACGCGACATAGCTTTGCAGACGATAAATGTAACCGTCTCAGAGAGAAAGGCGGCCAATGTGATGATCTGGCTTTAAGTCGATTCGATAACAAATGACGAAAACAGACGGATTTCTCAGGTTTTTACTACATATGAACTCTTTTCACATTCTCCAGTGCAACGCTATTGTTAGTCCTCTTTTCATGCAAAATCGTAAGGTCCTAGGTCATATTCAAGCCACCAAAGTCGGCTAAAAAGTGAATAATCGACAACTAAAACTTGAATTGTACTACTTCTTACTGGCTATTACTTCAACTTAGAAGCTTCTTCTGTGTTCCGCTATGGTGCTTTTAGTGTCTTCGCATACCGCAGCACGCGACATATCTTTGCAGACGATAAATGTAACCGTCTTAGAGAGAAAAGCGGCCAACGTGATGATCTGGCTTTAAGTCGATTCGATAACAAATGACGAAAACGGACGGATTTCTCAGGTTTTTACTACATATGAACACTTTTCACATTCTCCCGTGCAACGCGGCTGCTAGTCCTCTTTTCATGCAAAATCGTAAGGTCCTAGGTCATGTCCAAGCCACCAAAGTCGGCTAAAAAGTGAATAATCGCCAACTAAAACTTGAATTGTACTACTTCTTACTGGCTATTACATCAACATAGAAGCTTCTTCTGTGTTCTACTATGGTGCTTATAGTGTCTTCGCATACCGCAGCACGCGACATAGCGTTGCAGACGATAAATGTAACCGTTTCAGACAGAAGTGCGGCCAATGTGACGATCTGGCTTTAAGTCGTTTCGATATCAAATGACGAAAACGGACGGATTTCTCAGGTGTTTACTACATATGAACACTTTTTACATTCTCCCGTACAACGCGGCTGCTAGTCCTCCTTTCATGCAAAATCTTAATGTCCTAGGTCATGTCCAAGCCACCAAAGCCGGCTAAAAAGTGAATAATCGACAACTGAAACTTGAATTGTACTACTTCTTACTGGCTATTACATCAACTTAGAAGCTTCATCTGTCTTCTACTATGGTGCTTTTAGTGTCTCCGCATACCGCAGCACGCGACATAGCTTTGCAGACGATAAATGTAACCGTTTCAGACAGAAGAGCTTCCAATGTGACGATCTGGTTTTAAGTCGATTTGATAACAAATGACGAAAACGGACGGATTTCTAAGGTTCTTACTACATATGAACACTTTTCACATTCTCCCGTGCAACGCGGATGCTAGTCCTCATTTCATGCAAAATCTTAAGGTCCTAGGTCATGTCCAAGCCACCATAGCCGGCTAAAAAGTGAATAATCGACAACTGAAACTTGAATTGTACTACTTCTTACTGGCTATTACATCAACTTAGAAGCTTCTTCTGTGTTCTACTATGGTGCTTATAGTGTCTTCGCATACCGCAGCACGCGACATAGCCTTGCAGACGATAAATGTAACCGTCTCAGAGAGAAGAGCGGCCAATGTGGCGATCTGGCTTTAAGTCGATTCGATAACAAATGACGAAAACGGACGGATTTTCAGGTGTTTACTACATATGAACACTTTTCACATTCTCCCGTGCAACGCAGCTGCTAGTCCTCCTTCCATGCAAAATCTTAAGTTCCTAGCTCATATCCAAGACACCAAAAAAGGGTAAAAAGTCAATAATCGATACCTAAAACTTGAATTGTACTACTTCTTACTGGCTATTACTTCAACTTAGAAGCTTCTTCTGTGTTCTACTATGGTGCTTATAGTGTCTTTGCATACCGCAGCACGTGACATAGCTTTGCAGACGATAAATGTAACCGTTTCAGACAGAAGTGCGGCCAATGTGACGATCTGGCTTTAAGTCGTTTCGATATCAAATGACGAAAACGGACGTATTTCACAGGTGTTTACTACATATGAACACTTTTTACATTCTCCCGTAAAACGCGGCTGCTAGTCCTCCTTTCATGCAAAATGTTAAGGTCCTAGCTCATGTCCAAGGCACCAAAACCAGCTGAAAAGTCAATAATTGATAACTAAAACTTGAATTGTACTACTTCTTACTGGCTATTACATCAACTTAGAAGCTTCATCTGTCTTCTACTATGGTGCTTTTAGTGTCTCCGCATACCGCAGCACGCGAAATAGCTTTGCAGACGATAAATGTAACTGTTTCAGAGAGAAGGGCGGCCAATGTGACAATCTGGCTTTAAGTCGATTCGATGACAAACGACGATACCGGCTTTCTCAGGTTTTTACTACATATGAACACTTTTCACATTCTCCCGTGCAACGCGGCTGCTAGTGCTCCTTTCATGCAAAATCTTAAGGTCCTAGGTCATGTCCAAGCCACCAAAGGCGGCTAAAATGTGAATAATCGACAACTAAAAGTAGAATTGTACTACTTCTTACTGGCTATTACTTCAACTTAGAAGCTTCTTCTGTGATCTACTATGGTGCTTATAGTGTCTTCGCATACCGCAGCACGCGACATAGCTTTGCAGACGATAAATGTAACCGTTCCAGACAGAAGTGCGGCCAATGTGACGATCTGGCTTTAAGTCATTTCGATATCAAATGACGAAAACGGACGGATTTCTCAGGTGTTTACTACATATGAACACTTTTTACATTCTCCCGTACAACGCGGCTGCTAGTCCTCCTTCCATGCAAAATGTTAAGGTCCTAGCCCATGTCCAAGCACCAAAACCAGCCGAAAAGTCAATAATTGATAACTAAAACTTGAATTGTACTACTTCTTACTGGCTATTACATCAACATAGAAGCTTCATCTGTCTTCTACTATGGTGCTTTTAGTGTCTCCGCATACCGCAGCACGCGACATAGCTTTGCAGACGATAAATGTAACCGTTTCAGACTGAAGAGCTTCCAATGTGACGATCTGGCTTTAAGTCGATTTGATAACAAAAGACGAAAACGGACGGATTTCTAAGGTTCTTACTACATATGAACACTTTTCACATTCTCCCGTGCAACGCGGCTGCTAGTCCTCATTTCATGCAAAATCTTAAGGTCCTAGGTCATGTCCAAGCCACCAAAGCCGGCTAAAAAGTGAATAATCGACAACTGAAACTTGAATTGTACTACTTCTTACTGGCTATTACTTCAACTTAGAAGCTTCTTCTGTGTTATACTATGGTGCTTTTAGTGTCTCCGCATACCGCAGCACGCGAAATAGCTTTGCAGACGATAAATGTAACCGTTTCAGACAGAAGTGCGGCCAATGTGACGATCTGGCTTTAAGTCGTTTCGATATCAAATGACGAAAACGGACTGATTTCTCAGGTGTTTACTACATATGAACACTTTTTACATTCTCCCGTACAACGCGGCTGCTCGTCCTCCTTTCATGCAAAATGTTAAGGTCCTAGCTCATGTCCAAGGCACCAAAACCCGCTGAAAAGTCAATAATTGATAACTAAAACTTGAATTTTACTACTTCTTACTGGCTATTACATCAACTTAGAAGCTTCATCTGTCTTCTACTATGGTGCTTTTAGTGTCTCCGCATACCGCAGCACGCGACATAGCTTTGCAGACGATAAATGTAACCGTTTCAGACAGAAGAGCTTCCAATGTGACGATCTGGCTTTAAGTCGATTTGATAACAAAAGACGAAAACGGACGGATTTCTAAGGTTCTTACTACATATGAACACTTTTCATATTCTCCCGTGCAACGCGGCTGCTAGTCCTCCTTTCATGCAAAATCTTAAGGTCCTAGGTCATGTCCAAGCCACCAAAGGCGGCTAAAATGTGAATAATCGACAACTAAAAGTAGAATTGTACTACCTCTTACTGGCTATTACTTCAACTTAGAAGCTTCTTCTGTGTTCTACTATGGTGCTTATAGTGTCTTTGCATACCGCAGCACGCGACATAGCTTTGCAGACGATAAATGTAACCGTCTCAGAGAGAAAGGCGGCCAATGTGATGATCTGGCTTTAAGTCGATTCGATAACAAATGACGAAAACAGACGGATTTCTCAGGTTTTTACTACATATGAACTCTTTTCACATTCTCCAGTGCAACGCTATTGTTAGTCCTCTTTTCATGCAAAATCGTAAGGTCCTAGGTCATATTCAAGCCACCAAAGTCGGCTAAAAAGTGAATAATCGACAACTAAAACTTGAATTGTACTACTTCTTACTGGCTATTACTTCAACTTAGAAGCTTCTTCTGTGTTCCGCTATGGTGCTTTTAGTGTCTTCGCATACCGCAGCACGCGACATATCTTTGCAGACGATAAATGTAACCGTCTTAGAGAGAAAAGCGGCCAACGTGATGATCTGGCTTTAAGTCGATTCGATAACAAATGACGAAAACGGACGGATTTCTCAGGTTTTTACTACATATGAACACTTTTCACATTCTCCCGTGCAACGCGGCTGCTAGTCCTCTTTTCATGCAAAATCGTAAGGTCCTAGGTCATGTCCAAGCCACCAAAGTCGGCTAAAAAGTGAATAATCGCCAACTAAAACTTGAATTGTACTACTTCTTACTGGCTATTACATCAACATAGAAGCTTCTTCTGTGTTCTACTATGGTGCTTATAGTGTCTTCGCATACCGCAGCACGCGACATAGCGTTGCAGACGATAAATGTAACCGTTTCAGACATAAGTGCGGCCAATGTGACGATCTGGCTTTAAGTCGTTTCGATATCAAATGACGAAAACGGACGGATTTCTCAGGTGTTTACTACATATGAACACTTTTTACATTCTCCCGTACAACGCGGCTGCTAGTCCTCCTTTCATGCAAAATCTTAATGTCCTAGGTCATGTCCAAGCCACCAAAGCCGGCTAAAAAGTGAATAATCGACAACTGAAACTTGAATTGTACTACTTCTTACTGGCTATTACATCAACTTAGAAGCTTCATCTGTCTTCTACTATGGTGCTTTTAGTGTCTCCGCATACCGCAGCACGCGACATAGCTTTGCAGACGATAAATGTAACCGTTTCAGACAGAAGAGCTTCCAATGTGACGATCTGGCTTTAAGTCGATTTGATAACAAATGACGAAAACGGACGGATTTCTAAGGTTCTTACTACATATGAACACTTTTCACATTCTCCCGTGCAACGCGGATGCTAGTCCTCATTTCATGCAAAATCTTAAGGTCCTAGGTCATGTCCAAGCCACCATAGCCGGCTAAAAAGTGAATAATCGACAACTGAAACTTGAATTGTACTACTTCTTACTGGCTATTACATCAACTTAGAAGCTTCTTCTGTGTTCTACTATGGTGCTTATAGTGTCTTCGCATACCGCAGCACGCGACATAGCCTTGCAGACGATAAATGTAACCGTCTCAGAGAGAAGAGCGGCCAATGTGGCGATCTGGCTTTAAGTCGATTCGATAACAAATGACGAAAACGGACGGATTTTCAGGTGTTTACTACATATGAACACTTTTCACATTCTCCCGTGCAACGCAGCTGCTAGTCCTCCTTCCATGCAAAATCTTAAGTTCCTAGCTCATGTCCAAGACACCAAAAAAGGGTAAAAAGTCAATAATCGATACCTAAAACTTGAATTGTACTACTTCTTACTGGCTATTACTTCAACTTAGAAGCTTCTTCTGTGTTCTACTATGGTGCTTATAGTGTCTTTGCATACCGCAGCACGTGACATAGCTTTGCAGACGATAAATGTAACCGTTTCAGACAGAAGTGCGGCCAATGTGACGATCTGGCTTTAAGTCGTTTCGATATCAAATGACGAAAACGGACGTATTTCACAGGTGTTTACTACATATGAACACTTTTTACATTCTCCCGTAAAACGCGGCTGCTAGTCCTCCTTTCATGCAAAATGTTAAGGTCCTAGCTCATGTCCAAGGCACCAAAACCAGCTGAAAAGTCAATAATTGATAACTAAAACTTGAATTGTACTACTTCTTACTGGCTATTACATCAACTTAGAAGCTTCATCTGTCTTCTACTATGGTGCTTTTAGTGTCTCCGCATACCGCAGCACGCGACATAGCTTTGCAGACGACAAATGTAACCGTTTCAGACAGAAGAGCTTCCAATGTGATGATCTGGCTTTAAGTCGATTTGATAACAAAAGACGAAAACGGACGGATTTCTAAGGTTCTTACTACATATGAACACTTTTCACATTCTCCCGTGCAACGCGGCTGCTAGTCCTCATTTCATGCAAATCTTAAGGTCCTAGGTCATGTCCAAGCCACCAAAGCCGGCTAAAAAGTGAATAATCGACAACTGAAACTTGAATTGTACTACTTCTTACTGGCTATTACTTCAACTTAGAAGCTTATTCTGTGTTCTACTATGGTGCTTTTAGTCTCTCCGATTACTGCAGCACGCGAAATAGTTTTGCAGACGATAAATGTAACTGTTTCAGAGAGAAGAGCGGCCAATGTGACAATCTGGCTTTAAGTCGATTCGATGACAAAGGACGATACCGGACGGCTTTCTCAGGTTTTTACTACATATGAACACTTCTCACATTCTCCCGTGCAACGCGGCTGCTAGTCCTCCTTTCATGCAAAATCTTAAGGTCCTAGGTCATGTCCAAGCCACCAAAGGCGGCTAAAATGTGAATAATCGACAACTAAAAGTAGAATTGTACTACTTCTTACTGGCTATTACTTCAACTTAGAAGCTTCTTCTGTGTTCTACTATGGTGCTTATAGTGTTTTCGCATACCGCAGCACGCGACATAGCTTTGCAGACGATAAATGTAACCGTCTCAGAGAGAAAAGCGGCCAATGTGATGATCTGGCTTTAAGTCGATTCGATAACAAATGACGAAAACAGACGGATTTCTCAGGTTTTTACTACATATGAACTCTTTTCACATTCTCCAGTGCAACGCTATTGTTAGTCCTCTTTTCATGCAAAATCGTAAGGTCCTAGGTCATGTCCAAGCCACCAAAGTCGGCTAAAAAGTGAATAATCGACAACTAAAACTTGAATTGTACTACTTCTTACTGGACATTACTTCAACTTAGAAGCTTCTTCTGTGTTCTACTATGGTGCTTTTAGTGTCTTCGCATACCGCAGCACGCGACATATCTTTGCAGACGATAAATGTAACCGTCTCAGAGAGAAAAGCGGCAAATGTGATGATCTGGCTTTAAGTCGATTCGATAACAAATGACGAAAACGGACGGATTTCTCAGGTTTTTACTACATATGAACTCTTTTCACATTCTCCCGTGCAACGCGGCTGCTAGTCCTCTTTTCATGCAAAATCGTAAGGTCCTAGGTCATGTCCAAGCCACCAAAGTCGGATAAAAAGTGAATAATCGCCAACTAAAACTTGAAGTGTACTACTTCTTACTGGCTATTACATCAACATAGAAGCTTCTTCTGTGTTCTACTATGGTGCTTATAGTATCTTCGCATACCGCAGCACGCGACATAGCTTTGCAGACGATAAATGTAACCGTTTCAGACAGAAGTGCGGCCAATGTGACGATTTGGCTTTAAGTCGTTTCGATATCAAATGACGAAAACGGACGGATTTCTCAGGTGTTTACTACATATGAACACTTTTTACATTCTCCCGTACAACGCGGCTGCTAGTCCTCCTTTCATGCAAAATGTTAAGGTCCTAGCTCATGTCCAAGGCACCAAAACCAGCTGAAAAGTCAATAATTGATAACTAAAACTTGAATTGTACTACTTCTTACTGGCTATTACATCAAATTAGAAGCTTCATCTGTCTTCTACTATGGTGCTTTTAGTGTCTCCGCATACCGCAGCACGCGACTTAGCTTTCCAGACGATAAATGTAACCGTTTCAGACAGACGTGCGCCCAATGTGACGAATTGGCTTTAGGTCGATTCGATAACAAATGACGAAAACGGACGGATTTCTCAGGTTTTTACTACATATGAACACTTTTCACATTCTCCCGTGCAACGCGGCTGCTAGTCCTCTTTTCATGCAAAATCGTAAGGTCCTAGGTCATGTCCAAGCCACCAGAGTCGGCTAAAAAGTGAATAATCGACAACTAAAACTTGAATTGTACTACTTCTTACTGCCTATTTCTTCAACTTAGAAGCTTCTTCTGTGTTATACTTTGTGCTTCTAGTGTCTGCGCATACCGCAGCACGCGACATAGCTTTGCAGACGATAAATGTAACCGTTTCAGACAGAAGTGCGGCCAATGTGACGATCTGGCTTTAAGTCGTTTCGATATCAAATGACGAAAACGGACGGATTTCTCAGCTGTTTACTACATATGAACACTTTTTACGTTCTCCCGTACAACGCGGCTGCTAGTCCTCCTTTCATGCAAAATGTTAAGGTCCTAGGTCATGTCCAAGCCACCAAAGCCGGCTAAAAAGTGAATAATCGACAACTGAAACTTGAATTGTACTACTTCTTACTGGCTATTACATCAACTTAGAAGCTTCATCTGTCTTCTACTATGGTGCTTTTAGTGTCTCCGCATACCGCAGCACGCGACATAGCTCTGCAGACGATAAATGTAACCGTTTCAGACAGAAGAGCTTCCAATGTGACGATCTGGCTTTAAGTCGATTTGATAACAAATGACGAAAACGGACGGATTTCTAAGGTTCTTACTACATGTGAACACTTTTTACATTCTCCCGTGCAACGCGGCTGCTAGTCCTCATTTCATGCAAAATCTTAAGGTCCTAGGTCATGTCCAAGCCACCAAAGCCGGCTAAAAAGTGAATAATCGACAACTGAAACTTGAATTGTACTACTTGTTACTGGCTATTACTTCAACTTAGAAGCATATTCTGTGTTCTACTATGGTGCTTTTAGTCTCTCCGCAGACCGCAGCACGCGAAATAGTTTTGCAGACGATAAATGTAACTGTTTCAGAGAGAAGAGCGGCCAATGTGACAATCTGGCTTTAAGTCGATTCGATGACAAATGACGATACCGGACGGCTTTCTCAGGTTTTTACTACATATGAGCACTTGTCACATTCTCCCATGCAACGCGGCTGCTAGTCCTCCTTTCATGCAAAATCTTAAGGTCCTATGTCATGTCCAAGCCACCAAAGGCGGCTAAAATGTGAATAATCGACAACAAAAAGTAGAATTGTACTACTTCTTACTGGCTATTACTTCAACTTAGAAGCTTCTTCTGTGTTCTACTATTATAGTGTCTTCGCATACCGTAGCACGCGACATAGCTTTGCAGACGATAAATGTAACCGTCTCAGAGAGAAAAGCGGCCAATGTGATGATCTGGCTTTAAGTCGATTTGATAACAAATGACGAAACAGACGGATTTCTCAGGTTTTTACTACATATGAACTCTTTTCACATTCTCCAGTGCAACGCTATTGTTAGTCCTCTTTTCATGCAAAATCGTAAGGTCCTAGGTCATGTCCAAGCCACCAAAGTCGGCTAAAAAGTGAATAATCGACAACTAAAACTTGAATTGTACTACTTCTTACTGGCTATTACTTCAACTTAGAAGCTTCTTCTGTGTTCTACTATGGTGCTTTTAGTGTCTTCGCATACCGCAGCATGCGACATATCTTTGCAGACGATAAATGTAACCGTCTCAGAGAGAAAAGCGGCCAATGTGATGATCTGGCTTTAAGTCGATTCGATAACAAATGACGAAAACGGACGGATTTCTCAGGTTTTTGCTACACATGAACACTTTTCACACTCTCCCGTGCAACGCGGCTGCTAGTCCTCTTTTCATGTAAAATCGTAAGGTCCTAGGTCATGTCCAAGCCACCAAAGTCGGCTAAAAAGTGAATAATCGCCAACTAAAACTAGAATTGTACTACTTCTTACTGGCTATTACATCAACATAGAAGCTTCTTCTGTGTTATACTTTGGTGCTTTTAGTGTCTCCGCATACCGCAGCACGCGACATAGCTTTGCAGACGATAAATGTAACCGTTTCAGACAGAAGAGCTTCCAATGTGACGATCTGGCTTTAAGTCGATTTGATAACAAATGACGAAAACGGACGGATTTCTAAGGTTTTTACTACATATGAACTTTTTTCACATTCTCCCATGCACACGTGGCTGCTAGTCCTCCTTTCATGAAAAATCTTAATATCCTAACTCATGTCCAAGGCACCAAAGAAGGGTAAAAAGTCAATAATCGATACCTAAAACTTGAATTGTACTACTTCTTACTGGCTATTACATCAACTTAGAAACTTCATCCGTGTTCTACTATGGTGCTTTTAGGGTCTCCACATACCGCAGCACGCGACATAGCTTTGCAGACGATAAGTACAACCGTTCCAGAGAGAAGAGCGGCCAATGTGGCGATCTGGCTTTAAGTCGATTCGATAACAAATGACGAAAACGGACGGATTCTCAGGTTTTTACTACATATGAACACTTTTCACATTCTCCTGTGCAACTCGGCTACTAATCCTCCTTTCATGCAGAATCTTAAGGTCCTAGCTCATGTCCAAGGCACCAAAGAAGGGAAAAAGTCAATAATCGATAACTAAAACTTGAATTGTACTACTTCATACTGACTATTACATCAACTTAGAAGCTTCATCTGTGTTCTACTATGGTGCTTTTAGTGTCTCCGCATACCGCAGCACGCGACATATCTTTGCAGACGATAAGTAAAACCGTTTCAGAGAGAAGAGCGGCCAATGTGACGATCTGGCTTTAAGTCGATTCGATAACAAATGACGAAATCGGACGGATTTCTCAGGTTTTTACTACATATGAACACTTTTCACATGCTCCCGTGCAACTCGGCTGCTAGTCCTCCTTTCATGCAGAATCTGAAGGTCCTAGCTCATGTCCAAGGCACCAAAGCCAGCTAAAAAGTCAATAATCGATACCTAAAACTTGAATTGTACTACTTCTTAATGGCTATTACTTCAAATTAGAAGCTTCATCTGTATTCTACTATGGTGCTTTTAGTGTCTCCGCATACCGCAGCACGCAACATAGCTTTGCGGACTATAAGTACAACCGTTTCAGAGAGAAGAGCGGCCAATGTGACGATCTGGCTCTAAGTCGATTCGATAAGAAATGACGAAAACGGACGGATTTCTCAGGTTTTTACTACGTATGAACACTTTTCACATTCTCCTGTGCAACTCGGCTGCTAGTCCTCCTTTCATGCACAATCTTAAGTTCCTAGCTCATGTCCAAGGCACCAAAGAAGGGTAAAAAGTCAATAATCGATACCTAAAACTTGAATTGTACTACTTCTTACTGGCTATTACATCAACTTAGAACTTCATCTGTGTTCTACTATGGTGCTTTTAGTGTCTCCCCATACCGCAGCACGCGACATACTTTTGCAGATGATAAGTACAACCGTTTCAGAGAGAAGAGCGGCCAATGTGACGATCTGGCTTTAAGTCGAATCGAAAACAAATGACGAAAACGGACGGATTTCTCAGGTTCTTACTACATATGATCACTTTTCACATTGTCCCATGCAACGCGGCTGCTAGTCCTCCTTTCATGCAAAATCTTTAGTTTCTAGCTCGTGTCCAAGGCACCAAAGATGGGTAAAAAGTCAATAATCGATAACATAACTTGAATTATACTACTTCATACTGACTATTACATCAACTTAGAAGCTTCATCTGTGTTTTACTATGGTGCTTTTAGTGTCTCCGCATACCGCAGCACGCGACATAGCTTTGCAGACGATAAGTACAACCGTTTCAGAGAGAAGAGCGGCAAATGTGACGATCTGGCTTTAAGTCGATTCTATAACAAATGACGAAAACGGACGGATTTCTCAGGTTTTTACTACATATCAACACTCTTCACATTCTCCCGTGCAACTCGGCTGCTAGTCCTCCTTTCATGCAGAATCTTAAGGTCCTAGCTCATGTCCAAGGCACCAAAGCCAGCTAAAAAATCAATAATCGATACCTAAAACTTGAATTGTACTACTTCTTAATGGCTATTACTTCAAATTAGAAGCTTCATCTGTGTTCTACTATGGTGCTTTTAGTGTCTCCGCATACCGCAGCACGCGACATAGCTTTGCGGACGATAAGTACAACCGTTTCAGAGAGAAGAGCGGCCAATGTGACGATCTGGGTTTAAGTCGATTCGATAACAAATAACGAAAACGGACGGATTTCTCAGGATTTTACTACATATGAAGACTTTTCACATTCTCCCATGCAACTCTGCTGCTAGTCCTCCTTTCATGCAGAATCTTAAGCTCCTAGCTCATGTCCAAGACACCAAAGCCAGCTAAAACGTCAATAATCAATACCTAAAACTTGAATTTTACTACTTCTTTCTAGCTATTACATCAACTTAGATGCTTCATCTGTGTTCTACTATGGTGCTTTTAGTGTCTCCGCGTACCGCACCACGCGACATAGCTTTGCAGACGATAAATGTAACCGTTTCAATCAGAAGAGCGGCCAATGTGGCGATCTGGGTTTAAGTCGATTCGATAACAAATGACGAAAACGGACGGATTTCTCAGGTTTTTACTACATATGATCACTTTTCACATTGTCCCATGCAACGCGGCTGCTAGTGCTCCTTTCATGCAAAATCTTTAGTTTCTAGCTCATGTCCAAGGCACCAAAGATGGGTAAAAAGTCAACAATCGATAACAGAACTTGAATTATACTACTTCATACTAACTATTATATCAACTTAGAAGCTTCATCTGTGTTCTACTATGGTGCTTTTAGTGTCTCCGCATACCGCAGCACGCGACATAGCTTTGCAGACGATAAGTACAACCGTTTCAGAGAGAAGAGCGGCAAATGTGACGATCTGGCTTTAAGTCGAATCGAAAACAAATGACGAAAACGGACGGATTTCTCAGGTTCTTACTACATATGATCACTTTTCACATTGTCCCATGCAACGCGGCTGCTAGTCCTCCTTTCATGCAAAATCTTTAGTTTCTAGCTCGTGTCCAAGGCACCAAAGATGGGTAAAAAGTCAATAATCGATAACATAACTTGAATTATACTACTTCATACTGACTATTACATCAACTTAGAAGCTTCATCTGTGTTTTACTATGGTGCTTTTAGTGTCTCCGCATACCGCAGCACGCGACATAGCTTTGCAGACGATAAGTACAACCGTTTCAGAGAGAAGAGCGGCAAATGTGACGATCTGGCTTTAAGTCGATTCTATAACAAATGACGAAAACGGACGGATTTCTCAGGTTTTTACTACATATCAACACTCTTCACATTCTCCCGTGCAACTCGGCTGCTAGTCCTCCTTTCATGCAGAATCTTAAGGTCCTAGCTCATGTCCAAGGCACCAAAGCCAGCTAAAAAATCAATAATCGATACCTAAAACTTGAATTGTACTACTTCTTAATGGCTATTACTTCAAATTAGAAGCTTCATCTGTGTTCTACTATGGTGCTTTTAGTGTCTCCGCATACCGCAGCACGCGACATAGCTTTGCGGACGATAAGTACAACCGTTTCAGAGAGAAGAGCGGCCAATGTGACGATCTGGGTTTAAGTCGATTCGATAACAAATAACGAAAACGGACGGATTTCTCAGGATTTTACTACATATGAAGACTTTTCACATTCTCCCATGCAACTCTGCTGCTAGTCCTCCTTTCATGCAGAATCTTAAGCTCCTAGCTCATGTCCAAGACACCAAAGCCAGCTAAAACGTCAATAATCAATACCTAAAACTTGAATTTTACTACTTCTTTCTAGCTATTACATCAACTTAGATGCTTCATCTGTGTTCTACTATGGTGCTTTTAGTGTCTCCGCGTACCGCACCACGCGACATAGCTTTGCAGACGATAAATGTAACCGTTTCAATCAGAAGAGCGGCCAATGTGACGATCTGGGTTTAAGTCGATTCGATAACAAATGACGAAAACGGACGGATTTCTCAGGTTTTTACTACATATGATCACTTTTCACATTGTCCCATGCAACGCGGCTGCTAGTGCTCCTTTCATGCAAAATCTTTAGTTTCTAGCTCATGTCCAAGGCACCAAAGATGGGTAAAAAGTCAACAATCGATAACAGAACTTGAATTATACTACTTCATACTAACTATTATATCAACTTAGAAGCTTCATCTGTGTTCTACTATGGTGCTTTTAGTGTCTCCGCATACCGCAGCACGCGACATAGCTTTGCAGACGATAAGTACAACCGTTTCAGAGAGAAGAGCGGCAAATGTGACGATCTGGCTTTAAGTCGATTCGATAACAAATGACGAAAACGGACGGATTTCTCAGGTTTTTACTACATATGAACACTTTTCACATTCTCCCGTGCAACGCGGCTGCTAGTCTTCCTTTCATGCAAAATCTTAAGGTCCTAGGTCATGTCCAAGCCACCAAAGCCGGCTAAAAAGTGAATAATCGACAACTAAAACTTGAATTGTACTACTTCTTACTGACTGTTACATCAACTTAGAAGCTTCATCTGTGTTCTACTATGGTGCTTTTAGTGTCTCCGCATACCGCAGCACGCGACATAGCTTTGCAGACGATAAGTAAAACCGTTTCAGAGAGAAGAGTGGCCAATGTGACGATCTGGCTTTAAGTTGATTTGATAACTAATGACGAAAACGGACGGATTTCTCAGGTTTGTACTACATATGAACACTTTTCACATTCTCCCGTGCAACTCGGCTGCTAGTCCTCCTTTCATGAAGAAACTTAAGTTCCTAGCTCATGTCCAAAGCACCTAAGCCAGCTAAAAAGCCAATAATCGATACCTAAAACTTGAATTGTACTATTTCTTACTAGCTATTACATCAACTTAGATGCTTCATCTGTGTTCTACTATGGTGCTTTTAATGTCTCCGCATACCGCAGCACGCGTCATAGCTTTGCAGACGATAAGTACAATCGTTTCAGAGAGAAGAGCGGCAAATGTGACGATCTGGCTTTAAGTCGATTCGATAACAAATGACGAAAACGGACGGATTTCTCAGGTTTTTACTACATATGAACACTTTTTACATTCTCCCATGCACACGTGGCTGCTAGTCCTCCTTTCATGCAAAATCTTAATATCCTAACTCATGTCCAAGGCACCAAAGAAGGGTAAAAAGTCAATAATCGATACCTAAAACTTGAATTGTACTACTTCTTACTGGCTATTACATCAACTTAGAAACTTCATCCGTGTTTTACTATGGTGCTTTTAGGGTCTCCACATACCGCAGCACACGACATAGCTTTGCAGACGATAAGTACAACCGTTTCAGAGAGAAGAGCGGCCAATGTGGCGATCTGGCTTTAAGTCGATTCGATAACAAATGACGAAAACGGACGGATTCTCAGGTTTTTACTACATATGAACACTTTTCACATTCTCCTGTGCAACTCGGCTACTAATCCTCCTTTCATGCAGAATCTTAAGGTCCTAGCTCATGTCCAAGGCACCAAAAAAGAGAAAAAGTCAATAATCGATAACAAAAACTTGAATTGTACTACTTCATACTGACTATTACATCAACTTGGAAGCTTCATCTGTGTTTTACTATGGTGCTTTTAGTGTCTCCGCATACCGCAGCACGCGACATAGCTTTGCAGACGATAAGTACATCCGTTCCAGAGAGAATAGCGGCAAATGTGACGATCTGGCTTTAAGTCGATTCGATAACAAATGACGAAAACGGACGGATTTCTCAGGTTTTTACTACATATGAACACTTTTCACATTCTCCCGTGCACACGCGGCTGCTAGTCCTCCTTTCATGCAAAATCTTAATATCCTAACTCATGTCCAAGGCACAAAAGAAGGGTAAAAAGTGAATAATCGATACCTAAAACTTGAATTGTATTACTTCTTACTGGCTATTACCTCAACTTAGAAACTTCATCCGTGTTCTACTATGGTGCTTTTAGGGTCACCACATACCGCAGCACGCGACATAGCTTTGCAGACGATAAGTACAACCGTTTCAGAGAGAAGAGCGGCCAATGTGACGATCTGGCTTTAAATCGATTCCACAAAAAATGACGAAAACGGACGGATTTCTCAGGTTTTTACTACATATGAACACTTTTCACATTCTCCCGTGCAACGCGGCTGCTAGACTTCCTTTCATGCAAAATCCAAATGTCCTAGGACATGTCCAAGCCAGCAAAGCCGGTTAAAAAGTGATTAATCGACAACTAAAACTTAAATAGTACTACTTCTTACTGGCTATTACTTCAACTTAGAAGCTTCTTCTGTGTTCTAATATGGTGCTTTTAGTGTCTCCGTATACCGCAGCACGCGACATAGCTTTGCAGACGATAAATCGTCTCAGAGAGAAAAGCGGCCAATGTGACGATCTGGCTTTAAGTCGATACGATAACAAATGACGAAAACCCACGGATTTCTCAGGTTTTTACTACATATGAACACTTTTCACATTCTCCCATGCAACGCAGCAGCTAGTCCTCCATTCATGCAAAATCTTAAGGTCCTAGGTCATGTCCAAGCCACCAAAGCCGGCTAAAAAGTGATTAATCGACAACTAAACTTCAATTGTACTACTTTTTACTAGCTATTACTTCAACTTATAAGCTTCTTATGTGTTCTAATATGGTGCCTTTAGTGTTTCCGCATACCGCAGCACGCGACATAGCTTTGCAGACGATAAATGTAACCGTTCAGAGATAAGAGCGGCCAATGTGACGTTCTGGCTTTAAATCGATTCGATAACAAATGACGAAAACGGACGGATTTCTCAGGTTTTTACTACATATGAACACTTTTCACATTGTCCCGTGCAACGCGGCGCTAGTCTTCCTTTCATGCAAAATTTTAAGGTCCTAGGTCATGTCCAACCCACCAAAGCCAGCTAAAAAGTGATTAATCGACAACTACAACTTGAATTGTACTACTTCTTACTTGCCATTACTTCAACTTATAAGCTTCTTCTGTGTTCTAATATGGTGCTTTTAGTGTCTCCGCATACCGCAGCACGCGACATAGCTTTGCAGACGATAAATGTAACCGTTTCAGAGAGAAGAGCGGCCAATGTGACGATCTGGCTTTAAATCGATTCGATAACAAATGACGAAAACGGACGGATTTCTCAGGTTTTTACTACATATGAACACTTTTCACATTCTCCTGTGCAACTCGGCTACTAATCCTCCTTTCATGCAGAATCTTAAGGTCCTAGCTCATGTCCAAGGCACCAAAGAAGGGAAAAAGTCAATAATCGATAACTAAAACTTGAATTGTACTACTTCATACTGACTATTACATCAACTTAGAAGCTTCATCTGTGTTCTACTATGGTGCTTTTAGTGTCTCCGCATACCGCAGCACGCGACATATCTTTGCAGACGATAAGTAAAACCGTTTCAGAGAGAAGAGCGGCCAATGTGACGATCTGGCTTTAAGTCGATTCGATAACAAATGACGAAATCGGACGGATTTCTCAGGTTTTTACTACATATGAACACTTTTCACATGCTCCCGTGCAACTCGGCTGCTAGTCCTCCTTTCATGCAGAATCTGAAGGTCCTAGCTCATGTCCAAGGCACCAAAGCCAGCTAAAAAGTCAATAATCGATACCTAAAACTTGAATTGTACTACTTCTTACTGGCTATTACATCAACTTAGAACTTCATCTGTGTTCTACTATGGTGCTTTTAGTGTCTCCCCATACCGCAGCACGCGACATACTTTTGCAGATGATAAGTACAACCGTTTCAGAGAGAAGAGCGGCCAATGTGACGATCTGGCTTTAAGTCGAATCGAAAACAAATGACGAAAACGGACGGATTTCTCAGGTTCTTACTACATATGATCACTTTTCACATTGTCCCATGCAACGCGGCTGCTAGTCCTCCTTTCATGCAAAATCTTTAGTTTCTAGCTCATGTCCAAGGCACCAAAGATGGGTAAAAAGTCAATAATCGATAACATAACTTGAATTATACTACTTCATACTGACTATTACATCAACTTAGAAGCTTCATCTGTGTTTTACTATGGTGCTTTTAGTGTCTCCGCATACCGCAGCACGCGACATAGCTTTGCAGACGATAAGTACAACCGTTTCAGAGAGAAGAGCGGCAAATGTGACGATCTGGCTTTAAGTCGATTCTATAACAAATGACGAAAACGGACGGATTTCTCAGGTTTTTACTACATATCAACACTCTTCACATTCTCCCGTGCAACTCGGCTGCTAGTCCTCCTTTCATGCAGAATCTTAAGGTCCTAGCTCATGTCCAAGGCACCAAAGCCAGATAAAAAATCAATAATCGATACCTAAAACTTGAATTGTACTACTTCTTAATGGCTATTACTTCAAATTAGAAGCTTCATCTGTGTTCTACTATGGTGCTTTTAGTGTCTCCGCATACCGCAGCACGCGACATAGCTTTGCGGACGATAAGTACAACCGTTTCAGAGAGAAGAGCGGCCAATGTGACGTTCTGGGTTTAAGTCGATTCGATAACAAATAACGAAAACGGACGGATTTCTCAGGATTTTACTACATATGAAGACTTTTCACATTCTCCCATGCAACTCTGCTGCTAGTCCTCCTTTCATGCAGAATCTTAAGCTCCTAGCTCATGTCCAAGACACCAAAGCCAGCTAAAACGTCAATAATCAATACCTAAAACTTGAATTTTACTACTTCTTTCTAGCTATTACATCAACTTAGATGCTTCATCTGTGTTCTACTATGGTGCTTTTAGTGTCTCCGCGTACCGCACCACGCGACATAGCTTTGCAGACGATAAATGTAACCGTTTCTATCAGAAGAGCGGCCAATGTGACGATCTGGGTTTAAGTCGATTCGATAACAAATGACGAAAACGGACGGATTTCTCAAGTTTTTACTACATATGATCACTTTTCACATTGTCCCATGCAACGCGGCTGCTAGTGCTCCTTTCATGCAAAATCTTTAGTTTCTAGCTCATGTCCAAGGCACCAAAGATGGGTAAAAAGTCAACAATCGATAACAGAACTTGAATTATACTACTTCATACTAACTATTATATCAACTTAGAAGCTTCATCTGTGTTCTACTATGGTGCTTTTAGTGTCTCCGCATACCGCAGCACGCGACATAGCTTTGCAGACGATAAGTACAACCGTTTCAGAGAGAAGAGCGGCAAATGTGACGATCTGGCTTTAAGTCGATTCGATAACAAATGACGAAAACGGACGGATTTCTCAGGTTTTTACTACATATGAACACTTTTCACATTCTCCCGTGCAACGCGGCTGCTAGTCTTCCTTTCATGCAAAATCTTAAGGTCCTAGGTCATGTCCAAGCCACCAAAGCCGGCTAAAAAGTGAATAATCGACAACTAAAACTTGAATTGTACTACTTCTTACTGACTATTACATCAACTTAGAAGCTTCATCTGTGTTCTACTATGGTGCTTTTAGTGTCTCCGCATACCGCAGCACGCGACATAGCTTTGCAGACGATAAGTAAAACCGTTTCAGAGAGAAGAGTGGCCAATGTGACGATCTGGCTTTAAGTTGATTTGATAACTAATGACGAAAACGGACGGATTTCTCAGGTTTGTACTACATATGAACACTTTTCACATTCTCCCGTGCAACTCGGCTGCTAGTCCTCCTTTCATGAAGAAACTTAAGTTCCTAGCTCATGTCCAAAGCACCTAAGCCAGCTAAAAAGCCAATAATCGATACCTAAAACTTGAATTGTACTATTTCTTACTAGCTATTACATCAACTTAGATGCTTCATCTGTGTTCTACTATGGTGCTTTTAATGTCTCCGCATACCGCAGCACGCGTCATAGCTTTGCAGACGATAAGTACAATCGTTTCAGAGAGAAGAGCGGCAAATGTGACGATCTGGATTTAAGTCGATTCGATAACAAATGACGAAAACGGACGGATTTCTCAGGTTTTTACTACATATGAACACTTTTTACATTCTCCCATGCACACGTGGCTGCTAGTCCTCCTTTCATGCAAAATCTTAATATCCTAACTCATGTCCAAGGCACCAAAGAAGGGTAAAAAGTCAATAATCGATACCTAAAACTTGAATTGTACTACTTCTTACTGGCTATTACATCAACTTAGAAACTTCATCCGTGTTTTACTATGGTGCTTTTAGGGTCTCCACATACCGCAGCACACGACATAGCTTTGCAGACGATAAGTACAACCGTTTCAGAGAGAAGAGCGGCCAATGTGGCGATCTGGCTTTAAGTCGATTCGATAACAAATGACGAAAACGGACGGATTCTCAGGTTTTTACTACATATGAACACTTTTCACATTCTCCTGTGCAACTCGGCTACTAATCCTCCTTTCATGCAGAATCTTAAGGTCCTAGCTCATGTCCAAGGCACCAAAAAAGAGAAAAAGTCAATAATCGATAACAAAAACTTGAATTGTACTACTTCATACTGACTATTACATCAACTTGGAAGCTTCATCTGTGTTTTACTATGGTGCTTTTAGTGTCTCCGCATACCGCAGCACGCGACATAGCTTTGCAGACGATAAGTACAACCGTTCCAGAGAGAATAGCGGCAAATGTGACGATCTGGCTTTAAGTCGATTCGATAACAAATGACGAAAACGGACGGATTTCTCAGGTTTTTACTACATATGAACACTTTTCACATTCTCCCGTGCACACGCGGCTGCTAGTCCTCCTTTCATGCAAAATCTTAATATCCTAACTCATGTCCAAGGCACAAAAGAAGGGTAAAAAGTGAATAATCGATACCTAAAACTTGAATTGTATTACTTCTTACTGGCTATTACCTCAACTTAGAAACTTCATCCGTGTTCTACTATGGGGCTTTTAGGGTCACCACATACCGCAGCACGCGACATAGCTTTGCAGACGATAAGTACAACCGTTTCAGAGAGAAGAGCGGCCAATGTGACGATCTGGCTTTAAATCGATTCCACAAAAAATGACGAAAACGGACGGATTTCTCAGGTTTTTACTACATATGAACACTTTTCACATTCTCCCGTGCAACGCGGCTGCTAGACTTCCTTTCATGCAAAATCCAAATGTCCTAGGACATGTCCAAGCCAGCAAAGCCGGTTAAAAAGTGATTAATCGACAACTAAAACTTAAATAGTACTACTTCTTACTGGCTATTACTTCAACTTAGAAGCTTCTTCTGTGTTCTAATATGGTGCTTTTAGTGTCTCCGCATACCGCAGCATGCGACATAGCTTTGCAGACGATAAATCGTCTCAGAGAGAAAAGCGGCCAATGTGACGATCTGGCTTTAAGTCGATACGATAACAAATGACGAAAACCCACGGATTTCTCAGGTTTTTACTACATATGAACACTTTTCACATTCTCCCATGCAACGCGGCAGCTAGTCCTCCATTCATGCAAAATCTTAAGGTCCTAGGTCATGTCCAAGCCACCAAAGCCGGCTAAAAAGTGATTAATCGACAACTAAACTTCAATTGTACTACTTTTTACTAGCTATTACTTCAACTTATAAGCTTCTTATGTGTTCTAATATGGTGCCTTTAGTGTTTCCGCATACCGCAGCACGCGACATAGCTTTGCAGACGATAAATGTAACCGTTCAGAGATAAGAGCGGCCAATGTGACGTTCTGGCTTTAAATCGATTCGATAACAAATGACGAAAACGGACGGATTTCTCAGGTTTTTACTACATATGAACACTTTTCACATTGTCCCGTGCAACGCGGCGCTAGTCTTCCTTTCATGCAAAATTTTAAGGTCCTAGGTCATGTCCAACCCACCAAAGCCAGCTAAAAAGTGATTAATCGACAACTACAACTTGAATTGTACTACTTCTTACTTGCCATTACTTCAACTTATAAGCTTCTTCTGTGTTCTAATATGGTGCTTTTAGTGTCTCCGCATACCGCAGCACGCGACATAGCTTTGCAGACGATAAATGTAACCGTTTCAGAGAGAAGAGCGGCCAATGTGACGATCTGGCTTTAAATCGATTCGATAACAAATGACGAAAACGGACGGATTTCTCAGGTTTTTACTACATATGAACACTTTTCACATTCTCCCGTGCAACACGGCTGCTAGTCTTCCTTTCCTGCAAAAGTATGAGGTCCTAGGACATGTCCAAGCCACCAAAGCCGGTTGAAAAGTGATTAAACGACAACTAAAACTTAAATAGTACTACTTTTTACTGTCTATTACTTCAACTTAGAAGCTTCTTCTCTGTTCTACTATAATGCTTTAAGTGTCTCCGCATACCGCAGCACGCGACATAGCTTTGCAGACGAAAAATGTAACCGTCTCAGAGAGAAAAGCTGCCAATGTGACAATCTGGCTTTAAGTCGATTCGATAACAAATGACGAAAATGGACAGATTTCTTAGGTTTTTACTACATATGAACACTTTTCACATTCTCCCATGCAACGCGGCAGCTAGTCCTCCATTCATGCAAAATCTTAAGGTCCTAGGTCATGTCCAAGCCACCAAAGCCGGCTAAAAAGTGAGTAATCGACAACTAAAACTTGAATTGTACTACTTCTTACTGGCTATTACTTCAACATAGAAGCTTCTTCTGTGTTCTAATATGGTGCTTTTAGTGTCTCCGCATACCGCAGCACGCGACATAGCTTTGCAGACGATAAATGTAACCGTCTCAGAGAGAAAAGCGGCCAATGTGACGATCTGGCTTTAAGTCGATACGATAACAAATGACGAAAACGGACTGATTTCTCAGGTTTTTACTACATATGAACACTTTTCACATTCTCCCGTGCAACGCGGCTGCTAGTCCTCCTTTCATGCAAATCCTTAAGGTCCTAGGTCATATCCAAGCCACCAAAGTCGGCTAAAAAGTGAATAATCGACAATTTAAACTTGAATTGTACTACTTCTTACTGGCTATTACTTCAACTTAGAAGCTTCTTCTGTGTTCTACTATGGTGCTTTTAGTCTCTCCGCAGACCGCAGCACGCGAAATAGCTTTGCAGACGATAAATGTAACCGTCTCAGAGAGAAAAGCGGCCAATGTGATGATCTGGCTTTAAGTCGATTCGATAACAAATGACGAAAACGGACGGATTTCTCAGGTTTTTACTACATATGAACACTTTTCACATTTTCCCGTGCAACGCGGCTGCTAGTCCCCTTTTCATGCAAAATCGTAAGGTCCTAGGTCGTGTCCAAGCCACCAAAGTCGGCTAAAAAGTGAATAATCGACAACTAAAACTTGAATTGTACTACTTCTTACTGGCTATTACATCAACATAGAAGCTTCTTCTGTGTTCTACTATGGTGCTTTCAGTGTCTCCGGATACCGCAGCATGCGACATAGCTTTGCAGACGATAAGTACAACCGTCTCAGAGAGAAAAGCGGCCAATGTGACGATCTGGCCTTAAGTCGATTCGATAACAAATGACGAAAACGGACGGATTTCTCAGGTTTTTACTACATATGAACACTTTTCACATTCTCCCGTGCAACTCGGCTGCTAGTCCTCCTTTCATGAAGAATCTTAAGTTCCTAGCTCATGTCCAAGGCACCAAAGCCAGCCAAAAAGTCAATAATCGATACCTAAAACTTGAATTGTACTATTTCTTACTACCTATTACATCAACTTAGATGCTTCATCTGTGTTCTACTATGGTGCTTTTAGTGTCTCCGCATACCGCAGCACGCTACATAGCTTTGCAGACCATAAGTACAACCGTTTCTGAGAGAAGAGCGGCCAATGTGACGATCTGGCTTTAAGTCGATTCGATAACAAATGACGAAAACGGACGGATTTCTCAGGTTTTTACTACATATGAACACTTTCCACATTCTCCCGTGAAACACGGCTGCTAGTCCTCCTTTCATGAAGAATCTTAAGTTCCTAGCTCATGTCCAAGGCACCAAAGCCAGCTAAAAAGTCAATAATCGATACCTAAAACTTGAATTGTACTATTTTTTACTAGCTATTATATCAACTTAGATGCTTCATCTGTGTTCTGCTATGGTGCGTTTAGTGTCTCCGCATACCGCAGCACGCGACTTAGGTTTGCAGACGATAAATGTAACCGTTTCAGACAGAACAGTAGCCAAATAGACGATCGGGCTTTAAGTCGATTCGATATCAAATGACGAACACGGACGGATTTCTCAGGTTTTTACTACACATGAACACTTTTCACATTCTCCCGTGCAGCGCGGCTGCTAGTCCTCCGTTCATGCAGAATCTTAAGTTCCTAGCTCATGTCCAAGGCACCAAAAAAGGGTAAAAAGTCAATAATCGATAGCTAAAACTTATATTTTACTACTTCTTACTGGCTATTACATCAACTTAGAAGCTTCATCTGTGTTCTACTATGGTGCTTTTAGTGTCTCCGCATACCGCAGCACGCGACATAGCCTTGCGGACGATAAGGACAACCGTTTCAGAAAGAAGAGCGGCCAATGTGACGATCTGGATTTAAGTCGATTTCATAACAAATGACGAAAACGGACGGATTTCTCAGGTTTTTACTACATATGAACACTTTTCACATTCTCCCGTGCAACTCGGCTGCTAGTCCTCCTTTCATGCAGAATCTGAAGGTCCTAGCTCATGTCCAAGGCACCAAAGCCAGCTAAAAAGTCAATAATCGATACCTAAAAGTTGAATTGTAGTACTTCTTACTGGCTATTACATCAACTTAAAAGCTTCATCTGTGTTCTACTATGGTGCTTTTAGTGTCTCCGTACATCGCAACACGCGACATAGGTTTGCGGACGATAAGTACAACCGTTTCAGGAGAAGAGCGGCGAATGTGACGATCTGGCTTTAAGTCGATTCGATAACAAATTACGAAAACGGACAGATTTCTCAGGTTTTTACTACATATGAACACTTTTCTCATTCTCCCGTGCAACTCGGCTGTTGGTGCTCCTTTCATGCAGAATCTTAAGCTCCTAGCTCATGTCCAAGGCACCAAAGCCAGCTAAAAAGTCAATAATCGATACCTAAAACTTGAATTGTACTACTTCTTAAAGGCTATTACTTCAAATTAGAAGCTTCATCTGTGTTCTACTATGGTGCTTTTAGTGTCTCCGCAAACCGCAGCACGTGACATAGCTTTGCGGACGATAAGTACAACCGTTTCAGAGAGAAGAGCGGCCAATGTGACGATCTCGCTTTAAGTCGATTCGATAACAAATGACGAAAACGGAGAGGATTTCTCATGTTTTTACTACATATGAACACTTTTCACATTCTCCCGTGCAACTCGGCTGCTAGTCCTCCTTTCATGCAGAATCTTAAGGTCCTAGCTCATGTCCAAGGCACCAAAGCCACCTAAAAAGTCAATAATCGATACCTAAAACTTGAATTGTACTACTTCTTAATGGCTATTACTTCAAATTAGAAGCTTCATCTGTGTTCTACTATGATGCTTTTAGTGTCTCCGCAAACCGCAGCACCCGACATAGCTTTGCGGACGATAAGTACAACCGTTTCAGAGAGAAGAGCGGCCAATGTGACGATCTGGCTTTAAGTCGATTCGATAACAAATGACGAAAACGGACAGGATTTCTCATGTTTTTACTACATATGAACACTTTTCTCATTCTCCCGTGCAACTCGGCTGCTAGTCCTCCTTTCATGCAGAATCTTAAGGTCCTAGCTCATGTCCAAGGCACCAAAGCCAGCTAAAAAGTCAATAATCGATACCTAAAACTTGAATTGTACTACTTCTTAATGGCTATTACTTCAAATTAGAAGCTTCATCTGTGTTCTACTATGGTGCTTTTAGTGTCTCCGCAAACCGCAGCACGCGACATAGCTTTGCGGACGATAAGTACAACCGTTTCAGAGAGAAGAGCGGCCAATGTGACGATCTGGCTTTAAGTCGATTCGATAACAAATGACGAAAACTTACAGGATTTCTCATGTTTTTACTACATATGAACACTTTTCTCATTCTCCCGTGCAACTCGGCTGCTAGTCCTCCGTTCATGCAGAATCTTAAGTTCCTAGCTCATGTCCAAGGCACCGAAAAATGGTAAAAGTTCAATAATCGACAGCTAAAACTTCAATTTTACTACTTCTTACTGGCTATTACATCAACTTAGAAGCTTCATCTGTGTTCTACTATGGTGCTTTTAGTGTCTCCGCATACCGCAGCACGCGACATAGCCTTGCGGATGATAAGGACAACCGTTTCAGAAAGAAGAGCGGCCAATGTGACGATCTGGATTTAAGTCGATTCGATAACAAATTACGAAAACAAACAGATTTCTCATTTTTTTACTACATATGAACACTTTTCTCATTCTCCCGTGCAACTCGTCTGCTAGTCCTCCTTTCATGCAGAATCTTAAGGTCCTAGCTCATGTCCAAGGCACCAAAGCCAGCTAAAAAGTCAATAATCAATACTTAAAACTTGAATTGTACTACTTCTTAATGGCTATTACTTCAAATTAGAAGCTTCATCTGTGTTCTACTATGGTGCTTTTAGTGTCTCCGCAAACCGCAGCACGCGACATAGCATTGCGGACGATAAGTACAACCGTTTCAGAGAAGAGCGGCCAATGTGACGATCTGGCTTTAAGTCGATTCGATAACAAATGACGAAAACGGACAGGATTTCTCATGTTTTTACTACATATGAACACTTTTCACATTCTCCCATGCAACTCTCTTGCTAGTCGTCCTTTCATGCAGAATCTTAAGTTCCTAGCTCATGTCCAAGGCACCAAAGCCAGCTAAAACGTCAATAATCGATACCTAAAACTTGAATTTTACTACTTCTTTCTAGCTATTACATCAACTTAGATGCTTCATCTGTGTTCTACTATGGTGCTTTTAGTGTCTCCGCGTACCGCACCACGCGACATAGCTTTGCAGACGATAAATGTAACCGTTTCAGTCAGAAGAGCGGCCAATGTGACGATCTGGCTTTAGGTCGATTCGATAAGAAGTGACGAAAACGGACGGACTTCTCAGGTTTTTACTACGTATGAACACTTTTCACATTCTCCTGTGCAACTCGGCTGCTAGTCTTCCTTTCATGCACAATCTTAAGTTCCTAGCTCATGTCCAAGGCACCAAAGAAGGGTATAAAGTCAATAATCGATACCTAAAACTTGAATTGTACTACTTCTTACTGGCTATTACATCAACTTAGAAGCTTCATCTGTGTTCTACTATGGTGCTTTTAGTGTCTCCGCATACCGCAGCACGCGACATAGCCTTACGGACGATAAGGACAACCGTTTCAGAGAGAAGAGCAGCCAATATGACGATCTCGATTTAAGTCGATTTCATAACAAATGACGAAAACGGAAGAATTTCTCAGGTTTTTACTACATATGAACACTTTTCACATTCTCCCGAGCAACTCGGCTGCTAGTCCTCCTTTGATGCAGAATCTGAAGGTCCTAGCTCATGTCCAAGGCACCAAAGCCAGCTAAAAAGTCAATAATCGATACCTATAACTTGAATTGTTCTACTTCTTAATGGCTATTACATCAATTTAGAAGCTTCATCTGTGTTCTACTATGGTGCTTTTAGTGTCTCCGCATATCGCAGCACGCGACATAGCTTTGCGGACGATAAGTACAACCGTTTCAGGAGAAGAGCGGCGAATGTGACGATCTGGCTTTTAAGTCGATTCGATAACAAATTACGAAAACGGACATATTTCTCATGTGTTTACTACATATGAACACTTTTCTCATTCTCCCGTGCAACTCGGCTGCTAGTCCTCCTTTCATGCAAAATCTTTAGTTTCTAGCTCATGTCCAAGGCAACAAAGATTGGTAAAAAGTCAATAATCGATAACAGAACTTGAATTATACTACTTCATACTAACTATTATATCAACTTAGAAGCTTCATCTGTGTTTTACTATGGTGCTTTTAGTGTCTCCGCATACCGCAGCACGCGACATAGCTTTGCAGACGATAAGTACAACCGTTTCAGAGAGAAGAGCGGCAAATGTGACGATCTGGCTTTAAGTTGATTCGATAACAAATGACGAAAACGGACGGATTTCTCAGGTTTTTACTACATATGAACACTTTTCACATTCTCCCGTGCAACGCGGCTGCTAGTCTTCCTTTCATGCAAAATCTTAGGGTCCTAGGTCATGTCCAAGCCACCAAAGCCGGCTAAAAAGTGAATAATCGACAACTAAAACTTGAATTGTACTACTTCTTACTGACTATTACATCAACTTAGAAGCTTCATCTGTGTTCTACTATGGTGCTTTTAGTGTCTCCGCATACCGCAGCACGCGACATAGCTTTGCAGACGATAAGTAAAACCGTTTCAGAGAGAAGAGTGGCCAATGTGACGATCTGTCTTTAAGTTGATTTGATAACTAATGACGAAAACGGAAGGATATCTCAGGTTTTTACTACATATGAACACTTTTCACATTCTCCCGTGCAACTCGGCTGCTAGTCCTCCTTTCATGAAGAAACTTAAGTTCCTAACTCATGTCCAAAGCACCAAAGCCAGCTAAAAAGTCAATAATCGATACCTAAAACTTGAATTGTACTATTTCTTACTAGCTATTACATCAACTTAGATGCTTCATCTGTGTTCTACTATGGTGCTTTTAATGTCTCCGCATACCGCAGCACGCGTCATAGTTTTGCAGACGATAAGTACAATCGTTTCAGAGAGAAGAGCGGCAAATGTACGATCTGGCTTTAAGTCGATTCGATAACAAATGACGAAAACGGACGGATTTCTCAGGTTTTTACTACATATGAACACTTTTTACATTCTCCCATGCACACGTGGCTGCTAGTCCTCCTTTCATGAAAAATCTTAATATCCTAACTCATGTCCAAGGCACCAAAGAAGGGTAAAAAGTCAATAATCGATACCTAAAAGTTGAATTGTACTACTTCTTACTGGCTATTACATCAACTTAGAAACTTCATCCGTGTTCTACTATGGTGCTTTTAGGGTCTCCACATACCGCAGCACGCGACATAGCTTTGCAGACGATAAGTACAACCGTTCCAGAGAGAAGAGCGGCCAATGTGGCGATCTGGCTTTAAGTCGATTCGATAACAAATGACGAAAACGGACGGATTCTCAGGTTTTTACTACATATGAACACTTTTCACATTCTCCTGTGCAACTCGGCTACTAATCCTCCTTTCATGCAGAATCTTAAGGTCCTAGCTCATGTCCAAGGCACCAAAGAAGGGAAAAAGTCAATAATCGATAACTAAAACTTGAATTGTACTACTTCATACTGACTATTACATCAACTTAGAAGCTTCATCTGTGTTCTACTATGCTGCTTTTAGTGTCTCCGCATACCGCAGCACGCGACATAGCTTTGCAGACGATAAGTAAAACCGTTTCAGAGAGAAGAGCGGCCAATGTGACGATCTGGCTTTAAGTCGATTCGATAACAAATGACGAAATCGGACGGATTTCTCAGGTTTTTACTACATATGAACACTTTTCATATGCTCCCGTGCAACTCGGCTGCTAGTCCTCCTTTCATGCAGAATCTGAAGGTCCTAGCTCATGTCCAAGACACCAAAGCCAGCTAAAAAGTCATTAATCGATACCTAAAACTTGAATTGTACTACTTCTTAATGGCTATTACTTCAAATTAGAAGCTTCATCTGTGTTCTACTATGGTGCTTTTAGTGTCTCCGCATACCGCAGCACGCAACATAGCTTTGCGGACTATAAGTACAACCGTTTCAGAGAGAAGAGCGGCCAATGTGACGATCTGGGTTTAAGTCGATTCGATAAGAAATGACGAAAACGGACGGATTTCTCAGGTTTTTACTACGTATGAACACTTTTCACATTCTCCTGTGCAACTCGGCTGCTAGTCCTCCTTTCATGCACAATCTTAAGTTCCTAGCTCATGTCCAAGGCACCAAAGAAGGGTAAAAAGTCAATAATCGATACCTAAAACTTGAATTGTACTACTTCTTACTGGCTATTACATCAACTTAGAACTTCATCTGTGTTCTACTATGGTGCTTTTAGTGTCTCCCCATACCGCAGCACGCGACATACTTTTGCAGATGATAAGTACAACCGTTTCAGAGAGAAGAGCGGCCAATGTGACGATCTGGCTTTAAGTCGATTCGATAACAAATAACGAAAACGGACGGATTTCTCAGGATTTTACTACATATGAAGACTTTTCACATTCTCCCATGCAACTCTGCTGCTAGTCCTCCTTTCATGCAGAATCTTAAGCTCCTAGCTCATGTCCAAGACACCAAAGCCAGCTAAAACGTCAATAATCAATACCTAAAACTTGAATTTTACTACTTCTTTCTAGCTATTACATCAACTTAGATGCTTCATCTGTGTTCTACTATGGTGCTTTTAGTATCTCCGCGTACCGCACCACGCGACATAGCTTTGCAGACGATAAATGTAACCGTTTCAGTCAGAAGAGCGGCCAATGTGACGATCTGGGTTTAAGTCGATTCGATAACAAATGACGAAAACGGACGGATTTCTCAGGTTTTTACTACATATGATCACTTTTCACATTGTCCCATGCAACGCGGCTGCTAGTCCTCCTTTCATGCAAAATCTTTAGTTTCTAGCTCATGTCCTAGGCACCAAAGATGGGTAAAAAGTCAACAATCGATAACAGAACTTGAATTATACTACTTCATACTAACTATTATATCAACTTAGAAGCTTCATCTGTGTTCTACTATGGTGCTTTTAGTGTCTCCGCATACCGCAGCACGCGACATAGCTTTGCAGACGATAAGTACAACCGTTTCAGAGAGAAGAGCGGCAAATGTGACGATCTGGCTTTAAGTCGATTCGATAACAAATGACGAAAACGGACTGATTTCTCAGGTTTTTACTACATATGAACACTTTTCACATTCTCCCGTGCAACGCGGCTGCTAGTCTTCCTTTCATGCAAAATCTTAAGGTCCTAGGTCATGTCCAAGCCACCAAAGCCGGCTAAAAAGTGAATAATCGACAACTAAAACTTGAATTGTACTACTTCTTACTGAATATTACATCAACTTAGAAGCTTCATCTGTGTTCTACTATGGTGCTTTTAGTGTCTCCCCATACCGCAGCACGCGACATACTTTTGCAGATGATAAGTACAACCGTTTCAGAGAGAAGAGCGGCCAATGTGACGATCTGGCTTTAAGTCGATTCGATAACAAATGACGAAAACGGACGGATTCTCAGGTTTTTACTACATATGAACACTTTTCACATTCTCCTGTGCAACTCGGCTACTAATCCTCCTTTCATGCAGAATCTTAAGCTCCTAGCTCATGTCCAAGGCACCAAAGAAGGGAAAAAGTCAATAATCGATAACTAAAACTTGAATTGTACTACTTCATACTGACTATTACATCAACTTAGAAGCTTCATCTGTGTTCTACTATGGTGCTTTTAGTGTCTCCGCATACCGCAGCACGCGACATAGCTTTGCAGACGATAAGTAAAACCGTTTCAGAGAGAATAGCGTCCAATGTGACGATCTGGCTTTAAGTCGATTCGATAACAAATGACGAAATCGGACGGATTTCTCAGGTTTTTACTACATATGAACACTTTTCATATGCTCCCGTGCAACTCGGCTGCTAGTCCTCCTTTCATGCAGAATCTGAAGGTCCTAGCTCATGTCCAAGGCACCAAAGCCAGCTAAAAAGTCATTAATCGATACCTAAAACTTGAATTGTACTACTTCTTAATGGCTATTACTTCAAATTAGAAGCTTCATCTGTGTTCTACAATGGTGCTTTTAGTGTCTCCGCATACCGCAGCACGCAACATAGCTTTGCGGACTATAAGTACAACCGTTTCAGAGAGAAGAGCGGCCAATGTGACGATCTGGCTTTAAGTCGATTCGATAAGAAATGACGAAAACGGACGGATTTCTCAGGTTTTTACTACGTATGAACACTTTTCACATTCTCCTGTGCAACTCGGCTGCTAGTCCTCCTTTCATGCACAATCTTAAGTTCCTAGCTCATGTCCAAGGCACCAAAGAAGGGTAAAAAGTCAATAATCGATACCTAAAACTTGAATTGTACTACTTCTTACTGGCTATTACATCAACTTAGAACTTCATCTGTGTTCTACTATGGTGCTTTTAGTGTCTCCCCATACCGCAGGACGCGACATACTTTTGCAGATGATAAGTACAACCGTTTCAGAGAGAAGAGCGGCCAATGTGACGATCTGGCTTTAAGTCGATTCGATAACAAATGACGAAAACGGACGGATTCTCAGGTTTTTACTACATATCAACACTCTTCACATTCTCCCGTGCAACTCGGCTGCTAGTCCTCCTTTCATGAAGAAACTTAAGTTCCTAGCTCATGTCCAAGGCACCAAAGCCAGCTAAAAAGTCAATAATCGATACCTAAAACTTGAATTGTACTACTATTTAATGGCTATTACATCAACTTAGAAGCTTCATCTGTGTTCTACTATGGTGCTTTTAGTGTCTCCGCATACCGCAGCACGCGACATAGCTTTGCAGACGATAAGTAAAACCGTTTCAGAGAGAAGACTGGCCAATGTGACGATCTGGCTTTAAGTTGATTTGATAACTAATGACGAAAACGGACGGATTTCTCAGGTTTGTACTACATATGAACACTTTTCACATTCTCCCGTGCAACTCGGCTGCTAGTCCTCCTTTCATGAAGAAACTTAAGTTCCTAGCTCATGTCCAAAGCACCTAAGCCAGCTAAAAAGTCAATAATCGATACCTAGAACTTGAATTGTACTATTTCTTACTAGCTATTACATCAACTTAGATGCTTCATCTGTGTTCTACTATGGTGCATTTAATGTCTCCGCATACCGCAGCACGTGTCATAGCTTTGCAGACGATAAGTACAATCGTTTCAGAGAGAAGAGCGGCAAATGTGACGATCTGGCTTTAAGTCGATTCGATAACAAATGACGAAAACGGACGGATTTCTCAGGTTTTTACTACATATGAACACTTTTTACATTCTCCCATGCACACGTGGCTGCTAGTCCTCCTTTCATGCAAAATCTTAATATCCTAACTCATGTCCAAGGCACCAAAGAAGGGTAAAAAGTCAATAATCGATACCTTAAACTTGAATTGTACTACTTCTTACTGGCTATTACATCAACTTAGAAACTTCATCCGTGTTCTACTATGGTGCTTTTAGGGTCTCCACATACCGCAGCACGCGACATAGCTTTGCAGACGATAAGTACAACCGTTTCAGAGAGAAGAGCGGCCAATGTGGCGATCTGGCTTTAAATCGATTCGATAACAAATGACGAAAACGGACGGATTCTCAGGTTTTTACTACATATGAACACTTTTCACATTCTCCTGTGCATCTCGGCTACTAATCCTCCTTTCATGCAGAATCTTAAGGTCCTAGCTCATGTCCAAGGCACCAAAGAAGAGAAAAAGTCAATAATCGATAACAAAAACTTGAATTGTACTACTTCATACTGACTATTACATCAACTTGGAAGCTTCATCTGTGTTTTACTATGGTGCTTTTAGTGTCTCCGCATACCGCAGCACGCGACATAGCTTTGCAGACGATAAGTACAACCGTTCCAGAGAGAATAGCGGCAAATGTGACGATCTGGCTTTAAGTCGATTCGATAACAAATGACGAAAACGGACGGATTTATCAGGTTTTTACTACATATGAACACTTTTCACATTCTCCCGAGCACACGCGGCTGCTAGTCCTCCTTTCATGCAAAATCTTAATATCCTAACTCATGTCCAAGGCACAAAAGAAGGGTAAAAAGTCAATAATCGATACCTAAAACTTGAATTGTATTACTTCTTACTGGCTATTACATCAACTTAGAAACTTCATCCGTGTTCTACTATGGTGCTTTTAGGGTCACCACATACCGCAGCACGCGACATAGCTTTGCAGACGATAAGTACAACCGTTTCAGAGAGAAGAGCGGCCAATTTGACGATCTTGCTTTAAATCGATTCGATCACAAATGACGAAAACGGATGGATGTCTCAGGTTTTTACTACATATGAACACTTTTCACATTCTCCCGTGCAACGCGGCTGCTAGTCTTATTTCATGCAAAATCTTAAGGTCCTAGGTCATGTCCAAGCCACCAAAGCCGGCTAAAAAGTTGATAATCGACAACTAAAACTTAAATAGTACTACCTCTTACTGGCTATTACTTCAACTTAGAAGCTTCTTCTCTGTTCTACTATGGTGCTTTTAGTGTCTCCGCATACCGCAGCACGCGACATAGCTTTGCAGACGATAAATGTAACCGTTTAAGAGAGAAGAGCGGCCAATGTGACGATCTGGCTTTAAATCGATTCCACAACAAATGACGAAAACGGACGGATTTCTCGGGTTTTTACTACATATGAACACTTTTCACATTCTCCCGTGCAACGCGGCTGCTAGACTTCCTTTCATGCAAAATCCTAATGTCCTAGGACATCTCCAAGCCAGCAAAGCCGGTTAAAAAGTGATTAATCGACAACTAAAACTTAAATAGTACTACTTCTTACTGACTATTACTTCAACTTAGAAGCTTCTTCTGTGTTCTAATATGGTGCTTTTAGTGTCTCCGTATACCGCAGCACGCGACATAGCTTTGCAGACGATAAATCGTCTCAGAGAGAAAAGCGGCCAATGTGACGATCTGGCTTTAAGTCGATACGATAACAAATGACGAAAACCCACGGATTTCTCAGGTTTTTACTACATATGAACACTTTTCACATTCTCCCGTGCAACGCGGCTGCTAGTCCTCCTTTCGTGTAAAATCTTAAGGTTCCACCTCATGTCCAAGCCACCAAAGCCGGCTAAAAAGTGAATAATCGATAACTAAAACTTGAATTGTACTACTTCTTACTGGCTATTACTTCAACTTAGAAGCTTCTTCTGTGTTCTACTATGGTGCTTTTAGTGTCCCTGCATACCGCAGCACGCGACATAGCTTTGCAGACGATTAATGTAACCGTCTCAGAGAGAAAAGCGCCAATATGACGATCTGGCTTTAAGTCGATTCGATAACAAATGACGAAAACGGACGGATTTCTCAGGTTTTTACTACATATGAACACTTTTCACATTCTACCGTGCAACGCGGCTGCTAGTCCTCCTTTCATGCAAAATCTTAAGGTCCTAGGTCATGTCCAATCCACCAAAGCCGGCTAAGAAGTGAATAATCGACAACTAAAACTTGAATTGTACTACTTCTTACTGGCTATTACTTCAACTTAGAAGCTTCATCTGTGTTCTACTATGGTCTTTTTAGTGTTTCCGCATACCGCAGCACGCGACATAGCTTGCAGACGTCAATTGTAACCGTTTCAGAGAGAAGAGCGGCCAATGTGACGATCTGGCTTTAAATCGATTCGATAACAAATGACGAAAACGGACGGATTTCTCAGGTTTTTACTACATATGAACACTTTTCACATTCTCCCGTGCAACGCGGCTGCTATTCCTCCTTTCATGCAAAATCTTAAGGTCCTAGGTCATGTCCAAGCCACCAAAGCCGGCTAAAAAGTGAATAATCGACAACTAAAACTTGAATTGTACTACTTCTTACTGGCTATTACTTCAACTTAAAAGCTCCTTCTGTGTTCTACTATGATGCTTTTAGTGTTTCCGCATACCGCAGCACGCGACATAGCTTTGCAGACGATAAATGTAACCGTCTCAGAGAGAAAAGCGGCCAATGTGACGATCTGGCTTTAAGTCGATTCGATAACAAATGACGAAAATGGACAGATTTCTCAGGTTTTTACTACATATGAACACTTTTCACATTCTCCCATGCAACGCGGCAGCTAGTCCTCCATTCATGCAAAATCTTAAGGTCCTAGGTCATGTCCAAGCCACCGAAGCCGGCTAAAAAGTGATTAATCGACAACTAAATTTCAATTGTACTACATTTTACTAGCTATTACTTCAACTTATAAGCTTCTTATGTGTTCTAATATGGTGCTTTTAGTGTTTCCGCATACCGCAGCACGCGACATAGCTTTGCAGACGATAAATGTAACCGTTCAGAGATAAGAGCGGCCAATGTGACGTTCTGTCTTTAAATCGATTCGATAACAAATGACGAAAACCGACGGATTTCTCAGGTTTTTACTACATATGAACACTTTTCACATTGTCCCGTGCAACGCGGCGGTAGTCTTCCTTTCATGCAAAATTTTAAGGTCCTAGGTCATGTCCAACCCACCAAAGCCAGCTAAAAAATGGTTAATCGACAACTACAACTTGAATTGTACTACTTCTTACTTGCTATTACTTCAACTTATAAGCTTCTTCTGTGTTCTAATATGGTGCTTTTAGTGTCTCCGCATACCGCAGCACGCGACATAGCTTTGCAGACGATAAATGTAACCGTTTCAGAGAGAAGAGCGGCCAATGTGACGATCTGGCTTTAAATCGATTCGATAACAAATGACGAAAACGGACGGATTTCTCAGGTTTTTACTACATATGAACACTTTTCACATTCTCCCGTGCAACGCGGCTGCTAGTCTTCCTTTCCTGCAAAAGTATGAGGTCCTAGGACATGTCCAAGCCACCAAAGCCGGTTAAAAAGTGATTAAACGACAACTAAAACTTAAATAGTACTACTTTTTACTGGCTATTACTTCAACTTAGAAGCTTCTTCTCTGTTCTACTATGGTGCTTTTAGTGTTTCCGCATACCGCAGCACGCGACATAGCTTTGCAGAAGATAAGTGCAACCGTTTCGGAGAGAAAAGCGGCCACTGTGACGATCTGGCTTTAAATCGATTCGATAACAAATGACGAAAACGGACGGATTTCTCAGGTTTTTACTACATATGAACACTCTTCACATTCTCCCGTGCAACGCGGCTGCTAGTCTTCCTTTCATGCAAAATCTTAAGGTCCTACGACATGTACAAGCCACCAAAGTCGGTTAAAAAGTGATTAATCGACAACTAAAACTTAAATAGTACTACATTTTACTGGCTATTACTTCAACTTAGAAGCTTCTTCTCTGTTCTACTATGGTGCTTTTAGTGTTTCCGCATACCGCAGCACGCGACATAGCTTTGCAGAAGATAAGTGCAACCGTTTCGGAGAGAAAAGCGGCCACTGTGACGATCTGGCTTTAAATCGATTCGATAACAAATGACGAAAACGGACGGATTTCTCAGGTTTTTACTACATATGAACACTTTTCACATTCTCCCGTGCAACGCGGCTGCTAGTCTTCCTTTCTTGCAAAATCTTAAGGTCCTAAGACATGTCCAAGCCACCAAAGCCGGTTAAAAAGTGATTCAACGACAACTAAAACTTAAATAGTACTACTTTTTACTGGCTATTACTTCAACTTAGAAGCTTCTTCTCTGTTGTACTATGGTGCTTTTAGTGTTTCCGCATACCGCAGCACGCGACATAGCTTTGCAGACGATAAATGTAACCGTTTCGGAGAGAAGAGCGGCCACTGTGACGATCTGGCTTTAAATCTATTCGATAACAAATGACGAAAACACACGGATTTCTCAGGTTTTTACTACATATGAACACTTTTCACATTCTCCCGTGCAACGCGGCTGCTAGTCTTCCTGTCATGCAAAATCTTAATGTCCTAGGTCATGTCCAAGCCACCAAAGCCGGTTAAAAAGTGATTAATCGATAACTAAAACTTAAATAGTACTACTACTTACTGGCTATTACTTCTACTTAGAAGCTTCTTCTGTGTTCTAATATGGTGCTTTTAGTGTCTCCGCATACCGCAGCATGCGACATAGCTTTGCAGACGATTAATGTAACCGTTTCAGAGAGAAGAGCGGCCAATGTGAATATCTGGCTTTAAATCGATTCGATAACAAATGACGAAAACGGACGGATTTCTCAGGTTTTTACTACATATGAACACTTTTCACATTCTCCCGTGCAACGCGGCTGCTAGTCTTCCTTTCATGCAAAATCTTAAGGTTCCACCTCATGTCCAAACCACCAAAGCTGGCTAAAACGTGAATAATCGATAACTAAAACTTGAATTGTACTACATCTTACTGGCGATTACTTAGACTTAGAAGCTTCTTCTGTGTTCTACTATGGTGCTTTTAGTGTCTCCGCATACCGCAGCATGCGACATAGCTTTGCAGACGATTAATGTAACCGTCTCAGAGAGAAAAGCGGCCACTGTGTCGATCTGAATTTAAGTCGATTCGATAACATATGACGAAAACGGACGGATTTCTCAGGTTTTTACAACATATGAACACTTTTCACATTCTCCCGTGCAACGCGGCTGCTAGTCTTCCTTTCATGCAAAATCTTAAGTTTCCACCTCATGTCCAAGCCACCAAAGCCGGCTAAAAAGTGAATAATCGATAACTAAAACTTGAATTGTACTACTTCTTACTGGCTATTACTTCAACTTAGTGCTTCTTCTGTGTTCTACTATGGTGCTTTTAGTGTCTCCGCATACCGCAGCACGCGACATAGCTTTGCAGACGATAAATGTAACCGTCTCAGAGAGAAAAGCGGCCAATATGACGATCGGGCTTTAAGTCGATTCGATAACAAATGACGAAAACGGACGGATTTCTCAGGTTTTTACTACATATGAACACTTTTCACATTCTCCCGTGCAACGCGGCTACTAGTCCTCCTTTCATGCAAAATCGTACGGTCCTAGGTCATGTCCAAGCCACCAAAGCCGGCTAAAAAGTGAATAATCGACAACTAAAACTTGAATTGTACTACTTCTTACTGGCTATTACTTCAACTTAGAAGCTTATTCTGTGTTCTACTATGGTGCTTTTAGTGTTTCCGCATAACGCAGCACGCGACATAGCTTTGCAGACCATAAATGTAACCGTTTCAGAGAGAAGAGCGGCCAATGTGGCGATCTGGCTTTAAATCGATTCGATAACAAATGACGAAAACGGACGGATTTCTCAGGTTTTTACTACATATGAACACTTTTCACATTCTCCAGTGCAACGCGGCTGCTAGTCTTCCTCTCATGCAAAATCTTAAGGTCCTAGGTCATGTCCAAGCCACCAAAGCCGGCTAAAAAGTGAATAATCGACAACTAAAACTTGAATTGTACTACTTCTTACTGGCTATTACTTCAACTTAGAAGCTTCTTCTGTGTTCTACTATGGTGCTTTTAGTGTTTCCGCATAACGCAGCACGCGACATAGCTTTGCAGACCATAAATGTAACCGTTTCAGAGAGAAGAGCGGCCAATGTGGCGATCTGGCTTTAAATCGATTCGATAACAAATGACGAAAACGGACGGATTTCTCAGGTTTTTACTACATATGAACACTTTTCACATTCTCCCGTGCAACGCGGCGCTAGTCTTCCTTTCATGCAAAATCTTAAGGTCCTAGGTCATGTCCAAGCCACCAAAGCCGGCTAAAAAGTGAATAATCGACAACTTAAACTTGAATTTTTCTACTTCTTACTGGCTATTACTTCAACTTAGAAGCTTCTTCTGTGTTCTACTATGGTGCTTTTAGTGTCTCCGCATACCGCAGCACGCGACATAGTTTTGCAGACGATAAATGTAACCGTCTCAGAGAGAAAAGCGGCCAATGTGTCGATCTGAATTTAAGTCGATTCGATAACAAATGACAAAAATGGACGGATTTCTCAGGTTTTTACTACATATGAACACTTTTCACATTCTCCCGTGCAACGCGGCTGCTAGTCCTCCTTTCATGCAAATCCTTAAGGTCCTAGGTCATATCCAAGCCACCAAAGCCGTCTAAAATGTGAATAATCTATATTAAAACTTGAATTGTACTACTTCTTACTGGCTATTACTTCAACTTAGAAACTTATTCTGAGTCCTACTGTGGTGCTTTTAGTGTTTCCGTATACCGCAGCATTCGACATAGCTTTTGCAGACGATAAATGTAACCGTTTCAGAGAGAAGAGCGGCCATTGTGACGATCTGGCTTTAAATCGATTCGATAACAAATGACGAAAACCGACGGATTTCTGAGGTTTTTACTACTTATGAACACTTTTCACATTCTCCCGTGCAACGCGGCTGCTAGTCTTCCTGTCATGCAAAATCTTAATGTCCTAGGTCATGTCCAAGCCACCAAAGCCGGTTAAAAAGTGATTAATCGACAACTAAAACTTAAATAGTACTACTACTTACTGGCTATTACTTCTACTTAGAAGCTTCTTCTGTGTTCTAATATGGTGCTTTTAGTGTCTCCGCATACCGCAGCATGCGACATAGCTTTGCAGACGATTAATGTAACCGTTTCAGAGAGAAGAGCGGCCAATGTGAAGATCTGGCTTTAAATCGATTCGATAACAAATGACGAAAACGGACGGATTTCTCAGGTTTTTACTACATATGAACACTTTTCACATTCTCCCGTGCAACGCGGCTGCTAGTCTTCCTTTCATGCAAAATCTTAAGGTTCCACCTCATGTCCAAGCCACCAAAGCTGGCTAAAACGTGAATAATCGATAACTAAAACTTGAATTGTACTACTTCTTACTGGCGATTACTTAGACTTAGAAGCTTCTTCTGTGTTCTACTATGGTGCTTTTAGTGTCTCCGCATACCGCAGCATGCGACATAGCTTTGCAGACGATTAATGTAACCGTCTCAGAGAGAAAAGCGCCAATATGACGATCTGGCTTTAAGTCGATTCGATAACAAATGACGAAAACGGACGGATTTCTCAGGTTTTTACTACATATGAACACTTTTCACATTCTACCGTGCAACGCGGCTGCTAGTCCTCCTTTCATGCAAAATCTTAAGGTCCTAGGTCATGTCCAATCCACCAAAGCCGGCTAAGAAGTGAATAATCGACAACTAAAACTTGAATTGTACTACTTCTTACTGGCTATTACTTCAACTTAGAAGCTTCATCTGTGTTCTACTATGGTCTTTTTAGTGTTTCCGCATACCGCAGCACGCGACATAGCTTGCAGACGTCAATTGTAACCGTTTCAGAGAGAAGAGCGGCCAATGTGACGATCTGGCTTTAAATCGATTCGATAACAAATGACGAAAACGGACGGATTTCTCAGGTTTTTACTACATATGAACACTTTTCACATTCTCCCGTGCAACGCGGCTGCTATTCCTCCTTTCATGCAAAATCTTAAGGTCCTAGGTCATGTCCAAGCCACCAAAGCCGGCTAAAAAGTGAATAATCGACAACTAAAACTTGAATTGTACTACTTCTTACTGGCTATTACTTCAACTTAAAAGCTCCTTCTGTGTTCTACTATGATGCTTTTAGTGTTTCCGCATACCGCAGCACGCGACATAGCTTTGCAGACGATAAATGTAACCGTCTCAGAGAGAAAAGCGGCCAATGTGACGATCTGGCTTTAAGTCGATTCGATAACAAATGACGAAAATGGACAGATTTCTCAGGTTTTTACTACATATGAACACTTTTCACATTCTCCCATGCAACGCGGCAGCTAGTCCTCCATTCATGCAAAATCTTAAGGTCCTAGGTCATGTCCAAGCCACCGAAGCCGGCTAAAAAGTGATTAATCGACAACTAAATTTCAATTGTACTACATTTTACTAGCTATTACTTCAACTTATAAGCTTCTTATGTGTTCTAATATGGTGCTTTTAGTGTTTCCGCATACCGCAGCACGCGACATAGCTTTGCAGACGATAAATGTAACCGTTCAGAGATAAGAGCGGCCAATGTGACGTTCTGTCTTTAAATCGATTCGATAACAAATGACGAAAACCGACGGATTTCTCAGGTTTTTACTACATATGAACACTTTTCACATTGTCCCGTGCAACGCGGCGGTAGTCTTCCTTTCATGCAAAATTTTAAGGTCCTAGGTCATGTCCAACCCACCAAAGCCAGCTAAAAAATGGTTAATCGACAACTACAACTTGAATTGTACTACTTCTTACTTGCTATTACTTCAACTTATAAGCTTCTTCTGTGTTCTAATATGGTGCTTTTAGTGTCTCCGCATACCGCAGCACGCGACATAGCTTTGCAGACGATAAATGTAACCGTTTCAGAGAGAAGAGCGGCCAATGTGACGATCTGGCTTTAAATCGATTCGATAACAAATGACGAAAACGGACGGATTTCTCAGGTTTTTACTACATATGAACACTTTTCACATTCTCCCGTGCAACGCGGCTGCTAGTCTTCCTTTCCTGCAAAAGTATGAGGTCCTAGGACATGTCCAAGCCACCAAAGCCGGTTAAAAAGTGATTAAACGACAACTAAAACTTAAATAGTACTACTTTTTACTGGCTATTACTTCAACTTAGAAGCTTCTTCTCTGTTCTACTATGGTGCTTTTAGTGTTTCCGCATACCGCAGCACGCGACATAGCTTTGCAGAAGATAAGTGCAACCGTTTCGGAGAGAAAAGCGGCCACTGTGACGATCTGGCTTTAAATCGATTCGATAACAAATGACGAAAACGGACGGATTTCTCAGGTTTTTACTACATATGAACACTCTTCACATTCTCCCGTGCAACGCGGCTGCTAGTCTTCCTTTCATGCAAAATCTTAAGGTCCTACGACATGTACAAGCCACCAAAGTCGGTTAAAAAGTGATTAATCGACAACTAAAACTTAAATAGTACTACATTTTACTGGCTATTACTTCAACTTAGAAGCTTCTTCTCTGTTCTACTATGGTGCTTTTAGTGTTTCCGCATACCGCAGCACGCGACATAGCTTTGCAGAAGATAAGTGCAACCGTTTCGGAGAGAAAAGCGGCCACTGTGACGATCTGGCTTTAAATCGATTCGATAACAAATGACGAAAACGGACGGATTTCTCAGGTTTTTACTACATATGAACACTTTTCACATTCTCCCGTGCAACGCGGCTGCTAGTCTTCCTTTCTTGCAAAATCTTAAGGTCCTAAGACATGTCCAAGCCACCAAAGCCGGTTAAAAAGTGATTCAACGACAACTAAAACTTAAATAGTACTACTTTTTACTGGCTATTACTTCAACTTAGAAGCTTCTTCTCTGTTGTACTATGGTGCTTTTAGTGTTTCCGCATACCGCAGCACGCGACATAGCTTTGCAGACGATAAATGTAACCGTTTCGGAGAGAAGAGCGGCCACTGTGACGATCTGGCTTTAAATCTATTCGATAACAAATGACGAAAACACACGGATTTCTCAGGTTTTTACTACATATGAACACTTTTCACATTCTCCCGTGCAACGCGGCTGCTAGTCTTCCTGTCATGCAAAATCTTAATGTCCTAGGTCATGTCCAAGCCACCAAAGCCGGTTAAAAAGTGATTAATCGACAACTAAAACTTAAATAGTACTACTACTTACTGGCTATTACTTCTACTTAGAAGCTTCTTCTGTGTTCTACTATGGTGCTTTTAGTGTCTCCGCATACCGCAGCACGCGACATAGTTTTGCAGACGATAAATGTAACCGTCTCAGAGAGAAAAGCGGCCAATGTGTCGATCTGAATTTAAGTCGATTCGATAACAAATGACAAAAATGGACGGATTTCTCAGGTTTTTACTACATATGAACACTTTTCACATTCTCCCGTGCAACGCGGCTGCTAGTCCTCCTTTCATGCAAATCCTTAAGGTCCTAGGTCATATCCAAGCCACCAAAGCCGTCTAAAATGTGAATAATCTATATTAAAACTTGAATTGTACTACTTCTTACTGGCTATTACTTCAACTTAGAAACTTATTCTGAGTTCTACTGTGGTGCTTTTAGTGTTTCCGTATACCGCAGCATTCGACATAGCTTTTGCAGACGATAAATGTAACCGTTTCAGAGAGAAGAGCGGCCATTGTGACGATCTGGCTTTAAATCGATTCGATAACAAATGACGAAAACCGACGGATTTCTGAGGTTTTTACTACTTATGAACACTTTTCACATTCTCCCGTGCAACGCGGCTGCTAGTCTTCCTGTCATGCAAAATCTTAATGTCCTAGGTCATGTCCAAGCCACCAAAGCCGGTTAAAAAGTGATTAATCGACAACTAAAACTTAAATAGTACTACTACTTACTGGCTATTACTTCTACTTAGAAGCTTCTTCTGTGTTCTAATATGGTGCTTTTAGTGTCTCCGCATACCGCAGCATGCGACATAGCTTTGCAGACGATTAATGTAACCGTTTCAGAGAGAAGAGCGGCCAATGTGAAGATCTGGCTTTAAATCGATTCGATAACAAATGACGAAAACGGACGGATTTCTCAGGTTTTTACTACATATGAACACTTTTCACATTCTCCCGTGCAACGCGGCTGCTAGTCTTCCTTTCATGCAAAATCTTAAGGTTCCACCTCATGTCCAAGCCACCAAAGCTGGCTAAAACGTGAATAATCGATAACTAAAACTTGAATTGTACTACTTCTTACTGGCGATTACTTAGACTTAGAAGCTTCTTCTGTGTTCTACTATGGTGCTTTTAGTGTCTCCGCATACCGCAGCATGCGACATAGCTTTGCAGACGATTAATGTAACCGTCTCAGAGAGAAAAACGGCCAATGTGTCGATCTGAATTTAAGTCGATTCGATAACATATGACGAAAACGGACGGATTTCTCAGGTTTTTACTACATATGAACACTTTTCACATTCTCCCGTGCAACGCGGCTGCTAGTCTTCCTTTCATGCAAAATCTTAAGTTTCCACCTCATGTCCAAGCCACCAAAGCCGGCTAAAAAGTGAATAATCGATAACTAAAACTTGAATTGTACTACTTCTTACTGGCTATTACTTCAACTTAGTGCTTCTTCTGTGTTCTACTATGGTGCTTTTAGTGTCTCCGCATACCGCAGCACGCGACATAGCTTTGCAGACGATAAATGTAACCGTCTCAAAGAGAAAAGCGGCCAATATGACGATCGGGCTTTAAGTCGATTCGATAACAAATGACGAAAACGGACGGATTTCTCAGGTTTTTACTACATATGAACACTTTTCACATTCTCCCGTGCAACGCGGCTACTAGTCCTCCTTTCATGCAAAATCGTAAGGTCCTAGGTCATGTCCAAGCCACCAAAGCCTGCTAAAAAGTGAATAATCGACAACTAAAACTTGAATTGTACTACTTCTTACTGGCTATTACTTCAACTTAGAAGCTTCTTCTGTGTTCTACTATGGTGCTTTTAGTGTTTCCGCATAACGCAGCACGCGACATAGCTTTGCAGACCATAAATGTAACCGTTTCAGAGAGAAGAGCGGCCAATGTGGCGATCTGGCTTTAAATCGATTCGATAACAAATGACGAAAACGGACGGATTTCTCAGGTTTTTACTACATATGAACACTTTTCACATTCTCCAGTGCAACGCGGCTGCTAGTCTTCCTCTCATGCAAAATCTTAAGGTCCTAGGTCATGTCCAAGCCACCAAAGCCGGCTAAAAAGTGAATAATCGACAACTAAAACTTGAATTGTACTACTTCTTACTGGCTATTACTTCAACTTAGAAGCTTCTTCTGTGTTCTACTATGGTGCTTTTAGTGTTTCCGCATAACGCAGCACGCGACATAGCTTTGCAGACCATAAATGTAACCGTTTCAGAGAGAAGAGCGGCCAATGTGGCGATCTGGCTTTAAATCGATTCGATAACAAATGACGAAAACGGACGGATTTCTCAGGTTTTTACTACATATGAACACTTTTCACATTCTCCCGTGCAACGCGGCGCTAGTCTTCCTTTCATGCAAAATGTTAAGGTCCTAGGTCATGTCCAACCCACCAAAGCCAGCTAAAAAGTGATTAATCGACAACTATAACTTGAATTGTACTACTTCTTACTTGCTATTACTTCAACTTATAAGCTTCTTCTGTGTTCTAATATGGTGCTTTTAGTGTCTCCGCATACCGCAGCACGCGACATAGCTTTGCAGACGATAAATGTAACCGTTTCAGAGAGAAGAGCGGCCAATGTGACGATCTGGCTTTAAATCGATTCGATAACAAATGACGAAAACGGACGGATTTCTCAGGTTTTTACTACATATGAACACTTTTCACATTCTCCAGTGCAACGCGGCTGCTAGTCTTCCTCTCATGCAAAATCTTAATGTCCTAGGTCATGTCCAAGCCACCAAAGCCGGTTAAAAAGTGATTAATCGACAACTAAAACTTAAATAGTACTACTACTTACTGGCTATTACTTCTACTTAGAAGCTTCTTCTGTGTTCTAATATGGTGCTTTTAGTGTCTCCGCATACCGCAGCATGCGACATAGCTTTGCAGACGATTAATGTAGTAACCGTTTCAGAGAGAAGAGCGGCCAATGTGAAGATCTGGCTTTAAATCGATTCGATAACAAATGACGAAAACGGACGGATTTCTCAGGTTTTTACTACATATGAACACTTTTCACATTCTCCCGTGCAACGCGGCTGCTAGTCTTCCTTTCATGCAAAATCTTAAGGTTCCACCTCATGTCCAAGCCACCAAAGCTGGCTAAAACATGAATAATCGATAACTAAAACTTGAATTGTACTACTTCTTACTGGCGATTACTTAGACTTAGAAGCTTCTTCTGTGTTCTACTATGGTGCTTTTAGTGTCTCCGCATACCGCAGCATGCGACATAGCTTTGCAGACGATTAATGTAACCGTCTCAGAGAGAAAAGCGGCCAATGTGTCGATCTGAATTTAAGTCGATTCGATAACATATGACGAAAACGGACGGATGTCTCAGGTTTTTACTACATATGAACACTTTTCACATTCTCCCGTGCAACGCGGCTGCTAGTCTTCCTTTCATGCAAAATCTTAAGTTTCCACCTCATGTCCAAGCCACCAAAGCCGGCTAAAAAGTGAATAATCGATAACTAAAACTTGAATTGTACTACTTCTTACTGGCTATTACTTCAACTTAGTGCTTCTTCTGTGTTCTACTATGGTGCTTTTAGTGTCTCCGCATACCGCAGCACGCGACATAGCTTTGCAGACGATAAATGTAACCGTCTCAGAGAGAAAAGCGGCCAATATGACGATCGGGCTTTAAGTCGATTCGATAACAAATGACGAAAACGGACGGATTTCTCAGGTTTTTACTACATATGAACACTTTTCACATTCTCCCGTGCAACGCGGCTACTAGTCCTCCTTTCATGCAAAATCGTAAGGTCCTAGGTCATGTCCAAGCCACCAAAGCCGGCTAAAAAGTGAATAATCGACAACTAAAACTTGAATTGTACTACTTCTTACTGGCTATTACTTCAACTTAGAGGCTTCTTCTGTGTTCTACTATGGTGCTTTTAGTGTTTCCGCATAACGCAGCACGCGACATAGCTTTGCAGACCATAAATGTAACCGTTTCAGAGAGAAGAGCGGCCAATGTGGCGATCTGGCTTTAAATCGATTCGATAACAAATGACGAAAACGGACGGATTTCTCAGGTTTTTACTACATATGAACACTTTTCACATTCTCCAGTGCAACGCGGCTGCTAGTCTTCCTCTCATGCAAAATCTTAAGGTCCTAGGACATGTCCAAGCCACCAAAGCCGGCTAAAAAGTGAATAATCGACAACTAAAACTTGAATTGTACTACTTCTTACTGGCTATTACTTCAACTTAGAAGCTTCTTCTGTGTTCTACTATGGTGCTTTTAGTGTTTCCGCATAACGCAGCACGCGACATAGCTTTGCAGACCATAAATGTAACCGTTTCAGAGAGAAGAGCGGCCAATGTGGCGATCTGGCTTTAAATCGATTCGATAACAAATGACGAAAACGGACGGATTTCTCAGGTTTTTACTACATATGAACACTTTTCACATTCTCCAGTGCAACGCGGCTGCTAGTCTTCCTCTCATGCAAAATCTTAAGGTCCTAGGTCATGTCCAAGCCACCAAAGCCGGCTAAAAAGTGAATAATCGACAACTTAAACTTGAATTTTTCTACTTCTTACTGGCTATTACTTCAACTTAGAAGCTTCTTCTGTGTTCTACTATGGTGCTTTTAGTGTCTCCGCATACCGCAGCACGCGACATAGCTTTGCAGACGATAAATGTAACCGTCTCAGAGAGAAAAGCGGCCAATGTGTCGATCTGAATTTAAGTCGATTCGATAACAAATGACGAAAACGGACGGATTTCTCAGGTTTTTACTACATATGAACACTTTTCACATTCTCCCGTGCAACGCGGCTGCTAGTCCTCCTTTCATGCAAATCCTTAAGGTCCTAGGTCATATCCAAGCCACCAAAGCCGTCTAAAATGTGAATAATCTATATTAAAACTTGAATTGTACTACTTCTTACTGGCTATTACTTCAACTTAGAAACTTATTCTGAGTTCTACTGTGGTGCTTTTAGTGTTTCCGTATACCGCAGCATTCGACATAGCTTTTGCAGACGATAAATGTAACCGTTTCAGAGAGAAGAGCGGCCATTGTGACGATCTGGCTTTAAATCGATTCGATAACAAATGACGAAAACGGACGGATTTCTCAGGTTTTTACTACATATGAACACTTTTCACATTCTCCCGTGCAACGCGGCTGCTAGTCTTCCTTTCTTGCAAAATCTTAAGGTCCTAGGACATGTCCAAGCCACCAAAGCCGGTTAAAAAGTGATTCAACGACAACTAAAACTTAAATAGTACTACTTTTTACTGGCTATTACTTCAACTTAGAAGCTTCTTCTGTGTTCTAATATGGTGCTTTTAGTGTCTCCGCATACCGCAGCACGCGACATAGCTTTGCAGACAATAAATGTAACAGTCTCAGAGAGAAAAGCGGCCAATGTGACGATCTGGCTTTAATTCGATACGATAACAAATGACGAAAACCCATGGATTTCTTAGGTTTTTACTACATATGAACACTTTTCACATTCTCCCGTGCAACGCGGTTGTTAGTCCTCCTTTCGTACAAAATCTTAAGGTTCCATCTCATGTCCAAGCCACCAAAGCCGGCTAAAAAGTGAATAATCGATAACTAAAACTTGAATTGTACTACTTCTTACTGGCTATTACTTCAACTTAGAAGCTTCTTCTGTGTTCTACTATGGTGCTTTTAGTGTCTCCGCATACCGCAGCATGCGACATAGCTTTGCAGACGATTAATGTAACCGTCTCAGAGAGAAAAGCGGCCAATGTGTCGATCTGAATTTAAGTCGATTCGATAACAAATGACGAAAACGGACGGATTTCTCAGGTTTTTACTACATATGAACTCTTTTCACATTCTCCCGTGCAACGCGGCTGCTAGTCTTCCTGTCATGCAAAATCTTAATGTCCTAGGTCATGTCCAAGCCACCAAAGCCGGTTAAAAAGTGATTAATCGACAACTAAAACTTAAATAGTACTACTACTTACTGGCTATTACTTCTACTTAGAAGCTTCTTCTGTGTTCTAATATGGTGCTTTTAGTGTCTCCGCATACCGCAGCATGCGACATAGCTTTGCAGACGATTAATGTAACCGTTTCAGAGAGAAGAGCGGCCAATGTGAAGATCTGGCTTTAAATCGATTCGATAACAAATGACGAAAACGGACGGATTTCTCAGGTTTTTACTACATATGAACACTTTTCACATTCTCCCGTGCAACGCGGCTGCTAGTCTTCCTTTCATGCAAAATCTTAAGGTTCCACCTCATGTCCAAGACACCAAAGCCGGCTAAAACGTGAATAATCGATAACTAAAACTTGAATTGTACTACTTCTTACTGGCGATTACTTAGACTTAGAAGCTTCTTCTGTGTTCTACTATGGTGCTTTTAGTGTCTCCGCATACCGCAGCATGCGACATAGCTTTGCAGACGATTAATGTAACCGTCTCAGAGAGAAAAGCGGCCAATGTGTCGATCTGAATTTAAGTCGATTCGATAACATATGACGAAAACGGACGGATTTCTCAGGTTTTTACTACATATGTACACTTTTCACATTCTCCCGTGCAACGCGGCTGCTAGTCTTCCTTTCATGCAAAATCTTAAGTTTCCACCTCATGTCCATGCCACCAAAGCCGGCTAAAAAGTGAATAATCGATAACAAAAACTTGAATTGTACTACTTCTTACTGGCTATTACTTCAACTTAGTGCTTCTTCTGTGTTCTACTATGGTGCTTTTAGTGTCTCCGCATACCGCAGCACGCGACATAGCTTTGCAGACGATAAATGTAACCGTCTCAGAGAGAAAAGCGGCCAATATGACGATCGGGCTTTAAGTCGATTCGATAACAAATGACGAAAACGGACGGATTTCTCAGGTTTTTACTACATATGAACACTTTTCACATTCTCCCGTGCAACGCGGCTACTAGTCCTCCTTTCATGCAAAATCGTAAGGTCCTAGGTCATGTCCAAGCCACCAAAGCCGGCTAAAAAGTGAATAATCGACAACTAAAACTTGAATTGTACTACTTCTTACTGGCTATTACTTCAACTTAGAAGCTTCTTCTGTGTTCTACTATGGTGCTTTTAGTGTTTCCGCATAACGCAGCACGCGACATAGCTTTGCAGACCATAAATGTAACCGTTTCAGAGAGAAGAGCGGCCAATGTGGCGATCTGGCTTTAAATCGATTCGATAACAAATGACGAAAACGGACGGATTTCTCAGGTTTTTACTACATATGAACACTTTTCACATTCTCCAGTGCAACGCGGCTGCTAGTCTTCCTCTCATTCAAAATCTTAAGGTCCTAGGTCATGTCCAAGCCACCAAAGCCGGCTAAAAAGTGAATAATCGACAACTAAAACTTGAATTGTACTACTTCTTACTGGCTATTACTTCAACTTAGAAGCTTCTTCTGTGTTCTACTATGGTGCTTTTAGTGTTTCCGCCTAACGCAGCACGCGACATAGCTTTGCAGACCATAAATGTAACCGTTTCAGAGAGAAGAGCGGCCAATGTGGCGATCTGGCTTTAAATCGATTCGATAACAAATGACGAAAACGGACGGATTTCTCAGGTTTTTACTACATATGAACACTTTTCACATTCTCCCGTGCAACGCGGCGCTAGTCTTCCTTTCATGCAAAATGTTAAGGTCCTAGGTCATGTCCAACCCACCAAAGCCAGCTAAAAAGTGATTAATCGACAACTATAACTTGAATTGTACTACTTCTTACTTGCTATTACTTCAACTTATAAGCTTCTTCTGTGTTCTAATATGGTGCTTTTAGTGTCTCCGCATACCGCAGCACGCGACATAGCTTTGCAGACGATAAATGTAACCGTTTCAGAGAGAAAAGCGGCCAATGTGACGATCTGGCTTTAAATCGATTCGATAACAAATGACGAAAACGGACGGATTTCTCAGGTTTTTACTACATATGAACACTTTTCACATTCTCCCGTGCAACGCGGCTGCTAGTCCTCCTTTCATGCAAATCCTTAAGGTCCTAGGTCATATCCAAGCCACCAAAGCCGTCTAAAATGTGAATAATCTATATTAAAACTTGAATTGTACTACTTCTTACTGGCTATTACTTCAACTTAGAAACTTATTCTGAGTTCTACTGTGGTGCGTTTAGTGTTTCCGTATACCGCAGCATTCGACATAGCTTTTGCAGACGATAAATGTAACCGTTTCAGAGACAAGAGCGGCCATTGTGACGATCTGGCTTTAAATCGATTCGATAACAAATGACGAAAACGGACGGATTTCTCAGGTTTTTACTACGTATGAACACTTTACACATTCTCCCGTGCAACGCGGCTGCTAGTCTTCCTTTCTTGCAAAATCTTAAGGTCCTAGGACATGTCCAAGCCACCAAAGCCGGTTAAAAAGTGATTCAACGACAACTAAAACTTAAATAGTACTACTTTTTACTGGCTATTACTTCAACTTAGAAGCTTCTTCTGTGTTCTAATATGGTGCTTTTAGTGTCTCCGCATACCGCAGTACGCGACATAGCTTTGCAGACGATAAATGTAACAGTCTCAGAGAGAAAAGCGGCCAATGTGACGATCTGGCTTTAATTCGATACGATAACAAATGACGAAAACCCATGGATTTCTTAGGTTTTTACTACATATGAACACTTTTCACATTCTCCCGTGCAACGCGGTTGTTAGTCCTCCTTTCGTACAAACTCTTAAGGTTCCATCTCATGTCCAAGCCACCAAAGCCGGCTAAAAAGTGAATAATCGATAACTAAAACTTGAATTGTACTACTTCTTACTGGCTATTACTTCAACTTAGAAGCTTCTTCTGTGTTCTACTATGGTGCTTTTAGTGTCTCCGCATACCGCAGCATGCGACATAGCTTTGCAGACGATTAATGTAACCGTCTCAGAGAGAAAAGCGGCCAATGTGTCGATCTGAATTTAAGTCGATTCGATAACAAATGACGAAAACGGACGGATTTCTCAGGTTTTTACTACATATGAACTCTTTTCACATTCTCCCGTGTAACGCGGCTGCTAGTCTTCCTTTCATGCAAACTCTTAAGGTCCTAGGACATGTCCAAGCCATCAAAGCCGGTTAAAAAGTGATTAATCGACAACTAAATCTTAAATATTACTACTTCTTACTGGCTATTACTTAAACTTAGAAGCTTCTTCTCTGTTCTACTATGGTGCTTTTAGTGTCTCCGCATACCGCAGCACGCGACATAGCTTTGCAGACGATTAATGTAACCGTCTCAGAGAGAAAAGCGGGCAATATGACGATCTGGCTTTAAGTCGATTCGATAACAAATGACGAAAACGGACGAATTTCTCAGGTTTTTACTACATATGAACACTTTTCACATTCTCCCGTGCAACGCGGCTGCTAGTCCTCCTTTCATGCAAAATCTTAAGGTCCTGGGTCATGTCCAAGCCACCAAAGCCGGCTAAAAAGTGAATAATCGACAACTAAAACTTGAATTGTACTACTTCTTACTGGCTCATACTTCAACTTATAAGCTTCTTCTGTGTTCTACTATGGTGCTTTTAGTGTTTCCGCATACCGCAGCACGCGACATAGCTTTGCAGACGATAAATGTAACCGTTTCAGAGAGAAGAGCGGCCAATGTGACGATCTGGCTTTAAATCGATTCGATAACAAATGACGAAAACGGACGGATTTCTCAGGTTTTTACTACATATGAACACTTTTCACATTCTCCCGTGCAACGCGGCTGCTAGTCTTCCTCTCATGCAAAATCTTAAGGTCCTAGGTCATGTCCAAGCCACCAAAGCCGGCTAAAAAGTGAATAATCGACAACTTAAACTTGAATTTTTCTACTTCTTACTGGCTATTACTTCAACTTAGAGGCTTCTTCTGTGTTCTACTATGGTGCTTTTAGTGTCTCCGCATACCGCAGCACGCGACATAGCTTTGCAGACGATAAATGTAACCGTCTCAGAGAGAGAAGCGGCCAATGTGTCGATCTGAATTTAAGTCGAATCGATAACAAAATACGAAAACGGACGGATTTCTCAGGTTTTTACTACATATGAACACTTTTCACATTCTCCCGTGCAACGCGGCTGCTAGTCCTCCTTTCATGCAAATCCTTAAGGTCCTAGGTCATATCCAAGCCACCAAAGCCGACTAAAATGTGAATAATCTATAATTAAAACTTGAATTGTACTACTTCTTACTGGCTATTACTTCAACTTAGAAACTTATTCTGAGTTCTACTGTGGTGCTTTTAGTGTTTCCGTATACCGCAGCATTCGACATAGCTTTGCAGACGATAAATGTAACCGTTTCAGAGAGAAGAGCGGCCATTGTGACGATCTGGCTTTAAATCGATTCGATAACAAATGACGAAAACGGACGGATTTCTCAGGTTTTTACTACATATGAACACTTTTCACATTCTCCCGTGCAACGCGGCAACTAGTCTTCCTTTCTTGCAAAATCTTAAGGTCCTACGACATGTCCAAGCCACCAAAGCCGGTTAAAAAGTGATTCAACGACAACTAAAACTTAAATAGTACTACTTTTCACTGGCTATTACTTCAACTCAGAAGCTTCTTCTCTGTTCTACTATGGTGCTTTTAGTGTTTCCGCATACCGCAGCACGCGACATAGCTTTGCAGACGATAAATGTAACCGTTTCGGAGAGAAGAGCGGCCACTGTGACGATCTGGCTTTAAATCGATTCGATAACAAATGACGAAAACGGACGGATTTCTCAGGTTTTTACTACATATGAACACTTTTCACATTCTCCCGTGCAACGCGGCTGCTAGTCTTCCTTTCATGCAAAATCTTAAGGTTCCACCTCATGTCCAAGCCACTAAAGCTGGCTAAAAAGTGAATAATCGATAACTAAAACTTGAATTGTACTACTTCTTACTGGCTATTACTTAGACTTAGAAGCTTCTTCTGTGTTCTACTATGGTGCTTTTAGTGTCTCCGCATACCGCAGCATGCGACATAGCTTTTCAGACGATTAATGTAACCGTCTCAGAGAGAAAACCGGCCAATGTGTCGATCTGAATTTAAGTCGATTCGATATCAAATGACGAAAACGGACGGATTCCTCAGGTTTTTACTACATATGAACACTTTTCACATTCTCCCGTGCAACGCGGCTGCTAGTCTTCCTTTCATGCAAAATCTTAAGGTTCCACCTCATGTCCAAGCCACCAAAGCCGGCTAAAAAGTGAATAATCGATAACTAAAACTTGAATTGTACTACTTCTTACTGGCTATTACTTCAACTTAGTGCTTCTTCTGTGTTCTACTATGGTGCTTTTAGTGTCTCCGCATACCGCAGCACGCGACATAGCTTTGCACACGATTAATGTAACCGTATCAGAGAGAAAAGCGGCCAATATGTCGATCGGCTTTAAGTCGATTCGATAACAAATGACGGAAACGGATGGATTTCTCAGGTTTTTACTACATATGAACACTTTTCACATTCTCCCGTACAACGCGGCTACTAGTCCTCCTTTCATGCAAAATCGTAAGGTCCTAGGTCATGTCCAAGCCACCAAAGCAGGCTAAAAAGTAAATAATCGACAACTAAAACTTGAATTGTACTACTTCTTACTGGCTATTACTTCAACATAGAAGCTTCTTCTGTGTTCTACTATGGTGCTTTTAGTGTTTCCGCATAACGCAGCACGCGACATAGCTTTGCAGACGATAAATGTAACCGTTTCAGAGAGAAGAGCGGCCAATGTGAAGATCTGGCTTTAAATCGATTCGATAACAAATGACGAAAACGGACGGATTTCTCAGGTTTTTACTACATATGAACACTTTTCACATTCTCCCGTGCAACGCGGCTACTAGTCCTCCTTTCATGCAAAATCGTAAGGTCCTAGGTCATGTCCAAGCCACCAAAGCCGGCTAAAAAGTGAATAATCGACAACTAAAACTTGAATTGTACTACTTCTTACTGGCTATTACTTCAACTTAGAAGCTTCTTCTGTGTTCTACTATGGTGCTTTTAGTGTTTCCGCATAACGCAGCACGCGACATAGCTTTGCAGACCATAAATGTAACCGTTTCAGAGAGAAGAGCGGCCAATGTGGCGATCTGGCTTTAAATCGATTCGATAACAAATGACGAAAACGGACGGATTTCTCAGGTTTTTACTACATATGAACACTTTTCACATTCTCCAGTGCAACGCGGCTGCTAGTCTTCCTCTCATGCAAAATCTTAAGGTCCTAGGTCATGTCCAAGCCACCAAAGCCGGCTAAAAAGTGAATAATCGACAACTAAAACTTGAATTGTACTACTTCTTACTGGCTATTACTTCAACTTAGAAGCTTCTTCTGTGTTCTACTATGGTGCTTTTAGTGTTTCCGCCTAACGCAGCACGCGACATAGCTTTGCAGACCATAAATGTAACCGTTTCAGAGAGAAGAGCGGCCAATGTGGCGATCTGGCTTTAAATCGATTCGATAACAAATGACGAAAACGGACGGATTTCTCAGGTTTTTACTACATATGAACACTTTTCACATTCTCCCGTGCAACGCGGCGCTAGTCTTCCTTTCATGCAAAATGTTAAGGTCCTAGGTCATGTCCAACCCACCAAAGCCAGCTAAAAAGTGATTAATCGACAACTATAACTTGAATTGTACTACTTCTTACTTGCTATTACTTCAACTTATAAGCTTCTTCTGTGTTCTAATATGGTGCTTTTAGTGTCTCCGCATACCGCAGCACGCGACATAGCTTTGGAGACGATAAATGTAACCGTTTCAGAGAGAAGAGCGGCCAATGTGACGATCTGGCTTTAAATCGATTCGATAACAAATGACGAAAACGGACGGATTTCTCAGGTTTTTACTACATATGAACACTTTTCACATTCTCCCGTGCAACGCGGCTGCTAGTCCTCCTTTCATGCAAATCCTTAAGGTCCTAGGTCATATCCAAGCCACCAAAGCCGTCTAAAATGTGAATAATCTATATTAAAACTTGAATTGTACTACTTCTTACTGGCTATTACTTCAACTTAGAAACTTATTCTGAGTTCTACTGTGGTGCTTTTAGTGTTTCCGTATACCGCAGCATTCGACATAGCTTTTGCAGACGATAAATGTAACAGTCTCAGAGAGAAAAGCGGCCAATGTGACGATCTGGCTTTAATTCGATACGATAACAAATGACGAAAACCAATGGATTTCTTAGGTTTTTACTACATATGAACACTTTTCACATTCTCCCGTGCAACGCGGTTGTTAGTCCTCCTTTCGTACAAAATCTTAAGGTTCCATCTCATGTCCAAGCCACCAAAGCCGGCTAAAAAGTGAATAATCGATAACTAAAACTTGAATTGTACTACTTCTTACTGGCTATTACTTCAACTTAGAAGCTTCTTCTGTGTTCTACTATGGTGCTTTTAGTGTCTCCGCATACCGCAGCATGCGACATAGCTTTGCAGACGATTAATGTAACCGTCTCAGAGAGAAAAGCGGCCAATGTGTCGATCTGAATTTAAGTCGATTCGATAACAAATGACGAAAACGGACGGATTTCTCAGGTTTTTACTACATATGAACTCTTTTCACATTCTCCCGTTCAACGCGGCTGCTAGTCTTCCTTTCATGCAAAATCTTAAGGTCCTAGGACATGTCCAAGCCACCAAAGCCGGTTAAAAAGTGATTAATCGACAACTAAATCTTAAATATTACTACTTCTTACTGGCTATTACTTAAACTTAGAAGCTTCTTCTCTGTTCTACTATGGTGCTTTTAGTGTCTCCGCATACCGCAGCACGCGACATAGCTTTGCAGACGATTAATGTAACCGTCTCAGAGAGAAAAGCGGGCAATATGACGATCTGGCTTTAAGTCGATTCGATAACAAATGACGAAAACGGACGAATTTCTCAGGTTTTTACTACATATGAACACCTTTCACATTCTCCCGTGCAACGCGGCTGCTAGTCCTCCTTTCATGCAAAATCTTAAGGTCCTGGGTCATGTCCAAGCCACCAAAGCCGGCTAAAAAGTGAATAATCGACAACTAAAACTTGAATTGTACTACTTCTTACTGGCTCATACTTCAACTTATAAGCTTCTTCTGTGTTCTACTATGGTGCTTTTAGTGTTTCCGCATACCGCAGCACGCGACATAGCTTTGCAGACGATAAATGTAACCGTTTCAGAGAGAAGAGCGGCCAATGTGACGATCTGGCTTTAAATCGATTCGATAACAAATGACGAAAACGGACGGATTTCTCAGGTTTTTACTACATATGAACACTTTTCACATTCTCCCGTGCAACGCGGCTTCTAGTCTTCCTCTCATGCAAAATCTTAAGGTCCTAGGTCATGTCCAAGCCACCAAAGCCGGCTAAAAAGTGAATAATCGACAACTTAAACTTGAATTTTTCTACTTCTTACTGGCTATTACTTCAACTTAGAGGCTTCTTCTGTGTTCTACTATGGTGCTTTTAGTGTCTCCGCATACCGCAGCACGCGACATAGCTTTGCAGACGATAAATGTAACCGTCTCAGAGAGAGAAGCGGCCAATGTGTCGATCTGAATTTAAGTCGAATCGATAACAAAATACGAAAACGGACGGATTTCTCAGGTTTGTACTACATATGAACACTTTTCACATTCTCCCGTGCAACGCGGCTGCTAGTCCTCCTTTCATGCAAACCCTTAAGGTCCTAGGTCATATCCAAGCCACCAAAGCCGTCTAAAATGTGAATAATCTATAATTAAAACTTGAATTGTACTACTTCTTACTGGCTATTACTTCAACTTAGAAACTTATTCTGAGTTCTGCTGTGGTGCTTTTAGTGTTTCCGTATACCGCAGCATTCGACATAGCTTTGCAGACGATAAATGTAACCGTTTCAGAGAGAAGAGCGGCCATTGTGACGATCTGGCTTTAAATCGATTCGATAACAAATGACGAAAACGGACGGATTTCTCAGGTTTTTACTACATATGAACACTTTTCACATTCTCCCGTGCAACGCGGCTACTAGTCTTCCTTTCTTGCAAAATCTTAAGGTCCTACGACATGTCCAAGCCGCCAAAGCCGGTTAAAAAGTGATTCAACGACAACTAAAACTTAAATAGTACTACTTTTTACTGGCTATTACTTCAACTCAGAAGCTTCTTCTCTGTTCTACTATGGTGCTTTTAGTGTTTCCGCATACCGCAGCACGCGACATAGCTTTGCAGACGATAAATGTAACCGTTTCGGAGAGAAGAGCGGCCACTGTGACGATCTGGCTTTAAATCGATTCGATAACAAATGACGAAAACGGACGGATTTCTCAGGTTTTTACTACATATGAACACTTTTCACATTCTCCCGTGCAACGCGGCTGCTAGTCTTCCTTTCATGCAAAATCTTAAGGTTCCACCTCATGTCCAAGCCACTAAAGCTGGCTAAAAAGTGAATAATCGATAACTAAAACTTGAATTGTACTACTTCTTACTGGCTATTACTTAGACTTAGAAGCTTCTTCTGTGTCCTACTATGGTGCTTTTAGTGTCTCCGCATACCGCAGCATGCGACATAGCTTTTCAGACGATTAATGTAACCGTCTCAGAGAGAAAACCGGCCAATGTGTCGATCTGAATTTAAGTCGATTCGATATCAAATGACGAAAACGGACGGATTCCTCAGGTTTTTACTACATATGAACACTTTTCACATTCTCCCGTGCAACGCGGCTGCTAGTCTTCCTTTCATGCAAAATCTTAAGGTTCCACCTCATGTCCAAGCCACCAAAGCCGGCTAAAAAGTGAATAATCGATAACTAAAACTTGAATTGTACTACTTCTTACTGGCTATTACTTCAACTTAGAAGCTTCTTCTGTATTCTACTATGGTGCTTTTAGTGTCTCCGCATACCGCAGCACGCCACATAGCTTTGCACACGATTAATGTAACCGTATCAGAGAGAAAAGCGGCCAATATGTCGATCGGGCTTTAAGTCGATTCGATAACAAATGACGGAAACGGACGGATTTCTCAGGTTTTTACTACATATGAACACTTTTCACATTCTCCCGTACAACGCGGCTACTAGTCCTCCTTTCATGCAAAATCGTAAGGTCCTAGGTCATGTCCAAGCCACCAAAGCCGGCTAAAAAGTGAATAATCGACAACTAAAACTTGAATTGTACTACTTCTTACTGGCTATTACTTCAACATAGAAGCTTCTTCTGTGTTCTATATGATGCTTTTAGTGTTTCCGCATAACGCAGCACGCGACATAGCTTTGCAGACGATAAATGTAACCGTTTCAGAGAGAAGAGCGGCCAATGTGACGATCTGGCTTTAAATCGATTCGATAACAAATGACGAAAACGGACGGATTTCTCAGGTTTTTACTACATATGAACACTTTTCACATTCTCCCGTGCAACGCGGCGCTACTCTTCCTTTCATGCAAAGTCTTAAGGTCCTTGGTCATGTCCAACCCACCAAAGCCAGCTAAAAAGTGATTAATCGACAACTACAACTTGAATTGTACTACTTCTTACTGGCTATTACTTCAACTTATAAGCTTCTTCTGTGTTCTAATATGGTGCTTTTAGTGTCTCCGCATACCGCAGCACGCGACATAGCTTTGCAGACGATAAATGTAACCGTTTCGGAGAGAAGAGCGGCCAATGTGACGATCTGGCTTTTAATCGATTCGATAACAAATGACGAAAACGGACGAATTACTCAGGTTTTTACTAAATATGAACACTTTTCACATTCTCCCGTGCAACGCGGCTGCTAGTCCTCCTTTCACGCAAAATCTTAAGGTCCTGGGTCATGTCCAAGCCACCAAAGCCGGCTAAAAAGTGAATAATCGACAACTAAAACTTGAATTGTACTACTTATTACTGGCTCATACTTCAACTTATAAGCTTCTTCTGTGTTCTACTATGGTGCTTTTAGTGTTTCCGCATACCGCAGCACGCGACATAGCTTTGCAGACGATAAATGTAACCGTCTCAGAGAGAAAAGCGGCCAATGTGTCGATCTGAATTTAAGTCGATTCGATAACAAATGACGAAAACGGACGGATTTCTCAGGTTTGTACTACATATGAACACTTTTCACATTCTCCCGTGCAACGCGGCTGCTAGTCCTCTTTTCATGCAAATCCTTATGGTCCTAGGTCATATCCAAGCCACCAAAGCCGTCTAAAATGTGAATAATCTATAATTAAAACTTGAATTGTACTACTTCTTACTGGCTATTACTTCAACTTAGAAGCTTCTTCTGTGTTCTACTATGGTGCTTTTAGTGTCTCCGCATACCGCAGCATTCGACATAGCTTTGCAGACGATAAATGTAACCGTTTCGGAGAGAAGAGCGGCCACTGTGACGATCTGGCTTTAAATCGATTCGATAACAAATGACGAAAACGGACGGATTTTTCAGGTTTTTACTACATATGAAAACTTTTCACATTCTCCCGTGCAACGCGGCTGCTAGTCTTCCTTTCATGCAAAATCTTAAGGATCCACCTCATGTCCAAGCCACCAAAGCTGGCTAAAAAGTCAATAATCGATAACTAAAACTTGAATTGTACTACTTCTTACTGGCTATTACTTAGACTTAGAAGCTTCTTCTGTGTTCTACTATGGTGCTTTTAGTGTCTCCGCATACCGCAGCATGCGACATAGCTTTGCAGACGATTAATGTAACCGTCTCAGAGAGAAAAGCGGCCAATGTGTCGATCTGAATTTAAGTCGATTCGATAACAAATGACGAAAACGGACGGATTCCTCAGGTTTTTACTACATATGAACACTTTTCACATTCTCCCGTGCAACGCGGCTACTAGTCCTCCTTTCATGCAAAATCGTAAGGTCCTAGGTCATGTCCAAGCCACCAAAGCCGGCACAAAGTGAATAATCGACAACTAAAACTTGAATTGTACTACTTCTTACTGGCTCATACTTCAACTTAGAAGCTTCTTCTGTGTTCTACTATGGTGCTTTTAGTGTTTCCGCATAACGCAGCACGCGACATAGCTTTGCAGACGATAAATGTAACCGTTTCAGAGAGAAGAGCGGCCAATGTGACGATCTGGCTTTAAATCGATTCGATAACAAATGACGAAAACGGACGGATTTCTCAGGTTTTTACTACATATGAACACTTTTCGCATTCTCCCGTGCTACGCGGCGCTAGTCTTCCCTTCATGCAAAATCTTCAGGTCCTAGGTCATGACCAACCCACCAAAGCCAGCTAAAAAGTGATTAATCGACAACTATAACTTGAATTGTACGACTTCTTACTTGCTATTACTTCAACTTATAATCTTCTTCTGTGTTCTAATATGGTGCTTTTAGTGTCTCCGCATACCGCAGCACGCGACATAGCTTTGCAGACGATAAATGTAACCGTTTCAGAGAGAAGAGCGGCCAATGTGACGATCTGGCTTTAAATCGATTCGATAACAAATGACGAAAACGGACGGATTTCTCAGGTTTTTACTACATATGAACACTTTTCACATTCTCCAGTGCAACGCGGCTGCTAGTCTTCCTCTCATGCAAAATCTTAAGGTCCTAGGTCATGTCCAAGCCACCAAAGCCGGCTAAAAAGTGAATAATCGACAACTTAAACTTGAATTTTTATACTTCTTACTGGCTATTACTTCAACTTAGAAGCTTCTTCTGTGTTCTACTATGGTGCTTTTAGTGTCTCCGCATACCGCAGCACGCGACATAGCTTTGCAGACGATAAATGTAACCGTCTCAGAGAGAAAAGCGGCCAATGTGTCGATCTGAATGTAAGTCAATTCGATAACAAATGACGAAAACGGACGGATTTCTCAGGTTTTTACTACATATGAACACTTTTCACATTCTCCCGTGCAACGCGGCGCTAGTCTTCCCTTCATGCAAAATCTTAAGGTCGTAGGTCATGTCCAACCCACCAAAGCCAGCTAAAAAGTGATTAATCGACAACTATAACTTGAATTGTACGACTTCTTACTTGCTATTACTTCAACTTATAAGCTTCTTCTGTGTTCTAATATGGTGCTTTTAGTGTCTCCGCATACCGCAGCACGCGACATAGCTTTGCAGACGATAAATGTAACCGTTTCAGAGAGAAGAGCGGCCAATGTTACGATCTGGCTTTAAATCGATTCGATAACAAATGACGAAAACGGACGGATTTCTCAGGTTTTTACTACATATGAACACTTTTCACATTCTCCAGTGCAACGCGGCTGCTAGTCTTCCTCTCATGCAAAATCTTAAGGTCCTAGGTCATGTCCAAGCCACCAAAGCCGGCTAAAAAGTGAATAATCGACAACTTAAACTTGAATTTTTATACTTCTTACTGGCTATTACTTCAACTTAGAAGCTTCTTCTGTGTTCTACTATGGTGCTTTTAGTGTCTCCGCATACCGCAGCACGCGACATAGCTTTGCACACGATTAATGTAACCGTCTCAGAGAGAAAAGCGGCCAATATGACGATCGGGCTTTAAGTCGATTCGATAACAAATGACGGAAACGGACGGATTTCTCAGGTTTTTACTACATATGAACACTTTTCACATTCTCCCGTACAACGCGGCTACTAGTCCTCCTTTCATGCAAAATCGTAAGGTCCTAGGTCATGTCCAAGCCACCAAAGCCGGCTAAAAAGTGAATAATCGACAACTAAAACTTGAATTGTACTACTGCTTACTGGCTATTACTTCAACATAGAAGCTTCTTCTGTGTTCTTCTATGATGCTTTTAGTGTTTCCGCATAACGCAGCACGCGACATAGCTTTGCAGACGATAAATGTAACCGTTTCAGAGAGAAGAGCGGCCAATGTGACGATCTGGCTTTAAATCGATTCGATAACAAATGACGAAAACGGACGGATTTCTCAGGTTTTTACTACATATGAACACTTTTCACATTCTCCCGTGCAACGCGGCGCTAGTCTTCCCTTCATGCAAAATCTTAAGGTCCTAGGTCATGTCCAAGCCACCAAAGCCGGCTAAAAAGTGAATAATTGACAACTAAAACTTGAATTTTTCTACTTCTTACTGGCTATTACTTCAACTTAGAAGCTTCTTCTGTGTTCTACTATGGTGCTTTTAGTGTCTCCGCATACCGCAGCACGTGACATAGCTTTGCAGACGATAAATGTAACCGTCTCAGAGAGAAAAGCGGCCAATGTGTCGATCTGAATGTAAGTCGATTCGATAACAAATGACGAAAACGGACGGATTTCTCAGGTTTTTACTACATATGAACACTTTTCACATTCTCCCGTGCAACGCGGCTGCTAGTCTTCCTTTCATGCAAAATCTTAAGGTTCCACCTCATGTCCAAGCCACCAAAGCCGGCTAAAAAGTGAATAATCGATAACTAAAACTTGAATTGTACTACTTCTTACTGGCTATTACTTCAACTTAGTGCTTCTTCTGTGTTCTACTATGGTGCTTTTAGTGTCTCCGCATACCGCAGCACGCGACATAGCTTTGCAGACGATAAATGTAACCGTCTCAGAGAGAAAAGCGGCCAATATGACGATCGGGCTTTAAGTCGATTCGATAACAAATGACGAAAACGGACGGATTTCTCAGGTTTTTACTACATATGAACACTTTTCACATTCTCCCGTGCAACGCGGCGCTAGTCTTCCCTTCATGCAAAATCTTCAGGTCCTAGGTCATGTCCAACCCACCAAAGCCAGCTAAAAAGTGATTAATCGACAACTATAACTTGAATTGTACGACTTCTTACTTGTTATTACTTCAACTTATAAGCTTCTTCTGTGTTCTAATATGGTGCTTTTAGTGTCTCCGCATACCGCAGCACGCGACATAGCTTTGCAGACGATAAATGTAACCGTTTCAGAGAGAAGAGCGGCCAATGTGACGATCTGGCTTTAAATCGATTCGATAACAAATGACGAAAACGGACGGATTTCTCAGGTTTTTACTACATATGAACACTTTTCACATTCTCCAGTGCAACGCGGCTGCTAGTCTTCCTCTCATGCAAAATCTTAAGGTCCTAGGTCATGTCCAAGCCACCAAAGCCGGCTAAAAAGTGAATAATCGACAACTTAAACCTGAATTTTTATACTTCTTACTGGCTATTACTTCAACTTAGAAGCTTCTTCTGTGTTCTACTATGGTGCTTTTAGTGTCTCTGCATACCGCAGCACGCGACATAGCTTTGCAGACGATAAATGTAACCGTCTCAGAGAGAAAAGCGGCAAATGTGTTGATCTGAATGTAAGTCGATTCGATAACAAATGACGAAAACGGACGGATTTCTCAGGTTTTTACTACATATGAACACTTTTCACGTTCTCCCGTGCAACGCGGCGCTAGTCTTCCCTTCATGCAAAATCTTAAGGTCCTAGGTCATGTCCAACCCACCAAAGCCAGCTAAAAAGTGATTAATCGACAACTATAACTTGAATTGTACGACTTCTTACTTGCTATTACTTCAACTTATAAGCTTCTTCTGTGTTCTAATATGGTGCTTTTAGTGTCTCCGCATACCGCAGCACGCGACATAGCTTTGCAGACGATAAATGTAACCGTTTCAGAGAGAAGAGCGGCCAATGTGACGATCTGGCTTTAAATCGATTCGATAACAAATGACGAAAACGGACGGATTTCTCAGGTTTTTACTACATATGAACACTTTTCACATTCTCCAGTGCAACGCGGCTGCTAGTCTTCCTCTCATGCAAAATCTTAAGGTCCTAGGTCATGTCCAAGCCACCAAAGCCGGCTAAAAAGTGAATAATCGACAACTAAATCTTAAATATTACTACTTCTTACTGGCTATTACTTCAACATAGAAGCTTCTTCTCTGTTCTACTATGGTGCTTTTAGTGTTTCCGCATACCGCAGCACGCGACATTGCTTTGCAGACGATAAATGTAACCGTTTCAGAGAGAAGAGCGGCCAGTGTGACGATCTGGCTTTAAATCGATTCGATAACAAATGACGAAAACGGACGGATTTCTCAGGTTTTTACTACATATGAACACTTTTCACATTCTCCCGTGCAACGCGGCTGCTAGTCCTCCTTTCATGCAAATCCTTAAGGTCCTAGGCCATATCCAAGCCACCAAAGCCGTCTAAAATGTGAATAATCTATAATTAAAACTTGAATTGTACTACTTCTTACTGGCTATTACTTCAACTTAGAAACTTATTCTGAGTTCTGCTGTGGTGCTTTTAGTGTTTCCGTATACCGCAGCATTCGACATAGCTTTGCAGACGATTAATGTAACCGTTTCAGAGAGAAGAGCGGCCATTGTGACGATCTGGCTTTAAATCGATTCGATAACAAATGACGAAAACGGACGGATTTCTCAGGTTTTTACTACATATGAACACTTTTCACATTCTCCCGTGCAACGCGGCTGCTAGTCTTATTTCTTGCAAAATCATAAGGTCCTAGGACATGTCCAAGCCACCAAAGCCGGTTAAAAAGTGATTCAACGACAACTAAAACTTAAATAGTACTACTTTTTACTGGCTATTACTTCAACTTAGAAGCTTCTTCTGTGTTCTAATATGGTGCTTTTAGTGTCTCCGCATACCGCAGCACGCGACATAGCTTTGCAGACGATAAATGTAACAGTCTCAGAGAGAAAAGCGGCCAATGTGTCGATCTGAATTTAAGTCGATTCGATAACAAATGACGAAAACGGACGGATTTCTCAGGTTTTTACTACATATGAACACTTTTCACATTCTCCCGTGCAACGCGGCGCTAGTCTTCCTTTCATGCAAAATCTTAGGGTCCTAGGACATGTCCAAGCCACCAAAGCCAGTTAAAAAGTGATTAATCGACAACTAAATCTTAAATATTACTACTTCTTACTGGCTATTACTTCAACTTAGAAGCTTCTTCTGTGTTCTAATATGGTGCTTTTAGTGTCTCCGCATACCGCAGCACGCGACATAGCTTTGCAGACGATAAATGTAACAGTCTCAGAGAGAAAAGCGGCCAATGTGTCGATCTGAATTTAAGTCGATTCGATAACAAATGACGAAAACGGACGGATTTCTCAGGTTTTTACTACATATGAACACTTTTCACATTCTCCCGTGCAACGCGGCGCTACTCTTCCTTTCATGCAAAGTCTTAAGGTCCTAGGTCATGTCCAACCCACCAAAGCCAGCTAAAAAGTGATTAATCGACAACTATAACTTGAATTGTACGACTTCTTACTGGCTATTACTTCAACTTAGTGCTTCTTCTGTGTTCTACTATGGTGCTTTTAGTGTCTCCGCATACCGCAGCACGCGACATAGCTTTGCCGACGATAAATGTAACCGTCTCAGAGAGAAAAGCGGCCAATATGACGATCGGGCTTTAAGTCGATTCGATAACAAATGACGAAAACGGACGGATTTCTCAGGTTTTTACTACATATGAACACTTTTCACATTCTCCCGTGCAACGCGGCGCTAGTCTTCCCTTCATGCAAAATCTTCAGGTCCTAGGTCATGTCCAACCCACCAAAGCCAGCTAAAAAGTGATTAATCGACAACTATAACTTGAATTGTACGACTTCTTACTTGTTATTACTTCAACTTATAAGCTTCTTCTGTGTTCTAATATGGTGCTTTTAGTGTCTCCGCATACCGCAGCACGCGACATAGCTTTGCAGACGATAAATGTAACCGTTTCAGAGAGAAGAGCGGCCAATGTGACGATCTGGCTTTAAATCGATTCGATAACAAATGACGAAAACGGACGGATTTCTCAGGTTTTTACTACATATGAACACTTTTCACATTCTCCAGTGCAACGCGGCTGCTAGTCTTCCTCTCATGCAAAATCTTAAGGTCCTAGGTCATGTCCAAGCCACCAAAGCCGGCTAATAAGTGAATAATCGACAACTTAAACCTGAATTTTTATACTTCTTACTGGCTATTACTTCAACTTAGAAGCTTCTTCTGTGTTCTACTATGGTGCTTTTAGTGTCTCTGCATACCGCAGCACGCGACATAGCTTTGCAGACGATAAATGTAACCGTCTCAGAGAGAAAAGCGGCAAATGTGTTGATCTGAATGTAAGTCGATTCGATAACAAATGACGAAAACGGACGGATTTCTCAGGTTTTTACTACATATGAACACTTTTCACGTTCTCCCGTGCAACGCGGCGCTAGTCTTCCCTTCATGCAAAATCTTAAGGTCCTAGGTCATGTCCAACCCACCAAAGCCAGCTAAAAAGTGATTAATCGACAACTATAACTTGAATTGTACGACTTCTTACTTGCTATTACTTCAACTTATAAGCTTCTTCTGTGTTCTAATATGGTGCTTTTAGTGTCTCCGCATACCGCAGCACGCGACATAGCTTTGCAGACGATAAATGTAACCGTTTCAGAGAGAAGAGCGGCCAATGTGACGATCTGGCTTTAAATCGATTCGATAACAAATGACGAAAACGGACGGATTTCTCAGGTTTTTACTACATATGAACACTTTTCACATTCTCCAGTGCAACGCGGCTGCTAGTCTTCCTCTCATGCAAAATCTTAAGGTCCTAGGTCATGTCCAAGCCACCAAAGCCGGCTAAAAAGTGAATAATCGACAACTAAATCTTAAATATTACTACTTCTTACTGGCTATTACTTCAACATAGAAGCTTCTTCTCTGTTCTACTATGGTGCTTTTAGTGTTTCCGCATACCGCAGCACGCGACATTGCTTTGCAGACGATAAATGTAACCGTTTCAGAGAGAAGAGCGGCCAGTGTGACGATCTGGCTTTAAATCGATTCGATAACAAATGACGAAAACGGACGGATTTCTCAGGTTTTTACTACATATGAACACTTTTCACATTCTCCCGTGCAACGCGGCTGCTAGTCCTCCTTTCATGCAAATCCTTAAGGTCCTAGGCCATATCCAAGCCACCAAAGCCGTCTAAAATGTGAATAATCTATAATTAAAACTTGAATTGTACTACTTCTTACTGGCTATTACTTCAACTTAGAAACTTATTCTGAGTTCTGCTGTGGTGCTTTTAGTGTTTCCGTATACCGCAGCATTCGACATAGCTTTGCAGACGATTAATGTAACCGTTTCAGAGAGAAGAGCGGCCATTGTGACGATCTGGCTTTAAATCGATTCGATAACAAATGACGAAAACGGACGGATTTCTCAGGTTTTTACTACATATGAACACTTTTCACATTCTCCCGTGCAACGCGGCTGCTAGTCTTATTTCTTGCAAAATCTTAAGGTCCTAGGACATGTCCAAGCCACCAAAGCCGGTTAAAAAGTGATTCAACGACAACTAAAACTTAAATAGTACTACTTTTTACTGGCTATTACTTCAACTTAGAAGCTTCTTCTGTGTTCTAATATGGTGCTTTTAGTGTCTCCGCATACCGCAGCACGCGACATAGCTTTGCAGACGATAAATGTAACAGTCTCAGAGAGAAAAGCGGCCAATGTGTCGATCTGAATTTAAGTCGATTCGATAACAAATGACGAAAACGGACGGATTTCTCAGGTTTTTACTACATATGAACACTTTTCACATTCTCCCGTGCAACGCGGCGCTAGTCTTCCTTTCATGCAAAATCTTAGGGTCCTAGGACATGTCCAAGCCACCAAAGCCAGTTAAAAAGTGATTAATCGACAACTAAATCTTAAATATTACTACTTCTTACTGGCTATTACTTCAACTTAGAAGCTTCTTCTCTGTTCTACTATGGTGCTTTTAGTGTTTCCGCATTCCGCAGCACGCGACATTGCTTTGCAGACGATAAATGTAACCGTTTCAGAGAGAAGAGCGGCCAATGTGACGATCTGGCTTTACATCGATTCGATAACAAATGACGAAAACGGACGGATTTCTCAGGTTTTTTCTACATATGAACACTTTTCACATTCTCCCGTGCAACGCGGCGCTACTCTTCCTTTCATGCAAAGTCTTAAGGTCCTAGGTCATGTCCAACCCACCAAAGCCAGCTAAAAAGTGATTAATCGACAACTACAACTTGAATTGTACTACTTCTTACTGGCTATTACTTCAACTTATAAGCTTCTTCTGTGTTCTGATATGGTGCTTTTAGTGTCTCCGCATACCGCAGCACGCGACATAGCTTTGCAGACGATAAATGTAACCGTTTCAGAGAGAATAGCGGCCAATGTGACGATCTGGCTTTAAATCGATTCGATAACAAATGATGAAAACGGACGGATTCTCAGGTTTTTACTACATATGAACACTTTTCACATTCTCCCGTGCAACGCGGCTGCTAGTCCTCCTATCATGCGAATTCATAAGGTTCTAGGTCATATCCAAGCCACCAAAGCCGGCTAATATGTGAATAATCTATAATTAAAACTTGAATTGTACTACTTCTTACTGGCTATTACTTCAACTTAGAAGCTTATTCTGAGTTCTACTGTGGTGCGTTTAGTGTTTCCGTATACCGCAGCACGCGACATAGCTTTGCAGACGATAAATGTATCCGTTTCAGAGAGAAGAGCGGCCATTTTGACCATCTGGCTTTAAATCGATTCGATAACAAATGACGAAAACGGACGGATTTCTCAGGTTTTTACTACATATGAACACTTTTCACACCCTCTCGTGCAACGCGGCTGCTAGTCTTCCTTTCATGCAAAATCTTAAGGTACCTCCTCATTTCCAAGCCATCAAAGCCGGCTACAAAGTGAATAATCGACAACTAAAACTTGAATTGTACTACATCTTACTGGCTATTACTTCAACTTAGAAGCTTCTTCTGTGTTCTACTATGGTGCTTATAGTGTCTCCGCATACCGCAGCACGCGACATAGCTTTGCAGGCGATAAATGTAACCGTTTCGGAGAGAAGAGCGGCCAATGTGACGATCTGGCTTTTAATAGATTCGATAACAAATGACGAAAACGGACGGATTACTCAGGTTTTTACTACATATGAACACTTTTCACATTCTCCCGGGCAACGCGGCTGCTAGTTTTCCTTTCATGCAAAATCTTAAGGTCCTAGGACATGTCCAAGCCACCAAAGCTGGTTAAAAAGTGATTAAACGACAACTAAAACTTAAATAGTACTACTTCTTACTGGCTATTACTTCAACTTAGAAGCTTCTTCTCTGTTCTACTATGGTGCTTTTAGTGTTTCCGCATACCGCAGCACGCGACATAGCTTTGCAGACGATTAATGTAACAGTCTCAGAGTGAAAAGCGGCCAATATGACAATCTGGCTTTAAGTCGATTCGATAACAAATGACGAAAACGGACGGATTTCTCAGGTATTTACTACATATGAACACTTTTCACATTCTCCCGTGCAACGCGGCTGCTAGTCCTCCTTTCATGCAAAATCTTAATGTCCTAGGACATGTCCAAGCCACCAAAGCCGGTTAAAAAGTGATTAATCGACAACTAAAACTTAAATAGTACTACTTCTGACTGGCTATTACTTCAACTTAGAAGCTTCTTCTGTGTTCTACTATGGTGCATTTAGTGTCTCAGCATACCGCAGCACGCGACATAGCTTTGCAGACGATTAATGTAACCGTCTCAGAGAGAAAAAATCGGCCAATATGAAGATCTGGCTTTAAGGCGATTCGATAACAAATGACGAAAACGGATGGATTTCTCAGGTTTTTACTACATATGAACAATTTTCACATTCTCCCGTGCAACGCGGCTACTAGTCCTCCTTTCATGCAAAATCGTAAGGTCCTAGGTCATGTCCAAGCCACCAAAGCCGGCTAAAAAGTGAATAATCGACAACTAAAACTTGAATTATACTACTTCTTACTGGCTATTACTTCAACTTAGAAGCTTCTTCTGTGTTCTACTATGGTGCTTTTAGTGTTTCCGCATACCGCAGCACGCGACATAGCTTTGCAGACGATAAATGTAACCGTTTCAGAGAGAATAGCGGCCAATGTGACGATCTGGCTTTAAATCGATTCGATAACAAATGACGAAAACGGACGGATTTCTCAGGTTTTTACTACATATGAACACTTTTCACATTCTCCCGTGCAACGCGGCGCTAGTCTTCCTTTCGTGCAAAATCTTAAGGTCCTAGGTCATGTCCAACCCACCAAAGCCAGCTAAAAAGAGATTAATCGATAACTAAATCTTGAATTGTACTACTTCTTACTGGCTATTACTTCAACTTATTAGCTTCTTCTGTGTTCTAATATGGTGCTTTTAGTGTCTCCGCATACCGCAGCACGCGACATAGCTTTGCAGACGATAAATGTAACCGATTCAGAGAGAAGAGCGGCCAATGTGAAGATCTGGCTTTAAATCGATTCGCTAACAAATGACGGAAACGGACGGATTTCTCTGGTTTTTACTACATATGAACACTTTTCACATTCTCCCGTGCAACGCGGCTGCTAGTCTTCCTTTCATGCAAAATCTTAAGGTTCCACCTCATGTCCAAGCCACCAAAGCCGGCTAAAAAGTGAATAATCGATAACTAAAACTTGAATTGTACTACTTCTTACTGGCTATTACTTCAACTTAGTGCTTCTTCTGTGTTCTACTATGGTGCTTTTAGTGTCTCCGCATACCGCAGCACGCCACATAGCTTTGCACACGATTAATGTAACCGTCTCAGAGAGAAAAGTGGCCAATATGACGATCGGGCTTTAAGTCGATTCGATAACAAATGACGAAAACGGACGGATTTCTCAGGTTTTTACTACATATGAACACTTTTCACATTCTCCCGTGCAACGCGGCTACTAGTCCTCCTTTCATGCAAAATCGTAAGGTCCTAGGTCATGTCCAAGCCACCAAAGCCGGCTAAAAAGTGAATAATCGACAACTAAAACTTGAATTGTACTACTTCTTACTGGCTCATACTTCAACTTAGAAGCTTCTTCTGTGTTCTACTATGGTGCTTTTAGTGTTTCCGCATAACGCAGCACGCGACATAGCTTTGCAGACGATAAATGTAACCGTTTCAGAGAGAAGAGCGGCCAATGTGACGATCTGGCTTTAAATCGATTCGATAACAAATGACGAAAACGGACGGATTTCTCAGGTTTTTACTACATATGAACACTTTTCACATTCTCCCGTGCAACGCGGCGCTAGTCTTCCCTTCATGCAAAATCTTCAGGTCCTAGGTCATGTCCAACCCACCAAAGCCAGCTAAAAAGTGATTAATCGACAACTATAACTTGAATTGTACGACTTCTTACTTGCTATTACTTCAACTTATAAGCTTCTTCTGTGTTCTAATATGGTGCTTTTAGTGTCTCCGCATACCGCAGCACGCGACATAGCTCTGCAGACGATAAATGTAACCGTTTCAGAGAGAAGAGCGGCCAATGTGACGATCTGGCTTTAAATCGATTCGATAACAAATGACGAAAACGGACGGATTTCTCAGGTTTTTACTACATATGAACACTTTTCACATTCTCCCGTGCAACGCGGCTGCTAGTCTTCCTCTCATGCAAAATCTTAAGGTCCTAGGTCATGTCCAAGCCACCAAAGCCGGCTAAAAAGTGAATAATCGACAACTTAAACTTGAATTTTTATACTTCTTACTGGCTATTACTTCAACTTAGAAGCTTCTTCTGTGTTCTACTATGGTGCTTTTAGTGTCTCCGCATACCGCAGCACGCGACATAGCTTTGCAGACGATAAATGTAACCGTCTCAGAGAGAAAAGCGGCCAATGTGTCGATCTGAATGTAAGTCGATTCGATAACAAATGACGAAAACGGACGGATTTCTCAGGTTTTTACTACATATGGACACTTTTCACATTCTCCCGTGCAACGCGGCGCTAGTCTTCCCTTCATGCAAAATCTTAAGGTCCTAGGTCATGTCCAACCCACCAAAGCCAGCTAAAAAGTGATTAATCGACAACTATAACTTGAATTGTACGACTTCTTACTTGCTATTACTTCAACTTATAAGCTTCTTCTGTGTTCTAATATGGTGCTTTTAGTGTCTCCGCATACCGCAGCACGCGACATAGCTTTGCAGACGATAAATGTAACCGTTTCAGAGAGAAGAGCGGCCAATGTGACGATCTGGCTTTAAATCGATTCGATAACAAATGACGAAAACGGACGGATTTCTCAGGTTTTTACTACATATGAACACTTTTCACATTCTCCAGTGCAACGCGGCTGCTAGTCTTCCTCTCATGCAAAATCTTAAGGTCCTAGGTCATGTCCAAGCCACCAAAGCCGGCTAAAAAGTGAATAATCGACAACTTAAACTTGAATTTTTATACTTCTTACTGGCTATTACTTCAACTTAGAAGCTTCTTCTGTGTTCTACTATGGTGCTTTTAGTGTCTCCGCATACCGCAGCACGCGACATAGCTTTGCAGACGACAATTGTAACCGTTTCAGAGAGAAGAGCGGCCAATGTGACGATCTGGCTTTAAATCGATTCGATAACAAATGACGAAAACGGACGGATTTCTCAGGTTTTTACTACATATGAACACTTTTCACATTCTCCCGTGCAACGCGGCTGCTAGTCCTCCTTTCATGCAAATCCTTAAGGTCCTAGGCCATATCCAAGCCACCAAAGCCGTCTAAAATGTGAATAATCTATAATTAAAACTTGAATTGTACTACTTCTTACTGGCTATTACTTCAACTTAGAAACTTATTCTGAGTTCTGCTGTGGTGCTTTTAGTGTTTCCGTATACCGCAGCATTCGACATAGCTTTGCAGACGATTAATGTAACCGTTTCAGAGAGAAGAGCGGCCATTGTGACGATCTGGCTTTAAATCGATTCGATAACAAATGACGAAAACGGACGGATTTCTCAGGTTTTTACTACATATGAACACTTTTCACATTCTCCCGTGCAACGCGGCTGCTAGTCTTATTTCTTGCAAAATCTTAAGGTCCTAGGACATGTCCAAGCCACCAAAGCCGGTTAAAAAGTGATTCAACGACAACTAAAACTTAAATAGTACTACTTTTTACTGGCTATTACTTCAACTTAGAAGCTTCTTCTGTGTTCTAATATGGTGCTTTTAGTGTCTCCGCATACCGCAGCACGCGACATAGCTTTGCAGACGATAAATGTAACAGTCTCAGAGAGAAAAGCGGCCAATGTGTCGATCTGAATTTAAGTCGATTCGATAACAAATGACGAAAACGGACGGATTTCTCAGGTTTTTACTACATATGAACAATTTTCACATTCTCCCGAGCAACGCGGCTGCTAGTCTTCCTTTCATGCAAAATCTTAGGGTCCTAGGACATGTCCAAGCCACCAAAGCCAGTTAAAAAGTGATTAATCGACAACTAAATCTTAAATATTACTACTTCTTACTGGCTATTACTTCAACTTAGAAGCTTCTTCTCTGTTCTACTATGGTGCTTTTAGTGTTTCCGCATACCGCAGCACGCGACATTGCTTTGCAGACGATAAATGTAACCGTTTCAGAGAGAAGAGCGGCCAATGTGACGATCTGGCTTTACATCGATTCGATAACAAATGACGAAAACGGACGGATTTCTCAGGTTTTTACTACATATGAACACTTTTCACATTCTCCCGTGCAACGCGGCGCTACTCTTAATTTCATGCAAAGTCTTAAGGTCCTAGGTCATGTCCAACCCACCAAAGCCAGCTAAAAAGTGATTAATCGACAACTACAACTTGAATTGTACTACTTCTTACTGGCTATTACTTCAACTTATAAGCTTCTTCTGTGTTCTAATATGGTGCTTTTAGTGTCTCCGCATACCGCAGCACGCGACATAGCTTTGCAGACGATAAATGTAACCGTTTCAGAGAGAATAGCGGCCAATGTGACGATCTGGCTTTAAATCGATTCGATAACAAATGATGAAAACGGACGGATTCTCAGGTTTTTACTACATATGAACACTTTTCACATTCTCCCGTGCAACGCGGCTGCTAGTCCTCCTTTCATGCGAATTCATAAGGTCCTAGGTCATATCCAAGCCACCAAAGCCGGCTAATATGTGAATAATCTATAATTAAAACTTGAATTGTACTACTTCTTACTGGCTATTACTTCAACTTAGAAGCTTATTCTGAGTTCTACTGTGGTGCGTTTAGTGTTTCCGTATACCGCAGCACGCGACATAGCTTTGCAGACGATAAATGTAACCGTTTCAGAGAGAAGAGCGGTCATTTTGACGATCTGGCTTTAAATCGATTCGATAACAAATGACGAAAACGGACGGATTTCTCAGGTTTTTACTACATATGAACACTTTTCACACCCTCTCGTGCAACGCGGCTGCTAGTCTTCCTTTCATGCAAAATCTTAAGGTACCTCCTCATTTCCAAGCCATCAAAGCCGGCTACAAAGTGAATAATCGACAACTAAAACTTGAATTGTACTACATCTTACTGGCTATTACTTCAACTTAGAAGCTTCTTCTGTGTTCTACTATGGTGCTTATAGTGTCTCCGCATACCGCAGCACGCGACATAGCTTTGCAGGCGATAAATGTAACCGTTTCGGAGAGAAGAGCGGCCAATGTGACGATCTGGCTTTTAATAGATTCGATAACAAATGACGAAAACGGACGGATTACTCAGGTTTTTACTACATATGAACACTTTTCACATTCTCCCAGGCAACGCGGCTGCTAGTTTTCCTTTCATGCAAAATCTTAAGGTACTAGGACATGTACAAGCCACCAAAGCTGGTTAAAAAGTGATTAAACGACAACTAAAACTTAAATAGTACTACTTCTTACTGGCTATTACTTCAACTTAGAAGCTTCTTCTCTGTTCTACTATGGTGCTTTTAGTGTTTCCGCATATCGCAGCACGCGACATAGCTTTGCAGACGATTAATGTAACAGTCTCAGAGTGAAAAGCGGCCAATATGACGATCTGGCTTTAAGTCGATTCGATAACAAATGACGAAAACGGACGGATTTCTCAGGTATTTACTACATATGAACACTTTTCACATTCTCCCGTGCAACGCGGCTGCTAGTCCTCCTTTCATGCAAAATCTTAATGTCCTAGGACATGTCCAAGCCACCAAAGCCGGTTAAAAAGTGATTAATCGACAACTAAAACTTAAATAGTACTACTTCTTACTGGCTATTACTTCAACTTAGAAGCTTCTTCTGTGTTCTACTATGGTGCATTTAGTGTCTCAGCATACCGCAGCACGCGACATAGCTTTGCAGACGATAAATGTAACCGTTTCAGAGAGAATAGCGGCCCATGTGACGATCTGGCTTTAAATCGATTCGATAACAAATGACGAAAACGGACGGATTTCTCAGGTTTTTACTACATATGAACACTTTTCACATTCTCCCGTGCAACGCGGCGCTAGTCTTCCTTTCATGCAAAATCTTAAGGTCCTAGGTCATGTCCAACCCACCAAAGCCAGCTAAAAAGAGATTAATTGATAACTAAATCTTGAATTGTACTACTTCTTACTGGCTATTACTTCAACTTATTAGCTTCTTCTGTGTTCTAATATGGTGCTTTTGGTGTCTCCGCATACCGCAGCACGCGACATAGCTTTGCAGACGATAAATGTAACCGATTCAGAGAGAAGAGCGGCCAATGTGAAGATCTGGCTTTAAATCGATTCGCTAACAAATGACGGAAACGGACGGATTTCTCAGGTTTTTACTACATATGAACACTTTTCACATTCTCCCGTGCAACGCGGCTGCTAGTCTTCCTTTCATGCAAAATATTAAGGTCCTAGGTCATGTCCAAGCCACCAAAGCCGACTAAAAAGTGAATAATCGACAACTAAAACTTGAATTGTACTACTTCTTACTGGCTATTACTTCAACTTAGAAGCTTCTTCTGTGTTCTACTATGGTGCTTTTAGTGTCTCCGCATACCGCAGCACGCGACATAGCTTTGCAGACGATAAATGTAACCGTCTCAGAGAGAAAAGCGGCCAATGTGTCGATCTGAATTTAAGTCGATGCGATAACAAATGACAAAAACGGACGGATTCTCAGGTTTTTACTACATATGAACACTTTTCACATTCTCCCGTGCAACGTGGCTGCTATTCCTCCTTTCAAGCAAATTCGTAAGGTCCTAGGTCATATCCAAGCCACCAAAGCCGGCTAAAATGTGAATAATCTATAATTAAAACTTGAATTGTACTACGTCTTACTGGCTATTACTTCAACTTAGAAGCTTATTCTGAGTTCTACTGTGGTGCTTTTAGTGTTTCCGTATACCGCAGCACGCGACATAGCTTTGCAGACGATAAATGTAACCGTTTCAGAGAGAAGAGCGGCCATTGTGACGATCTGGCTTTAAATCGATTCGATAACAAATGACGAAAACGGACGGATTTCTCAGGTTTTTACTACATATGAACACTTTTCACATTCTCCCGTGCAACGCGGCTGCTAGTCTTCCTTTCATGCAAAATCTTAAGGTCCTAGGTCATGTCCAAGCCACCAAAGCCGGCTAAAAAGTGAATAATCGACAACTAAAACATGAATTGTACTACTTCTTAATGGCTATTACTTCAACTTAGAAGCTTCTTCTCTGTTCTACTATGGTGCTTTTAGTGTTTCCGCATACCGCAGCACGCGACATAGCTTTGCAGACGATTAATGTAACAGTCAGAGTGAAAAGCGGCCAATATGACGATCTGGCTTTAAGTCGATTCGATAACAAATGACGAAAACGGACGGATTTCTCAGGTATTTACTACATATGAACACTTTTCACATTCTCCCGTGCAACGCGGCTGCTAGTCCTCCTTACATGCAAAATCTTAATGTCCTAGGACATGTCCAAGCCACCAAAGCCGGTTAAAAAGTGATTAATCGACAACTAAAACTTAAATAGTACTACTTCTTACTGGCTATTACTTCAACTTAGAAGCTTCTTCTGTGTTCTACTATGGTGCATTTAGTGTCTCAGCATACCGCAGCACGCGACATAGCTTTGCAGACGATAAATGTAACCGTTTCAGAGAGAATAGCGGCCAATGTAACGATCTGGCTTTAAATCGATTCGATAACAAATGACGAAAACGGACGGATTTCTCAGGTTTTTACTACATATGAACACTTTTCACATTCTCCCGTGCAACGCGGCGCTAGTCTTCCTTTCATGCAAAATGTTAAGGTCCTAGGTCATGTCCAACCCACCAAAGCCAGCTAAAAAGAGATTAATCGATAACTAAATCTTGAATTGTACTACTTCTTACTGGCTATTACTTCAACTTATTAGCTTCTTCTGTGTTCTAATATTGTGCTTTTAGTGTCTCCGCATACCGCAGCACGCGACATAGCTTTGCAGACGATAAATGTAACCGATTCAGAGAGAAGAGCGGCCAATGTGAAGATCTGGCTTTAAATCGATTCGCTAAAAAAATGACGGAAACGGACGGATTTCTCAGGTTTTTACTACATATGAACACTTTTCACATTCTCCCGTGCAACGCGGCTGCTAGTCTTCCTTTCATGCAAAATATTAAGGTCCTAGGTCATGTCCAAGTAACCAAAGCCGACTAAAAAGTGAATAATCGACAACTAAAACTTGAATTGTACTACTTCTTACTGGCTATTACTTCAACTTAGAAGCTTCTTCTGTGTTCTACTATGGTGCTTTTAGGGTCTCCGCATACCGCAGCACGCGACATAGCTTTGCAGACGATAAATGTAACCGTCTCAGAGAGAAAAGCGGCCAATGTGTCGATCTGAATTTAAGTCGATGCGATAACAAATGACAAAAACGGACGGATTCTCAGGTTTGTACTACATATGAACACTTTTCACATTCTCCCGTGCAACGTTGCTGCTATTCCTCCTTTCAAGCAAATTCGTAAGGTCCTAGGTCATATCCAAGCCACCAAAGCCGGCTAAAATGTGAATAATCTATAATTAAAACTTGAATTGTACTACGTCTTACTGGCTATTACTTCAACTTAGAAGCTTATTCTGAGTTCTACTGTGGTGCTTTTAGTGTTTCCGTATACCGCAGCACGCGACATAGCTTTGCAGACGATAAATGTAACCGTTTCAGAGAGAAGAGCGGCCATTGTGACGATCTGGCTTTAAATCGATTCGATAACAAATGACGAAAACGGACGGATTTCTCAGGTTTTTACTACATATGAACACTTTTCACATTCTCCCGTGCAACGCGGTTGCTAGTCTTCCTTTCATGCAAAATCTTAAGGTACTAGGTCATGTCCAAGCCACCAAAGCCGGCTAAAAAGTGAATAATCGACAACTAAAACATGAATTGTACTACTTCTTAATGGCTATTACTTCAACTTAGAAGCTTCTTCTGTGTTCTACTATGGTGCTTTTAGTGTCTCCGCATACCGCAGCACGGGACATAGCTTTCCAGACGATAAATGTAACCGTCTCAGAGGAAAAAGCGGCCAATGTGTCGATCTGAATTTAAGTCGATGCTATAACAAATGACGAAAACGGACGGATTCTCAGGTTTTTACTACATATGAACACTTTTCACATTCTCCCGTTGCAACGTGGCTGCTAGTCCTCCTTTGAAGCAAATTCGTAAGGTCCTAGGTCATATCCAAGCCACCAAAGCCGGCTAAAATATGAATAATCTATAATTAAAACTTGAATTGTACTACTTCTAACTGGCTATTACTTCAACTTAGAAGCTTATTCTGAGTTCTACTGTGGTGCTTTTAGTGTTTCCGCATACCGCAGCGTGCGACATAGCTTTGCAGACGATAAATGTAACCGTCTCAGAGAGAAAAGCGGCCAATGTGACGATCTGGCTTTAAGTCGATTCGATAACAAAGACGAAACCGGACGGATTTCTCAGGTTGTTACTACATATGAACACTTTTCACATTCTCCCGTGCAACGCGGCTGCTAGTCTTCCTTTCATGCAAAAGCCGGCTAAAAAGTGAATAATCGACAACTAAAACATGAATTGTACTACTTCTTAATGGCTATTACTTCAACTTAGAAGCTTCTTCTGTGTTCTACTATGGTGCTTTTAGTGTCTCCGCATACCGCAGCACGGGACATAGCTTTGCAGACGATAAATGTAACCGTCTCAGAGGAAAAAGAGGCCAATGTGTCGATCTGAATTTAAGTCGATGCTATAACAAATGACGAAAACGGACGGATTCTCAGGTTTTTACTACATATGAACACTTTTCACATTCTCCCGTTGCAACGTGGCTGCTAGTCCTCCTTTCAAGCAAATTCGTAACGTCCTAGGTCATATCCAAGCCACCAAAGCCGGCTAAAATATGAATAATCTATAATTAAAACTTGAATTGTACTACTTCTAACTGGCTATTACTTCAACTTAGAAGCTTCTTCTGTGTTCTACTATGGTGCTTTTACTGTCTCCGCATACCGCAGCACGCGACATAGCTTTGCAGACGATAAATGTAACCGTTTCGGAGAGAAGAGCGGCCAATGTGACGATCTGGCTTTAAATCGATTCGATAACAAATGACGAAAACGGACGGATTTCTCAGGTTTTTACTACATATGAACACTTTTCACATTCTCTCGTGCAACGCGGCTGCTAGTCTTCCTTTCATGCAAAATCGTATTTCCTAGGACATGTTCAAGCCACAAAAGCAGGTTAAAAAGTGATTAATCGACAACTAAAACTTAAATAGTACTACTTCATACTGGCTATTACTTCAACTTAGAAGCTTCTTCTCTTTTCTACTATGGTGCTTTTAGTGTCTCCGCATACCGCAGCACGCGACATAGATTTGCAGACGATAAATGTAACCGTTTCAGAGAGAAGAGCGGCCAATGTGAAGATCTGGCTTTAAGTCGATTCGATAACAAATGACGAAAACGGACGGATTTCTCAGGTATTTACTACATATGAACACTTTTCACATTCTCCCGTGCAACGCGGCTGCTAGTCCTCCTTTCATGCAAAATCGTAATGTCCTAGGACATGTCCAAGCCACCAAAGCCGGTTAAAAAGTGATTAATCGACAACTAAAACTTAAATGGTACTACTTCTTACTGGCTATTACTTCAACTTAGAAGCTTCTTCTGTGTTCTACTATGGTGCATTTAGTGTCTCAGCATACCGCAGCACGCGACATAGCTTTGCAGACGATTAATGTAACCGTCTCAGAGAGAAAAAATCGGCGAATATGACGATCTGGCTTTAAGGCGATTCGATAACAAATGACGAAAACGGACGGATTTCTCAGTTGTTTACAACATATGAACACTTTTCACATTCTCCCGTGCAACGCGGCTACTAGTCCTCCTTTCATGCAAAATCGTAAGGTCCTAGGTCATGTCCAACCCACCAAAGCCAGCTAAAAAGTGATTAATCGATAACTAAAACTTGAATTGTACTACTTCTTACTGGCTATTACTTCAACTTATTAGCTTCTTCTGTGTTCTAATATGGTGCTTTTAGTGTCTCCGCATACCGCAGCACGCGACATAGCTTTGCAGACGATAAATGTAACCGTTTCAGAGAGAAGAGCGGCCAATGTGAAGATCTGGCTTTAAATCGATTCGATAACAAATGACGGAAACGGACGGATTTCTCAGGTTTTTACTACATATGAACACTTTTCACATTCTCCCGTGCAACGCGGCTGCTAGTCTTCCTTTCATGCAAAATATTAAGGTCCTAGGTCATGTCCAAGCCACCAAAGCCGGAGAAAAAGTGATTAGTCGACAACTAAAACTTAAATAGTACTACTTCTTACTGGCTATTACTTCAACTTAGAAGCTTCTTCTGTGTTCTAATATGATGCTTTTAGTGTTTCCGCATACCGCAGCACGCGACATACCTTTGCAGACGATAAATGTATCCGCCTCAGAGAGAAAAGCGGCCAATGTGACGATCTGGCTGTAAGTCGATACGATAACAAATGACGAAAACCCACGGATTTCTCAGGTATTTACTACATATGAACACTTTTCACATTCTCCCGTGCAACGCGGCTGCTAGTCCTCCTTTCATGCAAAATCTTAAGGTTCCACCTCATGTCCAAGCCACCAAAGCCGGCTAAAAAGTGAATAATCGATAACTAAAACTTGAATTGTAGTACTTCTTACTGGCTATTACTTCAACTTAGAAGCTTCTTCTGTGTTCAACTATGGTGCTTTTAGTGTCTCCGCATACCGCAGCACGCGACATAGCTTTGCAAACGAAAAATGTAACCGTCTCAGAGAGAAAAGCGGCCAATGTGTCGATCTGGCTTTAAATCGATTCGATAACAAATGGCGAAAATGGACAGATTTCTCAGGTTTTTACAACATATGAACACTTTTCACATTCTCCCGTGCAACGCGGCTGCTAGTCCTCCTTTCATGCAAAATCTTAAGGTCCTAGGTCAAGTCATAGCCACCAAAGCCGGCTAAAAAGTGAATAATCGACAACTAAAACTTGAATTGTACTACTTCTTACTGGCTATTACTTCAACTTAGAAACTTATTCTGAGTTCTACTATGGTGCTTTTATTGTCTCCGCATACCGCAGCGCGTGACATAGCTTTGCAGACGATAAATGTAACCGTCTCAGAGAGAAAAGCGGCCAATGTGACGATCTGGCTTTAAGTCGATTCGATAACAAATGACGAAAACGGACGGATTTCTCAGGTTTTTAATACATATGAACACTTTTCACATTCTCCCGTGCAACGCGGCTGCTAGTCCGCCTTTCATGCAAATTCTTAAGGTCCTAGGTCATATCCAAAAAACCAAAGCCGGCTAAAATGTGAATAATCTATAATTAAAACTTGAATTGTACTACTTCTTACAGGCTATTACTTCAACTTAGAAGCTTCTTCTGTGTTCTACTATGGTGCTTTTAGTGTCTCCGCATACCGCAGCATGCGACATAGCTTTGCAGACGATTAATGTAACCGTCTCAGAGAGAAAAGCGGCCAATGTGTCGATCTGAATTTAAGTCGATTCGATAACAAATGACGAAAACGGACGGATTTCTCAGGTTTTTACTACATATGAACACTTTTCACATTCTCCCGTGCAACGCGGCTGCTAGTCCTCCTTTCATGCAAATTCTTAAGGTCCTAGGTCTTATCCAAGCCACCAAAGCCGGCTAAAATGTGAATAATCTATAATTAAAACTTGAATTCTACTACTTCTTACTGGCTATTACTTCAACTTAGAAGCTTATTCTGAGTTCTACAATGGTGCTTTTAGTGTTTCCGTATACCGCAGCACGCGACATAGCTTTGCAGACGATAAATGTAACCGCCTCAGAGAGAAAAGCGGCCAATGTGACGATCTGGCTTTAAGTCGATACGATAACAAATGACGAAAACCCACGGATTTCTCAGGTTTTTACTACATATGAACACTTTTCACATTCTCCCGTGCAACGCGGCTGCTAGTCCTCCTTTCATGCAAAATCTTAAGGTTCCACCTCACGTCCAAGCCACCAAAGCCGGCTAAAAAGTGAATAATCGATAACTAAAACTTGAATTGTACTACTTCTTACTGGCTATTACTTCAACTTAAAAGCTTCTTCTGAGTTCTACTGTGGTGCTTTTAGTGTCTCCGCATACCGCAGCACGCGACATAGCTTTGCAGACGATAAATGTAATCGTTTCGGAGAGAAGAGCGGCCAATGTGACGATCTGGCTTTAAATCGATTCGATAACAAATGACGAAAACGGACGGATTTCTCAGGTTTTTACTGCATATGAACACTTTTCACATTCTCCCGTGCTACGCAGCTGCTAGTCTTCCTTTCATGCAAAATCGTATTTCCTAGGACATGTTCAAGCCACAAAAGCAGGTTAAAAAGTGATTAATCGACAACTAAAACTTAAATAGTACTACTTCTTACTGGCTATTACTTCAACTTAGAAGCTTCTTCTCTTTTCTACTATGGTGCTTTTGGTGTCTCCGCATACCGCAGCACGCGACATAGCTTTGCAGACGATTAATGTAACCGTCTCAGAGAGAATGCGGCCAATATGACGATCTGGCTTTAAGTCGATTCGATAACAAATGACGAAAACGGACGGATTTCTCAGGTTTTTACTACATATGATCACTTTTCATATTCTCCCGTGCAACGCGGATGCTAGTCTTCATTTCATGCAAAATCTTAATGTCCTAGGACATGTCCAAGCCACCAAAGCCGGTTAAAAAGTGATTAATCGACAACTAAAACTTAAATAGTACTACTTCTTACTGGCTATTACTTCAACTTAGAAGCTTCTTCTGTGTTCTAATATGATGCTTTTAGTGTTTCCGCATACCGCAGCACGCGACATACCTTTGCAGACGATAAATGTAACCGCCTCAGAGAGAAAAGCGGCCAATGTGACGATCTGGCTGTAAGTCGATACGATAACAAATGACGAAAACGGAAGGATTTCTCAGGTTTTTACTACATATGAACACTTTTCACATTCTCCCGTGCAACGCGGCTGCTAGTCCTCCTTTCATGCAAAATCTTAAGGTTCCACCTCATGTCCAAGCCACCAAAGCCGGCTAAAAAGTGAATAATCGATAACTAAAACTTGAATTGTACTACTTCTTACTGGCTATTACTTCAACTTAGAAGCTTCTTCTGTGTTCAACTATGGTGCTTTTAGTGTCTCCGCATACCGCAGCACGCGACATAGCTTTGCAGACGAAAAATGTAACCGTCTCAGAGAGAAAAGCGGCCAATGTGTCGATCTGGCTTTAAATCGATTCGATAACAAATGGCGAAAATGGACAGATTTCTCAGGTTTTTACTACATATGAACACTTTTCACATTCTCCCGTGCAACGCGGCTGCTAGTCCTCCTTTCATGCAAAATCTTAAGGTCCTAGGTCATGTCATAGCCACAAAAGCCGGCTAAAAAGTGAATAATCGACAATTAAAACTTGAATCGTACTACTTCTTACTGGCTATTACTTCAACTTAGAAGCTTCTTCTGTGTTCTACTATGGTGCTTTTATTGTCTCCGCATACCGCAGCGCGCGACATAGCTTTGCAGACGATAAATGTAACCGTCTCAGAGAGAAAAGCGGCCAATGTGACGATCTGGCTTTAAGTCGATTCGATAACAAATGACGAAAACGGACGGATTTCTCAGGTTTTTACTACATATGAACACTTTTCACATTCTCCCGTGCAACGCGGCTGCTAGTCCTCCTTTCATGCAAATTCTTAAGGTCCTAGGTCATATCCAAGCCACCAAAGCCGGCTAAAATGTGAATAATCTATAATTAAAACTTGAATTGTACTACTTCTTACTGGCTATTACTTCAACTTAGAAGCTTATTCTGAGTTCTACAATGGTGCTTTTAGTGTCTCCGCATACCGCAGCACGCGACATAGCTTTGCAGACGATTAATGTAACCGTCTCAGAGAGAAAAGCGGCCAATATGACGATCTGGCTTTAAGTCGATTCGATAACAAATGCCGAAAACGGACGATTTCTCAGGTTTTTACTACATATGAACACTTTTCACATTATCCCGTGCAACGCGGCTGCTAGTCCTCCTTTCATTGAAAATCTTAAGGTCGTAGGTCATGTCCAAGCCACTAAAGACGGCTAAAAAGTGAATAATCGACAACTAAAACTTGAATTGTACTACTTCTTACTGGCTATTACTTCAACTTAAAAGCTCCTTCTGTGTTCTACTATGGTGCTTTAAGTGTCTCCGCATACCGCAGCACGCGACATAGCTTTGCAGACGAAAAATGTAACCGTCTCAGAGAGAAAAGTGTCCAATGTGCCGATCTGGCTTTAAGTCGATTCGGTAACAAATGGCGAAAATGGACAGATTTCTCAGGTTTTTACTACATATGAACACTTTTCACATTCTCCCGTGCAACGCGGCTGCTAGTCCTCCTTTCATGCAAAATCTTAAGGTCCTAGGTCATGTCAAAGCCACCAAAGCCGGCTAAAAAGTGAATAATCGACAACTAAAACTTGAATTGTACTACTTCTTACTGGCTATTACTTCAACTTAGAAGCTTCTTCTGTGTTCTACTATGGTGTTTTATTGTCTCCGCATACCGCAGCGCGCGACATAGCTTTGCAGACGATAAATGTAACCGTCTCAGAGAGAAAAGCGGCCAATGTGACGATCTGGCTTTAAGTCGATTCGATAACAATGACGAAACCGGACGGATTTCTCAGGTTGTTACTACATATGAACACTTTTCACATTCTCCCGTGCAACGCGGCTGCTAGTCTTTTTTTCATGCAAAATCCTAAGGTCCTACGTCATGTCCAACCCACCAAAGCCAGCTAAAACGTGATTAATCGACAACTACAACTTGAATTGTACTACTTCTTACTGGCTATTACTTCAACTTAGAAGCTTCTTCTGTGTTCTAATACGGTGCTTTAGTGTCTCCGCATACCGCAGCACGCGACATAGCTTTGCAGACGATAAATGTAACCGTCTCAGAGAGAAAAGCGGCCAATGTGGCGATCTGGCTTTAAGTCGATATGATAACAAATGACGAAAACCCACGGATTTCTCAGGTTTTTAATACATATGAACACTTTTCACATTCTCCCGTGCAACGCGGTTGCTAGTCCTCCTTTCATGCAAAATCTTAAGGTTCCACCTCATGTCCAAGCCACCATAGCCGGCTAAAAAGTGAATAATCGATAATTAAAACTTGAATTGTACTACTTTTTACTGGCTATTACTTCAACTTAGAAGCTTCTTCTGTGTTCTACTATGGTGCTTTTAGTGTCTCCGCATACCGCAGCACGCGACATAGCTTTGCAGACGATAAATGTAACCGCCTCAGAGAGAAAAGCGGCTAATGTGACGATCTGGCTTTAAGTCGATACGATAACAAATGACGAAAACCCACGGATTTCTCAGGTTTTTACTACATATGAACACTTTTCACATTCTCCCGTGAAACGCGGTTGCTAGTCCTCTTTTCATGCAAAATCTTACGGTTCCACCTCATGTCCAAGCCACCAAAGCCAGCTAAAAAGTGATTAATCGACAACTACAACTTGAATTGTACTACTTCTTACTGGCTATTACTTCAACTTAGAAGCTTCTTCTGTGTTCTAATATGGTGCTTTTAGTGTCTCCGCATACCGCAGCACGCGACATAGCTTTGCAGACGATAAATGTAACCGTCTCAGAGAGAAAAGCGGCCAATGTGACGATCTGGCTTTAAGTCGATACGATAACAAATGACGAAAACCCACGGATTTCTCAGGTTTTTACTACATATGAACACTTTTCACATTCTCCCGTGCAACGCGGCTGCTAGTCCTCCTTTCATGCAAAATCTTAAGGTTCCACCTCATGTCCAAGCCACCAAAGCCGGCTAAAAAGTGAATAATCGATAACTAAAACTTGAATTGTACTACTTCTTACTGGCTATTACTTCAACTTAGAAGCTTCTTCTGTGTTCAACTATGGTGCTTTTAGTGTCTCCGCATACCGCAGCACGCGACATAGCTTTGCAGACGATTAATGTAACCGTCTCAGAGAGAAAAGCGGCAAATATGACGATCTGGCTTTAAGTCGATTCGATAACAAATGCCGAAAACGGACGGATTTCTCAGGTTTTTACTACATATGAACACTTTTCACATTCTCCCATGCAACGCGGCTGCTAGTCCTCCTTTCATGCAAAATCTTAAGGTCCTAGGTCATGTCCAAGCCACTAAAGACCGCTAAAAAGTGAATAATCGACAACTAAACTTGAATTGTACTACTTCTTACTGGCTATTACTTCAACTTAAAAGCTCCTTCTGTGTTCTACTATGGTGCTTTAAGTGTCTCCGCATACCGCAGCACGCGACATAGCTTTGCAGACGAAAAATGTAACCGTCTCAGAGAGAAAAGCGTCCAATGTGACGATCTGGCTTTAAGTCGATTCGATAACAAATGGCGAAAATGGACAGATTTCTCAGGTTTTTACTACATATGAACACTTTTCACATTCTCCCGTGCAACGCGGCTGCTAGTCCTCCTTTCATGCAAAATCTTAAGGTCCTACGTCATGTCCAACCCACCAAAGCCAGCTAAAACGTGATTAATCGACAACTACAACTTGAATTGTACTACTTCTTACTGGCTATTACTTCAACTTAGAAGCTTCTTCTGTGTTCTGCTATGGTGTTTTTTTGTCTCCGCATACCGCAGCGTGCGACATAGCTTTGCAGACGAAAAATGTAATTGTCTCAGAGAGAAAAGCGGCCAATGTGACGATCTGGCTTTAAGTCGATTCGATAACAAAGACGAAACCGGACGGATTTCTCAGGTTGTTACTACATATGAACACTTTTCACATTCTCCCGTGCAACGCGGCTGCTAGTCTTCCTTTCATGCAAAATCTTAAGGTCCTACGTCATGTCCAACCCACCAAAGCCAGCTAAAACGTGATTAATCGACAACTACAACTTGAATTGTACTACTTCTTACTGGCTATTACTTCAACTTAGAAGCTTATTCTGTGTTCTAATATGGTGCTTTTATTGTCTCCGCATACCGGAGCGCGCGACATAGCTTTGCAGACGATAAATGTAACAGTCTCAGAGAGAAAAGCGGCCAATGTGACGATCTGGCTTTAAGTCGATTCGATAACAAAGACGAAACCGGACGGATTTCTCAGGTTGTTACTACATATGAACACTTTTCACATTTTCCCGTGCAACGCGGCTGCTAGTCTTCCTTTCATGCAAAATCTTAAGGTCCTAGGTCATGTCCAACCCACCAAAGCCAGCTAAAAAGTGATTAATCGACAACTACAACTTGAATTGTACTACTTCTTACTGGCTATTACTTCAACTTAGAAGCTTCTTCTGTGTTCTAATATGGTGCTTTTAGTGTCTCCGCATACCGCAGCACGCGACATAGCTTTGCAGACGATAAATGTAACCGTCTCAGAGAGAAAAGCGGCCAATGTGGCGATCTGGCTTTAAGTCGATATGATAACAAATGACGAAAACCCACGGATTTCTCAGGTTTTTACTACATATGAACACTTTTCACATTCTCCCGTGCAACGCGGTTGCTAGTCCTCCTTTCATGCAAAATCTTAAGGTTCCACCTCATGTCCAAGCCACCATAGCCGGCTAAAAAGTGAATAATCGATAATTAAAACTTGAATTGTACTACTTCTTACTGGCTATTACTTCAACTTAGAAGCTTCTTCTGTGTTCTACTATGGTGCTTTTAGTGTCTCCGCATACCGCAGCACGCGACATAGCTTTGCAGACGATAAATGTAACCGCCTCAGAGAGAAAAGCGGCTAATGTGACGATCTGGCTTTAAGTCGATACGATAACAAATGACGAAAACCCACGGATTTCTCAGGTTTTTACTACATATGAACACTTTTCACATTCTCCCGTGCAACGCGGCTGCTAGTCCGCCTTTCATGCAAAATCTTAAGGTTCCACCTCATGTCCAAGCCACCAAAGCCGGCTAAAAAGTGAATAATCGATAACTAAAACTTGAATTGTACTACTTCGTACTGGCTATTACTTCAACTTAGAAGCATCTTCTGTGTTCAACTATGGTGCTTTTAGTGTCTCCGCATACCGCAGCACGCGACATAGCTTTGCAGACGATTAATGTAACCGTCTCAGAGAGAAAAGCGGCAAATATGACGATCTGGCTTTAAGTCGATTCGATAACAAATGCCGAAAACGGACGGATTTCTCAGGTTTTTACTACATATGAACACTTTTCACATTCTCCCGTGCAACGCGGCTGCTAGTCCTCCTTTCATGCAAAATCTTAAGGTTCCACCTCATGTCCAAGCCACCAAAGCCGGCTAAAAAGTGAATAATCGATAACTAAAACTTGAATTGTACTACTTCTTACTGGCTATTACTTCAACTTAGAAGCTTCTTCTGTGTTCTAATATGGTGCTTTTAGTGTCTCCGCATACCGCAGCACGCGACATAGCTTTGCAGACGATAAATGTAACAGTCTCAGAGAGAAAAGCGGCCAATGTGACGATCTGGCTTTAATTCGATACGATAACAAATGACGAAAACCCATGGATTTCTTAGGTTTTTACTACATATGAACACTTTTCACATTCTCCCGTGCAACGCGGTTGTTAGTCCTCCTTTCGTACAAAATCTTAAGGTTCCATCTCATGTCCAAGCCACCAAAGCCGGCTAAAAAGTGAATAATCGATAACTAAAACTTGAATTGTACTACTTCTTACTGGCTATTACTTCAACTTATAAGCTTCTTCTGTGTTCTACTATGGTGCTTTTAGTGTCTCCGCATACCGCAGCATGCGACATAGCTTTGCAGACGATTAATGTAACCGTCTCAGAGAGAAAAGCGGCCAATGTGTCGATCTGAATTTAAGTCGATTCGATAACAAATGACGAAAACGGACGGATTTCTCAGGTTTTTACTACATATGAACTCTTTTCACATTCTCCCGTTCAACGCGGCTGCTAGTCTTCCTTTCATGCAAAATCTTAACGTCCTAGGACATGTCCAAGCCACCAAAGCCGGTTAAAAAGTGATTAATCGACAACTAAATCTTAAATATTACTACTTCTTACTGGCTATTACTTAAACTTAGAAGCTTCTTCTCTGTTCTACTATGGTGCTTTTAGTGTCTCCGCATACCGCAGCACGCGACATAGCTTTGCAGACGATTAATGTAACCGTCTCAGAGAGAAAAGCGGGCAATATGACGATCTGGCTTTAAGTCGATTCGATAACTAATGACGAAAACGGACGAATTTCTCAGGTTTTTACTACATATGAACACTTTTCACATTCTCCCGTGCAACGCGGCTGCTAGTCCTCCTTTCATGCAAAATCTTAAGGTCCTGGGTCATGTCCAAGCCACCAAAGCCGGCTAAAAAGTGAATAATCGACAACTAAAACTTGAATTGTACTACTTCTTACTGGCTCATACTTCAACTTATAAGCTTCTTCTGTGTTCTACTATGGTGCTTTTAGTGTTTCCGCATACCGCAGCACGCGACTTAGCTTTGCAGACGATAAATGTAACCGTTTCAGAGAGAAGAGCGGCCAATGTGACGATCTGGCTTTAAATCGATTCGATAACAAATGACGAAAACGGACGGATTTCTCAGGTTTTTACTACATATGAACACTTTTCACATTCTCCCGTGCAACGCGGCTTCTAGTCTTCCTCTCATGCAAAATCTTAAGGTCCTAGGTCATGTCCAAGCCACCAAAGCCGGCTAAAAAGTGAATAATCGACAACTTAAACTTGAATTTTTCTACTTCTTACTGGCTATTACTTCAACTTAGAGGCTTCTTCTGTGTTCTACTATGGTGCTTTTAGTGTCTCCGCATACCGCAGCACGCGACATAGCTTTGCAGACGATAAATGTAACCGTCTCAGAGAGAGAAGCGGCCAATGTGTCGATCTGAATTTAAGTCGAATCGATAACAAAATACGAAAACGGACGGATTTCTCAGGTTTTTACTACATATGAACACTTTTCACATTCTCCCGTGCAACGCGGCTGCTAGTCCTCCTTTCATGCAAACCCTTAAGGTCCTAGGTCATATCCAAGCCACCAAAGCCGTCTAAAATGTGAATAATCTATAATTAAAACTTGAATTGTACTACTTCTTACTGGCTATTACTTCAACTTAGAAACTTATTCTGAGTTCTGCTGTGGTGCTTTTAGTGTTTCCGTATACCGCAGCATTCGACATAGCTTTGCAGACGATAAATGTAACCGTTTCAGAGAGAAGAGCGGCCATTGTGACGATCTGGCTTTAAATCGATTCGATAACAAATGACGAAAACGGACGGATTTCTCAGGTTTTTACTACATATGAACACTTTTCACATTCTCCCGTGCAACGCGGCTACTAGTCTTCCTTTCTTGCAAAATCTTAAGGTCCTACGACATGTCCAAGCCGCCAAAGCCGGTTAAAAAGTGATTCAACGACAACTAAAACTTAAATAGTACTACTTTTTACTGGCTATTACTTCAACTCAGAAGCTTCTTCTCTGTTCTACTATGGTGCTTTTAGTGTTTCCGCATACCGCAGCACGCGACATAGCTTTGCAGACGATAAATGTAACCGTTTCGGAGAGAAGAGCGGCCACTGTGACGATCTGGCTTTAAATCGATTCGATAACAAATGACGAAAACGGACGGATTTCTCAGGTTTTTACTACATATGAACACTTTTCACATTCTCCCGTGCAACGCGGCTGCTAGTCTTCCTTTCATGCAAAATCTTAAGGTTCCACCTCATGTCCAAGCCACTAAAGCTGGCTAAAAAGTGAATAATCGATAACTAAAACTTGAATTGTACTACTTCTTACTGGCTATTACTTAGACTTAGAAGCTTCTTCTGTGTTCTACTATGGTGCTTTTAGTGTCTCCGCATACCGCAGCATGCGACATAGCTTTTCAGACGATTAATGTAACCGTCTCAGAGAGAAAACCGGCCAATGTGTCGATCTGAATTTAAGTCGATTCGATATCAAATGACGAAAACGGACGGATTCCTCAGGTTTTTACTACATATGAACACTTTTCACATTCTCCCGTGCAACGCGGCTGCTAGTCTTCCTTTCATGCAAAATCTTAAGGTTCCACCTCATGTCCAAGCCACCAAAGCCGGCTAAAAAGTGAATAATCGATAACTAAAACTAGAATTGTACTACTTCTTACTGGCTATTACTTCAACTTAGAAGCTTCTTCTGTATTCTACTATGGTGCTTTTAGTGTCTCCGCATACCGCAGCACGCGACATAGCTTTGCACACGATTAATGTAACCGTATCAGAGAGAAAAGCGGCCAATATGTCGATCGGGCTTTAAGTCGATTCGATAACAAATGACGGAAACGGACGGATTTCTCAGGTTTTTACTACATATGAACACTTTTCACATTCTCCCGTACAACGCGGCTACTAGTCCTCCTTTCATGCAAAATCGTAAGGTCCTAGGTCATGTCCAAGCCACCAAAGCCGGCTAAAAAGTGAATAATCGACAACTAAAACTTGAATTGTACTACTTCTTACTGGCTATTACTTCAACATAGAAGCTTCTTCTGTGTTCTACTATGATGCTTTTAGTGTTTCCGCATAACGCAGCACGCGACATAGCTTTGCAGACGATAAATGTAACCGTTTCAGAGAGAAGAGCGGCCAATGTGACGATCTGGCTTTAAATCGATTCGATAACAAATGACGAAAACGGACGGATTTCTCAGGTTTTTACTACATATGAACACTTTTCACATTCTCCCGTGCAACGCGGCGCTAGTCTTCCCTTCATGCAAAATCTTAAGGTCCTAGGTCATGTCCAAGCCACCAAAGCCGGCTAAAAAGTGAATAATCGACACTAAAACTTGAATTTTTCTACTTCTTACTGGCTATTACTTCAACTTAGAAGCTTCTTCTGTGTTTACTATGGTGCTTTTAGTGTCTCCGCATACCGCAGCACGTGACATAGCTTTGCAGACGATAAATGTAACCGTCTCAGAGAGAAAAGCGGCCAATGTGTCGATCTGAATGTAAGTCGATTCGATAACAAATGACGAAAACGGACGGATTTCTCAGGTTTTTACTACATATGAACACTTTTCACATTCTCCCGTGCTACGCGGCTGCTGTTCCTCCTTTCATGCAAAATCTTAAGGTCCTAGGTCATGTCAAAGCCACCAAAGCCGGCTAAAAAGTGAATAATCGACAACTACAACTTGAATTGTACTACTTCTTACTGGCTATTACTTCAACTTAGAAGCTTCTTCTGTGTTCTGCTATGGTGTTTTTTTGTCTCCGCATACCGCAGCGCGCGACATACCTTTGCAGACGATAAATGTAACCGTCTCAGAGAGAAAAGCGGCCAATGTGACGATCTGGCTTTAAGTCGATTCGATAACAAAGACGAAACCGGACGGATTTCTCAGGTTGTTACTACATATGAACACTTTACACATTCTCCCGTGCAACGCGGCTGCTAGTCTTCCTTTCATGCAAAATCTTAAGGTCCTACGTCATGTCCAACCCACCAAAGCCAGCTAAAAAGTGATTAATCGACAACTACAACTTGAATTGTACTACTTCTTACTGGCTATTACTTCAACTTAGAAGCTTCTTCTGTGTTCTAATATGGTGCTTTTAGTGTCTCCGCATACCGCAGCACGCGACATAGCTTTGCAGACGATAAACGTAACCGTCTCAGAGAGTAAAGCGGCCAATGTGACGATCTGGCTTTAAGTCGATACGATAACAAATGACGAAAACCCACGGATTTCTCAGGTTTTTACTACATATGAACACTTTTCACATTCTCCCGTGCAACGCGGCTGCTAGTCCTCCTTTCATGCCAAATCTTAAGGTTCCACCTCATGTCCAAGCCACCAAAGCCGGCTAAAAAGTGAATAATCGATAACTAAAACTTGAATTGTACTACTTCTTACTGGCTATTACTTCAACTTAGAAGCTTCTAGTGTGTTCAGCTATGGTGCTTTTAGTGTCTCCGCATACCGCAGCACGCGACATAGCTTTGCAGACGATTAATGTAACCGTCTCAGAGAGAAAAGCGGCCAATATGACGATCTGGCTTTAAGTCGATTCGATAACAAATGCCAAAATCGGACGGATTTCTCAGGTTTTTACTACATATGAACACTTTTCACATTCTCCCGTGCAACGCGACTGCTAGTCCTCCTTTCATGCAAAATCTTAAGGGCCTAGGTCATGTCCAAGCCACCAAAGACGGCTAAAAAGTGAATAATCGACAACTAAAACTTGAATTGTACTACGTCTTACTGGCTATTACTTCAACTTAAAAGCTCCTTCTGTGTTCTACTATGGTGCTTTAAGTGTCTCCGCATACCGCAGCACGCGACATAGCTTTGCAGACGAAAAATGTAACCGTCTCAGAGAGAAAAGCGGCCAATGTGACGATCTGGCTTTAAGTAGATTCGATAACAAATGGCGAAAATGGACAGATTTCTAAGGTTTTTACTACATATGAACACTTTTCACATTCTCCCGTGCAACGCGGCTGCTAGTCCTCCTTTCATGCAAAATCTTAAGGTCCTAGGTCATGTCATAGCCACCAAAGCTGGCTAAAAAGTGAATAGTCGACAACTAAAACTTGAATTGTACTACTTCTTACTGGCTATTACTTCAACTTAGAAGCTTCTTCTGTGTTCTACTATGGTGCTTTTAGTGTCTCCGCATACCGCAGCGCGCGACATAGCTTTGCAGACGATAAATGTATCCGTCTCAGAGAGAAAAGCGGCCAATGTGACGATCTGGCTTTAAGTCTATTCGATAACAAAGACGAAACCGGACGGATGTCTCAGGTTGTTACTACATATGAACACTTTTCACATTCTCCCGTGCAACGCGGCTGCTAGTCTTCCTTTCATGCAAAATCTTAAGGTCCTACGTCATGTCCAACCCACCAAAGCCAGCTAAAAAGTGATTAATCGACAACTACAACTTGAATTGTACTACTTCTTACTGGCTATTACTTCAACTTAGAAGCTCCTTCTGTGTTCTAATATGGTGCTTTTAGTGTCTCCGCATACCGCAGCACGCGACATAGCTTTGCAGACGATAAATGTAACCGTCTCAGAGAGAAAAGCGGCCAATGTGACGATCTGGCTTTAAGTCGATACGATAACAAATGACGAAAACCCACGGATTTCTCAGGTTTTTACTACATATGAACACTTTTCACATTCTCCCGTGCAACGCGGTTGCTAGTCCTCCTTTCATGCAAAATCTTAAGGACCCACCTCATGTCCAAGCCACCAAAGCCGGCTAAAAAGTGAATAATCGATAACTAAAACTTGAATTGTACTACTTCTTACTGGCTATTACTTCAACTTAGAAGCTTCTTCTGTGTTCAACTATGCTGCTTTTAGTGTCTCCGCATACCGCAGCACGCGACATAGCTTTGCAGACGATTAATGTAACCGTCTCAGAGAGAAAAGCGGCAAACATGACGATCTGGCTTTAAGTCGATTCGATAACAAATGCCGAAAACGGACGGATTTCTCAGGTTTTTACTACATATGAACACTTATCACATTCTCCCATGCAACGCGGCTGCTAGTCCTCCTTTCATGCAAAATCTTAAGGTCCTAGGTCATGTCCAAGCCACTAAAGACGGCTAAAAAGTGAATAATCGACAACTAAACTTGAATTGTACTACTTCTTACTGGCTATTACTTCAACTTAAAAGCTCCTTCTGTGTTCTACTATGGTGCTTTAAGTGTCTCCGCATACCGCAGCACGCGACATAGCTTTGCAGACGAAAAATGTAACCGTCTCAGAGAGAAAAGCGTCCAATGTGACGATCTGGCTTTAAGTCGATTCGATAACAAATGGCGAAAATGGACAGATTTCTCAGGTTTTTACTACATATGAACACTTTTCACATTCTCCCGTGCAACGCGGCTGCTAGTCCTCCTTTCATGCAAAATCTTAAGGTCCTAGGTCATGTCAAAGCCACCAAAGCCGGCTAAAAAGTGAATAATCGACAACTACAACTTGAATTGTACTACTTCTTACTGGCTATTACTTCAACTTAGAAGCTTCTTCTGTGTTCTGCTATGGTGTTTTTTTGTCTCCGCATACCGCAGCGTGCGACATAGCTTTGCAGACGATAAATGTAACCGTCTCAGAGAGAAAAGCGGCCAATGTGACGATCTGGCTTTAAGTCGATTCGATAACAAAGACGAAACCGGACGGATTTCTCAGGTTGTTACTACATATGAACACTTTTCACATTCTCCCGTGCAACGCGGCTGCTAGTCTTCCTTTCATGCAAAATCTTAAGGTCCTACGTCATGTCCAACCCACCAAAGCCAGCTAAAACGTGATTAATCGACAACTACAACTTGAATTGTACTACTTCTTACTGGCTATTACTTCAACTTAGAAGCTTCTTCTGTGTTCTAATATGGTGCTTTTATTGTCTCCGCATACCGCAGCGCGCGACATAGCTTTGCAGACGATAAATGTAACAGTCTCAGAGAGAAAAGCGGCCAATGTGACGATCTGGCTTTAAGTCGATTCGATAACAAAGACGAAACCGGACGGATTTCTCAGGTTGTTACTACATATGAACACTTTTCACATTCTCCCGTGCAACGCGGCTGCTAGTCTTCCTTTCATGCAAAATCTTAAGGTCCTAGGTCATGTCCAACCCACCAAAGCCAGCTAAAAAGTGATTAATCGACAACTACAACTTGAATTGTACTACTTCTTACTGGCTATTACTTCAACTTAGAAGCTTCTTCTGTGTTCTAATATGGTGCTTTTAGTGTCTCCGCATACCGCAGCACGCGACATAGCTTTGCAGACGATAAATGTAACCGTCTCAGAGAGAAAAGCGGCCAATGTGGCGATCTGGCTTTAAGTCGATATGATAACAAATGACGAAAACCCACGGATTTCTCAGGTTTTTACTACATATGAACACTTTTCACATTCTCCCGTGCAACGCGGTTGCTAGTCCTCCTTTCATGCAAAATCTTAAGGTTCCACCTCATGTCCAAGCCACCATAGCCGGCTAAAAAGTGAATAATCGATAATTAAAACTTGAATTGTACTACTTCTTACTGGCTATTACTTCAACTTAGAAGCTTCTTCTGTGTTCTACTATGGTGCTTTTATTGTCTCCGCATACCGCAGCACGCGACATAGCTTTGCAGACGATAAATGTAACCGCCTCAGAGAGAAAAGCGGCTAATGTGACGATCTGGCTTTAAGTCGATACGATAACAAATGACGAAAACCCATGGATTTCTCAGGTTTTTACTACATATGAACACTTTTCACATTCTCCCGTGCAACGCGGCTGCTAGTCCGCCTTTCATGCAAAATCTTAAGGTTCCACCTCATGTCCAAGCCACCAAAGCCGGCTAAAAAGTGAATAATCGATAACTAAAACTTGAATTGTACTACTTCTTACTGGCTATTACTTCAACTTAGAAGCATCTTCTGTGTTCAACTATGGTGCTTTTAGTGTCTCCGCATACCGCAGCACGCGACATAGCTTTGCAGACGATTAATGTAACCGTCTCAGAGAGAAAAGCGGCAAATATGACGATCTGGCTTTAAGTCGATTCGATAACAAATGCCGAAAACGGACGGATTTCTCAGGTTTTTACTACATATGAACACTTTTCACATTCTCCCGTGCAACGCGGCTGCTAGTCCTCCTTTCATGCAAAATCTTAAGGTCCTAGGTCATGTCCAAGCCACTAAAGACGGCTAAAAAGTGAATAATCGACAACTAAACTTGAATTGTACTACTTCTTACTGGCTATTACTTCAACTTAGAAGCTTCTTCTGTGTTCTGCTATGGTGTTTTTTTGTCTCCGCATACCGCAGCGCGCGACATAGCTTTGCAGACGATAAATGTAACCGTCTCAGAGAGAAAAGCGGCCAATGTGACGATCTGGCTTTAAGTCGATTCGATAACAAAGACGAAACCGGACGGATTTCTCAGGTTGTTACTACATATGAACACTTTTCACATTCTCCCGTGCAACGCGGCTGCTAGTCTTCCTTTCATGCAAAATCTTAAGGTCCTACGTCATGTCCAACCCACCAAAGCCAGCTAAAACGTGATTAATCGACAACTACAACTTGAATTGTACTACTTCTTACTGGCTATTACTTCAACTTAGAAGCTTCTTCTGTGTTCTAATATGGTGCTTTTATTGTCTCCGCATACCGCAGCGCGCGACATAGCTTTGCAGACGATAAATGTAACCGTCTCAGAGAGAAAAGCGGCCAATGTGACGATCTGGCTTTAAGTCGATTCGATAACAAAGACGAAACCGGACGGATTTCTCAGGTTGTTACTACATATGAACACTTTTCACATTCTCCCGTGCAACGCGGCTGCTAGTCTTCCTTTCATGCAAAATCTTAAGGTCCTAGGTCATGTCCAACCCACCAAAGCCAGCTAAAAAGTGATTAATCGACAACTACAACTTGAATTGTACTACTTCTTACTGGCTATTACTTCAACTTAGAAGCTTCTTCTGTGTTCTAATATGGTGCTTTTAGTGTCTCCGCATACCGCAGCACGCGACATAGCTTTGCAGACGATAAATGTAATCGTCTCAGAGAGAAAAGCGGCCAATGTGGCGATCTGGCTTTAAGTCGATATGATAACAAATGACGAAAACCCACGGATTTCTCAGGTTTTTACTACATATGAACACTTTTCACATTCTCCCGTGCAACGCGGTTGCTAGTCCTCCTTTCATGCAAAATCTTAAGGTTCCACCTCATGTCCAAGCCACCATAGCCGGCTAAAAAGTGAATAATCGATAATTAAAACTTGAATTGTACTACTTCTTACTGGCTATTACTTCAACTTAGAAGCTTCTTCTGTGTTCTACTATGGTGCTTTTATTGTCTCCGCATACCGCAGCACGCGACATAGCTTTGCAGACGATAAATGTAACCGCCTCAGAGAGAAAAGCGGCTAATGTGACGATCTGGCTTTAAGTCGATACGATAACAAATGACGAAAACCCACGGATTTCTCAGGTTTTTACTACATATGAACACTTTTCACATTCTCCCGTGCAACGCGGCTGCTAGTCCGCCTTTCATGCAAAATCTTAAGGTTCCACCTCATGTCCAAGCCACCAAAGCCGGCCAAAAAGTGAATAATCGATAACTAAAACTTGAATTGTACTACTTCTTACTGGCTATTACTTCAACTTAGAAGCATCTTGTGTGTTCAACTATGGTGCTTTTAGTGTCTCCGCATACCGCAGCACGCGACATAGCTTTGCAGACGATTAATGTAACCGTCTCAGAGAGAAAAGCGGCAAATATGACGATCTGGCTTTAAGTCGATTCGATAACAAATGCCGAAAACGGACGGATTTCTCAGGTTTTTACTACATATGAACACTTTTCACATTCTCCCGTGCAACGCGGCTGCTAGTCCTCCTTTCATGCAAAATCTTAAGGTCCTAGGTCATGTCCAAGCCACTAAAGACGGCTAAAAAGTGAATAATCGACAACTAAACTTGAATTGTACTACTTCTTACTGGCTATTACTTCAACTTAAAAGCTCCTTCTGTGTTCTACTATGGTGCTTTAAGTGTCTCCGCATACCGCAGCACGCGACATAGCTTTGCAGACGAAAAATGTAACCGTCTCAGAGAGAAAAGCGTCCAATGTGACGATCTGGCTTTAAGTCGATTCGATAACAAATGGCGAAAATGGACAGATTTCTCAGGTTTTTACTACATATGAACACTTTTCACATTCTCCCGTGCAACGCGGCTGCTAGTCCTCCATTCATGCAAAATATTAAGGTCCTAGGTCATGTCAAAGCCACCAAAGCCGGCTAAAAAGTGAATAATCGACAACTAAAACTTGAATTGTACTACTTCTTACTGGCTATTACTTCAACTTAGGAGCTTCTTCTGTGTTCTGCTATGGTGTTTTTTTGTCTCCGCATACCGCAGCGCGCGACATAGCTTTGCAGACGATAAATGTATCCGTCTCAGAGAGAAAAGCGGCCAATGTGACGATCTGGCTTTAAGTCTATTCGATAACAAAGACGAAACCGGACGGATGTCTCAGGTTGTTACTACATATGAACACTTTTCACATTCTCCCGTGCAACGCGGCTGCTAGTCTTCCTTTCATGCAAAATCTTAAGGTCCTACGTCATGTCCAACCCACCAAAGCCAGCTAAAAAGTGATTAATCGACAACTACAACTTGAATTGTACTACTTCTTACTGGCTATTACTTCAACTTAGAAGCTCCTTCTGTGTTCTAATATGGTGCTTTTAGTGTCTCCGCATACCGCAGCACGCGACATAGCTTTGCAGACGATAAATGTAACCGTCTCAGAGAGAAAAGCGGCCAATGTGACGATCTGGCTTTAAGTCGATACGATAACAAATGACGAAAACCCACGGATTTCTCAGGTTTTTACTACATATGAACACTTTTCACATTCTCCCGTGCAACGCGGTTGCTAGTCCTCCTTTCATGCAAAATCTTAAGGACCCACCTCATGTCCAAGCCACCAAAGCCGGCTAAAAAGTGAATGATCGATAACAAAAACTTGAATTGTACTACTTCTTACTGGCTATTACTTCAACTTAGAAGCTTCTTCTGTGTTCAACTATGGTGCTTTTAGTGTCTCCGCATACCGCAGCACGCGACATAGCTTTGCAGACGATTAATGTAACCGTCTCAGAGAGAAAAGCGGCAAATATGACGATCTGGCTTTAAGTCGATTCGATAACAAATGCCGAAAACGGACGGATTTCTCAGGTTTTTACTACATATGAACACTTTTCACATTCTCCCATGCAACGCGGCTGCTAGTCCTCCTTTCATGCAAAATCTTAAGGTCCTAGGTCATGTCCAAGCCACTAAAGACGGCTAAAAAGTGAATAATCGACAACTAAACTTGAATTGTACTACTTCTTACTGGCTATTACTTCAACTTAAAAGCTCCTTCTGGGTTCTACTATGGTGCTTTAAGTGTCTCCGCATACCGCAGCACGCGACATAGCTTTGCAGACGAAAAATGTAACCGTCTCAGAGAAAAAAGCGTCCAATGTGACGATCTGGCTTTAAGTCGATTCGATAACAAATGGCGAAAATGGACAGATTTCTCAGGTTTTTACTACATATGAACACTTTTCACATTCTCCCGTGCAACGCGGCTGCTAGTCCTCCTTTCATGCAAAATCTTAAGGTCCTAGGTCATGTCAAAGCCACCAAAGCCGGCTAAAAAGTGAATAATCGACAACTACAACTTGAATTGTACTACTTCTTACTGGCTATTACTTCAACTTAGAAGCTTCTTCTGTGTTCTGCTATGGTGTTTTTTTGTCTCCGCATACCGCAGCGTGCGACATAGCTTTGCAGACGATAAATGTAACCGTCTCAGAGAGAAAAGCGGCCAATGTGACGATCTGGCTTTAAGTCGATTCGATAACAAAGACGAAACCGGACGGATTTCTCAGGTTGTTACTACATATGAACACTTTTCACATTCTCCCGTGCAACGCGGCTTCTAGTCTTCCTTTCATGCAAAATCTTAAGGTCCTAGGTCATGTCCAACCCACCAAAGCCAGCTAAAAAGTGATTAATCGACAACTACAACTTGAATTGTACTACTTCTTACTGGCTATTACTTCAACTTAGAAGCTTCTTCTGTGTTCTAATATGGTGCTTTTAGTGTCTCCGCATACCGCAGCACGCGACATAGCTTTGCAGACGATAAATGTAACCGTCTCAGAGAGAAAAGCGGCCAATGTGGCGATCTGGCTTTAAGTCGATATGATAACAAATGACGAAAACCCACGGATTTCTCAGGTTTTTACTACATATGAACACTTTTCACATTCTCCCGTGCAACGCGGTTGCTAGTCCTCCTTTCATGCAAAATCTTAAGGTTCCACCTCATGTCCAAGCCACCATAGCCGGCTAAAAAGTGAATAATCGATAATTAAAACTTGAATTGTACTACTTCTTACTGGCTATTACTTCAACTTAGAAGCTTCTTCTGTGTTCTACTATGGTGCTTTTATTGTCTCCGCATACCGCAGCACGCGACATAGCTTTGCAGACGATAAATGTAACCGCCTCAGAGAGAAAAGCGGCTAATGTGACGATCTGGCTTTAAGTCGATACGATAACAAATGACGAAAACCCACGGATTTCTCAGGTTTTTACTACATATGAACACTTTTCACATTCTCCCGTGCAACGCGGCTGCTAGTCCGCCTTTCATGCAAAATCTTAAGGTTCCACCTCATGTCCAAGCCACCAAAGCCGGCTAAAAAGTGAATAATCGATAACTAAAACTTGAATTGTACTACTTCTTACTGGCTATTACTTCAACTTAGAAGCATCTTCTGTGTTCAACTATGGTGCTTTTAGTGTCTCCGCATACCGCAGCACGCGACATAGCTTTGCAGACGATTAATGTAACCGTCTCAGAGAGAAAAGCGGCAAATATGACGATCTGGCTTTAAGTCGATTCGATAACAAATGCCGAAAACGGACGGATTTCTCAGGTTTTTACTACATATGAACACTTTTTACATTCTCCCGTGCAACGCGGCTGCTAGTCCTCCTTTCATGCAAAATCTTAAGGTCCTAGGTCATGTCCAAGCCACTAAAGACGGCTAAAAAGTGAATAATCGACAACTAAACTTGAATTGTACTACTTCTTACTGGCTATTACTTCAACTTAGAAGCTTCTTCTGTGTTCTGCTATGGTGTTTTTTTGTCTCCGCATACCGCAGCGCGCGACATAGCTTTGCAGACGATAAATGTAACCGTCTCAGAGAGAAAAGCGGCCAATGTGACGATCTGGCTTTAAGTCGATTCGATAACAAAGACGAAACCGGACGGATTTCTCAGGTTGTTACTACATATGAACACTTTTCACATTCTCCCGTGCAACGCGGCTGCTAGTCTTCCTTTCATGCAAAATCTTAAGGTCCTACGTCATGTCCAACCCACCAAAGCCAGCTAAAACGTGATTAATCGACAACTACAACTTGAATTGTACTACTTCTTACTGGCTATTACTTCAACTTAGAAGCTTCTTCTGTGTTCTAATATGGTGCTTTTATTGTCTCCGCATACCGCAGCGCGCGACATAGCTTTGCAGACGATAAATGTAACAGTCTCAGAGAGAAAAGCGGCCAATGTGACGATCTGGCTTTAAGTCGATTCGATAACAAAGACGAAACCGGACGGATTTCTCAGGTTGTTACTACATATGAACACTTTTCACATTCTCCCGTGCAACGCGGCTGCTAGTCTTCCTTTCATGCAAAATCTTAAGGTCCTAGGTCATGTCCAACCCACCAAAGCCAGCTAAAAAGTGATTAATCGACAACTACAACTTGAATTGTACTACTTCTTACTGGCTATTACTTCAACTTAGAAGCTTATTCTGTGTTCTAATATGGTGCTTTTAGTGTCTCCGCATACCGCAGCACGCGACATAGCTTTGCAGACGATAAATGTAACCGTCTCAGAGAGAAAAGCGGCCAATGTGGCGATCTGGCTTTAAGTCGATATGATAACAAATGACGAAAACCCACGGATTTCTCAGGTTTTTACTACATATGAACACTTTTCACATTCTCCCGTGCAACGCGGTTGCTAGTCCTCCTTTCATGCAAAATCTTAAGGTTCCACCTCATGTCCAAGCCACCATAGCCGGCTAAAAAGTGAATAATCGATAATTAAAACTTGAATTGTACTACTTCTTACTGGCTATTACTTCAACTTAGAAGCTTCTTCTGTGTTCTACTATGGTGCTTTTATTGTCTCCGCATACCGCAGCACGCGACATAGCTTTGCAGACGATAAATGTAACCGCCTCAGAGAGAAAGGCGGCTAATGTGACGATCTGGCTTTAAGTCGATACGATAACAAATGACGAAAACCCACGGATTTCTCAGGTTTTTACTACATATGAACACTTTTCACATTCTCCCGTGCAACGCGGCTGCTAGTCCTCCTTTCATGCAAAATCTTAAGGTTCCACCTCATGTCCAAGCCACCAAAGCCGGCCAAAAAGTGAATAATCGATAACTAAAACTTGAATTGTACTACTTCTTACTGGCTATTACTTCAACTTAGAAGCATCTTCTGTGTTCAACTATGGTGCTTTTAGTGTCTCCGCATACCGCAGCACGCGACATAGCTTTGCAGACGATTAATGTAACCGTCTCAGAGAGAAAAGCGGCAAATATGACGATCTGGCTTTAAGTCGATTCGATAACAAATGCCGAAAACGGACGGATTTCTCAGGTTTTTACTACATATGAACACTTTTCACATTCTCCCGTGCAACGCGGCTGCTAGTCCTCCTTTCATGCAAAATCTTAAGGTCCTAGGTCATGTCCAAGCCACTAAAGACGGCTAAAAAGTGAATAATCGACAACTAAACTTGAATTGTACTACTTCTTACTGGCTATTACTTCAACTTAAAAGCTCCTTCTGTGTTCTACTATGGTGCTTTAAGTGTCTCCGCATACCGCAGCACGCGACATAGCTTTGCAGACGAAAAATGTAACCGTCTCAGAGAGAAAAGCGTCCAATGTGACGATCTGGCTTTAAGTCGATTCGATAACAAATGGCGAAAATGGACAGATTTCTCAGGTTTTTACTACATATGAACACTTTTCACATTCTCCCGTGCAACGCGGCTGCTAGTCCTCCATTCATGCAAAATATTAAGGTCCTAGGTCATGTCAAAGCCACCAAAGCCGGCTAAAAAGTGAATAATCGACAACTACAACTTGAATTGTACTACTTCTTACTGGCTATTACTTCAACTTAGAAGCTTCTTCTGTGTTCTGCTATGGTGTTTTTTTGTCTCCGCATACCGCAGCGCGCGACATAGCTTTGCAGACGATAAATGTAACCGTCTCAGAGAGAAAAGCGGCCAATGTGACGATCTGGCTTTAAGTCGATTCGATAACAAAGACGAAACCGGACGGATTTCTCAGGTTGTTACTACATATGAACACTTTTCACATTCTCCCGTGCAACGCGGCTGCTAGTCTTCCTTTCATGCAAAATCTTAAGGTCCTACGTCATGTCCAACCCACCAAAGCCAGCTAAAACGTGATTAATCGACAACTACAACTTGAATTGTACTACTTCTTACTGGCTATTACTTCAACTTAGAAGCTTCTTCTGTGTTCTAATATGGTGCTTTTATTGTCTCCGCATACCGCAGCGCGCGACATAGCTTTGCAGACGATAAATGTAACAGTCTCAGAGAGAAAAGCGGCCAATGTGACGATCTGGCTTTAAGTCGATTCGATAACAAAGACGAAACCGGACGGATTTCTCAGGTTGTTACTACATATGAACACTTTTCACATTCTCCCGTGCAACGCGGCTGCTAGTCTTCCTTTCATGCAAAATCTTAAGGTCCTACGTTATGTCCAACCCACCAAAGCCAGCTAAAAAGTGATTAATCGACAACTACAACTTGAATTGTACTACTTCTTACTGGCTATTACTTCAACTTAGAAGCTTCTTCTGTGTCCTAATATGGTGCTTTTAGTGTCTCCGCATACCGCAGCACGCGACATAGCTTTGCAGACGATAAACGTAACCGTCTCAGAGAGTAAAGCGGCCAATGTGACGATCTGGCTTTAAGTCGATACGATAACAAATGACGAAAACCCACGGATTTCTCAGGTTTTTACTACATATGAACACTTTTCACATTCTCCCGTGCAACGCGGCTGCTAGTCCTCCTTTCATGCCAAATCTTAAGGTTCCACCTCATGTCCAAGCCACCAAAGCCGGCTAAAAAGTGAATAATCGATAACTAAAACTTGAATTGTACTACTTCTTACTGGCTATTACTTCAACTTAGAAGCTTCTAGTGTGTTCAGCTATGGTGCTTTTAGTGTCTCCGCATACCGCAGCACGCGACATAGCTTTGCAGACGATTAATGTAACCGTCTCAGAGAGAAAAGCGGCCAATATGACGATCTGGCTTTAAGTCGATTCGATAACAAATGCCAAAATCGGACGGATTTCTCAGGTTTTTACTACATATGAACACTTTTCACATTCTCCCGTGCAACGCGACTGCTAGTCCTCCTTTCATGCAAAATCTTAAGGGCCTAGGTCATGTCCAAGCCACCAAAGACGGCTAAAAAGTGAATAATCGACAACTAAAACTTGAATTGTACTACGTCTTACTGGCTATTACTTCAACTTAAAAGCTCCTTCTGTGTTCTACTATGGTGCTTTAAGTGTCTCCGCATACCGCAGCACGCGACATAGCTTTGCAGACGATAAATGTAACCGTCTCAGAGAGAAAAGCGGCCAATGTGACGATCTGGCTTTAAGTCGATTCGATAACAAAGACGAAACCGGACGGATTTCTCAGGTTGTTACTACATATGAACACTTTTCACATTCTCCCGTGCAACGCGGCTGCTAGTCTTCCTTTCATGCAAAATCTTAAGGTCCTACGTCATGTCCAACCCACCAAAGCCAGCTAAAAAGTGATTAATCGACAACTACAACTTGAATTGTACTACTTCTTACTGGCTATTACTTCAACTTAGAAGCTTCTTCTGTGTCCTAATATGGTGCTTTTAGTGTCTCCGCATACCGCAGCACGCGACATAGCTTTGCAGACGATTAATGTAACCGTCTCAGAGAGAAAAGCGGCCAATATGACGATCTGGCTTTAAGTCGATTCGATAACAAATGCCAAAATCGGACGGATTTCTCAGGTTTTTACTACATATGAACACTTTTCACATTCTCCCGTGCAACGCGACTGCTAGTCCTCCTTTCATGCAAAATCTTAAGGGCCTAGGTCATGTCCAAGCCACCAAAGACGGCTAAAAAGTGAATAATCGACAACTAAAACTTGAATTGTACTACGTCTTACTGGCTATTACTTCAACTTAAAAGCTCCTTCTGTGTTCTACTATGGTGCTTTAAGTGTCTCCGCATACCGCAGCACGCGACATAGCTTTGCAGACGAAAAATGTAACCGTCTCAGAGAGAAAAGCGGCCAATGTGACGATCTGGCTTAAAGTCGATTCGATAACAAATGGCGAAAATGGACAGATTTCTAAGGTTTTTACTACATATGAACACTTTTCACATTCTCCCGTGCACCGCGGCTGCTAGTCCTCCTTTCATGCAAAATCTTAAGGTCCTAGGTCATGTCATAGCCACCAAAGCTGGCTAAAAAGTGAATAATCGACAACTACAACTTGAATTGTACTACTTCTTACTGGCTATTACTTCAACTTAGAAGCTTCTTCTGTGTTCTACTATGGTGCTTTTAGTGTCTCCGCATACCGCAGCGCGCGACATAGCTTTGCAGACGATAAATGTATCCGTCTCAGAGAGAAAAGCGGCCAATGTGACGATCTGGCTTTAAGTCTATTCGATAACAAAGACGAAACCGGACGGATGTCTCAGGTTGTTACTACATATGAACACTTTTCACATTCTCCCGTGCAACGCGGCTGCTAGTCTTCCTTTCATGCAAAATCTTAAGGTCCTACGTCATGTCCAACCCACCAAAGCCAGCTAAAAAGTGATTAATCGACAACTACAACTTGAATTGTACTACTTCTTACTGGCTATTACTTCGACTTAGAAGCTCCTTCTGTGTTCTAATATGGTCCTTTTAGTGTCTCCGCATACCGCAGCACGCGACATAGCTTTGCAGACGATAAATCGTCTCAGAGAGAAAAGCGGCCAATGTGATGATCTGGCTTTAAGTCGATACGATAACAAATGACGAAAACGGACGGAATTCTCAAGTTTTTACTACATATGAACACTTTTCACATTCTCCCGTGCAACGCGGCTACTAAACTTCCTTTCATGCAAAATCTTAAGGTCCTAGGTCATGTCCAACCCACCAAAGCCAGCTAAAAAGTGATTAATCGACAACTACAACTTGTATTGTACTACTTCTTACTGGCTATTACTTCAACATATAAGCTTCTTCTGTGTTCTAATATGGTGCTTTTAGTGTCTCCGCATACCGCAGCACGCGACGTAGCTTTGCAGACGATAAATGTAACCATTTCAGAGAGAAGAGCGGCCAATGTGACGATCTGACTTTAAATCGATTCGATAACAAATGACGAAAACGGACGGATCTCTCAGGTTTTTACTACATATGAACACTTTTCACATTCTCCCGTGCAACGCGGCTGCTAGTCCTCCTTTCATGCAAATTCTTAAGTTCCTAGGTCATATCCAAGCCACCAAACCCGGCTAAAATGTGAAAAATCTATAATTAAAACTTGAATTGTACTACTCCTTACTGGCTATTACTTCAACTTAGAAGCTTATTCTGAGTTCTACTGTGGTGCTTTTAGTGTTTCCGCATTCCGCAGCACGCGACATAGCTTTGCAGACGATAAATGTAACCGTTTCAGATAGAAGAGCGGCCAATGTGACGATCTGGCTTTAAATCGATTCGATAACAAATGACAAAAACGGACGGATTTCTCAGGTTTTTACTACATATGACCACTTTTCACATTCTCCCGTGCAACGCGGTTGCTAGTCCTCCTTTCATGCAAAATCTTAGGGTTCCACCTCATGTCCAAGCCACCAAAGCCGGCTAAAAAGTGAATAATCGATAACTAAATCTTGAATTGTACTACATTTTACTGGCCATTACTTCAACTTAGAAGCTTCTTCTGTGTTCTACTATGGTGCTTTTAGTGTCTCCGCATACCGCAGCATGCGACATAGCATTGCAGACGATTAATGTAACCGTCTCAGAGAGAAAAGCGGCCAATGTGTCGATCTGAATTTAAGTCGATTCGATAACAAATGACGAAAACGGACGGATTTCTCAGGTTTTTACTACATATGAACACTTTTCACATTCTGCCGTGCAACGCGGCTGCTAGTCCTCCTTTCATGCAAATTCTTAAGGTCCTAGGTCATATCCAAGCCACAGAACCCGGCTAAAATGTGAATAATCTATAATTAAAACTTGAATTGTACTACTTCTTACTGGCTATTACTTCAACTTAGAAGCTTATTCTGAGTTCTACTGTGGTGCTTTTAGTGTTTCCGTATACCGCAGCACGCGACATAGCTTTGCAGACGATAAAAGTAACCGTTTCAGAGAGAAGAGCGGCCATTGTGACGATCTGGCTTTAAATCGATTCGAAAACAAATGACGAAAACGGACGGATTTCTCAGGTTTTTACTACATATGAACACTTTTCACATTCTCCCGTGCAACGCGGCGCTAGTCTTCCTTTCATGCAAAATCTTAAGGTCCTAGGTCATGTCCAACCCACCAAAGCCAGCTAAAAAGTGATTAATCGACAACTAAAACTTGAATTGTACTACTTCTTACTGGCTATTACTTCAACTTAGAAGCTTCTTCTGTGTTCTACTATGGTGCTTTTAGTGTCTCCGCATACCGCAGCACGCGACATAGCTTTGCAGACGATAAATCGTCTCAGAGAGAAAAGCGGCCAATGTGATGATCTGGCTTTAAGTCGATACGATAACAAATGACGAAAACGGACGGATTTCTCAGGTTTTTACTACATATGAACACTTTTCACATTCTCCCGTGCAACGCGGCTGCTAGTCCTCCTTTCATGCAAAATCTTAAGGTCCTAGGTCATGTCCAAGCCACCAAAACCGGCTAAAAAGTGAATAATCGACAACTAAAACTTGAATTGTACTACTTCTTACTGGCTATTACTTCAACTTAGAAGCTTCTTCTGGGTTCTACTATGGTGCTTTTAGTGTTTCCGCATACCGCAGCACGCGACATAGCTTTGCAGACGATAAATGTAACCGTTTCGGAGAGAAGAGCGGCCACTGTGACGATCTGGCTTTAAATCGATTCGATAACAAATGACGAAAACGGACGGATTTCTCAGGTTTTGACTACATATGAACACTTTTCACATTCTCCCGTGCAACGCGGCTGCTAGTCTTCCTTTCATGCAAAATCTTAATGTCCTAGGACCTGTCCAAGCCACCAAAGCCGGTTAAAAAGTGATTAATCGACAACTAAAACTTAAATAGTGCTACTTCTTACTGGCTATTACTTCAACTTAGAAGCATCTTCTGTGTTCTAATATGGTGCTTTTAGTTTCTCCGCATACCGCAGCACGCGACATAGCTTTGCAGACGATAAATGTAACCGTTTCAGAGAGCCAATGTGACGATCTGGCTTTAAATCGATTCGATAACAAATGACGAAAACGGACGGATTTCTCAGGTTTTTACTACATATGAACACTTTTCACATTCTCCCGTGCAACGCGGCTGCTAGTCTTCCTTTCATGCAAATACTTAAGGTCCTAGGACATGTCCAAGCCACCAAAGCCGGCTAAAAAGTGAATAATCGACAACTAAAACTTGAATTGTACTACTTCTTACTGGCTATTACTTCAACTTAGAAGCTTCTTCTGTGTTCTACTATGGTGCTTTTAGTGTCTCCGCACACCGCAGCACGCGACATAGCTTTGCAAACGATATATGTAACCGTCTCAGAGAGAAAAGCGGCCAATATAACGATCTGCCTTTAAGTCGATTCGATAACAAATGACGAAAACGGACGGATTTCTCAGGTTTTTACTACATATGAACACTTTTCACATTCTCCCGTGCAACGCGGCTGCTAGTCCTCCTTTCATGCAAAATCTTAATGTCCTAGGTCATGTCCAAGCCACCAAAGCCGGCTAAAAAGTGAATAATCGACAACTAAAACTTGAATTGTACTACTTCTTACTGGCTATTACTTCAACTTAGAAGTTTCTTCTGTGTTCTACTATGGTGCTTTTAGTGTCTACGCATACGGCAGCACGCGACATAGCTTTGCAGACGATAAATGTAACCGTCTCAGAGAGAAAAGCGGCCAATGTGACGAATTGGCTTAAAGTCGATTCGATAACAAATGGCGAAAACGGACGGATTTCTCAGGTTTTTACTCCATATGAACACTTTTCACATTCTCCCGTGCAACCCGGCTGCTAGTCCTCCTTTCATGCAAAATCGTAAGGTCCTAGTTCATATCCAAGCCACCAAAGCCGGCTAGAAAGTGAATAATCGATAATTTAAACTTGAATTGTACTACTTCTTACTGGCTATTACTTCAACTTAGAAGCGTGTGTGTGTGTGTGTGTTTGAGGTTTACGAGCGCTAAACATCGTGGTCATCAGCGCCCAAGCGCATAGAAACAGGAACAGAGGCGGTGAAGGGACGAAGACGGACGCCGAACAAGGAGAACGGCTAAAAGACACAGGCCTGACGCAGTTCCAAATGCGCACATACAGAGGCAAAACAAGAGGAGAAGAAACACACTAAAAAAGGAAAGGAAACACAAGGAAAAGAGAACAGATACCGAAGTGAAACAAGGAGGTATTCGTGACTGGCGGACCTCTTACCTAAAAACTGGGTGAGCCAGTCACCCAGCAGCACATTAAAACCTTCTCCCTAAAATCCGAGGCAACAGATTGGACAGGACACAAAACCGTAAAACCTTAACCACAGTCGCTGCGTCGTCTTGCAAAATAGAGGGCAAATCCGGTGGCAAGGAAACCACCGCCCTCTGGTCAGAGATTAAAAGACAGTCAAGTAAAATGTGGCGGACAGTAATCTGGACGCCACAAGCACTGCAGATTGGGGGGTCCTCCCGCGAGAGTAAAAAACCATGCGTGAAGGGACTGTGTCCAATGCGGAGGCGAGTGAGGAGAACCTCATCCCGCCTGTATGACTGGTAGGACGTACGCCATGGTCGCGTAGTGGCCTTTACCATACGCAGCTTATTGTCAGAAACTGCCAACCACTCCTCTTCCCATTGATGCATAACACGAAAACGCAAAAGGGAGGTTACAGCATGGAGGGGGACGGCACATTCAACAACGTGAGGGAGGGAACATGCATCTTTGGCAGCCACATCCGCCAGTTCGTTGCCCCTAATACCCACGTGCCCCGGCACCCAGCAGAAAGAAACCTCCTTCCCCTGCCGTTGCAGGTGGAGTAGGGCATCATGGATGTTCTGGACGACCGTATCCGCTGGGTACAAGTGTTGAATGGTCTGAAGGGCACTCAGGGAGTCAGAACAGATGAGGAACTTAATACTGGGAACACATCTCATCTGCTCCAATGCCCGCAGTATTGCAAACAATTCGGCATCGAGGATGGTAAACACCGCAGGAAGCCGTAACTTGACGACTCGATCAGGGAAAACAACAGCACAACCAACAGTGTCCCCCTGTTTAGAGCCATCTGTGAATACAGGTACATGGTCCGGATGTTGGTTTAAAATATCGTAAAATAAGGAGGTAAAAACAAACGCCGGAGTGCAGTTCCTCCGGTTCTCCGACAAGTCTAAAAGGATGCTGGGCCTCTGGAGCAACCAGGGAGGCAGGCGAGTAAAACCTTGTCGTTGGGGGGCCACACGCTCCACACCAAGGGACTCAAGCAAATGTTTGGCACGAATCCCAAATGGTTTTGTTGCCCTGGGACGACTGGAAAAGAGACGTTCCATAGGCGGTCGGGCAACGGTAGGGTACGCAGGGGAGGTAGGACAGGCAAGGAAATGACACACCCGTCGCACCATGAGGAGTTTCCGCCGGATGGCGAGCGGCGGTTCCCCTGCCTCAGCACACAGGCTGGGGATGGGACTGGTACGGAAGGCACCAGTGGCCAGCCTGATACCCTCATGGTGTGTACTGCGTCAAGGATCTTCAGATACGAAGGCCTTGCTGACCCATACACGGTGCAAGCATAGTCAAGACGCGATCGGACGAAAGCCCTATAAAACTGCAGCAGACGCGCCCGATCTGCTCCCCAGGACTGATGGCTCAGACACTTCAAAATATTCAGTGCCTTCAGGGCCCGCACCTTGAGGTCTTTAAGGTGAGGCAACCACGACAACTTGGAATCAAAAGTGAGGCCCAGGAACCTCACAGTGTCTCTAAAAGGAAGAACGGTGTCCCTCAGACGCAATTCAGGGGAGGTAAAAAGACGCCGAGAACGATTAAAATGAACACACACAGATTTGTCTGCAGAAAAGGTAAAACCCGTCTTTGCAGTCCATGCCTCTAAGCGCTTTATCGTAAGCTGTAACTGCCGACTAGCACTGACAAGACTGGAGGAAGAACAGAAAACAGCAAAATCGTCCACAAACAAGGAGCATTGGGCAGGACTCCGGATAGTGGACGTGATACTGTTAATAGCAACGGCAAAGAGGGTGACACTTAAAACGCTGCCCTGAGGAACACCATTCTCCTGCACGTACAAATCCGATAGCACATTACCAACCCGATATCGAAAGAGGCGGTGAGAAAGAAAGGACCGAATGAAGATGGGGAGACGGCCACGAAAGCCCCACTCATGGAGTTGATTGAGGATAAGGCGGCGCCAAGTAGTGTCATACGCCTTATTAATGTCAAAGAAGACCCCTAGACAATGCTGGTTACTTAGAAAGGCCTGCTGGATGGCGGCCTCAAGCAGGGTCAAGTTGTCTATAGTGGAACGACATCTCCGAAAGCCACACTGAGAGGGGCTAAGGAGCTGCCTGGTCTCGAGCAGCCAAACCAGGCGGCGGTTGACCATGCGTTCCAACGTCTTCCCAACACAGCTCGTCAAGGCAATACCCCGATAACTACTGGGATGCGTTCGGTCCTTCTCTGGTTTGAGGAGGGGAATCAAAATTGCCTCCCTCCACGAGTCAGGGTACGTGCCAGATAACCATATCATATTGAAACAGTTCAGGAGAACTTCCTTGGATGGCAGCGACAGGTGCCGCAGCATGCTGTACCGGATTTGATCATGACCAGGCGCAGTATCATGAGCCACAGACAGCGCAGAATCCAGCTCCCACATTGTGAAGGGGCAGTTATAGGGTTCAGAATTTAGAGACCGGAAGTCCAAGTGACCCCTTTCGACGGCAGTGCGGTAGCGGCAGAAATCTGGATCACAGTTAATAGTGGCGGTAGATTCCGCAAAATGCATGGCCAGTGTCTGGGCAATGTCTCTCGGCGCCGTGAGGAGACATCCCTGATGCAGCAATGCCGTGATAGGTAGCTGGCTGAGTTTCCCGGAAATCCTCCTGATGGCTTCCCATACTTTCGTAGAACTAGTGGAGCGAGAGATGGAATTCAAGAACGATTGCCATGACCGTCGTTTGCTCTCTTTAATCACCCGCCGCGCTCTGGCCCTTGCCACTCGAAAGGCCGCAAGATTGTCAGCTGAGGGACGGCACTTGAAGCGGCGCAGTGCTGCACGGCGGGCGCGGATGGCTGAGTGGCACTCAGTGGTCCACCAAGGGACAGGACGCCTCTTGGGATGACCGGATGACCGTGGGATGGACGATTCAGCAGCATGAGAGATCACGGCTGCAACATGGTCTACCCATTCGTGGACGCTGGCACGGTGTTCCAAAACAGCCAGTTGACTGAAAAGTGTCCAGTCAGCTCTGCAAAGGTGCCACCGGGGCGGCACTGGTAATGCCACAGCCTCATCCAGGAGGCGAATCCAGAGGGGGAAGTGGTCACTAGAATGGAGGTCAGCAGCAGCCTCCCACAGAGCAGAATCCGCGAGTGCTGGAGAGCAAAAGGAAAGGTCAATAGCCGATGACGATCCGGAAGCAGTACAGAAATGAGTGGGAGCACCAGAGTTGAGGAGGCACAGTTCTTCAGACATCATGACGCTTTCCAGAATGCGACCCCTGGGGCAAGTAGTCGGAGAGCCCCATAAGACATTATGAGCGTTGAAGTCCCCCAGAAGAAGAAATGGGCGAGGGAGTTGGCTAATAAGGTCCGTGAGAGCCTGAGTGTCTATCGCATCCGGAGGTGGTAAATAAACAGAACAGACTGTGAGCCTCCGACCCACAAGAATGTCAACTGCAACTGCTTGCAAGTCGGTGACGAGAGGGAGCTCAGATGAGGGGTGCACATCACGGACAAAAACTGCAACACCACCCTTTGCCCTTTGCCCCGTCAGATCATCTTTTCGATATGCGGTATAGCCGCGTAAAGAAGGAGAATCAGTGGCCCGAAAATGTGTCTCTTGGAGACATAAGCACAAGGGGCACTCTCGTATGAGGAGTTGTAATTCGGCCACATGCGTCCTGAAACCATTCAGGTTCCACTGTAATATGGGAGCCAGTGATGAGGGTGGCTGAACTTTCACCCTGCCTCTGTGCTTTGGAGGAGAGACCGTACTGGCCAGAGATTTATTCCTGGGGCGAGAAGATCGCCCCCGGTCGACATCAATGTCCATAAGATCCGATGACGACCCACGGGAGATGTCAGACAGTACAATGGCATCATCATCGGACCGACGCTGACTAGTCTCCTCAGGTGGCAGAACCTTCATCTTCTGAGGCTTTGTCTTGGGGAACTTGGAATGCAGAGCCTTGTCAACAGTTGGAGGTTGACTCGCCTGGGCAGAAGGCGCCATATGGGGGGAGGCTGGAAGTACCTCAATGTCAGCAACCACGGCCTTGTCCGATGTAGTGGGGAGAGCCGCAGATTGCAAAACAACCGCAGCAGCACAAGTGCACTGGCAAGCGCAGGTTTTAGTGCTAACGCTAGCAACCTCCGTTTGTGTAGCAACAGTGGCCAGTTGTACCGGTTTTTTGAGAGCGGAAGCGAAAGATGTGGAAAACACAGGAGGTTGCATGGCCTTAAAGATCTTCTTGGCCTCACCATAGGGGATGCGCTTAGATGTTTTAATCTCCTGTACCTTCCGCTCTTCGAGATAGATGGGGCAGATCCGGCTCCAGACAGGGTGACTCCCAGAGCAATTCACGCACTTCACAGGCGATGAACAATCGGCTCCATCATGGGCAGGCTGACCACATTTACCACACGTGGCTATTCCATTGCACCCCAACGTAGTATGCCCAAAGCGCTGACATTTAAAACAGCGCATTGGGTTGGGGAAATATGGCCGTACGGACAAACGTAAGAACCCCGCTTTAACATGCTCCGGGAGTCTCGGGCAACTGAATGTGAGAATAAACGAGTCAGATTTGACGAGGTCCCCATTGACTCGTTTCATAATGTGCTGCACGTCAACAATTCCTTCGTCAGCCCACTCAGATTTTAGCACGTCTATGGGGATATCCACCAAGTCCCTACACGTCACAACACCCTTACTATAGTTCAAAGTGGAGTGGAGCTCGGTCTCGACAGCGTACTCTCCTAGACAATTTGCTTTCCGAAGGGCAGCGACTTGACGGGAACTAGAAGTTTCAACTAACAGAGTCCCATTGCGCAGTCGCTTTACAGATTTCAGTGTTCCTGCAATTCCCTCAAGACCCTTGTCGATGTAAAAGGGAGAAACCCTCTCAAAGCTACCCTCCTTCCTTTTAATAATCAAAAACACATTCTGATTATCAGCATGTGCTCCGTTACTACATTCTGTTAAATCTCTAGCAACACCAGGCGCTGGAGGACTCGCAGCGCGTAGCCGCTTTTTCGATTGGGTGTGTTTTCCTACCAGCGGCCCACCCAAGCCACTGGTAGGGGGAAAAGTAGAGGTCGAAGGGTCCATTGTGGTCCCACGAGCAGCTAGGGAACTAAAAGTCCGCTCAGACAGAGCCCCGCGTGCCTGAGTAAGCCTTATACAACTGGGGTGCGGCAGGTGCCCCAGAGGTTGCCCACTTGCGACTGTTCCACCCCAACAGCCATGCATCTTCTAGGCGCGGAGCACACCGAAAGATTGAGGGGTTTTTATAGAGGTTGGCCTTCCTCGCAATCCAGACGGTCAAGCCATGATTACCATTCCCCGCAGCACACAACGTTTCACCGCCGCGCCGTACGGTGGTCGCTGAAGCATGTCCGGGGGTTACGGTGACAGGACACCGGCGGCGCAGACCAGTCCCCAGCTCAGGACCCCGGGGTCGCCAAGCCCGTACTCAGCAAGTGAATGCTGAGCCGATGGGGGGAACTTAGAAGCTTCTTCTGTGTTCTACTATGGTGGTTTTAGTGTTTCCGCATACCGCAGCACGCGACATAGCTTTGCAGACGATAAATGTAACCGTTACAGAGAGAAGAGCGGCCATTGTGACGATCTGGCTTTAAAACGATTCGATGACAAATGACGAAAACGGACGGATTTCTCAGGTTTTTACTACATATGAACACTTTTCACATTCTCCCATGCAACGCGGCTGCTAGTCTCCCTTTCATGCAAAATCTTAAGGTCCTAGGTCATGTCCAAGCCACCAAAGCCGGCTAAAAAGTGAATAATCGACAACTAAAACTTGAATTGTACTACTTCTTACTGGCTATTACTTCAACTTAGAAGCTCCTTCTGTGTTCTACTATGGTGCTTTTAGTGTCTCCACATACCGCAGCACGCGACATAGCTTTGCAGACGATTAATGTAACCGTCTCAGAGAGAAAAGCGGCCAATGTGACGATCTGGCTTTAAGTCGATTCGATAACAAAAACGAAACCGGACGGATTTCTCAGGTTGTTACTACATATGAACACTTTTCACATTCTCCCATGCAACGCGGCTGCTAGTCCTTCTTTCATGCAAAATCTTAAGGTCCTAGGTCATGTCCAAGCCACCAAAGCCGGCTAAAAAGTGAATAATCGACAACTAAAACTTGAATTGTACTACTTCTTACTGGCTATTACTTCGACTTAGAAGCTTCTTCTGTGTTCTACTATGGTGCTTTTAGTGTTCCCGCATACCGCAGCACGCGACATAGCTTTGCAGACGATAAATCTAACCGTTTCAGAGAGAAGAGCGGCCAACGTGACGATCTGGCTTTGAGTCGATTCGATAACAAATGACGAAAACGGACTGATTTCTCGGGTTTGTATTACATATGAACACTTTTCACATTCTCCCATGCAACGCGGCTGCTAGTCCTTCTTTCATACAAAATCTTAAGGTCCTACGTCATGTCCAAGCCACCAAAGCCGGCTAAAAAGTGAATAATCGACAACTAAAACTTGAATTTTACTACTTCTTACTGGCTATTACTTCGACTTAGAAGCTTCTTCTGTGTTCTACTATGGTGCTTTTAGTGTTCCCGCATACCGCAGCAAGCGACATAGCTTTGCAGACGATAAATCTAACCGTTTCAGAGAGAAGAGCGGCCAACGTGACGATCTGGCTTTGAGTCGATTCGATAACAAATGACGAAAACGGACTGATTTCTCGGGTTTGTATTACATATGAACACTTTTCACAATCTCCCGTGTAACGCGGCTGCTAGTCCTCCTTTCATGCTAAATCTTAAGGTCCTAGGTCATGTCCAAGCCACCAAAGCCGGCTAAAAAGTGAATAATCGGCAACTAAAACTTGAATTGTACTACTTCTTACTGGCTATTACTTCAACTTAGAAGCTCCTTCTGTGTTCTACTATGGTGCTTTTAGTGTTTCCGCATACCCCAGCACGCGACATATCTTTGCAGACGATAAATGTAACCGTCTCAGAGAGAAAAGCGGCCAATGTGACGATCTGGCTTAAAATCGATTCGATAACAAATGACGAAAACGGACGGATTTCTCAGGTTTTTACTCCATATGAACACTTTTCACATTCTCCCGTGCAACGCGGCTGCTACTCCTCCTTTCATGCAAAATCTTAACGTCCTAGGTCATATCCAAGCCACCAAAGCCGGCTAAAAAGTGAATAATCGATAATTAAAAATTGAATTGTACTATTTCTTACTGGCTATTACTTCAATTTAGAAGCTTCTTCTGTGTTCTACTATGGTGCTTTTAGTGTCTACGCATACGGCAGCACGCGACATAGCTTTGCAGACGATTAATGTAACCGTTTCAGAGAGAAGAGAGGCCAATGTGACGATCTGGCTTTAAATCGATTCGATAACAAATGACGAAAACGGACGGATTTCTCAGGTTTTTACTCCATATGAACACTTTTCACATTCTCCCATACAACGCGGCTGCTAGTCCTTCTTTCATGCAAAATCTTAAGGTCCTAGGTCATGTCCAAGCCACCAAAGCCGGCTAAAAAGTGAATAATCGACAACTAAAACTTGAATTGTACTACTTCTTACTGGCTATTACTTCGACTTAGAAGCTTCTTCTGTGTTCTACTATGGTGCTTTTAGTGTTCCCGCATACCGCAGCACGCGACATAGCTTTGCAGACGATAAATCTAACCGTTTCAGAGAGAAGAGCGGCCAACGTGACGATCTGGCTTTGAGTCGATTCGATAACAAATGACGAAAACGGACTGATGTCTCGGGTTTGTATTACATATGAACACTTTTCACATTCTCCCATGCAACGCGGCTGCTAGTCCTTCTTTCATGCAAAATCTTAAGGTCCTACGTCATGTCCAAGCCACCAAAGCCGGCTTAAAAGTGAATAATCGACAACTAAAACTTGAATTTTACTACTTCTTACTGGCTATTACTTCGACTTAGAAGCTTCTTCTGTGTTCTACTATGGTGCTTTTAGTGTTCCCGCATACCGCAGCAAGCGACATAGCTTTGCAGACGATAAATCTAACCGTTTCAGAGAGAAGAGCGGCCAACGTGACGATCTGGCTTTGAGTCGATTCGATAACAAATGACGAAAACGGACTGATTTCTCGGGTTTGTATTACATATGAACACTTTTCACAATCTCCCGTGTAACGCGGCTGCTAGTCCTCCTTTCATGCTAAATCTTAAGGTCCTAGGTCATGTCCAAGCCACCAAAGCCGGCTAAAAAGTGAATAATCGGCAACTAAAACTTGAATTGTACTACTTCTTACTGGCTATTACTTCAACTTAGAAGCTCCTTCTGTGTTCTACTATGGTGCTTTTAGTGTTTCCGCATACCCCAGCACGCGACATATCTTTGCAGACGATAAATGTAACCGTCTCAGAGAGAAAAGCGGCCAATGTGACGATCTGGCTTAAAATCGATTCGATAACAAATGACGAAAACGGACGGATTTCTCAGGTTTTTACTCCATATGAACACTTTTCACATTCTCCCGTGCAACGCGTCTGCTACTCCTCCTTTCATGCAAAATCTTAACGTCCTAGGTCATATCCAAGCCACCAAAGCCGGCTAAAAAGTGAATAATCGATAATTAAAAATTGAATTGTACTATTTCTTACTGGCTATTACTTCAATTTAGAAGCTTCTTCTGTGTTCTACTATGGTGCTTTTAGTGTCTACGCATACGGCAGCACGCGACATAGCTTTGCAGACGATTAATGTAACCGTTTCAGAGAGAAGAGAGGCCAATGTGACGATCTGGCTTTAAATCGATTCGATAACAAATGACGAAAACGGACGGATTTCTCAGGTTTTTACTCCATATGAACACTTTTCACATTCTCCCGTGCAACGCGGCTGCTAGTCCTCCTATAATGCAAAATCTTAAGGTTCCACGTCATGTCCAAGCCACCAAATCCGGCTAAAAAGTGAATAATCAATAACTAAAACTTGAATTGTACTACTTCTTACTGGCTATTACTTCAACTTAGAATCTTCTTCTGTGTTCTACTATGGTGCTTTTAGTGTTCCGCATACCGCAGCACGCGACATAGCATTGCAGACGATAAATGTAACCGTCTCAGAGAGAAAAGTGGCCAATATAACGATCTGGCTTTAAGTCGTTTCGATAACAAATGACGAAAACGGACGGATTTCTCAGGTTTTCACTACATATGAACACTTTTCACATTCTCCCGTGCAACGCGGCTGCTAGTCCTCCTTTCATGCAAAATCGTAAGGTCCTAGGTCATGTCCAAGCCACCAAAGCCGGCTAAAAAGTGAATAATCGACAACTAAAACTTGAATTGTACTACTTCTTACTGGCTATTACTTCAACTTAGAAGCTTCTTCTGTGTTCTACTATGGTGCTTTTAGTGTCTCCACATACCGCAGCACGCGACATAGCTTTGCAGACGATAAATGTAACCGTCTCAGAGAGAAAAGCGGCCAATGTGACGATCTGGCTTCAAGTCTATTCGATAACAAATGACGAAAATGGACAGATTTCTCAGGTTTTTACTACATATGAACACTTTTCACATTCTCCCATGCAACGCGGCTGCTAGTCCTCCTTTCATGCAAAATCGTAAGATCCTTGGTCATGTCCAAGCCACCAAAGCCGGCTAAAAAGTGAATAATCGATAACTAAAACTTGAATTGTACTACTTCTTCCTGCTATTACTTCAACTTAGAATCTTCTTCTGTGTTCTACTATGGTGCTTTTAGTGTCTCCGCATACCGGAGCACGCGACATAGCTTCGCAGACGATAAATGTAACCGTTTCAGAGAGAAGAGCGGCCAATGTGACAATCTGGCTTTAAATCGATTCGATAACAAATGACGAAAACAGCCGGGATTCTCAGTTTTTTACTACATACGAACACTTTTCACATACTCCCGTGCAACGCGGCTGCTAGTCCTCCTTTCATCAAAATCTTAAGGTTCCACCTCATGTCCAAGCCACCAAATCCGGCTATAAAGTGAATAATCAATAACTAAAACTTGAATTGTACTGCTTCTTACTGGCTATTACTTCAACTTAGAATCTTCTTCTGTGTTCTACTATGGTGCTTTTAGTGTTCCGCATACCGCAGCACGCGACATAGCTTTGCAGACGATAAATGTAACCATCTCAGAGAGAAAAGCGGCCAATATAACGATCTGGCTTTAAAACGATCCGATAACAAATGACGAAAACAGACGGATTTCTCAGGTTTTCACCACATATGAACACTTTTCACATTCTCCCGTGCAACGCGGCTGCTAGTCCTCCTTTCATGCAAAATCTTAAGGTCCTAGGTCATGTCCAAGCCACCAAAGCCGGCTAAAAAGGTAATAATCGACAACTAAAACTTGAATTGTACTACTTCTTACTGGCTATTACTTCAACTTAGAAGCTTCTTCTGTGTTCTACTATGGTGCTTTTAGTGTCTCCACATACCGCAGCAAGTGCCATAGCTTTGCAGACGATAAATGTAACCGTCTCAGAGAGAAAAGCGGCCAATGTGACGATCTGCCTTTAAGTCGAATCAATAACAAATGACGAAAATGGACAGATTTCTCAGGTTTTTACTACATATGAACACTTTTCACATTCTCCCGTGCAACGCGGCTGCTGGTCCTCCTTTCATGCAAAATCGTAAGGTCCTAGGTCATGTCCAAGCCACCAAAGCCGGCTAAAAAGTGAATAATCGACAACTAAAACTTGAATTGTACTACTTCTTACTGGCTATTACTTCAACTTAGAAGCTCCTTCTGTGTTCTACTATGGTGCTTTTAGTGTCGCCACATACCGCAGCACGCGACATAGCTTTGCAGACGATAAATGTAACCGTCTCAGAGAGAAAAGCGGCCAATGTGACGATCTGGTTTTAAGTCGATTCGATATCAAATGACGAAAATGGACAGATTTCTCAGGTTTTTACTACATATGAACACTTTTCACATTCTCCCGCGCAACGCGGCTGCTAGTCCTCCTTTTCATGCAAAATCTTAAGGTCCTAGGTCTTATCCAAGCCACCAAAGCCGGCTAAAAAGTGAATAATCGATAATTAAAACTTGAATTGTACTACTTCTTACTGGCTATTACTTCAACTTAGAAGCTTCTTCTGTGTTCTACTATGGTGCTTTTAGTGTTCCCGCATACCGCAGCATGCGACATAGCTTTGCAGACGATAAATGTAACCGTTTTAGAGAGAAGAGCGGCCAATGTGACGATCTGGTTTTAAATCGATTCAATAACAAATGACGAAAACGGCCGGGTTTCTCAGGTTTTTACTACATATGAACACTTTTCACATTCTCCCGTGCAACGCGGCTGCTAGTCCTCCTATCATGCAAAATCTTAAGGTTCCACCTCATGACCAAGCCACCAAATCCGGCTAAAAAGTGAATAATCAATAACTAAAACTTGAATTGTACTACTTCTTACTGGCTATTACTTCAACTTAGAATCTTCTTCTGTGTTCTACTATGGTGCTTTTAGTGTTCCGCATACCGCAGCACGCGACATAGCTTTGCAGACGATAAATGTAACCGTCTCAGAGAGAAAAGCGGCCAATATAACGATCTGGCTTTAAGTCGATTCGATAACAAATGACGACAATGGACAGATTTCTCAGGTTTTTACTACATATGAACACTTTTCACATTCTCCCATGCAACGCGGCTGCTAGTCTTCCTTTCATGCAAAATCGTAAGGTCCTTGGTCATGTCCAAGCCACCAAAGCCGGCTAAAGGGTGAATAATCGATAACTAAAACTTGAATTGTACTACTTCTTACTGGCTATTACTTCAACTTAGAAGCTTCTTCTGTGTTCTACTATGGTGCTTTTAGTGTTCCCGCATACCGCAGCACGCGACATAACTTTGCAGACGATAAATGTAACCGTTTCAGAGAGAAAAGCGGCCAATGTGACGATCTGGCTTTAAGTCGATTCGATAACAAATGACGATAACGGACGGATTTCTCAGGTTTTTACTCCATATGAACACTTTTCACATTCTCCCATGCAACGCGGCTGCTAGTCCTCCTTTCATGCAAAATCTTAAGTTCCTAGGTCTTATTCAAGCCACCAAAGCCGGCTAAAAAGTGAATAATCGATAATTAAAACTTGAATTGTACTACTTCTTACTGGCTATTACTTCAACTTAGAAGCTTCTTCTGTGTTCCACTATGGTGCTTTTAGTGTTCCCGCATACCGCAGCACGCGACATAGCTTTGCAGACGATAAATGTAACCGTTTCAGAGAGAAGAGCGGCCAATGTGACGATCTGGCTTTAAATCGATTCGATAACAAATGACGAAAACGGCCGGGTTTCTCAGGTTTTTACTACATATGAACACTTTTCACATTCTCCCGTGCAACGCGGCTGCTAGTCCTCCTATCATGCAAAATCTTAAGGTTCCACCTCATGTCCAAGCCACCAAATCCGGCTAAAAAGTGAATAATCAATAACTAAAACTTGAATTGTACTACTTCTTACTGGCTATTACTTCAACTTAGAAGCTTCTTCTGTGTTCTACTATGGTGCTTTTAGTGTTCCGCATACCGCAGCACGCGACATAGCTTTGCAGACGATAAATGTAACCGTCTCAGAGAGAAAAGCGGCCAATATAACGATCTGGCTTTAAGTCGTTTCGATAACAAATGACGAAAACGGACGGATTTCTCAGGCCTTTACTACATATGAACTCTTTTCACATTCTCCCGTGCAACGCGGCTGCTAGTCTTCCTTTCATGCAAACTCTTAAGGTCCTAAGTCATGTCGAAGCCACCAAAGCCGGCTAAAAAGTGGTTAATCGACAACTAAAACTTAAATAGTACTACTTCTTACTGGCTATTACTTCAATTTAGAAGCTTCTTCTGTGTTCTAATATGGTGCTTTTAGTGTCTCCGCATACCGCTGCACGCGACATAGCTTTGCTGACGATAAATGTAACCGTCTCAGAGAGAAAAGCGGCCAATGTGACGATCTGGCTTTAAGTCGTTTCGATAACAAATGACGAAAACGGACGGATTTCTCAGGTTTTTACTACATATGAACACTTTTCACATTCTCCCATGCAACGCGGCTGCTAGTCCTCCATTCATGCAGAATCTTAAGGTCCTAGGTCATGTTCAAACCACCAAAGACGGCTAAAAAGTTAATAATCGATAACTAAAACTTGAATTGTACTACTTCTTACTGGCTATTACTTCAACTTAGAAGCTTCTTCTGTATTCTACTATTGTGCTTTTAGTGTTTCCGCATACCGCAGCACGCGACATAGCTTTGCAGACGATAAATGTAACCGTTTCAGAGAGAAGAGCGGCCAATGTGACGATCTGGCTTTAAATCGATTCGATAACAAATGACGAAAACGGCCGGGTTTCTCAGTTTTTTACTACATATGAACACTTTTCACATTCTCCCGTGCAACGCGGCTGCTAGTCCTCCTATAATGCAAAATCTTAAGGTTCCACCTCATGTCCAAGCCACCAAATCCTGCTAAAAAGTGAATAATCAATAACTAAATCTTGAATTGTACTACTTCTTACTGGCTATTACTTCAACTTAGAATCTTCTTCTGTGTTCTACTATGGTGCTTTTAGTGTTCCGCATACCGCAGCACGCGACATAGCTTTGCAGACGATAAATGTAACCGTCTCAGAGAGAAAAGCGGCCAATATAACGATTTGGCTTTAAGTCGATTCGATAACAAATGACGAAAACGGACGGATTTCTCAGGTTTTCACTACATATGAACACTTGTCACATTCTCGTGTGCAACGCGGCTGCTAGTCCTCCTTTCATGCAAAATCTTAAGGTCCTAGGTCACGTCCAAGCCACCAAAGCCGGCTAAAAAGTGAATAATCGACAACTAAACCTTGAATTGTACTACTTCTTACTGGCTATTACTTCAACTTAGAAGCTTCTTCTGTGTTCTAGTATGGTGCTTTTAGTGTCTCCACATACCGCAGCACGCGACATAGCTTTGCAGACGATAAATGTAACCGTCTCAGAGAGAAAAGCGGCCAATGTGACGATCTGGCTTTAAGTCGATTCGATAACAAATGACGAAAACGGACGGATTTCTCAGGTTTTCACTACATATGAACACTTTTCACATTCTCCCGTGCAACGCGGCTGCTAGTCCTCCTTTCATGCAAAATCTTAAGGTCCTAGGTCATGTCCAAGCCACCAAAGCCGGCTAAAAAGTGAATAATCGACAACTAAAACTTGAATTGTACTACTTCTTACTGGCTATTACTTCAACTTAGAAGCTTCTTCTGTGTTCTACTATGGTGCTTTTAGTGTCTCCACATACCACAGCACGCGACATAGCTTTGCAGACGATAAATGTAACCGTCTCAGAGAGAAAAGCGGCCAATGTGACGATCTGGCTTTAAGTCGATTCGATAACAAATGACGAAAATGGACAGATTTCTCAGGTTTTTACTACATATGAACACTTTTCACATTCTCCCGTGCAACGCGGCTCCTAGTCCTCCTTTCATGCAAAATCGTAAGGTCCTAGGTCATGTCCAAGCCACCAAAGCCGGCTAAAAAGTGAATAATCGATAACTAAAACTTGAATTGTACTACGTCTTACTGGCTATTACTTCAACTTATAAGCTCCTTCTGTGTTCTACTATGGTGCTTATAGTGTCCCCACATACGGCAGTACGCGACATAGCTTTGCAGACGATAAATGTAACCGTCTCAGAGAGAAAAGCGGCCAATGTGACGATCTGGCTTTAAGTCGATTCGATAACAAGTGACGAAAACGGACTGATTTCTCAGGTTTTTACTACATATGAACACTTTTCACATTCTCCCATGCAACGCGGCTGCTAGTCCTCCTTTCATGCAAAATCTTAAGGTCCTGGGTCATGTCCAAGCCACCAAAGCCGGCTAAAAGGTGAATAATCGATAACTAAAACTTGAATTGTACTACTTCTTACTGGCTATTACTTCAACTTAGAAGTTTCTTCTGTGTTCTAATATGGTGCTTTTAGTGTCTCCGCATACCGCAGCACGCGCCATAGCTTTGCAGACGATAAATGTAATCGTCTCAGAGAGGAAAGCGGCCAATGTGGCGATCTGGCTTTAAGTCGATTCGATAACAAATGACGATAGCGGACGGATTTCTCAGGTTTTTACTCCATATGAACACTTTTCACATTCTCCCGTGCAACGCGGCTGCTAGTCCTCCTTTCATGCAAAATCTTAAGGTCCTAGGTCTTATCCAAGCCACCAAAGCCGGCTAAAAAGTGAATAATTGATAATTAAAACTTGAATTGTACTACTTCTTACTGGCTATTACTTCAACTTAGAAGCTTCTTCTGTGTTCTACTATGGTGCTTTTAGTGTTTCCGCATACCGCAGCACGCGACATAGCTTTGCAGACGATAAATGTAACCGTTTCAGAGAGAAGAGCGGCCAATTTGACGATCTGGCTTTAAATCGATTCGATAACAAATGACGAAAACGGAAGGATTTCTCAGGTTTTTACTACATATGAACTCTTTTCACATTCTCCCGTGCAACGCGGCTGCTAGTCTTCCTTTCATGCAAACTCTCAAGGTCCTAAGTCATGTCGAATCCACCAAAGCCGGCTAAAAAGTGGTTAATCGACAACTAAAACTTAAATAGTACTACTTCTTACTGGCTATTACTTCAGTTTAGAAGCTTCTTCTGTGTTCTAATACGGTGCTTTTAGTGTCTCCGCAGACCGCAGCACGCGACATAGCTTTGCTGACGATAAATGTAACCGTCTCAGAGAGAAAAGCGGCCAATGTGACGATCTGGCTTTAAGTCGATTCAATAACAAATGACGATAACGGACGGATTTCTCAGGTTTTTACTCCATATGAACACTTTTCACATACTCCCGTGCAACGCGGCTGCTAGTCCACCTTTCATGCAAAATCTTAAGGTCCTAGGTCTTATCCAAGCCACCAAAGCCGGCTAAAAAGTGAATAATCTATAATTAAAACTAGAATTGAACTACTTCTTACTGGCTATTGCTTCAACTTAGAAGCTTCTTCTGTGTTCTACTATGGTGCTTTTAGTGTCTCCGTATACGGCAGCACGCGACATAGCTTTTTAGACGATAAATGTAACCGTCTCAGAGAGAAAAGCGGCCAATGTGACGATCTGGCTTTAAGTGGATTCGATAACAAATTTGAAACCGGACGGATTTCCCAGGTTTTTACTACATATGAACACTTTTCACATTCTCCCGTGCAACGCGGCTGCTAGTCCTCCTTTCATGCAAAATCTTAAGGTCCTAGGTCATGTCCAAGCCACCAAAGCCGGCTAAAAAGAGAATAATCGACAACTAAAACTTGAATTGTACTACTTCTTACTGGCTATTACTTCAACTTAGAAGTTTCTTCTGTGTTCTAATATGGTGCTTTTTGTGTCTCCGCATACCGCAGCACGCGACATAGCTTTGCAGACGATAAATGTAACCGTCTCAGAGAGAAGAGCGGCCAATGTGACGATCTGGCTTTAAATCGATTCGATAACAAATGACGAAAAGGGACGGATTTCTCAGGTTTTTACTACATATGAACACTTTTCACATTCTCCCGTGCAACGCGGCTGCTAGTCCTCCTTTCATGCAAAATCTTAAGGTCCTAAGTCATGTCCAAGCGACCAAAGCCGGCATAAAAGTGATTAGTCGACAACTAAAACATAAATAGTACTACTTCTTACTGGCTATTACTTCAATTTAGAAGCTTCTTCTGTGTTCTAATATGGTGCTTTTAGTGTCTCCGCATACCGCAGCACGCGACATAGCTTTGCAGGCGATAAATGTAACCGTCTCAGAGAGAAAAGCGGCCAATGTGACGATCTGGCTTTAAGTCGATTCGATAACAAATGACGATAACGGACGGATTTCTCAGGTTTTGACTTCATATGAACACTTTTCACATTCTCCCGTGCAACGCGGCTGCTAGTCTTCCTTTCATGCAAAATCTTAAGGTCCTAGGTCTTATCCAAGCCACCAAAGCCGGCTAAAAAGTGAATAATCGATAATTAAAACTTGAATTGTACTACTTCTTACTGGCTATTACTTCAGCTTAGAAACTTCTTCTGTGTTCTACTATGGTGCTTTTAGTGTTCCCGCATACCGCAGCACGCGACATAGCTTTGCAGACGATAAATGTAACCGTCTCAGAGAGAAAAGCGGCCAATGTGACGATCTCGCTTTAAGTCGATTCGATAACAAATGACGATAACGGACGGATTTCTCAGGTTTTTACACCATATGAACACTTTTCACATTCTCCCGTGCAACGCGGCTGCTAGTCCTCCTTTCATGCAAAATCTTAAGGTCCTAGGTCTTATCCAAGCCACCAAAGCCGGCTAAAAAGTGAATAATCGATAATATAAACTTGAATTGTACTACTTCTTACTGGCTATTACTTCAACTTAGAAGCTTCTTCTGTGTTCTACTATGGTGCTTTTAGTGTGCCCGCATACCGCAGCACGCGACATAGCTTTGGAGACGATAAATGTAACCGTTTCAGAGAGAAGAGCGGCCAATGTGACGATCTGGCTTTAAATCGATTCGATAACAAATGACGAAAACGGACGGATTTCTCAGGTATTTACTACATATGAACACTTTTCACATTCTCCCGTGCAACGCGGCTGCTAGTCTTCCTTTCATGCAAAATCTTAAGGTCCTAAGTCATGTCCAAGCGACCAAAGCCGGCATAAAAGTGATTAGTCGACAACTAAAACATAAATAGTACTACTTCTTACTGGCTATTACTTCAACTTAAAAGCTTCATCTGTGTTCCACTATGGTGCTTGTAGTGTTCCCGCATACCGCAGCACGAGACATAGCTTTGCAGACGATAAATGTAACCGTTTCAGAGAGAAGAGGGGCCAATGTGACTATCTTTCTTTAAATCGATTCGATAACAAGTGACGAAAACGGAAGGATTTCTCAGGTTTTTACTACATATGAACTCTTTTCACATTCTCCCGTGCAACGCGGCTGCTAGTCTTCCTTTCATGCAAACTCTTAAGGTCCTAAGTAATGTCGAAGCCACCAAAGCCGGCTAAAAAGTGGTTAATCGACAACTAAAACTTAAATAGTACTACTTCTTACTGACTATTACTTCAATTTAGAAGCTTCTTCTGTGTTCTAATATGGTGCTTTTAGTGTCTCCGCATACCGCAGCACGCGACATAGCTTTGCTGACGATAAATGTAACCGTCTCAGAGAGAAAAGCGGCCAATGTGACGATCTGGCTTTAAGTCGTTTCGATAACAAATGACGAAAACGGACGGATTTCTCAGGTTTTTACTACATATGAACACTTTTCACATTCTCCCATGCAACGCGGCTGCTAGTCCTCCATTCATGCAGAATCTTAAGGTCCTAGGTCATGTTCAAACCACCAAAGACGGCTAAAAAGTTAATAATCGATAACTAAAACTTGAATTGTACTACTTCTTACTGGCTATTACTTCAACTTAGAAGCTTCTTCTGTATTCTACTATTGTGCTTTTAGTGTTTCCGCATACCGCAGCACGCGACATAGCTTTGCAGACAATAAATGTAACCGTCTCAGAGAGAAAAGCGGCCAATGTGACGATCTGGCTTTAAGTCGATTCAATAACAAATGACGATAACGGACGGGTTTCTCAGGTTTTTACTACATATGAACACTTTTCACATTCTCCCGTGCAACGCGGCTGCTAGTCCTCCTTTCATGCAAAATCTTAAGGTCCAAGGTCTTATCCAAGCCACCAAAGCCGGCTAAAAGGTGAATAATCTATAATTAATACTTGAATTGAACTACTTCTTACTGGCTATTGCTTCAACTTAGAAGCTTCTTCTGTGTTCTACTATGGTGCTTTAAGTGTCTCCGTTTACGGCAGCACGCGACATAGCTTTTTAGACGATAAATGTAACCGTCTCAGAGAGAAAAGCGGCCAATGTGACGATCTGGCTTTAAGTGGATTCGATAACAAATACGAAACCGGACGGATTTCCCAGATTTTTACTACATATGAACACTTTTCACATTCTCCCGTGCAACGCGGCTGCTAGTCTTCCTTTCATGCAAAATCTTAAGGTCCTAGGTCTTATCCAAGCCACCAAAGCCGGCTAAAAAGTGAATAGTCGATAATATAAACTTGAATTGTACTACTTCTTACTGGCTATTACTTCAACTTAGAAGCTTCTTCTGTGTTCTACTATGGTGCTTTTAGTGTGCCTGCATACCGCAGCACGCGACATAGCTTTGGAGACGATAAATGTAACCGTTTCGGAGAGAAGAGCGGCCAATGTGACGATCTGGCTTTAAATCGATTCGATAACAAATGACGAAAACGGACGGATTTCTCAGGTTTTTACTACATATGAACACTTTTCACATTCTCCCGTGCAACGCGGCTGCTAGTCTTCCTTTCATGCAAAATCTTAAGGTCCTAAGTCATGTCCAAGCGACCAAAGCCGGCATAAAAGTGATTAGTCGACAACTAAAACATAAATAGTACTACTTCTTACTGGCTGTTATTTCAACTTAAAAGCTTCTTCTGTGTTCCACTATGGTGCTTTTAGTGTTCCCGCATACCGCAGCACGCGACATAGCTTTGCAGACGATAAATGTAACCGTTTCAGAGAGAAGAGCGGCCAATGTGACGATCTGGCTTTAAATCGATTCGATAACAAATGACGAAAACGGAAGGATTTCTCAGGCCTTTACTACATATGAACTCTTTTCACATTCTCCCGTGCAACGCGGCTGCTAGTCTTCCTTTCATGCAAACTCTTAAGGTCCTAAGTCATGTCGAAGCCACCAAAGCCGGCTAAAAAGTGGTTAATCGACAACTAAAACTTAAATAGTACTACTTCTTACTGGCTATTACTTCAATTTAGAAGCTTCTTCTGTGTTCTAATATGGTGCTTTTAGTGTCTCCGCATACCGCTGCACGCGACATAGCTTTGCTGACGATAAATGTAACCGTCTCAGAGAGAAAAGCGGCCAATGTGACGATCTGGCTTTAAGTCGTTTCGATAACAAATGACGAAAACGGACGGATTTCTCAGGTTTTTACTACATATGAACACTTTTCACATTCTCCCATGCAACGCGGCTGCTAGTCCTCCATTCATGCAGAATCTTAAGGTCCTAGGTCATGTTCAAACCACCAAAGACGGCTAAAAAGTTAATAATCGATAACTAAAACTTGAATTGTACTACTTCTTACTGGCTATTACTTCAACTTAGAAGCTTCTTCTGTATTCTACTATTGTGCTTTTAGTGTTTCCGCATACCGCAGCACGCGACATAGCTTTGCAGACGATAAATGTAACCGTCTCAGAGAGAAAAGCGGCCAATGTGACGATCTCGCTTTAAGTCGATTCGATAACAAATGACGATAACGGACGGATTTCTCAGGTTTTTACACCATATGAACACTTTTCACATTCTCCCGTGCAACGCGGCTGCTAGTCCTCCTTTCATGCAAAATCTTAAGGTCCTAGGTCTTATCCAAGCCACCAAAGCCGGCTAAAAAGTGAATAATCGATAATATAAACTTGAATTGTACTACTTCTTACTGGCTATTACTTCAACTTAGAAGCTTCTTCTGTGTTCTACTATGGTGCTTTTAGTGTGCCCGCATACCGCAGCACGCGACATAGCTTTGGAGACGATAAATGTAACCGTTTCAGAGAGAAGAGCGGCCAATGTGACGATCTGGCTTTAAATCGATTCGATAACAAATGACGAAAACGGACGGATTTCTCAGGTATTTACTACATATGAACACTTTTCACATTCTCCCGTGCAACGCGGCTGCTAGTCTTCCTTTCATGCAAAATCTTAAGGTCCTAAGTCATGTCCAAGCGACCAAAGCCGGCATAAAAGTGATTAGTCGACAACTAAAACATAAATAGTACTACTTCTTACTGGCTATTACTTCAACTTAAAAGCTTCATCTGTGTTCCACTATGGTGCTTTTAGTGTTCCCGCATACCGCAGCACGAGACATAGCTTTGCAGACGATAAATGTAACCGTTTCAGAGAGAAGAGGGGCCAATGTGACTATCTTTCTTTAAATCGATTCGATAACAAGTGACGAAAACGGAAGGATTTCTCAGGTTTTTACTACATATGAACTCTTTTCACATTCTCCCGTGCAACGCGGCTGCTAGTCTTCCTTTCATGCAAACTCTTAAGGTCCTAAGTAATGTCGAAGCCACCAAAGCCGGCTAAAAAGTGGTTAATCGACAACTAAAACTTAAATAGTACTACTTCTTACTGACTATTACTTCAATTTAGAAGCTTCTTCTGTGTTCTAATATGGTGCTTTTAGTGTCTCCGCATACCGCAGCACGCGACATAGCTTTGCTGACGATAAATGTAACCGTCTCAGAGAGAAAAGCGGCCAATGTGACGATCTGGCTTTAAGTCGTTTCGATAACAAATGACGAAAACGGACGGATTTCTCAGGCCTTTACTACATATGAACTCTTTTCACATTCTCCCGTGCAACGCGGCTGCTAGTCTTCCTTTCATGCAAACTCTTAAGGTCCTAAGTCATGTCGAAGCCACCAAAGCCGGCTAAAAAGTGGTTAATCGACAACTAAAACTTAAATAGTACTACTTCTTACTGGCTATTACTTCAATTTAGAAGCTTCTTCTGTGTTCTAATATGGTGCTTTTAGTGTCTCCGCATACCGCTGCACGCGACATAGCTTTGCTGACGATAAATGTAACCGTCTCAGAGAGAAAAGCGGCCAATGTGACGATCTGGCTTTAAGTCGTTTCGATAACAAATGACGAAAACGGACGGATTTCTCAGGTTTTTACTACATATGAACACTTTTCACATTCTCCCATGCAACGCGGCTGCTAGTCCTCCATTCATGCAGAATCTTAAGGTCCTAGGTCATGTTCAAACCACCAAAGACGGCTAAAAAGTTAATAATCGATAACTAAAACTTGAATTGTACTACTTCTTACTGGCTATTACTTCAACTTAGAAGCTTCTTCTGTATTCTACTATTGTGCTTTTAGTGTTTCCGCATACCGCAGCACGCGACATAGCTTTGCAGACGATAAATGTAACCGTCTCAGAGAGAAAAGCGGCCAATGTGACGATCTCGCTTTAAGTCGATTCGATAACAAATGACGATAACGGACGGATTTCTCAGGTTTTTACACCATATGAACACTTTTCACATTCTCCCGTGCAACGCGGCTGCTAGTCCTCCTTTCATGCAAAATCTTAAGGTCCTAGGTCTTATCCAAGCTACCAAAGCCGGCTAAAAAGTGAATAATCGATAATATAAACTTGAATTGTACTACTTCTTACTGGCTATTACTTCAACTTAGAAGCTTCTTCTGTGTTCTACTATGGTGCTTTTAGTGTGCCCGCATACCGCAGCACGCGACATAGCTTTGGAGACGATAAATGTAACCGTTTCAGAGAGAAGAGCGGCCAATGTGACGATCTGGCTTTAAATCGATTCGATAACAAATGACGAAAACGGACGGATTTCTCAGGTATTTACTACATATGAACACTTTTCACATTCTCCCGTGCAACGCGGCTGCTAGTCTTCCTTTCATGCAAAATCTTAAGGTCCTAAGTCATGTCCAAGCGACCAAAGCCGGCATAAAAGTGATTAGTCGACAACTAAAACATAAATAGTACTACTTCTTACTGGCTATTACTTCAACTTAAAAGCTTCATCTGTGTTCCACTATGGTGCTTTTAGTGTTCCCGCATACCGCAGCACGAGACATAGCTTTGCAGACGATAAATGTAACCGTTTCAGAGAGAAGAGGGGCCAATGTGACTATCTTTCTTTAAATCGATTCGATAACAAGTGACGAAAACGGAAGGATTTCTCAGGTTTTTACTACATATGAACTCTTTTCACATTCTCCCGTGCAACGCGGCTGCTAGTCTTCCTTTCATGCAAACTCTTAAGGTCCTAAGTAATGTCGAAGCCACCAAAGCCGGCTAAAAAGTGGTTAATCGACAACTAAAACTTAAATAGTACTACTTCTTACTGACTATTACTTCAATTTAGAAGCTTCTTCTGTGTTCTAATATGTTGCTTTTAGTGTCTCCGCATACCGCAGCACGCGACATAGCTTTGCTGACGATAAATGTAACCGTCTCAGAGAGAAAAGCGGCCAATGTGACGATCTGGCTTTAAGTCGTTTCGATAACAAATGACGAAAACGGACGGATTTCTCAGGTTTTTACTACATATGAACACTTTTCACATTCTCCCATGCAACGCGGCTGCTAGTCCTCCATTCATGCAGAATCTTAAGGTCCTAGGTCATGTTCAAACCACCAAAGACGGCTAAAAAGTTAATAATCGATAACTAAAACTTGAATTGTACTACTTCTTACTGGCTATTACTTCAACTTAGAAGCTTCTTCTGTATTCTACTATTGTGCTTTTAGTGTTTCCGCATACCGCAGCACGCGACATAGCTTTGCAGACAATAAATGTAACCGTCTCAGAGAGAAAAGCGGCCAATGTGACGATCTGGCTTTAAGTCGATTCAATAACAAATGACGATAACGGACGGGTTTCTCAGGTTTTTACTACATATGAACACTTTTCACATTCTCCCGTGCAACGCGGCTGCTAGTCCTCCTTTCATGCAAAATCTTAAGGTCCAAGGTCTTATCCAAGCCACCAAAGCCGGCTAAAAGGTGAATAATCTATAATTAATACTTGAATTGAACTACTTCTTACTGGCTATTGCTTCAACTTAGAAGCTTCTTCTGTGTTCTACTATGGTGCTTTAAGTGTCTCCGTTTACGGCAGCACGCGACATAGCTTTTTAGACGATAAATGTAACCGTCTCAGAGAGAAAAGCGGCCAATGTGACGATCTGGCTTTAAGTGGATTCGATAACAAATACGAAACCGGACGGATTTCCCAGATTTTTACTACATATGAACACTTTTCACATTCTCCCGTGCAACGCGGCTGCTAGTCTTCCTTTCATGCAAAATCTTAAGGTCCTAGGTCTTATCCAAGCCACCAAAGCCGGCTAAAAAGTGAATAGTCGATAATATAAACTTGAATTGTACTACTTCTTACTGGCTATTACTTCAACTTAGAAGCTTCTTCTGTGTTCTACTATGGTGCTTTTAGTGTGCCTGCATACCGCAGCACGCGACATAGCTTTGGAGACGATAAATGTAACCGTTTCGGAGAGAAGAGCGGCCAATGTGACGATCTGGCTTTAAATCGATTCGATAACAAATGACGAAAACGGACGGATTTCTCAGGTTTTTACTACATATGAACACTTTTCACATTCTCCCGTGCAACGCGGCTGCTAGTCTTCCTTTCATGCAAAATCTTAAGGTCCTAAGTCATGTCCAAGCGACCAAAGCCGGCATAAAAGTGATTAGTCGACAACTAAAACATAAATAGTACTACTTCTTACTGGCTGTTATTTCAACTTAAAAGCTTCTTCTGTGTTCCACTATGGTGCTTTTAGTGTTCCCGCATACCGCAGCACGCGACATAGCTTTGCAGACGATAAATGTAACCGTTTCAGAGAGAAGAGCGGCCAATGTGACGATCTGGCTTTAAATCGATTCGATAACAAATGACGAAAACGGAAGGATTTCTCAGGCCTTTACTACATATGAACTCTTTTCACATTCTCCCGTGCAACGCGGCTGCTAGTCTTCCTTTCATGCAAACTCTTAAGGTCCTAAGTCATGTCGAAGCCACCAAAGCCGGCTAAAAAGTGGTTAATCGACAACTAAAACTTAAATAGTACTTCTTCTTACTGGCTATTACTTCAATTTAGAAGCTTCTTCTGTGTTCTAATATGGTGCTTTTAGTGTCTCCGCATACCGCTGCACGCGACATAGCTTTGCTGACGATAAATGTAACCGTCTCAGAGAGAAAAGCGGCCAATGTGACGATCTGGCTTTAAGTCGTTTCGATAACAAATGACGAAAACGGACGGATTTCTCAGGTTTTTACTACATATGAACACTTTTCACATTCTCCCATGCAACGCGGCTGCTAGTCCTCCATTCATGCAGAATCTTAAGGTCCTAGGTCATGTTCAAACCACCAAAGACGGCTAAAAAGTTAATAATCGATAACTAAAACTTGAATTGTACTACTTCTTACTGGCTATTACTTCAACTTAGAAGCTTCTTCTGTATTCTACTATTGTGCTTTTAGTGTTTCCGCATACCGCAGCACGCGACATAGCTTTGCAGACGATAAATGTAACCGTCTCAGAGAGAAAAGCGGCCAATGTGACGATCTGGCTTTAAGTCGATTCAATAACAAATGACGATAACGGACGGATTTCTCAGGTTTTTACTACATATGAACACTTTTCACATTCTCCCGTGCAACGCGGCTGCTAGTCCTCCTTTCATGCAAAATCTTAAGGTCCAAGGTCTTATCCAAGCCACCAAAGCCGGCTAAAAAGTGAATAATCTATAATTAAAACTTGAATTGAACTACTTCTTACTGGCTATTGCTTCAACTTAGAGGCTTCTTCTGTGTTCTACTATGGTGCTTTAAGTGTCTCCGTATACGGCAGCACGCGACATAGCTTTTTAGACGATAAATGTAACCGTCTCAGAGAGAAAAGCGGCCAATGTGACGATCTGGCTTTAATTGGATTCGATAACAAATACGAAACCGGACGGATTTCCCAGGTTTTTACTACATATGAACACTTTTCACATTCTCCCGTGCAACGCGGCTGCTAGTCCTCCTTTCATGCAAAATCTTAAGGTCCTAGGTCATGTCCAAGCCACCAAAGCCGGCTAAAAAGTGAATAATCGACAACTAAAACTTGAATTGTACTACTTCTTACTGGCTATTACTTCAACTTAGAAGTTTCTTCTGTGTTATAATATGGTGCTTTTTGTGTCTCCGCATACCGCAGCACGCGACATAGCATTGCAGACGATAAATGTAACCGTCTCAGAGAGAAAAGCGGCCAATGTGACGATCTCGCTTTAAGTCGATTCGATAACAAATGACGATAACGGACGGATTTCTCAGGTTTTTACACCATATGAACACTTTTCACATTCTCCCGTGCAACGCGGCTGCTAGTCCTCCTTTCATGCAAAATCTTAAGGTCCTAGGTCTTATCCAAGCCACCAAAGCCGGCTAAAAAGTGAATAATCGATAATATAAACTTGAGTTGTACTACTTCTTACTGGCTATTACTTCAACTTAGAAGCTTCTTCTGTGTTCTACTATGGTGCTTTTAGTGTGCCCGCATACCGCAGCACGCGACATAGCTTTGCAGACGATAAATGTAACCGTTTCAGAGAGAAGAGCGGCCAATGTGACGATCTGGCTTTAAATCGATTCGATAACAAATGACGAAAACGGACGGATTTCTCAGGTTTTTACTACATATGAACACTTTTCACATTCTCCCGTGCAACGCGGCTGCTAGTCTTCCTTTCATGCAAAATCTTAAGGTCCTAAGTCATGTCCAAGCGACCAAAGCCGGCATAAAAGTGATTAGTCGACAACTAAAACATAAATAGTACTACTTCTTACTGGCTATTACTTCAATTTAGAAGCTTCTTCTGTGTTCTAATATGGTGCTTTTAGTGTCTCCGCATACCGCAGCACGCGACATAGCTTTGCAGGCGATAAATGTAACCGTCTCAGAGAGAAAAGCGGCCAATGTGACGATCTCGCTTTAAGTCGATTCGATAACAAATGACGATAACGGACGGATTTCTCAGGTTTTTACTCCATATGAACACTTTTCACATTCTCCCGTGCAACGCGGCTGCTAGTCCTCCTTTCATGCAAAATCTTAAGGTCCTAGGTCTTATCCAAGCCACCAAAGCCGGCTAAAAAGTGAATAATCGATAATATAAACTTGAATTGTACTACTTCTTACTGGCTATTACTTCAACTTAGAAGCTTCTTCTGTGTTCTACTATGGTGCTTTTAGTGTGCCCGCATACCGCAGCACGCGACATAGCTTTGCAGGCGATAAATGTAACCGTTTCAGAGAGAAGAGCGGCCAATGTGACGATCTGGCTTTAAATCGATTCGATAACAAATGACGAAAACGGACGGATTTCTCAGGTTTTTACTACATATGAACACTTTTCACATTCTCCCATGCAACGCGGCTGCTAGTCCTCCTTTCATGCAGAATCTTAAGGTCCTAGGTCATGTTCAAACCACCAAAGACGGCTAAAAAGTTAATAATCGATAACTAAAACTTGAATTGTACTACTTCTTACTGGCTATTACTTCAACTTAGAAGCTTCTTCTGTATTCTACTATTGTGCTTCTAGTGTTTCCGCATACCGCAGCACGCGACATAGCTTTGCAGACGATAAATGTAACCGTCTCAGAGAGAAAAGCGGCCAATGTGACGATCTCGCTTTAAGTCGATTCGGTAACAAATGACGATAACGGACGGATTTCTCAGGTTTTTACACCATATGAACACTTTTCACATTCTCCCGTGCAACGCGGCTGCTAGTCCTCCTTTCATGCAAAATCTTAAGGTCCTAGGTCTTATCCAAGCCACCAAAGCCGGCTAAAAAGTGAATAATCGATAATATAAACTTGAATTGTACTACTTCTTACTGGCTATTACTTCAACTTAGAAGCTTCTTCTGTGTTCTACTATGGTGCTTTTAGTGTGCCCGCATACCGCAGCACGCGACATAGCTTTGGAGACGATAAATGTAACCGTTTCAGAGAGAAGAGCGGCCAATGTGACGATCTGGCTTTAAATCGATTCGATAACAAATGACGAAAACGGACGGATTTCTCAGGTTTTTACTACATATGAACACTTTTCACATTCTCCCGTGCAACGCGGCTGCTAGTCTTCCTTTCATGCAAAATCTTAAGGTCCTAAGTCATGTCCAAGCGACCAAAGCCGGCATAAAAGTGATTAGTCGACAACTAAAACATAAATAGTACTACTTCTTACTGGCTATTACTTCAATTTAGAAGCTTCTTCTGTGTTCTAATATGGTGCTTTTAGTGTCTCCGCATACCGCAGCACGCGACATAGCTTTGCAGACGATAAATGTAACCGTTTCAGAGAGAAGAGCGGCCAATGTGACGATCTGGCTTTAAGTCGTTTCGATAACAAATGACGAAAACGGACGGATTTCTCAGGTTTTTACTCCATATGAACACTTTTCACATTCTCCCGTGCAACGCGGCTGCTAGTCCTCCTTTCATGCAAAATCTTAAGGTCCTAGGTCTTATCCAAGCCACCAAAGCCGGCTAAAAAGTGAATAATCGATAATATAAACTTGAATTGTACTACTTCTTACTGGCTATTACTTCAACTTAGAAGCTTCTTCTGTGTTCTACTATGGTGCTTTTAGTGTGCCCGCATACCGCAGCACGCGACATAGCTTTGCAGGCGATAAATGTAACCGTTTCAGAGAGAAGAGCGGCCAATGTGACGATCTGGCTTTAAATCGATTCGATAACAAATGACGAAAACGGACGGATTTCTCAGGTTTTTACTACATATGAACACTTTTCACATTCTCCCGTGCAACGCGGCTGCTAGTCTTCCTTTCATGCAAAATCTTAAGGTCCTAAGTCATGTCCAAGCGACCAAAGCCGGCATAAAAGTGATTAGTCGACAACTAAAACATAAATAGTACTACTTCTTACTGGCTATTACTTCAATTTAGAAGCTTCTTCTGTGTTCTAATATGGTGCTTTTAGTGTCTCCGCATACCGCAGCACGCGACATAGCTTTGCAGGCGATAAATGTAACCGTCTCAGAGAGAAAAGCGGCCAATGTGACGATCTGGCTTTAAGTCGATTCGATAACAAATGACGATAACGGACGGATTTATCAGGTTTTTACTTCATATGATCACTTTTCACATTCTCCCGTGCAACGCGGCTGCTAGTCTTCCTTTCATGCAAAATCTTAAGGTCCTAGGTCTTATCCAAGCCACCAAAGCCGGCTAAAAAGTGAATAATCGATAATTAAAACTTGAATTGTACTACTTCTTACTGGCTATTACTTCAACTTAGAAACTTCTTCTGTGTTCTACTATGGTGCTTTTAGTGTTCCCGCATACCGCAGCACGCGACATAGCTTTTCAGACGATAAATGTAACCGTCTCAGAGAGAAAAGCGGCCAATGTGACGATCTCGCTTTAAGTCGATTCGATAACAAATGACGATAACGGACGGATTTCTCAGGTTTTTACTCCATATGAAAACTTTTCACATTCTCCCGTGCAACGCGGCTGCTAGTCCTCCTTTCATGCAAAATCTTAAGGTCCTAGGTCTTATCCAAGCCACCAAAGCCGGCTAAAAAGTGAATAATCGATAATATAAACTTGAATTGTACTACTTCTTACTGGCTATTACTTCAACTTAGAAGCTTCTTCTGTGTTCTACTATGGTGCTTTTAGTGTGCCCGCATACCGCAGCACGCGACATAGCTTTGCAGGCGATAAATGTAACCGTTTCAGAGAGAAGAGCGGCCAATGTGACGATCTGGCTTTAAATCGATTCGATAACAAATGACGAAAACGGACGGATTTCTCAGGTTTTTACTACATATGAACACTTTTCACATTCTCCCGTACAACGCGGCTGCTAGTCTTCCTTTCATGCAAAATCTTAAGGTCCTAAGTCATGTCCAAGCGACCAAAGCCGGCATAAAAGTGATTAGTCGACAACTAAAACATAAATAGTACTACTTCTTACTGGCTATTACTTCAATTTAGAAGCTTCTTCTGTGTTCTAATATGGTGCTTTTAGTGTCTCCGCATACCGCAGCACGCGACATAGCTTTGCAGGCGATAAATGTAACCGTCTCAGAGAGAAAAGCGGCCAATGTGACGATCTGGCTTTAAGTCGATTCGATAACAAATGACGATAACGGACGGATTTATCAGGTTTTTACTTCATATGATCACTTTTCACATTCTCCCGTGCAACGCGGCTGCTAGTCTTCCTTTCATGCAAAATCTTAAGGTCCTAGGTCTTATCCAAGCCACCAAAGCCGGCTAAAAAGTGAATAATCGATAATTAAAACTTGAATTGTACTACTTCTTACTGGCTATTACTTCAACTTAGAAACTTCTTCTGTGTTCTACTATGGTGCTTTTAGTGTTCCCGCATACCGCAGCACGCGACATAGCTTTTCAGACGATAAATGTAACCGTCTCAGAGAGAAAAGCGGCCAATGTGACGATCTCGCTTTAAGTCGATTCGATAACAAATGACGATAACGGACGGATTTCTCAGGTTTTTACTCCATATGAAAACTTTTCACATTCTCCCGTGCAACGCGGCTGCTAGTCCTCCTTTCATGCAAAATCTTAAGGTCCTAGGTCTTATCCAAGCCACCAAAGCCGGCTAAAAAGTGAATAATCGATAATATAAACTTGAATTGTACTACTTCTTACTGGCTATTACTTCAACTTAGAAGCTTCTTCTGTGTTCTACTATGGTGCTTTTAGTGTGCCCGCATACCGCAGCACGCGACATAGCTTTGCAGGCGATAAATGTAACCGTTTCAGAGAGAAGAGCGGCCAATGTGACGATCTGGCTTTAAATCGATTCGATAACAAATGACGAAAACGGACGGATTTCTCAGGTTTTTACTCCATATGAACACTTTTCACATTCTCCCGTGCAACGCGGCTGCTAGTCTTCCTTTCATGCAAAATCTTAAGGTCCTAAGTCATGTCCAAGCCACCAAAGCCGGAGAAAAAGTGATTAGTCGACAACTAAAACTTAAATAGTACTACTTCTTACTGGCTATTACTTCAATTTAGAAGCTTCTTCTGTGTTCTAATATGGTGCTTTTAGTGTCTCCGCAGACCGCAGCACGCGACATAGCTTTGCTGACGATAAATGTAACCGTCTCAGAGAGAAAAGCGGCCAATGTGACGATCTGGCTTTAAGTCGTTTCGATAACAAATGACGAAAACGGACGGATTTCTCAGATTTTTACTACATATGAACACTTTTCACATTCTCCCATGCAACGCGGCTGCTAGTCCTCCTTTCATGCAGAATCTTAAGGTCCTAGGTCATGTTCAAACCACCAAAGACGGCTAAAAAGTTAATAATCGATAACTAAAACTTGAATTGTACTACTTCTTACTGGCTATTACTTCAACTTAGAAGCTTCTTCTGTATTCTACTATTGTGCTTCTAGTGTTTCCGCATACCGCAGCACGCGACATAGCTTTGCAGACGATAAATGTAACCGTCTCAGAGAGAAAAGCGGCCAATGTGACGATCTCGCTTTAAGTCGATTCGATAACAAATGACGATAACGGACGGATTTCTCAGGTTTTTACTACATATGAACACTTTTCACATTCTCCCGTGCAACGCGGCTGCTAGTCCTCCTTTCATGCAAAATCTTAAGGTCCTAGGTCTTATCCAAGCCACCAAAGCCGGCTAAACAGTGAATAATCGATAATATAAACTTGAATTGTACTACTTCTTACTGGCTATTACTTCAACTTAGAAGCATCTTCTGTGTTCTACTATGGTGCTTTTAGTGTGCCCGCATACCGCAGCACGCGACATAGCTTTGGAGACGATAAATGTAACCGTTTCAGAGAGAAGAGCGGCCAATGTGACGATCTGGCTTTAAATCGATTCGATAACAAATGACGAAAACGGACGGATTTCTCAGGTTTTTACTACATATGAACACTTTTCACATTCTCCCTTGCAACGCGGCTGCTAGTCTTCCTTTCATGCAAAATCTTAAGGTCCTAAGTCATGTCCAAGCGACCAAAGCCGGCATAAAAGTGATTAGTCGACAACTAAAACATAAATAGTACTACTTCTTACTGGCTATTACTTCAATTTAGAAGCTTCTTCTGTGTTCTAATATGGTGCTTTTAGTGTCTCCGCATACCGCTGCACGCGACATAGCTTTGCTGACGATAAATGTAACCGTCTCAGAGAGAAAAGCGGCCAATGTGACGATCTGGCTTTAAGTCGTTTCGATAACAAATGACGAAAACGGACGGATTTATCAGGTTTTTACTACATATGAACACTTTTCACATTCTCCCATGCAACGCGGCTGCTAGTCCTCCTTTCATGCAGAATCTTAAGGTCCTAGGTCATGTTCAAACCACCAAAGACGGCTAAAAAGTTAATAATCGATAACTAAAACTTGAATTGTACTACTTCTTACTGGCTATTACTTCAACTTAGAAGCTTCTTCTGTGTTCTACTATGGTGCTTTTAGTGTTCCCGCATACCGCAGCACGCGACATAGCTTTGCAGACGATAAATGTAACCGTTTCAGAGAGAAGAGCGGCTAATGTGACGATCTGGCTTTAAATCGATTCGATAACAAATGACGAAAACGGAAGGATTTCTCAGGTTTTTACTACATATGAACTCTTTTCACATTCTCCCGTGCAACGCGGCTGCTAGTCTTCCTTTCATGCAAACTCTTAAGGTCCTAAGTCATGTCGAAGCCACCAAATCCGGCTAAAAAGTGGTTAATCGACAACTAAAACTTAAATAGTACTACTTCTTACTGGCTATTACTTCAATTTAGAAGCTTCTTCTGTGTTCTAATATGGTGCTTTTAGTGTCTCCGCATACCGCAGCACGCGACATAGCTTTGCTGACGATAAATGTAACCGTCTCAGAGAGAAAAGCGGCCAATGTGACGATCTCGCTTTAAGTCGATTCGATAACAAATGACGATAACGGACGGATTTCTCAGGTTTTTACTACATATGAACACTTTTCACATTCTCCCGTGCAACGCGGCTGCTAGTCCTCCTTTCATGCAAAATCTTAAGGTCCTAGGTCTTATCCAAGCCACCAAAGCCGGCTAAAAAGTGAATAATCGATAATTAAAACTTGAATTGTACTACTTCTTACTGGCTATTACTTCAACTTAGAAACTTCTTCTGTGTTCTACTATGGTGCTTTTAGTGTTCCCGCATACCGCAGCACGCGACATAGCTTTTCAGACGATAAATGTAACCGTCTCAGAGAGAAAAGCGGCCAATGTGACGATCTCGCTTTAAGTCGATTCGATAACAAATGACGATAACGGACGGATTTCTCAGGTTTTTACTCCATATGAAAACTTTTCACATTCTCCCGTGCAACGCGGCTGCTAGTCCTCCTTTCATGCAAAATCTTAAGGTCCTAGGTCTTATCCAAGCCACCAAAGCCGGCTAAAAAGTGAATAATCGATAATATAAACTTGAATTGTACTACTTCTTACTGGCTATTACTTCAACTTAGAAGCTTCTTCTGTGTTCTACTATGGTGCTTTTAGTGTGCCCGCATACCGCAGCACGCGACATAGCTTTGCAGGCGATAAATGTAACCGTTTCAGAGAGAAGAGCGGCCAATGTGACGATCTGGCTTTAAATCGATTCGATAACAAATGACGAAAACGGACGGATTTCTCAGGTTTTTACTACATATGAACACTTTTCACATTCTCCCGTACAACGCGGCTGCTAGTCTTCCTTTCATGCAAAATCTTAAGGTCCTAAGTCATGTCCAAGCGACCAAAGCCGGCATAAAAGTGATTAGTCGACAACTAAAACATAAATAGTACTACTTCTTACTGGCTATTACTTCAATTTAGAAGCTTCTTCTGTGTTCTAATATGGTGCTTTTAGTGTCTCCGCATACCGCAGCACGCGACATAGCTTTGCAGGCGATAAATGTAACCGTCTCAGAGAGAAAAGCGGCCAATGTGACGATCTGGCTTTAAGTCGATTCGATAACAAATGACGATAACGGACGGATTTATCAGGTTTTTACTTCATATGATCACTTTTCACATTCTCCCGTGCAACGCGGCTGCTAGTCTTCCTTTCATGCAAAATCTTAAGGTCCTAGGTCTTATCCAAGCCACCAAAGCCGGCTAAAAAGTGAATAATCGATAATTAAAACTTGAATTGTACTACTTCTTACTGGCTATTACTTCAACTTAGAAACTTCTTCTGTGTTCTACTATGGTGCTTTTAGTGTTCCCGCATACCGCAGCACGCGACATAGCTTTTCAGACGATAAATGTAACCGTCTCAGAGAGAAAAGCGGCCAATGTGACGATCTCGCTTTAAGTCGATTCGATAACAAATGACGATAACGGACGGATTTCTCAGGTTTTTACTCCATATGAAAACTTTTCACATTCTCCCGTGCAACGCGGCTGCTAGTCCTCCTTTCATGCAAAATCTTAAGGTCCTAGGTCTTATCCAAGCCACCAAAGCCGGCTAAAAAGTGAATAATCGATAATATAAACTTGAATTGTACTACTTCTTACTGGCTATTACTTCAACTTAGAAGCTTCTTCTGTGTTCTACTATGGTGCTTTTAGTGTGCCCGCATACCGCAGCACGCGACATAGCTTTGCAGGCGATAAATGTAACCGTTTCAGAGAGAAGAGCGGCCAATGTGACGATCTGGCTTTAAATCGATTCGATAACAAATGACGAAAACGGACGGATTTCTCAGGTTTTTACTCCATATGAACACTTTTCACATTCTCCCGTGCAACGCGGCTGCTAGTCTTCCTTTCATGCAAAATCTTAAGGTCCTAAGTCATGTCCAAGCCACCAAAGCCGGAGAAAAAGTGATTAGTCGACAACTAAAACTTAAATAGTACTACTTCTTACTGGCTATTACTTCAATTTAGAAGCTTCTTCTGTGTTCTAATATGGTGCTTTTAGTGTCTCCGCAGACCGCAGCACGCGACATAGCTTTGCTGACGATAAATGTAACCGTCTCAGAGAGAAAAGCGGCCAATGTGACGATCTGGCTTTAAGTCGTTTCGATAACAAATGACGAAAACGGACGGATTTCTCAGATTTTTACTACATATGAACACTTTTCACATTCTCCCATGCAACGCGGCTGCTAGTCCTCCTTTCATGCAGAATCTTAAGGTCCTAGGTCATGTTCAAACCACCAAAGACGGCTAAAAAGTTAATAATCGATAACTAAAACTTGAATTGTACTACTTCTTACTGGCTATTACTTCAACTTAGAAGCTTCTTCTGTATTCTACTATTGTGCTTCTAGTGTTTCCGCATACCGCAGCACGCGACATAGCTTTGCAGACGATAAATGTAACCGTCTCAGAGAGAAAAGCGGCCAATGTGACGATCTCGCTTTAAGTCGATTCGATAACAAATGACGATAACGGACGGATTTCTCAGGTTTTTACTACATATGAACACTTTTCACATTCTCCCGTGCAACGCGGCTGCTAGTCCTCCTTTCATGCAAAATCTTAAGGTCCTAGGTCTTATCCAAGCCACCAAAGCCGGCTAAACAGTGAATAATCGATAATATAAACTTGAATTGTACTACTTCTTACTGGCTATTACTTCAACTTAGAAGCATCTTCTGTGTTCTACTATGGTGCTTTTAGTGTGCCCGCATACCGCAGCACGCGACATAGCTTTGGAGACGATAAATGTAACCGTTTCAGAGAGAAGAGCGGCCAATGTGACGATCTGGCTTTAAATCGATTCGATAACAAATGACGAAAACGGACGGATTTCTCAGGTTTTTACTACATATGAACACTTTTCACATTCTCCCTTGCAACGCGGCTGCTAGTCTTCCTTTCATGCAAAATCTTAAGGTCCTAAGTCATGTCCAAGCGACCAAAGCCGGCATAAAAGTGATTAGTCGACAACTAAAACATAAATAGTACTACTTCTTACTGGCTATTACTTCAATTTAGAAGCTTCTTCTGTGTTCTAATATGGTGCTTTTAGTGTCTCCGCATACCGCTGCACGCGACATAGCTTTGCTGACGATAAATGTAACCGTCTCAGAGAGAAAAGCGGCCAATGTGACGATCTGGCTTTAAGTCGTTTCGATAACAAATGACGAAAACGGACGGATTTATCAGGTTTTTACTACATATGAACACTTTTCACATTCTCCCATGCAACGCGGCTGCTAGTCCTCCTTTCATGCAGAATCTTAAGGTCCTAGGTCATGTTCAAACCACCAAAGACGGCTAAAAAGTTAATAATCGATAACTAAAACTTGAATTGTACTACTTCTTACTGGCTATTACTTCAACTTAGAAGCTTCTTCTGTGTTCTACTATGGTGCTTTTAGTGTTCCCGCATACCGCAGCACGCGACATAGCTTTGCAGACGATAAATGTAACCGTTTCAGAGAGAAGAGCGGCTAATGTGACGATCTGGCTTTAAATCGATTCGATAACAAATGACGAAAACGGAAGGATTTCTCAGGTTTTTACTACATATGAACTCTTTTCACATTCTCCCGTGCAACGCGGCTGCTAGTCTTCCTTTCATGCAAACTCTTAAGGTCCTAAGTCATGTCGAAGCCACCAAATCCGGCTAAAAAGTGGTTAATCGACAACTAAAACTTAAATAGTACTACTTCTTACTGGCTATTACTACAATGTAGAAGCTTCTTCTGTGTTCTAATATGGTGCTTTTAGTGTCTCCGCATACCGCAGCACGCGACATAGCTTTGCTGACGATAAATGTAACCGTCTCAGAGAGAAAAGCGGCCAATGTGACGATCTGGCTTTAAGTGGATTCGATAACAAATACGAAACCGGACGGATTTCTCAGGTTTTTACTACATATGAACACTTTTCACATTCTCCCGTGCAACGCGGCTGCTAGTCCTCCTTTCATGCAAATTCTTAAGGTCCTAGGTCATGTCCAAGCCACCAAAGCGGGCTAAAAAGTGAATAATCGACAACTAAAACTTGAATTGTACTACTTCTTACTGGCTATTACTTCAACTTAGAAGTTTCTTCTGTGTTCTAATATTGTGCTTTTTGTGTCTCCGCATACCGCAGCACGCGACATAGCATTGCAGACGATAAATGTAACCGTCTCAGAGAGAAAAGCGGCCAATGTGACGATCTCGCTTTAAGTCGATTCGATAACAAATGACGATAACGGACGGATTTCTCAGGTTTTTACACCATATGAACACTTTTCACATTCTACCATGCAACGCGGCTGCTAGTCCTCCTTTCATGCAAAATCTTAAGGTCCTAGGTCTTATCCAAGCCACCAAAGCCGGCTAAAAAGTGAATAATCGATAATATAAAATTGAATTGTACTACTTCTTACTGGCTATTACTTCAACTTAGAAGCTTCTTCTGTGTTCTACTATGGTGCTTTTAGTGTGCCCGCATACCGCAGCACGCGACATAGCTTTGGAGACGATAAATGTAACCGTTTCAGAGAGAAGAGCGGCCAATGTGACGATCTGGCTTTAAATCGATTCGATAACAAATGACGAAAACGGACGGATTTCTCAGGTTTTTACTACATATGAACACTTTTCACATTCTCCCGTGCAACGCGGCTGCTAGTCTTCCTTTCATGCAAAATCTTAAGGTCCTAAGTCATGTCCAAGCGACCAAAGCCGGCATAAAAGTGATTAGTCGACAACTAAAACATAAATAGTACTACTTCTTACTGGCTATTACTTCAACTTAGAAGCTTCTTCTGTGTTCTACTATGGTGCTTTTAGTGTTCCCGCATACCGCAGCACGCGACATAGCTTTGCAGACGATAAATGTAACCGTTTCAGAGAGAAGAGCGGCTAATGTGACGATCTGGCTTTAAATCGATTCGATAACAAATGACGAAAACGGAAGGATTTCTCAGGTTTTTACTACATATGAACTCTTTTCACATTCTCCCGTGCAACGCGGCTGCTAGTCTTCCTTTCATGCAAACTCTTAAGGTCCTAAGTCATGTCGAAGCCACCAAATCCGGCTAAAAAGTGGTTAATCGACAACTAAAACTTAAATAGTACTACTTCTTACTGGCTATTACTTCAATTTAGAAGCTTCTTCTGTGTTCTAATATGGTGCTTTTAGTGTCTCCGCATACCGCAGCACGCGACATAGCTTTGCTGACGATAAATGTAACCGTCTCAGAGAGAAAAGCGGCCAATGTGACGATCTGGCTTTAAGTCGTTTCGATAACAAATGACGAAAACGGACGGATTTCTCAGGTTTTTACTACATATGAACACTTTTCACATTCTCCCATGCAACGCGGCTGCTAGTCCTCCATTCATGCAGAATCTTAAGGTCCTAGGTCATGTTCAAACCACCAAAGACGGCTAAAAAGTTAATAATCGATAACTAAAACTTGAATTGTACTACTTCTTACTGGCTATTACTTCAACTTAGAAGCTTCTTCTGTATTCTACTATTGTGCTTTTAGTGTTTCCGCATACCGCAGCACGCGACATAGCTTTGCAGACAATAAATGTAACCGTCTCAGAGAGAAAAGCGGCCAATGTGACGATCTGGCTTTAAGTCGATTCAATAACAAATGACGATAACGGACGGATTTCTGAGGGTTTTAACTACATATGAACACTTTTCACATTCTCCCGTGCAACGCGGCTGCTAGTCCTCCTTTCATGCAAAATCTTAAGGTCCAAGGTCTTATCCAAGCCACCAAAGCCGGCTAAAAAGTGAATAATCTATAATTAAAACTTGAATTGAACTACTTCTTACTGGCTATTGCTTCAACTTAGAAGCTTCTTCTGTGTTCTACTATGGTGCTTTAAGTGTCTCCGTATACGGCAGCACGCGACATAGCTTTGCAGACGATAAATGTAACCGTCTCAGAGAGAATAGTGGCCAATGTGACGATCTGGCTTTAAATGGATTCGATAACAAATACGAAACCGGACGGATTTCCCAGGTTTTTACTACATATAAACACTTTTCACATTCTCCCGTGCAACGCGGCTGCTAGTCCTCCTTTCATGCAAAATCTTAAGGTCCTAGGTCATGTCCAAGCCACCAAAGCCGGCTAAAAAGTGAATAATCGACAACTAAAACTTGAATTGTACTACTTCTTACTGGCTATTACTTCAACTTAGAAGTTTCTTCTGTGTTCTAATATGGTGCTTTTTGTGTCTCCGCATACCGCAGCCCGCGACATAGCATTGCAGACGATAAATGTAACCGTCTCAGAGAGAAAAGCGGCCAATGTGACGATCTCGCTATAAGTCGATTCGATAACAAATGACGATAACGGACGGATTTCTCAGGTTTTTACACCATATGAACACTTTTCACATTCTCCCATGCAACGCGGCTGCTAGTCCTCCTTTCATGCAAAATCTTAAGGTCCTAGGTCTTATCCAAGCCACCAAAGCCGGCTAAAAAGTGAATAATCGATAATATAAACTTGAATTGTACTACTTCTTACTGGCTATTACTTCAACTTAGAAGCTTCTTCTGTGTTCTACTATGGTGCTTTTAGTGTGCCCGCATACCGCAACATTCGACATAGCTTTGCAGACGATAAATGTAACCGTTTCAGAGAGAAGAGCGGCCAATGTGACGATCTGGCTTTAAATCGATTCGATAACAAATGACGAAAACGGACGGATTTCTCAGGTTTTTACTACATATGAACACTTTTCACATTCTCCCGTGCAACGCGGCTGCTAGTCTTCCTTTCATGCAAAATCTTAAGGTCCTAAGTCATGTCCAAGCGACCAAAGCCGGCATAAAAGTGATTAGTCGACAACTAAAACATAAATAGTACTACTTCTTACTGGCTATTACTTCAATTTAGAAGCTTCTTCTGTGTTCTAATATGGTGCTTTTAGTGTCTCCGCATACCGCAGCACGCGACATAGCTTTGCTGACGATAAATGTAACCGTCTCAGAGAGAAAAGCGGCCATTGTGACGATCTGGCTTTAAGTCGATTCGATAACGAATGACGATAACGGACGGATTTATCAGGTTTTTACTTCATATGAACACTTTTCACATTCTCCCGTGCAACGCGGCTGCTAGTCTTCCTTTCATGCAAAATCTTAAGGTCCTAGGTCTTATCCAAGCCACCAAAGCCGGCTAAAAAGTGAATAATCGATAATTAAAACTTGAATTGTACTACTTCTTACTGGCTATTACTTCAACTTAGAAACTTCTTCTGTGTTCTACTATGGTGCTTTTAGTGTTCCCGCATACCGCAGCACGCGACATAGCTTTGCAGACGATAAATGTAACCGTCTCAGAGAGAAAAGCGGCCAATGTGACGATCTCGCTTTAAGTCGATTCGATAACAAATGACGATAACGGACGGATTTCTCAGGTTTTTACTCCATATGAACACTTTTCACATTCTCCCGTGCAACGCGTCTGCTAGTCCTCCTTTCATGCAAAATCTTAAGGTCCTAGGTCTTATCCAAGCCACCAAAGCCGGCTAAAAAGTGAATAATCGATAATATAAACTTTAATTGTACTACTTCTTACTGGCTATTACTTCAACTTAGAAACTTCTTCTGTGTTCTACTATGGTGCTTTTAGTGTGCCCGCATACCGCAGCACGCGACATAGCTTTGCAGGCGATAAATGTAACCGTTTCAGAGAGAAGAGCGGCCAATGTGACGATCTGGCTTTAAATCGATTCGATAACAAATGACGAAAACGGACGGATTTCTCAGGTTTTTACTACATATGAACACTTTTCACATTCTCCCATGCAACGTGGCTGCTAGTCTTCCTTTCATGCAAAATCTTAAGGTCCTAAGTCATGTCCAAGCCACCAAAGCCGGAGAAAAAGTGATTAGTCGACAACTAAAACTTAAATAGTACTACTTCTTACTGGCTATTACTTCAATTTAGAAGCTTCTTCTGTGTTCTAATATGGTGCTTTTAGTGTCTCCGCATACCGCAGCACGCGACATAGCTTTGCAGGCGATAAATGTAACCGTCTCAGAGAGAAAAGCGGCCAATGTGACGATCTGGCTTTAAGTCGATTCGATAACAAATGACGATAACGGACGGATTTCTCAGGTTTTTACTTCATATGAACACTTTTCACATTCTCCGTGCAACGCGGCTGCTAGTCCTCCTTTCATGCAAAATATTAAGGTTCTAGGTCTTATCCAAGCCACCAAAGCCGGCTAAAAAGTGAATAATCGATAATTAAAACTTGAATTGTACTACCTCTTACTGGCTATTACTTCAACTTAGAAGCTTCTTCTGTGTTCTACTATGGTGCTTTTAGTGTTCCCGCATACCGCAGCACGCGACATAGCTTTGCAGACGATAAATGTAACCGTTTTAGAGAGAAGAGCGGCCAATGTGACGATCTGGCTTTAAATCGATTCGATAACAAATGACGAAAACGGACGGATTTCTCAGGTTTTTACTACATATGAACACTTTTCACATTCTCCCGTGCAACGCGGCTGCTAGTCTTCCTTTCATGCAAAATCTTAAGGTCCTAAGTCATGTCCAAGCCACCAAAGCCGGCTAAAAAGTGATTAATCGACAACTAAAACTTAAATAGTACTACTTCTTACTGGGTATTACTTCAATTTAGAAGCTTCTTCTGTGTTCTAATATGGTGCTTCTAGTGTCTCCGCATACCGCAGCACGCGACATAGCTTTGCTGACGATAAATGTAACCGTCTCAGAGAGAAAAGCGGCCAATGTGACGATCTGGCTTTAAGTCGTTTCGATAACAAATGACGAAAACGGACGGATTTCTCAGGTTTTTACTACATATGAACACTTTTCACATTCTCCCATGCAACGCGGCTGCTAGTCCTCCTTTCATGCAGAATCTTAAGGACCTAGGTCATGTTCAAGCCACCAAAGACGGCTAAAAAGTGAATAATCGACAACTAAAACTTGAATTGTACTACTTCTTACTGGCTATTACATCAACTTAGAAGCTTCTTCTGTACTCTACTACGGTGCTTTTAGTGTTTCCGCATACCGCAGCATGCGACATAGCTTTGCAGACGATAAATGTAACCGTCTCAGAGAGAAAAGCGGCCAATGTGACGATCTATCTTTAAGTCGATTCGATTACAAATGACGAAAAGGGACAGATTTCTCAGGTTTTTACTACATATGAACACTTTTCACATTCCCCCGTGCAACGCGGCTGCTAGTCCTCCTTTCATGCAAAATCTTATGGTCCTAGGTCATGTCCAAGCCACCAAAGCCGGCTAAAAAGTGAATAATCGACAACTAAAACTTGAATTGTACTACTTCTTACTGGCTATTACTTCAACTTCGAAGATCCTTCTGTGTTCTAATATGGTGCTTTTAGTGTCTCCACATACCGCAGCACGCGACATAGCTTTGCAGACGATAAATGTAACCGTCTCAGGGAGAAAAGCGGCCAATGTGACGATCTGGCTTTAAGTCGATTCCATAACAAATGTCGAAAATGGTCAGATTTCTCAGGTTTTTACTACATATGAACACTTTCACATTCTCACATGGAACGCGGCTGCTAGTCCTCCTTTCATGCAAAATCTTAAGGTCCTAGGTCATGTACAAGCCACCAAAGCCGGCTAAAAGGTGAATAATCGATAACTTAAACTTCAATTGTACTACTTCTTACTGGCTATTGCTTCAACTTAGAAGCTTCTTCTGTGTTCTACTATGGTGCTTTTAGTGTTTCCGCATACCGCAGCACGCGACATAGCTTTGCAGACGATAAATGTAACCGTCTCAGAGAGAAAAGCGGCCAATGTGACGATCTGGCTTTAAGTCGATTCGATAACAAATGACGAAAACGGACGGATTTCTCAGGTTTTTACTACATATGAACACTTTTCACATTCTCCCGTGCAACGCGGCTGCTAGTCCTCCTTTCATGCAAAATCTTAAGGTCCTAGGTCATGTCCAAGCCACCAAAGCCGGCTAAAAGGTGAATAATCGATAACTAAAACTTGAATTGTACTACTTCTTACTGGCTATTGCTTCAACTTAGAAGCTTCTTCTGTATTCTGCTATGGTGCTTTTAGTGTTTCCTCATACCGCAGCATGCGACATAGCTTTGCAGACGATAAATGTAACCGTCTCAGAGAGAAAAGCGGCCAATGTGACGATCTGGCTTTAAGTCGTTTCGATAACAAATGACGAAAACGGACGGATTTCTCAGGTTTTTACTACATATGAACACTTTTCACATTCTCCCATGAAACGCGGCTGCTAGTCCTCCTTTCATGCAGAATCTTAAGGTCCTAGGTCATGTTCAAACCACCAAAGCCGGCTAAAAAGTTAATAATCGATAACTAAAACTTGAATTGTACTACTTCTTACTGGCTATTACTTCAACTTAGAAGCTTCTTCTGTATTCTACTATTGTGCTTCTAGTGTTTCCGCATACCGCAGCACGCGACATAGCTTTGCAGACGATAAATGTAACCGTCTCAGAGAGAAAAGCGGCCAATGTGACGATCTCGCTTTAAGTCGATTCGATAACAAATGACGATAACGGACGGATTTCTCAGGTTTTGACACCATATGAACACTTTTCACATTCTCCCGTGCAACGCGGCTGCTAGTCCTCCTTTCATGCAAAATCTTAAGGTCCTAGGTCTTATCCAAGCCACCAAAGCCGGCTAAAAAGTGAATAATCGATAATATAAACTTGAATTGTACTACTTCTTACTGGCTATTACTTCACCTTAGAAGCTTCTTCTGTGTTCTACTATGGTGCTTTTAGTGTTCCCGCATACCGCAGCACGCGACATAGCTTTGCAGACGATAAATGTAACCGTTTTAGAGAGAAGAGCGGCCAATGTGACGATCTGGCTTTAAATCGATTCGATAACAAATGACGAAAACGGACGGATTTCTCAGGTTTTTACTACATATGAACACTTTTCACATTCTCCCGTGCAACGCGGCTGCTAGTCTTCCTTTCATGCAAAATCTTAAGGTCCTAAGTCATGTCCAAGCCACCAAAGCCGGCTAAAAAGTGATTAATCGACAACTAAAACTTAAATAGTACTACTTCTTACTGGGTATTACTTCAATTTAGAAGCTTCTTCTGTGTTCTAATATGGTGCTTCTAGTGTCTCCGCATACCGCAGCACGCGACATAGCTTTGCTGACGATAAATGTAACCGTCTCAGAGAGAAAAGCGGCCAATGTGACGATCTGGCTTTAAGTCGTTTCGATAACAAATGACGAAAACGGACGGATTTCTCAGGTTTTTACTACATATGAACACTTTTCACATTCTCCCATGCAACGCGGCTGCTAGTCCTCCTTTCATGCAGAATCTTAAGGACCTAGGTCATGTTCAAGCCACCAAAGACGGCTAAAAAGTGAATAATCGACAACTAAAACTTGAATTGTACTACTTCTTACTGGCTATTACATCAACTTAGAAGCTTCTTCTGTACTCTACTACGGTGCTTTTAGTGTTTCCGCATACCGCAGCATGCGACATAGCTTTGCAGACGATAAATGTAACCGTCTCAGAGAGAAAAGCAGCCAATGTGACGATCTATCTTTAAGTCGATTCGATTACAAATGACGAAAAGGGACAGATTTCTCAGGTTTTTACTACATATGAACACTTTTCACATTCCCCCGTGCAACGCGGCTGCTAGTCCTCCTTTCATGCAAAATCTTATGGTCCTAGGTCATGTCAAAGCCACCAAAGCCGGCTAAAAAGTGAATAATCGACAACTAAAACTTGAATTGTACTACTTCTTACTGGCTATTACTTCAACTTAGAAGATCCTTCTGTGTTCTAATATGGTGCTTTTAGTGTCTCCACATACCGCAGCACGCGACATAGCTTTGCAGACGATAAATGTAACCGTCTCAGGGAGAAAAGCGGCCAATGTGACGATCTGGCTTTAAGTCGATTCCATAACAAATGTCGAAAATGGTCAGATTTCTCAGGTTTTTACTACATATGAACACTTTCACATTCTCACATGGAACGCGGCTGCTAGTCCTCCTTTGATGCAAAATCTTAAGGTCCTAGGTCATGTACAAGCCACCAAAGCCGGCTAAAAGGTGAATAATCGATAACTTAAACTTCAATTGTACTACTTCTTACTGGCTATTGCTTCAACTTAGAAGCTTCTTCTGTGTTCTACTATGGTGCTCTTAGTGTTTCCGCATACCGCAGCACGCGACATAGCTTTGCAGACGATAAATGTAACCGTCTCAGAGAGAAAAGCGGCCAATGTGACGATCTGGCTTTAAGTCGATTCGATAACAAATGACGAAAACGGACGGATTTCTCAGGTTTTTACTACATATGAACACTTTTCACATTCTCCCGTGCAACGCGGCTGCTAGTCCTCCTTTCATGCAAAATCTTAAGGTCCTAGGTCATGTCCAAGCCACCAAAGCCGGCTAAAAGGTGAATAATCGATAACTAAAACTTGAATTGTACTACTTCTTACTGGCTATTGCTTCAACTTAGAAGCTTCTTCTGTATTCTGCTATGGTGCTTTTAGTGTTTCCTCATACCGCAGCATGCGACATAGCTTTGCAGACGATAAATGTAACCGTCTCAGAGAGAAAAGCGGCCAATGTGACGATCTGGCTTTAAGTCGTTTCGATAACAAATGACGAAAACGGACGGATTTCTCAGGTTTTTACTACATATGAACACTTTTCACATTCTCCCATGAAACGCGGCTGCTAGTCCTCCTTTCATGCAGAATCTTAAGGTCCTAGGTCATGTTCAAACCACCAAAGCCGGCTAAAAAGTTTATAATCGATAACTAAAACTTGAATTGTACTACTTCTTACTGGCTATTACTTCAACTTAGAAGCTTCTTCTGTATTCTACTATTGTGCTTCTAGTGTTTCCGCATACCGCAGCACGCGACATAGCTTTGCAGACGATAAATGTAACCGTCTCAGAGAGAAAAGCGGCCAATGTGACGATCTCGCTTTAAGTCGATTCGATAACAAATGACGATAACGGACGGATTTCTCAGGTTTTGACACCATATGAACACTTTTCACATTCTCCCGTGCAACGCGGCTGCTAGTCCTCCTTTCATGCAAAATCTTAAGGTCCTAGGTCTTATCCAAGCCACCAAAGCCGGCTAAAAAGTGAATAATCGATAATATAAACTTGAATTGTACTACTTCTTACTGGCTATTACTTCAACTTAGAAGCTTCTTCTGTGTTCTACTATGGTGCTTTTAGTGTGCCCGCATACCGCAGCACGCGACATAGCTTTGGAGACGATAAATGTAACCGTTTCAGAGAGAAGAGCGGCCAATGTGACGATCTGGCTTTAAATCGATTCGATAACAAATGACGGAAACGGACGGATTTCTCAGGTTTTTACTACATATGAACACTTTTCACATTCTCCCGTGCAACGCGGCTGCTAGTCTTCCTTTCATGCAAAATCTTAAGGTCCTAAGTCATGTCCAAGCGACCAAAGCCGGCATAAAAGTGATTAGTCGACAACTAAAACATAAATAGTACTACTTCTTACTGGCTATTACTTCAACTTAGAAGCTTCTTCTGTGTTCTACTATGGTGCTTTTAGTGTTCCCGCATACCGCAGCACGCGACATAGCTTTGCAGACGATAAATGTAACCGTTTCAGAGAGAAGAGCGGCTAATGTGACGATCTGGCTTTAAATCGATTCGATAACAAATGACGAAAACGGAAGGATTTCTCAGGTTTTTACTACATATGAACTCTTTTCACATTCTCCCGTGCAACGCGGCTGCTAGTCTTCCTTTCATGCAAACTCTTAAGGTCCTAAGTCATGTCGAAGCCACCAAATCCGGCTAAAAAGTGGTTAATCGACAACTAAAACTTAAATAGTACTACTTCTTACTGGCTATTACTTCAATTTAGAAGCTTCTTCTGTGTTCTAATATGGTGCTTTTAGTGTCTCCGCATACCGCAGCACGCGACATAGCTTTGCTGACGATAAATGTAACCGTCTCAGAGAGAAAAGCGGCCAATGTGACGATCTGGCTTTAAGTGGATTCGATAACAAATACGAAACCGGACGGATTTCTCAGGTTTTTACTACATATGAACACTTTTCACATTCTCCCGTGCAACGCGGCTGCTAGTCCTCCTTTCATGCAAATTCTTAAGGTCCTAGGTCATGTCCAAGCCACCAAAGCCGGCTAAAAAGTGAATAATCGACAACTAAAACTTGAATTGTACTACTTCTTACTGGCTATTACTTCAACTTAGAAGTTTCTTCTGTGTTCTAATATGGTGCTTTTAGTGTCTCCGCATACCGCAGCACGCGACATAGCTTTGCAGGCGATAAATGTAACCGTCTCAGAGAGAAAAGCGGCCAATGTGACGATCTGGCTTTAAGTCGATTCGATAACAAATGACGATAACGGACGGATTTCTCAGGTTTTTACTTCATATGAACACTTTTCACATTCTCCCGTGCAACGCGGCTGCTAGTCCTCCTTTCATGCAAAATCTTAAGGTCCTAGGTCTTATCCAAGCCACCAAAGCCGGCTAAAAAGTGATTAATCGATAATTAAAACTTGAATTGTACTACTTCTTACTGGCTATTACTTCAACTTAGAAGCTTCTTCTGTGTTCTACTATGGTGCTTTTAGTGTTCCCGCATACCGCAGCACGCGACATAGCTTTGCAGACGATAAATGTAACCGTTTCAGAGAGAAGAGCGGCCAATGTGACGATCTGGCTTTAAATCGATTCGATAACAAATGACGAAAACGGACGGATTTCTCAGGTTTTTACTACATATGAACACTTTTCACATTCTCCCGTGCAACGCGGCTGCTAGTGTTCCTTTCATGCAAAATCTTAAGGTCCTAAGTCATGTCCAAGCCACCAAAGCCGGCTAAAAAGTGAATAATCGACAACTAAAACTTGAATTGTACTACTTCTTACTGGCTATTACTTCAATTTAGAAGCTTCTTCTGTGTTCTAATATGGTGCTTCTAGTGTCTCCGCATACCGCAGCACGCGACATAGCTTTGCTGACGATAAATGTAACCGTCTCAGAGAGAAAAGCGGCCAATGTGACGATCTGGCTTTAAGTCGTTTCGATAACAAATGACGAAAACGGACGGATTTCTCAGGTTTTTACTACATATGAACACTTTTCACATTCTCCCATGCAACGCGGCTGCTAGTCCTCCTTTCATGCAGAATCGTAAGGTCCTAGGTCATGTTCAAGCCACCAAAGACGGCTAAAAAGTGAATAATCGACAACTAAAACTTGAATTGTACTACTTCTTACTGGCTATTACATCAACTTAGAAGCTTCTTCTGTACTCTACTATGGTGCTTTTAGTGTTTCCGCATACCGCAGCATGCGACATAGCTTTGCAAACGATAAATGTAACCGTCTCAGAGAGAAAAGCGGCCAATGTGACGATCTATCTTTAAGTCGATTCGATTACAAATGACGAAAAGGGACGGATTTCTCAGGTTTTTACTACATATGAACACTTTTCACATTCTCCCGGGCAACGCGGCTCCTAGTCCTCCTTTCATGCAAAATCTTATGGTCCTAGGTCATGTCCAAGCCACCAAAGCCGGCTAAAAAGTGAATAATCGACAACTAAAACTTGAATTGTACTACTTCTTACTGGCTATTACTTCAACTTAGAAGATCCTTCTGTGTTCTAATATGGTGCTTTTAGTGTCTCCACATACCGCAGCACGCGACATAGCTTTGCAGACGATAAATGTAACCGTCTCAGGGAGAAAAGCGGCCAATGTGACGATCTGGCTTTAAGTCGATTCCATAACAAATGTCGAAAATGGTCAGATTTCTCAGGTTTTTACTACATATGAACACTTTCACATTCTCCCATGAAACGCGGCTGCTAGTCCTCCTTTCATGCAGAATCTTAAGGTCCTAGGTCATGTTCAAACCACCAAAGCCGGCTAAAAAGTTAATAATCGATAACTAAAACTTGAATTGTACTACTTCTTACTGGCTATTACTTCAACTTAGAAGCTTCTTCTGTATTCTACTATTGTGCTTCTAGTGTTTCCGCATACCGCAGCACGCGACATAGCTTTGCAGACGATAAATGTAACCGTCTCAGAGAGAAAAGCGGCCAATGTGACGATCTCGCTTTAAGTCGATTCGATAACAAATGACGATAACGGACGGATTTCTCAGGTTTTGACACCATATGAACACTTTTCACATTCTCCCGTGCAACGCGGCTGCTAGTCCTCCTTTCATGCAAAATCTTAAGGTCCTAGGTCTTATCCAAGCCACCAAAGCCGGCTAAAAAGTGAATAATCGATAATATAAACTTGAATTGTACTACTTCTTACTGGCTATTACTTCAACTTAGAAGCTTCTTCTGTGTTCTACTATGGTGCTTTTAGTGTGCCCGCATACCGCAGCACGCGACATAGCTTTGGAGACGATAAATGTAACCGTTTCAGAGAGAAGAGCGGCCAATGTGACGATCTGGCTTTAAATCGATTCGATAACAAATGACGGAAACGGACGGATTTCTCAGGTTTTTACTACATATGAACACTTTTCACATTCTCCCGTGCAACGCGGCTGCTAGTCTTCCTTTCATGCAAAATCTTAAGGTCCTAAGTCATGTCCAAGCGACCAAAGCCGGCATAAAAGTGATTAGTCGACAACTAAAACATAAATAGTACTACTTCTTACTGGCTATTACTTCAACTTAGAAGCTTCTTCTGTGTTCTACTATGGTGCTTTTAGTGTTCCCGCATACCGCAGCACGCGACATAGCTTTGCAGACGATAAATGTAACCGTTTCAGAGAGAAGAGCGGCTAATGTGACGATCTGGCTTTAAATCGATTCGATAACAAATGACGAAAACGGAAGGATTTCTCAGGTTTTTACTACATATGAACTCTTTTCACATTCTCCCGTGCAACGCGGCTGCTAGTCTTCCTTTCATGCAAACTCTTAAGGTCCTAAGTCATGTCGAAGCCACCAAATCCGGCTAAAAAGTGGTTAATCGACAACTAAAACTTAAATAGTACTACTTCTTACTGGCTATTACTTCAATTTAGAAGCTTCTTCTGTGTTCTAATATGGTGCTTTTAGTGTCTCCGCATACCGCAGCACGCGACATAGCTTTGCTGACGATAAATGTAACCGTCTCAGAGAGAAAAGCGGCCAATGTGACGATCTGGCTTTAAGTGGATTCGATAACAAATACGAAACCGGACGGATTTCTCAGGTTTTTACTACATATGAACACTTTTCACATTCTCCCGTGCAACGCGGCTGCTAGTCCTCCTTTCATGCAAATTCTTAAGGTCCTAGGTCATGTCCAAGCCACCAAAGCCGGCTAAAAAGTGAATAATCGACAACTAAAACTTGAATTGTACTACTTCTTACTGGCTATTACTTCAACTTAGAAGTTTCTTCTGTGTTCTAATATGGTGCTTTTAGTGTCTCCGCATACCGCAGCACGCGACATAGCTTTGCAGGCGATAAATGTAACCGTCTCAGAGAGAAAAGCGGCCAATGTGACGATCTGGCTTTAAGTCGATTCGATAACAAATGACGATAACGGACGGATTTCTCAGGTTTTTACTTCATATGAACACTTTTCACATTCTCCCGTGCAACGCGGCTGCTAGTCCTCCTTTCATGCAAAATCTTAAGGTCCTAGGTCTTATCCAAGCCACCAAAGCCGGCTAAAAAGTGATTAATCGATAATTAAAACTTGAATTGTACTACTTCTTACTGGCTATTACTTCAACTTAGAAGCTTCTTCTGTGTTCTACTATGGTGCTTTTAGTGTTCCCGCATACCGCAGCACGCGACATAGCTTTGCAGACGATAAATGTAACCGTTTCAGAGAGAACAGCGGCCAATGTGACGATCTGGCTTTAAATCGATTCGATAACAAATGACGAAAACGGACGGATTTCTCAGGTTTTTACTACATATGAACACTTTTCACATTCTCCCGTGCAACGCGGCTGCTAGTGTTCCTTTCATGCAAAATCTTAAGGTCCTAAGTCATGTCCAAGCCACCAAAGCCGGCTAAAAAGTGATTAATCGACAACTAAAACTTATAGTACTACTTCTTACTGGCTATTACTTCAATTTAGAAGCTTCTTCTGTGTTCTAATATGGTGCTTCTAGTGTCTCCGCATACCGCAGCACGCGACATAGCTTTGCTGACGATAAATGTAACCGTCTCAGAGAGAAAAGCGGCCAATGTGACGATCTGGCTTTAAGTCGTTTCGATAACAAATGACGAAAACGGACGGATTTCTCAGGTTTTTACTACATATGAACACTTTTCACATTCTCCCATGCAACGCGGCTGCTAGTCCTCCTTTCATGCAGAATCGTAAGGTCCTAGGTCATGTTCAAGCCACCAAAGACGGCTAAAAAGTGAATAATCGACAACTAAAACTTGAATTGTACTACTTCTTACTGGCTATTACATCAACTTAGAAGCTTCTTCTGTACTCTACTATGGTGCTTTTAGTGTTTCCGCATACCGCAGCATGCGACATAGCTTTGCAGACGATAAATGTAACCGTCTCAGAGAGAAAAGCGGCCAATGTGACGATCTATCTTTAAGTCGATTCGATTACAAATGACGAAAAGGGACGGATTTCTCAGGTTTTTACTACATATGAACACTTTTCACATTCTCCCGGGCAACGAGGCTGCTAGTCCTCCTTTCATGCAAAATCTTATGGTCCTAGGTCATGTCCAAGCCACCAAAGCCGGCTAAAAAGTGAATAATCGACAACTAAAACTTGAATTGTACTACTTCTTACTGGCTATTACTTCAACTTAGAAGATCCTTCTGTGTTCTAATATGGTGCTTTTAGTGTCTCCACATACCGCAGCACGCGACATAGCTTTGCAGACGATAAATGTAACCGTCTCAGGGAGAAAAGCGGCCAATGTGACGATCTGGCTTTAAGTCGATTCCATAACAAATGTCGAAAATGGTCAGATTTCTCAGGTTTTTACTACATATGAACACTTTCACATTCTCACATGCAACGCGGCTGCTAGTCCTCCTTTCATGCAAAATCTTAAGGTCCTAGGTCATGTACAAGCCACCAAAGCCGGCTAAAAGGTGAATAATCGATAACTTAAACTTCAATTGTACTACTTCTTACTGGCTATTGCTTCAACTTAGAAGCTTCTTCTGTGTTCTACTATGGTGCTTTTAGTGTTTCCGCATACCGCAGCACGCGACATAGCTTTGCAGACGATAAATGTAACCGTCTCAGAGTGAAAAGCGGCCAATGTGACGATCTGGCTTTAAGTCGATTCGATAACAAATGACGAAAACGGACGGATTTCTCAGGTTTTTACTACGTATGAACACTTTTCACATTCTCCCGTGCAACGCGGCTGCTAGTCCTCCTTTCATGCAAAATCTTAAGGTCCTAGGTCATGTCCAAGCCACCAAAGCCGGCTAAAAGGTGAATAATCGATAACTAAAACTTTAATTGTACTACTTCTTACTGGCTATTACTTCAACTTAGAAGTTCTTCTGTGTTCTACTATGGTGCTTTTAGTGTCTCCGCATACGGCAGCACGCGACATAGCTTTGCAGACGATAAATGTAACAGTCTCAGAGAGAAAAGCGGCCAATGTGACGATCTGGCTTTAAGTGCATTCGATAACAAAGACGAAACCGGACGGATTTCTCAGGTTTCTACTACATATGAACACTTTTCACATTCTCCCGTGCAACGCGACTGATAGTCCTCCTTTCATGCAAAATCTTAAGGTCCTAGGTCATGTCCAAGCCACCAAAGCCGGCTAAAGAGTGAATAATCGACAACTAAAACTTGAATTGTACTACTTCTTACTGGCTATTACTTCAACTTAGAAGTTTCTTCTGTGTTCTAATATGGTGCTTTTAATGTTCCCGCATACCGCAGCACGCGACATAGCTTTGCAGACGATAAATGTAACCGTTTCAGAGAGAAGAGCGGCCAATGTGACGATCTGGCTTTAAATCGATTCGATAACAAATGACGAAAACGGACGGATTTCTCAGGTTTTTACTACATATGAACACTTTTCACATTCTCCCATGCAACGCGGCTGCTAGTCCTCCTTTCATGCAGAATCTTAAGGTCCTAGGTCATGTTCAAGCCACCAAAGACGGCTAAAAAGTGAATAATCGATAACTAAAACTTGAATTGTACTACTTCATACTGGCTATTACTTCAACTTAGAAGCTTCTTCAGTGGTCTACTATGGTGCTTTTAGTGTCTCCGCATACCGCAACACGCGACATAGCTTTGCAGACGATAAATGTAACCGTTTCAGAGAGAAAAGCGGCCAATGTGACGATCTGGCTTTAAGACGATTCGATAACAAATGACGAAAACGGACGGACTTCTCAGGCTTTTACTCCATATGAACACTTTTCACATTCTCCCGTGCTACGCGGCTCCTAGTCCTCCTTTCATGCAAAATCTTAAGGTCCTAGGTCTTATCCAAGCCACCAAAGCCGGCTAAAAAGTGTATAATCGATAAATAAAACTTGAATTGTACTACTTCTTACTGGCTATTACTTCAACTTAGAAGCTTCTTCTGTGTTCTACTATGGTGCTTTTAGTGTTCCCGCATACCGCAGCACGCGACATAGCTTTGCAGACGATAAATGTAACCGTTTCAGAGAGAAAAGCGGCCAATGTGACGATCTGGCTTTAAGTCGATTCGATTACAAATGACGAAAAGGGACGGGTTTCTCAGGTTTTTGCTACATGTGAACACTTTTCTTATTCTCCCGTGCAACGCGGCTGCTAGTCTTCGTTTCATGCAAAATCTTATGGTCCTAGGTCTTGTCATTGCCACCAAAGCCGGCTAAAAAGTGACAATCGACAACTAAAACTTGAATTGTACTACTTCATACTGGCTATTACTTCAACTTAGAAGCTTCTTCAGTGTTCTAATATGGTGCTTTTAGTGTCTCCGCATACCGCAACACGCGACATAGCTTTGCAGACGATAAATGTAACCGTCTCAGAGAGAAAAGCGGCCAATGTGACGATCTGGCTTTAAGACGATTCGATAACAAATGACGAAAACGGACGGATTTCTCAGGTTTTTACTCCATATGAACACTTTTCACATTCTCCCGTGCAACGCGGCTGCTAGTCTTCGTTTCATGCAAAATCGTAAGGTCCTAAGTCATGTCCAAGCCACCAAAGCCGGCTAAAAAGTGATTAACCGACAACTAAAACTTAAATAGTACTACTTCTTACTGGCTATTACTTCAATTTAGAAGCTTCTTCTGTGTTCTAATATGGTGCTTTTAGTGCCTCCGCATACCGCAGCACGCGACATAGCTTTGCTGACGATAAATGTAACCGTCTCAGAGAGAAAAGCGGCCAATGTGACGATCTGGCTTTAAGTCGTTTCGATAACAAATGACGAAAACGGACGGATTTCTCAGGTTTTTACTACATATGAACACTTTTCACATTCTCCCATGCAACGCGGCTGCTAGTCCTCCTTTCATGCAGAATCTTAAGGTCCTAGGTCATGTCCAAGCCACCAAAGCCGGCTAAAAAGTGAATAATCGACAACTAAAACTTGAATTGTACTACTTCTTACTGGCTACTACTTCAACTTAGAAGCTTCTTCTGTGTTCTACTATGGTGCTTTTAGTGTTTCCGCATACCGCAGCACGCAACATAGCTTTGCAGACGATAAATGTAACCGTCTCAGAGAGAAAAGCGTCCAATGTGACGATCTGGCTTTAAGTCGATTCGATAACAAATGACGAAAAGGGACGGATTTCTCAGGTTTTTACTACATGTGAACACTTTTCACATTCTCCCGTGCAACGCGGCTGCTAGTCCTCCTTTCATGCAAAATCTTAAGGTCCTACGTCATGTCCAAGCCACTAAAGCTGGCTAAAAGGTGAATAATCAATAACTAAAATTTTAATTGTACTACTTCTTACTGGCTATTACTTCAACTTAGAAGCTTCTTCTGTATTCTACTATGGTGCTTTTAGTGTTTCCGCATACCGCAGCATGCGACATAGCTTTGCAGACGATAAATGTAACCGTCTCAGAGAGAAAAGCGGCCAATGTGACGATCTGGCGTTAAGTCGATTCGATTACAAATGACGAAAAGGGACGGATTTCTCAGGTTTTTACTACATGTGAACACTTTTCTTATTCTCCCGTGCAACGCGGCTGCTAGTCCTCCTTTCATGCAAAATCTTATGGTCCCAGGTCTTGTCATTGCCACCAAAGCCGGCTTAAAAGTGACAATCGACAACTAAAACTTGAATTGTACTATTTCGTACTGGCTATTACTTCAACTTAGAAGCTTCTTCAGTGTTCTACTATGGTGCTTTTAGTGTCTCCGCATACCGCAACACGCGACATAGCTTTGCAGACGATAAATGTAACCGTCTCAGGGAGAAAAGCGGCCAATGTGACGATCTGGCTTTAAGACGATTCGATAACAAATAACGAAATCGGACGGATTTCTCAGGTTTTTACTCCATATGAACACTTTTCACATTCTCCCGTGCAACGCGGCAGCTAGTACTCCTTTCATGCAAAATCTTAAGGTCCTAGGTCTTATCCAAGCCACCAAAGCCGGCTAAAAAGTGAATAATCGATAATTAAAACTTGAATTGTACTACTTCTTACTGGCTATTACTTCAACTTAGAAGCTTCTTCTGTGTTCTACTATGGTGCTTTTAGTGTTTCCGCATACCGCAGCACGCAACATAGCTTTGCAGACGATAAATGTAACCGTCTCAGAGAGAAAAGCGTCCAATGTGACGATCTGGCTGTAAGTCGATTCGATAACAAATGACGAAAACGGACGGATTTCTCAGGTTTTTACTACATGTGAACACTTTTCACATTCTCCCGTGCAATGCGGCTGCTAGTGCTCCTTTCATGCAAAATCTTATGGTCCTAGGTCATGTCATTGCCACCAAAGCCGGCTAAAAAGTGACAATCGACAAATAAAACTTGAATTGTACTACATCTTACTGGCTATTACTTCAACTTAGAAGCTTCTTCTGTGTTCTGCTATGGTGCTTTTAGTGTCTCCGCATACGGCAGCACGCGACGTAACTTTGCAGACGATAAATGTAACCGTCTCAGAGAGAAAAGCGGCCAATGTGACGATCTGGCTTTAAGTGCATTCGATAACAAAGACGAAACCGGACGGATTTCTCAGGTTTTTACTACATATGAACACTTTTCACATTCTCCCGTGCAACGCGACTGATAGTCCTCCTTTCATGCAAAATCTTAAGGTCCTAGGTCATGTTCAAGCCATCAAAGACAGCTAAAAAGTTAATAATCGATAACTAAAACTTGCATTGTACTACTTCTTACTGGCTATTACTTCAACTTAGAAGCTTCTTCTGTGTTCAATTATGGTGCTTTTAGTGTCTCCGCATACCGCAGCACGCGACATAGCTTTGCAGACGATAAATGTAACCGTTTCAGAGAGAAGAGCGGCCAATGTGACGATCTGGCTTTAAATCGATTCGATAACAAATGACGAAAACGGACGGATTTCTCAGGTTTTTACTACATATGAACACTTTTCACATTCTCCCGTGCAACGCGGCTGCTAGTCTTCCTTTCATGCAAAATCTTAAGGTCCTAGGTCATATCCAAGCCACCAAAGCCGGCTAAAATGTGAATAATCGATAATTAAAACTTGAATTGTACTACTTCTTACTGACTATTACTTCAACTTAGAAGCTTCTTCTGTGTTCTACTATGGTGCTTTTAGTGTTCCCGCATACCGAAGCACGCGACATAGCTTTGCAGACGATAAATGTAACCGTTTCAGAGAGAAGAGCGGCCAATGTGTCGATCTGGCTTTAAATCGATTCGATAACAAATGACGAAAAAAGACGGATTTCTCAGGTTTTTACTACATATGAACACTTTTCACATTCTCCCGTGCAACGCGGCTGCTAGTCTTCCTTTCATGCAAAATCTTAAGGTCCTAGGTCATGTCCAAGCCACCAAAGCCGGCTAAAAAGTGATTAATCGACAACTAAAACATAAATAGTACTATTCTTTCTGGCTATTACTTCAATTTAGAAGCTTCTTCTGTGTTCTAATATGTTGCTTTTAGTGTCTCCGCATACCGCAGCACGCGACGTAGCTTTGCAGACGATAAATGTAACCGTCTCAGAGAGAAAAGCGGCCAATGTGACGATCTGGCTTTAAGTCGATTCGATAACAAATGACGAAAACGGACGGAGTTCTTAGGTTTTTACTACATATGAACACTTTTCACGTTCTCCCATGCAACGCGGCTGCTAGTCCTCCTTTCATGCAAAATCTTATGGTCCGAGGTCATGTCCAAGCCACCAAAGACGGCTAAAAAGTGAATAATCGATAACTAAAACTTGAATTGTACTACTTCTTACTGGCTATTACTTCAAGTTAGAAGCTTCTTCTGTGTTCTACTATGGTGCTTTTAGTGTCTCCGCATACCGCAGCACGCGACATAGCTTTGCAGACGATAAATGTAACCGTCTCAGAAAGAAAAGCGTCCAATGTGACGATCTGGCTTTAAGTCGATTCGATAACAGATGACGAAAACGGACTGATTTCTCAGGTTTTTACTACATATGAACAATTTCACATTCTCCAGTGCAACGCGGCTGCTAGTCCTCCTTCCATGCAAAATCTTAAGGTCCTAGGTCATGTCAAAGCAACCAAAGCCGGCTAAAAAGTGAATAATCGACAACTAAAACTTGAATTGTACTACTTCTTACTGGCTATTACTTCAACTTAGAAACTCCTTCTGTGTTCTACTATGGTGCATTTAGTGTCTCCGCATATGGCAGCACGCGACATAGCTTTGCAGACGATAAATGTAAACGTCTCAGGGAGAAAAGCGGCCAATGTGACGATCTGGCTTTAAGTCGATTCGATAACAAATGACGAAAATGGTCAGATTTCTCAGGTTTTTACTACATATGAACACTTTCACATTCTCCCATGTAACGCGGCTGCTAGTCCTCCTTTCATGCAAAATCTTAAGGTCCTAGGTCATGTCCAAGCCACCAAAGCCGGCTAAAAGGTGAATAATCGATAACTTAAACTTGAATTGTACTACTTCTTACTGGCTATTGCTTCAACGTAGAAGCTTCTTCTGTGTTCTACTATGGTGCTTTTAGTGTTTCCGCATACCGCAGCATGCGACATAGCTTTGCAGACGATAAATGTAACCGTCTCAGAGAGAAAAGCGGCCAATGTGACGATCTCGCTTTAAGTCGATTCGATAACAAATGACGAAAACGGACGGATTTCTCAGGTTTTTACTACATATGAACACTTTTCACATTCTCCCGTGCAACGCGGCTGCTAGTCCTCCTTTCATGCAAAATCTTAAGGGCCAAGGTCATGTCCAAGCCACCAAAGCCGGCTAAAACGTGAATAATCGATAACTAAAACTTGAATTGTACTACTTCTTACTGGCTATTGCTTCAACGTAGAAGCTTCTTCTGTGTTCTACTATGGTGCATTTAGTGTTTCCGCATACCGCAGCACGCGACATAGCTTTGCAGACGATAAATGTAACCATCTCAGAGAGAAAAGCGGCCAATGTGACGATCTGGCTGTAAGTCGATTCGATAACAAATGACGAAAATGGACGGATTTCTCAGGTTTTTACTCCATATGAACACGTTTCACATTCTCCCGTGCAACGTGGCTGCTAGTCCTCCTTTCATGCAAAATCTTAAGGTCCAAGGTCATGTCCAAGCCACCAAAGCCGGCTAAAAAGTGAATAATCGACAACTAAAACTTGAATTGTACTACTTCTTACTGGCTATTACTTCAACTTAGAAGCTTCTTCTGTGTTCTACTATGGTGCTTTTAGTGTCTCCGCATACCGCAGCACACGACATAGCTTTGCAGACGATAAATGTAACCGTCTCAGAGAGAAAAGCGGCCAATGTGACGATCTGGCTTTAAGTCGATTCGATAACAAATGACGAAAACGGACGGATTTCTCAGGTTTCTACTACATATAAAAACTTTTCACATTCTCCCGTGCAACGCGGCTGCTAGTCTTCCTTTCATGCAAAATCTTAAGGTCCTTGGTCATGTCCAAGCCACCAAAGCCGGCTAAAAAGTGATTAATCGACAACTAAAACTTAAATAGTACTACTTCTTACTGGTTTTACTTCAATTTAGAAGCTTCTTCTGTGTTCTAATATGGTGATTTAGTGTCTCCGCATACCGCAGCACGCGACATAGCTTTGCAGACGATAAATGTAACCGTCTCAGAGAGAAAAGCGGCCAATGTGACGATCTGGCTTTAGGTCGATTCGATAACAAATGACGAAAACGGACGGATTTAACAGGTTTTTACTACATATGAACACTTTTCACATTCTCCCGTGCAACGCGGCTGCTAGTCCTCCTTTCATGCAAAATCGTAAGGTTCTAGGTCATGTCCAAGCCACCAAAGACGGCAAAAAAGTGAATATTCGACAACTAAAACTTGAATTGTACTACTTCTTACTGGCTATTGCTTCAACTTAGAAGCTTCTTCTGTGTTCTACTATGGTGCTTTTAGTGTCTCCGCATACCGCAGCACACGACATAGCTTTGCAGACGATAAATGTAACCGTCTCAGTGAGAAAAGCGGCCAATGTGACGATCTGGCTTTAAGTCGATTCGATAACAAATGACGAAAACGGACGGATTTCTCAGGTTTCTACTACATATAAAAACTTTTCACATTCTCCCGTGCAACGCGGCTGCTAGTCTTCCTTTCATGCAAAATCTTAAGGTCCTTGGTCATGTCCAAGCCACCAAAGCCGGCTAAAAAGTGATTAATCGACAACTAAAACTTAAATAGTACTACTTCTTACTGGTTTTACTTCAATTTAGAAGCTTCTTCTGTGTTCTAATATGGTGATTTAGTGTCTCCGCATACCGCAGCACGCGACATAGCTTTGCAGACGATAAATGTAACCGTCTCAGAGAGAAAAGCGGCCAATGTGACGATCTGGCTTTAGGTCGATTCGATAACAAATGACGAAAACGGACGGATTTATCAGGTTTTTACTACATATGAACACTTTTCACATTCTCCCGTGCAACGCGGCTGCTAGTCCTCCTTTCATGCAAAATCGTAAGGTTCTAGGTCATGTCCAAGCCACCAAAGACGGCAAAAAAGTGAATATTCGACAACTAAAACTTGAATTGTACTACTTCTTACTGGCTATTGCTTCAACTTAGAAGCTTCTTCTGTGTTCTACTATGGTGCTTTTAGTGTTTCCGCATACCGCAGCATCCGACATAGCTTTGCAGACGATAAATGTAACCGTCTCAGTGAGAAAAGCGGCCAATGTGACGATCTGGCTTTAAGTCGATTCGATAACAAATGACGAAAAGGGACGGATTTCTCAGGTTTTTACTACATATGAACACTTTTCACATTCTCCCGTGCAACGCGGCTGCTAGTCCTCCTTTCATGCAAAATCTTATGGTCCTAGGCCATGTCACTGCCACCAAAGCCGGCTACAAAGTGACAATCGACAACTAAAACTTGAATTGTACTACTTCTTACTGGCTATTACTTCAACTTAGAAGCTTCTTCTGTGTTCTAATATGGTGCTTTTAGTGTCTCCGCATACGGCAGCACGCGAAATAGCTTTGCAGATGATAAATTTAACCGTCTCAGAGAGAAAAGCGGCCAATGTGACGATCTGGCTTTAAGTCGATTCGATAACAAAGACGAAAACGGACAGATTTCTCAGGTTTCTCCTACATATGAAAACTTTTCACATTCTCCCGTGCAACGCGGCTGCTAGTCTTCCTTTCATGCAAAATCTTAAGGTCCTAGGTCATGTCCAAGCCACCAAAGCCGGCTAAAAAGTGATTAACCGACAACTAAAACTTAAATAGTACTACTTCTTACCGGCTTTACTTCAATTTAGAAGCTTCTTCTGTGTTCTAATATGTGCTTTTAGTGTCTCCGCATACCGCAGCACGCGACATAGCTTTGCAGACGATAAATGTAACCGTCTCAGAGAGAAAAGCGGCCAATATGACGATCTGGCTTTAGGTCAAATCGATAACAAATGACGAAAACGGACGGATTTCTCAGGTTTTTACTACATATGAACACTTTTCACATTCTCCCATGCAACGCGGCTGCTAGTCCTCCTTTTATGCAAAATCTTAAGGTCCTAGGTCATGTCCAAGCCACCAAAGCCGGCTAAAAAGTGAATAATCGACAACTAAAACTTGAATGGTACTACTTCTTACTGGCTATTACTTCAACTTAGAAGCTTCTTCTGTGTTCTACTATGGTGCTTTTAGTGTTTCCGCATACCGCAGCACGCGACATAGCCTTGAAGACGATACATGTAACCGTCTCAGAGAGAAAAGCGGCCAATGTGACGATCTGGCTTTAAATCGATTCGATAACAAATGACGAAAACGGACGGATTTCTCAGGTTTTTACTACATATGAACACTTTTCACATTCTCCCGTGCAACGCGGCTGCTAGTCCTACTTTCATGCAAAATCTTAAGGTTCCACCTCATGTCCAAGCCACCAAAGCCGGCTAAAAAGTGAATAATCAATAACTAAAACATGAATTGTACTACTTCTTACTGGCTATTACTTCAACTTAGAAGCTTCTTCTGTGTTCTACTACGGTGCTTTTAGTGTCTCCACATATCGCAGCACGTGACATAGCTTTGCAGACGATAAATGTAACTGTTTCAGAGAGAAAAGCGGCCAATGTGACGATCTGGCTTTAGGTCGATTCGATAACAAATGACGAAAACGGACGGATTTCTCAGGTTTTTACTACATATGAACACTTTTCACATTCTCCCGTGCAACGCAGCTGCTAGGTCTCCTTTCATGCAAAATCTTAAGGTCCTAGGTCATATCCAAGCCACCAAAGCCGGCTAAAAGGTGAATAATCGATAACTAAAATTTGAATTTTACTACTTCTTACTGGCTATTGCTTCAACTTAGAAGCTTCTTCTGTGTTCTACTATGGTGCTTTTAGTGTTTCCGCATACCGCAGCATCCGACATAGCTTTGCAGACGATAAATGTAACCGTCTCAGTGAGAAAAGCGGCCAATGTGACGATCTGGCTTTAAGTCGATTCGATAACAAATGACGAAAAGGGACGGATTTCTCAGGTTTTTACTACATATGAACACTTTTCACATTCTCCCGTGCAACGCGGCTGCTAGTCCTCCTTTCATGCAAAATCTTATGGTCCTAGGCCATGTCACTGCCACCAAAGCCGGCTACAAAGTGACAATCGACAACTAAAACTTGAATTGTACTACTTCTTACTGGCTATTACTTCAACTTAGAAGCTTCTTCTGTGTTCTAATATGGTGCTTTTAGTGTCTCCGCATACGGCAGCACGCGAAATAGCTTTGCAGATGATAAATGTAACCGTCTCAGAGAGAAAAGCGGCCAATGTGACGATCTGGCTTTAAGTCGATTCGATAACAAAGACGAAAACGGACAGATTTCTCAGGTTTCTACTACATATGAACACTTTTCACATTCTCCCGTGCAACGCGGCTGCTAGTCCTAGTTTCATGCAAAATCTTAAGGTTCCACCTCATGTCCAAGCCACCAAAGCCGGCTAAAAACTGAATAATCAATAACTAAAACATGAATTGTACTACTTCTTACTGGCTATTACTTCAACTTAGAAGCTTCTTCTGTGGTCTACTATGGTGCTTTTAGTGTTTCGGCATACCGCAGCACGCGACATAGCTCTGCAGACGACAAATGTAACCGTTTCAGAGAGAAGAACGGCCAATGTGACGATCTGGCTTTAAGTCGATTCGATAACAAATGACGAAAACGGACGGATTTCTCAGGTTTTTACTACATATGAACACTTTTCACATTCTCCCGTGCAACGCGGCTGCTATTCCTCCTTTCATGCAAAATCGTAAGGTCCTAGGTCATGTCCAAGCCACCAAAGCCGGCAAAAAAGTCAATATTCGACAACTAAAACTTGAATTGTACTACTTCTTACTGACTATTACTTCAACTTAGAAGCTTCATCTGTGTTCTACTATGGTGCTTTTAGTGTTCCCGCATACCGCAGCACGCGGCATAGCTTTGCAGACGATAAATGTACCCGTTTCAGAGAGAAGAGCGGCCAATGTGACGATCTGGCGTTAAATCGATTCGATAACAAATGACGAAAACGGACGGATTTCTCAGGTTTTTACTACATATGAACACTTTTCACATTCTCCCATGCAACGCGGCTGCTAGTCCTCCTTTCATGCAGAATCTTAAGGTCCTAGGTCATGTCCAAGCCACCAAAGCCGGCTAAAAAGTGAATAATCGACAACTAAAACTTGAATTTTACTACTTCTTACTGGCTACTACTTCAACTTAGAAGCTTCTTCTGTGTTCTACTATGGTGCTTTTAGTGTTTCCGCATACCGCAGCATGCAACATAGCTTTGCAGACGATAAATGTAACCGTCTCAAAGAGAAAAGCGTCCAATGTGACGATCTGGCTTTAAGTCGATTCGATAACAAATGACGAAAAGGGACGGATTTCTCAGGTTTTTACTACATGTGAACACTTTTCACATTCTCCCGTGCAACGCGGCTGCTAGTCCTCCTTTCATGCAAAATCTTAAGGTCCTACGTCATGTCCAAGCCACCAAAGCTGGCTAAAAGGTGAATAATCAATAACTAAAAGTTTAATTGTACTACTTCTTACTGGCTATTACTTCAACTTAGAAGTTTCTTCTGTGTTCTACTATGGTGCTTTTAGTGTCTCCGCATACGGCAGCACGCGACATAGCTTTGCAGACGATAAATGTAACCGTCTCAGAGATAAAAGCGGCCAATGTGACGATCTGGCTTTAAGTTTATTCGATAACAAAGACGAAACCGGACGGATTTCTCAGGTTTCTACTACATATGAACACTTTTCACATTCTCCCGTGCAAGGCGACTGATAGTCCTCCTTTCATGCAAAATCTTAAGGTCCTAGGTCTTATCCAAGCCACCAAAGCCGGCTAAAAAGTGAATAATCGATAATTAAAACTTGAATTATACTACTTCTTACTGGCTATTACTTCAATTTAGAAGCTTCTTCTGTGTTCTACTATGGTGCTTTTAGTGTTCCCGCATACCGCAGCACGCGACCTAGCTTTGCAGACGATAAATGTAACCGTTTCAGAGAGAAGAGCGGCCAATGTGACGATCTGGCTTTAAATCGTTTCGATAACAAATGACGAAAACGGACGGATTTCTCAGGTTTTTACTACATATGAACACTTTTCACATTCTCCCATGCAACGCGGCTGCTAGTCCTCCTTTCATGCAGAATCTTAAGGTCCTAGGTCATGTTCAAGCCACCAAAGACGGCTAAAAAGTGAATAATCGATAACTAAAACTTGAATAGTACTACTTCTTACTGGCTATTACTTCAACTTAGAAGCTTCTTCTGTGTTCTACTATTGTGCTTTTAGTGTCTCCGCATACCGCAGCACGCGACATAGCTTTGCAGACGATAAATGTAACCGTCTCAGAGAGAAAAGCGGCCAATGTGACGATCTGGCTTTAAGTCGATTCGATAACAAATGACGAAAATGGTCAGATTTCTCAGGTTTTTACTACATATGAACACTTTTCACATTCTCCCATGCAACGCGGCTGCTACTCCTCCTTTCATGCAAAATCTTAAGGTCCTAGGTCATGTCCAAGCCACCAAAACCGGCTAAAAGGTGAATAATCGATAATTAAAACTTGAATTGTACTACTTCTTACTGGCTATTGCTTCAACTTAGAAGCTTCTTCTGTATTCTACTATGGTGCTTTTAGTGTTTCCGCATACCGCAGCATGCGACATAGCTTTGCAGACGATAAATGTAACCGTCTCAGAGAGAAAAGCGGCCAATGTGACGATCTGGCGTTAAGTCGATTCGATTACAAATGACGAAAAGGGACGGATTTCTCAGGTTTTTACTACATGTGAACACTTTTCCTATTCTCCCGTGCAACGCGGCTGCTAGTCCTCCTTTCATGCAAAATCTTATGGTCCTAGGTCTTGTCATTGCCACCAAAGCCGGCTCAAAAGTGACAATCGACAACTAAAACTTGAATTGTACTACTTCGTACTGGCTATTACTTCAACTTAGAAGCTTCTTCAGTGTTCTACTATGGTGCTTTTAGTGTCTCCGCATACCGCAACACGCGACATAGCTTTGCAGACGATAAATGTAACCGTCTCAGAGAGAAAAGCGGCCAATGTGACGATCTGGCTTTAAGACGATTCGATAACAAATAACGAAAACGGACGGATTTCTCAGGTTTTTACTCCATATGAACACTTTTCACATTCTCCCGTGCAACGCAGCAGCTAGTACTCCTTTCATGCAAAATCTTAAGGTCCTAGGTCATGTCCAAGCCACCAAAGCCGGCTAAAAAGTGAATAATCGATAATTAAAACTTGAATTGTACTACTTCTTACTGACTAATACTTCAACTTAGAAGCTTCTTCTGTGTTCTACTATGGTGCTTTTAGTGTTCCCGCATACCGAAGCACGCGACATAGCTTTGCAGACGATAAATGTAACCTTTTCAGAGAGAAGAGCGGCCAATGTGTCGATCTGGCTTTAAATCGATCGATAACAAATGACGAAAAAAGACGGATTTCTCAGGTTTTTACTACATATGAACACTTTTCACATTCTCCCGTGCAACGCGGCTGCTAGTCCTCCTTTCATGCAAAATCTTAAGGTCCTAGGTCATGTCCAAGCCACCAAAGCCGGCTAAAAAGGGATTAATCGACAACTAAAACTTAAATAGTACTACTTCTTTCTGTCTATTACTTCAATTTAGAAGCTTCTTCTGTGTTCTAATATGGTGCTTTTAGTGTCTCCGCATACCGCAGCACGCGACATAGCTTTGCAGACGATAAATGTAACCGTCTCAGAGAGAAAAGCGGCCAATGTGACGATCTGGCTTTAAGTTGATTCGATAACAAATGACGAAAACGGACGGAGTTCTCAGGTTTTTGCTACATATGAACACTTTTCACATTCTCCCATGCAACGCGGCTGCTAGTCCTCCTTTCATGCAAAATCTTATGGTCCGAGGTCATGTCCAAGCCACCAAAGACGGCTAAAAAGTGAATAATCGATAACTAAAACTTGAATTGTACTACTTCTTACTGGCAATTACTTCAACTTAGAAGCTTCCTCTGTGTTCTACTATGGTGCTTTTAGTGTCTCCGCATACCGCAGCACGCGACATAGCTTTGCAGACGATAAATGTAACCGTCTCAGAAAGAAAAGCGGCCAATATGACGATCTGGCTTTAAGTCGATTCGATAACAAATGACGAAAACGGACTGATTTCTCAGGTTTTTACTACATATGAACAATTTCACATTCTCCAGTGCAACGCGGCTGCTAGTCCTCCTTCCATGCAAAATCTTAAGGTCCTAGGTCATGTCAAAGCAACCAAAGCCGGCTAAAAAGTGAATAATCCACAACTAAAACTTGAATTGTACTACTTCTTACTGGCTATTACTTCAACTTAGAAACTCCTTCTGTGTTCTACTATGGTGCTTTTAGTGTCTCCGCATACGGCAGCACGCGACATAGCTTTGCAGACGATAAATGTAACCGTCTCAGGGAGAAAAGTGGCCAATGTGACGATCTGGCTTTAAGTCGATTCGATAACAAATGACGAAAATGGTCAGATTTCTCAGGTTTTTACTACATATGAACACTTTCACATTCTCCCATGTAACGCGGCTGCTAGTCCTCCTTTCATGCAAAATCTTAAGGTCCTAGGTCATGTCCAAGCCACCAAAGCCGGCTAAAAGGTGAATAATCGATAACTTAAACTTGAATTGTACTACTTCTCACTGGCTATTGCTTCAACTTAGAAGCTTCTTCTGTGTTCTACTATGGTGCTTTTAGTGTTTCCGCATACCGCAGCACGCGACATAGCTTTGCAGACGATAAATGTAACCGTCTCAGAGAGAAAAGCAGCCAATGTGACGATCTGGCTTTATGTCGATTCGACAACAAATGACGAAAACGGACGAATTTCTCAGGTTTTTACTACATATGAACACTTTTCACATTCTCCCGTGCAACGAGGCTGCTAGTACTCCTTTCATGCAAAATCTTATGCTTCTAGGTCACATCATAGCCACCAAAGCCGGCTAAAAAGTGACAATCGACAAATAAAACTTGAATTGTACTACATCTTACTGGCTATTACTTCAACTTAGAAGCTTCTTCTGTGTTCTGCTATGGTGCTTTTAGTGTCTCCGCATACGGCAGCACACGACGTAACTTTGCAGACGATAAATGTAACCGTCTCAGAGAGAAAAGCGGCCAATGTGACGATCTGGCTTTAAGTGCATTCGATAACAAAGACGAAACCGGACGGATTTCTCAGGTTTTTACTACATATGAACACTTTTCACATTCTCCCGTGCAACGCGACTGATAGTCCTCCTTTCATGCAAAATCTTAAGGTCCTAGGTCATGTTCAAGCCATCAAAGACAGCTAAAAAGTGAATAATCGATAACTAAAACTTGCATTGTACTACTTCTTACTGGCTATTACTTCAACTTAGAAGCTTCTTCTGTGTTCTATTATGGTGCTTTTAGTGTCTCCGCATACCGCAGCACGCGACATAGCTTTGCAGACGATAAATGTAACCGTTTCAGAGAGAAGAGCGGCCAATGTGACGATCTGGCTTTAAATCGATTCGATAACAAATGACGAAAACGGACGGATTTCTCAGGTTTTTACTACATATGAACACTTTTCACATTCTCCCGTGCAACGCGGCTGCTAGTCTTCCTTTCATGCAAGATGTTAAGGTCCTAGGTCATATCCAAGCCACCAAAGCCGGCTAAAATGTGAATAATCGATAATTAAAACTTGAATTGTACTACTTCTTACTGACTATTTCTTCAACTTAGAAGCTTCTTCTGTGTTCTACTATGGTGCTTTTAGTGTTCCCGCATACCGAAGCACGCGACATAGCTTTGCAGACGATAAATGTAACCGTTTCAGAGAGAAGAGCGGCCAATGTGCCGATCTGGCTTTAAATCGATTCGATAACAAATGACGAAAAAAGACGGATTTCTCAGGTTTTTACTACATATGAACACTTTTCACATTCTCCCGTGCAACGCGGCTGCTAGTCTTCCTTTCATGCAAAATCTTAAGGTCCTAGGTTATGTTCAAGCCACCAAAGACGGCTAAAAAGTGAATAATCGATAACAAAAACTTGAATTGTACTACTTCTCACTGGCTATTACTTCAAGTTAGAAGCTTCTTCTGTGTTCTACTATTGTGGTTTTAGTGTCTCCGCATACCGCAGCACGCGACGTAGCTTTGCAGACGATAAATGTAACCGTCTCAGAGAGAAAAGCGGCCAATGTGACGATCTGGCTTTAAGTCGATTCGATAACAAATGACGAAAATGGAAAGATTTCTCAGGTTTTTACTACATATGAACACTTTTCACATTCTCCCGTGCAACGCGGCTGCTAGTCATCCTTTCATGCAAAACCATAAGGTCCTAGGTTATGTTCAAGCCACCAAAGACGGCTAAAAAGTGAATAATCGATAACAAAAACTTGAATTGTACTACTTCTTACTGGCTATTACTTCAAGTTAGAAGCTTCTTCTGTGTTCTACTATTGTGGTTTTAGTGTCTCCGCAAACCGCAGCACGCGACATAGCTTTGCAGACGATAAATGTAACCGTTTCAGAGAGAAAAGCGGCCAATGTGACGATCTGGCTTTAAGTCGATTCGATAACAAATGACGAAAATGGAAAGATTTCTCAGGTTTTTACTACATATGAACACTTTTCACATTCTCCCATGCAACGCGGCTGCTAGTCCTCCTTTCATGCAAAATCGTAAGGTCCTAGGTCATGTCCAAGCCACCAAAGCAGGCTAAAAGGTGAATAATCGATAACTAAAACTTGAATTGTACTACTTCCTACTGGCTATTGCTTCAACTTAGAAGCTTCTTCTGTATTCTACTATGGTGCTTTTAGTGTTTCCGCATACCGCAGCATGCGACATAGCTTTGCAGACGATAAATGTAACCGTCTCAGAGAGAAAAGCGGCCAATGTGACGATCTCGCTTTAAGTCGATTCGATAACAAATGACGAAAACGGACGGATTTCTCAGGTTTTTACTACATATGAACACTTTTCACATTCTCCCGTGCAACGCGGCTGCTAGTCCTCCTTTCATGCAAAATCTTAAGGGCCAAGGTCATGTCCAAGCCACCAAAGCCGGCTAAAACGTGAATAATCGATAACTAAAACTTGAATTGTACTACTTCTTACTGCCTATTGCTTCAACGTAGAAGCTTCTTCTGTGTTCTACTATGGTGCATTTAGTGTTTCCGCATACCGCAGCACGCGACATAGCTTTGCAGACGATAAATGTAACCATCTCAGAGAGAAAAGCGGCCAATGTGACTATCTGGCTGTAAGTCGATTCGATAACAAATGACGAAAACGGACGGATTTCTCAGGTTTTTACTCCATATGAACACTTTTCACATTCTCCCGTGCAACGCGACTGCTAGTCCTCCTTTCATGCAAAATCGTGAGGTCCTAGGTCATGTCCAAGCCACCAAAGCCGGCAAAAAAGTGAATATTCGACAACTAAAACTTGAATTGTACTACTTCTTACTGGCTATTACTTCAACTTAGATGCTTCTTCTGTGTTCTACTATAGTGCTTTTAGTGTCTCCGCACACCGCATCACGCGACATAGCTTTGCAGACGATAAATGTAACCGTCTCATAGAGAAAAGCGGCCAATGTGACGATCTGGCTTTAAGTTGATTCGATAACAAAGACGAAAATGGACAGATTTCTCAGGTTATTACTACATATGAACACTTTTCACATTCTCCCATGCAACGCAGCTGCTAGGTCTCCTTTCATGCAAAATCTTAAGGTCCTAGGTCATATCCAAGCCACCAAAGCCGGCTAAAAGGTGAATAATCGATAACTAAAATTTGAATTGTACTACTTCTTACTGGCTATTGCTTCAACTTAGAAGCTTCTTCTGTGTTCTACTATGGTGCTTTTAGTGTTTCCGCATACCGCAGCATCCGACATAGCTTTGCAGACGATAAATGTAACCGTCTCAGTGAGAAAAGCGGCCAATGTGACGATCTGGCTTTAAGTCGATTCGATAACAAATGACGAAAAGGGACGGATTTCTCAGGTTTTTACTACATATGAACACTTTTCACATTCTCCCGTGCAACGCGGCTGCTAGTCCTCCTTTCATGCAAAATCTTATGGTCCTAGGCCATGTCACTGCCACCAAAGCCGGCTACAAAGTGACAATCGACAACTAAAACTTGAATTGTACTACTTCTTACTGGCTATTACTTCAACTTAGAAGCTTCTTCTGTGTTCTAATATGGTGCTTTTAGTGTCTCCGCATACGGCAGCACGCGAAATAGCTTTGCAGATGATAAATGTAACCGTCTCAGAGAGAAAAGCGGCCAATGTGACGATCTGGCTTTAAGTCGATTCGATAACAAAGACGAAAACGGACAGATTTCTCAGGTTTCTACTACATATGAAAACTTTTCACATTCTCCCGTGCAACGCGGCTGCTAGTCTTCCTTTCATGCAAAATCTTAAGGTCCTAGGTCATGTCCAAGCCACCAAAGCCGGCTAAAAAGTGATTAACCGACAACTAAAACTTAAATAGTACTACTTCTTACCGGCTTTACTTCAATTTAGAAGCTTCTTCTGTGTTCTACTATGGTGCTTTTAGTGTCTCCGCATACCGCAGCACGCGACATAGCTTTGCAGACGATAAATGTAACCGTCTCAGAGAGAAAAGCGGCCAATATGACGATCTGGCTTTAGGTCGATTCGATAACAAATGACGAAAACGGACGGATTTCTCAGGTTTTTACTACATATGAACACTTTTCACATTCTCCAATGCAACGCGGCTGCTAGTCCTCCTTTTATGCAAAATCTTAAGGTTCTAGGTCATGTCCAAGCCACCAAAGCCGGCTAAAAAGTGAATAATCGACAACTAAAACTTGAATGGTACTACTTCTTACTGGCTATTACTTCAACTTAGAAGCTTCTTCTGTGTTCTACTATGGTGCTTTTAGTGTTTCCGCATACCGCAGCACGCGACATAGCCTTGAAGACGATACATGTAACCGTCTCAGAGAGAAAAGCGGCCAATGTGACGATCTGGCTTTAAGTCGATTCGATAACAAATGACGAAAACGGACGGATTTCTCAGGTTTTTACTACATATGAACACTTTTCACATTCTCCCGTGCAACGCGGCTGCTAGTCCTACTTTAATGCCTAATCTTAAGGTTCCACCTCATGTCCAAGCCACCAAAGCCGGCTAAAAAGTGAATAATCAATAACTAAAACATGAATTGTACTACTTCTTACTGGCTATTACTTCAACTTAGAAGCTTCTTCTGTGTTCTACTACGGTGCTTTTAGTGTCTCCACATATCGCAGCACGTGACATAGCTTTGCAGACGATAAATGTAACTGTCTCAGAGAGAAAAGCGGCCAATGTGACGATCTGGCTTTAAGTCGTTTCGATAACAAATGACGAAAACGGACGGATTTCTCATTTTTTTACCACATATGAACACATTTCACATTCTCCCGTGCAACGCGGCTGCAAGTACTCCTTTCATGCAAAATCGTAAGGTCCTAGGTCATGTCCAAGCCACCAAAGCCGGCTAAAAAGTGAATATTCGGCAACTAAAACTTGAATTGTACTACTTCTTACTGGCTATTACTTCAAATTAGAAGCTTCTTCTGTGTTCTACTATGGTGCTTTTAGTGTTTCGACATACCGCAGCACGGGACATAGCTCTGCAGACGACAAATGTAACCGTTTCAGAGAGAAGAACGGCCAATGTGACGATCTGGCTTTAAGTCGATTCGATAACAAATGACGAAAACGGACGGATTTCTCAGGTTTTTACTACATATGAACACTTTTCACATTCTCCCGTGCAACGCGGCTGCTATTCCTCCTTTCATGCAAAATCGTAAGGTCCTAGGTCATGTCCAAGCCACCAAAGCCGGCAAAAAAGTGAATATTCGACAACTAAAACTTAAATTGTACTACTTCTTAATGGCTATTATTTCAACTTAGAAGCTTCTTCTGTGTTCTACTATGGTGCTTTTAGTGTCTCCGCACACCGCATCACGCGACATAGCTTTGCAGACGATAAATGTAACCGTCTCAGAGAGAAAAGCGGCCAATGTGACGATCTGGCTTTAAGTCGATTCGATAACAAATGACGAAAACGGACGGATTTCTCAGGTTTTTACTACATATGAACACTTTTCACATTCTCCCGTGCAACGCGGCTGCTATTCCTCCTTTCATGCAAAATCGTAAGGTCCTAGGTCATGTCCAAGCCACCAAAGCCGGCAAAAAAGTGAATATTCGACAACTAAAACTTAAATTGTACTACTTCTTAATGGCTATTATTTCAACTTAGAAGCTTCTTCTGTGTTCTACTATGGTGCTTTTAGTGTCTCCGCACACCGCATCACGCGACATAGCTTTGCAGACGATAAATGTAACCGTCTCAGAGAGAAAAGCGGCCAATGTGACGATCTGGCTTTAAGTCGATTCGATAACAAATGACGAAAACGGACAGATTTCTCAGGTTTTTACTACATATGAACACTTTTCACATTCTCGCGTGCAACGCGGCTGCTAGTCCTCCTTTCATGCAAAATCTTAAGCTTCCACCTAATGTCAAAGCCACCAAAGCCGGCTAAAAAGTGAATAATCGACAACTAAAACTTGAATTGTACGACTTCGTACTGGCTATTACTTCAAATTAGAAGCTTCTTCTGTGTGCTACTATGGTGCTTTTAGTGTTTCGGCATACCGCAGCACGCGACATAGCTTTGCAGACGACAAGTGTAACCGTTTCAGGGAGAAGAACGGCCAATGTGACGACCTGACTTTAGTCGATTCGATAACAAATGACGAATACGGACGGATTTTTCAGATTTTTACTACATATGAACACTTTTCACATTCTCCCGTGGAACGCGGCTGATGGTCTCCTTTCATGCAAAATCTTAAGGTCCTAGGTCATGTCCAAGCCACCAAAGCAGGATAAAAAGTGAATAATCGACAACTGAAACTTGAATTGTATTACATCTTACTGGCTATTACTTCAACTTAGAAGCTTCTTCTGTGTTCTACTATGGTGCTTTTAGTGTCTCCGCATACCGCAGCACGCGACATAGCTTTGCAGACGATAAATGTAACCGTTTCAGATAGAAGAGCGGCCAATGTGACGATCTGGCTTTAAGTCGATTCGATAACAAATGACGAAAACGGACGGATTTCTCAGGTTTTTACTACATATGAACACTTTTCACATTCTCGCGTGCAACGCGGCTGCTACTCCTCCTTTCATGCAAAATATTAAGGTTCCACTTAATGTCGAAGCCACCAAAGCCGGCTAAAAAGTGAATAATCGACAACTAAAACTTGAATTGTTTTACTTCTTACTCTCTATTACTTCAACTTACAAGCTTCTTCTGTGTTCTAATATGGTGCTTTTAGTGTCTCCGCATACCGCAGCACGCGACATAGCTTTGCAGACGATAAATGTAACCGTTTCAGACAGAAGAGCGGCCAATGTGACGATGTGGCTTTAAGTCGATTCGATAACAAATGACGAAAACGGACGGATTTCTCAGGTTTTTACTACATATGAACACTTTTCACATTCTCCCATGAAACGCGGCTGCTAGGTCTCCTTTCATGCAAAATCTTAAGGTCCTAGGTCACGTCCAAGCTACCAAAGCAGGCTAAAAAGTGAATAATCGACAACTAAAACTTGAATTGTACTACATCTTACTGGCTATTACTTCAACTTACAAGCTTCTTCTGTGTTCTACTATGGTGCTTTTAGTGTTTCCGCATACTGCGGCACGCGACATAACTTTGCAAACGATAAATGTAACTCTTTCAGAGAGAAGAACGGCCAATGTGACGATTTGGCTTTAAGTCGATTCGATAACAAATGACGAAAACGGACGGATTTCTCAGGTTTTTCTACATATGAACACTTTTCACATTCTCCCGTGCAACGCGGCTGCAAGTCCTCCTTTCATGTAAAATCTTAAGATCCTAGGTCATGTCCAAGCCACCAAAGCCGGCTAAAAAGTGAATAATCGACAACTAAAACTTGAATTGTACTACTTCTTACTGGCTATTACTTCAACTTAGAAGCTTCTTCTGTGTTCTACTATGGTGCTTTTAGTGTTTCGGCATACCGCAGCACGCGACATAGCTTTCCAGACGATATGTGTAACCGTTTCAGAGAGAAGAGCGGCCAATGTGACGATCTGGCTTTAAGTCGATTCGATAACAAATGACGAAAACGGACGGATTTCTCAGGTTTTTACTTTATATGAACACTTTTCACATTCTCCCATGCAACGCGGCTGCTAGTCCTCCTTTCATGCTAAATCTTAAGGTCCTAGGTCATGTCCAAGCCATCAAAGCCGGCTAAAAAGTGAATAATCGATAACTAAGACTTGAATTGTACTACTTCTTACTGCCTATTACTTCAACTTAGAAGCTTCTTCTGTGTTCTACTATGGTGCTTTTAGTGTCTCCGCATACCGCAGCACGCGACATAGCTTTGCAGACGATAAATGTAACCGTCTCAGAGAGAAAAGCGGCCAATGTGACGATCTGGCTTTAAGTCGACTCGATAACAAATGACGAAAACTGACGGATTTCTCAGGTTTTTACTACATATGAACACTTTTCACATTCTCACGTGAAACGCGGCTGCTAGTCCTCCTTTCATGCAAAATCTTAAGGTACTAGGTCATGTCCAAGCCACCAAAGCCGGCTAAAATGTGAATAATCGACAACTAAAACTTGAATTGTACTACTTCTTACTGGCTATTACTTCAAATTAGAAGCTTCTTTTGTGTTCTACTATGGTGCTTTTAGTGTTTCCGCATACCGCAGCACGCGACATAGCTTTGCAGACGATATATGTAACCGTTTCAGAGAGAAGAGCGGCCAATGTGACGATCTGGCTTTAAGTCGATTCGATAACAAATGACGAAAACGGACGGATTTCTCAGGTTCTTACTACATATGAACACTTTTCACATTCTCCCGTGCAACGCGGCTGCTAGTCCTCCTTTCAAGCAAAATCTTATGGTCCTACGTCATGTCCAAGCCACCAAAGCCGGCTAAAAAGTGAAAAATCGACAACTAAAACTTGAATTGTACTACTTCTTACTGGCTATTACTTCAATTTAGAAGCTTCTTTTGTGTTCTACTATGGTGCTTTTAGTGTTTCCGCTTACCGCAGCACGCGACATAGCTTTGCAGACGATATATGTAACCGTTTCAGAGAGAAGAGCGGCCAATGTGACGATCTGGCTTTAAGTCGATTCGATAACAAATGACGATAGCGGACGGATTTCTCAGGTTCTTACTACATATGAACACTTTTCACATTCTCCCGTGCAACGCGGTTGCTAGTCCTCCTTTCAAGCAAAATCTTAAGGTCCTAGGTCATGTCCAAGCCACCAAAGCCGGCAAAAACGTGAATAATCGACAACTAAAACTTGAATTGAACTACTTCTTACTGGCTATTACTTCAACTTAGAAGCTTCTTCTGTGTTCTACTATGGTGCTTTTAGTGTTTCGGCACACCGCAGCACGCGACATAGCTTTGCAGACGATAATTGTAACCGTTTCAGAGAGAAGAGCGGCCAATGTGACGATCTGGCTTTAAATCGATTCGATAACAAATGACGAAAACGGACGGATTTCTCAGGTTTTTACTACATATGAACACTTTTCACACTCTCTCGTGCAACGCGGCTGCTAGTCTTCCTTTCATGCAAAATCTTAAGGTTCCACCTCATGTCCAAGCCATCAAAGCCGGCTAAAAAGTGAATAATCGACAACTAAAGCTTGAATTGTACTACTTCTTACTGGCTATTACTTCAACTAAGAAGCTTCTTCTGTGTTCTACTATGGTGCTTTTAGTCTCTCCGCACACCGCAGCACGCGACATAGCTTTGCAGACGATAAATGTAACCGTCTCAGAGAGAAAAGCGGCCAATGTGACGATCTGGCTTTAAGTCGATTCGATAACAAAGACGAAAACGGACGGATTTCTCAGGTTTCTACTACATATGAACACTTTTCACATTCTCCCGTGCAACGCGGCTGCTAGTCCTCCTTTCATGCAAAATCTTAAGGTTCTAGGTCATGTCCAAGCCACCAAAGCCGGCTAAAAAGTGAATAATCGACAACTAAAACTTGAATGGTACTACTTCTTACTGGCTATTACTTCAACTTAGAAGCTTCTTCTGTGTTTTACTATGGTGCTTTTAGTGTCTCCGCTTACCGCAGCACGCGACATGGCTTTGCAGACGATATATGTAACCGTTTCAGAGAGAAGAGCGGCCAATGTGACGATCTGGCTTTAAGTCGATTCGATAACAAATGAAGAAAACGGACGGATTTCTCAGGTTTTTACTACATATGAACACTTTTCACATTCTCCCGTGGAACGCGGCTGCTAGTCCTCCTTTCATGCAAAATCTTAAGGTACTAGGTCATGTCCAAGCCACCAAAGCCGGCTAAAATGTGAATAATCGACAACTAAAGCTTGAATTGTACTACTTCTTACTGGCTATTACTTCAACATAGAAGCTTCTTCTGTGTTCTACTGTGGTGCTTTTAGTGTTTTCGCATACGGCAGCACGCGAAATAGCTTTGCAGATGATAAATGTAACCGTCTCAGAGAGAAAAGCGGCCAATGTGACCACCTGGCTTTAAGTCGATTCGATAACAAAGACGAAAACGGACGGATTTCTCAGGTTTTTACTACATATGAACACTTTTCACATTCTCGCGTGCAACGCGGCTGCTAGTCCTCCTTTCATGCAAAATCTTAAGCTTCCACCTAATGTCAAAGCCACCAAAGCCGGCTAAAAAGTGAATAATCGACAACTAAAACTTGAATTGTACGACTTCGTACTGGCTATTACTTCAAATTAGAAGCTTCTTCTGTGTGCTACTATGGTGCTTTTAGTGTTTCGGCATACCGCAGCACGCGACATAGCTTTGCAGACGACAAGTGTAACCGTTTCAGGGAGAAGAACGGCCAATGTGACGACCTGACTTTAGTCGATTCGATAACAAATGACGAATACGGACGGATTTTTCAGATTTTTACTACATATGAACACTTTTCACATTCTCCCTTGGAACGCGGCTGATGGTCTCCTTTCATGCAAAATCTTAAGGTCCTAGGTCATGTCCAAGCCACCAAAGCAGGATAAAAAGTGAATAATCGACAACTGAAACTTGAATTGTATTACATCTTACTGGCTATTACTTCAACTTAGAAGCTTCTTCTGTGTTCTACTATGGTGCTTTTAGTGTCTCCGCATACCGCAGCACGCGACATAGCTTTGCAGACGATAAATGTAACCGTTTCAGATAGAAGAGCGGCCAATGTGACGATCTGGCTTTAAGTCGATTCGATAACAAATGACGAAAACGGACGGATTTCTCAGGTTTTTACTACATATGAACACTTTTCACATTCTCGCGTGCAACGCGGCTGCTACTCCTCCTTTCATGCAAAATATTAAGGTTCCACTTAATGTCGAAGCCACCAAAGCCGGCTAAAAAGTGAATAATCGACAACTAAAACTTGAATTGTTTTACTTCTTACTCTCTATTACTTCAACTTACAAGCTTCTTCTGTGTTCTAATATGGTGCTTTTAGTGTCTCCGCATACCGCAGCACGCGACATAGCTTTGCAGACGATAAATGTAACCGTTTCAGACAGAAGAGCGGCCAATGTGACGATGTGGCTTTAAGTCGATTCGATAACAAATGACGAAAACGGACGGATTTCTCAGGTTTTTACTACATATGAACACTTTTCACATTCTCCCATGAAACGCGGCTGCTAGGTCTCCTTTCATGCAAAATCTTAAGGTCCTAGGTCACGTCCAAGCTACCAAAGCAGGCTAAAAAGTGAATAATCGACAACTAAAACTTGAATTGTACTACATCTTACTGGCTATTACTTCAACTTACAAGCTTCTTCTGTGTTCTACTATGGTGCTTTTAGTGTTTCCGCATACTGCGGCACGCGACATAACTTTGCAAACGATAAATGTAACTCTTTCAGAGAGAAGAACGGCCAATGTGACGATTTGGCTTTAAGTCGATTCGATAACAAATGACGAAAACGGACGGATTTCTCAGGTTTTTCTACATATGAACACTTTTCACATTCTCCCGTGCAACGCGGCTGCAAGTCCTCCTTTCATGTAAAATCTTAAGATCCTAGGTCATGTCCAAGCCACCAAAGCCGGCTAAAAAGTGAATAATCGACAACTAAAACTTGAATTGTACTACTTCTTACTGGCTATTACTTCAACTTAGAAGCTTCTTCTGTGTTCTACTATGGTGCTTTTAGTGTTTCGGCATACCGCAGCACGCGACATAGCTTTCCAGACGATATGTGTAACCGTTTCAGAGAGAAGAGCGGCCAATGTGACGATCTGGCTTTAAGTCGATTCGATAACAAATGACGAAAACGGACGGATTTCTCAGGTTTTTACTTTATATGAACACTTTTCACATTCTCCCATGCAACGCGGCTGCTAGTCCTCCTTTCATGCTAAATCTTAAGGTCCTAGGTCATGTCCAAGCCATCAAAGCCGGCTAAAAAGTGAATAATCGATAACTAAGACTTGAATTGTACTACTTCTTACTGCCTATTACTTCAACTTAGAAGCTTCTTCTGTGTTCTACTATGGTGCTTTTAGTGTCTCCGCATACCGCAGCACGCGACATAGCTTTGCAGACGATAAATGTAACCGTCTCAGAGAGAAAAGCGGCCAATGTGACGATCTGGCTTTAAGTCGACTCGATAACAAATGACGAAAACTGACGGATTTCTCAGGTTTTTACTACATATGAACACTTTTCACATTCTCACGTGAAACGCGGCTGCTAGTCCTCCTTTCATGCAAAATCTTAAGGTACTAGGTCATGTCCAAGCCACCAAAGCCGGCTAAAATGTGAATAATCGACAACTAAAACTTGAATTGTACTACTTCTTACTGGCTATTACTTCAAATTAGAAGCTTCTTTTGTGTTCTACTATGGTGCTTTTAGTGTTTCCGCATACCGCAGCACGCGACATAGCTTTGCAGACGATATATGTAACCGTTTCAGAGAGAAGAGCGGCCAATGTGACGATCTGGCTTTAAGTCGATTCGATAACAAATGACGAAAACGGACGGATTTCTCAGGTTCTTACTACATATGAACACTTTTCACATTCTCCCGTGCAACGCGGCTGCTAGTCCTCCTTTCAAGCAAAATCTTATGGTCCTACGTCATGTCCAAGCCACCAAAGCCGGCTAAAAAGTGAAAAATCGACAACTAAAACTTGAATTGTACTACTTCTTACTGGCTATTACTTCAATTTAGAAGCTTCTTTTGTGTTCTACTATGGTGCTTTTAGTGTTTCCGCTTACCGCAGCACGCGACATAGCTTTGCAGACGATATATGTAACCGTTTCAGAGAGAAGAGCGGCCAATGTGACGATCTGGCTTTAAGTCGATTCGATAACAAATGACGATAGCGGACGGATTTCTCAGGTTCTTACTACATATGAACACTTTTCACATTCTCCCGTGCAACGCGGTTGCTAGTCCTCCTTTCAAGCAAAATCTTAAGGTCCTAGGTCATGTCCAAGCCACCAAAGCCGGCAAAAACGTGAATAATCGACAACTAAAACTTGAATTGAACTACTTCTTACTGGCTATTACTTCAACTTAGAAGCTTCTTCTGTGTTCTACTATGGTGCTTTTAGTGTTTCGGCACACCGCAGCACGCGACATAGCTTTGCAGACGATAATTGTAACCGTTTCAGAGAGAAGAGCGGCCAATGTGACGATCTGGCTTTAAATCGATTCGATAACAAATGACGAAAACGGACGGATTTCTCAGGTTTTTACTACATATGAACACTTTTCACACTCTCTCGTGCAACGCGGCTGCTAGTCGTCCTTTCATGCAAAATCTTAAGGTTCCACCTCATGTCCAAGCCATCAAAGCCGGCTAAAAAGTGAATAATCGACAACTAAAGCTTGAATTGTACTACTTCTTACTGGCTATTACTTCAACTAAGAAGCTTCTTCTGTGTTCTACTATGGTGCTTTTAGTCTCTCCGCACACCGCAGCACGCGACATAGCTTTGCAGACGATAAATGTAACCGTCTCAGAGAGAAAAGCGGCCAATGTGACGATCTGGCTTTAAGTCGATTCGATAACAAAGACGAAAACGGACGGATTTCTCAGGTTTCTACTACATATGAACACTTTTCACATTCTCCCGTGCAACGCGGCTGCTAGTCCTCCTTTCATGCAAAATCTTAAGGTTCTAGGTCATGTCCAAGCCACCAAAGCCGGCTAAAAAGTGAATAATCGACAACTAAAACTTGAATGGTACTACTTCTTACTGGCTATTACTTCAACTTAGAAGCTTCTTCTGTGTTTTACTATGGTGCTTTTAGTGTCTCCGCTTACCGCAGCACGCGACATGGCTTTGCAGACGATATATGTAACCGTTTCAGAGAGAAGAGCGGCCAATGTGACGATCTGGCTTTAAGTCGATTCGATAACAAATGACGAAAACGGACGGATTTCTCAGGTTTTTACTACATATGAACACTTTTCACATTCTCCCGTGGAACGCGGCTGCTAGTCCTCCTTTCATGCAAAATCTTAAGGTACTAGGTCATGTCCAAGCCACCAAAGCCGGCTAAAATGTGAATAATCGACAACTAAAGCTTGAATTGTACTACTTCTTACTGGCTATTACTTCAACATAGAAGCTTCTTCTGTGTTCTACTGTGGTGCTTTTAGTGTTTTCGCATACGGCAGCACGCGAAATAGCTTTGCAGATGATAAATGTAACCGTCTCAGAGAGAAAAGCGGCCAATGTGACCACCTGGCTTTAAGTCGATTCGATAACAAAGACGAAAACGGACGGATTTCTCAGGTTTCTACTACATATGAAAACTTTTCACATTCTCCCATGCAACGCGGCTGCTAGTCTCCCTTTCATGCAAAATCTTAAGGTCCTAGGTCATGTCCAAGCCACCAAAGCCGGCTAAAAGGTGATTAATCGACAACTAAAACTTAAATAGTACTACTTCTTACTGGCATTACTTCAATTTAGAACCTTCTTCTGTGTTTTAATATGGTGCTTTTATTGTCTCCGCATACCGCAGCACGCGACATAGCTTTGCAGACGATAAATGTAACCGTCTCAGAGGGAAAAGCGGCCAATGTGACGATCTGGCTTTAAGTCGATTCGATAACAAATGACGAAAACGGACGGATTTCTCAGGTTTTTACTACATATGAACACTTTTCACACTCTCTCGTGCAACGCGGCTGCTAGTCTTCCTTTCATGCAAAATCTTAAGGTTCCACCACATGTCCAAGCCATCAAAGCCGGCTAAAAAGTGAATAATCGACAACTAAAGCTTGAATTGTACTACTTCTTACTGGCTATTACTTCAACTTAGAAGCTTCTTCTGTGTTTTACTATGGTGCGTTTAGTGTCTCCGCATACCTCAGCACGCGACATAGCTTTGCAGACGATAATTGTAACCGTCTCAGAAAGAAAAGCGGCCAATGTGACGATCTGTCTTTATGTCGATTCGATAACAAATGACGAAAGTGGACGGATTTCTCAGGTTTTTACTACATATGAACACCTTTCACATTCTCGCGTGCAACGCGGCTGCTACTCCTCCTTTCATGCAAAATATTAAGGTTCCACCTAATGTCAAAGCCACCAAAACCGGCTAAATAGTGTATAATCGACAACTAAAACTTGAATTGTACTACTTGTTACTGGCTATTACTTCAACATAGAAGCTTCTTTTGTGTTCTACTATGGTGCTTTTAGTGTTTCCGCATACCGCAGCACGCGACATAGCTTTGCAGACGATATATGTAACCGTTTCAGAGAGAAGAACGGCCAATGTGACGATCTGGCTTTAAGTCGATTCGATAACAAATGACGAAAACGGACGGATTTCTCAGGTTCTTACTACATATGAACACTTTTCACATTCTCCCGTGCAACGCGGCTGCTAGTCCTCCTTTCAAGCAAAATCTTATGGTCCTACATCATGTCCAAGCCACCAAAGCCGGCAAAAACGTGAATAATCGACAACTAAAACTTGAATTGTACTACTTCTTACTGGCTATTACTTCAACTTAGAAGCTTCTTCTGTGTTCTACTATGGTGCTTTTAGTGTTTCGGCATACCGCAGCACGCGACATAGCTTTGGAGACGATAAGTGTAACCGTTTCAGAGAGAAGAGCGGCCAATGTGACGATCTGGCTTTAAGTCGATTCGATAACAAATGACGAAAACGGACGGATTTCTCAGGTTTTTAGTACATATGAACACTTTTCACACTCTCTCGTGCAACGCGGCTGCTAGTCTTCCTTTCATGCAAAATCTTAAGGTTCCACCTCATGTCCAAGCCATCAAAGCCGGCTAAAAAGTGAATAATCGACAACTAAAGCTTGAATTGTACTACTTCTTACTGGCTATTACTTCAACTTAGAAGCTTCTTCTGTGTTTTACTATGGTGCGTTTAGTGTCTCCGCATACCTCAGCACGCGACATAGCATTGCAGACGATAATTGTAACCGTCTCAGAAAGAAAAGCGGCCAATGTGACGATCTGTCTTTATGTCGATTCGATAACAAATGACGAAAGCGGACGGATTTCTCAGGTTTTTACTACATATGAACACTTTTCACATTCTCGCGTGCAACGCGGCTGCTACTCCTCCTTTCATGCAAAATATTAAGGTTCCACCTAATGTCAAAGCCACCAAAGCCGGCTAAATAGTGTATAATCGACATCTAAAACTTGAATTGTACTACTTCTTACAGGCTATTACTTCAACTTAGAAGCTTCTTCTGTGTTTTACTATGGTGCTTTTAGTGTCTCCGCTTACCGCAGCACGCGACATAGCTTTGCAGACGATAAGTGTAACCGTTTCAGAGAGAAGAGCGGCCAATGTGACGATCTGGCTTTAAGTCGATTCGATAACAAATGACGAAAACGGACGGATTTCTCAGGTTTTTACTACATTTGAAAACTTTTCACACTCTCTCGTGCAACGCGGCTGCTAGTCTTCCTTTCATGCAAAATCTTAAGGTTCCACCTCATGTCCAAGCCATCAAAGCCGGCTAAAAAGTGAATAATCGACAACTAAAGCTTGAATTGTACTACTTCTTACTGGCTATTACTTCAACTTAGAAGCTTCTTCTGTGTTTTACTATGGTGCTTTTTGTGTCTCCGCATACCTCAGCATGCGACATAGCTTTGCAGACGATAATTGTAACCGTCTCAGAAAGAAAAGCGGCCAATGTGACGATCTGTCTTTATGTCGATTCGATAACAAATGACGAAAGCGGACGGATTTCTCAGGTTTTTACTACATATGAACACTTTTCACATTCTCGCGTGCAACGCGGCTGCTACTCCTCCTTTCATGCAAAATATTAAGGTTCCACCTAATGTCAAAGCCACCAAAGCCGGCAAAATAGTGTATAATCGACAACTAAAACTTGAATTGTACTACTTCTTACTGGCTATTACTTCAACTTAGAAGATTCTTCTGTGTTTTACTATGGTGCTTTTAGTGTCTCCGCTTGCCGCAGCACGCGACATAGCTTTGCAGACGATATATGTAACCGTTTCAGAGAGAAGAGCGGCCAATGTGACGATCTGGCTTTAAGTCGATTCGATAACAAATGACGAAAACGGACGGATTTCTCAGGTTCTTACTACATATGAACACTTTTCACATTCTCCCGTGCTACGCGGCTGCTAGTCCTCCTTTCAAGCAAAATCTTATGGTCCTACGTCATGTCCAAGCCACCAAAGCCGGCAAAAACGTGAATAATCGACAACTAAAACTTGAATTGTACTACTTCTTACTGGCTATTACTTCAACTTAGAAGCTTCTTCTGTGTTCTACTATGGTGCTTTTAGTGTTTCGGCATACCGCAGCACGCGACATAGCTTTGCAGACGATAAGTGTAACCGTTTCAGAGAGAAGAGCGGCCAATGTGACATCTGGCTTTAAGTCGATTCGATAACAAATGACGAAAACGGACGGATTTCTCAGGTTTTTACTACATATGAACATTTTTCACACTCTCTCGTGCAACGCGGCTGCTAGTCTTCCTTTCATGCAAAATCTTAGGGTTCCACCTCATGTCCAAGCCATCAAAGCCGGCTAAAAAGTGAATAATCGACAACTAAAACTTGAATTGTACTACTTCTTACTGGCTATTACTTCAACTTAGAAGCTTCTTCTGTGTTTTACTATGGTGCTTTTAGTGTCTCCGCATACCTCAGCACGCGACATAGCTTTGCAGACGATAATTGTAACCGTCTCAGAAAGAAAAGCGGCCAATGTGACGATCTGTCTTTATGTCGATTCGATAACAAATGACGAAAGTGGACGGATTTCTCAGGTTTTTACTACATATGAACACCTTTCACATTCTCGCGTGCAACGCGGCTGCTACTCCTCCTTTCATGCAAAATATTAAGGTCCTAGGACATGTCCAAGCCACCAAAGCAGGCTAAAAGTGAATAATCGACAACTAAAACTTTAATTGTACTACTTCTTACTGGCTATTACTTCAACATAGAAGCTTCTTCTGTGTTCTACTATGGTGCTTTTAGTGTTTCCGCATACCGCAGCACGCGACATAGCTTTGCAGACGATAAATGTAACCGTTTCACAGAGAAGAGCGGCCAATGTGACGATCTGGCTTTAAGTCGATTCGACAACAATTGACGAAAACGGACGGATTTCTCAGGTTTTTACTACATATGAACACTTTTCACATTCTCCCATGCAACGCGGCTGCTACTCCTCCTTTCATGCAACATCTTAAGGTCCTAGGTCATGTCCAAGCCACCAAAGCAGGCTAAAAAGTGAATAATCGACAACTAAAACTTCAATTGTACTACTTTTTACTGGCTATTACTTCAACATAGAAGCTTCTTCTGTGTTCTACTATGGTGCTTTTAGTGTCTCCGCATACCGCAGCACGCGACATAGCTTTGCATACGATAAATGTAACCGTCTCAGAGAGAAAAGCGGCCAATGTGACGATCTGACTTTAAGTCGATTCGATAACAAGTGACGAAAGCGGACGGATTTCTCAGGTTTTTACTACATATGAACATTTTTCACATTCTCGCGGGCAACGCGGCTGCTACTCCTCCTTTCATGCAAAATCTTAAGGTCCTAGGTCATGTCCAAGCCACCAAAGACGGCTAAAAAGTGAATAATCGATAACTAAAACTTGAATTGTACTACTTCTTACTGGCTATTACTTCAACTTAGAAGCTTCTTCTGTGCTCTGCTATGGTGCTTTTAGTGTCTCCGCATACCGCAGAACGCGACATAGCTTTGCAGACGATAAATGTAACCGTCTCAGAGAGAAAAGCGGCCAATGTGACGATCTGGCTTTAAGTTGATTCGATAACAAATGACGAAAACGGACTGATTTCTCAGGTTTTTACTACATATATGAACACTTTTCACATTCTCCCATGCAACGCGGCTGCTAGTCCTCCTTTCATGCAACATCTTAAAGTCCTAGGTCATGTCCAATCCACCAAAGCCGGCTAAAAAGTGAATAATCGACAACTAAATCTTGAATTGTACTACTTGTTACTGGCTATTACTTCAACATAGAAGCTTCTTCTGTGTTCTACTATGGTGCTCTTAGTGTTTCCGCATACCGCTGCACGCGACATAGCTTTGCAGACGAAAAATGTAACCGTTTCAGAGAGAAGAGCGGCCAATGTGACGATCTGGCTTTAAGTCGATTCGATAACAAATGACGAAAACGGACGGATTTCTCAGGTTTTTACTACATATGAACACTTTTCACATTCTCCCTTGCAACGCGGGTGCAAGTCCTCCTTTCATGCAAAATCTTAAGGTCCTAGGTGATGTCCAAGCCACCAAAGCCGGCTAAAAAGTGAATAATCGATAACTAAAACTTCAATTATACTACTTCTTACTGGCTATTACTTCAACATAGAAGCTTCTTCTGTGTTCTACTATGGTGATTTTAGTGTTTCCGCCTACCGCAGCACGCGACATAGCTTTGCAGACGATAAATGTAACCGTCTCAGAGAGAAAAGCGGCCAATGTGACGATCTGGCTTTAAGTCGATTCGATAACAAATGACGAAAACGGACGGATTTCTCAGGTTTTTACTACTTATGAACATTTTTCACATTCTCCCATGCAACGCGGCTGCTAGTCCTCCTTTCATGCAACACCTTAAAGTCCTAGGTCATGTCCAATCCACCAAAGCCGGCTAAAAAGTGAATAATCGACAACTAAAACTTGAATTGTACTACTTCTTACTGGCTATTACTTCAACATAGAAGCTTATTCTGTGTTCTACTATGGTTTATTTAGTGTTTCCGCATACCGCAGCACGCGACATAGCTTTGCAGACGATAAATGTAACCGTTTCAGAGAGAAGAGCGGCCAATGTGACGATCTGGCTTTAAGTCGATTCGATAGCAAATGACGAAAACGGACGGATTTCTCAGGTTTTTACTACATATGAACACTTTTCACATTCTCTCTTGCAGCGCGGGTGCAAGTCCTCCTTTCATGCAAAATCTTAAGGTCCTAGGTGATGTCCAAGCCACCAAAGCCGGCTAAAAAGTGAATAATCGATAACTAAAACTTGAATTGTACTACTTCTTACTGGCTATTGCTTCAACTTAGAAGCTTCTTCTGTGTTCTACTATGGTACTTTTAGTGTCTCCGCATACCGCAGCACGTGACATAGCTTTGCAGACGATAAATGTAACCGTCTCAGAGAGAAAAGCGGCCAATGTGACGATCTGTCTTTAAGTCGATTCGATAACAAATGACGAAAGCGGACCGATTTCTCAGGTTTTTACTACATATGAACACTTTTCACATTCTCCCGTGCAACGCGGCTGCTAGTCCTCCTTTCATGCAAAATCTTAAGGTCCTAGGTCATGTCCAAGCCACCAAAGCAGGCCAAAAAGTGAATAATCGACAACTAAAACTTCAATTGTACTACTTCTTACTGGCTATTACTTCAACATAGAAGCTTCTTCTGTGTTCTACTATGGTGCTTTTAGTGTTTCCGCATACTGCAGCACGCGACATAGCTTTGCAGACTATAAATGTAACCGTTTCAGAGAGAAGAGTGGCCAATGTGACGAACTGGCTTTAAGTCGATTCGATACCAAATGACGAAAACGGACGGATTTCTCAGGTTTTTACTACATATGAACACTTTTCACTTTCTCCCATGCAACGCGGCTGCTAGTCCTCCTTTCATGCAAAATCTTAAGGTCCTAGGTCATGTCCAAGCCACCAAAGCCGGCTAAAAAGTGAATAATCGACAACTAAAACTTCAATTGTACTACTTCTTACTGGCTATTACTTCAACATAGAAGCTTCTTCTGTGTTCTGCTATGGTGCTTTTAGTGTTTCCGCATACCGCAGCACGCGACATAGCTTTGCAGACGATAAATGTAACCGTCTCAGAGAGAAGAGCGGCCAATGTGACGATCTGGCTTTAAGTCGATTCGATAACAAATGACGAAAACGGACGGATTTCTCAGGTTTTTACTACATATGAACACTTTTCACATTCTCCCTTGCAACGCGGCTGCAAGTCCTCCTTTCACGCAAAATCTTAAGGTCCTAGGTGATGTCCAAGCCACCAAAGCCGGCTAAAAAGTGAATAATCGACAACTAAAACTTGAATTGTACTACTTCTTACTGGCTATTGCTTCAACTTAGAAGCTTCTTCTGTGCTCTACTACGGTGCTATTAGTGTCTCCGCATACCGCAGCACGCGACATAGCTTTGCAGACGATAAATGTAACCGTCTCAGAGAGAAGAACGGTCAATGTGACGATCTGGCTTTAAGTCGATTCGATAGCAAATGACGAAAACGGACGGATTTCTCAGGTTTTTACTACATATGAACACTTTTCACATTCTCCCTTGCAACGCGGGTGCAAGTCCTCCTTTCATGCAAAATCTTAAGGTCCTAGGTGATGTCCAAGCCACCAAAGCCGGCTAAAAAGTGAATAATCGATAACTAAAACTTGAATTGTACTACTTCTTACTGGCTATTGCTTCAACTTAGAAGCTTCTTCTGTGTTCTACTATGGTACTTTTAGTGTCTCCGCATACCGCAGCACGTGACATAGCTTTGCAGACGATAAATGTAACCGTCTCAGAGAGAAAAGCGGCCAATGTGACGATCTGTCTTTATATCGATTAGATAACAAATGACGAAAGCGGACTGATTTCTCAGGTTTTTACTACATAGGAACACTTTTCACATTCTCGCGGGCAACACGGCTGCTACTCCTCCTTTCATGCAAAATCTTAAGGTCCTAGGTCATGTCCAAGCCACCAAAGCCGGCTAAAAAGTGATTAATCGACAACTAAAACTTGAATTGTACTACTTCTTACCGGCTATTACTTCAAATTAGAAGCTTCTTCTGTGTTCTACTATGGTGCTTTTAGTGTTTCGGTATACTGCAGCACGCGACATAGCTTTGCAGACGATAAATGTAACCGTTTCAGAGAGAAGAACGGCCAATGTGACGATCTGGCTTTAAGTCGATTCGATAACAAATGACGAAAACGGACGGATCTATTAGGTCTTTACTACATATGAACACTTTTCACATTCTCCCGTGCAACGCGGCTGCTAGTCCTCCTTTCATGCAAAATCTTAAGGTCCTAGGTCATGTCCAAGCCACCAAAGCAGGCCAAAAAGTGAATAATCGACAACTAAAACTTCAATTGTACTACTTCTTACTGGCTATTACTTCAACATAGAAGCTTCTTCTGTGTTCTACTATGGTGCTTTTAGTGTTTCCGCATACCGCAGCACGCGACATAGCTTTGCAGACTATAAATGTAACCGTTTCAGAGAGAAGAGCGGCCAATGTGACGAACTGGCTTTAAGTCGATTCGATAACAAATGACGAAAACGGACGGATTTCTCAGGTTTTTACTACATATGAACACTTTTCACTTTCTCCCATGCAACGCGGCTGCAAGTCCTCCTTTCACGCAAAATCTTAAGGTCCTAGGTGATGTCCAAGCCACCAAAGCCGGCTAAAAAGTGAATAATCGACAACTAAAACTTGAATTGTACTACTTCTTACTGGCTATTGCTTCAAATTAGAAGCTTCTTCTGTGCTCTACTATGGTGCTATCAGTGTCTCCGCATACCGCAGCACGCGACATAGCTTTGCAGACGATAAATGTAACCGTCTCAGAGAGAAGAACGGCCAATGTGACGATCTGGCTTTAAGTCGATTCGATAGCAAATGACGAAAACGGACGGATTTCTCAGGTTTTTACTACATATGAACACTTTTCACATTCTCCCTTGCAACGCGGGTGCAAGTCCTCCTTTCATGCAAAATCTTAAGGTCCTAGGTGATGTCCAAGCCACCAAAGCCGGCTAAAAAGTGAATAATCGATAACTAAAACTTCAATTATACTACTTCTTACTGGCTATTACTTCAACATAGAAGCTTCTTCTGTGTTCTACTATGGTGATTTTAGTGTTTCCGCCTACCGCAGCACGCGACATAGCTTTGCAGACGATAAATGTAACCGTCTCAGAGAGAAAAGCGGCCAATGTGACGATCTGGCTTTAAGTCGATTCGATAACAAATGACGAAAACGGACGGATTTCTCAGGTTTTTACTACTTATGAACATTTTTCACATTCTCCCATGCAACGCGGCTGCTAGTCCTCCTTTCATGCAACACCTTAAAGTCCTAGGTCATGTCCAATCCACCAAAGCCGGCTAAAAAGTGAATAATCGACAACTAAAACTTGAATTGTACTACTTCTTACTGGCTATTACTTCAACATAGAAGCTTATTCTGTGTTCTACTATGGTTTATTTAGTGTTTCCGCATACCGCAGCACGCGACATAGCTTTGCAGACGATAAATGTAACCGTTTCAGAGAGAAGAGCGGCCAATGTGACGATCTGGCTTTAAGTCGATTCGATAGCAAATGACGAAAACGGACGGATTTCTCAGGTTTTTACTACATATGAACACTTTTCACATTCTCTCTTGCAGCGCGGGTGCAAGTCCTCCTTTCATGCAAAATCTTAAGGTCCTAGGTGATGTCCAAGCCACCAAAGCCGGCTAAAAAGTGAATAATCGATAACTAAAACTTGAATTGTACTACTTCTTACTGGCTATTGCTTCAACTTAGAAGCTTCTTCTGTGTTCTACTATGGTACTTTTAGTGTCTCCGCATACCGCAGCACGTGACATAGCTTTGCAGACGATAAATGTAACCGTCTCAGAGAGAAAAGCGGCCAATGTGACGATCTGTCTTTAAGTCGATTCGATAACAAATGACGAAAGCGGACCGATTTCTCAGGTTTTTACTACATATGAACACTTTTCACATTCTCCCGTGCAACGCGGCTGCTAGTCCTCCTTTCATGCAAAATCTTAAGGTCCTAGGTCATGTCCAAGCCACCAAAGCAGGCCAAAAAGTGAATAATCGACAACTAAAACTTCAATTGTACTACTTCTTACTGGCTATTACTTCAACATAGAAGCTTCTTCTGTGTTCTACTATGGTGCTTTTAGTGTTTCCGCATACTGCAGCACGCGACATAGCTTTGCAGACTATAAATGTAACCGTTTCAGAGAGAAGAGTGGCCAATGTGACGAACTGGCTTTAAGTCGATTCGATACCAAATGACGAAAACGGACGGATTTCTCAGGTTTTTACTACATATGAACACTTTTCACTTTCTCCCATGCAACGCGGCTGCTAGTCCTCCTTTCATGCAAAATCTTAAGGTCCTAGGTCATGTCCAAGCCACCAAAGCCGGCTAAAAAGTGAATAATCGACAACTAAAACTTCAATTGTACTACTTCTTACTGGCTATTACTTCAACATAGAAGCTTCTTCTGTGTTCTGCTATGGTGCTTTTAGTGTTTCCGCATACCGCAGCACGCGACATAGCTTTGCAGACGATAAATGTAACCGTCTCAGAGAGAAGAGCGGCCAATGTGACGATCTGGCTTTAAGTCGATTCGATAACAAATGACGAAAACGGACGGATTTCTCAGGTTTTTACTACATATGAACACTTTTCACATTCTCCCTTGCAACGCGGCTGCAAGTCCTCCTTTCACGCAAAATCTTAAGGTCCTAGGTGATGTCCAAGCCACCAAAGCCGGCTAAAAAGTGAATAATCGACAACTAAAACTTGAATTGTACTACTTCTTACTGGCTATTGCTTCAACTTAGAAGCTTCTTCTGTGCTCTACTACGGTGCTATTAGTGTCTCCGCATACCGCAGCACGCGACATAGCTTTGCAGACGATAAATGTAACCGTCTCAGAGAGAAGAACGGTCAATGTGACGATCTGGCTTTAAGTCGATTCGATAGCAAATGACGAAAACGGACGGATTTCTCAGGTTTTTACTACATATGAACACTTTTCACATTCTCCCTTGCAACGCGGGTGCAAGTCCTCCTTTCATGCAAAATCTTAAGGTCCTAGGTGATGTCCAAGCCACCAAAGCCGGCTAAAAAGTGAATAATCGATAACTAAAACTTGAATTGTACTACTTCTTACTGGCTATTGCTTCAACTTAGAAGCTTCTTCTGTGTTCTACTATGGTACTTTTAGTGTCTCCGCATACCGCAGCACGTGACATAGCTTTGCAGACGATAAATGTAACCGTCTCAGAGAGAAAAGCGGCCAATGTGACGATCTGTCTTTATATCGATTAGATAACAAATGACGAAAGCGGACTGATTTCTCAGGTTTTTACTACATAGGAACACTTTTCACATTCTCGCGGGCAACACGGCTGCTACTCCTCCTTTCATGCAAAATCTTAAGGTCCTAGGTCATGTCCAAGCCACCAAAGCCGGCTAAAAAGTGATTAATCGACAACTAAAACTTGAATTGTACTACTTCTTACCGGCTATTACTTCAAATTAGAAGCTTCTTCTGTGTTCTACTATGGTGCTTTTAGTGTTTCGGTATACTGCAGCACGCGACATAGCTTTGCAGACGATAAATGTAACCGTTTCAGAGAGAAGAACGGCCAATGTGACGATCTGGCTTTAAGTCGATTCGATAACAAATGACGAAAACGGACGGATCTATTAGGTCTTTACTACATATGAACACTTTTCACATTCTCCCGTGCAACGCGGCTGCTAGTCCTCCTTTCATGCAAAATCTTAAGGTCCTAGGTCATGTCCAAGCCACCAAAGCAGGCCAAAAAGTGAATAATCGACAACTAAAACTTCAATTGTACTACTTCTTACTGGCTATTACTTCAACATAGAAGCTTCTTCTGTGTTCTACTATGGTGCTTTTAGTGTTTCCGCATACCGCAGCACGCGACATAGCTTTGCAGACTATAAATGTAACCGTTTCAGAGAGAAGAGCGGCCAATGTGACGAACTGGCTTTAAGTCGATTCGATAACAAATGACGAAAACGGACGGATTTCTCAGGTTTTTACTACATATGAACACTTTTCACTTTCTCCCATGCAACGCGGCTGCAAGTCCTCCTTTCACGCAAAATCTTAAGGTCCTAGGTGATGTCCAAGCCACCAAAGCCGGCTAAAAAGTGAATAATCGACAACTAAAACTTGAATTGTACTACTTCTTACTGGCTATTGCTTCAAATTAGAAGCTTCTTCTGTGCTCTACTATGGTGCTATCAGTGTCTCCGCATACCGCAGCACGCGACATAGCTTTGCAGACGATAAATGTAACCGTCTCAGAGAGAAGAACGGCCAATGTGACGATCTGGCTTTAAGTCGATTCGATAGCAAATGACGAAAACGGACGGATTTCTCAGGTTTTTACTACATATGAACACTTTTCACATTCTCCCTTGCAACGCGGGTGCAAGTCCTCCTTTCATGCAAAATCTTAAGGTCCTAGGTGATGTCCAAGCCACCAAAGCCGGCTAAAAAGTGAATAATCGATAACTAAAACTTGAATTGTACTACTTCTTACTGGCTATTACTTCAACTTAGAAGCTTCTTCTGTGTTCTACTATGGTACTTTTAGTGTCTCCGCATACCGCAGCACGTGACATAGCTTTGCAGACGATAAATGTAACCGTCTCAGAGAGAAAAGCGGCCAATGTGACGATCTGTCTTTAAATCGATTAGATGACAAATGACGAAAGCGGACGGATTTCTCAGGTTTTTACTACATAGGAACACTTTTCACATTCTCGCGGGCAACGCGGCTGCTACTCCTCCTTTCATGCAAAATCTTAAGGTCCTAGGTCATGTCCAAGCCACCAAAGCCGGCTAAAAAGAGATTAATCGACAACTAAAACTTGAATTGTACTACTTCTTACCGGCTATTACTTCAAATTAGAAGCTTCTTCTGTGTTCTACTATGGTTCTTTTAGTGTTTCGGTATACTGCAGCACGCGACATAGCTTTGCAGACGATAAATGTAACCGTTTCAGAGAGAAGAACGGCCAATGTGACGATCTGGCTTTAAGTCGATTCGATAACAAATGACGAAAACGGACGGATCTATCAGGTTTTTACTACATATGAACCCTTTTCACATTCTCCCGTGAAACGCGGCTGCTAGTCCTCCTTTCATGCAAAATCTTAAGGTCCTAGGTCATGTCCAAGCCACCAAAGCAGGCCAAAAAGTGAATAATCGATAACTAAAACTTGAATTGTACTACTTCTTACTGGCTATTACTTCAACTTAGAAGCTTCTTCTGTGTTCTACTATGGTACTTTTAGTGTCTCCGCATACCGCAGCACGTGACATAGCTTTGCAGACGATAAATGTAACCGTCTCAGAGAGAAAAGCGGCCAATGTGACGATCTGTCTTTAAATCGATTAGATGACAAATGACGAAAGCGGACGGATTTCTCAGGTTTTTACTACATAGGAACACTTTTCACATTCTCGCGGGCAACGCGGCTGCTACTCCTCCTTTCATGCAAAATCTTAAGGTCCTAGGTCATGTCCAAGCCACCAAAGCCGGCTAAAAAGAGATTAATCGACAACTAAAACTTGAATTGTACTACTTCTTACCGGCTATTACTTCAAATTAGAAGCTTCTTCTGTGTTCTACTATGGTTCTTTTAGTGTTTCGGTATACTGCAGCACGCGACATAGCTTTGCAGACGATAAATGTAACCGTTTCAGAGAGAAGAACGGCCAATGTGACGATCTGGCTTTAAGTCGATTCGATAACAAATGACGAAAACGGACGGATCTATCAGGTTTTTACTACATATGAACCCTTTTCACATTCTCCCGTGAAACGCGGCTGCTAGTCCTCCTTTCATGCAAAATCTTAAGGTCCTAGGTCATGTCCAAGCCACCAAAGCAGGCCAAAAAGTGAATAATCGACAACTAAAACTTCAATTGTACTACTTCTTACTGGCTATTACTTCAACATAGAAGCTTCTTCTGTGTTCTACTATGGTGCTTTTAGAGTTTCCGCATACCGCAGCACGCGACATAGCTTTGCAGACTATAAATGTAACCGTTTCAGAGAGAAGAGCGGCCAATGTGACGAACTGGCTTTAAGTCGATTCGATACCAAATGACGAAAACGGACGGATTTCTCAGGTTTTTACTACATATGAACACTTTTCACTTTCTCCCATGCAACGCGGCTGCTAGTCCTCCTTTCATGCAAAATCTTAAGGTCCTAGGTCATGTCCAAGCCACCAAAGCAGGCTAAAAAGTGAATAATCGACAACTAAAACTTCAATTGTACTACTTCTTACTGGCTATTACTTCAACATAGAAGCTTCTTCTGTGTTCTACTATGGTGCTTTTAGTGTTTCCGCATACCGCAGCACGCGACATAGCTTTGCAGACGATAAATGTAACCGTTTCAGAGAGAAGAGCGGCCAATGTGACGATCTGGCTTTAAGTCGATTCGATAACAAATGACGAAAACGGACGGATTTCTCAGGTTTTTACTACATATGAACACTTTTCACATTCTCCCTTTCAACGCGGCTGCAAGTCCTCCTTTCACGCAAAATCTTAAGGTCCTAGGTGATGTCCAAGCCACCAAAGCCGGCTAAAAAGTGAATAATCGACAACTAAAACTTGAATTGTACTACTTCTTACTGGCTATTGCTTCAACTTAGAAGCTTCTTCTGTGCTCTACTATGGTGCTATCAGTGTCTCCGCATACCGCAGCACGCGACATAGCTTTGCAGACGATAAATGTAACCGTCTCAGAGAGAAGAACGGCCAATGTGACGATCTGGCTTTAAGTCGATTCGATAGCAAATGACGAAAACGGACGGATTTCTCAGGTTTTTACTACATATGAACACTTTTCACATTCTCCCTTGCAACGCGGGTGCAAGTCCTCCTTTCATGCAAAATCTTAAGGTCCTAGGTGATGTCCAAGCCACCAAAGCCGGCTAAAAAGTGAACAATCGATAACTAAAACTTGAATTGTACTACTTCTTACTGGCTATTGCTTCAACTTAGAAGCTTCTTCTGTGTTCTACTATGGTGCTTTTAGTGTTTCCGCATACCGCAGCACGCGACATAGCTTTGCAGACGATAAATGTAACCGTCTCAGAGAGAAGAGCGGCCAATGTGACGATCTGGCTTTAAGTCGATTCGATAACAAATGACGAAAACGGACGGATTTCTCAGGTTTTTACTACATATGAACACTTTTCACATTCTCCCTTGCAACGCGGCTGCAAGTCCTCCTTTCACGCAAAATCTTAAGGTCCTAGGTGATGTCCAAGCCACCAAAGCCGGCTAAAAAGTGAATAATCGACAACTAAAACTTGAATTGTACGACTTCTTACTGGCTACTGCTTCAACTTAGAAGCTTCTTCTGTGCTCTACTACGGTGCTATTAGTGTCTCCGCATACCGCAGCACGCGACATAGCTTTGCAGACGATAAATGTAACCGTCTCAGAGAGAAGGACGGCCAATGTGACGATCTGGCTTTAAGTCGATTCGATAGCAAATGACGAAAACGGACGGATTTCTCAGGTTTTTACTACATATGAACACTTTTCACATTCTCCCTTGCAACGCGGGTGCAAGTCCTCCTTTCATGCAAAATCTTAAGGTCCTAGGTGATGTCCAAGCCACCAAAGCCGGCTAAAAAGTGAATAATCGATAACTAAAACTTGAATTGTACTACTTCTTACTGGCTATTGCTTCAACTTAGAAGCTTCTTCTGTGTTCTACTATGGTACTTTTAGTGTCTCCGCATACCGCAGCACGTGACATAGCTTTGCAGACGATAAATGTAACCGTCTCAGAGAGAAAAGCGGCCAATGTGACGATCTGTCTTTAAATCGATTAGATAACAAATGACGAAAGCGGACGGATTTCTCAGGTTTTTACTACATAGGAACACTTTTCACATTCTCGCGGGCAACGCGGCTGCTACTCCTCCTTTCATGCAAAATCTTAAGGTCCTAGGTCATGTCCAAGCCACCAAAGCCGGCTAAAAAGTGATTAATCGACAACTAAAACTTGAATTGTACTACTTCTTACCGGCTATTACTTCAAATTAGAAGCTTCTTCTGTGTTCTACTATGGTGCTTTTAGTGTTTCGGTATACTGCAGCACGCGACATAGCTTTGCAGACGATAAATGTAACCGTTTCAGAGAGAAGAACGGCCAATGTGACGATCTGGCTTTAAGTCGATTCGATAACAAATGACGAAAACGGACGGATCTATTAGGTTTTTACTACATATGAACACTTTTCACATTCTCCCGTGCAACGCGGCTGCTAGTCCTCCTTTCATGCAAAATCTTAAGGTCCTAGGTCATGTCCAAGCCACCAAAGCAGGCCAAAAAGTGAATAATCGACAACTAAAACTTCAATTGTACTACTTCTTACTGGCTATTACTTCAACATAGAAGCTTCTTCTGTGTTCTACTATGGTGCTTTTAGTGTTTCCGCATACCGCAGCACGCGACATAGATTTGCAGACTATAAATGTAACCGTTTCAGAGAGAAGAGCGGCCAATGTGACGAACTGGCTTTAAGTCGATTCGATAACAAATGACGAAAACGGACGGATTTCTCAGGTTTTTACTACATATGAACACTTTTCACTTTCTCCCATGCAATGCTGCTGCAAGTCCTCCTTTCACGCAAAATCTTAAGGTCCTAGGTGATGTCCAAGCCACCAAAGCCGGCTAAAAAGTGAATAATCGACAACTAAAACTTGAATTGTACTACTTCTTACTGGCTATTGCTTCAAATTAGAAGCTTCTTCTGTGCTCTGCTATGGTGCTATCAGTGTCTCCGCATACCGCAGCACGCGACATAGCTTTGCAGACGATAAATGTAACCGTCTCAGAGAGAAGAACGGCCAATGTGACGATCTGGCTTTAAGTCGATTCGATAGCAAATGACGAAAACGGACGGATTTCTCAGGTTTTTACTACATATGAACACTTTTCACATTCTCCCTTGCAACGCGGGTGCAAGTCCTACTTTCATGCAAAATCTTAAGGTCCTAGGTGATGTCCAAGCCACCAAAGCCGGCTAAAAAGTGAATAATCGATAACTAAAACTTGAATTGTACTACTTCTTACTGGCTATTACTTCAACTTAGAAGCTTCTTCTGTGTTCTACTATGGTACTTTTAGTGTCTCCGCATACCGCAGCACGTGACATAACTTTGCAGACGATAAATGTAACCGTCTCAGAGAGAAAAGCGGCCAATGTGACGATCTGTCTTTAAATCGATTAGATGACAAATGACGAAAGCGGACGGATTTCTCAGGTTTTTACTACATAGGAACACTTTTCACATTCTCGCGGGCAACGCGGCTGCTACTCCTCCTTTCATGCAAAATCTTAAGGTCCTAGGTCATGTCCAAGCCACCAAAGCCGGCTAAAAAGAGATTAATCGACAAATAAAACTTGAATTGTACTACTTCTTACCGGCTATTACTTCAAATTAGAAGCTTCTTCTGTGTTCTACTATGGTGCTTTTAGTGTTTCGGTATACTGCAGCACGCGACATAGCTTTGCAGACGATAAATGTAACCGTTTCAGAGAGAAGAACGGCCAATGTGACGATCTGGCTTTAAGTCGATTCGATAACAAATGACGAAAACGGACGGATTTATCAGGTTTTTACTACATATGAACCCTTTTCACATTCTCCCGTGCAACGCGGCTGCTAGTCCTCCTTTCATGCAAAATCTTAAGGTCCTAGGTCATGTCCAAGCCACCAAAGCAGGCTAAAAAGTGAATAATCGACAACTAAAACTTCAATTGTACTACTTCTTACTGGCTATTACTTCAACATAGAAGCTTCTTCTGTGTTCTACTATTGTGCTTTTAGTGTTTCCGCATACCGCAGCACGCGACATAGCTTTGCAGACGATAAATGTAACCGTTTCAGAGAGAAGAGCGGCCAATGTGACGATCTGGCTTTAAGTCGATTCGATAACAAATGACGAAAACGGACGGATTTCTCAGGTTTTTACTACATATGAACACTTTTCACTTTCTCCCATGCAACGCGGCTGCTAGTCATCCTTTCATGCAACATCTTATGGTCCTAGGTCATGTCCAAGCCACCAAAGCAGGCTAAAAAGTGAATAATCGACAACTAAAACTTGAATTGTACTACTTCTTACTGGCTATTGCTTCAACTTAGAAGCTTCTTCTGTGCACTACTATTGTGCTATTAGTGTCTCCGCATACCGCAGCACGCGACATAGCTTTGCAGACGATAAATGTAACCGTCTCAGAGAGAAGAACGGCCAATGTGACGATCTAGCTTTAAGTCGATTCGATAACAAATGACGAAAACGGACGGATTTCTCAGGTTTTTACTACATATGAACACTTTTCACATTCTCCCATGCAACGCGGCTGCTAGTCCTCCTTTCATGCAACATCTTAAGGTCCTAGGTCATGTCCAAGCCACCATAGCCGGCTAAAAAGTGAATAATCGAAAACTAAAACTTGATTTGTACTACTTCTTACTGGCTATTACTTCAAATTAGAAGCTTCTTCTTTGTTCTACTATGGTGCTTTCAGTGTTTCGGTATACTGCAGCACGCGACATAGCTTTGCAGACGATAAATGTAACCGTTTCAGAGAGAAGAACGGCCAATGTGACGATCTGGCTTTAAGTCGATTCGATAACGAATGACGAAAACGGACGGATTTATCAGGTTTTTACTACATATGAACACTTTTCACATTCTCCCGTGCAACGCGGCTGCTAGTCCTCCTTTCATGCAAAATCTTAAGGTCCTAGGTCATGCACAAGCCACCAAAGCCGGCTAAAAAGTGAATAATCGACAACTAAAACTTGAATTGTACTACTTCTTACTGGCTATTGCTTCAACTTAGAAGCTTCTTCTGTGTTCTACTATGGTGCTTTTAGTGTCTCCGCATACCGCAGCACGCGACATAGCTTTGCAGACGATAAATGTAACCGTCTCAGAGAGAAAAGCGGCCAATGTGACGATCTGGCTTTAAGTCGATTCGATAACAAATGACGAAAACGGACTGATTTCTCAGGTTTTTACTACTTATGAACACTTTTCACATTCTCCCATGCAACGCGGCTGCTAGTCCTCCTTTCATGCAACATCTTAAAGTCCTAGGTCATGTCCAATCCACCAAAGCCGGCTAAAAAGTGAATAATCGACAACTAAAACTTGAATTGTACTACTTCTTACTGGCTATTACTTCAACATAGAAGCTTCTTCTGTGTTCTACTATTATGCTTTTAGTGTTTCCGCATACCGCAGCACGCGACATAGCTTTGCAGACGATAAATGTAACCGTTTCAGAGAGAAGAGCGGCCAATGTGACGATCTGGCTTTAAGTCGATTCGATAACAAATGACGAAAACGGACGGATTTCTCAGGTTTTTACTACATATGAACACTTTTCACATTCTCCCTTGCAACGTGGGTGCAAGTCCTCCTTTCATGCAAAATCTTAAGGTCCTAGGTGATGTCCAAGCCACCAAAGCCGGCTAAAAAGTGAATAATCGATAACTAAAACTTGAATTGCACTACTTCTTACTGGGTATTGCTTCAACTTAGAAGCTTCTTCTGTGTTCTACTATGGTGCTTTTAGTGTCTCCGCATACCGCAGCACGTGACATAGCTTTGCAGACGATAAATGTAACCGTCTCAGAGAGAAAAGCGGCCAATGTGACGATCTGTCTTTAAGTCGATTCGATAACAAATGACGAAAGCGGACGGATTTCTCAGGTTTTTACTACATATGAACACTTTTCACATTCTCGCGGGCAACGCTGCTGCTACTCCTCCTTTCATGCAAAATCTTAAGGTCCTAGGTCATGTCCAAGCCACCAAAGCCGGCTAAAAAGTGAATAATCGACAACTAAAACTTGAATTGTACTACTTCTTACTGGCTATTACTTCAAATTAGAAGCTTCTTCTGTGTTCTACTATGGTGCTTTTAGTGTTTCGGTATACTGCAGCGCGCGACATAGCTTTGCAGACGATAAATGTAACCGTTTCAGAGAGAAGAACGGCCAATGTGACGATCTGGCTTTAAGTCGATTCGATAACAAATGACGAAAACGGACGGATTTATCAGGTTTTTACTACATATGAACACTTTTCACATTCTCCCGTGCAACGCGGCTGCTAGTCCTCCTTTCATGCAAAATCTTAAGGTCCTAGGTCATGTCCAAGCCACCAAAGCAGGCTAAAAAGTGAATAATCGACAACTAAAACTTCAATTGTACTACTTCTTACTGGCTATTACTTCAACATAGAAGCTTCTTCTGTGTTCTACTATGGTGCTTTTAGTGTTTCCGCATACCGCAGCACGCGACATAGCTTTGCAGACGATAAATGTAACCGTTTCAGAGAGAAGAGCGGCCAATGTGACGAACTGGCTTTAAGTCGATTCGATAACAAATGACGAAAACGGACGGATTTCTCAGGTTTTTACTACATATTGTGGCGTCGCAACTAGTGCGAGCGCACAGTTTTCTATCAAATATTTACTGTGAAATGTAGACAGACTGTAAAGTAGCCATCAGATTAGCATATGTGCTGTAGCGGGCAGATTACCGGTGTCCGTTCGTCTGACGTCACGACCATATGGCATGTCTGTACCGTGAGAATGTAAGACCTGTGCGCTAACTAGCCGCGTGTATAACGTGGAACTTTCATCTTTAATAACTTCTAACTGAGGAACCTGAGGAAATTAAAAGTTAATATACTAGTTTCTGTTATGAATAAAAATAAGTCATCCAAATTTGAGCTTTGAAACCTGCATATTTTGGAAATTAGAAAAATCTTACAGAAAACGCAAATTTCTACAATTTTCGAGTCTAAATAAATGCCATTATGTATAGATCACCTTCAGTGACCATCCAACTATGAAACAAAATCACCTTCCGTGCTTTTGTATTTATTTTGAGAATTTTACTTTTAGAAATTCACCTATAACTTTGTTAAAACCATAAATGTTTTGAATTTTTGTGAACAGTTATTTTATATGAGTAGGTGAGAGTGAATGAGTGTGCCTGAGTGAATGAAAGAGGGACATTCGCCATTCTTTGCAAGTGTATAAAATCTAGGTTGGAACTCGCAAGTGTTCAGACGATGTAACCGTGGGAACAGAGTCGCCAGTGGTTCCCCATCTTAGTGAATGTCGGATGTCCAAGAGTGTATGGTATTGTACAAGCAGCCAGAACGTTCGCGAGTATTTAAATAATTTCTGGAAATAAAGTAAAGTCTAGTTTTCCTTTCGGTTTGTTAAATTATACAGTAAATTTTGTGTAACAAGAAATCATGACGTAAATGATTCAGAAGTCATGACTGGTGCGTGCTAGATTTTGGCGCGAGGCGCACCCAAAGAGTTAATTCTGATTGGCTGTGTGATGTGTGAGCCAATGAGATGCGAGGACGGTTAGCAGACTAGGAGAGTGAGTCGCGAGTGGAGGAGGAGTCGCGAAGGAACTGTGATCGAGAAGAGACATGCTTGATGTGTCCTCGCGAATAATGTGTAAAATGAAGTCATAAAACGGCTTCATCGGTTCGGTACTGTGCGATTTGAGACTGGAAGAGTCCAGTAACGCGTAGTGTGAGTTTGAGCGAGTTGTGACTTTTCGTTCCGCGAAAGACGCGAGTGACTTTAATAATTAAAAGCGTGGCGGTACTTCGTAAACTTTTACTAAGTGCTTATGGCGAGCATTAACGTTAAAAAAAACGAACTATTATTGAACATCGACTGCAAACGTGTATGTTAGAAAATCGTCTGTGTTGCAGTTAAGTAAATTCCGTAACTTTGAAAGCTAATTCTGGCGGGGTTTGAGTGTGGATAGAATTGTGAACTGAACTTTCTTCAAACGTAGATTAGCGGGCTGATGATCAGGCTTAAAGACAATAAAGAGCTTAAATAGAATTACCAACTTCGCGTTCTCGTTTGAGTAAACAATTACTACCATTCCAATAACTCAATTTATTTAGGAAGATTGCTCATAGATTGTATTTCAGCAAACATGTATCGCGGCCTCCGGTGAGCGGCTATTAAATTGCAGTTTCTTCAACACTGCTTTTCTGCAATTTTTCCAGTAGCTGCTATCAGGAGAGGCGAGTGCAGCAACTACCTAAGAAACGAGGTAGGTGGATTTTCTTTCAGGGAAAGGAAACTGCGCGATAAGAGCCTGACCCGTCGCAAGTGGTGCATCGGCCGGGAAATAAAAATAGTAAATTCCAGTGAATTTCAAAAAAAGCAGTAGTGACAATTACCGGACAATACAGAAGTGCTCGCTATGTGTAGGAACTGTGTAGCGTACAAATTGATATCGCCACGTGAATAGGAAGGACAGTGAAAGTGTCCGTGAACTGTAATGTGTTGTACGGAACGGAAGAATTTTTCGGTGACTACGCGCCGATTGGAATAGCAGTCTACGACGGCGTCTGGCAGACGACGAGCTACGGAGACTACGCAGAGGCGACGACAGCAGTGGCAGTTGGCAGCGCTGATTCGAGCGGGGGCCCGGAAACTGGTACAGCATTGCAGTGTATGGTGAACGGACCCGCAGTTTCATCTAGCAGCAACGCAGCACGCCGAAGCACAAAGTTAAGTACAGTGCTTTTGAAAACTTTGTGTGTTTGTGGAGTCAAACTGAGAAAAATGGCTGAGTTTCAACCAAGTGACAAAAAGGCGGAACTAAGTTGTGATAGTGGGATGGAGACAGGGGAAAATGACCCCATGAATTTTAGTTTAGACGTGTCTCAACCCAATTTCAGTAGTAGTTTGACTGATTCATCCTATGTTAATTATAGTTTGGAGTCAGATCCAAATATGTCAGTGCCCAGTGAGTTACAGTTACCCATGCCGGTAGTTAATGTTAATAGGGACATTGTATCAGCAAATGAGGGGGCGAAGGATAATGTCGCCAGTATGCTGATGAATCTATTAAATAAGATGAACGTGTTGGATTCCAATATGTCAAGTAAGATGGATTCCAGTATATCAAAATTGGAAACTAATATGTCAAGTAAAATGGATTCAAAAATGTCTAAATTAGCATCTGATTTAAGTAATGAGATGACTAAAATGGGCGCTGATTTAGATTCCAAAATATCCGATCTCAGAGACTGTTGGAAGCAAGATTTAGCAGTGCTCAGTAGTAAAGTAAATGTTGAAATACAGCAGGTTAAACTAGAATGTACAGAAAATATTGTTCAAGTGCAAAGTGAATTGACGACACGAATCGAACAGGTTACTGAGGATCAACAGCAATTTAAATCCCATGTTGATGCAGAATTAGATAAAGTATGTGAGCACATAAAAGTGGTAGAGAATTCCAATGAAATTAATCATGCCGCCTTAGAATGTAAAGTAAATGATACCAAAATTCGGTGTGAGAAACTTGGAGAGCAAGTTGTAAATAAGGTCAATAATTTAGAGACTCACATAAGCCATTTCAGTGAAAGTGTGAATGAGCAACTTTGTGGGCATGAATGCAGACTAACCAAAGTAGAACAGTGTGTTTCTAACCATAGTGGTAGTATAATTTCCAGTGGAATAATTGAATCTACCGAGGTTGCGTATGTTACCCACAGACAGTTTTTAAAATTTGACCCAAGTAAGAACATGCACCCCAGAGAATTTTGGAACGATTTTGAAGACGTTTTGCCGAAAGTATGGAGCGATAAACAAAAGATAGGCTTTATCACTTCAAATTTGATGGGAGAGGCCAGAGTATGGGGGAATTTAGCCTCTGAAAAATACGCGAAATTGTCAGAATTTAAATTAGCGTTCTTTGAGGAATACTGGGGAAAGAGAAAGCAGATGGATGTTCTTAATCGGTTCTGGTCGGGAGAGAAGTATGACCCCAAGAGAGAGGGCATCAAACGATTTGTTCAAAGGTGGGTAACAACTCTGTCCTACCTTAGTAATAAGTTAGAAACAGAACAGATCATATTAGGGGTAGAAAATAAGCTACCGTGGAACTGGAAAACTAAGATCATATCTGCGCCCCGAGATAACATTGACAAGTTCGTACAGTATTTAGAAAGGGTTGAATCCGTCCAAAAAGAAGAAGAAAACATGAGGAGGGAGCATCGCCCGCCTGCTAGGCAGAATGACAATCGCGCGGATGTAAACATTAATAGGATGGGTGTTCAGAGAGGCGGCGGATACCGTGGCAGTTCACGTGGTAGAGGAAGAACATATGTTAACAGGTTCAATGAACGCGAGCAGTATGACAGCGGCCGACAGATGTCAGGAGGTGAGGCGGTCAGCTGGAGGCATAGTGATGACGCACCGCGCTCGGAAAACCATTAATTGTCTACGAGTGTGCTGGCGATCGTAGGCAACAGCGTTTAAAGTTAAATCCGCTGGCAAAACCATTCATAAGAAAGCAGCCTGAACGACCACCTAACATAAATGTTGTTGCTACAAAATTTAGGGAGGATAACGTAAAACAGACAGAGATAGTAGCTTTAAGTCAAGTGGAGGTTAATGAACCAATTAACTGTAAGAATAATCATAAGAAGCCACTTATTGAAGAACTAAGTACTAGTTATAAGGGTAATAATCAGAAAGACATTATGCACAGTAAAACTAATGAAGAGCTGTCGGATAGGGGTGAGAACAGTAATAATGGCAGGGTTGTGACTGTGCTTGATAAGATAATTTATGTTGTAGATAGTTACGAAGAAGAGGATAGATTAGAGGAGGAGGTAGAGGTTAATGACGACGCCTTGGATAGGGTCGTAGAAAAGGAGGTTAATGAGAAAGAGGGGGAAACATTGGAAAAATGTTTTGACTTAGCAATAGTGGATAGGCTAATAGGAGCTGCCACTAGAATTGAGGGTGATAATAAGCATGAAATAAACCCTGTAAGTGTGAATGTGATTGCCACCCAAAAGACAGGCTTCGAAAGGAGAGAAATTGTGCAAGATTTATTGGAGGAAGCAGAACCCAAAATAAATAAAGAGTACTTAGGGCAACCGATAGTAGAGCTAAGAGTATTAAATGAACCAGTTAAATGTTTGATAGATACTGGATCGGAAGTCTGTGCAGTATCCCAGAACTTGGTAAATGAACTCCCTAACAGTAAACAGATTGTTAAGATGCCAGTAAGTGGCTTGAACATTGTAGTAGCAACCGGTAAGACTAAGAAGACAGTAAAACAGGAAGTGTTTCTACCCATAGCATTTAAGGAAGTAGAAATAAGACAGAACTTCTTAGTTATAAATGGACTGAGTGTAGACATATTGGTGGGGGCTGACTTTTTGAATAAATATGAAGGATGGGTGAATTTTTCTACCAATGATGTTATGGTAAAAATTAAGGGTAAACTAATTACTATACCTTTCATCGGTAAGCAGCTATGTGAGGATCCTGAGCAGAATGATTTTCCTATATGTATTTGTAAAACAGAGAAATTCTTGGAGGGCTATAATGAGTACGGTGGCAAAAAAGTAGAGGATCCGTCTAAGCTTGTGAGTGTCAGAAATAGGATCGAGGAGAAATTACTAGAATTAATTGATATTGATGAAGCAAGGAAAAACGATTTAAGACAAATACTAGTCAAACATGCCGAGGTTTTCTCAGATCAACCAGGGCTAGTAAAGGATTATGAGTGTTTTTTGACAGTGCAGAAAGACGCTCATTTTTTCAAAAAATCATTTGCAATCCCAGAAGTACATAAGGAGGCAGTACGTGACTTAATTCGGAATATGTTAGAGTGGGGAATTATTGAAAGGGCTGTTAGTGTGTACAATAACCCGCTAGTCATAGTTCCTAAGAAGGATGGCTCAATTAGACTAGTGTTGGATGCTCGAGCATTAAACAAAATAGTACTACCTGAGAGTGACCGTCCGGAGAATATTGAAGAACTGCTACAAAGGTTTAAAGGTGCTAAGTTCTTTACATCCATGGATGTGACCTGTGGATATTGGAACCTACCGTTAGCAAAGGAATCAAGAAAGTACACGGCATTCTTATTCGAAGGTAGATGTTATCAGTATAAGGTGGTGCCGTTTGGTTTAAATATAAGTGTATGTGCCTTTGTAAGAGCTATGTCGCAGGTATTAGGGGACCATCTACTAAGAAGAATTACAGTGTATGTAGACGACGTTTTGATATCGACACCAACGTGGGAGGAACACTGTATGTTATTGGATGAAGTATTGAGGGCCATAAAATTGGGGGGTATGAAATTGAAGCTAGACAAAACTGAATTTGTGAAGAAAGAAATTAAATTCTTGGGGCACATAGTGAGTGGCGATGGTATCATGCCGGATCCAGAAAAGATTAGAGCAATAAGGGATTATGCTGCACCTACAACACGTAAAGCATTAAAGGGGATGTTTGGTTTGTTTGGGTTTTATAGAAAATTTGTGTCTGGACAATTATTCAATGCACCGTGCCTGCGAGAACTCTTAAAGAAAAATGTAGTTTATAAATGGACTTCTGAGTGTCAGAAGGCGTTTGAAGAATTGAAAGAAGCTCTTATTAATAGTAAGATTTTGAACCATCCCGATTTTTCGAAACCATTTTGTCTGGGATCTGATGCTTGTGGTTACGGGTTAGGAGTTGAACTATTTCAGTTGGAAAAAGAAGGAGAAGAGGAAGTCCACAAGACCATAGCCTTTGCGAGCAGGTCATTGCAACAATCCGAGAAAAATTATAGTATATCTGAACTTGAAGCATTAGCTGTTATTTTCGGCCTGCAAAAATTTGAAAAGTACCTTTTAGGACATGAAATTTGGATCTACACAGACCATAGTGCCCTTACATATTTAGACTCATGTCAGCTAAAACATGCTAGATTAAGAAGGTGGTCCCTGTATTTACAGCAATTTAATTATAAGATGATATACATTAAGGGTTCCGAGAACATCGTGGCGGACGCCTTATCAAGAAGTGTGAAAGATACAGGACAAGAAGGGAAATCTTTAAGAAATACCGATAATAATGAAGTAATGTTGGCCATCATGCAGCTCCAGGACGATGGCTTAATTAAGCGCATTTGTAAGAACCTACGGAGGGAACAGAACCAGGATGACAACATTAAATTAGTAAAGAGTAGATTAGGTCATCCAGACTACCCAAAATTACTGGTCTACTATAAAGTGCATAAAGATGTCTTATTTAGGCGCAGGAAAGACAGTGAGGAGAATTTGAAAATATGTTTTCCGGAGCAACATGTAGATGCACTTATAGACTACGTACATTGTAAGTATGGGCATTATGGCGCTCGTAAATGTATAGCTAAGTTAAGTGAAGTGGTAATTTTTGATAATATGTGGAGAAGGGTGCAACAGCGATTAGAATCCTGTGATCGTTGCCAGAAAGTTAGGGCCAACAATAGAACTATTCAAGGACAGATGTATTCAGTAGAACCACAAAATCGGCTGGATTTAGTAGCTGTAGATTTATTTGGTCCACTACCAGTGTCTAGAGGGGGATGTGAATATGTGTTTGTGATGGTGGATGGGTTTACTAAGTACGTAAAATTTTACCCAATTAAGAAAGCCAACTCTAAAGTATTAGTGAATAAGTTGGAGAAGGACTATTTTGGGAAGATAGGAGTGCCAAAGGCAATATTGTCAGACAATGGGCCCCAGTTTATCTCTAAGAAATTTAGTGAATGTTTACAACAGAGAGGTATCGATCACATAAAAATCTCCGCGTACTTTCCTCAAGGGAACATGTGTGAGCGAATTATGAAGGAGTTAAACAGATTGTGTAGAACATATTGTCATAAAAAACACTCCGCTTGGGCCAATTATATTGAATACTTCGAAGAAGTAATAAACCATCTGAAGCATGAAGCCACAGGATATGCACCAGTAGAGCTAATGTGTGACATTAGGCCGAATAATATTTTATTCGACCTGGTCGAGTTTCCAAATCTCACAGACATAGCCATCGAAGAGAAGGAGAGACTGGCACGTATTAATATAAGAAAGAAGGCCCTGGAAAGAAAGAGAAGGCATGACGCAAGAGCTGATCCCACTAGTTTTCAGGTAGGGGATCTAGTGCTAGTGAAAACTAGGGAAAGATCTAAGAAACTTACGTCAGAAACAAAGAAGTTTACCGATGAGTACGTGGGCCCATTTAGAATCGTAGAGAAGCCTCACCCAAATGCTTATAGACTGGAGTTTTTGAAATCACATAAGGTGTTAGGGCTTAGGAACATTGTGGATTTGAAAAGATATGTTCAAAAGAGAGACGTGGCCAGGAGTGAGTAGATACCTCAGAGAGCTTTGCACTCTTTGCAGAGCTAAGTGCGTGACGAGCACTAGGTCTCGAGTCGTTTGACAATATTTCTTCCACTTTCTTTTCCGTATTGTCAACCTACCTCTTCTTTCATTCAGAACTAAAATTCTATCGTCTTTCCTTCTTCTCTATCGTAGTTTTTAAGTGATAAAGTGTTTAAGTAATGAGTAGGAAAGAACCTCAGTGCAGTATAGGTTAAGCGTAAGGAATGAGTGTAAGAGAAAATCAAAAAGGATTAAGATACCTCAGATAAGTAATAAGTCTCAGTAAAGTAAATGTTTGGCCTAAGGTGTGAGTAATGCCCTTAGAAAGGTAAAATAACTAAGAAATGTAAGAGCCTCAGAAAATATGGTGACGAACATTGAAGCTGTTTGTTAAGTAACAGAACGATATGTTAAGACGTAGCATTAAGCTAATGTTTAGGAAAGGAAATGGAGCAGTACAGCAAAACTGTCTGTTCAATGAAGTCAGAGCCTCAGGAGGTGATTTAGTGGTAAAATGAGTAAAGGTACAGTGCAACAAGGTTGACTGTCAAAGGGGTAAAGGAAGTTAAGTTAAAGGGACAGTGCAGCAGGACTGACTGTCAAATGAAGAGAAATATGTGAGAAAAGGAGAAAGAATGAGCATAGTGTTTGGCTAGCTCGATATTAGGAAAAAGTGAGGCTACGAAGGTGAGTAAATAAAAAGCTTAATGTTGGTAACCAGAGGTGGCGTTTGTTGGTAAACAGAGGAGATGTTTGTAAACAAAAGGAAGTGAGGCTACGAATGTAAACAGAGCTGAGGCGACGTTGGTAACTCAGGAGGTGGATGTATGTTAGAAAGTATGGGTAACGAGGTTTCGCAGATTAGTAGGAAACGCTTTAACAAATACTAACCTGAGTGTGTGAAGTATGAGTATGAGAGTTGTAAATTAAACCCGAATGTGACTAGAGAAAACCTGATGTTGACAAGAAATTGAAGTAACTCCAGATATGTGAGATGAGGAAAGTACCCATGACATCGATTCCAATTTTGACCAGAGACACACAAAGCTCCCCAAGTTTGTCGTAGAGATTAGTATAAGGATTGTAGTGTTGATAAATGAATAAGTAAATATGTATTTTTCAGTGTTTAATTTATGATACAGGACTACAGGAGATTGCCTGGAGACAGAATTGTAATATTGATAATTTTGTGTATATTTTATATTGTTGTGTATTGTACAGGAACTGGAGAGTCACCAGTGCTGGCGGAGATTTATTATGTATTTGTGAACTATTTGTAGGAATTGTTTTTCTTAGTATTTCTTATGTAACCATAACTTGTTTGATTATGAGATGAAGAAGTAATTAAAGAGTAAATGTGCCACTTCGGTACTGCATTAGGAAAGTCAATTCACTTTTCACTTAAAAAAAAAAAAAAAAAAAAAAAAAATAAATTTGAAAATTGTACATACTGTAAAGTAAATTTTATCAAAAATATGAGACTTTAGAGTCAAGCAGATAACGCCATTTATCGCTGCTGTAGGTTAAGACGTAGCAGTTAGAAAGGGAACTGAGGCCAGCTGATGTTTCAGGTGCGCCGAAGTAAACAGAGGTGGTAGCACGAGACTTGAAATGGACCTCCCAAGCAGGACCCGGTCGAACTACGAGTGCTATCAAAATCTTAAGTGTAAGTGGTAAAAAAGTGACGCTCACCATAGCGATAGTAGTGTTAGTGTGCGTGTGACGTACATCAAGATAGTATTTAGGTTTGTTTTCTCTTTCAGGAATTTGTAAATAGAATTTTGTAATCTGAAAAATTTTTTTTGAATGATGATAAAAGTGCATGTTTAGATATAAGATGTTTTGTAGGTCGTCAGCCCTAGGTATAAGTGGATAGAATTGTGAACTGAACTTTCTTCAAACGTAGATTAGCGGGCTGATGATCAGGCTTAAAGACAATAAAGGGCTTAAATAGAATTACCAACTTCGCGTTCTCGTTTGAGTAAACAATTACTACCATTCCAATAACTCAATTTATTTAGGAAGATTGCTCATAGATTGTATTTCAGCAAACATGTATCGCGGCCTCCGGTGAGCGGCTATTAAATTGCAGTTTCTTCAACACTGCTTTTCTGCAATTTTTCCAGTAGCTGCTATCAGGAGAGGCGAGTGCAGCAACTACCTAAGAAACGAGGTAGGTGGATTTTCTTTCAGGGAAAGGAAACTGCGCGAGAAGAGCCTGACCCGTCGCAATATGAACACTTTTCACTTTCTCCCATGCAACGCGGCTGCTAGTCCTCCTTTCATGCAACATCTTAAGGTCCTAGGTCATGTCCAAGCCACCAAAGCAGGCTAAAAAGTGAATAATCGACAACTAAAACTTCAATTGTACTACTGCTTACTGGCTATTACTTCAACATAGAAGCTTCATCTGTGTTCTACTATGGTGCTTTTAGTGTTTCCGCATACCGCAGCACGCGACATAGCTTTGCAGACGATAAATGTAACCGTTTCAGAGAGAAGAGCGGCCAATGTGACGATCTGGCTTTAAGTCGATTCGATAACAAATGACGAAAACGGACGGATTTCTCAGGTTTTTACTACATATGAACACTTTTCACATTCTCCCTTGCAACGCGGCTGCAAGTCCTCCTTTCACGCAAAATCTTAAGGTCCTAGGTGATGTCCAAGCTACCAAAGCCGGCTAAAAAGTGAATAATCGAAAACTAAAACTTGAATTGTACTACTTCTTACTGGCTATTGCTTCAACTTAGAAGCTTCTTCTGTGCTCTACTATGGTGCTTTTAGTGTCTCCGCATACCGCAGCACGCGACATAGCTTTGCAGACGATAAATGTAACCGTCTCAGAGAGAAGAACGGGCAATGTGACGATCTGGCTTTAAGACGATTCGATAACAAATGACGAAAACGGACGGATTTCTCAGGTTTTTACTACATATGAACACTTTTCACATTCTCCCATGCAACGCGGCTGCTAGTCCTTCTTTCATGCAACATCTTAAGGTCCTAGGTCATGTCCAAGCCACCAAAGCCGGCTAAAAAGTGAATAATCGAAAACTAAAACTTGAATTGTACTACTTCTTACTGGCTATTACTTCAAATTAGAAGCTTCTTCTGTGTTCTACTATGGTGCTTTTAGTGTTTCGGTATACTGCAGCACGCGACATAGCTTTGCAGACGATAAATGTAACCGTTTCAGAGAGAAGAACGGCCAATGTGACGATCTGGCTTTAAGTCGATTCGATAACGAATGACGAAAACGGACAGATTTATCAGGTTTTTACTACATATGAACACTTTTCACATTCTTCCGTGCAACGCGGCTGCTAGTCCTCCTTTCATGCAAAATCTTAAGGTCCTAGGTCATGCCCAAGCCACCAAAGCCGGCTAAAAAGTGAATAATCGACAACTAAAACTTGAATTGTACTACTTCTTACTGGCTATTGCTTCAACGTAGAAGCTTCTTCTGTGTTCTACTATGGGGTTTTTAGTGTCTCCGCATACCGCAGCACGCGACATAGCTTTGCATACGATAAATGTAACCGTCTCAGAGAGAAAAGCGGCCAATGTGACGATCTGACTTTAAGTCGATTCGATAACAAGTGACGAAAACGGACGGATTTCTCAGGTTTTTACTACATATGAACACTTTTCACATTCTCGCGGGCAACGCTGCTGCTACTCCTCCTTTCATGCAAAATCTTAAGGTCCTAGGTCATGTCCAAGCCACCAAAGACGGCTAAAAAGTGAATAATCGATAACTAAAACTTGAATTGTACTACTTCTTACTGGCTATTACTTCAACTTAGAAGCTTCTTCTGTACTCTACTATGGTGCTTTTAGTGTCTCCGCATACCGCAGCACGCGACATAGCTTTGCAGACGATAAATGTAACCGTCTCAGAGAGAAAAGCGGCCAATGTGACGATCGGGCTTTAAGTCGATTCGATAACAAATGACGAAAACGGAGGGATTTCTCAGGTTTTTACTACATATGAACCCTTTTCACATTCTCCCATGCAACGCGGCTGCTAGTCCTCCTTTCATGCAAAATCTTAAAGTCCTAGGTCATGTCCAATCCACCAAAGCCGGCTAAAAAGTGAATAATCGAAAACTAAAACTTGAATTGTACTACTTCTTACTGGCTATTACTTCAAATAAGAAGCTTCTTCTGTGTTCTACTATGGTGCTTTTAGTGTTTCGGTATACTGCAGCACGCGACATAGCTTTGCAGACGATAAATGTAACCGTTTCAGAGAGAAGAACGGCCAATGTGACGATCTGGCTTTTAGTCGATTCGATAACAAATGACGAAAACGGACGGATTTCTCAGGTTTTTACTACATATGAACACTTTTCACTTTCTCCCATGCAACGCGGCTGCTAGTCCTCCTTTCATGCAAAATCTTAAGGCCCTAGGTCATGTCCAAGCCACCAAAGCAGGCTAAAAAGTGAATAATCGACAACTAAAACTTCAATTGTACTACTTCTTACTGGCTATTACTTCAACATAGAAGCTTCTTCTGTGTTCTACTATGGTGCTTTTAGTGTTTCCGCATACCGCAGCACGCGACATAGCTTTGCAGACGATAAATGTAACCGTTTCAGAGAGAAGAGCGGCCAATGTGACGATCTGGCTTTAAGTCGATTCGATAACAAATGACGAAAACGGACGGATTTCTCAGGTTTTTACTACATATGAACACTTTTCACATTCTCCCTTGCAACGCGGCTGCAAGTCCTCCTTTCACGCAAAATCTTAAGGTCCTAGGTGATGTCCAAGCCACCAAAGCCGGCTAAAAAGTGAATAATCGATAACTAAAACTTGAATTGTACTACTTCTTACTGGCTATTGCTTCAACTTAGAAGCTTCTTCTGTGTTCTACTATGGTGCTTTTAGTGTCTCCGCATACCGCAGCACGTGACATAGCTTTGCAGACGATAAATGTAACCGTCTCAGAGAGAAAAGCGGCCAATGTGACGATCTGTCTTTAAGGCGATTCGATAACAAATGACGAAAGCGGACGGATTTCCCACGTTTTTACTACATATGAACACTTTTCACATTCTCGCGGGCAACGCGGCTGCTACTCCTCCTTTCATGCAAAATATTAAGGTCCTAGGTCATGTCCAAGCCACCAAAGCCGGCTAAAAAGTGAATAATCGACAACTAAAACTTGAATTGTACTACTTCTTACTGGCTATTACTTCAAATTAGAAGCTTCTTCTGTGTTCTACTAAGGTGCTTTTAGTGTTTCGGCATACCGCAGCACGCGACATAGCTTTGCAGACGATAAATGTAACCGTTTCAGAGAGAAGAACGGCCAATGTGACGATCTGGCTTTAAGTCGAATCGATAACAAATGAAGAAAACGGACGGATTTCTCAGGTTTTTACTACATATGAATACTTTTCACATTCTCCCATGCAACGCGGCTGCTAGTCCTCCTTTCATGAACATCTTAAGGTCCTAGGTCATGTCCAAGCCACCAAAGCCGGCTAAAAAGTGAATAATCGAAAACTAAAACTTGAATTGTACTACTTCTTACTGGCTATTACTTCAGATTAGAAGCTTCTTCTGTGTTCTACTATGGTGCTTTTAGTGTTTCGGTATACTGCAGCACGCGACATAGCTTTGCAGACGATAAATGTAACCGTTTCAGAGAGAAAAACGGCCAATGTGACGATCTGGCTTTAAGTCGATTCGATAACGAATGACGAAAACGGACGTATTTATCAGGTTTTTACTACATATGAACACTTTTCACATTCTCCCGTGCAACGCGGCTGCTAGTCCTCCTTTCATGCAAAATCTTAAGGTCCTAGGTCATGCCCAATCCACCAAAGCCGGCTAAAAAGTGAATAATCGACAACTAAAACTTGAATTGTACTGCTTCTTACTGGCTATTACTTCAAATTAGAAGCTTCTTCTGTGTTCTACTAAGGTGCTTTTAGTGTTTCGGCATACCGCAGCACGCGACATAGCTTTGCAGACGATAAATGTAACCGTTTCAGAGAGAAGAGCGGCCAATGTGACGAACTGGCTTTAAGTCGATTCGATAACAAATGACGAAAACGGACGGATATCTCAGGTTTTTACTACATATGAACACTTTTCACTTTCTCCCATGCAACGCGGCTGCTAGTCCTCCTTTCATGCAACATCTTAAGGTCCTAGGTGATGTCCAAACCACCAAAGCCGGCTAAAAAGTGAATAATCGACAACTAAAACTTGAATTGTACTACTTCTTACTGGCTATTGCTTCAACTTAGAAGCTTCTTCTGTGCTCTACTATGGTGCTTTTAGTGTCTCCGCATACCGCAGCACGCGACATAGCTTTGCAGACGATAAATGTAACCGTCTCAGAGAGAAGAACGGCCAATGTGACGATTTGGCTTTAAGACGATTCGATAACAAATGACGAAAACGGACGGATTTCTCAGGTTTTTACTACATATGAACACTTTTCACATTCTCCCATGCAACGCGGCTGCTAGTCCTCCTTTCATGCAACATCTTAAGGTCCTAGGTCATGTCCAAGCCACCAAAGCCGGCTAAAAAGTGAATAATCGAAAACTAAAACTTGAATTGTACTACTTCTTACTGGCTATTACTTCAAATTAGAAGCTTCTTCTATGTTCTACTATGGTGCTTTTAGTGTTTCGGTATACTGCAGCACGCGACATAGCTTTGCAGACGATAAATGTAACCGTTTCAGAGAGAAGAACGGCCAATGTGACGATCTGGCTTTAAGTCGATTCGATAACGAATGACGAAAACGGACGGATTTCTCAGGTTTTTACTACATATGAACACTTTTCACATTCTTCCGTGCAACGCGGCTGCTAGTCCTCCTTTCATGCAAAATCTTAAGGTCCTAGGTCATGCCCAAGCCACCAAAGCCGGCTAAAAAGTGAATAATCGACAACTAAAACTTGAATTGTACTACTTCTTACTGGCTATTGCTTCAACGTAGAAGCTTCTTCTGTGTTCTACTATGGTGCTTTTAGTGTCTCCGCATACCACAGCACACGACATAGCTTTGCATACGATAAATGTAACCGTCTCAGAGAGAAAAGCGGCCAATGTGACGATCTGAATTTAAGTCGATTCGATAACAAGTGACGAAAGCGGACGGATTTCTCAGGTTTTTACTACATATGAACACTTTTCACATTCTCGCGGGCAACGCTGCTGCTACTCCTCCTTTCATGCAAAATCTTAAGGTCCTAGGTCATGTCCAAGCCACCAAAGCCGGCTAAAAAGTGAATAATCGATAACTAAAACTTGAATTGTACTACTTCTTACTGGCTATTGCTTCAACTTAGAAGCTTCTTCTGTGTTCTACTATGGTGCTTTTAGTGTCTCCGCATACCGCAGCACGTGACATAGCTTTGCAGACGATAAATGTAACCGTCTCAGAGAGAAAAGCGGCCAATGTGACGATCTGTCTTTAAGGCGATTCGATAACAAATGACGAAAGCGGACGGATTTCTCAGGTTTTTACTACATATGAACACCTTTCACATTCTCCCGTGCAACGCGGCTGCTACTCCTCCTTTCATGCAAAATATTAAGGTTCCACCTAATGTCCAAACCACCAAATCCGGCTAAAATGTGAATAATAGACAACTAAAACTTGAATTGTACTACTTCGTACTGGCTATTACTTCAACATAGAAGCTTCTTCTGTGTTCTACTATGGTGCTTTTAGTGTTTCCGTATACCGCAGCACGCGACATAGCTTTGCAGACGATAAATGTAACCGTTTCAGAGAGAAGAGCGGCCAATGTGACGATCTGGCTTTAAGTCGATTCGATAACAAATGACGAAAACGGACGGATTTCTCAGGTTTTTACTACATATGAACACTTTTCACATTCTCCCTTGCAACGCGGGTGCAAGTCCTCCTTTCATGCAAAATCTTAAGGTCCTAGGTGATGTCCAAGCCACCAAAGCCGGCTAAAAAGTGAATAATCGATAACTAAAACTTGAATTGTACTACTTCTTACTGGCTATTGCTTCAACTTAGAAGCTTCTTCTGTGTTCTACTATGGTGCTTTTAGTGTCTCCGCATACCGCAGCACGTGACATAGCTTTGCAGACGATAAATGTAACCGTCTCAGAGAGAAAAGCGGCCAATGTGACGATCTGTCTTTAAGGCGATTCGATAACAAATGACGAAAGCGGACGGATTTCTCAGGTTTTTACTACATATGAACATTTTTCACATTCTCGCGGGCAACGCGGCTGCTACTCCTCCTATCATGCAAAATCGTAAGGTCCTAGGTCAAGTCCAAGCCACCAAAGCCGGCTAAAAAGTGAATAATCGACAACTAAAACTTGAATTGTACTACTTCTTACTGGCTATTACTTCAAATTAGAAGCTTCTTCTGTGTTCTACTATGGTGCTTTTAGTGTTTCGGTATACTGCAGCAAGCGACATAGCTTTGCAGACGATAAATGTAACCGTTTCAGAGAGAAGAACGGCCAATGTGACGATCTGGCTTTAAGTCGATTCGATAACAAATGACGAAAACGGACGGATTTATCAGGTTTTTACTACATATGAACACTTTTCACATTCTCCCGTGCAACGCGGCTGCTAGTCCTCCTTTCATGCAAAATCTTAAGGTCCTAGGTCATGTCCAAGCCACCAAAGCAGGCTAAAAAGTGAATAATCGACAACTAAAACTTCAATTGTACTACTTCTTACTGGCTATTACTTCAACATAGAAGCTTCTTCTGTGTTCTACTATGGTGCTTTTAGTGTCTCCGCATACCGCAGCACGCGACATAGCTTTGCAGACGATAAATGTAACCGTTTCAGAGGGAAGAGCGGCCAATGTGACGAACTGGCTTTAAGTCGCTTCGATAACAAATGAGGAAAACGGACGGATTTCTCAGGTTTTTACTACATATGAACACTTTTCACATTCTCCCGTGCAACGCGGCTGCTACTCCTCCTTTCATGCAAAATATTAAGGTTCCACCTAATGTCCAAGCCACCAAAGCCGGCTAAAAAGTGAATAATCGACAACTAAAACTTGAATTGTACTACTTCTTACTGGCTATTACTTCAAATTAGAAGCTTCTTCTGTGTTCTACTAAGGTGCTTTTAGTGTTTCGGCATACCGCAGCACGTGACATAGCTTTGCAGACGATAAATGTAACCGTTTTCAGAGAGAAGAGCGGCCAATGTGACGAACTGGCTTTAAGTCGATTCGATAACAAATGACGAAAACGGACGGATTTCTCAGGTTTTTACTACATATGAACACTTTTCACTTTCTCCCATGCAACGCGGCTGCTAGTCCTCCTTTCATGCAACATCTTAAGGTCCTAGGTCATGTCCAAGCCACCAAAGCAGGCTAAAAAGTGAATAATCGACAACTAAAACTTCAATTGTACTACTTCTTACTGGCTATTACTTCAACATAGAAGCTTCTTCTGTGTTCTACTATGGTGCTTTTAGTGTTTCCGCATACCGCAGCACGCGACATAGCTTTGCAGACGATAAATGTAACCGTTTCAGAGAGAAGAGCGGCCAATGTGACGATCTAGCTTTAAGTCGATTCGATAACAAATGACGAAAACGGACGGATTTCTCAGGTTTTTACTACAATTGAACACTTTTCACATTCTTCCGTGCAACGCGGCTGCTAGTCCTCCTTTCATGCAAAATCTGAAGGTCCTAGGTCATGCCCAAGCCACCAAAGACGGCTAAAAAGTGAATAATCGACAACTAAAACTTGAATTGTACTACTTTTTACTGGCTATTGCTTCAACGTAGAAGCTTCTTCTGTGTTCTACTATGGTGCTTTTAGTGTCTCCGCATACCGCAGCACGCGACATAGCTTTGCATACGATAAATGTAACCGTCTCAGAGAGAAAAGCGGCCAATGTGACGATCTGACTTTAAGTCGATTCGATAACAAGTGACGAAAACGGACGGATTTCTCAGGTTTTTACTACATATGAACACTTTTCACATTCTCGCGGGCAACGCTGTTGCTACTCCTCCTTTCATGCAAAATCTTAAGGTCCTAGGTCATGTCCAAGCCACCAAAGACGGCTAAAAAGTGAATAATCGATAACTAAAACTTGAATTGTACTACTTCTTACTGGCTATTACTTCAACTTAGAAGCTTCTTCTGTGCTCTACTATGGTGCTTTTAGTGTCTCCGCATACCGCAGCACGCGACATAGCTTTGCAGACGATAAATGTAACCGTCTCAGAGAGAAAAGCGGCCAATGTGACGATCTGGCTTTAAGTCGATTCGATAACAAATGACGAAAACGGACGGATTTCTCAGGTTTTTCTACATATGAACACTTTTCACATTCTCTCGTGCAACGCGGCTGCTACTCCTCCTTTCATGCAAAATATTAAGGTTCCACCTAATGTCGAAGACACCAAAGCCGGCTAAAAAGTGAATAATCGACAACTAAAACTTGAATTGTACTACTTCTTACTGGCTATTACTTCAAATTAGAAGCTTCTTCTGTGTTCTACTATGATGCTTTTAGTGTTTCGGCATACCGCAGCACGCGACATAGCTTTGCAGACGATAAATGTAACCGTTTCAGAGAGAAGAACGGCCAATGTGACGATCTGGCTTTAAGTCGATTCGATAACAAATGACGAAAACGGACGGATTTCTCAGGTTTTTACTACATATGAACACTTTTCACATTCTCCCGTGCAACGCGGCTGCTAGTCCTCCTTTCATGCAAAATCTTAAGGTCCTAGGTCATGTCCAAGCCACCAAAGCAGGCTAAAAAGTGAATAATCGACAACTAAAACTTCAATTGTACTACTTCTTACTGGCTATTACTTCAACATAGAAGCTTCTTCTGTGTTCTACTCTGGTGCCTTTAGTGTTTCCGCATACCGCAGCACGCGACATAGCTTTGCAGACGATAAATGTAACCGTTTCAGAGAGAAGAGCGGCCAATGTGACGAACTGGCTTTAAGTCGATTCGATAACAAATGACGAAAACGGACGGATTTCTCAGGTTTTTACTACATATGAACACTTTTCACTTTCTCCCATGCAACGCGGCTGCTAGTCCTCCTTTCATGCAAAATCTAAAGGTCCTAGGTCATGTCCAAGCCACCAAAGCAGGCTAAAAAGTGAATAATCTACAACTAAAACTTCAATTGTACTACTTCTTACTGGCTATTACTTCAACATAGAAGCTTCTTCTGTGTTCTACTATGGTGCTTTTAGTGTTTCCGCATACCGCAGCACGCGACATAGCTTTGCAGACGATAAATGTAACCGTTTCAGAGAGAAGAGCGGCCAATGTGACGATCTGGCTTTAAGTCGATTCGATAACAAATGACGAAAACGGACGGATTTCTCAGGTTTTTACTACATATGAACACTTTTCACATTCTCCCTTGCAACGCGGCTGCAAGTCCTCCTTTCACGCAAAATCTTAAGGTCCTAGGTGATGTCCAAGCCACCAAAGCCGGCTAAAAAGTGATTAATCGACAACTAAAACTTGAATTGTACTACTTCTTACTGGCTATTACTTCAACATAGAAGCTTCTTCTGTGTTCTACTATGTTGCTTTTAGTGTTTCCGCATACCGCAGCACGCGACATAGCTTTGCAGACGATAAATGTAACCGTTTCAGAGAGAAGAGCGGCCAATGTGACGATCTGGCTTTAAGTCGATTCGATAACAAATGACGAAAACGGACGGATTTCTCAGGTTTTTACTACATATGAACACTTTTCACATTCTCCCTTGCAACGCGGGTGCAAGTCCTCCTTTCATGCAAAATCTTAAGGTCCTAGGTGATGTCCAAGCCACCAAAGCCGGCTAAAAAGTGAATAATCGATAACTAAAACTTGAATTGTACTACTTCTTACTGGCTATTGCTTCAACTTAGAAGCTTCTTCTGTGTTCTACTATGGTGCTTTTAGTGTCTCCGCATACCGCAGCACGTGACATAGCTTTGCAGACGATAAATGTAACCGTCTCAGAGAGAAAAGCGGCCAATGTGACGATCTGTCTTCAAGGCGATTCGATAACAAATGACGATAGCGGACGGATTTCTCAGGTTTTTACTACATTTGAACACTTTTCACATTCTCCCGTGCAACGCGGCTGCTACTCCTCCTTTCATGCAAAATATTAAGGTTCCACCTAATGTCCAAGCCACCAAAGCCGGCTAAAAAGTGAATAATCGACAACTAAAACTTGAATTGTACTACTTCTTACTGGCTATTACTTCAAATTAGAAGCTTCTTCTGTGTTCTACTAAGGTGCTTTTAGTGTTTCGGCATACCGCAGCACGCGACATAGCTTTGCAGACGATAAATGTAACCGTTTCAGAGAGAAGAACGGCCAATGTGACCATCTGGCTTTAAGTCGATTCGATAACAAATGAAGAAAACGGACGGATTTCTCAGGTTTTTACTACATATGAATACTTTTCACATTCTCCCATGCAACGCGGCTGCTAGTCCTCCTTTCATGAACATCTTAAAGTCCTAGGTCATGTCCAAGCCACCAAAGCCGGCTAAAAAGTGAATAATCGAAAACTAAAACTTGAATTGTACTACTTCTTACTGGCTATTACTTCAAATTAGAAGCTTCTTCTGTGTTCTACTATGGTGCTTTTAGTGTTTCGGTATACTGCAGCACGCGACATAGCTTTGCAGACGATAAATGTAACCGTTTCAGAGAGAAGAACGGCCAATGTGACGATCTGGCTTTAAGTCGATTCGATAACGAATGACGAAAACGGACGGATTTTTCAGGTTTTTACTATATATGAACACTTTTCACATTCTCCCGTGCAACGCGGCTGCTAGTCCTCATTTCATGCAAAATCTTAAGGTCCTAGGTCATGCCCAATCCACCAAAGCCGGCTAAAAAGTGAATAATCGACAACTAAAACTTGAATTGTACTACTTCTTACTGGCTATTGTTTCAACTTAGAAGCTTCTTCTGTGTTCTACTATGGTGCTTTTAGTGTCTCCGCATACCGCAGCACGCGACATAGCTTTGCATACGATAAATTTAACCGTCCTAGAGAGAAAAGCGGCCAATGTGACGATCTGACTTTAAGTCGATTCGATAACAAGAGACGAAAGCGGACGGATTTCTCAGGTTTTTACTACATATGAACACTTTTCACATTCTCGCGGGCAACGCGGCTGCTACTCCTCCTTTCATGCAAAATCTTAAGGTCCTAGGTCATGTCCAAGCCACCAAAGACGGCTAAAAAGTGAATAATCGATAACTAAAACTTGAATTGTACTACTTCTTACTGGCTATTACTTCAACTTAGAAGCATCTTCTGTGCTCTACTATGGTGCTTTTAGTGTCTCCGCATACCGCAGCACGCGACATAGCTTTGCAGACGATAAATGTAACCGTTTCAGAGAGAAGAACGGCCAATGTGACGAACTGGCTTTAAGTCGATTCGATAACAAATGACGAAAACGGACTGATTTCTCAAGTTTTTACTACATATGAACACTTTTCACATTCTCCCGTGCAACGCGGCTACTACTCCTCCTTTCATGCAAAATATTAAGGTTCCACCTAATGTCCAAGCCACCAAAGCCGGCTAAAAAGTGAATAATCGACAACTAAACCTTGAATTGTGCTACTTCTTACTGGATATTACTTCAAATTAGAAGCTTCTTCTGTGTTCTACTAAGGTGCTTTTAGTGTTTCGGCATACCGCAGCACGCGACATAGCTTTGCAGACGATAAATGTAACCGTTTCAGAGAGAAGAACGGCCAATGTGACGAACTGGCATTAAGTCGATTGGATAACATATGACGAAAACGGACGGATTTCTCAGGTTTTTACTACATATGAACACTTTTCACATTCTCCCTTGCAACGCGGGTGCAAGTCCTCCTTTCATGCAAAATCTTAAGGTCCTAGGTGATGTCCAAGCCACCAAAGCCGGCTAAAAAGTGAATAATCGATAACTAAAACTTGAATTGTACTACTTCTTACTGGCTATTGCTTCAACTTAGAAGCTTCCTCTGTGTTCTACTATGGTGCTTTTAGTGTCTCCGCATACCGCAGCACGTGACATAGCTTTGCAGACGATAAATGTAACCGTCTCAGAGAGAAAAGCGGCCAATGTGACGATCTGTCTTTAAGTCGATTCGATAACAAATGACGAAAGCGGACGGATTTCTCAGGTTTTTACTACATATGAACACTTTTCACATTCTCGCGGGCAACGCGGCTGCTACTCCTCCTTTCATGCAAAATCTTAAGGTCCTAGGTCATGTCCAAGCCACCAAAGCCGGCTAAAAAGTGAATAATCGACAACTAAAACTTGATTTGTACTACATCTTACTGGATATTACTTCAAATTAGAAGCTTCTTCTGTGTTCTACTATGGTGCTTTTAGTGTTTCGGTATACTGCAGCACGCGACATAGCTTTGCAGACGATAAATGTAACCGTTTCAGAGAGAAGTACGGCCAATGTGACGATCTGGCTTTAAGTCGATTCGATAACAAATGACGAAAACGGACGGATTTCTCAGGTTTTTACTACATATGAACACTTTTCACATTCTCCCGTGCAACGCGGCTGCTAGTCCTCCTTTCATGCAAAATCTTAAGGTCCTAGGTCATGTCCAAGCCACCAAAGCAGGCTAAAAAGTGAATAATCGACAACTAAAACTTCAATTGTACTACTTCTTACTAGCTATTACTTCAACATAGAAGCTTCTTCTGTTTTCTACTATGGTGCTTTTAGTGTTTCCGCATACCGCAGCACGCGACATAGCTTTGCGGACGATAAATGTAACCGTTTCAGAGAGAAGAGCGGCCAATGTGACGAACTGGCTTTAAGTCGATTCGATAACAAATGACGAAAACGGACGGATTTCTCAGGTTTTTACTACATATGAACACTTTTCACTTTCTCCCATGCAACGCGGCTCTTAGTCCTCCTTTCATGCAAAATCTTAAGGTCCTAGGTCATGTCCAAGCCACCAAATCAGGCTAGAAAGTGAATAATCGACAACTAAAACTTCAATTGTACTACTTCTTACTGGCTATTACTTCAACATAGAAGCTTCTTCTGTGTTCTACTATGGTGCTTTTAGTGTTTCCGCATACCGCAGCACGCGACATAGCTTTGCAGACGATAAATGTAACCGTTTCAGAGAGAACAGCGGCCAATGTGACGATCTGGCTTTAAGTCGATTCGATAACAAATGACGAAAACGGACGGATTTCTCAGGTTTTTACTACATATGAACACTTTTCACAATCTCCCTTGCAACGCGGCTGCAAGTCCTCCTTTCACGCAAAATCTTAAGGTCCTAGGTGATGTCCAAGCCACCAAAGACGGCTAAAAAGTGAATAATCGACAACTAAAACTTGAATTGTACTACTTCTTACTGGCTATTGCTTCAACTTAGAAGCTTCTTCTGTGCTCTACTATGGTCTTTTTAGTGTCTCCGCATACCGCAGCACGCGACATAGCTTTGCAGACGATAAATGTAACCGTCTCAGAGAGAAGAACGGCCAATGTGACGATCTGGCTTTAAGTCGATTCGATAACAAATGACGATAACGGACGGATTTATCAGGTTTTTACTACATATGAACACTTTTCACATTCTCCCATGCAACGCGGCTGCTAGTCCCCCTTTCATGCAACATCTTAAGGTCCTAGGTCATGTCCAAGCCACCAAAGCCGGCTAAAAAGTGAATAATCGAAAACTAAAACTTGAATTGTACTATTTCTTACTGGCTATTACTTCAAATTAGAAGCTTCTTCTGTGTTCTACTACGGTGCTTTTAGTGTTTCGGTATACTGCAGCACGCGACATAGCTTTGCAGACGATAAATGTAACCGTTTCAGAGAGAAGAACGGCCAATGTGACGATCTGGCTTTAAGTCGATTCGATAACAAATGACGAAAACGGACGGATTTCTCAGGTTTTTACTACATATGAACACTTTTCACATTCTCCCATGCAACGCGGCTGCTAGTCCTCCTTTCATGCAAAATCTTAAGGTCCTTGGTAATGTCCAAGCCACCAAAGCAGGCTAAAAAGTGAATAATCGACAACTAAAACTTCAATTGTACTACTTCTTACTGGCTATTACTTCAACATAGAAGCTTCTTCTGTGTTCTACTATGGTGCTTTTAGTGTTTCCGCATACCGCAGCACGCGACATAGCTTTGCAGACGATAAATGTAACCGTTTCAGAGAGAAGAGCGGTCAATTTGACGATCTGGCTTTAAGTCGATTCGATAACAAATGACGAAAACGGACGGATTTCTCAAGTTTTTACTACATATGAACACTTTTCACATTCTCCCATGCAACGCGGCTGCTAGTCCTCCTTTCATGCAAAATCTTAAGGTCCTAGGTCATGTCCAAGCCACTAAAGCCGGCTAAAATGTGAATAATCGACAATTAAAACTTGAATAGTACTACTTCTTACTGGCTATTACTTCAACTTAGAAGCTTCTTCTGTGTTCTACTATGATGCTTTAAGTGTTTCCCCATACCGCAGCACGCGACATAGCTTTGCAGACGATAAATGTAACCATTTCAGAGAGAAGAGCGGCCAATGTTACGATCTGGCTTTAAGTCGATTCGATAACAAATGACGAAAACGGACGGATTTCTCAGGTTTTTACTACATATGAACACTTTTCACATTCTCCCTTGCAACGCGGCTGCAAGTCCTCCTTTCACGCAAAATCTTAAGGTCATAGGTGATGTCCAAGCCACCAAAGCCGGCTAAAAAGTGAATAATCGACAACTAAAACTTGAATTGTACTACTTCTTACTGGCTATTGCTTCAACGTAGAAGCTTCTTCTGTGTTCTACTATGGTGCTTTTAGTGTCTCCGCATACCGCAGCACGCGACATAGCTTTGCATACGATAAATGTAACCGTCTCAGAGAGAAAAGCGGCCAATGTGACGATCTGACTTTAAGTCGATTCGATAACAAGTGACGAAAGCGGACGGATTTCTCAGGTTTTTACTACATATGAACACTTTTCACATTCTCCCATGCAACGCGGCAGCTAGTCCTCCTTTCATGCAACATCTTAAAGTCCTAGGTCATGTCCAATCCACCAAAGCCGGCTAAAAAGTGAATAATCGACAACTATATCTTGAATTGTACTACTTCTTACTGTCTATTACTTCAACATAGAAGCTTGTTCTGTGTTCTACTATGGTGCTTTTAGTGTTTCCGCACGCGACATAGCTTTGCAGACGATAAATGTAACCGTTTCAGAGAAAAGAGCGGCCAATGTGACGATCTGGTTTTAAGTCGATTCGATAACAAGTGACGAAAACGGACGGATTTCTCAGGTTTTTACTGCATATGAACACTTTTCACATTCTCCCGTGCAACGCGGCTGCTAGTCCTCCTTTCATGCAAAATGTTAAGGTCCTAGGTCATGCCCAAGCCACCAAAGCCGGCTAAAAAGTGAATAATCGACAACTAAAACTTGAATTGTACTACTTCTTACTGGCTATTGCTTCAACTTAGAAGCTTCTTCTGTGTTCTACTATGGTGCTTTTAGTGTCTCCGCATACCGCAGCACGCGACATAGCTTTGCATACGATAAATGTAACCGTCTCAGAGAGATAAGCGGCCAATGAGACGATCTGACTTTAAGTCGATTCGATAACAAGTGACGAAAGCGGACGGATTTCTCCGGTTTTTACTACATATGAACACTTTTCACATTCTCGCGGGCAACGCGGCTGCTACTCCTCCTTTCATGCAAAATCTTAAGGTCCTAGGTCATGTCCAAGCCACCAAAGACAGCTAAAAAGTGAATAATCGATAACTAAAACTTGAATTGTACTACTTCTTACTGGCTATTACTTCAACTTAGAAGCTTCTTCTGTGCTCTACTATGGTGCTTTTAGTGTCTCCGCATACCGCAGCACGCGACATAGCTTTGCAGACGATAAATGTAACCGTCTCAGAGAGAAAAGCGGCCAATGTGACGATCTGGCTTTAAGTCGATTCGATAACAAATGACGAAAACGGACTGATTTCTCAGGTTTTTACTACATATGAACACTTTTCACATTCTCCCATGCAACGCGGCTGCTAGTCCTCCTTTCATGCAACATCTTAAAGACCTAGGTCATGTCCAAGCCACCAAAGCCGGCTAAAAAGTGAATAATCGACAACTAAAACTTGAATTTTACTACTTCTTACTGGCTATTAGTTCAACTTAGAAGCTTCTTCTGTGTTCTACTATGGTGCTTTTTGCGTCTAAGCATACCGCAGCAAGCGACATAGATTTGCAGACGATAAATGTAACCGTTTCAGACAGAAAAGCGGCCAATGTGACGATCTGGCTTTAAGTCGATTCGACAACAAGTGACGAAAACGAACGGATTTCTAAGGTTTTTTCTACATATGAACACTTTTCACATTCTCCCATGCAACGCGGCTGCTAGTCCTCCTTTCATGCAACATCTTAAAGTCCTAGGTCATGTCCAATCCACCAAAGCCGGCTAAAAAGTGAATAATCGACAACTAAAACTTGAAATATACTACTTCTTACTGTCTATTACTTCAACCTAGAAGCTTCTTCTGTGTTCTACTATGGTGCTTTTAGTGTTTCCGCATACCGCAGCACGTGACATAGCTTTGCAGACGATAAATGTAACCGTTTCAGTGAGAAGAGCGGCCAATGTGACGATCTGGCTTTAAGTCGATTCGATAACAAATGACGAAAACGGACGGATTTCTCAGGTTTTTACTGCATATGAACACTTTTCACATCCCGCGTGCAAAGCGGCTGCTAGTCCTCCTTTCATGCAAAATCTTAAGGTCCTAGGTCATGCCCAAGCCACCAAAGACGGCTAAAAAGTGAATAATCGATAACTAAAACTTGAATTGTACTACTTCTTACTGGCTATTACTTCAACTTAGAAGCTTCTTCTGTGTTCTACTATGGTGCTTTTTGCGTCTAAGCATACCGCAGCAAGCGACATAGATTTGCAGACGATAAATGTAACCGTTTCAGACAGAAAAGCGGCCAATGTGACGATCTGGCTTTAAGTCGATTCGACAACAAGTGACGAAAACGAACGGATTTCTAAGGTTTTTTCTACATATGAACACTTTTCACATTCTCCCATGCAACGCGGCTGCTAGTCCTCCTTTCATGCAACATCTTAAAGTCCTAGGTCATGTCCAATCCACCAAAGCCGGCTAAAAAGTGAATAATCGACAACTAAAACTTGAATTGTACTACTTCTTACTGTCTATTACTTCAACCTAGAAGCTTCTTCTGTGTTCTACTATGGTGCTTTTAGTGTTTCCGCATACCGCAGCACGTGACATAGCTTTGCAGACGATAAATGTAACCGTTTCAGTGAGAAGAGCGGCCAATGTGACGATCTGGCTTTAAGTCGATTCGATAACAAATGACGAAAACGGACGGATTTCTCAGGTTTTTACTGCATATGAACACTTTTCACATCCCGCGTGCAAAGCGGCTGCTAGTCCTCCTTTCATGCAAAATCTTAAGGTCCTAGGTCATGCCCAAGCCACCAAAGACGGCTAAAAAGTGAATAATCGATAACTAAAACTTGAATTGTACTACTTCTTACTGGCTATTACTTCAACTTAGAAGCTTCTTCTGTGTTCTACTATGGTGCTTTTAGTGTCTCCGCATACCGCAGCACGGGACATAGCTTTGCAGACGATAAATGTAACCGTCTCAGAGAGAAAAGCGGCCAATGTGACGATCTGGCTTTAAGTCGATTCGATAACAAATGACGAAAACGGACTGATTTCTCAGGTTTTTACTACATATGAACAGTTTTCACATTCTCCCATGCAACGCGGCTGCTAGTCCTCCTTTCATGCAACATCTTAAAGACCTAGGTCATGTCCAAGCCACCAAAGCCGGCTAAAAAGTGAATAATCGACAACTAAAACTTGAATTTTACTACTTCTTACTGGCTATTAGTTCAACTTAGAAGCTTCTTCTGTGTTCTACTATGGTGCTTTTTGCGTCTAAGCATACCGCAGCAAGCGACATAGATTTGCAGACGATAAATGTAACCGTTTCAGACAGAAAAGCGGCCAATGTGACGATCTGGCTTTAAGTCGATTCGACAACAAGTGACGAAAACGAACGGATTTCTAAGGTTTTTTCTACATATGAACACTTTTCACATTCTCCCATGCAACGCGGCTGCTAGTCCTCCTTTCATGCAACATCTTAAAGTCCTAGGTCATGTCCAATCCACCAAAGCCGGCTAAAAAGTGAATAATCGACAACTAAAACTTGAATTGTACTACTTCTTACTGGCTATTGCTTCAACGTAGAAGCTTCTTCTGTGTTCTACTATGGTGCTTTTAGTGTCTCCGCATACCGGAGCACGCGACATAGCTTTGCATACGATAAATGTAACCGTCTCAGAGAGAAAAGCGGCCAATGTGACGATCTGACTTTAAGTCGATTCGATAACAAGTGACGAAAGCGGACGGATTTCTCAGGTTTTTACTACATATGAACACTTTTCACATTCTCCCATGCAACGCGGCAGCTAGTCCTCCTTTCATGCAACATCTTAAAGTCCTAGGTCATGTCCAATCCACCAAAGCCGGCTAAAAAGTGAATAATCGACAACTAAATCTTGAATTGTACTACTTCTTACTGTCTATTACTTCAACATAGAAGCTTGTTCTGTGTTCTACTATGGTGCTTTCAGTGTTTCCGCATACCGCAGCACGCGACATAGCTTTGCAGACGATAAATGTAACCGTTTCAGAGAAAAGAGCGGCCAATGTGACGATCTGGTTTTAAGTCGATTCGATAACAAGTGACGAAAACGGACGGATTTCTCAGGTTTGTACTGCATATGAACACTTTTCACATTCTCCCGTGCAACGCGGCTGCTAGTCCTCCTTTCATGCAAAATGTTAAGGTCCTAGGTCATGCCCAAGCCACCAAAGCCGGCTAAAAAGTGAATAATCGACAACTAAAACTTGAATTGTACTACTTCTTACTGGCTATTGCTTCAACTTAGAAGCTTCTTCTGTGTTCTACTATGGTGCTTTTAGTGTCTCCGCATACCGCAGCACGCGACATAGCTTTGCATACGATAAATGTAACCGTCTCAGAGAGATAAGCGGCCAATGAGACGATCTGACTTTAAGTCGATTCGATAACAAGTGACGAAAGCGGACGGATTTCTCAGGTTTTTACTACATATGAACACTTTTCACATTCTCCCATGCAACGCGGCTGCTAGTCCTCCTTTCATGCAACATCTTAAAGACCTAGGTCATGTCCAAGCCACCAAAGCCGGCTAAAAAGTGAATAATCGACAACTAAAACTTGAATTTTACTACTTCTTACTGGCTATTAGTTCAACTTAGAAGCTTCTTCTGTGTTCTACTATGGTGCTTTTTGCGTCTAAGCATACCGCAGCAAGCGACATAGATTTGCAGATGATAAATGTAACCGTTTCAGACAGAAAAGCGGCCAATGTGACGATCTGGCTTTAAGTCGATTCGACAACAAGTGACGAAAACGAACGGATTTCTAAGGTTTTTTCTACATATGAACACTTTTCACATTCTCCCATGCAACGCGGCTGCTAGTCCTCCTTTCATGCAACATCTTAAAGTCCTAGGTCATGTCCAATCCACCAAAGCCGGCTAAAAAGTGAATAATCGACAACTAAAACTTGAATTGTACTACTTCTTACTGTCTATTACTTCAACCTAGAAGCTTCTTCTGTGTTCTACTATGGTGCTTTTAGTGTTTCCGCATACCGCAGCACGTGACATAGCTTTGCAGACGATAAATGTAACCGTTTCAGTGAGAAGAGCGGCCAATGTGACGATCTGGCTTTAAGTCGATTCGATAACAAATGACGAAAACGGACGGATTTCTCAGGTTTTTACTGCATATGAACACTTTTCACATCCCGCGTGCAAAGCGGCTGCTAGTCCTCCTTTCATGCAAAATCTTAAGGTCCTAGGTCATGCCCAAGCCACCAAAGAGGGCTAAAAAGTGAATAATCGATAACTAAAACTTGAATTGTACTACTTCTTACTGGCTATTACTTCAACTTAGAAGCTTCTTCTGTGTTCTACTATGGTGCTTTTTGCGTCTAAGCATACCGCAGCAAGCGACATAGATTTGCAGACGATAAATGTAACCGTTTCAGACAGAAAAGCGGCCAATGTGACGATCTGGCTTTAAGTCGATTCGACAACAAGTGACGAAAACGAACGGATTTCTAAGGTTTTTTCTACATATGAACACTTTTCACATTCTCCCATGCAACGCGGCTGCTAGTCCTCCTTTCATGCAACATCTTAAAGTCCTAGGTCATGTCCAATCCACCAAAGCCGGCTAAAAAGTGAATAATCGACAACTAGAACTTGAATTGTACTACTTCTTACTGTCTATTACTTCAACCTAGAAGCTTCTTCTGTGTTCTACTATGGTGCTTTTAGTGTTTCCGCATACCGCAGCACGTGACATAGCTTTGCAGACGATAAATGTAACCGTTTCAGTGAGAAGAGCGGCCAATGTGACGATCTGGCTTTAAGTCGATTCGATAACAAATGACGAAAACGGACGGATTTCTCAGGTTTTTACTGCATATGAACACTTTTCACATCCCGCGTGCAAAGCGGCTGCTAGTCCTCCTTTCATGCAAAATCTTAAGGTCCTAGGTCATGCCCAAGCCACCAAAGACGGCTAAAAAGTGAATAATCGATAACTAAAACTTGAATTGTACTACTTCTTACTGGCTATTACTTCAACTTAGAAGCTTCTTCTGTGTTCTACTATGGTGCTTTTAGTGTCTCCGCATACCGCAGCACGGGACATAGCTTTGCAGACGATAAATGTAACCGTCTCAGAGAGAAAAGCGGCCAATGTGACGATCTGGCTTTAAGTCGATTCGATAACAAATGACGAAAACGGACTGATTTCTCAGGTTTTTACTACATATGAACAGTTTTCACATTCTCCCATGCAACGCGGCTGCTAGTCCTCCTTTCATGCAACATCTTAAAGACCTAGGTCATGTCCAAGCCACCAAAGCCGGCTAAAAAGTGAATAATCGACAACTAAAACTTGAATTTTACTACTTCTTACTGGCTATTAGTTCAACTTAGAAGCTTCTTCTGTGTTCTACTATGGTGCTTTTTGCGTCTAAGCATACCGCAGCAAGCGACATAGATTTGCAGACGATAAATGTAACCGTTTCAGACAGAAAAGCGGCCAATGTGACGATCTGGCTTTAAGTCGATTCGACAACAAGTGACGAAAACGAACGGATTTCTAAGGTTTTTTCTACATATGAACACTTTTCACATTCTCCCATGCAACGCGGCTGCTAGTCCTCCTTTCATGCAACATCTTAAAGTCCTAGGTCATGTCCAATCCACCAAAGCCGGCTAAAAAGTGAATAATCGACAACTAAAACTTGAATTGTACTACTTCTTACTGTCTATTACTTCAACCTAGAAGCTTCTTCTGTGTTCTACTATGGTGCTTTTAGTGTTTCCGCATACCGCAGCACGTGACATAGCTTTGCAGACGATAAATGTAACCGTTTCAGTGAGAAGAGCGGCCAATGTGACGATCTGGCTTTAAGTCGATTCGATTACAAATGACGAAAACGGACGGATTTCTCAGGTTTTTACTGCATATGAACACTTTTCACATCCCGCGTGCAAAGCGGCTGCTAGTCCTCCTTTCATGCAAAATCTTAAGGTCCTAGGTCATGCCCAAGCCACCAAAGACGGCTAAAAAGTGAATAATCGATAACTAAAACTTGAATTGTACTACTTCTTACTGGCTATTACTTCAACTTAGAAGCTTCTTCTGTGTTCTACTATGGTGCTTTTAGTGTCTCCGCATACCGCAGCACGGGACATAGCTTTGCAGACGATAAATGTAACCGTCTCAGAGAGAAAAGCGGCCAATGTGACGATCTGGCTTTAAGTCGATTCGATAACAAATGACGAAAACGGACTGATTTCTCAGGTTTTTACTACATATGAACAGTTTTCACATTCTCCCATGCAACGCGGCTGCTAGTCCTCCTTTCATGCAACATCTTAAAGTCGTAGGTCATGTCCAATCCACCAAAGCCGGCTAAAAAGTGAATAATCGACAACTAAAACTTGAATTGTACTACTTCTTACTGTCTATTACTTCAACATAGAAGCTTCATCTGTGTTCTACTATGGTGCTTTTAGTGTTTCCGCATACCGCAGCACGCGACATAGCTTTGCAGACGATAAATGTAACCGTTTCAGACAGAAGAGCGGCCAATGTGACGATCTGGCTTTAAGTCGATTCGATAACAAATGACGAAAACGGACGGATTTCTCAGGTTTTTACTGCATATGAACACTTTTCACATTCTCCCGTGCAACGCGGCTGCTACTCCTCCTTTCATGCAAAATATTAAGGTTCCACCTAATGTCCAAGCCACCAAAGCCGGCTAAAAAGTGAATAATCGACAACTAAAACTTGAATTGTACTACTTCTTACTGGCTATTACTTCAAATTAGAAGCTTCTTCTGTGTTCTACTAAGGTGCTTTTAGTGTTTCGGCATACCGCAGCACGCGACATAGCTTTGCAGACGATAAATGTAACCGTTTCAGAGAGAAGAACGGCCAATGTGACCATCTGGCTTTAAGTTGATTCGATAACAAATGAAGAAAACGGACGGATTTCTCAGGTTTTTACTACATATGAATACTTTTCACATTCTCCCATGCAACGCGGCTGCTAGTCCTCCTTTCATGACCATCTTAAGGTCCTAGGTCATGTCCAAGCCACCAAAGCCGGCTAAAAAGTGAATAATCGAAAACTAAAACTTGAATTGTACTACTTCTTACTGGCTATTACTTCAAATTAGAAGCTTCTTCAGTGTTCTACTATGATGCTTTTAGTGTTTCGGCATACCGCAGCACGCGACATAGCTTTGCAGACGATAAATGTAACCGTTTCAGAGAGAAGAGCGGCCAATGTGACGATCTGGCTTTAAGTCGATTCGATAACAAATGACGAAAACGGACGGATTTCTCAGGTTTTTACTACATATGAACACTTTTCACATTCTCCCTTGCAACGCGGCTGCAAGTCCTCCTTTCACGCAAAATCTTAAGGTCCTAGGTGATGTCCAAGCCACCAAAGCCGGCTAAAAAGTGATTAATCGACAACTAAAACTTGAATTGTACTACTTCTTACTGGCTATTACTTCAACATAGAAGCTTCTTCTGTGTTCTACTATGGTGCTTTTAGTGTTTCCGCATACCGCAGCACGCGACATAGCTTTGCAGACGATAAATGTAACCGTTTCAGAGAGAAGAGCGGCCAATGTGACGATCTGGCTTTAAGTCGATTCGATAACAAATGACGAAAACGGACGGATTTCTCAGGTTTTTACTACATATGAACACTTTTCACATTCTCCTTTGCAACGCGGGTGCAAGTCCTCATTTCATGCAAAATCTTAAGGTCCTAGGTGATGTCCAAGCCACCAATGCCGGCTAAAAAGTGAATAATCGATAACTAAAACTTGAATTGTACTATTTCTTACTGGCTATTGCTTCAACTTAGAAGCTTCTTCTGTGTTCTACTATGGTGCTTTTAGTGTCTCCGCATACCGCAGCACGTGACATAGCTTTGCAGACGATAAATGTAACCGTCTCAGAGAGAAAAGCGGCCAATGTGACGATCTGTCTTTAAGGCGATTCGATAACAAATGACGAAAGCGGACGGATTTCTCAGGTTTTTACTACATATGAACACTTTTCACATTCTCCCGTGCAACGCGGCTGCTACTCCTCCTTTCATGCAAAATATTAAGGTTCCACCTAATGTCCAAGCCACCAAAGCCGGCTAAAAAGTGAATAATCGACAACTAAAACTTGAATTGTACTACATCTTACTGGCTATTACTTCAAATTAGAAGCTTCTTCTGTGTTCTACTAAGGTGCTTTTAGTGTTTCGGCATACCGCAGCACGCGACATAGCTTTGCAGACGATAAATGTAACCGTTTCAGAGAGAAGAACGGCCAATGTGACCATCTGGCTTTAAGTCGATTCGATAACAAATGAAGAAAACGGACGGATTTCTCAGGTTTTTACTACATATGAATACTTTTCACATTCTCCCATGCAACGCGGCTGCTAGTCCTCCTTTCATGAACATCTTAAGGTCCTAGGTCATGTCCAAGCCACCAAAGCCGGCTAAAAAGTGAATAATCGAAAACTAAAACTTGAATTGTACTACTTCTTACTGCCTATTACTTCAAATTAGAAGCTTCTTCTGTGTTCTACTATGGTGCTTTTAGTGTTTCGGTATACTGCAGCACGCGACATAGCTTTGCAGACGATAAATGTAACCGTTTCAGAGAGAAGAACGGCCAATGTGACGATCTGGCTTTAAGTCGATTCGATAACGAATGACGAAAACGGACGGATTTTTCAGGTTTTTACTATATATGAACACTTTTCACATTCTCCCGTGCAACGCGGCTGCTAGTCCTCCTTTCATGCAAAATCTTAGGGTCCTAGGTCATGCCCAATCCACCAAAGCCGGCTAAAAAGTGAATAATCGACAACTAAAACTTGAATTGTACTACTTCTTACTGGCTATTGTTTCAACTTAGAACTTCTTCTGTGTTCTACTATGGTGCTTTTAGTGTCTCCGCATACCGCAGCACGCGACATAGCTTTGCATACGATAAATGTAACCGTCCTAGAGAGAAAAGCGGCCAATGTGACGATCTGACTTTAAGTCGATTCGATAACAAGAGACGAAAGCGGACGGATTTCTCAGGTTTTTACTACATATGAACACTTTTCACATTCTCGCGGGCAACGCGGCTGCTACTCCTCCTTTCATGCAAAATCTTAAGGTCCTAGGTCATGTCCAAGCCACCAAAGACGGCTAAAAAGTGAATAATCGATAACTAAAACTTGAATTGTACTACTTCTTACTGGCTATTACTTCAACTTAGAAGCATCTTCTGTGCTCTACTATGGTGCTTTTAGTGTCTCCGCATACCGCAGCACGCGACATAGCTTTGCAGACGATAAATGTAACCGTTTCAGAGAGAAGAGCGGCCAATGTGACGAACTGGCTTTAAGTCGATTCGATAACAAATGACGAAAACGGACGGATTTCTCAAGTTTTTACTACATATGAACACTTTTCACATTCTCCCGTGCAACGCGGCTACTACTCCTCCTTTCATGCAAAATATTAAGGTTCCACCTAATGTCCAAGCCACCAAAGCCGGCTAAAAAGTGAATAATCGACAACTAAAACTTGATTTGTACTACCTCTTACTGGATATTACTTCAAATTAGAAGCTTCTTCTGTGTTCTACTATGGTGCTTTTAGTGTTTCGGTATACTGCAGCACGCGACATAGCTTTGCAGACGATAAATGTAACCGTTTCAGAGAGAAGAACGGCCAATGTGACGATCTGGCTTTAAGTCGATTCGATAACAAATGACGAAAACGGACGGATTTCTCAGGTTTTTACTACATATGAACACTTTTCACATTCTCCCGTGCAACGCTGCTGCTAGTCCTCCTTTCATGCAAAATCTTAAGGTCCTAGGTCATGTCCAAGCCACCAAAGCAGGCTAAAAAGTGAATAATCGACAACTAAAACTTCAATTGTACTACTTCTTACTAGCTATTACTTCAACATAGAAGCTTCTTCTGTTTTCTACTATGGTGCTTTTAGTGTTTCCGCATACCGCAGCACGCGACATAGCTTTGCAGACGATAAATGTAACCGTTTCAGAGAGAAGAGCGGCCAATGTGACGAACTGGCTTTAAGTCGATTCGATAACAAATGACGAAAACGGACGGATTTCTCAGGTTTTTACTACATATGAACACTTTTCACTTTCTCCCATGCAACGCGGCTGTTAGTCCTCTTTCATGCAAAATCTTAAGGTCCTAGGTCATGTCCAAGCCACCAAATCAGGCTAAAAAGTGAATAATCGACAACTAAAACTTAAATTGTACTACTTCTTACTGGCTATTACTTCAACATAGAAGCTTCTTCTGTGTTCTACTATGGTGCTTTTAGTGTTTCCGCATACCGCAGCACGCGACATAGCTTTGCAGACGATAAATGTAACCGTTTCAGAGAGAACAGCGGCCAATGTGACGATCTGGCTTTAAGTCGATTCGATAACAAATGACGAAAACGGACGGATTTCTCAGGTTTTTACTACATATGAACACTTTTCACAATCTCCCTTGCAACGCGGCTGCAAGTCCTCCTTTCACGCAAAATCTTAAGGTCCTAGGTGATGTCCAAGCCACCAAAGACGGCTAAAAAGTGAATAATCGACAACTAAAACTTGAATTGTACTACTTCTTACTGGCTATTGCTTCAACTTAGAAGCTTCTTCTGTGCTCTACTATGGTGCTTTTAGTGTCTCCGCATACCGCAGCACGCGACATAGCTTTGCAGACGATAAATGTAACCGTCTCAGAGAGAAGAACGGCCAATGTGACGATCTGGCTTTAAGTCGATTCGATAACAAATGACGATAACGGACGGATTTATCAGGTTTTTAATACATATGAACACTTTTCACATTCTCCCATGCAACGCGGCTGCTAGTCCCCCTTTCATGCAACATCTTAAGGTCCTAGGTCATGTCCAAGCCACCAAAGCCGGCTAAAAAGTGAATAATCGAAAACTAAAACTTGAATTGTACTACTTCTTACTGGCTATTACTTCAAATTAGAAGCTTCTTCTGTGTTCTACTACGGTGCTTTTAGTGTTTCGGTATACTGCAGCACGCGACATAGCTTTGCAGACGATAAATGTAACCGTTTCAGAGAGAAGAACGGCCAATGTGACGATCTGGCTTTAAGTCGATTCGATAACAAATGACGAAAACGGACGGATTTCTCAGGTTTTTACTACATATGAACACTTTTCACTTTCTCCCATGCAACGCGGCTGCTAGTCCTCCTTTCATGCAAAATCTTAAGGTCCTTGGTAATGTCCAAGCCACCAAAGCAGGCTAAAAAGTGAATAATCGACAACTAAAACTTCAATTGTACTACTTCTTACTGGCTATTACTTCAACATAGAAGCTTCTTCTGTGTTCTACTATGGTGCTTTTAGTGTTTCCGCATACCGCAGCACGCGACATAGCTTTGCAGACGATAAATGTAACCGTTTCAGAGAGAAGAGCGGTCAATTTGACGATCTGGCTTTAAGTCGATTCGATAACAAATGACGAAAACGGACGGATTTCTCAAGTTTTTACTACATATGAACACTTTTCACATTCTCCCATGCAACGCGGCTGCTAGTCCTCCTTTCATGCAAAATCTTAAGGTCCTAGGTCATGTCCAAGCCACTAAAGCCGGCTAAAATGTGAATAATCGACAATTAAAACTTGAATAGTACTACTTCTTACTGGCTATTACTTCAACTTAGAAGCTTCTTCTGTGTTCTACTATGATGCTTTAAGTGTTTCCCCATACCGCAGCACGCGACATAGCTTTGCAGACGATAAATGTAACCATTTCAGAGAGAAGAGCGGCCAATGTGACGATCTGGCTTTAAGTCGATTCGATAACAAATGACGAAAACGGACGGATTTCTCAGGTTTTTACTACATATGAACACTTTTCACATTCTCCCTTGCAACGCGGCTGCAAGTCCTCCTTTCACGCAAAATCTTAAGGTCCTAGGTGATGTCCAAGCCACCAAAGCCGGCTAAAAAGTGAATAATCGACAACTAAAACTTGAATTGTACTACTTCTTACTGGCTATTGCTTCAACGTAGAAGCTTCTTCTGTGTTCTACTATGGTGCTTTTAGTGTCTCCGCATACCGCAGCACGCGACATAGCTTTGCATACGATAAATGTAACCGTCTCAGAGAGAAAAGCGGCCAATGTGACGATCTGACTTTAAGTCGATTCGATAACAAGTGACGAAAGCGGACGGATTTCTCAGGTTTTTACTACATATGAACACTTTTCACATTCTCCCATGCAACGCGGCAGCTAGTCCTCCTTTCATGCAACATCTTAAAGTCCTAGGTCATGTCCAATCCACCAAAGCCGGCTAAAAAGTGAATAATCGACAACTAAATCTTGAATTGTACTACTTCTTACTGTCTATTACTTCAACATAGAAGCTTGTTCTGTGTTCTACTATGGTGCTTTTAGTGTTTCCGCATACCGCAGCACGCGACATAGCTTTGCAGACGATAAATGTAACCGTTTCAGAGAAAAGAGCGGCCAATGTGACGATCTGGTTTTAAGTCGATTCGATAACAAGTGACGAAAACGGACGGATTTCTCAGGTTTTTACTGCATATGAACACTTTTCACATTCTCCCGTGCAACGCGGCTGCTAGTCCTCCTTTCATGCAAATTGTTAAGGTCCTAGGTCATGCCCAAGCCACCAAAGCCGGCTAAAAAGTGAATAATCGACAACTAAAACTTGAATTGTACTACTTCTTACTGGCTATTGCTTCAACTTAGAAGCTTCTTCTGTGTTCTACTATGGTGCTTTTAGTGTCTCCGCATACCGCAGCACGCGACCTAGCTTTGCATACGATAAATGTAACCGTCTCAGAGAGATAAGCGGCCAATGTGACGATCTGACTTTAAGTCGATTCGATAACAAGTGACGAAAGCGGACGGATTTCTCAGGTTTTTACTACATATGAACACTTTTCACATTCTCGCGGGCAACGCGGCTGCTACTCCTCCTTTCATGCAAAATCTTAAGGTCCTAGGTCATGTCCAAGCCACCAAAGACGGCTAAAAAGTGAATAATCGATAACTAAAACTTGAATTGTACTACTTCTTACTGGCTATTACTTCAACTTAGAAGCTTCTTCTGTGCTCTACTATGGTGCTTTTAGTGTCTCCGCATACCGCAGCACGCGACATAGCTTTGCAGACGATAAATGTAACCGTCTCAGAGAGAAAAGCGGCCAATGTGACGATCTGGCTTTAAGTCGATTCGATAACAAATGACGAAAACGGACTGATTTCTCAGGTTTTTACTACATATGAACACTTTTCACATTGTCCCATGCAACGCGGCTGCTAGTCCTCCTTTCATGCAACATCTTAAAGACCTAGGTCATGTCCAAGCCACCAAAGCCGGCTAAAAAGTGAATAATCGACAACTAAAACTTGAATTTTACTACTTCTTACTGGCTATTACTTCAACTTAGAAGCTTCTTCTGTGTTCTACTATGGTGCTTTTTGCGTCTAAGCATACCGCAGCAAGCGACATAGATTTGCAGACGATAAATGTAACCGTTTCAGACAGAAAAGCGGCCAATGTGACGATCTGGCTTTAAGTCGATTCGTCAACAAGTGACGAAAACGAACGGATTTCTAAGGTTTTTTCTACATATGAACACTTTTCACATTCTCCCATGCAACGCGGCTGCTAGTCCTCCTTTCATGCAACATCTTAAAGTCCTAGGTCATGTCCAATCCACCAAGCCGGCTAAAAAGTGAATAATCGACAACTAAAACTTGAATTGTACTACTTCTTACTGTCTCTTACTTCAACATAGAAGCTTCTTCTGTGTTCTACTATGGTGCTTTTAGTGTTTCCGCATACCGCAGCACGTGACATAGCTTTGCAGACGATAAATGTAACCGTTTCAGTGAGAAGAGCGGCCAATGTGACGATCTGGCTTTAAGTCGATTCGATAACAAATGACGAAAACGGACGGATTTCTCAGGTTTTTACTGCATATGAACACTTTTCACATCCCGCGTGCAAAGCGGCTGCTAGTCCTCCTTTCATGCAAAATCTTAAGGTCCTATGTCATGCCCAAGCCACCAAAGTCGGCTAAAAAGTGAATAATCGACAACTAAAACTTGAATTGTACTACTTCTCACTGGCTATTGCTTCAACGTGAAGCTTCTTCTGTGTTCTACTATGGTGCTTTTAGTGTCTCCGCATACCGCAGCACGCGACATAGCTTTGCATACGATAAATGTAACCGTCTCAGAGAGAAAAGCGGCCAATGTGACGATCTGACTTTAAGTCGATTCGATAACAAGTGACGAAAGCGGACGGATTTCTCAGGTTTTTACTACATATGAACACTTTTCACATTCCCGCGGGCAACGCCGCTGCTACTCCTCCTTTCATGCAAAATCTTAATGACCTAGGGCATGTGCAAGCCACCAAAGACGGCTAAAAAGTGAATAATCGATAACTAAAGCTTGAATTGTACTACTTCTTACTGGCTATTACTTCAACTTAGAAGCTTCTTCTGTGCTCTACTATGGTGCTTTTAGTGTCTCCGCATACCGCAGCACGGGACATAGCTTTGCAGACGATAAATGTAACCGTCTCAGAGAGAAAAGCGGCCAATGTGACGATCTGGCTTTAAGTCGATTCGATAACAAATGACGAAAACGGACTGATTTCTCAGGTTTTTACTACATATGAACAGTTTTCACATTCTCCCATGCAACGCGGCTGCTAGTCCTCCTTTCATGCAACATCTTAAAGTCGTAGGTCATGTCCAATCCACCAAAGCCGGCTAAAAAGTGAATAATCGACAACTAAAACTTGAATTGTACTACTTCTTACTGTCTATTACTTCAACATAGAAGCTTCATCTGTGTTCTACTATGGTGCTTTTAGTGTTTCCGCATACCGCAGCACGCGACATAGCTTTGCAGACGATAAATGTAACCGTTTCAGACAGAAGAGCGGCCAATGTGACGATCTGGCTTTAAGTCGATTCGATAACAAATGACGAAAACGGACGGATTTCTCAGGTTTTTACTGCATATGAACACTTTTCACATTCTCCCGTGCAACGCGGCTGCTAGTCCTCCTTTCATGCAAAATCTTAAGGTCCTAGGTCATGCCCAAGCCACCAAAGCCGGCTAAAAAGTGAATAATCGACAACTAAAACTTGAATTTTACTACTTCTTACTGGCTATTAGTTCAACTTAGAAGCTTCTTCTGTGTTCTACTATGGTGCTTTTTGCGTCTCCGCATACTGCAGCACGCGACATAGCTTTGCAGACGATAAATGTAACCGTTTCAGACAGAAGAGCGGCCAATGTGACGATCTGGCTTTAAGTCGATTCGACAACAAGTGACGAAAACGAACGTATTTCTAAGGTTTTTACTACATATGAACACTTTTCACATTCTCCCATGCAACGCGGCTGCTAGTCCTCCTTTCATGCAACATCTTAAAGTCCTAGGTCATGTCCAATCCACCAAAGCCGGCTAAAAAGTGAATAATCGACAACTAAAACTTGAATTGTACTATTTCTTACTGTCTATTACTTCAACATAGAAGCTTCTTCTGTGTTCTACTATGGTGCTTTTAGTGTTTCCGCATACCGCAGCACGCGACATAGCTTTGCAGACGATAAATGTAACCGTTTCAGAGAGAAGAGCGGCCAATGTGACGATCTGGCTTTAAGTCGATTCGATAACAAATGACGAAAACGGACGGATTTCTCAGGTTTTTACTGCATATGAACACGTTTCTCATTCTCCCGTGCAACGCGGCTGCTAGTCCTCGTTTTATGCAAAATGTTAAGGTCCTAGGTCATGCCCAAGCCACCAAAGCCGGCTAAAAAGTGAATAATCGACAACTAAAACTTGAATTGTACTACTTCTTACTGGCTGTTGCTTCAACTTAGAAGCTTCTTCTGTGTTCTACTATGGTGCTTTTAGTGCCTCCGCATACCGCAGCACGCGACATAGCTTTGCATACGATAAATGTAACCGTCTCAGAGAGAAAAGCGGCCAATGTGACGATCTGACTTTAAGTCGATTCGATAACAAGTGACGAAAGCGGACGGATTTCTCAGGTTTTTACTACATATGAACACTTTTCACATTCTCCCATGCAACGCGGCTGCTAGTCCTCCTTTCATGCAACATCTTAAAGTCCTAGGTCATATCCAATCCACCAAAGCCGGCTAAAAAGTGAATATTCGACAACTAAAACTTCAATTGTACTACTTCTTACTGGCTATTACTTCAACATAGAAGCTTCTTCTGTGTTCTACTATGGTGCTTTTAGTGTTTCCGCATACCGCAGCACGCGACATAGCTTTGCAGACAATAAATGTAACCGTTTTAGAGAGAAGAGCAGCCAATGTAACGATCTGGCTTTAAGTCAATTCGATAACAAATGACGAAAGCGGACGGATTTCTCAGGTTTTTACTACATATGAACACTTTTCACATTCTCGCGTGCAACGCGGCAGCTTGTCCTCCTTTCATGCAAAATCTTAAGGTTCCACCTAATGTCGAAGCCACCAAAGCCGGCTAAAAAGTGAATAATCGACAACTAAAACTTGAATTGTACTACTTCTTACTGGCTATTACTTCAAATTACATGCTTCTTCTGTGTTCTACTATGGTGCTTTTAGTGTTTCGGCATACCGCAGCACGCGACATAGCTTTGCAGGCGATAAATGTAACTGTTTCAGAGAGAAGAACGGCCAATGTGACGATCTGGCTTTAAGTCGATTCGATAACAAATGACGAAAACGGACGGATTTCTCAGGTTTTTCTACATATGAACACTTTTCACATTCTCCCGTGCAACGCGGCTGCTAGTCCTCCTTTCATGCAAAATCTTATGGTCCTAGGACATGTCATAGCCACCAAAGCCGGCTAAAAAGTGAATAATCGACAACTAACACTTGAATTGTACTACATCTTACTGGCTATTACTTCAACATAGAAGCTTCTTCTGTGTTCTACTATGGTGCTTTTAGTGTTTCCGCATACTGCAGCACGCGACATAACTTTGCAGACGATAAATGTAACCGTTTCAGAGAGAAGAGCGGCCAATGTGACGATCTGGCTTTAAGTCGATTCGATAACAAATGACGAAAACGGACGGATTTCTCAGGTTTTTCTACATATGAACACTTTTCACATTCTCCCGTGCAACGCGGCAGCTAGTCCTCCTTTCATGCAACATCTTAAAGTCCTAGGTCATGTCCAATCCACCAAAGCCGGCTAAAAAGTGAATAATCGACAACTAAAACTTGAATTGTACTACTTCTTACTGGCTATTACTTCAACATAGAAGCTTCTTCTGTGTTCTACTATGGTGCTTTTAGTGTTTCCGCATACCGCAGCACGCGACATAGCTTTGCAGACGATAAATGTAACCGTTTCAGAGAGAAGAGCGGCCAATGTGACGATCTGGCTTTAAGTCGATTCGATAACAAATGACGAAAACGGACGGATTTCTCAGGTTTTTACTGCATATGTACACTTTTCACATTCTCCCGTGCAACGCGGCTGCTAGTCCTCCTTTCATGCAAAATCTTAAGGTCCTAGGTCATGCCCAAGCCACCAAAGCCGGCTAAAAAGTGAATAATCGACAACTAAAACTTGAATTGTACTACTTCTTACTGGCTTTTGCTTCAACTTAGAAGCTTCTTCTGTGTTCTACTATGGTGCTTTTAGTGTCTCCGCATACCGCAGCACGCGACATAGCTTTGCATACGATAAATGTAACCGTCTCAGAGAGAAAAGCGGCCAATGTGACGATCTGACTTTAAGTCGATTCGATAACAAGTGACGAAAGCGGACGGATTTCTCAGGTTTTTACTACATATGAACACTTTTCACATTCTCGCGGGCAACGCGGCTGCTACTCCTCCTTTCATGCAAAATCTTAAGGTCCTAGGTCATGTCCAAGCCACCAAAGACGGCTAAAAAGTGAATAATCGATAACTAAAACTTGAATTGTACTACTTCTTACTGGCTATTACTTCAACTTAGAAGCTTCTTCTGTGCTCTACTATGGTGCTTTTAGTGTCTCCGCATACCGCAGCACGCGACATAGCTTTGCAGACGATAAATGTAACCGTCTCAGAGAGAAAAGCGGCCAATGTGACGATCTGGCTTTAAGTCGATTCGATAACAAATGACGAAAACAGACGGATTTCTCAGGTTTTTCTACATATGAACACTTTTCACATTCTCCCGTGCAACGCGGCTGCTAGTCCTCCTTTCATGCAAAATCTTATGGTCCTAGCACATGTCATAGCCACCAAAGCCGGCTAAAAAGTGAATAATCGACAACTAACACTTGAATTGTACTACATCTTACTGGCTATTACTTCAACATAGAAGCTTCTTCTGTGTTCTACTATGGTGCTTTTAGTGTTTCCGCATACTGCAGCACGCGACATAACTTTGCAGACGATAAATGTAACCGTTTCAGAGAGAAGAGCGGCCAATGTGACGATCTGGCTTTAAGTCGATTCGATAACAAATGACGAAAACGGACGGATTTCTCAGGTTTTTACTGCATATGTACACTTTTCACATTCTCCCGTGCAACGCGGCTGCTAGTCCTCCTTTCATGCAAAATCTTAAGGTCCTAGGTCATGCCCAAGCCACCAAAGCCGGCTAAAAAGTGAATAATCGACAACTAAAACTTGAATTGTACTACTTCTTACTGGCTTTTGCTTCAACTTAGAAGCTTCTTCTGTGCTCTACTATGGTGCTTTTAGTGTCTCCGCATACCGCAGCACGCGACATAGCTTTGCAGACGATAAATGTAACCGTCTCAGAGAGAAAAGCGGCCAATGTGACGATCTGGCTTTAAGTCGATTCGATAACAAATGACGAAAACGGACTGATTTCTCAGGTTTTTACTACATATGAACACTTCTCACATTCTCCCATGCAACGCGGCTGCTAGTCATCCTTTCATGCAACATCTTAAAGTCCTAGGTCATGTCCAATCCACCAAAGCCGGCTAAAAAGTGAATAATCGACAACTAAAACTTGAATTTTACTACTTCTTACTGGCTATTAGTTCAACTTAGAAGCTTCTCCTGTGTTCTACTATGGTGCTTTTTGCGTCTCCGCATACCGCAGCACGCGACATAGTTTTGCAGACAATAAATGTAACCGTTTCAGACAGAATAGCGGCCAATGTGACGATCTGGCTTTAAGTCGATTCGATAACAAATGACGAAAACAGACGGATTTCTCAGGTTTTTCTACATATGAACACTTTTCACATTCTCCCGTGCAACGCGGCTGCTAGTCCTCCTTTCATGCAAAATCTTAAGGTCCTAGGTCATGCCCAAGCCACCAAAGCCGGCTAAAAAGTGAATAATCGACAACTAAAACTTGAATTGTACTACTTCTTACTGGCTTTTGCTTCAACTTAGAAGCTTCTTCTGTGTTCTACTATGGTGCTTTTAGTGTTTCCGCATACCGCAGCACGCGACATAGCTTTGCAGACAATAAATGTAACCGTTTTAGAGAGAAGAGCAGCCAATGTAACGATCTGGCTTTAAGTCAATTCGATAACAAATGACGAAAGCGGACGGATTTCTCAGGTTTTTACTACATATGAACACTTTTCACATTCTCGCGTGCAACGCGGCAGCTTGTCCTCCTTTCATGCAAAATCTTAAGGTTCCACCTAATGTCGAAGCCACCAAAGCCGGCTAAAAAGTGAATAATCGACAACTAAAACTTGAATTGTACTACTTCTTACTGGCTATTACTTCAAATTACATGCTTATTCTGTGTTCTACTATGGTGCTTTTAGTGTTTCGGCATACCGCAGCACGCGACATAGCTTTGCAGGCGATAAATGTAACTGTTTCAGAGAGAAGAACGGCCAATGTGACGATCTGGCTTTAAGTCGATTCGATAACAAATGACGAAAACGGACGGATTTCTCAGGTTTTTCTACATATGAACACTTTTCACATTCTCCCGTGCAACGCGGCTGCTAGTCCTCCTTTCATGCAACATCTTAAAGTCCTAGGTCATGTCCAATCCACCAAAGCCGGCTAAAAAGTGAATAATCGACAACTAAAACTTGAATTGTACTACTTCTTACTGGCTATTACTTCAACATAGAAGCTTCTTCTGTGTTCTACTATGGTGCTTTTAGTGTTTCCGCATACCGCAGCACGCGACATAGCTTTGCAGACGATAAATGTAACCGTTTCAGAGAGAAGAGCGGCCAATGTGACGATCTGGCTTTAAGTCGATTCGATAACAAATGACGAAAACGGACGGATTTCTCAGGTTTTTACTGCATATGTACACTTTTCACATTCTCCCGTGCAACGCGGCTGCTAGTCCTCCTTTCATGCAAAATCTTAAGGTCCTAGGTCATGCCCAAGCCACCAAAGCCGGCTAAAAAGTGAATAATCGACAACTAAAACTTGAATTGTACTACTTCTTACTGGCTTTTGCTTCAACTTAGAAGCTTCTTCTGTGTTCTACTATGGTGCTTTTAGTGTCCCCGCATACCGCAGCACGCGACATAGCTTTGCATACGATAAATGTAACCGTCTCAGAGAGAAAAGCGGCCAATGTGACGATCTGACTTTAAGTCGTTTCGATAACAAGTGACGAAAGCGGACGGATTTCTCAGGTTTTTACTACATATGAACACTTTTCACATTCTCGCGGGCAACGCGGCTGCTACTCCTCCTTTCATGCAAAATCTTAAGGTCCTAGGTCATGTCCAAGCCACCAAAGACGGCTAAAAAGTGAATAATCGATAACTAAAACTTGAATTGTACTACTTCTTACTGGCTATTACTTCAACTTAGAAGCTTCTTCTGTGCTCTACTATGGTGCTTTTAGTGTCTCCGCATACCGCAGCACGCGACATAGCTTTGCAGACGATAAATGTAACCGTCTCAGAGAGAAAAGCGGCCAATGTGACGATCTGGCTTTAAGTCGATTCGATAACAAATGACGAAAACAGACGGATTTCTCAGGTTTTTCTACATATGAACACTTTTCACATTCTCCCGTGCAACGCGGCTGCTAGTCCTCCTTTCATGCAAAATCTTATGGTCCTAGGACATGTCATAGCCACCAAAGCCGGCTAAAAAGTGAATAATCGACAACTAACACTTGAATTGTACTACATCTTACTGGCTATTACTTCAACATAGAAGCTTCTTCTGTGTTCTACTATGGTGCTTTTAGTGTTTCCGCATACTGCAGCACGGGACATAACTTTGCAGACGATAAATGTAACCGTTTCAGAGAGAAGAGCGGCCAATGTGACGATCTGGCTTTAAGTCGATTCGATAACAAATGACGAAAACGGACGGATTTCTCAGGTTTTTCTACATATGAACACTTTTCACATTCTACCGTGCAACGCGGCTGCTAGTCCTCCTTTCATGCAAAATCTTAAGGTCCTAGGTCATGTCCAAGCCACCAAAGCCGGCTAAAAAGTGAATAATCGACAACTAAAACTTGAATTGTACTACTTCTTACTGGCTATTACTTCAACATAGAAGCTTCTTCTGTGTTCTACTATGGTGCTTTTAGTGTTTCCGCATACCGCAGCACGCGACATAGCTTTGCAGACGATAAATGTAACCGTTTCAGAGAGAAGAGCGGCCAATGTGACGATCTGGCTTTAAGTCGATTCGATAACAAATGACGAAAACGGACGGATTTCTCAGGTTTTTACTGCATATGTACACTTTTCACATTCTCCCGTGCAACGCGGCTGCTAGTCCTCCTTTCATGCAAAATCTTAAGGTCCTAGGTCATGCCCAAGCCACCAAAGCCGGCTAAAAAGTGAATAATCGACAACTAAAACTTGAATTGTACTACTTCTTACTGGCTTTTGCTTCAACTTAGAAGCTTCATCTGTGCTCTACTATGGTGCTTTTAGTGTCTCCGCATACCGCAGCACGCGACATAGCTTTGCAGACGATAAATGTAACCGTCTCAGAGAGAAAAGCGGCCAATGTGACGATCTGGCTTTAAGTCGATTCGATAACAAATGACGAAAACGGACGGATTTCTCAGGTTTTTACTACATATGAACACTTCTCACATTCTCCCATGCAACGCGGCTGCTAGTCATCCTTTCATGCAACATCTTAAAGTCCTAGGTCATGTCCAATCCACCAAAGCCGGCTAAAAAGTGAATAATCGACAACTAAAACTTGAATTTTACTACTTCTTACTGGCTATTAGTTCAACTTAGAAGCTTCTCCTGTGTTCTACTATGGTGCTTTTTGCGTCTCCGCATAACGCAGCACGCGACATAGTTTTGCAGACGATAAATGTAACCGTTTCAGACAGAATAGCGGCCAATGTGACGATCTGGCTTTAAGTCGATTCGACAACAAGTGACGAAAACGAACGGATTTCTAAGGTTTTTACTACATATGAACACTTTTCACATTCTCCCATGCAACGCGGCTGCTAGTCCTCCTTTCATGCAACATCTTAAAGTCCTAGGTCATGTCCAATCCACCAAAGCCGGCTAAAAAGTGAATAATCGACAACTAAATCTTGAATTGTACTACTACTTCAACATAGAAGCTTCTTCTGTGTTCTACTATGGTGCTTTTAGTGTTTCCGCATACCGCAGCACGCGACATAGCTTTGCAGACGATAAATGTAACCGTTTCAGAGAGAAGAGCGGCAAATGTGACGATCTGGCTTTAAGTCGATTCGATAACAAATGACGAAAACGGACGGATTTCTCACGTTTTTACTGCATATGAACACTTTTCACATTCTCCCGTGCAACGCGGCTGCTAGTCCTCCTTTCATGCAAAATGTTAAGGTCTTATGTCATGCCCAAGCCACCAAAGAGGGCTAAAAAGTGAATAATCGACAACTAAAACTTGAAGTGTACTACTTCTTACTGGCTGTTGCTTCAACTTAGAAGCTTCTTCTGTGTTCTACTATGGTGCTTTTAGTGTCTCCGCATACCGCAGCACGCGACATAGCTTTGCATACGATAAATGTAACCGTCTCAGACAGAAAAGCGGCCAATGTGACGATCTGACTTTAAGTCGATTCGATAACAAGTGACGAAAGCGGACGGATTTCTCAGGTTTTTACTACATATGAACACTTTTCACATTCTCGCGTGCAACGCGGCAGCTTGTCCTCCTTTCATGCAAAATCTTAAGGTTCCACCTAATGTCAAATCCACCAAAGCCGGCTAAAAAGTGAATAATCCACAACTAAAACTTGAATTGTACTACTTCTTACTGGCTATTACTTCATCATAGAAGCTTCTTCTGTGTTCTACTATGGTGCTTTTAGTGTTTCCGCATACCGCAGCACGCGACATAGCTTTGCAGACAATAAATGTAACCGTTTTAGAGAGAAGAGCAGCCAATGTGACGATCTGGCTTTAAGTCGATTCGATAACAAATGACGAAAACGGACGGATTTCTCAGGTTTTTACTACATATGAACACTTTTCACATTCTCGCGTGCAACGCGGCAGCTAGTCCTCCTTTCATGCAAAATCTTAAGGTTCCACCTAATGTCAAAGCTACCAAAGCCGGCTAAAAAGTGAATGATCGACAACTAAAACTTGAATTGTACTACTTCTTACTGGCTATTACTTCAAATTAGAAGCTTCTTCTGTGTTCTACTATGGTGCTTTTAGTGTTTCCGCATACCGCAGCAAGCGACTTAGCTTTGCAGACGATAAATGTAACCGTCTCAGAGCGAAAAGCGGCAAATGTGACGATCTGGCTTTAAGTCAATTCGATAATAAATGACGAAAACGGACGGATTTCTCAGGTTTTTACTGCATATGAACACTTTTCACATTCCCCGGGCAACGCGGCTGCTAGTCCTCCTTTCATGCAAAATCTTAAGGTCCTAGGTCATGTCCAAGCCACCAAAGCCGGCTAAAAAGTGAATAATCGACAACTAAAACTTCAATTGTACTACGTCTTACTGGCTATTACTTCAACATAGAAGCTTCTTCTGTGTTCTACTATGGTGCTTTTAGTGTTTCCGCATACCGCAGCACGCGACATAGCTTTGCAGACAATAAATGTAACCGTTTTAGAGAGAAGAGCAGCCAATGTGACGATCTGGCTTTAAGTCAATTCGATAACAAATGACGAAAGCGGTCGGATTTCTCAGGTTTTTTCTACATATGAACACTTTTCACATTCTCGCGTGCAACGCGGCAGCTTGTCCTCCTTTCATGCAAAATCTTAAGGTTCCACCTAATGTCCAAGCCACCAAAGACGGCTTAAAAGTGAATAATCGACAACTAAAACTTGAATTGTACTACTTCTTACTGGCTATTACTTCAAATTACATGCTTCTTCTGTGTTCTACTATGGTGCTTTTAGTGTTTCGGCATACCGCAGCACGCGACATAGCTTTGCAGACGATAAATGTAACCGTTTCAGAGAGAAGAACGGCCAATGTGACGATCTGGCTTTAAGTCGATTCGATAACAAATGACGAAAACGGACGGATTTCTCAGGTTTTTACTACATATGAACACATTTCACATTCTCCCATGCAACGCGGCTGCTAGTCCTCCTTTCATGCAAAATCTTAAGGTCATAGGTCATGTCCAAGCCACCAAAGCAGGCTAAAAAGTGGACAATCAACAGCTAAAACTTCAATTGTACTACTTCTTACTGGCTATTACTTCAACATAGAAGCTTCTTCTGTGTTCTACTATGGTGATTTTAGTGTTTCCGCATACCGCAGCACGCGACATAGCTTTGCAGGCGATAAATGTAACCGTTTCAGAGAGAAGAACGGCCAATGTGACGATCTGGCTTTAAGTCGATTCGATAACAAATGACGAAAACGGACGGATTTATCAGGTTTTTACTACATATGAACACTTTTCACATTCTCGCGTGCAACGCAGCAGCTAGTCCTCCTTTCATGCAAAATCTTAAGGTTCCACCTAATGTCAAAGCTACCAAAGTCGGCTAAAAAGTGAATAATCGACAACTAAAACTTGAATTGTACTACTTCTTACTGGCTATTACTTCAAATTAGAAGCTTCTTCTGTGTTCTACTATGGTGCTTTTAGTGTTTCCGCATACCGCAGCAAGCGACTTAGCTTTGCAGACGATAAATGTAACCGTCTCAGAGCGAAAAGCGGCAAATGTGACGATCTGGCTTTAAGTCAATTCGATAATAAATGACGAAAACGGACGGATTTCTCAGGTTTTTACTACATATGAACACTTTTCACATTCTCCCATGCAACGCTGCTGCTAGTCCGCCTTTCATGCAAAATCTTAAGGTCCGAGGTCATGTCCAAGCTACCAAAGACGTCTAAAAAGTGAATAATCGATAACTAAAACTTGAATTTTACTACTTCTTACTGGCTATTACTTCAACTTAGAAATTTCTTCTGTGTTCTACTATGGTGCTTTTTGTGTCTCCGCATACCGCAGCACGCGACATAGCTTTGCAGACGATAAATGTAACCGTTTCAGACAGAAGAGCGGCCAATGTGACGATCTGGCTATAAGTCGATTCGACAACAAGTGACGAAAACGAACGGATTTCTAAGGTTTTTACTACATATGAATACTTTTCACATTCTCCCGTGCAACGCGGCTGCTAGTCCTCCTTTCATGCAAAATCTTATGGTCCAAGGACATGTCATAGCCACCAAAGCCGGCTAAAAAGTGAATAATCGACAACTAAAACTTGAATTGTACTACATCTTACTGGCTATTACTTCAAATTAGAAGCTTCTTCTGTGTTCTACTATGGTGCTTTTAGTGTTTCCGCATACTGCAGCACGCGACATAACTTTGCAGACGATAAATGTAACCGTTTCAGAGAGAAGAGCGGCCAATGTGACGATTTGGCTTTAAGTCGATTCGATAACAAATGACGAAAACGGACGGATTTCTCAGGTTTTTCTACATATGAACACTTTTCACATTCTCCCGTGCAACGCGGCTGCTACTACTCCTTTCATGCAAAATATTAAGGTTCCACCTAATGTCGAAGACACCAAAGCCGGCTAAAAAGTGAATAATCGACAACTAAAACTTGAATTGTACTACTTCTTACTGGCTATTACTTCAAATTAGAAGCTTCTTCTGTGTTCTACTATGATGCTTTTAGTGTTTCGGAATACCGCAGCACGCGACATAGCTTTGCAGACGATAAATGTAACCGTTTCAGAGAGAAGAACGGCCAATGTGACGATCTGGCTTTAAGTCGATTCGATAACAAATGACGAAACGGACGGATTTATCAGGTTTGTACTACATATGAACACTTTTCACATTCTCCCGTGCAACGCGGCTGCTAGTCCTCCTTTCATGCAAATTCTTAAGGTGCTAGGTCATGTCCAAGCCACAAAAGCCGGCTAAAATGTGAATAATCGACAACTAAAACTTGAATTGTACTACTTCTTACTGGCTATTACTTCAACTTAGAAGCTTCTTCTGTGTTCTACTATGGTGCTTTAAGTGTTTCCGCATACCGCAGCACGCGACATAGCTTTGCAGACGATAAATGTAACCGTCTCAGAGAGAAAAGCGGCCAATGTGACGATCTGGCTTTAAGTTGATTCGATAACAAATGACGAAAACGGACGGATTTCTCAGGTTTTTACTACATATGAACACATTTCACATTCTCCCATGCAACGCGGCTGCTAGTCCTCCTTTCATGCAAAATCTTAAGGTCATAGGTCATGTCCAAGCCACCAAAGCAGGCTAAAAAGTGAATAATCAACAACTAAAACTTCAATTGTACTACTTCTTACTGGCTATTACTTCAACATAGAAGCTTCTTCTGTGTTCTACTATGGTGATTTTAGTGTTTCCGCATACCGCAGCACGCGACATAGCTTTGCAGACGATAAATGTAACCGTTTCAGAGAGAAAAGCGGCCAATGTGACGATCTGGCTTTAAGTCGATTCGATAACAAATGACGAAAACGGACGGATTTCTCAGGTTTTTACTACATATGAACACTTTTCACATTCTCCCTTGCAAAGCGGCTGCAAGTCCTCCTTTCCTGCAAAATCTTAAGGTCCCAGGTGATGTCCAAGCCACCAAAGCCGGCTAAAAAGTGAATAATCGACAATTAAAACTTGAATTGTACTACTTCTTACTGGCTATTGCTTCAACTTAGAAGCTTCTTCTGTGTTCTACTATGGTGCTTTTAGAGTCTCCGCATACCGCAGCACGCGACATAGCTTTGCAGACGATAAATGTTACCGTCTCAGAGAGAAAAGCGGCCAATGTGACGATCTGACTTTAAGTCGATTCGATAACAAGTGACGAAAGCGGACGGATTTCTCAGGTTTTCACTACATATGATCACTTTTCACATTCTCGCGGGCAACGCGGCTGCTACCCCTCCTTTCATGCAAAATCTTAAGGTCCTAGGTCATGTCCAAGCCACCAAAGCCGGCTAAAAAGTGAATAATCGACAACTAAAACTTGAATTGTACTACTTCTTACTGGCTATTGCGTCAAATTAGAAGCTTCTTCTGTGTTCTACTATGGTGCTTTTAGTGTTTCGGCATACCGCAGCACGCGACATAGCTTTGCAGACGATAAATGTAACCGTTTCAGAGAGAAGAACGGCCAATGTGACAATCTGGCTTTAAGTCGATTCGATAACAAGTGACGACAGCGGACGGATTTCTCAGGTTTTTTCTACATATGAACACTTTTCACATTCTCGCGTGCAACGCGGCAGCTTGTCCTCCTTACATGCAAAATCTTAAGGTTCCACCTAATGTCAAAGCCACCAAAGCCGGCTAAAAAGTGAATAATCGACAACTAAAACTTGAATTGTACTACTTCTTACTGGCTATTACTTCAAATTACATGCTTCTTCTGTGTTCTACTATGGTGCTTTTAGTGTTTCGGCATACCGCAGCACGCGACATAGCTTTGCAGGCGATAAATGTAACCGTTTCAGAGAGAAGAACGGCCAATGTGACGATCTGGCTTTAAGTCGATTCGATAACAAATGACGAAAACGGACGGATTTCTCAGGTTTTTACTACATATGAACACTTTTCACATTCTCGCGTGCAACGCAGCAGCTAGTCCTCCTTTCATGCAAAATCTTAAGGTTCCACCTAATGTCAAAGCTACCAAAGTCGGCTAAAAAGTGAATAATCGACAACTAAAACTTGAATTGTACTACTTCTTACTGGCTATTACTTCAAATTAGAAGCTTCTTCTGTGTTCTACTATGGTGCTTTTAGTGTTTCCGCATACCGCAGCAAGCGACTTAGCTTTGCAGACGATAAATGTAACCGTCTCAGAGCGAAAAGCGGCAAATGTGACGATTTGGCTTTAAGTCAATTCGATAATAAATGACGAAAATTTCTCAGGTTTTTACTACATATGAACACTTTTCACATTCTCCCATGCAACGCTGCTGCTAGTCCGCCTTTCATGCAAAATCTTAAGGTCCTAGGTCATGTCCAAGCTACCAAAGACGTCTAAAAAGTGAATAATCGATAACTAAAACTTGAATTTTACTACTTCTTACTGGCTATTACTTCAACTTAGAAGCTTCTTCTGTGTTCTACTATGGTGCTTTTTGTGTCTCCGCATACCGCAGCACGCGACATAGCTTTGCAGACGATAAATGTAACCGTTTCAGACAGAAGAGCGGCCAATGTGACGATCTGGCTATAAGTCGATTCGACAACAAGTGACGAAAACGAACGGATTTCTAAGGTTTTTACTACATATGAACACTTTTCACATTCTCCCGTGCAACGCGGCTGCTAGTTCTCCTTTCATGCAAAATCTTATGGTCCAAGGACATGTCATAGCCACCAAAGCCGGCTAAAAAGTGAATAATCGACAACTAAAACTTGAATTGTACTACATCTTACTGGCTATTACTTCAAATTAGAAGCTTCTTCTGTGTTCTACTATGGTGCTTTTAGTGTTTCCGCATACTGCAGCACGCGACATAACTTTGCAGACGATAAATGTAACCGTTTCAGAGAGAAGAGCGGCCAATGTGACGATCTGGCTTTAAGTCGATTCGATAACAAATGACGAAAACGGACGGATTTCTCAGGTTTTTCTACATATGAACACTTTTCACATTCTCCCGTGCAACGCGGCTGCTACTACTCCTTTCATGCAAAATATTAAGGTTCCACCTAATGTCGAAGACACCAAAGCCGGCTATAAAGTGAATAATCGACAACTAAAACTTGAATTGTACTACTTCTTACTGGCTATTACTTCAAATTAGAAGCTTCTTCTGTGTTCTACTATGATGCTTTTAGTGTTTCGGAACACCGCAGCACGCGACATAGCTTTGCAGACGATAAATGTAACCGTTTCAGAGAGAAGAACGGCCAATGTGACGATCTGGCTTTAAGTCGATTCGATAACAAATGACGAAACGGACGGATTTATCAGGTTTTTACTACATATGAACACTTTTCACATTCTCCCGTGCAACGCGGCTGCTAGTCCTCCTTTCATGCAAATTCTTAAGGTGCTAGGTCATGTCCAAGCCACCAAAGCCGGCTAAAATGTGAATAATCGACAACTAAAACTTGAATTGTACTACTTCTTACTGGCTATTACTTCAACTTAGAAGCTTCTTCTGTGTTCTACTATGGTGCTTTAAGTGTTTCCGCATACCGCAGCACGCGACATAGCTTTGCAGACGATAAATGTAACCGTCTCAGAGAGAAAAGCGGCCAATGTGACGATCTGGCTTTAAGTTGATTCGATAACAAATGACGAAAACGGACGGATTTCTCAGGTTTTTACTACATATGAACACATTTCACATTCTCCCATGCAACGCGGCTGCCAGTCCTCCTTTCATGCAAAATCTTAAGGTCATAGGTCATGTCCAAGCCACCAAAGCAGGCTAAAAAGTGAATAATCAACAACTAAAACTTCAATTGTACTACTTCTTACTGGCTATTACTTCAACATAGAAGCGTCTTCTGTGTTCTACTATGGTGATTTTAGTGTTTCCGCATACCGCAGCACGCGACATCGCTTTGCAGACGATAAATGTAACCGTTTCAGAGAGAAAAGCGGCCAATGTGACGATCTGGCTTTAAGTCGATTCGATAACAAATGACGAAAACGGACGGATTTCTCAGGTTTTTACTACATATGAACACTTTTCACATTCTCCCTTGCAACGCGGCTGCAAGTCCTCCTTTCCTGCAAAATCTTAAGGTCCCAGGTGATGTCCAAGCCACCAAAGCCGGCTAAAAAGTGAATAATCGACAATTAAAACTTGAATTGTACTACTTCTTACTGGCTATTGCTTCAACTTAGAAGCTTCTTCTGTGTTCTACTATGGTGCTTTTAGAGTCTCCGCATACCGCAGCACGCGACATAGCTTTGCAGACGATAAATGTTACCGTCTCAGAGAGAAAAGCGGCCAATGTGACGATCTGACTTTAAGTCGATTCGATAACAAGTGAAGAAAGCGGACGGATTTCTCAGGTTTTCACTACATATGAACAATTTTCACATTCTCGCGGGCAACGCGGCTGCTACTCCTCCTTTCATGCAAAATCTTAAGGTCCTAGGTCATGTCCAAACCACCAAAGACGACTAAAACTTGAATTGTACTACTTCTTAATGGCTATTACTTCAACTTCGAAGCTTCTTCTGTGTTCTACTATGGTGCTTTTAGTGTCTCCGCATACCGCAGCACGCGACATAGCTTTGCAGACGATAAATGTAACCGTTTCAGACAGAAGAGCGGCCAATGTGACGATCTGGCTTTAAGTCGATTCGACAACAAGTGCCGAAAACGAACGGATTTCTAAGGTTTTTACTGCATATGAACACTTTTCACATTCTCCCGTGCAACGCGGCTGCTAGTCCTCCTTTCATGCAAAATCTTATGGTCCAAGGACATGTCATAGCCACCAAAGCCGGCTAAAAAGTGAATAATCGACAACTAAAACTTGAATTGTACTACATCTTACTGGCTATTACTTCAAATTAGAAGCTTCTTCTGTGTTCTACTATGGTGCTTTTAGTGTTTCCACATACTGCAGCACGCGACATAACTTTGCAGACGATAAATGTAACCGTTTCAGAGAGAAGAGCGGCCAATGTGACGATCTGGCTTTAAGTCGATTCGATAACAAATGACGAAAACGGACGGATTTCTCAGGTTTTTACTACATATGAACACTTTTCACATTCTCCCGTGCAACGCGGCTGCTACTCCTCCTTTCATGCAAAATATTAAGGTTCCACCTAATGTCGAAGACACCAAAGCCGGCTAAAAAGTGAATAATCGACAACTAAAACTTGAATTGTACTACTTCTTACTGGCTATTACTTCAAATTAGAAGCTTCTTCTGTGTTCTACTATGGTGCTTTTAGTGTTTCGGCATACCGCAGCACGCGACATAGCTTTGTAGACGATAAATGTAACCGTTTCAGAGAGAAGAACGGCCAATGTGACGATCTGGCTTTAAGTCGATTCGATAACAAATGACGAAACGGACGGATTTATCAGGTTTTTACTACATATGAACACTTTTCACATTCTCCCGTGCAACGCGGCTGCTAGTCCTCCTTTCATGCAAATTCTTAAGGTGCTAGGTCATGTCCAAGCCACCAAAGCCGGCTAAAATGTGAATAATCGACAACTAAAACTTGAATTGTACTACTTCTTACTGGCTATTACTTCAACTTAGAAGCTTCTTCTGTGTTCTACTATGGTGCTTTAAGTGTTTCCGCATACCACAGCACGCGACATAGCTTTGCAGACGATAAATGTAACCGTCTCAGAGAGAAAAGCGGCCAATGTGACGATCTGGCTTTAAGTCGATTCGATAACAAATGACGAAAACGGACGGATTTCTCAGGTTTTTACTACATATGAACACATTTCACATTCTCCCATGCAACGCGGCTGCTAGTCCTCCTTTCATGCAAAATCTTAAGGTCATAGGTCATGTCCAAGCCACCAAAGCAGGCTAAAAAGTGAATAATCGACAATTAAAACTTCAATTGTACTACTTCTTACTGGCTATTACTTCAACATAGAAGCTTCTTCTGTGTTCTACTATGGTGCTTTTAGTGTTTCCGCATACCGCAGCACGCGACATAGCTTTGCAGACGATAAATGTAACCGTTTCAGAGAGAAAAGCGGCCAATGTGACGATCTGGCTTTAAGTCGATTCGATAACAAATGACGAAAACGGACGGATTTCTCAGGTTTTTACTACATATGAACACTTTTCACATTCTCCCTTGCAACGCGGCTGCAAGTCCTCCTTTCCTGCAAAATCTTAAGGTCCTAGGTGATTTCCAAGCCACCAAAGCCGGCTAAAAAGTGAATAATCGACAACTAAAACTTGAATTGTACTACTTCTTACTGGCTATTGCTTCAACTTAGAAGCTTCTTCTGTGTTCTACTATGGTGCTTTTAGAGTCTCCGCATACCGCAGCACGCGACATAGCTTTGCAGACGATAAATGTTACCGTCTCAGAGAGAAAAGCGGCCAATGTGACGATCTGGCTTTAAGTCGATTCGATAACAAGTGACGAAAGCGGACGGATTTCTCAGGTTTTCACTACATATGAACAATTTTCACATTCTCGCGGGCAACGCGGCTGCTACTCCTCCTTTCATGCAAAATCTTAAGGTCCTAGGTCATGTCCAAACCACCAAAGACGACTAAAACTTGAATTGTACTACTTCTTAATGGATATTACTTCAACTTCGAAGCTTCTTCTGTGTTCTACTATGGTGCTTTTAGTGTCTCCGCATACCGCAGCACGCGACATAGCTTTGCAGACGATAAATGTAACCGTCTCAGAGAGAAAAGCGGCCAATGTGACGATCTGACTTTAAGTCGATTCGATAACAAATGACGAAAACGGACTGATTTCTCAGGTTTTTACTACATATGAACTCTTTTCACATTCTCGCGGGCAACGCGGCTGCTACCCCTCATTTCATGCAAAATCTTAAGGTCCTAGGTCATGTCCAAGCCACCAAAGCCGGCTAAAAAGTGAATAATCGACAACTAAAACTTGAATTGTACTACTTCTTACTGGCTATTACTTCAAATTAGAAGCTTCTTCTGTGTTCTACTATGGTGCTTTTAGTGTTTCGGCATACCGCAGCACGCGACATAGCTTTGCAGGCGATAAAGGTAACCGTTTCAGAGAGAAGAACGGCCAATGTGACGATCTGGCTTTAAGTCGATTCGATAACAAATGACGAAAACGGACGGATTTCTCAGGTTTTTACTACATATGAACACTTTTCACATTCTCGCGTGCAAGGCGGCAGCTAGTCCTCCTTTCATGCAAAATCTTAAGGTTCCACCTAATGTCAAAGCTACCAAAGCCGGCTAAAAAGTGAATAATCGACAACTAAAACTTGAATTGTACTACTTCTTACTGGCTATTACTTCAAATTAGAAGCTTCTTCTGTGTTCTACTATGGTGCTTTTAGTGTTTCCGCATACCGCAGCAAGCGACTTAGCTTTGCAGACGATAAATGTAGCCGTCTCAGAGCGAAAAGCGGCAAATGTGACGATCTGGCTTTAAGTCAATTCGATAATAAATGACGAAAACGGACGGATTTCTCAGGTTTTTACTACATATGAACACTTTTCACATTCTCCCATGCAACGCTGCTGCTAGTCCGCCTTTCATGCAAAATCGTAAGGTCCTAGGTCATGTCCAAGCTACCAAAGACGGCTAAAAAGTGAATAATCGATAACTAAAACTTGAATTTTCCTACTTCTTACTGGCTATTACTTCAACTTAGAAGCTTCTTCTGTGTTCTACTATGGTGCTTTTTGTGTCTCCGCATACCGCAGCACGCGACATAGCTTTGCAGACGATAAATGTAACCGTTTCAGACAGAAGAGCGGCCAATGTGACGATCTGGCTTTAAGTCGATTCGATAACAAGTGACGAAAACGAACGGATTTCTAAGGTTTTTACTACATATGAACACTTTTCACATTCTCCCGTGCAACGCGGCTGCTAGTCCTCCTTTCATGCAAAATCTTATGGTCCAAGGACATGTCATAGCCACCAAAGCCGGCTAAAAAGTGAATAATCGACAACTAAAACTTGAATTGTACTACATCTTACTGGCTATTACTTCAAATTAGAAGCTTCTTCTGTGTTCTACTATGGTGCTTTTAGTGTTTCGGCATACCGCAGCACGCGACATAGCTTTGCAGACGATAAATGTAACCGTTTCAGAGAGAAGAACGGCCAATGTGACGATCTGGCTTTAAGTCGATTCGATAACAAATGACGAAACGGACGGATTTATCAGGTTTTTACTACATATGAACACTTTTCACATTCTCCCGTGCAACGCGGCTGCTAGTCCTCCTTTCATGCAAATTCTTAAGGTGCTAGGTCATGTCCAAGCCACCAAAGCCGGCTAAAATGTGAATAATCGACAACTAAAACTTGAATTGTACTACTTCTTACTGGCTATTACTTCAAATTAGAAGCTTCTTCTGTGTTCTACTATGGTGCTTTTAGTGTTTCGGCATACCGCAGCACGCGACATAGCTTTGCAGACGATAAATGTAACCGTTTCAGAGAGAAGAACGGCCAATGTGACGATCTGGCTTTAAGTCGATTCGATAACAAATGACGAAAACGGACGGATTTCTCAGGTTTTTCTACATATGAACACTTTTCACATTCTCCCGTGCAACGCGGCTGCTACTCCTCCTTTCATGCAAAATATTAAGGTTCCACCTAATGTCGAAGACACCAAAGCCGGCTAAAAAGTGAATAATCGACAACTAAAACTTGAATTGTACTACTTCTTACTGGCTATTACTTCAAATTAGAAGCTTCTTCTGTGTTCTACTATGGTGCTTTTAGTGTTTCGGCATACCGCAGCACGCGACATAGCTTTGCAGACGATAAATGTAACCGTTTCAGAGAGAAGAACGGCCAATGTGACGATCTGGCTTTAAGTCGATTCGATAACAAATGACGAAACGGACGGATTTATCAGGTTTTTACTACATATGAACACTTTTCACATTCTCCCGTGCAACGCGGCTGCTAGTCCTCCTTTCATGCAAATTCTTAAGGTGCTAGGTCATGTCCAAGCCACCAAAGCCGGCTAAAATGTGAATAATCGACAACTAAAACTTGAATTGTACTACTTCTTACTGGCTATCACTTCAACTTAGAAGCTTCTTCTGTGTTCTACTATGGTGCTTTAAGTGTTTCCGCATACCGCAGCACGCGACATAGCTTTGCAGACGATAAATGTAACCGTCTCAGAGAGAAAAGCGGCCAATGTGACGATCTGGCTTTAAGTCGATTCGATAACAAATGACGAAAACGGACGGATTTCTCAGGTTTTTACTACATATGAACACATTTCACATTCTCCCATGCAACGCGGCTGCTAGTCCTCCTTTCATGCAAAATCTTAAGGTCATAGGTCATGTCCAAGCCACCAAAGCAGGCTAAAAAGTGAATAATCGACAACTAAAACTTCAATTGTACTACTTCTTACTGGCTATTGCTTCAACTTAGAAGCTTCTTCTGTGTTCTACTATGGTGCTTTTAGTGTCTCCGCATACCGCAGCACGCGACATAGCTTTACAGACGATAAATGTTACCGTCTCAGAGAGAAAAGCGGCCAATGTGACGATCTGACTTTAAGTCGTTTCGATAACAAGTGACGAAAGCGGACGGATTTCTCAGGTTTTCACTACATATGAACAATTTTCACATTCTCGCGGGCAACGCGACTGCTACTCCTCCTTTCATGCAAAATCTTAAGGTCCTAGGTCATGTCCAAACCACCAAAGACGACTAAAACTTGAATTGTACTACTTCTTAATGGCTATTACTTCAACTTCGAAGCTTCTTCTGTGTTCTACTATGGTGCTTTTAGTGTCTCCGCATACCGCAGCACGCGACATAGCTTTGCAGACGATAAATGTAACCGTCTCAGAGAGAAAAGCGGCCAATGTGACGATCTGACTTTAAGTCGATTCGATAACAAATGACGAAAACGGACTGATTTCTCAGGTTTTTACTACATATGAACACTTTTCACATTCTCGCGGGCAACGCGGCTGCTAGTCCTCCTTTCATGGAAAATCTTAAGGTCCTAGGTCATGTCCAAGCCACCAAAGAAGGCTAAAAAGTTAATAATCGACAACTAAAACTTGAATTGTACTACTTCTTACTGGCTATTACTTCAACTTAGAAGCTTCTTCTGTATTCTACTATGTTGCTTTTAGTGTTTCCGCATACCGCAGCACGCGACATAGCTTTGCAGACGATAAATGTAACCGTTTCAGAGAGAAGATCGGCCAATGTGACGATCTGGCTTTAAGTCGATTCGATAACAAATGACGAAAACGGACAGATTTCTCAGGTTTTTACTACATATGCGCACTTTTCACATTCTCCCGTGCAACGCGGCTGCAAGTCCTCCTTTCATGGAAAATCTTAAGGTCCTAGGTCATGTCCAAGCCACCAAAGCCGGCTAAAAAGTGAATAACCGACAACTAATACTTGAATTCTACTACTTCTTACTGGCTATTACTTTAACTTACAAGCTTCTTCTGTGTTCAACTATGGTGCTTTAAGTGTTTCCGCATACCGCAGCACGAAACATAGCTTTGCAGACGATAAATGTAACCGTCTCAGAGAGAAAAGCGCCCAATGTGACGATCTGGCTTCAAGTCGATTCGATAACAAATGACGAAAACGGACGGATTTCTCAGGTTTTTACTACATATGAACACTTTTCACATTCTCCCATGCAACGCGGCTGCTAGTCCTCCTTTCATGCAAAATCTTAAGGTCCTAAGTCATGTCCAAACCACCAAAGACGACTAGAATTGTACTACTTCTTAATGGCTATTACTTCAACTGAGAAGCTTCTTCTGTGTTCTACTCTACTATGGTGCTTTTTGTGTCTCCGCATACCGCAGCACGCGACATAGCTTTGCAGACGATAAATGTAACCGTCTCAGAGAGAAAAGCGGCCAATGTGACGATCTGGCTTTAAGTCGATTCGATAACAAATGACGAAAACGGACGGATTTCTCAAGGTTTTTACTACATATGAACACTTTTCACATTCCCGCGTGCAACGCGGCTGCTAGTCCTCCTTTCATGCAAAATCTTAAGGTCCTAAGTGATGTCCAAGCCACCAAAGCCGGCTAAAAAGTGAATAACCGACAACTAAAACTTGAATTGTACTACTTCTTACTGGCTATTACTTCAACATAGAAGCTTCTTCTGTGTTCTACTATGGTGCTTTTAGTGTTTCCGCATACCGCAGTACGCGACATAGCTTTGCAGACGATAAATGTAACCGTTTCAGAGAGAAGAGCGGCCAATGTGACGATCTGGCTTTAATTCGATTCGATAACAAATGACGAAAACGGACGGATTTCTCAGGTTTTTGCTACATATGAACACTTTTCACATTCTCCCTTGCAACGCGGGTGCAAGTCCTCCTTTCATGCAAAATCGTAAGGTCCTAAGTGATGTCCAAGCCACCAAAGCCGGCTAAAAAGTGAATAATTGACAACTAAAACTTGAATTGTACTACTTCTTACTGGCCATTGTTTCAACTTAGAAGCTTCTTCTGTGTTCTACTATGGTGCTTTTAGTGTTTCCGCATACCGCAGCACGCGACATAGCTTTGCAGACGATAAATGTAACCGTTTCAGAGAGAAGAGCGGCCAATTTGACGATCTGGCTTTAAGTCGATTCGATAACAAATGACGAAAACGGACGGATTTCTCAGGTTTTTACTACATATGAACACTTTTCACATTCTCCCATGCAACGCGGCTGCTAGTCCTCCTTTCATGCAAAATCTTAAGGTCCTAGGTCATGTCCAAGCCACCAAAGAAGGCTAAAAAGTGAATAATCGACAACTAAAACTTGAATTGTACTACTTCTTACTGGCTATTACTTCAACTTACAAGCTTCTTCTGTGTTCTACTATGGTGCTTTTAGTGTTTCCGCATACCGCAGCACGCGACATAGCTTTGCAGACGATAAATGTAACCGTCTCTGAGAGAAAAGCGGCCAATGTGACGATCTGGCTTTAAGTCGATTCGATAACAAATGACGAAAACGGACGGATTTCTCAAGGTTTTTACTACATATGAACACTTTTCACATTCTCGCGTGCAACGCGGCTGCTAGTCCTCCTTTCATGCAAAATCTTAGCGTTCCACCTAATGTCAAAGCCACCAAAGCCGGCTAAAATGTGAATAATCGACAACTAAAACCTGAATTGTACTACTTCTTACTGGCTATTACTTCAAATTAGAAGCTTCTTCTGTGTTCTCCTATGGTGCTTTTAGTGTTTCGGCATACCGCAGCACGCGACATAGCTTTGCAGACGATAAATGTAACTGTTTCAGAGAGAAGAACGGCTAATGTGACGATCTGGCTTTAAGTCGATTCGATAACAAATGACGAAAACGGACGGATTTCTCAGGTTTTTACTACATATGAACACTTTTCACATTCTCCCATGCAACGCGGCTGCTAGTCCTCCTTTCATGCAAAATCTTAAGGTCCTAGGTCATGTCCAAGCCACCAAAGACGGCTAAAAAGTGAATAATCGATAACTAAAACTTGAATTGTACTACTTCTTACTGGCTATTACTTTAACTTAGAAGCTTCTTCTGTGTTCTACTATGGTCCTTTTAGTGTCTCCGCATACCGCAGCACGCGACATAGCTTTGCAGACGATAAATGTAACCGTCTCAGAGAGAAAAGCGCCCAATGTGACGATCTGGCTTTAAGTCGATTCGATAACAAATGACGAAAACGGACTGATTTCTCAGGTTTTTACTACATATGAACACTTTTCACATTCTCCCATGCAACGCGGCTGCTAGTCCTCCTTTCATGCAAAATCTTAAGGTCCTAGGTCATGTCCAAGCCACCAAAGCCGGCTAAAAAGTGAATAATCGACAACTAAAACTTGAATTGTACTACTTCTTTCTGGCTATTACTTCAACTTAGAAGCGTTTCTGTGTTCTACTATGGTGCTTTTAGTGTTTCCGCATACCGCAGCACGCGACATAGCTTTGCAGACGATAAATGTAACCGTTTCAGAGAGAAGAGCGGCCAATGTGACGATCTGGCTTTAAGTCGATTCGATAACAAATGACGAAAGCGGACGGATTTCTCAGGTTTTTACTACATATGAACACTTTTCACATTCTCGCGTGCAACGCGGCTGCTAGTCCTCCTTTCATGCAAAATCTTAAGGTTCCACCTAATGTCAAAGCCACCAAAGCCGGCTAAAAAGTGAATAATCGACAACTAAAACTTGAATTGTACTACTTCTTACTGGCTATTACTTCAAATTAGAAGCTTCTTCTGTGTTCTCCTATGGTGCTTTTAGTGTTTCGGCATACCGCAGCACGCGACATAACTTTGCAGACGATAAATGTAACTGTTTCAGAGAGAAGAACGGCCAATGTGACGATCTGGCTTTAAGTCGATTCGATAACAAATGACGAAAGCGGAAGGATTTCTCAGGTTTTTACTACATATGAACACTTTTCACATTCTCCCGTGCAACGCGGCTGCAAGTCCTCCTTTCATGGAAAATCTTAAGGTCCCATGTCATGTCCAAGCAACCAAAGAAGGCTAAAAAGTGAATAATCGACAACTAAAACTTGAATTGTACTACTTCTTACTGGCTATTACTTCAACTTAGAAGCTTCTTCTGTGTTCTACTATGGTGCTTTTAGTGTTTCCGCATACCGCAGCACGCGACATAGCTTTGCAGACGATAAATGTAACCGTCTCTGAGAGAAAAGCGGCCAATGTGACGATCTGGCTTTAAGTCGATTCGATAACAAATGACGAAAACGGACGGATTCCTCAGGTTTTTACTACATATGAACACTTTTCACATTCTCCCATGCAACGCTGCTGCTAGTCCTCCTGTTATGCAAAATCTTAAGGTCCTAGGTCATGTCCAAGCCACCAAAGACGGCTAAAAAGTGAATAATCGATACCTAAAACTTGAATTGTACTACTTCTTACTGGCTATTTCTTCAACTTAGAAGCTTCTTCTGTGTTCTACTATGGTGCTTTTAGTGTCTCCGCATACCGCAGCACGCGACATAGCTTTGCAGACGATAAATGTAACCGTTTCAAAGAGAAGAGCGGCCAATTTGACGATCAGGCTTTAAGTCGATTCGTTAACAAATGACGAAAGCGGACGGGTTTCTCAGGTTTTTACTACATATGAACACTTTTCACATTCCCGCGTGCAACGCGGCTGCTAGTCCTCCTTTCATGCAAAATCTTAAGGTTCCACCTAATGTCAAAGCCACCAAAGCCGGCTAAAAAGTGAATAATCGACAACTAAAACTTGAATTGTACTACTTCTTACTGGCTATTACTTCAAATTAGAAGCTTCTTCTGTGTTCTACTTTGGTACTTTTAGTGTTTCGGCATACCGCAGCACGCGACATAGCTTTGCAGACGATAAATGTAACCGCCTCAGAGAGAAAAGCGGCCAATGTGACGATCTGGCTTTAAGTCGATTCGATAACAAATGACGAAAACGGACGGATTTCTCAGGTTTTTAATACATATGAACACTTTTCACATTCTCCCATGCAACGCGGCTGCTAGTCCTCCTTTCATGCTAAATCGTAAGGTCTTAGGTCATGTCCAAGCCACCAAAGCCGGCTAAAAAGTGAATAATCGACAGCTAAAACTTGAATTGTACTACTTCTTACTGGCTATTACTTCAACTTAGAAGCTTCTTCTGTGTTCTACTATGGTGCTTTTAGTGTTTCCGCATACCGCAGCACGCGACATAGCTTTGCAGACAACAAATGTAACCGTCTCAGAGAGAAAAGCGGCCAATGTGAAGATCTGGCTTTAAGTCGATTCGATAACAAATGACGAAAACGGACGGATTTCTCAGGTTTTTACTGCATATGAACACTTTTCACATTCTCCCGTGCAACTCGGCTGCTAGTCCTCCTTTCATGCAAAATCTTAAGGTCCTAGGTCATGTCCAAGCAACCAAAACCGGCTAAAAAGTAAATAATCGACAACTAAAACTTGAATTGTACTACTTCTTACTGGCTATTACTTCAACTTAGAAGCTTCTTCTGTGTTGTTCTATGGTGCTTTTAGTGTTTCCGCATACCGCAGCACGCAAAATAGCTTTGCAGCCGATAAGTGTAACCGTTTCAGAGAGAAGAGCGATCTGGCTTTAAGTCGATTCGATATCAAATGACGAAAACGGACGGATTTCTCAGGTTTTTACTACATATGAACACTTTTCACATTCTCCCGTGCAACGCGCCTGATAGTCCTCCTTCCATGCAAAATCTTAAGGTCCTAGGTCATGTCCAAGCCACCAAAGCCGGCTAAAAAGTGAATAATCGACAACTAAAACTTGAATTGTACTACGTCTTACTGGCTATTACTTCAACGTAGAAGCTTCTTCTGTGTTCTTCTATGGTGCTTTTAGTGTCTCCGCATACCGCAGCACGCGACATAGCTTTGCAGACGATAAATGTAACCGTTTCAGAGAGAAGAACGGCCAATGTGACGATCTGGCTTTAAGTCGATTCGATAACAAATGACGAAAACGGACGGATTCCTCAGGTTTTTACTACATATGAACACTTTTCACATTCTCCCATGCAACGCTGCTGCTAGTCCTCCTGTTATGCAAAATCTTAAGGTCCTAGGTCATGTCCAAGCCACCAAAGACGGCTAAAAAGTGAATAATCGATACCTAAAACTTGAATTGTACTACTTCTTACTGGCTATTTCTTCAACTTAGAAGCTTCTTCTGTGTTCTACTATGGTGCTTTTAGTGTCTCCGCATACCGCAGCACGCGACATAGCTTTGCAGACGATAAATGTAACCGTTTCAAAGAGAAGAGCGGCCAATTTGACGATCAGGCTTTAAGTCGATTCGTTAACAAATGACGAAAGCGGACGGGTTTCTCAGGTTTTTACTACATATGAACACTTTTCACATTCCCGCGTGCAACGCGGCTGCTAGTCCTCCTTTCATGCAAAATCTTAAGGTTCCACCTAATGTCAAAGCCACCAAAGCCGGCTAAAAAGTGAATAATCGACAACTAAAACTTGAATTGTACTACTTCTTACTGGCTATTACTTCAAATTAGAAGCTTCTTCTGTGTTCTACTTTGGTACTTTTAGTGTTTCGGCATACCGCAGCACGCGACATAGCTTTGCAGACGATAAATGTAACCGTCTCAGAGAGAAAAGCGGCCAATGTGACGATCTGGCTTTAAGTCGATACGATAACAAATGACGAAAACCCACGGATTTCTCAGGTTTTTACTACATATGCTTTTCACATTCTCCCATGCAACGCTGCTGCTAGTCCTCTTTTCATGCAAAATCTTAAGGTCCTAGGTTATGTCCAAGCCACCAAAGACGGCTAAAAAGTGAATAATCGATAACTAAAACTTGAATTGTACTACTTCTTACTGGCTAATACTTCAACTTAGAAGTTTCTTCTGTGTTCCACTATGGTGCTTTTAGTGTCTCCGCATACCGCAGCACGCGACATAGCTTTGCAGACGATAAATGTAACCGCCTCAGAGAGAAAAGCGGCCAATGTGACGATCTGGCTTTAAGTCGATTCGATAACAAATGACGAAAACGGACGGATTTCTCAGGTTTTTACTACATATGAACACTTTTCACATTCTCCCATGCAACGCGGCTGCTAGTCCTCCTTTCATGCTAAATCGTAAGGTCTTAGGTCATGTCCAAGCCACCAAAGCCGGCTAAAAAGTGAATAATCGACAGCTAAAACTTGAATTGTACTACTTCTTACTGGCTATTACTTCAACTTAGAAGCTTCTTCTGTGTTCTACTATGGTGCTTTTAGTGTTTCCGCATACCGCAGCACGCGACATAGCTTTGCAGACAACAAATGTAACCGTCTCAGAGAGAAAAGCGGCCAATGTGAAGATCTGGCTTTAAGTCGATTCGATAACAAATGACGAAAACGGACGGATTTCTCAGGTTTTTACTGCATATGAACACTTTTCACATTCTCCCGTGCAACTCGGCTGCTAGTCCTCCTTTCATGCAAAATCTTAAGGTCCTAGGTCATGTCCAAGCAACCAAAACCGGCTAAAAAGTAAATAATCGACAACTAAAACTTGAATTGTACTACTTCTTACTGGCTATTACTTCAACTTAGAAGCTTCTTCTGTGTTGTTCTATGGTGCTTTTAGTGTTTCCGCATACCGCAGCACGCAAAATAGCTTTGCAGCCGATAAGTGTAACCGTTTCAGAGAGAAGAGCGATCTGGCTTTAAGTCGATTCGATATCAAATGACGAAAACGGACGGATTTCTCAGGTTTTTACTACATATGAACACTTTTCACATTCTCCCGTGCAACGCGCCTGATAGTCCTCCTTCCATGCAAAATCTTAAGGTCCTAGGTCATGTCCAAGCCACCAAAGCCGGCTAAAAAGTGAATAATCGACAACTAAAACTTGAATTGTACTACGTCTTACTGGCTATTACTTCAACGTAGAAGCTTCTTCTGTGTTCTTCTATGGTGCTTTTAGTGTCTCCGCATACCGCAGCACGCGACATAGCTTTGCAGACGATAAATGTAACCGTTTCAGAGAGAAGAACGGCCAATGTGACGATCTGGCTTTAAGTCGATTCGATAACAAATGACGAAAACGGACGGATTTCTCAGGTTTTTACTACATATGAACACTTTTCACATTCTCCCGTGCAACGCGGCTGCAAGTCCTCCTTTCATGGAAAATCTTAAGGTCCTAGGTAATGTCCAAGCCACCAAAGAAGGCTAAAAAGTGAATAATCGACAACTAAAACTTGAATTGTACTACTTCTTACTGGCTATTACTTCAACTTAGAAGATTCTTCTGTGTTCTACTATGGTGCTTTTAGTGTTTCCGCATACCGCACCACGCGACATAGCTTTGCAGACGATAAATGTAACCGTCTCAGAGAGAAAAGCGGCCAATATGACGATCTGGCTTTAAGTCGATTCGATAACAAATGACAAAAACGGACGGATTTGTCAGGTTTTTACTACGTATGAACACTCTTCACATTCTCCCGTGCAACGCGGCTGCTAGTCCTCCTTTCATGCAAAATCTTATGATCCTAGGTCATGTCATAGCCACCAAAGCCGGCTAAAAAGTGAACAATCGACAACTAAAACTTGAATTGTACTACTTCTTACTGGCTTTTACTTCAACTTAGAAGCTTCTTCTGTGTTCTACTATCGTGCTTTTAGTGTCTCCGCATACCGCAGCACGCGACATAGCTTTGCAGACGATAAATGTGACCGTCTCAGAGAGAAAAGCGGCCAATGTGACGATCTGGCTATAAGTCGATTCGATAACAAATGACGAAAACGGACAGATTTCTCAGGTTTTTACTACATATGAACACTTTTCACATTCTCCCGTGCAACGTGGCTGCTAGTCCTCCTTTCACGCAAAATCTTAACGTTCCACCTCATGTCCAAGCCTCCAAAGCCGGCTAAAAAGTGAATAATCGATAACTAAAACTTGAATTGTACAACTTCTTACTGGCTATCACTTCAACTTAGAAGCTTCTTCTGTGTTCTACTATGGTGCTTTTAGTGTCTCCGCATACCGCAGTTCGCGACATAGCTTTGCAGACGATTAATGTAACCGTCTCAGAGTGAAGAGCGGCCAATGTGACGATCTGGCTTTAAGGCGATTCGATAACAAATGACGAAAATGGACGGATTTCTCAGGTTTTTACTACATATGAACACATTTCACAATCTCCCATGCAACGCGGCTGCTAGTCCTCCTTTCATGCAAAATCTTAAGGTGCTAGGTCATGTCCAAGCCACCAAAGCCGGCTATCAGGTGAATAATCGATAACTAAAACTTGAATTGTACTACTTCTTACTGGCTATTGCATCAACTTAGAAGCTTCTTCTGTGTTCTACTATGGTGCTTTTAGTGTTCCCGCATAACGAAGCACACGACATAGCTTTGCAGACGATAAATGTAACCGTCTTAGAGAGAAAAGCGGCCTATGTGACGATCTGGCTTTAAGTCGATTCGATAACAAATGACGAAAACGTACGGATTTCTCAGGTTTTTACTACATATGAACACTTTTCACATTCTCCCATGCAACGCGGCTGCTAGTCCTCCTTTCATGCAAAATCTTAAGGTCCTAGGGCATGTTCAAGCCAACAAAGGCGGCTAAAAAGTTAATAATTGACAACTAAAACTTCAATTGTACTACTTCTTACTGGCTATTACTTCAACATAGAAGCTTCTTCTGTGTTCTACTATGGTGCTTTTAGTGTTTCCGCATACCGCAGCACGCGACATAGCTTTGTAGACGATAAATGTACCATTTCAGAGAGAAGAGCGGCCAATGTGACGATCTGGCTTTAAGTCGATTCGATAACAAATGATGAAAACGGCCGGATTTCTCAGGTTTGTACTACATATGAACACTTTTCACATTCTCCCGTGCAACGCGGCTGCTAGTCCTCCTTTCATGCTAGATCTTATGATCCTAGGTCATGTCATAGCCACGAAAGCCGGCTAAAAAGTGAACAATCAACAACTAAAACTTGAATTGTACTACTTCTTACTGGCTATTACTTCAACTTAGGAGCTTCTTCTGTGTTCTACTATCGTGCTTTTAGTGTTTCCGCATACCGCAGCACACGACATAGCTTTGCAGACAACAAATGTAACCGTCTCAGAGAGAAAAGCGGCCAATGTGAAGATCTGGCTTTAAGTCGATTCGATAACAAATGACGAAAACGGACGGATTTCTCAGGTTTTTACTACATATGAACACTTTTCACATTCTCCCGTGCAACGCGGCTGCTAGTCCTCCTTTCATGCAAAATCTTAAGGTTCCACCTAATGTCAAAGCCACCAAAGCCGGCTAAATAGTGAATAATCGACAACTAAAACTTGAATTCTACTACGTCTTACTGGCTATTACTTCAAATTAGAAGCTTCTTCTGTGTTCTACTATGGTGCTTTTAGTGTTTCGTCATACCGCAGCACGCGACATAGCTTTGCAGACGATAAATGTAACCGTCTCAGAGAGAAAAGCGGCCAATGTGACGATCTGGCTTTAAGTCGATACTATAACAAATGACGAAAACCCACGGATTTCTCAGGTTTTTACTACATATGAACACTTTTCACATTCTCCCGTGCAACGCGGCTGCAAGTCCTCCTTTCATGGAAAATCTTAAGGTCCCATGTCATGTCCAAGCCACCAAAGAAGGCTAAAAAGTGAATAATCGACAACTAAAACTAGAATTGTACTACTTCTTACTGGCTATTACTTCAAATTAGAAGCTTCTTCTGTGTTCTCCTATGGTGCTTTTAGTGTTTCGGCATACCGCAGCACGCGACATAGCTTTGCAGACGATAAATGTAACTGTTTCAGAGAGAAGAACGGCTAATGTGAAGATCTGGCTTTAAGTCGATTCGATAACAAATGACGAAAACGGACGGATTTCTCAGGTTTTTACTACATATGAACACTTTTCACATTCTCCCATGCAACGCGGCTGCTAGTCCTCCTTTCATGCAAAATCTTAAGGTCCTAGGTCATGTCCAAGCCACCAAAGACGGCTAAAAAGTGAATAATCGATAACTAAAACTTGAATTGTACTACTTCTTACTGGCTATTACTTTAACTTAGAAGCTTCTTCTGTGTTCTACTATGGTCCTTTTAGTGTCTCCGCATACCGCAGCACGCGACATAGCTTTGCAGACGATAAATGTAACCGTCTCAGAGAGAAAAGCGCCCAATGTGAGGATCTGGCTTTAAGTCGATTCGATAACAAATGACGAAAACGGACTGATTTCTCAGGTTTTTACTACATATGAACACTTTTCACATTCTCCCATGCAACGCGGCTGCTAGTCCTCCTTTCATGCAAAATCTTATTATCCTAGGTCATGTCCAAGCCACCAAAGCCGGCTAAAAAGTGAATAATCGACAACTAAAACTTGAATTGTACTACTTCTTTCTGGCTATTACTTCAACTTAGAAGCGTTTCTGTGTTCTACTATGGTGCTTTTAGTGTTTCCGCATACCGCAGCACGCGACATAGCTTTGCAGACGATAAATGTAACCGTTTCAGAGAGAAGAGCGGCCAATGTGACGATCTGGCTTTAAGTCGATTCGATAACAAATGACGAAAACAGACGGATTTCTCAGGTTTTTACTACATATGAACACTTTTCACATTCTCCCATGCAACGCTGCTGCTAGTCCTCCTGTTATGCAAAATCTTAAGGTCCTAGGTCATGTCCAAGCCACCAAAGACGGCTAAAAAGTGAATAATCGATACCTAAAACTTGAATTGTACTACTTCTTACTGGCTATTTCTTCAACTTAGAAGCTTCTTCTGTGTTCTACTATGGTGCTTTTAGTGTCTCCGCATACCGCAGCACGCGACATAGCTTTGCAGACGATAAATGTAACCGTTTCAAAGAGAAGAGCGGCCAATTTGACGATCAGGCTTTAAGTCGATTCGTTAACAAATGACGAAAGCGGACGGGTTTCAAAGGTTTTTACTACATATGAACACTTTTCTCATTCCCGCGTGCAACGCGGCTGCTAGTCCTCCTTTCATGCAAAATCTTAAGGTTCCACCTAATGTCAAAGCCACCAAAGCCGGCTAAAAAGTGAATAATCGACAACTAAAACTTGAATTCTACTACTTCTTACTGGCTATTACTTCATATTAGAAGCTTCTTCTGTGTTCTACTATGGTACTTTTAGTGTTTCGGCATACCGCAGCACGCGACATAGCTTTGCAGACGATAAATGTAACCGTCTCAGAGAGAAAAGCGGCCAATGTGACGATCTGGCTTTAAGTCGATACGATAACAAATGAAGAAAACGTACGGATTTCTCAGGTTTTTACTACATGTGAACACTTTTCACATTCTCCCATGCAACGCTGCTGCTAGTCCTCTTTTCATGCAAAATCTTAAGGTCCTAGGTTATGTCCAAGCCACCAAACACGGCTAAAAAGTGAATAATCGATAACTGAAACTTGAATTGTACTACTTCTTACTGGCTAATACTTCAACTTAGAAGTTTCTTCTGTGTTCCACTATGGTGCTTTTAGTATCTCCGCATACCGCAGCACGCGACATAGCTTTGCAGACGATAAATGTAACCGCCTCAGAGAGAAAAGCGGCCAATGTGACGATCTGGCTTTAAGTCGATTCGATAACAAATGACGAAAACGGACGGATTTCTCAGGTTTTTACTACATATGAACACTTTTCACATTCTCCCATGCAACGCGGCTGCTAGTCCTCCTTTCATGCTAAATCGTAAGGTCTTAGGTCATGTCCAAGCCACCAAAGCCGGCTAAAAAGTGAATAATCGACAGCTAAAACTTGAATTGTACTACTTCTTACTGGCTATTACTTCAACTTACAAGCTTCTTCTGTGTTCTACTATGGTGCTTTTAGTGTTTCCGCATACCGCAGCACGCGACATAGCTTTGCAGACAACAAATGTAACCGTCTCAGAGAGAAAAGCGGCCAATGTGAAGATCTGGCTTTAAGTCGATTCGATAAAAAATGACGAAAACGGACGGATTTCTCAGGTTTTTACTGCATATGAACACTTTTCACATTCTCCCGTGCAACTCGGCTGCTAGTCCTCCTTTCATGCAAAATCTTAAGGTCCTAGGTCATGTCCAAGCAACCAAAACCGGCTAAAAAGTAAATAATCGACAACTAAAACTTGAATTGTACTACTTCTTACTCTCTATTACTTCAACTTAGAAGCTTCTTCTGTGTTGTTCTATGGTGCTTTTAGTGTTTCCGCATACCGCAGCACGCGACATAGCTTTGCAGACAACAAATGTAACCGTCTCAGAGAGAAAAGCGGCCAATGTGAAGATCTGGCTTTAAGTCGATTCGATAAAAAATGACGAAAACGGACGGATTTCTCAGGTTTTTACTGCATATGAACACTTTTCACATTCTCCCGTGCAACGCGGCTGCTAGTCCTCCTTTCATGCAAAATCTTATGATCCTAGGTCATGTCCAAGCCACCAAAGCCGGCTATCAGGTGAATAATCGATAACTAAAACTTGAATTGTACTACTTCTTACTGGCTATTGCATCAACTTAGAAGCTTCTTCTGTGTTCTACTATGGTGCTTTTAGTGTTTCCGCATAACGAAGCACACGACGTAGCTTTGCAGACGATAAATGTAACCGTCTTAGAGAGAAAAGCGGCCTATGTGACGATCTGGCTTTAAGTCGATTCGATAACAAATGACGAAAACGTACGGATTTCTCAGGTTTTTACTACATATGAACACTTTTCACATTCTCCCATGCAACGCGGCTGCTAGTCCTCCTTTCATGCAAAATCTTAAGGTCCTATGGCATGTTCAAGCCAACAAAGGCGGCTAAAAAGTGAATAATTGACAACTAAAACTTCAATTGTACTACTTCTTACTGGCTATTACTTCAACATAGAAGCTCCTTCTGTGTTCTACTATGGTGCTTTTAGTGTTTCCGCATACCGCAGCACGCGACATAGCTTTGTAGACGATAAATGTACCATTTCAGAGAGAAGAGCGGCCAATGTGACGATCTGGCTTTAAGTCGATTCGATAAAAAATGACGAAAACGGACGGACTTCTCAGGTTTTTACTACATATGAACACTTTTCACATTCTCCCGTGCAACTCGGCTGCTAGTCCTCCTTTCATGCAAAATCTTAAGGTCCTAGGTCATGTCCAAGCCACCAAAGCCGGCTAAAAAGTAAATAATCGACAACTAAAACTTGAATTGTACTACTTCTTACTGGCTATTACTTCAACTTAGAAGCTTCTTCTGTGTTGTTCTATGGTGCTTTTAGTGTTTCCGCATACCGCAGCACGCAAAATAGCTTTGCAGCCGATAAGTGTAACCGTTTCAGAGAGAAGAGCGATCTGGCTTTAAGTCGATTCGATATCAAATGACGAAAACGGACGGATTTCTCAGGTTTTTACTACATATGAACACTTTTCACATTCTCCCATGCAACGCGGCTGATAGTCCTCCTTCCATGCAAAATCTTAAGGTCCTAGGTCATGTCCAAGCCACCAAAGCCGGCTAAAAAGTGAATAATCGACAACTAAAACTTGAATTGTACTACGTCTTACTGGCTATTACTTCAACGTAGAAGCTTCTTCTGTGTTCTTCTATGGTGCTTTTAGTGTCTCCGCATTCCGCAGCACGCGACAAAGCTTTGCAGACGATAAATGTAACCGTTTCAGAGAGAAGAACGGCCAATGTGACGATTTGGCTTTAAGTCGATTCGATAACAAATGACGAAAACGGACGGATTTCTCAGGTTTTTACTACATATGAACACTTTTCACATTCTCCCGTGCAACGGGGCTGCAAGTCCTCCTTTCATGGAAAATCTTAAGGTCCTAGGTCATGTCCAAGCCACCAAAGAAGGCTAAAAAGTGAATAATCGAAAACTAAAACTTGAATTGTACTACTTCTTACTGGCTATTACTTCAACTTAGAAGCTTCTTCAGTGTTCTACTATGGTGCTTTTAGTGTCTCCGCATACCGCAGCACGCGACATAGCTTTGCAGACGATAAATGTAACCGTCTCAGAGAGAAAAGCGGCCAATGTGACGATCTGGCTTTAAGTCGATTCGATAACAAATGACGAAAACGGACGGATTTCTCAGGTTTTTACTACATATGAACACTCTTCACATTCTCCCGTGCAACGCGGCTGCTAGTCCTCCTTTCATGCTAAATCGTAAGGTCCCAGGTCATGTCCAAGCCACCAAAGCCGGCTAAAAAGTGAATAATCGAAAACTAAAACTTGAATTGTACTACTTCTTACTGGCTATTACTTCAACATAGAAGCTTCTTCTGTGTTCTACTATGGTGCTTTTAGTGTTTCCGCATACCGGAGCACGCGACATAGCTTTGTAGACAACAAATGTAACCGTCTCAGAGAGAAAAGCGGCCAATGTGACGATCTGGCTTTAAGTCGATTCGATAACAAATGACGAAAACGGACGGATTTCACAGGTTTTTACTACATATGAACACTTTTCACATTCTCCCATGCAACGCGGCTGCTAGACCTCCGTTCATGCAAAATCTTAAGGTCCTAGGGCATGTCCAAGCCACCAAGTTCGCTAAAAAGTGAATAATTGACAACTAAAACTTCAATTGTACTACATCTTACTGGATATTACTTCAACATAGAAGCTTCTTCAGTGTTCTACTATGGTGCTTTTAGTGTTTCCGCATACCGCAGCACGCGACATAGCTTTGTAGACGATAAATGTACCATTTCAGAGAGAAGAGCGGCCAATGTGACGATCTGGCTTTAAGTCGATTCGATAACAAATGATGAAAACGGACGGATTTCTCAGGTTTGTAATACATATGAACACTTTTCACATTCTCCCGTGCAACGCGGCTGCTAGTCCTCCTTTCATGCAAAATCTTATGATCCTAGGTCATGTCATAGCCACCAAAGCCGGCTAAAAAGTGAACAATCGACAACTAAAACTTGAATTGTACTACTCCTTACTGGCTTTTACTTCAACCTAGAAGCTTCTTCTGTGTTCTACTATCGTGCTTTTAGTGTCTACGCATACCGCAGCACGCGACATAGCTTTGCAGACGATAAATGTGACCGTGTCAGAGAGAAAAGCGGCCAATGTGACGATCTGGCTATAAGTCGATTCGATAACAAATGACGAAAACGGACAGATTTCTCAGGTTTTTACTACATATGAACACTTTTCACATTCTCCCGTGCAACGTGGCTGCTAGTCCTCCTTTCATGCAAAATCTTAACGTTCCACCTCATGTCCAAGCCTCCAGAGCCGGATAAAAAGTGAATAATCGAGAACTAAAACTTGAATTGTACAACTTCTTACTGGCTATCACTTCAACTTAGAAGCTTCTTCTGTGTTCTACTATGGTGCTTTTAGTGTCTCCGCATACTGCAGTTCGCGACATAGCTTTGCAGACGATTAATGTAACCGTCTCAGAGAGAAGAGCGGCCAATGTGACGATCTGGCTTTAAGGCGATTCGATAACAAATGACGAAAATGGACGGATTTCTCAGGTTTTTACTACATATGAACACATTTCACATTCTCCCGTGCAACGCGGTTGCTAGTCCTCCTCTCATGGAAAATCTTAAGGTCCTAGGTCATGTCATAGCCACCAAAGCCGGCTAATAAGTGAACAATCGACAACTAAAACTTGAATTGTACTACTTCATACTGGCTATTACTTCAACTTAGGAGCTTCTTCTGTGTTCTACTATCGTGCTTTTAGTGTCTCCGCATACCGAAGCACGCGACATAGCTTTGCAGACAACAAATGTAACCGTCTCAGAGAGAAAAGCGCCAATGTGACGATCTGGCTTTAAGTCGATTCGATAACAAATGACGAAAACGGACGGATTTCTCAGGTTTTTACTACATATGAACACATTTCACATTCTCCCGTGCAACGCGGCTGCAAGTACTCCTTTCATGCAAAATCTTAAGGTCCTAGGTCATGTCCAAGCCACCAAAGAAGGCTAAAAAGTGAATAATCGACAACTAAAACTTGAATAGTACTACTTATTACTGGCTATTACTTCAACTTAGAAGCTTCTTCTGTGTTCTACTATGGTGCTTTTAGTGTCTCCGCATACCGCAGCACGCGACATAGCTTTGCAGACAACAAATGTAACCGTCTCAGAGAGAAAAGGGGGCCAATGTGAGGATCTGGCTTTAAGTCGATTCGATAACAAATGACGAAAACGTACGGATTTCTCAGGTTTTTACTACATATGAACACTTTTCACATTCTCCCATGCAACGCGGCTGCTAGTCCTCCTTTCATGCAAAATCTTAAGGTCCTAGGGCATGTTCAAGCCAACAAAGGCGGCTAAAAAGTGAATAATTGACAACTAAAACTTCAATTGTACTACTTCTTACTGGCTATTACTTCAACATAGAAGCTTCTTCTGTGTTCTACTATGGTGCTTTTAGTGTTTCCGCATACCGCAGCACGCGACATAGCTTTGTAGACGATAAATGTACCATTTCAGAGAGAAGAGCGGCCAATGTGACGATCTGGCTTTAAGTCGATTCGATAACAAATGATGAAAACGGCCTGATTTCTCAGGTTTGTACTACATATGAACACTTTTCACATTCTCCCGTGCAACGCGGCTGCTAGTCCTCCTTTCATGCTAGATCTTATGATCCTAGGTCATGTCATAGCCACCAAAGCCGGCTAAAAAGTGAACAATCGACAACTAAAACTTGAATTGTACTACTTCTTACTGGCTATTACTTCAACTTAGGAGCTTCTTCTGTGTTCTACTATCGTGCTTTTAGTGTTTTCGCATACCGCAGCACGCGACATAGCTTTGCAGACAACAAATGTAACCGTCTCAGAGAGAAAAGCGGTCAATGTGAAGATCTGGCTTTAAGTCGATTCGATAAAAAATGACGAAAACGGACGGATTTCTCAGGTTTTTACTACATATGAACACTTTTCACATTCTCCCGTGCAACTCGGCTGCTAGTCCTCCTTTCATGCAAAATCTTAAGGTCCTAGGTCATGTCCAAGCCACCAAAGCCGGCTAAAAAGTAAATAATCGACAACTAAAACTTGAATTGTACTACTTCTTACTGGCTATTACTTCAACTTAGAAGCTTCTTCTGTGTTGTTCTATGATGCTTTTAGTGTTTCCGCATACCGCAGCACGCAAAATAGCTTTGCAGCCGATAAGTGTAACCGTTTCAGAGAGAAGAGCGATCTGGCATTAAGTCGATTCGATATCAAATGACGAAAACGGACGGATTTCTCAGGTTTTTACTACATATGAACACTTTTCACATTCTCCCGTGCAACGGGGCTGCAAGTCCTCCTTTCATGGAAAATCTTAAGGTCCTAGGTCATGTCCAAGCCACCAAAGAAGGCTAAAAAGTGAATAATCGACAACTAAAACTTGAATTGTACTACTTCTTACTGGCTATTACTTCAACTTAGAAGCTTCTTCAGTGTTCTACTATGGTGCTTTTAGTGTCTCCGCATACCGCAGCACGCGACATAGCTTTGCAGACGATAAATGTAACCGTCTCAGAGAGAAAAGCGGCCAATGTGACGATCTGGCTTTAAGTCGATTCGATAACAAATGACGAAAACGGACGGATTTCTCAGGTTTTTACTACATATGAACACTCTTCACATTCTCCCGTGCAACGCGGCTGCTAGTCCTCCTTTCATGCTAAATCGTAAGGTCCCAGGTCATGTCCAAGCCACCAAAGCCGGCTAAAAAGTGAATAATCGAAAACTAAAACTTGAATTGTACTACTTCTTACTGGCTATTACTTCAACATAGAAGCTTCTTCTGTGTTCTACTATGGTGCTTTTAGTGTTTCCGCATACCGCAGCACGCGACATAGCTTTGCAGACAACAAATGTAACCGTCTCAGAGAGAAAAGCGGCCAATGTGACGATCTGGCTTTAAGTCGATTCGATAACAAATGACGAAAACGGACGGATTTCACAGGTTTTTACTACATATGAACACTTTTCACATTCTCCCATGCAACGCGGCTGCTAGACCTCCTTTCATGCAAAATCTTAAGGTCCTAGGGCATGTCCAAGCCAACAAAGGCTGCTAAAAAGTGAATAATTGACAACTAAAACTTCAATTGTACTACATCTTACTGGATATTACTTCAACATAGAAGCTTCTTCAGTGTTCTACTATGGTGCTTTTAGTGTTTCCGCATACCGCAGCGCGCGACATAGCTTTGTAGACGATAAATGTACCATTTCAGAGAGAAGAGCGGCCAATGTGACGATCTGGCTTTAAGTCGATTCGATAACAAATGATGAAAACGGACGGATTTCTCAGGTTTGTACTACATATGAACACTTTTCACATTCTCCCGTGCAACGCGGCTGCTAGTCCTCCTTTCATGCAAAATCGTATGATCCTAGGTCATGTCATAGCCACCAAAGCCGGCTAAAAAGTGAACAATCGACAACTAAAAATTGAATTGTACTACTCCTTACTGGCTTTTACTTCAACTTAGAAGCTTCTTCAGTGTTCTACTATCGTGCTTTTAGTGTCTCCGCATACCGCAGCACGCGACATAGCTTTGCAGACGATAAATGTGACCGTGTCAGAGAGAAAAGCGGCCAATGTGACGATCTGGCTATAAGTCGATTCGATAACAAGTGACGAAAGCGGACGGATTTCTCAGGTTTTTACTACATATGAACACTCTTCACATTCTCCCGTGCAACGCGGCTGCTAGTCCTCCTTTCATGCAAAATCTTAAGGTCCTAGGTCATGTCCAAGCCACCAAAGCCGGCTAAAGAGTGAATAATCGACAGCTAAAACTTGAATTGTACTACTTCTTACTGGCTATTACTTCAACTTAGATGCTTCATCTGTGTTCTACTATGGTGCCTTTAGTGTCTCCGCATACCGCAGCACGCGACATAGCTTTACAGACGATAAATGTAACCGTTTCAGAGAGAAAAGCGGCCAATGTGACGATCTGGCTTTAAGTCGATTCGATAACAAATGACGAAAACGGAAGGATTTATCAGGTTTTTACTACATATGAACACTTTTCACATTCTCCCATGCAACGCCGCTGCTAGTCCTCCTTTCATGCAAAATCTTAAGGTCCTAGGGCATGTTCAAGCCAACAAAGGCGGCTAAAAAGTGAATAATTGTTAACTAAAACTTCTATTGTACTACTTCTTACTGGCTATTACTTCAACATAGAAGCTTCTTCTGTGTTCTACTATGGTGCTTTTAGTGTTTTCGCATACCGCAGCACGCGACATAGCTTTGTAGACGATAAATGTACCATTTCAGAGAGAAGAGCGGCCAATGTGACGATCTGGCTTTAAGTCGATTCGATAACAAATGATGGAAACGGCCGGATTTCTCAGGTTTGTACTACATATGAACACTTTTCACATTCTCCCGTGCAACGCGGCTGCTAGTCCTCCTTTCATGCAAAATCTTAAGGTTCCACCTCATGTCCAAGCCACCAAAGCCGGCTAAAAAGTGAATAATCAATAACTAAAACTTGAATTGTACTACTTCTTACTGGCTATTACTTCAACTTAGAAGCATCTTCTGGATTCTTCAATGGTGCTTTTAGTGTCTCCGCATACCGCAGCACGCGACATAGCTTTGCAGACGATAAATGTGACCGTCTCAGAGAGAAAAGCGGCCAATGTGTCGATCTGGCTTTAAGTCGATTCGATAACAAATGACGAAAACGGACGGATTTCTCAGGTTTTTACTACATATGAACACATTTCACATTCTCCCGTGCATCGCGGCTGCAAGTACTCCTTTCATGCAAAATCTTAAGGTCCTAGGTCATGTCCAAGCCACCAAAGCCGGCTAAAAAGGGAATAATCGACAACTAAAACTTGAATAGTACTACTTATTACTGCCTATTACTTCAACTTAGAAGCTTCTTCTGTGTTCTACTATGGTGCTTTTAGTGTCTCCGCATACCGCAGCACGCGACATAGCTTTGCAGACAACAATTGTAACCGTCTCAGAGAGAAAAGGGGGCCAATGTGAGGATCTGGCTTTAAGTCGATTCGATAACAAATGACGAAAACGGGCGGATTTCTCAGGTTTTTACTACATATGAACACTTTTCACATTCTCCCATGCAACGCGGCTGCTAGTCCTCCTTTCATGCAAAATCTTAAGGTCCTAGGTCATGTCCAAGCCACCAAAGCCGGCTAAAATGTGAATAATCGACAACTAAAACTTGAATTGTACTACTTCTTACTGGCTATTACTTCAACTTAGAAGCTTCTTCTGTGTTCTACTATGGTGCTTTAAGTGTTTCCCCATACCGCAGCACGCGACATAGCTTTGCAGACGATAAATGTAACCATTTCAGAGAGAAGAGCGGCCAATGTGACGATCTGGCTTCAAGTCGATTCGATAACAAATGACGAAAACGGACGGATTTCTCAGGTTTTTACTACATATGAACACTTTTCACATTCTCCCGTGCAACGGGGCTGCAAGTCCTCCTTTCATGGAAAATCTTAAGGTCCTAGGTCATGTCCAAGCCACCAAAGAAGGCTAAAAAGTGAATAATCGAAAACTAAAACTTGAATTGTACTACTTCTTACTGGCTATTACTTCAACTTAGAAGCTTCTTCAGTGTTCTACTATGGTGCTTTTAGTGTCTCCGCATACCGCAGCACGCGACATAGCTTTGCAGACGATAAATGTAACTGTCTCAGAGAGAAAAGCGGCCAATGTGACGATCTGGCTTTAAGTCGATTCGATAACAAATGACGAAAACGGACGGATTTCTCAGGTTTTTACTACATATGAACACTCTTCACATTCTCCCGTGCAACGCGGCTGCTAGTCCTCCTTTCATGCTAAATCGTAAGGTCCCAGGTCATGTCCAAGCCACCAAAGCCGGCTAAAAAGTGAATAATCGAAAACTAAAACTTGAATTGTACTACTTCTTACTGGCTATTACTTCAACATAGAAGCTTCTTCTGTGTTCTACTATGGTGCTTTTAGTGTTTCCGCATACCGGAGCACGCGACATAGCTTTGTAGACAACAAATGTAACCGTCTCAGAGAGAAAAGCGGCCAATGTGACGATCTGGCTTTAAGTCGATTCGATAACAAATGACGAAAACGGACGGATTTCACAGGTTTTTACTACATATGAACACTTTTCACATTCTCCCATGCAACGCGGCTGCTAGACCTCCTTTCATGCAAAATCTTAAGGTCCTAGGGCATGTCCAAGCCAACAAAGGCTGCTAAAAAGTGAATAATTGACAACTAAAACTTCAATTGTACTACATCTTACTGGATATTACTTCAACATAGAAGCTTCTTCAGTGTTCTACTATGGTGCTTTTAGTGTTTCCGCATACCGCAGCACGCGACATAGCTTTGTAGACGATAAATGTACCATTTCAGAGAGAAGAGCGGCCAATGTGACGATCTGGCTTTAAGTCGATTCGATAACAAATGATGAAAACGGACGGATTTCTCAGGTTTGTACTACATATGAACACTTTTCACATTCTCCCGTGCAACGCGGCTGCTAGTCCTCCTTTCATGCAAAATCTTATGATCCTAGGTCATGTCATAGCCACCAAAGCCGGCTAAAAAGTGAACAATCGACAACTAAAACTTGAATTGTACTGCTTCTTACTGGCTATTACTTCAACTTAGAAGCTTCTTCTGTGTTCTACTATGGCGCTTTTAGTATCTCCGCATACCGCAGCACGCGACATAGCTTTGCAGACAGGATATGTAACCTTCTCAGAGAGAAATGCGGCCAATGTGACGATCTGGCTTTAAGTCGATTCGATAACAAATGACGAAAACGGACGGATTTCTCAGGTTTTTACTACATATGAACACTTTTCACATTCTCCCGTGCAACGCAGCTGCTAGTCCTCCTTTCATGCAAAATCTTAAGGTCCTAGGTCATGTCCAAGCCACCAAAGCCGGCTAAAGAGTGAATAATCGACAACTAAAACTTGAATTGTACTACTTCTTACTCGCTTTTACTTCAACTTAGAAGCTTCTTCTGTGTTCTACTATCGTGCTTTTAGTGTCTCCGCATACCGCAGCACGCGACATAGCTTTGCAGACGATAAATGTAACCGTCTCAGAGAGAAGAGCGACCATGTGACGATCTGGCTTTAAGTCGATTCAATAACAAAGACGAAACCGGACGGATTTCTCAGGTTTTTACTACATATGAACACTTTTCACATTCTCCCAAGCAACGCGGCTGCTAGTCTTCCCCTCATGCAAAATCTTAATGTCCTAGGTCATGTCCAAGCCACCAAAGCCGGCTAAAAAGTTACTAATCAATAACTAAAACTTGAATTGTACTACTTCTTACTGGCTATTACTTCAACTTAGAAGCTTCTCCTGTGTTCTACTATGGTGCTTTTAGTGTCTCCGTATACCGCAGCACGTGACATAGCGTTAAAGACGATAAATGTAACCGTCTCAGAGAGAATAGCGGCCAATGTGACGATCTGGCTTTAAGTCGATTCGATAACAAATGACGAAAACGGACGCATTTCTCAGGTTTTTAATACATATGAACACATTTCACATTCTCCCGTGCAACGCGGCTTCCAGTCCTCCTTTCATGCATAATCTTAACGTCCTAGGTGATGTCCAAGCCACCAAAGCCGTCTAAAAAGTGAATAATCGACAACTAAAAACTTGAATTGTACTACTTCTTACTGGCTATTACTTCAACTTAGAATCATCTTCTGTGTTCTTCTATGGTGCTTTTAGTGTCTCCGCATACCGCAGCACGCGACATAGCTTTGCAGACAATAAATGCAACCTTCTCAGAGTGAAAGGCGGCCAATGTGACGATCTGGCTTTGGGTCGATTCGATAACAAATGACGAAAACGGACGGATTTCTCAGGTTTTTACTACATATGAACACCTTTCATATTCTCCCATGCAACGTGGCTGCTAGTCCTCATTTCAGGCAAAATCACAAGGTCCTAGGTCATGTCCAAGCCACCAAAGCCGGCTAAAAAGTAAATAATCGGCAACCAAAACTTCAATTGTACTACTTCTTACTGGCTGTTACGTCAACATAGAAGCTTCTTCTGTGTTCTACTATGGTGCTTTTAGTGTTTCCGCATACCGCAGCACGCGACATAGCTTTGTAGACGATAAATGTAACCGGTTCAGAGAGAAGAGCGGAAAATGTGACGATCTGGCTTTAAGTCGATTCGATAACAAATGACGAAAACGGACGGATTTCTCAGGTTTTTACTACATATGAACACATTTCACATTCTCCCGTGCAACGCGGCTGAAACTACTCCTGTCATGCAAATTCTTAATGTCCTAGGTCATGTCCAAACCACCAAATCCGGCTAAAATGTGAATAATAGACAACTAAAACTTGAATTGTACTGCTTCTTACTGGCTATTACTTCAACTTAGAAGCTTCTTCTGTGTTCTACTATGGCGCTTTTAGTGTCTCCGCATACCGCAGCACGCGACATAGCTTTGCAGACAGTATATGTAACCTTCTCAGAGAGAAAAGCGGCCAATGTGACGATCTGGCATTAAGTCGATTCGATATCAAATGACGAAAACGGACGGATTTCTCAGGTTTTTACTACATATGAACACATTTCACATTTTACTGTGCAACGCGGTTGCTATTCCTCCTTTCATGCAAAATCTTAAGGTCCTAGGTCATGTCCAAGCCACCAAAGCCGGCTAAAAAGTGAATAATCGACAACTAAAACTTGAATTGTACTAATTCTTACTGGCTATTACTTCAACTTAGAAGCTTCTTCTGTGTTCTACTATGGTGCTTTTAGTGTCTCCGCACACCGCAGCACGCGACGTAGCTTTGCAGACGATAAATGTAACCGTTTCAGAGAGAAAATCTGCCAATGTGACGATCTGGCTTTAAGTCGATTCGATAACAAATGACGAAAACGGACGGATTTCTCAGGTTTTTACTACATATGAACACTTTTCACATTTTCCCGTGCAACGCGGCTGCTATTCCTCCTTTCATGCTAAATCTTAAGGTCCTAGGTCATGTCCAAGCCACCAAAGCCGGCTAAAAAGTGAATAATCGACAACTAAAACTTGAATTGTACTAATTCTTACTGGCTATTACTTCAACTTAGAAGCTTCTTCTGTGTTCTACTATGGTGCTTTTAGTGTCTCCGCACACCGCAGCACGCGACGTAGCTTTGCAGACGATAAATGTAACCGTCTCAGAGAGAAAAGCGGCCAATGTGACGATCTGGCTTTAAGTCGATTCGATAACAAATGACGAAAACGGACGGATTTCTCAGGTTTTTACTACATATGTACCTTTTTCACATTCTCCCATGCAACGCGGCTGCTAGTCCTCCTATCATGCAAAATCTTAAGGTCCTAGGTCATGTCCAAGCCACCAAAGCCGGCTAAAGAGTGTATAATCGACGACTAAAACTTGAATAGTACTACTTATTACTGGCTATTACTTCAACTTAGAAGCTTCTTCTGTGTTCTACTATGGTGCTTTTAGTGTCTCCGCATACCGCAGCACGCGACATAGCTTTGCAGACAACAAATGTAACCGTCTCAGAGAGAAAAGGGGGCCAATGTGAGGATCTCACTTTAAGTCGATTCGATTACAAATGACGAAAACGGGCGGATATCTCAGGTTTTTACTACATATGAACACTCTTCACATTCTCCCGTGCAACGCGGCTGCTAGTCCTCCTTTCATGCAAAATCTTAAGGTCATAGGTCATGTCCAAGCCACCAAAGCCGGCTAAAGAGTGAATAATCGACAACTAAAACTTGAATTGTACTACTTCTTACTGGCTATTACTTCAACTTAGAAGCTTCATCTGTGTTCTACTATGGTGCCTTTAGTGTCTCCGCATACCGCAGCACGCGACATAGCTTTGCAGACGATAAATGTAACCGTTTCAGAGAGAAAAGCGGCCAATGTGACGATCTGGCTTTAAGTCGATTCGATAACAAATGACGAAAACGGACGGATTTCTCAGGTTTTTACTACATATGAACACTTTTCACATTCTCCCATGCAACGCGGCTGCTAGTCCTCCTTTCATGCAAAATCTTAAGGTCCTAGGGCATGTTCAAGCCAACAAAGGCGGCTAAAAAGTGAATAGTTGACAACTCAAAACTTCAATTGTACTACTTCTTACTGGCTATTACTTCAACTTAGAAGCTTTTTCTGTGTTCTCCTATGGTGCTTTTAGTGTTTCCGCATACCGCAGCACGCGACATAGCTTTGTAGACGATAAATGTACCATTTCAGAGAGAAGAGCGGCCATTGTGACGATCTGGCTTTAAGTCGATTCGATAACAAATGATGAAAACAGACGGATTTCTCAGGTTTGTACTACATATGAACACTTTTCACATTCTCCCGTGCAACGCGGCTGCTAGTCCTCCTTTCATGCAAAATCTTATGATCCTAGGTCATGTCCAAGCCACCAAAGCCGGCTAAAATGTGAATAATCGACAACTAAAACTTGAATTTTACTATTTCTTACTGGCTGTTACTTCAACTTAGAAGCTTCTTCTGTGTTCTACTATGGTGCTTTTAGTGTTTCGGTATACCGCAGCACGCGAAATAGCTTTGTAGAGGATAAATGTAACCGTTTCAGAGTGAAGAGCGGCCAATGTGACGATCTTGCTTTAAGTCGATTCGATAACAAATGATGAAAACGGGCGGATATCTCAGGTTTTTACTACATATGAACACTCTTCACATTCTCCCGTGCAACGCGGCTGCTAGTCCTCCTTTCATGCAAAATCTTAAGGTCCTAGGTCATATCCAAGCCACCAAAGCCGGCTAAAGAGTGAATAATCGACAACTAAAACTTGAATTGTACTACTTCTTACTGGCTATTACTTCAACTTAGAAGCTTCTTCTGTGTTCTACTATGGTGCTTTTAGTGTCTCCGCATACCGCAGCACGCGACATAACTTTGCAGACAACAAATGTAACCGTCTCAGAGAGAAAAGGGGGCCAATGTGAGGATCTCACTTTAAGTCGATTCAATTACAAATGTGAAAACGGGCGGATTTCTCAGGTTTTTACTACATATGAACACTCTTCACATTCTCCCGTGCAACGCGGCTGCTAGTCCTCCTTTCATGCAAAATCTTAAGGTCCTATGTCATGTCCAAGCCACCAAAGCCGGCTAAAGAGTAAATAATCGACACCTAAAACTTGAATTGTACTACTTCTTACTGGCTATTACTTCAACTTAGAAGCTTCATCTGTGTTCTACTATGGTGCCTTTAGTGTCTCCGCATACCGCAGCACGCGACATAGCTTTGCAGACGATAAATGTGAAAGTCTCAGAGAGAAAAGCGGCCAATGTGACGATCTGGCTTTAAGTCGATTCGATAACAAATGACGAAAACGGATAGATTTCTTATGTTTTTACTACATATGAACACTTTTCACATTCTCCCGTGCAACGCGGCTGCTAGTCCTCCTTTGATGCAAAATCGTAAGGTTCCAACTCATGTCCGAGCCACCAAAGCCGGCTAAAAAGTGAATAATCGACAACTAAAACTTGAATAGTACTACTTCTTACTGGCTATTACTTCAACTTAGAAGCTTCTTCTGTGTTCTACTATGGCGCTTTTAGTGTCTCCGCATACCGCAGCACGCGACATAGCTTTGTAGACGATAAATGTAACCGTTTCAGAGAGAAGAGCGGCCAATGTGACGATCTGGCTTTAAGTCGATTCGATAACTAATGACGAAAACGGACGGATTTCTCAGGTTTTTACTACATATGAACACATTTCACATTCTCCCGTGCAACGCGGCTGAAACTACTCCTTTCATGCAAATTTTTAATGTCCTAGGTCATGTCCAAACCACCAAATCCGGCTAAAATGTGAATAATAGACAACTAAAACTTGAATTGTACTGCTTCTTACTGGCGATTACTTCAACTGAGAAGCTTCTTCTGTGTTCTACTATGGCGCTTTTAGTATCTCCGCATACCGCAGCACGCGACATAGCTTTGCAGACAGGATATGTAACCTTCTCAGAGAGAAAAGCGGCCAATGTGACGATCTGGCTTTAAGTCGATTCGATAACAAATGACGAAAACGGACGGATTTCTCAGGTTTTTACTACATATGTACACTTTTCACATTCTCCCGTGCAACGCAGCTGCTAGTCCTCCTTTCATGCAAAATCTTAAGGTCCTAGGTCATGTCCAAGCCACCAAAGCCGGCTAAAGAGTGAATAATCGACAACTAAAACTTGAATTGTACTACTTCTTACTCGCTTTTACTTCAACTTAGAAGCTTCTTCTGTGTTCTACTATCGTGCTTTTAGTGTCTCCGCATACCGCAGCACGCGACATAGCTTTGCAGACGATAAATGTAACCGTCTCAGAGAGAAGAGCTACCATGTGACGATCTGGCTTTAAGTCGATTCAATAACAAAGACGAAACCGGACGGATTTCTCAGGTTTTTACTACATATGAACACTTTTCACATTCTCCCAAGCAACGCGGCTGCTAGTCTTCCCTTCATGCAAAATCTTAATGTCCTAGGTCATGTCCAAGCCACCAAAGCCGGCTACAAAGTTACTAATCAATAACTAAAACTTGAATTGTACTACTTCTTACTGGCTATTACTTCAACTTAGAAGCTTCTCCTGTGTTCTACTATGGTGCTTTTAGTGTCTCCGTATACCGCAGCACGTGACATAGCGTTAAAGACGATAAATGTAACCGTCTCAGAGAGAATAGCGGCCAATGTGACGATCTGGCTTTAAGTCGATTCGATAACAAATGACGAAAACGGACGCATTTCTCAGGTTTTTACTACATATGAACACTTTTCACATTCTCCCGTGCAACGCGGCTTCCAGTCCTCCTTTCATGCATAATCTTAACGTCCTAGGTGATGTCCAAGCCACCAAAGCCGTCTAAAAAGTGAATAATCGACAACTAAAAACTTGAATTGTACTACTTCTTACTGGCTATTACTTCAACTTAGAAGCATCTTCTGTGTTCTTCTATGGTGCTTTTAGTGTCTCCGCATACCGCAGCACGCGACATAGCTTTGCAGACAATAAATGTAACCTTCTCAGAGTGAAAGGCGGCCAATGTAACGATCTGGCTTCGGGTCGATTCGATAACAAATGACGAAAACGGACGGATTTCTCAGGTTTTTACCACATATGAACACCTTTCATATTCTCCCATGCAACGTGGCTGCTAGTCCTCATTTCAGGCAAAATCATAAGGTCCTAGGTCATGTCCAAGCCACCAAAGCCGGCTAAAAAGTAAATAATCGGCAACCAAAACTTCAATTGTACTACTTCTTACTGGCTGTTACGTCAACATAGAAGCTTATTCTGTGTTCTACTATGGTGCTTTTAGTGTTTCCGCATACCGCAGCACGCGACATAGCTTTGTAGACGATAAATGTAATCGTTTCAGAGAGAAGAGCGGCCAATGTGACGATCTGGCTTTAAGTCGATTCGATAACTAATGACGAAAACGGACGGATTTCTCAGGTTTTTACTACATATGAACACATTTCACATTCTCCCGTGCAACGCGGCTGAAACTACTCCTTTCATGCAAATTTTTAATGTCCTAGGTCATGTCCAAACCACCAAATCCGGCTAAAATGTGAATAATAGACAACTAAAACTTGAATTGTACTGCTTCTTACTGGCTATTACTTCAACTTAGAAGCATCTTCTGTGTTCTTCTATGGTGCTTTTAGTGTCTCCGCATACCGCAGCACGCGACATAGCTTTGCAGACAGTATATGTAAGCTTCTCAGAGAGAAAAGCGGCCAATGTGACGATCTGGCTTTAAGTCGATTCGATAACAAATGACGAAAACGGACGGATTTCTCAGGTTTTTACTACATATGAACACTTTTCACATTTTCCCGTGCAACGCGGCTGCTATTCCTCCTTTCATGCAAAATCTTAAGGTCCTAGGTCATGTCCAAGCCACCAAAGCCGGCTAAAGAGTGAATAATCGACAACTAAAACTTGAATTGTACTAATTCTTACTGGCTATTACTTCAACTTAGAAGCTTCTTCTGTGTTCTACTATGGTGCTTTTAGTCTCTCCGCACACCGCAGCACGCGACGTAGCTTTACAGACGATAAATGTAACCGTCTCAGAGAGAAAAGCGGCCAATGTGACGATCTGGCTTAAAGTCGATTCGATAACAAATGACGAAAACGGACGGATTTCTCAGGTTTTTACCTTATATGTACCTTTTTCACATTCTCCCATGCAACGCGGCTGCTAGTCCTCCTTTCATGCAAAATCTTAAGGTCCTAGGTCATGTCCAAGCCACCAAAGCCGGCTAAAGAGTGAATAATCGACAACTAAAACTTGAATAGTACTACTTATTACTGGCTATTACTTCAACTTAGAAGCTTCTTCTGTGTTCTACTATGGTGCTTTTAGTGTCTCCGCATACCGCAGCACGCGACATAGCTTTGCAGACAACAAATGTAACCGTCTCAGAGAGAAAAGGGGGCCAATCTGAGGATCTCACTTTAAGTCGATTCGATTACAAATAACGAAAACGGGCGGATATCTCAGGTTTTTACTACATATGAACACTCTTCACATTCTCCCGTGCAACGCGGCTGCTAGTCCTCCTTTCATGCAAAATCTTAAGGTCCTAGGTCATGTCCAAGCCACCAAAGCCGGCTAAAGAGTGAATAATCGACAACTAAAACTTGAATTGTACTACTTCTTACTGGCTATTACTTCAACTTAGAAGCTTCATCTGTGTTCTACTATGGTGCCTTTAGTGTCTCCGCATACCGCAGCACGCGACATAGCTTTGCAGACGATAAATGTAACCGTTTCAGAGAGAAAAGCGGCCAATGTGACGATCTGGCTTTAAGTCGATTCGATAACAAATGACGAAAACGGACGGATTTCTCAGGTTTTTACTACATATGAACACTTTTCACATTCTCCCCTGCAACGCTGCTGCTAGTCCTCCTTTCATGCAAAATCTTAAGGTCCTAGGGCATGTTCAAGCCAAAAAAGGCGGCTAAAAAGTGAATAATTGACAACTCAAAACTTCAATTGTACTACTTCTTACTGGCTATTACTTCAACTTAGAAGCTTCTTCTGTGTTCTCCTATGGTGCTTTTAGTGTTTCCGCATACCGCAGCACGCGACATAGCTTTGTAGACGATAAATGTACCATTTCAGAGAGAAGAGCGGCCAATGTGACGATCTGGCTTTAAGTCGATTCGATAACAAATGATGAAAACAGACGGATTTCTCAGGTTTTTACTACATATGAACACTTTTCACATTCTACCGTGCAACGCGGCTGCTAGTCCTCCTTTCATGCAAAATCTTATGATCCTAGGTCATGTCATAGCCACCAAAGCCGTCTAAAAAGTGAACAATCGACAACTAAAACTTGAATTGTACTACTTCTTACTGGCTTTTACTTCAACTTAGAAGCTTCTTCTGTGTTCTACTATCGTGCTTTTAGTGTCTCCGCATACCGCAGCACGCGACATAGCTTTGCAGACGATAAATGTGACCGTCTCAGAGAGAAAAGCGGCCAATGTGACGATCTGGCTTTAAGTCGATTCGATAACAAATGACGAAAACGGACGGATTTCTCAGGTTTTTACTACATATGATCACTTTTCACATTCTCCCGTGCAACGCGGCTGCTAGTCCTCCTTTCATGCAAAATCTTAAGGTTCCACCTCATGTCCAAGCCACCAAAGCCGGCTAAAAAGTGAATAATCAATAACTAAAAATTGAATTGTACTACTTCTTACTGACTATTACTTCAACTTCGAAGCTTCTTCTTTGTTCTACTATGGTGCTTTTAGTGTCTCCGCATACCGCAGCACGCGACATAGCGTTAAAGACGATAAATGTAACCGTCTCAGAGAGAAAAGCGGCCAATGTGACGATCTTTCTTTAAGTCGATTCGATAACAAATGATGAAAATGGACGCATTTCTCAGGTTTTTACCACATATGAACACTTTTCACATTCTCCCGTGCAACGCGGCTGCCAGTCCTCCTTTCATGCATAATCTTAACGTCCTAGGTGATGTCCAAGCCACCAAAGCCGGTTAAAAAGTGAATAATCGACAACTAAAACTTGAATTGTACTACTTCTTACTGGCTATTACTTCAACTTAGAAGCATCTTCTGTGTTCTTCTATGGTGCTTTTAGTGTCTCCGCATACCGCAGCACGTGACATAGCTTTGCAGACGATAAATGTAACCGTCTCAGAGAGAAAAGCGGCCAATGTGACCATCTGGCTTTAAGTCGATTCGATAACAAATGACGAAAACGGACGGATTTCTCAGGTTTTTACTACATATGAACACTTTTCACATTCTCCCGTGCAACGCGGCTGTTAGTCCTCCTTTCATGCAAAATCTTATGGTCCTAGGTCATGTCATAGCCACCAAAGCCGGCTAAAAAGTGAATAATCGACAACTAAAACATGAATTGTACTACTTCTTACTGGCTATTACTTCAACATAGGTGCTTCTTCTGTGTTCTACTATAGTGTTTTTAGTGTTTCCGCATAACGCAGCACGCGACATAGCTTTGTAGACGATAAATGTAACCGTTTCAGAGAGAAGAGGGTCCAATGTGACGATCTGGCTTTAAGTAGATTCGATAACAAATGACGAAAACAGACGGATATCTCAGGTTTTTACTACATATGAACACTTTTCACATTCTCCTGTGCAACGCGGCTGCTAGTCGACCTTTCATGCAAAATCTTAAGGTCCTAGGTCATGTCCAAGCCACCAAAGCCGGCTAAAATGTGATAATCGACAACTAAAACTTGAATTGTACTATTTCTTACTGGCTATTACTTCAACTTAGAAGCTTCTTCTGTGTTCTACTATAGTGCTTTTATTGTTTCGGCATACCGCAGCACGCGACATAGCCTTGTAGACGATAAATGTAACCGTTTCAGAGAGAAGAGCGGCCAATGTGACGATCTGGCTTTAAGTCGATTCGATAACAAATGACGAAAACCTACGGATTTCTCAGGTTTTTACTACATATGAACACTTTTCACATTCTCCCGTGCAGCGCGGCTGCTAGTCCTCCTTTCATGCAAAATCTTAAGGTCCTAGGTGATGTCCAAGCCACCAAAGCCGGCTAAAAAGTGATTTATCGACAACTAAAACTTGAATTTTACTATTTCTTACTGGCTATTACTTCAACTTAGAAGCTTCTTCTGTGTTCTAACATGGTACTTTTAGTGTCTCCGCATACCGCAGCACGCGACATAGCTTTGGAGACGATAAATGTGACCGTCTCAGAGAGAAAAGCGGCCAATGTGACGATCTGGCTTTAAGTCGATTCGATAACAAATGACGAAAACGAACGGATTTCTCAGGTTTTTACTACATATGAACACTTTTCACATTCTCCCGTGCAACGCGGCTGCTAATTCTCCTTTGATGCAACATCTTAAGGTTCCACCTCATGTCCAAGCCACCAATGCCGGCTAAAAAGTGAATAATCGACAACTAAAACTTGAATAGTACTACTTCTTACTGGCTGTTACGTCAACATAGATGCTTCTTCTGTGTTCTACTATGGTGCTTTTAGTGTTTCCGCATACCGCAGCAAGCGACATAGCTTTGTAGACGATAAATGTAACCGTTTCAGAGAGAAGAGCGGCCACTGTGACGATCTGGCTTAAACTTGATTCGATAACAAATGACGAAAACGGACGGATTTCTCAGGTTTTTACTACATATGAACACATTTCACATTCTCCCGTGCAACGCGGCTGAAACTACTCTTTTCATGCAAATTCTTAAGGTCCTAGGTCATGTCCAAGCCACCATAGCCGGCTAAAATGTGAATAATAGACAACTAAAACTTGAATTGTACTACTTCTTACTGGCTATTACTTCAACTTAGAAGCTTCTTCTGTGTTCTACTATGGTCCTTTTAGTGTTTCGGCATACCGCAGCACCCGACATAGCTTTGCAGACGATAAGTGTAACCGCTTCAGAGAGAAGAGCGGCCAATGTGACGATCTGGCCTTAAGTCGACTCGATAACAAATGACGAAAACGGACGGATATCTCAGGTTTTTACTACATATGAACACTTTTCACATTCTCCCGTGCAACGCGGCTGCTAGTTCTCCTTTCATGCTAAATCTTACGTTCTAGGTGATGTCCAAGCCACCAAAGCCGGCTAAAAAGTGAATAATCGACAACTAAAACTTGAATTGTACTACTTCTTACTGGCTATTACTTCAACTTAGAAGCTTCATCTGTGTTCTACTATGGTGCCTTTAGTGTCTCCGCATACCGCAGCACGCGACATAGCTTTGCAGACGATAAATGTAACCGTCTCAGAGAGAAAAGCGGCCAATGTGACGATCTGGCTTTAAGTCGATTCGATAACAAATCACGAAAACGGACGGATTTTTTAGGTTTTTACTACTTATGAACACTTTTCACATTCTCCCGTGCAACGCGGCTGTTAGTCCTCCTTTCATGCAAAATCTTATGGTCCTAGGTCATGTCCCAGCCACTAAAGCCGGCTAAAAAGTGAATAATCGACAAATAAAACTTCAATTGTACTACTTCTAACTGGCTATTACTTCAACATAGAAGCTTCTTCTGTGTTCTACTATGGTGCTTTTAGTTTTTCCGCATACCGCAGCACGCGACATAGCTTTGCAGACGATAAATGTAACCGTTTCAGAGAGTAGAGCGGCCAATGTGACGATCTGGCTTTAATTCGATTCGATAACAAATGACGAAAACGGACGGATTTCTCAGGTTTTTACTACATATGAACACTTTTCACATTCTCCCGTGCAACGCGGCTGCTAGTCCTCCTTTCATGCAAAATCTTAAGGACCTAGATCATGTCCAAGCCACCAAAGCCGGCTAAAAAGTGAATAATCGACAACTAAAACTTCAATTGTACTACTTCTTACTATCTATTACTTCAACATAAAGCTTCTTCTGTGTTCTACTATGGTGCTTTTAGTGTCTCCGCATACCGCAGCACGCGACATAGCTTTGCAGACGATAAATGTAACCGTCTCAGAGAGAAATGCGGCCAATGTAACGATCTGGATTTAAGTCGATTCGATAACAAATGACTAAAACGGACGGATTTCTCAGGTTTTTACTACATATGAACACATTTCACATTCTCCCGTGCAACGCGGCTGAAACTACTCCTTTCATGCAAATTCTTAAGGTCCTAGGTCATGTCCAAGCCACCATAGCCGGCTAAAATGTGAATAATCGACAACTAAAACTTGAATTGTACTACTTCTCACTGGCTATTGCTTCAGCTTAGAGGCTTCTTCAGTGTTCTACTATGGTGCTTTTAGTGTCTCCGCATACCGCAGCACGCGACATAGCTTTGCAGACGATAAATGTAACCGTCTCAGAGAGAAAAGCGGCCAATGTGACGATCTGGCTTTAAGTCGATTCGATAACAAATGACGAAAACGGAGGGATTTCTCAGGTTTTTACTACATATGAACACTTTTCACATTCTCCCGTGCAACGCGGCTGTTAGTCCTCCTTTCATGCAAAATCTTATGGTCCTAGGTCATGTCATAGCCACCAAAGCCGGCTAAAAAGTGAATAATCGACAACTAAAACATGAATTGTACTACTTCTTACTGGCTATTACTTCAACATAGGTGCTTCTTCTGTGTTCTACTATAGTGTTTTTAGTGTTTCCGCATAACGCAGCACGCGACATAGCTTTGTAGACGATAAATGTAACCGTTTCAGAGAGAAGAGGGTCCAATGTGACGATCTGGCTTTAAGTAGATTCGATAACAAATGACGAAAACAGACGGATATCTCAGGTTTTTACTACATATGAACACTTTTCACATTCTCCTGTGCAACGCGGCTGCTAGTCGACCTTTCATGCAAAATCTTAAGGTCCTAGGTCATGTCCAAGCCACCAAAGCCGGCTAAAAAGTGAATAATCGACAACTAAAACTTCAATTGTACTACTTCTTACTACCTATTACTTCAACATAAAGCTTCTTCTGTGTTCTACTATGGTGCTTTTAGTGTCTCCGCATACCGCAGCACGCGACATAGCTTTGCAGACGATAAATGTAACCGTCTCAGAGAGAAATGCGGCCAATGTAACGATCTGGATTTAAGTCGATTCGATAACAAATGACTAAAACGGACGGATTTCTCAGGTTTTTACTACATATGAACACTTTTCACGTTCTCCCATGCAACGCGGCTACTAGACCTCCTTTCATGCAAAATCTTACGGTCCTAGTTCATGTAAAAGCCACCAAAGCCGGCTAAAACGTGAATAATCGACAACTAAAACTTGAATTGCACTACTTCTTACTGGCTATTACTTCAACTTAGAAGCTTCTTCTGTGTTCTACTATGGTGCTTTTAGTGTCTCCGCATACCGCAGCACGCGACATAGCATTGCAGACGATAAATGTAACCGTCTCAGAGAGAAAAGCGGCCAATGTGACGATCTGGCTTTAAGCCGATTCGATAACAAATGACGAAAACGGACGGATTCCTCAGGTTTTTACTACATATGAACACTTTTCACTTTCTCCCGTGCAACGCGGCTGCTAGTCCTCCTTTCATGCAAAATCTTATGGTCCTAGGTCATGTCATAGCCACCAAAGCCGGCTAAAAAGTGAATAATCGACAACTAAAACTTGAATTGTACTACTTCTTACTTTCTATTACTTCAATTTAGAAGCTTCTTCTGTGTTCTACTACGGTGCTTTTAGTGTTTCCGCATACTGCAGTACGCGACATATGCTTTGCAGACGATAAATGTAACCGTTTCAGAGAGGAGAGCGGCCAATGTGACGCTCTGGCTTTAAGTCGATTCGATAACAAATGACGAAAACGGACGGATTTCTCAGGTTTTTACTACATATGAACACTTTTCACATTCTCCCGTGCAACGCTGCTGCTAGTCTTCTTTTCATGCAAAATCTTATGGTTCCACCTCATGTCCAAGCCACCAAAGCTGGCTAAAAAGTGAATAACCGACAACTAAAACTTCAATTGTACTACTTCTTACTGGCTATTACTTCAACATAGGTGCTTCTTCTGTGTTCTACTATAGTGCTTTTAGTGTTTCCGCATAACGCAGCACGCGACATAGCGTTGTAGACGATAAATGTAACCGTTTCAGAGAGAAAAGCGGTCAATGTGGCGATCTGGCTTTAAGTCGATTCGAAAACAAATGACGAAAACAAACGGATATCTCAGGTTTTTACTACATATGAACACTTTTCACATTCTCCCATGCAACGCGGCTACTAGACCTCCTTTCATGCAAAATCTTACGGTCCTAGGTCATGTAAAAGCCACCAAGCCGGCTAAAAAGTGAATAATCGATAACTAAAACTTGAATTGCACTACTTCTTACTGGCTATTACTTCAACTTAGAAGCTTCTTCTGTGTTCTACTATGGTGCTTTTAGTGTCTGCGCATACCGCAGCACGCGACATAGCTTTGCAGACGATAAATGTAACCGTCTCAGAGAGAAAAGCGGCCAATGTGACGCTCTGGCTTTAAGCCGATTCGATAACAAATGACGAAAACAGACGGATTTCTCAGGTTTTTACTACATATGAACACTTTTCACTTTCTCCCGTGAACCGCGGCTGCTAGTCCTCCTTTCATGCAAAATCTTATGGTCCTAGGTCATGTCATGGCCACCAAAGCAAGCTAAAAAGTGAATAATCGACAACTAAAACTTGAATTGTACTACTTCTTACCTTCTATTACTTTAATTTAGAAGCTTCTTCTGTGTTCTACTATGGTGCTTTTAGTGTTTCCGCATACTGCAGTACGCGACATAGCATTGTAGACGATCAATGTAACCGTTTCAGAGAGAAGTGCGGCCAATGCGACGATCTGCCTTTAAGTCGTTTCGATAACAAATGACGAAAACGGACGGATTTCTCAGGTTTTTACCACATATGAACTCTTTTCACATTCTCCCGTGCAACGCGGCTGCCAGTCCTCCTTTCATGCAAAATCTTAACGTCCTAGGTCATGTCCAAGCCATCAAAGCCGGCTAAAAAGTGAATAATCGACAACTAAAACTTCAATTGTACTACTTCTTACTGGCTATTACTTCAACTTATAAGCTACTTCTGTGTTCTTCTATGGTGCTTTTAGTGTCTCCGCATACCGCAGCACGCGACATAGCTTTGCAGACGATAAATGTAACCGTTTCAGAGAGTAGAGCGGCCAATGTGACGATCTGGCTTTAATTCGACTCGATAACAAATGACGAAAACGGACGGATTTCTCAGGTTTTTACTACATATGAACACTTTTCACATTCTCCCGTGCAACGCGGCTGCTAGTCCTCCTTTCATGCAAAATCGTAAGGTCCTAGGTCATGTCCAAGCCACCAAAGCCGGCTAAAATGTGAATAATCGACAACTAAAACTTGAATTGTACTATTTCTTACTGGCTATTACTTCAACTTAGAAGCTTCTTCTGTGTTATACTATGGTGCTTTTAGTGTTTCGGCATACCGCAGCACGCGACATAGCTTTCCAGACGATAAGTGCAACCGTTTCAGAGAGAAGAGCGGCCAATGTCACGATCTGGCTTTAAGTCCATTCGATAACAAATCACGAAAACGGACGGATTTCTCAGGTTTTTACTACTTATGAACACTTTTCATATTCTCCCGTGCAACGCGGCTGTTAGTCCTCCTTTCTTGCAATATCTTATGGTCCTAGGTCATGTCATAGCCACCAAAGCCGGCTAAAAAGTGAATAATCGACAACTAAAACTTCAATTGTACTACTTCTTACTATCTATTACTTCAACATAAAGCTTCTTCTGTGTTCTACTATGGTGCTTTTAGTGTTTCCGCATACCGCAGCACGGGACATAGCTTTGTAGACGATAAATGTAACCGTTTCAGAGAGAAGAGGCAATGTGACGATCTGGCTTTAAGTCGATTCGATAACAAATGACGAAAACAGACGGATATCTCAGGTTTTTACTACATATGAACACTTTTCACATTCTCCCGTGCAACGCGGCTGCTAGTCCTCCTTTCATGCAAAATCTTAAGGTCCTAGGTCATGTCCAAGCCACCAAAGCCGGCTAAAAAGTGAAAATCGACAACTAAAACTTGAATTGAACTACTTCTTACTGGCTATTACTTCAACTTAGAAGTTTCTTCTGTGTTCTACTATGGTGCTTTTAGTATCTCCGCATACCGCAGCACGCGACATAGCTTTGCAGACGATAAATGTAACCGTCTCAGAGAGAAAAGCGGCCAATGTGACGATCTGGCTTCAAGTCGATTCGATAACAAATGACTAAAACGGACGGATTTCTCAGGTTTTTACTACATATGAACACTTTTCACATTCTCCCATGCAACGCGGCTACTAGACCTCCTTTCATGCAAAATCTTACGGTCCTAGGTCATGTAAAAGCCACCAAGCCGGCTAAAAAGTGAATAATCGACAACTAAAACTTGAATTGTACTACTTCTTACCTTCTATTACTTCAATTTGGAAGCTTCTTCTGTGTTCTACTATGGTGCTTTTAGTGTTTCCGCATACTGCAGTACGCGACATAGCTTTGCAGACGATAAATGTAACCGTTTCAGAGAGGAGAGCGGCCAATGTGACGATCTGGCTTTAAGTCGATTCGATAACAAATGACGAAAACGGACGGATTTCTCAGGTTTTTACTACATATGAACACTTTTCACATTCTCCCGTGCAACGCTGCTGCTAGTCTTCTTTTCATGCAAAATCTTATGGTTCCACCTCATGTCCAAGCCACCAAAGCTGGCTAAAAAGTGAATAATCGACAACTACAACTTGAATTGTACTACTTCTTACTGGCTATTACGTCAACATAGAAGCTTCTTCTGTGTTCTACTATAGTGCTTTTAGTGTTTCCGCATAACGCAGCACGCGACATAGCTTTGTAGACGATCAATGTAACCGTTTCAGAGAGAAGAGCGGCCAATGCGACGATCTGCCTTTAAGTCGTTTCGATAACAAATTACGAAAACGGACGGATTTATCAGGTTTTTACCACATATGAACTCTTTTCACATTCTCCCGTGCAACGCGGCTGCCAGTCCTCCTTCCATGCAAAATCTTAACGTCCTAGGTGATGTGCAAGCCACCAAAGCCGGCTAAAAAGTGAATAATCGATAGTTAAAACTTGAATTGCACTACTTCTTACTGGCTATTACTTCAACTTAGAAGCTTCTTCTGTGTTCTACTATGGTGCTTTTAGTGTCTCCGCATACCGCAGCACGCGACATAGCTTTGCAGACAATAAATGTAACCTTCTCAGAGAGAAAGGCGGCAAATGTGACGATCTGGCTTTAAGTCGATTCGATAACAAATGACGAAAACGGACGGATTTCTCAGGTTTTTCCAACATATGAACACTTTTCACATTCTCCCATGCAACGCGGCTGCTAGTCCTCCTTTCATGCAAATTCGTAAGGTCCCAGGTCATGTCCAAGCCACCAAAGCCGGCTAAGAAGTGAATAATCAACAACTAAAACTTCAATTGTACTACTTCTTACTGGCTATTATTTCAACTTAGATGCTTCTTCTGTGTTCTCCTATGGTGCTTTTAGTGTCTCCGCAGACCGCAGCAATCGACATAGCTTTGCAGACGATAAATGTAATAGTCTCAGAAAGAAAAGCAGCCAATGTGAGGATCTGGCTTTAAGTCGATTCGATAACAAATGACGAAAACGGACGGATTTCCCATGTTTTTACTACATATGAACACTTTTCACATTCTCCCGTGCAACGCGGCTGCTAGTCCTCCTTTCATGCAAAATCTTAAGGTCCTAGGTCATGTCCAAGCCACCAAAGCCGGCTAAAAAGTGAATAATCGATAGTTAAAACTTGAATTGCACTACTTCTTACTGGCTATTACTTCAACTTAGAAGCTTCTTCTGTGTTCTACTATGGTGCTTTTAGTGTCACCGCATACCGCAGCACGCGACATAGCTTTGCAGACGATAAATGTAACCGTTTCAGAGAGGAGAGCGGCCAATGTGACGATCTGGCTTTAAGTCGATTCGAAAACAAATGACGAAAACGGACGGATTTCTCAGGTTTTTACTACATATGAACAATTTTCACATTCTCCCGTGCAACGCGGCTGTTAGTCCTCCTTTCATGCAAAATCTTATGGTCCTAGGTCATGTCATAGCCACCAAAGCCGGCTAAAAAGTGAATAATCGACAACTAAAACATGAATTGTACTACTTCTTACTGGCTATTACTTCAACTTAGAAGCTTATTCTGTGTTCTACTATGGTTCTTTTTGTGTTTCTGCATACTGCAGCACGCGACATAGCTTTGCAGACGATAAATGTAACCGTTTCAGAGAGTAGAGCGGCCAATGTGACGATCTGGCTTTAAGTCGATTCGACGACAAATGACGAAAACGGACGGATTTCTCAGGTTTTTACTACATATGAACACATTTCACATTCTCCCGTGCAACGCGTCTGCTAGTCCTCCTTTCATGCAAAATCTTAAGGTCCTAGGTCATGTCCAAGCTACCAATGCCGGCTAAAATGTGAATAATCGACAACTAAAACTTCAATTTTACTACTTCTTACTGGCTATTGCTTCAACTTAGAAGCTTCTTCAGTGTTCTACTTTGGTGCTTTTAGTGTCTCCGCATACCGCAGCACGCGACATAGATTTGCAGACGATAAATGTAACCGTCTCAGAGAGAAAAGCGGCCAATGTGACGATCTGGCCTTAAGTCGATTCGATAACAAATGACGAAAACAGACGGATATCTCAGGTTTTTACTACATATGAACACTTTTCACATTCTTCCGTGCAACACGGCTGCTAGTCCTCCTTTCATGCAAAATCTTAAGGTCCTAGGTCATGTCCAAGCCACCAAAGCCGGCTAAAAAGTGAATAATCGATAACTAAAACTTGAATTGCATTACTTCTTACTGGCTATTACTTCAACTTAGAAGCTTCTTCTGTGCTCTACTATGGTGCTTTTAGTGTCTCCGCATACCGCAGCACGCGACATAGCTTTGCAGACGATAAATGTAACCGTCTCAGAGAGAAAAGCGGCCAATGTGACGATCTGGCTTTAAGTCGATTCGATAACAAATGACGAAAACGGACGGATTTCTCAGGTTTTTACTACATATGAACACTTTTCACTTTCTCCCGTGCAACGCGGACGCTAGTCCTCCTTTCATGCAAAATCTTATGGTCCTAGGTCATGTCATAGCCACCAAAGCCGGCTAAAAAGAGAATAATCGACAACTAAAACTTGAATTGTACTACTTCTTACTGGCTATTACTTCAACTTAGAAGCTTCTTCTGTGTTCTACTATGGTGCTTTTAGTGTTTCCGCTTATCGCAGCACGCGACATAGCTTTGCAGACGATAAATGTAACCGTTTCCGAGAGAAGAGGGGCCAATGTGTCGATCTGGCCTTAAGTCGATTCGATAACAAATGACGAAAACAGACGGATATCTCAGGTTTTTACTACATATGAACACTTTTCACATTCTTCCGTGCAACACGGCTGCTAGTCCTCCTTTCATGCAAAATCTTAAGGTCCTAGGTCATGTCCAAGCCACCAAAGCCGGCTAAAAAGTGAATAATCGATAACTAAAACTTGAATTGCATTACTTCTTACTGGCTATTACTTCAACTTAGAAGCTTCTTCTGTGCTCTACTATGGTGCTTTTAGTGTCTCCGCATACCGCAGCACGCGACATAGCTTTGCAGACGATAAATGTAACCGTCTCAGAGAGAAAAGCGGCCAATGTGACGATCTGGCTTTAAGTCGATTCGATAACAAATGACGAAAACGGACGGATTTCTCAGGTTTTTACTACATATGAACACTTTTCATTTTCTCCCGTGCAACGCGGACGCTAGTCCTCCTTTCATGCAAAATCTTATGGTCCTAGGTCATGTCATAGCCACCAAAGCCGGCAAAAAGTGAATAATCGACAACTAAAACTTGAATTGTACTACATCTTACTCTCTATTACTTCAATTTAGAAGCTTCCTCTGTGTTCTACTATGGTGCTTTTAGTGTTTCCGCATACTGCAGTACGCGACATAGCTTTGCAGACGATAAATGTAACCGTTTCAGAGAGGAGAGCGGCCAATGTGACGATCTGGCTTTAAGTCGATTCGAAAACAAATGACGAAAACGGACGGATTTTTTAGGTTTTTACTACATATGAACAATTTTCACATTCTCCCGTGCAACGCGGCTGTTAGTCCTCCTTTCATGCAAAATCTTATGGTCCTAGGTCATGTCATAGCCACCAAAGCCGGCTAAAAAGTGAATAATCGACAACTAAAACATGAATTGTACTACTTCTTACTGGCTATTACTTCAACTTAGAAGCTTCTTCTGTGTTCTACTATGGTTCTTTTTGTGTTTCTGCATACTGCAGCACGCGACATAGCTTTGCAGACGATAAATGTAACCGTTTCAGAGAGTAGAGCGGCCAAGGTGACGCTCTGGCTTTAAGTCGATTCGATGACAAATGACGAAAACGGACGGATTTCTCAGGTTTTTACTACATATGAACACTTTTCACATTCTCCCGTGCAACACGTTTGCTAGTCCTCCTTTCATGCAAAATCTTAAGGTCCTAGGTCATGTCATAGCCACCAAAGCCGGCTAAAAAGTGAATAATCGACAACTAAAACTTCAATTTTACTACTTCTTACTGGCTACTGCTTCAACTTAGAAGCTTCTTCAGTGTTCTACTATGGTGCTTTTAGTGTCTCCGCATACCGCAGCACGCGACATAGATTTGCAGACGACAAATGTAACCGTCTCAGAGAGAAAAGCGGCCAATGTGACGATCTGGCTTTTTAGTTGATTCGATAACATATGACGAAAACGGACGGATTTCTCAGGTTTTTACTACATATGAACACTTTTCACATTCTCCCGTGCAACGCGGCTGGTAGTCCTCCTTTCATGCAAAATCTTATGGTCCTAGGTCATGTCATAGCCACCAAAGCCGGCTAAAAAGTGAATAATCGACAACTAAAACTTGAATTGTACTACTTCTTACTGGCTATTACTTCAACTTAGAAGCTTTTTCTGTGTTCTACTATGGTGCTTTTAGTGTTTCCGCTTATCGCAGCACGCGACATAGCTTTGCAGACGATAAATGTAACCGTTTCAGAGAGAAGAGGGGCCAATGTGACGATCTGGCCTTAAGTCGATTCGATAACAAATGACGAAAACAGACGGTTATCTCAGGTTTTTACTACATATGAACACTTTTCACATTCTCCCGTGCAACGCGGCTGCTAGTCCTCCTTTAATGCAAAATCTTAAGGTCCTAGGTCATGTCCAAGCCACCAAAGCCGGCTAAAAAGTGAATAATCGATAACTAAAACTTGAATTGCACTACTTCTTACTGGCTATTACTTCAACTTAGAAGCTTCTTCTGTGCTCTAATATGGTGCTTTTAGTGTCTCCGCATACCGCAGCACGCGACATAGCTTTGCAGACGATAAATGTAACCGTCTCAGAGAGAAAAGCGGCCAATGTGACGATCTGGCTTTAAGTCGATTCGATAACAAATGACGAAAACGGACGGATTTCTCAGGTTTTTACTACATATGAACACTTTTCACTTTCTCCCGTGCAACGCGGACGCTAGTCCTCCTTTCATGCAAAATCTTATGGTCCTAGGTCATGTCATAGCCACCAAAGCCAGCAAAAAGTGAATATTCGACAACTAAAACTTGAATTGTACTACTTCTTACTCTCTATTACTTCAATTTATAAGCTTCCTCTGTGTTCTACTATGGTGCTTTTAGTGTTTCCGCATACTGCAGTACGCGACATAGCTTTGCAGACGATAAATGTAACCGTTTCAGAGAGGAGAGCAGCCAATGTGACGATCTGGCTTTAAGTCGATTCGAAAACAAATGACGAAAACGGACGGATTTCTCAGGTTTTTACTACATAAGAACAATTTTCACATTCTCCCGTGCAACGCGGCTGTTAGTCCTCCTTTCATGTAAAATCTTATGGTCCTAGGTCATGTCATAGCCACCAAAGCCGGCTAAAAAGTGAATAATCGACAACTAAAACATGAATTGTACTACTTCTTACTGGCTATTACTTCAACTTAGAAGCCTCTTCTGTGTTCTACTATGGTTCTGTTTGTGTTTCTGCATACTGCAGCACGCGACATAGCTTTACGGACGATAAATGTAACCGTTTCAGAGGGTAGAGCGGCCAAGGTGACGCTCTGGCTTTAAGTCGATTCGATGACAAATGACGAAAACGGACGGATTTCTCAGGTTTTTACTACATATGAACACTTTTCACATTCTCCCGTGCAACGCGTTTGCTAGTCCTCCTTTCATGCAAAATCTTAAGGTCCAAGGTCATGTCCAAGCTACCAAAGCCGGCTAAAATTTGAATAATCGACAACTAAAACTTGAATTGTACTATTTCTTACTGGCTATTACTTCAACTTAGAAGCTTCTTCTGTGTTCTACTATGGTGCTTTTAGTGTTTCGGCATACCGCAGCACGCGACATAGCTTTGCAGACGATAAGTGTAACCGTTTCAGAGAGAAGAGCGGCCAATGTGACGATCTGGCCTTAAGTCGATTCGATAACAAATGACGAAAACGGACGGATTTCTCAGGTTTTTACTACATATGAACACTTTTCACATTCTCCCGTGCAACTTGTCTGCTAGTCCTCCTTTCATGCAAAATCATGTGGTCCTAGGTCATGTCCAAGCCACCGAAGCCGGCTAAAATGTGAATAATTGACAACTAAAACTTCAATTTTACTACTTCTTACTGGCTATTTCTTCAACTTAGAAGCTTCTTCAGTGTTCTACTATGGTGCTTTTAGTGTCTCCGCATACCGCAGCACGCGACATAGAGTTGCAGACGATAAATGTAACCGTCTCAGAGAGAAAAGCGGCCAATGTGACGATCTGGCTTTAAGTCGATTCGATAACAAATGACGAAAACGGACGGATTTCTCAGGTTTTTACTACATATGAACACTTTTCACATTCTCCCGTGCAACGCAGCTGTTAGTCTTCCTTTCATGCAAAATCTTAAGGTTCCAACTCATGTCCAAGCCACAAAAGCCGGCTAAAAAGTGAATAATCGACAACTAAAACTTTAATTGTACTACTACTTACTGGCTATTACTTCAACATAGAAGCTTCTTCTGTGTTCTACTATGGTGCTTTTAGTGTTTCCGCATACCGCAGCACGCGACATAGCTTTGCAGACGATAAATGTAACCGTTTCAGAGAGAAGAGGGGCCAATGTGACGATCTGGCCTTAAGTCGATTCGATAACAAATGACGAAAACAGACGGATATCTCAGGTTTTTACTACATATGAACACTTTTCACATTCTCCCGTGCAACGCGGCTGCTAGTCCTCCTTTCATGCAAAATCTTAAGGTCCTAGGTCATGTCCAAGCCACCAAAGCCGGCTAAAAAGTGAATAATCGATAACTAAAACTTGAATTGCACTACTTCTTACTGGCTATTACTTCAACTTAGAAGCTTCTTCTGTGATCTACTATGGTGCTTTTAGTGTCTCCGCATACCGCAGCACGCGACATAGCTTTGCAGACGATAAATGTAACCGTCTCAGAGAGAAAAGCGGCCAATGTGACGATCTGGCTTTAAGTCGATTCGATAACAAATGACGAAAACAAACGGATTTCTCAGGTTTTTACTACATATGAACACTTTTCACTTTCTCCCGTGCAACGCGGACGCTAGTCCTCCATTCATGCAAAATCTTATGGTCCTAGGTCATGTCCAAGCCAACAAAGCCGGCTAAAAAGTGAATAATCGTAAACTAAAACTTCAATTTTACTACTCCTTACTGGCTATTGCTTCAACTTAGAAGATTCTTCTGTGTTCTACTATGGAGCTTTTAGTGTCTCCGCATACCGCAGCACGCGACATAGCTTTGCAGACGATAAATGTAACCGTCTCAGAGAGAAATGTGGCCAATGTGACGATCTGGCTTTAAGACGAATCGATAACAAATGACGAAAACGGACGGATTTCTCAGGTTTTTAATACATATGAACACTTTTCACATTCTCCCGTGCAACGCGGCTGTTAGTCCTCCTTTCATGCAAAATCTTATGGTCCTAGGTCATGTCCAAGCCACCAAAGCCGGCTAAAAAGTGAATAATCGACAACTAAAACTTCAATTTTACTACTTCTTACTGGCTATTCCTTCAACTTAGAAGCTTCTTCAGTGTTCTACTATGGTGCTTTTAGTGTCTCCGCATACCGCAGAACGCGACATAGCTTTGCAGACGATAAATGTAACCGTCTCAGAGAGAAAAGCGGCCAATGTGACGATCTGGCTTTAAGACGATTCGATAACAAATGACGAAAACGGACGGATTTCTCAGGTTTTTACTACATATGAACACTTTTCACATTCTCCCGTGCAACGCGGCTGTTAGTCCTCCTTTCATGCAAAATCTTATGGTCCTAGGTCATGTCCAAGCCACCAAAGCCGGCTAAAAAGTGAATAATCGACAACTAAAACTTCAATAGTACTACTTCTTACTGGCTATTGCTATAACTTAGAAGCTTCTTCAGTGTTCTACTATGGTGCTTTTAGTGTCTCCGCATACCGGAGCACGCGACATAGATTTGCGGACGATAAATGTAACCGTCTCAGAGAGAAAAGCAGCCAATGTGACGATCTGGCTTTAAGACGATTCGATAACAAATGACGAAAACGGACGGATTTCTCAGGTTTCTACTACATATGAACACTTTTCACATTCTCCGGTGCAACGTGGCTGCTAGTCTTCCTTTCATGCAAAATTTTATGGTTCCACCTCATGTCCAAGCCACCAAAGCCGGCTAAAAAGTGAATAATCGACAACTAAAACTTCAATTATACTACTTATTACTGGCTATTACTTCAACATAGAAGCTTCTTCAGTGTTCTACTATGGTGCTTTTAGTGTTTCCGCATAATGCAGCACGCGACATAGCTTTGTAGACGATAAATGTAACCGTTTCAGAGAGAAGAGCGACCAATGTGACGATCTGGCTTTAAGTCGATTCGATAACAAATGACAAAAACGGACGGATTTCTCAGGTTTTTACTACATATGAACACTTTTCACATTCTCCCGTGCAACGCGGCTGCTAGTCCTCGTTTCATGCAAAATCTTAAGGTCCTAGGTCATGTCCAAGCCACCAAAGCCGGCTAAAATGTGAATAATCGACAACTAAAACTTGAATTGTATTCCTTCTTACTGGCTATTACTTCAACTTAGAAGCTTCTTCTGTGTTCTACTATGGTGCTTTTAGTGTCTCCGCATACCGCAGCACGCGACATAGCGTTGCAGACGATAAATGTAACCGTCTCAGAGTGAAAAGCGGCCAATGTGACGAAATGCCTTTAAGTCGATTCGATAACAAATGACGAAAACGGACGGATTTATCAGGTTTTTACTACATATGAACACTTTTCACATTCTCCCGTGCAACGCGGCTGCCAGTCCTCCTTTCATGTAAAATCTTATGGTCCCAGATCATGTCCAAGCCACCAAAGACGGCTAAAAAGTGAATAATCGACAACTAAAACTTCAATTGTACTACTTCTTACTGGCTATTACATCAACTTAGAAGCTTCTTCTGTGTTCTACTATGGTGCTTTTAGTGTTTCCGCATACTGCAGCACGCGACATTGCTTTGCAGACGATAAATGTAACCGTTTCAGAGAGTAGAGCGGCCAATGTGACTATGTGGCTTTAAGTCGATTCGATAACAAATGACGAAAACGGACGGATTTCTCAGGTTTTTACTACATAAGAACACTTTTCACATTCTCCCGTGCAACGTGGCTGTTAGTCCTCCTTTCATGCAAAATCTTATGGTCCTAGGTCATGTCCAAGCCAACATAGCCGGCTAAAAAGTGAATAATCGACAACTAAAACTTCAATTGTACTACTTCTTACTGGCTATTGCTTCAACTTAGAAGCTTCTTCAGTGTTCTACTATGGTGCTTTTAGTGTCTCCGCATACCGCAGCACGCGACATAGCTTTGCAGACGATAAATGTAACCGTCTCAGAGAGAAAAGCGGCCAATGTGATGATCTGGCTTTAAGACGATTCGATAACAAATGACGAAAACGGACGGATTTCTCAGGTTTTTAATACATATGAACACTTTTCACATTCTCCCGTGCAACGCGGCTGTTAGTCCTCCTTTCATGAAAAATCGTATGGTCCTAGGTCATGTCCAAGCCACCAAAGCCGGCTAAAAAGTGAATAATCGACAACTAAAACTTCAATTGTACTACTTCTTACTGGCTACTGCTTCAACTTAGAAGCTTGTTCAGTGTTCTACTATGGTGCTTTTAGTGTCTCCGCATACTGCAGCACGCGACATAGCTTTGCAGACGATAAATGTAAACGTTTCAGAGAGTAGAGCGGCCAATGTGATTATGTGGCTCTAAGTCGATTCGATAACAAATGACGAAAACGGACGGATTTCTCAGGTTTTTACTACATATGAACACTTTTCACATTCTCCGGTGCAACGTGGCTGCTAGTCTTCCTTTCATGCATAATTTTATGGTTCCACCTCACGTCCAAGCCACCAAAGCCGGCTAAAAAGTGAATAATCGACAACTAAAACTTCAATTGTACTACATCTTACTGGCTATTACTTCAACATAGAAGCTTCTTCAGTGTTCTACTATGGTGCTTTTAGTGTTTCCGCATAACGCAGCACGCGACATAGCGTTGCAGACGATAAATGTAACCGTTTCAGAGAGAAGAGCGGCCAATGTGACGATCTGGCTTTAAGTCGATTCGATAACAAATGACGAAAACGGACGGATTTCTCAGGTTTTTACTACATATGAACACTTTTCACATTCTCCCGTGCAACGCGGCTGCTAGTCCTCCTTTCATGCAAAATCTTAAGGTCCTAGGTCATGTCCAAGCCACCAAAGCCTTCTAAAATGTGAATAATCGACAACTAAAACTTGAATTGTATTACTTCTTACTGGCTATTACTTCAACTTAGAAGCTTCTTCTGTGTTCTACTATGGTGCGTTTAGTGTCTCCGCATACCGCAGCACGCGACATAGCGTTGCAGACGATAAATGTAACCGTCTCAGAGAGAAAAGCGGCCAATTTGACGATCTGCCTTTAAGTCGATTCGATAACAAATGACGAAAACGGACGGATTTATAAGGTTTTTACCACATATGAACACTTTTCACATTCTCCCGTGCAACGCGGCTGTTAGTCCTCCTTTCATCCAAAATCTTATGGTCCTAGGTCATGTCCAAGCCAACAAAGCCGGCTAAAAAGTGAATAATCGTCAACTAAAACTTGAATTGTACCACTTCTTACTGGCTATTGCTTCAACTTAGAAGCTTCTTCTGTGTTCTACTATGGTGCTTTTAGTGTCTCCGCATACCGCAGCACGCGACATAGCTTTGCAGACGATAAATGTAACCGTCTCAGAGAGAAGAGCGGCCAATGTGACGATCTGGCTTTAAGTCGATTCGATAACAAATGACGAAAACGGACGGATTTCTCAGGTTTTTACTACATATGAACACTTTTCACATTCTCCGGTGCAACGTGGCTTCTAGTCTTCCTTTCATGCAAAATTTTATGGTTCCACCTCATGTACAAGCCACCAAAGCCGGCTAAAAAGTGAATAATCGACAACTAAAACTTGAATTGTACTACTTCTTACTGGCTATTGCTTCAACTTAGAAGCTTCTTCTGTGTTCTACTATGGTGCTTTTAGTGTCTCCGCATACCGCAGCACGCGACATAGCTTTGCAGACGATAAATGTAACCGTCTCAGAGAGAAAAGCGGCCAATTTGACGATCTGGCTTTAAGTCGATTCGGTAACAAATGACGAAAACGGACGGATTCCTCAGGTTTTTACTACATATGAACACTTTTCACATTCTCCGGTGCAACGTGGCTGCTAGTCTTCCTTTCATGCAAAATTTTATGGTTCCACCTCATGTCCAAGCCACCAAAGCCGGCTAAAAAGTGAATAATCGACAACTAAAACTTCAATTGTACTACTTCTTACTGGCTATTACTTCAACTTAGATGCTTCTTCAGTGTTCTACTATGGTGCTTTTAGTGTTTCCGCATACTGCAGCACGCGACATAGCTTTGCAGACGATAAATGTAACCGTTTCAGAGAGTAGAGCGGCCAATGTGACTATGTGGCTTAAAGTCGATTCGATAACAAATGACGAAAACGGACGGATTTCTCAGGTTTTTACTACATATGAACACTTTTCACATTCTCCCGTGCAACGCGTCTGCTAGTCCTCCTTTCATGCAAAATCTTATGGTCCTAGGTCATGTCCAAGCCACCAAAGCCGGCTAAAAAGTGAATAATCGACAACTAAAACTTCAATTGTACTACTTCTTACTGGCTATTACTTCAACATAGAAGCTTCTACAGTGTTCTACTATGGTGCTTTTAGTGTTTCCGCATAATGCAGCACGCGACATAGCTTTGTAGACGATAAATGTAACCGTTTCAGAGAGAAGAGCGGCCAATGTGACGATCTGGCTTTAAGTCGATTCGATAACAAATGACGAAAACGGACGGATTTCTCAGGTTTTTACTACATATGAACACTTTTCACATTCTCCCGTGCAACGCGGCTGCTAGTCCTCCTTTCATGCAAAATCTTAAGGTCCTAGGTCATGTCCAAGCCACCAAAGCCGGCTAAAATGTGAATAATCGACAACTAAAACTTGAATTGTATTACTTCTTACTGGCTATTACTTCAACTTAGAAGCTTCTTCTGTGTTCTACTATGGTGCTTTTAGTGTCTCCGCATACCGCAGCACGCGACATAGCGTTGCAGACGATAAATGTAACCGTCTCAGAGTGAAAAGCGGCCTATGTGACGATCTGCCTTTAAGTCGATTCGATAACAAATGACGACAACGGACGGATTTCTCAGGTTTTTACTACATATGAGCACTTTTCACATTCTCCCGTGCAACGCGGCTGTTAGTCCTCCTTTCATGCAAAATATTATGGTCCTAGGTCATGTTCAAGCCAACAAAGCCGGCTAAAAGTGAATAATCGACAACTAAAACTTCAATTGTACTACTTCTTACTGGCTATTGCTTCAACTTAGAAGCTTCTTCAGTGTTCTACTATGGTGCTTTTAGTGTCTCCGCATACCGCAGCACGCGACATAGCTTTGCAGACGATAAATGTAACCGTCTCAGAGAGAAAAGCGGCCAATGTGACGAATTGGCTTTAAGACGATTCGATAACAAATGACGAAAGCGGACGGATTTCTCAGGTTTTTAATGCATATGAACACTTTTCACATTCTCCCGTGCAACGCGGCTGTTAGTCCTCCTTTCATGCAAAATCGTATGGTCCCAGGTCATGTCCAAGCCACCAAAGCCGGCTAAAAAGTGAATAATCGACAACTAAAACTTCAATTGTACTACTTCTTACTGGCTACTGCTTCAACTTAGAAGCTTCTTCAGTGTTCTACTATGGTGCTTTTATTGTCTCCGCATCCCGCAGCACGCGACATAGCTTTGCAGACGATAAATGTAACCGTCTCAGAGAGAAATGCGGCCAATGTGACGATCTGGCTTTAAGACGATTCGATAACAAATGACGAAAACGGACGGATTTCTCAGGTTTTTACTACATATGAACACTTTTCACATTCTCCCGTGCAACGCAGCTGTTAGTCCTCCTTTCATGCAAAATCTTATGGTCCTAGGTCATGTCCAAGCCACCATAGCCGGCTAAAAAGTGAATAATCGACAACTAAAACATCAATTGTACTACTTCTTACTGGCTATTGCTTCAACTTAGAAGCTTCTTCAGTGTTCTACTATGGTGCTTTTAGTGTCTCCGCATCCCGCAGCACGCGACATAGCTTTGCAGCCGATAAATGTAACCGTCTCAGAGAGAAATGCGGCCAATGTGACGATCTGGCTTTAAGACGATTGGATAACAAATGACGAAAACGGACGGATTTCTCAGGTTTTTACTACATATGAACACTTTTCACATTCTCCGCTGCAACGTGGCTGCTAGTCTTCCTTTCATGCAAAATTTTATATTTCCACCTCATGTCCAAGCCACCAAAGCCGGCTAAAAAGTGAATAATCGACAACTAAAACTTCAATTGTACTACCTCTTACTGGCTATTGCTTCAACTTAGAAGCTTCTTCAGTGTTCTACTAAGGTGCTTTTATTGTCTCCGCATACCGCAGCACGCGACATAGCTTTGGAGACGATAAATGTAACCGTCTCAGAGAGAAAAGCGGCCAATGTGACGATCTGGCTTTAAGTCGATTCGATAACAAATGACGAAAACGGACGGATTTCTCAGGTTTTTACTACATATGAACACTTTTCACATTCTCCCGTGCAACGCGGCTGTTAGTCCTCCTTTCATGTAAAATCTTATGGTCCTAGGTCATGTCCAAGCCACCAAAGCCGGCTAAAATGTGAATAATCGACAACTAAAACTTCAATTGTACTACTTCTTACTGGCTATTACTTCAACTTAGAAGCTTCTTCTGTGTTCTACTATGGTGCTTTTAGTGTTTCCGCATACTGCAGCACGCGTCATAGCTTTGCAGACGATAAATGTAACCGTTTCAGAGAGTAGAGCGGCCAATGTGACTATGTGGCTTTAAGTCGATTCGATAACAAATGACGAAAACGGACGGATCTCTCAGGTTTTTACTACATATGAACACTTTTCACATTCTCCCGTGCAACGCGTCTGCTAGTAATCCTTTCATGCAAAATCTTATGGTCCCAGGTCATATCCAAGCCACCAAAGCCGGCTAAAAAGTGAATAATCGACAACTAAAACTTGAATTGTACTACTTCTTACTGGCTATTGATTCAACTTTGAAGTTTCTTCTGTGTTCTACTATGGTGCTTTTAGTGTCTCCGCATACCGCAGCACGCGACATAGCTTTGCAGACGATAAATGTAACCGTCCCAGAGAGAAAAGCGGCCAATGTGACGATCTGGCTTTAAGTCGATTCGATAACAAATGGCGAAAACGGACGGATTTCTCAGGTTTTTACTACATGTGAACACTTTTCACATTCTCCCGTGCAACGCGGCTGTTAGTCCTCCTTTCATGCAAAATCTTATGGTCCTAGGTCATGTCCAAGCCACCAAAGCCGGCTAAAAAGTGAGTAATCGACAACTAAAACTTCAATTGTACTACTTCTTTCTGGCTATTGCTTCAACTTAGAAGCTTCTTCAGTGTTCTACTATGGTGCTTTTAGTGTGTCCGCATACCGCAGCACGCGACATAGCTTTGCAGACGATAAATGTAACCGTCTCAGAGAGAAAAGCAGCCAATGTGACGATCTGGCTTTAAGATGATTCGATAACAAATGACGAAAACGGACGGATTTCTCAGGTTTTTACTACATATGAACACTTTTCACATTCTCCCGTGCAACGCGGCTGTTAGTCCTCCTTTCATGCAAAATCTTATGGTCCTAGGTCATGTCCAAGCCACCAAAGCCGGCTAAAAAGTGAATAATCGACAACTAAAACTTCAATTGTGCTACTTCTTACTGGCTATTGCTACAACTTAGAAGCTTCTTCAGTGTTCTACTATGGTGCTTTTAGTGTCTCCGCATACCGCAGCAGGCGACATAGATTTGCAGACGATAAATATAACCGTCTCAGAGAGAAAAGCAGCCAATGTGACGATCTGGCTTTAAGACGATTTGATAACAAATGACGAAAACGATTTATTTCGCAGGTTTTTACCACATATGAACACTTTTCACATTCTCCGGTGCCACGTGGCTGCTAGTGTTCCTTTCATGCAAAATTTTATGGTTCCACCTCATGTCCAGGCCACCAAAGCCTGCTAAAATATGAATAACCGACAACTAAAACTTCAATTGCACTACTTCTTACTGGCTATTACTTCAACATAGAAGCTTCTTCAGTGTTCTACTATGGTGCTTTTAGTGTTTCCGCATACTGCAGCACGCGACATAGCTTTGCAGACGATAAATGTAACCGTTTCAGAGAGTAGAGCGGAAAAAGTGACGATCTGGCTTTAAGTCGATTCGATAACAGATGACGAAAACGGACGGATTTCTCAGGTTTTTACTACATATGAACACTTTTCACATTCTCCCGTGCAACGCGTCTGCTAGTCCTCCTTTCATGCAAAATCTTAAGGTCCTAGGTCATGTCCAAGCTACCAAAGACGGCTAAAAAGTGAATAATCGATAACTAAAACTTGAATTTTACTACTTCTTACTGGCTATTACTTCAACTTAGAAGCTTCTTCAGTGTTCTACTATGGTGCTTTTAGTGTCTCCGCATACCGCAGCAGGCGACATAGATTTGCAGACGATAAATGTAACCGTCTCAGAGAGAAAAGCAGCCAATGTGACGATCTGGCTTTAAGACGATTTGATAACAAATGACGAAAACGATGGATTTCTCAGATTTTTACTACATATGAACACTTTTCACATTCTCCCGTGCAACGCGGCTGCTAGTCCTCCTTTCATGCAAAATCTTAAGGTCCTAGGTCATGTCCAAGCCACCAAAGCCGGCTAAAAAGTGAATAATCGACAACTAAAACTTGAATTGTATTACTTCTTACTGGCTGTTACTTCAACTTAGAAGCTTCTTCTGTGTTCTACTATGGTGCTTTTAGTGTCTCCGCATACCGCAGCACGTGACATAGCGAAGCAGACGATAAATGTAACCGTCTCAGAGAGAAAAGCGGCCAATGTGACGATCTGCCTTTAAGTCGATTCGATAACAAATGACGAAAACGGACGGATTTATCAGGTTTTTACCGCATATGAACACTTTTCACATTCTCCCGTGCAACGTGGCTGCCAGTCCTCCTTTCATGTAAAATCTTATGGTCCTAGGTCATGTCCAAGCCACCAAAGCCGGCTAAAAAGTGAATAATCGACAACTAAAACTTCAATTGTACTACATCTTACTGGCTATTACTTCAACTTAGAAGCATCTTCTGTGTTCTTCTATGGTGCTTTTAGTGTCTCCGCATACTGCAGCACGCGACATAGCTTTGCAGACAATAAGTGTAACCTTCTCAGAGAAAAAGGCGGCAAATGTGACGATCTGGCTTTAAGTCGATTCGATAACAAATGACGAAAACGGACGGATTTCTCAGGTTTTTACTACATATGAACACTTTTCACATTCTCCCGTGCAACGCGGCTGTTAGTCCTCCTTTCATGCAAAATCTTATGGTCCTAGGTCATGTCCAAGCCACCAAAGCCGGCTAAAAAGTGAATAATCGACAACTAAAACTTCAATTGTACTACTTCTTTCTGGCTATTGCTTCAACTTAGAAGCTTCTTCAGTGTTCTACTATGGTGCTTTTAGTGTCTCCGCATACCGCAGCACGCGACATAGCTTTGCAGACGATAAATGTAACCGTCTCAGAGAGAAAAGCGGCCAATGTGACGATCTGGCTTTAAGTCGATTCGATAACAAATGACGAAAACGGACGGATTTCTCAGGTTTTTACTACATATGAACACTTTTCACATTCTCCCGTGCAACGCGGCTGTTAGTCCTCCTTTCATGCAAAATCTTATGGTCCTAGGTCATGTACAAGCCACCAAAGCCGGCTAAAAAGTGAATAATCGACAACTAAATCTTCAATTGTACTGCTTCTTACTGGCTGTTGCTTCAACTTAGAAGCTTCTTCAGTGTTCTACTACGGTGCTTTTAGTGTCTCCGCATACCGCAGCAGGCGACATAGATTTGCAGACGATAAATGTAACCGTCTCAGAGAGAAAAGCAGCCAATGTGACGATCTGGCTTTAAGACGATTTGATAACAAATGACGAAAACGTTGGATTTCTCAGGTTTGTACTACATATGAACACTTTTCACATTCTCCGGTGCAACGTGGCTGCTAGTCTTCCTTTCATGCAAAATTTTATGGTTCCACCTCATGTCCAAGCCACCAAAGCCGGCTAAAAAGTGAATAATCGACAACTAAAAGTTCAATTGCACTACTTCTTACTGGCTATTACTTCAACATAGAAGCTTCTTCAGTGTTCTACTATGGTGCTTTTAGTGTTTCCGCATACTGCAGCACGCGACATAGCTTTGCAGACGATAAATGTAACCGTTTCAGAGAGTAGAGCGGCCAATGTGACTATGTGGCTTTAAGTCGATTCGATAACAAATGACGAAAACGGACGGATTTCTCAGGATTTTACTACATATGAACACTTTTCACATTCTCCCGTACAACGCGTCTGCTAGTCCTCCTTTCATGCAAAATCTTAAGGTCCTAGGTCATGTCCAAGCCACCAAAGCCGGCTAAATAGTGAATAATCGACAACTAAATTTGAATTGAAATACTTCTTACTGGCTATTACTTCAACTTAGAAGCTTCCTCTGTGTTCTACTATGGTGCTTTTAGTGTTTCCGCATACTGCAGCACGCGACATAGCTTTGCAGACGATAAATGTAACCGTTTCAGAGAGTAGAGCGGCCAATGTGACTATGTGGCTTTAAGTCGATTCGATAACAAATGACAAAAACGGACGGATTTCTCAGGTTTTTACTACATATGAACACTTTTCACATTCTCCCGTGCAACGCGTCTGCTAGTCCTCCTTTCATGCAAAATCTTATGGTCCTAGGTCATACCTAAGCCACCAAAGACGGCTAAAGAGTGAATAATCGACAACTAAAACTTGAATTGTACTACTTCTTACTGGCAATTACTTCAACTTTGAAGTTTCTTCTGTGTTATACTATGGTGCTTTTAGTGTCTCCGCATACCGCAGCACGCGACATAGCTTTGCAGACGATAAATGTAACCGACCCAGAGAGAAAAGCGGCCAATGTGACGATCTGGCTTTACGTCGATTCGATAACAAATGACGATAACGGACGGATTTATCAGGTTTTTACCACATATGAACACTTTTCACATTCTCCCGTGCAACGCGGCTGCCAGTCCTCCTTTCATGTAAAATCTTAAGGTCCCTTGTCATGTCCAAGAGACCAAAGCCGGCTAAAAAGTGAATAATCGACAACTAAAACTTCAATTGTACTACTTCTTACTGGCTATTACTTCAACTTAGAAGCATCTTCTGTGTTCTTCTATGGTGCTTTTAGTGTCTCCGCATACTGCAGCACGCGACATAGCTTTGCAGACATTAAGTGTAACCTTCTCAGAGAGAAAGGCGGCAAATGTGACGATCTGGCTTTAAGTCGATTCGATAACAAATGACGAAAACGGACGGATTTCTCAGGTTTTTACTACACATGAACACTTTTCACACTCACCCATGCAACATGGCTGCTAGTCCTCCTTTCATGCAAAATCGTAAGGTCCCAGGTCATGTCCAAGCCACCAAAGCCAGCTAAAAAGTGAATAATCGACAACTAAAACTTCAATTGTACTACTTCTTACTGGCTATTACTAAAACTTAGAAGCTTCTTCTGTGTTCTCCTATGGTGCTTTTAGTGTCTCCGCAGATCGCAGCACGCGACATAGCTTTGCAGACGATAAATGTAACCGTTTCAGAGAGAAGAGCGGCAAATGTGACGATCTGGCTTTAAGTCGATTCGATAACAAATGACGAAAACGGACGGATTTCTCAGGTTTTTACTACATATGAACACATTTCACATTCTCCCGTGAAACGCGGCTGTTAGTCCTCCTTTCATGCAAAATCTTATGGTCCTAGGTCATGTCCAAGCCACCAAAGCCGGCTAAAAAGTGAATAATCGACAACTAAAACATGAATTGTACTACTTCTTACTGGCTATTACTTCAACTTAGAAGCTTCTTCTGTGTTCTACTATGGTGCTTTTAGTGTTTCCGCATACCGCAGCACGCGACATAGCTTTGTAGACGATAAATGTAACCGTTTCAGAGAGAAGAGGGGCCAATGTGACGATCTGACTTTAAGTCGATTCGATAACAAATGACGAAAACGGACGGATTTCTCAGGTTTTTACTACATATGAACAAATTTCACATTCTCCCGTGCAACGCGGCTGCTAGTCCTCCTTTCATGCAAAATCTTAAGATCCTAGGGCATGTCCAAGCCACCAAACCCGGCTAAATAGTGAATAATCGACAACTAAATTTGAATTGAAATACTTCTTACTGGCTATTACTTCAACTTAGAAGCTTCTTCTGTGTTCTACTATGGTGCTTTTAGTGTTTCCGCATACTGCAGCACGCGACATAGCTTTCCAGACGATAAATGTAACCGTTTCAGAGAGTAGAGCGGCCAATGTGACTATGTGGCTTTAAGTCGATTCGATAACAAATGACGAAAACGGACGGATTTCTAAGGTTTTTACTACATATGAACACTTTTCATATTCTCCCGTGCAACGCGTCTGCTAGTCCTCCTTTCATGCAAAATCTTATGGTCCTAGGTCATATCCAAGCCACCAAAGCCGGCTAAAAAGTGAATAATCGACAACTAAAACTTCAATTGTACTACTTCTTACTGGCTATTACTTCAACTTAGAAGCTTCATCTGTGTTCTACTATGGTGCCTTTAGTGTCTCCGCATACCGCAGCACGCGACATAGCTTTGCAGACGATAAATGTAAACGTCCCAGAGAGAAAAGCGGCCAATGTGACGATGTGGCTTTAAGTCGATTCGATAACAAAGGACGAAAACGGACGGATTTCTCAGGTTTTTACTACATATGAACACTTTTCACATTCTCCCGTGCAACGCGGCTGTTAGTCCTCCTTTCATGCAAAATCTTATGGTCCTAGGTCATGTCCAAGCCACCAAAGCCGGCTAAAAAGTGAATAATCGACAACTAAAACTTCAATTGTACTACTTCTTACTGGCTATTGCTTCAACTTAGAAGCTTCTTCAGTGTTCTACTATGGTGCTTTTAGTGTCTCCGCATACCGCAGCAGGCGACATAGATTTGCAGACGATAAATGTAACCGTCTCAGAGAGAAAAGCAGCCAGTGTGACGATCTGGCTTTAAGACGATTTGATAACAAATGACGAAAACGATGGATTTCTCAGGTTTTTACTACATATGAACACTTTTCACATTCTCCCGTGCAACGCGTCTGCTAGTCCTCCTTTCATGCAAAATCTTAAGGTCCTAGGTCATGTCCAAGCCACCAAAGCCGGCTAAATAGTGAATAATCGACAACTAAATTTGAATTGAAATACTTCTTACTGGCTATTATTTCAACTTAGAAGCTTCTTCAGTGTTCTACTATGGTGCTTTTAGTGTTTCCGCATACTGCAGCACGCGACATAGCTTTGCAGACGATAAATGTAACCGTTTCAGAGAGTAGAGCGGCCAATGTGACTATGTGGCTTTAAGTCGATTCGATAACAAATGACAAAAACGGACGGATTTCTCAGGTTTTTACTACATATGAACACTTTTCACATTCTCCCGTGCAACGCGTCTGCTAGTCCTCCTTTCATGCAAAATCTTATGGTCTTAGATCATACCTAAGCCACCAAAGCCGGCTAAAAAGTGAATAATCGACAACTAAAACTTGAATTGTACTACTTCTTACTGGCAATTACTTCAACTTTGAAGTTTCTTCTGTGTTATACTATGGTGCTTTTAGTGTCTCCGCATACCGTAGCACGCGACATAGCTTTGCAGACGATAAATGTAACCGACCCAGAGAGAAAAGCGGCCAATGTGACGATCTGGCTTTAAGTCGATTCGATAACAAATGACGATAACGGACGGATTTATCAGGTTTTTACCACATATGAACACTTTTCACATTCTCCCGTGCAACGCGGCTGCCAGTCCTCCTTTCATGTAAAATCTTAAGGTCCCTTGTCATGTCCAAGCCACCAAAGCCGGCTAAAAAGTGAATAATCGACAACTAAAACTTCAATTGTACTACTTCTTACTGGCTGTTGTTTCAACTTAGAAGCTTCTTCAGTTTTCTACTATGGTGCTTTTAGTGTCTCCGCATACCGCAGCAGGCGACATATATTTGCAGGCGCTAAATGTAACCGTCTCAGAGAGAAAAGCAGCCAATGTGACGATCTGGCTTTAAGACGATTTGATAACAAATGACGAAAACGATGGATTTCTCAGGTTTTTACTACATATGAACACTTTTCACATTCTCCGGTGCAACGTGGCTGCTAGTCTTCCTTTCATGCAAAATTTTATGGTTCCACCTCATGTCCAAGCCACCAAAGCCGGCTAAAAAGTGAATAATCGACAACTAAAACTTCAATTGCACTACTTCTTACTGGCTATTACTTCAACATAGAAGCTTCTTCAGTGTTCTACTATGGTGCTTTTAGTGTCTCCGCATACTGCAGCACGCGACATAGCTTTGCAGACGATAAATGTAACCGTTTCAGAGAGTAGAGCGGCCAATGTGACTATGTGGCTTTAAGTCGATTCGATAACAAATGACGAAAACGGACGGATTTCTCAGGTTTTTACTACATATGAACACTTTTCACATTCTCCCGTGCAACGCGTCAGCTAGTCCTCCTTTCATGCAAAATCTTATGGTCCTAGGTCATGTCCAAGCCACCAAAGCCGGCTAAATAGTGAATAATCGACAACTAAATTTGAATTGAAATACTTCTTACTGGCTATTACTTCAACTTAGAAGCTTCTTCAGTGTTCTACTATGGTGCTTTTAGTGTTTCCGCATACTGCAGCACGCGACATAGCTTTGCAGACGATAAATCTAACCGTTTCAGAGAGTAGAGCGGCCAATGTGACTATGTGGCTTTAAGTCGATTCGATAACAAATGACGAAAACGGACTGATTTCTCAGGTTTTTACTACACATGAACACTTTTCACATTCTCCCATGCAACGCGGCTGCTAGTCCTCCTTTCATGCAAAATCGTAAGGTCCCAGGTCATGTCCAAGCCACCAAAGCCAGCTAAAAAGTGAATAATCGACAACTAAAACTACAATTGTACTACTTCTTACTGGCTATTACTTCAACTTAGAAGCTTCTTCTGTGTTCTCCTATGGTGCTTTTAGTGTCTCCGCAGATCGCAGCACGCGACATAGCTTTGCAGACGATAAATGTAACCGTTTCAGAGAGAAGAGCGGCAAATGTGACGATCTGGCTTTTAGTCGATTCGATAACAAATGACGAAAACTGACGGATTTCTCAGGTTTTTACTACATATGAACACATTTCACATTCTCCCGTGCAACGCGGCTGTTAGTCCTCCTTTCATGCAAAATCTTATGTTCCTAGGTCATGTCCAAGCCACCAAAGCCGGCTAAAAAGTGAATAATCGACAACTAAAACATGAATTGTACTACTTCTTACTGGCTATTACTTCAACTTAGAAGCTTCTTCTGTGTTCTACTATGGTGCTTTTAGTGTTTCCGCATACCGCAGCACGCGACATAGCTTTGTAGACGATAAATGTAACCGTTTCAGAGAGAAGAGGGGCCAATGTGACGATCTGACTTTAAGTCGATTCGATAAAAAATGACGAAAACGGACGGATTTCTCAGGTTTTTACTACATATGAACACTTTTTATATTCCCCCGTGCAACGCGGCTGCCAGTCCTCCTTTCATGCAAAATCTTAACGTCCTAGGTGATGTCCGAGCTACCAATGCCGGCTAAAAAGTGAATAATCGACAACTAAATTTACATTGAAATACTTCTTACTGGCTATTACTTCAACTTAGAAGCTTCTTCTGTGTTCTACTATGGTGCTTTTAGTGTTTCCGCATACTGCAGCACGCGACATAGCTTTGCAGACGATAAATGTAACCGTTTCAGAGAGTAGAGCGTCCAATGTGACTATGTGGCTTTAAGTCGATTCGATAACAAATGACGAAAACGGACGGATTTCTAAGGTTTTTACTACATATGAACACTTTTCACATTCTCCCGTGCAACGCGTCTGCTAGTCCTCCTTTCATGCAAAATCTTATGGTCCTAGGTCATATCCAAGCCACCAAAGCCGGCTAAAAAGTGAATAATCGACAACTAAAACTTGAATTGTACTACTTCATACTGGCTATTGATTCAACTTTGAAGTTTCTTCTGTGTTCTACTATGGTGCTTTTAGTGTCTCCGCATACCGCAGCACGCGACATAGCTTTGCAGACGATAAATGTAACCGTCCCAGAGAGAAAAGCGGCCGATGTGACGATCTGGCTTTAAGTCGATTCGATAACAAAGGACGAAAACGGACGGATTTCTCAGGTTTTCACTACATATGAACACTTTTCACATTCTCCCGTGCAACGCGGCTGTTAGTCCTCCTTTCATGCAAAATCTTATGGTCCTAGGTCATGTCCAAGCCACCGAAGCCGGCTAAAAAGTGAATAATCGACAACTAAAACTTCAATTGTACTACTTCTTTCTGGCTATTGCTTCAACTTAGAAGCTTCTTCAGTGTTCTACTATGGTGCTTTTAGTGTCTCCGCATACCGCAGCACGCGACATAGCTTTGCAGACGATAAATGTAACCGTCTCAGAGAGAAAAGCGGCCAATGTGACGATCTGGCTTTAAGTCGATTCGATAACAAATGACGAAAACGATGGATTTCTCAGGTTTTTACTACATATGAACTCTTTTCACATTCTCCGGTGCAACGTGGCTGCTAGTCTTCCTTTCCTGCAAAATTGTATGGTTCCACCTCATGTCCAAGCCACCAAAGCCGGCTAAAAAGTGAATAATCGACAACTAAAACTTCAATTGCACTACTTCTTACTGGCTATTACTTCAACATAGAAGCTTCTTCAGTGTTCTACTATGGTGCTTTTAGTGTTTCCGCATACTGCAGCACACGACATAGCTTTGCAGACGATAAATGTAGCCGTTTCAGAGAGTAGAGCGGCCAATGTGACTATGTAGCTTTAAGTCGATTCGATAACAAATGACGAAAACGGACGGATTTCTCAGGTTTTTACTACATATGAACACTTTTCACATTCTCCCGTGCAACGCGTCTGCTAGTCCTCCTTTCATGCAAAATCTTAAGGTCCTAGGTCATGTCCAAGCCACCAAAGCCGGCTAAATAGTGAATAATCGACAACTAAATTTGAATTGAAATACTTCTGACTGGCTATTACTTCAACTTAGAAGCTTCTTCAGTGTTCTACTATGGTGCTTTTAGTGTTTCCGCATACTGCAGCACGCGACATAGCTTTGCAGACGATAAATGTAACCGTCTCAGAGAGAAAAGGGGCCAGTGTGACGATCTGCCTTTAAGTCGATTCGATAACAAATGACGAAAACGGACGGATTTCTCAGGTTTTTACTACATATGAACACTTTTCACATTCTCCCGTGCAACGCGGCTGTTAGTCCTCCTTTCATGCAAAATCTTATGGTCCTAGGTCATGTCCAAGCCACCAAAGCCGGCTAAAAAGTGAATAATCGACAACTAAAACTTCAATTGTACTACTTCTTTCTGGCTATTGCTTCAACTTAGAAGCTTCTTCAGTGTTCTACTATGGTGCATTTAGTGTCTCCGCATACCGCAGCACGCGACATAGCTTTGCAGACGATAAATGTACCCGTCTCAGAGAGAAAAGCGGCCAATGTGACGATCTGGCTTTAAGACGATTCGATAACAAATGACGAAAACGGACGGATTTCTCAGGTTTTTACTACATATGAACACTTTTCACATTCTCCCGTGCAACGCGGCTGTTAGTCCTCCTTTCATGCAAAATCTTATTATCCTAGGTCATGTCCAAGCCACCAAAGCCGGCTAAAAAGTGAATAATCGACAACTAAAACTTCAATTGTACTACTTCTTTCTGGCTATTGCTTCAATTTAGAAGCTTCTTCAGTGTTCAACTATGGTGCTTTTAGTGTCTCCGCATACCGCAGCACGCGACATAGCTTTGCAGACGATAAATGTGACCGTCTCAGAGAGAAAAGCGGCCAATGTGACGATCTGGCTTAAAGTCGATTCGATAAGAGGTGACGAAAACGGACGGATTTCTCAGGTTTTGACTACATATGAACACTTTTCACATTCTCCCGTGCAACGCGGCTGCTATTCCTCCTTTCATGCAAAATGTTAAGGTCCTAGGTCATGTCCAATCCACCAAAGCCGGCTAAAATGTGAATAATCGACAACTAAAACTTGAATTGTATTTCTTCTTACTGGCTATTACTTTAACTTAGAAGCTTCTTCTGTGTTCTACTATGGTGCTTTTAGTGTCTCCGCAGATCGCAGCACGCGACATAGCTTTGCAGACGATAAATGTAACCGTCTCAGAGAGAAAAGCGGCCAATGTGACGATCTGGCTTTAAGTCAATTCGATAACAAATGACGAAAACGGACGCATTTCTCAGGTTTTTACCTCATATGAACACTTTTCACATTCTGCCATGCAACGCGGCTGCTAGTCCTCCTTTCATGCAAAATCTTAAGGTCCTAGTTTATGTCCAAGCCATCAAAGCCGGCTAAAAAGTGAATAATCGACAACTAAAACTGCAATTGTACTACTTCTTACTTTCTATTACTTCAACTTAGAAGCTTCTTCTGTGTTCTCCTATGGTGCTTTTAGTGTCTCCGCAGACCGCAGCACGTGACATAGCTTTGCAGACGATATATGTAACAGTCTCAGAGAGAAAAGCGGCCAATGTGACGATCTGGCTTTAAGTCGATTCGATAACAAATGACGAAAACGGACGGATTTATCAGGTTTTTACCACATATGAACACTTTTCACATTCTCCCGTGCAACGCTGCTGCCAGTCCTCTTTTCATGTAAAATCTTATGGTCCCAGGTCATGTCCAAGCCACCAAAGCCGGCTAAAAAGTGAATAATCGACAACTAAAACTTCAATTGTACTACTTCTTACTGGCTATTACTTCAACTTAGAAGCTTCTTCTGTGTTCTACTATGGTGCTTTTAGTGTCTCCGCAAACCGCAGCACGCGACATAGCTTTGAGGACGATAAATGTAACCGTCTCAGAGAGAAAAGCGGCCAATGTGACGATCTGGCTTTAAGTCGATTCGATAACAAATGACGAAAACGGACGGATTTCTCAGGTTTTTACTACATATGAACACTTTTCACATTCTCCCGTGCAACGCGGCTGCTAGTCCTCCTTTCATGCAAAATCTTAAGGTCCTAGGTCATGTCCAAGCCACCAAAGCCTGCTAAAATGTGAATAATCGACAACTAAAACTTGAATTGTATTACTTCTTACTGGCTATTACTTCAACTTAGAAGCTTCTTCAGTGTTCTACTATGGTGCTTTTAGTGTCTCCGCATACCGCAGCACGCGACATAGCTTTGCAGACGATAAATGTAACCGTCTCAGAGAGAAAAGCGGCCAATGTGACGATCTGGCTTAAAGTCGATTCGATAAGAGGTGACGAAAACGGACGGATTTCTCAGGTTTTTACTACATATGAACACTTTTCACATTCTCCCGTGCAACGCGGCTGTTAGTCCTCCTTTCATGCAAAATCTTATGGTCCTAGGTCATGTCCAAGCCACCAAAGCCGGCTAAAAAGTGAATAATCGACAACTAAAACTTGAATTGTACTACTTCTTACTGGCTATTGCTTCAACTTAGAAGCTTCTTCAGTGTTCTACTATGGTGCTTTTAGTGTCTCCGCATACCGCAGAAATGTAACCGTCTCAGAGAGAAAAGCAGCCAATGTGACGATCTGGCTTTAAGACGATTTGATAACAAATGACAAAACGATGGATCTCTCAGGTTTTTACTACATATGAACACTTTTCACATTCTCCGCTGCGACGTGGCTGCTAGTCTTCCTTTCATGCAAAATTTTATGGTTCCACCTCATGTCCAAGCCACCAAAGCCGGCTAAAAAGTGAATAATCGACAACTAAAACTTCAATTGTACTACTTCTTACTGGCTATTACTTCAACATAGAAGCTTCTTCAGTGTTCTACTATGGTGCTTTTAGTGTTTCCACATAACGCAGCACGCGACATAGCTTTGTAGACGATAAATGTAACCGTTTCAGAGAGAAGAGCGGTCAATGTGACGATCTGGCTTTAAGTCGATTCGATAACAAATGACGAAAACGGACGGATTTCTCAGGTTTTTACTACATATGAACACTTTTCACATTCTCCCGTGCAACGCGGCTGCTAGTCCTCCTTTCATGCAAAATGTTAAGGTCCTAGGTCATGTCCAAGCCACCAAAGCCGGCTAAAATGTGAATAATCGACAACTAAAACTTGAATTGTATTTCTTCTTACTGGCTATTACTTCAACTTAGAAGCTTCTTCTGTGTTCTACTATGGTGCTTTTAGTGTCTCCGCATACCGCAGCACGCGACATAGCGTTGCAGACGATAAATGTAACCGTCTCAGAGAGAAAAGCGGCCAATGTGACGATCTGCCTTTAAGTCGATTCAAAAACAAATGACGAAAACGGACGGATTTATCAGGTTTTTACCACATATGAACACTTTTCACATTCTCCCGTGCAACGCGGCTGCCAGTCCTCTTTTCATGTAAAATCTTATGGTCCCAGGTCATGTCCAAGCCACCAAAGCCGGCTAAAAAGTGAATAATCGACAACTAAAACTTCAATTGTACTACTTCTTACTGGCTATTACTTCAACTTAGAAGCTTCTTCTGCGTTCTACTATGGTGCTTTTAGTGTCTCCGCATACCGCAGCACGCGACATAGCTTTGCAGACGATAAATGTAAGCGTCTCAGAGAGAAAAGCGGCCAATGTGACGATCTGGCTTTAAGTCAATTCGATAACAAATGACGAAATGGACGGATTTCTCAGGTTTTTACTACATATGAACACTTTTCACATTCTCCCGTGCAACGCGCCTGCTAGTCCTCCTTTCATGCAAAATCTTAAGGTCCTAGGTCATGTCCAAGCCACCAAAGCCGGCTAAATAGTGAATAATCGACAACTAAATTTGAATTGAAATACTTCTTACTGGCTATTACTTCAACTTAGAAGCTTCTTCAGTGTTCTACTATGGTGCTTTTAGTGTTTCCGCATACTGCAGCACGCGACATAGCTTCGCAGACGATAAATGTAACCGTTTCAGAGAGTAGAGCGGCCAATGTGACTATGTGGCTTGAAGTCGATTCGATAACAAATGACGAAAACGGACGGATTTCTCAGGTTTTTACTACATATGAACACTTTTCACATTCTCCCGTGCAACGCGTCTGCTAGTCCTCCTTTCATGCAAAATCTTATGGTCCTAGGTCATATCCAAGCCACCAAAGCCCGCTAAAAAGTGAATAATCGACAACTAAAACTTGAATTGTACTACTTCTTACTGGCTATTACTTCAACTTTGAAGTTTCTTCTGTGTTATACTATGGTGCTTTTAGTGTCTCCGCATACCGCAGCACGCGACATAGCTTTGCAGACGATAAATGTAACCGTCCCAGAGAGAAAAGCGGCCAATGTGACGATCTGGCTTTAAGTCGATTCGATAACAAATGACGAATACGGACGGATTTCTCAGGTTTTTACTACATATGAACACTTTTCACATTCTCCCGTGCAACGCGGCTGTTAGTCCTCCTTTCATGCAAAATCGTATGGTCCTAGGTCATGTCCAAGCCACGAAAGCCGGCTAAAAAGTGAATAATCGACAACTAAAACTTCAATTGTACTACTTCTTTCTGGCTATTGCTTCAACTTAGAAGCTTCTTCAGTGTTCTACTATGGTGCTTTTAGTGTCTCCGCATACCGCAGCACGCGACATAACTTTGCAGACGATAAATGTGACCGTCTCAGAGAGAAAAGCGGCCAATGTGACGATCTGGCTTAAAGTCGATTCGATAAGAGGTGACGAAAACGGACGGATTTCTCAGGTTTTGACTACATATGAACACTTTTCACATTCTCCCGTGCAGCGCGGCTGCTAGTCCTCCTTTCATGCAAAATGTTAAGGTCCTAGGTCATGTCCAAGCCACCAAAGCCGGCTAAAATGTGAATAATCGACAACTAAAACTTGAATTGTATTTCTTCTTACTGGCTATTACTTTAACTTAGAAGCTTCTTCTGTGTTCTACTATGGTGATTTTAGTGTCTCCGCAGATCGCAGCACGCGACATAGCTTTGCAGACGATAAATGTAAACGTCTCAGAGAGAAAAGTGGCCAATGTGACGATCTGGCTTTAAGTCAATTCGATAACAAATGACGAAAACGGACGCATTTCTCAGGTTTTTACCACATATGAACACTTTTCACATTCTGCCATGCAACGCGGCTGCTAGTCCTCCTTTCATGCAAAATCTTAAGGTCCTAGGTCATGTCCAAGCCACCAAAGCCGGCTAAAAAGTGAATAATCGACAACTAAAACTTCAATTGTACTACTTCTTACTTTCTATTACTTCAACTTAGAAGCTTCTTCAGTGTTCTACTATGGTGCTTTTAGTGTCTCCGCATACCGCAGCACGCGACATAGCTTTGCAGACGATAAATGTAACCGTCTCAGAGAGAAAAGCGGCCAATGTGACGATCTGGCTTTAAGTCGATTCGATAACAAATGACGAAAACGATGGATTTCTCAGGTTTTTACTACATATGAACTCTTTTCACATTCTCCGGTGCAACGTGGCTGCTAGTCTTCCTTTCCTGCAAAATTGTATGGTTCCACCTCATGTCCAAGCCACCAAAGCCGGCTAAAAAGTGAATAATCGACAACTAAAACTTCAATTGCACTACTTCTTACTGGCTATTACTTCAACATAGAAGCTTCTTCAGTGTTCTACTATGGTGCTTTTAGTGTTTCCGCATACTGCAGCACACGACATAGCTTTGCAGACGATAAATGTAGCCGTTTCAGAGAGTAGAGCGGCCAATGTGACTATGTAGCTTTAAGTCGATTCGATAACAAATGACGAAAACGGACGGATTTCTCAGGTTTTTACTACATATGAACACTTTTCACATTCTCCCGTGCAACGCGTCTGCTAGTCCTCCTTTCATGCAAAATCTTAAGGTCCTAGGTCATGTCCAAGCCACCAAAGCCGGCTAAATAGTGAATAATCGACAACTAAATTTGAATTGAAATACTTCTGACTGGCTATTACTTCAACTTAGAAGCTTCTTCAGTGTTCTACTATGGTGCTTTTAGTGTTTCCGCATACTGCAGCACGCGACATAGCTTTGCAGACGATAAATGTAACCGTCTCAGAGAGAAAAGGGGCCAGTGTGACGATCTGCCTTTAAGTCGATTCGATAACAAATGACGAAAACGGACGGATTTCTCAGGTTTTTACTACATATGAACACTTTTCACATTCTCCCGTGCAACGCGGCTGTTAGTCCTCCTTTCATGCAAAATCTTATGGTCCTAGGTCATGTCCAAGCCACCAAAGCCGGCTAAAAAGTGAATAATCGACAACTAAAACTTCAATTGTACTACTTCTTTCTGGCTATTGCTTCAACTTAGAAGCTTCTTCAGTGTTCTACTATGGTGCATTTAGTGTCTCCGCATACCGCAGCACGCGGCATAGCTTTGCAGACGATAAATGTACCCGTCTCAGAGAGAAAAGCGGCCAATGTGACGATCTGGCTTTAAGACGATTCGATAACAAATGACGAAAACGGACGGATTTCTCAGGTTTTTACTACATATGAACACTTTTCACATTCTCCCGTGCAACGCGGCTGTTAGTCCTCCTTTCATGCAAAATCTTATTATCCTAGGTCATGTCCAAGCCACCAAAGCCGGCTAAAAAGTGAATAATCGACAACTAAAACTTCAATTGTACTACTTCTTTCTGGCTATTGCTTCAATTTAGAAGCTTCTTCAGTGTTCAACTATGGTGCTTTTAGTGTCTCCGCATACCGCAGCACGCGACATAGCTTTGCAGACGATAAATGTGACCGTCTCAGAGAGAAAAGCGGCCAATGTGACGATCTGGCTTAAAGTCGATTCGATAAGAGGTGACGAAAACGGACGGATTTCTCAGGTTTTGACTACATATGAACACTTTTCACATTCTCCCGTGCAACGCGGCTGCTATTCCTCCTTTCATGCAAAATGTTAAGGTCCTAGGTCATGTCCAATCCACCAAAGCCGGCTAAAATGTGAATAATCGACAACTAAAACTTGAATTGTATTTCTTCTTACTGGCTATTACTTTAACTTAGAAGCTTCTTCTGTGTTCTACTATGGTGCTTTTAGTGTCTCCGCAGATCGCAGCACGCGACATAGCTTTGCAGACGATAAATGTAACCGTCTCAGAGAGAAAAGCGGCCAATGTGACGATCTGGCTTTAAGTCAATTCGATAACAAATGACGAAAACGGACGCATTTCTCAGGTTTTTACCTCATATGAACACTTTTCACATTCTGCCATGCAACGCGGCTGCTAGTCCTCCTTTCATGCAAAATCTTAAGGTCCTAGTTTATGTCCAAGCCATCAAAGCCGGCTAAAAAGTGAATAATCGACAACTAAAACTGCAATTGTACTACTTCTTACTTTCTATTACTTCAACTTAGAAGCTTCTTCTGTGTTCTCCTATGGTGCTTTTAGTGTCTCCGCAGACCGCAGCACGTGACATAGCTTTGCAGACGATATATGTAACAGTCTCAGAGAGAAAAGCGGCCAATGTGACGATCTGGCTTTAAGTCGATTCGATAACAAATGACGAAAACGGACGGATTTATCAGGTTTTTACCACATATGAACACTTTTCACATTCTCCCGTGCAACGCTGCTGCCAGTCCTCTTTTCATGTAAAATCTTATGGTCCCAGGTCATGTCCAAGCCACCAAAGCCGGCTAAAAAGTGAATAATCGACAACTAAAACTTCAATTGTACTACTTCTTACTGGCTATTACTTCAACTTAGAAGCTTCTTCTGTGTTCTACTATGGTGCTTTTAGTGTCTCCGCAAACCGCAGCACGCGACATAGCTTTGAGGACGATAAATGTAACCGTCTCAGAGAGAAAAGCGGCCAATGTGACGATCTGGCTTTAAGTCAATTCGATAACAAATGACGAAAACGGACGCATTTCTCAGGTTTTTACCACATATGAACACTTTTCGCATTCTGACATGCAACGCGGCTGCTAGTCCTCCTTTCATGCAAAATCTTAAGGTCCTAGGTCATGTCCAAGCCACCAAAGCCGGCTAAAAAGTGAATAATCGACAACTAAAACTTCAATTGTACTACTTCTTACTTTCTATTACTTCAACTTAGAAGCTTCTTCTGTGTTCTCCTATGGTGCTTTTAGTGTCTCCGCAGACCGCAGCACGTGACATAGCTTTGCAGACGATATATGTAACAGTCTCAGAGAGAAAAGCGGCCAATGTGACGATCTGGCTTTAAGTCGATTCGATAACAAATGACGAAAACGGACGGATTTCTCAGGTTTTTACTACATATGAACACTTTTCACATTCTCCCGTGCAACGCGGCTGCTAGGCCTCCTTTCATATAAAATCTTAAGGTCCTAGGTCATGTAAAAGCCACCAAAGCCGGCTAAAAAGTGAATAATCGACAACTAAAACTTTAATTGTACTACTTCTTACTGGCTATTACTTCAACATAGAAGCTTCTTCTGTGTCCTACTATGGTGCTTTTAGTGTTTCCCCATACCGCAGCACGCGACATAGCTTTGCAGACGATAAATGTAACCGTTTCAGAGAGAAGAGGGGACAATGTGACGATCTGGCTTTAAGTCCATTCGATAACAAATGACGAAAACGGACGGATTTCTCAGGTTTTTACTACATATGAACACTTTTCACATTCTCCCGTGCAACGCGGCTGCTAGTCCTCCTTTCATGCAAAATCTTAAGGTCCTAGGTCATGTCCAAGCCACCAAAGCCTGCTAAAATGTGAATAATCGACAACTAAAACTTGAATTGTATTACTTCTTACTGGCTATTACTTCAACTTAGAAGCTTCTTCAGTGTTCTACTATGGTGCTTTTAGTGTCTCCGCATACCGCAGCACGCGACATAGCTTTGCAGACGATAAATGTAACCGTCTCAGAGAGAAAAGCGGCCAATGTGACGATCTGGCTTAAAGTCGATTCGATAAGAGGTGACGAAAACGGACGGATTTCTCAGGTTTTTACTACATATGAACACTTTTCACATTCTCCCGTGCAACGCGGCTGTTAGTCCTCCTTTCATGCAAAATCTTATGGTCCTAGGTCATGTCCAAGCCACCAAAGCCGGCTAAAAAGTGAATAATCGACAACTAAAACTTGAATTGTACTACTTCTTACTGGCTATTGCTTCAACTTAGAAGCTTCTTCAGTGTTCTACTATGGTGCTTTTAGTGTCTCCGCATACCGCAGAAATGTAACCGTCTCAGAGAGAAAAGCAGCCAATGTGACGATCTGGCTTTAAGACGATTTGATAACAAATGACAAAACGATGGATCTCTCAGGTTTTTACTACATATGAACACTTTTCACATTCTCCGCTGCGACGTGGCTGCTAGTCTTCCTTTCATGCAAAATTTTATGGTTCCACCTCATGTCCAAGCCACCAAAGCCGGCTAAAAAGTGAATAATCGACAACTAAAACTTCAATTGTACTACTTCTTACTGGCTATTACTTCAACATAGAAGCTTCTTCAGTGTTCTACTATGGTGCTTTTAGTGTTTCCACATAACGCAGCACGCGACATAGCTTTGTAGACGATAAATGTAACCGTTTCAGAGAGAAGAGCGGTCAATGTGACGATCTGGCTTTAAGTCGATTCGATAACAAATGACGAAAACGGACGGATTTCTCAGGTTTTTACTACATATGAACACTTTTCACATTCTCCCGTGCAACGCGGCTGCTAGTCCTCCTTTCATGCAAAATGTTAAGGTCCTAGGTCATGTCCAAGCCACCAAAGCCGGCTAAAATGTGAATAATCGACAACTAAAACTTGAATTGTATTTCTTCTTACTGGCTATTACTTCAACTTAGAAGCTTCTTCTGTGTTCTACTATGGTGCTTTTAGTGTCTCCGCATACCGCAGCACGCGACATAGCGTTGCAGACGATAAATGTAACCGTCTCAGAGAGAAAAGCGGCCAATGTGACGATCTGCCTTTAAGTCGATTCAAAAACAAATGACGAAAACGGACGGATTTCTCAGGTTTTTACCACATATGAACACTTTTCACATTCTCCCGTGCAACGCGGCTGCCAGTCCTCTTTTCATGTAAAATCTTATGGTCCCAGGTCATGTCCAAGCCACCAAAGCCGGCTAAAAAGTGAATAATCGACAACTAAAACTTCAATTGTACTACTTCTTACTGGCTATTACTTCAACTTAGAAGCTTCTTCTGCGTTCTACTATGGTGCTTTTAGTGTCTCCGCATACCGCAGCACGCGACATAGCTTTGCAGACGATAAATGTAAGCGTCTCAGAGAGAAAAGCGGCCAATGTGACGATCTGGCTTTAAGTCAATTCGATAACAAATGACGAAATGGACGGATTTCTCAGGTTTTTACTACATATGAACACTTTTCACATTCTCCCGTGCAACGCGCCTGCTAGTCCTCCTTTCATGCAAAATCTTAAGGTCCTAGGTCATGTCCAAGCCACCAAAGCCGGCTAAATAGTGAATAATCGACAACTAAATTTGAATTGAAATACTTCTTACTGGCTATTACTTCAACTTAGAAGCTTCTTCAGTGTTCTACTATGGTGCTTTTAGTGTTTCCGCATACTGCAGCACGCGACATAGCTTCGCAGACGATAAATGTAACCGTTTCAGAGAGTAGAGCGGCCAATGTGACTATGTGGCTTGAAGTCGATTCGATAACAAATGACGAAAACGGACGGATTTCTCAGGTTTTTACTACATATGAACACTTTTCACATTCTCCCGTGCAACGCGTCTGCTAGTCCTCCTTTCATGCAAAATCTTATGGTCCTAGGTCATATCCAAGCCACCAAAGCCCGCTAAAAAGTGAATAATCGACAACTAAAACTTGAATTGTACTACTTCTTACTGGCTATTACTTCAACTTTGAAGTTTCTTCTGTGTTATACTATGGTGCTTTTAGTGTCTCCGCATACCGCAGCACGCGACATAGCTTTGCAGACGATAAATGTAACCGTCCCAGAGAGAAAAGCGGCCAAATTGACGATATGGGTTTAAGTCGATTCGATAACAAATGACGAAAACTGACGGATTTCTCAGGTTTTTACTACATATGAACAGTTTTCACATTCTCCCGAGCAACGCGGGTGCTAGTCCTCCTTTCATGCAAAATCATAAGGTGCTAGGTCATGTCCAAGCCACCAAAGCCAGCTAAAAAGTGAATAATCGACAACTAAAACTTGAATTGTACTACTTCTTACTGGCTATTGCTTCAACTTAGCAGCTTCTTCAGTGTTCTACTATGGTGCTTTTAGTGTCTCCGCATACCGCAGCACGCGACATAGATTTGCAGACGATAAATGTAACCGTCTCAGAAAGAATAGCAGCCAATGTGACGATCTGGCTTTAAGACGATTCGATAACAAATGACGAAAACGGACGGATTTCTCAGGTTTTTACTACATATGAACACTGTTCACATTCTCCCGTGCAACGCGGCTGCTAGTCCTCCTTTCATGCAAAATCTTAAGGTCCTAGGTCATGTCCAAGCCACCAAAGCCGGCTAAAATGTGAATAATCGACAACTAAAACTTGAATTGTATTACTTCTTACTGGCTATTACTTCAACTTAGAAGCTTCTTCTGTGTTCTACTATGGTGCTTTTAGTGTCTCCGCATACCGCAGCACGCGACATAGCGTTGCAGACGATAAATGTAACCGTCTCAGAGAGAAAAGCGGCCAATGTGACGATCTGCCTTTAAGTCGATTCGATAAGAAATGACGAAAACGGACGGATTTCTCAGGTTTTTACTACATATGAACACTTTTCACATTCTCCGGTGCAACGTGGCTGCTAGTCTTCCTTTCATGCAAAATTTTATGGTTCCACCTCATGTCCAAGCCACCAAAGCCGGCTAAAAAGTGAATAATCGACAACTAAAACTTGAATTGTACTACTTCTTACTGGCTATTGCTTCAACTTAGAAGCTTCTTCTGTGTTCTACTATGGTGCTTTTAGTGTCTCCGCATACCGCAGCACGCGACATAGCTTTGCAGACGATAAATGTAACCGTTTCAGAGAGAAGAGGGGCCAATGTGACGATCTGGCTTTAAGTCGATTCGATAACAAATGACGAAAACGGACGGATTTCTCAGGTTTTTACTACATATGAACACTTTTCACATTCTCCCGTGCAACGCGGCTGCTAGTCCTCCTTTCATGCAAAATCTTAAGGTCCTAGGTCATGTCCAAGCCACCAAAGCCAGCTAAAAAGTGAATAATCGACAACTAAAACTTCAATTGTACTACTTCTTACTGGCTATTACTTCAACTTAGAAGCTTCTTCTGTGTTCTACTATGGTGCTTTTAGTGTCTCCGCATACCGCAGCACACGACATAGCTTTGCAGACGATAAATGTAACCGTCTCAGAGAGAAAAGCGGCCAATGTGACGATCTGGCTTTAAGTCGATTCGATAACAAATGACGAAAACGCAAGCATTTCTCAGGTTTTTACCACATATGAACACTTTTCACATTCTCCCGTGCAACGCGGCTGCTAGGCCTCCTTTCATATAAAATCTTAAGGTCCTAGGTCATGTAAAAGCCACCAAAGCCGGCTAAAAAGTGAATAATCGACAACTAAAACTTTAATTGTACTACTTCTTACTGGCTATTACTTCAACATAGAAGCTTCTTCTGTGTCCTACTATGGTGCTTTTAGTGTTTCCCCATACCGCAGCACGCGACATAGCTTTGCAGACGATAAATGTAACCGTTTCAGAGAGAAGAGGGGACAATGTGACGATCTGGCTTTAAGTCCATTCGATAACAAATGACGAAAACGGACGGATTTCTCAGGTTTTTACTACATATGAACACTTTTCACATTCTCCCGTGCAACGCGGCTGCTAGTCCTCCTTTCATGCAAAATCTTAAGGTCCTAGGTCATGTCCAAGCCACCAAAGCCTGCTAAAATGTGAATAATCGACAACTAAAACTTGAATTGTATTACTTCTTACTGGCTATTACTTCAACTTAGAAGCTTCTTCAGTGTTCTACTATGGTGCTTTTAGTGTCTCCGCATACCGCAGCACGCGACATAGCTTTGCAGACGATAAATGTAACCGTCTCAGAGAGAAAAGCGGCCAATGTGACGATCTGGCTTAAAGTCGATTCGATAAGAGGTGACGAAAACGGACGGATTTCTCAGGTTTTTACTACATATGAACACTTTTCACATTCTCCCGTGCAACGCGGCTGTTAGTCCTCCTTTCATGCAAAATCTTATGGTCCTAGGTCATGTCCAAGCCACCAAAGCCGGCTAAAAAGTGAATAATCGACAACTAAAACTTGAATTGTACTACTTCTTACTGGCTATTGCTTCAACTTAGAAGCTTCTTCAGTGTTCTACTATGGTGCTTTTAGTGTCTCCGCATACCGCAGAAATGTAACCGTCTCAGAGAGAAAAGCAGCCAATGTGACGATCTGGCTTTAAGACGATTTGATAACAAATGACAAAACGATGGATCTCTCAGGTTTTTACTACATATGAACACTTTTCACATTCTCCGCTGCGACGTGGCTGCTAGTCTTCCTTTCATGCAAAATTTTATGGTTCCACCTCATGTCCAAGCCACCAAAGCCGGCTAAAAAGTGAATAATCGACAACTAAAACTTCAATTGTACTACTTCTTACTGGCTATTACTTCAACATAGAAGCTTCTTCAGTGTTCTACTATGGTGCTTTTAGTGTTTCCACATAACGCAGCACGCGACATAGCTTTGTAGACGATAAATGTAACCGTTTCAGAGAGAAGAGCGGTCAATGTGACGATCTGGCTTTAAGTCGATTCGATAACAAATGACGAAAACGGACGGATTTCTCAGGTTTTTACTACATATGAACACTTTTCACATTCTCCCGTGCAACGCGGCTGCTAGTCCTCCTTTCATGCAAAATGTTAAGGTCCTAGGTCATGTCCAAGCCACCAAAGCCGGCTAAAATGTGAATAATCGACAACTAAAACTTGAATTGTATTTCTTCTTACTGGCTATTACTTCAACTTAGAAGCTTCTTCTGTGTTCTACTATGGTGCTTTTAGTGTCTCCGCATACCGCAGCACGCGACATAGCGTTGCAGACGATAAATGTAACCGTCTCAGAGAGAAAAGCGGCCAATGTGACGATCTGCCTTTAAGTCGATTCAAAAACAAATGACGAAAACGGACGGATTTCTCAGGTTTTTACCACATATGAACACTTTTCACATTCTCCCGTGCAACGCGGCTGCCAGTCCTCTTTTCATGTAAAATCTTATGGTCCCAGGTCATGTCCAAGCCACCAAAGCCGGCTAAAAAGTGAATAATCGACAACTAAAACTTCAATTGTACTACTTCTTACTGGCTATTACTTCAACTTAGAAGCTTCTTCTGCGTTCTACTATGGTGCTTTTAGTGTCTCCGCATACCGCAGCACGCGACATAGCTTTGCAGACGATAAATGTAAGCGTCTCAGAGAGAAAAGCGGCCAATGTGACGATCTGGCTTTAAGTCAATTCGATAACAAATGACGAAATGGACGGATTTCTCAGGTTTTTACTACATATGAACACTTTTCACATTCTCCCGTGCAACGCGCCTGCTAGTCCTCCTTTCATGCAAAATCTTAAGGTCCTAGGTCATGTCCAAGCCACCAAAGCCGGCTAAATAGTGAATAATCGACAACTAAATTTGAATTGAAATACTTCTTACTGGCTATTACTTCAACTTAGAAGCTTCTTCAGTGTTCTACTATGGTGCTTTTAGTGTTTCCGCATACTGCAGCACGCGACATAGCTTCGCAGACGATAAATGTAACCGTTTCAGAGAGTAGAGCGGCCAATGTGACTATGTGGCTTGAAGTCGATTCGATAACAAATGACGAAAACGGACGGATTTCTCAGGTTTTTACTACATATGAACACTTTTCACATTCTCCCGTGCAACGCGTCTGCTAGTCCTCCTTTCATGCAAAATCTTATGGTCCTAGGTCATATCCAAGCCACCAAAGCCCGCTAAAAAGTGAATAATCGACAACTAAAACTTGAATTGTACTACTTCTTACTGGCTATTACTTCAACTTTGAAGTTTCTTCTGTGTTATACTATGGTGCTTTTAGTGTCTCCGCATACCGCAGCACGCGACATAGCTTTGCAGACGATAAATGTAACCGTCCCAGAGAGAAAAGCGGCCAAATTGACGATATGGGTTTAAGTCGATTCGATAACAAATGACGAAAACTGACGGATTTCTCAGGTTTTTACTACATATGAACAGTTTTCACATTCTCCCGAGCAACGCGGGTGCTAGTCCTCCTTTCATGCAAAATCATAAGGTGCTAGGTCATGTCCAAGCCACCAAAGCCAGCTAAAAAGTGAATAATCGACAACTAAAACTTGAATTGTACTACTTCTTACTGGCTATTGCTTCAACTTAGCAGCTTCTTCAGTGTTCTACTATGGTGCTTTTAGTGTCTCCGCATACCGCAGCACGCGACATAGATTTGCAGACGATAAATGTAACCGTCTCAGAAAGAATAGCAGCCAATGTGACGATCTGGCTTTAAGACGATTCGATAACAAATGACGAAAACGGACGGATTTCTCAGGTTTTTACTACATATGAACACTTTTCACATTCTCCGGTGCAACGTGGCTGCTAGTCTTCCTTTCATGCAAAATTTTATGGTTCCACCTCATGTCCAAGCAACCAAAGCCGGATAAAAAGTGAATAATCGACAACTAAAACTTCATTTGTACTACTTCTTACTGGCTATTACTTCAACATAGAAGCTTCTTCAGTGTTCTACTATGGTGCTTTTAGTGTTTCCGCATAACGCAGTACGCGACATAGCTTTGTAGACGATAAATGTAACCGTTTCAGAGAGAAGAGCGGCCAATGTGACGATCTGGCTTTAAGTCGATTCGATAACAAATGACGAAAACGGACGGATTTCTCAGGTTTTTACTACATATGAACACTGTTCACATTCTCCCGTGCAACGCGGCTGCTAGTCCTCCTTTCATGCAAAATCTTAAGGTCCTAGGTCATGTCCAAGCCACCAAAGCCGGCTAAAATGTGAATAATCGACAACTAAAACTTGAATTGTATTACTTCTTACTGGCTATTACTTCAACTTAGAAGCTTCTTCTGTGTTCTACTATGGTGCTTTTAGTGTCTCCGCATACCGCAGCACGCGACATAGCGTTGCAGACGATAAATGTAACCGTCTCAGAGAGAAAAGCGGCCAATGTGACGATCTGCCTTTAAGTCGATTCGATAAGAAATGACGAAAACGGACGGATTTCTCAGGTTTTTACTACATATGAACACTTTTCACATTCTCCGGTGCAACGTGGCTGCTAGTCTTCCTTTCATGCAAAATTTTATGGTTCCACCTCATGTCCAAGCCACCAAAGCCGGCTAAAAAGTGAATAATCGACAACTAAAACTTGAATTGTACTACTTCTTACTGGCTATTGCTTCAACTTAGAAGCTTCTTCTGTGTTCTACTATGGTGCTTTTAGTGTCTCCGCATACCGCAGCACGCGACATAGCTTTGCAGACGATAAATGTAACCGTTTCAGAGAGAAGAGGGGCCAATGTGACGATCTGGCTTTAAGTCGATTCGATAACAAATGACGAAAACGGACGGATTTCTCAGGTTTTTACTACATATGAACACTTTTCACATTCTCCCGTGCAACGCGGCTGCTAGTCCTCCTTTCATGCAAAATCTTAAGGTCCTAGGTCATGTCCAAGCCACCAAAGCCAGCTAAAAAGTGAATAATCGACAGCTAAAACTTCAATTGTACTACTTCTTACTGGCTATTACTTCAACTTAGAAGCTTCTTCTGTGTTCTACTATGGTGCTTTTAGTGTCTCCGCATACCGCAGCACACGACATAGCTTTGCAGACGATAAATGTAACCGTCTCAGAGAGAAAAGCGGCCAATGTGACGATCTGGCTTTAAGTCGATTCGATAACAAATGACGAAAACGCAAGCATTTCTCAGGTTTTTACCACATATGAACACTTTTCACATTCTCCCGTGCAACGCGGCTGCCAGTCCTCCTTTCATGCATAATCTTAACGTCCTAGGTGATGTCCAAGCCACCAAAGCCGGCTAAAAGGTGAATAATCGACAACTAAAACTTGAATTGTATTACTTCTTACTGGCTATTACTTCAACTTAGAAGCTTCTTCTGCGTTCTACTATGGTGCTTTTAGTGTCTCCGCATACCGCAGCACGCGACATAGCTTTGCAGACGATAAATGTAACCGTCTCAGAGAGAAAAGCGGCCAATGTGACGATCTGGCTTTAAATCGATTCGATAAAAAATGACGAAAACGGACGGATTTCTCAGGTTTTTACTACATATGAACACTTTTCACATTCTCCCATACAACGCGGCTGCTAGACCTCCTTTCATGCAAAATCTTAAGGTCCTAGGTCATGTAAAAGCCGCCAAAGCCGGCTAAAAAGTGAATAATCGATAACTAAAACTTGAATTGCACTACTTCTTACTGGCTGTTACTTCAACTTTGAGGTTTCTTCTGTGTTCTACAATGGTGCTTTTAGTGTCTCCGCATACCGCAGCACGCGACATAGCTTTGCAGACGATAAATGTAACCGTCTCAGAGAGAAAAGCGGCCAATGTGACGATCAGGCTTTAAATCGATTCGATAACAAATGACGAAAACGGACGGCTATTGCTTCAACTTAGAAGCTTCTTCAGTGTTCTACTATGGTGCTTTTAGTGTCTCCGCATACCGCAGCACGCGACATAGCTTTGCAGACGATAAATGTAACCGTCTCAGAGAGAAAAGCGGCCAAATTGACGATATGGGTTTAAGTCGATTCGATAACAAATGACGAAAACTGACGGATTTCTCAGGTTTTTACTACATATGAACAGTTTTCACATTCTCCCGAGCAACGCGGGTGCTAGTCCTCCTTTCATGCAAAATCATAAGGTGCTAGGTCATGTCCAAGCCACCAAAGCCAGCTAAAAAGTGAATAATCGACAACTAAAACTTGAATTGTACTACTTCTTACTGGCTATTGCTTCAACTTAGCAGCTTCTTCAGTGTTCTACTATGGTGCTTTTAGTGTCTCCGCATACCGCAGCACGCGACATAGATTTGCAGACGATAAATGTAACCGTCTCAGAAAGAATAGCAGCCAATGTGACGATCTGGCTTTAAGACGATTCGATAACAAATGACGAAAACGGACGGATTTCTCAGGTTTTTACTACATATGAACACTTTTCACATTCTCCGGTGCAACGTGGCTGCTAGTCTTCCTTTCATGCAAAATTTTATGGTTCCACCTCATGTCCAAGCAACCAAAGCCGGATAAAAAGTGAATAATCGACAACTAAAACTTCATTTGTACTACTTCTTACTGGCTATTACTTCAACATAGAAGCTTCTTCAGTGTTCTACTATGGTGCTTTTAGTGTTTCCGCATAACGCAGTACGCGACATAGCTTTGTAGACGATAAATGTAACCGTTTCAGAGAGAAGAGCGGCCAATGTGACGATCTGGCTTTAAGTCGATTCGATAACAAATGACGAAAACGGACGGATTTCTCAGGTTTTTACTACATATGAACACTGTTCACATTCTCCCGTGCAACGCGGCTGCTAGTCCTCCTTTCATGCAAAATCTTAAGGTCCTAGGTCATGTCCAAGCCACCAAAGCCGGCTAAAATGTGAATAATCGACAACTAAAACTTGAATTGTATTACTTCTTACTGGCTATTACTTCAACTTAGAAGCTTCTTCTGTGTTCTACTATGGTGCTTTTAGTGTCTCCGCATACCGCAGCACGCGACATAGCGTTGCAGACGATAAATGTAACCGTCTCAGAGAGAAAAGCGGCCAATGTGACGATCTGCCTTTAAGTCGATTCGATAAGAAATGACGAAAACGGACGGATTTCTCAGGTTTTTACTACATATGAACACTTTTCACATTCTCCGGTGCAACGTGGCTGCTAGTCTTCCTTTCATGCAAAATTTTATGGTTCCACCTCATGTCCAAGCCACCAAAGCCGGCTAAAAAGTGAATAATCGACAACTAAAACTTGAATTGTACTACTTCTTACTGGCTATTGCTTCAACTTAGAAGCTTCTTCTGTGTTCTACTATGGTGCTTTTAGTGTCTCCGCATACCGCAGCACGCGACATAGCTTTGCAGACGATAAATGTAACCGTTTCAGAGAGAAGAGGGGCCAATGTGACGATCTGGCTTTAAGTCGATTCGATAACAAATGACGAAAACGGACGGATTTCTCAGGTTTTTACTACATATGAACACTTTTCACATTCTCCCGTGCAACGCGGCTGCTAGTCCTCCTTTCATGCAAAATCTTAAGGTCCTAGGTCATGTCCAAGCCACCAAAGCCAGCTAAAAAGTGAATAATCGACAACTAAAACTTCAATTGTACTACTTCTTACTGGCTATTACTTCAACTTAGAAGCTTCTTCTGTGTTCTACTATGGTGCTTTTAGTGTCTCCGCATACCGCAGCACACGACATAGCTTTGCAGACGATAAATGTAACCGTCTCAGAGAGAAAAGCGGCCAATGTGACGATCTGGCTTTAAGTCGATTCGATAACAAATGACGAAAACGCAAGCATTTCTCAGGTTTTTACCACATATGAACACTTTTCACATTCTCCCGTGCAACGCGGCTGCCAGTCCTCCTTTCATGCATAATCTTAACGTCCTAGGTGATGTCCAAGCCACCAAAGCCGGCTAAAAGGTGAATAATCGACAACTAAAACTTGAATTGTATTACTTCTTACTGGCTATTACTTCAACTTAGAAGCTTCTTCTGCGTTCTACTATGGTGCTTTTAGTGTCTCCGCATACCGCAGCACGCGACATAGCTTTGCAGACGATAAATGTAACCGTCTCAGAGAGAAAAGCGGCCAATGTGACGATCTGGCTTTAAGTCGATTCGATAAAAAATGACGAAAACGGACGGATTTCTCAGGTTTTTACTACATATGAACACTTTTCACATTCTCCCATACAACGCGGCTGCTAGACCTCCTTTCATGCAAAATCTTAAGGTCCTAGGTCATGTAAAAGCCGCCAAAGCCGGCTAAAAAGTGAATAATCGATAACTAAAACTTGAATTGCACTACTTCTTACTGGCTGTTACTTCAACTTTGAGGTTTCTTCTGTGTTCTACAATGGTGCTTTTAGTGTCTCCGCATACCGCAGCACGCGACATAGCTTTGCAGACGATAAATGTAACCGTCTCAGAGAGAAAAGCGGCCAATGTGACGATCAGGCTTTAAATCGATTCGATAACAAATGACGAAAACGGACGGCTATTGCTTCAACTTAGAAGCTTCTTCAGTGTTCTACTATGGTGCTTTTAGTGTCTCCGCATACCGCAGCACGCGACATAGCTTTGCAGACGATAAATGTAACCGTCTCAGAGAGAAAAGCGGCCAAATTGACGATATGGGTTTAAGTCGATTCGATAACAAATGACGAAAACTGACGGATTTCTCAGGTTTTTACTACATATGAACAGTTTTCACATTCTCCCGAGCAACGCGGGTGCTAGTCCTCCTTTCATGCAAAATCATAAGGTGCTAGGTCATGTCCAAGCCACCAAAGCCAGCTAAAAAGTGAATAATCGACAACTAAAACTTGAATTGTACTACTTCTTACTGGCTATTGCTTCAACTTAGCAGCTTCTTCAGTGTTCTACTATGGTGCTTTTAGTGTCTCCGCATACCGCAGCACGCGACATAGATTTGCAGACGATAAATGTAACCGTCTCAGAAAGAATAGCAGCCAATGTGACGATCTGGCTTTAAGACGATTCGATAACAAATGACGAAAACGGACGGATTTCTCAGGTTTTTACTACATATGAACACTTTTCACATTCTCCGGTGCAACGTGGCTGCTAGTCTTCCTTTCATGCAAAATTTTATGGTTCCACCTCATGTCCAAGCAACCAAAGCCGGATAAAAAGTGAATAATCGACAACTAAAACTTCATTTGTACTACTTCTTACTGGCTATTACTTCAACATAGAAGCTTCTTCAGTGTTCTACTATGGTGCTTTTAGTGTTTCCGCATAACGCAGTACGCGACATAGCTTTGTAGACGATAAATGTAACCGTTTCAGAGAGAAGAGCGGCCAATGTGACGATCTGGCTTTAAGTCGATTCGATAACAAATGACGAAAACGGACGGATTTCTCAGGTTTTTACTACATATGAACACTGTTCACATTCTCCCGTGCAACGCGGCTGCTAGTCCTCCTTTCATGCAAAATCTTAAGGTCCTAGGTCATGTCCAAGCCACCAAAGCCGGCTAAAATGTGAATAATCGACAACTAAAACTTGAATTGTATTACTTCTTACTGGCTATTACTTCAACTTAGAAGCTTCTTCTGTGTTCTACTATGGTGCTTTTAGTGTCTCCGCATACCGCAGCACGCGACATAGCGTTGCAGACGATAAATGTAACCGTCTCAGAGAGAAAAGCGGCCAATGTGACGATCTGCCTTTAAGTCGATTCGATAAGAAATGACGAAAACGGACGGATTTCTCAGGTTTTTACTACATATGAACACTTTTCACATTCTCCGGTGCAACGTGGCTGCTAGTCTTCCTTTCATGCAAAATTTTATGGTTCCACCTCATGTCCAAGCCACCAAAGCCGGCTAAAAAGTGAATAATCGACAACTAAAACTTGAATTGTACTACTTCTTACTGGCTATTGCTTCAACTTAGAAGCTTCTTCTGTGTTCTACTATGGTGCTTTTAGTGTCTCCGCATACCGCAGCACGCGACATAGCTTTGCAGACGATAAATGTAACCGTTTCAGAGAGAAGAGGGGCCAATGTGACGATCTGGCTTTAAGTCGATTCGATAACAAATGACGAAAACGGACGGATTTCTCAGGTTTTTACTACATATGAACACTTTTCACATTCTCCCGTGCAACGCGGCTGCTAGTCCTCCTTTCATGCAAAATCTTAAGGTCCTAGGTCATGTCCAAGCCACCAAAGCCGGCTAAAAAGTGAATAATCGACAACTAAAACTTCAATTGTACTACTTCTTACTGGCTATTACTTCAACTTAGAAGCATCTTCTGTGTTCTTCTATGGTGCTTTTAGTGTCTCCGCATACTGCAGCACGCGACATAGCTTTGCAGACAATAAGTGTAACCTTCTCAGAGAGAAAAGCGGCAAATGTGACGATCTGGCTTTAAGTCGATTCGATAACAAATGACGAAAACGGACGGATTTCTCAGGTTTTTACTACACATGAACACTTTTCACATTCTCCCATGCAACGCGGCTGCTAGTCCTCCTTTCATGCAAAATCGTAAGGTCCCAGGTCATGTCCAAGGCACCAAAGCCGGCTAAAAAGTGAATAATCGACAACTAAAACATGAATTGTACTACTTCTTACTGGCTATTACTTCAACTTAGAAGCTTCTTCAGTGTTCTACTATGGTGCATTTAGTGTCTCCGCATACCGCAGCACGCGACATAGCTTTGCAGACGATAAATGTAACCGTCTCAGAGAGAAAAGCGGCCAATGTGACGATCTGGCTTTAAGACGATTCGATAACAAATGACGAAAACGGACGGATTTCTCAGGTTTTTACTACATATGAACACTTTTCACATTCTCCCGTGCAACGTGGCTGTTAGTCCTCCTTTCATGCAAAATCTTATTATCCTAGGTCATGTCCAAGCCACCAAAGCCGGCTAAAAAGTGAATAATCGACAACTAAAACTTGAATTGTACTACTTCTAACTGGCTATTACTTCAACTTTGAAGTTTCTTCTGTGTTCTACTATGGTGCTTTTAGTGTCTCCGCATACCGCAGCACGCTACATAGCTTTGCAGACGATAAATGTAACCGTTTCAGAGAGAAGAGGGGCCAATGTGACGATCTGGCTTTAAGTCGATTCGATAACAAATGACGAAAACGGACGGATTTCTCAGGTTTTTACTACATATGAACACTTTTCACATTCTCCCGTGCAACGCGGCAGCTAGACCTCCTTTCATGCAAAATCTTAAGGTCCTAGGTCATGTAAAAGCCACCAAAGCCGGCTAAAAAGTGAATAATCGACAACTAAAACTTTAATTGTACTACTTCTTACTGGCTATCACATCAACATAGAAGCTTCTTCTGTGTTCTACTATGGTGCTTTTAGTGTTTCCGCATACCGCAGCACGCGACATAGCTTTGCAGACGATAAATGTAACCGTTTCAGAGAGAAGAGGGGCCAATGTGACGATCTGGCTTTAAGTCGATTCGATAACAAATGACGAAAACGGACGGATTTCTCAGGTTTTTACTACATATGAACACTTTTCACATTCTCCCGTGCAACGCGGCTGCTAGTCCTCCTTTCATGCAAAATCTTAAGGTCCTAGGTCATGTCCAAGCCACCAAAGCCGGCTAAAAAGTGAATAATCGACAACTAAATTTGAATTGAAATACTTCCTACTGGCTATTACTTCAACTTAGAAGCTTCTTCTGTGTTCTACTATGGTGCTTTTAGGGTTTCCGCATACTGCAGAACGCGACATAGCTTTGCAGACGATAAATGTAACCGTTTCAGAGAGAAGAGGGGCCAATGTGACGATCTGGCTTTAAGTCGATTCGATAACAAATGACGAAAACGGACGGATTTCTCAGGCTTTTACTACATATGAACACTTTTCACATTCTCCCGTGCAACGCGGCTGCTAGTCCTCCTTTCATGCAAAATCTTATGGTCCTAGGTCATGTCCAAGCCACCAAAGCCGGCTAAAAAGTGAATAATCGACAATTAAAACTTGAATTGTACTACTTCTTACTGGCTATTACTTCAACTTAGAAGCTTCTTCTGTGTTCTACTATGGTGCTTTTAGTGTCTCCGCATACCGCAGCACGCGACATAGCTTTGCAGACGATAAATGTAACCGTCTCAGAGAGAAAAGCGGCCAATGTGACGAACTGGCTTTAAGTCGATTCGATAACAAATGACGAAAACGGACGCATTTTTCAGGTTTTTACTACATATGAACACTTTTCACATTCTCCCGTGCAACGTGGCTGCTAGTCTTCCTTTCATGCAAAATCTTATGGTTCCACCTCATATCCAAGCCACCAAAGCCGGCTAAAAAGTGAATAATCGACAACTAAAACTTCAATTGTACTACTTCTTACTATCTATTACTTCAACATAGAAGCTTCTTCTGTGTTCTATTGTGGTGCTTTTAGTGTTTCCGCATAACGCAGCACGCGACATAGCTTTGTAGACGATAAATGTAACCGTTTCAGAGAGAAGAGCGGCCAATGTGACGATCTGGCATAAGTCGATTCGATAACAAATGACGAAAACGGACGGATTTCTCAGGTTTTTACTACATATGAACACTTTTCACATTCTCCCATGCAACGCGGCTGCTAGTCCTCCTTTCATGCAAAATCTTAAGGTCCTAGGTCATGTCCAAGCCAACAAAGCCTGCTAAAATGTGAATAATCGACAACTAAAACTTGAATTGTATTACTTCTTACTGGCTATTACTTCAACTTAGAAGCTTCTTCTGTGTTCTACTATGGTGCTTTTAGTGTCTCCGCATACCGCAGCACGCGACATAGCGTTGCAGACGATAAATGTAACCGTCTCAGAGAGAAAAGGGGCCAGTGTGACGATCTGCCTTTAAGTCGATTCGATAACAAATGACGAAAACGGACGGATTTCTCAGGTTTTTACTACATATGAACACTTTTCACATTCTCCCGTGCAACGCGGCTGTTAGTCCTCCTTTCATGCAAAATCTTATTATCCTAGGTCATGTCCAAGCCACCAAAGCCGGCTAAAAAGTGAATAATCGACAACTAAAACTTGAATTGTACTACTTCTTACTGGCTATTGCTTCAACTTAGAAGCTTCTTCAGTGTTCTACTATGGTGCTTTTAGTGTCTCCGCATACCACAGCAGGCGACATAGATTTGCAGACGATAAATGTAACCGTCTCAGAGAGAAAAGCAGCCAATGTGACGATCTGGCTTTAAGACGATTTGATAACAAATGACGAAAACGATGGATTTCTCAGGTTTTTACTACATATGAACACTTTTCACATTCTCCGGTGCAACGTGGCTGCTAGTCTTCCTTTCATGCAAAATTTTATGGTTCCACCTCATGTCCAAGCCACCAAAGCAGGCTAAAATGTGAATAATCGACAACTAAAACTTCAATTGCACTACTTCTTACTGGCTATTACTTCAACATAGAAGCTTCTTCAGTGTTCTACTATGGTGCTTTTAGTGTTTCCGCATACTGCTACACGCGACATAGCTTTGCAGACGATAAATGTAACCGTTTCAGAGAGTAGAGCGGCCAATGTGACTATGTGGCTTTAAGTCGATTCGATAACAAATGACGAAAACGGACGGATTTCTCAGGTATTTACTACATATGAACACTTTTCACATTCTCCCGTGCAACGCAGCTGCTAGTCCTCCTTTCATGCAAAATCTTATGGTCCTAGGTCATATCCAAGCCACCAAAGCCGGCTAAAAAGTGAATAATCGACAACTAAAACTTCAATTGTACTACTTCTAACTGGCTATTACTTCAACTTTGAAGTTTCTTCTGTGTTCTACTATGGTGCTTTTAGTGTCTCCGCATACCGCAGCACGCTACATAGCTTTGCAGACGATAAATGTAACCGTTTCAGAGAGAAGAGCGGCCAATGTGACGATCTGGCTTTAAGTCGATTCGATAACAAATGACGAAAACGGACGGATTTCTCAGGTTTTTACTACATATGAACACTTTTCACATTCTCCCGTGCAACGCGGCTGGTAGTCCTCCTTTCAGGCAAAATGTTAAGGTCCTAGGTGATGTCCAAGCCACCAAAGCCGGCTAAAATGTGAATAATCGACAACTAAAACTTGAATTGTATTTCTTCTTACTGGCTATTACTTCAACTTAGAAGCTTCTTCTGTGTTCTACTATGGTGCTTTTAGTGTCTCCGCATACCGCAGCACGCGACATAGCTTTGCAGACGATAAATGTAACCGTTTCAGAGAGAAGAGGGGCCAATGTGACGATCTGGCTTCAAGTCAATTCGATAACAAATGACGAAAACGGACGCATTTCTCTGGTTTTTACCACATATGAACACTTTTCACATTCTGCCATGCAACGCGGCTGCTAGTCCTCCTTTCATGCAAAATCTTAAGGTCCTAGGTCATGTCCAAGCCACCAAAGCCGGCTAAAAAGTGAATAATCGACAACTAAAACTTGAATTGTACTACTTCTAACTGGCTATTACTTCAACTTTGAAGTTTCTTCTGTGTTCTACTATGGTGCTTTTAGTGTCTCCGCATACCGCAGCACGCTACATAGCTTTGCAGACGATAAATGTAACCGTTTCAGAGAGAAGAGCGGCCAATGTGACGATCTGGCTTTAAGTCGATTCGATAACAAATGACGAAAACGGACGGATTTCTCAGGTTTTTACTACATATGAACACTTTTCACATTCTCCCGTGCAACGCGGCAGCTAGACCTCCTTTCATGCAAAATCTTAAGGTCCTAGGTCATGTAAAAGCCACCAAAGCCGGCTAAAAAGTGATTAATCGACAACTAAAACTTTAATTGTACTACTTCTTACTGGCTATCACATCAACATAGAAGCTTCTTCTGTGTTCTACTATGGTGCTTTTAGTGTTTCCGCATACCGCAGCACGCGACATAGCTTTGCAGACGATAAATGTAACCGTTTCAGAGAGAAGAGGGGCCAATGTGACGATCTGGCTTTAAGTCGATTCGATAACAAATGACGAAAACGGACGGATTTCTCAGGTTTTTACTACATATGAACACTTTTCACATTCTCCCGTGCAACGCGGCTGCTAGTCCTCCTTTCATGCGAAATCTTAAGGTCCTAGGTCATGTCCAAGCCACCAAAGCCGGCTAAAAAGTGAATAATCGACAACTAAATTTGAATTGAAATACTTCCTACTGGCTATTACTTCAACTTAGAAGCTTCTTCTGTGTTCTACTATGGTGCTTTTAGGGTTTCCGCATACTGCAGCACGCGACATAGCTTTGCAGACGATAAATGTAACCGTTTCAGAGAGAAGAGGGGCCAATGTGACGATTTGGCTTTAAGTCGATTCGATAACAAATGACGAAAACGGACGGATTTCTCAGGCTTTTACTACATATGAACACTTTTCACATTCTCCCGTGCAACGCGGCTGCTAGTCCTCCTTTCATGCAAAATCTTATGGTCCTAGGTCATGTCCAAGCCACCAAAGCCGGCTAAAAAGTGAATAATCGACAACTAAAACTTGAATTGTACTACTTCTTACTGGCTATTACTTCAACTTAGAAGCTTCTTCTGTGTTCTACTATGGTGCTTTTAGTGTCTCCGCATACCGCAGCACGCGACATAGCTTTGCAGACGATAAATGTAACCGTCTCAGAGAGAAAAGCGGCCAATGTGACGATCTGGCTTTAAGACGATTCGATAACAAATGACGAAAACGGACGGATTTCTCAGGTTTTTACTACATATGAACACTTTTCACATTCTCCCGTGCAACGCGGCTGTTAGTCCTCCTTTCATGCAAAATCTTATTATCCTAGGTCATGTCCAAGCCACCAAAGCCGGCTAAAAAGTGAATAATCGACAACTAAAACTTGAATTGTACTACTTCTTACTGGCTATTGCTTCAACTTAGAAGCTTCTTCAGTGTTCTACTATGGTGCTTTTAGTGTCTCCGCATACCACAGCAGGCGACATAGATTTGCAGACGATAAATGTAACCGTCTCAGAGAGAAAAGCAGCCAATGTGACGATCTGGCTTTAAGACGATTTGATAACAAATGACGAAAACGATGGATTTCTCAGGTTTTTACTACATATGAACACTTTTCACATTCTCCGGTGCAACGTGGCTGCTAGTCTTCCTTTCATGCAAAATTTTATGGTTCCACCTCATGTCCAAGCCACCAAAGCAGGCTAAAATGTGAATAATCGACAACTAAAACTTCAATTGCACTACTTCTTACTGGCTATTACTTCAACATAGAAGCTTCTTCAGTGTTCTACTATGGTGCTTTTAGTGTTTCCGCATACTGCTACACGCGACATAGCTTTGCAGACGATAAATGTAACCGTTTCAGAGAGTAGAGCGGCCAATGTGACTATGTGGCTTTAAGTCGATTCGATAACAAATGACGAAAACGGACGGATTTCTCAGGTATTTACTACATATGAACACTTTTCACATTCTCCCGTGCAACGCAGCTGCTAGTCCTCCTTTCATGCAAAATCTTATGGTCCTAGGTCATATCCAAGCCACCAAAGCCGGCTAAAAAGTGAATAATCGACAAGTAAAACTTGAATTGTACTACTTCTAACTGGCTATTACTTCAACTTTGAAGTTTCTTCTGTGTTCTACTATGGTGCTTTTAGTGTCTCCGCATACCGCAGCACGCTACATAGCTTTGCAGACGATAAATGTAACCGTTTCAGAGAGAAGAGCGGCCAATGTGACGATCTGGCTTTAAGTCGATTCGATAACAAATGACGAAAACGGACGGATTTCTCAGGTTTTTACTACATATGAACACTTTTCACATTCTCCCGTACAACGCGGCTGGTAGTCCTCCTTTCAGGCAAAATGTTAAGGTCCTAGGTGATGTCCAAGCCACCAAAGCCGGCTAAAATGTGAATAATCGACAACTAAAACTTGAATTGTATTTCTTCTTACTGGCTATTACTTCAACTTAGAAGCTTCTTCTGTGTTCTACTATGGTGCTTTTAGTGTCTCCGCATACCGCAGCACGCGACATAGCTTTGCAGACGATAAATGTAACCGTTTCAGAGAGAAGAGGGGCCAATGTGACGATCTGGCTTCAAGTCAATTCGATAACAAATGACGAAAACGGACGCATTTCTCTGGTTTTTACCACATATGAACACTTTTCACATTCTGCCATGCAACGCGGCTGCTAGTCCTCCTTTCATGCAAAATCTTAAGGTCCTAGGTCATGTCCAAGCCACCAAAGCCGGCTAAAAAGTGAATAATCGACAACTAAAACTTGAATTGTACTACTTCTAACTGGCTATTACTTCAACTTTGAAGTTTCTTCTGTGTTCTACTATGGTGCTTTTAGTGTCTCCGCATACCGCAGCACGCTACATAGCTTTGCAGACGATAAATGTAACCGTTTCAGAGAGAAGAGCGGCCAATGTGACGATCTGGCTTTAAGTCGATTCGATAACAAATGACGAAAACGGACGGATTTCTCAGGTTTTTACTACATATGAACACTTTTCACATTCTCCCGTGCAACGCGGCAGCTAGACCTCCTTTCATGCAAAATCTTAAGGTCCTAGGTCATGTAAAAGCCACCAAAGCCGGCTAAAAAGTGATTAATCGACAACTAAAACTTTAATTGTACTACTTCTTACTGGCTATCACATCAACATAGAAGCTTCTTCTGTGTTCCACTATGGTGCTTTTAGTGTTTCCGCATACCGCAGCACGCGACATAGCTTTGCAGACGATAAATGTAACCGTTTCAGAGAGAAGAGGGGCCAATGTGACGATCTGGCTTTAAGTCGATTCGATAACAAATGACGAAAACGGACGGATTTCTCAGGTTTTTACTACATATGAACACTTTTCACATTCTCCCGTGCAACGCGGCTGCTAGTCCTCCTTTCATGCGAAATCTTAAGGTCCTAGGTCATGTCCAAGCCACCAAAGCCGGCTAAAAAGTGAATAATCGACAACTAAATTTGAATTGAAATACTTCCTACTGGCTATTACTTCAACTTAGAAGCTTCTTCTGTGTTCTACTATGGTGCTTTTAGGGTTTCCGCATACTGCAGCACGCGACATAGCTTTGCAGACGATAAATGTAACCGTTTCAGAGAGAAGAGGGGCCAATGTGACGATCTGGCTTTAAGTCGATTCGATAACAAATGACGAAAACGGACGGATTTCTCAGGCTTTTACTACATATGAACACTTTTCACATTCTCCCGTGCAACGCGGCTGCTAGTCCTCCTTTCATGCAAAATCTTATTGTCCTAGGTCATGTCCAAGCCACCAAAGCCGGCTAAAAAGTGAATAATCGACAACTAAAACTTGAATTGTACTACTTCTAACTGGCTATTACTTCAACTTTGAAGTTTCTTCTGTGTTCTACTATGGTGCTTTTAGTGTCTCCGCATACCGCAGCACGCTACATAGCTTTGCAGACGATAAATGTAACCGTTTCAGAGAGAAGAGCGGCCAATGTGACGATCTGGCTTTAAGTCGATTCGATAACAAATGACGAAAACGGACGGATTTCTCAGGTTTTTACTACATATGAACACTTTTCACATTCTCCCGTGCAACGCGGCTGGTAGTCCTCCTTTCAGGCAAAATGTTAAGGTCCTAGGTGATGTCCAAGCCACCAAAGCCGGCTAAAATGTGAATAATCGACAACTAAAACTTGAATTGTATTTCTTCTTACTGGCTATTACTTCAACTTAGAAGCTTCTTCTGTGTTCTACTATGGTGCTTTTAGTGTCTCCGCATACCGCAGCACGCGACATAGCTTTGCAGACGATAAATGTAACCGTTTCAGAGAGAAGAGGGGCCAATGTGACGATCTTTCTTCAAGTCAATTCGATAACAAATGACGAAAACGGACGCATTTCTCTGGTTTTTACCACATATGAACACTTTTCACATTCTGCCATGCAACGCGGCTGCTAGTCCTCCTTTCATGCAAAATCTTAAGGTCCTAGGTCATGTCCAAGCCACCAAAGCCGGCTAAAAAGTGAATAATCGACAACTAAAACTTGAATTGTACTACTTCTAACTGGCTATTACTTCAACTTAGAAGCTTCTTCAGTGTTCTACTATGGTGCTTTTAGTGTCTCCGCATATCGCAGCACGCTACATAGCTTTGCAGACGATAAATGTAACCGTTTCAGAGAGCAGAGCGGCCAATGTGACGATCTGGCTTTAAGTCGATTCGATAACAAATGACGAAAACGGACGGATTTCTCAGGTTTTTACTACATATGAACACTTTTCACATTCTCCCGTGCAACGCGGCAGCTAGACCTCCTTTCATGCAAAATCTTAAGGTCCTAGGTCATGTAAAAGCCACCAAAGCCGGCTAAAAAGTGATTAATCGACAACTAAAACTTTAATTGTACTACTTCTTACTGGCTATCACATCAACATAGAAGCTTCTTCTGTGTTCTACTATGGTGCTTTTAGTGTTTCCGCATACCGCAGCACGCGACATAGCTTTGCAGACGATAAATGTAACCGTTTCAGAGAGAAGAGGGGCCAATGTGACGATCTGGCTTTAAGTCGATTCGATAACAAATGACGAAAACGGACGGATTTCTCAGGTTTTTACTACATATGAACACTTTTCACATTCTCCCGTGCAACGCGGCTGCTAGTCCTCCTTTCATGCGAAATCTTAAGGTCCTAGGTCATGTCCAAGCCACCAAAGCCGGCTAAAAAGTGAATAATCGACAACTAAATTTGAATTGAAATACTTCCTACTGGCTATTACTTCAACTTAGAAGCTTCTTCTGTGTTCTACTATGGTGCTTTTAGGGTTTCCGCATACTGCAGCACGCGACATAGCTTTGCAGACGATAAATGTAACCGTTTCAGAGAGAAGAGGGGCCAATGTGACGATCTGGCTTTAAGTCGATTCGATAACAAATGACGAAAACGGACGGATTTCTCAGGCTTTTACTACATATGAACACTTTTCACATTCTCCCGTGCAACGCGGCTGCTAGTCCTCCTTTCATGCAAAATCTTATGGTCCTAGGTCATGTCCAAGCCACCAAAGCCGGCTAAAAAGTGAATAATCGACAACTAAAACTTGAATTGTACTACTTCTTACTGGCTATTACTTCAACTTAGAAGCTTCTTCTGTGTTCTACTATGGTGCTTTTAGTGTCTCCGCATACCGCAGCACGCGACATAGCTTTGCAGACGATAATTGTAACCGTCTCAGAGAGAAAAGCGGCCAATGTGACGATCTGGCTTTAAGACGATTCGATAACAAATGACGAAAACGGACGGATTTCTCAGGTTTTTACTACATATGAACACTTTTCACATTCTCCCGTGCAACGCGGCTGTTAGTCCTCCTTTCATGCAAAATCTTATTATCCTAGGTCATGTCCAAGCCACCAAAGCCGGCTAAAAAGTGAATAATCGACAACTAAAACTTGAATTGTACTACTTCTTACTGGCTATTGCTTCAACTTAGAAGCTTCTTCAGTGTTCTACTATGGTGCTTTTAGTGTCTCCGCATACCACAGCAGGCGACATAGATTTGCAGACGATAAATGTAACCGTCTCAGAGAGAAAAGCAGCCAATGTGACGATCTGGCTTTAAGACGATTTGATAACAAATGACGAAAACGATGGATTTCTCAGGTTTTTACTACATATGAACACTTTTTACATTCTCCGGTGCAACGTGGCTGCTAGTCTTCCTTTCATGCAAAATTTTATGGTTCCACCTCATGTCCAAGCCACCAAAGCAGGCTAAAATGTGAATAATCGACAACTAAAACTTCAATTGCACTACTTCTTACTGGCTATTACTTCAACATAGAAGCTTCTTCAGTGTTCTACTATGGTGCTTTTAGTGTTTCCGCATACTGCTACACGCGACATAGCTTTGCAGACGATAAATGTAACCGTTTCAGAGAGTAGAGCTGCCAATGTGACTATGTGGCTTTAAGTCGATTCGATAACAAATGACGAAAACGGACGGATTTCTCAGGTATTTACTACATATGAACACTTTTCACATTCTCCCGTGCAACGCAGCTGCTAGTCCTCCTTTCATGCAAAATCTTATGGTCCTAGGTCATATCCAAGCCACCAAAGCCGGCTAAAAAGTGAGTAATCGACAACTAAAACTTGAATTGTACTACTTCTAACTGGCTATTACTTCAACTTTGAAGTTTCTTCTGTGTTCTACTATGGTGCTTTTAGTGTCTCCGCATACCGCAGCACGCTACATAGCTTTGCAGACGATAAATGTAACCGTTTCAGAGAGAAGAGCGGCCAATGTGACGATCTGGCTTTAAGTCGATTCGATAACAAATGACGAAAACGGACGGATTTCTCAGGTTTTTACTACATATGAACACTTTTCACATTCTCCCGTGCAACGCGGCTGGTAGTCCTCCTTTCAGGCAAAATGCTAAGGTCCTAGGTGATGTCCAAGCCACCAAAGCCGGCTAAAATGTGAATAATCGACAACTAAAACTTGAATTGTATTTCTTCTTACTGGCTATTACTTCAACTTAGAAGCTTCTAATAATTTCCGGGTATGCAGCCGGATCCCGTCGACATTCTGCCACGATATTTCGGCCCAGAGACGTCCGGCCATCATCAGGTGAGTACACAACTACTAGTTGTGTACTCACCTGATGATGGCCGGACGTCTCTGGGCCGAAATATCGTGGCAGAATGTCGACGGGATCCGGCTGCATACCCGGAAATTATTAGAAGAACAAATACGCCGGGAAAATTTCAGAAGTCACAACTTAGAAGCTTCTTCTGTGTTCTACTATGGTGCTTTTAGTGTCTCCGCATACCGCAGCACGCGACATAGCTTTGCAGACGATAAATGTAACCGTCTCAGAGAGAAAAGCGACCAATGTGACGATCTGGCTTCAAGTCAATTCGATAACAAATGACGAAAACGGACGCATTTCTCTGGTTTTTACCACATATGAACACTTTTCACATTCTGCCATGCAACGCGGCTGCTAGTCCTCCTTTCATGCAAAATCTTAAGGTCCTAGGTCATGTCCAAGCCACCAAAGCCGGCTAAAAAGTGAATAATCGACAACTAAAACTTGAATTGTACTACTTCTAACTGGCTATTACTTCAACTTTGAAGTTTCTTCTGTGTTCTACTATGGTGCTTTTAGTGTCTCCGCATACCGCAGCACGCTACATAGCTTTGCAGACGATAAATGTAACCGTTTCAGAGAGAAGAGCGGCCAATGTGACGATCTGGCTTTAAGTCGATTCGATAACAAATGACGAAAACGGACGGATTTCTCAGGTTTTTACTACATATGAACACTTTTCACATTCTCCCGTGCAACGCGGCAGCTAGACCTCCTTTCATGCAAAATCTGAAGGTCCTAGGTCATGTAAAAGCCACCAAAGCCGGCTAAAAAGTGAATAATCGACAACTAAAACTTTAATTGTACTACTTCTTACTGGCTATCACATCAACATAGAAGCTTCTTCTGTGTTCTACTATGGTGCTTTTAGTGTTTCCGCATACCGCAGCACGCGACATAGCTTTGCAGACGATAAATGTAACCGTTTCAGAGAGAAGAGGGGCCAATGTGACGATCTGGCTTTAAGTCGATTCGATAACAAATGACGAAAACGGACGGATTTCTCAGGTTTTTACTACATATGAACACTTTTCACATTCTCCCGTGCAACGCGGCTGCTAGTCCTCCTTTCATGCGAAATCTTAAGGTCCTAGGTCATGTCCAAGCCACCAAAGCCGGCTAAAAAGTGAATAATCGACAACTAAATTTGAATTGAAATACTTCCTACTGGCTATTACTTCAACTTAGAAGCTTCTTCTGTGTTCTACTATGGTGCTTTTAGGGTTTCCGCATACTGCAGCACGCGACATAGCTTTGCAGACGATAAATGTAACCGTTTCAGAGAGAAGAGGGGCCAATGTGACGATCTGGCTTTAAGTCGATTCGATAACAAATGACGAAAACGGACGGATTTCTCAGGCTTTTACTACATATGAACACTTTTCACATTCTCCCGTGCAACGCGGCTGCTAGTCCTCCTTTCATGCAAAATCTTATGGTCCTAGGTCATGTCCAAGCCACCAAAGCCGGCTAAAAAGTGAATAATCGACAACTAAAACTTGAATTGTACTACTTCTTACTGGCTATTATTTCAACTTAGAAGCTTCTTCTGTGTTCTACTATGGTGCTTTTAGTGTCTCCGCATACCGCAGCACGCGACATAGCTTTGCAGACGATAAGTGTAACCGTCTCAGAGAGAAAAGCGGCCAATGTGACGATCTGGCTTTAAGACGATTCGATAACAAATGACGAAAACGGACGGATTTCTCAGGTTTTTACTACATATGAACACTTTTCACATTCTCCCGTGCAACGCGGCTGTTAGTCCTCCTTTCATGCAAAATCTTATTATCCTAGGTCATGTCCAAGCCACCAAAGCCGGCTAAAAAGTGAATAATCGACAACTAAAACTTGAATTGTACTACTTCTTACTGGCTATTGCTTCAACTTAGAAGCTTCTTCAGTGTTCTACTATGGTGCTTTTAGTGTCTCCGCATACCACAGCAGGCGACATAGATTTGCAGACGATAAATGTAACCGTCTCAGAGAGAAAAGCAGCCAATGTGACGATCTGGCTTTAAGACGATTTGATAACAAATGACGAAAACGATGGATTTCTCAGGTTTTTACTACATATGAACACTTTTCACATTCTCCGGTGCAACGTGGCTGCTAGTCTTCCTTTCATGCAAAATTTTATGGTTCCACCTCATGTCCAAGCCACCAAAGCAGGCTAAAATGTGAATAATCGACAACTAAAACTTCAATTGCACTACTTCTTACTGGCTATTACTTCAACATAGAAGCTTCTTCAGTGTTCTACTATGGTGCTTTTAGTGTTTCCGCATACTGCTACACGCGACATAGCTTTGCAGACGATAAATGTAACCGTTTCAGAGAGTAGAGCGGCCAATGTGACTATGTGGCTTTAAGTCGATTCGATAACAAATGACGAAAACGGACGGATTTCTCAGGTATTTACTACATATGAACACTTTTCACATTCTCCCGTGCAACGCAGCTGCTAGTCCTCCTTTCATGTAAAATCTTATGGTCCTAGGTCATATCCAAGCCACCAAAGCCGGCTAAAAAGTGAATAATCGACAAGTAAAACTTGAATTGTACTACTTCTAACTGGCTATTACTTCAACTTTGAAGTTTCTTCTGTGTTCTACTATGGTGCTTTTAGTGTCTCCGCATACCGCAGCACGCTACATAGCTTTGCAGACGATAAATGTAACCGTTTCAGAGAGAAGAGCGGCCAATGTGACGATCTGGCTTTAAGTCGATTCGATAACAAATGACGAAAACGGACGGATTTCTCAAGTTTTTACTACATATGAACACTTTTCACATTCTCCCGTGCAACGCGGCTGGTAGTCCTCCTTTCAGGCAAAATGTTAAGGTCCTAGGTGATGTCCAAGCCACCAAAGCCGGCTAAAATGTGAATAATCGACAACTAAAACTTGAATTGTATTTCTTCTTACTGGCTATTACTTCAACTTAGAAGCTTCTTCTGTGTTCTACTATGGTGCTTTTAGTGTCTCCGCATACCGCAGCACGCGACATAGCTTTGCAGACGATAAATGTAACCGTCTCAGAGAGAAAAGCGGCCAATGTGACGATCTGGCTTCAAGTCAATTCGATAACAAATGACGAAAACGGACGCATTTCTCTGGTTTTTACCACATATGAACACTTTTCACATTCTGCCATGCAACGCGGCTGCTAGTCCTCCTTTCATGCAAAATCTTAAGGTCCTAGGTCATGTCCAAGCCACCAAAGCCGGCTAAAAAGTGAATAATCGACAACTAAAACTTGAATTGTACTACTTCTAACTGGCTATTACTTCAACTTTGAAGTTTCTTCTGTGTTCTACTATGGTGCTTTTAGTGTCTCCGCATACCGCAGCACGCTACATAGCTTTGCAGACGATAAATGTAACCGTTTCAGAGAGAAGAGCGGCCAATGTGACGATCTGGCTTTAAGTCGATTCGATAACAAATGACGAAAACGGACGGATTTCTCAGGTTTTTACTACATATGAACACTTTTCACATTCTCCCGTGCAACGCGGCAGCTAGACCTCCTTTCATGCAAAATCTTAAGGTCCTAGGTCATGTAAAAGCCACCAAAGCCGGCTAAAAAGTGAATAATCGACAACTAAAACTTTAATTGTACTACTTCTTACTGGCTATCACATCAACATAGAAGCTTCTTCTGTGTTCTACTATGGTGCTTTTAGTGTTTCCGCATACCGCAGCACGCGACATAGCTTTGCAGACGATAAATGTAACCGTTTCAGAGAGAAGAGGGGCCAATGTGACGATCTGGCTTTAAGTCGATTCGATAACAAATGACGAAAACGGACGGATTTCTCAGGTTTTTACTACATATGAACACTTTTCACATTCTCCCGTGCAACGCGGCTGCTAGTCCTCCTTTCATGCGAAATCTTAAGGTCCTAGGTCATGTCCAAGCCACCAAAGCCGGCTAAAAAGTGAATAATCGACAACTAAATTTCAATTGAAATACTTCCTACTGGCTATTACTTCAACTTAGAAGCTTCTTCTGAGTTCTACTATGGTGCTTTTAGGGTTTCCGCATACTGCAGCACGCGACATAGCTTTGCAGACGATAAATGTAACCGTTTCAGAGAGAAGAGGGGCCAATGTGACGATCTGGCTTTAAGTCGATTGGATAACAAATGACGAAAACGGACGGATTTCTCAGGCTTTTACTACGTATGAACACTTTTCACATTCTCCCGTGCAACGCGGCTGCTAGTCCTCCTTTCATGCAAAATCTTATGGTCCTAGGTCATGTCCAAGCCACCAAAGCCGGCTAAAAAGTGAATAATCGACAACTAAAACTTGAATTGTACTACTTCTTACTGGCTATTATTTCAACTTAGAAGCTTCTTCTGTGTTCTACTATGGTGCTTTTAGTGTCTCCGCATACCGCAGCACGCGACATAGCTTTGCAGACGATAAATGTAACCGTCTCAGAGAGAAAAGCGGCCAATGTGACGATCTGGCTTGAAGACGATTCGATAACAAATGACGAAAACGGACGGATTTCTCAGGTTTTTACTACATATGAACACTTTTCACATTCTCCCGTGCAACGCGGCTGTTAGTCCTCCTTTCATGCAAAATCTTATTATCCTAGGTCATGTCCAAGCCACCAAATCCGGCTAAAAAGTGAATAATCGACAACTAAAACTTGAATTGTACTACTTCTTACTGGCTATTGCTTCAACTTAGAAGCTTCTTCAGTGTTCTACTATGGTGCTTTTAGTGTCTCCGCATACCACAGCAGGCGACATAGATTTGCAGACGATAAATGTAACCGTCTCAGAGAGAAAAGCAGCCAATGTGACGATCTGGCTTTAAGACGATTTGATAACAAATGACGAAAACGATGGATTTCTCAGGTTTTTACTACATATGAACACTTTTCACATTCTCCGGTGCAACGTGGCTGCTAGTCTTCCTTTCATGCAAAATTTTATGGTTCCACCTCATGTCCAAGCCACCAAAGCAGGCTAAAATGTGAATAATCGACAACTAAAACTTCAATTGCACTACTTCTTACTGGCTATTACTTCAACATAGAAGCTTCTTCAGTGTTCTACTATGGTGCTTTTAGTGTTTCCGCATACTGCTACACGCGACATAGCTTTGCAGACGATAAATGTAACCGTTTCAGAGAGTAGAGCGGCCAATGTGACTATGTGGCTTTAAGTCCATTCGATAACAAATGACGAAAACGGACGGATTTCTCAGGTTTTTACTACATATGAACACTTTTCACATTCTCCCGTGCAACGCGGCAGCTAGACCTCCTTTCATGCAAAATCTGAAGGTCCTAGGTCATGTAAAAGCCACCAAAGCCGGCTAAAAAGTGAATAATCGACAACTAAAACTTTAATTGTACTACTTCTTACTGGCTATCACATCAACATAGAAGCTTCTTCTGTGTTCTACTATGGTGCTTTTAGTGTTTCCGCATACCGCAGCACGCGACATAGCTTTGCAGACGATAAATGTAACCGTTTCAGAGAGAAGAGGGGCCAATGTGACGATCTGGCTTTAAGTCGATTCGATAACAAATGACGAAAACGGACGGATTTCTCAGGTTTTTACTACATATGAACACTTTTCACATTCTCCCGTGCAACGCGGCTGCTAGTCCTCCTTTCATGCGAAATCTTAAGGTCCTAGGTCATGTCCAAGCCACCAAAGCCGGCTAAAAAGTGAATAATCGACAACTAAATTTGAATTGAAATACTTCCTACTGGCTATTACTTCAACTTAGAAGCTTCTTCTGTGTTCTACTATGGTGCTTTTAGGGTTTCCGCATACTGCAGCACGCGACATAGCTTTGCAGACGATAAATGTAACCGTTTCAGAGAGAAGAGGGGCCAATGTGACGATCTGGCTTTAAGTCGATTCGATAACAAATGACGAAAACGGACGGATTTCTCAGGCTTTTACTACATATGAACACTTTTCACATTCTCCCGTGCAACGCGGCTGCTAGTCCTCCTTTCATGCAAAATCTTATGGTCCTAGGTCATGTCCAAGCCACCAAAGCCGGCTAAAAAGTGAATAATCGACAACTAAAACTTGAATTGTACTACTTCTTACTGGCTATTATTTCAACTTAGAAGCTTCTTCTGTGTTCTACTATGGTGCTTTTAGTGTCTCCGCATACCGCAGCACGCGACATAGCTTTGCAGACGATAAGTGTAACCGTCTCAGAGAGAAAAGCGGCCAATGTGACGATCTGGCTTTAAGACGATTCGATAACAAATGACGAAAACGGACGGATTTCTCAGGTTTTTACTACATATGAACACTTTTCACATTCTCCCGTGCAACGCGGCTGTTAGTCCTCCTTTCATGCAAAATCTTATTATCCTAGGTCATGTCCAAGCCACCAAAGCCGGCTAAAAAGTGAATAATCGACAACTAAAACTTGAATTGTACTACTTCTTACTGGCTATTGCTTCAACTTAGAAGCTTCTTCAGTGTTCTACTATGGTGCTTTTAGTGTCTCCGCATACCACAGCAGGCGACATAGATTTGCAGACGATAAATGTAACCGTCTCAGAGAGAAAAGCAGCCAATGTGACGATCTGGCTTTAAGACGATTTGATAACAAATGACGAAAACGATGGATTTCTCAGGTTTTTACTACATATGAACACTTTTCACATTCTCCGGTGCAACGTGGCTGCTAGTCTTCCTTTCATGCAAAATTTTATGGTTCCACCTCATGTCCAAGCCACCAAAGCAGGCTAAAATGTGAATAATCGACAACTAAAACTTCAATTGCACTACTTCTTACTGGCTATTACTTCAACATAGAAGCTTCTTCAGTGTTCTACTATGGTGCTTTTAGTGTTTCCGCATACTGCTACACGCGACATAGCTTTGCAGACGATAAATGTAACCGTTTCAGAGAGTAGAGCGGCCAATGTGACTATGTGGCTTTAAGTCGATTCGATAACAAATGACGAAAACGGACGGATTTCTCAGGTATTTACTACATATGAACACTTTTCACATTCTCCCGTGCAACGCAGCTGCTAGTCCTCCTTTCATGTAAAATCTTATGGTCCTAGGTCATATCCAAGCCACCAAAGCCGGCTAAAAAGTGAATAATCGACAAGTAAAACTTGAATTGTACTACTTCTAACTGGCTATTACTTCAACTTTGAAGTTTCTTCTGTGTTCTACTATGGTGCTTTTAGTGTCTCCGCATACCGCAGCACGCTACATAGCTTTGCAGACGATAAATGTAACCGTTTCAGAGAGAAGAGCGGCCAATGTGACGATCTGGCTTTAAGTCGATTCGATAACAAATGACGAAAACGGACGGATTTCTCAAGTTTTTACTACATATGAACACTTTTCACATTCTCCCGTGCAACGCGGCTGGTAGTCCTCCTTTCAGGCAAAATGTTAAGGTCCTAGGTGATGTCCAAGCCACCAAAGCCGGCTAAAATGTGAATAATCGACAACTAAAACTTGAATTGTATTTCTTCTTACTGGCTATTACTTCAACTTAGAAGCTTCTTCTGTGTTCTACTATGGTGCTTTTAGTGTCTCCGCATACCGCAGCACGCGACATAGCTTTGCAGACGATAAATGTAACCGTCTCAGAGAGAAAAGCGGCCAATGTGACGATCTGGCTTCAAGTCAATTCGATAACAAATGACGAAAACGGACGCATTTCTCTGGTTTTTACCACATATGAACACTTTTCACATTCTGCCATGCAACGCGGCTGCTAGTCCTCCTTTCATGCAAAATCTTAAGGTCCTAGGTCATGTCCAAGCCACCAAAGCCGGCTAAAAAGTGAATAATCGACAACTAAAACTTGAATTGTACTACTTCTAACTGGCTATTACTTCAACTTTGAAGTTTCTTCTGTGTTCTACTATGGTGCTTTTAGTGTCTCCGCATACCGCAGCACGCTACATAGCTTTGCAGACGATAAATGTAACCGTTTCAGAGAGAAGAGCGGCCAATGTGACGATCTGGCTTTAAGTCGATTCGATAACAAATGACGAAAACGGACGGATTTCTCAGGTTTTTACTACATATGAACACTTTTCACATTCTCCCGTGCAACGCGGCAGCTAGACCTCCTTTCATGCAAAATCTTAAGGTCCTAGGTCATGTAAAAGCCACCAAAGCCGGCTAAAAAGTGAATAATCGACAACTAAAACTTTAATTGTACTACTTCTTACTGGCTATCACATCAACATAGAAGCTTCTTCTGTGTTCTACTATGGTGCTTTTAGTGTTTCCGCATACCGCAGCACGCGACATAGCTTTGCAGACGATAAATGTAACCGTTTCAGAGAGAAGAGGGGCCAATGTGACGATCTGGCTTTAAGTCGATTCGATAACAAATGACGAAAACGGACGGATTTCTCAGGTTTTTACTACATATGAACACTTTTCACATTCTCCCGTGCAACGCGGCTGCTAGTCCTCCTTTCATGCGAAATCTTAAGGTCCTAGGTCATGTCCAAGCCACCAAAGCCGGCTAAAAAGTGAATAATCGACAACTAAATTTCAATTGAAATACATCCTACTGGCTATTACTTCAACTTAGAAGCTTCTTCTGAGTTCTACTATGGTGCTTTTAGGGTTTCCGCATACTGCAGCACGCGACATAGCTTTGCAGACGATAAATGTAACCGTTTCAGAGAGAAGAGGGGCCAATGTGACGATCTGGCTTTAAGTCGATTGGATAACAAATGACGAAAACGGACGGATTTCTCAGGCTTTTACTACGTATGAACACTTTTCACATTCTCCCGTGCAACGCGGCTGCTAGTCCTCCTTTCATGCAAAATCTTATGGTCCTAGGTCATGTCCAAGCCACCAAAGCCGGCTAAAAAGTGAATAATCGACAACTAAAACTTGAATTGTACTACTTCTTACTGGCTATTATTTCAACTTAGAAGCTTCTTCTGTGTTCTACTATGGTGCTTTTAGTGTCTCCGCATACCGCAGCACGCGACATAGCTTTGCAGACGATAAATGTAACCGTCTCAGAGAGAAAAGCGGCCAATGTGACGATCTGGCTTGAAGACGATTCGATAACAAATGACGAAAACGGACGGATTTCTCAGGTTTTTACTACATATGAACACTTTTCACATTCTCCCGTGCAACGCGGCTGTTAGTCCTCCTTTCATGCAAAATCTTATTATCCTAGGTCATGTCCAAGCCACCAAATCCGGCTAAAAAGTGAATAATCGACAACTAAAACTTGAATTGTACTACTTCTTACTGGCTATTGCTTCAACTTAGAAGCTTCTTCAGTGTTCTACTATGGTGCTTTTAGTGTCTCCGCATACCACAGCAGGCGACATAGATTTGCAGACGATAAATGTAACCGTCTCAGAGAGAAAAGCAGCCAATGTGACGATCTGGCTTTAAGACGATTTGATAACAAATGACGAAAACGATGGATTTCTCAGGTTTTTACTACATATGAACACTTTTCACATTCTCCGGTGCAACGTGGCTGCTAGTCTTCCTTTCATGCAAAATTTTATGGTTCCACCTCATGTCCAAGCCACCAAAGCAGGCTAAAATGTGAATAATCGACAACTAAAACTTCAATTGCACTACTTCTTACTGGCTATTACTTCAACATAGAAGCTTCTTCAGTGTTCTACTATGGTGCTTTTAGTGTTTCCGCATACTGCTACACGCGACATAGCTTTGCAGACGATAAATGTAACCGTTTCAGAGAGTAGAGCGGCCAATGTGACTATGTGGCTTTAAGTCCATTCGATAACAAATGACGAAAACGGACGGATTTCTCAGGTATTTACTACATATGAACACTTTTCACATTCTCCCGTGCAACGCAGCTGCTAGTCCTCCTTTCATGTAAAATCTTATGGTCCTAGGTCATATCCAAGCCACCAAAGCCGGCTAAAAAGTGAATAATCGACAACTAAAACTTGAATTGTACTACTTCTAACTGGCTATTACTTCAACTTTGAAGTTTCTTCTGTGTTCTACTATGGTGCTTTTAGTGTCTCCGCATACCGCAGCACGCTACATAGCTTTGCAGACGATAAATGTAACCGTTTCAGAGAGAAGAGCGGCCAATGTGACGATCTGGCTTTAAGTCGATTCGATAACAAATGACGAAAACGGACGGATTTCTCAGGTTTTTACTACATATGAACACTTTTCACATTCTCCCGTGCAACGCGGCTGGTAGTCCTCCTTTCAGGCAAAATGTTAAGGTCCTAGGTGATGTCCAAGCCACCAAAGCCGGCTAAAATGTGAATAATCGACAACTAAAACTTGAATTGTATTTCTTCTTACTGGCTATTACTTCAACTTAGAAGCTTCTTCTGTGTTCTACTATGGTGCTTTTAGTGTCTCCGCATACCGCAGCACGCGACATAGCTTTGCAGACGATAAATGTAACCGTCTCAGAGAGAAAAGCGGCCAATGTGACGATCTGGCTTCAAGTCAATTCGATAACAAATGACGAAAACGGACGCATTTCTCTGGTTTTTACCACATATGAACACTTTTCACATTCTGCCATGCAACGCGGCTGCTAGTCCTCCTTTCATGCAAAATCTTAAGGTCCTAGGTCATGTAAAAGCCACCAAAGCCGGCTAAAAAGTGAATAATCGACAACTAAAACTTCAATTGTACTACTTCTAACTGGCTATTACTTCAACTTTGAAGTTTCTTCTGTGTTCTACTATGGTGCTTTTAGTGTCTCCGCATACCGCAGCACGCTACATAGCTTTGCAGACGATAAATGTAACCGTTTCAGAGAGAAGAGCGGCCAATGTGACGATCTGGCTTTAAGTCGATTCGATAACAAATGACGAAAACGGACGGATTTCTCAGGTTTTTACTACATATGAACACTTTTCACATTCTCCCGTGCAACGCGGCAGCTAGACCTCCTTTCATGCAAAATCTTAAGGTCCTAGGTCATGAAAAAGCCACCAAAGCCGGCTAAAAAGTGAATAATCGACAACTAAAACTTTAATTGTACTACTTCTTACTGGCTATCACATCAACATAGAAGCTTCTTCTGTGTTCTACTATGGTGCTTTTAGGGTTTCCGCATACTGCAGCACGCGACATAGCTTTGCAGACGATAAATGTAACCGTTTCAGAGAGAAGAGGAGCCAATGTGACGATCTGGCTTTAAGTCGATTCGATAACAAATGACGAAAACGGACGGATTTCTCAGGCTTTTACTACATATGAACACTTTTCACATTCTCCCGTGCAACGCGGCTGCTAGTCCTCCCTTCATGCAAAATCTTATGGTCCTAGGTCATGTCCAAGCCACCAAAGCCGGCTAAAAAGTGAATAATCGACAACTAAAACTTGAATTGTACTACTTCTTACTGGCTATTACTTCAACTTAGAAGCTTCTTCTGTGTTCTACTATGGTGCTTTTAGTGTCTCCGCATACCGCAGCACGCGACATAGCTTTGCAGACGATAAATGTAACCGTCTCAGAGAGAAAAGCGGCCAATGTGACGAACTGGCTTTAAGTCGATTCGATAACAAATGACGAAAACGGACGGATTTCTCAGGTTTTTACTACATATGAACTCTTTTCACTTTCTCCCATGCAACACGGCAACTAGTCCTCCTTTCATGCAAAATCTTATGGTCCTAGGTCATGTCCAAGCCACCAAAGCCGGCTAAAATGTGAATAATCGACAACTTAAACTTAAATTGTACTACTTCTTACTGGCTATTACTTCAACTTAGAAGCTTCTTCTGTTTTCTACTATGGTGCTTTTAGTGTCTCCGCAGACCGCAGCACGCGACATAGCTTTGCAGACGATAAATGTAACAGTCTCAGAGAGAAAAGCAGCCAATGTGACTATGTGGCTTTAATTCGATTCGATAACAAATGACGAAAACGGACGCATTTTTCAGGTTTTTACTACATATGACCACTTTTCACATTCTCCCGTGCAACGTGGCTGCTAGTCTTCCTTTCATGCAAAATCTTATGGTTCCACCTCATATCCAAGCCACCAAAGCCGGCTAAAAAGTGAATAATCGACAACTAAAACTTCAATTGTACTACTTCTTACTATCTATTACTTCAACATAGAAGCTTCTTCTGTGTTCTAATGTGGTGCTTTTAGTGTTTCCGCATAACGCAGCACGCGACATAGCTTTGTAGACGATAAATGTAACCGTTTCAGAGAGAAGAGCGGCCAATGTGACGATCTGGCATAAGTCGATTCGATAACAAATGACGAAAACGGACGGATTTCTCAGATTTTTACTACATATGAACACTTTTCACATTCTCCCATGCAACGCGGCTGCTAGTCCTCCTTTCATGCAAAATCTTAAGGTCCTAGGTCATGTCCAAGCCAACAAAGCCTGCTAAAATGTGAATAATCGACAACTAAAACTTGAATTGTATTACTTCTTACTGGCTATTACTTCAACTTAGAAGCTTCTTCTGTGTTCTACTATGGTGCTTTTAGTGTCTCCGCATACCGCAGCACGCGACATAGCGTTGCAGACGATAAATGTAACCGTCTCAGAGAGAAAAGGGGCCAGTGTGACGATCTGCCTTTAAGTCGATTCGATAACAAATGACGAAAACGGACGGATTTCTCAGGTTTTTACTACATATGAACACTTTTCACATTCTCCCGTGCAACGCGGCTGTTAGTCCTCCTTTCATGCAAAATCGTATGGTCCTAGGTCATGTCCAAGCCACCAAAGCCGGCTAAAAAGTGAATAATCGACAACTAAAACTTCAATTGTACTACTTCTTTCTGGCTATTGCTTCAACTTAGAAGCTTCTTCAGTGTTCTACTATGGTGCTTTTAGTGTCTCCGCATACCGCAGCACGCGACATAGCTTTGCAGACGATAAATGTAACCGTCTCAGAGAGAAAAGCGGCCAATGTGACGATCTGGCTTTAAGACGATTCGATAACAAATGACGAAAACGGACGGATTTCTCAGGTTTTTACTACATATGAACACTTTTCACATTCTCCCGTGCAACGCGGCTGTAAGTCCTCCTTTCATGCAAAATCTTATTATCCTAGGTCATGTCCAAGCCACCAAAGCCGGCTAAAAAGTGAATAATCGACAACTAAAACTTCAATTGTACTACTTCTTACTGGCTATTGCTTCAACTTAGAAGCTTCTTCAGTGTTCTACTATGGTGCTTTTAGTGTCTCCGCATACCACAGCAGGCGACATAGATTTGCAGACGATAAGTGTAACCGTTTCAGAGAGAAGAGCGGTTATGTGACGATCTGGCTTTAAGTCGATTCGATAACAAATGACGAAAACGGACGGATTTCTCAGGTTTTTACTACATATGAACACTTTTTATATTCCCCCGTGCAACGCGGCTGCCAGTCCTCCTTTCATGCAAAATCTTAACGTCCTAGGTGATGTCCGAGCTACCAATGCCGGTAAAAAGTGAATAATCGACAAGTAAAACTTGAATTGTACTACTTATTACTGGCTATTACTTCAACTTAGAAGCTTCTTCTGTGTTCTACTATGGTGCGTTTAGTGTCTCCGCATACCGCAGCACGCGACATAGCTTTGCAGACGATAAATGTAACCGTCTCAGAGAGAAAAGCGGCCAATTTGACGATCTGGCTTTAAGTCGATTCGATAACAAATGACGAAAACGGACGGATTTCTCAGGTTTTTACTACATATGAACACTTTTCACATTCTCCCATGCAACGCGGATGCTAGTCCTCCTTTCATGCAAAATCTTAACGTCCTAGGTCATGTCCAAGCCACCAAAGCCGGCTAAAAAGTGAATAATCACCAACTAAAACTTGAATTGTACTACTTCTTACTGGCTATTACTTCAACTTAGAAGCATCTTCTGTGTTCTTCTATGGTGCTTTTAGTGTCTCCGCATACCGCAGCACGCGACATAGCTTTGCAGACAATAAATGTAACCTTCTCAGAGAGAAAGGCGGCCAATGTGACGATCTGGCTTTAAGTCGATTCGATAACAAATGACGAAAACGGACGGATTTCTCAGGTTTTTACTACATATGAACAAATTTCACATTCTCCCGTGCAACGCGGCTGCAAGTACTCCTTTCATGCAAATTCTTAAGGTCCTTGGTCATGTCCAAGCCACCAAAGCCGGCTAAAAAGTGAATAATCGACAACTAAAACTTGAATTGTACTACTTCTTACTGGCTATTACTTCAACTTAGAAGCTTCTTCTGTGTTCTACTATGGTGCTTTTAGTGTCTCCGAATACCGCAGCACGCGACATAGCTATGCAGACAATAAATGTAACCTTCTCAGAGAGAAAAGCGGCCAATGTGACGATCTGGCTTTAAGTCGATTCGATAACAAATGACGAAAACGGACGGGTTTCTCAGGTTTTTACTACATATGAACACTTTTCACATTCTCCCGTGCAACGCGGCTGCCAGTCCTCCTTTCATGCAAAATCTTAAGGTCCTAGGTCATGTCCAAGCCACCAAAGTCATCTAAAAAGTGAATAATCGACAACTAAACATTGAATTGTACTACTTCTTACTGGCTATTACTTCAACTTAGAAGCTTCTTCTGTGTTCTACTATGGTGCTTTTAGTGTTTCTGCAGACCGCAGCACGCGACATAGCTTTGCAGACGATAAATGTAACAGTCTCAGAGAGAAAAGCGGCCAATGTGACGATCTGGCTTTAAGTCGATTCGATAAAAAATGACGAAAACGGACGGATTTCTCAGGTTTTTACTACATATGAACACTTTTCACTTTCTCCCGTGCAACGTGGCTGCTAGTCTTCCTTTCACTCAAAATCTTATGGTTCCACCTCATGTCCAAGCAACCAAAGCCGGCTAAAAAGTGAATAATCGACAACTAAAACATCAATTGTACTACTTCTTACTGGCTATTACTTCAACATAGAAGCTTCTTCTGTGTTCTACTATGGTGCTTTTAGTGTTTCTGCATATCGCAGCACGCGACATAGCTTTGTAGACGATAAATGTAACCGTTTCAGAGAGAAGAGCAGCCAATGTGACGATCTGGCTTTAAGTCGATTCGATAACAAATGACGAAAACGGACGGATTTCTCAGGTTTTTACTACATATGAACACTTTTCACTTTCTCCCGTGCAACGTGGCTGCTAGTCTTCCTTTCATGCAAAATCTTATGGTTCCACCTCATGTCCAAGCCACCAAAGCCGGCTAAAAAGTGAATAATCGACAACTAAAACATCAATTGTACTACTTCTTACTGGCTATTACTTCAACATAGAAGCTTCTTCTGTGTTCTACTATGGTGCTTTTAGTGTTTCTGCAAAACGCAGCACGCGACATAGCTTTGTAGACGATAAATGTAAACGTCCCAGAGAGAAAAGCGGCCAATGTGACGATCTGGCTTTAAGTCGATTCGATAACAAATGACGAAAACGGACGGATTTCCTAGGTTTTTACTACATATGAACACTTTTCACATTCTGCCATGCAACTCGGCTGCTAGTCCTCCTTTCATGCAAAATCTTAAGGTCCTAGGTCATGTCCAGGCCACCAAAGCTAAAAAGTGAATAAACGACAACTAAAAATTCAATTGTGCTACTTCTTACTTTCTTTTACTTCAACTTAAAAGCTTCTTCTGTGTTCTCCTATGGTGCTTTTAGTGTCTCCGCAGACCGCAGCACGCGACATAGCTTTGCAGACGATAAATGTAACCGTCTCAGAGAGAAAAGCGGCCAATGTGACGAACTGGCTTTAAGTCGATTCGATAACAAATGACGAAAACGGACGGATTTCTCAGGTTTTTACTACATATGAACTCTTTTCACTTTCTCCCATGCAACGCGGCAACTAGTCCTCCTTTCATGCAAAATCTTATGGTCCTAGGTCATGTCCAAGCCACCAAAGCCGGCTAAAATGTGAATAATCGACAACTAAAACTTAAATTGTACTACTTCTTACTGGCTATTACTTCAACTTAGAAGCTTCTTCTGTGTTCTCCTATGGTGCTTTTAGTGTCTCCGCAGACCGCAGCACGCGACATAGCTTTGCAGACGATAAATGTAACAGTCTCAGAGAGAAAAGCAGCCAATGTGACTATGTGGCTTTAATTCGATTCGATAACAAATGACGAAAACGGACGCATTTTTCAGGTTTTTACTACATATGACCACTTTTCACATTCTCCCGTGCAACGTGGCTGCTAGTCTTCCTTTCATGCAAAATCTTATGGTTCCACCTCATATCCAAGCCACCAAAGCCGGCTAAAATGTGAATAATCGACAACTAAAACTTCAATTGTACTACTTCTTACTATCTATTACTTCAACATAGAAGCTTCTTCTGTGTTCTATTATGGTGCTTTTAGTGTTTCCGCATAACGCAGCACGCGACATAGCTTTGTAGACGATAAATGTAACCGTTTCAGAGAGAAGAGCGGCCAATGTGACGATCTGGCTTAAAGTCGATTCGATAACAAATGACGAAAACGGACGGATTTCTCAGGTTTTTACTACATATGAACACTTTTCACATTCTCCCGTGCAACGCGGCTGCTAGTCCTCCTTTCATGCAAAATCTAAGGTCCTAGGTCATGTCCAAGCCACCAAAGCCTGCTAAAATGTGAATAATCGACAACTAAAACTTGAATTGTATTACTTCTTACTGGCTATTACTTCAACTTAGAAGCTTCTTCTGTGTTCTACTATGGTGCTTTTAGTGTCTCCGCATACCGCAGCACGCGACATAGCGTTGCAGACGATAAATGTAACCGTCTCAGAGAGAAAAGGGGCCAGTGTGACGATCTGCCTTTAAGTCGATTCGATAACAAATGACGAAAACGGACGGATTTCTCAGGTTTTTACTACATATGAACACTTTTCACATTCTCCCGTGCAACGCGGCTGTAAGTCCTCCTTTCATGCAAAATCTTATTATCCTAGGTCATGTCCAAGCCACCAAAGCCGGCTAAAAAGTGAATAATCGACAACTAAAACTTCAATTGTACTACTTCTTACTGGCTATTGCTTCAACTTAGAAGCTTCTTCAGTGTTCTACTATGGTGCTTTTAGTGTCTCCGCATACCACAGCAGGCGACATAGATTTGCAGACGATAAGTGTAACCGTTTCAGAGAGAAGAGCGGTTATGTGACGATCTGGCTTTAAGTCGATTCGATAACAAATGACGAAAACGGACGGATTTCTCAGGTTTTTACTACATATGAACACTTTTCACATTCTCCCATACAACGCGGCTGCTAGACCTCCTTTCATGCAAAATCTTAAGGTCCTAGGTCATGTAAAAGCCGCCAAAGCCGGCTAAAAAGTGAATAATCGATAACTAAAACTTGAATTGCACTACTTCTTACTGGCTATTACTTCAACTTAGAAGCTTCTTCTGTATTCTACTATGGTGCTTTTAGTGTCTCCGCATACCGCAGCATGCGACATAGCTTTGCAGACGATAAATGTAACCGTCTCAGAGAGAAAAGCGGCCAAATTGACGATCTGGCTTTAAGTCGATTCGATAACAAATGACGAAAACTGACGGATTTCCCAGGTTTTTACTACATATGAACAGTTTTCACATTCTCCCGAGCAACGCGGCTGCTAGTCCTCCTTTCATGCAAAATCTTAAGTTGCTAGGTCATGTCCAAGCCACCAAAGCCGGCTAAAATGTGAATAATCGACAACTAAAACTTGAATTGTATTACTTCTTACTGGCTTTACTTCAACTTAGAAGCTTCTTCTGCGTTCTACTATGGTGCTTTTAGTGTCTCCGCATACCGCAGCACGCGACATAGTTTTGCAGATGATAAATGTAACCTTCTCAGTGAGAAAGGCGGCCAATGTGACGATCTGGCTTTAAGTCGATGCGATAACAAATGACGAAAACGGACGGATTTCCTAGGTTTTTACTACATATGAACACTTTTCACATTCTGCCATGCAACTCGGCTGCTAGTCCTCCTTTCATGCAAAATCTTAAGGTCCTAGGTCATGTCCAGGCCACCAAAGCTAAAAAGTGAATAAACGACAACTAAAACTTCAATTGTGCTACTTCTTACTTTCTTTTACTTCAACTTAAAAGCTTCTTCTGTGTTCTCCTATGGTGCTTTTAGTGTCTCCGCAGACCGCAGCACGCGACATAGCTTTGCAGACGATAAATGTAACCGTCTCAGAGAGAAAAGCGGCCAATGTGACGAACTGGCTTTAAGTCGATTCGATAACAAATGACGAAAACGGATGGATTTCTCAGGTTTTTACTACATATGAACTCTTTTCACTTTCTCCCATGCAACGCGGCAACTAGTCCTCCTTTCATGCAAAATCTTATGGTCCTAGGTCATGTCCAAGCCACCAAAGCCGGCTAAAATGTGAATAATCGACAACTAAAACTTAAATTGTACTACTTCTTACTGGCTATTACTTCAACTTAGAATCTTCTTCTGTGTTCTCCTATGGTGCTTTTAGTGTCTCCGCAGACCGCAGCACGCGACATAGCTTTGCAGACGATAAATGTAACAGTCTCAGAGAGAAAAGCAGCCAATGTGACTATGTGGCTTTAATTCGATTCGATAACAAATGACGAAAACGGACGCATTTTTCAGGTTTTTACTACATATGACCACTTTTCACATTCTCCCGTGCAACGTGGCTGCTAGTCTTCCTTTCATGCAAAATCTCATGGTTCCACCTCATATCCAAGCCACCAAAGCCGGCTAAAAAGTGAATAATCGACAACTAAAACTTCAATTGTACTACTTCTTACTATCTATTACTTCAACATAGAAGCTTCTTCTGTGTTCTGTTATGGTGCTTTTAGTGTTTCCGCATAACTCAGCACGCGACATAGCTTTGTAGACGATAAATGTAACCGTTTCAGAGAGATGAGCGGCCAATGTGACGATCTGGCTTAAAGTCGATTCGATAACAAATGACGAAAACGGACGGATTTCTCAGGTTTTTACTACATATGAACACTTTTCACATTCTCCCGTGCAACGCGGCTGCTAGTCCTCCTTTCATGCAAAATCTTAAGGTCCTAGGTCATGTCCAAGCCACCAAAGCCTGCTAAAATGTGAATAATCGACAACTAAAACTTGAATTGTATTACTTCTTACTGGCTATTACTTCAACTTAGAAGCTTCTTCTGTGTTCTACTATGGTGCTTTTAGTGTCTCCGCATACCGCAGCACGCGACATAGCGTTGCAGACGATAAATGTAACCGTCTCAGAGAGAAAAGGGGCCAGTGTGACGATCTGCCTTTAAGTCGATTCGAAAACAAATGACGAAAACGGACGGATTTCTCAGGTTTTTACTACATATGAACACTTTTCACATTCTCCCGTGCAACGCGGCTGTAAGTCCTCCTTTCATGCAAAATCTTATTATCCTAGTTCATGTCCAAGCCGCCAAAGCCGGCTAAAAAGTGAATAATCGACAACTAAAACTTCAATTGTACTACTTCTTACTGGCTATTGCTTCAACTTAGAAGCTTCTTCAGTGTTCTACTATGGTGCTTTTAGTGTCTCCGCATACCGCAGCATGCGACATAGCGTTGCAGACGATAAATGTAACCGTCTCAGAGAGAAAAGCGGCCAAATTGACGATCTGGCTTTAAGTCGATTCGATAACAAATGACGAAAACTGACGGATTTCTCAGGTTTTTACTACATATGAACAGTTTTCACATTCTCCCGAGCAACGCGGCTGCTAGTCCTCCTTTCATGCAAAATCTTAAGGTGCTAGGTCATGTCCAAGCCACCAAAGCACGGCTAAAATGTGAATAATCGACAACGAAAACTTGAATTGTATTACTTCTTACTGGCTATTACTTCAACTTAGAAGCTTCTTCTGCGTTCTACTATGGTGCTTTTAGTGTCTCCGCATACCGCAGCACGCGACATAGTTTTGCAGATGATAAATGTAACCTTCTCAGTGAGAAAGGCGGCCAATGTGACGATCTGGCTTTAAGTCGATTCGATAACAAATGACGAAAACGGACGGATTTCCTAGGTTCTTACTACATATGAAAACTTTTCACATTCTGCCATGCAACTCGGCTGCTAGTCCTCCTTTCATGCAAAATCTTAAGGTCCTAGGTCATGTCCAGGCCACCAAAGCTAAAAAGTGAATAAACGACAACTAAAACTTCAATTGTGCTACTTCTTACTTTCTTTTACTTCAACTTAAAAGCTTCTTCTGTGTTCTCCTATGGTGCTTTTAGTGTCTCCGCAGACCGCAGCACGCGACATAGCTTTGCAGACGATAAATGTAACCGTATCAGAGAGAAAAGCGGCCAATGTGACGAACTGGCTTTAAGTCGATTCGATAACAAATGACGAAAACGGACGGATTTCTCAGGTTTTTACTACATATGAACTCTTTTCACTTTCTCCCATGCAACGCGGCAGCTAGTCCTCCTTTCATGCAAAATCTTATGGTCCTAGGTCATGTCCAAGCCACCAAAGCCGGCTAAAATGTGAATAATCGACAACTAAAACTTAAATTGTACTACTTCTTACTGGCTATTACTTCAACTTAGAAGCTTCTTCTGTGTTCTCCTATGGTGCTTTTAGTGTCTCCGCAGACCGCAGCACGCGACATAGCTTTGCAGACGATAAATGTAACAGTCTCAGAGAGAAAAGCAGCCAATGTGACTATGTGGCTTTAATTCGATTCGATAACAAATGACGAAAACGGACGCATTTTTCAGGTTTTTACTACATATGACCACTTTTCACATTCTCCCGTGCAACGTGGCTGCTAGTCTTCCTTTCATGCAAAATCTTATGGTTCCACCTCATATCCAAGCCACCAAAGCCGGCTAAAAAGTGAATAATCGACAACTTAAACTTCAATTGTACTACTTCTTACTATCTATTACTTCAACATAGAAGCTTCTTCTGTGTTCTATTATGGTGCTTTTAGTGTTTCCGCATAACGCAGCACGCGACATAGCTTTGTAGACGATAAATGTAACCGTTTCAGAGAGAAGAGCGGCCAATGTGACGATATGGCTTAAAGTCGATTCGATAACAAATGACGAAAACGGACGGATTTCTCGGGTTTTTACTACATATGAACACTTTTCACATTCTCCCGTGCAACGCGGCTGCTAGTCCTCCTTTCATACAAAATCTTAAGGTCCTAGGTCATGTCCAAGCCACCAAAGCCTGCTAAAATGTGAATAATCGACAACTAAAACTTGAATTATATTACTTCTTACTGGCTATTACTTCAACTTAGAAGCTTCTTCTGTGTTCTACTATGGTGCTTTTAGTGTCTCCGCATACCGCAGCACGCGACATAGCGTTGCAGACGATAAATGTAACCGTCTCAGAGAGAAAAGGGGCCAGTGTGACGATCTGCCTTTAAGTCGATTCGAAAACAAATGACGAAAACGGACGGATTTCTCAGGTTTTTACTACATATGAACACTTTTCACATTCTCCCGTGCAACGCGGCTGTAAGTCCTCCTTTCATGCAAAATCTTATTATCCTAGGTCATGTCCAAGCCACCAAAGCCGGCTAAAAAGTGAATAATCGACAACTAAAACTTCAATTGTACTACTTCTTACTGGCTATTGCTTCAACTTAGAAGCTTCTTCAGTGTTCTACTATGGGGCTTTTAGTGTCTCCGCATACCACAGCAGGCGACATAGATTTGCAGACGATAAGTGTAACCGTTTCAGAGAGAAGAGCGGTTATGTGACGATCTGGCTTTAAGTCGATTCGATAACAAATGACGAAAACGGACGGATTTCTCAGGTTTTTACTACATATGAACACTTTTTATATTCCCCCGTGCAACGCGGCTGCCAGTCCTCCTTTCATGCAAAATCTTAACGTCCTAGGTGATGTCCGAGCTACCAATGCCGGCTAAAAAGTGAATAATCGACAACTAAAACTTGAATTGTACTACTTATTACTGGCTATTACTTCAACTTAGAAGCTTCTTCTGTGTTCTACTATGGTGCGTTTAGTGTCTCCGCATAACGCAGCACGCGACATAGCTTTGCAGACGATAAATGTAACCGTCTCAGAGAGAAAAGCGGCCAATTTGACGATCTGGCTTTAAGTCGATTCGATAACAAATGACGAAAACGGACGGATTTCTCAGGTTTTTACTACATATGAACACTTTTCACATTCTCCCATGCAACGCGGATGCTAGTCCTCCTTTCATGCAAAATCTTAACGTCCTAGGTCATGTCCAGGCCACCAAAGCCGGCTAAAAAGTGAATAAACGACAACTAAAACTTCAATTGTGCTACTTCTTACTTTCTTTTACTTCAACTTAAAAGCTTCTTCTGTGTTCTCCTATGGTGCTTTTAGTGTCTCCGCATACCGCAGCACGCGACATAGCTATGCAGACAATAAATGTAACCTTCTCAGAGAGAAAAGCGGCCAATGTGACGATCTGGCTTTAAGTCGATTCGTTAACAAATGACGAAAACGGACGGGTTTCTCAGGTTTTTACTACATATGAACACTTTTCACATTCTCCCGTGCAACGCGGCTGCCAGTCCTCCTTTCATGCAAAATCTTAAGGTCCTAGGTCATGTCCAAGCCACCAAAGTCATCTAAAAAGTGAATAATCGACAACTAAAAGTTGAATTGTGCTACTTCTTACTGGCTATTACTTCAACTTAGAAGCTTCTTCTGTGTTCTATTATGGTGCTTTTAGTGTTTCTGCCGACCGCAGCACGCGACATAGCTTTGCAGACGATAAATGTAACAGTCTCAGAGAGAAAAGCAGCCAATGTGACGATCTGGCTTTAAGTCGATTCGATAAAAAATGACGAAAACGGACGGATTTCTCAGGTTTTTACTACATATGAACACTTTTCACTTTCTCCCGTGCAACGTGGCTGCTAGTCTTCCTTTCATGCAAAATCTTATGGTTCCACCTCATGTCCAAGCCACCAAAGCCGGCTAAAAAGTGAATAATCGACAACTAAAACTTCAATTGTACTACTTCTTACTGGCTATTAGTTCAACATAGAAGCTTCTTCTATGTTCTACTATGGTGCTTTTAGTGTTTCTGCATAACGCAGCACGCGACATAGCTTTGTAGACGATAAATGTAACCGTTTCAGAGAGAAGAGCAGCCAATGTGACGATCTGGCTTTAAGTCGATTCGATACCAAATGACGAAAACTGACGGAATTCTCAGGTTTTTGCTACATATGAACACTTTTCACATTCTCCCGTGCAACGCGGCTGCTAGTCCTCCTTTCATGCAAAATCTTAAGGTCCTAGGTCATGTCCAAGCCACCAAAGCCGGCTAAAAAGTTAATAATCGACAACTAAAACTTCAATTGTACTACTCCTTACTGGCTATTACTTCAACTTAGAAGCTTCTTCTCTGTTCTACTATGGTGCTTTTAGTGTCTCCGCATACCGCAGCACACGACATAGCTTTGCAGACGATAAATGTAACCGTCTCAGAGAGAAAAGCGGCCAATGTGACGATCTGGCTTTAAGTCGATTCGATAACAGATGACGAAAACGCAAGCATTTCTCAGGTTTTTACCACATATGAACACTTTTCACATTCTCCCGTGCAACGCGGCTGCAAGTCCTCCTTTCATGCATAATCTTAACGTCCTAGGTGATGTCCAAGCCACCAAAGCCGGCTAAAAAGTGAATAATCGACAACTAAAACTGTAATTGTACTACTTCTTACTGGCTATTACTTCAACTTAGAAGCATCATCTGTGTTCTTCTATGGTGCTTTTAGTGTCTCCGCATACTGCAGCACGCGACATAGCTTTGCAGACAATAAATGTAACCTTCACAGAGCGAAAGGCGGCCAATGTGACGATCTGGCTTTAAGTCGATTCGATAACAAATGACGAAAACGGACGGATTTCCTAGGTTTTTACTACATATGAACACTTTTCACATTCTGCCATGCAACTCGGCTGCTAGTCCTCCTTTCATGCAAAATCTTAAGGTCCTAGGTCATGTCCAGGCCACCAAAGCCGGCTAAAAAGTGAATAAACGACAACTAAAACTTCAATTGTGCTACTTCTTACTTTCTTTTACTTCAACTTAAAAGCTTCTTCTGTGTTCTCCTATGGTGCTTTTAGTGTCTCCGCAGACCGCAGCACGCGACATAGCTTTGCAGACGATAAATGTAACCGTCTCAGAGAGAAAAGCGGCCAATGTGACGATCTGGCTTTAAGTCGATTCGATAAAAAATGACGAAAACGGACGGATTTCTCAGGTTTTTACTACATATGAACACTTTTCACATTCTCCCATACAACGCGGCTGCTAGACCTCCTTTCATGCAAAATCTTAAGGTCCTAGGTCATGTAAAAGCCGCCAAAGCCGGCTAAAAAGTGAATAATCGATAACTAAAACTTGAATTGCACTACTTCTTACTGGCTATTACTTCAACTTAGAAGCTTCTTCTGTATTCTACTATGGTGCTTTTAGTGTCTCCGCATACCGCAGCATGCGACATAGCTTTGCAGACGATAAATATAACCGTCTCAGAGAGAAAAGCGGCCAATGTGACGATCTGGCTTTAAGTCGATTCGATAACAAATGACGAAAACGGACACATTTCTCAGGTTTTTACTACATATGAACACTTTTCACATTCTCCCATGCAACGCGGCTGCTAGTCCTCCTTTCATGCAAAATCTTAAGGTCCTAGGTCATGTCCAAGTCACCAGAGACGGCTAAAATGTAAAAAATCGACAACTAAAACTTGAATTGTATTACTTCTTACTAACTATTACTTCAACTTAGAAGCTTCTTCTGTGTTGTACTATGGTACTTTTAGTGTCTCCGCTTACAGCAGCACGCGACATAGCTTTGCAGACGATAAATGTAACCGTTTCAGAGAGAAGAGCGGCCAATGTGACGATCTGGCTTCAAGTCGATTTGATAACAAATGACGAAAACGGACGGATTTCGCAGGTTTTTACTACATATGAACACATTTCACATTCTCCCGTGCAACGCGGCTGCTAGTCCTCCTTTCATGCAAAATCTTAAGGTCCTAGGTCATGTAAAAGCCACCAAAGCCGGCTAAAAAGTGAATAATCGATAACTAAAACTTGAATTGTACTACTTCTTACTGGCTATTACTTCAACTTAGAAGCTTCTTCTGTGTTCTACTATGGTGCTTTTAGTGTCTCCGCATACCGCAGCACGCGACATAACTTTGCAGACGATAAATGTAACCGTCTCAGAGAGAAAACCGGCCAATGTGACGATCTGGCTTTAAGTCGATTCGATAACAAATGACGAAAACGGACGAATTTCTCAGGTTTTTACTACATATGAACACTTTTCACATTCTCCCATGCAACGCGGCTGCTAGTCCTCCTTTCATGCAAAATCTTGAGGACCTAGGTCATGTCCAAGCCACCAAAGCTTTCTAAAAAGTGAATAATCGACAACTAAAACTTGAATTTTACTACTTCTTACTGGCTATTACTTCAACTTAGAAGCTTCTTCTGTGTTCTACTATGGTGCTTTTAGAGTCTCCGCACACCGCAGCATGCGACGTAGCTTTGCAGACGATAAATGTAACCGTCTCAGAGAGAAAAGCGGCCAATGTGACGATCTGGCTTCAAGTCGATTCGATAACAAATGACGAAAACGGACGGGTTTCTCAGGTTTTTACTACATATGAACACTTTTCACATTCTCCCATGCAACGCGGCTGCTAGACCTCCTTTCATGCAAAATCTTAAGGTCCTAGGTCAAGTCCAAGCCACCAAAGCCGGCTGAAAAGTGAATAATCGATAACTAAAACTTGAATTGTACTACTTCTTACTAACTATTACTTCAACTTAGAAGCTTCTTCTGTGTTCTACTATGGTGCTTTTAGTGTCTCCGCACACCGCAGCACGCGACATAGCTTTGCAGACGATAAATGTAACCGTTTCAGAGAGAAGAGCGGCCACTGTGACGATCTGGCTTTAAATCTTTTCGATAACAAATGACGAAAACGGATGGATTTCGCAAGTTTTTACTACATATGAACACTTTTCACATTCTCCCGTGCAACGCGGCTGCTAGTCCTCCTTTCATGCAAAATCTTAACGTCCTAGGTCATGTCCAAGCCACCAAAGCCGGCTAAAATGTGAATAATCGACTACTAAAAGTTGAATCGTATAACTTCATACTGGCTATTACTTCAACTTAGAAGCTTATTCTGTGTTCTACTATGGTACTTTCAGTGTCTCCGCATACCGCAGCACGCGACATAGCTTTGCAGACGATAAATGTAACCGTCTCAGAGAGAAAAGCGGCCAATGTGACGATCTGGCTTTAAGTCGATTCGATAACAAATGACGAAAACGGACGGATATCTCAGGTTTTTACTACATATGAACACATTTCACATTCTCCCGTGCAACGCGGCTGCAAGTACTCCTTTCATGCAAATACGTAAGGTCCTAGGTCATGTCCAAGCCACCAAAGCCGGCTAAAAAGTGAATAATCGACAACTAAAACTTGAATTGTACTACTTCTTACTGGCTATTACTTCAACTTAGAAACTTCTTCTTTGTTCTACTGTGGCGCTTTTAGTGTCTCCGCATACCGCAGCACACGACATAGCTTTGCAGACGATAAATGTAACCGTCTCAGAGAGAAAAGCGGCCAATGTGACGATCTGGCTTTAAGTCGATTCGATAACAAATGACGAAAACGGACGGATTTCTCAGGTTTTTTACTACATATGAACACTTTTCACATTCTCCCATGCAACGCGGCTGCTAGACCTCCTTTCATGCAAAATCTTAAGGTCCTAGGTCATGTCCAAGCCACCAAAGCCAGCTAAAAAGTGAATAATCGACAACTAAAACTACAATTGTACTACTTCTTACTGGCTATTACTTCAACTTAGAAGCTTCTTCTGTGTTCTCCTATGGTGCTTTTAGTGTCTCCGCAGATCGCAGCACGCGACATAGCTTTGCAGACGATAAATGTAACCGTTTCAGAGAGAAGAGCGGCCAATGTGACGATCTGGCTTTAAGTCGATTCGATAACAAATGACGAAAACGGACGGATTTCTCAGGTTTTTACTACATATGAACACTTTTCACATTCTCCCGTCCAACGCGGCTGCTAGTCCTCCTTTCATGCAAAATCTTAAGGTCCTAGGTCATGTCCAAGCCACCAAAGCCGGCTAAAATGTGAATAATCGACAACTAAAACTTAAATTGTACTACTTCTTACTGGCTATTTCTTCAACTTAGAAGCTTCTTCTGTGTTCTACTATGGTGCTTTTAGTGTTTCGGCATACCGCAGCACGCGACATAGCTTAGTAGACGATAAGTGTAAGCGTTTCAGAGAGTAGAGCGGCCAATGTGACCATCTGGCTTTAAGGCGATTCGATCACAGATGACGAAAACGGACGGATTTCTCAGGTTTTTACTACATATGAACACTTTTCACATTCTCCCATGCAACGCGGCTGCCAGTCCTCCTTTCATGCAAAATCTTAACGTCCTAGGTCATGTCCAAGCCACCAAAGCCGGCTAAAAAGTGAATAATCGACAACTAAAACTTGAATTGTACTACCTCTTACTGGCTATTACTTCAACTTAGAAGCTTCTTCTGTGTTCTACTATGGTGCTTTTAGCGTTTCCGCATACTGCAGCGCGCGACATAGCTTTGCAGACGATAAATGAACCGTTGCAGAGAGTGGAGCGGCCAATGTGACGATCTGGCTTTAAGTCGATTCGATAACAAATGACGAAAACGGACGGATTTCTCAGGTTTTTACTACATATGAACACATTTCACACTCTCCCATGCAACGCGGCTGCAAGTACTCCTTTCATGCAAAATCTTAAGGTCCTAGGTCATGTCCAAGCCACCAAAGCCGGCTAAAAAGTGAATAATCGACAACTAAAACTTGAATTGTAGTACTTCTTACTGGCTATTACATCAACTTAGAAGCTTCTTCTGTGTTCTACTATGGTGCTTTTAGTGTTTCAACATACCGCAGCACGCGACATAGCTTTGCAGACGATAAATGTAACCGTTTCAGAGAGAAGAGCGGCCAATGTGACGATCTGGCTTTAAGTCGATTCGATAACAAATGACGAAAACGGACGGATTTCTCAGGTTTTTACTACATATGAACACTTTTCACATTCTCCCGTCCAACGCGGCTGCTAGTCCTCCTTTCATGCAAAATCTTAAGGTCCTAGGTCATGTCCAAGCCACCAAAGCGGGCTAAAATGAGAATAATCGACAACTAAAACTTAAATTGTACTATTTCTTACTGGCTATTACTACAACTTAGAAGCTTCTTCTGTGTTCTACTATGGTGCTTTTAGTGTTTCGGCATACCGCAGCACGCGACATAGCTTTGCAGACGATAAGTGTAACCGTTTCAGAGAGTAGAGCGGCCAATGTGACGATCTGGCTTTAAGGCGATTCGATAACAAATGACGAAAACGGACGGATTTCTCAGGTTTTTACTACATATGAACACTTTTCACATTCTCCCATGCAACGCGGCTGCTAGACCTCCTTTCATGCAAAATCTTAAGGTCCTAGGTCATGTAAAAGCCACCAAAGCCGGCTAAAAAGTGAATAATCGACAACTAAAACTTGAATTCTACTACTTCTTACTGGCTATTACTTCAACTTAGAAGCTTCTTCTGTGTTCTACTATGGTGCTTTTAGTGTCTCCGCACACCGCAGCACGCGACATAGCTTTGCAGACGATAAATGTAACCGTCTCAGAGAGAAAAGCGGCCAATGTGACGATCTTGCTTTAAGTCGATTCGATAACAAATGACGAAAACGGACGGATTTCTCAGGTTTTTACTACATATGAACACTTTTCACATTCTCCCATGCAACACGGCTGCTAGACCCCCTTTCATGCAAAATCTTAAGGTCCTAGGTCATGTCCAAGCTACCAAAGCCGGCTGAAAAGTCAATAATCGATAACTAAAACTTGAATTTTACTACTTCTTACTGGCTATTACTTCAACTTAGAAGCTTCTTCTGTGTTCTACTAAGGTGCTTTTAGTGTCTCCGCATACCGCAGCACGCGACATAGCTTTGCAGACGATAAATGTAACCGTCTCAGAGAGAAAAGCGGCCAATGTGACGATCAGGCTATAAGTCGATTCGATAACAAATGAAGAAAACAGACGGATTTCTCAGGTTTTTACTACATATGAACACTTTTCACATTCTCCCATGCAACGCGGCTGCTAGTCCTCCTTTCATGCAAAATCTTAAGGTCATCGGTCATGTCCAAGCCACCAAAGCCGGCTACAAAGTGAATAATCGACAACTAAAACTTCAATTGTACTACTTCTTACTGGCTATTACTTCAACATAGAAGCTTCTTCTGTGTTCTACTATGGTGCTTTTAGTGTTTCCGCATACCGCAGCACGTGACATAGCTTTGCAGACGATAAATGTAACCGTCTCAGAGCGAAATGCGACCAATGTGACGATCTGGCTTTAAGTCGATTCGATAACAAATGACGAAAACGGACGGATTTCTGTGGTTTTTACTACATATGAACACTTTTCACATTCTCCCATGCAACGCGGCTGCTAGTCCTCCTTTCATGCAAAATCTTAAGGTCCTAGGTCATGTCGAAGCCACCAAAGCCAGCTACAAAGAGAATGATCGACAACTAAAACTTCAATTGTACTACTTCTTACTGGCTATTACTTCAACTTAGAAGCTTCTTCTGTGCTCTACTATGGTGCTTTTAGTGTTTCCGCATACCGCAGCACGCGACACAGCTCTGTAGACGATAAATGTAACCGTTTCAGAGAGAAGAGCGGCCAATGTGACGATCTGGCTTTAAGTCGAATCGATAACAAATGACGAAAACGGACGGATTTCTCAGGATTTTACCACATATGAACACTTTTCACATTCTCCAGTGCAACGCGGCTGCTAGTCCTCCTTTCATGCAAAATCTTAATGTCCTAGGTCATGTCCGAGACACCATAGCCGGCTAAAAATTGAATAATCGACAATTAAAACTTCAATTGTACTACTTCTTACTGGCTATTACTTCAACTCAGAAGCTTCTTCTGTGTTCTCCTATGGTGCTTTTAGGGTCTCCGCAGACGGCAGCACGCTACATAGCTTTGCAGACGATAAATGTAACAGGCTCATAGAGAAAAGCGGCCAATGTGACGATCTGGCTTTAAGTCGATTCGATAACAAATGACGAAAACGGACGGATTTCTGTGGTTTTTACTACATATGAACACTTTTCACATTCTCCCATGCAACGCGGCTGCTAGTCCTCCTTTCATGCAAAATCTTAAGGTCCTAGGTCATGTCGAAGCCACCAAAGCCAGCTAAAAAGTGAATGATCGACAACTAAAACTTGAATTGTACTACGTCTTACTGGCTATTACTTCAACTTAGAAGCTTCTTCTGTGTTCTACTATGGTGCTTTTAGTGTCTCCGCATACCGCAGCACGCGACATACCTTGGCAGACGATAAATGTAACCGTCTCAGAGAGAAAAGCGGCCAATGTGACGATCTGGCTTCAAGTCGATTCGATAACAAATGACGAAAAAGGACGGATTTCTCAGGTTTTTACTACATATGAACATATTTCACATTCTCCCGTGCAACGCGGCTGCAAGTATTCCTTTCATGCAAAATCTTAAGGTCCTAGTTCATGTCCAAGCCACCAAAGTCGGCTAAAAAGTGAATAATCGACAACTAAAACTTGAATTGTTCTACTTCTTACTGGCTATTACTTCAACTTAGAAGCTTCTTCTGTGTTCTACTATGGTGCTTTTAGTGTCTCCGCACACCGCAGCACGCGACATAGCTTTGCAGACGATAAATGTAACCGTCTCAGAGAGAAAAGCGGCCAATGTGACGATCTGGCTTTAAGTCGATTCGATAACAAATGACGAAAACGGACGGATTTCTCAGGTTTTTACTACATATGAACACTTTTCACATTCTCCCGTGCAACGCGGCTGCTAGTCCTCCTTTCATGCAAAATCTTATGGTCCTAGGTCATATCCAAGCCACCAAAGCCAGCTAAAAAGTGAATAATCGATAGTTAAAACTTGAATTGTACTACATCTTACTGGCTGTCTCTTCAACTTAGAAGCTTCTTCTGTGTTCTACTATGGTGCTTTTAGTGTTTCCGCATAGCGCAGCACGCGACATAGCTTTGCAGACGATAAATGTAACCGTCTCAGAGAGAAAGGCTGCCAATGTGACGATCTGGCTTTAAGTCGATTCGATAACAAATGACGAAAACGGATGGATTTCTCAGGTTTTTACTACATATGAACACTTTTCACATTCTCCCATACAACTCGGCTGCTAGTCCTCCTTTCATGCAAAATCTTATGGTCCTAGGTCATGTCATAGCCACCAAAGCCGGCAAAAAAGTGAATAATCGACATCCAAAACTTGAATTGTACTACCTCTTACTGGCTATTACTTCAACTTAGAAGCTTCTTCTGTGTTCTACTATGGTGCTTTTAGTGTTTCCGCATACTGCAGCACGCGTCATAGCTTTGCAGACGATAAATGTAACCTTTTAAGAGAGAAGGGCGGCCAACGTGACGATCTGGCTTTAAGTCGATTCGATAACAAATGACAAAAACGGACGGATTTCTCAGGTTTTTACTACATATGAACACTTTTCACATTCTCCCGTGCAACGCAGCTGCAAGTCCTCCTTTCATGCAAACTCTTAAGGTCCTAGGTGGTGTCCAAGCCACCAAAGCCAGCTAAAAAGAGAATAATCGACAACTACAACTTGAATTGTACTACTTCTTACTGGCTATTGCTTCAACTTAGAAGCTTCTTCTGTGTTCTACTATGGTGCTTTTAGTGTCTCCGCATACCGCAGCACGCGACTTAGCTTTGCAGACCATAAATGTAACCGTCTCAGAGAGAAAAGCGGCCAATGTGACGATCTGGTTTTAAGTCGATTCGATAACAAATGACGGAAACGGACGGTTTTCTCAGGTTTTTACTACATATGAACACTTTTCACATTCTCCCGTGCAACGCGGCTGCTAGTCCTCCTTTCATGCAAAATCTTAAGGTCCTAGGTCATATCCAAGCCACCAAAGCCGGCTAAGAAGTGAATAATCGATAATTAAAACTTGAATTGTACTACATCTTACTGGCTGTTTCTTCAACTTAGAAGCTTCTTCTGTTTTCTACTATGGTGCTTTTAGTGTTTCCGCATACCGCAGCACGCGACATAGCATTTCAGACGATAAATGTAACCGTTTCAGAGAAAAGAACGGCCAATGTAACGATCTGGCTTTAAGTCGATTCGATAACAAATGACGAAAACGGACGGATTTCTCAGGTTTTTATTACATATGAACACATTTCACATTCTCTCGTGCAACGCGGCTGCTAGTCCTCCTTTCATGCAAAATCGTATGGTCCTAGGTCATGTCCAAGCCACCAAAGCCGGCTAAAAAGTGAATAATCGACAACAAAAACTTGAATTGTACTACTTCTTACTGGCTATTACTTCAACTTAGAAGCTTCTTCTGTGTTCTACTATGGTGCTTTTTGTGTTTCCGCATACAGCAGCACGCGACATAGCTTTGCAGACGATAAATGTAACCGTTTCAGAGAGTAGAGCGGCCAATGTGACGATCTGGCTTTAAGTCGATTCGATAACAAATTACGAAAACGGACGGATTTCTCAGGTTTTTACTACATATGAACACTTTTCACATTCTCCCGTGGAACGCGGCTGCTAGTCCTCCATTCATGCAAAATCTTAAGGTACTAGGTCATGTCCAAGCCACCAAAGCCGGCTAAAATGTGAATAATCGACAACTAAAACTTGAATTATACTACTTCTTACTGGCTATTACTTCAACTTAGAAACTTCTTCTGTGTTCTACTATGGTGCTTTTAGTGTCTCCGCATACCGCAGCTCGCGACATAGCTTTGAAGGCAACAAATGTAACCGTCTCAGAGAGTAAAGCGGAAAATGTGACGATCTGGCTTTAAGTCGATTCGATAACAAATGACGAAAACGGACGGATTTCTCAGGGTTTTACTACATATGAACACTTTTCACATTCTCCCGTGGAACGCGGCTGCTAGTCCTCCTTTCATGCGAAATCTTAAGGACCTAGGTCATGTCCAAGCCACCAAAGCCGGCTAAAAAGTGAATAATCGACAACTAAAACTTGTATTGTACTACTTCTTACTGGCTATTGCTTCAATTTAGAAGCTTCTTCTGTGTTCTACTATGGTGCTTTTAGAGTCTCCGCATACCGCAGCACGCGAATATGCTTTGCAGACGATAAATGTAACCGTCTCAGAGAGAAAAGCGGCCTATGTGACGATCTGGCTTTAAGTCGATTCGATAACAAATGACGGAAACGGACGGATTTCTCAGGTTTTTACTACATATGAACACTTTTCACATTCTTCCGTGCAACGCGGCTGCTAGTCCTCCTTTCATGCAAAATCTTAAGGTCCTAGGTCATATCCCAGCCACCAAAGCCGGCTAAAAAGTGAATAATCGATAATTAAAACTTGAATTGTACTACATCTTACTGGCTGTTTCTTCAACTTAGAAGCCTCTTCTGTGTTATACTATGGTGCGTTTAGTGTTTCCGCATACCGCAGCACGCGACATAGCTTTGCAGACGATAAATGTAACCGTTTCAGAGAGAAGAACGGCCAATGTGACGATCTGGCTTTAAGTCGATTCGATAACAAATGACGAAAACGGACGGATTTCTCAGGTTTTTACTACATATGAACACTTTTCACATTCTCCCGTGCAACGCGGCTGCAAGTCCTCCTTCCATGGAAAATCTTAAGGTCCTAGGTCATGTCCAAGCCACCAAAGCCGGCTATAAAGTGAATAATCGACTACTTGAATTGTACTACTTTTTACTGGCTGTTTCTTCAACTTAGAAGCTTCTTCTGTGTTCTACTATGGTGCTTTTAGTGTTTCCGCATACCGCAGCACTCGACATAGCTTTGCAGACGATAAATATAACCGTCTCAGAGAGAAAGGCGGCCAATGTGACGATCTGGCTTTAAGTCGATTCGATAACAAATGACGAAAACGTACTGATTTCTCAGGTTTTTACTACATATGAACACTTTTCACATTCTCCCATGCAACGCGGCTGCTAGTCATCCTTTCATGCAAAATCTTAAGGTTCCACCACATGTCCAAGCCTCCAAAGCCGGCTAAAAAGTGAATAATCGACAACTAAAACTTGATTTGTACTACTTCTTACTGGCTATTACTTCAACATAGAAGCTTCTTCTGTGTTCTACTATGGTGCTTTTAGTGTCTCCGCACACCGCAGCACGCGACATAGCGTTGCAGACGATAAATGTAACCGTCTCAGAGAATAAAGCGGCAAATGTGACGATCTGGCTTTAAGTCGATTCGATAACAAATGACGAAAACGGACGGATTTCTCAGGTTTTTACTACATATGAACACTTTTCACATTCTCCCGTGCAACGCGGCTGCAAGTACTCCTTGCATGCAAAATCTTAAGGTCCTAGGCCATGTCCAAGCCACCAAAGCCGGCTAAAAAGTGAATATTCGACAACTAAAACTTGAATAGTACTACTTCTTACTGGCTATTACTTCAACTTAGAAGCTTCTTCTGTGTTCTACTATGGTGCTTTTAGTGTCTCCGCATACCGCAGCTCGCGACATAGCTTTGAAGACAACAAATGTAACCGTCTCAGAGAGTAAAGCGGAAAATGTGACGATCTGGCTTTAAGTCGATTCGATAACAAATGACAAAAACGGACGGATTTCTCAGGGTTTTACTACATATGAACACTTTTCACATTCTCCCATGCAACGCGGCTGCTAGACCTCTTTTCATGCAAAATCTTAAGGCCCTAGGTCATGTCCAAGCGACCAAAGCCGGCTAAAAAGTGAATATTCGATAACTAAAACTTGAATTGTACTACTTCTTACTGAATATTACTTCAACTTATAAGCTTCTTCTATGTTCTACTATGGTGCTTTTAGTGTCTCCGCATACCGCAGTACGCGACATAGCTTTGCAGACAATAAATGTAACCGTCTCAGAGAGAAAAGCGGCCAATGTGACGATCTGGCTTTAAGTCGATTCGATAGCAAATGACGAAAACGGACGTATTTCTCAGGTTTTTACTACATATGAACACTTTTCACATTCTCCCGTGCAACGCGGCTGCTAGTCCTCCTTTCATGCAAAATCTTAAGGTCCTAGGTCATGTCCAAGCCACCAAGGCGGCTAAAAAGTGAATAATCGACAACTAAAACTTGAATTGTACTACTTCTTACTGGCTATTACTTCAACTTAGAAGCTCCTTCTGTGTTCTACTGTGGTGCTTTTAGTGTTTCGGCACATCGCAGCACGCGACATAGCTTTGCAGACGCTAAATTTAACCGTTTGAGAGAGAAGAATGGAAAATGTGACGATCTGGCTTGAAGTCAATTCGATAACAAATGACGAAAATGGACGTATTTCTCAGGATTTTACTGCTTATGAACACTTTTCACATTCTCGTGTGCAACGCGGCTGCTAGTCCTCCTTTCATGCAAAATCTTAAGGTCCTAGGTCATGTCCAAGCCACCAAAGCCGGCAAAAAAGTGAATAATCGACAATTAAAACTTCAATTGTACTACTTCTTACTGACTATTACTTGAACATAGAAGCTTCTTCTGTGTTCTGCTATGGTGCTTTTAGTGTTTCCGCATACCGCAGCACGCGACATAGCTTTGTAGACGATAAATGTAACCGTTTCAGAGAGAAGAGCGGCCAATGCGACGATCTGGCTTTAAGGCGATTCGATAACAAAGGGCGAAAACGGACGGATTTCTTAGGTTTTTACTACATATGAACACCTTTCACATTCTCCCCTGCAACGCGGCTGCTAGTCCTCCTTTCATGGAAAATCTTAAGGTACTAGGTCATGTCCAAGCCACCAAAGCTGGCTTAAAAGTGAATAATCGACAACTAAAACTTGAATTGTACTACTTCTTACTGGCTATTACTTCAACTTAGAAGCTTCTTCTCTGTTCTACTATGGAGCTTTTAGTGTCTCCGCATACCGCAGCACGCGACATAACTATCCAGACGATAAGTGTAACCGTTTCAGAGAGAAAAGAGACCAATGTGACGATCTGGCTTTAAGTCGATTCGATAACAAATGACGAAAACGGACGGATTTCTCAGGTTTTTACTACATATGAACACTTTTCACATTCTCCCGTGCAACGCGGCTGCTAGTCCTCCTTTCATGCAAAATCTTATGGTCCTAGGTCATGTCATAGCCACCAAAGCCGGCTAAAAAGTGAATAATCGACAGCTAAAACTTGAATTGTACTACACCTTACTGGCTATTACTTCAACTTAGAAGCTTCTTCTCGGTTCTACTATGGTGCTTTTAGTGTTTTGGCATACCGTAGCACGCGACATAGCTTTGCAGACGATAAATGTAACCGTTTGAGAGAGAAGAATGGCCAATATGACGATCTGGCTTTAAGTCGATTCGATAACAAATGAAGAAAACGGACGGATTTCCCAGGTTTTTACTGCATATGAACACTTTTCACATTCTACGGTCCAACGCGGCTGCTAGTCCTCCTTTAATGCAAAATCCTAAGGTCCTAGGTCATGCCCAAGCCACCAAAGCCGGCTAAAAAGTGAATAATCGACAACTAAAACTTGAATTGTACTACTTCTTACTGGCTATTACTTCAACTTAGAGGCTTCTTCTGTGTTGTACTATGGTGCTTTTAGTGTTTCCGCATATCGCAGCACGCGACATAGCTTTGCAGACGATAAGTGTAACCGTTTCAGAGAGAAGAGCGGCCAATGTGACGATCTGGCTTTAAGTCGATTCGATAACAAATGACGAAAACGTACTGATTTCTCAGGTTTTTACTACATATGAGCACTTTTCACATTCTCCCGTGCAACGCGGCTGCTAGTCGTCCTTTCATGCAAAATCTTAAGGTTCAACCTCATGTCCAAGCCACCAAAGCCGGCTAAAAAGTGAATAATCGACAACTAAAACTTGAATTGTACTACTTCTTACTGGCTATTACTTCAACTTAGAAGCTTCTACTGTGTTCTACAATGGTGCTTTTAGTGTTTCGGCATACCGCAGCACGCGACATAGCGTTGCAGACGATAAATGTAACCGTTTCAGAGAGAAGAGCGGCCAATGTGACGATCTGGCATTAAGACGATTCGATAACAAATGGCGAAAACGGACGGTTTTCTCAGGTTTTTACTACATATGAACACTTTTCACATTCTCCCGTGCAACGCGACTGCTAGTCTTCCTTTCATTCAAAATCTTAAGGTCCTAGGTCATGTCCAAGCGCCCAAAGCCGGCAAAAATGTGAATAATCGACAACTAAAACTTGAATTGTATTACTTCTTACTGGCTATTACTTCAACTTAGAAGCTTCTTCTGTGTTCTACTATGGTGCTTTTAGTGTCTCCGCATACCGCAGCACGCGACATAGCTTTGCAGACGATAAATGTAACCGTCTCAGAGAGAAAAGGGGCCAATGATACGATCTGGCTTTAAGTCGATTCGATAACAAATGACGAAAACGGACGGATTTCTCAGGTTTTTACTACATATGAACACTTTTCACATTCTCCCGTGCAGCGCGGCTGCTAGTCCTCCTTTCATGCAAAATCTTATGGTCCTAGGTCATGTCATAGCCACCAAAGCCGGCTAAAAAGTGAATAATCGACAACTAAAACTTGAATTGTACTACTCCTTACTGGCTATTACTTCAACTTAGAAGCTTCTTCTGGGTTCTACTATGGTGCTTTTATTGTTTTTCATACCGTAGCACGCGACATAGCTTTGCAGACGATAAATGTAACCGTCTCAGAGAGAAACGTGGCCAATGTGACGATCTGGCTTGAAGTCGATTCGATAACAAATGACGAAAAGGGACGGATTTCTCAGGTTTTTCCAACATATGTACACTTTTCACATTCTCCCGTGCAACGCGGCTGCTAGTCCTCCTTTCATGCAAAATCTTAAGGTCCTAGGTCATGTCCAAGCCACCAAAGCCGGCTAAAAAGTGAATAATCGACAACTAAAACTTGAATTGTACTACATCTTACTATCTATTACTTCAACTTAGAAGCTTCTTCTGTGTTCTACTATGGTGCTTTTAGTGTCTCCGCATACCGCAGCACGCGACATAGCTTTGCAGACGATAAATGTAACCGTCTCAGAGAGAAAAGGGGCCAATGAGACGATCTGGTTTTAAGTCGATTCCATAACAAATGACGAAAACGGACGGATTTCTCAGGTTTTTACTAATATGAACACTTTTCACATTCTCCCATGCAACGCGGCTGCTAGTCTTCCTTTCATGCAAAATCTTAAGGTTCCACCGCATGTCCAAGCCACCAAAGCCGGCTAAAAAGTGAATAATCGACAACTAAAACTTGAATTGTACTACTTCTTACTGGCTATTACTTCAACTTAGAAGCTCCTTCTTTGTTCTACTATGGTGCTTTTAGTGTTTCGGCATATCGCAGCACGCGACATAGCTTTGCAGACGATAAATGTAACCGTTTGAGAGAGAAGATTGGAAAATGTGACGATCTGGCTTGAAGTCAATTCGATAACAAATGACGAAAATGGACGGATTTCTCAGGATTTTACTACTTATGAACACTTTTCACATTCTCCCGTGCAACGCGGCTGCTAGTCCTCCTTTCATGCAAAATCTTAAGGTCCTAGGTCATGTCCAAGCTACCAAAGCCGGCAAAAAAGTGAATAATCGACAATTAAAACTTCAATTGTACTACTTCTTACTGGCTATTACTTCAACATAGAAGCTTCTTCTGTGTTCTACTATGGTGCTTTTAGTGTTTCCGCATACCGCAGCACGCGACATAGCTTTGTAGACGATAAATGTAACTGTTTCAGAGAGAAGAGCGGCCAATGTGACGATCTGGCTTTAAGGCGATTCGAGAAGAAATGGCGAAAACGGACGGATTTCTTAGGTTTTTACTACATATGAACACCTTTCACATTCTCCCGTGCAACGCGGCTGCTAGTCCTCCTTTCATGGAAAATCTTAAGGTCCTAGGTCATGTCCAAGCCACCAAAGCCGGATAAAAAGTGAATAATCAACAACTAAAACTTGAATTGTACTACTTCTTACTGGCTATTACTTCAACTTAGAAGCTTCTTCTGTGTTCTACTATGGTGCTTTTAGTGTCTCCGCATACCGCAGCACGCGACATAGCTTTGCAGACGATAAATGTAACCGTCTCAGAGAGAAAAGTGGCCAATGAGACGATCTGGTTTTAAGTCGATTCCATAACAAATAACGAAAACGGACGGATTTCTCAGGTTTTTACTAATATGAACACTTTTCACATTCTCCCGTGCAACGCGGCTGCTAGTCTTCCTTTCATGCAAAATCTTAAGGTTCCACCGCATGTCCAAGCCACCAAAGCCGGCTAAAAAGTGAATAATCGACAACTAAAACTTGAATTGTACTACTTCTTACTGGCTATTACTTCAACTTAGAAGCTCCTTCTTTGTTCTACTATGGTGCTTTTAGTGTTTCGGCATATCGCAGCACGCGACATAGCTTTGCAGACGATAAATGTAACTGTTTCAGAGAGAAGAGCGGCCAATATGACGATCTGGCATTAAGACGATTCGATAACAAATGTCGAAAACGGACGGTTTTCTCAGGTTTTTACTACATATGAACACTTTTCACATTCTCCCGTGCAACGCGGCTGCTAGTCCTCCTTTCATGCAAAATCTTAAGGTCCTAGGTCATGTCCAAGCGACCAAAGCCGGCAAAAATGTGAATAATCGACAACTAAAACTTGAATTGTATTACTTCTTACTGGCTATTACTTCAACTTAGAAGCTTCTTCTGTGTTCTACTATGGCGCTTTTAGTGTCTCCGCATACCGCAGCACGCGACATAGCTTTGCAGACGATAAATGTAACCGTCTCAGAGAGAAAAGCGGCCGATGTGACGATCTGGCTTTAAGTCGATTCGATAACAAATGACGAAAACGGACGCATTTCTCAGGTTTTTACTACATATGAACACTTTTCACATTCTCCCGTGCAACGTGGCTGCTAGTCTTCCTTTCATGCAAAATCTTAAGGTTCCACCACATGTCCAAGCCACCAAAGCCGGCTAAAAAGAAAATAATCGACATCTAAAACTTGAATTGTACTACTTCTTACTGGCTATTACTTCAACTTAGAAGCTCCTTCTGTGTTCTACTATGGTGCTTTTAGTGTCTCCGCATACCGCAGCACGCGACATAGCTTTGCAGACGATAAATGTAACCGTCTCAGAGAGAAAAGGGGCCAATGAGACGATCTGGTTTTAAGTCGATTCCATAACAAATGACGAAAACGGACGGATTTCTCAGGTTTTTACTAATATGAACACTTTTCACATTCTCCCATGCAACGCGGCTGCTAGTCTTCCTTTCATGCAAAATCTTAAGGTTCCACCGCATGTCCAAGCCACCAAAGCCGGCTAAAAAGTGAATAATCGACAACTAAAACTTGAATTGTACTACTTCTTACTGGCTATTACTTCAACTTAGAAGCTCCTTCTTTGTTCTACTATGGTGCTTTTAGTGTTTCGGCATATCGCAGCACGCGACATAGCTTTGCAGACGATAAATGTAACCGTTTGAGAGAGAAGATTGGAAAATGTGACGATCTGGCTTGAAGTCAATTCGATAACAAATGACGAAAATGGACGGATTTCTCAGGATTTTACTACTTATGAACACTTTTCACATTCTCCCGTGCAACGCGGCTGCTAGTCCTCCTTTCATGCAAAATCTTAAGGTCCTAGGTCATGTCCAAGCTACCAAAGCCGGCAAAAAAGTGAATAATCGACAATTAAAACTTCAATTGTACTACTTCTTACTGGCTATTACTTCAACATAGAAGCTTCTTCTGTGTTCTACTATGGTGCTTTTAGTGTTTCCGCATACCGCAGCACGCGACATAGCTTTGTAGACGATAAATGTAACTGTTTCAGAGAGAAGAGCGGCCAATGTGACGATCTGGCTTTAAGGCGATTCGAGAAGAAATGGCGAAAACGGACGGATTTCTTAGGTTTTTACTACATATGAACACCTTTCACATTCTCCCGTGCAACGCGGCTGCTAGTCCTCCTTTCATGGAAAATCTTAAGGTCCTAGGTCATGTCCAAGCCACCAAAGCCGGATAAAAAGTGAATAATCAACAACTAAAACTTGAATTGTACTACTTCTTACTGGCTATTACTTCAACTTAGAAGCTTCTTCTGTGTTCTACTATGGTGCTTTTAGTGTCTCCGCATACCGCAGCACGCGACATAGCTTTGCAGACGATAAATGTAACCGTCTCAGAGAGAAAAGTGGCCAATGAGACGATCTGGTTTTAAGTCGATTCCATAACAAATAACGAAAACGGACGGATTTCTCAGGTTTTTACTAATATGAACACTTTTCACATTCTCCCGTGCAACGCGGCTGCTAGTCTTCCTTTCATGCAAAATCTTAAGGTTCCACCGCATGTCCAAGCCACCAAAGCCGGCTAAAAAGTGAATAATCGACAACTAAAACTTGAATTGTACTACTTCTTACTGGCTATTACTTCAACTTAGAAGCTCCTTCTTTGTTCTACTATGGTGCTTTTAGTGTTTCGGCATATCGCAGCACGCGACATAGCTTTGCAGACGATAAATGTAACTGTTTCAGAGAGAAGAGCGGCCAATATGACGATCTGGCATTAAGACGATTCGATAACAAATGTCGAAAACGGACGGTTTTCTCAGGTTTTTACTACATATGAACACTTTTCACATTCTCCCGTGCAACGCGGCTGCTAGTCCTCCTTTCATGCAAAATCTTAAGGTCCTAGGTCATGTCCAAGCGACCAAAGCCGGCAAAAATGTGAATAATCGACAACTAAAACTTGAATTGTATTACTTCTTACTGGCTATTACTTCAACTTAGAAGCTTCTTCTGTGTTCTACTATGGCGCTTTTAGTGTCTCCGCATACCGCAGCACGCGACATAGCTTTGCAGACGATAAATGTAACCGTCTCAGAGAGAAAAGCGGCCGATGTGACGATCTGGCTTTAAGTCGATTCGATAACAAATGACGAAAACGGACGCATTTCTCAGGTTTTTACTACATATGAACACTTTTCACATTCTCCCGTGCAACGTGGCTGCTAGTCTTCCTTTCATGCAAAATCTTAAGGTTCCACCACATGTCCAAGCCACCAAAGCCGGCTAAAAAGAAAATAATCGACATCTAAAACTTGAATTGTACTACTTCTTACTGGCTATTACTTCAACTTAGAAGCTCCTTCTGTGTTCTACTATGGTGCTTTTAGTGTTTCGGCATATCGCAGCACGCGACATAGCTTTGCAGACGATAAATGTAACCGTTTGTGAGAGAAGAATGGCCAATGTGACGATCTGGCTTGAAGTCAATTCGATAACAAATGACGAAAACGGACGGATTTCTCAGGTTTTTACTACTTATGAACACTTTTCACATTCTCCCATGCAACGCGGCTGCTAGTCCTCCTTTCATGGAAAATCTTAAGGTCCTAGGTCATGTCCAAGCCACCAAAGCCGGCTACAAAGTGAATAATCGACAACTAAAACTTGAATTGTACTACTTCTTACTGGCTATTACTTCAACTTAGAAGCTTCTTCTGTGTTCTACTATGGAGCTTTTAGTGTCTCCGCATACCGCAGCACGCGACATAGCTTTGCAGACGATAAGTGTAACCGTTTCAGAGAGAAAAGAGACCAATGTGACGATCTGGCTTTAAGTCGATTCGATAACAAATGACGAAAACGGACGGATTTCTCAGTTTTTTACTACATATGAACACTTTTCACATTCTCCCGTGCAACGCGGCTGCTAGTCCTCCTTTCATGCAAAATCTTATTGTCCTAGGTCATGTCATAGCCACCAAAGCCGACTAAAAAGTGAATAATCGACAACTAAAACTTGAATTGTACTACTTCTTACTGGCTATTACTTCAACTTAGAATCTTCTTCTGTGTTCTACTATGGTGCTTTTAGTGTCTCCGCATACCGCAGCACGCGACATAGCTTTGCAGACGATAAATGTAACCGACTCAGAGAGAAAAGGGGCCAATGAGACGATCTGGCTTTAAGTCGATTCGATAACAAATGACGAAAACGGACGGATTTCTCAGGTTTTTACTACATATGAACACTTTTCACATTCTCCCGTGCAACGCGGCTGCTAGTCTTCCTTTCATGCAAAATCTTAAGGTTCCACCGCATGTCCAAGCCACCAAAGCCGGCTAAAAAGTGAATAATCGACAACTAAAACTTGAATTGTACTACTTCTTACTGGCTATTACTTCAATATAGAAGCTTCTTCTGTGTTCTACTATGGTGCTTTTAGTGTTTCCGCATACCGCAGCACGCGACATAGCTTTGCAGACGATAAATGTAACCGTTTCAGAGAGAAGAGCGGCCAATATGACGATCTGGCTTTAAGTCGATTGGATAACAAATGACGAAAACGGACGGATTTCTCAGGTTTTTACTGCATATGAACACATTTCACATTCTTTCGTGCAACGCGGCTGCTAGTCCTCCTTTCATGCAAAATCTTAAGGTTAAACCTCATGTCCAAGCCACCAAAACCGGCTAAAAGTGAATAATCGACAACTAAAACTTGAATTGTACTACTTCTTACTGGCTATTACTTCAACTTAGAAGCTTCTTCTGTGTTCTACTATGGAGCTTTTAGTGTCTCCGCATACCGCAGCACGCGACATAGCTTTGCAGACGATAAGTGTAACCGTTTCAGAGAGAAGAGCGGCCAATATGACGATCTGGCTTTAAGTCGATTAATAACAAATGACGAAAACGGACGGATTTCTCAGGTTTTTACTACATATGAACACTTTTCACATTCTCCCGTGCAACGCGGCTGCTAGTCCTCCTTTCATGCAAAATCTTATGGTCCTAGGTCATGTCATAGCCACCAAAGCCGGCTAAAAAGTGAATAATCGACAACTAAAACTTGAATTTTACTACACCTTACTGGCTATTACTTCAACTTAGAAGCTTCTTCTGGGTTCTACTATGGTGCTTTTAGTGTTTTGGCATACCGTAGCATGCGACATAGCTTTGCAGACGATAAATGTAACCGTCTCAGAGAGAAAAGCGGCCAATGTGACGATCTGGCTTGAAGTCGATTCGATAACAAATGACGAAAAGGGACGGATTTCTCAGGTTTTTCCAACATATGTACACTTTTCACATTCTCCCGTGCAACGCGGCTGCTAGTCCTCCCTTCATGCAAAATCTTAAGGTCCTAGGTCATGTCCAAGCCACCAAAGCCGGATAAAAAGTGAATAATCGACAACTAAAACTTGAATTGTACTACTTCTTACTGGCTATTACTTCAACTTAGAAGCTTCTTCTGTGTTCTACTATGGTGCTTTTAGTGTCTCCGCATACCGGAGCACGCGACATAGCTTTGCAGACGATAAATGTAACCGTCTCAGAGAGAAAAGTGGCCAATGAGACGATCTGGTTTTAAGTCGATTCCATAACAAATAACGAATACGGACGGATTTCTCAGGTTTTTACTAATATGAACACTTTTCACATTCTCCCGTGCAACGCGGCTGCTAGTCTTCCTTTCATGCAAAATCTTAAGGTTCCACCGCATGTCCAAGCCACCAAAGCCGGCTAAAAAGTGAATAATCGACAAGTAAAACTTGAATTGTACTACTTCTTACTGGCTATTACTTCAACTTAGAAGCTCCTTCTTTGTTCTACTATGGTGCTTTTAGTGTTTCGGCATATCGCAGCACGCGACATAGCTTTGCAGACGATAAATGTAACCGTTTCAGAGAGAAGAGCGGCCAAAGTGACGATCTGGCATTAAGACGATTCGATAACAAATGGCGAAAACGGACGGTTTTCTCAGGTTTTTACTACATATGAACAATTTTCACATTCTCCCGTGCAACGTGGCTGCTAGTCCTCCTTTCATGCAAAATCTTAAGGTCCTAGGTCGTGTCCAAGCGACCAAACCCGGCAAAAATGTGAATAATCGACAACTAAAACTTGAATTTTACTACTTCTTACTGGCTATTACTTCAACTTAGAATCTTCTTCTGTGTTCTACTATGGTGCTTTTAGTGTCTCCGCATACCGCAGCACGCGATATAGCTTTGCAGACGATAAGTGTAACCGTTTCAGAGAGAAAAGAGACCAATGTGACGATCTTGCTTTAAGTCGATTCGATAACAAATGACGAAAACGGACGGATTTCTCAGTTTTTTACTACATATGAACACTTTTCACATTCTGCCGTGCAACGCGGCTGCTAGTCCTCCTTTCATGCACAATCTTATTGTCCTAGGTCATGTCATAGCCACCAAAGCCGGCTAAAAAGTGAATAATCGACAACTATTCTTGAATTGTACTACTTCTTACTGGCTATTACTTCAACTTAGAATCTTCTTCTGTGTTCTACTATGGTGCTTTTAGTGTCTCCGCATACCGCAGCACGCGACATAGCTTTGCAGACGATAAATGTAACCGACTCAGAGAGAAAAGGGGCCAATGAGACGATCTGGCTTTAAGTCGATTCGATAACAAATGACGAAAACGGACGGATTTCTCAGGTTTTTACTACATATGAACACTTTTCACATTCTCCCGTGCAACGCGGCTACTAGTCTTCCTTTCATGCAAAATCTTAAGGTTCCACCACATGTCCAAGCCACCAAAGCCGGCTAAAAAGTGAATAATCGACAACTAAAACTTGAATTGTACTACTTCTTACTGGCTATTACTTCAACATAGAAGCTTCTTCTGTGATCTACTATGGTGCTTTTAGTGTTTCCGCATACCGCATCACGCGACATAGCTTTGCAGACGATAAATGTAACCGTTTCAGAGAGAAGAGCGGCCAATATGACGATCTGGCTTTAAGTCGATTCGATAACAAATGACGAAAACGGACGGATTTCTCAGGTTTTTACTGCATATGAACACATTTCACATTCTTTCGTGCAATGCGGCTGCTAGTCCTCCTTTCATGCAAAATCTTAAGGTTCAACCTCATTTCCAAGCCACCAAAACCGGCTAAAAGTGAGTAATCGACAACTAAAACTTGAATTCTACTACATCTTACTGGCTATTACTTCAACTTAGAAGCTTCTTCTGTGTTCTACTATGGAGCTTTTAGTGTCTCCGCATTCCGCAGCACGCGACATAGCTTTGCAGACGATAAGTGTAACCGTTTCAGAGAGAAGAGCGGCCAATATGACGATCTGGCTTTAAGTCGATTAATAACAAATGACGAAAACGGACATATTTCTCAGGTTTTTACTACATATGAACACTTTTCACATTCTCCCGTGCAACGCGGCTGCTAGTCCTCCTTTCATGCAAAATCTTATGGTCCTAGGTCACGTCATAGCCACCAAAGCCGGCTAAAAAGTGAATAATCGACAACTAAAACTTGAATTGTACTACTCCTTACTGGCTATTACTTCAACTTAGAAGCTTCTTCTGGGTTCTATTATGGTGCTTTTAGTGTTTTGGCATACCGTAGCACGCGACATAGCTTTGCAGACGATAAATGTAACCGTCTCAGAGAGAAAAGCGGCCAATGTGACGATCTGGCTTGAAGTCGATTCGATAACAAATGACGAAAATGGACGGATTTCTCAGGTTTTTCCAACATATGTACACTTTTCACATTCTCCCGTGCAACGTGGCTGCTAGTCCTCCTTTCATGCAAAATCTTAAGGTCCAAGGTCATGTCCAAGCCACCAAAGCCGGATAAAAAGTGAATAATCGACAACTAAAACTTGAATTGTACTACTTCTTACTGGCTATTACTTCAACTTAGAAGCTTCTTCTGTGTTCTACCATGGTGCTTTTAGTGTCTCCGCATACCGCAGCACGCGACATAGCTTTGCAGACGATAAATGTAACCGTTTGAGAGAGAGGAATGGAAAATGTGACGATCTGGCTTGAAGTCAATTCGATAACAAATGACGAAAATGGACGGATTTCTCAGGTTTTTACTACATATGAACACTTTTCACATTCTACCGTGCAACGCGGCTGCTAGTCCTCCTTTCATGCAAAATCTTATGGTCCTAGGTCATGTCCAAGCCACCAAAGCCGGCTAAAAAGTGAATAATCGACAACTAAAACTTGAATTGTACTACTTCTTACTGGCTATTACTTCAACTTAGATTCTTCTTCTGTGTTGTACTATGGTGCTTTTAGTGTTTCCGCATATCGCAGCACGCGACATAGCTTTGCAGACGATAATTGTAACCGTTTCAGAGAGAAGAGCGGCCAATGTGACGATCTGGCTTTAAGTCGATTCGATAACAAATGACGAAAACGGACTGATTTCTCAGGTTTTTACTACATATGAGCACTTTTCACATTCTCCCGTGCAACGCGGCTGCTAGTCGTCCTTTCATGCAAAATCTAAAGGTTCAACCTCTCGACCAAGCCACCAAAGCCGGCTAAAAAGTGAATAATCGACAACTAAAACTTGAATTGTACTACTTCTTACTGGTTATTACTTCAACTTAGAAGCTTCTTCTGTGTTCTACTATGGTACTTTTAGTGTTTTGGCATATCGCAGCACGCGACATAGCATTGCAGACGATAAATGTAACCGTTTCAGAGAGAAGAGCGGCCAAAGTGACGATCTGGCATGAAGACGATTCGATAACAAATGGCGAAAACGGACAGTTTTCTCAGGTTTTTACTACATATGAACAATTTTCACATTCTCCCGCGTAACGCGGCTGCTAGTTCTCCTTTCATGCAAAATCTTAAGGTCCAAGGTCATGTCCAAGCCACCAAAGCCGGATAAAAAGTGAATAATCGACAACTAAAACTTGAATTGTACTACTTCTTACTGGCTATTACTTCAACTTAGAAGCTTCTTCTGTGTTCTACTATGGTGCTTTTAGTGTCTCCACATACCGCAGCACGTGACATAGCTTTGCAGACGATAAATGTAACCGTCTCAGAGAGAAAAGGGGCCATTGAGACGATCTGGCTTTAAGTCGATTCGATAACAAATGACGAAAACGGACGGATTTCTCAGTTTTTTACTACATATGAACACTTATCACATTCTCCCGTGCAACGCGGCTGTTAGTCCTCCTTTCATGCAAAATCTTATTGTCCTAGGTCATGTCAGAGTCACCAAAGCCGGCTAAAAAGTGAATAATCGACAACTGAAACTTGAATTGTACTACTTCTTACTGGCTATTACTTCAACTTAGTAGCTTCTTCTGGGTTGTACTATGGTGCTTTTAGTGTTTCGGCATACCGTAGCACGCGACATAGCTTTGCAGACGATAAATGTAACCGTTTGAGAGAGAAGAATGGCCAATGTGACGATCTGGCTTGAAGTCAATTCGATAACAAATGACGAAAATGGACGGATTTCTCAGGTTTTTACTACTTATGAACACTTTTCACATTCTCCCATGCAACGCAACTGCTAGTCCTCCTTTCATGCAAAATCTTAAGGTCCTAGGTCATGTCCAAGCCACCAAAGCCGGCAAAAAAGTGAATAACCGACAACTAAAACTTCAATTGTACTACTTCTTACTGGCTATTACTTCAACATAGAAGCTTCTTCTGTGTTCTACTATGGAGCTTTTAGTGTCTCCGCATACCGCAGCACGCGACATAGCTTTGCAGACGATAAGTGTAACCGTTTTAGAGAGAAAAGAGAAAAATGTGACGATCTGACTTTAAGTCGATTCGATAACAAATGACGAAAACGGACGGATTTCTCAGTTTTTTACTACATATGAACACTTTTCACATTCTCCCGTGCAACGCGGCTGCTAGTCCTCCTTTCATACAAAATCTTATTGTCGTAGGTCATGTCATAGCCAAAAAAGCCGGCTAAAAAGTGAATAATCGACAACTAAAACTTGAATTGTACTACTTCTTACTGGCTATTACTTCAACTTAGAAGCTTCTTCTGTGTTGTACTGTGGTGCTTTTAGTGTTTCCGCATATCGCAGCACGCGACATAGCTTTGCAGACGATAAGTGTAACCGTTTCAGAGAGAAGAGCGAACAATGTGACGATCTGGCTTTAAGTCGATTCGATAACAAATGACGAAAACGGACATATTTCTCAGGTTTTTACTACATATGAACACTTTTCACATTCTCCCGTGCAACGCGGCTGCTAGTCGTCCTTTCATGCAAAATCTTAAGGTTCAACCTCATGTCCAAGCCACCAAAGCCGGCTAAAAAGTGAATAATCGACAACTAAAGCTTGAATTGTACTACTTCTTACTGGCTATTACTTCAACTTAGAAGCTTCTTCTGTGTTCTACTATGGTGCTTTTAGTGTTTCGGCATATCGCAGCACGCGACATAGCTTTGCAGACGATAAATGTAACCGTTTCAGAGAGAAGAGCCTCCAATGTGATGATCTGGCATTAAGACGATTCGATAACAAATGGCGAAAACGGACGGTTTTCTCAGGTTTTTACTACATGTGAACACTTTTCCCATTCTCCCGTGCAACGCGTCTGCTAGTCCTCCTTTTATGCAAAATCTTAAGGTCCTAGGTCATGTCCAAGCCACCAAAGCCGGCTAAAAAGTGAATAATCGACAAGTAAAACTTGAATTGTACTACTTCTTACTGGCTATTACTTCAACATAGAAGCTTCTTCTGTGTTGTACTATAGTGCTTTTAGTGTCTCCGCATACCGCAGCACGCGACATAGCTTTGCAGACGATAAATGTAACCGTCTCAGAGAGAAAAGCGGGCAATGAGACGATCTGGCGTTAAGTCGAATCGATAACAAATGACGAAAACGGACGGATTTCTCAGTTTTTTTACTACATATGAACACTTATCACATTCTCCCGTGCAACGCGGCTGCTAGTCCTCCTTTCATGCAAAATCGTATTGTCCTAGGTCATGTCATAGTCACCAAAGCCGGCTAAAAAGTGAATAATCGACAACTGAAACTTGAATTGTACTACTTCTTACTGGCTATTACTTCAACTTAGAAGCTTCTTCTGGGTTGTACTATGGTGCTTTTAGTGTTTCGGCATACCGTAGCACGCGACATAGCTTTGCAGACGATAAATGTAACCGTTTGAGAGAGAAGAATGGCCAATGTGACGATCTGGCTTTAAGTCGATTCGATAACAAATGACGAAAACGGACGGATTTCTAAGGATTTTACTACTTACGAACACTTATTACATTCTACCGTGCAACGCGGCTGCTAGTCCTCCTTTCATGCAAAATCCTAAGGTCCTAGGTCATGTCCAAGCCAAAAAAGCCGGCTAAAAAGTGAATAATCGACAACTAAAACTTGAATTGTACTACTTCTTACTGGCTATTACTTCAACATAGAAGCTTCTTCTGTGTTCTACTATGGTGCTTTTAGTGTCTCCGCATACCGCAGCACGCGACATAGCTTTGCAGACGATAAATGTAACCGTCTCAGAGAGAAAAGCGGCATATGTGGCGATCTGGCTTTAAGTCGATTCGATAACAAATGACGAAAACGGACGGATTTATCAGGTTTTTCCAACATATGAACACTTTTTACATTCTCCCGTGCAACGCGGCTGCTAGTCCTCCTTTCATGCAAAATCTTAAGGTCCTAGGTCATGTCCAAGCCACCAAAGCCGGCTAAAAAGTGAATAATCGACAACTAAAACTTGAATTGTACTACTTCTTACTGGCTATTACTTCAACATAGAAGCTTCTTCTGTGTTCTACTATGGTGCTTTTAGTGTCTCCGCAGACCGCAGCACGCGACATAGCTTTGCAGACGATAAATGTAACCGTCTCAGAGAGAAAAGCGGCAAATGTGACGATCTGGCTTTAAGTCGATTCGATAACAAATGACGAAAACGGACGGATTTCTCAGGTTTTTCCAACATATGAACACATTTCACATTCTCCCGTGCAACGCGGCTGCTAGTCCTCCTTTCATGCAAAATCTTAAGGTCCTAGGTCATGTCCAAGCCACCAAAGCCGGCTAAAAAGTGAATAATCGACAACTAAAACTTGAATTGTACTACTTCTTACTGGCTATTACTTCAACATAGAAGGTTCTTCTGTGTTGTACTATGGTGCTTTTAGTGTCTCCGCATACCGCAGCACGCGACATAGCTTCGCAGACGATAAATGTAACCGTCTCAGAGAGAGAAGCGGCCAATGAGACGATCTGGCTTTAAGTCGAATCGATAACAAATGACGAAAGCGGACAGATTTCTCAGTTTTTTACTACATATGAACACTTTTCATATTCTCCCGTGCAACGCGGCTGCTAGTCCTCCTTTCATGCAAAATCTTAAGGTCCTAGGTCATGTCCAAGCCACCAAAGCCGGCTAAAAAGTGAATAATCGACAACTAAAACTTTAATTGTACTACTTCTTACTGGCTATTACTTCAACTTAGAAGCTTCTTCTGTGTTCTACTATGGAGCTCTTAGTGTCTCCGCATGCCGCAGCACGCGACATAGCTTTGCAGACGATAAGTGTAACCGTTTCAGAGAGAAAAGAGAAAAATGTGACGATCTGACTTTAAGTCGATTCGATAACAAATGACGAAAACGGACGGATTTCTCAGTTTTTTACTACATATGAACACTTTTCACATTCTCCCATGCAACGCGGCTGCTAGTCCTCCTTTCATGCAAAATCTTATTGTCCTAGGTCATGTCATAGCCACTAAAGCCGGCTAAAAAGTGAATAATCGACAACTAATACTTGAATTGTACTACTTCTTACTGGCTATTACTTCAACTTAGAAGCTTCTTCTGTGTTGTACTGTGGTGCTTTTAGTGTTTCCGCAGTTCGCAGCACGCGACATAGCTTTGCAGACGATAAGTGTAACCGTTTCAGAGAGAAGAGCGGCCAATGTGACGATCTGGCTTTATGTCGATTCGATAACAAATGACGAAAACGGACATATTTCTCAGGGTTTTAGTACATATGAACACTTTTCACATTCTCCCGTGCAACGCGGCTGCTAGTCGTCCTTTCATGCAAAATCTTAAGGTTCAACCTCATGTCCAAGCCACCAAAGCCGGCTAAAAGTGAATAATCGACAATTAAAACTTGAATTGTACTACTTCTTACTGGCTATTACTTCAACTTAGAAGCTTCTTCTGTGTTCTACTATGGTGCTTTTAGTGTTTCGGCATATCGCAGCACGCGACATAGCTTTGCAAACGATAAATGTAACCGTTTCAGAGAGAAGAGCCTCCAATGTGACGATCTGGCATTAAGACGATTCGATAACGAATGGCGAAAACGGTTGGATTTCTCAGGTTTTTACTACATGTGAACACTTTTCACATTCTCCCGTGCAACGCGTCTGCTAGTCCTCCTTTTATGCAAAATCTTAAGGTCCTAGGTCATGTCCAAGCGACAAAAGCCGGCAAAATGTGAATAATCGACAACTAAAACTTGTATTGTATTACTTCTTACTGGATATTACTTCAACTTAGAAGCTTCTTCTGTGTTCTACTATGGTGCTTTTAGTGTCTCCGCATACCGCAGCACGCGACATAGCTTTGCAGACGATAAATGTAACCGTCTCAGAGAGAAAAGCGGCAAATGTGACGATCTGGCTTTAAGTCGATTCGATAACAAATGACGAAAACGGACGGATTTCTCAGGTTTTTCCAACATATGAACACTTTTCACATTCTCCAGTGCAACGCGGCTGCTAGTCCTCCTTTCATGCAAAATCTTAAGGTCCTAGGTCATGTACAAGCCACCAAAGCCGGCTAAAAAGTGAATAATCGACAACTAAAACTTGAATTGTACTACTTCTTACTGGCTATTACTTCAACTTAAAAGCTTCTTCTGTGTTCTACTATGGTGCTTTTAGTGTCTCCGCATACCGCAGCACGCGACATAGCTTTGCAGACGATAAATGTAACCGTCTCAGAGAGAAAAGGGGCCAATGAGACGATCTGGCTTTAAGTCAAATCGATAACAAATGACGAAAACGGACGGATTTCTCAGTTTTTTACTACATATGAACACTTTTCACATTCTCCCGTGCAACGCGGCTGCTAGTCCTCCTCTCATGCAACATCTTATTGTCCTAGGTCATGTCATAGCCACCAAAGCCGGCTAAATAGTGAATAATCGACAACTAATACTTGAATTGTACTACTTCTTACTGGCTATTACTTCAACTTAGAAGCTTCTTCTGTGTTGTACTGTGGTGCTTTTAGTGTATCCGCATATCGCAGCACGCGACATAGCTTTGCAGACGATAAGTGTAACCGTTTCAGAGAGAAGAGCAGCCAATGTGACAATCTGGCTTTAAGTCGATTCGATAACAAATGACGAAAACGGACGGATTTCACAGGTTTTTACTACTTATGAACACTTATTTCATTCTACCGTGCAACGCGGCTGCTACTCCTCCTTTCATGCAAATTCCTAAGGTCCTAGATCATGTCCAAGCCAAAAAAGCCGGCTAAAAAGTGAATAATCGACAACTAAAACTTGAATTGTACTACTTCTTACTAGCTATTACTTCAACTTAGAAGCTTCTTCTGTGTTGTACTGTGGTGCTTTTAGTGTTTCCGCATACCGAAGCACGCGACATAGCTTTGCAGACGATAAATGTAACCGTCTCAGAGAGAAAAGCGGCCAATGAGACGATCTGGCTTTAAGTCGATTCGATAGCAAATTACGAAAACGGACGGATTTCTCAGGTTTTTACTACATATGAACACTTTTCACAATTCTCCCATGCAACGCGGCTGCTAGTCTTCCTTTCATGCAAAGTCTTAAGGTTCCACCGCATGTCCAAGCCACCAAAGTCGGCTAAAAAGCGAATAATCGACAACTAAAACTTGAATTGTACTGCTTCTTACTGGCTATTACTTCAACTTAGAAGCTCCTTCTGTGTTCTACTATGGCGCTTTTAGTGTTTCGGCATATCGCAGCACGCGTCATAGCTTTGCAGACGATAAATGTAACCGTTTGAGAGAGAAGAATGGCCAATGTGTCGATCTGGCTTGAAGTCAATTCGATAACAAATGACGAAAATGGACGGATTTCTCAGGTTTTTACTACATATGAACACTTTTCAAATTCTCCCATGCAACTCGGCTGTTAGACCTCCTTTCATGCAAAATCTTGAGGTCCTAGGTCATGTCCAAGCCACCAAAGCCGGCTAAAAAGTGAATAATCGACAACTAAAACTTGAATTGTACTACTTCTTACTGGCTATTACGTCAACTTAGAAGCTTCTTCTGTGTTCTACTATGGTGCTTTTATTGTTTCGGCATACCGCAGCACGTTACCTAGCTTTGCAGACGATAAGTGTAACCGTTTCATAGAGAAGAGCGGCCAATGTGACGATCTGGCTTTAAGTCGATTCGATAACAAATGACGAAAACGGACGGATTTCTCAGGTTTTTACTACATATGAACACTTTTCACATTCTCCCATGCAACGCGGCTGGTAGACCTCCTTTCATGCAAAATCTAAAGGTCCTAGGTCATGTCCAAGCCCCCAAAGCCGCCTAAAAAGTGAATAATCGATAACTAAAACTTGAATTGTACTACTTCTTACTGGCTATTACTTCAACTTAGAAGCTTCTTCTGTGTTCTACTGTGGTGCTTTTAGTGTTTCCGCATACTGCAGCACGCGACATAGCTTTGCAGACGATAAATGTAACCGTTTCAGAGAGAAAAGCGGCCAATGTGACGATCTGGCTTTAAGTCGATTCGATAACAAATGGCGAAAACAGACGGATTTCTCAGGTTTTTACTACATATGAACACTTTTCACATTCTCCCGTGAACGCGCCTGCAAGTACTCCTTTCATGCAAAATCTTAAGGTCCTAGGTCATGTCCAAGCCACCAAAGCCGGCTAAAAAGTGAATAATCGACTACTAAAACTTGAATTGTACTACTTCTTACTGGCTATTACTTCAACTTAGAAGCTTATTCTGTGTTCTACTGTGTTGCTTTTAGTGTCTCCGCATACCGCAGCACGCGACATAGCTTTGCAGACAGTAAATGTAACCTTCTCAAAGAGAAAAGTGGCCAATGTGACGATCTGGCTTTAAGTCGATTCGATAACAAATGACGAAAACGGACGGATTTCTCAGGTTTTTACTACATATGAACACTTTTCACATTCTCCCGTGCAACGCGGCTGGTAGTCCTCCTTTCATGCACAATCTTAAGGTCCTAGGTCATGTCCAAGCCACCAAATCCGGCAAAAAAGTGAATAATCGACAACTAAAACTTGAATTGTACTACTTCTTACTGGCTATTACTTCAACTTAAAAGCTTCTTCTGTGTTCTACTATGGTGCTTTTAGTGTCTCCGCATACCGCAGCACGCGACATAGCTTTGCAGACGATAAATGTAACCGTCTCAGAGAGAAAAGGGGCCAATGAGACGATCTGGCTTTAAGTCAAATCGATAACAAATGACGAAAACGGACGGATTTCTCAGTTTTTTACTACATATGAACACTTTTCACATTCTCCCGTGCAACGCGGCTGCTAGTCCTCCTCTCATGCAACATCTTATTGTCCTAGGTCATGTCATAGCCACCAAAGCCGGCTAAATAGTGAATAATCGACAACTAATACTTGAATTGTACTACTTCTTACTGGCTATTACTTCAACTTAGAAGCTTCTTCTGTGTTGTACTGTGGTGCTTTTAGTGTATCCGCATATCGCAGCACGCGACATAGCTTTGCAGACGATAAGTGTAACCGTTTCAGAGAGAAGAGCAGCCAATGTGACAATCTGGCTTTAAGTCGATTCGATAGCAAATTACGAAAACGGACGGATTTCTCAGGTTTTTACTACATATGAACACTTTTCACAATTCTCCCATGCAACGCGGCTGCTAGTCTTCCTTTCATGCAAAGTCTTAAGGTTCCACCGCATGTCCAAGCCACCAAAGTCGGCTAAAAAGCGAATAATCGACAACTAAAACTTGAATTGTACTGCTTCTTACTGGCTATTACTTCAACTTAGAAGCTCCTTCTGTGTTCTACAATGGCGCTTTTAGTGTTTCGGCATATCGCAGCACGCGTCATAGCTTTGCAGACGATAAATGTAACCGTTTGAGAGAGAAGAATGGCCAATGTGTCGATCTGGCTTGAAGTCAATTCGATAACAAATGACGAAAATGGACGGATTTCTCAGGTTTTTACTACATATGAACACTTTTCAAATTCTCCCATGCAACTCGGCTGTTAGACCTCCTTTCATGCAAAATCTTGAGGTCCTAGGTCATGTCCAAGCCACCAAAGCCGGCTAAAAAGTGAATAATCGACAACTAAAACTTGAATTGTACTACTTCTTACTGGCTATTACGTCAACTTAGAAGCTTCTTCTGTGTTCTACTATGGTGCTTTTATTGTTTCGGCATACCGCAGCACGTTACCTAGCTTTGCAGACGATAAGTGTAACCGTTTCATAGAGAAGAGCGGCCAATGTGACGATCTGGCTTTAAGTCGATTCGATAACAAATGACGAAAACGGACGGATTTCTCAGGTTTTTACTACATATGAACACTTTTCACATTCTCCCATGCAACGCGGCTGGTAGACCTCCTTTCATGCAAAATCTAAAGGTCCTAGGTCATGTCCAAGCCCCCAAAGCCGCCTAAAAAGTGAATAATCGATAACTAAAACTTGAATTGTACTACTTCTTACTGGCTATTACTTCAACTTAGAAGCTTCTTCTGTGTTCTACTGTGGTGCTTTTAGTGTTTCCGCATACTGCAGCACGCGACATAGCTTTGCAGACGATAAATGTAACCGTTTCAGAGAGAAAAGCGGCCAATGTGACGATCTGGCTTTAAGTCGATTCGATAACAATTGGCGAAAACAGACGGATTTCTCAGGTTTTTACTACATATGAACACTTTTCACATTCTCCCGTGAACGCGCCTGCAAGTACTCCTTTCATGCAAAATCTTAAGGTCCTAGGTCATGTCCAAGCCACCAAAGCCGGCTACAAAGTGAATAATCGACTACTAAAACTTGAATTGTACTACTTCTTACTGGCTATTACTTCAACTTAGAAGCTTATTCTGTGTTCTACTGTGTTGCTTTTAGTGTCTCCGCATACCGCAGCACGCGACATAGCTTTGCAGACAGTAAATGTAACCTTCTCAAAGAGAAAAGTGGCCAATGTGACGATCTGGCTTTAAGTCGATTCGATAACAAATGACGAAAACGGACGGATTTCTCAGGTTTTTACTACATATGAACACTTTTCACATTCTCCCGTGCAACGCGGCTGGTAGTCCTCCTTTCATGCACAATCTTAAGGTCCTAGCTCATGTCCAAGCCACCAAATCCGGCTAAAAAGTGAATAATCGACAACTAAAACTTGAAATGTACTACTTCTTACTGGCTATTACGTCAACTGAGAAGCTTCTTCTGTGTTCTACTATGGTGCTTTTATTGTTTCGGCATACCGCAGCACGTTACATAGCTTTGCAGACGATAAGTGTAACCGTTTCAGAGAGAAGAGCGGCCAATGTGACGATCTGGCTTTAAGTCGATTCGATAACAAATGACGAAAACGGACGGATTTCTCAGGTTTTTACTACATAAGAACACTTTTCACATTCTCCCATGCAACGCGGCTGTTAGACCTCCTTTCATGCAAAATTTTAAGGTCCTAGGTCATGTCCAAGCCACCAAAGCCGCCTAAAAAGTGAATAATCGATAACAAAAACTTGAATTGTACTACTTCTTACTGGCTATTACGTCAACTGAGAAGCTTCTTCTGTGTTCTACTATGGTGCTTTTATTGTTTCGGCATACCGCAGCACGTTACATAGCTTTGCAGACGATAAATGTAACCGTTTCAGAGAGAAAAGCGGCCAATGTGACGATATGGCTTTAAGTCGATTCGATAACAAATGACGAAAACAGACGGATTTCTCACGTTTTTACTACATATGAACACTTTTCACGTTCTCCCATGCAACGCGCCTGCAAGTACTCCTTTCATGCAAAATCTTAAGGTCCTAGGTCATGTACAAGACACCAAAGCCGGCTAAAAAGTGAATAATCGACTACTAAAACTTGAATTGTACTACTTCTTACTGGCTATTACTTCGACTTAGAAGCTTCTTCTGTGTTCTACTGTGGTGCTTTTAGTGTCTCCGCATACCGCAGCACGCGACATAGCTTTGCAGACAGTAAATGTAACCTTCTCAGAGAGAAAAGTGGCCAATGTGACGATCTGGCTTTAAGTCGATTCGATAACAAATGACGAAAACGGACGGATTTCTCACGTTTTTACTACATATGAACACTTTTCACATTCTGCCGTGCAACGCGGCTGCTAGTCCTCCTTTCATGCACAATCTTAAGGTCCTAGGTCATGTCCAAGCCACCAAAGCTGGCTAAAAAATGAATAATCGACAACTAAAACTTGAATTGTACTACTTCTTACTGGCTATTACTTCAACTTAGAAGCTTCTTCTGTGTTCTACTATGGTGCTTTTAGTGTCTCCGCACACCGCAGCACGCGACATAGCTTTGCAGACGATAAATGTAACCTTCTCAGAGAGAAAAGCTGCCAATGTGACGATCTGGCTTTAAGTCGAGTCGATAACAAATGACGAAAACGGACGGATTTCTCAGGTTTTTACTACATACGAACACGTTTCACATTCTCCCATGCAACGCGGCTGTTAGACCTCCTTTCATGCAAAATCTTATGGTCCTAGGTCATGTCCAAGCCACCAAAGCCGGCTAAAAAGTGAGTAATCGATAACTAAAACTTGAATTGTACACTTTCTTACTGGCTATTACTTCAACTTAGAAGCTTCTTCTGTGTTCTACTGTGCGCTTTTAGTGTCTCCGCATACCACAGCACGCGACATAGCTTTGCAGACGATAAATGTAACCATCTCAGAGAGAAAAGTGGCCAATGTGACGATCTGGCTTTAAGTCGATTCGATAACAAATGACGAAAACGGACGGATTTCTCAGGTTTTTACTACATATGAACCCTTTTCACATTCTCCCGTGCAAAGCGGCTGCTAGTCCTCCTTTCATGCAAAATCTTAAGGTCCAAAGCCGGCTAAAATGTGAATAATCGATAACTAAAACTTGAATTGTACTGCTTCTTACTGGCTATTACTTCAACTTAGAAGCTCCTTCTGTGTTCTACTATGGTGCTTTTAGTGTTTCGGCATATCGCAGCACGCGTCATAGCTTTGCAGGCGATAAATGTAACCGTTTGAGAGAGAAGAATGGCCAATGTGTCGATCTGGCTTGAAGTCAATTCGATAACAAATGACGAAAATGGACGGATTTCTCAGGTTTTTACTACTTATGAACACTTTTCAAATTCTCCCACGCAACTCGGCTGTTATACCTCCTTTCATGCAAAATCTTAAGGTCCTAGGTCATGTCCAAGCCACCAAAGCCGGCTAAAAAGTGAATAATCGACAACTAAAACTTGAATTGTACTACTTCTTACTGGCTATTACTTCAATATAGAAGATTCTTCTGTGTTCTACTGTGGTGCTTTTAGTGTCTCCGCATACCGCAGCACGCGACATAGCTTTGCAGACAATAAATGTAACCGTCTCAGAGAGAAAGCGGCCAATGTGACGATCTGGCTTTAAGTCCATTCGATAACAAATGACGAAAATGGACGGATTTCTCAGGTTTTTACTACATATGAACACTTTTCACATTCTCCCATGCAACGCGGCTGCTAGTCCTCCTGTCATGCAAAATCATAAGGTCCTAGGTCATGTCCAAGCCACCATAGCCGGCTAAAAAGTGAATAATCGACAACTAAAACTTGAATTGTACTACTTCTTACTGGCTATTACGTCAACTGAGAAGCTTCTTCTGTGTTCTACTATGGTGCTTTTATTGTTTCGGCATACCGCAGCACGTTACATAGCTTTGCAGACGATAAGTGTAACCGTTTCAGAGAGAAGAGCGGCCAATGTGACGATCTGGCTTTAAGTCGATTCGATAACAAATGGCGAAAACAGACGGATTTCTCACGTTTTTACTACATATGAACACTTTTCACATTCTCCCGTGCAACGCGCCTGCAAGTACTCCTTTCATGCAAAATCTTAAGGTCCTAGGTCATGTCCAAGCCACCAAAGCCGGCTCAAAAGTGAATAATCGACAACTAAAACTTGAATTGTACTACTTCTTACTGGCTATTACTTCAACTTAGAAGCTTCTTCTGTGTTCTACTATGGTGCTTTTAGTGTCTCCGCATACCGCAGCACGCGACATAGCTTTGCAGACGATAAATGTAACCGTCTCAGAGAGAAAAGGGGCCAATGAGACGATCTGGCTTTAAGTCGATTCGATAACAAATGAAGAAAACGGACAGATTTCTCAGGTTTTTACTACATATGAACACTTTTCACATTCTCCCGTGCAACGTGGCTGCTAGTCTTCCTTTCATGCAAAATCTTAAGGTTCCACCGCATGTCCAAGCCACCAAAGCCGGCTAAAAAGTGAATAATCGACAACTAAAACTTGAATTGTACTACTTCTTACTGGCTATTACTTCAACTTAGAAGCTCCTTCTGTGTTCTACTATGGTGCTTTTAGTGTTTCGGCATATCGCAGCACGCGACATAGCTTTGCAGACGATAAATGTAACCGTTTGAGAGAGAAGAATGGCCAATGTGACGATCTGGCTTGAAGTCAATTCGATAACAAATGACGAAAATGGACGGATTTCTCAGGTTTTTACTACTTATGAACACTTTTCACATTCTCCCATGCAACGCGGCTGCTAGTCCTCCTTTCATGCAAAATCTTAAGGTCCTAGGTCATGTCCAAGAAACCAAAGCCGGCTAAAAAGTGAATAATCGACAACTAAAACTTGAATTGTACTACTTCTTACTGGCTATTACGTCAACTGAGAAGCTTCTTCTGTGTTCTACTATGGTGCTTTTATTGTTTCGGCATACCGCAGCACGTTACATAGCTTTGCAGACGATAAGTGTAACCGTTTCAGAGAGAAGAGCGGCCAATGTGACGATCTGGCTTTAAGTCGATTCGATAACAAATGGCGAAAACAGACGGATTTCTCACGTTTTTACTACATATGAACACTTTTCACATTCTCCCGTGCAACGCGCCTGCAAGTACTCCTTTCATGCAAAATCTTAAGGTCCTAGGTCATGTCCAAGCCACCAAAGCCGGCTCAAAAGTGAATAATCGACAACTAAAACTTGAATTGTACTACTTCTTACTGGCTATTACTTCAACTTAGAAGCTTCTTCTGTGTTCTACTATGGTGCTTTTAGTGTCTCCGCATACCGCAGCACGCGACATAGCTTTGCAGACGATAAATGTAACCGTCTCAGAGAGAAAAGGGGCCAATGAGACGATCTGGCTTTAAGTCGATTCGATAACAAATGAAGAAAACGGACAGATTTCTCAGGTTTTTACTACATATGAACACTTTTCACATTCTCCCGTGCAACGCGGCTGCTAGTCCTCCTTTCATGCTAAATCTTATGGTCCTAGGTCATGTCATAGCCACCAAAGCCGGCTAAAAAGTGAATAATCGACAACTAATACTTGAATTGTACTACTTCTTACTGGCTATTACTTCAACTTAGAACCTTCTTCCGGGTTCTACTATGGTGCTTTTAGTGTTTTGGCATACCGTAGCACGCGACATAGCTTTGCAGACGATAAATGTAACCGTTTGAGAGAGAAGAATGGCCAATGTGACGATCTGGCTTTAAGTCGATTCGATAACAAATGACGAAAACGGACGGATTTCCCAGGTTTTTACTGCATATGAACACTTTTTACATTCTACCGTGCAACGCGGCTGCTAGTCCTCCTTTCATGCAAAATCTTAATGTCCTAGGTCATGTCCAAGCGACTAAAGCCGGCAAAAATGTGAATAATCGACAACTAAAACTTGAATTGTATTTCTTCTTACTGGCTATTACTTCAACTTAGAAGCTTCTTCTGTGTTCTACTATGGTGCTTTTAGTGTCTCCGCATACCGCAGCACGCGACATAGCTTTGCAGACGATAAATGAAACCGTCTCAGAGAGAAAAGCGGCCAATGTGACGATCTGGCTTTAAGTCGATTCGATAACAAATGACGAAAACGGACGGATTTCTCAGGTTTTTCCAACATATGAACACTTTTCACATTCTCCCGTGCAACGCGGCTGCTAGTCCTCCTTTCATGCAAAATCTTAAGGTTCTAGGTCATGTCCAAGCCACCAAAGCCGGCTAAAAAGTGAATAATCGACAACTAAAACTTGAATTGTACTACTTCTTACTGGCTATTACTTCAACTTAGAAGCTTCTTCTGTGTTCTACTATGGTGCTTTTAGTGTCTCCGCATACCGCAGCACGCGACATAGATTTGCAGACGATAAATGTAACCGTCTCAGAGAGAAAAGCGGCCAATGAGACGAGCTGGCTTTAAGTCGATTCGATAGCAAATGACGAAAACGGACGGATTACTCAGGTTTTTACTACATATGAACACTTTTCACATTCTCCCGTGCAACGCGGCTGCTAGTCTTCCTTTCATGCAAAATCTTAAGGTTCCACCGCATGTCCAAGCCACCAAAGCCGGCTAAAAAGCGAATAATCGACAACTAAAACTTGAATTGTACTACTTCTTACTGGCTATTACTTCAACTTAGAAGATTCTTCTGTGTTCTACTGTGGTGCTTTTAGTGTCTCCGCATACCGCAGCACGCGACATAGCTTTGCAGACAATAAATGTAACCGTCTCAGAGAGAAAAGCGACCAATGTGACGATCTGGCTTTAAGTCCATTCGATAACAAATGACGAAAATGGACGGAATTCTCAGGTTTTTACTACATATGAACACTTTTCACATTCTCCCATGCAACATGGCTGCTAGTCCTCCTTTCATGCAAAATCATAAGGTCCTAGGTCGTGTCCAAGCCACCATAGCCGGCTAAAAAGTGAATAATCGACAACTAAAACTTGAATTGTACTACTTCTTACTGGCTATTACGTCAACTTAGAAGCTACTTCTGTGTTCTACTATGGTGCTTTTATTGTTTCGGCATACCGCAGCACGTTACATAGCTTTGCAGACGATAAGTGTAACCGTTTCAGAGAGAAGAGCGGCCAATGTGACGATCTGGCTTTAAGTCGATTCGATAACAAATGACGAAAACGGACGGATTTCTCAGGTTTTCACTATATATGAACCCTTTTCACATTCTCCCATGCAACGCGGCTGTTAGACCTCCTTTCATGCAAAATCTTAAGGTCCTAGGTCATGTCCAAGCCACCAAAGCCGGCTAAAAAGTGAATAATCGACAACTAAAACTTGAATTGTACTACTTCTTACTGGCTATTACTTCAACTTAGAAGCTCCTTCTGTGTTCTACTATGGTGCTTTTAGTGTTTCGGCATATCGCAGCACGCGACATAGCTTTGCAGACGATAAATGTAACCGTTTGAGAGAGAAGAATGGCCAATGTGACGATCTGGCTTGAAGTCAATTCGATAACAAATGACGAAAATGGACGGATTTCTCAGGTTTTTACTACATATGAACACTTTTCACATTCTCCCATGCAACGCGGCTGTTAGACCTCCTTTCATGCAAAATCTTACGGTCCTAGGTCATGTCCAAGCCACCAAAGCCGCCTAAAAAGTGAATAATCGATAACTAAAACTTGAATTGTACTACTTCTTACTGGCTATTACTTCAACTTAGAAGCTTCTTCTGTGTTCTACTATGGTGCTTTTAGTGTCTCCGCATACCGCAGCACGCGACATAGCTTTGCAGACGATAAATGTAACCGTCTCAGAGAGAAAAGCGGCAAATGTGACGATCTGGCTTTTAGTCGATTCCATAACAAATGACGAAAACGGACGGATTTCTCAGGTTTTTCCAACATATGAACACTTTTCAGATTCTCCCGTGCAACGCGGCTGCTAGTCCTCCTTTCATGCAAAATCTTAAGGTCCTAGGTCATGTCCAAGCCACCAAAGCCGGCTAAAAAGTGAATAATCGACAACTAAAACTTGAATTGTACTACTTCTTACTGGCTATTACTTCAACTTAGAAGCTTTTTCTGTGTTCTACTATGGTGCTTTTAGTGTCTCCGCATACCGCAGCACGCGACATAGCTTTGCAGACGATAAATGTAACTGTCTCAGAGAGAAAAGGGGCCAATGAGACGATCTGGCTTTAAGTCGATTCGATAACAAATGACGAAAACGGACGGATTTCTCAGGTTTTTACTACATATGAACACTTTTCACATTCTCCCGTGCAACGCGGCTGCTAGTCTTCCTTTTATGCAAAATCTTAAGGTTCCACCGCATGTCCAAGCCACCAAAGCCGGCTAAAAAGTGAATAATCGACAAGTAAAACTTGAATTGTACTACTTCTTACTGGCTATTACTTCAACATAGAAGCTCCTTCTGTGTTCTACTATGGTGCTTTTAGTGTTTCGGCATATCGCAGCACGCGACATAGCTTTGCAGACGATAAATGTAACCGTTTGAGAGAGAAGAATGGCCAATGTGACGATCTGGCTTGAAGTCAATTCGATAACAAATGACGAAAATGGACGGATTTCTCAGGTTTTTACTACTTATGAACATTTTTCACATTCTCCCATGCAACGCGGCTGCTAGTCCTCCTTTCATGCAAAATCTTAAGCTCCTAGGTCATGTCCAAGAAACCAAAGCCGGCTAAAAAGTGAATAATCGACAACTAAAACTTCAATTGTACTACTTCTTACTGGCTATTACTTCAACATAGAAGCTTCTTCTGTGTTCTACTATGGTGCTTTTAGTGTTTCCGCATACCGCAGCACGCGACATAGCTTTGTAGACGATAAATGTAACCGTTTCAGAGAGAAGAGAGGCCAATGTGACGATCTGGCTTTAAGACGATTCGATAACAAATGGCGAAAACGGACGGATTTCTCAGGTCTTTACTACATATGAACACCTTTCACATTCTCCCGTGCAACGCGGCTGCTAGTCCTCCTTTCATGAAAAATCTTAAGGTACTAGGTCATGTCCAAGCCACCAAAGCCGGCTAAAAAGTGAATAATCGACAACTAAAACTTTAATTGTACTACTTCTTACTGGCTATTACTTCAACTTAGAAGCTTCTTCTGTGTTCTACTATTGAGCTTTTAGTGTCTCCGCATACCGCAGCACGCGACATAGCTTTGCAGACGATAAGTGTAACCGTTTCAGAGAGAAAAGAGACCAATGTGACGATCTGGCTTTAAGTCGATTCGATAACAAATGACGAAAACGGACGGATTTCTCAGGTTTTTACTACATATGAACACTTTTCACATTCTCCCGTGCAACGCGGCTGCTAGTCCTCGTTTCATGCAAAATCTTATGGTCCTAGGTCATGTCATAGCCACCAAAGCCGGCTAAAAAGTGAATAATCGACAACTAATACTTGAATTGTACTACTTCTTACTGGCTATTACTTCAACTTAGAAGCTTCTTCTGTGTTCTACTATGGTGCTTTTAGTGTCTCCGCATACCGCAGCACGCGTCATAGCTTTGCAGACGATAAATGAAACCGTCTCAGAGAGAAAAGCGGCCAATGTGACGATCTGGCTTTAAGTCGATTCGATAACAAATGACGAAAACGGACGGATTTCTCAGGTTTTTCCAACATATGAACACTTTTCACATTCTCCCGTGCAACGCGGCTCCTAGTCCTCCTTTCATGCAAAATCTTAAGGTCCTAGTTTATGTCCAAGCCACCAAAGCCGGCTAAAAAGTGAATAATCGACAACTAAAACATGAATTGTACTACTTCTAACTGGCTATTACTTCAACTTAGAAGCTTCTTCTGTGTTCTACTATGGTGCTTTTAGTGTCTCCGCACACCGCAGCACGCGACATAGCTTTGCAAACGATAAATGTAACCGTCTCATTGAGGAAAGCAGCCAATGTGACGATCTGGCTTTAAGTCGATTCGATAACAAGTGACGAAAACGGACGGATTTCTCAGGTTTTTACTACATATGAACACTTTTCACAATTCTCCCATGCAACGCGGCTGCTAGTCTTCCTTTCATGCAAAGTCTTAAGGTTCCACCGCATGTCCAAGCCACCAAAGCCGGCTAAAAAGCGAATAATCGACAACTAAAACTTGAATTGTACTGCTTCTTACTGGCTATTACTTCAACTTAGAAGCTCCTTCTGTGTTCTACTATGGTGCTTTTAGTGTTTCGGCATATCGCAGCATGCGTCATAGCTTTGCAGACGATAAATGTAACCGTTTGAGAGAGAAGAATGGCCAATGTGTGGATCTGGCTTGAAGTCAATTCGATAACAAATTACGAGAATGGACGGATTTCTCAGGTTTTTACTACATATGAACACTTTTCAAATTCTCCAATGCAACTCGGCTGTTAGACCTCCTTTCATGCAAAATCTTGAGGTCCTAGGTCATGTCCAAGCCACCAAAGCCGGCTAAAAAGTGAATAATCGACAACTAAAACTTGAATTGTACTACTTCTTACTGGCTATTACTTCAACTTAGAAGATTCTTCTGTGTTCTACTGTGGTGCTATTAGTGTCTCCGCATACCGCAGCACGCGACATAGCTTTGCAGACAATAAATGTAACCGTCTCATTGAGGAAAGCAGCCAATGTGACGATCTGGCTTTAAGTCGATTCGATAACAAGTGACGAAAACGGACGGATTTCTCAGGTTTTTACTACATACGAACATTTTCACATTCTCACGTGCAACGCGGCTGAAGTCCTCCTTTCATGCAAAATCTTATGGTCATAGTTCATGTCCAAGCCACCAAAGCCGTCTAAAAAGTCAATAATCGACAACTAAAACTTGAATTGTACTACTTCTTACTGGCTATTACTTCAACTTAGAAGATTCTTCTGGGTTCTACTATCGTGCTTTTAGTGTCTCCGCGCACCGCAGCACGCGACATAGCTTTGCAGACGATAAATATAACCGTCTCAGAGAGAAAAGCGGCCAATGTGACGATCTGGCTTTAAGTCGATTCGATAACAAATGACGAAAACGGACGGATTTCTCACGTTTTTACTACATATGAACACTTTTCACATTCCCCCTTGCAACGCGGCTGCCAGTCCTCCTTTCATGCAAAATTTTAACGTCCTAGATGATGTCCAAGCCACCAAAGCCGTCTAAAAAGTGAATAATCGACAACTAAAACTTTAATTGTACTACTTCTTGCTGGCTATTGCTTCAACTTAGAAGCTTCTTCTGTGTTCTACTATGGTTCTTTTAGTGTCTCCGCATCCCGCAGCACGCGACATAGCTTTGCAGACGATAAATGTAACCGTCTCAGAGAGAAAAGCGGCCAATGTGACGATCTGGCTTTAAGTCGATTCGATAACAAAAGACGAAAACGGAAGGATTTCTCAGATTTTTAGTACATATGAACACTTTTCACATTCTCCCATGCAACGCGGCTGCTAGTCCTCCTTTCATGCAAAATGTTAAGGTCCTAGGTCATGTCCAAGCCACCAAACCCGGCTAAAAAGTGAATAATCGACAACTAAAACTTGAATAGTACTACTTCTTACTGGCTATTACTTCAACTTAGAAGCTTCTTCTGTGTTTTACTATGGTGCTTTTAGTGTTTCTGCTTACCGCAGCACGCGACATAGCTTTGCAGACGATAAATGTAACCGTCTCAGAGAGAAAAGCGGCCAATGTGACGATCTTACTTTAAGTCGATTCGATAACAAATGACGAAAACGGACGGATTTCTCAGATTTTTACTACATATGAACACTTTTCACATTCTCCCGTGCAACGCGGCAGCTAGTCCTCCTTTCATGCAAAATCTTAAGGTCGTAGGTCATGTCTAAGCCACCAAAGCCGGCTAAAAAGTGAATAATCGACAACTAAACTTGAATAGTACTACTTCTTACTGCCTATTACGTCAACTTAGAAGCTTCTTCTGTGTTCTACTATGGTGCTTTTAGTGTCTCCGCACACCGCAGCACGTGACATAGCTTTGCAGACGATAAGTGCAACCGTTTCAGAGAGAAGAGCGGCCAATGTGACGATCTTACTTTAAGTCGATTCGATAACAAATGACGAAAACGGACGGATTTCTCAGGTTTTTACTACATATGAACACTTTTCACATTCTCCCATGCAACGCGGCTGCTAGTCCTCCTTTCATGCAAAATCTTAAGGTCATAGGCCATGTCCAAGCCACCAAAGCCGGCTAAAAAGTGAATAATCGACAACTAATATCGGAATTGTACCACTTCTTACTGGCTATTACTTCAACTTTGAAGCTTCTTCTGTGTTCTACTATGGTGCTTTTAGTGTCTCCGCATACCGCAGCACGCGACATAACTTTGCAGAGGGATAAATGTAACCGTCTCAGAGAGAAAAGCGGCCATTGTGACGATCTGGCTTTAAGTCGATTCGATAAGAAATGACGAAAACGGACGGATTTCTCAGGTTTTTACTACATATGAACACTTTTCACATTCTCCCGTGCAACGCAGCTGCTAGTCCTCCTTTCATGCAAAGTCTTAAGGTCCTAGGTCATGTCCAAGCCACCAAAGCCGGCTAAAAAGCGAATAATCGACAACTAAAACTTGAATTGTACTACTTCTTACTGCCTATTACTTCAACTTAGAAGCTTCTTCTGTGTTGTACTATGGTGCTTTTAGTGTCTCTGCATACCGTAGAACGCGACATAGCTTTGCAGAGGATAAATGTAACCGTCTCAGAGAGAAAAGCGGCCAATGTGACGATCTGGCTTTAAGTCGATTCGATAACAAATTACGAAAACGGACGGATTTCTTAGGTTTTTACTACATATGAACACTTTTCACATTCTCCCGTGCAACGCGGCTTCAAGTCCTCCTTTCATGCAAAATCTTAAGGTCCTAGGTCATGTCCAAGCCACCAAAGCCGGCTAAAATGTGAATAATCGACAACTAAAACTTGAATTGTACTACTTCTTACTGGCTATTACTTCAACTTAGAAGCTTATTCTGTGTTCTACTATGGTGCTTTTAGTGTTTTCGCATACCGCAGCACGCGACATAGCTTTGCAGACGATAAATGTAACCGTTTCAGAGAGAAGAGCGGCCAATGTGACGATCTGGCTTTAAGTCGATTCGGTAACAAATGACGAAAACGGACGGATTTCTCAGGTTTTTACTACATATGAACACTTTTCACATTCCCCCTTGCAACGCGGCTGCCAGTCCTCCTTTCATGCAAAATTTTAACGTCCTAGGTGATGTCCAAGCCACAAAAGCCGTCTAAAAAGTGAATAATCGACGCCTAAAACTTGAATTGTACTACTTCTTGCTGGCTATTGCTTCAACTTAGAAGCTTCTTCTGTGTTCTACTATGGTTCTTTTAGTGTCTCCGCATCCCGCAGCACGTGACATAGCTTTGCAGACGATAAACGTAACCGTCTCAGAGAGAAAAGCGGCCAATGTGACGATATAACTTTAAGTCGATTCGATAACAAATGACGAAAACGGACGGATTTCTCAGGTTTTTACTACATATGAACACTTTTCACATTCTCCCGTGCAACGTGGCTGCTAGTCCTCCTTTCATGCAAAATCTTATGGTCCTAGGTCATGTCATAGCCACCAAAGCCGGCTAAAAAGTGAATAATCGACAACTAAAACTTGAATTGTACTACTTCTTACTGGCTATCACTTCAACTTAGAAGCTTCTTCTGTGCTCTACTATGGTGCTTTTAGTGTTTCCGCATACTGCAGCACGCGACATAGCTTTGCAGACGATAAATGTAACCGATTCAGAGAAAAGAGCGGCCAAGGTGACGATCTGGCTTTAAGTAGATTCGATAACAAATGACGAAAACGGGCGGATTTCTCAGGTTTTTGCTACATATGAAACATTTCACATTTCCCGTGCAACGCGGCTGCAAGTACTCTTTTCATGCAAAATCTTAAGGTCCTAGGTCATGTCCAAGCCACCAAAGCCGGCTAAAAAGTGAATAATCGACAACTAAAACTTGAATTGTACTACTTCTTACTGGCTATTACTTCAACTTACAAGTTTCTTCTGTGTTCCACTATGGTGCTTTTAGTGTCTCCGCATACCGCAGCACGCGACATAGCATTGCAGACAATAAATGAAACCTTCTCAGAGAGAAAAGTGGCCAATGTGGCGATCTGGCTTAAAGTCGATTCGATAACAAAAGACGAAAACGGACGGATTTCTCAGGTTTTTCCTACATATGAACACTTTTCACATTCTCCCATGCAACGCGGCTGCTAGTCCTCCTTTCATGCAAAATCTTAAGGTTCCACCTCATGTCCAGGGCACCAAAGCCGGCTAAAAATCAATAATCGATAACCAAAACCTGAATTGTACTGCTTCTTACTGGCTATTGCTTCAACTTTGAAGCTTCATCTGTGTTCTACTATGGTGCTTTTAGTGTCTCCGCATACCGTAGCACGCGACATAGCTTTGCAGACGATAAATGTAACCGTCTCAGAGAGAAAAGCGGCCAATGTGACGATCTGGCTTTAAGTCGATTCGATAACAAATTACGAAAACGGACGGATTTCTTAGGTTTTTACTACATATGAACACTTTTCACATTCTCCCGTGCAACGCGGCTGCAAGTCCTCCTTTCATGCAAAATCTTAAGGTCCTAGGTCATGTCCAAGCCACCAAAGCCGGCTAAAATGTGAATAATCGACAACTAAAACTTTAATTGTACTACTTCTTACTGGCTATTACTTCAACTTAGAAGCTTCTTCTGTGTTCTACTATGGTGCTTTTAGTGTCTCCGCATACCGCAGCAGGCGACATAGATTTGCAGACAATAAATATAACCGTTTCAGAGAGAAGAGCGGCCAATGTGACGATCTGGCTTTATGTCGATTCGATAACAAATAACGAAAACGGACGGATTTCTCAGGTTTTTACTACATATGAACACTTTTCACATTCTCCCGTGCAACGCGGCTGCTAGTCCTCCTTTCATACAAAATCGTATGGTCCTAGGTCATGTCATAGCCACCAAAGCCGGCTAAAAAGTGAACAATCCACAACTAAAACTTGAATTGTACTACTTCTTACTGGCTATTACTTCAACTTAGAAGTTTTTTCTGTGTTCTACTATGGTGCTTTTAGTGTCTCCGCATACCGCAGCGCGCGACATAGCTTTGCAGACGATAAATGTAACCGTTTCAGACAGAAGAGCGGCCAATGTGACGATCTGGCTTTAAGTCGATTCGATAACAAATGACGAAAACGGACGGATTTCTCAGCTTTTTACTACATATGAACACTTTTCACACTCTCCCGTGCAACGCGGCTGCTAGTCCTCCTTTCATGCAAAATCTTAAGGTCCTAGTTTATGTCCAAGCCACGAAAGCCGGCTAAAAAGTGAATAATGGACAACTAAAACTTGAATTGTACTACTTCTTACTGGCTATTACTGCAACTTAGAAGCTTCTTCTGTATTCTACTATGGTGCTTTTAGTGTTTCCGCATACCGCAGCACGCGACATAGCTTTTGCAGACGATAAATATAACCGTTTCAGAGAGAAGAGCGGCCAATGTGACGATCTGGCTTTAAGTCGATTCGATTACAAATAACGAAAACGGACGGATTTCTCAGGTTTTTACTACATATGAACACTTTTCACATTCTCCCGTGCAACGCGGCTGCTAGTCCTCCTTTCAAGCAAAATCGTAAGGTCCTAGGTCATGTCCAAGCCACCAAAGCCGGCTAAAAAGAGAATAATCGACAACTACAACTTGAATTGTACTACTTCTTACTGGCTATTACTTCAACTTAGAAGCTTCTTCTGTGTTCTATGGTGCTCTTAGTGTCTCCGCATATTGCAGCACGCGACATAGCTTTGCAGACGATAAATGTAACCGTCTCAGAGAGAAAAGCGGCCAATGTGACGATCTGGCTTTAAGTCGATTCGATAACAAATGACGAAAACGGAGGGATTTCTCATGTTTTTACCACATATGAACACTTTTCACATCCTCCCGTGCAACGCGGCTGCAAGTCCTCCTTTCATGCAAAATCTTATGGTCCTAGGTCATGTCCAAGCCACCAATGCGGGCTAAAAAGTGAATAATCGACAACTAAAACTTGAATTGTACTACTTCTTACTGGCTATTACTTAAACTTAGAAGCTTCTTCTGTGTTCTACTATGGTGCTTTTAGTGTTTCGGCTTACCGCAGCACGCGACATATCTTTGCAGACGATAAATGTAACCGTTTTAGAGGGAAGAATGGCCAATGTGACGATCTTCCTTCAAGTCGATTCGATAACAAATGACGAAAACGGACGGATTTCTCATGTTTTTACTACATATGAACACTTTTCACATTCTCCCGTGCAACGCGGCTGCTAGTCCTCCTTTCATGCAAAATCTTAAGGTCCTAGTTTATGTCCAAGCCACGAAAGCCGGCTAAAAAGTGAATAATCGACAACTAAAACTTGAAATGTACTACTTCTTACTGGCTACTGCTTCAACTTAGAAGCTTCTTCTGTGTTCTACTATGGTGCTTTTAGTGTCTTCGCATACCGCAGCACGCGACATAGCTTTGCAGACGATAAATGTAACCTTTTCAGCAGAAGAGCGGCCAATGTGACGATCTGGCTTTAAGTCGATTCAGTAACAAATGACGAAAACGGACGGATTTTTCAGGTTTTTACTACATATGAACACTTTTCACATTCTCCCGTGCAACGCGGCTGCAAGTCCTCCTTTCATGCAAAATCTTAAGGTCCTAGGTCCTGTCCAAGCCACCAAAGCCGGCTAAAAAGTGAATAATCGACAACTAAAACTTGAATTGCACTACTTCTTACTGGCTATTGCTTCAACTTAGAAGCTTCTCCTATGTTCTACTATGGTGCTTTTAGCATCTCCGCATACCGCAGCACGCGACATAGCTTTGCAGACGATAAATGTAACCGTTTCAGACAGAAGAGCGGCCAATGTGACGATCTGGCTTTAAGTCGATTCGATAACAAATGACGAAAACGGACGGATTTCTCAGCTTTTTACTACATATGAACCCTTTTCACATTCTCCCGTGCAACGCAGCTGCTAGTCCTCCTTTGATGCAAAATCTTAAGGTTCCACCTCATGTCCAAGGCACCAAAGCCGGCTAAAAATCAATAATCGGTAACCTAAACTTGAATTGTACTACTTCTTACTGGCCATTGCTTCAACTTCGAAGCTTCATCTGTGTTCTACTATGGTGCTTTTAGTGTCTCCGCATACCGCAGCACGTGACATAGCTTTGCAGACGATAAACGTAACCGTTTCAGAGAGAAGAGCGGCCTATGTGACGATCTGGCTTTAAGTCGATTCGATAACAAATGACGAAAACGGACGGATTTCTCAGGTTTTTACTACATATGAACCCTTTTCACATTCTCAGAAGCAACGCAGCTGCTAGTCCACCTTTCATGCAAAATCTTAAGGTTCCACCTCCTGTCCAAGGCACCAAAGCCGGCTAAAAATCAATAATCGATAACCAAAACTTGAATTGTACTACTTCTTACTGGCCATTGCTTCAACTTAGAAGCTTATTCTGTGTTCTACTATGGTGCTTTTAGTGTCTCCGCATACCGCAGCACGCGACATAGCTTTGCAGACGATAAATGTAACCGTCTCAGAGAGAAAAGCGGCCAATATGACTATCTGGCTTTAAGTCGATTCGATAACAAATTACGAAAACGGACGGATTTATCAGGTTTTTACTACATATGAACACTTTTCACATTCTCCCGTGCACCGCGGCTGCTAGTCCTCCTTTCATGCAAAATCTTAAGGTTCCACCTCATATCCAAGGCACCAAAGCCGGCTAAAAATCAATAATCGATAACCAAAACTTGAACTGTACTGCTTCTTATGGCTATTGCTTCAACTTAGAAGCTTCTTGTGTGTTCTACTGTGGTGCTTTCAGTGTCTCCGCATACCGCAGCACGCGACATTGCTTTGCAGACGATAAATGTAACCGTCTCAGAGAGAAAAGCGGCCAAAGTGACGATCTGGCTTTAAGTCGATTCGATAACTAAAGACGAAAACGGACGGATTTCTCAGGTTTTTACTACATATGAACACCTTTCACATTCTCCCGTGCAACGCGGCTACCAGTCCTCTTTTCATGCAAAATCTTAAGGTCCTAGGTCATGTCCAAGCCACCAAAACTGGCTAAAAAGTGAATAATCGACAACTAATACTTGAATTGTACTACTTCTTACTGGCTATTACTTCAACTTAGAAGCTTCTTCTGTGTTCTACTATGGTGCTCTTAGTGTCTCCGCATACCGCAGCACGCGACATAGCAGACGATGAATGTAACCGATTCAGAGAGAAGAGCGGCCAATGTGACGATCTGGCTTTAAGTAGATTAGATAACAAATGACGAAAACGGGCGGATTTCTCAGGTTTTTACTACATATGAACCCTTTTCACATTCTCCCGTGCAACGCAGCTGCTAGACCTCCTTTCATGCAAAATCTTAAGGTTCCACCTCATGTCCAAGGCACCAAAGCCGCTAAAAACAATAATCGATAACCAAAACTTGAATTGTACTGCTTCTTATGGCTATTGCTTCCACTTAGAAGCTTCTTCTGTGTTCTACTATGGTGCTTTTAGTGTCTCCGCATACCGCAGCACGCGACATTGCTTTGCAGACGATAAATGTAACCGTCTCAGAGAGAAAAGCGGCCAATGTGACGATCTGGCTTTAAGTCGATTCGATAACAAATGACGAAAACGGACGGATTTCTCAGGTTTTTACTACATATGAACACCTTTCACATTCTCCCGTGCAACGCGGCTACCAGTCCTCCTATCATGCAAAATCTTAAGGTCCTAGGTCATGTCCAAACCACCAAAACTTTCTAAAAAGTGAATAATCGACGCCTAAAACTTGAATTGTACTACTTCTTACTGGCTATTACTTCAACCTAGAAGCATCTTCTGTGTTCTACTATGGTGCTTTTAGTGTCTCCGCACACCGCAGCACGCGACATAGCTTTGCAGACGATAAATGTAACCGTCTCAGAGAGAAAAGCGGCCAATGTGGAGATCTGGGTTTAAGTCGATTCGATAACAAATGACGAAAACGGACGGATTTCTCAGGTTTTTAGTACATATGAACACTTTTTCACATTCTCCCGTGCAACGCGACTGCTAGTCCTCCTTTCATGCAAAATCTTAAGGTCCTAGGTCATGTCCAAGCCACCAAAGCCGGCTAAAAAGTGAATAATCGACGCCTAAAACTTGAATTGTACTACTTCTTACTGGCTATTACTTCAACTTAGAAGCTTCTTCTGTGTTCTACTATGGTGCTTTTAGTGTCTCCGCATACCGCAGCACGTGACATAGCTTTGTAGATGATAAACGTAACCGTTTCAGAGAGAAAAGCGGCCATAGTGACGATCTGGCTTTAAGTCGATTCGATAACAAATGACGAAAACGGACGGATTTCTGAGGTTTTTACTACATGCGAACCCTTTTCACATTCTCCCGTGCAACGCGCCAGCTAGTCCTCCTTTCAAGCAAAATCTTAAGGTTCCACCTCATGTCCAAGGCACCAAAGCCGGCTAAAAATCAATAATAGATAACCAAAACATTCAATTGTACTACTTCTTACTGACCATTGCTTCAACTTAGAAGCTTATTCTGTGTTCTACTATGGTGCTTTTAAGGTCTCCGCATACCGCAGCACGCGACATAGCTTTGAGGACGATAAATGTAACCGTCTCAGAGAGAAAAGCGGCCAATGTGACGATCTGGCTTTAAGTCGATTTGATAACAAAAGACGAAAACGAACGGATTTCTCAGGTTTTTACTACATATGAACACTTTTCACATTCTCCCGTGCAACGCGGCTGCTAGTCCTCCTTTCATGCAAAATCTTAAGGTCCTAGGTCATGTCCAAGCCACCAAAGCCGGCTAAAATGTGGATAATCGACAACTAACACTTGAATTGTACTACTTCTTACTGGCTATTGCTTTAACTTAGAAGCTTCTTCTGTGTTCTACTATGGTGCTTTTAGTGTCTCCGCATACCGCAGCACGCGACATAGCTTTGCAGACGATAAATGTAATCGTCTCAGAGAGAAAAGCGGCCAATGTGGCGATCTGGCTTTAAGTCGATTCGATAACAAATGCCGAAAACGGACGGATTTCTCAGGTTTTTACTACATATGAACACTTTTCACATTCTCCCGTGCACCGCGGCTGCTAGTCCTCCTTTCATGCAAAATATTAAGGTCCTAGGTCATGTCCAAGCCACCAAAGCCGGCTAAAATGTGAATAATCGACAACTAAAACCTGAATTGTACTACTTCTTACTGGCCATTGCTTCAACTTAGAAGCTTCATCTGTGTTCTACTATTGTGCTTTTAGTGTCTCCGCATACCGCAGCACGCGACATAGCTTTGCAGAAGGTAAATGTAACCGTCTCAGAGAGAAAAGAGGCCAATGTGACTATCTGGCTTTAAGTCGATACGATAACAAATTACGAAAACGGACGGATTTCTCAGGTTTTTACTACATATGAACCCTTTACACATTCTCCCGTGCAACGCAGCTGCTAGTCCTCTTTTCATGCAAAATGTTAAGGTTCCACCTCTTGTCCAAGTCACCAAAGCCGCTAAAGATCAATAATCGATAACCAAAACTTGAATTGTACTGCTTCTTACTGACCATTGCTTCAACTTAGAAGCTTATTCTGTGTTCTACTATGGTGCTTTTAAGGTCTCCGCATACCGCAGCACGCGACATAGCTTTGAGGACGATAAATGTAACCGTCTCAGAGAGAAAAGCGGCCAATGTGACGATCTGGCTTTAAGTCGATTTGATAACAAATGACGAAAACGGACGGATTTCTCAGGTTTTTAGTACATATGAACACTTTTTCACATTCTCCCGTGCAACGCGACTGCTAGTCCTCCTTTCATGCAAAATCTTAAGGTCCTAGGTCATGTCCAAGCCACCAAAGCCGGCTAAAAAGTGAATAATCGACGCCTAAAACTTGAATTGTACTACTTCTTACTGGCTATTACTTCAACTTAGAAGCTTCTTCTGTGTTCTACTATGGTGCTTTTAGTGTCTCCGCATACCGCAGCACGTGACATAGCTTTGTAGACGATAAACGTAACCGTTTCAGAGAGAAAAGCGGCCATAGTGTCGATCTGGCTTTAAGTCGATTCGATAACAAATGACGAAAACGGACGGATTTCTGAGGTTTTTACTACATGCGAACCCTTTTCACATTCTCCCGTGCAACGCGCCAGCTAGTCCTCCTTTCAAGCAAAATCTTAAGGTTCCACCTCATGTCCAAGGCACCAAAGCCGGCTAAAAATCAATAATAGATAACCAAAACATTTAATTGTACTACTTCTTACTGACCATTGCTTCAACTTAGAAGCTTATTCTGTGTTCTACTATGGTGCTTTTAAGGTCTCCGCATACCGCAGCACGCGACATAGCTTTGAGGACGATAAATGTAACCGTCTCAGAGAGAAAAGCGGCCAATGTGACGATCTGGCTTTAAGTCGATTTGATAACAAAAGACGAAAACGAACGGATTTCTCAGGTTTTTACTACATATGAACACTTTTCACATTCTCCCGTGCACCGCGGCTGCTAGTCCTCCTTTCATGCAAAATCTTAAGGTCCTAGGTCATGTCCAAGCCACCAAAGCCGGCTAAAATGTGGATAATCGACAACTAACACTTGAATTGTACTACTTCTTACTGGCTATTGCTTTAACTTAGAAGCTTCTTCTGTGTTCTACTATGGTGCTTTTAGTGTCTCCGCATACCGCAGCACGCGACATAGCTTTGCAGACGATAAATGTAATCGTCTCAGAGAGAAAAGCGGCCAATGTGGCGATCTGGCTTTAAGTCGATTCGATAACAAATGCCGAAAACGGACGGATTTCTCAGGTTTTTACTACATATGAACACTTTTCACATTCTCCCGTGCACCGCGGCTGCTAGTCCTCCTTTCATGCAAAATATTAAGGTCCTAGGTCATGTCCAAGCCACCAAAGCCGGCTAAAATGTGAATAATCGACAACTAAAACCTGAATTGTACTACTTCTTACTGGCCATTGCTTCAACTTAGAAGCTTCATCTGTGTTCTACTATGGTGCTTTTAGTGTCTCCGCATACCGCAGCACGCGACATAGCTTTGCAGAAGATAAATGTAACCGTCTCAGAGAGAAAAGAGGCCAATGTGACGATCTGGCATTAAGTCGATACGATAACAAATTACGAAAACGGACGGATTTCTCAGGTTTTTACTACATATGAACCCTTTACACATTCTCCCGTGCAACGCAGCTGCTAGTCCTCTTTTCATGCAAAATGTTAAGGTTCCACCTCTTGTCCAAGTCACCAAAGCCGCTAAAAATCAATAATCGATAACCAAAACTTGAATTGTACTGCTTCTTATGGCTATTGCTTCAACTTAGAAGCTTTTTCTGTGTTCTACTATGGTGCTTTTAGTGTCTCCGCATACCGCAGCACGCGACGTAGCTTTGCAGACGATAAATGTAACCATCTCAGAGAGAAAAGCGGCCAATGTGACGATCTGGCTTTAAGTCGATTCGATCACAAATGACGAAAACGGACGGATTTCTCAGGTTTTTACTACATATGAACACCTTTCACATTCTCCCGTGCAACGCGGCTACCAGTCCTCCTTTCATGCAAAATCTTAAGGGCCTAGGTCATGTCCAAGCCACCAAAACTGGCTAAAAAGTGAATAATCGACGCCTAAAACTTGAATTTTACTACTTCTTACTGGCTATTACTTCAACTTAGAAGCTTCTTCTGTGTTCTACTATGGTGCTCTTAGTGTCTCCGCATACCGCAGCACGCGACATAGCTTTGCAGACGATAAATGTAACCGTCTCAGAGAGAAAAGCGGCCAATGTGACGATCTGGCTTTAAGTCGATTCGATAACAAATGACGAAAACGGACGGATTTATCAGGTTTTTAGTACATATGAACACTTTTCACAGTCTCCCGTGCAACGCGGCTGCTAGTCCTCCTTTCATGCAAAATCTTAAGGTACTAGGTCATGTCCAAGCCAATAAAGCCGGCTAAAAAGTCAATAATCGACAATTAATACTTGAATTGTACTACTTGTTACTTTATATTGCTTCAACTTAGAAGCTTCTTCTGTGTTCTACTATGATGATTTTAGTGTCTCCGCATACCGCAGCACGTGACATAGCTTTGCAGACGATAAACGTAACCGTTTCAGAGAGAAAATCGTCCATAGTGACGATCTGGCTTTAAGTCGATTCGATAACAAATGACGAAGGCGAACGGATTTCTCAGGTTTTTACTACATATGAACACTTTTCACATTCTCCCGTGCACCGCGACTGCTAGTCCTCCTTTCATGCAAAATATTAAGGTCCTAGGTCATGTCCAAGCCACCAAAGCCGGCTATAATGTGAATAATAGATAGCCAAAACTTGAATTGTACTACTTCTTACTGGCTATTGCTTCAACTTAGAAGCTTCTTCTGTGTTCTAATATGGTGCTTTTAGTGTCTCCGCATACCGCAGCACGCGACATAGCTTTGCAGACGATAAATGTAACCGATTCAGAGAGAAGAGCGGCCAATGTGACGATCTGGCTTTAAGTAGATTCGGTAACAAATGACGAAAACGGGCGGATTTCTCAGGTTTTTGCGACATATGAACCCTTTTCACATTCTCCCGTGCAACGCAGCTGCGAGTCCTTCTTTCATGCAAAATCTTAAGGTTCCACCTCATGTCCAAGGCACCAAAGCCGGCTAAAAATCAATAATCGGTAACCAAAACTTGAATTGTACTGCTTCTTATGGCTATTGCTTCAACTTAGAAGCTTCTTCTGTGTTCTACAATGGTGCTTTTAGTGTCTTCGCATACCGCAGCACGCGACATAGCTTTGCAGACGATAAATGTAACCGTCTCAGAGAGAAAAGCGGCCAATGTGACGATCTGGCTTTAAGTCGATTCGATAACAAATGACGAAAACGGACGGATTTCTCAGGTTTTTACTACATATGAACACCTTTCACATTCTCCCGTGCAACGCGGCTACCAGTCCTCCTATCACGCAAAATCTTAAGGTCCTAGGTCATGTCCAAGCCACCAAAACTTTCTAAAAAGTGAATAATCGACGCCTAAAACTTGAATTGTACTACTTCTTACTGGCTATTACTTCAACCTAGAAGCTTCTTCTGTGTTCTACTATGGTGCTTTTAGTGTCTCCGCATACCGCAGCACGCGACATAGCTTTGCAGACGATAAATGTAACCGTCTCAGAGAGAAATGCGTCAATGTGACGATCTGGCTTTAAGTCGATTCGATAACAAATGACGAAAACGGACAGATTTCTCAAGTTTTTACTACATATGAACACTTTTAACATTCTCCCGTGGAACGCGGCTGCTAGTCCTCCTTTCATGCAAAATCGTAAGGTACTAGGTCATGTCCAAGCCAATAAAGCCGCCTAAAAAGTGAATAATCGACAACTAATATTGAATTGTACTACTTGTTACTTTTTATTGCTTCAACTTAGAAGCTTCTTCTGTGTTCTACTATGGTGCTTTTAGTGTCTCCGCATACCGCAGCACGCGACATAGCTTTGCAGACGATAAATGTAACCGTCTCAGAGAGAAAAGCGGCCAATGTGGCCATCTGGCTTTAAGTCGATTCGATAACAAATGACGAAAACGGATGGATTTCTCAGGTTTTTAGTACATATGAACACTTTTTCACATTCTCCCGTGCAACGCGACTGCTAGTCCTCCTTTCATGCAAAATCTTAAGGTCCTAGGTCATGTCCAAGCCACCAAAGCCGGCTAAAAAGTGAATAATCGACGGTTAAAACTTGAATTGTACTACTTCTTACTGGCTATTACTTCAACTTAGAAGCTTCTTCTGTGTTCTACTATGGTGCTTTTAGTGTCTCCGCATACCGCAGCACGTGACATAGCTTTGTAGACGATAAACGTAACCGTTTCAGAGAGAAAAGCGGCCATAGTGACGATCTGGCTTTAAGTCGATTCGATAACAAATGACGAAAACGTACGGATTTCTGAGGTTATTACTACATACGAACCCTTTTCACATTCTCCCGTGCAACGCGGCTGCTAGTCCTCCTTTCAAGCAAAATCTTAAGGTTCCACCTCATGTCCAAGGCACCAAAGCCGGCTAAAAATCAATAATAGATAGCCAAAACTTGAATTGTACTACTTCTTACTGGCCATTGCTTCAACTTAGAAGCTTATTCTGTGTTCTGCTATGGTGCTTTTAGTGTCTTCGCATACCGCTACTCGCGACATAGCTTTGAGGACGATAAATGTAACCGTCTCAGAGAGAAAAGCGGCCAATGTGACGATCTGGCTTTAAGTCGATTTGATAACAAAAGACGAAAACGAACGGATTTCTCAGGTTTTTACTACATATGAACACTTTTCACATTCTCCCGTGCACCGCGGCTGCTAGTCCTCCTTTCATGCAAAATCTTAAGGTCCTAGGTCATGTCCAAGCCACCAAAGCCGGCTAAAATGTGGATAATCGACAACTAACACTTGAATTGTACTACTTCTTACTGGCTATTGCTTCAACTTAGAAGCTTCTTCTGTGTTCTACTATGGTGCTTTTAGTGTCTCCGCATACCGCAGCACGCGACATAGCTTTGCAGGCGATAAATGTAACCGATTCAGAGAGAAGAGCGGCCAATGTGACGATCTGGCTTTAAGTAGTTCAGATAACAAATGACGAAAACGGGCGGATTTCTCAGGTTTTTACTACATATGAACCCTTTTCACATTCTCCCGTGCAACGCAGCTGCTAGTCCTCCTTTCATGCAAAATCTTAAGGTTCCACCTCTTGTCCAAGGCACAAAAGCCTCTAAAAAACTATAATCGATAACCAAAACTTGAATTGTACTGCTTCTTATGGCTATTGCTTCAACTTAGAATCTTCTTCTGTGTTCTGCTATGGTGCTTTTAGTGTCTCCGCATACCGCAGCACGTGACATAGTTTTGCAGACGATAAACGTAACCGTCTCAGAGAGAAAAGCGGCCAATGTGACGATCTGGCTTTAAGTCGATTCGATAACAAATGACGAAAACGGACGGATTTCTCAGGTGTTTACTACATATGAACACTTTTCACATTCTCCCGTGCACCGCGGCTGCTAGTCCTCCTTTCATGCAAAATATTAAGGTCCTAGGTCATGTCCAAGCCACCAAAGCCGGCTAAAATGTGAATAATCGACAACTAAAACTTGAATTGTACTACTTCTTACTGGCTATTGCTTCAACTTAGAAGCTTATTCTGTGTTCTACTATGGTGCTTTTAGTATCTCCGCATACCGCAGCACGCGACATAGCTTTGCAGACGATAAATGTAACCGATTCAGAGAGAAGAGCGGCCAATGTGACGATCTGGCTTTAAGTAGATTCGATAACAATTGACGAAAACGGGCGGATTTCTCAGGTTTTTACTACATATGAACGCTTTTCACATTTTCCCGTGCAACGCGGCTGCTAGTCCTCCTTTCATGCAAAATCATAAGGTTCCACCTCTTGTCCAAGGCACCAAAGCCGCCTAAAAAGTGAATAATCGATAACCAAAACTTGAATTGTACTGCTTCTTATGGCTATTGCTTCAGCTTAGAAGCTTCTTCTGTGTAATACTATGGTGCTTTTAGTGTCTCCGCATACCGCAGCACGCGACATAGCTTTGCAGACGATAAATGTAAACGTCTCAGAGAGAAAAGCGGCCAATGTGACGATCTGGCTTTAAGTCGATTCGATAACAAAAGACGAAAACGGACGGATTTCTCAGGTTTTTACTACATATGAACACTTTTCACATTCTCCCATGCAACGCGGCTGCTAGTCCGCCTTTCATGCAAGATCTGAAGGTCCTAGGTCATGTCCAAGCCACCAAAACTGGCTAAAAAGTGAATAATCGACGCCTAAAACTTGAATTGTACTACGTCTTACCGGCTATTACTTCAACTTAGAAGCTTCTTCTGTGTTCTACTATGGTGCTTTTAGTTTCTCCGCATACCGCAGCACGTGAGATAGCTTTGCAGACGATAAACGTAACCGTTTCAGAGAGAAAAGCGGCCAATGTGACGATCTGGCTTTAAGTAGATTCGATAACAAATGAAGAAAACGGACGGATTTCTCAGGTTTTTACTACATATGAACCCTTTTCACAATCTCCCGTGCAACGCAGCTGCTAGTCCTCCTTTCATGCAAAATCTTAAGGTTCGACCTTATGTCCAAGGCACCAAAGCCGGCTAAAAATCAATAATCGATAACCAAAACATGAATTGTACTACTTCTTACTGACCATTGCTTCAACTTAGAAGCTTATTCTGTGTTCTACTATGGTGCTTTTAAGGTCTCCACATACCGCAGCACGCGACATAGCTTTGCAGACGATAAATGTAACCGTCTCAGAGAGAAAAGCGGCGAATGTGACGATCTGGCTTTAAGTCGATTCTATAACAAATGACGAAAACGGAAGGATTTCTCAGGTTTTTACTACATATGAACACTTTTCACATTCTCCCGTGCAACGCGGCTGCTAGTCCTCCTTTCATGCAAAATCTTAAGGTCCTAGGTCATGTCCAAGCCACCAAAGACGGCTAAAAAGTGAATAATCGACGCCTAAAACTTGAATTGTACTACTTCTTGCTGGCTATTACTACAACATAGAAGCTTCTTCTGTGTTCTACTATGGTGCTTTTAGTGTCACCGCATACCGCAGCACGCGACATAGCTTTGCAGACGATAAATGTAACCGTCTCAGAGAGAAAAGTGGCCAATGTGACGATCTGGCTTTAAGTCGATTCGATAACAAATGACGAAAACGGACGGATTTCTCAGGTTTTTACTACATATGAACACCTCTCACATTCTCCCGTGCAACGCTTCTACTAGTCCTCCTTTCATGCAAAATCTTAAGGTCCTAGGTCATGTCCAAGCCACCAAACTGGCTAAAAAGTGAATAATCGACGCCTAAAACTTGAATTGTACTAATTCTTACTGGCTATTACTTCAACTTAGAAGCTTCTTCTGTGTTCTACTATGCTGCTTTTAGTGTCTCCGCATACCGCAGCACGTGACATAGTTTTGCAGACGATAAACGTAACCGTCTCAGAGAGAAAAGCGGCAATAGTGACGATCTGGCTTTAAGTCGATTCGATAACAAATGACGAAAACGGACGGATTTCTCAGGTTTTTACTACATATGAACACTTTTCACATTCTCCCGTGCACCGCGGCTGCTAGTCCTCCTTTCATGCAAAATCTTAAGGTCCCAGGTCATGTCCAAGCCACCAAAGCCGGCTAAAATGTGAATAATCGACAACTAAAACTTGAATTGTACTACTTCTTACTGGCTATTGCTTCAACTTAGAAGCTTATTCTGTGTTCTACTATGGTGCTTTTAGTATCTCCGCATACCGCAGCACGCGACATAGCTTTGAAGACGATAAATGTAACCGATTCAGAGAGAAGAGCGGCCAATGTGACGATCTGGCTTTAAGTAGATTCGATAACAATTGACGAAAACGGGCGGATTTCACAGGTTTTTACTACATATGAACGCTTTTCACATTTTCCCGTGCAACGCGGCTGCTAGTCCTCCTTTCATGCAAAATCATATGGTTCCACCCATTGTCCAAGGCACCAAAGCCGCCTAAAAAGTGAATAATCGATAACCAAAACTTGAATTGTACTGCTTCTTATGGCTATTGCTTCAGCTTAGAAGCTTCTTCTGTGTAATACTATGGTGCTTTTAGTGTCTCCGCATACCGCAGCACGCGACATAGCTTTGCAGACGATAAATGTAACCGTCTCAGAGAGAAAAGCGGCCAATGTGACGATCTGGCTTTAAGTCGATTCGATAACAAATGACGAAAACGGACGGATTTCTCAGGTTTTTACTACATATAAACACTTTTCACATTCTCCCGTGCAACGCGGCTGCTAGTCCTCCTTTCATGCAAAATCTTAAGGTCCTAGGTCATGTCCAAGCCACCAAAGACGGCTAAAAAGTGAATAATCGACGCCTAAAACTTGAATTGTACTACTTCTTACTGGCTATTACTACAACATAGAACCTTCTTCTGTGTTCTACTATGGTGCTTTTAGTGTCACCGCATACCGCAGCACGCGACATAGCTTTGCAGACGATAAATGTAACCGTCTCAGAGAGAAAAGCGGCCAATGTGACGATCTGGCTTTAAGTCGATTCGATAACAAAAGACGAAAACGGACGGATTTCTCAGGTTTTTACTACATATGAACACTTTTCACATTCTCCCGTGCAACGCGGCTGCTAGTCCTCCATTCATGCAAAATCTTAAGGTCCTAGGTCATGTCCAAGCCACCAAAACTGGCTAAAAAGTGAATAATCGACGCCTAAAACTTGAATTGTACTACTTCTTACTGGCTATTACTTCAACCTAGAAGCTTCTTCTGTGTTCTACTATGGTGCTTTTAGTGTCTCCGCATACCGCAGCACGCGACATAGCTTTGCAGACGATAAATGTAACCGTCTCAGAGAGAAAAGCGTCAATGTGACGATCTGGCTTTAAGTCGATTCGATAACAAATGACGAAAACGGACAGATTTCTCAAGTTTTTACTACATATGAACACTTTTAACATTCTCCCGTGGAACGCGGCTGCTAGTCCTCCTTTCATGCAAAATCGTAAGGTACTAGGTCATGTCCAAGCCAATAAAGCCGCCTAAAAAGTGAATAATCGACAACTAATATTGAATTGTACTACTTGTTACATTTTATTGCTTCAACTTAGAAGCTTCTTCTGTGTTCTACTATGGTGCTTTTAGTGTCTCCGCATACCGCAGCACGCGACATAGCTTTGCAGACGATAAATGTAACCGTCTCAGAGAGAAAAGCGGCCTATGTGGCCATCTGGCTTTAAGTCGATTCGATAACAAATGACGAAAACGGATGGATTTCTCAGGTTTTTAGTACATATGAACACTTTTTCACATTCTCCCGTGCAACGCGACTGCTAGTCCTCCTTTCATGCAAAATCTTAAGGTCCTAGGTCATGTCCAAGCCACCAAAGCCGGCTAAAAAGTGAATAATCGACGCTTAAAACTTGAATTGTACTACTTCTTACTGGCTATTACTTCAACTTAGAAGCTTCTTCTGTGTTCTACTATGGTGCTTTTAGTGTCTCCGCATACCGCAGCACGTGACATAGCTTTGTAGACGATAAACGTAACCGTTTCAGAGAGAAAAGCGGCCATAGTGACGATCTGGCTTTAAGTCGATTCGATAACAAATGACGAAAACGGACGGATTTCTGAGGTTTTTACTACATACGAACCCTTTTCACATTCTCCCGTGCAACGCGGCTGCTAGTCCTCCTTTCAAGCAAAATCTTAAGGTTCCACCTCATGTCCAAGGCACCAAAGCCGGCTAAAAATCAATAATAGATAGCCAAAACTTGAATTGTACTACTTCTTACTGGCCATTGCTTCAACTTAGAAGCTTATTCTGTGTTCTGCTATGGTGCTTTTAGTGTCTTCGCATACCGCTGCTCGCGACATAGCTTTGAGGACGATAAATGTAACCGTCTCAGAGAGAAAAGCGGCCAATGTGACGATCTGGCTTTAAGTCGATTTGATAACAAAAGACGAAAACGAACGAATTTCTCAGGTTTTTACTACATATGAACACTTTTCACATTCTCCCGTGCACCGCGGCTGCTAGTCCTCCTTTCATGCAAAATCTTAAGGTCCTAGGTCATGTCCAAGCCACCAAAGCCGGCTAAAATGTGGATAATCGACAACTAACACTTGAATTGTACTACTACTTACTGGCTATTGCTTCAACTTAGAAGCTTCTTCTGTGTTCTACTATGGTGCTTTTAGTGTCTCCGCATACCGCAGCACGCGACATAGCTTTGCAGACGATAAATGTAACCGATTCAGAGAGAAGAGCGGCCAATGTGACGATCTGGCTTTAAGTAGTTTAGATAACAAATGACGAAAACGGGCGGATTTCTCAGGTTTTTACTACATATGAACCCTTTTCACATTCTCCCGTGCAACGCAGCTGCTAGTCCTCCTTTCATGCAAAATCTTAAGGTTCCACCTCTTGTCCAAGGCACAAAAGCCTCTAAAAAACTATAATCGATAACCAAAACTTGAATTGTACTGCTTCTTATGGCTATTGCTTCAACTTAGAATCTTCTTCTGTGTTCTGCTATGGTGCTTTTAGTGTCTCCGCATACCGCAGCACGTGACATAGTTTTGCAGACGATAAACGTAACCGTCTCAGAGAGAAAAGCGGCAATAGTGACGATCTGGCTTTAAGTCGATTCGATAACAAATGACGAAAACGGACGGATTTCTCAGGTTTTTACTACATATGAACACTTTTCACATTCTCCCGTGCACCGCGGCTGCTAGTCCTCCTTTCATGCAAAATATTAAGGTCCTAGGTCATGTCCAAGCCACCAAAGCCGGCTAAAATGTGAATAATCGACAACTAAAACTTGAATTGTACTACTTCTTACTGGCTATTGCTTCAACTTAGAAGCTTATTCTGTGTTCTACTATGGTGCTTTTAGTATCTCCGCATACCGCAGCACGCGACATAGCTTTGCAGACGATAAATGTAACCGATTCAGAGAGAAGAGCGGCCAATGTGACGATCTGGCTTTAAGTAGATTCGATAAGAATTGACGAAAACGGGCGGATTTCTCAGGTTTTTACTACATAAGAACGCTTTTCACATTTTCCCGTGCAACGCGGCTGCTAGTCCTCCTTTCATGCAAAATCATAAGGTTCCACCTCTTGTCCAAGGCACCAAAGCCGCCTAAAAAGTGAATAATCGATAACCAAAACTTGAATTGTACTGCTTCTTATGGCTATTGCTTCAGCTTAGAAGCTTCTTCTGTGTAATACTATGGTGCTTTTAGTGTCTCCGCATACCGCAGCACGCGACATAGCTTTGCAGACGATAAATGTAACCGTCTCAGAGAGAAAAGCGGCCAATGTGACGATCTGGCTTTAAGTCGATTCGATAACAAAAGACGAAAACGGACGGATTTCTCAGGTTTTTACTACATATGAACACTTTTCACATTCTCCCATGCAACGCGGCTGCTAGTCCTCCTTTCATGCAAGATCTGAAGGTCCTAGGTCATGTCCAAGCCACCAAAACTGGCTAAAAAGTGAATAATCGACGCCTAAAACTTGAATTGTACTACGTCTTACCGGCTATTACTTCAACTTAGAAGCTTCTTCTGTGTTCTACTATGGTGCTTTTAGTTTCTCCGCATACCGCAGCACGTGAGATAGCTTTGCAGACGATAAACGTAACCGTTTCAGAGAGAAAAGCGGCCAATGTGACGATCTGGCTTTAAGTAGATTCGATAACAAATGAAGAAAACGGACGGATTTCTCAGGTTTTTACTACATATGAACCCTTTTCACAATCTCCCGTGCAACGCAGCTGCTAGTCCTCCTTTCATGCAAAATCTTAAGGTTCGACCTCATGTCCAAGGCACCAAAGCCGGGTAAAAATCAATAATCGATAACCAAAACATGAATTGTACTACTTCTTACTGACCATTGCTTCAACTTAGAAGCTTATTCTGTGTTCTACTATGGTGCTTTTAAGGTCTCCGCATACCGCAGCACGCGACATAGCATTGCAGACGATAAATGTAACCGTCTCAGAGAGAAAAGCGGCCAATGTGACGATCTGGCTTTAAGTCGATTCGATAACAAATGACGAAAACGGACGGATTTCTCAGGTTTTTACTACATATGAACACCTCTCACATTCTCCCGTGCAACGCTTCTACTAGTCCTCCTTTCATGCAAAATCTTAAGGTCCTAGGTCATGTCCAAGCCACCAAACTGGCTAAAAAGTGAATAATCGACGCCTAAAACTTGAATTGTACTAATTCTTACTGGCTATTACTTCAACTTAGAAGCTTCTTCTGTGTTCTACTATGCTGCTTTTAGTGTCTCCGCATACCGCAGCACGTGACATAGTTTTGCAGACGATAAACGTAACCGTCTCAGAGAGAAAAGCGGCAATAGTGACGATCTGGCTTTAAGTCGATTCGATAACAAATGACGAAAACGGACGGATTTCTCAGGTTTTTACTACATATGAACACTTTTCACATTCTCCCGTGCACCGCGGCTGCTAGTCCTCCTTTCATGCAAAATCTTAAGGTCCCAGGTCATGTCCAAGCCACCAAAGCCGGCTAAAATGTGAATAATCGACAACTAAAACTTGAATTGTACTACTTCTTACTGGCTATTGCTTCAACTTAGAAGCTTATTCTGTGTTCTACTATGGTGCTTTTAGTATCTCCGCATACCGCAGCACGCGACATTGCTTTGAAGACGATAAATGTAACCGATTCAGAGAGAAGAGCGGCCAATGTGACGATCTGGCTTTAAGTAGATTCGATAACAGTTGACGAAAACGGGCGGATTTCACAGGTTTTTACTACATATGAACGCTTTTCACATTTTCCCGTGCAACGCGGCTGCTAGTCCTCCTTTCATGCAAAATCATATGGTTCCACCCATTGTCCAAGGCACCAAAGCCGCCTAAAAAGTGAATAATCGATAACCAAAACTTGAATTGTACTGCTTCTTATGGCTATTGCTTCTGCTTAGAAGCTTCTTCTGTGTAATACTATGGTGCTTTTAGTGTCTCCGCATACCGCAGCACGCGACATAGCTTTGCAGACGATAAATGTAACCGTCTCAGAGAGAAAAGCGGCCAATGTGACGATCTGGCTTTAAGTCGATTCGATAACAAATGACGAAAACGGACGGATTTCTCTTGTTTTTACTACATATAAACACTTTTCACATTCTCCCGTGCAACGCGGCTGCTAGTCCTCCTTTCATGCAAAATCTTAAGGTCCTAGGTCATGTCCAAGCCACCAAAGACGGCTAAAAAGTGAATAATCGACGCCTAAAACTTGAATTGTACTACTTCTTACTGGCTATTACTACAACATAGAACCTTCTTCTGTGTTCTACTATGGTGCTTTTAGTGTCACCGCATACCGCAGCACGCGACATAGCTTTGCAGACGATAAATGTAACCGTCTCAGAGAGAAAAGCGGCCAATGTGACGATCTGGCTTTAAGTCGATTCGAAAACAAAAGACGAAAACGGACGGATTTCTCAGGTTTTTACTACATATGAACACTTTTCACATTCTCCCGTGCAACGCGGCTGCTAGTCCTCCATTCATGCAAAATCTTAAGGTCCTAGGTCATGTCCAAGCCACCAAAACTGGCTAAAAAGTGAATAATCGACGCCTAAAACTTGAATTGTACTACTTCTTACCGGATATTACTTCAACTTAGAAGCTTCTTCTGTGTTCTACTATGGTGCTTTTAGTGTCTCCGCATACCGCAGCACGCGACGTAGCTTTGCAGACGATAAATGTAACCGTCTCAGAGAGAAAAGCGGCCTATGTGACGATCTGGCTTTAAGACGATTCGATAACAAATGACGAAAACGGACGGATTTCTCAGGTTTTTAGTACATATGAACACTTTTCACATTCTCCCGTGCAACGCGGCTGCAAGTCCTCCTTTCATGCAAAATCTTAAGGTCCTAGGTCATGTCCAAGCCACCAAAGCCGGCGAAAAAGTGAATAATCGACGCCTAAAACTTGAATTGTACTACTTCTTATGGCTATTACTTCAACATAGAAGCTTCTTCTGTGTTCTACTATGGTGCTTTTAGTGTCTCTGCATACCGCAGCACGCGACATAGCTTTGCAAACGATAAATGTAACCGTCTCAGAGAGAAAAGCGGCCAATGTGACGATCTGGCTTTAAGTCGATTCGATAACAAATGACGAAAACGGACGGATTTCTCAGGTATTTACTACATATGAACACCTCTCACATTCTCCCGTGCAACGCTTCTACTAGTCCTCCTTTCATGCAAAATCTTAAGGTCCTGGGTCATGTCCAAGCCACCAAACTGGCTAAAAAGTGAATAATCGACGCCCAAAACTTGAATTGTACTAATTCTTACTGGCTATTACTTCAACTTAGAAGCTTCTTCTGTGTTCTACTATGCTGCTTTTAGTGTCTCCGCATACCGCAGCACGTGACATAGTTTTGCAGACGATAAACGTAACCGTCTCAGAGAGAATAGCGGCAATAGTGACGATCTGGCTTTAAGTCGATTCGATAACAAATGACGAAAACGGACGGATTTCTCAGGTTTTTACTACATATGAACACTTTTCACATTCTCCCGTGCACCGCGGCTGCTAGTCCTCCTTTCATGCAAAATCTTAAGGTCCCAGGTCATGTCCAAGCCACCAAAGCCGGCTAAAATGTGAATAATCGACAACTAAAACTTGAATTGTACTACTTCTTACTGGCTATTGCTTCAACTTAGAAGCTTATTCTGTGTTCTACTATGGTGCTTTTAGTATCTCCGCATACCGCAGCACGCGACATAGCTTTGAAGACGATAAATGTAACCGATTCAGAGAGAAAAGCGGCCAATGTGACGATCTGGCTTTAAGTAGATTCGATAACAATTGACGAAAACGGGCGGATTTCACAGGTTTTTACTACATATGAACGCTTTTCACATTTTCCCGTGCAACGCGGCTGCTAGTCCTCCTTTCATGCAAAATCATATGGTTCCACCCATTGTCCAAGGCACCAAAGCCGCCTAAAAAGTGAATAATCGATAACCAAAACTTGAATTGTACTGCTTCTTATGGCTATTGCTTCAGCTTAGAAGCTCCTTCTGTGTAATACTATGGTGCTTTTAGTGTCTCCGCATACCGCAGCACGCGACATAGCTTTGCAGACGATAAATGTAACCGTCTCAGAGAGAAAAGCGGCCATTGTGACGATCTGGCTTTAAGTCTATTCGATAACAAATGACGAAAACGGACGGATTTCTTAGGTTTTTACTACATATAAACACTTTTCACATTCTCCCGTGCAACGCGGCTGCTAGTCCTCCTTTCATGCAAAATCTTAAGGTCCTAGGTCATGTCCAAGCCACCAAAGACGGCTAAAAAGTGAATAATCGATGCCTAAAACTTGAATTGTACTACTTCTTACTGGCTATTACTACAACATAGAACCTTCTTCTGTGTTCTACTATGGTGCTTTTAGTGTCACCGCATACCGCAGCACGCGACATAGCTTTGCAGACGATAAATGTAACCGGCTCAGAGAGAAAAGCGGCCAATGTGACGATCTGGCTTTAAGTCGATTCGATAACAAAAGACGAAAACGGACGGATTTCTCAGGTTTTTACTACATATGAACACTTTTCACATTCTCCCGTGCAACGCGGCTGCTAGTCCTCCATTCATGCAAAATCTTAAGGTCCTAGGTCATGTCCAAGCCACCAAAACTGGCTAAAAAGTGAATAATCGACGCCTAAAACTTGAATTGTACTACTTCTTACCGGCTATTACTTCAACTTAGAAGCTTCCTCTGTGTTCTACTATGGTGCTTTTAGTGTCTCCGCATACCGCAGCACGCGACGTAGCTTTGCAGACGATAAATGTAACCGTCTCAGAGAGAAAAGCGGCATATGTGACGATCTGGCTTTAAGTCGATTCGATAACAAATGACGAAAACGGACGGATTTCTCAGGTTTTTAGTACATATGAACTCTTTTCACATTCTCCCGTGCAACGCGGCTGCAAGTCCTCCTTTCATGCAAAATCTTAAGGTCCTAGGTCATGTCCAAGCCACCAAAGCCGGCTAAAAAGTGAATAATCGACGCCTAAAACTTGAATTGTACTACTTCTTATGGCTATTACTTCAACATAGAAGCTTCTTCTGTGTTCTACTATGCTGCTTTTAGTGTCTCCGCATACCGCAGCACGCGACATAGCTTTGCAGACGATAAATGTAACCGTCTCAGAGAGAAAAGCGGCCAATGTGACGATCTGGCTTTAAGTCGATTCGATAACAAAAGACGAAAACGGACGGATTTCTCAGGTTTTTACTACATATGAACACTTTTCACATTCTCCCGTGCAACGCGGCTGCTAGTCCTCCATTCATGCAAAATCTTAAGGTCCTAGGTCATGTCCAAGCCACCAAAACTGGCTAAAAAGTGAATAATCGACGCCTAAAACTTGAATTGTACTACTTCTTACCGGCTATTACTTCAACTTAGAAGCTTCTTCCGTGTTCTACTATGGTGCTTTTAGTGTCTCCGCATACCGCAGCACGCGACGTAGCTTTGCAGACGATAAATGTAACCGTCTCAGAGAGAAAAGCGGCCTATGTGACGATCTGGCTTTAAGTCGATTCGATAACAAATGACGAAAACGGACGGATTTCTCAGGTTTTTAGTACATATGAACACTTTTCACATTCTCCCGTGCAACGCGGCTGCAAGTCCTACTTTCATGCAAAATCTTAAGGTCCTAGGTCATGTCCAAGCCACCAAAGCCGGCTAAAAAGTGAATAATCGACGCCTAAAACTTGAATTGTACTACTTCTTATGGCTATTACTTCAACATAGAAGCTTCTTCTGTGTTCTACTATGGTGCTTTTAGTGTCTCTGCATACCGCAGCACGCGAAATAGCTTTGCAGACGATAAATGTAACCGTCTCAGAGAGAAAAGCGGCCAATGTGACGATCTGGCTTTAAGTCGATTCGATAACAAATGACGAAAACGGACGGATTTCTCAGGTATTTACTACATATGAACACTTTTCACATTCTCCCGTGCAACGCGGCTGCTAGTCCTCCTTTCATGCAAAATCGTAAGGTCCTAGGTCATGTCCAAGCCACCAAAACTGGCTAAAAAGTGAATAATCGACGCCTAAAACTTGAATTGTACTACGTCTTACCGGCTATTACTTCAACTTAGAAGCTTCTTCTGTGTTCTACTATGGTGCTTTTAGTGTCTCCGCATACCGCAGCACGTGAGATAGCTTTGCAAACGATAAATGTAACCGTCTCAGAGAGAAAAGCGGCCAATGTGACGATCTGGCTTTAAGTCGATTCGATAACAAATGACGAAAACGGACGGATTTCTCAGGTTTTTACTACATATGAACCCTTTTCACAATCTCCCGCGCAACCCAGCTGCTAGTCCTCCTTTCATGCAAAATCTTAAGGTTCGACCTCATGTCCAAGGCACCAAAGCCGGCTAAAAATCAATAATCGATAACAAAAACATGAATTGTACTACTTCTTACTGACCATTGCTTCAGTTTAGAAGCTTATTCTGTGTTCTACTATGGTGCTTTTAAGGTCTCCGCATACCGCAGCACGCGACATAGCTTTGCAGACGATAAATGTAACCGTCTCAGAGAGAAAAGCGGCGAATGTGACGATCTGGCTTTAAGTCGATTCTATAACAAATGACGAAAACGGAAGGATTTCTCAGGTTTTAACTATATATGAACACTTTTCACATTCTCCCGTGCAACGCGGCTGCTAGTCCTCCTTTCATGCAAAATCTTAAGGTCCTAGGTCATGTCCAAGCCACCAAAGACGGCTAAAAAGTGAATAATCGACGCCTAAAACTTGAATTGTACTACTTCTTACTGGCTATTACTACAACGTAGAAGCTTCTTCTGTGTTCTACTATGGTGCTTTTAGTGTCACCGCATACCGCAGCACGCGACATAGCTTTGCAGACGATAAATGTAACCGTCTCAGAGAGAAAAGCGGCCAATGTGACGATCTGGCTTTAAGTCGATTCGATAACAAATGACGAAAACGGACGGATTTCTCAGGTTTTTACTACATATGAACACCTCTCACATTCTCCCGTGCAACGCTTCTACTAGTCCTCCTTTCATGCAAAATCTTAAGGTCCTAGGTCATGTCCAAGCCACCAAACTGGCTATAAAGTGAATAATCGACGCCTAAAACTTGAATTGTACTAATTCTTACTGGCTATTACTTCAACTTAGAAGCTTCTTCTGTGTTCTACTATGCTGCTTTTAGTGTCTCCGCATACCGCAGCACGCGACATAGCTTTGCAGACGATAAATGTAACCGTCTCAGAGAGAAAAACGGCCAATGTGACGATCTGCCTTTAAGTCGATTCGATAACAAAAGACGAAAACGGACGGATTTCTCAGGTTTTTACTACATATGAACACTTTTCACATTCTCCCGTGCATCTCGGCTGCTAGTCCTCCTTTCATGCAAAATCTTAAGGTCCTAGGTCATGTCCAAGCCACCAAAACTGGCTAAAAAGTGAATAATCGACAACTAATACTTGAATTGTACTACTTGTTACTTTTTATTGCTTCAACTTAGAAGCTTCTTCTGTGTTCTACTATGGTGCTTTTAGTGTCTCCGCATACCGCAGCACGTGACATAGCTTTGCAGACGATAAACGTAACCATTTCAGAGAGAAAAGCGGCCATAGTGGCGATCTGGCTTTAAGTCGATTCGATAACAAATGACGAAAACGGACGGATTTCTCAGGTTTTTAGTACATATGAACCCTTTTCACATACTCCCGTGCAACGCAGCTACTAGTCCTTCTTTCAAGCAAAATCTTGAGGTTCGACCTCATGTCCAAGGCACCAAAGCCGGCTAAAGATCAATAATCGATAGCCAAAACTTGAATTGTACTACTTCTTACTGGCCATTGCTTCAACTTAGAAGCTTATTCTGTGTTCCACTATGGTGCTTTTAGTGTCTCCGCATACCGCAGCACGCGACATAGCTTTGCAGACGATAAATGTAACCGTCTCAGAGAGAAAAGCGGCCAATGTGACGATCTGGCTTTAAGTCGATTCGATACCAAATGACGAAAACGGACGGATTTCTCAGCTTTTTACTACATATGAACACTTTTCACATTCTCCCGTGCAACGCGGCTGCTAGTCCTACTTTCATGCAAAATCTTAAAGTCCTAGGTCATGTCCAAGCCACCAAAGCCGGCTAAAGAGTGAATAATCGACGCATAAAACTTGAATTGTACTACTTCTTACTGGCTATTACTTCATTTTAGAAGCTTCTTCTGTGTTCTACTATGGTGCTTTTAGTGTCTCCGCATACCACAGCACGCGACATAGCTTTGCAGACGATAAATGTAACCGTCTCAGAGAGAAAAGCGGCCAATGTGACGATCTGGCTTTAAGTCGATTCGTTAACAATTGACGAAAACGGACGGATATCACAGGTTCTTACTACATATGAACACCTTTCACATTCTCCCGTGCAACGCGGCTACCAGTCCTCCTTTCATGCAAAATCTTAAGGTCCTAGGTCATGTCCAAGCCACCAAAACTGGCTAAAAAGTGAATAATCGACGCCTAAAACTTGAATTGTACTACTTCTTACTGGCTATTACTTCAACTTAGAAGCTTCTTCTGTGTTCTACTATGGTGCTTTTAGTGTCTCCGCATACCGCAGCACGCGACATAGCCTTGCAGACGATAAACGTAACCATTTCAGAGAGAAAAGCGGCCATAGTGACGATCTGGCTTTAAGTCGATTCGATAACAAATGACGAAAACGGACGGTTTTCTCAAGTTTTTACTACATATGAACCCTTTTGACATTCTCCCGTGCAACGCAGCTGCTAGTCCTCCTTTCAAGCAAAATCTTAAGGTTCGACCTCATGTCCAAGGCACCAAAGCCGGCTAAAGATCAATAATCGATAGCCAAGACTTGAATTGTACTACTTCTTACTGGCCATTGTTTCAACTTAGAAGCTTATTCTGTGTTCCACTATGGTGCTTTTAGTGTCTCCGCATACCGCAGCACGCGACATAGCTTTGCAGACGATAAATGTAACCGTCTCAGAGAGAAAAGCGGCCAATGTGACGATCTGGCTTTAAGTCGATTCGATAACAAATGACGAAAACGGACGGATTTCTCAGGTTTTTAGTACATATGAACACTTTTCACATTCTCCCGTGCAACGCGGCTGCTAGTCCTCCTTTCAAGCAAAATCTTAAGGTACTAGGTCATGTCCAAGCCAATAAAGCCGGCTAAAAAGTGAATAATCGACAACTATTACTTGAATTGTTCTACTTCGTACTGGTTATTGCTTCAACTTAGAAGCTTCTTCTGTGTTCTACTATGGTGCTTTTAGTGTCTCCGCATACCGCAGCACGCGACATAGCTTTGCAGACGATAAATGTAACCGTCTCAGAGATAAAAGCGGCCAATGTGGCGATCTGGCTTTAAGTCGAATCGATAACAAATGACGAAAACGGACGGATTTCTCAGGTTTTTAGTACATATGAACACTTTTCACATTCTCCCGTGCAACGCGGCTGCTAGTCCTCCTTTCATGCAAAATCTTAAGGTACTAGGTCATGTCCAAGCCAATAAAGCCGGCTAAAAAGTGAATAATCGACAACTAATACTTGAATTATACTACTCGTTACTTTTTATTGCTTCAACTTAGAAGCTTCTTCTGTGTTCTACTATGGTGCTTTTAGTGTCTCCGCATACCGCAGCACGCGACATAGCTTTGCAGACGATAAATGTAACCGTCTCAGAGATAAAAGCGGCCAATGTGGCGATCTGGCTTTAAGTCGAATCGATAACAAATGACGAAAACGGACGGATTTCTCAGGTTTTTAGTACATATGAACACTTTTCACATTCTCCCGTGCAACGCGGCTGCTAATCCTCCTTTCATGCAAAATCTTAAGGTACTAGGTCATGTCCAAGCCAATAAAGCCGGCTAAAAAGTGAATAATCGACAACTAATACTTGAATTATACTACTCGTTACTTTTTATTGCTTCAACTTAGAAGCTTCTTCTGTGTTCTACTATGGTGCTTTTAGTGTCTCCGCATACCGCAGCACGTGACATAGCCTTGCAGACGATAAACGTAACCATTTCAGAGAGAAAAGCGGCCATAGTGACGATCTGGCTTTAAGTCGATTCGATAACAAATGACGAAAACGGACGGATTTCTCAGGTTTTTACAACATATGAACCCTTTTCACATACTCCCGTGCAACGCAGCTGCTAGTCCTTCTTTCAAGCAAAATCTTAAGGTTCGACCTCATGTCCAAGGCACCAAAGCCGGCTAAAGATCAATAATCGATAGCCAAACTTGAATTGCACTACTTCTTACTGGCCATTGCTTCAACTTAGAAGCTTATTCTGTGTTCCACTATGGTGCTTTTAGTGTCTCCGCATACCGCAGCACGCGACATAGCTTTGCAGACGATAAATGTAACCGTCTCAGAGAGAAAAGCGGCCAATGTGACGATCTGGCTTTAAGTCGATTCGATAACAAATGACGAAAACGGACGGATTTCTCAGCTTTTTACTACATATGAACACTTTTCACATTCTCCCGTGCAACGCGGCTGCTAGTCCTACTTTCATGCAAAATCTTAAAGTCCTAGGTCATGTCCAAGCCACCAAAGCCGGCTAAAAAGTGAATAATCGACGCCCAAAACTTTAATTGTACTACTTCTTACTGGCTATTACTTCATTTTAGAAGCTTCTTCTGTGTTCTACTATGGTGCTTTTCGTGTCTCCGCATACCACAGCACGCGACATAGCTTTGCAGACGATAAACGTAACCATTTCAGAGAGAAAAGCGGCCATAGTGACGATCTGGCTTTAAGTCGATTCGATAACAAATGACGAAAACGGACGGATTTCTCAGGTTTTTACAACATATGAACCCTTTTCACATACTCCCGTGCAACGCAGCTGCTAGTCCTTCTTTCAAACAAAATCTTAAGGTTCGACCTCATGTCCAAGGCACCAAAGCCGGCTAAAGATCAATAATCGATAGCCAAACTTGAATTGCACTACTTCTTACTGGCCATTGCTTCAACTTAGAAGCTTATTCTGTGTTCCACTATGGTGCTTTTAGTGTCTCCGCATACCGCAGCACGCGACATAGCTTTGCAGACGATAAATGTAACCGTCTCAGAGAGAAAAGCGGCCAATGTGACGATCTGGCTTTAAGTCGATTCGATAACAAATGACGAAAACGGACGGATTTCTCAGCTTTTTACTACATATGAACACTTTTCACATTCTCCCGTGCAACGCGGCTGCTAGTCCTACTTTCATGCAAAATCTTAAAGTCCTAGGTCATGTCCAAGCCACCAAAGCCGGCTAAAAAGTGAATAATCGACGCCCAAAACTTTAATTGTACTACTTCTTACTGGCTATTACTTCATTTTAGAAGCTTCTTCTGTGTTCTACTATGGTGCTTTTCGTGTCTCCGCATACCACAGCACGCGACATAGCTTTGCAGACGATAAATGTAACCGTCTCAGAGAGAAAAGCGGCCAATGTGACGATCTGGCTTTAAGTCGATTCGTTAACAAATGACGAAAACGGACGGATATCTCAGGTTTTTACTACATATGAACACATTTCACATTCTCCCGTGCAACGCGGCTACCAGTCCTCCTTTCATGCAAAATCATAAGGTCCTAGGTCATGTCCAAGCCACCAAAACTGGCTAAAAAGTGAATAATCGACGCCTAAAACTTGAATTGTACTACTTCTTACTGGCTATTACTTCAACTTAGAAGCTTCTTCTGTGTTCTACTATGCTGCTTTTAGTGTCTCCGCATACCGCAGCACACGACATAGCCTTGCAGACGACAAATGTAACGGTCTCAGAGAGAAAAGCGGCCAATGTGACGATCTGGCTTTAAGTCGATTCGATAACAAATGACGAAAACGGACGGATTTCTCAGGTTTTTAGTACATAGGAACACTTTTCACATTCTCCCGTGCAACGCTTCTGCAAGTCCTCCTTTCATGCAAAATCTTAAGATAATAGGTCATGTCCAAGCCAATAAAGCCGGCTAAAAGTGAATAATCGACGCCTAAAACTTGAATTGTACTACTTCTTACTGGCTATTACTACAACATAGCAGCTTCTTCTGTGTTCTACTATTGTGCTTTTAGTGTCACCGCATAGCGCAGCACGCGACATAGCTTTGCAGACGATAAATGTAACCGTCTCAGAGAGAAAAGCGGCCAATATGACGATCTGGCTTTAAGTCGATTCGATAACAAATGACGAAAACGGACGGATTTCTCAGGTTTTTACTACATATGAACACTTTTCACATTCTCCCGTGCAACGCAGCTGCTAGTCCTCCTTTCATGCAAAATCTTAAGGTTCCACCTCTTGTCCAAGGCACCAAAGCCGCTAAAAAACAATAATCGATAACCAAAACTTGAATTGTAGTGCTTCTTATGGCTATTGCTTCAACTTAGAAGCTTCTTCTGTGTTCTACTATGGTGCTTTTAGTGTCTCCGCATACCGCAGCACGTGACATAGTTTTGCAGACGATAAACGTAACCGTCTCAGAGAGAAAAGCGGCAATAGTGACGATCTGGCTTTAAGTCGATTCGATAACAAATGACGAAAACGGACGGATTTCTCAGGTTTTTACTACATATGAACACTTTTCACATTCTCCCGTGCACCGCGGCTGCTAGTCCTCCTTTCATGCAAAATATTAAGGTCCCAGGTCATGTCCAAGCCACCAAAGCCGGCTAAAATGTGAATAATCGACAATTAAAACTTGAATTGTACTACTTCTTACTGGCTATTGCTTCAACTTAGAAGCTTATTCTGTGTTCTACTATGGTGCTTTTAGTATCTCCGCATACCGCAGCACGCGACATAGCTTTGAAGACGATAAATGTAACCGATTCAGAGAGAAGAGCGGCCAATGTGACGATCTGGCTTTAAGTCGATTCGATAACAATTGACGAAAACGGGCGGATTTCTCAGGTTTTTACTACATATGAACGCTTTTCACATTTTCCCGTGCAACGCGGCTGCTAGTCCTCCTTTCATGCAAATTCATAAGGTTCCACCTCTTGTCCAAGGCAGCAAAGCCGCCTAAAAAGTGAATAATCGATAACCAAAACTTGAATTGTACTGCTTCTTATGGCTATTGCTTCAGCTTATAAGCTTCTTCTGTGTAATACTATGGTGCTTTTAGTGTCTCCGCATACCGCAGCACGCGACATAGCTTTGCAGACGATAAATGTAACCGTCTCAGAGAGAAAAGCGGCCAATGTGACGATCTGGCTTTAAGTCGATTCGATAACAAATGACGAAAACGGACGGATTTCTCAGGTTTTTACTACATATGAACACTTTTCACATTCTCCCATGCAACGCGGCTGCTAGTCCTCCTTTCATGCAAGATCTTAAGGTCCTAGGTCATGTCCAAGCCACCAAAACTGGCTAAAAAGTGAATAATCGACGCCTAAAACTTGAATTGTACTACGTCTTACCGGCTATTACTTCAACTTAGAAGCTTCTTCTGTGTTCTACTATGGTGCTTTTAGAGTCTCCGCATACCGCAGCACGTGAGATAGCTTTGCAGACGATAAACGTAACTGTTTCAGAGAGAAAAGCGGCCAATGTGACGATCTGGCTTTAAGTAGATTCGATAACAAATGAAGAAAACGGACGGATTTCTCAGGTTTTTACTACATATGAACCCTTTTCACAATCTCCCGTGCAACGCAGCTGCTAGTCCTCCTTTCATGCAAAATCTTAAGGTTCGACCTCATGTCCAAGGCACCAAAGCCGGCTAAAAATCAATAATCGATAACCAAAACATGAATTGTACTACTTCTTACTGACCATTGCTTCAACTTAGAAGCTTATTCTGTGTTCTACTATGGTGCTTTTAAGGTCTCCGCATACTGCAGCACGCGACATAGCTTTGCAGACGATAAATGTAACCGTCTCAGAGAGAAAAGCGGCGAATGTGACGATCTGGCTTTAAGTCGATTCTATAACAAATGACGAAAACGGAAGGATTTCTCAGGTTTTTACTACATATGAACACTTTTCACATTCTCCCGTGCACCGCGGCTGCTAGTCCCCCTTTCATGCAAAATATTAAGGTCCCAGGTCATGTCCAAGCCACCAAAGCCGGCTAAAATGTGAATAATCGACAATTAAAACTTGAATTGTACTACTTCTTACTGGCTATTGCTTCAACTTAGAAGCTTATTCTGTGTTCTACTATGGTGCTTTTAGTATCTCCGCATACCGCAGCACGCGACATAGCTTTGAAGACGATAAATGTAACCGATTCAGAGAGAAGAGCGGCCAATGTAACGATCTGGCTTTAAGTCGATTCGATAACAATTGACGAAAACGGGCGGATTTCTCAGGTTTTTACTACATATGAACGCTTTTCACATTTTCCCGTGCAACGCGGCTGCTAGTCCTCCTTTCATGCAAAATCATAAGGTTCCACCTCTTGTCCAAGGCAGCAAAGCCGCTAAAAAGTGAATAATCGATAACCAAAACTTGAATTGTACTGCTTCTTATGGCTATTGCTTCAGCTTAGAAGCTTCTTCTGTGTAATACTATGGTGCTTTTAGTGTCTCCGCATACCGCAGCACGCGACATAGCTTTGCAGACGATAAATGTAACCGTCTCAGAGAGAAAAGCGGCCAATGTGACGATCTGGCTTTAAGTCGATTCGATAACAAATGACGAAAACGGACGGATTTCTCAGGTTTTTAGTACATATGAACACTTTTCACATTCTCCCATGCAACGCGGCTGCTAGTCCTCCTTTCATGCAAGATCTTAAGGTCCTAGGTCATGTCCAAGCCACCAAAACTGGCTAAAAAGTGAATAATCGACGCCTAAAACTTGAATTGTACTACGTCTTACCGGCTATTACTTCAACTTAGAAGCTTCTTCTGTGTTCTACTATGGTGCTTTTAGAGTCTCCGCATACCGCAGCATGTGAGATAGCTTTGCAGACGATAAACGTAACCGTTTCAGAGAGAAAAGCGGCCAATGTGACGATCTGGCTTTAAGTAGATTCGATAACAAATGAAGAAAACGGACGGATTTCTCAGGTTTGTACTACATATGAACCCTTTTCACAATCTCCCGTGCAACGCAGCTGCTAGTCCTCCTTTCATGCAAAATCTTAAGGTTCGACCTCATGTCCAAGGCACCAAAGCCGGCTAAAAATCAATAATCGATAACCAAAACATGAATTGTACTACTTCTTACTGGCCATTGCTTCAACTTAGAAGCTTATTCTGTGTTCTACTATGGTGCTTTTAAGGTCTCCGCATACCGCAGCACGCGACATAGCTTTGCAGACGATAAATGTAACCGTCTCAGAGAGAAAAGCGGCGAATGTGACGATCTGGCTTTAAGTCGATTCTATAACAAATGACGAAAACGGAAGGATTTCTCAGGTTTTTACTACATATGAACACCTCTCACATTCTCCCGTGCAACGCTTCTACTAGTCCTCCTTTCATGCAAAATCTTAAGGTCCTAGGTCATGTCCAAGCCACCAAACTGGCTAAAAAGTGAATAATCGACGCCTAAAACTTGAATTGTACTAATTCTTACTGGCTATTACTTCAACTTAGAAGCTTCTTCTGTGTTCTACTATGGTGCTTTTAGTGTCTCCGCATACCGCAGCACGTGACATAGCTTTGTAGACGATAAACGTAACCGTTTCAGAGAGAAAAGCGGCCATAGTGACGATCTGGCTTCAAGTCGATTCGATAACAAATGACGAAAACGTACGGATTTCTGAGGTTTTTACTACATACGAACCCTTTTCACATTCTCCCGTGCAACGCGGCTGCTAGTCCTCCTTTCAAGCAAAATCTTAAGGTTCCACCTCATGTCCAAGGCACCAAAGCCGGCAAAAAATCAATAATAGATAGCCAAAACTTGAATTGTACTACTTCTTACTGGCCATTGCTTCAACTTAGAAGCTTATTCTGTGTTCTGCTATGGTGCTTTTAGTGTCTTCGCATACCGCTGCTCGCGACATAGCTTTGAGGACGATAAATGTAACCGTCTCAGAGAGAAAAGCGGCCAATGTGACGATCTGCCTTTAAGTCGATTTGATAACAAAAGACGAAAACGAACGGATTTCTCAGGTTTTTACTACATATGAACACTTTTCACATTCTCCCGTGCACCGCGGCTGCTAGTCCTCCTTTCATGCAAAATCTTAAGGTCCTAGGTCATGTCCAAGCCACCAAAGCCGGCTAAAATGTGGATAATCGACAACTAACACTTGAATTGTACTACTTCTTACTGGCTATTGCTTCAACTTAGGAGCTTATTCTGTGTTCTACTATGGTGCTTTTAGTATCTCCGCATACCGCAGCACGCGACATAGCTTTGAAGACGATAAATGTAACCGATTCAGAGAGAAGAGCGGCCAATGTGACGATCTGGCTTTAAGTAGATTCGATAACAATTGACGAAAACGGGCGGATTTCTCACGTTTTTACTACATATGAACGCTTTTCACATTTTCCCGTGCAACGCGGCTGCTAGTCCTCCTTTCATGCAAAATCATAAGGTTCCACCTCTTGTCCAAGGCACCAAAGCCGGCTAAAAAGTGAATAATCGATAACCAAAACTTGAATTGTACTGCTTCTTATGGCTATTGCTTCAACTTAGAAGCTTCTTCTGTGTAATACTATGGTGCTTTTAGTGTCTCCGCATACCGCAGCACGCGACATAGCTTTGCAGACGATAAATGTAACCGTCTCAGAGAGAAAAGCGGCCAATGCGACGATCTGGCTTTAAGTCGATTCGATAACAAATGACGAAAACGGACGGATTTCTCAGGTTTTTACTACATATGAACACTTTTCACATTCTCCCATGCAACGCGGCTGCCAGTCCTCCTTTCATGCAAGATCTTAAGGTCCTAGGTCATGTCCAAGCCACCAAAACTGGCTAAAAAGTGAATAATCGACGCCTAAAACTTGAATTGTACTACGTCTTACCGGCTATTACTTCAACTTAGAAGCTTCTTCTGTGTTCTACTATGGTGCTTTTAGTGTCTCCGCATACCGCAGCACGTGAGATAGCTTTGCAGACGATAAACGTAACCGTTTCAGAGAGAAAAGCGGCCAATGTGACGATCTGGCTTTAAGTAGATTCGATAACAAATGAAGAAAACGGACGGATTTCTCAGGTTTTTACTACATATGAACCCTTTTCACAATCTCCCGTGCAACGCAGCTGCTAGTCCTCCTTTCATGCAAAATCTTAAGGTTCGACCTCATGTCCAAGGCACCAAAGCCGGCTAAAAATCAATAATCGATAACCAAAACATGAATTGTACTACTTCTTACTGACCATTGCTTCAACTTAGAAGCTTATTCTGTGTTCTACTATGGTGCTTTTAAGGTCTCCGCATACCGCAGCACGCGACATAGCTTTGCAGACGATAAATGTAACCGTCTCAGAGAGAAAAGCGGCGAATGTGACGATCTGGCTTTAAGTCGATTCTATAACAAATGACGAAAACGGAAGGATTTCTCAGGTTTTTACTACATATGAACACTTTTCACATTTTCCCGTGCAACGCGGCTGCTTGTCCTCCTTTCATGCAAAATCTTAAGGTCCTAGGTCATGTCCAAGCCACCAAAGACGGCCAAAAAGTGAATAATCGACGCCTAAAACTTGAATTGTACTACTTCTTACTGGCTATTACTACAACATAGAAGCTTCTTCTGTGTTCTACTATGGTGCTTTTAGTGTCACCACATACCGCAGCACGCGACATAGCTTTGCAGACGATAAATGTAACCGTCTCAGAGAGAAAAGCGGCCAATGTGACGATCTGGCTTTAAGTCGATTCGATAACAAAAGACGAAAACGGACGGATTTCTCAGGTTTTTACTACATATGAACACTTTTCACATTCTCCCGTGCAACGCGGCTGCTAGTCCTCCTTTCATGCAAAATCTTAAGGTCCTAGGTCATGTCCAAGCCACCAAAACTGGCTAAAAAGTGAATAATCGACGCCTAAAACTTGAATTGTACTACTTCTTACCGGCTATTACTTCAACTTAGAAGCTTCTTCTGAGTTCTGCTATGGTGCTTTTAGTGTCTCCGCATACCGCAGCACGCGACGTAGCTTTGCAGACGATAAATGTAACCGTCTCAGAGAGAAAAGCGGCCAATGTGACGATCTGGCTTTAAGTCGATTCGATAACAAATGACGAAAACGGACGGATTTCTCAGGTTTTTAGAACATATGAACACTTTTCACATTCTCCCGTGCAACGCGGCTGCAAGTCCTCCTTTCATGCAAAATCATAAGGTCTTAGGTCATGTCCAAGCCACCAAAGCCGGCTAAAAAGTGAATAATCGACGCCTAAAACTTGAATTGTACTACTTCTTATGGCTATTACTTCAACATAGAAGCTTCTTCTGTGTTCTACTATGGTGCTTTTAGTGTCTCCGCATACCGCAGCACGCGACATAGCTTTGCAGACGATAAATGTAACCGTCTCAGAGAGAAAAGCGGCCAATGTGACGATCTGGCTTTAAGTCGATTCGATAACAAATGACGAAAACGGACGGATTTCTCAGGTTTTTAGTACATATGAACACTTTTCACATTCTCCCGTGCAACGCGGCTGCAAGTCCTCCTTTCATGCAAAATCTTTAGGTACTAGGTCATGTCCAAGCCAATAAAGCCGGCTAAAAAGTGAATAATCGACAACTAATACTTGAATTGTACTACTTGTTACTTTTTATTGCTTCAACTTAGAAGCTTCTTCTGTGTTCTACTATGGTGCTTTTAGTGTCTCCGCATACCGCAGCACGCGACATAGCTTTGCAGACGATAAATGTAACCGTCTCAGAGAGAAAAGCGGCCAATGTGACGATCTGGCTTTAAGTCGATTCGATAACAAATGACGAAAACGGACGGATTTCTCAGGTTTTTAGTACATATGAACACTTTTCACATTCTCCCGTGCAACGCGGCTGCTAGTCCTCCTTTCAAGCAAAATCTTAAGGTACTAGGTCATGTCCAACCCAATAAAGCCGGCTAAAAAGTGAATAATCGACAACTAAAACTTGAATTGTACTACTTCGTACTGGTTATTGCTTCAACTTAGAAGCTTCTTCTGTGTTCTACTATGGTGCTTTTAGTGTCTCCGCATACCGCAGCACGCGACATAGCTTTGCAGACGATAAATGTAACCGTCTCAGAGATAAAAGCGGCCAATGTGGCGATCTGGCTTTAAGTCGAATCGATAACAAATGACGAAAACGGACGGATTTCTCAGGTTTTTAGTACATATGAACACTTTTCACATTCTCCCGTGCAACGCGGCTGCTAATCCTCCTTTCATGCAAAATCTTAAGGTACTAGGTCATGTCCAAGCCAATAAAGCCGGCTAAAAAGTGAATAATCGACAACTAATACTTGAATTGTACTACTCGTTACTTTTTATTGCTTCAACTTAGAAGCTTCTTCTGTGTTCTACTATGGTGCTTTTAGTGTCTCCGCATACCGCAGCACGTGACATAGCTTTGCAGACGATAAACGTAACCGTTTCAGAGAGAAAAGCATCCAATGTGACGATCTGGCTTTAAGTCGATTCGATAACGAATGACGAAAACGGACGGATTTCTCAGGTTTTTACTACATATGAACCCTTTTCACATTCTCCCGTGCAACGCGGCTGCTAGTCCTCCTTTCAAGCAAAATCTTAAGGTACTAGGTCATGTCCAAGCCAATAAAGCCGGCTAAAAAGTGAATAATCGACAACTAAAACTTGATTTGTACTACTTCTTACTGGCTATTGCTTCAACTTAGAAGCTTCTTCAGTGTTCTACTATGGTGCTTTTAGTGCCTCCGCATACCGCAGCACGCGCCATAGCTTTGCAGACGATAAATGTAACCGATTCAGAGAGACGAGCGGCCAATGTGACGATCTGGCTTTAAGTAGATTCGGTAACAAATGACGAAAACGGGTGGATTTCTCAGGTTTTTTCTACATATGAACCCTTTTCACATTCTCCCGTGCAACGCAGCTGCTAGTCCTCCTTTCATGCAAAATCTTAAGGTTCCACCTCATGTCCAAGGCACCAAAGCCGGCTAAAAATCAATAATCGATAACCAAAACTTGAATTGTACTGCTTCTTATGGGTATTGCTTCAACTTAGAAGCTTCTTCTGTGTTCTACTATGGTGCTTTTAGTGCCTCCGCATACCGCAGCACGCGACATAGCTTTGCAGACGATAAATGTAACCGTCTCAGAGAGAAAGGCGGCCATAGTGACGATCTGGCTTTAAGTCGATTCGATAACAAATGACGAAAACGGACGGATTTCTCAGGTTTTTACTACATATGAACACCTTTCACATTCTCCCGTGCAACGCGGCTACCAGTCCTCCTTTCATGCAAAATCTTAAGGTCCTAGGTCATGTCCAAGCCACCAAAACTTTCAAAAAAGTAAATAATCGACGCCTAAAACTTGAATTGTACTACTTCTTACTGGCTATTACTTCAACCTAGAAGCTTCTTCTGTGTTCTACTATGGTGCTTTTAGTGTCTCCGCATACCGCAGCACGCGGCATAGCTTTGCAGACGATAAATGTAACCGTCTCAGAGAGAAGAGCGTCAATGTGACGATCTGGCTTTAAGTCGATTCGATAACAAATGACGAAAAGGGACGGATTTCTCAGGTTTTTACTACATATGAACACTTTTCACATTCTCCCGTGGAACGCGGCTGCTAGTCCTCCTTTCATGCAAAATCGTAAGGTACTAGGTCATGTCCAAGCCAATAAAGCCGCCTAAAAAGTGAATAATCGACAACTAATATTGAATTGTACTACTTGTTACTTTTTATTGCTTCAACTTAGAAGCTTCTTCTGTGTTCAACTATGGTGCTTTTAGTGTCTCCGCATACCGCAGCACGCGACATAGCTTTGCAGACGATAAATGTAACCGATTCAGAGAAAAGAGCGGCCAATGTGACGATCTGGCTTTAAGTAGATTAGATAACAAATGACGAAAACGGGCGGATTTCTCAGGTTTTTACTACATATGAACCCTTTTTACATTCTCCCGTGCAACGCAGCTGCTAGTCCTCCTTTCATGCAAAATCTTAAGGTTCCACCTATTGTCCAAGGCACTAAAGCCGCTAAAAAACAATAATCGATAACTAAAACTTGAATTGTACTGCTTCCTATGGCTATTGCTTCAACTTAGAAGCTTCTTCTGTGTTCTACTATGGTGCTTTTAGTGTCTCCGCATACCGCAGCACGCGACATAGCTTTGCAGACGATAAATGTAACCGTCTCAGAGAGAAAAGCGGCCAATGTGGCGATCTGGCTTTAAGTAGATTAGATAACAAATGACGAAAACGGACGGATTTCTCAGGTTTTCACTACATATGAACACTTTTCACATTCGCCCGTGCAACGCGGCTGCTAGTCCTCCTTTCATGCAAAATCTTAAAGTCCTAGGTCATGTCCAAGCCACCAAAGCCGGCTAAAAAGTGAATAATCGACGCCTAAAACTTGAATTGTACTACTTCTTACTGGCTATTACTTCAACTTAGAAGCTTCTTCTGTGTTCTACTATGGTGCTTTTAGTGTCTCCGCATACCGCAGCACGTGACATAGCTTTGTAGACGATAAACGTAACCGTTTCAGAGAGAAAAGCGGCCATAGTGACGATCTGGCTTTAAGTCGATTCGATAACAAATGACGAAAACTTACGGATTTCTGAGGTTTTTACTACATACGAACCCTTTTCACATTCTCCCGTGCAACGCGGCTGCTAGTTCTCCTTTCATGCAAAATCTTAAGGTTCAACCTCATGTCCAAGGCACCAAAGCCGGCTAAAAATCAATAATCGATAGCCAAATCTTGAATTGTACTACTTCTTACTGGCCATTGCTTAAACTTAGAAGCTTATTCTGTGTTCTACTATGGTGCTTTTAGTGTCTTCGCATACCGCTGCTCGCGACATAGCTTTGAGGACGATAAATGTAACCGTCTCAGAGAGAAAAGCGGCCAATGTGACGATCTGGCTTTAAGTCGATTTGATAACAAAAGACGAAAACGAACGGATTTCTCAGGTTTTTACTACATACGAACACTTTTCACATTCTCCCGTGCACCGCGGCTGCTAGTCCTCCTTTCATGCAAAATCTTAAGATTCCACCTCACATCCAAGGCACCAAAGCCGGCTAAAAATCAATAATCGATAGCCAAAACTTGAATTGTACTAATTCTTACTGGCTATTACTTCAACTTAGAAGCTTCTTCTGTGTTCTACTATGGTGCTTTTAGTGTTTCGGTATACTGCAGCACGCGACATAGCTTTGCAGACGATAAATGTAACCGTCTCAGAGAGAAAAGCATCCAATATGACGATCTGGCTTTAAGTCGATTCGATAACGAATGACGAAAACGGACGGATTTCTCAGGTTTTTACTACATATGAACCCTTTTCACATTCTCCCGTGCAACGCGGCTGCTAGTCCTCCTTTCAAGCAAAATCTTAAGGTACTAGGTCATGTCCAAGCCAATAAAGCCGGCTAAAAAGTGAATAATCGGCAACTAAAACTTGATTTGTACTACTTCGTACTGGTTATTGCTTCAACTTAGAAGCTTCTTGTGTGTTCTACTATGGTGATTTTAGTGTCTCCGCATACCGCAGCACGTGACATAGCTTTGCAGACGATAAACGTAACCGTTTCAGAGAGAAAATCGTCCATAGTGACGATCTGGCTTTAAGTCGATTCGATAACAAATGACGAAAGCGAACGGATTTCTCAGGTTTTTACTACATATGAACACTTTTCACATTCTCCCGTGCACCGCGGCTGCTAGTCCTCCTTTCATGCAAAATATTAAGGTCCTAGGTCATGTCCAAGCCACCAAAGCCGGCTAAAATGTGAATAATCGATAGCCAAAACTTGAATTGTACTACTTCTTACTGCCTATTGCTTCAACTTAGAAGCTTCTTCTGTGTTCTACTATGGTGCTTTTAGTGTCTCCGCATACCGCAGCACGCGACATAGCTTTGAAGACGATAAATGTAACCGTCTCAGAGAGAAAAGCGGCCAATGTGACGATCTGGCTTTAAGTCGATTCGATAACAAATGACGAAAACGGACGGATTTCTCAGGTTTTTAGTACATATGAACACTTTTCACAATCACCCGTGCAACGCGGCTGCTAGTCCTCCTTTCATGCAAAATCTTAAGGTCCTAGGTCATGTCCAAGCCACCAAAGACGGCTAAAAAGTGAATAATCGACGCCTAAAACTTGAATTGTACTACTTCTTACTGGCTATTACTTCAACATAGAAGCTTCTTCTGTGTTCTACTATGGTGCTTTTAGTGTCTCCGCATACCGCAGCACGCGACATAGCGTTGCAGACGATAAATGTAACCGTCTCAGAGAGAAAAGCGGCCAATGTGACGATCTGGCTTTAAGTCGATTCGATAACAAATGACGAAAACGGACGGATTTCTCAGGTTTTTACTACATATGAACACCTCTCACATTCTCCCGTGCAACGCTTCTACTAGTCCTCCATTCATGCAAAATCTTAAGGTCCTAGGTCATTTCCAAGCCACCAAACTGGTTAAAAAGTGAATAATCGACGCCTAAAACTTGAATTGTACTAATTCTTACTGGCTATTACTTCAACTTAGAAGCTTCTTCTGTGTTCTACTATGGTTCTTTTAGTGTCTCCGCATACCGCAGCAGGCGACATAGCTTTGCAGACGATAAATGTAACCGTCTCAGAGAGAAAAGCGGAAAATGTGACGATCTGGCTTTAAGTCGATTCGATAACAAATGACGAAAACGGACGGATTTCTCAGGTTTTTAGTACATATGAACTCTTTTCACATTCTACCGTGCAACGCGGCTGCTAGTCCTCCTTTCATGCAAAATCTTGGGGTACTCGGTCATGTCCAAGCCAATAAAGCCGGCTAAAAAGTAAATAATCGACAACTAATACTTGAATTGTACTACTTGTTACTTTTTATTGCTTCAACTTAGAAGCTTCGTCTGTGTTCTACTATGGTGCTTTTAGTGTCTCCGCATACCGCAGCACGCGACATAGCTTTGCAGACGATAAATGTAACCGTCTCAGAGAGAAAAGCGGCCAATGTGACGATCTGGCTTTAAGTCGATTCGATAACAAATGACGAAAACGGACGGATTTCTCAGGTTTTTAGTACATATGAACACTTTTCACATTCTCCCGTGCAACGCGGCTGCTAGTCCTCCTTTCAAGCAAAATCTTAAGGTACTAGGTCATGTCCAACCCAATAAAGCCGGCTAAAAAGTGAATAATCGACAACTAAAACTTGAATTGTACTACTTCGTACTGGTTATTGCTTCAACTTAGAAGCTTCTTCTGTGTTCTACTATGGTGCTTTTAGTGTCTCCGCATACCGCAGCACGCGACATAGCTTTGCAGACGATAAATGTAACCGTCTCAGAGATAAAAGCGGCCAATGTGGCGATCTGGCTTTAAGTCGAATCGATAACAAATGACGAAAACGGACGGATTTCTCAGGTTTTTAGTACATATGAACACTTTTCACATTCTCCCGTGCAACGCGGCTGCTAATCCTCCTTTCATGCAAAATCTTAAGGTACTAGGTCATGTCCAAGCCAATAAAGCCGGCTAAAAAGTGAATAATCGACAACTAATACTTGAATTGTACTACTCGTTACTTTTTATTGCTTCAACTTAGAAGCTTCTTCTGTGTTCTACTATGGTGCTTTTAGTGTCTCCGCATACCGCAGCACGTGACATAGCTTTGCAGACGATAAACGTAACCGTTTCAGAGAGAAAAGCATCCAATGTGACGATCTGGCTTTAAGTCGATTCGATAACGAATGACGAAAACGGACGGATTTCTCAGGTTTTTACTACATATGAACCCTTTTCACATTCTCCCGTGCAACGCGGCTGCTAGTCCTCCTTTCAAGCAAAATCTTAAGGTACTAGGTCATGTCCAAGCCAATAAAGCCGGCTAAAAAGTGAATAATCGACAACTAAAACTTGATTTGTACTACTTCTTACTGGCTATTGCTTCAACTTAGAAGCTTCTTCAGTGTTCTACTATGGTGCTTTTAGTGCCTCCGCATACCGCAGCACGCGCCATAGCTTTGCAGACGATAAATGTAACCGATTCAGAGAGACGAGCGGCCAATGTGACGATCTGGCTTTAAGTAGATTCGGTAACAAATGACGAAAACGGGTGGATTTCTCAGGTTTTTTCTACATATGAACCCTTTTCACATTCTCCCGTGCAACGCAGCTGCTAGTCCTCCTTTCATGCAAAATCTTAAGGTTCCACCTCATGTCCAAGGCACCAAAGCCGGCTAAAAATCAATAATCGATAACCAAAACTTGAATTGTACTGCTTCTTATGGGTATTGCTTCAACTTAGAAGCTTCTTCTGTGTTCTACTATGGTGCTTTTAGTGCCTCCGCATACCGCAGCACGCGACATAGCTTTGCAGACGATAAATGTAACCGTCTCAGAGAGAAAGGCGGCCATAGTGACGATCTGGCTTTAAGTCGATTCGATAACAAATGACGAAAACGGACGGATTTCTCAGGTTTTTACTACATATGAACACCTTTCACATTCTCCCGTGCAACGCGGCTACCAGTCCTCCTTTCATGCAAAATCTTAAGGTCCTAGGTCATGTCCAAGCCACCAAAACTTTCAAAAAAGTAAATAATCGACGCCTAAAACTTGAATTGTACTACTTCTTACTGGCTATTACTTCAACCTAGAAGCTTCTTCTGTGTTCTACTATGGTGCTTTTAGTGTCTCCGCATACCGCAGCACGCGGCATAGCTTTGCAGACGATAAATGTAACCGTCTCAGAGAGAAGAGCGTCAATGTGACGATCTGGCTTTAAGTCGATTCGATAACAAATGACGAAAAGGGACGGATTTCTCAGGTTTTTACTACATATGAACACTTTTCACATTCTCCCGTGGAACGCGGCTGCTAGTCCTCCTTTCATGCAAAATCGTAAGGTACTAGGTCATGTCCAAGCCAATAAAGCCGCCTAAAAAGTGAATAATCGACAACTAATATTGAATTGTACTACTTGTTACTTTTTATTGCTTCAACTTAGAAGCTTCTTCTGTGTTCAACTATGGTGCTTTTAGTGTCTCCGCATACCGCAGCACGCGACATAGCTTTGCAGACGATAAATGTAACCGATTCAGAGAAAAGAGCGGCCAATGTGACGATCTGGCTTTAAGTAGATTAGATAACAAATGACGAAAACGGGCGGATTTCTCAGGTTTTTACTACATATGAACCCTTTTTACATTCTCCCGTGCAACGCAGCTGCTAGTCCTCCTTTCATGCAAAATCTTAAGGTTCCACCTCTTGTCCAAGGCACTAAAGCCGCTAAAAAACAATAATCGATAACTAAAACTTGAATTGTACTGCTTCCTATGGCTATTGCTTCAACTTAGAAGCTTCTTCTGTGTTCTACTATGGTGCTTTTAGTGTCTCCGCATACCGCAGCACGCGACATAGCTTTGCAGACGATAAATGTAACCGTCTCAGAGAGAAAAGCGGCCAATGTGGCGATCTGGCTTTAAGTAGATTAGATAACAAATGACGAAAACGGACGGATTTCTCAGGTTTTCACTACATATGAACACTTTTCACATTCGCCCGTGCAACGCGGCTGCTAGTCCTCCTTTCATGCAAAATCTTAAAGTCCTAGGTCATGTCCAAGCCACCAAAGCCGGCTAAAAAGTGAATAATCGACGCCTAAAACTTGAATTGTACTACTTCTTACTGGCTATTACTTCAACTTAGAAGCTTCTTCTGTGTTCTACTATGGTGCTTTTAGTGTCTCCGCATACCGCAGCACGTGACATAGCTTTGTAGACGATAAACGTAACCGTTTCAGAGAGAAAAGCGGCCATAGTGACGATCTGGCTTTAAGTCGATTCGATAACAAATGACGAAAACTTACGGATTTCTGAGGTTTTTACTACATACGAACCCTTTTCACATTCTCCCGTGCAACGCGGCTGCTAGTTCTCCTTTCATGCAAAATCTTAAGGTTCAACCTCATGTCCAAGGCACCAAAGCCGGCTAAAAATCAATAATCGATAGCCAAATCTTGAATTGTACTACTTCTTACTGGCCATTGCTTAAACTTAGAAGCTTATTCTGTGTTCTACTATGGTGCTTTTAGTGTCTTCGCATACCGCTGCTCGCGACATAGCTTTGAGGACGATAAATGTAACCGTCTCAGAGAGAAAAGCGGCCAATGTGACGATCTGGCTTTAAGTCGATTTGATAACAAAAGACGAAAACGAACGGATTTCTCAGGTTTTTACTACATACGAACACTTTTCACATTCTCCCGTGCACCGCGGCTGCTAGTCCTCCTTTCATGCAAAATCTTAAGATTCCACCTCACATCCAAGGCACCAAAGACGGCTAAAAATCAATAATCGATAGCCAAAACTTGAATTGTACTAATTCTTACTGGCTATTACTTCAACTTAGAAGCTTCTTCTGTGTTCTACTATGGTGCTTTTAGTGTTTCGGTATACTGCAGCACGCGACATAGCTTTGCAGACGATAAATGTAACCGTCTCAGAGAGAAAAGCATCCAATATGACGATCTGGCTTTAAGTCGATTCGATAACGAATGACGAAAACGGACGGATTTCTCAGGTTTTTACTACATATGAACCCTTTTCACATTCTCCCGTGCAACGCGGCTGCTAGTCCTCCTTTCAAGCAAAATCTTAAGGTACTAGGTCATGTCCAAGCCAATAAAGCCGGCTAAAAAGTGAATAATCGGCAACTAAAACTTGATTTGTACTACTTCGTACTGGTTATTGCTTCAACTTAGAAGCTTCTTGTGTGTTCTACTATGGTGATTTTAGTGTCTCCGCATACCGCAGCACGTGACATAGCTTTGCAGACGATAAACGTAACCGTTTCAGAGAGAAAATCGTCCATAGTGACGATCTGGCTTTAAGTCGATTCGATAACAAATGACGAAAGCGAACGGATTTCTCAGGTTTTTACTACATATGAACACTTTTCACATTCTCCCGTGCACCGCGGCTGCTAGTCCTCCTTTCATGCAAAATATTAAGGTCCTAGGTCATGTCCAAGCCACCAAAGCCGGCTAAAATGTGAATAATCGATAGCCAAAACTTGAATTGTACTACTTCTTACTGCCTATTGCTTCAACTTAGAAGCTTCTTCTGTGTTCTACTATGGTGCTTTTAGTATCTCCGCATACCGCAGCACGCGACATAGCTTTGAAGACGATAAATGTAACCGTCTCAGAGAGAAAAGCGGCCAATGTGACGATCTGGCTTTAAGTCGATTCGATAACAAATGACGAAAACGGACGGATTTCTCAGGTTTTTAGTACATATGAACACTTTTCACATTCACCCGTGCAACGCGGCTGCTAGTCCTCCTTTCATGCAAAATCTTAAGGTCCTAGGTCATGTCCAAGCCACCAAAGACGGCTAAAAAGTGAATAATCGACGCCTAAAACTTGAATTGTACTACTTCTTACTGGCTATTACTTCAACATAGAAGCTTCTTCTGTGTTCTACTATGGTGCTGTTAGTGTCTCCGCATACCGCAGCACGCGACATAGCGTTGCAGACGATAAATGTAACCGTCTCAGAGAGAAAAGCGGCCAATGTGACGATCTGGCTTTAAGTCGATTCGATAACAAATGACGAAAACGGACGGATTTCTCAGGTTTTTACTACATATGAACACCTCTCACATTCTCCCGTGCAACGCTTCTACTAGTCCTCCATTCATGCAAAATCTTAAGGTCCTAGGTCATTTCCAAGCCACCAAACTGGTTAAAAAGTGAATAATCGACGCCTAAAACTTGAATTGTACTAATTCTTACTGGCTATTACTTCAACTTAGAAGCTTCTTCTGTGTTCTACTATGGTTCTTTTAGTGTCTCCGCATACCGCAGCAGGCGACATAGCTTTGCAGACGATAAATGTAACCGTCTCAGAGAGAAAAGCGGAAAATGTGACGATCTGGCTTTAAGTCGATTCGATAACAAATGACGAAAACGGACGGATTTCTCAGGTTTTTAGTACATATGAACTCTTTTCACATTCTACCGTGCAACGCGGCTGCTAGTCCTCCTTTCATGCAAAATCTTGGGGTACTCGGTCATGTCCAAGCCAATAAAGCCGGCTAAAAAGTAAATAATCGACAACTAATACTTGAATTGTACTACTTGTTACTTTTTATTGCTTCAACTTAGAAGCTTCGTCTGTGTTCTACTATGGTGCTTTTAGTGTCTCCGCATACCGCAGCACGTGACATAGCTTTGCAGACGATAAACGTAACCGTTTCAGAGAGGAAAGCGGCAATAGTGACGATCTGGCTTTAAGTCGATTCGATAACAAATGACGAAAACGGACGGATTTCTCAGGTTTTTAGAACATATGAACAGTTTTCACATTCTCCCGTGCACCGCGGCTGTTAGTCCTCCTTTCATGCAAAATATTAAGGTCCTAGGTCATGTCCAAGCAACCAAACTGGCTAAAAAGTGAATAATCGACGCCTAAAACTTGAATTGTACTAATTCTTACTGGCTATTACTTCAACTTAGAAGCTTCTTCTGTGTTCTACTATGGTGCTTTTAGTGTCTCCGCATACCGCAGCACGCGACATAGCATTGCAGACGATAAACGTAACCGTCTCAGAGAGAAAAGCGGCCAATGTGACGATCTGGCTTTAAGTTGATTCGATAACAAATGACGAAAACGGACGGATTTCTCAGGTTTTTACTACATATGAACCCTTTTCACATTCTCCCGTGCAACGCAGCTGCTAGTGCTTCTTTCAAGCAAAATCTTAAGGTTCGACCTCATGTCCAAGGCACCAAAGCCGGCTAAAGATCAATAATCGATAGCCAAAACTTGAATTGTACTACTTCTTACTGGCCATTGCTTCAACTTAGAAGCTTATTCATTAATCCACTATGGTGCTTTTAGTGTCTCCGCATACCGCAGCACGCGACATAGCTTTGCAGACGATAAATGTAACCGTCTCAGAGAGAAAAGCGGCCAATGTGACGATCTGGCTTTAAGTCGATTCGATAACAAATGACGAAAACGGACGGATTTCTCAGCTTTTTACTACATATGAATACTTTTCACATTCTCCCGTGCAACGCGGCTGCTAGTCCTACTTTCATGCAAAATCTTAAAGTCCTAGGTCATGTCCAAGCCACCAAAGCCGGCTACAAAGTGAATAATCGACGCCTAAAACTTGAATTGTACTACTTCTTACTGGCTATTACTTCATTTTAGAAGCTTCTTCTGTGTTCTACTATGGTGCTTTTAGTGTCTCCGCATACCACAGCACGCGACATAGCTTTGCAGACGATAAATGTAACCGTCTCAGAGAGAAAAGCGGCCAATGTGACGATCTGGCTTTAAGTCGATTCGATAACAAATGACGAAAACGGACGGATATCTCAGGTTTTTACTACATATGAACACCTTTCACATTCTCCCGTGCAACGCGGCTACCAGTCCTCCTTTCATGCAAAATCTTAAGGTCCTAGGTCATGTCCAAGCCACCAAAACTGGCTAAAAAGTGAATAATCGACGCCTAAAACTTGAATTGTACTACTTCTTACTGGCTATTACTTCAACTTAGAAGCTTCTTCTGTGTTCTACTATGGTGCTTTTAGTGTTTCCGCATACCGCAGCACGCGACATAGCTTTGCAGACGATAAATGTAACCGTCTCAGAGAGAAAAGCGGCCAATGTGACGATCTGGCTTTAAGTCGATTCGATAACAAATGACGAAAACGGACGGATTTCTCAGGTTTTTAGTACCTATGAACACTTTTCACATTCTCCCGTGCAACGCAGCTGCTAGTCCTCCTTTCAAGCAAAATCTTAAGGTACTAGGTCATGTCCAAGTCAATAAAGCCGGCTAAAAAGTGAATAATCGACAACTAAAACTTGAATTGTACTACTTCGTACTGGTTATTGCTTCAACTTAGAAGCTTCTTCTGTGTTCTACTATGGTGCTTTTAGTGTCTTCGCATACCGCAGCACGCGACATAGCTTTGCAGACGATAAATGTAAGCGTCTCAGAGAGAAAAGCGGCCAATGTGGCGATCTGGCTTTAAGTCGATTCGATAACAAATGACGAAAACGGACGGATTTCTCAGGTTTTTAGTACATATGAACACTTTTCACATTCTCCCGTGCAACGCGGCTGCTAATCCTCCTTTCATGCAAAATCTTAAGGTACTAGGTCATGTCCAAGCCAATAAAGCCGGCTAAAAAGTGAATTATCGACAACTAATACTAGAATTGTACTACTCGTTACTTTTTATTGCTTCAACTTAGAAGCCTCTTCTGTGTTCTACTATGGTGCTTTTAGTGTCTTCGCATACCGCAGCACGTGACAAGGCCTTGCAGACGATAAACGTAACCATTTCAGAGAGAAAAGCGGCCAAAGTGACGATCTGGCTTTAAGTCGATTCGAAAACAAATGACGAAAACGGACGGATTTCTCAGGTTTTTACTACATATGAACCCTTTTCACATTCTCCCGTGCAACGCAGCTTCTAGTCCTCCTTTCAAGCAAAATCTTAAGGATCGACCTCATGTCCAAGGCACCAAAGCCGGCTAAAGATCAATAATCGATAGCCAAGACTTGAATTGTACTACTTCTTACTGGCCATTGCTTCAACTTAGAAGCTTATTCTGTGTTCCACTATGGTGCTTTTAGTGTCTCCGCATACGGCAGCACGCGACATAGCTTTGCAGACGATAAATGTAACCGTCTCAGGGAGAAAAGTGGCCAATGTGACGATCTGGCTTTAAGTCGGTTCGATAACAAATGACGAAAACGGACGGATTTCTCAGGTTTTTAGTACATATGAACACTTTTCACATTCTCCCGTGCAACGCGGCTGTTAGTCCTCCTTTCATGCAAAATCTAAAGGTTCCAACTCTTGTCCAAGGCACCAAAGCCGCTAAAAATCAATAATCGATAACCAAAACTTGAATTGTACTGCTTCTTATGGCTATTGCTTCAACTTAGAAGCTTCTTCTGTGTTCTACTATGGTGCTTTTAGTGTCTCCGCATACCGCAGCACGCGACATAGCTTTGCAGACGATAAATGTAACCGTCTCAAAGAGAAAAGCGGCCAATGTGACGATCTGGCTTTAAGTCGATTCGATAACAAATGCCGAAAACGGACGGATTTCTCAGGTTTTTAGTACATATGAACACTTTTCACATTCTCCCGTGCAACGCGGCTGCAAGTCCTCCTTTCATGCAAAATCTTTAGGTACTAGGTCATGTCCAAGCCAATAAAGCCGGCTAAAAAGTGAATAATCGACAACTAATACTTGAATTGTACTACATGTTACTTTTTATTGCTTCAACTTAGAAGCTTCTTCTGTGTTCTACTATGGTGCTTTTAGTGTCTCCGCATACCGCAGCACGTGACATAGCTTTGCAGACGATAGACGTAACCATTTCAGAGAGAAAAGCGGCCATAGTGACGATCTGGCTCTAAGTCGATTCGATAACAAATGACGAAAACGGACGGATTTCTCAGGTTTTTACTACATATGAACCCTTTTCACATACTCCCGTGCAACGCAGCTGCTAGTCCTTCTTTCAAGCAAAATCTTAAGGTTCGACCTCATGTCCAAGGCACCAAAGCCAGCTAAAGATCAATAATCGATAGCCAAAACTTGAATTGTACTACTTCTTACTGGCCATTGCTTCAACTTAGAAGCTTATTCATTGTTCCACTATGGTGCTTTTAGTGTCTCCGCATACCGCAGCACGCGACATAGCTTTCCAGACGATAAATGTAACCGTCTCAGAGAGAAAAGCGGCCAATGTGACGATCTGGCTTTAAGTCGATTCGATAACAAATGACGAAAACGTACGGATTTCTCAGCTTTTTACTACATATGAACACTTTTCACATTCTCCCGTGCAACGCGGCTGCTAGTCCTACTTTCATGCAAAATCTTAAAGTCCTAGGTCATGTCCAAGCCACCAAAGCCGGCTACAAAGTGAATAATCGACGCCTAAAACTTGAATTGTACTACTTCTTACTGGCTGTTACTTCATTTTAGAAGCTTCTTCTGTGTTCTACTATGGTGCTTTTAGTGTCTCCGCATACCACAGCACGCGACATAGCTTTGCAGACGATAAATGTAACGGTCTCAGAGAGAAAAGCGGCCAATGTGACGATCTGGCTTTAAGTCGATTCGATAACAAATGACGAAAACGGACGGATATCTCAGGTTTTTACTACATATGAACACCTTTCACATTCTCCCGTGCAACGCGGCTACCAGTCCTCCTTTCATGCAAAATCTTAAGGTCCTGGGTCATGTCCAAGCCACCAAAACTGGCTAAAAAGTGAATAATCGACGCCTAAAACTTGAATTGTACTACTTCTTACTGGCTATTACTTCAACTTAGAAGCTTCTTCTGTGTTCTACTATGCTGCTTTTAGTGTCTCCGCATACCGCAGCACGCGACATAGCTTTGCAGACGATAAATGTAACCGTCTCAGAGAGAAAAGCGGCCAATGTGACGATCTGGCTTTAAGTCGATTCGATAACAAATGACGAAAACGGACGGATTTCTCAGGTTTTTAGTACATATGAACACTTTTCACATTCTCCCGTGCAACGCGGCTGCTAGTCCTCCTTTCAAGCAAAATCGTAAGGTACTAGGTCATGTCCAAGTCAATAAAGCCGGCTAAAAAGTGAATAATCGACAACTAAAACTTGAATTGTACTACTTCGTACTGGTTATTGCTTCAACTTAGAAGCTTCTTCTGTGTTCTACTATGGTGCTTTTAGTGTCTCCGCATACCGCAGCACGCGACATAGCTTTGCAGACGATAAATGTAACCGTCTCAGAGAGAAAAGCGGCCAATGTGGCGATCTGGCTTTAAGTCGATTCGATAACAAATGACGAAAACGGACGGATTTCTCAGGTTTTTAGTACATATGAACACTTTTCACATTCTCCCGTGCAACGCGGCTGCTAATGCTCCTTTCATGCAAAATCTTAAGGTACTAGGTCATGTCCAAGCCAATAAAGCCGGCTAAAAAGTGAATAATCGACAACTAATACTTGAATTGTACTACTCGTTACTTTTTATTGCTTCAACTTAGAAGCCTCTTCTGTGTTCTACTATGGTGCTTTTAGTGTCTCCGCATACCGCAGCACGTGACATTGCTTTGCAGACGATAAACGTAACCGTTTCAGAGAGAAAAGCGGCCAATGTGACGATCTGGCTTTAAGTCGATTCGATAACAAATGACGAAAACGTACGGATTTCTCAGCTTTTTACTACATATGAACACTTTTCACATTCTCCCGTGCAACGCGGCTGCTAGTCCTACTTTCATGCAAAATCTTAAAGTCCTAGGTCATGTCCAAGCCACCAAAGCCGGCTACAAAGTGAATAATCGACGCCTAAAACTTGAATTGCACTACTTCTTACTGGCTGTTACTTCATTTTAGAAGCTTCTTCTGTGTTCTACTATGGTGCTTTTAGTGTCTCCGCATACCACAGCACGCGACATAGCTTTGCAGACGATAAATGTAACGGTCTCAGAGAGAAAAGCGGCCAATGTGACGATCTGGCTTTAAGTCGATTCGATAACAAATGACGAAAACGGACGGATATCTCAGGTTTTTACTACATATGAACCCTTTTTACATTCTCCCGTGCAACGCAGCTTCTAGTCCTCCTTTCAAGCAAAATCTTAAAGATCGACCTCATGTCCAAGGCACCAAAGCCGGCTAAAGATCAATAATCGATAGCCAAGACTTGAATTGTACTACTTCTTACTGGCCATTGCTTCAACTTAGAAGCTTATTCTGTGTTCCACTATGGTGCTTTTAGTGTCTCCGCATACGGCAGCACGCGACATAGCTTTGCAGACGATAAATGTAACCGTCTCAGAGAGAAAAGCGGCCAATGTGGCGATCTGGCTTTAAGTCGGTTCGATAACAAATGACAAAAACGGACGGATTTCTCAGGTTTTTAGTACATATGAACACTTTTCACATTCTCCCGTGCAACGCGGCTGTTAGTCCTCCTTTCATGCAAAATCTAAAGGTTCCACCTCTTGTCCAAGGCAGCAAAGCCGCCTAAAAAGTGAATAATCGATAACCAAAACTTGAATTGTACTGCTTCTTATGGCTATTGCTTCAACTTAGAAGCTTCTTCTGTGTTCTACTATGGTGCTTTTAGTGTCTCCGCATACCGCAGCACGCGACATAGCTTTGCAGACGATAAATATAACCGTCTCAGAGAGAAAAGCGGCCAATGTGACGATCTGGCTTTAAGTCGATTCGATAACAAAAGACGAAAACGGACGGATTTCTCAGGTTTTTACTACATATGAACACTTTTCACATTCTCCCGTGCAACGCGGCTGCTAGTCCTCCTTCCATGCAAAATCTTAAGGTCCTAGGTCATGTCCAAGCCACCAAAGCCGGCTAAAAAGTGAATAATCGACGCCTAAAACTTGAATTGTACTACTTCGAACTGGTTATTGCTTCAACTTTGAAGCTTCTTCTGTGTTCTACTATGGTGCTTTTAGTGTCTCCGCATACCGCAGCACGTGACATTGCTTTGCAGACGATAAACGTAACCGTTTCAGAGAGAAAAGCGGCCAATGTGACGATCTGGCTTTAAGTCGATTCGATAACAAATGACGAAAACGGACGGATTTCTCAGGTTTTTACTACATATGAACCCTTTTCACATTCTCCCGTGCAACGCAGCTGCTAGTCCTCCTTTCATGCAAAATCTTAAGGTTCCACCTCATGCCCAAGGCACCAAAGCCGGCTAAAACTCAATAATCGATAACCAAAACTTGAATTGTACTACTTCTTACTGGCCATTGCTTCAACTTAGAAGCTTATTCTGTGTTCTACTATGGTGCTTTTAGTGTCTCCGCATACCGCAGCACGCGACATAGCTTTGCAGACGATAAATGTAACCGTCTCAGAGAGAAAAGCGGCCAATGTGACGATCTGGCTTTAAGTCGATTCGATAACAAATGACGAAAACGGATTGATTTCTCAGGTTTTTACTACATATGAACACTTTTCACATTCTCCCGTGCACCGCGGCTGCTAGTCCTCCTTTCATGCAAAATATTAAGGTCCTAGGTCATGTCCAAGCCACCAAAGCTGGCTAAAATGTGAATAATCGACAACTAAAACTTGAATTGTACTACTTCTTACTGGCTATTGCTTCAACTTAGAAGCTTCTTCTGTGTTCTACTATGGAGCTTTTAGTGTCTCCGCATAGCGCAGCACGCGACATAGCTTTGCAGACGATAAATGTAAACAATTCAGAGAGAAGAGCGGCCAATGTGACGATCTGGCTTTAAGTCGATTCGATAACAAATGACGAAAACGGGCGGATTTCTCAGGTTTTTACTACATATGAACCCTTTTCACATTCTCCCGTGCAACGCAGCTGCTAGTCCTCCTTTCATGCAAAATCTTAAGGTTCCACCTCTTGCCCAATTCACCAAAGCCGCTAAAAATCAATAAACGATAAACAAAACTTGAATTGTACTGCTTCTTATGGCTATTGCTTCAACTTAGAAGCTTCTTCTGTGTTCTACTATGGTGCTTTTAGTGTCTCCGAATACCGCAGCACGCGACATAGCTTTACAGACGATAAATGAAAGCGTCTCAGAGAGAAAAGCGGCCAATGTGACGATCTGGCTTTAAGTCGATTCGATAATAAATGACGAAAACAGACGGATTTCTCAGGTTTTTACTACATATGAACACTTTTCATATTCTCCCGTGCACCGCGGCTGCTATTCCTCCTTTTATGCAAAATATTATAGTCCTAGGTCATGTCCAAGCCACCAAAGCCGGCTAAAATGTGAATAATCCACAACTAAAACTTCAATTGTATTACTTCTTACTGGCTATTGCTTCAACTTAGAAGCTTCTTCTGTGTTCTACTATGGTGCTTTTAGTGTCTCCGCATACCGCAGCACGCGACATAGCTTTGCAGACGATAAATGTAACCGATTCAGAGAGAAGAGCGGCCAATGTGACGATATGGCTTTAAGTAGATTCGATAACAAATGACGAAAACGGACGGATTTCTCAGGTTTTTACTACATATGAACCCTTTTCACATACTCCCGTGAACGCTGCTGCTAGTCCTCCTTTCATGCAAAATCTTAAGGCTCCACCTCATGTCCAAGGCACCAAATCCGGCTAAAAATCAATAATCGATAACCAAAACTTGAATTGTACTGCTTGTTAAGGCTATTGCTTCAACTTAGAAGCTTCTTCTGTGTTCTACTATGGTGCTTTTAGTGTCTCCGCATACCGCAGCACGTGACATAGCTTTGCAGACGATAAACGTAACCGTTTCAGAGAGAAAAGCGGCCAATGTGACGATCTGGCTTTAAGTCGATTCGATAACAAATGACGAAAACCGACGGATTTCTCAGGTTTTTACTACATATGAACACTTTTGACATTCTCCCGTGCAACGCGGCTGCTAGTCCTCCTTTCATGCGAAATCTTAAGGTTCCACCTCTTGTCCAAGGCAATAAAGCCGCAAAAAATCAATAATCGATAACCAAAACTTGAATTGTACTGCTTCTTACGGCTATTGCTTCAACTTAGAAGCTTCTTCTGTGTTCTACTATGGTGCTTTTAGTGTCTCCGCATACCGCAGCACGCGACATAGCTTTGCAGACGATAAATATAACCGTCTCAGAGAGAAAAGCGGCCAATGTGTGCGATCTGGCTTTAAGTCGGTTCGATAACAAATGACGAAAACGGACGGATTTCTCAAGTTTTTAGTACATATGAACACTTTTCACATTCTCCCGTGCAACGCGGCTGTTAGTCCTCCTTTCATGCAAAATCTAAAGGTTCCACCTCTTGTCCAAGGCACCAAAGCCGCTAAAAATCAATAATCGATAACCAAAACTTGAATTGTACTGCTTCTTATGGCTATTGCTTCAACTTAGAAGCTTCTTCTGTGTTCTACTATGGTGCTTTTAGTGTCTCCACATAAAGCAGCACGCGACATAGCTTTGCAGACGATAAATGTAACCGTCTCAGAGAGAAAAGCGGCCAATGTGACGATCTGGCTTTAAGTCGATTCGATAACATATGACGAAAACGGACGGATTTCTCAAGTTTTTAGTACATATGAACACTTTTCACATTCTCCCGTGCAACGCGGCTGCTAGTCCTCTTTTCAAGCAAAATCTTAAGTTACTAGGTCATGTGCAAGCCAATAAAGCCGGCTAAAAAGTGAATAATCGACAACTAAAACTTGAATTGTACTACTTCGTACTGGTTATTGGTTCAACTTAGAAGCTTCTTCTGTGTTCTACTATGGTGCTTTTAGTGTCTCCGCATACCGCAGCACGTGACATAGGTTTGCAGACAATAAACGTAACCGTTTCAGAGAGAAAAGCGGCCAATGTGACGATCTGGCTATAAGTCGATTCGATAACAAATGACGAAAACGGACGGATTTCTCAGGTTTTTACTACATATGAAACCTTTTCACATTCTCCCGTGCAACGCAGCTGCTAGTCCTCCTTTCATGCAAAATCTTAAGGTTCCACATCATGTCCAAGGCACCAAAGCCGGCTAAAAATCAATAATCGATAACCAAAACTTGAATTGTACTACTTCTTACTGGCCATTGCTTTAACTTAGAAGCTTCTTCTGTGTTCTACTATGGTGCTTTTAGTGTCTCCGCATACCGCAGCACGCGACATAGCTTTGCAGACGATAAATGTAACCGTCTCAGAGGGAAAAGCGGCCAATGTGACGATCTGGCTTTAAGTCGATTCGATAACAAATTACGAAAACGGACAGATATCTCATGTTTTTACTACATATGAACACTTTTCACATTCTCCCGTGCACCGCGGCTGCTAGTCCTCCTTTCATGGAAAATATTAAGGTCCTAGGTCATGTCCAAGCCACCAAAGACGGCTAAAATGTGAATACTCGACAACTAAAACTTGAATTGTACTACTTCTTACTGGCTATTGCTTCAACTTAGAAGCTTCTTCTGTGTTCTACTATGGTGCTTTTAGTGTCTCCGCATACCGCAGCACGCGACATAGCTTTGCAGACGATAAATGTAACCGATTCAGAGAGAAGAGCGGCCAATGTAACGATCTGGCTTTAAGTTGATTGGATAACAAATGACGAAAACGGGCGGATTTCTCAGGTTTTTGCTACATATGAACCCTTTTCACATTCTCCCGTGCAACGCAGCTGCTAGTCCTCCTTTCATGCAAAATGTTAAGGTTCCACCTCATGTCCAAGGCACCAAAGCCGGCTAAAAATCAATAATCGATAACCAAACCTTGAATTGTACTGCTTCTTTTGGCTATTGCTTCCACTTAGAAGCTTCTTCTGTGTTCTACTATGGTGCTTTTAGTGTCTCCGCATACCGCAGCACGCGACATAGCTTTGCAGACGATAAATGTAACCGTCTCAGAGAGAAAAGCGGCCAATGTGACGATCTGGCTTTAAGGCGATTCGATAACAAATTACGAAAACGGACGGATTTCTCAGGTTTTTACTACATATGAACACTTTTCACATTCTCACGTGTAACGCGGCTACTAGTCCTCCTTTCATGCAAAATCTTAAGGTCCGAGGTCATGTCCAAGCTACCAAAACTGGCTAAAAAGTAAATAATCGACGCCTAAAACTTGAATTGTACTACATCTTATTGGCTATTACTTCAACTTAGAAGCTTCTTCTGTGTTCTACTATGGTGCATTTAGTGTCTCCGCATACCGCAGCACGCGACATAGCTTTGCAGACGATAAATGTAACCGTTTCAGAGAGAAAAGCGGCCAATGTGACGATCTGGCTTTAAGTCGATTCTATAACAAATGACGAAAACGAACGGATTTCTCAGGTTTGTACTACATATGAACACTTTTCACATTCTCCCGTGCAACGCAGCTGCTAGTCCTCCTTTCATGCAAAGTCTTAAGGTCCTAAATCATGTCCAAGCCACCAAAGCCGGCTAAAAAGTGAATAATCGACAACTAAATCTTGAATTGTACTACATCTTACTCACTATTGCTTCAACTTAGAAGCTTCTTCTGTGTTCTACTTTGGTGCTTTTAGTGTCTCCGCATACCGCAGCACGCGACATAGGTTTGCAGACGATAAATGTAACCGTCTCAGAGAGAAAAGCGGCCAATGTGACGATCTGGCTAAGTCGATTCGATATCAAATGACGAAAACGGACGGATTTCTCAGGTTTTTAGTAAATATGAACACTTTTCACATTCTCCCGTGCAACGCGGCTGCTAGTCCTCCTTTCAAGCAAAATATTAAGGTACTAGGTCATGTCCAAGCCAATAAAGCCGGCTAAAAAGTGAATAATCGACAACTAAAACTTGATTTGTACTACTTCGTACTGGTTATTGCTTCAACTTAGAAGCTTCTTCTGTGTTCTACTATGGTGCTTTCAGTGTCTCCACATACCGCAGGACGTGACATAGCTTTGCAGACGATAAACGTAACCGTTTCAGAGAGAAAAGCGGCCAATGTGACGATCTGGCTTTAAGTCGATTCGATAACAAATGACGAAAACGGACGGATTTTTCAGGTTTTTACTACATATGAACCCTTTTCACATACTCCCGTGAACGCAGCTGCTAGTCCTCCTTTCATGCAAAATCTTAAGGCTCCACCTCATGTCCAAGGCACCAAAGCCGGCTAAAAATCAATAATCGATAACCAAAACTTGAATTGTGCTGCTTGTTAAGGCTATTGCTTCAACTTAGAAGCTTATTCTGTGTTCTACTATGGTGCTTTTAGTGTCTCCGCATACCGCAGCACGTGACATAGCTTTGCAGACGATAAACGTAACCGTTTCAGAGAGAAAAGCGGCCAATGTGACGATCTGGCTTTAAGTCGATTCGATAACAAATGACGAAAACGGACGGATTTCTCAGGTTTTTACTACATATGAACCCTTTTCACATTCTCCCGTGCAACGCGGCTGCTAGTCCTCCTTTCATGCAAAATCTTAAGGTTCCACCTCTTGTCCAAGGCACCAAAGCCGCAAAAAATCAATAATCGATAACCAAAACTTGAATTGTACTGCTTCTTACGGCTATTGCTTCAACTTAGAAGCTTCTTCTGTGTTCTACTATGGTGCTTTTAGTGTCTCCGCATACCGCAGCACGCGACATAGCTTTGCAGACGATAAATGTAACCGTCTCAGAGAGAAAAGCGGCCAATGTGACTATCTGGCTTTAAGTCGGTTCGATAACAAATGACGAAAACGGACGGATTTCTCAGGTTTTTAGTACATATGAACACATTTCACATTCTCCCGTGCAACGCGGCTGCTAGTCCTCCTTTCATGCAAAATCTTAAGGTTCCACCTCTTGTCCAAGGCACCAAAGCCGCAAAAAATCAATAATCGATAACCAAAACTTGAATTGTACTGCTTCTTACGGCTATTGCTTCAACTTAGAAGCTTTTTCTGTGTTCTACTATGGTGCTTTTAGTGTCTCCGCATACCGCAGCACGCGACATAGCTTTGCAGACGATAAATGTAACCGTCTCAGAGAGAAAAGCGGCCAATGTGACTATCTGGCTTTAAGTCGGTTCGATAACAAACGACGAAAACGGACGGATTTCTCAGGTTTTTAGTACATATGAACACATTTCACATTCTCCCGTGCCACGCGGCTGCTAGTCCTCCTTTCATGCAAAATCTAAAGGTTCCACCTCTTGTCCAAGGCACCAAAGCCGCTAAAAATCAATAATCGATACCCAAACTTGAATTCTACTGCTTCTTATGGCTATTGCTTCAACTTAGAAGCTTCTTCTGTGTTCTACTATGGTGCTTTTAGTGTCTCCACATACCGCAGCACGCGACATAGCTTTGCAGACGATAAATGTAACCGTCTCAGAGAGAAAAGCGGCCAATGTGACGATCTGGCTTTAAGTCGATTCGATAAGAAATTACGAAAACGGACGGATTTCTCAGGTTTTTACTACATATGTACACTTTTCACATTCTCCCGTGCACCTCGGCTGCTAGTCCTCCTTTCATGCAAAATATTAAGCTCCTAGGTCATGTCCAAGCCACCAAAGCCGGCTAAAATGTGAATAATCCACAACTAAAACTTGAATTGTACTACTTCTTACTGGCTATTGCTTCAACTTAGAAGCTTCTTCTGTGTTCTACTATGGTGCTTTTAGTGTCTCCGCATACCGCAGCACGTGACATAGCTTTGCAGACAATAAACGTAACCGTTTCAGAGAGAAAAGCGGCCAATGTGACGATCTGGCTTTAAGTCGATTCTATAACAAATGACGAAAACGAACGGATTTCTCAGGTTTGTACTACATATGAACACTTTTCACATTCTCCCGTGTAACGCGGCTACTAGTCCTCCTTTCATGCAAAATCTTAAGGTCCGAGGTCATGTCCAAGCTACCAAAACTGGCTAAAAAGTAAATAATCGACGCCTAAAACTTGAATTGTACTACATCTTATTGGCTATTACTTCAACTTAGAAGCTTCTTCTGTGTTCTACTATGGTGCATTTAGTGTCTCCGCATACCGCAGCACGCGACATAGCTTTGCAGACGATAAATGTAACCGTATCAGAGAGAAAAGCGGCCAATGTGACGATCTGGCTTTAAGTCGATTCTATAACAAATGACGAAAACGAACGGATTTCTCAGGTTTGTACTACATATGAACACTTTTCACATTCTCCCGTGCAACGCAGCTGCTAGTCCTCCTTTCATGCAAAGTCTTAAGGTCCTAAATCATGTCCAAGCCACCAAAGCCGGCTAAAAAGTGAATAATCGACAACTAAATCTTGAATTGTACTACATCTTACTCACTATTGCTTCAACTTAGAAGCTTCTTCTGTGTTCTACTTTGGTGCTTTTAGTGTCTCCGCATACCGCAGCACGCGACATAGGTTTGCAGACGATAAATGTAACCGTCTCAGAGAGAAAAGCGGCCAATGTGACGATCTTGCTTTAAGTCGATTCGATATCAAATGACGAAAACGGACGGATTTCTCAGGTTTTTAGTACATATGAACACTTTTCACATTCTCCCGTGCAACGCGGCTGCTAGTCCTCCTTTCAAGCAAAATATTAAGGTACTAGGTCATGTCCAAGCCAATAAAGCCGGCTAAAAAGTGAATAATCGACAACTAAAACTTGATTTGTACTACTTCGTACTGGTTATTGCTTCAACTTAGAAGCTTCTTCTGTGTTCTACTATGGTGCTTTTAGTGTCTCCACATACCGCAGGACGTGACATAGCTTTGCAGACGATAAACGTAACCGTTTCAGAGAGAAAAGCGGCCAATGTGACGATCTGGCTTTAAGTCGATTCGATAACAAATGACGAAAACGGACGGATTTTTCAGGTTTTTACTACATATGAACCCTTTTCACATACTCCCGTGAACGCAGCTGCTAGTCCTCCTTTCATGCAAAATCTTAAGGCTCCACCTCATGTCCAAGGCACCAAAGCCGGCTAAAAATCAATAATCGATAACCAAAACTTGAATTGTACTGCTTGTTAAGGCTATTGCTTCAACTTAGAAGCTTATTCTGTGTTCTACTATGGTGCTTTTAGTGTCTCCGCATACCGCAGCACGTGACATAGCTTTGCAGACGATAAACGTAACCGTTTCAGAGAGAAAAGCGGCCAATGTGACGATCTGGCTTTAAGTCGATTCGATAACAAATGACGAAAACGGACGGATTTCTCAGTTTTTACTACATATGAACCCTTTTCACATTCTCCCGTGCAACGCGGCTGCTAGTCCTCCTTTCATGCAAAATCTTAAGGTTCCACCTCTTGTCCAAGGCACCAAAGCCGCAAAAAATCAATAATCGATAACCAAAACTTGAATTGTACTGCTTCTTACGGCTATTGCTTCAACTTAGAAGCTTCTTCTGTGTTCTACTATGGTGCTTTTAGTGTCTCCGCATACCGCAGCACGCGACATAGCTTTGCAGACGATAAATGTAACCGTCTCAGAGAGAAAAGCGGCCAATGTGACTATCTGGCTTTAAGTCGGTTCGATAACAAATGACGAAAACGGACGGATTTCTCAGGTTTTTAGTACATATGAACACATTTCACATTCTCCCGTGCAACGCGGCTGCTAGTCCTCCTTTCATGCAAAATCTTAAGGTTCCACCTCTTGTCCAAGGCACCAAAGCCGCAAAAAATCAATAATCGATAACCAAAACTTGAATTGTACTGCTTCTTACGGCTATTGCTTCAACTTAGAAGCTTTTTCTGTGTTCTACTATGGTGCTTTTAGTGTCTCCGCATACCGCAGCACGCGACATAGCTTTGCAGACGATAAATGTAACCGTCTCAGAGAGAAAAGCGGCCAATGTGACTATCTGGCTTTAAGTCGGTTCGATAACAAACGACGAAAACGGACGGATTTCTCAGGTTTTTAGTACATATGAACACATTTCACATTCTCCCGTGCCACGCGGCTGCTAGTCCTCCTTTCATGCAAAATCTAAAGGTTCCACCTCTTGTCCAAGGCACCAAAGCCGCTAAAAATCAATAATCGATACCCAAACTTGAATTCTACTGCTTCTTATGGCTATTGCTTCAACTTAGAAGCTTCTTCTGTGTTCTACTATGGTGCTTTTAGTGTCTCCACATACCGCAGCACGCGACATAGCTTTGCAGACGATAAACGTAACCGTCTCAGAGAGAAAAGCGGCCAATGTGACGATCTGGCTTTAAGTCGATTCGATAAGAAATTACGAAAACGGACGGATTTCTCAGGTTTTTACTACATATGTACACTTTTCACATTCTCCCGTGCACCTCGGCTGCTAGTCCTCCTTTCATGCAAAATATTAAGCTCCTAGGTCATGTCCAAGCCACCAAAGCCGGCTAAAATGTGAATAATCCACAACTAAAACTTGAATTGTACTACTTCTTACTGGCTATTGCTTCAACTTAGAAGCTTCTTCTGTGTTCTACTATGGTGCTTTTAGTGTCTCCGCATACCGCAGCACGTGACATAGCTTTGCAGACAATAAACGTAACCGTTTCAGAGAGAAAAGCGGCCAATGTGACGATCTGGCTTTAAGTCGATTCTATAACAAATGACGAAAACGAACGGATTTCTCAGGTTTGTACTACATATGAACACTTTTTACATTCTCCCGTGTAACGCGGCTACTAGTCCTCCTTTCATGCAAAATCTTAAGGTCCGAGGTCATGTCCAAGCTACCAAAACTGGCTAAAAAGTAAATAATCGACGCCTAAAACTTGAATTGTACTACATCTTATTGGCTATTACTTCAACTTAGAAGCTTCTTCTGTGTTCTACTATGGTGCATTTAGTGTCTCCGCATACCGCAGCACGCGACATAGCTTTGCAGACGATAAATGTAACCGTTTCAGAGAGAAAAGCGGCCAATGTGACGATCTGGCTTTAAGTCGATTCTATAACAAATGACGAAAACGAACGGATTTCTCAGGTTTGTACTACATATGAACACTTTTCACATTCTCCCGTGCAACGCAGCTGCTAGTCCTCCTTTCATGCAAAGTCTTAGGGTCCTAAATCATGTCCAAGCCACCAAAGCCGGCTAAAAAGTGAATAATCGACAACTAAATCTTGAATTGTACTACATCTTACTCACTATTGCTTCAACTTAGAAGCTTCTTCTGTGTTCTACTTTGGTGCTTTTAGTGTCTCCGCATACCGCAGCACGCGACATAGGTTTGCAGACGATAAATGTAACCGTCTCAGAGAGAAAAGCGGCCAATGTGACGATCTTGCTTTAAGTCGATTCGATATCAAATGACGAAAACGGACGGATTTCTCAGGTTTTTACTACATATGAACCCTTTTCACATTCTCCCGTGCAACGCGGCTGCTAGTCCTCCTTTCAAGCAAAATATTAAGGTACTAGGTCATGTCCAAGCCAATAAAGCCGGCTAAAAAGTGAATAATCGACAACTAAAACTTGATTTGTACTACTTCGTACTGGTTATTGCTTCAACTTAGAAGCTTCTTCTGTGTTCTACTATGGTGCTTTTAGTGTCTCCACATACCGCAGGACGTGACATAGCTTTGCAGACGATAAACGTAACCGTTTCAGAGAGAAAAGCGGCCAATGTGACGATCTGGCTTTAAGTCGATTCGATAACAAATGACGAAAACGGACGGATTTTTCAGGTTTTTACTACATATGAACCCATTTCACATACTCCCGTGAACGCAGCTGCTAGTCCTCCTTTCATGCAAAATCTTAAGGCTCCACCTCATGTCCAAGGCACCAAAGCCGGCTAAAAATCAATAATCGATAACCAAAACTTGAATTGTACTGCTTGTTAAGGCTATTGCTTCAACTTAGAAGCTTATTCTGTGTTCTACTATGGTGCTTTTAGTGTCTCCGCATACCGCAGCACCTGACATAGCTTTGCAGACGATAAACGTAACCGTTTCAGAGAGAAAAGCGGCCAATGTGACGATCTGGCTTTAAGTCGATTCGATAACAAATGACGAAAACGGACGGATTTCTCAGGTTTTTACTACATATGAACCCTTTTCACATTCTCCCGTGCAACGCGGCTGCTAGTCCTCCTTTCATGCAAAATCTTAAGGTTCCACCTCTTGTCCAAGGCACCAAAGCCGCAAAAAATCAATAATCGATAACCAAAACTTGAATTGTACTGCTTCTTACGGCTATTGCTTCAACTTAGAAGCTTCTTCTGTGTTCTACTATGGTGCTTTTAGTGTCTCCGCATACCGCAGCACGCGACATAGCTTTGCAGACGATAAATGTAACCGTCTCAGAGAGAAAAGCGGCCAATGTGACTATCTGGCTTTAAGTCGGTTCGATAACAAATGACGAAAACGGACGGATTTCTCAGGTTTTTAGTACATATGAACACATTTCACATTCTCCCGTGCAACGCGGCTGCTAGTCCTCCTTTCATGCAAAATCTTAAGGTTCCACCTCTTGTCCAAGGCACCAAAGCCGCAAAAAATCAATAATCGATAACCAAAACTTGAATTGTACTGCTTCTTACGGCTATTGCTTCAACTTAGAAGCTTTTTCTGTGTTCTACTATGGTGCTTTTAGTGTCTCCGCATACCGCAGCACGCGACATAGCTTTGCAGACGATAAATGTAACCGTCTCAGAGAGAAAAGCGGCCAATGTGACTATCTGGCTTTAAGTCGGTTCGATAACAAACGACGAAAACGGACGGATTTCTCAGGTTTTTAGTACATATGAACACATTTCACATTCTCCCGTGCCACGCGGCTGCTAGTCCTCCTTTCATGCAAAATCTAAAGGTTCCACCTCTTGTCCAAGGCACCAAAGCCGCTAAAAATCAATAATCGATACCCAAACTTGAATTCTACTGCTTCTTATGGCTATTGCTTCAACTTAGAAGCTTCTTCTGTGTTCTACTATGGTGCTTTTAGTGTCTCCACATACCGCAGCACGCGACATAGCTTTGCAGACGATAAATGTAACCGTCTCAGAGAGAAAAGCGGCCAATGTGACGATCTGGCTTTAAGTCGATTCGATAAGAAATTACGAAAACGGACGGATTTCTCAGGTTTTTACTACATATGTACACTTTTCACATTCTCCCGTGCACCTCGGCTGCTAGTCCTCCTTTCATGCAAAATATTAAGCTCCTAGGTCATGTCCAAGCCACCAAAGCCGGCTAAAATGTGAATAATCCACAACTAAAACTTGAATTGTACTACTTCTTACTGGCTATTGCTTCAACTTAGAAGCTTCTTCTGTGTTCTACTATGGTGCTTTTAGTGTCTCCGCATACCGCAGCACGTGACATAGCTTTGCAGACAATAAACGTAACCGTTTCAGAGAGAAAAGCGGCCAATGTGACGATCTGGCTTTAAGTCGATTCGATAACAAATGACGAAAACGGACGGATTTCTCAGGTTTTTACTACATATGAAACCTTTTCACATTCTCCCGTGCAACGCAGCTGCTAGTCCTCCTTTCATGCAAAATCTTAAGGTTCCACCTCATGTCCAAGGCACCAAAGCCGGCTAAAAATCAATAATCGATAACCAAAACTTGAATTGTACTACTTCTTACTGGCCATTGCTTCAACTTAGAAGCTTCTTCTGTGTTCTACTAAGGTGCTTTTAGTGTCTCCGCATACCGCAGCACGCGACATAGCTTTGCAGACGATAAATGTAACAGTCTCTGAGAGAAAAGCGGAGAATATGACGATCTGGCTTTAAGTCGATTCTATAACAAATGACGAAAACGGAAGGATTTCTCAGGTTTTTACTAAATATGAACCCTTTTCACATTCTCCCGTGCAACGCAGCTGCTAGTCCTCCTTTCATGCAAAATCATAAGGTTCCACCTCATGTCCAAGGCACCAAAGCCGGCTAAAAATCAATAATCGATAACCAAAACTTGAATTGTACTGCTTCTTATGGCTATTGCTTCAACTTAGAAGCTTCTTCTGTGTTCTACTATGGTGCTTTTAGTGTCTCCGCATACCGCAGCACGCGACATAGCTTTGCAGACGATAAATGTAACCGTCTCAGAGAGAAAAGCGGCCAATGTGACGATCTGGCTTTAAGACGATTCGATAACAAATGACGAAAACGGACCGATTTCTCAGGTTTTTACTACATATGAACACTTTTCACATTCTCCCGTGCAACGCGGCTGCTAGTATTCCTTTCATGCAAGATCTTAAGGTCCTAGGTCATTTCCAAGCCACCAAAGCCGGCTAAAAAGAGAATATTAGACGCCTAAAACTTGAATTGTACTACTCCTTACTGGCTATTACTTCAACATAGAAGCTTATTCTGTGTTCTACTATGGTGCTTTTAGTGTCTCCGTATACCGCAGCACGCGACATAGCTTTACAGACGATAAATGTAACCGTCTCAGAGAGAAAAGCGGCCAATGTGCCGATCTGGCTTTAAGTCGATTCGATTACAAATGACAAAAACGGACGGATTTCTCAAGTTTTTAGTACATATGAACACTTCACATTCTCCCGTGCAACGCGGCTGCTAGTCCTCTTTTCAAGCAATATCTTAAGGTACTAGGTCATGTGCAAGCCAATAAAGCCGGCTAAAAAGTGAATAATCGACAACTAAAACTTGAATTGTACTACTTCGTACTGGTTATTGTTTCAACTTAGAAGCTTCTTCTGTGTTCTACTATGGTGCTTTTAGTGTCTCCGCATACCGCAGCACGTGACATAGCTTTGCAGACAATAAACGTAACCGTTTCAGAGAGAAAAGCGGCCAATGTGACGATCTGGCTTTAAGTCGATTCGATAACAAATGACGAAAACGGACGGATATCTCAGGTTTTTACTACATATGAACACTTTTCACATTCTCCCGTGTAACGCGGCTGCTAGTCATCCTTTCATGCAAAATATTAAGGTCCTAGGTCATGTCCAAGCCACCAAAGCCGGCTAAAATGTGAATAATCGACAACTAAAACTTGAATTGTACTACTTCTTACTGGCTATTGCTTCAACTTAGAAGCTTCTTCTGTGTTCTACTATGGTGCTTTTAGTGTCTGCGCATACCGCAGCACGCGACATAGCTTTGCAGACGATAAATGTAACCGATTCAGAGAGAAGAGCGGCCAATGTGACGATCTGGCTTTAAGTCGATTCGATAACAAATGACGAAAACGGACGGATTTCTCAGGTTTTTACTACATATGAATACATTTCACATTCTCCCGTACAACGCGGCTGTTAGTCCTCCTTTCATGCAAAGTCTTAAGGTCCTAGGTCATGTCCAAGCCACCAAAGCCGGCTAAAAAGTGAATAATCGACAACTAAATCTTGAATTGTACTACATTTTACTGACTATTGCTTCAACTTAGAAGCTTCTTCTGTGTTCTACTTTGGTGCTTTTAGTGTCTCCGCATACCGCAGCACGCGACATAGCTTTGCAGACGATAAATGTAACCGTCTCAGAGAGAAAAGCGGCCAATGTGACGATCTGGCTTTAAGTCGATTCGATAACAAATGACGAAAACGGACGGATTTCTCAGGTTTTTACTACATATGAACACTTTTCACATTCTCCCGTGCAACGGGGCTGCTAGTCCTCCTTTCATGCAAAATCTTAAGGTCCTAGGTCATTTCCAAGCCACCAAAGCCGTCTAAAAAGTGAATAATCGACAACCAAAACTTGAATTGTACTCCTTCTTACTGGCTATTGCTTCAACTTAGAAGCTTCTTCTGTGATCTACTATGGTGCTTTTAGTGTCTCTGCATACCGCAGCACGGGACATAGGTTTGCAGATGATAAATGTAACCGATTCAGAGAGAAGAGCGGCCAATGTGACGATCTGGCTTTAAGTCGATTCGATAACAAATGACGAAAACGGACGGATTTCTCAGGTTTTTACTACATATGAACACATTTCACATTCTCCCGTGCAACGCGGCTGTTAGTCCTCCTTTCATGCAAAATCTTAAGGTACTAGGTCATGTAGAAGCCAATAACGCTTCTATAAAGTGATAATCGACAACTAAAACTTGAATTGTACTACTTCTTACTGGCTACTGCTTCAACTTAGATTCTTCTTCTGTGTTCTACTATTGTGCTTTTAATGTCTCCGCATACCGCAGCACGTGACATAGCTTTGCAGACGATAAATGTAACCGTTTCAGGGAGAAAAGCGGCCAATGTGACGATCTGGCTTTAAGTCGATTCGATAACAAATGACGAAAACGGACGGATTTCTCAGGTTTTCACTACATATGAACACTTTTCACATTCTCCCGTGCAACGCGGCTGCTAGTAATCCTTTCATGCAAAGTCTTAAATTCCTACATCATGTCCAAGCCAGCAAAGCCGGCTAAAAAGTGAATAATCGACAACTAAAACTTGAATTGTACTGCTTCTTACTGACTATTGCTTCAACTTAGAAGCTTCTTCTGTGTTCTACTATGGTGCTTTTAGTGTTTCCGCATACCGCAGCACGCGACATAGCTTTGCAGACGATAAATGTAACCGTTTCAGAGAGAAGAGCGGCCAATTTGACGATCTGGCTTTAAGTCGATTCGATAACAAATGACGAAAACGGACGGATTTCTCAGGTTTTTACTACATATGAGCCCTTTTTACATTCTCCCGCCAACGTGGCTGCTAGTCCTCCTTTCATGCAAAATCTTAACGTTCCACCTCATGTCCAAGGGACCAATGCCGGCTACAAATCAATTGTCGATAAACAAAACAAGAATTGTACTGCTTCTTACTGACTATTGCTTCAACTTAGAAGTTTCTTCTGTGTTCTACTATGGTGCTTTTAGTGTTTCCGCATACCGCAGCACGCGACATAGCTTTGCAGACGATAAATGTAACCGTCTCAGAGAGAAAAGCGGCCAATGTGACGATCTGGCATTAAGTCGATTCGATAACAAATGACGAAAACGGACGGATTTCTCAGGTTTTTACTACATATGAAAACTTTTTACATTCTCCCATGCAAAGGGGCTGCTAGTCCTCCTTTCATGCAAAATCTTGAGGTCCTAGGTCATGTCCAAACCACCAAAGCCGGCTAAAAAGTGAATAATCGACAACTAAAACTTCAATTGTACTACTTCTTACTGGCTATTACTTCAACTTAGAAGCTTCTTCTGTGTTCTACTATGGTGCTTTTAGTGTCTCCGCATACCGCAGCACGCGACGTAGCTTTGCAGACGATAAATATAACCGTCTCAGAGAGAAGAGCGGCCAATGTGACGATCTGGCTTTAAGTCGATTCGATAACAAATAAGGAAAACGGACGGATTTCTCTGGTGTTTACTATATATGAGCACTTTTCACATTCTCCCGTGCAACGCGGCTGCTAGTCCTCCTTTCATGCAAAGTCTTAAATTCCTAAATCATGTCCAAGCCAGCAAAGCCGGCTGAAAAGTGAATAATCGACAACTAAAACTTGAATTGTACTACTTCTTACTGGCTATTACTTCAACTTAGAAGCTTCTTCTGTGTTTTACTATGGTGCTTTTAGTGTCTCCGCATACCGCAGCACGCGACATAGCTTTGCAGCCGACAAATGTAACCGTTTCAGAAAGAAGAGTGGCCAAAGTGACGATCTGGCTTTAAGTCGATTCGATAACAAATGACGAAAACGGACGTATTTCTCAGGTTTTTACTACATATGAACCCTTTTCTCATTCTCGCGTGCAACGCGGCTGCTAGTCCTCCTTTCATGCAAAATCTTAAGGTTCCACCTCATGTCCAAGGCACCAAAGCCGGCTAAAAATCGATACTCGATAACCAAAACTTAAATTGTACTGCTTCTTACTGGCTATTGCTTCAACTTAGAAGATTTTTCTGTGTTCTACTATGGTGCTTTTAGTGTCTCCGCATACCGCAGCACGCGACATAGCTTTGCAGACGATAAATGTAACCGTCTCAGAGAGAAAAGCGGCCAATGTGACGATCTGGCTTTAAGTCGATTCGATAACAAATGACGAAAACGGACGGATTTCTCAGGTTTTTACTACATATGAACACTTTTCACATTCTCCCGTGCACCGCGGCTGCTAGTCATCCTTTCATGCAAAATATTAAGGTCCTAGGTCATGTCCAAGCCACCAAAACCGGCTAAAATGTGAATAATCGACAACTAAAACTTGAATTGTACTACCTCTTACTGGCTATTGCTTCAACTTAGAAGCTTCTTCTGTGTTCTACTATGGTGCTTTTAGTGTCTCCGCATACCGCAGCACGCGACATTGCTTTGCAGACGATAAATGTAACCGATTCAGAGAGAAGAGCGGCCAATGTGACGATCTGGCTTTAAGTCGATTCGATAACAAATGACGAAAACGGACGGATTTCTCAGGTTTTTACTACATATGAACACATTTCACATTCTCCCGTAGAACGCGGCTGTTAGTCCTCCTTTCATGCAAAGTCTTAAGGTCCTAGGTCATGTCCAAGTCACCAAAGCCGGATAAAAAGCGAATAATCGACAACTAAAACTTGAATTGTACTACTTCTTACTGTCTATTACTTCAACTTAGAAGCTTCTTCTGTGTTGTACTATGGTGCTTTGTCTCTGCGTACCGCAGAACGCGACATAGCTTTGCAGAAGATAAATGTAACCGTCTCAGAGAGAAAAGCGGCCAATGTGATGATCTGGCTTTAAGTCGATTCGATAACAAATGACGAAAACGGACGGATTTCTCAGGTTTTTACTACATATGAACACATTTCACATTCTCCCGTACAACGCGGCTGTTAGTCCTCCTTTCATGCAAAATCTTAAGGTACTAGGTCATGTAGAAGCCAATAACGCTTCTAAAAAGTGATAATCGACAACTAAAACTTGAATTGTACTACTTCTTACTGGCTACTGCTTCATTTTAGATTCTTCTTCTGTGTTCTACTATTGTGCTTTTAATGTCTCCGCATACCGCAGCACGTGACATAGCTTTGCAGACGATAAATGTAACCGTTTCAGGGAGAAAAGCGGCCAATGTGACGATCTGGCTTTAAGTCGATTCGATAACAAATGACGAAAACGGACGGATTTCTCAGGTTTTCACTACATATGAACACTTTTCACATTCTCCCGTGCAACGCGGCTGCTAGTCCTCCTTTCATGCAAAATCTTTATGTTCCACCTCATGTCCAAGGCACCAAAGCCGCGTAAAAATCAATAATCGATAACCAAAACTTGAATTGTATTGCTTCTTACTGGCTAATGCTTCAACTTAGAAGCTTCTTCTGTGTTCTACTATGGTGCTTTTAGTATCTCCGCATACCGCAGCACGCGACATAGCATTGCACACCATAAATGTAACCGTTTCAGAGAGAAGAGCGGCTAATTTGACGATCTGGCTTTAAGTCGATTCGATAAAAAGTACGAAAACGGACGGATTTCTCAGGTTTTCACTACATATGAACCCTTTTCACATTCTTCCGTGCAATGGGGCTGCTAGTCCTCCTTTCATGCAAAATCTTAAGGTTCCACCTCATGTCCAAGGCACCAAAGCCGGCTAAAAATCAATTATCGATAACCAAAACTTGAATTGTACTGCTTCTTACTGACTATTGCTTCAACTTTGAAGCTTCTTCTGTGTTCTACTATGGTGCTTTTAGTGTTTCCGCATACCGCAGCACGCGACATAGCTTTGCAGACGATAAATGTAACCGTTTCAGAGAGAAGAGCGGCCAATTTGACGATCTGGCTTTAAGTCGATTCGATAACAAATGACGAAAACGGACGGATATCTCAGGTTTTTACTACATATGAACCCTTTTCATATTCTCCCGTGCAACGCGGCTTCTAGTCCTCCTTTCATGCAAAATCTTAAGGTCCTAGGTTATGTCCAAGCCACCATAGCCGGCTAAAAAATGAATAATCGACAACTAGAACTTGAATTGTACTACTTGTTACTGGTTATTGCTTCAACTTAGAAGCTTCTTCTGTGTTCTACTATGGTGCATTTAGTGTCTCCGCATACCGCAGCACGTGACATAGCTTTGCAGACGTAAATCTAACCGTTTCAGGAAGAAAAGCGGCCAATGTGACGATCTGGCTTTAAGTCGATTCGATAACACATGGCGAAAACGGACGTATTTCTCAGGTTTTTACTACATATGAACACTTTTCAAATTCTCCCGTGCAACGCGGCTGCAAGTCCTACTTTCATGCAAAATCCTAAGTTCCTACATCATGTCCAAGCCACCAAAGCCGGCTAAAAAGTGAATAATCGACAACTAAAACTTGAATTGTACTACTTCTTACTGACTATTACTTCAACTTAGAAGCTTCTTCTGTGTTCTACTATGGTGCTTTTAGTGTTTCCGCATGCCGCAGCACACGACATATCTTTGCAGACGATAAATGTAACCGTCTCAGAGAGAAAAGCGGCCAATGTGACGATCTGGCTTTAAGTCGATTCGATAACAAATGACGATAACGGACGGATTTCTCAGGATTTTACTACATATGAACCCTTTTTACATTCTCCAGCCAACGCGGCTGCTAGTCCTCCATTCATGCAAAATCTTAACGTTCCACCTCATGGCCAATGCACCAAAGCCGGCTACAAATCAATTGTCGATAAACAAAACAAGAATTGTTCTGCTTCTTACTGACTATTGCTTCAACTTAGAAGTTTCTTCTGTGTTTTACTATGGTGCTTTTAGTGTTTCCGCATACCGCAGCACGCGACATAGCTTTGCAGACGATAAATGTAACCGTCTCAGAGAGAAAAGCGGCCAATGTGACGATCTGGCATTAAGTCGATTCGATAACAAATGACGAAAACGGACGGATTTCTCAGGTTTTTACTACATATGAAAACTTTTTACATTCTCCCGTGCAAAGGGGCTGCTAGTCCTCCTTTCATGCAAAATCTTGAGGTCCTAGGTCATGTCCAAACCACCAAAGCCGGCTAAAAAGTGAATAATCGACAACTAAAACTTCAATTGTACTACTTCTTACTGGCTATTACTTCAACTTAGAAGCTTCTTCTGTGTTCTACTATGGTGCTTTTAGTGTCTCCGCATACCGCAGCACGCGACGTAGCTTTGCAGACGATAAATATAACCGTCTCAGAGAGAAGAGCGGCCAATGTGACGATCTGGCTTTAAGTCGATTCGATAACAAATAACGAAAACGGACGGATTTCTCAGGTGTTTACTATATACGAGCACTTTTCACATTCTCCCGTGCAACGCGGCTGCTAGTCCTCCTTTCATGCAAAGTCTTAAATTCCTACATCATGTCCAAGCCAGCAAAGCCGGCTAAAAAGTGAATAATCGACAACTAAAACTTGAATTGTACTACTTCTTACTGGCTATTACTTCAACTTAGAAGCTTCTTCTGTGTTTTACTATGGTGCTTTTAGTGTCTCCGCATACCGCAGCACGCGACATAGCTTTGCAGACGACAAATGTAACCGTTTCAGAAAGAAGAGTGGCCAAAGTGACGATCTGGCTTTAAGTCGATTCGATAACAAATGACGAAAACGGACGTATTTCTCAGGTTTTTACTACATATGAACCCTTTTCTCATTCTCCCGTGCAACGCGGCTGCTAGTCCTCCTTTCATGAAAAATCTTAAGGTTCCACCTCATGTCCAAGGCACCAAGCCGGCTAAAAATCGATACTCGATAACCAAAACTTAAATTGTACTGCTTCTTACTGGCTATTGCTTCAACTTAGAAGATTTTTCTGTGTTCTACTATGGTGCTTTTAGTGTCTCCGCATACCGCAGCACGCGACATAGCTTTGCAGACGATAAATGTAACCGTCTCAGAGAGAAAAGCGGCCAATGTGACGATCTGGCTTTAAGTCGATTCGATAACAAATGACGAAAACGGACGGATTTTTCAGGTTTTTACTACATATGAACCCTTTTTACATTCTCCCGTACAACGCGGCTGCTAGTCCTCCTTTCATGCAAAATCTTAAGATTCCACCTTATGTCCAAGACACCAAAGCCGGCAAAAAATTAATAATCGATAACCAAAACTTGAATTGTACTGCTTCTTACTGGCTATTGCTTCAACTTAGAAGATTCTTCTGTGTTCTACTATGGTGCATTTGGGGTCTCCGCATACCGCAGCACGCGAGGTAGCTTTGCAGACGATAAATGTAACCGTCTCAGAGAGAAAAGCGGCCAATGTGACGATCAGGCTTTAAGTCGATTCGATAGCAAATGACGAAAACGGACGGATTTCTCAGGTGTTTACTATATATGAACACATTTCACATTCTCCCGTGCAACGCGGCTGCTAGTCCTCCTTTCATGCATAACCTTAAGTTCCTAGATCATGTCCAAGCCACCAAAGCCTGCTAAAAAGTGAATAATCGACAACTAAAACTTGAATTGTACTACTTCTTACTGGCCATTACTTCAACTTAGAAGCTTCTTCTGTGTTCTACTCTGGTGCTTTTAGTGTTTTCGCATACCGCAGCACGCGACATATCTTTGCAGACGAAAAATGTAACCGTCTCAGAGAGAAAAGCGGCCAATGTGACGATCTGGCTTTAAGTCGATTCGATAACAAATGACGAAAACGGACGGATTTCTCAGGTTTTTACTACATATGAACCCTTTTCACATTCTCCCCTGCAACGCTTCTGCTAGTCCTTCTTTCATGCAAAATCTTAAGATACCACCTTATGTCCAAGACACCAAAGCCGGCAAAAAATTAATAATCGATAACCAAAACTTGAATTGTACTGCTTCTTACTGGCTATTGCTTCAACTTAGAAGATTCTTCTGTGTTCTACTATGGTGCGTTTGGGGTCTCCGCATACCGCAGCACGCGAGGTAGCTTTGCAGACGATAAATGTAACCGTCTCAGAGAGAAAAGCGGCCAATGTGACGATCAGGCTTTAAGTCGATTCGATAGCAAATGACGAAAACGGACGGATTTCTCAGGTGTTTACTATATATGAACACATTTCACATTCTCCCGTGCAACGCGGCTGCTAGTCCTCTTTTCATGCATAATCTTAAGTTCCTAGATCATGTCCAAGCCACCAAAGCCTCCTAAAAAGTGAATAATCGACAACTAAAACTTGAATTGTACTACTTCTTACTGGCTATTACTTCAACTTAGAAGCTTCTTCTGTGTTCTACTCTGGTGCTTTTAGTGTTTTCGCATACCGCAGCACGCGACATATCTTTGCAGACGAAAAATGTAACCGTCTCAGAGAGAAAAGCGGCCAATGTGACGATCTGACTTTAAGTCGATTCGATAACAAATGACGAAAACGGACGCATTTCTCAGGATTTTACTACATGTGAACCCTTTTCACATTCTCCCGTGCAACGCGGCTACTAGTCCTCCTTCCATGCAAAATCTTAAGGTCCTACGTCATGTCCAAGCCACCAAAGCCGGCTAAAAAGTGAATAATCGACAACTAAATCTTGAATTGTACTACATTTTACTGACTATTGCTTCAACTTAGAAGCTTCTTCTGTGTTCTAATATGGTGCTTTTAGTGTTTCCGCATACCGCAGCACGCGACATAGCTTTGCAGACTATAAATGTAACCGTCTCAGAGAGAAAAGCGGCCAATGTGACGATCTGGCTTTAAGTCGATTCGATAACAAATGACGAAAACGGACGGATTTCTCAGGTTTTTACTACATATGAACCCTTTTCACATTCTCCCCTGCAACGCTTCTGCTAGTCCTTCTTTCATGCAAAATCTTAAGATACCACCTTATGTCCAAGACACCAAAGCCGGCAAAAAATTAATAATCGATAACCAAAACTTGAATTGTACTGCTTCTTACTGGCTATTGCTTCAACTTAGAAGCTTCTTCTGTATTCTACTATGGTGCTCTTAGTGTCTCCGCATACCGCAGCACGCGACATAGCCTTGCAGACGATAAATGTAACCGTCTCAGAGAGAAAAGCGGCCAAAGTGACGATCTTTCTTTAAGTCGATTCGATAACAAATGACGAAAACGGACGGATTTCTCAGGTTTTTACTACATATGAACCCTTTTCTCATTCTCCCGTGCAACGCGGCTGCTAGTCCTCCTTTCATGCAAAATCTTAATGTTCCACCTCATGTCCAAGGCACCAAAGCCGGCTAAAAATCGATAATGGATAACCAAAACTTAAATTGTAGTGCTTCTTACTGGCTATTGCTTCAACTTAGAAGATTTTTCTGTGTTCTACTATGGTGCTTTTAGTGTCTCCGCATACCGCAGCACGCGACATAGCTTTGCAGACGATAAATGTAACCGTCTCAGAGAGAAAAGCGGCCAATGTGACGATCTGGCTTTAAGTTGATTCGATAACAAATGACGAAAACGGACTGATTTCTCAGGTTTTTACTACATATGAACCCTTTTTACATTCTCCCGTGCAACGCGGCTGCTAGTCCTCCTTTCATGCAAAATCTTAAGATTCCACCTTACGTCCAAGACACCAAAGCCGGCAAAAAATTAATAATCGATTACCAAAACTTGAATTGTACTGCTTCTTACTGGCTATTGCTTCAACTTAAAAGCTTCATCTGTGTTCTAATATGGTGCTTTTAGTGTCTCCGCATACCGCAGCACGAGACATAGCTATGCAGACGATAAATGTAACCGTCTCAGAGAGAAAAGCGGCCAATGTGACGATCTCACTTTAAATCGATTCGATAACAAATGACGAAAACGGACGGATTTCTCAGGTGTTTACTATATATGAACACTTTTCACATTCTCCCGTGCAACGCGGCTGCTAGTCCTCCTTTCATGCAAAATCTTATGTTCCTAGGTCATGTCCAAGCCACCAAAGCCGGCTAAAAAGTGAATACTTGACAACTAAAACTTGAATTGTACTACTTCTTACTGGCTATTACTTCACTTTAGAAGCTTCTTCTGTGTTCTACTATGGTGCTTTTAGTGTTTCCGCATACCGCAGCACGCGACATAGCTTTGCAGACGATAAATGTAACCGTCTCAGAGAGAAAAGCGGCCAATGTGACGATCTGGCTTTAAGTCGATTCGATAACAAATGACGAAAACGGACGGATTTCTCAGGTTTTTACTACATATGAACCCTTTTCACATTCTCCCGTGCAACGCGGCTGCTAGTCCTTCTTTCATGCAAAATCTTATGGTTCCACCTCATGTCCATGGCACCAAAGCCGGCTAAAAATCAATATTCGATAACCAAAACTTGAATTGTACTGCTTCTTACTGGCTATTGGTTCAACTTAGAAGCTTCTTCTGTGTTCTACTATGGTGCTTTTAGAGTCTCCGCATACCGCAGCAGGCGACATAGCTTTGCAGACGATAAATGTAACCGTCTCAGAGAGAAAAGCGGCCAATGTGACGATCAGGCTTTAAGTCGATTCGATAACAAATGACGAAAACGGACTGATTTCTTAGGTTTTTACTTTTCACATTCTCCCGTGAAACGGGGCTGCTAGTCCTCCTTTCATGCAAACTCTTAAGGTTCCACCACATGTCCAAAGCACCAAGGCCGGCTAAAAATCAATAATCGACAACCAAAACTTGAATTGTACAGCTTCTTACTGGCTATTGCTTCAACTTAGAAGCTTCTTTTGTGTTCTACTATGGTGCATTTAGTGTCTCCGCATACCGCAGCACGCGACATAGCTTTGCAGACTATAAATGTAACCGTCTCAGAGAGAAAAGCGGCCAATGTGACGATCTGGCTTTAAGTCGATTCGATAACAAATGACGAAAACGGACGGATTTCTCAGGTTTTTACTACATATGAACCCTTTTCACATTCTCCCCTGCAACGCGGCTGCTAGTCCTCCTTTCATGCAAAATCTTATGTTCCTAGGTCATGTCCAAGACACCAAAGCCGGCAAAAAATTAATAATCGATAACCAAAACTTGAATTGTACTGCTTCTAACTGGCTATTGCTTCAACTTAGAAGATTTTTCTGTGTTCTACTATGGTGCTTTTAGTGTCTCCGCATACCGCAGCACGCGACATAGCTTTGCAGACCATAAATGTAACCGTCTCAGAGAGAAAAGCGGCCAATGTGACGATCTGGCTTTAAGTCGATTCGATAACAAATGACGAAAACGGACGGATTTCTCAGGTTTTTACTACATATGAACCCTTTTTACATTCTCCCGTGCAACGCGGCTGCTAGTCCTCCTTTCATGCAAAATCTTAAGATTCCACCTTATGTCCAAGACACCAAAGCCGGCAAAAAATTAATAATCGATAACCAAAACTTGAATTGTACTGCTTCTTACTGGCTATTGCTTCAACTTAGAAGCTTTTTCTGTGTTCTACTATGGTTCTCTTAGTGTCTCCGCATACCGCAGCACGCGACATAGCTTTGCAGACGATAAATGTAACCGTCTCAGAGAGAAAAGTGGCCAATGTGACGATCTGGCTTTAAGTCGATTCGATAACAAATGACGAAAACGGACGGATTTCACAGGTTCTTACTACATATGACACACGCGAGACAGATGCCGTGCAACGCGGCTGCTAATCCTCCTTTCATGCAAAATCTTAATGTTCCACCTCATGTCCAAGGCACCAAAGTCGGCTAAAAATCGATAATGGATAACCAAAACTTAAATTGTACTGCTTCTTACTGGCTATTGCTTCAACTTAGAAGATTTTTCTGTGTTCTACTATGGTGCTTTTAGTGTCTCCGCATACCGCAGCATGCGACATAGCTTTGCAGACAATAAATGTAACCGTCCTCAGAGAGAAAAGCGGCCAATGTGACGATCTGGCTTTAAGTCGATTCGATAACAAATGACGAAAACGGACTGATTTCGCAGGTTTTTTACTACATATGAACCCTTTTTACATTCTCCCGTGCAACGTGGCTGCTAGTCCTCCTTTCATGCAAAATCTTAAGATTCCACCTTATGTCCAAGACACCAAAGCCGGCAAAAAATTAATAATCGATTACCAAAACTTGAATTGTACTGCTTCTTACTGGCTATTGCTTCAACTTAGAAGATTCTTCTGTGTTCTACTATGGTGCATTTGGGGTCTCCGCATAACGCAGCACGCGACATAGCTTTGCAGACGAAAAATGTAACCGTCTCAGAGAGAAAAGCGGCCAATGTGACGATCTGGCTTTAAGTCGATTCGATAACAAATTACGAAAACAGACGGATTTCTCAGGTTTTTACTACATATGAACACTTTTCACATTCTCCCGTGCAACGCGGCTGCTAGTCCTCCTTTCATGCAAAATCTTAATGTTCCACCTCATGTCCAAGGCAACAAAGCCGCCTAAAATCAATAATCGATAACAAAAACTTGAATTGTACTGCTTCTTACTGGCTATTGCTTCAACTTAAAAGCTTCATCTGTGTTCCAATATGGTGCTTTTAGTGTCTCCGCATACCGCAGCACGAGACATAGCTATGCAGACGATAAATGTAACCGTCTCAGAGAGAAAAGCGACCAATGTGACGATCTGGCTTTAAGTCGATTCGATAACACATTACGAAAACGGACGGATTTCTCATTTTTTTACTACATATGAACACTTTTCATATTCTCCCGTGCAACGCGGCTGCTAGTCCTCCTTTCATGCAAAATCTTAAGGTCCTAGGTCATGTCCAAGCCACCAAAGCCGGCGTAAAAGGGAATAATCGACAACTAAAACTTGAATTGTACTACTTCTTACTGGCTATTACGTCAACTTAGAAGCTTCTTCTGTGTTCTACTATGGTGTTTGTAGTGTCTCCGCATACCGCAGCACGCGACATAGCTTTGCAGACGATAAATGTAACCGTCTCAGAGAGAAAAGCGGCCAATGTGACGATCTGGCTTTAAGTCGATTCGATAACAAATGACGAAAACGGACGGATTTCTCAGGTTTTTACTACATATGAACACTTTTCACATTCTCCCGTGCAACGCGGCTGCCAGTCCTCCTTTCATGCAAAATCTTAAGGTTCCACCTCATGTCCAATACACCAAGCCGGCTAAAAATCAATTATCGATAAACTAAACAAGAATTTTACTGCTTCTTACTGACTATTGCTTCAACTTAGAAGTTTCTTCTGTGTTCTACTATGATGCTTTTATTGTTTCCGCGTACCGCAGCACGCGACATATCTTTGCAGACGATAAATGTAACCGTCTCAGAGAGAAAAGCGGCCAACGTGACGATCTGGCTTTAAGTCGATTCGATAACAAATGACGAAAATGGACGGATTTATCAGGTTTTTACTACATATGAACACTTTTTACATTCTCCCGTGCAACGGGGCTGCTAGTCCTCCTTTCATGCAAAATCGTAAGGTCCTAGGTCATGTCCAAGCAACCAAAGCCGGCTAAAAAAGTGAATAATTGACAACTAAAACTTCAATTGTACTACTTCTTACTGGCTATTGCTTCAACTTAGAAGCTTCTTCTGTGTTCTACTATGGTGCTTTTAGTGTCTCCGCATACCGCAGCACGCGACATATCTTTGCAGACGATAAATGTAACCGTCTCAGAGAGAAAAGCGGCCAACGTGACGATCTGGCTTTAAGTCGATTCGATAACAAATAACGAAAACGGACGGATTTCTCAGGTGTTTACTATATACGAGCACTTTTCACATTCTCCCGTGCAACGCGGCTGCTAGTCCTCCTTTCATGCAAAGTCTTAAATTCCTACATCATGTCCAAGCCAGCAAAGCCGGCTAAAAAGTGAATAATCGACAACTAAAACTTGAATTGTACTACTTCTTACTGGCTATTACTTCAACTTAGAAGCTTCTTCTGTGTTTTACTATGGTGCTTTTAGTGTCTCCGCATACCGCAGCACGCGACATAGCTTTGCAGACGACAAATGTAACCGTTTCAGAAAGAAGAGTGGCCAAAGTGACGATCTGGCTTTAAGTCGATTCGATAACAAATGACGAAAACGGACGTATTTCTCAGGTTTTTACTACATATGAACCCTTTTCTCATTCTCCCGTGCAACGCGGCTGCTAGTCCTCCTTTCATGAAAAATCTTAAGGTTCCACCTCATGTCCAAGGCACCAAGCCGGCTAAAAATCGATACTCGATAACCAAAACTTAAATTGTACTGCTTCTTACTGGCTATTGCTTCAACTTAGAAGATTTTTCTGTGTTCTACTATGGTGCTTTTAGTGTCTCCGCATACCGCAGCACGCGACATAGCTTTGCAGACGATAAATGTAACCGTCTCAGAGAGAAAAGCGGCCAATGTGACGATCTGGCTTTAAGTCGATTCGATAACAAATGACGAAAACGGACGGATTTTTCAGGTTTTTACTACATATGAACCCTTTTTACATTCTCCCGTACAACGCGGCTGCTAGTCCTCCTTTCATGCAAAATCTTAAGATTCCACCTTATGTCCAAGACACCAAAGCCGGCAAAAAATTAATAATCGATAACCAAAACTTGAATTGTACTGCTTCTTACTGGCTATTGCTTCAACTTAGAAGATTCTTCTGTGTTCTACTATGGTGCATTTGGGGTCTCCGCATACCGCAGCACGCGAGGTAGCTTTGCAGACGATAAATGTAACCGTCTCAGAGAGAAAAGCGGCCAATGTGACGATCAGGCTTTAAGTCGATTCGATAGCAAATGACAAAAACGGACGGATTTCTCAGGTGTTTACTATATATGAACACATTTCACATTCTCCCGTGCAACGCGGCTGCTAGTCCTCCTTTCATGCATAACCTTAAGTTCCTAGATCATGTCCAAGCCACCAAAGCCTGCTAAAAAGTGAATAATCGACAACTAAAACTTGAATTGTACTACTTCTTACTGGCCATTACTTCAACTTAGAAGCTTCTTCTGTGTTCTACTCTGGTGCTTTTAGTGTTTTCGCATACCGCAGCACGCGACATATCTTTGCAGACGAAAAATGTAACCGTCTCAGAGAGAAAAGCGGCCAATGTGACGATCTGGCTTTAAGTCGATTCGATAACAAATGACGAAAACGGACGGATTTCTCAGGTTTTTACTACATATGAACCCTTTTCACATTCTCCCCTGCAACGCTTCTGCTAGTCCTTCTTTCATGCAAAATCGTAAGATACCACCTTATGTCCAAGACACCAAAGCCGGCAAAAAATTAATAATCGATAACCAAAACTTGAATTGTACTGCTTCTTACTGGCTATTGCTTCAACTTAGAAGATTCTTCTGTGTTCTACTATGGTGCATTTGGGGTCTCCGCATACCGCAGCACGCGAGGTAGCTTTGCAGACGATAAATGTAACCGTCTCAGAGAGAAAAGCGGCCAATGTGACGATCAGGCTTTAAGTCGATTCGATAGCAAATGACGAAAACGGACGGATTTCTCAGGTGTTTACTATATATGAACACATTTCACATTCTCCCGTGCAACGCGGCTGCTAGTCCTCTTTTCATGCATAATCTTAAGTTCCTAGATCATGTCCAAGCCACCAAAGCCTCCTAAAAAGTGAATAATCGACAACTAAAACTTGAATTGTACTACTTCTTACTGGCTATTACTTCAACTTAGAAGCTTCTTCTGTGTTCTACTCTGGTGCTTTTAGTGTTTTCGCATACCGCAGCACGCGACATATCTTTGCAGACGAAAAATGTAACCGTCTCAGAGAGAAAAGCGGCCAATGTGACGATCTGACTTTAAGTCGATTCGATAACAAATGACGAAAACGGACGCATTTCTCAGGATTTTACTACATGTGAACCCTTTTCACATTCTCCCGTGCAACGCGGCTACTAGTCCTCCTTCCATGCAAAATCTTAAGGTCCTACGTCATGTCCAAGCCGGCTAAAAAGTGAATAATCGACAACTAAATCTTGAATTGTACTACATTTTACTGACTATTGCTTCAACTTAGAAGCTTCTTCTGTGTTCTAATATGGTGCTTTTAGTGTTTCCGCATACCGCAGCACGCGACATAGCTTTGCAGACTATAAATGTAACCGTCTCAGAGAGAAAAGCGACCAATGTGACGATCTGGCTTTAAGTCGATTCGATAACAAATGACGAAAACGGACGGATTTCTCAGGTTTTTACTACATATGAACCCTTTTCACATTCTCCCCTGCAACGCTTCTGCTAGTCCTTCTTTCATGCAAAATCTTAAGATACCACCTTATGTCCAAGACACCAAAGCCGGCAAAAAATTAATAATCGATAACCAAAACTTGAATTGTACTGCTTCTTACTGGCTATTGCTTCAACTTAGAAGCTTCTTCTGTATTCTACTATGGTGCTCTTAGTGTCTCCGCATACCGCAGCACGCGACATAGCTTTGCAGACGATAAATGTAACCGTCTCAGAGAGAAAAGCGGCCAAAGTGACGATCTTTCTTTAAGTCGATTCGATAACAAATGACGAAAACGGACGGATTTCTCAGGTTTTTACTACATATGAACCCTTTTCTCATTCTCCCGTGCAACGCGGCTGCTAGTCCTCCTTTCATGCAAAATCTTAATGTTCCACCTCATGTCCAAGGCACCAAAGCCGGCTAAAAATCGATAATGGATAACCAAAACTTAAATTGTAGTGCTTCTTACTGGCTATTGCTTCAACTTAGAAGATTTTTCTGTGTTCTACTATGGTGCTTTTAGTGTCTCCGCATACCGCAGCACGCGACATAGCTTTGCAGACGATAAATGTAACCGTCTCAGAGAGAAAAGCGGCCAATGTGACGATCTGGCTTTAAGTTGATTCGATAACAAATGACGAAAACGGACTGATTTCTCAGGTTTTTACTACATATGAACCCTTTTTACATTCTCCCGTGCAACGCGGCTGCTAGTCCTCCTTTCATGCAAAATCTTAAGATTCCACCTTACGTCCAAGACACCAAAGCCGGCAAAAAATTAATAATCGATTACCAAAACTTGAATTGTACTGCTTCTTACTGGCTATTGCTTCAACTTAAAAGCTTCATCTGTGTTCTAATATGGTGCTTTTAGTGTCTCCGCATACCGCAGCACGAGACATAGCTATGCAGACGATAAATGTAACCGTCTCAGAGAGAAAAGCGGCCAATGTGACGATCTCACTTTAAATCGATTCGATAACAAATGACGAAAACGGACGGATTTCTCAGGTGTTTACTATATATGAACACTTTTCACATTCTCCCGTGCAACGCGGCTGCTAGTCCTCCTTTCATGCAAAATCTTATGTTCCTAGGTCATGTCCAAGCCACCAAAGCCGGCTAAAAAGTGAATACTTGACAACTAAAACTTGAATTGTACTACTTCTTACTGGCTATTACTTCACTTTAGAAGCTTCTTCTGTGTTCTACTATGGTGCTTTTAGTGTTTCCGCATACCGCAGCACGCGACATAGCTTTGCAGACGATAAATGTAACCGTCTCAGAGAGAAAAGCGGCCAATGTGACGATCTGGCTTTAAGTCGATTCGATAACAAATGACGAAAACGGACGGATTTCTCAGGTTTTTACTACATATGAACCCTTTTCACATTCTCCCGTGCAACGCGGCTGCTAGTCCTTCTTTCATGCAAAATCTTATGGTTCCACCTCATGTCCATGGCACCAAAGCCGGCTAAAAATCAATATTCGATAACCAAAACTTGAATTGTACTGCTTCTTACTGGCTATTGGTTCAACTTAGAAGCTTCTTCTGTGTTCTACTATGGTGCTTTTAGAGTCTCCGCATACCGCAGCAGGCGACATAGCTTTGCAGACGATAAATGTAACCGTCTCAGAGAGAAAAGCGGCCAATGTGACGATCAGGCTTTAAGTCGATTCGATAACAAATGACGAAAACGGACTGATTTCTTAGGTTTTTACTTTTCACATTCTCCCGTGAAACGGGGCTGCTAGTCCTCCTTTCATGCAAACTCTTAAGGTTCCACCACATGTCCAAAGCACCAAGGCCGGCTAAAAATCAATAATCGACAACCAAAACTTGAATTGTACAGCTTCTTACTGGCTATTGCTTCAACTTAGAAGCTTCTTTTGTGTTCTACTATGGTGCATTTAGTGTCTCCGCATACCGCAGCACGCGACATAGCTTTGCAGACTATAAATGTAACCGTCTCAGAGAGAAAAGCGGCCAATGTGACGATCTGGCTTTAAGTCGATTCGATAACAAATGACGAAAACGGACGGATTTCTCAGGTTTTTACTACATATGAACCCTTTTCACATTCTCCCCTGCAACGCGGCTGCTAGTCCTCCTTTCATGCAAAATCTTATGTTCCTAGGTCATGTCCAAGACACCAAAGCCGGCAAAAAATTAATAATCGATAACCAAAACTTGAATTGTACTGCTTCTAACTGGCTATTGCTTCAACTTAGAAGATTTTTCTGTGTTCTACTATGGTGCTTTTAGTGTCTCCGCATACCGCAGCACGCGACATAGCTTTGCAGACCATAAATGTAACCGTCTCAGAGAGAAAAGCGGCCAATGTGACGATCTGGCTTTAAGTCGATTCGATAACAAATGACGAAAACGGACGGATTTCTCAGGTTTTTACTACATATGAACCCTTTTTACATTCTCCCGTGCAACGCGGCTGCTAGTCCTCCTTTCATGCAAAATCTTAAGATTCCACCTTATGTCCAAGACACCAAAGCCGGCAAAAAATTAATAATCGATAACCAAAACTTGAATTGTACTGCTTCTTACTGGCTATTGCTTCAACTTAGAAGCTTTTTCTGTGTTCTACTATGGTTCTCTTAGTGTCTCCGCATACCGCAGCACGCGACATAGCTTTGCAGACGATAAATGTAACCGTCTCAGAGAGAAAAGTGGCCAATGTGACGATCTGGCTTTAAGTCGATTCGATAACAAATGACGAAAACGGACGGATTTCACAGGTTCTTACTACATATGAACACTTTTCACATTCTGCCGTGCAACGCGGCTGCTAATCCTCCTTTCATGCAAAATCTTAATGTTCCACCTCATGTCCAAGGCACCAAAGTCGGCTAAAAATCGATAATGGATAACCAAAACTTAAATTGTACTGCTTCTTACTGGCTATTGCTTCAACTTAGAAGATTTTTCTGTGTTCTACTATGGTGCTTTTAGTGTCTCCGCATACCGCAGCATGCGACATAGCTTTGCAGACAATAAATGTAACCGTCTCAGAGAGAAAAGCGGCCAATGTGACGATCTGGCTTTAAGTCGATTCGATAACAAATGACGAAAACGGACTGATTTCGCAGGTTTTTACTACATATGAACCCTTTTTACATTCTCCCGTGCAACGTGGCTGCTAGTCCTCCTTTCATGCAAAATCTTAAGATTCCACCTTATGTCCAAGACACCAAAGCCGGCAAAAAATTAATAATCGATTACCAAAACTTGAATTGTACTGCTTCTTACTGGCTATTGCTTCAACTTAGAAGATTCTTCTGTGTTCTACTATGGTGCATTTGGGGTCTCCGCATAACGCAGCACGCGACATAGCTTTGCAGACGAAAAATGTAACCGTCTCAGAGAGAAAAGCGGCCAATGTGACGATCTGGCTTTAAGTCGATTCGATAACAAATTACGAAAACAGACGGATTTCTCAGGTTTTTACTACATATGAACACTTTTCACATTCTCCCGTGCAACGCGGCTGCTAGTCCTCCTTTCATGCAAAATCTTAATGTTCCACCTCATGTCCAAGGCAACAAAGCCGCCTAAAATCAATAATCGATAACAAAAACTTGAATTGTACTGCTTCTTACTGGCTATTGCTTCAACTTAAAAGCTTCATCTGTGTTCTAATATGGTGCTTTTAGTGTCTCCGCATACCGCAGCACGAGACATAGCTATGCAGACGATAAATGTAACCGTCTCAGAGAGAAAAGCGACCAATGTGACGATCTGGCTTTAAGTCGATTCGATAACACATTACGAAAACGGACGGATTTCTCATTTTTTTACTACATATGAACACTTTTCATATTCTCCCGTGCAACGCGGCTGCTAGTCCTCCTTTCATGCAAAATCTTAAGGTCCTAGGTCATGTCCAAGCCACCAAAGCCGGCGTAAAAGGGAATAATCGACAACTAAAACTTGAATTGTACTACTTCTTACTGGCTATTACGTCAACTTAGAAGCTTCTTCTGTGTTCTACTATGGTGTTTGTAGTGTCTCCGCATACCGCAGCACGCGACATAGCTTTGCAGACGATAAATGTAACCGTCTCAGAGAGAAAAGCGGCCAATGTGACGATCTGGCTTTAAGTCGATTCGATAACAAATGACGAAAACGGACGGATTTCTCAGGTTTTTACTACATATGAACACTTTTCACATTCTCCCGTGCAACGCGGCTGCCAGTCCTCCTTTCATGCAAAATCTTAAGGTTCCACCTCATGTCCAATACACCAAAGCCGGCTAAAAATCAATTATCGATAAACTAAACAAGAATTTTACTGCTTCTTACTGACTATTGCTTCAACTTAGAAGTTTCTTCTGTGTTCTACTATGATGCTTTTATTGTTTCCGCGTACCGCAGCACGCGACATATCTTTGCAGACGATAAATGTAACCGTCTCAGAGAGAAAAGCGGCCAACGTGACGATCTGGCTTTAAGTCGATTCGATAACAAATGACGAAAATGGACGGATTTATCAGGTTTTTACTACATATGAACACTTTTTACATTCTCCCGTGCAACGGGGCTGCTAGTCCTCCTTTCATGCAAAATCGTAAGGTCCTAGGTCATGTCCAAGCAACCAAAGCCGGCTAAAAAAGTGAATAATTGACAACTAAAACTTCAATTGTACTACTTCTTACTGGCTATTGCTTCAACTTAGAAGCTTCTTCTGTGTTCTACTTTGGTGCTTTTAGTGTCTCCGCATACCGCAGCACGCGACATATCTTTGCAGACGATAAATGTAACCGTCTCAGAGAGAAAAGCGGCCAACGTGACGATCTGGCTTTAAGTCGATTCGATAACAAATGACGAAAATGGACGGATTTATCAGGTTTTTACTACATATGAACACTTTTTACATTCTCCCGTGCAACGGGGCTGCTAGTCCTCCTTTCATGCAAAATCTAAAGGTCCTAGGTCATATCCAAGCCACCAAAGCCGGCTAAAAAAGTGAATAATTGACAACTAAAACTTCAATTGTACTACTTCTTACTGGCTATTGCTTCAACTTAGAAGCTTCTTCTGTGTTCTACTATGGTGCTTTTAGTGTCTCCGCATACCGCGGCACGCGACATAGCTTTGCAGACGATAAATGTAACCGATTCAGAAAGAAGAGTGGCCAATGTGACGATCTCACTTTAAATCGATTCGATAACAAATGACGAAAACGGACGGATTTCTCAGGTTTTTACTACATTCGAACCCTTTTCTCATTCTCCCGTGCAACGCGGCTGCTAGTCCTCCTTTCATGCAAAATCTTAAGGTTCCACCTCATGTTCAAGGCACCAAAGCCGGCTAAAAATCAATAATCGATAACCAAAACTTGAATTGTACTGCTTCTTACTGGCTATTGCTTCAACTTAGAAGATTTTTCTGTGTTCTACTATGGTGCTTTTAGTGTCTCCGCATACCGCAGCACGCGACATAGCTTTGCAGACGATAAATGTAACCGTCTCAGAGAGAAAAGCGGCCAATGTGACGATCTGGCTTGAAGTCGATTCGATAACAAATAACGAAAATGGACGGATTTCTCAGGTTTTTACTACATATGAACACATTTCACATTCTCCCGTGCAACTCGGCTGCTAATCCTCTTTTCATGCAGATTCTTAATGTTCCACCTCATGTTCAAGGCACCAAAGCCTCCTAAAAATCAATAATCGATAACCAAAACTTGAATTGTACTGCTTCTTACTGGCTATTGCTTCAACTTAGAAGATTCTTCTGTGTTCTACTATGGTGCATTTGGGGTCTCCGCATACCGCAGCACGCGACGTAGCTTTGCAGACGATAAATGTAACCGTCTCAGAGAGAAAAGCGGCCAATGTGACGATCTGGCTTTAAGTCGATTCGATAACAAATGACGAAAATGGACGGATTTATCAGGTTTTTACCACATTTGAACCCTTTTCTCATTCTCCCGTGCAACGCGGCTGCTAGTCCTCCTTTCATGCAAAATCTTAAGGTTCCACCTCATGTCCAAGGCACCAAAGCCGGCTAAAAATCAATAATCGATAACCAAAACTTGAATTGTACTGCTTCTTACTGACTATTGCTTCAACTTAGAAGTTTCTTCTGTGTTCTACTATGATGCTTTTATTGTTTCCGCGTACCGCAGCACGCGACATATCTTTGCAGACGATAAATGTAACCGTCTCAGAGAGAAAAGCGGCCAACGTGACGATCTGGCTTTAAGTCGATTCGATAACAAATGACGAAAATGGACGCATTTATCAGGTTTTTACTACATATGAACACTTTTTACATTCTCCCGTGCAACGGGGCTGCTAGTCCTCCTTTCATGCAAAATCTTAAGGTCCTAGGTCATGTCCAAGCCACCAAAGCCGGCTAAAAAAGTGAATAATTGACAACTAAAACTTCAATTGTACTACTTCTTACTGGCTATTGCTTCAACTTAGAAGCTTCTTCTGTGTTCTACTATGGTGCTTTTAGTGTCTCCGCATACCGCAGCACGCGACATAGCTTTGCAGACGATAAATGTAACCGATTCAGAAAGAAGAGTGGCCAATGTGACGATCTCACTTTAAATCGATTCGATAACAAATGACGAAAACGGACGGATTTCTCAGGTTTTTACTACATTTGAACCCTTTTCTCATTCTCCCGTGCAACGCGGCTGCTAGTCCTCCTTTCATGCAAAATCTTAAGGTTCCACCTCATGCCCAAGCCACCAAAGCCGGCTAAAAAAGTGAATAATTGACAACTAAAACTTCAATTGTACTACTTCTTACTGGCTATTGCTTCAACTTAGAAGCTTCTTCTGTGTTTTACTATGGTGCTTTTAGTGTCTCCGCATACCGCAGCACGCGACGTAGCTTTGCAGACGATAAATGTAACCGTCTCAGAGAGAAAAGCGGCCAATGTGACGATCAGGCTTTAAGTCGATTCGATAGCAAATGACGAAAACGGACGGATTTCTCAGGTGTTTACTATATATGAACACATTTCACATTCTCCCGTGCAACGCGGCTGCTAGTCCTCCTTTCATGCAAAATCTTAAGTTCCTAGATCATGTCCAAGCCACCAAAGCCTGCTAAAAAGTGAATAATCGACAACTAAAACTTGAATTGTACTACTTCTTACTGGCTATTACTTCAACTTAGAAGCTTCTTCTGTGTTCTACTCTGGTGCTTTTAGTGTTTTCGCATACCGCAGCACGCGACATGTCTTTGCAGACGAAAAATGTAACCGTCTCAGAGAGAAAAGCGGCCAATGTGACGATCTGACTTTAAGTCGATTCGATAACAAATGACGAAAACGGACGCATTTCTCAGGATTTTACTACATGTGAACCCTTTTCACATTCTCCCGTGCAACGCGGCTGCTAGTCCTCCTTCCATGCAAAATCTTAAGGTCCTACGTCATGTCCAAGCCACCAAAGCCGACTAAAAAGTGAATAATCGACAACTAAATCTTGAATTGTACTACATTTTACTGACTATTGCTTCAACTTAGAAGCTTCTTCTGTGTTCTACTATGGTGCTTTTAGTGTTTCCGCATACCGCAGCACGCGACATAGCTTTGCAGACTATAAATGTAACCGTCTCAGAGAGAAAAGCGGCCAATGTGACGATCTGGCTTTAAGTCGATTCGATAACAAATGACGAAAACGGACGGATTTCTCAGGTTTTTACTACATATGAACCCTCTTCACATTCTCCCCTGCAACGCGGCTGCTAGTCCTTCTTTCATGCAAAATCTTAAGATACCACCTTATGTCCAAGACACCAAAGCCGGCAAAAAATTAATAATCGATAACCAAAACTTGAATTGTACTGCTTCTTACTGGCTATTGCTTCAACTTAGAAGCTTCTTCTGTATTCTACTATGGTGCTCTTAGTGTCTCCGCATACCGCAGCACGCGACATAGCTTTGCAGACGATAGATGTAACCGTCTCAGAGAGAAAAGCGGCCAAAGTGACGATCTGGCTTTAAGTCGATTCGATAACAAATGACGAAAACGGACGTATTTCTCAGGTTTTTACTACATATGAACCCTTTTTACATTTTCCCGTGCAACGCGGCTGCTAGTCCTCCTTTCATGCAAAATCTTAAGATTCCACCTTATGTCCAAGACACCAAAGCCGGCAAAAAATTAATAATCGATTACCAAAACTTGAATTGTACTGCTTCTTACTGGCTATTGCTTCAACTTAGAAGATTCTTCTGTGTTCTACTATGGTGCATTTGGGGTCTCCGCATACCGCAGCACGCGACATAGCTTTGCAGACGAAAAATGTAACCGTCTCAGAGAGAAAAGCGGCCAATGTGACGATCTGGCTTTAAGTCGATTCGATAACAAATTACGAAAACGGACGGATTTCTCAGGTTTTTACTACATATGAACACTTTTCACATTCTCCCGTGCAACGCGGCTGCTAGTCCTCCTTTCATGCAATATCTTAATGTTCCACCTCATGTCCAAGGCACCAAAGCCGCCTAAAATCAATAATCGATAACCAAAACTTGATTTGTACTGCTTCTTACTGGCTATTGCTTCAACTTAAAAGCTTCATCTGTGTTCTAATAAGGTGCTTTTAGTGTCTCCGCATAGCGCAGCACGAGACATAGCTATGCACACGATAAATGTAACCGTCTCAGAGAGAAAAGCGGCCAATGTGACGATCTGGCTTTAAGTCGATTCGATAACAAATGACGAAAACGGACGGATTTCTCAGGTGTTTACTATATATGAACACTTTTCACATTCTCCCGTGCAACGCGGCTGCTAGTCCTCCTTCCATGCAAAATCTTATGTCCCTAGGTCATGTCCAAGCCACCAAAGCCGGCTAAAAAGTGAATACTTGACAACTAAAACTTGAATTGTACTACTTCTTACTGGCTATTACTTCAACTTAGAAGCTTCTTCTGTGTTCTACTATGGTGCTTTTAGAGTCTCCGCATACCGCAGCAGGCGACATAGCTTTGCAGACGATAAATGTAACCGTCTCAGAGAGAAAAGCGGCCAATGTGACGATCAGGCTTTAAGTCGATTCGATAACAAATGACGAAAACGGACTGATTTCTTAGGTTTTTACTTTTCACATTCTCCCGTGAAACGGGGCTGCTAGTCCTCCTTTCATGCAAACTCTTAAGGTTCCACCTCATGTCCAAAGCACCAAGGCCGGCTAAAAATCAATAATCGACAACCAAAACTTGAATTGTACAGCTTCTTACTGGCTATTGCTTCAACTTAGAAGCTTCTTTTGTGTTCTACTATGGTGCATTTAGTGTCTCCGCATACCGCAGCACGCGACATAGCTTTGCAGACTATAAATGTAACCGTCTCAGAGAGAAAAGCGGCCAATGTGACGATCTGGCTTAAAGTCGATTCGATAACAAATGACGAAAACGGACGGATTCTCAGGTTTTTACTACATATGAACCCTTTTCACATTCTCCCCTGCAACGCGGCTGCTAGTCCTCCTTTCATGCAAAATCTTAATGTTCCACCTCATGTCCAAGGCACCAAAGCCGCCTAAAATTAATAATCGATAACCAAAACTTGAATTGTACTGCTTCTTACTGGCTATTGCTTCAACTTAAAAGCTTCATCTGTGTTCTAATATGGTGCTTTTAGTGTCTCCGCATACCGCAGCACGAGACATAGCTATGCAGACGATAAATGTAACCGTCTCAGAGAGAAAAGCGGCCAATGTGACGATCTGGCTTTAAGTCGATTCGATAACAAATGACGAAACCGGACGGATTTCTCAGCTTTTTACTACATATGAACACTTTTCACATTCTCCCTTGCAACGCGGCTGCTAGTCCTCCTTTCATGCAAAATCTTAATGTTCCACCTCATGTCCAAGACACCAAAGCCGGCAAAAAATTAATAATCGATAACCAAAACTTGAATTGTACTGCTTCTTACTGGCTATTGCTTCAACTTAGAAGATTTTTCTGTGTTCTACTATGGTGCTTTTAGTGTCTCCGCATACCGCAGCACGCGACATAGCTTTGCAGACGATAAATGTAACCGTCTCAGAGAGAAAAGCGGCCAATGTGACGATCTGGCTTTAAGTCGATTCGATAACAAATGACGAAAACGGACGGATTTCTCAGGATTTTACTACATATGAACCCTTTTTACATTCTCCCGTGCAACGCGGCTGCTAGTCCTCCTTTCATGCAAAATCTCAAGATTCCACCTTATGTCCAAGACACCAAAGCCGGCAAAAAATTAATAATCGATAACCAAAACTTGAATTGTACTGCTTCTTACTGGCTATTGCTTCAACTTAGAAGATTTTGCTGTGTTCTACTATGGTGCTTTTAGGGTCTCCGCATACCGCAGCATGCGACATAGCTTTGCAGACGATAAATGTAACCGTCTCAGAGAGAAAAGCGGCCAATGTGACGATCTTGCTTTAAGTCGATTCGATAACAAATGACGAAAACGGACTGATTTCTCAGGTTTTTACTACATATGAACCCTTTTTACATTCTCCCGTGCAACGTGGCTGCTAGTCCTCCTTTCATGCAAAATCTTAAGATTCCACCTTATGTCCAAGACACCAAAGCCGGCAAAAAATTAATAATCGATTACCAAAACTTGAATTGTACTGCTTCTTACTGGCTATTGCTTCAACTTAGAAGATTTTTCTGTGTTCTACTATGGTGCTTTTAGTGTCTCCGCATACCGCAGCACGAGACATAGCTATGCAGACGATACATGTAACCGTCTCAGAGAGAAAAGCGGCCAATGTGACGATCTGGCTTTAAGTCGATTCGATAACAAATGACGAAAACAGACGGATTTCTCAGGTGTTTACTATATATGAACACTTTTCACATTCTGCCGTGCAACGCGGCTGCTAGTCCTCCTTTCATGCAAAATCTTATGTTCCTAGGTCATGTCCAAGCCACCATAGCCGGCTAAAAAGTGAATACTTGACAACTAAAACTTGAATTGTACTACTTCTTACTGGCTATTACTTCAACTTAGAAGCTTCTTCTGTGTTCTACTATGGTGCTTTTAGTATTTCCGCATACCGCAGCACGCGACATAGCTTTGCAGACGATAAATGTAACCGTCTCAGAGAGAAAAGCGGCCAATGTGACGATCTGGCTTTAAGTCGAGTCGATAACAAATGACGAAAACGGACGGATTTCTCAGGTTTTTACTACATCTGAACCCTTTTCACATTCTCCCGTGCAACGCGGCTGCTAGTCCTCCTTTCATGCAAAATCTTATGGTTCCACCTCATGCCCATGGCACCAAAGCCGCCTAAAAATCAATTATCGATAAACTAAACAAGAATTTTACTGCTTCTTACTGACTATTGCTTCAACTTAGAAGTTTCTTCTGTGTTCTACTATGATGCTTTTATTGTTTCCGCGTACCGCAGCACGCGACATATCTTTGCAGACGATAAATGTAACCGTCTCAGAGAGAAAAGCGGCCAACGTGACGATCTGGCTCTAAGTCGATTCGATAACAAATGACGAAAACGGACGGATTTCTCAGGTGTTTATTATATTTGAACACTTTTCACATTCTACCGTGGTACGCGGCTGCTAGTCCTCCTTTCATGCAAAATCTTAAGGTTCCACCTCATGTCCATGGCACTAAAGCCCCCTAAAAATAAATATTCGATAACCAAAACTTGAATTGTGCTGCTTCTTACTGGCTATTGCTTCAACTTAGAAGCTTCTTCTGTGCTCTACTATGGTGCTTTTAGAGTCTCCGCATACCGCAGCACGCGACATAGCTTTGCAGACGATAAATGTAACCGTCTCAGAGAGAAAAGCGGCCAAAGTGACGATCTGGCTTTAAGTCGATTCAGTAACAAATGACGAAAACGGACGGATTTCTCAGGTTTTTACTACATATGAACCCTTTATCACATTCTCCCGTGCAACGCGGCTGCTAGTCCTCCTTTCATGCAAAATCTTAAGGTCCTAGGCCATGTCCAAGCCACCAAAGCCGGCTTATAAGTGAATAATCGACAACTAAAACTTGAATTGTACTACTTCTTACTGGCTATTGCTTCAACTTAGAAGCTTCTTCTGTGTTCTACTATGGTGCCTTTAGTGTCTCCGCATACCGCAGCACGAGACATAGCTTTGCAGACGACAAATGTAACCGACTCAGAGAGAAAAGCGGCCAATGTGACGATCTGGCCTTAAGTCGATTCGATAACAAATGACGAAAACGGACGGATTTCTCAGGTTTTTACTACATATCAACACTTTTCACATTCTCCCGTGCAACGCGGCTGCTAGTCCTCCTTTCATGCAAAATCTTAAGGTCCTAGGTCATGTCCAAGCCACCAAACCCGGCTAAAAAGTGAATAATCGACAACTAAAACTTGAGTTGTACTACTTCTTACTGGCTATTACTTCAACTTAGAAACTTCTTCTGTGTTCTACTATGGTGCTTTTAGTGTCTCCCCATACCGCAGCACGCGACGTAGCTTTGCAGACGATAAATGTAACCGTCTCAGAGAGAAAAGCGGCCAATGTGACGATCTGGCTTTAAGTCGATTCGATAACAAATGAGGAAAACGGACGGATTTTTCAGGTTTTTACTACATATGAACCCTTTTCACATTCTCCCGTGCAACGCGGCATCTAGTCCTCTTTCATGCAAAATCTTAACTTCCTAGGTCATGTCCAAGCCACCAAAGCCGGCTAAAAACAAATAATCGATAACCAAAACTTGAATTGTATTGCTTCTTACTGACTATTGCTTCAACTTAGAAGCTTCTTATGTGTTCTACTATGGTGCTTTTAGAGTTTACGCATACCGCAGCACGCGACATAGCTTTGCAGACGATAAATGTAACCGTCTCAGAGAGAAAAGCGGCCAATGTGACGATCTGGCTTTAAGTCGATTCGATAACATATGACGAAAACGGACGGATTTCTCAGGTTTTTACTTTTCACATTCTCCCGTGCAACGGGGCTGCTAGTCCTCCTTTCATGCAAAATCTTAAGGTTCCACTTTATGTCCAAAGCACCAAGGCCGGCTAAAAATCAATATTCGATAACCAAAACTTGAATTGTACTGCTTCTTACTGGCTATTGCTTCAACTTAGAAGCTTCTTCTGTGTTCTACTATGGTGCTTTTAGAGTCTCCGCATACCGCAGCAGGCGACATAGCTTTGGAGACGATAAATGTAACCGTCTCAGAGAGAAAAGCGGCCAATGTGACGATCAGGCTTTAAGTCGATTCGATAACAAATGACGAAAACGGACTGATTTCTTAGGTTTTTACATTTCACATTCTCCCGTGAAACGGGGCTGCTAGTCCTCCTTTCATGCAAAATCTTAAGGTTCCACCTCATGTCCAAAGCACCAAGGCCGGCTAAAAATCAATAATCGACAACCAAAACTTGAATTGTACAGCTTATTACTGGCTATTGCTTCAACTTAGAAGCTTCTTTTGTGTTCTACTATGGTGCATTTAGTGTCTCCGCATACCGCAGCACGCGACATAGCTTTGCAGACTATAAATGTATCCGTCTCAGAGAGAAAAGCGGCCAATGTGACGATCTGGCTTTAAGTCGATTCGATAACAAATGACGAAAACGGACGGATTTCTCAGGTTTTTACTACATATGAACCCTTTTCACATTCTTCCCTGCAACGCGGCTGCTAGTCCTCCTTTCATGCAAAATCTTAATGTTCCACCTCATGTCCAAGGCACCAAAGCCGCCTAAAATTAATAATCGATAACCAAAACTTGAATTGTACTGCTTCTTACTGGCTATTGCTTCAACTTAAAAGCTTCATCTGTGTTCTAATATGGTGCTTTTAGTGTCTCCGCATACCGCAGCACGAGACATAGCTATGCAGACGATAAATGTAACCGTCTCAGAGAGAAAAGCAGCCAATGTGACGATCAGGCTATAAGTCGATTCGATAACAAATGACGAAAACGGACTGATTTCTTAGGTTTTTACTTTTCACATTCTCCCGTGAAACGGGGCTGCTAGTCCTCCTTTCATGCAAAATCTTAAGGTTCCACCTCATGTCCAAAGCACCAAGGCCGGCTAAAAATCAATAATCGACAACCAAAACTTGAATTGTACAGCTTCTTACTGGCTATTGCTTCAACTTAGAAGCTTCTTTTGTGTTCTACTATGGTGCATTTAGTGTCTCCGCATACCGCAGCACGCGACATAGCTTTGCAGACTATAAATGTAACCGTCTCAGAGAGAAAAGCGGCCAATGTGACGATCTGGCTTTAAGTCGATTCGATAACAAATGACGAAAACGGACGGATTTCTCAGGTTTTTACTACATATGAACACTTTTCACATTCTGCCGTGCTACGCGGCTGCTAGTCCTCCTTTCATGCAAAATCTTAATGTTCCACCTCATGTCCAAGGCACCAAAGTCGGCTAAAAATCGATAATGGATAACCAAAACTTAAATTGTACTGCTTCGTACTGGCTATTGCTTCAACTTAGAAGATTTTTCTGTGTTCTAATATGGTGCTTTTAGTGTCTCCGCATACCGCAGCACGAGACATAGCTATGCAGACGATAAATGTAACCGTCTCAGAGAGAAAAGCGGCCAATGTGACGATCTGGCTTTAAGTCGATTCGATAACAAATGACGAAAACGGACGGATTTCTCAGGTGTTTGCTATATATGAACACTTTTCACATTCTCCCGTGCAACGCGGCTGCTAGTCCTCCTTTCATGCAAAATCTTATGTTCCTAGGTCATGTCCAAGCCACCAAAGCCGGCTAAAAAGTGAATACTTGACAACTAAAACTTGAATTGTACTACTTCTTACTGGCTATTACTTCAACTTAGAAGCTTCTTCTGTGTTCTACTATGGTGCTTTTAGTGTTTCCGCATACCGCAGCACGCGACATAGCTTTGCAGACGATAAATGTAACCGTCTCAGAGAGAAAAGCGGCCAATGTGACGATCTGGTTTTAAGTCGAGTCTATAACAAATGACGAAAACGGACGGATTTCTCAGGTTTTTACTACATCTGAACCCTTTTCACATTCTCCCGTGCAACGCGGCTGCTAGTCCTCCTTTCATGCAAAATCTTATGGTTCCACCTCATGCCCATGGCACCAAAGCCGGCTAAAAATCAATATTCGAAAACCAAAACTTGAATTGTACTGCTTCTTACTGGCTATTGCTTCAACTTAGAAGCTTCTTCTGTGTTCTACTATGGTGCTTTTAGAGTCTCCGCATACCGCAGCAGGCGACATAGCTTTGCAGACGATAAATGTAACCGTCTCAGAGAGAAAAGCGGCCAATGTGACGATCTGGCTTTAAGTCGATTCGATAACAAATGACGAAAACGGACTGATTTCTTAGGTTTTTACTTTTCACATTCTCCCGTGAAACGGGGCTGCTAGTCCTCCTTTCATGCAAAATCTTAAGGTTCCACCTCATGTCCAAAGCACCAAGGCCGGCTAAAAATCAATAATCGACAACCAAAACTTGAATTGTACAGCTTCTTACTGGCTATTGCTTCAACTTAGAAGCTTCTTTTGTGTTCTACTATGGTGCTCTTTGTGTCTCCGCATACCGCAGCACGCGACATAGCTTTGCAGACGATAAATGTAACCGTCTCAGAGAGAAAAGCGGCCAATGTGACGATCTGGCTTTAAGTCGATTCGATAACACATTACGAAAACGGACGGATTTCTCATTTTTTTACTACATATGAACACTTTTCATATTCTCCCGTGCAACGCGGCTGCTAGTCCTCCTTTCATGCAAAATCTTAAGGTCCTAGGTCATGTCCAAGCCACCAAAGCCGGCTTAAAAGGGAATAATCGACAACTAAAACTTGAATTGTACTACTCCTTACTGGCTATTACGTCAACTTAGAAGCTTCTTCTGCGTTCTACTATGGTGCTTGTAGTGTCTCCGCATACCGCAGCACGCGACATAGCTTTGCAGACGATAAATGTAACCGTATCAGAGAGAAAAGCGGCCAATGTGACGATCTGGCTTTAAGTCGATTCGATAACAAATGACGAAAACGGACGGATTTCTCAGGTTTTTACTACATATGAACACTTTTCACATTCTCCCGTGCAACGCGGCTGCCAGTCCTCCTTTCATGCAAAATCTTAAGGTTCCACCTCATGTCCAATACACCAAAGCCGGCTAAAAATCAATTATCGATAAACTAAACAATAATTTTACTGCTTCTTACTGACTATTGCTTCAACTTAGAAGTTTCTTCTGTGTTCTACTATGATGCATTTATTGTTTCCGCGTACCGCAGCACGCGACATAGCTTTGCAGACGATAAATGTAACCGTCTCAGAGAGAAAAGCGGCCAATGTGACGATCTGGCTTTAAGTCGATTCGATAACAAATGACGAAAACGGACGGATTTCTCAGGTTTTTACTACATATGAACACTTTTCACATTCTCCCGTGCAACGCGGCTGCTAGTCCTCTTTCATGCAAAATCTTAACTTCCTAGGTCATGTCCAAGCCACCAAAGCCGGCTAAAAATCAATAATCGATAACCAAAACTTGAATTGTATTGCTTCTTACTGACTATTGCTTCAACTTAGAAGCTTCTTATGTGTTCTACTATGGTGCTTTTAGAGTTTACGCATACCGCAGCACGCGACATAGCTTTGCAGACGATAAATGTAACCGTCTCAGAGAGAAAAGCGGCCAATGTGACGATCTGGCTTTAAGTCGATTCGATAACATATGACGAAAACGGACGGATTTCTCAGGTTTTTACTTTTCACATTCTCCCGTGCAACGGGGCTGCTAGTCCTCCTTTCATGCAAAATCTTAAGGTTCCACTTTATGTCCAAAGCACCAAGGCCGGCTAAAAATCAATATTCGATAACCAAAACTTGAATTGTACTGCTTCTTACTGGCTATTGCTTCAACTTAGAAGCTTCTTCTGTGTTCTACTATGGTGCTTTTAGAGTCTCCGCATACCGCAGCAGGCGACATAGCTTTGGAGACGATAAATGTAACCGTCTCAGAGAGAAAAGCGGCCAATGTGACGATCAGGCTTTAAGTCGATTCGATAACAAATGACGAAAACGGACTGATTTCTTAGGTTTTTACATTTCACATTCTCCCGTGAAACGGGGCTGCTAGTCCTCCTTTCATGCAAAATCTTAAGGTTCCACCTCATGTCCAAAGCACCAAGGCCGGCTAAAAATCAATAATCGACAACCAAAACTTGAATTGTACAGCTTCTTACTGGCTATTGCTTCAACTTAGAAGCTTCTTTTGTGTTCTACTATGGTGCATTTAGTGTCTCCGCATACCGCAGCACGCGACATAGCTTTGCAGACTATAAATGTAACCGTCTCAGAGAGAAAAGCGGCCAATGTGACGATCTGGCTTTAAGTCGATTCGATAACAAATGACGAAAACGGACGGATTTCTCAGGTTTTTACTACATATGAACCCTTTTCACATTCTTCCCTGCAACGCGGCTGCTAGTCCTCCTTTCATGCAAAATCTTAATGTTCCACCTCATGTCCAAGGCACCAAAGCCGCCTAAAATTAATAATCGATAACCAAAACTTGAATTGTACTGCTTCTTACTGGCTATTGCTTCAACTTAAAAGCTTCATCTGTGTTCTAATATGGTGCTTTTAGTGTCTCCGCATACCGCAGCACGAGACATAGCTATGCAGACGATAAATGTAACCATCTCAGAGAGAAAAGCAGCCAATGTGACGATCAGGCTTTAAGTCGAATCGATAACAAATGACGAAAACGGACTGATTTCTTAGGTTTTTACTTTTCACATTCTCCCGTGAAACGGGGCTGCTAGTCCTCCTTTCATGCAAAATCTTAAGGTTCCACCTCATGTCCAAAGCACCAAGGCCGGCTAAAAATCAATAATCGACAACCAAAACTTGAATTGTACAGCTTCTTACTGGCTATTGCTTCAACTTAGAAGCTTCTTTTGTGTTCTACTATGGTGCATTTAGTGTCTCCGCATACCGCAGCACGCGACATAGCTTTGCAGACTATAAATGTAACCGTCTCAGAGAGAAAAGCGGCCAATGTGACGATCTGGCTTTAAGTCGATTCGATAACAAATGACGAAAACGGACGGATTTCTCAGGTTTTTACTACATATGAACACTTTTCACATTCTGCCGTGCAACGCGGCTGCTAGTCCTCCTTTCATGCAAAATCTTAAGGTTCCACCTCATGTCCAAAGCACCATGGCCGGCTAAAAATCAATAATCGACAACCAAAACTTGAATTGTACAGCTTCTTACTGGCTATTGCTTCAACTTAGAAGCTTCTTTTGTGTTCTACTATGGTGCATTTAGTGTCTCCGCATACCGCAGCACGCGACATAGCTTTGCAGACTATAAATGTAACCGTCTCAGAGAGAAATGCGGCCAATGTGACGATCTGGCTTTAAGTCGATTCGATAACAAATGACGAAAACGGACGGATTTCTCAGGTGTTTGCTATATATGAACACTTTTCACATTCTCCCGTGCAACGCGGCTGCTAGTCCTCCTTTCATGCAAAATCTTATGTTCCTAGGTCATGTCCAAGCCACCAAAGCCGGCTAAAAAGTGAATACTTGACAACTAAAACTTGAATTGTACTACTTCTTACTGGCTATTACTTCAACTTAGAAGCTTCTTCTGTGTTCTACTATGGTGCTTTTAGTGTTTCCGCATACCGCAGCACGCGACATAGCTTTGCAGACGATAAATGTAACCGTCTCAGAGAGAAAAGCGGCCAATGTGACGATCTGGCTTTAAGTCGAGTCTATAACAAATGACGAAAACGGACGGATTTCTCAGGTTTTTACTACATCTGAACCCTTTTCACATTCCCCCGTGCAACGCGGCTGCTAGTCCTCCTTTCATGCAAAATCTTATGGTTCCACCTCATGCCCATGGCACCAAAGCCGGCTAAAAATCAATATTCGAAAACCAAAACTTGAATTGTACTGCTTCTTACTGGCTATTGCTTCAACTTAGAAGCTTCTTCTGTGTTCTACTATGGTGCTTTTAGAGTCTCCGCATACCGCAGCAGGCGACATAGCTTTGCAGACGATAAATGTAACCGTCTCAGAGAGAAAGGCGGCCAATGTGACGATCTGGCTTTAAGTCGATTCGATAACAAATGACGAAAACGGACTGATTTCTTAGGTTTTTACTTTTCACATTCTCCCGTGAAACGGGGCTGCTAGTCCTCCTTTCATGCAAAATCTTAAGGTTCCACCTCATGTCCAAAGCACCAAGGCCGGCTAAAAATCAATAATCGACAACCAAAACTTGAATTGTACAGCTTCTTACTGGCTATTGCTTCAACTTAGAAGCTTCTTTTGTGTTCTACTATGGTGCTCTTTGTGTCTCCGCATACCGCAGCACGCGACATAGCTTTGCAGACGATAAATGTAACCGTCTCAGAGAGAAAAGCGGCCAATGTGACGAACTGGCTTTAAGTCGATTCGATAACACATTACGAAAACGGACGGATTTCTCATTTTTTTACTACATATGAACACTTTTCATATTCTCCCGTGCAACGCGGCTGCTAGTCCTCCTTTCATGCAAAATCTTAAGGTCCTAGGTCATGTCCAAGCCACCAAAGCCGGCTTAAAAGGGAATAATCGACAACTAAAACTTGAATTGTATTACTCCTTACTGGCTATTACGTCAACTTAGAAGCTTCTTCTGCGTTCTACTATGGTGCTTGTAGTGTCTCCGCATACCGCAGCACGCGACATAGCTTTGCAGACGATAAATGTAACCGTCTCAGAGAGAAAAGCGGCCAATGTGACGATCTGGCTTTAAGTCGATTCGATAACAAATGACGAAAACGGACGGATTTCTCAGGTTTTTACTACATATGAACACTTTTCACATTCTCCCGTGCAACGCGGCTGCCAGTCCTCCTTTCATGCAAAATCTTAAGGTTCCACCTCATGTCCAATACACCAAAGCCGGCTAAAAATCAATTATCGATAAACTAAACAATAATTTTACTGCTTCTTACTGACTATTGCTTCAACTTAGAAGTTTCTTCTGTGTTCTACTATGATGCATTTATTGTTTCCGCGTACCGCAGCACGCGACATATCTTTGCAGACGATAAATGTAACCGTCTCAGAGAGAAAAGCGGCCAACGTGACGATCTGGCTTTAAGTCGATTCGATAACAAATGACGAAAATGGACGGATTTATCAGGTTTTTACTACATATGAACACTTTTTACATTCTCCCGTGCACCGCGGCTGCTATTCCTCCTTTCATGCAAAATATTATAGTCCTAGGTCATGTCCAAGCCACCAAACCCGGCTAAAAAGTGAATAATCGACAACTAAAACTTGAGTTGTACTACTTCTTACTGGCTATTGCTTCAACTTAGAAGCTTCTTCTGTGTTCTACTATGGTGCTTTTAGTGTCTCCGCATACCGCAGCACGCGACATAGCTTTGCAGACCATAAATGAAACCGTCTCAGAGAGAAAAGCGGCCAATGTGACGATCTGGCTTTAAGTCGATTCGATAACAAATGACGAAAACGGACGGATTTCTCAGGTTTTTACTACATATGAACACTTTTCACATTCTCCCGTGCAACGCGGCAGCTATTCCTCCTTTCATGCAAAATCGTAAGGTTCCACCTAATGTCCAAAGCACCAAGGCCGGCTAAAAATCAATAATCGATAACCAAAACTTGAATTGTACTGCTTCTTACTGGCTATGCTTAATCTTAGAAGCTTCTTATGTGTTCTACTATGGTGCTTTTAGAGTTTCCGCATACCGCAGCACGCGACATATCTTTGCAGACTATAAATGTAACCGTCTCAGAGAGAAAAGCGGCCAATGTGACGATCTGGCTTTAAGTCGATTCGATAACAAATGACGAAAACGGACGGATTTCTCAGGTTTTTACTACATATGAACACTTTTCACATTTTCCCGTGCAACTCGGCTGCTAATCCTCTTTTCATGCAGAATCTTAATGTTCCACCTCATGTCCAAGGCATCAGAGCCTCCTAAAAATCAATAATCGATAACCAAAACTTGAATTGTATTGCTTATTACTGGTTATTGCTTCAACTTAGAAGCTTCTTCTGTGTTCTACTATGGTGCTTTTAGTGTCTCCGCATACCGCAGCACGCGACATAGCTTTGCAGACGATAAATGTAACCGATTCAGAAAGAAGAGTGGCCAATGTGACGATCTGGCTTTAAGTCGATTCGATAACAAATGACGAAAACGGACGGATTTCTTAGGTTTTTACTACATATGAACCCTTTTCTCATTCTCCCGTGCAACGCGGCTGCTAGTCCTCCTTTCATGCAAAATCTTAAGGTTCCACCTCATGTCCAAGGCACCAAAGCCGGCTAAAAATCAATAATCGATAACCAAAACTTGAATTGTACTGCTTCTTACTGACTATTGCTTCAACTTAGAAGATTCTTCTGTGTTCTACTGTGGTGCTTTTATTGTTTCCGCATTCCGCAGCATGCGACATAGCTTTGCAGACGATAAATGTAACCGTCTCAGAGAGAAAAGCGGCCAATGTGACTATCTGGCTTTAAGTCGATTCGATAACAAATGACGAAAACGGACGGATTTCTCAGGTGTTTATTATATTTGAACACTTTTCACATTCTACCGTGGTACGAGGCTGCTAGTCCTCCTTTCATGCAAAATCTTAAGGTTCCACCACATGTCCATGGCACTAAAGCCCCCTAAAAATCAATATTCGATAACCAAAACTTGAATTGTGCTGCTTCTTACTGGCTATTACTTCAACTTAGAAGCTTCTTCTGTGCTCTACTATGGTGCTTTTAGAGTCTCCGCATACCGCAGCACGTGTCATAGCTTTGCAGACGATAAATGTAACCGTCTCAGAGAGAAAAGCGGCCAATGTGACGATCTGGCTTTAAGTCGATTCAGTAACAAATGACGAAAACGGACGGATTTCTCAGGTTTTTACTACATATGAACCCTTTATCACATTCTCCCGTGCAACGCGGCTGCTAGTCCTCCTTTCATGCAAAATCTTAAGGTCCTAGGCCATGTCCAAGCCACCAAAGCCGGCTTATAAGTGAATAATCGACAACTAAAACTTGAATTGTACTACTTCTTACTGGCTATTGCTTCAACTTAGAAGCTTCTTCTGTGTTCTACTATGGTGCTTTTAGTGTCTCCGCATACCGCAGCACGAGACATAGCTTGGCAGACGACAAATGTAACCGTCTCAGAGAGAAAAGCGGCCAATGTGACGATCTGGCTTTAAGTCGATTCGATAACAAATGACGAAAACGAACGTATTTCTCAGGTTTTTACTACATATCAACACTTTTCACATTCTCCCGTGCAACGCGGCTGCTAGTCCTCCTTTCATGCAAAATCTTAAGGTCCTAGGTCATGTCCAAGCCACCAAACCCGGCTAAAAAGTGAATAATCGACAACTAAAACTTGAGTTGTACTACTTCTTACTGGCTATTACTTCAACTTAGAAACTTCTTCTGTGTTCTACTATGGTGCTTTTAGTGTCTCCGCATACCGCAGCACGCGACGTAGCTTTGCAGACAATAAATGTAACCGTCTCAGAGAGAAAAGCGGCCAATGTGACGATCTGGCTTTAAGTCGATTCGATAACAAATGACGAAAACGGACGGATTTCTCAGGTTTTTACTACATATGAACCCTTTATCACATTCTCCCGTGCAACGCGGCTGCTAGTCCTCCTTTCATGCAAAATCTTAAGGTCCTAGGCCATGTCCAAGCCACCAAAGCCGGCTTATAAGTGAATAATCGACAACTAAAACTTGAATTGTACTACTTCTTACTGGCTATTGCTTCAACTTAGAAGCTTCTTCTGTGTTCTACTATGGTGCTTTTAGTGTCTCCGCATACCGCAGCTCGAGACATAGCTTTGCAGACGACAAATGTAACCGTCTCAGAGAGAAAAGCGGCCAATGTGACGATCTGGCTTTAAGTCGATTCGATAACAAATGACGAAAACGAACGTATTTCTCAGGTTTTTACTACATATCAACACTTTTCACATTCTCCCGTGCAACGCGGCTGCTAGTCCTCCTTTCATGCAAAATCTTAAGGTCCTAGGTCATGTCCAAGCCACCAAACCCGGCTAAAAAGTGAATAATCGACAACTAAAACTTGAGTTGTACTACTTCTTACTGGCTATTACTTCAACTTAGAAACTTCTTCTGTGTTCTACTATGGTGCTTTTAGTGTCTCCGCATACCGCAGCACGCGACGTAGCTTTGCAGACGATAAATGTAACCGTCTCAGAGAGAAAAGCGGCCAATGTGACGATCTGGCTTTAAGTCGATTCGATAACAAATGACGAAAACGGACGGATTTTTCAGGTTTTTACTACATATGAACCCTTTTCACATTCTCCCGTGCAACGCGGCTGCTAGTCCTCCTTTCATGCAAAATCTTAACGTCCTAGGTCATGTCCAAGCCACCAAAGCCGGCTAAAAATCAATAATCGATAACCAAAACTTGAATTGTACTGCTTCTTACTGACTATTGCTTCAACTTAGAAGCTTCTTATGTGTTCTACTATGGTGCTTTTAGAGTTTACGCATACCGCAGCACGCGACATAGCTTGGCAGACTATAAATGTATCCGTCTCAGAGAGAAAAGCGGCCAATGTGACGATCTGGCTTTAAGTCGATTCGATAACAAATGACGAAAACGGACGGCTTTCTCAGGTTTTTACTACATATGAAACCATTTCTCATTCTCCCGTGCAACGCGGCTGCTAGTCCTCCTTTCATGCAAAATCTTAAGGTTCCACCTCATGTCCAAGGCACCAAAGTCGGCTAAAAATCAATAATCGATAACCAAAACTTGAATTGTACTGCTTTTTACTGGCGATTCCTTCAACTTAGAAGCTTCTTCTGTGTTCTAATATTGTGCTTTTAGTGTCTCCGCATACCGCACCACGGGACATAGCTTTGCAGACGATAAATGTAACCGTCTCAGAGAGAAAAGCGGCCAATGTGACGATCTGGCTTTAAGTCGATTCGATAACATATGACGAAAACGGACTGATTTCTCAGGTTTTTACTTTTCACATTCTCCCGTGCAACGGGGCTGCTAGTCCACCTTTCATGCAAAATCTTAAGGTTCCACTTTATGTCCAAAGCACCAAGGCCGGCTAAAAATTAATAATCGATAAACAAAACTTGAATTGTACTGCTTCTTACTGGCTATTGCTTCAACTTAGAAGCTTCTTCTGTGATCTACTATGGTGCTTTTAGTGTCTCCGCATACCGCAGCACGCGACATAGCTTTGCAGACGAAAAATGTAACCGTCTCAGAGAGAAAAGCGGCCAATGTGACGATCTGGCTTTAAGTCGATTCGATAACAAAAGACGATAACGGACGGATTTCTCATGTTTTTACTACATATGAACCCTTTATCACATTCTCCCGTGCAACGCGGCTGCTAGTCATCCTTTCATGCAAAATCTTAAGGTCCTAGGTCATGTCCAAGCCACCAAAGCCGGCTAAAAAGTGAATAATCGACAACTAAAACTTGAATTGTACTACTTCTTACTGGCTATTGCTTCAACTTAGAAGCTTCTTCTGTGTTCTACTATGGTGCTTTTAGTGTCTCCGCATACCGCACCACGCGACATAGCTTTGCAGACGATAAATGTAACCGTCTCAGAGAGAAAAGCGGCCAATGTGACGATCTGGCTTTAAGTCGATTCGATAACAAATGACGAAAACGGACGGATTTCTCAGGTGTTTATTATATTTGAACACTTTTCACATTCTACCGTGGTACGCGGCTGCTAGTCCTCCTTTCATGCAAAATCTTAAGGTTCCACCTCATGTCCATGGCACTAAAGCCCCCTAAAAATCAATATTCGATAACCAAAACTTGAATTGTGCTGCTTCTTACTGGCTATTGCTTCAACTTAGAAGCTTCTTCTGTGCTCTACTATGGTGCTTTTAGAGTCTCCGCATACCGCAGCACGTGACATAGCTTTGCAGACGATAAATGTAACCGTCTCAGAGAGAAAAGCGGCCAATGTGACGATCTGGCTTTAAGTCGATTGAGTAACAAATGACGAAAACGGACGGATTTCTCATGTTTTTACTACATATGAACCCTTTATCACATTCTCCCGTGCAACGCGGCTGCTAGTCCTCCTTTCATGCAAAATCTTAACGTCCTAGGTCATGTCCAAGCCACCAAAGCCGGCTAAAAATCAATAATCGATAACCAAAACTTGAATTGTAATGCTTCTTACTGACTATTGCTTCAACTTAGAAGCTTCTTATGTGTTCTACTATGGTGCTTTTAGAGTTTACGCATACCGCAGCACGCGACATAGCTTTGCAGACTATAAATGTATCCGTCTCAGAGAGAAAAGCGGCCAATGTGACGATCTGGCTTTAAGTCGATTCGATAACATATGACGAAAACGGACTGATTTCTCAGGTTTTTACTTTTCACATTCTCCCGTGCAACGGGGCTGCTAGTCCTCCTTTCATGCAAAATCTTAAGGTTCCACTTTATGTCCAAAGCACCAAGGCCGGCTAAAAATCAATAATCGATAATCAAAACTTGAATTGTACTGCTTCTTACTGGCTATTGCTTCAACTTAGAAGCTTCTTCTGTGATCTACTATGGTACTTTTAGTGTCTCCGCATACCGCAGCACGCGACGTAGCTTTGCAGACGATAAATGTAACCGTCTCAGAGAGAAAAGCGGCCAATGTGACGATCTGGCTTTAAGTCGATTCGATAACAAAAGACGATAACGGACGGATTTCTCATGTTTTTACTACATATGAACCCTTTATCACATTCTCCCGTGCAACGCGGCTGCTAGTCCTCCTTTCATGCAAAATCTTAAGGTCCTAGGTCATGTCCAAGCCATCAAAGCCGGCTAAAAAGTGAATAATCGACAACTAAAACTTGAATTGTACTACTTCTTACTGGCTATTGCTTCAACTTAGAAGCTTCTTCTGTGTTCTACTATGGTGCTTTTAGTGTCTCCGCATACCGCACCACGCGACATAGCTTTGCAGACGATAAATGTAACCGTCTCAGAGAGAAAAGCGGCCAATGTGACGATCTGGCTTTAAGTCGATTCGGTAACAAATGACGAAAACGGACGGATTTCTCAGGTTTTTACTACATATGAACACTTTTCACATTCTCCCGTGCAACACGGCTGCAAGTCCTCCTTTCATGTAAAATCTTAAGGTCCTAGGTCATGTCCAAGCCACCAAAGCCGGCTAAAAAGTGAGTAATCGACCATTAAAACTTGAATTGTACTACTTCTTACTGGCTATTACTTCAACTTAGAAGCTTCTTCTGTGTTCTACTATGGTGCATTTAGTGTCTCTGCATACCGCAGCACGCGACATAGCTTTGCAGACGATAAATGTAATGGTCTCAGTGAGAAAAGCGGCCAATGTGACGATCTGGCTTTAAGTCGATTCGATAACAAATGACGATAACGGACGGATTTCTCAGGTTTTTACTACATATGAACCCTTTATCACATTCTCCCGTGCAACGCGGCTGCTAGTCCTCCTTTCATGCAATATCTTAAGGTCCTAGGTTATGTCCAAGCCACCAAAGCTGGCTAAAAAGTGAATAATCGACAACTAAAACTTGAATTGTACTACTTCTTACTGGCTATTGCTTCAACTTAGAAGCTTCTTCTGTGTTCTACAATGGTGCTTTTAGTGTCTCCGTATACCGCAGCACGCGACATAGCTTTGCAGACGATAAATGTAACCGATTCAGAGAGAAGAGCGGCCAATGTGACGATTTGGCTTTAAGTCGATTCCATAACAAATGACGAAAACGGACGGATTTCTCAGGTTTTTACTACATATGAACCCTTTTCACATTCTCCCGTGCAACGCGGCTGCTAGTCCTCCTTTCATGCAAAATCTTAAGATTCCACCTTATGTCCAAGGCACCAAAGCCGGCCAAAAATCAATAATCGATAACCAAAACTTGAATTGTACTGCTTCTTACTGGCTATTGCTTCAACTTAGAAGCTTCTTCTGTGTTCTACTATAGTGCTTTTAGTGTCTCCGCATACCGCAGCACGCGACATAGCTTTGCAGACGATAAATGTAACCGTCTCAGAGAGAAAAGCGGCCAATGTGACGATCTGGCTTTAAGTCGATTCGATAACAAATGACGAAAACGGACGGATTTCTCAGGTTTTTACTAGATATGAACCCTTTTCACATTTTCCCGTGCAACGCGGCTGCTAGTCCTCCTTTCATGCATAATCTTAAGGTTCCACCTCATGTCCATGGCACCAAAGCCGGCTAAAAATCAATATTCGATAACCATAACTTGAATTGTACGGCTTCTTACTGGCTATTGCTTCAAATTAGAAGCTTCTTCTGTGTTCTGCTATGGTGCTTTTAGAATCTCCGCATACCGCAGCACGCGACATAGCTTTGCAGACGATAAATGTAACCGTCTCAGAGAGAAAAGCGGCCAATGTGACGATCTGGCTTTAAGTCGATTCGATAACAAATGACGAAAACGGACTGATTTCTCAGGTTTTTACTTTTCACATTCTCCCGTGCAACGGGGCTGCTAGTCCTCCTTTCATGCAAAATCTTAACGTTCCACCTCATGTCCAAGGCACCAAAACCCCCTAAAAATCAATAATCGATAACCAAAACTTGAATTGTACAGCTTCTTACTGGCTATTGCTTCAACTTAGAAGCTTCTTCTGTGTTCTACTATGGTGCTTTTAGTGTTTCCGCATACCGCAGCACGCGACATAGCTTTGAAGACGAAAAATGTATCCGTCTCAGAGAGAAAAGCGGCCAATGTGACGATCTGGCTTTAAGTCGATTCGATAACAAATGACGAAAACGGACGGATTTCTCAGGCTTTTATTACATATGAACCCTTTTCATATTCTCCCGTGCAACGCGGCTTCTAGTCCTACTTTCAGGGATAATCCTAAGGTCCTAGGTCATGTCCAAGCCACCAAAGCCGGCTAAAATATGAATACTCGTCAACTAAAACTTGAATTGTACTACTTCTTACTCGCTATTGCTTCAACTTAGAAGCTTCTTCTGTGTTCTACTATGGTGCTTTTAGTGTCTCCGCATACCGCACCACGCGACATAGCTTTGCAGACGATAAATGTAACCGTCTCAGTGAGAAAAGCGGCCAATGTGACGATCTGGCTTTAAGTCGATTCGGTAACAAATGACGAAAACGGACGGATTTCTCAGGTTTTTACTACATATGAACACTTTTCACATTCTCCCGTGCAACACGGCTGCAAGTCCTCCTTTCATGTAAAATCTTAAGGTCCTAGGTCATGTCCAAGCCACCAAAGCCGGCTAAAAAGTGAGTAATCGACAACTAAAACTTGAATTGTACTACTTCTTACTGCCTATTACTTCAACTTAGAAGCTTCTTCTGTGTTCAACTATGGTGCTTTTAGAGTCTCCGCATACCGCAGCACGGGACATAGCTTTGCAGACGAAAAATGTAACCGTCTCAGAGAGAAGAGCGGCCAATGTGACGATCTGGCTTTAAGTCGATTCGATAACAAATGACGAAAACGGACTGATTTCTCTGGTTTTTACTTTTCACATTCTCCCGTTCCACGCGGCTGCAAGTCCTCCTTTCGTGCAAAATCTTAACGTTCTACCTCATGTCCAAGGCACCAAAGCCCCCTAAAAATCAATAATCGATAACAGAAACTTGAATTGTACTGACTCTTACTGGCTATTGCTTCAACTTAGAAGATTCTTCTGTGTTCTACTATGGTGCTTTTAGTGTCTCCGCATACCGCAGCACGCGACATAGCTTTGCAGACGAAAAATGTAACCGTCCCAGAGAGAAAAGCGGCCAATGTGACGATCTGGCTTTAAGTCGATTCGATAACATATGACGAAAACGGACGGATTTCTCAGGTTTTTACTACATATCAACACTTTTCACATTCTCCCGTGCAACGCGGCTGCTAGTCCTCCTTTCATGCAAAATCTTAAGGTCCTAGGTCATGTCCAAGCCACCAAACCCGGCTAAAAAGTGAATAATCGACAACTAAAACTTGAGTTGTACTACTTCTTACTGGCTATTACTTCAACTTAGAAGCTTCTTATGTGTTCTACTATGGTGCTTTTAGTGTCTCCCCATACCGCAGCACGCGACGTAGCTTTGCAGACGATAAATGTAACCGTCTCAGAGAGAAAAGCGGCCAATGTGACGATCTGGCTTTAAGTCGATTCGATAACAAATGCCGAAAACGGACGGATTTCTCAGGTTTTTACTACATATGAACCCTTTTCACATTCTCCCGTGCAACGCGGCTGCTAGTCATCATTTCATGCAAAATCTTAACGTCCTAGGTCATGTCCAAGCCAACAAAGCCGGCTCAAAATCAATAATCGATAACCAAAACTTGAATTGTAATGCTTCTTACTGACTATTGCTTCAACTTAGAAGCTTCTTATGTGTTCTACTATGGTGCTTTTAGAGTTTACGCATACCGCAGCACGCGACATAGCTTTGCAGACTATAAATGTATCCGTCTCAGAGAGAAAAGCGGCCAATGTGACGATCTGGCTTTAAGTCGATTCGATAACATATGACGAAAACGGACTGATTTCTCAGGTTTTTACTTTTCACATTCTCCCGTGCAACGGGGCTGCTAGTCCTCCTTTCATGCAAAATCTTAAGGTTCCACTTTATGTCCAAAGCACCAAGGCCGGCTAAAAATCAATAATCGATAATCAAAACTTGAATTGTACTGCTTCTTACTGGCTATTGCTTCAACTTAGAAGCTTCTTCTGTGATCTACTATGGTGCTTTTAGTGTCTCCGCATACCGCAGCACGCGACATAGCTTTGCAGACGAAAAATGTAACCGTCTCAGAGAGAAAAGCGGCCAATGTGACGATCTGGCTTTAAGTCGATTCGATAACAAAAGACGATAACGGACGGATTTCTCATGTTTTTACTACATATGAACCCTTTATCACATTCTCCCGTGCAACGCGGCTGCTAGTCCTCCTTTCATGCAAAATCTTAAGGTCCTAGGTCATGTCCAAGCCACCAAAGCCGGCTAAAAAGTGAATAATCGACAACTAAAACTTGAATTGTACTACTTCTTACTGGCTATTGCTTCAACTTAGAAGCTTCTTCTGTGTTCTACTATGGTGCTTTTAGTGTCTCCGCATACCGCACCACGCGACATAGCTTTGCAGACGATAAATGTAACCGTCTCAGAGAGAAAAGCGGCCAATGTGACGATCTGGCTTTAAGTCGATTCGGTAACAAATGACGAAAACGGACGGATTTCTCAGGTTTTTACTACATATGAACACTTTTCACATTCTCCCGTGCAACACGGCTGCAAGTCCTCCTTTCATGTAAAATCTTAAGGTCCTAGGTCATGTCCAAGCCACCAAAGCCGGCTAAAAAGTGAGTAATCGACCATTAAAACTTGAATTGTACTACTTCTTACTGGCTATTACTTCAACTTAGAAGCTTCTTCTGTGTTCTACTATGGTGCATTTAGTGTCTCTGCATACCGCAGCACGCGACATAGCTTTGCAGACGATAAATGTAATGGTCTCAGAGAGAAAAGCGGCCAATGTGACGATCTGGCTTTAAGTCGATTCGATAACAAATGACGATAACGGACGGATTTCTCAGGTTTTTACTACATATGAACCCTTTATCACATTCTCCCGTGCAACGCGGCTGCTAGTCCTCCTTTCATGCAATATCTTAAGGTCCTTGGTTATGTCCAAGCCACCAAAGCTGGCTAAAAAGTGAATAATCGACAACTAAAACTTGAATTGTACTACTTCTTACTGGCTATTGCTTCAACTTAGAAGCTTCTTCTGTGTTCTACAATGGTGCTTTTAGTGTCTCCGTATACCGCAGCACGCGACATAGCTTTGCAGACGATAAATGTAACCGATTCAGAGAGAAGAGCGGCCAATGTGACGATTTGGCTTTAAGTCGATTCCATAACAAATGACGAAAACGGACGGATTTCTCAGGTTTTTACTACATATGAACCCTTTTCACATTCTCCCGTGCAACGCGGCTGCTAGTCCTCCTTTCATGCAAAATCTTAAGATTCCATTTTATGTCCAAGGCACCAAAGCCGGCCAAAAATCAATAATCGATAACCAAAACTTGAATTGTACTGCTTCTTACTGGCTATTGCTTCAACTTAGAAGCTTCTTCTGTGTTCTACTATAGTGCTTTTAGTGTCTCCGCATACCGCAGCACGCGACATAGCTTTGCAGACGATAAATGTAACCGTCTCAGAGAGAAAAGCGGCCAATGTGACGATCTGGCTTTAAGTCGATTCGATAACAAATGACGAAAACGGACTGATTTCTCAGGTTTTTACTTTTCACATTCTCCCGTGCAACGGGGCTGCTAGTCCTCCTTTCATGCAAAATCTTAACGTTCCACCTCATGTCCAAGGCACCAAAACCCCCTAAAAATCAATAATCGATAACCAAAACTTGAATTGTACTGCTTCTTACTGGCTATTGCTTCAACTTAGAAGATTCTTCTGTGTTCAACTATGGTGCTTTTAGAATCTCCGCATACCGCAGCACGCGACATAGCTTTGCAGACGATAAATGTAACCGTCTCAGAGAGAAAAGCGGCCAATGTGACGATCTGGCTTTAAGTCGATTCGATAACAAATGACGAAAACGGACTGATTTCTCAGGTTTTTACTTTTCACATTCTCCCGTGCAACGGGGCTGCTAGTCCTCCTTTCATGCAAAATCTTAACGTTCCACCTCATGTCCAAGGCACCAAAACCCCCTAAAAATCAATAATCGATAACCAAAACTTGAATTGTACTGCTTCTTACTGGCTATTGCTTCAACTTAGAAGATTCTTCTGTGTTCTACTATGGTGCTTTTAGTGTCTCCGCATACCGCAGCACGCGACATAGCTTTGAAGACGAAAAATGTATCCGTCTCAGAGAGAAAAGCGGCCAATGTGACGATCTGGCTTTAAGTCGATTCGATAACAAATGACGAAAACGGACGGATTTCTCAGGCTTTTACTACATATGAACCCTTTTCATATTCTCCCGTGCAACGCGGCTTCTAGTCCTACTTTCAGGGATAATCCTAAGGTCCTAGGTCATGTCCAAGCCACCAAAGCCGGCTAAAATGTGAATACTCGTCAACTAAAACTTGAATTGTACTACTTCTTACTCGCTATTGCTTCAACTTAGAAGCTTCTTCTGTGTTCTACTATGGTGCTTTTAGTGTCTCCGCATACCGCACCACGCGACATAGCTTTGCAGACGATAAATGTAACCGTCTCAGAGAGAAAAGCGGCCAATGTGACGATCTGGCTTTAAGTCGATTCGGTAACAAATGACGAAAACGGACGGATTTCTCAGGTTTTTACTACATATGAACACTTTTCACATTCTCCCGTGCAACACGGCTGCAAGTCCTCCTTTCATGTAAAATCTTAAGGTCCTAGGTCATGTCCAAGCCACCAAAGCCGGCTAAAAAGTGAGTAATCGACAACTAAAACTTGAATTGTACTACTTCTTACTGCCTATTACTTCAACTTAGAAGCTTCTTCTGTGTTCAACTATGGTGCTTTTAGAGTCTCCGCATACCGCAGCACGGGACATAGCTTTGCAGACGAAAAATGTAACCGTCTCAGAGAGAAGAGCGGCCAATGTGACGATCTGGCTTTAAGTCGATTCGATAACAAATGACGAAAACGGACTGATTTCTCTGGTTTTTACTTTTCACATTCTCCCGTACCACGCGGCTGCTAGTCATCCTTTCATGCAAAATCTTAACGTTCTACCTCATGTCCAAGGCACCAAAGCCCCCTAAAAATCAATAATCGATAACAGAAACTTGAATTGTACTGACTCTTACTGGCTATTGCTTCAACTTAGAAGATTCTTCTGTGTTCTACTATGGTGCTTTTAGTGTCTCCGCATACCGCAGCACGCGACATAGCTTTGCAGACGAAAAATGTAACCGTCTCAGAGAGAAAAGCGGCCAATGTGACGATCTGGCTTTAAGTCGATTCGATAACAAATGACGAGAACGGACGGATTTCTCAGGTTTTTACTTTTCACATTCTCCCGTGCAACGGGGCTGCTAGTCCCCCTTTCATGCAAAATCTTAACGTTCCACCTCATGTCCAAGGCACCAAAGCCCCCTAAAAATCAATAATCGATAACAAAAACTTGAATTGTACTGCTTCTTACTGGCTATTGCTTCAACTTAGAAGATTCTTCTGTGTTCTACTATGGTGCTTTTAGTGTCTCCGCATACCGCAGCACGCGACATAGCTTTGCAGACGAAAAATGTAACCGTCTCAGAGAGAAAAGCGGCCAATGTGACGATCTGGCTTTAAGTCGATTCGATAACAAATGACGAAAACGGACGGATTTCTCAGGTTTTTACTACATATGAACCCTTTTCATATTCTCCCGTGCAACGCGGCTTCTAATCCTCCTTTCAGGCAAAATCTTAACGTCCTAGGTCATGTCCAAGCCACCAAAGCCGGCTAAAAATCAATAATCGATAACCAAAACTTGAATTGTACTGCTTCTTACTGACTATTGCTTCAGCTTAGAAGCTTCTTATGTGTTCTACTATGGTGCTTTTAGAGTTTCCGCATACCGCAGCACGCGACATAGCTTTGCAGACGATAAATGTAACCGTCTCAGAGAGAAAAGCGGCCAATGTGACGATCTGGCTTTAAGTCGATTCGATAACAAATGACGAAAACGGACGGATTTCTCAGGTTTTTACTACACATGAAACCTTTTCTCATTCTCCCGTGCAACGCGGCTGCTAGTCCTCCTTTCATGCAAAATCCTAAGGATTCTACCTCATGTCCAAGGCACCAAAGTCGGCTAAAAATCAATAATCGATAACCAAAACTTGAACTGTACTGCTTCTTACTGGCGATTCCTTCAACTTAGAAGCTTCTTCTGTGTTCTACTATGATGCTTTTAGAGTCTCCGCATACCGCAGCACGGGACATAGCTTTGCAGACGATAAATGTAACCGTCTCAGAGAGAAAAGCGGCCAATGTGACGATCTGGCTTTAAGTCGATTCGATAACAAATGACGAAAACGGACTGATTTCTCAGGTTTTTACTTTTCACATTCTCCCGTGCAACGGGGCTGCTAGTCCTCCTTTCATGCAAAATCTTAAGTTTCCACCTTATGTCCAAAGCACCAAGGCCGGCTACAAATCAATAATCGATAAACAAAACTTGAATTGTACTGCTTCTTACTGGCTATTGCTTCAACTTAGAAGCTTCTTCTGTGTTCTACTATGGTGCTTTTAGGGTCTCCGCATACCGCACCACGCGACATAGCTTTGCAGACGATAAATGTATCCGTCTCAGAGAGAAAAGCGGCCAATGTGACGATCTGGCTTTAAGTTGATTCGATAACGAATGACGATAACGGACGGATTTCTCAGGTTTTTACTACATATGAACCCTTTATCACATTCTCCCGTGCAACGCGGCTGCTAGTCATCCTTTCATGCAAAATCTTACGGTCCTAGGTCATGTCCAAGCCACCAAAGCCGTCTAAAAAGTGAATAATCGACACCTAAAACTTGAATTGTACTACTTCTTACTGGCTATTGCTTCAACGTAGAAGCTTCTTCTGTGTTCTACTATGGTGCTTTCAGGGTCTCCGCATACCGCACCACGCGACATAGCTTTGCAGACGATAAATGTATCCGTCTCAGAGAGAAAAGCGGCCAATGTGACGATCTGGCTTTAAGTTGATTCGATAACGAATGACGATAACGGACGGATTTCTCAGGTTTTTACTACATATGAACCCTTTATCACATTCTCCCGTGCAACGCGGCTGCTAGTCCTCCTTTCATGCGAAATCTTATGGTCCTAGGTTATGTCCAAGCCACCAAAGCTGGCTAAAAAGTGAATAATCGACAACTAAAACTTGAATTGTACTACTTCTTACTGGCTATTGCTTCAACTTAGAAGCTTATTCTGTGTTCTACTATGATGCTATTAGTGTCTCCGTATACCGCAGCACGCGACATAGCTTTGCATACCATAAATGTAACCGATTCAGAGAGAAGAGCGGCCAATGTGACGGTCTGGCTTTAAGTCGATTCCAAAACAAATGACGAAAACGGACGGATTTCTCAGATTTTTACTACATATGAACCCTTTTCACATTCTCCCGTGCAACGCGGCTGCTAGTCCTCCTTTCATGCATAATCTTAAGGTTCCACCTCATGTCTATGGCACCAAAGCCGGCTAAAAATCAATTTTCGATAACCAAAACTTGAATTGTACGGCTTCTTACTGGCTATTGCTTCAAATTAGAAGCTTCTTCTGTGTTCTGCTATGGTGCTTTTAGAATCTCCGCATACCGCAGCACGCGACATAGCTTTGCAGACGATAAATGTAACCGTCTCAGAGAGAAAAGCGGCCAATGTGACGATCTGGCTTTAAGTCGATTCGATAACGAATGACGAAAACGGACTGATTTCTCAGGTTTTTACTTTTCACATTCTCCCGTGCAACTGGACTGCTAGTCCTCCTTTCATGCAAAATCTTAACGTTCCACCTCATGTCCAAGGCACCAAAGCCCCCTAAAAATCAATAATCGATAACCTAAACTTGAATTGTACTGCTTCTTACTTACTATTGCTTCAACTTAGAGGATTCTTCTGTGTTCTACTATGGTGCTTTTAGTGTCTCCGCATACCGCAGCACGCGACATAGCTTTGCAGACGAAAAATGTATCCGTCTCAGAGAGAAAAGCGGCCAATGTGACGATCTGGCTTTAAGTCGATTCGATAACAAATGACGAAAACGGACGGATTTCTCAGGTTTTTACTACATATGAAACCTTTTCATATTCTCCCGTGCAACGCTTCTGCTAGTCCTCCTTTCATGTAAAATCTTAAGGTCCTAGGTCATGTCCAAGCAACCAAAGCCGGCTAAAAATCAATAATCGATAACCAAAACTTGTATTGTACTGCTTCTTACTGACTATTGCTTCAACTTAGAAGCTTCTTATGTGTTCTACTATGGTTCTTTTAGAGTTTCCGCATACCGCAGCACGCGACATAGCTTTGCAGACTATAAATGTAACCGTCTCAGAGAGAAAAGCGGCCAATGTGACGATCTGGCTTTAAGTCGATTCGATAACAAATGACGAAAACGGACTGATTTCTCAGGTTTTTACTTTTCACATTCTCCCGTGCAACGGGGCTGCTAGTCCTCCTTTCATGCAAAATCTTAAGGTTCCACCTTATGTCCATAGTAACAAGGCCGGCTAAAAATCAATAATCGATAACCAAAACTTGAATTGTACTGCTTCTTACTGGCTATTGCTTCAACTTAGAAGCTTCTTCTGTGTTTTACTATGGTGCTTTTAGTGTCTCCGCATACCGCAGCACGCGACATAGCTTTGCAGGCGATAAAAGTAACCGTCCCAGAGAGAAGAGCGGCCAATGTGACGATCTGGCTTTAAGTCGATTCGATAACAAATGACGAAAACGGACGGATTTCTCAGGTTCTTACTACATATGAACCCTTTTCACATTCTCCCGTGCAACGCGGCTGCTAGTCCTCCTTTCATGCAAAATCTTAAGATTCCACCTTATGTCCAAGACACCAAAGCCGGCCAAAAATCAATAATCGATAACCAAAACTTGAATTGTACTGCTTCTTACTGGCTATTGCTTCAACTTAGAAGCTTCTTCTGTGTTCTACTATGGTGCTTTTAGTGTCTCCGTATACCGCAGCACGCGACATAGCTTTGCAGACGATAAATGTAACCGATTCAGAGAGAAGAGCGGCCAATGTGACGATTTGGCTTTAAGTCGATTCCATAACAAATCACGAAAACGGACGGATTTCTCAGGTTTTTACTACATATGAACCCTTTTCACATTCTCCCGTGCAACGCGGCTGCTAGTCCTCCTTTCATGCAAAATCTTAAGATTCCACCTTGTGTCCAAGACACCAAAGCCGGCCAAAAATCAATAATCGATAACCAAAACTTGAATTGTACTGCTTCTTACTGGCTATTGCTTCAACTTAGAAGCTTCTTCTGTGTTCTACTATGGTGCTTTTAGTGTCTCCGTATACCGCAGCACGCGACATAGCTTTGCAGACGATAAATGTAACCGATTCAGAGAGAAGAGCGGCCAATGTGACGATTTGGCTTTAAGTCGATTCCATAACAAATCACGAAAACGGACGGATTTCTCAGGTTTTTACTACATATGAACCCTTTTCACATTCTCCCGTGCAACGCGGCTGCTAGTCCTCCTTTCATGCAAAATCTTAAGATTCCACCTTGTGTCCAAGACACCAAAGCCGGCCAAAAATCAATAATCGATAACCAAAACTTGAATTGTACTGCTTCTTACTGGCTATTGCTTCAACTTAGAAGCTTCTTCTGTGTTCTACTATAGTGCTTTTAGTGTCTCCGCATACCGCAGCACGCGACATAGCTTTGCAGACGATAAATGTAACCGTCTCAGAGAGAAAAGCGGCCAATGTGACGATCTGGCTTTAAGTCGATTCGATAACAAATGACGAAAACGGACGGATTTCTCAGGTTTTTACTAGATATGAACCCTCTTCACATTCTCCCGTGCAACGCGGCTGCTAGTCCTCCTTTCATGCATAATCTTAAGGTTCCACCTCATGTCCATGGCACCAAAGCCGGCTAAAAATCAATTTTCGATAACCAAAAACTTGAATTGTACGGCTTCTTACTGGCTATTGCTTCAAATTAGAAGCTTCTTCTGTGTTCTGCTATGGTGCTTTTAGAATCTCCGCATACCGCAGCACGCGACATAGCTTTGCAGACGATAAATGTAACCGTCTCAGAGAGAAAAGCGGCCAATGTGACGATCTGGCTTTAAGTCGATTCGATAACAAATGACGAAAACGGACTGATTTCTCAGGTTTTTACTTTTCACATTCTCCCGTGCAACGGGGCTGCTAGTCCTCCTTTCATGCAAAATCTTAACGTTCTACCTCATGTCCAAGGCACCAAAACCCCCTAAAAATCAATAATCGATAACCAAAACTTGAATTGTACTGCTTCTTACTGGCTATTGCTTCAACTTAGAAGATTCTTCTGTGTTCTACTATGGTGCTTTTAGTGTCTCCGCATACCGCAGCACGCGACATAGCTTTGAAGACGAAAAATGTATCCGTCTCAGAGAGAAAAGCGGCCAATGTGACGATCTGGCTTTAAGTCGATTCGATAACAAATGACGAAAACGGACGGATTTCTCAGGCTTTTACTACATATGAACCCTTTTCATATTCTCCCGTGCAACGCGGCTTCTAGTCCTACTTTCAGGGATAATCCTAAGGTCCTAGGTCATGTCCAAGCCACCAAAGCCGGCTAAAATGTGAATACTCGTCAACTAAAACTTGAATTGTACTACTTCTTACTCGCTATTGCTTCAACTTAGAAGCTTCTTCTGTGTTCTACTATGGTGCTTTTAGTGTCTCCGCATACCGCACCACGCGACATAGCTTTGCAGACGATAAATGTAACCGTCTCAGAGAGAAAAGCGGCCAATGTGACGATCTGGCTTTAAGTCGATTCGGTAACAAATGACGAAAACGGACGGATTTCTCAGGTTTTTACTACATATGAACACTTTTCACATTCTCCCGTGCAACACGGCTGCAAGTCCTCCTTTCATGTAAAATCTTAAGGTCCTAGGTCATGTCCAAGCCACCAAAGCCGGCTAAAAAGTGAGTAATCGACAACTAAAACTTGAATTGTACTACTTCTTACTGCCTATTACTTCAACTTAGAAGCTTCTTCTGTGTTCAACTATGGTGCTTTTAGAGTCTCCGCATACCGCAGCACGGGACATAGCTTTGCAGACGAAAAATGTAACCGTCTCAGAGAGAAGAGCGGCCAATGTGACGATCTGGCTTTAAGTCGATTCGATAACAAATGACGAAAACGGACTGATTTCTCTGGTTTTTACTTTTCACATTCTCCCGTTCCACGCGGCTGCTAGTCCTCCTTTCATGCAAAATCTTAACGTTCTACCTCATGTCCAAGGCACCAAAGCCCCCTAAAAATCAATAATCGATAACAGAAACTTGAATTGTACTGACTCTTACTGGCTATTGCTTCAACTTAGAAGATTCTTCTGTGTTCTACTATGGTGCTTTTAGTGTCTCCGCATACCGCAGCACGCGACATAGCTTTGCAGACGAAAAATGTAACCGTCTCAGAGAGAAAAGCGGCTAATGTGACGATCTGGCTTTAAGTCGATTCGATAACAAATGACGAAAACGGACGGATTTCTCAGGTTTTTACTTTTCACATTCTCCCGTGCAACGGGGCTGCTAGTCCCCCTTTCATGCAAAATCTTAACGTTCCACCTCATGTCCAAGGCACCAAAGCCCCCTAAAAATCAATAATCGATAACCAAAACTTGAATTGTACTGCTTGTTACTGGCTATTGCTTCATTTTATAAGATTCTTCTGTGTTCTACTATGGTGCTTTTAGTGTCTCCGCATACCGCAGCACGCGACATAGCTTTGCAGACGAAAAATGTAACCGTCTCAGAGGGAAAGGCGGCCAATGTGACGATCTGGCTTTAAGTCGATTCGATAACAAATGACGAAAACGGACGGATTTCTCAGGTTTTTACTACATATGAACCCTTTTCATATTCTCCCGTGCAACACGGCTTCTAATCCTCCTTTCAGGCAAAATCTTAACGTCCTAGGTCATGTCCAAGCCACCAAAGCCGGCTAAAAATCAATAATCGATAACCAAAACTTGAATTGTACTGCTTCTTACTGACTATTGCTTCAGCTTAAAAGCTTCTTATGTGTTCTACTATGGTGCTTTTAGAGTTTCCGCATACCGCAGCACGCGACATAGCTTTGCAGACGATAAATGTAACCGTCTCAGAGAGAAAAGCGGCCAATGTGACGATCTGGCTTTAAGTCGATTCGATAACAAATGACGAAAACGGACGGATTTCTCAGGTTTTTACTACACATGAAACCTTTTCTCATTCTCCCGTGCAACGTGGCTACTAGTCCTCCTTTCATGCAAAATCCTAAGGATTCTACCTCATGTCCAAGGCACCAAAGTCGGCTAAAAATCTATAATCGATAACCAAAACTTGAATTGTACTGCTTCTTACTGGCGATTCCTTCAACTTAGAAGCTTCTTCTGTGTTCTACTATGGTGCTTTTAATGTCTCCGCATACCGCAGCACGCGACATAGCTTTGCAGACGATAAATGTAACCGTCTCAGAGAAAAAAGCGGCCAATGTGACGATCTGGCTTTAAGTCGATTCGATAACAAATAACGATTACGGACGGATTTCTCATGTTTTTACTACATATGAACCCTTTATCACATTCTCCCGTGCAACGCGGCTGCTAGTCATCCTTTCATGCAAAATCTTACGGTCCTAGGTCATGTCCAAGCCACCAAAGCCGTCTAAAAAGTGAATAATCGACAACTAAAACTTGAATTGTACTACTTCTTACTGGCTATTGCTTCAACTTAGAAGCTTCTTCTGTGTTCTACTATGGTGCTTTTAGGGTCTCCGCATACCGCACCACGCGACATAGCTTTGCAGACGATAAATGTATCCGTCTCAGAGAGAAAAGCGGCCAATGTGACGATCTGGCTTTAAGTTGATTCGATAACGAATGACGATAACGGACGGATTTCTCAGGTTTTTACTACATATGAACCCTTTATCACATTCTCCCGTGCAACGCGGCTGCTAGTCCTCCTTTCATGCAAAATCTTATGGTCCTAGGTTATGTCCAAGCCACCAAAGCTGGCTAAAAAGTGAATAATCGACAACTAAAACTAGAATTGTACTACTTCTTACTGGCTATTGCTTCAACTTAGAAGCTTATTCTGTGTTCTACTATGGTGCTATTAGTGTCTCCGTATACCGCAGCACGCGACATAGCTTTGCATACGATAAATATAACCGATTCAGAGAGAAGAGCGGCCAATGTGACGATCTGGCTTTAAGTCGATTCCAAAACAAATGACGAAAACGGACGGATTTCTCAGATTTTTACTACATATGAACCCTTTTCACATTCTCCCGTGCAACGCGGCTGCTAGTCCTCCTTTCATGCATAATCTTAAGGTTCCACCTCATGTCTATGGCACCAAAGCCGGCTAAAAATCAATTTTCGATAACCAAAACTTGAATTGTACGGCTTCTTACTGGCTATTGCTTCAAATTAGAAGCTTCTTCTGTGTTCTGCTATGGTGCTTTTAGAATCTCCGCATACCGCAGCACGCGACATAGCTTTGCAGACGATAAATGTAACCGTCTCAGAGAGAAAAGCGGCCAATGTGACGATCTGGCTTTAAGTCGATTCGATAACGAATGACGAAAACGGACTGATTTCTCAGGTTTTTACTTTTCACATTCTCCCGTGCAACCGGACTGCTAGTCCTCCTTTCATGCAAAATCTCAACGTTCCACCTCATGTCCAAGGCACCAAAGCCCCCTAAAAATCAATAATCGATAACCTAAACTTGAATTGTACTGCTTCTTACTTACTATTGCTTCCACTTAGAAGATTCTTCTGTGTTCTACTATGGTGCTTTTAGTGTCTCCGCATACCGCAGCACGCGACATAGCTTTGCAGACGAAAAATGTATCCGTCTCAGAGAGAAAAGCGGCCAATGTGACGATCTGGCTTTAAGTCGATTCGATAACAAATGACGAAAACGGACGGATTTCTCAGGTTTTTACTACATATGAAACCTTTTCATATTCTCCCGTGCAACGCGGCTGCTAGTCCTCCTTTCATGTAAAATCTTAAGGTCCTAGGTCATGTCCAAGCCACCAAAGCCGGCTAAAAATCAATAATCGATAACCAAAACTTGTATTGTACTGCTTCTTACTGACTATTGCTTCAACTTAGAAGCTTCTTATGTGTTCTACTATGGTACTTTTAGAGTTTCCGCATACCGCAGCACGCGACATAGCTTTGCAGACTATAAATGTAACCGTCTCAGAGAGAAAAGCGGCCAATGTGACGATCTGGCTTTAAGTCGAATCGATAACAAATGACGAAAACGGACTGATTTCTCAGGTTTTTACTTTTCACATTCTCCCGTGCAACGGGGCTGCTAGTCCTCCTTTCATGCAAAATCTTAAGGTTCCACCTTATGTCCATAGTAACAAGGCCGGCAAAAATCAATAATCGATAACCAAAACTTGAATTGTACTGCTTCTTACTGGCTATTGCTTCAACTTAGAAGCTTCTTCTGTGTTTTACTATGGTGCTTTTAGTGTCTCCGCATACCGCAGCACGCGACATAGCTTTGCAGGCGATAAAAGTAACCGTCTCAGAGAGAAGAGCGGCCAATGTGACGATCTGGCTTTAAGTCGATTCGATAACAAATGACGAAAACGGACGGATTTGTCAGGTTGTTACTACATATGAACACTTTTCACATTCTCCCGTTCCACGCGGCTGCTAGTCCCCCTTTCATGCAAAATCTTAACGTTCCACCTCATGTCCAAGGCACCAAAGCCCCCTAAAAATCAATAATCGATAACCAAAACTTGAATTGTACTGCTTGTTACTGGCTATTGCTTCATTTTATAAGATTCTTCTGTGTTCTACTATGGTGCTTTTAGTGTCTCCGCATACCGCAGCACGCGACATAGCTTTGCAGACGAAAAATGTAACCGTCTCAGAGGGAAAGGCGGCCAATGTGACGATCTGGCTTTAAGTCGATTCGATAACAAATGACGAAAACGGACGGATTTCTCAGGTTTTTACTACATATGAACCCTTTTCATATTCTCCCGTGCAACGCGGCTTCTAATCCTCCTTTCAGGCAAAATCTTAACGTCCTAGGTCATGTCCAAGCCACCAAAGCCGGCTAAAAATCAATAATCGATAACCAAAACTTGAATTGTACTGCTTCTTACTGACTATTGTTTCAGCTTAAAAGCTTCTTATGTGTTCTACTATGGTGCTTTTAGAGTTTCCGCATACCGCAGCACGCGACATAGCTTTGCAGACGATAAATGTAACCGTCTCAGAGAGAAAAGCGGCCAATGTGACGATCTGGCTTTAAGTCGATTCGATAACAAATGACGAAAACGGACGGATTTCTCAGGTTTTTACTACACATGAAACCTTTTCTCATTCTCCCGTGCAACGTGGCTACTAGTCCTCCTTTCATGCAAAATCCTAAGGATTCTACCTCATGTCCAAGGCACCAAAGTCGGCTAAAAATCTATAATCGATAACCAAAACTTGAATTGTACTGCTTCTTACTGGCGATTCCTTCAACTTAGAAGCTTCTTCTGTGTTCTACTATGGTGCTTTTAATGTCTCCGCATACCGCAGCACGCGACATAGCTTTGCAGACGATAAATGTAACCGTCTCAGAGAAAAAAGCGGCCAATGTGACGATCTGGCTTTAAGTCGATTCGATAACAAATAACGATTACGGACGGATTTCTCATGTTTTTACTACATATGAACCCTTTATCACATTCTCCCGTGCAACGCGGCTGCTAGTCATCCTTTCATGCAAAATCTTACGGTCCTAGGTCATGTCCAAGCCACCAAAGCCGTCTAAAAAGTGAATAATCGACAACTAAAACTTGAATTGTACTACTTCTTACTGGCTATTGCTTCAACTTAGAAGCTTCTTCTGTGTTCTACTATGGTGCTTTTAGGGTCTCCGCATACCGCACCACGCGACATAGCTTTGCAGACGATAAATGTATCCGTCTCAGAGAGAAAAGCGGCCAATGTGACGATCTGGCTTTAAGTTGATTCGATAACGAATGACGATAACGGACGGATTTCTCAGGTTTTTACTACATATGAACCCTTTATCACATTCTCCCGTGCAACGCGGCTGCTAGTCCTCCTTTCATGCAAAATCGTATGGTCCTAGGTTATGTCCAAGCCACCAAAGCTGGCTAAAAAGTGAATAATCGACAACTAAAACTAGAATTGTACTACTTCTTACTGGCTATTGCTTCAACTTAGAAGCTTATTCTGTGTTCTACTATGGTGCTATTAGTGTCTCCGTATACCGCAGCACGCGACATAGCTTTGCATACGATAAATATAACCGATTCAGAGAGAAGAGCGGCCAATGTGACGATCTGGCTTTAAGTCGATTCCAAAACAAATGACGAAAACGGACGGATTTCTCAGATTTTTACTACATATGAACCCTTTTCACATTCTCCCGTGCAACGCGGCTGCTAGTCCTCCTTTCATGCATAATCTTAAGGTTCCACCTCATGTCTATGGCACCAAAGCCGGCTAAAAATCAATTTTCGATAACCAAAACTTGAATTGTACGGCTTCTTACTGGCTATTGCTTCAAATTAGAAGCTTCTTCTGTGTTCTGCTATGGTGCTTTTAGAATCTCCGCATACCGCAGCACGCGACATAGCTTTGCAGACGATAAATGTAACCGTCTCAGAGAGAAAAGCGGCCAATGTGACGATCTGGCTTTAAGTCGATTCGATAACGAATGACGAAAACGGACTGATCTCTCAGGTTTTTACTTTTCACATTCTCCCGTGCAACCGGACTGCTAGTCCTCCTTTCATGCAAAATCTCAACGTTCCACCTCATGTCCAAGGCACCAAAGCCCCCTAAAAATCAATAATCGATAACCTAAACTTGAATTGTACTGCTTCTTACTTACTATTGCTTCCACTTAGAAGATTCTTCTGTGTTCTACTATGGTGCTTTTAGTGTCTCCGCATACCGCAGCACGCGACATAGCTTTGCAGACGAAAAATGTATCCGTCTCAGAGAGAAAAGCGGCCAATGTGACGATCTGGCTTTAAGTCGATTCGATAACAAATGACGAAAACGGACGGATTTCTCAGGTTTTTACTACATATGAAACCTTTTCATATTCTCCCGTGCAACGCGGCTGCTAGTCCTCCTTTCATGTAAAATCTTAAGGTCCTAGGTCATGTCCAAGCCACCAAAGCCGGCTAAAAATCAATAATCGATAACCAAAACTTGTATTGTACTGCTTCTTACTGACTATTGCTTCAACTTAGAAGCTTCTTATGTGTTCTACTATGGTTCTTTTAGAGTTTCCGCATACCGCAGCACGCGACATAGCTTTGCAGACTATAAATGTAACCGTCTCAGAGAGAAAAGCGGCCAATGTGACGATCTGGCTTTAAGTCGATTCGATAACAAATGACGAAAACGGACTGATTTCTCAGGTTTTTACTTTTCACATTCTCCCGTGCAACGGGGCTGCTAGTCCTCCTTTCATGCAAAATCTTAAGGTTCCACCTTATGTCCATAGTAACAAGGCCGGCTAAAAATCAATAATCGATAACCAAAACTTGAATTGTACTGCTTCTTACTGGCTATTGCTTCAACTTAGAAGCTTCTTCTGTGTTTTACTATGGTGCTTTTAGTGTCTCCGCATACCGCAGCACGCGACATAGCTTTGCAGACGAAAAATGTATCCGTCTCAGAGAGAAAAGCGGCCAATGTGACGATCTGGCTTTAAGTCGATTCGATAACAAATGACGAAAACGGACGGATTTCTCAGGTTTTTACTACATATGAACACTTTTCACATTCTCCCGTGCAACACGGCTGCAAGTCCTCCTTTGATGCAAAATTTTAAGGTCCTAGGTCATGTCCAAGCCACCAAAGCCGGCTAAAAAGTGAGTAATCGACAACTAAAACTTGAATTGTACTACTTCTTACTGGCTATTACTTCAACTTAGAAGCTTCTTCTGTGTTCTACTATGGTGCATTTAGTGCCTCTGCATACCGCAGCACGCGACATAGCTTTGCAAACGATAAATGTAATGGCCTCAGAGAGAAAACCGGCCAATGTGACGATCTGGCTTTAAGTCGATTCGATAACAAATGACAATAACGGACGGATTTCTCAGGTTTTTACTACATATGAACCCTTTATCACATTCTCCCGTGCAACGCGGCTGCTAGTCCTCCTTTTATGCGAAATCTTAACGTTCCACCTCATGTCCAAGGCACCAAAGCCCCCTAAAAATCAATAATCGATAACCAAAACTTGAATTGGACTGCTTCTTACTGGCTATTTCTTCAACTTAGAAGAATCTTCTGTGCTCTACTATGGTGCTTTTAGTGTCTCCGCATACCGCAGCACGCGACATAGCTTTGCAGACGAAAAATGTAAACGTCTCAGAGAGAAAAGCGGCCAATGTGACGATCTGGCTTTAAGTCGATTCAATAACAAATGACGAAAACGGACGGATATTTCAGGTTTTTACTACATATGAAACCTTTTCATATTCTCCCGTGCAACGCGGCTTCTAGTCCTACTTTCAGGCATAATCATAAGGTCCTAGGTCATGTCCAAGCCACCAAAGCCGGCTAAAAATCAATAATCGATAACCAAAACTTGAACTGTACTGCTTCTTACTGACTATTGCTTCAACTTAGAAGATTCTTATGTGTTCTACTATGGTTCTTTTAGAGTTTCCGCATACCGCAGCACGCGACATAGCTTTGCAGACTATAAATGTAACCGTCTCAGAGAGAAAAGCGGCCAATGTGACGATCTGGCTTTAAGTCGATTCGATAACAAATGACGAAAATGGACGGATTTCTCAGGTTTTTACTTTTCACATTCTCCCGTGCAGCACTGCTGCAAGTCCTCCTTTCATGCAAAATTTTAAGGTCCTAGGTCATGTCCAAGCCACCAAAGCCGGCTAAAAATCAATAATCAATTACCAAAACTTGAATGGTACTGCTTCTTACTGACTATTGCTTCAACATAGAAGCTTCTTATGTGTTCTACTATGGTGCTTTTAGTGTCTCCGCATACCGCAGCACGCGACAGAGCTTTGCAGATGATAAATGTAACCGTCTCTGAGAGAAAAGCGGCCAATGGGACGATCTGGCTTTAAGTCGATTCGATAACAAATGACGAAAACGGACGGATTTCTCAGGTTTTTTTTACATATGAACACTTTTCACATTCTCCCGTGCAACACGGCTGCAAGTCCTCCTTTCAGGCAAAATCTTAAGGTCATAGGTCATGTCCAAGCCACCAAAGCCGGCTAAAAAGTGAATAATCGACGCCTAAAACTTGAATTGTACTACTTCTTACTGGCTATTACTTCAACTTAGAAGCTTCTTCTGTGTTCTACTATGGTGCTTTTAGTGTCTCCGCATACCGCAGCACGCGACATAGCTTTGCAGACGATAAATGTAACCGTCTCAAAGAGAAAAGCGGCCAATGTGACGATCTGGCTTTAAGTCGATTCGATAACAAATGACGAAAACGGACGGATTTCTCAGGTTTTTACTACATATGAACCCTTTTCACATACTCCCGTGCAACGCAGCTGCTATTCCTCCTTTCATGCAATATCTTAGGTTCCACCTTATGTCCAAGGCACCAAAGCTGGCTAAAAATCAATAATCGATAACCAAAACTTGAATTGTACTGCTTGTTAAGGCTATTGCTTCAACTTAGAAGCTTCTTCTGTGTTCTACTATGGTGCTTTTGGTGTCTCCGCATACCGCAGCACGCGACATTGCTTTGCAGACGATAAAAGTAACCGTCTCAGAGAGAAAAGCGGCCAATGTGACGATCTGGCTTTAAGTCGAATCGATAACAAATGACGAAAACGGACTCATTTCTCAGGTGTTTACTATATATGATCACTTTTCACATTCTCCCTTGCAACGCGGCTGCTAGTCCTCCTTTCATGCAAAATCTTAAGGTCTTAGGTCATGTCCAAGCCACCAAAGCCGGCTAAAAAGTGAATAATCGACAACTAAAACTCCAATTGTACTACTTCTTACTGGCTATTAGTTCAACTTAGAAGTTCTCCTGTGTTCTACTATGGTGCTTTTAGTGCCTCCGCATACCGCAGCACCCGACATAGCTTTGCACACGATAAATGTAACCGATTCAGAGAGAAGAGCGCCCAATGTGACGATCTGGCTTTAAGTCGATTCGATAAAAAATGACGGAAACGGACGGATTTCTGAGGTTTTTACTACATATGAACCCTTTTCACATTCTCCCGTGCAACGCGGCTGCTAGTCCTCCTATAATGCAAAATCTTAAGATTCCACCTTATGTCCAAGGCACCAAAGACGGCCAAAGTTCAATAATCGATAACCAAAACTTGAATTGGACTGCTTCTTACTGCCTATTGCTTCAACTTAGAAGCTTCTTCTGTGTTCTACTATGGTGCTTTTAGTGTCTCCGCATACCGCAGCACGCGACATAGCTTTGCAGACGAAAAATGTAACCGTCTCAGAGAGAAAAGCGGCCAATGTGACGATCTTGCTTTACGTCGATTCGATAACAAATACCGAAAACGGACGGATTTCTCAGGTTTTTACTACATATGAAACCTTTTCTCATTCTCCCGTGCAACGCGGCTGCTAGTCCTCCTTTCATGTAAAATCTTAAGGTCCTAGGTCATGTCCAAGCCACCAAAGCCGGCTAAAAATCAATAATCGATAACCAAAACTTGTATTGTACTGCTTCTTACTGACTATTGCTTCAACTTAGAAGCTTCTTATGTGTTCTACTATGGTTCTTTTAGAGTTTCCGCATACCGCAGCACGCGACATAGCTTTGCAGACTATAAATGTAACCGTCTCAGAGAGAAAAGCGGCCAATGTGACGATCTGGCTTTAAGTCGATTCGATAACAAATGACGAAAACGGACTGATTTCTCAGGTTTTTACTTTTCACATTCTCCCGTGCAACGGGGCTGCTAGTCCTCCTTTCATGCAAAATCTTAAGGTTCCACCTTATGTCCATAGTAACAAGGCCGGCTAAAAATCAATAATCGATAACCAAAACTTGAATTGTACTGCTTCTTACTGGCTATTGCTTCAACTTAGAAGCTTCTTCTGTGTTTTACTATGGTGCTTTTAGTGTCTCCGCATACCGCAGCACGCGACATAGCTTTGCAGACGAAAAATGTATCCGTCTCAGAGAGAAAAGCGGCCAATGTGACGATCTGGCTTTAAGTCGATTCGATAACAAATGACGAAAACGGACGGATTTCTCAGGTTTTTACTACATATGAACACTTTTCACATTCTCCCGTGCAACACGGCTGCAAGTCCTCCTTTGATGCAAAATTTTAAGGTCCTAGGTCATGTCCAAGCCACCAAAGCCGGCTAAAAAGTGAGTAATCGACAACTAAAACTTGAATTGTACTACTTCTTACTGGCTATTACTTCAACTTAGAAGCTTCTTCTGTGTTCTACTATGGTGCATTTAGTGCCTCTGCATACCGCAGCACGCGACATAGCTTTGCAAACGATAAATGTAATGGCCTCAGAGAGAAAACCGGCCAATGTGACGATCTGGCTTTAAGTCGATTCGATAACAAATGACAATAACGGACGGATTTCTCAGGTTTTTACTACATATGAACCCTTTATCACATTCTCCCGTGCAACGCGGCTGCTAGTCCTCCTTTTATGCGAAATCTTAACGTTCCACCTCATGTCCAAGGCACCAAAGCCCCCTAAAAATCAATAATCGATAACCAAAACTTGAATTGGACTGCTTCTTACTGGCTATTTCTTCAACTTAGAAGAATCTTCTGTGCTCTACTATGGTGCTTTTAGTGTCTCCGCATACCGCAGCACGCGACATAGCTTTGCAGACGAAAAATGTAAACGTCTCAGAGAGAAAAGCGGCCAATGTGACGATCTGGCTTTAAGTCGATTCAATAACAAATGACGAAAACGGACGGATATTTCAGGTTTTTACTACATATGAAACCTTTTCATATTCTCCCGTGCAACGCGGCTTCTAGTCCTACTTTCAGGCATAATCATAAGGTCCTAGGTCATGTCCAAGCCACCAAAGCCGGCTAAAAATCAATAATCGATAACCAAAACTTGAACTGTACTGCTTCTTACTGACTATTGCTTCAACTTAGAAGATTCTTATGTGTTCTACTATGGTTCTTTTAGAGTTTCCGCATACCGCAGCACGCGACATAGCTTTGCAGACTATAAATGTAACCGTCTCAGAGAGAAAAGCGGCCAATGTGACGATCTGGCTTTAAGTCGATTCGATAACAAATGACGAAAATGGACGGATTTCTCAGGTTTTTACTTTTCACATTCTCCCGTGCAGCACTGCTGCAAGTCCTCCTTTCATGCAAAATTTTAAGGTCCTAGGTCATGTCCAAGCCACCAAAGCCGGCTAAAAATCAATAATCAATTACCAAAACTTGAATGGTACTGCTTCTTACTGACTATTGCTTCAACATAGAAGCTTCTTATGTGTTCTACTATGGTGCTTTTAGTGTCTCCGCATACCGCAGCACGCGACAGAGCTTTGCAGATGATAAATGTAACCGTCTCTGAGAGAAAAGCGGCCAATGGGACGATCTGGCTTTAAGTCGATTCGATAACAAATGACGAAAACGGACGGATTTCTCAGGTTTTTTTTACATATGAACACTTTTCACATTCTCCCGTGCAACACGGCTGCAAGTCCTCCTTTCAGGCAAAATCTTAAGGTCATAGGTCATGTCCAAGCCACCAAAGCCGGCTAAAAAGTGAATAATCGACGCCTAAAACTTGAATTGTACTACTTCTTACTGGCTATTACTTCAACTTAGAAGCTTCTTCTGTGTTCTACTATGGTGCTTTTAGTGTCTCCGCATACCGCAGCACGCGACATAGCTTTGCAGACGATAAATGTAACCGTCTCAAAGAGAAAAGCGGCCAATGTGACGATCTGGCTTTAAGTCGATTCGATAACAAATGACGAAAACGGACGGATTTCTCAGGTTTTTACTACATATGAACCCTTTTCACATACTCCCGTGCAACGCAGCTGCTATTCCTCCTTTCATGCAATATCTTAGGTTCCACCTTATGTCCAAGGCACCAAAGCTGGCTAAAAATCAATAATCGATAACCAAAACTTGAATTGTACTGCTTGTTAAGGCTATTGCTTCAACTTAGAAGCTTCTTCTGTGTTCTACTATGGTGCTTTTGGTGTCTCCGCATACCGCAGCACGCGACATTGCTTTGCAGACGATAAAAGTAACCGTCTCAGAGAGAAAAGCGGCCAATGTGACGATCTGGCTTTAAGTCGAATCGATAACAAATGACGAAAACGGACTCATTTCTCAGGTGTTTACTATATATGATCACTTTTCACATTCTCCCTTGCAACGCGGCTGCTAGTCCTCCTTTCATGCAAAATCTTAAGGTCTTAGGTCATGTCCAAGCCACCAAAGCCGGCTAAAAAGTGAATAATCGACAACTAAAACTCCAATTGTACTACTTCTTACTGGCTATTAGTTCAACTTAGAAGTTCTCCTGTGTTCTACTATGGTGCTTTTAGTGCCTCCGCATACCGCAGCACCCGACATAGCTTTGCACACGATAAATGTAACCGATTCAGAGAGAAGAGCGCCCAATGTGACGATCTGGCTTTAAGTCGATTCGATAAAAAATGACGGAAACGGACGGATTTCTGAGGTTTTTACTACATATGAACCCTTTTCACATTCTCCCGTGCAACGCGGCTGCTAGTCCTCCTATAATGCAAAATCTTAAGATTCCACCTTATGTCCAAGGCACCAAAGACGGCCAAAGTTCAATAATCGATAACCAAAACTTGAATTGGACTGCTTCTTACTGCCTATTGCTTCAACTTAGAAGCTTCTTCTGTGTTCTACTATGGTGCTTTTAGTGTCTCCGCATACCGCAGCACGCGACATAGCTTTGCAGACGAAAAATGTAACCGTCTCAGAGAGAAAAGCGGCCAATGTGACGATCTTGCTTTACGTCGATTCGATAACAAATACCGAAAACGGACGGATTTCTCAGGTTTTTACTACATATGAAACCTTTTCTCATTCTCCCGTGCAACGCGGCTGCTAGTCCTCCTTTCATGCAAAATCTTAAGGTCCTAAGTCATATCCAAGCCACCAAAGCCGGCTAAAATGTGAATAATCGACAACTAAAACTTGAATTGTACTACTTCTTACTGGCTATTGCTTCAACTTAGAAGCTTCTTCTGTGTTCTACTATGGTGCTTTTAGTGTCTCGGCATACCGCACCCAGCGACATAGCTTTGCAGACGATAAATGTAACCGTTTCAGAGAGAAGAGCGGCCAATGTGCGATCTGGCTTTAAGTCGATTCGATAACAAATGACGAAAACGGACGGATTTCTAAGAGTTTTTACTACATATGAATACTTTTCACATTCTCCCGTGCCACGCTGCTGCTAGTTCTCCTTTCATGCAAAATCTTAAGGTCCTAGCTCATGCCCAAAGCACCAAAAAAGGCTAAAAAGTCAATAATCGATAAATTAACGTGAATTGTACTACTTCTTACTGGGTATTACATCAACTTAGAAGCTTCATCTGTGTTCTACTATGGTGCTTCTAGTGACTCCGCATACAGCAGCACGCGACATAGCTTTGCAGACGATAAATGTAACCGTTTCAGAGAGAAGAGCGGCCAATGTGACGATCTTGCTTTACGTCGATTCGATAACAAATACCGAAAACGGACGGATTTCTCAGGTTTTTACTACATATGAACCCTTTTCATATTCTCCCGTGCAACGCGACTGCTAGTCCTCCTTTCATGCAAAATCTTAAGGTTCCACCTCATGTCCAAGGCACCAAAGCTGGCTAAAAATCAATAATCGATAACCAAAACTTGAATTGTACTGCTTGTTAAGGCTATTGCTTCAACTTAGAAGCTTCTTCTGTGTTCTACTATGGTGCTTTTAGTGTCTCCGCATACCGCAGCACGCGACATTGCTTTGCAGACGATAAAAGTAACCGTCTCAGAGAGAAAAGCGGCCAATGTGACGATCTGGCTTTAAGTCGATTCGATAACAAATGACGAAAACGGACGGATTTCTCAGGTGTCTACTATTTATGAACACTTTTCACATTCTCCCTTGCAACGTGGCTGCTAGTCCTCCTTTCATGCAAAATCTTAAGGTCCTAGGTCATGTCCAAGCCACCAAAGCCGGCTAAAAAGTGAATAATCGACAACTAAAACTTCAATTGAACTACTTCTTACTGGCTATTAGTTCAACTTAGAAGTTCTTCTGTGTTCTACTATGGTGCTTTTAGTGTCTCCGCATACCGCAGCACGCGACATAGCTTTGCACACGATAAATGTAACCGATTCAGAGAGAAGAACGGCCAATGTGACGATCTGGCTTGAAGTCGATTCGATAACAAATGACGAAAACGGACGGATTTCTGAGGTTTTTACTACATATGAACCCTTTTCATATTCTCCCGTGCAACGCGGCTTCTAGTCCTCCTTTCATGCAAAATCTTAAGGTCCTAGGTCATGTCCAAGCCACCAAATCCGGCTAAAAATCAATAATCGATAACCAAAACTTTAATTGTACTGCTTCTTACTGACTATTTCTTCAACTTAGAAGCTTCTTCTGTGTTCTACTATGGTGCTTTTAGAGTTTCCGCATACCGCAGCACGCGACATAGCTTTGCAGACGATAAATGTAACCGTCTCATAGAGTAAAGCGGCCAATGTGACGATCTGGCTTTAAGTCGATTCGATAACAAATGACGATAACGGACGGATTTCTCAGGTTTTTACTACATATGAACCCTTTTCACATTCTCCCGTGCAACGCGGCTGCTAGTCCTCCTTTTATGCAAAATCTTAAGGTCCTAGGTCATGTCCAAGCCACCAAAGCCGGCTAAAGAGTGAATAATCGACAACTAAAACTTGAATTCTACTACTTCTTACTGGCTATTGCTTCAACTTAGAAGCTTCTTCTGTGTTCTACTATGGTGCTTTTAGTGTCTCCGCATACCGCAGCACGCGACATAGCTTTGCAGACGATAAATGTAACCGACTCAGAGAGAAGAGCGGCCAATGTGACGATCTGGCTTTAAGTCGATTCGATAACAAATGACGAAAACGGACGGATATCTCAGGTTTTTACTACATATGAACCCTTTTCACATTCTCCCGTGCAACGGGGCTGCTAGTCCTCCTTTCATGCAAAATCTTAAGATTCCACCTTATGACCAAGGCACCAAAGCCGGCCAAAAATCAATAATCGATAACCAAAACTTGAATTGGACTGCTTCTTACTGGCTATTGCTTCAACTTAGAAGCTTCTTCTGTGTTCTACTATGGTGCTTTTAGTGTTTCCGCATACCGCAGCACGCGACATAGCTTTGCAGACAATAAATGTAACCGACTCAGAGAGAAGAGCGGCCAATGTGACGATCTGGCTTTATGTCGATTTGATAACAAATGACGAAAACGGACGGATTTCTCAGGTTTTTACTACATATGAACCCTTTTCATATTCTCCCGTGCAACGCGGCTTCTAGTCCTCCTTTCAGGCAAAATCTTAAGGTCCTAGGTCATGTCCAAGCCACCAAAGCCGGCTAAAAATCAATAATCGATAACCAAAACTTGAATTTACTGCTTCTTACTGACTATTGCTTCAACTTAGAAGCTTCTTATATGTTCTACTATGGTGCTTTTAGAGTTCCCGCATACCGCAGCACGCGACATAGCTTTGCAGACTATAAATGTAACCGTCTCAGAGAGAAAAGCGGCCAATGTGACGATCTGGCTTTAAGTCGATTCGATAACAAATGACGAAAACGGACGGATTTCTCAGGTTTTTACTACATATGAAACCTTTTCCCATTCTCCCGTGCAACGCGGCTGCTAGTCCTCCTTTCATGCAAAATCTTAAGGTTCCACCTCATGTCCAAGGCACCAAAGCCGACTAAAAATCAATAATCGATGACCAAAACTTGAATTGTACTGCTTCTTACTGGCGATTCCTTCAACTTAGAAGCTTTTTCTGTGTTCTACTATGGTGCTTTTAGAGTCTCCGCATACCGCAGCACGCGACATAGCTTTGCAGACGATAAATGTAACCGTCTCAGAGAGAAAAGCGGCCAATGTGACGATCTGGCTTTAAGTCGATTCGATAACAAATGACGAAAACGGACGGATTTCTCAGGTTTTTACTACATATGAACCCTTTTCACATTCTCCCGTGCAACGCGGCTGCTAGTCCTCCTTTCATGCAAAATCTTAAGGTCCTATGTCGTGTACAAGCCACCAAAGCCGGGTAAAAGTCAATAATCGATAACCAAAACTTGAATTGTACTGCTTCTTACTGACTATTGCTTCAACTTAGAAACTTCTTATGTCTTCTACTATGGTGCTTTTAGTGTTTCCGCATACCGCAGCACGCGACATAGCTTTGCAGACTATAAATGTAACCGTCTCAGAGAGAAAAGCGGCCAATGTGACGATCTGGCTTTAAGTCGAATCGATAACAAATGACGAAAACGGACGGATTTCTCAGGTGTTTACTATATATGAACACTTTTCACATTCTCCCGTGCAACGGGGCTGCTAGTCCTCCTTTCATGCAAAATCCTAAGGTCCTAGGTCATGTCCAAGCCACCAAAGCCGGCTAAAAAGTGAATAATCGACAACTAAAACTTCAATTGTACTACTTCTTACTGGCTATTACTTCAACTTAGAAGCTTCTTCTGTGTTCTACTATGGTGCTTTTAGTGTCTCCGTATGGCGCAGCACGCGACATAGCTTTGCACACGATAAATGTAACCGTTTCAGAGAGAAGAGCGGCCAATGTGACGATCTGGCTTTACGTCGATTCGATAACAAATGCCGAAAACGGACGGATTTCTCAGGTTTTTACTACATATGAACCCTTTTCATATTCTCCCGTGCTACGCGGCTGCTAGTCCTCCTTTCATGCAAAATCTTAAGGTCCTAGGTCATGTCCAAGCCACCAAAGCCGGCTAAAAGTCAATAATCGATAACCAAAACTTTAATTGGACTGCCTTTTACTGGCTATTGCTTCAACTTAGAAGTTCTTCTGTGTTCTACTATGGTGCTTTTAGTGTCTCCGCATACCCCAGCATGCGACATAGCTTTGCAGACGATAAATGTAACCGTCTCAGAGATAAAAGCGGCCAATGTGACGATCTCGCTTCAAGTCGATTCGATAACAAATGACGAAAACGGACGGATTTCTCAGGTTTTTGCTAAATATGAAAACTTTTCACATTCTCCCGTGCAACGCGGCTGCTAGTCCTCCTTTCATGCTAAATCTTAAGGTCCTAGGTCATGTCCTAGCCACCAAAGCCTCCTAAAAAGTGAACAATCTACAACTAAAACTTGAATTGTACCACCTCTTACTGGCTATTACTTCAACTTAGAAGCTTCTTCTGTGTTCTACTATGGTGCTTTTAGAGTCTCCGCATACCGCATCACGCGACATAGCTTTGCAGACGATATATGCAACCGTCTCAGAGAGAAAAGCGGCCAATGTGACGATCTGGCTTGAAGTCGATTCGATAACAAATGACGATAACGGACGGATTTCTCAGGTTTTTACTACATATGAACCCTTTTCACATACTCCCGTGCAACGCGGCTGCTAGTCCTCCTTTCATGCAAAATCTTAAGGTCCTAGGTCATGTCCAAGCCGCCGAAGCCGGCTAAAGAGTGAATAATCGACAACTAAAACTTGAATTCTACTACATCTTACTGGCTATTGCCTCAACTTAGAAGCTTCTTCTGTGTTCTACTATGGTGCATTTAGTGTCTCAGCATACCGCAGCACGCGACATCGCTTTGCAGACGATAAATGTAACCGATTCAGAGAGAAGAGCGGCCAATGTGACGATCTGGCTTTAAGTCGATTCGATAAAAAATGACGGAAACGGACGGATTTCTCAGGTTTTTACTACATATGAACCCTTTTCACATTCTCCCGTGCAACGCGGCTGCTAGTCCTCCTATAATGCAAAATCTTAAGATTCCACCTTATGTCCAAGGCACCAAAGACGGCCAAAGTTCAATAATCGATAACCAAAACTTGAATTGGACTGCTTCTTACTGGCTATTGGTTCAACTTAGAAGCTTCTTCGGTGTTCTACTATGGTGCTTTTAGTGTCTCCGCATACCGCAGCACGCGACATAGCTTTGCAGACGATAAATGTAACCGACTCAGAGAGAAGAGCGGCCAATGTGACGATCTGGCTTTAAGTCGTTTCGATAACAAATGACGAAAACGGACGGATATCTCAGGTTTTTACTACATATGAACCCTTTTCACATTCTCCCGTGCAACGCGGCTGCTAGTCCTCCTTTCATGCTAAATCTTAGGGTCCTAGGTCATGTCCTAGCCACCAAAGCCGGCTAAAAAGTGAACAATCTACAACTAAAACTTGAATTGTACTACCTCTTACTGGCTATTACTTCAACTTAGAAGCTTCTTCTGTGTTCTACTATGGTGCTTTTAGAGTCTCCGCATACCGCATCACGCGACATAGCTTTGCAGACGATATATGTAACCGTCTCAGAGAGAAAAGCGGCCAAAGTGACGATCTGGCTTTAAGTCGATTCGATAACAAATGACGATAACGGACGGATTTCTCAGGTTTTTACTACATATGAACCCTTTTCACATACTCCCGTGCAACGCGGCTGCTAGTCCTCCTTTCATGCAAATTCTTAAGGTCCTAGGTCATGTCCAAGCCACCGAAGCCGGCTAAAGAGTGAATAATCGACAACTAAAACTTGAATTCTACTACATCTTACTGGCTATTGCCTCAACTTAGAAGCTTCTTCTGTGTTCTACTATGGTGCTTTTAGTGTCTCCGCATACCGCAGCACGCGACATAGCTTTGCAGACGATAAATGTAACCGACTCAGAGAGAAGAGCGGCCAATGTGACGATCTGGCTTTAAGTCGTTTCGATAACAAATGACGAAAACGGACGGATTTCTCAGGTTTTTACTACATATGAACCCTTTTCACATTCTCCCGTGCAACGCGGCTGCTAGTCCTCCTTTCATGCAAAATCTTAAGGTCCTAGGTCATGTGCAAGCCAGCAAAGCCGGGTAAAAGTCAATAATCGATAACCAAAACTTGAATTGTACTACTTCTTACTGAGTATTGCTTCAACTTAGAAGCTTCTTATGTGTTCTACTATGGTGCTTTTAGTGTTTCCGCATAACGCGGCACGCGACATAGCTTTGCAGACGATAAATGAAACCGTCTCATAGAGAAAAGCGGCCAATGTGACGATCTGGCTTTAAGTTGTTTCGATATTAAATGACGATAACGGACGGATTTCTCAGGTTTTTACTACATATGAACCCTTTTCACATTCTCCCGTGCAACGCGGCTGCTAGTCCTCCTTTCATGAAAAATCTTAAGGTCCTAGGTCATGTCCAAGCCACCAAAGCCGGCTAACGAGTGAATAATCGACAACTAAAACTTGAATTCTACTACTTCTTACTGGCTATTGCTTCAACTTAGAAGCATCTTCTGTGTTCTACTATGGTGCTTTTAGTGTCTTCGCACACCGCAGCACGCGACATAGCTTTGCAGACGATAAATGTAACCGTCTCAGAGAGAAAAGCGGCCAATGTGACGATCTGGCTTTAAGTCGATTCGATAACAAATGACGAAAACGGACGGATTTCTCAGGTGTTAACTATATATGAACACTTTTCACATTCTGCCGTGCAACGGGGCTGCTAGTCCTCCTTTCATGCAAAATCCTAAGGTCCTAGGTCATGTCCAAGCCACCAAAGCTGGCTAAAAAGTGAATAATCGACAACTAAAACTTCAATTGTACTACTTCTTACTGGCTATTACTTCAACTTAGAAGCTTCTTCTGTGTTCTACTATGGTGCTTTTAGTGTCTCCGCATGCCGCAGCACGCGACATAGCTTTGCACACGATAAATGTAACCGTTTTGGAGAGAAGAGCGGCCAATTTGACGATCTGGCTTTACGTCGAATCGATAACAAATGCCGAAAACGGACGGATTTCTCAGGTTTTTACTACATATGAACCCTTTTCATATTCTCCCGTGCAACGCGGCTGCTAGTCCTCCTTTCATGCAAAATCTTAAGGTCCTAGGTCATGTCCAAGCCACCAAAGCCGGCTAAAAAGTGAACAATCTACAACCAAAACGTGAATTGGACTGCTTCTTACTGGCTATTGCTTCAACTTAGAAGCTTCTTCTGTGTTCTACTATGGTGCTTTTAGTGTCTCCGCAGCACGCGACATAGCTATGCAGACGATAAATGTAACCGTCTCAGAGAGAAAAGCGGCCAATGTGACGATCTAGCTGTATGTCGATTCGATAACAAATGACGAAAACGGACTGAGTTCTCAGGTTTTTACTACATATGAACACTTTTCACATACTCCCGTGCAACGCGGCTGCTAGTCCACCTTTCATGCAAAATCTTAAGGTCCTAGGTCGTGTCCAGGCCACTAAAGCCGGCTAAAGAGTGAATAATCGAACACTAAAACATGAATTGTACTACTTCTTGCTGGCTATTGCTTGAACTTAGAAGCTTCTTCTGTGTTCTACTATTGTGCTTTTAGTGTCTCCGCTTACCGCAGCACGCGACATAGCTTTGCAGACGATAAATGTAACCGATTCAGAGAGAAGAGCGGCCAATGTGACGATCTGGCTGTAAGTCGATTCGATAAAAAAATGTCGAAAACGGACGGATTTCTCAGGTTTTTACTACATATGAACCCTTTTTACATTCTCCCGTGCAACGCGGCTGCTAGTCCTCCTTTCATGCAAAATCTTAAGGTCCTATGTCATATTCAAGCCACCAAAGAGGGGTAAAAGTCAATAATCGATAACCAAAACTTGAAATGTACTGCTTATTACTGGCTATTGCTTCAACTTAGAAGCTTCTTCTGTGTTCTACTATGGTGCTTTTAGAGTCTCCGCATACCGCAGCACGCGACATAGCTTTGCAGACGATAAATGTAACCGTCTCAGAGAGAAAAGCGGCCAATGTGACGATCTGGCTTTGATTCGATAACATATGACGAAAACGGACGGATTTCTCAGGTTTTTACTACATATGAACACATTTCACATTCTCCCGTGCAACGCGGCTGCTAGTCCTCCTATAATGCAAAATCTTAAGGTCCTAGGTCATGTCCAAGCCACCAAAGCCGGCTAAAAAGTGAATAATCGACAACTAAAAATTGAATTGTACTACTTCTTACTGGCTATTACATCAACTTAGAAGCTTCTTCTGTGTTCTACTATGGTGCTTTTAGTGTCTCTGCATACCGCAGCCGGCGACATAGCTTTGCAGACGATAAATGTAACCGTCTCATAGAGAAAAGCGGCCAAAGTGACGATCTGGCTTTAAGTTGATTCGATAACAAATTACGGTAACGGACGGATTTCTCAGGTTTTTACTACATATGAACCCTTTACACATTCTCCCGGGCAACGCGGCTGCTAGTCCTCCTTTCATGCAAAATGTTAAGGTCCTAGGTCATGTCCAAGCCACCAAAGCCGGCTAAAGAGTGAATATTCGACAACTAAAACTTGAATTGAACTACTTCTTACTGGCTATTGCTTCAACTTAGAAGCTTCTTCTGTGTTCTACTATGGTGCTTTTAGTGTCTCCGCATACCGCAGCACGCGACATAGCTTTGCAGACGACAAATGCAACCGATTCAGAGAGAAGAGCGGTCAATGTGACGATCTGGCTTTAAGTCGATTCGATAACAAATGACGAAAACGGACGGATTTCTCAGGTTTTTACTACATATGAACACTTTTCAGATTCTCCCGTGCAACGCGGCTGCTAGTCCTCCTTTCATGCAAAATCGTAAGGTCCTAGGTCATGTCCAAGCCACCAAAGCCGGCTAAAAAGTGAACAATCGACAACTAAAACTTGAATTGTACTACTTCTTACTGGCTATTACTTCAACTTAGAAGCTTCTTCTGTATTCCACTATGGTGCTTTTAGAGTCTCTGCATACCGCAGCAGGCGACATAGCTTTGCAGACGATAAATGTAACCCTCTCATAGAGAAAAGCGGCCAATGTGACTATCTGGCTTTAAGTCGATTCGATAACAAATGACGAAAACGGACGGATTTCTCAGGTTTTTACTACATATGAACACTTTTCACATTCTCCCGTGCAACGCGGCTGCTAGTCCTCCTTTCATGCAAAATCTTAAGGTCCTAGGTCATGTGCAAGCCACCAAAGCCGGGTAAAATTCAATAATCGATAACCAAAACTTGAATTGTACTGCTTCTTACTGAATATTGCTTCAACTTAGAGGCTTCTTATGTCTTCTACTATGGTGCTTTTAGTGTTTCCGCATACCGCAGCACGCGACATAGCTTTGCAGACTATAAACGTAACCGTCTCAGAGAGAAAAGCGGCCAATGTGACGATCTGGCTTTAAGTCGAATCGATAACAAATGACGAAAACGGACGGATTTCTCAGGTGTTTACTATATATGAACACTTTTCACATTCTCCCGTGCAACGCGGCTGCTAGTCCTCCTTCCATGCAAAATCTTAAGGTCCTAGGTCATGTCCAAGCCACCAAAGCCGGCTAAAAAGTGAATAATCGACAACTAAAAATTGAATTGTACTACTTCTTACTGGCTATTACATCAACTTAGAAGCTTCTTCTGTGTTCTACTATGGTGCTTTTAGTGTCTCTGCATACCGCAGCAGGCGACATAGCTTTGCAGACGATAAATGTAACCGTCTCATAGAGAAAAGCGGCCAAAGTGACGATCTGGCTTTAAGTTGATTCGATAACAAATGACGATAACGGACGGATTTCTCAGGTTTTTACTACATATGAACCCTTTACACATTCTCCCGTGCAACGCGGCTGCTAGTCCTCCTTTCATGCAAAATGTTAAGGTCCTAGGTCATGTCCAAGCCACCAAAGCCGGCTAAAGAGTGAATATTCGACAACTAAAACTTGAATTGTACTACTTCTTACTGGCTATCGCTTCAACTTAGAAGCTTCTTCTGTGTTCTACTATGGTGCTTTTAGTGTCTCCGCATACCGCAGCACGCGACATAGCTTTGCAGTCGATAAATGCAACCGATTCAGAGAGAAGAGCGGCCAATGTGACGATCTGGCTTTAAGTCGATTCGATAACAAATGACGAAAACGGACGGATTTCTTAGGTTTTTACTACATATTCTACACATTCTCCCGTGCAACGCGGCTGCTAGTCCTCCTTTCATGAGAAATCTTAAGATTCCACCTTATGTCCAAGGCACCAAAGCCGGCCAAAAATCAATAATCGATAACCAAAACTTGAATTGGACTGCTTCTTACAGGCTATTGCTTCAACTTCGAAGCTTCTTCTGTGTTCTACTATGGTGCTTTTAGTGTCTCCGCATACCGCAGCACGCGACATAGCTTTGCAGACGATAAATGTAACCGTCTCAGAGAGAAAAGCAGCCAATGTGACGATCTGGCTTTAAGTCGATTCGATAACAAATGACGAAAACGGACGGATTTCTCAGGTTTTTACTACATATGAACACTTTTCACATTCTCCCGTGCAACGCGGCTGCTAGTCCTACTTTCATGCAAAATGTTAAGGTTCCACCTCATGTCCAACGCACCAAAGCCGGCTAAAAATCAATAATCGATAACCAAAACTTGAATTGTACTGCTTCTTACTGGCTATTGCTTCAACTTAGAAGCTTCTTCTGTGTTCTACTATGGTGCCTTTAGTGTCTCCTCATACCGCAGCACGCGACATAGCTTTGCAGACGAAAAATGTAACCGTCTCAGAGAGAAAAGCGGCTAATGTGACGATCTGGCTTAAAGTCGATTCGATAACAAATGACGAAAACGGACGGATTTCTCAGGTTTTTACAACATATGAACACTTTTCACATTCTCGCGTGTTTCGTGGCTGCTAGTTTTCTTTCATGCAAAATCTTAATGTTCCACCTCATGTCCACGTCACCAAAGCCGTGTAAAAATCAATAATCGATAATCAAAACTAGAATTGTACTGCTTCTTACTGACTATTGCTTCAACTTAGAAGTGTCTTCTGTGTTCTACTATGGTGCTTTTAGTGTTTCCGCATACCGCAGCACGCTTCATAGCTTTGCAGACGATAAATGTAACCGTCTCAGAGAGAAAAGCGGCCAATGTGACGATCTGGCTTTAAGTCGATTCGATAACAAATGACGAAAACGGACAGATTTCTCAGGTTTTTACTACATATGAACACTTTTCACAATCTCCCGTGCAACGCGGCTGCTAGTCCTCCTTTCATGCAAAATCTGAAGGTCCTAGGTCATGTCCAAGCCACCAAAGCCGGCTAAAAAGTGAATAATCGACAACTAAAACTTCAATTGTACTATTTCTTACTGGCTATTACTTCAACATAGAAGCTTCCTCTGTGTTCTACTATGGTGCTTTTAGTGTCTCCGCATACCGCAGCACGCGACATAGCTTTGCAGACGATAAATGTAACCGATTCAGAAAGAAGCGTGCCCAATGTGACGACCTGGCTTTAAGTCGATTCGGTAACAAATGACGAAAACGGACGGATTTCTCAGGTTTTTACTTCTCTCATTCTCCCGTGCAACAGGACTGCTAGTCCTCCTTTCATGCAAAATCTTAAGGTTCCACCTCATGTCCAAGGCACCAAAGCCGTCTAAAAATCAGTAATCGATAACCAAAACGTGAATTGTTCTGCTTCTTACTGGCTATTGCTTCGACTTAGAAGATTCTTCTGGGTTCTACTATGGTGCCTTTAGTGTCTCCGCATACTGCAGCACGCGACATAGCTTTGCTGACGATAAATGTAACCGTCTCAGAGAGAATAGTGGCCAATGTGACGATCTGGCTTTAAGTCGATTCGATAACAAATGACGAAAACGGACGGATTTCTCAGGTTTTTACTTCTCTCATTCTCCCGTGCAACGGGACTGCTAGTCCTCCTTTCATGCAAAATCTTAAGGTTCCACCTCATGTCCAAGGCACCAAAGCCGTCTAAAAATCAGTAATCGATAACCAAAACGTGAATTGTACTGCTTCTTACTGGCTATTGCTTCAACTTAGAAGATTCTTCTGGGTTCTACTATGGTGCCTTTAGTGTCTCCGCATACTGCAGCACGCGACATACCTTTGCAGACGAAAAATGTAACCGTCTCAGAGAGAAAAGCGGCCAATGTGACGATCTGGCTCTAAGTCGATTCGATAACAAATGACGAAAACGGACGGATTTCTCAGCTTTTTTCTACATAAGAACACTTTTCACATTCTCCCGTGCAACGCGGCTGCTAGTCCAACTTTCATGCAAAATCTTAATGTTCCACCTCATGTCCAAGGCACCAAAGCCGCCTAAAAATCAATAATCGATAACCAAAACTTGAATTGTACTCCTCCTTACTGGGTATTGCTTCAACTTCGAAGCTTCTTCTGTGTTCTACTATGGTGCTTTTTATGTCTCCGCATTCCGCAGCACGCGACATAGCTGTCCACACAATAAAAGTAACCGTTTCAGAGAGAAGAGCGGCCAATGAGACGATCTGGCTTTAAATCGATTCGATAACAAATGACGAAAACGGACGGATTTCTCAGGTTTTTACTACATATGAACACTTTTCACATTCTCGCGTGCAACGCGGCTGCTAGTTTTCCTTTCATGCAAAATCTTAATGTTCCACCTCATGTCCAAGGCACCAAAGCCGTCTAAAAATCAATAATCGATAACCAAAACGTGAATTGTACTGCTTCTTACTGGCTATTGCTTCAACTTAGAAGCTTCCTCTGTGTTCTACTATGGTGCTTTTAGTGTCTCCGCATACCGCAGCACGCGACATAGCTTTACAGACGATAAATGTAACCGTCTCAGAGAGAAAAGCGGCCAATGTGACGATCTTGCTTTAAGTCGATTCGATAACAAATGACGAAAACGGACGGATTTCTCAGGTTTTTACTACATATGAACACTTTTCACATTCTCGCGTGCAACGCGGCTGCTAGTTTTCCTTTCATGCAAAATCTTAATGTTCCACCTCATGTCCAAGGCACCAAAGCCGTCTAAAAAGCAATAATCGATATCCAAAACGTGAATTGTACTGCTTCTTACTGGCTATTGCTTCTACTTAGAAGCTTCCTCTGTGTTCTACTATGGTGCTTTTAGTGTCTCCGCATACCGCAGCACGCGACATAGCTTTGCAGACGATAAATGTAACCGTCTCAGAGAGAAAAGCGGCCAATGTGACGATCTGGCTTTAAGTCGATTCGATAACAAATGACGAAAACGGACGGATTTCTTAGGTTTTTACTACATATGAACACTTTTCACATTCACCCGTGCAACGCGGCTGCTAGTCCTCCTTTCATGCAAAATCGCGAGGTCTTAGGTCATGTCCAAGCCACCAAAGCCGGCTAAAAAGTGAATAATCGACAACTAAAACTTCAATTGTACTACTTCTTACTGGCTATTACTTCAACTTAGAAGCTTCTTCTGTGTTCTACTATGGTGCTTTTAGTGTCTCCGCATACCGCAGCACGCGACGTAGCTTTGCAGACGATAAATGTAACCGTCTCAGAGAGAAAAGCGGCCAATGTGACGATCTTGCTTTAAGTCGATATGATAACAAATGACGAAAACGGACGGATTTCTCAGGTTTTTACTACATATGAACCCTTTTTACATTCTCCCGTGGAACGCGGCTGCTAGTCCTCCTTTCATGCAACATCTTAAGGTCCTAGGTCATATCCAAGCCACAAAAGCCGGCTAAAAAGTGAATAATCCACAACTAAAACTTGAATTGTACTACTTCTTACTGGCTATTGCTTCAACTTAGAAGCTTCTTCTGTGTTCTGCTATGGTGCTTTTAGTGTCCCCGCATACTGCAGCACGCGACATAGCTTTGCAGACGATAAATGTTACCGTTTCAGAGAGAAGAGCGGCCAATGTAACGGTCTGGCTTTAAATCGATTCGATAGCAAATGACGAAAATGTGCGGATTTATCAGGTTTTTACTACATATGAACACTTTTCACATTCTCCCGTGCTACGCCGATGCTAGTCGTCCTTTCATGCAAAATCTTAAGGTCCTAGCCAATGTCCAAGGCACCACAGTCTTCTAAAAAGTCAATAATCGATAACTAAGACGTGAATTGTACTACTTCTTACTGGCTATTACATCAACATAGAAGCTTCTTCTGGGTTCTACTATGGTGCTTTTAGTGTCTCCGCATACCGCAGCACGCGACATAGCTTTGCAGACGATAAATGTAACCGTTTCAGACCGAAGAGCGGCCAATGTGACGATATGGCTCGAAGTCGATATGATAACAAATGACGAAAACAGACGGATATCTCAGGTTTTTACTACATATGAACACATTTCACATTCTCCAGTGCAACGCGGGTGCTAGTCCTCCTTTCATGCAAAATCTTAAGGTCCTAGGTCATATCCAAGCCACCAAAGCCGGCTAAAAAGTGAATAATCCACAACTGAAACTTGAATTTTACTACTTCTTACTGGCTATTGCTTCAACTTAGAAGCTTCTTCTGTGTTCCAGTATGGTGCTTTTAGTGTCTCCGCATACCGCAAAACGCGACATAGCTTTGCAGACGATAAAAGTAACCGTCTCAGAGAGAAAAGCGGCCAATGTGACGATCTGGCTTTAAGTCGATTCGATAACAAGTGACGAAAACGGACGGATTTATCAGGTTTGTACTACATATGAACACTTTTCACATTCTCCCGTGCAACGCGGCTGCTAGTCGCCCTTTCATGCAAAATCTTAAGGTCCTAGCTCATGGCCAAGGCACGAAAGCTGGCAAAAAGGTCAATAATCGATAACTAAAACTTGAATAGTACTACTTCTAACTTACTATTACATTCTCTTAGAAGCTTCTTCTGTGTTCTACTATGGTGCTTTTAGTGTCTCCGCATACCGCAGCACGCGACATAGCTTTACAGGCGATAAATGTTACCGTTTCAGAGAGAAGAGCGGCCAATGTAACGGTCTGGCTTTAAATCGATTCGATAGCAAATGACGAAAACGTGGGGATTTATCAGGTTTTTACTATATATGAACACTTTTCACATACTCCCGTGCAACGCGGCTGCTAGTCGCCCTTTCATGCAAAATCTTAAGGTCCTAGCGCATGGCCAAGGCACCAAAGCCGGCAAAAAAGTCAATAATCGATAACTAAAACTTGAATAGTACTACTTCTCTCTTACTATTACATTCTCTTAGAAGCTTCTTCTGTGTTCTACTATGGTGCTTTAGGGGGCTCCGCATACCGCAGCACGCGACATAGCTTTGCAGACGATAAATGTAACCATTTCAGAGAGAAGAGCGTCCAATGTGACGATCTGGGTTTAAGTCGATTCGATAACAAATGACGAAAACGTACGGATTTCTCAAGTTTTTACTACATATGAAATCTTTTCACATTCTTCCGTGCAACGCGGCTGCTAGACCTTCTATCATGCAAAATCTTAAGATCATAGGTCATGTCCAAGCCACCAAAGCCGGCTAAAAAGTGAATAATCGAAAACAAAAACTTGAATTGTACTACTTCTTACTGGCTATTGCTTCGCCTTAGGAGCTTCTTCTGTGTTCTACTATTGTGCTTTTAGTGTCTCCGCATACCGCAGCACGCGACATAGCTTTGCAGACGATACATGTAACCGTTTCAGAGAGAAGAGCGGCCAATGTGACGATCTGGCTTAAAGTCGATTCGATAACAAATGACGAAAACGGACGGATTTATCTGGTTTGTACTACATATGAACACTTTTCACAGTCTCCCGTGCAACGCGGCTGCTAGTCGCCCTTTCATGCAAAATCTTAAGGTCCTAGCTCATGGCCAAAACACCAAAGCCGGCAAAAAAGTCAATAATCGATAACTAAAACTTGAATAGTACTACTTCTAACTTACTATTACATTCTCTTAGAAACTTCTTCTGTGTTCTACTATGGTGCTTTTAGTGTCTCCGCATACCGCAGCACGCGACATAGCTTTGCAGACGATAAATGTTACCGTTTCAGAGAGAAGAGCGGCCAATGTAACGGTCTGGCTTTAAATCGATTCGATAGCAAATGACGAAAACGTGCGGATTTATCAGGTTTTCTACTACATATGAACACTTTTCACATTCTCCCGTGGAACGCGGCTGCTAGTCGCCGTTTCATGCAAAATCGTAAAGTCATAGGTCATGTCCAAGCCACCAAGGCCGGCTAAAAAGTGTATAATCGACAACTAAAACTGAAATTGTACTACTTCTTACTGGCTATTGCTTCGCCTTAGGAGCATCTTCTGTGTTCTAATATTGTGCTTTTAGTGTCTCCGCATACCACAGCACACGACATAGCTTTGCAGACGATAAATGTAACCGTTTCAGAGAGAAGAGCGGCCAATGTAACGGTCTGGCTTTAAATCGATTCGATAGCAAATGACGAAAACGTGCGAATTTATCAGGTTTTTACTACATATGAACACTTTTCACATTCTCCCGGGCAACGCTGCTGCTAGTCGCCCTTTCATGCAAAATCTTAAGGTCCTAGCCAATGTCCAAGGCACCAAAGCCTTCTAAAAAGTCAACAATCGATAACTAAGACGTGAATTGTACTACTTCTTACTGGCTATTACATCAACATAGAAGCTTCTTCTGTGTTCTACTATGGTGCTTTTAGTGTCTCCGCATACTGCAGCACGCGACATAGCTTTGCAGACGATAAATGTAACGGTTTCAGAGCGAAGAGCGGCCAATGTGACGATCTGGCTCGAAGTCGATATGATAACAAATGACGAAAACAGACGGATTTCTCAGGTTTTTACTACATATGAACACTTTTCACATTCTCCCGTGCAACGCGGCTGCTAGTCGCACTTTCATGCAAAATCTTAAGGTCCTAGCTCATGGCCAAGGCACAAAAGCTGGCAAAAAGGTCAATAATCGATAACTAAAACTTGAATAGTACTACTTCTAACTTACTATTACATTCTCTTAGAAGCTTCTTCTGTGTTCTACTATGGTGCTTTTAGTGTCTCCGCATACCGCAGCACGCGACATAGCTTTACAGACGATAAATGTTAACGTTTCAGAGAGAAGAGCGGCCAATGTAACGGTCTGGCTTTAAATTGATTCGATAGCAAATGACGAAAACGTGGGGATTTATCAGGTTTTTACTACATATGAACACTTTTCACATACTCCCGTGCAACGCGGCTGCTAGTCGCCCTTTCATGCAAAATCTTAAGGTCCTAGCTCATGGCCAAGGCACCAAAGCCGGCAAGAAAGTCAATAATCGATAACTAAAACTTGAATAGTACTACTTCTATCTTACTATTACATTCTCTTAGAAGCTTCTTCTGTGTTCTACTATGGTGCTTTAGGGGGCTCCGCATACCGCAGCACGCGACATAGCTTTGCAGACGATAAATGTAACCATTTCAGAGAGAAGAGCGTCCAATGTGACGATCTGGGTTTAAGTCGATTCGATAACAAATGACGAAAACGTACGGATTTCTCAAGTTTTTACTACATATGAAATCTTTTCACATTCTTCCGTGCAACGCGGCTGCTAGACCTTCTATCATGCAAAATCTTAAGATCCTAGGTCATGTCCAAGCCACCAAAGCCGGCTAGATTGTGAATAATCGAAAAAAAAACTTGAATTGTACTACTTCTTACTGGCTATTGCTTCGCCTTAGGAGCTTCTTCTGTGTTCTACTATTGTGCTTTTAGTGTCTCCGCATACCGCAGCACGCGACATAGCTTTGCAGACGATACATGTAACCGTTTCAGAGAGAAGAGCGGCCAATGTGACGATCTGGCTTAAAGTCGATTCGATAACAAATGACGAAAACGGACGGATTTATCTGGTTTGTACTATATATGAACACTTTTCACATTCTCCCGTGCAACGCGGCTGCTAGTCGCCCTTTCATGCAAAATCTTAAGGTCCTAGCTCGTGGCCAAAACACCAAAGCCGGCAAAAAAGTCAATAATCGATAACTAAAACTTGAATAGTACTTCTTCTAACTTACTATTACATTCTCTTAGAAGCTTCTTCTGTGTTCTACTATGGTGCTTTTAGTGTCTCCGCATACCGCAGCACGCGACATAGCTTTGCAGACGATAAATGTTACCGTTTCAGAGAGAAGAGCGGCCAATGTAAGGTCTGGCTTTAAATCGATTCGATAGCAAATGACGAAAACGTGCGGATTTATCAGGTTTTCTACTACATATGAACACTTTTCACATTCTCCCGTGGAATGCGGCTGCTAGTCGCCGTTTCATGCAAAATCGTAAAGTCCTAGGTCATGTCCAAGCCACCAAAGCCGGCTAAAAAGTGTATAATCGACAACTAAAACTTAAATTGTACTACTTCTTTTTGGCTATTGCTTCGCCTTAGGAGCATCGTCTGTGTTCTACTATTTTGCTTTTAGTGTCTCCGCATACCACAGCACACGACATAGCTTTGCAGACGATAAATGTAACCGTTTCAGAAAGAAGAGCGGCCAATGTAACGGTCTGGCTTTCAATCGATTCGATAGCAAATGACGAAAACGTGCGAATTTATCAGGTTTTTACTACATATGAACACTTTTCACATTCTCCGGGGCAACGCTGCTGCTAGTCGCCCTTTCATGCAAAATCTTAAGGTCCTAGCCAATGTCCAAGGCACCAAAGCCTTCTAAAAAGTCAACAATCGATAACTAAGACGTGAATTGTACTACTTCTTACTGGCTATTACATCAACATAGAAGCTTCTTCTGTGTTCTACTATGGTGCTTTTAGTGTCTCCGCATACTGCAGCACGCGACATAGCTTTGCAGACGATAAATGTAACGGTTTCAGAGCGAAGAGCGGCCAATGTGACGATCTGGCTCGAAGTCGATATGATAACAAATGACGAAAACAGACGGATTTCTCAGGTTTTTACTACATATGAACACTTTTCACATTATCCCGTGCAACGCACCCTCTAGTCCTCCTTTCATGCAAAATCTTAAGGTCCTAGCTCACGTCCAATGCCCCATAGCCCCCTAAAAGTCAATAATCGATAACTTAAACGTGAACTGTACTACTTCTTACTGGCTATTACATAAACTTAGAAGCTTTTTCTGTGTTCTACTATGGTGCTTTTAGTGTCTCGCACATTCCGCAGCACGCGACATAGCTTTGCAGACGATAAATGTAACCGTTTCAGAGAGAAGAGCGGCCAATTTGACGATCTGGCTCTAAGTCGATTCGATAACATATGACGAAAAGAGACGGATTTCTCAGGTTTTTACTACATATGAACACTTTTCACATTCTCCCTTGCAACGTGGCTGCTAAACCTCCTTTCATGCAAAACCTTAAGGTCCTAGGTCATGTCCAGGCCACCAAAGCCGGCTAAAAAGTGAATAATCGACAACTAAAACTTGAATTGTACTACTTCTTACTGGCTATTGCTTCAACTTAGAAGCTTCTTCTGTGTTCTACTATGGTGCTTTTAGTGTCTCCACATACCGCAGCACGCGTCATAGCTTTGCAGACGATAAATGTAACCGTTTCAGAGAGAAGAGCGTCCAATGTGACGTTCTGGCTCTAAGTCGATATGATAACAAATGACGAAAACAGACGGATTTCTCAGGTTTTACTACATATGAACACTTTTCACATTCTCCCGTGCAACGCGGCTGCTAGTCCTCCTTTCATGCAAAATCTTAAGGTCCTAGGTCATGTCCAAGCCACCAAAGCCGGCTAAACAGTGTATAATCGACAACTAAAACTTAAATTGTACTACATCTTACTGGCTATTACTTCAACTTAGAAGCTTCTTCTGTGTTCTACTATGATGCTTTTAGTGTCTCCGCATACCGCAGCACACGACATAGCTTTGCAGACACTTCTCACATTTTCCCGTGCAACGCGGCTGCTAGTCCTCCTTCCATGCAAAAACTTAAGTACCTAGGACGTGTCCAAGCCACCAAAGCCGGCTAAAGAGTGAATAATCGACAACTAAATCTTGAATTGTACTACTTCTTACTGGCTATTGCTTCAACTTAGAAGCTTCTTCTGTGTTCTACTATGGTGCTTTTAGTGTCTCCACATACCGCAGCACGCGACATAGCTTTGCTGACGATAAATGTAACCGTTTCAGAGAGAAGAGCGGCAAATGTGACGAAATGGCTTTAAGTCAATTCGATAACAAATGACGAAAACGGAGTGATTTCTCAGGTTTTTACTACATATGAACATTTTTCACATTCTCCCGTGCAGCGCGGCTAATAGTCCTCCTTTCATGCAAAATCTTAAGGTCCTAGCTCATGTAAAGGGCACCAAAGCCGGCTAAAAAGTGAATAATCGATAACTAGAATGTGAATTGTATTACTTATTACTGGCTATTACATCAACTTAGAAGCTTCTTCTGTATTGTACTATGGTGCTTTAAGTGTCTCCGCATACTGCACCTAGCGACATAGCTTTGCAGACGATAAATAACACCGTTTCAGAGGGAAGGGCGGCCAATGTGACGATCTGGCTTTAAGTCGATTCGATAACAAATGACGAAAACGGCCGGATATCTCATGTTTTTACTACATATGAACACTTTTCACATTCGCCCGTGCAATGCGGCTAATATTCCGCCTTTCATGCAAAATCTTAAGGTCCTAGCTGCTGTACAAAGCACCAAACTCGGCTAAAAATCAATAATCGATAAACAATACTTGAATTGTACTGCTTCTTACTGGCTATTGCTTCAACTTAGAAGATTTTTCTGTGTTCTACTATGGTGCTTTTAGTGTCTCCGCGTACCGCAGCACGCGACATAGCTTTGCAGACGATAAATGTAACCGTCTCAGAGAGAAGAGCGGCCAATGTGGCGATCTGGCTTTAAGTCGATTCGATAACAAATGACGAAAACGGCCGGATATCTCAGGTTTTTACTACATATGAACACTTTTTACATTCTCCCGTGCAACGCGGCTAATATTCCGCCTTTCATGCGAAATCTTAAGGTCCTAGCTCATGCCCTAGGCCCCAAAAAATTATAAAAAGTCAATAATCGATAACTAAAACATGAATTGTACTGCATCTTACTGGGTATTACATCAACTTATAACCTGCTTTTGTGTTTTACTATGGTGCTTTTAGTGTCTCCGCATACCGCAACACGCGACATAGTTCTGCAGACGATAAATGTTACCGTTTCAGAGAGAAGAGCGGCAAAAGTGACGATCTGGCTTAAAGTCGGTTTGATAACAAATGAGGAAAACGGGCGAATATCTTAGGTTTTTACTACATATCAACACTTTTCACATTCTCCCGTGCAACGCAGCTCCTAGTTATCCTTTCATGCAAAATCGTAAGGTCATAGCTCATGTCCAAGGTACCAAAGCCGGCTAAAAAGTCTATAATCGATAACTAAAACTTGAATTGTAATACTTCTTACTGGCTATTACATCAACTTAGAAGTTCTTCTGTGTTCTACTATGGTGCTTTTAGTGACTCCGAATATTGCAGCACGCGTCATAGCTTCGCTGACGATAAATGTAATCGTTTCAGAGAGAAGAGCGGCCAATGTGACCATGTGGCTTTAAGTCGATTCGATAACAAATGACGAAAACGGACGGATTTTTCAGGTTTTTACTACATATGAAACACTTTTCCCATTTTCCCGTGCAACGCGGCTGCTAGTCCTCCTTTCATGCAAAATCTTAAGGTCCTAAGTCATATCCAAGCCACCAAAGCCGGCTAAAATGTGAATAATCGACAACTAAAACTTGAATTGTACTACTTCTTACTGGCTATTGCTTCAACTTAGAAGCTTCTTCTGTGTTCTACTATGGTGCTTTTAGTGTCTCGGCATACCGCAGCACGCGACATAGCTTTCCAGACTATAAATGTAACCGTTTCAGTGAGAAGAGCGACCAATGTGACGATCTGGCTTTAAGTCGATTTGATAACAAATGACGAAACCGAACGGATTTCTAAGGTTTTTACTACAAATGAACACTTAACACATTCTCCCGTGCAACGCGGCTGCTACTGGTCCTTTCATACAAAGTCTTAAGGTCCTAGATCACGTCCAACGCACCCAGGGAGGGTAAAAGGTCAATAATCGATAACTAAAACTTGAATTGTAATGTTTCTTACTGACTATTACATGAACTTAGAAGCTTCTTCTGTGTTCAACTGCGGTGCTTTTAGTGTCTTGCGCATACGGCAGCACGCGACATAGCTTTGCAGACGATAAATGTAACCGTTTCAGACAGAAGAGTGGCCAATGTAACGATTTGGCTTTAAATCGATTTGTTAACAAATGACGAAAATGGACGGATATCTCAGGTTTTACTACACATGAACACTTTTCACATTCTCCCGTGCAACGCAGCTACTAGTCCTCCATTCATGCAAAATCGTAACGTCCTAGCTCATGTCCAAGGTACCAAAGCCGGCTAAAAAGTCAGTAATCGATAACTAAAACTTGCATTGTACTACTTCTTACTGGCTATTATTTCAACTTAGAAGGTTCTTTGTGTTCTACTATGGTGCTTGTAGTGTCTCCGCATACTGCAGCACTCGACACAGCTTTGCAGATGATAAATGTAACTGTTTCAGAGAGAAGAGCGACCAATGTGACGATATGGCTTTAAGTCGATTTGATAAGAAATGACGAAAACGGCCCAATTTCTCAGGTTTTTACTACATATGAACTTTTTTCCCATTCTCCCGTGCAACGCGGCTGCTGGTCCTCATTTCATGCAAAATCTTAAGGTACTACCTCATTGCAATGCACCAAAGAAGGGTAAAAGGTCAATATTCGATAAGTAAAACTTGAATTGTAGTGTTTCTTACTGGCTATTACATCAACTTAGAAGCTTCTTCTGTGTGCTACTATGGTGCTTTTTGTGTCTCCGCATACCACAGCACGTGACATAGCTTTGCAGACGATAAATGTAACCGTTTCAGAGAGAAGAGCGGCCAGTGTGACGATCTGGTTTTAAGTCGAACAGATAACAAATAACGAAAACGGCCGGATTTTTCAGGTTTTTTCTACATATAAACACTTTTCAGATTCTCCTGTGCAACGCGGCTGCTAGACTTCCCATCAAGCAAAATCGTAGGGTTCTAGCTTATGTCCAAGGCACCAAAGGAAGGTAAAAGGTAAATAATCAATAACTAAAACTTAAATTTTACTGTCTCTTACTGGCTATTACGTCAACATAGAAGCTTTTTCTGTGTTCTCCCATGGTGCTTTTAATGTCTGGCCCATACCGCAGCACGCGACATAGCTTTGCAGACGATAAATGTAACCGTTTCAGAGAGAAGAGCGGCCAATGTAACGTCCTTGCTTTAAGTCGATTCGATAACAAATGAAGAAAACTGACGGATTTCTAAGGTTGTTACTACATATGAACTCTTTTCACATTGTCTCGAGCAACGCGGCTGCTAATCCTCCTTTCATACAAAATCGTAAGGTCCTAGCTCATGTCCAAGGCACCAAAGAAGGCTAGAAATTCAATAATCGATAGTTAAAACTTGAATTGTACTAAATCTTACTGGCTATTACAAAACCGAATAAAAAGTCAAAAACCGATAACTAAAACTTGAATTGTACCACTTCTTACTGGCTATTACATCAACTTAGAAGCTTCTACTGTGGTGCCTTTAGTGTCTCCGCATACCGCACCCAGCGACATAGCTTTGCAGGCGAAAAATGTAACCGTTTCAGAGGGAAGTGCGGCTAATGTGACGATCTGGGTTTAAGTCGACTCGATAACAAATGACGAAAACGGCCGGAATTCTCAGGTTTTTACTACATATTAACACTTTTCACGTTCCCTCGTGCAACGCGGCTGCTAGTCCTCCTTTCATGCAAAATCTTAAGGTCCTAGATCATGTACAAGGCACCTAAGCCGGCTGAAAAGTGAATAATCGATAACGAAAACTTGAATTGTACTACTTCTTACTGGCTATAACATAAACTTAGAAGCTTCCTCTGTGTTCCACTATGGTGCTTTTAGTGTCTCCGCATACCGCACCCAGCGACATAGCTTTGCAGACGATAAATCTAACCAGTTCAGAGAGAAGAGCGGCCAATGTAACGTCCTTGCCTTAAGTCGATTCGATAACAAATGACGAAAACGGACGGACTTCTCAGTTTGTTACTACATATGAACACTTTTCACATTGTCCCGAGCAACGCGTATGCTACTCCTCCTTTCATACAAAATCGTAAGGTCCTAGCTCATGTCCAAGGCACCAAAAAAGGTTAAAAATTCAATAATCGATAATTAAAACTTGAATTGTACTACTTCTTACTGTCTATTACAACAACTTAGAAGCTTCTTCTGTGTTCTACTATGGTGCTTTTAGTGTCTCCGCATACCGCACCCAGCGACATAGCTTAGCAGCCGATAAATGTAACCGTTTCAGAGGGAAGTGCGTCCAATAAGACGATCTGGCTTTAAGTCGATTCGATAACAAATGACGAAAACGGACGAATTTCTCAGGTTTTTAATACATATGAACACTTTTCACATTCTCCCGTGCAACGCGGCTGCTAGTCCTCCTTTCATGCAAAATCTTAAGGTCCTAGAGCATGTACAAGGCACCTAAGCCGGCTGAAAAGTGAATAATCGTTAACGAAAACTTGAATTGCACTACTTCTTACTGGCTATTACATCAACTTAGAAGCTTCTTCTGTGTTCTACTATGGTGCTTTTAGTGTCTCCGCATACCGCACCCTGCGACATAGCTTAGCAGCCGATAAATGTAACCGTTTCAGAGGGAGGACCGGTCAATAAGGCGATCTGGCTGTAAGTCGATTCGATAACAAATGACGAAAACGGAAGGATTTCTCAGGTTTTTACCACGTATGAACAGTTTTCACATTCTCCCGTGCAATTCGGCTGCTAGTCCTCCTTTCATGCAAAATCTTAAGGTCCTAGCTCATGACCAAAGCACCAAAGCCGGCTAAAAAGTCAATAATCGATAACTAAAACTTGAATTGCACTGTTTCTTACTGGCTAATACATGAACTTAGAAACTTCTGCTGTGTTGTACTATGGTGCTTTTAGAGTCTCCGCATACCGCAACACTCGACATAGCTTTGCAGACGATAAATGTAACCGTTTCAGAGAGAAGAGCGGGCAATGTGACGAACTGGCTTTAAGTCGATTTGACAACAAATGACGAAAACGGGCGGATTTCTTAGGTTTTTACTACAAATGAGCACTTTTCACAGTCTCCCGTGCAACGCGGCTGCTAATCCTCCTTTCATGCAAAATCTTAAGGTCCTAGCTTATGCCCAAGGCACGAAAGCCGAATAAAAAGTCAATAATCGATAACTAAAACTTGAATTGTACTACTTCTTACTGTCTATTACAACAACTTAGAAGCTTCTTCTGTGTTCTACTATGCTGCTTTTAGTGTCTCGCCCATACCGCAGCACGCGACATAGCTTTGCAGACGATAAATGTAACTGTTTCAGAGAGAAGAGCCACCAATGAGACGATCTGGCTTTAAGTCGATTCGATAACAAATGACGGAAACGGAGGGAATTCTCAGGTTTTTACTATATATGAACATTTTTCACATTCTCCCGTGCAAAGCGGCTGCTACAGTTCCCTTCATGCAAAATCGTAACGTCCTAGCTCATGTCCAAGGTACCAAAGCCGGCTAAAAAGTCAGTAATCGATAACTAAAACTTGCATTGTACTACTTACTGGCTATTACTTCAACTTAGAAGCTTCCTCTGTGTTCTACTATGGTGCTTTTAGTGTCTCCGCATACCGCAGCATGAGACATAGCTTTGCAGACGATAAATGTAACCGTTTCAGAGAGATGAGCGGCCTAGGAGACGATCTTGGTTAAAGTCTATTCGATAACAAATGCCGATAACGGACGGATTTCTCAAGGTTTTTACTATATATGAACACTTTTCACATTCTCCCGCGCAACGCGGCTGCTAGTGGTCCTTTCATGCAAAGTCTTAAGGTCCTAGATCAAGTCCAACGCAAACAGGAAGGGTAAAAGATCAATAATCGATAACTAAAACTTGAATTGTAATGTTTCTTACTGACTATTACATGAACTTAGAAGCTTCTTCTGAGTTCAGCTGTGGTGCTTTTAGTGTCTTGCGCGTACGGCAGCACGCGACATAGCTTTGCAGACGATAAATGTAACCGTTTCAGACAGAAGAGTGGCCAATGTAACGATCTGGCTTTAAGTCTATTTGATAACAAATGAGGAAAAGGGACGGATATCTCAGGTGTTTACTACATAAGAAAAATATTCAAATTCTCCCATGCAACGCAGCTGCTAGTCGTCCATTTTTGCAATATCGTAAGGTCCTAGCTCCTGTCCAAGATACCAAAGCGGGCTAAAAAGTCAATAATCGATAACTAAAACTTGCATTGTACTACTTATTACTGGCTATTACTTCAACTTAGAAGCTTCTTCTGTGTTCTGCTATGGTGCTTTTAGTGTCTCTGCATACCGCATCACGCGACATAGCTTTCCAGACTATAAATGTAACCGTTTCAGTGAGAAGAGCGACCAATGTGACGATCTGGCTTTAAGTCGATTTGATAACAAATTACGAAACCGAACGGATTTCTAAGGTTTTTACTACAAATGAAGACTTAACATATTCTCCCGTGCAACGCGGCTGCTAGTGCTCCTTTCATGCAAAGTCTTATGGTCTTAGCTTATGTCCAAGGCACCCAGGAAGGGTAAAAGGTCAATAATCGATAACTAAAACTTGAATTGTAATGTTTCTTACTGGCTATTACATGAACTCAGAAGCTTCTTCTGTGTTCAACTATGGTACTTTTAGTGTCTTGCGCATACCGCAGCACGCGTCATAGCCTTTCAGACTATAAATGTAACCGTTTCTGAGGGAAGAGCGGATAATGTGACGATCTAACTTTAAGTCGACTCCATAACAAATGACGAAAACGGCAGGATTTCTCAGGTTTTATCTAGATATGAACACTTTCCTCCCGTGCAACGCGGCTGCTAGTCCTCCTTTCATGCAGAATCGTAAGGTCCTAGCTCATGTACAAGGCACCAAAGCCGGCTGAAAAGTGAATAATCGATAACGAAAACTTGATTTGTACTACTTCTTACTGGCTATTACATGAACTTAGAAGCATCTTGTGTGCTCTACTATGGTGCTTTTAGTGTCTCCGCATACCGCAGCACGCGACATAGCTTTCCAGACGATAAATGTAACCGTTTCAGAGACAAGAGCGGCCAATGTGACGAACTGGCTTAAAGTCGATTTGATAACAAATGACGAAAACGGACGGATTTCTCAGGTTTTTACTTCAAATGAACACTTTTCACATTGTCCCGAGCATCGCGGCTGCTAATCCTCCTTTCATACAAAATCGTAAGGTCCTACCTCATGTCCAAGGCACCAAAAAGCTAAAAATTCAATAATCGATAATTAAAACTTGAATTGTACAACATCTTACTGGCTATTACATAGCAGAATAAAAAGTCAAAAACCAATAACTAAAACTTGATTGTACTACTGCTTACTGGCTGTTACATCAACTTAGAAGGTTCTTCTGTGTTCTACTATGGTGTTTTTAGTGTCTCCGCATACTTTAGCACGCGACATAGCCATGCAGACGATAAATGTAACCGTTTCAGAGACAAGTGCTGCCAATGTAACGATCTGGCTTTAAGTCGATTTGGTAACAAATGACGAAAAGGGACGGATATCTCAGGTGTTTACTACATAAGAACAATTTTCACATTCTCCCATGCACGCAGCTGCTAGTCGTCCATTCTTGCAATATCGTAAGGTCCTAGCTCATGTCCAAGGTACCAATGCGGGCTAAAAAGTCAATAATCGATAACTAAAACTTGGATTGTACTACTTCTTACTGGCTATTACTTCAACTTAGAAGCTTCTTCTGTGTTCTGCTATGGTGCTTTTAGTGTCTCCGCATACCGCATCACGCGACATAGCTTTCCAGACAATAAATGTAACCGTTTTAAGAGAAGAGCGACCAATGTGACGATCTGGCTTTAAGTCGATTTGATAACAAATGACGAAAACAAACGGATTTCTAAGGTTTTTACTACAAATGAACACTTAACACATTCTCCCGTGCAACGCGGCTGCTAGTGCTCCTTTCATGCAAAATCGTAAGGTCCTAGCTCATGTACAAGGCACCAATGCCGGCTAAAAAGTGAATAATCGATAACAAAAAACTTGATTTGTACTACTTCTTACTGGCTATTACATGAACTTAGAAGCATCTTCTGTGTTCTACTATGGTGCTTTTAGTGTCTCCGTATACCGCAGCACGCGACATAGCTTTGCAGACGATAAATGTAACCGCTTCAGAGAGAAGAGCGGCCAATGTAACGTCCTTGCTTTAAGTCGATTCAATAACAAATGACGAAAACGGACGGATTTCTCAGGTTGTTACTACATATGAGCACTTTTCACATTGTCCCGAGCAACGCGACTGCTAATCCTCTTTTCATGCAAAATCGTAAGGTCCTAGCTCATATCCAAGGCACCAAGGAAGGCTAAAAATTCAATAATCGATAATTAAAACTTGAATTGTACTACATCTTACTGGCTATTACATAGCCGAATAAAGAGTCAAAAACCAATAACTAAAACTTCAATTGTACTACCTCTTACTGGCTATTACATCAACTTAGAAGCTTCTTCTGTGTTCTAGTGTAGTGCTTCTAGTGTCTCCGCATACCGCAGCGCGCGACATTGCTTTGCAGACGATAAATGTAACCGTTTCAGAGAGAAGAGCGCCCAATGTATCGATATGGCTTTAAGTCGATTCAATAACAAATGGCGAAAACGGACGGATTTCTCAGGTTTTTACTACATATGAACACTTTTCACATTCTCCCGTGCAAGGCGGCTGCTAGACTTAGCTTCATGTAAAATCTTCAGGTCCTAGCTCATGTCCAAGGCACCAAAGAAGGGTAAAAGGTCAATAATCGATAACTAAAACTTGAATTGCACCGTTTGTTACTGGCTATTACATCAACTTAGGAGCTTCCTCTGTGTTCTACTATGGTGCTTTTAGTGTCTCGCGCATACCGCAGCACGCGACATAGCTTTCCAGACGATAAATGTAACCGTTTCAAAGAGAAGAGCGGCCAATATGACTATCTGGCTATATGTCGGTTCGATAACAAATGACGAAAACGGACGGATTTCTCAGGTTTTTACTACATATGAACACTTTTCACATTCTCTCGTGCAATGCGGCTTCTAGACTTCCCTTCATGCAAAATCCTAAGGTCGTAGCCCATGTCCAAGGCACCAAAGCCGGCTAAAAATCAATAATCGATAACCAAAACTTGAGTTGTACTGCTCCTTAGTGGCTGTTACATCAAATTAAAAGCTTCTTCTGTGTTCTACTATGGTGCTTCCAGTGTCTCCGCATACCGCAGCACGCGACAAAGCTTTGCACATGATATATGTAACCGTTTCAGGTTGAAAACGGCCAATGTGATGATCTGGCATTACGTCGATTCGAAAGCAGATGACGAAAACGGGCGGGTTTCTTAGGTTTTTACTGCACATGAAAACTTTTCACATTCTCCCTTGTTTAATGCCAAATCTTAAGGTAGTAGGTCATTTTACTGGCAAAGCCGGCTAATAAATCAATAATCGATAACTAAAACCTGAATTGTACTGTTTCCTACGGGCTACTTACATAAACCTAGAAGCTTCTTCTATGTTCTACTGTGTTGCTATTAGTGCCTCCGCATACCGCAGCACACAACATAAGTTTGCAGACGATGAAGGTAACCGCTTCACAGAGAAATTTCAAATCCTGTGTCTGTGTCTATTGCCAGCTCATATTGTTTAAAGCAGGTTGCTCTAAATGCCCAGTGGATCTGATTCCCGTGATACCCATTCTAAACAATCTCGGATTGGGAAAGACCAAGCTCAGCTTATACTTATAGTCTGGGAAGTTGACATATCTTAGACAGTAAAATATGATGGTTAAAGATGTCCACTGAGTATTCCCATATACACTGAAGTTAGCTTTGAACAACAAATTATTAATTGGCCACCTACTCTTGACTCAATAGCTACTAAGATCTTTCACTGGTGAAGGAGTTGACGACGTTGTTACGTCCATTAGAGGCTTCTGTAGTTTTCTGAGAATGATGTGATATAATTGTGCCTTGTGATTTTCTGTGGAGTTCCAGAATAAGTTCTACACTGGTGCAGGACATTCATTCCTGCTGTTCTTATTCGAGGCAATCCTGGATTCTGAATCTCAAGCACCAGTGGATTAGAAACAGCAATGCAACCTCTGTCTTCCTGGCTGTCCACTATTTCAAAGTGCTGTGGTTGACAGTCTCTTCTCATTGTGCAGTGCTTGTAGATTATTGTAAATGGATAAACTGCAATATTTAGAACATCTCATTCTAAACTTTCTAAAGAACGAGACTTTTCTGTCGCGACCACTTTTTGTGTGAGGTGATAAATACCAGGAATTTTGTTGCATTTTGAGAACCTAATGGTGACATACATTAGTGTCTGTGTAAATTAATGGAACTGGATTTTTTCTGAGGTCGGCAGTTTTCCGAAGGTCGGCGTTTTCCCACGATATCGTCGTTTTTCCCCGAGGCTGGCGGTTTACCCCGAGGTCGGCGTTTTTCCCCCGAGGTCGGCGTTTTACCCCGACGTCGGCGTTTTTCCCTCGACGTCTGCGTTTTTCCCCGAGGTCGGCGTTTTTTCCCTAGGTCTGCGTTTTTGCACCGAGGTCGGATCGGCGATTTTTTCCCCGAGGTCCAGAAATCTACGAATATATTGAAAATCCAAAGTATTTTCATGTATATCGAACTATACTGATATGTCATGTCATCTTGAAACATATATCCGACCACTAGATATCGGTATTTATCGAGATAGCGATATATTTCGATATATCTATTTATTTCGAGAATCGTTTTCTTAGGGGTACAGATTTATTTCGAGACGTCCAGTTTTTTCCCATTATCGATTTATTTCGGTATATTGACTTATTTCGAGGCACACATTATATCGAGATGTCGATTTATTTCGAGATATCTATCTATACTGAGGAGTCCATTTATTTCGAGGTATCGATTGGTTTCGAAGTACACGTTTACGTCGAGTTATCGATTTATTTTGATATGCCGACGCAATCGGGTTGTCTATATATTTCGAGGTATCGATATATTTCAATGTATCGGTGTACTTCAGATATCAATTAATATCGAGACATCGATATATTTCAAGGAACCTCTATATCTCAAGTAATCCATAAATTTCTAGATATCGTATTTTTAGAGATATCTTTATATTACGAGGTACCATTATATTTCAAGATATCGATATGTTTCTATACCTCGATTTATCTCGAGAGCTCCTTGAGTTTCGAGATATCGTTCTATATGGTAAGCTTAATGCATCTAGATGTCGATATATTTCGGGATATCGAATCATTTCGATGTAGCAGTCTTTTGGAGGTGTCGATTTATTTCGAAGTTTCGATTTTTCTCATTGTGTCGATTTATTTCGAGGTTGCGATTTATTTCGGGGTGGCCTTTTATTTCTAGGTGTTGATTTATTTCGAGGTGTCGATATATTTCGATGTGACGATATATTTCGACGTTACTTGTCGACTGCATCAGCTTAGAACCTATTTCGTACAGAGTGGTGCGACTGCATACCTCAGAAGGCGACATTGATATCCAGACGATGAATGTAAACGTTTCCGAGAGAAAAGCGTCCAATGTGACGAATTGGCACTACGTCATTATGAAAACAAATGACGGAAACGTGAGGTTTCTGCCACTCAAAGTGCTGCCAACTTTCACCCCAACCCCTCCTCACTCTCCCCAGTCGTGGCGATCAGCTGGTGTGATAGAAATGGACACAGGAAAGTAATAACGTTCCATGAAATCCCATTCTAGGGAGGTTCAAGGGTAAATGTTCCAGACGGTTTATTTGCATTAAGACACGCATACTGGACATCTACAATGTCACATCTGCCAGATCGTTTCTATTGTCAGCAGTGGAAAACAAAACAGCGTACTGAAAAAGCCATAGTGAAACGCGGTTTTTGGTAGACGAAATAATAGGAATACTCTAGCCACTGATAATGATGATCTAATGAGAATTCTGGTATTGTTTTGAAAGATGCATTTAAATATGCATTGAACGTAGCTCCAAATTATTTTGAGAATTATAATTGCGGTATGATGAATCTACACTGGAGATTTGGTAATGCAAAACATTTCGATCTGAGAATACTTTACGTGATAGAACGGCATTGACCTTGTGTGTCATTAGGGTAAAGTTAATTTGCCGCCATTAACAAAAAATTTATCCGCCATTAACATAAAATCTATTTTTCAGCGCACTTCAATAAGGACTCACTTCAGATGATTGGACAATTAAAGAGAACTCAAACCGTTATTTTAATAGTATTCGTAGGTCCAATGCAGCATTTACCGTGGACAGTCCCTGAGCCAAGACTGTCAATTTTATGTAGGGAGCACTACTTTAAGAAAGCACTCCGTGTTCAGGCCACAAGTGGCCAATCAGGACCATCCGACCGCCACGTCATTCGCACTGAGGGTGGAGGAGGAGCTGGCTCTCCCACTCGTTGTGGTAGTTTCCTTTGACTTGAGCCGCTACTATTCGGTCGAGTAGTTCCTCAATTGGCATCGCAAGGCTGAGTGCAACCCGAAAAATGGAAACAGCGCATAGCGGATCGGATGGTCACCCATCCAAGTGCCGACCACGCCCGAAAGTGCTAAACTTCAGTGATCTGACGGGAACCGGTGTATCCACTGCGGCAAGGCCGTTGCCCCTCCAACTTTTACATGATATTTTTGATCGTAGATCAGGTCTGATGGCTGGAAAGAATGGACGTTTACCATGTTATGCACATTTATATTTTCACTACGTCGACACAGCTGGTCCAATTTCGACCACAGGTGATGGTAGCCATAATGATGGAGCCAAGCATCCTGTGTACATTAGTTGCACCCATGTGTGTGGGGATCACAGCATTCGTGACATTTAAATTTGTTACTTCTTTGGTACTATATTCGCAATAAATTTTGCAGACAGTATCCGCATATGACGCTGAATGTACCTACAAAATTATATCATTGTACGACACATGTTTCAGGAGATACGTCATAAAAACTCAGGACAAGGCCAGACGCTGCATAGTACGGACGTGGACGCACAGCTGTAAATAAATGCCTGGTCAACACCAAGCTTTTCCGCTAGTCATCTATACAGATAAAAAAATCCCCAATATTGCCCACCAGCGTATTTTTGAAAAACCTTTATTTTGTCATCCATTTTTTTCCTGTAAAAATCGTAAAAGCCGAGCATCATTGTGTTTTTAAAAATCGTTTCCTATTGTCATCTCTTTTTATGTATTTTAAACCATCTATCGGTTGTGTAACCTGTGGCTACAAGTCCATTCCCTTTATGGGGTAATCGAAATAATGAACAACGGAAAAAAGTGTGGGTCAATTTCTTCCTCATTTTTCGGAACTTCTGATAATAGTAAATCGTTGGCCCTTTGAGGGCGTGGTAGGTACATACAAGAGATTAGTGTAAGATTAGAGTTTGGGTTAGATACAGTGCCAGGAGGTTTTGTTTCTATCTGGCTAGCTTCAGAGTACTTCACCATCTACTAAGTGATGCGTTTCATTGGGAATGGTGTGTTCTGTGCTAGGTCTACCCTTACTCCACAATGCTGTTCCCTCGATGCTATTAAAACCAGGATGTTATCAAAATATATGCACAGTGGCAGACTGGAGTCTGCAGAAATATTTCCAGTGGTGGGGAGGGGGGAAGGCGCGTCGGGGCTGGAATGCATGATTCTGAAACTGGCACTCTGTGTACAAATCAGCTGGTCAGTTACGAGGTGCATCAAGCTACAAGACCCTAACTGTATAAGCGCTACAACTGGTCAAAGCTAAGGTTTAGCAGTATTGTGGAGAATTCTTATCTGGAAGAGTATGAGTATACTGTAACGAATAAAAACTCTTTACTCCAGATTCCAAGGATGGTTAGGGGCGACGGGTGAAAGTGCCCTTTTGCCAATCCTCCCCTCCCCACCTCCTCCCCTCCCCCTCCCCTTCCCCCTCGCGGACGCCAATGGCTGGCCCGTTCATTTTGAGAACATCAGAGTTGCAGTAACCTTTCTGAGAAACTGTTCTAGATGTCCTTGCGCGTCAATCTTACCACTCAGAACAGCAGTGGGAATGTCGGTTATCGCTGAAACAACTGGTTTTCGGCTCTTATCAGTTTCCCAGCCTCACTTTAACCTAATTGTTAAAGCCCGTCACAATACCAGTTCTTGTAATAACCGATTTTCAGTCTTTTATTTACATTATTTCCTCTAGTAAACGTAGAAATCAAACAAAGATTAAAAAAATTTTACTTTCTCAGTTTATTGATAAATGGAATCAAAACGTCAAATACATTTATGACGACCTGCAGCCGTCCAGAACGAAATTAGAATTATATTAATACCGTCAGCTGCTCACGGGTGTCGATAAATATCAACGGGGACAGGTGACAATGTGTGCACGTCTGGGACTCGAACCGGGATATCCTGCTTACGTGGCAGGCGCTCTGCCCATCTGAGCCACCGAGGGCACAGACGATAGTGTGACTGCAGGTACTATCTCGCGCACGCCTCCCGCGAGACTCACATTCTCACCTTGCATATGCACACACTACATTCGTAGTGTCCCACACCAACACACTCATTACTCGTGGAACACATTCTTACCAAGTCCCGTAGCAGTTCGGGGAATACTTGTGCATCTTCACAGAAGAAGGTCATGGCTGGTATTGCCAGAACCATATACTTATATGGATATGGACATGTCTTCCACGAGGAATGAGTGTGTTGGAGTGGGACTCTACGACTGTAGTGTATGGACATTCAAGGTGAGAATGTGAGTCTCGCAGGAGGCGTGCGCGAGATAGTCCCTGCAGTCGAACCATACACTGTGCCCTCGGTGGCCTAGACGGATAGAGCGTCTGTCATTTTAGCAAGAGATCCCGGGTTCGAGTCCCGATCGCGGCACACATTTTCACTTGTCCACGTTGATATTTATCAACGCCCTTGAGCAACTGACGGTATTAATATAATTCTAATTTCTTTCAATTAAATAGTCCAATAAAACTTTGTCCGATGTTCGCTGCTTCTCTCAAAATATAGCGAGTGCTTCTATACTACAGAAAACTGCCAGTATTATCCTACTGATTTTAGTTTTTAGAACTCTGATCAAAAATTATATTGAAATCGGTTATCACAGCACTATGCGGGCATTACGTATAGTCCAGCGATAAAGAGTGAAAACTGCGGCAGGAGAACTCTCTTTTTCGTTTTAATTTCTCTGTTAAAGGCTAAAAGCAGATAACGGCATACTACGTAGACACAGGCAGCAGATCACGCACTTTCTATTTTTATCCCGAACTATGAATGATTTGTAAAATTTTAACTTTTTTCCTTGTATGATGTCGCAAGTGACCAAATCGACCATTGTGCTTCACTCGTACTGCATATCGTAAAATACTTCCAGGCTTTCAGATGGTGCCATTCTGTGTTACAACTGACGTTCGACAACAGCGAGAAACTGCGTCCATTCTCGCGAACTGCTTGTATAACAGGCACGCACAGTATTGTCTCGGCAATGTTGGACCAATTCATTTGTTGCTCGTTTCTATCAGCAGTGTTATTAAAGCGGCATACATCACTTTACCCATTTTTTCTGTAATAACGCAGTATTTTAGAACTATGGAAATCTTACGAATAAAAATTACTCGTCTTTTTTAAAAAAGGTTTATTTGAAAACTAAAAATTTTACTACGACAGCTGTGGCTAATTGGTATATCTGTTTTTACGTGGTTATCAGGAAAAAATAAAAAGATACTTGTTATAACCGAGAGCAAACAAATACCGAAAGACATCGGTTATTCAGAACTAAAATACCCATGTTGTTATAACTGATCGGTTTTTCTATCTCTAAACTGCAATGTCGCCACAGAAAAGTGTGTTGTTCCATCAATGTCCATAGCAACTTTGAGATATGTAAGTGTTTATGCGCAATATCGGCAAATGGAAACACGAAGTGGTAATAAGCACCTGAGCGATAGAATTTATTTCACAGTCAGAAAAGTCGAGTGAGAGACAAGACTGAATCACTGTAATAGAAATTATATGGAAAGCTGTGTAAAGGAAAATTTCCAGTTCTTTCGTGGATTCCAAAATTGAAGCCAAGTCCGGGACATCAAGGTGACATAGTCTTATACGGATAGTATTCCATGACTAACGTAATTGGCCCACATACTGTACTGGTATACTGATAATATTACACTACTAAGGTAATTTACCTGAAGTAATTTACAAACATGTAACTATAACATTCGCTACTACTCATTACGCTAATTGACCTTCAGCCATTAAGCGCAAGCGCAGATCTCAGTTATGATACGTGCGCCATCCAAAAATTTATCAAGGTGGTAACTCAACACAACTACAAACGATCATTGTGTGCAAAATAAATAGAACACCTCATAAGAAGAACATGACGGGTTTGAATCATTCCCACCGCAAAGGATGAAATATTCAGGCTTGCACATAAGACCACTTGATAACTAACCAGAAATTCAGATTAATTGTAGCTTCGGTGACAATCGCCTTTTTTACATTTTCCCCGTAAACTAGATAATTATGAAACGTAACAACTACTCTAAAATATCTGCAGCAACGGACTTGCCGCGGAGGTTACATCGGTTCACGTGAGATCACCGAAGTTAAGTGCGTTGTCGGGCGTTGAAGGCAATTGGATGGGTGATCATCCAGTCCGCCATGCGCTCTTGCCATTTTTCGGGGTGCACTAAGCCTCATGATGCCAATCGAGGAGTTACTCGACCCAATAGTAGCGGCTCCGGTCAAAGAAAACCATCATAACGACTGGGAGAACAGTGTGCTGACCCCCGCCACTCCTGTTCGCATCCTCCACGGATGATGACACGGCGGTCGGATGGTCCCGTCCCAGCAGGCCACTCGTGGCCTGAAGACGGAGTGCTTACAAAGCAAACTACTCTCCAGTGGATGGTCGTACTACTGAGACCTTGATTCCTGGCATCAATAACAGATGGCAGCACAAGAGGTTGCCTTACGCCTACTGCCGAATTTTGCGATCTGTCGTAAGCCTGCGTAAGCACGTGGGGCCTTCCGTCTTAAGTGCAAGCATATCCATTGCGTTTTCTGCCGCGCGACTTGAGTGGAATGTTTCATTATTTCTGAAATATTATAGAAATGTTTTTCGTTGTATATCCTCACAATCGGTACTGAATTCACTGTAAAATTACTTGCTCACTTTTCGGAACTTCCGTTCATAGTAAATCGATACTATTTGAAGCCGTGGTAGACACGAGTCTAGTGTGCTTCACCTACAGCACCTTCTGTGTCAGTCTCGGTTCCTATGTCGCTGATTTCACAACTAACAGTTCGTTGTCTACTGAGTATACTGTCTGTTGCACGACACTATCCCTCCCACGCTGCTAAATGTAGGTCGTCGGCAAAATATGACTGCAGTGGAACAAGGGCGTCTGCAGAAATTTCCCCAGGAGGTGGTGGTGGCATTGTTAGTGGTGTGTGTGTGTGTGTGTGTGTGTGTGTGTGTGTGTGTGTGTGTGTGTGCGTGTGTGTGTGGAGGCCATTACTATGAAATTCACGCAGTCCAGACCGCCAAGGAAAATAAACCTTGAGATTTGGAAAGGGTGTTGATCTTATACCGCTTATGCTGCATATTTCGAAATTCCACCTCTAAGGGGGATACACAGGAAATGAAAGGATTTTTGAAACATGTAGCTATTAAGGTAATTTTGAAGCTTGGCAGACGAAAACTTGTATCTGGTTTCTAGGTCAGAAATAAAGAAATATGTGTTCCAGTATTATTGGGAATTTAACCTCTATGAGGTGAAATAGTGGATGAACATTTTATTTTGAGATAAAAAATTATGGAAGAACTATGGAAGTATTTTTAAGGCTACATCTACGAAAATTGGTATTTGACTTCAAGGTTACAAATAAGAAAATACGTATTTTCGTGTTTTTGGAAGTTCAACCTCTAAGGGGATGAAATAGAGTGAGCTGGTGCGTTTCTGGCGCCAGTTTCCGTCGATCGTTGTTTCGATCTTTGAGTCGCGGTCCAGAGGACACTGCTCCCTAAGCGACTGTAGCAGTTCCCTGTGCGGCCCAACATCGGGCTTACCGCGCTTACACTGGACACAGTTGCCAACAAATCGCCTGCCATCACCATATAGGTTGGGCCAAAACATGTGTTCCCGAACTCGGTTCAAGGACTTGTAGAACCCCAAATGATCCCCTACCGCCGAATAGTGGAAATATCTGAGTGCCATGCTAACTCGTTCCTGTGGAATACAGACCTTCCCTTCACCACGGTTGTCTTCCCCTTTACACAAGACCCCCGCCCCCCCCCCCCCCCCACCCCCCGAAGACCTCGCCATCCGCCAACTGCTGCCGAATCGTTCCCCACCCGGGGTCCTCAACCTGTTTGCCGGCTAAGTCGCAGAAGAAGCCGGGTGTCTCGGAGAGAAGGAAATTCTCCCCAAGATCCGGCTCCACGTGGCCCTTGCCTTCCCTAGACTCTACCGCGAACATACGGCTGAGAGCGTCGCCAATTCATTGTCTCTTCCACTAATATGCCGAACCTGGAGATAAGTCTTGTCATCTTAACTTCGGTATGATTTTTAGCGATCTTATTAATCAAAGTTTAAGGGCTGGCACTGGCCAAGTAACTCACGGAGGCTCATTGGTTTCAGTCCAGTTGTATTGCTCACCTGTTCTCCAGATAAGGTTGTGTAGTTTATGTCTCAGAGAAGTGTCTGCCCTTGATGTGTGTTTTGTTAGAGATAATTGGCAGCGGTCGACGCTAACATACTGCGAGCAGAGCACCACGGCGGCAGAGAGATATTTAAGGCCATGTCCTCTCCTTTACATCCTGGGTTATGTTGTCACTTTTGCGTGATTCCATCTTTCCGGTGCTGAACTATAGCATCCAAAGTTCAATTGCATTGCCAAGTTGAGTATATTTCTATGTCATTCTCTGCCTCGTGGATCTCTTGTATTGATTAGAATCCTTAGTCTGCTCGCGTCTATCGCCAATTCACGCGAAATATTGAAGCAACCTTATTTTAAGGGTATTGTCATATAGTCATGTTCTAGTTGTAATCATTCTAAGAATATTGTTGATTAATCAACTGAGTAAGTAAATTTGAAGGTCCGTTTGGTCAAAATTAAAGGACCCCCTTAATTGTTTTACTCATTTTTATACAGTTTTGTTTAGGAAAGTTGGCTAGCCGAACGTTAAATATCTGTATTCTTACGCTTAATCTGTTTCTCCCCTGATTGCAAGTAGTGAGAGTTCTGCTATGAATTTTATGGACATTTGTGCTATTTTAGTAAAGCTTTACCTAAGTATATTTACATAGTCATATTCAAATTTCAAGTTTTACGGGTCTCGTTCCACTTATTTATTATTTGTCCAACTGATCTGGCCTTGTAAGGCAGTCTCCTCTATTATTGTGATTGTGATTTTATAATGCTTTTGATTGTAATAAAATATGTAGCAACTACAACGGATTACTATTGTGATTTTGGTGTGTCACTACCATACCCCATTTCATAGAGGATGAAATGTTTCATGAAATATATGAAAACCTGTTTTTGATACATTCAACCATTAAGAGGGGTGGAATATAGGATGTAATGTTTTATGAAAGTATTTCAGTGCGAAAGAATTTTTAAAGCGAAATCTATGAAAATTGTGTTATTGAAAAATACGTGTTTCACTGTTTTTGGAACTACAACCTCCAAGAAGGTGCAATAGGAGCACAGGTTTCACTGACCCATAGCCTTCCAGCCCAACCTGCAAAGTATATGGACTTGAAATTTGATGAAGGTGTAAATCTTACGCTGAAAGCATCATTTAAGAAGAGATTGTTCGAAATTTCACTCCTAAGGGGGTGAAATATGGGTTGAAAGTTTTTTTTAATATATGTCCCTATGTCCCTATTGAAGCTATAACTACAAAACTACGAAAATTGATATTTGGTGTCTCAGTCAGAAACAAAAAAGAAACAAGTTTTTAGCATTTTCCGAAATTCTTCCATTGGGGGATAAAATAATTAGTGAAGGTTTTTTGAAAATAAATAATTATTAAAGAACTACTGAAGCATTTCTATAGCTACATCTATGAAAATAGGTATTTGACATCTCGGTTGGATGTAAAATAAATGTGTTTCGTTGCTTTTGGAAATTTAACTCACTAACAGAGTGAAATAGGGGATGAAATGTTTTATGAAATATTTCACTATGAAAGAATTTTTAGAATTAAATGGATGAAGATTTGAATTTGGCTCCTCGGCTCTAAATAGAAGAATATGTGTTTAATTGTTTTTGAAAACCCAACCCCTAAAGGGTGTGAGATGTTTCAGAAAATGGTTCATTATGAAAGGATTGCTAAATATATCTGACAATTCGTATTCGGCTAATGTGTTACAATTTTTAAAAACTACGTGTTTTTCTGGTTTTGGAACTTCGAGCATAAGGGGATGAAAATTTTAATGAAATATTTATTGCGTTATATTAAAATATTTTAAATCTGCATCTATGAAAACCGGTATTTCACTTCTCAATTAGATATAAAGAAATATGCGTTAGGGAATGAAAGACTCTACGGAGATATCACCACAAGAATACAAACGGCTTGATTAACAAAAACCTTGGACTCCAGCTGTCAGCATTGCTTTTTGATCATTCAGTAAAAGACCATGCTTCAACGGTGCTAAGTTTAGAAAGTTTAGAAAGTGTTGCAGTTTATAAAAGACATAAAAAAACGATTAAAGAAAAAAATTCTTTGCAGACCATGAACGGTCTACACAAGTAGAGAAGCGGATGATAAGCTAGCTCTTTATGCAAATGAGTTGGTCAGTGTACGTTCCGAGACATGTCATGCAGCAGGAACGGAATCCTATAGTTGCTACGATTGGCTAAAGGAAAAGTTTTGCAGAATCACTCGAAATCACTTCTGCAAGTGGCTAAGAATCTCGTAATGAATAAAAATTCTGTACTGAGAATTCCAAGGTGGGAGATGCAAGATTCCTCCCTCCCCCTTCCCCCTCCTCACAATGCTATCCTTCTTTACCTACAGCAAAAAATAAATAAATTAATTAATAAACAAAACTAGAGAAACTTCTACTGTGAAACTATTTGCATACAAGAGAACGGCCCTTGAAATTTAACTCTTCAAAGTTTTAAGCCCTGCTCATTCCGGATATTGATTAGAAAGTGTTAATCCACAGGTGAAACCTGAGTATATAATCCCTGTGACATTTGATCAACGGTGTTCCATAAGGACAGGTTCTCATTCAAAACGTTCGAAAATTCAATTTCTTTGTAGTTGCATTTTTTAAAGGTGTACTTGTCTAGACTTTTGGAACGGAGAGGTTTTTTTTTTAATCCGTGCTTTACACAAGTTTCTACAGTCCATTGTTTGAAGCAGTGTCACGACTGCCATGAGCCGCGCGGGGTACCCGCCATGTCTCCAACGCCTTGTCACGGTTCGCGCGGCTCCCCCCGTTGGAGGTTCGAGTCCTCCCTCGGGCATGGTTGTGTGTGTGTGTTGTCCTTAGCATAAGTTACTGTAAGTAGTGTGTAAACATAGGGACTGATGGTTCAAATGGTTCTGAGCACTTTGGGACTTAACATCTGAGGTCATCAGTTTCCTAGAACTTAGAACGACTTAAACCTAACTAAATTAAGGACATCACACACATCCATGCTCGAGGCAGGATTTGAACCTGCGACCGTAGCGGGCGCGTGGCTCCCGACTGAAGCTTCTACAACCGCTCGGCCACATCGGCCGGTCTGTCATGTATTCTAGAAGAGCTGCACGGTCGTCGGTGGCGCCTGTTCTTTCGAGAAGAGTTACTATCTTCATATCTATGGTTAAACGTTACCCAGCCATTGACCTTCGTCTGTGCGAATGCGCACAGGTTGCCGGAACTCACCTTAGTGTGAGCCAGTAATGAGTGGATGGACAAATACCTATTAAGTACATTACGTAATCGGATTGTGGACGTTTGAGGATGTGAGTCTCACGGGAAGCGTGCGAGGGATAAATTCCTGCAGTCCTGATGTTCATTTGTGCCCTCGATGGCTCAGATGGATTGGGCGTCTGACATGTAAGCAGGAGATCTTGGGTTCGAGTCCCAGTAGGGGCACACTTTTCAGCTGTCCCCATCGAAGTATATCAACAACACCTGTTGGCAGCTGAGGGTTTCAATTAATTATCAGTTGTGAAGGTGATTCGATGAACCCTTTGCCAGGAACTTTAATGTGTTTTGCAGGGTATCCATATAGATGTAGATGATAACTCGTCCCGTGTCGCACGTGCTCAAAATGATTCATACTGCAGAATGCATGCAAACATACTCACCGAAAATACGGACGAATATCAAGTGCAGGCTGCCGAGTGCTGCATATCCAGCTTAGACAGATCGGCTTTTCATCTACATCTACATGACTACATCTACATGACTACTCTGCAATTCACATTTAAGTGCTTGGCAGAGGGTTCATCGAACCACAATCATACTATCCCTCTACTATTCCACTCCCGAACAGCGAGCGGGAAAAACGAACACCTAAACCTTTCTGTTCGAGCTCTGATTTCTCTTATTTTATTTTGATGATCATTCCTACCTATGTAGGTTGGGCTCAACAAAATATTTTCGCATTCGGAACAGAAAGTTGGTGACTGAAATTTCGTAAAAAGGTCTCGCCGCGACGAAAAACGTCTATGCTGTAATGACTTCCATCCCAACTCGTGTATCATATCTGCCACACTCTCTCCCCTATAACGCGATAATACAAAACGAGCTGCCCTTCTTTGCACCCTCTCGATGTCCTCCGTCAGTCCCACCTGGTAAGGATCCCACACCGCGCAGCAATATTCTAACAGAGGACGAACGAGTGTAGTGTAAGCTGTCCCTTTAGTGGACTTGTTGCATCTTCTAAGTGTCCTGCCAATGAAACGCAACCTTTGGCTCGCCTTCCCGACAATATTATCTATGTGGTCCTTCCAACTGAAGTTGTTTGTAATTTTAACACCCAGGTACTTAGTTGAATTGACTGCCTTGAGAATTGTACTATTTATCGAGTAATCGAATTCCAACGGATTTCTTTTGGAACTCATGTGGATCATCTCACACTTTTCGTTATTTAGCGTCAACTGCCACCTGACACACCATACAGCAATCTTTTCTAAATCGCTTTGCAGCTGATACTGGTCTTCGGATGACCTTACTAGACGGTAAATTACAGCATCATCTGCGAACAACCTAAGAGAACTGCTCAGATTGTCACCCAGGTCATTTATATAGATCAGGAACAGTAGAGGTCCCAGGACGCTTCCCTGGGGAACACCTGATATCACTTCAGTTTTACTCGATGATTTGCCGTCTATTACTGCGAACTGCGACCTTCCTGCCAAGAAGAACAGGAAGTTGCTGTCTAGGAACAATCAGAGGTAGAGGAAGGGTTGATAAATACTCCTTTAATTGCAGACTAAACGTAAATAACGAAAATACATTTTTGGTAAAAATTTGTCAAAAATAATCGTTTGCCCTCCGTATTGGATTAGCTGTTTTGAATATTGAAAATCTGACTTCAGATTCGTTTTCAGCGACATTAAGAATATATATGTAACACTCAGTTCATGCAAATCGAAGTAATAATATAACTAAATGTTTTCCCTAAACTTTGAACACTTTTTTTTCGAGTAACGATTTTCTCAGAACGGCATGCAGTATAAATTAAAAGTGGTTCGATCTCTTAACTTCTACCTCTGACCCCTAAAAGTAAACACTTTTCTTAGGAACTTATAGCTATAATATGACATTTGTTAATATTAACTAATTTTTGTGTAGGCATAAGGAGTGAAACAAACCCCCCAAAATCGAACTCAAAGTTCGAATTAGCACTGTATCGTTAAATTTAAGGTTGTTTCATTGCGGTTAGGTATGCGCTCCCATAAATTTTATGTATTATCGACTGATGTTATCCATTTTCAATTTCAAAGAAATAATGTAGTATCAACTGATGTTACCCATTTTTGAATTCAGGTAACATCTCAGGTGCCACACTGCACGCACTCTACGTACTCCAGTCTCGCAGGCCCTTGATCAAATCATAATTATGGGCGCCATTTTTTATTGAAAATCTAAAATTAAGCTCATAGTATTATCACTCGTAATTCCCAAACAGATCCTTCGAATGTATTTTCATTGTCTCAAAAAAAATTTCAAATGTACCCTTTTTTGCTCATTTGTATGAGAACCTGGCCGTAACGCCGGAATATAGTCACGAGATTTTTTTTCAGAGATGCTGTACGTTCGCGAGAAGACTTTCGTTCTGCGCGTGTCGAAGGACATTCCTCAGATATTACTGTGTGTGTGCTACTCAGTCGTGCCATTTAAGTGTACATCTTTGCATAGTTTTCCTTTCACGATGTAAACAGTGTTCCGCTCAGTTGCTAACTGGCCAGTGAGTGGTTCCGAAGGTATCGGATGTGCGGTGCGTTCGGTCTGCTAGGACAACAGCAGACTAGCGTGGTGCGATGGCAGAAGCAGACACTGAGGGAGCTAGCTGCTGGGACGCCAGCGAACAATTTATGCCAAGTAAGACGAAGAGGACTATTCTAAAATTACGAGCCGTCTCAAAAGTGTTTACCATTGGTAAATCTTGCAGTTGAGTCTGACAAAACTGGCAGTTTTGCCTACAGATACATTACAGAGAGAGATACAGGAAATCCCCCCACCCCCCTCAATGAATTTTTGTTTGTGATGACAGGCCGATTGGTAGTGTAGCCCGAGATCTAAGTTAGGTTGGAAGGTGGTAATTTGATTGAGAGTTGTTTACGCCAACGATTATGAATGCCGACTAAACGTTGTGCGAGCAGATTGCCCTGTAGCGTAGCCTAGTGTTTCCGCCCGCGCCACATTTAACACACATTCTCTAACTGTGTACAAAAGTCTCACAACAGCAACGATAACTACGTTTCTTGTGGGGGGAGGGTAGAGTCCACTATGTAACTTTCACTGCAAATTTTAGTAACCGCCGAAACTAACCGAAATAGAAGCGTAATTTTAACTATATTTCCTTTTGTGGGAAAATAATGGTTCTCCTCTTTCGGCAGCAACTGTAATATGTAGGCGACTTATTAGTTTTTTTTTAAACTATGAATCATGATTTCCATAGACGCAGTGCTTTTTTTACGTTACTTGATTTGTGGTCTATAGTAAACAATGCAACGAACTGGTAAATTCTTTAAAGTTTGACGTGTGTTACATAGACGACGTCTGCAATGTTCGTAAAGCCAAGTTTGCATATATTCTGTGTCTGTTTTTTTGGCCATGTACTGTATAATTAAGGGGAGGAGGATTATGTTCAAGGAGCAGTGTATTAGCAGTCTATGGAGAAATTGAGAATTTGGATCTAACGAACGGCATGCTCGGGCAGTTCGTGCTATTCTGTTGACCACTGTGTAATTGGGACACAGTGATTATGGCCTCTCCCTAGTAACCAGGGGACTCGGGTGCTAATCCTCGTCTGGCACAAATTTTCAAGTGCCCATTGACTAAAGTCTGTGCCCATTGTCAGCTAATGTCATTGTTTCGGTGTTAAATTGTATTTTGTTTACGATACGTAGTTTAGCTTTTTCATGGATAACAGCTTTGAAAAGCGTATAGGTTATATTGATATTCTCTCGTCGTTAGTCCAAGGCAACTATAGCGATTTATAAACACAGCTGTAGTTCGTATTAAGCCTACATACGTAATTGTGTCCTGTTTTTCTTTACCAAGAATTACTTCGTAAGTAATTCCCCTGTAGTGGTATTTTGTTTTAGTATTTTGTTTAAATATTTATAGACTGCAGGCTTGGATGAAATATGAAACACATGTCCGAAGTTCTTGTTGATTCTGCAGATACTGTTTCATCCGTACTAGGGGCCAAAACATTTCATCTAATACAGAAGGACACAATTTGTCTCGAGATTTAGCAATTTTTCGTAATAGTTGCCTTGCTTCGATATATTTTTCTCTAATTCTTGTTTGGATTTAATCTTAAAACACACTAACTCTTCCACCAGTTATTCGATATGTGGTTTCATACCTTTCGTAGCCTAGAGTTCCTAAACGGTCGATAATATTAATAATTTCCTTTCTCAATTTTATTTTCTGTAAAATCTCCTGTTTATGGTTATTGCTAACGTGTTTCACGTTCTCACTTTTATTATTTTTATTTTTCTAGTTTTGTGACTGGTAGCCAAATGTTCTTTGAATCTGGTTTTTAATTCTGAAATAGTAACAGATGAAGGTCAAGAGAAGATTGCGATATATTTGAGGAGAGTGGCTTGGGGATTTTCTATAATAGACGTACACAGGTCATGGGGATCCTTACCTATATAAATTTACTTCGAGTGTGATGTAGCCCATTCTCTTGTCATGATCTCGGCCGTATCGTAGCACATTGTCTCGGTTAGGTTGGAGATTTCTGTTGAGAGTTGCCGAAGTCAACGAAAGTGATTACAAAGTAAAGACTGTGCTAACAGAACGATCTGTAGCGTAGTCCAACACGTTCTTTCCGTCCTTTTAAAGCCTCTTTTAATTAAAAATAACTAAAGCTGCAAGATACAATCACAAAAACTGTGTTACGTAATAGAGTAATCCCAGACTATTGTTGTGTAAGTTGTGTGCGTACAATATTTTTTTTTGTCAGTGAATATACATTTTTTTACTCATTTGCTGGGTTTCAGTTTTCCCCTTTAACGGCAAAAAACCTTTTCCTGTGAAGGGCCCATTAGCTTGTCGGTTATATTTGTGACTTTCTCGACGGTCAGTAATTTCGTGATAGTCCATCCACCGGCGTCATTGTTAACATCGAATATAGATTTAAGTATTAGGAAGGCTAATATGAAGCTAATGCATGAGTAGGTCTAACAATTAATAAAAATAGAAATGTGGGTAAGATACTACAAACAGCATAGTGAACGCATTGTTGTGGCCAAGATAGCCACGAATCCCACGCCTACCAAAGTCGTAAAAGTAGTCCGCAGATGATTATGAAACTGATGGAATGTGTGATGAGATAAAAGAAATCATTCAGATAGTGATGGGAGATGAAAATTTAATATTAATGGGTGACTGGAATTCGACAGTAGGAAATGGAAGAAAAGGAAACGTAGTAGGTGAATATGGAATGGGGGTAAAAAATGAAAGAGGAAGCCGCCTGGTAGGTTTTTTCCCAGAGCATAACTTAATCATAGCTAACACTTGGTTCAAAAATCATAAAAGACCTGGAGATACTGCAATATTTCATATAGATTATATAATGGTAAGACAGAGATTTAGGAACCAGATTTTAAATTGTATGACATTTCCAGGGGCAAATGTGGTCTCTGATCACAGTATATCGATTATGAACTGTAGATGAAAACTGAAGAAACTGTAAAAAGGTGGGAATTTAAGGAGATGGGACCCGAAAGAACTGACAGAATCAGAAGTTGTACAGTGTTTCAGGAAGAGCATTAGGGAACGATCTACAGGAATGGGGGAAAGTAATACAGTGTGATGGGGGATCTGAGTGGTGTACTGTCAAGGGGGAGGGGGTTCCTCAGGGATCAGTGTTGGGGCCGCTCCTGTTCCTTATTTATATAAATGATATGCCCTCAAGTATTACGGGTAACTCAAAAATATTTCTGTTTGCTGATGACACTAGCTTGGTAGTAAAGGATGTTGTGTGCAACATTGACTCCGTTTCAAGTAGTGCAGTACATGACCTCAGTCAATGGCTTATAGAAAATAAACTAACGTTAAATCACAGTAAGATTCAGTTTTTACAGTTTCTAACACACAATTCAACAAAACCTGACGTTTTAATCTCACAGCATGGGCATATGATTAGTGATACTAAACGGTTCAAATTCCTAGGTGTTCAAATAAATAGTAAGGTGTTGTGGAAAGCCCACGTTCAGGATCTTGCTCAAAGACTTAATACTGCCATTTTCACTATTCGAACGGTACCGAAAGTGAGTGATACTTCGACAAGTAAATTAGTCTACTTTGCCTATTTCCATTCACTTATGTCATATGGTATTATGTTTTTGGGTAACTCTTCCCATTCTAGAAGGATATTTTTGGCTCAGAAACTGGAGGTTCGGGCAAAAAGTGGTGTGAGTTCACGAACCACTTGTCGACCTCTGTTCAGGGAGTCTGGGTATTTTGACCTTGGCCTCTCAATATGTATATTCCTTATTGTCGTTTCTTGTTACCAATATTAGTTTATTTCCAACAATAAGCAGCTTTCACTCGGTTAATACTCGGCAGAAGTCAAACTCCCATTTGGTTCGGACTTCCTTAATTCTTGTGCAAAAATGTGTGCAGTATACTGCTGCATCCATTTTCAATAAGCTGCCACTCGAATTCAAAAATCTTTGCAGTAATCCACGCGCTTTCAAATCGAAACTGGAGTGTTTCCTCATGGGTCACTCCTTTTATCCTGTCAAGGAGTTAATTGAAAAATTAAGCTGATTCTCATTGTACTGCTGATAGCGTTTGCTTAAACTTATGGACTGATTTTCTCTCAGGTTCATGAACATGTATTTTTATCTGTTATTACTTTTATGTTGTAAGTTCATGTGTCGCCCTAACCGCCGTCTGCTTCACGTCTGCTGTTCAGCGAGCTACCTTAATTTAAGTATTAACTGTATTTTTCTTACTTGTCACTTCTTCTTCCGTGTGTTTTTGCTTTTAGGAAGCTTTAATTGTCGAGTGCTAGTAATACAGTTACATAGATTTCGTGTTTGTTTTGAATACAGTCAGAGAGAGTCCTTGTAGTCAGCCATAGTGCCAGTAATGCTAGTGTTTGTTTTGAATACAGTCCAGAGACAGGTAGTACTATTTTCATTGTTTTCTACAAGAAGTCGTTAGCAATCACAGTTTAGTCAGTAATCAGCCACCTTTAGTGAATTAGCAGTCTACTTAAAAGTTGAAACTTCCTGGCAGATTAAAACTGTGTGCCCGACCGAGACTCGAACTCGGGACCTTTGCCTTTCGCGGGCAAGTGCTCTACCAACTGAGCTACCGAAGCACGACTCACGTCCGGTACTCACAGCTTTACTTCTGCCAGTATCCGTCTCCTACCTTCCAAACTTTACAGAAGCTCTTCTGCGAAACGTGCAGAACTAGCACTCCTGAAAGAAAGGATACTGCGGAGACATGGCTTAGCCACAGCCTGGGGGATGTTTCCAGAATGAGATTTTCACTCTGCAGCGGAGTGTGCGCTGATATGAAACTTCCTGGCAGATTAAAACTGTGTGCCCGACCGAGACTCGAACTCGGGACCTTTGCCTTTCGCGGGCAAGTGCTCTACCAACTGAGCTACCAAAGCACGACTCACGTCCGGTACTCACAGCTTTACTTCTGCCAGTATCCGTCTCCTACCTTCCAAACTTTACAGAAGCTCTTCTGCGAAACGTGCAGAACTAGCACTCCTGAAAGAAAGGATACTGCGGAGACATGGCTTAGCCACAGCCTGGGGGATGTTTCCAGAATGAGATTTTCACTCTGCAGCGGAGTGTGCGCTGATATGAAACTTCCTGGCAGATTAAAACTGTGTGCCCGACCGAGACTCGAACTCGGGACCTTTGCCTTTCGCGGGCAAGTGCTCTACCAACTGAGCTACCGAAGCACGACTCACGTCCGGTACTCACAGCTTTACTTCTGCCAGTATCCGTCTCCTACCTTCCAAACTTTACAGAAGCTCTTCTGCGAAACGTGCAGAACTAGCACTCCTGAAAGAAAGGATACTGCGGAGACATGGCTTAGCCACAGCCTGGGGGATGTTTCCAGAATGAGATTTTCACTCTGCAGCGGAGTGTGCGCTGATATGAAACTTCCTGGCAGATTAAAACTGTGTGCCCGACCGAGACTCGAACTCGGGACCTTTGCCTTTCGCGGGCAAGTGCTCTACCAACTGAGCTACCGAAGCACGACTCACGTCCGGTACTCACAGCTTTACTTCTGCCAGTATCCGTCTCCTACCTTCCAAACTTTACAGAAGCTCTTCTGCGAAACGTGCAGAACTAGCACTCCTGAAAGAAAGGATACTGCGGAGACATGGCTTAGCCACAGCCTGGGGGATGTTTCCAGAATGAGATTTTCACTCTGCAGCGGAGTGTGCGCTGATATGAAACTTCCTGGCAGATTAAAACTGTGTGCCCGACCACTTGCCCGCGAAAGGCAAAGGTCCCGAGTTCGAGTCTCGGTCGGGCACACAGTTTTAATCTGCCAGGAAGTTTCATATCAGCGCACACTCCGCTGCAGAGTGAAAATCTCATTCTGGATACTTAAAAGTTGATTAAGTCTCTTCGGTAAATTGATTCCTTAGGATGGATAGGATGTGTGACTGCTGTGTACGGACGCTGGCCACTCTTCGCGAACAGCTGAGCGTGTTGATGGCCGCGGTCAGCCATCTTCAGGCTGCTGCCTCGGAGTGTAGCGGCAGTGGGGAGTCTGGTGCGTCGCATGGTGCACCTCAGGTGTTAGATGCTTCACCCACTGTCCCTGCTGTCGAGACATCTTCGCGGGTACCGGGCACAGTTGGGCCAATGTGGAGGCTGGCCGTGTGGCATCGCCCGCTCTGCCTGTGAATGGACATGTGGCTGCTCCTTCAGCAAGGTCCGAGCAGGCACACGGGGGGAGGAGTTTATTAGTTATTGGGAGCTCCAACGTTAGGCTGGTGATGGAGCCCCTTAGGGAAATAGCGGAAAGGTCGGGGAAGAAGGCCAGTGTTCACTCCGTCTGCTTGCCGGGGGGTCTCATTCGAGATGTGGAGGGGGCCCTACTGGCGGCGATAGAGAGCACTGGGTGCACCCGACTGCAAATTGTTGCTGATGTCGGCACCAATGACTCCTGCCGTCTGGGTTCAGAGGTCATCCTCATTTCGTACAGGCGGTTGGCGGATTGTATGAAGGCGGAAAGCCTCGCTCGCGGGGTGGAATCAGAGCTAACTATTTGTAGTATCGTTCCCAGAACCGATCGCGGTCCTCTGGTTTGGAGCCGAGTGGAAGGCTTAAACCAGAGGCTCAGAAGATTCTTCGGAGAGCTGGGGTGCAAATTTCTCGACCTCCGCAATAGGGTGCAGAAATGTAGGGTCCCCCTGAATAGGTCAGGCATGCACTACACGCCGGAAGCGGCTACGAGGGTAGCGGAGTACGTGTGGAGTGCACATGGGGTATTTTTTAGGTTAGAGAATTCCCTCCCTAGACCCGACAAGACGCCTCCTGAGACGCGGCAAGGCAGGAGTAGGCAAAATGCAACAGGGAATAACAATATTAATGTGCTAATAGTAAACTGACTACGAGACAAGAAAAAATGTATTCATAGGTGAAAGCTCAAAGCTACGGGTAAAATGTCCCTAGGCTTATCGTCTCAAAGAAGAGATGGCACAGAGAAACAAGTGGGCATGTCTTACATAGCAAGCAGCCATTTAAACCGACATTTAGGACCTTCAAATAAGGATTTGGACTAAAATACTTTCATATTCGCACTAAGTGTAAATAAAACTGGTACAATCACCAATAAACAAAATTATTTTCATTGTTTTCGGGGTTCCTTTTGCCTTTCGGAATAAATATATTGCGAATCAGTAGTTAACATGCCTGGTTCCCCAAACAGGAGACGACTAGAAACTTCCGAAATGTGGTGGTGTAGAAGAATGCTAAAAAAGCTTTGATCGAATAGCTGAAGGGGAGATACGAAATCAGATTAGGGAGCAGAGAAATTAATGGCACAAATTGACAAAAAGAAGCGATCGTGGGTAAATGTCATATTTCGATTCCACCCATCCACTGTGACCCATGACGTTCTGCATGACGTTGATTAGTTGCATTTCGAAGGATACCAGTGGCCTTATTAAATGTTAACTGTGATTGCCTTCGTTTCTAGAACAATTTATAATGTTCGTTAACTATGATTTTTTTTCGGAATATATCGTGATGAACTCTGGGAGGAACCACTGAACACAGCTTAAATTGTCGTTGAAGAAACGAGTAGTGATTGTATTTTTATCTTTCTTATCCGACACGTTGGGGTATCCAAGGTATAATGGGGTACACAGTTGAAAACTTTGATTAAATGTACAAAATTGATAAATAAGAGAGCTACAAATTTTTATATGAACACATTATGATGTATTAATCAGAAAAATACAAGAACATTGCCATAAAATAAAACAACAATATTTTCTGACTCAAAAACAGAAATTTATATCATTTGCACGCGGTAGTATGGGGTGGTAAATACAAGTGATTACAAAAACGTATAAAATTATCGGAAATGCAGAAAATATTGGCTTGCTCGGAATTTTTTTTAGTTCAAAGTGAGTATTAATGTCAAACTACAGTTTTCATGTATCGTATCCTTTTCTTGAGGCTGTTTACAAAATTCACACACGGGGAGACACTCATCATCTTCGCTATCTATTCCTGCACAAGAATCGTGTGTCCATTTTTTGCACGTGGAACAAGCTACCCAACCTCCAACTGATTTTGAATATAACCCACCACAATATACACATTGACAGTCAGAACTTTCCTCGTAATCACTCTCGTTAGTATTGTATTCTCTCTCCTTTTTTCCATTTACCTTCAGATTCTTTCTCTCTTTTTTGAGTTCTTAACTTTATTCTCTTTCGCAAAAAGTTTTCTGTTTGCTCTTTCTTCTTTGTCAAAGTTCTTTTTTCTGTTTCTCCCATTAATGACTTTTAACTCTTTTTTTGTACGGCGAATCAGTTAAAACAACGTTCTTCCCCATTTTCAGTCTCGCTCTTTTCTTGCTTTCGTTAACTTTTGACAAGAAAATCAGAATCTCAGGTGAAATATGAAATGAGGAGGTTGTGTTGTCAGTTGTCATCCAAGAGCACCCAAGATTAGAACAATTAGCCCCAATAACTTTGTTATTCTTAGGCGGCAGTTCATTGTAACAAATAGCTGAAACCTCGTCCGCTTGATTATCCAGCCCGTTTGAGTCGTCTTTTTCAGCTGGTGTGCTAGGTGGAGGCAATTACAATTGTTCAGATATAATAACCCCTTTATCTGACGGCCTATCACGTCCGCTGTCAGTTGTGTGTGCCGGGAGGAAGTGTGCGTCGTGAATATGGATGGGTCCGTGGGCCATATTGCAGTAGCTTCGAAACCTTTAATAGCGGTTTTCATTTTTGCGCTTTAGACGAAAGCTGAACCAAAAAGCGTTGAAATTTGAAAGACAGTTACGACTTTCCCTGCGTGGCTTCGCAGCCATTTTCGAAGCTGATCACTATAACGAGGATTTATAAAACAAACATCAAGCGGCTGAAGTCTGTGAGAGCAATGTGGTGGTGAAGAAACGCCACTCTCCCTCGCGTTGTCCATAACGTCATTGTTCGTGGTATGAGCTGAGTGGCCATCTGATATAAGGAGAACTGGGACGTGCTTTGATGCCTTAGAAAATACCACAAATTGTGGAAACCATACAAAGAATGACTCTGTGGCCATCCATGCGGTGCTGTGGACCTCAGCGCAACCTCCTGCTGCCAGTCCTAACTCAAATTCTTTCTGCTTCTTCTTTCGTGGAAAAATAATCGTAGGAGGAATGTCAGCTCCGCTTGCTGAAGTACTAATGAGGCTGGTTGCAGTTTCGCCCCTTTTTGCAGAGGTTAACGATCGCACTGGACGGTTCCCTTTGCAAGCTGCGATGTTCGATTGGTTTTTAGCATTAACCGAGACGCCTGTTCCATCACAATTAGTTATTTGAGAAGTCATTAGTTTGTGATTGTCAGTTACATTTGTTAGCAACGAAAAAAACCTATCGACAGCTACTTTGTTAAAATCAATGATTCTTGTACTAGATTTTGCTTCGGGCTTGCGAACAAATCCGAATTTGCTTCTTCATTGTTTCATGATGTAATAAAGATTTCTATTTGTTTTGCTCGAAATTTTCGAAAAGGTATCTGGGGAACGTGCAAAAATTGAAATGGCAAAACTGTGCACCTGCCGAAATACGAGTGCGTATACTCATTTGAAAAAATGTTCCTAAACTGCTTCTGATACGCTAGAGGTTACCGCACAGTAAACAGCAATTGTAGTTGACCGTTTGCCTGCACCGTATAGAGTACGGCCAATAAAATATTTTTGTAGGGAGGACACATCATCTCATCCTGAATGAAGAGTTCATCTATACGTGTAAATGTAACCACTTGTGCCAGAGGGAGTGTGTTGGTAGCCTTACTGTTCATGTTGTATATTAACATTACAGATAATATAAGTAAGCTCACATATTTCGAAAATGATGCAGATATCGACATAGAGGTAACAAAGTCCGTGTGAAGCGATATGCACATACAGGGGATAATAAAAATGTGACCACCTATACTTACATCTACATGGATACTCTGCAAATCACATTTAAGTGCCTGGCAGATTGTTCATCGAACCACCTTCACAAGTCTCTATTATTCCAATCTCGCATAGCACCCGGAAAGAATGATCACCTGTGTCTTTCCATACGAGCTCTGACTTCCCTTATTTTATCGTTGTGGTCGTTTCTCCCTACGTAGGTCGGTGTCAACAAAATATTTTCGCATTCGGAGGAAAAAGTTGGTGATTGGAATTTCGTGAGAAGATTCCGTCGCAAAGAAAAACGCTTTTCTTTTAATGATGTCCAGCCAAAATCCTGTATCATTTGTGTGACACACTCTCTCATATTTCGCGATAATAGGAGGACGTGCTGCCTTTCATTGGACTTTTTAGATCTACTCCGTCAGTCCTATCTTGTAAGGATCCCACATTTCCCAGCAGTATTCTAAAAGAGGACGGACAAGCGTAGTGTAGGCAGTGTCCTTTCTAGGTCTGTTACGTTTTCTAAGTGTTGTGCCAATAAAACGCAGTCTTTGGTTAGCCTTAACCGCAACATTTTCTATGTGTTCTTTCCAATTTAAGTTGTTCGTTATTGTATAATAATAATGGCGTGTGACGAGGGCCTCCCATCGGGTAGACCGTTCGCCTGGTGCAAGTCTTTCGATTTGACGCCACTTCGGCGACTTGCGCGTCGATGGGGATGAAATGATGATTAGTACAACACAACACCCAGTCCCTGGGCGGAGAAAATCTCCGACCCAGCCGGGAATCGAAGGAATCTTAGGATTGACAGTCTGTCGTGCTGACCACTCAGCTACCGGGGGCGGACGTTAGTTATTGTAATACCTTGTTATTTAGTTGACTTTACGGCTTTTAGATTAGACTGCAACTTCTCTCATAGTGATTAGTCCATTCTGCTTCACCAGCAATATTGCGGGATCAGTAACGACCTGATTTGTTGATATTGCGGGCGTACCTTAACTGGCTTCTGTCTTCATTGATTAGCGGCTACCTTTGAAATGGTTGTACCACTCCTTTAGCCCTGCAGTACCCATTACTTTGTCCACAAACACACGATGGTTTCAACTTGAGAATCGCCAAGCTTGGAGCCAAATGTGATGTAAAGACGTCATTTTGCTCAGAATACTAAATCCAACGTGTACGACTTGCAAGTGTTCCGAAGTAGTGGAGAAAATCAGGTATGTGTGCTAAATATGCCTGAAAACATGAGCCCATGCGCGCCCTGATACCATTGTTGATTTCAACAATTAAAAAAGGTCGGATATTTTTTGAACAGCTCATGTATATAAGCCATCGCCAGTGATGTCGAAAGAGCAAGATACCCCTAACTACGCCAGTTGATTAGGTAGTTCGAATGGAGCGGTCTATTGTCTGACGTATCTCCATAACAGCTCCGAACCGAATACCCCAAAGTTCGACAAATGGTTCAAATGGCTCTGAGCACTATGGGTCTTAACATCTATGGTCATCAGTCTCCTAGAACTTAGAACTACGTAAACCTAACTAACCTAAGGACATCACACAACACCCAGCCATCACGAGGCAGACAAAACCCCTGACCCCGCCGTGAATCGAACCCGGGAACCCAGACGCGGAAAGCGAGAACGCTACCTTCACGTCAGGAATCAAGCTGAGCTCAGAAGGGCGCAAGTCCGGGTCTGTCTCAGGCCGATACTGATCTTCGGCCTGACGTGGCTGCTTGTCCTGTTCCAGGTGTTGCCCCTCAGTCTGCAAGATCCGAGCAGTCGCAGAGGGTGGTCTTACTGGTAGTTGGGAGCTCCAACGTCAGGCGCGTAATGGGGCAGAGAGGGGAAGAGAGGGGAAGAAAACCAATGTGCAATCCGTGTGCATACCGGGGTGAGTCATTCCAGATGTGAAAAAGGGTCCTTCCGGATGCCATGAAGGGTACAGGTTGCACCCATTTGCAGGTGGTCGCTCATGTCGGCACCAATGATGTGTGTCGCTATGGATCGGAGGAAACCCTCCCTGGCTATCTGATTTGGTGAAGACTGCCAGTCTCGCTAGCCAGATGAAAGCAGAGCTCACCGCTCACCATCTGTAGCATCGTCGACAGGACTGACTGCGGGCCTTTGGTAAAGAGCTGAGTAAAGGGTCTGAATCAGAGGCTGAGATTGTTCTGCGACCGTGTGGGCTGCAGATTCCTCGACTTGAGCCATAGGGTGGTGGGGTTTCGGGTTCCGCTGGATAGGTCAGGAGTCCACTACACGCAACAAGCGGCTACACGGGTAGCAGGGGTTGTGTGGCGTGAGCTGGGCGGTTTTTTAGGTTAGATGGCATTGGGCAAGTACAGAAAGGGCGGCAGCTTCAACGAGTTCGGGGCAAAGCAGGACATGCGGGGACCAAGCAGCAATCGGTATTGTAATGGTAAACTGTCGAAGCTGCGTTGGTAAAGTACCGGAACTTCAAGCGCTGATAGAAAGTACCGAAGCTGAAATCGTTATAGGTACAGAAAGCTGGCTGAAACCAGAGAGAAATTCTGCCGAAATTTTTACAAAGGTACAGACAGATAGAAATGATAGATTGCATGCAACCGGTGGTGGAGAGCTAGTCGCTGTTAGTAGAAGTTTATCCTGTAGTTAAGTAGAAGTGGATAGTTCCTGTGAATTATTATGGGTGGAGGTTACACGCAACAGCCGAGCTAGGTTAATAATTGGCTCCTTTTACTGACCTCCCGACCCAGCTGCATTAGTGGCAGAACAACTGAGAGAAAATTTGGAATACATTTCAAATCAATTTTCTCAGCATGTTATAGTCTTAGGTAGAGATTTCAATTTACCAGATATAGACTGGGACACTCAGATGTTTAGGATGGGTCGTAGGGACAGAGCGTCGAGTGACAATATACTGAGTGCGCTATCCGAAAATTACCTCAGGCAATTAAACAGAGAACCGACTCGTGGAGATAACATCTTGGACCTACTGATAACAAACAGACCCGAACTTTTCGACTCTGTATGTGCAGAACAGGGATTAGTGATCATAAGGCTGTTGCAACATCCCTGAATATGGAAGTTAATAGGAATATAAAAAGAGGGAGGAAGGCTTACGTGTTTAGCAAGGGTAATAGAAGGCAGATTTCAGTCTACCTAACAGATCAAAACGAAAATTTCTGTTCTGACACTGACAATGTTCAGTATTTATGGAAAAAGTTCAAGGCAATCGTAAAATGCGTTTTATACAGGTACGTGTAGAGTAAAACTGTGAGGGACGGGATAAACCCACCGTGGTTCAACAACAAAGTTAGGAAACTACTGCGAAAGCAAAGACAGCTTCACTCCAAGTATAAACGCAGCCAAAACCTCTCAGACAAACAGAAGCTAAACGATGTCAAACTTAGCGTAAGGAGGGCTATGCGTGAAGCGTTCAGTGAATTCGAAAGTAAAATTCTATGTACCGACTTGACAGAATATCCTAGAAAGTTCTGGTCTCACGTTAAATCAGTAAGTGGTTGGAAACAGCATGTCCAGACACTCCGGGGTGATGATGGCATTGAAACAGAGGATGACAGGCGTAAAGCTGAAATACTAAACACATTTTTCCAAAGATGTTTCATAGAGGAAGACCGCACTGCAGTTCCTTCTCTAAATCCTAGCACAAACGAGAAAATGGCTGACATCGAAATAAGTGTCCAAGGAGTAGAAAAGCAACTGGAATCACTCAACAGAGGAAAGTCCACTGAACCTGACGGGGTACCAATTCGATTCTACACAGTACGCGAAAGAACTTGCCCTCCCTTTTAACAGCCGTGTACCGCAAGTCTCTAGGGGAACGGAAGGCTCCAAATGATTGGAAAAGAGCACAGGTAGTCCGAGTCTTCAAGAAGGGTCGTAGAGCAGATGCGCAAAACTATAGACCTATATCTCTGACGTCGATCTGTTGTAGAATTTTAGAACATGTTTTTTGCTCGAGTATCATGTAGTTTTTGGAAACCCAGAATCTACTCTGTAGGAATCAACATGGATTCCGGAAACATCCATCGTGTGAGACCCAACTCACTTTATTTGTTCATGAGACCCAGAAAATATTAGATACAGGCTCCCAGGTAGATGCTATTTTTCTCGACTTCCGGAAGGCGTTCGATACAGTTCCGCACTGTCGCCTGATAAATAAAGTAAGAGCCCACGGAATATCAGATCAGCTCTCTGGTTGGATTGAAAAGTTTTAACAAACAGAACACAGCATGTTGTTATCACTGGAGAGACGTCTACAGACGTTAAAATAATCTCTGGCGTGCCACAGGGGAGTGTTATGGGACCATTACTTTTCACAATATATATAAATGAGGTAGTAGATAGTGTCGGAAGTTCCATGCGGTTTTTCGCGGATGATTCTGTAGCATACACAGAAGTTGCAGCATTAGAAAATTGTAGCGAAATGCCGGAAGATCTGCAGCGGATAGGCCATTGGTGCAGGGAGTGGAAACTGACCCTTAACATATACAAATGTAATGTATTGCGAATACATAGAAAGAAGGATCCTTTATTGTATGATTATATGATAGCGGATCAAACACTGGTAGCAGTTACTTCTGTAAAATATCTCGGAGTATGCGTGCGGAACGATTTGAAGTGGAATGATCATATAAAATTAACTGTTGGTAAGGCGCGTACCACGTTGAGATCCATTGGGAGAGTCCTTAGAAACTGTAGTTCATCAACAAAGGAGGTGGCTTAAAAAACACTCGTTCGACCTATACTTGAGTATTGCTCATCTGTGTGGGATCCGTACCAGATCGGGTTTGCGGAGGAGATAGAGAAGATTCAAAGAAGAGCGGCGCGTTTCGTCACAGGGTTATTTGGTAACCGTGATAGCGTTACGGAGATGTTTGACAAACTCAAGTGCCAGACTCTGCAAGAGAGCCGCTCTTCATCGCGGTGTAGCTTGCTCGCCAGATTTCGAGAGGGTGCGTTTCTGGATGAGGTATCGAATATATTGCTTCCCCCTACTTATACCTCCCGAGGAGTTCACGAATGTAAAATTAGAGAGATTAGAGAGCGCACGGAGGCTTTCAGACAGTCTTTCCTCCCGCGAACCATACGCGACTGGAACAGGAAAGGGAGGTAATGGCAGTGGCACGTAAAGTGCCTTCCGCCACACACCTTTGGGTGGCTTGCGGAGTATAAATATAGATGTAGATGAGTGTGGTGCGTGATGCGGCGCTCCCCATCCCTATATACCGATCAAATCAGTCACGACTTGAACCGAGCGTGCCCGAACATTGTCCTACAAAATGATGGCCGCCTCCTGCAGAAACCGACGCCGCTTCTTTCTCTCAGTTGCTTTTCTACTTTGTAACACAGTCTGTTTCGTTTTAGAGTCCAAACAGCTTAACAGATATTGTTCAAATTTGTCATGGAGACAGTTTGAACCCTTAGAAAGAACATAGCCCACTTTAAAAAGCAAGAAATTTTTTTTTGCATCAGTGAACGTAAACTACATTAAAACTTACTTATTTTGGTTGTATAACTTAAGAATTCTATAATGTATAAGTACTTCAGTAGTCGCCGCGCGGGATAGTCTCTCAAACGAAATTGCTCCCACGTCCGAGGCCTTTGAATATCACGTCTTCCATTCCGCTTGTAGTTCAGAATATTTTGGGGAAGTCTGGGACGTAGCATTCTCACCAGTCTTCACGATATTTTTGAATTTTTTAGTTTCTTTTGAAAATACTTAATTTTTCTCTAGTAACTTCATTCCTAATCATTTCTTGTTGTGCAGCTCTTCGAATTTCGTAGGAACCTCATCTCTGCCGTGTGATTTTTTTTGCTTTTTTTTTAACCATGTTTTCGCTTTCATAGCATAATACAGGAACCGCGACCACGTTATAGAATTTCGGGACAATCTTTTTGTACTTTATTGCCCAATATTCAGATAATAGTGTCACAGACAGCTTAGAATTTGTGTAATTTATTTTAAGTATCAGAGTAAAAATCAGATCTTACAGCGTAGCCTAAATGAAAGATTAAGAGACCAGTTCTAAAGCAGGATTATCCAAAACTAGTTTTAAACTGACTGAGTATTTTCCTCGGAGTGCACTTATTTTCGTTTTATTACTAGAAATTTTAAAGTTGTATTCATTGCATATTTCGTTCAGGTGGTACATAGATCTTTGGAGGTCATTTCGTGAACTTGAATCATGTCATCTACAAACAGAAGCACAATCAGGTATTTCTCATTCGTTATCCCAATTCCTTTGTCTTGTCGTAGTTCCTGCTTTCATTTATGAAGAACGAAGTCAATGTATATACTAAAAATGCTGACTTAATCTGCTCATTTAAATGTATTCCGAACGAGCTGCCGCAGTGGTTATTCCATGGTATGATGATGATGATGTTTGGTTTTTGGGGCGCTTAACTGCACGGTTATCAGCGCCTGTACAAAGCCCCAACCTTTACACAGTCCAGTTTCGCCACCTTCACGGATGATGATGAAATGATGACACCACAGACACCTACTTCCCGGGCGGAGAAAGCAACCCAGCCGTGAATCGAACCCGGAATCCCACCACCAGCAACGCTAGCTTCTACACGACGAGCTGTCAACTAGTACACTAGACTCGCATTCGGGAGGATGACGTTTAAATCCGCATCCGGCCATCCTGATACGTTTTCCGTAACTTTCCTGAATCGCTCCAAGCAAATGCTGGGATGGTTCCTTTTAAAGGGAACGGCGGACTTCTTTTACCCTTCCCTGACGCAGTGCCAACTCCTGCTCCGTTTCTAATGACCTCAACATCGATGGCCCCCTGTGGGTTCGGGGGTAAGAATAGGCCCACGGTATTCCTGCCTGTCGTAAGAGGCGACTAAAAGGAGTCTCAAACGTTTCGGCCTTATGTGATGGTCCCCTACCGGGTTTGACCTCCATCTTCTAAATTCTTCCGAAGAGCGAGCTGATTGGGGAAGGGCGCCTTACAAGGTGCAATGTGTCCATCGCTCATTACCATCTCTAGCTTGGTTGGTCGTCGTCGCATAGCTGTCCCGCCCACTCACCATCTCTAGGGCGTGGCTTTGTTCTTGGGTGCGGTTTTTGCAGTCTGCTCTGCTGTGTCGCTTTATGCGCCAATGACGATCATGGGCTACATTTCGCCTGAAATCCAGCATGGTAGCCAGTCCGTTGTGGTGGGGCCGCCATGTACCCTGTCGGTTGTAGCCCCCTGACAACACAGGGATCGCTCTACTGATGCCTGCGCCGTTAACTCCCCGCGTATGCCAAGGAGTAGATGCCTGTCTCCTTGGGGCATCGGGACTCCCGGCAATGGCCATCCCGCCAGATGGTCGTTGCTGAGGCTGGGTGGCGCCCGTGGGGAGGGCCCTTGGTCGGAGTAGGTGGCATCAGGGCGGATGACCCGCGATGAAGCGTGGTACATCATCTCGTGCTGGCGGCCAGCCGCCAGCAGTCTCTAAGCGTTCTCGGCCTCAATACAACGCTCAGGCATATGATCCACAATCGTTCCCCTCCCTGGCCACACCATGGGAGGAACGAAAGGCTACGGTTGGCAGCGAACCTTATTCACCTCGCTATTTAGTCTGTACACGAGTCGATGGGGAATCGTTTATGGCGACCAAGCCTCAGTTTTTTGTCGAGCACTTGGAGGACAAGTTTGGGGAGGTGGAGGGCTTGTCCAAAATGCGCTCTGGGGCAGTATTGATCAAAACGGCATCCTCTGCACAGTCACGGCGGTTACTCGCTTGTGACAAGTTGGGGGATGTTTCCGTCACGATCACACCCCATAAGAGTCTCAACATGGTCCAGGGCATTATATTCCATAGGGACCTACTCTTGCAGTCAGACGACGAGCTACGCGCCAATTTAGAACGGCGGGGTGTTCACTTCGTCCGGCGCGTCCATCGGGGTCCGAGGGATAATCAGGTAGCCACCGGTGCCTTCATCTTGGCCTTCGAGGGTGACGTCCTACCCGAAAAGGTCAAGGTGATGGTCTACCGATGTGATGTGAAGCCCTATATCCCTCCCCCGATGAGGTGTTTCAAATGCTGGAAGTTCGGCCACATGTCATCTCAGTGTACTTCCAGCATGACATGCAGAGATTGTGGACGCCCTTCACATCCTAATACTGCATGTGCGCCGCCTCCCATACGTGTGAACTGCGGCGAACACCATTCCCCTTGCTCGCCAGACTGCAAGGTCCTACTGAAAGAACGAAGGATCATGGAATATAAGGCCCTGGACTGCATGACCTATACTGAGGCTAAGCGGAAATACGAGAGGCTACATCCTGTGGCTCTGACCAGCTCCTATGCCACCGCTGCCAAAACAGTAGTTTTGTCATCTGCTGCACCGATTCCACTGAACACTCTGAGCCGGAATACTACACCTGCCCCCTTGATGGTGGGGGGCACTTCCCCATCTGTTGCTCCTGCACCATCTACCTCAGGAGCAACGACCCCCCAACCATCGGGGACACAAGTCCCCAACTCTAAGCCGGAGAAGCGTCCGACTTCTTCGGCGACTCTCTCTCGCAAGGGATCCCTCGGGTCCCTCCCTTCCCAGGTTTCCACCTCTGGGAAGGGTGACGTCAGCCAATGGCTGAAAAGCAGGCCAGCGGCTGGTCGCAGGGCTTCCCGCTCCTCCTCCGTCCCGGAGACTGACTCGGTGGAGCCCTCCCAGCTAGTAAAGCCCAAGGAGCAGAGAGAGAAGACGAAGAAGAAGAAGGCCTCTAAGGCCAAGGAACGCGCGGTGGCATCCACCCCACCGCTCCATACAGGCTCTGCGTCTGGGGATGAGGTGGAGATCCTGGCGTCCGCTGAGGACCTGGATCTCGCCATACCCTCAGACGCCAAGGACGCCGATTGTACTGGTCCTCGATCGGTGACAGCAGGTGACCCAGTGACGTGATCTGCCTCCTCGGTCCCTTCACGCCTATTTCGCCCATGGACAAAGTGATTCTCCAGTGGAACTGCAGCGGTTTTTTCCACCACCTTGCTGAGCTCCGCCAACTCGTCAGCAGTCACCCTTTCTTCTGCATTGCCCTCCAGGAAACGTGGTTTCCGGCAATGCGGACCCCTGCCCTACGAGGGTATCGGGGTTATTATAAGAACCGGGCAGCTTATGAGAGGGTGTCTGGTGGAGTCTGCGTCTACGTCCTTAACTCTATCTACAGCGAGTGTGTGCCTCTTCATACACCCTTAGAGGCTGTCGCTGTAAGGATGTGGATGCCTCAGCCTATTACTGTCTGCAGTTTGTACCTTCCGCCGGATGGTGATGTCTCTCGTCATGTGTTGGCTGCATTGATAGGACAACTGCCGCCTCCCTTTGTGTTGCTGGGCGACTTTAACGCCCATAACCCCTTGTGGGGTAGCGCCGCGATTACTGGCCGGGGCAGAGATGTCGAGACTCTTCTGTCACAGCTTGACCTCTGCCTTTTAAACACGGGAGAGGCGACCCACTTTAGTGCGGTCCATGGCTCGTTTTCGGCCATTGACCTTTCTATTTGCAGCCCCGGACTTTCACCACCCATCCACTGGAGGGTCCATGACGACTTATGTGGTAGTGACCATTTCCCCATCTTTCTGTCACTGCCACAGCGTCACTCTTCTGAACGCCCCTCCAGATGGGCTCTGAATAAGGCTGATTGGGACTTATTTACATCTGTCGCAGTGATCGCACCTCCTTCCACTGATCCGATTGATGCGGTGGTTCAGTCGGTCACCACCAGCATCGTTTCTGCGGCGGCATCTGCGATTCCCTGTACATCCGGGTCACCTCGGCGGAGGACTGTGCCGTGGTGGTCGCCCGAGATCGCAGAGGCGATTCGAGATCGCCGGCGGGCTCTTCAGCGCCATAAGCGGCACCTGTCGTTGGAGACCCTCATTGCTTTTAAACAGTTCCGCGCCCGAGCCCGACGCCTTATTCGCCAACGGAAGCAGGAGTGTTGGGAACGTTATGTTTCCACCATTGGCGTCCGTACCTCTGCATCGCAGGTTTGGGCCCAGATTCGGCGACTCCAAGGCTATCGGCCACCTGTCTCTGTCCCTGGGCTTTCGCTGAATGGAGCAGTGTGCACCGACTCCGACACGATTGCGGACCGGTTAGCAGAGCATTTTGCTCAGTGTTCCGCGTCAACGAACTACCCGTTGGCCTTCCGCTCCCGGAAAGAGCGGTTGGAAAGTCGGAGGCTTTCCTTTCACACGCGCCACGTGGAGTCGTACAATGCTCCTTTCAGCGAATGGGAATTCCAGAGCGCACTTTCTGCTTGCCCTGATACGGCTCCTGGACCAGACCGCATTCACAGCCAGATGCTGAAACACCTCTCAGTGCCTTGCCAGCGACGCCTCCTAGATCTTTTCAATCGCGTCTGGGTCGAGGGTGTTTTCCCGTCTCAATGGCGGGAAAGCATAGTCCTCCCCGTATTGAAACCTGGCAAGAACCCGCTGGAGGTGGACAGCTATCGCCCCATAAGCCTCACCAACGTTCCTTGCAAGTTGCTGGAACGTATGGTGAGCCGGAGGTTGAGTTGGCTCCTCGAGTCTCGGGGCCTTCTGGCTCCGTCTCAGGGTGGGTTCCGTAAAGGCCGCTCTGCCGTCGATAATCTGGTCTCCCTGGAGTCTGCCATCCGTACAGCCTTTGCACGCCGCCAACATCTGGTTGCCGTCTTCTTCGACATGCGGAAGGCATACGATACGACTTGGCGCCATCACATCCTGGCCACACTTCATGGGTGGGGCCTTAGGGGCCCGCTCCCGATTTTTATTCAGAATTTTCTTTCGTATCGTTCCTTCCGCGTGCAAGTAGCTGCGTCGCATAGTTCCTCCCGGGTCCAGGAGAACGGGGTCCCACAGGGGTCTGTCCTCAGTGTGTCCCTGTTTTTAATTGCCATCAATGGGCTCCTTGAGGCGGTGGGGTCGTCCGTCGAGGCTTCTTTATATGCGGACGACTTCTGCCTATATTACAGCTCCAGTGGCATCGCCGCTGCTGAACGGCAGCTGCAAGGTGCCATCCGCAAGGCGCAGTCATGGGCTGTAGCGCACGGCTTCCAGTTTTCGGCCGCGAAGACCTGCGTTATGCATTTCTGCCGGCGTCGCACGGTTCACCCTGAGCCGCGCCTTTACCTTGATGGTGAACCTCTTGCTGTGGTCGCGACGCATCGGTTCTTGGGACTGGTGTTCGATACCCGGTTGACTTGGCTGCCCCATATTAGGCAGCTGAAGCAAACATGCTGGCGGCACTTAAACGCTCTCCGTTGCTTAAGCCACACCAGGTGGGGTGCCGACCGGTCCACCCTCCTCCACCTATATCAAGCGCTGATCCAGTCCCGCCTTGATTATGGGTGTGTGGCGTACGGTTCTGCCTCGCCTTCAGCATTGCGATTGCTGGATCCCATACACCACTGCAGGATCCGCCTCGCCACGGGGCGTTCCGGACAAGCCCCGTCGACAGCATACTTGTGGAGGCTGGTGTCCCTCCATTGCGGTTCCGGCGTGACCGCCTTCTGGCCGCCTATGCCGCGCACGTTTATAGCATGCCAGGGCATCCAAACTACCGTCTCCTGTTCCCGCGCTCGATCGTCCATGTTCCAGACAGGCGGCCCCGGTCAGGGTGTCCCATTGCGGTTCGCCTCCGGGACCTTCTCCGTGGCCTTGACTTTTTTCCTCTGCCGCCTGTTTTCCGGGCCAATCTCCGTCTGCCCCCGTGGAGTGTGCCCCGACCGTGCCTTCGGCTCGACTTGGCACAGGGTCCGAAGGTCTCAGTGCCTCCGGAGGCCCTCCGCCGCCGCTTTCTTTCCATCCTGGCCGAGTTTCCGAACGCGGTGGTGGCCTACACCGACGGTTCGGTGGTCTCTGGTCACACTGGTTACGCTCTCACTCTACAGGATTATTGTGAGCAACGGTCATTGGCAGCTGGCTCCAGTGTATACACTGCCGAGTTGGTTGCCATCTATCGTGCCCTAGAGTTTCTCCGCTCCCGCTCAGGTGAGTCCTTTGTCATCTGTAGTGACTCCCTGAGCGGTTTACGAGCTCTTGACCAGTGTTTCCCTCGTTCCCGTCTGGTGATGGCCATCCAGGAGTCCCTCCATACTCTCGTCCGTTGCGGCCGCTCTGTCACCTTTGTTTGGTCCCCGGGTCACGTCGGCATCCCGGGTAACGAGCGGGTTGACGAACTGGCGAAACAGGCGGTCAGTTCCCCGGCCATGGAGATCGGTCTTTTAGAGAGTGACGTCCGATCCGTATTGCGGCAGAAGGTCCTTGCTGCTTGGCGTGATGAGTGGCGCACCCTGCCCTCTCCCAACAAACTTCGGGCAGTCAAGGAGACAACCAGTGTGTGGCGCTCCTCCATGCGGGGGTCTCGCAAGGACGCTGTCGTCCTCTGCCGGCTACGCATAGGACATACCCGGCTCACGCACGCGTATCTCTTGTGCCGTGACGACCCGCCTCTCTGTCGCTGCGGATTGGCCCTGACCGTGGTACACGTCTTACTAGACTGCCCACTTTTAACTGCCCTCAAGCAGACGTTCGCGCTGCCTGATACACTCCCTGCTCTTTTAACCGATGACTCTACTATGGCTGACTTAGTTCTCCGTTTTATTCGAGCAGGGGGTTTTTATCATTCAATATGAGAGTCCCTTTTCATTTTTTTTTTTTAGTGTCGACTGTGGCTTTTGGCCTGGGGTTTTAGTCTGTGGTGTTTTAATGTGTCCCTTGGTTGTTGGCCTTTCCAGTTTTATTTTCATGGTCGGCCAATGACCGTCGCACTCTGTGTGTCTTTTAATCTCTTTTCTCTGGTCTTCGTCTATGTCTTTCTTGTACTGTGTCGTCCCTTGTCGTCTCCGTTATGTGTTTATTGCTTGTTGGACTTTTCTTCGTGTATTATTATGGTCGTGGAACAAGGGACCGATGACCTAAGTAGTCTGGTCCCTTTAACCCCCCACAAACCAACCTCAACATCGATGGCACATTAAATGCAATCCTCCTTCCGTCCTTCATTTAAAGGCATAGGTTTACGCAATAAGTCGGGCGTTGAAAGTTAAAAACTGCGTACTCGTCTAAGGCAGCACAATTTCATGGCGCGCAAATTATCGAGAATATATTCACCGAGCATTTGTGAAAGGCAGCACGTGGCGACTTCCAACAAACTTCACACATAATTTCGAAACTTGGCGAAACTTTTTTTCCCCTCTGACATCCCTGACATAATGATGAAAGGAAAAAGACTTTGATCACTTCTACATTTTCGCTGTTCGTGTAGTAAGGTGTCAGCATCAGGCTTGATGTTTCACTTTATTACTTCTTTACTACTCACTTTATTCGCAACACATTTGTCACAGTATCCACATACGTCGCCGAATGTACCTGAAAATTATAGAATTGTACAACACCTAGTTCAGTAAATAAATATTGAGACGTTTTCGAAAAACTAGCTTCTCTTACAACAGAGCGTCTTCAACTGCAAAGGGTTATGTTTCTTCAGGTCAAGTTTTTAACACATTAACTGATACGGAATGTGAACGAACTTCTGAAGGTGTTTTACAAGTGGGACTTCCAGTTTTCAGACAGCAATTTGGAGGGGAGAAGGGGGCGGTGGTTACGCGGTCTATTTGGAACTTCAGTGTTTTCGCAAATGATGCTGTTGCCTGTAATAAAGTTCTGTTTGAAAGAAGTCACGCCCTCATAAGATTTCAGTGTAGTGCAAAGCATGACAACTTAGTTTAAATGTTCCCGAAATGTAAAATTGTTCGGTTCACAAAACGATATAACCTTATCCTACGAGTATAGTGCAGCGAGTCAAATTCGCTATCGCTCAACCCACATGAATACCTGGGTGTAAAAATTTCTAGAGATTTGAAATGGAACCGTCACATAGTCGCAGTCTTAGGGAAATACGGTGGCTGGCTGCAATTCGTTGGTAGAATTCTAGGAAAATACAATCAGTGTACAAAAGAAATTGCTTACAAATCACGCTTGTGACCCATCCCCCAATATTGCTCGAGATTCTTGGATCCTAATCAGATACAACTGCCAGGCGATACTGAATGTATACAGAGAAGGGCGGCACGAATGGTCACAGGTTTTTTGACGCGTTGGAGAATGTCACACAGTTTCTGATCAAATTGAACAGGCAGGCGCTTGGAAAGAAACGTAAAATATCCAGAGAAAGTCTACTTGGAATATTTCCGGAGGAATCCTTAACTGTTGAATATAGGCGAATGGTAGTCAATGGAGGGAATGACTGCGAATGCTCGTTCGATTTTCGTTCTCTTCCGTAGGCTGCGATGCAAACCAATCCTGATAATATTCCCGGTGTGAGATGTAGTTGGCAGCTCTGTAAATGCTGACCGGTGAGTCGCTTAAAGCCCAGGTGAAATTAATCTCGGAGGGACACATCACGCTCTCAACCGACTAAGCATATCCCCTAAGGATCGCCTAGAGCCTGTGACTAGTGCATTGAATGTAAATACGGAAAACCGCAAAAACTCACTTTTTGAACTATTTGTAATTCCATTAACTAGTTTTGTAACCTTTACAGACTCATCTTCAAATGTGGCACACAGAATTTCCGTCTCTCTGACGTGGAGACAGAGCGACAGTTACATGGCGACATGTGTCGGAAAACCAGTTATTCTACTTACTGACTAACGGACAGTTCATGGTAGACACAGACTATCCCGTGGAAGAGCAAAGTATCGCGAGGAGACCTAATTAGAAAGTTTCTAGAACTGACGTTACATGATGAAAGTAGGAATGGAATATACTGAAACCACCTACGTATTGTAACTGTAGGAAGCGTGAAGACCGGAAGAGACTAAGCACAGCACGCACAGAGGCTTTTAAGCAGCCACAGTTCGCACGCTCCATACGTCAGTGGAGTGGGAATAAGTCCTAATAACTGGTATACTGGCAAGTTCCATCTGTCACGCAATTCACGGTCGTTTATAGACTACAAATTATAAGCTGCCTATGTTTTGTTTAAATTTGGATTACAAGAAAATGGGCGTTTTGCAAAATGTCCTACATAAGTCTCCTCTTCATCAACACCACCACCATGAGTGTTCTGCCCTAGGGCAGGTCTTCACATGTAGCTCTCCATGCAGTCCCATCATTTGTTACCCTCTTGTTTTCTCACAACTATTTTCTGTTCTTACGCTGTCCACCACCTGGTATGTTCTGCGTCTTCTTCTTCTTCTTCTTCTTCTTCTTCTTGCATTCACCATTTCCTTCATACCATCAATAAACAATCTCTTCTCATTCAGTGTCCATGCCAATTGTGTTTGCTCATCTTGCTACCTTTAAAATTTCTCTCTGTTCTCCCACTCAACACCACCTCATTTCTCACTGTGCCTGCCTATTTTATCCCCTATCAATGCACCCACATAAAAGCCTCCTGTTATGAAACGTCTCGTTGGCAATTGCTATACGTATTTTCACCTCCTTATTACTTCCAATGTCGTCCATAATAGCACGTCGCAGTTATCTAAAAACACTAAATTGTTTTGTATCTTCCTGCCTAACGTTATAGTTGTTCTTGCTTTTCTTGCACCTATCACCGGACATTTTGCGATTTTCTTATTATTTCTCATTCCAATTTACTCACGCCTCTTGTTCAATTCTTTTAACATTTCAGTCATACTTCTTTCGCTCTCTGCCAATAACACCACATGATCCGCGAGTCTAATACATTCTGCTCTCCTAACAACAACCCGCTCCCGTCTATGTCGTTTCAAACGTTTTTGAATGACATGCTCCAAATATATTTACACTCTAAGGAGAATAAACGTATCCATGAGGACTTACCCCAGCGCGATGGAAATCGATCCACGTGATGTTCATTCATGCCCAATAGTATCCGAACGACCTGAATTGAATTTCACCTGATTCACATGCAACCCACATAGCGCAACTGTCTAGCAGGTCTCCTTATCGCTCCTTGGTACAGTCGTTTGACTATTGAAAGTGGTTCCAACAAGTCACCACGAGAAAAAACAGTTCTGTATCGCAATAACTCAAGATGCAAAGTAATACCACGATACTACAAATATCACGGAACACCTTCTCACAGATAAGACTGCCCTTAAGGCTTGTAGCTCACATTTATTACAATAAATGACATACCTGACATTTTACCACTCTCATTATTACGTCAGATAGGTAATACACGTAGTAAATTCTTCGTATTCATGATTTCCTCTTCAAAGTAACATACCGTACTTATCATTGAACACAAAATGAGTTTAAAAATTGAAGTTATTCACGGGCAACCAGTTGAGAATATGTATGAACTTCAAATGACACGACGAACCGTCTCGTTTTGCATATGGATTCAAACCCAGGTCATGCAGACTAAGCAAAGATTTCGTGCCTGACGGAAACTAACAGTCACTCCTGATTAGGCATACAGAGAGTGATATACCTCGATTTTAGAGAGAGCCAGTTTGCAAATACCAATTTTAAATTACATAGCGCAAGCATTTTTGCCGGACGCGAATTCCTACCAAGCACCTATTGCTCCTGTTAACGAACGACGAGAGATGTTGAATCTTGGTTCTTAACAAGTAATTTACTTGAATTGCCGTGAGGTAAGGCTTTGTACTGGGCAGGGATTCGAACTCTGAACTTAATCGGATAGATATCGACGCACAATCAACTGTGACATTTCGGATTTTCTCGGCAGTAGCTAGATGTTTTAACTGAAATGACGAGACGAAACATAATTTTTTTTCCTTCGAAAGACTCCAACCCGGCATCTATCGCTGTTATATTCTGCAGAAAACGAACGTTAAATATGGGTTTGTTGCACCAGCAGCGACATGTGAGCGTGTTTGAACTAGAAATAATATGACGAAGAGTTCAGTGCTCACTGGGAATACAGCTCCACACATCATATCGCTTTTGACTACACACAAAGATACGTCAGCTTCCGAATTTTTGTCCAGCTCGGACTAACATCTTGAACTTACAGTGATCTCGCAAATAGTCCTGTGTCTCACTGGGTGTCAAAACGTCACATATCGTTAGTGTTGACAACGAATGAAAATACATTAAACATTAAAATAATTATCCACCAGCAGATAGGTGTTCTCATGCTAGAGCTTGATAATACATAATGAAATCTATAGTGCCGGGCCAGGATTCGAACCCATTCACGCGCAGTATGTGGAGATGTTGAGGAATCTGCAGTTCTGAACAAACAACAAATTGTAGCCGTGCTGTATTCTCACGAAGGGATCAAATTCAGCCTTAAGTACGGTCTATGTTGCATTCCCAGTTCAGAACCGATTTTATCGACATACAGAAGCTCAGATAAAATATGGACTAAATGTCCTGTGAGCCTACATAGCGTTTGTTTCGTCACTAGAAATAAATAACAAGTATAAGAAAGGTTTCAACGTGTCGCCGCTCCAGTCTTTATTGTGATTCATCCTAACGTCTACTTTGTAGAAAAGGAATATCATTTTTCATGTTAATTTCAGACCACAATGTCATTATATCTTCTTCACTTGGTGTAGCCAGAAGAGAATGGAATCTGTCTCTCCCTATCTAAAATCATTGACAGAAGTTGGAATCGAACCCAGTCCATAGATATACAAGCATATTATAAGTATGTGGCTCATTTTTCTATCGTAACGCCGTTGCACCTCTCCGGATGAGAATTGACACACAGGCTTCCTGTAGTAATTTGCAGCAGGTTCAGTAAATTCATGTACTTGGTTGACCGAATCACAATGAACTAGCTGCCTCGACTACCCAGTGCATACATTCGACTTTATTTTGTAATCACCGAAATAAAATCACGTACCTGCCACCTACACAGAACAGCCAACAGTGTAGGATGCACAAATTTGAAAAGGAAGTGTTTCTTTCCACTTGAGCTACTGTATTGCGCCATCTCTTTGTTGAAAACGTCGTGCAGTGCAAATGTCGCATTTCATAAGTAAAGTTTTGTATTCCTAGAAACCCAAAATTTGCTTGTGAGCGGCGGGAAGAGGAGTTACCTGTTGTGCAGCATTGTAAGTTTTCACCATTGCACTATGAGCCGAAAGTATTTTTTTGCGATTTCCTTATCGATGTTTTATCTGACTGCTTGTAGCTCTTTCACAGAAGGGATAAAAACGTTACAGTCAGTGAGACTGGAAGTGCGAACCATAACAGATGCTATTTCTCAGGCCAGCGCATTACCATAGAGCTGGCGTAGAAGTACGTGTCTTAGCTTACTCTTACGAGTTCGATAATGTCTAGCACTCGTAAACCGCTATTTAAAGGACGAGATTAGTTGCGATTTCCACGTGCAACGACTTTCCTGGGCTGAAAACCGTAAATTTACAAACTTTTGTTAGACCTAACGTGATAATAAATCAGATTATTTAATGGAAATGACAGGTAAAATCAAGTGAACTTTGAGGATAAATTCCGTGCGCACCAGGAAGGAACTCGTCGGTCACATAGTTGCCAAACATACGTTGCCTTGTTGTAAAATCTCAGTTACAGTACCAGCAGAAAGAAGACGAACCGATGTGATCGTACAGCGGTCTGGGAAGTGACCATAGCTGGTGTCTCCAAGTCGCGGTTGCTACGGCCTGGAATACGTAATGCGTCTGATTCGCATTTCTGTAACTAGGTTTAGGGACTGGAGCGTGGTTACTAATAATACTCCGAACTGACTGAAAACTAAGCATCATATATCAGTAACTCTCACAGTTGCTTTTATATTTATTTCGTAAGTGTACCAAAAACTAAGAAGCTCATTCAGAGACGTTTTGATGCCTCGCCGATAGTCGAGCAAAACAAACAAATAGAGAAAAAAAGAATGTGTGTGTGTATGATAGAGAGAGAGAGAGAGAGAGAGAGAGAGAGAGAGAGAGAGAGAGAGAGAGAGATCAAAAAGAATGAGAGAGAGTAAGAAATTGTTGTAAAGAAATTGAATCATGGTATGTAAAGAAACCTTTCATTAAAATGACATGTTACACATCATTACGAAATATCGTATTCATGATCTATGAAACAAGAATTGATCTAATGTAATCTAATCATATCATATTGATGGCTATCCATGAAGAGTCATAAATTGCCGAAATTTTTGCCAATACCAGTAATGAAATCTAAACTTGAAAATAAAAGACGACAATTTTTGTAATAAACCGGGACTCCTAACAAGACCCTTTCGTCCCTCTTAACTAACCACGAAAGATGTCTGATATACCTCCATGCTCAAGTAACAAAGTGCGCATGCATTTAAAGATTAAGTGCATGATGTGAAGTTATATGACGGAGATACGAACCCAACACGTAATCGTATTGTTAGTTAAGTAAAATCAAATGTTACGTATCGGTTTTTCTTACCAGCTGCTAGGTGTTTGGATCTAAACTAAAGATACAAACTTTAGTACCTAAGCGACAATCTAACTGCACGCCTACCGTGCATCCACAAATATAGCTTAAATATCAGTTGCTTACTCACCAACGGTAAGGTGTGTGCGTGTTTGACAAGAAATAATGACACCTATTGCGATTGTTGGCAACACATGAATAGACATTAAAAGCGCACGTTGGTTTTCACTAGCGGGACGGTGTGCACGTTATAGGGCTTGAACTGAAACTATGAATATTTTTGTATTGGATCAGGATTCGGACCCACATACTTACCTTTGGAGGAGACCTAGAGAAGGTTGCAGTCTTGCGAAAAGGAACGAAATGGTTGAACTATAATGTTCGGAGAGATTCAGATCCTCGAAAGAGGAGAAACGAATTCGAATCACAGTCCAGCACCAAATTTTACAACGTCTCTAGTTCAATCAATTACAAGTAAAATAAGAGCCCCATCCTTTAAATGGCTATCGGTTCATAAAATAAAATAAAATTTTCTAATGTAAGTAAGTTTACTGGCGACTGTATTTCTGTTTACGATGACTTCCGCTATGTCATTTCCCAACGTAACCTGGCTCTGCCCAGTTAGTAATGATGGAACGTGATTTGTATTGCGAATTCTGGATTATAACGTCTTTCTTTTGAGGTTACCAGACGCAAAGTAAATCTGTTTGTGCTTCTTAAAAGTAAATGTCTGAACCCACGCATTGCTCCTGTGATAGTTCCACCAGGCCATTGTGCCCACATTTCCCAGCCCCAGGAGTGAGCTGCAACGGATGATGTGCTGAGCTTACAAAAGTAGTCACGGTGGATAAAACGCGAGTCTATTAAATGTTTAAGTAGAAACAAGCTTCTGACGCGGAGATTATGCTATTCTCATGTCAGCAGGATGTAAAGACCCTTGTAGGCATCATAGGCTCGATGTGAAGCCATTTTGAAATGTTCACAAATTCAGATATTTTCTTATTTCGTGAAGATCCACTGGGAAGTGTGAAGTTACCGGATAATTGGATTATTACCGTCATTATTACTATCATTTTCTTCATGCCGCTGCTGGAACACTGTACTTGAATATCAGTTCGTGCCTTTTGGTCACTATACAAGTAGTTTCACAAGAAGAGGTTCTTTCTCTGTCTACAGAATTCTTTTCATGTTAATATCAAACATCAGCAATTACTCATAGATTTCATTAAAACTAAAGTAATCGATGAAGACGTTACTTGATAACAAAAACGCTCTGCCTTTCTTCTATTACTTGCGCCTAGAAATGGCTGTCGAGTACTGCCAAACCAAAAGCCAAGAGATCTTACTGCCTGCCGATATACGTCGCTGTCAATTTTTCCATATGATTTGGTTGACGTGACCTGTTTCAAGTTGTGTATGACAGAGAATGTTTTAGAAAATCAATTGTTTTCCTTTGCAATAAAGAAAAAGATTTTCATTCTAAGCTATCCAAGTTCAAAATTTTTGGAATATTAGTTCCAGTTTAATATTCGCTTCTATAATGTAGGAAAGTATTTCGCACTTGCAAAACTCGGATCCGGCCCATTGACCTTACACTCAGCCGCCGGCCATAAATTCTGTCTCAGAGTGACACCAGATTAAGTAACCTAATATAGCGAAGATTATTTGCCAGTGCTCTCTCTCACCAGAAAATACGCAGTTCACTCACTAATTGGGCTCCATTAGTACACTGTAACAGTAATTTCTGTGTGTCTGCAATGCATTCGGATTGTAGAATTTAGCGGTGCTCTCTCTCCCACTTCTGTATACAATATGACTGACCTACACGGGCCCTTTATCGTTACAGGCCCTGAGCAGTGCTACATCATACTGACAACAGTAATGTTCTTATACTGACAATCTGACTGGTCGTTTTACCTGATTTTGTAATCATTTAAATAAGACAACATGACCTTCCAGTGGGAGACATTTCGTTCTCCCTTTTCCTTCTGTGACATTTTTCCGTAATCTATTTGCCTTCCAATCAGCGAAATGCGGTAGAGTACGGCCGGTAAACGATTTACAAATCACGATTTAGTCCCGTTAAGACGATTTCTTCAAACATTGTCGTTGCTAAAGGAATTTACTTTCGTCTTAAATCGTCTCAAGCAGCAACGTTCACAGACATCCCAAATACGTAAAAGCTCATTATCCTGGTACGAAGTTTGTAAAACAAACTTACCACAGTTTGTGTCAGGTTGATCTTTTCGTCTGATAGCTCAGCCTAAGTATCACAAGTAGTGTCCCTGTAGCTTTGGGAATCATTGGTTAATAACGAGTTTAACACCAGTGGGTATAGTATTGCTAAATATTCAAATTAATTATCAACCTAAGTCTGAGTTCATCCGCAGACTGTAGCGAATTTATAATACTGAAGCTAGACTTTGCATCCTTGTCCTCCTTGAGTGGGCATTGGAAGGCGTTTGCACACACGAACACAACACTATGAATACTTCGAACGCCATAGTTAACGTTGCTCTCATAAACTACTTTTGTTTTCTTAATTCTTCTAGGTGTTCAGGGTGCAATATGTGTTGTAGATACAGCCTTAGAGCAAAACATTGACCGCCGAGCCGTCCACATAAGGTGGACAACACAGTCGTGCTCCTCTCAGGATCCTGTGTCCGGCAGTATGCTCGATCAGCAACATTGTAGACTGCGGCACTTCCCAGAGGAAGTCTTGAGTTCAGTCTTAGTACATTATTCTTGACTAAGGCCGTAGTCTTGAGGTAAAACGCGAGACTAGCTAATATGACGTCTGGCGACCGGAAGCAGACAACGACAAAATTTTTATCGCCCCTTTGCTCTCGGTGCTGAAGCTATGCTTGTAATTCAAGCGAATCTACAATATATTTCGCTTTGTGTCACACTGGTAATAATAGTTTGGTTCAACAATGTCTTAGCGAAAGATTTCTTTACCGAGCATCTGCCTCTGAACACCGCATGCGTCTGAGTTCTCTGGGACCCGTTTGCTGCCTACCGGCGGGGGCTGAGGCACTGCGCTGCCTTCTGCCGACAACATCTGCTCCACTCCACACTCTCAACCATGTAAAATGCTTTAATGTTGTTGAGTAGTGACCCATAAAATCTGCCTACGATTTGTGTTTCACTCTTCATAGCAAAGGAGGCACAAAACCGTTTTTATTTGATGATTACTTTATTACATTAGAATGCAGTACATCAATGTGACGCAGAATTAATTTCATTGTTTCTGATCCAGTGCGCTATAATTAAAGCGTCACATTCTGTTCCTTTCCTTGCACAGGAGATTCTTCAAATAATTTATTATTGTCATGGATTCATATGTGTTACTCAAGGCACAGGGAGTAAATGCAATGTAATGTGTTTGGTTTCTTTCTTAGATTTTCTATGGTAAATGGATGCAAAAGATTGCGTCAATACCTATGAGAACCTGCTCTATAGCTACTAAGGCAAACTGCTTGTTTTGAGGTCCATAAATTAATTAATGGAGAAGTGAACGCTGTTCACAAATGATATTTAGAATATTCAATTGGATTTAAGGCGAAAAAATTGCCCATATTTGAAGCTACCCAGAGAAAAAGTAAGTTGCTAGAGACACTGTCAGCACATGTCTGCAGGGAAGTTTAGCATAGAGTAATCAAGTGGCTCATTTCCTTCATACTTATCACCCTGGCATGTGAGTCTTAAGTGAAGAACAATATTGAAATTCGTATCGTTGATGGTCGATTCGAATTTCTTCAGAGACGCTGGTATTGCGAAGCAGCTTGGAAGTCAGAACGCCATGATCTATGACGATTAACACAACTTACTGAGTCGAGCTACCAAGAAGATTTGATGTGTAAAGGTTTTCTTCCGATTTCGATACAGAATTTTTTCTGGAAATTTGCAGCTCCTTAAAAAAAAAGCTCGCACACGATGGTCCCTACCTCAGTTGGAACTGACGACTGATTGAGCCGTTCTGACACGAGACATGGGCGGTACCACCGGGTTACAGACACACTGCTACCTTTGCACCACTCTCATCATGGTATTGGTCGCTCAGCCTCATAACGCATCGTGAAAGATAATAAAAGTTGCCACTTATGTGAAGAATAGCATTTCTTTAGCCAAAAAATTGAATTTTCTGCCTCAGTATCTTAGTTTACGTAAGGATTATACAGCATGAGCCATTCAAATGGAAAGGTAATATCAAGTAAATTTAGTGAGCTAATTCAGTACCATAGGCGGAAGTGATTGCACTGTCACAGTGTTGCCTAATGTTTGTGACGATGTTGCCAAATCTCAGGTGTGCTAGGAACAGCTGTGTAGCGGTATGCGTGGAGAATCCCCTGCTCGTGTCTTACGGGGATATGGAGAGGAACTGCAGGGTTTGGTTAGGATGCAGCGTTTTCTCCTAGCAGTTGTGTCAAACATTAAGGTGTATAATCTTCCCTCACGATTACAGTTTCCTACAAAATATATACAAATAAAACACTTACCTTGTTTCTTTCCGACAAAAGATTATTTCAGTACGATAAAAAGTTTTTGGAAATCTCTTATGCCCACCTGTCACCAAAGTAAGATAAACACTTTGCACCTCGAAATCGATTGCATGTATGTGCAGTCTTGTGATGCTTAAATAACGCTCAAAGGACATTTAGTCCATATTTTATCTGAGCTTCTGTATGTCGATAAAATCGGTTCTGATCTGGGAATGCAACTTAGACCGTACTTAACGCTCAATTTGATCCCTTCGTGAGAATACAGCACGGCTACAATTTGTTGTTTGTTCAGAACTGCAGATTCCTCAACATCTCCACATACTGCGCGTGAATGGGTTCGAATCCTGGCCCGGCACTATAGATTTCATTATGTATTATCAAGCTCTAGCATGAGAACACCTATCTGCTGGTGGATAATTATTTTAATGTTTAATGTATTTTCATTCGTTGTCAACACTAACGATATGTGACGTTTTTGACACCCAGTGAGACACAGGACTATTTGCGAGATCACTGTAAGTTCAAGATGTTAGTCCGAGCTGGACAAAAATTCGGAAGCTGACGTATTTTTGTGTGTAGTCAAAAGCGATATGATGTGTGGAGCTGTATTCCCAGTGAGCACTGAACTCTTCGTCATTTTATTTCTAGGTCAAACACGCTCACATGTAGCTGCTGGTGCAACAAACCCATATTTAACGTTCGTTTTCTGTAGAATATAACAGCGATTTGTGCCGGGTTGGAGTCTTTCGAAGGAAAAAAAAAATATGTTTCGTCTCGTCATTTCAGTTAAAACATCTAGCTACTGCCGAGAAAATCCGAAATGTCACAGTCGATTGTGCGTCGATATCTATCCGATTAAGTTCTGAGTTCGAATCCCTGCCCAGTACAAAGCCTTACCTCACGGCAATTCAAGTAAGTTACTTGTCAAGAACCAAGATTCAACATCTCTCGTCGTTCGTTAACAGGAGCAATAGGTGCTTGGTAGGAATTCGCGTCCGGCAAAAATGCTTGCGCTATGTAATTTAAAGTTGGTATTTGCAAACTGGCTCTCTCTAAAATCGAGGTATATCACTCTCTGTATGCCTAATCAGGAGTGACTGTTAGTTTCCGTCAGGCACGAAATCTTTGCTTAGTCTGCATGACCTGGGTTTGAATCCATATGCAAAACGAGACGGTTCGTCGTGTCATTTGAAGTTCATACATATTCTCAACTGGTTGCCCGTGAATAACTTTAATTTTTAATCTCATTTTGTGTTCAATGATAAGTACGGTATGTTACATTGAAGAGGAAATCATGAATACGACGAATTTACTACGTGTATTACCTATCTGACGTAATAATGAGAGTGGTAAAATGTCAGGTATGTCATTTATTGTAATAAATGTGAGCTACAAGCCTTAAGGGCAGTCTTATCTGTGATAAGGTGTTCCGTGATATTTGTAGTATCGTGGTATTACTTTACATCTTGAGTTATTGCGATACAGAACAGTGTTTTCTTGTGGTGATTTGTTGGAACCATTTTCAATAGTCAAACGACTGTACCAAGGAGCGATAAGGGGACCTGCTAGACAGTTGCGTTATGTGGGTTGCATGTGAATCAGGCGAAATTCAATTCGTTCGTTAGGATAGTTTTGAGCATGACTGTACGTGTAGGGGCAAATGAATGATTAGAGTTGAAGAAAAACTGGATGATTAATTCAAGACAAAGAGCTTCACAAATTGATAAGTCGATAACGTGTTGGGCCACCTCTGGTCTTTCCGCGGGCAGTTACTAGGCTTGGCATTCACTGATAAAGTTAGTGGATACCCTTCTGACGGATATCGTACCAAATTCAGTTCAGTTGGTTCGTTACATCCTCAAAATCGCGACCTGCTTTAAAGAACCTGCCCATTGTGCTCCAGATGTTTAAAATTGGTGAGAGATATGGCGATCTTGCTGTGCAATGTATTGCCTTGCGTGTACAAACACGTAGATACGATATCCGTGTGTGGTGCGTAAATTGTCGGTAGGCACCTCACTTAGTGTCCCGGGCAGAGTTCAAGCCGCTATTAAGACAAAGGGTGGACGCACTGCATATTAATGTCCACTAACAGGTGTCTGTACACTCACTGATAGGATAGTGTATTTCGAAATGTTAGCAGAGGCCAGAAGTTGGAGCATTTGGTCTTCCTCTTAAAGCTTAAGTGGGGAGAGTCGTAGAATCTCTATAAAGAGACACCTCTGGCAACACTAGTTGAAAGTGGCCTTCAAACTAGCCGTCAGAGCTGCCGTAGCCGAGACGCCCCCTGGGTAAACGCTACGGACTTCTGCAGTCGCGCCTCGCGATCTGTCACGAATTATGGAATGTATTCGCAGATACCAATTGTAATACGACAACGGCTATACAGTTTGCAGGAAACGTACAGGATGTTCTGAAATTCCCATCACTACCTGCTACAACTTGTAGAGGGGACTGAGTACATAATACTCATATTTTAAATTGTAACCTGTCTCCCGAGACGTACCGTATACTAGAACCACTTGAAAACATGTTGGTAACGATGTCACTTTGACAAGTAATTTGTTACATTGAGGAGCCAAAGAAATATCGTTTATGGTCCCCGCGAGCACGCAGAAGTGCCTCAACACGCCGTGGCATGGACTCTGCTGATGGCTGAAGTCGCGCTGCAGGGAACTGACACCATGAAACCTGCAGAGCTGCCCATAAATCCGTAACAGTAAGAGGGAGCAGAGATCTCTTCTGATCAACACGTTGCAAGGCATTCCAGATATGCTAGTTAATGCTATAAAATTTACTAGAAACGTACAGTATGTTTGGGGAGTTTGGTGGCCAGCGAAAGTGTTTAGGCTCGGAAGAGTGTTTCTGCAGCGACCATGTAGCAATTGTGGTTGTGTGGGCCGCTCCTTTGTCCTGCTGGAATTACCCACTTCCGTCGGAATCCACAATGGACACGAATGGATGCAGGTGATCAGACAGGATGTATCTAGACGTATCAGGGATCCCACATCACTCCGAATGCGCACGCTCTACAACGTCACAGAGCCTTCACCAGATTGAACAGTCCGCAGTTGACATGCGGGGTCCATGGAGTCATGATGTTGTCTTCATACCCATACACGTCCATACTGTATATACATTTTGAAATGAGACACGTCCAACCAGGGATTATGTTTCGAGTCATCAACAGTCCAATGTTCGTACCGATGGGCCCAAATGAGGCGTAAAGCTTTGTGCTGTGCAGTCAGCAAGGGTACACGAGTGGGCCTTCGGCTCTGAAAGCCCATGTAGATGATGTTTCCATGAATGGTTCGCATGCTGATACTTGTTGATGGTCAAGCATTGAAATTTTCAGTTATTTTCGGAAGGGTTGCACTTTCGCCACTCTGAACGATTCTCTTCAGATTCCATTCTTGCAGGATTTTTTTTTTCTGGCCGCAGAGATGTTGGAGATTTTTTGTTTTACTGGATTGCTGATATTCACGGTGCCCTCGTGAAATGGTCGTACAGGAAAATCCCCACTTCATCGCTACCTCGTAGATGCCGTGTCCCATCGGCCTTGCGCCCAGTATAAAACCACGTTCAAAGTCATTTAAATCTTGATAACCTGCCATTGTAGCAGCAGTAACCGATCTAACAACTACGGTAGACACACGTCTTACATAGGCGTTGCCGGCGGCAGCACCATATTAAGCCTGTTTACATATCTCTCTGTTTGAATACGCATTATTATAATAATTTCTTTGGCATTTCAGTGTAGATGTGACCGAGTACATCTATTGTTCTACAGTTTCACTCTTTAATAACCAAAGAATCAAAAAAATCGGTCTTCAGAGACACTGGTTTTACAGGAGGGCGTTTTCCAATTTGAAATTACAATGATATTATTTCCTTCAGCTGCTGAGAGGCGTTGATAGATATCAACGAAGACAGGTGAAAATGTGTGCCCCGACCGGAACTTGAACCAGGGATCTCCTGATTACATGGCAGTCGCTCTATCCATCTGAGCCACCGACGGCACAGAGGATAGTGAGACTACAGGGACTGTCTCTCGCACGCCTCCCGCAAGACCCACATTCTCACCTTTGTATGTCCACACACTACATTCGTAGCGTCCTTTCGCACATGTCCGGAAGAACAGACACAATATCCATATAAATATATTTTCCAATTCGCATGCGCTGCGTCTCCACGGAGCACCACAGACGCACCTGCTGACGGTGAAGGCACCCTTACTCGAAGACGTTGTGCAATGGTAACGAAAAGCGTGTGGGGAGGAGTCAGACGTTGTGGACAACGATCTTGATAAAGGCGACCAGCAGCTCTTCCAGTACTGAGCGCTTTGGCCACACAGAATACTTGTGTCGGTGTATTCGGCAAAAGTTTGCTCAGAAATGTTGCTCTAACACTCACAGACACATGAACGAGACTCGATCCAGGTCAGAGAGGAGACAGCCGTCAAATGACATCATAGGATCAGACGTAAGTAACCCCCCCCCCCCCCCCCTCCAGTGATTATAACCCTGTTGCATACCACATTAGCGAAGGTGTATTTATACGGCTGTATCACGGATATACCTTTCCATACATGGGCTCCTCTTCAAAATATCGTCACTCAGTTCCCTAGAAGTTTTTAACGGGAATTTTGCAACATCCTGTATCTCTCCACTAACTATACAGTTCTTTCCAGAATTAGATCCCTCTGCAGTGGAGTGTGCGCCGATATGAAACTTCCCGGCAGATTAAAACTCTGTGCGGGACCGAGACTCGAACTCGGGACCTTTGCCTTTCGTGGGCGAGTGCTCTACCATCTGAGCTACCCAAACACGACTCACGCCCCGTCTAAACAGCTTTACTTCTGCAGTACCCCGTCTCCTACCTACAGCTGTTGTACGACATTCGAAATATACGGATGTATTTCAGAATTTCGGCGTAATGCAACTTCGCAGAAACATGGCTGAATTTTCCTGTATATTGTTATCATTAAAACCAAGCACCGTCTCAGTACCTAATACTTTTTGATATGGAGACAATTTTCATCATTTCAAGCACTATTAAAGTTGGTAGGTGTAGGAAAAAAATACCAGTACCATACTGAAAATATCGGTGAGAAGCGATAGAATTCCTACAAACAACTTGGAGAAAATCATTTTGGGTTCTAAGCCATGTCATTATAAAACAGTGAAACAACTAAAATAACTACATTCCGACCATCGTTTGAACGATCCTCTTCAGAGCGAATAAATGCCACGAAATTTCAAATCAGCAGCAGCGAAATGAAAGGTCGATTTGGAAACAGTTTCTATTTCTTCTTTCTTATCTTCGATTAATTTCCCAAATATCTCGTTCGTTTCGTATGTTGCTTTCATTATACAAGGTGTTTCACATTTCTAGAGCTTGCATTTTTTCCTAGTAACTCATGCATGCAAACGTCATCTAACGAGGCTACAGAGCATCAAAATACAAGCGCCAGCTCCGGCAAATGTATGTAAGTAGAGTGTGATGCCGTGATCATGTATCAATTTGATCATGTATCATGATCCAGAAACGAATGAGTCGAAAGTTACATACCTCTGACGGCGGAATACAAGTACTGGTACTGTTGTTGCTAACTTTCAAAGCTGGTAGTATGGATCAAAGTAAGAAAAAATGTCCGGTAAACATGGGCTACAAAATGCATACCTGAGGAGCTATGAGCACTTGTTCAGCAGTGGAGATATGTTTTATGCTAGCGAAGATGAACAAGTCCTCACAGCTCTTAAGGTATGCATTTTACAGCCCATGTGTACTGGACATTCGGTCCATACTACCACCTCTGAAAGTTTCCTGCCCTACATCTCAGCTACAACACTACCGGTAGATCCTGTCACAAGTAACAGGAATGTCTTCTCTTCCAATTTTCCGTTATAGGGACATAACCTCAAATTTATAGATTTATCCATCTCCATCATCATAGAAAATTGGTAACATCTTCATTGAATCTTTCTGTGTACACATATTTTACAGACTCCAGCGCCTGTAACTTCGATACCCTGTAGCGTCGCTGGATGACGTTTCCAGACATCGATTCCTATGTAAAACTTCATCTGGTAGGTCCCCTCTACAGACGCGATAAGTGTGTAGCACGACGTGTGAAACATTCTGTATGCAAAGTGAATAACATGGGTGAATGGACTAGAACCGAAGCCCCCCCCCCTCCCATTATCTCTCTCTCTCTCTCTCCCTCTCTCTCTCTCTCTCTCTCTCTCTCTCTCTCTCTCTCTCTCTCTCTCTCTCTCTCATTCTCTCACTTTCATTCTCTCACTCTCTCTTCTCAACTATCAACTGCCAGCTTTCCTTTATGTCTTTTAAGTCTTAAAACTGCTGTCTGATTTCTGGCAGAGGTCTAGATAACATGCCGGTCACTGTATTTTATCGCTGGTTACATCATCTTAAATTCAAACTGTATATTTTGCTCAAAATTGTCAGAAGTTATTTTGTAACATCTATAGATGTTATAAATATGGGTTGAATTTCTTCAACCGATCTCTAGCGGCTAGTGTGTTCTCTCAAAATCGATTTTCCTCTAGCTCGTCTCCTCTAATTCCTGTGTAAATATTTTGGATCAGTATTTTCAGCCAGGACGTATGAAAGTGATGGTTCGATAGTATCCGCACTTATCACTATTTGCCTTATTTGGTGTTGGTGTTATTTTTTTCGTTTAGTCTGAAAATTTAGCAGTCACGTCAGTTAGCATAGATGTTGAGGAGTGAAGCAGCAAACGTCGACAGAGTGAGTCCTCACCGGTGCTGATAGAGCCTTCTGGTGGCGAAGCCCTGCACTACAGACAACTGAGTGTGTGAGGAACTAGTAGCGACATCTAGCAGCGAAGTGATGAACAGCAAAATGGCCGCGAAAATCGAGTGACTTAAATGTCTAGTTGCTGTTTATTTCTTCCTTTACACTATTATTACAAAACAGATTACGGCATCACTGCTCGGTTTGTCTGTTACCGTATTTTTGTGTATTTCACACATTACAAAATAATTCTGTTCTGGTAACATATAATGCAAACTACTTCTCGAGCGACATTAATGTACGCAGCATGTTACATTCATCATTCCCTCTTCGTAATTTAGTATTACTAATAGTTTTGTCCACACTTTTAAGCATTAAAAATGGATATGTGGCTCGGAACAGGACTACTGTTACATTAAATGTTAACAACATAATCGCACGGTATAGTGAGTTAAAGATTATTGAACAGCAACGAGAACTGTAAGTAAGTTTATGCAATGCAACGTTAGTGATATAATAGTACAACAGTAATAGGCGTTTGTCAGCCCTTTTTTTCTATTTTACAGTTTCACTCATTACTGATGGCAAATGCCTTGCAGAGAACGTAATATTCTGCATCTTCGGTACGGCCTTTACAATCTCTTTCATTGAACTGCACTTAACATGGAGAGGTAGTAATACAATTTTTTCTCTGATCTACAAGATAATTTTACAAAAAGTAGAGGCAGAGAGGTAGTCATGTAACTATTAATCGAAATATTATATGAACTATATGGGCGTGTTAGTAAAATCACCAAGAAATTCCTCTTATTAATTTTAAGTGTTATCTGTTTGATTCAGCATTCAGCTCACATAAAACCACGAGAAATATCGTTTTTATAAAAAAAACAGTTTATGTCTTTAGTGACCTGTGTAATATCAAACATCTCATTTTGACACTAGAATAATTTGAGAAAAAAAAGGCCTGTTTAGTTTTTGAAAATGCAATAAGTGAAAACAATGTATTTTAAAAGGTATTGTCAATTGTTACGAAACGATTTATTATACAGAATTTATAAATCGCATAGTAAATCATGATACTAAAAAGAACACCTTGTTGGCTTGTGACACAATACTTTGCATTTTCTTATGACTTTGACATAATTACTGCCTTTTCAGCACTGAGAATGAGTAAAATACATTATGTACTATATGAATCAGTATGATAAACTTTTTTCGAATATTCATTGTTAACTACAAGAAAATGGCAGATGTTTGGGTATTTACCTCAGAAGTATTCAGCACACGAAGGATAACAAAAATCATTTTTTTGGTAAGGTTTTTGTTTGATAGTTTCCTACAAATATTACTGATACCATAGTGAGATATATTAAGTACCTTAAAATATATGTAGATGTGGTCTGGTGAAGAAAGTGTGTAAATTAAATTTTAAAATGCTTGCACCAGCATAATCAGGTTTAGTTTGTAGTGTGGGAGTGAGCTCCACGTGGGACCCGAAGCACGGACCCCACGGGGGTGCCCGGCATGCGCCACATGCCAAGGCAGAGGTGGAGGCTAGTGTTCGGAAGTCTGAAAATTCCAGCGCCGGCCGGGGATTGAACCCCGGCCCGGCTGGGGCGAATAGCCCCAGCCGAGGCGCTGGAACGTTCCAGACCCCCTTACCACTAGACCACCGGTGACCCCGGCGGTTTCTTGCTCCATAGTCCAGCTAGTGGTCGTAGAGCACTTCCTGTTGTCCTCCGTGTTTACACCGAGGCAGCAGTGGCGTGGTGTAACAGGAAGTGTTTACTTGCGTCCGCTGGATGTCCACTTAGTGTACGACTTATTTACCCGGCTGACGTTCGTGTCGCTATAATCTCCTTAGTTGCGTTACAATTATATGCAGGGACTGAAAATCTGCCTATGCAGTTGCACGCAGTCGCATCTCACTATTTGAACCTCTGTAATTCGATCGTGTTGTCAAGACCCATGTCAGAACTGTTTATCGAAGAAAGCTCATGTGTTCGGTACATTTCATAAACGGAAGCGACTGGGATAACACACAGCCCGTAAACATTTTGTAATGAAGTGTCAGCCGGTACGTAATACTCGATATCTGGAGTTGTTTTATCGGTTATTAAGATAATCGTTTCACCCCTATACACTTAAAAAAATTCCCATGTTTTCTCAATAAAGCATAAGCACAGTACATAAATCCCTCGCGAAAATGACATCGGAGAAGTACAAGTGTTCGAGTGCCACAGAAAACAAGTGGGTCCTTGAAGGTGTGGAACGGAGAGCAGAACTAAAATAAGATGTAACGTTTCGGGATTCCCTCATAGTCGCGTAGACACTCCAGAAGCAGGAAGATCCGTTTGATGACGTCTCTTGAGGAGTGAGAAAAAATTCACTCTCAAATAAATACTGTACAAGATGCCTCGCCGCCTCTTGAAGGGTGTCATGGGATTCTGCAGCCGTGGACTCGGCGACCCGTGAGCCAACGCGGTGTTTCTGAGCACATACATTTTAGCTGCGGGTTCTCCGACGTGCAAAGGAAGCCGCGACAATGGGGAGGCTCTGCGTGCCGTTTTGTAATAAGAACGCCTCTCCACATTTTATCGTAGGAATGATATAAATTTTAAACTTCTTAGATCCACCGAGTCATTATGTATTCTTAAAATATCTTTAACTCTTTTTCAACACATATGTATCTTTTACCTCTTTCACTGAAGAAGCTGACCAACAGATTTTTTTTCAATTTCAGGTATTGGTTTTATTGCATTCTCCTTTAGCGTATTGATCAGAAATTGTAGGTTAAGATACCTTTGCCTTATTGAGTATCGTCTGCTATGCCAAACTTCGACAGCATTCATGGTCCTGTGCATCGAATTGATGACGGTAGATAGCTGACCGAAATCACTTTGAAATAAATTCTCTGAACGCAGATAACTTTGATACAGTAGTGTTAGGTATCGAGGTATTATCTAACGCAACTGAAGCCAACCTAAGAGTGAATTTATTTCGAAATATTTCGGTCGACTGTCTGTCTTCACCAATTCCACATTTCAGGTTGTGTACTAGCATTTTCCATCTATTGACTGATTAAATAGTCTACGCCACTGGGCACTTGCTACGCTGTTACTCTCCATGCTTCATCAAGGCAGTCCGGTGGAAGATGGACTCTACAGCACACGTGCGGCAAGACAAACGAACTACTTCTTCATCCCTGTATTGCTCCACTAATCTCAGTTCTTGTATGTCTTCCACAGGCATTGCTTGAAATGAAAATTACAACTGGAAAATAAATGTCTCGGATAACACTGTTTTCATAGCTTAATTTGCAGCCATTTCGAAGTAAAGCAATGCAGTTTTAAATGACAACCAAGTTATGACATTTCTCGGTTGAGAAAAAATATTTCACAATTATTTTGACTTTCCTCTGGTAAAAAAGCTAGTCTTCCGTGCTTCAGGTATCGACAAGTTGTTTCGAACACCTCTGAAATGTCCGTCCATAAGAAGAGCTTTATTTTCAAACATTTTCTCCCCTTCTTCTTAACTGATCACCAGGATTCATTTGTCAGGAACAGGGTTATTATGTCTCCTTAAAAACTTCAGTCACTTTCAAAATATCTTCGTGCTGCCGAATCCCTGAACTACTGCCGTCTTTCTCATAATTCGTTATACTTGCGACGTAATCTAAACCTTTATCTCGCAAATCTTGAAATTGCTCTTTAAACCCTCCGAAAAAAGGCACTGTCTACTCACCGCAGACTGTTTCCCAGCAGTTATGCATTCGTTTCTCAATCTACACATCTGTTTCGTCAGGTTGGGCGAGAAACTTACTGTTGAGCCGTGATTCTACCATTTACAATTTTTAAACTGCCGCTGCTCCTATTCCGTTCGGAGTTCCTGTACAGGCAATTCGTATAATTACCACATTTCCGGTGCTCCTGGCACCGCTTACCATCCTTTCCCCTTTCTGTTTCCTTTTCCTTTCCTTTTTCTAACCACACGCTCCAGTCACATTAACGTGACCACCGCCTGTGTCCGACGCTAATGTGTAGGGTTTGCGTAACGCGGAAACTCAGCCACTTATGTGACATCCAAAAGGACGTGATCATTGCCTTTCGGGCCACAGGTGGATGCATTTTCGAAACGGCAGAGTTCGTAAAATGTTGGCGTGTTGCCATATTTAAAGCACTCCGCGCATGGCGCTGTCGAGAGCCGACGCTGAGGCCGTTGTGGTGCCCAACGGTCCACAGAGGACAGGAGTTAAAGGAGACCGCAGGTGAATAACGTGCAACTGCTGAGCAACTGACCATGCACGTGAACCGAAGAGCCTACCGACAGTGTCTCCTCTAAGACCACTCAGCGAAAAATGCTATGTGTAGGTCTCCACAGCAGACTCCTGGTCCACACACCTATGCTGACTGCTGTTCGTCCGCGACGAAGGCTGGAATTTTCACGCCAGTTCTGCGACTGGGCGTCCACTGAACGGTGACCTGCGGGCTTTCCAAGTTACAGACAGACGTTGGCGTGTAGGGCGCGATTCACCTGAAAGTGAACACCCTGCAACAGTCGGTGGCAGGGTTAGGACAGGAGGAAGGATCGTTACGATCTCACAAACGTTATCGTGACACTCCCGTCGTTCTGGAAGGCACAGTGGATGAGCAGAAATATCGGTCGGAACCGTTGCCACACCTACATCGAGTCTTTTTTCCCTCGGAATCTACCAGCAGAACAACTAAATCTGTGACACAGCTTGCAGTGGGAAAAGCACCAGGATGAGTTTGCTGTACTCCGTCGACCACCAGGCTTCCCGGACTTAACGGAATCGAGAATATGTGGGACCACCTCGATGAAGCTCTTCGTATCCTGGGTCCTCAATCGAAAAACGTAGCGCAGCTAACTAAGGCACCGACGTCGGCATGGCTCAGTACCTCACTGACTCCTGCGCGTTTCTCAGTTGTCCGCGCTTCCCGTTAATCGTATCCCCCTACAGTGACTCAATGACGACACTCTCCCGTACACGACAGCATCATCAACAGCCGCAGACTACTGTTCACTCTGCCTGTCACCTCATTTATGTCTATACAGTATAACAGCTGTCTGTTACACTTCCTGGGACACTCCTGACGATACCCTTGTGTCTGATCAACGCTCGCTGTCGAGAACGTACTGGTATCTGTTGTAGACTTTAAGCCGCTCTCATATCTGGGAACCGACTCCGTATGCTCATACGAGGCCCTTGGTTAACAGTGTGCAGTGGAGCACCGTGCCAAAGGCTTTTCTCAAATATAGGAGAGTGCAATGTGCTTGGGACCCTTCATCCGTGGTTCGCAGTATATAATGTGCGAAAAGGGCAAGCTGCGTTTCACACGAGCTTTCTAAAACCGTGCTGATTTCTGGACGTAAGCTTTTCGGTGTCTAGGAAATTTATTGTAATCATATTCAGAATACGTTCTAGGATTCTGCAGAAAATCGATGTCTGTAATTTTGCACATCCTTTCTTTTACTCTTCTTGTACACGAGTGTCACCTGCGATTGTTTAAACTGCCTTAGGTTGGACCCATTACAGGTGTAATATTCAGAAGGCAAATGTATATTGATCTCGTTATATACGGCTGCAACTTGCGCTTTTGCCAGTCCTTTGCGAAATACTGCTGGGCAAGAGAAAGGCGATAAATGCGAATGAAGTAAGTAAAACTGAAATTGTTTTAACTTCTTCGCTGTCGCCGAATCCTTTCCAAGCGATGCGTCCTTGAGCGGGTCAAACAGGTAGCAATAAATGCTCTACAAGTAGGGTGACTTTTGAAGTTTTTCTTACCAGTCAAGTACAATGCAGACAGCTTCCATTCTCCATAATATCAGCAATATGAAAATGAAAATTCACGAAAGTCAAATCTGGACTGTAGCGATAATGACGCAGAGTCTCCCAACCCATTACTGTTTCTTTTCCCTTCCAGTGGTTTCTTGGATCAGCTGCGCTATGTTTGGGCGAGCGTTGTTGTGTAATAGTATCACGTCTTTTCTTTGACATTGGCGACCCTTTCCTCTCGTTTTCGGCTTTACTTTGCTCATCACTATGTGTGAGTGGTCAGCGCTGCATCCTGTACGCTGATCTTCCAAATAATCACCAAAATACAACTACTTTGGCATCCAAATGATGGCCAGCATCACTTTCCTCGCTGAAGCTCGAGTTTGAATTCCTTTCGGACAGGTGAACTAGTGTGCTTCCATTTCACTCCTTGTCTTTTCGAGTCGGGTTCCCCATTTTGAACGAAAGTTTAATCACACGTTAAAATCTCGTTCGAAAAATGTTCACCTTCACGTTCATAGCACTCTTTGTTTCCTTGTGTTGTGTGAATTCTCTCGGGACCCACGTTGGACTTGTTTCGCTGTACTTGAGCATGTCAATGACGACGTTATGGACTGTGCCACTACCTGTTGCAGCTATTTTGCTATTCAGTTCTACTGCAACACGTCGGCCATCAGGAGTAATGTCGTGAGAGCCGGCTTTAAGCGAAGGAGGAGACAGTTCAATTGGCCGGCCACGGTGTTTTTTATTAGTCACTGAAGTTAGATGGTTTTTGAACTGTCCTACGTATTTATCAAAAATTTCCGTCGTTCGCACAGCTTCGACCATACTGAAAAAACGTTAGAGAAAATATTTCGGCCGTTTTCCGTCTTCTGAAAGGGAAAACGCATCGTTGAACGTTGCTCAGTTAATGTGGAAACTTCAACCGGACACGCCATTCTCAATTGCAACATTAAGGTTATAAATAAAACAATTATTTTTTGTCAGCCGCTCTTAGCTCATCACAGTCATGCCATCCTAAAGTCATGAAACTACAAAAATTCTTCCTACGGACTATTCGACTTCATTAATTTGCTTTGCAGGGGAAACTCACGAAGGAGTATGCGCTTAGTATTTAGTCGGTCATTTCTAGTTGATGAGAAAGTTAAAACAAACAAGTAGCAAACCATTGCTCATTTATTTAGGAACAACATTTATCAGATACAGCTGAGTAACGTTTAACCCAAACCTTAAATGTCATATATATGACACTGCTCGTAGCTGCATCATCTGGCAAGAGTACGCATTAACACCAATAACAAGAAAATGCACCATGACCTTCGTAAACTGTGCATTCTTCATGCCACTGTTGGGAGCAGACATCACACTCAATACAGTCTTCCGTGACAGACTCGTTTTAGTCTTCGCCACACCTTGGGCAGTTCAAAACATGAAGTTGGAATAATAGACAATTGTGAAGGTGATTCGATAAACCCTATGCCTGGCACTTAGATATGATTTGCACAATATCCATGTGGGTGTAGATCCCTCCTTGGATTGTGCCCTGGTTGTTGCTGAAGATGATGGAGCAGTTTAATCCAGATTAGCCACAGAGATTCTACGTTGTTCGTTACTGATATTTTGTCCCTCCTTGGTTTACTTTGTTTTCCTAACAATGCATTTTTGTACGTAGACTCAAACAGAATTCCGGATGTTTTTGCAGCTTGCTTTAGATGTTCGAAAACCTAAAATTGTGCAGTTCACAAAACGAAAAATCATAGTATCCTATGACTACAGCATCAATAACTCTCATTTTCAATCGGTCAGCTCACACAAATACCTCGGTGTAACACATTGTAAGGATACGGAATGGAAGCAGGACTGAATAAAACTCAAGACGCGTTCATACGATTTCTACACCTAGATAAGCGTTCGACAATGTAAAATGGTGCAAGATCGAAGTTGTGAAGAAAATAGCTCTAGGCAGAGACGGGTATATATTAGTACAAGACCCAAGAGGAAATAAGAGTGGAAGACCAAGAACGAAGTGCAAGGATTAAAAAGAGAGTAAGACTTTGATATAGTTATTCGCCTATACTGTTCAATGTTTGCATCAAAGAAGCAATGAAGAAAATAAGAGAGAGGTTCAAGATTCGCACTGAAATACGGGTTGAAAGGATACCAGTGACAATGTTTGCTGATAATATTATCGTTGTCAGTGAAAGTGAATTACTACAGGATCTGATGAATGAAATATACAATATAATGAGTGTAGAATTAGGGGTCAGAGTAAATCAAAGACAATAGTGATGAGATGAAGCATAAACGGGAAAAGCGAGAGTCTTAACATTGGTGATAACGAAGTAAGAAATGGAACAATCACATCGTGTCAGTCAAAGATAAAGGTGGTGGCGAACTGTAATTTATTGATAGAATTAAAGAGCAATATAATCAGTGCACAAAGATGATCTTTTTTGAACTATTGGTGCGACCCATACTCTAATATTGCTCCGTGGTGTGGGACCTGTCCCATATACGAGTAGCAGGGGATATTGAACTGTTCACAATAAAGTCAGCACAGGTTTGTTTGGTTCACAGGAGAATGTAACAGAGATGCTGAAGAAATTGGGAGATGCCTGAAGATACACATAAGCTATCCCGAGAAAGCTTACTTGCCAAATTTCTAGAACATACCGTAAATTTTGAATATACGAGGTGTGTTAAAAAAAATTGGGAACGTTCGTAATTTCGCGCCAATGGCGTGTTGGGGCGAAATGCAGTTGACATCCCTGCACGCGCGTGTGCTTAATGTGTAACTGCGGGAAGTTTCACTGTTGTATGTCTGTTAGCTTATTGTTCAGTGCTGTATTGACTAGAACGTTGTGTCGCACAGTTGGCGAACTTCGAGAGGGTATAGTTAGAGGAGCAATGCGCCTGCAATAAATTTTGCGTGAAACTCAAGAAAACCGCCGCTCGGGGTAGCTGCGCAGTCTAGGGGCCTTGCCACGGTTCGTGTGGCTCCCCTCTGTCGGAGGTTAGAGTCCTCCCTCGGCGTGGGTGTGTGTAAGTGGTGCAAGCCTAGGGACTGATGACATCAGCAGTTGGTCCCATAGGAACATAAGAGCTAAACTCAAGAACACCTCTACAGAGACACCCCAAATGATGCAGGAAGCCTACGGTGATGAGTGCTTAAGCCGCACTCCGTGTTACGGATGGTTCACACGGTTTAAAAACGGCCGGACGGAAGCTAAAGACGACGCTCGTCCTCCGACTTCTGCCAGCAACGCTTGTGTCAGGAACGTCAACGATGCTGTGCGTGCTGAACGAAGACTGACTGTCCGAGAGATTGCAGAAGAATGTAACATTGCAGTTGGATCGTGAAATCCTAATACAGCATCTTGGAATGTATCGTGTTGCCGCCAAGTTCGTGCCACGGCTCACGAGTTAAGAGCAGAAAGACCTCCACCTCCCAATCTGAGAAGAGCCTTAGGATCACCCAAATGAGAACGAGATGTTCCTTAAGAAAATTATAACTGGTGATGAGACGTGGGTCTGCAGTTATGACGTTGACATGAAGGTTCAATCTTCACAATGTGTAGGGAAATGTTCTGAACGATCAACATATAAAATAGCTTGTCAGGTCAGCTTGGCCCTTGCAGACATTTATTTTCAAAGTTGAAAACCAAGTTGAGAGGACGAAGATTTGTAACGATAGACGCACGGTCCAGCGAAAGGTGAACCAAGTCTGCTCCCAGAAGTGGAAACGGTTTATCAGTCGTGGGGGTGATCATATACAAATATGTGAAGGTATGCGTAGAAAATTTTTGTGGACAAAGTTCCGGAATTTTTTAAACAGACCTCTTAGACGAAAGGTAATGAATACAGGCAAGTGGTCTGCAAATGTTCGTACGCTTGAGTTCGCTTCCATTCGCTGCTGTGGGAACTGGGCTTAATAATAATATTCCCTGTGTGAGATGTAATTGGCAAACTATGTAAACGCTGAGCTGTGCGCCGCTTACAGCCCACGCGAAATTATTCTCGGAGGGACACATCATTATCCCCTTCGTGCCTAAAGTTGCTTCGGCCAAACTCAAACTCAATTGCCAGGCCGATAGCTCGTTATCCTACTGCTCTGCAAGTAACACTTGGTCTGAAACCATCTGTACGGTTATGTAGGTTAAGACACTGCAGCCACTCAAAATGGTGGCTCCACGTTTGCGAGTAACTGACGAGAAAAGAAATTCTGAATTTTGTGTGACACTCCGTAGCATTAAGAAAGCTGAGTGACGTTAGTTGGTTGTGAGGTGTAATGGAAAGGATAATAGCTTCACATGTTGTGTTCGGATACCAAGATTTAAAAGCCTGAAGTCTTATATTTCAGAAGCAAGGAGCGTAACAATCAAGTGATTTATGAACAGTAAGTGCACACATTTTTGCTCGGTTGATTTTAATTGAGGTTGCAACGTGCAGATCAAGCAAGTACCGTACTGTAGAGTGGTTGAGCAAGAGAAGCGTTTGGAACAAGTGTTTATCCTTATTTTGGATAGTTAGCTTTCTTATCTGAGAAGTAATTGTGGCTAGCCCTTGAAATGCATCACGAATTCCTTCGTCATTCAGTCTAATATCACCTTCCCCCCTACACAATACCCTCCACCTCTCATGATTTTAAAAATGAAAGTGTTCCTAGAAAAGTTGATCACTGTACAGTTTATTTATGTGCCAAAGTTAGTAAGTTAGTGATAATGTGGGGGAGGGGGAGGGAAGGCCACAGACCTCAGGGACGGGGGGGGGGGGGGGGGGGGGGGACAGGGGGTACTGGCAAATGTCTGATGGCACTCAGGAGCAACGGCCTAAGAAAGGCTGGGAACCACTGTTCAACTGCCTGTGAATGTATACTGAACATAAATGTGGAAAACTGACACAACTCCCTTTTTGAATTTTTTTTAATTCGAGTTAACTAGTTTTGGAACCGTTTGAGGGACATCTGAAAATGTGGCGCACAGAATTCGCGTCTTTATTTCTTTAGATTGAATCTGGGTACTGGCTCTTTGGCAATAAGACAGAGCACTCTTTAATGTATCGCCACGAGCGGCAGTTAAACGGCGACATGTATCGCGAAACCAAAACACCTACTTACCGTGGCAGCGTGAGCACTATTGCAGTTAATATCCATCTAGCAACTTGCGTTTTAGTTGTCTGTTGGCCACTGGTCAATCTCTTTCCATTGTAAATATAAATACGAATTGTCACCATATATCACAAGCATAACGTTTACCACAGATGTACCTTACAAAGATCTTCACTTAAAAATACAGCATACTTTGCTCGGAAACATTTTTTTTGATTTTTGTGTTTATAACACGACGGCGTGCTGAGAAGATAATGACTCGGTCTGTTTTATTTGAAGTCAGTAACATTCTACATCTTTACTATGGATATCTGCAGCCCTCTGCTTCGTACCGCGTTAGATAGCGGTGTGTGACGTGACTACGTTGGGAGTGAGAAAGAGCTCACAACACTAAAAGCACGAATTCGAAGACTTCGTCCGCATGTGGAGCACTCTCTCCTTGAGCACGGCAGTGCCAAACTACACACGATCGCTGCCGCATCTGCAGCAAGCCGACGTCCTTGGTTCACTGCCGTCGATCATCCTACACACAGTCTCGATTTTCGTCTATGTGCAAAACTAAGAAAACCTTCGAGCACTTCAATTATTTCAAGCGGTGCAAGCAGAGGTAAGGTTGTGGCTCTGTTAACATAGTCAAACAATATACTGTGACGGTGTCAACAAAATAGTATCTAGTTGGGGAAATTGTGCTGGTTCCGAGGGTGAGTGTGTTGAAAACTAAATTTATTGATGTGAAGAATACCGATGCAGAATGTTCATGAAGTTTGTTTTATTTAAAAATCTTTGTGACTTTTCACTCAAAACATGTCAACATTACTTTTCTGTACGTCCTCGTACAATGGATGTCTCAAAAAATACGTACATGGATCAAAATAAGTGTTAACATGAATGCTTTTAACAGCACTAGGTTCAAAAAATTTTAACTGTATGCCAATTGCAGATTAATTTTAATGGCAGCTAGCGCGATTATATGAGTGGACTATTAGATTTAATGGTGAGCATTTATCTAATTTTTAAACATTCTCTGCCTTGTCATTCTTCCTCTCTAAAGTGCCTCGTCTTCCAGTAACACTGTCGATCGATAGCATGATCTGTTGTCCGTCCATGGTTTTTCAGACCATTGATTCAGTGCTGAACCCAAACTGCTGGTCTGAGTTATTTATCCTGGATAATCCTGTGCGTCGTGTGTCACGTATGCCATTAATCTTTCAAAGAAATGGGACTTAACATCTGAGGTCGTCAGTCCCTTAGAACTTAGGTTTAAGTAGTTCTAACTAACCTAAGGACATCACACACACACACACACACACACACACACACACACACACACACACACACACACACACACACACACGCCCGTAGCGGTCGCGCGGTTCGAGACTGAAGTGCCTAGAACAGCTCGTCCACAATGGCCGGCCATTAATGTTTCATTGAATTATTAATTTCAACAAGTTTTATTTATTGTTGCGGAATTGCGCTACCAAAACAATCGAGTTTTGCTATGTGGATGCTGTTGAGAATTTCTGAATTTTCGTACCGCCATATTTTTGACTATATCTTTCGATGGTGTTGTTGTTGTCTTCAGTCCTGAGACTGGTGTGATGCAGCTCTCCATGCTACTCTATCCTGTGAAAGCTGCTTCATCTCCCAGTACCTACTGCAACCTACATCCTTCTGAATCTGCTAAGTGTATTCATCTCTTGGTCTCCCTCTACGATTTTTACCCTGCACGCTGCCCTCCAATGCTAAATTTGTGATCCCTTGATGCCTCCAAACATGTCCTACCAACCGATCCCTTCTTCTAGTCAAGTTGTGTCACAAACTTCTCTTCTCTCCAATCCTATTCAATACCTCCTCATTAGTTACGTGATCTACCCATCTAATCTTCAGCATTCTTCTGTAGCATCACATTTCGAAAGCGTCTATTCTCTTCTTGTCCAAACTAGTTATCGTCCATGTTTCACTTTCATACATGGCTACACTCCAAACAAATACTCGGAGAAACGACTTCCTGATACATAAATCTATATTCGATATTAACAAATTTCTCTTCTTCAGAAACGCTTTCCTTGCCATTGTCAGTCTACATTTTATATCCTCTCTACTTCGACCATCATCAGTTATTTTACTTCCTAAATAGCAAAACTCCTTTACTACTTTAAGTGTCTCATTTCCTAATCTAATCCCCTCAGCATCACCCGATTTAATTTGACTACATTCCATTATCCTCGTTTTGCTTTATTTGATGTTCATCTTATATCCTCTTTTCAAGACACTGTCCATTCCGTTCAACTGCTCTTCCAAGTCCTTTGCCGTCTCTGACAGAATTACTACTTCATCGGCGAACCTCAAAGTTTTTACTTCTTCTCCATGAATTTTAATACCTACTCCAAATTTTTCTTTTGTTTCCTCCACTGTTTGCTCAATATACAGATTGAATAACATCGGGAGAGGCTACAACCCTGTCTCACTCCTTTTCCAACCACTGCTTCCCTTTCATGCCCCTCGACTCTAATAATTGCCATCTGGTTTCTGTACAAATTGTAAATATCCTTTCGCTCCCTGTATTTTACCCCTCTGTCGATGGTATCCTTAATATTTTTCGATACGATCGCATTTCAAATGCTTAATACAGTCCATGACTCAGCTTCATAGAGTAGGACACCGAACATGTAACATCGAAGTAGTCGAGTGCGAATCCTAATGACTGCTCTGAAGGTTCTCAGCAGTCGCCGCGGACTAAATGACTGCAGGGGACTCGATGCATTGGCCATAAGTTTTCTAGTAATTCTGGAGATTTTCCTTTGGACTAAGTATGAAGTCGTTCCTTGTTGCTTAGATCGTGCAGGTTTCAGACCGATTGTGTTAGTATTGCTACACTACTAAGTGTGTATCCACCACCATATCAGGGTATATAATGAAACGGCGGCCCTCTTTCGTCATGCCTTACAAGGAGATATCTCCAGCGGTAGGATCGACTTTTTGAACCATCTATACGGTTATGTAGGTTAAGCACCCAAGTATCGCACACTGCAGCCATTCATCCTGGTAAGTCGACGTTAGCGAGGAAGTGACGAGAAAAGAAATTCGGAATTTTGTGTGAGACTCGATAGTATGAAGAAAGCCGAATGACATAAGTTGGTTATGAGGATAATTGAAAGGATACTAGCTTCACATGCATGAGGTTGTGGGTTCGAATCTCACCAGAGAAATAAATCTATTTTAGGTCTTTATCGAAGTGACATTGATAATCATATTCCTTCAACTGATGTAAATATATATATATTTTTTTAGTTCCACTCCTGGGTCACGTGATTCAATAGTGATATGAACTTCTTCATTTGGTCTAGTTTTTCTTCTTATCATCCCTTCTCCACTGGAAATATTTGTTTGTGAACTTTTAATTATCTTCATGTATCAATTCCGATTTAATGTCTCCTGTTTTTATTACCCTGTATTTTCGTCTACGTTATTGTGTACATTACATCGATTTCTCACTTTGCTTGAATTTTATTTTACTTAGAAAACATTCTCTCATTTATGTCCTCATCTACACTATAATTTCCATAGTGCACAAAGATTTTATGTTATGTTTTAAATATTTGTATGTCGATTACCATGCAAAAAAGGCACGTCTCCCAAAGAAAAACGTTTTTCACATTAATGCACAGTCAATATAAATAGATTATTTCGTCTTTTGTTTTTTAATTAATTTATCGGAGTTTTGAAGTAATTCAATAGTCAACAGATAGGTATAATAAATTACACATTCACAAAAATTCCGATTGGAAGAAGAATGACATAAAGAAAAATTAAACTAATGGAAAAGTTCATACGGTGACTAAAACGATGTGACAAAAGAATAGAACGAAAGAAATTACATTTAAACCAATAAATAGAGTACAAATAAACATCAAAGTCATTTCGATAAAGATTTTAAAAAAATTTACTGCACCTGACGAGGCATGGTTAAGCTTCTATCGTAACCATTATGACACGTAACCAGACTGTGGAATACGACTTCCTTCACGCTATGTAGCACCAGGCAAAATTTTGAAATCTTTTCCGTCAGTTACTTTCAATCCGAGGGCCACCTGGATGCAGGGATCTTAAGTTGCACTACGGCTTATTTGGATTCAAAAAGTCGATCCCACCGCTGGGGGCTCTCCTTGTTAGTTTTAAAAGTAACAAACGGCACATTTTGAAATAACAGTAATATCGCAGTCCAGTAGCGCCGGACCCTGCAAACTTGAAAGACAACTCCAGCAAAGGCAAAGAAAATTTTACTGTAGCAAGTAAATTACTGTAGGCAACTGAACAACAACGAAATAATAACAATAATAGGTTCGCAGGAGAGCTTCTGTAAAGTTTGGAAGGTAGGAGACGAGGCACTGGTAAAGCTGTGAGGACAGGGCGTGAGTCGTGCTGGAGTGGCTCAGTTGGTAGAGCACTTGCCCGCGAAAGGCAAGGGTCCCGAGTTCGAGTCTCGGTGCGGCACCCATTTTCAATCTGCCAGGAAGTTTCAATAATAATAATAATAGATCCAGTCATATTAATATGACCAACTCCTATTTTCGAGGTCAACGTGTAATAACCCATAGACTCCAGGAGATAGCATTAGTAGGTGATGAATGGGGGTGGGGGGAGGAGGCTGGAAACAGTGAAGTCGTTGTCATAATGCATAAAAGGGGCGATTTATGTGACGTCCAACAGGGCATAATCGTTGGCTTTCTTCCCAAGGGTGGAAGCATTTCCGAAACGGCAAAATCTGTAATCTTTTCACATGCCACTGTATGTAAAGTAAACCGTGAGTGGCAAAATCTCGGTATTCTAATCCGGCTCCAAGGCAAGTGTGTTGGACTACGGGCAGTAGGCGACACAGGTGAACGATAGCTGCAGATGTGTGTGCTGGCGAGAAGACGTGCAACTTTTGTGCAGCTGACAGCCCAGGCGAACCGAGGGCTGCCACCAATGTTTCCTCAACAACTTATGGGCTTCCGCAGTGGGCACCTGGTCCCTGCACCCACGCTGACTGATCTTCATTGGCGTTGAAAGCTTGCATTTGCACGCCGGTACCACAACTGAAAGTCCACTGAGTGCTACAGGTGGCCTCTCCATATTCATCACATTTTGTGCTCCATCGGACAGATTGAAAGCAAACGCCCTGCAACCCTGAGGGAGTGTTATGGTGTGGGCAATGTTTTAGTGGCACTCCCTGGGTGATCTCGTTGTTCTGAAAGGCACAATGGATCAACCCTAGTACGCACCAATCCTTGGGGACCATATCCACCCCTAGATGCACGTGTAACATAGCTCGCAGTGTATGTGCGTGGTTCTGAAAGCTCTAGGATGAATTTACCGTACTGCCCTCACCACCAAATTTTCCGCCTTTAAACCCAATCGAGAATCTGAAAGGTCACCTCGATCGAGTAGTTTGTGCCACGGATCCTCAATCGATAGAATTCTATCGCAGCATGACAAGTACTGGTGTCGGAATGGCTTCTTATGACTGTCGTTACATCATTGACTCTATTCCTGTGCGTCTCGTGCTGCAGAAGGTGTTTATTCGGTATTTTAACACGTGGTCAGATTACTGCGACTGGACAGTGTAATAATACTAATAAATTTCGCGTATTTCAGTGCCCTCGTTTAAGTCTTTCAATTGGACGGCACTTTGAAGACATGCTTATCATTAACGTACTCCAGTTGTCCAACCGGGGAAAGGGAATCGGCAGTTTAACGTGGAATCCGCACCACATGTTGTTTCTACCGACTCCTCATATCATTGAGAGGTGAAGGCTGTATTAAAAGCAGACAGAAAAATTTATTTGTTCATCTGGGATTCGATCCCGAGATTCTCGATTTGCAGGCACGCGCTGTGCCGGTAGACCACCAGGTCCAACAGTTACGAGACGGTAATCGAACTGTATTGGCAGAGTATTTCGTCGTATTTTGCGTCACGTAAATGTGCTGTGGTGTAAGCCAAAGTACATTCACGCTAAGGGCATCAGTTCCGATCCCAGAAAAATGTGCAGCCAGAGCAGTATTGTAAGTAAAAATCAAACTCTTCCATTTTTCTTACCGAATTGCTATACATCTAGAAAACAAACCAAAATTGTGAAAACATTTCTTACAAGATTACTGACAAATTTTTATGAGTAAAAATAAACGGGTATGGTAATATACGTGGAGGTGAATGAAAAGTAGTGGCAGTTTGGCTATAATTCATGTCAGTCTTCTTTGACTAAAATACACTTGATCACATTTCCGTCTCGCGTCTCGATCACTTTCCACACCCACATGAAAGATGTCATACACTGTCAGTGCATCCATCTGTGATGATGTCTCGCTAGGACCGCCATATGGTGCCTTATCATTTGCTGTAAGACGTGCCACGAAATACTTCGTTCATTTGGGTGATCAGGCCATAATTGGGGGGACTCTACCGGATGAATACGGTGGATGTCCCAGTATGTCCCGCTGCCACGTATGCGGTGCTCCTGCACAGGGCTCGTCGTTTGGCGTCGTGTAAGTTGGTAGAATGCAGCGCTGGAAGGAAAGATTGTTGCGCGCTCCGACCACGTGCCCTTCCAGTCTGCACCCAAGCACCTTTTTCGTGTTTCCCAAACATACTATTTAGGCACTCGAGCTAGCCTCTCCAACTCAGAGAGAGTACACACTGCAACTGACTCAAACACGACTTGTGCTGATGACTTTACTACTTCAGCCCACCATCTGTCAGCAACAGAAAGTGTGCGTACCGAATGACTCACATCCGTCATGTTATGGCATTGTGCTACCACTTTTTATCCAACACATGCAAAGACGCATGTGTGACTACTTGTTGTCTCCCATCTTGGTAGTGGCCTAATTATTGTGAGGTTTTGAAGTGCATTATCTATACGTGGTGTATCAAAAACAATCATCCGACCTGGGCCGTCTATATTTCTGGAACTAAGAAACATATACAATGAATACAATGAATTTTGTCCTTTGATGTACGAAAACTAAAAAAGTTATTTTCATCCTTTTCATTGGTGTTCAATATGCATCGTTGAGATGCACGGAACATGTCAATGCGGTGTTCAAATTGTACCAACACTGCAGCAAGCATGTCTGGAGTTACAGTTTCCACAGGTGCTGTTATGCGATGTCTCAGTTCATTTATTGCTGTTGGTAATGTAGGTACATAAAGAGTCTCTTACAAAACCATACATATATAATCACATATAGTCGGGTGCGGTGACCTTGGAGTCTAGTAGTCTAGGGGTGAGTGATTTAGTCCAGTGTGAACGATCCATCGTTCAGCAATCGTTTGATTTAGAAATTCCCACACTTCCAGATGCCACTGTCGCGGTGCCCCATCGCATTGGAAAATGAAGTCGTTCATGTGGGAAGAGAAAGTTTTCAGGCATATCGAGATATATGCTTACTGTAACAGTGTTTCCGGCAAAGAAATATGAATCATACACATTTTCCCTCTAAACTGTACAAAATACATTAAATTTAGGAGAGTCTATTTTATGTTGTACACCTTCATGTGGTTGTCCCGTACCTCATATTGTCACATTATGACAGTTCACTTCTCTGTGTAAATGGAGTGTTGCCTCGTCACTAAACACTGACTGTGGGAGAAAACGGCCATCCTCCACCTTGACAAGAGTGAAATTATGGAACTTCACACGATGTTATCGCCCTCACGAACAGCTCGCATTAGCTGAATTTAATATTGTTTGATGCATAAACGTCGACGCAGAGACGCCAGACGGACATCGGGGACGTGCTGAGCTCTCGAGCTGCACGGCGAACGGATTTCTGCGAACCCCTCGTGAAACTGTGGCGGATGCGTTTGACGTCTGTGTCAGGCATTCGGGGACGGCCCGGCGATTCGCCTTTCCGCAAACCTTCTCTTTCTCTTAATCGTTGATGCCATCATCTAATGCTCTGTGCTGTAGGAGGATCATCATCGTACCTTGTACGAAAGTCACGTCGAACACTTATTACTGCCCACACTGCGCAAAGTGCAGAACACAAAACGCTTCCTGTCGCCGCGACACCATTTTTACTAGGACTGAAATGGTCGGACAGTGCTGCTGCCAAGCGGTAACCATGTAAAGCCGTAGGGTTTGCTCTTTCCAGCAGTACGCTATTCACGTACATATGTCGAATAACATAATAGTTACTTTTTTTAAAAAAATCGGTTGATCCTTTTTGATACACCCTGCATATTTACACTCTAAACAGTACCACCAATAAATTATCCCAGAGTGAAGGAAATTGTTAGATGTGATGTACGTGTAAAGGCAAACAAATGATAACAATTGCTGTTAAATTGGGTGACTCATTCAGGAGAAAGTCATAACGCGTTGGTCCACCTCTGGCCCTTAAGGAAGCAGCTATTCGACTTGATTTTCATTGATAAAGTTGGTGGATGTCCTCCTGACGGATGTCGTACCATATTCAGTTCAATTGATTTGTTACATCGTCAAAATCTCGACCTGGTTGCAAGGAGAATCCCATATAGCTCCAAAATTGGGGAGAGAGGTGGAGATCTTGTTGGCCAGTGTACTGTCACGTACGTACACACAGATGAAACTCTCAACATGTGTGATGCATAAAATATCGTCTACACTGAAAGCGTTCCCAGCAGAGGTTAACCCCTCGTAATGGCAAAAGGTTGTCATACCGCATATTGAAGTCCACTACCAGATGTCTGGATACTTTTGATCGGATAGTGTATTTCAGAATGTTAGCAGAGGCCAGAATTTGGGACATTCGGCTTTGAGCTTAAAGCTGGTGCGAGGCTGTTCAAGATACCCCTAAAAATAGAGACATCTGGCAGCATTAGAGTGAAATGTCCATCAAAGAAGCTGTGTTGCGCTCTCTACCTACAGTTGTTCTCGTGGGCGTCAGAGCCCCCGTACGCAAGAGGCCCCCTGGGTTTTATACTGCGGACACGGTAGTCGCGCCTTGTGAGCTCTCAGAAATTATGAAATGTATTCGAAATTTCTATTATGGTGGAACAACAACTGTACAATATACCGGAAACATGCACGATGTTCCGAAATTTCCGTTACAAACTCCTAGTGTAGATGGGGAATGAGTACACAATACTCGTATTGTGAATTGGAACCCATCTCCTGTAACGCACCGTTTCCTCGCTACAGCCGTCGGAAAACATGTTAGTAACGCGACCACTTGTACAAGTAAGTCATTAGCTGTGACCCAGTACATCGATAGTTCCACAATTCCACTCACTGAAAGGAAACTTGATAAGTGTAGATGGGGAATGAGTACACAATACTCGTATTCTGAATTGGAACCCATCTCCTGTAACTCACCGTTTCCTCGCTACAGCCGTCGGAAAACATGTTAGTAACGCGACCACTTGTACAAGTAAGTCATTAGCTGTGACCCAGTACATCGATAGTTCCACAATTCCACTCACTGAAAGGAAACTTGATAAGTGTAGATGGGGAATGAGTACACAATACTCGTATTCTGAATTGGAACCCGTCTCCTGTAACTCACCGTTTCCTCGCTACAGCCGTCGGAAAACATGTTAGTAACGCGACCACTTGTACAAGTAAGTCATTAGCTGTGACCCAGTACATCGATAGTTCCACAATTCCACTCACTGAAAGGAAACTTGATAAGTTTTCAGAAACACTCTTCTTTACAATACGGCCTTTTGAAACTTAGGTGCGCTGCGTCTCTTTGTAGCACTGCAGTCACCCCTGCTGACGGTGAACGCACCATTATCTCAAAGTCGTTGCGCAGTTGTGGCGAAAAGCGTATGCCGTGAAGTTGGACGCTGCTGAGAACGAGCTTGATAAAGGCGACGAACTTCGCCATACAGTAGGATCATATCGGTGTATTCGGCAAAAGTGCACTCCGCAATATTTCTCTAATACTGAGAGACACTTGAGTGACGCACGAACCTTGTCAGAGTGGCAGGGCTGACGGTGAATGACATCCGAAGTAAGCATCTTCCCCCACCCCTTCCGCCATCCCACGATGGCTACCCTGTTGCATACCCACCTAGCAAACATGTATTCAAACGGCTGTAGCACGGAAAGTATACGTTTCCGTACGGGGGTTCAAATTAAAAATGTGGTCGCTTAGTTCTCTCTAAAAGTGCTAGAATTTCGGAAAACTCTGTATCTGTCCAGTAAACCGTACAGCTGGTGTCGTACCACATTCGAAATATCCGATTATATTTCAGGATTTGGGTGTTATGGCATTTTGCAGAAACATTACTGAATTTTGCTGTATATTGTTATCATTAAAGTGAACTACCGTTTCTGTCTCCATACCATAAATCATAAGTACCATTTATATCGTTTCAAGCACTATTCAGCTGCTAGGTTTTAGGAAAAAATAATTGTATCATTCTCAAAATATCGGACAGAAGCGATATAGTTCCTACAAAGAACGCTAGCGAAGATGAACAAGTGCTCATGGTTCCTGATGTATGCATTTAACAGCCTATGTGTACTGCACATTGTTTTCTTCTCTCGTTCCGTACCACCACACCTGAAAGTTTCCTGTCCTACATCTTAGCAACAACGATAACGGTACATACTGAGGTAACAGAAAGGTTCTCTGTTATAATTTTCCGGTACAAGGACATAATCTCAAATTTATGCATTTTTCCATCTGCATCATCTTAGAAAGGTTGTAACATCTTCGTGGGATCCCTCTATTTTTGTAGGCACCGGTATCTATAACTTTGACGCTCTGTAGCGTCGCTGGATGACGTTTTCAGAAGTAGATTCCTATGTAAAACTTCATCAGTTACGTCCCCTGAACAGCCCTGAGTAGTGTTAAGCATGATTTGTGAAACACCCTGTATAAAGAATGAATAACATCAGGGAATGGACTAGAATCCTGTCTCACTCACTTGTCACGTATTTCCTTTCTTTCATGTCCTTCAACTCGTACAGCTGCTGTCTCGTTTCTGGTGGAGTTCTAAGTAATGCTTCGCTCGCTATATTTTATTCCTGGTTGCATCTTAAATTCAAACTGTATATTCTGGTCAACATCGTCAAAAGTTTTTTCTGTATCGAAAGATGTTATAAATATAGGTGCTGTTCCCTCCAAATTGATTTTCCTCTAAATCAGCTTCTGTAAGGTGCTCCATTCCTCTGCAAATAGTTTGTATCAGTATTTTCAGCTAGGAGTTATCATAGTGGTGGTTTGAAAATATTCGCACTGACCACGAGTTGCCTTATTTGGTATTGGTGCTATTACGCTTCTCGTTTAGTGTGAGGATTTAGCGGGTATTTCAGCCGGCGTACTCGTTCAGGAATGAAGCAGCAAATCCCGGCAGAGTGAGTCGTCGCCAGGTCCGCTAGAGCCCACTGGTAGCCAAGCCCTGCGCTACAGACAACTGACTGTGTGAGGGACCAGTAGCGACACCTAGCAGCGATGTGGTGAAAAGGAAATAGTATTGCTAAAAGTTTTATCCACGCCTTTTAGCAGTTAGAATGGAGATATGGCACGGAATTTAATAGAAAAAGAAAACAGCTATAGTAGCAGTCTCTCTCTCGCAATGCAACAATAGTACAACAACAATAGACCAACTGAATCTGTAGAGGTAGTAATAAAATTTATTTTCTGACCTGCAAGATACTTTCATATAAAGCTGAGCCTGAGAGGATGTCAGCTAACTACCGTCAGAAATATAATATGAAACATGTAGACCTGTCAGAAAAATCGTCAAGAAATTCGTTTTTTAAATGTTAAATGTTATCTGTTTAATTTAACATTCAGCTCACATAAAACCAGGATAATTATCCTCTTTCATACAAAGAAAGAGAGTACCTCATTAGTGACCTGTGTCATATCATAATCTCATTTTGACTCTTGAATAATTAAAAAAAATTGATATAATATTTTGCATTTCTTTTGACATTGAAAGAATTTATCCTGTTCCTGCACTGAGAATGTACTAAGTAAATATCTAATATATGTATCAGTATTATAGCCAAATTTATTTTTCTAATTACTGATTATTAAATACCAAAACAGCTTCCAATTTCTTGTAGTTATCTTAGCAGCATTTAGAACAAAAACGAAAATAAAACGTATTAGTTTTTTTTAGTAAGGATATTATTTCATTGTTGTAATCCTACAAATGTTCATGATACTATGCTGTTTCTTTTGACAGTGAGATATAATATGTAGAAAGTACCTGGAAAATATATGCAGATGCGGTCTGGTGAAGAAAGTGTGCGTATTAAAATTTAAAATAAGTGATTGCAGCAGCATAATGAGGTATATTTTATATTGTGGGAGTGATCTCCACGTGGGATCCGAAGCACGGACCCCACGGGGGTGCCCGGCATGCGCCACATGCCAGGGCAGAGGTGGAGGCTAGTGTTCGGAAGTCTGAAAATTCCAGCGCCGGCCGGGGATTGAACCCCGGCCCGGCTGGGGCGAATAGCCCCAGCCGAGGCGCTGGAACGTTCCAGACCCCCTTACCACTAGACCACCGGGGACCCCGGCCGTTTCCTGCTCCATAGTCCAGCTAGTGGTCTTAGAGCACTTCCTGTTGTCTGGTAGTCCTGTCACACTTCCTGTTGTCGGCTGTGTTTACATCGGACGCTGAGTGGCATAGTGTAGCCGGCAACATTAGAACGCTGTGAGGGGGAAGTGTTTACCTCCGACTAGTAGCTGTCCCCCCTACCCAGGTGAAGTAGCTTTACAGTTACCAAAGACATTTGAAATCAGCCTTTGCGACTGTATGCAGTCGACGGTTGTTAATCGTTTGTTTCAACCTGTTCCCAAATGCCTCGAGAAAACCGAAGCAACTTCTTCACTAATCGAGGCGACTGTCATATCAAAACGACCCGCAGACATTCTATAATTAAAAGTCAACGCCTAGCTTACACCAGATAATTCTGTCTGTTTCATCAGTTGTTTTAACAGTGCACGAAATACCACAGCATATTATTAATCCGTTGCAAATAAATTTCTGTGTGTGCAGTTCAGGTCTGCGCCGTAGATTTTTCGTGAAAACGTCGGGATAAAATCGTAACATGTGTTTCATATTAATATGAAATTAAGTTATCAATATCTTTATTACAGTGGTCACACTCACAATTTTGGACTTTTCAGTGGCTGGGGTACGATATAGCCTTTGAGTACGTTATCGCGTTGCGCAATTTCTTCCTTTTTTTCCGACTCTGAGGGAGCTGTCGCCTTCTCTCAGCGCTGCCCTTTTTAGGCTTTTCTCGCGTTTTCTGTAATTTAGAGCATATTTACAAGTCCTGAGACGAACTCTCCCTTTGTGTCGTAGGTTTAAACTCAATATAGATTTTCGTTTATATTCCGGCGAATATTTTTATTTTCTGTTACTCCTAGCGGCGCTCCCTAAGCTGTTCATCGCAATGACTCACGAATGAGAATCCTAGCTTACAGCTACACCAGTTTACAACTTTACACAAAGATGATTCCTAACAATGACCCGCATATGCCAACACAGGCAATAAGCGACAACCACGTGGACTTAACCTTTGTTTGCGCACTGTCGGTCTCGTAATTAATAGTGATTCAAATCTGACGCCATTTTGTCATATAAGAAACTCCGACCAAGGAGAAACTAGACGTTTTCACGTCAGAATACCTTCCAGGAAGTTTTCGACTTTCGTAAAGCAGAAACGAGTTTCGACGCTGTGGAATGCTTCGAGAAGTAATAGGTGACGAATTGTTTCGGGATTCCACTATCCATGCTGCAAACGATCATCGAGCAGAAAGATAATGTTGCTGATAATTGTTAAAAGGCGGGAGCAAGCAGACCGGCGAGGCGAGTTCCCGCCTCTTGCTGAAAGCTTATGGAATTGGCTTACTCAGTGCAGGGTAGCAAGGGTATTTGTCGGAGGTTATAGCTTAACGGAACGCTAAATCATTAACGGTTAGTCTGGGAACCGAAGTCACAGATACAAATAAGAAGTGACACGCTAAATCCAAAGACATAAGGTGGTTTATAAGAAATTTAGTTCACAAAATGCATCCATTCGTAACAGTTTGTTCAGTATTGAAAAATGAATGAAGCTGAATTTATGTATTTTTGAAGATTTGTGCGTGCCTTCCGTTTCAAATACAAAAGGACATAACATGTAAGAAAACTGGGAATACAATAGAAAAAAAGTCGAAATTTTATTTAGATTTTTCCTGATTCCATCTGGAATAAAGGAGAGTTAAATAGAATTAATTGTTCTAACTTTTTCTTACATCCTTCGAATTGTGCAGACTCGATTGTAACTGGCCCTTGGGCTTCGAATTTTCTAGAGTCTGCATTAATGTCTGGAAAGTAAAAATAAATCTCCTCGTGCTACTATCCACTTTTCAGCGGATGCTGATTTGGTTGTCCTTCTTAGTATATCAATATGATTCTAGAGTCGTAATCCACGTACGCAACGCTGTTACGGTATAAACGTAGGTTTATTTTTACCAAAGTTGCGTAAGAATGCGCTTTTGCTATGCATCCCCACTCCTTAAATCCGCCATCAGGAAAAAGAAAGTGAATACCCTTTCCTTTGTTTTTCACCCTTCATCGATGACAAGTGATAATGACTTGGCAGCAGAGACCTGTTTAGCTTGAGTGAGTGCTTAAACGAAAGGCATGGATGAATAAAAATACAAAAGAGATATATACGTAACGTCACGTAACCATGAAGAAAAGCAGACTTGGTTTATTTTACCATATCAGTTAATTCTTTTAAAACATCGTAAGTAGAATTACCAATTTCGGTCGCTTTCTACATCTAGGAACGTTCTTTATAATAGATAAGTCTCTGATATTCACTTACAGCATTGTTGTGTCTTTTCCCCTTGCATTTGTGAATTGTCTTCTCAGACTGCAGATTTCTGAGCAGCACTGGTGCCATTAGCCTAAATTTATGTTGGTCTACAGCGCTGAGGTTGATCCCTCACCTGTGGTCGACTGAGAGATCATTCCAAAGCCTGACAGGCAGCGAACGACTTTGCGAGGGGCCGATCGTAGGGCCTCCAGAGGAAGCTTCTTGGAACGCAAATTCTGGGCGTTCACAGAAGGTGAGTTTGCTGGTAGTTCGGAACTCCAATAATAGGCGAGTAATTGGGCCCCCTTAATAACATGGCTGCCAAGGAGGGGAAGGACGGCAGTGTGCACAAGGTGGGGGAGTCATTCCTGATTTGTAAAGAGTGTTCCGGATGCCATGAAGAGTACAGGGCGCAGCCAACAGCATGTGGTGGCCCCAGTCGGTGCCAATGGCGTGTGTCGCTTTGGATTGGTTTTGTTTAGCGGATATGGTTAAGCGAGTTTAAGGCGGAGCTCACAATCTGCACCATCATCGACAGAACTGACTGTGGTCCTTCGGTGCAGAGCCAAATGAAAGGTATGAACCATAGGCTCGGGTGGTTATCTTACTGTGTAGGCCTCAGAGTCCTTGACTTGTGCCATAGGGTAGTGGGTTTCTGGATTCCGCTTAATAGGTCAGGAGTCCACTACACGGGTAGTGGGGGCGGCTGGGGTGCATTTTTAGGTTAGAGGGTCTCAGGAAAACATAGAAATGGCGTCTGTCTAAAAGGGGGCAGGTAACACACAGTAAGGTGGTTGTAGAAACGATTGGTGTTGTAAATTATCGTAGCTGTGTTGGGAAAGAACCTGAGCTCCAGGCCCTAATAGAAAGCACTAAAGCTCAAACAGTTATAGGTACGGAAACCTGGCTAAAGCCGGAAATATGTTAAGCCGAAATTTTTTCAAACGACCTAACAACGTTCAGAAGGGATAGATTAAACATAGTTGGTGCTGGAGTATTTATTGCTGTCAGAAGTAGTTTACCTTGTAGTGAAACTGAAGTAGATAGTTCCTGCGAAATAGTTGGGTAGAGGCTGTACTTGTCAATCGGACTAAACTGGATCGTTTTACCGACCCCCGAGTGAGAGGATATAGTTGCTGAACAGTTCAAAGAAAACGTGAGTCTCATTTCAAATGGTACCCCACTCACACAATTATAGTCGGTGGTGATTTCAATGTATCCTCGATATGCTGGAAAATTTACACGTTTAAAGCCGGCGGCAGGCTTAAAACGTCACCTGAAATAGTACTGAATGCTTTCTAAAAAAAGTATTTTCAACTATTAGTTCGTGAGCCCACTCGAAGCATAAATGGTTACGAAAGCGTACTTGACCTCATAGCAGCAAATATTCCTGGATGAATAGGTAGTATCATGACGAATACAGGGATTAGCGACCACAAGTCAGTTGCCTGTACACTGAATACTGTAACACCTACAACCATCAAAAAGAAACTTAAAGTACATCTGTTTAAAAAAAGCTGACAATGCTCTTAACGATTTTTAAGGAAACAGCCTCCACTCCTTCCGATCTGATCATGTAAGCGTAGAAAAGATGTGGAATGATTTCAGAGAAATAGTATCGATTGCAATTGAGAGATATATATACCACATCAATTAATAAGTGATGGTACTGATCCCCCATGGACAAAACGGGTGAAATCGCTGTTGCAGAAGTAACGAAAAAGCATGCCAAATCTAAAAGAATCCAAAATCCGCAAGACTGGCAATGTTTTGCAGAAGTTCTAAATATAGCGGTTACTACAGTGCGAGATGCTCTTGATAATTCCCGCAACAAAACTCTGTTTCGAAATCTGGCGAAAAACCCAGAGATTCTGTTCATGCATAGAGTACACCAGTGTCAAGACGCAATCAGTACCTTCACTGCGCGAAAGTAACGGTGGAGTCACTGATGACAGTGTCACTAAAGTAGAGTTAAGAAACGTGGTTTTCCGAAACTCCTTCAGCAAAGAATACGAAGTAAGCATTCCCGAAGCCCAGTCAACAGAAAGTGCATATCCTCGGTGTAGCAAAGCACCTTAAATCACTTATTAAAGGCAAGGTTTCCGTTCCAGATTGTATACCAGTCAAGTTCCTCTGAGTGTGCTGATACAATAGCTCCATGTTTAGTAATTATATACAACCACTCACAGAAAGATCCGTACCTAAAGACTGAAAAATTGCTCAGGTGACACCAATTTCTTAAAGTACTGCCTTTTGTGATGTTTAACAATATTGTTGGCAAGCGTACTTGTTATACAAATGGGCACGGCATAGGCTTACGGTCGTAAAATATATTTCAGCGTTAAACTGGAAATAGTTGTAGGATTTAATTTCTTGTACATTAGGTTTTTGTGTTGGAGAAGATTCTCATCAGTAATTTTAATAGTCTCAAAAATGTGAATGTTAGCAAGTAAATTAACTACGTTAAGGGATATGAAATTACCATCATCAGGAATGGAAAAGTTTTTAATTTTAGCTGTTAGTTAAAGGGAATTTTTAACAGTGTAGTTTTCTTCAAAGACATAATACTCTTTAAATGGTGTATGAGATTTTTTGCCGATTTCATAGAAGCGCCGTCTGTATAGTTAACACTGTGGACAGGAAGCGAAGGCGGCGTGCAGTCGGAGGCGATACTGGGTTCGTAGCGGTGGGCACCAATTGTCGGCTACGACGGGACTGCCCGGGAGGCACACTCACACTCACATTCGAGTGGCCGCACGTGACACGGTGGATGCAGCAGAAGGTCCATAGCAGCAGTGACCCTGTCGCGGATGCGTGCACCACCTGTTCTAGTGTCTCGTGTACACGAAGGACCTCTGCGGACCGAGCTGCAACTTTCTTAGCTCGCTGGACTGTGCAGTTACTGATTTACAGGGGTTATGCTCTATGCAGCCTGCCTGGCAGAGGTGTGTTGCAGGGTGGCATCAGAGCCTGACGGCTTCCGCGACTGGACAAATGAACTGGCGATAAAAAAAAAAATCATAGCAACAAACGAACAAAAAGTCATGTAGAGTAATGAAATTTCGGGAATACGTCTGTCTATGTAGGATATTTAAGTAATTAACATTGCAGCATCACAGGGCAACGTAAGCGCGAAATAAGCCGTTGCAAAAGTGACATGCTGGTAAGTTAATAACAGATGTAACGATCAGAATGTTGAATGCAAGCATTGAAACGGGCACGCATTGTGTTGTAATGGTTTGCGATGTCAGTTTTGTGTCGCAAATGCCGGTGGTTTGGGGGTCAGTGAAATGCATGCTACTGGGCGCCTTGGCTCGGGGCTGTCCCTGAAGTAATCGATTTTTATTTCGTTATGTCGTCGACTGCTGTTCGAATTGCTACTGCAGAAGAAATGTGATGTGCCAGAGACGTACGCCAGACACGACTGCCTTCCCTCTTGGTAGCGCCACGTGACCGGTTGGAGCTCGAGCTTTTTGCGACCGTACATTCTCGCGGTCACCGCTGCCAGTATACAGTGCTACATTTCTGCCAAGTCTCCTGCGAAATCGCTGGAGGAACATCCAGCTTCTCGTGGCCCTATTACACGACCTCGTTCAAACTCATTAAGATGATCGTAATGGCGTCTCTGTCTCCTCAAAGGCATTCTTGGCTAAGATCAAACCACCACGTCCAATCTAGAAGGTAACTAACGCTCACAACCGCCACGGCGTGTATTTACAGCAGACCTGATCTGCACCCTCACAGTGCCCCTACTAACACCATTCTTATGCGACTGGCGCGAAATTTAAATCGACACTATTTTTCAATTGTAGAAACACGCCTACCAACTTTCGTTTATCTCTCACAACTGCTTGTGGTGTTGCGATTTTTTCCGTCGCTGTATGTTCAAGAATTCTGCAGCAAATGGATGTTAACGATATTGGACTGTAATTTTGCAGGTCCGTCCTATTACTGTTCTTATACACTACTGGCCATTAAAATAGCTACAGATGATAAACGGGTATTCATTGGACAAATATATTATACTAGAACTGACATGTCGTTACATTTTCACGCAATTTGGGTCCATAGATCCAGAGAAATCAGTACCCAGAACAACCACCCCTGACCGTAATAACGGCCTTGATACGCCTGGGCATTGAGTCAAACAGAGCTTGGATGGCGTGTACAGGTACAGCTGCCCATGCAGCTTCAACACGATACCACAGCTCATCAAAAGTAGTGACTGGAGTATTGTGACGAGCCCGTTGCTCGGCTACCATTGACCAGGCCTTTTCAGTTGGTGAGAGATCTGGAGAATGTGCTGGCCAGGGCATCAGTCGAAAATTTTCTGTATCCAGAAAGGCCAGTAACATGTGGTCTTGCATTATCCTGCTGAAATGAAGGGTAGAGCCACGGGTCGTAGCACATCTGCAATGTAACGTCCACTGTTCAAAGTGCCGCCAATGCGGACAAGAGGTGACCGAGACGTGTAACCAATGGCTCCCCATACCGTCACGCGGGGTGATACAGCAGTATGGCGATGACGAATACACACTTTCGTGATGTTGTAAACAGAACCTGCATTCATCCGAAAAAATAGCGTTTTGCCATTCGTGCACCCAGGTTCGTCGTTGAGTACACCATCGCAGGCGCTCTTGTCTGTGATGCAGCGTCAAGAGTAACAGAGCTCATAGTCCATGCTGCTGCAAACGTCGTCAAACTGTTCGTGCAGATGGTTGTTGTTTTGGAAACGTCCCCACCTGTTGACTCAGGGATCGAGACGTGGCTGCACGGTCCGTTACAGCCATGCGGATAAGATGCCTGTCACCTAGACTGCTAGTGATACGAGGTCGTTGGCATCCTGCACGGCATTCCATATTCTGCTAACAGTCATTGGATCTCGACCAATGCGAGCAGCAATGTCGCGCTCCGATAAACCGCAATCGCGATAGGCTAGAATCCGACATTTATCAAAGTCGGAAACGTGATGGCACGCATTTCTCCTCCTTACACGAGGCATGACAACAACGTTTCACCAGACAACGCCGGTCAACTGCTGTTTGTGTATGAGAAATCGGTTGAAAACTTTCCTCATGCCAGCACGTTGTAGTTGTCGCCAGCGGCGCCAGTGTTGTGTGAATGCTCTGGAAAGCTAATTATTTGCTTATCACAGCATCTTCTTCCTGTCGGTTATATTTCGCGCATGTAGCAGGTCATCTTCGTAGTTTAGCAATCTTAATGGCCAGTAGTGTACATAGGAGTCACTTTTATCCAGTCATTTGGGACTTTGCGTTATGCGAGAGATTCACGATAAATGTAATCTAAGTAAGGGGCCAAAGCCGTAGAGTACTGTTTGTGAAACCGAATCGGTATTCGGAAAGGACCTGGCGACTTATTTGCTACCAAATGTTCCAGCTGCTTCTCTAGGCTAGGAATGTCCATTATCGTGCTGTCGACACGAGAGTTTAACGACTGCGTGTATCTACGATTCTGCTGCGTGAAATATTCCTAAAACATGAAATTTAAAACTTGAGCATTCCTTTTGTTGTTTTCTACTAGCACACCAGGCTGAAGCTTCGCTCCCCACTCAGCGGTTTTACGCAGGACCAGAATAGTCTCGCGATCTCTTCAAGATAATTTGTTGAGGTATGACGGTGGCAGCTTTATGCTCGAGCATCGATCTTTCCACAGAAGCACGAATCTCTACTAACCTTGAATTGTTGTTAGCGTGCTCTCTGTTGAACTGAGAGTGCAACAGTCTCTGCTTCATCATCATTTTCCGCAATGTATCTTCTCCATCCTTCATTCGCTTACTAGGCACATAGTTTTCCACAGCACGATTTAGAATATGTTTAAACTTGGCTTATAATTACTCTACACCCATCATACTGGAACTAAATAATGTCCATTCACTGTTTGAGATTCTAACAACCGCTTTTCTGCTCAACTACTCTCCTAGCTTTCTTGATTGATTTAATAACTTAAGTAACCATCGTCGCTACGGCGACGTCATTATCACTAACGCCTGTCTCTGTAGTGACACCCTCGGTGAGTCCAGGCATCTTTGTAGCTACATGCTCTAAAATACTTACATCAAAAAAAGTTTAGCATCACTTCCATTGGTTCTGGAAACTATTCCAATTTTTTGTACAGAGATCGATATAAACATCGTTTCCGCCCTTTTTATTGCTCATAAAAATGGCACATGGCATGTTGTACCACCGTATAGCGAGACCTTCAGAGTCGGTTGCCCAGATTGGTGTACACACCGGAACCTGTAATACCCACTACCACGTCCTCTTGAATTAATGCACGCCTGTATTCGTCGTGGAATACTATCCACAAGTTCATCAAGGCAGATTGTCCCATTCCTAAAGCTGATTCGGCGTAGATCACTCAGTGTGGTTGGAGGGTCACGTCGGCCATAAACAGCCCTCTTCATTCTGTCCCAGGTATGTTCGATAGGGTACATGTCTGGAGAAAAATGGTTCAAATGGCTCTGAGCACTATGAACATTGACTTACGAGGTCATGAGTCGCCTAGAACTTAGAACTAATTAAACCTAACTAGCCTAAGGACATCACACACATCCATGCCCATGGCAGCATTCGAACCTGAGACCGTAGCTGTCGCCCTGCTCCAGACTGTAGCGCCTAGAACCGCTCTGCCACTCCGGCCGGCACATGTCTGGAGAATATGCTGGCCACACTAGTCGGGCGATGTCGTTATCCTGAAGGAAGTGAGCCCCAAGATGTGCACGATGGGGCCGCGAATTGTCGTCCATGAAGACGAATGCCTTGGCAATATACTGTATACTGCCGATCTCGTTGCACTAAAAACGAAATTAAAAAAGCGGTCGGAGGATGGCATTCACGTATTGTACAGCCGTTGCGGCGCCTTCCATGACCACGAGAGAGTACATCGGTCCCACATAATGGCACCCCAAAACAGCAGGGAACCTCTATGTTGCTGCACTCGCTCGACAGTGTATTTAAAGCTTTCAGCCTGACCGGGTTGCCTCCAAGCACGTCTCCGACGATTGTCTGGTTGAAGGTATATATGAGACTCATCGGTGCAGAGAACGTGATGCCAATGCTGAGAGGTCCATCCGGCATGTTGTTGGGCCCATCGGTACCGCGCTGCACTGTGTCGTAGTTGCGAAGATGCATCTCGCCACGGACGTCGGGAGTGAAGACGTGCATCGTGCAGGTTACTGTGCACTGTTTGAGTCTTAACACGACGTCCTGTGGCTGCACGAAAGGCATTATTCAACATGTTGGCTTTGCTGTCGGGGTACCTCCGAGCCATAATCCGCAGGCAGCGGTCATCGATTGCCGTAGTCGCCCCCGGGCATCCTGAGCGAGACATGTCATCGACATCGCTTTCGTTTACTCCGACTCGCCTTGACACTTCACTTGTTGAGAGCCCTTCCTGGCACAAACGAACAATGCGGACCGCTGTATTGACGGTGTAGGCACGGTTGAACTACAGACAACACGAGCCGTGTACCTCCTTCGTGGTGGAATGACTGGAACGGATCGGCTGTCGGACCCCGTCTGTCTAATAGGCGCTGCTCATACACGGTTGCTCACATCTGTGGTCGGGCTTAGTGACATCTTTAAAAAGTCAAAGGGACTGTGTATCTGATACGATATCCACAGCCAAAGTTTATCTTCCCGAGTTCTGGTAACCGGGGTCACGCAATTTTTTTTTTATGTGTGTATTTCCATTGTATGTGCTCTCTCGAACTAGGTGCTCAAGACAGTTTTCGAAAAAACATGTTCAACAGTACTCTGCAAGGCTACTTATGTGGAAACCTTGTAATGAATCCATCGGTGTCCTTGTCTATGCTCGGAACTAATACTGCACGATTTGGGTACTTCCGCACTACTGGGCGTAGACTTTCTTTGAATAACTCTGTCTCGACGGAATCGGGAGGCCGTTAATAACATCCAACAATTACCTTCTTTTCACCTAAACCTGTTGTGCGTTACCAGATAACTTCACAGCCACACTGAAATCCGACTTGAGTAGAAACAACATTTTTGTCACCCTCGGTAAACGCTTCCCCATCAGTGGCGTTTAACATGTCTTTTCGTTACACGTTCCACGAATCGCTAAACATTTCAGAGCTTTATACTTGGAGTTTCAGACAGCTCTCGGTCCCGAGAATAATTTGTGTGTGACGAATTTCAGAGAGGGCAGTAAAGGCGAAATATTAGGAATATGCGATGTCTGTTCTTTGTGACATGTTTGAATAAACGGACAGCACGCTTTCATATAACTGATTCGCCTCTATGAGCAATGAATCAGGTAGCAGCGGACCCCGGGTTCGAGTTCCAGGGTTGCATACATTTTTTCTCATTGCCGCTGATTCCGCGCAAGGTCTCAGTGCAGCTTACCTTAATAGTTCCTTCCGTTTCCTTTCTCCTCGCTTCAGTCTACATGAAAAGGCAAAATAGCCGGCGGCGAAGATGAGCCGGAAGACACAGATGACCTCCTTATACAGGTTGCACGAGAAATATTAGGCATTGACATAGGTAAGGTAGACACTGGGTGGTACGTGGATTATAAGGTGCTTCGAAATCTCATCCAATAATTGTCAAATTTGTCTCACACCGAAAAAGGACGCAGATCTTCAGCCACGAGAAAAAATAGTTAGCAAGGGCAGGGCTTACTATAAGACAAGATCTTACACTCCTATAAATTGAAATAAGAACACCGTGAATTCATTGTCCCAGGAAGGGGAAACTTTATTGACACATTCCTGGGCTCAGATACATCACATGATCACACTGACAGAACCACAGGCACCAGAGCATGCACAATGTCGGCACTAGTACAGTGTATATCCACCTTTCGCAGCAATGCAGGCTGCTATTCTCCCATGGAGACGATCGTAGAGATGCTGGATGTAGTCCTGTGGAACGGCTTGCCATGCCATTTCCACCTGGCGCCTCAGTTGGACCAGCTGGACGTGCAGACTGCGTGAGACGACGCTTCATCCAGTCCCAAACATGCTCAATGGGGGACAGATCTAGAGATCTTGCTGGCCAGGGTACTTGATTTACACCTTCTAGAGCACGTTGGGTGGCACGGGATACATGCGGACGTGCATTGTCCTGTTGGAACAGCAAGTTCCCTTGCCGGTCTAGGAATGGTAGAACGATGGGTTCGATGACGGTTTGGATGTACCATGCACTAGTCAGTGTCCCCTCGACGATCACCAGAGGTGTACGGCGAGTGTAGGAGATCGCTCCCCACACCATGATGCTGGGTGTTGGCCCTGTGTGCCTCGGTCGTATGCAGACCTGATTATGGCGCTCACCTGCACGGCGCCAAACACGCATACGACCATCATTGGCACCAAGGCAGAAGCGACTCTCATCGCTGAAGACGACACGTCTCCATTCGTCCCTCCATTCACGCCTGTCGCGACACCACTGGAGGCGGGCTGCACGATGTTGGGGCGTGAGCGGAAGACGGCCTAACGGTGTGCGGGACCGTAGCCCAGCTTCATGGAGACGGTTGCGAATGGTCCTCGCCGATACCCCAGGAGCAACAGTGTCCCTAATTTGCTGGGAAGTGGCGGTGCGGTCCCCTACGGCACTACGTAGGATCCTACGGTCTTGGAGTGCATCCGTGCGTCGCTGCGGTCCGGTCCCAGGTCGACGGGCACGTGCTCCTTCCGCCGACCACTGGCGACAACATCGATGTACTGTGGAGAACTCACGCCCCACGTGTTGAGCAATTTGGCGGTACGTCCACCCAGCCTCCCACATGCCCACTACACGCCCTCGCTCAAAGTCCGTCAACTGCACATACGGTTCACGTCCACGCTATCGCGGCATGCTACCAGTGTTAAAGACTGCGATGGAGCTCCGTATCCCACGGCAAACTGACTGACACTGAAGGCGGCGGTGCACAAATGCTGCGCAGCTAGCGCCATTCGATGGCCAACACCGCGGTTCCTGGTGTGTCCACTGTGCCGTGCGTGTCATCATTGCTTGTGCAGCCCTCTCGCTGTGTCCGGAGCAAGTATGGTGGGTCTGACACACCGGTGTCAATGTGTTTTTTTTCCATTTCCAGGAGTGTACAAAGGACCATCTAAGGATTTAAAACAGCGCCACACCCCATTTCGGCCTTCAGAATGTATGTACTCTGGGCGGCAGCATAATTAAGACCGCCGCCCCCCCCCCCTGAAAAGAATGCATTTAGAAACGTGTCAGAACTGAACAGCATTAAGAGAAACTATGCGAGCCAAAGCGAAAACCTAGCACCTCTCACCTTAATTTAATACTAATCTTTTGCAACATCTCTCCTTCTCTGAATGCTATCTTGAAATTGCATCTACTCTCCAACTATCTCTGTTTCTGTGCCTTTACCTATTGTTCTTGTAACTGTAACTCCGTAATTATCTTCCTGCTAGTGTCTTCGACTGTTACCGTTAACTGTAGCATTACTTGATCTGAAACTATTTGCCTGAAATTCTTTACATTGTATGCTATAGCATACAACTGTAGCTATTGTTATTTTCCTGGTTACCTTACTCGCTCACCTACTCGGTTTAAACTGCCGAGAGAAATATCGCAATCACTATTATTGTAGTAATTCCTAACTTGTTGGCATTCTTCGTTAATTTTATAGCGAACTGCTTTTCGTCCCCTGACACATCGTATCTTTTCTCGACGGCACCCCTTCACAACGAATACTCTCCGCTCCTCTCTACTCCGTACTGTAACTGGGTTTTCTCTGTTTGCGATGGTCATCTGTCAGGATGAGCACTACTGCAAAGGGCATTTGATTCTAAAGCATTATGTCAGGGTGAAAAACACTAAATAAATTACTTTTTCTCTCTTAACAACATTTTTGCAGGGTGGGTTCATCCTTGGCTCAGGTATGAGGTAGAATGAAACAGCAGTTTTACATAAGATAACTTTTATTGAAAGTTTTGTACAAGGGTTTCTGGCTGGGATACTGGCAACTGTGTCGTTTGCGAAGCCTTCTGCTTGCGTGAGCGGCGGCGTCTGATTACGCACGGCGGTGTGTATCTCGTGTCGCCGTTTCGCCCAGTTGACTGGAGACGGGCATCGCGAGGTGGTCCGTTTAATTATTGAGGAAGAAGTCGTGAATCGGACGGTGACGACTCGGATGTGACTGCTGATGTGCGCTGTCTTCTTCCCGTCCTCACGAGTCACTCGGGTACATAAAAATCTGGCCTCAAATACCTTCTGTCTTCTGGCGCCGAGGCTGCTGCTTGCTATTCCATTACAGCGGCGGACTCGGTGCTTCTGTGTACGATGTAGTTTCTTCCTGCATGACGGTCTTGAGCACCGACTGTACCGGAACTGAACTGAAAGCTACTCCTGTCGGGCCCACTGCGTCTCGCGTACTTATTCACTTCACTGGAGGTGAACAACATCACTGTCGTTGCCTCTTCTGTCACGTCGAAAAGCTTCGCGAAGAATTTTCTTAACGTCGGTCATTGGCTCTCGGAATGTAGGCGAGGGCCTTTGATCACGTGTGACAATTGAGAAACACGTGAGCCGGACGGGCGATGCCCTGACGGCTGAATCGACAGCTTCTGCTTACGTGGGGGAGGACGATAGCTTCTCCTGAATGTGCTGACTTCGCGGTCATTGCCTCTTCTGCTCTGCCCATTGTTTGCCAGAGTGTAACTCTTCTAAGCTAAACGAAGTTTCTCATTAATTTTAAATTTCTACTTCACCTTGATTTCACTAATTTATTTCCCTATCTTAAGTACCACTCAACAGTATTTGCGCCGATCTCCGTGCACTGTTTTAGGAAAGTGTAATGCCGTCACTACACGGACGGTGTTGTGAACGTCAGTCTTGAGCGTGCCAAGTTGAAAGTGCTGCCGAACGCTCTGACTTGTGCATACAGCATGTGCCTGTCAACGTGGTACACGCGACCGCAGCGGCAGCATCTGGGTCACACATCACCCGGTTGTCCGCCCCGGTAGCTGAGTGGTCAGCGTGACAGACGGGTTCGATTCCTGGCTGGGTTGGAGATTTTCTCTGCTCAGGGACTGGGTGTCGTGTTGTCCTAATCGTCATCATTTCATCTCCAACTACGCGCATGTCACCGAAGTGGCGTCAAGTCGAAAGACCTGCACCAGGCGAGCGGTCGGGAGGCCCTCGTCACACGTTTCTCTCTATCACCCACTTTACAAAATGCATGGGCGTAAAATTCTTAAGCTAGCGCTATTAAAACGCGCCTTTCCTCTCTTGTCCACGTGAGAGTCACGTTGTTCTGCGTATAGTGTCCACGGACATGTTATAAGGCAGAAAGAGAAGCTCCGTAACAAATAGCGCGATTCAAAGTCTTACTTTATATTTGTTCCTATTCAGCAGCAGAATCTTCACAACATGTGAAATAAGTTTTTTTTATTTTACACTTTCTTGTTGTATCTTACTGCATGTAGTGCAATCTGTCTTGTAGATTAAACCATTCGAACAAACTCCATCCTCAGATGGAACGTACATATGTAACATCGAATATTAGAGAATATACTTTTATTGCACTGAAAAGAAAGTATCAGATCCTAACAGAAAAAGCGAAGACTAGTAATAAAAATATTCGGATCCACTGAGGCGCAAACAAGAATCACATTACCAGCTACCTCATCATTTCGCTCTACCGACTGTGACTGTCGAATGGCCATACATTGAATCTGACCTACTGAAAGTTTTAATGGTAGATACGTTATTAACTGACACTGAAATATTACAGATTGTATCAACGACAATGCGTTTCTTATGGATCCTCACTGTACCCGTTTACAGTCTGTCCCCACTCTGGCTACCCAGCCACGTCACGGGGCGCCTCCATAGGCTGTCTCACGACGCAGTACCGCCCTGCCGCGGCGCGCGCTTTAAGTCGGCGGCGACGCCGTCTGCATACACGGCCCGGCAGCGTTAATTTTTAGACGAGTGTTTTAGTACCGTAAAGAATACAAAAGACGATAGCTTCTTCCGAAACATAACGCTATAGAGTAAATAATATTAACATATGAACGTAAGTCGGGATTTTACTACAAACATGGAACCGAATGCCTGTTCATGTGAATGTACGTTCCTCTACTTCTACCCCATAAAGCGCAATGAATCTGTAGAATTTAAGAATTATTGTCACTTTGTGTTTTTAGTAAAGGATAGAAGTTTTCTTTGAAGGATTGCGTTGAAACTTAACAGGTCTTGCAACACAATGAGTGTTTAAAAAGTAACAAGAAATTTACAATTTCTTGTGTGGTACTAGTCCGATTTGCACTACATTTTTTGTCACTGCCTTCGTAAACGTACGTGAAAAGTATGTGGACAATGTTATACGCATTGGCTATTTGCTCTATTGTCAGCTGTCAAAAAGGATACATGTGTTTTGGTAGCATCAACGATTATTTGTTTTGTGTAAAAACAGATTAGAGAATCTTTCTTACATTTTGTTTTAAGAATAAAGAGTATGGAATTTTAAAAAAAGTTAAATATTCCTTTTGGCTAGCCTGTTACGAGTAAAATTGGATTTTTTTGTTTCACGGCAATTTGTAGTTTCCGTAATGTCGGCACTATTTTTAGATTGATGTAAAAGTCCTCCATCGTTTGTGGAAGGATCGATTTTATGAAATTGTCTATGACGACGGGTTTCCTCCCAAAATTACTAGTTTTCCTTCGTGGCGATCCCTGTAAACCACGCGGTTCATTTTTGCGTTCGTTCCTTAGGCGTGGCAGACGTTTGCATAAATTGGAGCCCTTTTCTTGGAACGGGTAACAGTTCTTTTCGTGTCACCTCCTTAACACACGCTGTAACATAACAGACGATCGAACGCTCGTTACATCTACATCTACATCCGTACTCCGCAAGCCACCTGACGGTGTGTGGCGGAGGGTACCTTGAGTATCTCTATCAGTTGTCCCTTCTATTCCAGTCTCGTATTGTTCGTGGAAAGAAGGATTGTCGGTATGCCTCTGTGTGGCCTCTAATCTCTCTGATTTTATCCTCATGTCTCTTCGCGAGACATACGTAGGAGGGAGCAATATATTGCTTGACTCCTCGGTGAAGGTATGTTCTAGAAACTTCAACAGAAGCCCATACAGAGCTACGGAACGTCTCTCCTGCAGAGTCTTCGAGTTTATCTGTCATCTCTGTAACGCTTTCGCGATTACTAAATCGTCCTGTAACGAAGCGCGCGGCTCTCCGTTGGATCTTCTCTATCTCTTCTATCAACCCTATCTGGTGCGGATCCCACACTGCTGAGCAGTATTGAAGCAGTGGGCGAACAAGGGTACTGCAACCTACTTCCTTTGTTGTCGGATTGCATTTCCTTAGGATTCTTCCAATGAATCTCAGTCTGGCATCTGCTTTACCGACGATCAACTTCATATGATCATTCCATTTTAAATCACTCCTAATGCGTTCTCCCAGTTGCTGACCTGCTATATTGTAGCTAAATGATAAGGGATCTATCTTTCTATGTATTCGCAGCACATTACACTTGTCCACATTGAGATTCAATTGCCATTCCCTGCACCATGCGTTAATTCGTTGCAGATCCTCCTGCATTTCGGTACAATTTTCCATTGTTACAACCTCTGGATAGACTACAGCGTCATCCGCAAAAAGCCTCAGTGATCTTCCGATGATATCCACAAGGTCATTTATGTATATTGTGAATAGCAACAGTCCTATGACACTCCCCTGCGGCACACCTGAAATCACTCTTACTTCGGAAGACTTCTCTCCATTGAGAATGACATTCTGCGTTCTGTCATGTAGGAACTCTTCAATCCAATCACACAATTGGTCTGATAGTCCGTATGCTCTTACTTTGTTCATTAAACGATTGTGGGGAACTGTATCGAAAGCCTTGCGGAAGTCAAGAAACACGGCATCTACCTGTGAACCCGTGTCTATGCCCTTCTGAGTCTCATGGACGAATAGCGAGAGCTGGGTATCACACGACCGTCTTTTCCGAAAACCGTGCTGATTCCTACAGAGTAGATTTCTAGTCTCCAGAAAAGTCATTATACTCGAACATAATACGTGTTCCAAAATTCTACAACTGATTGACGTTAGAGATATAGGTCTATAGTTCTGCACATTTGTTTGAAGTCCCTTCTTGAAAACGTGGATGACCTGTGCCCTTTTCCAATCGTTCGGAACGCTACACCGCTGCAAGAAGGGGGGCAAGTTCCTTCGCGTACTCTGTGTAAAATCGAACTGGTATCCCATAAGGTCCAGCGGCCTTTCCTCTTTTGAGCGATTTTAATTGTTTCTCTATCCCTCTGCCGTCTCTTGCGACATCTACTATTTTGTCATATGTGCGACAGTGTAGAGAAGGAACTACGGTGCAGTCTTCCTCTGTGAATTAGCCATTTAGTAGTTCGGCCTTCAGTCTGTTTCAGTACCATTTTGGTCACAGAGTGTCTGAACATTTCGTTTTGCTCCACCTACTGCTTTGACATAAGACCAAAATTTCTTACGGTTTTCTGCCAATCAGTACATAGAACTTTACTTTCGAATTCATTGAAAGCCTCTCGCATAGCCCTCCTCACATTACATTTCGCTTCGCGTAAATTTTGTTTGTCTGCAAGGCTTTGGCTATGTTCATGTTTGCTGAGAAGTTCCCTTTGCTTCCGCAGCAGTTTTCAAACTCGGTTGTTGTACCACGGTGGCTCTTTTCCATTTCTTACGATCTTGCTTGGCACATACTCATCTAACGCATATTGTACGATGGTTTTGAACTTTGTCCACTGATCCTCAACACTATCTGTACTTGAGACAAAACTTTTGTGTTGAGCCGTCAGGTACTCTGTAATCTGCTTTTTGTCACTTTTGCTAAACAGAAAAATCTTCCTACCTTCTTTAATATTTCTACTTACGGCTGAAATCAGTGATGCAGTAACCGCTTTATGATCGCTGATTCCGTGTTCTGCGTTAACTGTTTCGGGTCTGTTTGTCGCCAGAAGGTCCAATATGTTATCGCCACGAGTCGGTTCTCTGTTTAACTGCTCAAGGTAGTTTTTCAGATAAAGGACTTTAAGAAAATTTCACTGGATTCTTTGTCCCTGCCACCCGTTATAAACGTTTGAGTCTCCCAGTCTAACGGGTGATCAAAAAGTAAGTATAAATTGGAAAATGTGATAAACCATGGAATAATGTAGATAGAGAGGTAAAAATTGAGACACATGCTTGGAATGACATGGGGATTTATTAGAAAAAACAAATTCACAAAATGTCTGACAGATCTCTTATGAGCGCCGTTTGGTGATGATCGTGTGATCAGCCGCCACTTTCGTCACGCTTGGCCTCCTAGGTCCCCAGACCTCAGTCCGTGCTATTATTGGCTTTGGGGTTACCTGAAGTCGCAAGTGTATCGTGATCGAGCGACATCTCTAGGGATGCTGAAAGACAACATCCAACGCCAATGCCTCACCACATACTCCGGACATGCTTTACAGTGCTTTTCACAACATTATTCCTCGATTACAATTACTGTTGAGGAATGATGGTGGACATATTGAGCATTTCCTGTAAAGAACATAATTTTTGCTTTGTCATGCTATTCTGATCTGATGAATCGCCACCTGTCGGACATTTTTTGAGCTTTTGTATTTTTTTCTTTTTCTAATCAAATCCCATGTCATTCCAAGCATGTGTGTCAATTTGTACCTCCCTATCTACATTATTCCGTGATTTATTCAGTTTTCAAATTTATACTGACTTCTTGGTCACCTGGTGTATCTGGCAAATTAAAATCTCCACCCAGAACTAGAACATGGTGGGGAAATGTACTCCGCAAATAGCTCCTCTTCGTCTTCTGCAATTTTCTTGAAATGCAACGCTGTTATCCAGCACTTCCAGATACCGAAGTATGTCAGTGACTGATGCTGGCAACAAGGATCTCACGAACAGAAACGACGTATTGTACACCACTGCACGCCGATCTACGCCGCTAGACAGGTAATAGGCAACTGATTTTGGGTGCCCCTGTAGGCCAGTGGCAGGGTTCTACCGGAAAAGGCCGCTTCCCCCACCGAAAGCGCTGCTCGCTCTTGAGTTTACAGACAGACTATACATTGAAACCAACACCAACTGAAAGCCAGTATGGTGCATGGCGAGTCTGTACTGAAGAAAGATGGCGTGCATATGGCGTACAAGGCGTTCTTCCATCTCTTTGGTCAATGTTCGAACACACTTTCAGAATATCTGTCTTGCTTGATATTGCGCTGCACGTTTGGAAAGACTCCCCAGCGTGCGTTTTCCATGCTATGACGATATAAACTCGGCATTCTCAAAGCTCTACGTTCGAATGAACAGTCCGGGTGCCGATGGCATAACCGACACGTGCCCTTAGCGCCAGGATTTCACCCAGAACAAGTCCGGCCCAAAGGGCCTCCCCTAAACAGCCGCCAGTTCCGCAAACTGGAAGCTGTATCAAAGTTGTTACCGTATCGTCACAGTCCAACACATGTTAGACTGTGTTGAAATTCAAGTTTTTCTGGATATTAATATAATATGAATGTGCTTGAAGGTCTCTCGGGCATGCAGCTGTAGGCAGTATCTATCTTACCCCTGGTGAGACAAGACTCTACATCCTTACATTTGTCCTCTATCCATCCCTGCTTAGCCATTTTGCACTTCCTGTCGATTTCATTTTTGAGACGTTTGTATTCCTTTTTGCCTGCTTCACTTACTGTATTTTCATATTTTCTCCTTTCTTCAGTTAGATTCAATATCTCTTCTGTTACCCAAGGATTTCTACTAGCCCTCGTCTTTTTACCTACTTGATCCTCTGCTGCCTTCACTATTTCATCTCTGAAAGCTACCCATTCTTCTTCTACTGTATTTCTTTCCCCCATTCCTGTCATTTGTTCCCTTATGGTCTCCTTGAAGCTCTGTACAACCACTGGTTCTTTCAGTTTATCCAGGTCCCATCTCCTTAAATTCCCACCTTTTTGCAGTTTCTACAGGTCATAACCAATAGATTGTGGTCAGAGTCCACATTGGCCCCTGGAAATGTCTTACAATTTAAAACCTGGTTCCTTAATCTCTGCCTTACCATTATATAATCTATCTGATACTAAAAGGTATCTCCAGGGTTCTTCCATGTATACAACCTCCTTTCATGATTCTGAAACCAAGTGTTAGCTACAATGAAGTTGTGCTGTGTGCAAAATTCTACCAGGCAGCTTCCTCTTTCATTTCTTAACCCCAATCCATATTCACCTACTACGTTTCCTTCTCTTCCTTTTCCCACTATCGTGTTCCAGTCACGGCGTAGCGTGCCATCATCATCAGATTACTCCTGTTGACAGACGTCCTATGCCGCCGGGCGGTGTGGTATATATACCTGTCGCCTCTCCCCTCCAACGACTCCGCGTATGGACCGAGGGATGTGCAGGCTGCGGTGGTCTTTCAAATTTCAACGCTTTTTTCATCAAAAGTGCAACAATGCTATTTGCTATTAAAGGTTTGAAAGCTACTGGAGTATGGCCCACGGACCAGTCCGTATTCACCGATGCAGGAAGACAAAACTGACATCGGACTTGAGATGCCGTCAGATAAAGAGGTTATCGTATCTGGAGCTGAACGATTTGAGTTGCCTTCACCTAGCACACCAGGTAAAAAAAAAGACTCCAACAGATTGGGTGATCAAGCTGGCAGGTTTCAGCGAATTGTAACTATGAACTGCCTCCCAAGAATGACGAAGTTACTGAGGCTAATTGTTCTAGTCCTGCAACTGCTAGATCGTACATTTATGGATGCACTTAAGACTCACTACAGCGAGAATATTTGGCAGTGGATGCTCCATGAAAGCAAACTTGTTGGATCCTATGATATAGTGTGTTTCTTTGGCAAGGGAAGGAAATACAGTAGAAGGATGAAGTAGTGAAGGCAGCAGAGGATCAAATAGGTAAAAAGATGAGGGCTATTAGAAATCCTTGGATAACAGAAGAGATATTGAATTTAATTGATGAAAGGAGAAAATATAAAAATGCAATAAATGAAGCAGCCAACAAGGTACACAGACGTCTCAAAAATGAAATCGACAGGAAGCGCAAAATGGCTAAGCAGGCATGGCTAGAGGACAAATGAAGGATGTAGAAGCTTATCTCACTAGGGGGTCTTTGGCAAAGTTCTTTTCCTCTTTTTTCTTTAATAATGGCTTCTAACTCTCTTTTGTACAGCAAATCAGTTGAAACAATGGTCTTTCCCCTCATCCGTTCTTGGGAATACGAACATCAGGGCAAAATAAGAACCTCCTGCACTCAGCAAACAGATGACCATTACTAGAGACCCACACTCAGCAGCTGTCACAGAACAAATTTGGCGTTTACCTCTGCTTGCAGTATCAGTCTGAACTACACTAAGGCCTGTTTTCTCAACGTTCCATACACGATCTTCTGGATATTTATGTTTCCAGAATTCAGCTTATAGCAAGTCGTAGAATGAGTTAACTCTCTCATGCGAAAAGCGTTTTGCTCGAGCATATGATGTTCCAGTTGGCTTTCTAATTGAAAGCTTATCTTGATGACATCAAAGAAAATGGTCAAGACAAGGCCTTCCAGCAATTTCATTTCTGAAGTTTGTTGCAATTCCATTCCCAACTGCAAGTTGGTAGGCCATTTTTCTAACATCCATACTAGTAAAAGCATAGAATTTGGCCTCCATATAGTGTATGTAAACCACTAGTTCTCTTTCTAGGGCAGCTGGTTTTCTTCCAAACTTTTTAGTTTCAACGTCTGTCAGGTATTAGCCTCATACACATACTGGCACAGAGTTGTTTTTGGGACAGCGCAATGTTTGCTTTTTTAACTCCCATGATTTTTACTACAACAGCATACACTGCCTCTCGCATTTTGTTTTTATCCCACACCTGCCTTTTACGGGTTCATTTAGGTGCCAGATTAGTCCTAGGCATCTGAAAACAGAAATAAAAACATTTTACGGTCTGCTTATAATATGGACCCTGGGGTCCACATTACAGTCACATACACCTTGTAAACTAGTGTAGACAGCTTAAAAATGCAATAATACCATACTTTTAATCTATTTGAAACTGTTGCCAATACTTAGTAGGTTGCATCTAAGTATTAACCAATAATGGTATGTTAATACATCACTAGAGTTCAGCTAAATATTATTAAGATATTAAGGGGGGGGGGGGTGCATATTACCACCACTTACTCTACATGGTAATGCAAAGCAGGTGAAACATTTGGATAAAGGTGTACTTGCATTCACGTTGCTTGTAACAGCAAATCTGTTTGACGGGCTCATTGTCATTGTGAAAGAAAAAGTAACAAGTAAAATGAGAACATCCACCATCAGCACGAATCCAGTATTTTGATGAATAAGGACTCAACTAGAAAGGTAGGCAGAGGTTGGAAAGTACCAGCCACAAAATCACTTGAAGTTTACCTTGTGGAAGAAAATATTATCCACTGTAACTCCAAATTAGTGTGCACTGACTGTAAAGTAAGAATTCATAGATATTACTATGCATGTATTGATTACAGCATTAAGTTAAATACGTGCAAGCATATACATAATGTTTATGAAGTAGAGAGTATAGAAGAAAAACCGTTTGAAATTTCTGAATTACCAGATGTACTACTTATGAATGTTGGAGAGGAAAATTCTGAAGCCAGTTTGTTCCTGTGACACAGAGGTACTGGCAGAAATTGTTTCTGGTATTTCAGTTACTGAAGTTTAGCTGGCCAACAAAATGGTAACTTCACTGAAGGCTAGTGTAGGTGCTGTTCATGCCAGTAGTGGCGTCTCTTTCAATAGCCCACAAAGGAGTCACAAGAGAAAACTTGCAGTACAGAGGAGACTGTTTTGAGCAAAGAAAACAAATTCCTCAAGCTGCATACTCATGGCAGTTCCTGATACAGAAGAAACTGTTAACACTTCTGGATGAAGGTTTACACCACATTAGCTAGTGTGTTGATCTCACATTCAGGAACATGATGGCTTTATTCCGTGTCCTGCCATCCAGTTTTAGGTTTTCCATTATTTCCCTAGATCAATCAAGGCAAATCCTGGGATGGTTCCTTTGAAAGGCCAAGGCCAAGGCCAAGGCCAATTTTCTCCCCCATCCTTGAAACAGTCAGAGTTTATGCTCTGTCTCTGACGGCCTCACTGTTGACAGAATGTCAGATGTCGATATTCCTTCCTTCTTCACTGGCCTCTGGTGCGGCAGTTCTGCTGACACGTGGGACCACCAGAAACTGCTGCGGCTTGTGCCAGCAGCCTAGAATGCTGGCATCACTGGGTCAGCCCCCTCCCAAGCCGTGCTGGGCAGTGATGACTGTGACTGAGGCTCAGCACACTGCTGGTGATGGCCACACATTTGACAACTGTCCCAACGTGACAACAGAGTGAGTTGCAATCGTCAACTTGTAATATATATTTATTTTTGATCTAGCTAGATGGGTAACACTAGTGCAACTGTTAAACAGATTAAATATTTTCATATTCTAGCAAAGAATACACTAACATCTGATTGTTCACAATCAATTTTCCTGATAATGTAACTCATTTACCAAAAAATAAATTTGGTGAATAAATAATAATTTCAGTATCAGTACAAACACATGCAGTTGGAATTAGGAATGAGTAATTATGAATTAGCAATATAACCCAACTGAAAGCCTTTCAGGTTCCAATTTGCAGTATAATTTTACTTTTAAAAAAAAATCCCCCTTTTTGAAAAGTTATCTGTAACCAAATAACTCATATTCCAGAATTTTCTGTTTTTAGCGGGCCATTATTTCCTAAATTTAAGCATATAATTTTGTAGTTCTAATTTACCAGGGCACAAAAGTGGCTGTTTTTATTTGGAAACAAGTAATAATTTCAAACTTGTCATTAATGCTAGTAACACCCTGACACAGATGCTAAGAGAGCAGATACCAAGTCTCACTGCTTGCCTGCTGGCTGCAGATGTTGATTGATTGTCTGAATGAGGAGAGGAACGAAACAGTGACATCATTTGTCCCAAGATCCAAAGTGGCAGAGACTGTGGGAGCAGCAAACCAACAGCACAATCTATTTGATGGCGAAGCAAAACAGGCAAATGAAGATGGAACACTGGGGTGGCAGGAAGAGTAATGAACTGGAGGGAGGAAGGGGGAGATCATAAGACACCCCAATGGTGCTATGTGTGACATGGTGCTGGAATCACTGCTAACCCACCCCAGTTCGCACTTCATACCATGACTGCGACACAATGGGGAAAACACCGTGGCGGCGGAGGGGGGGGGGGGGGTGATGAAACAGCACAAAATGGAGAGGAAAACCTGACCAGCATGAAAGCAATGATGCAGGCCTTCCAAACTGACGGCCTCCAATTGTGGAAGACAATTCAGGTACTTAAATCCATGGAACAAACCACTTTTATGATGAAAACCAAGGACAGATGTAACTATGTAAGGTTGTATGCTACCATCTGTGATAATGGAGAATGGAAGAGTGTGTTTAGTGCAAAAGGCCAAATGGTAGGGGAGTCTCATAAAATGTGGGGGTTACAGATCATTATGGAGTAAGAGGCTTAGATTCAACCTTGTATGACCAATACGAAGTTTGCAGAGGATGGTAGATCCCCAGTGGGCCATGTGGCAAGAGTCCCCTTATCGCAATAAGTTTATTAGGCAGGGGGTTGGCCTCCAAGAGTCAGCTCAAGGCTGAGCTAAAAGGAATTAGACATGAGGCTGCAAACCCAGCACCAGAGAGGTCACACAAAAGGGGCACACCCTCCAGCCACAGGATCAGCAGTTCATTACCTGGGATACCCACATGAGTGGGAACCCAAAGAAAGTCAACTGAACAACCAGCATGGTCAAGATTGGTAAGGTGGTCTTAGATGTCATAGACCAAGAAGAGGGAGGGAAAACCACTGTCTGATAGCCTCAAGGGCAGTTATCAAGTCTGCACATAACGTGGGTGGGAGAGGACTGTTAAACATACTAAAGAACCTGGTAAATGGCCATTAGCTATGCAGTACACATGCTACATGGGGCAGGTAAGAGATGGTGTTACTTGCCAGCAGAAGGCACATTCCTTGTAATTAGCAGATTTAGAGCCTAGAGCCATTCCATTAAAACACAACAGCAGCCTGAAACTCCCATAAAAGCTGGCAGAACAAACAATGAAACACAGACCCCTCTGAATCTGGGATCAAGGAACTAACCAAGGGGGAGGAGGTTTTTGGAGAGAATGGGGAACAGGACAAAGAGGGAAGATAAAAATCATGGCAAAGGACTGCAAGCTGGAGCCCAACTGTTAAACTCACCTTAAGAGTGAGCAATTTCCTGATGCTAAAGTATAAAATATAAGGAATGTGTGGGGAAAGAGAAGATGGTGATGGCATAGGAAACAAGAAGCTTAGACTGTTGAACCAAAAGGGCAGTGAGTGGGGGACAACCCCAGCTTCAACCAGGAAACAATACGGCTAGTGCAAAAGGTACTGAGCCCTAAATTTGGCTACCATGCCCCCCCCCCCCCCCCCACACACACACACACACACAAGTAAATGTCATAAGACGACCCAAGAAATGGAAGTGGTGGACCACAATCAGAAATTGGGTCTCGAGATAGAGCTCCAGTAGGTATCGTACACAATATGGTGACAGAAATGCACCACCCACAATTTAAGAGGGGAAAACTGAAAACTGTGTGAGAAGGTCCATGCAGAAGCATACCACATGGCACCCTGGAACTGTCACTTCACAAAAGCCACCAAGTGTTAAATAACTCAGACACAGAAGTCATCCACATGCAGAGCAGGGGTGACCAACAGTTTCACGGAGGTCACAAGTCCTTTAATAGTGATGAGGAAAAGGATACTTAACACTGAACCCTATGGAATGCCATCCTCCTCAGCAATGGAGTGTCCTCATCCCAGGACTTCCTTCTTCTCTTTCATAAGTAGAGGAGGACACACGCTAGATGCCAGAGAGGTAAGGGGGGAGAGAGGCTTCTGCTAGTTCTATAAAGAGAGACCAGGCAACCTTGGGGATGCTAGAGCTGACGGTTCCATGGCCAATGTGTACCAGCAGACTCTTGGACTGAGAGGAGGCCCTAATGGCAGCAGACACCAGAGAAGAGGCACTTCTCTGGTGGATGAAAGGAGCAACAGTTGGAGGGGAGGAAGATGTAAGTTCAGGGGAGAGGGAGAGGGAGAGGGAGAGAAGAGTGAGGCATCACTGGGATAAGGTGGGGGAAAGGATGTAACAGAGTCAATAGTAGATTTTTGTAGACACAAGGCAAAGCTGATCGTATACCCCAATATATTCTTTCCTTCTTACAATCCAGCGACAGTTGTGACAATTAATACACGTGGTCAGTAGAACAAAGGCACACCTGGGCATCCTCATTCATTGCATACAGGATTAATACATGTGTACAAATCATAAACACCAAAAACATTTTAGCAGTGGCAGGACATACATCACAGTGCACAGTGATGAGCCATAACCTTGACCTTGTCTTGGGGGTATCCCCTTCAAAGACCAGAATAAAGTGGTCATTATCAGTGTGGTTGTCCTTAGTGCCTTTCTGAATATGATGAACAAAATGAATGCCTTGCCACTCCAGACTGGCCCACGCTTCACCAGTTTGGAAGATGAGGTCTCTATGAAAAAGACACCCTGAAGCATATTCAAAGGCTAGTGAGGAGTAATGGTTTGCCAAACTTGTCTTTGATAGTTTCTACCAAAATAATGGGTTCATGGTGGGAAGGTGTCCTTGTCAGTCTTGATGCAGACCAGGTAATGGGGAAAGGATTTGACCCCAAGCAAGCGAGTCTGACCCTCCTCCCATGAGGGGATAGTTGTAAGTTGAAAAGGGGTATCATGAAAAGTCGATCCTGACTAAAGGTCAGCCAAAGACGGCCAGTTTTTTAAGTCTGATACGTTTGATACAAAGTGTAGACCCTAATAGCACCAAAACCAATCAGGGGCTCTCCCCTTGTGCACTACTCAGCCACACCAAGGGCCAATGTCATAGGGGCTGTTGCTGGGAGTTCCAATGCTTCAGAATGACAAGCCACTACTCCTAGGCATACACAGGGAGGTAGCAGCTCGTGTATCAGAACTGTCATCCCTGTTTTCAGAGGACTCCATCAAAAGAGTACATAACACCCCAAGCACACGAAATGACTACTGTGTAACTGTACAGCACAAAAAGGACAATGGCTTCCGGTAAAAAATGGAAGAGGTGGTAAGCCCACATGCCAAAGACTTCATGTATGGTGTTGTTCCACAGCTTGCTCACACCATGGAGACAAAATTTAGAGTAGTTCAATCCCCAAAGAGGGACCAAAATTTCCAAAAAGGGAATTGTAAAGCAAGAGGAATAATACTGTAAGGGGTATCAACAAAAAAAAGATAGCCAGGCCAATGTAAGCAAGGGAAAGGATTGAGGACAGGGATGGATGAGCACGGGAAAGTTAATGCAATTTTGAAAAGTAGAAAGGATCCAATTACTAGCAGCCTCATGTGCACAAAATAATTGTGACCCCCTTCCACTGGGGAATGGGGATGGAGCAGATATAGAAACATGATTCTGTGATGTTAAAGATAAACGAATCTTCATATGTGAGTATTACTGGACTTGCTCCAAGTATCCACTGGCCAACATGCAAACATGTAGTACTGAGGCCAGACTGGCCATCGTGACAGCTCTATTTCTCATGCAGTGAAGTAGACAACACTACCCAGTGCTGTTGGCACTGTTGCAGTCGCATGTTGTATTGCCATGCTAGGTGACACGACAACTCACCATAGTGCACACAACTACACACTGCTTACTCTAGAGCCCTGCAAATTAATATTAAACCGACTGAGCATATACAAATTAAGAGATGACTCACAATTCAATAATGTGCATATCAGAGAATCAGTTTCATACCTAGCGTGAAATGAAATGACAGTATGGCATTTCTGGCCGGGATTTCTTATGCAGGAGAAATCGGCTGCATACTGCAAGTCTACATCAGTTGATACTGCTTATTTTTGCATCTAAAGAAATGGTAAAATGGTGATAAGCACAACACAACACCCAACCTCTGAGAGGATAAATTCTCAAATTGGCCAGGAATTGCACCTGGAGCCCCTGCATAGCTGTTGGTCTCTCTATCCGACAGCCACAGTGATGGACAGAGCTGGCCTCCAACACACTCATTTACTGACAGTCCTGTAAGGCATTGTGTATCGGAAGAGGAAAGCAACATTGGGCATATGAATATAGGGATGACTCACAAGGCATTTCAGTATTGTGCTTACACACAATCAGTTGCATATATGGTGTGCTGTTTGGATGCTCTTGCTGCCATGGTATGCCAAATGCTTATCCCTCACACCCAATGACAGGTCCTGTAAGCAAATAAGTAAACACTAAATCAGAATGCAGGCATTGTGTATTGAAACAGGAAAGTAACATTGAGCATATTTGAATTTATAGACGTCTCACAAGGCATTTCAGTATAGTGCATATTACATAATTAATCTCATACCTGGTGTGCTGTGTGGAATCTCCAGCTACCTTTTTTAAACCAAAAGCTTACCCTTCACGCCCAGTGACAGGCCTTTTAAGTAAACAGACAGGAAGACAAGATGTCCAGCGAGTGAGATCACAGGTGTTTTCTTCGTCCACTAAAAGAACTTATTTGAGAGGAAATAGTGTCAAATTTAAATTTCCTTTGTTTTGTATATTTGCTGTAGTGTCCATTCTTGTCACAAAACTGAATATTTGCGTCCCCATAGAGATTATTCTTGAAAAAAAAAACTTTGTGTAATCTGAATTCACGATAATTGTGACATAATGCGAAATTTTGCGTTCCAAAATACAAAAAATTCTATTCAAATTTTCTTGATAGCGGAAAATTCGTTTAAGAAAGGCAGGTACTAGTTTCATCAGTGCCTATTGTTACAATAAAAGTATAATTAAAAGTTTTCCAAATTGTATTTAACTAACACATTTCATATTGTTCACTAGTTAGAGGTCATCTAGGCATAAATTTAAAACCTGACCAAACACTACAGTAAATTCTCTAAAAGCAAAGTAATTACTAATTCACTCTCCTGTCATTGTATCTCTAAATCAGTACAAAAACAACAACAATGGCATGTAAGACTTCCATGTCATTTTTGCATACATATAGCCAATCTCGTGTTCTGGACAAATTTAAAACTTAATAATTCTTTTGAAACTGATCATGAGTGGGAAATGTGGAACCTGTTATAGCATTGTGAGTAGAGGGATTTGTTGCTAACCTTGTAGGAAATATTTTCACTGGGAGAGGGAGAGGTGGGGGGAGAATCTTGGGAGAACAGAAGAGGCTCTCTCCTGGAACTGCAGAGTATGCAGTAGGAACATTTTGGTTGGGGTACAGGAAAGGAAAATCTGTGCCCTTGGGGCACAGTTGAAGGAAGCAAGGAAGGAACTGATAAGGATCAAGAGAGATAGGGAGGTTGTGAACTGGCAGCTTGTAGGAGGGTAGGAAGAAAGAGAACATGATCTGATGTTTTTGGGGTTGAAGATAAAACTGTGTGTCTACCACTGCCAGAGCCTCTGGTAGAACACGGAGCAAGAAATGTGCAGCACACTTCAACTGAGGCCAAGAAGCTTAGAAATATACAAAATGTTAGGAAGAAGAAAGTGCTGCTGCTAGGTATTAGGCATGGGTGAGTTGTAGGCCCCGAGTTACAGGAATGTTTAGGGGCAACATACCAGGCCACCAGTATGTTCCAGCCAAATGCAGGGCTAAGTCATGTGATAGAGGACTTAAGGTCTTTACAAAAGAAGACCATGTAGTGATAGTGGGTGGGGCAGGAAACAGTTTGCACAGGGATAGGGCACATGACATAGGTGGTGACCTGGGCAAGATAGCTTCCCTGACTTGTGGCACCAACGTACACTTTGTTGAGCTGTTCCGGTGTCACGATTGGCCACACCTTGATGGAGATGTGAGGCGAATCAATTTGGGGTTAGGGATTGCTCTGAGGGAAGCCAACTTTGCTCACGTGCCCGTCGGGACTATCGACAGATGGGGTTTCACTGGGTGTGGCCTATACCTAAACAGGACTGGCAAAGGAAGATTGGTACAGCTGATTTGTGAAAGTATAGGGGGTGGATCTCGGGCCACACATGGTTAAATACCTGTTGTCATCAGTATGAGAAGTAGGTCTTTTTTAGGATAAATCCAGACAACAGGTTCCCCTGCCTAAAGAGTGTCTCCAGCAGTTTGAATTAACAGGGCTTGATATCACCAAGATATTAATAATTTTGTGTTTGTATGGATCTCCCAGAGATAGTGTGGACACTGTTTTTCAATAAATTAACAAAATTTCTATATAAAGTCTCAAGCACAAAGCTCAGCACAATTCTGTATAGGGACATTAAAATCAATATGAATATCATAAATGAATCCAGCAGCACCTTCAAAGTTTTGGCCTCTCCCTATTGGTCAATAGTGCAACAAGGGTTGCTACAATGACTTCATCAGTAATTGACCATGTTGCCACAAATATGGACAGGGAAAAATGTGATGTAGCTGTAAAAGATCTCGGATTATCAGACCATCTCTGTCAAACAACAACAGTAATATGAGACATGAAATCATCCCATAAACTACAAGCCTACAAATGACATCCATTGGAAATGAAAATAAAGGATTTTTCAAAGGAACTAGCAAAAAAAAAAAAACGCTGGGATGAAGTGTATAGGGAAACCAATGTGAATAAGAATCCACATTATTTAAATTGAACTTTGAAAAGGCATTTCCAAAAGTATGCATGTCTGTATCAACGTCACACAAAAGTAGATGGATAACAGCAGGTACTAAGAAGTCCTCCCAAACAATTAAATACCTCACTTCCATGGAAAAAGAGTCACAATGATCCATAGGAAGGTGCTGATAGCTGCTAAAAAGTCGTTTAATGACACAGTATTATATAATGCAGGGAATAAAAGCAAAGCAGTCTGGGATGTTATAAAAACGGGAACAGGGAGAGGCAAAGAAAGACAGACAGAACAACATACTGATAAGGTTATAAATAAGCCACAACACTTATCAAACTATGTAAATGAGCATTTTTCAAGTATGGCAGGGAAGTTACGACAAGAATTCCCCAAAACAAATATAACCCCTGTAAAAAATGTTGCACTAAATACAATGATGTTACTTCAAATCACAGATAATGAAGCCAGTAAAACTGTTGAAAAACTAAAAAGTCAGCAGGCCTATATGAAGTACCAATGTGTGTACTAAAACAATGCACAGAGGTTATACAAGGTCCCTTAACACACATAATAAATGAATCCTGTACACCAGGGACATTTCCACAGCAGTTAAAACAGGCAAGAGTTGTGCCTTTGTTTAAGAAAGGTAATGCAGAAAATTACCAGCTGTCACCATTCTCAAAAATAATAGAAGCAATTATGAAAAACAGATTAATGAATTACCTGAATAAATACAATCTTTTAAGTGAATCACAGTTTTGTTTCTGATGTGGCAAAAATACGGAGTCAGCTGTCGTAGAACGCACAAAAGTTGTACTTGATGCTCTTAATAAAGAAGAGTCTGTCAGAGGGTTCCTTTATGATCTTTCTAAGCCCTTTGATGCAGTCAACCACAGATTCAATTAAATAAATTAGAAGCATTAGGAATAAGAGTGGTTCCTAAGGACTGGTTTTGATCATACCTAGCAGACAAGGTACAAAGAATAGTGATAACACATACTTCAAATAGAGCTTAACATTTAGTAAAACACTTACCCGAACAAATGTAAGCATATTACACACATCCATGCCCGAGGCAGGATTTCAACCTGCGACCGTAGCAGTCGTGCGGTTCTGGACTGAACTGCTCGGCCACCACGGCCGGCGAAAAATACATTAATATGGGGTTTCCGCAAGGTATCATATTAGGACCAATAGTATTCCTGATGTACATCAATGACTTTCCCAGTAGTGTTACTCATGGTGAAAAAATTCTTTTCACTGATGACAGCAATATTATAGTCAGTGAGAAAACAAGAGAACTCCTCTAAGAGAAAGCAAATGAAACTCTCAAGGAAGTCTACAATTGATTGATTTTTATTGTTGTAGAGACCTCAGAGGCATTACAAAACAGAGAAACTTCTGGTACAAATTGATATTGCATAGTAAATTTAGCCAATTACAGACTTACTCATATATAGAAGCATGTAAAAACTGATCACAAAGTGTAGTCATACCATATTCTTTGCTTCCCTTGAAAATTCATCCGTTCCATAAATGTTGAGTTCAAGAAGAAATTCTTTTACTTTTTTTTTTTTATTGGAAGATCTCTGATATGTTGGGGCATGGCATAAAAAAAATTTATGGGCTTGTATAAAGAGCACTTTTGTGTTTTCTTATAGTTACATCAGAAAGAAACTAGGTCTTGCTTGTTTCTTGTGTTATAATTATGCCGCATGTCATACTGTTGATACTTCGGATAGTTTTCCTTGGTATAAATATTGACAGCAGGGTCATAATCTGCAATTTTTTAAAGCTTGGTCTACAGTGAGCTCTGGGTGCCAAGCTACATATCAGTCTTATTGTCTTATTTTGTAGTTTGAAGACATTAGCTGCCTTGCTTTGATGTCCCCACAGTAAATGTGACTGTGGTTTCTTTTGCTTTAAGTACTGGCACATTTAGACAAAGACACAGCTTCCTTGGAGAAAATATTCCTTTGCTAATGCTGCTTCCCACCTTTTTGAATCAATTGAGATTCCTAGGAAATCAACATCATTTGAGCTCTGCTCAAGTTCAGTGTTATTATTCCACAATACATACAGGTCTTGATTTTATTTTTTTGACACAAAGGGAATTAGCTTTACACCAGTTTTCAACTTTGACAGTGCACTGGTCTGCTTAATATTTGACCTTCTGTGCTGTTTCTGCAGTTACACAGACTGCAAGATCATCTGCAAATAAGTAACTCCTAGCTGATGGCCCAACTATGTTACATGATAAGTCATATATATAAATAATAAATAGAATTGGGCCAAGTACAGAACATGCCCACAAGTAAGTAATCTGATTCTGTACCATTAAAAACCACCTTCTGCACTCTATTACTTAGATAAAATCTTATCAATTCCCGAGCACTTCGTGTAAAGCCATAGAATTGCACTTTGTTCAATAAGATTTCATGAGACACAGTGTCAAAAGCTTTTCATAAATCACAGAGTTTATTCTGAACCATGAGCTTGCTTTCTAGTTGCTTCACACACTGTGTTAAAAGTGATAAGGCAGATTTAACAGATCCTAACCCTGATCTGAAGCCAAATTGTCTATCACTGAAGATATAGTTTCCTTCAAAGTATTTTACTATTTAATATAGCTTCTATCACTTTAGACAAGACTGGCACAATTGAAACAGGCCTAAAATTATCACATGTTTGGAGGCTGCCTTTTTTGTGTTTTCGAGTGACTTTACTGCCCTGGGGAACTGAGCCTCCAAAATACATGTATTTACTACATGTGTTATCAATTCTGGCAGCTGAACTGAATCACATTTAACATGGCTGAACTTAAACCACAAACGTCATTACTAAAACTGTTCTTCATTTTCCTCAGTATATAGGTAACATCCTGTGCCTTGACCAATTTAAAGCTAAATGTACTTTCAGGTTTTGTGGTATTTCTCAGGCAGTATTTATGGTCAGTGACTATATTGTAAGTGCCAATCACCTTCTCAGTGAAGGATGTATTTAACTGTGCAGCATTCAGATTGCTGCCTTCAGCCTGTGAAGTCATACACTAGATCGCGTGTTCTGTTGCATTGACTGTTAATGATATTATTTTCTGATGTTAGTATTATATCTTCATTTTTTCATACACCTAGCTTCCTTTAAGGCCTGTCTTAATCTTTCCTTTTTCACTGTGAGCATGTCTTTAAATACTTGAGAACCTGTACTTCTATAAAGGCATAATATTGATCACACTCCCTCTTAATCTCCAACACCTTTTCACCCTTGACCTTATTTACTCTTAGTGCCTTCTTATTATTTGGTACCTTAATGGAAACGACATCTTAGCATATACAGAAAGAGTAGATATGAGTTCTTCTACCTATTGCATGTTCTCGATAAACTTGCAACCAATAACTTTTATCAATATTAGACTTAAACATATTTAGATTATCATAATTGACCACACATACACTCTTTCCTGCCATGTGCACTGAGTCAGTGGCCAGATACCCAGGTCTTAATTATGTCTGACTTCAGATGCACTAACTCATTTGATACAAATATATTGTCAATACATGTACCAGTACCTTTATAATGAAGCCTTGTTATTTCAGTGGTTGTAATATAAAGACCAAACAAATTTAATAAATTATTTGCATATGAGTTACAGATAGTGGACAACTGAAAATTCAAATTGAAATCTCCACAGACTGTCAGTATTGCCTCACGTGTTCCAATATTTCTACGGAATCCAAACTGACATTCCCCAAGGTCGGCTTCAACTAGTTTTTCCATTTGTCTGTAAAGAATTCACATTAGTATTTTGCAGCAGTGACTTATTAAACTGATAGTTTGGTAATTTTCTCATCTGTCAACGCTTGCTCTCTTTGGGATTGGAATTATTATACTCTTCTTGAGGTCTGAGGGTATTTCGCCTGTCTCATACATTTTGCTCACCAGATGGTAGAGTTTTGGCAGGACTGGCTCTCCCAAGGCCGTCAGTAGTTCTAATGGTATGTTGTCTACTCCTGGGGCCTTGGTTCAACTCAGGTCTTTCAGTGCTCTGTCAAACTCTTCACACAGTATCATATCTCCCATTTCATTTTTCATCTACATTCTCTTCCATTTCCATAATATTGTTCTCAAGTACATCGGCCTTGTATAGACCCTCTATATACTCCTTCCACCTTTCTGCTTTCCCTTCTTTGCTTAGAACTGGGTTTCCATCTGAGCTCTTGATGTTCATACAAGTGGTTCTCTTTTCTTCAAAGGTCTCTCAAATTTTCCTGTAGGCAGTATCTATCTTACCCCTAGTGAGATCAGCCCTTACAGCCTTACATTTGTCCTCTAGCCATCTTGCATTTCCTGTCAATCACATTTTTGAGACGTTTATATTACTTTTTGCCTGCATTTTTATATTTTTCCTTTCATCAATTAAATTCAGTATTTCTTCTGTTACCCAACAGTTTCTACTAGCCCTCTTCTTTTACATATTTGATCTTCTGCTGCCTTTACTATTTCATCCCTCAATGCTACCCATTCTCCTTCTACTGTACTTCCTTCCGCCATTGGTGTCAATTGTTCCCTTATGCTCTCCCTGAAACTCTGTACAACCTCTGGTTCTTTCAGTTTATCCAGATCCCATCTCCTTAAATTCCCACCTTTTTTGCAGTTATAATCTACAGGTCCTAACCAATAGATTGTGGACAGAGTCCACATCTGCCGCTGGAAATGTCTTACAATGTTTCCTTTCCGTCCCTACCGACACTAGATCGCGTGTTACTATTAAATTTTCGTCTCCCTTCACCACCTGAATAATTTCTTTTACCTCATCATACATTTTATCAATTTCTTCATCATGTGCAGAGCTAGTTGGCATATAAACTTGTACTACTGTAGTAGCGTTCACTATGCTGTTTGTAGTAGCTTACCCGCATTCCTATTCATTATTAAACCTACTCCTGCATTACCCCTATTTGATTTTGTGTTGATAACCCTGTATTCAACTCACCAAAAGTCTTGTTCCTCTTGCCACCGAACTTTACTACTTCTCACTATATCTAACTTTAACCTATCCATTTCTCTTTTTAAATTTTCTTACATACCTGCCCGATTAAGGGATCCGACATTACACGCTGCGATCCATAGAATGCCAGTTTTCTTTCTCCTGATAATGACATCCTCGAGTAGGCCCCTCCTGGAGATTATAATGGGGGACTATTTTACCCAAGAAGACACCATCATTTAACCATACAGTAAAGCTGCATGCCCTCAGGAAAAATTATGGCTGTAGTTTCCCCTTGCTTTCAACCGTTCGCAGTACTAGCACAGCAGGGCCATTTTGATTAGTGTTTCAAGGCCAGATCAGTCAATCATCCAGACTGTTGCTCCTGCAACTACTGAAAAGGCTGCTGCCCCTCTTCAGGAACCACACGTTTGTCGGGCCTCTCAACAGATACCCCTCCGTTGTGGTTGCTCCTACAGTACGGCTATGTGTATCGCTGAGGCACGCAAGCCTCCCCACCAATGGCAAGGTCCATGTTTCTTGGGGTGGGGGGGGGTGTACTTTTCATTAATAATCCAAATTATTTGCATTGAGATTGTTGTGTCTTAACGTATTATTATAATACATTATTTTAGCATCATTATTAATGTTAGTGTTATTATTATTTAGTTTCTGTGTAATATTGTTCCTGGTCATATGTAAGTTAGCGCCTGAAGCATCTAATCTAGTCAGGGTAAATAAGCCATAAATAAATAAGTTTGGGAATTTTGTTGCAAAAACTACAACAGTTAACTGATAAAATTTGTCAGAGTGTCTTCACTCTGAATGCTGTCTGATTTTGTTATCTGTATGTCAACTGCTTTGTGTTCATCAGAGTATCTCAGACTACCATGAAGCCTAAAAACCACCATGTGCACCCCGCAAGTACTTACCTAACTGAGTAGCTGCTTCCTTTGTGTAGTGTACCCTGACCTGTCTAGGAGAGTCCTACAATTATCCACCCAATAATGGTGGTCCAGCCAAGACTGTCAGACTCAACAAAGCCTCTGGCCGAGATTGTCCACTCGGCTCCAGACCTTAGGACCCCAGTCAACTCTGGAAACTGTGCTGCAAATCGTGAGCTGTTCTTGCACTCCATATGAGAGGCCAGCAGCCTCCACCAGTCATCTGAATGAACTGAGGATGACTTCGGAACCCTCGCAAAAGGCACTGTCAGAACTGATGCCACTCCTCGGAGATGACTGCACCCTGCAAGCTCAATAGCCACAGGCAAAGATGCCCCATCTCGGATGAGGCTCCCTGACAGACCTACTGAGTGCATATTGGCTATCTTTCTTGCTGTGAACAATATTTCCCTAATGTGTCCAACACTTGTGAACCCCTCCTCCGGTGAGCTCGCTCAGATGCCGTCGGAGGAGTGACACACAGACGAGTGGGCGTGGCTGGACAGCCAGCCTCCACATGCCTAACCTAGCAGTGTAGTTAGTCGTTCAAGAGAAATGACGACTGACTGTGCTACACACTGCCTGAATTTCCACTTTAAAGTTACAAAAATGTGAGACTTCTTGTATTTAAGAGGTGTAAACTCATGGAATTTAAGCCACATCTGGAACCAGTGTGTAACTCAGCTTTATTTGTTTCTTGTGAAGACGAGATTTAAAAAAGATTGTGCTCTGGGTTGATTTATATTTATTTTTGTCGTTATGAAATTTTGAACTTTATTTACAAGCCAGTCAGTGCCCCATTGTGAATTTACGGAAAAGCTGAATAATACACTAATACTGAGCATTGGCTGAAGTTTAGATATATTAGGAACCTGTGCATACTGTCAGTCTTTTAGAGAGTCTTTGTACATATGGTGGGCTACAAGCACACTTTTATAACAACAGCTTAATAATCATGTATTGTACTCTTCCATAAAAAAAAAATGTAAATAACAATCAGTACATTTCAGCCATGACTTGAACCTAAAAAAAAAAAAAAAAAATCTATGCGAAGAGGCATCGGACGTCTCAACAGTGATGGTACTGACTGACAACTGTGTCATCCTCAGCTAACCAAATTCACTGGAGGGGAATGGGGTCACCACACCTCTGTCCCGGCCGTTGTCAGTTTTTGGCAATGGCAATGCTACTTCTCAGTTGAGTAGCTCCTCAGTTGGCCTTACAAGGGCTGCGTGCACCCTTATTGAACCTTGCCCACACAGCACAGTACAGAGAGCTTCACTCACAATGTTTCATCGAGATGTGCATCGGTTAAAATCACACGTGGTTTCTTACAGGGCTCAGAATTTTGCTGCCAAGCTGGATAACAGACATGTCTAATCCCACAACCATAGTTTTTTATTACAGTCCTAACGTATTTGACTAAATTGCTCGCTAACAAATGAATACTTCACTTACCAACATTTACAGGCTTTGTGAAAATTGGCTACATCTTTCAACAGAACTTTGCCCACTTCATCATAGCTTGATGTGAGGAGTAAGAATATCGTGGTCAAAATTTTGTGTTTGCTTCCAATAACAGTATGCTATTAATCACTTAACTTAAACCATTTGCTAGTACATTTGTATGTCATCCTGATACCAGGTTCCCACCATATATTTCATTCCCTTGAAAATCAGCTAGCAAATCTCCTTACACTCTATTCGTGCATGGTACGACGTGTGACCAGCTGTCTGCTATCCTGAATGGACTCTTCCAAACTGTGACCAACAACCACCTAAACTGACTCGTGTGATGGAATGGGGCATTTACACAACATTTTAAAATATTTCACATTCCAAGCTAAAATGTCAATTGAAACAGGAACTTTCTTTCTGTGGCCATAAAATGATGTAGACCTAACTATGAAGCTATTATAATCGTTACAGGACAAGTTTTCAACACTGTCATACAACATACACAAGTTCTTGTGAGTTCATAGTAGAGGTCCACCTTGAGCCGTGCAATTAATTACGAATGAAGCACGGTATTGATATTAAATGTCTGAGTGATAGTCAGTTTAGAGAGTAATTTAAAACAGATTTGTACATTAGCTGGGAATAAGGGGATCTGGCTGAGCTCGTCTGGAAAGCGGCGGTGAGGGGAAACTTTCACTGTGGCAGCCTGGCCCAGTAAGTGTCTTTGTGATCCCTAATGGCACCACCGTGCGGATGGACAAGAGTCAAGACATTCTGCATTGTTCACTCACACAAATATTTTACGTGTTGGAGTGAGGAGTAATGTTTGTGAAAGATGCAATTGACTGCCAAATGCAGAAAATCTGGCTTTGGGGTGTGTGCCAGAGATTGCTGTCTTACAGGTGAACTCCTAGCTAGGCCTTTTAAATGCCACCAAACACATAACTCTTACAAAAATTTTGTTTAGGGATTTAAGACCTTTGGACAGTGGTTCATCTTGATGTTTTTCAGAGTGACAGAGAGCTAAAAGGAAGCTGCCTCACTGACACGGGAGAGAGATACGAATAGTGAGGCATGACTTTTTCCAAGGGGTATAGCAGAAATGGAAGCAATGGTTGCCAGAGTAAAACATAGCCCAGGGAAGGGGAGTTGTGCTCTCTGAGGAGCATTTTTCCCAGTCAGAGCTTGGAAGATCCACAGCACAGCTAGTAAAATTAAGCACATATAGAAAAATTTGGCAATTTGAGGTTTCTCTCCTCACAGTTGCTACACTGATGTGTAAGGAGACTTGTCAAATATTTGGCCAACCAACACACAGCCACAGAAGAGGTCTGCTGCTACTGAATGGGATCGAGGGAACTTCAAGTCATCTTGTAAATACAATCTCAGAGATTCATTCGGAATATTTGTATTGCAAAGTCGTGAACACTCTGCTTCTAAAATCCACAAAAAGTGTGACAAATTACCTCCAATAACTTATTAGTTTCAGTAGTTCTATTCTGTGCTCATAAACCAACTAATCACAATACATGTTCCACAGTCATAAAACACTCCTTCCCACCCAAACACACAACCTCTCAAAGCTTCCAGAATGAAATTTTCTCTCTGCAGCAAAGTGTACACAGATTTAAAACTGTGTGCTGTACTGAGACTCTATCTCAGTACCTTTGCCTTCTGTGGGAAAGTGCTCTACCAACTGAGCCACCTAAGCATGACTCATGACCCATCCTCACAGCTTTACTTCCTCCAGTACCTCATCTCCTACCATCCAAACTTCACAGAAGCTGTCCTGCAATGCTGCAGAACTAGCACTCCTGGAAGAAAGGATATAGCAAAGACATGGCTTGTCACAGCGTGGGGGATGTTTACAGAATGAAATTTTCACTCTGCAGTGGAGTGTGTGCTGATGTGAAACTTCCTGGCAGATTAAAACTGAGACTCAAACTCAGATCCTTTGCCTTTAGCAGGCAAGTGCTCTCAAAGCTTGTCACAATTTGGAGCTACCATGTACACAAAGCCATTGCTGCTAATTTTGGCTAACAATAAAAGACAAGCTGCTCCATTACACTCAGTCCAATACATTATTGATAGAGTAGTTTGTATTAGGAAACCTGCAATAAAGTTCTATGCATGCACACGGATTAGCATTTTACTTAAGTGTCAGTGTGCACCATTTTCCCAAAACTGCGAAAAAGATAATAATGTATCATGTAATAAAATATACTGTAGCCTGTTTGATGCATCAGTCCATTTGTCACAAGCAACTGGAGTTGAGTAAAATAGTGTTAATAGCAGACTAAGTGTGAAATGGTATATTGAAACTTACTTAACATACTTGTAGACAGAGTATCAGGGACACAGATTATTAATAACAACTTTTTCATTTATGGTCTTGTGCTGGTATGAACTACCAATTTTCTTTTGGTTCCAGCTGTATGGAATTGAATTCTCACAAGCTTTTTGTTGAGTACTCGTAAACCGATGTCAGATGATAGCTGACTCTCATACCAAACACGACCTCATCCACAGCCTTGTTGCCAGCACTATCATGAAGATGGCTGCAGTATAATTGGATAAATAAGATGATCTACTCACCACACTGGTGGCAGCAGAAACTATATGTAAAGGATATAGAAATGTGGAAGCTTTCAGAGCCAATGGCTCTTCCTTCTAGCAGAAGATTTGAAGGGAAAGAAAGAAGACTGGCAAGACTTAAGAAAGGGAGAGAGTTACGGAAAAGTTGCCCAAAACCATAGGTCAGAGGAGACTTACCAGACAGGATGAGAAGGAAAGACTGATCCTTGGTGCCTGCGCTGGATGAGATTTGAAAACCTGAGAGCTTAACAATGGAAGATGCGGTAATCAGCAAGACACAATTTACTGGAAAAAAAAGTCATTTGGAGTCAATATGAGCTGAAAGCTAACTGCATTGTACATGATAGGCATATATGGGGAGGGGGAAGATGGTGGAGATGTGTGTGTGTGGGGGGGGGACAGACGGGCTGCAAAGAGAAGGAATAGTTACTGAGAACACTATGATGCAATTTAACTTTTTTACATACATTACTTTATTTATTACTTTTGGACATATAAATACAGACTGATTATTGGCTCCAGTGTCCACGGTTGTTGAATAAGTCAGTTTGCAGTCTGCTTGTTTCTATTAAATCATTGTCCACCCACGTTAGCTGAGTGGTGAGTGTGACATACTGTCGATCTTAAGGGCCCGCATTTGATCCCCAGCTGGATAAGAGATTTTCTCCACTCAGGGACTGGGTGTTGTGTTGTCCAGATAATCACCTATTCATCCCCAACCAAGCACAATTTGCCAAAGTGATGTGAAATTAATTAGTTTGTTTATTTTCATTCATTTTAGCAAAACATCTGTCTGTCTCTAATTCGATTGTCTTGGCCATGGTTTCTAAATCTGCCTCTACTTGTGTGACACGCCTCGTGATGTCACTTTCCTACTTTTGTCATCATGTGCTACTTAAAGGTTTGACATTGATTTCATTATGTTTTGCTAAAACTGTTAGTTTTCAAAACTAGGTGGCCATTTGAGTGATCCTTTTGTTCAAGTCAGTACCAATTTTGGTTAATTTAGCATCATTACTGTCAAGTTTCTTCTTTATTTCCTGAAATTTTTCCGTAAACAGTTTCTCATTGTTCTGTAAACTTGTATTCATCTGCTGAAATTGTTGCATGACTGCACTGATAAATTGTGAGAAGTTTACTGTTTGAACATTATCTGCCCCCGGTAAATCGTGAGAATTTACTGCTTGTGACTCACTTTCCATATCTTGCAACTCTATGTTACTGTCGGTTCCTACGGCTAGATTATTTAGGTTCTGTATTTCATTTACTGTTTCACTTGTTTGAGCAAGTGTAATTTAATTCTATGCTGCTTCATAGGATACGGAACTTGCAGTAGGCAAACTGTTTATGTTATCCATTCTATGAGACATGACCGTATCAATAGCAAAAAGTAATAAGATTTTTTTTTAAACTCGTCTCTACAATGTTTAGCTTGTATGTAATGTTATTCAAACAATGCATAGAGTTGATCTATTATTGACAATGTCTCTACACGCCATGTTGTCTCCACTGAGCTGTGTATCGGCCATTTTGCAGTAATTGTTGTCGTACTTTGAAAAAAACAAAAAATATACACTCAGCAGTAAAAATCACTTTTTAACTTTAGCAAAACTTCACTATATATCGTGAGTTCATGAAAGATTGTGCCAACAAACAGCCCAAGATGCTATGGGGCAATGTATCACAGGATGGCATTTGGCACCTTTATGTGTCAGAATATACACCTGCATTGCCATCAGAGAGTGGTATGCATTGTTGTGATGTGACAGGACACCCTTCACTGTGACACGTGTTTCATTTGACCTAAATTACAGCGATGTCACATCGTGTGACAAAAATGACCATTTCCTTGAGGGTGTTGCAGTTTCTTCTTTCAGCAGAGTAAATGGTATGCATTTCATTGTAACCTTTCTAGTTTAGTAAATAAATCACCTTCCTTGACAAGGATCTCAATATTTGCTTATTTTCTGTTTATTGTTGTTACTAAGTATATACTGCAGGTCAAAATTATTCGATCACCTATGAAAAAAGCTGTGCACTTTATTTTAATAGACAACTACACTCTTCAAACTAGATAGGCTAACAATACAAATATTTTCTCTCTCTCTGTCATTAAGTACCCTTCGTGCTAAGAACAGCTGCGCAGACTGTTGGCATTATGGAGATAATATTTTTGCAGAGATTACAGTCCCATGCATCTGTAATCCACAGATTTTCAACATTAGATGACCTCAGTTCTCTGATCGCCCTGCCGTGTTCATCCCAGTGGGTGAGGTGGAGCAGTGGTTAGCACACTGGACTCACATTCAGGAGGACAACGGTTCAAACCCATGTCCAGCCATCTTGATTTAGGTTTTCTGTTATATCACTAAATCGCTTCAGGCAAATGCCGTGATGGTTCTTGTGAAAGGGCAGAGTCGACTTCCCTAATCCAAGCTTGTGCTCCGTCTCTAATAACCTTGTTTTCAGTGGGACATTAGTGTTTAATCTCCCTCCCTCAAGTTCATCCCGTAAGTATTCGATGGGATTTAAGTGAGGTGGCTGACTTCACCAGACCATACTCTTCAGTTTCCCAAATTTCTTTCCTCTATTGACTTACTATTGGCACAATTTAGAAGTCTGTCTGAGATCATTGTCTTGCTGCAGATCAACCCACAACTAGTATGCCTCTTGGCAGATTGAACTGAATTGTTGATCAGTACTGACTTCATATGTTCTCCACAATGTCAATGAGTAAACATTCAGTGAAGGCTTACAAATTTAAAACTCGATTAATCCTTGGACCATTGCTGCGCTCTCCAGTTTTTACATTGCTGTGCCCATTGCAATCAGTTCAACTTCTCTCTATCCATCCATTTAAGTCATGGTCACACAAATGGCATTGCTCTGTTGAGACAAAGGTTGGAGCTTCTCACATATTGTTTAATTTATTATTAATTTTAGGTGCAGGAGGAGTCCTCACATTTACTCTGTACACATAGGAACTAATCTTTGCTTTACGGTGTTACTCAGGGTCTTCCAGATTGTCAAACACTTGAGCTGGCACCAGAGCAATGTATACACTACTGTAAGCTTGGTTAGGCCAAATTTTGTTCCTATAGCCTTTGTGATGCAGAGCTACAATTACAGCACTTTTTTCAATTCCGACCTCCTCCTTCCATCTTATTAGGATGCAATACAGCATGAACTTGAACAAGTATAGAAACTCACTTCTAGGTACACACAGTGTACAAAGGCAGCAAAAGAAATGAGACCTATTTAAATGGAACCCTCTTAGGTAAAGGCCACCAGTGTTGTGGAGACTCACCAGCACCTCTCTGGGTGAAGAATGAGCTTAGTTTTTGCATGTTTTACTATCAAAACAGGTTTATGGTGCAATACTCAAAGTTAAATCCCTGTTTTAACGCAAATCAATAGCTGCGACTGAAAACTTTTCTTCACTTTAGCATCTAAAATTCGCAGACAATGTGTGTGATCATCTGGACCACAGCCCTTGTACACCCAAAAAGATCAAAATGCATCTGACAGCAAGCCATCCGAGTCATTGGCACATCTCGAGGGCCAAAGTAGCATGTAAGTGGTTTTATAGTGATCCCAACATAAACTGCTTCTAAACCTCAGAAATTGAATTGTGTGATTGCAATTCAACCTTTGTAAGACATTAGAATGCATGCCACTTACTACTAGCACAGACATTCTGCTATTTTAAGTGTTCTCTCTGTCAAGGTAACTGTAACTGAATTGGCAGAGAAGTGACTAAACACAGGAATGACATTGAGTTGCTACAACAAAATCAGGGATCTTCTCTTTATAACAGTATCTAATTTTGTAATATGTTTCTGCTGTTGAATCGTGTTCCATCTGTGTATTACAGTGCCTATGTAGCACCAAAATGTTCCATCTTCAAAATTTGAATTCAGAATATTTTCATGTGCTTTTGGAAGGTGTGAAATGTCACAACTCGTATCCCTAGAAGTGTTGGTATTATAATTGCCAGCTCAGAGACATGGTTATTCATTACAAATGATGGGGGAAAAAGCCTCCAATTGAATAGAAAGCTGAAATATAAATGAGTAAGTGAACGTAGAATTGCTCATTGGATTACACTGTGTCTATTATTGTTATATTTCCAATTCTTAATTTTCTGCATTCAGTTACAGTTATCATTGTACAGCTTGCTACATTGAAGCATGGAAATCACCCCAAGACAGTTAAGATCACAGGGAACATGGGATTAGTGTCTTAACTGAAATGATTCCAAGCAAGCTACCCTGGGATTTGATTAATACTCAACAGTGTGTACTGCCGGGAGTATCTGACAAATTGTGCAGGGTCAGAAACACAAACATTTTACAGAAAAAGTACAAGATGTGGTGAACATTTTGTGTACAGTCTGGTATATTGAACTGCTATGGGTGAAACAGAGTACTGCACAAAGTAGAGGTGCTAGTTCTTGGAGTGCATTTACAGTAACCAGGATGAAATGTTTGTGGCTTTGCTTGCCTGTGTGAGAAGGACTGTTGCTAAAGAAAATATAATACATATATTGACTGAATTATAAAGGTAACTAATGATAATGGTGTTTCAGACATTCCAGACTACATCTTGGGTACAGTTACAAGAAATGTCAGGTGCTGTGAAAAATGGTATTGGCTGCTAAACATTTAAATGTAATGCTGTGGTAGTTTAGGATCAAGAAAGTGCCTTGAAAAAAATGTTTGTAAGTGGAAGTGACTGTAAATCATGTGGCAATAGCTGAAACAAATCTAAATAATTTTTAAGGTTCATATAGAAGATAACATGTTTAATAAACAATGCTGTTTTTAACAATAGTATAGTGAATACTATGCCTTATCTTACGAGAACATTAGAATAATATTTAAATACCTAAATGTGGGAGTTGTTATAGCCAGTAGTGTCTGCAACACATCAAACAGAGCTTTTCGTTAGCTACCATTGTACATTTCAGCACCATGTTAACAAGCCTGCCACTCCTATCATACCTTTATATAGGGTGTACATAAAGTCCAGGAACACTTTCAAGTAATTATTGCTCAGATATCATACATATTGCAATTTGAAGCAAACCTGTAAAAATCTTCCAAACAAACAGGGCACTGCTACATCATGTGGTAGAGGCAGTACACACACCAGATCTGTAATGTGTCCCCACAGAAAAAAAGTCACACGGAGTGAGATGTGGTGATTGGGGAACCATTTAGTGAAACACCTGTCCTCTTCTGTAGCAAGGCCGATCCATCGATGCAGCAGCTCTGTGTTCACACACCCACAAACTTCACGATGAAAATGGGTTGGAGCTCCATCCTGCTGAAAGATGAATGAAGGGTCCAGTTGCATTTGAGGTATCAGCCATTGCTGCAAGATATCAAAGTAGGAATATCCAGTAACAGTGCTCTCAGTGAAGAAGAATTGCCTGTGCTGTTTTTGGTATGACAAGGCACAAAAAAAAACATTCACTTCTGGGGACTCATGCTCAAATTCAATGCATTCGTGTGGATGCTTTGTACCCCCAGATATGACAATTATGCCTGTTCACTTTCCCATTAGTGTGAAAAATGGCTTCCCTGGTAAATATTATGTAATCAAAGCCATTACCATCCTCATTCAGTTTTTGCAACTCTGAACAAAACTCAAAATGCTTGTCTTTGTCATCATCATTGAGTTCCTGCACTAGCTCCAGTTTGAATGATTTCATTGACACCTTCTGTAGCAGGACTTTCCACTATGTCATTGGAGCTATTTTGAGATCATGGGATGCATGACGCACAGATTTTCTCGGACTCCTTATAGATGTCTCTCGTATGCACTCCTCATTCACTTCACTCACATTTTGGTAGAAAATCCGAAGAAATTCTGGTCGTATGTAAAGTACACAAGCGGCAAGACGCAGTCATACCTTCGCTGCGCAGTGCCGATGGTACTGTTATCGACGACTGTGCCGCTAAAGCGGAGTTATTGAACGCAGTTTTCCGAAATTCCTTCGCCAGGGAAGACAAATGGAATATTCCAAATTTGAAACACGAACACCTGCTAGAATGAGTTTCTTAGAAGTAGATACCTTAGGGGTTGCGAAGCAACTCAAATCGCTTGATACGGGCAAGTCTTCAGGTCCAGATTGTATACTGATTAGGTTCCTTTCAGATTACACTGATACTATAGCTCCCTACTTAGCACTCATATAAAACCGCTCGCTCACCGATAGATCTGTACCTACAGATTGGAAAATTGCGCAGGTCGCACCAGTGTTCAAGAAGGGTAGTAGGAGTAATCCATTTAACTACAGACCTATATCATTGACGTCGGTTGCAGTAGGGTTTTGGAGCATATACTGTGTTCAAACATTATGAATCACCTCGAAGGGAACGATCTATTGACACGTAATCAGCATGGCTTCAGAAAACATCGCTCTTGTGCAACACAGCTAGCTCTGTATTCGCACGAAGTAATGGCCGCTACAGACAGGGGATCTCAAGTTGATTCCGGAAAGCTTTTGACACCGTTCCTCATAAGCGACTTCTAATCAAGCTGCGGAGCTATGGGGTGTCGTCTCAGTTGTGCGACTGGATTCGTGATTTCCTGTCAGGAAGGTCGCAGTTCATAGTAATAGACGGCAAATCATCGAGTAAAACTGAAGTGATATTAGGTGTTCCCCAGGGAAGCGTCCTGGGACCTCTGCTGTTCCTGATCTATATAAATGACCTGGGTGACAATCTGAGCAGTTCTCTTAGACTGTTCGCAGATGATGCTGTAATTTACCATCTAGTAAGGTCATCCGAAGACCAGTATCAGTTGCAAAGCGATTTAGAAAAGATTGCTGTATGGTGTGTCAGGTGGCAGTTGACGCTAAATAACGAAAAGTGTGAGACGATCCACATGAGTTCCAAAATAAATCCGTTGGAATTCGATTACTCGATAAATACTGCAATTCAACTAAGTACCTGGGTGTTAAAATTACGAACAACTTCAGTTGGAAGGACCACATAGATAATATTGTCAGGAAGGCGAGCCAAAGGTTGCGTTTCATTGGCAGGACACTTAGTAGATGCAACAAGTCCACTAAAGAGGCAGCTTACACTACACTCGTTCGTCCTCTGTTAGAATATTGCTGCGCGGTGTGGGATCCTTGCCAGGTGGGATTGACGGAGGACATCGAGAGGGTGCAAAAAAGGGCAGCTCGTTTTGCATTATCGCGTTGTAGGGGAGAGAGTGTGGCAGATATGATACACGAGTTGGGATGGAAGTCATTACAGCATAGACGTTTTTCGGCGCGGCGAGACCTTTTTACCAAATTTCAGTCACCAACTTTCTCTTCCGAATGCGAAAATATTTTGTTGAGCCCAACCTACATAGGTAGGAATGATCATCAAAACAAAATAAGAGAAATCAGAGCTCGAACAGAAAGGTTTAGGTGTTCGTTTTTCCCGCTCGCTGTTCGGGAGTGGAATAGTAGAGAGATAGTATGATTGTGGTTCGATGAACCCTCTGCCAAGCACTTAAATGTGAATTGCAGAGTAGTCATGTAGATGTAGATGGGACGTCTGCTTCTCTTTCCCGGGCACAAGCAACCCATCGTAACAAATTTGTTGTGCCAGTGGTAAATGGCCTTCCTTGTTGGTGGCTCCTTACCACACTAGTTTTTTGTTGGACGCCAACACACAGAAAGCTCACTCCACACCTCAACACACCACATTTGTGACTATCCGCAAGTTACGAAACTACACTGTGGTGGTATACATTAAAAAAAAACTTTCAGTGTCTCTTTGAAATGACACATGTATGATAGCTGCACACTGTTTGATTCTTGTGCAATAAATAATTGAAAGTGTTCCTGGACTTTATGTACGCCTCATATTTTTTGATACATGGCAAAATCATGATATTCTCAACATTAGAAATGTTCATAATGTAACCATATGCATAAATTAATTTGCAAATGAATGTAAAATGACACATTCCTCATCATTATGATCCATAGAACATGTATCCTACTAACTAACTCGGATTAGATGACTGATGCATCACTATTAAATCATTTGCCTGTATTCTCTCCGTCGCCGAAAAGGGTATTATTAAGGGAGATAAGACTATTAGTTTGTTCTTTCAGTTGTCACTTGAAACTGAAAATAACATTGATATGAATGACCATCAAAACGAAAAGATACTTTATGGTTCCATGGACCTTTACAAGTCTCAACCAACTATGCAGTATACATGTAGACTGAAGAGATGAATGAAAATTTGAACCCAGATCCTCTGCTCACTGGGCAGATGCACGAACCACTACACCACCCTGGCACAGTGGCTCTGCACTGTTTGCCCCAGCATGCCTCCCTCCTCAGTCCACTTATTCCCCCAAAACACAAAGAGCACCACAGAGGTTGTCAAACTGTCATGGAATAGCACCTCAGTTTTGAATGAAATGGAACAATATAGTTTCATTTAATGAAAGCAGCTATACCTGGGTCTCAGGCAGGACCTCCTGTTTAGTTTGATTCTGAGGTACTATTCCAATACTGATGGACATGTTCCACACCCAGGAGGATACCCTCTTTTGTGGGTCTGTGGAATAAATAATTAATGTATCTAGTCTCAGAGCCCCTCCTCTTGTGGCAGTTTATTGTGTGTCACTGGAGCAACAAGGCATTGTGACTAAAAAGGACACACCATTCCCATTTTCTGGAATGGTTGCAAGGCAAATGCACGCCTATATTATGGGTAACAATCTGTTGAAGCATTAAAGAACACAGTTAACATTTCTTAATTGTGACACTCTTTGTAGACCAGAATTGTCTTCTCTAGGTCTCAACATGAATTTGCTGAAGGGTAATTGTCTGCAACTTTATCAGTAAAGGCAAAATAGATCTCTTAATTCACCTCAAAAGCACGGAGCAATAAATGAAATATTCGAAACTGTCATTCATTGGTTCTCAATAAATGGTCTAACACCCCATTTACAAAGAAAAGGCATCTTGTACAAAACTGAATAAGGAAAGACAAATCATCACTAATAATGAAGCATTACAGAAAAGAAATATGTGAAGGCTGATTGTTAAAATTACTTGGGGGTACATAGTGATGAGAACAAGAATTATAAAACTGAGTGCAGCAACATTTGCTATAAATGTGATTGCCATAAGTGTCAATGACAGCACTAGAAAATTTGACTTCCTTCTTTCATTGATGTCATATTTAGAAAGGGGGCCTCTGCTCCCTCCCACTACACACACACACAAATACACAGTGCCTATCCTCAAACTTCACATAGATAAAGAAATTAGGTAGCCTCGCAACACATACACTCTTACAAAGTTTGTTTTGAAGGATCAGCACAATTTGAAAATAATACTAGCATTCATAAATACAATACTAGGAGGAAAACAGTGGGACTTAATCTTGTTGTAGCACAGAAAGAAGCATATCATGCAGCCATAAAAATATTTGACCACCTCCCTTTAATTAACAAGGTGCTGGCTGATAATGAAAGTTGACAAGTGCTATTCCATAGATGAATTTCTGAGAAGGAAACAACAGGTTACCCACGAGCACTGATGTGCTGCTTCCTGGACTTGGGTAGGTGCGCCGGCCCCGGACTGAATCAGCCCAGCAGGTTAACAACGAGGGACGGCATGCCTGAATGTGGTTTTTAGGCAGTTTTCCATATCCCACATGGTAAATACGGGGCTGGTCCCCATGTACCACCTCAGTTACACAACTTACAGACATCTGAAAAACATTCGCACTATTTCATGGCTTACACTAGACGCAGAGAGCTAGGGTACATTACTTCTGTTCTGGGGGGTACATGATGGTGACACAAAGGGCATCTGGCAACAACTCTCTGTGACACTAACATTGCCAACTCTATAGTAACAGGGTCAACCCCGTGTTGAAGCGGGGCAAAGGCCCAAGCAAATGATGAGAAGGTGACATCCAAAAATGAACATATCTACTAAATGCAATTTATCACAGTCAACATGAAACTTATTTTGGGCATACATAAGAAGGAAAATAGCATACTGCAGTGTGAATGCCTTTTACTTTTAGGCCAAAAGGCAGTTCATATCTGTAAATCAAATCAAGAATGAAAATATTCATTACATGAACCATGAGCGATTTTCAAAACCAAAAATCTTCTTCTTTCTTTCAAAATAACTTACCTCTTACTGTATAATGCTTGTTATACCATATCATTTCACATATTTTTATAGTGTAGTATGTGATACCATAGAAAAAACTGTACTTCACAATGATTTGAAATGTTTCAGATCACCATGCCAGAATAAAATGACGTAACTGTGGCATTAACTATCTTTAGAAGTATTCTTTGACGTAAGTGTTACATGCAAACCAGAATAATTTTCTTAACAGTCACAGGCAACATGGAAATATCATCGGTGATGGTTGTGTTCCAACTTAGGTACTAGTGATTTCGGCAGGCTTCTTAAAAAATAGTTTACTGTAAACCATCAACATCTTTTTTTCCTATTATCTTAGACTGGATGGCTGAAAAGTACTTTTGCTTTTGTCCAAGGAAAGGGTTTTGTAGTGGTTCATCTGCTCTTTTACATCTAGTTGGGAATTTGTCTCAACATGAGTATGAGTGTTTCCCATAGCTTTGTACTTGTGTATGGAAGTGCATTTTATTTCACACATTTAATGTGAAATCCCTATCTAAGGACCTACAAGATGTACATTGGCGAGCAAGGTTTCTTAGCTGAGTCACTGATTGTAGATCTCATTGTATTCCTCTTTTGTTACAATTGTTGGCCTTTTTCTTAGAAGTTTTCCTATTCTATCAAAAGTGGAGTCAGTGCACAAGTAACTGTGTCCTTTTAATAATAGTAATTATTAGTGCTATGCAACATATTATGAGGGAACACAGAAGCACAAACAGTTGCTCTGCATTAGAGAAACAGTGTGACTGGAATGGAAATCACTCGACTGGATGTAATGGATTAGTTATCCTTCACACAAAATGTGTATGTGGACACACATGTATTTTCCTAGGCTTGTATCTCGGCAAATGTTTGATTTCACTTAAATTGTATGATTATCTAGGTTCTGCCTATCCTGTTTGTTTTGTTCCATTCTGTGTCTCATTTATTTTAAATTCCTGACATGCTTGCTTTTGCATGTAAGCTCCTCATATAAAATTTTGTTGAGGATTAAGACAGCAACAAAGTTCAGTACATAGTCAGCATGAACTAATGCTGTGCAATGGGAACCCCAGAAAAGCAGACGATAAAAGCTCTCAGGTTACAATTGCCTTCCTCAACTTCCAGAAAACACTTGGTGGGGGGGCAGGGTGCATGGTAAATGCTTGCTATGCCCTCATAATTCTTTATGCTACTTTTGATTTTTGGGTCATGACAAATGTTGACCATCTTGATGAGATCAGTCTCATTGACTGGGTGCACATTTGTCAAACATGGATTTCATGAGCTGGGGACTTGTTAACACGAACAGTCAATTACTACTCTAAGCTCTGGACATGCTTTTGCCTACCATCCAATGACACAGTAATGGAACACTGTACGTCATAGTGCATGGGATTTTGATCTTATTGGCTGAACTGTGAACATTGTAGGAGAAAAATAATTTTGAAAATGCACCGTTTGTCAATAAGGGTTGAGGGGAGTGAAACAATCATTACTGAGTAACTGCTATGGAATATGCTGTACTGGGGCAAGCAGGGTTCTGTTTGGGTGGGCCCCAAATAGGCTTGTGATTATCTCACTGTATAAATTTCCAGAGAGTTATTGGTTGACCCTACCACCCCATCAGCAAACAAACATTTAACAGTAAAAATGTGATAGTAACACAGTATCAGGAGAATTATTAAAGAATGTTGCACTAGTTACAGAACACAGATTTGAACCGTTGCCTCGTGACTCCCATTCATGTGTGTATCTTCTTCTGCTTCTACACAATGAGCACTGATCCAAAGGAATTGCTGAAGAAATGGTCTTGGATGGTTATTGATTCATTCAAGAGACATGCTTGAGGTACAGGGACTTCTGAAATTAAGTTACACAACAGGCACGGCACCCTTTCAGAAGAGTGGGCATGTTACCGATTTCCTGAGAGACAATTCTGCTGCAGTACGGACAACAGGTTCATCACATTGTGGGAGTGAAATGGCACTCCAAAGTTGAGGTACAAGGAACAGTAAGTTTCTTGTTAGCCAAACATATAAATTGCACACAAATTCGCCATGAAATTCTTGCAGTGTATGGTGCAATGCAATGTAGCATCCAGTCGTAGTGAAACAGTGCCAACAATTTGATGAAGACCATTCAGTCTTTCCAGCAAGTTCGGTGGATATCTGACAGGAAAGAGATTTTCCATCAAAGAGGAAATTCACACAGCAGTCCTCAAATGGTTCCATGACTGAGGCGCACATTTATATTTTCAAGAAACTGAATAGTTTGTGCGATGTTACAATTGTTGTTTACAGGTTTTAGTGACTGTAGTATCTGCATCACTTTGAATTGTATTGCAGCATACAGTAAAAGTTACTCAGTCTGCCATAGTAACGGGTAACTTTCTTTCTGAAGTCTCATACTTTCCTGCTGCTTTCACACCTTTCTTTGACAATCATCAGATGTCAGGTTACTCCTGGATGCATCAGTGAATGGAATCCTACTCTGCTGACTGAGTATCCATTCTGTGTTTTCCCGTACCCAACTCCACAGACGAATGCTTTGGGGGAGGGATGCTAGTGCTATCTGAGGCCACATTGATAATGTGGAGACTTGGATTCTGTCTTGACCATAGTTGCCTGATATCCCAGATATCTGGTTGGAAACCCAACTCCCAACTGTACTTTGTTGGGATATATAAAATTCCTGGTTACATAAAAATGGACAACATTATATAAAATGATGTGGTCTTCACTTCAAATTGCTCATTACCAATTTCTAATGAGGGGCAGTCTTGTATGAGTTACTGACTTAAACTCCTCCTTTTATTAACAGCGCTAAGTGGCCATACTTGACTCAATAGCCATTGTTTTCGAGTAGTGCATCAGCGGTCAATCGTGACAGTGCTTTTTAATTCTCTGCTGAAAAAATTGAATAGGGTTGGGCAGTTTCCTACCCCTGTGGCAGCCTTAGTCGTCATGATGATCTTATCAAAACATTCGAAAGAGAAATTGTGACGAAGGAAGCTGGGATAATTTTTACTTCCCCCTTGTTTTGCCATATGCCTCCTTCAAATTTGTTTCTTCACTTTCAACTAATTACCATTAACATATGTGAATTGTAATCTGCATTTTCATAAAAGAGAAAGGCAGCCCCCTCAGGTTGAATTTTGTCTGTGTAATTGATTTTCTAATTTATATTGAGTATTCCTAGTTAGTATCTTTTATTATAGGGCAAAATCAGTCATTTTTATGTAACTTTAATTCTGATGTTGACTTATAAATGGGAAGTTGTGCACTGGCCATACATAACTGTGTATTATTGGGAGGATGTGAAAAGTGAAAGTAGAAGACTGTGCATCTGTCGGCTACATCATTTACAGTAGACAGTACTGCACATCCAACCCCTATGTTTTCAGCCAGTATGTAGACACCGAGGACAACAAAGGAACAAAGTAGGCAAACCACAACAAAATGGCAGTTTACTTGCAGCACAGTCTAAACTATGTTGAAAAATGATTTGACTTTGAAGAAAGTGTCTACAGGACTTTCAAACCATTTTCACTGACAGTGAAACAGACCTCATTTTCAGAATATCTAGAAGTTATTTCTTGTAGATGGGGATTTGATGTTTGAAGAATATGTGCAGTTAAAGAACTTTCTCAAGGATGAAGAGAAGAACTTTTCAAGTTGAAATCTGATTAGTGGAAGGAATTTTTTTTCATTGTTATGAAAACTATGACAACTTTTCCATTTTGTTTCAGATGATGGTGAACACTTGGTGAGCTGAGAGGAACCTTTTCCCAGCAGCAACATTAGAAGCTGAAATAATAATAATAATAATAATGAAGATGGTTTAGTGATTTAGATGTCTCCAGTTTTATTGAGGAAGAAGAGAAGATTCTATGAAGGAGATTGAAAAGTGAGCAAAAATCTCAATAAGGTAAAAAAAAAACATTGAATTGTTGCCTGTGTGTGTTTAGTCTTGGTTTTTAAAAAATATCCCGATTTAGTTCAGAAAAAACTTGGTGACTGGGCTGTACTAATACAGCTGCCTTCTAAATGGGCAGTGCACAGCTCTTTTGCATTTTCTTGTGGGTGCCTATGAGCCACAACTCTTATGCTCTAAACAGGTTGTTGACTCCAGGCTACCTCTGGAAGATGGTTTGTCTCACAGTAGCGGTTCTTTGTTTGAATGATGTCACTGTGGTGTATGACAAATTGACAGGCAACTTACCATGCTGCTATACACTCACAATGCAGATAAGCCTGAAATGATCCTTCAGAGCATGTTTACAGACAACACAGTTGAAGATTTTAATGAATCTGTCTCACAGAGATTTCTGTTCAATAGTAGATTATGATAAATATTCTGGCCAACAAAGTATCTGATTCCATTAAATTTTCAGCTATGTTTTTTCAATAATTGCAAATCTGCTGTTCAAAAATTGAAGCCTTTTGGATTGATATTTTGTTTGAAATTTCATTCTGTTTCTTTGATGTTTGAGATTATAAATATCATGTGTTTCACATTTTCAAATTATTTGGTTATGAAAATGCCTCATAGCACTTCTGTATCAAATTGAAACTGTTATAATTTTTCATAACCACTAGAACAGTTCCTGAAGTTAATATTGTAAAAATGTACCTTTGATGCTTTGCACCCATGAGTTGAGTTGTGCTATCGTTGTTAACTTTCTCAATAGTTTTAGTGAGGTTACTGAATGAGAGTAGTTGTGTTGGGCCAGCCTTGGACTTGATGTCACATGGGACCAAGTGCAGTTTTATCTGTTGGACTGAGTAATGTGAACCCAGTGTATTTCATGAACTGTAATTTGCTTTTATACTTCTGCAACTTTGAAATAAGTGACTCTTTTTAGCCAGTTGCCAAAGCTTTAGAAATGTGGTGTTAGTTGTTGATTACATTTGGAGAATTGGGCTTAGCAAAAGCTACAATGTTGTTTCATCAGCAAGTCAAGATATTAACTGAAACTATATGACCTAGAGCCCACATGAATTGTACTTCTAAATATATTTGGATGGTGAGCTGAGCACAAAATACTTCAAATCTTGTCGATGATTGTTGATACTGTTTTCTAGGTTATGCAACAAATGTCATTGGAACTCTATCCTACAGTGTCATATCCCAACATTACACTTCAGACAGTTCTGACAAACAAATGTTACATCGTTTCAATATTTTCTTGTTGTTTGGAGTGAGTAACGGGACTCTTATAAGACACAGGAAGAGAGAAGAAATAAAGCTCTTGATATCAGAGGCAGGAAGGGTCTTGGAAGATAAGTTGAATGGAATGGAAGGAATAAAAATCAGAAATTTTTGACATTCCTACCTGGAATTCCTGTTGGTTGTTTTAAAAATGCTAAAATTCCACCAACCGACATATTGCCCCCTGCCAGTGGTGTGGTGTGATCTGATGTGATGCAACATGGAGGGGCAGCTGGTCAGCACACCTCTCTCCTGGGTATTTTTTTACTGTGGAACCACAACTACTTGGTCAAGCAGCACCTCACAAGACTGACTGCATTTTGTACCAGTCACCCCCCCACCCCCCCTCCCTCCCACCCAAGGAAAAATAGCTGGCAGTTAGTCGAATGGCACAGCTAAGGAGGCAGACAGTGGAATGGATAGTGTGTTAAAGAGCAGGTCTAAGATGAACGTAAGACAAGAATAATGGAATGTAGTCAAGTTCAATCAGGAGATGCGGAATGAATAACGAGGGATGATCAGCGAGTTTGCATTTGAAAGCTGTACGAGGAGGGGTCAAAAAGCTTCTACCCTAACAAATAAAGAGTGAAAGAAATTTCATAGTATCAATTTATTTGTATATATAATACCTGTGTACACTAATACACTTGGAGGCTGCTCAGATAACTTCTGCAAACCATTCAAGTAAAAGATCTTTGATTTCAATTGCAACAAAGCATCAGTCACTGCATCATCATCATCATCCTTTGAGGTATTTTTTTTCGGTTTGGGAAAAGGAAAAAGTCTGACACAGTCAGATCTGGAGAATATGGCAGGTGACACTTTGACACGTTCCACATCATTACAAAAGAATCGTGTTCATGATCCATGGAACAACTAATATAACTAACTAACTAGAATGGGAAGTTTTTCATTGTCCATTATACGAGGTTTGTCCGGAAAATACGTATAAAGGTTGAATAATGTCTTTATGTTACAGGTTGCAGTCACCATCAGGTGAGACTACTGCTGTAATCAATCAAATCAATGCTCAGTTCGAGTCAGAGCACTCTGCGTGAAGGTGGGAGTGTGCAGCAGCAGCTTGTGTTCTTAAAGACCGTGGATTGACAGAATGATTGCTGACGAGCTGTCAACCCTCAAAACAATTGTTCACAAAAACTTGAAATGGAGAAATTGTACCGAAGCTCTTGACACCAGAACAGAAAGCAAAGAGGGTTGAGTGCTGTAAGGATTGGTTGGAAGCAGAGGAACGAGGGTACTTTCTCAACCGAGTCATCACTGGAGACGTGTCCTGGTTTTAGAAATTCGATGTGGAGCTCGAAGCAAGGTATGGAAACTAGCAGGAGAGTCGCGAAAATCAAGGTCCAATGTGATGACAGTGTTGATTCTTGGAGCATTGTTCACAAGGAATTTGTCCCTCCCAGCCAGAGATAGAACGGAAATTTTTACGTTGAAGTTCTGACACATCTCGGAGCTCTTGTGGCAAGAGTTCGACCAGAGTTGGATCCTTCATCACAAGAATGCGCCCGCACACATGTCGCTCGTTGTGTTTTTGGCCCGAAGCTCAATCACCACCGGATTTAGTCCCGTGTCAGTTCTTCATGTTCCCAAAAATGCGTAATGGTGTGGCATTGGGAGATGTGGAAACGACATGGCAACTAAACAACATCACAACTGAAGACTTTCAGCAATGTTATCAACAGTGGAAATGGCGTTGGCAGAAGTGTATCACGTCTCAGGGTGAGCACTTTGAAGGAGACCATATTGTAATACCTGAATAATTGTAAAATAAAGTTATTATGCAACTTTTATATGTATTTTTCGGACAAACCTCACAGATTAGGAAATGAGACACTGAAGATAATAGAAGTGTTTTGTTATTTGGGTAACAAAATAATTGATTTTGGCTGACACAGAGGGGATATAAAATGCAGGCTGGACTGTATATCTGAGAAAGAGGAATATGTTAGGAGTGGATGTAAATGTTACGGAGTCTTTTCTGGAGGTATCTGTGTGAAGTGTAGCCTTGCTCCGAAACGAGATGTGAACAACAAGCAGTTGAAGCTAGAAAAGGATGGTATCTTTTGAAATGTGTTTCTAGGAAGAAATTTTGATGATTACGTGGATAAAACATAAGGTAAACTCTGTCCATCGGTACTGGCCGACCACCGTGTCATCGTTTACCAATGACGTCCAGCACACCACTATCCTGCCTGTGTCAGTTTTCTTGTCCTCGAGTTCCTCAGTTGGCATCACAAGGGTGAATGTACACTTTCCCAATCCTCTCACCCAGAAAAATCCCTGGCAGTACAGGGAATCTAAACCTGCGTCCTCGCCATGATAGGCAGCAGCAGTGAATACTAAGTTACAGAGGTAGTCAATAAGTGGATAGATGACTACTACTGGCACTCGACACCCTCTGCACTGCACCTAGAGGTGGCTAATGGAATAATTATGCAGTTGCAAATCAAATTACCAGGGACATAGTATTGAAAGAAATTTTCAGCACAACATGAGTAAAAGAAGGAACTGGTTGATAAGACATACCCTGATGCATCGAGGAATCATCAATTTGGTATTGGTGGGATTTGAGTGAGAGGAGGAAAAGCTGTTGAAGGGGAAATACAGTAAGCAGGTTCAAATAGATGTAGGCTTGCATAGAGAGCTGCATCAAACCAGTCTTTGGACTGAAGACCACAACAACAAAAACAGTTGGCTGTGTGTAGGAATTTTCTGTGGTCAGGAAAGCAATGAGAAATGATTTTCTGATTAAGAAAAGTGCAAACACTATACATCAATGTGGTGTAAAATGTTTCTTGAGCTGTTTATGAAGCCAGAGAAATCTTATATTAGTTCTTTTGGCATGAAAAACCTGTACACGATGATTAAACTACACCTACCCATGGGTTTTATGCAACTTGCAATGCCTACAAATGTCATGGGCAAGATTTTCATTTCTCTCACCCACTACATGCAAATTACTAGTCCTACATAAAAAAAATGAACAGGATCTTTTTGTGGGAAATTTAATGTAGTCATTTCTTTTTGGGAGGGGAGGGGATACATTTTTGCTAGAAGCCATAGTTTTTGTTAAATAATTCAAAAAGTACAAGACAGGCATTCAAATGCCTTTTTTCTTGAATGTCACAGAAAGTGTGGTGTCCAACAAAGTACAAAATGTAATGTAGTTAATTTTGATACAAAAAGGTTCTCTTCATTGTTTTTGCAGGACTAACAGTGTGCATGTAGGGAGGAGAGGAGAGAAGATTAAAATCATGGGTGTGGTTCTTGAAGATGTTGCAGGTTCCATAAAACTTTATGGCAGGGGCAGCTGAATAACCCTGTGTATGATCCAGAAGATTCCACCACATGGCTGCTGACAGAAAATAGGTGGTTCATATTGGCTTTGCGTATCCCCATTACGTGACTGCTGTAAAGAAGAGGATGTGGGGTGTTCTCTGTCAACTTTTACACCCACATTGGTATGCCAAGAATGTAAGTACCATTGTGGGAAAGGACTCATGAAAACATTTCTTCAGACCGTAACAGCCACCACTGTTCAGACATTTGTCATAGCAGTAATCCAACTTTTCTATGCCCTTTTCATAGAAAGATAATACCATTTAAGACCTCCAATACTGATCACACTTGCTTACATCATCATAGGTGTTCAAGCACCTTCATCCTGACTGATGATGAAGTAAAAGTGGTAGTCCGGAGATGTGAGATCAGCACTGATTGGCAGGTGGTCTCACTGTTCCCAACTGAATTGTTTAGTAAGGTTTTCAGTGCCACCAGCAGAAATGAAGCATCATAATGATTCGATTGAGAGTTTTGCATCTTTTGTTTTGAATAGTGTGATGGAGTTCTCTCGGTGTTTTCCAGTATCATACCGCTTTCATGGTTTCAGCTCTCAGAAGGAACTCAACAAGCAGAATGCCTTGTTGGTCGTAGAATCCATTTGACCTGACTTTTTGCACTTGCAACTTCATTATGATTTCTTTTTTGGGGGTGGTGGAGGATTGTCGGACTGTCAGTTCCTTCACTCCATAGATTGTTGATTTTATTTTGGAGTGTCATGAAGACCCCAAGTTTCATCACCAGTCACGATTCTATTTAAGAACTCATCTTCCTTATCACTGTATTCAGTGCTGAAATGTCAAAACTCTGCCAAGGCACATAATTTTGTAAGCATTTTTCAAACGAAATTCACAAAAATTTAAGCAATTTATGACTGAGTCATGCAAAACAGTTTTTGAAATACATTCTTATTGTGAACCATGTGTTTTCTCACCCATATCATCAGTGACAACAGAAGGCTGTCCAACACATGCTTCGTCATGAGTGTTTCTTCAACTGTCTCATCCACTTTCTCACCGTAAATGTCTACAAGTTGATGAATTTCAGCTGGCTTAATGTTCTGTGTGTTGGAACTAAACATAACAGAGCACACGTCACAGTCACTGGGCTCATTGGTTGTCCTAAAGATTTTGACTGATCACTAACAAATATAAATACCACAAAATTGAGCTGCAGTGACAAGACAATGAACCAGAGAAATGTGTGAACCTACAACACAAGTGCTGCAGTGGCAGTAGAATGATTTGGCAATTACTTTCAGGATGCACCTCATACTTAGGACTTCAATGGAAGTGCCTGTCACCTTTTAATGTAAATTTTTGCTTATGATGGAAACTATGTTTAAGCAGTGTGTGTGTGTGTGGCAAGGGGGGTAATTAACAGTTGAACTATCTTTGTTTTGTTTATCTCTCTCTAGTCATGACAGGTAATGTGAATCAAGGACAAAGGTACTTTCTGAGTTACCTTAGTCAAGCTCCAACCCTTCTGTCCTGTACAGCTACTTGCTTTTATCCTGGGGTTGTTACTCTCTGGTCAGCAGGTGCTCCTAAAAAAATTGCATACATTGTGTACAAAAATCTACATTCACAAAGAATTTGTGGGGTCAGAGATGTTAGTAATGCTCAAGATATGGTGTGACTATTGGTATAGGGGCAATTCAGAAAATATCGCCTGTCTACATTATGGCACAACTGGAATATGCTTGCTCAAATAGTGACAATGCATTCAGCTGAACTGGTAACCAGTGCTTCATATACCAACTTCGTCTCCCCCTATAAAAAAAGAAATTTAGAGGCAGTCACATAAAAAAAAGCTTCTTTTCCTCTCCTAAACACTCGAAAATTGTGTGTATGTAGTTTGTTTTCATATACAGGGTGTATTAAAAGAGCTGTCACCATTACCTACACTGCTTGCATGGTGTTAATTTGCACACAGATTTCTGGTTGTTCCACTGGAAAGCTTACCAAGACATTTACAGCATAAAACCGATACCTGCTTGTATTTTAAAAAATGTACACAGCTCTGTAGAATTACCATGACTTTCATGCAGTACAACATTTTTAACCTCTGGGATTTGCTACGAAGTAATTACTCGATGCCATACGAAAAAACGAAACAGCCTCACTGCTAATATTTCTCACATACATAATAGGTGATGGGAACAATGGAACCAACAAAATTAAGAAGACCATTAGCATTTTTTTTTTTAAATTCATCTATCTTTTACAGTAAATTTCAGCCATAAATGTTTTGTAGGCACATTACAACATTAACAAACACTGCATTATAAATATAATTTGGGACTTCAGTGTGCAACTATATACATGACCATTTTTATTACTTAAGGGTTAATTTTATCAACTTACAGAAACAGTTAGGTTAAGAAACATTTAATCATGCCGATGGTCACCTGTTATCTCCCTGCAGTCTGTCACTGCTACATAGTGTTGAACCATAAGCTAGGTGGAAGACTCACTGGACGAAAAATTGTTATAACTACCCACATACATTGGTGAAAAGCAGTTCTGCTGGTCTCAAAATACTTTATTGTGCGCTTCTGTTCCAAATGACAACTTCACAGCTACAGTAATTTCACCAATAAGGTGGGCTACAAATAGGTTGTAATATTCTGACCTGAGTAGCTCTTCAGCAAATAGAGCTACATAATATGTGCTACTGTTTTTACATGACCACTAATGATAGTCATGTTTACAATAGAAACAATAATTAGGCCCAATACATTTAAAATTGTATGCCTACAGCCAGAATTTACTACTTGTTGAAAATGAAAATTCATCAAAATACTTGCAGTACACACTGAAATACCTTGCTGCAATAAAGCTAAATCTCCTAACCAAAGGCAGTTGTACATTGTTGTGGGGACCTAGAATAGCTAGTAAATGTAACTAAATAATATCTGTATTCATTTGAGTTTGTTTCACCAAGATCCAGATTATGTTGTCACTTATGTCCCCTTGTTCTCACATTAACCTATTAGTTTTCAATTTTTGCCAATTGATACAAGACAGACTTATAACTCCTTCATGTTCACTGTTATTGGCAATAACTTTATTAGCTCTGATGACAATACAAAACTCGATAAACAAGTCAATGCAATCTGTGCCAGCACTTACCTCTTTCAAATTTTGTTTACATTCAGTGCTATTCATTTTGTTCTAAGGCTTGTGTTTAGTATAAATAACCAATGGTGCATCTGTAAGCCATACCAGTTCCAATATTAAAACTGCCTCAATTTGATCCCATAGATTGCCACTTTACTGATGTGGCATTTAATAAATTAAGAAGAGCATCTCTCTTGAAATATTTACAAACTGAATACTGCTGAACAAGACGTACGTACATTTTCACACAGGTATACAATTGAAAACGTTGACAGATGCTCCAAAAATTTCTTTTGCAACCGGAATACTGAAACATGTTCTAGGAACTACTTTAAAATGTTAAAATTCTACACTGGAAGACACTCTGTTTCATTTTTATATTACTGCAGAAGGGCAGGAGCAAGGTAAGGTACTTTCAGGTTCCAGTACTGACCATGGTCTTACTGTCATCCAGTTAGAAACATTCACACAATGTTAGTCACAGCAGAAGCACTTCCACTACAATGGTTGTGACAAGTATGCTCCTAAACCCTATTGTTCTCATTTACTTTTTTGTGGTTTACATTGTTCGCTGATAAACAATGGCATCCTAGCAGACACTGTAGAAATAAACTTCTTTGGACCAAATACATGTTAAATGTTTATTAGTATTTCTGTCACAACAATAGAAGGTAAGTAAGGTTGCTCCACACCGAAATTATAAAATTTTTTACTGCCAACAACAGTTGTTCTGCTCCAAAATCAAACTAAATTTTCAGGTCTTCTGTGTGGTCTGCAAGTTCCTTTATGTTGGGAGCATACGTTTTACTTAATAGACAAGTTTTATAAGAAAAAACTAAAAGGAAATGGAATGAGAAATTAGAATGTGTGAGAATCACTCTAATTAGCCCAGTGGCTATATAATCTTGGTGGTGCACGGAACTGGGTTCTCAAGGCTGAGAAGAGAGAGAGAGAAATGAAGTGAGCTGTTTATGTTCCTTTGAAAGATCTACTGACACTAGGAAGGATTATGTATGCCAATCAAGGACTATTTAAGACCATGACAGTTGGTCCTCTTCACTAGGGGTGCGAGAGAACAAACCACCTCTTCACCACAGAAGAAAGGGAAAAATATTGTGAACTGCTATGCCAGATAGACAAATGTGTAAATTCATCAACTGAACACATAACAGGTATTGACTAGTAATAAGTTTTGCCAAAGCCAGTTGTCATTGGTTAGGTCAATACATGCCTAAGATGTCATTTTTCATGAGTAACACTGTGTGAACAAAGAACAGCTCTCAAGCATACTAAACATCAATGACCCACTGCCAGCTGGAATAACAAAGTTTCTTTATGGACCACATTTTGATCACTTGGCAGAAGCAATCTCTAGTTTATAGTGGGCTGTAATGATATCAAGCATAATATCTCACATCACCTCATAACTTTGGCATTCTGCTGTTTTTAGGGCAGTGCTTAACATATCAAAGAAGTTCGCCAAGATATGGCACCGTTTTTTTATAATACCTGCCACTCTGCTTGTGTCATGTTAATGGAAACTGACAATCATAGCACCCACAATGGTTCAATTTTCACTTTCACAAAAAGAAAACCAGACTGTCTGTGGGTTTGGTGTTCAGCAGGGGGCAAAACCTTGTTTGTGGTCTGGCTGCAAGACTCAAAAGCATTCTAATGCCCGTGCTTACATCACTGGGTTTTGAGGTCCTGAAAAAAACACACACACACACACTTAAATCACTAGAAACTGCTGTCAGGTAGAACCACTGTACTCAATAACAACCAGAATCATTTCTATAAGTATCGCATATGAGTGCAGCTTATGGAAACTATATGGACATGAGTTCAAAATCCCTTTCTTATCTGCAGGAATTTACACTAGATTACCACACAACAGCTGTAGGGACCTAGAATAAGTTAATTCATTGAGAATACGAGAAATTGCGACACTCTCATTTCATTATTTTCAACAGAACAACCAAAGGAAATAGAAAATCTAGCTGAAGAAATTAATAAATTACACCACAAAATTCAATTCACTTCATGTCACTGTAGGAATGAAACATTAACAAAGCTTTTTATATAAAATTCTGAAATTTCCAGGAAGCCAACAATTACCAGGGTTACCATCCATATCAATATAAAAATGTGTTCTTCAGAAGAATGTTTAATCACATGCGTAAAGGTCCAATGGATACAAGTTAAAGATAAAAAGAAACACAAATTGTAAAATCAGCTGCCTCCAGTTATGAATACATTCCTGCTGTAATACATAAATTAAACCAACCAGTTTCTGGACAACCACCCACAAACAGGAAGACCATCTTTGTAATAATCTGACCTTCCTCAAGGAAGATTTCATGCCAACCTCTTCAAGTTGTATGACATGAAAATAAGCTTCTTCACAAGCAACACAATACTGAAAGCACTAAGCAAGAATATCACAAGTCAGGTATGTCCAAACTTTGGCAATAAACAAACTGGTAGAAGCACAGGGATGCACTCCGTCTTAACATCCAGAACAAATCCAACTTTGCAGAATGAGTTACTGGGCAAGAATTGTGGCAAACAGTGTAGAAAAGAACCAGGCAAGAAATCTGACTTTCTTGAAGGAACTGAAATATCTTTCAACACAGATACAGCACCAGTCTACTTGCTCAATGACAAATCTTGCCTTCACAACTATGAAGACTTTCTATTTCAAAAATAATTAAATAAAAAAAACCTGCCCCCCTATCTCTCTTTACATCTTACCTACATTGATATCACTATAAATAATCTTGCATGATATATCTAAGCCTTCTACTCTTGTTTTTAAAAGTAAACTTCATCTACATAGCAAGAGCTGCAAATATTGGAACTTAACTCTATTATTGGGCATTCATGTTCAGTTTTGATTAAAGTATTTACCCACACACTTTTATTGTCTCTGAGCAAAGTATGTTATATCTTCATAACACGCATCAGTTGTACAGTGCTGGCTAAGTTTAGTAATCGATTGTGCCTCATGGGCATGACTATTGTCTGAAGTAGTGATGGAAGGAATTGACACTGTGAATGCTGCATAGAGGGCTATGTGAGTATCTTTTCTGAGCAGCACATTGCAAATCATACCAGATAAGCTCAATGTTCAAATCTGGGGAGTTTAGTGGCCAGTGGAAGTGTTTAAATTTAGAAGAGTGTTCCAGGAGCCACTTTGTAGCAATTCTGGACCTGCCAACTGTATCATTGTCCTGCTGGAATTGACCGAGTCCATCGGAATTCCCAATGGACAGGATGCTTATGTATGTGTCACCTTTCAGGGTCATACCTACCCATATACTCCAACTGCATGCCTCCTACATCATTACAGAGCCTCCACCAGCTACAACTGTCCCCTACTGACATGCAGTGTCCATAGATTCAAGAGGTTGTCTCCATGCCTGTACGTGTCCAACTGCACGACACAGTTTGAAATGAGACTTGTCCGACAAGGCAATACATTTCCACTCATCAACAGTCAAATATCGGTGTTGATGGACCCAGGTGAGGCATAAAAATTGGTGTCGTTCAGTCATCAAGGGTACACAAGTGGACCTTCAGCTATGAAAGTTCATATCGTTGATGGTTCACACTCTGACACTTGTCCATGGCCCAACATTGAAATATGCAGCAATTTGCAGAAGGGTTGCACTTCTTCACTTTGAATGATTCTCTTCAGTTGTTGGTCCTGTTTTTGCAGGATCTTTCTTCGGCTGCAACGATGTCGGAGATCTTATGTTTTACTAGATTCCGGATATTCACTGAATGCTCATGAAAATAACCACTTCATTCTTACGTTGGAGATGCTTTGTCCCATTGCTCATATGCCAACTATAACACCACATTCAAATTCACGTAAATCTTGATAAGCTGCCATTGTAGCAGCACTAAGCAATCTAGCATCTGTGCCAGAAAAATGTTATCTTATATAGGCATTGCCGACTGCAGTGCCATAATCTGTATGTTTACAAATCCCTGTATTTGAATACGTATGCCAAAGCCAGTTTTGTTGGCAATTCAGAGTATATACATATCCTGTGAGAAGATAATGATATGTTAAAAAATCCACATACTGTGATGGAAGAGGTCCATGGTATTCTGGGACCATTTTATCCTCAGAAAAAAAAATACCTCTTACCTTGATATGCTCAGGCTGTTACTATGACTGGCTGACTCCCGAGACACAGTCTTTTTCCAGCAATATGGTGCACTGTGGCAGATGTTGCGGAACAGGTGTTACGAGGTATGCTGAAATGGCAGGGGTGGTCCTATTCCCTGGTGTTCTAGGCCAACAGGCATTGGAAACTTGGGCTTGTTTCTATGAGCATATACCAAGGACAGAGTCTAACAAGCAGCTGTCAACCACATCAAAAATTAAATGAACAAAATCATTACTGTCCTTGCCACAGGTGATGCAGATATAATGTGCTGAATGTGGATCGATCCTGATAACAGACTGGAAATTGTGCCCACTACCACTGGTGCACACATGTTGAAATTGATTAAACTGCATAAAACTTTGTGACAATACCTTAGGTCTAATTTGTTTGCATGCTGTTACACAACATAAGTGTTCTGTAACTTTTGAGACACTCTGTTTATCCTCTGCCCATTGCAGGTTAAAAACCTTATTGTGCTGTCAGAGCCCTTGATATGTTCTCAGAAAGAGGCTAAACCACCACACATTTCAAGTCACCTGCTGTCCAGATTATGTGGTGTTTGCTCCACTGACAACATATACATTTTTATGCCTCAATAGTCTTCTGCAAGGGTCCCACTGCATGCAACTTGCCATCACAATATTTGGTTGAAAACTAGTAGACATGGGTCTGCAGTGATTCCTGTTGTGTTTGAGACTGACTGTCAATGGCAACTTACAATGTTCATCTCGATGACTAACTACGAGTTAGGATCTTAATGTGGCCACATTGTGTGGTACAACATTCCTTGTAGACAAGCATTTGGGAGAGAATAATCCCATATGAGGAGGATTGAGGAAAGAGCATGTAAAAGGCACATTATAAAATATGTGATGAGGGGAGGCAAATAACGTGGAGTAGCATCTATCGACCCACTTCACTGAGTGGTCAGCATATCTGACTGCCATGCAGTTCATTTCCAGTCATGTCGCACCTTCTCTCTGCTCAGGGAGTGGGTGATATGTTGTCCTTATTATTGATTCATCATCGCCAGCATGAAAGTCACCCACCGTGGTGTCAACAGAAAAGACCTGCAACTTGTCAGCCAAATTTACCCAGCAAGTGACTCCCAGGTATCAATGTCCATATGACCACTTCATTCCACCTAGAGCATTAGAAAGGGAAACGTACTAAAGAGGAACAGTGACCAAATATGCTAAATGTGTTGGGCTATAAACAAACAAGGATACTATTTCAAAATTTAAAAGCTTTTGTCTACCTTGGTCACCAAAGTCTGAACATTATGGCTTTTCCTTAGAAACATACAGTGATCAGAAGTGCAAAGTAGCAACCGAAAAGATATCTTATCAGTGTACTATCAGATATGAGGCTCCTCTGAAATTGTCTATGGAGGTTTTTTACTTTCTCCTACATAAAGGGTGAGATGAACTCCACTGATAAATTCAGGTGGTGGTTCAAAGGTGTTTTATGAGTATTTTGGTACAATGGACCTTGGTCTCCTGTGGCTCACTGCAAAGTAATAATGTAATTATGATTTATTTAGTTTGTTACCTTCATTTCTTCTGAAAATACACGTTAATGTGACTACCCGTCAAGACCTCGAATAACCTCTTTTTGCAGTGCACACCGTTGCGAGACATGCAGGAAGAGATTCATGGAAATGATCATATGGCATTAATGACTGGCAGACCCCATCCAGGCTCGATCAGTTGCCTACTGCAATTCTTTTCATTTTATGCTGCTTTTGAGACATGCTTGTTCATGACAAGAACAACACAATGCCCACTTTCCAAGGACACAAAAATCCCTTATCAAACTGGGCTCCCCCACGTGGCTGTGAGGTTCTGTATTAACAGGGGTGTGGAGCCATTACGATTTCATTGCCAAGTCCAGGTGTTCTACGTTTCTCATGTGAGGATCCACGGACAATACACCCTGGCAGGGGGGTTCCCACAGATTCTCAGTTGGTTTAAATCCGAGGACTTTGGTGGTTAGAGGCATGTGATAAACTCGTCCTGTTGCTGTTTGAACCACACATGTACCCTGCGAGCTGTGTTGCATTGTACTGCTGGTAAATGTCACTATGCTGAATAAAAACAAACTGTGTGTGCGGGTGGACACGGCCCTCGAGGACAGACGGATACATCTGTTAATCCTTTGTGCCTCCCAGAATATCATCACCACCCAGGGAATGCCACAGACTCCCTCCCCTGTCGTGCCCCATTCTGACAGTTGTTGCAGTGTGTTTTGCTTTCAGACATTTAACAATGTGCATTCCAATAGCCATCTGTCATTTGAAATGCCTCTCAGTTCATCTGGGTGGTCAGTTGTTTAACAGATGCACGTCTCTGCAGCTGACATTCACCCCTGTCATCTGTGGCCCACGACTACACCACAGTATCCTCGGCACCAATTCTGAATAGCGCCATTTTGCTGAGCTTAGTATACTTTAACCACACTGACATGCAAACAGTTTACAGACTTAGTCATTCCCAAATGCTTCCACCCTTTCCCCAAAAGCCAATGACAGTGCACATTTTGTCTCCTCCTTATAGTGACAACTGCACTGTTTTCTGTGGCTCCCAACATGCTTTGTATACCCTTCACTGCTAGTGGTTACTGCATGTCGATTTTGATTGCTGGCAGTGGTCACATTAATATTATGGACCAGACCCTGTATCTACACAATAAAGAAAAAAAACCAGTGTAGCATATCAACTGTATTTTGTCAAAAAATATGCAAGTTTTTTTCACAGAAATGGAAAATTTCTAAATTCGTTCCCCTGTTGAAAAAGAGTGATAATCTTGAAACAGAAAACTGCAGACCTGTCTCACTTCTCCCAACTTTCTCTAAGGTTTTGGCGATACTAATCAAATATAGAGTGACACATTATCTTAATTATGGAATCTGATAAACAGTAATCAGCATGGATTTCTAGCTGGGAGTAGTACCGAAACAGCTGTACTGGAAGAAACCCAAAAGAAATAATTAGTAAATTGGGAGAGGGAAAAAGTGTTGTCAGGATAAATCTAGAGCTGTCAAAAGCCTTTGACACTGTTGACCACAGCATACTTTTGGAAAAGCTTGAAGCTATAGGTATCAGAGGACCGGAACAAAAAGTGGCTTGAGTAGTATCTGGAAAAGAGGATGACGGTGGTTGGAATTACAGCACCAAAAGAAGTGTATTAGGCCCCTTGCTGTTCCCCATTTACATTAATTTTATTCATGTGCCAGAGAGAAAAGCTAGAATCAAGTTGTTTTGCTGAAGATACTAGTTTAATTGTTTGTTTTATGAAGCAGTCATTGCACACTATTGTGGACCATGTCCTACAAGATACACAAAAATGGCTCAGTGCAAACAAGCTAACACTGAATGCAAAAAAAAAAAAAAAAAAAAAAAAAAAAAACTAATTATGTGCAATATGGAAGAATAAGTGAACATGACGACCTACATCTCACTATGGAGGGAAACAACTTGAAAGAGTTCAGTGAGCAAAATTCCTGGGTATGCACATTGATGAGAAGGTAAACTGGAAGGACCATGTGGTGAGCTTAGCACTAAAACCCAATTCGGCATGTTTTGTACTTGGAATAATTTCAAGAGTTTGTAGTAATGACTGTACCAGATTAGTATATTTTGGCTATTTACAGTCAATTGAGGCCTATGGGATAGTATCCTTGAGGAAAAACAAATTGTTGTTTAAATGAGATTTTCAAATTACAAAAACACCCTATTCAGATAATGACCCAGAGCCCACATCAAACACGTCGTAGGCCCCTTTTTAAAGCATTGGAAATTTTTGCAATTCCATCATTATACATTCTGAAATGTCTGTCGGTGTTCAAACAAAATCACGACAAAATGAAAAACCAATACAGATTACCATACACGGCAATGTAAAGATCTCCACTTACAGGCTGTAATAAGGGACCCAAAGTGAGAAACATGTATGTAAACAAGGCATCAAACTTTTTAATGCACTACCAAAACATATCAAAGAGCTGGAAAATTAGGATAAATTTAAAACTGTTATAAAGAACCACATGCTTGACAAATGCTATTACAGCATAAGTGAATAGCTGTGCGCAAATGTATAAGGATTTAATTTCATGTGATGAACGAAATTTCATCAATGAATATGTCTGGCAAGCCCATAAGAAGATCAATAACCACATGCTTAACAAATGTCACTACAGTATAAGTGAATAGCTCTGCTCAACTGTACAAAAATATATGATGTGACAAATGAAATCACAACATCAAGGAATAGGTCTGTAAAGCACATAATTTCTTGTGTCATAAAAACAGTTATTTGTTGTATATTGTATTAAAAATGAGATAAATTAATATGAATACAGCACAAATTTGATCATTGGGATTTTGTGGTCTTAAGTCCTGATACTGGTTTGATGCAGCTCTCCATGCTACTCTATCCTGTGCAAGCTGCTTCATCTCCTAGTACCTACTGCAACCTACATCCTGCTGAATCTGTTTACTGTATTCATCTCTTGGTCTTCCTCTACGTTTTTACCTTCCCTGCAGCCCTCCAATACTAAATTGGTGATGTCTGAGAACATGTCCTACCAACCGATCCCTTCTTCTACTCAAGTTGTCCCACAAACTCGCCTTCTCCCGAATCGTATCCAATACCTCCTCATTAGTTATATGATCTACCCATCTAATCTTCAGCATTCTTCTGTAGCACCACATTTCGAAACCTTCTATTCTCTTATTGTCCATGTTTCACTTCCATACCAGGCTACACTCCATACAAATACTTTCAGAAACGACTTCCTGACACACAAATCTATACTCGATGTGAACAAATTTCTCTTCTTCAGAAACGCTTTCCTTGCCATTGCCAGTCTACATTTTATATCCTCTCTACTTCTCATCAGTTATTTTGCTCCCCAAATAGCAAAACTCATTTACTACTTTAAGTGTCTCATTTCCTAATATAATTCCCTCAGTATCACCTGACTTAATTCGACTACATTCCATTATCCTTGTTTTGCTTTTGTTGATGTTCACCTTATATCCTCCTTTCAAGACACTATTCATTCCGTTCAACTGCTCTTCCAGGTCCTTTGCTGTCTCTGACAGAATTACCACGTCACTGGTGAACCTCAAAGTTTTTATTTCTTCTCCGTGGATTTTAATACCTACTCCGAACTTTTCTTTTGTTTCTATTACTGCTTGCACAATATACAGATTGAATAACATCGGGGAGAGGCTACAACCCTGTCTCATTCCCTTCCCAACCACTGCTTCCCTTTCATGTCCCTTGACTCTTATAACTGCCATCTTGTTTCTGTACAAACTGTAAATAGCCTTTCGCTCACTGTATTTTACCCCTGCCACCTTTAGAATTTGAAAGAGAGTATTCCAGTCAACATTGTCAAAAGATTTCTCTAAGTCTACAAATGTTAGAAACGTAGGTTTGCCTTTCCTTAATCTACTTTATAAGGTAAGTCGTAGGGTCAGTATTGCCTCATGTGTTCCAATATTTCTACAGAATCCAAACTGATCTTCCCCGAGGTTGGCTTCTACCATTTTTTCCATTCATCTGTAAAGAATTTGCGTTAGTACTTTGCAGCTGTGACTTATTAAACTTATAGTTTGGTAATTTTCTCATCTGTCAACGCTTGCTCTCTTTGGGATTGGAATTATTATACTCTTCTTGAGGTCTGAGGGTATTTCGCCTGTCTCATACAACTTGCTCACCAGATGGTAGAGGTTTGTCAGGACTGGCTCTCCCAAGGCTGTCAGTAGTTCTAATGGAAGGTTCTCGACTCAGGTCTTTCACTGCTCTATCAAACTCTTCATGCAGTATCATATCTCCCATTTCATCTTCATCTACATCCTCTTCCATTTCCACAATATTGTCCTCAAGTACATCACCCTTGTATAGACCCTCTATATACTCCTTCCAACTTTCAGCTTTCCCTTCTTTGCTTAGAACTGAGTTTCCATCTGAGCTCTTGATATTCATACAAGTGGTTCTCTTTAATTTTCCTGTAGGCAGTATCTATATTACCTCTGGTGAGACAAGCCTCTACATCCTTACATTTGTCCTTTACCCATCCCTGCTTAGCCATTTTGCACGTCCTGTCGTTCTCATTTTTGAGACATTTGTATACCCTTTTGCCTGCTTCATTTACTGCATTTTTATATTTTCTCCTTTCATCAGTTAGGTTCAATATCTCTTCTGTTACCCAAGGATTTCTAGCAGCCCTCATCTTTTTTCCTACTTTATCCTCTGCTGCCTTCACTACTTCGTTCCTCAAAGCTACCCATTCTTCTTCTACTGTATTACTTCCACCCATTCCTGTCATTTGTTCCCTTATGGTCTCCTTGAAGCTCTGTACAACCACTGGTTCTTTCAGTTTATCCAGGTCCCATCTCCTTAAATTCCCACCTTTTTGCAGTTTCTTCAGTTTTAATCTACAGGTCATAACCAATAGATTGTGTCCAGAGTCCACATTTGCCCCTGGAAATGTCTTACAATTTAAAACCTGTTTTCTAAATCTCTGTCTTACCATTATATAATTTGAAATATTGCAGTATCTCCAGGTCTCTTCCACATATACAACCTTCTTTCATGATTCTTGAACCCAGTGTTAATCATAGCTAAGTTATGATCTGTGCAAAATTCTACCAGATGGCTTCCTCTTTCATTTCTTCCCCCCCAATCCATATTCACCTACCACGTTTCCTTATTTCCATTTTCCTACTACCGAATTGCAGTCACCAATGACTATTAAATTTTCGTCTCCTTTCACTATCTCAATAATTTCTTTTACTTCATCAAACATTTCTTCGTCATCTGCAGAGCTAGTTGGCATATAAAGTTCTACTACTGTGGTAGGCGTGGGCTTCGTGTCTATCTTGGCCACAATAATGCGTTTACTATGCTGTTTGTAGTAGCTTACCCACACTCCTATTTTTTTATTCATTATTTAACCTACTCCTGGTTACCCCTAATTGATTTTGTGTTTATAACCCTGTAGTCACCTGACCAAAAGTCTTGTTCCTCCTGCCACCGAACTTCACCAATTCCCACTATATCTTACTTTAACTTATCCATTTCCCTTTTTAAATTTTCTAACCTACCTGCCCGATTAAGGGATATGAAATTCCACGCTCCGTTCCGTAGAACGTCAGTTTTCTTTCTCCTGATAACGACATCCTACTGAGTAGAGCTCGCCCAGAGATCCGAATGGGGGATTATTTTACCCCCGAAATGTTTTACCGAAGTGGACGCCATCTCATTTAACCATACAGTAAATGTGCATGCCCTCGGGAAAAATTTCTACCATAGTTTCCCCTCGCTTTCAGCCATTCGCAGTACCAGCACAGCAGGGCCGTTTCGGTTCGTGTTACAAGGCCAGATCAGTCAATCATCCATAATGTTGCCCTGCAACTACTAAAAAGGATGCTGCCCCTCTTTAGGAACCACACGTTTGTCTGGCCTCTCAACAGATACTCCTCCGTTTTGGTTGCCCTATGGTACGTCTATCTGTATCACTGAGGCAAGCAAGCCTCCCCACCAACGGCAAGGTCCATGGTTCAATGGGATGATGATAAATAAAAGTTGCGAGTGGATGAGTGTGTTATGCATTGCAAGGCAAAACACAGCCAACTGGGCACGGTATAGCAAGAGCCAACGCTGCAGCACACTACTGGAACAGAAACCTTTCATCATTTTCCACTATGGAAGTGTTTAGAGAACGTGAGCTTAAGTCCTAAACGAACATAGTGTGGATGTGTAAGCCCTCAGCCTTCGTGCACTAAATTCTTCTCATCTCAGTACCACAGCCATCGCCATCGGCGTAACCGTGGAATGCAGTAAGGGGTTGGCTGTTCGACAACAAGAAGCGGCAGCCTGCCCTGAGTTACAAGGGGCTAGCGGAAATTCGCGGGGATAGTCAGCTGCACTGTTTTGCTGCTTTACCTACAACTCAGACTATTGTGGTCGTGACATTTCTTATACCTATTAAGTGTTGCAACAATGTATTTGTATGATTTCAGCTGTTACAACTGCGACTCTTTGGCATCACGGTAATAGGGTACGGTATTTTTTCGCCTGTTTAACTGCACAGTTTTATTTTTCGCTATCGATTTGCTGTAGTACCTTAGAACATATTCTGAGGTCAAACAGAACGACCTCAACGCGCGCCAGCATGAATTTTGAGAATATAGATCATGCGAAACCCAATTCACTTAAAAAGCACAGTTGTCCTGGTGAGTGAAATGCGTTTCGGAAATCAGTAAACACCGTTTTCCCCTGTCTGCCTTGATCTCTGGTATTCAGACTGTCGTTCGAGTCGGGTTGCACGTAGTCGATGTTTTCGGAATCCATGCTGCTTAGCAGGGGGGAGCTCATTCAGTCTGAGGTAACTCGTTACGCCTGAGTTCAGAATTATAAATTTTCTGCTTGACCAAGATTTCGTGCCACCGTGAAGACCAGCCTAGACTTCAGGGTGGCTCTAATGCCACTCTTGATTCCTTGTGGATGGCTTGGAAGTTAATGCTGATAATCTCTGAGAACTGTACACAGTCGTATGCGTGAATACAAGGTGCGCTGATAAAAAGTAAAACATTTATTAACAGTCGGCTGCTACTTGGATAATCAGCACGTGATTACCGACGCAAAAGGTAACACAGAGTTTGACAGTAGGAGTACAAAAAATATCTCGTGACCAAAGACGTAAGCGTAGTTATGGCGATTAGCTTCTTAAAAGTTTACACAAGTACAGATGGAAATTGTGCTCGAATATGTGATACAAATAAAGCAATATACTGATGTGAGTTGGGCGTTTTACTGCTCTGTAACTGGCAACAGGATCGCGTTTACGTGTATGTTATCTGGGCATCACAACCAATTAAAATAAATCCCCCCCCCCCCACATAAGTATAAAAAGGCAAATGTCGGGCTTGGTAGTCTAGCGATAATGAGCGTGCAGGAACAGTAGAAGTCGTGAGTTCGAATCTCGGTGCCTTTCTTTTTTTGTATTTTTAAGTGCAGTGTGCCATGTTTTTGGCTAAATATACCACTTAATCTTTTACCCTTGTTTTCGTCTGTCTGTTGCAGATCCTTTGCTTCAGGAACGGGGAGATGTATCAAGTTGAAATTTTTTTCACATACTGAGGTCGTGTTCCCTTCACGGTGTAAAATATACAGACCTAGAGGGCACTTTCTGTTGACCTACACTAATGAAAATTAGCAAGGAGCAAGGTTTTACAGTACACGTAAAGGAAAAATCCGAAAACTGGGAATTTGTTATTATATCACACGGAAATTGTTATCCAACATCGAACTTCAAATTACAACATCAGTAGTTCTGCGTTCATGTTGACTGGTTCCCAATACTAAACGTCAAATATCGCGCAAGGAATGGCAGTATTGTGTTTCGGAATGTAGCCGTCATCAGATATCCATATGCGATTACTGCATCTGCATATGTCGTTCAAAGTTGCATGTGAAGCAGAACAGACACAGTTAGCCTCAATGCAGAACTTCTAATTACTCTAATAACAGTAATACTTAAATATCTGCAACATTTCGCGGTCCTGTCACCAACTGTATAAACATTAATTTTAATAATGAACAGTCTCAGTTGCACCGTTTATCTAGAATTTACCTGTGTTTCAGTCGGGATAACCCAACCTTCTTCACAATAACAGTATCTACTGTCTGTCCATAGTGGACATCGCCAAGTTAATACTACTAATTCATAAACTATCGCCAGACTGTAAAACTTATCTGGCACTGCATCGGCCCCACTTCGCGACCGCGATACGGCAGCCACGAGTGCTGTACTGGATCTCCACTATGAACACACAGTAAACATTGTTATTCTGAAGAAGGTTGAGTTATCCCTACTGAAACCTGGGTAAATTCTAGGTAAGCGATGCAACAGAGGCTGTTCATTATTAAAATAATAATACTGGTCGCCTGCTTCCTGCATGACTTTGTCACATTTATACTATTAAAATGAAAACATTCTCGAAAATCTTTTAATCCGTGGGATCGGTATCTTGCCAGGATCAATGTCGATAACGGGTGAAAATAGTCGAGATTCTCTATTCCCGGAACGTATGAACTGTCTACGTACATAATTAAGTTTGTATAACATCCTCAGCGAGCGAGTCCATTTTTTGTATATTATGCAATGTACCTTTTTTCTCTTTTGAAAATGTGTCTTAATGACGTGTAAGATTTTGCAGTTCATGGATGACTGACATGCAATGATTCAAACCCATTACATTCTTATGCCTTGTCTTAAATAACAATGCTGCAATGAGACTGAAAAATGAAACCTATTACAGGGTTGCCACAACTTTCCCCCAAGTGAAAGACCTAAATTGAAAAAAAAAAAATGTAATGACCTCTGTGTTTCTGAACGTGTGAACAAAAATCTTAAGTACTAACATCAAAATGTTGTGTAATGAACTGCTTGTAGATGGAGAAAGGAAGCCCAATGGTAGATATGTTTAATTAAGATCACTGATTTTATTTTCATAAAGCGAAACCCATTTGGTGACGGAAATATGCATTTTCTTGGAGTTGCGAGACACATTCCTGAAAGCAGTGATGGTATTTAAAATAATCTCAGAAAAAAGTAGGCCTCTCGAAATAAATGTACAAGGTGGGCAAGAGGTGTGTCAACCAACTCTGTAGGTGACTGCTAATAAAATTATGCTTCTATGTTCGTAATTGTCGGTTATTACTCACTGAGTTATGTCTATTATCTACAGGTATTGTGTGATTTTTTTTTCTTTCAATAAATACATGACTTCATAGTGTACAAACTGCCTGCGATTGCCACAATTTTTTTTTCTTATCGTCCATTCTTTCAAATATATAAACTACTTTCGAAGTGCCAAAATATACTATAATAAATAAATTTTGTATCAAACGCCGCACTGTACAATATACTTGCTGTGAGACAGTCACGATTCCCGAAATACATCGCCTGGGGCCGAGGAGGGGCACCACAGTCCTAGGTCCATGGTAGTACCCGCACATTAGTGGCAAACTATGGGCTTTGGATCGGCAGGCCCGATCCGTTAGAGAGACCCACAGAAATGGCCTGCAATTTTTGCCCGCCACGAAAGTCCATTCATGTGACCAGCCATTCACATGTCACAGTCACCACGTCGATGAAATGATACCGCGGCGATAACACACGCAACGGGTAACTCGAGCAAATACTCTGAGCGTAGTCAGCAACTCACCGTAAGGATGATCGCTCAGGCACATAGAAAAGACCATCAAACTCTATAACTAAATTTCTGGCTGCAGCCTTTGTCAGAAAACGAAAGTTGTTGTGACTTTTTTTTACCGCCAGTTCATTTGTCCAGTTGCGGAAGCTGTCAGGCGCTGACGCCACGCTGCAACACACCACTGCCAGGCGGGCTGCATCGAGCACAGCCCCTGTAAATCAGCAAATGCACAGTCCAGCGAGCTAAGAAAGTTGCAACTCGGTCTGCAGAGGTCCTTCGTGCATACGAGACACTAGAACAGGTGGTGCACACAACCGCGACAGTATCAGTGCTGCTGCGGACCTTTCGCTGCATCCACTGTGACTCGTGCGGCCACTGGAGTGTAAGTGTGCCTCCCGGGCAGTCCTGTCGTAGCCGACAATTGGTGCCCAGCATCGCCTCCGACTGCACGCCGCCTTCGCTTCCTGTCCACAGTGTTAGCTATACAGACGGCGCTTCTACGAAATCGGCAAAAAATTAGATACACCATTTAAAGAATATTATGTTTTTGAAGAAAACTACACTGTCAAAAATTCCCTTTAACTAACAGCTAAAATTAAAAACTTTTCCATTTCTGATGATGGTAATTCCGTATCCTTTAACGTAATTAATTTACTTGCTAACATTCACATTTATGAGACTATTAAAATTACTGATGAGAATCTTCTCCAACACAAAAACCTAATGTACAAGAAATTAAAGATGTCATTAGGTTATTACTTCTGATACTCTCCTACAACTATTTCCAGTTTAACGCTGAAATTTTTTTTACGACCTTAAGCCTTTGCCGTGCCCATTTGTATAACAAGTACGCTTGCCAACAGTTTTGTTAAACATCACAAAAGGCAGTACTGTAAGAAATTGGTGTGACCTGAGCAATTTTCCAGTCTTTAGGTACGGATCTTTCTGTGAGCGGTTGTATATAATTACTAAACATGGAGCTATTGTATCAGCACACTCAGAGGAACTTGACTGGTATACAATCTGGAACGGAAACCTTGCCTTTAATAAGTGATTTAAGGTGCTTTGCTACACCGAGGATATGCACTTTCTGTTGACTGGGCTTCGGGAATGCTTACTTCGTATTCTTTGCTGAAGGAGTTTCGGAAAACCACGTTTCTTAACTCTACTTTAGTGGCACTGTCATCAGTGACTCCACTGTTACTTTCGCCCAGTGAAGGTACTGATTGCGTCTTGACACTGGTGTACTCTATGCATGACCAGAATCTCTTTGGGTTTTTCGCCAGATTTCGAAACAGAGTTTTGTTGCGGAAATTATCAAGAGCATCTCGCACTGTAGTAACCGCTATATTTAGAACTTCTGCAAAACATTGCCAGTCTTGCGGATTTTGGATTCTTTTAGATTTGGCATGCTTTTTCGTTACTTCTGCAACAGCGATTTCACCCGTTTTGTCCATGGGGGATCAGTACCATCACTTATTAATTGATGTGGTATATATATCTCTCAATTGCAATCGATACTATTTCTCTGAAATCATTCCACATCTTTTCTACGCTTACATGATCAGATCGGAAGGAGTGGAGGCTGTTTCCTTAAAAATCGTTAAGAGCATTGTCAGCTTTTTTTAAACAGATGTACTTTAAGTTTCTTTTTGATGGTTGTAGGTGTTACAGTATTCAGTGTACAGGCAACTGACTTGTGGTCGCTAATCCCTGTATTCGTCATGATACTACCTATTCATCCAGGAATATTTGCTGCTAAGAGGTCAAGTACGCCTTCGCAATCATTTATGCTTCGAGTGGGCTCACGAACTAATTGTTCAAAATAATGTTTTTAGAAAGCATTCAGTACAATTTCGGCTGACGTTTTATGCGTACCGCCGCCTTTAAAGGTATAAATTTTCCAGCATATCGAGGATAGATCGAAATCAACACCGACTATAATTGTGGGAGTGGGGTACCGATTTGAAATGAGACTCACGTTTTCTTTGAACTGTTCAGCAACTATATCCTCTCAGTCGGGGTCGGTAAAACGATCCAGTTTAGTCCGATTGACAAGTATAGCCTCTACCCATAGTGTTTCGCAGGAACTATCTACTTTAGTTTCACTACAAGGTAAACTACTTCTGACAGCAATAAATACTCCAGCACCAACTATGTTTAATCTATCCCTTCTGAACGTTGTTAGGTCGTTTGAAAAAATTTCGGCTTAACTTATTTCCGGCTTTAGCCAGCTTTCCGTACCTATAACTGTTTGAGCTTCAGTGCTTTCTATTAGGGCCTGGAGCTCTGGTTCTTTCCCAACACAGCTACGATAATTTACAACACCGATCGTTTCTACAACCACCTTACTGTGTGTTACCTGCCCCCTTTTAGACAGACGCCATTTCTATGTTTTCCTGAGACCCTCTAACCTAAAAATGCACCCCAGCCGCCCCCACTACCCGTGTAGTGGACTCCTGACCTATTAAGCGGAATCCGGAAACCCACCACACTATTGCTCAAGTCAAGGAATCTGAGGCCTACACAGTCACGTAACCGCCTGAGCCTATTATTCATACCTTCCACTCGGCTCTGCACCGAAGGACCACAGTCGGTTCTGTCGATGATGGTGCAGATTATGAGCTCCGCCTTAAACTCGCTTAACCATATCCGCTAAACAAAAGGAGAGAGAATCTCCAACAATCCAAAGCGACACACGCCATTGGCACCGAGTTGGGCCACCACCTGCAGTTGGGTGCACCCTGTACTCTTCATGGCATCCGGAAGCACTCTTTACAAATCAGGACTGACTCCCCCACCTTGTGCACACTGCCGTCGTTCCCCTCCTTGGCAGCCATGTTACTAAGGCGGCCAATTACGCGCCTATTATTGGAGTTCCGAACTACCAGCAAACTCACCTTCTGTGAACACACAGAATTTGCGTTCCAAGAAGCTTCCTCTGGAGGCCCTACGATCGGCCCCTCGCAAAGTCTTTCGCTGCCTGCCATACTTTGGAATGATCTCTCACTCGACCACAGGTGAGGGATCAACCTCAGCGCAGCAGACCAACATAAATGTAGGATAATGACATCACTGCTGCTCGAAGATCTGCAGTCAGAGAAGACAACTCCAAATGCAAGGGGAAAAGACACAAGATTGCTGTAAGTAAATATCAGAAACTTATTTATTATAAAGAACATTCCTAGATGTTGAAAGCGACCGAAATTGTTAATTCTACTTACGATGTTTTAAAAGAATGAACTTATATGGTAAAATGAACCAAGTCTGCTTTTCTTCATGGTTACGTGACGTTACGTATATATCTGTTTTGTATTTTTATTCGTCAATGCCTTCCGTTTAAGCTCACTCAAGCTAAACAGGTCTCTGCTGCCAAGTCATTATCAATTGTCATTGATGAAGGGTGAAAGCAAAGGAAAGAGTATTCATTTTCTTTTCCCTCATGGCGGATTTAGGGAGTTGGGATGCATGGCAAAAGCGCATTCTTACGCGACTTTGGTAAAAATAAAAGTACTTTTATACCGTAACAGCGTTGTGTACGTTGATTATGACTCTATGATCATACTGATATACTAAAAAGGACAACCAAACCAGCATCTACTGCAACGTGGATAGTAGTACGAAAAGATTTGTTTTTACTTTTTAGACATTACTCCTGACTAGAAAATTCGAAGCGCAAAGGACCGTTACAATCGAGTCTGCACAATTCGAAGTTCGAATAATTAATTCTATTTAACTCGACTTTACTCTAGATGAAATCAGGAAAAATCGAAATAAAATTTTTATTTTCTTTTTACTAACGTATTTCCAGTTTTCTTACATGTTTTTTGCTTTAGTATTTGAAAAGGAAGGTACACACAAATGTTCGAAAATACATAAATTCAGCTTCATTCATTTTTCAATGCTGAATCAACTGTCACGAATGGTTGCTTTTTGTCAATTAAGTTTCTCATAAAGGACCTTATGTCTTTGGAGCTAGCTTGTCACTCCTTATTTGTATCTGAGACTTCTGTTCCCAGACTAACCGTAAATGTCTTAGCGTTCCGTAAAGCTATAACCTCCGACATATACCTTTTGTACCCTGCATTGAGTAAGGCAATACCATAAACTTTCGCCTCGCCCGGTCTGCTTGCTCCCGCTTTTTAATACTTATGAGCAACATTATCTTTCCGCTCGATGATCGTTTGCAGCTTGGATGGTGGAATCCCGAAACAATTCGTTACCTGCTACTTCTCGTTGCATTCCACAGCGTCGAAACTCGTTTCTGTTTTACGAATGTCGGAAACTTCCTGGAAAATATCCTAAAGTGAAAAACGTCTACTTTCTCCGTGGTAGAAGTTCCTTGTGTGACAAAATGGCGTCAGATTTGAATCACTATTAATTACGAGACTGACAGTGCGCAAACAAAGGTTAAGTCCACGTGGTTGTCACTTATTGCCTGTATTGGCATATGCGGGTCATCTTTATGTAAAGTTATAAACTGGTGTAGCTGTAAGATAGGATTCTCATTTGTGTGTCATTGCGATGAACAGCTTAGGGAGCGCCGCTAGGAGTAACAGAAAATAAAAATATTCGCCGGTATATAAACGAAAATCTATATTGAGTTTAAACCTACGACACAAAGGGAGAGTTCGTCTCAGGACTTGTAAATATGCTCTAAATTACAGAAAACGCGAGAAAAGCCCTCCCAGAAGCCTAAATAGGGCAGCGCTGAGAGAAGGCGACAGCTCCCTCAGAGTCGGAAAAAAAGGAAGAAATTGCGCAACGCGATAACGTACTCAAAGGCTATATCGTACCCCAGCCACTGAAAAGTCCAAAATTGTGAGTGTGAACACTGTAATAAAGATATTGATAACTTAATTTCATATTAATATGAAACACATGTTACGATTTTATCCCGACGTTTTCACGAAAAATGTACGGCGCAGACCTGAACTGCACACACAGAAATTTATTTGCAACGGATTAATAATATGCTGTGGTATTTCGTGCATTGTTAAAACAACTGATGAAACAGACAGAATTATCTGGTGTAAGCTAGGCGTTGACTTGTAATTATAGAATGTCTGCGGGTCGTTTTGATATGACAGTCGCCTCGATTAGTGAAGAAGTTGCTTCGGTTTTCTCGAGGCATTTGGGAACAGGTTGAAACAAACGATTAACAACCGTCGACTGCATACAGTCGCAAAGGCTGATTTCAAATGTCTTTGGTAACTGTAAAGCTACTTCACCTGGGTAGGGGGGACAGCTACTAGTCGGAGGTAAACACTTCCTCCTCACAGCGTTCTAATGTTGCCGGCTACACTATGCCACTCAGCGTCCGATGTAAACACAGCCGACAACAGGAAGTGTGACAGGTCTACCAGACCGAGTTCAGAGCAGGAAACGGCCGGGGTCCCCGGTGGTCTAGTGGTAAGGGGGTCTGGAACGTTCCAGCGCCTCGGCTGGGGCTATTCGCCCCAGCCGGGCCGGGGTTCAATCCCCGGCCGGCGCTGGAATTTTCAGATTTCCGAACACTAGCCTCCACCTCTGCCCTGGCATGTGGCGCATGCCGGGCACCCCCGTGGGGTCCGTGCTTCGGATCCCACGTGGAGCTCACTCCCACACTACAAAATATACCTCATTATGCTGCTGCAATCACTTATTTTAAATTTTAATACGCACACTTTCTTCACCAGACCACATCCACATATATTTTCCAGGTACTTTCTACATAAGACATCTCACTGTCGCAAGAAACTGCATAGTATCATGAACATTTGTAGGATTGCAACAATGAAATGAAATCCTCACTAAAAAAACTAATAAGTTTTATTTTCCTTTTTGTGCTAAATGCTGCTAAGATAAATACCAAAACAGCTTTCATTTTCTTGTAGGTAATTATGAAAGTAAGTTTGGCTATAATACTGAATAAATTATCTCAATGTCAAAGAAATGCAAAATATTATATCAATACCATCACACAAGATATTTTCAGGTGTCTCAGTCTGCCTTTTCTTTTTAGTATCCTGATTGATTATACGATAATAAATAAATTCTGTATCAGAAATCGTTTCGTAACAGTTCACACTCAGTGCCATTTATAAGTGAATATTGTCAGTAATTGTAGTTTCAAAACGAACACAGGCCTTTTTTTCAAATGATTCAAGTGTCAAAATGAGATTAAGATAGGATACAGGTCACTAATGAGATAAACTCTTTGTTTGTATGATACAGGATAATTCTCCTGGTCTTATGTCAGCTGAATGCTAAATTAAACAGTTAACATTTAAAAAAATGAATTTTACTGACAGGTCTACATGTCTCATATAATATTTCTGTTGGTAGTTTCATGACAACCTCTAAGGCTCAGCTTTATATAAAAGTACCTTGCAGGTCAGAAAAGAAATTTTATTACTACCTCTACAGATTCAGTTGGTCTATTGTTGTTGTACTATTGTTGCATTGCGAGAGAGAGACTGCTACTATAGCTGTTTTCTTTTGCTATTAAATTCCGTGCCATATCTCCATTCTAAATGCTAAAAGGCGTGGATAAAACTTTTAGCAATACTATTTCCTTTTCACCACATCGCTGCTAGGTGTCGCTACTGGTCCCTCATACAGTCAGTTGTCTGTAGCGCAGGGCTTCGCTACCAGAGGGCTCTAGCGGAGCTGGCGACGACTCACTCTGCCGGGATTTGCTGCTTCACTCCTGAACGAGTACGCCAGCTGAGATACCCGCTAAATCCTCACACTAAACGAGAAGCGTAATAGCACCAATACCAAATAAGGCAACTCGTGGTCAGTGCGAATATTTTCAAACCACCACTATGATAACTCCTAGCTGAAAATACTGATACAAACTATTTGCGGAGGAATGGAGCACCTTACAGAAGCTGATTTAGAGGAAAATCAATTTGGAGGGAACAGCACCTATATTTATAACATCTTTCGATACAGAAAAAACTTTTGACGATGTTGACCAGAATATACAGTTTGAATTTAAGATGGAACCAGGAATAAAATATAGCGAGAGAAACATTACTTAGAACTCCACCAGAAATGAGACAGAGGCTGTACAAGTCGAAGGACATAAAAGTAAGGCAATACGTGAGAAGTGAGTGAGACAGCGTTCTAGTCCATTGCCTGATGTTATTCATTCTATATGCACGGTGTTTCACACTACTCGTGACTATACAGGGGATTTAACTGATCAAGTTTTACATAGGAATCTACTTCTGAAAACGTCATCTTGCGATGCTACAGAACGTCAAAGTTATAGGAACCGGCAACTACAAAAATAGATGGATCCCATGAAGATGTTACAAACTTTCTAAGATGATGCAGATGGATAAATGCGTACATTTGTGATTATGTCCTTGCACCGGAAAATTATAACAGAAAACCTTTCTGTTACCTCTGACAGTATGTAACGTTATCGTTGTTGCTAGGATGTAGGACAGGAAACTTGCAGAGGCGGTGGTATGGAACGAAAGAAGAAAACAATGTGCAGTACACATAGGCTGTAAGATGCATACATCATGAACCATGAGCACTTGTTCATCATCGCTTGCGTGAAAGCCATCTCCACTATTGAACAAGTGCTTACAGCTCCAGAATTATGCAGTTTAGAGTTCCATGTTTACTGCACTTTTTTTCTTGTTTCGGTCTATACTGCCGCCTCTGAACTTTGCCTACCCTACAATCCTAGCAACAACAGTACCAGTACATGTATTCCACTGTCAGAGGCAGGATAACGATTTTCACTTACAACTTTAGACACGTTTGTTTCCGGTACAGGGGCCCTTACCTCAAATCGATACATTTGTCTGTTTCCATCATACTAGGAAGTTTGTAACACAATCACGGATCATCTTGCATATACATACATTTACCGGAGCTGGCGCCTGTGACTTTGATGCTCCACAGCGTCGGTGGGTGACGTTTGCAGGCATGAGTTTCTATGTAAAACTGCAAGCTCTAGAAGTGTTGTGGCTCAGTGGTCTGAAGAAGATGATTCTTGCGAGGAAGGAAATATATTTGAAGATGCAAGTAGTGAAGAATTAGCCAATGAACCTGCAGATGTGAATATTGAGGCAGATGGCAGTCCTTCCGATAATATTACTTCATCAGAGTCTGAAAATGGAGCACCACCACAAAAAGGTATAGAAGACCACACATACATTAGTCGGAATGGAGCGATTTGGAAATTAGATCCTCCTGCAACTTTTCGTACGCCTGTCCATAACATCGTAAAGAAGGCATCTAGTCCAGCCCTTGGTTTGAATACCTGTAAACCTAAGGATGCCTGGGACTATTTCATCTCCAAGGAAATGATCATCTGCACAAATATTGAAGGCAGAAGAGTGGCTGCTTTACGTGGAAAAACGTTTTGCTTGCTGGAATGGTGGGTTTTCTTGGTCTTTTACTGCTTTCTGGTGATGAGAAGACTTGGGATGTCCTTATTAGAGAATTATTCTAGGATGAAAAGGAAAATCCTACATAGAAGGCTACCTTGTCAGTAAATAGATTCGAGGATATAAGGAGAATGATTAGATTTGATGACAGGCGTACCCGTGAAGCTCGATCTGCAGATGATGCAGCAGTTCGCTATGTATGTGAACTATTTCTTGATAAGTGTAGAAATAGAATGAATCCCAATCATTCGCTCACAGTTGACGAACAGCTAGTCCTAATCCGTGGAAGATGCAGCTTCACCCAGTATATGCCCTCTGAACCAGCCAAGTGCGGCATAAAAATATTTTTGTTATGTGATCATATGCTTTAGAGGGAACTGTTTACACGAGAAGGAAGCCCCATGAATTTATTCAGAAAAATCTTGGATTGAATGTAGTGAAAGATCTTGCTAAAAGCATTCAATGATCATCAAAAAATATTACCGTTGACAACTTCTTTACTAGTGTGCTTCAGAAGCAAATTACAGTGGTGGGAACAATCAAACAAAATAAACCAGAAATTCCTAATGAGATGAAACCATCTGTCTCAAGAGCAATTCATTCCTCTTTGTTTGCATTTATAGGTGTCATTACAATGATGAGTTATCTTCCCAATAAGAAGAAGTCTATAGTTCTCATTAGCACAATGCAATACGACAGAAACATTGATGAAACTCATGCAAAAAAGAAACCAGATGCAATAAACTTCTATAACTCTACGAAGGGTGGAGTAGATAAATGGACCAGAATATTCGTTATTACACTTGCAAGAGACAAACGAGAAGATGTCCATTTGCATTATGGATGAATATGATGGACATCGCAGCAATGACCACTGAAATTTTATTTTCCGCCCAACATCTGACATACCATAGTGGAAGAAGCAATAAAAGGCGTTTGTTCCTAAGAGGTTTAGCAGAGGAAATGGTAAGACCTCTAATGGAACTTCATATTCAGATCCCTAATCTTCCAAAGAAAATCGTTGATGATTTGCGAAGATGTCATATTGCCGAACCAACTACATGTTTCAGGAAAAAGAAGAAGATGCAATTATTGTCCATATAAGAAACACAGGAAAAGTGCTATGACATGCATTAAGTGCAAACCCAACATTTGTAAGGAACATAGTGGCGTTCTTTGTGCTTCTTGTTTGTCACATGTTGGAAACTAAGAAAGATGCAATTTTATGTGAACAATGAATAATAACTTTTTATAAAAATATTGCCTATATACATAATACTGTGAATAATGAGCATGTTTTAATTGAAGAAATTGGTTGTAATAAGTGTTTTAAAATGTAAACTGCAAGTTATAAGTGAATTAATAAAATAATTTGTATATGTTGTTTGTAAAGGAAAGTAACTAATAAAAATTCACTCTTAGAGTTTTATATAAAAAATTTTAATCAGGCCCACCAGATCCTGTCACTGTATCTTAGGAATCTTGCAATATGACAAAAAATTTGACAGAACGAAATTTAACTCCAAAGAATGAATATGTGGAAAGAGGAAAATTTTAAATTAGGTCAGGGCCTTGGAGGCCCTGCATATGCATTCACGTTTGTTTTCGGCACCATGCATCCTAGCGTTAAGAGAAACAGAATGTTTGCATAAAGGCAAACCGCCGGGCTGTCCCCGAGTGAATGATACAGACGTCGAACGCATCCGCCACAGTTTCACGAGGGGTCCGCAGAAATCCGTTCGCCGTGCAGCTCGACAGCTCAGCACGCCAGCTCAGCACGCCCCCGATGTCCGTCTGGCGTCTATGCGTCGACGTTTCTGCATCAAACAACATTAAATTCAGCTACTGCGAGCTGTTCGTGAGGGTGCTAACATCGTGTGAAGTTCCGTAATTTCACTCTTGGCAAGGTGGAGCATTGCTGTTTTCTCCCACAGTTAGTGTTTAGTGACGAGGCAACACTCCATTTACACGGAGAGGTGAACTGTCATAATGTGACAATATGAGGTACGGGACAACCACAAGAAGTTGTACAACATAAAATATACTCTCCTAAATTTAATATTTGTATTATGTATTCCTATTTTTTGTCTGCATCCTAGATATTTATAGGCATCTGATTATTCCAGCGCTTCTATGCAGTCGCTGTGGTTATCCAATATGTAATCTTCTTGTTTAGTGTGTTTTCCCTTGCCTATGCTATTTTTCTTACATTTGTCTGTTCCAAAAGCCATATTTATATAATTGCTGAATACTTATGTTATCTTCAGTAATTGGTTGAGTTGTTGATTTGTTGCTGCCAGTAGTTTTAGATCATCCATGTGTGGGTATGTTCCAGTAATATTGTATCCATAATTTGTATTATTTAGCATGTTGGATAGTGGGTTCAGAGCAAGGCAGAACCAGAAAGGACTTAATGAGTCTCCTTAGTATATTCGACGCTTAATCTGTATTGGCTGTGATGTGATATTATTTGAATTTGTTTGGATATTAAGTGTCGTTTTTCATTACTATGTTTAGGAACTGTATCAATTTAGGATCTACTTTGTATATGTCCAATATTTATAGTAACCATGAGTGGGGTACACTATCAAAACCTTTTCGGTATCAATGTATGTGTACTGTAGCGACCTTTGTTTAGTTTTAGCTTGATATGTTACCTCTGCATCTATTATCAGGTGCTCTTTACATCCTCGTGCTCCTTTGCAACAGCCTTTTTGTTCTTCATTTGTAATTTTGTTCTGTGTTGTATGTATCGTTATTTTCTGTGTAATGACTGAAGTTAATATTTAGTATATTGTTGGTAGGCATGTCATGGGGCAATAATTTGCTGGGTTTGCTGTGTGTGCTTGATCTTTAGGTTTCAGACACGTTATTCCTTGTGTATGTGTATCAGGGAATGTGTATGGGTCTGCAATGTAACTGTTAAATAATTTAGTTAGATGTGAATGTGTTGACGTGAACTTCTTTAGGCAGAAATTTGCTATTTTATCTTTTCCAGTGGTTTTCCAATTGTGTGTAGAATTAATTGCTTTGGTCGCTTCATGTTGCAAAATTATCACTTCAGGCATTTGTGGTATCATCTTTTATGTCTCTGTTTCCGCTTGTATCCACCGTGCATGTCTTTAATGTTGTATCAGGTTTGACCATATGTTGCTTCAGAAGTGTTCCATGTCTGTTATGTTTGGTGGATTGTCTATTTTAATGCGTGTGTTATCTATTGTCTGGTAAAATTTCTTTTGGTTTGTGTTGAATGTTTGGTTTTGTTTCCTTCTATTTTCACTTTTTTTGTATGTTCTAAGTCGTTTGGCCAATGCTTCTAATTTCTGCTTCTTTTCATCTAATTGCTCTATCGCTTCTTGTTGTGAGATTTTACCTAACCTTTTTCGTTTTTTATATGATATTTCTTTTCTTAGAAATTGTGTTAGCTGTCTGATGTCTTCTCTCAGTTTTTCTATTCCGATCTGTAGCCTGTGTTGCCATGCAGGTTTTGTGGGTTTCTTCTGTGTGTTGGTTGGTTCTGATGTCTGTCTAGTGTGTAAATTTAGTGTAGAGAATGCTCCTATTTAAACCAGTAGTTGTAACTCTCCCATAGTTGTTTTTTCATTTATTTTGTTGTGTATGATTGTGTTGATAGTTTTTATTGTTGTTTCGACTTGTGGGTTATTTTGCGGTGTATGCAAGAATGGTCTAATGTCTGTATTTGTGTCTTTGTATTCTATATATGTCAGCTGAAATTTTTCTTTTATATCTAACATGTGTGTCACTTCGTGTTCTATTTGTACTTGCTCTGGTGGCAGTCTTAAGATTTCGTTTCCCTTTGATTGTTTAATTGATGCGTGTTGTTCTTCGTTTGTTTGCTCTGGGATGTGTGAGTCCATTACTGTATTATTTTCTTCTTCTTCTTCTGATTGGGCATTATTTTGTTCCAGTATTTGTTGTACTCGTTGTTTGATGTTTTCTAATTCTGATTATTACACAGATCTGATCAGCTAGTCGTTGTTCTGTTAAAAATTTTAATTCTGGGCATCTGGTAGTAAATGTTGTGTATACTTGTGATCTGTATCCAGTTGTATTGGTTGCTAGGTTTGTTGCTTGTTATTATTATTATTTCGTTGTTGTTCTGTTGGTTAACGTGTGAGTAGCGTTGCCAGGTTACTTGCTACAGTAATTTCTTTTTTTTTTTTTTTTTTTGCCTTTGCTAGAGCCGTCTTTTAAGTTTGCAGGAGCCACCGCTAGTTGCTTCTATTGGATTGCGACATTACTGTTCTTTCGAAATGTGCCGTTTGTTACTCTTAAAACCAACATGGAGAGCTCCCCAGCGGTGGGGTCGACTTTTTGAAACCAAATAAGCGGTAGTGTAACTCAAGACCCCCCAGTATCAGACCCTGCATCCAGGTGGGCCTCCGTTTGCAAGTAACTGACGCAGAAGAGTTTGGAATTTTGCGTCATGCTATATAGCGTTAAGGAAGTCTTATTCCATAGTCTGGTTGCGTGTCATAATGGTTAGGACAGAAGCTTAACCATGCCTCGTCAGGTGCAGTAAATTTTTTTTTAAATCCTTATCGAAATGACTTTGGTGCCTATTTTTACTCAATTTATTGTTTTAAATGTAATTTCTTTCGTTCTATTCCTCTGTCACATCGTTTTAATCACCGTATGAACTTTTCCATTTGTTTCATTTTTCTTTACATCATTCTTCTTCCAATCGGAATTTTTGTGAATGTGTATTTTATTGTACCTATCTGTTTGACTATTCAATTACTTCAAAACTCCGATAAATTAATTAAAAAAACAAAAGACGAAATAATCTATTTATATTGACTGTGCATTAACGTGAAAAACGTATTTTTCGTTACAAGACGTGCCTTTTTTTGCATGGTAATCGACATACAAATATTTAAAACATAACCTAAATTCTTTGTGTACTATGGAAATGTATGGTAGATGAGGATATGAATGAGAGAAAGTTTTCTAAGTAAAACAAAATTCAAGCAATGTGAGAAATCGATATAATGAACACAATAACGAAAACACAGGGCCATAAAAATAGGAGAAATTAAATCGGAATTAATACATGAAGATAATTAAAAGTTCACGAACAAATATTTCCAGTGGAAAATGGATGATAAGAAGAAAAATTAGAGCAAATGAAGAAGTTCATATCACTATTGAATCACGTGACCGAGGAGCGGAAATAAAAAAAAATATATTTACATCAGTTGAATGAAAATGATTATCAATATCACTTCGATAAACACCTAGCATAGATTTCTTCCTCTGGTGAGATTCAAACCCACAACCTCATGCATGTGAAGCTAGTATCCTTTCCAATACCCTCACAACCAACTTAGGTCATTCGGCTTTCTTCACGTTATTGAGTCTCACACAAAATTCCGAATTTCTTTTCTCGTCAGTTCCTCGAAACCGTCTACCCACCAGGATGAATGGCTGCACTGTGTAATACTTGGGTGCTTAACCTACATAACCATATAGATGGTTACCGAAAGTCGATCCTACCCCTGGAGAAATCTCCTTGTAAGACATAACGAAAGAGTGCCGCCGTTTCATTATATCTACTGATACAGTGGTGGACACACAGTTAGTAGTGTAGCCATAGTAACACAAACGGTCTGAAAACTGCACGATCTAAGCAACGAGGGACTACCTCGCACTTAGTCCAATGGAAAATCTCCAGAATTACTAGAAGACTTGTAGCCAATGAACCGAGTCCCCTGAAGTCATTTAGTCCGTAGCGACTGTTGAGAACCTTCAGAGCAGTCATTACGATTCGCACTCTACTACTTCGATGTTACACGTTCGGTGTCCTACTCTATGGAGCTGAGTCATGGACTGTATTAGGCATTTGAAATGCGATCGTATGGAAAAATATTAAGGATACCATCGACAGATTTAGTCAAAAGTACGGCGGTACGAAAATGTAGAAATTCTCAACAGCATCCAGAGAGCAAAACTCGATTGTTTTGGTAGCGCAATTCCGCAACAACAAATAAAACCTGTTGAAATTAATAATTAAAGGAAACATTAATGGCCGGCAGTCTGGACGAGCGTTTCTAGGCGCTTCAGTCTGGAACCGTGCGACCGCTACGGTCGCAGGTTCGAATCCTGCCCGGGAAATGGGTGTGTGTGATGTCCTTAGGTTAGTTAGGTTTAAGTAGTTGTAGGTTCTAGGGGACTGATGAGCTCCGATGTTAAGTCCCATAGTGCTCAGAGCCATATGAACCATTTTTTGAAAGATTAATGGAATATGTGATCCACGACGCACAGGATTAACCTGGCTAAATAACTCAAACCAGCAGTTTGGGTTCAGCACTGAATCAATGTTCTGAAAAACCATGGACGGACAACAGATCATGCTATCGATCGGCAGTGTTACTGGAGGACGAGGTACTTAAGAGAGGAAGAATGACAATGCTTAAAAATTACATAAATGCTCACCATTAAATCTAATACTCCACTCATATAATCGCGCTAGCTGCCATTACAATTAATCTGCAATTGGCACACAGTTAAAATTTTTTGAACCTAGTGCTCTTAACAGCACTCATGTCACCACTTATTTTAATCAATGTACGTATTTTCTCAGACATCCACCGTACGAGGACGCACTGAAAAGTAATGTCGACAGATGTTTTACGTGAAAACTCGCAAAGATTTTTAAATAAAACAAACTTCATTAACATTCTACATTGTATTCTTCACGTCTATAAATTTATTTCTCAAGACACTCACCCTCGGAACCAGCAAAATTTCCCCAACTAGATACTATTTTGTTGACACCGTCACAGTGTATTGTTTGACTATGTTAACAGAGCCACAACCTTACCCCTGCTTGCACCGCTTGACACAACTGAAATGCTCAAAGGTTTTCTTAGTTTTGCGATAGACGAAAATCGAGACTGTGTGTAGGATGATCGACGGCAGTGAACCAAGGACGTCGGCTTGCTGCAGATGCCGCAGCGATCGTGTGTAGTTTGGCACTGCCGTGCTCAAGGAGAGTGTGCTCCACATGCGGACGAAGTCTTCGAATTCGTTCTTTTAGTTTTGTGAGCTCTTTCTCACCCACCAACATAGTCACTCAGATAAGAGAGGTAACTATCCAAAATAAGGATAAACACTTGTTACAAAACGCTCCTTACGCAAAATCAGTGGGCTGTAGGAATCCAAAGTAAAGATGTAGAATGTTACTGACTTCATCAAATAAAACAGACCGAGTCGTTATCTTCTCAGCACGCCGTCGTGTTATAAGCACAAAAATCCAAAAAATTGCTCTGAAACAAAGTATGCTGTACTTTTAAGTGAAGATCTTTGTAATGTACATCTGTATTAAACGTTATGCTGGTGATATATGGTGACAATGCGTATTTATATTTACAATGAAGAGAGATTGACCAGTGGCCAATATACAACTAAAACCAAGTTGTCAGATGGATATTAACTGCAATGGATTAGTGGAGAAATACAGGGATGAAGAAGTAGTTCGATTGTCTTGCCGCATGCATGCTGTAGAGCACATCTTCCACCGGACTGCCTTGATGATGCATGGATGGTAACAGCGTAGCAAATGCCCGGTGGCGAAAAGGTCATGAATTCGTTGACTATATAGTCAGTCAATAGATGGAAAATCCTAGTACACCATCTGAAATGTGGAATTGGTGAAGACAGACAGTCGACCGAAATTATATCGAAATAAATTCATGCTTAACTTGTCTTCAGTTGCGTTAGGTAACACCTCGATAGCTAACACATCTGCGTTCAGAGAATTTATTTCGAAGTGATTTCGGTCAGCTATCTACCGTCATCAATTCGATGCACAGGACCATGAATACTGTCGAAGTTTGGCATAGCAAACGATACTCAATCAGGCAAAGGTATCTGAACCTACAATTTCTGATCAATATGCTAAAGGAGAATGTAATAAAATCAATACCTGAAATTAAAAAAAAAAGTAATCCGTCGGTTAGCCTATTCAGTGAAAGAGATTAAAAATAAATCCGTGTTGAAAAGGAGTTAAAAGATATTTTAAGAATACATAATGACTTGGTGGATTTAAGGAGTTTAAAATTTACGTCATTCGTACGAAAAGTTCGTAAAATAAGACAGAAGTAATGTTGTAGAACGGAAAATGTAAAAAAAAAATATTTTTTTAAACACGGCTATGCACTATGTGCATAGACAGCCTTAAGCCTAGATAAAATGTGGAGGGGCGATCTTATTACAAAACACAGCCTCCCCATTGTCGCGGCTTCCCTTGCAGGTCGCAGAAACCGCAGCTAAAATGTATGTGGCCAGAAACACCACGTTGACTCACGGGTCGCCGAGTCCACGGCCGCAGAAGCCCATGACACCCTTTAAGAGGCGGCGAGGCATCTCGTACAGTAGTTATATGAGAGTGAATTTATTCCTCGCTCCTCATGAGACATCATCAAACTTATTTTCCTGCTTCTGGAGTGTCTACAGCGAGTATGAGGGAATCCCGAAACGTGACATCTTACTTTTGTACTGCTCTTCGTTCCACACCTTCAAGGACGAACTTCTTTTCTGTGGCACTCGAACACTTGTACTTCTTCGATGTCATTTTCACGGCGGATCTATGTACTGTGCTTATGCTTTATTGAGAAAACACGGGAATTTTTCAAAGTGTTTAGGGATGAAACGATTATCTTAATAACCGATAAAACAATTCCAGATATCGAGTAATATGTACCGGCTGGCACTTCATTACGAAATGTTTACGGGGCTGTCTGTTATGACAGCCGCATCCGTTTATGGAATGTACCGAACACAGGAGGTTTCTTCGGTAAACAGAAGTTCTTACATGGGTCTTGACAACACGATCGAATTACAGAGGTTCAAATAGTGAGACGCGACTGTGTGGAACTGCATAGGCAGATTTCGGTCCCTGGAAATAATTGTAACTCAACTAAGGACTTTATAGCGACACGAACGTCAGCCGGGTAAATAAGTCCCACACTAAGTGGACATCCAGCGGACGCAGGTAAACACTTCCTGTTACACCACGCCACTGCTGCCTCGGTGTAAACACGGAGGACAGCAGGAAGTGCACTACGACCACTAGCTGGACTCCAGAGCAGGAAACAGCCGGGGTCCCCGGTGGTCTAGTGGTAAGAGGGTCTGAAACGTTCCAGCGCCTCGGCTGGGGCTATTCGCCCCAGCCGGGTCGGGGTTCAATCCCCGGCCGGCGCTGGAATTTTCAGACTTCCGAACACTAGCCTCCACCTCTGCCTTGGCATGTGGCGCATGTCAGGCACCCCCGTGGGGTCCGTGCTTTGGATCCCACGTGGAGCTCACTCCCACACTACAAACTGTACCTAATTATGCTGCTACAAACATTTAAAATTTTAATTCACACACTTTCTTCACCAGACTTCATCTACATATATTTTAAGGTATTTAATATATCTCACTATCAAAAGAAACTGCTTGGTATATTTGTAGGATTACAACTATCAAATAAAACCCTTACAAAAAAAAGATTTTGTTTTCCTTCGTGTACTGAATACTGCTGAGGTAAATACCCAAACATGTGCCATTTTCCTGTAGTTAACAGTCAATATTCGAAAAAAAAAGGTTATCATACTGATTCATATATTACATACTGTATTTCACACGTTCTCAGTGCTGAAAAAGCAGTAAATATTTCAACGTCATAAGAAAATGCCAAATATTACATCAATAGCAAATCACAAGCCAACGCTGTGTTATTTTTAGTATCATGATTGACTATGTGATAAATAAATCCTGTATAATTGCATTTTCAAAAACGAACAAAGGCCTTCTTTTTTCTCAAATTATTCTAGTATCAAAATGGGATGTTTGATGTGACACAGGTCACTAAAGAGATAAACTCTTTTTTTGTATGAAAAACGTTGTTTCTCGTGGTTTTATGTGAGCTGAGTGCTGTATCAAACAGATAACACTTAACGTTAACAAGAGGAATTTCTTGGCGATTTCACTAACACGCCCATATATTTGATATAATATTTCGATTAATAGTTATATGACTACCTCTCTGCCTCTACTTTATGTAAAAGTATCTTTTGGATCAGAAGAGAAATTATATTACTACTTCTACGCGTTAAGTCTGGTTGAATGAAAGAGATTGTAATGGCCTCAGCCGAAGATGCTGAATGTTACCTTCTCTGCAAGGCATTTGCCATCGGTAATGAGTGAAACTGTAAAATAGGAAAAAGAGATGAAAAAAGTCTATTACTGTTGTACTATTATATCACTAGCGTTGCATTACATAAACTTACTTACAGTTCTCGTTGCTGTTCAATATTCTTTAACTCACTATACCGTGCGATTATTTTGTTAACATTTAATATAACAGTAGCCCTGTTCCGAGCCACAAATCCATTTTTAATGCTTAAAAGAGTGGACAAAACTATTAGTAATACTAAATTACGAAGAGGGAATGATGAATGTAACATTCTGCGTACATTAATGTCGCTCGAGATGTAGTTTGCATTATATGTTAAGAGAACAGAATTATTTTGTAATGTGTGAAATACACAAAAATACGGTAACAGACAAACCGAGCAGTGATGCCGTAGTCTGTTTTGTAATAATATTGTAAAGGAAGAAATAAACAGCAACTAGACATTTAAGTCACTCAATATTCGCGGCCATTTTGCGGTTCATCACTTCGCTGCTACGTGTCGCTACTAGTACCTCACACACTTCGTTGCCTGTAGTGCAGAGCTTCGCTACCAGAGGGCTCTATCAGCATCGGCGAGGACTCACTCTGTCGGCGTTTGCTGCTTCACTGCTCAACATCTATGCTCGCTGATATGCTGCTAAATCTTCAGAATAAACGAAAAAAACAACACCAACACCACATATGGCAAATAGTGATAATTGTGAATACTACCGAACCATCTCTTTCATACGTCCTGGCTGAAAATACAGATCCAAAATATTTGCAGAGGAATGGAACACATTAGAGGAGACGATCTAGAGGAAAATCGAACACACTAGCCGCTAGAGATCGGTTGAAGAAATTCAACCCATATTTATAACATCTATAGATGTAGAAAATAACTTTTCACAGTTTTGACCAAAATATACAGTTTGAATTTAAGATGCAACCAGCAATAAAATACAGTGAGCGGCATGTTATCTAGAGCTCTGCCAAAAATCAGCCAGCAGATGTAAGACTTATAAGGAAGCCGGTAGTTGATAGTTGAGGAGGGAGAGAGAGAGAGAGAGAGAGAGTGAGTTTGCATACAGAAAGTTTCACACGTCGTGCGACACACTTATCGCGTTTGTAGAGGGGACCTACCTGGGAATCGATGTCTGGAAACATCATCCAGCGACGCTACAGAGTAACAAAGTTACAGGCACTGGAGTCTGTAAAATATGTGTACACAGGGAGATCCAATGAAGATGTTAGCAATTTTCTATGATGATGGAGATGGATAAATGTATAAATTTGAGGTTATGTCCCTATAACGGAAAATTGGAAGAGAAGACATTCCTGTTACGTGTGACAGTATGTACCGGTAGTGTTGCAGCTAAGATGTAGGGCAGGAAACTTTCAGAGGTGGTAGTATGGACCGAATGTCCAGTACACATGGGCTGTAAAATGCATACCTTAAGAGCTGTGAGGACTTGTTCATCTTCGCTAGCATAAAACATATCTCCACTGTTGAACAAGTGCTCATAGCGCCTCAGGTATGCATTTTGTATCCCATGTTTACCGGACATTTTTTTCTTACTTTGATCCATACTACCACCTATGAAAGTTAGCAACAACAGTACCAGTACTTGTATTCCGCCGTCAGAGGTATGATAACGATATTCCCTTGTAACTTCCGGAACATGATACATGATCAAATTGATACATAATCACGGCATCACACTCTACTTACATACATTTGCCGGAGCTGGCGCCTGTATTTTGATGCTCTGTAGCCTCGTTAGATGACGTTTGCATGCATGAGTTACTAGGTAAAATTGCAAGCTCTAGAAATGTGAAACACCTTGTATAAAGAAAGCAACATACGAAACGAACGAGATATTTGGGAAATTAATCGAAGATAAGAAAGAAGAAATAGAAATTGTTTCCAAATCGACCTTTCATTTCGCTGCTGCTGATTTGAAATTTCGTGGCATTTATTCGCTCTGAAGAGGATCGTTGAAACGATGGTCGAAATGTCGTTATTTTAGTTGTTTCACTGTTGCATAATGAAATGGCCTAGTACCCAAAATGATTTTCTTAAATTTGTTTGTAGGAATTCTATCGCTTCTCAACGATATTTTCAGAATGATAGTAGTATTTTTTCCTACACCTACCAACTTTAATAGTGCTAGAAATGATGAAAATAGTACCTAATACTTTTTGATATGGAGACAGAGACGGTGCTTGGTTTTAATGATAACAATATACAGGAAAATTCAGCCATGTTTCTGCGAAGTAGCATTACGCCGAAATTCTGAAATACATCCGTATATTTCGAATGTGGTACAACAGCTGTAGGTAGGAGACGAGGTACTGCAGAAGTAAAGCTGTTTAGACGGGGTGTGAGTCGTGTTTGGGTATCTCAGATGGTAGAGCACTTGCCCATGAAAGGCAGAGGTACCGAGTTCGAATCTTGGTCCCGCACAGAGTTTTAATCTGCCACGAAGTTTCATATCGGCGCACACTCCGCTCCAGAGGGAACTAATTCTGGAAACAGCTGTATAGTTACTGGAGAGATACAGGATGTTCCAAAATCACGTTAAAACTTCTAGGGAACTGAGTAATGATATTCTGAAGAGGAGCCCATGTATGGAAAGGTATAACCGTGCTACAGCCGTATGAATACACTTTCGCTAATGTGGTATGCAACAGGGTTATAATCACTGGAGGGGGGGGGGGGGGGGGGTTACTTACGTCGGATCGTATGATGTCATTTGACAGCTGTCTCCTCTCTGACCTGGTTCGAGTCTCGTTCATGTTTCTGTGAGTGTTAGAGGAACATTGCTGAGTACACTTTTGCCGAATACACCGACACGAGTATTGTGTGGCCAAAGCGCACAGTACTGGGAGAGCTGCTGGTCGCCTTTATCAAGATCGTTTTCCACAACGTCTGACTCCTCCCCACACGCTTTTCGTTACCATTGCGCAACGTCTTCGAGTAAGGGTGGCTTCACCGTTTAGCAGGTGCGTCTGAGGTGCCCCGTGGAGACGCAGCGCACGAGAATTGGAAAATATATTTATATGGATATGGTGTCTGTTCTTTCGGACATGTCCGAAAGGACTCTACGAATGTAGTGTGTGGTCATACAAAGGTGAGAAAGTGGGTCTCGCGGGAGGCGTGCGCGAGAGAGTCCCTGTAGTCTCACTATCCTCTGTGCCGTCGGTGGCTCAAATGGACAGATCGACTGCCATGTAAGCAGGAGATCCATGGTTCAAGTTCCGGTCGGGGCACACATTTTCACCTGTATTCGTTGATATATATCAACGCCCGTCAGTAGCTGAAGGAAATAATATCATTCTAATTTCAAATTGGAAAAGGCCCTCCTGTAAAAACAGTGTATCTGAAGACCGATTTCTTTGTTTCTTGATTATTAACGAGTGAAAGTGTAATACAATAGATGTACTAGATCACATTTACACTGAAATGCCAATGAAACTAGTATAATAATGCATATTCAAACGGAGAGGTATGTAAACAGGTTTAATATGGTGCTGCGGCCGGCAACGCCTGTGTATGACGTGTGTCTGGCGCAGTTGTTAGATCGGTTACTGCTGCTACAATGGCAGGTTATCAAGATTTAAATGACTTTGAACGTGGTTTTATACTGGGCGCAAGGCCGATGGGACACAGCATCTACGAGGTAGCGATGAAGTGGGGATTTTCCTCTACGACCATTCCACGAGGGCACCGTGAATATTAGCAATCCAGTAAAACAACAAATCTCCGACATCTCTGCGGCCGGAAAAATATCCTGCAAGAATGGAATCTGAAGAGAACCGTTCAGCGTGGCGAAAGTGCAACCCTTCCACAAATTACTGAAAATTTCAATGCTTGACCATCAACAAGTTTCAGCATGCGAAATATTCAATATATCTACATGGGCTTTCAGAGCCGAAGGCCCACTCGTGTACCCTTGCTGGCTGCACAGTACAAAGCTTTACGCCTCATTTGGGCCCATCGGTACGAACATTGGACTGTTGATGACTCGAAACATATTGCCTGGTTGGACGTGTCTCATTTCAAAATGTATATACAGTATGGAAGAGTATGGGTATGAATACGACATCATGACTCCATGGACCCCGCATGTCAACTGCGGACTGTTCAATCTGGTGGAGGCTCTGTGACGTTGTAGAGCGTGCGCATTCGGAGTGATGTGGGATCCCTGATACGTCTAGATACATCCTGTCTAATCACCTGCATCCATTCGAGTCCATTGTGGATTCCGACGGAAGTGGTTAATTCCAGCAGGACAAAGGAGCGGCCCACACAACCACAGTTGCTAAAGAGTGGCTGCAGGAACACTCTTCCGAGCTTAAACACTTTCGCTGGCCACCAAACTCCCCAAATATACTGTACGTTTCTAGTAAATTTTATAGCATTAACTAGCATATCTGGAATGCCTTGCAACGTGTTGATCAGAAGAGATCTCTGCTCCCTCTTACTGTTACGGATTTATGGGCAGCTCTGCAGGTTTCATGGTGTCAGTTCCCTGCTGCGCGACTTCAGCCATCAATAGAGTCCATGCCACGGCGTGTTGAGGGATTTCTCGCGGGGGCCATAAACGATATTTCTTTGGCTCCACAGTGTAACAAATTACTTGTCAATGTGACAGCGTTACCAACATGTTTTCAAATGGTTCTAGTATACGGTACGTCTCGGGAGACGGGTTACAATTTAAAATATGAGTATTATGTACTCAGTCCCCTCTACAAGTTCTAGCAGGTAGTGACGGGAATTTCAGAACATCCTGTACGTTTCCAGCAAACTGTATAGCCGTTGTCGTATTACAATTGGTATCTGCGAATACATTCCATAATTCGTGACAGATCGCGAGGCGCGTTTACCCAGGGGGCGTCTCGGCTACGGGAGCTCTGACGGCCACGAGAATAGCCGGAGGTAGAGAGCGCAGCACGGCTAGTTTGAAAGCAACTTTCAACTAGTGTTGCCAGAGGTGTGTCTTTTTAGAGATTCTACGACTCGCCCCACGTAAGCTTTATCTGCTAACATTTCGAAATACACTATCCTATCAATGAATGTACAGACACCTATTAGTGGACATTAATATGCAGTGTGTCCAACCTTTGTCTCTATGGCGGCTTGAACTCTGCTCGGGACACTAAGTGAGGTGCCTGCCGACAATTTACGCACCACACACAGAGATCGTATCTACGTGTTTGTACATGCAAGGCAATACATTTCTCAGCAAGATAGCCACACCTCTCGCCAATTTTGAACATTTGGAGCAAAATGGACAGGTTCTGTAAAGAAGGTCGCGATTTTGGCGATGTAATGAACCAACTGAACTGAATTTGGTACCATATCCATCAGGAGGGTATCCACTAACCCTATCAGTCAATGTCAAGCCTAGTAACTGCCAGAGGTGGCCCAACACGTTATCGACTTATCAATTTGTGAAGCTCTTTGTTTTGAATTAATCATCCAGTTTTTCTTCAACTCTAATCATTCATTTGGCCCTACACGTACAGTCATGCTCAAAACTATCCTAACGAACGAATTGAATTTCGCCTGATTCACATGCAACCCACATAACGCAACTGTCTAGCAGGTCCCCTTATCGCTCCTTGGTACAGTCGTTTGACTATTGAAAGTGGTTCCAACAAGTCACCACGAGAAAACACTGTTCTGTATCGCAATAACTCAAGATGTAAAGTAATACCACGATACTACAAATATCACGGAACACCTTATCACAGATAAGACTGCCCTTAAGGCTTGTAGCTCACATTTATTACAATTAATGACATATCTGACATTTTACCACTCTCATTATTACGTCAGATAGGTAATGCACATAGTAAATTCGTCGAAATCATTATATACTCTTCAAAGTAACATACCGTACTTATTAAACACAAAATAAGATTAAAAATTAAAGGTATTCACGAGCAGCTGATTGAGAATATTTATGAACTTCAAATGACACGACGAACCGTCTCGTTCTGCATATGGGTGCAAACTCAGGTCATGCAGACTAAGCAAAGATTTCGTGCCTGACGGAAACTAACAGTCACTCGTGATTAGGCATACAGAGAGTGATATACCTCGATTTTAGACAGAGCCAGTTTGCAAATACCAATTTTAAATTACATAGCGCAAGTATTTTTGCCGGACGCGAATTCCTACCCAGCACCTGTTGTCCCTGTTAACGAACGACGAGAGATGTTGAATCTTGGTTCTTAACAAGTAACTTACTTGAATTGCCGTGAGGAAAGGCTTTGTATTGGGCAGGGATTCGAACTCAGAACTTAATCGGATAGATATCGACGCACAATCAACTGTGACATTTCGGATTTTCTCGGCAGTAGCTAGATGTTTTAACTGAAATGATAAGACCAAACATTAATTTTTTTCCTTCCCAAGACTCCAACCCGGCATCTATCGCTGTTATATTCTAGATAAAACGAACGTTAAATATGGGTTTGTTGCACCAGCAGCGACATGTGAGCGTATTTGAACTAGAAATAATATGACGAAGAGTTCAGTGCTCACTGGGAATACAGCTCCACACATCATATCGCTTTTGACTACACACAAAGATACGTCAGCTTCCGAATTTTTGTCCAGCTCGGACTAACATCTTGAACTTACAGTGATCTCGCAAATAGTCCTGTGTCTCACTGGGTGTCAAAAACGTCACATATCGTTAGTGTTGACAACGAATGAAAATACATTAAACATTAAAATAATTATCCACCAGCAGATAGGTGTTCTCATGCTAGAGCTTGATAATACATAATGAAATCTATAGTGCCGGGCCAGTATTCGAACCCATTCACGCGCAGTATGTGGAGATGTTGAGGAATCTGCAGTTCTGAACAAACAACAAATTGTAGCCGTGCTGTATTCTCACGAAGGGATCAAATTGAGCGTTAAGTACGGTCTAAGTTGCATTCCCAGATCAGAACCGATTTTATCGACATACAGAAGCTCAGATAAAATATGGACTAAATGTCCTTTGAGCGTTATTTAAGCATCACAAGACTGCACATACATGCAATCGATTTCGAGGTGCAAAGTGTTTATCTTACTTTGGTGACAGGTGGGCATAAGAGATTTCCAAAAACTTTTTATCGTACTGAAATAATCTTTTGTCGGAAAGAAACAAGGTAAGTGTTTTATTCGTATATATTTTGTAGGAAACTGTAATCGTAATGGAAGATTATACACCTTAATGTTTGACAAAACTGCTAGGAGAAAACGCTGCATCCTAACCAAACCCCGCGGTTCCTCTCCATATCCCCGTAAGACACGAGCAGGGGATTCTCCACGCATACCGCTACATAGCTGTTCCTAGCATACCTGAGATTTGGCAACATCGTCACAAACATTAGGCAACACTGTGACAGTGCAATCACTTCCGCCTATGGTACTGAATTGGCTCACTAAATTTACTTGATAGTACCTTTCCATTTGAATGGCTCATGCTGTATAATCCTTACGTAAACTAAGATACTGAGGCAGAAAATTCAATTTTTTGGCTAAAGAAATGCTATTCTCCACATAAGTGGCAACTTTTATTATTTTTCACGATGCGTTATGAGGCTGAGCGACCAATACCATGATGAGAGTGGTGTAAAGGTAGCAGTGTGTCTGTAACCCGGTGGTGCCGCCCATGTCTCGTGTCAGAACGGCTCAATCAGTCGTCAGTTCCAACTGAGGTAGGGACCATCGTGTGCGAGCTTTTTTTTATGGAGCTGCGAATTTCCAGAAAAAATTCTGTATCGAAATCGGAAGAAAACCTTTACACATCAAATCTTCTTGGTAGCTCGACTCAGTAAGTTGTGTTAATCGTCATAGATCATGGCGTTCTGACTGCCAAGCTGCTTCGCAATACCAGCGTCTCTGAAGAAATTCGAATCGACCATCAACGATACGAATTTCAGTATTGTTCTTCACTTAACTCACATTCCAGGGTGATAAGTATGAAGGAAATGAGCCTCTTGATTACTCTATGCTAAACTTTCCTGCAGACATGTGCTGACAGTGTCTCTAGCAACTTACTTTTTCTCTGGGTAGCTTCAAATATGGGCAATTTTTTCGCCTTAAATCCAATTGAATATTCTAAATATCATTTGTGAACAGCGTTCACTTCTCCATTAATTAATTTATGGACCTCAAAACAAGCAGTTTGCCTTAGTAGCTATAGAGCAGGTTCTCATAGGTATTGACGCAATCTTTTGCATCCATTTACCATAGAAAATCAAAGAAAGAAACCAAACACATTACATTGCATTTACTCCCTGTACATTGAGTAATACATATGAATCCACGACAATAATAAATTATTTGAGGAATCTCTTGTGCAAGGAAAAGAACAGAATGTGATGCTTTAATTATAGCGCACTGGATCTGAAACAATGAAATTAATTTTGTGTCACATTGATGTACTGCATTCTAATGTAATAAAGTAATCATCAAATAAAAACGGTTTTGTGCCTCCTTTGCTATCAGGAGTGAAACACAAATCGTAGACAGATTTTATGGGTCACTACTCAACAACATTAAAGCATTGTACATGGTTGAGAGTGTGGAGTGGAGCAGATGTTGTCGGCAGAAGGCAGCGCAGTGCCTCAGCCCCCGCCGGTAGGCAGAAAACGGTGTTCAGAGGCAGATGCTCGGTAAAGAAATCTTTCGCTAAAACATTGTTGAACCAAACTATTATTACCAGTGTGACACAAAGCGAAATATATTGTAGATTCGCTTGAATTACACGCATAGCTTCAGCACCGAGACGAAAGGGGCGATAAAAATTTTGTCGTTGTCTGCTTCCGGTCGCCAGATTTCATATTAGCTAGTCTCGCGTTTTACCTCAAGACTACAGCCTTAGTCAAGAATAATGTACTAAGACTGAACTCAAGACTTCCTCTGGGAAGTGCCGCAGTCTACAATGTTGCTGATCGAGCATACTGCCGGACACAGGATCCTGAGAGGAGCACGACTGTGTTGTCCACCTTATGTGGACGGCTCGGCGGTCAATGTTTTGCTCTAAGGCTGTATCTACAACACATATTGCACCCTGAACACCTAGAAGAATTAAGAAAACAAAAGTAGTTTATGAGAGCAACGTTAACTATGGCGTTAGAAGTATTCATAGTGTTGTGTTCGTGTGTGCAAACGCCTTCCAATGCCCACTCAAGGAGGACAAGGATGCAAAGTCTAGCTTCAGTATAATAAATTCGCTACAGTCTGCGGATGAACTCACACTTAGGTTGATAATTAATTTGAATATTTAGCAATACTATACTCATTGGTGTTAAACTCGTTATTAACCAATGATTCCCACAGCTACAGGGACACTACTTGTGATACTTAGGCAGTGCTATCAGACGAAAAGATCAACCTGACACAAACTGTGGGAAGTTTGTTTTACAAACTTCGTACCAGGATAATGAGCTTTTACGTATTTGGGATGTCTGTGAACGTTGCTGCTTGAGACGATTTAAGATGAAAGTAAATTCCTTCAGCAACGACAATGTTTGAAGAAATCGTCTTAACGGGACTAAATCGTGGTTTGTAAATCGTTTACCGGCCGTACTCTGCAGCATTTCTCTGATTGGAAGGCAAATAGCTTACGGAAAAATGTCACAGAAGGAAAAGGGAGAAAGAAATGTCTCCCACTGGAAGGTCATGTTGTCTTATTTAAATGATTACAAAATCAGGTAAAACGACCAGTCAGATTGTCAGTATAAGAACATTACTGTTGTCAGTATGATGTAGCACTGCCCAGAGCCTGTAACGATAAAGGGCCCGTTTAGGTCAGTCATATTGTATACAGAAGTGGGAGAGAGAGCACCGCTAAATTCTACAATCCGAATGCATTGCAGACACACAGAAATTACTGTTACAGTGTACTAATGGAGCCCAATTAATGAGTGAACTGCATATTTTCCGGTGAGAGAGAGCACTGGCAAATAGTCTTCGGTATATTAGTTTAATTAATCTGGTGTCACTCTGAGCCAGAATTTATGGCCAGCAGCTGAGTGCAAGGTCAGTGGGCCGGATCCGAGTTTTGCAAGTGCGAAATACTTTCCTACATTATAGAAGCGAATATTAAACTGGAACTAATATTCCAAAAATTTTGAACTTGGATAGCTTAGAATGAATATCTTTTTCTTTATTGCAAAGGAAAACAATTGATTTTCTAAAACATTCTCTGTCATACACAACTTGAAACAGGTCACGTCGACCAAATCTTATGGAAAAATTGAGAGCGACGTATATCGGCAGGCAGTAAGATCTCTTGGCTTTTGGTTCGGCAGTACTCGACAGCCATTTCTAGGCGCAAGTAATAGAAGAAAGGCAGAGCGTTTTTGTTATCAAGTAACGTCTTCATCGATTACTTTAGTTTTAATGTAATCTATGAGTAATTGCTGGTGTTTGATTTTAACATGGAAAGAATTCTGTTGACAGTGAAAAAACCTCTTCTTGGGAAACTACTTGTATAGTGACCAAAAGGAACGAACTGATATTCAAGTACAGTGTTCCAGCAGCGGCATGAAGAAAATGATAGTAATAATGACGGTAATAATCCAATTATCCGGTAACTTCACACTTCCCAGTGGATCTTCACGAACTAAGAAAATTTCTGAATTTGTGAACATTTCAAAATAGCTTCACATCGAGCCTATGATGCCTACAAGGGTCTTTACATCCTGCTGACATGAGAATAACATAATCTCCGCGTCAGAAGCTTGTTTCTACTTAACCATTTAATAGTCTCGCGTTTTATCCACCGTGACTACTTTTGTAAGCTCAGCACATCATCCGTTGCAGCTCACTCCTGGGGCTGGGAAATGTGGGCACAATGGTCTGGTGGAACTATCACAGGAGCAATGCGTGGGTCAGACATTTACTTTTAAGAAGCACAAACAGATTTACTTTGCCTCTGGTAACCTCAAGAGAAAGACGTTATAATCCAGATTTCGCAATACAAATCACGTTCCATCATTACAAACTGGGCAGAGCCAGGTTACGTTGGGAAACGACATAGCGGAAGTCATCGTAAACAGAAATACAGTCGCCAGTAAACTTACTTACATTAGAAAATTTTATTTTATTTTATGAAGCGATAGCCATTTAAAGGATGGGGCTCTTATTTTACTTGTAACTGATTGAACTAGAGACGTTGAAACATTTGGTGCTGGACTGTGATTCGAATTCGTTTCTCCTCTTTCGAGGATCTGAATCACTCGGAACATTATAGTTCAACCATTTCGTTCCTTTTCGCAAGACTGCAACCTTCTCTAGGTCTCCTCCAAAGGTAAGTATGTGGGTCCGCATCCTGATCCAATACAAAAAAATTCATAGTTTCAGTTCAAGCCCTATAACGTGCACACCGTCCCGCTAGTGAAAACCAACGTGCGCTTTTAATGTATATTCATGTTGTAACATTACAGGACATATTGGGACATATTGAAGTATTCGATACTGTAGACTTTTAGGGGATGTCGATACAGATATGCAAAATGTAAAGGGAAACTTTGGTGATGTTTAAATATTGTACTGTGTCAATATTAGGACATTTTGCACAGAAAGAACAAAAATAGAATTAATATAAGTATATATTAGTGTTAGAACCTATTTTCATTCAATTTTGTAATTATATTTCATTTTGTAAAAGAAAGACTCACTGTTTGCTGTAGCTCTGATTAATTGTATAAATTATCAGTTTTGAGCTAAATTATTTCGTATAATATGGACAAAATACTTTTAAAAAACTCACCAGCTAAAGAGAAAGTCTGTAAATGAACGTTTAATGCACACTTCTGGAATTTTCTATGGAGAAATTCTATATTATCATCCCAAAAATACGAAAACTTGTGAAAACTGTTTCATAACCTAATTTCGAAAGACGATTTGTATCAAGAAATATTGCTAAAAAGATTTATTTACGTTTTGAAACAGGATTTAAATCATTTTACATATAAATAATTGTTCTAAATCACCCAAGAAATATCCAGAATCAAATGTCAAGATATTTCTGGAAACGTCGGTGCAAGTCTGGTGAAGGTTATCCGAAGGCTGGTAGAAAAATGTTATAAACTCTATTTTGAAATTATGCTTGTAAGAATTTATATGTGCTCATCCTTTTACTTGCTTTAATCTGTGCTAAAGTTCTGTAATGTCTGATTTGGTTTTAAGTCGTGAATTGCTATCGTATTGTGAACAAAGCATTGTCAAAGACTCTCATTGTTTGGAAGGATATTAGTACACCTAGGAGTTGTCAGTGGGCAGTTCGGATGTGCAGTGCGGTTGGCTGGGAGAATCTGTTGTTGAGTCTGTCAGTTCTGTTTGTAAATAAACGTCTATAATGAAGAATTACTTGTTGTCGTCAATATGAACTCAAGACCTTTTGCACGAAGCAGACACCTCCTAATGCATAGATCATGAAAACGATATTTCGTAATGATGTGTAACATGTCATTTTAATGAAAGGTTTCTTTACATACCATGATTCAATTTCTTTACAACAATTTCTTACTCTCTCTCATTCTTTTTGATCTCTCTCTCTCTCTCTCTCTCTCTCTCTCTCTCTCTCTCTCTCTTCTCTCTCTCTCTCTCTCTCTCTCTCTATCATACACACACACACATTCTTTTTTTCTTTATTTGTTTGTTTTGCTCGACTATCGGCGAGGCATCAAAACGTCTCTGAATGAGCTTCTTACTTTTTAGTACACTTACGAAATAAATATAAAAACAACTGTGAGAGTTACTGATATATGATGCTTAGTTTTCAGTCAGTTCGGAGTATTGTTAGTAACCACGCTCCAGTCCCTAAACCTAGTTACAGAAATGCGAATCAGACGCATTACGTATTCCAGGCCGTAGTAGCCGCGACTTGGAGACACCAGCTATGGTCACTTCCCAGCCCGCTGTACGATCACATCGGGTCGTCGTCTTTCTGCTGGTACTGTAACTGAGATTTGACAACAAGGCAACGTATGTTTGGGAACTCTGTGATCGACCAGTTCCTTCCTGGTGTGCACGAAATTTATCCTCAAGGTTCACTTGATTTTACCTGTCATTTCCATTGAATAATCTGATTTATTATCGTTTTAGGTGTAACAAAAAATTATAAATTTACGGTTTTCAGCCCAGGAAAGTCGTTGCACGTGGAAATCGCAACTAATCTCGTCCTTTAAATAGCGGTTTACGAGTGCTAGACATTATCGATCTCGTAAGAGTAAGCTAAGACACGTATTTCTACCCCAGCTCTATGGTAATGCGCTGACCTGAGAAAAAGCATCTGTTATGGTTCGCACTTCCAGTCTCACTAACTGTAACGTTTTTATCCATTCTGTGAAAGAGCTACAAGCAGTCAGATAAAACATCGATAAGGAAATCGCAAAAAAATACTTTCGGCTCATAGTGCAATGGTGAAAACTTACAATGCTGCACAACAGGTAACTCCTCTTCCCGCCGATGACAAGCAAATTTTGGGTTTCTAGGAATACAAAACTTTACTTACGAAATGCGACATTTGCACTGCACGACGTTTTCAACAAAGAGATGGCGCAATACAGTAGACCAAGTGGAAAGAAACACTTCCTATTTAAATTTGCGCATCCTAGACTGTTGGCTGTTCTGTGTAGGTGGCAGGTACGTGATTTTATTTCGGTGATTCGACTTTATTTTGTAATGTATGCACTGGGTAGTCGAGGCAGCTAGTTCATTGTGATTCGGCCAACCAAGTAAATGAATTTACTGAACCTGCTGCAAATTACTACAGGAAGCCTGTGTGTCAGAATTCTCATCCAGTGTGGTGCAACGGCGTTACGATAGAAAAATGAGCCACATACTTATGATATGCTTGTATATCTATAGACTTGGTTCGATTCCAACTTCTGTCAATGATTTTAGATAAGGTGAGACAGATTCCATTCTCTTCTGGCTACACCAAGTGAAGAAGATATAATGACATTGTGGTCTGAAATTAACATGAAAAATGATATTCCTTTTCTACAAAGTAGACGTTAGGATGAATCACAATAAAGACTGGGGCGGCGACACGTAGAAACCTTTCTTATACTTATTATTTATTTCTAGTGACGAAACAAACGCTATGTAGGCTCACAGGACATTTAGTCCATATTTTATCTGAGCTTCTGTATGTCGATAAAATCGGTTCTGAACTGGGAATGCAACTTAGACCGTACTTAAGGCTGAATTTGATCCCTTCGTGAGAATACAGCACGGCTACAATTTGTTGTTTGTTCAGAACTGCAGATTCCTCAACATCTCCACATACTGCGCGTGAATGGGTTCGAATCCTGGCCTGGCACTATAGATTTCATTATGTATTATCAAGCTCTAGCATGAGAACACCTATCTGCTGGTGGATAATTATTTTAATGTTTAATGTATTTTCATTCCTTGTCAACACTAACGATATGTGACGTTTTGACACCCAGTGAGAGACAGAACTATTTGCGAGATCACTGTAAGTTCAAGATGTTAGTCCGAGCTGGACAAAAATTCGGAAGCTGACGCATCTTTGTGTGTAGTCAAAAGCGATATGATGTGTGGAGCTGTATTCCCAGTGAGCACTGAACTCTTCGTCATATTATTTCTAGTTCAAACACGCTCACATGTCGCTGCTGGTGCAACAAACCCATATTTAACGTTCGTTTTCTGTAGAATATAACAGCGATTTGTGCCAGGTTGGAGTCTTGGGAAGGAAAAAAAAATAATGTTTCGTCTCGTCATTTCAGTTAAAACATCTAGCTACTGCCGAGAAAATCCGAAATGTCACAGTTGATTGTGCGTCGATATCTATCCGATTAAGTTCTGAGTTCGAATCCCTGCCAAATACAAAGCCTTACCTCACGGCAATTCAAGTAAGTTACTTGTTAGGAACCAAGATTCAACATCTCTCATCGTTCGTTAACAGGGACAACAGGTGAGGGGTAGGAATTCGCGTCCGGCAAAAATGCTTGCGCTATGAAATTTGAAGTTGGAATTTGCAAACTGGCTCTGTCTAAAATCGAGGTATATCACTCTCTATATGCCTAATCACGAGTGACTGTTAGTATCCGTCAGGCACGAAATCATTGCTTAGTCTGCATGACCTGAGTTTGCACCCATATGCAGAACGAGACGGTTCGTCGTGTCATTTGAAGTTCATAAATATTCTCAATTAGCTGCTCGTGAATACCTTTAATTTTTAATCTTATTTTGTGTTTAATTAGTACGGTATGTTACTTTGAAGAGTAAATGAAGAATACGACAAATTTACTACGTGCATTACCTATCTGACGTAATAATGAGAGTGGTAAAATGTCAGATATGTCATTTATTGTAATAAATGTGAGCTACAAGCCTTAAGGGCAGTCTTATCTGTGATAAGGTGTTCCGTGATATTTGTAGTATCGTGGTATTACTTTACATTTTGAGTTATTGCGATACAGAACAGTTTTTTCTCGTGGTGACTTGTTGGAACCACTTTCAATAGTCAAACGACTGTACCAAGGAGCGATAAGGAGACCTGCTAGACAGTTGCGCTATGTGGGTTGCATGTGAATCAGGCGAAATTCAATTCAGGTCGTTCGGATACTATTGGGCATGAATAGACATCACGTGTATCGATTTCCATCGCGCTGGGGTAAGTCCTTCGGGATACGTTTATTCTCCTTAGTGTGTAAATATATTTGGAGCATGTCATTCAAAAACGTTTGAAATGACATAGACGGGAGCGGGTTGTTGTTAGGAGAGCAGAATGTATTAGACTCGCGGATCATGTGGTGTTATTGACAGAGAGCGAAAGAAGTATGACTGAAATGTTAAAAGAATTGAACAAGAGTCGTGAGTAAATTGGAATGAGAAATAATAAGAAAAACGCAAAATGTCCGGTGATAGGTGCAAGAAAATCAAGAACAACTATAATGTTAGGCAGGAAGACACACAACAATTTAGTATTTTTAGATAACTGCGACGTGCTATTATGGACGACATTGGAAGTAATAAGGAGGTGAAAATACGTATAGCAATTGCCAACGAGACGTTTCATAACAGGAGGCTTTTATGTGGGTGCGTTGATAGGTGATAAAATAGGCAAGCACAGTGAGAAATGAGGTGGTGTTGAGTGGGAGAACAGAGAGAAATTTTAAAGGTAGCAGGATGAGCAAACACAATTGGCATGGACACTGAATGAGAAGAGATTGTTTATTGATGGTATGGAGGAAATGGTGAATGCAATAAGAAGAAGAAGAAGAAGAAGAAGAAGAAGAAGAAGACTCAGAACATACCAGGTGGTGGACAGCGTAAGAACAGAAAATAGTTGTGAGAAAATAAGAGGGTAACAAATGATGGGACTGCATGGAGAGCTACATGTGAAGACCTGCCCTAGGGCAGAACACTCATGGTGGTGGTGTTGATGAAGAGGAGACTTATGTAGGATATTTTGCAAAACGCCCATTTTCTTGTAATCCAAATTTAAACAAAACATAGGCAGCTTATAATTTGTAGTCTATAAACGACCGTGAATTGCGTGACAGATGGAACTTGCCAGTATACCAGTTATTAGGACTTATTCCCACTCCACTGACGTATGGAGCGTGCGTACTGTGGCTGCTTAAAAGCCTCTGTGCGTGCTGTGCTTAGTCTCTTCTTGTCATCACGCTTCCTACAGTTACAATACGTAGGCGGTTTCAGTATATTCCATTCCTACATTCATCATGTAACGTCAGTTCTAGAAACTTTCTAATTAGGTCTCCTCGCGATACTTTGCTCTTCCACGGAATAGTCTGTGTCTACCATGAACTGTCCGTTAGTCAGTAAGTAGAATAACTGGTTTTCCGACACATGTCGTCATGTAACTGTCGCTCTGTCTCCACGTCAGAGAGACGGAAATTCTGTGTGCCACATTTGAAGATGAGTCTGTAAAGGTTACAAAACTAGTTAATGGAATTACAAATAGTTCAAAAAGTGAGTTTTTGCAGTTTTCCGTATTTAAATTCAATGCACTAGTCACAGGCTCTCGGCGATCCTTAGGGGATATGCTTCATCGGTTGGGAGCGTGATGTGTCCCTCCGAGATTAATTTCACCTGGGCTTTAAGCGACTCACCGGTCAGCATTTACAGAGCTGCCAACTACATCTCACACCGGGAATATTACCAGGATTAGTTTGCATCGCAGCCTACGGAAGAGAACGCAAATCGAACGAGCATTCACAGTCATTCCCTCCATTGACTACCATTCGCCTATATTCAACAGTTAAGGATTCCTCCGGAAATATTCCAAGTAGACTTACTCTGGATATTGTACGTTTGTTTCCAAGCGCCTGCCTGTTCAATTTGAGCAGAAACTGTGTGACATTCTCCAACGGGTCAAAAAACCTGTGACCATTCGTGCCGCCCTTCTCTGTATACATTCAGTTTCGCCTGGCAGTTGTATCTGATTAGGATCCAAGAATCTCGACCAATATTGGGGGATAAGTCGCAAGCGTGATTTGTAAGCAATTTCTTTTGTACACTGATTGTATTTTCCTAGAATTCTACCAACGAATTGCAGCCAGCCACCGTATTTCCCTAAGACTGCGACTATGTGACGGTTCCATTTCAAATCTCTAGAAATTTTTACACCCAGGTATTCATGTGGGTTGAGCGATTGCGAATTTGACTCGCTGCACTATACTCGTAGGATAAGGTTATATCGTTTTGTGAACCGAACAATTCTACATTTCGGGAACATTTAAACTAAGTTGTCATGCTTTGCACTACACTGAAATCTTATGAGGGCGTGGCTTCTTTCAAACAGAACTTTATTACAGGCAACTGCATCATTTACGGAAACACTGAAGTTTCAAATAGACCGCGTAAGCACCCCCCCTTCTCCCCTCCAAATTGCTGTCTGAAAACTGGAAGTCCCATATGTAAACCACCTTCAGAAGTTCGTTCACTTTCCGTATCAGTTAATGTGTTAAAAACTTGACCTGAAGAAACATGACCCTTTGCAGTTGAAGACGCTCTGTTGTAAGAGAAGCTAGTTTTTTGACAAGTCTCAATATTTATGTACTGAACTAGGTGTTGTACAATTCTATAATTTTCAGGTACATTCGGCGACGTATGTGGATACTGTCTGACAAATGTGTTGCGAATAAAGTGAGTAGTAAAGAAGTAATAAAGTGAAACATCAAGCCTGATGCTGACACCTTACTACACGAACAGCGAAAATGTAGAAGTGATCAAAGTCTTTTTCCTTTCATCATTCTGCCAGGGATGTTAGAGGGAAAAAAAGTTTCGAAATTATGTGTGAAGTTTGTTGGAAGTCGCCACGTGCTGCCTTTCACAAATGCTCGGTGAATATAGTCTCGATAATTTGCGCGCCATGAAATTATGCTGCCTTAGACGAGTACGCAGTTTTTAACTTTTAACGCCCGACTTATTGCGTAAACCTATGCCTTTAAATGAAGGACGGAAGGAGGATTGCATTTAATGTGCTATCGATGTTGAGGTCATTAGAAACGGAGCAGGAGTTGGCACTGCGTCAGGGAAGGGTAAAAGTAGTCCGCCGTTCCCTTTCAAAGGAACCATCCCAGCATTTGCTTGGAGCGATTCAGAAAAGTTACGGAATACGTATCAGGATGGCCGGATGCGGATTTAAACGTCATCCTCCCGAATGCGAGTCTAGTGTACTAGTTGACAGCTCGTCGTGTAGCAAGCGTTGCTGGTGATGGGATTCCGGGTTCGATTCACGGCTGGGTTGCTTTCTCCGCCCGGGAAGTAGGTGTCTGTGGTGTCATCATTTCTTCATCATTCGTGATGGTGGCGAAACTGGACTGTGTAAAGGTTGGGGCTTTGTACAGGCGCTGATAACCGTGCAGTTGAGCGCCCCACAAACCAAACATCATCATCATCATCATCATCATCATCATCATCATCATCATCATCATACCATGTACTAACCACTGCGGCAGCTCGCTTGGTATACATTTAAATGAGCAGATTAAGTCAGCATTTTTAGTATTTACATTGACTTCGTTCTTCATAAATGAAAGCAGGAACTACGACAAGACCAAGGAATTGGGATAACGAATGAGAAATACCTGATTGTGCTTCTGTTTGTAGATGACATGATTCAAGTTCACGAAATGACCTCCAAAGATCTATATACCACCTGAATGAAATATGCAATGAATACAACTTTAAAATTTCTAGTAATAAAACGAAAATAAGTGCACTCCGAGGAAAATACTCAGTCAGTTTAAAACTAGTTTTGGATAATCCTGCTTTAGAACTGGTCTCTTAATCTTTCATTTAGGCTACGCTGTAAGATCTGATTTTTACTCTGATACTTAAAATAAATTACACAAATTCTAAGCTGTCTGTGACACTATTATCTGAACATTGGGCAATAAAGTACAAAAAGGTTGTCCCGAAATTCTATAACGTGGTCGCGGTTCCTGTATTATGCTATGAAAGCGAAAACATGGTTAAAAAAAACGAAAAATAAATCACACGGCAGAGATGAGGTTCCTAAGAAATTCGAAGAGCTGCACAACAAGAAATGATTAGGAATGAAGATACTAGAGAAAAATTAAGTATTTTCAACAGAAACTAAAAAATTCAAAAATATCGTGAAGACTGGTGAGAATGCTACGTCTCAGACTTCCCCAAAATATTCTGAACTACAAGCGGAATGGAAGACGTGATATTGAAAGGCCTCGGACGTGGGAGCAATTTCGTTTGAGAGACTATCCCGCGCGGCGACTACTGAAGTACTTATACATTATAGAATTCTTAAGTTGTACAAGCAAAATAAGTAAGTTTTAATGTAGTTTACGTTCACTAATGCAAAAAAATTTTTCTTGCTTTTTAAAGTGGGCTATGTTCTTTCTCAGGGTTCAAACTGTCTCCATGCCAAATTTGAACAATATATGTTAAGCGGTTTGCACTCGAAAACGAAACAGACTGTGTTACAAAGTAGAAAAGCAACTGAGAGAAAGAAGCGGCGTCGGTTTCTGCAGAAGGCGGCCATCATTTTGTAGGACAATGTTCGGGCACGCTCGGTTCAAGTCGTGACTGATTTGATCGGTATATGGGGATGGGGAGCGCCGCATCACGCACCACGCCTAAAGGATTTCTTGCTAACCATCTCTTCCGACTCCATTAATGAATTAACCCTCTTGTCTGCCCCACTTCTGTTGAAGGTTACACATCAGACAAATACGTTGTTGTTGTTGTTGTTGTTGTTGTTGTTGTTGCTCTTGTCTTCAGTCCACAGACTGGTTTGATGCAGCTCTCCATGCTACTGTATCGTGTGGAAGCTTCATCTCCCAGTACCCATTGCAAACCTATATCCTTGTGAATCTGCTTAGTGTATTCATCTCCTGGTCTCCCACCTCGATTTTTACCCTCCACGCTGACCTCCAATATTAAATTGGTGATCCCTTAATGCCTCAGAACGTGTCCTACCATCCGACCCCATCTTCTAGTCAAGTTTTGCCACAAAGTTCTCTTCTCCAGTATCCTATTCAATACCTCCACATTAGTTATGTAATCTACCCACTTAATCTTCAGCATTCTTCCGTAGCACCACATTTCGAAAGCTTCTATTCTATTCTTGTTCAAACTATATATTGTCCATTATTCACTTCCATACGTGGCTACACTCCATACAAATACTCGGAGAAAGGACTTCCTGATACCTAAAGCTATACTCGATGTTAACAAATTTTTCTTCTTTAGAAACACTTTTCTTACCATTGACAGTCGACATTTTATATCCTCTCTACTTCGACCGTCATCAGTTATTTTGCTCCCTAAATAGCGAAACTCCTTTACTACTTTAAATGTCTCATTTCCTAATCTAATTCCCTCAGCATCACCCACCTTAATTCGACTACATTCCATTATCCTCGTTTTGCTTTTATTGATGCTGATCTTATATCATCCTTTCAGGACACTTCATTCTGTTCAGCTGCTCTTCTAGGTTCTTTGCTGTCTCTGAATTAGAACGTCATCGGCAAACCTCAAGGTTTTAGTTTCTTATCCATGGATTTTAATTTCTACTCAGAATTTTTCTTTTGTATCCTTTACTACTTGCTCAATAAACAGATTGAATAACATTGGGGATAGTCTACAACCCTGTCTCATTCCCTTCCCAACCACTGCTTCCGTTTCATATCCCTCGACTCTTATAACTACCACCTGCTTTCTGTACAAATTGTAAATTGCCTTTCGCTCCCTGTAATTTACCCCTGCCACCTTCAGAATTTGAAAGAGAGTATTCCAGTCAACATTGTCAAAGGATTTCTCTAAGTCTACAAATGTTAGAAACGTAGGTTTGCCTTTTCTTAATCTACTTTATAAGGTAAGTCGTAGGGTCAGTATTGCCTCACATGTCCCAGTATTTCCACGGAATCCAAACTGGTCTTCCCTGAGGTCGGCTTCTACCATTTTTTCCATTCGTCTGTAAAGAATTTGCGTTAGTATTTTGCAGCTGTGACTTATTAAACTGATAGTTAGCTAATTTTCACACCTGTCAACACCTGATTTCTTTGAAATTGGAATTATTTCATTCTTCTTGAAGTCTGACGGTATTTCGGCTGTCTCATGCATCTTGCTCATCAGACGGTCACGTTCTGTCAGAGCTGGGTCTCCCAAGCCTGTCAGTAGTTCTAATGGAATGTTGCCTACTCCCGGAACCTTATTTCCACTAAGGTCTTTCAGTGCCCTGTCAAACTCTTCACGCAGTATGTCATCTCCCATTTCATCTTCATCTACATCCTCTTCCGTTTCCATTATATTGTCCTCAAGTACATTGCCCTTGTATAGATCCTCTATATACACCTTCCACCTTTCTGCAATATCTTCTTTGCTGATAACAGGGTTTCCATCTGAGCTCTTGATATGCATACAAGTGAATCTCTTTTCTCTAAAAGTCTCTTTAGTTTTTCTTTAGGCACTATCTATCATGCCCCTAGTGATAAGCGCATCTATATCCTTACGTTTGTCCTCTAGATATCCCTGCCTAGCCATTTTGCACTTCCTGTCGATCTCATTTTTGAGACGTTTGTATTTCTTTTTGTCGGGTTAATTTACTGCATTTTTGTATTTTCTCCTTTCATAAATTAAATTCAATATATCTTCTGTTACCCTCTTTCTTTGCGCATGTCAAGTTCCGTAGGCCCAAATTGAGGAGCAAATCTTCTAGGTCATGGAACGTGTCAGTATCTACATCTACATCCGTACTCCGCAAGCCACCTGACGGTGTGTGGCGGAGGGTACCCTGAGTACCTCTATCGGTTCTCCCTTCTATTCCAGTCTCGTATTGTACGTGGAAAGAAGGATTCTCGGTATGCTTCTGTGTGGGCTCTAATCTCTCTAATTTTATCCTCGTGGTCTCTTCGCGAAATATAAGTAGGAGGGAGCAATACACTGTTTGACTCTTCGGTGAAGGTATGTTCTCGAAACTTCAACAAAAGCCCATACAGAGCTACGGAGCGTCTCTCCTGCAGAGTCTTCCACTAGAGGTTACCTATCATCTCCGTAACGCTTTCGCGATTACTAAATGATCCTGCAACGAAGCGCGCTGCTCTTTGTTGGATCTTCTCTATCTCTTCTATCAACCCTATCTGGTGCGGATCCCACACTGCTGAGCAGTATTCAAGCAGTGGGCGAACAAGCGTACTGTAACCTACTTCCTTCGTTGTCGGATTGCATTTCCTTAGGATTCTTCCAATGAATCTCAGTCTGGCATCTGCTTTACCAACGATCAACTTTATACGATCATTCCATTTTAAATCACTCCTAACGCGTACTCTCAGATAATTTATGGATTTAACTGCTTCCATTTGCTGACCTGCTATTTTGTAGCTAAATGATAAGGACCTATCAGTCTATGTATTCGCATCCCATTACACTTGTCTACATTGAGATTCTATTGCCATTCCGTGCACCATGCGTCAATTCGCTGCAGATCCTCCTGCATTTCAGTACAATTTTCCATTGTTGCAACCTCTCGATACACCACAGCATCATCTGCAAAAAGCCTCAGAGACTTTCCGATGTCACCCACCAGGTCATTTATGAATATTGTGAATAGCAACGGTCCTATGACACTCCCTTGCGGCACACCTGAAATCACTCTTACTTCGGAAGACTTCTCTCCATTGAGAATGACATGCTGCGTTCTGTTATCTAGGAACTCCTCGATCCAAGCACACAACTGATCTGATAGTCCGTATGCTCTTACTTTGATCATTAAACGACTGTGGGGAACTGTGTCAAACGCCTTGCGGAAGTCAAGAAACACGGCTTCTACCTGTGAACCCGTGTCTAAGGCCCTCTGAGTCTCGTGGACGAATAGCGCGAGCTGGGTTTCACACGGCCGTCTTTTTCGAAACCCATGCTGATTCCTACAGAGTAGATTTCTAGTCTCCAGAAAAGTCATTATACTCGAACATAATACGTGTTCCAAAACTCTACAACTGATTGACGTTAGAGATATAGGTCTATAGTTCTGCACATCTGTTCGACGTCCCTTCTTGAAAACGGGGATGACCTGTGCCCTTTTCCAATCCTTTGGAACGCTTCGCTCTTCTAGAGACCTACGGTACACCGCTGCAAGAAGGGGGGCAAGTTCCTTCGCGTACTCTGTGTAAAATCGAACTGGTATCCCATCAGTACCAGAGGCCTTTCCTCTATTGAGCGATTTTAATTGTTTCTCTATCCCTCTGTCGTCTATTTCGATATCTACCATTTTGTCAACTGTGCGACTTCAAGAGAAGGAAGCACAGTGCAGTCTTACTCTGTGAAACAGCTTTGGAAGAAGACATTTAGTATTTCGGCCTTTAGTCTGTCATACTCTGTTTCAGTACCATTTTGGTCACAGAGTGTCTGGACATTTTGTTTTGATCCACCTACCGCTTTGACATAGGACCAAAATTTCTTACGATTTTCTGCCAAGTCAGTACATAGAACTTTACTTTCGAATTCATTGAAAGCCTCTCGCATAGACCACCTCACACTACATTTCGCTTCGCGTAATTTTTGTTTGTCTGCAAGGCTTTGGTTATGTTTATGTTGGCTGTGAAGTTCCCTTTGCTTCCGCAGCAGTTTTCTAACTCGGTTGTTGTACCACGGTGGCTCTTTTCCATTTCTTACGATCTTGCTTGGCACATACTCATCTAACGCATATTGTACGATGGTTTTGAAATTTGTCCACTGATTCTCAACACTATCTGTACTTGAGACATAACTTTTGTGTTGAGCCGTCAGGTACTCTGTAATCTGCTTTTTGTCACTTTTGCTAAACAGAAAAATCTTATTACCTCTATTAATATTTCTATTTACGGCTGAAATCGTAGATGCAGTAACCGCTTTATGATCGCTGATTCCCTGTTCTGCATTAACTGATTATAATAGTTCGGGTCTGTTTGTCACCAGAAGGTCTAATATATTATCGCCACGAGTCGGTTCTCTGTTTAACTGCTCAAGGTAGTTTTCAGATAAAGCACTTAAAAATATTTCACTGGATTCTTTGTCCCTGCCACCCGTTATGAACGTTTGAGTCTCCCAGTCTATATCCAGCAAATTAAAATCTCCACCCAGAACTATAACATGGTGGGGAAATCTACTCGAAATATTTTCCAAATTATTCTTCTGGTGCAGAGCCACAACCGCTGCTGAGCCTGGGGGCCTATAGAGACATCCAATTACCATGTCTGAGCCTGCTTTAACCGTGACCTTCACCCAAATCATTTCACAATTAGAATCTCCGTCAATTTCCTTCGATACTATTGCACTTATTATCGCTATAAACACGCCTCCCCCTTTACTGTCCAGCCTTTGTCTGCGAACTATATGGGCGTTGTGACCGTTTATTAATGAGAGCAGTTCTGGGACCTTTCTATAGACGCTCCTGCAGTTTACTATTAGCACATTAATATTGTTATTCCCTGTTGCATTTTGCCTACTCCTGCCTTGCCGCGTCTCAGGAGGCGTCTTGTCGGGTCTAGGGAGGGAATTCTCTAACCTAAAAAAAAAAACCATGTGCACTTCACACGTACCCCGCTACCCTCGTAGCCGCTTCCGGCGTGTAGTGCACGACTGACATATTCAGGGGACCCTACATTTCTCCACCCCATTGCGGAGGTCGAGAAATTTGCACCCCAGCTCTCCGCAGAATCGTCTGAGCCTCTGGTTTAAGCCTTCCACTCGGATCCAAACCAGAGGACCGCGATCGGTTCTGGGAACGATACTACAAATAGTTAGGTCTGATTCCACCCCGCGAGCGAGGCTTTCCGCCTTCACCAACTCCGACAACCGCTTGTACGAACTGAGGATGACCTCTGAATCCACACGGCAGGAGTCATTGGTGCCGACATCAGCAACAATTTGCAGTCGGGTGCACCCAGTGCTCTCTATCACCGCCAGTAGGGCCGCCTCCACATCTCGGATGAGACCCCCCGGCAAGCAGACAGAGTGAACACTGGCCTTCTTCCCCGACCTTTCCACTATTTCCCTAAGGGGCTCCATCACCAGCTTAACGTTGGAGCTCCCAATAACTAATAAACCCCTCCCCCCGTGTGCCTGCTCGGACCTTGCTGAATGAGCAGCCACATGTCCATTCACAGGCAGAGCGGACGATGCCACACGGCCAGCCTCCACATTGACCCTCTGCCTCGTGCGCCGCGAACGCCGCTGAACCCGCCACTCCCCTTGGGGAGAGGGTGGCCCAACCGCGCCCGGTACCCGCGAAAATGTCTCGACAGCAGGGACAGTGGGTGAAGCATCTAACACCTGGGGTGCACCATGCGACGCACCAGACTCCACACTGCCGCTACCCTCCGAGGCAGCAGCCTGAAGACGGCTGACCGCGGCCATCAACACGCTCAGCTGTTCGCGAAGAGTGGCCAGCGTCCGTACACAGCAGTCACACATCCTATCCATCCTAAGGAATCAATATACTGAAGAGACTTAATCAACTTTTAAGTAGACTGCTAATTCACTAAAGGCGGCTGATTACTGACTAAACTGTGATTGCTAACCACTTCTTGTAGAAAACAATGAAAATAGCACTACCTGTCTCTGGACTGTATTGAAAACAAACACTAGCACTACTAGCACTATGGCTGACTAAAAGGACTCTCTCTGACTGTATTCAAAACAAACATGAAATCTATTTAACTCTATTACTAGCACTCGACAATTAAAGCTTCCTAAAAGCAAAAACACACGGAAGAAGTAGTGACAAGTAAGAAAACTACAGTTAATACTTCAATCAAGGTAGCTCGCTGCACAGCAGACGTGAAGCAGACGGCGGTTTGGGCGACACATGAACTTACAACATAAAAGTAATAACAGATAAAAATACATGTTCATGAACCAGAGAGAAAATCAGTCCATAAGTTTAAGCAAACGCTATCAGCAGTACAATGAGAATCAGCTTAATTTTTCAATTAACTCCTCGACAGAATAGAAGGAGTGACCCATGAGGAAACACTCCAGTTTCGATTTGAAAGCGCGTGGATTACTGCTAAGATTTTTGAATTCGAGTAGCAGCTTATTGAAAATGGATGTAGCAGTATACTGCACACATTTTTGCACAAGAGTTAAGGAAGTCCGATCCAAATGGAGGTTTGATTTCTCCCGAGTATTAACCGAGTGAAAGCTGCTTATTGTTGGAAATAAACTAATATTGGTAACAAGAAACGACTATAAGGAATATACATATTGAGAGGCCAATGTCAAAATACCCAGACTCCCTGAACAGAGGTCGACAAGAGGTCCGTGAACTCACACCACTTTTTGCCCGAACCTCCCGTTTCTGAGCCAAAAATATCCTTCTAGAATGGGAAGAGTTATCCAAAAACATAATACCATACGACATAAGTGAATGGAAATAAGCAAAGTAGACTAATTTACTTGGCGAAGTATCACTCACTTTCGGTACCGTTCGAATAGTGAAAATGGCAGTATTAAGTCTTTGAACAAGATCCTGAATGTGGGCTTTCCATGACACCTTACTATTTATTTGAACACCTAGGAATTTGAGCCGCTCAGCTTCACCAATCATTTGCCCATGCTGTGAGATTAAAACGTCAGGTTTTGTTGAATTGTGTGTTAGAAACTGTAAAAACTGAATCTTACTGTGATTTAACGTTAGTTTATTTTCTATAAGCCATTGACTGAGGTCATGTACTGCACTACTTGAAACGGAGTCAATGTTGCACACAACATCCTTTACTACCAAGCTAGTGTCATCAGCAATCAGAAATATTTTAGAGTTACCCATAATACTTGAGGGCATATCATTTATATAAATAAGGAACTAGAGCGGCCACAACACTGATCCCTGAGGAACCCCCTCCCCCTTGACAGTATACCACTCAGATCCCCCATCACACTGTATTACTTTGCCCCATTCCTGTAGATCGTTCCCTAATGCACTTCCTGAAACACTCTACAACTTCTGATTCTGTCAGTTCTTTCAGGTCCCATATCCTTAAATTCCCACGTTTTTCCAGTTTCTTCAGTTTTTATCTACAGTTCATAATCAATATATTGTTATCAGAGACCACATTTGCCCCTGGAAATGTCATACAATTTAAAATCTGGTTCCTAAATCTCTGTCTTACCATTATATAATCTATATGAAATATTGCAGTATCTCCAGGTCTCTTCCACGTATACAACCTTCTTTCATGATTTTTGAACCAAGTGTTAGCTATGATTAAATTATGCTCTGGGCAAAAACCTACCAGGCGGCTTCCTCTTTCATTTTTTACCCACATTCCATATTCACCTACTGCGTTTCCTTTTATTCCATTTCCTACCGTCGAATTCCAGTCACCCACTAATATTAAATTTTCATCTCCCATCACTATCTGAATGATTTCTTTTATCTCATCACACATTCCATCAATTTCTTCATCATCTGCGGACTACTTTTACGACTGTGGTAGGCGTGGGATTCGTGGCTATATTGGCCACAACAATGCTTTCACTATGCTGTTTGTAGTGGCTTACCCGCATTCCTATTTTTATTAATTATTAGACCTACTCATGCATTAGCTTCATATTAGCCTTCCTAATACTTAAATCTATATTCGATGTTAACAATGACGCCGGTGGATGGACTATCACGAAATTACTGACCGTCGAGAAAGTCACAAATATAACCGACAAGCTAATGGGCCCTTCACAGGAAAAGGTTTTTCGCCGGAAAACGGGGAAAACTGAAACCCAGCAAATGAGTAAAAAAATGTATATTCACTGACAAAAAAAAGTGTACGCACACAACTTACACAACAATAGTCTGGGATTACTCTATTACGTAACAGTTTTTGTGATTGTATCTTGCAGCTTTAGTTATTTTTAATTAAAAGAGGCTTTAAAAGGACAGAAAGAACGTGTTGGACTACGCTACAGATCGTTCTGTTAGCAAAGTCCTCACTTTGTAATCACTTTCGTTGACTTCGGCAACTCTCAACAGAAATCTCCAACCTAACCGAGACAATGTGCTACGATACAGCCGAGATCATGACAAGAGAATGGGCTACATCACACTCGAAGTAAATTTATATAGGTAAGGATCCCCATGACCTGTGTACGTCTATTATAAAAAATCTCCAAGCCACTCTCCTCAAATAGATCGCCATCTTCTCTTGACCTTCAACTGTTACTATTTCAGAATTAAAAACCAGATTCAAAGAAAATTTGGCTACCAGCCAAAAACTAGAAAAATAAAAATAATAAAAGTGAGAACGTGAAACATGTTAGAATTAACCATAAACAGGAGATTTTACAGAAAATAAAATTGAGAAAGGAAATCATTAATATTATCGACCGTTTAGGAACTCTAGGCTACGAAAGGGATGAAACAACATATCGAATAACTGGTGGAAGAGTTAGTGTGTTTTAAGATTATATCCAAACAAGAATTAGAGAAAAACATATCGAAGCAAGGCCTCTATTACGAAAAATAGCTAAATCTCGAGACAAATTGTGTCCTTTTGTATTAGATTAAATGTTTTGGCCCCTAGTACGGATGAAACAGTATCTGCAGTATCAACAGGAACTTCGGACATGTGTTTCATATTTCATCCAAGCCTGCAGTCTATAAATATTTAAACAAAATACTGAAACAAAATACCACTACCGGGGAATTACTTACGAAGCAGTTCTTGGTAAAGAAACACAGGACACAATTACGTATGTAGGCTTAATACGAACTACAACTGTGTTCATAAATCGCTATAGTTGCCTTGGACTAACGACGAGCGAATATCAATATAACCTGTACGCTTTTCAAAGCTGTTATCCATGAAAAAGCTAAACGACGTATCGTGAACAAAATACAATTTAACACCGAAACAATGACATTAGTTGACAATGGGCACAGACTTTAGTCAATGGGCACTGTTGAAAATTTGTGCCAGACCAGGATTAGCACCCGAGTCCCCTGGTTACTAGGGAGAGGCAATGATCACTGTGTCCGAATTACACAGTGGTCAACAGAATAGCACGAACTGCCCGAGCATGCCGTTCGTTAGATCGAAATTCTCAATTTCTCCATAGACTGCTAATACACTGCTCCTTGAACATAATCCTCCTCCCCTTAATTATACAGTACATGGCCAAAAAAACAGACACCGAATATATGCAAACTTGGCCTTACGAACATTGCAGACGTCGTCTATGTAACACACGTCAAACTTCAAAGAATTTACCAATTCGTTGCATTGTTTACTATAGACCACAAATCAAGTAACGTAAAAAAAGCACTGCGTCTATTGAGATCATGATTCATAGTTTAAAGAAAACTAATAAGTCGCCTACATATTACAGTTGCTGCCGAAAGAGGAGAACCATTATTTTCCCACAAAAGGAAATATAGTTAAAATTACGCTTCTATTTCGGTTAGTTTCGGCGGTTACTAAAATTTGCAGTGAAAGTTACATAGTGGACTCTACCCTCCCCCCACCAGAAACGTAGTTATCGTGGCTGTTGTGAGACTTTTGTACACAGTTAGAGAAAGTGTGTTAAATGTGGCGCGGACGGAAACACTAGGCTACGCTACAGGGCAATCTGCTCGCACAACGTTTAGTCGGCATTCATAATCGTTGGCGTAAACAACTCTCAATCAAATTACCACCTTCCAACCTAACTTAGATCTCGGGCTACACTACCAATCGGCCTGTCATCACAACCAAAAATTCATTGAGGGTGGTGGGGGGATTTCCTGTATCTCTCTCTAATGTATCTCTAGGCCCAACTGCCAGTTTTGTCAGACTCAACAGCAAGATTTACCAATGGTAAACACTTTTGAGACGGCTAGTAATTTTAGAATAGTCCTCTTCGTCTTACTTGGCATAAATTGTTCGCTGGCGTCCCAGCAGCTAGCTCCCTCAGTGTCTGCTTCTGCCATCGCACCACGCCAGTCTGCTGTTGTCCTAGCATACCGAACGCACCGCACATCCGACACCTTCGGAACCACTCACTGGCCAGTTAGCAATTGAGCGGAACACTGTTTACATCGTGAAAGGAAAACTATGCAAAGATGTACACTTAAATGGCACGACTGAGTAGCACACACACAGTAATATCTGAGGAATGTCCTTCGACACGCGCAGAACGAAAGTCTTCTCGCGATCGTACAGCGTCTCTGAAAAAAAAAATCTCGTGACTATATTCCGGCGTTACGGCCAGGTTCTCATACAAATGAGCAACAAAGGGTACGTTTGAAATTTTTTTTTTGAGACAATGACAATACATTCGAAGGATGTGTTTGGGAATTACGAGTGATAATACTATGAGCTTAATTTTAGATTTTCAATAAAAAATGGCGCCCGTAATTATGATTTGATCAAGGGCCTGCGAGACTGGAGTACGCAGAGTGCGTGCAGTGTGGCACCACAGATGTTACCTGAATTCAAAAATGGGTAACATCAGTTGATACTACATTATTCCTCTGAAATTGAAAATGGATAACATCAGTCGATAAAACATAAAATTTATGCGAGCGCATACCTAACCGCAATGAAACAACCTTAAATTTAACGATACAGTGCTAATTCGAACTTTGAGTTCGATTTTTGGGGGTTTGTTTCACTCCTTATGCCTACACAAAAATTAGTTAATATTAACAAATGTCATATTATAGCTATAAGTTCCTAAGAAAAGTGTTTACTTTTAGGGGTCAGAGGTAGAAGTTAAGAGATCGAACCACTTTCAATTTATGCTGCATGCCGTTCTGAGAAAATAGTTACCCGAAAAAAATGTGTTCAATGTTTAGGGAAAACATTTAGTTATATTATTACTTCGATTTGCATGAACTGAGTGTTACATATATATTTTTAATGTCGCTGAAAACGAATCTGAAGTCAGATTTTCAATATTCAAAACAGCTAATCCAATACGGAGGGCAAACGATTATGTTTTGACCAATTTTTACCAAAATTGTATTTTCGTTATTTACGTTTAGTCTGCAATTCAAGGAGTATTTATCAACCCTTCCTCTACCTCTGATTGTTCCTAGACAGCAACTTCCTGTTCTTCTTGGCAGGAAAAGCCGATCTGTCTAAGCTGGATTTGCAGCACTCGGCAGCCTGCACTTGATAATCGTCCTTATTTTCGGTGAGTATGTTTGCATGCATTGTGCAGTATAAATCATTTTGAGCACGTGCGACACGGGACGAGTTATCATCTACATCTATATGGATACCCTGCAAAACACATTTAAGTGCCTGGCAAATGGTTCATCGAATCACCTTCACAACTGATAATTAATTGAAACCCTCAGCTGCCGACAGGTGTTGTTGATATACTTCGATGGGGACAGCTGAAAAGTGTGCCCCTACTGGGACTCGAACCCACGATCTCCTGCTTACATGGCAGACGCTCAATCCATCTGAGCCATCGAGGGCACAAATGAACAGCACGACTGCAGGAATTTATCCCTTGCACGCTTCCCGTGAGACACATCCCCAACCGTCCACAATCCGCATACGTAATGTACGTAATAGGTATTTGCCTATCCACTCATTACTGGCTCACACTAATGTGACGATTCCCGTAAGAGTTCGGGCAACCTGTGCGCATTCGCACAGACGAAGGGCAATGGCTGGGTAACGTTTAACCATAGATATGAAGTAACTGTTCTCGAAAGAACAGGCGCCACTGACGACCGTGCAGCACTTCTAGAATACATGATAGACCGGCCGATGTGGCCGAGCGGTTCTAGGCACTTCAGTCGGGAGCCACGCGACCGCTACGGTCGCAGGTTCAAATCCTGCCTCGAGCATGGATGTGTGTGATGTCCTTAGGTTAGTTAGGTTTAAGTCGTTCTAAGTTCTAGGAAACTGATGACCTCAGATCTTAAGTCCCAAAGTGCTCATAGCCATTTGAACCATCAGTCCGTATGTTTGCACACTACTTACAGTAACTTATGCTAAGGACAACACACACACAACCATGCCCGAAGGAGGACTCGAACCTCCAACGGGGAGAGCCGCGCGAACCCTGACAAGGCGTTGGAGACATGGCGGGTACCCCGCGCGGCTTATGGCAGCCGTGACACTGCTTCAAACACTGGGCTGTAGAAACTTTTGTAAAGCACGGATTAAAAAAAAAAACCTTTCCGTTCCAGGAGTCTAGACAAGTACACCTTTAAAAAATGCAACTACAAAGAAATTAAATTTTTCGAACGGGGCAGGGCTTAAAACTTTGAAGAGTTAAATTTTAATGGCCGTTCTCTTGTATGCAAATAGTTTCACAGTAGAAATTTCTCTAGTTTTATTTATTTATTTATTTTTTGCTGTAGGTAAAGAAGGATAGGATTGTGAGGAGGGGGAAAGGGGGGGGGGGAGGAATCTTGCATCTCCAACCTTGGAATTCTTAGTACAGAATTTTTATTCATTACGAGATTCTCAGCCACTTGCAGAAGTGATTTCGCGTGATTCTGCAAAACTTTTCCTTTAGCCAATCGTAGCAACTATAGGATTCCGTTCCTGCTGCATGACATGTCTCGGAACTTAAACTGACCAACTTATTTGCATAAAGAGCTAGCTTATCATCCGCTTCTTTACTTACTTAGACCGTTCATGGTCTGCAAAGCATTTTTTTCTTTAATCGTTTTTTTATGTCTTTTATAAACTGCAACACTTTCTAAACTGTTCTAAACTTAATGCCGTTGAAGCATGGTCTTTTGCTGAATGACCAAAAAGCAATGCTGACAGCTGGAGTCCAAGGTTTTTGTTAATCAAGCCGTTTGTATTCTTGTGGTGATATCTCCGCAGAGTCTTTCATTCCCTAACGCATATTTCTTTATATCTAATTGAGAAGTGAAATACCGGTTATCGTAGATGCAGATTTAAAATATTTTAATATAACGCAATAAATATTTCATTAAAATTCTCATCCCCTTATGCTCGAAGTTAAAAACCAGTGAAACACGTAGTTTTTAAAAATTGTAACAGATTAGCCGAATACGAATTGTCAGATATGCTTTCATAATGCTTTCATAATGAACCATTTTCAGAAACGTGGAGCCAGATCTGGGGGTGAATTTCCTTCTCTCCGAGACACCCGGCTTCTTCTTCGACTTAGCCGGCAAACAGGCCGAGGACGACGGGTGGGGACCGAATAGGCAGCAGTTGGTGGATGGCGACGTCGTCACTGGCTGTTGCCTTCGTGCGGGCCTCTTGTGTAAAGGGGGAGCCAACCGTGGCCAAGTGAAGGTCTGTATTCCACAGGAACGAGTTAGCATGGCACTCAGATATTTCCACGATTTGGCGGACGGGGGTCATTTGGGGTTCTTCAAGACCTTGAACCGAGTTCGGGAATACATGTTTTGGCCCAACCTATATCGCGATGGCAGGCGATTTCTTGGCAACTGTGTCCAGTGTAAGCGCGGTAAGCCCGATGTGGGGCCGCACAGAGAACTACTACAGTCACTTAGGAACAGTGTCCTCTGGACTGCGACTCAAAGACCGAAACAACGGTCGACGGAAACTGGCACCAGAAACGCACCAGCTCACTCTATTTCATCCCCTTAGGGGTTGAACTTCCAAAAACACCGAAACACGTATTTTCTTATTTGTAGCCTTGAAGTCAAATACCAATTTTCTTAGATGTAGCCTTAAAAATACTTTCATAGTTCTTCCATAATTATTTATCTCAAAATAAAATGTTCATCCACTATTTCACTTCATAGAGGTTAAATTCCCAATGATACTGGAACACATATTTCTTTATTTCTGACCTAGAAACCAGATACAAATGTTCGTATGCCTAGCTTCAAAATTACCTTAATAGCTACATGATTCAGAAATCCTTTCATGTCCTGCGTCTCCCCCTTAGAGGTGGAATTTCGAAATATGCAGTATAAGCTGTATAAGATCAACACCCTTTCCAAATGTCAAGGTTTATTTTCCTTGGCGGTCTGGACTGTGTGAGTTTCATAGTAATAGTCCTACACACACACAAACACACACACACACACACACACACACACACACACACACACACACACACACACCACTACCAATGCCACCACCACCTCCTGGGGAAATTTCTGCAGACGCCCTTGTTCCACTACAGTCATATTTTGCCGACGACCTACATTTAGCAGCGTGGGAGGGATAGTGTCGTGCAACAGACAGTATACTCAGTAGACAACGAACAGTTCGTTGTGAAATCAGCGACTTCGGTGATCTCACGTGAACCGATGCAACCTCCGCGGCAAGGCCGTTGCCGCAGATATTTCAGAGTAGTTGCTTACGTTTCATAATTATCTAGTTTACGGGGAAAATGTAAAAAAGGCGATTGTCACCGAAGCTACAACTAATCTGAATTTCTGGTTAGTTATCAAGTGGTCTTGTGTGCGAGCCTGAATTTTTCATCCTTTGCGGTGAGAATGATTCAAACCCGTCATGTTCTTCTTATGAAGTGTTCTATTTATTTTGCACACAATGATCGTTTGTAGTTGTCTTGAGTTACTACGTGGATAAATTTTTGTTTGGCGCACGTATCATAACTGAGATTTGCGCTGAATGGCTGAAGGTGAATTAGCGTAATGAGTAGTAGCGAATGTTACAGTAACATGTTTGTAAATTATTTCACGTAAATTACGTTAGTCGTGTAATATAATCCGTATACCAGTACAGTATATGGGACAATTACGTTAGTCATGGAATACTATCCGTATAAGACTATGTCACCTTGGTGTCCCGGAATTTGCTTCAATTTTGGAATCCACGAAAGAACTGGAAATTTTCCTTTACACAGCTTTCCATATAATTTCTATTACAGTGATTCAGTCTTGTCTGTCACTCGACTTTTCTGACTGTGAAATAACTTCTATCGCTCAGGTGCTTATTACCTCTTCGTGTTTCCATTTGCCGATATTGCGCATAAACACATATCTCAAAGTTGCTATGGACATTGATGGAGCGACACACTTTTCTATGGCGACACTGCAGTTTAGAGATAGAAAAACCGATCAGTTAAAACGATATGGGTATTTTAGTTCTGAATAACCGATGTCTTTCGGTATTTGTTTGCTCTCGGTTATAACAAGTACCTTTTTATTTTTTTCTGATAACCACCTAAAAACAGATATATCAATTAGCCACAGATGTGGTAGTAAAATTTTTTGTTTTCAAATAAACCTTTTTTAAAAAAGACGAGTTATTTTTATTCGTAAGATTTCCATAGCACTGAAACACGGCGTTATTACAGAAAAAAATGGGAAAAGTTATGTATGCCACTTTAATAACACTGCTGATAGAAACGAGCAACAAATGGATTGGTCCAACATTGCCGAGACAATATTGTCCCTGTTACACAAGCAGTGCGCGAGACTGGACACAGTTTCTCGCTGTTGTCGAACGTCAGTTGTAACATAGAATGGCACCATCTGGAAGTCTGGAAGTATTTTACGATATGCGGTACGAGTGAAGAACAAAGTTAGATTTGGTCGACTTGCGACATCATACAAGGAAAGAAGTTAAAATTTAACAAATCATTCATAGTTCGGGATAAAAGTAGAAAGTGCCTCATCTGCTGCTGTGTCTACGTAGTATGCCGTTATCTGCTTTTAGCCCTTAAAAACAGAGAAATTAAAACGAAAAAGAGAGTTCTCCTGCCGCAGTTTTCACTCTTTATCGCTGGACTATACGTAATGCCCGCATAGTGCTGTGATAACCGATTTCAATATAATTTTTGAGCAGAGTTCTAAAAACTAAAATCAGTAGGATAATACTGGCAGTTTTCTGTAGTATAGAAGCACTCGCTATATTTTGAGAGAAGCAGCGAACATCGGACAAAGTTTTATTGGACTATTTAATTGAAAGAAATTAGAATTATATTAATACCGTCAGTTGCTCGCGGGCGTTGATAAATATCAACGTGGACAAGTGAAAATGTGTGCCGCGACCGGGACTCGAACCCGGGATCTCTTGCTAAAATGACAGACGCTCTATCCATCTGAGGCACAGAGGACACAGTGTATGGTTCGACTGCAGGGACTATCTCGCGCACGCCTCCTGCGAGACTCACATTCTCACCTTGAATGTCCATACACTACAGTCGTAGAGTCCCACTCCAACACACTCATTCCTCGTGGAAGACATGTCCATATCCATATAAGTATATGGTTCTGGCAATACCAGCCATGACCTTCTTCTGTGAAGATGCACACGTATTCCGCGAACTGTTACGGGACTTGGTAAGAATGTGTTCCACGAGTAATGAGTGTGTCGGTGTGGGACACTACGAATGTAGTGTGTGGACGTGCAAGGTGAGAATGTGAGTCTCGCGGGAGGCGGGCGCGAGATAATACCTGCAGTCACACTATCGTCTGTGCCCTCGGTGGCTCAGATGGGCAGAGCACCTGCCATGTAAGCAGGAGATCCCGGGTTCGAGTCCCAGACGTGCACACATTGTCACCTGTCCCCGTTGATATCGACACCCGTGAGCAGCTGACGGTATTAGTATAATTCTAATTTCGTTCTGAACGGCTGCAGGTCATCATAAGGGTATTTAATTTGACATTTTGATTACATTTATCAAGAAACTGAGAAAGTAAAAATTGTTTAATATTTGTTTGATTTCTACGTTTACTAGAGGAAATAATGTAAATAAAAGACTGAAAATCGGTTATTACAAGAACTGGTATTGTGACGGGTTTTAACAATTAGCTTAAAGAAGGGTTGGGAAACTGATAAGAGCCGAAAACCAGTTGTTTCAGCGATAACCAACATTCCCACTGGTGTTCTGAGTGGTAAGATTGACGCACAAGGACATCAAGAACAGTTTCTCAGAAAGGTTACTGCAGCTCTGATGTTCTCAAAATGAACGGGCCAGCCATTGGCGTCCGCGAGGGGGAAGGGGAGGGGGAGGGGAGGGGGAGGGGGAGAGGATGGGGAGGGGAGGAGGTGGGGAGGGGAGGATAGGCAAAAGGGCACTTTCACCCATCGCCCCCAACCCTCCCTGGAATCTGGAGTAAAGAGTTTTTATTCGTTACAGTATACTCTTCCAGATAAGAATTCTCCACAATACTGATAAACCTTAGCTTTGACCAGTTGTAGCGCTCATAGAGTTAGGGTCTTGTAGCTTGATGCACCTCGTAACTGACCAGCTGATTTGTACACAGAGTGCCAGTTTCAGAATCATGCACTCCAGCCCCGACGCGCCTTCCCCCCTCCCCACCACTGGAAATATTTCTGCAGACTCCAGTCTGCCACTGTGCATATATTTTGATAACATCCTGGTTTTAATAGCATCGAAGTAACAGAATTGTGCAGTAAAGGGTAGACCTAGCACAGAACACACCATTCCCAATGAAACGCATCACTTGGTAGATGGTGAAGTACTCTGAAGCTAGCCAGATAGAAACAGAACCTCCTGGCACTGCATCTAACCCAAATTCTAATCTTACACTAATCTCTTGTATGTACCTACCACGCCCTCAAAGAGCCAACGATTTACTATTATCAGAAGTTCCGAAAAATGAGGAAGAAATTGAGCCACACTTTTTTCCGTTGTTTATTATTTCGATTACCCCATAAAGGGAATGGACTTGTAGCCACAGGTTACACAAGCGATAGATGGTTTAAAATACATAAAAAGAGATGACAATAAGAAACGATTTTTAAAAACACAATGATGCACGGCTTTTACGATTTTTACAGGAAAAAAATGGATGACAAAATGAAGGTTTTTCAAAAATACGCTGGTAGACAATATTGGGGATTTTTTATCTTTATAGATGACTAGCGGAAAAGCTTGGTGTTGACCAGGCATTTATTTACAGCTGTGCGTCCACGTCCGTACTATGCAGCGTCTGGCCTTGTCCTGAGTTTTTATGACGTATCTCCTGAAACATGTGTCGTACAATGATATAATTTTATAGGTACATTCAGCGTCATAAGCGGATACTGTCTGCAAAATTTATTGCGAATATAGTAGCAAAGAAGTAACAAACTTAAATGTCACGAATGCTGTGATGCCCACACACTTGGGTGTAACTAATGTACACGGGATGCTTGGCACGATCATTATGGCTACCATCACCTGTGGTCGTAATTGGTCCAGCTGTGTCGACGTAGTGAAAATATAAATGTGCATAACATGGTAAAGGTCCATTCTTTCCAGCCATCAGACCTGAACTACGATCAAAAATATCATGTAAAAGTGGTAGGGGCAATGGCCTTGCCGCAGTGTATACACCGGTTCCCGTCAGATCACTGAAGTTTAGCACTTTCGGGCGTGGTCGGCACTTGGATGGGTGACCATATGGGCCGCTATGCGCTGTTGGCATTTTTCGGGTTGCACTCAGCCTTAATGGCGGATAAATTTTTTTGTTAATCGCGGCAAATTAACTTTACCCTAATGACACACAAGGTCAATGACGTACTATCACGTAAAGTATTCTCAGATCGAAATGTTTTGCATTACAAAATCTCCAATGTAGATTCATAATACCACAATTATAATTCACAAAATAATTTGGAGCTACGTTCAATGCATATTTAAATGCATCTTTCAAAACAATAACAGAATTCTCATTAGATCATCATTATCAATGGCTAGAGTATTCTACCAAAAACCGCGTCTCACTATGGCTTCTTCAGTACGCTGTTTTGTTTTCCACTGTTGATAATAGAAACGATCTGGCAGATGTGACATTGTAGATGCCCAGTATGCGTGTCTTAATGCAATTAAACCGTCTGGAACATTTACCCTTGAACGTCCCTAGAATGGGATTTCATGGAACGTTATTACTTTCCTGTGTCCATTTCCATCACACCAGCTGATCGCCACGACTGGGGAAGGGGAGGAGGGGGTGGGCTGAAAGTTGGCAGCAGTGGCAGAAAAACCAAAGAAAACCTCACGTTTTCGTCATTTGTTTTCATAATGACAATTCGTCACATCGCACGCTTTTCTCTAGGAAACGGTAAAATTCATCGTCTGGATATCAATCTCGCCTGCTGAGGTATGCAGTCGCACCACTCTGTACGAAATAGGTTCTAAGCTGATGCAGTCGACAAGTAACATCGAAATATATCGTCACCAGGAAATACATCGACATCTTGAAATAAATCCACACCTCGAAATAAATCGCCACCTCGAAATAAATCGCAACCTCGAAATAAATCGCAACCTCGAAATAAATCGACACCGTGAAATAATTCGAAACCTCGAAATAAATCACCTCCAAAAAACCGCTACATCGAAATGAGTCGATATCCCGAAATATATCGACATCTAGACGCATTTCGGCTTACCATATAGACCGAAATCTCGATGTTAGTCGACATATCGAGATAAATCGAGGTATAGAATTATATCGATATCTCGAAATATATTGGTACCACGTAATATAAAGATATCTCTAAAAATAGCGATATCTAGAAATTTATGGATTACTAGAGATATAGAGGTACCTTGAAATATATCGATATCTCGAGAAGAATCGATATCTGTAGTACACCAATACATGGAAATATATCGATACTTTGAAATATATAGACAACCTGTATTGTGTCGGTATATCAAAATAAATCGTTATCTCGATATAATCGGATACTCGAAATCAATCGATACCTCGAAATAAATAGACTCCTCAATATAGGTAGATATCTCGAAATAAATCGATATCATGATATAATGTGTGCATCTACGTATGTCGATATATCGAATTGAATCGATAATGGGAAAAGTATGGACGTCTCAAAATAAATGTGTACCCCTAAGAAAACGAATATCGAAATAAATAGATATAACGAAATATATCGCTATCTTGATAAATACCGTTATCTAGTGGTCGGATAAATGTTTCAAGATGACATGACATAACAGTATAGTCTACATACATGAAAATACTTTGGATTTTCAATATATCGATAGATTTGTAGACCTCGGGAAAAAAATCTTTGATCCGACCTCGGGGCAAAAATGCAGACCTCGGGAAAAAACGCCGACCTCGGGGAAAAACGCCGACCTCGGGGAAAAACGCCGACCTCGGGGCAAAAACACCGACCTCGGGGAAAAACGCCGATCTCGGGGAAAAACGCCGACCTGGGGGAAAAACGACGACATCGTGGAAAAACGCCGACATCGGGGAAAAACGCCGACATCGGGGAAAAACGCCGCTGTTGGGAAAAAACGCCGACCTCGGGGAAAAACGCCGACCTCGGGGAAAAACGCAGACCTCGGGGAAAAACGCAGACCTCGGGGAAAAACGCAGACCTCGGGGAAAAACGCCGACCTCGGGGAAAAACGCCGACCTCGGGGAAAAACGCCGACCTCGGGGAAAAACGCCGAACTCGGGGAAAAACGCCGACCTCGGGGAAAAACGCCGACCTCGGGGAAAAACGCCGACCTCGGGGAAAAACGCCGACCTTGGGAAAAACGACGACCTCGGGAAAAACGACGACCTTCGGAAAACTGCTGACCTCAGGAAAAATCCAGTTCCATTAATTTACATAGACAATCATGTCAGTTACCATTAGGTTCTCAAAATGCAATCAAATTCCTGGTATTTATCACCTCACACAAAAAGTGGTCATGACAGAAAAGTCTCGTTCTTTAGAAAGTTAAGAATGAGATGTTCTAAATATTACAGATAATCCATTTACAATAATCTACAAGCACTGCACAATGAGAAGAGACTGTCAACCAGAGCACTTTGAAATAGTGCACTGCCAGGAAGACAGAGGTATCATTGCTGTTTATAATCCTCTGGTGCTTGAGATTCAGAATCCAGGATTGCCTCGAATGAGAACAGCAGGAATGAATGTCCTGCACCAGTATAGAACTTACTCTGGAACTCCACAGAAAATCACAAGTCACAATTATATCACATCATTTTCAGCAAACTACAGAAGCCTCTAATGGACATAACAACGTCGTCACCTCCTTCACTAGTGAAAGATCTTAGTAGCTATTGAGTCAAGAGTAGGTGGCCAATTAATAATTTGTTGTTCAAAGCTAACTTCAGTGTATATGGGAATACTCAGTGGACATCTTTAACCATCATATTTTACTGTCTAAGATATGTCAACTTCCCAGACTATAAGTATAAGCAGAGCTTGGTCTTTACCAATCAAAGATTGTTTAGAATAGGTATCAAGGGAATCAGATCCACTGGGCATTTAGAGCAACCTGCTTTAAACAATATGAGCAGGCAATAGACACAGACACAGAGTTTGAAATATCTCTGTGAAGCGGTTACCTTCATCATCAGCAAACTTATGTTGTGTGCTGCGGTATGCGGAGGCACTAATAGCAACACAGTAAAACACAGAAGAAGCTTATAAGTTGATGTAATCATCCAGTAAGAAGCAGTAAAATTCAAGTTTTAGTAATCGATTATTGACTTATTATCCGGCTTTGGTGCCTCAGACATGTCCGACGACCTTAAGATTTGGCATGAAACGAAGTCTGGAAGACACGTTACACGAGAGAATTGGAAAAGTGTTCATGTGTTGTAAAAACCTAAGAAATCGTCCCGTTTTCGTCAATTGCCGTCGAATCGACGTAATGACAGATCGTCACATTGGATGCTTTTCTGTATAAAACAGTTACATTTATCGTCTGGAAACTTATGTCGCGGGCTGCGGCATGCGGAGGCACTAATAGCAACACCAGAGAACACAGAAGAAGCTTCTAAGTTATTGGTTCAAATGGCTCTGAGCACTATGGGACTTAACATCTGTTGTCATCAGTCCCCTAGAGCGTAGAACTCCTGAAACCTAACTAACCTAAGGACATCAAACACATCCATGCCCGAGGCAGGATTCCAACCTGCGAGCATAGCAGCCCCGCGGTTCCGGACTGAGTGCCAGAACTTCTAGACCACCGCGGCCGGCTCTAAGTTTATGTAATCTGCCAGTAAGAAGCAGTACAATTCAAGTTTTACTATCGATTATGGACTTACTAGCCGCCTTTGGCGCCAGGGATGTGACTGACGACGTTACGATTTTGCATGAAACGAGGTCTGGGAACCACGTTACAAGAGAATATGTGAAAACTGATCATATGTAGTAAAAACTTAAGAAATCCGCCCGTTTTCGGCATCTGCTATCGGATCGACGAAATACCAGATCGCCACAATGGCCGCTTTTCTCTCTGAAACGATAAAATTTATCGTCTGCAAACTTACGTCGCTTGCTGCGGTATGCGGAAGCACTAATTACAACATAGCAGAACACAGAAGAAGCTTGTAAGTTGATGTAATCGACCAGTAAGGAACAGTACAATTCAAGTTTAGTTATCGATTATTGACTTTTTAGCCGGCTTTGGTGCCTTGGACATGAGCTACGACCTTACGATTTGGCATGAAGGGAGGTCTAGCAGCCACGTTGAACGGGAGAATGTGAAAAGTGTTAAAATGTAGTTAAAACCTAAGAAATCCGCCCGTTTTCGTCATTTACTATCAAATCGACTTAATGCCAGATCGTCCCATTCGCCGCTCTTCTCTCTGAAACGGTTACATTTATCGTGTGCTACGATATGCGGAGACACTAAAAGCACAATAGTAGAACACAGAAGAAGCTTTTAATTTGACATAACAGCCAGTAATAAGCAGTATAATTTAAGATTTAGTTATCGATTATTGACTTTTCAGCCGGCGTTGGTGACTTGGACATGAGCTAGGACCTAAAGATTTTGCATGCAGGGAGGACTATCAGCCACGTTGCACGGGAGAATGTGAAAAGTGTACATATGTAGTAAAAACCTAACAAATCCGCCCGTTTTCGTCATTTGCTATCAGATCGACTTAATGTCAGATCGTCACATTGGCCGCTCTTCTCCCTGAAACCGTTACATTTATCGTGTGCAAAGCTATGTCGGGAGCTGCGGAATGCGGAGACACTAAAAGCACCATAGTAGAACACAGAAGAACCTTCTAAGTTGATGTAATAGCCAGTAAGAAACATTACAATTCAAGTTTAGTTATCGATTTTGGACGTTTTAGCAGGGTTTGGTGCCTTGGACGTGAGCTAGGACCTTAAGATTTTGCAAGAAGGGAGGACTAGCAGCTACGTTGGCTCCGAGAAAAATAACATAGACGCAAACTTTGAGAAAATTTTTACATTTTTTATCGACTTATACAACATGATAATTGCTTTGCAGTTTTGTGAGATTAAAGATGACTTTGCATTTCGTTTCTTTGATAGCTACACGATTATATCACGACGCTACTAATGTGTGACACAACTTACATTGTGCCTTTATTGTGTATCTGTTTTATATCTGCACAGTTTTTCTGAATTCTTCTGGAAAGGAAAACATGTTTTAGTAGTAACTTTGTGGTATAGCTACAATGAGACAGCCTTTCCTGTAGCACAACAATACGCTACAGTACAGTACTTACTTCATCACGGCAATAAGCGTAGTAACTACGATATCTACACGCAAAGCATTTCACTTTTGTTTATCATGAGGTAAGTACATTGACTTATGCAAAACGTAGCTTTCGGAGGACGATAACTACGACACTTCCACAGAGATTATCTTACAACAAGACGCACATTTTAGCGCTACAGTACACGTATTTGAGTGATTAATTTTGTACTTAAAACATTTATTTTTAAAGATATTTGAAGTACAATGATACAAAGGTTTTCCGTGATACATTTCATTCCTTTGCTGTAATCTGTAACACCTGAGGATATAATTACATTAATCCTCAGGGGGCTACACGCTTACTTTGTGTACCATGTGTATGGCAAGCTCAAGGAGGCCTAGCTAATATAGTATTTGCTTATACAACTTTACACATCGGTACCATATTTCTCTAGCACATTAATTACACAGCTATCTGATGATTTAACTGAGAGACAAACATATTTTTACTACATCAGTGACAAATGTTTACGTAATTATACGGGTGGATTACTTCACACTTATGAAATTGTATTTTGTCTGTACTTTGTGAACAGTTCATGTTTTTTCGGAACTATTGTGACACTATGAGCGCTTTGAATGATATATTTGGTATGGGATCATGATTTTTAAAGTACGTTTGAGGTAGATGACACTTTTGTCGTGAGCAGAGAATTTTTTTTAGGCTTTGAAATTATTGCAGAAAGCTATGACATTTTTGAGATTTGACTGAGGTGTTACAATGTTATTATTACGACGACGATGTGAATTATGCTGCTGAGGTATGTTTAAGCTGATGCTATATGAGTTATTTGGTTATGCTACGTATCTGTTATGATGAAATATTGAAGAAGTGTAGACGAATAAGGTAAGGAATAATGAGTAGTGGTTAGGGACTCTGGTTTGTGAAAAATGTTGTTGGAAACCAGGAATCGTACTTTAAGTGTTATGAAAACTATGTATATGCGTGAATGTATCACTATGCTGTCGAAAATTTTTGAACACTATTATTTTTAAAAGATTTTATTTCTACAGATTTGTAACGCAAATTCTTCATCTGTGAATTTTTTTTATATGAGACTGCCACTGTAGGGGAAACTGGTGTCGTAAATATTTCGATAAGACAGTTAAGTGACCACCTGCACGTAATGTGTCGTGGGCACCCAGCTGCGCGACAACCACCTGACAAAAGAAAGCCATTAGTGTGTGCCTTTCAGAGGCACAGGTAAAAAAAAAGGGAGGCCATTATCTTCGCTATTGACATTCCTTTGTAGAAAGCACCGCAAATACGACACGCTCATTACTGAGAAAGATACTTACATCTGACACCTGATTATAACAAACGTCTTTCTACTAGAGTTGAGAGAATTCTACTAACTTATGAAATGTCACATGACTATTGAATGATATTTTTATGCTTTGTCCATAGTTGCTTATTTCATTTGATATCTGTTTTCCAGCTGTGTTGCATCACTGATTTTATAAAATAAAATTAAATGCATTTGCTAATATGAACACTTTCTGCCAACAGACCTATTAAATAATAATTTTATGATCCATATTATTCGAAAAAGGAGCACTTTGAATAGAAAGAACAGTATGAAGGGATTAATCACAGTAACTGAATACAAAATTTTCTTTTCAAGTACACAGTAATATTTTTTTACAATAAGTTTTCGTGGTGCACCACTTTAATTACATAGACTATAAGATGTGAATGGACATTGTCCATATCTGCATTGTTGTCTTTAGTGTACATTTTTTTCTGCTTGAGCTTTGTCATGTTTAGGTATAAGTTATAGCATTTTCTGCGGCTGTTTGCCATTCATAGTGCTACTGAATGGCACTTTGTGTTACTAGGTTAAGCCAATTTTATTACTGATTTATTTTTCTTGTTTGGTGCGCATTGCCTTATATAGTTGTAATATTGCTGCCTTTTTTGGCAATTTCCATTTTTTTATCATTGCTGTTCGTGTAAATTGTTTTGTGCTGCTGCATTGCCTCGTCCCTTAGTTAAGCATCTGAGCTCAGTAGGTTGAAGTTAGCTTAAGAGGGGGTAGACTTTATAAGAAACTAACTATGATGAATTGGAAGAAAAGCATTGAGAAGCTATAAGAAAATGGTTTGGCCAAAAAAGTAGTGTACAGTGGAGAAAAACTATTTTTGAAAGAGGATGTGAACAGAAAACAGAAAGCATGCTTGGATAGGATTTTTTTTGGCTGGAGCAAATGTTGAAATAAGAGGGACGATCTATGGAATGAAGTTTTGGGTTGCACTGCAATACCAAATGTTACATTGAAAAAAAACCCTGTCCTTTCCTTTTGTGTTATCCCACTATGTGTTTGTGTACCCTTGTGTATTTGTTTTCTTCCTGTCTCTATGTACTGTTTCATAGAATTTTTTCTCTTCTAATACTAAGCTACATTCACTATGATGAGGAATACCGTTATCCTCAAATATAATTTGCATTAATAACATGTTATTTACTTCGTAAAGATGTTTACACATTATTTATTCTGTTTTATTCTAATGCTCATGTGTGAAGTTGATGTTTCAAAAGTTATTCTGATCTTTTATGTATGTACTTATGTCATAATTTTTGTAACTCTGATGTGCATGTTTATTTCTATTCTTTTGTAATGTCTGTTTTACTACAAATGTTATCTGTATTATTACGTTTTAATGATGTATTTTGTACCTTTGTTATTGTATTCTTATGTTATAAAATTGTAATTGACACCAGTTCATCAAATTAAGTAACTTGTAAGTTACATTTCACTGCACACGTTTCTGTTGGCCATAGTATACAGACAATATGTGAGAAGCAGGGACTGATAGTGTTTGCACGTGTGTTAATGATTCAGCAAGGGACTGGTTAACAGCATTGTTGGTTCTAAGGAAAATTGGTTGATGGATTTGCTATATTCTCCGCAAGACTCTTCGATGGTGATTGTGCACCTGCACAGTCGCAACAGTTGCCTGCTAGCCATCTCTACAAGGACTACAGTGGGTCTACACCGTTGATGACTCACCAATACCATTATCTGTACAAGGACTGCAGTGGGTCTGCACCTCTGGTGGCCCACCAATACCATAATCTCTACTAGGACTATAGTAGGTCTGCTCTGTGATGACCAACCTTCCAATATTCTTCAAAACTTCGACTGACTCTGCTGTGGGTTTGCTCCGTTGTGGCCCATTACCTGTCAGCATGTCTTTCCGTTGGAAGGACACCACTACTTCTTGAAGACTGCATGGAAATACACTACTTGCATGTGCATTTTCTTTTACTGCTCCGACTTTGAGAAAAAAAAAATTCTGCAATTTTACTGTGATGAATGATCAGGACTGTCATTATGGACAGTGAGAAAATTTTAGCTTTTGACCAACATTGTAGTGATAAGTGTGTGCATTTCATTTCTTTGTTATTGTAATTATGAAAAATTTTTTTCAAATCTGTATTGGCCACTGCCCAAAATAATTTGTAAAGTTTTTTGTGGTGAGCATGGGGGCTATGTAAGTAGGCTGTTTAGATTTTTTTATTGGTAACGCCACATAGCGCTCTGTATGAAAAATCACTGGCTGTGCTGTGTGCAGTCAGTGGCAGGTTGGCATTGTTGTAATACTCGCCATTGTAGTGTTGGGCGGCTGGATGTTAACAGCGCGTAGCGTTGTGCAGTTGGAGGTGAGCCGCCAGCAGTGGTGGATGTGCGGAGAGAGATGGCGGAGTTTTGAAATTTGTAAGAATTGGTGTCATGAACTGATATATATATATAATGACTCTTAAGGTAAATACATTGTTTGTTCTCAATTAAAATCTTTCATTTGCTAACTATGCCTGCCTATCAGTAGTTAGTGACTTCCGTAGTTTGAATCTTTTATTTAGCTGGCAGTAGTGGTGCTCGCTGTATTGCAGTAGTTCGAGTAACGAAGATTTTTGGTGAGGTAAGTGATTTGTGAAAGGTATAGGTTAATGTTAGTCAGGGCCATTCTTTTGTAGGGATTATTGAAAGTCAGATTGCGTTGCGTTAAAAAATATTGTGTGTCAGTTTAAGCACAGTCTTGTATAATTGTTCCTAGGGGACGTTTCAACTCTAATTACATTTCTCCTCTTACGACATAGGATACTCAGTGACACACAGCCGTCTCCATTTTGGTCATATTCTTCCTGCACCGAATACCACTAATCCATTTTCTATACTCCCGCAACCTCAGGAAATCTCTTGCAGTCGCGTTTCTTTTGACACTCGCGGAGTCACAAACAGGGCGCGCAAAATCTCGGACACCCCTGTATGATGTCAATTGGCGGAAACACCGGCCAGTGCCCCTCGCGGCAGGTAGTCCCTAAGAAAGGGACAACCAGTCTGCCACCCTACTCCAGGCTGCTCAGCGAGCTTTTAGCAGCTCACTGCAACATTCAGTCTTTACCTGCGCATTACGAAGAACTTAGCCTCCTCTTCAACCAACTAAACTACCACGTAATCCTCTTATCCGAAACGTGGTTGAAACCACACGTATCCTCTGCATCTATCCATCTCCCAGGGTACAAATTTCTTAGGGCAGACAGATCAAAAAAGCGAGGTGGCGGGGTCGGCGCAAATATACGAACAGATCTCAAAGCGAAAGTTTTAAGTACGTCAAATCCTGCTGAAGAAAAAGAGGCTGAATTCATGTTCATTGAGATAAATATACAAAATCGGAGATTCTTGACTGGCGTCGTGTACAATGCGCCAAAAGTAAGCTCAATGAGTTCCTTCCAGTCGGAATTACATTCACTTCAGTGTCAATACGAACATGTCATCGTAATGGGTGATTTGAACATAGACCTGCTAAGAGACACTTCCTCCGCAATAAACCTAAGAAGATTGTTTAGTTGCAATAGCATGAACATTCTTCCATTACAACCTACACACCATATGGCGCACAGTCATACTCTTATAGACGTGATCGCAACGAAACAGACAAAGTAAGAGATGTTGGTCAATCAGCAGCCCCTGGCCTCTCAGCACATTATGTAATATTCCTGGCCTACTCTGTGCAGCCCCCAAGGATCAAATCGCGTTACATAACTTGTAGGAACATGAAACGTATTGACCTTGACGCTCTAACAGCCGATTGCTCAGAAATCTCATGGCATCAAATAATCAGAGAACCTACAAGCGACGGCAAAATTAATGAACTTGGTGATAAACTCACTGCCCTCTTTGACAAACATGCACCTGTGCGCACAGTCCGTGTAAGAAAATCTCCTGCTCCATCGCTGACAGCTGAATTACGTCAAAGGATGACTAATAGGGATGCTGCCCACAGGCGTTTCAAGGCAGATCCGAAAACCGAGAGTTTCGAAGAATATAGAAAGCTACGGAACAGAGTGAAACAATGCATTCGCAATGCCAAAATCAGGCACGCTCGCTCCCTTGTATGCAGCGATCTGACACCCACGACTCTATGGAAGAATCTCCGTAGCTTGGGGGTCGGAAAGGCAAAATCGGAAACTACTTTTCATGTGTCAGCTAACGAATTAAATGAATTCTTCTCTGCACCTCTAATTACCAGCACGGCTGATAATTACCGTCCACAAGAATCCCCAAACAGGATAACTAACAACGATACCTTCCATCTAAAACATGTAACAACAAATACGGCAAGAAAAGCAATAATGAGAATCTCTTCTGATGCAATAGGCAATGACATTATCGGTATAACCATGATTAAGAATGTTGCCGATATCTTAGTACCTGTCTTAACTGACATATTTAATTTTTCCCTCGTGAACGGAATATACCCCACTACATGGAAAAGAAGCATAATTCGACCCATCCCTAAGATCGAAAACCCGCAACTGCCTAGTGATTACCGACCAATTAGCATACAGCCAGCTGTTTCCAAAGCCCTTGAATATATTGTTCATGACCAAATCACTGAACACTTGCATGAATTCAGTCTATATGACAAATTTCAATCTGGTTTCCATAAACATCACAGCACAAACACTGCTCTAATTAAAGTAACTGATGACCTGAAATATGCCATCGACAATCGAAAGGCAACAATATTGACGGTACTGGACTTTAGCAAAGCTTTTGACATTGTTAACTTTGACATATTACTCAGAAAAATGCAACAGCTTAATTTCTCTGATAGTGCAATGAGATGGTTTGAAAGCTACTTAAAAGACAGACAGCAATGTGTTGTCTGCGCAAATGAAAAATCTTCCTTGAAACATATTTCTTCGGGAGTGCCACAAGGATCAGTCTTAGGACCACTGTTGTTTTCTTTATATGTCAACGATATTTCGTCGGTTTTGTCCTCCTGTAAACATATGCCGACGACCTCCAGCTCTACCTAAGCGTCAGACCTGAAGACGTAAACACTGCAATCGCTCTGATGAATGATGATCTGTCTTCAGTAGTGACATGGGCGAAAAACCAGGGGCTTAAATTAAACGCAAAAAAGACGCAAGTAATCTTAATACCCCATCAGAAATTAATAAGTTCAGATTTCCGCGAACGGCTACCTCCTATTCTGCTCGAAGGTACTCCAATACCATATCAGAAAACAGTGAAGAACTTGGGTGTAACTTTGGACGAGCATCTCAACTGGGCGGAGAATACAGTCGCAGTGTGCCGAAAGACGTCTGCTTGTCTCTATGCTCTCAAAAAGTTTCGGAACATATTCCCACAGAACTTGAAACGCCAGCTCGTGCAAGCACTCGTTCTACCGAACCTCCACTATTGTGATGTGATTCAACAAGGCATGAGTAGTGAAAACAAAAGACGGCTAGAGCTAACCATGAATGCCTGTGTGCGTTACACCTGCAACATTCGCCGATATGATCATGTTAGTGCTTCATACTCCGAGCTAGGGTGGCTGCCGCCGGACAAACTGCGTGACTACCACACTATATGTCTACTTCACCGACTCCTCGTCGCACAAGCACCCCAGTACCTAGCTTCAGAGATTAAAGACGTGTAATGCCATCATAATCGAAACACGAGGTCGCTCTTATCTGGTATCCTAGCTGTGCCCACTCACAAAACAAAAACTTTTGCAAACTCCTTCTCAGTTGCCGCTGTCCGCCTCTGGAACAAACTGCCCCTTACCTTGAGGAAAATTCAATCTCCTGTTGATTTTAAGAAGAAGTTGAAGCATTTCCTACTATCATCCGCATAAAATTCTCCACAAAATTAATGTGCAAGGCCAATCCTCTCATATGTCAAATAGCAAAGCTAGCGTCTTCTATCTTGCTTCTGAGATGCCTTCTTCTTCATCTATCTCTATTAGCCACGCAGTCTTATTTTCCTTTATATTTTCCTTAATTATGTTTCATCATGTCCCTCTATTCTTCTCCTCCCTTCACCATGATTTCCCCCCACACTCCCTGCTGCCAGCACTCCTATCTGAAATCTTTCTCTTCAATAATGTATTTTTGGAGGTGTACCTTTCTAATTGTTTATCTCACTTTTTGTATTAGATGTAGTTTAACATGCCTACTACAACATATGACTGTAAAATAAGTAGAATGCCTGGTTAGATGTAAGAGAGGGACTGATGGCCCTAATCTTGTCAGGTTAAATAAATAAATAAATAAATAAATAAATTTGCTATCGAATCGACTTAAAGTCAGATAGTACCATTGGCCGCTCTTCGCTCTGAAACGGTTACATTTATCTTGTGCAAAGCTATGTCGCGAACTGCGAAATGCGGAGACACTAAAAGAACCATAGTAGAACAGAGAAGAAGCTTCTAAGTTGAAGTAATAGCCAGTATAAAGCAGTACAATTAAAGTTTAGTTTTCGATTTTTGACTTTTTAGCCGGCTTCAGTGCCTTGGACATGAGCTAGGACCTTACGATTTTGCATGAAGGGAGGACTAGCAGCCACGTTGCACAGCAGAATGTGAAAAGTGTTCATATGTAGGAAAAACCTGAGAAATCTGCCCGTTTTCGTCATTTGCTATCGAATCGACTTAATGTCAGATCGTCAAAATGGCCGCTTTTCTCTCTGAAACAGTTACAATTATCGTGTGCAAATCTTTGTCGCGTGCTTCGGAATGCGGAGACACTAAAAGCACCATAGTAGAACACAGAAGAAGCTTCTAAGTTGATGTAATAGCCAGTAAGAAGCAGTACCATTCAAGTTTACTTACCGATATTTGACTTTTTAGCCGGCTTTGGTGCGTTGGACTTGAGCAAGGGCCTTAAGATTTTGCATGAAGGGAGGACTAGCAGCCACGTTGCACGGGAGAATCTGAAAAGAGTTCAGATGTAGTAAAAACCTAAGAAATCAGCCCGTTATCGTCATTTGCTATCGAGTCGACTTAATGTCAGATCGTCACATTGACCGCTCTTCTCTCTGAAACGGTTACATTTAACGTGTGCAAAGTTATGTCGCGTGCTGCGAAATGCGGAGACACTAAAAGCACCATAGTAGAACACAGAAGAATCTTCTAAGTTAATGTAATAGACAGTAAGAAGCAGTACAATTCAAGTTTAAGTTACAGGTTATAGAATATTTAGCCGGGTTCGGTGCCTTGGACATGAGCTAGGACCTTAAGATATTGCATAAACGGAGGACTAGCGAACCCCGTTGCACGGGAGTATTTGAAAGGTGTGCAAATGTGGTAATAACCTAAGAAATCAGCCCGTTTTCGTCATTTGCTATCTATTCGGCTTCATGTTAGATGGTCACATTGGACCCTAATCTCTGAAACGGTCGCGTGCTGCGGAATGCGGAGACACTAAATTCACAAAAGTAGAACACAAATGAAGCTTCTAAGCTGATGTAACAGTCAGTAAGAAGCAGTACAATTCAAGGTTAGTTATCGATTATTGACTTTTTAGTTTGCTTTGGTGCCTTGGACATGAGCTAGGATCTTAAGATTTTGCATGAGGGAGGACTAGCACCAACGTTGCACGGGAGAATGTGAAAAGTGTTCATATGTAGTAAAATCCTAAGAAATCCGCCCGTTTGCGTCATCTGCTATCGAATCGACTTAATGTCAGATCGTCACATTGGCTGCCCTTCTCTCTGAAATGGTTACATTTATCTTTGCAAAGATATGTCGCGTGCTGCGATATGCGGAGACACTCAAACCACCATAGTAGAACACAGAAATAGCTTCTAAGTTGATGTAATAACCAGTAAGAAGCATTACCATTCAAGTTTTAGTTATCGATTTTTGACTTTTTAGCCGGCTTTGGTGCCTTGGACATGAGCTAGGACCTTACGATTTTGCATGAAGGGATGACTAGCAGCCACTTTGCACGGGAGAATGTGAAATGTTTTCATATGTTGTAAAAACCTAAGAAATCCGCCCGTTTTCGTCACTTGCTATCGATTCGACTTAATGTCAGACGGCCACGTTGGCCGCTTTTATCTCTGAAACGGTTACATTTATCGTGTGAAATGCTATGTCGCGTGCTGCGGACTGCGGAGACACTAAATGCACAAAAGTAGAACACAGAAGAAGCTTTTATGTTGATGTAATAGCCAGTAAGAAGCAGTACAATTCAAGTTTAGTTATCTATTGTTGACTTTTTAGCGTGCTTTGGTGCCTTGGACATGAGCTACGACCTTACGATTTTGCATGAAGGGAGGACTAGCAGCCACGTTGCACGGGAGAATGTGAAAAGTGATCGAATGTAGAAAAAACCTAAGAAATCCGCTCGTTTTCGTCATTTGCTATCGAATCGACTTAATGTCAGATCGTCACATTGGCCGTTATTACCAATGAAACGGTTACATTTATCGTTTGCAAAACTATGTGTCGTGCTGCGGAATGCGCAGACACTAAAAGTACCATACTAGAACACAGAAGTAGCTTCTAAGTTGACGTAATAACCATTAAGAAGAAGTAAAATAATAGTTTTAGCTATCGTTTATTGACTTTTTGGCCGGCTTTGGTGCCTTGGACATGAGGTAGGACCTTAAGAATTTGCATGAAGGGTGGACTAGCAGCCACGTTGCACGGGAGAATGTGAAAAGTGATCGAATGTAGTAAAAACCTATGTAATCCGCTCGTTTTCGTCATTTGCTATCGAATCGACTTAATGTCAGATCGTCACATCGGCCGCTCTTCTCTATGAAACGGTGACATTTATCGTGTGCAAAACTATGTGCCGTGCTGCGGAATGCGCGGACACTATAAGCACCATAGTAGAACACAAAAGGAGCTTCTAAGTTGATCTAATAACCAGTAAGAAGCAATACAATACAAGTTTTAGTTATCGATTGTTTACTTTATAGGCGGCTTTGGTGCCTTGGACATGAGCTAGGACCTTACGATCTTGCATGAAGGGAGGACCAGCAGCCACCTTGCACGGAAGAATGTTAAAAGTGTTCATAGGTAGCAATAACCTGAGAAATTCGTCCGTTTTCGTCATTTGCTATAGAATTCACTTATTGTCAGATCGTCACATTGGCCGCTCTTCTCTCTGAAACGGTTACATTTATGGTGTGCAAAGCTATGTCGCGTGCTGCGATATGCGGAGACACTAAAAGCACCACAGTAGAACACAGAAGAAGCTTCTAAGTTGATGTAATAGCCAGTAAACAGCAGTACAATTCAAGTTTACTTATCGATTTTTGACATGTTAGACGGCTTTGGTGCCTTGGACATGAGCTAGGACCTTACGATTTTGCATGAAGGGAGTACTAGCTGCCACGTTGCACGGGATAATGTGAAATGAGTTCATATGTAGTAGAAACCTAAGAAACCCGCCCGTATTCGTCATTTGCTATCGAACCGACTTAATTTCAGATCGTCACACTGGCCGCTCTTCTCTCTGAAACGGTTACATTTATCGTGTTCAAAGCTATGTTGCGTGCTGTGAAATTCGGAGACACTAAAAGCACCATAGCAGAATACAGAAGGAGCTTCTAAGTTGATGTAATATCCAGTAAGAAGCAGTACAATACAAGTTTTAGCTATCGATTGTTGACTTTATAGGCGGCTTTGGTGCCTTGGACATGAGCTAGGACCTTACGATCTTGCATGAAGGGAGGACTAGCAGCCACCTTCCACGGAAGAATGTGAAAAGTGTTCATATGTACCAAAAACCTGAGAAATTTGTCCATTTTCCCCATTTGCTATCGAATTGACTTATTTTCAGATCGTCACATTGGCCGCTCTTCTCTCTGAAACGTTTACATTTATGGTGTGCAAAGCTACGTCACGTGCTGCGATATGCGGAGACACTAAAAGTCCCATAGTAGAACACAGAAGTAGCTTCTAAGTTGATGTAAAAAACACTAAGAGGCATAACAATTCAAGTTTTAGTTATCGATTTTTGACATGTTATACGGCTTTGGTGCCTTGGACATGAGCTAGGACCTTAAGATTTTACATGAAGGGAAGACTAGCAGCCACGTTGCACGGGAGAATGTGAAAAGAGTTCATATGTAGTAAAAACCTAAGAAACCGGCCCGTTTTTTTCGTCATTTGCTGTCAAATCGACATAATGTCAGGTCGTCACATTGGCTGCACTTCTCTCTGTAATGGATAAATTTATAGTGTGCAAAGTTATGTCGCGTGCTGAGGAATGCGGAGACGCCAAAAGCCCCATAGTATAACACAGAAGACGCTTCTAAGTTGGTGTAATAGCCAGTAAGGAGCAGTACAATTGAAGATTTAGTGATAGATTTTTAAATTTTTAGGCGGCTTTGGTGCCTTGTACATCAGCTAGGACCTTACGATTTTGCATGAAGGGAAGACTAGCAGCCACGTTGCACGGGAGAATGTGAAATGTGTTCATATGTAGTAAAAACCTAAGAAATCCGCCCGATTTCGTCGTTTGCTATCGATTCGACTTTATATCAGATCGTCACATTGGCCGCTCTTCTCTCTGAAACGGTTACATTTATCGTGTGCAAAACTATGTCGCGTGCTGCGGAATGCGGAGACACTAAAAGTCCCATAGTAGAACACAGAAGTAGCTTCTAAGTTGATGTAAAAAACACTAAGAGGCATAACAATTCAAGTTTTAGTTATCGATTTTTGACTTTTTAGCCGGCTTTGGTGCCTTGGACATGAGCTAGGACCTTAAGAATTTGTATGAAGGGAGGACTAGCAGCCACGTTGCCGGGAGAATGTGAAATGTGTTCAAATGTAGTTAAAATCTAAGAAATCCGCTAGTTTTCGTCATTTGCTGTTGAATTGACTTAATATCAAATCGTCACATTGGCTGCTCTTCTCTATGAAATGTTTACATTTATCTATGCAAAGCTATGTCGCGTGCTGCGATATGCGGATACACTAAAAGCGCCGCAGTAGAACACAGATGAAACTTCTAAGTTGATGTAATAGCCAGTAAGAAGCAGTACAATTCAAGTTTAGTTATCGATTTTTGACATTTTAGACAGCTTTGGTGCCTTGGACATGAGCTAGGACCTTACGATTTTGCATGAAGGGAGGACTAGCAGCCACCTTGCACGGAAGAATGTGAAAAGTGTTCATATGTACCAAAAACCTGAGAAATTTGTCCGTTTTCGCCATTTGCTATTGAATTGACTTATTGTCAGATCGTCACATTGGCCGCTCTGCTCTCTAAAACGTTTACATTTATGGTGTGCAAAGCTACGTCACGTGCTGCGATATTCGGAGACACTAAAAGTCCCATAGTAGAACACAGAAGTAGCTTCTAAGTTGATGTAAAAAACACTAAGAGGCATAACAATTCAAGTTTTAGTTATCGATTTTTGACATGTTATACGGCTTTGGTGCCTTGGACATGAGCTAGGACCTTACGATTTTACATGAAGGGAAGACTAGCAGCCACGTTGCACGGGAGAATGTGAAAAGAGTTCATATGTAGTAAAAACCAAAGAAACCGGCCCGTTTTTTTCGTCATTTGCTGTCAAATCGACATAATGTCAGGTCGTCACATTGGCCGCACTTCTCTCTGTAATGGATAAATTTATAGTGTGCAAAGTTATGTCGCGTGCTGAGGAATGCGGAGACGCCAAAAGCCCCATAGTAGAACACAGAAGACGCTTCTAAGTTGGTGTAATAGCCAGTAAGGAGCAGTACAATTGAAGTTTTAGTGATAGATTTTTAAATTTTTAGGCGGCTTTGGTGCCTTGTACATCAGCTAGGACCTTACGATTTTGCATGAAGGGAAGACTAGCAGCCACGTTGCACAAGAGAATGTGAAATGTGTTCATATGTAGTAAAAACCTAAGAAATCCGTCCGTTTGCGTCATTTGCTATCGATGCGACTTTATATCAGATCGTCACATTGGCCGCTTTTCACTCTGAAACAGTTACATTTATCGTGTGGAAAGCTATGTTGCGTGCTGCGAAATTTGGAGACACTAAAAGCACCACAGTAGAACACAGAAGGAGTTTCTAAGTTGATGTAATAACCAGTAAGAAGCAGTACAATTTAAGGTTTAGTGATCGATTTTTAAATTTTTAGCCGGCTTTGGTGCCTTGGACATGAGCTAGGACCTTACGATTTTGCATAAATGGAGGACTAGCAGTTACGTTGCACGGGAGAAAGTGAAAAGTGTTCATATGTAGTAAAAACATGAGATATTCGTCCGTTTTCGTCATTTGTATCCAATTGACTTATTGTCAGATCGTCACATTGGCCGCTCTTCTCTCTGAAACGGTTTCATTTATGGTGTGCAAAGCTATGTCGCGTGCTGCGAAATTTGGAGACACTAAAAGCACCATAGTAGAACACAAAAGCAGCTTCTAAGTTGATCTAATAACCAGTAAGAAGCAATACAATACAAGTTTTAGTTATCGATTGTTTACTTTATAGGCGGCTTTGGTGCCTTGGACATGAGCTAGGACCTTACGATCTTGCATGAAGGGAGGACTAGCAGCCACCTTGCACGGAAGAATGTTAAAAGTGTTCATATGTAGCAATAACCTGAGAAATTCGTCCGTTTTCGTCATTTGCTATAGAATTCACTTATTGTCAGATCGTCACATTGGCCGCTCTTCTCTCTGAAACGGTTACATTTATGGTGTGCAAAGCTATGTCGCGTGCTGCGATATGCGGAGACACTAAAAGCACCACAGTAGAACACAGAAGAAGCTTCTAAGTTGATGTAATAGCCAGTAAACAGCAGTACAATTCAAGTTTACTTATCGATTTTTGACATGTTAGACGGCTTTGGTGCCTTGGACATGAGCTAGGACCTTACGATTTTGCATGAAGGGAGGACTAGCTGCCACGTTGCACGGGATAATGTGAAATGAGTTCATATGTAGTAGAAACCTAAGAAACCCGCCCGTATTCGTCATTTGCTATCGAACCGACTTAATGTCAGATCGTCACACTGGCCGCTCTTCTCTCTGAAACGGTTACATTTATCGTGTTCAAAGCTATGTTGCGTGCTGTGAAAATCGGAGACACTAAAAGCACCATAGCAGAATACAGAAGGAGCTTCTAAGTTGATGTAATATCCAGTAAGAAGCAGTACAATAGAAGTTTTAGTTATCGATAGTTGACTTTATAGGCGGCTTTGGTGCCTTGGACATGAGCTAGGACCTTACGATCTTGCATGAAGGGAGGACTAGCAGCCACCTTCCACGGAAGAATGTGAAAAGTGTTCATATGTACCAAAAACCTGAGAAATTTGTCCGTTTTCGCCATTTTTTTATCGAATTGACTTATTGTCAGACCGTCACATTGGCCGCTCTTCTCTCTGAAACGTTTACATTTATGGTGTGCAAAGCTACGTCACGTGCTGCGATATGCGGAGACACTAAAAGTCCCATAGTAGAACACAGAAGTAGCTTCTAAGTTGATGTAAAAAACACTAAGAGGCATAACAATTCAAGTTTTAGTTATCGATTTTTGACATGTTATACGGCTTTGGTGCCTTGGACATGAGCTAGGACCTTACGATTTTACATGAAGGGAAGACTAGCAGCCACGTTGCACGGGAGAATGTGAAAAGAGTTCATATGTAGTAGAAACCTAAGAAACCCGCCTGTTTTCGTCATTTGCTATCGAATCGACATAATGTCAGGTCGTCACATTGGCCGCACTTCTCTCTGTAATGGATAAATTTATAGTGTGCAAAGTTATGTCGCGTGCTGAGGAATGCGGAGACGCCAAAAGCCCCATAGTAGAACTCAGAAGACGCTTCTAAGTTGGTGTAATAGCCAGTAAGGAGCAGTGCAATTGAAGTTTTAGTGATAGATTTTTAAATTTTTAGGCGGCTTTGGTGCCTTGTACATCAGCTAGGACCTTACGATTTTGCATGAAGGGAAGACTAGCAGCCACGTTGCACGGGAGAATGTGAAATGTGTTCATATGTAGTAAAAACCTAAGAAATCCGCCCGATTTCGTCGTTTGCTATCGATTCGACTTTATATCAGATCGTCATATTGGCCGCTCTTCTCTCTGAAACGGTTACATTTATCGTGTGCAAAACTATGTCGCGTACTGCGGAATGCGGAGACACTAAAAGTCCCATAGTAGAACACAGAAGTAGCTTCTAAGTTGATGTAAAAAACACTAAGAGGCATAACAATTCAAGTTTTAGTTATCGATTTTTGAATTTTTAGCCGGCTTTGGTGCCTTGGACATGAGCTAGGACCTTAAGAATTTGTATGAAGGGAGGACTAGCAGCCCCGTTGCACGGGAGAATGTGAAATGTGTTCAAATGTAGATAAAATCTAAGAAATCCGCTAGTTTTCGTCATTTGCTGTTGAATTGACTTAATATCAAATCGTCACATTGGCTGCTCTTCTCTATGAAATGTTTACATTTATCTATGCAAAGCTATGTCGCGTGCTGCGATATGCGGATACACTAAAAGCGCCGCAGTAGAACACAGATGAAACTTCTAAGTTGATGTAATAGCCAGTAAGAAGCAGTACAATTCAAGTTTAGTTATCGATTTTTGACATTTTAGACAGCTTTGGTGCCTTGGACATGAGCTAGGACCTTACGATTTTGCATGAAGGGAGGACTAGCAGCCACGTTGCACGGGAGAATGTGAAAAGTGATCGAATGTATTAAAAACCTAAGAAATCCGCTCGTCTTCGTCGTTTGCTATCGAATCGACTTAATGTCAGATCGTCACATTGGCCGCTCTTCTCTATGAAACGGTGACATTTATCGTGTGCAAAACTATGTGGCGTGCTGCGGAATGCGCAGAAACTGAAAGTACCATAGTAGAACACAGAAGTAGCTTCTAATTTGATGTAATAAAGAGTAAGAAGCATAACAATTCAAGTTTTATTTATCGACTTTTGACTTTTTGGCCGGCTTTGGTGCCTTGGACATGAGCTAGGACCTTAAGAATTTGTATGAAGGGAGGACTAGCAGCCACGTTGCACGGGAGAATGTGAAAAGTGTTCATATGTAGTAAAAACCTAAGAAATCCGTCCGTTTGCGTCATTTGCTATCGATGCGACTTTATATCAGATCGTCACATTGGCCGCTCTTCACTCTGAAACAGTTACATTTATCGTGTGGAAAGCTATGTTGCGTGCTGCGAAATTTGAAGACACTAAAAGCACCATAGTAGAACACAGAAGGAGCTTCTAAGTTGATGTAATAACCAGTAAGAAGCAGTACAATTTAAGGTTTAGTGATCGATTTTTAAATTTTTAGCCGGCTTTGGTGCCTTGGACATGAGCTAGGACCTTACGATTTTGCATAAAGGGAGGACTAGCAGTCACGTTGCACGGGAGAAAGTGAAAAGTGTTCATATGTAGTAAAAACATGAGATATTCGTCCGTTTTCGTCATTTGTATCCAATTGACTTATTGTCTGATCGTCACATTGGCCGCTCTTCTCTCCGAAACGGTTTCATTTATGGTGTGCAAAGCTATGTCACGTGCTGCGATATGCGGAGACTCTAAAAGCACCACATTAGAACACAGAAGAAGCTTCTAAGTTGATGTAATAGCCAGTAACCAGCAGTACAATTCAAGTTTAGTTTTTGATTTTTGACATGTTATACGGGTTTGGTGCCTTGGACATGAGCCAGGACCTTACGATTGTGCATGAAGGGAGGACTAGCAGCCACGTTGCGCCGGAGAATGTAAAATGAGTTCATATGTAGTAGAAACCTAAGAAACCCGCCTGTTTTCGTCATTTGCTATCGAATCGACATAATGTCAGGTCGTCACATCGGCCGCACTTCTCTCTGAAATTGATAAATTTATCGTGTGCAAAGCTATGTCGCGTGCTGAGGAATGCGGAGACACCAAAAGCCCCATAGTACAACACAGAAGACGCTTCTAAGTTGATGTAATTGCCAGTAAGGAGCAGTACAATTTAAGTTTTAGTGATTGATTTTTAAATTTTTAGGCGGCTTTGGTGCCTTGTACATTAGCTAGGACCTTACGATTTTGCATGAAGGGAAGACTAGCAGCCACGTTGCACGTGAGAATGTGGAAAGTGATCGAATGTATTAAAAGCCTAAGAAATCCACTCGTTTTCGTCATTTGCTATCGAATCGACTTAATGTCTGATCGTCACATTGGCCGCTCTTCTCAATGAAACGGTTACAATTATCGTGTGCAAAACTATGTGGCGTGCTGCGGAATGCGCAGACGCTAAAAGTACCATAGTAGAACACAAAAGTAGCTTCTAAGTTGATGTAAAAAACACTAAGAGGCATAACAATTCAAGTTTTAGTTATCGATTTTTGACTTTTTAGCCGGCTTTGGTGCCTTGGACATGAGCTAGGACCTTAAGAATTTGTATGAAGGGAGGACTAGCCGCCACGTTGCACGGGAGAATGTGAAATGTGTTCAAATGTAGTTAAAATCTAAGAAATCCGCGAGTTTTCGTCATTTGCTGTTGAATTGACTTAATATCAAATCGTCACATTGGCTGCTCGTCTCTCTGAAATGGTTACATTTATCTATGCAAAGCTATGTCGCGTGCTGCGATATGCGGAGACACTAAAAGCGCCGCAGTAGAACACAGATAAAACTTCTAAGTTGATGTAATAGCCAGTAAGAAGCAGTACAATTCAAGTTTAGTTATCGATTTTTGACATTTTAGACAGCTTTGGTGCCTTGGACATGAGCTAGGACCTTAAGAATTTGTATGAATGGAGGACTAGCAGCCACGTTGCACGGGAGAATGTGAAAAGAGTTCATATGTAGTAAAAACCTAAGAAATCCATACGTTTGCGTCATTTGCTATCGATGCGACTTTATATCAGATCGTCACATTGGCCGCTCCTCTCTCTGAAACGGTTACATTTATCGTGTGCAAAGCTATGTTGCGTGCTGCGATATGCGGAGACACTACAAGCACCATAGTAGAACACAGAAGAAGCTTCCAAGTTGACGTAATAGCCAGTAAGAAGCCGTAAAATAATCGTTTTAGTTATCGATTATTAACTTTTTAGCCGGCTTTGGTGAATTGGACATGAGCTAGGAACTTAAGAATTTCTATAAAGGGAGGACAAGCAACCACGTTGCACGGGAGAATGTGAAAAGTGATCGAATGTAGTAAAAAACTAAGTAATCCGCTCGTTTTCGTCATTTGCTATCTATTCGACTTTATATCAGATCGTCACATTGGCCGCTCCTCTCTCTGAAACGGTTACATTTATCGTGTGCAAAGCTATGTTGCGTGCTGCGATATGCGGAGACACTAAAAGCACCATAGTAGAACACAGAAGAAGCTTCTACGTTGATGTAATAGCCAGTAAGAAGCAGTAGAACTCAAATTTAGCTATCGATTTTTGATTTTTTAGCAGGCTTTGGTGCCTTGGACATGAGGTAGGACCTTAATATTTTGCATGAAGGGAGGGCTAACAGCCACGTTGCACTTGAGAATGTGAAAAGAGATCGAATGTAGTAAAAACCTAAGAAATAAGCTCGTTTTCGTCATTTGCTATCGAATCGACTTAATGTCAGATCGTCACACTGGCCACTCTTCTCTCTGAAACAGTTACATTTATCGTGTGCAAAGCTATGTTGCGTGTTGCGAAATTCGGAGACACTAAAATTACCATAGTAGAACACAGAAGGAGCTTCTAAGTTGATGTAATAACCAGTAAGAAGCAGTACAACACAAGTTTTAGTTATCGATTTTTGACTTTATAGGCGGCTCTGGTGCCTTGGACATGTGCTAGGACCTTACGATTTTGCATGAAGGGAGGACTATTAGCCATGTTGCACGGGAGCATGTGAAAAATGTTCATATGTAGCAAAAACGTAAGAAATCCGCCCGTTTTCGTCATTTCCTATCGAATTAAATTCAGATGGTCACATTGGCCGCTCTTCTGTCTGAAACGGTTAAATTTATCATGTGCAAAGCTATGTTGAGTGCTGCGGAATGCAGAGACACAAAAGCACCATAAAAGAACAGAGAAGAAGTTTCTAATTTGATGTAAATGCCAGTAAGAAGCAGTACAATTTAAGTATAGTTATCGATTTTTGACTTTTGAGCTGGCTCTGGTGCCTTGGACATGAGCTAGGACGTTAAGATTTTGCATGAAGGGACGCCTACCTGCCACGTTGCACGGGAGAATGTAAAAAGTGTTCACATGTAGTAAAAACCTAAGATATCCGCCTGTTTTCGTCATCTGCTATCGAATCGACTCAATATCATATCGTCACGTTGACCGCTCTTCTCTCTGAAACGGTTACGTTTATCGTGTGCAAAGATATGTAGCGTGCTGCGGAATGCGGAGAATCTAAAAGCACCATAGTAGAAAACAGAAGAAGCTTCTAAGTTGATGTAATAGGCAGTAAGAAGCAGTAAAGTAATAGTTTTAGCTATCGGTTATTGACTTTTTAGCCGCCTTTGGTTACTTGGACATAAGCTAGGACCTTAAGACTTTCTATGAAGGGAGGACTAGCAGCCACGTTAAACGGGCGAATGTGAAAAGTTTTCGTAAGTAGTAACAACCTAATAAATCCGCCCCTCTTTGGTTATTTGCTATTGAATCGACTTAATGTCAGATGGACACATTGGCCGCTCTTTTCTCTGAACTGTTACATTCAACGTGTGCAAAGCTATGTCGCGTGCTGTGGAATGCGGAGACACTAAAAGCACCATAGTAGAACACAGAAGGAGCTTCTAAGTTGATGTAATAACCAGTAAGAAACAGTACAATTCAAGTTTTATTTATCTATTTTTGACTGTTAAGCTGGCATTGGTGCCTTGGAAATGAGCTAGTACCTTACTATTTTGTATGAAGGGAGGACTAGCAGCCACGATGCACGGGAGAACGTGAAAGGTGTTCACATGTAGTAAAAACCTAAGAAATCCGCCCGTTTTCGTCATTTGTTATCGAATCGTCTTAATGTCAGATCGTCACATTGGCCGCTCTTCCCTCTGAAACGGTGACATTTATCGTGTGCAAAGCAATGTCGCGTGATGCGGAATTCGGAGACACTAAAAGCACCATAGTAGAACACAGAAGGAGCTTCTGAGTTGATGTAATAACCAGTAAGAAACAGTACAATTCAAGTTTTATTTATCTATTTTTGACTTTTAAGCTGGCTTTGGTGCCTTTGAAATGAGCTAGTACCTTACTATTTTGTATGAAGGGAGGACTAGCAGCCACGATGCACGGGAGAACGTGAAAGTTGTTCATATGTAGTAAAAACCTAAGAAATCCGCCCGTTTTCGTCATTTGCTATCGAATCGACTTAATGTCAGATCGTCACACTGGCCGCTCTTCTGTCTGAAACGGTTAAATTTATCTTGTGCAAAGCTATGTCTCGTGCTGCGGAATGCGGAGACTGTACAAGCACCATAGTAGAACACAGAAGAAGCTTCTAAGTTGATGTAATAGCCAATAAGAAGCAGTACAATTCAAGTTATAGTTAACGATTTTTGACTTTTTAGCCGGCTTTGGTGCCTTGGACATGAGCTGGGAACTTACGATTTTGCATGGAGAACTAGCAGCCACGTTGTACGGGAGAATGTGAAAAGTGTTCATATGTAAAAAAAACCTAAGATATCCGAGCGTTTTCGTCATTTGCTATCGAATGGAATTAATGTCAGATCGTCACATTGGCCGCTCTTCTCTATGAAACGGTTACATTTATCGTGTGTACAACTATGTGGCGTGCTGCGGAATGCGCAGACACTAAATGTACCGTAGTAGAACACAGAAGTAGCTTCTAAGTTGATGTAAAAATACACTAAGAGGCATAACAATTCACGTTTTAGTTATCGATTTTTGACTTTTTAAACGGCTTTTGTGCCTTGGACTGAGCTAGGACCTTAAGAATTTGCATGAAGGAAGGACTAGCAGCCACGTTGCACGGGAGAATGTGAATAGTGTTCATATGTAGTAAAAACCTACCAATCCGCCCGTTTTCGTCATTTGATGTCGAATCGACTTAATGTCAGATCGTCACATTGGCCGCTCTTCTCTCTGAAACGGTTACATTTGTCGTGTGCAAAGCTATGTCGCGTGCTGCTATATGCGGAAACACTAAAAGCCCCATAGTAGATCACAGATGAAGCTTCTAAGTTGATGGAATAGCCAGTATGAAGCAGTAAAATAATAGTTTTAGCTATCGATTATAAACTTATTAGCCGGCTGTAGTGCCTTGGACATGAGCTAGGCCCTTACGAATTTCTATGAAGGGAGGACTAGCAGCCACGTTGTACGGGAGAATGTGAAAAGTGTTCATATGTACGAAAACCATAAGAAATCCGCCCTCTTTCGTCATTTGCTATCGAATCGACTTAATGTCAGATCGTCACATTGGCCGCTCTTCTCTCTGAAACGGTTACATTTATTGTGTGCAAATCTATGTCGCGTGCTACGGAACGCAGAGACACTAAAAGCACAATAGTAGAACACAGAAGAAGCTTCTAAGTTGATGTAATAGCCAGTAAGAAGCAGTACAATTCAAGTTTATTTATCGATTTTTGACTTTTTAGCGGGCTTTGGTGCCGTGGACTAAACTAGGACCTTAAGATTTTGCATGAAGGGAGGACTAGCTGCCACGTTGCACGTGAGAATGTGAAAAGTGATCGAATGTAGTATAAATCTAAGAAATCCGCTCGTTGTCGTCATTTGCTATCGAATCGACTTAATGTCAGATCGTCACATTGGCCGCTCTTCTCTATGAAACGGTTACATTTATCGTGTGCAAAACTATGTGGCGTGCTGCGGAATGCGCAGACACTAAAAGTACCATAGTAGAACACAGAAGTAGCTTCTAAGTTGTTGTAAAAAACACTAAGAGGCATAACAATTCAAGTTTTAGTTATCGATTTTTGAGTTTTTAGACGGCTTTGGTGCCTTGGACTGAGCTAGGACCTTAAGAATTTGTATGAAGGGAGGACTATCAGCCACGTTGCACGGGAGAATGTGAAATGTGTTCAAATGTAGTAAAAATCTAAGAGATCCGCCCGTATTCGTCATTTGCTATCGAATCGACTTAATGTCAGATCGTCACATTGGCCGTTCTTCTCTCTGAAACGGTTACATTTATCGTGTGCAAAGCTATGTTGCGTGCTGCGATATGCGGAGACACTTAAAGCACCATAGTAGAACAAAGAAGAAGTTTCTAAGTTGATGTAATAGCCAGTAAGAAGCAGTAGAATTCAAGTTTATTTATCGATTTTTGACTGTTTAGCGGGCTTTGGTGCCTTGGAGTGAGCTAGGACCTTAAGATTTTGCATGAAGGGAGGACTACAAGCCACGTTGCACGTGAGAAAGTGGAAAGTGATCGAATGTAGTATAAACCTAAGAAATTCGCACGTTTTCGTCATTTGCTATCGAGTCGACATAATGACAGATCGTCACATTGGCCACTCTTCTCTATGAAATGGTTACATTTATCGTGTGCAAAACTATGTGGCGTACAGCGGAATGCGCAGACACTAAAAGTACCATAGTAGAACACAGGAGTAGCTTCTAAGTTGATGTAAAAAACACTAAGAGGCATAACAATTCAAGTTTTAGTTATCGATTATTGACTTTTCAGACGGCTTTGGTGCCTTGGACTGAGCTAGGACCTTAAGAATTTGTATGAAGGGAGGACTAGCAGCCACGTTGCACGGGAGAATGTAAAATTTGTTCAAATGTAGTAAAAACCAAAGAAATCCGAGCGTTTTCGTCACTTGCTATCGAATCGACTTAATGTCAGATCGTCACATTGGCCGCTCTTCTCTCTGAAACGGTTACATTTATCGTGTGCAAAGCTATGTTGCGTGCTGCGGAATGCGGAGACACTAAAAGCACCATAGTAGACCACAGAAGAAGTTTCTAATTTGATGTAAATGTCAGTAAGAAGCAGTACAATTCAAGTTTAGTTATCGATTTTTGACTTTTGAGCTGGCTTTGGTGCCTTGGAAATGAGCTAGGATCTTAAGATTTTGCATGAAGGGAGGACTAGCTGCCACGTTGCACCGGAGAATGGAAAAAGTTTTCATATGTAGTAAAAACCTAAGAAATCCGCCTGTTTTCGTCATCTGCTATCGAATCGACTCAATGTCATATGGTCACGTTGTCCGCTCTTCTCTCTGAAACGGTTACATTTATCGTGTGCAAAGCTATGTCGCGTGCTGCGTAATGCGGAGAAACAAAAAGCTTCATAAAGAACACAGAAGAAGTTACTAAGTTGATGTAATAGCCAGTAAGAAGCACTACAATTCAAGTTTAGTTATCGATTTTTGACTTTTTAGCCGGCTTTATTGCTTTGGACATTTTGCAAGGACCTTAAGATTTTGCAAGAAGTAAGGACTAGCAGCCACGTTGCACGGGAGAATGTGAAAAGAGTTCATATGTAGTAAAAACCTAGGAATCCGCCCGTTTTCGTCATTTGCTGTCGAATCGACTTAATGTCAGATCGTCACATTGGCCGCTCTTCTCTCTGAAACGGTTACATTTGTCGTGTGCAAAGCTATGTCGCGTGCTGCGATATGGGGAAACACTAAAAGCACCATAGTAGAACACAGATGAAGCTTCTAAGTTGATGGAATAGCCAGTATGAAGCAGTAAAACAATAATTTTAGCTATCGATTGTAATCTTCTTAGCTGGCTTTGGTGCCTTGGACATGACCTAGGACCTTACGATTTTGCATGAAGGGACGCCTAGCAGCCACGTTGCACGGGAGAATGTGTAAAGTGATCGAATGTAGTAAAAACCTAAGAAATCCGCTCGTTTTCGTCATTTGCTATCGAATCGACTTAATGTCAGATCGTCGCATTGGCCGCTCTTCTCAATGAAACTGGTACATTTTTCGTGTGCAAAACTATGTGGCGTGCTGCGAAATGCGCAGACACTAAAAGTACCATAGTAGAACACAGAAGTAGCTTCTAAGTTGAAGTAATAAACAGTAAGAAGCATAGCAATTCAAGTTTTAGTTATCGAATTTTGAATTTTTAGACGGCTTTGGTGCATCGGACTAAGCTAGGACCTTACAATTTTGTATGAAGGTAGGACTAGCAGCCACCTCTCACGGGAGAATGTGAAAAGTGTACATATGTAGTAAAAACCTGAGAAATTCGTCCGTTTTCGTCATTTGCTGTCGAATTTTCTTAATGTCAGATCGTCACATTGGCCGCTCTTCTCTCTGAAACGGTTACATTTATGGTGTGCAAAGCTATGTTGCGTGCTGCGATATGCGGAGGCACTAAAAGCACCACAGTAGAACACAGAAGAAGCTTCTATGTTGATGTAATAGCCAGTAACCAGCAGTACAATTCAAGTATAGTTATCTATTTTTGACTTTTTAGCCAGCTTCGGTGCCTTGGACTTGAGCTAGGTCCTTACGATTTTGCATGAAGGGAGGACTAGCAGCTACGTTGCACGGGAGAATGTGAAAAGTGTTCATATGTAAAAAAAACCTAAGAAATCCGCCCGTTTTCGTCATTTGCTATCGAATCGACTTAATGTCAGATCGTCACATTGGCCGCTCTTCCCTGTGTTTACTTCGTAGATTCTTATTTAAATTGCGTGTGAGTTTCGTATAGGAGGTGCAATTTCGAGTTTTAGTTACTGTAATCGTAAAATCAGCAGATTGTAGCGCAGTCGTTAGGCATTTGTACAGGTTAGTTGATACATTCTTTGCGTGTTCCGCTTGCGTTATCTAGGCAAGGACTTGTGTTGTTAAACATCGATTAGAATGGACAGGGACTGCGATTGCTGTGTTCGGATGAGGGCTGACTTGGCATCCCTTCCCTCACAGCTGCAATCGGCGCTGACTTCGGTCGCGCAGCTTGAGGCTGTTTCCAATGGGCACCACTGTGGGGAGCCGGACTCGGGTATCACGGGGATGTCAACCTCGTCCCGTCTGTCCCCAGATCGGTCTGCCGCTGTGGTTGCCCCGGTTGCTGCCCGCAATGGGGCTGAGCCCTCGCCTGTGGTTGATTGGGAGGTCGTTCCAAGGCGTGGCAGGCAGCGAAAGGCGTCCCCGGAGGCTGAACAGAAAGCCTCCCTGGTGCGTCTGACAAACCGGTTTCACGCACTGTCTCTGGCTGAGCCAGATGCAGCTGCCTGCCCTGTTTCAGAGGATCATTCTCAGCCTTCAAGGTCCAGGCAATCGCAGAGGGTGGGCTTACTGGTAGTTGGGAGCTCCAATGTTAGGCGCGTAATGGGGCCCCTTAGGGATACGGCGGCTAAGGAGGGGAAGAAATCCAGTGTGCACTCCGTGTGCATTCCGGGAGGAGTCATTCCTGATGTGGAAAGGGTCCTTCCGGATGCTATGGAGAGCACAGGGTGCAGCCTGCTGCAGGTGGTGGCACATGTCGGCACTAATGAATTGAGTCGCTTTGGATCTGAGGAAATTCTCTCTGGATTCCAGCGGCTATCTGATTTGGTGAAGGCTGCCGGTCTTGCTTACGAGATGAAGGCAGAGCTCACCATCTTCAGCATCGTTGACAGAACCGACTGTAGATCTTTGGTGCAGAGCCGGGTGGAGGGTCTGAATCAGAGGCTCAGACGGTTTTGCGACTGTATTGGCTGCAGATTCCTAGACTTGCGCCATAGGGTGGTTGGGTTTCGGGTTCCGCTGAATAGGTCGGGAGTTCACTACACTCAGCTGGCGGCTACACGGGTAGCGGAGGCTGTGTGGCGTGGACTGGGCGGTTTTTTAGGTTAGAAGGCCTCGGGAAAGTGCGGGATGGGCTGAAATGTCAAAGGGTGCTTGGCAATTACAGGACGTGCTTGGATCAAGGAACAGTCGGAATTTTAGTTGTAAATTGTTGTAGTTGCGCTGGAAAAGTCCCTGAGCTTCAAGCGCTAATAGAAAGCACAGAAGCTGATATAGTTATAGGTACAGAAAGCTGGCTAAAGCCTGAAATAAGTTCTGCAGAAATTTTTACGAAGTCTCAGACGGTGTTCAGGAAAGATAGATTAGGCAGAATTGGTGGTGGAGTGTTTGTGTCTGTCAGTAGTGGTTTATCTTGTAGTGAAGTCGAAGTAGATACTCCGTGCGAATTGGTGTGGGTGGAGGTTATACTTAACAGCCGAATTAAGTTAATAATTGGCTCCTTCTACCGACCCCCAGACTCCGATGATATAGTTGCGGAACAGTTCAGAGAAAGTTTGAGTCTCGTAACAAATAAATACCCCACTCATACAGTTATAGTTGGTGGGGACTCAACCTACCCTCGGTATGTTGGCAAAAATACTTGTTCAAAACCGGTGGTAGGCAGAAAACGTCTTCCGAGATTGTCCTAAATGCATTCTCCGAAAATTATTTCGAGCAGTTAGTCCACGAACCCACGCGAATTGTAAATGGTTGCGAAAACACACTTGACCTCTTGGCCACAAACAATCCAGAGCTGATAGAGAGCATCATGACTGATACAGGAATTAGTGATCACAAGGTCATTGTAGCTAGGCTCAATACCATTTCTTCCAAATCCATCAGAAACAAACGCAAAATAATTTTATTTAAAAAAGCGGATAAAGTGCCACTAGAAGCCTTCCTAAAAGACAATTTCCATTTCTTCCGAACTGACTATGCGAATGTAGACGAGATGTGGCTCAAATTCAAAGATATAGTAGCAACAGCAATTGAGATATTCATACCTCATAAATTGGTAAGAGATGGAACGGATCCCCCGTGGTACTCAAAAAAAGGTCCGAACGCTGTTGAAGAGGCAACGGAAAAAGCATGCGAAGTTCAGAAGAACGCGAAATCCTGAAAATGGGCTAAAATTTACAGACGCGCGAAATTTGGCACGTACTTCGATGCGAGATGCCTTTAATAGGTTCCACAACGAAACATTGTCTCGAAATTTGGTAGAAAATCCGAAGAAATTCTGGTCGTATGTAAAGTACACAAGTGGCAAGACGCAGTCAATACCTTCGCTGCGCAGTGCCGATGGTACTGTTATCGACGACTGTGCCGCTAAAGCGGAGTTATTGAACGCAGTTTTCCGAAATTCCATCAGCAGGGAAGACGAATGGAATATTCCAGAATTTGAAACACGAACATCTGCTAGCATGAGTTTCTTAGAAGTAGATACCTTAGGGGTTGCGAAGCAACTCAAATCGCTTGATGCGGGCAAGTCTTCAGGTCCAGATTGTATACCGATTAGGTTCCTTTCAGATTACGCTGATACTATAGCTCCCTACTTAGCACTCATATACAACCGCTCGCTCACCGATAGATCTGTACCTACAGATTGGAAAATTGCGCAGGTCGCACCAGTGTTCAAGAAGAGTAGTAGGAGTAATCCATTTAACTACAGACCTATACCATTGACGTCGGTTTGCAGTAGGGTGTTGGAGCATATACTGTATTCAAACATTATGAATCACCTCGAAGGGAACGATCTATTGACACGTAATCAGTATGGCTTCAGAAAACATCGCTCTTGTGCAACGCAGCTAGCTCTTTATTCGCACGAAGTAATTGCCGCTATCGACAGGGGATCTCAAGTTGATTCCGTATTTCTAGATTTCCGGAAAGCTTTTGACACCGTTCCTCACAAGCGACTTCTAATCAAGCTGCGGAGCTATGGGGTATCGTCTCAGTTGTGCGACTGGATTCGTGATTTCCTGTCACGAAGGTCGCAGTTCGTAGTAATAGACGGCAAATCATCGAGTAAAACTGAAGTGATATCAGGTGTTCCCCAGGGAAGCGTCCTGGGACCTCTACTGTTCCTGATCTATATAAATGACCTGGGTGACAATCTGAGCAGTTCTCTTGGACTGTTCGCAGATGATGCTGTAATTTACCGTCTAGTAGGGTCATCCGAAGACCAGTATCAGCTGCAAAGCGATTTAGAAAAGATTGCTGTATGGTGTGTCAGGTGGCAGTTGACGCTAAATAAAAAAAGTGTGAGATGATCCACTTAAGTTCCAAAAGAAATCCGTTGGAATTCGATTACTCGATAAATGGTACAATTCTCAAGGCTGTCAATTCAACTAAGTACCTGGGTGTTAAAATTACGAACAACTTCAGTTGGAAGGACCACATAGATAATATTGTCGGGAAGGCGAGCCAAAGGTTGCGTTTCATTGGCAGGACACTTAGAAGATGCAACAAGTCCACTAAAGAGACAGCTTACACTACACTCGTTCGTCCTCTGTTAGAATATTGCTGCGCGGTGTGGGATCCTTACCAGGTGGGATTGACGGAGGACATCGTGAGGGTGCAAAGAAAGGCAGCTCGTTTTGTATTATCGCGTTATAGGGGAGAGAGTGTGGCAGATATGATACACGAGTTGGGATGGAAGTCATTACAGCATAGACGTTTTTCGTCGCGGCGAGACCTTTTTACGAAATTTCAGTCACCAACTTACTCTTCCGAATGCGAAAATATTTTGTTGAGCCCAACCTACATAGGTAGGAATGATCATCAAAATAAAATAAGAGAAATCAGAGCTCGAACAGAAAGGTTTAGGTGTTCGTTTTTCCCGCTCGCTGTTCGAGAGTGGAATAGTACAGAGATAGTATGATTGTTGTTCGATGAACCCTCTGCCAAGCACTTAAATGTGAATTGCAGAGTAGTCATGTAGATGTAGATGTAGATGTAGAACAGTGACATTTATCATGTGCAAAGCTATGTCGCCTGCTGCGGATGCGGAGACACTAAAATCCCCATAAAAGAACACAGAAGAAGTTTCTAATTTCATGTAAATGCCAGTAAGAAGCAGTACAATTCAAGTTTAGTTATCGATTTTTGACTTTTGAGCTGGCTTTGGTGCCATGGACATGAGCTAGGACCTTAAGATTTTGCATGAAGGGACGCCTAGCTGCCACGTTGCACGTGAAAATATAAAAAGTGTTCATATGTAGTAAAAACCTAAGAAATCCGCCTGTTTTCGTCATCTGCAATCGAATCGACTCAGTGTCATATGGTCACGTTGACCGCTCTTCTCCTGAAACGGTTACATTTATCGCGTGCAAAGCTATGTCGCGTGCTGCGGAATGCGGAGACACTAAAAGCACCATATTAGAACACAGAATAAGCTTCTAAGTTAATGTAATAGCCAGTAAGTAGCAGTACAATTCAAGTTTAGTTATCGATTTTTGACTTTTTAGCCGCCTTTGATGCCTTGGTCATGAGCTAGGACCTTTTTAATTTTGCATGAAGGGAGGAATATCAGCCACGTTGCTCGGGAGAATGATAAAAGTGTTCATATGTAGTAAAAAGCTAAGAAATCCGCCCCTTTTCTTCACTTGCTATCGAATCGACCTTATGTCAGTTGGTCACACTGGCCGCTCTTCTCTCTGAAACGGTTACATTTATTGTGTGTAAAACGATGTCGCGCGGTGCGGAATGCGGAGACACTAAAAGCACCATAGTAGAACACAGAAGAAGCTTCTAAGTTGATGTAATAGCCAGTAAGAAGCAGTAAAATTCAAGTTTTAGTTATCGATTACTGACGTTTTTCCCTTCGTCGGTGCCTTGGAAATGAGCTAAGACCTTAAGATTTTGCATGAAGGGAGGACTAGCAGCCGCGTTGCACGGGTGAATGCAAAATGTCTTCATATGTAGTAAAACCCTCAGAAATCCTCCCGTTTTCGTCATTTGCTATCGAATCGACTTATTGAACGATCGAATCATTGGAGGCTTATATCTCTGAAACGGTTTCATTTATCGTCTTCCAAACTATGTAGCGTTTTGAAGTATGCGGTGACACTAAAAGCTTCATAGTCGAACACAGAAAAAGCTTCTAAGTTGATATAGTCGGGTAGTAAGGAGTACTACAATTCTAGTTTTAGTTACCGTTTATTGACTCACTAGCCTGGTTTGGTGACTTGGACATGAGTTCGTAATTTAAGATTTTGCATGAAAGGAGGTCTAGCAGCCGCGTTGCACGGGAGAATGTGAAAAGTTTTCATATGTAGTAAAAACCTGAGAAATCCTCCCGTTTTCGTTATTTGTTATCGAATCGACTTAATGTCAGATCGTCTCATTGGCCGCTCTTCTCACTGAAACGGTTACATTTAGCGTGTGCAAAGCTGTGCCGCGTGCTGCGGTGAAAGGAGACACTAAAAGCACCATAGTAGAACACAGAAGAAGCTTCTAAGTTGATGTATTAGCCAGTAAGATGCAGTACAATTCAAGTTTTAGTTATCGATTATTGACTTATTAGCTAGTTTTGGTGCCTTGTCCATGAGCTGGGACGTTAAGATTTTGCATGAAAGGAGGTCTAGCAGCCGCGTTGCACTGGACAATGTGGAAAGTGTTCATATGTAGTAGAAACCAGAGAAATCCGTTCGTTTTCGTCATTTGCTATCGAATCTACTTTATGCCAGATCGTCACATTGGCTGCTCTTCTCTCTGAAACGGTTACATTTATCGTGTGCAAAGCTATGTCGCGTTCTGAGGTATGCGGAGACACTAAAGGCACCATAGTAGAACACAGAAGAAGCTTCTAAGTTGATGTAGTAGCCAGCAAGAAGCAATACAATTCAAGTTTTAATTACCGATAATTGAATTTTTTGCCGACTTTGGTGCCTTGTACATGAGTTAGTACCTTAAGATTTTGCATGAGGGGAGGTCTAGCAGACGCGTTGCATATGAAAATGTGAAAAGTGTTCATATGTAGTAAAAACCTGAGAAATACCCCCGTTTGCGTCATTTGCTATCGAATCGACTTAATGGCAGATCGCCACATTGGCCGCTCTTCTCTCTGAAACGGTTACATTCATCGTCTGCAAAGATAGGTCGCTTGCCGCGGTATGTGGCGACACAAAAGCAACATAGTATAATACAGAAGCACATTCTAAGAAGATGTAATCGCCAATAAGAAGCAGTACTATTCAAGATTTAGTAGTCGGTTATTCACTTATTTTCCGCCTTTGGTACATTGGACATGTCCGACGACCTAAAGTTTTGCATGAAACGACGTCTGGAAACCACTTTGCACGGGGGAGTGTGGAAACTGTTCATATGTAGTAAAAACTACAGAAAACCGCCAGCTTTCGTCATTTGCTACCGAATCTATTTTATTGCCAGATCTTCACATTGGCCGCTTTTATCTCTGACACAATTACATTTATCGTCTGAAAATTTATGTCGCGTATTGCAATATGAGGAAAAAACTGAAAAAATCATATTAGATCACAAAAAAGCTTCTAAGAAGATGTAATCGAAAGTACCAAGCAGAAATATACTATTGACTTATTTGCCGGCTTTGGTGCAATGGGCATGAGCTAGGACCTTAAGATTTTTCATAATATTACGTCCGTACGCATCGTTGCACGCGAGAATGTCGAAAGTGTTCATATGTAGTAAAAACCTCAGAAATCCGCCCGCTTTCGTCATTTGCTATCGAATCTAATTAATTGCCAGATTTTCACATTGGCCGCTTTTCTTTCTGAAACGGTAACATTTATCGTCTGGAAATTTGTGCCACGTGTTTGCAATATGCGGAAGAATCTGAAAACATCATGATAGAACACAGAAAAAGCTTCTAAGAAGATGTAATCGAAAGTAGGAAGCAGTACTATTCACGTTTTAGCTATTGGTTATTTACTAATTTGCCGGCTTTGGTGCATTGGACATGAGCTAGGACCTTAAGATTTTGCATATAAGTACGTCCGTACGCCACGTTGCACGGGAGAATGTGGAAAGTGTTCATATGTATTAAAAACCTCAGAAATCCGCCCGCTTTCGTCATTTGCTATCGAATCGAATGTATTGCCAAATCTTCACATTGGCCGCTTTTCTCTTTGAAACAGTTACATTTATCGTCTGGAAATTTATGTCGCGTATTGCAATATGCGGAAAAAACTGAAAACATCATATCAGAACACAAAAAAGCTTCTAAGAAGACGTAATCGAAAGTAGGAAGCAGTACTATTCAAGTTTTTGCTATCGGTTATTCACTTATTTGCAAGCTTTGGTGCATTGGACGTGAGCTATAACATTAAGATTTTGCATGAAAGTACGTCTGTACGCCACGTTGCACGGGAGAATGAGAAAGGTGTACATAATAGTAACAACATGAGAAATCCGCCAGTTTTCGTCATTTGCGTTCGAATCGACTTAATGCCAGATCGTAACATTGGCCGCTTTTCTCTCTGAAACGGTTACATTTATCGTATGCAAAATTATGTCGCGTGTAGCGGTATGCGGAAAAAACTGAAAACATTATATTAGAATACAGAAAAAGCTTCAAAAAAGATGTATTTGCCAGTAAGAAGCAGTACTATTCAAGTTTCAGTTATCGGTTTATTCACTTATTTTCCGGCTTTTGTGCATTGGACATGAGCTAGGACCTTAGGATTTTGCAAGAAAGTACGTCTGTACGAAACGTTGCACGGGAGAATGTGGAAAGTGTTCATATGTAGTAAAAACCTGAGAAACCCGATCGCTTTCGTCATTTGCTATCGAGTCGAATGTATTGCCAGATCGTCCCATTGGCCGCTTTTCTCTCTGAACAGGTTACATCCATCGTCGACAAAATTATGTCGCGTGTTGCGGTATGGAAAAAAACTGAAAACATTATATTAGAACACAGAAAAAGCTTCGAAGAAGATGTAATCGCCAATAAGAAGCAGTACTATTCAAGATTTAGCTATCGGTAATTCACTTATTTGCCGGCTTTGGTATATTGGACATGACCGACGACCTATAGATTTCGCATGAAACGACGTCTGGAAATCACATTGCGCGGGGGAATGTGAAAACTGTTCATATGTAGTAAAAATTTGAGAGATCCACTCGCTTTCGTCATTTGCCATCGAATCGACTTGATGCCAGATCGTCACACTGGCCGCTTTTCTCTCTGAAACAGTTACATTTATCGTCTGGAAATGTATGTCGCGTATTGCAATATGCGGAAGAAACTGAAAACATCATATTAGAACACAAAAAAAGCTTCTAAGAAGATGTAATCGAAAGCAGCAAGCAGAACTAAACTATTGCCTTATTTGCCGGCTTTGGTGCATTGAACATCAGTTCAAATGGCTCTGAGCACAATGGGACTCAACTGCTGAGGTCGTTAGTCCCCTAGAACTTAGAACTACTTAAACCTAACTCACCCAAGGAGATGACACACATCCATGCCCCATTCAGGATTCGAACCTGCGACCTTAGCAGTCGCACGGTTGGACATGAGCTAGGACCTTAAGATTTTGCATGAAAGTACGTCTGTACGCCACGTTGCACGGGAGAATGTGAAAAGTGTTCATATGTACTAACAACATGAGAAATCCGCCCGTTTTCGACATTTGCCATTGAATCGACTTATTGCCAGATCGTCTGTGAAAAGTGTTCATATGTACTAACAACATGAGAAATCCGCCCGTTTTCGACATTTGCCATTGAATCGACTTATTGCCAGATCGTCATATTGGTTACTTTTCTCTCTGAAACGGTTACATTTATCGTTTGTAAAGTTATGTCGCGTGTTGGGGTGTGCGGAAAAAACTGAAAACATTATATTAGAAGACAGAAAAAGCTTCAAAGAAGATATAATCGAAAGTAGGAAGCAGTAATATACATGCTTTAGTTATCGGTTATTCACTTATTTGCCGCCTTGGTGCATTGGACATGAGCTAGGACCTTAAGATTATGCATGAGAGTACGTCTGTACGCCACGTTGCACGGGAGAATATAAAAAATGTTCATATGTAGTAACAACATGAGAAATCCGCCCGTTTTCGACATTTTCCATCGAATCGACTTAATGTCAGACCGTCATATTGGCCGCTTTTCTCTCTGAAACGGTACATTGGACATGAGCTAAGATCTTAAGATTTTGCATGTAAGTACGTCTGTACGCCACGTTGTACGGGAGAATGAGAAAAGCTTTCATATGTAGTAACACCATGAGAAATCCGCCCGTTTTCGTCATTTGCATAAGAATCGACTTAATGACAGATCGTCACACTGGTGGCTTTTCTCTCTGAAACGGTTACATTCATCGTATACAAAGTTATGTCGCTTGCCGCGGTATGCGCAGTCACTAAAAGCACTATAGTAGTCACAGAAGAAGCTTCTAAGATGATGTTATCGGCTAGTAACAAGCAGTAGTAGTCAAGTTTTAGTTATCGGTTATTCACTTATTTGCCGGCTTTGGTACATTGGACATGACCGACGACCTAAAGATTCAGCATGAAACGACGTCTGGAAACCACGTTGCACGGGAGAATGTGAAACTGTTCATACGTAGTAAAAACTTCAGAAATCCGCCCGCTTTCGTCATTTGCTATCGAATCGACTTTGTTGCCACATCTTCACATTGGCCGCTTTTCTCTCTGAAACGGTTACATTTATCGTCTGCAAAATTATGTCGCGTGTTGCGGTATGCGGAAAAAAATGAAAACATTCTATTAGAACACAGAAATATCTTCTAAGAAGATGTAATAGCCAGTAAGAAGCAGTACTATTCAAGTTTTAGTTATCGGTTATTCCCTTATTTGTCGGCTTTGGTGCATTGGACAAGAGCTAGGACATTACGATTTTGCATAAAAGTACGTCTGTACGCCAGAATACATCATTTTCAGTTGTCAAACGGCTTCTAAAACCGAACTGTTCATTTGACAGCAAATTGTGTGATATCAAATGATCAATTAACCTTACATGCACAGCCTTTTCGGTAACTTTTGCAAACACTGATGGCATAGAAGTAGGTCTAAAATTAGCTACATTATCCCTTTCTCCCTTTTCATAAAGCGGCTTTACTGATGAGTACTTTAATCGGTCAGGAAACTGACCAGTTCTAAAGGAAAAATTGCAAATATGGCTAAATACAGGGCTAACATGTGCAGCACAGTACTTTAACATGCTGCTAGGCACTCCATCATATCCATGAGAGTCCTTAGTCTTCAGTGATATAGTTATTGACTCAATCTCTCTCTTGTTTGTATCACAGAGGAGTATTTCAGACGTCAATCTCAGAAAGGTATTTGCTAAGAAATTTGTATGATTTCCTGTTGGAACTAAATTTTTATTTAGCTTGATTGTGACTACTTCGAACATTTTGATATAATTCGCCCTATGTTTTACATGAAATCATTATCCCACTAGTCAGCCAACTGTGCTGTCTATTACTGCTAGTACCCCATTCAGAATGTTTTAATGGAAAACAACTCTCAAAGAGCATGAGAAATGTGCCATGGAAAGCATTGTATTTATCATCTGTATTATTGGCACTATAAACATCTTGCCACTCTTGTTCCTTGACAAGTTTTAAAAAACACTCTATTGCTGTTGGATTGACTTTCCTACGTTCTTTGTAACTAAATATGACATTGAGTTGAGTACAAAAACCTTTTAGTGTTAAAATTTGTGCATTATGGTCTGAAAGGCCATTTACACTTTTACTAACAGGATGCCCATCTAGTATTGAGGAACGAATAAAAATATTGTCTATGACCGTGCTACTATTCGCCTGCACCCTAGTTTGAAAAAAAAAAAACACAGTTGGCATCAGATCATATGAATTTAGGTGATCTACCAACATCATTTTTCTTGGGACCGAGCGAGGTGGCGCAGTGGTTAAGGCACTGGACTTACATTCGGGAGGACGACGGTTCAGTCCCGCGTTCAGCCATATTGATTCAGGTTTTCCGTGATTTCCCTAAATCACTCCCGGCAAATTCTGGGTTAGTTCCTCTCAAAGGGCATGGCCGACTTCCTTCCCCATCCTTCCCTAATCCGATGAGACCAATGACATCGCTGTCTGGTCTCCTTCCCCAAACAACCCAACCCCCCTTTTTCTTGCACAATCATATACAAAATTAATATTGAAGTCCCCCACATATAACTACTTGCTGGTACTTCCTACAAAGTGAATCAAGAACCCTCTCTAGCTTAAGCAAAAATGCTCTGAAGTTGGAGTTAGAGGCCCTATAAACACAAGCAATTAGAAGTTGAGTTTCACTAAATTCAACAAATGCTGCACAACTTTCAAATATCTGTTCAGTGCAGTGTCGTGATAAGTCTATGGACTCAAATAACGTACTGTTTTTTATGTACGGTGACACCTCCCCACCCCGCAAGAAACTCCTTGAGAAACAGCCAGCTAATATGTAGCCTGGTAAAGGAAGCCTATAAATTATCAATTTATTGAAGTGGTGCTCTGATATACAAATAATTTCAGCGTTAACATCTGTTAGCAGTTCACTAACTTTATCCCTAATAACTCTTATATTCTGATGAAATATGCCAATTCCTTCTCTACTTGGAAACATTACATCCTCTGGAGGAGAGCCCTTAGAGGCACGCCGGCCGCGGTGGTCTTGCGGTTCTAGGCGCTCAGTTCGGAACCGCGCGACTGCTACGGTCGCACGTTCGAATCCTGCCTCGGGCATGGATGTGTGTGATGTCCTTAGGTTAGTTAGGTTTAATTAGTTCTAAGTTCTAGGCGACTGATGACCCCATATGTTAATTTGCATAGTGCTCAGAGCCATTAGAACCATTTTTGAAACTTAGAAGCACTTCCTTTAAGCAGGTATACCAATCAGCTGACTTCAGTATTAAAAAGGTGCAGCTCTAACACCAACTACTACAGGAATTTTTCCATGAGTGACACCACTACCGCCACCACCACCCACTACACTGTCACCTATAAGCTTAGGTAGCCTCTCCTTCGCATACCTATTGAGGGGAAGGCCATGCCTAGTGAAACCCCATCTACTGATAGATCCAACTGGCACCACTGAGATGTGATCCATGCCCTCTCCCATCAGTGCACTCCCCAGCCCCACAATTACGCGCCCAACAGCCGCATTAAGGTGTGCCCGATCATTATGCTGAAACAGTTGCACGAAAAGCACATTAGTGCCACCAGTTTGAGTAGCTATCTTAACCAAGTCACCACTGACATCATACCCCCTGTCCCTATTGTGACTGCTCCCAGCACCACCCACTATCACTACCTGATCCTCCTTTGTAAAATTCTTACATAACTCCCCTATGCTTTCAGCCACCTGAGCCAACCCTGCATTAGGCTTCACAATGCTTGTGACCTGGTACTCACTCCACAAAACTTCTTGCAAATGCTGGCCCACACCTCTACCCGGTAACTACCTAGCAGCAGAACCTAGGCCTCCTAATTGCTGAGGACGGCTGCAAGTTACCTCCATATAAGCTACACGAGGCTCCTCTCCGCTCAACTTTGACAGTTTGTCGTATCTATTGCATGTATGCAAAGTAAAACTGTCTGACTACCTCCTTTTCCTATCTATCTTCTTGTCACCTGCCAGTTCCCATTCCCCAGCACCCTTCACCCTCCTCAACTTATCTAGTTCCTCCTTTGCGCATTGTAACTGCACCTGAAGGGCACAGATCTTACGCTCCTGCTCCTCTATTAACTTGTTTCTACTACAGATTCTACATTCCCAGGACAGGATCACCCTCAAATGACCACTGGCTTCCCCACTGCATTCCCCACAATGAAAATACTTTGAACAAATCCCACAGCGTAATCCACTACTCACAAACCTACGACATAGCCATCACTTCTCACTCACGATAAAATTTTACAGTTACTAAAAAAAACTATACGTCTACGTTACCAAAGTTCAGTTACAAAAGCAGCACTATTTAAGAACTAACAACTATGGTCTCGAAATTCTCTGTCTACTAAGAAAGCAGCTTCTTGTATTAACACTACTACAACACAGCCGATACCAATACCAGCAAAACTTCACAAAATTATTGGCTAAAACCAAAAAATTTAAACTAAACGCCAGTTGAAAACTAAAGCACGAAATTTACTAAACGACTTCAACACACTGAAAACTCTATAAAACACAGCGAGCGAACGATTACAAGAGTTTATTAAGTCATTATTTCGCCAAAAATGGCAAGCAACACCACTGCAATCTATTCAGTTTAATAACTGTATTACAGAGCACAAACAACTTCGTCAGTACTTAACTTATAACCGCTACAGAGGCAGTGCACGCCGCAAAATGTAAACACACTGATGAGGCGCGAGGCTTAGACGAACCATGAAAGCACACTCACAAATAATAGACCACTCGAGTCAATACCACAGAAAGAAAGACTGAGATAAATGAATATCCACAAATAATTTGCTTTTACGGCAAAAATAATAACACAAAAAAACTTTAAAATACGTAAATGAAGTCTAAAATTTATAAAACATTAACAAGCTATTTCAACAGCAGTGCAGCTCACGTGACGTCACACACATGATGATCTGCCCCCCCCCCCCCCTTGGGAAGGTGCCTATCTACCCCACCTTCGAAATATGCCTATCTATCCCCCTCAGAAGATATCTACCGAGCTACCCATCCATGGAAGATCTCTGTCAACCTGCACCTCCCCTCCCCCCTCAGATGATGTCTGTATACCTACCCACACCCTTGGAATATGTCTGTCTACCTAAACCCCCTCCCCTTAGAATATGTATGACTACCTACCCCTCCCCACAGAATATGAATGTCTACCTACCCCACCCCTCGGGAGATGTCTGTGTACCCACCCCTCCCAGAAGATATCTACCTACACCTCCCACATCGGAAGATTTCATACTACCTCTACCCCATCGAAAGCTGTCTGTCTCTCATCGCCCCACCACCTAATATGTAATTCTACCTACTTGCCTCGTTAGAAAATGTCAGTCTACGTAACTCTCCACAGGAGATGTCTATCTACCTACCCCCTCGGCAGATGTCTGCCTACGTCACCCCCCTAAGGAAGATGTTTGTCCACCTACCTCACCCTGTGAAGATGTCTATCTACACCCCCACAAAAACTCTCTCCCCACCTCGTAAGATGTCTATCACCCTGAAAGATGTCTCTCAACCCCCCCCCCCCACACTAAGGAGATGTCTATCTACCTACCTGCCCTCTCGGAATTTGTCTGTCGACCTATCCCAACCCCTACTCAGCCCCCCCACTCGGAAGTTGTTTACCCCTGTCTCGGAAGATGTCTAGCGACCCCCAAACTTTGGAAGGTGTCTTCCAGCCCCTCAGGCGATGTCTGTCTACCCCCCCCCCCCCCTCAGAAGATGTCCTCGGAATATATCTGTCTACCTCCCACCTCGGAAAATGTCTTCCAAACACAGTCTCAGAAGAGCCCAGTCTACCAACTGCCAAATTTCAACCCCCGGAAGATTTCTATCCAACCCCCCCCCCACTTGGAATATGTCTATCTACCTCCACTCTCGGTAGCTATCTACACCCCCCTCTCAGAGAATCTCTAACCCCACTCTCATAGGATGTCTGTCTACCTACCCTCACCACCATTCGAAGATGTCTACCCCTTGGAGGATGTCTACTCCACCTGGAATATGTCTGTCTACCCACGTTGGATGATGTCTGTCTATCTACTCAGCCCCCCTGGGAAGATATCTGTTAAACTAGCACCCCTTGGAATTTGTTTATCTATCATTACCTGCACAAAATATGTCCATCAACCTACAATCTCCTTCTGAAGATGTCTGTCTACCTACAGCTCCCGCTTGGAAGATGTCTGTCTACCTACAACCCCTCAGAAGACGTCTGTCTACCTATCTCCACATCAGAAAATGTCTGTCTCTCATCTCCCCACCCTTGGAATATGTCTGTCTACCTACACTCCCCATCGGAAATGTCTGTCTACCTAAGCTCCCTCAAACCATGTCCGATTAGCTATCCATCCCGGAAGATGTCTGTCTACCTACCCAACCATCAGAAGATGTCTGTCTACCTACCCCTCCCCCTCGGAAAATGTCTGTCTCTCATCCCCCTACCCTGAGTATATGTCTGTCTACTTACCTGCCCCCCCTTGGAAAGATCTCTGTATACCTAAACCCAGCCCTCAGAAGATGTATGACTACCTACCCCTCCCATTGGAAGATATATGTTTTCCAACCCTCCCTTCAGAATATTTCTGCCTACCTACCATCTATCACAAAGGTTGTCTGTCAGCCTACAATTCCTTACAGGTGTCTGTCTACATACCCACCCACACTCGGAAAAAGTTTGTCTACCTGCCACTCCTTAGGAAATGTCGGTTACCAAACCCCTTAGAAGATGTCTGTCTACCTATACACCTCTGATGACGACTGTCTACCTAACCCCCCTCTGTAGATGCCTGTCTACCTACCCCCTTGGAATATGTCCGTCCTCCTACAACTCTTCAGAATATGTCTGCCTACCTACCCCCCTCTCGTAAGATATCTGTCTACATATCCCCCCCCCCCCGCATGATCTGTCTACCTACCCCCCTTCCCCTGTCATAAGATGAATGTCTACCTAAACCCCTCAGAAGATGTATGCCTATCTACCCCCTTCAAATGATTCGATTTTATCCCTCCTGTGGGAGATATCTGTCTCCCTACCCCTACCTCTGAGGATATCTGTCTGCCTACCCCCCCCCCCTCCCGGAAGTTGTTAAACTACCACTCCTCTGGGAAGATATCTACTCCCACATCAGAGAATGTCCACACCCCTCTTGGAGGATGTCTGTATACCAAAACGCATACTTTGGAAGATGTCTCACCCCCTTTGAAAGATGTCTGTCTACAATGAACACCCCGCAGAAGATGTCTGTGTACTGAACTCACCCTCAGAATATATCTCCTCCTAACCTACCCCCCCCCCCCTCCCTTGGAATATGTCTGTCTACCTATCCATTTCCCATAAGAAGATGACCTTATTCCCCTCAGAAGGTGTATGTCTACATGCCACGCCTCGGAACATGTCTGCCTACCTAAAACCCTCGGAAGAGGTCCATCTACCTCGCATCTTGGAAGATATTTATTTACACCCCTCTAGGAAGATATCTACCCCTGTCTTGGAGGATGACTACCTCCCTCTCGGATGATGTCTACCCTCTCTCTGAAGATGTCTGTCTACATACCCTCCTCTCGAAAGATATTTCTCCTCCCTCAGATGATGTAAGTCTATCAACCCTCAAATGGAAAATGTCTGTCCTCCTAATCCCCCTCGGAAGATGTCAGTATACCTACCCACCTGTCTGTCTATGTACCCCCACTCCCATGATGTCTGTCTACCTCCCCCTCAGGTATATGTCTGTATACCTACACCCATTTGGAAGATGTCTGTATACCAAACACCCCTCTGAAGATGACTATCTACCTACCCTGCCTCAGAAGGTGTCAGTTTACCTAACCCTTCGTCGGAAGATGCCTGTCTACAAAACTTCACTGGGAAGATGTCTGCCTACCTAACCCTGTCCATGATAATTGTCTGTTTACCAACACCTCTGCTTCGGAAGAGGTCTGTCTACCTACTTACACCCCTTGGAAGATGTCTCTCTACATCCCTCCAGTCATAAAGTATTGTCTACCAACCCATACTTCTGAATATGTCTGTCTACCTACCCCAGAAGATGATTGTCTAATTACCCCCTCATCTGAAGATGTCTGTCTACCTAGACCCCACTTGGAAAATGTATGTCTATGTACACCCCTCGGAAAATGTCTGTCTCCCTACACCCCTCAGAAGATGTGTGTCTACCTACATGAACTTTTGTATGATATCTATCTATGACGCCCGCACTTGGAAGATGTTTGTCTACCTACCGCACCCATTGGAATATGTCTGTCTATGTACCCACCAACCATCGGAAGATGTATGTCCATCTACACATCCCCCTCAGAAGATGTCTGTCTACCTACACTCATCAGAAGATGTTGTCTACTTTCCACCATTTGAAAATGTCTCTCTACCTACCGCTCTTGGCAAATGTCATTCTACACCACCCCTCTGAAGAGGTCAGTTTACCTACAACCCCCCAGAAGAAGTCTGTCTAACTCCCCCCCTCTCAAAAAATGTCTATAGTCACCCTGCCTCGGACAATGTCTCTCTGCCTACGCCCCATCATGGAAGATGTCAGTCTACCCACCCACCCATCAGAAGAAGGCTGTCTACAACCATCCCCTCACATGATATGTCTGCCTACCAACCTCCTATTGGAAGATGTCTGGCTACCTACCCCACCCCACATCTGAAGATGTCTGTCTACCAACCCTCCACTTGGAAGACGTCTGTCCTCCTACAACCCCTCAGAAGATGTCAGTCTTCATAACCCCTCTCAGACGTTATCTGCCTAAATACCCCTCCTCGGATGGTTTCTGTCTACCTACACCCACAACCCGTCATAATATGAATGTTTACCTAAACCCCTCAGAATCTGTATATTTATCTACCACACCTTGAATGATTTGTCTCTATCTTATCCCTATCTCGGAAGATGTCTGTCTCCCAACCCACCCCCTCTGAGGATGTCTGTATACCTACCCCCCCTTTCTCGAAAGTTGTCTGTCTACATTCACCACACATTTAAACATGTCTATCTATGTACTCCTCTGGGAAGATATGTATCTATTGCCGCCATGGAAGAAAAGTATCTCCCCCCTCTCGGAATATGTCAATCTACCACTCCTCTCAGAAGATATACACTCCCCATCTGAGAATGTCTACATCCTCTCTCGTAGGATGTCTGTCTACCAAACTGCATCCTTTAGAAGGTGCTTCCCACCCCTTGGAAGATGTCTGTCTTCCAACACCCCCCTTCCCCCCCTTGGAAGATGTCTTTCTACCGCACCCAGGCTCAGAAGATGTCTCCATACCTAACACTCCTCGGAAGATGTCTTTCTACCTACCCACCCCATCAGAAGATGACTGTACACTAGATCGCGTGTTCAGAATGTCTAGGCCCCTCTCGGAGGATACTGTCTACCAAACTGCATCCTTTAGAAGATGTTTCCCACCCCTTGAAAGATATCTGTCTTCCAACACCCCCCCCTTGGAAGATGCCTGTCTACCGAATCCAGCCTCAGAAGATGCCTCCATACCTACCACCACTCGGAAGATGTCTGTCTACCCACACACCCCGATCAGAAGATGACTGTCGACGTTATCCCCCTCAGAAGATGTCTGTCTACATACCCTCCCTCAGAAGATGTCTGCCTAGCTAAGACCAGTGGAAGATGTACAACTGCCTCCCATCTTGGAAGACATCTACTCCCCCTCTCGGAGGATGACTATCTCCCTCTCGGAGGATGACTACCTCCTCTCTGAAGATGTCCGTCTATGTACCCTCCCCTCAAAAGATGTCTCTCCCCCCTCAGATGATTTATGTCTACCAACCCCCACATGGAAAATGTCTGTCCTTCTAACCCCCTTGGATGATGTCTGTGTACCTACCCAACTGGAAGATGGCTGTCTACCTACCACCACTCGGGACATGTCTGTCTACCTTCCCCCTAGGTATATGTCTGTAAACCTACACCCCTTCGGAAAATGTCTGTCTACCTACCCCATCACTTCAGAAGATGTAATTCTACTTACCACACATCGGAAAGTGTCAGTCTACCTATGCCCCACCCTCAGAAACTATCTGTCTACCTTGCCCCTTTGGAAGATGTCAGTTTACCAACCCCACTCAAAAGATGTCTGCTTACCTACTCTCCCATCCAAAGATGTCTTTCTACCTACCCCCTCTCGGAAGATTTTGTCTACCCCCTCTCTGAGATGTCATTCTACACCCACTTGGAAGATGCCTATCTAAACCCCTGGGATGAAATCCCTCCCTCTAAAAATGCCTACCTAAACCCTTCCACATCGGAAGATGCCAATCTAGCTCCCTTCAGCTGATGCCTACCAACACCCACCTCATAAGATTATCTATCCATACCTTCCTCGGAAGAGGTGTATCTACCCCCACCTCAGAAGATGTCTATCCCCCACGTGGATGTCTATAACTCACCTCATGAAAGATGCCTGTCTATCAACCCCCTCCTCTCAGAATATGTATGTCTACCTACCCCACCCCTGTTAAGATTTCCATCTAGCCCCTCCTCTCAGAGAACATTTATCCTAGACTCAGAAGAGTTCTACAGCCTTCCTTCATTTGGAATGTGTCTACTGCCCATTCTGTATATGTTTGTCTACCTCCAAATTCTAGGAAGATGTCTGTATGTCTGTCTACCTCACAAACTCCGGACAAGTCTATCTATCCCCACTATGGAAGAAATATATCTAAACCCCTCTCTGATTATGTCTATCTACCCTCCTTGCCAAAGATATCTACACCCCATCTTCGAGGAGCTCTATCCCCCCTTCATGAAAGATGCCTGTTTATCTACCCGAACCCATCAGAAGACGTAAGTGTACATACCATCACTCCCCACAGAAGATGTCTGTCTACTTACCGACATTTCTTGGAAGATGTCTGTCTACTGACCCCCCCCCCCCCAACCTTTGAAGATGTCTGACTACTCACCTTCCCCCATGGAAGAATACTATCTCCCCCCTCCCAGAAGATGTCAATCTACTCTCCCCCTCGAAAATATCTCCCCCCCCCCCCCGGAAAATGTCTACCTCCCCTATCTGGCCCCAATCGAAAAATGTCTCCCCCCTTGGAAAATGTCGGTCTACCAAGCCTCCCCCTTGAAGACGTATGACTAAGAAACAACCCCTCAGAAGATGTCTGTCTTACTACCCCTCCTTGGAATTGTTTGTCTACCATTATCACCACAGAAGCTGTCTCTCCCCCCTCTTGGAAGATGTCTGTCTACCTACCACCATTCAGAAGATGTCTGACCATGTACCCTGCTTTGGAATATGTCTGTCTACCTACCCCTCGTGGAAGATGTGTGTCTTCCTACCTCCCCACAGAAGATGTAGGTAAACAGATATCTTTCAAGAGGGAGTAGGTAGACAGACATCTTGCAAGTGAGTGGTATGTAGACAGAAATTACCAAGGGGTGGGGAATAATTAGACAGACTTCTTCCGAGGGGGGGGGGGGTAGGTATACATACATTTTCTGAGTGTTCGTAGGTAGACAATCTTCTGAGGGGGTAGGCAGAAAGGCACCTTTCGAGGGGGTTTGTTGACAGACATCTCCCATTGGTGGGTTGGTAGACAGCCATCTTCTGATGGGTGTACTTAGACAGACATCATCTAGAGGGGTAAGTAGACCAACATCTTCCAAGGGGGGTAGGTAGACAGAAATCTTCGGAGGGTGTAGGTAGACAGACATCCTCGGAGGATGGGGGCAGGGGGTAGGTAGATAGACATCATCTGTGGAGGTGTGGATAAACAGACATCTTCTGAGAGGTAGGTAGACAGACATTTACCGAGTTGTGTTGTAGGTAGACAGATATCTCCCAAAGGGGGGGGGGGATAGGTAGACAGAGACTTTCCTGGTGGGTGGTTTGAGAATCTCCTGATGGGGGGTTGGTAAACAGACTTCTTCTTAAGGGGGTAGGTACACAGACGTCTACTGTTGGTGCGGGACAAATAGACATAATTCTTCTGAGGCTGGGGATGATAGACATCTTCCGAAGGAGAGCACGTAGACAGACATGTTCCAAGTTGGGCAGACTGACAGACATCTTCCGGGGAGTAGAAAGACATAGATGTTCCAAGGGTGGTAGGTAGACAGACATCTTCTGTGGGGGAGTAGGTTGGCAGACGTCATCTTAGTTTGGGTATGTAGACAGACATCTTCCAAGGGGAGGGAGTATATAGGAAGATACCTTCTGAGGGGGATGATAGACATCTTATGGGAGTAGGTAAACAGACATAGTTGACAGACATATACATTCAGAGGGGGTAGTTAGACAGACATCTTCTGAGTGGTGGAAAATAGACCACTTCCAAGGGGGAGGTAGGCATCTTCCTAAGTGAGCGGGCAGGTTGCCTGACATCTTCCATGGGGTAGGTAGCCAATCATCTTCCAAAGATGGGTTGGGTAGGCAGATATATTCAATGGGGGGTAGGTAGACAGACATCTTCTGAGATGGTGGTAGATAGACATTTCTGAGTTGGGGTAGAAAGGCATCGTCCAAGATGGGTAGATAGGAATCTTCCGTGCGTGGATGGGGTAGGTAGACAGACATTTTCGGAAAGGGGTGTAAGTAGACTGGCATCTTCTGTACGGGGGTAGGTAGACAATCATCTTCTGAGGGGGATGGGTACACAGACCTCTTCCGGGGGTGGGTAGACAGACATCATCTGAGGGGGGGTTGATAGACATGTTCTGCCAGTATTAGAAAGGCATCTTTGTGGGTGGAGCGGGCAGTTAGACAGACATCTTCCAAAGGGAGGCAGGTAGAGGGACATCTAGCACATGGGATTAGGTAGACAATCATCTTCTGAGGGGGAAGATGGGTACACCAACGTTTTTGAGGGCGGGAGGTAGACAGTCATCTTTGGAGGTTGGGTATGTAGACAGACACCTTAGATAGGGGGTATAGGTAGACAGACTTCTAGTTAGGGGTTAGATAGAAATTCCTCCGAGGGGGGGGGGGGTAGATAGACAGACTTTTCCTTAGGGGGGATGGTTGGTAGTAAGACATCTTCTGAGGGAATTTAGGTAGACAGACATATTCTGAGGGCTGATAGGTAATCTTCCTATAGCAGAAGGGCAGGTAGACAAACATCTTCTGATTGTGGTTGGGAAAAGTGCCATCTTCTGGGGGTATGTTGACAGACATCTTCTGATGGGGTGGTAGATGGACATCTGATGAGGGAGGTTGATAGACTTTTTCCAAGGGGGGGGGGGGGTAAGACTGACATCTTCTGAGGTGGGGATTGGTAGACTGACATCTTCTGATGGGTGTGTTGGTAACAGACTTCTTCTAAGGGAGGCAGTAGATAGACAGAAATCTTCTGGGGGGGGGGGGGGTGGTTAGGTAGACAGACATCTTCTGAGGATGGTAGGTAGACATACGTCTTCTGAGGATGAGGGGGGGGGGGGTAGGTAGATAGACATCATCTGAGGAGGTGTAGGTAGACAGAAACCTTCTGAGGGGGTAGGTAGACAGACATTTTCTGAGGGGTTTTGTAGGTAGAGAGGTATCTTCCAAGAGGGGGTAGGGAGACAGAGACCTTCCTAGGGGGTAGTTGGACAGACTTCTCCTGATGTAAAGTTGGTAAACATACTTCTTCTGAGATGGGCTGGAAATACAGACATCTTCCGAGGGTGTGGGACAGATAGACACACATCTACTGAGTTTGGTGATGTTAGACATTTTCCAAAGGGGGGCACATTGACGGACATTTTCCGAGTTGGGCAGGTAGACATATATCTTTGAAGGGGTAGACAGACATACATCTTCCAAGGGTGGTAGATAGACATTTTCTGAAGGGGTGGTACACTGGCCGACATCTTCTGAGGAGGGGGTAGATAAACAATTTCTGAGCTGGGGTAGAAAGGCATCTTCCAAGGTGATTAGATAAGCATCTTCCATGAGTGGATGGGGTAGATAGATAGACATTTCCCGAAGGGGTGGGGTAGGTAGTGAGACATCTTACATACAGGGGTAGGTAGACAATCATTTTCTGAGGGGAAGATGGGTACAGAGATGTTTTACTGGGGGTAGGTAGACAGACATCTTCAAGGGGGTAGGTAGACAGACAACTGAGGGGGGGGGGGTTGTTAGACAGACATGTTCTGAGGGTTTTTTTAAGTAGACAGATATCTTCTGAGCAGGGGTAGTAGACATACAGCTTCAGAGGATGAGGGATATGTAGACAGACATCTTCTAAGGTAGCGTAGGTAGAGAGACAATTAGTGAGGGGGTAGGTAGACAGACATTATCCGAGGCTGGGTTGTAGGTAGACAGAAATAATCTGAGGGGGTGTAGTTAGACAAGTATTTTCTGAGGCTAGGGGTATGTAGACAGACATTGTCCATGGGGATAGTTAGACACACCTTCTGAGGTATGGGGAGTAGGAAGACTGACATTTCCTGAGGATGGTAGGTAGGGTGTCACTTTCGAAGGGGGGAGGGGGTGGGGGTAGTGAGAGAGACTTCATAGGAGGTGGGGGATGTTGGTAGATAGACATGTTCTGAGGGAGGGAGGGAGATAGACATGTTCAGAGGGAGGGGTGGTAGAAAGCAATATTCCGAATGAGTGTAGGTAGACATACATATTCCGAGGGGTGGTTGGTAGGCAGACATCTTCTGAGGTGGGGTAGGTAGGCAGTCGTTTTCTGAATTTGGGTATGTTGACAGACATCTTCCAATAGAAGTGGGTATGAAGGCAGATATCTTCGTAGGGGGAGCTAGGCAGCCAGACGTCTTCCGAGGGTGTTGGGTATGTAGGCATACATCTTCAAGGGCGGTTGGTAGACCGATATTTTCCAATGGGGGTAGGTAAACACACATACTACGAGTGGTGGTAGGTAAACACATCTTCTATGGGGTAGGTAGACAATCATCTTCCGAGGTGGGGTTGGTAGACATTCATTATCTGGGGTGTAGGTAGACTAACATTTTCGAGAGGGGTAGGACAGATATCTTCTGAGGGTGGTGTATTGGACAGACATCTTCCGAGCGGGTGTAGATAGACAACTTATGTAGGTGGTAGACAGACATCTGCTGACTGGGGGGGGGGGGGGGGGTAGGTAGACAGACATGTTTCAAGGGTAGGGTAGATAGATATACTACTTCTGAGGGGGGTGGTAGGTAGAGAGACATCTTCTGAGAGGGGGCTGGTAGACAGATATTTTCCGTGAGGTGTTATAGGTAGACAGAAATCTTCCAAGGGGGGGTAGGTCGACTGACATTTTCTGAGGGGGCAGGTAGACAGACAACTTCTGGGGGGTAGATAGACATACATGTTCAGTTTGGGTGCATAAACCTTCTGAGGTGGGTTAGGTTGGCAGCTATCTTATTATTAGTTTTGGCATGTAGAGGAGTATTGGTAGACAGGTATCTTCCGAGGGGGGTATGTAGACTGACATTGTCTAAGGTAGTTAGGGAGACATACACATCCCACAGGCAGATAGATGGACAGACATCTTCTGAGGGGGGTTAGGTAGCCATACATCTTCCGACAGGAGAGTTGGTGGACAGACACCTTCCAAGGATGGGGGGTAGGCAGACAGATATTTTCCAAGCGAGATTTAGGTAGACAGGCATTTTCCAAGGAGGGGTAGGTAGACATACATCTTCCGAGGATGGTTGGGGTAGGAAGACAGACAGTGTGGGGTAGGTAGACAGACATCTTATTAGAGGGTGTATGTAGACAGACAGTTTCCGAGGGCAGGTTGTAGGTAGACAGATATCTTACAGGGGGTGGAGTAAGTAGGCACGTATTTTCCAAGGCTGAGAGTATATAGATAGACATAGTCCCGGTGGGCAATTAGACCGATATCTCCTGAGGGAGGGTAGGTACACAGACATCTTCAGAGTGGGAGGATAGGTAGACAGACACCTTCTAAGAGTGGGATGATAGACATCTTTCCAACTGGGAAAGATAGACATTTTACGAGGGGTAGACACAGATATTACGAGGGGGGGGTAGGTAGAAAGATTTCTTATAAGGTGGGGTAGGTTGGTAGACATCTTCTGAGGTTGAGTATGTAGGCACCAAGGGTAGAGGATATGAAGACATATATCTTCCGAGGGGGGGGGGGGCAAGGTAGACAGAAAATCTCCAACAGAGGGATGATAAACTTCTTCCGAGGGGGGTAGGTATGCAGACATCGTATGAGGGGGTGTAGGAAGACATACATATACCAAGGCAGGGTAGGTAGACAAAAATCGTCTGAGGGGGGTTGGAAGATAGACATCTTCTGAGGGGCGAATGGAATACATACATCTTCCGAGGGGGTAGGAAGACAAAGTCCTCCAAGGGGGGGGGGAGTTTAACAGACATCCACCAAGGGGGTTAGATGTATGGTCATCTTCTGTTGTAGTGGGAGGGGGCAGGTAGGCTTCCATCTTCTGGGTGGTCAGTAGACAATCATCTTCTGAGTTGTGGTTCAGTAGGCAATCATGTTCAGAGGGGGGTAGGTAGACAGACATCTTCCGAGGTGGGATGATAGACATCTTCCAAAGGGGTGGAAAGTAGACAGGCATTTTACAATGTGGGGTGCAGGTGGACTGACATCTCCCATGCAGTAGGTGGAAAATCATATTCCGAGGTCGGGTTAGATATACAGACATATTCCGAGGGAGGTGGTAGGTAGACAGCCATCTTCCGAGTGTGGATAGATAGACATACTTTTCCCGAGAGGGGGTTGGGTAGACAGGCATTACCGAGGGGGTGGAGGGTAGGTAGATAGACATCTTCTGAAGGGGGGTAGGTAGACAGACATCTCCCGAGGAGGGGTGATAGACATACAACTTTCGAGGGGCAGTAGGTAGACAGACATGTTCTGTTGGAGGGGTTGATTGACAGGCATCTTTCAGAAGTGAGGGGGTGCAGGTAGACTGAAATCTTCCGGGGGTAGGTAGACAATCATCTTCTGAGGGGAGTGTTGGGTAGACAGACATCCTCCGGGTTTTGGTAGACATAAATATTCCAAGGTGGGCAGGTAGACAGACATTTTCTGAGGGAGGGCCAGGTTGACAGACATCTTCAAATGGCGGGTTGGTAGACACACAACTTATGAGTGGGGGCGTAGGTAGAGAGACATGTCCGGAAGTGGGGTAGGTAGACACACATGTTCCGAAGGGAGTGGTGGCTAGTCATACATATTCCGAGTGTGTGTTTATGTGGGCAGACATCTTCCAAGAGGGGCTAGGTAGACAAACATCTTCCAAGGGGGGGGGGGGGGGGGGTAAGTAGACAGACATCTTCCATGTGGGGTATGTAGACAGACATATTCTGACAGGGTGAGGCAGGCATATACCGCGGTTCGGTAGATAGACAGGCATCTTCGAGGGTGTGCTAGCTAGACATACACCTTCCGAGGGTAGTGGTAGGAAGTCATACATCTTCCAAAGCGGTTTTTTCGGTTGTCAAATGTCTTCCAAGAGGGGGGTCTGCACACATACATCCTCCAGGGATGGGAGGAGGGTTTGACAGAGATCTTCGGAGGTGGGGTAGTCAGTTACACATCTTTTGAAGTGGGTGTAGGTAGGCAGACACCATCTAAATGGCGGTACCTAGGCAGATAGGCAAACATCTTCGGGGGGGGGGGGGGAGGTAGGTAGACAGACAGTTTCTGATTGTGAGAATGGTGGTGGTGGTGGTTAGTGTTTAACGTCCCGTCGACAACGAGGTCATTAGAGACGGAGCGCAAGCTCGGGTTAGGGAAGGATTGGGAAAGAAATTGGCCGTGCCCTTTCAAAGGAACCATCCCGGCATTTGCCTGAAACGATTTAGGGTAATCACGGAAAACCTAAATCAGTATGGCCGGAGACGGGATTGAACCGTCGTCCTCCCGAATGCGAGTCCAGTGTGCTAACCACTGTACCACCTCTCTCGATGTGTGAGAATGGTAGACAGACAGATAGGGTGGGAGATCAGAGAGAGTCATATTCTGAGGGTGGGGTATGTAGACAGCCATCTTCTGAGGGGGTAGATAAGAGTCTTCTGAAGGTGATGGAGAGATAGTCATCTTCCAAGTGCAGGTAGATAGGAATCTTCTGAGTTGGGGTAGCTTCCGAGCTAGGCGATAGATAGGCATCTTCACAGGGGGGGATGTTAGATTGGCATCTTATGGGGTGGGGGGGGGGGCGAGTAGACAAACATCACCCGATAGGTGGTATGTATAGAGACATCTTCCATGGAGTAGTAGGTAGGCAAACATCTTCTGAAGGGTGGGTTAGGGAGACAGACATCATCCACGTGCGGAGTAGGTAGTGAGTGATCTTCTGAGGGGGGTGGGGGATGTAGATAGAAAGACATATTTTGAGAGGCTGGTAGGTAGGCAGACATGTTCCAAACGAGGGGGGGGGGGGTTAGGTAGACAGGTATCTTCCGAGGGTGTGTAGGTAGACAGTCATCTTCTGAGGCGGGGGAGGGGGTGGGAAAACTGACGTTTTCCGGTTGGGGGGATAAGTAGAGAGTCATCTTCTGAGGGGGAAGTGGTAGACACACATTTTCAGAAGGCGTGAGTAGGTAGACAGACATATTACGAGGGGGGGGGGGGGTGGCGGGTGTACGTAGACAGTCATCTTACGAGGGCGGAGGGGGGTAAAAAGACAGACATGTTCCAAGGTCCTCTATCAACTGCAAGACACCAGAACCGGCCTACAGTTGAATTTTCGATACCTAAAACTTGAGTAGTACTACTTCTTACCTGCCGATTGCATCAAATGAGAAGCTCCTATTTTGTTGTTTGTGGTGCGACCGCATACCACAGCACATGACGTAAGTTTCCAGATGTATATGTAAACAGTTCCGTGAGCAAAGCTGCCACTGCGACGATCTGGCATTACGATTAGGCGCGTGAGTGCGTGTGAAATCGCTCTCTAAGTTTTCATACATTTATAGGTTTCAGATACATATTTTAACGGTTTTTGTGATAATATTTACTATATAAGATACTTATTAGTGGTTTCTTCATTCACCTCCGCCTTTCTTGGGTTGTGACCTGATATTTGCGAGTGTTTCGTATCGAGCAACTTAACTTCTTACCTGTGTTTACATTCCGCGCTGACCAGTTGCAGCTGTAGCGGGACATCCAAAGCTAAGTACTAATTAGTTGTTTGTGTATAGTGGTTTATTTTGGAACTTTAGTAGTCTTCAATCGCTGTTCTTGTTGTTTCCTGGTGAAATAATTTCAGAAGAAATTGTCGCGAACTGTTTTCAGTTTCGTTACTGTGCCATTAGACGTTTGATAATCTTTCTGTTTTACCTTTTGTTTTATTTGCTGTTAATAAATACTGTTAATAATAGTAGCTACTTCCCTTGTACAGCAAGATTATGATTATTGTAGTCAGTTTTTTAACAGATTCTTATTGTACTAACGGAACTTAAATAAATGCGAAAGGTTTTCTTAGGTTTTTACTACATATTAACACGTTTCACATTTCCCCGTGCAACGTGGCGTTCAGACCTCGTTTGATGCAAAAGCTTGAGGTCCTCGATCATGTCCAAGGCACCAAAGCCGGCTAATAAGTCAGTAATCGATAACTAAAACTTGAATTGTACTGCTTCTTACTGGCCAAATACATCTTCTTAACACCTTCTTCTGTCTTCTACTGTGGTGCTTTTAGTGTCTCCGCAAACCGCAGCAGGCGACATAAGTTTGCAGACTATAAATTTAACCGTCTCAGAGCGTAAAGCGGCCGATGTGACGATCTGCCAATAAGTCGATTCGACAGCAAATGAAGAAAACGGTGGGATTTCTTAGGTTTTTACTACAAATGGACACTTTTCCCATCATCCCGTGCAACGTGGCGTCCAGACCGCGTTTCATGCAAAATCTTAAGGCCCTAGCTCATGTCCAAGGTACCAAAGCAGGCTAATAAGTCAATAAATGATAACTAAAATTTTAATTGTACTGCTTATTACTTGTTCTTTCTCGCTGATTACACCAACAGAGAAGCTTCATCTGTGTTCTACTGTATGCTTTGACTGTCTCCGCATAACGCAGCACGCGACATAAGCTTGCAGACGATATATGTAACAGTTTCAGAGAGAAAAGCGGCCAATATGACGATCTGGCAGTAAATCGATTAAATAGAAAATGACGAAAACGGGAGGATTTCTCAGGTTTTTACTACATATGAACACTTTTCACATTCTCAGGCGCAACGTGGCAGACAGACCTCGTTTCATGAACAATCTCAAGGTCATAGCTCATCTCCAAATAACCAAAGCCGGTTAATAAGTCAATAATAGATAAGTAAAATGTGAATTGTAATGCTTCGTACTAGAAGATTGCATCTTCTGAGAGTCTTCTTCTGTGTTCTACTATGGTGCTTTTATTGTCTCCGTATACCGCAGCACGCGACTTAGCTTTGCAGACGATAAATGTAACCGTTTCAGAGTGAAGAGTGGCCAATGTGACGATCTCACTTTAAGACGATTTGATAACAAATGACGAAAACGGACGGATTTCACAGGTTTTTACTACTTTTGAACACTTTTCACATTCTCCCTTGTGCTAGTTCTTCTTTCGTGCAAAATTGTAAGGTCCTAGCTCAAGTCCTAGGCACCAAAGAAGGCTAAAAAGTCAATAATCGATAACTAAAACTTGAATTGTACTGCTTCTTACTGCCTATTACATCAACTTAGAAGCCTCTTATGTGTTCTGCTATGCTGCTTTTAGTGTCTACGCATACCGCAGCACGCGACATAGATTTGCAGTCGATAAATGTAACCGTTTCAGAGAGAAGACCGGCCAATGTGACGATCTAGCTAAAAGCCGATTCGATAACAAATGACGAAAACGGACTGATTTCTCTGGTTTTTACTACGAATGAACACTTTTCACACTCTCTCGTGCAACGCGGCTGCTAGACCTCCCATCATGCAAAATCGTAAGGTCCTAGCTCATGTCAAAGGCACCAAAGTCTAAAAAGACAATAATCGATATCTAAAACTTGTGTTGTATTACTTCTTACTAGCTATTACATCAACTTAGAAGCTTCTTCTGTGTTCTACTATGGTGATTTTAGTGTCTCCGCATACCGAAGCACGCGACATAGCTTTGAACACGATAAATCTAACGGTTTCAGAGAGAAAAGCGGCCAATATGACGATCTGGCATTAAGCTGATACGATAGCAAATGACGAAAACGGGCGGATTTCTCAGGTTTTCACTACATATGAACACTTTTCACATTCCCCAGTGCAACACAGCTCCTAGACCTCCCTTCATGCAAAATCGTAATGTCCTAGCTCATGACGAAGGCACCAAAACCGTCTAAAAATTCAATAATCGATATCTAAAACTTGAATTGTACTGCTACGTACTAGCTATCACATCAACTTAGATGCTTCTTCTGTGATCCATTATGGTGCTTTTAGTGTCTCCGCATACCGCAGCACGCGACATAGCTTTGCACATGATAAATGTAACCGTTTCAGAGAGAAGTACGGCCAATATGACGATCTGGCATTAAGTCGATTCGATAGCAAATGAAGAAAACGGGCGGGTTTATCAGGTTTTCACTACATATGAACACTTTTCACATTCCCCCGTGCAACGCGGCTGCTAGATCTCCCTTCATGCAAAATTTTAATGTCCTAGCTCATGTCCAAGACACCAAAGCCGTCTAAAAAGTCAAAAATCGATAGCTAAAACTTGAATTGTACTGCTTCGTTTTGGCTATCACATCAACTTAGAAGCTTCTTCTGTGTTCTATTGTGGTGCTTTTAGTGTCTCCGCATACCGCAGCACGTGACATAGCTTTGCACACGATAAATGTAACCGTTTCAGAGAGAAGAGCCGCCAATATGACGATCTGGCAAATGTCGATTCGATAGCAAATGAGGAGAACGGGCGGATTTCCCAGGTTTTCACTATATATGAACACCTCTCACATTCCCCCGTCAAATGCGGCTGCTAGACCTCCCTCATGCAAAATCTTAAGGACCTACCTCATGTCCAAGCCACGAAAGCCGTCTAAAAAGTCAATAAGCGATAGTTAAAACTTGAATTGGACTGCTTCGAAACGGATATCACATCAACTTAGAAGCTTCTTCTTTGATCTATTATGGTGCTTTTAGTGACTCCGCATACTGCAGCACGTGACATAGCTTTCCTCACGATAAATGTAACCTTCTCAGGGAGAATACCGGCCAATATGACGATCTGGCATTAAGTCGATTCGATAGCAAATGACGAAAACGGGCGGATTTCTCAGGTTTTCACTACATAAGAACACTTTTCACATTCCCTCGTGCAACGCGGTCACTAGACCTCCCTTCATGCAAAATCGTAATGTCCTAGCTCATGTCCAAGACACCGAATCCGTCTAAAAATTCAATAATCGATAACTAAGACTTGAATTGTACTGTTTCGTACTAACTATCACATCAACTTAGAAGCTTCTTCTGTGTTCTATAATGGAGCTTTTAACGTCTAGGCATTCCGCAGCACGCGACATAGCTTTGCACACGAAAAATGTAACCGTTTCTGAGATAAGAGCGGCCATTATAACGATCTGGCATTAATTCGACTTGATAGAAAATGAAGAAAACGAGCGGATTTCTCAGTATTTCACTACATATGAACACTTCTCACAATCTCGAGTGCAACGTGGCTGCTAGACCTCGGTTCATGCAAAATCTTAAGTGCCTGGATCAGGTCCAAGACACCGAAGCCGTCTAAAAAGTTAATAATCGATAACTAAAACTTGAATTGTACTGCATCGTACTGACTATCACATTAACTTAGAAGCTTCATCTGTGTTCTATTATGGTGCTTTTAGTGTCTCCACATACCGCAGCACGCCATATGGCTTTGCACACGATAAATGTAACAGTTTCAGATTGATGAGCGGCCAATATGAAGATCTGGCATTAATTCGATTCTATAGCAAATGACGAAAACGGGCGGATTTCTCCGGTTTCCACTACATATGAACACTTTTCACATTCCTCCGTGCAACGCGGCTGCTAGACCTCCCTTCACGGAAAATCTTAAGGTCCTAGCTCATGTCCAATGCACCAAAGCCGTCAAAAAGGTCAACAATCGATAACTAAAACTTGAATTGTACTGCTTCGTTTTGGCTATCACACCAACTTAGAAGCTTCTTCTGCTTTCTATTATCGTGCTTTTAGTGTCTCCGCATACCGCAGCACTCGACGAAGCTTTGCACACGATAAATGTAACCGTTTCAGAGAAAAGAGTGGCCAATATGACGATCTGGCAAAAGTCGATTCGATAGCAAATGACGAAAACGGACGGATTTGTCAGGTTTTCACAACATATGAACACTTTTCACATTCCCCCGTGCAACGCGGCTGCTAGACCTCCCTTCATGCAAAATCTTAAGGTCCTAGGTCATGTCCAAGGCAACAAAGCCGTCTAAGAAGTCAATAATCGATAACTAAAACCTGAATTGCACTGTTTCTTACTGGCTATCACATCAACTTAGAAGCATCTTCTGTGATCTATTTTGGTGCTTTTAGTGTCTCTTCATACCGCAGTACGCGACATAGCTTGGCACACGCTAAATGTAATGGTTTCAGAGAGAATTGCGGGCAATATGACAATCTGTAATTAAGTCGATTCGATAGCAAATGACGAAAACGCTCGGTTATCTCAGGTTTTCTCTACATATGAACAATTTTCACATTCGCCCGTGCATCGCTTCTCTTAGACATCCCTTTATGCAATATCTTAAGGTCCTAGCTCATGTCAAAGGAACCAAAGCCGTCTAAAAAGTCAATAATCGACAACTGAAACCTGAATTGTACTGCTGCGTATTGGCTATCACATCAACTTAGAAGCTTCTTCTGTGTTCTACTATGGTGCTTTTAGTGTTTCGGCATACCGCAGCACGCGACATAGCTTTGCAGACGATAAGTGTAACCGTTTCAGAGAAAAGAGTGGCCAATATGACGATCTGGCAAAAGTCGATTCGATAGCAAATGACGAAAACGGGTGGATTTCTCAGGTTTTCACTACATATGAACACATTTCACATTCCCCCATGCAACGCAGCTCCTAGATCTCCCTTCATGCAATATCTTAAGGTCGAAGCTTATGTCAAAGGAACCAAAGCCGTCTAAAAAGTCAGTAATCGATAACTGAAACTTGAATTGTACGGCTTCGCACTGGCTATCATGTCATCATAGAAGCTTCTTCTGTGTTCTGTTATGGTGCTTTTAGTGTCTCCGCATACCGCAGCACGCGACATAGCTTTGCACACGATAAGTGTAACCGTTTCAGAGAGAAGAGCGGCCAATATGACGATCTGGCATTAAGTCGATTCGATAGCAAATGACGAAAACGTGCGGATTTCTCAGGTTTTCACCACACATGAGCACTTTTCACATTCTCCCGTGCAACGCGGCTGCTAGACCTCCCTTCATTCAAAATCGTGAGGTCCTAGCTCATGTCCAAGGCACCAAAACAGTCTAAAAAGTCAATAATCGATACCTAAAACTTTAACTGTACTGCTTCGTACTGTCTATCACATTAACTGAGAAGCTTCTTCTGTGATCCATTATGGTGCGTTTAGTGTCTCCGCATACCGCAGCACGAGACCTTGCTTTGCACACGGTAAATGTAAGCGTTTCAGAGAGAAGAGCGGCCTATATGACCATCAGGCAAAAGTCGATTCGATAGCAAATGACAAAACGGGCGGATCTCTCAGGTTTTCACTACATATGAACACTTTTCACATTCCCCCGTGCAACGCGGCTGCTAGTGCTCCTTTCATGCAAGGTCGTAAGGTCCTACCTCATGTCCAAGGCACCAAAATAGTCTAAAAATTCAATAATCGATAACTAAAACTTGAATTGTACTGCTTCGTACAGGCTATCACATCAACTTAGAAGCTTCATCTGTGTTCTGTTATGGTGCTTTTAGTGTCTCCGCTTACCGCAGAACGCGACATAGCTTTGAACACGATAAATGTAACCGTTTCAGAGAGAAGAGCGGCCAATGTGACGATCTGTTTTAAAGTCGATTCGATAACAAATGACGATAACGAACGGATTTCTCAGGTTTTTACTACATATGAACCCTTTTCACATTCTGCCATGCAACGCGGCTGCGAGTCCTCCTTTCATGCAAAATCTTAAGTTCCTAACTCATGTCCAATGCACTAATGAAGGGTAAAAATTCAATAATCGATACCTAAAACTTGAATTGTACTACTTCTTACTGGCTATTACATCAACTTAGAAGCTTCATCTGTGTTCTACTATGGTGCTTTTAGTGTCTCCGCATACCGCAGCACGCGACATAGCTTTGCAGACGATAAGTACAACCGTTTCAGAGAGAAGAGCGGCAAATATGACGTACTGGCTTTAAGTCGATTCGATAACAAATGACGAAAACGGACGGATTTCTGAGGTTTTTACTACATATGAACACTTTAACATTCTCCCACGCAACGCGCCTGCTAGTCTTCCTGTCATGCAAAATCTTTAGTTCCTAGTTCATGTCCAAGGCACCAAAGAAGGGTAAAAAGTCAATAATCGATACCTGGCTAATACACCAACTTACAAGCTTCATCTGTATTCTACTATTGTGCTTTTAGTGTCCCGTATAGCGCAGCACGCGACATAGCTCTGCAGACGATAAATGTAACCGTTTCAGAGAGAAGAGCGGCCAATGTGAAGATCTGGCTTTAAGCCGATTCGATAACATATGACGAAAACGGACGGATTTCTCTGGATTTTACTTCATATGGAAACTTTTCACATCCTCCCGTGCAACGCGGCGGCTAGTCCTCCTTTCATGCAAAATCTTAAGTTCCTAGCTCATGTCAAAGGCACCAAAGCCAGCTAAAAATTCAATAATCGATAACTAAAACATGAATTGTACTACTTCTTACTGGCTATTACATCAACTTGCAAGCTTTATCTGTATTCTACTATGGTGCTTTTAGTGTCTCCACAAACCGCAGCACGCGACATAGCTTTGCAGACGATAAGTACAACCGTTTCAGAGAGAAGAGCGGCCAATGTGAAGATCTGGCTTTAAGTCGATTCGATAACAAATGACGAAAACGGACGGATTTCTCAGGTTTTTAGTACATATGAACACTTTTCACATTCTCCCTTGCAATGCGGCTGCTAGTCCTCCTTTCATGCAGAATCTTAAGGTCCTAGCTCATGTCCAAGGCACCAAAGCGAGCTAAAAATTCAATAATCGATAACTAAAACTTGAATTGTACTACTTCTTACTGGCTATTACATCAACTTAGAAGCTTCTTCTGTGTATTACAATGGTGCATTTGCTGTCTCCGCATACTGCAGCACGCGACATAGCTTTGCAGACAATAAATGTAACCGTTTCAGTCAGAAGTGATTCTAATGTAACGATCTGGCTTTAAGTCGATTCGATAACAAATGATGAAAAGGGGCGGATTTCTCATGTTTTTACCACATATGAAAACTTTTCACATTCTCCCATGCAACGCGGCTGATAGTCCCCCTTTCATGCAAAATCTTAAGTTCAAAGCACGTGTCCAAGGTAGCAAAGAAGGGTAAAAAGTCAATAACTGATACCTAAAACTTGAATTGTACTACTTTCGAATGGCTATTACATCAACTTAGAAGTTCATCTGTGTTCTACTATGGTGTTTTTAGCGTCTCCGCATACCGCAGCACGCGACATAGCTTTGCAGACGATAAGTACAACCGTTTCAGAGAGAAGAGCGGCCAATGTGTAGATCTGGCTTTAAGTCGATTCGATAACAAATGACGAAAACGGACCGATTTCTCAGGTTTTTACTACATATGCACACTTTTCAATTTCTCCCGCGCAACGCGGCTGCTAGTCCTTTTTTCATGCAAAATCTTAAGTTCATAGCTCATGTCCAAGGCAACAAAGAAGGGTAAAAAGTCAATAATCGATACCTAAAACTTGAATTCTACTACTTCTTACTGGCTATTACATCAACTTAGAAGCTTCATCTGTGTTCTACTATGGTGCTTTTAGTGTCTCCGCACACCACAGCCCGCGATATAGATTTGCACACGATAAATGTAACTGTCTCAGACAGAAGAGCGGCCAATGTGACGATCTGGCTTCAAGTCGATTCCATAACAAATGACGAAAATGGAAGGATTTCTCAGGTTTTTACTACATATGAACATTTTTCACATTCTCCCGTGCAACGCGGCTGCTAGTTCTACTTTCATGCAAAATCTGAAGTTCCTATCTCATGTCGAAGGCACCAAAGAAGGGTAAGAAGACAATAATCGATACCTAAAACTTGAAATGTACTACTTCTTACTGGCTATTACATCACCTTAGAAGCTTCATCTGTGTTCTACTATGGTGCTTTTAGTGTCTCCGCATACCGCAGCACGCGACATAGCTGTGCAGACGATAAGTACAACCGTTTCAGAGAGAAGAGCGGCCAATGTGACCATCTGGCGTTAAGTCAATTCGATAACAAGTGACGAAAACGGACGGATTTTTTAGCGATTTTACTACATATGAACACTTTTCATATTCTCCCGTGCAACGCGGCTGCTAATCCTCCTTTGATGCAAAATCTTAAGTTCCTAGCTCATGTACAAGGCACCAAAGAAGGGTACAAAGTCAATAACTGATACCTAAAACTTGAATTGTACTACTTCTTACTGGCTATTACATCAACTTAGAAGTTTCATCTGTGTCCTACTATGGTGCTTTTAGTGTCTCCGCATACCGCTGCACGCGACATAGCTCTACAGACGATTAGTACAACCGTTTCAGAGAGAAGAGCGGCCAATGTGACGATCTGGCTTTAAGTCAAATCGATAACAAATGACGAAAATGGACAGATTTCTCAGGTTTTTACTACATATGAAAACTTTTCACATTCTCCCGTGCAACCCGGCTGCTAGTCCTCCTTTGATGCAAAATCTTAAGTTCCTAGCTCATGTCCAAAGCATCAAAGAAGGATAAAAAGTCAATAATCGATACCTAAAACTTGAATTGTACTACTTCATACTGGCTATTACATTAACATAGAAGCTTCATCTGTGTTCTACTATGGTGCTTTCAGTGTCTCCGCATACCGCAGCACGCGACGTAGCTTTGCAGACGATAAATGTAACCGTTTCAGACAGAAGTGCGGCCAGTGTGACGATCTGGCTTTAAGTCGATTCGATAACAAATGACGAAAACGGACGGATTTCTCAGGTTTTTACTACATATGAACACTTTTCTCATTCTCCCGTGCAACGCGGCTGCTACTCCTCCTTTCATGCAAAACCTTACGTTCCTAGCTCATGTATAAGGCAACAAAGAAGGGTAGAAAGTCAATAATGGATACCTAAAACTTGAATTGTACTACTTCTTACTGGCTATTACATCAATTTAGAAGCTTGATCTGTGATCTACTATGGTGCTTTTAGTGTCTCCGCATACCGCAGCACGTGACATTGCTTTGCAGACGAAAAATACAAACATTTCAGTAAGAAGAGCGGCCAATTGGACGATCTGGCTTTAAGTCGATTCGATAACAAATGACGAAAACGGACGGATTTCTCAGGTTTTTACTACATATGACCACTTTCCACATTCTCCCGTGCAACGCGGCTGCTAGTCCCACTTTCATGCAAAATCTTAAGTTCCTAGCTCATGTCCAAGGCACCAAAGAAGGGTAAAAAGTCTATAATCGCTACCTAAATCTTGAATTGTACTACTTCTTACTGGCTATTACATGAACTTAGAAGCTTCATCTGTGTTCTACTATGGTGCTTTTAGTGTCTCCGCATACCGCAGCACGCGACATAGCTTTTCAGACGATAAGTACAACCATTTTAGAGAGAAGAGCGGCCAATGTGACGATTGGGCTTTAAGTCGATTCGATAAGAAATGACGAAAACGGACGGATTTCTCAGGTTTTTACTACATATGAACAATTTTCACATTCTCCCGTGCAACTCGGCTGCTAGTCCTTCTTTCATGCAGAATCTTAAGATCCTAGCTCATGTCCAAGGCAGCAAAGAAGGGTAAAAAGTCAACAATCGATACCTAAAACTTGAATTGTACTACTTTTGAATGGCTATTACATCAACTTATATGCTTCATCTGTGTTCTACTATGGTGCTATTAGCGTCTCCGCGTACCGCAGCACGCGACATTGCTTTGCAGACGATAAGTACAACCGTTTCAGGGAGAAGAGCGGCCAATGTGACGATCTGGCTTTAAGTCGATTCGATAACAAATGACGAAAACGGACAGATTTCTCAGGTTTTTACTACTTATGAAAACTTTTCACATTCTCCCGTGCAACGCGGCTGCTAATCCTCCTTTCATGCAAAACCTTACGTTCCTAGCTCATGTCCAAGGCACCAAAGAAGTGTAGGAAGTCAATAATCGATACCTAAAACTTGAATTGCATTACTTCTTACTGGCTATTACATCAACTTAGAAGCTTCATCTGTGTTCTACTATGGTGCTTTTAGTGTCTCCGCATACCGCAGCACGCGACATAGCTTTGCAGACGATAAATGTAACCGTTTCAGACAGAAGTGCGGCCAGTGTAACGATCTGGCTATAAGTCGATTCGATAACAAATAACGAAAACGGACGGATTTCTCAGGTTTTTGCTACATATGAACACTTTTCACATTCTCCCGTGCAACGCGGCTGCTACTCCTCCTTTCATGCAAAACCTTACGTTCCTAGCTCATGTATAAGGCAACAAAGAAGGGTAGAAAGTCAATAATGGATACCTAAAACTTGAATTGTACTACTTCTTACTGGCTATTACATCAATTTAGAAGCTTGATCTGTGATCTACTATGGTGCTTTTAGTGTCTCCGCATACCGCAGCACGTGACATTGCTTTGCAGACGAAAAATACAAACATTTCAGTAAGAAGAGCGGCCAATTGGACGATCTGGCTTTAAGTCGATTCGATAACAAATGACGAAAACGGACGGATTTCTCAGGTTTTTACTACATATGACCACTTTCCACATTCTCCCGTGCAACGCGGCTGCTAGTCCCACTTTCATGCAAAATCTTAAGTTCCTAGCTCATGTCCAAGGCACCAAAGAAGGGTAAAAAGTCTATAATCGCTACCTAAATCTTGAATTGTACTACTTCTTACTGGCTATTACATGAACTTAGAAGCTTCATCTGTGTTCTACTATGGTGCTTTTAGTGTCTCCGCATACCGCAGCACGCGACATAGCTTTTCAGACGATAAGTACAACCATTTTAGAGAGAAGAGCGGCCAATGTGACGATTGGGCTTTAAGTCGATTCGATAAGAAATGACGAAAACGGACGGATTTCTCAGGTTTTTACTACATATGAACAATTTTCACATTCTCCCGTGCAACTCGGCTGCTAGTCCTTCTTTCATGCAGAATCTTAAGATCCTAGCTCATGTCCAAGGCAGCAAAGAAGGGTAAAAAGTCAACAATCGATACCTAAAACTTGAATTGTACTACTTTTGAATGGCTATTACATCAACTTATATGCTTCATCTGTGTTCTACTATGGTGCTATTAGCGTCTCCGCGTACCGCAGCACGCGACATTGCTTTGCAGACGATAAGTACAACCGTTTCAGGGAGAAGAGCGGCCAATGTGACGATCTGGCTTTAAGTCGATTCGATAACAAATGACGAAAACGGACAGATTTCTCAGGTTTTTACTACTTATGAAAACTTTTCACATTCTCCCGTGCAACGGGGCTGCTAGTCCTCCTTTGATGCAAAATCTTAAGTTCCTAGCTCATGTCCAAGGCACCAAAGAAGGCTAAAAAGTCAATAATCGATACGTAAAACTTGAATTGTACTTCTTCTTACTGGCTATTACATCAACTTAGAAGATTCATCTGTGTTCTACTATGGTGCTTATAGTGTCTCCGCATACCGCAGCACGCGACATAGCTTTGCAGATGATATGACACCCGTTTCAGAGAGAAGAGCGGCCAATGTGACGATCTGGCTTTAAGTCGATTAGATAACAAATGACGAAAACGGACGGATTTCACAGGTTTTTAATACATATGACCACTTTCCACATTCTCCCGTGCAACGCGGCTGCTAGTCCCACTTTCATGCAAAATCTTAAGTTCCTAGCTGATGTCCAAGGTACCAAAGAAGGGTAAAAAGTCAATAATCGATACCTAAAACTTGAATTGTACTACTTCTTACTGGCTATTACATCAACTTAGAAGCTTCATCTGCGTTCTACTATGGTGCTTTTAGTGTCTCCGCATACCGCAGCACGCGACATAGCTTTGCAGACGACAAGTACAACCGTTTCAGAGAGAAGAGCGGCCAATGTGACGATCTGGCTTTAAGTCGATTCGATAACAAATGACGAAAACGGACGGATTTCTCTGGTTATTACTACATACGAACGCTTTTCACATTCTCCCGTGCAACGGCGCTGCTTGTCCTCCTTTGATGCAAAATCTTAAGTTCGTAGCTCATGTCGAAGGCACCAAAGAAGGGTAAAATGTCAATAATCTATACCTAAAGCTTGAATTTTTTTACTTCTTACTGGCTATTACATCAACTTAGAAGCTTCATCTGTGTTCTATTATGGTGCTTTTAGTGTCTCCGCATACCGCAGCACGCGACATAGCTTTGCAGACGATATGACAACCGTTTCAGAGAGAAGAGCGGCCAATGTGACGATCTGGCTTTAAGTCGATTCGATAACAAATGACGAAAACGGACGGATTTCTGAGGGATTTTACTACATATGAACACTTTTCATATTCTCCCGTGCAACGCGGCTGCTAGTCCTCCTTTCATGCAATATCATAAGTTCCTAGCTCAAGTCCAAGGCACCAAAGAAGGGTAAAAATTCAATAACCTATACCTAAAACTTGAATTGTACTACTTCTTACTGGCTATTACATTAACTTAGAAACTTCACCTGTGTTCTACTATGGTGCTTTTAGTGTCTCCACATACCGCAGCACGCGACATGGCTTTGCAGACGATAAATGTAACCGTTTCAGACAGAAGTACGGCCAATGTGACGATCTGGCTTTAAGTCGATTCGATAACAAATGACAAAAACGGACGGATTTCTCAAGGTTTTTGCTACATATGAACACTTTCCACATTCTCCCGTGCAACGCGGCTGCTAGTCCTCCTTTGATGCAAAATCTTAAGTTCCTAGCTCATGTCCAAGGCACCAATGAAAGGTAAAAAGTCAATAATCGATACCTAAAACTTGAATTCTACTACTTCTTACTGGCTATTACATCAACTTAAAAGCTTCATCTGTGTACCACTATGGTGCTTCTAGTGTCTCCGCATACCGCATCACGCGACATAGCTTTGCATACGATAAATGCAACCGTTTCAGACAGAAGTGCGGTGAGTGTGACGATCTAGCTTTAAGTCGATTCGATAACAAATGACGAAAACGGACGGATTTCTCAGGTTTTTACTACATACGAACGCTTTTCACATTCTCCCGTGCAACGCGACTGCTACTCCTCCTTTCATGCAAAATCATAAGTTCCTAGCTCATGTCCAATGCACCAAAGAAGGGTAAAAAGTCAATAATCGATACCTAAAGCTTGAATTTTTTTACTTCTTACTGGCTATTACATCAACTTAGAAGCTTCATCTGTGTTTTACTATGGTGCTTTTAGTGTCTCCGCATACCGCAGCAAGCGACTTAGCTTTGCACACGATACGTACAACCATTTTAGAGAGAAGAGCGGCCAATGTGACGATCGGGCTTTAAGTCGATTCGATAACAAATGACGAAAACGGACGGATTTCTCAGGTTTTTACTACATATGAACACTTTTCACATTCTCCCGTGCAACTCGGCTTCTAGTCCTCCTTTCATGCAGAACCTTAAGGTCCTAGCTCATGTCCAAGGCAGCAAAGAAGGGTAAAAAGTCAATAATCGATACCTAAAACTTGAATTGTACTACTTTTGAATGGCTATTACATCAACTTAGATGCTTCATCTGTGTTCTACTATGGTGCTTTTAGCGTCTCCGCATACCGCAGCACGCGACATTGCTTTGCTGACGTTAAGTACAACCGTTTCAGAGAGAAGAGCGGCCAATGTGACGATCTGGCTTTAGGTCGATTCGATAACAAATGACGAAAACGGACGGATTTCTGAGGGATTTTACTACATATGAACACTTTTCATATTCTCCCGTGCAACGCGGCTGCTAGTCCTCCTTTCATGCAATATCATAAGTTCCTAGCTCAAGTCCAAGGCACCAAAGAAGGGTAAAAATTCAATAACCTATACCTAAAACTTGAATTGTACTACTTCTTACTGGCTATTACATTAACTTAGAAACTTCATCTGTGTTCTACTATGGTGCTTTTAGTGTCTCCACATACCGCAGCACGCGACATGGCTTTGCAGACGATAAATGTAACCGTTTCAGACAGAAGTACGGCCAATGTGACGATCTGGCTTTAAGTCGATTCGATAACAAATGACGAAAACGGACGGATTTCTCAAGGTTTTTGCTACATATGAACACTTTCCACATTCTCCCGTGCAACGCGGCTGCTAGTCCTCCTTTGATGCAAAATCTTAAGTTCCTAGCTCATGTCCAAGGCACCAAAGAAAGGTAAAAAGTCAATAATCGATACCTAAAACTTGAATTCTACTACTTCTTACTGGCTATTACAACAACTTAAAAGCTTCATCTGTGTTCCACTATGGTGCTTCTAGTGTCTCCGCATACCGCATCACGCGACATAGCTTTGCATACGATAAATGCAACCGTTTCAGACAGAAGTGCGGTGAGTGTGACGATCTAGCGTTAAGTCGATTCGATAACAAATGACGAAAACGGACGGATTTCTCAGGTTTTTACTACATATGAACGCTTTTCACATTCTCCCGTGCAACGCGGCTGCTAGTCCTCTTTTCATGCAATATCATAAGTTCCTAGCTCATGTCCAAGGTACCAGAGAACTGTAAAAAGTCAATAATCGATACCTAAAACTTGAATTGTACTACTTCTTACTGGCTTCTACATCAATTTAGAAGCTTCATCTGTGTTCTACTATGGTGTTTTTAGAGTCTCCGCATACCGCAGCACGCGACATAGCTTTGCAGACGAAAAATACAACCATTTCAGAGAAAAGAGCGGCCAATGTGACGATCTGGCTTTAAGTCGATTCGATAACAAATGACGAAAACGGACGGATTTCTCAGGATTTTACTACATACGAACGCTTTTCACATTCTCCCGTGCAACGGGGCTGCTAGTCCTCCTTTGATGCAAAATCTTAAGTTCGTAGCTCATGTCGAAGGCACCAAAGAAGGGTAAAAAGTCAATAATCGATACCTAAAGCTTCAATTTTTCTACTTCTTACTGGCTATTACATCAACTTAGAAGCTTCATCTGTGTTTTACTATGGTGCTTTTAGTGTCTCCGCATACCGCATCACGCGACATAGCTTTGCAGACGATAAATGCAACCGTTTCAGACAGAAGTGCGGTGAGTGTGACGATCTGGCTTTAAGTCGATTCGATAACAAATGACGAAAACGGACAGATTTCTCAGGTTTTTACTACATACGAACGCTTTTCACATTCTCCCGTGCAACGCGGCTGCTAGTCCTCTTTTCATGCAATATCATAAGTTCCTAGCTCAAGTCCAAGGCACCAAAGAAGGGTAAAAAGTCAATAATCGATACCTAAAGCATGATTTTTTTTACTTCTTACTGCCTATTACATCAACTTAGAAGCTTCATCTGTGTTTTATTATGGTGCTTTTAGTGTCTCCGCATACCGCAGCAAGCGACTTAGCTTTGCACACGATACGTACAACCATTTTAGTGAGAAGAGCGGCCAATGTGACGATCTGGCTTTAAGTCGATTCGATAACAAATGACGAAAACGGACAGATTTCTCAGGTTCTTACTACATATGAAAATTTTTCACATTCTCCCGTGCAACGCGGCTGTTAGTCCTCGTTTGATGCAAAATCTTAAGTTCCTAGCTCATGTCCAAGGCACCAAAGAAGGGTAAAAAGTCAATTATCGATACGTAAAACTTGAATTGTACTACTTCTTACTGGGTATTACATCAACTTAGAAGCTTCATCTGTGTTGTACTATGGTGCTTATAGTGTCTCCGCATACCACAGCACGCGACATAGCTTTGCAGACAATAAGTACAACCCTTTCAGAGAGAAGAGCGGCCAATGTGACGATCTGGCTTTAAGTCGATTCGATAACAAACGACGAAAACGGACGGATTTCTCAGGTTTTTACTACATATGAACACTTCTCACATTCTCCCGTTCAACTCGGCTCCTAGTCCTCCTTTCATGCAGAACCTTAAGGTCCTAGCTCATGTCGAAGGCACCAAAGCCAGCTAAAAAGTCAATAATCGATACCTGAAACTTGAATTGTACTACTTCTTACTGGCAATTACAACAACTTAGAAGCTTCATCTGTGTTCTACTATGGTGCTTTTGGTGTCTTCGCATACTGCAGCACGCGACATAGCTTTTCAGACGATAAGTACAACCATTTTAGAGAGAAGAGCGGCCAATGTGACGATCGGGCTTTAAGTCGATTCGATAACAAATGACGAAAACGGACGGATTTCTCAGGTTTTTACTACATATGAACACTTTTCACATTCTCCCATGCAACTCGGCTGCTAGTCCTCCTTTCATGCAGAATCTTAAGGTCCTAGCTCATGTCCAAGACACAAAGAAGGGTAAAAAGTCAATAATCGATAACTAAAACTTGAATTGTACTTCTTCTTACTGGCTATACATCAACTTAGAAGCTTCATCTGTGTTCTACTATGGTGCTTTTAGTGTCTCCGCATACCGCAGCACGCGACATAGCTTTGCAGACAATAAATGTAACCGTTTCAGACAGAAGAGCGGCCAATGTGACGACCTGGCTTTAAGTCGATTCGATAACAAATGACGAAAGCGGACAGATTTCTCAGGTTTTTCCTACATATGAAAACTTTTCACATTCTCCCGTGCAACGGGGCTGCTAGTCCTCCTTTGATGCAAAATCTTAAGTTCCTAGCTCATGTCCAAGGCACCAAAGAAGGGTAAAAAGTCAATAATCGATACCTAAAACTTGAATTGTACTACTTCTTACTGGATATTACATCAACTTAGAAGCTTCATCTGTGTTCTAATATGGTGCTTTTAGTGTCTCCGCATACCACAGCACGCGACATAGCTTTGCAGACAATAAGTACAACCCTTTCAGAGAGAAGAGCGGCCAATGTGACGATCTGGCTTTAAGTCGATTCGATAACAAACGACGAAAACGGACGGATTTCTCAGGTTTTTACTACTTATGAACACTTCTCACATTCTCCCGTGCAACGCCGATGCCAGTCCTCCTTTCATGCAAAATCATAAGTTCCTAGCTCATGTCCAAGGCATCAAAGAAGGGTAAAAAGTCAATAATCGACACCTAAAATTTGAATTGTACTACTTCTTACTGGCTATTACATCAACTTAGAAGCTTCATCTGTGTTCTACTATGGTGCTTTTAGTGTCTCCGCATACCGCAGCACGCGACATAGCTTTGCAGACGACAAGTACAACCGTTTCAGAGAGAAGAGCGGTCAATGTGACGATCTGGCTTTAAGTCGATTCGATAACAAATGACGAAAACGGACAGATTTCTCAGGTTTTTACTACTTATGAAAACTTTTCACATTCTCCCGTGCAACGCGGCTGCTAATCCTCCTTTCATGCAAAACCTTACGTTCCTAGCTCATGTATAAGGCAACAAAGACGGGTGGAAAGTCAATAATGGATACCTAAACCTTGAATTGTACTACTTCTTACTGGCTTCTACATCAATTTAGAAGCTTCATCTGTGTTCTACTATGGTGTCTTTACTGTCTCCGCATACCGCAGCACGCGACATAGCTTTGCAGACGAAAAATACAAACATTTCAGAGAAAAGAGCGGCCAATGAGACGATCTGGCTTTAAGTCGATTTGATAACAAATGACCAAAACGGACAGATTTCTCAGGTTTTTAATACTTATGAAAACTTTTCACATTCTCCCGTGCAACGCGGCTGCTAGTCATCCTTTCATGCAAAACCTTAAGGTCCTAGATCATGTCCAAGGCACCAAAGATAGCTAAAAAGTCAATAATCGATACCTAAAACTTGAACTGTACTACTTCTTACTGGATATTACATCAACTTAGAAGCTTCATCTGTGTTCCACTATGGTGCTTTTAGTGTCTCCGCATACCGCAGCACGCGACATTGCTTTGCAGACGATAAGTACAACCGTTGTCGAGAGAAGAGCGGCCAATGTGACGATCTGGCTTTAAGTCGATTCTATAACTAATGACTTAAGCGGACAGATTTCCCAGGTTTTTACTACATATGAAAACTTTTCACATTCTCCCGTGCAACGGCACTGTTAGTCCTGCTTTGATGCAAAATCTTAAGTTCCTAGCTCATGTCCAAGGCACCAAAGAAGGGTAAAAAGTCAATAATCGATACCTAAAACTTGAATTTTACTACTTCTTACTGGCTATTACATCAACTTAGAAGCTTCATCTTTGTTCTACTATGGTGCTTTTAGTGTCTCCGCATACCGCAGCACGCGACATAGCTTTGCAGACGATAAATGTAACCGTTTCAGACAGAAGTGCTGCCAGTGTGACGATCTGGCTTTTAGTCGATTCGATAACAAATAACGAAAACGGACGGATTTCTCAGGTTTTTGCTACATATGAACACTTTTCACATTCTCCCGTGCAACGCGGCTGCTACTCCTCCTTTCATGCAAAATCATAAGTTCCTAGCTCATGTCCAAGGCACCAAAGAAGGGTAAAAAGTCAATAATCGATACCTAAAACTTGAATAGTACTACTACTTACTGGCTATTACATCAACTTAGAAGCTTCATCTGTGTTCTACTATGGTGCTTTTAGTGTCTCCGCATACCGCAGCACGCGATATAGCTTTGCAGACGACAAGTACAACCGTTTCAGAGAGAAGAACGGCCAATGTGACGATCTGGCTTTAAGTCGATTCGATAACAAATGACGAAAACGGACAGATTTCTCATGTTTATACTACTTATGAAAACTTTTCACATTCTCAAGTGCAACGCGGCTGCTAAATCTCCTTTCATGCAAAATCTTAAGTTCCTAGCTCATGTATAAGGCAACAAAGAAGGGTAAAAAGTCAATAATGTATACCTAAAACTTGAATTGTACTACTTCTTACTGGCTATTACATCAATTTAGAAGCTTCATCTGTGTTCTACTATGGTGCTTTTAGTGTCTCCGCATACCGCAGCACACGACATAGCTTTGCAGACGATAAATGTAACCGTTTCAGACAGAAGTGCGGCCAGTGTGACGATCTGGCTTTAAGTCGATTCGATAACAAATAAGGAAAACGGACGGATTTCTCAGGTTTTTGCTACATATGAACACATTTCACATTCTCCCGTGCAACGCCGACGCTAGTCCTCCTTTCATGCAAAATCATAAGTTCCTAGCTCATGTCCAAGGCATCAAAGAAGGGTAAATAGTCAATAATCGACACCTAAAACTTGAATTGTACTACTTCTTACTGGCTATTACATCAACTTAGAAGCTTCATCTGTGTTCTACTATGGTGCTTTTAGTGTCTTCGCATACTGCAGCACGCGACATAGCCTTTCAGACGATAAGTACAACCATTTTAGAGAGAAGAGCGGCCAATGTGACGATCGGGCTTTAAGTCGATTCGATAACAAATGACGAAAACGGACAGATTTCTCAGGTTTTTACTACATATGAAAACTTTTCACATTCTCCCGTGCAACGGGGCTGCTAGTCCTCCTTTGATGCAAAATCATAAGTTCCTAGCTCATGTCCAAGACACAAAGAAGGGTAAAAAGTCAATAATCGATACCTAAAACTTGAATTGTACTTCTTCTTACTGTCTATACATCAACTTAGAAGCTTCATTTGTGTTCTACTATGGTGCTTTTAGTGTCTCCGCATACCGCAGCACGCGACATAGCTTTGCAGACAATAAATGTAACCGTTTCAGACAGAAGAGCGGCCAATGTGACGACCTGGCTTTAAGTCGATTCGATAACAAATGACGAAAGCGGACAGATTTCTCAGGTTTTTACTACATATGAAAACTTTTCACATTCTCCCGTGCAACGGGGCTGCTAGTCCTCCTTTGATGCAAAATCTTAAGTTCCTAGCTCATGTCCAAGGCACCAAAGAAGGGTAAAAAGTCAAGAATGGATACCTAAAACTTGAATTGTACTACTTCTTACTGGATATTACATCAACTTAGAAGCTTCATCTGTGTTCTAATATGGTGCATTTAGTGTCTTTGCATACCGCAGCACGCGACATAGCTTTCCAGACGATAAATGTAACCGTTTCAGACAGAAGTGCGGCCAGTGTGACGATCTGGCTTTAAGTCGATTCGATAACAAATAAGGAAAACGGACGGATTTCTCAGGTTTTTGCTACATATGAACACTTTTCACATTCTGCGGTGCAACGCGGCTGCTAGTCCTCCTTTCATGCAAAATCTTAAGTTCCTAGCTTATGTCCAAGGCTGCAAAGAAGGGTAAAAAGTCAATAATCGATACCTAAAACTTGAATTGTACTACTTCTTACTGGATATTACATCAACTTAGAAGCTTCATCTGTGTTCCACTATGGTGCTTTTAGTGTCTCCGCATACTGCAGCACGCGACATTGCTTTGCAGACGATAAATGCAACCGTTTCACACAGAAGTTCGGTCATTGTGACGATCTGGCTTCAAGTCGATTTGATAACAAATGACCAAAACGGACAGATTTCTCAGGTTTTTAATACTTATGAAAACTTTTCACATTCTCCCGTGCAACGCGGCTGCTAGTCACTCTTTCATGCAAAACCTTAAGGTCCTAGATCATGTCCAAGGCACCAAAGATAGCTAAAAAGTCAATAACCGATACCTAAAACTTGAATTTTGCTACTTCTTACTGGCTATTACATCAACTTAGAAGCTTCATCTGTGTTCTACTATGGTGCTTTTAGTGTCTCCGCATACCGCAGCACGCGAAATAGCTTTGCAGACGATAAATGTAACCGTTTCAGACAGAAGTGCGGCCAGTGTGACGATCTGGCTCTAAGTCGATTCGATAACAAATAAGGAAAACGGACGGATTTCTCAGGTTTTTGCTACATATGAACACTTTTCACATTCTCCCGTGCAACGCCGATGCTAGTCCTCCTTTCATGCAAAATCATAAGTTCCTAGCTCATGTCCAAGGCATCAAAGAAGGGTAAAAAGTCAATTATCGACACCTAAAACTTGAATTGTACTACTTCTTACTGGCTATTACATCAACTTAGAAGCTTCATCTGTGTTCTACTATGGTGCTTTTAGTGTCTCCGCATACCGCAGCACGCGACATAGCTTTGCAGACGACAAGTACAACCGTTTCAGAGAGAAGAGCGGTCAATGTGACGATCTGGCTTTAAGTCGATTCGATAACAAATGACGAAACGGACAGATTTCTCAGGTTTTTGCTACATATGAACACTTTTCACATTCTCCCGTGCAACGCGGCTGCTACTCCTCCTTTCATGCAAAATCTTACGTTCCTAGCTCATGTATAAGGCAACAAAGACGGGTAGAAAGTCAATAATGGATACCTAAACCTTGAATTGTACTACTTCTTACTGGCTTCTACATCAATTTAGAAGCATCATCTGTGTTCTACTATGGTGTTTTTAGTGTCTCCGCATACCGCAGCACGCGACATAGCTTTGCAGACGAAAAATACAACCATTTCAGAGAAAAGAGCGGCCAATGAGACGATCTGGCTTTAAGTCGATTCGATAACAAATGACGAAAACGGACTGATTTCTCAGGATTTTACTACATACGAACGCTTTTCACATTCTCCCGTGCAACGGGGCTGCTAGTCCTCCTTTGATGCAAAATCTTAACTTCGCAGCTCATGTCGAAGGCACCAAAGAAGGGTAAAAAGTCAATAATCGATACCTAAAACTTGAATTGTACTACTTCTTACTGGCTATTACATCAACTTAGAAGCTTCGTCTGTGTTCTACTATGGTGCTTTTAGTGTCTCCGCATACCGCAGCACACGACATAGCTTTACAGACGATAAATGCAACCGTTTCAGACAGAAGTGCGGTCAGTGTGACGATCTGGCTTCAAGTCGATTTGATATCAAATGACCAAAACGGACAGATTTCTCAGGTTTTTAATACTTATGAAAACTTTTCACATTCTCCCGTGCAACGCGGCTGCTAGTCCTCCTTTCATGCAAAACCTTAAGGTCCTAGATCATGTCCAAGGCACCAAAGATAGCTAAAAAGTCAATAATCGATACCTAAAACTTGAACTGTACTACTTCTTACTGGATATTACATCAACTTAGAAGCTTCATCTGTGTTCCACTATGGTGCTTTTAGTGTCTCCGCATACCGCAGCACGCGACATTGCTTTGCAGACGACAAGTACAACCGTTGTCGAGAGAAGAGCGGCCAATGTGACGATCTGGCTTTAAGTCGATTCGATAACAAATGACGAAAACGGAGGGATTTCTCAGGTTTTTACTACATATGAACACTTTCCACATTCTCCCGTGCAACGCGGTTGCTGGTCCTCCTTTCATGCAAAACCTTAAGTTCCTAGCTCATGTCCAAGCCACCAAAGAAGGGTAAAAAGTCAAGAATGGATACCTAAAACTTGAATTGTACTACTTCTTACTGGCTATTACCTCAACTTAGAAGCTTCATCTGTGTTCTACTATGGTTCTTTTAGTGTCTCCGCATACCGCAGTACGCGACATAGCCTTGCAGACGATAAATGTAACAGTTTCAGACAGACGTGCGGCCAATGTGACGATCTGGCTTTAAGTCTATTCGATAACAAATAACGAAAACGGACGGATTACTCAGGTTTTTACTACATATTAAAACTTTTCACATTCTCCCGTGCAACGGCACTGCTAGTCCTGCTTTGATGCAAAATCTTAAGTTCCTAGCTCATGTCCAAGGCACCAAAGAAGGGTAAAAAGTCAATAATCTTTACCTAAAACTTGAATTTTACTACTTCTTACTGGCTATTACATCAACTTAGAAGCTTCATCTGTGTTCTATTATGGTGCTTTTAGTGTCTCCGCATACCGCAGCACGCGACATAGCTTTGCAGACGATAAATGTAACCGTTTCAGACAGAAGTGCTGCCAGTGTGACGATCTGGCTTTTAGTCGATTAGATAACAAATAACGAAAACGGACGGATTTCTCAGGTTTTTGCTACATATGAACACTTTTCACATTCTCCCGTGCAACGCGGCTGCTACTCCTCCTTTCATGCAAAATCATAAGTTCCTAGCTCATGTCCAAGGCACCAAAGAAGGGTAAAAAGTCAATAATCTTTACCTAAAACTTGAATTTTACTACTTCTTACTGGCTATTACATCAACTTAGAAGCTTCATCTGTGTTCTATTATGGTGCTTTTAGTGTCTCCGCATACCGCAGCACGCGACATAGGTTTGCAGACGATAATTACAACCGTTTCAGAGAGAAGAGCGGCCAATGTGACGATCTGGCTTTAAGTCGATTCGATAACACATGACGAAAACGGACGAATTTCTCAGGTTTTTACTACATATGACCACTTTGCACATTCTCCCGTGCAACGCCGCTGCTAGTCCCACTTTCATACAAAATCTTAAGTTCCTAGCTCATGTCCAAGGTACCAAAGAAGGGTAAAAAGTCAATAATCGATACCTAAAACTTGAATTTTGCTACTTCTTACTGGCTGTTACATCAACTTAGAAACTTCATCTGTGTTCTACTATGGTGCTTTTAGTGTCTCCGCATACCGCAGCATGCGACATTGCTTTGCAGACGATAAGTACAACCGTTTCAGAGAGAATAGCGGCCAATGTGACGATCTGGCATTAAGTCGAGTCGATAACAAATGACGAAAACGGACGGATTTCTCAGGTTTTTAATACATATGACCACTTTCCACATTCTCCCGTGCAACGCGGCTGCTAGTCCCACTTTAATGCAAAATCTTAAGTTACTAGCTGATGTCCAAGGTACCAAAGAATTGTAAAAAGTCAATAATCGATACCTAAAACTTGAATTGTACTACTTCTTACTGGCTATTACATCAACTTAGAAGCTTCATCTGTGTTCTACTATGGTGCTTTTGGTGTCTTCGCATACTGCAGCACGGGACATAGCTTTTCAGACGATAAGTACAACCATTTTAGAGAGAAGAGCGGCCAATGTGACGATCGGGCTTTAAGTCGATTCGATAACAAATGACGAAAACGGACGGATTTCTCAGGTTTTTACTACATATGAACACTTTTCACATTCTCCCGTTAACTCGGCTTCTAGTCCTCCTTTCTTGCTGAATCGTAAGGTCCTAGCTCATGTCCAAGGCACCAAAGAAGGGTAAAAAGTCAAGAATGGATACCGAAAACTTGAATTGTACTACTTCTTACTGGCTATTACATCAACGTAGATGCTTCATCTGTCTTCTACTATGGTGCTTTTAGCGTCTCCGCATACCGCAGCACGCGACATTGCTTTGCAGACGTTAAGTACAACCGTTTCAGAGAGAAGAGCGGCCAATGTGACGACCTTTCTTTAAGTCGATTCGATAACAAATGACGAAAACGGACGGATTTCTCAGGGATTTTACTACATATGAACACTTTTCATATTCTCCCGTGCAACGCGGCTGCTAGTCCTCCTTTCATTCAAAATCTTAAGTTCCTAGCTCATGTCCAAGGCACCAAAGAAGGGTAAGAAGTCAATAATCGATACCTAAAACTTGAATTGTACTACTTCTTACTGGCTATTACATCAACTTAGAAGCTTCATCTGTGTTCTACTATGGTCTTTTAGTGTCTCCGCATACCGCAGCACGCGACATAGCTTTGCAGACGATAAATGTAACAGTTTCAGACAGAAGAGCGGCCAATGTGACGATCTGGCTTTAAGTCGATTCGATAACAAATGACGAAAGCGGACAGATTTCTCAGGTTTTTACTACATACGAAAGCTTTTCACATTCTCCCGTGCGACGGGGCTGCTAGTCCTCCTTTGGTGCAAAATCTTAAGTTCGTAGCTCATGTCGAAGGCACCAAAGAAGTGTAAAAAGTCAATATTCGATACCTAAAGCTTGAATTTTTCTACTTCTTACTGGCAATTACATCAACTTAGAAGCTTCATCTGTGTTCTACTATGGTGCCTTTAGTGTCTCCGCATACCGCAGCACGCGACATAGCTTTGCAGACGATAAATGTAACCGTTTCAGAGAGAAGAGCGGACAGTGTGACGATCTGGCATTACGTCGATTCGATAACACATGAAGAAAACGGACGGATTTCTCAGGTTTTTACTACATATGAACGCTTTTCACATTCTCCCGTGCAACGCGGCTGCTAGTCCTCCTTTCATGCAATATCATAAGTTCCTAGCTCAAGTCCAAGGCACCAAAGAAGGGTAAAAATTCAATAACCTATACCTACAACTTGAATTGTACTACTACTTACTGGCTATTACATTAACTTAGAAACTTCATCTGTGTTCTACTATGGTGCTTTTAGTGTCTCCACATACCGCAGCACGCGACATGGCTTTGCAGACGATAAATGTAACCGTTTCAGACAGATGTACGGCCAATGTGACGATCTGGCTTTAAGTCGATTCGATAACAAATGACGAAAACGGACGGATGTCTCAAGGTTTTTGCTACATATGAACACTTTCCACATTCTCCCGTGCAACGCGGCTGCTAGTCCTCTTTGATGCAAAATCTTAAGTTCCTAGCTCATGTCCAAGGCACCAAAGAAGGGTAAAAAGTCAATAATCGATACCTAAAACTTGAATTCTACTACTTCTTACTGGCTATTACATCAACTTAGAAGCTTCATCTGTGTTCCACTATGGTGCTTCTAGTGTCTCCGCATACCGCAGCAAGCGACGTAGCTTTGCATACGATACGTACAACCATTTTAGAGAGAAGAGCGGCCAATGTGACGATCTGGCTTTAAGTCATTTCGATAACAAATGACGAAAACCGAGTGATTTCTCAGGTTCTTACTACATATGAAAATTTTTCACATTCTCCCGTGCAACGCGGCTGTTAGTCCTCGTTTGATGCAAAATCTTAAGTTCCTAGCTCATGTCCAAGGCACCAAAGAAGGGTAAAAAGTCAATAATCGATACGTAAAACTTGAATTGTACTACTTCTTACTGGGTATTACATCAACTTAGAAGCTTCATCTGTGTTCTACTATGGTGCTTATAGTGTCTCCGCATACCACAGCACGCGACATAGCTTTGCAGACAATAAGTACAACCCTTTCAGAGAGAAGAGCGGCCAATGTGACGATCTGGCTTTAAGTCGATTCGATAACAAACGACGAAAACGGACGGATTTCTCAGGTTTTTACTACATATGAACACTTTTCACATTCTCCCGTACAACTCGGCTCCTAGTCCTCCTTTCATGCAGAACCTTAAGGTCCTAGCTCATGTCGAAGGCACCAAAGCCAGCTAAAAAGTCAATAATCGATACCTGAAACTTGAATTGTACTACTTCTTACTGGCTATTACATCAACTTAGAAGCTTCATCTGTGTTCTATTATGGTGCTTTTAGTGTCTCCGCATACCGCAGCACGCGACATAGGTTTGCAGACGATAATTACAACCGTTTCAGAGAGAAGAGCGGCCAATGTGACGATCTGGCTTTAAGTCGATTCGATAACACATGACGAAAACGGACGAATTTCTCAGGTTTTTACTGCATATGACCACTTTGCACATTCTCCCGTGCAACGCCGCTGCTAGTCCCACTTTCATACAAAATCTTAAGTTCCTAGCTCATGTCCAAAGTACCAAAGAAGGGTAAAAAGTCAATAATCGATACCTAAAACTTGAATTTTGCTACTTCTTACTGGCTATTACATCAACTTAGAAGCTTCATCTGTGTTCTACTATGGTGCTTTTAGTGTCTCCGCATACCGCAGCACGCGACATAGCTTTGCAGACGATAAATGTAACCGTTTCAGACAGAAGTGCGGCCAGTGTGACGATCTGGCTTTATGTCGATTCGATAACAAATAAGGAAAACGGACGGATTTCTCAGGTTTTTGCTACATATGAACACTTTTCACATTCTCCCGTGCAACGCCGATGCTAGTCCTCCTTTCATGCAAAATCATAAGTTCCTAGCTCATGTCCAAGGCATCAAAGAAGGGTAAAAAGTCAATAATCGATACCTAAAACTTGAATTGTACTACTTCTTACTGGCTATTACATCAACTTAGAAGCTTCATCTGTGTTCTACTATGGTGCTTTTAGTGTCTCCGCATACCGCAGCACGCGACATAGCTTTGCAGACGACAAGTACAACCGTTTCAGATACAAGAGCGGTCAATGTGACGATCTGGCTTTAAGTCGATTCGATAACAAATGACGAAAACGGACGGATTTCTCAGGTTTTTACTACATATGAACGCTTGTCACATTCTCCCGTGCAACGCGGCTGCTAGTCCTCCTTTCATGCAATATCATAAGTTCCTAGCTCAAGTCCAAGGCATCAAAGAAGGGTAAAAAGTCAATAACCTATACCTAAAACTTGAATTGTACTACTTCTTACTGGCTATTACATTAACTTAGAAACTTCATCTGTGTTCTACTATGGTGCTTTTAGTGTCTCCACATACCGCAGCACGCGACATGGCTTTGCAGACGATAAATGTAACCGTTTCAGAAAGAAGTACGGCCAATGTGACGATCTGGCTTTAAGTCGATTCGATAACAAATGACGATAACGGACGGATTTCTCAGGTTTTTGCTACATATGAACACTTTCCACATTCTCCCGTGCAACGCGGCTGCTAGTCCTCCTTTGATGCAAAATCTTAAGTTCCTAGCTCATGTCCAAGGCACCAAAGAAGGTTAAAAAGTCAATAATCGATACCTAAAACTTGAATTCTACTACTTCTTACTGGCTATTACATCAACTTAGAAGCTTCATCTGTGTTTTACTATGGTGCTTTTAGTGTCTCCGCATACCGCAGCAAGCGACTTAGCTTTGCACACGATACATACAACAATTTTAGAGAGAAGAGCGGCCAATGTGACGATCTGGCTTTAAGTCGATTCGATAACAAATGACAAAAACGGACAGATTTCTCAGGTTCTTACTACATATGAAAATTTTTCACATTCTCCTGTGCAACGCGGCTGTTAGTCCTCGTTTGATGCAAAATCTTAAGTTCCTAGCTCATGTCCGAGGCACCAAAGAAGGGTAAAAAGAAAATAATCGATACGTAAAACTTGAATTCTACTACTTCTTACTGGCAATTACATCAACTTAGAAGCTTCATCTGTGTTCTACCATGGTGCTTTTGGTGTCTTCGCATACTGCAGCACGCGACGTAGCTTTTCAGACGATAAGTACAACCATTTTAGAGAGAAGAGCGGCCAATGTGACGATCGGGCTTTAAGTCGATTCGATAACAAATGACGAAAACGGACGGATTTCTCAGGTTTTTACTACATATGAACACTTTTCACATTCTCCCGTGCAATTCGGCTGCTAGTCCTCCTTTCATGCAGAATCTTAAGGTCCTAGCTCATGTCCAAGACAGCAAAGAAGGGTAAAAAGTCAATAATCGATACCTAAAACTTGAATTGTACTACTTCTTACTGGCTATACATCAACTTAGAAGCTTCATCTGTGTTCTACTATGGTGCTTTTAGTGTCTCCGCATACCGCAGCACGCGACATAGCTTTGCAGACGAAAAATACAACCATTTCAGAGAAAAGAGCGGCCAATGTGACGATCTGGCTTTAAGTCGATTCGATAACAAATGACGAAAACGGACGGATTTCTCAGGATTTTACTACATACGAACGCTTTTCACGTTTTCCCGTGCAACGGGGCTGCTACTCCTCCTTTGATGCAAAATCTTAAGTTCGTAGCTCATGTCGAAGGCACCAATGAAGGGTAAAAAGTCAATAATCGATACCTAAAGCTTGAATTTTTCTACTTCTTACTGGCTATTACATCAACTTGGAAACTTCATCTGTGTTCTACTATGGTGCTTCTAGTGTCCCCGCATACCGCATCACGCGACATAGATTTGCAGGCGATAAATGTAACCGTTTCAGACAGAAGTGCGGTGAGTGTGACGATCTGGCTTTAAGTCGATTCAATAACAAATGACGAAAACGGACGGATTTCTCAGGTTTTTACTACTTACGAACGCTTTTCACATTCTCCCGTGCAACGCGGCTGCTACTCCTCCTTTCATGCAAAATCATAAGTTCCTAGCTCATGTCCAAGGCACCAAAGAAGGGTAAAAAGTCAATAATCGATACCTAAAGCTTGAATTTTTTTACTTCTTACTGGCTATTACATCAACTTAGAAGCATCATCTGTGTTTTACTATGGTGCTTTTAGTGTCTCCGCATACCGCAGCAAGCGACTTAGCTTTGCACACGATACGTACAACCATTTTAGAGAGTAGAGCGGCCAATGTGACGATCTGGCTTTAAGTCGATTCGATAACAAATGACGATAACGGACCGATTTCTCAGGTTCTTACTACATATGAAAATTTTTCACATTCTCCCGTGCAGGCGGCTGTTAGTCCTCGTTTGATGCAAAATCTTAAGTTCCTAGCTCATGTCCAAGGTACCAAATAAGGGTAAAAAGTCAATAATGGATACCTAAAACTTGAATTGTACTACTTCTTACTGGCTATACATCAACTTAGAAGCTTCATCTGTGTTCTACTATGGTGCTTTTAGTGTCTCCGCATACCGCAGCACGCGACATAGCTTTGCAGACAATAAATGTAACCGTTTCAGGCAGAAGAGCGGCCAATGTGACGATCTGGCTTTAAGTCGATTCGATAACAAATGACGAAAGCGGACAGATTTGTCAGGTTTTTACTACATATGAAAACTTATCACACTCTCCCGTGCAACGGGGCTGTTGGCCTCCTTTGATGCAAAATCTTAAGTTCCTAGCTCATGTCCAAGGCAACAAAGAAGGGTAAAAAGTCAATAATCGATACCTAAAACTTGAATTTTGTTACTTCTTACTGGCTATTATATCAACTTAGAAGCTTCATCTGTGTTCTACTATGGTGCTTTTAGTGTCTCCGCATACCGCAGCACGCGACATAGCTTTGCAGACGATAAATTTAACCGTTTCAGACAGAAGAGCGGCCAATGTGACGATCTGGCTTTAAGTCGATTCGATAACAAATGACGAAAGCGGACAGATTTCTCAGGTTTTTACTACATATGAAAACTTTTCACATTCTCCCGTGCAACGGGGCTGCTAGTCCTCCTTTGATGCAAATTCTTAAGTTCCTAGCTCATGTCCAAGGCACCAAAGAAGGGAAAAAAGTCAATAATCGATACCCAAAGCTTGAATTTTTGTACTTCTTACTGGCTATTACATCAACTTAGAAACTTCATCTGTGTTCTACTATGGTGCTTCTAGTGTCTCCGCATACCGCATCACGCGACATAGCTTTGCAGACGATAAATGCAACCGTTTCAGACAGAAGTGCGGTGAGTGTGACGATCTGGCTTTAAGTCGATTCGATAACAAATGATGAAAACGGACGGATTTCTGAGGTTTTTACTACATACGAACGCTTTTCACATTCTCCCGTGCAACGCGGCTGCTACTCCTCCTTTCATGCAAAATCATAAGTTCCTAGCTCATGTCCAAGGCACCAAAGAAGGGTAAAAAGTAATAATCGATACCTAAAGCTTGAATTGTTTTACTTCTTACTGGCTATTACATCAACTTAGAAGCTTCATCTGTGATTTACTATGGTGCTTTTAGTGTCTCCGCATACCGCAGCAAGCGACTTAGCTTTGCGCACAATACGTACAACCATTTTAGAGAGAAGAGCGGCCAATGTGCCGATCTGGCTTTAAGTCGATTCGATAACAAATGACGAAAACGGACCGATTTCTCAGGTTCTTACTACATATGAATATTTTTCACATTCTCCCATGCAACGCGGCTGTTAGTCCTCGATTGATGCAAAATCTTAAGTTCCTAGCTCATGTCCAAGGCACCAAAGAAGGGTAAAAAGTCAATAATCGACACGTAAAACTTGAATTGTACTACTTCTTACTGGGTATTACATCAGCTTAGAAGCTTCATCTGTGTTCTACTATGGTGCTTATAGTGTCTCCGCATACCACAGCACGCGACATAGCTTTTCAGACAATAAGTACAACCCTTTCAGAGAGAAGAGCGGCCAATGTGACGATCTGGCTTTAAGTCGATTCGATAACAAACGACGAAAACGGACGGATTTCTCAGGTTTTTACTACATATGAACACTTTTCACATTCTCCCGTGCAACTCGGCTACTAGTCCTCCTTTCATGCAGAACCTTAAGGTCCTAGCTCATGTCGAAGGCACCAAAGCCAGCTAAAAAGTCAATAATAGATACCTGAAACTTGAATTGTACTACTTCTTACTGGCAATTACATCAACTTAGAAGCTTCATCTGTGTTCTATTATGGTGCTTTTAGTGACTCCGCATACCGCAGCACGCGACATAGCTTTGCAGACGATAATTACAACCGTTTCAGAGAGAAGAGCGGCCAATGTGACGATCTGGCTTTAAGTCGATTCGATAACAAATGACGAAAACGGACGGATTTCTCAGGTTTTTACTACATATGACCACTTTGCACATTCTCCCGTGCAACGCGGCTGCTAGTCCCAGTTTCATGCAAAAACTTAAGTTCCTAGCTCATGTCCAAGATACCAAAGAAGGGTAAAAAGTCAATAATCGATACCTAAAACTTGAATTGTACTACTTCTTACTGGCTATACATCAACTTAGAATCTTCATCTGTGTTCTACTATGGTGCTTTTGGTGTCTTCGCATACTGCAGCACGCGACATAGCTTTTCAGACGATAAGTACAACCATTTTAGAGAGAAGAGCGGCCAATGTGACGATCGGGCTTTAAGTCGATTCGATAACAAATGACGAAAACGGACGGATTTTTCAGGTTTTTACTACATATGAACACTTTTCACATTCTCCCGTGCAACTCAGCTGCTAGTCCTCCTTTCATGCAGAATCTTAAGGTCCTAGCTCATATCCAAGACAGCAAAGAAGGGTAAAAAGTCAATAACCGATACCAAAAACTTGAATTGTACTACTTCTTACTGGCTATACATCAACTTAGAAGCTTCATCTGTGTTCTACTATGGTGCTTTTAGTGTCTCCGCATACCGCAGCACGCGACATAGCTTTGCAGACAATAAATGTAACCGTTTCAGGCAGAAGAGCGGCCAATGTGACGATCTGGCTTTAAGTCGATTCGATAACAAATGACGAAAGCGGACAGATTTGTCAGGTTTTTACTACATATGAAAACTTATCACGCTCTCCCGTGCAACGGGGCTGCTAGTCCTCCTTTGATGCAAAATCATAAGTTCCAAGCTCATGTCCAAGGCACCAAAGAAGGGTAAAAAGTCAATAATCGATACCTAAAACTTGAATTTTGTTACTTCTTACTGGCTATTACATCAACTTAGAAGCTTCATCTGTGTTCTACTATGGTGCTTTTAGTGTCTCCGCATACGGCAGCACGCGACATAGCTTTGCAGACGATAAATGTAACCGTTTCAGACAGAAGTACGGCCAATGTGACGATCTGGCTTTAAGTCGATTCGATAACAAATAAGGAAAACGGACGGATTTCTCAGGTTTTTACTACATACGAACGCTTTTCACATTCTCCCGTGCAACGCGGCTGCTAGTCCTCCTTTCATGCAAAATCATAAGGTCCTAGCTCATGTCCAAGGCACCAAAGCCATCTAAAAAGTCAATAATCGATACCTAAAACTTGAACTGTACTACTTCTTACTGGCTATTACATCAACTTAGAAGCTTCATCTGTGTTCTACTATGGTGCTTTTAGTGTTTCCGCATAATGCAGCACGCGACATAGCCTTGCAGACGATAAGTACAACCGTTTCAGAGAGAAGAGCGGCCAATGTGACGATCTGGCTTTAAGTCGATTCGATAACAAATGACGAAAACGGACAGATTTCTCAGGTTCTTACTACATATGAAAATTTTTCACATTCTCCCGTGCAACGCGGCTGTTAGTCCTCGTTTGATGCAAAATCTTAAGTTCCTAGCTCATGTCCAAGGCACCAAAGAAGGGTAAAAAGTCAATAATCGATATGTAAAACTTGAATTGTACTACTTCTTACTGGGTATTACATCAACTTAGAAGCTTAATCTGTGTTGTACTATGGTGCTTATAGTGTCTCCGCATACCACAGCACGCGACATAGCTTTGCAGACAATAAGTACAACCCTTTCAGAGAGAAGAGCGGCCAATGTGACGATCTGGCTTCAAGTCGATTCGATAACAAACGACGAAAACGGACGGATTTCTCAGGTTTTTACTACATATGAACACTTTTCACATTCTCCCGTGCAACTCGGCTCCTAGTCCTCCTTTCATGCAGAACCTTAAGGTCCTAGCTCATGTCGAAGGCACCAAAGCCAGCTAAAAAGTCAATAATCGATACCTGAAACTTGAATTGTACTACTTCTTACTGGCAATTACATCAACTTAGAAGCTTCATCTGTGTTCTACTATGGTGCTTTTGGTGTCTTCGCATACTGCAGCGCGCGACATAGCTTTTCAGACGATAAGTACAACCATTTTAGAGACAAGAGCGGCCAATGTGACGATCGGGCTTTAAGTCGATTCGATAACAAATGACGAAAATAGACGGATTTCTCTGGTTTTTACTACATATGAACACTTTTCACATTCTCCCGTGCAACTCGGCTGCTAGTCATCCTTTCATGCAGAATCTTAAGGTCCTAGCTCATGTCCAAGACAGCAAAGAAGGGTAAAAAGTCAATAATCGATACCTAAAACTTGAATTGTACTACTTCTTACTGGCTATACATCAATTTAGAAGCTTCATCTGTGTTCTACTATGGTGCTTTTAGTGTCTCCGCATACCGCAGCACGCGACATAGCTTTGCAGACAATAAATGTAACCGTTTCAGACAGAAGAGCGGCCAATGTGACGATCTGGCTTTAAGTCGATTCGATAACAAATGACGAAAGCGGACAGATTTCTCAGGTTTTTACTACATATGAAAACTTTTCACATTCTCCCGTGCAACGGGGCTGCTAGTCCTCCTTTGATGCAAATTCTTAAGTTCCTAGCTCATGTCCAAGGCACCAAAGAAGGGTAAAAAGTCAATAATTGATACCCAAAGCTTGAATTTTTCTACTTCTTACTGGCTATTACATCAACTTAGAAACTTCATCTGTGTTCTACTATGGTGCATCTAGTGTCTCCGCATACCGCATCACGCGACATAGCTTTGCAGACGATAAATGCAACCGTTTCAGACAGAAGTGCTGTGAGTGTGACGATCTGGCTTTAAGTCGATTCGATAACAAATGATGAAAACGGACGGATTTCTGAGGTTTTTACTACATACGAACGCTTTTCACATTCTCCCGTGCAACGCGGCTGCTACTCCTCCTTTCATGCAAAATCATAAGTTCCTAGTTCATGTCCAAGGCACCAAAGAAGGGTAAAAAGTCAATAATCGATACCCAAAACTTGAATTTTTTTACTTCTTACTGGCTATTACATCAACTTAGAAGCTTCATCTGTGATTTACTATGGTGCTTTTAGTGTCTCCGCACACCGCAGCAAGCGACTTAGCTCTGCACACGATACGTACAACCATTTTAGAGAGAAGAGCGGCCAATGTGACGATCTGGCTTTAAGTCGATTCGATAACATATGACGAAAACGGACCGATTTCTCAGGTTCTTACTACATATGAATATTTTTCACATTCTCCCGTGCAACGCGGCTGTTAGTCCTCGATTGATGCAAAATCTTAAGTTCCTAGCTCATGTCCAAGGCACCAAAGAAGGGTAAAAAGTCAATAATCGACACGTAAAACTTGAATTTTACTACTTCTTACTGGGTATTACATCAGCTTCGAAGCTTCATCTGTGTTCTACTATGGTGCTTATAGTGTCTCCGCATACCACAGCACGCGACACAGCTTTGCAGACAATAAGTACACCCCTTTCAGAGAGAAGAGCGGCCAATGTGACGATCTGGCTTCAAGTCGATTCGATAACAAACGAAGATAACGGGCTGATTTCTCAGGTTTTTACTACATATGAACACTTTTCACATTCTCCCGTGCAACTCGGCTCCTAGTCCTCCTTTCATGCAGAACCTTAAGGTCCTAGCTCATGTCGAAGGCACCAAAGCCAGCTAAAAAGTCAATAATCGATACCTGAAACTTGAATTGTACTACTTCTTACTGGCGATTACATCAACTTAGAAGCTTCATCTGTGTTCTATTATGGTGCTTTTAGTGACTCCGCATACCGCAGCACGCGACATAGCTTTGCAGACGATAATTACAACCGTTTCAGAGAGAAGAGCGGCCAATGTGACGATCTGGCTTTATGTCGATTCGATAACAAATGACGAAAACGGACGGATTTCTCAGGTTTTTACTACATATGACCACTTTGCACATTCTCCCGTGCAACGCGGCTGCTAGTCCCACTTTCATGCAAAATCTTAAGTTCCTAGCTCATGTCGAAGGCACCAAAGAAGGGTAAAAAGTCAATAATCGATACCTAAAGCTTGAATTTTTCTACTTCTTACTGGCTATTACATCAACTTAGAAACTTCATCTGTGTTCTACTATGGTGCTTTTAGTGTCTCCGCATACCGCAGCACGCGACATAGCTTTGCAGACAATAAATGTAACCGTTTCAGACAGAAGAGCGGCCATTGTGACGATCTGGCTTTAAGTCGGTTCGATAACAAATGACGAAAGCGGACAGATTTCTCAGGTTTTTACTACATATGAAAACTTATCACATTCTCCCGTGCAACGGGGCTGCTAGTGCTCCTTTGATGCAAAATCTTAAGTTCCTAGCTCATGTCCAAGGCACCAAAGAAGGGTAAAAAGTCAATAACCTATACCTAAAACTTGAATTTTGCTACTTCTTACTGGCTATTACATCAACTTAGAAGCTTCATCTGTGTTCTACTATGGTGCTTTTAGTGTCTCCGCATACCGCAGCACGCGACATATCTCTGCAGACGATAAACGTAACCGTTTCAGACAGAAGTGCGGCCAGTGTGACGATCTGGCTATAAGTCGATTCGATAACAAATAAGGAAAACGGACGGATTTGACACGTTTTTACTACATATGAACGCTTTTCACATTCTCCCGTGCAACGCGGCTGCTAGTCCTCCTTTCATGCAATATCATAAGTTCCTAGCTCAAGTCCAAGGCACCAAAGAAGGGTAAAAAGTCAATAACCTATACCCAAAACTTGAATTGTACTACTTCTTACTGGCTATTACATTAACTTAGAAACTTCATCTGTGTTCTACTATGGTGATTTTAGTGTCTCCGCATACCGCATCACGCGACATAGCTTTGCAGACGATAAATGCAACCGTTTCAGACAGAAGTGCGGTGAGTGTGACAATCTGGCTTTAAGTCGATTCGATAACAAATGACGAAAACGGACGGATTTCTCAGGTTTTTACTACATACGAACGCTTTTCACATTCTCCCGTGCAACGGGGCTGCTAGTCCTACTTTGATGCAAAATCTTAAGTTCCTAGCTCATGTCGAAGGCACCAAAGAAGGGTAAAAAGTCAATAATCGATACCTAAAGCTTGAATTTTTCTACTTCTTACTGGCTATTACATCAACTTAGAAACTTCATCTGTGTTCTACTATGGTGCTTTTAGTGTCTCCGCATACCGCAGCACGCGACATAGCTTTGCAGACGATAAATGTAACCGTTTCAGAGAGAAGAGCGGCCAGTGTGACGATCTGGCATTAAGTCGATTCGATAACAAATGACGAAAACGGACGGATTTCTCAGGTTTTTGCTACATATGAACACTTTCCACATTCTGCCGTGCAACGCGGCTGCTAGTGCTCCTTTCATGCAAAATCATAAGGTCCTAGCTCATGTCCAAGGCACCAAAGCCATCTAAAAAGTCAATAATCGATACCTAAAACTTGAACTATACTACTTCTTACTGGCTATTACATCAACTTAGAAGCTTCATCTGTGTTCTACTATGGTGCTTTTAGTGTTTCCGCATAACGCAGCACGCGACATAGCCTTGCAGACGATAAGTACAACCGTTTCAGAGAGAAGAGAGGCCAATGTGACGATCTGGCTTTAAGTCGATTCGATAACAAATGACGAAAACGGACAGATTTCTCAGGTTCTTACTACATATGAAAATTTTTCACATTCTCCCGTGCAACGCGGCTGTTAGTCCTCGTTTGATGCAAAATCTTAAGTTCGTAGCTCATGTCCAAGGCACCAAAGAAGGTAAAAAGGCAATAATCGATACGTAAAACTTGAATTGTACTACTTCTTACTGGGTATTACATCAACTTAGTAGCTTCATCTGTGTTGTACTATGGTGCTTATAGTGTCTCCGCATACCACAGCACGCGACATAGCTTTTCAGACAATAAGTACAACCCTTTCAGAGAGAAGAGCGGCCAATGTGACGATCTGGCTTTAAGTCGATTCGATAACAAACGACGAAAACGGACGGATTTCTCAGGTTTTTACTACATATGAACACTTTTCACATTCTCCCGTGCAACTCGGCTCCTAGTCCTCCTTTCATGCAGAACTCTAAGGTCCTAGCTTATGTCGAAGGCACCAAAGCCAGCTAAAAAGTCAATAATCGATACCTGAAACTTGAATTGTACTACTTCTTACTGGCAATTACATCAACTTAGAAGCTTCATCTGTGTTCTATTATGGTGCTTTTAGTGACTCCGCATACCGCAGCACGCGACATAGCTTTGCAGACGATAATTACAACCGTTTCAGAGAGAAGAGCGGCCAATGTGACGATCTGGCTTTAAGTCGATTCGATAACAAATGACGAAAACGGACGGATTTCTCAGGTTTTTACTACATATGACCACTTTGCACATTCTCCCGTGCAACGCGGCTGCTAGTCCAAGTTTCATGCAAAATCTTAAGTTCCTAGCTCATGTCCAAGGTACCAAAGAAGGGTAAAAAGTCAATAATCGATACCTAAAACTTGAATTGTACTACTTCTTGCTGGCTATACATCAACTTAGAATCTTCATCTGTGTTCTACTATGGTGCTTTTGGTGTCTTCGCATACTGCAGCACGCGACATAGCTTTTCTGACGATAAGTACAACCATTTTAGAAAGAAGAGCGGCCAATGTGACGATCGGGCTTTAAGTCGATTCGATAACAAATGACGAAATCTGACGGATTTTTCAGGTTTTTACTACATATGAACACTTTTCACATTCTCCCGTGCAACTCAGCTGCTAGTCCTCCTTTCATGCAGAATCTTAAGGTCCTAGCTCATATCCAAGACAGCAAAGAAGGGTAAAGAGTCAATAATCGATACCAAAAACTTGAATTGTACTACTTCTTACTGGCTATACATCAACTTAGAAGCTTCATCTGTGTTCTACTATGGTGCTTTTAGTGTCTCCGCATACCGCAGCACGCGACATAGCTTTGCAGACAATAAATGAAACCGTTTTAGGCAGAAGAGCGGCCAATGTGACGATCTGGCTTTAAGTCGATTCGATAACAAATGACGAAAGCGGACAGATTTGTCACGTTTTTACTACATATGAAAACTTATCACACTCTCCCGTTCAACGGAGCTGCTAGTCCTCCTTTGATGCAAAATCTTAAGTTCCTAGCTCATGTCCAAGGCACCAAAGAAGGTTAAAAAGTCAATAATCGATACCTAAAACTTGAATTTTGTTACTTCTTACTGGCTATTACATCAACTTAGAAGCTTCATCTGTGTTCTACTATGGTGCTTTTAGTGTCTCCGCATACCGCAGCACGCGACATAGCTTTGCAGACGATAACTTTAACCGTTTCAGACAGAAGTGCGGCCAGTGTGACGATCTGGCTTTAAGTCGATTCGATAACAAATAAGGAAAACGGACAGATTTGTCAGGTTTTTACTACATATGAACACTTTTCACATTCTCCCGTGCAACGCGGCTGCTAGTCCTCCTTTCATGCAATATCATAAGTTCCTAGCTCAAGTCCAAGGCACCAAAGAAGGGTAAAAAGTCAATAACCTATACCTAAAACTTGAATTGTACTACTTCTTACTGGCTATTACATTAACTTAGAAACTTCATCTGTGTTCTACTATGGTGCTTTTAGTGTCTCCACATACCGCAGCACGCGACATGGCTTTGCAGACGATAAATGTAACCGTTTCAGACAGAAGTACGGCCAATGTGACGATCTGGCTTTAAGTCGATTCGATAACAAATAAGGAAAACGGACGGATTTCTCAGGTTTTTACTACATACGAACGCTTTTCACATTCTCCCGTGCAAAGCGGCTGCTAGTCCTCCTTTCATGCAAAATCATAAGGTCCTAGCTCATGTCCAAGGCACCAAAGCCATCTAAAAAGTCAATAATCGATACCTAAAACTTGAACTGTACTACTTCTTACTGGCTATTACATCAACTTAGAAGCTTCATCTGTGTTCTACTATGGTGCTTTTAGTGTTTCCGCATAACGCAGCACGCGACATAGCCTTGCAGACGATAAGTACAACCGTTTCAGAGAGAAGAGCGGCCAATGTGACGATCTGGCTTTAAGTCGATTCGATAACAAATGACGAAAACGGACAGATTTCTCAGGTTCTTACTACATATGAAAATTTTTCACATTCTCCCGTGCAACGCGGCTGTTAGTCCTCGTTTGATGCAAAATCTTAAGTTCCTAGCTCATGTCCAAGGCACCAAAGAAGGGTAAAAAGTCAATAATCGATATGTAAAACTTGAATTGTACTACTTCTTACTGGGTATTACATCAACTTAGAAGCTTAATCTGTGTTGTACTATGGTGCGTATAGTGTCTCCGCATACCACAGCACGCGACATAGCTTTGCAGACAATAAGTACAACCCTTTCAGAGAGAAGAGCGGCCAATGTGACGATCTGGCTTCAAGTCGATTCGATAACAAACGACGAAAACGGACGGATTTCTCAGGTTTTTACTACATATGAACACTTTTCACATTCTCCCCTGCAACTCGGCTCCTAGTCCTCCTTTCATGCAGAACCTTAAGGTACTAGCTCATGTCGAAGGCACCAAAGCCAGCTAAAAAGTCAATAATCGATACCTGAAACTTGAATTGTACTACTTCTTACTGGCAATTACATCAACTTAGAAGCTTCATCTGTGTTCTACTATGGTGCTTTTGGTGTCTTCGCATACTGCAGCGCGCGACATAGCTTTTCAGACGATAAGTACAACCATTTTAGAGACAAGAGCGGCCAATGTGACGATCGGGCTTTAAGTCGATTCGATAACAAATGACGAAAATAGACGGATTTCTCTGGTTTTTACTACATATGAACACTTTTCACATTCTCCCGTGCAACTCGGCTGCTAGTCATCCTTTCATGCAGAATCTTAAGGTCCTAGCTCATGTCCAAGACAGCAAAGAAGGGTAAAAAGTCAATAATCGATACCTAAAACTTGAATTGTACTACTTCTTACTGGCTATACATCAATTTAGAAGCTTCATCTGTGTTCTACTATGGTGCTTTTTGTGTCTCCGCATACCGCAGCACGCGACTTAGCTTTGCAGACAATAAATGTAACCGTTTCAGACAGAAGAGCGGCCAATGTGACGATCTGGCTTTAAGTCGATTCGATAACAAATGACGAAAGCGGACAGATTTCTCAGGTTTTTACTACATATGAAAACTTTTCACATTCTCCCGTGCAACGCGGCTGTTAGTCCTCGATTGATGCAAAATCTTAAGTTCCTAGCTCATGTCCAAGGCACCAAAGAAGGGTAAAAAGTCAATAATCGACACGTAAAACTTGAATTGTACTACTTCTTACTGGGTATTACATCAGCTTAGAAGCTTCATCTGTTTCTACTATGGTGCTTATAGTGTCTCCGCATACCACAGCACGCGACATAGCTTTGCAGACAATAAGTACAACCCTTTCAGAGAGAAGAGCGGCCAATGTGACGATCTGGCTTTATGTCGATTCGATAACAAATGACGAAAACGGACAGATTTCTCAGGTTTTTACTACATATGACCACTTTGCACATTCTCCCGTGCAACGCGGCTGCTAGTCCCACTTTCATGCAAAATCTTAAGTTCCTAGCTCATGTCGAAGGCACCAAAGCCAGCTAAAAAGTCAATAATCGATACCTGAAACTTGAATTGTACTACTTCTTACTGGCAATTACATCAACTTAGAAGCTTCATCTGTGTTCTACTATGGTGCTTTTGGTGTCTTCGCATACTGCAGCACGCGACATACCTTTTCAGACGATAAGTACAACCATTTTAGAGAGAAGAGCGGCCAATGTGACGATCGGGCTTTAAGTCGATTCGATAACAAATGACGAAAACGGACGGATTTCTCAGGTTTTTACTACATATGAACACTTTTCACATTCTCCCGTGCAACTCGGCTGCTAGTCCTCCTTTCATGCAGAATCGTAAGGTCCTAGCTCATGTCCAAGACAGCAAAGAAGGGTAAAAAGTCAATAATCGAGACCTAAAACTTGAATTGTACTACTTCTTACTGGCTATACATCAACTTAGAAGCTTCATCTGTGTTCTACTATGGTGCTTTTAGTGTCTCCGCATACCGCAGCACGCGACATAGCTTTGCAGACAATAAATGTAACCGTTTCAGACAGAAGAGCGGCCAATGTGACGATCTGGCTTTAAGTCGGTTCGATAACAAATGACGAAAGCGGACAGATTTCTCAGGTTTTTACTACATATGAAAACTTATCACATTCTCCCGTGCAACGGGGCTGCTAGTCGTCCTTTGTTGCAAAATCTTAAGATCCTAGCTCATGTCCAAGGCACCAAAGAAGGGTAAAAAGTCAATAATCGATACCTAAAACTTGAATTACGCTACTTCTTACTGGCTATTACATCAACTTAGAAGCTTCATCTGTGTTCTACTATGGTGCTTTTAGTGTCTCCGCATACCGCAGCACGCGACATATCTCTGCAGACGATAAACGTAACCGTTTCAGACAGAAGTGCGGCCAGTGTGACGATCTGGCTATAAGTCGATTCGATAACAAATAAGGAAAACGGACGGATTTGACACGTTTTTACTACATATGAACGCTTTTTACATTCTCCCGTAAAACGCGGCTGATAGTCCTCCTTACATGCAATATCATAAGTTCCTAGCTCAAGTCCAAGGCACCAAAGAAGGGTAAAAAGTCAATAACCTATACCTAAAACTTGAATTGTACTACTTCTTACTGGCTATTACATCAACTTAGAAGCTTCATCTGTGTTCTACTATGGTGCTTTTAGTGTCTCCGCATACCGCATCACGCGACATAGCTTTGCAGACGATTAATGCAACCGTTTCAGACAGAAGTGCGGTGAGTGTGACGATCTGGCTTTAAGTCGATTCGATAACAAATGACGAAAACGGACGGATTTCTCAGGTTTTTACTACATACGAACGCTTTTCACATTCTCCCGTGCAACGGGGCTGCTAGTCCTACTTTGATGCAAAATCTTAAGTTCCTAGCTCATGTCGAAGGCACCAAAGAAGGGTAAAAAGTCAATAATCGATACCTAAAGCTTGAATTTTTCTACTTCTTACTGGCTATTACATCAACTTAGAAACTTCATCTGTGTTCTACTATGGTGCTTTTAGTGTCTCCGCATACCGCAGCACGCGACATAGCTTTGCAGACGATAAATGTAACCGTTTCAGAGAGAAGAGCGGCCAGTGTGACGATCTGGCATTAAGTCGATTCGATAACAAATGACGAAAACGGACGGATTTCTCAGGTTTTTGCTACATATGAACACTTTCCACATTCTGCCGTGCAACGCGGCTGCTAGTCCTCCTTTCATGCAAAATCATAAGGTCCTAGCTCATGTCCAAGGCACCAAAGCCATCTAAAAAGTCAATAATCGATACCTAAAACTTGAACTGTACTACTTCTTACTGGCTATTACATCAACTTAGAAGCTTCATCTGTGTTCTACTATGGTGCTTTTAGTGTTTCCGCATAACGCAGCACGCGACATAGCCTTGCAGACGATAAGTACAACCGTTTCAGAGAGAAGAGCGGCCAATGTGACGATCTGGCTTTAAGTCGATTCGATAACAAATGACGAAAACGGACAGATTTCTCAGGTTCTTACTACATATGAAAATTTTTCACATTCTCCCGTGCAACGCGGCTGTTAGTCCTCGTTTGATGCAAAATCTTAAGTTCGTAGCTCATGTCCAAGGCACCAAAGTAGGTAAAAAGGCAATAATCGATACGTAAAACTTGAATTGTACTACTTCTTACTGGGTATTACATCAACTTAGTAGCTTCATCTGTGTTGTACTATGGTGCTTATAGTGTCTCCGCATACCACAGCACGCGACATAGCTTTGCAGACAATAAGTACAACCGTTTCAGAGAGAAGAGCGGCCAATGTGACGATCTGGCTTTAAGTCGATTCGATAACAAACGACGAAAACAGACGGATTTCTCAGGTTTTTTCTACATATGAACACTTTTCACATTCTCTCGTGCAACTCGGCTCCTGGTCCTCCTTTCATGCAGAACCTTAAGGTCCTAGCTCATGTCGAAGGCACCAAAGCCAGCTAAAAAGTCAATAATCGATACCTGAAACTTGAATTGAACTACTTCTTACTGGCAATTACATCGACTTAGAAGCTTCATCTGTGTTCTACTATGGTGCTTTTGGTGTCTTCGCATACTGCAGCACGCGACATAGCTTTTCAGACGATAAGTACAACCATTTTAGAGAGAAGAGCGGCCAATGTGACGATCGGGCTTTAAGTCGATTCGATAACAAATGACGAAAACGGACGGATTTCTCAGGTTTTTACTACATATGAACACTTTTCACATTCTCCCGTGCAACTCGGCTGCTAGTCCTCCTTTCATGCAGAATCTTAAGGTCCTAGCTCATGTCCAAGACAGCAAAGAAGGGTAAAAAGTCAATAATCGATACCTAAAACTTGAATTGTACTACTTCTTACTGGCTATACATCAACTTAGAAGCTTCATCTGTGTTCTACTATGGTGCTTTTAGTGTCTCCGCATACCGCAGCACGCGACATAGCTTTGCAGACAATAAATGTAACCGTTTCAGACAGAAGAGCGGCCAATGTGACGATCTGGCTTTAAGTCGATTCGATAATAAATGACGAAAGCGGACAAATTTCCTAGGTTTTTACTACATATGAAAACTTTTCACATTCTCCCGTGCAACGGGGCTGCTAGTCCTCCTTTGATGCAAAATCTTAAGTTCCTAGCTCATGTCCAAGGGACCAAAGAAGGGTAAAAAGTCAATAATCGATACCTAAAACTTGAATTGTACTACTTCTTACTGGCTATTACATCAACTTAGAAGCTTAATCTGTGTTCTACTATGGTGCTTTTAGTGTCTCCGCATACCACAGCACGCGACATAGCTTTGCAGACGACAAGTACAACCGTTTCAGAGAGAAGAGCGGTCAATGTGACGATCTGGCTTTAAGTCGATTCGATAACAAATGACGAAAACGGACAGATTTCTCAGGTTTTAACTACTTATGAAAACTTTTCACATTCTCCCGTGCAACGCGGCTGCTAATCCTCCTTTCATGCAAAACCTTACGTTCCTAGCTCATGTATAAGGCAACAAAGACGGGTAGAAAGTCAATAATGGATACCTAAAACTTGAATTGTACTACTTCTTACTGGCTTCTACATCAATTTAGAAGCTTCGTCTGTGTTCTACTATGGTGTTTTTAGTGTCTCCGCATACCGCAGCACGCGACATAGCTTTGCAGACGAAAAATGCAACCATTTCAGAGAAAAGAGCGGCCAATGTGACGATCTGGCTTTAAGTCGATTCGATAACAAATGACGAAAACGGACGGATTTCTCAGGATTTTACTACATACGAACGCTTTTCACATTCTCCCGTGCAACGGGGCTGCTAGTCCTCCTTTGATGCAAAGTCTTAAGTTCGTAGCTCATGTCGAAGGCACCAAAGAAGGGTAAAAAGTCAATAATCTATACCTAAAGCTTGAATTTTTCTACTTCTTACTGGCTATTACATCAACTTAGAAGCTTCATCTGTGATTTACTATGGTGCTTTTAGTGTCTCCGCATACCGCAGCAAGCGACTTAGCTCTGCACACGATACGTACAACCATTTTAGAGAGAAGAGCGGCCAATGTGTCGATCTGGCTTTAAGTCGATTCGATAACATATGACGAAAACGGACCGATTTCTCAGGTTCTTACTACATATGAATATTTTTCACATTCTCCCGTGCAACGCGGCTGTTAGTCCTCGATTGATGCAAAATCTTAAGTTCCTAGCTCATGTCCAAGGCACCAAAGAAGGGTAAAAAGTCAATAATCGACACGTAAAACTTGAATTGTACTACTTCTTACTGGGTATTACATCAGCTTCGAAGCTTCATCTGTGTTCTACTATGGTGCTTATAGTGTCTCCGCATACCACAGCACGCGACACAGCTTTGCAGACAATAAGTACACCCCTTTCAGAGAGAAGAGCGGCCAATGTGACGATCTGGCTTCAAGTCGATTCGATAACAAACGACGAAAACGGGCTGATTTCTCAGGTTTTTACTACATATGAACACTTTTCACATTCTCCCGTGCAACTCGGCTCCTAGTCCTCCTTTCATGCAGAACCTTAAGGTCCTAGCTCATGTCGAAGGCACCAAAGCCAGCTAAAAAGTCAATAATCGATACCTGAAACTTGAATTGTACTACTTCTTACTGGCGATTACATCAACTTAGAAGCTTCATCTGTGTTCTATTATGGTGCTTTTAGTGACTCCGCATACCGCAGCACGCGACATAGCTTTGCAGACGATAATTACAACCGTTTCAGAGAGAAGAGCGGCCAATGTGACGATCTGGCTTTATGTCGATTCGATAACAAATGACGAAAACGGACGGATTTCTCAGGTTTTTACTACATATGACCACTTTGCACATTCTCCCGTGCAACGCGGCTGCTAGTCCCACTTTCATGCAAAATCTTAAGTTCCTAGCTCATGTCGAAGGCACCAAAGAAGGGTAAAAAGTCAATAATCGATACCTAAAGCTTGAATTTTTCTACTTCTTACTGGCTATTACATCAACTTAGAAACTTCATCTGTGTTCTACTATGGTGCTTTTAGTGTCTCCGCATACCGCAGCACGCGACATAGCTTTGCAGACAATAAATGTAACCGTTTCAGACAGAAGAGCGGCCATTGTGACGATCTGGCTTTAAGTCGGTTCGATAACAAATGACGAAAGCGGACAGATTTCTCAGGTTTTTACTACATATGAAAACTTATCACATTCTCCCGTGCAACGGGGCTGCTAGTGCTCCTTTGATGCAAAATCTTAAGTTCCTAGCTCATGTCCAAGGCACCAAAGAAGGGTAAAAAGTCAATAACCTATACCTAAAACTTGAATTTTGCTACTTCTTACTGGCTATTACATCAACTTAGAAGCTTCATCTGTGTTCTACTATGGTGCTTTTAGTGTCTCCGCATACCGCAGCACGCGACATATCTCTGCAGACGATAAACGTAACCGTTTCAGACAGAAGTGCGGCCAGTGTGACGATCTGGCTATAAGTCGATTCGATAACAAATAAGGAAAACGGACGGATTTGACACGTTTTTACTACATATGAACGCTTTTCACATTCTCCCGTGCAACGCGGCTGCTAGTCCTCCTTTCATGCAATATCATAAGTTCCTAGCTCAAGTCCAAGGCACCAAAGAAGGGTAAAAAGTCAATAACCTATACCTAAAACTTGAATTGTACTACTTCTTACTGGCTATTACATTAACTTAGAAACTTCATCTGTGTTCTACTATGGTGATTTTAGTGTCTCCGCATACCGCATCACGCGACATAGCTTTGCAGACGATAAATGCAACCGTTTCAGACAGAAGTGCGGTGAGTGTGACGATCTGGCTTTAAGTCGATTCGATAACAAATGACGAAAACGGACGGATTTCTCAGGTTTTTACTACATACGAACGCTTTTCACATTCTCCCGTGCAACGGGGCTGCTAGTCCTACTTTGATGCAAAATCTTAAGTTCCTAGCTCATGTCGAAGGCACCAAAGAAGGGTAAAAAGTCAATAATCGATACCTAAAGCTTGAATTTTTCTACTTCTTACTGGCTATTACATCAACTTAGAAACTTCATCTGTGTTCTACTATGGTGCTTTTAGTGTCTCCGCATACCGCAGCACGCGACATAGCTTTGCAGACGATAAATGTAACCGTTTCAGAGAGAAGAGCGGCCAGTGTGACGATCTGGCATTAAGTCGATTCGATAACAAATGACGAAAACGGACGGATTTCTCAGGTTTTTGCTACATATGAACACTTTCCACATTCTGCCGTGCAACGCGGCTGCTAGTCCTCCTTTCATGCAAAATCATAAGGTCCTAGCTCATGTCCAAGGCACCAAAGCCATCTAAAAAGTCAATAATCGATACCTAAAACTTGAACTATACTACTTCTTACTGGCTATTACATCAACTTAGAAGCTTCATCTGTGTTCTACTATGGTGCTTTTAGTGTTTCCGCATAACGCAGCACGCGACATAGCCTTGCAGACGATAAGTACAACCGTTTCAGAGAGAAGAGAGGCCAATGTGACGATCTGGCTTTAAGTCGATTCGATAACAAATGACGAAAACGGACAGATTTCTCAGGTTCTTACTACATATGAAAATTTTTCACATTCTCCCGTGCAACGCGGCTGTTAGTCCTCGTTTGATGCAAAATCTTAAGTTCGTAGCTCATGTCCAAGGCCCCAAAGAAGGTTAAAAGGCAATAATCGATACGTAAAACTTGAATTGTACTACTTCTTACTGGGTATTACATCAACTTAGTAGCTTCATCTGTGTTGTACTATGGTGCTTATAGTGTCTCCGCATACCACAGCACGCGACATAGCTTTTCAGACAATAAGTACAACCCTTTCAGAGAGAAGAGCGGCCAATGTGACGATCTGGCTTTAAGTCGATTCGATAACAAACGACGAAAACGGACGGATTTCTCAGGTTTTTACTACATATGAACACTTTTCACATTCTCCCGTGCAACGCGGCTGCTAGTCCAAGTTTCATGCAAAATCTTAAGTTCCTAGCTCATGTCCAAGGTACCAAAGAAGGGTAAAAAGTCAATAATCGATACCTAAAACTTGAATTGTACTACTTCTTGCTGGCTATACATCAACTTAGAATCTTCATCTGTGTTCTACTATGGTGCTTTTGGTGTCTTCGCATACTGCAGCACGCGACATAGCTTTTCAGACGATAAGTACAACCATTTTAGAGAGAAGAGCGGCCAATGTGACGATCGGGCTTTAAGTCGATTCGATAACAAATGACGAAATCTGACGGATTTTTCAGGTTTTTACTACATATGAACACTTTTCACATTCTCCCGTGCAACTCAGCTGCTAGTCCTCCTTTCATGCAGAATCTTAAGGTCCTAGCTCATATCCAAGACAGCAAAGAAGGGTAAAAAGTCAATAATCGATACCAAAAACTTGAATTGTACTACTTCTTACTGGCTATACATCAACTTAGAAGCTTCATCTGTGTTCTACTATGGTGCTTTTAGTGTCTCCGCATACCGCAGCACGCGACATAGCTTTGCAGACAATAAATGAAACCGTTTTAGGCAGAAGAGCGGCCAATGTGACGATCTGGCTTTAAGTCGATTCGATAACAAATGACGAAAGCGGACAGATTTGTCAGGTTTTTACTACATATGAAAACTTATCACACTCTCCCGTGCAACGGGGCTGCTAGTCCTCCTTTGATGCAAAATCTTAAGTTCCTAGCTCATGTCCAAGGCACCAAAGAAGGTTAAAAAGTCAATAATCGATACCTAAAACTTGAATTTTGTTACTTCTTACTGGCTATTACATCAACTTAGAAGCTTCATCTGTGTTCTACTATGGTGCTTTTAGTGTCTCCGCATACCGCAGCACGCGACATAGCTTTGCAGACGTTAAATTTAACCGTTTCAGACAGAAGTGCGGCCAGTGTGACGATCTGGCTTTAAGTCGATTCGATAACAAATAAGGAAAACGGACAGATTTGTCAGGTTTTTACTACATATGAACACTTTTCACATTCTCCCGTGCAACGCGGCTGCTAGTCCTCCTTTCATGCAATATCATAAGTTCCTAGCTCAAGTCCAAGGCACCAAAGAAGGGTAAAAAGTCAATAACCTATACCTAAAACTTGAATTGTACTATTTCTTACTGGCTATTACATTAACTTAGAAACTTCATCTGTGTTCTACTATGGTGCTTTTAGTGTCTCCACATACCGCAGCACGCGACATGGCTTTGCAGACGATAAATGTAACCGTTTCAGACAGAAGTACGGCCAATGTGACGATCTGGCTTTAAGTCGATTCGATAACAAATAAGGAAAACGGACGGATTTCTCAGGTTTTTACTACATACGAACGCTTTTCACATTCTCCCGTGCAACGCGGCTGCTAGTCCTCCTTTCATGCAAAATCATAAGGTCCTAGCTCATGTCCAAGGCACCAAAGCCATCTAAAAAGTCAATAATCGATACCTAAAACTTGAACTGTACTACTTCTTACTGGCTATTACATCAACTTAGAAGCTTCATCTGTGTTCTACTATGGTGCTTTTAGTGTTTCCGCATAACGCAGCACGCGACATAGCCTTGCAGACGATAAGTACAACCGTTTCAGAGAGAAGAGCGGCCAATGTGACGATCTGGCTTTAAGTCGATTCGATAACAAATGACGAAAACGGACAGATTTCTCAGGTTCTTACTACATATGAAAATTTTTCACATTCTCCCGTGCAACGCGGCTGTTAGTCCTCGTTTGATGCAAAATCTTAAGTTCCTAGCTCATGTCCAAGGCACCAAAGAAGGGTAAAAAGTCAATAATCGATATGTAAAACTTGAATTGTACTACTTCTTACTGGGTATTACATCAACTTAGAAGCTTAATCTGTGTTGTACTATGGTGCTTATAGTGTCTCCGCATACCACAGCACGCGACATAGCTTTGCAGACAATAAGTACAACCCTTTCAGAGAGAAGAGCGGCCAATGTGACGATCTGGCTTCAAGTCGATTCGATAACAAACGACGAAAACGGACGGATTTCTCAGGTTTTTACTACATATGAACACTTTTCACATTCTCCCCTGCAACTCGGCTCCTAGTCCTCCTTTCATGCAGAACCTTAAGGTCCTAGCTCATGTCGAAGGCACCAAAGCCAGCTAAAAAGTCAATAATCGATACCTGAAACTTGAATTGTACTACTTCTTACTGGCAATTACATCAACTTAGAAGCTTCATCTGTGTTCTACTATGGTGCTTTTGGTGTCTTCGCATACTGCAGCGCGCGACATAGCTTTTCAGACGATAAGTACAACCATTTTAGAGACAAGAGCGGCCAATGTGACGATCGGGCTTTAAGTCGATTCGATAACAAATGACGAAAATAGACGGATTTCTCTGGTTTTTACTACATATGAACACTTTTCACATTCTCCCGTGCAACTCGGCTGCTAGTCATCCTTTCATGCAGAATCTTAAGGTCCTAGCTCATGTCCAAGACAGCAAAGAAGGGTAAAAAGTCAATAATCGATACCTAAAACTTGAATTGTACTACTTCTTACTGGCTATACATCAATTTAGAAGCTTCATCTGTGTTCTACTATGGTGCTTTTAGTGTCTCCGCATACCGCAGCACGCGACATAGCTTTGCAGACAATAAATGTAACCATTTCAGACAGAAGAGCGGCCAATGTGACGATCTGGCTTTAAGTCGATTCGATAACAAATGACGAAAGCGGACAGATTTCTCAGGTTTTTACTACATATGAAAACTTTTCACATTCTCCCGTGCAACGCGGCTGTTAGTCCTCGATTGATGCAAAATCTTAAGTTCCTAGCTCATGTCCAAGGCACCAAAGAAGGGTAAAAAGTCAACAATCGACACGTAAAACTTGAATTGTACTACTTCTTACTGGGTATTACATCAGCTTAGAAGCTTCATCTGTTTCTACTATGGTGCTTATAGTGTCTCCGCATACCACAGCACGCGACATAGCTTTGCAGACAATAAGTACACCCCTTTCAGAGAGAAGAGCGGCCAATGTGACGATCTGGCTTTATGTCGATTCGATAACAAATGACGAAAACGGACAGATTTCTCAGGTTTTTACTACATATGACCACTTTGCACATTCTCCCGTGCAACGCGGCTGCTAGTCCCACTTTCATGCAAAATCTTAAGTTCCTAGCTCATGTCCAAGGTACCAAAGAAGGGTAAAAAGTCAATAATCGATACCTAAACCTTGAATTGTACTACTTCTTACTGGCTATACATCAACTTAGAATCTTCATCTGTGTTCTACTATGGTGCTTTTGGTGTCTTCGCATACTGCAGCACGCGACATACCTTTTCAGACGATAAGTACAACCATTTTAGAGAGAAGAGCGGCCAATGTGACGATCGGGCTTTAAGTCGATTCGATAACAAATGACGAAAACGGACGGATTTCTCAGGTTTTTACTACATATGAACACTTTTCACATTCTCCCGTGCAACTCGGCTGCTAGTCCTCCTTTCATGCAGAATCGTAAGGTCCTAGCTCATGTCCAAGACAGCAAAGAAGGGTAAAAAGTCAATAATCGATACCTAAAACTTGAATTGTACTACTTCTTACTGGCTATACATCAACTTAGAAGCTTCATCTGTGTTCTACTATGGTGCTTTTAGTGTCTCCGCATACCGCAGCACGCGACATAGCTTTGCAGACAATAAATGTAACCGTTTCAGACAGAAGAGCGGCCAATGTGACGATCTGGCTTTAAGTCGGTTCGATAACAAATGACGAAAGCGGACAGATTTCTCAGGTTTTTACTACATATGAAAACTTATCACATTCTCCCGTGCAACGGGGCTGCTAGTCCTCCTTTGTTGCAAAATCTTAAGATCCTAGCTCATGTCCAAGGCACCAAAGAAGGGTAAAAAGTCAATAATCGATACCTAAAACTTGAATTACGCTACTTCTTACTGGCTATTACATCAACTTAGAAGCTTCATCTGTGTTCTACTATGGTGCTTTTAGTGTCTCCGCATACCGCAGCACGCGACATATCTCTGCAGACGATAAACGTAACCGTTTCAGACAGAAGTGCGGCCAGTGTGACGATCTGGCTATAAGTCGATTCGATAACAAATAAGGAAAACGGACGGATTTGACACGTTTTTACTACATATGAACGCTTTTTACATTCTCCCGTAAAACGCGGCTGCTAGTCCTCCTTTCATGCAATATCATAAGTTCCTAGCTCAAGTCCAAGGCACCAAAGAAGGGTAAAAAGTCAATAACCTATACCTAAAACTTGAATTGTACTACTTCTTACTGGCTATTACATCAACTTAGAAGCTTCATCTGTGTTCTACTATGGTGCTTTTAGTGTCTCCGCATACCGCATCACGCGACATAGCTTTGCAGACGATTAATGCAACCGTTTCAGACAGAAGTGCGGTGAGTGTGACGATCTGGCTTTAAGTCGATTCGATAACAAATGACGAAAACGGACGGATTTCTCAGGTTTTTACTACATACGAACGCTTTTCACATTCTCCCGTGCAACGGGGCTGCTAGTCCTACTTTGATGCAAAATCTTAAGTTCCTAGCTCATGTCGAAGGCACCAAAGAAGGGTAAAAAGTCAATAATCGATACCTAAAGCTTGAATGTTTCTACTTCTTACTGGCTATTACATCAACTTAGAAACTTCATCTGTGTTCTACTATGGTGCTTTTAGTGTCTCCGCATACCGCAGCACGCGACATAGCTTTGCAGACGATAAATTTAACCGTTTCAGACAGAAGTGCGGCCAGTGTGACGATCTGGCTTTAAGTCGATTCGATAACAAATAAGGAAAACGGACAGATTTGTCAGGTTTTTACTACATATGAACACTTTTCACATTCTCCCGTGCAACGCGGCTGCTAGTCCTCCTTTCATGCAATATCATAAGTTCCTAGCTCAAGTCCAAGGCACCAAAGAAGGGTAAAAAGTCAATAACCTATACCTAAAACTTGAATTGTACTATTTCTTACTGGCTATTACATTAACTTAGAAACTTCATCTGTGTTCTACTATGGTGCTTTTAGTGTCTCCACATACCGCAGCACGCGACATGGCTTTGCAGACGATAAATGTAACCGTTTCAGACAGAAGTACGGCCAATGTGACGATCTGGCTTTAAGTCGATTCGATAACAAATAAGGAAAACGGACGGATTTCTCAGGTTTTTACTACATACGAACGCTTTTCACATTCTCCCGTGCAACGCGGCTGCTAGTCCTCCTTTCATGCAAAATCATAAGGTCCTAGCTCATGTCCAAGGCACCAAAGCCATCAAAAAAGTCAATAATCGATACCTGAAACTTGAACTGTACTACTTCTTATTGGCTATTACATCAACTTAGAAGCTTCATCTGTGTTCTACTATGGTGCTTTTAGTGTTTCCGCATAACGCAGCACGCGACATAGCCTTGCAGACGATAAGTACAACCGTTTCAGAGAGAAGAGCGGCCAATGTGACGATCTGGCTTTAAGTCGATTCGATAACAAATGACGAAAACGGACAGATTTCTCAGGTTCTTACTACATATGAAAATTTTTCACATTCTCCCGTGCAACGCGGCTGTTAGTCCTCGTTTGATGCAAAATCTTAAGTTCCTAGCTCATGTCCAAGGCACCAAAGAAGGGTAAAAAGTCAATAATCGATATGTAAAACTTGAATTGTACTACTTCTTACTGGGTATTACATCAACTTAGAAGCTTAATCTGTGTTGTACTATGGTGCTTATAGTGTCTCCGCATACCACAGCACGCGACATAGCTTTGCAGACAATAAGTACAACCCTTTCAGAGAGAAGAGCGGCCAATGTGACGATCTGGCTTCAAGTCGATTCGATAACAAACGACGAAAACGGACGGATTTCTCAGGTTTTTACTACATATGAACACTTTTCACATTCTCCCCTGCAACTCGGCTCCTAGTCCTCCTTTCATGCAGAACCTTAAGGTCCTAGCTCATGTCGAAGGCACCAAAGCCAGCTAAAAAGTCAATAATCGATACCTGAAACTTGAATTGTACTACTTCTTACTGGCAATTACATCAACTTAGAAGCTTCATCTGTGTTCTACTATGGTGCTTTTGGTGTCTTTGCATACTGCAGCGCGCGACATAGCTTTTCAGACGATAAGTACAACCATTTTAGAGACAAGAGCGGCCAATGTGACGATCGGGCTTTAAGTCGATTCGATAACAAATGACGAAAATAGACGGATTTCTCTGGTTTTTACTACATATGAACACTTTTCACATTCTCCCGTGCAACTCGGCTGCTAGTCATCCTTTCATGCAGAATCTTAAGGTCCTAGCTCATGTCCAAGACAGCAAAGAAGGGTAAAAAGTCAATAATCGATACCTAAAACTTGAATTGTACTACTTCTTACTGGCTATACATCAATTTAGAAGCTTCATCTGTGTTCTACTATGGTGCTTTTAGTGTCTCCGCATACCGCAGCACGCGACATAGCTTTGCAGACAATAAATGTAACCATTTCAGACAGAAGAGCGGCCAATGTGACGATCTGGCTTTAAGTCGATTCGATAACAAATGACGAAAGCGGACAGATTTCTCAGGTTTTTACTACATATGAAAACTTTTCACATTCTCCCGTGCAACGCGGCTGTTAGTCCTCGATTGATGCAAAATCTTAAGTTCCTAGCTCATGTCCAAGGCACCAAAGAAGGGTAAAAAGTCAATAATCGACACGTAAAACTTGAATTGTACTACTTCTTACTGGGTATTACATCAGCTTAGAAGCTTCATCTGTTTCTACTATGGTGCTTATAGTGTCTCCGCATACCACAGCACGCGACATAGCTTTGCAGACAATAAGTACACCCCTTTCAGAGAGAAGAGCGGCCAATGTGACGATCTGGCTTTATGTCGATTCGATAACAAATGACGAAAACGGACAGATTTCTCAGGTTTTTACTACATATGACCACTTTGCACATTCTCCCGTGCAACGCGGCTGCTAGTCCCACTTTCATGCAAAATCTTAAGTTCCTAGCTCATGTCCAAGGTACCAAAGAAGGGTAAAAAGTCAATAATCGATACCTAAACCTTGAATTGTACTACTTCTTACTGGCTATACATCAACTTAGAATCTTCATCTGTGTTCTACTATGGTGCTTTTGGTGTCTTCGCATACTGCAGCACGCGACATACCTTTTCAGACGATAAGTACAACCATTTTAGAGAGAAGAGCGGCCAATGTGACGATCGGGCTTTAAGTCGATTCGATAACAAATGACGAAAACGGACGGATTTCTCAGGTTTTTACTACATATGAACACTTTTCACATTCTCCCGTGCAACTCGGCTGCTAGTCCTCCTTTCATGCAGAATCGTAAGGTCCTAGCTCATGTCCAAGACAGCAAAGAAGGGTAAAAAGTCAATAATCGATACCTAAAACTTGAATTGTACTACTTCTTACTGGCTATACATCAACTTAGAAGCTTCATCTGTGTTCTACTATGGTGCTTTTAGTGTCTCCGCATACCGCAGCACGCGACATAGCTTTGCAGACAATAAATGTAACCGTTTCAGACAGAAGAGCGGCCAATGTGACGATCTGGCTTTAAGTCGGTTCGATAACAAATGACGAAAGCGGACAGATTTCTCAGGTTTTTACTACATATGAAAACTTATCACATTCTCCCGTGCAACGGGGCTGCTAGTCCTCCTTTGTTGCAAAATCTTAAGATCCTAGCTCATCTCCAAGGCACCAAAGAAGGGTAAAAAGTCAATAATCGATACCTAAAACTTGAATTACGCTACTTCTTACTGGCTATTACATCAACTTAGAAGCTTCATCTGTGTTCTACTATGGTGCTTTTAGTGTCTCCGCATACCGCAGCACGCGACATATCTCTGCAGACGATAAACGTAACCGTTTCAGACAGAAGTGCGGCCAGTGTGACGATCTGGCTATAAGTCGATTCGATAACAAATAAGGAAAACGGACGGATTTGACACGTTTTTACTACATATGAACGCTTTTTACATTCTCCCGTAAAACGCGGCTGCTAGTCCTCCTTTCATGCAATATCATAAGTTCCTAGCTCAAGTCCAAGGCACCAAAGAAGGGTAAAAAGTCAATAACCTATACCTAAAACTTGAATTGTACTACTTCTTACTGGCTATTACATCAACTTAGAAGCTTCATCTGTGTTCTACTATGGTGCTTTTAGTGTCTCCGCATACCGCATCACGCGACATAGCTTTGCAGACGATTAATGCAACCGTTTCAGACAGAAGTGCGGTGAGTGTGACGATCTGGCTTTAAGTCGATTCGATAACAAATGACGAAAACGGACGGATTTCTCAGGTTTTTACTACATACGAACGCTTTTCACATTCTCCCGTGCAACGGGGCTGCTAGTCCTACTTTGATGCAAAATCTTAAGTTCCTACTCATGTCGAAGGCACCAAAGAAGGGTAAAAAGTCAATAATCGATACCTAAAGCTTGAATGTTTCTACTTCTTACTGGCTATTACATCAACTTAGAAACTTCATCTGTGTTCTACTATGGTGCTTTTAGTGTCTCCGCATACCGCAGCACGCGACATAGCTTTGCAGACGATAAATGTAACCGTTTCAGAGAGAAGAGCGGCCAGTGTGACGATCTGGCATTAAGTCGATTCGATAACAAATGACGAAAACGGACGGATTTCTCAGGTTTTTGCTACATATGAACACTTTCCACATTCTGCCGTGCAACGCGGCTGCTAGTCCTCCTTTCATGCAAAATCATAAGGTCCTAGCTCATGTCCAAGGCACCAAAGCCATCTAAAAAGTCAATAATCGATACCTAAAACTTGAACTGTACTACTTCTTACTGGCTATTACATCAACTTAGAAGCTTCATCTGTGTTCTACTATGGTGCTTTTAGTGTTTCCGCATAACGCAGCACGCGACATAGCCTTGCAGACGATAAGTACAACCGTTTCAGAGAGAAGAGCGGCCAATGTGACGATCTGGCTTTAAGTCGATTCGATAACAAATGACGAAAACGGACAGATTTCTCAGGTTCTTACTACATATGAAAATTTTTCACATTCTCCCGTGCAACGCGGCTGTTAGTCCTCGTTTGATGCAAAATCTTAAGTTCGTAGCTCATGTCCAAGGCACCAAAGTAGGTAAAAAGGCAATAATCGATACGTAAAACTTGAATTGTACTACTTCTTACTGGGTATTACATCAACTTAGTAGCTTCATCTGTGTTGTACTATGGTGCTTATAGTGTCTCCGCATACCACAGCACGCGACATAGCTTTGCAGACAATAAGTACAACCGTTTCAGAGAGAAGAGCGGCCAATGTGACGATCTGGCTTTAAGTCGATTCGATAACAAACGACGAAAACAGACGGATTTCTCAGGTTTTTTCTACATATGAACACTTTTCACATTCTCTCGTGCAACTCGGCTCCTGGTCCTCCTTTCATGCAGAACCTTAAGGTCCTAGCTCATGTCGAAGGCACCAAAGCCAGCTAAAAAGTCAATAATCGATACCTGAAACTTGAATTTTGCTACTTCTTACTGGCTATTACATCAACTTAGAAGCTTCATCTGTGTTCTACTATGGTGCTTTTAGTGTCTCCGCATACCGCAGCACGCGACATAGCTTTGCAGACAATAAATGTAACCGTTTCAGACAGAAGAGCGGCCAATGTGACGATCTGGCTTTAAGTCGATTCGATAATAAATGACGAAAGCGGACAGATTTCCTAGGTTTTTACTACATATGAAAACTTTTCACATTCTCCCGTGCAACGGGGCTGCTAGTCCTCCTTTGATGCAAAATCTTAAGTTCCTAGCTCATGTCCAAGGGACCAAAGAAGGGTAAAAAGTCAATAATCGATACCTAAAACTTGAATTTTGCTACTTCTTACTGGCTATTACATCAACTTAGAAGCTTCATCTGTGTTCTACTATGGTGCTTTTAGTGTCTCCGCATACCGCAGCACGCGACATAGCTTTGCAGACGATAAATGTAACCGTTTCAGACAGAAGTGCGGCCAGTGTGACGATCTCGCTTTAAGTCGATTCGATAACAAATAAGGAAAACGGACGGATTTCTCAGGTTTTTGCTACATATGAACACTTTTCACATTCTCCCGTGCAAAGCCGATGCTAGTCCTCCTTTCATGCAAAATCACAAGTTCCTAGCTCATCTCCAAGGCATCAAAGAAGGGTAAAAAGTCAATAATCGATACCTAAAACTTGAATTGTACTACTTCTTACTGGCTATTACATCAACTTAGAAGCTTAATCTGTGTTCTACTATGGTGCTTTTAGTGTCTCCGCATACCACAGCACGCGACATAGCTTTGCAGACGACAAGTACAACCGTTTCAGAGAGAAGAGCGGTCAATGTGACGATCTGGCTTTAAGTCGATTCGATAACAAATGACGAAAACGGACAGATTTCTCAGGTTTTAACTACTTATGAAAACTTTTCACATTCTCCCGTGCAACGCGGCTGCTAATCCTCCTTTAATGCAAAACCTTACGTTCCTAGCTCATGTATAAGGCAACAAAGACGGGTAGAAAGTCAATAATGGATACCTAAAACTTGAATTGTACTACTTCTTACTGGCTTCTACATCAATTTAGAAGCTTCGTCTGTGTTCTACTATGGTGTTTTTAGTGTCTCCGCATACCGCAGCACGCGACATAGCTTTGCAGACGAAAAATGCAACCATTTCAGAGAAAAGAGCGGCCAATGTGACGATCTGGCTTTAAGTCGATTCGATAACAAATGACGAAAACGGACGGATTTCTCAGGATTTTACTACATACGAACGCTTTTCATATTCTCCCGTGCAACGGGGCTGCTAGTCCTCCTTTGATGCAAAGTCTTAAGTTCGTAGCTCATGTCGAAGGCACCAAAGAAGGGTAAAAAGTCAATAATCTATACCTAAAGCTTGAATTTTTCTACTTCTTACTGGCTATTACATCAACTTAGAAACTTCATCTGTGTTCTACTATGGTGCTTTTAGTGTCTCCGCATACCGCAGCACGCGACATAGCTTTGCAGACGATAAATGCAACCGTTTGCGACAGAAGTGCGGTCAGTGTGACGATCTGGCTTCAAGTCGATTTGATAACAAATGACCAAAACGGACAGATTTCTCAGGTTTTTAATACTTATGAAAACTTTTCACATTCTCCCGTGCACCGCGGCTGCTAGTCATCCTTTCATGCAAATCCTTAAGGTCCTAGATCATGTCCAAGGCACCAAAGATAGCTAAAAAGTCAATAATCGATACCTAAAACTTGAACTGTACTACTTCTAACTGGATATTACATCAACTTACAAGCTTCATCTGTGTTCCACTATGGTGCTTTTAGTGTCTCCGCATACCGCAGCACGCGACATACCTTTTCAGACGATAAGTACAACCATTTTAGAGAGAAGAGCGGCCAATGTGACGATCGGGCTTTAAGTCGATTCGATAACAAATGACGAAAACGGACGGATTTCTCAGGTTTTTACTACATATGAACACTTTTCACATTCTCCCGTGCAACTCGGCTGCTAGTCCTCCTTTCATGCAGAATCGTAAGGTCCTAGCTCATGTCCAAGACAGCAAAGAAGGGTAAAAAGTCAATAATCGATACCTAAAACTTGAATTGTACTACTTCTTACTGGCTATACATCAACTTAGAAGCTTCATCTGTGTTCTACTATGGTGCTTTTAGTGTCTCCGCATACCGCAGCACGCGACATAGCTTTGCAGACAATAAATGTAACCGTTTCAGACAGAAGAGCGGCCAATGTGACGATCTGGCTTTAAGTCGGTTCGATAACAAATGACGAAAGCGGACAGATTTCTCAGGTTTTTACTACATATGAAAACTTATCACATTCTCCCGTGCAACGGGGCTGCTAGTCCTCCTTTGTTGCAAAATCTTAAGATCCTAGCTCATGTCCAAGGCACCAAAGAAGGGTAAAAAGTCAATAATCGATACCTAAAACTTGAATTACGCTACTTCTTACTGGCTATTACATCAACTTAGAAGCTTCATCTGTGTTCTACTATGGTGCTTTTAGTGTCTCCGCATACCGCAGCACGCGACATATCTCTGCAGACGATAAACGTAACCGTTTCAGACAGAAGTGCGGCCAGTGTGACGATCTGGCTATAAGTCGATTCGATAACAAATAAGGAAAACGGACGGATTTGACACGTTTTTACTACATATGAACGCTTTTTACATTCTCCCGTAAAACGCGGCTGCTAGTCCTCCTTTCATGCAATATCATAAGTTCCTAGCTCAAGTCCAAGGCACCAAAGAAGGGTAAAAAGTCAATAACCTATACCTAAAACTTGAATTGTACTACTTCTTACTGGCTATTACATCAACTTAGAAGCTTCATCTGTGTTCTACTATGGTGCTTTTAGTGTCTCCGCATACCGCATCACGCGACATAGCTTTGCAGACGATTAATGCAACCGTTTCAGACAGAAGTGCGGTGAGTGTGACGATCTGGCTTTAAGTCGATTCGATAACAAATGACGAAAACGGACGGATTTCTCAGGTTTTTACTACATACGAACGCTTTTCACATTCTCCCGTGCAACGGGGCTGCTAGTCCTACTTTGATGCAAAATCTTAAGTTCCTAGCTCATGTCGAAGGCACCAAAGAAGGGTAAAAAGTCAATAATCGATACCTAAAGCTTGAATGTTTCTACTTCTTACTGGCTATTACATCAACTTAGAAACTTCATCTGTGTTCTACTATGGTGCTTTTAGTGTCTCCGCATACCGCAGCACGCGACATAGCTTTGCAGACGATAAATGTAACCGTTTCAGAGAGAAGAGCGGCCAGTGTGACGATCTGGCATTAAGTCGATTCGATAACAAATGACGAAAACGGACGGATTTCTCAGGTTTTTGCTACATATGAACACTTTCCACATTCTGCCGTGCAACGCGGCTGCTAGTCCTCCTTTCATGCAAAATCATAAGGTCCTAGCTCATGTCCAAGGCACCAAAGCCATCTAAAAAGTCAATAATCGATACCTAAAACTTGAACTGTACTACTTCTTACTGGCTATTACATCAACTTAGAAGCTTCATCTGTGTTCTACTATGGTGCTTTTAGTGTTTCCGCATAACGCAGCACGCGACATAGCCTTGCAGACGATAAGTACAACCGTTTCAGAGAGAAGAGCGGCCAATGTGACGATATGGCTTTAAGTCGATTCGATAACAAATGACGAAAACGGACAGATTTCTCAGGTTCTTACTACATATGAAAATTTTTCACATTCTCCCGTGCAACGCGGCTGTTAGTCCTCGTTTGATGCAAAATCTTAAGTTCGTAGCTCATGTCCAAGGCACCAAAGTAGGTAAAAAGGCAATAATCGATACGTAAAACTTGAATTGTACTACTTCTTACTGGGTATTACATCAACTTAGTAGCTTCATCTGTGTTGTACTATGGTGCTTATAGTGTCTCCGCATACCACAGCACGCGACATAGCTTTGCAGACAATAAGTACAACCGTTTCAGAGAGAAGAGCGGCCAATGTGACGATCTGGCTTTAAGTCGATTCGATAACAAACGACGAAAACAGACGGATTTCTCAGGTTTTTTCTACATATGAACACTTTTCACATTCTCTCGTGCAACTCGGCTCCTGGTCCTCCTTTCATGCAGAACCTTAAGGTCCTAGCTCATGTCGAAGGCACCAAAGCCAGCTAAAAAGTCAATAATCGATACCTGAAACTTGAATTTTGCTACTTCTTACTGGCTATTACATCAACTTAGAAGCTTCATCTGTGTTCTACTATGGTGCTTTTAGTGTCTCCGCATACCGCAGCACGCGACATAGCTTTGCAGACAATAAATGTAACCGTTTCAGACAGAAGAGCGGCCAATGTGACGATCTGGCTTTAAGTCGATTCGATAATAAATGACGAAAGCGGACAGATTTCCTAGGTTTTTACTACATATGAAAACTTTTCACATTCTCCCGTGCAACGGGGCTGCTAGTCCTCCTTTGATGCAAAATCTTAAGTTCCTAGCTCATGTCCAAGGGACCAAAGAAGGGTAAAAAGTCAATAATCGATACCTAAAACTTGAATTTTGCTACTTCTTACTGGCTATTACATCAACTTAGAAGCTTCATCTGTGTTCTACTATGGTGCTTTTAGTGTCTCCGCATACCGCAGCACGCGACATAGCTTTGCAGACGATAAATGTAACCGTTTCAGACAGAAGTGCGGCCAGTGTGACGATCTCGCTTTAAGTCGATTCGATAACAAATAAGGAAAACGGACGGATTTCTCAGGTTTTTGCTACATATGAACACTTTTCACATTCTCCCGTGCAAAGCCGATGCTAGTCCTCCTTTCATGCAAAATCACAAGTTCCTAGCTCATCTCCAAGGCATCAAAGAAGGGTAAAAAGTCAATAATCGATACCTAAAACTTGAATTGTACTACTTCTTACTGGCTATTACATCAACTTAGAAGCTTAATCTGTGTTCTACTATGGTGCTTTTAGTGTCTCCGCATACCACAGCACGCGACATAGCTTTGCAGACGACAAGTACAACCGTTTCAGAGAGAAGAGCGGTCAATGTGACGATCTGGCTTTAAGTCGATTCGATAACAAATGACGAAAACGGACAGATTTCTCAGGTTTTAACTACTTATGAAAACTTTTCACATTCTCCCGTGCAACGCGGCTGCTAATCCTCCTTTCATGCAAAACCTTACGTTCCTAGCTCATGTATAAGGCAACAAAGACGGGTAGAAAGTCAATAATGGATACCTAAAACTTGAATTGTACTACTTCTTACTGGCTTCTACATCAATTTAGAAGCTTCGTCTGTGTTCTACTATGGTGTTTTTAGTGTCTCCGCATACCGCAGCACGCGACATAGCTTTGCAGACGAAAAATGCAACCATTTCAGAGAAAAGAGCGGCCAATGTGACGATCTGGCTTTAAGTCGATTCGATAACAAATGACGAAAACGGACGGATTTCTCAGGATTTTACTACATACGAACGCTTTTCATATTCTCCCGTGCAACGGGGCTGCTAGTCCTACTTTGATGCAAAGTCTTAAGTTCGTAGCTCATGTCGAAGGCACCAAAGAAGGGTAAAAAGTCAATAATCTATACCTAAAGCTTGAATTTTTCTACTTCTTACTGGCTATTACATCAACTTAGAAACTTCATCTGTGTTCTACTATGGTGCTTTTAGTGTCTCCGCATACCGCAGCACGCGACATAGCTTTGCAGACGATAAATGCAACCGTTTGCGACAGAAGTGCGGTCAGTGTGACGATCTGGCTTCAAGTCGATTTGATAACAAATGACCAAAACGGACAGATTTCTCAGGTTTTTAATACTTATGAAAACTTTTCACATTCTCCCGTGCACCGCGGCTGCTAGTCATCCTTTCATGCAAATCCTTAAGGTCCTAGATCATGTCCAAGGCACCAAAGATAGCTAAAAAGTCAATAATCGATACCTAAAACTTGAACTGTACTACTTCTAACTGGATATTACATCAACTTACAAGCTTCATCTGTGTTCCACTATGGTGCTTTTAGTGTCTCCGCATACCGCAGCACGCGACATTGCTTTGCAGACGATAAGTACAACCGTTTCAGCGAGAAGAGCGGCCAATGTGACGATCTGGCTTTAAGTCGATTCGATAACAAATGACGAAAACGTACGGATTTCTCAGGTTTTTACTACATATGAACACTTTTCACATTCTCCCGTGCAACTCGGCTGCTAGTCCTCTTTTCATGCAGAATCTTAAGGTCCTAGCTTATGTACAAGGCACCAAAGGCAGCTAAAAAGAAAATAATGGATACCTAAAACTTGAACTGTATTACTTCTTACTGGCTATTACATCAACTTAGAAGCTTCATCTGTGTTCTACTATGGTGCTTTTAGTGTCTCCGCATACCGCAGCTCGCGACATAGCTTTGCAGACGATATGTACTACCGTTGTAGAGAGAAGAGCGGCCAATGTGACGATCTGGCTTAAAGTCGATTCGATAACAAATAACGAAAACGGACGGATTTCTCAGGTTTTTACTACATATGAACACTTTCCACATTCTCCCGTGCAACGCGGCTGCTAATCCTCCTTTCATGCAAAATCTTAAGTTCCTAGCTCATGTCCAAGGCACCAAAGAAGGGTACAAAGTCAACAATCGATAACTAAAACTTGAATTGTACTACTTCTTACTGGCTATTACATCAACTTAGAAGCTTCATCTGTGTTCTACTATGGTACTTTTAGTGTCTCCGCATACCGTAGCACGCGACATAGCTTTTCAGACGATAAGTACAACCGTTTCAGCGAGAAGAGCGGCCAATGTGACGATCGGTCTTTAAGTCCATTCGATAACAAATGACGAAAACGGACGGATTTCTCAGGTTTTTACTACATATGAACACTTTTCACATTCTCCCGTGCAACTCGGCTGCTAATCCTCCTTTCATGCAGAATCTTAAGGTCCTAGCTTATGTCCAAGGCAGCAAAGAATGGTAAAAGTCAATAATCGATACCTAAAACTTGAATTGTACTACTTTTGAATGGCTATTACATCAACGTAGATGCTTCATCTGTCTTCTACTATGGTGCTTTTAGCGTCTCCGCATACCGCAGCATGCAACATTGCTTTGCAGACGATAAGTACAACCGTTTCAGAGAGAAGAGCGGCCAATGTGACGATCTGGCTTTAAGTCGAGTCGATAACAAATGACGAAAACGGACGGATTTCTCAGGGATTTTACTACATATGAACACTTTTCATAATCTCCCTTGCAACGCGGCTGCTAGTCCTCCTTTCATGCAAAATCTTAAGTTCTAAGCTCATGTCCAAGGCACCAAAGAAGGGTAAGAAGTCAATAATCGGTACCTAAAACTTGAATTTTACTACTTCTTACTGGCTATTACATCAACTTAGAAGCTTCATCTGTGGTCTACTATGGTGCTTTTAGTGTCTCCTCATACCGCAGCACGCGACATAGCTTTGCAGACGATAAATGTAACCGTTTCAGACAGAAGAGCGGCCAATGTGACGATCTGGCTTAAAGTCGAGTCAATGACAAATGACGAAAACGGACGGATTTCTCAGGGATTTTACTACATATGAACACTTTTCACAATCTCCCGTGCAACGGGGCTGCTAGTCCTCCTTTGATGCAAAATCGTAAGTTCCTAGCTCATGTCCAAGGCACCAAAGAAGGGTAAAAAGTCAATAATCGATACCTAAAACTTCAATTTTACTACTTCTTACTGGCTATTACATCAACTTAGAAGCTTCATCTGTGTTCTACTATCGTGCTTATAGTGTCTCCGCATACCACAGCACGCGACATAGCTTTGCAGACAATAAGTACAACCGTTTCAGAGAGAAGAGCGGCCAATGTGACGATCTGGCTTTAAGTCGATTCGATAACAAACGACGAAAACAGACGGATTTCTCAGGTTTTTTCTACATATGAACACTTTTCACATTCTCTCGTGCAACTCGGCTCCTGGTCCTCCTTTCATGCAGAACCTTAAGGTCCTAGCTCATGTCGAAGGCACCAAAGCCAGCTAAAAAGTCAATAATCGATACCTGAAACTTGAATTTTGCTACTTCTTACTGGCTATTACATCAACTTAGAAGCTTCATCTGTGTTCTACTATGGTGCTTTTAGTGTCTCCGCATACCGCAGCACGCGACATAGCTTTGCAGACAATAAATGTAACCGTTTCAGACAGAAGAGCGGCCAATGTGACGATCTGGCTTTAAGTCGATTCGATAATAAATGACGAAAGCGGACAGATTTCCTAGGTTTTTACTACATATGAAAACTTTTCACATTCTCCCGTGCAACGGGGCTGCTAGTCCTCCTTTGATGCAAAATCTTAAGTTCCTAGCTCATGTCCAAGGGACCAAAGAAGGGTAAAAAGTCAATAATCGATACCTAAAACTTGAATTTTGCTACTTCTTACTGGCTATTACATCAACTTAGAAGCTTCATCTGTGTTCTACTATGGTGCTTTTAGTGTCTCCGCATACCGCAGCACGCGACATAGCTTTGCAGACGATAAATGTAACCGTTTCAGACAGAAGTGCGGCCAGTGTGACGATCTCGCTTTAAGTCGATTCGATAACAAATAAGGAAAACGGACGGATTTCTCAGGTTTTTGCTACATATGAACACTTTTCACATTCTCCCGTGCAAAGCCGATGCTAGTCCTCCTTTCATGCAAAATCACAAGTTCCTAGCTCATCTCCAAGGCATCAAAGGAGGGTAAAAAGTCAATAATCGATACCTAAAACTTGAATTGTACTACTTCTTACTGGCTATTACATCAACTTAGAAGCTTAATCTGTGTTCTACTATGGTGCTTTTAGTGTCTCCGCATACCACAGCACGCGACATAGCTTTGCAGACGACAAGTACAACCGTTTCAGAGAGAAGAGCGGTCAATGTGACGATCTGGCTTTAAGTCGATTCGATAACAAATGACGAAAACGGACAGATTTCTCAGGTTTTAACTACTTATGAAAACTTTTCACATTCTCAAATGCAACGCGGCTGCTAATCCTCCTTTCATGCAAAATCATAAGTTCCTAGCTCATGTCCAAGGCACCAAAGCCATCTAAAAAGTCAATAATCGATACCTAAAACTTGAACTGTACTACTTCTTACTGGCTATTACATCAACTTAGAAGCTTCATCTGTGTTCTACTATGGTGCTTTTAGTGTTTCCGCATAACGCAGCGCGCGACATAGCTTTGCAGACGATAAGTACAATCGTTTCAGAGAGAAGAGCGGCCAATGTGACGATCCGGCTTTAAGTCGAGTCGATAACAAATGACGAAAACGGACGGATTTCTCAGGGATTTTAATACATATGAACACTTTTCATATTCTCCCTTGCAACGCGGCTGCTAGTCCTCCTTTCATGCAAAATCGTAAGTTCCCAGCTCATGTCCAAGGCACCAAAGAAGGGTAAGAAGTCAATAATCGATACCTAAAACTTGAATTTTACTACTTCTTACTGGCTATTACATCAACTTAGAAGATTCATCTGTGTTCTACTATGGTGCTTTTAGTGTCTCCGCATACTGCAGCACGCGACATAGCTTTGCAGACGATAAATGTAACCGTTTCAGACAGAAGTGCGGCCAGTGTGACGATCTGGCTTTTAGTCGATTCGATAACAAATAACGAAAACGGACGGATTTCTCAGGTTTTTGCTACATATGAACACTTTTCACATTCTCCCGTGCAACGCGGCTGCTACTCCTCCTTTCATGCAAGATCATAAGTTCCTAGCTCATGTCCAAGGCACCAAAGAAGGGTAAAAAGTCAATAATCGATACCTAAAACTTGAATAGTACTACTACTTACTGGCTATTACATCAACTTAGAAGCTTCATCTGTGTTCTACTACGGTGCTTTTAGTGTCTCCGCATTCCGCAGCACGCGATATAGCTTTGCAGACGACAAGTACAACCGTTTCAGAGAGAAGAGCGGCCAATGTGACGATCTGGCTTTAAGTCGATTCGATAACAAATGACGAAAACGGACAGATTTCTCATGTTTTTACTACTTATGAAAACTTTTCACATTCTCCCGTGCTACGCGGCTGCTGGTCCCCCTTTCATGCAAAACCTTAAGTTCCTAGCTCATGTCCCAGGCACCAAAGAAGGGTAAAAAGTCAAGAATGGATAACTAAAACTTGAATTGTACTACTTCTTACTGGCTATTACATCAACGTAGATGCTTCATCTGTCTTCTACTATGGTGCTTTTAGCGTCTCCGCATACCGCAGCATGCGACATTGCTTTGCAGACGATAAGTACAACCGTTTCAGAGAGAAGAGCGGCCAATGTGACGATCTGGCTTTAAGTCGAGTCGATAACAAATGACGAAAACGGACGGATTTCTCAGGGATTTTACTACATAAGAACACTTTTCACATTCTCCCGTGCAACGGGGCTGCTAGTGCTCCTTTGATGCAAAATCTTAAGTTCCTAGCTCATGTCCAAGGCACCAAAGAAGGGTAAAAAGTCAATAATCGATACCTAAAATTGCAATTTTACTACTTCTTACTGGCTATTACATCAACTTAGAAGCTTCATCTGTGTTCTACTATGGTGCTTTTAGTGTCTCCGCATACCGCAGCACGCGACATAGCTTTGCAGACGATAAATGTAACCGTTTCAGACAGAAGTGCGGCCAGTGTGACGATCTGGCTTTAAGTCGATTCGATAACAAATAACTAAAACGGACGGATTTCTCAGGTTTTTGCTACATATGAACAATTTTCACATTCTCCCGTGCAACGCGGCTGGTACTCCTCCTTTCATGCAAAATCATAAGTTCCTAGCTCATGTCCAAGGCACCAAAGAAGGGAAAAAGTCAATAATCGATACCTAAAACTTGAATAGTACTACTACTTAGTGGCTATTACATCAACTTACAAGCTTCATCTGTGTTCTACTATGGTGCTTTTAGTGTCTCCTCATACCGCAGCACGCGATATAGCTTTGCAGACGACAAGTACAACCGTTTCAGAGAGAAGAGCGGCCAATGTGACGATCTGGCTTTAAGTCGATTCGATAACAAATGACGAAAACGGACAGATTTCTCATGTTTTTACTACTTATGAAAACTTTTCACATTCTCAAGTGTAACGCGGCTGCTAATCCTCCTTTCATGCAAAATCATAAGTTCCTAGCTCATGTCCAAGGCACCAAAGCCATTTAAAAGTCAATAATCGATACCTAAAACTTGAACTGTACTACTTCTTACAGGCTATTACATCAACTTAGAAGCTTCATCTGTGTTCTACTATGGTGCTTTTAGTGTTTCCGCATAACGCAGCACGCGACATAGCTTTGCAGACGATAAGTACAACCGTTTCTGAGAGAAGAGCGGCCAATGTGACGATCTGGCTTTAAGTCGATTCGATATCAAATGACGAAAACGGACAGATTTCTCAGGTTTTTACTACATATGAAAACTTTTCACATTCTCCCGTGCAACGCGGCTGCTATTCCTCCTTTGATGCAAAATCTTAAGTTCCTAGCTCATGTCGAAGGCACCAAAGAAGGGTAAAAAGTCAATAATCGATACCTAAAGCTTGAATTTTTCTACTTCTTACTGGCTATTACATCAACTTAGAAGCTTCATCTGTGTTCTACTATCGTGCTTTTAGTGTCTCCGCATACCGCAGCACGCGACATAGCTTTGCAGACGATAAATGTAACCATTTCAGACAGAAGTGCGGCCAGTGTGACGATCTGGCATTAAGTCGATTCGATAACACATGACGAAAACGGACGGATTTCTCAGGTTTTTACTACATACGAACGCCTTTCACATTCTCCCGTGCAACGCGGCTGCTAGTCCTCCTTTCATGCAATATCATAAGTTCCTAGCTCAAGTCCAAGGCACCAAAGAAGGGTAAAAAGTCAATAACCTATACCAAAAACTTGAATTGTACTACTTCTTACTGGCTATTACATCAACTTAGAAGCTTCATCTGTGTTCTACTATGGTGCTTTTAGTGTCTCCGCATACCGCAGCACGCGACATAGCTTTGCAGACGATAAATGTAACCGTTTCAGACAGAAGTACGGCCAGTGTGACGATCTGGCTTTAAGTCGATTCGATAACAAATGACGAAAACGGACGGATTTCTCAGGTTTTTGCTACATATGAACACTTTTCACATTCTCCCGTGCAACGCGGCTGCTAGTCCTCCTTTCATGCAATATCATAAGTTCCTAGCTCAAGTCCAAGGCACCAAAGGAGGGTAAAAAGTCAATAACCTATACCAAAAACTTGAATTGTACTACTTCTTACTGGCTATTACATCAACTTAGAAGCTTCATCTGTGTTCTACTATGGTGCTTTTAGTGTCTCCGCATACCGCAGCACGCGACATAGCTTTGCAGACGATAAATGTAACCGTTTCAGACAGAAGTACGGCCAGTGTGACGATCAGGCTTTAAGTCGATTCAATAACAAATGACGAAAACGGACGGATTTCTCAGGTTTTTGCTACATATGAACACTTTTCACATTCTCCCGTGCAACGCGGCTGCTAGTCCTCCTTTCATGCAAAATCATAAGTTCCTAGCTCATGTCCAAGGCACCAAAGCCATCTAAAAAGTCAATAATCGATACCTAAAACTTGAACTGTACTACTTCTTACTGGCTATTACATCAACTTCGAAGCTTCATCTGTGTTCTACTATGGTGCTTTTAGTGTCTCCGCATACCGCAGCACGCGACATAGCTTTGCAGACGATAAATGTAACCGGTTCAGACAGAAGTGCGGCCAGTGTGACGATCTGGCTTTAAGTCGATTCGATAACAAATAACTAAAACGGACAGATTTCTCAGGTTTTTGCTACATATGAACACTTTTCACATTCTCCCGTGCAACGCGGCTGCTACTCCTCCTTTCATGCAAAATCATAAGTTCCTAGCTCATGTCCAAGGCACCAAAGAAGGGTAAAAAGTCAATAATCGATACCTAAAGCTTGAATTTTTCTACTTCTTACTGGCTATTACATCAACTTAGAAGCTTCATCTGTGTTCTACTATCGTGCTTTTAGTGTCTCCGCATACCGCAGCACGCGACATAGCTTTGCAGACGATAAATGTAACCGTTTCAGACAGAAGTGCGGCCAGTGTGACGATCTGGCATTAAGTCGATTTGATAACACATGACGAAAACGGACGGATTTCTCAGGTTTTTACTACATACGAACGCTTTTCACATTCTCCCGTGCAACGCGGCTGCTAGTCCTCCTTTCATGCAATATCATAAGTTCCTAGCTCATGTCCAAGGCACCAAAGAAGGGTAAAAAGTCTATAATCGCTACCTAAATCTTGAATTGTACTACTTCTTACTGGGTATTACATCAACTTAGAAGCTTCATCTGTGTTCTACTATGGTGCTTTTAGTGTTTCCGCATAACGCAGCACGCGACATAGTCTTGCAGACGATAAGTACATCCGTTTCAGTGACAAGAGCGGCCAATGTGACGATCTGGCTTTAAGTCGATTCGATAACAAATGACGAAAACGGACGGGTTTCTCAGGTTTTTACTACTTATGAAAACTTTTCACATTCTCCCGTGCAACGCGGCTGCTGGTCCTCCTTTCATGCAAAACCTTAAGTTCCTAGCTCATGTCCAAGGCACCAAAGAAGGGTAAAAAGTCAAGAATGGATACCTAAAACTTGAATTGTACTACTTCTTACTGGCTATTACATCAACGTAGATGCTTCATCTGTCTTCTACTATGGTGCTTTTAGCGTCTCCGCATACCGCAGCATGCGACATTGCTTTGCAGACGATAAGTACAACCGTTTCAGAGAGAAGAGCGGCCAATGTGACGATCTGGCTTTAAGTCGAGTCGATAACAAATGACGAAAATGGACGGATTTCTCAGGGATTTTACTACATATGAACAGTTTTCACATTCTCCCGTGCAACGGGGCTGCTAGTCCTCCTTTGATGCAAAATCTTAAGTTCCTAGCTCATGTCCAAGGCACCAAAGAAGGGAAAAAGTCAATAATCGATACCTAAAATTTCAATTTTACTACTTCTTACTGGCTATTACATCAACTTAGAAGCTTCATCTGTGTTCTACTATGGTGCTTTTGGTGTCTCCGCATACCGCAGCACGCGACATAGCTTTGCAGACGATAAATGTAACCGTTTCAGACAGAAGTGCGGCCAGTGTGACGATCTGGCTTTAAGTCGATTCGATAACAAATAACTAAAACGGACGGATTTCTCAGGTTTTTGCTACATATGAACAATTTTCACATTCTCCCATGCAACGCGGCTGCTACTCCTCCTTTCATGCAAAATCATAAGTTCCTAGCTCATGTCCAAGGCACCAAAGAAGGGAAAAAGTCAATAATCGATACCTAAAACTTGAATAGTACTACTACTTAGTGGCTATTACATCAACTTAGAAGCTTCATCTGTGTTCTACTATGGTGCTTTTAGTGTCTCCTCATACCGCAGCACGCGATATAGCTTTGCAGACGACAAGTACAACCGTTTCAGAGAGAAGAGCGGCCAATGTGACGATCTGGCTTTAAGTCGATTCGATAACAAATGACGAAAACGGACAGATTTCTCATGTTTTTACTACTTATGAAAACTTTTCACATTCTCAAGTGTAACGCGGCTGCTAATCCTCCTTTCATGCAAAATCATAAGTTCCTAGCTCATGTCCAAGGCACCAAAGCCATTTAAAAGTCAATAATCGATACCTAAAACTTGAACTGTACTACTTCTTACTGGCTATTACATCAACTTCGAAGCTTCATCTGTGTTCTACTATGGTGCTTTTAGTGTCTCCGCATACCGCAGCACGCGACATAGCTTTGCAGACGATAAATGTAACCGGTTCAGACAGAAGTGCGGCCAGTGTGACGATCTGGCTTTAAGTCGATTCGATAACAAATAACTAAAACGGACGGATTTCTCAGGTTTTTGCTACATATGAACACTTTTCACATTCTCCCGTGCAACGCGGCTGCTACTCCTCCTTTCATGCAAAATCATAAGTTCCTAGCTCATGTCCAAGGCACCAAAGAAGGGTAAAAAGTCAATAATCGATACCTAAAGCTTGAATTTTTCTACTTCTTACTGGCTATTACATCAACTTAGAAGCTTCATCTGTGTTCTACTATCGTGCTTTTAGTGTCTCCGCATACCGCAGCACGCGACATAGCTTTGCAGACGATAAATGTAACCGTTTCAGACAGAAGTGTGGCCAGTGTGACGATCTGGCATTAAGTCGATTTGATAACACATGACGAAAACGGACGGATTTCTCAGGTTTTTACTACATACGAACGCTTTTCACATTCTCCCGTGCAACGCGGCTGCTAGTCCTCCTTTCATGCAATATCATAAGTTCCTAGCTCAAGTCCAAGGCACCAAAGAAGGATAAAATGTCAATAACCTATACCTAAAACTTGAATTGTACTACTTCTTACTGGCTATTACATCAACTTAGAAGCTTCATCTGTGTTCTACTATGGTGCTTTTAGTGTCTCCGCATACCGCAGCACGCGACATAGCTTTGCAGACGATAAATGTAACCGTTTCAGACAGAAGTGCGGCCAGTGTGACGATCTGGCATTAAGTTGATTCGATAACACATGACGAAAACGGACGGATTTCTCAGGTTTTTACTACATACGAACGCTTTTCACATTCTCCCGTGCAACGCGGCTGCTAGTCCTCCTTTCATGCAATATCATAAGTTCCTAGCTCAAGTCCAAGGCACCAAAGAAGGTTAAAAAGTCATTAACCTATACCTAAAACTTGAATTGTACTACTTCTTACTGGCTATTACATCAACTTAGAAGCTTCATCTGTGTTCTACTATGGTGCTTTTAGTGTTTCCGCATAACGCAGCACGCGACATAGTCTTGCAGACGATAAGTACATCCGTTTCAGTGACAAGAGCGGCCAATGTGACGATCTGGCTTTAAGTCGATTCGATAACAAATGACGAAAACGGACGGGTTTCTCAGGTTTTTACTACTTATGAAAACTTTTCACATTCTCCCGTGCAACGCGGCTGCTGGTCCTCCTTTCATGCAAAACCTTAAGTTCCTAGCTCATGTCCAAGGCACCAAAGAAGGGTAAAAAGTCAAGAATGGATACCTAAAACTTGAATTGTACTACTTCTTACTGGCTATTACATCAACGTAGATGCTTCATCTGTCTTCTACTATGGTGCTTTTAGCGTCTCCGCATACCGCAGCATGCGACATTGCTTTGCAGACGATAAGTACAACCGTTTCAGAGAGAAGAGCGGCCAATGTGACGATCTGGCTTTAAGTCGAGTCGATAACAAATGACGAAAATGGACGGATTTCTCAGGGATTTTACTACATATGAACAGTTTTCACATTCTCCCGTGCAACGGGGCTGCTAGTCCTCCTTTGATGCAAAATCTTAAGTTCCTAGCTCATGTCCAAGGCACCAAAGAAGGGAAAAAGTCAATAATCGATACCTAAAATTTCAATTTTACTACTTCTTACTGGCTATTACATCAACTTAGAAGCTTCATCTGTGTTCTACTATGGTGCTTTTAGTGTCTCCGCATACCGCAGCACGCGACATAGCTTTGCAGACGATAAATGTAACCGTTTCAGACAGAAGTGCGGCCAGTGTGACGATCTGGCTTTAAGTCGATTCGATAACAAATAACTAAAACGGACGGATTTCTCAGGTTTTTGCTACATATGAACAATTTTCACATTCTCCCGTGCAACGCGGCTGCTACTCCTCCTTTCATGCAAAATCATAAGTTCCTAGCTCATGTCCAAGGCACCAAAGAAGGGAAAAAGTCAACAATCGATACCTAAAACTTGAATAGTACTACTACTTAGTGGCTATTACATCAACTTAGAAGCTTCATCTGTGTTCTACTATGGTGCTTTTAGTGTCTCCTCATACCGCAGCACGCGATATAGCTTTGCAGACGACAAGTACAACCGTTTCAGAGAGAAGAGCGGCCAATGTGACGATCTGGCTTTAAGTCGATTCGATAACAAATGACGAAAGCGGACAGATTTCTCATGTTTTTACTACTTATGAAAACTTTTCACATTCTCAAGTGTAACGCGGCTGCTAATCCTCCTTTCATGCAAAATCATAAGTTCCTAGCTCATGTCCAAGGCACCAAAGCCATTTAAAAGTCAATAATCGATACCTAAAACTTGAACTGTACTACTTCTTACTGGCTATTACATCAACTTAGAAGCTTCATCTGTGTTCTACTATGGTGCTTTTAGTGTTTCCGCATAACGCAGCACGCGACATAGCTTTGCAGACGATAAGTACAACCGTTTCTGAGAGAAGAGCGGCCAATGTGACGATCTGGCTTTAAGTCGATTCGATATCAAATGACGAAAACGGACAGATTTCTCAGGTTTTTACTACATATGAAAACTTTTCACATTCTCCCGTGCAACGCGGCTGCTATTCCTCCTTTGATGCAAAATCTTAAGTTCCTAGCTCATGTCGAAGGCACCAAAGAAGGGTAAAAAGTCAATAATCGATACCTAAAGCTTGAATTTTTCTACTTCTTACTGGCTATTACATCAACTTAGAAGCTTCATCTGTGTTCTACTATCGTGCTTTTAGTGTCTCCGCATACCGCAGCACGCGACATAGCTTTGCAGACGATAAATGTAACCATTTCAGACAGAAGTGCGGCCAGTGTGACGATCTGGCATTAAGTCGATTCGATAACACATGACGAAAACGGACGGATTTCTCAGGTTTTTACTACATACGAACGCCTTTCACATTCTCCCGTGCAACGCGGCTGCTAGTCCTCCTTTCATGCAATATCTTAAGTTCCTAGCTCAAGTCCAAGGCACCAAAGAAGGGTAAAAAGTCAATAACCTATACCAAAAACTTGAATTGTACTACTTCTTACTGGCTATTACATCAACTTAGAAGCTTCATCTGTGTTCTACTATGGTGCTTTTAGTGTCTCCGCATACCGCAGCACGCGACATAGCTTTGCAGACGATAAATGTAACCGTTTCAGACAGAAGTACGGCCAGTGTGACGATCTGGCTTTAAGTCGATTCGATAACAAATGACGAAAACGGACGGATTTCTCAGGTTTTTGCTACATATGAACACTTTTCACATTCTCCCGTGCAACGCGGCTGCTAGTCCTCCTTTCATGCAATATCATAAGTTCCTAGCTCAAGTCCAAGGCACCAAAGGAGGGTAAAAAGTCAATAACCTATACCAAAAACTTGAATTGTACTACTTCTTACTGGCTATTACATCAACTTAGAAGCTTCATCTGTGTTCTACTATGGTGCTTTTAGTGTCTCCGCATACCGCAGCACGCGACATAGCTTTGCAGACGATAAATGTAACCGTTTCAGACAGAAGTACGGCCAGTGTGACGATCTGGCTTTAAGTCGATTCGATAACAAATGACGAAAACGGACGGATTTCTCAGGTTTTTGCTACATATGAACACTTTTCACATTCTCCCGTGCAACGCGGCTGCTAGTCCTCCTTTCATGCAAAATCATAAGTTCCTAGCTCATGTCCAAGGCACCAAAGCCATCTAAAAAGTCAATAATCGATACCTAAAACTTGAACTGTACTACTTCTTACTGGCTATTACATCAACTTCGAAGCTTCATCTGTGTTCTACTATGGTGCTTTTAGTGTTTCCGCATAACGCAGCACGCGACATAGCTTTGCAGACGATAAGTACAACCGTTTCAGAAAGAAGAGCGGCCAATGTGACGATCTGGCTTTAAGTCGATTCGATAACAAATGACGAAAACGGACGGGTTTCTCAGGTTTTTACTACTTATGAAAACATTTCACATTCTCCCGTGCAACGCGGCTGCTGGTCCTCCTTTCATGCAAAACCTTAAGTTCCTAGCTCATGTCCAAGGCACCAAAGAAGGGTAAAAAGTCAATAATGGATACCTAAAACTTGAATTGTACTACTTCTTACTTTCTATTACATCAATTTGGAAGCTTCATCTGTGTTCTACTATGGTGCTTTTAGTGCCTCCGCATACCGCAGCACGCGACATAGCTTTGCAGACGAAAAATACAACCATTTCAGAAAGACGAGCGGCCAATGTGACGATCTGGCTTTAAGTCGATTCGATAACAAATGACGAAAACGGACAGATTTCTCAGGTTTTTACTACATATGAAGACTTTTCACATTCTCCCGTGCAACGCGGCTGCTAGTCCTCCTTTCATGCAATATCATAAGTTCCAAGCTCAAGTCCAAGGCACCAAAGAAGGGTAAAAAGTCAATAACCTATACCTAAAACTTGAATTGTACTAATTCTTACTGGCTATTACATCAACTTAGAAGCTTCATCTGTGTTCTAACATGGTGCTTTTAGTGTCTCCGCATACCGCAGCACGCGACATAGCTTTGCAGACGATAAATGTAACCGTTTCAGACAGAAGTACGGCCAGTGTGACGATCTGGCTTTAAGTCGATTCGATAACAAATGAAGAAAACGGACGGATTTCTCAGGTTTTTGCTACATATGAACACTTTTCACATTCTCCCGTGCAACGCGGCTGCTAGTCCTCCTTTCATGCAAAATCATAAGTTCCTAGCTCAAGTCCAAGGCACCAAAGAAGGGTAAAAAGTCAAGAATGGATACCTAAAACTTGACTTGTACTACTTCTTACTGGCTATTACATCAACTTAGAAGCTTCATCTGTGTTCTACTATGGTGCTTTTAGTGTCTCCGCATACCGCAGCACGCGACATAGCTTTGCAGACGATAAATGTAACCGTTTCAGACAGAAGTACGGCCAGTGTGACGATCTGGCTTTAAGTCGATTCGATAACAAATGACGAAAACGGACGGATTTCTCAGGTTTTTGCTACATATGAACACTTTTCACATTCTCCCCTGCAACGCGGCTGCTAGTCCTCCTTTCATGCAAAATCATACGTTCCTAGCTCATGTCCAAGGCACCAAAGAAGGGTAAAAAGTCAATAATCATTACCTAAAGCTTGAATTTTTCTACTTCTTACTGGCTATTACATCAACTTAGAAGCTTCATCTGTGTTCTACTATGGTGGTTTTAGTGTCTCCGCATACCGCAGCACGCGACATAGCTTTGCAGACGATAAATGTAACCGTTTCAGACAGAAGTGCGGCCAGTGTGACGATCTGGCATTAAGTTGATTCGATAACACATGACGAAAACGGACGGATTTCTCAGGTTTTTACTACATACGAACGCTTTTCACATTCTCCCGTGCAACGCGGCTGCTAGTCCTCCTTTCATGCAATATCATAAGTTCCTAGCTCAAGTCCAAGGCACCAAAGAAGGTTAAAAAGTCAATAACCTATACCTAAAACTTGAATTGTACTACTTCTTACTGGCTATTACATCAACTTAGAAGCTTCATCTGTGTTCTACTATGGTGCTTTTAGTGTTTCCGCATAACGCAGCACGCGACATAGCCTTGCAGACGATAAGTACATCCGTTTCAGTGACAAGAGCGGCCAATGTGACGATCTGGCTTTAAGTCGATTCGATAACAAATGACGAAAACGGACGGGTTTCTCAGGTTTTTACTACTTATGAAAACTTTTCACATTCTCCCGTGCAACGCGGCTGCTGGTCCTCCTTTCATGCAAAACCTTAAGTTCCTAGCTCATGTCCAAGGCACCAAAGAAGGGTAAAAAGTCAAGAATGGATACCTAAAACTTGAATTGTACTACTTCTTACTGGCTATTACATCAACGTAGATGCTTCATCTGTCTTCTACTATGGTGCTTTTAGCGTCTCCGCATACCGCAGCATGCGACATTGCTTTGCAGACGATAAGTACAACCGTTTCAGAGAGAAGAGCGGCCAATGTGACGATCTGGCTTTAAGTCGAGTCGATAACAAATGACGAAAATGGACGGATTTCTCAGGGATTTTACTACATATGAACAGTTTTCACATTCTCCCGTGCAACGGGGCTGCTAGTCCTCCTTTGATGCAAAATCTTAAGTTCCTAGCTCATGTCCAAGGCACCAAAGAAGGGTAAAAAGTCAATAATCGATACCTAAAACATCAATTTTACTACATCTTACTGGCTATTACAACAACTTAGAAGCTTCATCTGTGTTCTACTATGGTGCTTTTAGTGTCTCCGCATACCGCAGCACGCGACATAGCTTTGCAGACGATAAATGTAACCGGTTCAGACAGAAGTGCGGCCAGTGTGACGACCTGGCATTAAGTCGATTCGATAACAAATGACGAAAACGGACAGATTTCTCATGTTTTTACTACTTATGAAAACTTTTCACATTCTCCCGTGCAACGCGGCTGCTAATCCTCCTTTCATGCAAAACCTTAAGTTCCTAGCTCATGTATAAGGCAACAATGAAGGGTAAAAAGTCAATAATGGATACCTAAAACTTGAATTGTACTACTTCTTACTGGCTATTACATCAATTTGGAAGCTTCATCTGTGTTCTACTATGGTGCTTTTAGTGCCTCCGCATACCGCAGCACGCGACATAGCTTTGCAGACGAAAAATACAACCATTTCAGAAAGACGAGCGGCCAATGTGACGATCTGGCTTTAAGTGGATTCGATAACAAATGACGAAAACGGACAGATTTCTCAGGTTTTTACTACATATGAAGACTTTTCACATTCTCCCGTGCAACGCGGCTGCTAGTCCACCTTTCATGCAATATCATAAGTTCCTAGCTCAAGTCCAAGGCACCAAAGAAGGGTAAAAAGTCAATAACCTATACCTAAAACTTGAATTGTACTAATTCTTACTGGCTATTACATCAACTTAGAAGCTTCATCTGTGTTCTAACATGGTGCTTTTAGTGTCTCCGCATACCGCAGCACGCGACATAGCTTTGCAGACGATAAATGTAACCGTGTCAGACAGAAGTACGGCCAGTGTGACGATCTGGCTTTAAGTCGATTCGATAACAAATGACGAAAACGGACGGATTTCTCAGGTTTTTGCTACATATGAACACTTTTCACATTCTCCCGTGCAACGCGGCTGCTAGTCCTCCTTTCATGCAAAATCATAAGTTCCTAGCTCAAGTCCAAGGCACCAAAGAAGGGTAAAAAGTCAATAACCTATACCTAAAACTTGAATTGTACTACTTCTTACTGGCTATTACATCAACTTAGAAGCTTCATCTGTGTTCTACTATGGTGCTTTTAGTGTCTCCGCATAACGCAGCACGCGACATAGCTTTGCAGACGATAAGTACAACCGTTTCAGAGAGAAGAGCGGCCAATGTGACGATCTGGCTTTAAGTCGATTCGATAACAAATAACGAAAACGGATGGATTTCTCAGTTTTTTACTACATACGATCACTTTTCACATTCTCCAGTTCAACGCGGATGCTAGTCCTCCTTTCATGAAAAATCATAAGTTCCTAGCTCATGTCCAAGGCACCAAAGAAGGGTAAAAAGTCAATAATCGATACCTAAAACTTGAATTGTACTGCTTCTTACTGGCTATTACATCGACTTAGAAGCTTCATCTGTGTTCTACTATAGTGCTTTTAGTGTCTCCGCATACCGCAGCACGCGAGATAGCTTTGCAGACGATAAGTACAACCGTTGTAGAGAGAAGAGCGGCCAATGTGACGATCTGGCTTTAAGTCGATTCGATAACAAATGACGAAAACGGACGGATTTCTCAGGTTTTTACTACATATGAACACTTTCCACATTCTCCCGTGCAACGCGGCTGCTAATCCTCCTTTCATGCATAATCTTAAGTTCCTAGCTCATGTCCAAGGCACCAAAGAATGGTAAAAAGTCAATAATCGATACCTAAAACTTGAATTGTACTACTTCTTACTGGCTATTACGTCAACTTAGAAGCTTCATCTGTGTTCTACTATGGTGCTTTTAGTGTCCCCGCATAACGCAGCACGCGACATAGCTTTGCAGACGATAAGTACAACCGTTTCAGAGAGAAGAGCGGCCAATGTGACGGTCTGGCTTTAAGTCGATTCGATAACAAATGACGAAAACGGACGGATTTCTCAGGTTTTTACTACTTATGAAAACTTTTCACATTCTCCCGTGCAACGCGGCTGCTGGTCCTCCTTTCATGCAAAACCTTAAGTTCCTAGCTCATGTCCAAGGCACCAAAGAAGTGTAAAAAGTCAATAATCGATACCTAAAACTTGAATTGTACTGCTTCTTACTGGCTATTACATCGACTTAGAAGCTTCATCTGTGTTCTACTATGGTGCTTTTAGTGTCTCCGCATACCGCAGCACGCGACATAGCTTTGCAGACGATAAGTACAACCGTTTCAGAGAGAAGAGCGGCCAATGTGACGATCGGGCTTTAAGTCGATTCGATAACAAATGACGAAAACCGACGGATTTCTCAGGTTTTTACTACACATGAACACTTTCCAAATTCTCCCGTGCAACGCGGCTGCTAATCCTCCTTTCATGCAAAATCTTAAGTTCCTAGCTCATGTCCAAGGCACCAAAGAAGGGTAAAAAGTCAATAGCCGATACCTAAAACTTGAATTGTACTTCTTCTTACTGGCTATTACATCAAATTAGAAGCTTCATCTGTGTTCTACTATGGTGCTTTTAGTGTCTCCGCATGTAGCAGCTGCGACATAGCATTGCAACGATAAATGTAACCGTTTCAGAGGGAAGAGCGGCCAATGTGACGATCTGGCTTTAAGTCGATTCGATAACAAAAGACAAAAAGGGACGGTTTTTTCAGGTTTTTACTACATATGAACACTTTTCACGTTCTCCCGTGCAACTCGTCTGCTGGTCCTCCTTTCATGCAGAATCTTAAGGTCCTAGCTCATGTCAAAACACCAAAGCAAGCTTAAAGGTCAATAATCCATGCCTAAAACTTGAAATGTACTACTTCATACTGGCTATTACATCAACTTAGAAGCTTCATCTGTGTTCTACTATGGTGCTTTTAGTGTTTCCGCTTACCGCAGCACGCGACATAGCTTTGCAGACGATAAATGTAACTGTTTCAGACAGAAGTGCGGCCAATGTGACGATCTGGCTTTAAGTCGATTCGATAACAAATGACGAAACCGGACGGGTTTCTCAGGTTTTTACTACATATGAACACTTTTCACATACTCCTGTGATACAGGGCTACTAGTCCTCATTTCATGCAAAATCTTAAGTTCCTAGCTCATGTCCAAGGCACCAAAGAAGGGTAAACAGTCAATAATCGATAAATATAACTTGAATTGTACTACGTCTTACTGGCTATTACATCAACTTAGAAGCTTCATCCATGTTCTACTATGGTGGTTTTTGGTATCTCCACATACCGCAGCACGCGACATAGCTTTGCAGACGATAATTACAACCGTTGTAGAGAGAAGAGTGGCGAATGTGACGATTTGGCTTTAAGTCGATTCGATAACAAATGACGAAAATGACGGATTTCTCAGGCGTTTAGTACATATGAACACTTTTCACATTCTCCCGTGCACCTCGGCTGCTAGTCCTCCTTTCATGCAGAATCTTAAGTTCCTAGCTCATGTCCAAGCCACCAAAGCCAGCTTAATAGTCAATAATCCTTACCTAAATCTTGAATTGTACTACTTTTTTCTGGGTATTACATCAACTTAGAAGCTTCATCTGTGTTCTACTATGGTGCTTTTAGTGTTTCCGCATACCGCAGCACGCGACATAGCTTTGCAGACGATAAACGTAACTGTTTCAGACAGAAGTGCGGCCAATGTGTCGATCTGGCTTTAAGTAGATTCGATAACAAAAGACGAAAACGGACGTATTTATCAGGTTTTTACTACATATGAACACTATTCATATTCTCCCGTGCAACAGGGCTACTAGTCCACATTTGATGCAAAATCTTAAGTTCCTAGCTCATGTCCAAGACACCAAAGATTGGTAAACAGTCAATAATCGATAAATAAAACTTGAATTGTACTACTTCTTACTGGATATTACATCAACTTAGAAGCTTCATCCGTGTTCTACTATGGTGATTTTAGTGTCCCCGCATACCGCAGCACGCGACATAGCTTTGCAGACGATAATTACAAACTTTGTAGAGAGAAGAGCGGCCAATGTGACGATCTGGCTTTAAGTCGATTCGATAACAAATGACGAAAACGGACGGATTTCTCAGGCTTTTTGTACATATGAACACTTTTCACATTCTCCCGTGCAACTCGGCTACTAGTCCTCCTTTCATGCAGAATCTTAAGGTCCTAGCTCATGTCCAAGCCACCAAAGCCAGGTTAAAAGTCAATAATCGATACCTAAAACTTGAATTGTGCTACTTTTTACTGGGTATTACATGAACGTAGAAGCTTCATCTGTGTTCTACTATGGTGCTTTTAGTGTCTGCGCATAACGCAGCACGCGACATAGCTTTGCAGATGATAAGTACAACCGTTTCAGAGAGAAAAGCAGTCATTGTGACGATCTGGCTTTAAGTCGATTCGATAACAAATGACGAAAACGGACGGATGTCTCAGGTTTTTGCTACATACGAACACTTTCCACATTCTCCCGTGCAACGCGGCTGCTACAACCGTTTCAGAGAGAAAAGCAGTCATTGTGACGATCTGGCTTTAAGTCGATTCGATAACAAATGACGAAAACGGACGGATGTCTCAGGTTTTTGCTACATATGAACACTTTCCACATTCTCCCGTGCAACGCGGCTGCTACTCCTCCTTCATGCAAAATCTTAAGTTCCTAGCTCATGTCCAAGGCACCAAAGAACGGTAAAAAGTCAATAATCGATACCTAAAACTTGAATTTTACTACTTCTTACTGTCTATTACATCAACTTAGAACCTTCATATGTGTTCTACTATGGTTCTTTTAGTGTCTCCGCATCCCGCAGCATTCGACATAGCTTTGCAGACGATAAATGTAACCGTTTCAGTCAGAAGTGCGGTCAGTGTGACGATCTGGCTTTAAGTCGATTCGATAACAAATGACGAAAACGGACGGATTTCTCAGGTTTTTAGTACATATGAACACTTTTCACATTCTCCCGTGCAGCGCGGTTGCTAGTCCTGCTTTCATGCAAAGTCTTAAGTACTTAGCTCATGTCCAAGGCACCAAAGAAGGGTACATAGTCAACAATCGATAACTAAACCTTGATTTGTACTACTTCTTACTGGCTATTACATCAACTTAGAAGCTTCATCTGTGTTCTACCATGGTGCATTTAGTGTCTCCGCATATAGCAGCACGCGACATAGCTTTGCCGACGACAAGTACAACCGTTTCAGAGAAAAGAATGGCCAATGTGACGATCTGCCTTTAAGTCGATTCGATAACAAATGACGAAAACGGCCGGATTTCTCAGGCTTTTTGTACATATGAACACTTTTCACATTCTTCCGTGCAACAGGGCTACTAGTCCTCATTTCATGCAAAATCTTAAGTTCCTAGCTTATGTCCAAGGCCCTAAAGAAGGGTAAACAGTCAATAATCGATAAATAAAACTTGAATTGCACTACTTCTTACTGGCTATAACATCAACTTAGAAGTTTCATCTGTGTTCTACTATGGTGCTTTTAGTGTCTCCGCATGCCGCAGCACGCGACATAGCATTGCAGACGATAATTACAACCGTTTCAGAGAGAAGAGCGGCCAATGTGACGATCTGGCTTTAAGTAGATTCGATAACAAATGACGAAAACGGACGGATTTCTCAGGTTTTTACTACATATGAACACTTTTCACATTCTCCCGTGCAACAGGGCTACTAGTCCACATTTCATGCAAAATCGTAAGTTCCTAGCTCATGTCCAAGTCACCAAAGATTGGTAAACAGTCAATAATCGATCAATAAAACTTGAATTGTACTACTTCTTACTGGCTATTACATCAACTTAGAAGCTTCATCCGTGTTCTACTATGGTGCTTTTAGTGGCTCCGCATACCGCAGCACGCGACATAGCTTTGCAGACGATAATTACAACCTTTGTAGAGAGAAGAGCGGCCAATGTGACGATCTGGCTTTAAGTCGATTCGATAACAAATGACGAAAACGGCCGGATTTCTCAGGCTTTTTGTACATATGAACACTTTTCACATTCTTCCGTGCAACAGGGCTACTAGTCCTCATTTCATGCAAAATCTTAAGTTCCTAGCTCATGTCCAAGGCCCTAAAGAAGGGTAAACAGTCAATAATCGATAAATAAAACTTGAATTGCACTACTTCTTACTGGCTATAACATCAACTTAGAAATTTCATCTGTGTTCTACTATGGTGCTTTTAGTGTCTCCGCATGCCGCAGCACGCGACATAGCATTGCAGACGATAATTACAACCGTTTCAGAGAGAAGAGCGGCCAATGTGACGATCTGGCTTTAAGTCGATTCGTTAACAAATGACGAAAACGGACGGATTTCTCAGGTTTTTACCACATATGAACACTTTCCAAATTCTCCCGAGTAACGCGGCTGCTAGTCCTCCTTACATGCAAAATCTTAAGGTCCTAGCTCATGTCCAAGGCACCAAAGAAGGGTAAAAAGTCAATAGCCGATTCCTAAAACTTGAATTGTACTTCTTCTTACTGGTTATTACATCAACTTAGATGCTTCATCTGTGTTCTACTATGGTGCTTTTAGTGTCTCCGCATATAGCAGCACGCGACATACCATTGCACACGATAAATGTAACCGTTTCAGAGCGAAGAGCGGCCAATGTGACGATCTGGCTTTAAGTCGATTCGATAACAAATGACAAAAACTGACGGATTTCTCAGGTTTTTAGTACATATGAACACTTTTTACGTTCTCCCGTGCAACTCGGCTGCTAGTCCTCCTTTCATGCAGAATCTTAAGGTCCTAGCTCATGTCCAAGGCACCAAAGCCAGCTTAAAGGTCAATAATCCATGCCTAATACTTGAATTGTACTACTTCTTACTGGCTATTACATCAACTTAGAAGCTTCATCTGTGTTCTACTATGGTGCTTTTAGTGTTTCCGCATACCGCAGCACGCGACATAGCTTTGCAGACGACAAATGTAACTGTTTCAGACGGAAGTGCGGCCAATGTGACGATCTGGCTTTAAGTAGATTCGATAACAAATGACGAAAACGGACGGATTTTTCAGGTTTTTTCTACATATGAACACTTTTCACATTCTCCCGTGCAGCTCGGCTGCTAGTCTTCCTTTCATGCTGAATCTTAAGGTCCTAGCTCATGTCCAAGGCACCAAAGCCAGCTTGTTGTTGTTGTTGTTGTTGTTGTTGTGGTCTTCAGTCCTGAGACTGGTTTGATGCAGCTCTCCATGCTACTCTATCCTGTGCAAGCTTCTTCATCTCCCAGTACCTACTGCAACCTACATCCTTCTGAATCTGCTTAGTGTACTCATCTCTCGGTCTCCCTCTACGATTTTTACCCTCCACACTGCCCTCCAATGCTAAATTTGTGATCCCTTGATGCCTCAAAACATGTCCTACCAACCGATCCCTTCTTCTAGTCAAGTTGTGCCACAAACTTCTCTTCTCCCCAATCCTATTCAATACCTCCTCATTAGTTACGTGATCTATCCACCTTATCTTCAGTATTCTTCTGTAGCACCACATTTCGAAAGCTTCTATTCTCTTCTTGTCCAAACTAGTTATCGTCCATGTTTCACTTCCACACTCCAAACAAATATTTTCAAAAATGACTTCCTGACACTTAAATCTATATTCGATGTTAACAAATTTCTCTTCTTCAGAAACGCTTTCCTTGCCATTGCCAGTCTACATTTTATATCCTCTCTACTTCGACCATCATCAGTTATTTTACTTCCTAAATCGCAAAACTCCTTTACTACTTTAAGTGTCTCATTTCCTAATCTAATTCCCTCAGCGTCACCCGATTTAATTGGACTACATTCCATTATCCTCGTTTTGCTTTTGTTGATGTTCATCTTATATCCTCCTTTCAAGACACTGTCCATTCCGTTCAACTGCTCTTCCAAGTCCTTTGCCGTCTCTGACAGAATTACAATGTCATCGGCGAACCTCAAAGTTTTTACTTCGTCTCCATGAATTTTAATACCTACTCCAAATTTTTCTTTTGTTTCCTTTACTGCTTGCTCAATATACAGATTGAATAACATCGGGGAGAGGCTACAACCCTGTCTCACTCCTTTCCCAACCACTGCTTCCCTTTCATGCCCCTCGACTCTTATGACTGCCATCTGGTTTCTGTACAAATTGTAAATAGCCTTTCGCTCCCTGTATTTTACACCTGCCACCTTTAGAATTTGAAAAAGAATATTCCAGTCAACATTGTCAAAAGCTTTCTCTAAGTCTACAAATGTTAGAAACGTAGGTTTGCCTTTTCTTAATCTTTCTTCTAAGATAAGTCGTAAGGTCAGTATTGCCTCACGTGTTCCAACATTTCGACGGAATCCAAACTGATCCTCCCCGAGGTCCGCATCTACCAGTTTTTCCATTCGTCTGTAAAGAATTCGCGTTAGTATTTTGCAGCTGTGACTTATTAAACTGATAGTTCGGTAATTTTCACATCTGTCAGCACCTGCTTTCTTTGGGATTGGAATTATTATATTCTTCTTGAAGTCTGAGGGTATTTCGCCTGTCTCATACATCTTGCTCACCAGCTGGTAGAGTTTAGTCATGACTGGCTCTCCCAAAGCCGTCAGTAGTTCTAATGGAATGTTGTCTACTCCGGGGGCCTTGTTTCGACTCAGGTCTTTCAGTGCTCTGTCAAACTCTTCACGCAGTATCGTATCACCCATTTCGTCTTCATCTACATCCTCTTCCATTTCCATAATATTGTCCTCAAGTACATCACCCTTGTATAAACCTTCTATATACTCCTTCCACCTTTCTGCCTTCCCTTCTTTGCTTAGAACTAGGTTGCCATCTGAGCTCTTGATATTCATACACGTGGTTCTCTTCTCTCCAAAGGTCTCTTTAATTTTCCTGTAGGCAGTATCTATCTTACCCCTAGTGAGATAAGCTTCTACATCCTTACATTTGTCCTCTAGCCATCCCTGTTTAGCCATTTTGCACTTCCTGTCGATCTCATTTTTGAGACGTTTGTATTCCTTTTTGCCTGCTTCATTTAGTGCATTTTTATATTTTCTCCTTTCATCAATTAAATTCAATATTTCTTCTGTTACCCAAGGATTTCTAGCAGCCCTCGTCTTTTTACCTACTTTATCCTCTGCTGCCTTCACTACTTCATCCCTCAGAGCTACCCATTCTTCTTCTACTGTATTTCTTTCCCCTATTCCTGTCAATTGTTCCCTAATGCTCTCCCTGAAACTCTGTACAACCTCTGGTTCTTTCAGTTTATCCAGGTCCCATCTCCTTAATTTCCCACATTTTTGCAGTTTCTTCAGTTTTAATCTACAGGTCATAACCAATAGATTGTGGTCAGAGTCCACATCTGCCCCTGGAAATGTCTTACAACTTAAAACCTGGTTCCTAAATCTCTGTCTTACCATTATATAATCTATCTGATACCTTTTAGTATCTCCAGGATTCTTCCACGTATACAACCTTCTTTCATGATTCTTAAACCAAGTGTTACCTATGACTAAGTTGTGCTCTGTACAAAATTCTACTAGGCGGCTTCCTCTTTCATTTCTTAGCCCCAATCCATATTCACCTACTATGTTTCCTTCTCTCCCTTTTCCTAGACTCGAATTCCAGTCACCCATTACTATTAAATTTTCGTCTCCCTTCACTATCTGAATAATTTCTTTTATTTCATCGTACATTTCTTCAATTTCTTCGTCATCTGCAGAGCTAGTTGGCATATAAACTTGTACTATTGTAGTAGGTGTGGGCTTCGTATCTATCTTGGCCACAATAATGCGTTCACTATGCTGTTTGTAGTAGCTTACCCGCATTCCTATTTTCCTATTCATTATTAAACCTACTCCTGCATTACCCCTATTTGATTTTGTGTTTATAAACCTGTCATCACCTGACCAGAAGTCTTGTTCCTCCTGCCACCGAACTTCACTAATTCCCACTATATCTAACTTTAACCTATCCATTTCAATTTTTAAATTTTCTAACCTACCTGCCCGATTAAGGGATCTGACATTCCACGCTCCGATCCGTAGAACGCCAGTTTTCCTTCTCCTGATAACGACATCCTCCTGAGTAGTCCCCGCCCGGAGATCCGAATGGGGGACTATTTTACCTCCGGAATATTTTACCCAAGAGGATGCCATCATCATTTAATCATACAGTAAAGCTGCATGTCCTCGGGAAAAATTACGGCTGTAGTTTCCCCTTGCTTTCAGCCGTTCGCAGTACCAGCACAGCAACGCCGTTTTGGTTAATGTTGCAAGGCCAGATCAGTCAATCATCCAGACTGTTGCCACCGCAACTACTGAAAAGGCTGCTGCCCCTCTTCAGGAACCACACGTTTGTCTGGCCTCTCAACAGATACCCCTCCGTTGTGGTTGCACCTACGGTACGGCCATCTGTATCGCTGAGGCACGCCAGCCTCCCCACCAACGGCAAGGTCCATGGTTCATGGGGGGAAAGCCAGCTTAAAAGACAAAAATCCATACCTAAAACTTGAATTGTACTACTTCTTACTCACTATTACATCAACTTAGAAGCTTCATCTGTGTTCTACTATTGTGCTTTTAGTGTCTCCGCATACCGCAGCACGCGACATAGCTTTGCAGACGATAAGTACAACCGTTTCAGAGAGAAGAGCGGCCAATGTGACGATCTGGTTTTAAGTCGATTCGATAACAAATGACGAAAACGGACGGATTTCTCAGGTTTTTAATACATATGAACACTTTTCACATTCTCCCGTGCTACAGGGCTGCTAGTCCTCATTTCATGCAAAATCTTAACTTCCTAGTTCATGTCCAAGGCACCAAAGAAGGGTAAACAGCCAATAATCGATAAATAAAACTTGAATTGTACTACTTCTTACTGGCTATTACATCAACTTAGAAGCTTCATCCGTGTTCTACTATGGTGCTTTTAGTGTCTCCGCATACCGCAGCACGCGACATAGTTTTGCAGACGATAATTACAACCGTTGTAGAGAGAAGAGCGGCCAATGTGACGATTTGGCTTTAAGTCGATTCGATAGCAAATGACGAAAACGGACGGATTTCTCAGGTTTTTTGTACATATGAACACTTGTCACATTGTCCCGTGCAACGCAGCTGCTAATCCTCCTTTCATGCAAAATCTTAAGTTCCTAGCTCATGTCCAAATCACCAAAGAAGGGTAAAAAGTCAATAATCGATACCTAAAACTTGATTTTTACTATTTCTTACTGGCTATTACATCAACTTAGAAGCTTCATCTGTGTTCTACTATGGTGCTTTTAGTGTCTCCGCATATCACAGCACGCGACTTAGCTTTGCACGCGATAAATGTTACCGTTTCAGAGGGAAGAGCTGCCAATGTTACGATCTGGCTTTAAGTCGATTTGATAACAAATGACGAAAACGGACGGACTTTTCAGGTTTTTGCTACATATGGACAAGTTTCACATTCTCCCGTGCAACAGGGCTACTAGTCCTCATTTCATGCAAAATCTTAAGTTCCTAGCTCATGTCCAAGGCACCAAAGAAGGGTAAACAGCCAATAATCGATAAATAAAACTTGAATTGTACTGCTTCTTACTGGCTATTACATCAACTTAGAAGCTCCATATGTATTCTACTATGGTGCCTTTAGTGTTTCCGCATATTGCAGCACGCGACATAGCTTTGCGGACGATAAGTACAACCGTTTTAGAGAGAAGAGCGGCCAATGTGAAGATCTGGCGTTAAGTCGATTCGATAACAAATGATGAAAACGGACGGATTTCTCAGGGTTTTACTACATATGAACACTTTCCACATTCTCCCTTGCAACGCGGCTGCTAGTCCTCCTTTCATGCAACATCTTTAGTTCCTAGCTCATGTCTAAGGCACCAAAGAAGGGTAAAAAGTCAATAATCGATACCTAAAACTTGAATTTTACAACTTCTTACTGGCCATTGCATCAACTTAGAAGCTTCATCTGTGTTCTACTATGGTGCTTTTAGTGTCTCCGCATACCGCAGCACGCGACATAGCTTTGCAGACGGTAAGTACACCCGTTTCAGAGCGAAGAGCGGCCAATGTGACGATCTGTCTTTAAGTCGATTCGATAACAAATGTGTAAAACGGACTGATTTCTCAGGGTTTTACTACATATGAACACTTTCCACATTCTCCCGTGCAACGCGGCTGCTAGTCCTCCTTTGATGCAGAATTTCAAGGTCCTAGCTCATGTCCAAGGCACCAAAGCCAGCTTAAAAGTCAATAATCCATGCCTAAAACTTGAATTGTACTACTTCTTACTGGCTATTACATCAACTTAGAAGCTTCAACTGAGTTCTACTATGGTGCTTTCATTGTCTCCGCATACCGCAGCACGCGACATAGCTTTGCAGTCGATAATTACAACCGTTTCAGAGGGAAGAGCGGCCAATGTGACGATCTGGCTTTAAGTCGATTCGTTAACAATTGACGAAAACGGACGGATTTCTCAGGTTTTTATTACATATGGACACTTTTCTCATTCTCCCGTGCAACAGGGCTACTAGTCCTCATTTCAGGCAAAGTCCTAAGTTCCTAACTCATGTCCAAGTCACCAAAGAAGGGTAAACAGTCAATAATCGATAAATAAAACTTGAATTGTACTACTTCTTACTGGCTATTACATCAACTTAGAAACTTCATCTGTGTTCTACTATGGTGCTTTTAGTGTCTCCGCATACCGCAGCACGCGACATAGCTTTGCAGACGGTAAGTACACAAGTTTCAGAGTGAAGAGCGGCCAATGTGACGATCTGTCTTTAAGTCGATTCGATAACAAATGACGAAAACGGACGGATTTCTCGGGGTTTTACTACATATGAACACTTTCCAGAATCTCCCATGCAACGCGGCTGCTAGTCCCCCTTTGATGCAGAATCTCAAGGTCCTAGCTCATGTCCAAGGCACCAAAGCCATCTTAAAAGTCAATAATCCATGCCTAAAACTTGAATTGTACTACTTCTTACTGGCTATCATCAACTTAGAAGCTTCATCTGTGTTCTACTATGGTGCTTTTAGTGTCTCCACATATCACAGCACGCGACATAGCTTTGCACACGATAAATGAAACCGTTTCTCGAAGGAAGAGCGGCCAATGTGACGATCTGGCTTTATGTCGATTTGATAACAGATGACGAAAACGGACGGACTTCTAAGGTTCTTACTACATATGAACTCTTTTCACATTCTCCCGTGCAACAGGGCTACTAGTCCTCATTTCATGCAAAATCTTAAGTTCGTAGCTCATGTCCAAGGCACCAAAGAAGGTTAACAGTCAATAATCGATAAATAAAACTTGAAGTTTACTACTTCTTACTGGCTATTACATCAACTTAGAAGCTTCATCTGTGTTCTACTATGGTGCCTTTAGTGTCTCCGCATACCGCAGCACGCGGCATAGCTTTGCAGACGATAAATATAACCGTTTCAGACAGAAGTGTGCCCAATGTGACGATCTGGGTTTAAGTCGATTCCATAACAAATGACGAAAACGGACGGATTTCTCAAGTTTTTACCACATATGAACACTTTTCACATTCTCCCGTGCAACGCGGCTGCTAGTCCACCTTTCATGCAAAATCTTAAGTTCCTAGCTCAAGTCCAAGGCACCATAGAAGGGTAAAAAGTCAATAATCGATACCTAAAACTTGAATTGTACTACATCTTACTGCCTATTACATCAACTTAGAAGCTTCATCTGTGTTCTACTATGGTGCTTTTAGTGTCTCCGCATACCGCAGCACGCGACATAGCTTTGCAGACGATAAATGTACCCGTTTCAGACATAGGTGTGGCCGATGTGACGATCTGGCTTTAAGTCGATTCTATAAGAAATGACGAAAACGGACGGATTTGTCAATTTTTTAAAACATATGAACACTTTTCACATTCTCCCGTGCAACGCGGCTGCTAGTCCTCCTTTAATGCAAAATCTTAAGTTCCTAGCTCATGTCCAAGGCACCAAAGAAGAGTAAAAAGTCAATAATCGATTCCTAAAACTTGAATTGTAGTACTTCTTACTGGTTATTACATCAACTTAGAAGCTTCATCTGTGTTCTACTATGGTGCTTTTAGTGTCTCCTCATACCGCAGCACGTGACATAGCTTTGCAGACGATAAATGTAACCGTTTCAGACAGAAGAGCGGCCAATGTGACGATTTGGCTTTAAGTCGATTCGATAACAAATGATGAAAACGGACGGATTTCTCAGGTTTTTACTACATATGAACACTTTTCACATTCGCCCGTGCTACACGGCTGCTAGTCCACCTTTCATGCAAAATATTAGGTTCCTAGCTCATGTCCAAGGCACCAAAGAAGGGTAAAAAGTCAATAATCAATACCTGAAACTTGAATTGTACTACTTCTTACTGGCTATTACAAAAAACTTAGAAGCTTCATCTGTGTTCTACTATGGTGCTTTTAGTGTCTCCGCATACCGCAGCACGCGACATAGCTTTGCAGACGATAAATTTAACCGTTTCAGACAGAAGTGCGGCTAATGTGACGATCTGGCTTTAAGTCGATTCGATAACAAATGACGAATACGGACGGATTTCTCAGGTTTTTACTACATATGAACACTTTTCACATTCTCCCGTGCAACTCGGCTGCTAATCCTCCTTTCATGCAAAATCTTAAGTTCATAGCTCATGTCCAAGGCACCAAAGAAGGGTAAAAAGTCAATAATCGATACCTAAAACTTGAATTTTACTACATCTTACTGGCTATTACATCAACTAAGAAGCTTCATCTGTGTTCTACTATTGTGCTTTTATTGTCTCCTAATACCGCAGCACGCGACATAGCTTTGCAAACGATAAATGTAACCGTTTCAGACAGAAGAGCGGCCAAAGAGACGATCTGGCTTTAAGCCGATTCGATAACAAATGACGAGAACGGACGGATTTCTCAGGTTCTTACCACATATGAACACTTTTCACATTCTCCTGAGCAACGCGGCTGCTAGTCCTCCTTTCATGCAAAATCGTAAGTTCCTAGCTCATGTCCGAGTCGCAAAAGAAGGGTAAAAAGTCAATAAACGATACCTAAAACTTGAATAGTACTACTTCTTACTGGGTATTACATCAACTTAGAAGCTTCATCTGTGTTCTACTATGGTGCTTTTAGTGTCTCCGCATACCGCAGCACGTGACATAGCTTTGCAGACGATAAGTACAACCGTTTCAGAGAGAAGAGCGGCCAATGTGACGATCAGGCTTTAAGTCGATTCGATAACAAATGACGAAAACGGACGGGTTTCTCAGGTTTTTACTACATATGAACATTTTTCACATTCGCCCGTGCTACGCGGCTGCTAGTCCTCCTTTAATGCAAAATCTTAAGTTCCTAGGTTTTGTCCAAGGCACCAAAGAAGGGTAAAAAGTCAATAATCAATACCTGAAAATTGAAGTGTACTACTTCTTACTGGCTATTACATCAACTTAGAAGCTTCATCTGTGTTCTACTATGGTGCTTTTAGTGTCTCCGCATACCGCAGCACACGAAATAGCTATGCAGACGATAAATGTAACCGTTTCAGACAGAAGTGTGCCCAATGTGACGATCTGGGATTAAGTCGATTCGATAACAAATGACGAAAACGGACGGATTTCTCAAGTTTTTACCACATATGAACACTTTTCACATTCTCCCGTGCAACGCGGCTGCTAGTAAACCTTTCATGCAAAATCTTAAGTTCCTTGCTCATGTCAAAGGCACCAAAGAAGGGTGAAAAGTCAATAATCAATACCTAAAACTTGAATTGTACTACTTCTTAATGGTTATTGCATCAACTTAGAAGCTTCATCTGTGTTCTACTATGGTGCTTTTAGTGTCTCCGCATACCGCAGCACGTGACATAACTTTGCAGACGGTAAATGTAACCGTTTCAGACACAAGTGCGGCCAATGTGACGATCTGGCTTTTAAGACGATTCGGTAACAAATGAAGAAAACTTACGGATTTCTCAGGTTTTTACTAGATATGAACACTTTTCACATTCTCCCGTGCAAATCGGCTGCTAATCCTCCTTTCATGCAAAATCTTAAGTTCCTAGCTCAAGTCCAAGGCACCATAGAAGGGTAAAAAGTCAATAATCGATACCTAAAACTTGAATTGTACTACATCTTACTGCCTATTACATCAACTTAGAAGCTTCATCTGTGTTCTACTATGGTGCTTTTAGTGTCTCCGCATACCGCAGCACGCGACATAGCTTTGCAGACGATAAATTTAACCGTTTCAGACAGAAGTGCGGCTAATGTGACGATCTGGCTTTAAGTCGATTCGATAACAAATGACGAAAACGGACGGATTTCTCAGGTTTTTGCTACATATGAACACTTTTCACATTCTCCCGTGCAACTCGGGTGCTAATCCTCCTTTCATGCAAAATCTTAAGTTCATAGCTCATGTCCAAAGCAACAAAGAAGGGTAAAAAGTCAATAATCGATACCTAAAACTTGAATTTTACTACATCTTACTGGCTATTACATCAACTAAGAAGCTTCATCTGTGTTCTACTATGGTGCTTTTAGTGTCTCCGCATACCGCAGCACGTGACATAGATTTGCAGACGATAAGTACAACCGTTTCAGAGAGAAGAGCGGCCAATGTGACGATCAGGCTTTAAGTCGATTCGATAACAAATGACGAAAACGGAGGGGTTTCTCAGGTTTTTACAACATATGAACATTTTTCACATTCGCCCGTGCTACGCGGCTGCTAGTCCTCCTTTAATGCAAAATCTTAAGTTCCTAGGTTTTGTCCAAGGCACCAAAGAAGGGTAAAAAGTCAATAATCAATACCTAATACTTGCATAGTACTACTTCTTACTGGCTATTACATCAACTTAGAAGCTTCATCTGTGTTCTACTATGGTGCTTTTAGTGTCTCCGCATACCGCAGCACACGAAATAGCTACGCAGACGATAAATGTAACCGTTTCAGACAGAAGTGTGCCCAATGTGACGATCTGGGATTAAGTCGATTCGATAACAAATGACGAAAACGGACGGATTTCTCACGTTTTTACCACATATGAACACTTTTCACATTCTCCCGTGCAACGCGGCTGCTAGTCCACCTTTCATGCAAAATCTTAAGTTCCTTGCTCATGTCAAAGGCACCAAAGAAGGGTGAAAAGTCAATAATCAATACCTAAAACTTGAATTGTACTACTTCTTAATGGTTATTACATCAACTTAGAAGCTTCATCTGTGTTCTACTATGGTGCTTTTAGTGTCTCCGCATACCGCAGCACGTGACATAACTTTGCAGACGGTAAATGTAACCGTTTCAGACACAAGTGCGGCCAATGTGACGATCTGGCTTTTAAGTCGATTCGGTAACAAATGAAGAAAACTTACGGATTTCTCAGGTTTTTATTAGATATGAACACTTTTCACATTCTCCCGTGCAAATCGGCTGCTAATCCTCCTTTAATGCAAAATCTTAAGTTCCTAGCTCAAGTCCAAGGCACCATAGAAGGGTAAAAAGTCAATAATCGAAACCTAAAACATGAATTGTACTATATCTTACTGCCTATTAAATCAACTTAGAAGCTTCATCTGTGTTCTACTATGGTGCCTTTAGTGTCTCCGCATACCGCAGCACGCGACATAGCTTTGCAGACGATAAATGTACCCGTTTCAGACATAGGTGTGGCCGATGTGACGATCTGGCTTTAAGTCGATTCGATAACAAATGACGAAAACGGACGGATTTCTCGGGTTTTTAAAACATATGAACACTTTTCACATTCTCCCGTGCAACGCGGCTGCTAGTCCTCCTTTCATGCAAAACCTTAAGTTCCTAGCTCATGTCCAAGCCACCATAGAAGGGTAAAAAGTCAATAATCGATACCTAAAACTTGAATTGTAGTACTTCTTACTGGTTATTACATCAACTTAGAAGCTTCATCTGTGTTCTACTATGGTGCTTTTAGTGTCTCCGCATACCGCAGCACACGACATAACTTTGCAGACGATAAATGTAACCGTTTCAGAGAGAAGAGAGGCCAATGTGACGATCTGGCCTTAAGTCGATTTGATAACAAATGACGAAAACGGCCGAATACCTTAGGTTTTTACTACAAATGAACACTTTTCACACTCTCCCGTGTATCGCAGCTACTAGTCCTCCTTTCATGCAAAATCTTAAGGTCCTAGCTCACGTCCAAGGCACCAAAGCCGGCTAAAAAGTCAATAATCGATAACTAAAACGTGAATTGTACTACTTTTTACTTGCTATTACATAAACTTAGAAGCTTTTTCAGTGTTCTACTATGGTGCTTTTTGTGTCTCCGCATACCGCAGCACTCGACATAGCTTTGCAGACGATAAATGTAACCGTTTCAGAGAGAAGAGCAGACAATGTAACGTCCTGGCTTTAAGTCAATTCGATATCAAATGACGAAAACTTACAGATTTCTCAGTTTTTTACTACATATGAACGCTTTAACACATTTTCCCGTGCTACGCGGCTGCTAGTCCTCCTTCCATGCAAAATCTTATGGTCCTAGCTCATGTCCAAGTGACTAAAGCCGGTTAAAAACTCAATAATCGAAAACTAAAACTTCAATTGTACTACCTATTACATCAACTTAGAAGCTTCTACTGTGTTCTACTATAAGGCTTTTAGTGTCTCCGCATACCGCACCCAACGACATAACTTTGCAGACGGTAAATGTAACCGTTTCAGAGGGAAGAGCGGCCAATGTGATGATCTGGCTTTAAGTCGATTCGGTAACAAATGAAGAAAACGGACGGATTTCTCAGGTTTTTACTAGATATGAACACTTTTCACATTCTCCCGTGCAACTCGGCTGCTAATCCTCCTTTCATGCAAAATCTTAAGTTCCTAGCTCAAGTCCAAGGCACTATAGAAGGGTAAAAAGTCAATAATCGATACCTAAAACTTGAATTGTACTACATCTTACTGCCTATTACATCAACTTAGAAGTATCATCTGTGTTCTACTATGGTGCTTTTAGTGTCTCCGCATACCGCAGCACGTGACACAGCTTTGCAGACGATAAATGTAACCGTTTCAGACAGAAGAGCGGCCAATGTGACGATCTGGCTTTAAGTCGATTCGATAACAAATGACGAAAACGGACGGATTTCTCAGGTTTTTACTACATATGATCACTTTTCACATTCGCCCGTGCTACACGGTTGCTAGTCCTCCTTTCATGCAAAATATTAAGTTCCTAGCTCATGTCCAAGGCACCAAAGAGGGTAAAAAGTCAATAATCAATACCTGAAACTTGAATTGTACTACTTCTTACGGACTATTACACAAACTTAGAAGCTTCATCTGTGTTCTACTATGGTGCTTTTAGTGTCTCCGCATATCGCAGCCTGCGACATAGCTTTGCAGACGATAAATGTAACCGTTTCAGACAGAAGTGAGGCTAATGTGACGATCTGGCTTTAAGTCGATTCGATAACAAGTGACGAAAACGGACGGATTTCTCAGGTTTTTACTACATATGAACACTTTTCACATTCTCCCGTCCAACTCGGCTGCTAATCCTCCTTTCATGCAAAATCTTAAGGTAATAGCTCATGTCCAAGGCACCAAAGAAGGGGTAAAAAGTCAATAATCGATACCTAAAACTTGAATTTTACTACATCTTACTGGCTATTACATCAACTAAGAAGCTTCATCTGTGTTCTACTATGGTGCTTTTAGTGTCTCCGCATACCGCAGCACGCGACATAGCTTTGCAGACGATAAATGTAACCGTTTCAGACAGAAGACCGGCCAATGTGACGATCTGGCTTTAAGTCGATTCGATAACAAATGACGAAATCTCACGGATTTCTCAGGTTTTTACTACATATGAACACTTCTCACTGTCGCCCGTGCACCGCGGCTGCTAGTCCTCCTTTCATGCAAAATCTTAAGCTCCTAGCTCATGTCCAAGGCACCAAAGAAGGGTAAAAAGTCAATAATCGATACCTAATACTTGCATAGTACTACTTCTTACTGGCTATTACATCAACTTAGAAGCTTCATCTGTGTTCTACTATGGTGCTTTTAGTGTCTCCGCATACCGCAGCACGTGACATAGCTTTGCAGACGATAAGTACAACCGTTTCAGAGAGAAGAGCGGCCAATGTGACGATCTGGCTTTAAGACGATTCGATAACAAATGACGAAAACGGACAGGTTTCTCAGGTTTTTACTACATATGAACATTTTTCACATTCGCCCGTGCTACGCGGCTGCTATTCCTCCTTTAATGCAAAATCTTAAGTTCCTAGGTTTTGTCCAAGGCACCAAAGAAGGGTAAAAAGTCAATAATCAATACCTGAAAACTGAAGTGTACTACTTCTTACTGGCTATTACATCAACTTAGAAGCTTCATCTGTGTTCTACTATGGTGCTTTTAGTGTCTCCGCATACCGCAGCACACGACATAGCTATGCAGACGATAAATGTAACCGTTTCAGACAGAAGAGCGGCCAAAGAGACGATCTGGCTTTAAGTCGATTCGATAGCAAATGACGAGAACGGACGGATTTCTCAGGTTCTTACCACATATGAACACTTTTCACATTCTCCTGAGCAACGCGGCTGCTAGTCCTCCTTTCATGCAAAATCTTAAGTTCCTAGCTCATGTCCGAGTCGCCAAAGAAGGGTTAAAAGTCAATAATCGATACCTAAAACTTGAATAGTACTACTTCTTACTGGCTATTACGTCAACTTAGAAGCTTCATCTGTGTTCTACTATGGTGCTTTTAGTGTCTCTGTATACCGCAGCACGCGACATAGCTTTGCAGACGATAAATATAACCGCTTCAGACAGAAGTGTGCCCAATGTGACGATCTGGGTTTAAGTCGATTTGATAACAAATGACGAAAACGGACGAATTTCTCAAGTTTTTACCACATATGAACACAGTTCACATTCTCACGTGCAACGCGGCTGCTAGTCCACCTTTCATGCAAAATCTTATGTTCCTAGCTCATGTCAAAGGCACCAAAGAAGGGTGAAAAGTCAATAATCAATACCTAAAACTTCAATTGTACTATATCTTACTGGTTATTACATCAACTTAGAAGCTTCATCTGTGTTCTACTATGGTGCTTTTAGTGTCTCCGCATACCGCAGCACGCGACATAGCTTTGCAGACGATAAATGTAACCGTTTCAGACAGAAGTGCGGCCAATGAGACGATGTGGCTTTAAGTCGATTTGATAACAAATGACGAAAACGGACGGATTTCTCAGGTATTTACTACATACGAACACTTTTCACATTCTCCCGTGCAACGTGGGTGCTAGTCCTCCTTTCATGCAAAATCTTAAGTTCTTAGCTCAAGTCCAAGGCTCCAAAGAAAGGTAAAAAGTCAATAATCTATACCCAAAATACGAATTGTACTACATCTTACTGGCTATTACATCAACTTAGAAGCTTCATCTGTGTTCTACTACGGTGCTTTTAGTGTCTCCGCATACCGCAGCACGTGACATAACTTTGCAGACGATAAATGTAATTGTTTCAGAGAGAAGAGAGGCCAATGTGACGATCTGGCCTTAAGTCGATTTGATAGCAAATGACGAAACCGGCCGAATACCTTAGGTTTTTACTACAAATGAACACTTTTCACTCTCTCCCGTGTATCGCAGCTACTAGTCCTCCTTTCATGCAAAATCTTAAGGTCCTAGCTCACGTCCAAGGCACCAAAGCCGGCCAAAAAGTCAATAATCGATAACTAAAACGTGAATTGTACTACTCTTTACTTGCTATTACATAAACTTAGAAGCTTTTTCAGTGTTCTACTATGGTGCTTTTTGTGTCTCCGCATACCGCAGCACGCGACATAGCTTTGCAGACGATAAATGTAACCGTTTCAGAGAGAAGAGCAGACAATGTAACGTCCTGGCTTTAAGTCAATTCGATAACAAATGAAGAAAACCGGCAGATTTCTCAGTTTTTTACTACATATGAACGCTTTAACACATTTTCCCGTGCAACGCGGCTGCTAGTCCTCCTTTCATGCAAAATCTTATGGTCCTAGCTCATGTCCAAGTGACTAAAGCCGGTTAGAAACTCAATAATCTAAAACTAAAACTTCAATTGTACTACCTATTACATAAACTTAGAAGCTTCTACTGTGTTCTACTATAAGGCTTTTAGTGTCTCCGCATACCGCACCCAACGACATAGCTTTGCAGACGATAAATAAAACCGTTTCAGAGAGAAGAGCGACCTATGTAACGATCTTGCTTTAAGTCGATTTGATAACAATGACGAAAACGGAAAGATTTCTCAGGTTCTTACTACATATGATCACTTTTCACATTTTCCCGTGCAACGCGGCTTCTAGTCCTTCTTTCATGCAAAATCTTAAGGTCCTAGCTCATGCCCAAGGCACCAAAGCCGGCTAAAAAGTCAATAATCGATTGCTAAAACGTGAATTTTACTACTTCTTCTGGGTATTACATCAACTTAGAAGCTACTACTGTGTTATACTGTGCTGATTTTTGTGTCTCCGCATACCGCAGCACGCGACATAGCTTTGCAGACGATAAATGTAACCGTTTCAGAGACATGAGCGGCCAATGTGACGATCTGGCTTTAAGTCGATTCGATAACAAATGACCAAAACCGACGGATTTCTCAGGTTTTTAGTACATATGAACACTTTTCACATTCTCCCCTGAAACGAGGCTGCTAGTCCTCCTTTCATGCACAATCTTAAGGTCCTAGCTCATGTCCAAGGCACCAAAGCCGGCTAAAAGGTCAGTAATCGAAAACTAAAACTTGAATTGTGCTACTTCTTACTGGCTATTACATCAACTTAGAAGCTTCTTCTGTGTTCTAGTATAGTGCTTTTAGTGTCTCCGCATACCGCACCCAGCGACATAGCTTTGCAGACGATAAATGTAACCGTTTCAGAGGGTAGACCGTCCAATGTGACGATCTGCCTTTAAGGCGAATCGAAAACAAATTACGAACACGGAGAGATTTCTCAGGTTTTTACTACATATGAACACTTTTCACATTCTCCCGTGCAACGCGGATGCTAGTAGTCCTTTTATTCAAAATCGTAACGTCCTAGCTCATGCCCAAGGCACCAAAAAAGGCTAAATAGTCAATAATCGATAACTAAAACGTGAATTGTACTACTTCTTACTAGGTATTACATCAACTTAGAAGCTACTTCTGTGTTCTACTATGGTGATTTTAGAGTCCCGCATAACGCAGCACGCGACATAGCTTTGCAGACGATAAATGTAACCGTTTCAGAGAGAAGAGCGGCCAATGTGACGATCTGCCTTTAAGTCGAATCGAAAACTAATTACGAACACGGATGGATTTCTCAGGTTTTTACTACATATGAACACTTTTCACATTCTCCCATGCAACGCGTCTAATAGTGCTCCTTTCATGCAAAATCTTAAGGTCCTAGCTGCTGTACAAGGCACCAAAGTCGGGTGAAAAGTGAATAATCGATAACGAATACTTGAATTGCACTACTTCTTACAGGCTATAACATCAACTTAGAAGCTTCATCTGTGTTCTAGTATAGTGCTTTTAGTGTCTCCGCATAACGTAGCTCGCGACATATCTTTGGAGACGATAAATGTAACGGTTTCAGAGGGAAGAGCGGCCAATGTAACGATCTGGCTTTAATTCGATTCGAAAACATTTGAAGAAAACATACGGATTTCTCAGGTTTTCACTACATATGAACACTTTTCACATTCACCCGTGTAACGCGGCTGCTAGTCCTCCTGTCACGCAAAATCTTAAGTTCCTAGCTCATGTCCAAGGCACCAAACCCGGCTAAAAAGTCAATAATCGATATCTAAAACGTGAATTGTGCTACTTCTTACTGGCTATTACATAAACTCAGAAGTCTTTTCAGTGTTTTACTATGGTGCTTTTAGTGTCTCCGCATACCGCAGCACGCGACATAGCATTGCAGACGATAAATGTAACCGTTTCAGAGAGAAGAGCGGCGAATGTACGTCCTGGCTTTAAGTCAATTCGATAACAAATGAAGAAAACCGACAGAATTCTCAGTTTTTTACTACATATGAACACTTTAACACATTTTCCCGTGCAACGCGGCTGCTAGTCCTCCTTTCATGCAAAATCTTATGGTCCTAGCTCATGTCCAAGTGACTAAAGCCGGCTAAAAACTCAATAATCGAAAACTAAAACTTCAATTGTACTACCTATTACATCAACTTAGAAGCTTCTACTGTGTTCCACTATGAGGCTTTTAGTGTCTCCGCATACCGCACCCAACGACATAGCTTTGCAGACGGTAAATGTAACCGTTTCAGAGGGAAGAGCGGCCAATGTGATGATCTGGCTTTAAGTCGATTCGATAACAAATATCGAACACGGACGGATTTCTCAGGTTTTTACTACATATGAACACATTTCACATTCTCCCGTGCAACACGGCTGCTAGTCCACCTTTCACGCAAAATCTTAAGGTCCTAGCTCATGTCCAAGGCACCAAAGCCGGCTAAAAAGTCAATAATCGATATCTAAAACGTGAATTGTTCTACTTCTTACTGGCTATTACATAAACTCAGAAGTTTTTCAGTGTTTTACTATGGTGCTTTTAGTGTCTCCGCATACCGCAGCACGTGACATAGCTTTTCAGACGATAAATGTAACCGTTTCAGAGAGGAGAGCGGCCAATGTACAAATTAACAAATTACGAAAACGGACGCATTTCTCAGGTTTTTACTACATATGAACACTTTTCACATTCTCCCGTGCAACGCGGCTAATAGTCCTCCTTTCATGCAAAATCTTAATGTCCCAGCTGCTGTACAAGGTACCAAAGCCGGGTGAAAAGTGAATAATCGATAACGAATACTTGAATTACACTACTTCTTACTGGCTATAACATCAACTTAGAAGCTTCATCTGTGTTCTAGTATAGTGCTTTTAGTGTCTCCGCATTACGTAGCTCGCGACATATCTTTGGAGACGATAAATGTAACGGTTTCAGAGGGAAGAGCGGCCAATGTACGATCTGGCTTTAAGTCGAATCGATAACAATTGACGAAAACATACGGATTTCTCAGATTTCACTACATATGAACCTTTTCACATTCTCCCGTGCAACGCAGCTGCTAGTCCTCCTTTCATGCAAAATCTTATGGTTCCACCTCATGTCCAAGGAACCAAAGCCGGCTAAAAATCAATAATCAATAACCAATACTTGAATTGTACTGCTTCTGACTGGCTATTACAACAACTCAGAAGCTTCTTCTGTGTTCAACTATGGTGCTTTTAGTGTCTCCGCATATCGCAGCACGCGACATAGCTTTGCAGACGATAAATGTAACCGTTTCAGAGAGAAGAGCCGCATATGTGACGATCTGGCTTGAAGTCGATTCGATAACATATGACGAAAACGGAGGGATTTCACAGGTTTTACTATATATGATCATTTTTCACATTCTCCCGTGCAAAGCGGCTGCTACACTTCCCTTCATGCAAAATCGTAAAGTCCTAGCTCATTTCCAAGGCACCAAAGAAAAGTAAAAGTCAATAATCGATAACTAAAACTTGAATTATACTGTTTCTTACTGGCTATTACATCAACTGAGAAGCTTCATCTGTGTTCTACTATGGTGCTTTTAGTGTCTCCGCAAACCGCAGCACGCGACATAGCTTCGCAGACGACAAATGTAACCGTTTCAGAGAGAAAAGCGGCGAATGTACGTCCTGGCTTTAAGTCGATTCGATAACAAATGACGAAAACGGCCGGATTTCTCAGATTTTCACGACATATGAACACCTTTCACATTCTCCCGTGCAACGCGGCTGCTATTCCTCCTTTCATGCAAAATCGTAAGGTCCTAGCTCATGCCCAAAGCATCAAAAATGGCAAAAAAGTGAATAATCGATAACTAAAACGTGAATTTTACTACTTTTTACTGGGTATTACATCAATTTAGAAGCTACTTCTGTTTTCTACTATGGTGATTTTAGTGACTCCGCATACCGCAACACGCGACATAGCTTTGCAGACGATAAATGTAACCATTTCAGATAGAAGAGCGGCCAATGTGGCGATCTGGCTTAAAGTCGATTTGATAACAAATGACGAAAACGTGCGAATTTCTTACTTGCTATTACATAGCCGGGTAAATAGTCAAAAGTCGATAACTAAAACTTGAATTGTACTACCTGTTACTGGCTATTACATCAACTTAGAAGTTTCATCTGTGTTCTACTATGCTGCTGTTAGTGTCTCCGCATACCGCAGCACGCGACATAGCTTTGCAGACGATAAATGTAACCGTTTCAGAGAGAAGAGCGACCAATGTGACGATGTGGCTTTAAGTCGATTTGATAAGAAATGACGATAACGGACGGATTTCTCAGGTTTTTACTACAAATGAACACTTTTCACATTCTCCCGTGCAACGCAGCAGCTAGTCCTCCTTTGATGCAAAGTCTTAAGGTCCTAGCTCATGTCCAAGACCACAAAGCCAGCTAAAAAGTCAATAATCGATATCTAAAACGTTATTGCACTACTTCTTACTGGCTATTACGTCAACTTAGAAGTATCATCTGTGTTCTACTACGGTTCTGTTAGTGTCTCCGCGTACCGCAGCACGCGACATAGCTTTGCAGACGATAAATGTAACCGTTTCAGAGAGAAGAGTGTCCAATGTGACGATCTGGCTTTAAGTCGATTTGATAAGAAATGACGAAAACGGACGGATTTCTCAGGTTTTTGCTACATATGAACACTTTTCACATTCTCCCGCGCAACGGAGCTGCTAGTCCTCCTTTGATGCAATGTCTTAAGGTCCTAGCTCATGTCCAAGACCCCAAAGCCAGCTAAAAACTCAATAAAGGATATCTAAAACGTTATTGCACTACTTCTTACTGGCTGTTACAACAACTTAGAAGTTTCTTCAGTGTTCTACTATGGTGCTGTTAGTGTCTCTGCATACCGCAGCACGCGACATAGCTTTGCAGACGATAAATGTAACCGTTTCAGAGAGAAGAGCGACCAATGTGACGATCTGGTTTTAAGTCGATTTGATAAGAAATGACGAAAATGGACGGATTTCTCAGGTTTTTACTACATATGAACACTTTTCACATTCTCCCGTGCAACGCAACTGTTAGTCCTCCTTTGATGCAAAACCTTAAGGTCCTAGCTCATGTCCAAGTCCCCAAAGCCAGCTAAAAAGTCAATAATCGATATCTAAAACGTTATTGTACTACTTCCTACTGGCTATTACGTCAACTTAGAAGTATCATCTGTGTTCTACTACGGTTCTGTTAGTGTCTCCGCGTACCGCAGCACGCGACGTAGCTTTGCAGACGATAAATGTAACCGTTTCAGAGAGAAGAGTGTCCAATGTGACGATCTGGCTTTAAGTCGATTTGATAAGAAATGACGAAAACGGACGGATTTCTCAGGTTTTTGCTACATATGAACACTTTTCACATTCTCCCGCGCAACGGAGCTGCTAGTCCTCCTTTGATGCAAAGTCTTAAGGTCCTAGCTCATGTCCAAGACCCCAAAGCCAGCTAAAAACTCAATAAAGGATATCTAAAACGTTATTGCACTACTTCTTACTGGCTATTACAACAACTTAGAAGTTTCTTCAGTGTTCTACTATGGTGCTGTTAGTGTCTCTGCATACCGCAGCACGCGACATAGCTTTGCAGACGATAAATGTAACCGTTTCAGAGAGAAGAGCGACCAATGTGACGATCTGGTTTTAAGTCGATTTGATAAGAAATGACGAAAATGGACGGATTTCTCAGGTTTTTACTACATATGAACACTTTACACATTCTCTCGTGCAACGCAACTGTTAGTCCTCCTTTGATGCAAAACCTTAAGGTCCTAGCTCATGTCCAAGTCCCCAAAGCCAGCTAAAAAGTCAATAATCGATATCTAAAACGTTATTGTACTACTTCTTACTGGCTATCACAACAACTTAGAAGCTTCGTCTGTGTTCTACTATGGTGATGTTAGTGTCTCCAGATACCGCAGCACGCGACATAGCTTTGCAGACGATAAATGTGACCGTTTCAGAGAGAAGAGCGACCAATGTGAAGACCTGGCTTTAAGTCGATTTGATAAGAAATGACGAAAACGGACGGAATTCTCAGGTTTTTAGTACATATGAACACTTTTCACATTCTCCCGTGCAACGCAGCTGCTAGTTCTCCTTTGATGCAAAATCTTAAGGTCCTAGCTCATGTCCAAGTCCCCAAAGCCAGCTAAAAAGTCAATAATCGATATGTAAAACGTTATTGTACTACTTCTTACTGGCTATTACATCAACTTAGAAGTTTCATCAGTGTTCTACTATGGTGCTATTTGTGTCTCTGCATACCGCAGCACGCGACATAGCTTTGCAGACGATAAATGTAACCGTTTCAGAGAGAAGAGCGACCAATGTGACGATCTGGCTTTAAGTCGATTTGATAAGAAATGACGAAAACGGACGGATTTCTCAGGTTTTTACTACATATGAACACTTTTCACATTCTCCAGAGCAACGCAGCTGCTAGTTCTCCTTTGATGAAAAATCTTAAGGTCCTAGCTCATGTCCAAGTCCCCAAAGCCAGCTAAAAAGTCAATAAACGGTACCTAAAACGTTATTGTACTACTTCTTACTGGCTATTACATCAACTTAGAAGTTTCATCTGTTTTATACTATGGTGCTGTTAGTGTCTCCGCATGCCGCAGCACGCGACATAGCTTTGCAGACGATAAATATAACCGTTTCAGAGAGAAGAGCGACCAATGTGACGATCTGGCTATAAGTCGATTTGATAAGAAATGACGAAAGCGGACGGATATCTCAGGGTTTTACTACATATGAACACTTTTGACATTCTCCCGTGCAACTCAGCTGCTAGTCCTCCATTCATGCAAAATCTTAAGGTCCTAGCTCATGTCCAAGTCCCCAAAGCCAGCTAAAAAGCCAATAATCGAAATCTAAAACGTTATTGTACTACTTCTTACTGGCTATTACATCAACTTAGAAGTTTCATCTGTGTTCCGCTATGGTGCTGTTAGTTTCTCCGCATACCGCAGCACGCGACGTAGCTTTGCAGACGATAAATGTAACCGTTTCAGAGAGAAGAGCGACCAATGTGACGATCTGGCTTTAAGTCGACTCGATAGCAAATGACGACAAAGGACGGATTTCTCTGGTTTTTACTACATATGAACACTTTTCGTATTCTCCCGAACAACGCTGATGCTAGTCCTTCTTTTATGCAAAATCGTAAGGTCCTAGCTCATGTCCAAGGCACCAAAGCCGGCACAAAAGGCAATAATCGATAAGTAAAACCTGATTTGTACTGCTTCTTACTGGCTATTACATCAACTTGGAAGCTTCTTCTGTTTTCTACTATGGTGCTGTTAGTGTCTCCGCATACCGCAGCACGCGACATAGCTTTGCAGACGATAAATGTAACCGTTTCAGAGATATGAGCGGCCAATGAGACGATCTGACATTAAGTCGATTCGATAACAAATGACGAAAACGGACGGATTTCTCAGGTTTTTACTACATATGAACACTATTTACATTCTCCCGTGCAACGCGGCTCCTAGTCCTCTTTTCGTGAAAAATCGTAATTTCCTAGCTCATGTCCAAGGCACCAAAGAGGCTAAATAGGCAATAATCGATAACTAATACTTGAATTGTGCTACATCTTACGTGCTATTACATAGCCGGGTAAATAGTCAAAAGTCGATAACTAAAACTTGAAATGTACTACCTGTTACTGGCTATTACGTCAACTTTGAAGTTTCATCTGTGTTCTACTATGGTGCTGTTAGTGTATCCGCATACCGCAGCACGCGACATAGCTTTGCAGACGATAAATGTAACCGTTTCAGAGAGAAGAGCGACCAATGTTACGATCTGGCTTTAAGTCGATTTGATAAGAAATGACGAAAACGGACGGATTTCTCAGGTTTTTAATACATATGAACACTTTTCACATTCTCCCGTGCAACGGAGCTGCTAGTCCTCCTTTGATGCAAAGTCTTAAGGTCCTAGCACATGTCCAAGACCCCAAAGCCAGCTAAAAAGTCAATAATGGATATCTAAAACGTTATTGCACTACTTCTTACTGGCTATTACAACAACTTAGAAGTTTCTTCAGTGTTCTACTATGGTGCTGTTAGTGTCTCTGCATACCGCAGCACGCGACATAGCTTTGCAGACGATAAATGTAACCGTTTCAGAGAGAAGAGCGACCACTGTGACGATCTGGTTTTAAGTCGATTTGATATGAAATGACGAAAATGGACGGATTTCTCAGGTTTTTACTACATATGAACACTTTTCACATTCTCCCGTGCAACGCAACTGCTAGTCCTCCTTTGATGCAAAATCTTGTGGTCCTAGATCATGTCCAAGTCCCCAAAGCCAGCTAAAAAGTCAATAATCGATATCTAAAACGTTATTGTACTACTTCTTACTGGCTATCACAACAACATAGAAGCTTCGTCTGTGTTCTACTATGGTGCTGTTAGTGTCTCCAGATACCGCATCTCGCGACATAGCTTTGCAGACGATAAATGTGACCGTTTCAGAGAGAAGAGCGACCAATGTGAAGACCTGGCTTTAAGTCGATTTGATAAGAAATGACGAAAACGGACGGAATTCTCAGGTTTTTAGTACATATGAACACTTTTCACATTCTCCCGTGCAACGCAGCTGCTAGTTCTCCTTTGATGCAAAATCTTAAGGTCCTAGCTCATGTCCAAGTCCCCAAAGCCAGCTAAAAAGTCAATAATCGATATCTAAAACGTTATTTTACTACTTCTTACTGGCTATTACATCAACTTAGAAGTTTCATCAGTGTTCTACTATGGTGCTATTAGTGTCTCTGCATACCGCAACACGCGACATAGCTTTGCAGACGATAAATGTAACCGTTTCAGAGAGAAGAGCGACCAATGTGACGATCTGGCTTTAAGTCGATTTGATAAGAAATGACGAAAACGGACGGATTTCTCAGGTTTTTACTACATATGAACACTTTTCACATTCTCCCGAGCAACGCAGCTGCTAGTTCTCCTTTGATGAAAAATCTTAAGGTTCTAGCTCATGTCCAAGTCCCCAAAGCCAGCTAAAAAGTCAATAATCGGTACCTAACACGTTATTGTACTACTTCTTACTGGCTATTACATCAACTTAGAAGTTTCATCTGTGTTCCGCTATGGTGCTGTTAGTGTCTCCGCATACCGCAGCACGCGACGTAGCTTTGCAGACGATAAATGTAACCGTTTCAGAGAGAAGAGCGACCAATGTGACGTTCTGGCTTTAAGTCGACTCGATAACAAATGACGACAAAGGACGGATTTCTCGGGTTTTTACTACATATGAACACTTTTCGTATTCTCCCGAACAACGCTGATGCTAGTCCTTCTTTTATGCAAAATCGTAAGGTCCTAGCTCATGTCCAAGGCACCAAAGCCGGCACAAAAGGCAATAATCGATGAGTAAAACCTGATTTGTACTGCTTCTTACTGGCTATTACATCAACTTGGAAGCTTCTTCTGTTTTCTACTATGGTGCTGTTAGTGTCTCCGCATACCGCAGCACGCGACATAGCTTTGCAGACGATAAATGTAACCGTTTCAGAGATATGAGCGGCCAATGAGACGATCTGACATTAAGTCGATTCGGTAACAAATGACGAAAACGGACGGATTTCTCAGGTTTTTACTACATATGAACACTATTTACATTCTCCCGTGCAACGCAGCTGCTAGTCATCTTTTGATGCAAAATCTTAAGGTCCTAGCTCATGTCCAAGGCCCCAAAGCCAGCTAAAAAGTCAATAATCGATATCTAAAACGTTATTGTACTACTCTTTTCTGGCTATTACAATAACTGAGAAATTTCATCTGTGTTCTACTATGGTGCTGTTAGTGTCTCCGCATACCGCAGCACGCGACGTAGCTTTGCAGACGATAAATGTAACCGTTTCAGGGAGAAGAGCGACCAATGTGACGATCTGGCTTTAAGTCGATTTGATAAGAAATGACGAAAATGGACGGATTTCTCAGGTTTTTACTACATATGAACGCTTTTCACATTCTCCCGTGCAACGCAGCTGCTAGTTCTCCTTTGATGGAAAATCTTAAGGTCCTAGCTCATGTCCAAGACCCCAAAGCCAGCTAAAAAGACAATAATCGGCATCTAAAACGTTATTGTACTACTTCTTGCAAGCTATTACATCAACTTAGAAGTTTCATCTGTTTTCTACTATGGTGCTGTGAGTGTCTCCATATACCGCAGCACGCGACATAGCTTTGCAGACAATAAATGTAACCGTTTCAGAGGGAAGAGCGACCAATGTGACGATCTGGCTTTAAGTCGATTTGATAAGAAATGACGATAACGGACGGATTTCTCAGGTTTTTACTACATATGAACACTTTCCACATTCTCCCGTGCAACGCAGCTGCTAGTCCTCCTTTGATGCAAAGTCTTAAGGTCCTAGCTCATGCCCAAGACCACAAAGCCAGCTAAAATGTCAATAATCGATATCTAAAACGTTATTGCACTACTTCTTACTGGCTATTACATCAATTTAGAAGTTTCATCACTGTTCTACTGTGGTGCTGTTAGTGTCTCTGCATACCGCAGCACGCGACATTGCTTTGCAGACGATAAATGTAACCGTTTCAGAGAGAAGGGCGACCAATGTGACGATCTGGCTTTAAGTCGATTTGATAAGAAATGACGAAAACGGACGGATTTCTCAGGTTTTTACTACAAATGAACACTTTTCACATTCTCCCGTGCAACGCAGCTGCTAGTTCTCCTTTGATGCAAAATCTTAAGGTCCTAGCTCATGTCCGAGGCCCCAAAGCCAGCTAAAAAGTCAATAATCGGTATCTAAAACGTTATATTACTACTTCTTACTGGCTATAACATCAACTTAGAAGCTTCGTCTGTGTTCTACTATGGTGCTCTTAGTGTCTCCACATACCGCAGCACGCGACATAGCTTTGCAGACGATAAATGTAACCATTTCAGGGAGAAGAGCGACCAATGTGACGATCTGGCTTTAAGTCGATTTGATAAGAAATGACGAAAACGGACGGATTTCTCAGGTTTTTACTACATATGAACACTTTTCACATTCTCCCGTGCAACTCAGCTGCTAGTTCTCCTTTGATGCAAAATCTTAAGGTCCTAGCTCATGTCCAGGTCCCAAAGGCAGCTAAAAAGTCAATAATCGGTATCTAAAACGTTATTGTACTACTTCTTACAGGTTATTGCATCAACTTAGAAGTTTCATCTGTTTTCTACTATGGTGCTGTTAGTGTCTCCGCATACCACAGCACGCGACATAGCTTTGCAGACGATAAATGTAACCGTTTCAGAGAGAAGAGCGACCAATGTGACGATCTGGCTTTAAGTCGATTTGATACGAAATGACGAAAACGGACGGATTTCTCAGGTTTTTGCTACATTTGAACACTTTTTACCTTCTCCCGTGCAACGCAGCTGCTAGTGCTCCTTTGATGCAAAGTCTTAAGATACTAACTCATGTCCAAGACCCCAAAGCCAGCTAAAAAGTCAATAATCGATATCTAAAACGTTATTGCACTACTTCTTACTGGCTATTACATCAACTTAGAAGTTTCATCAGTGTTCTACTATGGTGCCGTTTGTGTCTCTGCATACCGCAGCACGCAACATAGCTTTGCAGACAATAAATGTAACCGTTTCAGAGAGAAGAGCGACCAATGTGACGATCTGGCTTTAAGTCGCTTTTATAAGAAATGACGAAAACGGACGGATTTCTCAGGTTTTTACTACATATGAACACTTTTCACATACTCCCGTGCAACGAGGCTGCTAGTCTTAGTTTCATGCAAAATCTTAAGGTCTTAGCTCATGTCCAAGACCTCAAAGCCAGCTAAAAAGTCAATAATCGATATCTAAAACGTTATTGCACTACTTCTTACCGGCAATTAAATCATTTTAGAAGTTTCATCAGTGTTTTACTATGGTGCTGTTAGTGTCTCCGCATACCGCAGCACGCGACATTGCTTTGCAGACGATAAATGTAACCGTTTCAGAGAGAAGAGCGACCAATGTGACGATCTGGCTTTAAGTCGATTTTATAAGAAATGACGAAAATGTACGGATTTCTCAGGTTTTTACTACATATGAACACTTTTCACATTCTCCCGTGCAACGCAGCTGCTAGTCCTCCTTTGATGCAAAATCTTAAGGTCCTAGCTCATGTCCAAGTCCCCAAAGCCAGCTAAAAAGTGAATAATCGATATCTAAAGTTATTGTACTACTTCTTACTGGCTATATCATCAACTTAGAAGTTTCATCTGTTTTCTACTATGGTGCTGTTAGGGTCTCCGCTTACCGCAGCACGCGACATAGCTTTGCAGACGATTAATGCAACCGTTTCAGACAGAAGTGCGGTGAGTGTGACGATCTGGCTTTAAGTCGATTCGATAACAAATGACGAAAACGGACGGATTTCTCAGGTTTTTACTACATACGAACGCTTTTCACATTCTCCCGTGCAACGCAGCTGCTAGTCCTCCTTTGATGCAAAGTCTTAAGGTCCTAGCTCATGTCCAAGACCACAAAGCCAGCTAAAAAGTCAATAATCGATATCTAAAACGTTATTGCACTACTTCTTACTGGCTATTACATCAACTTAGAAGTTTCATCACTGTTCTACTGTGGTGCTGTTAGTGTCTCTGCATACCGCAGCACGCGACATTGCTTTGCAGACGATAAATGTAACCGTTTCAGAGAGAAGGGCGACCAATGTGACGATCTGGCTTTAAGTCGATTTGATAAGAAATGACGAAAACGGACGGATTTTTCAGGTTTTTACTACATATGAACACTTTTCACATTCTCCCATGCAACTCGGCTGCTAGTCCTCCTTTCAAGCAGAATCTTACGGTCCTAGCTCATGTCCAAGGCACCAAAGCCAGCTAAAAAGTCAATAATCGATACCTAAAACTTGAATTGTGCTACCTCTTACTGGATTTTACATCAACTTAGAAGCTTCATCTGTGTTCTACTATGGTGCTTTTAGTGCCTCCGCATACCGCAACACGCGACATAGCTTTGCAGACGATAAGTACAACCGTTTCAGAGAGAAGGGCGGCCAATGTGACGGTCTGGCTTTAAGCCGATTCGATAACAAATGACGAAAACGGACGGATTTCTCAGGTTTTTACTACATATGTACACTTTTCACAATCTCCCGTGCAACGCGGCTGTTAGTCCTCCTTTCATGCAAAATCTTAAGTTCCTAGCTCATGTCCAAGGCACCGCAGAAGGGTAAAAAGTCAATAATCGATAATTAAAACTTGAATTGTACTACTTCTTACTGGCTATTACATCAACTTAGAAGTTTCATCAGTGTTCTACTATGGTGCTGTTTGTGTCTCTGCATACCGCAGCACGCAACATAGCTTTGCAGACGATAAATGTAACCGTTTCAGAGAGAAGAGCGACCAATGTGACGATCTGGCTTTAAGTCGATTTGATAAGAAATGACGAATACGGACGGATTTCTCAGGTTTTCACTGCATATGAACACTTTTCACATTCTCCCGTGCAACACAGCTGCTAGTTCTCCTTTGATGCAAAATCTTAAGGTCCTAGCTCATGTCCAAGGCCCCAAAGCCAGCTAAAAAGTCAATAATCGGTATCTAAAACGTTATTGTACTACTTCTTACTGGCTATTACATCAACTTAGCAGTTTCATCTGTGTTCTACTATGAACCTGTTAGTGTCTCCGCATACCGCAGCACGCGACATAGCTTTGCAGACGATAAATGTAACCGTTTCAGGGAGAAGAGCGACCAATGTGACGATCTGGCTTTAAGTCGATGTGATAAGAAATGACGAAAACGGACGGATTTCTCAGGTTTTCACTACATATGAACACTTTTGACATTCTCCCGTGCAACGGAGCTGCTAGTCCTCCTTTGATGCAAAGTCTTAAGGTCCTAGCTCATGTCCAAGACCCCAAAGCCAGATAAAAAGTCAATAATCGATATCTAAAACGTTATTGCAATACTTCTTACTGGCTATTACAACAAGTTAGAAGTTTCATCAGTGTTCTACTATGGTGCTGTTAGTGTCTCTGCATACCGCAGCACGCGACATAGCTTTGCAGACGATAAATGTAAAGGTTGCAGACAGAAGAGCGACCAATGTGACGTTCTGGCTTTAAGTCGATTTGATAAGAAATGACGAAAATGGACGGATTTCCCAGTTTTTACTACATATGAACACTTTTCACATTCTCCCGTGCAACGCGGCTGCTAGTCCTCCTTTGATGCAAAATCTTAAGGTCCTAGCTCATGTCCAAGTCCCCAAAGCCAGCTAAAAAGTCAATAATCGATATCTAAAACGTTATTGTACTACTTCCTACTGGCTATAACATCAGTTTAGTAGCTTCGTCTGTGTTCTACTATGGTGCTCTTAGTGTCTCCACATACCGCAGCACGCGACATAGCTTTGCAGACGATAAATGTGACCGTTTCAGAGAGAAGAGCGACCAATGTGAAGACCTGGCTTTAAGTCGATTTGATAAGAAATGACGAAAACGGACGGATTTCTCATGTTTTAGTACATATGAACACTCTTCACATTCTCCCGGGCAACGCAGCTGCTAGTCCTCCTTTGATGCAAAATCTTAAGGTCCTAGCTCATGTCCAAGGCCCCAAAGCCAGCTAAAAAGTCAATAATCGGTTTCTAAAACGTTATTGTACTACTTCTTACTGGCTATTACATCAACTTAGAAGTTTCATCAGTGTTCTACATTGGTGCTGTTAGTGTCTCCGCATACCGCAGCACGCGACATAGCTTTGCAGACGATAAATGTAACCATTTCAGGGAGAAGAGCGACCAATGTGACGAACTGGCTTTAAGTCGATTTGATAAGAAATGACGAAAATTGACTGATTTCTCAGGTTTTTACTACATATGAACACTTTTCACATTCTCCCGTGCAACGAGGCTGCTAGTTCTCCTTTGATGCAAAATCTTAAGGTCCTAGCTCATGTCCAAGTCCCCAAATCCAGCTACAAAGTCAATAATCGGTACCAAAAACGTTATTGTACTACTTCTTACTGGCTATTACATCAACTTAGAAGTTTCATCCGTTTTCTACTATGGTGCTGTTAGTGTCTCCGCATACCGCAGCACGCGACATAGCTTTTCAGACGATAAACATAACCTTTTCAGAGAGAAGAGCGACCAATGTGACGATATGGCTTTAAGTCGATTTGATAAGAAATGACGTAAACGGACGGATTTCTCAGGTTTTTACTACATATGAACACTTTTCACATTCTCCCGGGCAACGCAGCTGCTAGTCCTCCTTTGATGCAAAATCTTAAGGTCCTAGCTCATGTCCTAGGCCCCAAAGCCGGCTAAAAAGTCAATAATCGATATCTAAAACGTTATTGTACTACTTCTTACTGGCTATTACATCGACTTAGAAGTTTCATCTGTGTTCTACTATGGTGCTGTTAGTGTCTCCGCATACCGCAGCACGCGACATAGCTTTGCAGACGAGTAATGTAACCTTTTCAGAGAGAAGAGCGTCCAATGTGACGTCCTGGCTTTAAGTCGATTTGATAAGAAATTACGAAAACGGACGGATTTCTCAGGTATTTACTGCACATGAACACTATTTACATTCTCCCGTGCAACGGAGCATCTAGTCCTCCTTTGATGCAAAATCTTAAGGTCCTAGCTCATGTCGATGGCCCCAAAGCCAGCTAAAAAGTCAATAATCGATATCTAAAACGTTATTGTACTACTCCTTACTGGCTATTACAATAACTGAGAAATTTCATCTGTGTTCTATTAAGGTGCTGTTAGTGTCTCCGCATACCGCAGCACGCGACGTAGCTTTGCAGACGATAAATGTAACCGTTTCAGGGAGAAGAGCGACCAATGTGACGATCTGGCTTTAAGTCGATTTGATAAGAAATGACGAATACGGACGGATTTCTCAGGTTTTCACTGCATATGAACACTTTTCACATTCTCCCGTGCAACACAGCTGCTAGTTCTCCTTTGATGCAAAATCTTAAGGTCCTAGCTCATGTCCAAGGCCCCAAAGCCAGCTAAAAAGTCAATAATCGGTATCTAAAACGTTATTGTACTACTTCTTACTGGCTATTACATCAACTTAGCAGTTTCATCTGTGTTCTACTATGAACCTGTTAGTGTCTCCGCATACCGCAGCACGCGACATAGCTTTGCAGACGATAAATGTAACCGTTTCAGGGAGAAGAGCGACCAATGTGACGATCTGGCTTTAAGTCGATTTGATAAGAAATGACGAAAACGGACGGATTTCTCAGGTTTTCACTACATATGAACACTTTTGACATTCTCCCGTGCAACGGAGCTGCTAGTCCTCCTTTGATGCAAAGTCTTAAGGTCCTAGCTCATGTCCAAGACCCCAAAGCCAGATAAAAAGTCAATAATCGATATCTAAAACGTTATTGCAATACTTCTTACTGGCTATTACAACAAGTTAGAAGTTTCATCAGTGTTTTACTATGGTGCTGTTAGTGTCTCTGCATACCGCAGCACGCGACATAGCTTTGCAGACGATAAATGTAACGGTTTCAGACAGAAGAGCGACCAATGTGACGATCTGGCTTGAAGTCGATTTGATAAGAAATGACTAAAACGGTCGGATTTCTCAGGTTTTTACTACATATGAACACTTTTCACATTCTCCCATGCAACTCGGCTGCTAGTCCTCCTTTCAAGCAGAATCTTACGGTCCTAGCTCATGTCCAAGGCACCAAAGCCAGCTAAAAAGTCAATAATCGATACCTAAAACTTGAATTGTGCTACCTCTTACTGGATATTACATCAACTTAGAAGCTTTATCTGTGTTCTACTATGGTGCTCTTAGTGTCTCGGCATACCGCAGCACGCGACATAGCTTTGCTGACGATAAATGTAATCGTTTCAGAGAGACGAGCGGCCAATCTGACGATCTGGCTTTAAGGCGATTCGATAACAAATGACTAAACGGACGAATTTCTTAGGTTTTTACTACATATGAACACTTTTCACATTCTCCCGTGAAACGCGACTGCTAGTCCTCCTTTCATGCAAAATCTAAAGTTCCTAGTTCATTTCCAAGGCACCGAAGAAGGGTAAAAAGTTTATAATCGATACCCAAAACTTGTCTTGAACTACTTCTTACTGGCTATTACATCAACTTAGAAGCTTCTTCTGAGTTCTAATATGGTGCGCTCAGTGTCTGCGCATACCGCAACACGCGACATAGGTTTGCAGACGATAAGTACAACCGTTTCAGAGAGAATTGCGGCCTATGTGAAGATCTGGCTTTAAGCCGAATCGATAACAAATGACGAAAACGGACAGATTCCTCACGTTTTTACTACATATGAACACCGTTTCACATTCGCCTGTGCAACGCAGCCGCTAGTCCTCCTTTCATGCAAAATGTTAAGTTCCTAGCTCATGTCCAAGGCACCAAAGCCATTTAAAAGTCAATAATCGATACCTAAAACTTGAACTGTACTACTTCTTACTGGCTATTACATCAACTTAGAAGCTTCATCTGTGTTTTACTATGGTGCTTGTAGTGTCTCCGCATACCGCAGCACGCGACTTAGCTTTGCAGACGATAAATGTAATCGTTTCAGACAGAAGAGCGGTCAATGTGACGATCTGGCTTTAAGTCGATTCGATAACAAATGACGAAACGGACGGATTTCTCAGGTTTTTACTACACATGAACACTTTTCACATTCTCCCCTGCAACTCGGCTGCTAGTCCTCCTTTCATGCAAAATCTTAAGTACCTAGCTCATGTCCAAGGCGCCAAAGGAGGGTAAAACGTCAATAATCCATAACTAAAACTTGAATTATACTACTTCTCACTGGCTATTACATCGACTTAGGAGCTTCATCTGTGTTCTACTATGGTTCTTTTAGTGTCTCCGCATACCACAGCACACGACATAGCTTTGCAGACGATAAATGTAACCGTTTCAGACAGTAGAGCAGCCAATGTGACGATCTGGCTTTAAGTCTTTTCGATAACAAATGACGAAAACGGACGGAGTTCTCAGGTTTTTACTACACATGAACACTTTTCACATTCTCTTGTGCAACTCGGCTGCTAGTCCTCCTTTCATGCAGAATCTTTAAGTCCTAGCTCGTGTCCAAGGCACCAAAGCCAGCTAAAAAGGCAATAATCGATACCCAATACTTGAATAGTACTACTTCTTACTGGCTATTGCATCAACTAAGAAGATTCATCTGTGTTCTACTTTGGTGTTTTTAGTGTCTCCGCATACCGCAGCACGCGACATAGCTTTGCAGACGATAAATGTAATCGTTTCAGAGAGAAGAGCGACCAATGTGACGATCTGGCTTTAAGTCGATTTGATAAGAAATGACGAATACGGACGGATTTCTCAGGTTTTTACTACATATGAACGCTTTTCACATTCTCCCGTGCAACGCAGCTGCTAGTTCTCCTTTGATGGAAAATCTTAAGGTCCTAGCTTATGTCCAAGACCCCAAAGCCAGCTAAAAAGACAATAATCGGTATCTAAAACGTTATTGTACTACTTCTTGCAAGCTATTACATCAACTTAGAAGTTTCATCTGTTTTCTACTATGGTGCTGTGAGTGTCTCCGCATACCGCAGCACGCGACATAGCTTTGCAGACAATAAATGTAACCGTTTCAGAGGGAAGAGCGACCAATGTGACGATCTGGCTTTAAGTCGATTTGATAAGAAATGACGATAACGGACGGATTTCTCAGGTTTTTACTACATATGAACACTTTTCACATTCTCCCGTGCAACGCAGCTGCTAGTCCTCCTTTGATGCAAAGTCTTAAGGTCCTAGCTCATGCCCAAGACCACAAAGCCAGCTAAAAAGTCAATAATCAATATCTAAAACGTTATTGCACTACTTCTTACTGGCTATTACATCAACTTAGAAGTTTCATCACTGTTCTACTCTGGTGCTGTTAGTGTCTCTGCATACCGCAGCACGCGACATTGCTTTGCAGACGATAAATGTAACCGTTTCAGAGAGAAGAGCGACCAATGTGAAGACCTGGCTTTAAGTCGAATTGATAAGAAATGACGAAAACGGACGGATTTCTCATGTTTTAGTACATATGAACACTCTTCACATTCTCCCGGGCAACGCTGCTGCTAGTCCTCCTTTGATGCAAAATCTTAAGGTCCTAGCTCATGTCCGAGGCCCCAAAGCCAGCTAAAAAGTCAATAATCGGTATCTAAAACGTTATATTACTACTTCTTACTGGCTATAACATCAACTTAGAAGCTTCGTCTGTGTTCTACTATGGTGCTCTTAGTGTCTCCACATACCGCAGCACGCGACATAGCTTTGTCGACGATAAATGTGACCGTTTCAGAGAGAAGAGCGACCAATGTGAAGACCTGGCTTTAAGTCGAATTAATAAGAAATGACGAAAACGGACGGATTTCTCATGTTTTAGTACATATGAACACTCTTCACATTCTCCCGGGCAACGCTGCTGCTAGTCCTCCTTTGATGCAAAATCTTAAGGTCCTAGCTCATGTCCAAGGCCCCAAAGCCAGCTTAAAAGTCAATAATCGGTTTCTAAAACGTTATTGTACTACTTCTTACTGGCTATTACATCAACTTAGAAGTTTCATCAGTGTTCTACTATGGTGCTGCTAGTGTCTCCGCATACCGCAGCACGCGACATAGCTTTGCAGACGATAAATGTAACCATTTCAGGGAGAAGAGCGACCAATGTGACGATCTGGCTTTAAGTCGATTTGATACGAAATGACGAAAACGGACGGATTTCTCAGGTTTTTACTACATATGAACACTTTTCACATTCTCCCGTGCAACGCAGCTGCTAGTCCTCCTTTGCTGCAAAATCTTAAGGTCCTAGCTCATGCCCAAGTCCCCAAAGCCAGCTAAAAAGTGAATAATCGATATCTAAAGTTGTTGTACTACTTCTTAATGGCTATAACATCAACTTAGAAGTTTCATCTGTTTTCTACTATGGTGCTGTTAGGGTCTCCGCTTACCGCAGCACGCGACATAGCTTTGCAGACGATAAATGTGACCGTTTCAGAAAGAAGAGCGACCAATGTGAAGACCTGGTTTTAAGTCGATTTGATAAGAAATGACAAAAACGGACGGATTTCTAAGGTTTTTACTACATATGAACACTTTTGACATTCTCCCGGGCAACGCAGCTGCTAGTCCTCCTTTGATGCAAAATCTTAAGGTCCTAGCTCATGTCCTAGGCCCCAAAGCCAGCTAAAAAGTCAATAATCGATATCTAAAACGTTATTGTACTACTTCTTACTGGCTATTACATCAACTTAGAAGTTTCATCTGTGTTCTACTATGGTGCTGTTAGTGTCTCCGCATACCGCAGCACGCGACATAGCTTTGCAGACGAGTAATGTAACCTTTTCAGAGAGAAGAGCGTCCAATGTGACGTCCTGGCTTTAAGTCGATTTGATAAGAAATGACGAAAACGGACGGATTTCTCAGGTTTTTACTACATATGAACACTTTTCACATTCTCCCGTGCAACGCAGCTGCTAGTTCTCCTTTGATGCAAAATCTTAAGGTCCTAGCTCAAGTCCGAGGCCCCAAAGCCAGCTAAAAAGTCAATAATCGGTTTCTAAAACGTTATTGTACTACTTCTTACTGGCTATTACATCAACTTAGAAGTTTCATCAGTGTTCTACTATGGTGCTGCTAGTGTCTCCGCATACCGCAGCACGCAACATAGCTTTGCAGACAATAAATGTAACCGTTTCAGAGAGAAGAGCGACCAATGTGACGATCTGGCTTTAAGTCGCTTTTATAAGAAATGACGAAAACGGACGGATTTCTCAGGTTTTTACTACATATGAACACTTTTCACATACTCCCGTGCAACGAGGCTGCTAGTCTTAGTTTCATGCAAAATCTTAAGGTCTTAGATCATGTCCAAGACCCCAAAGCCAGCTAAAAAGTCAATAATCGATATCTAAAACGTTATTGTACTACTTCTTACTGGCTATTACATCAACTTAGAAGTTTCATCACTGTTCTACTCTGGTGCTGTTAGTGTCTCTGCATACCGCAGCACGCGACATTGCTTTGCAGACGATAAATGTAACCGTTTCAGAGAGAAGGGCGACCAATGTGACGATCTGGCTTTAAGTCGATTTGATAAGAAATGACGAAAACGGACGGATTTCTCAGGTTTTTACTACATATGAACACTTTTCACATTCTCCCGTGCAACGCAGCTGCTAGTTCTCCTTTGATGCAAAATCTTAAGGTCCTAGCTCATGTCCGAGGCCCCAAAGCCAGCTAAAAAGTCAATAATCGGTATCTAAAACGTTATATTACTACTTCTTACTGGCTATAACATCAACTTAGAAGCTTCCTCTGTGTTCTACTATGGTGCTCTTAGTGTCTCCACATACCGCAGCACGCGACATAGCTTTGCAGACGACAAATGTGACCGTTTCAGAGAGAAGAGCGACCAATGTGAAGACTTGGCTTTAAGTCGAATTGATAAGAAATGACGAAAATGGACGGATTTCTCATGTTTTAGTACATATGAACACTCTTCACATTCTCCCGGGCAACGCAGCTGCTAGTCCTCCTTTGATGCAAAATCTTAAGGTCCTAGCTCATGTCCAAGGCCCCAAAGCCAGCTTAAAAGTCAATAATCGGTTTCTAAAACGTTATTGTACTACTTCTTACTGGCTATTACATCAACTTAGAAGTTTCTTCAGTGTTCTACTATGGTGCTGCTAGTGTCTCCGCATACCGCAGCACGCGACATAGCTTTGCAGACGATAAATGTAACCATTTCAGGGAGAAGAGCGACCAATGTGACGATCTGGCTTTAAGTCGATTTGATAAGAAATGACGAAAACGGACGGATTTCTCAGGTTTTTACTACATATGAACACTTTTCACATTCTCCCGTGCAACGCAGCTGCTAGTTCTCCTTTGATGCAAAATCTTAAGGTCCTAGCTCAAGTCCGAGGCCCCAAAGCCAGCTAAAAAGTCAATAATCGGTTTCTAAAACGTTATTGTACTACTTCTTACTGGCTATTACATCAACTTAGAAGTTTCATCAGTGTTCTACTATGGTGCTGCTAGTGTCTCCGCATACCGCAGCACGCGACATAGCTTTGCAGACGATAAATGTAACCATTTCAGGGAGAAGAGCGACCAATGTGACGATCTGGCTTTAAGTCGATTTGATACGAAATGACGAAAACGGACGGATTTCTCAGGTTTTTACTACATATGAACACTTTTCACATTCTCCCGTGCAACGCAGCTGCTAGTCCTCCTTTGATGCAAAATCTTAAGGTCCTAGCTCATGCCCAAGTCCCCAAAGCCAGCTAAACAGTGAATAATCGATATCTAAAGTTGTTGTACTACTTCTTACTGGCTATAACATCAACTTAGAAGTTTCATCTGTTTTCTACTATGGTGCTGTTAGGGTCTCCGCTTACCGCAGCACGCGACATAGCTTTGCAGACGATAAATGTGACCGTTTCAGAAAGAAGAGCGACCAATGTGAAGACCTGGTTTTAAGTCGATTTGATAAGAAATGACAAAAACGGACGGATTTCTAAGGTTTTTACTACATATGAAGACTTTTGACATTCTCCCGGGCAACGCAGCTGCTAGTCCTCCTTTGATGCAAAATCTTAAGGTCCTAGCTCATGTCCTAGGCCCCAAAGCCAGCTAAAAAGTCAATAATCGATATCTAAAACGTTATTGTACTACTTCTTACTGGCTATTACATCAACTTAGAAGTTTCATCTGTGTTCTACTATGGTGCTGTTAGTGTCTCCGCATACCGCAGCACGCGACATAGCTTTGCAGACGAGTAATGTAACCTTTTCAGAGAGAAGAGCGTCCAATGTGACGTCCTGGCTTTAAGTCGATTTGATAAGAAATTACGAAAACGGACGGATTTCTCAGGTTTTTACTGCATATGAACACTTTTTACATTCTCCGTGCAACGGAGCATCTAGTCCTCGTTTGATGCAAAATCTTAAGGTCCTAGCTCATGTCCAAGGCCCCAAAGCCAGCTAAAAAGTCAATAATCGATATCTAAAACGTTATTGTACTACTCCTTACTGGCTATTACAATAACTGAGAAATTTCATCTGTGTTCTATTAAGGTACTGTTAGTGTCTCCGCATACCGCAGCACGCGACGTAGCTTTGCAGACGATAAATGTAACCGTTTCAGGGAGAAGAGCGACCAATGTGACGATCTGGCTTTAAGTCGATTTGATAAGAAATGACGAAAACGGACGGATTTCTCAGGTTTTCACTACATATGAACACTTTTCACATTCTCCCGTGCAACGCAGCTGCAAGTTCTCCTTTGATGCAAAATCTTAAGGTCCTAGCTTATGTCCAAGGCCCCAAAGCAAGCTAAAAAGTCAATAATCGGAATCTAAAACGTTATTGTACTACTTCTTACAGGCTATTACATCAACTTAGAAGTTTCATCTGTTTTCTACTATGGTGCTGTTAGTGTCTCCGCATACCGCAGCACGCGACATAGCTTTGCAGACAATAAATGTAACCGTTTCAGAGAGAAGAGCGACCAATGTGACGATCTGGATTTAAGTCGATTTGATAAGAAATGACGATAACGGTCGGATTTCTCAGGTTTTTACTACATATGAACACTTTTAACATTCTCCCGTGCAACGCAGCTGCTAGTCCTCCTTTGATGCAAAGTCTTAAGGTCCTAGCTCATGTCCAAGACCACAAAGCCAGCTAAAAAGTCAATAATCGATATCTAAAACGTTATTGCACTACTTCTTACTGGCTATTACATCAACTTAGAAGTTTCATCAATGTTCTACTGTGGTGCTGTTAGTGTCTCTGCATACCGCAGCACGCGACATTGCTTTGGAGACGATAAATGTAACCGTTTCAGAGAGAAGGGCGACCAATGTGACGATCTGGCTTTAAGTCGATTTGATAAGAAATGACGAAAACGGATGGATTTCTCAGGTTTTCACTGCATATGAACACTTTTGACATTCTTACGTGATACGGAGCTGCTACTCCTCCTTTGATGCAAAGACTTAAGGTCCTAGCTCATGTCCAAGACCCCAAAGCCAGTTAAAAAGTCAATAATCGATATCTAAAACGTTATTGCAATACTTCTTACTGGCTATTACAACAAGTTAGAAGTTTCATCAGTGTTCTACTATGGTGCTGTTAGTGTCTCTGCATACCGCAACACGCGACATAGCTTTGCAGACGATAAATGTAACCGTTTCAGACAGAAGAGCGACCAATGTGACGATCTGGCTTTAAGTCGATTTGATAAGAGATGACGAAAATGGACGGATTTCCCAGTTTTTACTACATATGAACACTTTTCACATTCTCCCGTGCAATGCAGCTGCTAGTCCTCCCTTGATGCAAAATCTTAAGGTCCTAGCTCATGTCCAAGTCCCCAAAGCCAGCTAAAAAGTCAATAATCGATATCTAAAACGTTATTGCACTACTTCTTACTGGCTATTACATCAACTTAGAAGTTTCATTAGTGTTCTACTATGGTGCTGTTAGTGTCTCCGCATACCGCAGCACGCGACTTTGCTTTGCAGACGATAAATGTAACCGTTTCAGAGAGAAGAGCGACTAATGTGACGATCTGGCTTTAAGTCGATTTGATAAGAAATGACGAAAACGGACGGATTTCTCAGGTTTTTACTACATATGAACACTTTTCACATTCTCCCATGCAACTCGGCTGCTAGTCCTCCTTTCAAGCAGAATCTTACGGTCCTAGCTCATGTCCAAGGCACCAAAGCCAGCTAAAAAGTCAATAATTGACACCTAAAACTTGAATTGTGCTACCTCTTACTGGATTTTACATCAACTTAGAAGCTTCATCTGTGTTCTACTATGGTGCTTTTAGTGCCTCCGCATACCGCAACACGCGACATAGCTTTGCAGACGATAAGTACAACCGTTTCAGAGAGAAGGGCGGCCAATGTGACGGTCTGGCTTTAAGCCGATTCGATAACAAATGACGAAAACGGACGGATTTCTCAGGTTTTTACTACATATGTACACTTTTCACAATCTCCCGTGCAACGCGGCTGTTAGTCCTCCTTTCATGCAAAATCTTAAGTTCCTAGCTCATGTCCAAGGCACCAAAGAAGGGTAAAAAGTCAATAATCGATAATTAAAACTTGAATTGTACTACTTCTTATTGGCTATTGCATCATCTTAGAAGATTCATCTGTTTTCTACTATGGTGCTTTTAGTGTCTCGGCATACCGCAGCACGCGACATAGCTTTGCAGACGATAAATGTAATCGTTTCAGAGAGAAGAGCGGCCAATCTGACGATCTGGCTTTAAGGCGATTCGATAACAAATGACTAAACGGACGGATTTCTCACGTTTTTACTACATATGAACACTTTTCACATTCGCCTGTGCAACGCAGCCGCTAGTCCTCCTTTCATGCAAAATGTTAAGTTCCTAGCTCATGTCCAAGGCACCAAAGAAGGGTAAAAAGTCAATAATCCATACCTAAAACTTGAATTGTACTACCTCTCACTGGCTATTACATCGACTCAGGAGCTTCATCTGCGTTCTACTATGGTTCTTTTAGTGTCTGCGCATACCGCAGCACGCGACATAGCTTTGCAGACGATAAATGTAACCGTTTCAGACAGAAGAGCGGCCAATGTGATAATCTGGCTTTAAGTCATTTCGATAATAAATGAGGAAACGGACAGATTTCTTAGGTTTTTACTACATATGAACACTTTTCACATTCTCCCGTGCAACGCGGCTGCTAGTCCTCCTTTCATGCAAAATCTTAAGTTCCTAGCTCATGTCCAAGGCACCAAAGAAGGGTAAAAAGCCAATAATCGATACTTAAAACTTGAAGTGTACTACTTCTTACTGGCTATTACATCAACTTAGAAGTTTCATCAGTGTTCTACTATGGTGCTGTTAGTGTCTCCGCATACCGCAGCACGCGACATAGCTTTGCAGACGATAAATGTGACCGTTTCAGAGAGAAGAGCGACCAATGTGAAGACCTGGCTTTAAGTCGATTTGAAAAGAAATGACGAAAACGGACGGATTTCTCATGTTTTAGTACATATGAACACTCTTCACATTCTCCCGGGCAACGCAGCTGCTAGTCCTCCTTTGATGCAAAATCTTAAGGTCCTAGCTCATGTCCAAGGCCCCAAAGCCAGCTTAAAAGTCAATAATCGGTTTCTAAAACGTTATTGTACTACTTCTTACAGGTTATTGCATCAACTTAGAAGTTTCATCAGTGTTCTACTATGGTGCTGTTTGTGTCTCTGCATACCGCAGCACGCAACATAGCTTTGCAGACGATAAATGTAACCGTTTCAGAGAGAAGAGCGACCAATGTGACGATCTGGCTTTAAGTCGCTTTTATAAGAAATGACGAAAACGGACGGATTTCTCAGGTTTTTACTACATATGAACACTTTTCACATTCTCCCGTGCAACGCAGCTGCTATTCCTCCATTGATGCAAAATCGTAAGGTCCTAGCTCATGTCCAAGTCCCCAAAGCCAGCTAAAAAGTCAATAATCGATATCTAAAAGTTATTGTACTATTTCTTACTGGCTATAACATCAACTTAGAAGTTTCATCTGTTTTCTACTATGGTGCTGTTAGGGTCTCCGCTTACCGCAGCACGCGACATAGCTTTGCAGACGATAAATGTGACCGTTTCAGAGAGAAGAGCGACCAATGTGAAGACCTGGTTTTAAGTCGATTTGATAAGAAATGACAAAAACGGACGGATTTCTAAGGTTTTTACTACATATGAACACTTTTCACATTCTCCCGGGCAACGCAGCTGCTAGTCCTCCTTTGATGCAAAATCTTAAGGTCCTAGCTCATGTCCTAGGCCCCAAAGCCGGCTAAAAAGTCAATAATCGATATCTAAAACGTTATTGTACTACTTCTTACTGGCTATTACATCGACTTAGAAGTTTCATCTGTGTTCTACTATGGTGCTGTTAGTGTCTCCGCATACCGCAGCACGCGACATAGCTTTGCAGACGAGTAATGTAACCTTTTCAGAGAGAAGAGCGTCCAATGTGACGTCCTGGCTTTAAGTCGATTTGATAAGAAATTACGAAAACGGACGGATTTCTCAGGTTTTTACTGCACATGAACACTTTTTACATTCTCCCGTGCAACGGAGCATCTAGTCCTCCTTTGATGCAAAATCTTAAGGTCCTAGCTCATGTCGAAGGCCCCAAAGCCAGCTAAAAAGTCAATAATCGATATCTAAAACGTTATTGTACTACTCCTTACAGGCTATTACAATAACTGAGAAATTTCATCTGTGTTCTATTAAGGTGCTGTTAGTGTCTCCGCATACCTCAGCACGCGACGTAGCTTTGCAGACGATAAATGTAACCGTTTCAGGGGGAAGAGCGACCAATGTGACGATCTGGCTTTAAGTCGATTTGATAAGAAATGACGAAAACGGACGGATTTCTCAGGTTTTCACTACATATGAACACTTTTGACATTCTCCCGTGCAACGGAGCTGCTGGTCCTCCTTTGATGCAAAGTCTTAAGGTCCTAGCACATGTACAAGACCCCAAAGCCAGATAAAAAGTCAATAATCGATATCTAAAACGTTATTGCAATACTTCTTACTGGCTATTACAACAAGTTAGAAGTTTCATCAGTGTTCTACTATGGTGGTGTTAGTGTCTGTGCATACCGCAGCACGCGACATAGCTTTGCAGACGATAAATGTAACGGTTTCAGACAGAAGAGCGACCAATGTGACGATCTGGCCTTAAGTCGATTTGATAAGAAATGACGAAAATGGACGGATTTCCCAGTTTTTACTACATATGAACACTTTTCACATTCTCCCGTGCAACGCAGCTGCTAGTCCTCCTTTGATGCAAAATCTTAAGGTCCTAGCTCATGTCCAAGTCCCCAAAGCCAGCTAAAAAGTCAATAATCGATATCTAAAACGTTATTGTACTACTTCCTACTGGCTATAACATCAACTTAGTAGCTTCGTCTGTGTTCTACTATGGTGCTCTTAGTGTCTCCACATACCGCAGCACGCGACATAGCTTTGCAGACGATAAATGTGACCGTTTCAGAGAGAAGAGCGACCAATGTGAAGACCTGGCTTTAAGTCGATTTGATAAGAAATGACGAAAACGGACGGATTTCTCATGTTTTAGTACATATGAACACTCTTCACATTCTCCCGGGCAACGCAGCTGCTAGTCCTCCTTTGATGCAAAATCTTAAGGTCCTAGCTCATGTCCAAGGCCCCAAAGCCAGCTTAAAAGTCAATAATCGGTTTCTAAAACGTTATTGTACTACTTCTTACTGGCTATTACATCAACTTAGAAGTTTCATCAGTGTTCTACTATGGTGCTGTTAGTGTCTCCGCATACCGCAGCACGCGACATAGCTTTGCAGACGATAAATGTAACCATTTCAGGGAGAAGAGCGACCAATGTGACGAACTGGCTTTAAGTCGATTTGATAAGAAATGACGAAAATTGACGGATTTCTCAGTTTTTTACTACATATGAACACTTTTCACATTCTCCCGTGCAACTCAGCTGCTAGTTCTCCTTTGATGCAAAATCTTAAGGTCCTAGCTCATGTCCAAGTCCCCAAATCCAGCTAAAAAGTCAATAATCGGTACCAAAAACGTTATTGTACTACTTCTTACTGGCTATTACATCAACTTAGAAGTTTCATCCGTTTTCTACTATGGTGCTGTTAGTGTCTCCGCATATCGCAACACGCGACATAGCTTTTCACACGATAAACATAACCTTTTCAGAGAGAAGAGCGACCAATGTGACGATATGGCTTTAAGTCGATTTGATAAGAAATGACGAAAACGGACGGATTTCTCAGGTTTTTACTACATATGAACACTTTTCACATTCTCCCGTGCAACGCAGCTGCTAGTCCTCCTTTGATGCAAAGTCTTAAGGTCCTAGCTCATGTCCAAGACCCCAAAGCCAGCTAAAAAGTCAATAATCGATATCTAAAACGTTATTGCACTACTTCTTACTGGCTATTACATCAACTTAGAAGTTTCATCAGTGTTCTTCTATGGTGCTGTTAGTTTCTCCGCATACCGCAGCACGCGACATTGCTTTGCAGACGATAAATGTAACCGTTACAGAGAGAAGAGCGACCAATGTGACGATCTGGCTTTAAGTCGATTTTATAAGAAATGACGAAAATGTACGGATTTCTCAGGTTTTTACTACATATGAACACTTTGCACATTCTCCCGTGCATCGCAGCTGCTAGTCCTCCCTTGATGCAAAATCTTAAGGTCCTAGCTCATGTCCAAGTCCCCAAAGCCAGCTAAAAAGTCAATAATCGATATCTAAAACGTTATTGCACTACTTCTTACTGGCTATTACATCAACTTAGAAGTTTCATCAGTGTTCTACTATGGTGCTGTTAGTGTCTCCGCATACCGCAGCACGCGACATTGCTTTGCAGACGATAAATGTAACCGTTTCAGACAGAAGAGCGACCAATGTGACGATCTGGCTTTAAGTCGATTTGATGAGAAATGACGAAAACGGAGGGATTTCTCAGGTTTTTACTACATATGAACACTTTTCACATTCTCCCATGCAACTCGGCTGCTAGTCCTCCTTTCAAGCAGAATCTTACGGTCCTAGCTCATGTCCAAGGCACCAAAGCCAGCTAAAAAGTCAATAATCGATACCTAAAACTTGAATTGTGCTACCTCTTACTGGATATTACATCAACTTAGAAGCTTCATCTGTGTTCTACTATGGTGCTTTTAGTGCCTCCGCATACCGCAACACGCGACATAGCTTTGCAGACGATAAGTACAACCGTTTCAGAGAGAAGGGCGGCCAATGTGACGGTCTGGCTTTAAGCCGATTCGATAACAAATGACGAAAACGAACGGATTTCTCAGGTTTTTACTACATATGAACACTTTTCACAATCTCCTGTGCAACGCGGCTGTTAGTCCTCCTTTCATGCAAAATGTTAAGTTCCTAGCTCATGTCCAAGGCACCAAAGAAGGGTAAAAAGTTTATAATCGATACCTAAAACTTGATTTGAACTACTTCTTACTGGCTATTACATCAACTTAGAAGCTTCATCTGAGTTCTACTATGGTGCGTTCAGTGTCTGCGCATACCGCAACACGCGACATAGGTTTGCAGACGATAAGTACAACCGTTTCAGAGAGAATTGCGGCCTATGTGAAGATCTGGCTTTAAGCCGATTCGATAACAAATGACGAAAACGGACGGATTCCTCACGTTTTTACTACATATGAACACCGTTTCACATTCGCCTGTGCAACGCAGCCGCTAGTCCTCCTTTCATGCAAAATGTTAAGTTCCTAGCTCATGTCCAAGGCACCAAAGAAGGGTAAAAAGTCAACAATCCATACCTAAAACTTGAATTGTACTACCTCTCACTGGCTATTACATCGACTCAGGAGCTTCATCTGTGTTCTACTATGGTTCTTTTAGTGTCTGCGCATACCACAGCACGCGACATAGCTTTGCAGACGATAAATGTAACCGTTTCAGACAGAAGAGCGGCCAATGTGATAATCTGGCTTTAAGTCATTTCGATAACAAATGAGGAAACGGACGGATTTCTTAGGTTTTTACTACATATGAACACTTTTCACATTCTCCCGTGCAACGCGGCTGCTAGTCCTCCTTTCATGCAAAATCTTAAGTACCAAGCTCATGTCCAAGGCACCAAAGAAGGGTAAAACGTCAATAATCCATAACTAAAACTTGAATTATACTACTTCTCACTGGCTATTACATCGACTTAGGAGCTTCATCTGTGTTCTACTATGGTTCTTTTAGTGTCTCCGCATACCACAGCACACGACATTGCTTTGCAGACGATAAATGTAACCGTTTCAGGCAGTAGAGCGGCCAATGTGACGATCTGGCTTTAAGTCTTTTCGATAACAAATGACGAAAACGGACGGAGTTCTCAGGTTTTTACTACACATGAACACTTTTCACATTCTCCCGTGCAACTCGGCTGCTAGTCCTCCTTTCATGCAGAATCTTTAAGTCCTAGCTCGTGTCCAAGGCACCAAAGCCAGCTAAAAAGGCAATATTCGATACCTAAAACTTGAATTGTACTACTTCTTACTGGATATTACAACAACCTAGAAGCGTCATCTGTGTTCTACTATAGTGCTTGTAGTGTCTCCACATACCGCAGTACGCGACATAGCTTTGCAGACGATAAATGTAACCGTTTCAGACAGAAGAGCGGCCAATGTGGCTATCTATCTTTAAGTCGATTCGATAACAAATGACGAAAACGGACAGATTTCTCAGGTTTTTACTACATATGAACACTTTTCACATTCTCCCATGCAACTCGGCTGCTAGTCCTCCTTTCATGCAGAATCGTAAGGTCCTAGGTCATGTCCAAGGCACCAAAGCCAGCTAAAAAGTCAATAATCGATACCCAATACTTGAATAGTACTACTTCTTACTGGCTATTGCATCAACTAAGAAGATTCATCTGTGTTCTACTTTGGTGTTTTTAGTGTCTTCGCATACTGCAGCACGCGAAATAGCTTTGCAGACGATAAGTAAAACTGTTTCAGAGAGAAGAGCGGTCATTGTGACGATCTGGCTTAAGTCGTTTCGATAACAAATGAAGAAAACGAACGGATTTCTCAGGTTTTTACTACATATGAACACTTTTCACATTCTCCCGTGCAACGCGGCTGCTATTCCTCCTTTCATGCAAAATCTTAAGTACCTAGCTCATGTCCAAGGCACCAAAGAAGGGTAAAAAGTCAAAAATCGATACATAAAACTTGAATTGTACTACTTCTCACTGCCTATTACATCAACTTAGAAGCTTCATCTGTGTTCTACTATGGTGCTTTTAGTGCCTCCGCATACCGCAACACGCGACATAGCTTTGCAGACGATAAGTACAACCGTTTCAGAGAGAAGGGCGGCCAATGTGACGATCTGGCTTTAAGCCGATTCGATAACAAATGAAGAAAACGGACGGATTTCTCAGGTTTTTACTACATATGAACACTTTTCACATTCTCCCGTCCAACGCGGCTGCTAGTCCTCCTTTCATGCAAAATCTTAAGTACCTAGCTCATGTCCAAGGCACCAATGAAGGGTAAAAAGTCAATAATCGATAATTAAAACTTGAATTGTACTACTTCTTATTGGCTATTGCATCATCTTAGAAGCTTCATCTGTGTTCTACTATGGTGCTTTTAGTGTCTCGGCATACCGCTATACGCGACATAGCTTTGCAGACGATAAATGTAACCGTTTTAGACAGTAGAGCGGCCAATGTGGCTATCTGGCTTTAAGTCGATTCGATAACAAATGACGAAAACGGACAGATTTCTCAGGTTTTTACTACATATGAACACTTTTCACATTCTCCCATGCAACTCGGCTGCTAGTCCTCCTTTCAAGCAGAATCATTCGGTCCTAGCTCATGTCCAAGGCACCAAAGCCAACTAAAAAGTCAATAATCGATACCTAAAACTGGAATTGTGCTACTTCTTACTGGATATTACATCAACTTAGAAGCTTCATCTGTGTTCTACTTTGGTGCTTTTAGTGTCTTCGCATACCGCAGCACGCGAAATAGCTTTGCAGACGATAAGTAAAACTGTTTCAGAATGAAGAGCGGTCATTGTGACGATCTGGCTTAAGTCGTTTCGATAACAAATGACGAAAACGGACAGATTTCTCAAGTTTTTACTACATATGAACACTTTTCACATTCTCCCGTGCAACGCGACTGCTAGTCCTCCTTTCATGCAAAATCTTAAGTTCCTAGATCATTTCCATGGCACCGAAGAATGGTAAAAAGTTTATAATCGATACCTAAAACTTGATTTGTACTACTTCTTACTGGCTATTACATCAACTTAGAAGCTTCATCTGTGATCTACTATGGAGCTTTTAGTGTATCCGCATATCGCAGCACGCGGCATAGCTCTGCAAACGATAAATCTAACCGTTTCAGACAGAAGTGCGGCCAATGTGACGATCTGGGTTTTTTAGTCGATTCGATAAGAAATGACGAATACGGAAGGATTTCTCAAGTTTTTACTACATATGAACACTTTTCACATTCTCCCAAGCAACGCGGCTGCTAATCCTCCTTTCATGCAGAATCTTAAGGTCCTAGCTCATGTCCAAGGCACCAAAGCCAGCTAAAATGTCAATAATTGATACCTAAAACTTGAATTCTACTACTTCTTACTGGCTGTTACATCAACTTAGAAGCTTCATCTGTGTTCTACTATGGTGCTTTAAGTGCCTCCGCATACCGCAGCACGCGACATAGCTTTGCAGACGATAAATGTAACCGTTTCAGACAGAAGTGCGGCCAATGTGACGATCTGGCATTAAGTCGATTCGATAACAAATGACGAAAACGGACTTGTTTCTCAGGTTTTTACTACATATGAACACTTTTCACATTCTCCCGTGCTACTCGGCTGCTAGTCTTCCTTTCATGCCGAATCTTAAAGTCCTTGCTCTTGTCCAAGACACCAAAGCCAGCTAACAAGGCAATAATCGATACCTAAAACTTGAATTGTACTGCTTCTTACTGGATATTACATCAACTTAGAAGCTTCATCTGTGTTCTACTATGGTGCTTTTAGTGCCTCCGCATACCGCAACACGCGACATAGCTTTGCAGACGATAAGTACAACCGTTTCAGAGAGAAGGGCGGCCAATGTGACAATCTGGCTTGAAGCCGATTGGATAACAAATGACGAAAACGGACGAATTTCTCAGGTTTTTACTACATATGAACACTTTTCACAATCTCCCGTGCAACGCGGCTGTTAGTCCTCCTTTCATGCAAAATCTTAAGTTCCTAGCTCATGTCCAAGGCACCAAAGAAGGGTAAAAAGTCAATAATCGATAATTAAAACTTGAATTGTACTACTTCTTATTGGCTATTGCATCATCTTAGAAGCTTCATCTGTTTTCTACTATGGTGCTTTTAGTGTCTCGGCATACCGCAGCACGCGACATAGCTTTGCAGACGATAAATGTAATCGTTTCAGACAGAAGAGCGGCCAATGTGACGATCTGGCTTTAAGGCGATTCGATAACAAATGACGAAACGGACGAATTTCTTAGGTTTTTACTACATATGAACACTTTTCACATGCTCCCGTGCAACGCGACTGCTAGTACTCCTTTCATGCAAAATCTTAAGTTCCTAGCTCATTTCCAAGGCACCGAAGAATGGTAAAACGTTTATAATCGATACCTAAAACTTGATTTGAACTACTTCTTACTGGCTATTACATCAACTTAGAAGCTTCATCTGTGTTCTACTATGGTGCTTTTAGTGTCTCCGCATACCGCAGCACGTGACATAACTTTGCAGACGATAAATGTAACCGTTTCAGACACAAGTGCGGCCAATGCGACGATCTGTCATTAAGTCGATTCGGTAACTAATGAAGAAAACGGACGGATTTCTCAGGTTTTTACTAGATGTGAACACTTTTCACATTCTCCCGTGAAACTCGGCTGCTAATCCTCCTTTCATGCAAAATCTTAAGTTCCTAGCTCAAGTCCAAGGCACCATAGAAGGGTAAAAAGTCAAAAATTGATACCTAAAACTTGAATTGTACTACTTCTTACTGGCTATTACATTAACTTAGAAGCGTCATCTGTGTTCTACTATGGTGCTTTTAGTGTCTCCGCATACCGCAGCACGCGACATAGCTTTGCAGACGATAAATGTAATCGTTTCAGACAGAAGAGCGGCCAATGTGACGATCTGGCTTTAAGTCGATTCGATAACAAATGACGAAAACGGATGGATTTCTCAAGTTTTTACTACATATGAACACTTTTCACATTCTCCCGTGCAACGCGGCTGCTAATCCTTATTTCATGCAGAATCTTAATGTCCTAGCTCATGTCCAAGGCACTAAAGCCAGCTAAAACGTCAATAATCGATACCTAAAACTTGAATTCTACTACCTCTTATTGGCTATTACATCAACTTAGAAGCTTCATCTGTGTTCTGCTATGGTGCGTTTAGTGTTTCCGCATACCGCAGCACGTGACATAGCTTTGCAGACGATAAATGTAACCGTTTCAGACAGAAGAGCGGCTAATGTGACCATCTGGCTTTAAGTCGGTTCAATAACAAATGACGAAAACGGACAGATTTCTCAGGTTTTTGCTACATATGAACACTTTTCACATTCTCTCGTGCAACTCGGCTGCTAGTCCTTCTTTCATGCAGAATCTTAAGGTCCTAGGTCATGTCCAAGGCACCAAAGCCAGCTAAAAAGTCAATAATCGATACAAAATACTTGAATAGTACTACTTCTTACTGGCTATTGCATCAACTAAGAAGATTCATCTGTGTTCTACTATGGTGCTTTTAGTGTCCCCGCACACCGCAGCACGCGACATAGCTTTGCAGACGATAAGTACAACCGTTTCAGAGAGAACAGCGGCCAATGTGACGATCTGGCTTTAAGTCGATTCGATAACAAATGACGAACACGGGCGGTTTTCTCAGGTTTTTACTACATATGAACACTTTTCACATTCGCCTGTGCAACGCAGCCGCTAGTCCTCCTTTCATGCAAAATGTTAAGTTCCTAGCTCATGTCCAAGGCACCAAACAAGGGTAAAAAGTCAATAATCCATATCTAAAACTTGAATTGTACTACCTCTCACTGGTTATTACATCGACTCAGGAGCTTCATCTGTGTTCTACTATGGTTCTTTTACTGTCTCCGCATACCGCAGCACGAGACATAGCTTTACAGACGATAAATGTAAGCGTTTCAGACAGAAGAGCGGCCAATGTGACAATGTGGCTTTAAGTCATTTCGATAACAAATGACGAAACGGACGGATTTCTTAGGTTTTTACTACATATGAACACTTTTCACATTCTCCCGTGCAACGCGGCGGCTAGTCCTCCTTTCATGCAAAATCTTAAGTTCCTAGCTCATGTCCAAGGCACCAAAGAAGTGTACAAAGCAAATAATCGATACTTAAAATTTGAATTGTACTACTTCTTACTGGCTATTACATCAACTTAGAAGCTTCATCTGTGTTCTACTATGGTGCTTTTAGTGTCTCCGCATGCCGCAGCACGCGACGTAGCTTTGCAGACGATAGTTACAACCTTTATAGAGAGAAGAGCGGCCAATGTGTCGATCTGGCTTTAAGTCGATTCCATAACAAATGACGAAAACGGACGTATTTCTCAGGTTTTTACTACAGATGAACTCTTTTCACTTTCTCCCGTGCCACGCGGCTGCTAGTCCTCCTTTCATGCAAAATCTTAAGATCCTAGCTCTTGTCCAAGGCACCAAAGAAGGGTAAAAGGTCAGTAATCGATACCTAAAACTTGAATTGTACTACTTCTTACTAGCTATTACATCAACTTAGGAGCGTCATCTGTGTTCTACTATGGTGCTTTTAGAGTCTCCGCATACCGCAGCAAGCGACTTAGCTTTGCAGACGATAAATGTAATCGTTTCAGACAGAAGAGCGGCCAATGTGACGATCTGGCTTTAAGTCGATTCGATAACAAATGACGAAAACTGACGGATTTCTCAAGTTTTTACTACATATGAACACTTTTCACATTCTCCCGTGCAACTCGGCTGCTAGTCCTCCTTTCATGCCGAATCTTAAAGTCCTTGCTCATGTCCAAGACACCAAAGCCAGCTAACAACGCAATAATCGATACCTAAAACTACAATTGTACTACTTCTTACTGGATATTACATCAACTTAGAAGCGTCATCTTTGTTCTACTATGGTGCTTTTAGTGTCTCCACATACCGCAGCACGCGACATAGCTTTGCAGACGATAAGTACAACCGTTTCAGAGAGAAGAGCGGCCAATGTGACGATCTGGTTTTAAGTCGAATCGATAACAAATGACGATGACGGAAGGATTTCTCTGGTTCTTACTACATATGAACACTTTTCATATTCGCCCGTGCAACGCGGCCGCTAGTCCTCCTTTCATGCAAAATGTTAAGTTCCTAGCTCATGTCCAAGGCACCAAAGAAGGGTAAAAAGTCAATAATCCGTAACTAAAACTTGAATTGTACTACTTCTCACTGGCTATTACAGCGACTTAGGAGCTTCATCTGTGTTCTACTATGGTGCTTTTAGTGTCTCCGCATACACCAGCACACGACATAGCTTTGCAGACGATAAATGTAACCGTTTCAGACAGAAGTGCGGCCAATGTGACGATCTGGCTTTAAGACGATTCGACAACAAATGACGAAAACGGACGGATTTCTCAGCTTTTTACTACATTTGAACACTTTTCACATTCTCCCATGCAACGCGGCTGCTAGTCCTCCTTTCCTGCTAATCTTAAGTTCCTAGAACATGTCCAAGGCACCAAAGAAATGTAAAAAGTCAATAATCGGTACATAAAACTTGAATTGTACTACTTCTTACTGGCTATTACATCAACTTAGAAGCTTCATCTGTGTTCTACTATGGTGCTTTTAGTGCCTCCGCATACCGCAACACGCGACATAGCTTTGCAGACGATAAGTACAACCGTTTCAGAGAGAAGGGCGGCCAATGTGACAATCTGGCTTGAAGCCGATTGGATAACAAATGACGAAAACGGACGGATTTCTCAGGTTTTTACTACATATGAACACTTTTCACAATCTCCCGTGCAACGCGGCTGTTAGTCCTCCTTTCATGCAAAATCTTAAGTTCCTAGCTCATGTCCAAGGCAACAAAGAAGGGTAAAAAGTCAATAATCGATAATTAAAACTTGAATTGTACTACTTCTTATTGGATATTGCATCATCTTAGAAGCTTCATCTGTTTTCTACTATGGTGCTTTTAGTGTCTCGGCATACCGCAGCACGCGACATAGCTTTGCAGACGATAAATGTAATCGTTTCAGACAGCAGAGCGGCCAATGTGACGATCTGGCTTTAAGGCGATTCGATAACAAATGACGAAAACGGACTTGTTTCTCAGGTTTTTACTACATATGAACACTTTTCACATTCTCCCGTGCAACGCGACTGCTAGTCTTCCTTTCATGCCGAATCTTAAAGTCCTTGCTCTTGTCCAAGACACCAAAGCCAGCTAACAAGGCAATAATCGATACCTAAAACTTGAATTGTACTGCTTCTTACTGGATATTACATCAACTTAGAAGCTTCATCTGTGTTCTACTATGGTGCTTTTAGTGCCTCCGCATACCGCAACACGCGACATAGCTTTGCAGACGATAAGTACAACCGTTTCAGAGAGAAGGGCGGCCAATGTGACAATCTGGCTTGAAGCCGATTGGATAACAAATGACGAAAACGGACGGATTTCTCAGGTTTTTACTACATATGAACACTTTTCACAATCTCCCGTGCAACGCGGCTGTTAGTCCTCCTTTCATGCAAAATCTTAAGTTCCTAGCTCATGTCCAAGGCACCAAAGAAGGGTAAAAAGTCAATAATCGATAATTAAAACTTGAATTGTACTACTTCTTATTGGCTATTGCATCATCTTAGAAGCTTCATCTGTTTTCTACTATGGTGCTTTTAGTGTCTCGGCATACCGCAGCACGCGACATAGCTTTGTAGACGATAAATGTAATCGTTTCAGACAGAAGAGCGGCCAATGTGACGATCTGTCTTTAAGGCGATTCGATAACAAATGACGAAACGGACGAATTTCTTAGGTTTTTACTACATATGAACACTTTTCACATGCTCCCGTGCAACGCGACTGCTAGTACTCCTTTCATGCAAAATCTTAAGTTCCTAGCTCATGTCCAAGGCACCGAAGAAGGGTAAAACGTTTATAATCGATACCTAAAACTTGATTTGAACTACTTCTTACTGGCTATTACATCAACTTAGAAGCTTCATCTGTGTTCTACTATGGTGCTTTTAGTGTCTCCGCATACCGCAGCACGTGACATAACTTTGCAGACGATAAATGTAACCGTTTCAGACACAAGTGCGGCCAATGCGACGATCTGTCATTAAGTCGATTCGGTAACTAATGAAGAAAACGGACGGATTTCTCAGGTTTTTACTAGATGTGAACACTTTTCACATTCTCCCGTGAAACTCGGCTGCTAATCCTCCTTTCATGCAAAATCTTAAGTTCCTAGCTCAAGTCCAAGGCACCATAGAAGGGTAAAAAGTCAAAAATTGATACCTAAAACTTGAATTGTACTACTTCTTACTGGCTATTACATTAACTTAGAAGCGTCATCTGTGTTCTACTATGGTGCTTTTAGTGTCTCCGCATACCGCAGCACGCGACATAGCTTTGCAGACGATAAATGTAATCGTTTCAGACAGAAGAGCGGCCAATGTGACGATCTGGCTTTAAGTCGATTCGATAACAAATGACGAAAACGGATGGATTTCTCAAGTTTTTACTACATATGAACACTTTTCACATTCTCCCGTGCAACGCGGCTGCTAATCCTTATTTCATGCAGAATCTTAATGTCCTAGCTCATGTCCAAGGCACCAAAGCCAGCTAAAACGTCAATAATCGATACCTAAAACTTGAATTCTACTACCTCTTATTGGCTATTACATCAACTTAGAAGCTTCATCTGTGTTCTGCTATGGTGCGTTTAGTGTCTCCGCATACCGCAGCACGTGACATAGCTTTGCAGACGATAAATGTAACCGTTTCAGACAGAAGAGCGGCTAATGTGACCATCTGGCTTTAAGTCGGTTCAATAACAAATGACGAAAACGGACAGATTTCTCAGGTTTTTACTACATATGAACACTTTTCACATTCTCTCGTGCAACTCGGCTGCTAGTCCTCCTTTCATGCAGAATCTTAAGGTCCTAGGTCATGTCCAAGGCACCAAAGCCAGCTAAAAAGTCAATAATCGATACAAAATACTTGAATAGTACTACTTCTTACTGGCTATTGCATCAACTAAGAAGATTCATCTGTGTTCTACTATGGTGCTTTTAGTGTCCCCGCACACCGCAGCACGCGACATAGCTTTGCAGACGATAAGTACAACCGTTTCAGAGAGAACAGCGGCCAATGTGACGATCAGGCTTTAAGTCGATTCGATAACAAATGACGAACACGGACGGTTTTCTCAGGTTTTTACTACATATGAACACTTTTCACATTCGCCTGTGCAACGCAGCCGCTAGTCCTCCTTTCATGCAAAATGTTAAGTTCCTAGCTCATGCCCAAGGCACCAAACAAGGGTAAAAAGTCAATAATCCATATCTAAAACTTGAATTGTACTACCTCTCACTGGTTATTACATCGACTCAGGAGCTTCATCTGTGTTCTACTATGGTTCTTTTACTGTCTCCGCATACCGCAGCACGAGACATAGCTTTACAGACGATAAATGTAAGCGTTTCAGACAGAAGAGCGGCCAATGTGACAATGTGGCTTTAAGTCATTTCGATAACAAATGACGAAACGGACGGATTTCTTAGGTTTTTACTACATATGAACACTTTTCACATTCTCCCGTGCAACGCGGCGGCTAGTCCTCCTTTCATGCAAAATCTTAAGTTCCTAGCTCATGTCCAAGGCACCAAAGAAGTGTACAAAGCAAATAATCGATACTTAAAATTTGAATTGTACTACTTCTTACTGGCTATTACATCAACTTAGAAGCTTCATCTGTGTTCTACTATGGTGCTTTTAGTGTCTCCGCATGCCGCAGCACGCGACGTAGCTTTGCAGACGATAGTTACAACCTTTATAGAGAGAAGAGCGGCCAATGTGTCGATCTGGCTTTAAGTCGATTCCATAACAAATGACGAAAACGGACGTATTTCTCAGGTTTTTACTACAGATGAACTCTTTTCACTTTCTCCCGTGCCACGCGGCTGCTAGTCCTCCTTTCATGCAAAATCTTAAGATCCTAGCTCTTGTCCAAGGCACCAAAGAAGGGTAAAAGGTCAGTAATCGATACCTAAAACTTGAATTGTACTACTTCTTACTAGCTATTACAACAACTTAGAAGCGTCATCTGTGTTCTACTATGGTGCTTTTAGAGTCTCCGCATACCGCAGCAAGCGACTTAGCTTTGCAGACGATAAATGTAATCGTTTCAGACAGAAGAGCGGCCAATGTGACGATCTGGCTTTAAGTCGATTCGATAACAAATGACGAAAACTGACGGATTTCTCAAGTTTTTACTACATATGAACACTTTTCACATTCTCCCGTGCAACTCGGCTGCTAGTCCTCCTTTCATGCCGAATCTTAAAGTCCTTGCTCATGTCCAAGACACCAAAGCCAGCTAACAACGCAATAATCGATACCTAAAACTACAATTGTACTACTTCTTACTGGATATTACATCAACTTAGAAGCGTCATCTTTGTTCTACTATGGTGCTTTTAGTGTCTCCACATACCGCAGCACGCGACATAGCTTTGCAGACGATAAGTACAACCGTTTCAGAGAGAAGAGCGGCCAATGTGACGATCTGGTTTTAAGTCGAATCGATAACAAATGACGATGACGGAAGGATTTCTCTGGTTCTTACTACATATGAACACTTTTCATATTCGCCCGTGCAACGCGGCCGCTAGTTCTCCTTTCATGCAAAATGTTAAGTTCCTAGCTCATGTCCAAGGCACCAAAGAAGGGTAAAAAGTCAATAATCCGTAACTAAAACTTGAATTGTACTACTTCTCACTGGCTATTACAGCGACTTAGGAGCTTCATCTGTGTTCTACTATGGTGCTTTTAGTGTCTCCGCATACACCAGCACACGACATAGCTTTGCAGACGATAAATGTAACCGTTTCAGACAGAAGTGCGGCCAATGTGACGATCTGGCTTTAAGACGATTCGACAACAAATGACGAAAACGGACGGATTTCTCAGCTTTTTACTACATTTGAACACTTTTCACATTCTCCCATGCAACGCGGCTGCTAGTCCTCCTTTCCTGCTAATCTTAAGTTCCTAGAACATGTCCAAGGCACCAAAGAAATGTAAAAAGTCAATAATCGGTACATAAAACTTGAATTGTACTACTTCTTACTGGCTATTACATCAACTTAGAAGCTTCATCTGTGTTCTACTATGGTGCTTTTAGTGCCTCCGCATACCGCAACACGCGACATAGCTTTGCAGACGATAAGTACAACCGTTTCAGAGAGAAGGGCGGCCAATGTGACAATCTGGCTTGAAGCCGATTGGATAACAAATGACGAAAACGGACGGATTTCTCAGGTTTTTACTACATATGAACACTTTTCACAATCTCCCGTGCAACGCGGCTGTTAGTCCTCCTTTCATGCAAAATCTTAAGTTCCTAGCTCATGTCCAAGGCACCAAAGAAGTGTAAAAAGTCAATAATCGATAATTAAAACTTGAATTGTACTACTTCTTATTGGCTATTGCATCATCTTAGAAGCTTCATCTGTTTTCTACTATGGTGCTTTTAGTGTCTCGGCATACCGCAGCACGCGACATAGCTTTGCAGACGATAAATGTAATCGTTTCAGACAGAAGAGCGGCCAATGTGACGATCTGGCTTTAAGGCGATTCGATAACAAATGACGAAACGGACGAATTTCTTAGGTTTTTACTACATATGAACACTTTTCACATTCTCCCGTGCAACGCGACTGCTAGTACTCCTTTCATGCAAAATCTTAAGTTCCTAGCTCATTTCCAAGGCACCGAAGAAGGGTAAAAAGTTTATAATCGATACCTAAAACTTGATTTGAACTACTTCTTACTGGCTATTACATCAACTTAGAAGCTTCATCTGAGTTCTACTATGGTGCGGTCAGTGTCTGCGCATACCGCAACACGCGACATAGGTTTGCAGACGATAAGTACAACCGTTTCAGAGAGAAGGGCGGCCAATGTGTAGATCTGGCCTTAAGCCGATTCGATAACAAATGACGAAAACGGACGGATTTCTCAGGTTTTTACTACATATGAACACTTTTCACAATCTCTCGTGCAACGCGGCTGCTAGTCCTCCTTTCATGCAAAATCTGAAGTTCCTAGCTCATGTCCAAGGCAGCAAAGAAGGGTAAAAAGGCAATAATCGATACCTAAAACTTAAATTTTACTACTTCTTACTGGCTATTACATTAACTTAGAAGCGTCATCTGTGTTCTACTATGGTGCTTTTAGTGTCTCCGCATACCGCAGCACGCGACATAGCTTTGCAGACGATAAATGTAATCGTTTCAGACAGAAGAGCGGCCAATGTGACGATCTGGCTTTAAGTCGATTCGATAACAAATGACGAAAACGGATGGATTTATCAAGTTTTTAGTACATATGAACACTTTTCACATTCTCCCGTGCAACGCGGCTGCTAATCCTCCTTTCATGCAGAATCTTAATGTCCTAGCTCATGTCCAAGGCACCAAAGCCAGCTAAAAAGTCAATAATCGATACCCAATACTTAAATAGTACTACTTCTTACTGGCTATTGCTTCAACTAAGAAGATTCATCTGTGTTCTACTATGGTGCTTTTAGTGTCCCCGCACACCGCAGCACGCGACATAGCTTTGCAGACGATAAGTACAACCGTTTCAGAGAGAAGAGCGGCCAATGTGACGATCTGGCTTTAAGTCGATTCGATAACAAATGACGAACACGGACGGATTTCTCAGGTTTTTACTACATATGAACTCTTTTCACATTCGCCTGTGCAACGCAGCCGCTAGTCCTCCTTTCATGCAAAATGTTAAGTTCCTAGCTCATGTCCAAGGCACCATACAAGGGTAAAAAGTCAATAATCCATATCTAAAACTTGAATTGTACTACCTCTCACTGGCTATTACATCGACTCACGAGCTTCATCTGTGTTCTACTATGGTTCTTTTAGTGTCTCCGCATACCGCAGCACGCGACATAGCTTTGCAGGCGATAAATGTAACCGTTTCAGACAGAAGAGCGGCCAATGTGACAATCTGGCTTTAAGTCATTTCGATAACAAATGACGAAACGGACGGATTTCTTAGGTTTTTACTACATATGAACACTTTTCACATTCTTCCGTGCAACGCGGCGGCTAGTCCTCCTTTCATGCAAAATCTTATGTTCCTAGCTCATGTCCAAGGCACCAAAGAAGGGTACAAAGCCAATAATCGATACTTAAAACTTGAATTGTACTACTTCTTACTGGCTATTACATCAACTTAGAAGCTTCATCTGTGATCTACTATGGTGCTTTTAGTGTCTTCGCATGCCGCAGCACGCGACATAGCTTTGCAGACGATAAATGTAATCGTTTCAGACAGAAGAGCGGCCAATGTGACGATCTGGCTTTAAGTCGATTCGATAACAAATGACGAAAACGGATGGATTTCTCAAGTTTTTACTACATATGAACACTTTTCACATTCTCCCGTGCAACGCGGCTGCTAATCCTCCTTTCATGCAGAATCTTAATGTCCTAGCTCATGTCCAAGGCACCAAAGCCAGCTAAAACGTCAATAATCGATACCTAAAACTTGAATTCTACTACCTCTTATTGGCTATTACATCAACTTAGAAGCTTCATCTGTGTTCTACTATGGAGCTTTTAGTGTCTCCGCATAACGCAGCACGCGACATAGCTTTGCAGACGATAAATGTAACCGTTTCAGACAGAAGAGCGGCTAATGTGACCATCTGGCTTTAATTCTGTTCAATAACAAATGACGAAAACGGACGTATTTCTCAGGTTTTTACTACATATGAACTCTTTTTACTTTCTCCCGTGCCACGCGGCTGCTAATCCTCCTTTCATGCAGAATCTTAAGGTCCTACCTCATGTCCAAGGCACCAAAGCCAGCTAACAAGTCAATAATCGATACCTAAAACTTGAATTCTACTACATCTTACTGGCTATTACATCAACTTAGAAGCTTCATCTGTGGTATACTATGGTGCTTTTAGTGTCTCCGCATTTCGCAGCACGCGACATAGCTTTGCAGACGATAAATGTAACCGTTTCAGACAGAATAGCGGCCAATGTGACGATCTGGCTTTAAGTCGATTCGATAACAAATGACGAACACGGACGGTTTTCTCAGGTTTTTACTACATATGAACACTTTTCACATTCGCCTGTGCAACGCAGCCGCTAGTCCTCCTTTCATGCAAAATGTTAAGTTCCTAGCTCATGTCCAAGGCACCAAACAAGGGTAAAAAGTCAATAATCCATATCTAAAACTTGAATTGTACTACCTCTCACTGGTTATTACATCGACTCAGGAGCTTCATCAGTGTTCTACTATGGTTCTTTTACTGTCTCCGCATACCGCAGCACGCGACATAGCTTTACAGACGATAAATGTAAGCGTTTCAGACAGAAGAGCGGCCAATGTGACAATGTGGCTTTAAGTCATTTCGATAACAAATGACGAAACGGGCGGATTTCTTAGGTTTTTACTACATATGAACACTTTTCACATTCTCCCGTGCAACGCGGCGGCTAGTCCTCCTTTCATGCAAAATCTTAAGTTCCTAGCTCATGTCCAAGGCACCAAAGAAGTGTACAAAGCAAATAATCGATACTTAAAATTTGAATTGTACTACTTCTTACTGGCTATTACATCAACTTAGAAGCTTCATCTGTGTTCTACTATGGTGCTTTTAGTGTCTCCGCATGCCGCAGCACGCGACGTAGCTTTGCAGACGATAGTTACAACCTTTATAGAGAGAAGAGCGGCCAATGTGTCGATCTGGCTTTAAGTCGATTCCATAACAAATGACGAAAACGGACGTATTTCTCAGGTTTTTACTACAGATGAACTCTTTTCACTTTCTCCCGTGCCACGCGGCTGCTAGTCCTCCTTTCATGCAAAATCTTAAGATCCTAGCTCTTGTCCAAGGCACCAAAGAAGGGTAAAAGGTCAGTAATCGATACCTAAAACTTGAATTGTACTACTTCTTACTAGCTATTACATCAACTTAGAAGCGTCATCTGTGTTCTACTATGGTGCTTTTAGAGTCTCCGCATACCGCAGCACGCGACTTAGCTTTGCAGACGATAAATGTAATCGTTTCAGACAGAAGAGCGGCCAATGTGACGATCTGGCTTTAAGTCGATTCGATAACAAATGACGAAAACTGACGGATTTCTCAAGTTTTTACTACATATGAACACTTTTCACATTCTCCCGTGCAACTCGGCTGCTAGTCCTCCTTTCATGCCGAATCTTAAAGTCCTTGCTCATGTCCAAGACACCAAAGCCAGCTAACAACGCAATAATCGATACCTAAAACTACAATTGTACTACTTCTTACTGGATATTACATTAACTTAGAAGCGTCATCTTTGTTCTACTATGGTGCTTTTAGTGTCTCCACATACCGCAGCACGCGACATAGCTTTGCAGACGATAAGTACAACCGTTTCAGAGAGAAGGGCGGCCAATGTGACAATCTGGCTTGAAGCCGATTGGATAACAAATGACGAAAACGGACGGATTTCTCAGGTTTTTACTACATATGAACACTTTTCACAATCTCCCGTGCAACGCGGCTGTTAGTCCTCCTTTCATGCAAAATCTTAAGTTGCTAGCTCATGTCCAAGGCACCAAAGAAGGGTAAAAAGTCAATAATCGATAATTAAAACTTGAATTGTACTACTTCTTATTGGCTATTGCATCATCTTAGAAGCTTCATCTGTTTTCTACTATGGTGCTTTTAGTGTCTCGGCATACCGCAGCACGCGACATAGCTTTGCAGACGATAAATGTAATCGTTTCAGACAGAAGAGCGGCCAATGTGACGATCTGGCTTTAAGGCGATTCGATAACAAATGACGAAACGGACGAATTTCTTAGGTTTTTACTACATATGAACACTTTTCACATTCTCCCGTGCAACGCGACTGCTAGTACTCCTTTCATGCAAAATCTTAAGTTCCTAGCTCATTTCCAAGGCACCGAAGAAGGGTAAAAAGTTTATAATCGATACCTAAAACTTGATTTGAACTACTTCTTACTGGCTATTACATCAACTTAGAAGCTTCATCTGAGTTCTACTATGGTGCGGTCAGTGTCTGCGCATACCGCAACACGCGACATAGGTTTGCAGACTATAAGTACAACCGTTTCAGAGAGAAGGGCGGCCAATTTGTAGATCTGGCCTTAAGCCGATTCGATAACAAATGACGAAAACGGACGGATTTCTCAGGTTTTTACTACATATGAACACTTTTCACAATCTCTCGTGCAACGCGGCTGCTAGTCCTCCTTTCATGCAAAATCTGAAGTTCCTAGCTCATGTCCAAGGCAGCAAAGAAGGGTAAAAAGACAATAATCGATACCTAAAACTTAAATTGTACTACTTCTTACTGGCTATTACATTAACTTAGAAGCGTCATCTGTGTTCTACTATGGTGCTTTTAGTGTCTCCGCATACCGCAGCACGCGACATAGCTTTGCAGACGATAAATGTAATCGTTTCAGACAGAAGAGCGGCCAATGTGACGAACTGGCTTTAAGTCGATTCGATACCAAATGACGAAAACGGATGGATTTCTCAAGTTTTTAGTACATATGAACACTTTTCACATTCTCCCGTGCAACGCGGCTGCTAATCCTCCTTTCATGCAGAATCTTAGTGTCCTAGCTCATGTCCAAGGCACCAAAGCCAGCTAAAAAGTCAATAATCGATACCCAATACTTGAATAGTACTACTTCTTACTGGCTATTGCATCAACTAAGAAGATTCATCTGTGTTCTACTATGGTGCTTTTAGTGTCCCCGCACACCGCAGCACGCGACATAGCTTTGCAGACGATAAGTACAACCGTTTCAGAGAGAAGAGCGGCCAATGTGACGATCTGGCTTTAAGTCGATTCGATAACAAATGACGAACACGGACGGATTTCTCAGGTTTTTACTACATATGAACACTTTTCACATTCGCCTGTGCAACGCAGCCGCTAGTCCTCCTTTCATGCAAATTGTTAAGTTCCTAGCTCATGTCCAAGGCACCATACAAGGGTAAAAAGTCAATAATCCATATCTAAAACTTGAATTGTACTACATCTCACTGGCTATTACATCGACTCACGAGCTTCATCTGTGTTCTACTATGGTTCTTTTAGTGTCTCCGCATACCGCAGCACGCGACATAGCTTTGCAGACGATAAATGTAATCGTTTCAGACAGAAGAGCGGCCAATGTGACGATCTGGCTTTAAGTCGATTCGATAACAAATGACGAAAACGGATGGATTTCTCAAGTTTTTACTACATATGAACACTTTTCACATTCTCCCGTGCAACGCGGCTGCTAATCCTCCTTTCATGCAGAATCTTAAATTCCTAGGTAATGTCCAAGGCACCAAAGCCAGCTAAAACGTCAATAATCGATACCTAAAACTTGAATTCTACTACTTCTTACTGGCTATTACATCAACTTAGAAGCTTCATCTGTGTTCTACTATGGTGCTTTTAGTGTCTCCGCATACCGCAGCACGCGACATAGCTTTGCAGACGATAAATGTAACCGTTTCAGACAGAAGAGCGGCTAATGTGACCATCTGGCTTTAAGTCGGTTCAATAACAAATGTCGAAAACGGACGGATTTCTCAGGTTTTTACTACATATGAACACTTTTCACATTCTCTCGTGCAACTCGGCTGCTAGTCCTCCTTTCATGCAGAATCTTAAGGTCCTAGGTCATGTCCAAGGCACCAAAGCCAGCTAAAAAGTCAATAATCGATACCCAATACTTGAATAGTACTACTTCTTACTGGCTATTGCATCAACTAAGAAGATTCATCTGTGTTCTACTATGGTGCTTTTAGTGTCCCCGCACACCGCAGCACGCGACATAGCTTTGCAGACGATAAGTACAACCGTTTCAGAGAGAAGAGCGGCCAATGTGACGATCTGGCTTTAAGTTGATTCGATAACAAATGACGAACACGGACGGATTTCTCAGGTTATACCTACATATGAACACTTTTCACATTCGCCTGTGCAACGCAGCCGCTAGTCCTCCTTTCATGCAAAATGTTAAGTTCCTAGCTCATGTCCAAGGCACCAAACAAGGGTAAAAAGTCAATAATCCATATCTAAAACTTGAATTGTACTACCTCTCACTGGCTATTACATCGACTCAGGAGGTTCATCTGTGTTCTACTATGGTTCTTTTAGTGTCTCCGCATACCGCAGCACGCGACATAGCTTTGCAGACGATAAATGTAAAAGTTTCAGACAGAAGAGCGGCCAATGTGACAATCTGGCTTTAAGTCATTTCGATAACAAATGACGAAACGGACGGATTTCTTAGGTTTTTACTACATATGAACACTTTTCACATTCTCCCGTGCAACGCGGCGGCTAGTCCTCATTTCATGCAAAATCTTAAGTTCCTAGCTCATGTCCAAGGCACCAAAGAAGGGTACAAATCCAATAATCGATACTTAAAACTTGAATTGTACTACTTCTTACTGGCTATTATATCAACTTAGAAGCTTCATCTGTCTTCTACTATGGTGCTTTTAGTGTCTCCGCATGCCGCAGCACGCGACGTAGCTTTGCAGACGATAATTACAACCTTTATAGAGAGAAGAGCGGCCAATGTGTCGATCTGGCTTTAAGTCGATTCCATAACAAATGACGAAAACGGACGTATTTCTCAGGTTTTTACTACATATGAACTCTTTTCACATTCTCCCGTGCCACGCGGCTGCTAGTCCTCCTTTCATGCAAAATCTTAAGATCCTAGCTCTTGTCCAAGGCACCAAAGAAGGGTAAAAGGTCAGTAATCGATACCTAAAACTTGAATTGTACCACTTCTTACTAGCTATTACATCAACTTAGAAGCGTCATCTGTGTTCTACTACGGTGCTTTTAGTGTCTCCGCATACCGCAGCACGCGACTTAGCTTTGCAGACGATAAATGTAATCGTTTCAGACAGAAGAGCGGCCAATGTGACGATCTGGCTTTAAGTCGATTCGATAACAAATGACGAAAACGGATGGATTTCTCAGGTTTTTACTACATATGAACACTTTTCACATTCTCCCGTGCAACGCGGCTGCTAATCCTCCTTTCATGCAGAATCTTAAAGTCCTAGGTAATGTCCAAGGCACCAAAGCCAGCTAAAAAGTCAATAATCGATACCTAATACTTGAATAGTACTATTTCTTACTGCCTATTGCAATCAACTAAGCAGATTCATCTGCGTTCTACTATGGTGCTTTTAGTGTCCCCGCATACCGCAGCACGCGACATAGCTTTGCAGACGATAAGTACAACCGTTTCAGAGAGAAGAACGGCCAATGTGACGATCTGGCTTTAAGTCGATTCGATAACATATGACGAACACGGACGGATATCTCAGGTTTTTACTACATATGAACACTATTCACATTCGCCTGTGCAACGCAGCCGCTAGTCCTCCTTTCATGCAAAATGTTAAGTTCCTAGCTCATGTCCAAGGCACCAAACAAGGGTAAAAATTCAATAATCCATATTTAAAACTTGAATTGTACTACCTCTCACTGGCTATTACATCGACTCAGGAGCTTCATCTGTGTTCTACTATGGTTCTTTTAGTGTCTCCGCATACCGCAGCACGCGACATAGCTTTGCAGACGATAAATGTAACCGTTTCAGACAGAAGAGCGGCCAATGTGACAATCTGGCTTTAAGTCATTTCGATAACAAATGACGAAACGGACGGATTTCTTAGGTTTTTACTACATATGAACACTTTTCACATTCTCCCGTGCAACGCGGCGGCTAGTCCTCATTTCATGCAAAATCTTAAGTTCCTAGCTCATGTCCAAGGCACCAAAGAAGGGTACAAATCCAATAATCGATACTTAAAACTTGAATTGTACTACTTCTTACTGGCTATTATATCAACTTAGAAGCTTCATCTGTCTTCTACTATGGTGCTTTTAGTGTCTCCGCATGCCGCAGCACGCGACGTAGCTTTGCAGACGATAATTACAACCTTTATAGAGAGAAGAGCGGCCAATGTGTTGATCTGGCTTTAAGTCGATTCCATAACAAATGACGAAAACGGACGTATTTCTCAGGTTTTTACTACATATGAACTCTTTTCACATTCTCCCGTGCCACGCGGCTGCTAGTCCTCCTTTCATGCAAAATCTTAAGATCCTAGCTCTTGTCCAAGGCACCAAAGAAGGGTAAAAGGTCAGTAATCGATACCCTTAAACTTGAATTGTACTACTTCTTACTAGCTATTACATCAACTTAGAAGCGTCATCTATGTTCTACTACGGTGCTTTTAGTGTCTCCGCATACCGCAGCACGCGACTTAGCTTTGCAGACGATAAATGTAATCGTTTCAGACAGAAGAGCGGCCAATGTGACGATCTGGCTTTAAGTCGATTCGATAACAAATGACGAAAACTGACGGATTTCTCAAGTTTTTACTACATATGAACACTTTTCACATTCTCCCATGCAACTCGGCTGCTAATCCTCCTTTCATGCAGAATCTTAAGGTCCTAGCTCATGTCCAAGGCACCAAAGCCAGCTAACAAGTCAATAATCGATACCTAAAACTTGAATTCTACTACACCTTACTGGCTATTACATCAACTTGGAAGCGTCATCTGTGGTCTACTATGGTGCTTTTACTGTCTCCGCATACCGCAGCACGCGACATAGCTTTGCAGACGATAAATGTATCCGCTTCAGACAGAAGAGCGGCCAATGTGACGATCGGGCTTTAAGTCGATTCGATAACAAATGACGAAAAAGGACGGATTTCTCAGGTTTTTACTAAATATGAACACTTTTCACATTCTCCCGTGCAACTCGGCTGCTAGTCCTCCTTTCATGCAATATCTTAAGTTCCTAGCTCATGTCCAAGGCACCAAAGAAGGGTAAAAAGTCAATAATCGATACATAAACTTCAATTGTACTACTCCTTACTGGGTATTACATCATCTTAGAAGCTTCATCTGTGTTCTTCTATGGTACTTTTAGTGTCTACGCAAACCACAGCACGCGACTTAGCTTTGCAGACGATAAATGTATCCGTTTGAGACAGAAGAGCGGCCAATGTGACGATCTGGCTTTAAGTCGATTCGATAACAAATGCCGAAAACGGACGGATTTCTCAGGTTTTTACTACATATGAACACTTTTCACATTCTCCCGTGCAACGCGGCTGCTAGTGCTCCTTTCATGCATTATCTTAAGTTGGAAGCTCATGTCCAAGGGATCAAAGAAGGGTAAAAAGTCAATAATCGATAACTAAAACTTGAATTGTAGTACTTCTCTACTGGCTATTACATCAACTTAGAAGCTTAATCTGTGTTCTACTAAAGTTCTTTTAGTGTCTCCGCATACCGCAGCACGCGACATAGCTTTGCAGTGGATAAACGTAACCGTTTCAGACAGAAGAGCGGCCAATGTGATGATCTGGCTTTAAGTCGATTCGATAACAAATGACGAATACGGACGGATTTCTCAGGTTTTTACTACATATGAACACTTTTCACATTCTCCCGTGCAACTCGGCTGCTAGTCCTCCTTTCATGCAATATCTTAAGTTCCTAGCTCAAGTCCAAGGCACCAAAGAAGGGTAAAAAGTCAATAATCGCTACCTAAAACTTGAATTCTACTACTTCTTACTGGCTATTACATCAACTTAGAAGCTTCATCTGTGTACTACTATCGTGCTTTTATTGTCTCCGCATACCGCAGCGCGTGACATAGCTTTGCAGACGATAAGTACAACTGTTTCAGAGAGGAGATGGCCAATGTGACGATCTGGCTTTAAGTCGATTCGATAACAAATGACGAAAACGGACGGATTTAGCACGTTTTTACTACATAAGAACACTTTTCACATTCTCCCGTGCAACTCGGCTGCTAGTACTCCTTTCATGCAGAATCTTAAGGTCCTAGCTCATGTCCAAGGCAGCAAAGCCAGCAAAAAAGTCAATAATCGATACCTAAGACCTGAGTTGAACTACTTATTACTGGCTATTACATCAACTTTGAAGCTTCATCTGTGTTCTACTATGGTGCTTTTAGTGTCTCCACATACCGCAGCACGCGACATAGCTTTGCAGACAATAAACGTAACCGTTTCAGACAGAAGAGCGGCCAATATGACGATCTGGCTTTCAGTCGATTCGATAACAAATGACGAAAACTGACGGATTTCTCAGGTTTTTACTACATATGAACACTTTTCACATAATCACGTGCAACGTGGCTGCTAGTCCTCCTTTCATGCAAAATCTTAAGTTCTTAGCTCATGTCCAAGGCACCAAAGAAGGGTAAAAAGTCAATAATCGATACCTAGAACTTGAATTGTACTACTTCTTATTGGCTATTACATCAACTTAGAAGTTTCATCTGTGTTTTACTATGGTGCATGTAGAGTCTCCGCATACCGCTGCGCGCGACATAGGTTTGCAGACGATAAGTACAACCGTTTCAGAGAGAAGAGCGGCCAATGTGACGATCTGGCTTTAAGTCGATTCGATAACAAATGACGAAAACTGACGGATTTCTCAGGTTTTTACTACATATGAACACTTTTCACATTCTCCCGTGCAACGCGGCTGCTAGTCCTCCTTCCATGCAAAATCTGATGTTCCTAGCTCATGTCCAATGCACCAAAGAAGGGTACAAAGTCAATAATCGATACTTAAAACTTGAATTGTACTACTTCTTAATGGCTATTACATCAACTTAGATGCTTCATCTGTGTACTACTATGGTTCTTTTATTGTCTCCGCATACCGCAGCTCGTTACATAGCTTTGCAGACGATAAGTACAACTGTTTCAGTGAGGAGATGGCCAATGTGACGATCTGGCTTTAAGTCGATTCGATAACAAATGACAAAATGGACGGATTTCTCAGGTTTTTACTACATATGAACACTTTTCACATTCTCCCATGCAACGCGGCTGCTAGTGCTCCTTTCATGCAAAATCTTAAGTTCGTAGCTCATGTCCAAGGGATCAAAGAAGGGTAAAAAGTCAATAATCGATAACTAAAACTTGAATTCTAGTACTTCTTACTGGCTATTACATCAACTTAGAAGCTTAATCTGTGTTCTACTAAAGTGCTTTTAGTGTCTCCGCATACCGCAGCACGCGACATAGCTTTGCAGACGATAAATGTATCCGTTTCAGACAGAAGAGCGGCCAATGTGACGATCTGGCTTTAAGTCGATTCGATAACAAATGACGAAAAAGGACGGATTTCTCAGGTTTTTACTACATATGAACACTTTTCACATTCTCCCGTGCAACGCGGCTGCTAGTGCTCCTTTCATGCAAAATCTTAAGTTCGTAGCTCATGTCCAAGGGATCAAAGAAGGGTAAAAAGTCAATAATCGATTCCTGAAACTTCAATTGTACTACTCCTTACTGGCTATTACATCATCTTAGAAGCTTCATCTGTGTTCTTCTATGGTACTTTTAGTGTCTACGCAAACCACAACACGCGACATAGCTTTGCAGACAATAAATGTATCCGTTTGAGACAGAAGAGCGGCCAATGTGACGATCTGGCTTTAAGTCGATTCGATAACAAATGCCGAAAACGGACGGATTTCTTAGGTTTTTACTACATATGAACACTTTTCACATTCTCCCGTGCAACGCGGCTGCTAGTGCTCCTTTCATGCAAAATCTTAAGTTCGTAGCTCATGTCCAAGGGATCAAAGAAGGGTAAAAAGTCAATAATCGATAACTAAAACTTGAATTGTAGTACTTCTTACTGGCTATTACATCAAGTTAGAAGCTTAATCTGTGTTCTACTAAAATGCTTTTAGTGTCTCCGCATTCCGCAGCACGCGTCATAGCTTTGCAGTCGATAAACGTAACCGTTTCAGACAGAAGAGCGGCCAATGTGACGATCTGGCTTTAAGTCGATTCGATAACAAATGACGAAAACGGACGGATTTCTCAAGTTTTAACTACATATGAACACTTTCCACATTCTCCCGTGCAACGCGGCTGCTAGCCCTCCTTCCATTCAAAATCTGAAGTTCCTAGCTCATGTCCAATGCACCAAAGAAGGGTAAAAAGTCAACAATCGATAATTAAAACTTGAAATGTACTACTTCTTAATGGCTATTACATCAACTTAGAAGCTTCATCTGTGTACTACTATGGTGCTTTTATTGTCTCCGCATACCGCAGCTCCTGACATAGCTTTGCAGACGATAAGTACAACTGTTTCAGAGAGGAGATGGCCAATGTGATGATCTGCCTTTAAGTCGATTCGATAACAAATTACGAAAACGGACGGATTTATCACGTTTTTACTACATAAGAACACTTTTCACATTCTCCCGTGCAACTCGGCTGCTAGTCCTCCTTTCATAAAGAATCTTAAGGTCCTAGGTCATGTCCAAGGCACCAAAGCCAGCAAAAAAGTCAATAATCGATACCTAAAACCTGAGTTGTACTACTTCTTACTGGCTATTACATCAACTTAGAAGCTTCATCTGTGTTCTACTATGGTGCTTTTGGTGTCTCCGCATACCGCAGCTCGTGAAATAGCTTTGCAGACGATAAGCACTACTGTTTCAGAGAGGAGATGGCCAATGTGACGATCTGGCTTTAAGTCGATTCGATAACAAATGACGAAAAAGGACGGATTTCTCAGGTTTTTATTAAATATGAACACTTTTTCACATTCTACCGTGCAACTCGGCTGCTAGTCCTCCTTTCATGCAATATCTTCAGTTGCTAGCTCATGTCCAAGGCACCAAAGAAGGGTAAAAAGTCAATAATCCATACCTAAAATTTCAATTGTACTACTCCTTATTGGCTACTACATCATCTTAGAAGCTTCATCTGAGTTCTTCTATGGTGCTTCTAGTGTCTCCGCATACCGCAGCACACGACATAGCTTTGCAGACGATAAATGCAACCGTTTCAGACAGACGTGCGGTCAGTGTGACGATCTGGCTTCAAGTCGATTCGATAACAAATGCCGAAAACGGACGGATTTCTCAGGTTTTTACTACATATGAAAACTTTTCACATTCTCCCGTGCAACGCGGCCGCTAGTGCTCCGTTCATGCAAAATCTTAAGTTCGTAGCTCATGTCCAAGGGATCAAAGAAGGGTAAAAAGTCAATAATCGATAACTAAAACTTGAATTGTAGTACTTCTTACTGGCTATTACATCAACTTAGAAGCTTCATCTGTGTTCTACTAAAGTGCTTTTAGTGTCTCCGCATACCGCAGCACACGACATAGCTTTGCAGTCGATAAACGTAACCGTTTCAGACAGAAGAGCGGCCAATGTGACGATCTGGCTTTAAGTCGATTCGATAACAAATGTCGAAAACGGACGGATTTCTCAGGTTTTTACTACATATGAACACTTTTCACATTCTCCCGCGCAACTCGGCTGGTAGTCCTCAATTCATGCAATATCTTAAGTTCCTAGCTCATGTCCAAGGCACCAAAGAAGGGTAAAAAGTCAATAATCGATACCTGAAACTTCAATTGTACTACTCCTTACTGGCTATTACATCATCTTAGAAGCTTCATCTGTGTTCTTCTATGGTACTTTTAGTGTCTACGCAAACCACAACACGCGACATAGCTTTGCAGACAATAAATGTATCCGTTTGAGACAGAAGAGCGGCCAATGTGACGATCTGGCTTTAAGTCGATTCGATAACAAATGCCGAAAACGGACGGATTTCTTAGGTTTTTACTACATATGAACACTTTTCACATTCTCCCGTGCAACGCGGCTGCTAGTGCTCCTTTCATGCAAAATCTTAAGTTCGTAGCTCATGTCCAAGGGATCAAAGAAGGGTAAAAAGTCAGTAATCGATAACTAAAACTTGAATTGTAGTACTTCTTACTGGCTATTACATCAACTTAGAAGCTTAATCTGTGTTCTACTAAAATGCTTTTAGTGTCTCCGCATTCCGCAGCACGCGTCATAGCTTTGCAGTCGATAAACGTAACCGTTTCAGACAGAAGAGCGGCCAATGTGACGATCTGGCTTTAAGTCGATTCGATAACAAATGACGAAAACGGACGGATTTCTCAAGTTTTAACTACATATGAACACTTTCCACATTCTCCCGTGCAACGCGGCTGCTAGCCCTCCTTCCATTCAAAATCTGAAGTTCCTAGCTCATGTCCAATGCACCAAAGAAGGGTAAAAAGTCAACAATCGATAATTAAAACTTGAAATGTACTACTTCTTAATGGCTATTACATCAACTTAGAAGCTTCATCTGTGTACTACTATGGTGCTTTTATTGTCTCCGCATACCGCAGCTCCTGACATAGCTTTGCAGACGATAAGTACAACTGTTTCAGAGAGGAGATGGCCAATGTGACGATCTGGCTTTAAGTCGATTCGATAACAAATTACGAAAACGGACGGATTTATCACGTTTTTACTACATAAGAACACTTTTCACATTCTCCCGTGCAACTCGGCTGCTAGTCCTCCTTTCATAAAGAATCTTAAGGTCCTAGGTCATGTCCAAGGCACCAAAGCCAGCAAAAAAGTCAATAATCGATACCTAAAACCTGAGTTGTACTACTTCTTACTGGCTATTACATCAACTTAGAAGCTTCATCTGTGTTCTACTATGGTGCTTTTGGTGTCTCCGCATACCGCAGCTCGTGAAATAGCTTTGCAGACGATAAGCACTACTGTTTCAGAGAGGAGATGGCCAATGTGACGATCTGGCTTTAAGTCGATTCGATAACAAATGACGAAAAAGGACGGATTTCTCAGGTTTTTATTAAATATGAACACTTTTCACATTCTACCGTGCAACTCGGCTGCTAGTCCTCCTTTCATGCAATATCTTCAGTTGCTAGCTCATGTCCAAGGCACCAAAGAAGGGTAAAAAGTCAATAATCCATACCTAAAATTTCAATTGTACTACTCCTTACTGGCTACTACATCATCTTAGAAGCTTCATCTGAGTTCTTCTATGGTGCTTTTAGTGTCTCCGCATACCGCAGCACACGACATAGCTTTGCAGACGATAAATGCAACCGTTTCAGACAGACGTGCGGTCAGTGTGACGATCTGGCTTCAAGTCGATTCGATAACAAATGCCGAAAACGGACGGATTTCTCAGGTTTTTACTACATATGAAGACTTTTCACTTTCTCCCGTGCAACGCGGCCGCTAGTGCTCCGTTCATGCAAAATCTTAAGTTCGTAGCTCATGTCCAAGGGATCAAAGAAGGGTAAAAAGTCAATAATCGATAACTAAAACTTGAATTGTAGTACTTCTTACTGGCTATTACATCAACTTAGAAGCTTCATCTGTGTTCTACTAAAGTGCTTTTAGTGTCTCCGCATACCGCAGCACACGACATAGCTTTGCAGTCGATAAACGTAACCGTTTCAGACAGAAGAGCGGCCAATGTGACGATCTGGCTTTAAGTCGATTCGATAACAAATGTCGAAAACGGACGGATTTCTCAGGTTTTTACTACATATGAACACTTTTCACATTCTCCCGCGCAACTCGGCTGCTAGTCCTCCTTTCATGCAATATCTTAAGTTCCTAGCTCAAGTCCAAGGCACCAAAGAAGGGTAAAAAGTCAATAATCGATACCTAAAACTTGAATTCTACTACTTCTTACTGGCTATTATATCAACTTAGAAGCTTCATCTGTGTTCACCTATGGTGCTTTTAGTGTCTCCGCATACCGCAGCACGCGACATATCTTTGCAGACGATAAATGTATCCGTTTCAGACAGAAGAGCGGCCAATGTTACGATCTGGCTTTAAGTCCATTCGATAACAAATGACGAAAAAGGACGTATTTCTCAGGTTTTTACTAAATATGAACACTTTTCACATTCTCCCGTGCAACTCGGCTGCTAGTCCTCCTTTCATGCAATATCTTAAGTTCCTAGCTCATGTCCAATGCACCAAAGAAGGGTAAAAAGTCAATAATCGATACCTAAAACTTCAATAGTACTACTCCTTACTGGCTATTACATCATCTTAGAAGCTTCATCTGTGTTCTTCTATGGTACTTTTAGTGTCTCCGCATTCCGCAGCACGCGACATAGCTTTGCAGACGATAAACGTAACCGTTTCAGACAGAAGAGCGGCCAATGTGATGATCTGGATTTAAGTCGATTCGATAACAATTGACGTAAACGGACGGATTTCTCAGGTTTTTACTACATATGAACACTTTTCACATTCTCACATGCAACGCGGCTGATAGTGCTCCTTTCATGCAAAATCTTAAGTTCGTAGCTCATGTCCAAGGGATCAAAGAAGGGTAAAAAGTCAATAATCGATAACTAAAACTTGAATTGTAGTACTTCTTACTGGCTATTACATCAACTTAGAAGCTTAATCTGTGTTCTACTAAAATGCTTTTAGTGTCTCCGCATTCCGCAGCACGCGTCATAGCTTTGCAGTCGATAAACGTAACCGTTTCAGACAGAAGAGCGGCCAATGTGACGATCTGGCTTTAAGTCGATTCGATAACAAATGACGAAAACGGACGGATTTCTCAAGTTTTAACTACATATGAACACTTTCCACATTCTCCCGTGCAACGCGGCTGCTAGCCCTCCTTCCATTCAAAATCTGAAGTTCCTAGCTCATGTCCAATGCACCAAAGAAGGGTAAAAAGTCAACAATCGATAATTAAAACTTGAAATGTACTACTTCTTAATGGCTATTACATCAACTTAGAAGCTTCATCTGTGTACTACTATGGTGCTTTTATTGTCTCCGCATACCGCAGCTCCTGACATAGCTTTGCAGACGATAAGTACAACTGTTTCAGAGAGGAGATGGCCAATGTGATGATCTGCCTTTAAGTCGATTCGATAACAAATTACGAAAACGGACGGATTTATCACGTTTTTACTACATAAGAACACTTTTCACATTCTCCCGTGCAACTCGGCTGCTTGTCCTCCTTTCATAAAGAATCTTAAGGTCCTAGGTCATGTCCAAGGCACCAAAGCCAGCAAAAAAGTCAATAATCGATACCTAAAACCTGAGTTGTACTACTTCTTACTGGCTATTACATCAACTTAGAAGCTTCATCTGTGTTCTACTATGGTGCTTTTGGTGTCTCCGCATACCGCAGCTCGTGAAATAGCTTTGCAGACGATAAGCACTACTGTTTCAGAGAGGAGATGGCCAATGTGACGATCTGGCTTTAAGTCGATTCGATAACAAATGACGAAAAAGGACGGATTTCTCAGGTTTTTATTAAATATGAACACTTTTCACATTCTACCGTGCAACTCGGCTGCTAGTCCTCCTTTCATGCAATATCTTCAGTTGCTAGCTCATGTCCAAGGCACCAAAGAAGGGTAAAAAGTCAATAATCCATACCTAAAATTTCAATTGTACTACTCCTTATTGGCTACTACATCATCTTAGAAGCTTCATCTGAGTTCTTCTATGGTGCTTTTAGTGTCTCCGCATACCGCAGCACACGACATAGCTTTGCAGACGATAAATGCAGCCGTTTCAGACAGACGTGCGGTCAGTGTGACGATCTGGCTTCAAGTCGATTCGATAACAAATGCCGAAAACGGACGGATTTCTCAGGTTTTTACTACATATGAAAACTTTTCACATTCTCCCGTGCAACGCGGCTGCTAGTGCTCCGTTCATGCAAAATCTTAAGTTCGTAGCTCATGTCCAAGGGATCAAAGAAGGGTAAAAAGTCAATAATCGATAACTAAAACTTGAATTGTAGTACTTCTTACTGGCTATTACATCAACTTAGAAGCTTCATCTGTGTGCTACTAAAGTGCTTTTAGTGTCTCCGCATACCGCAGCACACGACATAGCTTTGCAGTCGATAAACGTAACCGTTTCAGACAGAAGAGCGGCCAATGTGACGATCTGGCTTTAAGTCGATTCGATAACAAATGTCGAAAACGGACGGATTTCTCAGGTTTTTACTACATATGAACACTTTTCACATTCTCCCGCGCAACTCGGCTGCTAGTCCTCCTTTCATGCAATATCTTAAGTTCCTAGCTCAAGCCCAAGGCACCAAAGAAGGGTAAAAAGTCAATAATCGATACCTAAAACTTGAATTCTACTACTTCTTACTGGCTATTATATCAACTTAGAAGCTTCATCTGTGTTCACCTATGGTGCTTTTAGTGTCTCCGCATACCGCAGCACGCGACATATCTTTGCAGACGATAAATGTAACCGTTTCAGACAGAAGAGCGGCCAATGTGATGATCTGGCTTTAAGTCGATTCGATAACAAATGACGAAAACGGACGGATTTTTCAGGTTTTTACTACATATGAAAAATTTTCACATACTCCCAAGCAACTCGGCTGCTGGGTCTTCGTTTCATGCAATATCTTAAGTTCCTAGCCCAAGTCAAAGGCACCAAAGAAGGGTAAAAAGTCAACAATCGATACCTAAAACTTGAATTGTACTACTCCTTTATTGGCTATTACAACAACTTAGAAGTTTCATCTGTGTACTACTATGGTGCTTTTATTGTCTCCGCATACCGCAGCTCGTGACATAGCTTTGCAGACGATAAGTACAACTGTTTCAGAGAGGAGATGGCCAATGTGACGATCTGGCTTTAAGTCGATTCGATAACTAATTACGAAAACGCACGGATTTATCACGTTTTTACTACATAAGAACACTTTTCACATTCTCCCATGCAACTCGGCTGCTAGTCCTCCTTTCATGCAGAATCTTAAGGTCCTAGCTCATGTCCAAGGCACCAACGCCAGCAAAAAAGTCAATAATCGATACCTAAAACCTGAGTTGTACTACTTCTTACTGGCTATTACATCAACTTAGAAGCTTCATCTGTGTTCGACTATGGTGCTTTTAGTGTCTCCGCATACCACAGCATGTGACATAGGTTTGCAGACGATAAATGTATCCATTTCAGTCAGAAGAGCGGCCAATGTGACGCTCTGGCTTTAAGTCGATTCGATAACAAATGCCGAAAACGGACGGATTTCTCAAGTTTTTACTACATATGAACACTTTTCACATTCTCCCGTGCAACGCGGCTGCTAGTCCTCCTTTCATGCAAAATCATAAGTCCCTAGCTCATGTCCAAGGCACTAAAGAAGGGTAAAAAGTCAATAATTGATACTAAAACTTGAATTGAAGTACTTCTTACTGGCTATTACATCAACCTAGAAGCTTAATCTGTGTTCTACTAAAGTGCTTTTAGTGTCTCCGCATACCGCAGCACGCGACATAGCTTTGCACACGATAAATGTATCCGTTTCAAACAGAAGAGCGGCCAATGTGACGATCTGGCTTTAAGTCGATTCGATAACAAATGACGAAAAAGGATGGATTTCTCAGGTTTTTACTAAATATGAACACTTTTCACATTCTCCCGTGCAACTCGGCTGCTAGTCCTCCTTTCATGCAATATCTTAAGTTCCTAGCTCATGTCCAAGGCACCAAAGAAGGGTAAAAAGTCAATAATCGATACCTAAAACTTCAATTGTACTACTCCTTACTGGCTATTACATCATCTTAGAAGCTTCATCTGTGTTCTTCTATGGTACTTTTAGTGTCTCCGCATTCCGCAGCACGCGACATAGCTTTGCAGTCTATAAACGTAACCGTTTCAGACAGAAGAGCGGCCAATGTGACGATCTGGATTTAAGTCGATTCGATAACAAATGACGAAAACGGACGGATTTCTCAGGTTTTAACTACATATGAACACTTTCCACATTCTCTCGTGCAACGCGGCTGCTAGCCCTCCTTCCATGCAAAATCTGAAGTTCCTAGCTCATATCCAATGCACCAAAGAAGGGTAAAAAGTCAACAATCGATAATTAAAACTTGAAATGTACTACTTCTTAATGGCTATTACATCAACTTAGAAGCTTCATCTGTGTACTACTATGGTGCTTTTATAGTCTCCGCATACCGCAGCTCGTGACATAGCTTTGCAGACGATAAGTACAACTGTTTCAGAGAGGAGATGGCCAATGTGACGATCTGGCTTTAAGTCGATTCGATAACAAATTACGAAAACGGACGGATTTATCACGTTTTTACTACATAAGAACACTTTTCACATTCTCCCGTGCAACTCTGCTGCTAGTCCTCCTTTCATAAAGAATCTTAAGGTCCTAGGTCATGTCCAAGGCACCAAAGCCAGCAAAAAAGTCAATAATCGATACCTAAAACCTGAGTTGTACTACCTCTTACTGGCTATTACATCAACTTAGAAGCTTCATCTGTGTTCTACTATGGTGCTTTTAGTGTCTACGCATACCGCAGCTCGTGAAATAGCTTTGCAGACGATAAGTACTACTGTTTCAGAGAGGAGATGGCCAATGTGACGATCTGGCTTTAAGTCGATTCGATAACAAATGACGAAAAAGGACGGATTTCTCAGGTTTTTATTAAATATGAACACTTTTCACATTCTCCCGTGCAACTCGGCTGCTAGTCCTCCTTTCATGTAATATCTTAAGTTCCTAGCTCATGTCCAAGGCACCAAAGAAGGGTAAAAATTCAATAATCGATACCTAAATCTTCAATTGTACTACTCCTTACTGGCTACTACATCATCTTAGAAGCTTCATCTGAGTTCTTCTGTGGTACTTTTAGTGTCTACGCAAACCACAGCACGCGACATAGCTTTGCAGACGATAGATGTATCCGTTTGAGACAGAAGAGCGGAAAATGTGACGATCTGGCTTTAAGTCGATTCGATAACAAATGCCGAAAAAGGACGGATTTCTCAGGTATTTACTACATATGAACACTTTTCACATTCTCCCATGCAACGCCGCTGCTAGTCCTCCTTTCTTGCAAAGTCATAAGTATATAGCTCATGTCCAAGGCACCAAAGAAGGGTAAAAAGTCAATAATCGATACCCTAAACTTGAATTGTACTACTTCTTATTAGCTATTACATCAACTTAGGAGCTTCATCTGTGTTCTACTATGGTGCATTTTTGTGTCTCCGCATACCGCAGCACGGGACATAGCTTTGCAGACTATAAATGTAACCGTTTCAGACACAAGAGCGGCCAATGTGACGATCTGTCTTTAAGTCGATTCGATAACAAAGGACGAAAACGGACGGATTTCTCAGGTTTTTTCTGCATATGAACACTTTTCACATTCTCCCGTTCAACGCGGCTGCTACTGCTCCTTTCATGCAAAATCATAAGTTCATAGCTCATGTCCAAGGCACCAAAGAAGGGTAAAAAGTCAATAATCGATACCTAAAACTTGAATTCTACTACTTCTTACTGGCTATTGCATCAACTTAGAAGCTTCATCTGTGTTCTACTATGGTGCTTTTAGTGTCTCCGCATAACGCAGCACGCGACATAGCTTTGCAGACGATAAATTTAACCGTTTCAGACAGAAGAGCGGCCAATGTGACGATCTGGCTTTAAGTCGATTCGATAACAAATGACGAAAACGGACGGATTACTCAGGTTTTTACTACATATGAACACTTTTCACATACTCCCGTGCAACGCGGCTGCTAGTCCTCCTTCCATGCAAAAACTGAAGTTCCTAGCTCATGTCCAATGCACCAAAGAAGGGTAAAAAGTGAATAATCGATACTTAAAACTTGAATTGTACTACTTCTTACTGGCTATTACATCCACTTAGAAGCTTCATCTGTGTTCTACTATGGTGCTTTTAGTGCCTCCGCATACCGCAGCACGCGACATAGCTTTGCAGACAATAAACGTAACCGTTTCAGACAGAAGAGCGGCAAATGTGACGATCTGGCCTTAAGTCGATTCGATAACAAATGACAAAAACGTACGGATTTCTCAGGTTTTTACTACACATGAACACCTTTCACATTCTCGCGTGCAACACGGCTGCTAGTGCTCCTTTCATTCAAAATCTTAAGGTCCTAGCTCATGTCCAAGGCACCAAAGCCAGCTAAAAAGTCAATAATCGATACGTAAAACTTGAATTGTAGTACTTCTTACTGCCTATTACATCAACTTAGAAGCTTCATCTGTGTTCCACTATGGTGTTTTTAGTGTCTCGGCATACCGCAGCACGCGACATAGCTTTGCAGACAATAAACGTAACCGTTTCAGACAGAAGAGCGGCCAATGTGACGATCTGGCTTTAAGTCGATTCGATAACAAATGACGAAAACTGACGGATTTCTCAGGTTTTTACTACATATGAACACTTTTCACATTCTCGCGTGCAACGCGGCTGCTAGCGCTCCTTTCATGCAAAATCTTAAGGTCCTAGCTCATGTCCAAGACACCAAAGCCAGCTAAATGTCAATAATCGGTACATAAAACTTGAATTGTAGTACTTCTTACTGGTTATTACATCAACTTAGATGCTTCATTGTGTTCTACTATGGTGTTTTTATTTTTTCCGCATACCGCAGCACGCGACATAGCTTTGCAGACGATAAGTACAACCGTTTCAGAGACAAGAGCTGCCAATGTGACGATCTGGCTTTAAGTCGATTCGATAACAAATGACGAAAAAGGACGGATTTCTCAGGTTTTTACTACATATGAGACCTTTTCACATTCTCACGTGCAACGTGGCTGCTAGTCATCCTTTCATGCAAAATCTTAAGGTCCTAGCCCATGTCCAAGGCACCAAAGCCAGCAAAAAAGTCAATAATCGATACCTAAAACCTGAGTTTTACTACTTCTTACTGGCTATTACATCAACTTAGAAGCTTCATCTGTGTTCTACTATGGTGCTTTTAGTGTCTCCGCATACCGCAGCACGCGACATAGCTTTGCAGACGATAAATGTAACCGTTTCAGACAGAAGAGCGGCCAAGGTGACGATCTGGCTTTAAGTCGGCTCGATAACAAATGACGAAAACGGACGGATTTCTCAGGTTTTTCCTACATACGAACACTTTTCACATTCTCCCATGCAACGCGGCTGCTAGTCCTCCTTTCATGCAAAATCATAAGTCCCTAGCTCATGTCCAAGGCACTAAAGAAGGGTAAAAAGTCATTAATCGATACCTAAAACTTGAATAGTTCTACTTCTTACTAGCTATAACATCAACTTAGGAACTTCATCTGTGTTCTACTATGGTGCATTTTTGTGTCTCCGCATACCGCAGCACGCGACATAGCTTTGCAGACGATAAGTACAACCGTTTCAGAGACAATAGCGGCCAATGTGACGATCTGGCTTTAAGACGATTGGATAACAAATGACGAAAACGGACGGATTTCTCAGGTTTTTACTACATATGAACACTTTTCACATTCTCCCGTGCAACGCGGCTGCTAGTCCTCCTTCCATGCTAAATCTTAAGATCCTAGCTCATGACCAAGGAACCAAAGAAGGGTAAAAAGCCACTAATCGATACCTAAAACTTGAATTGTACTAGTTCTTACTGGCAATTACATCAACTTAGAAGCTTCATCTGTGTTCTACTATGGTGCTATTATTGTCTCCGCATACCGCAGCACGTGACATAGCTTTTCAGACGATAAGTACAACTGTTTCAGAGAGGAGGTCGGCCAATGTAACGATCTGGCTTTAAGTCGATTCGATAACAAATGACGAAAACGGACGGATTTATCAGGTTTATACTACATATGAACACTTTTCACATTCCCCCGTGCAACTCGGCTGCTAGTCCTCCCTTCATGCTGAATCTTAAGGTCCTAGCTCATGTCCAAGGCACCAAAGCCAGCAAAAAAGTCAATAATCGATACCTAAAACCTGAGTTGTACTACTTCTTACTGGCTATTACATCAACTTAGAAGCTTCATCTGTGCTCTACTATGGTGCTTTTAGTGTCTCCACATACCGCAGCACGCGACATAGCTTTGCAGACAATAAACGTAACCGTTTCAGACAGAAGAGCGGCCAATGTGACGATCTGGCTTTAAGTCGATTCGATAACAAATGACGAAAACGGACGGATTTCTCAGGTTTTTCCTACATATGAACACTTTTCACATTCTCCCATGCAACGCGGCTGCTATTCCTCCTTTCATGCAAAATCATAGGTCCCTAGCTCATGTCCAAGGCACCAAAGAAATGTAAAAAGTCAATAATCGATACCTAGAACTTGAATTGTACTACTTCTTACTACCTATTACATCAACTTAGGAGCTTCATCTGTTTTCTACTATGGTGCTTTTTGTGTCTCCGCATACCGCAGCACGCGACATAGCTTTGCAGACGATAAATGTAACCGTTCCAGACAGAAGAGCGGCCAATGTGACGATCTAGCTTTAAGTCAACTAGATAACAAATGACGAAAAAGGACGGATTTCTCAGGTTTTTCCTACATAGGAACACTTTTCACATTCTCCCGTGCAACTCGGCTGCTAGTCCACGTTTCATGCTATATCTGAAGTTCCTAGCTCATGTCCAAGGCACCAAAGAAGGGTAAAAAGTCAATAATCGATACCTAAAACTTGAATTCTACTACTTCTTACTGGCTATTACATCAACTTAGAAGCTTCATCTGTGTTCTACTATGAGCTTTTAGTGTCTCCGCATACCGCAGCACGCGATATAGCTTTGCAGACAATAAACGTAACCGTTTCAGACAGAAGAGCGGCCAATGTGACGATCTGGCTTTAAGTCGATTCGATAACAAATGACGAAAACTGACGGATGTCTCAGGTTTTTACTACATATGAACACTTTTCACATTCTCGCGTGCAACGCGGCTGCTAGTGCTCCTTTCATGCAAAATCTTAAGGTCCTAGCTCATGTCCAAGACACCAAAGCCAGCTAAAAGTCAATAATCGGTACATAAAACTTGAATTGTAGTACTTCTTACTAGCTATTACATCAACTTAGATGCTTCATCTGTGTTCTACTATGGTGTTTTTATTTTTTCCGCATACCGCAGCACGCGACATAGCTTTGCAGACGATAAGTACAACCGTTTCAGAGACAAGAGCTGCCAATATGACGATCTGGCTTTAAGTCGATTCGATAACAAATGACGTAAAAGGACGGATTTCTCAGGTTTTTACTACATATGAGACCTTTTCACATTCTCACGTGCAACGTGGCTGCTAGTCATCCTTTCATGCAAAATCTTAAGGTCCTAGCTCATGTCCAAGGCACCAAAGCCAGCAAAAAAGTCAATAATCGATACCTAAAACCAGAGTTTTACTACTTCTTACTGGCTATTACATCAACTTAGAAGCTTCATCTGTGTTCTACTATGGTGCTTTTAGTGTCTCCGCATACCGCAGCACGCGACATAGCTTTGCAGACGATAAATGTAACTGTTTCAGACAGAAGAGCGGCCAAGGTGACGATCTGGCTTTAAGTCGGCTCGATAACAAATGACGAAAACGGACGGATTTCTCAGGTTTTTCCTACATATGAACACTTTTCACATTCTCCCATGCAACGCGGCTGCTAGTCCTCCTTTCATGCAAAATCATAAGTCCCTAGCTCATGTCCAAGGCACTAAAGAAGGGTAAAAAGTCAATAATCGATACCTAAAACTTGAATTGTACTACTTCTTACTAGCTATAACATCAACTTAGGAGCTTCATCTGTGTTCTACTATGGTGCATTTTTGTGTCTCCGCATACCGCAGCACGCGACATAGCTTTGCAGACGATGAGTACAACGGTTTCAGAGACAAGAGCGGCCAATGTGACGATCTGGCTTTAAGTCGATTGGATAACAAATGACGAAAACGGACGGATTTCTCAGGTTTTTACTACATATGAACACTTTTCACATTCACCCGTGCAACGCGGCTGCTAGTCCTCCTTCCATGCTAAATCTTAAGATCCTAGCTCATGACCAAGGCACCAAAGAAGGGTAAAAAGCCAATAATCGATACCTAAAGCTTGAATTGTACTAGTTCTTACTAGCAGTTACATCAACTTAGAAGCTTCATCTGTGTTCTACTATGGTGCTTTTATTGTCTCCGCATACCGCAGCACGTGACATAGCTTTTCAGACGATAAGTACAACTGTTTCAGAGAGGAGGTCGGAATATGTAACGATCTGGCTTTAAGTCGATTCGATAACAAATGACGAAAACGGACGGATTTATCAGGGTTATACTACATATGAACACTTTTCACATTCCCCCGTGCAACTCGGCTGCTAGTCCTCCCTTCATGCTGAATCTTAAGGTCCTAGCTCATGTCCAAGGCACCAAAGCCAGCAAAATTCAATAATCGATACCTAAAACCTGAGTTGTGCTACTTCTTACTGGCTATTACATCAACTTAGAAGCTTCATCTGTGCTCTACTATGGTGCTTTTAGTGTCTCCACATACCGCAGCACGCGACATAGCTTTGCAGACAATAAACGTAACCGTTTCAGACAGAAGAGCGGAAAATGTGACGATCTGGCTGTAAGTCGATTCGATAACAAATGACGAAAACGGACGGATTTCTCAGGTTTTTCCTACATATGAACACTTTTCACATTCTCCCATGCAACGCGGCTGCTAGTCCTCCTTTCATGCAAAATCATAGGTCCCTAGCTCATGTCCAAGGCACCAAAGAAATGTAAAAAGTCAATTATCGATACCTTAAACTTGAATTGTACTACTTCTTAGTACCTATTACATCAACTTAGGAGCTTCATCTGTTTTCTACTATGGTGCTTTTTGTGTCTCCGCATACCGCAGCACGCGACATAGCTTTGCAGATGATAAATGTAACCAGTCCAGACAGAAGAGCGACCAATGTGACGATCTGGCTTTAAGTCGACTCGATAACAAATGACGAAAACGGACGGATTTCTCAGGTTTTTCCTACATATGAACACTTTTCACATTCTCCCGTGCAACTCGGCTGCTAGTCCACGTTTCATGCAATATCTTAAGTTCCTAGCTCATGGCCAAGGCACCAAAGAAGGGTAAAAAGTCAATAATCGATACCTAAAACTTGAAATCTACTACTTCTTACTGGCTATTACATCAACTTAGAAGCTTCATCTGTGTTCAACTATGAGCTTTTAGTTTCTCCGCATACCGCAGCACGCGACATAGCTTTGCAGACAATAAACGTAACCGTTTCAGACAGAAGAGCGGCCAATGTGACGATCTGGCTTTAAGTCGATTCGATAACAAATGACGAAAACTGACGGATTTCTCAGGTTTTTCCTACATAGGAACACTTTTCACATTCTCCCGTTCAACTCGGCTGCTAGTCCACGTTTCATGCAATATCTTAAGTTCCTAGCTCATGTCCAAGGCACCAAAGAAGGGTAAAAAGTCAATAATCGATACCTAAAACTTGAATTCTACTACTTCTTACTGGCTATTACATCAACTTAGAAGCTTCATCTGTGTTCTACTATGAGCTTTTAGTGTCTCCGCATACCGCAGCACGCGATATAGCTTTGCAGACAATAAACGTAACCGTTTCAGACAGAAGAGCGGCCAATGTGACGATCTGGCTTTAAGTCGATTCGATAACAAATGACGAAAACTGACGGATGTCTCAGGTTTTTACTACATATGAACACTTTTCACATTCTCGCGTGCAACGCGGCTGCTAGTGCTCCTTTCATGCAAAATCTTAAGGTCCTAGCTCATGTCCAAGACACCAGAGCCAGCTAAAAGTCAATAATCGGTACATAAAACTTGAATTGTAGTACTTCTTACTAGCTATTACATCAACTTAGATGCTTCATCTGTGTTCTACTATGGTGTTTTTATTTTTTCCGCATACCGCAGCACGCGACATAGCTTTGCAGACGATAAGTACAACCGTTTCAGAGACAAGAGCTGCCAATATGACGATCTGGCTTTAAGTCGATTCGATAACAAATGACGTAAAAGGACGGATTTCTCAGGTTTTTACTACATATGAGACCTTTTCACATTCTTACGTGCAACGTGGCTGCTAGTCATCCTTTCATGCAAAATCTTAAGGTCCTAGCTCATGTCCAAGGCACCAAAGCCAGCAAAAAAGTCAATAATCGATACCTAAAACCTGAGTTTTACTACTTCTTACTGGCTATTACATCAACTTAGAAGCTTCATCTGTGTTCTACTATGGTGCTTTTAGTGTCTCCGCATACCGCAGCACGCGACATAGCTTTGCAGACGATAAATGTAACTGTTTCAGACAGAAGAGCGGCCAAGGTGACGATCTGGCTTTAAGTCGGCTCGATAACAAATGACGAAAACGGACGGATTTCTCAGGTTTTTCCTACATATGAACACTTTTCACATTCTCCCATGCAACGCGGCTGCTAGTCCTCCTTTCATGCAAAATCATAAGTCCCTAGCTCATGTCCAAGGCACTAAAGAAGGGTAAAAAGTCAATAATCGATACCTAAAACTTGAATTGTACTACTTCTTACTAGCTATAACATCAACTTAGGAGCTTCATCTGTGTTCTACTATGGTGCATTTTTGTGTCTCCGCATACCGCAGCACGCGACATAGCTTTGCAGACGATGAGTACAACGGTTTCAGAGACAAGAGCGGCCAATGTGACGATCTGGCTTTAAGTCGATTGGATAACAAATGACGAAAACGGACGGATTTCTCAGGTTTTTACTACATATGAACACTTTTCACATTCACCCGTGCAACGCGGCTGCTAGTCCTCCTTCCATGCTAAATCTTAAGATCCTAGCTCATGACCAAGGCACCAAAGAAGGGTAAAAAGCCAATAATCGATACCTAAAGCTTGAATTGTACTAGTTCTTACTAGCAATTACATCAACTTAGAAGCTTTATCTGTGTTCTACTATGGTGCTTTTATTGTCTCCGCATACCGCAGCACGTGACATAGCTTTGCAGACGATAAGTACAACTGTTTCAGAGAGGAGGTCGGAATATGTAACGATCTGGCTTTAAGTCGATTCGATAACAAATGACGAAAACGGACGGATTTATCAGGGTTATACTACATATGAGACCTTTTCACATTCTCACGTGCAACGTGGCTGCTAGTCATCCTTTCATGCAAAATCTTAAGGTCCTAGCTCATGTCCAAGGCACCAAAGCCAGCAAAAAAGTCAATAATCGATACCTAAAACCTGAGTTTTACTACTTCTTACTGGCTATTACATCAACTTAGAAGCTTCATCTGTGCTCTACTATGGTGCTTTTAGTGTCTCCACATACCGCAGCACGCGATATAGCTTTGCAGACAATAAACGTAACCGTTTCAGACAGAAGAGCGGAAAATGTGACGATCTGGCTGTAAGTCGATTCGATAACAAATGACGAAAACGGACGGATTTCTCAGGTTTTTCCTACATATGAACACTTTTCACATTCTCCCGTGCAACTGGGCTGTTAGTCCTCCTTTCATGCAAAATCATAGGTCCCTAGCTCACGTCCAAGGCACCAAAGAAATGTAAAAAGTCAATTATCGATACCTTAAACTTGAATTGTACTACTTCTTAGTACCTATTACATCAACTTAGGAGCTTCATCTGTTTTCTACTATGGTGCTTTTTGTGTCTCCGCATACCGCAGCACGCGACATAGCTTTGCAGATGATAAATGTAACCAGTCCAGACAGAAGAGCGACCAATGTGACGATCTGGCTTTAAGTCGACTCGATAACAAATGACGAAAACGGACGGATTTCTCAGGTTTTTCCTACATATGAACACTTTTCACATTCTCCCGTGCAACTCGGCTGCTAGTCCACGTTTCATGCAATATCTTAAGTTCCTAGCTCATGGCCAAGGCACCAAAGAAGGGTAAAAAGTCAATAATCGATACCTAAAACTTGAATTCTAGTACTTCTTACTGGCTATTACATCAACTTAGAAGCTTCATCTGTGTTCAACTATGAGCTTTTAGTTTCTCCGCATACCGCAGCACGCGACATAGCTTTGCAGACAATAAACGTAACCGTTTCAGACAGAAGAGCGGCCAATGTGACGATCTGGCTTTAAGTCGATTCGATAACAAATGACGAAAACTGACGGATTTCTCAGGTTTTTTCTACATATGAACACTTTTCACATTCTCCCGTGCAACTCGGCTGCTAGTCCACGTTTCATGCAATATCTTAAGTTCCTAGCTCATGTCCAAGGCACCAACGAAGGGTAAAAAGTCAATAATCGGTACCTAAAACTTGAATTATACTACATCTTACTGGCTATTACATCAACTTAGAAGCTTCATCTTGTTCTTCTATGGTACTTTTAATGTCTCCGCATACCGCAGCACGCGACATAGCTTTGCAGACGATAAATGTATCCGTTTCAGACAGAAGATCGGCCAATGTGACGATATGGCTTTACGTCGATTCGATAACCTATGACGAAAACGAACGGATTTCTAAGGTTTTTACTACATATGAACACTTTTCACATTCTCCCGTGCAACGTGGCTAATAGTCCTAATTTCATGAAAAATCTTAAGTTCTTAGCTCATGTCCAACGCACCAAAGAAGGGTAAAAAGTCAATAATCGATACCTAAAACTTGAATTGTACTACTTCTTCCTGGCTATTACATCAACTTAGAACCTTCATCTGTGTTCTACTATGGTGCTTTTAGTGTCTCCGCATGCCGCAGCACGCGACATAGCTTTGCAGACGATAAGTACAACCGTTTCAGAGCGATGAGCGGCTAATGTGACGATCTGGCTTTAAGTCGATTGGATAACAAATGACGAAAACGGACGGACTTCTCAGGTTTTTGCTACATATGACCACCTTTAACATTCTTGCTTGCAACGCGGCTACTAGTGCTCCTTTCATGCAAAATCTTAAGGTACTAGCTCATGTCCAAGGCACCAAAGCCAGCTAAAAGTAAATAATCGGTACGTAAAACTTGAATTGTAGTACTTCTTACTGGCTATTACATCAACTTAGATGCTTCATCTGTGTTCTACTATGGCGTTTTTAGTGTCTCCGCATACCGCAGCACGCGACATAGCTTTGCAGACGATAAGTACAACCGTTTCATAGACAAGAGCGGCCAATGTGACGATCTGGCTTTAAGTCGATTCGATAACAAATGACGAAAACGGACGGATTTCTCAGGTTTTTACTACATATGAGACCTTTTCACATTCTCACGTGCAACGTGGCTGCTAGTCATCCTTTCATGCAAAATCTTAAGGTCCTAGCTCATGTCCAAGGCACCAAAGCCAGCAAAAAAGTCAATAATCGATACCTAAAACCTGAGTTGTACTACTTCTTACTGGCTATTACATCAACTTAGAAGCTTCGTCTGTGTTCTACTATGGTGCTTTTAGTGTCTCCGCATACCGCAGCACGCGACATATCTTTGCAGACAATAAACGTAACCGTTTCAGACACAAGAGCGGCCAATGTGACGATCTGGCTTTAAGTCGATTCGATAACAAATGACGAAAACTGACGGATTTCTCAGGTGTTTCCTACATATGAACACTTTTCACATTCTCCCATGCAACGCGGCTGCTAGTCCTCCTTTCATGCAAAATCACAAGTCCCTTGCTCATGTCCAAGGCACTAAAGAAGGGTAAAAAGTCAATAATCGATACCTAAAACTTGAATAGTACTACTTCTTACCAGCTATAACATCAACTTAGGAGCTTCATCTGTGTTCTACTATGGTGCATTTTTGTGTCTCCGCATACCGCAGCACGCGACATAGCTTTGCAGACGATAAATGTAACCGTTTCAGACAGAAGAGCGGCCAATGTGACGATCTGGCTTTAAGTCGATTCGATAACCTATGACGAAAACGGACGGATTTCTAAGGTTTTTACTACATATGAACACTTTTGACATTCTCCCGTGCAACGTGGCTAATAGTCCTAATTTCATGAAAAATCTTAAGTTCTTAGCTCATGTCCAACGCACCAAAGAAGGGTAAAAAGTCAATAATCGATACCTAAAACTTGAATTGTACTACTTCTTCCTGGCTATTACATCAACTTAGAACCTTCATCTGTGTTCTACTATGGTGCTTTTAGTGTCTCCGCATGCCGCAGCACGCGACATAGCTTTGCAGACGATAAGTACAACCGTTTCAGAGCGAAGAGCGGCTAATGTGACGATCTGGCTTTAAGTCGATTGGATAACAAATGACGAAAACGGACGGATTTCTCAGGTTTTTGCTACATATGACCACCTTTCACATTCTTGCTTGCAACGCGGCTGCTAGTGCTCATTTCATGCAAAATCTTAAGGTACTAGCTCATGTCCAAGGCACCAAAGCCAGCTAAAAGTCATTAATCGGTACGTAAAACTTGAATTGTAGTACTTCGTACTGGCTATTACATCAACTTAGATGCTTCATCTGTGTTCTACTATGGCGTTTTTAGTGTCTCCGCATACCGCAGCACGCGACATAGCTTTGCAGACGATAAGTACAACCGTTTCAGAGACAAGAGCGGCCAATGTGACGATCTGGCTTTAAGTCGATTCGATAACAAATGACGAAAACGGACGGATTTCTCAGGTTTTTACTACATATGAGACCTTTTCACATTCTCACGTGCAACGTGGCTGCTAGTCATCCTTTCATGCAAAATCCTAAGGTCCTAGCTCATGTCCAAGGCACCAAAGCCAGCAAAAAAGTCAATAATCGATACCTAAAACCTGAGTTGTACTACTTCTTACTGGCTATTACATCAACTTAGAAGCTTCATCTGTGTTCTTATATGGTACTTTTAATGTCTCCGCATACCGCAGCACGCGACATAGCTTTGCAGACGATAAATGTATCCGTTTCAGACAGAAGAGCGGCCAATGTGACGATCTGGCTTTAAGTCGATTGGATAACACATGACGAAAACGGACGGATTTCTCAGGTTTTTGCTACATATGACCACTTTTCACATTCTTGCTTGCAACGCGGCTGCTAGTGCTCCTTTCATGCAAAATCTTAAGGTACTAGCTCATGTCCAAGGCACCAAAGCCAGCTAAAAGTCAATAATCGGTACGTAAAACTTGAATTGTAGTACTTCTTACTGGCTATTACATCAACTTAGATGCTTCATCTGTGTTATACTATGGTGTTTTTAGTGTCTCCGCATACCGCAGCACGCGACATAGCTTTGCAGACGATAAGTACAACCGTTTCAGAGACAAGAGCGGCCAATATGACGATCTGGCTTTAAGTCGATTCGATAACAAATGACGAAAACGGACGGATTTCTCAGGTTTTTACTACATATGAGACCTTTTCACATTCTCACGTGCAACGTGGCGGCTAGTCATCGTTTCATGCAAAATCTTAAGGTCCTAGCTCATGTCCAAGGCACCAAAGCCAGCAAAAAAGTCAATAATCGATACCTAAAACCTGAGTTGTACTACTTCTTACTGGCTATTACATCAACTTAGAAGCTTCGTCTGTGTTCTACTATGGTGCTTCTAGTGTCTCCGCATACCGCAGCACGCGACATAGCTTTGCAGACGATAAGTAGAACCGTTTCAGAGCGAAGAGCGGCCAATGTGACGGTCTGGCTTTAAGTCGATTGGATAACACATGACGAAAACGGACGGATTTCTCAGGTTTTTACTACATATGAACGCTTTTCACATTCTCGCGTGCAACGCGGCTGCTAGTGCTCCTTTCATGCAAAATCTTAAGGTCCTAGCTGATGTCCAAGGCACCAAAGCCAGCTAAAAGTCAATAATCGATACCTAAAACTTGAATTGTACTACTTGTTCCTGGCTATTACATCAACTTAGAACCTTCATCTGTGTTCTACTATGGTGCTTTTAGTGTCTCCGCATGCCGCAGCACGCGACATAGCTTTGCAGACGATAAGTAGAACCGTTTCAGAGCGAAGAGCGGCTAATGTGACGATCTGGCTTTAAGTCGATTCGATAACAAATGAAGAAAATGGACGGATTTCTCAGATTTTTATTACATATGAACACTTCTCACATTCTCCCGTCCAACTCGGCTGCTAGTCCACGTTTCATGCAATATCTTTAGTTCCTAGCTCATGTCCAAGGCACCAAAGAAGGATAAAAAGTCAATGATCGGTACCTAAAACTTGAATTGTACTACATCTTACTGGCTATTACATCAACTTAGAAGTTTCATCTGTGTTCTTCTATGGTACTTTTATTGTCTCCGCATACCGCAGCACGCGACCTAGCTTTGCAGACGATAAATGTATCCGTTTCAGACAGAAGAGCGGCCAATGTGACGATCTGGCTTTAAGTCGATTGGATAACAAATGACGAAAACGGACGGATTTCTCAGGTTTTTGCTACATATGCCCACTTTTCACATTCTTGCTTGCAACGCGGCTGCTAGTGCTCCTTTCATGCAAAATCTTAAGGTACTAGCTCATGTCCAAGGCACCAAAGCCAGCTAAAAGTCAATAATCGGTACGTAAAACTTGAATTGTAGTACTTCTTACTGGCTATTACATCAACTTAGATGCTTCATCTGTGTTATACTATGGTGTTTTTAGTGTCTCCGCATACCGCAGCACGCGACATAGCTTTGCAGACGATAAGTACAACCGTTTCAGAGACAAGAGCGGCCAATATGACGATCTGGCTTTAAGTCGATTCGATAACAAATGACGAAAACGGACGGATTTCTCAGGTTTTTACTACATATGAGACCTTTTCACATTCTCACGTGCAACGTGGCGGCTAGTCATCCTTTCATGCAAAATCTTAAGGTCCTAGCTCATGTGCAAGGCACCAAAGCCAGCAAAAAAGTCAATAATCGATACCTAAAACCTGAGTTGTACTACTTCTTACTGGCTATTACATCAACTTAGAAGCTTCGTCTGTGTTCTACTATGGTGCTTCTAGTGTCTCCGCATACCGCAGCACGCGACATAGCTTTGCAGACAATAAACGTAACCGTATCAGACAGAAGAGCGGCCAATGTGACGATCTGGCTTTAAGTCGATTCGATAACAAATGACGAAAACTGACGGATTTCTCAGGTTTTTCCTACATATGAACACTTTTTACATTCTCCCATGCAACACGTCTGCTAGTCCTCCTTTCATGCAAAATCATAAGTCCCTAGCTCATGTCCAAGGCACCAAAGAAGTGTAAAAAGTCAATAATCGATACCTAAAACTTGAATTGTACTACTTCTTACTAGCTATTACATCAACTTAGGAGATTCATCTGTGTTCTACAATGGTGCTTTTTGTGTCTCCGCATACTGCAGCACGCGACATAGCTTTGCAGACGATAAATGTAACCGTTTCAGACAGAAGAGCGGCCAATGTGACGGTCTGGCTTTAAGTCGATTCGATAACCTATGACGAAAACGGACGGATTTCTAGGGTATTTACTACATATGAACACTTTTCACATTCAAACGTGCAACGTGGCTAATAGTCCTACTTTCATGCTAAATCTTAAGTTCTTACCTCATGTCCAACGCACCAAAGAAGGTTATAAAGTCAATAATCGATACCTAAAACTTGAATTGTACTACTTCTTCCTGGCTATTACATCAACTTAGAACCTTCATCTGTGTTCTACTATGGTGCTTTTAGTGTCTCCGCATGCCGCAGCACGCGACATAGCTTTGCAGACGATAAGTACAACCGTATCAGAGCGAAGGGCGGCTAATGTGACGATCTGGCTTTAAGTCGATTCGATAACAAATGAAGAAAATGGACGGATTTCTCAGATTTTTACTACATATGAACACTTTTCACATTCTCCCGTGTAACGCGGCTGCTAGTCCTCCTTCCATGCAATATCTTAAGGTCCTAGCTCATGTCCAAGGCACCAAAGCCAGCAAAAAAGTCAATAATCGATACCTAAAACCTGAGTTGTACTACTTCTTATTGGCTATTACATCAACTTAGAAGCTTCATATGTGCTCTACTATGGAGCTTTTAGTGTCTCCGCATACCGCAGCACGCGACATAGCTTTGCAGACAATAAACGTAACCGTTTCAGACAGAAGAGCGGCCAATGCGACGATCTGGCTTTAAGTCGATTCGATTAAAATGACGAAAACTGACGGATTTCTCAGGTTTTTACTACATATGAATACTTTTCACATTCTCCTGTGCAACGCGGCTGCTAGTCCTCCTTCCATGCAAAATCTTAAGTTCCTAGCTCATGTCCAAGGCATCAACGAAGGGTAAAAAGTCAATAATCGATAACTAAAACTTGAATTGTACTACTTCTTACTGGCTATTACATCAACTTAGAAGCTTCATCTGTTTTCTACTATGGTGCTTTTATTGTCTCCACATACCGCAGCACTTGACATAGCTTTGCAGACGATAAGTACAACTGTTTCAGAGAGGAGGGCGGCCAATGTGACGATCTGGCTTTAAGTCGATTCGATAACAAATTACGGAAACGGACGGATTTATCAGGTTTTTACTACATATGAACACTTTTCACATTCTCCCGTGCAACTCGGCAGCTAGTCCTCCTTTCATGAAAAATCTTAAGTTCTTAGCTCATGTCCAAGGCACCAAAGAAGGGTAAAAAGTCAATAATCGATACCTAAAACTTGAATTGTACTACTTCTTACTGGCTATTACATCAACTTAGTAGCTTCATCTGTGCTCTACTATGGTGCTTTTAGTGTCTCGGCATACCGCAGCGCGTGACATAGCTTTGCAGACGATAAATGTATCCGTTTCAAACAGAAGAGCGGCCAATGTGACGATCTGACTTTAAGTCGATTCGATAACAAATGAAGAAAACTGACGGATTTCTCAGGTTTTTACTACATAAGAACACTTTTTACATTCTCCCGTGCAACTCGGCTGCTAGTCCTCCTTTCATGCAGAATCTTAATGTCCTAGCTCATGTCCAAGGCACCAAAGCCAGCAAAAAAGTCAATAATCGATACCTAAAACCTGAGTTGTACTACTTCTTACTGGCTATTACATCAACTTAGAAGCTTCATCTGTGTTCTACTATGGTGCTTTTAGTGTGTCCGCATACCGCAGCACGCGACATAGCTTTGCAGACAATAAACGTAACCGTTTCAGACAGAAGAACGGCCAAAGTGACGATCTGGCTTGAAGTCGATTCGATAACAAATGAAGAATACGGACGGATTTCTCAGGTTTTTACTACATTTGAAAACTTTTCACATTCTCCCGTGCAACGCGGCTGCTAGTCCTCCGTTCATGAAAAATCTTAAGTTCTTAGCTTATGTCCAAGGCCCCAAAGAAGGGTAAAAAGTCAATGATCAATACCTAAAACTTGAATTGTACTACTTCTTACTGGCTATTACATCAACTTAGAAGCTTCATCTGTGCTCTACTACGGTGCTTTTATTGACTCCGCATACCGCAGCACGCAACATAGCTTTGCAGATGATAAGTACAACCGTTTCAGAGAGGAGAACGGCCAATGTGACGATCTGGCTCTAAGTCGACTCGACAACAAATGAGGAAAACGGACGGATTTTTTCAGGTTTTTCCTACATATGAACAATTTCACATTCTCCCAGGCAACGCGGCTGCTAGTCCTCCTTTCATGCAAAATCATAAGTCCCTAGCTCATGTCCAAGGCACCAAAGAAGGGTAAAAAGTCAATAATCGACACCTACAACTTGAATTGTACTACTTCTTCCTGGCTATTACATCAACTTAGAAGCTTCATCTGTGTTCTGCTATGGTGCTTTTAGTGTCTCCGCATACCGCAGCACGCGACATAGCTTTGCAATCGATAAGTACAACCGTTTCAGAGACAAGAGCGGCCAATGTGACGATCTGGCTTTAAGTCGATTCGATAACAAATGACGAAAACGGACGGATTTCTCAGGTTTTTACTACATATGAACACTTTTCACATTCTCCCGTGCAACTCGGCCGCTAGTCATCCTTTCATGCAAAATCTTAAGTTCTTAGCTCATGTCCAAGGCACCAAAGAAGGATAAAAAGTCAATAATCGATACCTAAAACTTAAATTGTACTACTTTTTAATAGCTATTACTTCAACTTAAGAGCTTCATCTGTGTTCTACTATGGTGCTTTTTGTGTCTCAGCTTACCGCAGCACGCGACATAGCTTTGCAGATGATAAATGTAACCGTTTCAGACAGAAGATCGGCCAATGTGACGATATGGCTTTAAGTCGATTCGATAACAAATGACGAAAACGGACGGATTTCTCAGGTTTTTAATACATATGAACACTTTTCACATTCTCCCGTGTAACGCGGCTGATAGACCTCCCTTCATGCAGAATCTTAAGGTCCTAGCTCATGTCCAAGGCACCAAAGCCAGCAAAAAAGTCAATAATCGATACCTAAAACCTGAGTTGTACTACTTCTTATTGGCTATTACATCAACTTAGAAGCTTCATATGTGCTCTACTATGGTGCTTTTAGTGTCTCCGCATACCGCAGCACGCGACATAGCTTTGCAGACAATAAACGTAACCGTTTCAGACAGAAGAGCGGCCAATGCGACGATCTGGCTTTAAGTCGATTCGATTAAAATGACGAAAACTGACGGATTTCTCAGGTTTTTACTACATATGAACACTTTTCACATTCTCCCGTGCAACTCGGCTGCTAGTCCTCCTTTCATGCAATATCTTAAGTTCCTAGCTCAAGTCCAAATCAGCAAAGAAGGGTAAAAAGTCAATAATCGATACCTAAAACTTGAATTCTACTGCTTCTTACTGGCTATTACATCAACTTAGAAGCTTCATCTGTGTTCTACTATGGTGCTTTTAGTGTCTCCGCATACCGCAGCACGCGACATAGCTTTGCAGACAATAAACGTATCCGTTTCAGACAGAAGAACGGCCAATGTGACGATCTGGCTTGAAGTCGATTCGATAACAAATGACGAAAACTGACGGATTTCTCAGGTTTTTACTACATATGAAACTTTTCACATTCTCCCATGCAACGCGTCTGCTAGTCCTTCTTTCATGCAAAATCATAAGTCCCTAGCTCATGTCCAAGGCACCAAAGAAGGGTAAAAAGTCAATAATCGATATCAAAAACGTGAATTTTACTACTACTTACTGGCTATTAATTCAACTTAGAAGCTTCATCTGTGTTCTACTATGGTGCGTTTTGTGTCTCCACATACCGCAGCACGCGACATAGCTTTGCAGACGATGAGTACAACTGTTTCAAAGCGAAGAGCGGCTAATGTGACGATCTGGCTTTAAGTCGATTCGATAACAAATGAAGAATACGGACGGATTTCTCAGGTTTTTACTACATTTGAAAACTTTTCACATTCTCCCGTGCAACGTTGGCTAATAGTCCTAATTTCATGCTAAATCTTAAGTTCTTAGCTCATGTCCAACGCACCAAAGAAGGGTAAAAAGTCAATAATCGATACCTAAAACTTGAATTGTACTACTTCTTCCCGGCTATTACATCAACTTAGAACTTTCATCTGTGTTCTACTATGGTGCTTTCAGTGTCTCCGCATGCCGCAGCACGCGACATAGCTTTGCAGACGATAAGTACAACCGTATCAGAGCGAAGAGCGGCTAATGTGACGATCTGGCTTTAAGTCGATTCGATAACAAATGAAGAAAATGGACGGATTTCTCAGATTTTTACTACATATGAACACTTTTCACATTCTCCCGTGTAACGCGGCTGCTAGTCCTCCTTCCATGCAATATCTTAAGTTCCTAGCTCATGACCAATGCACCAAAGAAGGGTAAAAAGCCAATAATCGATACCTAAAACTTGAATTGTACTACTTCTTACTGGCAATTACATCAACTTACAAGCTTCATCTGTGTTCTACTATGGTGCTTTTAGTGTCTCCGCATACCGCAGCACGCGACATAGCTTTGCAGACAATAAACGTAACCGTTTCAGACAGAAGTGCGGCCAGTGCGACGATCTGGCTTTAAGTCGATTCGATTAAAATGACGAAAACTGACGGATTTCTCAGGTTTTTACTACATATGAACACTTTTCACATTCTCCTGTGCAACGCGGCTGCTAGTCCTCCTTCCATGCAAAATCTTAAGTTCCTAGCTCATGTCCAAGGCATCAAAGAAGGGTAAAAAGTCAATAATCGATAACTAAAACTTGAATTGTACTACTTCTTACTGGCTATTACATTAACTTAGAACCTTCATCTGTGTTCTACTATGGTGCTTTTAGTGTCTCCGCATGCCGCAGCACGCGACATAGCTTTGCAGACGATAAGTACAACCGTTTCAGAGCGACGAGCGGCTAATGTGACGATCTGGCTTTAAGTCGATTCGATAACAAATGAAGAAAATGGACGGATTTCTCAGATTTTTTCTATATATGAACACTTTTCACATTCTCCCGTGTAACGCGGCTGCTAGTCCTCCCTTTATGCAGAATCTTAAGGTCCTAGCTCATGTCCAAGGCACCAAAGCCAGCAAAAAAGTCAATAATCGATACCTAAAACCTGAGTTGTACTACTTCTTATTGGCTATTACATCAACTTGAAAGCTTCATCTGTGCTCTACTATGGTGCTTTTAGTGTCTCCGCATACCGCAGCACGCGACATAGCTTTGCAGACGATAACTACAACTGTTTCAGAGTGGAGGGCGGCCAATGTGACGATCTGGCTTTAAGTCGATTCGACAACAAATTACGGAAACGGACGGATTTATCAGGTTTTTACTACATATGAACACTTTTCACATTCTCCCGTGCAACTCGGCTGCTAGTCCTCCTTTCATGCAATATCTTAAGTTCCTAGCTCAAGTCCAAATCAGCAAAGAAGGGTAAAAAGTCAATAATCGATACCTAAAACTTGAATTCTACTACTTCTTACTGGCTATTACATCAACTTAGAAGCTTCATCTGTGTTCTACTATGGTGCTTTTAGTGTCTCCGCATACCGCAGCACGCGACATAGCTTTGCAGACAATAAACGTAACCGTTTCAGACAGAAGAACGGCCAATGTGACGATCTGGCTTGAAGTCGATTCGATAACAAATGACGAAAACTGACGGATTTCTCAGGTTTTTACTACATATGAAACTTTTCACATTCTCCCATGCAACGCGTCTGCTAGCCCTTCTTTCATGCAAAATCATAAGTCCCTAGCTCATGTCCAAGGCACCAAAGAAGGGTAAAAAGTCAATAATCGATATCAAAAACGTGAATTTTACTACTTCTTACTGGCTATTAATTCAACTTAGAAGCTTCATCTGTGTTCTACTATGGTGCGTTTAGTGTCTCCACATACCGCAGCACGCGACATAGCTTTGCAGACGATGAGTACAACTGTTTCAAAGCGAAGAGCGGCTAATGTGACGATCTGGCTTTAAGTCGATTCGATAACAAATGAAGAATACGGACGGATTTCTCAGGTTTTTACTACATTTGAAAACTTTTCACATTCTCCCGTGCAACGCGGCTGCTAGTCCTCCGTTCATGAAAAATGTTAAGTTCTTAGCTCATGTCCAAGCCACCAAAGAAGGGTAAAAAGTCAATAATCGATACCTAAAGCTTGAATTGTACTACTTCTTACTGGCTATTACATCAACTTAGAAGCTTCATCTGTGCTCTACTATGGTGCTTTTATTGACTCCGCATACCGCAGCACGCGACATAGCTTTGCAGATGATAAGTACAACCGTTTCAGAGAGGAGAACGGCCAATGTGACGATCTGGCTCTAAGTCGACTCGACAACAAATGACGAAAACTGACGGATTTTTTTTAGGTTTTTCCTACATATTAACAATTTCACATTCTCCCTTGCAACGCGGCTGCTAGTCCTCCTTTCATGCAAAATCATAAGTCCCTAGCACATGTCCAAGGCACCAAAGAAGGGTAAAAAGTCAATAATCGATACCTACAACTTGAATTGTACTACTTCTTACTAGCTATTACATCAACTTAGTAGTTTCACCTGTGTTCTACTATGGTGCATTTTGTGTCTCCGCATAACGCAGCACGCATCATAGCTTTGCAGACGATAAACGTAACCGTTTCAGACAGAAGAGCGGCCAATGTGACGATCTTTCTTTAAGTCGATTTGATAACATATGACGAAAACGGAAGGATTTCTCAGGTTTTTCCTACATATGAACACTTTTCACATTCTCACGCTCAACGCGGCTGCTAATCCTCCTTTCATGCAAATTCATAAGTCCGTAGCTCATGTCCAAGGCACCAAAGAAATGTAAAAAGTCAATAATCGATAAATAAAACTTGAATTGTACTACTTCTTACTACCTATTACATCAACTTAGGAGCTTCATCTGTTTTCTACTATGGTGCTTTTTGTGTCTCCGCATACCGCAGCACGCGACATAGCTTTGCAGATGATAAATGTAACCGTTTCAGACAGAAGAGCGGCCAATGTGACGATCTGGCTTTAAGTCGACTCGATAACAAATGACGAAAACGGACGATTTCTCAGGTTTTTACTACATATGAAACTTTTCACATTCTCCCATGCAACGCGTCTGCTAGTCCTCCTTTCATGCAAAATCATAAGTCCCTAGCTCATGTCCACGGCACCAAAGACGGGTAAAAAGTCAATAATCGATACCTAAAACTTGAATTTTCCTACTTCTTCCTAGCTATTACATGCAAAATCTGAAGTTCCTACCTCATGTCCAATGCACCAAAGAAGCGTAAAAAGTCAATAATCGATACTTAAAACTTGAATTGTACTACTTCTTACTGGCTATTACATCAACTTAGAAGCTTCATCTGTGTTCTACTATGGTGCTTTTATTGTCTCCGCATACCGCAGCACGTGAAATAGCTTTGCAGACGATAAGTACTACTATTTCAGAGAGGAGATGGCCAATGTGACGATCTGGCTTTAAGTCGATTCGATAACAAATTACGAAAACGGACGGATTTATTACGTTTTTACTACATAAGAACACTTTTCACATTCTCCCGTGCAACTCGGCTGCTAGTCCTCCTTTCATGCAGAATCTTAAGGTCCTAGCTCATGTCAAAGGCACCAAAGCCAGCAAAAAAGTCAATAATCGATACCTAAAACCTGAGTTGTACTACTTCTTACTGGCTATTACATCAACTTAGAAACTTCATCTGTGTTCTACTATGGTGCTTTTAGTGTCTACGCATACCGCAGCACGCGACATAGCTTTGCAGACAATAAACGTAACCGTTTCAGACAGAAGAGCGGCCAATGTGGCGATCTGGCTTGAAGTCGATTCGATAACAAATGACGAAAACTGACGGATTTCTCAGGTTTTTACTACATATGAAACTTTTCACATTCTCCCATGCAACGCGTCTGCTAGTCCTCCTTTCATGCAAAATCATAAGTCCCTAGCTCATGTCCAAGGCACCAAAGAAGGGTAAAAAGTCAATAATCGATACCTAAAACTTGAATTGTACTACTTCTTACTAGCTATTACATGAACTTAGGAGCTTCATCTGTGTTCTACGATGGTGCATTTTCGTGTCTCCGCATACCGCAGCACGCGACACAGCTTTGCAGATGATAAATGAAACCGTTTCAGACAGAAGAGCGGCCAATGTGACGATCTGGCTTTAAGTCGACTCGATAACAAATGACGAAAACGGACGGATTTCTCAGGTTTTTCCTACATATGAACACTTTTCACATTCTCCCGTGCAACTCGGCTGCTAGTCCACGTTTCATGCAATATCTAAAGTTCCTAGCTCATGTCCAAGGCACCAAAGAAGGGTAAAAAGTCAATAATCGATACCTAAAACTTGAATTCTACTACTTCTTACTGGCTATTACATCAACGTGGAAGCTTCATCTGAGTTCTACTATGAGCTTTTAGTGTCTCCCCATACAGCAGCACGCGACATAGCTTTGCAGACATTAAACGTAACCGTTTCAGACAGAAGAGCGGCCAATGTGACGATCTGGCTTTAAGTCGATTCGATAACAAATGACGAAAACTGACGGATTTCTCAGGTTTTTACTACATATGAAAACTTTTCATATTCTCCCGTGCAACTCGGCTGCTAGTCCTCCTTTCATGCAAAATGTGAAGTTCCTAGCTCATGTCCAATGCACCGAAGAAGTGTAAAAAGTCAATAATCGATACTTAAAGTTGAATTGTACTACTTCTTACTGGCTATTACATCAAATTAGAAGCTTCATCTGTGTTATACTATGGTGCTTTTATTGTCTCCGCATACCGCAGCACGTGAAATAGCTTTGCAGACGATAAGTACTACTGTTTCAGAGAGGAGATGGCCAATGTGACGATCTGGCTTTAAGTCGATTCGATAACAAATTACGAAAACGGACGGATTTATCACGTTTATACTACATAAGAACACTTTTAACATTCTCCCGTGCAACTCGGCTGCTAGTCCTCCTTTCATGCAGAATCTTAAGGTCCTAGCTCGTGTCCAAGGCACCAAAGCCAGCAAAAAGTCGTTAATCGATACCTAAAACCTGAGTTGTACTACTTCTTACTGGCTATTACATCAACTTAGAAACTTCATCTGTGTTCTACTATGGTGCTTTTATTGTCTCCGCATACCGCAGCACGCGACATAGCTTTGCAGATGATAAGTACAACCGTTTCAGAGAGGAGAGCGGCCAGTGTGACGATCTGGCTCTAAGTCGCTCGACAACAAATGACGAAAACGGACGGATTTCTCAGGTTTTTCCTACATATGAACACTTTTCATATTCTCCCATGCAACGCGGCTGCTAGTCCTCCTTTCATGCAAAATCATAATCCCTAGCTCATGTCCAAGGCATTAAAGAAGGGTAAAAAGTCAATAATCGATAGCTAAAACTAGAATTGTACTACTTCTTACTGGCTATTACATCAACTTAGAAGCTTCATCTGTGTTCTACTATGGTTCTTTTAGTATCTCCGCATACCGCAGCACGTGACATTGCTTTGCAGACGATAAGTAAACTGTTTCAGATAGGAGATGGCCAATGTGACGATCTGGCTTAAGTCGATTCGATAACAAATTACGAAAACGGACGGATTTCTCACGTTTTTACTACATAAGAACACTTTTCACATTCTCCCGTGCAACTCGGCTGCTAGTCCTCCTTTCATGCAGAATCTTAAGGTCCTAGCTCATGTCCAAGGCACCAAAGCCAGCAAAAAAGTCAATAATCGATACCTAAAACCTGAGTTGTACTACTTCTTACTGGCTATTACATCAACTTAGAAACTTCATCTGTGTTCTACTATGGTGCTTTTAGTGTCTACGCATACCGCAGCACGCGACATAGCTTTGCAGACAATAAACATAACCGTTTCAGACAGAAAAGCGGCCAATGTGGCGATCTGGCTTGAAGTCGATTCGATAACAAATGACGAAAACTGACGGATTTCTCAGGTTTTTACTACATATGAAACTTTTCACATTCTCCCATGCAACGCGTCTGCTAGTCCTCCTTTCATGCAAAATCATAAGTCCCTAGCTCATGTCCACGGCACCAAAGAAGGGTAAAAAGTCAATAATCGATACCTAAAACTTGAATTTTTCTACTTCTTCCTAGCTATTACATCAACTTAGGAGCTTCATCTGTGTTCTACTATGGTGCTTTTTGCGTCTCCGCATACCGCAGCACTTGACATTGCTTTGCAGACGATAAAAGTACCTGTTTCAGACAGCAGAGCGGCCAAGGTGACGACCTGGCTTTAAGTCGACTCGATAACAAACTACGAAAACGGACGGATTTCTCATATTTTTCCTACATATGAACACTTTTCACGTTCTCCCATGCAACGCGGCTGCTAGTCCTCCTTTCATGCGATATCAAAAGTCCATAGCTCATGTCCAAGGCACCAAAGAAGGGTAAAAAGTCAATAATCGACACCTAAAACTTGAATTGTACTACTTCTTACTACCTATTACATGAACTTAGGAGCCTCATCTGTGTTCTACGATGGTGCATTTTCGTGTCTCCGCATTCCGCAGCACGCGACATAGCTTTGCAGATGATAAATGTAACCGTTTCAGACAGAAGAGCGGCCAATGTGACGATCTGGCTTTAAGTCGACTCGATAACAAATAACGAAAACGGACGGATTTCTCAGGTTTTTCCTACATATGAACACTTTTCACATTCTCCCGTGCAACTCGGCTGCTAGTCCAAGTTTCATGCAATATCTTAAGTTCCTAGCTCATGTCCAAGGCACCAAAGAAGGGTAAAAAGTCAATAATCGATACCTAAAACTTGAATTCTACTACTTCATACTGGCTATTACATCAACTTAGAAGCTTCATCTGTGTTCTACTTTGAGCTTTTAGTGTCTCCCCATACCGCAGCACGCGACATAGCTTTGCAGACAATAAACGTAACCGTTTCAGACAGAAGAGCGGCCAATGTGAAGATCTGGCTTTAAGTCGATTCGATAACAAATGACGAAAACTGACGGATTTCTCAGGTTTTTACTACATATGAAAACTTTTCATATTCTCCCGTGCAACTCGGCTGCTAGTCCTCCTTTCATGCAAAATGTGAAGTTCCTAGCTCATGTCCAATGCACCGAAGAAGTGTAAAAAGTCAATAATCGATACTTAAAATTTGAATTGTACTACTTCTTACTGGCTATTACATCAACTTAGAAGCTTCATCTGTGTTATACTATGGTGCTTTTATTGTCTCCGCATACCGCAGCACGTGAAATAGCTTTGCAGACGATAAGTACTACTGTTTCAGAGAGGAGATGGCCAATGTGACAATGTGGCTTTAAGTCGATTCGATAACAAATTACGAAAACGGACGGATTTATCACGTTTTTACTACATAAGAACACTTTTAACATTCTCCAGTGCAACTCGGCTGCTAGTCCTCCTTTCATGCAGAATCTTAAGGTCCTAGCTCTTGTCCAAGGCACCAAAGCCAGCAAAAAAGTCAATAATCGATACCTAAAACCTGAGTTGTACTACTTCTTACTGGCTATTACATCAACTTAGAAACTTCATCTGTGTTCTACTATGGTGGTTTTATTGTCTCCGCATACCGCAGCACGCGACATAGCTTTGCAGATCATAAGTACAACCGTTTCAGAGAGGAGAGCGGCCAGTGTGACGATCTGGCTCTAAGTCGACTCGACAACAAATGACGAAAACGGACGGATTTCTCAGGTTTTTCCTACATATGAACACTTTTCATATTCTCCCATGCAACGCGGCTGCTAGTCCTCCTTTCATGCAAAATCAAAATCCCTAGCTCATGTCCAAGGCATTAAAGAAGGGTAAAAAGTCAATAATCTATATCTAAAACTTGAATTGTACTACTTCTTACTGGCTATTACATCAACTTAGAAGCTTCATCTGTGGTCTACTAAGGTTCTTTTAGTATCTCTGCATACCGCAGCACGTGACATTGCTTTGCAGACGATAAGTACAACTGTTTCAGTGAGGAGAGCGGCCAGTGTGACGATCTGGCTCTAAGTCGACTCGGGAACAAATGACGAAAACGGACGGATTTCTCAGGTTTTACCTACATATGAACACTTTTCACATTCTCCCATGCAACGCGGCTGCTACAACTCCTTTCATGCAAAATCATAATCCCTAGCTCACGTCCAAGGCATTAAAGAAGGGTAAAAAGTCAATAATCGATATCTAAAACTTGAATTGTACTACTTCTTACTAGCTATTACATCAACTTAGAAGTTTCATCTGTGTTCTACTATGCTGCTTTTTGTGTTTCCGAATACCGCAGCACGCGACATAGCTTTGCAGACGATAAACGTAACCGTTTCAGATAGAAGAGCGGCCAATGTGACGATCTGGCTTTAAGTCGATTCGATAACAAATGACGAAAACTGACGGATTTCTCAGGTTTTTACTACATATGAACACTTTTCACATTCTCCCGTGCTACGCGGCTGCTAGTCCTCCTTCCATGCAAAATCGGAAGTTTCTAGCTTATGTCCAATGCACCAAAGAATGGTAAAAAGTCAATAAACGATACTTAAAACTTGAATTGTACTACTCCTTACTGGCTATTACATCAACTTAGAAGCTTCATCAGTGTTCTACTATGGTGCTTTTAGTGTCTCCGCATACCGCACCACGCGACATACCTTATCAGACAATAAACTTAACCGTTTCAGAAAGAAGATCGGCCAATTTGACGATCTGGCTTTAAGTCGATTCGATAACAAATGACGAACACGGATGGATTTCTCAGGCTTTTACCACATATGAAAGCTTTTCACATTCTCCCGTGCAACGCGACTGCTAGTCCTCCTTTCATGAAAAATCTTAAGCTCTTAGCTCATGTCCAAGGCACCAAAGAAATGTAAAAAGTCAATAATCGATACTTAAAACTTGAATTGTACTACTTCTTACTGGCTATTACATCAACTTAGAAGCTTCATCTGTGTTCTACTATGGTGCTTTTATTGTCTCCGCATACCGCAGCACGTGAAATAGCTTTGCAGACGATAAGTACTACTGTTTCACAGAGGAGATGGCCAATGTGACGATCTGGCTTTAAGTCGATTCGATAACAAATTACTAAAACGGACGGATTTCTCACGTTTTTACTACATAAGAACACTTTTCACATTCTCCCGTGCAACTCGGCTGCTAGTCCTCCTTTCATGCAGAATCTTAAGGTCCTAGCTCATGTCCAAGGCACCAAAGCCAGCAAAAAAGTCAATAATCGATACCTAAAACCTGAGTTGTACTACTTCTTACTGGCTATTACATCAACTTAGAAACTTCATCTGTGTTCTACTATGGTGCTTTTATTGTCTCCGCATACCGCAGCACGCGACATAGCTTTGCAGATGATAAGTACAACCGTTTCAGAGAGGAGAGCGGCCAGTGTGACGATCTGGCTCTAAGTCGACTCGACAACAAATGACGAAAACGGACGGATTTCTCAGGTTTTTCCTACATATGAACACTTTTCATATTCTCCCATGCAACGCGGCTGCTAGTCCTCCTTTCATGCAAAATCATAATCCCTAGCTCATGACCAAGGCATTAAAGAAGGGTAAAAAGTCAATAATCGATATCTAAAACTTGAATTGTACTACTTCTTACTGGCTATTACATCAACTTAGAAGCTTCATCTGTGGTCTACTAAGGTTCTTTTAGTATCTCTGCATACCGCAGCACGTGACATTGCTTTGCAGACGATAAGTACAACTGTTTCAGTGAGGAGAGCGGCCAGTGTGACGATCTGGCTCTAAGTCGACTCGGGAACAAATGACGAAAACGGACGGATTTCTCAGGTTTTACCTACATATGAACACTTTTCACATTCTCCCATGCAACGCGGCTGCTAGTACTCCTTTCATGCAAAATACTAATCCCTAGCTCATGTCCAAGGCATTAAAGAAGGGTAAAAAGTCAATAATTGATACCTAAAACTTGAATTGTACTACTTCTTACTAGCTATTACATCAACTTAGGAGTTTCATCTGTGTTCTACTATGGTGCATTTAGTGTCTCCGCATAACGCAGCACGCGACATAGCTTTGCAGACGATAAACGTAACCGTTTCAGACAGAAGAGCGGCCAATGTGTTGATCTGGCTTTAAGTCGATTCGTTAACAAATGACAAAAACTGACGGATTTCTCAGGTTTTTCCTACATATGAAACTCTTCACATTCTCCCATTCTACGCGTCTGCTAGTCCTCCTTTCATGCAAAATCATAAGTCCCTAGCTCATGTCCAAGGCACCAAAGAAATGTAAAAAGTCAATAATCGATACCTAAAACTTGAATTTTTCTACTTCTTCCTAGCTATTACATCAACTTAGGAGCTTCATCTGTGTTCTACTATGGTGCTTTTTGTGTCTCCGCATACCGCAGCACGCGACATAGCTTTGCAGACAATAAACGTAATCGTTTCAGAAAGAAGAGCGGCCAATTTGACGATCTGGCTTTATGTCGAATCGATAACAAATGACGAACACGGACGGATTTCTCAGGCTTTTACTACATATGAAAACTTTTCACATTCTCTCGTGCAACGCGGCTGATAGTCCTCCTTTCATGAAAAATCTTAACTTCTTAGCTCATGTCCAAGGCACCAAAGAAGAGTAAAAAGTCAATTATCGATACCTAAAACTTGAATTGTACTACTTTTTACTGGCTATTACATCAACTTGCAAGCTTCATCTGTGTTCTACTAGTGTGCTTGTATTGTCTCCGCATACCGCAGCACGCGACATAGCTTTGCAGACAATAAACGTAACCGTTTCAGACATAAGAGCGGCCAATGTGACGATCTGGCTTTAAGTCGATTCGATAACAAATGACGAAAACTGACGGATTTCTCAGGTTTTTACTACATATGAACACTTTTCACATTCTCCCATGCAACGGGGCTGCTAGTCCTCCTTTCATGCAAAATCTTAAGGTCCTAGCTTATGTCCAAGGCACCAAAGCCGTCTAAAATGTCAATAATCGGTAACTAAAAATTGCATTGCACTACTTCTTATTGGCTATTACATCAACGTAGAAGCTTCATATGTGTTCTACTATGGTGCGTTTAGTGTCTCCGCATAATGCAGCACGCGACATAGCTTTGCAGACGATAAATGTAATCGTTTCAGAAAGAAGAGCGGCCAATGTGACGATCTGGTTTAAAGTCGATTCGTTAACAAATGACGAAAACGGTCGGATTTCTCAGGTTTTAACTACATATGAACACTTTTCACATTCTCCCATGCAACGGGGCTGGTAGTCTTCCTTTCATGCAGAATCTTAAGGTTCTAGCTCATGTCCAAGGCACCAAAGCCAGCAAAAATATCAATAATCGATACCTAAAACCTGAGTTGTACTACTTCTTACTGGCTATTACATCAAGATAGAAGCTTCATCTGTGTTCTACTATTCTGCTTTTAGTGTCTCCGCATACCGCAGCTCGCGACATAGCTTTGCAGACAAGAAACGTAACCGTTACAGACAGAAGAGCGGCCAATGTGACGATCTGGCTTTAAGTCGATTCGATAACAAATGACGAATACTGACGGATTTCTCAGGTTTTTACTACATAAGAACACTTTTTACATTCTCCCGTGCAACTCGGCTGCTAGTCCTCCTTTCATGCAAATTCAAAAATCCCTAGCTCATGTCCAAGGCACCAAAGAAGGGTAAAAAGTCAATAATCGATACCTAAAACTTGAATTGTACTACTTCTTACTAGCTATTACATGAATTTAGGAGCTTCATCTGTGTTCTACTATGGTGCATTTTTGTGTCTCCGCATACCGCAGCACGCGACATAGCTTTGCAGACGATAAATGTAACCGTTTCAGACAGAAGAGCGGCCAATGTGACGATCTGGCTTTAAGTCGATTCGATAACAAATGACGAAAACGGACGGTTTTCTCAGGTTTTTACTACATATGAACACTTTTCACATTCTCCCGTGCAACTCGGCTGCTAGTCCACGTTTCATGCAATATCTTAAGTTCCTAGCTCATGCCCAAGGCACCAAAGAAGGGTAAAAAGTCAATAATCGACACCTAAAACTTGAATTGTACTACATCTTATTGGCTATTACATCAACTTAGAAGCTTCATCTGTGTTCTTCTATGGTACTTTTAGTGTCTCCGCATACCACAGCACGCGGCATAGCTTTGCAGACGATAAATGTAACCGTTTCAGACAGAAGAGCGGCCAATGTGACGATACGGCTTTAAGTCGATTCGATAACATATGACGTAAACGGACGGATTTCTAAGGTTTTTACTACATATGAACACTTTTCACATTCTCCCGTGAAACGTGGCTGCTAGTCCTAATTTCATGCAAAATCTTAAGTTCTTAGCTCATGTCCAAGGCACCAAAGAAGGGTTGAAAGTCAATAATCGATACGTAAAACTTGAATTGTACTACCTCTTCCTTGCTATTACATCAACTTAGAAGCTTGATCTGTGTTCTACTATGGTGCTTTTAGTGTCTCCGCATACCGCAGCACGCGACATAGCTTTGCAGACGATAAGTACAACCGTTTCAGGGCGAATAGCGGGGTAATGTGACGATCTGGCTTTAAGTCGATTCGATAACAAATGACGAATACTGACGGATTTCTCAGGTTTTTCCTACATATGAACACTTTTCACATTCTCCCGTGCAACTCGGCTGCTATTCCTCCTTTCATGAAATATCTTAAGTTCCTAGCTCATGGCCAAGGCACCAAAGAAGGGTAAAAAGTCAATAATCTATACCTAAAACTTGAATTCTACTACTCCTTACTGGCCATTACATCAACTTAGAAGCTTCATCTGTGTTCTCCTATGGTACTTTTAGTGTCTCCGCATACCGCAGCACGCGACATAGCTTTGCAGACGATAAATGTAACTGTTTCAGACAGAAGAGTGGCCAATGTGACGATCTGGCTTTAAGGCGATTCGATAACAAATGACGAAAACGGACGAATATCTCAGGTTTTTACTACATTTGAACACTTTTCACATTTTCCCGTGCAACTAGGCTGCTATTCCTCCTTTCATGAAATATCTTAAGTTCCTAGCTCATGTCCAAGGCACCAAAGAAGGGTAAAAAGTCAATAATCTATACCTAAAACTTGAATTCTACTACTTCTTATTGGCCATTACATCAACTTAGAAGCTTCATCTGTGTTCTTCTATGGTACTTTTTGTGTCTCCGCATACCGCAGCACGCGACATAGCTTTGCAGACGATAAATGTATCCGTTTCAGACAGAAGAGCGGCCAATGTGACGATCTGGCTTTAAGGCGATTCGATAACAAATTACGAAAACGGACGGATATCTCAGATTTTTACTACATTTGAACACTTTTCACATTCTCCCGTGCAACTCGGCTGCTAGTCCTCCGTTCATGCAATATCTTAAGTTAATAGCTCAAGTCCAAGGCACCAAAGAAGGGTTAAATGTCAATAATCGATACCTAAAACTTGAGTTCTACTACTTCTTACTGGCTATTACATCAACTTAGAATCTTCATCTGTGTTCTACTATGGTGCATTTAGTGTCTCCGTATAACGCAGCACGCGACATAGCTTTGCAGACGATAAACGTAACCGTTTCAGACAGAAGAGCGGCCAATGTGACGAACTGGCTTTAAGTCGATTCGATAACGAATGAAGAATACGGACGGACTTCTCAGGTTTTTACTACATATGAACACTTTTCACATTCTCGCGTGCAACGCGGCTGCTAGTCCTCCTTTCATGCAAAATCATAATCCCTAGCTCATGTCCAAGGCACCAAAGAAATGTAAAATGTCAATAATCGATACGTAAAACTTGAATTGTACTACTTCTTACTACCTATTACATCAACTTAGGAGCTTCATCTGTTTTCTACTATGCTGCTTTTTGTGTTTCCGAATACCGCAGCACGCGACATAGCTTTTCAGACGATAAATGTATCCGTTTCAGACAGAAGAGCGGCCAATGTGACGATCTGGCTTTAAGTCGATTGGATAACAAATGACGAAAACGGACGGATTTCTCAGGTTTTTACTACATATGAACAATTTCCACATTCTCGCGTGCAACGCGGCAGCTAGTGCTCCTTTCATGCAAAATCTTAAGGTCCTAGCTCATGTCCAAGGCACCAAAGCCAGCAAAAAAGTCAATAATCGATACCTAAAACCTGAGTTGTACTTCTTCTTACTGGCTATTACATTAACTTAGAAGCTTCATCTGTGTTCTACTATGGTGCTTTTAGTGTCTCCGCATACCGCAGCAAGCGACATAGCTTTGCAGACGATAAGTACAGCCGTTTCAGAGCGAAGAGCGGCTAATATGACGATCTGGCTTTAAGTCGATTCGATAACAAATTAAGAAAATATACGGATTTCTCAGATTTTTACTACATATGAACACTTTTCACATTCTCCCGTGTAACGCGGCTGCTAGTCCTCCTTCCATGCAAAATCTTAAGTTCTTTGCTCATGTCCAAGGCACCAAAGAAGGGTAAAAAGTCAATAATCGATACCTAATACTTGAATTTTACTACTACTTACTGGCTATTACATCAACTTAGAACCTTCGTCTGTGTTCTACTATGGTGCTTTTAGTGTCTCCACATACCGCAGCACGCGACATAGCTTTGCAGACGATGAGTACAACTGTTTCAGAGCGAAGAGCGGCTAATGTGACGATCTGGCTTTAAGTCGATTCGATAACAAATGAAGAATACGGACGGATTTCTCAGGTTTTTACTACATATGAAAACTTTTCACATTCTCCCGTGCAACTCGGCTGCTAGTCCTCCGTTCATGCAATATCTTAAGTTAATAGCTCAAGTCCAAGGCACCAAAGATGGGTTAAATGTCAATAATCGATACCTAAAACTTGAGTTCTACTACTTCTTACTAGCTATTACATCAACTTAGGAGTTTCATCTGTGTTCTACTATGGTGCATTTTGTGTCTCCGCGTAACGCAGCACGCGACATAGCTTTGAGGACGATAAACGTAACCGTTTCAGACAGAAGAGCGGCCAATGTGACGATCTGGCTTTAAGTCGATTCGATAACATATGACGAAAGCGGACGGATTTCTCAGGCTTTTACAACATATGAACACTTTTCACATTCTCCCGTGCAAATCGGCTGCTAGTCTTCCTTTCAAGCAGAATCTTAAGGTCCTAGCTCATGTCCAAGGCTCCAAAGCCAGCTAAAAATTCAATAATCGATAAATAAAACATGAATTGTACTACTCCTTACTGGCTATTACATCAACTTAGAAGCTTCATCTGTGATCTACTATGGTGCTTTTATTGTCTCCGCATACCGCAGGACAAGACATAGCTTTGGATATGATAAGTACAATCGTTTCAGAGAGGAGAGCGGCCAATGTGACGATCTGGCTTTAAGTCGACTCGATAACAAATGACGAAAACGGACGGATTTCTCAGGTTTTTCCTACATATGAACACTTTTCACATTCTCCCGTGCAACTCGGCTGCTAGTCCACGTTTCATGCAATATCATATGTTCCTTGCTCATGTCCAAGGCACCAAAGAAGGGTAAAAAGTCAATAATCGATACCTAAAACTTGAATTCTACTATTTCGTACTGGCTATTACATCAACTTAGAAGCTTCATCTGTGTTCTACTATGAGCTTTTTGTGTCTACGCATACCGCAGCACGCGACGTAGCTTTGCAGACAATAAACGTAACCGTTTCAAACAGAAGAGCGGCCAATGTGACGTCTGGTTTTAAGTCGATTCGATAACAAATTACGAAAACTGACGGATTTATCACGTTTTTACTACATTAGAACACTTTTCACATTCTCCCGTGCAACTCGGCTGCTAGTCCTCCTTTCATGCAGAGTCTTAAGGTCCTAGCTCATGTCCAAGGCACCAAAGCCAGCAAAAAAGTCAATAATCAATACCTAAAACCTGAGTTGTACTACTTCTTACCGGCTATTACATCAACTTAGAAGCTTCATCTGTGTTCTACTATGGTGCTTTTAGTGTCTCCGCATACCGCAGCACGCGACATAGCTTTGCAGACAATAAACGTAACCGTTTCAGGCAAAAGAGCGGCCAATGTGACGATCTGGCTTTAAGTCGATTCGATAACAAAAGACGCAAACTGACGGATTTCTCAGGTTTTTACTACATATGAACACTTTTCACATTCTCGCGTGCAACGCGGCTGCTAGTGCTACTTTCATGCAAAATCTTAAGGTCCTAGCTCATGTCCAAAAGCACCAAAGCCAGCTAAAAGTCAATAATCGGTACGTAAAACTTGAATTGTAGTACTTCTTACTGGCTATTACATCAACTTAGATGCTTCATCTGTGTTCTACTATGGTGTTTTTAGTGTCTCCGCATACCGCAGCACGCGACATAGCTTTGCAGACGATAAATGTAACCGTTTCAGACAGAAGAGCGGCCAATGTGACGATCTGGCTTTAAGTCGATTCGATAACGAATGAAGAAAACGGACGGATTTATCAGGTCTTTACTACATATGAACACTTTTCACATTCTCCCATGCAACTCGGCTGCTAGTCCTCCATTCATGCACAATCTTAAAGTACTAGCTCATGTCCAAGGCACCAAAGCCAGCTAAAAAGTCAATAATCGATACCTAAAACTTGAATTGTACTACTTCATACTGTCTATTACATCAACTTAGAAGCTTCATCTGTGTTCTACTATGGTTCTTTTAGTGTCTCCACATACCGCAGCACGCGACATAGCTTTGCAGACGATAAGTACAATTGTTTCAGAGCGAAGAGCGGATAATGTGACGATCTGGCTTTAAGTCGATTCGATAACAAATGAAGAAAACGGATGGATTCCTCAGATTTTTACTACATATAAATACTTTTCACATTCTCCCGTGTAACGCGGCTGCTAGCCCTCCTTTCATGCAAAATCTTAAGTTCCTAGCTCATGTCCAAGGCATCAAAGAAGAGTAAGAAGTCAATAATCGATACCTAAAACTTGAATTCTACTACTTCTTACTAGCTATTACATCAACTTAGAAGCTTCATCTGTGTTCTACTATTGTGCTTTTAGTGTCTCCGCATACCGCAGCACGCGACATAGCTTTGCAGACAATAAACGTAACCGTTTCAGAAAGAAGAGCGGCCAATTTGACGATCTGGCTTTAAGTCGATTCGATAACAAATGACGAACACGGACGGATTTCTCAGGCTTTTACTACATATGAAAACTTTTCACATTCTCCCGTGCAACGCGGCTGCTAATCCTCCTTTCATGAAAAATCTTAAGGTCTTAGCTCATGTCCAAGGAACCAAAGAAGGGTAAAAGTCAATTATCGATACCTAAAACTTGAATTGTACTACTTCTTACTGGCTATTACATCAACTTAGAAGCTTCATCTGTGTTCTACTATGGTGCTTTTAAATTTTCCGCATACCGCAGCACGTGACATAGCTTTGCAGACGATAAGTACAACTGTTTCATAGAGGAGGTCAGCCAATGTAACGATCTGGCTTTAAGTCGATTCGATAACAAATTATGAAAACGGACGTATTTATCAGGTTTATACTACATATGAACACTTTTCACATTCTCCCGTGCAACTCGGCTGCTAGTCCTCCCTTCATGCAGAATCTTAAGGTTCTAGCTCATGTCCAAGGCACCAAAGCCAGCAAAAAAGTCAATAATCGATACCTAAAACTTGAATTGTACTACTTCTTACTACCTATTACATCAACTTAGGAGCTTCATCTGTTTTCTACTATGGTGCTTTTTGTGTCTCCGCATACCGCAGCACGCGACATAGCTTTGCAGATGATAAATGTAACCGTTTCAGACAGAAGAGCGGCCAATGTGACGATCTGCCTTTAAGTCGACTCGATAACAAATGACGAAAACGGACGGATTTCTCAGGTTTTTACTACATATGAGCACTTTTCACATTCTCCCATGCAACGCGGCTTCTAGTCCTCCTTTCATGCAGAATCTTAAGGTCCTAGGTCATGTCCAAGGCACCAAAGCCAGCTAAAAAGTCATTAATCGATAGTTAAAACTTGAATTGTACTACTTCTTACTGGATATTACATCAACTTAGAAGCTTCATCTGTGTTCTACTATGGTGCTTTTAGTGTCTCCGCATACCGCAGCACGCGACATATCTTTGCAACGATAAATGTAATCGTTTTAGACAGAAGAGCGGCCAATGTGACGATCTGGCTTTAAGTCGATTCGATAACAAATGACAAAAACTGACGGATTTCTCAGGTTTTTACTACATATGAACACTTTTCACATTCTCCCGTGCAACGCGGCTGCTAGTCCTCCTTCCATGCAAAATCTGAAGTTCCTAGCACATGTCCAATGCACCAAAGAAGGGTAAAAAGTCAATAATCGATACTTAAAACTTGAATTGTACTACTTCTTACTGGCTATTACATCAACTTAGAAGCTTCATCTGTGTTCTACTATGGTGCTTATATTGTCTCCGCATACCGCAGCACGTGACATAGCTTTGCAGACGATAAGTACAACTGTTTCAGAGCGGAGATGGCCAATGTGACGATCTGGCTTTAAGTCGATTCGATAACAAATTACGAAAACGGACGGATTTATCACGTTTTTACTACATATGAACACTTTTCACATTCTCCCGTGCAACTCGGCTGCTAGTCCTCATTTCATGCAATATCTTAAGTTCCTAGCTCAAGTCCAAGGCACCAAAGAGGGGTAAAAAGTCAGTAATCGATACCTAAAAATTTAATTCTACTACTTCTTACCGGCTATTACATCAACTTAGAAGCTTCATCTGTGTTCCACTATGGTGCTTTTAGTGTCTCCGCATACAGCAGCACGTGACATAAATATCAGACGATAAATGTATCCGTTTCAGACAGACGAGCGGCAAATGTGACGATCTGGCTTTAAGTCGATTCGATAACAAATGACGAAAACTGACGGATTTCTCAGGTTTTTACTACATATGAACACTTTTCACATTCTCACGTGCAACGCGGCTGCTAGTCCTCCTTCCATGCAAAATATTAAGTCCCTAGCTCATGTCCAAGGCACCAAAGAAGGGTAAAAAGGCAACAATCGATACCTAAAACTTGAATTGTACTACTTCTTACTGGCTATTACATCAACTTAGAAGCTTCATCTGTGTCCTACTTGGTGCTTTTACTGTCTCCGCATACCGCAGCACGCAACATAGCTTTGCAGACGATAAGTTCAACCGTTTCAGAGGGAAGAGCGGCCTATGTGACGATCTGGCTTTAAGTCGATTCGATAACAAATGACGAAAACGGACGGATTTCTCAGGCTTTTACAACATATGAACACTTTTCACATTCTCCGGTGCAACTCGGCTGCTAGTCTTCCTTTCAAACTGAATCTTAAGGTCCTAGCTCATGTCCCAGGCACCAAAGCCAGCTAAAAAGTCAATAATCGATAACTGATACTTGAATTGTACTACTTCTTACTGGATATTACATCAACTTAGAAGCTTCATCTGTGTTCTACTATGGTGCTTTTAGTGTCTCCGCATACCGCAGCACGCGACATAGCTTTGCAGATGATAAGTACAACCGTTTCAGAGAGGAGAGCGGCCAATGTGACGATCTGGCTTTAAGTCGACTCGATAACAAATGACGAAAACGGATGGATTTCTTAGGTTTATCCTACATATGAACACTTTTCACATTCTCCCGTGCAACTCGGCTGCTATTCCTCCTTTCATGCAATATCTTAAGTTCCTAGCTCATGTCCAAGGCACCAAAGAAGGGTAAAAAGTCAATAATCTATACCAAAAACTTGAATTCTACTACTTCTTACTGGCCATTACATCAACTTAGAAGCTTCATCTGTGTTCTTCTATGGTACTTTTAGTGTCTTCGCATACCGCAGCACGCGACATAGCTTTGCAGACGATAAATGTATCCGTTTCAGACAGAAGAGCGGCCAATGTGACGATCTGGCTCTAAGGCGATTCGATAACATATGACGAAAACGGACGGATTTCTCAGGTCTTTACTACATATGAACACTTTTCACATTCTCCCATGCAACTCGGCTGCTAGTCCTCCATTCATGCAGAATCTTAAGGTACTAGCTCATGTTCAAGGCACCAAAGAATGCTAAAAAGTCAATAATCGATACCTAAAACTTGATTTGTACTACTTCTTACTGTCTATTACATCAACTTAGAAGCTTCATCTATGTTCTACTATGGTTCTTTTAGTGTCTCCACATACCGCAGCACGCGACATAGCTTTGCAGACTATAAGTACAACAGTTTCAGAGCGAAAAGCTGCTAATGTGACGATCTGGCTTTAAGTCGATTCGATAACAAATGAAGAAAACGGACGGATTACTCAGATTTTTACTACATATGAATACTTTTCACATTCTCCCGTGTAACGCGGCTGCTAGTCCACGTCTCATGCAATATCTTAAGTTCCTAGCTCATGTCCAAGGCACCAAAGAAGGGTAAAAAGTCAATAATCGAAACCTAAAACTTGAATTGTACTACTTCTTACTGGCCATTACATCAACTTAGAAGCTTCATCTGTGTTCTTCTATGCTACTTTTAGTGTCTCCGCATACCGCAGCACGCGACATAGCTTTGCAGATGATAAATGTATCCGTTTCAGACAGAAGAGCGGCCAATGTGACGATCTGGCTTTAAGGCGATTCGATAACAAATGAAGAAAACGGACGGATTACTCAGATTTTTACTATATATGAATACTTTTCACATTCTCCCGTGTAACGCTGCTGCTAGCCCTCCTTTCATGCAAAATCATAAGTCCCTAGCTCATATCCAAGGCACCAAAGAAGGGTAAAAACTCAATAACCGATACCTAAAGCTTGAATTGTACTACTTCTTACTAGCTATTACATCAAGTTAGGAGCTTCATCTGTGGTCTACTATGGTGCTTTTTGTGTCTCCGCATACCGGAGCACGCGACATTGCTTTGCAGACGATAAATGTAACCGTTTCAGAGTGAAGAGCGGCCAAGGTGACGATCTGGCTTTAAGTCGAAAAACCTGAGAAATCCGTCAGTTTTCGTCATTTGTTATCGAATCGACTTAAAGCCAGATCGTCACATTGGCCGCTCTTCTGTCTGAAACGGTTACGTTTATTGTCTGCAAAGCTATGTCGCGTGCTGCGGTATGCGGAGACACTAAAAGCACCATAGTAGAACACAGACGAAGCTTCTAAGTTGATGTAATAGCCAGTAAGAAGTAGTACAACTCAGGTTTTAGGTATCGATTATTGACTTTTTTGCTGGCTTTGGTGCCTTGGACATGAGCTAGGACCTTAAGATTTTGCATGAAAGGATGACTAGCAGCCACGTTGCACGTGAGAATGTGAAAAGGTCTCATAAGTAGTAAAAACCTGAGAAATCCGTCCGTTTTCGTCATTTGTTATCGAATCGACTTAAAGCCAGATCGTCACATTGGCCGCTCTTGTCTCTGAAACGGTTGTACATATCGTCTGCAAAGCTATGTCGCGTGCTGCGGTATGCGGAGACACTAAAAACACCATAGTAGAACACAGATGAAGCATCTAAGTTGATGTAATAGCCAGTAAGAAGAACTACAATTCAAGTTTTACGTACAGATTATTGACTTTTAGCTGGCTTTGGTGCCTTGGACATGAGCTAGGACCTTAAGATTTTGCATGAAAGGAGCACTAGCAGCCGCGTTGCAAGCAAGAATGTGAAAAGTGGTCATATGTAGCAAAAACCTTAGAAATCCGTCCGTTTTCGTCATTTGTTATCGAATCGACTTAAAGCCAGATCGTCACATTGGCCGCTCTTCTGTCTGAAACAGTTACATTTATCGTCTGCAAAGCTATGTCAGGTGCTGTGGTATGCGGAGACAATAAAAGCACCATAGTAGAACACAGATGAAGCTTCTAAGTTGATGTAATTGCCAGTAAGAAGTAGTACAATTCAAGTTTTAGGTATCGATTATTGGCTTTTTACTCTTCTTTGGTGCATTGGTCATGAGCTAGGAACTTAAGATATTGCATGGAAGGAGGACTGGCAGCCGCGTTACACGGGAGAATGTGAAAAGTGTTCATATGTAGTAAAAATCTGAGAAATCCGTCCATTTTCTTCATTTGTTATCGAATCGACTTAAAGCCAGATCGTCACATTAGCCGCTCTTCGCTCTGAAACGGTTGTACTTATCGTCTGCAAAGATATGTCGCGTGCTGCGGCATGCGGAGACACTAAAAGCACCATAGTAGAACACAGATGAAGGTTCTAAGTTGATGTAATAGCCAGGAAGAAGTAGTACAATTCAAGTTTTAGGTATCGATTATTGACTTTTTACCCTTCTTTGGTGCGTTGGACATGAGCTAAGAACTTAAGATTTTGCATGAGATTAGGACTATTAGCCACGTTGCACGGGAGAATGTGAAAAGTGTTCATATGTAGTAAAAACCTTAGAAATCCGTCCGTTTTCGTCATAGGTTATCGAATCGACTTAAAGCCATATCGTCACATTGGCCGATCTTCTGTCTGAAACGGTTACATTTATCATCTGCAAAGCTATGTCACGTGCTGCGGTAAGCTGAGACACAAAAAGCACCATAGTAGAACACAGATGAAGCTCTTAAGTTGAAGTAATAGCTATTAAAAAGTAGTACAATTTAAGTTTTAGGTATCGATTATTGACTTTTTATCCTTCTTTGGTGCCTTGGACATGAGCTAAGAACTTAAGATTTTGCATGAAAGGATGACTAGCAGCCGAGTTGCACGGGAGAATGTGAAAAGTGTTCATATGTAGTAAAAACCTGAGAAATCCGTCCGTTTTCGTCATTTGTTATCGAATCGACTTAAAGCCAGATCGTCACATTGGCCGCTCTTGTCTCTGAAACTGTTGTACTTATCGCCTGCAAAGCTATGTCGCGTGCTGCGGTATGCGGAGACACTAATGACACCATAGTAGAACACAGATGAAGCATCTAAGTTGATGTAATAGCCAGTAAGATGTAGTACAATTCAAGTTTCAGGTACCGATTATTGACTTTTTACCCTTCTTTGGTGCCTTGGACATGAGCTATGAACTTAAGATATTGCATGAAACGTGGACTAGCAGCCGAGTTGCACGGGAGAATGTGAAAAGTGTTCATATGTAGTAAAAACCCTAGAAATCCGTCCGTTTTCGTCATTTGTTATCCAATCGACTTAAAGCCAGATCGTCACATTGGCCGCTCTTCTGTCTGAAACGGATACATTTATCGTCTGCAAAGCTATGTCGTTTGCTGCGGTATGCGGAGACACTAAAAGCTCATAGTAGAACACAGACGAAGCTTCTAAGTTGATGTAATAGCCAGTAAGAAGTAGTAGAATTCATGTTTTAGGTATCGATAATTGACTTTTTACATTTCTTTGGTGCCTTGGACATGAGCTAGGGACTTATAATTTTGCATGAAAGGAGGACTAGCAGCCGCGTTGCATGGGAGAATGTGAAAAGTGTTCATATGTAGGAAAAACCTGAGAAATCCGTCCGTTTTCGTCATTTGTTATCCAATCGACTTAAAGCCAGATCGTCACATTGGCCGCTCTTCTGTCTATAACGGTTACATTTATCATCTGCAAAGCTATGTCGCGTGCTGCGGTATGCGGAGACACAAAAAGCACCATAGTAGAAAACAGATGAAGCTCCTAAGTTGATGTAATAGGTAGTAAGAAGTAGTACAATTCAAGTTTTAGGTATCGATAATTGACTTTTTACATTTCTTTGGTGCCTTGGACATGAGCTAGGGACTTATAATTTTGCATGAAAGGAGGACTAGCAGCCGCGTTGCATGGGAGAATGTGAAAAGTGTTCATATGTAGGAAAAACCTGAGAAATCCGTCCGTTTTCGTCATTTGTTATCGAATCGACTTAAAGCCAGATCGTCACATTGGCCGCTCTTCTGTCTGAAACGGTTACGTTTATTGTCTGCAAAGCTATGTCGCGTGCTGCGGTATGTGGAGACACTAAAAGCACCATAGTAGAGCACAGATGAAGCTTCTAAGTTGATGTAATAAGCAGTAAGAAGTAGTACAACTCAGGTTTAGGTATCGATTATTGACTTTTTTGCTGGCTTTCGTGCCTTGGACATGAGCTAGCATCTTAAGATTTAGCATGAAACGTGGACTAGCAGCCGAGTTGCACGGGGGAATGTGAAATGTGTTCATATGTAGTATAAACCTGATAAATCCGTCCGTTTTCGTCATTTGTTATCGAATCGACTTAAAGCCAGATCGTTAAATTGGCCGACCTCCTCTCCGAAACAGTTGTACTTATCGTCTGAAAAGCTATGTCACGTGCTGCGGTATGCGGAGACAATAAAAGCACCACAGTAGAACACAGATGAAGCTTCTAAGTTGATGTAATTGCCAGTAAGAACTAGTACAATTCAAGTTTTAGGTATCGATTATTGGCTTTTTACCCTTCTTTGGTGCCTTGGTCATGAGCTAGGATCTTAAGATTTAGCATGGAAGGAGGACTAGCAGCCGCGTTGCACGGGAGAATGTGAAAAGTGTTCATGTGTAGTAAAAACCTGAGAAATCCGTCCGTTTTCGTCATTTGTTATCCAATCGACTTAAAGCCAGATCGTCATATTAGCCGCTCTTCGCTCTGAAACGGTTGTACTTATCGTCTGCAAAGCTATGTCGCGTGCTGCGGTATGCGGAGACACTAAAAGCACCATCTTAGAACTTAGATGAAGCATCTAAGTTGATGTAATAGCCAGTAAGATGTAGTACAATACAAGTTTTAGGTACCGATTATTGACTTTTTACCCTTCTTTGGTGCCTTGGACATGAGCTAGGAACTAACGATATTGCATGTAACGTGGACTAGCAGCCGAGTTGCACGGGAGATTGTGAGAAGTGTTCATATGTAGTAAAAACCTGAGAAATCCGTCCGTTTTCGTCATTTGTTATCGAATCGACTTAAAGCCAGATCGTCACATTGGCCGCTCTTCTGTCTGAAACAGTTACATTTATCGTCTGCAAAGCTATGTCAGGTGCTGTGGTATGCGGAGACAATAAAAGCACCATAGTAGAACACAGATGAAGCTTCTAAGTTGATGTAATTGCCAGTAAGAAGTAGTACAATTCAAGTTTTAGGTATCGATTATTGGCTTTTTACTCTTCTTTGGTGCATTGGTCATGAGCTAGGAACTTAAGATATTGCATGGAAGGAGGACTAGCAGCCGCGTTACACGGAAGAATGTGAAAAGTGTTCATATGTAGTAAAAATCTGAGAAATCCGTCCATATTCTTCATTTGTTATCGAATCGACTTAAAGCCAGATCGTCACATTAGCCGCTCTTCGCTCTGAAACGGTTGTACTTATCGTCTGCAAAGCTATGTCGCGTGCTGCGGCTTGCGGAGACACTAAAAGCACCATAGTAGAACACAGATGAAGGTTCTAAGTTGATGTATTAGCCAGTAAGAAGTACTACAATTCCAGTTTTACGTACCGATTATTGACTTTTAGCTGGTTTGGTGCCTTGGACATGAGCTAAGAACTTAAGATTTTGCATGAAATTAGGACTATTTGCCACGTTGCACGGGAGAATGTGAAAAGTGTTCATATGTAGTAAAAACCTTAGAAATCCGTCCGTTTTCGTCATAGGTTATCGAATCGACTTAAAGCCATATCGTCACATTGGCCGATCTTCTGTCTGAAACGGTTACATTTATCATCTGCAAAGCTATGTCGCGTGCTGCGGTAAGTTGAGACACAAAAAGCACCATAGTAGAACACAGATGAAGCTCTTAAGTTGAAGTAATAGCTATTAAAAAGTAGTACAATTTAAGTTTTAGGTATCGATTATTGACTTTTTATCCTTCTTTGGTGCTTTGGACATGAGCTAAGAACTTAAGATTTTGCATGAAAGGATGACTAGCAGCCGAGTTGCACGGGAGAATGTGAAAAGTGTTCATATGTAGAAAAACCTGAGAAATCCGTCAGTTTTCGTCATTTGTTATCGAATCGACTTAAAGCCATATCGTCACATTGGCCGCTCTTCTGTCTGAAACGGTTACGTTTATTGTCTGCAAAGCTATGTCGCGTGCTGCGGTATGCGGAGACACTAAAAGCTCATTGTAGAACACAGACGAAGCTTCTAAGTTGATGTAATAGCCAGTAAGAAGTAGTAGAATTCAAGTTTTAGGTATCGATTATTGACTTTTTACCCTTCTTTGATGCCTTGGACATCAGCTAGGAACTTAAGATATTGCATGAAACGTGGACTAGCAGCCGAGTTGCACGGGAGAATGCGAAAAGTGTTCATATGTAGGAAAAACCTGAGAAATCCGTCCGTTTTCGTCATTTGTTATCGAGTCGACTTAAAGCCAGATCGTCACATTGGTCGCTCTTCTGTCTGGAACGGTTACATTTATCATCTGCAAAGCTATGTCGCGTGCTGCGGTATGCGGAGACACAAAAAGCACCATAGTAGAAAACAGATGAAGCTCCTAAGTTGATGTAATAGGTAGTAAGAAGTAGTACAATTCAAGTTTTAGGTATCGATAATTGACTTTTTACATTTCTTTGGTGCTTTGGACATGAGCTAGGGACTTATGATTTTGCATGAAAGGAGGACTAGCAGCCGCGTTGCATGGGAGAATGTGAAAAGTGTTCATATGTAGCAAAAACCTGAGAAATCCGTCCGTTTTCGTCATTTGTTATCGAATCGACTTAAAGCCAGATCGTCACATTGGCCGCTCTTCTGTCTGAAACGGTTACGTTTATTGTCTGCAAAGCTATGTCGCGTGCTGCGGTATGTGGAGACACTAAAAGCACCATAGTAGAGCACAGATGAGGCTTCTAAGTTGATGTAATTGCCAGTAAGAACTAGTACAATTCAAGTTTTAGGTATCGATTATTGGATTTTTACCTTTCTTTGGTGCCTTGGTCATGAGCTAGGATCTTAAGATTTAGCATGGAAGGAAAACTAGCAGCCGCGTTGCACGGGAGAATGTGAAAAGTGTTCATATGTAGTAAAAACCTGAGAAATCCGTCCGTTTTCGTCATTTGTTATCCAATCGACTTAAAGCCAGATCGTCACATTGGCACCTCTTGTCTCTGAAACGTTTGTATTTATCGTAAATGTAACCGTTTCAGAAAGAAGTGCGGCCAATGTGACGATCTGGCTTAAGTCGATTCGATAACAAATGACAAAATTGGACGGATTTCTCAGGTTTTTACTACATATTGACACTTTTCACATTCTCCCTTGCACCTCGGCTGCTAGTCCACTTTCATGCAAAATTTTAAGTGAATAGCTCATGTCCAAGTCACGAAAGGAGGGTAAGAAGTCAATAATCGATACCTAAAACTTGAATTGTACTACATCTTACCGGCTATTACATCAACTTAGAAGCTTCATCTGTGTTCTACTATGGTGCTTTTAGTGTCTTCGCATACCGCAGCAGGCGACATAGCTTTGCAGACGATTAGTACAACCGTTTCACAGAGAAGGGCATCCAATGTGACGATCTGGCTTAAGTCGATTCGATAACAAATGACGAAATCGGACGGATTTCTCAGTTTTTTACTACATATTGACACTTTTCACATTCTCCCTTGCACATCGACTGCTAGTCCACTTTCATGCAAAATTTTAAGTGAATAGCTCATGTCCTAGTCACGAAAGGAGGGTAAGAAGTCAATAATCGATACCTAAAACTTGAATTGTACTACATCTTACTGGCTATTACATCAACTTAGATGCTTCATCTAAAATCTAATATGGTGCTTTTAGTGTCTCCGCATACCGCAGCACGCGACATAGCTTTGCAGACGATAAGTGCATCCGTTTCAGAGAGAAGAGCGGCCAATATGACGATCTGGCTTTAAGTCGATTCGATAACAAACGAGGAAAATCGACGGATTTCTCAGGTTTTGACTACATATGTACACTTTTCACATTCTCCCGTGCAACGCGGCTGCTAGTCCTCCTTTCATGCAGAATCTGAAGGTCCTAGCTCACGTCCAAGGCACCAAAGCCAGCTAAAAAGTCTATAATCGATATATAAAACTTGAATTGTACTACTCCTTAGTGGATATTACATCAACTTAGAAGCTTCATCTGTGTTCTAATATGGTGCTTTTAGAGTCTCCGCATACCGCAGAACGCGACATAGCTTTCCAGACGATTAGTACAACCGTTTCAGAGAGAAGGGCGGCCAATGTGACGATCTGGCTTTATGTCGATTCGATAACAAATGACGAAAACGGACGGATTTCTCAGGTTTTTACTACATATGAACACTTTTCACATTCTCCCGTGCAACTTGGCTGCTAGTCCTCCTTTCATGCAGAATCTTAAGGTCCTAGCTCATGTCCAAGGCACCAAAGCCAGCTAAAAAGTCTATAATCGATATATAAAAACTGAATTGTACTACTTCTTAGTGGATATTACATCAACTTAGAAGCTTCATCTGTGTTCTACTATGGTGCTTTTAGTGTCTTCACATACCGCAGCACGCGACATAGCTTTGCAGACGATTAGTACAACCGTTTCAGAGAGAAGGGCGGCCAATTTGACGATCTGGCTTTAAGTCGATTCGATAACAAATGACGAAAACGGACGGATTTCTCAGGTTTTTACTACATATGAACACTTTTCACATTCTCCTGTGCAACGCGGCTGCTAGTTCTCCTTTCATGCAGAATCTTCAGGTCCTAGCTCATGTCCAAGGCACGAAAGGATGGCAAAAAGTCAATAATCGATATCTAAAACTTGAATTGTACTACATCTTACCGGCTATTACATCAACTTAGAAGCTTCATCTGTGTTCTACTATGGTGCATTTAGTGTCTTCGCGTACCGCAGCACGCGACATAGCTTTGCAGACGATTAGTACAACCGTTTCAGAGAGAAAGGCGGCCAATGTGACGATCTGGCTTTAAGTCGATTCGATAACAAATGACGAAAACGGACGGATTTCTCAGGTTTTTACTACATATGAAAACTTTTCACATTCTAACGTGCAACGCAGCTGCTAGTCTTCCTTTCATGCAAAATCGTAAGTTCCTAGTTCAGGTCCAAGACACGAAAGGAGGGTAAAAAGTCAATAATCGATACCTAAAACTTGAATTGTACTACATCTTATTGGCTATTACATCAACTTAGAAGCTTCATCTGTGTTCTACTATGGTGCTTTTAGTGTCTCCGCATACCGCAGCACGCGACATAGCTTTGCAGACGATTAGTACAACCGTTTCAGAGAGAAAGGCAGCCAATGTGACGATCTGGCTTTAAGTCGATTCGATAACAAATGACGAAAACGGAAGGATTTCTCAGGTTTTTACTACATATGAACACTTTTCACATTCTCCCGTGCAACGCGGCTGCTAGTCCTCCTTTCATGCAGAATCTGAAGGTCCTAGCTCATGTCCAAGGCACCAATGCCAGCTAAAAATCTATAATCGATATATATAACTTGAATTGTACTACTCCTTAGTGGATATTACATCAACTTAGAAGCTTCATCTGTGTTCTAATATGGTGCTTTTAGTGTCTCCGCATACCGCAGCACGCGACATAGCTTTGCAGACGATAAGTACAACCGTTTCAGAAAGAAGAGCGGCCAATGTGACGTTCTGGCTTTAAGTCGATTCGATAACAAATGCCGAAAACAGATGGATTTCTTAGGTTTTTACTACATATGAACACTTTTCACATTCTCCCGTGCAACTCGGCTGCTAGTCCTCCTTTCATGCAGAATCTTAAGGTCCTAGCTCATGTCCAAGGATCCAAAGCCATCCAAAAAGTCAATAATCGATACCTAAAACTTGAAATGTACTACTTCTTACTGGGTATTACATCGACTTAGATGCCTCTTCTGTGTTCTACTAAGGTGCTTTTAGTGTCTCCGCATACCACAGCACGCCACATAGCTTTGCAGACGATAAATGTAACCGTTTCAGACAGAAGAGCGGATAATGTGACGATCTGGCTTAAGTCGATTCGATAACAAATGACGAAATCGGACGGATTTCTCAGTTTTTTACTACATATTGACACTTTTCACATTCTCCCATGCACCTCGGCTGCTAGTCCACTTTCATGCAAAATTGTAAGTTCCTAGCTCATGTCCAAGTCACAAAAGGAGTGTAAGAAGTCAATAATCGATACCTAAAACTTGAATTGTACTACATCTTACTGGCTATTACATCAACTTAGATGTTTCATCTAAAATCTAATATGGTGCTTTTAGTGTCTCCGCATACCGCAGCACGCGACATAGCTTTGCAGACGATAAGTGCAACCGTTTCAGAGAGAAGAGCGGCCAATATGACGATCTGGCTTTAAGTCGATTCGATAACAAATGACGAAAACGGACGGATTTCTCAGGTTTTTACTACATATGAACACTTTTCACATTCTCCTGTGCAACTCGGCTGCTAGTCCTCCTTTAATGCAGAATCTTAAGGTCCTAGCTCACGTCCAAGGCACCAAAGCCAGCTAAAAAGTCTATAATCGATATATAAAACTTGAATTGTACTACTTCTTATTGGATATTACATCAACTTAGAGGCTTCATCTGTGTTCTAATATGGTGCTTTTAGTGTCTCCGCATACCGCAGCACGCGACATAGCTATGCAGAGGATAAGTACAACCGTTTCAGAGAGAAGAGCGGCCAATATGACGATCTGGCTTTAAGTCGATTCGATAACAAACGAGGAAAATCGACGGATTTCTCAGGTTTTGACTACATATGTACACTTTTCACATTCTCCCGTGCAACGCGGCTGCTAGTCCTCCTTTCATGCAGAATCTGAAGGTCCTAGCTCACGTCCAAGGCACCAAAGCCAGCTAAAAAGTCTATAATCGATATATAAAACTTGAATTGTACTACTCCTTAGTGGATATTACATCAACTTAGAAGCTTCATCTGTGTTCTAATATGGTGCTTTTAGAGTCTCCGCATACCGCAGAACGCGACATAGCTTTCCAGACGATTAGTACAACCGTTTCAGAGAGAAGGGCGGCCAATGTGACGATCTGGCTTTATGTCGATTCGATAACAAATGACGAAAACGGACGGATTTCTCAGGTTTTTACTACATATGAACACTTTTCACATTCTCCCCGTGCAACTTGGCTGCTAGTCCTCCTTTCATGCAGAATCTTAAGGTCCTAGCTCATGTCCAAGGCACCAAAGCCAGCTAAAAAGTCTATAATCGATATATAAAAACTGAATTGTACTACTTCTTAGTGGATATTACATCAACTTAGAAGCTTCATCTGTGTTCTACTATGGTGCTTTTAGTGTCTTCACATACCGCAGCACGCGACATAGCTTTGCAGACGATTAGTACAACCGTTTCAGAGAGAAGGGCGGCCAATTTGACGATCTGGCTTTAAGTCGATTCGATAACAAATGACGAAAACGGACGGATTTCTCAGGTTTTTACTACATATGAACACTTTTCACATTCTCCTGTGCAACGCGGCTGCTAGTTCTCCTTTCATGCAGAATCTTCAGGTCCTAGCTCATGTCCAAGGCACGAAAGGATGGCAAAAAGTCAATAATCGATATCTAAAACTTGAATTGTACTACATCTTACCGGCTATTACATCAACTTAGAAGCTTCATCTGTGTTCTACTATGGTGCATTTAGTGTCTTCGCGTACCGCAGCACGCGACATAGCTTTGCAGACGATTAGTACAACCGTTTCAGAGAGAAAGGCGGCCAATGTGACGATCTGGCTTTAAGTCGATTCGATAACAAATGACGAAAACGGACGGATTTCTCAGGTTTTTACTACATATGAAAACTTTTCACATTCTAACGTGCAACGCAGCTGCTAGTCTTCCTTTCATGCAAAATCGTAAGTTCCTAGTTCAGGTCCAAGACACGAAAGGAGGGTAAAAAGTCAATAATCGATACCTAAAACTTGAATTGTACTACATCTTATTGGCTATTACATCAACTTAGAAGCTTCATCTGTGTTCTACTATGGTGCTTTTAGTGTCTCCGCATACCGCAGCACGCGACATAGCTTTGCAGACGATTAGTACAACCGTTTCAGAGAGAAAGGCAGCCAATGTGACGATCTGGCTTTAAGTCGATTCGATAACAAATGACGAAAACGGAAGGATTTCTCAGGTTTTTACTACATATGAACACTTTTCACATTCTCCCGTGCAACGCGGCTGCTAGTCCTCCTTTCATGCAGAATCTGAAGGTCCTAGCTCATGTCCAAGGCACCAATGCCAGCTAAAAATCTATAATCGATATATATAACTTGAATTGTACTACTCCTTAGTGGATATTACATCAACTTAGAAGCTTCATCTGTGTTCTAATATGGTGCTTTTAGTGTCTCCGCATACCGCAGCACGCGACATAGCTTTGCAGACGATAAGTACAACCGTTTCAGAAAGAAGAGCGGCCAATGTGACGTTCTGGCTTTAAGTCGATTCGATAACAAATGCCGAAAACAGATGGATTTCTTAGGTTTTTACTACATATGAACACTTTTCACATTCTCCCGTGCAACTCGGCTGCTAGTCCTCCTTTCATGCAGAATCTTAAGGTCCTAGCTCATGTCCAAGGATCCAAAGCCATCCAAAAAGTCAATAATCGATACCTAAAACTTGAAATGTACTACTTCTTACTGGGTATTACATCGACTTAGATGCCTCTTCTGTGTTCTACTAAGGTGCTTTTAGTGTCTCCGCATACCACAGCACGCCACATAGCTTTGCAGACGATAAATGTAACCGTTTCAGACAGAAGAGCGGATAATGTGACGATCTGGCTTAAGTCGATTCGATAACAAATGACGAAATCGGACGGATTTCTCAGTTTTTTACTACATATTGACACTTTTCACATTCTCCCATGCACCTCGGCTGCTAGTCCACTTTCATGCAAAATTGTAAGTTCCTAGCTCATGTCCAAGTCACAAAAGGAGTGTAAGAAGTCAATAATCGATACCTAAAACTTGAATTGTACTACATCTTACTGGCTATTACATCAACTTAGATGTTTCATCTAAAATCTAATATGGTGCTTTTAGTGTCTCCGCATACCGCAGCACGCGACATAGCTTTGCAGACGATAAGTGCAACCGTTTCAGAGAGAAGAGCGGCCAATATGACGATCTGGCTTTAAGTCGATTCGATAACAAATGACGAAAACGGACGGATTTCTCAGGTTTTTACTACATATGAACACTTTTCACATTCTCCTGTGCAACTCGGCTGCTAGTCCTCCTTTAATGCAGAATCTTAAGGTCCTAGCTCACGTCCAAGGCACCAAAGCCAGCTAAAAAGTCTATAATCGATATATAAAACTTGAATTGTACTACTTCTTATTGGATATTACATCAACTTAGAGGCTTCATCTGTGTTCTAATATGGTGCTTTTAGTGTCTCCGCATACCGCAGCACGCGACATAGCTATGCAGAGGATAAGTACAACCGTTTCAGAAAGAAGAGCGGCCAATGTGACGTTCTGGCTTTAAGTCGATTCGATAACAAATGCCGAAAACGGACGGATTTCTTAGGTTTTTACTACATATGAACACTTTTCACATTCTCCCGTGCAATTCGGCTGCTAGTCCTCCTTTCATGCAGAATCTTAAGGTCCTAGCTCATGTCCAAGGCACCAAAGCCAGCTAAAAAGTCAATAATCGATCCCTAGATCTTGAATTGTACTACTTCTTACTGGCTATTACATCAACTTAGATGCTTCATCTGTGTTCTACTATGGTGCTTTTACTGTCTCCGCATACCGCAGCACGCGACATAGCTTTGCAGACGATTAGTACAACCGTTTCAGAGAGAAGTGCGGCCAATGTGACGATCTGGCTTTAAGTCGATTCGATAACAAATGACGAAAACGGACGGATTTCTCAGGTTTTTACTACATATGAACACTTTTTACATTCTCCCGTGCAACTGGGCTGCTAGTCCTCCTTTTATGCAGAATCTTAAGGTCCTAGCTCATGTCCAAGACACCAAAGCCAGCTAAAAAGTCTATAATCGATATATATTACTTGAATTGTACTACCTCTTACTGGATATTAAATCAACCTAGGAGCTTCATCTGTGTTCTACTATGGTGCTTTTAGTGTCTCCACATACCGCAGCACGCGACATAGCTTTGCAGACGATTAGTACAACCGTTTCAGAGAGCAGGGCCGCCAATGTGACGATCTGGCTTTAAGTCGATTCGATAACAAATGACGAAAACGGACGGATTTCTCAGGCTTTTACTACATCTGAACACTTTTCAAATTCTCCCGTGCAACTCGGCTGCTAGTCCTCCTTTCATGCAGAATCTTAAGGTCATAGCTCATGTCCAAGACAGCAAAGCCAGCTAAAAAGTCTATAACCGATATATAAAACTTGAATTGTACTACTTCTTACTGGATATTATATCAAATTAGGAGCTTCTACTGTGTTCTACTATGGTGCTTTTAGTGTCTCCACATACCGCAGCACGCGACATAGCTTTGCAGACGATTAGTACAACCGTTTCAGAGAGAAGGGCCGCCAATGTGACGATCTGGCTTTAAGTCGATTCGATAACAAATGACGAAAACGGACGGATTTCTCAGGTTTTTACTACATATGAAAACTTTTCACATTCTACCGTGCAACGCAGCTGCTAGTCCTCCTTTCATGCAAAATCTTAAGTTCCTAGCTCATGTCCAAGGCACGAAAGGAGGGTAAAAAGTCAATAATCGATACCTAAAACTTGAGTTGTACTACATCTTATTGGCTATTACATCAACTTAGAAGCTTCATCTGTGTTCTACTATGGTGCTTTTAGTGTCTCCGCATACCAAGGCACGCGACATAGCTTTGCAGACGATTAGTACAACCGTTTCAGAGAGAAAGGCGGCCAATGTGACGATCTGGCTTTAAGTCGATTCGATAACAAATGACGAAAACGGACGGATTTCTCAGGTTTTTACTACATATGAACACTTTTCACATTCTCCCGTGCAACGCGGCTGCTAGTCCTCCTTTCATGCAGAATCTGAAGGTCCTAGCTCATGTCCAAGGCACAAAAGCCAGCTAAAAAGTCTATAATCGATATATAAAACTTGAATTGTACTACTCCTTAGTGGATATTACATCAACTTAGAAGCTTAATCTGTGTACTAATATGGTGCTTTTAGTGTCTCCGCATACCGCAGCACGCGACATAGCTATGCAGTCGATAAGTACAACCGTTTCAGAAAGAAGAGCGGCCAATGTGACGTTCTGGCTTTAAGTCGATTCCATAACAAATGCCGAAAACAGATGTATTTCTTAGGTTTTTACTACATATGAACACTTTTCACAATCTCCCGTGCAACTCGGCTGCTAGTCCTCCTTTCATGCAAAATTTTAAGTGAATAGCTCATGTCCAAGGCACCAAAGCCATCTAAAAAGTCAATAATCGATACCTAAAACTTGAATTGTACTACTTTTTACTGGGTATTACATCGACTTAGATGCCTCATCTATGTTCTACTATGGTGCTTTTAGTGTCTCCGCATACCGCAGCACGCCACATAGCTTTGCAGACGATAAATGTAACCGTTTCTGAGCGATGAGCGGCTAATGTGACGATCTGGCTTACGTCGATTCGATAACAAATGACGAAATCGGACGGATTTCTCAGTTTTTTACTACATATTGACACTTTTCACATTGTCCCTTGCACCTCGGCTGCTAGTCCACTTTAATGCAAAATTTTAAGTGAATAGCTCATGTCCAAGTCACGAAAGGAGGGTAAGAAGTCAATAATCGAAACCTAAAACTTGAATTGTACTACATCTTACTGGCTATTACATCAACTTAGATGCTTCATCTAAAATCTAATATGGTTCTTTTAGTGTCTCCGCATACCGCAGCACGCGACATAGCTTTGCAGACGATAAGTGCAACCGTTTCAGAGAGAAGAGCGGCCAATATGGCGATCTGGCTTTAAGTCGATTCGATAACAAACGACGAAAACGAACGGATTTCTCAGGTTTTTACTACATTTGATCACTTTTCACATTCTCCCGTGCAACGCGGCAGCTAGTCCTCCTTTCATGCAGAATCTTAAGTTCCTAGCTCATATCCAAGGCACCAAAGCCAGCTAAAAAGTCTATAATCGATATATAAAACTTGAATTGTACTACTTCTTATTGGATATTACATCAACTTAGAAGCTTCATCTGTTTTTTCCAATATGGTGCTTTTAGTGTCTCCGCATACCGCAGCACGCGACATAGCTATGCAGACGATAAGTACAACCGTTTCAGAAAGAAGAGCGGCCAATGTGACGTTCTGGCTTTAAGTCGATTCGATAACAAATGCCGAAAACGGACGGATTTCTTAGGTTTTTACTACATATGAACACTTATCACATTCTCCCGTGCAACTGGGCTGCTAGTCCTCCTTTCATGCAGAATCTTAAGGTCCTAGCTCATGTCCAAGACACCAAAGGCAGCTAAAAAGTCTATAATCGATATATATAACTAGAATTGTACTACTTCTTACTGGATATTATATCAACCTAGGAGCTTCATCTGTGTTCTACTATGGTGCTTTTAGTGTCTCCACATACCGCAGCACGCGACGTAACTTTGCAGACGATTAGTACAACCGTTTCAGAGAGAAGGGTCGCCAATGTGACGATCTGGCTTTAAGTCGATTCGATAACAAATGACGAAAACGGACGGATTTCTTAGGTTTTTACTACATATGAACACTTATCACATTCTCCCGTGCAACTGGGCTGCTAGTCCTCCTTTCATGCAGAATCTTAAGGTCCTAGCTCATGTCCAAGACACCAAAGGCAGCTAAAAAGTCTATAATCGATATATATAACTAGAATTGTACTACTTCTTACTGGATATTATATCAACCTAGGAGTTTCATCTGTGTTCTACTATGGTGCTTTTAAGGTCTCCACATACCGCAGCACGCGACGTAGCTTTGCAGACGATTAGTACAACCGTTTCAGAGAGAAGGGTCGCCAATGTGACGATCTGGCTTTAAGTCGATTCGATAACAAATGACGAAAACGGACGGAATTCTCAGGTTTTTACTACATATGAACACTTTTCACATCCTCCCTTTCAACGCGGCTACTAGTCCTCCTTTCATGCAAAATCTTAAGTTCCTAGCTCATGTCCAAGGCACGAAAGGATGGCAAAAAGTCAATAATCGATACCTAAAACTTGAATTGTACTACATCTTACCGGCTATTACATCAACTTTGAAGCTTCATCTGTGTTCTACTATGGTGCTTTTAGTGTCTTCGCATACCGCAGCACGCGACATAGCTTTGCAGACGATTAGTACAACCGTTTCAGAGAGAAGGGCATTAAATTTGACGATCTGGCTTTAAGTCGATTCGATAACAAATGACGAAAACGGACGGATTTCTCAGGTTTTTACTACATATGAAAACTTTTCACATTCTAACGTGCAACGCAGCTGCTAGTCTTCCTTTCATGCAAAATCGTAAGTTCCTAGCTCAGGTCCAAGGCACGAAAGGAGGGTAAAAAGTCAATAATCGATACCTAAAACTTGAATTGTACTACATCTTATTGGCTATTACATCATCTTAGAAGCTTCATCTGTGTTCTACTATGGTGCTTTTAGTGTCTCCGCATACCGCAGCACGCGACATAGCTTTGCAGACGATTAGTACAACCGTTTCAGAGAGAAAGGCGGCCAATGTGACGATCTGGCTTTAAGTCGATTCGATAACAAATGACGAAAACGGAAGGATTTCTCAGGTTTTTACTACATATGAACACTTTTCACATTCTCCCGTGCAACGCGGCTGCTAGTCCTCCTTTCATGCAGAATCTTAAGGTCCTAGCTCATGTCCAAGGATCCAAAGCCATCTAAAAAGTCAATAATCGACACCTAAAACTTGAAATGTACTACTTCTTACTGGCTATTACATCAACTTAGATGCTTCATATGGTGCTTTTAGTGTCTCCGCATAAGGCAGCACGCGACATAGCTTTGCAGACGATAAGTGTAACCGTTTCAGAGAGAAGAGCGGCCAATATGACGATCTGGCTTTAAGTCGATTCGATAACAAACGACGAAAACGGACGGATTTCTCAGGTTTTTACTAAATATGATCTCTTTTCACATTCTCCCGTGCCACTGGGCTGCTAGTCCTCCTTTCATGCAGAATCTTAAGGTCCTAGCTCATGTCCAAGACACCAAAGCCAGCTAAAAAGTCTATAATCAATATATAAAACTTGAATTGTACTACTTCTTACTGGATATAATATCAACTTAGGAGCTTCATCTGTGTTCTACTATGGTGCTTTTAATGTCTCCGCACACCGCAGCACGCGACACAGCTTTGCAGACGAAAAGTACAACCGTTTTAGAGAGAAGAGCGGCCAATGTGACGTTCTGGCGTTAAGTCGATTCGATAACAAACCCCGAAAACGGACGGATTTCTCAGGTTTTACTACATATGAAAACTTTTCACATTCTCCCGTGCAACGCGGCTGCTTGTCCTCCTTTCATGCAATATCTTAAGTTCCTAGCCCATGTCCAAGGCACCAAAGAAGGGTAAAAAGTCAATAATCGATACCTAAAACTTGAATTGTACTACGTCTTACTGGCTATTACATCAACTTAGAAGCTTCATCTGTGTTCTACTATGGTGCTTTTAGTGTCTCCGCATACCGCAGCACGCGACATAGCTTTGCAGACGATAAGTAGAACCATTTCAGAGAGAAGAGCGGAAAATGTGACGATCTGGCTTTAAGTCGATTCGATAACAAATGATGAAAACGGACGGATTTCTCAGGTTTTTACTACATATGAACACTTTTCACATTCTCCCGTGCAACGCGGCTGCTAGTCCTCCTTTCTTACAGAATCTTAAGTCCCTAGCTCATGTCCAAGGCACCAAAGCCAGCTAAAAACTCTATAATCGATATATAAAACTTGAATTGTACTACTTCTTAGTGGATATTACATCAACTTAGAAGCTTAATCTGTGTACTAATATGGTGCTTTTAGTGTCTCCGCATACCGCAGCACGCGACATAGCTATGCAGTCGATAAGTACAACCGTTTCAGAAAGAAGAGCGGCCAATGTGACGTTCTGGCTTTAAGTCGATTCCATAACAAATGCCGAAAACAGATGTATTTCTTAGGTTTTTACTACATATGAACACTTTTCACAATCTCCCGTGCAACGCGGCTGCTAGCCCTCCTTTCATGCAAAATTTTAAGTTCCTAGCTCATGTCCAAGGCATCGAAGAAGGGTAAAAAAATAATCGATACCTAAAACTTGTATTGTACTACATCTTACTGGCTATTACATCAACTTAGAAGCTTCATCTGTGTTCCACTATGATGCTTTTAGTGTCTCCGCATACCGCAGCACACGACATAGCTTTGCAGACGATAAGTACAACCGTTTCAGAGAGAAGAGCGGCCAATGTGACGATATGGCTTTAAGTCGATTCGATAACAAATGACGAAATCGGACGGATTTCTCATTTTTTTACTACATATGGACACTTTTCACATTCTCCCGTCCAACTCTGCTGCTAGTCCTCCTTTCATGCAAAATCTTAAGGTCCTAGCTCATGTACAAGACACCAAAGCCAGCTAAAAAGTCTATAACCGATGTATAAAACTTGAATTGTACAACTTCTTACTGGATATTATATTAACTTAGGAGCTTCATCTGTGTTCTGCTATGGTGCTTTTAGTGTCTCCGCATACCGCAGCACGCGACATAGCTTTGCAGACGATTAGTACAACCGTTTCTGAGAGAAGAGCGGCCAATGTGACGTTCTGGCTTTAAGTCGATTCGATAACAAATGCCGAAAACGGACGGATTTCTTAGGTTTTTACTACATATGAACACTTATCACATTCTCCCGTGCAACTGGGCTGCTAGTCCTCCTTTCATGCAGAATCTTAAGGTCCTAGCTCATGTCCAAGACACCAAAGGCAGCTAAAAAGTCTATAATCGATATATATAACTAGAATTGTACTACTTCTTACTGGATATTATATCAACCTAGGAGCTTCATCTGTGTTCTACTATGGTGCTTTTAGTGTCTCCACATACCGCAGCACGCGACGTAACTTTGCAGACGATTAGTACAACCGTTTCAGAGAGAAGGGTCGCCAATGTGACGATCTGGCTTTAAGTCGATTCGATAACAAATGACGAAAACGGACGGATTTCTTAGGTTTTTACTACATATGAACACTTATCACATTCTCCCGTGCAACTGGGCTGCTAGTCCTCCTTTCATGCAGAATCTTAAGGTCCTAGCTCATGTCCAAGACACCAAAGGCAGCTAAAAAGTCTATAATCGATATATATAACTAGAATTGTACTACTTCTTACTGGATATTATATCAACCTAGGAGTTTCATCTGTGTTCTACTATGGTGCTTTTAAGGTCTCCACATACCGCAGCACGCGACGTAGCTTTGCAGACGATTAGTGCAACCGTTTCAGAGAGAAGGGTCGCCAATGTGACGATCTGGCTTTAAGTCGATTCGATAACAAATGACGAAAACGGACGGAATTCTCAGGTTTTTACTACATATGAACACTTTTCACATCCTCCCATGCAACGCGGCTACTAGTCCTCCTTTCATGCAAAATCTTAAGTTCCTAGCTCATGTCCAAGGCACGAAAGGATGGCAAAAAGTCAATAATCGATACCTAAAACTTGAATTGTACTACATCTTACCGGCTATTACATCAACTTTGAAGCTTCATCTGTGTTCTACTATGGTGCTTTTAGTGTCTTCGCATACCGCAGCACGCGACATAGCTTTGCAGACGATTAGTACAACCGTTTCAGAGAGAAGGGCATTAAATTTGACGATCTGGCTTTAAGTCGATTCGATAACAAATGACGAAAACGGACGGATTTCTCAGGTTTTTACTACATATGAAAACTTTTCACATTCTAACGTGCAACGCAGCTGCTAGTCTTCCTTTCATGCAAAATCGTAAGTTCCTAGCTCAGGTCCAAGGCACGAAAGGAGGGTAAAAAGTCAATAATCGATACCTAAAACTTGAATTGTACTACATCTTATTGGCTATTACATCATCTTAGAAGCTTCATCTGTGTTCTACTATGGTGCTTTTAGTGTCTCCGCATACCGCAGCACGCGACATAGCTTTGCAGACGATTAGTACAACCGTTTCAGAGAGAAAGGCGGCCAATGTGACGATCTGGCTTTAAGTCGATTCGATAACAAATGACGAAAACGGAAGGATTTCTCAGGTTTTTACTACATATGAACACTTTTCACATTCTCCCGTGCAACGCGGCTGCTAGTCCTCCTTTCATGCAGAATCTTAAGGTCCTAGCTCATGTCCAAGGATCCAAAGCCATCTAAAAAGTCAATAATCGACACCTAAAACTTGAAATGTACTACTTCTTACTGGCTATTACATCAACTTAGATGCTTCATATGGTGCTTTTAGTGTCTCCGCATAAGGCAGCACGCGACATAGCTTTGCAGACGATAAGTGTAACCGTTTCAGAGAGAAGAGCGGCCAATATGACGATCTGGCTTTAAGTCGATTCGATAACAAACGACGAAAACGGACGGATTTCTCAGGTTTTTACTAAATATGATCTCTTTTCACATTCTCCCGTGCCACTGGGCTGCTAGTCCTCCTTTCATGCAGAATCTTAAGGTCCTAGCTCATGTCCAAGACACCAAAGCCAGCTAAAAAGTCTATAATCAATATATAAAACTTGAATTGTACTACTTCTTACTGGATATAATATCAACTTAGGAGCTTCATCTGTGTTCTACTATGGTGCTTTTAATGTCTCCGCACACCGCAGCACGCGACACAGCTTTGCAGACGAAAAGTACAACCGTTTTAGAGAGAAGAGCGGCCAATGTGACGTTCTGGCGTTAAGTCGATTCGATAACAAACCCCGAAAACGGACGGATTTCTCAGGTTTTACTACATATGAAAACTTTTCACATTCTCCCGTGCAACGCGGCTGCTTGTCCTCCTTTCATGCAATATCTTAAGTTCCTAGCCCATGTCCAAGGCACCAAAGAAGGGTAAAAAGTCAATAATCGATACCTAAAACTTGAATTGTACTACGTCTTACTGGCTATTACATCAACTTAGAAGCTTCATCTGTGTTCTACTATGGTGCTTTTAGTGTCTCCGCATACCGCAGCACGCGACATAGCTTTGCAGACGATAAGTAGAACCATTTCAGAGAGAAGAGCGGAAAATGTGACGATCTGGCTTTAAGTCGATTCGATAACAAATGATGAAAACGGACGGATTTCTCAGGTTTTTACTACATATGAACACTTTTCACATTCTCCCGTGCAACGCGGCTGCTAGTCCTCCTTTCTTACAGAATCTTAAGTCCCTAGCTCATGTCCAAGGCACCAAAGCCAGCTAAAAACTCTATAATCGATATATAAAACTTGAATTGTACTACTTCTTAGTGGATATTACATCAACTTAGAAGCTTAATCTGTGTACTAATATGGTGCTTTTAGTGTCTCCGCATACCGCAGCACGCGACATAGCTATGCAGTCGATAAGTACAACCGTTTCAGAAAGAAGAGCGGCCAATGTGACGTTCTGGCTTTAAGTCGATTCCATAACAAATGCCGAAAACAGATGTATTTCTTAGGTTTTTACTACATATGAACACTTTTCACAATCTCCCGTGCAACGCGGCTGCTAGCCCTCCTTTCATGCAAAATTTTAAGTTCCTAGCTCATGTCCAAGGCATCGAAGAAGGGTAAAAAAATAATCGATACCTAAAACTTGTATTGTACTACATCTTACTGGCTATTACATCAACTTAGAAGCTTCATCTGTGTTCCACTATGATGCTTTTAGTGTCTCCGCATACCGCAGCACACGACATAGCTTTGCAGACGATAAGTACAACCGTTTCAGAGAGAAGAGCGGCCAATGTGACGATATGGCTTTAAGTCGATTCGATAACAAATGACGAAATCGGACGGATTTCTCATTTTTTTACTACATATGGACACTTTTCACATTCTCCCGTCCAACTCTGCTGCTAGTCCTCCTTTCATGCAAAATCTTAAGGTCCTAGCTCATGTACAAGACACCAAAGCCAGCTAAAAAGTCTATAACCGATGTATAAAACTTGAATTGTACAACTTCTTACTGGATATTATATTAACTTAGGAGCTTCATCTGTGTTCTGCTATGGTGCTTTTAGTGTCTCCGCATACCGCAGCACGCGACATAGCTTTGCAGACGATTAGTACAACCGTTTCTGAGAGAAGGGCGGCCAATGTGACTATCTGGCTTTAAGTCGATTCGATAACAAATGACGAAAACGGACCGATTTCTCAGGTTTTTACTACATATGAACACTTTTCACATTCTCCCGTGCAACGCGGCTGCTAGTCCTCCTTTCATGCAGAATCTTAAGGTCCTAGCTCATGTCCAAGGATCCAAAGCCAGCTAAAAACTCTATAATCGATATATAAAACTTGAATTGTACTACTTCTTAGTGGATATTACATCAACTTAGAAGCTTCATCTGTGTTCTACTATGGTGCTTTTAGTGTCTCCGCATACCGCAGCACGCCACATAGCTTTGCAGACGATAAATGTATCCGTTTCAGACAGAAGTGCGGCCAATGTGACGATCTGGCTTTAAGTCGATTCAATAACAAATGACGAAAACGGACGGATTTCTCAGGTTTTTACTACATATGAACACTTTTCACATTCTCACGTGCAACGCGGCTGCTAGTCCTCCTTTCATGCAAAATTTTAAGTTCCTAGCTCATGTCCAAGGCACCAAAGAAGGGTAAAAAGTCAATAATCGATACCTAAAACTTGTATTGTACTACATCTTACTGACTATTACATCAACTTAGAAGCTTCATCTGTGTTCCACTATGATGCTTTTAGTGTCTCCACATACTGCAGCACACGACATAGCTTTGCAGACGACAAGTACAACCGTTTCAGAGAGAAGGGCGGCCAATGTGACGGTCTGGCTTTAAGTGGATTCGATAACAAATGACGAAATCGGACGGATTTCTAAGTTTTTTAATAAATATGGACACTTTTCACATTCTCCCGTGCAACGCGGCTGCTAGTCCTAATTTCATGCAGAATCTCAAGGTCTTAGCTGATGTCCAAGACACCAAAGCCAGCTGAAAAGTCTATCATCGATATATAAAACTTGAATTGTACTACTTCTTAGAGGATATTACAGCAACATAGAAGCTTCATCTGTGTTGCACTATGATGCTTTTAGTGCCTCCGCATACCGCAGCACGCGACATAGCTTTGCAGACGATTAGTACAACCGTTTCAGAGAGAAGGGCGGCCAATGTGACGATCTGGTTTTAAGTCGATTCGATAACAAATGACGAAAACGGACGGATTTCTAAGTTTTTACTACATATGAACACTTTTGACATTCTCCCGTGCAACGCGGGTGCTAGTCATCCTTTCATGCAGAATCTTAAGGTCCTAGCTCATGTCCAAGGCACCAAAGCCAGCTAAAAAGTCTATAATCGATATATAAAACTTGCATTGTACTACTTCTTAGTGGATATTACATAAACTTAGAAGCTTTATCTGTGTTCTATTATGGTGGTTTTAGTGTCTCCGCATACCGCAGCACGCGACATAGCTATGCAGACGATAAGTACAACCGTTTCAGAAAGAAGAGCGGCCAATGTGACGTTCTGGCTTTAAGTCGATGCGATAACAAATGCCGAAAACGGACGGATTTCTTAGGTTTTTACTACATATGAACACTTTTCACATTCTCCCGTGCAACTCGGCTGCTAGTCTTCCTTTCATGCAGAATGTTTAGGTCCTAGCTCATGTCCAAGGCACCAAAGCCATCTAAAAAGTCAATAATCGATACCTAAAACTTGAATTGTACTACTTCTTACTGGCTATTACATCAACTTTGGTGCTTCATCTGTGTTCTACTATGGTGCTTTTACTGTCTCCGCATACCGCAGCACGCGACATAGCTTTGCAGACGATAAATGTAACCGTTTCAGAAAGAAGAGCTGCCAATGTGACGATCCGGCTTAAGTCGATTCGATAACAAATGTCGAAATCGGACGGATATCTCAGTTTTTTACTACATATGGCCACTTTTCACATTCTCCCGTGCACCTCGAGTGCTAGTCCTCCTTTCATGCAAAATCTTAAGTTCCTAGCTCATGTCCAAGTGACGAAAGGAGGGTAAGAAGTCAATAATCGATACCTAAAACTTGAATTGTACTACATCTTACTAGCTATTACATCAACTTAGATGCTTCATCTAAAATCTAATATGGTGCTTTTAGTGTCTCCGCATACCGCAGCACTCGACATAGCTTTGCACACGATAAATGTAACCGTTTCAGACAGAAGTGCGGCCAATGTGACGATCTGGCTTTAAGTCGATTTTATAAGAAATGACGAAAATGTACGGATTTCTCAGGTTTTTACTACATATGAACACTTTTCACATTCTCACGTGCAACGTGGCTGATAGTCCTCCTTTCATGCAAAATTTTAAGTTCCTGGCTCATGTCCAAGGCACCAATGAAGGGTAAAAAGTCAATAATCTGTACCTAAAACTTGTATTGTACTACATCTTACTGGCTATTATATCAACTTAGAAGCTTCATCTGTGTTCTACTATGATGCTTTTAGTGTCTCTGCATACCGCAGCACACGACATAGCTTTGCAGACGATAAGTACAACCGTTTCAGAGAGAAGAGCAGGAAATATGACGATCTGGCTTTAAGTCGATTCGGTAACAAATGACGAAAACGGACGGATTTCTCAGGTTTTTACTACATATGAACACTTTTCACATTCTCCCGTGCAACGCGGCTGCTAGTCCTCCTTTCATGCAGAATCTTAAGGTCCTAGCTCAAGTCCAAGGCACCAAAGCCATCTAAAAAGTCAATAATCGACACCTAAAACTTGAATAGTACTACTTCTTACTGACTATTACATCAACTTAGACGCTTCATCAGTGTTCTACTGTGGTGCTTTTAGTGTCTCCGCATACCGTAGCACGCCACATAGCTTTGCAGACGATAAATGTAACCGTTTCAGACAGAAGGGCGGCCAATGTGACGATCTGGCTTAAGTCGATTCGATAACAAATGACGAAATTGGACCGATTTCTCAGTTTTTTACTACATATGGACACTTTTCACATTCTCCTGTGCAACTCGGCTGCTAGTCCTCCTTTCATGCAAAATCTTAAGTTCCTAGCTCATGTCCAAGACACGAAAGGAGGGTAAGAAGTCAATAATCGATACCTAAAACTTGAATTGTACTACATCTTCCTGGCTATTACATCAACTTAGAATCTTCATCTGTGTTCTACTATGATGCTTTTAGTGTCTCCGCATACCGCAGCACACGACATAGCTTTGCAGACGATAAGTACAACTGTTTCAGAGAGAAGGCCGGCCAATGTGACGATCTGGCTTTAAGTCGATTCGATAACAAATGACGAAAACGGACGGATTTGTCAGGTTTTTACTACATATGAACACTTTTCACATTCTCCCGTGCAACGCGGCTGCTAGTCCTACTTTCATGCAGAATCTCAAGGTCCTCGCTCATGTCCAAGACACCAAAGCCAGCTAAAAAGTCTATAATCGATATATAAAACTTGAATTGTACTACTTCTTACTGGCTATTACATCAACTTAGAAGCTTCATCTGTGTTCTACTATGGTGCTTTTAGTGTCTCCGCATACCGCAGCACGCGACATAGCTTTGCAGACAATAAATGTAACCCTTTCAGACAGAAGAGCGGCCAATGTGACGATCTGGCTTTAAGTCGATTCGATAACAAATGACGAAAACGGACGGATTTCTCAGGTTTTTACTACATATGAACACTTTTCACATTCTCCCGTGCAACTGGGCTGTTAGTCCTCCTTTCATGCAGAATCTTATGGTCCTACCTCATGTCCAAGACACCAAAGCCAGCTAAAAAGTCTATAACCGATATATAAATCTTGAATTGTACTACTTCTTACTGGATATTATATCAACTTAAAGCTTCATCTGTGTTCTACTATGGTGCTTTTAGTGTCTCCGCATACCGCAGCACGCGACATAGCTTTGCAGACGATTAGTACAACCGTTTCAGACAGAAGTGCAGCCAATGTGACGATCTGGCTTTAAGTCGATTCGATAACAAATGACGAAAACGGACGGATTTCTCAGGTTTTTACTACATATGAACACTTTTCACATTCTCACGTGCAACGCGGCTGCTTGTCCTCCTTTCATGCAAAATTTTATGTTCCTAGCTCATGTCCAAGGCACCAAAGAAGGGTAAAAAGTCAATATTCGATACCTAAAACTTGTATTGTACTACATCTTACTGGCTATTACATCAACTTAAAGCTTCATCTGTGTTCTACTATGATGCTTTTAGTGTCTCCGCATACCGCAGCACACGACATAGCTTTGCAGACGATAAGTACAACTGTTTCAGAGAAAAGGGCGGCCAATGTGACGATCTGGCTTTAAGTCGATTCGATAACAAATGACGAAAACGGACGGATTTCTCAGGTTTTTACTACATATGAACACTTTTCACATTCTCCCGTGCAACGCGGCAGCTAGTTCTCCTTTCATGCAGAATCTCAAGGTCCTAGCTCATGTCCAAGGCACCAAAGCCAGCTAAAAAGTCTATAATCGATATATAAAACTCGAATTGTACTACTTCTTAGAGGATATTACAGCAACATAGAAGCTTCATCTGTGTTCTACTATGGTGCTTTTAGTGTCTCCGCATACCGCAGCACGCGACATAACTATGCAGACGATAAGTACAACCGTTTCAGAGAGAAGTGCGGCCAATGTGACGATCTGGCTTTAAGTCGATTCGATAACAAATAACGTAATCGGACGGATTTCTCAGTTTTTTACTACATATGGACACTTTTCACATTCTCCCGTGCAACGCGGCTGCTAGTCCTCCTTTCATGCAAAATCTTAAGGTCCTAGCTCATGTCCAAGGCACCAAAGGAGGGTACAAAGTCAATAATCGATAAGTAAAACTTGAACTGTACTACTTCATACTGGCTATTACATCAACTTGGTAGCTTCATCTGTGTTCTACTATGGTGCTTTTAGTGTCTCCGCATACCGAAGCTCGCGACATAGCTTTGCACACGATAAGTACAACCATTTCAGAGAGAAGAGCAGCAAATTTGATGATCTGGCTTTAAGTCGATTCGATAACAAACGACGATAACGGACGGATTTCTTAGGGTTTTTTTTTACATATGAACACTTTTCACATTCTCCCATGCAACTGGGTTTCTAGTCCTCCTTTCATGCAGAATCTTAAGATCCTAGCTCATGTCCAAGACAGCAAAGCCAGCTAAAAAGTCTATAACCGATATATAAAACTTGAATTGTACTACTTCTTACTGGATATAATATCAACTTAGGAGCTTCATCTGTGTTCTACTATGGTGCTTTTAGTGTCTCCGCATACCGCAGCTCGCGACATAGCAATGCAGACGATAAATACATCCGTTTCATAGGGAAGAGCGGCTAATGTGACGTTTCTGCTTTATGTCGATTCGATAACAAATGCCGAAAACGGACGGATTTCTTAGGACTTTTTTTTACATATGAACACTTTTCACATTCTCCCGTGCCACTCGGCTGCTAGTCCTCCTTTCATGCAAAATCTTAAGTTCCTAGCTCATATCCAAGGCACCAAAGAAGGGTAAAAGTCAATAATCGATACCTAAAACTTGAATTGTACTACTTCATACTGGCTATTACATCAACTTAGAAGCTTGATCTGTGTTCTACTATGGTGCTTTTAGTGTCTCCGCATACCGCAGCACGCGACATAGCTTTGCACACGATAGGTACAACTTTTTCAGAGAGAAGAGCGGCCAATGTGAGGATCTGGCTTTAAGTCGATTTGATAACAAATGACGAAAACTGACGGATTTCTCAGGTTTTTACTAAATATGAACACTTTTTACATTCTCCCGTGCAACTCGGCTGCTTGTCCTCCTATCACGCAGAATCTTAAGGTCCTAGCTCATGTCCAAGGCACCAAAGCCAGCTAAAAAGTCAATAATCGATACCTAAAACTCGAATTGTACTACTTCTTACTGGCTATTACATCAACTTAGAAGCTTCATCTGTGTTCTACTATGGTGCTTTTAGTGTCTCCGCATACCGCTGCACGCGACATAGCCTTGTAGACGATGAAGTAAAACCGTTTCAGAGAGAAGAGCGGCCAATGTGACGATCTGTCTTCAAGTCAATTCGATAACAAATGACGACAACGGACGGTTTTCTCAGGTTTCTACTACATATGAACATTTTTCACATTCCACCGTGCAACGCGGCTGCTAGTCCTCCTTTCATGCAGAATCTTAAGGTCCTAGCTCATGTCCAAGGCACCAAAGCCAGCTAAAAAGTGAATAATCGATAACTGAAACTTGAATTGTACTACTTCTTACTGGCTATTACATCAACTTAGAAGCTTCATCTGTGTTCTACTATGGTGCTTTTAGTGTCTCCGCATACCGCAGCACGCGACATAGCTTTGCAGACAATAAATGTAACCGTTTCAGACAGAAGAGCGGCCAATGTGACGATCTGGCTTTAAGTCGATTCGATAACAAATGACGAAAACGGACGGATTTCTCAGGTTTTTACTACATATGAACACTTTTCACATTCTCCCGTGCAACTGGGCTGGTAGTCCTCCTTTCATGCAGAATCTTAAGGTCCTACCTCATGTCCAAGACACCAAAGCCAGCTAAAAAATCTATAACCTATATATAAATCTTGAATTGTACTACTTCTTACTGGATATTATATCAACTTAGGAGCTTCATCTGTGTTCTACTATGGTGCTTTTAGTGTCTCCGCATACCGCAGCACGCGACATAGCTTTGCAGACGATTAGTACAACCGTTTCAGAGAGAAGTGCGGCCAATGTGACGATCTGGCTTTAAGTCGATTCGATAACAAATGACGAAAACGGACGGATTTCTCAGGTTTTTACTACATATGAACACTTTTCACATTCTCACGTGCAACGCGGCTGCTTGTCCTCCTTTCATGCAAAATTTTATGTTCCTAGCTCATGTCCAAGGCACCAAAGAAGGGTAAAAAGTCAATATTCGATACCTAAAACATGTATTGTACTACATCTTACTGGCTATTACATCAACTTAGAAGCTTCATCTGTGTTCTACTATGATGCTTTTAGTGTCTCCGCATACCGCAGCACATGACATAGCTTTGCAGACGATAAGTACAACTGTTTCAGAGAGAAAGGCGGCCAATGTGACGATCTGGCTTTAAGTCGATTCGATAACAAATAACGAAAACGGACGGATTTCTCAGGTTTTTACTACATATGAACACTTTTCACATTCTCCCGTGCAACGCGGCTGCTAGTCCTCCTTTCATGCAGAATCTCAAGGTCCTAGCTCATGTCCAAGGCACCAAAGCCAGCTAAAAAGTCTATAATCGATATATAAAACTCGAATTGTACTACTTCTTAGAGGATATTACAGCAACATAGAAGCTTCATCTGTGTTCTACTATGGTGCTTTTAGTGTCTCCGCATACCGCAGCACGCGACATAACTATGCAGACGATAAGTACAACCGTTTCAGAGAGAAGAGCAGCAAATTTGATGATCTGGCTTTAAGTCGATTCGATAACAAACGACGATAACGGACGGATTTCTTAGGGTTTTTTTTACATATGAACACTTTTCACATTCTCCCATGCAACTGGGTTTCTAGTCCTCCTTTCATGCAGAATCTTAAGATCCTATCTCATGTCCAAGACAGCAAAGCCAGCTAAAAAGTCTATAACCGATATATAAAACTTGAATTGTACTACTTCTTACTGGATATTATATCAACTTAGGAGCTTCATCTGTGTTCTACTATGGTGCTTTTAGTGTCTCCGCATACCGCAGCTCGCGACATAGCAATACAGATGATAAATACAACCGTTTCAGAGAGAAGAGCGGCTAATGTGACGTTCTGGCTTTATGTCGATTCGATAACAAATGCCGAAAACGGACGGATTTCTTAGGTTTTTTTTTACATATGAATACTTTTCACATTCTCCCGTGCAACTCGGCTGCTTGTCCTCCTTTCATGCAGAATCTTAAGGTCCTAGCTCATGTCCAAGGCACCAAAGCCAGCTAAAAAGTCAATAATCGATACCTAAAACTCGAATTGTACTACTTCTTACTGGCTATTACATCAACTTAGAAGCTTCATCTGTGTTCTACTATGGTGCTTTTAGTGTCTCCGCATACCGCTGCACGCGACATAGCCTTGTAGACGATGAAGTAAAACCGTTTCAGAGAGAAGAGCGGCCAATGTGACGATCTGTCTTCAAGTCAATTCGATAACAAATGACGACAACGGACGGTTTTCTCAGGTTTCTACTACATATGAACATTTTTCACATTCCCCCGTGCAACGCGGCTGCTAGTCCTCCTTTCATGCAGAATCTTAAGGTCCTAGCTCATGTCCAAGGCACCAAAGCCAGCTAAAAAGTGAATAATCGATAACTGAAACTTGAATTGTACTACTTCTTACTGGCTATTACATCAACTTAGAAGCTTCATCTGTGTTCTACTATGGTGCTTTTAATGTCTCCGCATACCGCAGCACGCGACATAGCTTTGCAGACAATAAATGTAACCGTTTCAGACAGAAGAGCGGCCAATGTCACGATCTGGCTTTAAGTCGATTCGATAACAAATGACGAAAACGGACGGATTTCTCAGGTTTTTACTACATATGAACACTTTTTACATTCTCCCGTGCAACTGGGCTGTTAGTCCTCCTTTCATGCAGAATCTTATGGTCCTACCTCATGTCCAAGACACCAAAGCCAGCTAAAAAGTCTATAACCGATATATAAATCTTGAATTGTACTACTTCTTACTGGATATTATATCAACTTAGGAGCTTCATCTGTGTTCTACAATGGTGCTTTTAGTGTCTCCGCATACCGCAGCACGCGACATAGCTTTGCAGACGATTAGTACAACCGTTTCAGACAGAAGTGCAGCCAATGTGACGATCTGGCTTTAAGTCGATTCGATAACAAATGACGAAAACGGACGGATTTCTCAGGTTTTTACTACATATGAACACTTTTTACATTCTCACGTGCAACGCGGCTGCTTGTCCTCCTTTCATGCAAAATTTTATGTTCCTAGCTCATGTCCAAGGCACCAAAGAAGGGTAAAAAGTCAATATTCGATACCTAAAACTTGTATTGTACTACATCTTACTGGCTATTACATCAACTTAAAGCTTCATCTGTGTTCTACTATGATGCTTTTAGTGTCTCCGCATACCGCAGCACACGACATAGCTTTGCAGACGATAAGTACAACTGTTTCAGAGAAAAGGGCGGCCAATGTGACGATCTGGCTTTAAGTCGATTCGATAACAAATGACGAAAACGGACGGATTTCTCAGGTTTTTACTACATTTGAACACTTTTCACATTCTCCCGTGCAACGCGGTTGCTAGTCCTCCTTTCATGCAGAATCTCAAGGTCCTAGCTCATGTCCAAGGCACCAAAGCCAGCTAAAAAGTCTATAATCGATATATAAAACTCGAATTGTACTACTTCTTAGAGGATATTACAGCAACATAGAAGCTTCATCTGTGTTCTACTATGGTGCTTTTAGTGTCTCCGCATACCGCAGCACGCGACATAACTATGCAGACGATAAGTACAACCGTTTCAGAGAGAAGTGCGGCCAATGTGACGATCTGGCTTTAAGTCGATTCGATAACAAATGACGAAATCGGACGGATTTCTCAGTTTTTTACTACATATGGACACTTTTCACATTCTCCCGTGCAACGCGGCTGCTAGTCCTCCTTTCATGCAAAATCTTAAGGTCCTAGCTCATGTCCAAGGCACCAAAGGAGGGTACAAAGTCAATAATCGATAAGTAAAACTTGAACTGTACTACTTCATACTGGCTATTACATCAACTTGGAAGCTTCATCTGTGTTCTACTATGGTGCTTTTAGTGTCTCCGCATACCGAAGCACGCGACATAGCTTTGCACACGATAAATACAACTTTTTCAGAGAGAAGAGCGGCCAATGTGAGGATCTGGCTTTAAGTCGATTTGATAACAAATGACGAAAACTGACGGATTTCTCAGGTTTTTACTAAATATGAACACTTTTCACATTCTCCCGTGCAACTCGGCTGCTTGTCCTCCTTTCATGCAGAATCTTAAGGTCCTAGCTCATGTCCAAGGCACCAAAGCCAGCTAAAAAGTCTATAATCGATATATAAAACTTGAATTGTACTACTTCTTACTGGCTATTACATCAACTTAGAAGCTTCATCTGTGTTCTACTATGGTGCTTTTAGTGTCTCCGCATACCGCAGCACGCGACATAGCTTTGCAGACAATAAATGTAACCGTTTCAGACAGAAGAGCGGCCAATGTGACGATCTGGCTTTAAGTCGATTCGATAACAAATGACGAAAACGGACGGATTTCTCAGGTTTTTACTACATATGAACACTTTTCACATTCTCCCGTGCAACTGGGCTGGTAGTCCTCCTTTCATGCAGAATCTTAAGGTCCTACCTCATGTCCAAGACACCAAAGCCAGCTAAAAAATCTATAACCTATATATAAATCTTGAATTGTACTACTTCTTACTGGATATTATATCAACTTAGGAGCTTCATCTGTGTTCTACTATGGTTCTTTTAGTGTCTCCGCATACCGCAGCACGCGACATAGCTTTGCAAACGATTAGTACAACCGTTTCAGAGAGAAGTGCGGCCAATGTGACGATCTGGCTTTAAGTCGATTCGATAACAAATGACGAAAACGGACGGATTTCTCAGGTTTTTACTACATATGAACACTTTTCACATTCTCACGTGCAACGCGGCTGCTTGTCCTCCTTTCATGCAAAATTTTATGTTCCTAGCTCATGTCCAAGGCACCAAAGAAGGGTAAAAAGTCAATATTCGATACCTAAAACATGTATTGTACTACATCTTACTGGCTATTACATCAACTTAGAAGCTTCATCTGTGTTCTACTATGATGCTTTTAGTGTCTCCGCATACCGCAGCACATGACATAGCTTTGCAGACGATAAGTACAACTGTTTCAGAGAGAAAGGCGGCCAATGTGACGATCTGGCTTTAAGTCGATTCGATAACAAATAACGAAAACGGACGGATTTCTTAGGTTTTTACTACATATGAACACTTTTCACATTCTCCCGTGCAACGCGGCTGCTAGTCCTCCTTTCATGCAGAATCTCAAGGTCCTAGCTCATGTCCAAGGCACCAAAGCCAGCTAAAAAGTCTATAATCGATATATAAAACTCGAATTGTACTACTTCTTAGAGGATATTACAGCAACATAGAAGCTTCATCTGTGTTCTACTATGGTGCTTTTAGTGTCTCCGCATACCGCAGCACGCGACATAACTGTGCAAACGATAAGTACAACCGTTTCAGAGAGAAGAGCAGCAAATTTGATGATCTGGCTTTAAGTCGATTCGATAACAAACGACGATAACGGACGGATTTCTTAGGGTTTTTTTTACATATGAACACTTTTCACATTCTCCCATGCAACTGGGTTTCTAGTCCTCCTTTCATGCAGAATCTTAAGATCCTATCTCATGTCCAAGACAGCAAAGCCAGCTAAAAAGTCTATAACCGATATATAAAACTTGAATTGTACTACTTCTTACTTAATATTATATCAACTTAGGAGCTTCATCTGTGTTCTACTATGGTGCTTTTAGTGTCTCCGCATACCGCAGCTCGCGACATAGCAATGCAGATGATAAATACAACCGTTTCAGAGAGAAGAGCGGCTAATGTGACGTTCTGGCTTTATGTCGATTCGATAACAAATGCCGAAATCGGACGGATTACTTAGGTTTTTTTTTACAGATGAACACTTTTCACATTCTCCCGTGCAACTCGGCTGCTTGTCCTCCTTTCATGCAGAATCTTAAGGTCCTAGCTCATGTCCAAGGCACCAAAGCCAGCTAAAAAGTCAATAATCGATACCTAAAACTCGAATTGTACTACTTCTTACTGGCTATTACATCAACTTAGAAGCTTCATCTGTGTTCTACTATGGTGCTTTTAGTGTCTCCGCATACCGCTGCACGCGACATAGCCTTGTAGACGATGAAGTAAAACCGTTTCAGAGAGAAGAGCGGCCAATGTGACGATCTGTCTTCAAGTCAATTCGATAACAAATGACGACAACGGACGGTTTTCTCAGGCTTCTACTACATGTGAACATTTTTCACATTCCCCCGTGCAACGCGGCTGCTAGTCCTCCTTTCATGCAGAATCTTAAGGTCCTAGCTCATGTCCAAGGCACCAAAGCCAGCTAAAAAGTGAATAATCGATAACTGAAACTTGAATTGTACTACTTCTTACTGGCTATTACATCAACTTAGAAGCTTCATCTGTGTTCTACTATGGTGCTTTTAGTGTCTCCGCATACCGCAGCACGCGACATAGCTTTGCAGACAATAAATGTAACCGTTTCAGACAGAAGAGCGGCCAATGTGACGATCTGGCTTTAAGTCGATTTGATAACAAATGACGAAAACGGACGGATTTCTCAGGTTTTTACTACATATGAACACTTTTCACACTCTCCCGTGCAACTGGGCTGTTAGTCCTCCTTTCATGCAGAATCTTATGGTCCTACCTCATGTCCAAGACACCAAAGCCAGCTAAAAAGTCTATAACCGATATATAAATCTTGAATTGTACTACTTCTTACTGGATATTATATCAACTTAGGAGCTTCATCTGTGTTCTACTATGGTGCTTTTAGTGTCTCCGCATACCGCAGCACGCGACATAGCTTTGCAGACGATTAGTACAACCGTTTCAGACAGAAGTGCAGCCAATGTGACGATCTGGCTTTAAGTCGATTCGATAACAAATGACGAAAACGGACGGATTTCTCAGGTTTTTACTACATATGAACACTTTTTACATTCTCACGTGCAACGCGGCTGCTTGTCCTCCTTTCATGCAAAATTTTATGTTCCTAGCTCATGTCCAAGGCACCAAAGAAGGGTAAAAAGTCAATATTCGATACCTAAAACTTGTATTGTACTACATCTTACTGGCTATTACATCAACTTAAAGCTTCATCTGTGTTCTACTATGATGCTTTTAGTGTCTCCGCATACCGCAGCACACGACATAGCTTTGCAGACGATAAGTACAACTGTTTCAGAGAAAAGGGCGGCCAATGTGACGATCTGGCTTTAAGTCGATTCGATAACAAATGACGAAAACGGACGGATTTCTCAGGTTTTTACTACATATGAACACTTTTCACATTCTCCCGTGCAACGCGGTTGCTAGTCCTCCTTTCATGCAGAATCTCAAGGTCCTAGCTCATGTCCAAGGCACCAAAGCCAGCTAAAAAGTCTATAATCGATATATAAAACTCGAATTGTACTACTTCTTAGAGGATATTACAGCAACATAGAAGCTTCATCTGTGTTCTACTATGGTGCTTTTAGTGTCTCCGCATACCGCAGCACGCGACATAACTATGCAGACGATAAGTACAACCGTTTCAGAGAGAAGTGCGGCCAATGTGACGATCTGGCTTTAAGTCGATTCGATAACAAATGACGAAATCGGACGGATTTCTCAGTTTTTTACTACATATGGACACTTTTCACATTCTCCCGTGCAACGCGGCTGCTAGTCCTCCTTTCATGCAATATCTTAATTTCCTAGCTCATGTCCAAGGCACCAAAGAAGGGTAAAAAGTCAATAATCGATACCTAAAACTTGTATTGTACTACACCTTACTGGCTATTACATCAACTTAGATGCTTCATCTAAGTTCTAAGATGGTGCTTTTAGTGTCTCCGCATACCGCAGCACGCGACATAGCTTTGCACACGATAAATGTAACCGTTTCAGACAGAAGTGCGGCCAATGTGACGATCTGGCTTTAAGTCGATTCGATAACAAATGACGAAAACGGACGGATTTCTCAGGTTTTTACTACATATGAACACTTTTCACATTCTCACGTGCAACACGGCTGCTAGTCCTCCTTTCATGCAAAATTTTAAGTTCCTAGCTCATGTCCAAGGCACCAAAGAAGGGTAAAAAGTCAATAATCGATACCTAAAACTTGTATTGTACTACATCTTACTGACTATTACATCAACTTAGAAGCTTCATCTGTGTTCCACTATGATGCTTTTAGTGTCTCCACATACCGCAGCACACGACATAGCTTTGCAGACGATAAGTACAACCGTTTCAGAGAGAAGGGCGGCCAATGTGACGATCTGGCTTTAAGTGGATTCGATAACAAATGACGAAATCGGACGGATTTCTAAGTTTTTTTAATAAATATGGACACTTTTCACATTCTCCCGTGCAACGCGGCTGCTAGTCCTCCTTTCATGCAGAATCTCAAGGTCTTAGCTGATGTCCAAGGCACCAAAGCCAGCTGAAAAGTCTATCATCGATATATAAAACTTGAATTGTACTACTTCTTAGAGGATATTACAGCAACATAGAAGCTTCATCTGTGTTGCACTATGATGCTTTTAGTGCCTCCGCATACCGCAGCACGCGACATAGCTTTGCAGACGATTAGTACAACCGTTTCAGAGAGAAGGGCGGCCAATGTGACGATCTGGCTTTAAGTGGATTCGATAACAAATGACGAAATCGGACGGATTTCTAAGTTTTTTTTAATAAATTTGGACACTTTTCACATTCTCCCGTGCAACGCGGCTGCTAGTCCTCCTTTCATGCAGAATCTCAAGGTCTTAGCTGATGTCCAAGGCACCAATGCCAGCTGAAAAGTCTATCATCGATATATAAAACTTGAATTGTACTACTTCTTAGAGGATATTACAGCAACATAGAAGCTTCATCTGTGTTCTACTATGGTGCTTTTAGTGTCTCCGCATACCGCAGCACGCGACATAACTATGCAGACGATAAGTACAACCGTTTCAGAGAGAAGGGCGGCCAATGTGACGATCTGGCTTTAAGTGGATTCGATAACAAATGACGAAATCGGACGGATTTCTAAGTTTTTACTACATATGAACTCTTTTGACATTCTCCCGTGCAACGCGGCTGCTAGTCATCCTTTCATGCAGAATCTTAAGGTCCTAGCTCATGTCCAAGGCACCAAAGCCAGCTAAAAAGTCTATAATCGATATATAAAACTTGAATTGTACTACTTCTTAGTGGATATTACATCAACTTAGAAGCTTTATCTGTGTTCTATTATGGTGCTTTTAGTGTCTCCGCATACCGCAGCACGCGACATAGCTATGCAGACGATAAGTACAACCGTTTCAGAAAGAAGAGCGGCCAATGTGGCGTTCTGGCTTTAAGTCTATGCGATAACAAATGCCGAAAACGGACGGATTTCTTAGGGTTTTTTTTTACATATGAACACTTTTCACATTCTCCCGTGCAACTCGGCTGCTAGTCCTCCTTTCATGCAGAATCTTAAGGTCCTAGCTCATGTCCAAGACACCAAAGCCAGCTAAAAAGTCTATAACCGATATATAAAACTTGAATTGTACTACGTCTTACTGGATATTATATCAACTTAGGAGCTTGATCTGTGTTCTACTATGGTGCTTTTAGTGTCTCCGCATACCGAAGCACGCGACATAGCTTTGCACACGATAAGTACAACTTTTTCAGAGAGAAGAGCGGCCAATGTGAGGTTCTGGCTTTAAGTCGATTTGATAACAAATGACGAAAACTGACGGATTTCTCAGGTTTTTACTAAATATGAACACTTTTCACATTCTCCCGCGCAACTCGGCTGCTTGTCCTCCTTTCATGCAGAATCTTAAGGTCCTAGCTCATGTCCAAGGCACCAAAGCCAGCTAAAAAGCCTATAATCGATATATAAAACTTGAATTGTACTACTTCTTACTGGCTATTACATCAACTTAGAAGCTTCATCTGTGTTCTACTATGGTGCTTTTAGTGTCTCCGCATACCGCAGCACGCGACATAGCTTTGCAGACGATTAGTACAACCGTTTCAGAGAGAAGTGCGGCCAATGTGACGATCTGGCTTTAAGTCGATTCGATAACAAATGACGAAGACGGACGGATTTCTCAGGTCTTTACTACATATGAACACTTTTTACATTCTCACGTGCAACGCGGCTGCTTGTCCTCCTTTCATGCAAAATTTTATGTTCCTAGCTCATGTCCAAGGCACCAAAGAAGGGTAAAAAGTCAATATTCGATACCTAAAACTTGTATTGTACTACATCTTACTGGCTATTACATCAACTTAAAGCTTCATCTGTGTTCTACTATGATGCTTTTAGTGTCTCCGCATACCGCAGCACACGACATAGCTTTGCAGACGATAAGTACAACTGTTTCAGAGAAAAGGGCGGCCAATGTGACGATCTGGCTTTAAGTCGATTCGATAACAAATGAAGAAAACGGACGGATTTCTCAGGTTTTTACTACATATGAACACTTTTCACATTCTCCCGTGCAACGCGGTTGCTAGTCCTCCTTTCATGCAGAATCTCAAGGTCCTAGCTCATATCCAAGGCACCAAAGCCAGCTAAAAAGTCTATAATCGATATATAAAACTCGAATTGTACTACTTCTTAGAGGATATTACAGCAACATAGAAGCTTCATCTGTGTTCTACTATGGTGCTTTTAGTGTCTCCGCATACCGCAGCACGCGACATAACTATGCAGACGATAAGTACAACCGTTTCAGAGAGAAGTGCGGCCAATGTGACGATCTGGCTTTAAGTCGATTCGATAACAAATGACGAAATCGGACGGATTTCTCAGTTTTTTACTACATATGGACACTTTTCACATTCTCCCGTGCAACGCGGCTGCTAGTCCTCCTTTCATGCAAAATCTTAAGGTCCTAGCTCATGTCCAAGGCACCAAAGGAGGGTACAAAGTCAATAATCGATAAGTAAAACTTGAACTGTACTACTTCATACTGGCTATTACATCAACTTGGAAGCTTCATCTGTGTTCTACTATGGTGCTTTTAGTGTCTCCGCATACCGAAGCTCGCGACATAGCTTTGCACACGATAAGTACAACCGTTTCAGAGAGAAGAGCAGCAAATTTGATGATCTGGCTTTAAGTCGATTCGATAACAAACGACGATAACGGACGGATTTCTTAGGGTTTTTTTTACATATGAACACTTTTCACATTCTCCCATGCAACTGGGTTTCTAGTCCTCCTTTCATGCAGAATCTTAAGATCCTAGCTCATGTCCAAGACAGCAAAGCCAGCTAAAAAGTCTATAACCGATATATAAAACTTGAATTGTACTACTTCTTACTGGATATAATATCAACTTAGGAGCTTCATCTGTGTTCTACTATGGTGCTTTTAGTGTCTCCGCATACCGCAGCTCGCGACATAGCAATGCAGACGATAAACACAACCGTTTCAGAGAGAAGAGCGGGTAATGTGACGTTCTGGCTTTATGTCGATTCGATAACAAATGCCGAAAACGGACGGATTTCTTAGGGTTTTTTTTTACATATGAACACTTTTCACATTCTCCCGTGCAACTCGGCTGCTTGTCCTCCTTTCATGCAGAATCTTAAGTTCCTAGCTCATGTCCAAGGCACCAAAGGAGGGTAAAAAGTCAATAATCGATTAGTAAAACTTGAACTGTACTACTTCATACTGGCTATTACATCAACTTGGATGCTTCATCTGTGTTCCACTATGGTACTTTTAGTGTCTCCGCATACCGCAGCTCGCGACATAGCTTTGCAGACGATAAGTACAACCGTTTCAGAGATAAGAGCGACCAATATGACGATCTGGCTTTAAGTCGATTCGATAACAAACGACGAAAACGGACGGATTTCTCAGGTTTTTACTACATATGAAAACTTATCACATTCTCCCGTGCAACGCGGCTGCTAGTCCTCCTTTCATGCAATATCTTAATTTCCTAGCTCATGTCCAAGGCACCAAAGAAGGGTAAAAAGTCAATAATCGATACCTAAAACTTGTATTGTACTACACCTTACTGGCTATTACATCAACTTAGATGCTTCATCTAAGTTCTAAGATGGTGCTTTTAGTGTCTCCGCATACCGCAGCACGCGACATAGCTTTGCACACGATTAGTACAACCGTTTCAGAGAGAAGGGCGGCCAATGTGACGATCTGGCTTTAAGTGGATTCGATAACAAATGACGAAATCGGACGGATTTCTAAGTTTTTTTAATAAATATGGACACTTTTCACATTCTCCCGTGCAACGCGGCTGCTAGTCCTCCTTTCATGCAGAATCTCAAGGTCTTAGCTGATGTCCAAGGCACCAATGCCAGCTGAAAAGTCTATCATCGATATATAAAACTTGAATTGTACTACTTCTTAGAGGATATTACAGCAACATAGAAGCTTCATCTGTGTTCTACTATGGTGCTTTTAGTGTCTCCGCATACCGCAGCACGCGACATAACTATGCAGACGATAAGTACAACCGTTTCAGAGAGAAGGGCGGCCAATGTGACGATCTGGCTTTAAGTGGATTCGATAACAAATGACGAAATCGGACGGATTTCTAAGTTTTTACTACATATGAACTCTTTTGACATTCTCCCGTGCAACGCGGCTGCTAGTCATCCTTTCATGCAGAATCTTAAGGTCGTAGCTCATGTCCAAACCACCAAAGCCAGCTAAAAAGTCTATAATCGATATATAAAACTTGAATTGTACTACTTCTTAGTGGATATTACATCAACTTAGAAGCTTTATCTGTGTTCTATTATGGTGCTTTTAGTGTCTCCGCATACCGCAGCACGCGACATAGCTATGCAGACGATAAGTACAACCGTTTCAGAAAGAAGAGCGGCCAATGTGACGTTCTGGCTTTAAGTCTATGCGATAACAAATGCCGAAAACGGACGGATTTCGTAGGTTTTTACTACATATGAACACTTTTCACATTCTCCCCTGCAACTCGGCTGCTAGTCCTCCTTTCATGCAGAATCTTAAGGTCCTAGCTCATGTCCAAGACACCAAAGCCAGCTAAAAAGTCTATAACCGATATATAAAACTTGAATTGTACTACGTCTTACTGGATATTATATCAACTTAGGAGCTTCATCTGTGTTCTACTATGGTGCTTTTAGTGTCTCCGCATACCGCAGCTCGCGACATTGCAATGCAGACGATAAATACATCCGTTTCATAGGGAAGAGCGGCTAATGTGACGTTTCTGCTTTATGTCGATTCGATAACAAATGCCGAAAACGGACGGATTTCTTAGGGTTTTTTTTACATATGAACACTTTTCACATTCTCCCGTGCCACTCGGCTGCTAGTCCTCCTTTCATGCAAAATCTTAAGTTCCTAGCTCATATCCAAGGCACCAAAGAAGGGTAAAAAGTCAATAATCGATACCTAAAACTTGAATTGTACTACTTCATACTGGCTATTACATCAACTTAGAAGCTTGATCTGTGTTCTACTATGGTGCTTTTAGTGTCTCCGCATACCGAAGCACGCGACATAGCTTTGCACACGATAAGTACAACTTTTTCAGAGAGAAGAGCGGCCAATGTGAGGATCTGGCTTTAAGTCGATTTGATAACAAATGACGAAAACTGACGGATTTCTCAGGTTTTTACTAAATATGAACACTTTTCACATTCTCCCGCGCAACTCGGCTGCTTGTCCTCCTTTCATGCAGAATCTTAAGGTCCTAGCTCATGTCCAAGGCACCAAAGCCAGCTAAAAAGTCTATAATCGATATATAAAACTTGAATTGTACTACTTCTTACTGGCTATTACATCAACTTAGAAGCTTCATCTGTGTTCTACTATGGTGCTTTTAGTGTCTCCGCATACCGCAGCACGCGACATAGCTTTGCAGACAATAAATGTAACCGTTTCAGACAGAAGAGCGGCCAATGTGACGATCTGGCTTTAAGTCGATTCGATAACAAATGACGAAAACGGACGGATTTCTCAGGTTTTTACTACATATGAACACTTTTCACATTCTCCCGTGCAACTGGGCTGGTAGTCCTCCTTTCATGCAGAATCTTAAGGTCCTACCTCATGTCCAAGACACCAAAGCCAGCTAAAAAATCTATAACCGATATATAAATCTTGAATTGTACTACTTCTTACTGGATTTTATATCAACTTAGGAGCTTCATCTGTGTTCTACTATGGTGCTTTTAGTGTCTCCGCATACCGCAGCACGCGACATAGCTTTGCAGACGATTAGTACAACCGTTTCAGAGAGAAGTGCGGCCAATGTGACGATCTGGCTTTAAGTCGATTCGATAACAAATGACGAAAACGGACGGATTTCTCAGGTTTTTACTACATATGAACACTTTTCACATTCTCACGTGCAACGCGGCTGCTTGTCCTCCTTTCATGCAAAATTTTATGTTCCTAGCTCATGTCCAAGGCACCAAAGAAGGGTAAAAAGTCATTATTCGATACCTAAAACTTGTATTGTACTACATCTTACTGGCTATTACATCAACTTAGAAGCTTCATCTGTGTTCTACTATGATGCTTTTAGTGTCTCCGCATACCGCAGCACATGACATAGCTTTGCAGACGATAAGTACAACTGTTTCAGAGAGAAAGGCGGCCAATGTGACGATCTGGCTTTAAGTCGATTCGATAACAAATAACGAAAACGGACGGATTTCTCAGGTTTTTACTACATATGAACACTTTTCACATTCTCCCGTGCAACGCGGCTGCTAGTCCTCCTTTCATGCAGAATCTCAAGGTCCTAGCCCATGTCCAAGGCACCAAAGCCAGCTAAAAAGTCTATAATCGATATATAAAACTCGAATTGTACTACTTCTTAGAGGATATTACAGCAACATAGAAGCTTCATCTGTGTTCTACTATGGTGCTTTTAGTGTCTCCGCATACCGCAGCACGCGACATAACTATGCAGACGATAAGTACAACCGTTTCAGAGAGAAGAGCAGCAAATTTGATGATCTGGCTTTAAGTCGATTCAATAACAAACGACGATAACGGACGGATTTCTTAGGGTTTTTTTACATATGAACACTTTTCACATTCTCCCATGCAACTGGGTTTCTAGTCCTCCTTTCATGCAGAATCTTAAGATCCTATCTCATGTCCAAGACAGCAAAGCCAGCTAAAAAGTCTATAACCGATATATAAAACTTGAATTGTACTACTTCTTACTGGATATTATATCAACTTAGGAGCTTCATCTGTGTTCTACTATGGCGCTTTTAGTGTCTCCGCATACCGCAGCTCGCGACATAGCAATGCAGATGATAAATACAACCGTTTCAGAGAGAAGAGCGGCTAACGTGACGTTCTGGCTTTATGTCGATTCGATAACAAATGCCGAAAACGGACGGATTTCTTAGGTTTTTTTTTACATATGAACACTTTTCACATTCTCCCGTGCAACTCGGCTGCTTGTCCTCCTTTCATGCAGAATCTTAAGGTCCTAGCTCATGTCCAAGGCACCAAAGCCAGATACAAAGTCAATAATCGATACCTAAAAGTCGATTTGTACTACCTCTTACTGGCTATTACATCAACTTAGAAGCTTCATCAGTGTTCTACTATGGTGCTTTTAGTGTCTCCGCATACCGCTGCACGCGACATAGCCTTGCAGACGATAAGTACAACCGTTTCAGAGAGAAGAGCGGCCAATGTGACGATCTGTCTTCAAGTCAATTCGATAACAATTGACGACAACGGACGGTTTTCTCAGGTTTCTACTACATATGAACACTTCTCACATTCCCCCGTGCAACGCGGCTGCGAGTTTTCCTTTCATGCAAAATCTTAAGTTCCTAGCTCAAGGCACCAAAGAAGTGTAAAAAGTCAATAATCGATACCTAAAACTTGAATTATACTACTTCATACTGGCTATTACATCAACTTAGAAGCTTCATCTGTGTTCTACTATGGTGCTTTTAGTGTCTCTGCATACCGCAAGCACACGACATAGCTTTGCAGACGATAAGTACAACTCTTTCAGAGAGAAGGGCGGCCAATGTGACGATCTGGCTTTAAGTCGATTCGATAACAAATGACGAAATCGGACGGATTTCTCAGTATTTTGCTACACATGGACACTTTTCACATTCTCCCGTGCAACGCGGCTGCTAGTCCTCCTTTCATGCAGAATCTCAAGGTCCTAGCTCATGTCCAATGCACCAAAGCCAGCTAAAAAGTCTATAATCGATATATAAAACTTGAATTGTACTACTTCTTACTGGATATTATATCAACTTAGGAGCTTCATCTGTGTTCTACTATGGTGCTTTTAGTGTCTCCGCATACCGCAGCACGCAACATAGCTTTGCAGACGATTAGTACAACCGTTTCAGACAAAAGTGCGGCCAATGTGACGATCTGGCTCAGGTTTTTACTACATATGAACACTTTTCACATTCTCACGTACAACGCGGCTGATTGTCCTCCTTTCATGCAAAATTTTAAGTCCCTAGCTCATGTCCAAGGCACCAAAGAAGGGTAAAAAGTCAATAATCGATACCCAAAACTTGTATTGTACTACATCTTCCTGGCTATTACATCAACTTAGAATCTTCATCTGTGTTCTACTATGACGCTTTTAGTGTCTCCGCATTCCGCAGCACACGACATAGCTTTGCAGACCATAAGTACAACTGTTTCAGAGAGAAGGGCGGCCAATGTGACGATCTGGCTTTAAGTCGATTCGATAACAAATGACGAAATCGGACGGATTTCTCAGTATTTTGCTACACATGGACACTTTTCACATTCTCCCGTGCAACGCGGCTGCTAGTCCTCCTTTCATGCAAAATCTTAAGTCCCTAGTTCATGTCCAAGGCACCAAAGGAGGGTACAAAGTCAATAATCGATAAGTAAAACTTGAACTGTACTACTTCATACTGGCTATTACATCAACTTGGAAGCTTCATCTGTGTTCTACTATGGTGCTTTTAGTGTCTCCGCATACCTCAGCTCGCGACATAGCTTTGCACACGATAAGTACAACCGTTTCAGAGAGAAGAGCAGCAAATATGATGGTCTGGCTTTACGTCGATTCGATAACAAACGACGAAAACGGACGGATTTCTCAGGTTTTTACTACATATGAACATTATTCACATTCTCCCATGCAACTGGGCGGCTAGTCCTCCTTTCATGCAGAATCTTAAGGTCCTAGCTCATGTCCAAGACAGCAAAGCCAGCTAAAAAGTCTATAACCGATATATAAAACTTGAATTGTACTACTTCTTACTGGATATTATATCAACTTAGGAGCTTCATCTGTGTTCTACTATGGTGCTTTTAGTGTCTCCGCATACCGCAGCTCGCGACATAGCAATGCAGACAATAAATACAACCGTTTCAGAGAGAAGAGCGGCTAATGTGACGTTCTGGCATTATGTCGATTCGATAACAAATGACGAAAACGGTTGGATTTCTTAGGGTTTTTTTTACATATGAACACTTTTCACATTCTCCCGTGCAACTCGGCTGCTAGTCCTCCTTTCATGCAAAATCTTAAGTTCCTAGCTCATGTCCAAGGCACCAAAGAAGGGTAAAAAGTCAATAATCGATACCTAAAACTTGAATTGTACTACTTCATACTGGCTATTACAACAACTTAGAAGCTTCATCTGTGTTCTACGATGGTGCTTTTAGTGTCTCCGCATACCGCAGCACGCGACATAGCTTTGCACACGAAAAGTACAACCGTTTCAGAGAGAAGTGCGGCCAATGTGAGGATCTGGTTTTAAGTCGATTTGATAACAAATGACGAAAACTGACGGATTTATCAGGTTTTTACTACATATGAACACTTTTTACAATTCTCCCGTGCAACGCGGCTGCTTGTCTTCCTTTCATGCAGAATCTTAAGGTCCTAGCTCATGTCCAAGGCACCAAAGCCAGCTAAAGGTCAATAATCGATACCTAAAACTCGAATTGTACTACTTCTTCTGGCTATTACATCAACTTAGAAGCTTCATCTGTGTTATACTATGGTGCTTTTAGTGTCTCCGCATACCGCTGCACGCGACATAGCCTTGCAGACGATAAGTACAACCGTTTCAGAGAGAAGAGCGGCCAATGTGACGATCTGTCTTCAAGTCAATTCGATAACAAATGACGACAACGGACGGTTTTCTCAGGTTTCTACTACATATGAACACTTTTTACATTCCCCCGTGCAACGCGGCTGCGAGTTTTCCTTTCATGCAAAATCTTAAGTTCCTAGCTCAAGGCACCAAAGAAGGGTAAAGAGTCAATAATCGATACCTAAAACTTGAATTATACTACTTCATACTGGCTATTACATCAACTTAGAAGCTTCATCTGTGTTCTACTATGGTGCTTTTAGTGTCTCCGCATACCGCAGCACGCGACATAGCCTTGTAGACGATAAGTACAACCGTTTCAGAGAGAAGTGCGGCCAATGTGACGATCTGTCTTCAAGTCAATTCGATAACAAATGACTTCAACGGACGGTTTTTTCAGGTTTCTACTACATATGAACACTTTTCACATTCACCCGTGCAACGCGGCTGCTAGTCCTCCCTTCATGCAGAATCTGAAGATCCTACCTCATGTCCAAGGCACCAAAGCCAGCTAAAAAGTCAATAATCGATAGATAAAACTTGAATTATACTACTTCTTACTGGCTAGTACATCAACTTAGATGCTTCATCTGTGTTCCACTATGGTGCTTTTAGTGTCTCCGCATACCGCAGCACGCCACATAGCTTTGCAGACGATAAATGTAACCGTTTCAGACAGAAGAGCGGCCAATGTGGCGATCTGGCTTTAAGTCCATTCGATAACAACTGACGAAAACGGACGGATTTCTCAGGTTTTTACTACATATGAACACTTTTCATTTTCTCCCTTGCAACGCGGCTGCTAGTCCTCCTTTCATGCAAAATCTTAAGGTCCTAGTTCATGTCCAAGGCACCAAAGCTAGCAAAAAAGTCAATAATCGATAACTGAAACTTGAATTGTACTACATCTTACTAGCTATTACATCAACTTAGAAGCTTCGTCTGTGTTCTACTATGGTACTTTTAGTGTCTCCACATACCGCAGCACGCGACATAGCTTTGCAGACGATGAATGTAACCGTTTCAGAAAGAAGAGCGGCCAATGTGACGATCTGGCTTTAAGACGATTCGACAACAAATTACGAAAACGTACGGTTTACTCAGGTTTTTACTACATATGAACACTTTTCACATTCTCCCGTGCAACGCGGCTGCTAGTCCCCCTTTCATGCAAAATCTTAAGTTCCTAGCTCATGTCCAAGGCACCAAAGCCACCTAAAAAGTCAATAATCGATACCTAAAACTTGAATTTTACTACTTCTTACTGGCAATTACATCAACTTAGAAGCTTCATCTGTGTTCTACTATGGTGCTTTTAGTGTCTCCACATACCGCAGCAAGCGACATAGCTTTGCAGACGATAAGTACAACCGTTTCAGAGAGAAGAGCGGTCAATATGACGATCTGGCTTTAAGTCGATTCGATAGAAAATGACGAAAACGTTCGGATTTCTCAGGTTTTTACTACATATGAACACTTTTCACATTCTCCCGTGCAACGCGACTGCCAGTCCTCCCTTCATGTAGAATCTGAAGATCCTACCTCATGTCCAAGGCACCAAAGCCGGCAAAAAAGTCAATAATCGATAGATAAAACTTGAATTATACTACTTCTTACTGGCTATTACATCTACTTAGATGCTTCATCTGTGTTCCATTATGGTGCTTTTAGTGTCTCCGCATACCGCAGCACGCCACATAGCTTTGCAGACGATAAATGTAACCGTTTCAGACAGAAGAGCGGCCAATGTTGCGATCTGGCTTTAAGTCCATTCGGTAACAAATGACGAAAACGGACGGATTTCTCAGGTTTTTACTACATATGAACACTTTTCATATTCTCCCTTGCAACGCGGCTGCTAGTCCTCCTTTCATTCAAAATCCTAAGTTCCTAGCCCATGTCCAAGGCACCAGAGAAGGGTAAAAAGTCAATAATCGATACCTAAAACTTGAATTGTAGTACTTCTTACTGGCTATTACATCAACTTAGAAGCTTCATCTGTGTTCTACTGTGGTACTTTTAGTGTCTCCACATACCGCAGCACGCGACATAGCTTTGCAGACGATAAATGTAACTGTTTCAGAAAGAAGAGCGGCCAATGTGACGATCTGGCTTTAAGTCGATTCGACAACAAATTACGAAAACGTACGGTTTACTCAGGTTTTTACTACATATGAACACTTTTCACATTCTCCCGTGCAACGCGGCTGCTAGTCCCCTTTCATGCAAAATCTTAAGTTCCTAGCTCATGACCAAGGCACCAAAGCCAGCTAAAAAGTCAATAATTGATACCTAAAACTTGAATTGTACTACTTCTTACTGGCTATTACATCAACTTAGAAGCTTCGTCTGTGTTCTACTATGGTGCTTTTGGTGTCTCCACATACCGCAGCAAGCGACATAGCTTTGCAGACGATAAGTACAACCGTTTCAGAGAGAAGAGCAGCCAATATGACGATCTGGCTTTAAGTCGATTCGATAGAAACTGACGAAAACGGACGGATTTCTCAGGTTTTTACTACATATGAAAACTTTTCACATTCTCCCGTGCAACGCGGCTGCTAGTCCTCCCTTCATGCAGAATCTTAAGGTCCTAGCTCATGTCCAAGGCACCAAAGCTAACAAAAAAGTCAATAATCGATAACTGAAACTTGAATTGTACTACATCTTACTAGCTATTACATCAACTTAGAAGCTTCATCTGTATTCTACTATGGTACTTTTAGTGTCTCCACATACCGCAGCACGTGACATAGCTTTGCAGACGATAAATGTAACCGTTTCAGAAAGAAGAGCGGCCAATGTGACGATCTGGCTTTAAGTCGATTCGACAACAAATTACGAAAACCTACGGTTTACTCAGGTTTTTACTACATATGAACACTTTTCACATTCTCCCGTGCAACGCGGCTGCTAGTCCCCCTTTCATGCAAAATCTTAAGTTCCTAGCTCATGTCCAAGGCAGCAAAGCCAGCTAAAAAGTCAATAATCGATACCTAAAACTTGAATTGTACTACTTCTTACTGGCTATTACATCAACTTAGAAGCTTCATCTGTGTTCTACTATGGTGGTTTTAGTGTCTCCGCATACCGCAGCACGCGACATAGCTTTGCGAACGATAAGTACAACCGTTTCAGAGAGAAGAGCGGCGAATGTGACGATTTGGCTTTAAGCCGATTCAATAACAAATGACGATAACGGACGTATTTCTCAGGCTTTTACTACATATGAACACTTTTCACATTCTCCTGTGCAACTCGGCTGCTAGTCCTCCTTTCATGCAAAATCTTAAGTTCCTACCTCATGTCCAAGGCACCAAAGAAGGGTAAAAAGTCAATAATCGATACCTTAAACTTGTATTGTACTGATTCTTACTGGCTATTACAACAACTTAGAAGCTTTATCTGTGTTCTACTATGGTGCTTTTAGTGTCTCCGCACACCGCAGCACGCGACATAGCTTTGCAGACGATAAGTACAACCGTTTCAGAGAGAAGAGCGGCCAATGTGACGATCTGTCTTCAAGTCAATTCGATAACAAATGACTTCAACGGACGGTTTTTTCAGGTTTCTACTACATATGAACACTTTTCACATTCACCCGTGCAACGCGGCTGCTAGTCCTCCCTTCATGCAGAATCTGAAGATCCTACCTCATGTCCAAGGCACCAAAGCCAGCTAAAAAGTCAATAATCGATAGATAAAACTTGAATTATACTACTTCTTACTGGCTAGTACATCAACTTAGATGCTTCATCTGTGTTCCACTATGGTGCTTTTAGTGTCTCCGCATACCGCAGCACGCCACATAGCTTTGCAGACGATAAATGTAACCGTTTCAGACAGAAGAGCGGCCAATGTGGCGATCTGGCTTTATGTCCATTCGATAACAACTGACGAAAACGGACGGATTTCTCAGGTTTTTACTACATATGAACACTTTTCATTTTCTCCCTTGCAACGCGGCTGCTAGTCCTCCTTTCATGCAAAATCTTAAGGTCCTAGCTCATGTCCAAGGCACCAAAGCTAGCAAAAAAGTCAATAATCGATAACTGAAACTTGAATTGTACTACATCTTACTAGCTATTACATCAACTTAGAAGCTTCGTCTGTGTTCTACTATGGTACTTTTAGTGTCTCCACATACCGCAGCACGCGACATAGCTTTGCAGACGATAAATATAACCGTTTCAGAAAGAAGAGCGGCCAATGTGACGATCTGGCTTTAAGACGATTCGACAACAAATTACGAAAACGTACGGTTTACTCAGGTTTTTACTACATATGAACACTTTTCACATTCTCCCGTGCAACGCGGCTGCTAGTCCCCCTTTCATGCAAAATCTTAAGTTCCTAGCTCATGTCCAAGGCACCAAAGCCACCTAAAAAGTCAATAATCGATACCTAAAACTTGAATTTTACTACTTCTTACTGGCAATTACATCAACTTAGAAGCTTCATCTGTGTTCTACTATGGTGCTTTTAGTGTCTCCACATACCGCAGCAAGCGACATAGCTTTGCAGACGATAAGTACAACCGTTTCAGAGAGAAGAGCGGCCAATATGACGATCTGGCTTTAAGTCGATTCGATAGAAAATGACGAAAACGTTCGGATTTCTCAGGTTTATACTACATATGAACACTTTTCACATTCTCCCGTGCAACGCGACTGCCAGTCCTCCCTTCATGTAGAATCTGAAGATCCTACCTCATGTCCAAGGCACCAAAGCCGGCAAAAAAGTCAATAATCGATAGATAAAACTTGAATTATACTACTTCTTACTGGCTATTACATCTACTTAGATGCTTCATCTGTGTTCCATTATGGTGCTTTTAGTGTCTCCGCATACCGCAGCACGCCACATAGCTTTGCAGACGATAAATGTAACCGTTTCAGACAGAAGAGCGGCCAATGTTGCGATCTGGCTTTAAGTCCATTCGGTAACAAATGACGAAAACGGACGGATTTCTCAGGTTTTTACTACATATGAACACTTTTCATATTCTCCCTTGCAACGCGGCTGCTAGTCCTCCTTTCATTCAAAATCCTAAGTTCCTAGCCCATGTCCAAGGCACCAGAGAAGGGTAAAAAGTCAATAATCGATACCTAAAACTTGAATTGTAGTACTTCTTACTGGCTATTACATCAACTTAGAAGCTTCATCTGTGTTCTACTGTGGTACTTTTAGTGTCTCCACATACCGCAGCACGCGACATAGCTTTGCAGACGATAAATGTAACTGTTTCAGAAAGAAGAGCGGCCAATGTGACGATCTGGCTTTAAGTCGATTCGACAACAAATTACGAAAACGTACGGTTTACTCAGGTTTTTACTACATATGAACACTTTTCACATTCTCCCGTGCAACGCGGCTGCTAGTCCCCTTTCATGCAAAATCTTAAGTTCCTAGCTCATGACCAAGGCACCAAAGCCAGCTAAAAAGTCAATAATTGATACCTAAAACTTGAATTGTACTACTTCTTACTGGCTATTACATCAACTTAGAAGCTTCGTCTGTGTTCTACTATGGTGCTTTTGGTGTCTCCACATACCGCAGCAAGCGACATAGCTTTGCAGACGATAAGTACAACCGTTTCAGAGAGAAGAGCAGCCAATATGACGATCTGGCTTTAAGTCGATTCGATAGAAACTGACGAAAACGGACGGATTTCTCAGGTTTTTACTACATATGAAAACTTTTCACATTCTCCCGTGCAACGCGGCTGCTAGTCCTCCCTTCATGCAGAATCTTAAGGTCCTAGCTCATGTCCAAGGCACCAAAGCTAACAAAAAAGTCAATAATCGATAACTGAAACTTGAATTGTACTACATCTTACTAGCTATTACATCAACTTAGAAGCTTCATCTGTATTCTACTATGGTACTTTTAGTGTCTCCACATACCGCAGCACGTGACATAGCTTTGCAGACGATAAATGTAACCGTTTCAGAAACAAGAGCGGCCAATGTGACGATCTGGCTTTAAGTCGATTCGACAACAAATTACGAAAACCTACGGTTTACTCAGGTTTTTACTACATATGAACACTTTTCACATTCTCCCGTGCAACGCGGCTGCTAGTCCCCCTTTCATGCAAAATCTTAAGTTCCTAGCTCATGTCCAAGGCAGCAAAGCCAGCTAAAAAGTCAATAATCGATACCTAAAACTTGAATTGTACTACTTCTTACTGGCTATTACATCAACTTAGAAGCTTCATCTGTGTTCTACTATGGTGGTTTTAGTGTCTCCGCATACCGCAGCACGCGACATAGCTTTGCGAACGATAAGTACAACCGTTTCAGAGAGAAGAGCGGCGAATGTGACGATTTGGCTTTAAGCCGATTCAATAACAAATGACGAAAACGGACGTATTTCTCAGGCTTTTACTACATATGAACACTTTTCACATTCTCCTGTGCAACTCGGCTGTTAGTCCTCCTTTCATGCAAAATCTTAAGTTCCTACCTCATGTCCAAGGCACCAAAGAAGGGTAAAAAGTCAATAATCGATACCTTAAACTTGTATTGTACTGATTCTTACTGGCTATTACAACAACTTAGAAGCTTCATCTGTGTTCTACTATGGTGCTTTTAGTGTCTCCGCACACCGCAGCACGCGACATAGCTTTGCAGACGATAAGTACAACCGTTTCAGAGAGAAGAGCGGCCAATGTGACGATCTGGCTTTAAGTCGATTCGATAACAAATGACGAATACGGACGGATAACTCAGGTTTTTACTACATATGAACATTTTTCACATTCTCCCGTGCAACGCGGCTGCTAGTCCTAGTTTCATGCAAAATCTTAAGATCCTAGCTCATGTCCAAGGCACCAAAGCCAGCTAAAAAGTCAATAATCGATACCTAAAACTTGAATTGTACTACTTCTTACTGGCTATTACATCAACTTAGAAGCTTCATCTGTGTTCTACTATGGCGGTTTTAGTGTCTCCGCATACCGCAGCACGCGACATTGCTTTGCAGACGATAAGTACAACCGTTTCAGGGAGAAGAGCGGCCAATGTGACGATCTGGCTTTAAGTCGATTCGATAACAAATGACGAAAACGTTCGGATTTCTCAGGTTTTTACTACATATGAACACTTTTCACATTCTCCCGTGCAACGCGGCTGCTAGTCCTCCCTTCATGCTAAATCGGAAGATCCTACCTCATGTCCAAGGCACCAAAGCCAGCTAAAAAGTCAATAATCGATACATAAAACTTGAATTTTACTACTTCTTACTGGCTATTACATCAACTTACATGCTTCATCTGTGTTCCACTATGGTGCGTTTAGTGTATCCGCATACCGCAGCACGCCACATAGCTTTGCAGACGATAAATGTAACCGTTTCAGACAGAAGAGCGGCCAATGTGGCGATCTGGCTTTAAGTCGATTCGATAACAAATGACGAAAACGGACGGATTTCTCAGGTTCTTACTACATATGAACACTTTTCATTTTCTCCCTTGCAACGCGGCTGCTAATCCTCCTTTCATGCTGTATCTTAAGGTCCTAGCTCATGTCCAAGGCACCAAAGCTAGCAAAAAAGTCAATAATCGATAACTGAAACTTGAATTGTACTACATCTTACTAGATATTACATCAACTTAGAAGCTTCAACTGTGTTCTACTATGGTACTTTTAGTGTCTCCACATACCGCAGCACGCGACATAGCTTTGCAGACGATAAATGTAACCGTTTCAGAAAGAAGAGCAGCCAATGTGACGATCTGGCTTTAAGTCGATTCGACAACAAATTACGAAAGCCTACGGTTTACTCAGGTTTTTACTACATATGAACACTTTTCACATTCTCCCGTGCCACGCGGCTGCTAGTCCCCCTTTCATGCAAAATCTTAAGTTCCTAGCTCATGTCCAAGGCACCAAAGCCAGCTAAAAAGTCAATAATCGATACCTAGAACTTGAATTGTACTACTTCTTGCTGGCTATTACAACAACTTAGAAGCTTCATCTGTGTTCTACTATGGTGCTTTTAGTGTTTCCGCGTACCGCAGCACGCGACATAGCTTTGCAGACGATAAGTACAACCGTTTCAGAGAGAAGAGCGACCAATGTGACGATCTGGCTTTAAGTCGATTCGATAACAAATGACGAAAACGGACGGATTTCTCAGGTTTTTACTACGTATGAACACTTTTCACTTTCTCCCGTGCAGCTTGGCTGCTAGTGCTCCTTTCATGCAGAAACTTAAGGTCCTAGCTCATGTCCAAGGCACCAAAGCCAGAAAGTCAATAATCGATAGATAAAACTTGAATTATACTACTTCTTACTGGCTATTACATCAACTTAGATGCTTCATCTGTTTTCCAATATGGTGCTTTTAGTGTCTCCGCATACCGCAGCACGCGACATAGCTTTGCAGACGATAAATGTAACCGTTCCAGACAGAAGAGCGGCCAATGTGACGATCTGGCTTTAAGTCGATTCGATAACAAATGACGAATACGGACGGATAACTCAGGTTTTTACTACATATGAACATTTTTCACATTCTCCCGTGCAGCGCGGCTGCTAGTCCTCCTTTCATGCAGAATCTTTAGGTCCTAGCTCATGTCCAAGGCACCAAAGCCAGCTAAAAAGTCAGTAATCGATACCTAAAACTTGAATTGTACTACTTCTTACTGGCTATTACATCAACTTAGAAGCTTCATCTGTGTTCTACTATGGTGGTTTTAGTGTCTCCGCATACCGCAGCACGCGACATAGCTTTGCAAACGATAAGTACAACCGTTTCAGAGAGACGAGCGGCGAATGTGACGATTTGGCTTTAAGCCGATTCAATAACAAATGACGAAAACGGACGGATTTCTCAGGTTTTTACTACATATGAACACTTTTCACATTCTCCCGTGCAACTCGGCTGCTAGTCCTCCTTTCATGCAAAATCTTAAAGTCGTAGCTCATGTCGAAGGCACCAAAGCTAGCAAAAAAGTCAATAATCGATAACTGAAACTTGAATTGTACTACATCTTACTAGGTATTACATCAACTTAGAAGCTTCATCTGTGTTCTACTATGGTGCTTTTAGTGTCTCCGCATACCGCAGCACGCGACATAGCTTTGCAGACGGTAAGTACAACCGTTTCAGAGAGAAGGGCGGCCAATGTGACGATCTGGCTTTAAGTCGATTTGATAACAAGTGACGAAAACGTTCGGATTTCTCAGGTTTTTACTACATATGAAAACTTTTCACATTCTCCCATGCAACGCGGCTGCTAGTCACCCTTCATGCAGAATCTGAAGATCCTACCTCATGTAAAAGGGCACCAAATCCAGCTAAGAAGTCAATAATCGATAGATAAAACTTGTATTATACTACTTCTTACTGGCTGTTACATCAACTTAGATGCTTCATCTATGTTCCACTATGGTGATTTTAGTGTCTCCGCATACCGCAGCACGCCACATAGCTTTGCAGACGATAAATGTAACCGTTTCAGACAGAAGAGCGGCCAATGTGACGATGTGGCTTTAAGTCGATTCGAAAACAAATGACGAAAACGGACGGATTTCTAAGGTTTTTACTACATATGAACACTTTTCACATTCTCGCGTGCAACGCGGCTGCTAGTCCACCTTTCATGCAGAATCTGAAGATCCTACCTCATGTCCAAGGCACCAAAGCCAGCTAAAAGTCAATAGTCGATAGATAAAACTTGAGTTATACTGCTTCATACTGCTATTACATCAACTTAGATGCTTCATCTGTGATCCACTATGGTGCTTTTAGTGTCTCCACATACCGCAGCACGCGACATAGCTTTGCAGACGGTAGGTACATCCGTTTCAGAGAGAAGAGCGGCCAATGTGACGACCTGGCTTTAAGTCGAATCGATAACAAATGACGAATACGGAGGGATTACGCAGGTTTTTACTACATATGAACACTTTTCACATTCTCCCGTGCAACGCGGCTGCTAGTCCTCCTTTCATGCAAAATCTTAAGTTCCTAGGTCATGTCAAAGACACCAAAGAAGGGTAAAAAGTCAATAATCGAAACCTAAAACTTGAATTGTACTACTTCTTACTGGCTTATACATCAACTTACAAGCTTCATCTGTGTTCTACTATGGTGCTTTTAGTGTCTCCACATACCGCAGCACGCGACATAGCTTTGCAGACGATAAATGTAACCGTTTCAGACAGAAGAGCGGCCAATGAGACGATCTGGCTTTAAGTCGATTCGATAACAAATGACGAATACGGACGGATAACTCAGGTTTTTACTACATATGAACACTTTTCACAATCTCCCGTGCAACGCGGCTGCTAGTCCCCCTTTCATGCAAAATCTTAAGTTCCTAGCTCATGTCCAAGGCATCAAAGCCAGCTAAAAAGTCAAAGATCGATACCTAATACTTGAATTGTACTACTTCTTACTGGCTATTACATCAACTTAGAAGCTTCATCTGTGTTCTATAATGGTGCTTTTAGTGTCTCCACATACCGCAGCACGCGACATAGCTTTGCAGACGATACGTACAACCGTCCTAGAGCGAAGAGCGCCCAATGTGACGATCTGGCTTTAAGTCGATTCCATAACAAATGACGAAATCGGACGGATTTCTCAGGTTTTTACTACATATGAACACTTCTCACGTTCTCCCGTGCAACGCGGCTGCTAGTCCTCCTTTCATGCAAAATCTTAATTTCCTAGCACATGTCTAAGGCACCAAAGAAGGGTAAAAAGTCAATAATCGATACCTGAAACTTGAATTGTACTACTTCTTACTGGCTTATACATCAACTTACAAGCTTCATCTGTGTTCTACTATGGTGCTTTTTGTGTCTCCACATACCGCAGCACGCGACATAGCTTTGCAGACGATAAATGTAACCGTTTCAGACAGAAGAGCGGCCAATGTGACGATGTGGCTTTAAGTCGATTCGATAACAAATGACGAAAACGGACGGATTTCTCAGGTTTTTACTACATATGAACCATTTTCACATTCTCGCGTGCAACGCGGCTGCTAGTCCACCTTTCATGCAGAATCTGAAGATCCTACCTCATGTCCAAGGCACCAAAGCCAGCTAAAAGTCAATAGTCGATAGATAAAACTTGAGTTATACTGCTTCATACTGCTATTACATCAACTTAGATGCTTCATCTGTGATCCACTATGGTGCTTTTAGTGTCTCCACATACCGCAGCACGCGACATAGCTTTGCAGACGGTAGGTACATCCGTTTCAGAGAGAAGAGCGGCCAATGTGACGACCTGGCTTTAAGTCGAATCGATAACAAATGACGAATACGGACGGATTACGCAGGTTTTTACTACATATGAACACTTTTCACATTCTCCCGTGCAACGCGGCTGCTAGTCCTCCTTTCATGCAAAATCTTAAGTTCCTAGGTCATGTCCAAGACACCAAAGAAGGGTAAAAAGTCAATAATCGAAACCTAAAACTTGAATTGTACTACTTCTTACTGGCTTATACATCAACTTACAAGCTTCATCTGTGTTCTACCATGGTGCTTTTAGTGTCTCCACATACCGCAGCACGCGACATAGCTTTGCAGACGATAAATGTAACCGTTTCAGACAGAAGAGCGGCCAATGAGACGATCTGGCTTTAAGTCGATTCGATAACAAATGACGAATACGGACGGATAACTCAGGTTTTTACTACATATGAACACTTTTCACAATCTCCCGTGCAACGCGGCTGCTAGTCCCCCTTTCATGCAAAATCTTAAGTTCCTAGCTCATGTCCAAGGCACCAAAGCCAGCTAAAAAGTCAAAGATCGATACCTAATACTTGAATTGTACTACTTCTTACTGGCTATTACATCAACTTAGAAGCTTCATCTGTGTTCTATAATGGTGCTTTTAGTGTCTCCACATACCGCAGCACGCGACATAGCTTTGCAGACGATACGTACAACCGTCCTAGAGCGAAGAGCGCCCAATGTGACGATCTGGCTTTAAGTCGATTCCATAACAAATGACGAAAACGGACGGATTTCTCAGGTTTTTACTACATATGAACACTTCTCACGTTCTCCCGTGCAACGCGGCTGCTAGTCCTCCTTTCATGCAAAATCTTAATTTCCTAGCACATGTCTAAGGCACCAAAGAAGGGTAAAAAGTCAATAATCGATACCTGAAACTTGAATTGAACTACTTCTTACTGGCTTATACATCAACTTACAAGCTTCATCTGTGTTCTACTATGGTGCTTTTTGTGTCTCCACATACCGCAGCACGCGACATAGCTTTGCAGACGATAAATGTAACCGTTTCAGACAGAAGAGCGGCCAATGAGACGATCTGGCTTTAAGTCGATTCGATAACAAATGACGAATACGGACGGATAACTCAGGTTTTTACTACATATGAACACTTTTCACATTCTCCCGTGCAACTCGGCTGCTAGTCCCCCTTTCATGCAAAATCTTAAGTTCCTAGCTCATGTTCAAGGCACCAAAGCCAACTAAAAAGTCAATAATCGATACCTAATACTTGAATTGTACTACTTCTTACTCTCTATTACATCAACTTAGAAGCTTCATCTGTGTTCTACTATGGTGCTTTTAGTGTCTCTGCATAACGCAGCACGCGACATAACTTTGCAGACGATAAGTACAACCGTTTCAGAGAGGAGAGGGGGCAATGTGACGATCTGGCTTTAAGTCGATTCGATAACAAATGACGAAAACAGACATATTTCTCAGGTTTTTACTACATATGAACCCTTTTCACATTCTCCCGTGCAACGCGGCTGCTAGTCCTCCTTTCATGCAAAATATTAAGTTCCTAGCTCATGTCCAAGGCACCAAAGAAGGGTAAAAAGGCAACAATCGATACCTAAAATTTGAATTGTACTACTTCTTACTCGTTATTACATCAACTTATAAAGCTTCACCTGTGTTCTACTACGGTGCTTTTTGTGTCTCCGCATACCGCAGCATGCGACATAGCTTTGCAGACGATAAATGTAACCGTTTCAGACAGAAGAGCGGCCAACGTGACGATATGGCTTTAAGTCGATTTGATAACATATGACGAAAACGGACGGATTTCTCAGGTTTTTACTACATATGAACACTTTTCACATTCTCCCGTGCAAAGCGGCTGCTAGTCCTCCTATCATGCAGAATCTTATGTTCCTAGCTCATGTCCAAGGCACCAAAGAAGGGTAAAAAGTCAATAATCGATACGTAAAACTTGAATTGTACTACTTCTTACTGGCTATTACATCAACTTAGAAGCTTCATCTGTGTTCTACAATGGCGCATTTAGTGTCTCCGCATACCGCAGCACGCGACATAGCTTTGCAGACGATAAATGTAACGTTTTCAGACAGAACTGCGGCCAATGTGACGATCTGGCTTTAAGTCGATTCGATAACAAATGACGAAAACGGACAGATTTCTCAGGTTTTTACTACATATGAACACTTTTCATACTCTCCCTTTTAACGCGGCTGCTAGTCATCCTTTCATGCAAAATCTTAAGTTCCTAGCTCATGTCCAAGGCACCAAAGAAGGGTAAAAAGTCAATAATCGAAACCTAAAACTTAAATTGTACTACTTCTTACTGGCTTATACATCAACTTACAAGCTTCATCTGTGTTCTACTATGGTGCTTTTAGTGTCTCCACATACCGCAGCACGCGACATAGCTTTGCAGACGATAAATGTAACCGTTTCAGACAGAAGAGCGGCCAATGAGACGATCTGGCTTTAAGTCGATTCGATAACAAATGACGAATACGGACGGATAACTCAGGTTTTTACTACATATGAACACTTTTCACAATCTCCCGTGCAACGCGGCTGCTAGTCCTCCTTTCATGCAAAATCTTAAGTTCCTAGCTCATGTCCAAGGCACCAAAGAAGGGTAAAAAGTCAATAATCGAAACCTAAAACTTAAATTGTACTACTTCTTACTGGCTTATACATCAACTTACAAGCTTCATCTGTGTTCTACTATGGTGCTTTTAGTGTCTCCACATACCGCAGCACGCGACATAGCTTTGCAGACGATAAATGTAACCGTTTCAGACAGAAGAGCGGCCAATGAGACGATCTGGCTTTAAGTCGATTCGATAACAAATGACGAATACGGACGGATAACTCAGGTTTTTACTACATATGAACACTTTTCACAATCTCCCGTGCAACGCGGCTGCTAGTCCCCCTTTCATGCAAAATCTTAAGTTCCTAGCTCATGTCCAAGGCACCAAAGCCAGCTAAAAAGTCAAAGATCGATACCTAATACTTGAATTGTACAACTTCTTACTGGCTATTACATCAACTTAGAAGCTTCATCTGTGTTCTATAATGGTGCTTTTAGTGTCTCCACATACCGCAGCACGCGACATAGCTTTGCAGACGATACGTACAACCGTCCTAGAGCGAAGAGCGGCCAATGTGACGATCTGGTTTTAAGTCGATTCCATAACAAATGACGAAAACGGACGGATTTCTCAGGTTATTACTACATATGAACACTTTTCACGTTCTCCCGTGCAACTCGGCTGCTAGTCCTCCTTTCATGCAAAATCTTAATTTCCTAGCACATGTCTAAGGCACCAATGAAGGGTAAAAAGTCAATTATCGATACCTGAAACTTGAATTGTACTACTTCTTACTGGCTTATACATCAACTTACAAGCTTCATCTGTGTTCTACTATGGTGCTTTTTGTGTCTCCACATACCGCAGCACGCGACATAGCTTTGCAGACGATAAATGTAACCGTTTCAGACAGAAGAGCGGCCAATGAGACGATCTGGCTTTAAGTCGATTCGATAACAAATGACGAATACGGACGGATAACTCAGGTTTTTACTACATATGAACACTTTTCACATTCTCCCGTGCAACGCGGCTGCTAGTCCCCCTTTCATGCAAAATCTTAAGTTCCTAGCTCATGTTCAAGGCACCAAAGCCAACTAAAAAGTCAATAATCGATACCTAATACTTGAATTGTACTACTTCTTACTCTCTATTACATCAACTTAGAAGCTTCATCTGTGTTCTACTATGGTGCTTTTAGTGTCTCTGCATAACGCAGCACGCGACATAACTTTGCAGACGATAAGTACAACCCTTTCAGAGAGGAGAGGGGGCAATGTGACGATCTGGCTTTAAGTCGATTCGATAACAAATGACGAAAACAGACATACTTCTCAGGTTTTTACAACATATGAACACTTTCCACATTCTCCCGTGCAACGCGGCTGCTAGTCCTCCTTTCATGCAAAATATTAAGTTCCTAGCTCATGTCCAAGGCACCAAAGAAGGGTAAAAAGGCAACAATCGATACCTAAAATTTGAATTGTACTACTTCTTACTAGTTATTACATCAACTTATAAAGCTTCACCTGTGTTCTACTACGGTGCTTTTTGTGTCTCCGCATACCGCAGCATGCGACATAGCTTTGCAGACGATAAATGTAACCGTTTCAGACAGAAGAGCGGCCAACGTGACGATATGGCTTTAAGTCGATTTGATAACATATGACGAAAACGGACGGATTTCTCAGGTTTTTACTACATATGAAAACTTTTCACATTCTCCCGTGCAAAGCGGCTGCTAGTCCTCCTATCATGCAGAATCTTATGTTCCTAGCTCATGTCCAAGGCACCAAAGAAGGGTAAAAAGTCAATAATCGATACGTAAAACTTGAATTGTACTACTTCTTACTGGCTATTACATCAACTTAGAAGCTTCATCTGTGTTCTACAATGGTGCATTTAGTGTCTCCGCATACCGCAGCACGCGACATAGCTTTGCAGACGATAAATGTAACGTTTTCAGACAGAACTGCGGCCAATGTGACGATCTGGCTTTATGTCGATTCGATAACAAATGACGAAAACGGACAGATTTCTCAGGTTTTTACTACATATGAACACTTTTCATACTCTCCCTTTTAACGCGGCTGCTAGTCCTCCTTTCATGCAAAATCTTAAGTTCCTAGCTCATGTCCAAGGCACCAAAGAAGGGTAAAAAGTCAATAATCGAAACCTAAGACTTAAATTGTACTACTTCTTACTGGCTTATACATCAACTTACAAGCTTCATCTGTGTTCTACTATGGTGCTTTTAGTGTCTCCACATACCGCAGCACGCGACATAGCTTTGCAGACGATAAATGTAACCGTTTCAGACAGAAGAGCGGCCAATGAGACGATCTGGCTTTAAGTCGATTCGATAACAAATGACGAATACGGACGGATAACTCAGGTTTTTACTACATATGAACACTTTTCACAATCTCCCGTGCAACGCGGCTGCTAGTCCCCCTTTCATGCAAAATCTTAAGTTCCTAGCTCATGTCCAAGGCACCAAAGCCAGCTAAAAAGTCAAAGATCGATACCTAATACTTGAATTGTACTACTTCTTACTGGCTATTACATCAACTTAGAAGCTTCATCTGTGTTCTATAATGGTGCTTTTAGTGTCTCCACATACCTCAGCACGCGACATAGCTTTGCAGACGATACGTACAACCGTCCTAGAGCGAAGAGCGGCCAATGTGACGATCTGGCTTTAAGTCGATTCCATAACAAATGACGAAAACGGACGGATTTCTCAGGTTATTACTACATATGAACACTTTTCACGTTCTCCCGTGCAACTCGGCTGCTAGTCCTCCTTTCATGCAAAATCTTAATTTCCTAGCACATGTCTAAGGCACCAAAGAAGGGTAAAAAGTCAATAATCGATACCTGAAACTTGAATTGTACTACTTCTTACTGGCTTATACATCAACTTACAAGCTTCATCTGTGTTCTACTATGGTGCTTTTTGTGTCTCCACATACCGCAGCACGCGACATAGCTTTGCAGACGATAAATGTAACCGTTTCAGACAGAAGAGCGGCCAATGAGACGATCTGGCTTTAAGTCGATTCGATAACAAATGACGAATACGGACGGATAACTCAGGTTTTTACTACATATGAACACTTTTCACATTCTCCCGTGCAACGCGGCTGCTAGTCCCCCTTTCATGCAAAATCTTAAGTTCCTAGCTCATGTTCAAGGCACCAAAGCCAACTAAAAAGTCAATAATCGATACCTAATACTTGAATTGTACTACTTCTTACTCTCTATTACATCAACTTAGAAGCTTCATCTGTGTTCTACTATGGTGCTTTTAGTGTCTCTGCATAACGCAGCACGCGACATAACTTTGCAGACGATAAGTACAACCGTTTCAGAGAGGAGAGGGGGCAATGTGACGATCTGGCTTTAAGTCGATTCGATAACAAATGACGAAAACAGACATATTTCTCAGGTTTTTACTACATATGAAGCTTCATCTGTGTTCTACTATGGTGGTTTTAGTGTCTCCACATACCGCAGCACGCGACATAGCTTTGCAAACGATAAGTACAACCGTTTCAGAGAGAAGAGCGGCGAATGTGACGATTTGGCTTTAAGCCGATTCAATAACAAATGACGAAAACGGACGGATTTCTCAGGTTTTTACAATGTATGAAAACTTTTCACTTTCTCCCGTGCAACTCGGCTGCTAGTCCTCCTTTCATGCAGAATCTTAAGGTCCTAGCTCATGTCCAAGGCACCAAAGCCAGCTAAAAAGTCAAAAATCGATACCTAAAACTTGAATTGTGCTACTTATTACTGGCACCAAAGCCAGCTAAAAAGTCAATAATCGATACCTAAAACTTGTGTTATACTACTTATTACTGGCTATTACATCAGCTTAGAAGCTTCATCTGTGTTCTACTATGGTGGTTTTAGTGTCTCCACATACCGCAGCACGCGACATAGCTTTGCAAACGATAAGTACAACCGTTTCAGAGAGAAGAGCGGCCAATGTGACGATCTGGCTTAAAGTCGATTCGATAACAAATTACGAAAACGGACGGATTTCTCAGGTTTTCACTACGTATGAACACTTTTCACTTTCTCCCGTGCAACTTGGCTGCTAGTGCTCCTTTCATGCAGAAACTTAAGGTACTAGCTCATGTCCAAGGCACCAAATCCAGAAAGTCAATAATCCGTAGATAAAACTTGAATTATACTACTTCTTACTGGCTATTACATCAACTTAGATGCTTCATCTGTTTTCCACTATGGTGCTTGTAGTGTCTCCGCATACCGCAGCACGCGACATAGCTTTGCAGACGATAAATGTAACCGTTTCAGACAGAAGAGCGGCCAATGAGACGATCTGGCTTTAAGTCGATTCGATAACAAATGACGAATACGGACGGATAACTCAGGTTTTTACTACATATGAACACTTTTCACAATCTCCCGTGCAACGCGGCTGCTAGTCCCCCTTTCATGCAAAATCTTAAGTTCCTAGCTCATGTCCAAGGCACCAAAGCCTGCTAAAAAGTCAAAGATCGATACCTAATACTTGAATTGTACTACTTCTTACTGGCTATTACATCAACTTAGAAGCTTCATCTGTGTTCTATAATGGTGCTTTTAGTGTCTCCACATACCGCAGCACGCGACATAGCTTTGCAGACGATACGTACAACCGTCCTAGAGCGAAGAGCGGCCAATGTGACGATCTGGCTTTAAGTCGATTCCATAACAAATGACGAAAACGGACGGATTTCTCAGGTTATTACTACATATGAACACTTTTCACGTTCTCCCGTGCAACTCGGCTGCTAGTCCTCCTTTCATGCAAAATCTTAATTTCCTAGCACATGTCTAAGGCACCAAAGAAGGGTAAAAAGTCAATAATCGATACCTGAAACTTGAATTGTACTACTTCTTACTGGCTTATACATCAACTTACAAGCTTCATCTGTGTTCTACTATGGTGCTTTTTGTGTCTCCACATACCGCAGCACGCGACATAGCTTTGCAGACGATAAATGTAACCGTTTCAGACAGAAGAGCGGCCAATGAGACGATCTGGCTTTAAGTCGATTCGATAACAAATGACGAATACGGACGGATAACTCAGGTTTTTACTACATATGAACACTTTTCACATTCTCCCGTGCAAAGCGGCTGCTAGTCCTCCTATCATGCAGAATATTAAGTTCCTAGCTCATGTCCAAGGCAGCAAAAAAGGGTAAAAAGGCAACAATCGATACCTAAAATTTGAATTGTACTACTTCTTACTAGTTATTACATCAACTTGTTAAGCTTCACCTGTGTTCTACTACGGTGCTTTTTGTGTCTCCGCATACCGCAGCATGCGACATAGCTTTGCAGACGATAAATGTAACCGTTTCAGACAGAAGAGCGGCCAACGTGACGATATGGCTTTAAGTCGATTTGATAACATATGACGAAAACGGACGGATTTCTCAGGTTTTTACTACATATGAACACTTTTCACATTCTCCCGTGCAAAGCGGCTGCTAGTCCTCCTATCATGCAGAATCTTATGTTCCTAGCTCATGTCCAAGGCACCAAAGAAGGGTAAAAAGTCAATAATCGATACGTAAAACTTGAATTGTACTACTTCTTACTGGCTATTACATCAACTTAGAAGCTTCATCTGTGTTCTACAATGGTGCATTTAGTGTCTCCGCATACCGCAGCACGCGACATAGCTTTGCAGACGATAAATGTAACGTTTTCAGACAGAACTGCGGCCAATGTGACGATCTGGCTTTAAGTCGATTCGATAACAAATGACGAAAACGGACAGATTTCTCAGGTTTTTACTACATATGAACACTTTTCATACTCTCCCTTTTAACGCGGCTGCTAGTCCTCCTTTCATGAAAAATCTTAAGTTCCTAGCTCATGTCCAAGGCACCAAAGAAGGGTAAAATGTCAATAATCGATACGTAAAACTTGAATTGTACTACTTCTTACTGGCTATTACATCACCTTAGAAGTTTCATCTGTGTTCAACTATGGTGCATTTAGTGTCTCCGCATACCGCAGCACGCGACATAGTTTGCAGGCGATAAGTACAACCGTTTCAGGGAGAAGAGCGGCCAATGTGACTAACTGGCTTTAAGTCGATTCGAATACAAATGACGAACCCGGACGGGTTTCTCAGGTTTTTACTACATATGAACACTTCTCACATTCTCCCGTGCATCGCGTCTGCTAGTCCTCCTTTCATGCAAAATCTTAAGGTCCTAGGTGATGTCCAAGCCACCAAAGTTGGCTAAATAGTGAATAATCGACAACTAAAATATGAATTGTACTACTTCTTACTGGCTATTACTTCAACTTAGAAGCTTCTTCTGAGTTCTACTATGGTGCTTTTAGTCTCTCCGCATACCGCAGCACGCGACATAACTTTGCAGACGATAAATGTAACCGTTTCAGAGAGAAGAGCGGCCAATGTGACGATCTGGCTTTAAATCGATTCGATAACAAATGACGAAAACGGACTGTTTTCTCAGGTTTTTACTACATATGAACACTTTTCACATTCTCCCGTACAACGCGGCTGCTAATCCTCCTTTCATGCAAAATCTTAAGGTCCTAGGTCATGTCTAAGCCACCACAGCCGGCTAAAAGTGAATAATCGACAGCTAAAACTTGAATTGTACTACTTCTTACTGGCTATTACTTCAACTTAGAAGCTACTTCTGTGTTCTACTATGGTGCTTTTATTCTCTCCGCATACCGCAGCACGCGACATAGCTTTGCAGATTATAAATGTAAACGATTCAGAGAGAAGAGCGGCCAATGTGACGATCTGGCTTTGAGTCGATTTGATAACAAATGACGAAAACGGACTGATTTCTCAGGTTTTTACTACATATGAACACTTTTCACATTCTCCCGTACAACGCGGCTACTAGTCCTCCTTTCATGCAAAATGTTAAGGTCCTAGCTCATGTCCAAGGCACCAAAGCCAGCTAAGAAGTCAATAATTGATAACTAAAACTTGAATTGTACTACTTCTTACTGGCTATTACATCAACTTAGAAGCTTCATCTGTCTTCTACTATGGTGCTTTTAGTGTTTCCGCATACCGCAGCACACGACATAGCTTTGCAGACGATAAATGTAACCGTTTCAAACAGAAGAGCGCCCAATGTGACGATCTGGCTTTAAGTCGATTTGATAACAAATGACGAAAACGGACGGATTTCTAAGGTTCTTACTACATATGAACACTTTTCACATTCTCCCGTGCAACGCAGCTGCTAGTCGTCCTTCCATGCTAAATCATAAGTTCCTAGCGCATGTCCAAGGCACCAAAAAAGGGTAAAAAGTCAATAATCGGTACCTAAAACTTGAATTGTACTACTACTTACTGGCTATTACATCAACTTAGAAGCTTCATCTCTGATCAACTATGGTGCTTTTAATGTCTCCGCATACCGCAGCACGCGATATAGCTTTGCAGACGATAATTTACAACCATTTCATAGAGAAGAGCGGCCAATGTGACGATCTGCCTTTAACTCGATTGGATAAGAAATGACGAAAACGGACGGAATTCTCACGTTTATACTACATATGAACCCTTTTCACATTCTCTCGTGCAACGCGGCTGCTACTCCTCCTTTCATGCAAAATCTTATGGTTCCACCTCTTGTCCAAGGCACCAAAGCCGGCTAAAAATCAATAATCGATAACCAAAACTTGAATTGTACTGCTTCTTACTGGCTATTGTTTCAACTTATAAGCTTCTTCTGTGTTCTACTATGGCGCTTTTAGTGTCTCCGCATACCGCAGCACGCGACATAGCTTTGCAGACGATAAATATAACCGTCTCACAGAGAAATGCGGAAAATGTGACGATATGGCTTTAAGTCGATTCGATAACAAATGACGAAAACGGACGGATTTCTCAGGTTTTTACTACATATGAACACTTTTCACATTCTCCCGTGCAACGCGGCTGCTAGTCCTCCTTTCATGCAAAATCTTAAGGTCCTAGGTCACGTCCAAGCCACCAAAGCCGGCTAAAAAGTGAACAATCGACAACTAAAACTTGAATTGTACTACTTCTTACTGGCTATTACTTCAACTTAGAAGCTTCTTCTGTGTTCTACTATGGTGATTTTAGTGTTTAAGCATACCGCAGCATGCGACATAGCTTTGCAGACGATAAATATAACCGTCTCACAGAGAAATGCGGAAAATGTGACGATCTGGCTTTAAGTCGATTCGATAACAAATGACGAAAACGGACGGATTTCTCAGGTTTTTACTACATATGAACACTTTTCACATTCTCCCGTACAACGCGGCTGCTAATCCTCCTTTCATGCAAAATCTTAAGGTCCTAGGTCATGTCCAAGCCACCACAGCCGGCTAAAAGTGAATAATCGACAGCTAAAACTTGAATTGTACTACTTCTTACTGGCTATTACTTCAACTTAGAAGCTACTTCTGTTTTCTACTATGGTGCTTTTATTCTCTCCGCATACCGCAGCACGCGACATAGCTTTGCAGATTATAAATGTAAACGATTCAGAGAGAAGAGCGGCCAATGTGACGATCTGGCTTTGAGTCGATTTGATAACAAATGACGAAAACGGACTGATTTCTCAGGTTTTTACTACATATGAACACTTTTCACATTCTCCCGTACAACGCGGCTACTAGTCCTCCTTTCATGCAAAATGTTAAGGTCCTAGCTCATGTCCAAGGCACCAAAGCCAGCTAAGAAGTCAATAATTGATAACTAAAACTTGAATTGTACTACTTCTTACTGGCTATTACATCAACTTAGAAGCTTCATCTGTCTTCTACTATGGTGCTTTTAGTGTTTCCGCATACCGCAGCACGCGACATAGCTTTGCAGACGATAAATGTAACCGTTTCAAACAGAAGAGCGCCCAATGTGACGATCTGGCTTTAAGTCGATTTGATAACAAATGACGAAAACGGACGGATTTCTAAGGTTCTTACTACATATGAACACTTTTCACATTCTCCCGTGCAACGCAGCTGCTAGTCCTCCTTCCATGCTAAATCATAAGTTCCTAGCGCATGTCCAAGGCACCAAAAAAGGGTAAAAAGTCAATAATCGGTACCTAAAACTTGAATTGTACTACTACTTACTGGCTATTACATCAACTTAGAAGCTTCATCTCTGATCAACTATGGTGCTTTTAATGTCTCCGCATACCGCAGCACGCGATATAGCTTTGCAGACGATAATTTACAACCATTTCATAGAGAAAAGCGGCCAATGTGACGATCTGCCTTTAACTCGATTGGATAAGAAATGACGAAAACGGACGGAATTCTCACGTTTATACTACATATGAACCCTTTTCACATTCTCTCGTGCAACGCGGCTGCTACTCCTCCTTTCATGCAAAATCTTATGGTTCCACCTCTTGTCCAAGGCACCAAAGCCGGCTAAAAATCAATAATCGATAACCAAAACTTGAATTGTAATGCTTCTTACTGGCTATTGTTTCAACTTATAAGCTTCTTCTGTGTTCTACTATGGTGCTTTTAGTGTCTCCGCATACCGCAGCACGCGACATAGCTTTGCAGACGATAAATATAACCGTCTCACAGAGAAATGCGGAAAATGTGACGATCTGGCTTTAAGTCGATTCGATAACAAATGACGAAAACGGACGGATTTCTTAGGTTTTTACTACATATGAACACTTTTCACATTCTCCCGTGCAACGCGGCTGCTAGTCCTTCTTTCATGCAATATGTTAAGGTCCTAGCTCATGTCCAAGGCACCAAAAAAGGGTAAAAAGTCAATAATCGATACCTAAAACTTGAATTGTACTACTTCTTACTGGCTATTACTTCAACTTAGAAGCTTCTTCTGTGTTCTACTATGGTGATTTTAGTGTTTCCGCATACCGCAGCACGCGACATGGCTTTGCTGACGAAAAATGTAACCGATTCAGAGAGAAGAGCGGCCAATGTGACGATCTGGCTTGAAGCCGATTCGATAACAAATGACGAAAACGGACGGATTTCTCAGGTTTTTACTGCATATGAACACTTTTCACATTCTCCCGTGCAACGCGGCTGCTAGTCCTCCTTTCATGCAAAATCTTAAGGTCCTAGGTCATGTCCAAGCCACCATAGTCGGCTAAAAAGTGAATAATTGATAACTAAAATATGAATTGTACTACTTCTTACTGGCTATTACTTCAACTTAGAACCTTCTTCTGTGTTCTACTATGGTGCTTTTAGTCTCTCCGCATACCGCAGTACGCGACATAGCTTTGCAGACGATAAATGTAACAGTTTCAGAGAAAAGAGCGGCCAATGTGACGATCTGGCTTTAAGTCGATTCGATAACAAATGACGAAAACGGACGGATTTCTCAGGTTTTTACTACATATGAACACTTTTCACATTCTCCCGTACTACGCGGCTGCTAGTCCTCCTTTCATGCAAAATGTTAAGGTCCTAGCTCATGTCCAAGGCACCAAAGCCAGCTAAAAAGTCAATAATTGATAACTAAAACTTGAATCGTACTACTTCTTACTGGCTATTACATAAACTTAGAAGCTTCATCTGTCTTCCACTATGGTGCTTTTAGTGTCTCCGCATACCGCAGCACGCGACATAGCTTTGCAGACGATAAATGTAACCGTTTCAGACAGAAGAGCGCCCAATGTGACGATCTGGCTTTAAGTCGATTTGATAACAAATGACGAAAACGGACGGAATTCTAAGGTTCTTACTACATATGAACACTTTTCACATTCTCCCGTGCAACGCGGCTGCTAGTCCTCTTTTCATGCAAAATCGTAAGGTCCTAGGTCATGTCCAAGCCACCAAAGTCGGCTAAAAAGTGAATAATCGACAACTAAAACTTGAATTGTACTAGTTCTTACTGGCTATTACATCAACTTAGAAGCTTCTTCTGTGTTCTACTATGGTGATTTTAGTGTTTCCGCATACCGCAGCACGGACATAGCTTTGCAGACGATAAATGTAACCGTTTCAGAGAGAAGAGCGGTTAATCTGACGATCTGGCTTTAAGCCGTTTCGATAACAAATGACGAAAACGGACGGATTTCTCAGGTGTTTACTACATATGAACACTTTTCACATTCTCCCGTGGAACGCAGCTGCTAGTCCTCCTTCCATGCAAAATCTTAAGTTCCTAGCTCATGTCCAAGGCACCAAAAAAGTGTAAAAAGTCAATAATCGACACCTAAAACTTGAATTGTACTACTTCTTACTTCCTATTACATCAACTTAGAAGTTTCATCTATGTTCTACTATGGAGCGTTTAGTGTCTCCGGATACCGCAGCACGCGACATAGCTTTGCAGACGATAAGTACAACCGTCTCAGAGAGAAAAGCGGTCAATGTGACGATCTGGCTTTAAGCCGATTCGATAACAAATGACGAAAACGGACGGATTTCTCAGGTGTTTACTACATATGAACACTTTTCACATTCTCCCGTGGAACGCAGCTGCTAGTCCTCCTTCCATGCAAAATCTTAAGTTCCTAGCTTATGTCCAAGGCACCAAAAAAGGGTAAAAAGTCAATAATCGATACCTAAAACTTGAATTGTACTACTTCTTACTGGCTATTACATCAACTTAGAAGTTTCATCTGTGTTCTACTATGGAGCTTTTAATGTCTCCGGATACCGCAGCACGCGACATAGCTTTGCAGACGATAAGTACAACCGTCTCAGAGAGAAAAGCGGCCAATGTGACGATCTGGCTTTAAGTCGATTCGATAACAAATGACGAAAACCGACGGATTTCTCAGGTGTTTACTACATATGAACACTTTTCACATAATCGCGTGCAACGCAGCTGCTAGTCCTCCTTCCATGCAATATCTTAAGTTCCTAGCTCATGTCCAAGGCACCAAAAAAGGGTAAAAAGTCAATAATCGATACCTAAAACTTGAATTGTACTACTTCTTACTGGCTATTACTTCAACTTAGAAGCTTCATCTGTCTTCTACTATGGTGCTTTTAGTGTCTCCGCATACCGCAGCACGCGACATAGCTTTGCAGACGATAAATGTAACCGTTTCAGACAGAAGAGCGCCCAATGTGACGATCTGGCTTTAAGTCGATTTGATAACAAATGACGAAAACGGACGGAATTCTAAGGTTCTTACTACTTATGAACACTTTTCACATTCTCCCGTGCAACGCGGCTGCTAGTCCTCTTTTCATGCAAAATCGTAAGGTCCTAGGTCATGTCCAAGCCACCAAAGTCGGCTAAAAAGTGAATAATCGACAACTAAAACTTGAATTGTACTACTTCTTACTGGCTATTTTATCAACTTAGAAGTTTCATCTGTGTTCTACTATGGTGCTTTTAGTGTCTCCGCATACCGCAGCACGCGACATAGTTTTGCAGACGATAAATGTAACCGTTTCAGACAGACGTGCGGCCAATGTGACGAATTGGCTTTAGATCGATTCGATAACAAATGACGAAAACGTACGGATTTCTCAGGTTTTTACTACATATGAATACTTTTAAGATTCTCCCTTGCAACTCGGCTGCTAGTCCTATTTTCATGCAGAATCTTAAAGTCCTAGCTCATGTCCAACTCACCAAAGCAAGCTAAATAGTCAATAATCGATACCTAAAACTTGAATTGTACTACTTCTTACTGGCTATTACTTCAACTCATAAGCTTCTTCTGTGTTCCACTATGGTGCTTATAGTGTCTTCGCATACCGCAGCACGCGACATAGCTTTGCAGACGATAAATGTAACCGTCTCAGAGAGAAAAGCGGCCAATGTGATGATCTGGCTTTAAGTCGATTCGGTAACAAATGACTAAAACAGACGGATTTCTCAGGTTTTTACTACATATGAACTCTTTTCACATTCTCCAGTACAACGCTATTGTTAGTCCTCTTTTCATGCAAAATCGTAAGGTCCTAGGTCATGTCCAAGCCACCAAAGCCGGCTAAAAAGTGAATAATCGACAACTGAAACTTGAATTGTACTACGTCTTACTGGCTATTACTTCAACTTAGAATCTTATCCTGTGTTCTACTATGGTGCTTTTAGTCTCTCCGCAGACCGCAGCAGGCGAAATAGCTTTGCAGACGATAAATGTAACTGTTTCAGAGAGAAGAGCGGCCAATGTGACATCTGGCTTTAAGTCGATTCGATGACAAATGACGATACCGGACGTCAATCTCAGGTTTTTACTACATATGAACACTTTTCACATTCTCCCGTGCAACGCGGCTGCTAGTCCTCCTTTCATGCAAAATCTTAAGGTCCTAGGTCATGTCCAAGCCACCAAAGGCGGCTAAAATGTGAATAATCGACAACTAAAAGTAGAATTGTACTACTTCTTCTTGGCTATTACTTCAACTTAGAAGCTTATTCTGTGTTCTACTCTGGTGCTTATTGTGTCTTCGCATACCGCAGCACGCGACATAGCTTTGCAGACGATAAATGTAACCGTCTTAGAGAGAAAAGCGGCCAATGTGATGATCTGGCTTTAAGTCGATTCGATAACAAATGATGAAAACAGACGGATTTCTCAGGTTTTTACTACATATGAACTCTTTTCACATTCTCCAGTACAACGCTATTGTTAGTCCTCTTTTCATGCAAAATCGTAAGGTCCTAGGTCATGTCCAAGCCACCAAAGTCGGCTAAAAAGTGAATAATCGACAACTAAAACTTGAATTGTACTACTTCTTACTGGCTATTACTTCAACTTAGAAGCTTCCTCTGTGTTCTACTATGGTGCTTATAGTGTCTTCGCATACCGCAGCACGCGACATAGCCTTGCAGATGATAAATGTAACCGTTTCAGACAGAAGTGCGGCCAATGTGACGATCTGGCTTTAAGTCGTTTCGATATCAAATGACGAAAACGGACGGATTTCTCGGGTGTTTACTACATATGAACACTTTTTACACTCTCCCGTACAACGCGGCTGCTAGTCCTCCTTTCATGCAAAATGTTAAGGTCCTAGCTCATGTCCAAGGCACCAAAACCAGCTGAAAAGTCAATAATTGATAACTAAAACTTGAATTGTACTACTTCTTACTGGCTATTACATCAACTTAGAAGCTTCATCTGTCTTCTACTATGGAGCTTTTAGTGTCTCCGCATACCGCAGCACGCGACATAGCTTTGCAGACGATAAATGTAACCGTTTCAGACAGAAGAGCTTCCAATGTGACGATCTGGCTTTAAGTCGATTTGATAACAAAAGACGAAAACGGACGGATTTCTAAGGTTCTTACTACATATGAACACTTTTCACATTCTCCCGTGCAACGCGGCTGCTAGTCCTCATTTCATGCAAAATCTTAAGGTCCTAGGTCATGTCCAAGCCACCAAAGCCGGCTAAAAAGTGAATAATCGACAACTGAAACTTTAATTGTACTACTTCTTACTGGCTATTACTTCAACTTAGAAGCTTATTCTGTGTTCTACTATGGTGCTTTTAGTCTCTCCGCAGACCGCAGCACGCGAAATAGCTTTGCAGACGATAAATATAACTGTTTCAGAGAGAAGAGCGGCCAATGTGACAATCTGGCTTTAAGTCGATTCGATGACAAATGACGATACCGGACGGCTTTCTCAGGTTTTTACTACATATGAACACTTTTCACATTCTCCCGTGCAACGCGGCTGCTAGTCCTCCTTTCATGCAAAATCTTAAGGTCCAAGGTCATGTCCAAGCCACCAAAGGCGGCTAAAATGTGAATAATCGACAACTAAAAGTAGAATTGTACTACTTCTTACTGGCTATTACTTCAACTTAGAAGCTTCTTTTGTGATCTACTATGGTGCTTATAGTGTCTTCGCATACCGCAGCACGCGACATAGCTTTGCAGACGATAAATGTAACCGTTTCAGACAGAAGAGCTTCCAATGTGACGATCTGGCTTTAAGTCGATTTGATAACAAAAGACGAAAACGGACGGATTTCTGAGGTTCTTACTACATATGAACACTTTTCACATTCTCCCGTGCAACGCGGCTGCTAGTCCTCATTTCATGCAAAATCTTAAGGTCCTAGGTCATGTCCAAGCCACCAAAACCGGCTATATAGTGAATAATCGACAACTGAAACTTGAATTGTACTACTTCTTACTGGCTATTACTTCAACTTAGAAGCTTATTATGTGTTCTACTATGGTGCTTTTAGTCTCTCCGCAGACCGCAGCACGCGAAATAGCTTTGCAGACGATAAATGTAACTGTTTCAGAGAGAAGAGCGGCCAATGTGACATTCTGGCTTTAAGTCGATTCGATGACAAATGACGATACCGGACGGCTTTCTCAGGTTTTTACTACATATGAACACTTGTCACATTCTCCCGTGCATCGCGGGTGCTAGTCCTCCTTTCATGCAAAATCTTAAGGTCCTAGGTCATGTCCAAGCCACCAAAGGCGGCTAAAATGTGAATAATCGACAACTAAAAGTAGAATTGTACTACTTCTTACTGGCTATTACTTCAACTTAGAAACTTCTTCTGTGTTCTACTATGGTGCTTATAGTGTCTTCGCATACCGCAGCACGCGACATAGCTTTGCAGACGATAAATGTAACCGTCTCAGAGAGAAAAGCGGCCAACGTGATGATCTGGCTTTAAGTCGATTCGATAACAAATGACGAAAACAGACGGATTTCTCAGGTTTTTACTACATATGAACTCTTTTCACATTCTCCAGTGCAACGCTATTGTTAGTCCTCTTTTCATGCAAAATCGTAAGGTCCTAGGTCATGTCCAAGCCACCAAAGTCGGCTAAAAAGTGAATAATCGACAACTAAAACTTGAATTGTACTACTTCTTACTGGCTATTACTTCAACTTAGAAGCTTCTTCTGTGTTCTGCTATTGTGCTTTTAGTGTCTTCGCATACCGCAGCACGCGACATATCTTTGCAGACGATAAATGTAACCGTCTTAGAGAGAAAAGCGGCCAATGTGATGATCTGGCTTTAAGTCGATTTGATAACAAAAGACGAAAACGGACGGATTTCTAAGGTTCTTACTACATATGAACACTTTTCACATTCTCCCGTGCAACGCGGCTGCTAGTCCTCATTTCATGCAAAATCTTAAGGTCCTAGGTCATGTCCAAGCCACCAAAGCCGGCTAAAAAATGAATAATCGACAACTGAAACTTGAATTGTACTACTTCTTACTGGCTATTACTTCAATTTAGAAGCTTATTCAGTGTTCTACTATGGTGCTTTTAGTCTCTCCGCAGACCGCAGCACGCGAAATAGCTTTGCAGACGATAAATGTAACTGTTTCAGAGAGAAGAGCGGCCAATGTGACAATCTGGCTTTAAGTCGATTCGATGACAAATGACGATACCGGACGGCTTTCTCAGGTTTTTACTACATATGAACACTTTTCACATTCTCCCGTGCAACGCGGCTGCTAGTCCTCATTTCATGCAAAATCTTAAGGTCCTAGGTCATGTCCAAGCCACCAAAGCCGGCTAAAAAGTGAATAATCGACAACTGAAACTTGAATTGTACTACTTCTTACTGGCTATTACTTCAACTTAGAAGCTTCTTCTGTGTTCTACTATGGTGCTTATAGTGTCTTTGCATACCGCAGCACGCGACATAGCTTTGCAGACGATAAATGTAACCGTCTCAGAGAGAAAAGCGGCCAATGTGATGATCTGGCTTTAAGTCGATTCGGTAACAAATGACGAAAACGGATGGATTTCTCAGGTTTTCACTACATATGAACACTTTTCACATTCTCCCGTACAACGCGGCTGCTAGTCCTCCTTTCATGCAAAATGTTAAGGTCCCAGCTCATGTCCAAGGCACCAAAACCAGCTAAAAAGTCAATAGTTGATAACTAAAACTTGAATTGTACTACTTCTTACTGGCTATTACATCAACTTAGAAGCTTCATCTGTCTTCTACTATGGTGCTTTTAGTGTCTCCGTATACCGCAGCACGCGACATAGCTTTGCAGACGATGAATGTAACCGTTTCAGACAGACGTGCGCCCAATGTGACGAATTGGCTTTAGGTCGTTTCGATAACAATTGACGAAAACGGACGGATTTCTCAGGTTTTTACTACATATGAATACTTTTCACATTCTCCCGTGCAACGCGGCTGCTAGTCCTCCTTTCATGCAGAATCTTAAGGTCCTAGCTCATGTCCAAGGCACCAAAGCAAGCTAAATAGCCAATAATCGATACCTAAAACTTGAATTGTACTACTTCTTACTGGCTATTACTTCAACTTAGAAGCTTCTTCTGTGTTCTACTATGGTGCTTATAGTGTCTTCGCATACCGCAGCACGCGACATAGCTTTGCAGACGATAAATGTAACCGTCTCAGAGAGAAAAGCGGCCAATGTGATGATCTGGCTTTAAGTCGATTCGGTAACAAATGACGAAAACGGACGGATTTCTCAGGTTTTTACTACATATGAACTCTTTTCACATTCTCCCGTACAACGCGGCTGCTAGTCCTCTTTTCATGCAAAATCGTAAGGTCCTAGGTCATGTCCAAGCCACCAAAGTCGGCTAAAAAGTGAATAATCGACAACTAAAACTTGAATTGTACTACTTCTTACTGGCTATTACTTCAACTTAGAAGCTTCTTCTGTGTTATACTTTGTGCTTTTAGTGTCTGCGCATACCGCAGCACGCGACATAGCTTTGCAGACGATAAATGTAACCGTTTCAGACAGAAGTGCGGCCAATGTGACGATCTGGCTTTAAGTCGTTTCGATATCAAATGACGAAAACGGACGGATTTCTCAGGTGTTTACTACATATGAACACTTTTTACATTCTCCCGTACAACGCGGCTGCTAGTCCTCCATTCATGCAAAATGTTAAGGTCCTAGGTCATGTCCAAGCCACCAAAGCCGGCTAAAAAGTGAATAATCGACAACTGAAACTTGAATTGTACTACTTCTTACTGGCTATTACATCAACTTAGAAGCTTCATCTGTCTTCTACTATGGTGCTTTTAGTGTCTCCGCATACCGCAGCACGCGACATAGCTTTGCAGACGATAAATGTAACCGTTTCAGACAGAAGAGCTTCCAATGTGACGATCTGGCTTTAAGTCGATTTGATAACAAATGACGAAAACGGACGGATTTCTAAGGTTCTTACTACATATGAACACTTTTCACATTCTCCCGTGCAACGCGGCTGCTAGTCCTCATTTCATGCAAAATCTTAAGGTCCTAGGTCATGTCCAAGCCACCAAAGCCGGCTAAAAAGTGAATAATCGACAACTGAAACTTTAATTGTACTACTTCTTACTGGCTATTACTTCAACTTAGAAGCTTATTCTGTGTTCTACTATGGTGCTTTTAGTCTCTCCGCAGACCGCAGCACGCGAAATAGTTTTGCAGACGATAGATGTAACTGTTTCAGAGAGAAGAGCGGCCAATGTGACAATCTGGCTTTAAGTCGATTCGATGACAAATGACGATACCGGACGGCTTTCTGAGGTTTTTACTACATATGAGCACTTGTCACATTCTCCCATGCAACGCGGCTGCTAGTCCTCCTTTCATGCAAAATCTTAAGGTCCTATGTCATGTCCAAGCCACCAAAGGCGTCTAAAATGTGAATAATCGACAACTAAAAGTAGAATTGTACTACTTCTTACTGGCTATTACTTTAACTTAGAAGCTTCTTCTGTGTTCTACTATTATAGTGTCTTCGCATACCGTAGCACGTGACACAGCTTTGCAGACGATAAATGTAACCGTCTCAGAGAGAAAAGCGGCCAATGTGATGATCTGGCTTTAAGTCGATTTGATAACAAATGACGAAAACAGACGGATTTCTCAGGTTTTTACTACATATGAACTCTTTTCACATTCTCCAGTGCAACGCTATTGTTAGTCCTCTTTTCATGCAAAATCGTAAGGTCCTAGGTCATGTCCAAGCCACCAAAGTCGGCTAAAAAGTGAATAATCGACAACTAAAACTTGAATTGTACTACTTCTTACTGGCTATTACTTCAACTTAGAAGCTTCTTCTGTGTTCTACTATGGTGCTTTTAGTGTCTTCGCATACCGCAGCATGCGACATATCTTTGCAGACGATAAATGTAACCGTCTCAGAGAGAAAAGCGGTCAATGTGATGATCTGGCTTTATGTCGATTCGATAACAAATGACGAAAACGGACGGATTTCTCAGGTTTTTACTACACATGAACACTTTTCACACTCTCCCCTGCAACGCGGCTGCTAGTCCCTCATTTCATGCAAAATCTTAAGGTCCTAGGTCATGTCCAAGCCACCAAAGCCGGCTAAAAAGTGAATAATCGACAACTGAAACTTGAATTGTACTACTTCTTACTGGCTATTACTTCAACTTAGAAGCTTATTCTGTGTTCTACTATGGTGCTTTTAGTCTCTCCGCAGACCGCAGCACGCGAAATAGCTTTGCAGACGATAAATGTAACCGTCTCAGAGAGAAAAGCGGCCAATGTGACGATCTGGCCTTAAGTCGATTCGATAACAAATGACGAAAACGGACGGATTTCTCAGGTTTTTACTACATATGAACACTTTTCACATTCTCCCGTGCAACTCGGCTGCTAGTCCTCCTTTCATGAAGAATCTTAAGTTCCTAGCTCATGTCCAAGGCACCAAAGCCAGCCAAAAAGTCAATAATCGATACCTAAACTTGAATTGTACTATTTCTTACTACCTATTACATCAACTTAGATGCTTCATCTGTGTTCTACTATGGTGCTTTTAGTGTCTCCGCATACCGCAGCACGCTACATAGCTTTGCAGACGATAAGTACAACCGTATCATAGAGAAGAGCGGCCAATGTGACGATCTGGCTTTAAGTCGATTCGATAACAAATGACGAAAACGGACGGATTTCTCAGGTTTTTACTACATATGAACACCTTTCACATTCTCCCGTGCAACTCGGCTGCTAGTCCTCCTTTAATGCAGAATCTTAAGGTCCTAGCTCATGTCTAAGGCACCAAAGCCAGCTAAAAGGTCAATAATCGATACCTGAAACTTGAATTTTACTACTTCTTACTGGCTATTACATCAACTTAGAAACTTCATCTGTGTTCTACTATGGTGCTTTTAGTGTCTCCGCATAACGCAGCACGCGACATAGCTTTGCGGACGATAAGTACAACCGTTTCTGAGAGAAGAGCGGCCAATGTGACGATCTGGCTTTAAGTCGATTCGATAACAAATGACGAAAACGGACGGATTTCTCAGGTTTTTACTACATATGAACACTTTTCACATTCTCCCGTGAAACACGGCTGCTAGTCCTCCTTTCATGAAGAATCTTAAGTTCCTAGCTCATGTCCAAGGCACCAAAGCCAGCTAAAAAGTGAATAATCGATACCTAAAACTTGAATTGTACTATTTTTTACTAGCTATTACATCAACTTAGATGCTTCATCTGTGTTCTGCTATGGTGCGTTTAGTGTCTCCGCATACCGCAGCACGCGACTTAGGTTTGCAGACGATAAATGTAACCGTTTCAGACAGAACAGTAGCCAAATAGACGTTCGGGCTTTAAGTCGATTCGATATCAAATGACGAACACGGACGGATTACTCAGGTTTTTACTACACATGAACACATTTCACATTCTCCCGTGCAGCGCGGCTGCTAGTCCTCCGTTCATGTAGAATCTTAAGTTCCTAGCTCATGTCCAAGGCACCAAAAAAGGGTAAAAAGTCAATAATCGATAGCTAAAACTTCAATTTTACTACTTCTTACTGGCTATTACATCAACTTAGAAGCTTCATCTGTGTTCTACTATGGTGCTTTTAGTGTCTCCGCATACCGCAGCACGCGACATAGCCTTGCGGACGATAAGGACAACCGTTTCAGAAAGAAGAGCGGCCAATGTGACGATCTGGATTTAAGTCGATTTCATAACAAATGACGAAAACGGACGGATTTCTCAGGTTTTTACTACATATGAACACTTTTCACATTCTCCCATGCAACTCGGCTGCTAGTCCTCCTTTCATGCAGAATCTGAAGGTCTTAGCTCATGTCCAAGGCACCAAAGCCAGCTAAAAAGTCAATAATCGATACCTAAAAGTTGAATTGTAGTACTTCTTACTGGCTATTACATCAACTTAAAAGCTTCATCTGTGTTCTACTATGGTGCTGTTAGTGTCTTCGCAAACCGCAGCACGCGACATAGCTTTGCGGACGATAAGTACAACCGTTTCAGAGAGAAAAGCGGCCAATGTGACGATCTGGCTTTAAGTCGATTCGATAACAAATTACGAAAACAAACAGATTTCTCATTTTTTTACTACATATGAACACTTTTCTCATTCTCCCGTGCAACTCGGCTGCTAGTCCTCCGTTCATGCAGAATCTTAAGTTCCTAGCTCATGTCCAAGGCACCAAAAAAGGGTAAAAGTTCAATAATCGATAGCTAAAACTTCAATTTTACTACTTCTTACTGGCTATTACATCAACTTAGAAGCTTCATCTGTGTTCTACTATGGTGCTTTTAGTGTCTCCGCATACCGCAGCACGCGACATAGCCTTGCGGATGATAAGGACAACCGTTTCAGAAAGAAGAGCGGCCAATGTGACGATCTGGATTTAAGTCGATTCGATAACAAATTACGAAAACAAACAGATTTCTCATTTTTTTACTACATATGAACACTTTTCTCATTCTCCCGTGCAACTCGGCTGCTAGTCCTCCTTTCATGCAGAATCTTAAGGTCCTAGCTCATGTCCAAGGCACCAAAGCCAGCTAAAAAGTCAATAATCGATACTTAAAACTTGAATTGTACTACTTCTTAATGGCTATTACTTCAAATTAGAAGCTTCATCTGTGTTCTACTATGGTGCTTTTAGTGTCTCCGCAAACCGCAGCACGCGACATAGCATTGCGGACGATAAGTACAACCGTTTCAGAGAGAAGAGCGGCCAATGTGACGATCTGGCTTTAAGTCGATTCGATAACAAAAAAGACGAAAACGGACAGGATTTCTCATGTTTTTACTACATATGAACACTTTTCACATTCTCCCATGCAACTCTCTTGTTAGTCCTCCTTTCATGCAGAATCTTAAGTTCCTAGCTCATGTCCAAGGCACCAAAGCCAGCTAAAACGTCAATAATCGATACCTAAAACTTGAATTTTACTACTTCTTTCTAGCTGTTACATCAACTTAGATGCTTCATCTGTGTTCTACTATGGTGCTTTTAGTGTCTCCGCGTACCGCACCACGCGACATAGCTTTGCAGACGATAAATGTAACCGTTTCAGTCAGAAGAGCGGCCAATGTGACGATCTGGCTTTAGGTCGATTCGATAAGAAGTGACGAAAACGGACGGATTTCTCAGGTTTTTACTACGTATGAACACTTTTCACATTCTCCTGTGCAACTCGGCTGCTAGTCTTCCTTTCATGCACAATCTTAAGTTCCTAGCTCATGTCCAAGGCACCAAAGAAGGGTAAAAAGTCAATAATCGATACCTAAAACTTGAATTGTACTTCTTCTTACTGGCTATTACATCAACTTAGAAGCTTCATCTGTGTTCTACTATGGTGCTTTTAGTGTCTCCGCATACCGCAGCACGCGACATAGCCTTGCGGACGATAAGGACAACCGTTTCAGAAAGAAGAGCGGCCAATGTGACGATCTGGCTTTAAGTTGATTTGATAACTAATGACGAAAACGGACGGATTTCTCAGGTTTGTACTACATATGAACACTTTTCACATTCTCCCGTGCAACTCGGCTGCTAGTCCTCCTTTCATGAAGAAACTTAAGTTCCTAGCTCATGTCCAAAGCACCAAAGCCAGCTAAAAAGTCAATAATCGATACCTAAAACTTGAATTGTACTATTTCTTACTAGCTATTACATCAACTTAGATGCTTCATCTGTGTTCTACTATGGTGCTTTTAATGTCTCCGCATACCGCAGCACGCGTCATAGTTTTGCAGACGATAAGTACAATCGTTTCAGAGAGAAGAGCGGCAAATGTGACGATCTGGCTTTAAGTCGATTCGATAACAAATGACGAAAACGGACGGATTTCTCAGGTTTTTACTACATATGAACACTTTTTACATTCTCCCATGCACACGTGGCTGCTAGTCCTCCTTTCATGAAAAATCTTAATATCCTAACTCATGTCCAAGGCACCAAAGAAGGGTAAAAAGTCAATATTCGATACCTAAAACTTGAATTGTACTACTTCTTACTGGCTATTACATCAACTTAGAAACTTCATCCGTGTTCTACTATCGTGCTTTTAGGGTCTCCACATACCGCAGCACGCGACATAGCTTTGCAGACGATAAGTAAAACCGTTTCAGAGAGAAGAGCGGCCAATGTGGCGATCTGGCTTTAAGTCGATTCTATAACAAATGACGAAAACGGACGGATTTCTCAGGTTTTTACTACATATCAACACTCTTCACATTCTCCCGTGCAACTCGGCTGCTAGTCCTCCTTTCATGAAGAAACTTAAGTTCCTAGCTCATGTCCAAGGCACCAAAGCCAGCTAAAAAATCAATAATCGATACCTAAAACTTGAATTGTACTACTTCTTAATGGCTATTACTTCAAATTAGAAGCTTCATCTGTGTTCTACTATGGTGCTTTTAGTGTCTCCGCATACCGCAGCACGCGACATAACTTTGCGGACGATAAGTACAATCGTTTCAGAGAGAAGAGCGGCCAATGTGACGATCTGGGTTTAAGTCGATTCGATAACAAATAACGAAAACGGACGGATTTCTCAGGATTTTACTACATATGAAGACTTTTCACATTCTCCCATGCAACTCTGCTGCTAGTCCTCCTTTCATGCAGAATCTTAAGCTCCTAGCTCATGTCCAAGACACCAAAGCCAGCTAAAACGTCAATAATCAATACCTAAAACTTGAATTTTACTACTTCTTTCTAGCTATTACATCAACTTAGATGCTTCATCTGTGTTCTACTATGGTGCTTTTAGTGTCTCCGCGTACCGCACCACGCGACATAGCTTTGCAGACGATAAATGTAACCGTTTCAGTCAGAAGAGCGGCCAATGTGACGATCTGGGTTTAAGTCGATTCGATAACAAATGACGAAAACAGACGGATTTCTCAGGTTTTTACTACATATGATCACTTTTCACATTGTCCCATGCAACGCGGCTGCTAGTCCTCCTTTCATGCAAAATCTTTAGTTTCTAGCTCATGTCCAAGGCACCAAAGATGGGTAAAAAGTCAACAATCGATAACAGAACTTGAATTATACTACTTCATACTAACTATTATATCAACTTAGAAGCTTCATTTGTGTTCTACTATGGTGCTTTTAGTGTCTCCGCATACCGCAGCACGCGACATAGCTTTGCAGACGATAAGTACAACCGTTTCAGAGAGAAGAGCGGCCAATGTGGCGATCTGGCTTTAAGTCGATTCGATAACAAATGACGAAAACGGACGGATTCTCAGGTTTTTACTACATATGAACACTTTTCACATTCTCCCGTGCAACTCGGCTACTAATCCTCCTTTCATGCACACTCTTAAGGTCCTAGCTCATGTCCAAGGCACCAAAGAAGAGAAAAAGTCAATCATCGATAACAAAAACTTGAATTGTACTACTTCATACTGACTATTACATCAACTTGGAAGCTTCATCTGTGTTTTACTATGGTGCTTTTAGTGTCTCCGCATACCGCAGCACGCGACATAGCTTTGCAGACGATAAGTACAACCGTTCCAGAGAGAAGAGCGGCCAATGTGGCGATCTTGCTTTAAATCGATTCGATAACAAATGACGAAAACGGATGGATTTCTCAGGTTTTTACTACATATGAACACTTTTCACATTCTCCCGTGCAACGCGGCTGCTAGCCTTCCTTTCATGCAAAATCTTAAGGTCCTAGGTCATGTCCAAGCCACCAAAGCCGGCTAAAAAGTTGATAATCGACAACTAAAACTTAAATAGTACTACCTCTTACTGGCTATTACTTCAACTAAGAAGCTTCTTCTGTGTTCTAATATGGTGCTTTTAATGTCTCCGCATACCGCAGCACGCGACATAGCTTTGCAGACGATAAATCGTCTCAGAGAGAAAACCGGCCAATGTGACGATCTGGCTTTATGTCGATACGATAACAAATGACGAAAACCCACGGATTTCTCAGGTTTTTACTACATATGAATACTTTTCACATTCTCCCGTGCAACGCGGCTGCTAGTCCTCCTTTCATGTAAAATCTTAAGGTTCCACCTCATGTGCAAGACACCAAAGCCGGCTAAAAAGTGAATAATCGATAACTAAAACTTGAATTGTACTACTTCTTACTGGCTATTACTTCAACTTAGAAGCTTCTTCTCTGTTCTACTATGGTGCTTTTAGTGTCTCCGCATACCGCAGCACGCGACATAGCTTTGCAGACGATAAATGTAACCGTTTCAGAGAGAAGAGCGGCCAATGTGACGATCTGGCCTTAAATCGATTCGATAACAAATGACGAAAACGGACGGATTTCTCAGGTTTTTACTACATATGAACACTTTTCACATTCTCCCGTGCAACGCGGCTGCTAGTCTTAATTTCATGCAAAATCTTAAGGTCCTACGACATGTACAAGCCACCAAAGTCGGTTAAAAAGTGATTAATCGACAACTAAAACTTAAATAGTACTACTTCTTACTGGCTATTACTTCAACTTAGAAGCTTCTTCTGTGTTCTAATTTGGTGCTTTTAGTGTCTCTGCATACCGCAGCACGCGACATAGCTTTGCAGACGATAAATGTAACCGTATCAGAGAGAAAAGCGGCCTATGTGACTATCTGGCTTTAAGTCGATACGATAACATTATGATGAAAACCCAAGGATTACTCAGGTTTTTACTACATATGAACACTTTTCACATTCTCCCGTGCAACGCGGCTGCTAGTCCTCCTTTCATGCAAAATCTTAAGGTCCTAGGTCATGTCCAAGCCACCAAAGCCGGCTAAAAAGTGAATAATCGACAACTAAAACTTGAATTTTACTACTTCTTACTGGCTATTACTTCAACTTAAAAGCTCCTTCTGTGTTCTACTATGATGCTTTAAGTGTCTCCGCATACCGCAGCACGCGACATAGCTTTGCAGACGAAAAATGTAACCGTCTCAGAGAGAAAAGCTGCCAATGTGACAATCTGGCTTTAAGTCGATTCGATAACAAATGACGAAAATGGACAGATTTCTCAGGTTTTTACTACATATGAACACTTTTCACATTCTCCCATGCAACGCGGCAGCTAGTCCTCCATTCATGCAAAATCTTAAGGTCCTAGGTCATGTCCAAGCCACCAAAGCCGGCTAAAAAGTGAATAATCGACAACTAAAACTTGAATTGTACTACTTCTTACTGGCTATTACTTCAGCATAGAAGCTTCTTCTGTGTTCTAATATGGTGCTTTTAGTGTCTCCGCATTCCGCAGCACGCGACATAGCTTTGCTGACGATAAATGTAACCGTCTCAGAGAGAAAAGTGGCCAATGTGACGATCTGGCTTTAAGTCGATACGATAACAAATGACGAAAACGGACTGATTTCTTAGGTTTTTACTACATATGAACACTTTTCACATTCTCCCGTGCAACGCGGCTGCTAGTCCTCCTTTCATGCAAATCCTTAAGGTCGTAGGTCATATCCAAGCCACCAAAGTCGGCTAAAATGTGAATAATCTATAATTAAAACTTGAATTGTACTACTTCTTACTGGCTATTACTTCAACTTAGAAACTTATTCTGAGTTCTATTGTGGTGCTTTTAGTGTTTCCGTATACCGCAGCACGCGACATAGCTTTGCAGACGATAAATGTAACCGTTTCAGAGAGAAGAGCAGCCATTGTGACGATCTGGCTTTAAATCGATTCGATAACAAATGACGAAAACGGACGGATTTCTCAGGTTTTTACTACATATGAACACTTTTCACATTCTCCCGTGCAACGCGGCTGCTAGTCCTCCTTTCATGCAAATCCTTAAGGTCCTAGGTCATATCCAAGCCACCAAAGCCGTCTAAAATGTGAATAATCTATAATTAAAACTTGAATTGTACTACTTCTTACTGGCTATTACTTCAACTTAGAAACTTATTCTGAGTTCTACTGTGGTGCTTTTAGTGTTTCCGTATACCGCAGCATTCGACATAGCTTTGCAGACGATAAATGTAACCGTTTCAGAGAGAAGAGCGGCCATTGTGACGATCTGGCTTTAAATCGATTCGAGAACAAATGACGAAAACGGACGGATTTCTCAGGTTTTTACTACATATGAACACTTTTCACATTCTCCCGTGCAACGCGGCTGCTTGTCTTCCTTTCTTGCAAAATGTTAAGGTCCTAAGACATGTCCAAGCCACCAAAGCCGGTTAAAAAGTGATTCAACGACAACTAAAACTTAAATAGTACTACTTTTTACTGGCTATTACTTCAACTTAGAAGCTTCTTCTCTGTTCTACTATGGTGCTTTTAGTGTTTCCGCATACCGCAGCACGCGACATAGCTTTGCAGACGATAAATGTAACCGTCTCAGAGAGAAAAGTGGCCAATGTGACGATCTGGCTTTAAGTCGATACGATAACAAATGACGAAAACGGACTGATTTCTCAGGTTTTTACTACATATGAACACTTTTCACATTCTCCCGTGCAACGCGGCTGCTAGTCCTCCTTTCATGCAAATCCTTAAGGTCGTAGGTCATATCCAAGCCACCAAAGTCGGCTAAAATGTGAATAATCTATAATTAAAACTTGAATTGTACTACTTCTTACTGGCTATTACTTCAACTTAGAAACTTATTCTGAGTTCTATTGTGGTGCTTTTAGTGTTTCCGTATACCGCAGCACGCGACATAGCTTTGCAGACGATAAATGTAACCGTTTCAGAGAGAAGAGCAGCCATTGTGACGATCTGGCTTTAAATCGATTCGATAACAAATGACGAAAACGGACGGATTTCTCAGGTTTTTACTACATATGAACACTTTTCACATTCTCCCGTGCAACGCGGCTGCTAGTCCTCCTTTCATGCAAATCCTTAAGGTCCTAGGTCATATCCAAGCCACCAAAGCCGTCTAAAATGTGAATAATCTATAATTAAAACTTGAATTGTACTACTTCTTACTGGCTATTACTTCAACTTAGAAACTTATTCTGAGTTCTACTGTGGTGCTTTTAGTGTTTCCGTATACCGCAGCATTCGACATAGCTTTGCAGACGATAAATGTAACCGTTTCAGAGAGAAGAGCGGCCATTGTGACGATCTGGCTTTAAATCGATTCGAGAACAAATGACGAAAACGGACGGATTTCTCAGGTTTTTACTACATATGAACACTTTTCACATTCTCCCGTGCAACGCGGCTGCTTGTCTTCCTTTCTTGCAAAATGTTAAGGTCCTAAGACATGTCCAAGCCACCAAAGCCGGTTAAAAAGTGATTCAACGACAACTAAAACTTAAATAGTACTACTTTTTACTGGCTATTACTTCAACTTAGAAGCTTCTTCTCTGTTCTACTATGGTGCTTTTAGTGTTTCCGCATACCGCAGCACGCGACATAGCTTTGCAGACGATAAATGTAACCGTTTCGGAGAGAAGAGCGGCCACTGTGACGATCTGGCTTTAAATCGATTCGATAACAAATGACGAAAACGGACGGATTTCTCAGGTTTTTACTACATATGAACACTTTTCACATTCTCCCGTGCAACGCGGCTGCTAGTCTTCCTGTCATGCAAAATCTTAATGTCCTAGGTCATGTCCAAGCCACCAAAGCCGGTTAAAAAGTGATTAATCGACAACTAAAACTTAAATAGTACTACTACTTACTGGCTATTACTTCAACTAAGAAGCTTCTTCTGTGTTCTAATATGGTGCTTTTAATGTCTCCGCATACCGCAGCACGCGACATAGCTTTGCAGACGATAAATCGTCTCAGAGAGAAAACCGGCCAATGTGACGATCTGGCTTTATGTCGATACGATAACAAATGACGAAAACCCACGGATTTCTCAGGTTTTTACTACATATGAATACTTTTCACATTCTCCCGTGCAACGCGGCTGCTAGTCCTCTTTTCATGTAAAATCTTAAGGTTCCACCTCATGTGCAAGACACCAAAGCCGGCTAAAAAGTGAATAATCGATAACTAAAACTTGAATTGTACTACTTCTTACTGGCTATTACTTCAACTTAGAAGCTTCTTCTCTGTTCTACTATGGTGCTTTTAGTGTCTCTGCATACCGCAGCACGCGACATAGCTTTGCAGACGATAAATGTAACCGTATCAGAGAGAAAAGCGGCCTATGTGACTATCTGGCTTTAAGTCGATACGATAACATTATGATGAAAACCCAAGGATTACTCAGGTTTTTACTACATATGAACACTTTTCACATTCTCCCGTGCAACGCGGCTGCTAGTCCTCCTTTCATGCAAAATCTTAAGGTCCTAGGTCATGTCCAAGCCACCAAAGCCGGCTAAAAAGTGAATAATCGACAACTAAAACTTGAATTGTACTACTTCTTACTGGCTATTACTTCAACTTAGTGCTTCTTCTGTGTTCTACTATGGTGCTTTTAGTGTCTCCGCATACCGCAGCACGCGACATAGCTTTGCACACGATTAATATAACCGTCTCAGAGAGAAAAGCGGCCAATATGACGACCGGGCTTTAAGTCGATTCGATAACAAATGACGAAAACGGACGGATTTCTCAGGTTTTTACTACATATGAACACTTTTCACATTCTCCCGTGCAACGCGGCTACTAGTCCTCCTTTCATGCAAAATCGTAAGGTCCTAGGTCATGTCCAAGCCACCAAAGCCGGCTAAAAAGTGAATAATCGACAACTAAAACTTGAATTGTACTACTTCTTACTGGCTATTACTTCAACATAGAAGCTTCTTCTGTGTTCTAATATGGTGCTTTTAGTGTCTCCGCATACCGCAGCACGCGACATAGCTTTGCTGACGATAAATGTAACCGTCTCAGAGAGAAAAGCGGCCAATGTGACGATCTGGCTTTAAGTCGATACGATAACAAATGACGAAAACGGACTGATTTCTCAGGTTTTTACTACATATGAACACTTTTCACATTCTCCCGTGCAACGCGGCTGCTAGTCCTCCTTTCATGCAAATCCTTAAGGTCCTAGGTCATATCCAAGCCACCAAAGTCGGCTAAAATGTGAATAATCTATAATTAAAACTTGAATTGTACTGCTTCTTACTGGCTATTACTTCAACTTAGAAACTTATTCTGAGTTCTATTGTGGTGCTTTTAGTGTTTCCGTATACCGCAGCACGCGACATAGCTTTGCAGACGATAAATGTAACCGTTTCAGAGAGAAGAGCAGCCATTGTGACGATCTGGCTTTAAATCGATTCGATAACAAATGACGAAAACGGACGGATTTCTCAGGTTTTTACTACATATGAACACTTTTCACATTCTCCCGTGCAACGCGGCTGCTAGTCCTCCTTTCATGCAAATCCTTAAGGTCCTAGGTCATATCAAAGCCACCAAAGCCGTCTAAAATGTGAATAATCTATAATTAAAACTTGAATTGTACTACTTCTTACTGGCTATTACTTCAACTTAGAAACTTATTCTGAGTTCTACTGTGGTGCTTTTAGTGTTTCCGTATACCGCAGCATTCGACATAGCTTTGCAGACGATAAATGTAACCGTTTCAGAGAGAAGAGCGGCCATTGTGACGATCTGGCTTTAAATCGATTCGATAACAAATGACGAAAACGGACGGATTTCTCAGGTTTTTACTACATATGAACACTTTTCACATTCTCCCGTGCAACGCGGCTGCTTGTCTTCCTTTCTTGCAAAATGTTAAGGTCCTAAGAGATGTCCAAGCCACCAAAGCCGGTTAAAAAGTGATTCAACGACAACTAAAACTTAAATAGTACTACTTTTTACTGGCTATTACTTCAACTTAGAAGCTTCTTCTCTGTTCTACTATGGTGCTTTTAGTGTTTCCGCATACCGCAGCACGCGACATAGCTTTGCAGACGATAAATGTAACCGTTTCGGAGAGAAGAGCGGCCACTGTGACGATCTGGCTTTAAATCGATTCGATAACAAATGACGAAAACGGACGGATTTCTCAGGTTTTTACTACATATGAACACTTTTCACATTCTCCCGTGCAACGCGGCTGCTAGTCTTCCTGTCATGCAAAATCTTAATGTCCTAGGTCATGTCCAAGCCACCAAAGCCGGTTAAAAAGTGATTAATCGACAACTAAAACTTAAATAGTACTACTACTTACTGGCTATTACTTCTACTTAGAAGCTTCTTCTGTGTTCTAATATGGTGCTTTTAGTGTCTCCGCATACCGCAGCATGCGACATAGCTTTGCAGACGATTAATGTAACCGTTTCAGAGAGAAGAGCGGCCAATGTGAAGATCTGGCTTTAAATCGATTCGATAACAAATGACGAAAACGGACGGATTTCTCAGGTTTTTACTACATATGAACACTTTTCACATTCTCCCGTGCAACGCGGCTGCTAGTCTTCCTTTCATGCAAAATCTTAAGGTTCCACCTCATGTCCAAGCCACCAAAGCTGGCTAAAACGTGAATAATCGATAACTAAAACTTGAATTGTACTACTTCTTACTGGCGATTACTTAGACTTAGAAGCTTCTTCTGTGTTCTACTATGGTGCTTTTAGTGTCTCCGCATACCGCAGCATGCGACATAGCTTTGCAGACGATTAATGTAACCGTCTCAGAGAGAAAAGCGGCCAATGTGTCGATCTGAATTTAAGTCGATTCGATAACATATGACGAAAACGGACGGATTTCTCAGGTTTTTACTACATATGAACACTTTTCACATTCTCCCGTGCAACGCGGCTGCTAGTCTTCCTTTCATGCAAAATCTTAAGTTTCCACCTCATGTCCAAGCCACCAAAGCCGGCTAAAAAGTGAATAATCGATAACTAAAACTTGAATTGTACTACTTCTTACTGGCTATTACTTCAACTTAGTGCTTCTTCTGTGTTCTACTATGGTGCTTTTAGTGTCTCCGCATACCGCAGCACGCGACATAGCTTTGCACACGATTAATATAACCGTCTCAGAGAGAAAAGCGGCCAATATGACGATCGGGCTTTAAGTCGATTCGATAACAAATGACGAAAACGGACGGATTTCTCAGGATTTTACTACATATGAACACTTTTCACATTCTCCCGTGCAACGCGGCTACTAGTCCTCCTTTCATGCAAAATCGTAAGGTCCTAGGTCATGTCCAAGCCACCAAAGCCGGCTAAAAAGTGAATAATCGACAACTAAAACTTGAATTGTACTACTTCTTACTAGCTATTACTTCAACTTAGAAGCTTCTTCTGTGTTCTACTATGGTGCTTTTAGTGTTTCCGCATAACGCAGCACGCGACATAGCTTTGCAGACCATAAATGTAACCGTTTCAGAGAGAAGAGCGGCCAATGTGGCGATCTGGCTTTAAATCGATTCGATAACAAATGACGAAAACGGACGGATTTCTCAGGTTTTTACTACATATGAACACTTTTCACATTCTCCCGTGCAACGCGGCTGCTAGTCTTCCTTTCTTGCAAAATCTTAAGGTCCTAAGACATGTCCAAGCCACCAAAGCCGGTTAAAAAGTGATTCAACGACAACTAAAACTTAAATAGTACTACTTTTTACTGGCTATTACTTCAACTTAGAAGCTTCTTCTCTGTTCTACTATGGTGCTTTTAGTGTTTCCGCATACCGCAGCACGCGACATAGCTTTGCAGACGATAAATGTAAACGTTTCGGAGAGAAGAGCGGCCACTGTGACGATCTGGCTTTAAATCGATTCGATAACAAATGACGAAAACGGACGGATTTCTCAGGTTTTTACTACATATGAACACTTTTCACATTCTCCCGTGCAACGCGGCTGCTAGTCTTCCTGTCATGCAAAATCTTAATGTCCTAGGTCATGTCCAAGCCACCAAAGCCGGTTAAAATGTGATTAATCGACAACTAAAACTTAAATAGTACTACTACTTACTGTCTATTACTTCTACTTAGAAGCTTCTTCTGTGTTCTAATATGGTGCTTTTAGTGTCTCCGCATACCGCAGCATGCGACATAGCTTTGCAGACGATTAATGTAACCGTTTCAGAGAGAAGAGCGGCCAACGTGACGATCTGGCTTTAAATCGATTCGATAACAAATGACGAAAACGGACGGATTTCTCAGGTTTTTACTACATATGAACACTTTTCACATTCTCCCGTGCAACGCGGCTGCTAGTCTTTCTTTCATGCAAAATCTTAAGGTTCCACCTCATGTCCAAGCCACCAAAGCTGGCTAAAACGTGAATAATCGATAACTAAAACTTGAATTGTACTACTTCTTACTGGCGATTACTTAGACTTAGAAGCTTCTTCTGTGTTCTACTATGGTGCTTTTAGTGTCTCCGCATACCGCAGCACGCGACATAGCTTTGCACACGATTAATGTAACCGTCTCAGAGTGAAATGCGGCCAATATGACGATCGGGCTTTAATCGATTCGATAACAAATGACGAAAACGGACGGATTTATCAGGTTTTTACTACATATGAACACTTTTCACATTCTCCCGTGCAACGCGGCTACTAGTCCTCCTTTCATGCAAAATCGTAAGGTCCTAGGTCATGTCCAAGCCACCAAAGCCGGTTAAAAAGTGAATAATCGACAACTAAAACTTGAATTGTACTACTTCTTACTGGCTATTACTTCAAATTAGAAGCTTCATCTGTGTTCTACTATGGTGCTTTTAGTGTTTCCGCATACCGCAGCACGCGACATAGCTTTGCACACGATTAATGTAACCGTCTCAGAGTGAAATGCGGCCAATATGACGATCGGGCTTTAATCGATTCGATAACAAATGACGAAAACGGACGGATTTCTCAGGTTTTTACTACATATCAACACTCTTCACATTCTCCCGTGCAACTCGGCTGCTAGTCCTCCTTTCATGAAGAAACTTAAGTTCCTAGCTCATGTCCAAGGCACCAAAGCCAGCTAAAAAATAAATAATCGATACCTAAAACTTGAATTGTACTACTTCTTAATGGCTATTACTTCAAATTAGAAGCTTCATCTGTGTTCTACTATGGTGCTTTTAGTGTCTCCGCATACCGCAGCACGCGACATAACTTTGCGGACGATAAGTACAACCGTTTCAGAGAGAAGAGCGCCCAATGTGACGATCTGGGTTTAAGTCGATTCGATAACAAATAACGAAAACGGACGGATTTCTCAGGATTTTACTACATATGAAGACTTTTCACATTCTCCCATGCAACTCTGCTGCTAGTCCTCCTTTCATGCAGAATCTTAAGCTCCTAGCTCATGTCCAAGACACCAAAGCCAGCTAAAACGTCAATAATCAATACCTAAAACTTGAATTTTACTACTTCTTTCTAGCTATTACATCAACTTAGATGCTTCATCTGTGTTCTACTATGGTGCTTTTAGTGTCTCCGCGTACCGCACCACGCGACATAGCTTTGCAGACGATAAATGTAACCGTTTCAGTCAGAAGAGCGGCCAATGTGACGATCTGGGTTTAAGTCGATTCGATAACAAATGACGAAAACAGACGGATTTCTCAGGTTTTTACTACATATGATCACTTTTCACATTGTCCCATGCAACGCGGCTGCTAGTCCTCCTTTCATGCAAAATCTTTAGTTTCTAGCTCATGTCCAAGGCACCAAAGATGGGTAAAAAGTCAACAATCGATAACAGAACTTGAATTATACTACTTCATACTAACTATTATATCAACTTAGAAGCTTCATTTGTGTTCTACTATGGTGCTTTTAGTGTCTCCGCATACCGCAGCACGCGACATAGCTTTGCAGACGATAAGTACAACCGTTTCAGAGAGAATAGCGGCAAATGTGACGATCTGGCTTTAAGTCGATTCGATAACAAATGACGAAAACGGACGGATTTCTCAGGTTTTTACTACATATGAACACTTTTCACATTCTCCCGTGCAACGCGGCTGCTAGTCCTCCTTTCATTCAAAATCTTAATATCCTAACTCATGTCCAAGGCACCAAAGAAGGGTAAAAAGTCAATAATCGGTACCTAAAACTTGAATTGTACTACTTCTTACTGGCTATTACATCAACTTAGAAACTTCATCCGTGTTCTACTATGGTGCTTTTAGGGTCTCCACATACCGCAGCACGCGACATAGCTTTGCAGACGATAAGTACAACCGTTTCAGAGAGAAGAGCGGCCAATGTGGCGATCTGGCTTTAAGTCGATTCGATAACAAATGACGAAAACGGACGGATTCTCAGGTTTTTACTACATATGAACACTTTTCACATTCTCCTGTGCAACTCGGCTACTAATCCTCCTTTCATGCAGACTCTTAAGGTCCTAGCTCATGTCCAAGGCACCAAAGAAGAGAAAAAGTCAATCATCGATAACAAAAACTTGAATTGTACTACTTCATACTGACTATTACATCAACTTGGAAGCTTCATCTGTGTTTTACTATGGTGCTTTTAGTGTCTCCGCATACCGCAGCACGCGACATAGCTTTGCAGACGATAAGTACAACCGTTCCAGAGAGAATAGCGGCAAATGTGACGATCTGGCTTTAAGTCGATTCGATAACAAATGACGAAAACGGACGGATTTCTCAGGTTTTTACTACATATGAACACTTTTCACATTCTCCCGTGCACACGCGGCTGCTAGTCCTCCTTTCATGCAAAATCTTAATATCCTAACTCATGTCCAAGGCACAAAAGAAGGGTAAAAAGTCAATAATCGATACCTAAAACTTGAATTGTATTACTTCTTACTGGCTATTACATCAACTTAGAAACTTCATCCGTGTTCTACTATGGTGCTTTTAGGGTCACCACATACCGCAGCACGCGACATAGCTTTGCAGACGATAAGTACAACCGTTTCAGAGAGAAGAGCGGCCAATGTGGCGATCTTGCTTTAAATCGATTCGATAACAAATGACGAAAACGGATGGATTTCTCAGGTTTTTACTACATATGAACACTTTTCACATTCTCCCGTGCAACGCGGCTGCTAGTCTTCCTTTCATGCAAAATCTTAAGGTCCTAGGTCATGTCCAAGCCACCAAAGCCGGCTAAAAAGTTGATAATCGACAACTAAAACTTAAATAGTACTACCTCTTACTGGCTATTACTTCAACTAAGAAGCTTCTTCTGTGTTCTAATATGGTGCTTTTAATGTCTCCGCATACCGCAGCACGCGACATAGCTTTGCAGACGATAAATCGTCTCAGAGAGAAAACCGGCCAATGTGACGATCTGGCTTTATGTCGATACGATAACAAATGACGAAAACCCACGGATTTCTCAGGTTTTTACTACATATGAATACTTTTCACATTCTCCCGTGCAACGCGGCTGCTAGTCCTCCTTTCATGTAAAATCTTAAGGTTCCACCTCATGAGCAAGACACCAAAGCCGGCTAAAAAGTGAATAATCGATAACTAAAACTTGAATTGTACTACTTCTTACTGGCTATTACTTCAACTTAGAAGCTTCTTCTCTGTTCTACTATGGTGCTTTTAGTGTCTCCGCATACCGCAGCACGCGACATAGCTTTGCAGACGATAAATGTAACCGTTTCAGAGAGAAGAGCGGCCAATGTGACGATCTGGCCTTAAATCGATTCGATAACAAATGACGAAAACGGACGGATTTCTCAGGTTTTTACTACATATGAACACTTTTCACATTCTCCCGTGCAACGCGGCTGCTAGTCTTAATTTCATGCAAAATCTTAAGGTCCTACGACATGTACAAGCCACCAAAGTCGGTTAAAAAGTGATTAATCGACAACTAAAACTTAAATAGTACTACTTCTTACTGGCTATTACTTCAACTTAGAAGCTTCTTCTGTGTTCTAATATGGTGCTTTTAGTGTCTCTGCATACCGCAGCACGCGACATAGCTTTGCAGACGATAAATGTAACCGTATCAGAGAGAAAAGCGGCCTATGTGACTATCTGGCTTTAAGTCGATACGATAACATTATGATGAAAACCCAAGGATTACTCAGGTTTTTACTACATATGAACACTTTTCACATTCTCCCGTGCAACGCGGCTGCTAGTCCTCCTTTCATGCAAAATCTTAAGGTCCTAGGTCATGTCCAAGCCACCAAAGCCGGCTAAAAAGTGAATAATCGACAACTAAAACTTGAATTTTACTACTTCTTACTGGCTATTACTTCAACTTAAAAGCTCCTTCTGTGTTCTACTATGATGCTTTAAGTGTCTCCGCATACCGCAGCACGCGACATAGCTTTGCAGACGAAAAATGTAACCGTCTCAGAGAGAAAAGCTGCCAATGTGACAATCTGGCTTTAAGTCGATTCGATAACAAATGACGAAAATGGACAGATTTCTCAGGTTTTTACTACATATGAACACTTTTCACATTCTCCCATGCAACGCGGCAGCTAGTCCTCCATTCATGCAAAATCTTAAGGTCCTAGGTCATGTCCAAGCCACCAAAGCCGGCTAAAAAGTGAATAATCGACAACTAAAACTTGAATTGTACTACTTCTTACTGGCTATTACTTCAACATAGAAGCTTCTTCTGTGTTCTAATATGGTGCTTTTAGTGTCTCCGCATACCGCAGCACGCGACATAGCTTTGCTGACGATAAATGTAACCGTCTCAGAGAGAAAAGTGGCCAATGTGACGATCTGGCTTTAAGTCGATACGATAACAAATGACGAAAACGGACTGATTTCTCAGGTTTTTACTACATATGAACACTTTTCACATTCTCCCGTGCAACGCGGCTGCTAGTCCTCCTTTCATGCAAATCCTTAAGGTCCTACGTCATATCCAAGCCACCAAAGTCGGCTAAAATGTGAATAATCTATAATTAAAACTTGAATTGTACTACTTCTTACTGGCTATTACTTCAACTTAGAAACTTATTCTGAGTTCTATTGTGGTGCTTTTAGTGTTTCCGTATACCGCAGCACGCGACATAGCTTTGCAGACGATAAATGTAACCGTTTCAGTCAGAAGAGCGGCCAATGTGACGATCTGGGTTTAAGTCGATTCGATAACAAATGACGAAAACAGACGGATTTCTCAGGTTTTTACTACATATGATCACTTTTCACATTGTCCCATGCAACGCGGCTGCTAGTCCTCCTTTCATGCAAAATCTTTAGTTTCTAGCTCATGTCCAAGGCACCAAAGATGGGTAAAAAGTCAACAATCGATAACAGAACTTGAATTATACTACTTCATACTAACTATTATATCAACTTAGAAGCTTCATTTGTGTTCTACTATGGTGCTTTTAGTGTCTCCGCATACCGCAGCACGCGACATAGCTTTGCAGACGATAAGTACAACCGTTTCAGAGAGAAGAGCGGCAAATGTGACGATCTGGCTTTAAGTCGATTCGATAACAAATGACGAAAACGGACGGATTTCTCAGGTTTTTACTACATATGAACACTTTTCACATTCTCCCGTGCAACGCGGCTGCTAGTCCTCCTTTCATTCAAAATCTTAATAACCTAACTCATCTCCAAGGCACCAAAGAAGGGTAAAAAGTCAATAATCGATACCTAAAACTTGAATTGTACTACATCTTACTGGCTATTACATCAACTTAGAAACTTCATCCGTGTTCTACTATGGTGCTTTTAGGGTCTCCACATACCGCAGCACGCGACATAGCTTTGCAGACGATAAGTACAACCGTTTCAGAGAGAAGAGCGGCCAATGTGGCGATCTGGCTTTAAGTCGATTCGATAACAAATGACGAAAACGGACGGATTCTCAGGTTTTTACTACATATGAACACTTTTCACATTCTCCTGTGCAACTCGGCTACTAATCCTCCTTTCATGCAGACTCTTAAGGTCCTAGCTCATGTCCAAGGCACCAAAGAAGAGAAAAAGTGAATCATCGATAACAAAAACTTGAATTGTACTACTTCATACTGACTATTACATCAACTTGGAAGCTTCATCTGTGTTTTACTATGGTGCTTTTAGTGTCTCCGCATACCGCAGCACGCGACATAGCTTTGCAGACGATAAGTACAACCGTTCCAGAGAGAATAGCGGCAAATGTGACGATCTGGCTTTAAGTCGATTCGATAACAAATGACGAAAACGGACGGATTTCTCAGGTTTTTACTACTTATGAACACTTTTCACATTCTCCCGTGCACACGCGGCTGCTAGTCCTCCTTTCATGCAAAATCTTAATATCCTAACTCATGTCCAAGGCACAAAAGAAGGGTAAAAAGAAATAATCGATACCTAAAACTTGAATTGTATTACTTCTTACTGGCTATTACATCAACTTAGAAACTTCATCCGTGTTCTACTATGGTGCTTTTAGGGTCACCACATACCGCAGCACGCGACATAGCTTTGCAGACGATAAGTACAACCGTTTCAGAGAGAATGTGGCGATCTTGCTTTAAATCGATTCGATAACAAATGACGAAAGCGGATGGATTTCTCAGGTTTTTACTACATATGAACACTTTTCACATTCTCCCGTGCAACGCGGCTGCTAGTCTTCCTTTCATGCAAAATCTTAAGGTCCTAGGTCATGTCCAAGCCACCAAAGCCGGCTAAAAAGTTGATAATCGACAACTAAAACTTAAATAGTACTACCTCTTACTGGCTATTACTTCAACTAAGAAGCTTCTTCTGTGTTCTAATATGGTGCTTTTAATGTCTCCGCATACCGCAGCACGCGACATAGCTTTGCAGACGATAAATCGTCTCAGAGAGAAAACCGGCCAATGTGACGATCTGGCTTTATGTCGATACGATAACAAATGACGAAAACCCACGGATTTCTCAGGTTTTTACTACATATGAATACTTTTCACATTCTCCCGTGCAACGCGGCTTCTAGTCCTCCTTTCATGTAAAATCTTAAGGTTCCACCTCATGTGCAAGACACCAAAGCCGGCTAAAAAGTGAATAATCGATAACTAAAACTTGAATTGTACTACTTCTTACTGGCTATTACTTCAACTTAGAAGCTTCTTCTCTGTTCTACTATGGTGCTTTTAGTGTCTCCGCATACCGCAGCACGCGACATAGCTTTGCAGACGATAAATGTAACCGTTTCAGAGAGAAGAGCGGCCAATGTGACGATCTGGCCTTAAATCGATTCGATAACAAATGACGAAAACGGACGGATTTCTCAGGTTTTTACTACATATGAACACTTTTCACATTCTCCCGTGCAACGCGGCTGCTAGTCTTAATTTCATGCAAAATCTTAAGGTCCTACGACATGTACAAGCCACCAAAGTCGGTTAAAAAGTGATTAATCGACAACTAAAACTTAAATAGTACTACTTCTTACTTGCTATTACTTCAACTTAGAAGCTTCTTCTGTGTTCTAATATGGTGCTTTTAGTGTCTCTGCATACCGCAGCACGCGACATAGCTTTGCAGACGATAAATGTAACCGTATCAGAGAGAAAAGCGGCCTATGTGACTATCTGGCTTTAAGTCGATACGATAACATTATGATGAAAACCCAAGGATTACTCAGGTTTTTACTACATATGAACACTTTTCACATTCTCCCGTGCAACGCGGCTGCTAGTCCTCCTTTCATGCAAAATCTTAAGGTCCTAGGTCATGTCCAAGCCACCAAAGCCGGCTAAAAAGTGAATAATCGACAACTAAAACTTGAATTTTACTACTTCTTACTGGCTATTACTTCAACTTAAAAGCTCCTTCTGTGTTCTACTATGATGCTTTAAGTGTCTCCGCATACCGCAGCACGCGACATAGCTTTGCAGACGAAAAATGTAACCGTCTCAGAGAGAAAAGCTGCCAATGTGACAATCTGGCTTTAAGTCGATTCGATAACAAATGACGAAAATGGACAGATTTCTCAGGTTTTTACTACATATGAACACTTTTCACATTCTCCCATGCAACGCGGCAGCTAGTCCTCCATTCATGCAAAATCTTAAGGTCCTAGGTCATGTCCAAGCCACCAAAGCCGGCTAAAAAGTGAATAATCGACAACTAAAACTTGAATTGTACTACTTCTTACTGGCTATTACTTCAACATAGAAGCTTCTTCTGTGTTCTAATATGGTGCTTTTAGTGTCTCCGCATACCGCAGCACGCGACATAGCTTTGCTGACGATAAATGTAACCGTCTCAGAGAGAAAAGTGGCCAATGTGACGATCTGGCTTTAAGTCGATACGATAACAAATGACGAAAACGGACTGATTTCTCAGGTTTTTACTACATATGAACACTTTTCACATTCTCCCGTGCAACGCGGCTGCTAGTCCTCCTTTCATGCAAATCCTTAAGGTCCTAGGTCATATCCAAGCCACCAAAGTCGGCTAAAATGTGAATAATCTATAATTAAAACTTGAATTGTACTACTTCTTACTGGCTATTACTTCAACTTAGAAACTTATTCTGAGTTCTATTGTGGTGCTTTTAGTGTTTCCGTATACCGCAGCACGCGACATAGCTTTGCAGACGATAAATGTAACCGTTTCAGAGAGAAGAGCAGCCATTGTGACGATCTGGCTTTAAATCGATTCGATAACAAATGACGAAAACGGACGGATTTCTCAGGTTTTTACTACATATGAACACTTTTCACATTCTCCCGTGCAACGCGGCTGCTAGTCCTCCTTTCATGCAAATCCTTAAGGTCCTAGGTCATATCCAAGCCACCAAAGCCGTCAAAAATGTGAATAATCTATAATTAAAACTTGAATTGTACTACTTCTTACTGGCTATTACTTCAACTTAGAAACTTATTCTGAGTTCTACTGTGGTGCTTTTAGTGTTTCCGTATACCGCAGCATTCGACATAGCTTTGCAGACGATAAATGTAACCGTTTCAGAGAGAAGAGCGGCCATTGTGACGATCTGGCTTTAAATCGATTCGAGAACAAATGACGAAAACGGACGGATTTCTCAGGTTTTTACTACATATGAACACTTTTCACATTCTCCCGTGCAACGCGGCTGCTTGTCTTCCTTTCTTGCAAAATGTTAAGGTCCTAAGACATGTCCAAGCCACCAAAGCCGGTTAAAAAGTGATTCAACGACAACTAAAACTTAAATAGTACTACTTTTTACTGGCTATTACTTCAACTTAGAAGCTTCTTCTCTGTTCTACTATGGTGCTTTTAGTGTTTCCGCATACCGCAGCACGCGACATAGCTTTGCAGACGATAAATGTAACCGTTTCGGAGAGAAGAGCGGCCACTGTGACGATCTGGCTTTAAATCGATTCGATAACAAATGACGAAAACGGACGGATTTCTCAGGTTTTTACTACATATGAACACTTTTCACATTCTCCCGTGCAACGCGGCTGCTAGTCTTCCTGTCATGCAAAATCTTAATGTCCTAGGTCATGTCCAAGCCACCAAAGCCGGTTAAAAAGTGATTAATCGACAACTAAAACTTAAATAGTACTACTACTTACTGGCTAATACTTCAACTAAGAAGCTTCTTCTGTGTTCTAATATGGTGCTTTTAATGTCTCCGCATACCGCAGCACGCGACATAGCTTTGCAGACGATAAATCGTCTCAGAGAGAAAACCGGCCAATGTGACGATCTGGCTTTATGTCGATACGATAACAAATGACGAAAACCCACGGATTTCTCAGGTTTTTACTACATATGAATACTTTTCACATTCTCCCGTGCAACGCGGCTGCTAGTCCTCCTTTCATGTAAAATCTTAAGGTTCCACCTCATGTGCAAGACACCAAAGCCGGCTAAAAAGTGAATAATCGATAACTAAAACTTGAATTGTACTACTTCTTACTGGCTATTACTTCAACTTAGAAGCTTCTTCTCTGTTCTACTATGGTGCTTTTAGTATCTCCGAATACCGCAGCACGCGACATAGCTTTGCTGACGATAAATGTAACCGTTTCAGAGAGAAGAGCGGCCAATGTGACGATCTGGCCTTAAATCGATTCGATAACAAATGACGAAAACGGACGGATTTCTCAGGTTTTTACTACATATGAACACTTTTCACATTCTCCCGTGCAACGCGGCTGCTAGTCTTAATTTCATGCAAAATCTTAAGGTCCTACGACATGTACAAGCCACCAAAGTCGGTTAAAAAGTGATTAATCGACAACTAAAACTTAAATAGTACTACTTCTTACTGGCTATTACTTCAACTTAGAAGCTTCTTCTGTGTTCTAATATGGTGCTTTTAGTGTCTCTGCATACCGCAGCACGCGACATAGCTTTGCAGACGATAAATGTAACCGTATCAGAGAGAAAAGCGGCCTATGTGACTATCTGGCTTTAAGTCGATACGATAACATTATGATGAAAACCCAAGGATTACTCAGGTTTTTACTACATATGAACATTTTTCACATTCTCCCGTGCAACGCGGCTGCTAGTCCTCCTTTCATGCAAAATCTTAAGGTCCTAGGTCATGTCCAAGCCACCAAAGCCGGCTAAAAAGTGAATAATCGACAACTAAAACTTGAATTTTACTACTTCTTACTGGCTATTACTTCAACTTAAAAGCTCCTTCTGTGTTCTACTATGATGCTTTAAGTGTCTCCGCATACCGCAGCACGCGACATAGCTTTGCTGACGATAAATGTAACCGTCTCAGAGAGAAAAGCTGCCAATGTGACAATCTGGCTTTAAGTCGATTCGATAACAAATGACGAAAATGGACAGATTTCTCAGGTTTTTACTACATATGAACACTTTTCACATTCTCCCATGCAACGCGGCAGCTAGTCCTCCATTCATGCAAAATCTTAAGGTCCTAGGTCATGTCCAAGCCACCAAAGCCGGCTAAAAAGTGAATAATCGACAACTAAAACTTGAATTGTACTACTTCTTACTGGCTATTACTTCAACATAGAAGCTTCTTCTGTGTTCTAATATGGTGCTTTTAGTGTCTCCGCATACCGCAGCACGCGACATAGCTTTGCTGACGATAAATGTAACCGTCTCAGAGAGAAAAGCGGCCAATGTGACGATCTGGCTTTAAGTCGATACGATAACAAATGACGAAAACGGACTGATTTCTCAGGTTTTTACTACATATGAACACTTTTCACATTCTCCCGTGCAACGCGGCTGCTAGTCCTCCTTTCATGCAAATCCTTAAGCTCCTAGGTCATATCCAAGCCACCAAAGTCGGCTAAAATGTGAATAATCTATAATTAAAACTTGAATTGTACTGCTTCTTACTGGCTATTACTTCAACTTAGAAACTTATTCTGAGTTCTATTGTGGTGCTTTTAGTGTTTCCGTATACCGCAGCACGCGACATAGCTTTGCAGACGATAAATGTAACCGTTTCAGAGAGAAGAGCAGCCATTGTGACGATCTGGCTTTAAATCGATTCGATAACAAATGACGAAAACGGACGGATTTCTCAGGTTTTTACTACATATGAACACTTTTCACATTCTCCCGTGCAACGCGGCTGCTAGTCCTCCTTTCATGCAAATCCTTAAGGTCCTAGGTCATATCCAAGCCACCAAAGCCGTCTAAAATGTGAATAATCTATAATTAAAACTTGAATTGTACTACTTCTTACTGGCTATTACTTCAACTTAGAAACTTATTCTGAGTTCTACTGTGGTGCTTTTAGTGTTTCCGTATACCGCAGCATTCGACATAGCTTTGCAGACGATAAATGTAACCGTTTCAGAGAGAAGAGCGGCCATTGTGACGATCTGGCTTTAAATCGATTCGATAACAAATGACGAAAAAGGACGGATTTCTCAGGTTTTTACTACATATGAACACTTTTCACATTCTCCCGTGCAACGCGGCTGCTTGTCTTCCTTTCTTGCAAAATGTTAAGGTCCTAAGACATGTCCAAGCCACCAAAGCCGGTTAAAAAGTGATTCAACGACAACTAAAACTTAAATAGTACTACTTTTTACTGGCTATTACTTCAACTTAGAAGCTTCTTCTCTGTTCTACTATGGTGCTTTTAGTGTTTCCGCATACCGCAGCACGCGACATAGCTTTGCAGACGATAAATGTAACCGTTTCGGAGAGAAGAGCGGCCACTGTGACGATCTGGCTTTAAATCGATTCGATAACAAATGACGAAAACGGACGGATTTCTCAGGTTTTTACTACATATGAACACTTTTCACATTCTCCCGTGCAACGCGGCTGCTAGTCTTCCTGTCATGCAAAATCTTAATGTCCTAGGTCATGTCCAAGCCACCAAAGCCGGTTAAAAAGTGATTAATCGACAACTAAAACTTAAATAGTACTACTACTTACTGGCTATTACTTCTACTTAGAAGCTTCTTCTGTGTTCTAATATGGTGCTTTTAGTGTCTCCGCATACCGCAGCATGCGACATAGCTTTGCAGACGATTAATGTAACCGTTTCAGAGAGAAGAGCGGCCAATGTGAAGATCTGGCTTTAAATCGATTCGATAACAAATGACGAAAACGGACGGATTTCTCAGGTTTTTACTACATATGAACACTTTTCACATTCTCCCGTGCAACGCGGCTGCTAGTCTTCCTTTCATGCAAAATCTTAAGGTTCCACCTCATGTCCAAGCCACCAAAGCTGGCTAAAACGTGAATAATCGATAACTAAAACTTGAATTGTACTACTTCTTACTGGCGATTACTTAGACTTAGAAGCTTCTTCTGTGTTCTACTATGGTGCTTTTAGTGTCTCCGCATACCGCAGCATGCGACATAGCTTTGCAGACGATTAATGTAACCGTCTCAGAGAGAAAAGCGGCCAATGTGTCGATCTGAATTTAAGTCGATTCGATAACATATGACGAAAACGGACGGATTTCTCAGGTTTTTACTACATATGAACACTTTTCACATTCTCCCGTGCAACGCGGCTGCTAGTCTTCCTTTCATGCAAAATCTTAAGTTTCCACCTCATGTCCAAGCCACCAAAGCCGGCTAAAAAGTGAATAATCGATAACTAAAACTTGAATTGTACTACTTCTTACTGGCTATTACTTCAACTTAGTGCTTCTTCTGTGTTCTACTATGGTGCTTTTAGTGTCTCCGCATACCGCAGCACGCGACATAGCTTTGCACACGATTAATATAACCGTCTCAGAGAGAAAAGCGGCCAATATGACGATCGGGCTTTAAGTCGATTCGATAACAAATGACGAAAACGGACGGATTTCTCAGGTTTTTACTACATATGAACACTTTTCACATTCTCCCGTGCAACGCGGCTACTAGTCCTCCTTTCATGCAAAATCGTAAGGTCCTAGGTCATGTCCAAACCACCAAAGCCGGCTAAAAAGTGAATAATCGACAACTAAAACTTGAATTGTACTACTTCTTACTGGCTATTACTTCAACTTAGAAGCTTCTTCTGTGTTCTACTATGGTGCTTTTAGTGTTTCCGCATAACGCAGCACGCGACATAGCTTTGCAGACCATAAATGTAACCGTTTCAGAGAGAAGAGCGGCCAATGTGGCGATCTGGCTTTAAATCGATTCGATAACAAATGACGAAAACGGACGGATTTCTCAGGTTTTTATTACATATGAACACTTTTCACATTCTCCCGTGCAACGCGGCTGCTAGTCTTCCTTTCTTGCAAAATCTTAAGGTCCTAAGACATGTCCAAGCCACCAAAGCCGGTTAAAAAGTGATTCAACGACAACTAAAACTTAAATAGTACTACTTTTTACTGGCTATTACTTCAACTTAGAAGCTTCTTCTCTGTTCTACTATGGTGCTTTTAGTGTTTCCGCATACCGCAGCACGCGACATAGCTTTGCAGACGATAAATGTAAACGTTTCGGAGAGAAGAGCGGCCACTGTGACGATCTGGCTTTAAATCGATTCGATAACAAATGACGAAAACGGACGGATTTCTCAGGTTTTTACTACATATGAACACTTTTCACATTCTCCCGTGCAACGCGGCTGCTAGTCTTCCTGTCATGCAAAATCTTAAGGTTCCACCTCATGTCCAAGCCACCAAAGCTGGCTAAAACGTGAATAATCGATAACTAAAACTTGAATTGTACTACTTCTTACTGGCGATTACTTAGACTTAGAAGCTTCTTCTGTGTTCTACTATGGTGCTTTTAGTGTCTCCGCATACCGCAGCACGCGACATAGCTTTGCACACGATTAATGTAACCGTCTCAGAGTGAAATGCGGCCAATATGACGATCGGGCTTTAATCGATTCGATAACAAATGACGAAAACGGACGGATTTATCAGGTTTTTACTACATATGAACACTTTTCACATTCTCAGGTGCAACGCGGCTACTAGTCCTCCTTTCATGCAAAATCGTAAGGTCCTAGGTCATGTCCAAGCCACCAAAGCCGGCTAAAAAGTGAATAATCGACAACTAAAACTTGAATTGTACTACTTCTTACTGGCTATTACTTCAACTTAGAAGCTTCTTCTGTGATCTACTATGGTGCTTTTAGTGTTTCCGCATAACGCAGCACGCGACATAGCTTTGCAGACCATAAATGTAACCGTTTCAGAGAGAAGAGCGGCCAATGTGACGATCTGGCTTTAAATCGATTCGATAACAAATGACGAAAACGGACGGATTTCTCAGGTTTTTACTACATATGAACACTTTTCACATTCTCCCGTGCAACGCGGCGCTAGTCTTCCTTTCATGCAAAATGTTAAGGTCCTAGGTCATGTCCAACCCACCAAAGCCAGCTAAAAAGTGATTAATCGACAACTATAACTTGAATTGTACTACTTCTTACTTGCTATAACTTCAACTTATAAGCTTCTTCTGTGTTCTAATATGGTGCTTTTAGTGTCTCCGCATACCGCAGCACGCGACATAGCTTTGCAGACGATAAATGTAACCGTCTCAGAGAGAAGAGAGGCCAATGTGACGATCTGGCTTTAAATCGATTCGATAACAAATGACGAAAACGGACGGATTTCTCAGGTTTTTACTACATATGAACACTTTTCACATTCTCCAGTGCAACGCGGCTGCTAGTCTTCCTCTCATGCAAAATCTTAAGGTCCTAGGTCATGTCCAAGCCACCAAAGCCGGCTAAAAAGTGAATAATCGACAACTTAAACTTGAATTTTTCTACTTCTTACTGGCTATTACTTCAACTTAGAAGCTTCTTCTGTGTTCTACTATGGTGCTTTTAGTGTCTCCGCATACCGCAGCACGCGACATAGCTTTGCAGACGATAAATGTAACCGTCTCAGAGAGAAGAGAGGCCAATGTGTCGATCTGAATTTAAGTCGATTCGATAACAAATGACGAAAACGGACGGATTTCTCAGGTTTTTACTACATATGAACACTTTTCACATTCTCCCGTGCAACGCGGCTGCTAGTCCTCCTTTCATGCAAATCCTTAAGGTCCTAGGTCATATCCTAGCCACCAAAGCCGTCTAAAATGTGAATAATCTATAATTAAAACTTGAATTGCACTACTTCTTACTGGCTATTACTTCAACTTAGAAACTTATTCTGAGTTCTACTGTGGTGCTTTTAGTGTTTCCGTATACCGCAGCATTCAACATAGCTTTGCAGACGATAAATGTAACCGTTTCAGAGAGAAGAGCGGCCATTGTGACGATCTGGCTTTAAATCGATTCGATAACAAATGACGAAAACCCACGGATTTCTCAGGTTTTTACTACATATGAACACTTATCACATTCTCCCGTGCAACGCGGCTGCTAGTCTTCCTTTCTTGCAAAATCTTAAGGTCCTACGACATGTCCAAGCCACCAAAGCCGGTTAAAAAGTGATTCAACGACAACTAAAACTTATATAGTACTACTTTTTACTGGCTATTACTTCAACTTAGAAGCTTCTTCTGTGTTCTAATATGGTGCTTTTAGTGTCTCCGCATACCGCAGCACGCGACATAGCTTTGCAGACGATAAATGTAACAGTCTCAGAGAGAAAAGCGGCCAATGTGACGATCTGGCTTTAATTCGATACGATAACAAATGACGAAAACCCATGGATTTCTTAGGTTTTTACTACATATGAACACTTTTCACATTCTACCGTGCAACGCGGTTGTTAGTCCTCCTTTCGTACAAAATCTTAAGGTTCCATCTCATGTCCAAGCCACCAAAGCCGGCTAAAAAGTGAATAATCGATAACTAAAATTTGAATTGTACTACTTCTTACTGGCTATTACTTCAAATTAGAAGCTTCTTCTGTGTTCTACTACAGTGCTTTTAGTGTCTCCGCATACCGCAGCATGCGACATAGCTTTGCAGACGATTAATGTAACCGTCTCAGAGAGAAAAGCGGCCAATGTGTCGATCTGAATTTAAGTCGATTCGATAACAAATGACGAAAACGGACGGATTTCTCTTTTTACTACATATGAACTCTTTTCACATTGTCCCATGCAACGCGGCTGCTAGTCTTCCTTTCATGCAAAATCTTAAGGTCCTGGGACATGTCCAAGCCACCAAAGCCGGTTAAAAAGTGATTAATCGACAACTAAATCTTAAATATTACTACTTCTTACTGGCTATTACTTCAACTTAGAAGCTTCTTCTCTGTTCTACTATGGTGCTTTTAGTGTCTCCGCATACCGCAGCACGCGACATAGCTTTGCAGACGATTAATGTAACCGTCTCAGAGAGAAAAGCGGGCAATATGACGATCTGGCTTTAAGTCGATTCGATAACAAATGACGAAAACGGACGAATTTCTCAGGTGTTTACTACATATGAACACTTTTCACATTCTCCCGTGCAACGCGGCTGCTAGTCCTCCTTTCATGCAAAATCTTAAGGTCCTGGGTCATGTCCAAGCCACCAAAGCCGGCTAAAAAGTGAATAATCGACAACTAAAACTTGAATTGTACTACTTCTTACTGGCTCATACTTCAACTTATAAGCTTCTTCTGTGTTCTACTATGGTGCTTTTAGTGTTTCCGCATAACGCAGCACGCGACATAGCTTTGCAGACCATAAATGTAACCGTTTCAGGGAGAAGAGCGGCCAATGTGGCGATCTGGCTTTAAATCGATTCGATAACAAATGACGAAAACGGACGGATTTCTCAGGTTTTTACTACATATGAACACTTTTCACATTCTCCCGTGCAACGCGGCTGCTAGTCTTCCTGTCATGCAAAATCGTAATGTCCTAGGTCATGTCCAAGCCACCAAAGCCGGTTAAAATGTGATTAATCGACAACTAAAACTTAAATAGTACTACTACTTACTGGCTATTACTTCTACTTAGAAGCTTCTTCTGTGTTCTAATATGGTGCTTTTAGTGTCTCCGCATACCGCAGCATGCGACATAGCTTTGCAGACGATTAATGTAACCGTTTCAGAGAGAAGAGCGGCCAACGTGACGATCTGGCTTTAAATCGATTCGATAACAAATGACGAAAACGGACGGATTTCTCAGGTTTTTACTACATATGAACACTTTTCACATTCTCCCGTGCAACGCGGCTGCTAGTCTTCCTTTCATGCAAAATCTTAAGGTTCCACCTCATGTCCAAGCCACCAAAGCTGGCTAAAACGTGAATAATCGATAACTAAAACTTGAATTGTACTACTTCTTACTGGCGATTACTTAGACTTAGAAGCTTCTTCTGTGTTCTACTATGGTGCTTTTAGTGTCTCCGCATACCGCAGCACGCGACATAGCTTTGCACACGATTAATGTAACCGTCTCAGAGTGAAATGCGGCCAATATGACGATCGGGCTTTAATCGATTCGATAACAAATGACGAAAACGGACGGATTTATCAGGTTTTTACTACATATGAACACTTTTCACATTCTCCCGTGCAACGCGGCTACTAGTCCTCCTTTCATGCAAAATCGTAAGGTCCTAGGTCATGTCCAAGCCACCAAAGCCGGCTAAAAAGTGAATAATCGACAACTAAAACTTGAATTGTACTACTTCTTACTGGCTATTACTTCAACTTAGAAGCTACTTCTGTGATCTACTATGGTGCTTTTAGTGTTTCCGCATAACGCAGCACGCGACATAGCTTTGCAGACCATAAATGTAACCGTTTCAGAGAGAAGAGCGGCCAATGTGACGATCTGGCTTTAAATCGATTCGATAACAAATGACGAAAACGGACGGATTTCTCAGGTTTTTACTACATATGAACACTTTTCACATTCTCCCGTGCAACGCGGCGCTAGTCTTCCTTTCATGCAAAATGTTAAGGTCCTAGGTCATGTCCAACCCACCAAAGCCAGCTAAAAAGTGATTAATCGACAACTATAACTTGAATTGTACTACTTCTTACTTGCTATTACTTCAACTTATAAGCTTCTTCTGTGTTCTAATACGGTGCTTTTAGTGTCTCCGCATACCGCAGCACGCGACATAGCTTTGCAGACGATAAATGTAACCGTCTCAGAGAGAAGAGCGGCCAATGTGACGATCTGGCTTTAAATCGATTCGATAACAAATGACGAAAACGGACGGATTTCTCAGGTTTTTACTACATATGAACACTTTTCACATTCTCCAGTGCAACGCGGCTGCTAGTCTTCCTCTCATGCAAAATCTTAAGGTCCTAGGTCATGTCCAAGCCACCAAAGCCGGCTAAAAAGTGAATAATCGACAACTTAAACTTGAATTTTTCTACTTCTTACTGGCTATTACTTCAACTTAGAAGCTTCTTCTGTGTTCTACTATGGTGCTTTTAGTGTCTCCGCATACCGCAGCACGCGACATAGCTTTGCAGACGATAAATGTAACCGTCTCAGAGGGAAAAGAGGCCAATGTGTCGATCTGAATTTAAGTCGATTCGATAACAAATGACGAAAACGGACGGATTTCTCAGGTTTTTACTACATATGAACACTTTTCACATTTTCCCGTGCAACGCGGCTGCTAGTCCTCCTTTCATGCAAATCCTTAAGGTCCTAGGTCATATCCTAGCCACCAAAGCCGTCTAAAATGTGAATAATCTATATTAAAACTTGAATTGTACTACTTCTTACTGGCTATTACTTCAACTTAGAAACTTATTCTGAGTTCTACTGTGGTGCTTTTAGTGTTTCCGTATACCGCAGCATTCGACATAGCTTTGCAGACGATAAATGTAACCGTTTCATAGAGAAGAGCGGCCATTGTGACGATCTGGCTTTAAATCGATTCGATAACAAATGACGAAAACGGACGGATTTCTCAGGTTTTTACTACATATGAACACTTTTCACATTCTCCCGTGCAACGCGGCTGCTAGTCTTCCTTTCTTGCAAAATCTTAAGGTCCTAGGACATGTCCAAGCCACCAAAGCCGGTTAAAAAGTGATTCAACGACAACTAAAACTTAAATAGTACTACTTTTTACTGGCTATTACTTCAACTTAGAAGCTTCTTCTGTGTTCTAATATGGTGCTTTTAGTGTCTCCGCATACCGCAGCACGCGACATAGCTTTGCAGACGATAAATGTAACAGTCTCAGAGAGAAAAGCGGCCAATGTGACGATCTGGCTTTAATTCGATACGATAACAAATGACGAAAACCCATGGATTTCTTAGGTTTTTACTACATATGAACACTTTTCACATTCTCCCGTGCAACGCGGTTGTTAGTCCTCCTTTCGTACAAAATCTTAAGGTTCCATCTCATGTCCAAGCCACCAAAGCCGGCTAAAAAGTGAATAATCGATAACTAAAACTTGAATTGTACTACTTCTTACTGGCTATTACTTCAACTTAGAAGCTTCTTCTGTGTTCTACTACGGTGCTTTTAGTGTCTCCGCATACCGCAGCATGCGACATAGCTTTGCAGACGATTAATGTAACCGTCTCAGAGAGAAAAGCGGCCAATGTGTCGATCTGAATTTAAGTCGATTCGATAACAAATGATGAAAACGGACGGATTTCATCTTTTTACTACATATGAACTCTTTTAACATTCTCCCGTGCAACGCGGCTGCTAGTCTTCCTTTCATGCAAAATCTTAAGGTCCTAGGACATGTCCAAGCCACCCAAGCCGGTTAAAAACTGATTAATCGACAACTAAATCTTAAATATTACTACTTCTTACTGGCTATTACTTCAACTTAGAAGCTTCTTCTCTGTTCTACTATGGTGCTTTTAGTGTCTCCGCATACCGCAGCACGCGACATAGCTTTGCAGACGATTAATGTAACCGTCTCAGAGAGAAAAGCGGGCAATATGACGATCTGGCTTTAAGTCGATTCGATAACAAATGACGAAAACGGACGAATTTCTCTGGTTTTTACTACATATGAACACTTTTCACATTCTCCCGTGCAACGCGGCTGCTAGTCCTCCTTTCATGCAAAATCTTAAGGTCCTGGATCATGTCCAAGCCACCAAAGCCGGCTAAAAAGTGAATAATCGACAACTAAAACTTGAATTGTACTACTTCTTACTGGCTCATACTTCAACTTATAAGCTTCTTCTGTGTTCTACTATGGTGCTTTTAGTGTTTCCGCATACCGTAGCACGCGACATAGCTTTGCAGACGATAAATGTAACCGTTTCAGAGAGAAGAGCGGCCAATGTGACGATCTGGCTTTAAATCGATTCGATAACAAATGACGAAAACGGACGGATTTCTCAGGTTTTTACTACATATGAACACTTTTCACATTCTCCCGTGCAACGCGGCTGCTAGTCCTCCTTTCATGCAAATCCTTAAGGTCCTAGGTCATATCCAAGCCACCAAAGCCGTCTAAAATGTGAATAATCTATAATTAAAACTTGAATTGTACTACTTCTTACTGGCTATTACTTCAACTTAGAAACTTATTCTGAGTTCTACTGTGGTGCTTTTAGTGTTTCCGTACACCGCAGCATTCGACATAGCTTTGCAGACGATAAATGTAACCGTTTCAGAGAGAAGAGCGGCCATTGTGACGATCTGGCTTTAAATCGATTCGATAACAAATGACGAAAACGGACGGATTTCTCAGGTTTTTACTACATATGAACACTTTTCACATTCTCCCGTGCAACGCGGCTGCTAGTCTTCCTTTCTTGCAAAATCTTAAGGTCCTAGGACATGTCCAAGCCACCAAAGCCGGTTAAAAAGTGATTCAACGACAACTAAAACTTAAATAGTACTACATTTTACTGGCTATTACTTCAACTCAGAAGCTTCTTCTCTGTTCTACTATGGCGCTTTTAGTGTTTCCGCATACCGCAGCACGCGACATAGCTTTGAAGACGATAAATGTAACCGTTTCGGAGAGAAGAGCGGCCACTGTGACGATCTGGCTTTAAATCGATTCGATAACAAATGACGAAAACGGACGGATTTCTCAGGTTTTTACTACATATGAACACTTTTCACATTCTCCCGTGCAACGCGGCTGCTAGTCTTCCTTTCATGCAAAATCTTAAGGTTCCACCTCATGTCCAAGCCACTAAAGCTGGCTAAAAAGTGAATAATCGATAACTAAAACTTGAATTGTACTACTTCTTACTGGCTATTACTTAGACTTAGAAGCTTCTTCTGTGTTCTACTATGGTGCTTTTAGTGTCTCCGCATACCGCAGCATGCGACATAGCTTTTCAGACGATTAATGTAACCGTCTCAGAGAGAAAACCGGCCAATGTGTCGATCTGAATTTAAGTCGATTCGATATCAAATGACGAAAACGGACGGATTCCTCAGGTTTTTACTACATATGAACACTTTTCACATTCTCCCGTGCAACGCGGCTGCTAGTCTTCCTTTCATGCAAAATCTTAAGGTTCCACCTCATGTCCAAGCCACCAAAGCCGGCTAAAAAGTGAATAATCGATAACTGAAACTTGAATTGTACTACTTCTTACTGGCTATTACTTCAACTTAGTGCTTCTTCTGTGTTCTACTATGGTGCTTTTAGTGTCTCCGCATACCGCAGCACGCGACATAGCTTTGCACACAATTAATGTAACCGTCTTAGAGAGAAAAGCGGCCAATATGACGATCGGGCTTTAAGTCGATTCGATAACAAATGACGGAAACGGACGGATTTCTCAGGTTTTTACTACATATGAACACTTTTCACATTCTCCCGTACAACGCGGCTACTAGTCCTCCTTTCATGCAAAATCGTAAGGTCCTAGGTCATGTCCAAGCCACCAAAGCCGGCTAAAAAGTGAATAATCGACAACTAAAACTTGAATTGTACTACTTCTTACTGGCTATTACTTCAACTTAGAAGCTTCTTCTGTGTTCTACTATGGTTCTTTTAGTGTTTCCGCATAACGCAGCACGCGACATAGCTTTGCAGACGATAAATGAAACCGTTTCAGAGAGAAGAGCGGCCAATGTGACGATCTGGCTTTAAATCGATTCGATAACAAATGACGAAAACGGACGGATTTCTCAGGTTTTTACTACATATGAACACTTTTCACATTCTCCAGTGCAACGCGGCTGCTAGTCTTCCTCTCATGCAAAATCTTAAGGTCCTAGGTCATGTCCAAGCCACCAAAGCCGGCTAAAAAGTGAATAATCGACAACTTAAACTTGAATTTTTCTACTTCTTACTGGCTATTACTTCAACTTAGAAGCTTCTTCTGTGTTCTACTATGGTGCTTTTAGTGTCTCCGCATACCGCAGCATGCGACATAGCTTTGCAGACGATAAATGTAACCGTCTCAGAGAGAAAAGAGGCCAATGTGTCGATCTGAATTTAAGTCGATTCGATAACAAATGACGAAAACGGACGGATTTCTCAGGTTTTTACTACATATGAACACTTTTCACATTCTCCCGTGCAACGCGGCTGCTAGTCTTCCTTTCTTGCAAAATCTTAAGGTCCTAGGAAATGTCCAAGCCACCAAAGCCGGTTAAAAAGTGATTCAACGACAACTAAAACTTAAATAGTACTACTTTTTACTGGCTATTACTTCAACTTAGAAGCTTCTTCTGTGTTCTAATATGGTGCTTTTAGTGTCTCCGCATACCGCAGCACGCGACATAGCTTTGCAGACGATTAATGTAACCGTCTCAGAGAGAAAAGCGGCCAATGTGTCGATCTGAATTTAAGTCGATTCGATAACAAATGACGAAAACGGACGGATTTCATCTTTTTACTACATATGAACTCTTTTCACATTCTCCCGTGCAACGCGGCTGCTAGTCTTCCTTTCATGCAAAATCTTAAGGTCCTAGGACATGTCCAAGCCACCAAAGCCGGTTAAAAAGTGATTAATCGACAACTAAATCTTAAATATTACTACTTCTTACTGGCTATTACTTCAACTTAGAAGCTTCTTTTCTGTTCTACTATGGTGCTTTTAGTGTCTCCGCATACCGCAGCACGCGACATAGCTTTGCAGACGATTAATGTAACCGTCTCAGAGAGAAAAGCGGGCAATATGACGATCTGGCTTTAAGTCGATTCGATATCAAATGACGAAAACGGACGAATTTCTCAGGTTTTTACTACATATGAACACTTTTCACATTCTCCCGTGCAACGCGGCTGCTAGTCCTCCTTTCATGAAAATCTTAAGGTCCTGGGTCATGTCCAAGCCACCAAAGCCGGCTAAAAAGTGAATAATCGACAACTAAAACTTGAATTGTACTACTTCTTACTGGCTCATACTTCAACTTATAAGCTTCTTCTGTGTTCTACTATGGTGCTTTTAGTGTTTCCGCATACCGTAGCACGCGACATAGCTTTGCAGACGATAAATGTAACCGTTTCAGAGAGAAGAGCGGCCAATGTGACGATCTGGCTTTAATTCGATACGATAACAAATGACGAAAACCCATGGATTTCTTAGGTTTTTACTACATATGAACACTTTTCACATTCTCCCGTGCAACGCGGTTGTTAGTCCTCCTTTCGTACAAAATCTTAAGGTTCCATCTCATGTCCAAGCCACCAAAGCCGGCTAAAAAGTGAATAATCGATAACTAAAACTTGAATTGTACTACTTCTTACTGGCTATTACTTCAACTTAGAAGCTTCTTCTGTGTTCTACTATGGTGCTTTTAGTGTCTCCGCATACCGCAGCATGCGACATAGCTTTGCAGACGATTAATGTAACCGTCTCAGAGAGAAAAGCGGCCAATGTGTCGATCTGAATTTAAGTCGATTCGATAACAAATGACGAAAACGGACAGATTTCATCTTTTTACTACATATGAACTCTTTTCACATTCTCCCGTGCAACGCGGCTGCTAGTCTTCCTTTCATGCAAAATCTTAAGGTCCTAGGACATGTCCAAGCCACCAAAGCCGGTTAAAAAGTGATTAATCGACAACTAAATCTTAAATATTACTACTTCTTACTGGCTATTACTTCAACTTAGAAGCTTCTTCTCTGTTCTACTATGGTGCTTTTAGTGTCTCCGCATACCGCAGCACGCGACATAGCTTTGCAGACGATTAATGTAACAGTCTCAGAGAGAAAAGCGGGCAATATGACGATCTGGCTTTAAGTCGATTCGATATCAAATGACGAAAACGGACGAATTTCTCAGGTTTTTACTACATATGAACACTTTTCACATTCTCCCGTGCAACGCGGCTGCTAGTCCTCCTTTCATGCAAAATCTTAAGGTCCTGGGTCATGTCCAAGCCACCAAAGCCGGCTAAAAAGTGAATAATCGACAACTAAAACTTGAATTGTACTACTTCTTACTGGCTCATACTTCAACTTATAAGCTTCTTCTGTGTTCTACTATGGTGCTTTTAGTGTTTCCGCATACCGTAGCACGCGACATAGCTTTGCAGACGATAAATGTAACCGTTTCAGAGAGAAGAGCGGCCAATGTGACGATCTGGCTTTAAATCGATTCGATAACAAATGACGAAAACGGACGGATTTCTCAGGTTTTTACTACATATGAACACTTTTCACATTCTCCCGTGCAACGCGGCTGCTAGTCTTCCTCTCATGCAAAATCTTAAGGTCCTAGGTCATGTCCAAGCCACCAAAGCCGGCTAAAAAGTGAATAATCGACAACTTAAACTTGAATTTTTCTACTTCTTACTGGCTACTACTTCAACTTAGAAGCTTCTTCTGTGTTCTACTATGGTGCTTTTAGTGTCTCCGCATACCGCAGCACGCGACATAGCTTTGCAGACGGTAAATGTAAACGTCTCAGAGAGAAAAGCGGCCAATGTGTCGATCTGAATTTAAGTCGAATCGATAACAAAATACGAAAACGGACGGATTTCTCAGGTTTTTACTACATATGAACACTTTTCACATTCTCCCGTGCAACGCGGCTGCTAGTCCTCCTTTCATTCAAATCCTTAAGGTCCTAGGTCATATCCAAGCCACCAAAGCCGTCTAAAATGTGAATAATCTATAATTAAACTTGAATTGTACTACTTCTTACTGGCTATTACTTCAACTTAGAAACTTATTCTGAGTTCTACTGTGGTGCTTTTAGTGTTTCCGTATACAGCAGCATTCGACATAGCTTTGCAGACGATAAATGTAACCGTTTCAGAGAGAAGAGCGGCCATTGTGACGATCTGGCTTTAAATCGATTCGATAACAAATGACGAAAACGGACGGATTTCTCAGGTTTTTACTACATATGAACACTTTTCACATTCTCCCGTGCAACGCGGCTGCTAGTCTTCCTTTCTTGCAAAATCTTAAGGTCCTAGGACATGTCCAAGCCACCAAAGCCGGTTAAAAAGTGATTCAACGACAACTAAAACTTAAATAGTACTACTTTTTACTGGCTATTACTTCAACTCAGAAGCTTCTTCTCTGTTCTACTATGGTGCTTTTAGTGTTTCCGCATACCGCAGCACGCGACATAGCTTTGCAGACGATAAATGTAACAGTCTCAGAGAGAAAAGCGGCCAATGTGTCGATCTGAATTTAAGTCGATTCGATAACAAATGACGAAAACGGACGGATTTCTCAGGTTTTTACTACATATGAACACTTTTCGCATTCTCCCGTGCAACGCGGCTGCTAGTCCTCATTTCATGCAAAATCTTAAGGTCCTAGTCACGTCCAACCCACCAAAGCCAGCTAAAAAGTGATTAATCGACAACTACAACTTGAATTGTACTACTTCTTACTGGCTATTACTTCAACTTATAAGCTTCTTCTGTGTTCTAATATGGTGCTTTTAGTGTCTCCGCATACCGCAGCACGCGACATAGCTTTGCAGACGATAAATGTTACCGTTTCGGAGAGAAGAGCGGCCAATGTGACGATCTGGCTTTTAATCGATTCGATAACAAATGACGAAAACGGACGGATTACTCAGGTTTTTACTAAATATGAACACTTTTCACATTCTCCCGTGCAACGCGGCTGCTAGTCCTCCTTTCATGCAAAATCTTAAGGTCCTGGGTCATTTCCAAGCCACCAAAGCCGGCTAAAAAGTGAATAATCGACAACTAAAACTTGAATTGTACTACTTCTTACTGGCTCATACTTCAACTTATAAGCTTCTTCTGTGATCTACTATGGTGCTTTTAGTGTTTCCGCATACCGCAGCACGCGACATAGCTTTGCAGACGATAAATGTAACCGTTTCAGAGAGAAGAGCGGCCAATGTGACGATCTGGCTTTAAATCGATTCGATAACAAATGACGAACACGGACGGATTTCTCAGGTTTTTACTACATATGAACACTTTTCACATTCTCCCGTGCAACACGGCTGCTAGTCTTCCTCTCATGCAAAATCTTAAGGTCTTAGGTCATGTCCAAGCCACCAAAGCCGGCTAAAAAGTGAATAATCGACATCTTAAACTTGAATTTTTCTACTTCTTACTGGCTCATACTTCAACTTAGAAGCTTCTTCTGTGTTCTACTATGGTGCTTTTAGTGTCTCCGCATACCGCAGCACGCGACATAGCTTTGCAGACGATAAATGTATCCGTCTCAGAGAGAAAAGCGGCCAATGTGTCGATCTGAATTTAAGTCGATTCGATAACAAATGACGAAAACGGACGGATTTCTCAGGTTTTTACTACATATGAACACTTTTCACATTCTCCCCTGCAACGCGGCTGCTAGTCCTCCTTTCATGCAAATCCTTATGGTCCTAGGCCATATCCAAGCCACCAAAGCCGTCTAAAATGTGAATAATCTATAATTAAAACTTGAATTGTACTACTTCTTACTGGCTATTACTTCAACTTAGAAACTTATTCTGAGTTCTACTGTGGTGCTTTTAGTGTTTCCGTATACCGCAGCATTCGACATAGCTTTGCAGACGATAAATGTAACCGTTTCAGAGAGAAGAGCGGCCATTGTGACGATCTGGCTTTAAATCGATTCGATAACAAATGACGAAAACGGACGGATTTCTCAGGTTTTTACTACATATGAACACTTTTCACATTCTCCCGTGCAACGCGGCTGCTAGTCTTCCTATCTTTCTAAATCTTAAGGTCCTAGGACATGTCCAAGCCACCAAAGCCGGTTAAAAAGTGATTCAACAACAACTAAAACTTAAATAGTACTACTTTTTACTGGCTATTACTTCAACTTAGAAGCTTCTTCTATGTTCTACTATGGTGCTTTTAGTGTTTCCGCATACCGCAGCACGCGACATAGCTTTGCAGACGATAAATGTAACCGTTTCGGAGAGAAGAGCGGCCACTGTGACGATCTGGCTTTAAATCGATTCGATAACAAATGACGAAAACGGACGGATTTTTCAGGTTTTTACTACATATGAACACTTTTCACATTCTCCCGTGCAACGCGGCTGCTAGTCTTCCTTTCATGCAAAATCTTAAGGTTCCACCTCATGTCCAAGCCACCAAAGCTGGCTAAAAAGTTAATAATCGATAACTAAAACTTGAATTGTACTACTTCTTACTGGCTATTACTTAGACTTAGAAGCTTCTTCTGTGTTCTACTATGGTGCTTTTAGTGTCTCCGCATACCGCAGCATGGGACATAGCTTTGCAGACGATTAATGTAACCGTCTCAGAGAGAAAAGCGGCCAATGTGTCGATCTGAATTTAAGTCGATTCGATAACAAAGGACGAAAACGGACGGATTCCTCAGGTTTTTACTATATATGCTTTTCACATTCTCCCGTGCAACGCGGCTGCTAGTCTTGATTCATGCAAAATCTTAAGGTTCCACCTCATGTCCATTCCACCAAAGCCGGCTAAAAAGTGAATAATCGATAACTAAAACTTGAATTGTACTAGTACTTACTGGCTATTACTTCAACTTAGTGCTTCTTCTGTGTTCTACTATGGTGCTTTTAGTGTCTCCGCATACCGCAGCACGCGACATAGCTTTGCACACGATTAATGTAACCGTCTCAGAGAGAAAAGCGGCCAATATGACGATCGGGCTTTAAGTCGATTCGATAACAAATGACGAAAACGGACGGATTTCTCAGGTTTTTACTACATATGAACACTTTTCACATTCTCCCGTGCAACGCGGCTACTAGTCCTCCTTTCATGCAAAATCGTAAGGTCCTAGGTCATGTCCAAGCCACCAAAGCCGGCTAAAAAGTGAATAATCGACAACTTAAACTTGAATTTTTATACTTCTTACTGGCTATTACTTCAACTTAGAAGCTTCTTCTGTGTTCTAATATGGTGCTTTTAGTGTCTCCGCATACCGCAGCACGCGACATAGCTTTGCAGACGATAAATGTAACCGTCTCAGAGAGAAAAGCGGCCAATGTGTCGATCTGAATGTAAGTCGATTCGATAACAAATGACGAAAACGGACGGATTTCTCAGGTTTTTACTACATATGAACACTTTTCACATTCTCCCGTGCAACGCGGCTGCTAGTCCTCCTTTCATGCAAATCCTTAAGGTCCTAGGTCATATCCAAGCCACCAAAGCCGTCTAAAATGTGAATAATCTATAATTAAAACTTGAATTGTACTACTTCTTACTGGCTATTACTTCAACTTAGAAGCTTCTTCTGTGTTCTACTATGGTGCTTATAGTGTCTCCGCATACCGCAGCACGCGACATAGCTTTGCCGGCGATAAATGTAACCGTTTCGGAGAGAAGAGCGGCCAATGTGACGATCTGGCTTTTAATCGATTCGATAACAAATGACGAAAACGGACAGATTACTCAGGTTTTTACTACATATGAACACTTTTCACATTCTCCCGGGCAACGCGGCTGCTAGTTTTCCTTTCATGCAAAATCTTAAGGTCCTAGGACATGTCCAAGCCACCAAAGCTGGTTAAAAAGTGATTAAACGACAACTAAAACTTAAATAGTACTACTTCTTACTGGCTATTACTTCAACTTAGAAGCTTCTTCTCTGTTCTACTATGGTGCTTTTATTGTTTCCGCATACCGCAGCACGCGACATAGCTTTGCAGACGATTAATGTAACAGTCTCAGAGTGAAAAGCGGCCAATATGACGATCTGGCTTTAAGTCGATTCGATAACAAATGACGAAAACGGACGGATTTCTCAGGTATTTACTACATATGAACACTTTTCACATTCTCCCGTGCAACGCGGCTGCTAGTCCTCCTTTCATGCAAAATCTTAATGTCCTAGGACATGTCCAAGCCACCAAAGCCGGTTAAAAAGTGATTAATCGACAACTAAAACTTAAATAGTACTACTTCTTACTGGCTATTACTTCAACTTAGAAGCTTCTTCTGTGTTCTACTATGGTGCATTTAGTGTTTCCGTATACCGCAGCACGCGACATAGCTTTGCAGACGATAAATGTAACCGTCCCAGAGAGAAGAGCGGCCATTTTGACGACCTGGCTTTAAATCGATTCGATAACAAATGACGAAAACGGACGGATTTCTCAGGTTTTTACTACATATGAACACTTTTCACATTCTCCCGTGCAACGCGGCTACTAGTCCTCCTTTCATGCAAAATCGTAAGGTCCTAGGTCATGTCCAAGCCACCAAAGCCGGCTTAAAAGTGAATAATCGACAACTAAAACTTGAATTGTACTACTTCTTACTGGCTATTACTTCAACTTAGAAGCTTCTTCTGTGTTCTACTATGGTGCTTTTAGTGTTTCCGCATACCGCAGCACGCGACATAGCTTTGCAGACGATAAATGTAACCGTTTCAGAGAGAATAGCGGCCAATGTGACGATCTGGCTTTAAATCGATTCGATAACAAATGACGAAAACGGACGGATTTCTCAGGTTTTTACTACATATGAACACTTTTCACATGCTCCCGTGCAACGCGGCGCTAGTCTTCCTTTCATGCAAAATCTTAAGGTCCTAGGTCATGTCCAAACCACCAAAGCCAGCTAAAAAGTGATTAATCGATAACTAAATCTTGAATTGTACTACTTCTTACTGGCTATTACTTCAACTTATTAGCTTCTTCTGTGTTCTAATATGGTGCTTTTAGTGTCTCCGCATACCGCAGCACGCGACATAGCTTTGCAGACGATAAATGTAACCGATTCAGAGAGAAGAGCGGCCAATGTGAAGATCTGGCTTTAAATCGATTCGATAACAAATGACGGAAACGGACGGATTTCTCAGGTTTTTACTACATATGAACACTTTTCACATTCTCCCGTGCAACGCGGCTGCTAGTCTTCCTTTCATGCAAAATATTAAGGTCCTAGGTCATGTCCAAGCCACCAAAGCCGGCTAAAAAGTGAATAATCGACAATTAAAACTTGAATTGTACTACTTCTTACTGGCTATTACTTCAACTTAGAAGCTTCTTCTGTGTTCTACTATGGTGCTTTTAGTGTCTCCGCATACCGCAGCACGCGACATAGCTTTGCAGACGATAAATGTAACCGTCTCAGAGGAAAAAGCGGCCAATGTGTCGATCTGAATTTAAGTCGATGCTATAACAAATGACGAAAACGGACGGATTCTCAGGTTTTTACTACATATGAACACTTTTCACATTCTCCCGTTGCAACGTGGCTGCTAGTCCTCCTTTCAAGCAAATTCGTAAGGTCCTAGGTCATATCCAAGCCACCAAAGCCGGCTAAAATATGAATAATCTATAATTAAAACTTGAATTGTACTACTTCTAACTGGCTATTACTTCAACTTAGAAGCTTATTCTGAGTTCTACTGTGGTGCTTTTAGTGTTTCCGTATACCGCAACACGCGACATAGCTTTGGAGACGATAAATGTAACCGTTTCAGAGAGAAGAGCGGCCATTGTGACGATCTGGCTTTAAATCGATTCGATAACAAATGACGAAAACGGACGGATTTCTCAGGTTTTTACTACATATGAACACTTTTCACATTCTCCCGTGCAACGCGGCTGCTTGTCTTCGTTTCATGCAAAATCTTAAGGTTCCACCTCATGTCCAAGCCACCAAAGCCGGCTAAAAAGTGATTAACCGACAACTAAAACTTAAATAGTACTACTTCTTAATGGCTATTACTTCAACTTAGAAGCTTCTTCTGTGTTCTACTATGGTGCTTTTTGTGTCTCCGCATACCGCAGCACGCGACATAGCTTTGCAGACGATAAATGTAACCGTTTCGGAGAGAAGAGCGGCCAATGTGACGATCTGGCTTTAAATCGATTCGATAACAAATGACGAAAACGGACGGATTTCTCAGGTTTTTACTACATATGAACACTTTTCACATTCTCTTGTGCAACGCGGCTGCTAGTCTTCCTTTCATGCAAAATCGTATTTCCTAGGACATGTTCAAGCCACAAAAGCAGGTTAAAAAGTGATTAATCGACAACTAAAACTTAAATAGTACTACTTCATACTGGCTATTACTTCAACTTAGAAGCTTCTTCTCTTTTCTACTATGGTGCTTTTAGTGTCTCCGCATACCGCAGCACGCGACATAGCTTTGCAGACGATAAATGTAACCGTTTCAGAGAGAAGAGCGGCCAATGTGACGATCTGGCTTTAAATCGATTCGATAACAAATGACGAAAACGGACGGATTTCTCAGGTTTTTACTACATATGAACACTTTTCACATTCTCCAGTGCAACGCGGCTGCTAGTCTTCCTCTCATGCAAAATCTTAAGGTCCTAGGTCATGTCCAAGCCACCAAAGCCGGCTAAAAAGTGAATAATCGACAACTTAAACTTGAATTTTTATACTTCTTACTGGCTATTACTTCAACTTAGAAGCTTCTTCTGTGTTCTACTATGGTGCTTTTAGTGTCTCCGCATACCGCAGCACGCGACATAGCTTTGCAGACGATAAATGTAACCGTCTCAGAGAGAAAAGCGGCCAATGTGTCGATCTGAATGTAAGTCGATTCGATAACAAATGACGAAAACGGACGGATTTCTCAGGTTTTTACTACATATGAACACTTTTCACATTCTCCCGTGCAACGCGGCTGCTAGTCCTCCTTTCATGCAAATCCTTAAGGTCCTAGGTCATATCCAAGCCACCAAAGCCGTCTAAAATGTGAATAATCTATAATTAAAACTTGAATTGTACTACTTCTTACTGGCTATTACTTCAACTTAGAAACTTATTCTGAGTTCTGCTGTGGTGCTTTTAGTGTTTCCGTATACCGCAGCATTCGACATAGCTTTGCAGACGAAAAATGTAACCGTTTCAGAGAGAAGAGCGGCCATTGTGACGATCTGGCTTTAAATCGATTCGATAACAAATGACGTAAACGGACGGATTTCTCAGGTTTTTACTACATATGAACACTTTTCACATTCTCCCGTGCAACGCGGCTGCTAGTCTTATTTCTTGCAAAATCTTAAGGTCCTAGGACATGTCCAAGCCACCAAAGCCGGTTAAAAAGTGATTCAACGACAACTAAAACTTAAGTAGTACTACTTTTTACTGGCTATTACTTCAACTTAGAAGCTTCTTCTGTGTTCTAATATGGTGCTTTTAGTGTCTCCGCATACCGCAGCACGCGACATAGCTTTGCAGACGATAAATGTAACAGTCTCAGAGAGAAAAGCGGCCAATGTGTCGATCTGAATTTAAGTCGATTCGATAACAAATGACGAAAACGGACGGATTTCTCAGGTTTTTACTACATATGAACACTTTTCACATTCTCCCGTGCAACGCGGCTGCTAGTCTTCCTTTCATGCAAAATCTTAAGGTCCTAGGACATGTCCAAGCCACCAAAGCCAGTTAAAAAGTGATTAATCGACAACTAAATCTTAAATATTACTACTTCTTACTGGCTATTACTTCAACTTAGAAGCTTCTTCTCTGTTCTACTATGGTGCTTTTAGTGTTTCCGCATACCGCAGCACGCGACATTGCTTTGCAGACGATAAATGTAACCGTTTCAGAGAGAAGAGCGGCCAATGTGACGATCTGGCATTAAATCGATTCGATAACAAATGACGGAAACGGACGGATGTCTCAGGTTTTTACTACATATGAACACTTTTCACATTCTCCCGTGCAACGCGGCGCTACTCTTCCTTTCATGCAAAGTCTTAAGGTCCTAGGTCATGTCCAACCCACCAAAGCCAGCTAAAAAGTGATTAATCGACAACTACAACTTGAATTGTACTACTTCTTACTAGCTATTACTTCAACTTATAAGCTTCTTCTGTGTTCTAATATGGTGCTTTTAGTGTCTCCGCATACCGCAGCACGCGACATAGCTTTGCAGACGATAAATGTAACCGTTTCAGAGAGAATAGCGGCCAATGTGACGACCTATCTTTAAATCGATTCGTTAACAAATGATGAAAACGGACGGATTCTCAGGTTTTTACTACATATGAACACTTTTCACACCCTCTCGTGCAACGCGGCTGCTAGTCTTCCTTTCATGCAAAATCTTAAGGTTCCACCTCATTTCCAAGCCATCAAAGCCGGCTACAAAGTGATTAATCGACAACTAAAACTTAAATAGTACTACTTCTTACTGGCTATTACTTCAACTTAGAAGCTTCTTCTGTGTTCTACTATGGTGCATTTAGTGTCTCAGCATACCGCAGCACGCGACATAGCTTTGCAGACGATTAATGTAACCGTCTCAGAGAGAAAAAATCGGCCAATATGACGATCTGGCTTTAAGGCGATTCGATAACAAATGACGAAAACGGACGGATTTCTCAGGTTTTTACTACATATGAACACTTTTCACATTCTCCCGTGCAACGCGGCTACTAGTCCTCCTTTCATGCAAAATCGTAAGGTCCTAGGTCATGTCCAAGCCACCAAAGCCGGCTAAAAAGTGAATAATCGACAACTAAAACTTGAATTGTACTACTTCTTACTGGCTATTACTTCAACTTAGAAGCTTCTTCTGTGTTCTACTATGGTGCTTTTAGTGTTTCCGCATACCGCAGCACGCGACATAGCTTTGCAGACGATAAATGTAACCGTTTCAGAGAGAAGAGCGGCCAATGTGACGATCTGGCTTTAAATTGATTCGATAACAAATGACGAAAACGGACGGATTTCTCAGGTTTTTACTACATATGAACACTTTTCACATGCTCCCGTGCAACGCGGCGCTAGTTTTCCTTTCATGCAAAATCTTAAGGTCCTAGGTCATGTCCAACCCACCAAAGCCAGCTAAAAAGTGATTAATCGATAATTAAAACTTGAATTGTACTACTTCTTACTGGCTATTACTTCAACTTATTAGCTTCTTCTGTGTTCTAATATGGTGCTTTTAGTGTCCCTGCATACCGCAGCACGCGACATAGCTTTGCAGACGATAAATGTAACCGTTTCAGAGAGAAGAGCGGCCAATGTGAAGATCTGGCTTTAAATCGATTCGATAACAAATGACGGAAACGGACGGATTTCTCAGGTTTTTACTACATATGAACACTTTTCACATTCTCCCGTGCAACGCGGCTGCTAGTCTTCCTTTCATGCAAAATATTAAGGTCCTAGGTCATGTCCAAGCCACCAAAGCCGTCTAAAAAGTGAATAATCGACAACTAAAACTTGAATTGTATTACTTCTTACTGGCTATTACATCAACTTAGAAGCTTCTTCTGTGTTCTACTATGGTGCTTTTAGTGTCTCCGCATACCGCAGCACGCGACATAGCTTTGCAGACGATAAATGTAACCGTCTCAGAGGGAAAAGCGGCCAATGTGTCGATCTGAATTTAAGTCGATGCGATAACAAATGACGAAAACGGACGGATTCTCAGGTTTTTACTACATATGAACACCTTTCACATTCTCCCGTGCAACGTGGCTGCTATTCCTCCTTTCAAGCAAATTCGTAAGGTCCTAGGTCATATCCAAGCCACCAAAGCCGGCTAAAATGTGAATAATCTATAATTAAAACTTGAATTGTACTACTTCTTACTGGCTATTACTTCAACTTAGAAGCTTATTCTGAGTTCTACTGTGGTGCTTTTAGTGTTTCCGTATACCGCAGCACGCGACATAGCTTTGCAGACGATAAATGTAACCGTTTCAGAGAGAAGAGCGGCCATTGTGTCGATCTGGCTTTAAATCGATTCGATAACAAATGAGGAAAACGGACGGATTTCTCAGGTTTTTACTACATATGAACACTTTTCACATTCTCCCGTGCAACGCGGCTGCTAGTCTTCCTTTCATGCAAAATCTTAAGGTCCTAGGTCATGTCCAAGCCACCAAAGCCGGCTAAAAAGTGAATAATCGACAACTAAAACATGAATTGTACTACTTCTTACTGGCTATTACTTCAACTTAGAAGCTTCTTCTGTGTTCTACTATGGTGCTTTTAGTGTCTCCGCATACCGCAGCACGGGACATAGCTTTGCAGACGATAAATGTAACCGTCTCAGAGGAAAAAGCGGCCAATGTGTCGATCTGAATTTAAGTCGATGCTATAACAAATGACGAAAACGGACGGATTCTCAGGTTTTTACTACATATGAACACTTTTCACATTCTCCCGTTGCAACGTGGCTGCTAGTCCTCCTTTCAAGCAAATTCGTAATGTCCTAGGTCATATCCAAGCCACCAAAGCCGGCTAAAATATGAATAATCTATAATTAAAACTTGAATTGTACTACTTCTAACTGGCTATTACTTCAACTTAGAAGTTTATTCTGAGTTCTACTGTGGTGCTTTTAGTGTTTCCGTATACCGCAACACGCGACATAGCTTTGGAGACGATAAATGTAACCATTTCAGAGAGAAGAGCGGCCATTGTGACGATCTGGCTTTAAATCGATTCGATAACAAATGACGAAAACGGACGGATTTCTCAGGTTTTTACTACATATGAACACTTTTCACATTCTCCCGTGCAACGCGGCTGCTAGTCTTCGTTTCATGCAAAATCTTAAGGTTCCACCTCATGTCCAAGCCACCAAAGCCAGCTAAAAAGTGATTAAACGACAACTAAAACTTAAATAGTACTACTTCTTACTGGCTATTACTTCAACTTAGAAGCTTCTTCTGTGTTCTACTATGGTGCTTTTAGTGTCTCCGCATACCGCAGCACGCGACATAGCTTTGCAGACGATAAATGTAACCGTTTCGGAGAGAAGAGCGGCCAATGTGACGATCTGGCTTTAAATCGATTCGATAACAAATGACGAAAACGGACGGATTTCTCAGGTTTTTACTACATATGAACACTTTTCACATTCTCCCGTGCAACGCGGCTGCTAGTCTTCCTTTCATGCAAAATCGTATTTCCTAGGACATGTTCAAGCCACAAAAGCAGGTTAAAAAGTGATTAATCGACAACTAAAACTTAAATAGTACTACTTCATACTGGCTATTACTTCAACTTAGAAGCTTCTTCTCTTTTCTACTATGGTGCTTTTGGTGTCTCCGCATACCGCAGCACGCGACATAGCTTTGCAGACGATTAATGTAACCGTCTCAGAGAGAATGCGGCCAATATGACGATCTGGCTTTAAGTCGATTCGATAACAAATGACGAAAACGGACGGATTTCTCAGGTTTTTACTACATATGAACACTTTTCATATTCTCCCGTGCAACGCGGATGCTAGTCTTCATTTCATGCAAAATCTTAATGTCCTAGGACATGTCCAAGCCACCAAAGCCGGTTAAAAAGTGATTAATCGACAACTAAAACTTAAATAGTACTACTTCTTACTGGCTATTACTTCAACTTAGAAGCTTCTTCTGTGTTCTAATATGATGCTTTTAGTGTTTCCGCATACCGCAGCACGCGACATACCTTTGCAGACGATAAATGTAACCGCCTCAGAGAGAAAAGCGGCCAATGTGAAAATCTGGCTGTAAGTCGATACGATAACAAATGACGAAAACCCACGGATTTCTCAGGTTTTTACTACATATGAACACTTTTCACATTCTCCCGTGCAACGCGGCTGCTAGTCCTCCTTTCATGCAAAATCTTAAGGTTCCACCTCATGTCCAAGCCACCAAAGCCGGCTAAAAAGTGAATAATCGATAACTAAAACTTGAATTGTACTACTTCTTACTGGCTATTACTTCAACTTAGAAGCTTCTTCTGTGTTCAACTATGGTGCTTTTAGTGTCTCCGCATACCGCAGCACGCGACATAGCTTTGCAGACGAAAAATGTAACCGTCTCAGAGAGAAAAGCGGCCAATGTGTCGATCTGGCTTTAAATCGATTCGATAACAAATGGCGAAAATGGACAGATTTCTCAGGTTTTTACTACATATGATCACTTTTCACATTCTCCCGTGCAACGCGGCTGCTAGTCCTCCTTTCATGCAAAATCTTAAGGTCCTAGGTCATGTCATAGCCACCAAAGCCGGCTAAAAAGTGAATAATCGACAACTAAAACTTGAATTGTACTACTTCTTACTGCCTATTACTTCAACTTAGAAGCTTCTTCTGTGTTCTACTATGGTGCTTTTATTGTCTCCGCATACCGCAGCGCGCGACATAGCTTTGCAGACGATAAATGTAACCGTCTCAGAGAGAAATGCGGCCAATGTGACGATCTTGCTTTAAGTCGATTCGATAACAAATGACGAAAACGGACGGATTTCTCAGGTTTTTAATACATATGAACACTTTTCACATTCTCCCGTGCAACGCGGCTGCTAGTCCGCCTTTCATGCAAATTCTTAAGGTCCTAGGTCATATCCAAGCCACCAAAGCCGGCTAAAATGTGAATAATCTATAATTAAAACTTGAATTGTACTACTTCTTACAGGCTATTACTTCAACTTAGAAGCTTCTTCTGTGTTCTACTATGGTGCTTTTAGTGTCTCCGCATACCGCAGCATGCGACATAGCTTTGCAGACGATTAATGTAACCGTCTCAGAGAGAAAAGCGGCCAATGTGTCGATCTGAATTTAAGTCGATTCGATAACAAATGACGAAAACCGACGGATTTCTCAGGTTTTTACTACATATGAACACTTTTCACATTCTCCCGTGCAACGCGGCTGCTAGTCCTCCTTTCATGCAAATTCTTAAGGTCCTAGGTCATATCCAAGCCACCAAAGCCGGCTAAAATGTGAATAATCTATAATTAAAACTTGAATTGTACTACTTCTTACTGGCTATTACTTCAACTTAGAAGCTTATTCTGAGTTCTACAATGGTGCTTTTAGTGTTTCCGTATACCGCAGCACGCGACATAGCTTTGGAGACGATAAATGTAACCGCCTCAGAGAGAAAAGCGGCCAATGTGACGATCTGGCTTTAAGTCGATACGATAACAAATGACGAAAACCCACGGATTTCTCAGGTTTTTACTACATATGAACACTTTTCACATTCTCCCGTGCAACGCGGCTGCTAGTCCTCCTTTCATGCAAAATCTTAAGGTTCCACCTCATGTCCAAGCCACCAAAGCCGGCTAAAAAGTGAATAATCGATAACTAAAACTTGAATTGTACTACTTCTTACAGGCTATTACTTCAACTTAGAAGCTTCTTCTGTGTTCAACTATGGTGCTTTTAGTGTCTCCGCATACCGCAGCGCGCGACATAGCTTTGCAGACGATAAATGTAACCGTCTCAGAGAGAAAAGCGACCAATGTGACGATCTGGCTTTAATTCGATTCGATAACAATGACGAAACCGGACGGATTTCTGAGGTTGTTACTACATATGAACACTTTTCACATTCTCCCGTGCAACGCGGCTGCTAGTCTTCCTTACATGCAAAATCCTAAGGTCCTACGTCATGTCCAACCCACCAAAGCCAGCTAAAACGTGATTAATCGACAACTACAACTTGAATTGTACTACTTCTTACTGGCTATTACTTAGACTTAGAAGCTTCTTCTGTGTTCTAATATGGTGCTTTTAGTGTCTCCGCATACCGCAGCACGCGACATAGCTTTGCAGACGATAAATGTAACCGTCTCAGAGAGAAAAGCGGCCAATGTGGCGATCTGGCTTTAAGACGATATGATAACAAATGACGAAAACCCACGGATTTCTCAGGTTTTTACTACATATGAACACTTTTCACATTCTCCCGTGCAACGCGGCTGCCAGTCTTCCTTTCATTCAAAATCTTAAGGTCCTAGGTCATGTCCAAGCCACCAAAGCCGGCTAAAAAGTGAATAATCGACAACTAAAACATGAATTGTACTACTTCTTACTGGCTATTACTTCAACTTAGAAGCTTCTTCTGTGTTCTGCTATGGTGCTTTTAGTGTCTCCGCATACCGCAGCACGGGACATAGCTTTGCAGACGATAAATGTAACCGTCTCAGAGGAAAAAGCGGCCAATGTGTCGATCTGAATTTAAGTCGATGCTATAACAAATGACGAAAACGGACGGATTCTCAGGTTTTTACTACATATGAACACTTTTCACATTCTCCCGTTGCAACGTGGCTGCTAGTCCTCCTTTCAAGCAAATTCGTAAGGTCCTAGGTCATATCCAAGCCACCAAAGCCGGCTAAAATATGAATAATCTATAATTAAAACTTGAATTGTACTACTTCTAACTGGCTATTACTTCAACTTAGAAGCTTATTCTGAGTTCTACTGTGGTGCTTTTAGTGTTTCCGTATACCGCAACACGCGACATAGCTTTGGAGACGATAAATGTAACCGTTTCAGAGAGAAGAGCGGCCATTGTGACGATCTGGCTTTAAATCGATTCGATAACAAATGACGAAAACGGACGGATTTCTCAGGTTTTTACTACATATGAACACTTTTCACATTCTCCCGTGCAACGCGGCTGCTAGTCTTCGTTTCATGCAAAATCTTAAGGTTCCACCTCATGTCCAAGCCACCAAAGCCGGCTAAAAAGTGATTAAACGACATCTAAAACTTAAATAGTACTACTTCTTACTGGCTATTACTTCAACTTAGAAGCTTCTTCTGTGTTCTACTATGGTGCTTTTAGTGTCTCCGCATACCGCAGCACGCGACATAGCTTTGCAGACGATTAATGTAACCGTTTCGGAGAGAAGAGCGGCCAATGTGACGATCTGGCTTTAAATCGATTCGATAACAAATGACGAAAACGGACGGATTTCTCAGGTTTTTACTACATATGAACACTTTTCATATTCTCCCGTGCAACGCGGATGCTAGTCTTCATTTCATGCAAATCTTAATGTCCTAGGACATGTCCAAGCCACCAAAGCCGGTTAAAAAGTGATTAATCGACAACTAAAATTAAAATAGTACTACTTCTTACTGGCTATTACTTCAACTTAGAAGCTTCTTCTGTGTTCTAATATGATGCTTTTAGTGTTTCCGCATACCGCAGCACGCGACATACCTTTGCAGACGATAAATGTAACCGCCTCAGAGAGAAAAGCGGCCAATGTGACGATCTGGCTGTAAGTCGATACGATAACAAATGACGAAAACCCACGGATTTCTCAGGTTTTTACTACATATGAACACTTTTCACATTCTCCCGTGCAACGCGGCTGCTAGTCCTCCTTTCATGCAAAATCTTAAGGTTCCACCTCATGTCCAAGCCACCAAAGCCGGCTAAAAAGTGAATAATCGATAACTAAAACTTGAATTGTACTACTTCTTACTGGCTATTACTTCAACTTAGAAAATTCTTCTGTGTTCAACTATGGTGCTTTTAGTGTCTCCGCATACCGCAGCACGCGACATAGCTTTGCAGACGAAAAATGTAACCGTCTCAGAGAGAAAAGCGGCCAACGTGTCGATCTGGCTTTAAATCGATTCGATAACAAATGGCGAAAATGGACAGATTTCTCAGGTTTTTACTACATATGAACACTTTTCACATTCTCCCGTGCAACGCGGCTGCTAGTCCTCCTTTCATGCAAAATCTTAAGGTCCTAGGTCATGTCATAGCCACCAAAGCCGGCTAAAAAGTGAATAATCGACAACTAAAACTTGAATTGTACTACTTCTTACTGCCTATTACTTCAACTTAGAAGCTTCTTCTGTGTTCTACTATGGTGCTTTTATTGTCTCCGCATACCGCAGCGCGCGACATAGCTTTGCAGACGATAAATGTAACCGTCTCAGAGAGAAAAGCGGCCAATGTGAAGATCTGGCTTTAAGTCGATTCGATAACAAATGACGAAAACGGACGGATTTCTCAGGTTTTTAATACATATGAACACTTTTCACATTCTCCCGTGCAACGCTGCTGCTAGTCCGCCTTTCATGCAAATTCTTAAGGTCCTAGGTCATATCCAAGCCACCAAAGCCGGCTAAAATGTGAATAATCTATAATTAAAACTTGAATTGTACTACTTCTTACAGGCTATTACTTCAACTTAGAAGCTTCTCCTGTGTTCTACTATGGTGCTTTTAGTGTCTCCGCATACCGCAGCATGCGACATAGCTTTGCAGACGATTAATGTAACCGTCTCAGAGAGAAAAGCGGCCAATGTGTCGATCTGAATTTAAGTCGATTCTTTAACAAATGACGAAAACCGACGGATTTCTCAGGTTTTTACTACATATGAACACTTTTCACATTCTCCCGTGCAACGCGGCTGCTAGTCCTCCTTTCATGCAAATTCTTAAGGTCCTAGGTCATATCCAAGCCACCAAAGCCGGCTAAAATGTGAATAATCTATAATTAAAACTTGAATTGTACTACTTCTTACTGGCTATTACTTCAACTTAGAAGCTTATTCTGAGTTCTACAATGGTGCTTTTAGTGTTTCCGTATACCGCAGCACGCGACATAGCTTTGCAGACGATAAATGTAACCGCCTCAGAGAGAAAAGCGGCCAATGTGACGATCTGGCTTTAAGTCGATACGATAACAAATGACGAAAACCCACGGATTTCTCAGGTTTTTACTACATATGAACACTTTTCACATTCTCCCGTGCAACGCGGCTGCTAGTCCTCCTTTCATGCAAAATCTTAAGGTTCCACCTCATGTCCAAGCCACCAAAGCCGGCTAAAAAGTGAATAATCGATAACTAAAACTTGAATTATACTACTTCTTACTGGCTATTACTTCAACTTAGAAGCTTCTTCTGTGTTCAACTATGGTGCTTTTAGTGTCTCCGCATACCGCAGCACGCGACATAGCTTTGCAGACGATTAATGTAACCGTCTCAGAGAGAAAAGCGGCCAATATGACGATCTGGCTTTAAGTCGATTCGATAACAAATGGCGAAAATGGACAGATTTCTCAGGTTTTTACTACATATGAACACTTTTCACATTCTCCCGTGCATCGCGGCTGCTAGTCTTCCTTTCATGCAAAATCTTAAGGTCCTAGGTCATGTCAAAGCCACCAAAGCCGGCTAAAAAGTGAATAATCGACAACTAAAACTTGAATTGTACTACTTCTTACTGGCTATTACTTCAACTTAGAAACTTCTTCTGTGTTCTAATATGGTGCTTTTAGTGTCTCCGCATACCGCAGCACGGGACATAGCTTTACAGACGATAAATGTAACCGCCTCAGAGAGAAAAGCGGCTAATGTGACGATCTGGCTTTAAGTCGATACGATAACAAATGACGAAAACCCACGGATTTCTCAGGTTTTTACTACATATGAACACTTTTCACATTCTCCCGTGCAACGCGGCTGCTAGTCCTCTTTTCATGCAAAATCTTAAGGTTCCACCTCATGTCCAAGCCACCAAAGCCAGCTAAAAAGTGATTAATCGACAACTACAACTTGAATTGTACTACTTCTTACTGGCTATTACTTCAACTTAGAAGCTTCTTCTGTGTTCTAATATGGTGCTTTTAGTGTCTCCGCATAACGCAGCACGCGACATACCTTTGCAGACGATAAATGTAACCGTCTCAGAGAGAAAAGCGGCCAATGTGACGATCTGGCTTTAAGTCGATACGATAACAAATGACGAAAACCCACGGATTTCTCAGGTTTTTACTACATATGAACACTTTTCACATTCTCCCGTGCAACGCGGCTGCTAGTCCTCCTTTCATGCAAAATCTTAAGCTTCCACCTCATGTCCAAGCCACCAAAGCCGGCTAAAAAGTGAATAATCGATAACTAAAACTTGAATTGTACTACTTCTTACTGGCTATTACTTCAACTTAGAAGCTTCTTCTGTGCTCAACTATGGTGCTTTTAGTGTCTCCGCATACCGCAGCACGCGACATAGCTTTGCAGACGATTAATGTAACCGTCTCAGAGAGAAAAGCGGCAAATATGACGATCTGGCTTTAAGTCGATTCGATAAAAAATGCCGAAAACGGACGGATTTCTCAGGTTTTTACTACATATGAACACTTTTCACATTCTCCCGTGCAACGCGGCTGCTAGTCCTCCTTTCATGCAAAATCATAAGGTCCTAGGTCATGTCCAAGCCACTAAAGACGGCTAAAAAGTGAATAATCGACAACTAAAACTTGAATTGTACTACTTCTTACTGGCTATTACTTCAACTTAAAAGCTCCTTCTGTGTTCTACTATGGTGCTTTAAGTGTCTCCGCATACCGCAGCACGCGACATAGCTTTGCAGACGAAAAATGTAACCGTCTCAGAGAGAAAAGCGTCCAATGTGACGATCTGGCTTTAAGTCGATTCGATAACAAATGGCGAAAATGGACAGATTTCTCACGTTTTTACTACATATGAACACTTTTCACATTCTCCCGTGCAACGCGGCTGCTAGTCCTCTTTTCATGCAAAATCTTAAGGTTCCACCTCATGTCCAAGCCACCAAAGCCAGCTAAAAAGTGATTAATCGACAACTACAACTTGAATTGTACTACTTCTTACTGGCTATTACTTCAACTTAGAAGCTTCTTCTGTGTTCTAATATGGTGCTTTTAGTGTCTCCGCATAACGCAGCACGCGACATACCTTTGCAGACGATAAATGTAACCGTCTCAGAGAGAAAAGCGGCCAATGTGACGATCTGGCTTTAAGTCGATACGATAACAAATGACGAAAACCCACGGATTTCTCAGGTTTTTACTACATATGAACACTTTTCACATTCTCCCGTGCAACGCGGCTGCTAGTCCTCCTTTCATGCAAAATCTTAAGGTTCCACCTCATGTCCAAGCCACCAAAGCCGGCTAAAAAGTGAATAATCGATAACTAAAACTTGAATTGTACTACTTCTTACTGGCTATTACTTCAACTTAGAAGCTTCTTCTGTGTTCAACTATGGTGCTTTTAGTGTCTCCGCATACCGCAGCACGCGACATAGCTTTGCAGACGATTAATGTAACCGTCTCAGAGAGAAAAGCGGCAAATATGACGATCTGGCTTTAAGTCGATTCGATAACAAATGCCGAAAACGGACGGATTTCTCAGGTTTTTACTACATATGAACACTTTTCACATTCTCCCGTGCAACGCGGCTGCTAGTCCTCCTTTCATGCAAAATCTTAAGGTCCTAGGTCATGTCAAAGCAACCAAAGCCGGCTAAAAAGTGAATAATCGACAACTACAACTTGAATTGTACTACTTCTTACTGGCTATTACTTCAACTTAGAAGCTTCTTCTGTGTTCTGCTATGGTGTTTTTTTCTCTCCGCATACCGCAGCGCGCGACATAGCTTTGCAGACGATAAATGTAACCGTCTCAGAGAGAAAAGCGGCCAATGTGACGATCTGGCTTTAAGTCGATTCGATAACAAAGACGAAACCGGACGGATTTCTCAGGTTGTTACTACATATGAACACTTTTCACATTCTCCCGTGCAACGCGGCTGCTAGTCTTCCTTTCATGCAAAATCTTAAGGTCCTACGTCATGTCCAACCCACCAAAGCCAGCTAAAACGTGATTAATCGACAACTACAACTTGAATTGTACTACTTCTTACCGGCTATTACTTCAACTTAGAAGCTTCTTCTGTGTTCTAATATGGTGCTTTTATTGTCTCCGCATACCGCAGCGCGCGACATAGCTTTGCAGACGATAAATGTAACAGTCTCAGAGAGAAAAGCGGCCAATGTGACGATCTGGCTTTAAGTCGATACGATAACAAATGACGAAAACCCACGGATTTCTCAGGTTTTTACTACATATGAACACTTTTCACATTCTCCCGTGCAACGCGGCTGCTAGTCCTCTTTTCATGCAAAATCTTAAGGTTCCACCTCATGTCCAAGCCACCAAAGCCAGCTAAAAAGTGATTAATCGACAACTACAACTTGAATTGTACTACTTCTTACTGGCTATTACTTCAACTTAGAAGCTTCTTCTGTGTTCTAATATGGTGCTTTTAGTGTCTCCGCATAACGCAGCACGCGACATACCTTTGCAGACGATAAATGTAACCGTCTCAGAGAGAAAAGCGGCCAATGTGACGATCTGGCTTTAAGTCGATACGATAACAAATGACGAAAACCCACGGATTTCTCAGGTTTTTACTACATATGCACACTTTTCACATTCTCCCGTGCAACGCGGCTGCTAGTCCTCCTTTCATGCAAAATCTTAAGGTTCCACCTCATGTCCAAGCCACCAAAGCCGGCTAAAAAGTGAATAATCGATAACTAAAACTTGAATTGTACTACTTCTTACTGGCTATTACTTCAACTTAGAAGCTTCTTCTGTGTTCAACTATGGTGCTTTTAGTGTCTCCGCATACCGCAGCACGCGACATAGCTTTGCAGACGATTAATGTAACCGTCTCAGAGAGAAAAGCGGCAAATATGACGATCTGGCTTTAAGTCGATTCGATAACAAATGCCGAAAACGGACGGATTTCTCAGGTTTTTACTACATATGAACACTTTTCACATTCTCCCGTGCAACGCGGCTGCTAGTCCTCCTTTCATGCAAAATCTTAAGGTCCTAGGTCATGTCAAAGCAACCAAAGCCGGCTAAAAAGTGAATAATCGACAACTACAACTTGAATTGTACTACTTCTTACTGGCTATTACTTCAACTTAGAAGCTTCTTCTGTGTTCTGCTATGGTGTTTTTTTCTCTCCGCATACCGCAGCGCGCGACATAGCTTTGCAGACGATAAATGTAACCGTCTCAGAGAGAAAAGCGGCCAATGTGACGATCTGGCTTTAAGTCGATTCGATAACAAAGACGAAACCGGACGGATTTCTCAGGTTGTTACTACATATGAACACTTTTCACATTCTCCCGTGCAACGCGGCTGCTAGTCTTCCTTTCATGCAAAATCTTAAGGTCCTACGTCATGTCCAACCCACCAAAGCCAGCTAAAACGTGATTAATCGACAACTACAACTTGAATTGTACTACTTCTTACCGGCTATTACTTCAACTTAGAAGCTTCTTCTGTGTTCTAATATGGTGCTTTTATTGTCTCCGCATACCGCAGCGCGCGACATAGCTTTGCAGACGATAAATGTAACAGTCTCAGAGAGAAAAGCGGCCAATGTGACGATCTGGCTTTAAGTCGATACGATAACAAATGACGAAAACCCACGGATTTCTCAGGTTTTTACTACATATGAACACTTTTCACATTCTCCCGTGCAACGCGGCTGCTAGTCCTCTTTTCATGCAAAATCTTAAGGTTCCACCTCATGTCCAAGCCACCAAAGCCAGCTAAAAAGTGATTAATCGACAACTACAACTTGAATTGTACTACTTCTTACTGGCTATTACTTCAACTTAGAAGCTTCTTCTGTGTTCTAATATGGTGCTTTTAGTGTCTCCGCATAACGCAGCACGCGACATACCTTTGCAGACGATAAATGTAACCGTCTCAGAGAGAAAAGCGGCCAATGTGACGATCTGGCTTTAAGTCGATACGATAACAAATGACGAAATCCCACGGATTTCTCAGGTTTTTACTACATATGAACACTTTTCACATTCTCCCGTGCAACGCGGCTGCTAGTCCTCCTTTCATGCAAAATCTTAAGGTTCCACCTCATGTCCAAGCCACCAAAGCCGGCTAAAAAGTGAATAATCGATAACTAAAACTTGAATTGTACTACTTCTTACTGGCTATTACTTCAACTTAAAAGCTCTTTCTGTGTTCTACTATGGTGCTTTAAGTGTCTCCGCATACCGCAGCACGCGACATAGCTTTGCAGACGAAAAATGTAACCGTCTCAGAGAGAAAAGCGTCCAATGTGACGATCTGGCTTTAAGTCGATTCGATAACAAATGGCGAAAATGGACAGATTTCTCAGGTTTTTACTACATATGAACACTTTTCCCATTCTCCCGTGCAACGCGGCTGCTAGTCCTCCTTTCATGCAAAATCTTAAGGTCCTAGGTCATGTCAAAGCCACCAAAGCCGGCTAAAAAGTGAATAATCGACAACTACAACTTGAATTGTACTACTTCTTACTGGCTATTACTTCAACTTAGAAGCTTCTTCTGTGTTCTGCTATGGTGTTTTTTTGTCTCCGCATACCGCAGCGCGCGACATAGCTTTGCAGACGATAAATGTAACCGACTCAGAGAGAAAAGCGGCCAATGTGACGATCTGGCTTTAAGTCGATTCGATAACAAAGACGAAACCGGACGGATTTCTCAGGTTGTTACTACATATGAACACTTTTCACATTCTCCCGTGCAACGCGGCTGCTAGTCTTCCATTCATGCAAAATCTTAAGGTCCTACGTCATGTCCAACCCACCAAAGCCAGCTAAAAAGTGATTAATCGACAACTACAACTTGAATTGTACTACTTCTTACTGCCTATTACTTCAACTTAGAAGCTTCTTCTGTGTTCTAATATGGTGCTTTTATTGTCTCCGCATACCGCAGCGCGCGACATAGCTTTGCAGACGATAAATGTAACAGTCTCAGAGAGAAAAGCGGCCAATGTGACGATCTGGCTTTAAGTCGATACGATAACAAATGACGAAAACCCACGGATTTCTCAGGTTTTTACTACATATGAACACTTTTCACATTCTCCCGTGCAACGCGGCTGCTAGTCCTCTTTTCATGCAAAATCTTAAGGTTCCACCTCATGTCCAAGCCACCAAAGCCAGCTAAAAAGTGATTAATCGACAACTACAACTTGAATTGTACTACTTCTTACTGGCTATTACTTCAACTTAGAAGCTTCTTCTGTGTTCTAATATGGTGCTTTTAGTGTCTCCGCATACCGCAGCACGCGACATACCTTTGCAGACGATAAATGTAACCGTCTCAGAGAGAAAAGCGGCCAATGTGACGATCTGGCTTTAAGTCGATACGATAACAAATGACGAAAACCCACGGATTTCTCAGGTTTTTACTACATATGAACACTTTTCACATTCTCCCGTGCAACGCGGCTGCTAGTCCTCCTTTCATGCAAAATCTTAAGGTTCCACCTCATGTCCAAGCCACCAAAGCCGGCTAAAAAGTGAATAATCGATAACTAAAACTTGAATTGTACTACTTCTTACTGGCTATTACTTCAACTTAGAAGCTTCTTCTGTGTTCAACTATGGTGCTTTTAGTGTCTCCGCATACCGCAGCACGCGACATAGCTTTGCAGACGATTAATGTAACCGTCTCAGAGAGAAAAGCGGCAAATATGACGATCTGGCTTTAAGTCGATTCGATAAAAAATGCCGAAAACGGACGGATTTCTCAGGTTTTTACTACATATGAACACTTTTCACATTCTCCCGTGCAACGCGGCTGCTAGTCCTCCTTTCATGCAAAATCTTAAGGTCCTAGGTCATGTCCAAGCCACTAAAGACGGCTAAAAAGTGAATAATCGACAACTAAAACTTGAATTGTACTACTTCTTACTGGCTATTACTTCAACTTAAAAGCTCCTTCTGTGTTCTACTATGGTGCTTTAAGTGTCTCCGCATACCGCAGCACGCGACATAGCTTTGCAGACGAAAAATGTAACCGTCTCAGAGAGAAAAGCGTCCAATGTGACGATCTGGCTTTAAGTCGATTCGATAACAAATGGCGAAAATGGACAGATTTCTCACGTTTTTACTACATATGAACACTTTTCACATTCTCCCGTGCAACGCGGCTGCTAGTCCTCTTTTCATGCAAAATCTTAAGGTTCCACCTCATGTCCAAGCCACCAAAGCCAGCTAAAAAGTGATTAATCGACAACTACAACTTGAATTGTACTACTTCTTACTGGCTATTACTTCAACTTAGAAGCTTCTTCTGTGTTCTAATATGGTGCTTTTAGTGTCTCCGCATACCGCAGCACGCGACATAGCTTTGCAGACGATAAATGTAACCGTCTCAGAGAGAAAAGCGGCCAATGTGACGATCTGGCTTTAAGTCGATACGATAACAAATGACGAAAACCCACGGATTTCTCAGGTTTTTACTACATATGAACACTTTTCACATTCTCCCGTGCAACGCGGCTGCTAGTCCTCCTTTCATGCAAAATCTTAAGGTTCCACCTCATGTCCAAGCCACCAAAGCCGGCTAAAAAGTGAATATTCGATAACTAAAACTTGAATTGTACTACTTCTTACTGGCTATTACTTCAACTTAGAAGCTTCTTCTGTGTTCAACTATGGTGCTTTTAGTGTCTCCGCATACCGCAGCACGCGACATAGCTTTGCAGACGATTAATGTAACCGTCTCAGAGAGAAAAGCGGCAAATATGACGATCTGGCTTTAAGTCGATTCGATAACAAATGCCGAAAACGGACGGATTTCTCAGGTTTTTACTACATATGAACACTTTTCACATTCTCCCGTGCAACGCGGCTGCTAGTCCTCCTTTCATGCAAAATCTTAAGGTCCTAGGTCATGTCAAAGCAACCAAAGCCGGCTAAAAAGTGAATAATCGACAACTACAACTTGAATTGTACTACTTCTTACTGGCTATTACTTCAACTTAGAAGCTTCTTCTGTGTTCTGCTATGGTGTTTTTTTGTCTCCGCATACCGCAGCGCGCGACATAGCTTTGCAGACGATAAATGTAACCGACTCAGAGAGAAAAGCGGCCAATGTGACGATCTGGCTTTAAGTCGATTCGATAACAAAGACGAAACCGGACGGATTTCTCAGGTTGTTACTACATATGAACACTTTTCACATTCTCCCGTGCAACGCGGCTGCTAGTCTTCCTTTCATGCAAAATCTTAAGGTCCTACGTCATGTCCAACCCACCAAAGCCAGCTAAAACGTGATTAATCGACAACTACAACTTGAATTGTACTACTTCTTACTGCCTATTATTTCAACTTAGAAGCTTCTTCTGTGTTCTAATATGGTGCTTTTATTGTCTCCGCATACCGCAACGCGCGACATAGCTTTGCAGACGATAAATGTAACAGTCTCAGAGAGAAAAGCGGCCAATGTGACGATCTGGCTTTAAGTCGATTCGATAACAAAGACGAAACCGGACGGATTTCTCAGGTTGTTACTACATATGAACACTTTTCACATTCTCCCGTGCAACGCGGCTGCTAGTCCTCCTTTCATGCAAAATCTTAAGGTTCCACCTCATGTCCAAGCCACCAAAGCCGGCTAAAAAGTGAATAATCGATAACTAAAACTTGAATTGTACTACTTCTTACTGGCTATTACTTCAACTTAGAAGCTTCTTCTGTGTTCAACTATGGGGCTTTTAGTGTCTCCGCATACCGCAGCACGCGACATAGCTTTGCAGACGATTAATGTAACCGTCTCAGAGAGAAAAGCGGCAAATATGACGATCTGGCTTTAAGTCGATTCGATAACAAATGCCGAAAACGGACGGATTTCTCAGGTTTTTACTACATATGAACACTTTTCACATTCTCCCGTGCAACGCGGCTGCTAGTCCTCCTTTCATGCAAAATCTTAAGGTCCTAGGTCATGTCCAAGCCACTAAAGACGGCTAAAAAGTGAATAATCGACAACTAAAACTTGAATTGTACTACTTCTTACTGGCTATTACTTCAACTTAAAAGCACTTTCTGTGTTCTACTATGGTGCTTTAAGTGTCTCCGCATACCGCAGCACGCGACATAGCTTTGCAGACGAAAAATGTAACCGTCTCAGAGAGAAAAGCGTCCAATGTGACGATCTGGCTTTAAGTCGATTCGATAACAAATGGCGAAAATGGACAGATTTCTCAGGTTTTTACTACATATGAACACTTTTCACATTCTCCCGTGCAACGCGGCTGCTAGTCCTCCTTTCATGCAAAATCTTAAGGTCCTAGGTCATGTCAAAGCCACCAAAGCCGGCTAAAAAGTGAATAATCGACAACTACAACTTGAATTGTACTACTTCTTACTGGCTATTACTTCAACTTAGAAGCTTCTTCTGTGTTCTGCTATGGTGTTTTTTTGTCTCCGCATACCGCAGCGCGCGACATAGCTTTGCAGACGATAAATGTAACCGTCTCAGAGAGAAAAGCGGCCAATGTGACGATCTGGCTTTAAGTCGATTCGATAACAAATGACGAAAACCCACGGATTTCTCAGGTTTTTACTACATATGAACACTTTTCACATTCTCCCGTGCAACGCGGTTGCTAGTCCCCCTTTCATTCAAAATCTTAAGGTTCCACCTCATGTCCAAGCCACCATAGGCGGCTAAAAAGTGAATAATCGATAACTAAAACTTGAATTGTACTACTTCTTACTGGCTATTACTTCAACTTAGAAGCTTCTTCTGTGTTCTAATATGGTGCTTTTAGTGTCTCCGCATACCGCAGCACGCGACATAGCTTTGCAGACGATAAACGTAACCGTCTCAGAGAGTAAAGCGGCCAATGTGACGATCTGGCTTTAAGTCGATACGATAACAAATGACGAAAACCCACGGATTTCTCAGGTTTTTACTACATATGAACACTTTTCACATTCTCCCGTGCAACGCGGCTGCTAGTCCTCTATTCATGCAAAAGCTTAAGGTACCACCTCATGTCCAAGCCACCAAAGCCAGCTAAAAAGTGATTAATCGACAACTACAACTTGAATTGTACTACTCCTTACTGGCTATTACTTCAACTTAGAAGCTTCTTCTGTGTTCAATTTATGGTGCTTTTAGTGTCTCCGCATACCGCAGCATGCGACATAGCTTTGCAGACGATAAATGTAACCGTCTCAGAGAGAAAAGCGGCCAATGTGGCGATCTGGCTTTAAGTCGATATGATAACAAATGACGAAAACCCACGGATTTCTCAGGTTTTTACTACATATGAACACTTTTCACATTCTCTCGTGCAACGCGGTTGCTAGTCCCCCTTTCATGCAAAATCTTAAGGTTCCACCTCATGTCCAAGCCACCATAGCCGGCTAAAAAGTGAATAATCGATAACTAAAACTTGAATTGTACTACTTCTTACTGGCTATTACTTCAACTTAGAAGCTTCTTCTGTGTTCTAATATGGTGCTTTTAGTGTCTCCGCATACCGCAGCACGGGACATAGCTTTGCAGACGATAAATGTAACCGCCTCAGAGAGAAAAGCGGCCAATGTGACGATCTGGCTTTAAGTCGATACGATAACAAATGACGAAAACCCACGGATTTCTCAGGTTTTTACTACATATGAACACTTTTCACATTCTCCCGTGCAACGCGGCTGCTAGTCCTCCTTTCATGCAAAATCTTAAGGTTCCACCTCATGTCCAAGCCACCAAAGCCGGCTAAAAAGTGAATAATCGATAACTAAAACTTGAATTGTACTACTTCTTACTGGCTATTACTTCAACTTAGAAGCTTCTTCTGTGTTCAACTATGGTGCTTTTAGTGTCTCCGCATACCGCAGCACGCGACATAGCTTTGCAGACGATTAATGTAACCGTCTCAGAGAGAAAAGCGGCAAATATGACGATCTGGCTTTAAGTCGATTCGATAACAAATGCCGAAAACGGACGGATTTCTCAGGTTTTTACTACATATGAACACTTTTCACATTCTCCCGTGCAACGCGGCTGCTAGTCCTCCTTTCATGCAAAATCTTAAGGTCCTAGGTCATGTCCAAGCCACTAAAGACGGCTAAAAAGTGAATAATCGACAACTAAAACTTGAATTTTACTACTTCTTACTGGCTATTACTTCAACTTAAAAGCTCCTTCTGTGTTCTACTATGGTGCTTTAAGTGTCTCCGCATACCGCAGCACGCGACATAGCTTTGCAGACGAAAAATGTAACCGTCTCAGAGAGAAAAGCGTCCAATGTGACGATCTGGCTTTAAGTCGATTCGATAACAAATGGCGAAAATGGACAGATTTCTCAGGTTTTTACTACATATGAACACTTTTCACATTCTCCCGTGCAACGCGGCTGCTAGTCCTCCTTTCATGCAAAATCTTAAGGTCCTAGGTCATGTCAAAGCCACCAAAGCCGGCTAAAAAGTGAATAATCGACAACTACAACTTGAATTGTACTACTTCTTACTGGCTATTACTTCAACTTAGAAGCTTCTTCTGTGTTCTGCTATGGTGTTTTTTTCTCTCCGCATACCGCAGCGCGCGACATAGCTTTGCAGACGATAAATGTAACCGTCTCAGAGAGAAAAGCGGCCAATGTGACGATCTGGCTTTAAGTCGATTCGATAACAAAGACGAAACCGGACGGATTTCTCAGGTTGTTACTACATATGAACACTTTTCACATTCTCCCGTGCAACGCGGCTGCTAGTCTTCCTTTCATGCAAAATCTTAAGGTCCTACGTCATGTCCAACCCACCAAAGCCAGCTAAAACGTGATTAATCGACAACTACAACTTGAATTGTACTACTTCCTACTGGCTATTACTTCAACTTAGAAGCTTCTTCTGTGTTCTAATATGGTGCTTTTATTGTCTCCGCATACCGCAGCGCGCGACATAGCTTTGCAGACGATAAATGTAACAGTCTCAGAGAGAAAAGCGGCCAATGTGACGATCTGGCTTTAAGTCGATTCGATAACAAAGACGAAACCGGACGGATTTCTCAGGTTGTTACTACATATGAACACTTTTCACATTCTCCCGTGCAACGCGGCTGCTAGTCTTCCTTTCATGCAAAATCTTAAGGTCCTACGTCATGTCCAACCCACCAAAGCCAGCTAAAAAGTGATTAATCGACAACTACAACTTGAATTGTACTACTTCTTACTGGCTATTACTTCAACTTAGAAGCTTCTTCTCTGTTCTAATATGGTGCTTTTAGTGTCTCCGCATACCGCAGCACGCGACATAGCTTTGCAGACGATAAACGTAACCGTCTCAGAGAGTAAAGCGGCCAATGTGACGATCTGGCTTTAAGTCGATACGATAACAAATGACGAAAACCCACGGATTTCTCAGGTTTTTACTACATATGAACACTTTTCACATTCTCCCGTGCAACGCGGCTGCTAGTCCTCCTTTCATGCCAAATCTTAAGGTTCCACCTCATGTCCAAGCCACCAAAGCCGGCTAAAAAGTGAATAATCGATAACTAAAACTTGAATTGTACTACTTCTTACTGGCTATTACTTCAACTTAGAAGCTTCTAGTGTGTTCAGCTATGGTGCTTTTAGTGTCTCCGCATACCGCAGCACGCGACATAGCTTTGCAGACGATTAATGTAACCGTCTCAGAGAGAAAAGCGGCCAATATGACGATCTGGCTTTAAGTCGATTCGATAACAAATGCCGAAAACGGACGGATTTCTCAGGTTTTTACTACATATGAACACTTTTCACATTCTCCCGTGCAACGCGACTGCTAGTCCTCCTTTCATGCAAAATCTTAAGGGCCTAAGTCTCGTCCAAGCCACCAAAGATGGCTAAAAAGTGAATAATCGACAACTAAAACTTGAATTGTACTACGTCTTACTGGCTATTACTTCAACTTAAAAGCTCCTTCTGTGTTCTACTATGGTGCTTTAAGTGTCTCCGCATACCGCAGCACGCGACATAGCTTTGCAGACGAAAAATGTAACCGTCTCAGAGAGAAAAGCGGCCAATCTGACGATCTGGCTTTAAGTCGATTCGATAACAAATGGCGAAAATGGACAGATTTCTAAGGTTTTTACTACATATGAACACTTTTCACATTCTCCCGTGCAACGCGGCTGCTAGTCCTCCTTTCATGCAAAATCTTAAGGTCCTAGGTCATGTCATAGCCACCAAAGCTGGCTAAAAAGTGAATAATCGACAACTAAAACTTGAATTGTACTACTTCTTACTGGCTATTACTTCAACTTAGAAGCTTCTTCTGTGTTCTACTATGGTGCTTTTAGTGTCTCCGCATACCGCAGCGCGCGACATAGCTTTGCAGACGATAAATGTATCCGTCTCAGAGAGAAAAGCGGCCAATGTGACGATCTGGCTTTAAGTCTATTCGATAACAAACACGAAACCGGACGGATTTCTCAGGTTGTTACTACATATGAACACTTTTCACATTCTCCCGTGCAACGCGGCTGCTAGTCTTCCTTTCATGCAAAATCTTAAGGTCCTACGTCATGTCCAACCCACCAAAGCCAGCTAAAAAGTGATTAATCGACAACTACAACTTGAATTGTACTACTTCTTACCTGCTATTACTTCAACTTAGAAGCTCCTTCTGTGTTCTAATATGGTGCTTTTAGTGTCTCCGCATACCGCAGCACGCGACATAGCTTTGCAGACGATAAATGTAACCGTCTCAGAGAGAAAAGCGGCCAATGTGACGATCTGGCTTTAAGTCGATACGATAACAAATGACGAAAACCCACGGATTTCTCAGGTTTTTACTACATATGAACACTTTTCACATTCTCCCGTGCAACGCGGTTGCTAGTCCTCCTTTCATGCAAAATCTTAAGGACCCACCTCATGTCCAAGCCACCAAAGCCGGCTAAAAAGTGAATAATCGATAACTAAAACTTGAATTGTACTACTTCTTACTGGCTATTACTTCAACTTAGAAGCTTCTTCTGTGTTCTACTATGGTGCTTTTAGTGTCTCCGCATACCGCAGCATGCGACATAGCTTTGCAGACGTTTAATGTAACCGTCTCAGAGAGAAAAGCGGCCAATGTGTCGATCTGAATTTAAGTCGATTCGATAACAAATGACGAAAACGGACGGATTTCTCAGGTTTTTAATACATATGAACACTTTTCACATTCTCCCGTGCAACGCGGCTGCTAGTCCGCCTTTCATGCAAGTTCTTAAGGTCCTAGGTCATATCCAAGCCACCAAACCCGGCTAAAATGTGAATAATCTATAATTAAAACTTGAATTGTACTACTTCTTACTGGCTATTACTTCAACGTAGAAGCTTATTCTGAGTTCTACATTGGTGCTTTTAGTGTTTCCGTATACCGCAGCACGCGACATAGCTTTGCACACGATAAATGTAACCGTTTCAGAGAGAAGAGCGGCCATTGTGACGATCTGGCTTTAAATCGATTCGATAACAAATGACGAAAACGGACGGATTTCTCAGGTTTTTACTACATATGAAAACTTTTCACATTCTCCCGTGCAAAGCGGCTGCTAGTCCTCCTTTCATGCAAAATCTTAAAGTCCTAGGACATGTCGAAGCCACCAAAGCCGGTTAAAAAGTGATTAAACGACAACTAAAACTTAAATATTACTACTTCTTACTGGCTATTACTTCAACTTAGAAGCTTCTTCTCTGTTCTACTATGGTGCTTTTAGTGTCTCCGCATACCGCAGCACGCGACATAGCTTTGCAGACGATTAATGTAACCGTCTCAGAGAGAAAAGCGGCCAATATGACGATCTGGCTTTAAGTCGATTCGATAACAAATGACGAAAACGGACGGATTTCTCAAGTTTTTACTACATATGAACACTTTTCACATTCTCCCGTGCAACGCGGCTACTAGTCTTCCTTTCATGCAAAATCTTAAGGTCCTAGGTCATGTCCAACCCACTAAAGCCAGCTAAAAAGTGATTAATCGACAACTACAACTTGTATTGTACTACTTCTTACTGGCTATTACTTCAACATATAAGCTTCTTCTGTGTTCTAATATGGTGCTTTTAGTGTCTCCGCATACCGCAGCACGCGACGTAGCTTTGCAGACGATAAATGTAACCGTTTCAGAGATAAGAGCGGCCAATGTGACGATCTGACTTTAAATCGATTCGATAACAAATGACGAAAACGGACGGATTTCTCAGGTTTTTACTACATATGAACACTTTTCACATTTTCCCGTGCAACGCGGCTGCTAGTCCTCCTTTCATGCAAATTCTTAAGGTCCTAGGTCATATCCAAGCCACCAAACCCGGCTAAAATGTGAATAATCTATAATTAAAACTTGAATTGTACTACTCCTTACTGGCTATTACTTCAACTTAGAAGCTTATTCTGAGTTCTACTGTGGTGCTTTTAGTGTTTCCGCATACCGCAGCACGCGACATAGCTTTGCAGACGATAAATGTAACCGTTTCAGATAGAAGAGCGGCCAATGTGACGATCTGGCTTTAAACCGATTCGATAACAAATGACGAAAACGGACGGATTTCTCAGGTTTTTCCTACATATGAACACTTTTCACATTCTCCCGTGCAACGCGGCTGCTAGTCTTCCTTTCATGCAAAATCTTAAGGTCCTAGGACAGGTCCAAGCCACCAAAGCCGGTTAAAAAGTGATTAATCGACAACTAAAACTTAAATAGTACTACTTCTTACTGCCTATTACTTCAACTTAGAAGCTTCTTCTGTGTTCTAATATGGTGCTTTTAGTGTCTCCGCATTCCGCAGCACGCGACATAACTTTGCAGACGATAAATGTAACCGTCTCAGAGAGAAAAGCGGCCAATGTGACGATCTGGCTTTAAGTCGATACGATAACAAATGACGAAAACCCACGGATTTCTCAGTTTTTTACTACATATGACCACTTTTCACATTCTCCCGTGCTACGCGGTTGCTAGTCCTCCTTTCATGCAAAATCTTAAGCTTCCACCTCATGTCCAAGCCACCAAAGCCGGCTAAAAAGTGAATAATCGATAACTAAATCTTGAATTGTACTACTTCTTACTGGCTATTACTTCAACTTAGAAGCTTCTTCTGCGTTCTACTATGGTGCTTTTAGTGTCTCCGCATACCGCAGCATGCGACATAGCTTTGCAGACGATTAATGTAACCGTCTCAGAGAGAAAAGCGACCAATGTGTCGATCTGAATTTAAGTCGATTCGATAACAAATGACGAAAACGGACGGATTTCTCAGGTTTTTACTACATATGAACACTTTTCACATTCTGCCGTGCAACGCGGCTGCTAGTCCTCCTTTCATGCAAATTCTTAAGCTCCTAGGTCATATCCAAGCCACCAAACACGGCTAAAATGTGAATAATCTATAATTAAAACTTGAATTGTACTACTTCTTACTATCTATTACTTCAACATATAAGCTTCTTCTGTGTTCTAATATGGTGCTTTTAGTGTCTCCGCATACCGCAGCACGCGACATAGCTTTGCAGACGATAAATGTAACCGTTTCAGAGAGAAGAGCGGCCAATGTGCCGATCTGACTTTAAATCGATTCGATAACAAATGACGAAAACGGACGGATTTCTCAGGTTTTTACTACATATGAACACTTTTCACATTCTCCCGTGCAACGCGGCTGCTAGTCCTCCTTTCATGCAAATTCTTAAGTTCCTAGGTCATATCCAAGCCACCAATCCCGGCTAAAATGTAAAAAATCTATAATTAAAACTTGAATTGTACTACTCCTTACTGGCTATTACTTCAACTTAGAAGCTTATTCTGAGTTCTACTGTGGTGCTTTTAGTGTTTCCGCATTCCGCAGCACGCGACATAGCTTTGCAGACGATAAATGTAACCGTTTCAGATAGAAGAGCGGCCAATGTGACGATCTGGCTTTAAATCGATTCGATAACAAATGACGAAAACGGACGGATTTCTCAGGTTTTTACTACATATGAACACTTTTCACATTCTCCCGTGCAACGCGGCTGCTAGTCTTCCTTTCATGCAAAACCTTAAGGTCCTAGGACAGGTCAAAGCCACCAAAGCCGGTTAAAAAGTGATTAATCGACAACTAAAACTTAAATAGTACTACTTCTTACTGCCTATTACTTCAACTTAGAAGCTTCTTCTGTGTTCTAATATGGTGCTTTTAGTGTCTCCGCATTCCGCAGCACGCGACATAACTTTGCAGACGATAAATGTAACCGTCTCAGAGAGAAAAGCGGCCAATGTGACGATCTGGCTTTAAGTCGATACGATAACAAATGACGAAAACCCACGGATTTCTCAGTTTTTTACTACATATGACCACTTTTCACATTCTCCCGTGCTACGCGGTTGCTAGTCCTCCTTTCATGCAAAATCTTAAGCTTCCACCTCATGTCCAAGCCACCAAAGCCGGCTAAAAAGTGAATAATCGATAACTAAATCTTGAATTGTACTACTTCTTACTGGCTATTACTTCAACTTAGAAGCTTCTTCTGCGTTCTACTATGGTGCTTTTAGTGTCTCCGCATACCGCAGCATGCGACATAGCTTTGCAGACGATTAACGTAACGGTCTCAGAGAGAAAAGCGGTCAATGTGTCGATCTGAATTTAAGTCGATTCGATAACAAATGACGAAAACGGACGGATTTCTCAGGTTTTTACTACATATGAACACTTTTCACATTCTGCCGTGCAACGCGGCTGCTAGTCCTCCTTTCATGCAAATTCTTAAGCTCCTAGGTCATATCCAAGCCACCAAACACGGCTAAAATGTGAATAATCTATAATTAAAACTTGAATTGTACTACTTCTTACTATCTATTACTTCAACATATAAGCTTCTTCTGTGTTCTAATATGGTGCTTTTAGTGTCTCCGCATACCGCAGCACGCGACATAGCTTTGCAGACGATAAATGTAACCGTTTCAGAGAGAAGAGCGGCCAATGTGACGATCTGACTTTAAATCGATTCGATAACAAATGACGAAAACGGACGGATTTCTCAGGTTTTTACTACATATGAACACTTTTCACATTCTCCCGTGCAACGCGGCTGCTAGTCTTCCTTTCATGCAAAATCTTAAGGTCCTAGGACAGGTCCAAGCAACCAAAGCCGGTTAAAAAGTGATTAATCGACAACTAAAACTTAAATAGTACTACTTCTTACTGCCTATTACTTCAACTTAGAAGCTTCTTCTGTGTTCTAATATGGTGCTTTTAGTGTCTCCGCATTCCGCAGCACGCGACATAACTTTGCAGACGATAAATGTAACCGTCTCAGAGAGAAAAGCGGCCAATGTGACGATCTGGCTTTAAGTCGATACGATAACAAATGACGAAAACCCACGTATTTCTCAGTTTTTTACTACATATGACCACTTTTCACATTCTCCCGTGCTACGCGGTTGCTAGTCCTCCTTTCATGCAAAATCTTAAGCTTCCACCTCATGTCCAAGCCACCAAAGCCGGCTAAAAAGTGAATAATCGATAACTAAATCTTGAATTGTACTACTTCTTACTGGCTATTACTTCAACTTAGAAGCTTCTTCTGCGTTCTACTATGGTGCTTTTAGTGTCTCCGCATACCGCAGCATGCGACATAGCTTTGCAGACGATTAATGTAACCGTCTCAGAGAGAAAAGCGGCCAATGTGTCGATCTGAATTTAAGTCGATTCGATAACAAATGACGAAAACGGACGGATTTCTCAGGTTTTTACTACATATGAACACTTTTCACATTCTGCCGTGCAACGCGGCTGCTAGTCCTCCTTTCATGCAAATTCTTAAGCTCCTAGGTCATATCCAAGCCACCAAACACGGCTAAAATGTGAATAATCTATAATTAAAACTTGAATTGTACTACTTCTTACTATCTATTACTTCAACATATAAGCTTCTTCTGTGTTCTAATATGGTGCTTTTAGTGTCTCCGCATACCGCAGCACGCGACATAGCTTTGCAGACGATAAATGTAACCGTTTCAGAGAGAAGAGCGGCCAATGTGACGATCTGACTTTAAATCGATTCGATAACAAATGACGAAAACGGACGGATTTCTCAGGTTTTTACTACATATGAACACTTTTCACATTCTCCCGTGGAACGCGGCTGCTAGTCCTCCTTTCATGCAAATTCTTAAGTTCCTAGGTCATATCCAAGCCACCAAACCCGGCTAAAATGTGAAAAATCTATAATTAAAACTTGAATTGTACTACTCCTTACTGGCTATTACTTCAACTTAGAAGCTTATTCTGAGTTCTACTGTAGTGCTTTTAGTGTTTCCGCATTCCGCAGCACGCGACATAGCTTTGCAGACGATAAATGTAACCGTTTCAGATAGAAGAGCGGCCAATGTGACGATCTGGCTTTAAATCGATTCGATAACAAATGACGAAAACGGACGGATTTCTCAGGTTTTTACTACATATGAACACTTTTCACATTCTCCCGTGCAACGCGGCTGCTAGTCTTCCTTTCATGCAAAATCTTAAGGTCCTAGGACAGGTCCAAGCCACCAAAGGCGGTTAAAAAGTGATTAATCGACAATTAAAACTTAAATAGTACTACTTCTTACTGCCTATTACTTCAACTTAGAAGCTTCTTCTGTATTCTAATATGGTGCTTTTAGTGTCTACGCATACGGCAGCACGCGATATAGCTATGCAGACGATAAATGTAACCGTCTCAGAGAGAAAAGCGGCCAATGTGACGATCTGGCTTTTAGTCGATACGATAACAAATGACGAAAACCCACGGATTTCTCAGTTTTTACTACATATGACCACTTTTCACATTCTCCCGTGCAACGCGGTTGCTAGTCCTCCTTTCATGCAAAATCTTAAGGTTCCACCTCATGTCCAAGCCACCAAAGCCGGCTAAATAGTGAATAATCGATAACTAAATCTTGAATTGTACTACATTTTACTGGCTATTACTTCAACTTAGAAGCTTCTTCTGTGTTCTACTATGGTGCTTTTAGTGTCTCCGCATACCGCAGCATGCGACATAGCTTTGCAGACGATTAATGTAACGGTCTCAGAGAGAAAAGCGGTCAATGTGTCGATCTGAATTTAAGTCGATTCGATAACAAATGACGAAAACGGACGGATTTCTCAGGTTTTTACTACATATGAACACTTTTCACATTCTGCCGTGCAACGCGGCTGCTAGTCCTCCTTTCATGCAAATTCTTAAGCTCCTAGGTCATATCCAAGCCACCAAACACGGCTAAAATGTGAATAATCTATAATTAAAACTTGAATTGTACTACTTCTTACTATCTATTACTTCAACATATAAGCTTCTTCTGTGTTCTAATATGGTGCTTTTAGTGTCTCCGCATACCGCAGCACGCGACATAGCTTTGCAGACGATAAATGTAACCGTTTCAGAGAGAAGAGCGGCCAATGTGACGATCTGACTTTAAATCGATTCGATAACAAATGACGAAAACGGACGGATTTCTCAGGTTTTTACTACATATGAACACTTTTCACATTCTCCCGTGCAACGCGGCTGCTAGTCTTCCTTTCATGCAAAATCTTAAGGTCCTAGGACAGGTCCAAGCAACCAAAGCCGGTTAAAAAGTGATTAATCGACAACTAAAACTTAAATAGTACTACTTCTTACTGCCTATTACTTCAACTTAGAAGCTTCTTCTGTGTTCTAATATGGTGCTTTTAGTGTCTCCGCATTCCGCAGCACGCGACATAACTTTGCAGACGATAAATGTAACCGTCTCAGAGAGAAAAGCGGCCAATGTGACGATCTGGCTTTAAGTCGATACGATAACAAATGACGAAAACCCACGTATTTCTCAGTTTTTTACTACATATGACCACTTTTCACATTCTCCCGTGCTACGCGGTTGCTAGTCCTCCTTTCATGCAAAATCTTAAGCTTCCACCTCATGTCCAAGCCACCAAAGCCGGCTAAAAAGTGAATAATCGATAACTAAATCTTGAATTGTACTACTTCTTACTGGCTATTACTTCAACTTAGAAGCTTCTTCTGCGTTCTACTATGGTGCTTTTAGTGTCTCCGCATACCGCAGCATGCGACATAGCTTTGCAGACGATTAATGTAACCGTCTCAGAGAGAAAAGCGGCCAATGTGTCGATCTGAATTTAAGTCGATTCGATAACAAATGACGAAAACGGACGGATTTCTCAGGTTTTTACTACATATGAACACTTTTCACATTCTGCCGTGCAACGCGGCTGCTAGTCCTCCTTTCATGCAAATTCTTAAGCTCCTAGGTCATATCCAAGCCACCAAACACGGCTAAAATGTGAATAATCTATAATTAAAACTTGAATTGTACTACTTCTTACTATCTATTACTTCAACATATAAGCTTCTTCTGTGTTCTAATATGGTGCTTTTAGTGTCTCCGCATACCGCAGCACGCGACATAGCTTTGCAGACGATAAATGTAACCGTTTCAGAGAGAAGAGCGGCCAATGTGACGATCTGACTTTAAATCGATTCGATAACAAATGACGAAAACGGACGGATTTCTCAGGTTTTTACTACATATGAACACTTTTCACATTCTCCCGTGCAACGCGGCTGCTAGTCCTCCTTTCATGCAAATTCTTAAGTTCCTAGGTCATATCCAAGCCACCAAACCCGGCTAAAATGTGAAAAATCTATAATTAAAACTTGAATTGTACTACTCCTTACTGGCTATTACTTCAACTTAGAAGCTTATTCTGAGTTCTACTGTAGTGCTTTTAGTGTTTCCGCATTCCGCAGCACGCGACATAGCTTTGCAGACGATAAATGTAACCGTTTCAGATAGAAGAGCGGCCAATGTGACGATCTGGCTTTAAATCGATTCGATAACAAATGACGAAAACGGACGGATTTCTCAGGTTTTTACTACATATGAACACTTTTCACATTCTCCCGTGCAACGCGGCTGCTAGTCTTCCTTTCATGCAAAATCTTAAGGTCCTAGGACAGGTCCAAGCCACCAAAGGCGGTTAAAAAGTGATTAATCGACAATTAAAACTTAAATAGTACTACTTCTTACTGCCTATTACTTCAACTTAGAAGCTTCTTCTGTATTCTAATATGGTGCTTTTAGTGTCTACGCATACGGCAGCACGCGATATAGCTATGCAGACGATAAATGTAACCGTCTCAGAGAGAAAAGCGGCCAATGTGACGATCTGGCTTTTAGTCGATACGATAACAAATGACGAAAACCCACGGATTTCTCAGTTTTTTACTACATATGACCACTTTTCACATTCTCCCGTGCAACGCGGTTGCTAGTCCTCCTTTCATGCAAAATCTTAAGGTTCCACCTCATGTCCAAGCCACCAAAGCCGGCTAAATAGTGAATAATCGATAACTAAATCTTGAATTGTACTACATTTTACTGGCTATTACTTCAACTTAGAAGCTTCTTCTGTGTTCTACTATGGTGCTTTTAGTGTCTCCGCATACCGCAGCATGCGACATAGCTTTGCAGACGATTAATGTAACCGTCTCAGAGAGAAAAGCGGCCAATGTGTCGATCTGAATTTAAGTCGATTCGATAACAAATGACGAAAACGGACGGATTTCTCAGGTTTTTACTACATATGAACACTTTTTACATTCTGCCGTGCAACGCGGCTGCTAGTCCTCCTTTCATGCAAATTCTTAAGGTCCTAGGTGATATCCAAGCCACAGAACCCGGCTAAAATGTGAATAATCTATAATTAAAACTTGAATTGTACTACTTCTTACTGGCTATTACTTCAACTTAGAAGCTTATTCTGAGTTCTACTGTGGTGCTTTTAGTGTTTCCGTATACCGCAGCACGCGACATAGCTTTGCAGACGATAAAAGTAACCGTTTCAGAGAGAAGAGCGGCCATTGTGACGATCTGGCTTTAAATCGATTCGATAACAAATGACGAAAACGGACGGATTTCTCAGGTTTTTACTACATATGAACACTTTTCACATTCTCCCGTGCAACGCGGCGCTAGTCTTCCTTTCATGCAAAATCTTAAGGTCCTAGGTCATGTCCAACCCACCAAAGCCAGCTAAAAAGTGATTAATCGACAACTAAAACTTGAATTGTACTACTTCTTACTGGCTATTACTTCAACTTAGAAGCTTCTTCTGTGTTCTACTATGGTGCTTTTAGTGTCTCCGCATACCGCAGCACGCGACATAGCTTTGCAGACGATAAATCGTCTCAGAGAGAAAAGCGGCCAATGTGATGATCTGGCTTTAAGTCGATACGATAACAAATGACGAAAACGGACGGATTTCACAGGTTATTACTACATATGAACACTTTTCACATTCTCCCGTGCAACGCGGCTGCTAGTCCTCCTTTCATGTAAAATCTTAAGGTCCACCTCATGTCCAACCCACCAAAGCCGGCTAAAAAGTGAATAATCTATAATTAAAACTTGAATTGTACTACTTCTTACTGGCTATTACTTCAACATATAAGCTTCTTCTGTGTTCTAATATGGTGCTTTTAGAGTCTCCGCATACCGCAGCACGCGACATAGCTTTGCAGACGATTAATGTAACCGTCTCAGAGAGAATGCGGCCAATATGACGATCTGGCTTTAAGTCGATTCGATAACAAATGCCGAAAACGGACGGATTTCTCACGTTTTTACTACATATGGACATTTTTCACATTCTCCCGTGCAACGCGGCTGCTAGTCCTCCTTTCATGCAAAATCTTAAGGTCCTAGGTCATGTCCAAGCCACCAAAACCGGCTAAAAAGTGAATAATCGACAACTAAAACTTGAATTGTACTACTTCTTACTGGCTATTACTTCAACTTAGAAGCTTCTTCTGGGTTCTACTATGGTGCTTTTAGTGTTTCCGCATACCGCAGCACGCGACATAGCTTTGCAGACGATAAATGTAACCGTTTCGGAGAGAAGAGCGGCCACTGTGACGATCTGGCTTTAAATCGATTCGATAACAAATGACGAAAACGGACGGATTTCTCAGGTTTTGACTACATATGAACACTTTTCACATTCTCCCGTGCAACGCGGCTGCTAGTCTTCCTTTCATGCAAAATCTTAATGTCCTAGGACCTGTCCAAGCCACCAAAGCCGGTTAAAAAGTGATAAATCGACAACTAAAACTTAAATAGTGCTACTTCTTACTGGCTATTACTTCAACTTAGAAGCATCTTCTGTGTTCTAATATGGTGCTTTTAGTGTCTCCGCATTCCGCAGCACGCGACATAACTTTGCAGACGATAAATGTAACCGTCTCAGAGAGAAAAGCGGCCAATGTGACGATCTGGCTTTAAGTCGATACGATAACAAATGACGAAAACCCACGTATTTCTCAGTTTTTTACTACATATGACCACTTTTCACATTCTCCCGTGCTACGCGGTTGCTAGTCCTCCTTTCATGCAAAATCTTAAGCTTCCACCTCATGTCCAAGCCACCAAAGCCGGCTAAAAAGTGAATAATCGATAACTAAATCTTGAATTGTACTACTTCTTACTGGCTATTACTTCAACTTAGAAGCTTCTTCTGCGTTCTACTATGGTGCTTTTAGTGTCTCCGCATACCGCAGCATGCGACATAGCTTTGCAGACGATTAATGTAACCGTCTCAGAGAGAAAAGCGGCCAATGTGTCGATCTGAATTTAAGTCGATTCGATAACAAATGACGAAAACGGACGGATTTCTCAGGTTTTTACTACATATGAACACTTTTCACATTCTGCCGTGCAACGCGGCTGCTAGTCCTCCTTTCATGCAAATTCTTAAGCTCCTAGGTCATATCCAAGCCACCAAACACGGCTAAAATGTGAATAATCTATAATTAAAACTTGAATTGTACTACTTCTTACTATCTATTACTTCAACATATAAGCTTCTTCTGTGTTCTAATATGGTGCTTTTAGTGTCTCCGCATACCGCAGCACGCGACATAGCTTTGCAGACGATAAATGTAACCGTTTCAGAGAGAAGAGCGGCCAATGTGACGATCTGACTTTAAATCGATTCGATAACAAATGACGAAAACGGACGGATTTCTCAGGTTTTTACTACATATGAACACTTTTCACATTCTCCCGTGGAACGCGGCTGCTAGTCCTCCTTTCATGCAAATTCTTAAGTTCCTAGGCCATATCCAAGCCACCAAACCCGGCTAAAATGTGAAAAATCTATAATTAAATCTTGAATTGTACTACTTCTTACTGGCTATTACTTCAACTTAGAAGCTTCTTCTGCGTTCTACTATGGTGCTTTTAGTGTCTCCGCATACCGCAGCATGCGACATAGCTTTGCAGACGATTAATGTAACCGTCTCAGAGAGAAAAGCGGCCAATGTGTCGATCTGAATTTAAGTCGATTCGATAACAAATGACGAAAACGGACGGATTTCTCAGGTTTTTACTACATATGAACACTTTTCACATTCTCCCGTGCAACGCGGCTGCTAGTCTTCCTTTCATGCAAAATCTTAAGGTCCTAGGACAGGTCCAAGCCACCAAAGGCGGTTAAAAAGTGATTAATCGACAACTAAAACTTAAATAGTACTACTTCTTACTGCCTATTACTTCAACTTAGAAGCTTCTTCTGTATTCTAATATGGTGCTTTTAGTGTCTACGCATACGGCAGCACGCGATATAGCTATGCAGACGATAAATGTAACCGTCTCAGAGAGAAAAGCGGCCAATGTGACGATCTGGCTTTTAGTCGATACGATAACAAATGACGAAAACCCACGGATTTCTCAGTTTTTTACTACATATGACCACTTTTCACATTCTCCCGTGCAACGCGGTTGCTAGTCCTCCTTTCATGCAAAATCTTAAGGTTCCACCTCATGTCCAAGCCACCAAAGCCGGCTAAATAGTGAATAATCGATAACTAAATCTTGAATTGTACTACATTTTACTGGCTATTACTTCAACTTAGAAGCTTCTTCTGTGTTCTACTATGGTGCTTTTAGTGTCTCCGCATACCGCAGCATGCGACATAGCTTTGCAGACGATTAATGTAACCGTCTCAGAGAGAAAAGCGGCCAATGTGTCGATCTGAATTTAAGTCGATTCGATAACAAATGACGAAAACGGACGGATTTCTCAGGTTTTTACTACATATGAACACTTTTTACATTCTGCCGTGCAACGCGGCTGCTAGTCCTCCTTTCATGCAAATTCTTAAGGTCCTAGGTGATATCCAAGCCACAGAACCCGGCTAAAATGTGAATAATCTATAATTAAAACTTGAATTGTACTACTTCTTACTGGCTATTACTTCAACTTAGAAGCTTATTCTGAGTTCTACTGTGGTGCTTTTAGTGTTTCCGTATACCGCAGCACGCGACATAGCTTTGCAGACGATAAAAGTAACCGTTTCAGAGAGAAGAGCGGCCATTGTGACGATCTGGCTTTAAATCGATTCGATAACAAATGACGAAAACGGACGGATTTCTCAGGTTTTTACTACATATGAACACTTTTCACATTCTCCCGTGCAACGCGGCGCTAGTCTTCCTTTCATGCAAAATCTTAAGGTCCTAGGTCATGTCCAACCCACCAAAGCCAGCTAAAAAGTGATTAATCGACAACTAAAACTTGAATTGTACTACTTCTTACTGGCTATTACTTCAACTTAGAAGCTTCTTCTGTGTTCTACTATGGTGCTTTTAGTGTCTCCGCATACCGCAGCACGCGACATAGCTTTGCAGACGATAAATCGTCTCAGAGAGAAAAGCGGCCAATGTGATGATCTGGCTTTAAGTCGATACGATAACAAATGACGAAAACGGACGGATTTCTCAGGTTTTTACTACATATGAACACTTTTCACATTCTCCCGTGCAACGCGGCTGCTAGTCCTCCTTTCATGTAAAATCTTAAGGTCCACCTCATGTCCAACCCACCAAAGCCGGCTAAAAAGTGAATAATCTATAATTAAAACTTGAATTGTACTACTTCTTACTGGCTATTACTTCAACATATAAGCTTCTTCTGTGTTCTAATATGGTGCTTTTAGAGTCTCCGCATACCGCAGCACGCGACATAGCTTTGCAGACGATTAATGTAACCGTCTCAGAGAGAATGCGGCCAATATGACGATCTGGCTTTAAGTCGATTCGATAACAAATGCCGAAAACGGACGGATTTCTCACGTTTTTACTACATATGGACATTTTTCACAATCTCCCGTGCAACGCGGCTGCTAGTCCTCCTTTCATGCAAAATCTTAAGGTCCTAGGTCATGTCCAAGCCACCAAAACCGGCTAAAAAGTGAATAATCGACAACTAAAACTTGAATTGTACTACTTCTTACTGGCTATTACTTCAACTTAGAAGCTTCTTCTGGGTTCTACTATGGTGCTTTTAGTGTTTCCGCATACCGCAGCACGCGACATAGCTTTGCAGACGATAAATGTAACCGTTTCGGAGAGAAGAGCGGCCACTGTGACGATCTGGCTGTAAATCGATTCGATAACAAATGACGAAAACGGACGGATTTCTCAGGTTTTGACTACATATGAACACTTTTCACATTCTCCCGTGCAACGCGGCTGCTAGTCTTCCTTTCATGCAAAATCTTAATGTCCTAGGACCTGTCCAAGCCACCAAAGCCGGTTAAAAAGTGATAAATCGACAACTAAAACTTAAATAGTGCTACTTCTTACTGGCTATTACTTCAACTTAGAAGCATCTTCTGTGTTCTAATATGGTGCTTTTAGTGTCTCCGCATACCGCAGCACGCGACATAGCTTTGCAGACGATAAATGTAACCGTTTCAGAGAGCCAATGTGACGATCTGGCTTTAAATCGATTCGATAACAAATGACGAAAACGGACGGATTTCTCAGGTTTTTACTACATATGAACACTTTTCACATTCTCCCGTGCAACGCGGCTGCTAGTCTTCCTTTCATGCAAATACTTAAGGTCCTAGGACATGTCCAAGCCACCAAAGCCGGCTAAAAAGTGAATAATCGACAACTAAAACTTGAATTGTACTACTTCTTACTGGCTATTACTTCAACTTAGAAGCTTCTTCTGTGTTCTACTATGGTGCTTTTAGTGTCTCCGCACACCGCAGCACGCGACATAGCTTTGCAAACGATATATGTAACCGTGTCAGAGAGAAAAGCGGCCAATATAACGATCTGGCTTTAAGTCGATACGATAACAAATGACTTAAACGGACGGATTTCTCAGGTTTTTACTACATATGAACACTTTTCACATTCTCCCATGCAACGCGGCTGCTAGACCTCCTTTCATGCAAAATCTTAAGGTCCTAGGTCATGTCCAAGCCACCAAAGCCGGCTAAAAAGTGAATAATCGATAACTAAAACTTGAATTGTACTACTTCTTACTGGCTATTACTTCAACTTAGAAGCTTCTTCTATGTTCTACTATGGTGCTTTTAGTGTGTCCGCATACCGTTGCACGCGACATAGCTTTGCAGACGAATAATGTAACCGTCTCAGAGAGAAAAGCGGCCAATGTGACGATCTGGCTTTAAGTCGATTCGATAACAAATGATGAAAACGGACGGATTTCTCAGGTTTTTACTACATATGAACACTTTTCACATTCTCCCATGCAACGCGGCTGCTAGTCCTCCTTTCATGCAAAATCTTAAGGTCCTATGTCATGCCCAAGCCACCAAAGCCGGCTAAAAAGTGAATAATCGACAACTAAAACTTCAATTGTACTACTTCTTACTGGCTATTACTTCAACTTAGAATCTTCTTCTGTGTTGTACTATGGTGCTTTTAGTGTCTCCGCATACCGCAGCACGCGACATAGCTTTGCAGACGATAAATGTAACCGTCTCAGAGAGAAAAGCGGCCAATATAACGATCTGCCTTTAAGTCGATTCGATAACAAATGACGAAAACGGACGGATTTCTCAGGTTTTTACTACATATGAACACTTTTCACATTCTCCCGTGCAACGCGGCTGCTAGTCCTCCTTTCATGCAAAATCTTAATGTCCTAGGTCATGTCCAAGCCACCAAAGCCGGCTAAAAAGTGAATAATCGACAACTAAAACTTGAATTGTACTACTTCTTACTGGCTATTACTTCAACTTAGAAGTTTCTTCTGTGTTCTACTATGGTGCTTTTAGTGTCTACGCATACGGCAGCACGCGACATAGCTTTGCAGACGATAAATGTAAGCGTCTCAGAGAGAAAAGCGGCCAATGTGACGATTTCTCTTAAAGTCGATTCGATAACAAATGGCGAAAACGGACGGATTTCTCAGGTTTTTACTCCATATGAACACTTTTCACATTCTCCCGTGCAACCCGGCTGCTAGTCCTCCTTTCATGCAAAATCGTAAGGTCCTAGTTCATATCCAAGCCACCAAAGCCGGCTAGAAAGTGAATAATCGATAATTTAAACTTGAATTGTACTACTTCTTACTGGCTATTACTTCAACTTAGAAGCGTGTGTGTGTGTGTGTGTGTTTGAGGTTTACGAGCGCTAAACATCGTGGTCATCAGCGCCCAAGCGCATAGAAACAGGAACAGAGGCGGTGAAGGGACGAAGACGGACGCCGAACAAGGAGAACGGCTAAAAGACACAGGCCTGACGCAGTTCCAAATGCGCACATACAGAGGCAAAACAAGAGGAGAAGAAACACACTAAAAAAGGAAAGGAAACACAAGGAAAAGAGAACAGATACCGAAGTGAAACAAGGAGGTAATCGTGACTGGCGGACCTCTTACCTAAAAACTGGGTGAGCCAGTCACCCAGCAGCACATTAAAACCTTCTCCCTAAAATCCGAGGCAACAGATTGGACAGGACACAAAACCGTAAAACCTTAACCACAGTCGCTGCGTCGTCTTGCAAAATAGAGGGCAAATCCGGTGGCAAGGAAACCACCGCCCTCTGGTCAGAGAATAAAAGACAGTCAAGTAAAATGTGGCGGACAGTAATCTGGACGCCACAAGCACTGCAGATTGGGGGGTCCTCCCGCCAGAGTAAAAAACCATGCGTGAAGGGACTGTGTCCAATGCGGAGGCGAGTGAGGAGAACCTCATCCCGCCTGTATGACTGGTAGGACGTACGCCATGGTCGCGTAGTGGCCTTTACCATACGCAACTTATTGTCAGAAACTGCCAACCACTCCTCTTCCCATTGATGCATAACACGAAAACGCAAAAGGGAGGTTACAGCATGGAGGGGGACGGCACATTCAACAACGTGAGGGAGGGAACATGCATCTTTGGCAGCCACATCCGCCAGTTCGTTGCCCCTAATACCCACGTGCCCCGGCACCCAGCAGAAAGAAACCTCCTTCCCCTGCCGTTGCAGGTGGAGTAGGGCATCATGGATGTTCTGGACGACCGTATCCGCTGGGTACAAGTGTTGAATGGTCTGAAGGGCACTCAGGGAGTCAGAACAGATGAGGAACTTAATACTGGGAACACATCTCATCTGCTCCAATGCCCGCAGTATTGCAAACAATTCGGCATCGAGGATGGTAAACACCGCAGGAAGCCGTAACTTGACGACTCGATCAGGGAAAACAACAGCACAACCAACAGTGTCCCCCTGTTTAGAGCCATCTGTGAATACAGGTACATGGTCCGGATGTTGGTTTAAAATATCGTAAAATAAGGAGGTAAAAACAAACGCCGGAGTGCAGTTCCTCCGGTTCTCCGACAAGTCTAAAAGGATGCTGGGCCTCTGGAGCAACCAGGGAGGCAGGCGAGTAAAACCTTGTCGTTGGGGGGCCACACGCTCCACACCAAGGGACTCAAGCAGATGCTTGGCACGAATCCCAAATGGTTTTGTTGCCCTGGGACGACTGGAAAAGAGACGTTCCATAGGCGGTCGGGCAACGGTAGGGTACGCAGGGGAGGTAGGACAGGCAAGGAAATGACACACCCGTCGCACCATGAGGAGTTTCCGCCGGATGGCGAGCGGCGGTTCCCCTGCCTCAGCACACAGGCTGGGGATGGGACTGGTACGGAAGGCACCAGTGGCCAGCCTGATACCCTCATGGTGTGTACTGCGTCAAGGATCTTCAGATACGAAGGCCTTGCTGACCCATACACGGTGCAAGCATAGTCAAGACGCGATCGGACGAAAGCCCTATAAAACTGCAGCAGACGCGCCCGATCTGCTCCCCAGGACTGATGGCTCAGACACTTCAAAATATTCAGTGCCTTCAGGGCCCACACCTTGAGGTCTTTAAGGTGAGGCAACCACGACAACTTGGAATCAAAAGTGAGGCCCAGGAACCTCACAGTGTCTCTAAAAGGAAGAACGGTGTCCCTCAGACGCAATTCAGGGGAGGTAAAAAGACGCCGAGAACGATTAAAATGAACACACACAGATTTGTCTGCAGAAAAGGTAAAACCCGTCTTTGCAGTCCATGCCTCTAAGCGCTTTATCGTAAGCTGTAACTGCCGACTAGCACTGACAAGACTGGAGGAAGAACAGAAAACAGCAAAATCGTCCACAAACAAGGAGCATTGGGCAGGACTCCGGGTAGTGGACGTGATACTGTTAATAGCAACGGCAAAGAGGGTGACACTTAAAACGCTGCCCTGAGGAACACCATTCTCCTGCACGTACAAATCCGATAGCACATTACCAACCCGATATCGAAAGAGGCGGTGAGAAAGAAAGGACCGAATGAAGATGGGGAGACGGCCACGAAAGCCCCACTCATGGAGTTGATTGAGGATAAGGCGGCGCCAAGTAGTGTCATACGCCTTATTAATGTCAAAGAAGACCCCTAGACAATGCTGGTTACGTAGAAAGGCCTGCTGGATGGCGGCCTCAAGCAGGGTCAAGTTGTCTATAGTGGAACGACATCTCCGAAAGCCACACTGAGAGGGGCTAAGGAGCTGCCTGGTCTCGAGCAGCCAAACCAGGCGGCGGTTGACCATGCGTTCCAACGTCTTCCCAACACAGCTCGTCAAGGCAATACCCCGATAACTACTGGGATGCGTTCGGTCCTTCTCTGGTTTGAGGAGGGGAATCAAAATTGCCTCCCTCCACGAGTCAGGGTACGTGCCAGATAACCATATCATATTGAAACAGTTCAGGAGAACTTCCTTGGATGGCAGCGACAGGTGCCGCAGCATGCTGTACCGGATTTGATCATGACCAGGCGCAGTATCATGAGCCACAGACAGCGCAGAATCCAGCTCCCACATTGTGAAGGGGCAGTTATAGGGTTCAGAATTTAGAGACCGGAAGTCCAAGTGACCCCTTTCGACGGCAGTGCGGTAGCGGCAGAAATCTGGATCACAGTTAATAGTGGCGGTAGATTCCGCAAAATGCATGGCCAGTGTCTGGGCAATGTCTCTCGGCGCCGTGAGGAGACATCCCTGATGCAGCAATGCCGTGATAGGTAGCTGGCTGAGTTTCCCGGAAATCCTCCTGATGGCTTCCCATACTTTCGTAGAACTAGTGGAGCGAGAGATGGAATTCAAGAACGATTGCCATGACCGTCGTTTGCTCTCTTTAATCACCCGCCGCGCTCTGGCCCTTGCCACTCGAAAGGCCGCAAGATTGTCAGCTGAGGGACGGCACTTGAAGCGGCGCAGTGCTGCACGGCGGGCGCGGATGGCTGAGTGGCACTCAGTGGTCCACCAAGGGACAGGACGCCTCTTGGGATGACCGGATGACCGTGGGATGGACGATTCAGCAGCATGAGAGATCACGGCTGCAACATGGTCTACCCATTCGTGGACGCTGGCACGGTGTTCCAAAACAGCCAGTTGACTGAAAAGTGTCCAGTCAGCTCTGCAAAGGTGCCACCGGGGCGGCATTGGTAATGCCACAGCCTCATCCAGGAGGCGAATCCAGAGGGGGAAGTGGTCACTAGAATGGAGGTCAGCAGCAGCCTCCCACAGAGCAGAATCCGCGAGTGCTGGAGAGCAAAAGGAAAGGTCAATAGCCGATGACGATCCGGAAGCAGTACAGAAATGAGTGGGAGCACCAGAGTTGAGGAGGCACAGTTCTTCAGACATCATGACGCTTTCCAGAATGCGACCCCTGGGGCAAGTAGTCGGAGAGCCCCATAAGACATTATGAGCGTTGAAGTCCCCCAGAAGAAGAAATGGGCGAGGGAGTTGGCTAATAAGGTCCGTGAGAGCCTGAGTGTCTATCGCATCCGGAGGTGGTAAATAAACAGAACAGACTGTGAGCCTCCGACCCACAAGAATGTCAACTGCAACTGCTTGCAAGTCGGTGACGAGAGGGAGCTCAGATGAGGGGTGCACATCACGGACAAAAACTGCAACACCACCCTTTGCCCTTTGCCCCGTCAGATCATCTTTTCGATATGCGGTATAGCCGCGTAAAGAAGGAGAATCAGTGGCCCGAAAATGTGTCTCTTGGAGACATAAGCACAAGGGGCACTCTCGTATGAGGAGTTGTAATTCGGCCACATGCGTCCTGAAACCATTCAGGTTCCACTGTAATATGGGAGCCAGTGATGAGGGTGGCTGAACTTTCACCCTGCCTCTGTGCTTTGGAGGAGAGACCGTACTGGCCGGAGATTTATTCCTGGGGCGAGAAGATCGCCCCCGGTCGACATCAATGTCCATAAGATCCGATGACGACCCACGGGAGATGTCAGACAGTACAATGGCATCATCATCGGACCGACGCTGACTAGTCTCCTCAGGTGGCAGAACCTTCATCTTCTGAGGCTTTGTCTTGGGGAACTTGGAATGCAGAGCCTTGTCAACAGTTGGAGGTTGACTCGCCTGGGCAGAAGGCGCCATATGGGGGGAGGCTGGAAGTACCTCAATGTCAGCAACCACGGCCTTGTCCGATGTAGTGGGGAGAGCCGCAGATTGCAAAACAACCGCAGCAGCACAAGTGCACTGGCAAGCGCAGGTTTTAGTGCTAACGCTAGCAACCTCCGTTTGTGTAGCAACAGTGGCCAGTTGTACCGGTTTTTTGAGAGCGGAAGCGAAAGATGTGGAAAACACAGGAGGTTGCATGGCCTTAAAGATCTTCTTGGCCTCACCATAGGGGATGCGCTTAGATGTTTTAATCTCCTGTACCTTCCGCTCTTCGAGATAGATGGGGCAGATCCGGCTCCAGACAGGGTGACTCCCAGAGCAATTCACGCACTTCACAGGCGATGAACAATCGGCTCCATCATGGGCAGGCTGACCACATTTACCACACGTGGCTATTCCATTGCACCCCAACGTAGTATGCCCAAAGCGCTGACATTTAAAACAGCGCATTGGGTTGGGGAAATATGGCCGTACGGACAAACGTAAGAACCCCGCTTTAACATGCTCCGGGAGTCTCGGGCAACTGAATGTGAGAATAAACGAGTCAGATTTGACGAGGTCCCCATTGACTCGTTTCATAATGTGCTGCACGTCAACAATTCCTTCGTCAGCCCACTCAGATTTTAGCACGTCTATGGGGATATCCACCAAGTCCCTACACGTCACAACACCCTTACTATAGTTCAAAGTGGAGTGGAGCTCGGTCTCGACAGCGTACTCTCCTAGACAATTTGCTTTCCGAAGGGCAGCGACTTGACGGGAACTAGAAGTTTCAACTAACAGAGTCCCATTGCGCAGTCGCTTTACAGATTTCAGTGTTCCTGCAATTCCCTCAAGACCCTTGTGGATGTAAAAGGGAGAAACCCTCTCAAAGCTACCCTCCTTCCTTTTAATAATCAAAAACACATTCTGATTATCAGCATGTGCTCCGTTACTACATTCTGTTAAATCTCTAGCAACACCAGGCGCTGGAGGACTCGCAGCGCGTAGCCGCTTTTTCGATTGGGTGTGTTTTCCTACCAGCGGCCCACCCAAGCCACTGGTAGGGGGAAAAGTAGAGGTCGAAGGGTCCATTGTGGTCCCACGAGCAGCTAGGGAACTAAAAGTCCGCTCAGACAGAGCCCCGCGTGCCTGAGTAAGCCTTATACAACTGGGGTGCGGCAGGTGCCCGAGAGGTTGCCCACTTGCGACTGTTCCACCCCAACAGCCATGCATCATCCAGGCGCGGAGCACACCGAAAGATTGAGGGGTTTTTATAGAGGTTGGCCTTCCTCGCAATCCAGACGGTCAAGCCATGATTACCATTCCCCGCAGCACACAACGTTTCACCGCCGCGCCGTACGGTGGTCGCTGAAGCATGTCCGGGGGTTACGGTGACAGGACACCGGCGGCGCAGACCAGTCCCCAGCTCAGGACCCCGGGGTCGCCAAGCCCGTACTCAGCAAGTGAATGCTGAGCCGAGGGGGGGAACTTAGAAGCTTCTTCTGTGTTCTACTATGGTGGTTTTAGTGTTTCCGCATACCGCAGCACGCGACATAGCTTTGCAGACGATAAATGTAACCGTTACAGAGAGAAGAGCGGCCATTGTGACGATCTGGCTTTAAAACGATTCGATGACAAATGACGAAAACGGACGGATTTCTCAGCTTTTTACTACATATGAACACTTTTCACATTCTCCCATGCAACGCGGCTGCTAGTCTCCCTTTCATGCAAAATCTTAAGGTCCTAGGTCATGTCCAAGCCACCAAAGCCGGCTAAAAAGTGATTAATCGACAACTAAAACTTAAATAGTACTACTTCTTACTGGCTATTACTTCAATTTAGAAGCTTCTTCTGTGTTCTACTATGGTGCTTTTAGTGTCTCCGCATACCGCAGCACGCGACATAGCTTTGCAGACGATAAATGTAACCGTCTCAGAGAGAAAAGCGGCCAATGTGACGATCTGGCTTTGAGTCGATTCGATAACAAAGACGAAAACGGACTGATTTCTCAGGTTTTTACTACATATGAACGCTTTTCACATTCTCCCGTGCAAAGCGGCTGCTAGTCCTACTTTCATGCAAAATCTTAAGGTCCTAGGTCATGTCCAAGCCACCAAAGCCGGCTAAAAAGTGAATAATCGACAACTAAAACTTGAATTGTACTACTTCTTACTGGCTATTACTTCAACTTAGAAGCTCCTTCTGTGTTCTACTATGGTGCTTTTAGTGTCTCCACATACCGCGGCACGCGACATAGCTTTGCAGACGATTAATGTAACCGTCTCAGAGAGAAAAGCGGCCAATGTGACGATATGGCTTTAAGTCGATTCGATAACAAAGACGAAACCGGACGGATTTCTCAGGTTGTTACTACATATGAACACTTTTCACATTCTCCCGTGCAACGCGGCTGCTAGTCCTCCTATAATGCAAAATCTTAAGGTCCTAGGTCATGTCCAAGCCACCAAAGCCGGCTAAAAAGTGAATAATCGACAACTAAAACTTGAATTGTACTACTTCTTACTGGCTGTTACTTCGACTTAGAAGCTTCTTCTGTGTTCTACTAAGGTGCTTTTAGTGTTCCCGCATACCGCAGCAAGCGACATAGCTTTGCAGACGATAAATGTAACCGTTTCAGAGAGAAGAGCGGCCAACGTGACGATCTGGCTTTGAGTCGATTCGATAACAAATGACGAAAACGGACTGATTTCTTGGGTTTTTATTACATATGAACACTTTTCACAATCTCCCGTGTAACGCGGCTGCTAGTCCTCCTTTCATGCTAAATCTTAAGGTCCTAGGTCATGTCCAAGCCACCAAAGCCGGCTAAAAAGTGAATAATCGGCAACTAAAACTTGAATTGTACTACTTCTTACTGGCTATTACTTCAACTTAGAAGCTCCTTCTGTGTTCTACTATGGTGCTTTTAGTGTCTCCACATACCGCAGCACGCGACATAGCTTTGCAGACGATAAATGTAACCGTCTCAGAGAGAAAAGCGGCCAATGTGACGATCTGGCTTTAAGTCGATTCGATAACAAATGACGAAAATGGACAGATTTTTCAGGTTTTTACTACATATGAACACTTTTCACATTCTCCCATGCAACGCGGCTGCTAGTCCTCCTTTCATCAAAATCTAATGTCCTAGGTCATGTCCAAGCCACCAAAGCCGTCTAAAAAGTGAATAATCGACAACTAAAACTTGAATTGTACTACTTCTTACTGGCTATTACTTCAACTTAGAAGCTTCTTCTGTGTTCTACTATGGTGCTTTTAGTGTTTCCGCATACCCCAGCACGCGACATATCTTTGCAGACGATAAATGTAACCGTCTCCGAGAGAAAAGCGGCCAATGTGACAATCTGGCTTAAAATCGATTCGATAACAAATGACGAAAACGGACGGATTTCTCAGGTTTTTACTCCATATAAACACTTTTCACATTCTCCCGTGCAACGCGGCTGCTACTCCTCCTTTCATGCAAAATCTTAACGTCCTAGGTCATATCCAAGCCACCAAAGCCGGCTAAAAAGTGAATAATCGATAATTAAAAATTGAATTGTACTATTTCTTACTGGCTATTACTTCAACTTAGAAGCTTCTTCTGTGTTCTACTATGGTGCTTTTAGTGTCTACGCATACGGCAGCACGCGACATAGATTTGCAGACGATTAATGTAACCGTTTCAGAGAGAAGAGAGGCCAATGTGACGATCTGGCTTTAAATCGATTCGATAACAAATGACGAAAACGGACGGATTTCTCAGGTTTTTACTCCATATGAACACTTTTCACATTCTCCCGTGCAACGCGGCTGCTAGTCCTCCTATAATGCAAAATCTTAAGGTTCCACCTCATGTCCAAGCCACCAAATCCGGCTAAAAAGTGAATAATCAATAACTAAAACTTGAATTGTACTACTTCTTACTGGCTATTACTTCAACTTAGAATCTTCTTCTGTGTTCTACTATGGTGCTTTTAGTGTTCCGCATACCGCAGCACGCGACATAGCTTTGCATACGATAAATGTAACCGTCTCAGAGAGAAGAGCGGCCAATGTGACGAACTGGCTTTATGTCGATTCGATAACAAATGACGAAAACGGACGGATTTCTCAGGTTTTCACTACATATGAACACTTTTCACATTCTCCCGTGCAACGCGGCTGCTAGTCCTCCTTTCATGCAAAATATTAAGGTCCTAGGTCATGTCCAAGCCACCAAAGCCGGCTAAAAAGTGAGTAATCGACAACTAAAACTTGAATTGTACTACTTCTTACTGGCTATTACTTCAACTTAGAAGCTTCTTCTGTGTTCTACTATGGTGCTTTTAGTGTCTCCACATACCGCAGCACGCGACATAGCTTTGCAGACGATAAATGTAACCGTCTCAGAGAGAAAAGCGGCCAATGTGACGATCTGGCTTTAAGTCGATTCAATAACAAATGACGAATATGGACAGATTTCTCAGGTTTTTACTACATATGAACACTTTTCACATTCTCCCGTGCAACGCAGCTGCTGGTCCTCCTTTCATGCAAAATCTTAAGATCCTAGGTCATGTCCAAGCCACCAAAGCCGGCTAAAAAGTGAATAATCGACAACTAAAACTTGAATTTGACTACTTCTTACTGGCTATTACTTCAACTTAGAAGCTCCTTCTGTGTTCTACTATGGTGCTTTTAGTGTCTCCACATACGGCAGCACGCGACATAGCTTTGCAGACGATTAATGTAACCGTCTCAGAGAGAAAAGCGGCCAATGTGACGATCTGGCTTCAAGTCGATTCGATAACAAATGACGAAAATGGACAGATTTCTCAGGTTTTTACTACATATGAACACTTTTCACATTCTCCCATGCAACACGGCTGCTAGTCCTCCTTTCATGCAAAATCATAAGATCCTTGGTCATGTCCAAGCCACCAAAGCCGGCTAAAAAGTGAATAATCGATAACTAAAACTTGAATTGTACTACTTCTTACTGCCTATTACTTCAACTTAGAAGCTTCTTCTGTGTTCTACTATGGTGCTTTTAGTGTCTCCGCATACCGCAGCACGCGACATAGCTTCGCAGACGATAAATGTAACCGTTTCAGAGAGAAGAGCGGCCAATGTGACAATCTGGCTTTAAATCGATTCGATAACAAATGACGAAAACGGCCGGGTTTCTCAGTTTTTTACTACATACGAACACTTTTCACATTCTCCCGTGCAACGCGGCTGCTAGTCCTCCTATAATGCAAGATCTTAAGGTTCCACCTCATGTCCAAGCCACCAAATCCGGCTAAAAAGTGAATAATCATTAACTAAAACTTGAATTGTACTACTTCTTACTGGCTATTACTTCAACTTAGAATCTTCTTCTGTGTTCTACTATGGTGCTTTTAGTATTCCGCATACCGCAGCACGCGACTTAGCTTTGCAGACGATAAATGTAACCGTTTCAGAGAGAAGAGCGGCCAATATAACGATCTGGCTTTAAGTCGATTCGATAACAAAAAACGAAAACGGACGGATTTCCCAGGTTTTCACTACATATGAACACTTTTCACAGTCTACCGTGCAACGCGGCTGCTAGTCCTCCTTTCATGCAAAATCTTAAGGTCCTAGGTCATGTCCAAGCCACCAAAGCCGGCTAAAAAGTGAACAATCGACAACTAAAACTTGAATTATACTACTTCTTACTTGCTATTACTTCAACTTAGAAGCTTCTTCTGTGTTCTACTATGGTGCTTTTAGTGTCTCCACATACCGCATCACGCGACATAGCTTTGCAGACGATAAATGTAACCGTCTCAGAGAGCAAAGCGGCCAATGTGACGATCTGGCTTTAAGTCGATTCGATAACAAATGACGAAAATGGACAGATTTCTCAGGTTTTTACTACATATGAACACTTTTCACATTCTCCCGTGCAACGCGGCTGCTAGTCCTCCTTTCATGCAAAATCTTAAGGTCCTAGGTCATGTCCAAGCCACCAAAGCCGGCTAAAAAGTGAATAATCGACAACTAAAACTTGAATTGTACTACTTCTTACTGGCTATTACTTCAACTTAGAAGCTGATTCTGTGTTCTACTATGGTGCTTTTAGTGTCCCCACATACCGCAGCACGCGACATAGCTTTGCAGACGATAAATGTAACCGTCTCAGAGAGAAAAGCGGCCAATGTGACGATCTGGCTTTAAATCGATTCGATAACAAATGACGAAAACGGACGGGTTTCTCAGGTTTTTACTCCATATGAACACTTTTCACATTCTCCCGTGCAACGCGGCTGCTAGTCCTCCTTTCATGCAAAATCTTAAGGTCCTAGGTCATGTCCAAGCCACCAAAGCCGGCTAAAAGGTGAATAATCGATAATTAAAAATTGAATTGTACTACTTCTTACTGGCTATTACTTCAATTTAGAAGCTTCTCTGTGTTCTACTATGGTGCTTTTAGTGTCTACGCATACGGCAGCACGCGACATAGCTCTGCAGACGATAAATGTAACCGTTTCAGAGTGAAGAGAGGCCAATGTGACGATCTGGCTTTAAATCGATTCGATAACAAATGACGAAAACGGACGGATTTCTCAGGTTTTTACTCCATATGAACACTTTTCACATTCTCCCGTGCAACGCGGCTGCTAGTCCTCCTTTCATGCAAAATCGTAAGATCCTTGGTCATGTCCAAGCCACCAAAGCCGGCTAAAAAGTGAATAATCGATAACTGAAACTTGAATTGTACTACTTCTTACTGCCTACTACTTCAACTTAGAAGCTTCTTCTGTGTTCTACTATGGTGGTTTTAGTGTCTCCGCATACCGCAGCACGCGACATAGCTTCGCAGACGATAAATGTAACCGTTACAGAGAGAAGAGCGGCCATTGTGACGATCTGGCTTTAAAACGATTCGATGACAAATGACGAAAACGGACGGATTTCTCAGGTTTTTACTACATATGAACACTTTTCACATTCTCCCATGCAACGCGGCTGCTAGTCTCCCTTTCATGCAAAATCTTAAGGTCCTAGGTCATGTCCAAGCCACCAAAGCCGGCTAAAAAGTGATTAATCGACAACTAAAACTTAAATAGTACTACTTCTTACTGGCTATTACTTCAATTTAGAAGCTTCTTCTGTGTTCTACTATGGTGCTTTTAGTGTCTCCGCATACCGCAGCACGCGACATAGCTTTGCAGACGATAAATGTAACCGTCTCAGAGAGAAAAGCGGCCAATGTGACGATCTGGCTTTGAGTCGATTCGATAACAAATGACGAAAACGGACTGATTTCTCAGGTTTTTACTACATATGAACGCTTTTCACATTCTCCCGTGCAAAGCGGCTGCTAGTCCTACTTTCATGCAAAATCTTAAGGTCCTAGGTCATGTCCAAGCCACCAAAGCCGGCTAAAAAGTGAATAATCGACAACTAAAACTTGAATTGTACTACTTCTTACTGGCTATTACTTCAACTTAGAAGCTTCTTCTGTGTTCTACTATGGTGCTTTTAGTGTTTCCGCATACCCCAGCACGCGACATATCTTTGCAGACGATAAATGTAACCGTCTCCGAGAGAAAAGCGGCCAATGTGACAATCTGGCTTAAAATCGATTCGATAACAAATGACGAAAACGGACGGATTTCTCAGGTTTTTACTCCATATAAACACTTTTCACATTCTCCCGTGCAACGCGGCTGCTACTCCTCCTTTCATGCAAAATCTTAACGTCCTAGGTCATATCCAAGCCACCAAAGCCGGCTAAAAAGTGAATAATCGATAATTAAAAATTGAATTGTACTATTTCTTACTGGCTATTACTTCAACTTAGAAGCTTCTTCTGTGTTCTACTATGGTGCTTTTAGTGTCTACGCATACGGCAGCACGCGACATAGATTTGCAGACGATTAATGTAACCGTTTCAGAGAGAAGAGAGGCCAATGTGACGATCTGGCTTTAAAACGATTCGATGACAAATGACGAAAACGGACGGATTTCTCAGGTTTTTACTACATATGAACACTTTTCACATTCTCCCATGCAACGCGGCTGCTAGTCTCCCTTTCATGCAAAATCTTAAGGTCCTAGGTCATGTCCAAGCCACCAAAGCCGGCTAAAAAGTGATTAATCGACAACTAAAACTTAAATAGTACTACTTCTTACTGGCTATTACTTCAATTTAGAAGCTTCTTCTGTGTTCTACTATGGTGCTTTTAGTGTCTCCGCATACCGCAGCACGCGACATAGCATTGCAGACGATAAATGTAACCGTCTCAGAGAGAAAAGCGGCCAATGTGACGATCTGGCTTTGAGTCGATTCGATAACAAATGACGAAAACGGACTGATTTCTCAGGTTTTTACTACATATGAACGCTTTTCACATTCTCCCGTGCAAAGCGGCTGCTAGTCCTCCTTTCATGCTAAATCTTAAGGTCCTAGGTCATGTCCAAGCCACCAAAGCCGGCTAAAAAGTGAATAATCGGCAACTAAAACTTGAATTGTACTACTTCTTACTGGCTATTACTTCAACTTAGAAGCTCCTTCTGTGTTCTACTATGGTGCTTTTAGTGTCTCCACATACCGCAGCACGCGACATAGCTTTGCAGACGATAAATGTAACCGTCTCAGAGAGAAAAGCGGCCAATGTGACGATCTGGCTTTAAGTCGATTCGATAACAAATGACGAAAATGGACAGATTTCTCAGGTTTTTACTACATATGAACACTTTTCACATTCTCCCATGCAACGCGGCTGCTAGTCCTCCTTTCATCAAAATCTAATGTCCTAGGTCATGTCCAAGCCAACAAAGCCGTCTAAAAAGTGAATAATTGACAACTAAAACTTGAATTGTACTACTTCTTACTGGCTATTACTTCAACTTAGAAGCTTCTTCTGTGTTCTACTATGGTGCTTTTAGTGTTTCCGCATACCCCAGCACGCGACATATCTTTGCAGACGATAAATGTAACCGTCTCCGAGAGAAAAGCGGCCAATGTGACAATCTGGCTTAAAATCGATTCGATAACAAATGACGAAAACGGACGGATTTCTCAGGTTTTTACTCCATATAAACACTTTTCACATTCTCCCGTGCAACGCGGCTGCTACTCCTCCTTTCATGCAAAATCTTAACGTCCTAGGTCATATCCAAGCCACCAAAGCCGGCTAAAAAGTGAATAATCGATAATTAAAAATTGAATTGTACTATTTCTTACTGGCTATTACTTCAACTTAGAAGCTTCTTCTGTGTTCTACTATGGTGCTTTTAGTGTCTACGCATACGGCAGCACGCGACATAGATTTGCAGACGATTAATGTAACCGTTTCAGAGAGAAGAGAGGCCAATGTGACGATCTGGCTTTAAATCGATTCGATAACAAATGACGAAAACGGACGGATTTCTCAGGTTTTTACTCCATATGAACACTTTTCACATTCTCCCGTGCAACGCGGCTGCTAGTCCTCCTATAATGCAAAATCTTAAGGTTCCACCTCATGTCCAAGCCACCAAATCCGGCTAAAAAGTGAATAATCAATAACTAAAACTTGAATTGTACTACTTCTTACTGGCTATTACTTCAACTTAGAATCTTCTTCTGTGTTCTACTATGGTGCTTTTAGTGTTCCGCATACCGCAGCACGCGACATAGCTTTGCAGACGATAAATGTAACCGTTTCAGAGAGAAGAGCGGCCAATATAACGATCTGGCTTTAAGTCGATTCGATAACAAAAAACGAAAACGGACGGATTTCCCAGGTTTTCACTACATATGAACACTTTTCACAGTCTACCGTGCAACGCGGCTGCTAGTCCTCCTTTCATGCAAAATCTTAAGGTCCTAGGTCATGTCCAAGCCACCAAAGCCGGCTAAAAAGTGAACAATCGACAACTAAAACTTGAATTATACTACTTCTTACTTGCTATTACTTCAACTTAGAAGCTTCTTCTGTGTTCTACTATGGTGCTTTTAGTGTCTCCACATACCGCATCACGCGACATAGCTTTGCAGACGATAAATGTAACCGTCTCAGAGAGCAAAGCGGCCAATGTGACGATCTGGCTTTAAGTCGATTCGATAACAAATGACGAAAATGGACAGATTTCTCAGGTTTTTACTACATATGAACACTTTTCACATTCTCCCGTGCAACGCGGCTGCTAGTCCTCCTTTCATGCAAAATCTTAAGGTCCTAGGTCATGTCCAAGCCACCAAAGCCGGCTAAAAAGTGAATAATCGACAACTAAAACTTGAATTGTACTACTTCTTACTGGCTATTACTTCAACTTAGAAGCTGATTCTGTGTTCTACTATGGTGCTTTTAGTGTCCCCACATACCGCAGCACGCGACATAGCTTTGCAGACGATAAATGTAACCGTCTCAGAGAGAAAAGCGGCCAATGTGACGATCTGGCTTTAAATCGATTCGATAACAAATGACGAAAACGGACGGGTTTCTCAGGTTTTTACTCCATATGAACACTTTTCACATTCTCCCGTGCAACGCGGCTGCTAGTCCTCCTTTCATGCAAAATCTTAAGGTCCTAGGTCATGTCCAAGCCACCAAAGCCGGCTAAAAGGTGAATAATCGATAATTAAAAATTGAATTGTACTACTTCTTACTGGCTATTACTTCAATTTAGAAGCATCTCTGTGTTCTACTATGGTGCTTTTAGTGTCTACGCATACGGCAGCACGCGACATAGCTCTGCAGACGATAAATGTAACCGTTTCAGAGTGAAGAGAGGCCAATGTGACGATCTGGCTTTAAATCGATTCGATAACAAATGACGAAAACGGACGGATTTCTCAGGTTTTTACTCCATATGAACACTTTTCACATTCTCCCGTGCAACGCGGCTGCTAGTCCTCCTTTCATGCAAAATCGTAAGATCCTTGGTCATGTCCAAGCCACCAAAGCCGGCTAAAAAGTGAATAATCGATAACTGAAACTTGAATTGTACTACTTCTTACTGCCTACTACTTCAACTTAGAAGCTTCTTCTGTGTTCTACTATGGTGGTTTTAGTGTCTCCGCATACCGCAGCACGCGACATAGCTTCGCAGACGATAAATGTAACCGTTACAGAGAGAAGAGCGGCCATTGTGACGATCTGGCTTTAAAACGATTCGATGACAAATGACGAAAACGGACGGATTTCTCAGGTTTTTACTACATATGAACACTTTTCACATTCTCCCATGCAACGCGGCTGCTAGTCTCCCTTTCATGCAAAATCTTAAGGTCCTAGGTCATGTCCAAGCCACCAAAGCCGGCTAAAAAGTGATTAATCGACAACTAAAACTTAAATAGTACTACTTCTTACTGGCTATTACTTCAATTTAGAAGCTTCTTCTGTGTTCTACTATGGTGCTTTTAGTGTCTCCGCATACCGCAGCACGCGACATAGCTTTGCAGACGATAAATGTAACCGTCTCAGAGAGAAAAGCGGCCAATGTGACGATCTGGCTTTGAGTCGATTCGATAACAAATGACGAAAACGGACTGATTTCTCAGGTTTTTACTACATATGAACGCTTTTCACATTCTCCCGTGCAAAGCGGCTGCTAGTCCTACTTTCATGCAAAATCTTAAGGTCCTAGGTCATGTCCAAGCCACCAAAGCCGGCTAAAAAGTGAATAATCGACAACTAAAACTTGAATTGTACTACTTCTTACTGGCTATTACTTCAACTTAGAAGCTTCTTCTGTGTTCTACTATGGTGCTTTTAGTGTTTCCGCATACCCCAGCACGCGACATATCTTTGCAGACGATAAATGTAACCGTCTCCGAGAGAAAAGCGGCCAATGTGACAATCTGGCTTAAAATCGATTCGATAACAAATGACGAAAACGGACGGATTTCTCAGGTTTTTACTCCATATAAACACTTTTCACATTCTCCCGTGCAACGCGGCTGCTACTCCTCCTTTCATGCAAAATCTTAACGTCCTAGGTCATATCCAAGCCACCAAAGCCAGCTAAAAAGTGAATAATCGATAATTAAAAATTGAATTGTACTATTTCTTACTGGCTATTACTTCAACTTAGAAGCTTCTTCTGTGTTCTACTATGGTGCTTTTAGTGTCTACGCATACGGCAGCACGCGACATAGATTTGCAGACGATTAATGTAACCGTTTCAGAGAGAAGAGAGGCCAATGTGACGATCTGGCTTTAAAACGATTCGATGACAAATGACGAAAACGGACGGATTTCTCAGGTTTTTACTACATATGAACACTTTTCACATTCTCCCATGCAACGCGGCTGCTAGTCTCCCTTTCATGCAAAATCTTAAGGTCCTAGGTCATGTCCAAGCCACCAAAGCCGGCTAAAAAGTGATTAATCGACAACTAAAACTTAAATAGTACTACTTCTTACTGGCTATTACTTCAATTTAGAAGCTTCTTCTGTGTTCTACTATGGTGCTTTTAGTGTCTCCGCATACCGCAGCACGCGACATAGCTTTGCAGACGATAAATGTAACCGTCTCAGAGAGAAAAGCGGCCAATGTGACGATCTGGCTTTGAGTCGATTCGATAACAAATGACGAAAACGGACTGATTTCTCAGGTTTTTACTACATATGAACGCTTTTCACATTCTCCCGTGCAAAGCGGCTGCTAGTCCTACTTTCATGCAAAATCTTAAGGTCCTAGGTCATGTCCAAGCCACCAAAGCCGGCTAAAAAGTGAATAATCGACAACTAAAACTTGAATTGTACTACTTCTTACTGGCTATTACTTCAACTTAGAAGCTCCTTCTGTGTTCTACTATGGTGCTTTTAGTGTCTCCACATACCGCGGCACGCGACATAGCTTTGCAGACGATTAATGTAACCGTCTCAGAGAGAAAAGCGGCCAATATGACGATCTGGCTTTAAGTCGATTCGATAACAAAGACGAAACCGGACGGATTTCTCAGGTTGTTACTACATATGAACACTTTTCACATTCTCCCGTGCAACGCGGCTGCTAGTCCTTCTTTCATGCAAAATCTTAAGGTCCTAGGTCATGTCCAAGCCACCAAAGCCGGCTAAAAAGTGAATAATCGACAACTAAAACTTGAATTGTACTACTTCTTACTGGCTGTTACTTCGACTTAGAAGCTTCTTCTGTGTTCTACTATGGTGCTTTTAGTGTTCCCGCATACCGCAGCAAGCGACATAGCTTTGCAGACGATAAATGTAACCGTTTCAGAGAGAAGAGCGGCCAACGTGACGATCTGGCTTTGAGTCGATTCGATAACAAATGACGAAAACGGACTGATTTCTTGGGTTTTTATTACATATGAACACTTTTCACAATCTCCCGTGTAACGCGGCTGCTAGTCCTCCTTTCATGCTAAATCTTAAGGTCCTAGGTCATGTCCAAGCCACCAAAGCCGGCTAAAAAGTGAATAATCGGCAACTAAAACTTGAATTGTACTACTTCTTACTGGCTATTACTTCAACTTAGAAGCTCCTTCTGTGTTCTACTATGGTGCTTTTAGTGTCTCCACATACCGCAGCACGCGACATAGCTTTGCAGACGATAAATGTAACCGTCTCAGAGAGAAAAGCGGCCAATGTGACGATCTGGCTTTAAGTCGATTCGATAACAAATGACGAAAATGGACAGATTTCTCAGGTTTTTACTACATATGAACACTTTTCACATTCTCCCATGCAACGCGGCTGCTAGTCCTCCTTTCATCAAAATCTAATGTCCTAGGTCATGTCCAAGCCACCAAAGCCGTCTAAAAAGTGAATAATTGACAACTAAAACTTGAATTGTACTACTTCTTACTGGCTATTACTTCAACTTAGAAGCTTCTTCTGTGTTCTACTATGGTGCTTTTAGTGTTTCCGCATACCCCAGCACGCGACATATCTTTGCAGACGATAAATGTAACCGTCTCCGAGAGAAAAGCGGCCAATGTGACAATCTGGCTTAAAATCGATTCGATAACAAATGACGAAAACGGACGGATTTCTCAGGTTTTTACTCCATATAAACACTTTTCACATTCTCCCGTGCAACGCGGCTGCTACTCCTCCTTTCATGCAAAATCTTAACGTCCTAGGTCATATCCAAGCCACCAAAGCCGGCTAAAAAGTGAATAATCGATAATTAAAAATTGAATTGTACTATTTCTTACTGGCTATTACTTCAACTTAGAAGCTTCTTCTGTGTTCTACTATGGTGCTTTTAGTGTCTACGCATACGGCAGCACGCGACATAGATTTGCAGACGATTAATGTAACCGTTTCAGAGAGAAGAGAGGCCAATGTGACGATCTGGCTTTAAATCGATTCGATAACAAATGACGAAAACGGACGGATTTCTCAGGTTTTTACTCCATATGAACACTTTTCACATTCTCCCGTGCAACGCGGCTGCTAGTCCTCCTATAATGCAAAATCTTAAGGTTCCACCTCATGTCCAAGCCACCAAATCCGGCTAAAAAGTGAATAATCAATAACTAAAACTTGAATTGTACTACTTCTTACTGGCTATTACTTCAACTTAGAATCTTCTTCTGTGTTCTACTATGGTGCTTTTAGTGTTCCGCATACCGCAGCACGCGACATAGCTTTGCATACGATAAATGTAACCGTCTCAGAGAGAAGAGCGGCCAATGTGACGAACTGGCTTTAAGTCGATTCGATAACAAATGACGAAAACGGACGGATTTCTCAGGTTTTCACTACATATGAACACTTTTCACATTCTCCCGTGCAACGCGGCTGCTAGTCCTCCTTTCATGCAAAATCTTAAGGTCCTAGGTCATGTCCAAGCCACCAAAGCCGGCTAAAAAGTGAGTAATCGACAACTAAAACTTGAATTGTACTACTTCTTACTGGCTATTACTTCAACTTAGAAGCTTCTTCTGTGTTCTACTATGGTGCTTTTAGTGTCTCCACATACCGCAGCACGCGACATAGCTTTGCAGACGATAAATGTAACCGTCTCAGAGAGAAAAGCGGCCAATGTGACGATCTGGCTTTAAGTCGATTCAATAACAAATGACGAATATGGACAGATTTCTCAGGTTTTTACTACATATGAACACTTTTCACATTCTCCCGTGCAACGCAGCTGCTGGTCCTCCTTTCATGCAAAATCTTAAGATCCTAGGTCATGTCCAAGACACCAAAGCCGGCTAAAAAGTGAATAATCGACAACTGAAACTTGAATTGTACTACTTCTTACTGGCTATTACTTCAACTTAGAAGCTCCTTCTGTGTTCTACTATGGTGCTTTTAGTGTCTCCACATACGGCAGCACGCGACATAGCTTTGCAGACGATAAATGTAACCGTCTCAGAGAGAAAAGCGGCCAATGTGACGATCTGGCTTCAAGTCGATTCGATAACAAATGACGAAAATGGACAGATTTCTCAGGTTTTTACTACATATGAACACTTTTCACATTCTCCCATGCAACGCGACTGCTAGTCCTCCTTTCATGCAAAATCATAAGATCCTTGGTCATGTCCAAGCCACCAAAGCCGGCTAAAAAGTGAATAATCGATAACTAAAACTTGAATTGTACTACTTCTTACTGCCTATTACTTCAACTTAGAAGCTTCTTCTGTGTTCTACTATGGTGCTTTTAGTGTCTCCGCATACCGCAGCACGCGACATAGCTTCGCAGACGATAAATGTAACCGTTTCAGAGAGAAGAGCGGCCAATGTGACAATCTGGCTTTAAATCGATTCGATAACAAATGACGAAAACGGCCGGGTTTCTCAGTTTTTTACTACATACGAACACTTTTCACATTCTCCCGTGCAACGCGGCTGCTAGTCCTCCTATAATGCAAGATCTTAAGGTTCCACCTCATGTCCAAGCCACCAAATCCGGCTAAAAAGTGAATAATCATTAACTAAAACTTGAATTGTACTACTTCTTACTGGCTATTACTTCAACTTAGAATCTTCTTCTGTGTTCTACTATGGTGCTTTTAGTATTCCGCATACCGCAGCACGCGACTTAGCATTGCAGACGATAAATGTAACCGTTTCAGAGAGAAGAGCGGCCAATATAACGATCTGGCTTTAAGTCGATTCGATAACAAAAAACGAAAACGGACGGATTTCCCAGGTTTTCACTACATATGAACACTTTTCACAGTCTCCCGTGCAACGCGGCTGCTAGTCCTCCTTTCATGCAAAATCTTAAGGTCCTAGGTCATGTCCAAGCCACCAAAGCCGGCTAAAAAGTGAACAATCGACAACTAAAACTTGAATTATACTACTTCTTACTGGCTATTACTTCAACTTAGAAGCTTCTTCTGTGTTCTACTATGGTGCTTTTAGTGTCTCCACATACCGCATCACGCGACATAGCTTTGCAGACGATAAATGTAACCGTCTCAGAGAGCAAAGCGGCCAATGTGACGATCTGGCTTTAAGTCGATTCGATAACAAATGAGGAAAATGGACAGATTTCTCAGGTTTTTACTACATATGAACACTTTTCACATTCTCCCGTGCAACGCGGCTGCTAGTCCTCCTTTCATGCAAAATCTTAAGGTCCTAGGTCATGTCCAAGCCACCAAAGCCGGCTAAAAAGTGAATAATCGACAACTAAAACTTGAATTGTACTACTTCTTACTGGCTATTACTTCAACTTAGAAGCTGATTCTGTGTTCTACTATGGTGCTTTTAGTGTCCCCACATACCGCAGCACGCGACATAGCTTTGCAGACGATAAATGTAACCGTCTCAGAGAGAAAAGCGGCCAATGTGACGATCTGGCTTTAAATCGATTCGATAACAAATGACGAAAACGGACGGGTTTCTCAGGTTTTTACTCCATATGAACACTTTTCACATTCTCCCGTGCAACGCGGCTGCTAGTCCTCCTTTCATGCAAAATCTTAAGGTCCTAGGTCATGTCCAAGCCACCAAAGCCGGCTAAAAGGTGAATAATCGATAATTAAAAATTGAATTGTACTACTTCTTACTGGCTATTACTTCAATTTAGAAGCTTCTTCTGTGTTCTACTATGGTGCTTTTAGTGTCTACGCATACGGCAGCACGCGACATAGCTCTGCAGACGATAAATGTAACCGTTTCAGAGTGAAGAGAGGCCAATGTGACGATCTGGCTTTAAATCGATTCGATAACAAATGACGAAAACGGACGGATTTCTCAGGTTTTTACTCCATATGAACACTTTTCACATTCTCCCGTGCAACGCGGCTGCTAGTCCTCCTTTCATGCAAAATCGTAAGATCCTTGGTCATGTCCAAGCCACCAAAGCCAGCTAAAAAGTGAATAATCGATAACTAAAACTTGAATTGTACTACTTCTTACTGCCTACTACTTCAACTTAGAAGCTTCTTCTGTGTTCTACTATGGTGCTTTTAGTGTCTCCGCATACCGCAGCACGCGACATAGCTTCGCAGACGATAAATGTAACCGTTTCAGAGAGAAGAGCGGCCAATGTGACAATCTGGCTTTAAATCGATTCGATAACAAATGACGAAAACGGCCGGGTTTCTCAGTTTTTTACTACATACGAACACTTTTCACATTCTCCCGTGCACCGCGGCTGCTAGTCCTCCTATAATGCAAGATCGTAAGGTTCCACCTCATGTCCAAGACACCTAATCCGGCTAAAAAGTGAATAATCATTAACTAAAACTTGAATTGTACTACTTCTTACTGGCTATTACTTCAACTTAGAATCTTCTTCTGTGTTCTACTATGGTGCTTTTAGTATTCCGCATACCGCAGCACGCGACTTAGCTTTGCAGACGATAAATGTAACCGTTTCAGAGAGAAGAGCGGCCAATATAACGATCTGGCTTTAAGTCGATTCGATAACAAAAAACGAAAACGGACGGATTTCCCAGGTTTTCACTACATATGAACACTTTTCACAGTCTCCCGTGCAACGCGGCTGCTAGTCCTCCTTTCATGCAAAATCTTAAGGTCCTAGGTCATGTCCAAGCCACCAAAGCCGGCTAAAAAGTGAACAATCGACAACTAAAACTTGAATTATACTACTTCTTACTGGCTATTACTTCAACTTAGAAGCTTCTTCTGTGTTCTACTATGGTGCTTTTAGTGTCTCCACATACCGCATCACGCGACATAGCTTTGCAGACGATAAATGTAACCGTCTCAGAGAGAAAAGCGGCCAATGTGACGATCTGGCTTTAAGTCGATTCGATAACAAATGACGAAAATGGACAGATTTCTCAGGTTTTTACTACATATGAACACTTTTCACATTCTCCCCTGCAACGCGGCTGCTAGTCCTCCTTTCATGCAAAATCTTAAGGTCCTAGGTCATGTCCAAGCCACCAAAGCCGGCTAAAAAGTGAATAATCGACAACTAAAACTTGAATTGTACTACTTCTTACTGGCTATTACTTCAACTTAGAAGCTGATTCTGTGTTCTACTATGGTGCTTTTAGTGTCCCCACATACCGCAGCACGCGACATAGCTTTGCAGACGATAAATGTAACCGTCTCAGAGAGAAAAGCGGCCAATGTGACGATCTGGCTTTAAATCGATACGATAACAAATGACGAAAACGGACGGGTTTCTCAGGTTTTTACTCCATATGAACACTTTTCACATTCTCCAGTGCAACGCGGCTGCTAGTCCTCCTTTCATGCAAAATCTTAAGGTCCTAGGTCATGTCCAAGCCACCAAAGCCGGCTAAAAGGTGAATAATCGATAATTAAAAATTGAATTGTACTACTTCTTACTGGCTATTACTTCAATTTAGAAGCTTCTTCTGTGTTCTACTATGGTGCTTTTAGGGTCTACGCATACGGCAGCACGCGACATAGCTCTGCAGACGATAAATGTAACCGTTTCAGAGTGAAGAGAGGCCAATGTGACGATCTGGCTTTAAATCGATTCGATAACAAATGACGAAAACGGACGGATTTCTCAGGTTTTTACTCCATATGAACACTTTTCACATTCTCCCGTGCAACGCGGCTGCTAGTCCTCCTTTCATCAAACTCTTAAGGTTCCACCTCATGTCCAAGCCACCAAATCCGGCTATAAAGTGAATAATCAATAACTAAAACTTGAATTGTACTACTTCTTACTGGCTATTACTTCAACTTAGAATCTTCTTCTGTGTTCTACTATGGTGCTTTTAGTGTTCCGCATACCGCAGCACGTGACATAGCTTTGCAGACGATAAATGTAACCATCTCAGAGAGAAAAGCGGCCAATATAACGATCTGGCTTTAAGTCGATTCGATAACAAATGACGAAAACAGACGGATTTCTCAGGTTTTCACTACATATGAACACTTTTCACATTCTCCCGTGCAACGCGGCTGCTAGTCCTCCTTTCATGCAAAATCTTAAGGTCCTAGGTCATGTCCAAGCCACCAAAGCCGGCTAAAAAGTGAATAATCGACAACTAAAACTTGAATTGTACTACTTCTTACTGGCTATTACTTCAACTTAGAAGCTCCTTCTGTGTTCTACTATGGTGCTTTTAGTGTCGCCACATACCGCAGCACGCGACATAGCTTTGCAGACGATAAATGTAACCGTCTCAGAGAGAAAAGCGGCCAATGTGACGATCTGGTTTTAAGTCGATTCGATAACAAATGACGAAAATGGACAGATTTATCAGGTTTTTACTACATATGAACACTTTTCACATTCTCCCATGCCACGCGGCTGCTAATCCTCCTTTCATGCAAAATCTAAAGGTCCTAGGTCATGTCCAAGCCACCAAAGCCGGCTAAAAGGTGAATAATCGATAACTAAAACTTTAATTGTACTACTTCTTACTGGCTATTACTTCAACTTAGAAGTTTCTTCTGTGTTCTAATATGGTGCTTTTAGTGTCTCCGCATACCGCAGCACGCGACATAGCTTTGCAGACGATAAATGTAACAGTCTCAGAGAGAAAAGCGGTCAATGTGACGATCTGGCTTGAAGTCGATTCGATAACAAATGACGATAACGGACGGATTTCTCAGGTTTTTACTCCATATGAACACTTTTCACATTCTCCCGTGCAACGCGGCTGGTAGTCCTCCTATCATGCAAAATCTTAAGGTTCCACCTCATGACCAAGCCACCAAATCCGGCTAAAAAGTGAATAATCAATAACTAAAACTTGAATTGTACTACTTCTTACTGGCTATTACTTCAACTTAGAATCTTCTTCTGTGTTCTACTATGGTGCTTTTAGTGTTCCGCATACCGCAGCACGCGACATAGCTTTGCAGACGATAAATGTAACCGTCTCAGAGAGAAAACCGGCCAATATAACGATCTGGCTTTAAGTCGATTCGATAACAAATGACGACAATGGACAGATTTCTCAGGTTTTTACTATATATGAACACTTTTCACATTCTCCCATGCAACGCGGCTGCTAGTCTTCCTTTCATGCAAAATCGTAAGGTCCTTGGTCATGTCCAAGCCACCAAAGCCGGCTAAAAGGTGAATAATCGATAACTAAAACTTGAATTGTACTACTTCTAACTGGCTATTACTTCAACTGAGAAGCTTCTTCTGTGTTCTACTATGGTGCTTTTAGTGTTCCCGCATACCGCAGCACGCGACATAGCTTTGCAGACGATAAATGTAACCGTCTCAGAGAGAAAAGCGGCCAATGTGACGATCTGGCTTTAAGTCGATTCGATAACAAATGACGATAACGGACGGATTTCTTAGGTTTTTACTCCATATGAACACTTTTCACATTCTCCCGCGCAACGCGGCTGCTAGTCCTCCTTTCATGCAAAATCTTAAGGTCCTAGGTCTTATTCAAGCCACCAAAGCCGGCTAAAAAGTGAATAATCGATAATTAAAACTTGAATTGTACTACTTCTTACTGGCTATTACTTCAACTTAGAAGCTTCTTCTGTGTTCCACTATGGTGCTTTTAGTGTTCCCGCATACCGCAGCACGCGACATAGCTTTGCAGACGATAAATGTAACCGTTTCAGAGAGAAGAGCGGCCAATGTGACGATCTGGCTTTAAATCGGTTCGATAACAAATGTCGGAAACGGCCGGGTTTCTCAGTTTTTTACTACATATGAACACTTTTCACATTCTCCCGTGCAACGCGGCTGCTAGTCCTCCTATAATGCAAAATCTTAAGGTTCCACCTCATGTCCAAGCCACCAAATCCGGCTAAAAAGTGAATAATCAATAACTAAATCTTGAATTGTACTACTTCTTACTGGCTATTACTTCAACTTAGAATCTTCTTCTGTGTTCTACTATGGTGCTTTTAGTGTTCCGCATACCGCAGCACGCGACATAGCTTTGCAGACGATAAATGTAACCGTCTCAGAGAGAAAAGCGGCCAATATAACGATCTGGCTTTAAGTCGATTCGATAGCAAATGACGAAAACGGACGGATTTCTCAGGTTTTCACTACATATGAACACTTTTCACATTCTCGCGTGCAACGCGGCTGCTAGTCCTCCTTTCATGCAAAATCTTAAGGTCCTAGGTCACGTCCAAGCCACCAAAGCCGGCTAAAAAGTGAATAATCGACAACTAAACTTTGAATTGTACTACTTCTTACTGGCTATTACTTCAACTTAGAAGCTTCTTCTGTGTTCTAGTATGGTGCTTTTAGTGTCTGCACATACCGCAGCACGCGACATAGCTTTGCAGACGATAAATGTAACCGTCTCAGAGAGAAAAGCGGCCAATGCGACGATCTGGCTTTAAGTCGATTCAATAACAAATGACGAAAATGGACAGATTTATCAGGTTTTTACTACATATGAACACTTTTCACATTCTCCCGTGCAACGTGGCTGCTGGTCCTCCTTTCATGCAAAATCTTAAGGTCCTAGGTCATGTCCAAGCCACCAAAGCCGGCTAAAAAGTGAATAATCGACAACTAAAACTTGAATTGTACTACTTCTTACTGGCTATTACTTCAACTTAGAAGCTCCTTCTGAGTTCTACTATGGTGCTTTTAGTGTCGCCACATACCGCAGCACGCGACATAGCTTTGCAGACGATAAATGTAACCGTCTCAGAGAGAAAAGCGGCCAATGTGACGATCTGGCTTTAAGTCGATTCGATAACAAATGACGATAACGGACGGATTTCTCAGGTTTTTACTCCATATGAACACTTTTCACATTCTCCCGCGCAACGCGGCTGAGAGTCCTCCTTTCATGCAAAATCTTAAGGTCCTAGGTCTTATCCAAGCCACCAAAGCCGGCTAAAAAGTGAATAATCGATAATTAAAACTTGAATTGTACTACTTCTTACTGGCTATTACTTCAACTTAGAAGCTTCTTCTGTGTTCTACTATGGTGCTTTTAGTGTTCCGCATACCGCAGCACGCGACATAGCTTTGCAGACGATAAATGTAACCGTCTCAGAGAGAAAAGCGGCCAATATAACGATCTGGCTTTAAGTCGATTCGATAACAAATGACGAAAACGGACGGATTTCTCAGGTTTTCACTACATATGAACACTTTTGACATTCTCCCGTGCAACGCGGCTGCTAGTCCTCCTTTCATGCAAAATCTTAAGGTCCTAGGTCATGTCCAAGCCACCAAAGCCGGCTAAAAAGTGAATAATCGACAACTAAAACTTGAATTGTACTACTTCTTACTGGCTATTACTTCAACTTAGAAGCTTCTTCTGTGTTCTACTATGGTGCTTTTAGTGTCTCCACATACCGCAGAACGTGACATAGCTTTGCAGACGATAAATGTAACCGTCTCAGAGAGAAAAGCGGCCAATGTGACGATCTGGCTTTAAGTCGATTCGATAACAAATGACGAAAATGGACAGATTTCTCAGGTTTTTACTACATATGAACACTTTTCACATTCTCCCGTGCAACGCGGCTGCTAGTCCTCCTTTCATGCAAAATCGTAAGGTCCTAGGTCGTGTCCAAGCCACCAAAGCCGGCTAAAAAGTGAATAATCGACAACTAAAACTTGTATTGTACTACGTCTTACTGGCTATTACTTCAACTTATAAGCTCCTTCTGTGTTCTACTATGGTGCTTTCAGTGTCCCCACATACGGCAGCACGCGACATAGCTTTGCAGACGATAAATGTAACCGTCTCAGAGAGAAAAGCGGCCAATGTGACGATCTGGCTTTAAGTGGATTCGATAACAAATACGAAACCGGACGGATTTCCCAGGTTTTTACTACATATTAACACTTTTCACATTCTCCCGTGCAACGCGGCTGCTAGTCCTCCTTTCATGCAAAATCTTAAGGTCCTAGGTCATGTCCAAGCCACCAAAGCCGGCTAAAAAGTGAATAATCGACGCCTAAAACTTGAATTGTACTACTTCTTACTGGCTATTACTTCAACTTAGAAACTTCTTCTGTGTTCTACTATGGTGCTTTTAGTGTTCCCGCTTACCGCAGCACGCGACATAGCTTTGCAGACGATAAATGTAACCGTCTCAGAGAGAAAAGCGGCCAATGTGACGATCTCGCTTTAAGTCGATTCGATAACAAATGACGATAACGGACGGATTTCTCAGGTTTTTACACCATATGAACACTTTTCACATTCTCCCGTGCAACGCGGCTGCTAGTCCTCCTTTCATGCAAAATCTTAAGGTCCTAGGTCTTATCCAAGCCACCAAAGCCGGCTAAAAAGTGAATAATCGATAATATAAACTTGAATTGTACTACTTCTTACTGGCTATTACTTCAACTTAGAAGCTTCTTCTGTGTTCTACTATGGTGCTTTTAGTGTGCCCGCATACCGCAGCACGCGACATAGCTTTGGAGACGATAAATGTAACCGTTTCAGAGAGAAGACCGGCCAATGTGACGATCTGGCTTTAAATCGATTCGATAACAAATGACGAAAGCGGACGAATTTCTCAGGTTTTTACTACATATGAACACTTTTCACATTCTCCCGTGCAACGCGGCTGCTAGTCTTAACTTTCATGCAAAATCTTAAGGTCCTAAGTCATGTCCAAGCGACCAAAGCCGGCATAAAAGTGATTAGTCGACAACTAAAACATAAATAGTACTACTTCTTACTGGCTATTACTTCAACTTAAAAGCTTCTTCTGTGTTCCACTATGGTGCTTTTAGTGTTCCCGCATACCGCAGCACGCGACATAGCTTTGCAGACGATAAATGTAACCGTTTCAGAGAGAAGACCGGCCAATGTGACGATCTGGCTTTAAATCGATTCGATAACAAGTGACGAAAACGGAAGGATTTCTCAGGTTTTTACTACATATGAACTCTTTTCACATTCTCCCGTGCAACGCGGCTGCTAGTCTTCCTTTCATGCAAACTCTTAAGGTCCTAAGTCATGTCGAAGCCACCAAAGCCGGCTAAAAAGTGGTTAATCGACAACTAAAACTTAAATAGTACTACTTCTTACTGGCTATTACTTCAATTTAGAAGCTTCTTCTGTGTTCTAATATGGTGCTTTTAGTGTCTCCGCATACCGCAGCACGCGACATAGCTTTGCTGACGATAAATGTAACCGTCTCAGAGAGAAAAGCGGCCAATGTGACGATCTGGCTTTAAGTCGTTTCGATAACAAATGACGAAAACGGACGGATTTCTCAGGTTTTTACTACATATGAACACTTTTCACATTCTCCCATGCAACGCGGCTGCTAGTCCTCCTTTCATGCAGAATCTTAAGGTCCTAGGTCATGTTCAAACCACCAAAGACGGCTAAAAATTTAATAATCGATAACTAAAACTTGAATTGTACTACTTCTTACTGGCTATTACTTCAACTTAGAAGCTTCTTCTGTATTCTACTATTGTGCTTCTAGTGTTTCCGCATACCGCAGCACGCGACATAGCTTTGCAGACAATAAATGTAACCGTCCCAGAGGGAAAAGCGGCCAATGTGACGATCTGGCTTTAAGTCGATTCAATAACAAATGACGATAACGGACGGATTTCTCAGGTTTTTACTCCATATGAACACTTTTCACATACTCCCGTGCAACGCGGCTGCTAGTCCTCCTTTCATGCAAAATCTTAAGGTCCTAGGTCTTATCCAAGCCACCAAAGCCGGCTAAAAAGTGAATAATCTATAATTAAAACTTGAATTGAACTACTTCTTACTGGCTATTGCTTCAACTTAGAAGTTTCTTCTGTGTTCTACTATGGTGCTTTTAGTGTCTCTGTATACGGCAGTACGCGACATAGCTTTGCAGACGATAAATGTAACCGTCTCAGAGAGAAAAGCGGCCAATGTGACGATCTGGCTTTAAGTGGATTCGATAACAAATACGAAACCGGACGGATTTCCCAGGTTTTTACCACATATTAACACTTTTCACATTCTCCCGTGCAACGCGGCTGCTAGTCCTCCTTTCATGCAAAATCTTAAGGTCCTAGGTCATGTCCAAGCCACCAAAGCCGGCTAAAAAGTGAATAATCGACAACTAAAACTTGAATTGTACTACTTCTTACTGGCTATTACTTCAACTTAGAAGTTTCTTCTGTGTTCTAATATGGTGCTTTTTGTGTCTCCGCATACCGCAGCACGCGACATAGCATTGCAGACGATAAATGTAACCGTCTCAGAGAGAAAAGCGGCCAATGTGACGATCTCGCTTTAAGTCGATTCGATAACAAATGACGATAACGGACGGATTTCTCAGGTTTTTACACCATATGAACACTTTTCACATTCTCCCGTGCAACGCGGCTGCCAGTCCTCCTTTCATGCAAAATCTTAAGGTCCTAGGTCTTATCCAAGCCACCAAAGCCGGCTAAAAAAGTGAATAATCGATAATATAAACTTGAATTGTACTACTTCTTACTGGCTATTACTTCAACTTAGAAGCTTCTTCTGTGTTCTACTATGGTGATTTTAGTGTGCCCGCATACCGCAGCACGCGACATAGCTTTGCAGACGATAGATGTAACCGTTTCAGAGAGAAGAGCGGCCAATGTGACGATCTGGCTTTAAATCGATTCGATAACAAATGACGAAAACGGACGGATTTCTCAGGTTTTTACTACATATGAACACTTTTCACATTCTCCCGTGCAACGCGGCTGCTAGTCCTCCTTTCATGCAAAATCTTAAGGTCCTAAGTCATGTCCAAGCGACCAAAGCCGGCATAAAAGTGATTAGTCGACAACTAAAACATAAATAGTACTACTTCTTACTGGCTATTACTTCAATTTAGAAGCTTCTTCTGTGTTCTAATATGGTGCTTTTAGTGTCTCCCCATACCGCAGCACGCGACATAGCTTTGCAGGCGATAAATGTAACCGTCTCAGAGAGAAAAGCGGCCAATGTGACGATCTGGCTTTAAGTCGATTCGATAACAAATGACGATAACGGACGGATTTCTCAGGTTTTTACTTCATATGAACAATTTTCACATTCTCCCGTGCAACGCGGCTGCTAGTCTTCCTTTCATGCAAAATCTTAAGGTCCTAGGTCTTATCCAAGCCACCAAAGCCGGCTAAAAAGAGAATAATCGATAATTAAAACTTGAATTGTACTACTTCTTACTGGCTATTACTTCAACTTAGAAACTTCTTCTGTGTTCTACTATGGTGCTTTTAGTGTTCCCGCTTACCGCAGCACGCGACATAGCTTTGCAGACGATAAATGTAACCGTCTCAGAGAGAAAAGCGGCCAATGTGACGATCTCGCTTTAAGTCGATTCGATAACAAATGACGATAACGGACGGATTTCTCAGGTTTTTACACCATATGAACACTTTTCACATTCTCCCGTGCAACGCGGCTGCTAGTCTTCCTTTCATGCAAAATCTTAAGGTCCTAAGTCATGTCCAAGCGACCAAAGCCGGCATAAAAGTGATTAGTCGACAACTAAAACATAAATAGTACTACTTCTTACTGGCTATTACTTCAACTTAAAAGCTTCTTCTGTGTTCCACTATGGTGCTTTTAGTGTTCCCGCATACCGCAGCACGCGTCATAGCTTTGCAGACGATAAATGTAACCGTTTCAGAGAGAAGAGCGGCCAATGTGACGATCTGGCTTTAAATCGATTCGATAACAAGTGACGAAAACGGAAGGATTTCTCAGGTTTTTACTACATATGAACTCTTTTCACATTCTCCCGTGCAACGCGGCTGCTAGTCTTCCTTTCATGCAAACTCTTAAGGTCCTAAGTCATGTCGAAGCCACCAAAGCCGGCTAAAAAGTGGTTAATCGACAACTAAAACTTAAATAGTACTACTTCTTACTGGCTATTACTTCAATTTAGAAGCTTCTTCTGTGTTCTAATATGGTGCTTTTAGTGTCTCCGCATACCGCAGCACGCGTCATAGCTTTGCTGACGATAAATGTAACCGTCTCAGAGAGAAAAGCGGCCAATGTGACGATCTGGCTTTAAGTCGTTTCGATAACAAATGACGAAAACGGACGGATTTCTCAGGTTTTTACTACATATGAACACTTTTCACATTCTCCCATGCAACGCGGCTGCTAGTCCTCCATTCATGCAGAATCTTAAGGTCCTAGGTCATGTTCAAACCACCAAAGACGGCTAAAAAGTTAATACTCGATAACTAAAACTTGAATTGTACTACTTCTTACTGGCTATTACTTCTACTTAGAAGCTTCTTCTGTGTTCTACTATGGTGCTTTAAGTGTCGCCGTATACGGCAGCACGCGACATAGCTTTTTAGACGATAAATGTAACCGTCTCAGAGAGAAAAGCGGCCAATGTGACGATCTGGCTTTAAGTGGATTCGATAACAAATACGAAACCGGACGGATGTCCCAGGTTTTTACTACATATGAACACTTTTCACATTCTCCCGTGCAACGCGGCTGCTAGTCCTCCTTTCATGCAAAATCTTAAGGTCCTAGGTCATGTCCAAGCCACCAAAGCCGGCTAAAAAGTGAATAATCGACAACTAAAACTTGAATTGTACTACTTCTTACTGGCTATTACTTCAACTTAGAAGTTTCTTCTGTGTTCTAATATGGTGCTTTTTGTGTCTCCGCATACCGCAGCACGCGACATAGCATTGCAGACGATAAATGTAACCGTCTCAGAGAGAAAAGCGGCCAATGTGACGATCTCGCTTTAAGTCGATTCGATAACAAATGACGAAAACGGACGGATTTCTCAGGTTTTTACACCATATGAACACTTTTCACATTCTCCCGTGCAACGCGGCTGCTAGTCCTCCTTTCATGCAAAACCTTAAGGTCCTAGGTCTTATCCAAGCCACCAAAGCCGGCTAAAAAAGTGAATAATCGATAATATAAACTTGAATTGTACTACTTCTAACTGGCTATTACTTCAATTTAGAAGCTTCTTCTGTGTTCTAATATGGTGCTTTTAGTGTCTCCGCATACCGCAGCACGCGACATAGCTTTGCAGACGATAAATGTAACCGTTTCAGAGAGAAGAGCGGCCAATGTGACGATCTGGCTTTAAATCGATTCGATAACAAGTGACGAAAACGGAAGGATTTCTCAGGTTTTTACTACATATGAACTCTTTTCACATTCTCCCGTGCAACGCGGCTGCTAGTCTTCCTTTCATGCAAACTCTTAAGGTCCTAAGTCATGTCGAAGCCACCAAAGCCGGCTAAAAAGTGGTTAATCGACAACTAAAACTTAAATAGTACTACTTCTTACTGGCTATTACTTCAATTTAGAAGCTTCTTCTGTGTTCTAATATGGTGCTTTTAGTGTCTCCGCATACCGCAGCACGCGACATAGCTTTGCTGACGATAAATGTAACCGTCTCAGAGAGAAAAGCGGCCAATGTGACGATCTGGCTTTAAGTCGTTTCGATAACAAATGACGAAAACGGACGGATTTCTCAGGTTTTTACTACATATGAACTCTTTTTACATTCTCCCATGCAACGCGGCTGCTAGTCCTCCATTCATGCAGAATCTTAAGGTCCTAGGTCATGTTCAAACCACTAAAGACGGCTAAAAAGTTAATAATCGATAACCAAAACTTGAATTGTACTACTTCTTACTGGCTATTACTTCAACTTAGAAGCTTCTTCTGTATTCTACTATTGTGCTTTTAGTGTTTCCGCATACCGCAGCACGCGACATAGCTTTGCAGACAATAAATGTAACCGTCTCAGAGAGAAAAGCGGCCAATGTGACGATCTGGCTTTAAGTCGATTCAATAACAAATGACGATAACGGACGGATTTCTCAGGTTTTTACTACATATGAACACTTTTCACATTCTCCCGTGCAACGCGGCTGCTAGTCCTCCTTTCATGCAAAATCTTAAGGTCCAAGGTCTTATCCAAGCCACCAAAGCCGGCTAAAAGGTGAATAATCTATAATTAAAACTTGAATTGAACTACTTCTTACTGGCTATTGCTTCAACTTAGAAGCTTCTTCTGTGTTCTACTATGGTGCTTTAAGTGTCTCCGTATACGGCAGCACGCGACATAGCTTTTTAGACGATAAATGTAACCGTCTCAGAGAGAAAAGCGGCCAATGTGACGATCTGGCTTTAAGTGGATTCGATAACAAATACGAAACCGGACGGATTTCCCAGGTTTTTACTACATATGAACACTTTTCACATTCTCCCGTGCAACGCGGCTGCTAGTCCTCCTTTCATGCAAAATCTTAAGGTCCTAGGTCATGTCCAAGCCACCAAAGCCGGTTAAAAAGTGAATAATCGACAACTAAAACTTGAATTGTACTACTTCTTACTGGCTATTACTTCAACTTAGAAGTTTCTTCTGTGTTCTAATATGGTGCTTTTTGTGTCTCCGCATACCGCAGCACGCGACATAGCATTGCAGACGATAAATGTAACCGTCTCAGAGAGAAAAGCGGCCAATGTGACGATCTCGCTTTAAGTCGATTCGATAACAAATGACGATAACGGACGGATTTCTCAGGTTTTTACACCATATGAACACATTTCACATTCTCCCGTGCAACGCGGCTGCTAGTCCTCCTTTCATGCAAAATCTTAAGGTCCTAGGTCTTATCCAAGCCACCAAAGCCGGCTAAAAAAGTGAATAATCGATAATACACTCCTGGAAATTGAAATAAGAACACCGTGAATTCATTGTCCCAGGAAGGGGAAACTTTATCGACAGATTCCTGGGGTCAGATACATCACATGATCACACTGACAGAACCACAGGCATATAGACACAGGCAACAGAGCATGCACAATGTTGGCACTAGTACAGTGTATATCCACCTTTCGCAGAAATGCAGGCTGCTATTCTCCCATGGAGACGATCGTAGAGATGCTCGATGTAGTCCTGTGGAACGGCTTGCCATGCCATTTCCACCTGGCGCCTCAGTTGGACCAGCGGTCGTGCTGGACGTGCAGACCGCGTGAGACGACGCTTCATCCAGTCCCAAACACGCTCAATGGGGGACAGATCCGGAGATCTTGATGGCCAGGGTAGTTGACTTACACCTTCTAGAACACGTTGGGTGGCACGCGATACATGCGGACGTGCATTGTCCTGTTGGAACAGCAAGTTCCCTTGCCGGTCTAGTAATGGTAGAACGATGGGTTCGATGACGGTTTGGATGTACCGTGCACTATTCAGTGTCCCCTCGACGATCACCAGAGGTGTACGGCCAGTGTAGGAGATCGCTCCCCACACCATGATGCCGGGTGTTGGCCCTGTGTGCCTCGGTCGTATGCAGTCCTGATTTTGGCGCTAACCTGCACGACGCCAAACACGCATACGACCATCATTGGCACCAAGGCAGAAGTGACTCTCATCACTGAAGACGACACGTCTCCATTCGTCCCTCCATTCACACCTGTCGCGACACTACTGGAGGCGGGCTGCACGATGTTGGGGCGTGAGCGGAAGACGGCCTAACGGGGTTGCGGTACCGTAGCCCAGCATCATGGAGACGGTTGCGAATGGTCCTCGCCGATACCCCAGGAGCAACAGTGTCCCTAATATGCTGGGAAGTGGCGGTGCGGTCCCCTACGGCACTGCGTAGGATCCTACGGTCTTGGCGTGTATCCGTGCGTCGCTGCGGTCCGGTCCCAGGTCGACGGGCACGTGCACCTTCCGCCGACCACTGGCGACAACATCGATGTACTGTGGAGACCTCACGCCCCACGTGTTGAGCAATTCGGCGGTACGTCCACCCGGCCTCCCGCATGCCCACTATACGCCCTCGCTGAAAGTCCGTCAACTGCACATACGGTTCACGTCCACGCTGTCGCGGCATGCTACCAGTGTTAAAGACTGCGATAGAGCTCCGTATCCCACGGCAAACTGGCTGACACTGACGGCGGAGGTGCACAAATGCTGCGCAGCTAGCGCCATTCGACGGCCAACACCGCGGTTCCTGGTGTGTCCGCTGTGCCGTGCGTGTGATCATTGCTTGTACAGCCCTCTCGCAGTGTCCGGAGCAAGTATGGTGGGTCTGACACACCGGTGTCAATGTGTTCTTTTTTCCATTTCCAGGAGTATATAAACTTGAATTGTACTACTTCTTACTGGCTATTACTTCAACTTAGAAGCTTCTTCTGTGTTCTACTATGGTGATTTTAGTGTGCCCGCATACCGCAGCACGCGACATAGCTTTGCAGACGATAAATGTAACCGTTTCAGAGAGAAGAGCGGCCAATGTGACGATCTGGCTTTAAATCGATTCGATAACAAATGACGAAAACGGACGGATTTCTCAGGTTTTTACTACATATGAACACCTTTCACATTCTCCCGTGCAACGCGGCTGCTAGTCCTCCTTTCATGCAAAATCTTAAGGTCCTAAGTCATGTCCAAGCGACCAAAGCCGGCATAAAAGTGATTAGTCGACAACTAAAACATCAATATTACTACTTCTTACTGGCTATTACTTCAATTTAGAAGCTTCTTCTGTGTTCTAATATGGTGCTTTTAGTGTCTCCGCATACCGCAGCACGCGACATAGCTTTGCAGGCGATAAATGTAACCGTCTCAGAGAGAAAAGCGGCCAATGTGACGATCTGGCTTTAAGTCGATTCGATAACAAATGACGATAACGGACGGATTTCTCAGGTTTTTACTTCATATGAACACTTTTCACATTCTCCCGTGCAACGCGGCTGCTAGTCTTCCTTTCATGCAAAATCTTAAGGTCCTAGGTCTTATCCAAGCCACCAAAGCCGGCTAAAAAGTGAATAATCGATAATTAAAACTTGAATTGTACTACTTCTTACTGGCTATTACTTCAACTTAGAAACTTCTTCTGTGTTCTACTATGGTGCTATTAGTGTTCCCGCATACCGCAGCACGCGACATAGCTTTGCAGACGATAAATGTAACCGTCTCAGAGAGAAAAGCGGCCAATGTGACGATCTCGCTTTAAGTCGATTCGATAACAAATGACGAAAACGGACGGATTTCTCAGGTTTTTATTACATATGAACACTTTTCACATTCTCCCGTGCAACGCGGCTGCTAGTCTTCCTTTCATGCAATATCTTAAGGTCCTAAGTCATGTCCAAGCGACCAAAGCCGGCATAAAAGTGATTAGTTGACAACTAAAACATAAATAGTACTACTTCTTACTGGCTATTACTTCAACTTAAAAGCTTCTTCTGTGTTCCACTATGGTGCTTTTAGTGTTCCCGCATACCGCAGCACGCGACATAGCTTTGCAGACGATAAATGTAACCGTTTCAGAGAGAAGAGCGGCCAATGTGACGATCTGGCTTTAAATCGATTCGATAACAAATGACGAAAACGGAAGGATTTCTCAGGTTTTTACTACATATGAACTCTTTTCACATTCTCCCGTGCAACGCGGCTGCTAGTCTTCCTTTCATGCAAACTCTTAAGGTGCTAAGTCATGTCGAAGCCACCAAAGCCGGCTAAAAAGTGGTTAATCGACAACTAAAACTTAAATAGTACTACTTGTTACTGGCTATTACTTCAATTTAGAAGCTTCTTCTGTGTTCTAATATGGTGCTTTTAGTGTCTCCGCATACCGCAGCACGCGACATAGCTTTGCTGACGATAAATGTAACCGTCTCAGAGAGAAAAGCGGCCAATGTGACGATCTGGCTTTAAGTCGTTTCGATAACAAATGACGAAAACGGACGGATTTCTCAGGTTTTTACTACATATGAACACTTTTCACATTCTCCCATGCAACGCGGCTGCTAGTCCTCCATTCATGCAGAACCTTAAGGTCCTAGATCATGTTCAAACCACCAAAGACGGCTAAAAAGTTAATAATCGATAACTAAAACTTGAATTGTACTACTTCTTACTGGCTATTACTTCAACTTAGAAGCTTCTTCTGTATTCTACTATTGTGCTTTTAGTGTTTCCGCATACCGCAGCACGCGACATAGCTTTGCAGACAATAAATGTAACCGTCTCAGAGAGAAAAGCGGCCAATGTGACGATCTGGCTTTAAGTCGATTCAATAACAAATGACGATAACGGACGGATTTCTCAAGTTTTTACTACATATGAACACTTTTCACATTCTCCCGTGCAACGCGGCTGCTAGTCCTCCTTTCATGCAAAATCTTAAGGTCCAAGGTCTTATCCAAGCCACCAAAGCCGGCTAAAAAGTGAATAATCTATAATTAAAACTTGAATTGAACTACTTCTTACTGGCTATTGCTTCAACTTAGAAGCTTCTTCTGTGTTCTACTATGGTGCTTTAAGTGTCTCCGTATACGGCAGCACGCGACATAGCTTTTTAGACGATAAATGTAACCGTCTCAGAGAGAAAAGCGGCCAATGTGACGATCTGGCTTTAAGTGGATTCGATAACAAATACGAAACCGGACGGATGTCCCAGGTTTTTCTACATATGAACACTTTTCACATTCTCCCGTGCAACGCGGCTGCTAGTCCTCCTTTCATGCAAAATCTTAAGGTCCTAGGTCATGTCAAAGCCACCAAAGCAGGCTAAAAAGTGAATAATCGACAACTAAAACTTGAATTGTACTACTTCTTACTGGCTATTACTTCAACTTAGAAGTTTCTTCTGTGATCTAATATGGTGCTTTTTGTGTCTCCGCATACCGCAGCACGCGACATAGCATTGCAGACGATAAATGTAACCGTCTCAGAGAGAAAAGCGGCCAATGTGACGATCTCGTTTTAAGTCGATTCGATAACAAATGACGATAACGGACGGATTTCTCAGGTTTTTACACCATATGAACACTTTTCACATTCTCCCGTGCAACGCGGCTGCTAGTCCTATTTTCATGCAAAATCTTAAGGTCCTAGGTCTTATCCAAGCCTCCAAAGCCGGCTAAAAAGTGAATAATCGATAATATAAACTTGAATTGTACTACTTCTTACTGGCTATTACTTCAACTTAGAAGCTTCTTCTGTGTTCTACTATGGTGCTTTTAGTGTGCCCGCATACCGCAGCACGCGACATAGCTTTGCAGACGATAAATGTAACCGTTTCAGAGAGAAGAGCGGCCAATGTGACGATCTGGCTTTAAATCGATTCGATAACAAATGACGAAAACGGACGGATTTCTCAGGTTTTTACTACATATGAACACTTTTCACATTCTCCCGTGCAACGCGGCTGCTAGTCTTCCTTTCATGCAAAATCTTAAGGTCCTAAGTCATGTCCAAGCGACCAAAGCCGGCATAAAAGTGATTAGTCGACAACTAAAACATAAATAGTACTACTTCTTACAGGCTATTACTTCAATTTAGAAGCTTCTTCTGTGTTCTAATATGGTGCTTTTAGTGTCTCCGCATACCGCAGCACGCGACATAGCTTTGCAGGCGATAAATGTAACCGTCTCAGAGAGAAAAGCGGCCAATGTGACGATCTGGCTTTAAGTCGATTCAATAACAAATGACGATAACGGACGGATTTATCAGGTTTTTACTTCATATGAACACTTTTCACATTCTCCCGTGCAACGCGGCCGCTAGTCTTCCTTTCATGCAAAATCTTAAGGTCCTAGGTCTTATCCAAGCCACCAAAGCCGGCTAAAAAGTGAATAATCGATAATTAAAACTTGAATTGTACTACTTCTTACTGGCTATTACTTCAACTTAGAAACGTCTTCTGTGTTCTACTATGGTGCTTTTAGTGTTCCCGCATACCGCAGCACGCGACATAGCTTTTCAGACGATAAATGTAACCGTCTCAGAGAGAAAAGCGGCCAATGTGACGATCTCGCTTTAAGTCGATTCGATAACAAATAACGATAACGGACGGATTTCTCAGGTTTTTACTCCATATGAACACTTTTCACATTCTCCCGTGCAACGCGGCTGCTAGTCCTCCTTTCATGCAAAATCTTAAGGTCCTAGGTCTTATCCAAGCCACCAAAGCCGGCTAAAAAGTGAATAATCGATAATATAAACTTGAATTGTACTACTTCTTACTGGCTATTACTTCAACTTAGAAGCTTCTTCTGTGTTCTACTATGGTGCTTTTAGTGTGCCCGCATACCGCAGCACGCGACATAGCTTTGCAGACGATAAATGTAACCGTCTCAGAGAGAAAAGCGGCCAATGTGACGATCTCGCTTTAAGTCGATTCGATAACAAATGATGATAACGGACGGATTTCTCAGGTTTTTACACCATATGAACACTTTTCACATTCTCCCGTGCAACGCGGCTTCTAGTCCTCCTTTCATGCAAAATCTTAAGGTCCTAGGTCTTATCCAAGCCACCAAAGCCGGCTAAAAGGTGAATAATCGATAATATAAACTTGAATTGTACTACTTCTTACTGGCTATTACTTCAACTTAGAAGCTTCTTCTGTGTTCTACTATGGTGCTTTTAGTGTGCCCGCATACCGCAGCACGCGACATAGCTTTGCAGACGATAAATGTAACCGTTTCAGAGAGAAGAGCGGCCAATGTGACGATCTGGCTTTAAATCAATTCGATAACAAATGACGAAAACGGACGGATTTCTCAGGTTTTTACTACATATGAACACTTTTCACATTCTCCCGTGCAACGCGGCTGCTAGTCTTCCTTTCATGCAAAATCTTAAGGTCCTAAGTCATGTCCAAGCGACCAAAGCCACCATAAAAGCGATTAGTCGACAACTAACACATAAATAGTACTACTTCTTACTGGCTATTACTTCAATTTAGAAGCTTCTTCTGTGTTCTAATATGGTGCTTTTAGTGTCTCCGCATACCGCAGCACGCGACATAGCTTTGCAGGCGATAAATGTAACCGTCTCAGAGAGAAAAGCGGCCAATGTGACGATCTGGCTTTAAGTCGATTCGATAACAAATGACGATAACGGACGGATTTATCAGGTTTTTACTTCATATGAACACTTTTCACATTCTCCCGTGCAACGCGGCTGCTAGTCTTCCTTTCATGCAAAATCTTAAGGTCCTAGGTCTTATCCAAGCCACCAAAGCCGGCTAAAAAGTGAATAATCGATAATTAAAACTTGAATTGTACTACTTCTTACTGGCTATTACTTCAACTTAGAAACTTCTTCTGTGTTCTACTATGGTGCTTTTAGTGTTCCCGCATACCGCAGCACGCGACATAGCTTTTCAGACGATAAATGTAACCGTCTCAGAGAGAAAAGCGGCCAATGTGACGATCTCGCTTTAAGTCGATTCGATAACAAATGACGATAACGGACGGATTTCTCAGGTTTTTACTCCATATGAACAGTTTTCACATTCTCCCGTGCTACGCGGTTGCTAGTCCTCCTTTCATGCAAAATCTTAAGCTTCCACCTCATGTCCAAGCCACCAAAGCCGGCTAAAAAGTGAATAATCGATAACTAAATCTTGAATTGTACTACTTCTTACTGGCTATTACTTCAACTTAGAAGCTTCTTCTGTGTTCAACTATGGTGCTTTTAGTGTGCCCGCATACCGCAGCACGCGACATAGCTTTGCAGGCGATAAATGTAACCGTTTCACAGAGAAGAGCGGCCAATGTGACGATCTGGCTTTAAATCGATTCGATAACAAATGACGAAAACGGACGGATTTCTCAGGTTTTTACTACATATGAACACTTTTCACATTCTCCCGTGCAACGCGGCTGCTAGTCTTCCTTTCATGCAAAATCTTAAGGTCCTAAGTCATGTCCAAGCCACCAAAGCCGGAGAAAAAGTGATTAGTCGACAACTAAAACTTAAATAGTACTACTTCTTACTGGCTATTACTTCAATTTAGAAGCTTCTTCTGTGTTCTAATATGGTGCTTTTAGTGTCTCCGCAGACCGCAGCACGCGACATAGCTTTGCTGACGATAAATGTAACCGTCTCAGAGAGAAAAGCGGCCAATGTGACGATCTCGCTTTAAGTCGTTTCGATAACAAATGACGAAAACGGACGGATTTCTCTGGTTTTTACTACATATGAACACTTTTCACATTCTCCCATGCAACGCGGCTGCTAGTCCTCCTTTCATGCAGAATCTTAAGGTCCTAGGTCATGTTCAAACCACCAAAGACGGCTAAAAAGTTAATAATCGATAACTAAAACTTGAATTGTACTACTTCTTACTGGCTATTACTTCAACTTAGAAGCTTCTTCTGTATTCTACTATTGTGCTTCTAGTGTTTCCGCATACCGCAGCACGGCGACATAGCTTTGCAGACGATAAATGTAACCGTCTCAGAGAGAAAAGCGGCCAATGTGACGATCTCGCTTTAAGTCGATTCGATAACAAATGACGATAACGGACGGATTTCTCAGGTTTTTACACCATATGAACACTTTTCACATTCTCCCGTGCAACGCGGCTGCTAGTCCTCCTTTCATGCAAAATCTTAAGGTCCTAGGTCTTATCCAAGCCACCAAAGCCGGCTAAAAAGTGAATAATCGATAATATAAACTTGAATTGTACTACTTCTTACTGGCTATTACTTCAACTTAGAAGCTTCTTCTGTGTTCTACTATGGTGCTTTTAGTGTGCGCGCATACCGCAGCATGCGACATAGCTTTGGAGACGATAAATGTAACCGTTTCAGAGAGAAGAGCGGCCAATGTGACGATCTGGCTTTAAATCGATTCGATAACAAATGACGAAAACGGACGGATTTCTCAGGTTTTTACTACATATGAACACTTTTCACATTCTCCCGTGCAACGCGGCTGCTAGTCTTCCTTTCATGCAAAATCTTAAGGTCCTAAGTCATGTCCAAGCGACCAAAGCCGGCATAAAAGTGATTAGTCGACAACTAAAACATAAATAGCACTACTTCTTACTGGCTATTACTTCAATTTAGAAGCTTCTTCTGTGTTCTAATATGGTGCTTTTAGTGTCTCCGCATACCGCAGCACGCGACATAGCTTTGCTGACGATAAATGTAACCGTCTCAGAGAGAAAAGCGGCCAATGTGACGATCTGGCTTTAAGTCGTTTCGATAACAAATGACGAAAACGGACGGATTTCTCAGGTTTTTACTACATATGAACACTTTTCACATTCTCCCATGCAACGCGGCTGCTAGTCCTCCATTCATGCAGAATCTTAAGGTCCTAGGTCATGTTCAAACCACCAAAGACGGCTAAAAAGTTAATAATCGATAACTAAAACTTGAATTGTACTACTTCTTACTGGCTATTACATCAACTTAGAAGCTTCTTCTGTATTCTACTATTGTGCTTTTAGTGTTTCCGCATACCGCAGCACGCGACATAGCTTTGCAGACAATAAATGTAACCGTCTCAGAGAGAAAAGCGGCCAATGTGACGATCTGGCTTTAAGTCGATTCAATAACAAATGACGATAACGGACGGATTTCTCAGGTTTTTACTACATATGAACACTTTTCACATTCTCCCGTGCAACGCGGCTGCTAGTCCTCCTTTCATGCAAATCTTAAGGTCCAAGGTCTTATCCAAGCCACCAAAGCCGGCTAAAAAGTGAATAATCGATAATATAAACTTGAATTGAACTACTTCTTACTGGCTATTGCTTCAACTTAGAAGCTTGTTCTGTGTTCTACTATGGTGCTTTAAGTGTCTCCGTATACGGCAGCAGGCGACATAGAGTTGCAGACGATAAATGTAACCGTCTATGAGAGAAAAGCGGCCAATGTGACGATCTGGCTTTAAATGGATTCGATAACAAATACGAAACCGGACGGATTTCCCAGGTTTTTACTACATATGAACACTTTTCACATTCTCCCGTGCAACGCGGCTGCTAGTCCTCCTTTCATGCAAAATCTTAAGGTCCTAGGTCATGTCCAAGCCACCAAAGCCGGCTAAAAAGTGAATAATCGACAACTAAAACTTGAATTGTACTACTTCTTACTGGCTATTACTTCAACTTAGAAGTTTCTTCTGTGTTCTAATATGGTGCTTTTTGTGTCTCCGCATACCGCAGCACGCGACATAGCATTGCAGACGATAAATGTAACCGTCTCAGAGAGAAAAGCGGCCAATGTGACGATCTCGCTTTAAGTCGATTCGATAACAAATGACGATAACGGACGGATTTCTCAGGTTTTTACACCATATGAACACTTTTCACATTCTCCCATGCAATGCGGCTGCTAGTCCTCCTTTCATGCAAAATCTTAAGGTCCTAGGTCTTATCCAAGCCACCAAAGCCGGCTAAAAAGTGAATAATCGATAATTAAAACTTGAATTGTACTACTTCTTACTGGCTATTACTTCAACTTGGAAACTTCTTCTGTGTTCTACTATGGTGCTTTTAGTGTTACCGCATACCGCAGGACGCGACATAGCTTTGCAGGCGATAAATGTAACCGTTTCAGAGAGAAGAGCGGCCAATGTGACGATCTGGCTTTAAATCGATTCGATAACAAATGACGAAAACGGACGGATTTCTCAGGTTTTTACTACATATGAACACTTTTCACATTCTCCCGTGCAACGCGGCTGCTAGTCTTCCTTTCATGCAAAATCTTAAGGTCCTAAGTCATGTCCAAGCCACCAAAGCCGGAGAAAAAGTGATTAGTCGACAACTAAAACTTAAATAGTACTACTTCTTACTGGCTATTACTTCAATTTAGAAGCTTATTCTGTGTTCTAATATGGTGCTTTTAGTGTCTCCGCATACCGCAGCACGCGACATAGCTTTGCAGGCGATAAATGTAACCGTCTCAGAGAGAAAAGCGGCCAATGTGACGATCTGGCTTTAAATCGATTCGATAACAAATGACGAAAACGGACGGATTTCTCAGGTTTTTACTACATATGAACACTTTGCACATTCTCCAATGCAACGCGGCTGCTAGTCCTCCTTTCATGCAGAATATTAAGGTCCTAGGTCATGTTCAAGCCACCAAAGACGGCTAAAAAGTGAATAATCGACAACTAAAACTTGAATTGTAGTACTTCTTACTGGCTATTACATCAACTTAGAAGCTTCTTCTGTACTCTACTATGGTGCTTTTAGTGTTTCCGCATACCGCAGCATGCGACATAGCTTTGTAGACGATAAATGTAACCGTCTATGAGAGAAAAGCGGCCAATGTGACGATCTATCTTTAAGTCGATTCGATTACAAATGACGAAAAGGGACGGATTTCTCAGGTTTTTACTACATATGAACACTTTTCACATTCTCCCGTGCAACGCGGCTGCTAGTCCTCCTTTCATGCAAAATCTTATGGTCCTAGGTCATGTCCAAGCCACCAAAGCCGGCTAAAAAGTGAATAATCGACAACTAAAACTTGAATTGTACTACTTCTTACTGGCTATTACTTCAACTTAGAAGATCCTTCTGTGTTCTAATATGGTGCTTTTAGTGTCTCCACATACCGCAGCACGCGACATAGCTTTGCAGACGATAAATGTAACCGTCTCAGGGAGAAAAGCGGCCAATGTGACGATCTGGCTTTAAGTCGATTCCATAACAAATGTCGAAAATGGTCAGATTTCTCTGGTTTTTACTACATATGAACACTTTCACATTCTCACATGCAACGCGGCTGCTAGTCCTCCTTTCATGCAAAATCTTAAGGTCCTAGGTCATGTACAAGCCACCAAAGCCGGCTAAAAGGTGAATAATCGATAACTTAAACTTCAATTGTACTACTTCTTACTGGCTATTGCTTCAACTTAGAAGCTTCTTCTGTGTTCCACTATGGTGCTTTTAGTGTTTCCGCATACCGCAGCACGCGACATAGCTTTGCAGACGATAAATGTAACCGTCTCAGAGAGAAAAGCGGCCAATGTGACGATCTGGCTTTAAGTCGATTCGATAACAAATGACGAAAACGGACGGATTTCTCAGGTTTTTACTACATATCAACACTTTTCACATTCTCCCGTGCAACGCGGCTGCTAGTCCTCCTTTCATGCAAAATCTTAAGGTCCTAGGTCTGTCCAAGCCACCAAAGCCGGCTAAAAGGTGAATAATCGATAACTAAAACTTGAATTGTACTACTTCTTACTGGCTATTGCTTCAACTTAGAAGCTTCTTCTGTATTCTACTATGGTGCTTTTAGTGTTTCCTCATACCGCAGCATGCGACATAGCTTTGCAGACGATAAATGTAACCGTCTCAGAGAGAAAAGCGGCCAATGTGACGATCTGGCTTTAAGTGGATTCGATAACAAATACGAATCCGGACGGATTTCCCAGGTTTTTACTACATATGAACACTTTTCACATTCTCCCGTGCAACGCGGCTGCTAGTCCTCCTTTCATGCAAAATCTTAAGGTCCTAGGTCATGTCCAAGCCACCAAAGCCGGCTAAAAAGTGAATAATCGACAACTAAACTTGAATTGTACTACTTCTTACTGGCTATTACTTCAATTTAGAAGCTTCTTCTGTGTTCTAATATGGTGCTTTTAGTGTCTCCGCATACCGCAGCACGCGACATAGCTTTGCAGGCGATAAATGTAACCGTCTCAGAGAGAAAAGCGGCCAATGTGACTATCAGGCTTTAAGTCGATTCGATAACAAATGACGATAACGGACGGATTTCTCAGGTTTTTGCTAAATATGAACACTTTTCACATTCTCCCGTGCAACGCGGCTGCTAGTCCTCCTTTCATGCAAAATCTTAAGGTCCTAGGTCTTATCCAAGCCACCAAAGCCGGCTAAAAAGTGAATAATCGATAATATAAACTTGAATTGTACTACTTCTTACTGGCTATTGCTTCAACTTAGAAGCTTCTTCTGTGTTCTACTATGGTGCTTTTAGTGTGCGCGCATACCGCAGCACGCGACATAGCTTTGCAGACGATAAATGTAACCGTTTCAGAGAGAAGAGCGGCCAATGTGACGATCTGGCTTTAAATCGATTCGATAACAAATGACGAAAACGGAAGGATTTCTCAGGTTTTTACTACATATGAACTCTTTTCACATTCTTCCGTGCAACGCGGCTGCTAGTCTTCCTTTCATGCAAACTCTTATAGTCCTAAGTCATGTCGAAGCCACCAAAGCCGGCTAAAAAGTGGTTAATCGACAACTAAAACTTAAATAGTACTACTTCTTACTGGCTATTACTTCAATTTAGAAGCTTCTTCTGTGTTCTAATATGGTGCTTTTAGTGTCTCCGCATACCGCAGCACGCGACATAGCTTTGCTGACGATAAATGTAACCGTCTCAGAGAGAAAAGCGGCCAATGTGACGATCTGGCTTTAAGTCGTTTCGATAACAAATGACGAAAACGGACGGATTTCTCAGGTTTTTACTACATATGAACACTTTTCACATTCTCCCATGCAACGCGGCTGCTAGTCCTCCATTCATGCAGTCTTAAGGTCCTAGGTCATGTTCAAACCACCAAAGACGGCTAAAAAGTTAATAATCGATAACTAAAACTTGAATTGTACTACTTCTTACTGGCTATTACTTCAACTTAGAAGCTTCTTCTGTATTCTACTATTGTGCTTTTAGTGTTTCCGCATACCGCAGCACGCGACATAGCTTTGCAGACAATAAATGTAACCGTCTCAGAGAGAAAAGCGGCCAATGTGACGATCTGGCTTTAAGTCGATTCAATAACAAATGACGATAACGGACGGATTTCTCAGGTTTTTACTACATATGAACACTTTTCACATTCTCCCTTGCAACGCGGCTGCTAGTCCTCCTTTCATGCAAAATCTTAAGGTCCAAGGTCTTATCCAAGCCACCAAAGCCGGCTAAAAAGTGAATAATCTATAATTAAAACTTGAATTGATCTACTTCTTACTGGCTATAGCTTCAACTTAGAAGCTTGTTCTGTGTTCTACTATGGTGCTTTAAGTGTCTCCGTATACGGCAGCACGCGACATAGCTTTGCAGACGATAAATGTAACCGTCTCAGAGAGAAAAGCGGCCAATGTGACGATCTGGCTTTAAATGGATTCGATAACAAATACGAAACCGGACGGATTTCCCAGGTTTTTACTACATATGAACACTTTTCACATTCTCCCGTGCAACGCGGCTGCTAGTCCTCCTTTCATGCAAAATCTTAAGGTCCTAGGTCATGTCCAAGCCACCAAAGCCGGCTAAAAAGTGAATAATCGACAAAAAAAACTTGAATTGTACTACTTCTTACTGGCTATTACTTCAACTTAGAAGTTTCTTCTGTGTTCTAATATGGTGCTTTTGTGTCTCCGCATACCGCAGCACGCGACATAGCATTGCAGACGATAAATGTAACCGTCTCAGAGAGAAAAGCGGCCAATGTGACGATCTCGCTTTAAGTCGATTCGATAACAAATGACGATAACGGACGGATTTCTCAGGTTTTTACACCATATGAACACTTTTCACATTCTCCCATGCAATGCGGCTGCTAGTCCTCCTTTCATGCAAAATCTTAAGGTCCTAGGTCTTATCCAAGCCACCAAAGCCGGCTAAAAAGTGAATAATCGATAATATAAACTTGAATTGTACTACTTCTTACTGGCTATTACTTCAACTTAGAAGCTTCTTCTGTGTTCTACTATGGTGCTTTTAGTGTGCCCGCATACCGCAACACGCGACATAGCTTTGCAGACGATAAATGTAACCGTTTCAGAGAGAAGAGCGGCCAATGTGACGATCTGGCTTTAAATCGATTCGATAACAAATGACGAAAACGGACGGATTTCTCAGGTTTTTACTACATATGAACACTTTTCACATTCTCCCGTGCAACGCGGCTGCTAGTCTTCCTTTCATGCAAAATCTTAAGGTCCTAAGTCATGTCCAAGCGACCAAAGCCGGCATAAAAGTGATTAGTCGACAACTAAAACATAAATAGTACTACTTCTTACTGGCTATTACTTCTATTTAGAAGCTTCTTCTGTGTTCTAATATGGTGCTTTTAGTGTCTCCGCATACCGCAGCACGCGACATAGCTTTACAGGCGATAAATGTAACCGTCTCAGAGAGAAAAGCGGCCAATGTGACGATCTGGCTTTAAGTCGATTCGATAACAAATGACGATAACGGACGGATTTATCAGGTTTTTACTTCATATGAACACTTTTCACATTCTCCCGTGCAACGCGGCTGCTAGTCTTCCTTTCATGCAAAATCTTAAGGTCCTAGGTCTTATCCAAGCCACCAAAGCCGGCTAAAAAGTGAATAATCGATAATTAAAACTTGAATTGTACTACTTCTTACTGGCTATTACTTCAACTTAGAAGCTTCTTCTGTGTTCTACTATGGTGCTTTTAGTGTTCCCGCATACCGCAGCACGCGACATAGCTTTGCAGACGATAAATGTAACCGTTTTAGAGAGAAGAGCGGCCAATGTGACGATCTGGCTTTAAATCGATTCGATAACAAATGACGAAAACGGACGGATTTCTCAGGTTTTTACTACATATGAACACTTTTCACATTCTCCCGTGCAACGCGGCTGCTAGTCTTCCTTTCATGCAAAATCTTAAGGTCCTAAGTCATGTCCAAGCCACCAAAGCTGGCTAAAAAGTGATTAATCGACAACTAAAACTTAAATAGTACTACTTCTTACTGGCTATTACTTCAATTTAGAAGCTTCTTCTGTGTTCTAATATGGTGCTTCTAGTGTCTCCGCATACCGCAGCACGCGACATAGCTTTGCTGACGATAAATGTAACCGTCTCAGAGAGAAAAGCGGCCAATGTGACGATCTGGCTTTAAGTCGTTTCGATAACAAATGACGAAAACGGACGGATTTCTCAGGTTTTTACTACATATGAACACTTTTCACATTCTCCCATGCAACGCGGCTGCTAGTCCTCCTTTCATGCAGAATCTTAAGGTCCTAGGTCATGTTCAAGCCACCAAAGACGGCTAAAAAGTGAATAATCGACAACTAAAACTTGAATTGTACTACTTCTTACTGGCTATTACATCAACTTAGAAGCTTCTTCTGTACTCTACTATGGTGCTTTTAGTGTTTCCGCATACCGCAGCATGCGACATAGCTTTGCAGACGATAAATGTAACCGTCTATGAGAGAAAAGCGGCCAATGTGACGATCTATCTTTAAGTCGATTCGATTACAAACGACGAAAAGGGACGGATTTCTCAGGTTTTTACTCCATATGAACACTTTTCACATTCTCCCGTGCAACGCGGCTGCTAGTCCTCCTTTCATGCAAAATCTTATGGTCCTAGGTCATGTCCAAGCCACCAAAGCCGGCTAAAAAGTGAATAATCGACAACTAAAACTTGAATTGTACTACTTCTTACTGGCTATTACTTCAACTTAGAAGATCCTTCTGTGTTCTAATATGGTGCTTTTAGTGTCTCCACATACCGCAGCACGCGACATAGCTTTGCAGACGATAAATGTAACCGTCTCAGGGAGAAAAGCGGCCAATGTTACGATCTGGCTTTAAGTCGATTCCATAACAAATGTCGAAAATGGTCAGATTTCTCAGGTTTTTACTACATATGAACACTTTCACATTCTCACATGCAACGCGGCTGCTAGTCCTCCTTTCATGCAAAATCTTGAGGTCCTAGGTCATGTACAAGCCACCAAAGCCGGCTAAAAGGTGAATAATCGATAACTTAAACTTCAATTGTACTACTTCTTACTGGCTATTGCTTCAACTTAGAAGCTTCTTCTGTGTTCTACTGTGGTGCTTTTAGTGTTTCCGCATAACGCAGCACGCGACATAGCTTTGCAGACGATAAATGTAACCGTCTCAGAGAGAAAAGCGGCCAATGTGACGATCTGGCTTTAAGTCGATTCGATAACAAATGACGAAAACGGACGGATTTCTCAGGTTTTTACTACATATCAACACTTTTCACATTCTCCCGTGCAACGCGGCTGCTAGTCCTCCTTTCATGCAAAATCTTAAGGTCCTAGGTCATGTCCAAGCCACCAAAGCCGGCTAAAAGGGGAATAATCGATAACTAAAACTTGAATTGTACTACTTCTTACTGGCTATTGCTTCAACTTAGAAGCTTCTTCTGTATTCTACTATGGTGCTTTTAGTGTTTCCTCATACCGCAGCATGCGACATAGTTTTGCAGACGATAAATGTAACCGTCTCAGAGAGAAAAGCGGCCAATGTGACGATCTGGCTTTAAGTGGATTCGATAACAAGTACGAATCCGGACGGATTTCCCAGGTTTTTACTACATATGAACACTTTTCACATTTTCCCGTGCAACGCGGCTGCTAGTCCTCCTTTCATGCAAAATCTTAAGGTCCTAGGTCATGTCCAAGCCACCAAAGCCGGCTAAAAAGTGAATAATCGACGACTAAAACTTGAATTGTACTACTTCTTACTGGCTATTACTTCAATTTAGAAGCTTCTTCTGTGTTCTAATATGGTGCTTTTAGTGTCTCCGCATACCGCAGCACGCGACATAGCTTTGCAGGCGATAAATGTAACCGTCTCAGAGAGAAAAGCGGCCAATGTGACGATCTGGCTTTAAGTCGATTCGATAACAAATGACGATAACGGACGGATTTATCAGGTTTTTACTTCATATGAATACTTTTCACATTCTCCCGTGCAACGCGGCTGCTAGTCTTCCTTTCATGCAAAATCTTAAGGTCCTAGGTCTTATCCAAGCCACCAAAGCCGGCTAAAAAGTGAATAATCGATAATTAAAACTTGAATTGTACTACTTCTTACTGGCTATTACTTCAACTTAGAAACTTCTTCTGTGTTCTACTATGGTGCTTTTAGTGTTCCCGCATACCGCAGCACGCGACATAGCTTTTCAGACGATAAATGTAACCGTCTCAGAGAGAAAAGCGGCCAATGTGACGATCTCGCTTTAAGTCGATTCGATAACAAATGACGATAACGGACGGATTTCTCAGGTTTTTACTCCATATGAACACTTTTCACATTCTCCCGTGCAACGCGGCTGCTAGTCCTCCTTTCATGCAAAATCTTAAGGTCCTAGGTCTTATCCAAGCCACCAAAGCCGGCTAAAAAGTGAATAATCGATAATATAAACTTGAATTGTACTACTTCTTACTGGCTATTACTTCAACTTAGAAGCTTCTTCTGTGTTCTACTATGGTGCTTTTAGTGTGCCCGCATACCGCAGGACGCGACATAGCTTTGCAGGCGATAAATGTAACCGTTTCAGAGAGAAGAGCGGCCAATGTGACGATCTGGCTTTAAATCGATTCGATAACAAATGACGAAAACGGAAGGATTTCTCAGGTTTTTACTACATATGAACACTTTTCACATTCTCCCGTGCAACGCGGTTGCTAGTCTTCCTTTCATGCAAAATCTTAAGGTCCTAAGTCATGTCCAAGCCACCAAAGCCGGAGAAAAAGTTATTAGTCGACAACTAAAACTTAAATAGTACTACTTCTTACTGGCTATTACTTCAATTTAGAAGCTTCTTCTGTGTTCTAATATGGTGCTTTTAGTGTCTCCGCAGACCGCAGCACGCGACATAGCTTTGCTGACGATAAATGTAACCGTCTCAGAGAGAAAAGCGGCCAATGTGACGATCTCGCTTTAAGTCGTTTCGATAACAAATGAGGAAAACGGACGGATTTCTCAGGTTTTTACACCATATGAACACTTTTCACATGCTCCCGTGCAACGCGGCTGCTAGTCCTCCTTTCATGCAAAGTCTTAAGGTCCTAGGTCTTATCCAAGCCACCAAAGCCGGCTAAAAAGTGAATAATCGATAATATAAACTTGAATTGTACTACTTCTTACTGGCTATTACTTCAACTTAGAAGCTTCTTCTGTGTTCTACTATGGTGCTTTTAGTGTGCCCGCATACCGCAGCACGCGACATAGCTTTGGAGACGATAAATGTAACCGTTTCAGAGAGAAGAGCGGCCAATGTGACGATCTGGCTTTAAATCGATTCGATAACAAATGACGAAAACGGACGGATTTCTCAGGTTTTTACTACATATGAACACTTTTCACATTCTCCCGTGCAACGCGGCTGCTAGTCTTCCTTTCATGCAAAATGTTAAGGTCCTAATTCATGTCCAAGCGACCAAAGCCGGCATAAAAGTGATTAGTCGACAACTAAAACATAAATAGTACTACTTCTTACTGGCTATTACTACAACTTAGAAGCTTCTTCTGTGTTGTACTATGGTGCTTTTAGTGTTCCCGCATACCGCAGCACGCGACATAGCTTTGCAGACGATAAATGTAACCGTTTCAGAGAGAAGAGCGGCCAATGTTACGATCTGGCTTTAAATCGATTCGATAACATATGACGAAAACGGAAGGATTTCTCAGGTTTTTACTACATATGAACTCTTTTCACATTCTCCCGTGCAACGCGGCTGCTAGTCTTCCTTTCATGCAAACTCTTAAGGTCCTAAGTCATGTCGAAGCCACCAAAGCCGGCTAAAAAGTGGTTAATCGACAACTAAAACTTAAATAGTACTACTTCTTACTGGCTATTACTTCAATTTAGAAGCTTCTTCTGTGTTCTAATATGGTGCTTTTTGTGTCTCCGCATACCGCAGCACGCGACATAGCTTTGCAGGCGATAAATGTAACCGTCTCAGAGAGAAAAGCGGCCAATGTGACGATCTCGCTTTAAGTCGATTCGATAACAAATGACGATAACGGACGGATTTCTCAGGTTTTTACTCCATATGAACACTTTTCACATTCTCCCGTGCAACGCGGCTGCTAGTCCTCCTTTCATGCAAAATCTTAAGGTCCCAGGTCTTATCCAAGCCACCAAAGCCGGCTAAAAAGTGAATAATCGATAATATAAACTTGAATTGTACTACTTCTTACTGGCTATTACTTCAACTTAGAAGCTTCTTCTGTGTTCTACTATGGTGCTTTTAGTGTGCCCGCATACCGCAGCACGCGACATAGCTTTGCAGGTGATAAATGTAACCGTTTCAGAGAGAAGAGCGGCCAATGTGACGATCTGGCTTTAAATCGATTCGATAACAAATGACGAAAACGGACGGATTTCTCAGGTTTTTACTACATATGAACACTTTTCACATTCTCTCGTGCAACGCGGCTGCTAGGCTTCCTTTCATGCAAAATCTTAAGGTCCTAAGTCATGTCCAAGCCACCAAAGCCGGAGAAAAAGTGATTAGTCGACAACTAAAACTTAAATAGTACTACTTCTTACTGGCTATTACTTCAATTTAGAAGCTTCTTCTGTGTTCTAATATGGTACTTTTAGTGTCTCCGCAGACCGCAGCACGGGACATAGCTTTGCTGACGATAAATGTAACCGTTTCAGAGAGAAGAGCGGCCAATGTGACGATCTGGCTTTAAATCGATTCGATAACAAATGACGAAAACGGTCGGATTTCTCAGGTTTTTACTACATATGAACACTTTTCACACTCTCCCGTGCAACGCGGCTGCTAGTCTTCCTTTCATGCAAAATGTTAAGGTCCTAAGTCATGTCCAAGCGACCAAAGCCGGCATAAAAGTGATTAGTCGACAACTAAAACATAAATAGTACTACTTCTTACTGGCTATTACTTCAACTTAGAAGCTTCTTCTGTGTTCTACTATGGTGCTTTTAGTGTTCCCGCATACCGCAGCACGCGACATAGCTTTGCAGACGATAAATGTAACCGTTTCAGAGAGAAGAGCGGCCAATGTGACGATCTGGCTTTAAATCGATTCGATAACAAATGACGGAAACGGAAGGATTTCTCAGGTTTTTACTACATATGAACTCTTTTCACATTCTCCCGTGCAACGCGGCTGCTAGTCCTCCTTTCATGCAAACTCTTAAGGTCCTAAGTCATGTCGAAGCCACCAAAGCCGGCTAAAAAGTGGTTAATCGACAACTAAAACTTAAATAGTACTACTTCTTACTGGCTATTACTTCAATTTAGAAGCTTCTTCTGTGTTCTACTATGGTGCTTTTAGTGTTTCCGCATACCGCAGCACGCGACATAGCTTTGCTGACGATAAATGTAACCGTCTCAGAGAGAAAAGCGGCCAATGTGACGATCTGGCTTTAAGTCGTTTCGATAACAAATGACGATAACGGACGGATTTCTCAGGTTTTTACTACATATGAACACTTTTCACATTCTCCCGTGCAACGCGGCTGCTAGTCCTCCTTTCATGCAAAATCTTAAGGTAAAAGGTCTTATCCAAGCCACCAAAGCCGGCTAAAAAGTGAATAATCTATAATTAAAACTTGAATTGAACTACTTCTTACTGGCTATTGCTTCAACTTAGAAGCTTCTTCTGTGTTCTACTATGGTGCTTTAAGTGTCTCCGTATACGGCAGCACGCGACATAGCTTTGCAGACGATAAATGTAACCGTCTCAGAGAGAAAAGCGGCCAATGTGACGATCTGGCTTTAAGTGGATTCGATAACAAATACGAAACCGGACGGATTTCCCAGGTTTTTACTACATATGAACACTTTTCACATTCTCCCGTGCAACGCGGCTACTAGTCCTCCTTTCATGCAAAATCTTAAGGTCCTAGGTCATGTCCAAGCCACCAAAGCCGGCTAAAAAGTGAATAATCGACAACTAAAACTTGAATTGTACTACTTCTTACTGGCTATTACTTCAACTTAGAAGTTTCTTCTGTGTTCTAATATGGTGCTTTTTGTGTCTCCGCATACCGCAGCACGCGACATAGCATTGCAGACGATAAATGTAACCGTCTCAGAGAGAAAAGCGGCCAATGTGACGATCTCGCTTTAAGTCGATTCGATAACAAATGACGATAACGGACGGATTTCTCAGGTTTTTACACCATATGAACACTTTTCACATTCTCCCATGCAACGCGGCTGCTAGTCCTCCTTTCATGCAAAATCTTAAGGTCCTAGGTCTTATCCAAGCCACCAAAGCCGGCTAAAAAGTGAATAATCGATAATATAAACTTGAATTGTACTACTTCTTACTGGCTATTACTTCAACTTAGAAGCTTCTTCTGTGTTCTACTATGGTGCTTTTAGTGTGCCCGCATACCGCAGCACGCGACATAGCTTTGCAGACGATAAATGTAACCGTCTCAGAGAGAAAAGCGGCCTATGTGACGATCTGGCTTTAAGTCGATTCGATAACAAATGACGATAACGGACGGATTTATCAGGTTTTTACTACATATGAACAATTTTCACATTCTCCCGTGCAACGCGGCTGCTAGTCTTCCTTTCATGCAAAATCTTAAGGTCCTAAGTCATGTCCAAGCGACCAAAGCCGGCATAAAAGTGATTAGTCGACAACTAAAACATAAATAGTACTACTTCTTACTGGCTATTACTTCAATTTAGAAGCTTCTTCTGTGTTCTAATATGGTGCTTTTAGTGTCTCCGCATACCGCAGCACGCGACATAGCTTTGCAGGCGATAAATGTTACCGTCTCAGAGAGAAAAGCGGCCAATGTGACGATCTGGCTTTAAGTCGATTCGATAACAAATGACGATAACGGACGGATTTATCAGGTTTTTACTCCATATGAACACTTTTCACATTCTCCCGTGCAACGCGGCTGCTAGTCTTCCTTTCATGCAAAATCTTAAGGTCCTAGGTCTTATCCAAGTCACCAAAGCCGGCTAAAAAGTGAATAATCGATAATTAAAACTTGAATTGTACTACTTCTTACTGGCTATTACTTCAACTTAGAAACTTCTTCTGTGTTCTACTATGGTGCTTTTAGTGTTCCCGCATACCGCAGCACGCGACATAGCTGTGCAGACGATAAATGTAACCGTTTCAGAGAGAACAGCGGCCAATGTGACGATCTGGCTTTAAATCGATTCGATAACAAATGACGAAAACGGACGGATTTCTCAGGTTTTTGTACTACATATGAACACTTTTCACATTCTCCCGTGCAACGCGGCTGCTAGTCTTCCTTTCATGCAAAATCTTAAGGTCCTAAGTCATGTCCAAGCCACCAAAGCCGGCTATAAAGTGATTAATCGACAACTAAAACTTAAATAGTACTACTTCTTACTGGCTATTACTTCAATTTAGAAGCTTCTTCTGTGTTCTAGTATGGTGCTTCTAGTGTCTCCGCATACCGCAGCACGCGACATAATTTTGCTGACGATAAATGTAACCGTCTCAGAGAGAAAAGCGGCCAATGTGACGATCTGGCTTTAAGTCGTTTCGATAACAAATGACGAAAACGGACGGATTTCTCAGGTTTTTACTACATATGAACACTATTCACATTCTCCCATGCAACGCGGCTGCTAGTCCTCCTTTCATGCAGAATCTTAAGGTCCTAGGTCATGTTCAAGCCACCAAAGACGGCTAAAAAGTGAATAATCGACAACTAAAACTTGAATTTTACTACTTCTTACTGGCTATTACATCAACTTAGAAGCTTCTTCTGTACTCTACTATGGTGCTTTTAGTGTTTCCGCATACCGCAGCATGCGACATAGCTTTGCAGACGATAAATGTAACCGTCTATGAGAGAAAAGCGGCCAATGTGACGATCTATCTTTAAGTCGATTCGATTACAAATGACGAAAAGGGACGGATTTCTCAGGTTTTTACTACATATGAACACTTTTCACATTCTCCCGTGCAACGCGGCTGCTAGTCCTCCTTTCATGCAAAATCTTATGGTCCTAGGTCATGTCCAAGCCACCAAAGCCGGCTAAAAAGTGAATAATCGACAACAAAAACTTGAATTGTACTACTTCTTACTGGCTATTACTTCAACTTAGAAGATCCTTCTGTGTTCTAATATGGTGCTTTTAGTGTCTCCACATACCGCAGCACGCGACATAGCTTTGCAGACGATAAATGTAACCGTCTCAGGGAGAAAAGCGGCCAATGTGACGATCTGGCTTTAAGTCGATTCCATAACAAATGTCGAAAATGGCCAGATTTCTCAGGTTTTAACTACATATGAACACTTTCACATTCTCACATGCAACGCGGCTGCTAGTCCTCCTTTCATGCAAAATCTTAAGGTCCTAGGTCATGTACAAGCCACCAAAGCCGGCTAAAAGGTGAATAATCGATAACTTAAACTTCAATTGTACTACTTCTTACTGGCTATTGCTTCAACTTAGAAGCTTCTTCTGTGTTCTACTATGGTGCTTTTAGTGTTTCCGCATACCGCAGCACGCTACATAGCTTTGCAGACGATAAATGTAACCGTCTCAGAGAGAAAAGCGGCCAATGTGACGATCTGGCTTTAAGTCGATTCCATAACAAATGACGAAAACGGTCGGATTTCTCAGGTTTTTACTACATATGAACACTTTTCACATTCTCCCGTGCAACGCGGCTGCTAGTCCTCCTCTCATGCAAATTCTTAAGGTCCTAGGTCATGTCCAAGCCACCAAAGCCGGCTAAAAGGTGAATAATCGATAACTAAAACTTTAATTGTACTACTTCTTACTGGCTATTACTTCAACTTAGAAGTTCTTCTGTGTTCTACTGTGGTGCTTTTAGTGTCTCCGCATACGGCAGCACGCGACATAGCTTTGCAGACGATAAATGTAACAGTCTCAGAGAGAAAAGCGGCCAATGTGACGATCTGGCTTTAAGTGCATTCGATAACAAAGACGAAACCGGACGGATTTCTCAGGTTTCTACTACATATGAACACTTTTCACATTCTCCCGTGCAACGCGACTGATAGTCCTCCTTTCATGCAAAATCTTAAGGTCCTAGGTCATGTCCAAGCCACCAAAGCCGGCTAAAGAGCGAATAATCGACAACTATAACTTGAATTGTACTACTTCTTACTGGCTATTACTTCAATTTAGAAGTTTCTTCTGTGTTCTAATATCGTGCTTTTAGTGTTCCCGCATACCGTAGCACGCGACATAGCTTTGCAGACGATAAATGTAACCGTCTCAGAGAGAAAAGCGGCCAATGTGACGATCTGGCTTTAAGTCGTTTCGATAACAAATGACGAAAACGGACGGATTTCTCAGGTTTTTACTACATATGAACACTTTTCACATTCTCCCATGCAACGCGGCTGCTAGTCCTCCTTTCATGCAGAATCTTAAGGTCCTAGGTCATGTTCAAGCCACCAAAGACGGCTAAAAAGTGAATAATCGATAACTAAAACTTGAATTGTACTACTTCTTACTGGCTATTACATCAACTTAGAAGCTTCTTCTGTACTCTACTATGGTGCTTTTAGTGTTTCCGCATACCGCAGCATGCGACATAGCTTTGCAGACGATAAATGTAACCGTCTCAGAGAGAAAAGCGGCCAATGTGACGAATTATCTTTAAGTCGATTCGATTACAAATGACGAAAAGGGACGGATTTCTCAGGTTTTTACTACATATGAACACTTTTCACATTCTCCCGTGCAACGCCGCTGCTAGTCCTCCTTTCATGCAAAATCTTATGGTCCTAGGTCATGTCCAAGCCACCAAAGCCGGCTAAAAAGTGAATAATCGACAACAAAAACTTGAATTGTACTACTTCTTACTGGCTATTACTTCAACTTAGAAGATCCTTCTGTGTTCTAATATGGTGCTTTTAGTGTCTCCACATACCGCAGCACGCGACATAGCTTTGCAGACGATAAATGTAACCGTCTCAGAGAGAAAAGCGGCCAATGTGACGATCTGGCTTTAAGTCGATTCCATAACAAATGTCGAAAATGGTCAGATTTCTCAGGTTTTTACTACATATGAACACTTTCACATTCTCACATGCAACGCGGCTGCTAGTCCTCCTTTCATGCAAAATCTTAAGGTCCTAGGTCATGTACAAGCCACCAAAGCCGGCTAAAAGGTGAATAATCGATAACTTAAACTTCAATTGTACTACTTCTTACTGGCTATTGCTTCAACTTAGAAGCTTCTTTTGTGTTCTACTATGGTGCTTTTAGTGTTTCCGCATACCGCAGCACGCGACATAGCTTTGCAGACGATAAATGTAACCGTCTCAGAGAGAAAAGCGGCCAATGTGACGATCTGGCTTTAAGTCGATTCGATAACAAATGACGAAAACGGTCGTATTTCTCAGGTTTTTACTACATATGAACACTTTTCACATTCTCCCGTGCAACGCGGCTGCTAGTCCTCCTTTCATGCAAAATCTTAAGGTCCTAGGTCATGTCCAAGCCACCAAAGCCGGCTAAAAGGTGAATAATCGATAACTAAAACTTTAATTGTACTACTTCTTACTGGCTATTACTTCAACTTAGAAGTTCTTCTGTGTTCTACTATAATGCTTTTAGTGTCTCCGCATACGGCAGAACGCGACATAGCTTTGCAGACGATAAATGTAACAGTCTCAGAGAGAAAAGCGGCCAATGTGACGATCTGGCTTTAATTCGATTCGATAACAAATGACGAAAACGGACGGATTTCTCAGGTTTTTACTACATATGAACACTTTTCACATTCTCCCGTGCAACGCGACTGATAGTCCTCCTTTCATGCAAAATCTTAAGGTCCTAGGTCATGTCCAAGCCACCAAAGCCGGCTAAAGAGTGAATAATCGACAACTATAACTTGATTTGTACTACTTCTTACTGGCTATTACTTCAATTTAGAAGTTTCTTCTGTGTTCTAATATGGTGCTTTTAGTGTTCCCGCATACCGCAGCACGCGACATAGCTTTGCAGACGATAAATGTAACCGTTTCAGAGAGAAGAGCGGCCAATGTGACGATGTGGCTTTAAATCGATTCGATAACAAATGACGAAAACGGACGGATTTCTCAGGTTTCTACTACATATGAACACTTTTCACATTCTCCCATTCAACGCGGCTGCTAGTCCTCCTTTCATGCAGAATCTTAAGGTCCTAGGTCATGTTCAAGCCACCAAAGACGGCTAAAAAGTGAATAATCGATAACTAAAACTTGAATTGTACTACTTCTTACTGGCTATTACTTCAACTTAGAAGCTTCTTCTGTGTTCTACTATTGTGCTTTTAGTGTATCCGCATACCGCAGCACGCGACATAGCTTTGCAGACGATAAATGTAACCGTCTCAGAGAGAAAAGCGGCCTATGTGACGATCTGGCTTTAAGTCGATTCGATAACAAATAATGAAAATGGACAGATTTCTCAGGTTTTTACTACATATGAACACTTTTCACATTCTCCCATGCAACGCGGCTGCTAGTCCTCCTTTCATGCAAAATCTTATGGTCCTAGGTCTTGTCATTGCCACCAAAGCCGGCTAAAAAGTGACAATCGACAACTAAAACTTGAATTGTACTACTTCATACTGGCTATTACTTCAACTTAGAAGCTTCTTCAGTGTTCTACTATGGTGCTTTTAGTGTCTCCGCATACCGCAACACCCGACATAGCTTTGCAGACAATAAATGTAACCGTCTCAGAGAGAAAAGCGGCCAATGTGACGATCTGGCTTTAAGACGATTCGATAACAAATGACGAAAACGGACGGATTTCTCAGGTTTTTACTCCATATGAACACTTTTCACATTCTCCCGTGCTACGCGGCTCCTAGTCCTCCTTTCATGCAAAATCTTAAGGTCCTAGGTCTTATCCAAGCCACCAAAGCCGGCTAAAAAGTGTATAATCGATAAATAAAACTTGAATTGTACTACTTCTTACTGGCTATTACTTCAACTTAGAAGCTTCTTCTGTGTTCTACTATGGTGCTTTTAGTGTTCCCGCATACCGCAGCACGCGACATAGCTTTGCAGACGATAAATGTAACCGTTTCCGAGAGAAGAGCGGCCAATGTGACGATCTGGCTTTAAGTCGATTCCATAACAAATGTCGAAAATGGCCAGATTTCTCAGGTTTTAACTACATATGAACACTTTCACATTCTCACATGCAACGCGGCTGCTAGTCCTCCTTTCATGCAAAATCTTAAGGTCCTAGGTCATGTACAAGCCACCAAAGCCGGCTAAAAGGTGAATAATCGATAACTTAAACTTCAATTGTACTACTTCTTACTGGCTATTGCTTCAACTTAGAAGCTTCTTCTGTGTTCTACTATGGTGCTTTTAGTGTTTCCGCATACCGCAGCACGCGACATAGCTTTGCAGACGATAAATGTAACCGTCTCAGAGAGAAAAGCGGCCAATGTGACGATCTGGCTTTAAGTCGATTCCATAACAAATGACGAAAACGGTCGGATTTCTCAGGTTTTTACTACATATGAACACTTTTCACATTCTCCCGTGCAACGCGGCTGCTAGTCCTCCTTTCATGCAAATTCTTAAGGTCCTAGGTCATGTCCAAGCCACCAAAGCCGGCTAAAAGGTGAATAATCGATAACTAAAACTTTAATTGTACTACTTCTTACTGGCTATTACTTCAACTTAGATGTTCTTCTGTGTTCTACTGTGGTGCTTTTAGTGTCTCCGCATACGGCAGCACGCGACATAGCTTTGCAGACGATAAATGTAACAGTCTCAGAGAGAAAAGCGGCCAATGTGACGATCTGGCTTTAAGTGCATTCGATAACAAAGACGAAACCGGACGGATTTCTCAGGTTTCTACTACATATGAACACTTTTCACATTCTCCCGTGCAACGCGACTGATAGTCCTCCTTTCATGCAAAATCTTAAGGTCCTAGGTCATGTCCAAGCCACCAAAGCCGGCTAAAGAGTGAATAATCGACAACTATAACTTGAATTGTACTACTTCTTACTGGCTATTACTTCAATTTAGAAGTTTCTTCTGTGTTCTAATATCGTGCTTTTAGTGTTCCCGCATACCGCAGCACGCGACATAGCTTTGCAGACGATAAATGTAACCGTCTCAGAGAGAAAAGCGGCCAATGTGACGATCTGGCTTTAAGTCGTTTCGATAACAAATGACGAAAACGGACGGATTTCTCAGGTTTTTACTACATATGAACACTTTTCACATTCTCCCATGCAACGCGGCTGCTAGTCCTCCTTTCATGCAGAATCTTAAGGTCCTAGGTCATGTTCAAGCCACCAAAGACGGCTAAAAAGTGAATAATCGATAACTAAAACTTGAATTGTACTACTTCTTACTGGCTATTACATCAACTTAGAAGCTTCTTCTGTACTCTACTATGGTGCTTTTAGTGTTTCCGCATACCGCAGCATGCGACATAGCTTTGCAGACGATAAATGTAACCGTCTCAGAGAGAAAAGCGGCCAATGTGACGATCTATCTTTAAGTCGATTCGATTACAAATGACGAAAAGGGACGGATTTCTCAGGTTTTTACTACATATGAACACTTTTCACATTCTCACATGCAACGCGGCTGCTAGTCCTCCTTTCATGCAAAATCTTAAGGTCCTAGGTCATGTACAAGCCACCAAAGCCGGCTAAAAGGTGAATAATCGATAACTTAAACTTCAATTGTACTACTTCTTACTGGCTATTGCTTCAACTTAGAAGCTTCTTCTGTGTTCTACTATGGTGCTTTTAGTGTTTCCGCATACCGCAGCACGCGACATAGCTTTGCAGACGATAAATGTAACCGTCTCAGAGAGAAAAGCGGCCAATGTGACGATCTGGCTTTAAGTCGATTCGATAACAAATGACGAAAACGGTCGTATTTCTCAGGTTTTTACTACATATGAACACTTTTCACATTCTCCCGTGCAACGCGGCTGCTAGTCTTCCTTTCTTGCAAAATCTTAAGGTCCTAGGTCATGTCCAAGCCACCAAAGCCGGCTAAAAGGTGAATAATCGATAACTAAAACTTTAATTGTACTACTTCTTACTGGCTATTACTTCAACTTAGAAGTTCTTCTGTGTTCTACTATAATGCTTTTAGTGTCTCCGCATACGGCAGCACGCGACATAGCTTTGCAGACGATAAATGTAACAGTCTCAGAGAGAAAAGCGGCCAATGTGACGATCTGGCTTTAATTCGATTCGATAACAAATGACGAAAACGGACGGATTTCTCAGGTTTTTACTACATATGAACACTTTTCACATTCTCCCGTGCAACGCGACTGATAGTCCTCCTTTCATGCAAAATCTTAAGGTCCTAGGTCATGTCCAAGCCACCAAAGCCGGCTAAAGAGTGAATAATCGACAACTATAACTTGATTTGTACTACTTCTTACTGGCTATTACTTCAATTTAGAAGTTTCTTCTGTGTTCTAATATGGTGCTTTTAGTGTTCCCGCATACCGCAGCACGCGACATAGCTTTGCAGACGATAAATGTAACCGTTTCAGAGAGAAGAGCGGCCAATGTGACGATCTGGCTTTAAATCGATTCGATAACAAATGACGAAAACGGACGGATTTCTCAGGTTTCTACTACATATGAACACTTTTCACATTCTCCCATGCAACGCGGCTGCTAGTCCTCCTTTCATGCAGAATCTTAAGGTCCTAGGTCATGTTCAAGCCACCAAAGACGGCTAAAAAGTGAATAATCGATAACTAAAACTTGAATTGTACTACTTCTTACTGGCTATTACTTCAACTTAAAAGCTTCTTCTGTGTTCTACTATTGTGCTTTTAGTGTATCCGCATACCGCAGCACGCGACATAGCTTTGCAGACGATAAATGTAACCGTCTCAGAGAGAAAAGCGGCCTATGTGACGATCTGGCTTTAAGTCGATTCGATAACAAATAATGAAAATGGACAGATTTCTCAGGTTTTTACTACATATGAACACTTTTCACATTCTCCCATGCAACGCGGCTGCTAGTCCTCCTTTCATGCAAAATCTTATGGTCCTAGGTCTTGTCATTGCCACCAAAGCCGGCTAAAAAGTGACAATCGACAACTAAAACTTGAATTGTACTACTTCATACTGGCTATTACTTCAACTTAGAAGCTTCTTCAGTGTTCTACTATGGTGCTTTTAGTGTCTCCGCATACCGCAACACCCGACATAGCTTTGCAGAAAATAAATGTAACAGTCTCAGAGAGAAAAGCGGCCAATGTGACGATCTGGCTTTAAGACGATTCGATAACAAATGACGAAAACGGACGGATTTCTCAGGTTTTTACTCCATATGAACACTTTTCACATTCTCCCGTGCTACGCGGCTCCTAGTCCTCCTTTCATGCAAAATCTTAAGGTCCTAGGTCTTATCCAAGCCACCAAAGCCGGCTAAAAAGTGTATAATCGATAAATAAAACTTGAATTGTACTACTTCTTACTGGCTATTACTTCAACTTAGAAGCTTCTTCTGTGTTCTACTATGGTGCTTTTAGTGTTCCCGCATACCGCAGCACGCGACATAGCTTTGCAGACGATAAATGTAACCGTTTCAGAGAGAAGAGCGGCCAATGTGACGATCTTGCTTTAATTCGATTCGATAACAAATGACGAAAACGGACGGATTTCTCAGGTTTTTACTACATATGAACACTTTTCACATTCTCCCGTGCAACGCGGCTGCTAGTCTTCCTTTCATGCAAAATCTTAAGGTCCTAAGTCATGTCCAAGCCACCAAAGCCGGCTAAAAAGTGATTAATCGACAACTAAAACTTCAATTGTACTACTTCTTACTGGCTATTACTTCAATTTAGAAGCTTCTTCTGTGTTCTAATATGGTGCTTTTAGTGCCTCCGCATACCGCAGCACGCGACATAGCTTTGCTGACGATAAATGTAACCGTCTCAGAGAGAAAAGCGGCCAATGTGACGATCTGGCTTTAAGTCGATTCGATAACAAATGACGAAAACGGACGGATTTCTCAGGTTTTTACTACATATGAACACTTTTCACATTCTCCCATGCAACGCGGCTGCTAGTCCTCCTTTCATGCAGAATCTTAAGGTCCTAGGTCATGTTCAAGCCACCAAAGACGGCTAAAAAGTGAATAATCGATAACTAAAACTTGAATTGTACTACTTCTTACTGGCTATTACTTCAACTTAGAAGCTTCTTCTGTGTTCTACAATTGTGCTTTTAGTGTATCCGCATACCGCAGCACGCTACATAGCTTTGCAGACGATAAATGTAGCCGTCTCAGAGAGAAAAGCGGCCAATGTGACGATCTGGCTTTAAGTCGATTCGATAACAAATAATGAAAATGGACAGATTTCTCAGGTTTTTACTACATATGAACACTTTTCACATTCTCCCATGCAACGCGGCTGCTAGTCCTCCTTTCATGCAAAATCTTACGGTCCTAGGTCTTGTCATTGCCACCAAAGCCGGCTAAAAAGTGACAATCGACAACTAAAACTTGAATTGTACTACTTCATACTGGCTATTACTTCAACTTAGAAGCTTCTTCAGTGTTCTACTATGGTGCTTTTAGTGTCTCCGCATACCGCAACACGCGACATAGCTTTGCAGACGATAAATGTAACCGTCTCAGAGAGAAAAGCGGCCAATGTGACGATCTGGCTTTAAGACGATTCGATAACAAATGACGAAAACGGACGGATTTCTCAGGTTTTTACTACATATGAACACTTTTCACATTCTCCCGTGCAACGCGACTGATAGTCCTCCTTTCATGCAAAATCTTAAGGTCCTAGGTCATGTCCAAGCCACCAAAGCCGGCTAAAGAGTGAATAATCGACAACTATAACTTGATTTGTACTACTTCTTACTGGCTATTACTTCAATTTAGAAGTTTCTTCTGTGTTCTAATATGGTGCTTTTAGTGTTCCCGCATACCGCAGCACGCGACATAGCTTTGCAGACGATAAATGTAACCGTTTCAGAGAGAAGAGCGGCCAATGTGACGATCTGGCTTTAAATCGATTCGATAACAAATGACGAAAACGGACGGATTTCTCAGGTTTCTACTACATATGAACACTTTTCACATTCTCCCATGCAACGCGGCTGCTAGTCCTCCTTTCATGCAGAATCTTAAGGTCCTAGGTCATGTTCAAGCCACCAAAGACGGCTAAAAAGTGAATAATCGATAACTAAAACTTGAATTGTACTACTTCTTACTGGCTATTACTTCAACTTAGAAGCTTCTTCTGTGTTCTACTATTGTGCTTTTAGTGTATCCGCATACCGCAGCACGCGACATAGCTTTGCAGACGATAAATGTAACCGTCTCAGAGAGAAAAGCGGCCTATGTGACGATCTGGCTTTAAGTCGATTCGATAACAAATAATGAAAATGGACAGATTTCTCAGGTTTTTACTACATATGAACACTTTTCACATTCTCCCATGCAACGCGGCTGCTAGTCCTCCTTTCATGCAAAATCTTATGGTCCTAGGTCTTGTCATTGCCACCAAAGCCGGCTAAAAAGTGACAATCGACAACTAAAACTTGAATTGTACTACTTCATACTGGCTATTACTTCAACTTAGAAGCTTCTTCAGTGTTCTACTATGGTGCTTTTAGTGTCTCCGCATACCGCAACACCCGACATAGCTTTGCAGACAATAAATGTAACCGTCTCAGAGAGAAAAGCGGCCAATGTGACGATCTGGCTTTAAGACGATTCGATAACAAATGACGAAAACGGACGGATTTCTCAGGTTTTTACTCCATATGAACACTTTTCACATTCTCCCGTGCTACGCGGCTCCTAGTCCTCCTTTCATGCAAAATCTTAAGGTCCTAGGTCTTATCCAAGCCACCAAAGCCGGCTAAAAAGTGTATAATCGATAAATAAAACTTGAATTGTACTACTTCTTACTGGCTATTACTTCAACTTAGAAGCTTCTTCTGTGTTCTACTATGGTGTTTTTAGTGTTCCCGCATACCGCAGCACGCGACATAGCTTTGCAGACGATAAATGTAACCGTTTCAGAGAGAAGAGCGGCCAATGTGACGATCTGGCTTTAATTCGATTCGATAACAAATGACGAAAACGGACGGATTTCTCAGGTTTTTACTACATATGAACACTTTTCACATTCTCCCGTGCAACGCGGCTGCTAGTCTTCCTTTCATGCAAAATCTTAAGGTCCTAAGTCATGTCCAAGCCACCAAAGCCGGCTAAAAAGTGATTAATCGACAACTAAAACTTCAATTGTACTACTTCTTACTGGCTATTACTTCAATTTAGAAGCTTCTTCTGTGTTCTAATATGGTGCTTTTAGTGCCTCCGCATACCGCAGCACGCGACATAGCTTTGCTGACGATAAATGTAACCGTCTCAGAGAGAAAAGCGGCCAATGTGACGATCTGGCTTTAAGTCGTTTCGATAACAAATGACGAAAACGGACGGATTTCTCAGGTTTTTACTACATATGAACACTTTTCACATTCTCCCATGCAACGCGGCTGCTAGTCCTCCTTTCATGCAGAATCTTAAGGTCCTAGGTCATGTTCAAGCCACCAAAGACGGCTAAAAAGTGAATAATCGATAACTAAAACTTGAATTGTACTACTTCTTACTGGCTATTACTTCAACTTAGAAGCTTCTTCTGTGTTCTACAATTGTGCTTTTAGTGTATCCGCATACCGCAGCACGCTACATAGCTTTGCAGACGATAAATGTAGCCGTCTCAGAGAGAAAAGCGGCCAATGTGACGATCTGGCTTTAAGTCGATTCGATAACAAATAATGAAAATGGACAGATTTCTCAGGTTTTTACTACATATGAACACTTTTCTCATTCTCCCATGCAACGCGGCTGCTAGTCCTCCTTTCATGCAAAATCTTATGGTCCTAGGTCTTGTCATTGCCACCAACGCCGGCTAAAAAGTGACAATCTACAACTAAAACTTGAATTGTACTACTTCATACTGGCTATTACTTCAACTTAGAAGCTTCTTCAGTGTTCTACTATGGTGCTTTTAGTGTCTCCGCATACCGCAACACGCGACATAGCTTTGCAGACGATAAATGTAACCGTCTCAGAGAGAAAAGCGGCCAATGTGACGATCTGGCTTTAAAACGATTCGATAACAAATGACGAAAACGGACGGATTTCTCAGGTTTTTACTCCATATGAACACTTTTCACATTCTCCCGTGCTACGCGGCTCCTAGTCCTCCTTTCATGCAAAATCTTAAGGTCCTAGGTCTTATCCAAGCCACCAAAGACGGCTAAAAAGTGAATAATCTATAATTAAAACTTGAATTGTACTACTTCTTACTGGCTATTACTTCAACTTAGAAGCTTCTTCTGTGTTCTACTATGGTGCTTTTAGTGTTCCTGCATACCGCAGCACGCGGCATAGCTTTGCAGACGATAAATGTAACCGTTTCAGAGAGAAGAGCGGCCAATGTGACGATCTGGCTTTAAATCGATTCGATAACAAATGACGAAAACGGACGGATTTCTCAGGTTTTTACTACATATGAACACTTTTCACATTCTCCCGTGCAACGCGGCTGCTAGTCTTCGTTTCATGCAAAATCTTAAGGTCCTAAGTCATGTCCAAGCCACCAAAGCCGGCTAAAAAGTGATTAACCGACAACTAAAACTTAAATAGTACTACTTCTTCCTTGCTATTACTTCAATTTAGAAGCTTCTTCTGTGTTCTAATATGATGCTTTTAGTGCCTCCGCATACCGCAGCACGCGACATAGCTTTGCTGACGATAAATGTAACCGTCTCAGAGAGAAAAGCGGCCAATGTGACGATCTGGCTTTAAGTCGTTTCGATAACAAATGACGAAAACGGACGGATTTCTCAGGTTTTTACTACATATGAACACTTTTCACATTCTCCCATGCAACGCGGCTGCTAGTCCTCCTTTCATGCAGAATCTTAAGGTCCTAGGTCATGTCCAAGCCACCAAAGCCGGCTAAAAAGTGAATAATCGACAACTAAAACTTGAATTTTACTACTTCTTACTGGCTACTACTTCAACTTAGAAGCTTCTTCTGTGTTCTACTATGGTGCTTTTAGTGTTTCCGCATACCGCAGCACGCAACATAGCTTTGCAGACGATAAATGTAACCGTCTCAGAGAGAAAAGCGTCCAATGTGACGATCTGGCTTTAAGTCGATTCGATAACAAATGACGAAAAGGGACGGATTTCTCAGGTTTTTACTACATGTGAACACTTTTCACATTCTCCCGTGCAACGCGGCTGCTAGTCCTCCTTTCATGCAAAATCTTAAGGTCCTACGTCATGTCCAAGCCACCAAAGCTGGCTAAAAGGTGAATAATCAATAACTAAAAGTTTAATTGTACTACTTCTTACTGGCTATTACTTCAACTTAGAAGTTTCTTCTGTGTTCTACTATGGTGCTTTTAGTGTCTCCGCATACGGCAGCACGCGACATAGCTTTGCAGACGATAAATGTAACCGTCTCAGAGAGAAAAGCGGCCAATGTGACGATCTGGCTTTAAGTGCATTCGATAACAAATGACGATAACGGACGGATTTCTCAGGTTTTTACTCCATATGAACACTTTTCACATTCTCCCGTGCAACGCGGCTGCTAGTCCTCCTTTCATGCAAAATCTTAAGGTCCTAGGTCTTGTCATTGCCACCAAAGCCGGCTAAAAAGTGACAATCGACAACTAAAACTTGAATTGTACTACTTCATACTGGCCATTACTTCAACTTAGAAGCTTCTTCAGTGTTCTACTATGGTGCTTTTAGTGTCTCCGCATACCGCAACACGCGACATAGCTTTGCAGACGATAAATGTAACCGTCTCAGAGAGAAAAGCGGCCAATGTGACGATCTGGCTTTAAGACGATTCGATAACAAATGACGAAAACGGACGGATTTCTCAGGTTTTTACTCCATATGAACACTTTTCACATTCTCCCGTGCTACGCGGCTACTAGTCCTCCTTTCATGCAAAATCTTAAGGTCCTAGGTCTTATCCAAGCCACCAAAGCCGGCTAAAAAGTGAATAATCGATAACTAAAACTTGAATTGTACTACTTCTTACTGGCTATTACTTCAACTTAGAAGCTTCTTCTGTGTTCTACTATGGTGCTTTTAGTGTTCCCGCATACCGCAGCACGCGGCATAGCTTTGCAGACGATAAATGTAACCGTTTCAGAGAGAAGAGTGGCCAATGTGACGATCTGGCTTTAAATCGATTCGATAACAAATGACGAAAACGGACGGATTTCTCAGGTTTTTACTACATATGAACACTTTTCACATTCTCCCGTGCAACGCGGCTGCTAGTCTTCGTTTCATGCAAAATCTTAAGGTCCTAAGTCATGTCCAAGCCACCAAAGCCGGCTAAAAAGTGATTAACCGACAACTAAAACTTAAATAGTACTACTTCTTACTGGCTATTACTTCAATTTAGAAGCTTCTTCTGTGTTCTAATATGGTGCTTTTAGTGCCTCCGCATACCGCAGCACGCGACATAGCTTTGCTGACGATAAATGTAACCGTCTCAGAGAGAAAAGCGGCCAATGTGACGATCTGGCTTTAAGTCGTTTCGATAACAAATGACGAAAACGGACGTATTTCTCAGATTTTTACTACATATGAACACTTTTCACATTCTCCCATGCAACGCGGCTGCTAGTCCTCCTTTCATGCAGAATCTTAAGGTCCTAGGTCATGTCCAAGCCACCAAAGCCGGCTAAAAAGTGAATAATCGACAACTAAAACTTGAATTTTACTACTTCTTACTGGCTACTACTTCAACTTAGAAGCTTCTTCTGTGTTCTACTATGGTGCTTTTAGTGTTTCCGCATACCGCAGCACGCAACATAGCTTTGCAGACGATAAATGTAACCGTCTCAGAGAGAAAAGCGTCCAATGTGACGATCTGGCTTTAAGTCGATTCGATAACAAATGACGAAAAGGGACGGATTTCTCAGGTTTTTACTACATGTGAACACTTTTCACATTCTCCCGTGCAACGCGGCTGCTAGTCCTCCTGTCATGCAAAATCTTAAGGTCCTACGTCATGTCCAAGCCACCAAAGCTGGCTAAAAGGTGAATAATCAATAACTAAAAGTTTAATTGTACTACTTCTTACTGGCTATTACTTCAACTTAGAAGTTTCTTCTGTGTTCTACTATGGTGCTTTTAGTGTCTCCGCATACGGCAGCACGCGACATAGCTTTGCAGACGATAAATGTAACCGTCTCAGAGAGAAAAGCGGCCAATGTGACGATCTGGCTTTAAGTGCATTCGATAACAAAGACGAAACCGGACGGATTTCTCAGGTTTCTACTACATATGAATACTTTTCACATTCTCCCGTGCAAGGCGACTGATAGTCCTCCTTTCATGCAAAATCTTAAGGTCCTAGGTCATGTCCAAGCCACCAAAGCGGCTAAAAAGTGAATAATCGACAACTAAAACTTGAATTGTACTACTTCTTACTGGCTATTACTTCAACTTAGAAGTTTCTTCTGTGTTCTAATATGGTGCATTTAGTGTCTCCGCATACCGCAGCACGCGACATTGCTTTGCAGACGATAAATGTAACCGTCTCAGAGAGAAAAGCGGCCAATGTGACGATCTGGCTTTAAGTCGATTCGATAACAAATGACGATAACGGACGGATTTCTCAGGTTTTTACTCCATATGAACACTTTTCACTTTCTCCCGTGCAACGCGGCTGCTAGTCCTCCTTTCATGCAAAATCTTAAGGTCCTAGGTCTTATCCAAGCCACCAAAGCCGGCTAAAAAGTGAATAATCGATAATTAAAACTTGAATTGTACTACTTCTTACTGGCTATTACTTCAACTTAGCAGCTTCTTCTGTGTTCTACTATGGTGCTTTTAGTGTTCCCGCATACCGCAGCACGCGACCTAGCTTTGCAGACGATAAATGTAACCGTTTCAGAGAGAAGAGCGGCCAATGTGACAATCTGGCTTTAAATCGTTTCGATAACAAATGACGAAAACGGACGGATTTCTCAGGTTTTTACTACATAAGAACACTTTTCACATTCTCCCATGCAACGCGGCTGCTAGTCCTCCTTTCATGCAGAATCTTAAGGTCCTAGGTCATGTTCAAGCCACCAAAGACGGCTAAAAAGTGAATAATCGATAACTAAAACTTGAATAGTACTACTATTTACTGGCTATTACTTCAACTTAGAAGCTTCTTCTGTGTTCTACTATTGTGCTTTTAGTGTCTCCGCATACCGCAGCACGCGACATAGCTTTGCAGACGATAAATGTAACCGTCTCAGAGAGAAAAGCGGCCAATGTGACGATCTGGCTTTAAGTCGATTCGATAACAAATGACGAAAATGGTCAGATTTCTCAGGTTTTTACTACATATGAACACTTTTCACATTCTCCCATGCAACGCGGCTGCTACTCCTCCTTTCATGCAAAATCTTAAGGTCCTAGGTCATGTCCAAGCCACCAAAGCCGGCTAAAAGGTGAATAATCGATAATTAAAACTTGAATTGTACTACTTCTTACTGGCTATTACTTCAACTTAGAAGCTTCTTCTGTGTTCTACTATGGTGCTTTTAGTGATCCCGCATACCGCAGCACGCGACATAGCTTTGCAGACGATAAATGTAACCGTTTCAGAGAGAAGAGCGGCCAATGTGACGATCTGGCTTTAAATCGATTCGATAACAAATGACGAAAACGGACGGATTTCTCAGGTTTTTACTCCATATGAACACTTTTCTCATTCTCCCGTGCAACGCGGCTGCTAGTACTCCTTTCATGCAAAATCTTAAGGTCCTAGGTCTTATCCAAGCCACCAAAGCCGGCTAAAAAGTGAATAATCGATAATTAAAACTTGAATTGTACTACTTCTTACTGGCTATTACTTCAACTTAGAAGCTTCTTCTGTGTTCTACTATGGTGCTTTTTGTGTTTCCGCATACCGCAGCACGCAACATAGCTTTGCAGACGATAAATGTAACCGTCTCAGAGAGAAAAGCGTCCAATGTGACGATCTGGCTGTAAGTCGATTCGATAACAAATGACGAAAACGGACGGATTTCTCAGGTTTTTACTACATGTGAACACTTTTCACATTCTCCCGTGCAACGCGGCTGCTAGTGCTCCTTTCATGCAAAATCTTATGGTCCTAGGTCATGTCATTGCCACCAAAGCCGGCTAAAAAGTGAATAATCGATAATTAAAACTTGAATTGTACTACTTCTTACTGGCTATTACTTCAACTTAGAAGCTTCTTCTGTGTTCTACTATGGTGCTTTTAGTGATCCCGCATACCGCAGCACGCGACATAGCTTTGCAGACGATAAATGTAACCGTTTCAGAGAGAAGAGCGGCCAATGTGACGATCTGGCTTTAAATCGATTCGATAACAAATGACGAAAACGGACGGATTTCTCAGGTTTTTACTACATATGAACACTTTTCACATTCTCCCGTGCAACGCGGCTGCTAGTCTTCCTTTCATGCAAAATGTTAAGGTCCTAGGTCATATCCAAGCCACCAAAGCCGGCTAAAATGTGAATAATCGATAATTAAAACTTGAATTGTACTACTTCTTACTGACTATTACTTCAACTTAGAAGCTTCTTCTGTGTTCTACTATGGTGCTTTTAGTGTTTCCGCATACCGAAGCACGCGACATAGCTTTGCAGACGATAAATGTAACCTTTTCAGAGAGAAGAGCGGCCAATGTGTCGATCTGGCTTTAAATCGATTCGATAACAAATGACGAAAAAAGACGGATTTCTCAGGTTTTTACTACATATGAACACTTTTCACATTCTCCCGTGCAACGCGGCTGCTAGTCCTCCTTTCATGCAAAATCTTAAGGTCCTAGGTCATGTCCAAGTCACCAAAGCCGGCTAAAAAGTGATTAATCGACAACTAAAACTTAAATAGTACTACTTCTTTCTGGCTATTACTTCAATTTAGAAGCTTCTTCTGTGTTCTAATATGGTGCTTTTAGTGTCTCCGCATACCGCAGCACGCGACATAGCTTTGCAGACGATAAATGTAACCGTCTCAGGGAGAAAAGCGGCCAATGTGACGATCTGGCTTTAAGTCGATTCGATAACAAATGACGAAAATGGTCAGATTTCTCAGGTTTTTACTACATATGAACACTTTCACATTCTCCCATGTAACGAGGCTGCTAGTCCTCCTTTCATGCAAAATCTTAAGGTCCTAGGTCATGTCCAAGCCACCAAAGCTGGCTAAAAGGTGAATAATCGATAACTTAAACTTGAATTGTACTACATCTTACTGGCTATTGCTTCAACTTAGAAGCTTCTTCTGTGTTCTACTATGGTGCTTTTAGTGTTTCCGCATACCGCAGCACGCGACATAGCTTTGCAGACGATAAATGTAACCGTCTCAGAGAGAAAAGCAGCCAATGTGACGATCTGGCTTTATGTCGATTCGACAACAAATGACGAAAACGGACGGATTTCTCAGGTTTTTACTACATATGAACACTTTTCACATTCTCCCGTGCAACGCGGCTGCTAGTACTCCTTTCATGCAAAATCGTATGCTTCTAGGTCATATCATAGCCACCAAAGCCGGCTAAAAACTGACAATCGACAAATAAAACTTGAATTGTACTACATCTTACTGGCTATTACTTCAACTTAGAAGCTTCTTCTGTGTTCTGCTATGGTGCTTTTAGTGTCTCCGCATACGGCAGCACGCGACATAGCTTTGCAGACGATAAATGTAACCGTCTCAGGGAGAAAAGCGGCCAATGTGACGATCTGGCTTTAAGTCGATTCGATAACAAATGACGAAAATGGTCAGATTTCTCAGGTTTTTACTACATATGAACACTTTCACATTCTCCCATGTAACGCGGCTGCTAGTCCTCCTTTCATGCAAAATCTTAAGGTCCTAGGTCATGTCCAAGCCACCAAAGCCGGCTAAAAGGTGAATAATCGATAACTTAAACTTGAATTGTACTACTTCTTACTGGCTATTGCTTCAACTTAGAAGCTTCTTCTGTGTTCTACTATGGTGCTTTTAGTGTTTCCGCATACCGCAGCTCGCGACATAGCTTTGCAGACGATAAATGTAACCGTCTCAGAGAGAAAAGCAGCCAATGTGACGATCTGGCTTTATGTCGATTCGACAACAAATGACGAAAACGGACGGATTTCTCAGGTTTTTACTACATATGAACACTTTTCACATTCTCCCGTGCAACGCGGCTGCTAGTACTCCTTTCATGCAAAATCTTATGCTTCTAGGTCATATCATAGCCACCAAAGCCGGCTAAAAAGTGACAATCGACAAATAAAACTTGAATTGTACTACATCTTACTGGCTATTACTTCAACTTAGAAGCTTCTTCTGTGTTCTGCTATGGTGCTTTTAGTGTCTCCGCATACGGCAGCAAGCGACGTAAATCTTCAGACGATAAATGTAACCATCTCAGAGAGAAAAGCGGCCAATGTGACGATCTGGCTTTAAGTGCATTCGATAACAAAGACGAAACCGGACGGATTTGTCAGGTTTTTACTACATATGAACACTTTTCACATTCTCCCGTGCAACGCGACTGATAGTCCTCCTTTCATGCAAAATCTTAAGGTCCTAGGTCATGTTCAAGCCATCAAAGACAGCTAAAAAGTGAATAATCGATAACTAAAACTTGCATTGTACTACTTCTTACTGGCTATTACTTCAACTTAGAAGCTTCTTCTGTGTTCTATTATGGTGCTTTTAGTGTCTCCGCATACCGCAGCACGCGACATAGCTTTGCAGACGATAAATGTAACCGTTTCAGAGAGAAGAGCGGCCAATGTGACGATCTGGCTTTAAATCGATTCGATAACAAATGACGAAAACGGACGGATTTCTCAGGTTTTTACTACATATGAACACTTTTCACATTCTCCCGTGCAACGCGGCTGCTAGTCTTCCTTTCATGCAAAATCTTAAGGTCCTAGGTCATGTCCAAGCCACCAAAGCCGCCTAAAAAGTGATTAATCGACAACTAAATCTTAAATAGTACTACTTCTTTCTGGCTATTACTTCAATTTAGAAGCTTCTTCTGTGTTCTAATATGGTGCTTTTAGTGTCTCCGCATACCGCAGCACGCGACGTAGCTTTGCAGACGATAAATGTAACCGTCTCAGAGAGAAAAGCGGCCAATGTGACGATCTGGCTTTAAGTCGATTCGATAACAAATGACGAAAACGGACGGAGTTCTCAGGTTTTTACTACATATGAACACTTTTCACATTCTCCCATGCAACGCGGCTGCTAGTCCTCCTTTCATGCAAAATCTTATGGTCCGAGGTCATGTCCAAGCCACCAAAGACGGCTAAAAAGTGAATAATCGATAACTAAAACTTGAATTGTACTACTTCTTACTGGCTATTACTTCAACTTAGAAGCTTCTTCTGTGTTCTACTATGGTGCTTTTAGTGTCTCCGCATACCGCAGCACGCGACATAGCTTTGCAGACGATAAATGTAACCGTCTCAGAAAGAAAAGCGGCCAATGTGACGATCTGGCTTTAAGTCGATTCGATAACAAATGACGAAAACGGACTGATTTCTCAGGTTTTTACTACATATGAACAATTTCACATTCACCAGTGCAACGCGGCTGCTAGTCCTCCTTCCATGCAAAATCTTAAGGTCCTAGGTCATGTCAAAGCAACCAAAGCCGGCTAAAAAGTGAATAATCGACAACTAAAACTTGAATTGTACTACTTCTTACTGGCTATTACTTCAACTTAGAAACTCCTTCTGTGTTCTACTATGGTGCTTTTAGTGTTTCCGCATACCGCAGCACGCGACATAGCTTTGCAGACGATAAATGTAACCGTCTCAGAGAGAAAAGCAGCCAATGTGACGATCTGGCTTTATGTCGATTCGATAACAAATGACGAAAACGGACGGATTTCTCAGGTTTTTAATACATCTGAACACTTTTCACATTCTCCCGTGCAACGCGGCTGCTGGTACTCCTTTCATGCAAAATCTTATGCTCCTAGGTCATATCATAGCCACCAAAGCCGGCTAAAAAGTGACAATCGACAAATAAAACTTGAATTGTACTACATCTTACTGGCTATTACTTCAACTTAGAAGCTTCTTCTGTGTTCTGCTATGGTGCTTTTAGTGTCTCCGCATACGGCAGCACGCGACGTAACTTTGCAGACGATAAATGTAACCGTCTCAGAGAGAAAAGCGGCCAATGTGACGATCTGGCTTTAAGTGCATTCGATAACAAAGACGAAACCGGACGGATTTCTCAGGTTTTTACTACATATGAACACTTTTCACATTCTCCCGTGCAACGCGACTGATAGTCCTCCTTTCATGCAAAATCTTAAGGTCCTAGGTCATGTTCAAGCCATCAAAGACAGCTAAAAAGTGAATAATCGATAACTAAAACTTGCATTGTAGTACTTCTTACTGGCTATTACTTCAACTTAGAAGCTTCTTCTGTGTTCTATTATGGTGCTTTTAGTGTCTCCGCATAACGCAGCACGCGACATAGCTTTGCAGACGATAAATGTAACCGTCTCAGAGAGAAAAGCGGCCAATATGACGATCTGGCTTTAAGTCGATTCGATAACAAATGACGAAAATGGACAGATTTCTCAGGTTTTTACTACTTATGAACACTTTTCACATTCTCCCGTGCAACGCGGCTGCTAGTCATCCTTTCATGCAAAATCATAAGGTCCTAGGTTATGTTCAAGCCACCAAAGACGGCTAAAAAGTGAATAATCGATAACAAAAACTTGAATTGTACTACTTCTTACTGGCTATTACTTCAACTTAGAAGCTTCTTCTGTGTTCTACTATTGTGGTTTTAGTGTCTCCGCATACCGCAGCACGCGACATAGCTTTGCAGACGATAAATGTAACCGTCTCAGAGAGAAAAGCGGCCAATGTGACGATCTGGCTTTAAGTCGATTCGATAACAAATGACGAAAATGGACAGATTTCTCAGGTTTTTACTACATATGAAGACTTTTCACATTCTCCCATGCAATGCGGCTGCTAGTCCTCCTTTCATGCAAAATCGTAAGGTCCTAGGTCATATCCAAGCCACCAAAGCCGGCTAAAAGGTGAATAATCGATAACTAAAACTTGAATTGTACTACTTCCTACTGGCTATTGCTTCAACTTAGAAGCTTCTTCTGTATTCTACTATGGTGCTTTTAGTGTTTCCGCATACCGCAGCATGCGACATAGCTTTGCAGACGATAAATGTAACCGTCTCAGAGAGAAAAGCGGCCAATGTGACGATCTGGCTTTAAGTCGATTCGATAACAAATGACGAAAACGGACGGATTTCTCAGGTTTTTACTACATATGAACACTTTTCACATTCTCCCGTGCAACGCGGCTGCTAGTCCTCCTTTCATGCAAAATCTTAAGGGCCAAGGTCATGTCCAAGCCACCAAAGCCGGCTAAAACGTGAATAATCAATAACTAAAACTTGAATTGTACTACTTCTTACTGGCTATTGCTTCAACGTAGAAGCTTCTTCTGTGTTCTACTATGGTGCATTTAGTGTTTCCGCATACCGCAGCACGCGACATAGCTTTGCAGACGATAAATGTAACCATCTCAGAGAGAAAAGCGGCCATTGTGACGATCTGGCTGTAAGTCGATTCGATAACAAATGACGAAAACGGACGGATTTCTCAGGTTTTTACACCATATGAACACGTTTCACATTCTCCCGTGCAACGCGGCTGCTAGTCCTCCTTTCATGCAAAATCTTAAGGTCCAAGGTCATGTCCAACCCACCAAAGCCGGCTAAAAAGTGAATAATCGACAACTAAAACTTGAATTGTACTACATCTTACTGGCTATTACTTCAACTTAGAAGCTTCTTCTGTGTTCTACTATGGTGCTATTAGTGTCTGCGCATACCGCAGCACACGACATAGCTTTGCAGACGATAAATGTAACCGTCTCAGAGAGAAAAGCGGCCAATGTGACGATCTGGCTTTAAGTCGATTCGATAACAAATGACGAAATTGGACAGATTTCTCAGGTTTTTACTACATATGAACACTTTTCACATTCTCCCATGCAACGCGGCTGCTAGGTCCCCTTTCATGCAAAATCTTAAGGTCCTAGGTCATATCCAAGATACCAAAGCCGGCTAAAAGGTGAATAATCGATAACCAAAACTTGAATTGTACTACATCTTACTGGCTATTGCTTCAACTTAGAAGCTTCTTCTGTGTTCTACTATGGTGCTTTTAGTGTTTCCGCATACCGCAGCATGCGACATAGCTTTGCAGACGATAAATGTAACCCTCTCAGAGAGAAAAGCGGCCAATGTGACGATCTGGCTTTAAGTCGATTCGATAACAAATGACGAAAAGGGACGGATTTCTCAGGTTTTTACTACATATGAACACTTTTCACATTCTCCCGTGCAACGCGGCTGCTAGTCCTCCTTTCATGCAAAATCGTATGGTCCTAGGTCATGTCACTGCCACCAAAGCCGGCTACAAAGTGACAATCGACAACTAAAACTTGAATTGTACTACTTCTTACTGGCTATTACTTCAACTTAGAAGCTTCTTCTGTGTTCTTACATGGTGCTTTTAGTGTCTCCGCATACGGCAGCACGCGAAATAGCTTTGCAGATGATAAATGTAACCGTCTCAGAGAGAAAAGCGGCCAATGTGACACCTGGCTTTAAGTCGATTCAATAACAAAGACGAAAACGGACGGATTCCTCAGGTTTCTACTACATATGAAAACTTTTCATATTCTCCCATGCAACGCGGCTGCTAGTCTTCCTTTCATGCAAAATCTTAAGGTCCTTGGTCATGTCCAAGCCACCAAAGCCGGCTACAAAGTGATTAATCGACAACTAAAACTTAAATCGTACTACTTCTTACTGGTTTTACTTCAATTTAGAAGCTTCTTCTGTGTTCTAATATGGTGCTTTTAGTGTCTCCGCATACCGCAGCACGCGACATAGCTTTGCAGACGATAAATGTAACCGTCTCAGAGAGAAAAGCGGCCAATGTGACGATCTGGCTTTCGGTCGATTCGATAACAAATGACGAAAACGGACGGATTTCTCAGGTTTTTACTACATATGAACACTTTTCACATTCTCCCGTGCAACGCGGCTGCTAGTCCTCCTTTCATGCAAAATCGTAAGGTCCTAGGTCATGTCCAAGCCACCAAAGCCGGCAAAAAAGTGAATATTCGACAACTAAAACTTGAATTGTACTACTTCTTACTGGCTATTACTTCAACTTAGAAGCTTCTTCTGTGTTCTACTATGGTGCTTTTAGTGTTTCCGCATACCGCAGCACGCGACATAGCTTTGCAGACGATAAATGTAACCGTCTCAGAGAGAAAAGCAGCCAATGTGACGATCTGGCTTTATGTCGATTCGACAACAAATGACGAAAACGGACGGATTTCTCAGGTTTTTACTACATATGAACACTTTTCACATTCTCCCGTGCAACGCGGCTGCTAGTACTCCTTTCATGCAAAATCTTATGCTTCTAGGTCATATCATAGCCACCAAAGCCGGCTAAAAAGTGACAATCGACAAATAAAACTTGAATTGTACTACATCTTACTGGCTATTACTTCAACTTAGAAGCTTCTTCTGTGTTCTGCTATGGTGCTTTTAGTGTCTCCGCATACGGCAGCACGCGACGTAACTTTGCAGACGATAAAAGTAACCGTCTCAGAGAGAAAAGCGGCCAATGTGACGATCTGGCTTTAAGTGGATTCGATAACAAAGACGAAACCGGACGGATTTCTCAGGTTTTTACTACATATGAACACTTTTCACATTCTCCCGTGCAACGCGACTGATAGTCCTCCTTTCATGCAAAATCTTAAGGTCCTAGGTCATGTTCAAGCCATCAAAGACAGCTAAAAAGTGAATAATCGATAACTAAAACTTGCATTGTACTACTTCTTACTGGCTATTACTTCAACTTAGTAGCTTCTTCTGTGTTCTATTATGGTGCTTTTAGTGTCTCCGCATACCGCAGCACGCGACATAGCTTTGCAGACGATAAATGTAACCGTTTCAGAGAGAAGAGCGGCCAATGTGACGATCTGGTTTTAAATCGATTCGATAACAAATGACGAAAACGGACGGATTTCTCAGGTTTTTACTACATATGAACACTTTTCACATTCTCCCGTGCAACGCGGCTGCTAGTCTTCCTTTCATGCAAAATGTTAAGGTCCTAGGTCATATCCAAGCCACCAAAGCCGGCTAAAATGTGAATAATCGATAATTAAAACTTTAATTGTACTACTTCTTACTGACTATTACTTCAACTTAGAAGCTTCTTCTGTGTTCTACTATGGTGCTTTTAGTGTTCCCGCATACCGAAGCACGCGACATAGCTTTGCAGACGATAAATGTAACCGTTTCAGAGAGAAGAGCGGCCAATGTGTCCATCTGGCTTTAAATCGATTCGATAACAAATGACGAAAAAAGACGGATTTCTCAGGTTTTTACTACATATGAAAACTTTTCACTTTCTCCCGTGCAACGCGGCTGCTAGTCTTCCTTTCATGCAAAATCTTAAGGTCCTAGGTCATGTCCAAGCCACCAAAGCCGGCTAAAAAGTGATTAATCGACAACTAAAACTTAAATAGTACTACTTCTTTCTGGCTATTACTTCAATTTAGAAGCTTCTTCTGTGTTCTAATATGGTGCTTTTAGTGTCTCCGCATACCGCAGCACGCGACGTAGCTTTGCAGACGATAAATGTAACCGTCTCAGAGAGAAAAGCGGCCAATGTGACGATCTGGCTTTAAGTCGATTCGATAACAAATGACGAAAACGGACGGAGTTCTCAGGTTTTTACTACATATGAACACTTTTCACATTCTCCCATGCAACGCGGCTGCTAGTCCTCCTTTCATGCAAAATCTTATGGTCCGAGGTCATGTCCAAGCCTCCAAAGACGGCTAAAAAGTGAATAATCGATAACTAAAACTTGAATTGTACTACTTCTTACTGGCTATTACTTCAACTTAGAAACTCCTTCTGTGTTCTACTATGGTGCTTTTAGTGTCTCCGCATACGGCAGCACGCGACATAGCTTTGCAGACGATAAATGTAACCGTCTCAGGGAGAAAAGCGGCCAATGTGACGATCTGGCTTTAAGTCGATTCGATAACAAATGACGAAAACGGACGGATTTCTCAGGTTTTTACTACATATGAACACTTTTCACATTCTCCCGTGCAACGCGGCTGCTAGTCCTCCTTTCATGCAAAATCTTAAGGGCCAAGGTCATGTCCAAGCCACCAAAGCCGGCTAAAACGTGAATAATCGATAACTAAAACTTGAATTGTACTACTTCTTACTGGCTATTGCTTCAACGTAGAAGCTTCTTCTGTGTTCTACTATGGTGCATTTAGTGTTTCCGCATACCGCAGCACGCGACATAGCTTTGGAGACGATAAATGTAACCATCTCAGAGAGAAAAGCGGCCAATGTGACGATCTGGCTGTAAGTCGATTCGATAACAAATGACGAAAACGGACGGATTTCTCAGGTTTTTACTCCATATGAACACGTTTCACATTCTCCCGTGCAACGCGGCTGCTAGTCCTCCTTTCATGCAAAATCTTAAGGTCCAAGGTCATGTCCAAGCCACCAAAGCTGGCTAAAAACTGAATAATCGGCAACTAAAACTTGAATTGTACTACTTCTTACTGGCTATTACTTCAACTTAGAAGCTTCTTCTGTGTTCTACTATGGTGCTTTTAGTGTCTCCGCATACCGCAGCACACGACATAGCTTTGCAGACGATAAATGTAACCGTCTCAGAGAGAAAAGCGGCCAATGTGACGATCTGGCTTTAAGTCGATTCGATAACAAATGACGAAATTGGACAGATTTCTCAGGTTTTTACTACATATGAACACTTTTCACATTCTCCCATGCAACGCGGCTGCTAGGTCCCCTTTCATGCAAAATCGTAAGGTACTAGGTCATATCCAAGATACCAAAGCCGGCTAAAAGGTGAATAGTCGATAACTAAAACTTGAATTGTACTACATCTTACTGGCTATTGCTTCAACTTAGAAGCTTCTTCTGTGTTCTACTATGGTGCTTTTAGTGTTTCCGCATACCGCAGCATGCGACATAGCTTTGCAGACGATAAATGTAACCGTCTCAGAGAGAAAAGCGGTCAATGTGACGATCTGGCTTTAAGTCGATTCGATAACAAATGACGAAAAGGGACGGATTTCTCAGGTTTTTACTACATATGAACACTTTTCACATTCTCCCGTGCAACGCGGCTGCTAGTCCTCCTTTCATGCAAAATCTTATTGTCCTAGGTCATGTCACTGCCACCAAAGCCGGCTACAAAGTGACAATCGACAACTAAAACTTGAATTGTACTACTTCTTACTGGCTATTACTTCAACTTAGAAGTTTCTTCTATGTTCTAATATGGTGCTTTTAGTGTCTCCGCATACGGCAGCACGCGAAATAGCTTTGCAGATGATAAATGTAACCGTCTCAGAGAGAAAAGCGTCCAATGTGACACCTGGCTTTAAATCGATTCAATAACAAAGACGAAAACGGACGGATTTCTCAGGTTTCTACTACATATGAAAACTTTTCACATTCTCCCGTGCAACGCGGCTGCTAGTCTTCCTTTCATGCAAAAACTTAAGGTCCTTGGTCATGTCCAAGCCACCAAAGCCGGCTAAAAATTGATTAATCGACAACTAAAACTTAAATTGTACTACTTCTTACTGGTTTTACATCAATTTAGAAGCTTCTTCTGTGTTCTAATATGGTGCTTTTAGTGTCTCCGCATACCGCAGCACGCGACATAGCTTTGCAGACGATAAATGTAACCGTCTCAGAGAGAAAAGCAGCCAATGTGACGATCTGGCTTTAGGTCGATTCGATAACAAATGACGAAAACGGACGGATTTCTCAGGTTTTTACTACATATGAACACTTTTCACATTTTCCCGTGCAACGCGGCTGCTAGTCCTCCTTTCATGCAAAATCGTAAGGTCCTAGGTCATGTCCAAGCCACCAAAGCCGGCTACAAAGTGACAATCGACAACTAAAACTTGAATTGTACTACATCTTACTGGCTATTACTTCAACTTAGAAGCTTCTTCTGTGTTCTAATATGGTGCTTTTAGTGTCTCCGCATACGGCAGCACGCGAAATAGCTTTGCAGATGATAAATGTAACCGTCTCAGAGAGAAAAGCGGCCAATGTGACGATCTGGCTTTAAGTCGATTCGATAACAAAGACGAAAACGGACAGATTTCTCAGGTTTCTACTACATATGAAAACTTTTCACATTCTCCCGTGCAACGCGGCTGCTAGTCTTCTTTCATGCAAAATCTTAAGGTCCTAGGTCATGTCCAAGCCACCAAAGCCGGCTAAAAACTGATTAACCGACAACTAAAACTTAAATAGTACTACTTCTTACCGGCTTTACTTCAATTTAGAAGCTTCTTCTGTGTTCTAATATGGTGCTTTTAGTGTCTCCGCATACCGCAGCACGCGACATAGCTTTGCAGACGATAAATGTAACCGTCTCAGAGAGAAAAGCGGCCAATATGACGATCTGGCTTTAGGTCGATTCGATAACAAATGACGAAAACGGACGGATTTCTCAGGTTTTTACTACATATGAACACTTTTCACATTCTCCCATGCAACGCGGCTGCTAGTCCTCCTTTTATGCAAAATCTTAAGGTTCTAGGTCATGTCCAAGCCACCAAAGCCGGCTAAAAAGTGAATAATCGACAACTAAAACTTGAATGGTACTACTTCTTACTGGCTATTACTTCAATTTAGAAGCTTCTTCTGTGTTCCACTATGGTGCTTTTAGTGTTTCCGCATACCGCAGCACGCGACATAGCCTTGAAGACGATACATGTAACCGTCTCAGAGAGAAAAGCGGCCAATGTGACGATCTGGCTTTAAGTCGATTCGATAACAAACGACGAAAACGGACGGATTTCTCAGGTTTTTACTACATATGAACACTTTTCACATTCTCCCGTGCAACGCGGCTGCTAGTCCTACTTTCATGCAAAATCTTAAGGTTCCACCTCATGTCCAAGCCACCAAAGCCGGCTAAAAAATGAATAATCAATAACTAAAACATGAATTAAACTACTTCTTACTGGCTATTACTTCAACTTAGAAGCTTCTTCTGTGTTCTACTACGGTGCTTTTAGTGTCTCCACATATCGCAGCACGTGACATAGCTTTACAGACGATAAATGTAACTGTTTCAGAGAGAAAAGCGGCCAATGTGACGATCTGGCTTTAAGTCGTTTCGATAACAAATGACGAAAACGGACGGATTTCTCATTTTTTTACCACATATGAACACATTTCACATTCTCCCGTGCAACGCGGCTGCAAGTACTCCTTTCATGCAAAATCGTAAGGTCCTAGTTCATGTCCAAGCCACCAAAGCCGGCAAAGAAGTGAATATTCGACAACTAAAACTTAAATTGTACTACTTCTTAATGGCTATTACTTCAACTTAGAAGCTTCTTCTGTGTTCTACTATGGTGCTTTTAGTGTCTCCGCATACCGCAGCACGCGACATAGCTTTGCAGACGATAAATGTAACCGTCTCAGAGAGAAAAGCGGCCAATGTGACGATCTGGCTTTAAGTCGATTCGATAACAAATGACGAAAACGGACGGATTTCTCAGGTTTTTACTACATATGAACACTTTTCACATTCTCGCGTGCAACGCGGCTGCTAGTCTTCCTTTCATGCAAAATCTTAAGCTTCCACCTAATGTCAAAGCCACCAAAGCCGGCTAAAAAGTGAATAATCGACAACTAAAACTTGAATTGTACTACTTCGTACTGGCTATTACTTCAAATTAGAAGCTTCTTCTGTGTGCTACTATGGTGCTTTTAGTGTTTCGGCATACCGCAGCACGCGACATAGCTTTGGAGACGACAAGTGTAACCGTTTCAGGGAGAAGAACGGCCAATGTGACGACCTGGCTTTAGTCGATTCGATAACAAATGACGAATACGGACGGATTTTTCAGATTTTTACTACATATGAACACTTTTCACATTCTCCCGTGGAACGCGGCTGCTAGGTCTCCTTTCATGCAAAATCTTAAGGTCCTAGGTCATGTCCAAGCCACCAAAGCAGGATAAAAAGTGAATAATCGACAACTAAAACTTGAATTGTACTACATCTTACTGGCTATTACTTCAACTTAGAAGCTTCTTCTGTGTTCTGCTATGGTGCTTTTAGTGTCTCTGCATACCGCAGCACGCGACATAGCTTTGCAGACGATAAATGTAACCGTTTCAGATAGAAGAGCGGCCAATGTGACGATCTGGCTTTAAGTCGATTCGATAACAAATGACGAAAACGGGCGGATGTCTCAGGTTTTTACTACATATGAACACTTTTCACATTTTCGCGTGCAACGCGGCTGCTACTCCTCCTTTCATGCAAAATATTAAGGTTCCACCTAATGTCTAAGCCACCAAAGCCGGCTAAAAAGTGAATAATCGACAACTAAAACTTGAATTGTTTTACTTCTTACTCTCTATTACTTCAACTTACAAGCTTCTTCTGTGTTCTAATATGGTGCTTTTAGTGTCTCCGCATACCGCAGCACGCGACATAGCTTTGCAGACGATAAATGTAACCGTTTCAGACAGAAGAGCGGCCAATGTGACGATGTGGCTTTAAGTCGATTCGATAACAAATGACGAAAACGGACGGATTTCTCAGGTTTTTACTACATATGAACACTTTTCACATTCTCCCATGAAACGCGGCTGCTAGGTCTCCTTTCATGCAAAATCCTAAGGTCCTAGATCACGTCCAAGCCACCAAAGCAGGCTAAAAAGTGAATAATCGACAACTAAAACTTGAATTGTACTACATCTTACTGACTATTACTTCAACTTAGAAGATTCTTCTGTGTTCTACTATGGTGCTTTTAGTGACTCCGCATACCGCAGCACGCGACATAGCTTTGCAGACGATAAATGTAACCGTTTCAGACAAAAGAGCGGCCAACGTGACGATCTGGCTTTAAGTCGATTCGATAACAAATGACGAAAACGGACAGATTTCTCAGGTTTTTACTACATATGAACACTTTTCACATTCTCGCGTGCAACGCGGCTGCTACTCCTCCTTTCATGCAAAATATTAAGGTTCCACCTAATGTCGAAGCCACCAACGCCGGCTAAAAAGTGAATAATCGACAACTAAAACTTGAATTGTACTACTTCTTACTCTCTATTACTTCAACTTACAAGCTTCTTCTGTGTTCTACTATGGTGCTTTTAGTGTTTCCGCATACTGCGGCACCCGACATAACTTTGCAAACGATAAATGTAACTCTTTCAGAGGAAGATTGGCCAATGTGACGATTTGGCTTTAAGTCGATTCGATAACAAATGACGAAAACGGACGGATTTCTCAGGTTTTTTTACATATGAACACTTTTCACATTCTCCCGTGCAACGCGGCTGCAAGTCCTCCTTTCATGTAAAATCTTAAGATCCTAGGTCATGTCCAAGCCACCAAAGCCGGCTAAAAAGTGAATAATCGACAACTAAAACTTGAATTGTACTACTTCTTACTGGCTATTACTTCAACTTAGAAGCTTCTTCTGTGTTCTACTATGGTGCTTTTAGTGTTTCGGCATACCGCAGCACGCGACATAGCTTTCCAGACGATAAGTGTAACCGTTTCAGAGAGAAGAGCGGCCAATGTGACGATCTGGCTTTAAGTCGATTCGATAACAAATGACGAAAACGGACGGATTTCTCAGGTTTTTACTTTATATGAGCACTTTTCACATTCTCCCATGCAACGCGGCTGCTAGTCCTCCTTTCATGCAAAATCTTAAGGTCCTAGGTCATGTCCAAGCCATCAAAGCCGGCTAAAAAGTGAATAATCGATAACTAAAACTTGAATTGTACTACTTCTTACTGCCTATTACTTCAACTTAGAAGCTTCTTCTGTGTTCTACTATGGTGCTTTTAGTGTCTCCGCATACCGCAGCACGCGACATAGCTTTGCAGACAGTATATGTAACCGTCTCAGAGAGAAAAGCGGCCAATGTGACGATCTGGCTTTAAGTCGACTCGATAACAAATGACGAAAACTGACGGATTTCTCAGGTTTTTACTACATATGAACACTTTTCACATTCTCGCGTGCAACGCGGCTGCTAGTCCTCCTTTCATGCAAAATCTTAAGCTTCCACCTAATGTCAAAGCCACCAAAGCCGGCTAAAAAGTGAATAATCGACAACTAAAACTTGAATTGTACTACTTCTTACTGGCTATTACTTCAAATTAGAAGCTTCTTCTGTGTTCTACTATGGTGCTTTTAGTGTTTCGGCATACCGCAGCACGCGACATAGCTTTGCAGACGACAAATGTAACCGTTTCAGAGAGAAGAACGGCCAATGTGACGATCTGGCTTTAAGTCGATTCGATAACAAATGACGAATACGGACGGATTTTTCAGGTTTTTACTACATATGAAATCTTTTCACATTCTTCCGTGGAACGCGGCTGCTAGTCCTCCATTCATGCAAAATCTTAAGGTACTAGGTCATGTCCAAGCCACCAAAGCCGGCTAAAATGTGAATAATCGACAACTAAAACTTGAATTGTACTACTTCTTACTGGCTATTACTTCAACATAGAAGCTTCTTCTGTGTTCTACTATGGTGCTTTTAGTGTTTTCGCATACGGCAGCACGCGAAATAGCTTTGCAGATGATAAATGTAACCGTCTCAGAGAGAAAAGCGGCCAATGTGACCACCTGGCTTTAAGTCGATTCGATAACAAAGACGAATACGGACGGATTTCTCAGGTTTCTACTACATATGAAAACTTTTCACATTCTCCCGTGAAACGCGGCTGCTAGTCTCCCTTTCATGCAAAATCTTAAGGTCCTAGGTCATGTCCAAGCCACCAAAGCCGGCTAAAAAGTGATTAATCGAAAACTAAAACTTAAATAGTACTACTTCTTACTGGCTTTACTTCAATTTAGAAGCTTCTTCTGTGTTCTAATATGGTGCTTTTAGTGTCTCCGCATACCGCAGCACGCGACATAGCTTTGCAGACGATAAATGTAACCGTCTCAGAGAGAAAAGCGGCCAATGTGACGATCTGGCTTTAAGTCGATTCGATAACAAATGACGAAAACGGACGGATTTCTCAGGTTTTTACTACATATGAACACTTTTCACATTCTCACGTGAAACGCGGCTGCTAGTCCTCCTTTCATGCAAAATTTTAAGGTACTAGGTCATGTCCAAGCCACCAAAGCCGGCTAAAATGTGAATAATCGACAACTAAAACTTGAATTGTACTACTTCTTACTGGCTATTACTTCAACTTAGATGCTTCTTCTGTGTTCTACTATGGTGCTTTAAGTGTTTCCGCATACCGTAGCACGCGACATAGCTTTGCAGACGATAAATGTAACCGTCTCAGAGAGAAGAGCGGCCAATGTGACGATCTGGCTTTAAGTCGATTCGATAACAAATGACGAAAGCGGACGGATTTCTGAGGTTTTTACTACATATGAACACTTTTCACATTCTCGCGGGCAACGCGGCTGCTACTCCTCATTTCATGCAAAATCTTAAGGTCCTAGGTCATGCCCAAGCCACCAAAGCCGGCTGAAAAGTAAATAATCGACAACTAAAACTTGAATTGTACTACTTCTTACTGGCTATTACTTCAAATTAGAAGCTTCTTTTGTGTTCTACTATGGTGCTTTTAGTGTTTCCGCATACCGCTGCACGCGACATAGCTTTGCAGACGATATATGTAACCGTTTCAGAGAGAAGAGCGGCCAATGTGACGATCTGGCTTTAAGTCGATTCGATAACAAATGACGAAAACGGACGGATTTCTCAGGTTCTTACTATATATGAACACTTTTCACATTCTCCCGTGCAACGCGGCTGCTAGTCCTCCTTTCAAGCAAAATCTTATGGTCCTACGTCATGTCCAAGCCACCAAAGCCGGCTAAAAAGTGAAAAATCGACAACTAAAACTTGAATTGTACTACTTCTTACTGGCTATTACTTCAACTTAGAAGCTTCTTTTGTGTTCTACTATGGTGCTTTTAGTGTTTCCGCTTACCGCAGCACGCGACATAGCTTTGCAGACGATATATGTAACCGTTTCAGAGAGAAGAGCGGCCAATGTGACGATGTGGCTTTAAGTCGATTCGATAACAAATGACGAAAACGGACGGATTTCTCAGGTTCTTACTACATATGAACACTTTTCACATTCTCCCGTGCAACGCGGCTGCTAGTCCTCCTTTCAAGCAAAATCTTAAGGTCCTAGGTCATGTCCAAGCCACCAAAGCCGGCAAAAACGTGAATAATCGACAACTAAAACTTGAATTGTACTACTTCTTACTGGCTATTACTTCAACTTAGAAGCTTCTTCTGTGTTCTACTATGGTGCTTTTAGTCTCTCCGCACACCGCAGCACGCGACATAGCTTTGCAGACGATAAATGTAACCGTCTCAGAGAGAAAAGCGGCCAATGTGACGATCTGGCTTTAAGTCGATTCGATAACAAAGACGAAAACGGACGGATTTCTCAGGTTTCTACTACATATGAACACTTTTTACATTCTCCCATGCAACGCGGCTGCTAGTCCTCCTTTCATGCAAAATCTTAAGGTTCTAGGTCATGTCCAAGCCACCAAAGCCGGCTAAAAAGTGAATAATCGACAACTAAAACTTGAATGGTACTACTTCTTACTGGCTATTACTTCAACTTAGAAGCTTCTTCTGTGTTTTACTATGGTGCTTTTAGTGTCTCCGCTTACCGCAGCACGCGACATAGCTTTGCAGACGATATATGTAACCGTTTCAGAGAGAAGAGCGGCCAATGTGACGATCTGACTTAAGTCGATTCGATAACAAATGACGAAAACGGACGGATTTCTCAGGTTCTTACTACATATGAACACTTTTCACATTCTACCGTGCAACGCGGCTGCTAGTCCTACTTTCATGCAAAATCTTAAGGTTCCACCTCATGTCCAAGCCACCAAAGCCGGCTAAAAAGTGAATAATCAATAACTAAAACATGAATTGTACTACTTCTTACTGGCTATTACTTCAACTTAGAAGCTTCTTCTGTGTTCTACTATGGTGCTTTTAGTGTCTCCGCATATCGCAGCACGTGACATAGCTTTGCAGACGATAAATGTAACTGTTTCAGAGAGAAAAGCGGCCAATGTGACGATCTGGCTTTAAGTCGACTCGATAACAAATGACGAAAACGGACGGATTTCTCAGGTTTTTACTACATATGAACACTTTTCACATTCTCCCGTGGAACGCGGCTGCTAGTCCTCCTTTCATGCAAAATCTTAAGGTACTAGGTCATGTCCAAGCCACCAAAGCCGGCTAAAATGTGAATAATCGACAACTAAAACTTGAATTGTACTACTTCTTACTGGCTATTACTTCAACATAGGAGCTTCTTCTGTGTTCTACTGTGGTGCTTTTAGTGTTTTCGCATACGGCAGCACGCGAAATAGCTTTGCAGATGATAAATGTAACCGTCTCAGAGAGAAAAGCGGCCAATGTGACCACCTGGCTTTAAGTCGATTCGATAACAAAGACGAAAACGGACGGATTTCTCAGGTTTCTACTACATATGAAAACTTTTCACATTCTCCCATGCAACGCGGCTGCTAGTCTCCCTTTCATGCAAAATCTTAAGGTCCTAGGTCATGTCCAAGCCACCAAAGCCGGCTAAAAAGTGATTAATCGACAACTAAAACTTAAATAGTACTACTTCTTACTGGCATTACTTCAATTTAGAACCTTCTTCTGTGTTTTAATATGGTGCTTTTATTGTCTCCGCATACCGCAGCACGCGACATAGCATTGCAGACGATAAATGTAACCGTCTCAGAGAGAAAAGCGGCCAATGTGACGATCTGGCTTTAAGTCGATTCGATAACAAATGACGAAAGCGGACGGATTTCTGAGGTTTTTAATACATATGAACACTTTTCACATTCTCGCGGGCAACGCGGCTGCTACTCCTCCTTTCATGCAAAATCTTAAGGTCCTAGGTCATGCCCAAGCCACCAAAGCCGGCTAAAAAGTAAATAATCGACAACCATAACTTGAATTGTACTACTTCTTACTGGCTATTACTTCAACATAGATGCTTCTTTTGTGTTCTACTATGGTGCTTTTAGTGTTTCCGCATACCGCAGCACGCGACATAGCTTTGCAGACGATATATGTAACCGTTTCAGAGAGAAGAGCGGCCAATGTGACGATCTGGCTTTAAGTCGATTCGATAACAAATGACGAAAACGGACGGATTTCTCAGGTTCTTACTACATATGAACACTTTTCACATTCTCCCGTGCAACGCGGCTGCTAGTCCTCCTTTCAAGCAAAATCTTATGGTCCTACGTCATGTCCAAGCCACCAAAACCGGCAAAAACGTGAATAATCGACAACTAAAACTTGAATTGTACTACATCTTACTGGCTATTACTTCAACTTAGAAGCTTCTTCTGTGTTCTACCATGGTGCTTTTAGTGTTTCGGCATACCGCAGCACGCGACATAGCTTTGCAGACGATAAGTGTAACCGTTTCAGAGAGAAGAGCGGCCAATGTGACGATCTGGCTTTAAGTCGATTCGATAACAAATGACGAAAACGGACGGATTTCTCAGGTTTTTACTACATATGAACACTTTTCACACTCTCTCGTGCAACGCGGCTGCTAGTCTTCCTTTCATGCAAAATCTTAAGGTTCCACCTCATGTCCAAGCCATCAAAGCCGGCTAAAAAGTGAATAATCGACAACTAAAACTTGAATTGTACTACTTCTTACTGGCTATTACTTCAACTTAGAAGCTTCTTCTGTGTTTTACTATGGTGCTTTTAGTGTCTCCGCATACTCAGCACGCGACATAGCTTTGCAGACGATAATTGTAACCGTCTCAGAAAGAAAAGCGGCCAATGTGACGATCTGTCTTTAAGTCGATTCGATAACAAATGACGAAAACGGACGGATTTCTCAGGTTTTTACTACATATGAACACTTTTCACATTCTCGCGTGCAACGCGGCTGCTACTCCTCTTTTCATGCAAAATATTAAGGTTCCACCTAATGTCAGAGCCACCAAAACCGGCTAAATAGTGTATAATCGACAAATAAAACTTGAATTGTACTACTTCTTACTGGCTATTACTTCAACATAGAAGCTTCTTTTGTGTTCTACTATGGTGCTTTTAGTGTTTCCGCATACCGCAGCACGCGACATAGCTTTGCAGACGATATATGTAACCGTTTCAGAGAGAAGAGCGGCCAATGTGACGATCTGGCTTTAAGTCGATTCGATAATAAATGACGAAAACGGACGGATTTCTCAGGTTCTTACTACATATGAACACTTTTCACATTCTCCCGTGCAACGCGGCTGCTAGTCCTCCTTTCAAGCAAAATCTTATGGTCCTACGTCATGTCCAAGCCACCAAAGCCGGCAAAAAAGTGAATAATCGACAACTAAAACTTGAATTGTACTACTTCTTACTGGCTATTACTTCAACTTAGAAGTTTCTTCTGTGTTCTACTATGGTGCTTTTAGTGTTTCGGCATACCGCAGCACGCGACATAGCTTTGCAGACGATAAGTGTAACCGTTTCAGAGAGAAGAGCGGCCAATGTGACGATCTGGCTTTAAGTCGATTCGATAACAAATGAAGAAAACGGACGGATTTCTCAGGTTTTTACTACATATGAACACTTTTCACACTCTCTCGTGCAACGCGGCTGCTAGTCTTCCTTTCATGCAAAATCTTAAGGTTCCACCTCATGTCCAAGCCATCAAAGCCGGCTAAAAAGTGAATAATCGACAACTAAAGCTTGAATTGTACTACTTCTTACTGGCTATTACTTCAACTTAGAAGCTTCTTCTGTGTTATACTATGGTGCGTTTAGTGTCTCCGCATACCTCAGCACGCGACATAGCTTTGCAGACGATAATTGTAACCGTCTCAGAATGAAAAGCGGCCAATGTGACGATCTGTCTTTATGTCGATTCGATAACAAATGCCGAAAGCGGACGGATTTCTCAGGTTTTTACTACTTATGAACACTTTTCACATTCTCGCGTGCAACGCGGCTGCTACTCCTCCTTTCATGCAAAATATTAAGGTTCCACCTAATGTCAAAGCCACCAAAGCCGGCTAAATAGTGTATAATCGAGAACTAAAACTTTAATTGTACTACTTCTTACTGGCTATTACTTCAACTTAGAAGCTTCTTCTGTGTTTTACTATGGTGCTTTTAGTGTCTCCGCTTACCGCAGCACGCGACATAGCTTTGCAGACGATAAGTGTAACCGTTTCAGAGAGAAGAGCGGCCAATGTGACGATCTGGCTTTAAGTCGATTCGATAACAAATGACGAAACCGGACGGATTTCTCAGGTTTTTACTACATATGAAAACTTTTCACACTCTCTCGTGCAACGCGGCTGATAGTCTTCCTTTCATGCAAAATCTTAAGGTTCCACCTCATGTCCAAGCCATCAAAGCCGGCTAAAAAGTGAATAATCGACAACTAAAGCTTGAATTGTACTACTTCTTACTGGCTATTACTTCAACTTAGAAGCTTCTTCTGTGTTTTACTATGGTGCTTTTAGTGTCTCCGCATACCTCAGCACGCGACATAGCTATGCAGACGATAATTGTAACCGCCTCAGAAAGAAAAGCGGCCAATGTGACGATCTGTCTTTATGTCGATTCGATAACAAATGACGAAAGCGGACGGATTTCTCAGGTTTTTACTACATATGAACACTTTTCACATTCTCGCGTGCAACGCGGCTGCTACTCCTCCTTTCATGCAAAATATTGAGGTTCCACCTAATGTCAAAGCCACCAAAGCCGGCTAAATAGTGAATAATCGACAACTAAAACTTGAATTGTACTACTTCTTACTGGCTATTACTTCAACTTAGAAGCTTCTTCTGTGTTTTACTATGGTGCTTTTAGTGTCTCCGCTTACCGCAGCACGCGACATAGCTTTGCAGACGATATATGTAACCGTTTCAGAGAGAAGAGCGGCCAATGTGACGATCTGGCTTTAAGTCGATTCGATAACACATGACGAAAACGGACGGATTTCTCAGGTTCTTACTACATATGAACACTTTTCACATTCTCCCGTGCTACGCGGCTGCTAGTCCTCCTTTCAAGCAAAATCTTATGGTCCTACGTCATGTCCAAGCCACCAAAGCCGGAAAAACGTGAATAATCGACAACTAAAACTTGAATTGTACTACTTCTTACTGGCTATTACTTCAACTTAGAAGCTTCTTCTGTGTTCTACTATGGTGCTTTTAGTGTTTCGGCATACCGCAGCACGCGACATAGCTTTGCAGACGATAAATGTAACCGTTTCAGAGAGAAGAGCGGCCAATGTGACGATCTGGCTTTAAGTCGATTCGATAACAATTGACGAAAACGGACGGATTTCTCAGGTTTTTACTACATATGAACACTTTTCACATTCTCACATGCAACGCGGCTGCTTCTCCTCCTTTCATGCAACATCTTAAGGTCCTAGGTCATGTGCAAGCCACCAAAGCAGGCTAAAAAGTGAATAATCGACATCTAAAACTTCAATTGTACTACTTTTTACTGGCTATTACTTCAACATAGAAGCTTCTTCTGTGTTCTACTATGGTGGTTTTAGTGTTTCCGCATACCGCAGCACGCGACATAGCTTTGCAGACGATAAATGTAACCGTTTCAGAGAGAAGAGCGGCCAATGTGACGATCTGGCTTTAAGTCGATTCGATAACAAATGACGAAAACGGACGGATTTCTCAGGTTTTTACTACATATGAACACTTTTCACATTCTCCCTTGCAACGCGGCTGCAAGTCCTCCTTTCACGCAAAATCTTAAGGTCCTAGGTGATGTCCAAGCCACCAAAGCCGGCTAAAAAGTGAATAATCGACAACTAAAACTTGAATTGTACTACTTCTTACTGGCTATTGCTTCAACGTAGAAGCTTCTTCTGTGTTCTACTATGGTGCTTTTAGTGTCTCCGCATACCGCAGCACGCGACATAGCTTTGCAGACGATAAATGTAACCGTCTCAGAGAGAAAAGCGGCCAATGTGACGATCTGGCTTTAAGTCGATTCGATAACAAATGACGAAAACGGACTGATTTCTCAGGTTTTTACTACATATGAACACTTTTCACATTCTCGCGTGCAACGCGGCTGCTACTCCTCCTTTCATGCAAAATATTAAGGTTCCACCTAATGTCAAAGCCACCAAAGCCGGCTAAATAGTGTATAATCGACAACTAAAACTTGAATTGTACTACTTCTTACTGGCTATTACTTCAACTTAGAAGCTTCTTCTGTGTTTTACTATGGTGCTTTTAGTGTCTCCGCTTACCGCAGCACGCGACATAGCTTTGCAGACGATATATGTAACCGTTTCAGAGAGAAGAGCGGCCAATGTGACGATCTGGCTTTAAGTCGATTCGATAACACATGACGAAAACGGACGGATTTCTCAGGTTCTTACTACATATGAACACTTTTCACATTCTCCCGTGCTACGCGGCTGCTAGTCCTCCTTTCAAGCAAAATCTTATGGTCCTACGTCATGTCCAAGCCACCAAAGCCGGAAAAACGTGAATAATCGACAACTAAAACTTGAATTGTACTACTTCTTACTGGCTATTACTTCAACTTAGAAGCTTCTTCTGTGTTCTACTATGGTGCTTTTAGTGTTTCGGCATACCGCAGCACGCGACATAGCTTTGCAGACGATAAATGTAACCGTTTCAGAGAGAAGAGCGGCCAATGTGACGATCTGGCTTTAAGTCGATTCGATAACAATTGACGAAAACGGACGGATTTCTCAGGTTTTTACTACTTATGAACACTTTTCACATTCTCGCGTGCAACGCGGCTGCTACTCCTCCTTTCATGCAAAATATTAAGGTTCCACCTAATGTCAAAGCCACCAAAGCCGGCTAAATAGTGTATAATCGACAACTAAAACTTTAATTGTACTACTTCTTACTGGCTATTACTTCAACTTAGAAGCTTCTTCTGTGTTTTACTATGGTGCTTTTAGTGTCTCCGCTTACCGCAGCACGCGACATAGCTTTGCAGACGATAAGTGTAACCGTTTCAGAGAGAAGAGCGGCCAATGTGACGATCTGGCTTTAAGTCGATTCGATAACAAATGACGAAACCGGACGGATTTCTCAGGTTTTTACTACATATGAAAACTTTTCACACTCTCTCGTGCAACGCGGCTGATAGTCTTCCTTTCATGCAAAATCTTAAGGTTCCACCTCATGTCCAAGCCATCAAAGCCGGCTAAAAAGTGAATAATCGACAACTAAAGCTTGAATTGTACTACTTCTTACTGGCTATTACTTCAACTTAGAAGCTTCTTCTGTGTTTTACTATGGTGCTTTTAGTGTCTCCGCATACCTCAGCACGCGACATAGCTATGCAGACGATAATTGTAACCGCCTCAGAAAGAAAAGCGGCCAATGTGACGATCTGTCTTTATGTCGATTCGATAACAAATGACGAAAGCGGACGGATTTCTCAGGTTTTTACTACATATGAACACTTTTCACATTCTCGCGTGCAACGCGGCTGCTACTCCTCCTTTCATGCAAAATATTGAGGTTCCACCTAATGTCAAAGCCACCAAAGCCGGCTAAATAGTGAATAATCGACAACTAAAACTTGAATTGTACTACTTCTTACTGGCTATTACTTCAACTTAGAAGCTTCTTCTGTGTTTTACTATGGTGCTTTTAGTGTCTCCGCTTACCGCAGCACGCGACATAGCTTTGCAGACGATATATGTAACCGTTTCAGAGAGAAGAGCGGCCAATGTGACGATCTGGCTTTAAGTCGATTCGATAACACATGACGAAAACGGACGGATTTCTCAGGTTCTTACTACATATGAACACTTTTCACATTCTCCCGTGCTACGCGGCTGCTAGTCCTCCTTTCAAGCAAAATCTTATGGTCCTACGTCATGTCCAAGCCACCAAAGCCGGAAAAACGTGAATAATCGACAACTAAAACTTGAATTGTACTACTTCTTACTGGCTATTACTTCAACTTAGAAGCTTCTTCTGTGTTCTACTATGGTGCTTTTAGTGTTTCGGCATACCGCAGCACGCGACATAGCTTTGCAGACGATAAATGTAACCGTTTCAGAGAGAAGAGCGGCCAATGTGACGATCTGGCTTTAAGTCGATTCGATAACAATTGACGAAAACGGACGGATTTCTCAGGTTTTTACTACATATGAACACTTTTCACATTCTCACATGCAACGCGGCTGCTTCTCCTCCTTTCATGCAACATCTTAAGGTCCTAGGTCATGTGCAAGCCACCAAAGCAGGCTAAAAAGTGAATAATCGACATCTAAAACTTCAATTGTACTACTTTTTACTGGCTATTACTTCAACATAGAAGCTTCTTCTGTGTTCTACTATGGTGGTTTTAGTGTTTCCGCATACCGCAGCACGCGACATAGCTTTGCAGACGATAAATGTAACCGTTTCAGAGAGAAGAGCGGCCAATGTGACGATCTGGCTTTAAGTCGATTCGATAACAAATGACGAAAACGGACGGATTTCTCAGGTTTTTACTACATATGAACACTTTTCACATTCTCCCTTGCAACGCGGCTGCAAGTCCTCCTTTCACGCAAAATCTTAAGGTCCTAGGTGATGTCCAAGCCACCAAAGCCGGCTAAAAAGTGAATAATCGACAACTAAAACTTGAATTGTACTACTTCTTACTGGCTATTGCTTCAACGTAGAAGCTTCTTCTGTGTTCTACTATGGTGCTTTTAGTGTCTCCGCATACCGCAGCACGCGACATAGCTTTGCAGACGATAAATGTAACCGTCTCAGAGAGAAAAGCGGCCAATGTGACGATCTGGCTTTAAGTCGATTCGATAACAAATGACGAAAACGGACTGATTTCTCAGGTTTTTACTACATATGAACACTTTTCACATTCTCGCGTGCAACGCGGCTGCTACTCCTCCTTTCATGCAAAATATTAAGGTTCCACCTAATGTCAAAGCCACCAAAGCCGGCTAAATAGTGTATAATCGACAACTAAAACTTGAATTGTACTACTTCTTACTGGCTATTACTTCAACTTAGAAGCTTCTTCTGTGTTTTACTATGGTGCTTTTAGTGTCTCCGCTTACCGCAGCACGCGACATAGCTTTGCAGACGATATATGTAACCGTTTCAGAGAGAAGAGCGGCCAATGTGACGATCTGGCTTTAAGTCGATTCGATAACACATGACGAAAACGGACGGATTTCTCAGGTTCTTACTACATATGAACACTTTTCACATTCTCCCGTGCTACGCGGCTGCTAGTCCTCCTTTCAAGCAAAATCTTATGGTCCTACGTCATGTCCAAGCCACCAAAGCCGGAAAAACGTGAATAATCGACAACTAAAACTTGAATTGTACTACTTCTTACTGGCTATTACTTCAACTTAGAAGCTTCTTCTGTGTTCTACTATGGTGCTTTTAGTGTTTCGGCATACCGCAGCACGCGACATAGCTTTGCAGACGATAAATGTAACCGTTTCAGAGAGAAGAGCGGCCAATGTGACGATCTGGCTTTAAGTCGATTCGATAACAATTGACGAAAACGGACGGATTTCTCAGGTTTTTACTACTTATGAACACTTTTCACATTCTCGCGTGCAACGCGGCTGCTACTCCTCCTTTCATGCAAAATATTAAGGTTCCACCTAATGTCAAAGCCACCAAAGCCGGCTAAATAGTGTATAATCGACAACTAAAACTTTAATTGTACTACTTCTTACTGGCTATTACTTCAACTTAGAAGCTTCTTCTGTGTTTTACTATGGTGCTTTTAGTGTCTCCGCTTACCGCAGCACGCGACATAGCTTTGCAGACGATAAGTGTAACCGTTTCAGAGAGAAGAGCGGCCAATGTGACGATCTGGCTTTAAGTCGATTCGATAACAAATGACGAAACCGGACGGATTTCTCAGGTTTTTACTACATATGAAAACTTTTCACACTCTCTCGTGCAACGCGGCTGATAGTCTTCCTTTCATGCAAAATCTTAAGGTTCCACCTCATGTCCAAGCCATCAAAGCCGGCTAAAAAGTGAATAATCGACAACTAAAGCTTGAATTGTACTACTTCTTACTGGCTATTACTTCAACTTAGAAGCTTCTTCTGTGTTTTACTATGGTGCTTTTAGTGTCTCCGCATACCTCAGCACGCGACATAGCTATGCAGACGATAATTGTAACCGTCTCAGAAAGAAAAGCGGCCAATGTGACGATCTGTCTTTATGTCGATTCGATAACAAATGACGAAAGCGGACGGATTTCTCAGGTTTTTACTACATATGAACACTTTTCACATTCTCGCGTGCAACGCGGCTGCTACTCCTCCTTTCATGCAAAATATTAAGGTTCCACCTAATGTCAAAGCCACCAAAGCCGGCTAAATAGTGTATAATCGACAACTAAAACTTGAATTGTACTACTTCTTACTGGCTATTACTTCAACTTAGAAGCTTCTTCTGTGTTTTACTATGGTGCTTTTAGTGTCTCCGCTTACCGCAGCACGCGACATAGCTTTGCAGACGATATATGTAACCGTTTCAGAGAGAAGAGCGGCCAATGTGACGATCTGGCTTTAAGTCGATTCGATAACACATGACGAAAACGGACGGATTTCTCAGGTTCTTACTACATATGAACACTTTTCACATTCTCCCGTGCTACGCGGCTGCTAGTCCTCCTTTCAAGCAAAATCTTATGGTCCTACGTCATGTCCAAGCCACCAAAGCCGGAAAAACGTGAATAATCGACAACTAAAACTTGAATTGTACTACTTCTTACTGGCTATTACTTCAACTTAGAAGCTTCTTCTGTGTTCTACTATGGTGCTTTTAGTGTTTCGGCATACCGCAGCACGCGACATAGCTTTGCAGACGATAAATGTAACCGTTTCAGAGAGAAGAGCGGCCAATGTGACGATCTGGCTTTAAGTCGATTCGATAACAATTGACGAAAACGGACGGATTTCTCAGGTTTTTACTACATATGAACACTTTTCACATTCTCACATGCAACGCGGCTGCTACTCCTCCTTTCATGCAACATCTTAAGGTCCTAGGTCATGTGCAAGCCACCAAAGCAGGCTAAAAAGTGAATAATCGACAACTAAAACTTCAATTGTACTACTTTTTACTGGCTATTACTTCAACATAGAAGCTTCTTCTGTGTTCTACTATGGTGGTTTTAGTGTTTCCGCATACCGCAGCACGCGACATAGCTTTGCAGACGATAAATGTAACCGTTTCAGAGAGAAGAGCGGCCAATGTGACGATCTGGCTTTAAGTCGATTCGATAACAAATGACGAAAACGGACGGATTTCTCAGGTTTTTACTACATATGAACACTTTTCACATTCTCCCTTGCAACGCGGCTGCAAGTCCTCCTTTCACGCAAAATCTTAAGGTCCTAGGTGATGTCCAAGCCACCAAAGCCGGCTAAAAAGTGAATAATCGACAACTAAAACTTGAATTGTACTACTTCTTACTGGCTATTGCTTCAACGTAGAAGCTTCTTCTGTGTTCTACTATGGTGCTTTTAGTGTCTCCGCATACCGCAGCACGCGACATAGCTTTGCAGACGATAAATGTAACCGTCTCAGAGAGAAAAGCGGCCAATGTGACGATCTGGCTTTAAGTCGATTCGATAACAAATGACGAAAACGGACTGATTTCTCAGGTTTTTACTACATATGAACACTTTTCACATTCTCCCATGCAACGCGGCTGCTAGTCCTCCTTTCATGCAACATCTTAAAGTCCTAGGTCACGTCCAATCCACCAAAGCCGGCTAAAAAGTGAATAATCGACAACTAAAACTTGAATTGTACTACTTCTTACTGGCTATTACTTCAACATAGAAGCTTCTTCTGTGTTCTACTATGGTGCTTTTAGTGTTTCGGTATACTGCAGCACGCGACATAGCTTTGCAGACGATAAATGTAACCGTTTCAGAGAGAAGAACGGCCAATGTGACGATCTGGCTTTAAGTCGATTCGATAACAAATGACGAAAACGGACGGATTTATCAGGTTTTTATTACATATGAACAATTTTCACATTCTCCCGTGCAACGCGGCTGCTAGTCCTCCTTTCATGCAAAATCTTAAGGTCCTAGGTCATGTCCAAGCCACCAAAGCCGGCTAAAAAGTGAATAATCGACAACTAAAACTTCAATTGTACTACTTCTTACTGGCTATTACTTCAACATAGAAGCTTCTTCTGTGTTCTACTATGGTGCTTTTAGTGTTTCCGCATACCGCAGCACGCGACATAGCTTTGCAGACGATAAATGTAACCGTTTCAGAGAGAAAAGCGGCCAATGTGACGATCTGGCTTTAAGTCGATTCGATAACAAATGACGAAAACGGACGGATTTCTCAGGTTTTTACTACATATGAACACTTTTCATATTCTGCCTTGCAACGCGGCTGCAAGTCCTCCTTTCACGCAAAATCTTAAGGTCCTAGGTGATGTCCAAGCCACCAAAGCCGGCTAAAAAGTGAATAATCGACAACTAAAACTTGAATTGTACTACTTCTTACTGTCTATTACTTCAACATAGAAGCTTCTTCTGTGTTCTACTATGGTGATTTTAGTGTTTCCGCATACCGCAGCACGCGACATAGCTTTGCAGACGATAAATAAAACCGTTTCAGAGAGAAGAGCGGCCAATGTGACGATCTGGCTTTAAGTCGATTTGATAACAAATGACGAAAACGGACGGATTTCTCAGGTTTTTACTGCATATGAACACTTTTCACATTCTCCCGTGCAACGCGGCAGCTAGTCCTCCTTTCATGCAAAATCTTAAGGTCCTAGGTCATGCCCAAGCCACCAAAGCCGGCTAAAAAGTGAATAATCGACAACTAAAACTTGAATTGTACTACTTCTTACTGGCTATTGCTTCAACTTAGAAGCTTCTTCTGTGTTCTACTATGGTGCTTTTAGTGTCTCCGCATACCGCAGCACGCGACGTAGCTTTGCATACGATAAATGTAACCGTCTCAGAGAGAAAAGCGGCCAATGTGACGATCTGACTTTATGTCGATTCGATAACAAGTGACGAAAGCGGACGGATTTCTCAGGTTTTTACTACATATGAACATTTTTCACATTCTCGCGGGCAACGCGGCTGCTACTCCTCCGTTCATGCAAAATCTTAAGGTCCTAGGTCATGTCCAAGCCACCAAAGACGGCTAAAAAGTGAATAATCGATAACTAAAACTTGAATTGTACTACTTCTTACTGGCTATTACTTCAACTTAGAAGCTTCTTCTGTGCTCTACTATGGTGCTTTTAGTGTCTCCGCATACCGCAGAACGCGACATAGCTTTGCAGACGATAAATGTAACCGTCTCAGTGAGAAAAGCGGCCAATGTGACGATCTGGCTTTAAGTCGATTCGATAACAAATGACGAAAACGGACTGATTTCTCAGGTTTTTACTACATATGAACACTTTTCACATTCTCCCATGCAACGCGGCTGCTAGTCCTCCTTTCATGCAACATCTTAAAGTCCTAGGTCATGTCCAATCCACCAAAGCCGGCTAAAAAGTGAATAATCGACAACTAAAACTTGAATTGTACTACTTGTTACTGGCTATTACGTCAACATAGAAGCTTCTTCTGTGTTCTACTATGGTGCTTTTAGTGTTTCCGCATACCGCAGCACGCGACATAGCTTTGCAGACGATAAATGTAACCGTTTCAGAGAGAAGAGCGGCCAATGTGACGATCTGGCTTTAAGTCGATTCGATAACAAATGACGAAAACGGACGGATTTCTCAGGTTTTTACTACATATGAACACTTTTCACATTCTCCCTTGCAACGCGGGTGCAAGTCCTCCTTTCATGCAAAATCTTAAGGTCCTAGGTGATGTCCAAGCCACCAAAGCCGGCTAAAAAGTGAATAATCAATAACTAAAACTTCAATTATACTACTTGTTACTGGCTATTACTTCAACATAGAAGCTTCTTCTGTGTTCTACTATGGTGCTTTTAGTGTTTCCGCATACCGCAGCACGCGACATAGCTTTGCAGACGATAAATGTAACCGTTTCAGAGAGAAGAGCGGCCAATGTGACGAACTGGCTTTAAGTCGATTCGATAACAAATGACGAAAACGGACGGATTTCTCAGGTTTTTACTACATATGAACACTTTTCACATTCTCGCGTGCAACGCGGCTGCTACTCCTCCTTTCATGCAAAATATTAAGGTTCCACCTAATGTCAAAGCCACCAAAGCCGGCTAAATAGTGTATAATCGACAACTAAAACTTGAATTGTACTACTTCTTACTGGCTATTACTTCAACTTAGAAGCTTCTTCTGTGTTTTACTATGGTGCTTTTATTGTCTCCGCTTACCGCAGCACGCGACATAGCTTTGCAGACGATATATGTAACCGTTTCAGAGAGAAGAGCGGCCAATGTGACGATCTGGCTTTAAGTCGATTCGATAACAAATGACGAAAACGGACGGATTTCTCAGGTTCTTACTACATATAAACACTTTTCACATTCTCCCGTGCTACGCGGCTGCTAGTCCTCCTTTCAAGCAAAATCTTATGGTCCTACGTCATGTCCAAGCCACCAAAGCCGGAAAAACGTGAATAATCGACAACTAAAACTTGTACTACTTCTTACTGGCTATTACTTCAACTTAGAAGCTTCTTCTGTGTTCTACTATGGTGCTTTTAGTGTTTCGGCATACCGCAGCACGCGACATAGCTTTGCAGACGATAAGTGTAACCGTTTCAGAGAGAAGAGCGGCCAATGTGACGATCTGGCTTTAAGTCGATTCGATAACAAATGACGAAAACGGACGGATTTCTCAGGTTTTTACTACATATGAACACTTTTCACACTCTCTCGTGCAACGCGGCTGCTAGTCTTCCTTTCATGCAAAATCTTAAGGTTCCACCTCATGTCCAAGCCATCAAAGCCGGCTAAAAGGTGAATAATCGACAACTAAAACTTGAATTGTACTACTTCTTACTGGCTATTACTTCAACTTAGAAGCTTCTTCTGTGTTTTACTATGGTGCTTTTAGTGTCTCCGCATACCTCAGCACGCGACATAGCTTTGCAGACGATAATTGTAACCGTCTCAGAAAGAAAAGCGGCCAATGTGACGATCTGGCTTTAAGTCGATTCGATAACAAATGACGAAAACGGACGAATTTCTCAGGTTTTTACTACATATGAACACTTTTCACATTCTCCCATGCAACGCGGCTGCTAGTCCTCCTTTCATGCAAAATCTTAAGGTCCTAGGTCATGTCCAAGCCACCAAAGCAGGCTAAAAAGTGAATAATCGACAACTAAAACTTCAATTGTACTACTTCTTACTGGCTATTACTTCAACATAGAAGCTTCTTCTGTGTTCTACTATTGTGCTTTTAGTGTTTCCGCATACCGCAGCACGCGACATAGCTTTGCAGACGATAAATGTAACCGTTTCAGAGAGAAGAGCGGCCAATGTGACGATCTGGCTTTAAGTCGATTCGATAACAATTGACGAAAACGGACGGATTTCTCAGGTTTTTACTACATATGAACACTTTTCACATTCTCCCATGCAACGCGGCTGCTACTCCTCCTTTCATGCAACATCTTAAGGTCCTAGGTCATGTCCAAGCCACCAAAGCAGGCTAAAAAGTGAATAATCGACAACTAAAACTTAAATTGTACTACTTTTTACTGGCTATTACTTCAACATAGAAGCTTCTTCTGTGTTCTACTATGGTGGTTTTAGTGTTTCCGCATACCGCAGCACGCGACATAGCTTTGCAGACGATAAATGTAACCGTTTCAGAGAGAAGAGCGGCCAATGTGACGATCTGGCTTTAAGTCGATTCGATAACAAATGACGAAAACGGACGGATTTCTCAGGTTTTTACTACATATGAACACTTTTCACATTCTCCCTTGCAACGCGGCTGCAAGTCCTCCTTTCACGCAAAATCTTAAGGTCCTAGGTGATGTCCAAGGGACCAAAGCCGGCTAAAAAGTGAATAATCGACAACTAAAACTTGAATTGTACTACTTCTTACTGGCTATTGCTTCAACGTAGAAGCTTCTTCTGTGTTCTACTATGGTGCTTTTAGTGTCTCCGCATACCGCAGCACGCGACATAGCTTTGCATGCGATAAATGTAACCGTCTCAGAGAGAAAAGCGGCCAATGTGACGATCTGGCTTTAAGTCGATTCGATAACAAATGACGAAAACGGACTGATTTCTCAGGTTTTTACTACATATGAACACTTTTCACATTCTCCCATGCAACGCGGCTGCTAGTCCTCCTTTCATGCAACATCTTAAAGTCCTAGGTCACGTCCAATCCACCAAAGCCGGCTAAAAAGTGAATAATCGACAACTAAAACTTGAATTGTACTACTTCTTACTGGCTATTACTTCAACATAGAAGCTTCTTCTGTGTTCTACTATGGTGCTTTTAGTGTTTCGGTATACTGCAGCACGCGACATAGCTTTGCAGACGATAAATGTAACCGTTTCAGAGAGAAGAACGGCCAATGTGACGATCTGGCTTTAAGTCGATTCGATAACAAATGACGAAAACGGACGGATTTATCAGGTTTTTATTACATATGAACAATTTTCACATTCTCCCGTGCAACGCGGCTGCTAGTCCTCCTTTCATGCAAAATCTTAAGGTCCTAGGTCATGTCCAAGCCACCAAAGCAGGCTAAAAAGTGAATAATCGACAACTAAAACTTCAATTGTACTACTTCTTACTGGCTATTACTTCAACATAGAAGCTTCTTCTGTGTTCTACTATGGTGCTTTTAGTGTTTCCGCATACCGCAGCACGCGACATAGCTTTGCAGACGATAAATGTAACCGTTTCAGAGAGAAAAGCGGCCAATGTGACGATCTGGCTTTAAGTCGATTCGATAACAAATGACGAAAACGGACGGATTTCTCACGTTTTTACTACATATGAACACTTTTCATATTCTGCCTTGCAACGCGGCTGCAAGTCCTCCTTTCACGCAAAATCGTAAGGTCCTAGGTGATGTCCAAGCCACCAAAGCCGGCTAAAAAGTGAATAATCGACAACTAAAACTTGAATTGTACTACTTCTTACTGTCTATTACTTCAACATAGAAGCTTCTTCTGTGTTCTACTATAGTGATTTTAGTGTTTCCGCATACCGCAGCACGCGACATAGCTTTGCAGACGATAAATGTAACCGTGTCAGAGAGAAGAGCGGCCAATGTGACGATCTGGCTTTAAGTCGATTCGATAACAAATGACGAAAACGGACGGATTTCTCAGGTTTTTACTACATATGAACACTTTTCACATTCTCGCGTGCAACGCGGCTGCTACTCCTCCTTTCATGCAAAATATTAAGGTTCCACCTAATGTCAAAGCCACCAAAGCCGGCTAAATAGTGTATAATCGACAACTAAAACTTGAATTGTACTACTTCTTACTGGCTATTACTTCAACTTAGAAGCTTCTTCTGTGTTTTACTATGGTGCTTTTAGTGTCTCCGCTTACCGCAGCACGCGACATAGCTTTGCAGACGATATATGTAACCGTTTCAGAGAGAAGAGCGGCCAATGTGACGATCTGGCTTTAAGTCGATTCGATAACAAATGACGAAAACGGACGGATTTCTCAGGTTCTTACTACATATGAACACTTTTCACATTCTCCCGTGCTACGCGGCTGCTAGTCCTCCTTTCAAGCAAAATCTTATGGTCCTACGTCATGTCCAAGCCACCAAAGCCGGAAAAACGTGAATAATCGACAACTAAAACTTCAATTGTACTACTTCTTACTGGCTATTACTTCAACTTAGAAGCTTCTTCTGTGTTCTACTATGGTGCTTTTAGTGTTTCGGCATACCGCAGCACGCGACATAGCTTTGCAGACGATAAGTGTAACCGTTTCAGAGAGAAGAGCGGCCAATGTGACGATCTGGCTTTAAGTCGATTCGATAACAAATGACGAAAACGGACGGATTTCTCAGGTTTTTACTACATATGAACACTTTTCACACTCTCTCGTGCAACGCGGCTGCTAGTCTTCCTTTCATGCAAAATCTTAAGGTTCCACCTCATGTCCAAGCCATCAAAGCCGGCTAAAAGGTTAATAATCGACAACTAAAACTTGAATTGTACTACTTCTTACTGGCTATTACTTCAACTTAGAAGCTTCTTCTGTGTTTTACTATGGTGCTTTTAGTGTCTCCGCATACCTCAGCACGCGACATAGCTTTGCAGACGGTAATTGTAACCGTCTCAGAAAGAAAAGCGGCCAATGTGACGATCTGTCTTTATGTCGATTCGATAACAAATGACGAAAGCGGACGGATTTCTCAGGTTTTTACTACATATGAACACTTTTCACATTCTCGCGTGCAACGCGGCTGCTACTCCCCCTTTCATGCGAAATATTAAGGTTCCACCAAATGTCAAAGCCACCAAAGCCGGCTAAATAGTGTATAATCGACAACTAAAACTTGAATTGTACTACTTCTTACTGGCTATTACTTCAACTTAGAAGCTTCTTCTGTGTTTTACTATGGTGCTTTTAGTGTCTCCGCTTACCGCAGCACGCGACATAGCTTTGCAGACGATAAATGTAACCGTCTCAGAGAGAAAAGCGGCCAATGTGACGATCGGGCTTTAAGTCGATTCGATAACAAATGACGAAAACGGAGGGATTTCTCAGGTTTTTACTACATATGAACCCTTTTCACATTCTCCGATGCAACGCGGCTGCTAGTCCTCCTTTCATGCAAAATCTTAAGGTCCTAGGTCATGTCCAAGCCACCAAAGCAGGCTAAAAGTGAATAATCGACAACTAAAACTTCAATTGTACTACTTCTTACTGGCTATTACTTCAACATAGATGCTTCTTCTGTGTTCTACTATGGTGCTCTTAGTGTTTCCGCATACCGCAGCACGCGACATAGCTTTGCAGACGATAAATGTAACCGTTTCAGAGAGAAGAGCGGCCAATGTGACGATCTGGCTTTAAGTCGATTCGATAACAAATGACGAAAACGGACGGATTTCTCAGGTTCTTACTACATATGAACACTTTTCACTTTCTCCCATGCAACGCGGCTGCTACTCCTCCTTTCATGCAACATCTTAAGGTCCTAGGTAATGTCCAAGCCACCAAAGCAGGCTAAAAAGTGAATAATCGACAACTAAAACTTCAATTGTACTACTTTTTACTGGCTATTACTTCAACATAGAAGCTTCTTCTGTGTTCTACTATGGTGGTTTTAGTGTTTCCGCATACCGCAGCACGCGACATAGCTTTGCAGACGATAAATGTAACCGTTTCAGTGAGAAGAGCGGCCAATGTGACGATCTGGCTTTATGTCGATTCGACAACAAATGACGAAAACGGACGGATTTCTCAGGTTTTTACTACATATGAACACTTTTCACATTCTCCCTTGCAACGCAGCTGCAAGTCGTCCTTTCACGCAAAATCTTAAGGTCCTAGGTGATGTCCTAGCCACCAAAGCCGGCTAAAAAGTGAATAATCGATAACTAAAACTTGAATTGTACTACTTCTTACTGGCTATTGCTTCAACGTAGAAGCTTCTTCTGTGTTCTACTATGGTGCTTTTAGTGTCTCCGCATACCGCAGCACGCGACATAGCTTTGTATACGATAAATGTAACCGTCTCAGAGAAAAAAGCGGCCAATGTGACGATCTGGCTTTAAGTCGATTCGATAACAAATGACGAAAACGGACTGATTTCTCAGGTTTTTACTACATATGAACACTTTTCACATTCTCCCATGCAACGCGGCTGCTAGTCCTCCTTTCATGCAACATCTTAAAGTCCTAGGTCACGTCCAATCCAGCAAAGCCGGCTAAAAAGTGAATAATCGACAACTAAAACTTGAATTGTACTACTTCTTACTGGCTATTACTTCAACATAGAAGCTTCTTCTGTGTTCTACTATGGTGCTTTTAGTGTTTCGGTATACTGCAGCACGCGACATAGCTTTGCAGACGATAAATGTAACCGTTTCAGAGAGAAGAACGGCCAATGTGACGATCTGGCTTTAAGTCGATTCGATAACAAATGACGAAAACGGACGGATTTATCAGGTTTTTATTACATATGAACAATTTTCACATTCTCCCGTGCAACGCGGCTGCTAGTCCTCCTTTCATGCAAAATCTTAAGGTCCTAGGTCATGTCCAAGCCACCAAAGCAGGCTAAAAAGTGAATAATCGACAACTTAAACTTCAATTGTACTACTTCTTACTGGCTATTACTTCAACATAGAAGCTTCTTCTGTGTTCTACTATGGTGCTTTTAGTGTTTCCGCATACCGCAGCACATGACATAGCTTTGCTGACGATAAATGTAACCGTTTCAGAGAGAAAAGCGGCCAATGTGACGATCTGGCTTTAAGTCGATTCGATAACATATGACGAAAACGGACGGATTTCTCAGGTTTTTACTACATATGAACACTTTTCATATTCTGCCTTGCAACGCGGCTGCAAGTCCTCCTTTCACGCAAAATCTTAAGGTCCTAGGTGATGTCCAAGCCACCAAAGCCGGCTAAAAAGTGAATAATCGACAACTAAAACTTGAATTGTACTACTTCTTACTGTCTATTACTTCAACATAGAAGCTTCTTCTGTGTTCTACTATGGTGATTTTAGTGTTTCCGCATACCGCAGCACGCGACATAGCTTTGCAGACGATAAATAAAACCGTTTTAGAGAGAAGAGCGGCCAATGTGACGATCTGGCTTTAAGTCGATTTGATAACAAATGACGAAAACGGACGGATTTCTCAGGTTTTTACTGCATATGAACACTTTTCACATTCTCCCGTGCAACGCGGCTGCTAGTCCTCCTTTCATGCAAAATCTTAAGGTCCTAGGTCATGCCCAAGCCACCAAAGCCGGCTAAAAAGTGAATAAGCGACAACTAAAACTTGAATTGTACTACTTCTTACTGGCTATTGCTTCAACTTAGAAGCTTCTTCTGTGTTCTACTATGGTGCTTTTAGTGTCTCCGCATACCGCAGCACGCGACATAGCTTTGCATACGATAAATGTAGCGTCTCAGAGAGAAAAGCGGCCAATGTGACGATCTGACTTTATGTCGATTCGATAACAAGTGACGAAAGCGGACGGATTTCTCAGGTTTTTACTACATATGAACATTTTTCACATTCTCGCGGGCAACGCGGCTGCTACTCCTCCTTTCATGCAAAATCTTAAGGTCCTAGGTCATATCCAAGCCACCAAAGACGGCTAAAAAGTGAATAATCGATAACTAAAACTTGAATTGTACTACTTCTTACTGGCTATTACTTCAACTTAGAAGCTTCTTCTGTGCTCTACTATGGTGCTTTTAGTATCTCCGCATACCGCAGAACGCGACATAGCTTTGCAGACGATAAATGTAACCGTCTCAGAGAGAAAAGCGGCCAATGTGACGATCTGGCTTTAAGTCGATTCGATAACAAATGACGAAAACGGACTGATTTCTCAGGTTTTTACTACATATGAACACTTTTCACATTCTCCCATGCAACGCGGCTGCTAGTCCTCCTTTCATGCAACATCTTAAAGTCCTAGGTCATGTCCAATCCACCAAAGCCGGCTAAAAAGTGAATAATCGACAACTAAAACTTGAATTGTACTACTTGTTACCTGCTATTACTTCAACATAGAAGCTTCTTCTGTGTTCTACTATGGTGCTTTTAGTGTTTCCGCATACCGCAGCACGCGACATAGCTTTGCAGACGATAAATGTAACCGTTTCAGAGAGAAGAGCGGCCAATGTGACGATCTGGCTTTAAGTCGATTCGATAACAAATGACGAAAACGGGCGGATTTCTCAGGTTTTTACTACATATGAACACTTTTCACATTCTCCCTTGCAACGCGGGTGCAAGTCCTCCTTTCATGCAAAATCTTAAGGTCCTAGGTGATGTCCAAGCCACCAATGCCGGCTAAAAAGTGAATAATCAATAACTAAAACTTCAATTATACTACTTCTTACTGGCTATTACTTCAACATAGAAGCTTCTTCTGTGTTCTACTATGGTGCTTTTAGTGTTTCCGCATACCGCAGCACGCGACATAGCTTTGCAGACGATAAATGTAACCGTTTCAGAGAGAAGAGCGGCCAATGTGACGAACTGGCTTTAAGTCGTTTCGATAACAAATGACGAAAACGGACGGATTTCTCAGGTTTTTACTACATATGAACACTTTTCACTTTCTCCCATGCAACGCGGCTGCTAGTCCTCCTTTCATGCAAAATCTTAAGGTCCTAGGTCATGTCCAAGCCACCAAAGCAGGCTAAAAAGTGAGTAATCGACAACTAAAACTTCAATTGTACTGCTTCTTACTGGCTATTACTTCAACATAGAAGCTTATTCTGTGTTCTACTCTGGTGCTTTTAGTGTTTCCGCATACCGCAGCACGCGACATAGCTTTGCAGACGATAAATGTAACCGTGTCAGAGAGAAGAGCGGCCAATGTGACGATCTGGCTTTAAGTCGATTCGATAACAAATGACGAAAACGGACGGATTTCTCAGGTTTTTACTACATATGAACACTTTTCACATTCTCGCGGGCAACGCGGCTGCTACTCCTCCTTTCATGCAAAATCTTAAGGTCCCAGGTCATGTCCAAGCCACCAAAGCCGGCTAAAAAGTGAATAATCGACAACTAAAACTTGAATTGTACTACTTCTTACTGTCTATTACTTCAACATAGAAGCTTCTTCTGTGTTCTACTATGGTGATTTTAGTGTTTCCGCCTACCGCAGCACGCGACATAGCTTTGCAGCCGATAAATGTAACCGTTTCAGAGAGAAGAGCGGCCAATGTGACGATCTGGCTTTAAGTCGATTTGATAACAAATGACGAAAACGGACGGATTTCTCAGGTTTTTACTGCATATGAACACTTTTCACATTCTCCCGTGCAACGCGGCTGCTAGTCCTCCTTTCATGCAAAATCTTAAGGTCCTAGGTCATGCCCAAGCCACCAAAGCCGGCTAAAAAGTGAATAATCGATAACTAAAACTTGAATTGTACTACTTCTTACTGGCTATTGCTTCAACTTAGAAGCTTCTTCTGTGTTCTACTATGGTGCTTTTAGTGTCTCCGCATACCGCAGCACGCGACATAGCTTTGCATACGATAAATGTAACCGTCTCAGAGAGAAAAGCGGCCAATGTGACGATCTGGCTTTAAGTCGATTCGATAACAAATGACGAAAACGGACTGATTTCTCAGGTTTTTACTACATATGAACACTTTTCACATTCTCCCATGCAACGCGGCTGCTAGTCCTCCTTTCATGCAACATCTTAAAGTCCTAGATCATGTCCAATCCACCAAAGCCGGCTAAAAAGTGAATAATCGACAACTAAAACTTGAATTGTACTACTTGTTACTGGCTATTACTTCAACATAGAAGCTTCTTCTGTGTTCTACTATGGTGCTTTTAGTGTTTCCGCATACCGCAGCACGCGACATAGCTTTGCAGACGATAAATGTAACCGTTTCAGAGAGAAGAGCGGCCAATGTGACGATCTGGCTTTAAGTCGATTCGATAACAAATGACGAAAACGGACGGATTTCTCAGGTTTTTACTACATATGAACACTTTTCACATTCTCCCTTGCAACGCGGGTGCAAGTCCTCCTTTCATGCAAAATCTTAAGGTCCTAGGTGATGTCCAAGCCACCAAAGCCGGCTAAAAAGTGAATAATCGATAACTAAAACTTGAATTGTACTACTTCTTACTGGCTATTGCTTCAACTTAGAAGCTTCTTCTGTGTTCTACTATGGTGCTTTTAGTGTCTCCGCATACCGCAGCACGTGACATAGCTTTGCAGACGATAAATGTAACCGTTTCAGAGAGAAGAACGGCCAATGTGACGATCTGGCTTTAAGTCGATTCGATAACAAATGACGAAAACGGACGGATTTATCAGGTTTTTACTACATATGAACACTTTTCACATTCTCCCGTGAAACGCGGCTGCTAGTACTCCTTTCATGCAAAATCTTAAGGTCCTAGGTCATGTCCAAGCCACCAAAGCAGGCTAAAAAGTGAATAATCGACTACTAAAACATCAATTATACTACTTCTTACTGGCTATTACTTCAACATAGAAGCTTCTTCTGTGTTCTACTATAGTGCTTTTAGTGTTTCCGCATACCGCAGCACGCGACATAGCTTTGCAGACGATAAATGTAACCATTTCAGAGAGAAGAGCGGCCAATGTGACGAACTGGCTTTAAGTCGATTCGATAACAAATGACGAAAACGGACGGATTTCTCAGGTTTTTACTACATATGAACACTATTCACTTTCTCCCATGCAACGCGGCTGCTAGTCCTCCTTTCATACAAAATCTTAAGGTCCTAGGTCATGTCCAAGCCACCAAAGCAGGCTAAAAAGTGAATAATCGACAACTGAAACTTCAATTGTACTGCTTCTTACTGGCTATTACTTCAACATAGAAGCTTCTTCTGTGTTCTACTATGGTGCTTTTAGTGTTTCCGCATACCGCAGCACGCGACATAGCTTTGCAGACGATAAATGTAACCGTTTCAGAGAGAAGAGCGGCCAATGTGACGATCTGGCTTTAAGTCGATTCGATAACAAATGACGAAGACGGACGGATTTCTCAGGATTTTACTACATATGAACACTTTTCACATTCTCGCGGGCAACGCGGCTGCTACTCCTCCTTTCATGCAAAATCTTAAGGTCCTAGGTCATGTCCAAGCCACCAAAGCCGGCTAAAAAGTGAATAATCGACAACTAAAACTTGAATTGTACTACGTCTTACTGGCTATTGCTTCAACTTAGAAGCTTCTTCTGTGTTCTACTATGGTGCTTTTAGTGTCTCCGCATACCGCAGCACGCGACATAGCTTTGCATACGATAAATGTAACCGTCTCAGAGAGAAAAGCGGCCAATGTGACGATCTGGCTTTAAGTCGATTCGATAACAAATGACGAAAACGGACGGATTTCTCAGGTTTTTACTACATATGAACACTTTTCACATTCTCCCTTGCAACGCGGGTGCAAGTCCTCCTTTCATGCAAAATCTTAAGGTCCTAGGTGATGTCCAAGCCACCAAAGCCGGCTAAAAAGTGAATAATCGATAACTAAAACTTGAATTGTACTACTTCTTACTGGCTATTGCTTCAACTTAGAAGCTTCTTCTGTGTTCTACTATGGTGCTTTTAGTGTCTCCGCATACCGCAGCACGTGACATAGCTTTGCAGACGATAAATGTAACCGTTTCAGAGAGAAGAACGGCCAATGTGACGATCTGGCTTTAAGTCGATTCGATAACAAATGACGAAAACGGACGGATTTATCAGGTTTTTACTACATATGAACACTTTTCACATTCTCCGGTGAAACGCGGCTGCTAGTACTCCTTTCATGCAAAATCTTAAGGTCCTAGGTCATGTCCAAGCCACCAAAGCAGGCTAAAAAGTGAATAATCGACTACTAAAACTTCAATTATACTACTTCTTACTGGCTATTACTTCAACATAGAAGCTTCTTCTGTGTTCTACTATGGTGCTTTTAGTGTTTCCGCATACCGCAGCACGCGACATAGCTTTGCAGACGCTAAATGTAACCATTTCAGAGAGAAGAGCGGCCAATGTGACGAACTGGCTTTAAGTCGATTCGATAACAAATGACGAAAACGGACGGATTTCTCAGGTTTTTACTACATATGAACACTATTCACTTTCTCCCATGCAACGCGGCTGCTAGTCCTCCTTTCATACAAAATCTTAAGGTCCTAGGTCATGTCCAAGCCACCAAAGCAGGCTAAAAAGTGAATAATCGACAACTGAAACTTCAATTGTACTGCTTCTTACTGGCTATTACTTCAACATAGAAGCTTCTTCTGTGTTCTACTATGGTGCTTTTAGTGTTTCCGCATACCGCAGCACGCGACATAGCTTTGCAGACGATAAATGTAACCGTTTCAGAGAGAAGAGCGGCCAATGTGACGATCTGGCTTTAAGTCGATTCGATAACAAATGACGAAAACGGGCGGATTTCTCAGGTTTTTACTACATATGAACACTTTTCACATTCTCCCTTGCAACGCGGGTGCAAGTCCTCTTTTCATGCAAAATCTTAAGGTCCTAGGTGATGTCCAAGCCACCAATGCCGGCTAAAAAGTGAATAATCAATAACTAAAACTTCAATTATACTACTTCTTACTGGCTATTACTTCAACATAGAAGCTTCTTCTGTGTTCTACTATGGTGCTTTTAGTGTTTCCGCATACCGCAGCACGCGACATAGCTTTGCAGACGATAAATGTAACCGTTTCAGAGAGAAGAGCGGCCAATGTGACGAACTGGCTTGAAGTCGATTCGATAACAAATGACGAAAACGGACGGATTTCTCAGGTTTTTACTACATATGAACACTTTTCACTTTCTCCCATGCAACGCGGCTGCTAGTCCTCCTTTCATGCAAAATCTTAAGGTCCTAGGTCATGTCCAAGCCACCAAAGCAGGCTAAAAAGTGAATAATCGACAACTAAAACTTCAATTGTACTGCTTCTTACTGGCTATTACTTCAACATAGAAGCTTATTCTGTGTTCTACTCTGGTGCTTTTAGTGTTTCCGCATACCGCAGCACGCGACATAGCTTTGCAGACGATAAATGTAACCGTGTCAGAGAGAAGAGCGGCCAATGTGACGATCTGGCTTTAAGTCGATTCGATAACAAATGACGAAAACGGACGGATTTCTCAGGTTTTTACTACATATGAACACTTTTCACATTCTCGCGGGCAACGCGGCTGCTACTCCTCCTTTCATGCAAAATCTTAAGGTCCCAGGTCATGCCCAAGCCACCAAAGCCGGCTAAAAAGTGAATAATCGACAACTAAAACTTGAATTGTACTACTTCTTACTGTCTATTACTTCAACATAGAAGCTTCTTCTGTGTTCTACTATGGTGATTTTAGTGTTTCCGCCTACCGCAGCACGCGACATAGCTTTGCAGACGATAAATGTAACCGTTTCAGAGAGAAGAGCGGCCAATGTGACGATCTGGCTTTAAGTCGATTTGATAACAAATGACGAAAACGGACGGATTTCTCAGGTTTTTACTGCATATGAACACTTTTCACATTCTCCCGTGCAACGCGGCTGCTAGTCCTCCTTTCATGCAAAATCTTAAGGTCCTAGGTCATGCCCAAGCCACCAAAGCCGGCTAAAAAGTGAATAATCGACAACTAAAACTTGAATTGTACTACTTCTTACTGGCTATTGCTTCAACTTAGAAGCTTCTTCTGTGTTCTACTATGGTGCTTTTAGTGTCTCCGCATACCGCAGCACGCGACATAGCTTTGCATACGATAAATGTAACCGTCTCAGAGAGAAAAGCGGCCAATGTGACGATCTGGCTTTAAGTCGATTCGATAACAAATGACGAAAACGGACTGATTTCTCAGGTTTTTACTACATATGAACACTTTTCACATTCTCCCATGCAACGCGGCTGCTAGTCCTCCTTTCATGCAACATCTTAAAGTCCTAGATCATGTCCAATCCACCAAAGCCGGCTAAAAAGTGAATAATCGACAACTAAAACTTGAATTGTACTACTTGTTACTGGCTATTACTTCAACATAGAAGCTTCTTCTGTGTTCTACTATGGTGCTTTTAGTGTTTCCGCATACCGCAGCACGCGACATAGCTTTGCAGACGATAAATGTAACCGTTTCAGAGAGAAGAGCGGCCAATGTGACGATCTGGCTTTAAGTCGATTCGATAACAAATGACGAAAACGGACGGATTTCTCAGGTTTTTACTACATATGAACACTATTCACTTTCTCCCATGCAACGCGGCTGCTAGTCCTCCTTTCATACAAAATCTTAAGGTCCTAGGTCATGTCCAAGCCACCAAAGCAGGCTAAAAAGTGAATAATCGACAACTGAAACTTCAATTGTACTGCTTCTTACTGGCTATTACTTCAACATAGAAGCTTCTTCTGTGTTCTACTATGGTGCTTTTAGTGTTTCCGCATACCGCAGCACGCGACATAGCTTTGCAGACGATAAATGTAACCGTTTCAGAGAGAAGAGCGGCCAATGTGACGATCTGGCTTTAAGTCGATTCGATAACAAATGACGAAGACGGACGGATTTCTCAGGATTTTACTACATATGAACACTTTTCACATTCTCGCGGGCAACGCGGCTGCTACTCCTCCTTTCATGCAAAATCTTAAGGTCCTAGGTCATGTCCAAGCCACCAAAGCCGGCTAAAAAGTGAATAATCGACAACTAAAACTTGAATTGTACTACGTCTTACTGGCTATTGCTTCAACTTAGAAGCTTCTTCTGTGTTCTACTATGGTGCTTTTAGTGTCTCCGCATACCGCAGCACGCGACATAGCTTTGCATACGATAAATGTAACCGTCTCAGAGAGAAAAGCGGCCAATGTGACGATCTGGCTTTAAGTCGATTCGATAACAAATGACGAAAACGGACGGATTTCTCAGGTTTTTACTACATATGAACACTTTTCACATTCTCCCTTGCAACGCGGGTGCAAGTCCTCCTTTCATGCAAAATCTTAAGGTCCTAGGTGATGTCCAAGCCACCAAAGCCGGCTAAAAAGTGAATAATCGATAACTAAAACTTGAATTGTACTACTTCTTACTGGCTATTGCTTCAACTTAGAAGCTTCTTCTGTGTTCTACTATGGTGCTTTTAGTGTCTCCGCATACCGCAGCACGTGACATAGCTTTGCAGACGATAAATGTAACCGTTTCAGAGAGAAGAACGGCCAATGTGACGATCTGGCTTTAAGTCGATTCGATAACAAATGACGAAAACGGACGGATTTATCAGGTTTTTACTACATATGAACACTTTTCACATTCTCCGGTGAAACGCGGCTGCTAGTACTCCTTTCATGCAAAATCTTAAGGTCCTAGGTCATGTCCAAGCCACCAAAGCAGGCTAAAAAGTGAATAATCGACTACTAAAACTTCAATTATACTACTTCTTACTGGCTATTACTTCAACATAGAAGCTTCTTCTGTGTTCTACTATGGTGCTTTTAGTGTTTCCGCATACCGCAGCACGCGACATAGCTTTGCAGACGATAAATGTAACCGTTTCAGAGAGAAGAGCGGCCAATGTGACGATCTGGCTTTAAGTCGATTCGATAACAAATGACGAAAACGGGCGGATTTCTCAGGTTTTTACTACATATGAACACTTTTCACATTCTCCCTTGCAACGCGGGTGCAAGTCCTCTTTTCATGCAAAATCTTAAGGTCCTAGGTGATGTCCAAGCCACCAATGCCGGCTAAAAAGTGAATAATCAATAACTAAAACTTCAATTATACTACTTCTTACTGGCTATTACTTCAACATAGAAGCTTCTTCTGTGTTCTACTATGGTGCTTTTAGTGTTTCCGCATACCGCAGCACGCGACATAGCTTTGCAGACGATAAATGTAACCGTTTCAGAGAGAAGAGCGGCCAATGTGACGAACTGGCTTGAAGTCGATTCGATAACAAATGACGAAAACGGACGGATTTCTCAGGTTTTTACTACATATGAACACTTTTCACTTTCTCCCATGCAACGCGGCTGCTAGTCCTCCTTTCATGCAAAATCTTAAGGTCCTAGGTCATGTCCAAGCCACCAAAGCAGGCTAAAAAGTGAATAATCGACAACTAAAACTTCAATTGTACTGCTTCTTACTGGCTATTACTTCAACATAGAAGCTTATTCTGTGTTCTACTCTGGTGCTTTTAGTGTTTCCGCATACCGCAGCACGCGACATAGCTTTGCAGACGATAAATGTAACCGTGTCAGAGAGAAGAGCGGCCAATGTGACGATCTGGCTTTAAGTCGATTCGATAACAAATGACGAAAACGGACGGATTTCTCAGGTTTTTACTACATATGAACACTTTTCACATTCTCGCGGGCAACGCGGCTGCTACTCCTCCTTTCATGCAAAATCTTAAGGTCCCAGGTCATGCCCAAGCCACCAAAGCCGGCTAAAAAGTGAATAATCGACAACTAAAACTTGAATTGTACTACTTCTTACTGTCTATTACTTCAACATAGAAGCTTCTTCTGTGTTCTACTATGGTGATTTTAGTGTTTCCGCCTACCGCAGCACGCGACATAGCTTTGCAGACGATAAATGTAACCGTTTCAGAGAGAAGAGCGGCCAATGTGACGATCTGGCTTTAAGTCGATTTGATAACAAATGACGAAAACGGACGGATTTCTCAGGTTTTTACTGCATATGAACACTTTTCACATTCTCCCGTGCAACGCGGCTGCTAGTCCTCCTTTCATGCAAAATCTTAAGGTCCTAGGTCATGCCCAAGCCACCAAAGCCGGCTAAAAAGTGAATAATCGACAACTAAAACTTGAATTGTACTACTTCTTACTGGCTATTGCTTCAACTTAGAAGCTTCTTCTGTGTTCTACTATGGTGCTTTTAGTGTCTCCGCATACCGCAGCACGCGACATAGCTTTGCATACGATAAATGTAACCGTCTCAGAGAGAAAAGCGGCCAATGTGACGATCTGGCTTTAAGTCGATTCGATAACAAATGACGAAAACGGACTGATTTCTCAGGTTTTTACTACATATGAACACTTTTCACATTCTCCCATGCAACGCGGCTGCTAGTCCTCCTTTCATGCAACATCTTAAAGTCCTAGATCATGTCCAATCCACCAAAGCCGGCTAAAAAGTGAATAATCGACAACTAAAACTTGAATTGTACTACTTGTTACTGGCTATTACTTCAACATAGAAGCTTCTTCTGTGTTCTACTATGGTGCTTTTAGTGTTTCCGCATACCGCAGCACGTGACATAGCTTTGCAGACGATAAATGTAACCGTTTCAGAGAGAAGAGCGGCCAATGTGACGATCTGGCTTTAAGTCGATTCGATAACAAATGACGAAAACGGACGGATTTCTCAGGTTTTTACTACATATGAACACTATTCACTTTCTCCCATGCAACGCGGCTGCTAGTCCTCCTTTCATACAAAATCTTAAGGTCCTAGGTCATGTCCAAGCCACCAAAGCAGGCTAAAAAGTGAATAATCGACAACTGAAACTTCAATTGTACTGCTTCTTACTGGCTATTACTTCAACATAGAAGCTTCTTCTGTGTTCTACTGTGGTGCTTTTAGTGTTTCCGCATACCGCAGCACGCGACATAGCTTTGCAGACGATAAATGTAACCGTTTCAGAGAGAAGAGCGGCCAATGTGACGATCTGGCTTTAAGTCGATTCGATAACAAATGACGAAGACGGACGGATTTCTCAGGATTTTACTACATATGAACACTTTTCACATTCTCGCGGGCAACGCGGCTGCTACTCCTCCTTTCATGCAAAATCTTAAGGTCCTAGGTCATGTCCAAGCCACCAAAGCCGGCTAAAAAGTGAATAATCGACAACTAAAACTTGAATTGTACTACTTCTTACTGGCTATTGCTTCAACTTAGAAGCTTCTTCTGTGTTCTACTATGGTGCTTTTAGTGTCTCCGCATACCGCAGCACGCGACATAGCTTTGCATACGATAAATGTAACCGTCTCAGAGAGAAAAGCGGCCAATGTGACGATCTGGCTTTAAGTCGATTCGATAACAAATGACGAAAACGGACGGATTTCTCAGGTTTTTACTACATATGAACACTTTTCACATTCTCCCTTGCAACGCGGGTGCAAGTCCTCCTTTCATGCAAAATCGTAAGGTCCTAGGTGATGTCCAAGCCACCAAAGCCGGCTAAAAAGTGAATAATCGATAACTAAAACTTGAATTGTACTACTTCTTACTGGCTATTGCTTCAACTTAGAAGCTTCTTCTGTGTTCTACTATGGTGCTTTTAGTGTCTCCGCATACCGCAGCACGTGACATAGCTTTGCAGACGATAAATGTAACCGTTTCAGAGAGAAGAACGGCCAATGTGACGATCTGGCTTTAAGTCGATTCGATAACAAATGACGAAAACGGACGGATTTATCAGGTTTTTACTACATATGAACAATTTTCACATTCTCCCGTGAATCGCGGCTGCTAGTACTCCTTTCATGCAAAATCTTAAGGTCCTAGGTCATGTCCAAGCCACCAAAGCAGGCTAAAAAGTGAATAATCGACTACTAAAACTTCAATTATACTACTTCTTACTGGCTATTACTTCAACATAGAAGCTTCTTCTGTGTTCTACTATGGTGCTTTTAGTGTTTCCGCATACCGCAGCACGCGACATAGCTTTGCAGACGATAAATGTAACCATTTCAGAGAGAAGAGCGGCCAATGTGACGAACTGGCTTTAAGTCGATTCGATAACAAATGACGAAAACGGACGGATTTCTCAGGTTTTTACTACATATGAACACTATTCACTTTCTCCCATGCAACGCGGCTGCTAGTCCTCCTTTCATACAAAATCTTAAGGTCCTAGGTCATGTCCAAGCCACCAAAGCAGGCTAAAAAGTGAATAATCGACAACTGAAACTTCAATTGTACTGCTTCTTACTGGCTATTACTTCAACATAGAAGCTTCTTCTGTGTTCTACTATGGTGCTTTTAGTGTTTCCGCATACCGCAGCACGCGACATAGCTTTGCAGACGATAAATGTAACCGTTTCAGAGAGAAGAGCGGCCAATGTGACGATCTGGCTTTAAGTCGATTCGATAACAAATGACGAAGACGGACGGATTTCTCAGGATTTTACTACATATGAACACTTTTCACATTCTCGCGGGCAACGCGGCTGCTACTCCTCCTTTCATGCAAAATCTTAAGGTCCTAGGTCATGTCCAAGCCACCAAAGCCGGCTAAAAAGTGAATAATCGACAACTAAAACTTGAATTGTACTACTTCTTACTGGCTATTACTTCAAATTAGAAGCTTCTTCTGTGTTCTACTATGGTGCTTTTAGTGTTTCGGTATACTGCAGCACGCGACATAGCTTTGCAGACGATAAATGTAACCGTTTCAGAGAGAAGAGCGGCCAATGTGACGATCTAGCTTTAAGTCGATTCGATAACAAATGACGAAAACGTACGGATTTCTCAGGTTTTTACTGCATATGAACACTTTCCACATTCTCCCGTGCAACGCGGCTGCTAGTCCTCCTTTCATGCAAAATCTTAAGGTCCTAGGTCATGCCCAAGCCACCAAAGACGGCTAAAAAATGAATAATCGATAACTAAAACTTGAATTGTACTACTTCTTACTGGCTATTACTTCAACTTAGAAGCTTCTTCTGTGCTCTACTATGGTGCTTTTAGTGTCTCCGCATACCGCAGCACACGACATAGCTTTGCAGACGATAAATGTAACCGTCTCAGAGAGAAAAGCGGCCAATGTGACGATCTGGCTTTAAGTCGATTCGATAACAAATGACGAAAACGGACTGATTTCTCACGTTTTTACTACATATGAACACTTTTCACATTCTCCCATGCAACGCGGCTGCTAGTCCTCCTTTCATGCAACATCTTAAAGTCCTAGGTCATGTCCAATCCACCAAAGCCGGCTAAAAAGTGAATAATCGACAACTAAAACTTGAATTGTACTACTTCTTACTGGCTATTACTTCAACATAGAAGCTTATTCTGTGTTCTACTATGGTTTATTTAGTGTTTCCGCATACCGCAGCACGCGACATAGCTTTGCAGACGATAAATGTAACCGTTTCAGAGAGAAGAACGGCCAATGTGACGATCTGGCTTTAAGTCGATTCGATAACAAATGACGAAAACGGACGGATCTATCAGGTTTTTACTACATATGAACACTTTTCACATTCTCCCGTGCAACGCGGCTGCTAGTCCTCCTTTCATGCAAAATCTTAAGGTCCTAGGTCATGTCCAGGCCACCAAAGCAGGCCAAAAAGTGAATAATCGACAACTAAAACTTCAATTGTACTACTTCTTACTGGCTATTACTTCAACATAGAAGCTTCTTTTGTGTTCTACTATGGTGCTTTTAGTGTTTCCGCATACCGCAGCACGCGACATAGCTTTGCAGACTATAAATGTAACCGTTTCAGAGAGAAGAGCGGCCAATGTGACGAACTGGCTTTAAGTCGATTCGATAACAAATGACGAAAACGGACGGATTTCTCAGGTTTTTACTACATATGAACACTTTTCACTTTCTCCCATGCAACGCGGCTGCTAGTCCTCCTTTCATGCAAAATCGTAAGGTCCTAGGTCATGTCCAAGCCACCAAAGCAGGCTAAAAAGATAATAATCGACAACTAAAACTTCAATTGTACTACTTCTTACTGGCTATTACTTCAACATAGAAGCTTCTTCTGTGTTCTACTATGGTGCTTTTAGTGTTTCCGCATACCGCAGCACGCGACATAGCTTTGCAGATGATAAATGTAACCGTTTCAGAGAGAAGAGCGGCCAATGTGACGATCTGGCTTTAAGTCGATTCGATAACAAATGACGAAAACGGACGGATTTCTCAGGTTTTTACTACATATGAACACTTTTCACATTCTCCCTTGCAACGCGGCTGCAAGTCCTCCTTTCACGCAAAATCTTAAGGTCCTAGGTGATGTCCAAGCCACCAAAGCCGGCTAAAAAGTGAATAATCGACAACTAAAACTTGAATGGTACTACTCCTTACTGGCTATTGCTTCAACTTGGAAGCTTCTTCTGTGCTCTACTATGGTGCTATTAGTGTCTCCGCATACCGCAGCACGCGACATAGCTTTGCAGACGATAAATGTAACCGTCTCAGAGAGAAGAACGGCCAATGTGACGACCTGGCTTTAAGTCGATTCGATAGCAAATGACGAAAACCCACGGATTTCTCAGGTTTTTACTACATATGAACACTTTTCACATTCTCCCTTGCAACGCGGGTGCAAGTCCTCCTTTCATGCAAAATCTTAAGGTCCTAGGTGATGTCCAAGCCACCAAAGCCGGCTAAAAAGTGAATAATCGATAACTAAAACTTGAATTGTACTACTTCTTACTGGCTATTGCTTCAACTTAGAAGCTTCTTCTGTGTTCTACTATGGTACTTTTAGTATCTCCGCATACCGCAGCACGTGACATAGCTTTGCAGACGATAAATGTAACCGTCTCAGAGAGAAAAGCGGCCAATGTGACGATCTGTCTTTAAATCGATTAGATAACAAATGACGAAAGCGGACGGATTTCTCAGGTTTTTACTACATAGGAACACTTTTCACATTCTCGCGGGCAACGCGGCTGCTACTCCTCCTTTCATGCAAAATCTTAAGGTCCTAGGTCATGTCCAAGCCACCAAAGCCGGCTAAAAAGTGATTAATCGACAACTAAAACTTGAATTGTACTACTTCTTACCGGCTATTACTTCAAATTAGAAGCTTCTTCTGTGTTCTACTATGGTGCTTTTAGTGTTTCGGTATACTGCAGCACGCGACATAGCTTTGCAGACGATAAATGTAACCGTTTCAGAGAGAAGAACGGCCAATGTGACGATCTGGCTTTAAGTCGATTCGATAACAAATGACGAAAACGGACGGATCTATCAGGTTTTTACTACATATGAACACTTTTCACATTCTCCCGTGCAACGCGGCTGCTAGTCCTCCTTTCATGCAAAATCTTAAGGTCCTAGGTCATGTCCAAGCCACCAAAGCAGGCCAAAAAGTGAATAATCGACAACTAAAACTTCAATTGTACTACTTCTTACTGGCTATTACTTCAACATAGAAGCTTCTTCTGTGTTCTACTATGGTGCTTTTAGTGTTTCCGCATACCGCAGCACGCGACATAGCTTTGCAGACTATAAATGTAACCGTTTCAGAGAGAAGAGCGGCCAATGTGACGAACTGGCTTTAAGTCGATTCGATAACAAATGACGAAAACGGACGGATTTCTCAGGTTTTTACTACATATGAACACTTTTCACTTTCTCCCATGCAACGCGGCTCCTAGTCCTCCTTTCATGCAAAATCTTAAGGTCCTAGGTCATGTCCAAGCCACCAAAGCAGGCTAAAAAGTGAATAATCGACAACTAAAACTTCAATTGTACTACTTCTTACTGGCTATTACTTCAACATAGAAGCTTCTTCTGTGTTCTACTATGGTGCTTTTAGTGTTTCCGCATACCGCAGCACGCGACATAGCTTTGCAGACGATAAATGTAACCGTTTCAGAGAGAAGAGCGGCCAATGTGACGATCTGGCTTTAAGTCGATTCGATAGCAAATGACGAAAACGGACGGATTTCTCAGGTTTTTACTACATATGAACACTTTACACATTCTCCCTTGCAACGCGGCTGCAAGTCCTCCTATCACGCAAAATCTTAAGGACCTAGGTGATGTCCAAGCCACCAAAGCCGGCTAAAAAGTGAATAATCGACAACTAAAACTTGAATTGTACTACTTCTTACTGGCTATTACTTGAAATTAGAAACTTCTTCTGTGTTCTACTATGGTGCTTTTAGTGTTTCGGTATACTGCAGCACGCGACATAGCTTTGCAGACGATAAATGTAACCGTTTCAGAGAGAAGAGCGGCCAATGTGACGATCTAGCTTTAAGTCGATTCGATAACAAATGACGAAAACGTACGGGTTTCTCAGGTTTTTACTGCATATGAACACTTTTCACATTCTCCCGTGCAACGCGGCTGCTAGTCCTCCTTTCATGCAAAATCTTAAGGTCCTAGGTCATGCCCAAGCCACCAAAGACGGCTAAAAAATGAATAATCGATAACTAAAACTTGAATTGTACTACTTCTTACTGGCTATTACTTCAACTTAGAAGCTTCTTCTGTGCTCTACTATGGTGCTTTTAGTGTCTCCGCATACCGCAGCACGCGACATAGCTTTGCAGACGATAAATGTAACCGTCTCAGAGAGAAAAGCGGCCAATGTGACGATCTGGCTTTAAGTCGATTCGATAACAAATGACGAAAACGGACTGATTTCTCAGGTTTTTACTACATATGAACACTTTTCACATTCTCCCATGCAACGCGGCTGCTATTCCTCCTTTCATGCAACATCTTAAGGTCTTAGGTCATGTCCAAGCCACCAAAGCCGGCTAAAAAGTGATTAATCGACAACTAAAACTTGAATTGTACTACTTCTTACTGGCTATTACTTCAAATTAGAAGCTTCTTCTGTGTTCTACTATGGTGCTTTTAGTGTTTCGGTATACTGCAGCACGCGACATAGCTTTGCAGACGATAAATGTAACCGTTTCAGAGAGAAGAACGGCCAATGTGACGATCTGGCTTTAAGTCGATTCGATAACAAATGACGAAAACGGACGGATCTATCCGGTTTTTACTACATATGAACACTTTTCACATTCTCCCGTGCCACGCGGCTGCTAGTCCTCCTTTCATGCAAAATCTTAAGGTCCTAGGTCATGTCCAAGCCACCAAAGCAGGCCAAAAAGTGAATAATCGACAACTAAAACTTCAATTGTACTACTTCTTACTGGCTATTACTTCAGCATAGAAGCTTCTTTTGTGTTCTACTATGGTGCTTTTAGTGTTTCCGCATACCGCAGCACGCGACATAGCTTTGCAGACTATAAATGTAACCGTTTCAGAGAGAAGAGCGGCCAATGTGACGAACTGGCTTTAAGTCGATTCGATAACAAATGACGAAAACGGACGGATTTCTCAGGTTTTTACTACATATGAACACTTTTCACTTTCTCCCATGCAACGCGGCTCCTAGTCCTCCTTTCATGCAAAATCTTAAGGTCCTAGGTCATGTCCAAGCCACCAAAGCAGGCTAAAAAGTGAATAATCGACAACTAAAACTTCAATTGTACTACTTCTTACTGGCTATTACTTCAACATAGAAGCTTCTTCTGTGTTCTACTATGGTGCTTTTAGTGTTTCCGCATACCGCAGCACGCGACATAGCTTTGCAGACGATAAATGTAACCGTTTCAGAGAGAAGAGCGGCCAATGTGACGATCTGGCTTTAAGTCGATTCGATAGCAAATGACGAAAACGGACGGATTTCTCAGGTTTTTACTACATATGAACACTTTACACATTCTCCCTTGCAACGCGGCTGCAAGTCCTCCTATCACGCAAAATCTTAAGGACCTAGGTGATGTCCAAGCCACCAAAGCCGGCTAAAAAGTGAATAATCGACAACTAAAACTTGAATTGTACTACTTCTTACTGGCTATTACTTGAAATTAGAAACTTCTTCTGTGTTCTACTATGGTGCTTTTAGTGTTTCGGTATACTGCAGCACGCGACATAGCTTTGCAGACGATAAATGTAACCGTTTCAGAGAGAAGAGCGGCCAATGTGACGATCTAGCTTTAAGTCGATTCGATAACAAATGACGAAAACGTACGGGTTTCTCAGGTTTTTACTGCATATGAACACTTTTCACATTCTCCCGTGCAACGCGGCTGCTAGTCCTCCTTTCATGCAAAATCTTAAGGTCCTAGGTCATGCCCAAGCCACCAAAGACGGCTAAAAAATGAATAATCGATAACTAAAACTTGAATTGTACTACTTCTTACTGGCTATTACTTCAACTTAGAAGCTTCTTCTGTGCTCTACTATGGTGCTTTTAGTGTCTCCGCATACCGCAGCACGCGACATAGCTTTGCAGACGATAAATGTAACCGTCTCAGAGAGAAAAGCGGCCAATGTGACGATCTGGCTTTAAGTCGATTCGATAACAAATGACGAAAACGGACTGATTTCTCAGGTTTTTACTACATATGAACACTTTTCACATTCTCCCATGCAACGCGGCTGCTATTCCTCCTTTCATGCAACATCTTAAGGTCTTAGGTCATGTCCAAGCCACCAAAGCCGGCTAAAAAGTGATTAATCGACAACTAAAACTTGAATTGTACTACTTCTTACTGGCTATTACTTCAAATTAGAAGCTTCTTCTGTGTTCTACTATGGTGCTTTTAGTGTTTCGGTATACTGCAGCACGCGACATAGCTTTGCAGACGATAAATGTAACCGTTTCAGAGAGAAGAACGGCCAATGTGACGATCTGGCTTTAAGTCGATTCGATAACAAATGACGAAAACGGACGGATCTATCCGGTTTTTACTACATATGAACACTTTTCACATTCTCCCGTGCCACGCGGCTGCTAGTCCTCCTTTCATGCAAAATCTTAAGGTCCTAGGTCATGTCCAAGCCACCAAAGCAGGCCAAAAAGTGAATAATCGACAACTAAAACTTCAATTGTACTACTTCTTACTGGCTATTACTTCAGCATAGAAGCTTCTTTTGTGTTCTACTATGGTGCTTTTAGTGTTTCCGCATACCGCAGCACGCGACATAGCTTTGCAGACTATAAATGTAACCGTTTCAGAGAGAAGAGCGGCCAATGTGACGAACTGGCTTTAAGTCGATTCGATAACAAATGACGAAAACGGACGGATTTCTCAGGTTTTTACTACATATGAACACTTTTCACTTTCTCCCATGCAACGCGGCTGCTACTCCTCCTTTCATGCAAAATCGTAAGGTCCTAGGTCATGTCCAAGCCACCAAAGCAGGCTAAAAAGTGAATAATCGACAACAAAAACTTGAATTGTACTACTTCTTACTGGCTATTGCTTCAACTTAGAAGCTTCTTCTGTGCTCTACTATGGTGCTATCAGTGTCTCCGCATACCGCAGCACGCGACATAGCTTTGCAGACAATAAATGTAACCGTCTCAGAGAGAAGAACGGCCAATGTGACGATCTGGCTTTAAGTCGATTCGATAGCAAATGACGAAAACGGACGGATTTCTCAGGTTTTTACTACATATGAACACTTTTCACATTCTCCCTTGCAACGCGGGTGCAAGTCCTCCTTTCATGCAAAATCTTAAGGTCCTAGGTGATGTCCAAGCCACCAAAGCCGGCTAAAAAGTGAATAATCGATAACTAAAACTTGAATTCTACTACTTCTTACTGGCTATTACTTCAACTTAGAAGCTTCTTCTGTGTTCTACTATGGTACTTTTAGTGTCTCCGCATACCGCAGCACGTGACATAGCTTTGCAGACGATAAATGTAACCGTCTCAGAGAGAAAAGCGGCCAATGTGACGATCTGTCTTTAAATCGATTAGATAACAAATGACGAAAGCGGACGGATTTCTCAGGTTTTTACTACATAGGAACACTTTTCACATTCTCGCGGGCAACGCGGCTGCTACTCCTCCTTTCATGCAAAATCTTAAGGTCCTAGGTCATGTCCAAGCCACCAAAGCCGGCTAAAAAGTGAATAATCGACAACTAAAACTTCAATTGTACTACTTCTTACTGGCTATTACTTCAACATAGAAGCTTCTTCTGTGTTCTACTATGGTGCTTTTAGTGTTTCCGCATACCGCAGCACGCGACATAGCTTTGCAGACGATAAATGTAACCGTTTCAGAGAGAAGAGCGGCCAATGTGACGATCTGGCTTTAAGTCGATTCGATAACAAATGACGAAAACGGACGGATTTCTCAGGTTTTTACTACATATGAACACTTTTCACATTCTCCCTTGCAACGCGGCTGCAAGTCCTCCTTTCACGCAAAATCTTAAGGTCCTAGGTGATGTCCAAGCCACCAAAGCCGGCTAAAAAGTGAATAATCGACAACTAAAACTTGAATTGTACTACTTCTTACTGGCTATTGCTTCAACTTAGAAGCTTCTTCTGTGCTCTACTATGGTGCTATCAGTGTCTCCGCATACCGCAGCACGCGACATAGCTTTGCAGACGATAAATGTAACCGTCTCAGAGAGAAGAACGGCCAATGTGACGATCTGGCTTTAAGTCGATTCGATAGCAAATGACGAAAACGGACGGATTTTTAGGTTTTTACTACATATGAACACTTTTCACATTCTCCCTTGCAACGCGGGTGCAAGTCCTCCTTTCATGCAAAATCTTAAGGTCCTAGGTGATGTCCAAGCCACCAAAGCCGGATAAAAAGTGAATAATCGATAACTAAAACTTGAATTCTACTACTTCTTACTGGCTATTACTTCAACTTAGAAGCTTCTTCTGTGTTCTACTATGGTACTTTTAGTGTCTCCGCATACCGCAGCACGTGACATAGCTTTGCAGACGATAAATGTAACCGTCTCAGAGAGAAAAGCGGCCAATGTGACGATCTGTCTTTAAATCGATTAGATAACAAATGACGAAAGCGGACGGATTTCTCAGGTTTTTACTACATAGGAACACTTTTAACATTCTCGCGGGCAACGCGGCTGCTACTCCTCCTTTCATGCAAAATCTTAAGGTCCTAGGTCATGTCCAAGCCACCAAAGCCGGCTAAAAAGTGATTAATCGACAACTAAAACTTGAGTTGTACTACTTCTTACCGGCTATTACTTCAAATTAGAAGCTTCTTCTGTGTTCTACTATGGTGCTTTTAGTGTTTCGGTAAACTGCAGCACGCGACATAGCTTTGCAGACGATAAATGTAACCGTTTCAGAGAGAAGAACGGCCAATGTGACGATCTGGCTTTAAGTCGATTCGATAACAAATGACGAAAACGGACGGATCTATCAGCTTTTTAATACATATGAACACTTTTCACATTCTCCCGTGCAACGCGGCTGCTAGTCCTCCTTTCATGCAAAATCTTAAGGTCCTAGGTCATGTCCAAGCCACCAAAGCAGGGCAAAAAGTGAATAATCGATAACTAAAACTTCAATTGTACTACTTCTTACTGGCTATTACTTCAACATAGAAGCTTCTTCTGTGTTCTACTATGGTGCTTTTAGTGTTTCCGCATACCGCAGCACGCGACATAGCTTTGCAGACTATAAATGTAACCGTTTCAGAGAGAAGAGCGGCCAATGTGACGATCTGGCTTTAAGTCGATTCGATAACAAATGACGAAAACGGACGGATTTCTCAGGTTTTTACTACATATGAACACTTTTCACTTTCTCCCATGCAACGCGGCTGCTAGTCCTCCTTTCATGCAAAATCTTAAGGTCCTAGGTCATGTCCAAGCCACCAAAGCAGGCTAAAAAGTGAATAATCGACAACTAAAACTTCAATTGTACTACTTCTTACTGGCTATTACTTCAACATAGAAGCTTCTTCTGTGTTCTACTATGGTGCATTTAGTGTTTCCGCATACCGCAGCACGCGACATAGCTTTGCAGACGATAAATGTAACCGTTTCAGAGAGAAGAGCGGCCAATGTGACGATCTGGCTTTAAGTCGATTCGATAACAAATGACGAAAACGGACGGATTTCTCAGGTTTTTACTACATATGAACACTTTTCACATTCTCCCTTGCAACGCGGCTGCAAGTCCTCCTTTCACGCAAAATCTTAAGGTCCTAGGTGATGTCCAAGCCACCAAAGCCGGCTAAAAAGTGAATAATCGACAACTAAAACTTGAATTGTACTACTTCTTACTGGCTATTGCTTCAACATAGAAGCTTCTTCTGTGTTCTACTATGGTGCTTTTAGTGTTTCCGCATACCGCAGCACGCGACATAGCTTTGCAGACGATAAATGTAACCGTTTCAGAGAGAAGAGCGGCCAATGTGACGATCTGGCTTTAAGTCGATTCGATAACGAATGACGAAAACGGACGGATTTCTCAGGTTTTTACTACAAATGAACACTTTTCACTTTCTCCCGTGCAGCGCGGCTGCTAGTCCTCCTTTCATGCAAAATCTTAAGGTCCTAGGTCATGTCCAAGCCACCAAAGCCGGCTAAAGAGTGAATAATCGACAACTAAAACTTGAAGTGAACTACTTCTTACTGGCTTTTACTTCAACTTAGAAGCATCTTCTGTGTTCTACTATCGTGCTTTTAGTGTCTCCGGATACCGCAGCACGCGACATAGCTTTGCAGACGATAAATGTAACCGTCTCAGAGAGAAGAGCGACCAATGTGACGATCTGGCTTTAAGTCGATTCAATAACAAAGACGAAACCGGACGGATTTCTCAGGTTTTTACTACATATGAACACTTTTCACATTCTCGCGGGCAACGCGGCTGCTACTCCTCCTTTCATGCAAAATCTTAAGGTCCTAGGTCATGTCCAAGCCACCAAAGCAGGCCAAAAAGTGAATAATCGACAACTAAAACTTCAATTGTACTACTTCTTACTGGCTATTACTTCAACATAGAAGCTTCTTCTGTGTTCTACTATGGTGGTTTTAGTGTTTCCGCATACCGCAGCACGCGACATAGCTTTGCAGACTATAAATGTAACCGTTTCAGAGAGAAGAGCGGCCAATGTGACGAACTGGCTTTAAGTCGATTCGATAACAAATGACGAAAACGGACGGATTTCTCAGGTTTTTACTACATATGAACACTTTTCACTTTCTCCCATGCAACGCGGCTGCTAGTCCTCCTTTCATGCAAAATCTTAAGGTCCTAGGTCATGTCCAAGCCACCAAAGCAGGCTAAAAAGTGAATAATCGACAACTAAAACTTCAATTGTACTACTTCTTACTGGCTATTACTTCAACATAGAAGCTTCTTCTGTGTTCTACTATGGTGCTTTTAGTGTTTCCGCATACCGCAGCACGCGACATAGCTTTGCAGACGATAAATGTAACCGTTTCAGAGAGAAGAGCGGCCAATGTGACGATCTGGCTTTAAGTCGATTCGATAACGAATGACGAAAACGGACGGATTTCTCAGGTTTTTACTACAAATGAACACTTTTCACTTTCTCCCATGCAACGCGGCTGCTAGTCCTCCTTTCATGCAAAATCTTAAGGTCCTATGTCATGTCCAAGCCACCAAAGCAGGCTAAAAAGTGAATAATCGACAACTAAAACTTCAATTGTACTACTTCTTACTGGCTATTACTTCAAATTTGAAGCTTCTTCTGTGTTCTACTATGGTGCTTTTAGTGTTTCCGCATACCGCAGCACGCGACATAGCTTTGCAGACGATAAATGTAACCGTTTCAGAGAGAAGAGCGGCCAATGTGACGATCTGGCTTTAAGTCGATTCGATAAAAAATGACGAAAACGGACGGATTTCTCAGGTTTTTACTACATATGAACACTTTTCACATTCTCCCTTGCAACGCGGCTGCAAGTCCTCCTTTCACGCAAAATCTTAAGGTCCTAGGTGATGTCCAAGCCACCAAAGCCGGCTAAAAAGTGAATAATCGACAACTAAAACTTGAATTGTACTACTTCTTACTGGCTATTGCTTCAACTTAGAAGCTTCTTCTGTGCTCTACTATGGTGCTATCAGTGTCTCCGCATACCGCATCACGCGACATAGCTTTGCAGACTATAAATGTAACCGTTTCAGAGAGAAGAGCGGCCAATGTTACGAACTGGCTTTAAGTCGATTCGATAACAAATGACGAAAACGGACGGATTTCTCAGGTTTTTACTACATATGAACACTTTTCACTTTCTCCCATGCAACGCGGCTGCTAGTCCTCCTTTCATGCAAAATCTTAAGGTCCTAGGTCATGTCCAAGCCACCAAAGCAGGCTAAAAAGTGAATAATCGACAACTAAAACTTCAATTGTACTACTTCTTACTGGCTATTACTTCAACATAGAAGCTTCTTCTGTGTTCTACTATGGTGCTTTTAGTGTTTCCGCATACCGCAGCACGCGACATAGCTTTGCAGACGATAAATGTAACCGTTTCAGAGAGAAGAGCGGCCAATGTGACGATCTGGCTTTAAGTCGATTCGATAACAAATGACGAAAACGGACGGATTTCTCAGGTTTTTACTACATATGAACACTTTTCACATTCTCCCTTGCAACGCGGCTGCAAGTCCTCCTTTCACGCAAAATCTTAAGGTCCTAGGTGATGTCCAAGCCACCAAAGCCGGCTAAAAAGTGAATAATCGACAACTAAAACTTGAATTGTACTACTTCTTACTGGCTATTGCTTCAACTTAGAAGCTTCTTCTGTGCTCTACTATGGTGCTATCAGTGTCTCCGCATACCGCAGCACGCGACATAGCTTTGCAGACGATAAATGTAACCGTCTCAGAGAGAAGAACGGCCAATGTGACGATCTGGCTTTAAGTCGATTCGATAGCAAATGACGAAAACGGACGGATTTCTCAGGTTTTTACTACATAGGAACACTTTTCACATTCTCGCGGGCAACGCGGCTGCTACTCCTCCTTTCATGCAAAATCTTAAGGTCCTAGGTCATGTCCAAGCCACCAAAGCCGGCTAAAAAGTGAATAATCGACAACTAAAACTTCAATTGTACTACTTCTTACTGGCTATTACTTCAACATAGAAGCTTCTTCTGTGTTCTACTATGGTGCTTTTAGTGTTTCCGCATACCGCAGCACGCGACATAGCTTTGCAGACGATAAATGTAACCGTTTCAGAGAGAAGAGCGGCCAATGTGACGATCTGGCTTTAAGTCGATTCGATAACAAATGACGAAAACGGACGGATTTCTCAGGTTTTTACTACATATGAACACTTTTCACATTCTCCCTTGCAACGCGGCTGCAAGTCCTCCTTTCACGCAAAATCTTAAGGTCCTAGGTGATGTCCAAGCCACCAAAGCCGGCTAAAAAGTGAATAATCGACAACTAAAACTTGAATTGTACTACTTCTTACTGGCTATTGCTTCAACTTAGAAGCTTCTTCTGTGCTCTATTATGGTGCTATCAGTGTCTCCGCATACCGCAGCACGCGACATAGCTTTGCAGACGATAAATGTAACCGTCTCAGAGAGAAGAACGGCCAATGTGACGATCTGGCTTTAAGTCGATTCGATAGCAAATGACGAAAACGGACGGATTTTTAGGTTTTTACTACATATGAACACTTTTCACATTCTCCCTTGCAACGCGGGTGCAAGTCCTCCTTTCATGCAAAATCTTAAGGTCCTAGGTGATGTCCAAGCCACCAAAGCCGGATAAAAAGTGAATAATCGATAACTAAAACTTGAATTCTACTACTTCTTACTGGCTATTACTTCAACTTAGAAGCTTCTTCTGTGTTCTACTATGGTACTTTTAGTGTCTCCGCATACCGCAGCACGTGACATAGCTTTGCAGACGATAAATGTAACCGTCTCAGAGAGAAAAGCGGCCAATGTGACGATCTGTCTTTAAATCGATTAGATAACAAATGACGAAAGCGGACGGATTTCTCAGGTTTTTACTACATAGGAACACTTTTAACATTCTCGCGGGCAACGCGGCTGCTACTCCTCCTTTCATGCAAAATCTTAAGGTCCTAGGTCATGTCCAAGCCACCAAAGCCGGCTAAAAAGTGATTAATCGACAACTAAAACTTGAGTTGTACTACTTCTTACCGGCTATTACTTCAAATTAGAAGCTTCTTCTGTGTTCTACTATGGTGCTTTTAGTGTTTCGGTATACTGCAGCACGCGACATAGCTTTGCAGACGATAAATGTAACCGTTTCAGAGAGAAGAACGGCCAATGTGACGATCTGGCTTTAAGTCGATTCGATAACAAATGACGAAAACGGACGGATCTATCAGCTTTTTAATACATATGAACACTTTTCACATTCTCCCGTGCAACGCGGCTGCTAGTCCTCCTTTCATGCAAAATCTTAAGGTCCTAGGTCATGTCCAAGCCACCAAAGCAGGGCAAAAAGTGAATAATCGACAACTAAAACTTCAATTGTACTACTTCTTACTGGCTATTACTTCAACATAGAAGCTTCTTCTGTGTTCTACTATGGTGCTTTTAGTGTTTCCGCATACCGCAGCACGCGACATAGCTTTGCAGACTATAAATGTAACCGTTTCAGAGAGAAGAGCGGCCAATGTGACGATCTGGCTTTAAGTCGATTCGATAACAAATGACGAAAACGGAAGGATTTCTCAGGTTTTTACTACATATGAACACTTTTCACTTTCTCCCATGCAACGCGGCTGCTAGTCCTCCTTTCATGCAAAATCTTAAGGTCCTAGGTCATGTCCAAGCCACCAAAGCAGGCTAAAAAGTGAATAATCGACAACTAAAACTTCAATTGTACTACTTCTTACTGGCTATTACTTCAACATAGAAGCTTCTTCTGTGTTCTACTATGGTGCATTTAGTGTTTCCGCATACCGCAGCACGCGACATAGCTTTGCAGACGATAAATGTAACCGTTTCAGAGAGAAGAGCGGCCAATGTGACGATCTGGCTTTAAGTCGATTCGATAACAAATGACGAAAACGGACGGATTTCTCAGGTTTTTACTACATATGAACACTTTTCACATTCTCCCTTGCAACGCGGCTGCAAGTCCTCCTTTCACGCAAAATCTTAAGGTCCTAGGTGATGTCCAAGCCACCAAAGCCGGCTCAAAAGTGAATAATCGACAACTAAAACTTGAATTGTACTACTTCTTACTGGCTATTGCTTCAACTTGGAAGCTTCTTCTGTGCTCTACTATGGTGCTATCAGTGTCTCCGCATACCGCAGCACGCGACATAGCTTTGCAGACGATAAATGTAACCGTCTCAAAGAGAAGAACGGCCAATGTGACGATCTGGCTTTGTCGATTCGATAACAAATGACGAAAACCTACGGATTTCTCAGGTTTTTACTACATATGAACACTTTTCACATTCTCCCGTGCAGCGCGGCTGCTAGTCCTCCTTTCATGCAAAATCTTAAGGTCCTAGGTCATGTCCAAGCCACCAAAGCCGGCTAAAGAGTGAATAATCGACAACTAAAACTTGAAGTGAACTACTTCTTACTGGCTTTTACTTCAACTTAGAAGCATCTTCTGTGTTCTACTATCGTGCTTTTAGTGTCTCCGGATACCGCAGCACGCGACATAGCTTTGCAGACGATAAATGTAACCGTCTCAGAGAGAAGAGCGACCAATGTGACGATCTGGCTTTAAGTCGATTCAATAACAAAGACGAAACCGGACGGATTTCTCAGGTTTTTACTACATATGAACACTTTTCACATTCTCGCGGGCAACGCGGCTGCTACTCCTCCTTTCATGCAAAATCTTAAGGTCCTAGGTCATGTCCAAGCCACCAAAGCAGGCCAAAAAGTGAATAATCGACAACTAAAACTTCAATTGTACTACTTCTTACTGGCTATTACTTCAACATAGAAGCTTCTTCTGTGTTCTACTATGGTGGTTTTAGTGTTTCCGCATACCGCAGCACGCGACATAGCTTTGCAGACTATAAATGTAACCGTTTCAGAGAGAAGAGCGGCCAATGTGACGAACTGGCTTTAAGTCGATTCGATAACAAATGACGAAAACGGACGGATTTCTCAGGTTTTTACTACATATGAACACTTTTCACTTTCTCCCATGCAACGCGGCTGCTAGTCCTCCTTTCATGCAAAATCTTAAGGTCCTAGGTCATGTCCAAGCCACCAAAGCAGGCTAAAAAGTGAATAATCGACAACTAAAACTTCAATTGTACTACTTCTTACTGGCTATTACTTCAACATAGAAGCTTCTTCTGTGTTCTACTATGGTGCTTTTAGTGTTTCCGCATACCGCAGCACGCGACATAGCTTTGCAGACGATAAATGTAACCGTTTCAGAGAGAAGAGCGGCCAATGTGACGATCTGGCTTTAAGTCGATTCGATAACGAATGACGAAAACGGACGGATTTCTCAGGTTTTTACTACAAATGAACACTTTTCACTTTCTCCCATGCAACGCGGCTGCTAGTCCTCCTTTCATGCAAAATCTTAAGGTCCTATGTCATGTCCAAGCCACCAAAGCAGGCTAAAAAGTGAATAATCGACAACTAAAACTTCAATTGTACTACTTCTTACTGGCTATTACTTCAAATTTGAAGCTTCTTCTGTGTTCTACTATGGTGCTTTTAGTGTTTCCGCATACCGCAGCACGCGACATAGCTTTGCAGACGATAAATGTAACCGTTTCAGAGAGAAGAGCGGCCAATGTGACGATCTGGCTTTAAGTCGATTCGATAAAAAATGACGAAAACGGACGGATTTCTCAGGTTTTTACTACATATGAACACTTTTCACATTCTCCCTTGCAACGCGGCTGCAAGTCCTCCTTTCACGCAAAATCTTAAGGTCCTAGGTGATGTCCAAGCCACCAAAGCCGGCTAAAAAGTGAATAATCGACAACTAAAACTTGAATTGTACTACTTCTTACTGGCTATTGCTTCAACTTAGAAGCTTCTTCTGTGCTCTACTATGGTGCTATCAGTGTCTCCGCATACCGCAGCACGCGACATAGCTTTGCAGACTATAAATGTAACCGTTTCAGAGAGAAGAGCGGCCAATGTTACGAACTGGCTTTAAGTCGATTCGATAACAAATGACGAAAACGGACGGATTTCTCAGGTTTTTACTACATATGAACACTTTTCACTTTCTCCCATGCAACGCGGCTGCTAGTCCTCCTTTCATGCAAAATCTTAAGGTCCTAGGTCATGTCCAAGCCACCAAAGCAGGCTAAAAAGTGAATAATCGACAACTAAAACTTCAATTGTACTACTTCTTACTGGCTATTACTTCAACATAGAAGCTTCTTCTGTGTTCTACTATGGTGCTTTTAGTGTTTCCGCATACCGCAGCACGCGACATAGCTTTGCAGACGATAAATGTAACCGTTTCAGAGAGAAGAGCGGCCAATGTGACGATCTGGCTTTAAGTCGATTCGATAACAAATGACGAAAACGGACGGATTTCTCAGGTTTTTACTACATATGAACACTTTTCACATTCTCCCTTGCAACGCGGCTGCAAGTCCTCCTTTCACGCAAAATCTTAAGGTCCTAGGTGATGTCCAAGCCACCAAAGCCGGCTAAAAAGTGAATAATCGACAACTAAAACTTGAATTGTACTACTTCTTACTGGCTATTGCTTCAACTTAGAAGCTTCTTCTGTGCTCTACTATGGTGCTATCAGTGTCTCCGCATACCGCAGCACGCGACATAGCTTTGCAGACGATAAATGTAACCGCCTCAGAGAGAAGAACGGCCAATGTGACGATCTGGCTTTAAGTCGATTCGATAGCAAATGACGAAAACGGACGGATTTCTCAGGTTTTTACTACATATGAACACTTTTCACATTCTCCCTTGCAACGCGGGTGCAAGTCCTCCTTTCATGCAAAATCTTAAGGTCCTAGGTGATGTCCAAGCCACCAAAGCCGGCTAAAAAGTGAATAATCGATAACTAAAACTTGAATTCTACTACTTCTTACTGGCTATTACTTCAACTTAGAAGCTTCTTCTGTGTTCTACTATGGTACTTTTAGTGTCTCCGCATACCGCAGCACGTGACATAGCTTTGCAGACGATAAATGTAACCGTCTCAGAGAGAAAAGCGGCCAATGTGACGATCTGTCTTTAAATCGATTAGATAACAAATGACGAAAGCGGACGGATTTCTCAGGTTTTTACTACATAGGAACACTTTTCACATTCTCGCGGGCAACGCGGTTGCTACTCCTCCTTTCATGCAAAATCTTAAGGTCCTAGGTCATGTCCAAGCCACCAAAGCCGGCAAAAAGTGATTAATCGACAACTAAAACTTGAGTTGTACTACTTCTTACCGGCTATTACTTCAAATTAGAAGCTTCTTCTGTGTTCTACTATGGTGCTTTTAGTGTTTCGGTATACTGCAGCACGCGACATAGCTTTGCAGACGATAAATGTAACCGTTTCAGAGAGAAGAACGGCCAATGTGACGATCTGGCTTTAAGTCGATTCGATAACAAATGACGAAAACGGACGGATCTATCAGCTTTTTAATACATATGAACACTTTTCACATTCTCCCGTGCAACGCGGCTGCTAGTCCTCCTTTCATGCAAAATCTTAAGGTCCTAGGTCATGTCCAAGCCACCAAAGCAGGGCAAAAAGTGAATAATCGACAACTAAAACTTCAATTGTACTACTTCTTACTGGCTATTGCTTCAACTTAGAAGCTTCTTCTGTGCTCTACTATGGTGCTATCAGTGTCTCCGCATACCGCAGCACGCGACATAGCTTTGCAGACGATAAATGTAACCGTCTCAGAGAGAAGAACGGCCAATGTGACGATCTGGCTTTAAGTCGATTCGATAGCAAATGAGGAAAACGGACGGATTTCTCAGGTTTTTACTACATATGAACACTTTTCACATTCTCCCGTACAACGCGGCTGCTAGTCCTCCTTTCATGCAAAATCTTAAGGTCCTAGGTCATGTCCAAGCCACCAAAGCAGGGCAAAAAGTGAATAATCGACAACTAAAACTTCAATTGTACTACTTCTTACTGGCTATTACTTCAACATAGAAGCTTCTTCTGTGTTCTACTATGGTGCTTTTAGTGTTTCCGCATACCGCAGCACGCGACATAGCTTTGCAGACTATAAATGTAACCGTTTCAGAGAGAAGAGCGGCCAATGTGACGAACTGGCTTTAAGTCGATTCGATAACAAATGACGAAAACGGACGGATTTCTCAGGTTTTTACTACATATGAACACTTTTCACATTCTCCCTTGCAACGCGGCTGCAAGTCCTCCTTTCACGCAAAATCTTAAGGTCCTAGGTGATGTCCAAGCCACCAAAGCCGGCTAAAAAGTGAATAATCGACAACTAAAACTTGAATTGTACTACTTCTTACTGGCTATTGCTTCAACTTAGAAGCTTCTTCTGTGCTCTACTATGGTGCTATCAGTGTCTCCGCATACCGCAGCACGCGACATAGCTTTGCAGACTATAAATGTAACCGTTTCAGAGAGAAGAGCGGCCAATGTTACGAACTGGCTTTAAGTCGATTCGATAACAAATGACGAAAACGGACGGATTTCTCAGGTTTTTACTACATATGAACACTTTTCACTTTCTCCCATGCAACGCGGCTGCTAGTCCTCCTTTCATGCAAAATCTTAAGGTCCTAGGTCATGTCCAAGCCACCAAAGCAGGCTAAAAAGTGAATAATCGACAACTAAAACTTCAATTGTACTACTTCTTACTGGCTATTACTTCAACATAGAAGCTTCTTCTGTGTTCTACTATGGTGCTTTTAGTGTTTCCGCATACCGCAGCACGCGACATAGCTTTGCAGACGATAAATGTAACCGTTTCAGAGAGAAGAGCGGCCAATGTGACGATCTGGCTTTAAGTCGATTCGATAACAAATGACGAAAACGGACGGATTTCTCAGGTTTTTACTACATATGAACACTTTTCACATTCTCCCTTGCAACGCGGCTGCAAGTCCTCCTTTCACGCAAAATCTTAAGGTCCTAGGTGATGTCCAAGCCACCAAAGCCGGCTAAAAAGTGAATAATCGACAACTAAAACTTGAATTGTACTACTTCTTACTGGCTATTGCTTCAACTTAGAAGCTTCTTCTGTGCTCTACTATGGTGCTATCAGTGTCTCCGCATACCGCAGCACGCGACATAGCTTTGCAGACGATAAATGTAACCGTCTCAGAGAGAAGAACGGCCAATGTGACGATCTGGCTTTAAGTCGATTCGATAGCAAATGACGAAAACGGACGGATTTCTCAGGTTTTTACTACATATGAACACTTTTCACATTCTCCCTTGCAACGCGGGTGCAAGTCCTCCTTTCATGCAAAATCTTAAGGTCCTAGGTGATGTCCAAGCCACCAAAGCCGGCTAAAAAGTGAATAATCGATAACTAAAACTTGAATTCTACTACTTCTTACTGGCTATTACTTCAACTTAGAAGCTTCTTCTGTGTTCTACTATGGTACTTTTAGTGTCTCCGCATACCGCAGCACGTGACATAGCTTTGCAGACGATAAATGTAACCGTCTCAGAGAGAAAAGCGGCCAATGTGACGATCTGTCTTTAAATCGATTAGATAACAAATGACGAAAGCGGACGGATTTCTCAGGTTTTTACTACATAGGAACACTTTTCACATTCTCGCGGGCAACGCGGCTGCTACTCCTCCTTTCATGCAAAATCTTAAGGTCCTAGGTCATGTCCAAGCCACCAAAGCCGGCAAAAAGTGATTAATCGACAACTAAAACTTGAGTTGTACTACTTCTTACCGGCTATTACTTCAAATTAGAAGCTTCTTCTGTGTTCTACTATGGTGCTTTTAGTGTTTCGGTATACTGCAGCACGCGACATAGCTTTGCAGACGATAAATGTAACCGTTTCAGAGAGAAGAACGGCCAATGTGACGATCTGGCTTTAAGTCGATTCGATAACAAATGACGAAAACGGACGGATCTATCAGCTTTTTAATACATATGAACACTTTTCACATTCTCCCGTGCAACGCGGCTGCTAGTCCTCCTTTCATGCAAAATCTTAAGGTCCTAGGTCATGTCCAAGCCACCAAAGCAGGGCAAAAAGTGAATAATCGACAACTAAAACTTCAATTGTACTACTTCTTACTGGCTATTGCTTCAACTTAGAAGCTTCTTCTGTGCTCTACTATGGTGCTATCAGTGTCTCCGCATACCGCAGCACGCGACATAGCTTTGCAGACGATAAATGTAACCGTCTCAGAGAGAAGAACGGCCAATGTGACGATCTGGCTTTAAGTCGATTCGATAGCAAATGAGGAAAACGGACGGATTTCTCAGGTTTTTACTACATATGAACACTTTTCACATTCTCCCGTGCAACGCGGCTGCTAGTCCTCCTTTCATGCAAAATCTTAAGGTCCTAGGTCATGTCCAAGCCACCAAAGCAGGGCAAAAAGTGAATAATCGACAACTAAAACTTCAATTGTACTACTTCTTACTGGCTATTACTTCAACATAGAAGCTTCTTCTGTGTTCTACTATGGTGCTTTTAGTGTTTCCGCATACCGCAGCACGCGACATAGCTTTGCAGACTATAAATGTAACCGTTTCAGAGAGAAGAGCGGCCAATGTGACGATCTGGCTTTAAGTCGATTCGATAACAAATGACGAAAACGGACGGATTTCTCAGGTTTTTACTACATATGAACACTTTTCACATTCTCCCTTGCAACGCGGCTGCAAGTCCTCCTTTCACGCAAAATCTTAAGGTCCTAGGTGATGTCCAAGCCACCAAAGCCGGCTAAAAAGTGAATAATCGACAACTAAAACTTGAATTGTACTACTTCTTACTGGCTATTGCTTCAACTTGGAAGCTTCTTCTGTGCTCTACTATGGTGCTATCAGTGTCTCCGCATACCGCAGCACGCGACATAGCTTTGCAGACGATAAATGTAACCGTCTCAGAGAGAAGAACGGCCAATTTGACGATCTGGCTTTGTCGATTCGATAACAAATGACGAAAACCTAGGGATTTCTCAGGTTTTTACTACATATGAACACTTTTCACATTCTCCCGTGCAGCGCGGCTGCTAGTCCTCCTTTCATGCAAAATCTTAAGGTCCTAGGTCATGTCCAAGCCACCAAAGCCGGCTAAAGAGTGAATAATCGACAACTAAAACTTGAAGTGAACTACTTCTTACTGGCTTTTACTTCAACTTAGAAGCATCTTCTGTGTTCTACTATCGTGCTTTTAGTGTCTCCGGATACCGCAGCACGCGACATAGCTTTGCAGACGATAAATGTAACCGTCTCAGAGAGAAGAGCGACCAATGTGACGATCTGGCTTTAAGTCGATTCAATAACAAAGACGAAACCGGACGGATTTCTCAGGTTTTTACTACATATGAACACTTTTCACATTCTCGCGGGCAACGCGGCTGCTACTCCTCCTTTCATGCAAAATCTTAAGGTCCTAGGTCATGTCCAAGCCACCAAAGCAGGCCAAAAAGTGAATAATCGACAACTAAAACTTCAATTGTACTACTTCTTACTGGCTATTACTTCAACATAGAAGCTTCTTCTGTGTTCTACTATGGTGCTTTTAGTGTTTCCGCATACCGCAGCACGCGACATAGCTTTGCAGACTATAAATGTAACCGTTTCAGAGAGAAGAGCGGCCAATGTGACGAACTGGCTTTAAGTCGATTCGATAACAAATGACGAAAACGGACGGATTTCTCAGGTTTTTACTACATATGAACACTTTTCACTTTCTCCCATGCAACGCGGCTGCTAGTCCTCCTTTCATGCAAAATCTTAAGGTCCTAGGTCATGTCCAAGCCACCAAAGCAGGCTAAAAAGTGAATAATCGACAACTAAAACTTCAATTGTACTACTTCTTACTGGCTATTACTTCAACATAGAAGCTTCTTCTGTGTTCTACTATGGTGCTTTTAGTGTTTCCGCATACCGCAGCACGCGACATAGCTTTGCAGACGATAAATGTAACCGTTTCAGAGAGAAGAGCGGCCAATGTGACGATCTGGCTTTAAGTCGATTCGATAACAAATGACGAAAACGGACGGATTTCTCAGGTTTTTACTACAAATGAACACTTTTCACTTTCTCCCATGCAACGCGGCTGCTAGTCCTCCTTTCATGCAAAATCTTAAGGTCCTATGTCATGTCCAAGCCACCAAAGCAGGCTAAAAAGTGAATAATCGACAACTAAAACTTCAATTGTACTACTTCTTACTGGCTGTTACTTCAAATTAGAAGCTTCTTCTGTGTTCTACTATGGTGCTTTTAGTGTTTCCGCATACCGCAGCACGCGACATAGCTTTGCAGACGATAAATGTAACCGTTTCAGAGAGAAGAGCGGCCAATGTGACGATCTGGCTTTAAGTCGATTCGATAACAAATGACGAAAACGGACGGATTTCTCAGGTTTTTACTACATTTGAACACTTTTCACATTCTCCCTTGCAACGCGGCTGCAAGTCCTCCTTTCACGCAAAATCTTAAGGTCCTAGGTGATGTCCAAGCCACCAAAGCCGGCTAAAAAGTGAATAATCGACAACTAAAACTTGAATTGTACTACTTCTTACTGGCTATTGCTTCAACTTAGAAGCTGCTTCTGTGCTCTACTATGGTGCTATCAGTGTCTCCGCATACCGCAGCACGCGACATAGCTTTGCAGACGATAAATGTAACCGTCTCAGAGAGAAAAGCGGCCAATGTGACGATCTGGCTTTAAGTCGATTCGATAACAAATGACGAAAACGGACTGATTTCTCAGGTTTTTACTACATATGAACACTTTTCACATTCTCCCATGCAACGCGGCTGCTACTCCTCCTTTCATGCAACATCTTAAAGTCCTAGGTCATGTCCAATCCACCAAAGCCGGCTAAAAAGTGAATAATCGAAAACTAAAACTTGAATTGTACTACTTCTTACTGGCTATTACTTCAAATTAGAAGCTTCTTCTGTGTTCTACTATGGTGCTTTTAGTGTTTCGGTATACTGCAGCACGCGACATAGCTTTGCAGACGATAAATGTAACCGTCTCAGAGAGAAAAGCGGACAATGTGACGATCTGTCTTTAAGGCGATTCGATAACAAATGACGAAAGCGGACGGATTTCTCACGTTTTTACTACATATGAACACTTTTCACATTCTCCCGTGCAACGCGGCTGCTAGTCCTCCTTTCATGCAAAATCTTAAGGTCCTAGGTCATGTCCAAGCCACCAAAGCAGGCTAAAAAGTGAATAATCGACAACTAAAACTTCAATTGTACTACTTCTTACTGGCTATTACTTCAACATAGAAGCTTCTTCTGTGTTCTACTATGGTGCTTTTAGTGTTTCCGCATACCGCAGCACGCGACATAGCTTTGCAGACGATAAATGTAACCGTTTCAGAGAGAAGAGCGGCCAATGTGACGAACTGGCTTTAAGTCGATTCGATAACAAATGATGAAAACGGACGGATTTCTCAGGTTTTTACTACATATGAACACTTTTCACATTCTCCCGTGCAACGCGGCTTCTACTCCTCCTTTCATGCAAAATATTAAGGTTCCACCTAATGTCCAAGCCACCAAAGCCGGCTAAAAAGTGAATAATCGACAACTAAAACTTGAATTGTACTACTTCTTACTGGCTATTACTTCAAATTAGAAGATTCTTCTGTGTTCTACTAAGGTGCTTTTAGTGTTTCGGCATACCGCAGCACGCGACATAGCTTTGCAGACGATAAATGTAACCGTTTCAGAGAGAAGAACGGCCAATGTGACGATCTGGCTTTAAGTCGATTCGATAACAAATGAAGAAAACGGACGGATTTCTCAGGTTTTTACTACATATGAATACTTTTCACATTCTCCCATGCAACGCGGCTGCTAGTCCTCCTTTCATGAACATCTTAAGGTCCTAGGTCATGCCCAATCCACCAAAGCCGGCTAAAAAGTGAATAATCGACAACTAAAATTTGAATTGTACTACTTCTTACTGGCTATTACTTCAAATTAGAAGCTTCTTCTGTGTTCTACTAAGGTGCTTTTAGTGTTTCGGCATACCGCAGCACGCGACATAGCTTTACAGACGATAAATGTAACCGTTTCAGAGAGAAGAGCGGCCAATGTGACGAACTGGCTTTAAGTCGATTCGATAACAAATGACGAAAACGGACGGATTTCTCAGGTTTTTACTACATATGAACACTTTTCACTTTCTCCCATGCAACGCGGCTGCTAGTCCTCCTTTCATGCAACATCTTAAAGGTCCTAGGTCATGTCCAAGCCACCAAAGCAGGCTAAAAAGTGAATAATCGACAACTAAAACTTCAATTGTACTACTTCTTACTGGCTATTACTTCAACATAGAAGCTTCTTCTGTGTTCTACTATGGTGCTTTTAGTGTTTCCGCATACCGCAGCACGCGACATAGCTTTGCAGACGATAAATGTAACCGTTTCAGAGAGAAGAGCGGCCAATGTGACGATCTGGCTTTAAGTCGATTTGATAACAAATGACGAAAACGGACGGATTTCTCAGGTTTTTACTACATATGAACACTTTTCACATTCTCCCTTGCAACGCGGCTGCAAGTCCTCCTTTCACGCAAAATCTTAAGGTCCTAGGTGATGTCCAAGCCACCAAAGCCGGCTAAAAAGTGAATAATCGACAACTAAAACTTGAATTGTACTACTTCTTACTGGCTATTGCTTCAACTTAGAAGCTTCTTCTGTGCTCTACTATGGTGCTTTTAGTGTCTCCGCATACCGCAGCACGCGACATAGCTTTGCAGACGATAAATGTAACCGTCTCAGAGAGAAGAACGGCCAATGTGACGATCTGGCTTTAAGACGATTCGATAACAAATGACGAAAACGGACGGATTTCTCAGGTTTTTACTACATATGAACACTTTTCACATTCTCCCATGCAAAGCGGCTGCTAGTCCTCCTTTCATGCAACATCTTAAGGTCCTAGGTCATGTCCAAGCCACCAAAGCCGGCTAAAAAGTGAATAATCGAAAACTAAAACTTGAATTGTACTACTTCTTACTGGCTATTACTTCAAATTAGAAGCTTCTTCTATGTTCTACTATGGTGCTTTTAGTGTTTCGGTATACTGCAGCACGCGACATAGCTTTGCAGACGATAAATGTAACCGTTTCAGAGAGAAGAACGGCCAATGTGACGATCTGGCTTTAAGTCGATTCGATAACGAATGACGAAAACGGACGGATTTATCAGGTTTTTACTACATATGAACACTTTTCACATTCTTCCGTGCAACGCGGCTGCTAGTCCTCCTTTCATGCAAAATCTTAAGGTCCTAGGTCATGTCCAAGCCACCAAAGCCGGCTAAAAAGTGAATAATCGACAACTAAAACTTGAATTGTACTACTTCTTACTGGCTATTGCTTCAACGTAGAAGCTTCTTCTGTGTTCTACTATGGTGCTTTTAGTGTCTCCGCATACCGCAGCACGCGACATAGCTTTGCATACGATAAATGTAACCGTCTCAGAGAGAAAAGCGGCCAATGTGACGATCTGACTTTAAGTCGATTCGATAACAAGTGACGAAAGCGGACGGATTTCTCAGGTTTTTACTACATATGAACACTTTTCACATTCTCGCGGGAAACGCTGCTGCTACTCCTCCTTTCATGCAAAATCTTAAGGTCCTAGGTCATGTCCAAGCCACCAAAGACGGCTAAAAAGTGAATAATCGATAACTAAAACTTGAATTGTACTACTTCTTACTGGCTATTGCTTCAACTTAGAAGCTTCTTCTGTGCTCTACTATGGTGCTTTTAGTGTCTCCGCATACCGCAGCACGCGACATAGCTTTGCAGACGATAAATGTAACCGTCTCAGAGAGAAGAACGGCCAATGTGACGATCTGGCTTTAAGACGATTCGATAACAAATGACGAAAACGGACGGATTTCTCAGGTTTTTACTACATATGAACACTTTTCACATTCTCCCATGCAACGCGGCTGCTAGTCCTCCTTTCATGCAACATCTTAAGGTCCTAGGTCATGTCCAAGCCACCAAAGCCGGCTAAAAAGTGAATAATCGAAAACTAAGACTTGAATTGTACTACTTCTTACTGGCTATTACTTCAAATTAGAAGCTTCTTCTGTGTTCTACTATGGTGCTTTTAGTGTTTCGGTATACTGCAGCACGCGACATAGCTTTGCAGACGATAAATGTAACCGTTTCAGAGAGAAGAACGGCCAATGTGACGATCTGGCTTTAAGTCGATTCGATAACGAATGACGAAAACGGACGGATTTATCAGGTTTTTTCTACATATGAACACTTTTCAGTGTCTCCGCATACCGCAGCACGCGACATAGCTTTGCATACGATAAATGTAACCGTCTCAGAGAGAAAAGCGGCCAATGTGACGATCTGACTTTAAATCGATTCGATAACAAGTGACGAAAACGGACGGATTTCTCAGGTTTTTACTACATATGAACACTTTTCACATTCTCGCGCTCAACGCTGCTGCTACTCCTCCTTTCATGCAAAATCTTAAGGTCCTAGGTCATGTCCAAGCCACCAAAGACGGCTAAAAAGTGAATAATCGGTAACTAAAACTTGAATTGTACTACTTCTTACTGGCTATTACTTCAACTTAGAAGCTTCTTCTGTGCTCTACTATGGTGCTTTTAGTGTCTCCGCATAACGCAGCACGCGACATAGCTTTGCAGACGATAAATGTAACCGTCTCAGAGAGAAAAGCGGCCAATGTGACGATCTGGCTTTAAGTCGATTCGATAACAAATGACGAAAACGGACTGATTTCTCAGGTTTTTACTACATATGAACACTTTTCACATTCTCCCATGCAACGCGGCTGCTACTCCTCCTTTCATGCAACATCTTAAAGTCCTAGGTCATGTCCAATCCACCAAAGCCGGCTAAAAAGTGAATAATCGAAAACTAAAACTTGAATTGTACTACTTCTTACTGGCTATTACTTCAAATTAGAAGCTTCTTCTGTGTTCTACTATGGTGCTTTTAGTGTTTCGGTATACTGCAGCACGCGACATAGCTTTGCAGACGATAAATGTAACCGTCTCAGAGAGAAAAGCGGCCAATGTGACGATCTGTCTTTAAGGCGATTCGATAACAAATGACGAAATCGGACGGATTTCTCACGTTTTTACTACATATGAACACTTTTCACAATCTCGTGGGCAACTCGGCTGCTACTCCTCCTTTCATGCAAAATCTTAAGGTCCTAGGTCATGTCCAAGCCACAAAAGCAAGCTAAAAAGTGAATAATCGACAACTAAAACTTCAATTGTACTACTTCTTACTGGCTATTACTTCAACATAGAAGCTTCTTCTGTGTTCTACTATGGTGCTTTTAGTGTTTCCGCATACCGCAGCACGCGACATAGCTTTGCAGACGATAAATGTAACCGTTTCAGAGAGAAGAGCGGCCAATGTGACGAACTGGCTTTAAGTCGATTCGATAACAAATGATGAAAACGGACGGATTTCTCAGGTTTTTACTACATATGAACACTTTTCACATTCTCCCGTGCAACGCGGCTTCTACTCCTCCTTTCATGCAAAATATTAAGGTTCCACCTAATGTCCAAGCCACCAAAGCCGGCTAAAAAGTGAATAATCGACAACTAAAACTTGAATTGTACTACTTCTTACTGGCTATTACTTCAAATTAGAAGCTTCTTCTGTGTTCTACTAAGGTGCTTTTAGTGTTTCGGCATACCGCAGCACGCGACATAGCTTTGCAGACGATAAATGTAACCGTTTCAGAGAGAAGAACGGCCAATGTGACGATCTGGCTTTAAGTCGATTCGATAACAAATGAAGAAAACGGACGGATTTCTCAGGTTTTTACTACATATGAATACTTTTCACATTCTCCCATGCAACGCGGCTGCTAGTCCTCCTTTCATGAACATCTTAAGGTCCTAGGTCATGCCCAATCCACCAAAGCCGGCTAAAAAGTGAATAATCGACAACTAAAACTTGAATTGTACTACTTCTTACTGGCTATTACTTCAAATTAGAAGCTTCTTCTGTGTTCTACTAAGGTGCTTTTAGTGTTTCGGCATACCGCAGCACGCGACATAGCTTTGCAGACGATAAATGTAACCGTTTCAGAGAGAAGAGCGGCCAATGTGACGTACTGGCTTTAAGTCGATTCGATAACAAATGACGAAAACGGACGGATTTCTCAGGTTTTTACTACATATGAACACTTTTCACATTCTCCCTTGCAACGCGGCTGCAAGTCCTCCTTTCACGCAAAATCTTAAGGTCCTAGGTGATGTCCAAGCCACCAAAGCCGGCTAAAAAGTGAATAATCGACAACTAAAACTTCAATTGTACTACTTCTTACTGGCTATTGCTTCAACTTAGAAGCTTCTTCTGTGCTCTACTATGGTGCTTTTAGTGTCTCCGCATACCGCAGCACGCGACATAGCTTTGCAGACGATAAATGTAACCGTCTCAGAGAGAAGAACGGCCAATGTGACGATCTGGCTTTAAGACGATTCGATAACAAATGACGAAAACGGACGGATTTCTCAGGTTTTTACTACATATGAACACTTTTCACATTCTCCCATGCAAAGCGGCTGCTAGTCCTCCTTTCATGCAACATCTTAAGGTCCTAGGTCATGTCCAAGCCACCAAAGCCGGCTAAAAAGTGAATAATCGAAAACTAAAACTTGAATTGTACTACTTCTTACTGGCTATTACTTCAAATTAGAAGCTTCTTCTATGTTCTACTATGGTGCTTTTAGTGTTTCGGTATACTGCAGCACGCGACATAGCTTTGCAGACGATAAATGTAACCGTTTCAGAGAGAAGAACGGCCAATGTGACGATCTGGCTTTAAGTCGATTCGATAACGAATGACGAAAACGGACGGATTTATCAGGTTTTTACTACATATGAACACTTTTCACATTCTTCCGTGCAACGCGGCTGCTAGTCCTCCTTTCATGCAAAATCTTAAGGTCCTAGGTCATGCCCAAGCCACCAAAGCCGGCTAAAAAGTGAATAATCGACAACTAAAACTTGAATTGTACTACTTCTTACTGGCTATTGCTTCAACGTAGAAGCTTCTTCTGTGTTCTACTATGGTGCTTTTAGTGTCTCCGCATACCGCAGCACGCGACATAGCTTTGCATACGATAAATGTAACCGTCTCAGAGAGAAAAGCGGCCAATGTGACGATCTGACTTTAAGTCGATTCGATAACAAGTGACGAAAGCGGACGGATTTCTCAGGTTTTTACTAAATATGAACACTTTTCACATTCTCGCGGGCAACGCTGCTGCTACTCCTCCTTTCATGCAAAATCTTAAGGTCCTAGGTCATGTCCAAGCCACCAAAGACGGCTAAAAAGTGAATAATCGATAACTAAAACTTGAATTGTACTACTTCTTACTGGCTATTGCTTCAACTTAGAAGCTTCTTCTGTGTTTTACTATGGTGCTTTTAGTGTCTCCGCATACCGCAGCACGTGACATAGCTTTGCAGACGATAAATGTAACCGTCTCAGAGAGAAAAGCGGCCAATGTGACGATCTGTCTTTAAGGCGATTCGATAACAAATGACGAAAGCGGACGGATTTCTCAGGTTTTTACTACATATGAACACTTTTCACATTCTCCCATGCAACGCGGCTGCTACTCCTCCTTTCATGCAAAATATTAAGGTTCCACCTAATGTCCAAGCCACCAAAGCCGGCTAAAAAGTGAATAATCGACAACTAAAACTTGATTTGTACTACTTCTTACTGGCTATTACTTCAAATTAGAAGCTTCTTCTGTGTTCTACTATGGTGCTTTTAGTGTTTCGGTATACTGCAGCACGCGACATAGCTTTGCAGACGATAAATGTAACCGTCTCAGAGAGAAAAGCGGCCAATGTGACGATCTGGCTTTAAGTCGATTCGATAACAAATGACGAAAACGGACTGATTTCTCAGGTTTTTACTACATATGAATACTTTTCACATTCTCCCATGCAACGCGGCTGCTAGTCCTCCTTTCATGAACGTCTTAAGGTCCTAGGTCATGTCCAAGCCACCAAAGCCGGCTAAAAAGTGAATAATCGAAAACTAAAACTTGAATTGTACTACTTCTTACTGGCTATTACTTCAGATTAGAAGCTTCTTCTGTGTTCTACTATGGTGCTTTTAGTGTTTCGGTATACTGCAGCACGCGACATAGCTTTGCAGACGATAAATGTAACCGTTTCAGAGAGAAGAACGGCCAATGTGACGATCTGGCTTTAAGTCGATTCGATAACGAATGACGAAAACGGACGAATTTATCAGGTTTTTACTACATATGAACACTTTTCACATTCTCCCGTGCAACGCGGCTGCTAGTCCTCCTTTCATGCAGAATCTTAAGGTCCTAGGTCATGCCCAATCCACCAAAGCCGGCTAAAAAGTGAATAATCGACAACTAAAACTTGTATTGTACTACTTCTTACTGGCTATTACTTCAAATTAGAAGCTTCTTCTGTGTTCTACTAAGGTGCTTTAAGTGTTTCGGCATACCGCAGCACGCGACATAGCTTTGCAGACGATAAATGTAACCGTTTCAGAGAGAAGAGCGGCCAATGTGACGAACTGGCTTTAAGTCGATTCGATAACAAATGACGAAAACGGACGGATTTCTCAGGTTTTTACTACATATGAACACTTTTCACTTTCTCCCATGCAACGCGGCTGCTAGTCCTCCTTTCATGCAACATCTTAAGGTCCTAGGTCATGTCCAAGCCACCAAAGCAGGCTAAAAAGTGAATAATCGACAACTAAAACTTCAATTGTACTACTTCTTACTGGCTATTACTTCAACATAGGAGCTTCTTCTGTGTTCTACTATGGTGCTTTTAGTGTTTCCGCATACCGCAGCACGCGACATAGCTTTGCAGACGATAAATGTAACCGTTTCAGAGAGAAGAGCGGCCAATGTGACGATCTGGCTTTAAGTCGATTCGATAACAAATGACGAAAACGGACGGATTTCTCAGGTTTTTACTACATATGAACACTTTTCACATTCTCCCTTGCAACGCGGCTGCAAGTCCTCCTTTCACGCAAAATCTTAATGTCCTAGGTGATGTCCAAGCCACCAAAGCCGGCTAAAAAGTGAATAATCGACAACTAAAACTTGAATTGTACTACTTCTTACTGGCTATTGCTTCAACTTAGAAGCTTCTTCTGTGCTCTACTATGGTGCTTTTAGTGTCTCCGCATACCGCAGCACGCGACATAGCTTTGCAGACGATAAATGTAACCGTCTCAGAGAGAAGAACGGCCAATGTGACGATCTGGCTTTAAGACGATTCGATAACAAATGACGAAAACGGACGGATTTCTCAGGTTTTTACTACATATGAACACTTTTCACATTCTCCCATGCAACGCGGCTGCTAGTCCTCCTTTCATGCAACATCTTAAGGTCCTAGGTCATGTCCAAGCCACCAAAGCCGGCTAAAAAGTGAATAATCGAAAACTAAAACTTGAATTGTACTACTTCTTACTGGCTATTACTTCAAATTAAAAGCTTCTTCTATGTTCTACTATGGTGCTTTTAGTGTTTCGGTATACTGCAGCACGCGACATAGCTTTGCAGACGATAAATGTAACCGTTTCAGAGAGAAGAACGGCCAATGTGACGATCTGGCTTTAAGTCGATTCGATAACGAATGACGAAAACGGACGGATTTCTCAGGTTTTTACTACATATGAACACTTTTCACTTTCTCCCATGCAACGCGGCTGCTAGTCCTCCTTTCATGCAACATCTTAACGTCCTACGTCATGTCCAAGCCACCAAAGCAGGCTAAAAAGTGAATAATCGACAACTAAAACTTGAATTGTACTACTTCTTACTGGCTATTGCTTCAACGTAGAAGCTTCTTCTGTGTTCTACTATGGTGCTTTTAGTGTCTCCGCATACCGCAGCACGCGACATAGCTTTGCATACGATAAATGTAACCGTCTCAGAGAGAAAAGCGGCCAATGTGACGATCTGACTTTAAGTCGATTCGATAACAAGTGACGAAAGCGGACGGATTTCTCAGGTTTTTACTACATATGAACACTTTTCACATTCTCGCGGGCAACGCTGCTGCTACTCCTCCTTTCATGCAAAATCTTAAGGTCCTAGGTCATGTCCAAGCCACCAAAGACGGCTAAAAAGTGAATAAATGATAACTAAAACTTGAATTGTACTACTTCTTACTGGCTATTGCTTCAACTTAGAAGCTTCTTCTGTGTTCTACTATGGTGCTTTTAGTGTCTCCGCATACCGCAGCACGTGACATAGCTTTGCAGACGATAAATGTAACCGTCTCAGAGAGAAAAGCGGCCAATGTGACGATCTGTCTTTAAGGCGATTCGATAACAAATGACGAAAGCGGACGGATTTCTCAGGTTTTTACTACATATGAACACTTTTCACATTCTCCCGTGCAACGCGGCTGCTACTCCTCCTTTCATGCAAAATATTAAGGTTCCACCTAATGTCCAAGCCACCAAAGCCGGCTAAAAAGTGAATAATCGACAACTAAAACTTGATTTGTACTACTTCTTACTGGCTATTACTTCAAATTAGAAGCTTCTTCTGTGTTCTACTATGGTGCTTTTAGTGTTTCGGTATACTGCAGCACGCGACATAGCTTTGCAGACGATAAATGTAACCGTCTCAGAGAGAAAAGCGGCCAATGTGACGATCTGGCTTTAAGTCGATTCGATAACAAATGACGAAAACGGACTGATTTCTCAGGTTTTTACTACATATGAACACTTTTCACATTCTCCCATGCAACGCGTCTGCTAGTCCTCCTTTCATGCAACATCTTAAAGTCCTAGGTCATGTCCAATCCACCAAAGCCGGCTAAAAAGTGAATAATCGACAACTAAAACTTGAATTGTACTACTTCTTACTGGCTATTACTTCAACATAGAAGCTTCTTCTGTGTTCTACTATGGTGCTTTTAGTGTTTCCGCATACCGCAGCACGCGACATAGCTTTGCAGACGATAAATGTAACCGTTTCAGAGAGAAGAGCGGCCAATGTGACGATCTGGCTTTAAGTCGATTCGATAACAAATGACGAAAACGGACGGATTTCTCAGGTTTTTACTACATATGAACACTTTTCACATTCTCCCTTGCAACGCGGGTGCAAGTCCTCCTTTCATGCAAAATCTTAAGGTCCTAGGTGATGTCCAAGCCACCAAAGCCGCCTAAAAAGTGAATAATCGATAACTAAAACTTGAATTGTACTACTTCTTACTGGCTATTGCTTCAACTTAGAAGCTTCTTCTGTGTTCTACTATGGTGCTTTTAGTGTCTCCGCATACCGCAGCACGTGACATAGCTTTGCAGACGATAAATGTAACCGTCTCAGAGAGAAGAACGGCCAATGTGACGATCTGGCTTTAAGACGATTCGATAACAAATGACGAAAACGGACGGATTTCTCAGGTTTTTACTACATATGAACACTTTTCACATTCTCCCATGCAACGCGGCTGCTAGTCCTCCTTTCATGCAACATCTTAAGGTCCTAGGTCATGTCCAAGCCACCAAAGCCGGCTAAAAAGTGAATAATCGAAAACTAAAACTTGAATTGTACTACTTCTTACTATCTATTACTTCAAATTAGAAGCTTCTTCTGTGTTCTACTAAGGTGCTTTTAGTGTTTCGGCATACCGCAGCACGCGACATAGCTTTGCAGACGATAAATGTAACCGTTTCAGAGAGAAGAGCGGCCAATGTGACGAACTGGCTTTAAGTCGATTCGATAACAAATGACGAAAACGCACGGATTTCTCAGGTTTTTACTACATATGAACCCGTATCACTTTCTCCCATGCAACGCGGCTGCTAGTCCTCCTTTCATGCAACATCTTAAGGTCCTAGGTCATGTCCAAGCCACCAAAGCAGGCAAAAAAGTGAATAATCGACAACTAAAACTTCAATTGTACTACTTCTTGCTGGCTATTACTTCAACATAGAAGCTTCTTCTGTGTTCTACTATGGTGCTTTTAGTGTTTCCGCATACCGCAGCACGCGACATAGCTTTGCAGACGATAAATGTAACCGTTTCAGAGAGAAGAGCGGCCAATGTGACGATCTGGCTTTAAGTCGATTCGATAACAAATGACGAAAACGGACGGATTTCTCAGGTTTTTACTACATATGAACACTTTTCACATTCTCCCTTGCAACGCGGCTGCAAGTCCTCCTTTCACGCAAAATCTTAAGGTCCTAGGTGATGTCCAAGCCACCAAAGCCGGCTAAAAAGTGAATAATCGACAACTAAAACTTGAATTGTACTACTTCTTACTGGCTATTGCTTCAACTTAGAAGCTTCTTCTGTGCTCTACTATGGTGCTTTTAGTGTCTCCGCATACCGCAGCACGCGACATAGCTTTGCAGACGATAAATGTAACCGTCTCAGAGAGAAGAACGGCCAATGTGACGATCTGGCTTTAAGACGATTCGATAACAAATGACGAAAACGGACGGATTTCTCAGGTTTTTACTACATATGAACACTTTTCACATTCTCCCATGCAACGCGGCTGCTAGTCCTCCTTTCATGCAACATCTTAAGGTCCTAGGTCATGTCCAAGCCACCAAAGCCGGCTAAAAAGTGAATAATCGAAAACTAAAACTTGAATTGTACTACTTCTTACTGGCTATTACTTCAAATTAGAAGCTTCTTCTGTGTTCTACTATGGTGCTTTTAGTGTTTCGGTATACTGCAGCACGCGACATAGCTTTGCAGACGATAAATGTAACCGTTTCAGAGAGAAGAACGGCCAATGTGACGATCTGGCTTTAAGTCGATTCGATAACGAATGACGAAAACGGACGGATTTATCAGGTTTTTACTACATATGAACACTTTTCACATTCTTCCGTGCAACGCGGCTGCTAGTCCTCCTTTCATGCAAAATCTTAAGGTCCTAGGTCATGCCCAAGCCACCAAAGCCGGCTAAAAAGTGAATAATCGACAACTAAAACTTGAATTGTACTACTTCTTACTGGCTATTGCTTCAACGTAGAAGCTTCTTCTCTGTTCTACTATGGTGCTTTTAGTGTCTCCGCATACCGCAGCTCGCGACATAGCTTTGCATACGATAAATGTAACCGTCTCAGAGAGAAAAGCGGCCAATGTGACGATCTGACTTTAAGTCGATTCGATAACAAGTGACGAAAGCGGACGGATTTCTCAGGTTTTTACTACATATGAACACTTTTCACATTCTCGCGGGCAACGCTGCTGCTACTCCTCCTTTCATGCAAAATCTTAAGGTCCTAGGTCATGTCCAAGCCACCAAAGACGGCTAAAAAGTGAACAATCGATAACTAAAACTTGAATTGTACTACTTCTTACTGGCTATTACTTCAAATTAGAAGCTTCTTCTGTGCTCTACTATGGTGCTTTTAGTGTCTCCGCATACCGCAGCACGCGACATAGCTTTGCAGACGATAAATGTAACCGTCTCGGAGAGAAAAGCGGCCAATGTGACGATCTGGCTTTAAGTCGATTCCATAACAAATGACGAAAACGGACTGATTTCTCAGGTTTTTACTACATATGAACACTTTTCACATTCTCCCATGCAACGCGGCTGCTAGTCCTCCTTTCATGCAACATCTTAAAGTCCTAGGTCATGTCCAATCCACCAAAGCCGGCTAAAAAGTGAATAATCGACAACTAAAACTTGAATTGTACTACTTCTTACTGGCTATTGCTTCAACTTAGAAGCTTCTTCTGTGCTCTACTATGGTGCTTTTAGTGTCTCCGCATACCGCAGCACGCGACATAGCTTTGCAGACGATAAATGTAACCGTCTCAGAGAGAAGAACGGCCAATGTGACGATCTGGCTTTAAGACGATTCGATAACAAATGACGAAAACGGACGGATTTCTCAGGTTTTTACTACATATGAACACTTTTCACATTCTCCCATGCAACGCGGCTGCTAGTCCTCCTTTCATGCAAAATCTTAAGGTCCTAGGTCATGTCCAAGCCACCAAAGCAGGCTAAAAAGTGAATAATCGACAACTAAAACTTCAATTGTACTACTTCTTACTGGCTATTACTTCAACATAGAAGCTTCTTCTGTGTTCTACTATGGTGCTTTTAGTGTTTCCGCATACCGCAGCACGCGACATAGCTTTGCAGACGATAAATGTAACCGTTTCAGAGAGAAGAGCGGCCAATGTGACGAACTGGCTTTAAGTCGATTCGATAACAAATGACGAAAACGGACGGATTTCTCAGGTTTTTACTACATATGAACACATTTCACTTTCTCCCATGCAACGCGGCTGCTAGTCCTCCTTTCATGCAAAATCTTAAGGTCCTAGGTCATGTCCAAGCCACCAAAACAGGCTAAAAAGTGAATAATCGACAACTAAAACTTGAATTGTACTACTTCTTACTGGCTATTACTTCAAATTAGAAGCTTCTTCTGTGTTCTACTATGATGCTTTTAGTGTTTCGGCATACCGCAGCAAGCGACATAGCTTTGCAGACGATAAATGTAACCGTTTCAGAGAGAAGAGCGGCCAATGTGACGATCTGGCTTTAAGTCGATTCGATAACAAATGACGAAAACGGACGGATTTCTCAGGGTTTTACTACATATGAACACTTTTCACATTCTCCCTTGCAACGCGGCTGCAAGTCCTCCTTTCACGCAAAATCTTAAGGTCCTAGGTGATGTCCAAGCCACCAAAGCCGGCTAAAAAGTGAATAATCGACAACTAAAACTTGAATTGTACTACTTCTTACTGGCTATTGTTTCAACTTAGAAGCTTCTTCTGTGCTCTACTATGGTGCTTTTAGTGTCTCCGCATACCGCAGCACGCGACATAGCTTTGCAGACGATAAATGTAACCGTCTCAGAGAGAAGAACGGCCAATGTGACGATCTGGCTTTAAGACGATTCGATAACAAATGACGAAAACGGACGGATTTCTCAGGTTTTTACTACATATGAACAGTTTTCACATTCTCCCATGCAACGCGGCTGCTAGTCCTCCTTTCATGCAACATCTTAAGGTCCTAGGTCATGTCCAAGCCACCAAAGCCGGCTAAAAAGTGAATAATCGAAAACTAAAACTTGAATTGTACTACTTCTTACTGGCTATTACTTCAAATTAGAAGCTTCTTCTGTGTTCTACTATGGTGCTTTTAGTGTTTCGGTATACTGCAGCACGCGACATAGCTTTGCAGACGATAAATGTAACCGTTTCAGAGAGAAGAACGGCCAATGTGACGATCTGGCTTTAAGTCGATTCGATAACGAATGACGAAAACGGACGGATTTATCAGTTTTTTACTACATATGAACACTTTTCACATTCTTCCGTGCAACGCGGCTGCTAGTCCTCCTTTCATGCAAAATCTTAAGGTCCTAGGTCATGCCCAAGCCACCAAAGCCGGCTAAAAAGTGAATAATCGACAACTAAAACTTGAATTGTACTACTTCTTACTGGCTATTGCTTCAACGTAGAAGCTTCTTCTCTGTTCTACTATGGTGCTTTTAGTGTCTCCGCATACCGCAGCACGCGACATAGCTTTGCATACGATAAATGTAACCGTCTCAGAGAGAAAAGCGGCCAATGTGACGATCTGACTTTAAGTCGATTCGATAACAAGTGACGAAAGCGGACGGATTTCTCAGGTTTTTACTACATATGAACACTTTTCACATTCTCGCGGGCAACGCTGCTGCTACTCCTCCTTTCATGCAAAATCTTAAGGTCCTAGGTCATGTCCAAGCCACCAAAGACGGCTAAAAAGTGAACAATCGATAACTAAAACTTGAATTGTACTACTTCTTACTGGCTATTACTTCAAATTAGAAGCTTCTTCTGTGCTCTACTATGGTGCTTTTAGTGTCTCCGCATACCGCAGCACGCGACATAGCTTTGCAGACGATAAATGTAACCGTCTCAGAGAGAAGAACGGCCAATGTGACGATCTGGCTTTAAGACGATTCGATAACAAATGACGAAAACGGACGGATTTCTCAGGTTTTTACTACATATGAACACTTTTCACATTCTCCCATGCAACGCGGCTGCTAGTCCTCCTTTCATGCAAAATCTTGAGGTCCTAGGTCATGTCCAAGCCACCAAAGCAGGCTAAAAAGTGAATAATCGACAACTAAAACTTCAATTGTACTACTTCTTACTGGCTATTACTTCAACATAGAAGCTTCTTCTGTGTTCTACTATGGTGCTTTTAGTGTTTCCGCATACCGCAGCACGCGACATAGCTTTGCAGACGATAAATGTAACCGTTTCAGAGAGAAGAGCGGCCAATGTGACGAACTGGCTTTAAGTCGATTCGATAACAAATGACGAAAACGGACGGATTTCTCAGGTTTTTACTACATATGAGCACATTTCACTTTCTCCCATGCAACGCGGCTGCTAGTCCTCCTTTCATGCAAAATCTTAAGGTCCTAGGTCATGTCCAAGCCACCAAAACAGGCTAAAAAGTGAATAATCGACAACTAAAACTTGAATTGTACTACTTCTTACTGGCTATTACTTCAAATTAGAAGCTTCTTCTGTGTTCTACTATGATGCTTTTAGTGTTTCGGCATACCGCAGCAAGCGACATAGCTTTGCAGACGATAAATGTAACCGTTTCAGAGAGAAGAGCGGCCAATGTGACGATCTTGCTTTAAGTCGATTCGATAACAAATGACGAAAACGGACGGATTTCTCAGGTTTTTACTACATATGAACACTTTTCACATTCTCCCTTGCAACGCGGCTGCAAGTCCTCCTTTCACGCAAAATCTTAAGGTCCTAGGTGATGTCCAAGCCACCAAAGCCGGCTAAAAAGTGAACAATCGACAACTAAAACTTCAATTGTACTACTTCTTACTGGCTATTGCTTCAACTTAGAAGCTTCTTCTGTGCTCTACTATGGTGCTTTTAGTGTCTCCGCAAACCGCAGCACGCGACATAGCTTTGCAGACGATAAATGTAACCGTCTCAGAGAGAAAGCGGTCAATGTGACGATCTGGCTTTAAGTCGATTCGATAACAAATGACGAAAACGGACGGATTTCTCAGGTTTTTACTACATATGAACACTTTTCACATTCTCCCATGCAAGGCGGCTGCTAGTCCTCCTTTCATGCAACATCTTAACTTCCTAGGTCATGTCCAAGCCACCATAGCCAGCTAAAAAGTGATTAATCGACAACTAAAACTTGATTTGTACTACTTCTTACTGGCTATTACTTCAAATTAGAAGCTTCTTCTGTGTTCTACTATGGTGCTTTTAGTGTTTCGGTATACTGCAGCACGCGACATAGCTTTGCAGACGATAAATGTAACCGTCTCAGAGAGAAAAGCGGCCAATGTGACGATCTGGCTTTAAGTCGATTCGATAACAAATGACGAAAACGGACTGATTTCTCAGGTTTTTACTACATATGAACACTTTTCACATTCTCCCATGCAACGCGGCTGCTAGTCCTCCTTTCATGCAACATCTTAAAGTCCTAGGTCATGTCCAATCCACCAAAGCCGGCTAAAAAGTGAATAATCGATAACTAAAACTTGAATTGTACTACTTCTTACTGGCTATTACTTCAAAATAGAAGCTTCTTCTGTGTTCTACTATGGTGCTTTTAGTGTTTCCGCATACCGCAGCACGCGACATAGCTTTGCAGACGATAAATGTAACCGTTTCAGAGAGAAGAGCGGCCAATGTGACGATCTGGCTTTAAGTCGATTCGATAACAAATGACGAAAACGGACGGATTTCTCAGGTTTTTACTACATATGAACACTTTTCACATTCTCCCTTGCAACGCGGGTGCAAGTCCTCCTTTCATGCAAAATCTTAAGTTCCTAGCTCATGTCCAAGGCACCAAAGCAGGCTAAAAGGTGAATAATCGACAACTAAAACTTCAATTGTACTACTTCTTACTGGCTATTACTTCAACATAGAAGCTTCTTCTGTGTTCTACTATGGTGCTTTTAGTGTTTCCGCATACCGCAGCACGCGACATAGCTTTGCAGACGATAAATGTAACCGTTTCAGAGAGAAGAGCGGCCAATGTGACGAACTGGCTTTAAGTCGATTCGATAACAAATGACGAAAACGGACGGATTTCTCAGGTTTTTACTACATATGAACACTTTTCACATTCTCCCGTGCAACGCGGCTGCTACTCCTCCTTTCATGCAAAATATTAAGGTTCCACCTAATGTCCAAGCCACCAAAGCCGGCTAAAAAGTGAATAATCGACAACTAAAACTTGAATTGTACTACTTCTTACTGGCTATTACTTCAAATTAGAAGCTTCTTCTGTGTTCTACTAAGGTGCTTTTAGTGTTTCGGCATACCGCAGCACGCGACATAGCTTTGCAGACGATAAATGTAACCGTTTCAGAGAGAAGAACGGCCAATGTGACGATCTGGCTTTAAGTCGATTCGATAACAAATGAAGAAAACGGACGGATTTCTCAGGTTTTTACTACATATGAATACTTTTCACATTCTCCCATGCAACGCGGCTGCTAGTCCTCCTTTCATGAACATCTTAAGGTCCTAGGTCATGTCCAAGCCACCAAAGCCGGCTAAAAAGTGAATAATCGAAAACTAAAACTTGAATTGTACTACTTCTTACTGGGTATTACTTCAAATTAGAAGCTTCTTCTGTGTTCTACTATGGTGCTTTTAGTGTTTCGGTATACTGCAGCACGCGACATAGCTTTGCAGACGATAAATGTAACCGTTTCAGAGTGAAGAACGGCCAATGTGACGATCTGGCTTTAAGTCGATTTGATAACGAATGACGAAAACGGACGGATTTCTCAGGTTTTTACTACATATGAACACTTTTCACATTCTCCCGTGCAACGCGGCTGCTAGTCCTCCTTTCATGCAAAATCTTAAGGTCCTAGGTCATGCCCAATCCACCAAAGCCGGCTAAAAAGTGAATAATCGACAACTAAAACTTGAATTGTACTACTTCTTACTGGCTATTGTTTCAACTTAGAAGCTTCCTCTGTGTTCTACTATGGTGCTTTTAGTGTCTCCGCATACCGCAGCACGCGACATAGCTTTGCATACGATAAATGTAACCGTCTCAGAGAGAAAAGCGGCCAATGTGACGATCTGACATTAAGTCGATTCGATAACAAGAGACGAAAGCGGACGGATTTCTCAGGTTTTTACTACATATGAACACTTTTCACATTCTCGCGGGCAACGCGGCTGCTACTCCTCCTTTCATGCAAAATCTTAAGGTCCTAGGGCATGTCCAAGCCACCAAAGACGGCTAAAAAGTGAATAATCGATAACTAAAACTTGAATTGTACTACTTCTTACTGGCTATTACTTCAACTTAGAAGCATCTTCTGTGCTCTACTATGGTGCTTTTAGTGTCTCCGCATACCGCAGCACGCGACATAGCTTTGCAGACGATAAATGTAACCGTTTCAGAGAGAAGAGCGGCCAATGTGATGAACTGGCTTTAAGTCGATTCGATAACAAATGACGAAAACGGACGGATTTCTCAAGTTTTTACTACATATGAACACTTTTCACATTCTCCCGTGCAACGCGGCTACTACTCCTCCTTTCATGCAAAATATTAAGGTTCCACCTAATGTCCAAGCCACCAAAGCAGGCTAAAAAGTGAATAATCGACAACTAAAACTTCAATTGTACTACTTCTTACTGGCTATTACTTCAACATAGAAGCTTCTTCTGTGTTCTACTATGGTGCTTTTAGTGTTTCCGCATACCGCAGCACGCGACATAGCTTTGCAGACGATAAATGTAACCGTTTCAGAGAGAAGAGCGGTCAATTACACGATCTGGCTTTAAGTCGATTCGATAACAAATGACGAAAACGGACGGATTTCTCAAGTTTTTACTACATATGAACACTTTTCACATTCTCCCATGCAACGCGGCTGCTAGTCCTCCTTTCATGCAAAATCTTAAGGTCCTAGGTCATGTCCAAGCCACCAAAGCCGGCTAAAATGTGAATAATCGACAACTAAAACTTGAATTGTACTACTTCTTACTGGCTATTACTTCAACTTAGAAACTTCTTCTGTGTTCTACTATGATGCTTTAAGTGTTTCCCCATACCGCAGCACGCGACATAGCTTTGCAGACGATAAATGTAACCATTTCAGAGAGAAGAGCGGCCAATGTGACGACCTGGCTTTAAGTCGATTCGATAACAAATAACGAAAACGGACGGATTTCTCAGGTTTTTACTACATATGAACACTTTTTACATTCTCCCTTGCAAGGCGGCTGCAAGTCCTCCTTTCACGCAAAATCTTAAGGTCCTAGGTGATGTCCAAGCCACCAAAGCCGGCTAAAAAGTGAATAATCGACAACTAAAACTTGAATTGTACTACTTCTTACTGGCTATTGCTTCAACGTAGAAGCATCTTCTGTGTTCTACTATGGTGCTTTTAGTGTCTCCGCATACCGCAGCACGCGACATAGCTTTGCATACGATAAATGTAACCGTCTCAGAGAGAAAAGCGGTTAATGTGACGATCTGACTTTAAGTCGATTCGATAACAAGTGACGAAAGCGGACGGATTTCTCAGGTTTTTACTACATATGAACACTTTTCACATTCTCCCATGCAACGCGGCAGCTAGTCCTCCTTTCATGCAACATCTTAAAGTCCTAGGTCATGTCCAATCCACCAAAGCCGGCTAAAAAGTGAATAATCGACAACTAAAACTTGAATTGTACTACTTCTTACTTTCTATTACTTCAACATAGAAGCTTCTTCTGTGTTCTACTATGGTGCTTTTAGTGTTTCCGCATACCGCAGCACGCGACATAGCTTTGCAGACGATAAATGTAACCGTTTCAGAGAAAAGAGCGGCCAATGTGACGATCTGGCTTTAAGTCGATTCGATAACAAGTGACGAAAACGGACGGATTTCTCAGGTTTTTACTGCATGTGAACACTTTTCACATTCTCCCGTGCAACGCGGCTGCTAGTCCTCCTTTCATGCAAAATCTTAACGTCCTAGGTCATGCCCAAGCCACCAAAGCTGGCTAAAAAGTGAATAATCGACAACTAAAACTTGAATTGTACTACTTCTTACTGGCTATTGCTTCAACTTAGAAGCTTCTTCTATGTTCTACTATGGTGCTTTTAGTGTCTCCGCTTACCGCAGCACGCGACATAGCTTTGCAGACGATAAATGTAACCGTCTCAGAGAGAAAAGCGGCCAATGTGACGATCTGGCTTTAAGTCGATTCGATAACAAATGACGAAAACGGACTGATTTCTCAGGTTTTTACTACATATGAACACTTTTCACATTCTCCCATGCAACGCGGCTGCTATTCCTCCTTTCATGCAACATCTTAAAGACCTAGGTCATGTCCAAGCCACCAAAGCCGGCTAAAAAGTGAATAATCGACAACTAAAACTTGAATTTTACTACTTCTTACTGGCTATTAGTTCAACTTAGAGGCTTCTTCTGTGTTCTACTATGGTGCTTTTTGCGTCTAAGCATACCGCAGCAAGCGACATATATGTGCAGACGATAAATGTAACCGTTTCAGACAGAAAAGTGGCCAATGTGACGATCTGGCTTTAAGTCGATTCGACAACAAGTGACGAAAACGAACGGATTTCTAAGGTTTTTACTACATATGAACACTTTTCACATTCTCCCATGCAACGCGGCTGCTAGTCCTCCTTTCATGCAACATCTTAAAGTCCTAGGTCATGTCCAATCCACTAAAGCCGGCTAAAAAGTGAATAATCGACAACTAAAACTTGAATTGTACTACTTCTTACTGGCTATTACTTCAACATAGAAGCTTCTTCTGTGTTCTACTATGGTGCTTTTAGTGTTTCCGCATACCGCAGCACGTGACATAGCTTTGCAGACGATAAATGTAACCGTTTCAGTGAGAAGAGCGGCCAATGTGACGATCTGGCTTTAAGTCGATTCGACAACAAGTGACGAAAACGAACGGATTTCTAAGGTTTTTACTACATATGAATACTTTTCACATTCTCCCATGCAACGCGGCTGCTAGTCCTCCTTTAATGAACATCTTAAGGTCCTAGGTCATGTCCAAGCCACCAAAGCCGGCTAAAAAGTGAATAATCGAAAACTAAAACTTGAATTGTACTACTTCTTACTGGGTATTACTTCAAATTAGAAGCTTCTTCTGTGTTCTACTATGGTGCTTTTAGTGTTTCGGTATACTGCAGCACGCGACATAGCTTTGCAGACGATAAATGTAACCGTTTCAGAGTGAAGAACGGCCAATGTGACGATCTGGCTTTAAGTCGATTTGATAACGAATGACGAAAACGGACGGATTTCTCAGGTTTTTACTACATATGAACACTTTTCACATTCTCCCGTGCAACGCGGCTGCTAGTCCTCCTTTCATGCAAAATCTTAAGGTCCTAGGTCATGCCCAATCCACCAAAGCCGGCTAAAAAGTGAATAATCGACAACTAAAACTTGAATTGTACTACTTCTTACTGGCTATTGTTTCAACTTAGAAGCTTCCTCTGTGTTCTACTATGGTGCTTTTAGTGTCTCCGCATACCGCAGCACGCGACATAGCTTTGCATACGATAAATGTAACCGTCTCAGAGAGAAAAGCGGCCAATGTGACGATCTGACATTAAGTCGATTCGATAACAAGAGACGAAAGCGGACGGATTTCTCAGGTTTTTACTACATATGAACACTTTTCACATTCTCGCGGGCAACGCGGCTGCTACTCCTCCTTTCATGCAAAATCTTAAGGTCCTAGGGCATGTCCAAGCCACCAAAGACGGCTAAAAAGTGAATAATCGATAACTAAAACTTGAATTGTACTACTTCTTACTGGCTATTACTTCAACTTAGAAGCATCTTCTGTGCTCTACTATGGTGCTTTTAGTGTCTCCGCATACCGCAGCACGCGACATAGCTTTGCAGACGATAAATGTAACCGTTTCAGAGAGAAGAGCGGCCAATGTGATGAACTGGCTTTAAGTCGATTCGATAACAAATGACGAAAACGGACGGATTTCTCAAGTTTTTACTACATATGAACACTTTTCACATTCTCCCGTGCAACGCGGCTACTACTCCTCCTTTCATGCAAAATATTAAGGTTCCACCTAATGTCCAAGCCACCAAAGCAGGCTAAAAAGTGAATAATCGACAACTAAAACTTCAATTGTACTACTTCTTACTGGCTATTACTTCAACATAGAAGCTTCTTCTGTGTTCTACTATGGTGCTTTTAGTGTTTCCGCATACCGCAGCACCCGACATAGCTTTGCAGACGATAAGTGTAACCGTTTCAGAGAAAAGAGCGGCCAATGTGACGATCTGGCTTTAAGTCGATTCGATAACAAGTGACGAAAACGGACGGATTTCTCAGGTTTTTACTGCATGTGAACACTTTTCACATTCTCCCGTGCAACGCGGCTGCTAGTCCTCCTTTCATGCAAAATCTTAACGTCCTAGGTCATGCCCAAGCCACCAAAGCTGGCTAAAAAGTGAATAATCGACAACTAAAACTTGAATTGTACTACTTCTTACTGGCTATTGCTTCAACTTAGAAGCTTCTTCTATGTTCTACTATGGTGCTTTTAGTGTCTCCGCTTACCGCAGCACGCGACATAGCTTTGCAGACGATAAATGTAACCGTCTCAGAGAGAAAAGCGGCCAATGTGACGATCTGGCTTTAAGTCGATTCGATAACAAATGACGAAAACGGACTGATTTCTCAGGTTTTTACTACATATGAACACTTTTCACATTCTCCCATGCAACGCGGCTGCTATTCCTCCTTTCATGCAACATCTTAAAGACCTAGGTCATGTCCAAGCCACCAAAGCCGGCTAAAAAGTGAATAATCGACAACTAAAACTTGAATTTTACTACTTCTTACTGGCTATTAGTTCAACTTAGAGGCTTCTTCTGTGTTCTACTATGGTGCTTTTTGCGTCTAAGCATACCGCAGCAAGCGACATATATGTGCAGACGATAAATGTAACCGTTTCAGACAGAAAAGTGGCCAATGTGACGATCTGGCTTTAAGTCGATTCGACAACAAGTGACGAAAACGAACGGATTTCTAAGGTTTTTACTACATATGAACACTTTTCACATTCTCCCATGCAACGCGGCTGCTAGTCCTCCTTTCATGCAACATCTTAAAGTCCTAGGTCATGTCCAATCCACTAAAGCCGGCTAAAAAGTGAATAATCGACAACTAAAACTTGAATTGTACTACTTCTTACTGGCTATTACTTCAACATAGAAGCTTCTTCTGTGTTCTACTATGGTGCTTTTAGTGTTTCCGCATACCGCAGCACGTGACATAGCTTTGCAGACGATAAATGTAACCGTTTCAGTGAGAAGAGCGGCCAATGTGACGATCTGGCTTTAAGTCGATTCGATAACAAATGACGAAAACGGACGGATTTCTCAGGTTTTTACTGCATATGAACACTTTTCACATCCCGCGTGCAAAGCGGCTGCTAGTCCTCCTTTCATGCAAAATCTTAAGGTCCTAGGTCATGCCCAAGCCACCAAAGTCGGCTAAAAAGTGAATAATCGACAACTAAAACTTGAATTGTACTACTTCTCACTGCCTATTGCTTCAACGTAGAAGCTTCTTCTGTGTTCTACTATGGTGCTTTTAGTGTCTCCGCATACCGCAGCACGCGACATAGCTTTGCATACGATAAATGTAACCGTCTCAGAGAGAAAAGCGGCCAATGTGACGATCTGACTTTAAGTGGATTCGATAACAAGTGACGAAAGCGGACGGATTTCTCAGGTTTTTACTACATATGAACACTTTTCACATTCTCGCGGGCAACGCCGCAGCTACTCCTCCTTTCATGCAAAATCTTAAGGACCTAGGGCATGTGCAAGCCACCAAAGACGGCTAAAAAGTGAATAATCGATAACTAAAACTTGAATTGTACTACTTCTTACTGGCTATTACTTCAACTTAGAAGCTTCTTCTGTGCTCTACTATGGTGCTTTTAGTGCCTCCGCATACCGCAGCACGCGACATAGCTTTGCAGACGATAAATGTAACCGTCTCAGAGAGAAAAGCGGCCAATGTGACGATCTGGCTTTAAGTCGATTCGATAACAAATGACGAAAACGAACTGATTTCTCAGGTTTTTACTACATATGAACACTTTTCACATTCTCCCATGCAACGCGGCTGCTAGTCCTCCTTTCATGCAACATCTTAAAGTCGTAGGTCATGTCCAATCCACCAAAGCCGGCTAAAAAGTGAATAATCGACAACTAGAACTTGAATTGTACTACTTCTTACTGTCTATTACTTCAACATAGAAGCTTCATCTGTGTTCTACTATGGTGCTTTTAGTGTTTCCGCATACCGCAGCACGCGACATAGCTTTGCAGACGATAAATGTAACCGTTTCAGACAGAAGAGCGGCCAATGTGACGATCTGGCTTTAAGTCGATTCGATAACAAGTGACGAAAGCGGACGGATTTCTCAGGTTTTTACTACATATGAACACTTTTCACATTCTCGCGGGCAACGCGGCTGCTACTCCTCCTTTCATGCAAAATGTTAAGGTCCTAGGTCATGCCCAAGCCACCAAAGCCGGCTAAAAAGTGAATAATCGACAACTAAAACTTGAATTGTACTACTTCTTACTGGCTATTACTTCAACTTAGAAGCTTCTTCTGTGCTCTACTATGGTGCTTTTAGTGTCTCCGCATACCGCAGCACGCGACATAGCTTTGCAGACGATAAATGTAACCGTCTCAGAGAGAAAAGCGGCCAATGTGACGATCTGGCTTTAAGTCGATTCGATAACAAATGACGAAAACGGACTGATTTCTCAGGTTTTTACTACATATGAACACTTTTCACATTCTCCCATGCAACGCGGCTGCTAGTCCTCCTTTCATGCAACATCTTAAAGTCCTAGGTCATGTCCAATCCACCAAAGCCGGCTAAAAAGTGAATAATCGACAACTAAAACTTCAATTGTACTACTTCTTACTGGCTATTACTTCAACATAGAAGCTTCTTCTGTGTTCTACTATGGTGCTTTTAGTGTTTCCGCATACCGCAGCACGCGACATAGCTTTGCAGACAATAAATGTAACCGTTTTAGAGAGAAGAGCAGCCAATGTAACGATCTGGCTTTAAGTCAATTCGATAACAAATGACGAAAGCGGACGGATTTCTCAGGTTTTTACTACATATGAACACTTTTCACATTCTCGCGTGCAACGCGCCAGCTTGTCCTCCTTTCATGCAAAATCTTAAGGTTCCTCCTAATGTCGAAGCCACCAAAGCCGGCTAAAAAGTGAATAATCGACAACTAAAACTTGAATTGTACTACTTCTTACTGGCTATTACTTCAAATTACATGCTTCTTCTGTGTTCTACTATGGTGCTTTTAGTGTTTCGGCATACCGCAGCACGCGACATAGCTTTGCAGGCGATAAATGTAACTGTTTCAGAGAGAAGAACGGCCAATGTGACGATCTGGCTTTAAGTCGATTCGATAACAAATGACGAAAACGGACGGATTTCTCAGGTTTTTCTACATATGGACACTTTTCACATTCTCCCGTGCAACGCGGCTGCTAGTCCTCCTTTCATGCAAAATCTTATGGTCCTAGGACATGTCATAGCCACCAAAGCCGGCTAAAAAGTGAATAATCGACAACTAACACTTGAATTGTACTACATCGTACTGGCTATTACTTCAACGTAGAAGCTTCTTCTGTGTTCTACTATGGTGCTTTTATTGTCTCCGCATACCGCAGCACGCGACATAGCTTTGCATACGATAAATGTAACCGTCTCAGAGAGAAAAGCGGCCAATGTGACGATCTGACTTTAAGTCGATTCAATAACAAGTGACGAAAGCGGACGGATTTCTCAGGTTTTTACTACATATGAACACTTTTCACATTCTCGCGGGCAACGCGGCTGCTAGTCCTCCTTTCATGCAAAATCTTAAGGTCCTAGGTCATGTCCAAGCCACCAAAGACGGCTAAAAAGTGAATAATCGATAACTAAAACTTGAATTGTACTACTTCTTACTGGCTATTACTTCAACTTAGAAGCTTCTTCTGTGCTCTACTATGGTGCTTTTAGTGTCTCCGCATACCGCAGCACGCGACATAGCTTGCAGACGATAAATGTAACCGTTTCAGACAGAATAGCGGCCAATGTGACGATCTGGCTTTAAGTCGATTCGACAACAAGTGACGAAAACGAACGGATTTCTAAGGTTTTTACTACATATGAACACTTTTCACATTCTCCCATGCAACGCGGCTGCTAGGCCTCCTTTCATGCAACATCTTAAAGTCCTAGGTCATGTCCAATCCACCAAAGCCGGCTAAAAAGTGAATAATCGACAACTAAAACTTGAATTGTACTACTTCTTACTGGCTGTTGCTTCAACTTAGAAGCTTCTTCTGTGTTCTACTATGGTGCTTTTAGTGTCTCCGCATACCGCAGCACGCGACATAGCTTTGCATACGATAAATGTAACCGTCTCAGACAGAAAAGCGGCCAATGTGACGATCTGACTTTAAGTCGATTCGATAACAAGTGACGAAAGCGGACGGATTTCTCAGGTTTTTACTACATATGAACACTTTTCACATTCTCGCGTGCAACGCGGCAGCTTGTCCTCCAATCATGCAAAATCTTAAGGTTCCACCTAATGTCAAAGCCACCAAAGCCGGCTAAAAAGTGAATAATCGACAACTAAAACTTGAATTGTACTACTTCTTACTGGCTATTACTTCAACATAGAAGCTTCTTCTGTGTTCTACTATGGTGCTTTTAGTGTTTCCGCATACCGCAGCACGCGACATAGCTTTGCAGACGATAAATGTAACCGTTTCAGAGAGAAGAGCGGCCAATGTGACAATCTGGCTTTAAGTCGATTCGATAACAAATGACGAAAACGGACGGATTTCTCAGGTTTTTACTGCATATGAACACTTTACACATTCTCCCGGGCAACGCGGCTGCTAGTCCTCCTTTCATGCAAAATCTTAAGGTCCTAGGTCATGTCCAAGCCACCAAAGCCGGCTAAAAAGTGAATAATCGATAACTAAAACTTGAATTTTACTACTTCCTACTGGCTATTAGTTCAACTTAGAAGCTTCTTCTGTGTTCTACTATGGTGCTTTTTGTGTCTCCGCATACCGCAGCACACGACATAGCTTTGCAGACGATAAATGTAACCGTTTCAGACAGAAGAGCGGCCAATGTGACGATCTGGCTTTAAGTCGATTCGACAACAAGTGACGAAAACGAACGGATTTCTAAGGTTTTTACTACATATGAACACTTTTCACATTCTCCCGTGCAACGCGGCTGCTAGTCCTCCTTTCATGCAAAATCTTATGGTCCAAGGACATGTCATAGCCACCAAAGCCGGCTAAAAAGTGAATAATCGACAACTAAAACTTGAATTGTACTACATCTTACTGGCTATTACTTCAAATTAGAAGCTTCTTCTGTGTTCTACTATGGTGCTTTTAGTGTTTCCGCATACTGCAGCACGCGACATAACTTTGCAGACGATAAATGTAACCGTTTCAGAGAGAAAAGCGGCCAATGTGACGATCTGGCTTTAAGTCGATTCGATAACAAATGACGAAAACGGACGGATTTCTCAGGTTTTTACTACATATGAACACTTTTCACATTCTCCCTTGCAACGCGGCTGCAAGTCCTCCTTTCCTGCCAAATCTTAAGGTCCTAGGTGATGTCCAAGCCACCAAAGCCGGCTAAAAAGTGAATAATCGACAACTAAAACTTGAATTGTACTACTTCTCACTGGCTATTGCTTCAACTTAGAAGCTTCTTCTGTGTTCTACTATGGTGCTTTTAGTGTCTCCGCATACCGCAGCACGCGACATAGCTTTGCAGACGATAAATGTTACCGTCTCAGAGAGAAAAGCGGCCAATGTGACAATCTGGCTTTAAGTCGATTCGATAACAAGTGACGACAGCGGACGGATTTCTCAGGTTTTTACTACATCTGAACAATTTTCACATTCTCGCGGGCAACGCGGCTGCTACTCCTCCTTTCATGCAAAATCTTAAGGTCCTAGGTCATGTCCCAGCCACCAAAGCCGGCTAAAAAGTGAATAATCGACAACTAAAACTTCAATTGTACTACTTCTTACTGGCTATTACTTCAACATAGAAGCTTCTTCTGTGTTCTACTATGGTGCTTTTAGTGTTTCCGCATACCGCAGCACGCGACATAGCTCTGCAGACGATAAATGTAACCGTTTCAGAGAGAAGAGCGGCCAATGTGACGATCTGACTTTAAGTCGATTCGATAACAAGTGACGAAAGCGGACGGATTTCTCAGGTTTTCACTACATATGAACAATTTTCACATTCTCGCGGGCAACGCGGCTGCTACTCCTCCTTTCATGCAAAATCTTAAGGTCCTAGGTCATGTCCAAACCACCAAAGACGACTAAAACTTGAATTGTACTACTTCTTAATGGCTATTACTTCAACTTCGAAGCTTCTTCTGTGTTCTACTATGGTGCTTTTAGTGTCTCCGCATACCGCAGCACGCGACATAGCTTTGCAGACGATAAATGTAACCGTCTCAGAGAGAAAAGCGGCCAATGTGATGATCTGACTTTAAGTCGATTCGATAACAGATGACGAAAACGGACTGATTTCTCAGGTTTTTACTACATATGAACACTTTTCACATTCTCGCGTGCAACGCGGCAGCTTGTCCTCCTTTCATGCAAAATCTTAAGGTTCCACCTAATGTCAAAGCCACCAAAGCCCGCTAAAAAGTGAATAATCGACAACTAAAACTTGAATTGTACTACTTCTTACTGGCTATTACTTCAAATTACATGCTTCTTCTGTGTTCTACTATGGTGCTTTTAGTGTTTCGGCATACCGCAGCACGCGACATAGCTTTGCAGGCGATAAATGTAACCGTTTCAGAGAGAAGAACGGCCAATGTGACGATCTGGCTTTAAGTCGATTCGATAACAAATGACGAAAACGGACGGATTTCTCAGGTTTTTACTACATATGAACACTTTTCACATTCTCGCGTGCAACGCGGCAGCTAGTCCTCCTTTCATGCAAAATCTTAAGGTTCCACCTAATGTCAAAGCTACCAAAGCCGGCTAAAAAGTGAATAATCGACAACTAAAACTTGAATTGTACTACTTCTTACTGGCTATTACTTCAAATTAGAAGCTTCTTCTGTGTTCTACTATGGTGCTTTTAGAGTTTCCGCATACCGCAGCAAGCGACTTAGCTTTGCAGACGATAAATGTAACCGTCTCAGAGCGAAAAGCGGCAAATGTGACGATCTGGCTTTAAGTCAATTCGATAATAAATGACGAAAACGGACGGATTTCTCAGGTTTTTACTACATATGAACACTTTTCACATTCTCCCATGCAACGCTGCTGCTAGTCCGCCTTTCATGCAAAATCTTAAGGTCCTAGGTCATGTCCAAGCTACCAAAGACGGCTAAAAAGTGAATAATCGATAACTAAAACTTGAATTTTACTACTTCTTACTGGCTATTAGTTCAACTTAGAAGCTTCTTCTGTGTTCTACTATGGTGCTTTTTGTGTCTCCGCATACCGCAGCACGCGACATAGCTTTGCAGACGATAAATGTAACCGTTTCAGACAGAAGAGCGGCCAATGTGACGATCTGGCTTTAAGTCGATTCGACAACAAGTGACGAAAACGAACGGATTTCTAAGGTTTTTACTACATATGAACACTTTTCACATTCTCCCGTGCAACGCGGCTGCTAGTCCTACTTTCATGCAAAATCTTATGGTCCAAGGACATGTCATAGCCACCAAAGCCGGCTAAAAAGTGAATAATCGACAACTAAAACTTGAATTGTACTACATCTTACTGGCTATTACTTCAAATTAGAAGCTTCTTCTGTGTTCTACTATGGTGCTTTTAGTGTTTCCGCATACTGCAGCACGCGACATAACTTTGCAGACGATAAATGTAACCGTTTCAGAGAGAAGAGCGGCCAATGTGACGATCTGGCTTTAAGTCGATTCGATAACAAATGACGAAAACGGACGGATTTCTCAGGTTTTTCTACATATGAACACTTTTCACATTCTCCCGTGCAACGCGGCTGCTACTCCTCCTTTCATGCAAAATCTTAAGGTCCTAGGGCATGTCCAAGCCACCAAAGACGGCTAAAAAGTGAATAATCGACAACTAAAACTTGAATTGTACTACTTCTTACTGGCTATTACTTCAAATTAGAAGCTTCTTCTGTATTCTACTATGATGCTTTTAGTGTTTCGGCATACCGCATCACGCGACATAGCTTTGCAGACGATAAATGTAACCGTTTCAGAGAGAAGAACGGCCAATGTGACGATCTGGCTTTAAGTCGATTCGATAACAAATGACGAAACGGACGGATTTACCAGGTTTGTACTACATATGAACACTTTTCACATTCTCCCGTGCAACGCGGCTGCTAGTCCTCCTTTCATGCAAATTCTTAAGGTGCTAGGTCATGTCCAAGCCACCAAAGCCGGCTAAAATGTGAATAATCGACAACTAAAACTTGAATAGTACTACTTCTTACTGGCTATTACTTCACTTAGAAGCTTCTTCTGTGTTCTACTATGGTGCTTTAAGTGTTTCCGCATACCGCAGCACGCGACATAGCTTTGCAGACGATAAATGTAACCGTCTCAGAGAGAAAAGCGGCCAATGTGACGCTCTGGCTTTAAGTCGATTCGATAACAAATGACGAAAACGGACGGATTTCTCAGGTTTTTACTACATATGAACACATTTCACATTCTCCCATGCAACGCGGCTGCTAGTCCTCCTTTCATGCAAAATCCTAAGGTCATAGGTCATGTCCAAGCCACCAAAGCCGGCTAAAAAGTGAATAATCAACAACTAAAACTTCAATTGTACTACTTCTTGCTGGCTATTACTTCAACATAGAAGCTTCTTCTGTGTTCTACTATGGTGCTTTTAGTGTTTCCGCATACCGCAGCACGCGACATAGCTTTGCAGACGATAAATGTAACCGTTTCAGAGAGAAAAGCGGCCAATGTGACGATCTGGCTTTAAGTCGATTCGATAACAAATGACGAAAACGGACGGATTTCTCAGGTTTTTACTACATATGAACACTTTTCACATTCTCCCTTGCAACGCGGCTGCAAGTCCTCCTTTCCTGCAAAAGCTTAAGGTCGTAGGTGATGTCCAAGCCACCAAAGTCGGCTAAAAAGTGAATAATCGACAACTAAAACTTGAATTGTACTACTTCTTACTGGCTATAACTTCAACTTAGAAGCTTCTTCTGTGTTCTACTATGGTGCTTTTAGTGTCTCCGCATACCGCAGCACGCGACATAGCTTTGCAGACGATAAATGTTACCGTCTCAGAGAGAAAAGCGGCCAATGTGACAATCTGGCTTTAAGTCGATTCGATAACAAGTGACGACAGCGGACGGATTTCTCAGGTTTTTACTACATCTGAACAATTTTCACATTCTCGCGGGCAACGCGGCTGCTACTCCTCCTTTCATGCAAAATCTTAAGGTCCTAGGTCATGTCCCAGCCACCAAAGCCGGCTAAAAAGTGAATAATCGACAACTAAAACTTCAATTGTACTCTTTTTTACTGGCTATTACTTCAACATAGAAGCTTCTTCTGTGTTCTACTATGGTGCTTTTAGTGTTTCCGCATACCGCAGCACGCGACATAGCTTTGCAGACGATAAATGTAACCGTTTCAGAGAGAAGAGCGGCCAATGTGACGATCTGACTTTAAGTCGATTCGATAACAAGTGACGAAAGCGGACGGATTTCTCAGGTTTTCACTACATATGAACAATTTTCACATTCTCGCGGGCAACGCGGCTGCTACTCCTCCTTTCATGCAAAATCTGAAGGTCCTAGGTCATGTCCAAACCACCAAAGACGACTAAAACTTGAATTGTACTACTTCTTAATGGCTATTACTTCAACTTCGAAGCTTCTTCTGTGTTCTACTATGGTGCTTTTAGTGTCTCCGCATACCGTAGCACGCGACATAGCTTTGCAGACGATAAATGTAACCGTCTCAGAGAGAAAAGCGGCCAATGTGACGATCTGACTTTAAGTCGATTCGATAACAAATGACGAAAACGGACTGATTTCTCAGGTTTTTACTACATATGAACACTTTTCACATTCTCGCGGGCAACGCGGCTGCTACCCCTCCTTTCATGCAAAATCTTAAGGTCCTAGGTCATGTCCAAGCCACCAAAGCCGGCTAAAAAGTGAATAATCGACAACTAAAACTTGAATTGTACTACTTCTTACTGGCTATTACTTCAAATTAGAAGCTTCTTCTGTGTTCTACTATGGTGCTTTTAGTGTTTCGGCATACCGCAGCACGCGACATAGCTTTGCAGACTATAAATGTAACCGTTTCAGAGAGAAGAACGGCCAATGTGACAATCTGGCTTTAAGTCGATTCGATAACAAGTGACGACAGCGGACAGATTTCTCAGGTTTTTACTACATCTGAACAATTTTCACGTTCTCGCGGGCAACGCGGCTGCTACTCCTCCTTTCATGCAAAACCTTAAGGTCCTAGGTCATGTCCCAGCCACCAAAGCCGGCTAAAAAGTGAATAATCGACAACTAAAACTTCAATTGTACTACTTCTTACTGGCTATTACTTCAACATAGAAGCTTCTTCTGTGTTCTACTATGGTGCTTTTAGTGTTTCCGCATACCGCAGCACGCGACATAGCTTTGCAGACAATGAATGTAATCGTTTTAGAGAGAAGAGCAGCCAATGAGACGATCTGGCTTTAAGTCAATTCGATAACAAATGACGAAAGCGGACGGATTTCTCAGGTTTTTACTACATATGAACACTTTTCACATTCTCGCGTGCAACGCGGCAGCTTGTCCTCCTTTCATGCAAAATCTTAAGGTTCCACTTAATGTCAAAGCCACCAAAGCCGGCTAAAAAGTGAATAATCGACAACTAAAACTTGAATTGTACTACTTCTTACTGGCTATTACTTCAAATTACATGCTTCTTCTGTGTTCTACTATGGTGCTTTTAGTGTTTCGGCATACCGCAGCACGCGACATAGCTTTGCAGGCGATAAATGTAACCGTTTCAGAGAGAAGAACGGCCAATGTGACGATCTGGCTTTAAGTCGATTCGATAACAAATGACGAAAACGGACGGATTTCGCAGGTTTTTACTACATATGAACACTTTTCACATTCTCGCGTGCAACGCGGCAGCTAGTCCACCTTTCATGCAGAATCTTAGGGTTCCACCTAATGTCAAAGCTACCAAAGCCGGCTAAAAAGTGAATAATCGACAACTAAAACTTGAATTGTACTACTTCTTACAGGCTATTACTTCAAATTAGAAGCTTCTTCTGTGTTCTACTATGGTGCTTTTAGTGTTTCCGCATACCGCAGCAAGCGACTTAGCTTTGCAGACGATAAATGTAACCGTCTCAGAGCGAAAAGCGGCAAATGTGACGATCTGGCTTTAAGTCAATTCGATAATAAATGACGAAAACGGACGGATTTCTCAGGTTTTTACTACATATGAACACTTTTCACATTCTCCCATGCAACGCTGCTGCTAGTCCGCCTTTCATGCAAAATCTTAAGGTCCTAGGTCATGTCCAAGCTACCAAAGACGGCTAAAAAGTGAATAATCGATAACTAAAACTTGAATTTTACTACTTCTTACTGGCTATTAGTTCAACTTAGAAGCTTCTTCTGTGTTCTACTATGGTGCTTTTTGTGTCTCCGCATACCGCAGCACGCGACATAGCTTTGCAGACGATAAATGTAACCGTTTCAGACAGAAGAGCGGCCAATGTGACGATCTGGCTTTAAGTCGATTCGACAACAAGTGACGAAAACGAACGGATTTCTAAGGTTTTTACTACATATGAACACTTTTCACATTCTCCCGTGCAACGCGGCTGCTAGTCCTCCTTTCATGCAAAATCTTATGGTCCAAGGACATGTCATAGCCACCAAAGCCGGCTAAAAAGTGAATAATCGACAACTAAAACTTGAATTGTACTACATCTTACTGGCTATTACTTCAAATTAGAAGCTTCTTCTGTGTTCTACTATGGTGCTTTTACTGTTTCCGCATACTGCAGCACGCGACATAACTTTGCAGAAGATAAATGTAACCGTTTCAGAGAGAAGAGCGGCCAATGTGACGATCTGGCTTTAAGTCGATTCGATAACAAATGACGAAAACGGACGGATTTCTCAGGTTTTTCTACATATGAACACTTTTCACATTCTCCCGTGCAACGCGGCTGCTACTCCTCCTTTCATGCAAAATATTAAGGTTCCACCTAATGTCGAAGACACCAAAGCCCGCTAAAAAGTGAATAATCGACAACTAAAACTTGAATTGTACTACTTCTTACTGGCTATTACTTCAAATTAGAAGCTTCTTCTGTATTCTACTATGATGCTTTTAGTGTTTCGGCATACCGCAGCACGCGACATAGCTTTGCAGACGATAAATGTAACCGTTTCAGAGAGAAGAACGGCCAATGTGACGATCTGGCTTTAAGTCGATTCGATAACAAATGACGAAACGGACGGATTTATCAGGTTTGTACTACATATGAACACTTTTCACATTCTCCCGTGCAACGCGGCTGCTAGTCCTCCTTTCATGCAAATTCTTAAGGTGCTAGGTCATGTCCAAGCCACCAAAGCCGGCTAAAATGTGAATAATCGACAACTAAAACTTGAATAGTACTACTTCTTACTGGCTATTACTTCAACTTAGAAGCTTCTTCTGTGTTCTACTATGGTGCTTTAAGTGTTTCCGCATACCGCAGCACGCGACATAGCTTTGCAGACGATAAATGTAACCGTCTCAGAGAGAAAAGCGGCCAATGTGACGATCTGGCTTTAAGTCGATTCGATAACAAATGACGAAAACGGACGGATTTCTCAGGTTTTTACTACATATGAACACATTTCACATTCTCCCATGCAACGCGGCTGCTAGTCCTCCTTTCATGCAAAATCTTAAGGTCATAGGTCATGTCCAAGCCACCAAAGCAGGCTAAAAAGTGAATAATCAACAACTAAAACTTCAATTGTACTACTTCTTACTGGCTATTACTTCAACATAGAAGCTTCTTCTGTGTTCTACTATGGTGCTTTTAGTGTTTCCGCATACCGCAGCACGCGACATAGCTTTGCAGACGATAAATGTAACCGTTTCAGAGAGAAAAGCGGCCAATGTGACGATCTGGCTTTAAGTCGATTCGATAACAAATGACGAAAACGGACGGATTTCTCAGGTTTTTACTACATCTGAACAATTTTCACATTCTCCCTTGCAACGCGGCTGCAAGTCCTCCTTTCCTGCAAAAGCTTAAGGTCCTAGGTGATGTCCAAGCCACCAAAGCCGGCTAAAAAGTGAATAATCGACAACTAAAACTTGAATTGTACTACTTCTTACTGGCTATAACTTCAACTTAGAAGCTTCCTCTGTGTTCTACTATGGTGCTTTTAGTGTCTCCGCATACCGCAGCACGCGACATAGCTTTGCAGACGATAAATGTTACCGTCTCAGAGAGAAAAGCGGCCAATGTGACAATCTGGCTTTAAGTCGATTCGATAACAAGTGACGACAGCGGACGGATTTCTCAGGTTTTTACTACATCTGAACAATTTTCACATTCTCGCGGGCAACGCGGCTGCTACTCCTCCTTTCATGCAAAATCTTAAGGTCCTAGGTCATGTCCCAGCCACCAAAGCCGGCTAAAAAGTGAATAATCGACAACTAAAACTTCAATTGTACTACTTCTTACTGGCTATTACTTCAACATAGAAGCTTCTTCTGTGTTCTACTATGGTGCTTTTAGTGTTTCCGCATACCGCAGCACGCGACATAGCTTTGCAGACGATAAATGTAACCGTTTCAGAGAGAAGAGCGGCCAATGTGACGATCTGACTTTAAGTCGATTCGATAACAAGTGACGAAAGCGGACGGATTTCTCAGGTTTTTACTACATATGAACAATTTTCACATTCTCGCGGGCAACGCGGCTGCTACTCCTCCTTTCATGCAAAATCTGAAGGTCCTAGGTCATGTCCAAACCACCAAAGACGACTAAAACTTGAATTGTACTACTTCTTAATGGCTATTACTTCAACTTCGAAGCTTCTTCTGTGTTCTACTATGGTGCTTTTAGTGTCTCCGCATACCGTAGCACGCGACATAGCTTTGCAGACGATAAATGTAACCGTCTCAGAGAGAAAAGCGGCCAATGTGACGATCTGACTTTAAGTCGATTCGATAACAAATGACGAAAACGGACTGATTTCTCAGGTTTTTACTACATATGAACACTTTTCACATTCTCGCGGGCAACGCGGCTGCTACCCCTCCTTTCATGCAAAATCTTAAGGTCCTAGGTCATGTCCAAGCCACCAAAGCCGGCTAAAAAGTGAATAATCGACAACTAAAACTTCAATTGTACTACTTCTTACTGGCTATTACTTCAAATTAGAAGCTTCTTCTGTGTTCTACTATGGTGCTTTTAGTGTTTCGGCATACCGCAGCACGCGACATAGCTTTGCAGACGATAAATGTAACCGTTTCAGAGAGAAGAACGGCCAATGTGACAATCTGGCTTTAAGTCGATTCGATAACAAGTGACGACAGCGGACGGATTTCTCAGGTTTTTACTACATCTGAACAATTTTCACATTCTCGCGGGCAACGCGGCTGCTACTCCTCCTTTCATGCAAAACCTTAAGGTCCTAGGTCATGTCCCAGCCACCAAAGCCGGCTAAAAAGTGAATAATCGACAACTAAAACTTCAATTGTACTACTTCTTACTGGCTATTACTTCAACATAGAAGCTTCTTCTGTGTTCTACTATGGTGCTTTTAGTGTTTCCGCATACCGCAGCACGCGACATAGCTTTATAGACAATGAATGTAATCGTTTTAGAGAGAAGAGCAGCCAATGTGACGATCTGGCTTTAAGTCAATTCGATAACAAATGACGAAAGCGGACGGATTTCTCAGGTTTTTACTACATATGAACACTTTTCACATTCTCGCGTGCAACGCGGCAGCTTGTCCTCCTTTCATGCAAAATCTTAAGGTTCCACTTAATGTCAAAGCCACCAAAGCCGGCTAAAAAGTGAATAATCGACAACTAAAACTTGAATTGTACTACTTCTTACTGGCTATTACTTCAAATTACATGCTTCTTCTGTGTTCTACTATGGTGCTTTTAGTGTTTCGGCATACCGCAGCACGCGACATAGCTTTGCAGGCGATAAATGTAACCGTTTCAGAGAGAAGAACGGCCAATGTGACGATCTGGCTTTAAGTCGATTCGATAACAAATGACGAAAACGGACGGATTTCGCAGGTTTTTACTACATATGAACACTTTTCACATTCTCGCGTGCAACGCGGCGGCTAGTCCACCTTTCATGCAGAATCTTAGGGTTCCACCTAATGTCAAAGCTACCAAAGCCGGCTAAAAAGTGAATAATCGACAACTAAAACTTGAATTGTACTACTTCTTACAGGCTATTACTTCAAATTAGAAGCTTCTTCTGTGTTCTACTATGGTGCTTTTAGTGTTTCCGCATACCGCAGCAAGCGACTTAGCTTTGCAGACGATAAATGTAACCGTCTCAGAGCGAAAAGCGGCAAATGTGACGATCTGGCTTTAAGTCAATTCGATAATAAATGTCGAAAACGGACGGATTTCTCAGGTTTTTACTACATATGAACACTTTTCACATTCTCCCATGCAACGCTGCTGCTAGTCCGCCTTTCATGCAAAATCTTAAGGTCCTAGGTCATGTCCAAGCTACCAAAGACGGCTAAAAAGTGAATAATCGATAACTAAAACTTGAATTTTACTACTTCTTACTGGCTATTAGTTCAACTTAGAAACTTCTTCTGTGTTCTACTATGGTGCTTTTTGTGTCTCCGCATACCGCAGCACGCGACATAGCTTTGCAGACGATAAATGTAACCGTTTCAGACAGAAGAGCGGCCAATGTGACGATCTGGCTTTAAGTCGATTCGACAACAAGTGACGAAAACGAACGGATTTCTAAGGTTTTTACTACATATGAACACTTTTCACATTCTCCCGTGCAACGCGGCTGCTAGTCCTCCTTTCATGCAAAATCTTATGGTCCAAGGACATGTCATAGCCACCAAAGCCGGCTAAAAAGTGAATAATCGACAACTAAAACTTGAATTGTACTACATCTTACTGGCTATTACTTCAAATTAGAAGCTTCTTCTGTGTTCTACTATGGTGCTTTTAGTGTTTCCGCATACTGCAGCACGCGACATAACTTTGCAGAAGATAAATGTAACCGTTTCAGAGAGAAGAGCGGCCAATGTGACGATCTGGCTTTAAGTCGATTCGATAACAAATGACGAAAACGGACGGATTTCTCAGGTTTTTCTACATATGAACACTTTTCACATTCTCCCTTGCAACGCGGCTGCACGTCCTCCTTTCCTGCAAAATCTTAAGGTCCTAGGTGATGTCCAAACCACCAAAGCCGGCTAAAAAGTGAATAATCGACAGCTAAAACTTGAATTGTACTACTTCTTACTGGCTATTGCTTCAACTTAGAAGCTTCTTCTGTGTTCTACTATGGTGCTTTTAGTGTCTCCGCATACCGCAGCACGCGACATAGCTTTGCAGACGATAAATGTAACCGTCTCAGAGAGAAAAGCGGCTAATGTGACGATCTGACTTTAAGTCGATTCGATAACAAGTGACGACAGCGGACGGATTTCTCAGGTTTTTACTACATCTGAACAATTTTCACATTCTCGCGGGCAACGCGGCTGCTACTCCTCCTTTCATGCAAAATCTTAAGGTCCTAGGTCATGTCCAAGCCACCAAAGAAGGCTAAAAAGTTAATAATCGACAACTAAAACTTGAATTGTACTACTTCTTACTGGCTATTACTTCAACTTAGAAGCTTCTTCTGTATTCTACTATGTTGCTTTTAGTGTTTCTGCATACTGCAGCACGCGACATAGCTTTGCAGACGATAAATGTAAACGTTTCAGAGAGAAGATCGGCCAATGTGACGATCTGGCTTTAAGTCGATTCGATAACAAATGACGAAAACGGACGGATTTCTCAGGTTTTTACTACATATGAGCACTTTTCACATTCTCCCGTGCAACGCGGCTGCACGTCCTCCTTTCATGGAAAATCTTAAGGTCCTAGGTCATGTCCAAGCCACCAAAGCCGGCTAAAAAGTGAATAACCGACAACTAATACTTGAATTGTACTACTTCTTACTGGCTATTACTTCAACGTAGAAGCTTCTTCTGTGTTCTACTATGGTGCTTTAAGTGTTTCCGCATACCGCAGCACGCGACATAGCTTTGCAGACGATAAATGTAACCGTCTCAGAGAGAAAAGCGCCCAATGTGACGATCTGGCTTCAAGTCGATTCGATAACAAATGACGAAAACGGACGGATTTCTCAGGTTTTTACTACATATGAACACTTTTCACATTCTCCCATGCAACGCGGCTGCTAGTCCTCGTTTCATGCAAAATCTTAAGGTCCTAAGTCATGTCCAAATCACCAAAGACGACTAAAACTTGAATTGTACTACTTCTTAATGGCTATTACTTCAACTGAGAAGCTTCTTCTGTGTTCTACTCTACTATGGTGCTTTTAGTGTCTCCGCATACCGAAGCACGCGACATAGCTTTGCAGACGATAAATGTAACCGTCTCAGAGAGAAAAGCGGCCAATGTGACGATCTGACTTTAAGTCGATTCGATAACAAATGACGAAAACGGACTGATTTCTCAGGTTTTTACTACATATGAACACTTTTCACATTCTCCCATGCAACGCGGCTGCAAGTCCTCCTTTCATGCAAAATCTTAAGTTCATAGGTCATGTCCAAGCCACCAAAGCAGGCTAAAAAGTGAATAATCGACAACTAAAACTTGAATTGTACTACTTCTTACTGGGTATTACTTCAACATAGAAGCTTCTTCTGTGTTCTACTATGGTGCTTTTAGTGTTTCCGCATACCGCAGCACGCGACATAGCTTTGCAGACGATAAATGTAACCGTTTCAGACAGAAGAGCGGCCAAAGTGACGATGTGGCTTTAAGTCGATTCGACAACAATTGACGAAAACGAACGGATTTCTAAGGTTTTTACTACATATGAACACTTTTCACATTTTACCGTGCAACTCGGCTGCTAGTCCTCCTTTCATGCAAAATCTTATGGTCCTAGGTCATGTCATAGCCACCAAAGCCGGCTAAAAAGTGAATAATCGACAACTAAAACTTGAATTGTACTACTTCTTACTGGCTATTACTTCAACTTAGAACCTTCTTCTGTGTTCTACTATGGTGCTTTTAGTGTTTACGCATACTGCAGCACGCGACATAGCTTTGCAGACGATAAATGTAACCGTCTCAGAGAGAAAAGCGGCCAATGCGACGATCTGGCTTTAAGTCGATTCGATAACAAATGACGAAAACGGACGGATTTCTCAGGTTTTTACTACATATGAACACTTTTCACATTCTCCCGTGCAACGCGGCTGCTACTCCTCCTTTCATGCAAAATATTAAGGTTCCACTTAATGTCCAAGCCAGTAAAGCCGGCTAAAAAGTGAATAATCGACAACTAAAACTTGAATTGTACTACTTCTTACTGGCTATTACTTCAAATTAGAAGCTTCTTCTGTGTTCTACTAAGGTGCTTTTAGTGTTTCGGCATACCGCAGCACGCGACATAGCTTTGCACACGATAAATGTAACCGTTTCAGAGAGAAGAACGGCCAATGTGACGATCTGGCTTTAAGTCGATTCGATAAGAAATGACGAAAACGGACGGATTTCTCAGGTTTTTACTACATATGAACACTTTTCACATTCTCTCGTGCAACGCGGCTGCAAGTCCTCCTTTCATGAAAAATCTTAAGGTCCTAGGTCATGCCCAAGCCACCAAAGCAGGCTAGAAAGTGAATAATCGACAACTAAAACTTGAATTGTACTACTTCTTACAGGCTATTACTTCAACATAGAAGCTTCTTCTGTGTTCTACTATGGTGCTTTTAGTGTTTCCGCATACCGCAGTACGCGACATAGCTTTGCAGACGATAAATGTAACCGTTTCAGAGAGAAGAGCGGCCAATGTGACGATCTGGCTTTAAGTCGATTCGATAACAAATGACGAAAACGGACGGATTTCTCAGGTTTTTACTACATATGAACACTTTTCACATTCTCCCTTGCAACGCGGGTGCAAGTCCTCCTTTCATGCAAAATCTTAACGTCCTAAGTGATGTCCAAGCCACCAAAGCCGGCTAAAAAGTGAATAATTGACAACTAAAACTTGAATTGTACTACTTCTTACTGGCCATTGTTTCAACTTAGAAGCTTCTTCTGTGTTCTACTATGGTGCTTTTAGTGTCTCCGCATACCGTAGCACGCGACATAGCTTTGCAGACGATAAATGTAACCGCCTCAGAGAGAAAAGCGGCCAATGTGACGATCTGTCTTTAAGTCGATTCGATAACAAATGACGAAAACGGACGGATTTCTCAGGTTTTTAATACATATGAACACTTTTCACATTCTTGCGGGCAACGCGGCTGCTACTCCTCCTTTCATGCAAAATCTTAAGGTCCTAGGTCATGTCCAAGCCTCCAAAGCCGGCTAAAAAGTGAATAATCGACAACTAAAACTTTAATTGTACTACATCTTACTGGCTATTACTTCAAATTAGAAGCTTCTTCTGTGTTCTACTATTGTGCTTTTAGTGTTTACGCATACCGCAGCACGCGACATAGCTTTGCAGACGATAAATGTAACCGTATCAGAGAGAAAAGCGCCCAATGTGACGATCTGGCTTTAAGTCGATTCGATAACAAATGAGGAAAACGGACGGATTTCTCAGGTTTTTACTACATATGAACACTTTTCACATTCTCCCATGCAACGCGGCTGCTAGTCCTCCTTTCATGCAAAATCTTAAGGTCCTAGGTCATGTCCAAGCCACCAAAGCCGGCTAAAAAGTGAATAATCGACAACTAAAACTTGAATAGTACTACTTCTTTCTGGCTATTACGTCAACTTAGAAGCTTTTCTGTGTTCTACTATGGTGCTTTTAGTGTTTCCGCATACCGCAGCACGCGACATAGCTTTGCAGACGATAAATGTAACCGTTTCAGAGAGAAGAGCGGCCAATGTGACGATCTGGCTTTAAGTCGATTCGATAACAAGTGACGACAGCGGACGGATTTCTCAGGTTTTTACTACATCTGAACAATTTTCACATTCTCGCGTGCAACGCGGCAGCTAGTCCTCCTTTCATGCAAAATCTTAAGGTTACACCTAATGTCAAAGCTACCAAAGCCGGCTAAAAAGTGAATAATCGACAACTAAAACTTGAATTGTACTACTTCTTACTGGCTATTACTTCAAATTAGAAGCTTCTTCTGTGTTCTACTATGGTGCTTTTAGAGTTTCCGCATACCGCAGCAAGCGACTTAGCTTTGCAGACGATAAATGTAACCGTCTCAGAGCGAAAAGCGGCAAATGTGACGATCTGGCTTTAAGTCAATTCGATAATAAATGACGAAAACGGACGGATTTCTCAGGTTTTTACTACATATGAACACTTTTCACATTCTCCCATGCAACGCTGCTGCTAGTCCGCCTTTCATGCAAAATCTTAAGGTCCTAGGTCATGTCCAAGCTACCAAAGACGGCTAAAAAGTGAATAATCGATAACTAAAACTTGAATTTTACTACTTCTTACTGGCTATTAGTTCAACTTAGAAGCTTCTTCTGTGTTCTACTATGGTGCTTTTTGTGTCTCCGCATACCGCAGCACGCGACATAGCTTTGCAGGCGATAAATGTAACCGTTTCAGACAGAAGAGCGGCCAATGTGACGATCTGGCTTTAAGTCGATTCGACAACAAGTTACGAAAACGAACGGATTTCTAAGGTTTTTACTACATATGAACACTTTTCACATTCTCCCGTGCAACGCGGCTGCTAGTCCTACTTTCATGCAAAATCTTATGGTCCAAGGACATGTCATAGCCACCAAAGCCGGCTAAAAAGTGAATAATCGACAACTAAAACTTGAATTGTACTACATCTTACTGGCTATTACTTCAAATTAGAAGCTTCTTCTGTGTTCTACTATGGTGCTTTTAGTGTTTCCGCATACTGCAGCACGCGACATAACTTTGCAGACGATAAATGTAACCGTTTCAGAGAGAAGAGCGGCCAATGTGACGATCTGGCATTAAGTCGATTCGATAACAAATGACGAAAGCGGACGGATTTCTCAGGTTTTTCTACATATGAACACTTTTCACATTCTCCCGTGCAACGCGGCTGCTACTCCTCCTTTCATGCAAAATATTAAGGTTCCACCTAATGTCGAAGACACCAAAGCCGGCTAAAAAGTGAATAATCGACAACTAAAACTTGAATTGTACTACTTCTTACTGGCTATTACTTCAAATTAGAAGCTTCTTCTGTATTCTACTATGATGCTTTTAGTGTTTCGGCATACCGCAGCACGCGACATAGCTTTGCAGACGATAAATGTAACCGTTTCAGAGAGAAGAACGGCCAATGTGACGATCTGGCTTTAAGTCGATTCGATAACAAATGACGAAACGGACGGATTTATCAGGTTTGTACTACATATGAACACTTTTCACATTCTACCGTGCAACGCGGCTGCTAGTCCTCCTTTCATGCAAATTCTTAAGGTGCTAGGTCATGTCCAAGCCACCAAAGCCGGCTAAAATGTGAATAATCGACAACTAAAACTTGAATAGTACTACTTCTTACTGGCTATTACTTCAACTTAGAAGCTTCTTCTGTGTTCTACTATGGTGCTTTAAGTGTTTCCGCATACCGCAGCACGCGACATAGCTTTGCAGACGATAAATGTAACCGTCTCAGAGAGAAAAGCGGCCAATGTGACGATCTGGCTTTAAGTCGATTCGATAACAAATGACGAAAACGGACGGATTTCTCAGGTTTTTACTACATATGAACACATTTCACATTCTCCCATGCAACGCGGCTGCTAGTCCTCCTTTCATGCAAAATCTTAAGGTCATAGGTCATGTCCAAGCCACCAAAGCAGGCTAAAAAGTGAATAATCAACAACTAAAACTTCAATTGTACTACTTCTTACTGGCTATTACTTCAACATAGAAGCTTCTTCTGTGTTCTACTATGGTGCTTTTAGTGTTTCCGCATACCGCAGCACGCGACATAGCTTTGCAGACGATAAATGTAACCGTTTCAGAGAGAAAAGCGGCCAATGTGACGATCTGGCTTTAAGTCGATTCGATAACAAATGACGAAAACGGACGGATTTCTCAGGTTTTTACTACATATGAACACTTTTCACATTCTCCCTTGCAACGCGGCTGCAAGTCCTCCTTTCCTGCAAAAGCTTAAGGTCCTAGGTGATGTCCAAGCCACCAAAGCCGGCTAAAAAGTGAATAATCGACAACTAAAACTTGAATTGTACTACTTCTTACTGGCTATAACTTCAACTTAGAAGCTTCTTCTGTGTTCTACTATGGTGCTTTTAGTGTCTCCGCATACCGCAGCACGCGACATAGCTTTGCAGACGATAAATGTAACCGTCTCAGAGAGAAAAGCGGCCAATGTGGCAATCTGGCTTTAAGTCGATTCGATAACAAGTGACGACAGCGGACGGATTTCTCAGGTTTTTACTACATCTGAACAATTTTCACATTCTCGCGGGCAACGCGGCTGCTACTCCTCCTTTCATGCAAAATCTTAAGGTCCTAGGTCATGTCCCAGCCACCAAAGCCGGCTGAAAAGTGAATAATCGACAACTAAAACTTCAATTGTACTACTTCTTACTGGCTATTACTTCAACATAGAAGCTTCTTCTGTGTTCTACTATGGTGCTTTTAGTGTTTCCGCATACCGCAGCACGCGACATAGCTTTATAGACAATGAATGTAATCGTTTTAGAGAGAAGAGCAGCCAATGTGACGATCTGGCTTTAAGTCAATTCGATAACAAATGACGAAAGCGGACGGATTTCTCAGGTTTTTACTACATATGAACACTTTTCACATTCTCGCGTGCAACGCGGCAGCTTGTCCTCCTTTCATGCAAAATCTTAAGGTTCCACTTAATGTCAAAGCCACCAAAGCCGGCTAAAAAGTGAATAATCGACAACTAAAACTTGAATTGTACTACTTCTTACTGGCTATTACTTCAAATTACATGCTTCTTCTGTGTTCTACTATGGTGCTTTTAGTGTTTCGGCATACCGCAGCACGCGACATAGCTTTGCAGGCGATAAATGTAACCGTTTCAGAGAGAAGAACGGCCAATGTGACGATCTGGCTTTAAGTCGATTCGATAACAAATGACGAAAACGGACGGATTTCGCAGGTTTTTACTACATATGAACACTTTTCACATTCTCGCGTACAACGCGGCAGCTAGTCCACCTTTCATGCAGAATCTTAGGGTTCCACCTAATGTCAAAGCTACCAAAGCCGGCTAAAAAGTGAATAATCGACAACTAAAACTTGAATTGTACTACTTCTTACAGGCTATTACTTCAAATTAGAAGCTTCTTCTGTGTTCTACTATGGTGCTTTTAGTGTTTCCGCATACCGCAGCAAGCGACTTAGCTTTGCAGACGATAAATGTAACCGTCTCAGAGCGAAAAGCGGCAAATGTGACGATCTGGCTTTAAGTCAATTCGATAATAAATGTCGAAAACGGACGGATTTCTCAGGTTTTTACTACATATGAACACTTTTCACATTCTCCCATGCAACGCTGCTGCTAGTCCGCCTTTCATGCAAAATCTTAAGGTCCTAGGTCATGTCCAAGCTACCAAAGACGGCTAAAAAGTGAATAATCGATAACTAAAACTTGAATTTTACTACTTCTTACTGGCTATTAGTTCAACTTAGAAACTTCTTCTGTGTTCTACTATGGTGCTTTTTGTGTCTCCGCATACCGCAGCACGCGACATAGCTTTGCAGACGATAAATGTAACCGTTTCAGACAGAAGAGCGGCCAATGTGACGATCTGGCTTTAAGTCGATTCGACAACAAGTGACGAAAACGAACGGATTTCTAAGGTTTTTACTACATATGAACACTTTTCACATTCTCCCGTGCAACGCGGCTGCTAGTCCTCCTTTCATGCAAAATCTTATGGTCCAAGGACATGTCATAGCCACCAAAGCCGGCTAAAAAGTGAATAATCGACAACTAAAACTTGAATTGTACTACATCTTACTGGCTATTACTTCAAATTAGAAGCTTCTTCTGTGTTCTACTATGGTGCTTTTAGTGTTTCCGCATACTGCAGCACGCGACATAACTTTGCAGAAGATAAATGTAACCGTTTCAGAGAGAAGAGCGGCCAATGTGACGATCTGGCTTTAAGTCGATTCGATAACAAATGACGAAAACGGACGGATTTCTCAGGTTTTTCTACATATGAACACTTTTCACATTCTCCCTTGCAACGCGGCTGCACGTCCTCCTTTCCTGCAAAATCTTAAGGTCCTAGGTGATGTCCAAACCACCAAAGCCGGCTAAAAAGTGAATAATCGACAGCTAAAACTTGAATTGTACTACTTCTTACTGGCTATTGCTTCAACTTAGAAGCTTCTTCTGTGTTCTACTATGGTGCTTTTAGTGTCTCCGCATACCGCAGCACGCGACATAGCTTTGCAGACGATAAATGTAACCGTCTCAGAGAGAAAAGCGGCCAATGTGACGATCTGACTTTAAGTCGATTCGATAACAAGTGACGACAGCGGACTGATTTCTCAGGTTTTTACTACATCTGAACAATTTTCACATTCTCGCGGGCAACGCGGCTGCTACTCCTCCTTTCATGCAAAATCTTAAGGTCCTAGGTCATGTCCAAGCCACCAAAGAAGGCTAAAAAGTTAATAATCGACAACTAAAACTTGAATTGTACTACTTCTTACTGGCTATTACTTCAACTTAGAAGCTTCTTCTGTATTCTACTATGTTGCTTTTAGTGTTTCTGCATACTGCAGCACGCGACATAGCTTTGCAGACGATAAATGTAAACGTTTCAGAGAGAAGATCGGCCAATGTGACGATCTGGCTTTAAGTCGATTCGATAACAAATGACGAAAACGGACGGATTTCTCAGGTTTTTACTACATATGAGCACTTTTCACATTCTCCCGTGCAACGCGGCTGCACGTCCTCCTTTCATGGAAAATCTTAAGGTCCTAGGTCATGTCCAAGCCACCAAAGCCGGCTAAAAAGTGAATAACCGACAACTAATACTTGAATTGTACTACTTCTTACTGGCTATTACTTCAACGTAGAAGCTTCTTCTGTGTTCTACTATGGTGCTTTAAGTGTTTCCGCATACCGCAGCACGCGACATAGCTTTGCAGACGATAAATGTAACCGTCTCAGAGCGAAAAGCGGCAAATGTGACGATCTGGCTTTAAGTCAATTCGATAATAAATGTCGAAAACGGACGGATTTCTCAGGTTTTTACTACATATGAACACTTTTCACATTCTCCCATGCAACGCTGCTGCTAGTCCGCCTTTCATGCAAAATCTTAAGGTCCTAGGTCATGTCCAAGCTACCAAAGACGGCTAAAAAGTGAATAATCGATAACTAAAACTTGAATTTTACTACTTCTTACTGGCTATTAGTTCAACTTAGAAACTTCTTCTGTGTTCTACTATGGTGCTTTTTGTGTCTCCGCATACCGCAGCACGCGACATAGCTTTGCAGACGATAAATGTAACCGTTTCAGACAGAAGAGCGGCCAATGTGACGATCTGGCTTTAAGTCGATTCGACAACAAGTGACGAAAACGAACGGATTTCTAAGGTTTTTACTACATATGAACACTTTTCACATTCTCCCGTGCAACGCGGCTGCTAGTCCTCCTTTCATGCAAAATCTTATGGTCCAAGGACATGTCATAGCCACCAAAGCCGGCTAAAAAGTGAATAATCGACAACTAAAACTTGAATTGTACTACATCTTACTGGCTATTACTTCAAATTAGAAGCTTCTTCTGTGTTCTACTATGGTGCTTTTAGTGTTTCCGCATACTGCAGCACGCGACATAACTTTGCAGAAGATAAATGTAACCGTTTCAGAGAGAAGAGCGGCCAATGTGACGATCTGGCTTTAAGTCGATTCGATAACAAATGACGAAAACGGACGGATTTCTCAGGTTTTTCTACATATGAACACTTTTCACATTCTCCCTTGCAACGCGGCTGCACGTCCTCCTTTCCTGCAAAATCTTAAGGTCCTAGGTGATGTCCAAACCACCAAAGCCGGCTAAAAAGTGAATAATCGACAGCTAAAACTTGAATTGTACTACTTCTTACTGGCTATTGCTTCAACTTAGAAGCTTCTTCTGTGTTCTACTATGGTGCTTTTAGTGTCTCCGCATACCGCAGCACGCGACATAGCTTTGCAGACGATAAATGTAACCGTCTCAGAGAGAAAAGCGGCCAATGTGACGATCTGACTTTAAGTCGATTCGATAACAAGTGACGACAGCGGACTGATTTCTCAGGTTTTTACTACATCTGAACAATTTTCACATTCTCGCGGGCAACGCGGCTGCTACTCCTCCTTTCATGCAAAATCTTAAGGTCCTAGGTCATGTCCAAGCCACCAAAGAAGGCTAAAAAGTTAATAATCGACAACTAAAACTTGAATTGTACTACTTCTTACTGGCTATTACTTCAACTTAGAAGCTTCTTCTGTATTCTACTATGTTGCTTTTAGTGTTTCTGCATACTGCAGCACGCGACATAGCTTTGCAGACGATAAATGTAAACGTTTCAGAGAGAAGATCGGCCAATGTGACGATCTGGCTTTAAGTCGATTCGATAACAAATGACGAAAACGGACGGATTTCTCAGGTTTTTACTACATATGAGCACTTTTCACATTCTCCCGTGCAACGCGGCTGCACGTCCTCCTTTCATGGAAAATCTTAAGGTCCTAGGTCATGTCCAAGCCACCAAAGCCGGCTAAAAAGTGAATAACCGACAACTAATACTTGAATTGTACTACTTCTTACTGGCTATTACTTCAACGTAGAAGCTTCTTCTGTGTTCTACTAAGGTGCTTTAAGTGTTTCCGCATACCGCAGCACGCGACATAGCTTTGCAGACGATAAATGTAACCGTCTCAGAGAGAAAAGCGCCCAATGTGACGATCTGGCTTCAAGTCGATTCGATAACAAATGACGAAAACGGACGGATTTCTCAGGTTTTTACTACATATGAACACTTTTCACATTCTCCCATGCAACGCGGCTGCTAGTCCTCGTTTCATGCAAAATCTTAAGGTCCTAAGTCATGTCCAAATCACCAAAGACGACTAAAACTTGAATTGTACTACTTCTTAATGGCTATTACTTCAACTGAGAAGCTTCTTCTGTGTTCTACTCTACTATGGTGCTTTTAGTGTCTCCGCATACCGAAGCACGCGACATAGCTTTGCAGACGATAAATGTAACCGTCTCAGAGAGAAAAGCGGCCAATGTGACGATCTGACTTTAAGTCGATTCGATAACAAATGACGAAAACGGACTGATTTCTCAGGTTTTTACTACATATGAACACTTTTCACATTCTCCCATGCAACGCGGCTGCAAGTCCTCCTTTCATGCAAAATCTTAAGGTCATAGGTCATGTCCAAGCCACCAAAGCAGGCTAAAAAGTGAATAATCGACAACTAAAACTTGAATTGTACTACTTCTTACTGGGTATTACTTCAACATAGAAGCTTCTTCTGTGTTCTACTATGGTGCTTTTAGTGTTTCCGCATACCGCAGCACGCGACATAGCTTTGCAGACGATAAATGTAACCGTATCAGACAGAAGAGCGGCCAAAGTGACGATGTGGCTTTAAGTCGATTCGACAACAATTGACGAAAACGAACGGATTTCTAAGGTTTTTACTACATATGAACACTTTTCACATTTTACCGTGCAACTCGGCTGCTAGTCCTCCTTTCATGCAAAATCTTATGGTCCTAGGTCATGTCATAGCCACCAAAGCCGGCTAAAAAGAGAATAATCGACAACTAAAACTTGAATTGTACTACTTCTTACTGGCTATTACTTCAAATTAGAAGCTTCTTCTGTGTTCTACTAAGGTGCTTTTAGTGTTTCGGCATACCGCAGCACGCGACATAGCTTTGCACACGATAAATGTAACCGTTTCAGAGAGAAGAACGGCCAATGTGACGATCTGGCTTTAAGTCGATTCGATAAGAAATGACGAAAACGGACGGATTTCTCAGGTTTTTACTACATATGAACACTTTTCACATTCTCTCGTGCAACGCGGCTGCAAGTCCTCCTTTCATGAAAAATCTTAAGGTCCTAGGTCATGCCCAAGCCACCAAAGCAGGCTAGAAAGTGAATAATCGACAACTAAAACTTGAATTGTACTACTTCTTACAGGCTATTACTTCAACATAGAAGCTTCTTCTGTGTTCTACTATGGTGATTTTAGTGTTTCCGCATACCGCAGTACGCGACATAGCTTTGCAGACGATAAATGTAACCGTTTCAGAGAGAAGAGCGGCCAATGTGACGATCTGGCTTTAAGTCGATTCGATAACAAATGACGAAAACGGACGGATTTCTCAGGTTTTTACTACATATGAACACTTTTCACATTCTCCCTTGCAACGCGGGTGCAAGTCCTCCTTTCATGAAAAATCTTAAGGTCCTAGGTCATGCCCAAGCCACCAAAGCAGGCTAGAAAGTGAATAATCGACAACTAAAACTTGAATTGTACTACTTCTTACAGGCTATTACTTCAAATTAGAAGCTTCTTCTGTGTTCTACTAAGGTGCTTTTAGTGTTTCGGCATACCGCAGCACGCGACATAGCTTTGCACACGATAAATGTAACCGTTTCAGAGAGAAGAGCGGCCAATGTGACGATCTGTCTTTAAGTCGATTCGATAACAAATGACGAAAACGGACGGATTTCTCAGGTTTTTAATACATATGAACACTTTTCACATTCTTGCGGGCAACGCGGCTGCTACTCCTCCTTTCATGCAAAATCTTAAGGTCCTAGGTCATGTCCAAGCCTCCAAAGCCGGCTAAAAAGTGAATAATCGACAACTAAAACTTTAATTGTACTACTTCTTACTGGCTATTACTTCAAATTAGAAGCTTCTTCTGTGTTCTACTATTGTGCTTTTAGTGTTTACGCATACCGCAGCACGCGACATAGCTTTGCAGACGATAAATGTAACCGTATCAGAGAGAAAAGCGCCCAATGTGACGATCTGGCTTTAAGTCGATTCGATAACAAATGAGGAAAACGGACGGATTTCTCAGGTTTTTACTACATATGAACACTTTTCACATTCTCCCATGCAACGCGGCTGCTAGTCCTCCTTTCATGCAAAATCTTAAGGTCCTAGGTCATGTCCAAGCCACCAAAGCCGGCTAAAAAGTGAATAATCGACAACTAAAACTTGAATAGTACTACTTCTTTCTGGCTATTACGTCAACTTAGAAGCTTTTCTGTGTTCTACTATGGTGCTTTTAGTGTTTCCGCATACCGCAGCACGCGACATAGCTTTGCAGACGATAAATGTAACCGTTTCAGAGAGAAGAGCGGCCAATGTGACGATCTGGCTTTAAGTCGATTCGATAACAAGTGACGACAGCGGACGGATTTCTCAGGTTTTTACTACATCTGAACAATTTTCACATTCTCGCGGGCAACGCGGCTGCTACTCCTCCTTTCATGCAAAATCTTAAGGTCCTAGGTCATGTCCCAGCCACCAAAGCCGGCTAAAAAGTGAATAATCGACAACTAAAACTTCAATTGTACTACTTCTTACTGGCTATTACTTCAACATAGAAGCTTCTTCTGTGTTCTACTATGGTGCTTTTAGTGTTTCCGCATACCGCAGCACGCGACATAGCTTTGCAGACGATAAATGTAACCGTTTCAGAGAGAAGAGCGGCCAATGTGACGATCTGACTTTAAGTCGATTCGATAACAAGTGACGAAAGCGGACGGATTTCTCAGGTTTTCACTACATATGAACAATTTTCACATTCTCGCGGGCAACGCGGCTGCTACTCCTCCTTTCATGCAAAATCTGAAGGTCCTAGGTCATGTCCAAACCACCAAAGACGACTAAAACTTGAATAGTACTACTTCTTAATGGCTATTACTTCAACTTCGAAGCTTCTTCTGTGTTCTACTATGGTGCTTTTAGTGTCTCCGCATACCGTAGCACGCGACATAGCTTTGCAGACGATAAATGTAACCGTCTCAGAGAGAAAAGCGGCCAATGTGACGATCTGACTTTAAGTCGATTCGATAACAAATGACGAAAACGGACTGATTTCTCAGGTTTTTACTACATATGAACACTTTTCACATTCTCGCGGGCAACGCGGCTGCTACCCCTCCTTTCATGCAAAATCTTAAGGTCCTAGGTCATGTCCAAGCCACCAAAGCCGGCTAAAAAGTGAATAATCGACAACTAAAACTTGAATTGTACTACTTCTTACTGGCTATTACTTCAAATTAGAAGCTTCTCCTGTGTTCTACTATGGTGCTTTTAGTGTTTCGGCATACCGCAGCACGCGACATAGCTTTGCAGACGATAAATGTAACCGTTTCAGAGAGAAGAACGGCCAATGTGACAATCTGGCTTTAAGTCGATTCGATAACAAGTGACGACAGCGGACGGATTTCTCAGGTTTTTACTACATCTGAACAATTTTCACATTCTCGCGGGCAACGCGGCTGCTACTCCTCCTTTCATGCAAAACCTTAAGGTCCTAGGTCATGTCCCAGCCACCAAAGCCGGCTAAAAAGTGAATAATCGACAACTAAAACTTCAATTGTACTACTTCTTACTGGCTATTACTTCAACATAGAAGCTTCTTCTGTGTTCTACTATGGTGCTTTTAGTGTTTCCGCATACCGCAGCACGCGACATAGCTTTATAGACAATGAATGTAATCGTTTTAGAGAGAAGAGCAGCCAATGTGACGATCTGGCTTTAAGTCAATTCGATAACAAATGACGAAAGCGGACGGATTTCTCAGGTTTTTACTACATATGAACACTTTTCACATTCTCGCGTGCAACGCGGCAGCTTGTCCTCCTTTCATGCAAAATCTTAAGGTTCCACTTAATGTCAAAGCCACCAAAGCCGGCTAAAAAGTGAATAATCGACAACTAAAACTTGAATTGTACTATTTCTTACTGGCTATTACTTCAAATTACATGCTTCTTCTGTGTTCTACTATGGTGCTTTTAGTGTTTCGGCATACCGCAGCACGCGACATAGCTTTGCAGGCGATAAATGTAACCGTTTCAGAGAGAAGAACGGCCAATGTGACGATCTGGCTTTAAGTCGATTCGATAACAAATGACGAAAACGGACGGATTTCTCAGGTTTTTACTACATATGAACACTTTTCACATTCTCGCGTGCAACGCGGCAGCTAGTCCACCTTTCATGCAGAATCTTAGGGTTCCACCTAATGTCAAAGCTACCAAAGCCGGCTAAAAAGTGAATAATCGACAACTAAAACTTGAATTGTACTACTTCTTACAGGCTATTACTTCAAATTAGAAGCTTCTTCTGTGTTCTACTATGGTGCTTTTAGTGTTTCCGCATACCGCAGCACGCGACTTAGCTTTGCAGACGATAAATGTAACCGTCTCAGAGCGAAAAGCGGCAAATGTGACGATCTGGCTTTAAGTCAATTCGATAATAAATGTCGAAAACGGACGGATTTCTCAGGTTTTTACTACATATGAACACTTTTCACATTCTCCCATGCAACGCTGCTGCTAGTCCGCCTTTCATGCAAAATCTTAAGGTCCTAGGTCATGTCCAAGCTACCAAAGACGGCTAAAAAGTGAATAATCGATAACTAAAACTTGAATTTTACTACTTCTTACTGGCTATTAGTTCAACTTAGAAGCTTCTTCTGTGTTCTACTATGGTGCTTTTTGTGTCTCCGCATACCGCAGCACGCGACATAGCTTTGCAGACGATAAATGTAACCGTTTCAGACAGAAGAGCGGCCAATGTGACGATCTGGCTTTAAGTCGATTCGACAACAAGTGACGAAAACGAACGGATTTCTAAGGTTTTTACTACATATGAACACTTTTCACATTCTCCCGTGCAACGCGGCTGCTAGTCCTCCTTTCATGCAAAATCTTATGGTCCAAGGACATGTCATAGCCACCAAAGCCGGCTAAAAAGTGAATAATCGACAACTAAAACTTGAATTGTACTACATCTTACTGGCTATTACTTCAAATTAGAAGCTTCTTCTGTGTTCTACTATGGTGCATTTAGTGTTTCCGCATACTGCAGCACGCGACATAACTTTGCAGAAGATAAATGTAACCGTTTCAGAGAGAAGAGCGGCCAATGTGACGATCTGGCTTTAAGTCGATTCGATAAAAAATGACGAAAACGGACGGATTTCTCAGGTTTTTCTACATATGAACACTTTTCACATTCTCCCTTGCAACGCGGCTGCACATCCTCCTTTCCTGCAAAATCTTAAGGTCCTAGGTGATGTCCAAACCACCAAAGCCGGCTAAAAAGTGAATAATCGACAGCTAAAACTTGAATTGTACTACTTCTTACTGGCTATTGCTTCAACTTAGAAGCTTCTTCTGTGTTCTACTATGGTGCTTTTAGTGTCTCCGCATACCGCAGCACGCGACATAGCTTTGCAGACGATAAATGTAACCGTCTCAGAGAGAAAAGCGGCCAATGTGACGATCTGACTTTAAGTCGATTCGATAACAAGTGACGACAGCGGACGGATTTCTCAGGTTTTTACTACATCTGAACAATTTTCACATTCTCGCGGGCAACGCGGCTGCTACTCCTCCTTTCATGCAAAATCTTAAGGTCCTAGGTCATGTCCAAGCCACCAAAGAAGGCTGAAAAGTTAATAATCGACAACTAAAACTTGAATTGTACTACTTCTTACTGGCTATTACTTCAACTTAGAAGCTTCTTCTGTATTCTACTATGTTGCTTTTAGTGTTTCGGCATACCGCAGCACGCGACATAGCTTTGCAGACGATAAATGTAACCGTTTCAGAGAGAAGATCGGCCAATGTGACGATCTGGCTTTAAGTCGATTCGATAACAAATGACGAAAACGGACGGATTTCTCAGGTTTTTACTACATATGAGCACTTTTCACATTCTCCCGTGCAACGCGGCTGCACGTCCGCCTTTCATGGAAAATCTTAAGGTCCTAGGTCATGTCCAAGCCACCAAAGCCGGCTAAAAAGTGAATAACCGACAACTAATACTTGAATTGTACTACTTCTTACTGGCTATTACTTCAACGTAGAAGCTTCTTCTGTGTTCTACTATGGTGCTTTAAGTGTTTCCGCATACCGCAGCACGCGACATAGCTTTGCAGACGATAAATGTAACAGTCTCAGAGAGAAAAGCGCCCAATGTGACGATCTGGCTTCAAGTCGATTCGATAACAAATGACGAAAACGGACGGATTTCTCAGGTTTTTACTACATATGAACACTTTTCACATTCTCCCATGCAACGCGGCTGCTAGTCCTCGTTTCATGCAAAATCTTAAGGTCCTAAGTCATGTCCAAATCACCAAAGACGACTAAAACTTGAATTGTACTACTTCTTAATGGCTATTACTTCAACTGAGAAGCTTCTTCTGTGTTCTACTCTACTATGGTGCTTTTAGTGTCTCCGCATACCGAAGCACGCGACATAGCTTTGCAGACGATAAATGTAACCGTCTCAGAGAGAAAAGCGGCCAATGTGACGATCTGACTTTAAGTCGATTCGATAACAAATGACGAAAACGGACTGATTTCTCAGGTTTTTACTACATATGAACACTTTTCACATTCTCCCATGCAACGCGGCTGCAAGTCCTCCTTTCATGCAAAATCTTAAGGTCATAGGTCATGTCCAAGATACCAAAGCAGGCTAAAAAGTGAATAATCGACAACTAAAACTTGAATTGTACTACTTCTTACTGGGTATTACTTCAACATAGAAGCTTCTTCTGTGTTCTACTATGGTGCTTTTAGTGTTTCCGCATACCGCAGCACGCGACATAGCTTTGCAGACGATAAATGTAACCGTTTCAGACAGAAGAGCGGCCAAAGTGACGATGTGGCTTTAAGTCGATTCGACAACAATTGACGAAAACGAACGGATTTCTAAGGTTTTTACTACATATGAACACTTTTCACATTTTACCGTGCAACTCGGCTGCTAGTCCTCCTTTCATGCAAAATCTTATGGTCCTAGGTCATGTCATAGCCACCAAAGCCGGCTAAAAAGTGAATAATCGACAACTAAAACTTGAATTGTACTACTTCTTACTGGCTATTACTTCAACTTAGAACCTTCTTCTGTGTTCTACTATGGTGCTTTTAGTGTTTACGCATACTGCAGCACGCGACATAGCTTTGCAGACGATAAATGTAACCGTCTCAGAGAGAAAAGCGGCCAATGGGACGATCTGGTTTAAGTCGATTCGATAACAAATGACGAAAACGGACGGATTTCTCAGGTTTTTACTACATATGAACACTTTTCACATTCTCCCGTGCAACGCGGCTGCTACTCCTCCTTTCATGCAAAATATTAAGGTTCCACTTAATGTCCAAGCCAGTAAAGCCGGCTAAAAAGTGAATAATCGACAACTAAAACTTGAATTGTACTACTTCTTACTGGCTATTACTTCAAATTAGAAGCTTCTTCTGTGTTCTACTAAGGTGCTTTTAGTGTTTCGGCATACCGCAGCACGCGACATAGCTTTGCACACGATAAATGTAACCGTTTCAGAGAGAAGAACGGCCAATGTGACGATCTGGCTTTAAGTCGATTCGATAAGAAATGACGAAAACGGACGGATTTCTCAGGTTTTTACTACATATGAACACTTTTCACATTCTCTCGTGCAACGCGGCTGCAAGTCCTCCTTTCATGAAAAATCTTAAGGTCCTAGGTCATGCCCAAGCCACCAAAGCAGGCTAGAAAGTGAATAATCGACAACTAAAACTTGAATTGTACTACTTCTTACAGGCTATTACTTCAACATAGAAGCTTCTTCTGTGTTCTACTATGGTGCTTTTAGTGTTTCCGCATACCGCAGTACGCGACATAGCTTTGCAGACGATAAATGTAACCGTTTCAGAGAGAAGAGCGGCCAATGTGACGATCTGGCTTTAAGTCGATTCGATAACAAATGACGAAAACGGACGGATTTCTCAGGTTTTTACTACATATGAACACTTTTCACATTCTCCCTTGCAACGCGGGTGCAAGTCCTCCTTTCATGCAAAATCTTAAGGTCCTAAGTGATGTCCAAGCCACCAAAGCCGGCTAAAAAGTGAATAATTGACAACTAAAACTTGAATTGTACTACTTCTTACTGGCCATTGTTTCAACTTAGAAGCTTCTTCTGTGTTCTACTATGGTGCTTTTAGTGTCTCCGCATACCGTAGCACGCGACATAGCTTTGCAGACGATAAATGTAACCGCCTCAGAGAGAAAAGCGGCCAATGTGACGGTCTGTCTTTAAGTCGATTCGATAACAAATGACGAAAACGGACGGATTTCTCAGGTTTTTAATACATATGAACACTTTTCACATTCTTGCGGGCAACGCGGCTGCTACTCCTCCTTTCATGCAAAATCTTAAGGTCCTAGGTCATGTCCAAGCCTCCAAAGCCGGCTAAAAAGTGAATAATCGACAACTAAAACTTTAATTGTACTACTTCTTACTGGCTATTACTTCAAATTAGAAGCTTCTTCTGTGTTCTACTATTGTGCTTTTAGTGTTTACGCATACCGCAGCACGCGACATAGCTTTGCAGACGATAAATGTAACCGTATCAGAGAGAAAAGCGCCCAATGTGACGATCTGGCTTTAAGTCGATTCGATAACAAATGAGGAAAACGGACGGATTTCTCAGGTTTTTACTACATATGAACACTTTTCACATTCTCCCATGCAACGCGGCTGCTAGTCCTCCTTTCATGCAAAATCTTAAGGTCCTAGGTCATGTCCAAGCCACCAAAGCCGGCTAAAAAGTGAATAATCGACAACTAAAACTTGAATAGTACTACTTCTTTCTGGCTATTACGTCAACTTAGAAGCTTTTCTGTGTTCTACTATGGTGCTTTTAGTGTTTCCGCATACCGCAGCACGCGACATAGCTTTGCAGACGATAAATGTAACCGTTTCAGAGAGAAGAGCGGCCAATGTGACGATCTGGCTTTAAGTCAATTCGATAACAAATGACGAAAGCGGACGGATTTCTCAGGTTTTTACTACATATGAACACTTTTCACATTCTCGCGTGCAACGCGGCTGCTAGTCCTCCTTTCATGCAAAATCTTAAGGTTCCACCTAATGTCAAAGCCACCAAAGCCGGCTAAATAGTGAATAATCGACAACTAAAACTTGAATTCTACTACTTCTTACTGGCTATTACTTCAAATTAGAAGCTTCTTCTGTGTTCTACTATGGTGCTTTTAGTGTTTCGTCATACCGCAGCACGCGACATAGCTTGCAGACGATAAATGTAACCGTCTCAGAGAGAAAAGCGGCCAATGTGACGATCTGGCTTTAAGTCGATACTATAACAAATGACGAAAACCCACGGATTTCTCAGGTTTTTACTACATATGAACACTTTTCACATTCTCCCGTGCAACGCGGCTGCAAGTCCTCCTTTCATGCAAAATCTTAAGGTCCCATGTCATGTCCAAGCCACCAAAGAAGGCTAAAAAGTGAATAATCGACAACTAAAACTTGAATTGTACTACTTCTTACTGGCTATTACTTCAACTTAGAAGCTTCTCCTGTCTTCTACTATGGTGCTTTTAGTGTTTCCGCATACCGCAGCACGCGACATAGCTTTGCAGACGATAAATGTAACCGTCTCTGAGAGAAAAGCGGCCAATGTGACGATCTGGCTTTAAGTCGATTCGATAACAAATGACGAAAACGGACGGATTTCTCAGGTTTTTACTACATATGAACACTTTTCACATTCTCGCGTGCAACGCGGCTGCTAGTCCTCCTTTCATGCAAAATCTTAAGGTTCCACCTAATGTCGAAGCCACCAAAGCCGGCTAAAATGTGAATAATCGACAACTAAAACTTGAATTGTACTACTTCTTACTGGCTATTACTTCAAATTAGAAGCTTCTTCTGTGTTCTCCTATGGTGCTTTTAGTGTTTCGGCATACCGCAGCACGCGACATAGCTTTGCAGACGATAAATGTAACTGTTTGAGAGAGAAGAACGGCTAATGTGACGATCTGGCTTTATGTCGATTCGATAACAAATGACGAAAACGGACGGATTTCTCAGGTTTTTACTACATATGAACACTTTTCACATTCTCCCATGCAACGCTGCTGCTAGTCCTCCTTTTATGCAAGATCTTAAGGTCCTAGGTCATGTCCAAGCCACCAAAGACGGCTAAAAAGTGAATAATCGATAACTAAAACTTGAATTGTACTACTTCTTACTGGCTATTACTTTAACTTAGAAGCTTCTTCTGTGTTCTACTATGGTCCTTTTAGTGTCTCCGCATACCGCAGCACGCGACATAGCTTTGCAGACGATAAATGTAACCGTCTCAGAGAGAAGAGCGCCCAATGTGACGATCTGGCTTTAAGTCGATTCGATAACAAATGACGAAAACGGACTGATTTCTCAGGTTTTTACTACATATGAACACTTTTCACATTCTCCCATGCAACGCGGATGCTAGTCCTCCTTTCATGCAAAATCTTAAGGTCCTAGGTCATGTCCAAGCCACCAAAGCCGGCTAAAAAGTGAATAATCGACAACTAAAACTTGAATTGTACTACTTCTTTCTGGCTATTACTTCAAGTTAGAAGCGTTTCTGTGTTCTACTATGGTGCTTTTAGTGTTTCCGCATATCGCAGCACGCGACATAGCTTTGCAGACGATAAATGTAACCGTTTCAGAGAGAAGAGCGGCCAATGTGACGATCTGGCTTTAAGTCGATTCGATAACAAATGACGAAAGCGGACGGGTTTCTCAGGTTTTTACTACATATGAACACTTTTCACATTCCCGCGTGCAACGCGGCTGCTAGTCCTCCTTTCATGCAAAATCTTAAGGTTCCACCTAATGTCAAAGCCACCAAAGCCGGCTAAAAAGTGAATAATCGACAACTAAAACTTGAATTGTACTACTTCTTACTGGCTATTACTTCAAATTAGAAGCTTCTTCTGTGTTCTACTATGGTACTTTTAGTGTTTCGGCATACCGCAGCACGCGACATAGTTTTGCAGACGATAAATGTAACCGTCTCAGAGAGAAAAGCGGCCTATGTGACGATCTGGCTTTAAGTCGATACGATAACAAATGACGAAAACCCACGGATTTCTCAGGTTTTTACTACATATGAACACTTTTCACATTCTCCCATGCAACGCTGCTGCTAGTCCTCTTTTCATGGAAAATCTTAAGGTCCTAGGTTATGTCCAAGCCACCAAAGACGGCTAAAAAGTGAATAATCGATAACTAAAACTTGAATTGTACTACTTCTTACTGGCTATTACTTCAACTTAGAAGCTTCTTCTGTGTTGTTCTATGGTGCTTTTAGTGTTTCCGCATACCGCAGCACGCAAAATAGCTTTGCAGCCAATAAGTGTAACCGTTTCAGAGAGAAGAGCGATCTGGCTTAAAGTCGATTCGATAAAAAATGACGAAAACGGACGGATTTCTCAGGTTTTTACTACATATGAACACTTTTCACATTCTCCCATGCAACGCGGCTGCTAGTCCTCCTTTCATGCTAAATCGTAAGGTCTTAGGTCATGTCCAAGCCACCAAAGCCGGCTAAAAAGTGAAAAATCGACAGCTAAAACTTCAATTGTACTACTTCTTACTGGCTATTACTTCAACTTAGAAGCTTCTTCTGTGTTCTACTATGGTGCTTTTAGTGTTTCCGCATACCGCAGCACGCGACATAGCTTTGCAGACGATAAATGTAACCGTTTCAGAGAGAAGAACGGCCAATGTGACGATCTGGCTTTAAGTCGATTCGATAACAAATGACGAAAACGGACGGATTTCTCAGGTTTTTACTACATATGAACACTTTTCACATTCTCCCGTGCAACGCGGCTGCAAGTCCTCCTTTCATGGAAAATCTTAAGGTCCTAGGTCATGTCCAAGCCACCAAAGAAGGCTAAAAAGTGAATAATCGACAACTAAAACTTGAATTGTACTACTTCTTACTGGCTATTACTTCAACTTAGAAGATTCTTCTGTGTTCTACTATGGTGCTTTTAGTGTTTCCGCATACCGCACCACGCGACATAGCTTTGCAGACGATAAATGTAACCGTCTCAGAGAGAAAAGCGGCCAATGTGACGATCTGGCTTTAAGTCGATTCGATAACAAATGACGAAAACGGACGGATTTCTCAGGTTTTTACTACGTATGAACACTCTTCACATTCTCCCGTGCAACGCGGCTGCTAGTCCTCCTTTCATGCTAAATCGTAAGGTCCCAGGTCATGTCCAAGCCACCAAAGCCGGCTAAAAAGTGAATAATCGACAACTAAAACTTGAATTGTACTACTTCTTACTGGCTATTACTTCAACATAGAAGCTTCTTCTGTGTTCTACTATGGTGCTTTTAGTGTTTCGGCATACCGCAGCAAGCGACATAGCTTTGCAGACGATAAATGTAACCGTTTCAGAGAGAAAAGCGCCCAATGTGACGATCTGGCTTTAAGTCGATTCGATAACAAATGAGGAAAACGGACGGATTTCTCAGGTTTTTAATACATATGAACACTTTTCACATTCTTGCGGGCAACGCGGCTGCTACTCCTCCTTTCATGCAAAATCTTAAGGTCCTAGGTCATGTCCAAGCCTCCAAAGCCGGCTAAAAAAAGAATAATCGACAACTAAAACTTTAATTGTACTACTTCTTACTGGCTATTACTTCAAATTAGAAGCTTCTTCTGTGTTCTACTATTGTGCTTTTAGTGTTTACGCATACCGCAGCACGCGACATAGCTTTGCAGACGATAAATGTAACCGTATCAGAGAGAAAAGCGCCCAATGTGACGATCTGGCTTTAAGTCGATTCGATAACAAATGAGGAAAACGGACGGATTTCTCAGGTTTTTACTACATATGAACACTTTTCACATTCTCCCATGCAACGCGGCTGCTAGTCCTCCTTTCATGCAAAATCTTAAGGTCCTAGGTCATGTCCAAGCCACCAAAGCCGGCTAAAAAGTGAATAATCGACAACTAAAACTTGAATAGTACTACTTCTTTCTGGCTATTACGTCAACTTAGAAGCTTTTCTGTGTTCTACTATGGTGCTTTTAGTGTTTCCGCATACCGCAGCACGCGACATAGCTTTGCAGACGATAAATGTAACCGTTTCAGAGAGAAGAGCGGCCAATGTGACGATCTGGCTTTAAGTCAATTCGATAACAAATGACGAAAGCGGACGGATTTCTCAGGTTTTTACTACATATGAACACTTTTCACATTCTCGCGTGCAACGCGGCTGCTAGTCCTCCTTTCATGCAAAATCTTAAGGTTCCACCTAATGTCAAAGCCACCAAAGCCGGCTAAATAGTGAATAATCGACAACTAAAACTTGAATTCTACTACTTCTTACTGGCTATTACTTCAAATTAGAAGCTTCTTCTGTGTTCTACTATGGTGCTTTTAGTGTTTCGTCATACCGCAGCACGCGACATAGCTTGCAGACGATAAATGTAACCGTCTCAGAGAGAAAAGCGGCCAATGTGACGATCTGGCTTTAAGTCGATACTATAACAAATGACGAAAACCCACGGATTTCTCAGGTTTTTACTACATATGAACACTTTTCACATTCTCCCGTGCAACGCGGCTGCAAGTCCTCCTTTCATGCAAAATCTTAAGGTCCCATGTCATGTCCAAGCCACCAAAGAAGGCTAAAAAGTGAATAATCGACAACTAAAACTTGAATTGTACTACTTCTTACTGGCTATTACTTCAACTTAGAAGCTTCTCCTGTCTTCTACTATGGTGCTTTTAGTGTTTCCGCATACCGCAGCACGCGACATAGCTTTGCAGACGATAAATGTAACCGTCTCTGAGAGAAAAGCGGCCAATGTGACGATCTGGCTTTAAGTCGATTCGATAACAAATGACGAAAACGGACGGATTTCTCAGGTTTTTACTACATATGAACACTTTTCACATTCTCGCGTGCAACGCGGCTGCTAGTCCTCCTTTCATGCAAAATCTTAAGGTTCCACCTAATGTCGAAGCCACCAAAGCCGGCTAAAATGTGAATAATCGACAACTAAAACTTGAATTGTACTACTTCTTACTGGCTATTACTTCAAATTAGAAGCTTCTTCTGTGTTCTCCTATGGTGCTTTTAGTGTTTCGGCATACCGCAGCACGCGACATAGCTTTGCAGACGATAAATGTAACTGTTTGAGAGAGAAGAACGGCTAATGTGACGATCTGGCTTTATGTCGATTCGATAACAAATGACGAAAACGGACGGATTTCTCAGGTTTTTACTACATATGAACACTTTTCACATTCTCCCATGCAACGCTGCTGCTAGTCCTCCTTTTATGCAAGATCTTAAGGTCCTAGGTCATGTCCAAGCCACCAAAGACGGCTAAAAAGTGAATAATCGATAACTAAAACTTGAATTGTACTACTTCTTACTGGCTATTACTTTAACTTAGAAGCTTCTTCTGTGTTCTACTATGGTCCTTTTAGTGTCTCCGCATACCGCAGCACGCGACATAGCTTTGCAGACGATAAATGTAACCGTCTCAGAGAGAAGAGCGCCCAATGTGACGATCTGGCTTTAAGTCGATTCGATAACAAATGACGAAAACGGACTGATTTCTCAGGTTTTTACTACATATGAACACTTTTCACATTCTCCCATGCAACGCGGATGCTAGTCCTCCTTTCATGCAAAATCTTAAGGTCCTAGGTCATGTCCAAGCCACCAAAGCCGGCTAAAAAGTGAATAATCGACAACTAAAACTTGAATTGTACTACTTCTTTCTGGCTATTACTTCAAGTTAGAAGCGTTTCTGTGTTCTACTATGGTGCTTTTAGTGTTTCCGCATATCGCAGCACGCGACATAGCTTTGCAGACGATAAATGTAACCGTTTCAGAGAGAAGAGCGGCCAATGTGACGATCTGGCTTTAAGTCGATTCGATAACAAATGACGAAAGCGGACGGGTTTCTCAGGTTTTTACTACATATGAACACTTTTCACATTCCCGCGTGCAACGCGGCTGCTAGTCCTCCTTTCATGCAAAATCTTAAGGTTCCACCTAATGTCAAAGCCACCAAAGCCGGCTAAAAAGTGAATAATCGACAACTAAAACTTGAATTGTACTACTTCTTACTGGCTATTACTTCAAATTAGAAGCTTCTTCTGTGTTCTACTATGGTACTTTTAGTGTTTCGGCATACCGCAGCACGCGACATAGTTTTGCAGACGATAAATGTAACCGTCTCAGAGAGAAAAGCGGCCTATGTGACGATCTGGCTTTAAGTCGATACGATAACAAATGACGAAAACCCACGGATTTCTCAGGTTTTTACTACATATGAACACTTTTCACATTCTCCCATGCAACGCTGCTGCTAGTCCTCTTTTCATGGAAAATCTTAAGGTCCTAGGTTATGTCCAAGCCACCAAAGACGGCTAAAAAGTGAATAATCGATAACTAAAACTTGAATTGTACTACTTCTTACTGGCTATTACTTCAACTTAGAAGCTTCTTCTGTGTTGTTCTATGGTGCTTTTAGTGTTTCCGCATACCGCAGCACGCAAAATAGCTTTGCAGCCAATAAGTGTAACCGTTTCAGAGAGAAGAGCGATCTGGCTTTAAGTCGATTCGATAAAAAATGACGAAAACGGACGGATTTCTCAGGTTTTTACTACATATGAACACTTTTCACATTCTCCCATGCAACGCGGCTGCTAGTCCTCCTTTCATGCTAAATCGTAAGGTCTTAGGTCATGTCCAAGCCACCAAAGCCGGCTAAAAAGTGAAAAATCGACAGCTAAAACTTCAATTGTACTACTTCTTACTGGCTATTACTTCAACTTAGAAGCTTCTTCTGTGTTCTACTATGGTGCTTTTAGTGTTTCCGCATACCGCAGCACGCGACATAGCTTTGCAGACGATAAATGTAACCGTTTCAGAGAGAAGAACGGCCAATGTGACGATCTGGCTTTAAGTCGATTCGATAACAAATGACGAAAACGGACGGATTTCTCAGGTTTTTACTACATATGAACACTTTTCACATTCTCCCGTGCAACGCGGCTGCAAGTCCTCCTTTCATGGAAAATCTTAAGGTCCTAGGTCATGTCCAAGCCACCAAAGAAGGCTAAAAAGTGAATAATCGACAACTAAAACTTGAATTGTACTACTTCTTACTGGCTATTACTTCAACTTAGAAGATTCTTCTGTGTTCTACTATGGTGCTTTTAGTGTTTCCGCATACCGCACCACGCGACATAGCTTTGCAGACGATAAATGTAACCGTCTCAGAGAGAAAAGCGGCCAATGTGACGATCTGGCTTTAAGTCGATTCGATAACAAATGACGAAAACGGACGGATTTCTCAGGTTTTTACTACGTATGAACACTCTTCACATTCTCCCGTGCAACGCGGCTGCTAGTCCTCCTTTCATGCTAAATCGTAAGGTCCCAGGTCATGTCCAAGCCACCAAAGCCGGCTAAAAAGTGAATAATCGACAACTAAAACTTGAATTGTACTACTTCTTACTGGCTATTACTTCAACATAGAAGCTTCTTCTGTGTTCTACTATGGTGCTTTTAGTGTTTCCGCATACCGCAGCACGCGACATAGCTTTGTAGACAGTAAATGTACCATTTCAGAGAGAAGAGCGGCCAATGTGACGATCTGGCTTTAAGTCGATTCGATAACAAATGATGAAAACCTACGGATTTCTCAGGTTTGCACTACATATGAACACTTTTCACATTCTCCCGTGCAATGCGGCTGCTAGTCCTCCTTTCATGCAAAATCTTATGATCCTAGGTCATGTCATAGCCACCAATGCCGGCTAAAAAGTGAACAATCGACAACTAAAACTTGAATTGTACTACTTCTTACTGGCTTTTACTTCAACTTAGAAGCTTCTTCTGTGTTCTACTATCGTGCTTTTAGTGTCTCCGCATACCGCAGCACGCGACATAGCTTTGCAGACGATAAATGTGACCGTCTCAGAGAGAAAAGCGGCCAATGTGACGATCTGGCTATAAGTCGATTCGATAACAAATGACGAAAACGGACAGATTTCTCAGGTTTTTACTACATATGAACACTTTTCACATTCTCCCGTGCAACGTGGCTGCTAGTCCTCCTTTCATGCAAAATCTTAACGTTCCACCTCATGTCGAAGCCTCCAAAGCCGGCTAAAAAGTGAATAATCGATAACTAAAACTTGAATTGTACAACTTCTTACTGGCTATCACTTCAACTTAGAAGCTTCTTCTGTGTTCTACTATGGTGCTTTTAGTGTCTCCGCATACCGCAGTTCGCGACATAGCTTAGCAGACGATTAATGTAACCGTCTCAGAGAGAAGAGCGGCCAATGTGACGATCTGGCTTTAAGGCGATTCGATAACAAATGACGAAAATGGACGGATTTCTCAGGTTTTTACTACATATGAACACTTTTCACATTCTCCCATGCAACGCGGCTGCTAGCCCTCCTTTCATGCAAAATCTTAAGGTCCTAGGTCATGTCCAAGCCACCAAAGCCGGCTATCAGGTGAATAATCGATAACTAAAACTTGAATTGTACTACTTCTTACTGGCTATTGCATCAACTTAGAAGCTTCTTCTGTGTTCTACTATGGTGCTTTTAGTGTTTCCGCATAACGAAGCACACGACATAGCTTTGCAGACGATAAATGTAAACGTCTTAGAGAGAAAAGCGGCCAATGTGACGATCTGGCTTTAAGTCGATTCGATAACAAATGACGAAAACGTACGGATTTCTCAGGTTTTTACTACATATGAACACTTTTCACATTCTCCCATGCAACGCGGCTGCTAGTCCTCCTTTCATGCAAAATCTTAAGGTCCTAGGGCATGTTCAAGCCAACAAAGGCGGCTAAAAAGTGAATAATTGACAACTAAAACTTCAATTGTACTACTTCTTACTGGCTATTACTTCAACATAGAAGCTTCTTCTGTGTTCTACTATGGTGCTTTTAGTGTTTCCGCATACCACAGCACGCGATATAGCTTTGTAGACGATAAATGTACCATTTCAGAGAGAAGAGCGGCCAATGTGACGATCTGGCTTTAAGTCGATTCGATAACAAATGATGAAAACGGCCGGATTTCTCAGGTTTGTACTACATATGAACACTTTTCACATTCTCCCGTGCAAGGCGGCTGCTAGTCCCTTCTTTCATGCAAGATCTTATGATCCTAGGTCATGTCATAGCCACCAAATCCGGCTAAAAAGTGAACAATCGACAACTAAAACTTGAATTTTACTACTTCTTACTGGCGTTTACTTCAACTTAGAAGCTTCTTCTGTGTTCTACTATCGTGCTTTTAGTGTCTCCGCATACCGCAGCACGCGACATAGCTTTGCAGACGATAAATGTGACCATCTCAGAGAGAAAAGCGGCCAATGTGACGATCTGGTTTTAAGTCGATTCGATAAAAAATGACGAAAACGGACGGATTTCTCAGGTTTTTACTGCATATGAACACTTTTCACATTCTCCCGTGCAACTCGGCTGCTAGTCCTCCTTTCATGCAAAATCTTAAGGTCCTAGGTCATGTCATAGCCACCAAAGCCGGCTAATAAGTGAACAATCGACAACTAAAACTTGAATTGTACTACTTCTTACTGGCTATTACTTCAACTTAGGAGCTTCTTCTGTGTTCTACTATCGTGCTTTTAGTGTTTCCGCATACCGCAGCACGCGACATAGCTTTGCAGACGACAAATGTAACCGTCTCAGAGAGAAAAGCGGCCAATGTGAAGATCTGGCTTTAAGTCGATTCGATAAAAAATGACGAAAACGGACGGATTTCTCAGGTTTTTACTGCATATGAACACTTTTCACATTCTCCCGTGCAACTCGGCTGCTAGTCCTCCTTTCATGCAAAATCTTAAGGTCCTAGGTCATGTCCAAGCCACCAAAACCGGCTAAAAAGTAAATAATCGACAACTAAAACTTGAATTGTACAACTTCTTACTGGCTATTACTTCAACTTAGAAGCTTCTTCTGTGTTGTTCTATGGTGCTTTTAGTGTTTCCGCATACCGCAGCAGGCAAAATAGCTTTGCAGCCGATAAGTGTAACCGTTTCAGAGAGAAGAGCGATCTGGCTTTAAGTCGATTCGATATCAAACGGCGAAAACGGACGGATTTCTCAGGTTTTTACTACATATGAACACTTTTCACATTCTCGCGTGCAACGCTGCTGCTAGTCCTCCTTTCATGCAAAATCTTAAGGTTCCACCTAATGTCAAAGCCACCAAAGCCGGCTAAAATGTGAATAATCGACAACTAAAACTTGAATTGTACTACTTCTTACTGGCTATTACTTCAAATTAGAAGCTTCTTCTGTGTTCTCCTATGGTGCTTTTAGTGTTTCGGCATACCGCAGCACGCGAAATAGCTTTGCAGACGATAAATGTAACTGTTTCAGAGAGAAGAACGGCTAATGTGACGATCTGGCTTTAAGTCGATTCGATAACAAATGACGAAAACGGACGGATTTCTCAGGTTTTTACTACATATGAACACTTTTCACATTCTCCCATGCAACGCTGCTACTAGTCCTCCTTTTATGCAAGATCTTAAGGTCCTAGGTCATGTCCAAGCCACCAAAGACGGCTAAAAAGTGAATAATCGATAACTAAAACTTGAATTGTACTACTTCTTACTGGCTATTACTTTAACTTAGAAGCTTCTTCTGTGTTCTACTATGGTCCTTTTAGTGTCTCCGCATACCGCTGCACGCGACATAGCTTTGCAGACGATAAATGTAACCGTCTCAGAGAGAAAAGCGCCCAATGTGACGATCTGGCTTTAAGTCGATTCGATAACAAATGACGAAAACGGACTGATTTCTCAGGTTTTTACTACATATGAACACTTTTCACATTCTCCCATGCAACGCGGATGCTAGTCCTCCTTTCATGCAAAATCTTAAGGTCCTAGGTCATGTCCAAGCCACCAAAGCCGGCTAAAAAGTGAATAATCGACAACTAAAACTTGAATTGTACTACTTCTTTCTGGCTATTACTTCAAGTTAGAAGCGTTTCTGTGTTCTACTATGGTGCTTTTAGTGTTTCCGCATACCGCAGCACGCGACATAGCTTTGCAGACGATAAATGTAACCGTTTCAGAGAGAAGAGCGGCCAATGTGACGATCTGGCTTTAAGTCGATTCGATAACAAATGACGAAAGCGGACGGGTTTCTCAGGTTTTTACTACATATGAACACTTTTCACATTCCCGCGTGCAACGCGGCTGCTAGTCCTCCTTTCATGCAAAATCTTAAGGTCCTAGGTCATGTCCAAGCAACCAAAACCGGCTAAAAAGTAAATAATCGACAACTAAAACTTGAATTGTACTACTTCTTACTGGCTATTACTTCAACTTAGAAGCTTCTTCTGTGTTGTTCTATGGTGCTTTTAGTGTTTCCGCATACCGCAGCAGGCAAAATAGCTTTGCAGCCGATAAGTGTAACCGTTTCAGAGAGAAGAGCGATCTGGCTTTAAGTCGATTCGATATCAAATGACGAAAACGGACGGATTTCTCAGGTTTTTACTACATATGAACACTTTTCACATTCTCCCGTGCAACGCGGCTGATAGTCCTCCTTCCATGCAAAATCTTAAGGTCCTAGGTCATGTCCAAGCCACCAAAGCCGGCTAAAAAGTGAATAATCGACAACTAAAACTTGAATTGTACTACGTCTTACTGGCTATTACTTCAACGTAGAAGCTTCTTCTGTGTTCTTCTATGGTGCTTTTAGTGTCTCCGCATACCGCAGCACGCGACATAGCTTTGCAGACGAAAAATGTAACCGTTTCAGAGAGAAGAACGGCCAATGTGACGATCTGGCTTTAAGTCGATTCGATAACAAATGACGAAAACGGACGGATTTCTCAGGTTTTTACTACATATGAACACTTTTCACATTCTCCCGTGCAACGCGGCTGCAAGTCCTCCTTTCATGGAAAATCTTAAGGTCCTAGGTCATGTCCAAGCCACCAAAGAAGGCTAAAAAGTGAATAATCGACAACTAAAACTTGAATTGTACTACTTCTTACTGGCTATTACTTCAACTTAGAAGATTCTTCTGTGTTCTACTATGGTGCTTTTAGTGCTTCCGCATACCGCACCACGCGACATAGCTTTGCAGACGATAAATGTAACCGTCTCAGAGAGAAAAGCGGCCAATGTGACGATCTGGCTTTAAGTCGATTCGATAACAAATGACGAAAACGGACGGATTTCTCAGGTTTTTACTACGTATGAACACTCTTCACATACTCCCGTGCAACGCGGCTGCTAGTCCTCCTTTCATGCTAAATCGTAAGGTCCCAGGTCATGTCCAAGCCACCAAAGCCGGCTAAAAAACGAATAATCGACAACTAAAACTTGAATTGTACTACTTCCTACTGGCTATTACTTCAACATAGAAGCTTCTTCTGTGTTCTACTATGGTGCTTTTAGTGTTTCCGCATACCGCAGCACGCGACATAACTTTGTAGACAATAAATGTACCATTTCAGAGAGAAGAGCGGCCAATGTGACGATCTGGCTTTAAGTCGATTCGATAACAAATGATGAAAACGGACGGATTTCTCAGGTTTGCACTACATATGAACACTTTTCACATTCTCCCGTGCAACGCGGCTGCTAGTCCTCCTTTCATGCAAAATCTTATGATCCTAGGTCATGTCATAGCCACCAAAGCCGGCTAAAAAGTGAACAATCGACAACTAAAACTTGAATTGTACTACTTCTTACTGGCTTTTACTTCAACTTAGAAGCTTCTTCTGTGTTCTACTATCGTGCTTTTAGTGTCTCCGCATACCGCAGCACGCGACATAGCTTTGCAGACGATAAATGTGACCGTCTCAGAGAGAAAAGCGGCCAATGTGACGATCTGGCTATAAGTCGATTCGATAACAAATGACGAAAACGGACAGATTTCTCAGGTTTTTACTACATATGAACACTTTTCACATTCTCCCGTGCAACGTGGCTGCTAGTCCTCCTTTCATGCAAAATCTTAACGTTCCACCTCATGTCCAAGCCTCCAAAGCCGGCTAAAAAGTGAATAATCGATAACTAAAACTTGAATTGTACAACTTCTTACTGGCTAACACTTCAACTTAGAAGCTTCTTCTGTGTTCTACTATGGTGCTTTTAGTGTCTCCGCATACCGCAGTTCGCGACATAGCTTTGCAGACGATTAATGTAACCGTCTCAGAGAGAAGAGCGGCCAATGTGACGATCTGGCTTTAAGGCGATTCGATAACAAATGACGAAAATGGACGGATTTCTCAGCTTTTTACTACATATGAACACATTTCACATTGTCCCATGCAACGCGGCTGCTAGTCCTCCTTTCATGCAAAATCTTAAGGTCCTAGGTCATGTCCAAGCCACCAAAGCCGGCTATCAGGTGAATAATCGATAACTAAAACTTGAATTGTACTACTTCTTACTGGCTATTGCATCAACTTAGAAGCTTCTTCTGTGTTCTACTATGGTGCTTTTAGTGTTTCCGCATAACGAAGCACACGACATAGCTTTGCAGACGATAAATGTAACCGTCTTAGAGAGAAAAGCGGCCTAAGTGACGATCTGGCTTTAAGTCGATTCGATAACAAATGACGAAAACGTACGGATTTCTCAGGTTTTTACTACATATGAACACTTTTCACATTCTCCCATGCAACGCGGCTGCTAGTCCTCCTTTCATGCAAAATCTTAAGGTCCTAGGGCATGTTCAAGCCAACAAAGGCGGCTAAAAAGTGAATAATTGACAACTAAAACTTCAATTGTACTACTTCTTACTGGCTATTACTTCAACATAGAAGCTTCTTCTGTGTTCTACTATGGTGCTTTTAGTGTTTCCGCATACCGCAGCACGCGACATAGCTTTGTAGACGATAAATGTACCATTTCAGAGAGAAGAGCGGCCAATGTGACGATCTGGCTTTAAGTCGATTCGATAACAAATGATGAAAACGGCCGGATTTCTCAGGTTTGTACTACATATGAACACTTTTCACATTCTCCCGTGCAACGCGGCTGCTAGTCCCTTCTTTCATGCAAGATCTTATGATCCTAGGTCATGTCATAGCCACCAAATCCGGCTAAAAAGTGAACAATCGACAACTAAAACTTGAATTTTACTACTTCTTACTGGCGTTTACTTCAACTTAGTAGCTTCTTCTGTGTTCTACTATCGTGCTTTTAGTGTCTCCGCATACCGCAGCACGCGACATAGCTTTGCAGACGATAAATGTGACCATCTCAGAGAGAAAAGCGGCCAATGTGACGATCTGGTTTTAAGTCGATTCGATAAAAAATGACGAAAACGGACGGATTTCTCAGGTTTTTACTGCATATGAACACTTTTCACATTCTCCCGTGCAACTCGGCTGCTAGTCCTCCTTTCATGCAAAATCTTAAGGTCCTAGGTCATGTCATAGCCACCAAAGCCAGCTAATAAGTGAACAATCGACAACTAAAACTTGAATTGTACTACTTCTTACTGGCTATTACTTCAACTTAGGAGCTTCTTCTGTGTTCTACTATCGTGCTTTTAGTGTTTCCGCATACCGCAGCACGCGACATAGCTTTGCAGACAACAAATGTAACCGTCTCAGAGAGAAAAGCGGCCAATGTGAAGATCTGGCTTTATGTCGATTCGATAAAAAATGACGAAAACGGACGGATTTCTCAGGTTTTTACTGCATATGAACACTTTTCACATTCTCCCGTGCAACTCGGCTGCTAGTCCTCCTTTCTTGCAAAATCTTAAGGTCCTAGGTCATGTCCAAGCCACCAAAACCGGCTAAAAAGTAAATAATCGACAACTAAAACTTGAATTGTACAACTTCTTAATGGCTATTACTTCAACTTAGAAGCTTCTTCTGTGTTGTTCTATGGTGCTTTTAGTGTTTCCGCATACCGCAGCAGGCAAAATAGCTTTGCAGCCGATAAGTGTAACCGTTTCAGAGAGAAGAGCGATCTGGCTTTAAGTCGATTCGATATCAAATGACGAAAACGGACGGATTTCTCAGGTTTTTACTACATATGAACACTTTTCACATTCTCCCATGCAACGCGGCTGATAGTCCTCCTTCCATGCAAAATCTTAAGGTCCTAGGTCATGTCCAAGCCACCAAAGCCGGCTAAAAAGTGAATAATCGACAACTAAAACTTGAATTGTACTACGTCTTACTGGCTATTACTTCAACGTAGGAGCTTCTTCTGTGTTCTACTATGGTGCTTTTAGTGTCTCCGCATACCGCAGCACGCGACATAGCTTTGCAGACGATAAATGTAACCGTTTCAGAGAGAAGAACGGCCAATGTGACGATCTGGCTTTAAGTCGATTCGATAACAAATGACGAAAACGGACGGATTTCTCAGGTTTTTACTACGTATGAACACTCTTCACATTCTCCCGTACAACGCGGCTACTAGTCCTCCTTTCATGCTAAATCGTAAGGTCCCAGGTCATGTCCAAGCCACCAAAGCCGGCTAAAAAGTGAATAATCGACAACTAAAACTTGAATTGTACTACTTCTTACTGGCTATTACTTCAACATAGAAGCTTCTTCTCTGTTCTACTATGGTGCTTTTAGTGTTTCCGCATACCGCAGCCCGCGACATAGCTTTGTAGACAATAAATGTACCATTTCAGAGAGAAGAGCGGCCAATGTGACGATCTGGCTTTAAGTCGATTCGATAACAAATGATGAAAACGGACGGATGTCTCAGGTTTGCACTACATATGAACACTTTTCACATTCTCCCGTGCAACGCGACTGTTAGTCCTCCTTTCATGCAAAATCTTATGATCCTAGGTCATGTCATAGCCACCAAAGCCGGCTTAAAAGTGAACAATCGACAACTAAAACTTGAATTGTACTACTTCTTACTGGCTTTTACTTCAACTTAGAAGCTTCTTCTGTGTTCTACTATCGTGCTTTTAGTGTCTCCGCATACCGCAGCACGCGACATAGCTTTGCAGACGATAAATGTGACCGTCTCAGAGAGAAAAGCGGCCAATGTGACGATCTGGCTATAAGTCGATTCGATAACAAATGACGAAAACGGACAGATTTCTCAGGTTTTTACTACATATGGACACTTTTCAAATTCTCCCGTGCAACGTGGCTGCTAGTCCTCCTTTCATGCAAAATCTTAACGTTCCACCTCATGTCCAAGCCTCCAAAGCCGGCTAAAAAGTGAATAATCGATAACTAAAACTTGAATTGTACAACTTCTTACTGGCTATCACTTCAACTTAGAAGCTTCTTCTGTGTTCTACTATGGTGCTTTTAGTGTCTCCGCATACCGCAGTTCGCGACATAGCTTTGCAGACGATTAATGTAACCGTCTCAGAGAGAAGAGCGGCCAATGTGACGATCTGGCTTTAAGGCGATTCGATAACAAATGACGAAAACGTACGGATTTCTCAGGTTTTTACTACATATGAACACTTTTCACATTCTCCCATGCAACGCGGCTGCTAGTCCTCCTTTCATGCAAAATCTTAAGGTCCTAGGGCATGTTCAAGCCAACAAAGGCGGCTAAAAAGTGAATAATTGACAACTAAAACTTCAATTGTACTACTTCTTACTGGCTATTACTTCAACATAGAAGCTTCTTCTGTGTTCTACTATGGTGCTTTTAGTGTTTCCGCATACCGCAGCACGCGACATAGCTTTGTAGACGATAAATGTACCATTTCAGAGAGAAGAGCGGCCAATGTGACGATGTGGCTTTAAGTCGATTCGATAACAAATGATGAAAACGGCCGGATTTCTCAGGTTTGTACTACATATGAACACTTTTCACATTCTCCCGTGCAACGCGGCTGCTAGTCCCTTCTTTCATGCAAGATCTTATGATCCTAGGTCATGTCATAGCCACCAAATCCGGCTAAAAAGTGAACAATCGACAACTAAAACTTGAATTTTACTACTTCTTACTGGCGTTTACCTCAACTTAGAAGCTTCTTCTGTGTTCTACTATCGTGCTTTTAGTGTCTCCGCATACCGCAGCACGCGACATAGCTTTGCAGACAACAAATGTAACCGTCTCAGAGAGAAAAGCGGCCAATGTGAAGATCTGGCTTTAAGGCGATTCGATAACAAATGACGAAAATGGACGGATTTCTCAGGTTTTTACTACATATGAACACATTTCACATTCTCCCGTGCAACGCGGCTGCTAGTCCTCCTTTCATGCAAAATCTTAAGGTCCTAGGTAATGTCCAAGCCACCAAAGCCGGCTATCAGGTGAATAATCGATAACTAAAACTTGAATTGTACTACTTCTTACTGGCTATTGCATCAACTTAGAAGCTTCTTCTGTGTTCTACTATGGTGCTTTTAGTGTTTCCGCATAACGAAGCACACGACATAGCTTTGCAGACGATAAATGTAACCGTCTTAGAGAGAAAAGCGGCCTATGTGACGATCTGGCTTTAAGTCGATTCGATAACAAATGACGAAAACGTACGGATTTCTCAGGTTTTTACTACATATGAACACTTTTCACATTCTCCCATGCAACGCGGCTGCTAGGCCTCCTTTCATGCAAAATCTTAAGGTCCTAGGGCATGTTCAAGCCAACAAAGGCGGCTAAAAAGTGAATAATTGACAACTAAAACTTCAATTGTACTACTTCTTACTGGCTATTACTTCAACATAGAAGCTTCTTCTGTGTTCTACTATGGTGCTTTTAGTGTTTCCGCATACCGCAGCACGCGACATGGCTTTGTAGACGATAAATGTACCATTTCAGAGAGAAGAGCGGCCAATGTGACGATCTGGCTTTAAGTCGATTCGATAACAAATGATGAAAACGGCCGGATTTCTCAGGTTTGTACTACATATGAACACTTTTCACATTCTCCCGTGCAACGCGGCTGCTAGTCCTCCTTTCATGCAAGATCTTATGATCCTAGGTCATGTCATAGCCACCAAAGCCGGCTAAAAAGTGAACAATCGACAACTAAAACTTGAATTGTACTACTTCTTACTGGCGTTTACTTCAACTTAGAAGCTTCTTCTGTGTTCTACTATCGTGCTTTTAGTGTCTCCGCATACCGCAGCACGCGACATAGCTTTGCAGACGATAAATGTGACCGTCTCAGAGAGAAAAGCGGCCAATGTGACGATCTGGCTATAAGTCGATTCGATAACAAATGACGAAAACGGACAGATTTCTCAGGTTTTTACTACATATGAACACTTTTCAAATTCTCCCGTGCAACGTGGCTGCTAGTCCTCCTTTCATGCAAAATCTTAACGTTCCACTTCATGTCCAAGCCTCCAAAGCCGGCTAAAAAGTGAATAATCGATAACTAAAACTTGAATTGTACAACTTCTTACTGGCTATCACTTCAACTTAGAAGCTTCTTCTGTGTACTACTAAGGTGCTTTTAGTGTCTCCGCATACCGCAGTTCGCGACATAGCTTTGCAGACGATTAATGTAACCGTCTCAGAGAGAAGAGCGGCCAATGTGACGATCTGGCTTTAAGGCGATTCGATAACAAATGACGAAAATGGACGGATTTCTCAGGTTTTTACTACATATGAACACTTTTCACATTCTCCCGTGCAACGCGGCTGCTAGTCCTCCTTTCATGCAAGATCTTATGATCCTAGGTCATGTCATAGCCACCAAAGCCGGCTAAAAAGTGAACAATCGACAACTAAAACTTGAATTGTACTACTTCTTACTGGCGTTTACTTCAACTTAGAAGCTTCTTCTGTGTTCTACCATCGTGCTTTTAGTGTCTCCGCATACCGCAGCACGCGACATAGCTTTGCAGACGATAAATGTGACCATCTCAGAGAGAAAAGCGGCCAATGTGACGATCTGGTTTTAAGTCGATTCGATAAAAAATGACGAAAACGGACGGATTTCTCAGGTTTTTACTGCATATGAACACTTTTCACATTCTCCCGTGCAACTCGGCTGCTAGTCCTCCTTTCATGCAAAATCTTAAGGTCCTAGGTCATGTCATAGCCACCAAAGCCGGCTAATAAGTGAACAATCGACAACTAAAACTTGAATTGTACTACTTCTTACTGGCTATTATTTCAACTTAGGAGCTTCTTCTGTGTTCTACTATCGTGCTTTTAGTGTTTCCGCATACCGCAGCACGCGACATAGCTTTGCAGACAACAAATGTAACCGTCTCAGAGAGAAAAGCGGCCAATGTGAAGATCTGGCTTTAAGTCGATTCGATAAAAAATGACGAAAACGTACGGATTTCTCAGGTTTTTACTACATATGAACACTTTTCCCATTCTCCCGTGCAACTCGGCTGCTAGTCCTCCTTTCATGCAAAATCTTAAGGTCCTAGGTCATGTCCAAGCCAACAAAGCCGGCTAAAAAGTAAATAATCGACAACTAAAACTTGAATTGTACTACTTCTTACTGGCTATTACTTCAACTTAGAAGTTTCTTCTGTGTTGTTCTATGGTGCTTTTAGTGTCTCCACATACCGCAGCACGCGACATAGCTTTGCAGACGATAAATGTAACCGTCTCAGAGAGAAAAGCGGCCAATGTGACGATCTGGCTTTAAGTCGATTCGATAACAAATGACGAAAACGTACGGATTTCTCAGGTTTTTACTACATATGAACACTTTTCACATTCTCCCATGCAACGCGGCTGCTAGTCCTCCTTTCATGCAAAATCTTAAGGTCCTAGGGCATGTTCAAGCCAACAAAGGCGGCTAAAAATTGAATAATTGACAACTAAAACTTCAATTGTACTACTTCTTACTGGCTATTACTTCAACATAGAAGCTTCTTCTGTGTTCTACTATGGTGCTTTTAGTGTTTCCGCATACCGCAGCACGCGACATAGCTTTGTAGACGATAAATGTACCATTTCAGAGAGAAGAGCGGCCAATGTGACGATCTGGCTTTAAGTCGATTCGATAACAAATGATGAAAACGGCCGGATTTCTCAGGTTTGTACTACATATGAACACTTTTCACATTCTCCCGTGCAACGCGGCTGCTAGTCCTCCTTTCATGCAAGATCTTATGATCCTAGGTCATGTCATAGCCACCAAAGCCGGCTAAAAAGTGAACAATCGACAACTAAAACTTGAATTGTACTACTTCTTACTGGCGTTTACTTCAACTTAGAAGCTTCTTCTGTGTTCTACTATCGTGCTTTTAGTGTTTCCGCATACCGCAGCACGCGACATAGCTTTGCAGACAACAAATGTAACCGTCTCAGAGAGAAAAGCGGCCAATGTGAAGATCTGGCTTTAAGTCGATTCGATAAAAAATGACGAAAACGGACGGATTTCTCAGGTTTTTACTGCATATGAACACTTTTCACATTCTCCCGTGCAACTCGGCTGCTAGTCCTCCTTTCATGCAAAATCTTAAGGTCCTAGGTCATGTCATAGCCACCAAAGCCGGCTAATAAGTGAACAATCGACAACTAAAACTTGAATTGTACTACTTCTTACTGGCTATTACTTCAACTTAGGAGCTTCTTCTGTGTTCTACTATCGTGCTTTTAGTGTTTCCGCATACCGCAGCAGGCAAAATAGCTTTGCAGCCGATAAGTGTAACCGTTTCAGAGAGAAGAGCGATCTGGCTTTAAGTCGATTCGATATCAAATGACGAAAACGGACGGATTTCTCAGGTTTTTACTACATATGAACACTTTTCATATTCTCCCATGCAACGCGGCTGATAGTCCTCCTTCCATGCAAAATCTTAAGGTCCTAGGTCATGTCCAAGCCACCAAAGCCGGCTAAAAAGTGAATAATCGACAACTAAAACTTGAATTGTACTACGTCTTACTGGCTATTACTTCAACGTAGGAGCTTCTTCTGTGTTCTTCTATGGTGCTTTTAGTGTCTCCGCATACCGCAGCACGCGACATAGCTTTGCAGACGATAAATGTAACCGTTTCAGAGAGAAGAACGGCCAATGTGACGATCTGGCTTTAAGTCGATTCGATAACAAATGACGAAAACGGACGGATTTCTCAGGTTTTTACTACATATGAACACTATTCACATTCTCCCGTGCAACGCGGCTGCAAGTCCTCCTTTCATGGAAAATCTTAAGGTCCTAGGTCATGTCCAAGCCACCAAAGAAGGCTAAAAAGTGAATAATCGACAACTAAAACTTGAATTGTACTACTTCTTACTGGCTATTACTTCAACTTAGAAGATTCTTCTGTGTTCTACTATGGTGCTTTTAGTATTTCCGCATACCGCACCACGCGACATAGCTTTGCAGACGATAAATGTAACCGTCTCAGAGAGAAAAGCGGCCAATGTGACGCTCTGGCTTTAAGTCGATTCGATAACAAATGATGAAAACGGGCGGATGTCTCAGGTTTGCACTACATATGAACACTTTTCACATTCTAACGTGCAACGCGGCTGCTAGTCCTCCTTTCATGCAAAATCTTATGATCCTAGGTCATGTCATAGCCACCAAAGCCGGCTAAAAAGTGAACAATCGACAACTAAAACTTGAATTGTACTGTTTCTTACTGGCTTTTACTTCAACTTAGAAGCTTCTTCTGTGTTCTACTATCGTGCTTTTAGTGTCTCCGCATACCGCAGCACGCGACATAGCTTTGCAGACGATAAATGTGACCGTCTCAGAGAGAAAAGCGGCCAATGTGACGATCTGGCTATAAGTCGATTCGATAACAAATGACGAAATGGACAGATTTCTCAGGTTTTTACTACATATGAACACTTTTCAAATTCTCCCGTGCAACGTGGCTGCTAGTCCTCCTTTCATGCAAAATCTTAACGTTCCACCTCATGTCCAAGCCTCCAAAGCCGGCTAAAAAGTGAATAATCGATAACTAAAACTTGAATTGTACAACTTCTTACTGGCTATCACTTCAACTTAGAAGCTTCTTCTGTGTTCTACTATGGTGCTTTTAGTGTCTCCGCATACCGCAGTTCGCGACATAGCTTTGCAGACGATTAATGTAACCGTCTCAGAGAGAAGAGCGGCCAATGTGACGATCTGGCTTTAAGGCGATTCGATAACAAATGACGAAAATGGACGGATTTCTCAGGTTTTTACTACATATGAACACATTTCACATTCTCCCGTGCAACGCGGCTGCTAGTCCTCCTTTCATGCAAAATCTTAAGATCCTAGGTAATGTCCAAGCCACCAAAGCCGGCTATCAGGTGAATAATCGATAACTAAAACTTGAATTGTACTACTTCTTACTGGCTATTGCATCAACTTAGAAGCTTCTGCTGTGTTCTACTATGGTGCTTTTAGTGTTTCCGCATAACGAAGCACACGACATAGCTTTGCAGACGATAAATGTAACCGTCTTAGAGAGAAAAGCGGCCTATGTGACGATCTGGCTTTAAGTCGATTCGATAACAAATGACGAAAACGTACGGATTTCTCAGGTTTTTACTACATATGAACACTTTTCACATTCTCCCATGCAACGCGGCTGCTAGTCCTCCTTTCATGCAAAATCTTAAGGTCCTAGGGCATGTTCAAGCCAACAAAGGCGGCTAAAAAGTGAATAATTGACAACTAAAACTTCAATTGTACTACTTCTTACTGGCTATTACTTCAACATAGAAGCTTCTTCTGTGTTCTACTATGGTGCTTTTAGTGTTTCCGCATACCGCAGCACGCGACATAGCTTTGTAGACGATAAATGTACCATTTCAGAGAGAAGAGCGGCCAATGTGACGATCTGGCTTTAAGTCGATTCGATAACAAATGATGAAAACGGCCGGATTTCTCAGGTTTGTACTACATATGAACACTTTTCACATTCTCCCGTGCAACGCGGCTGCTAGTCCTCCTTTCATGCAAGATCTTATGATCCTAGGTCATGTCATAGCCACCAAAGCCGGCTAAAAAGTGAACAATCGACAACTAAAACTTGAATTGTACTACTTCTTACTGGCGTTTACTTCAACTTAGAAGCTTCTTCTGTGTTCTACTATCGTGCTTTTAGTGTCTCCGCATACCGCAGCACGCGACATAGCTTTGCAGACGATAAATGTGACCGTCTCAGAGAGAAAAGCGGCCAATCTGACGATCTGGCTATAAGTCGATTCGATAACAAATGACGAAAACGGACAGATTTCTCAGGTTTTTACTACATATGAACACTTTTCAAATTCTCCCGTGCAACGTGGCTGCTAGTCCTCCTTTCATGCAAAATCTTAACGTTCCACCTCATATCCAAGCCTCCAAAGCCGGCTAAAAAGTGAATAATCGATAACTAAAACTTGAATTGTACAACTTCTTACTTGCTATCACTTCAACCTAGAAGCTTCTTCTGTATTCTACTATGGTGCTTTTAGTGTCTCCGCATACCGCAGTTCGCGACATAGCTTTGCAGACGATTAATGTAACCGTCTCAGAGAGAAGAGCGGCCAATGTGACGATCTGGCTTTAAGGCGATTCGATAACAAATGACGAAAATGGACGGATTTCTCAGGTTTTTACTACATATGAACACATTTCACATTCTCCCGTGCAACGCGGCTGCTAGTCCTCCTTTCATGCAAAATCTTAAGGTCCTAGGTAATGTCCAAGCCACCAAAGCCGGCTATCAGGTGAATAATCGATAACTAAAACTTGAATTGTACTACTTCTTACTGGCTATTGCATCAACTTAGAAGCTTCTTCTGTGTTCTACTATGGTGCTTTTAGTGTTTCCGCATAACGAAGCACACGACATAGCTTTGCAGACGATAAATGTAACCGTCTTAGAGAGAAAAGCGGCCTATGTGACGATCTGGCTTTAAGTCGATTCGATAACAAATGACGAAAACGTACGGATTTCTCAGGTTTTTACTACATATGAATACTTTTCACATTCTCCCATGCAACGCGGCTGCTAGTCCTCCTTTCATGCAAAATCTTAAGGTCCTAGGGCATGTTCATGCCAACAAAGGCGGCTAAAAAGTGAATAATTGACAACTAAAACTTCAATTGTACTACTTCTTACTGGCTATTACTTCAACATAGAAGCTTCTTCTGTGTTCTACTATGGTGCTTTTAGTGTTTCCGCATACCGCAGCACGCGACATAGCTTTGTAGACGATAAATGTACCATTTCAGAGAGAAGAGCGGCCAATGTGACGATCTGGCTTTAAGTCGATTCGATAACAAATGATGAAAACGGACGGATTTCTCAGGTTTTTACTGCATATGAACACTTTTCACATTCTCCCGTGCAACTCGGCTGCTAGTCCTCCTTTCATGCAAAATCTTAAGGTCCTAGGTCATGTCATAGCCACCAAAGCCGGCTAATAAGCGAACAATCGACAACTAAAACTTGAATTGTACTACTTCTTACTGGCTATTACTTCAACTTAGGAGCTTCTTCTGTGTTCTACTATCGTGCTTTTAGTGTTTCCGCATACCGCAGCACGCGACATAGCTTTGCAGACAACAAATGTAACCGTTTCAGAGAGAAAAAGCGGCCAATGTGAAGATCTGGCTTTAAGTCGATTCGATAAAAAATGACGAAAACGGACGGATTTCTCAGGTTTTGACTGCATATGAACACTTTTCACATTCTCCCGTGCAACTCGGCTGCTAGTCCTCCTTTCATGCAAAATCTTAAGGTCCTAGGTCATGTCCAAGCCACCAAAGCCGGCTAAAAAGTAAATAATCGACAACTAAAACTTGAATTGTACTACTTCTTACTGGCTATTACTTCAACTTAGAAGTTTCTTCTGTGTTGTTCTATGGTGCTTTTAGTGTTTCCGCATACCGCAGCACGCGACATAGCTTTGCAGACGATAAATGTAACCGTCTCAGAGAGAAAAGCGGCCAATGTGACGATCTGGCTTTAAGTCGATTCCATAACAAATGACGAAAACGGACGGATTTCTCAGGTTTTTACTACATATGAACACTCTTCACATTCTCCCGTGCAACGCGGCTGCTAGTCCTCCTTTCATGCTAAATCGTAAGGTCCCAGGTCATGTCCAAGCCACCAAAGCCGGCTAAAAAGTGAATAATCGACAACTAAAACTTGAATTGTACTACTTCTTACTGGCTATTACTTCAACATAGAAGCTTCTTCTGTGTTCTACTATGGTGCTTTTAGTGTTTCCGCATACCGCAGCACGCGACATAGCTTTGCAGACAACAAATGTAACCGTCTCAGAGAGAAAAGCGGCCAATGTGACGATCTGGCTTTAAGTCGATTCGATAACAAATGACGAAAACGGACGGATTTCACAGGTTTTACTACATATGAACACTTTTCACATTCTCCCATGCAACGCGGCTGCTAGACCTCCTTTCATGCAAAATCTTAAGGTCCTAGGGCATGTCCAAGCCAACAAAGGCTGCTAAAAAGTGAATAATTGACAACTAAAACTTCAATTGTACTACATCTTACTGGATATTACTTCAACATAGAAGCTTCTTCAGTGTTCTACTATGGTGCTTTTAGTGTTTCCGCATACCGCAGCACGCGACATAGCTTTGTAGACGATAAATGTACCATTTCAGAGAGAAGAGCGGCCAATGTGACGATCTGGCTTTAAGTCGATTCGATAACAAATGATGAAAACGGACGGATTTCTCAGGTTTGTACTACATATGAACACTTTTCACATTCTCCCGTGCAACGCGGCTGCTAGTCCTCCTTTCATGCAAAATCCTATGATCCTAGGTCATGTCGTAGCCACCAAAGCCGGCTAAAAAGTGAACAATCGACAACTAAAACTTGAATTGTACTACTTCTTACTGGCTTTTACTTCAACTTAGAAGCTTCTTCTGTGTTCTACTATCGTGCTTTTAGTGTCTCCGCATACCGCAGCACGCGACATAGCTTTGCAGACGATAAATGTGACCGTGTCAGAGAGAAAAGCGGCCAATGTGACGATCTGGCTATAAGTCGAATCGATAACAAATGACGAAAACGGACAGATTTCTCAGGTTTTTACTACATATGAACACATTTCACATTCTCCCGTGCAACGCGGTTGCTAGTCCTCCTCTCATGGAAAATCTTAAGGTCCTAGGTCATGTCATAGCCACCAAAGCCGGCTAATAAGTGAACAATCGACAGCTAAAACTTGAATAGTACTACTTATTACTGGCTATTACTTCAACTTAGAAGCTTCATCTGTGTTCTACTATGGTACCTTTAGTGTCTCCGCATACCGCAGCACGCGACATAGCTTTACAGACGATAAATGTAACCGTTTCAGAGAGAAAAGCGGCCAATGTGACGATCTGGCTTTAAGTCGATTCGATAACAAATGACGAAAACGGAAGGATTTATCAGGTTTTTACTACATATGAACACTTTTCACATTCTCCCATGCAACGCGGCTGCTAGTCCTCCTTTCATGCAAAATCTTAAGGTCCTAGGGCATGTTCAAGCCAACAAAGGCGGCTAAAAAGTGAATAATTGTTAACTAAAACTTCTATTGTACTACTTCTTACTGGCTATAACTTCAACATAGAAGCTTCTTCTGTGTTCTACTATGGTGCTTTTAGTGTTTCCGCATACCGCAGCACGCGACATAGCTTTGTAGACGATAAATGTACCATTTCAGAGAGAAGAGCGGCCAATGTGACGATCTGGCTTTAAGTCGATTCGATAACAAATGATGAAAACGGACGGATTTCTCAGGTTTGTACTACATATGAACACTTTTCACATTCTCCCGTGCAACGCGGCTGCTAGTCCTCCTTTCATGCAAAATCTTATGATCCTAGGTCATGTCATAGCCACCAAAGCCGGCTAAAAAGTGAACAATCGACAACTAAAACTTGAATTGTACTACTTCTTACTGGCTTTTACTTCAACTTAGAAGCTCCTTCAGTGTTCTACTATGGTGCTTTTAGTGTTTCCGCATACCGCAGCACTCGACATAGCATTGTAGACGATAAATGTACCATTTCAGAGAGAAGAGCGGCCAATGTGACGATCTGGCTTTAAGTCGATTCGATAACAAATGATGAAAACGGCCGGATTTCTCAGGTTTGTACTACATATGAACACTTTTCACATTCTCCCGTGCAACGCGACTGCTAGTCCTCCTTTCATGCAAAATCTTAACGTTCCACCTCATGTCCAAGCCACCAAAGCCGGCTAAAAAGTGAATAATCAATAACTAAAACTTGAATTGTACTACTTCTTACTGGCTATTACTTCAACTTAGAAGCATCTTCTGGGTTCGTCAATGGTGCTTTTAGTGTTTCCGCATAACGAAGCACACGACATAGCTTTGCAGACGATAAATGTAACCGTCTTAGAGAGAAAAGCGGCCTATGTGACGATCTGGCTTTAAGTCGATTCGATAACAAATGACGAAAACGGACGGATTTCTCAGGTTTTTACTACATATGAACACATTTCACATTCTCCCGTGCAACGCGGCCGCAAGTACTCCTTTCATGCAAAATCTTAAGGTCCTAGGTCATGCCCAAGCCACCAAAGCCGGCTAAAAAGGGAATAATCGACAACTAAAACTTGAATAGTACTACTTATTACTGCCTATTACTTCAACTTAGAAGGTTCTTCTGTGTTCTACTATGGTGCTTTTAGTGTCTCTGCATACCGCAGCACGCGACATAGCTTTGCAGACAACAATTGTAACCGTCTCAGAGAGAAAAGGGGGCCAATGTGAGGATCTGGCTTTAAGTCGATTCGATAACAAATGACGAAAACGGGCGGATTTCTCAGGTTTTTACTACATATGAACACTTTTCACATTCTCCCATGCAACGCGGCTGCTAGTCCTCCTTTCATGCAAAATCTTAAGGTCCTAGGTCATGTCCAAGCCACCAAAGCCGGCTAAAATATGAATAATCGACAACTAAAACTTGAATGGTACTACTTCTTACTGGCTATTACTTCAACTTAGAAGCTTCTTCTGTGTTCTACTATGGTGCTTTAAGTGTTTCCCCATACCGCAGCACGCGACATAGCTTTGCAGACGATAAATGTAACCATTTCAGAGAGAAGAGCGGCCAATGTGACGATCTGGCTTTAAGTCGATTCGATAACAAATGACGAAAACGGACGGATTTATCAGGTTTTTACTACATATGAACACTTTTCACATTCTCCCTTGCAACGCGGCTGCAAGTCCTCCTTTGATGCAAAATCTTAAGGTTCCACCTCATGTCCAAGCCACCAAAGCCGGCTAAAAAGTGAATAATCGACAACTAAAACTTGAATTGTACTACTTCTTACTGGCTATTACTTCAACTTAGAAGCTTCTTCTGTGTTCTACTATGGTGCTTTTAGTGTCTCCGCATACCGCAGCACGCGACATAGCTTTGCAGGCGATAAATGTAACCGTCTCAGAGAGAAAAGCGGCCAATGTGACGATCTGGCTTTAAGTCGATGCGATAACAAATGACGAAGACGGACGGATTTCTCAGGTTTTCACTACATATGAACACTTTTCACATTCTCCCATGCAACGTGGCTGCTAGTCCTCCTTTCATGCAAAATCTTAAGGTAATAGGTCATGTCCAAGCCACCAAAGCCGGCTAAAAAGTGAATAATCGACAACCAAAACTTCAATTGTACTACTTCGTACTGGCTGTTACTTCAACATAAAAGCTTCTTCTGTGTTCTACTATGGTGCTTTTAGTGTTTCCGCAAACCGCAGCACGCGACATAGCTTTGCAGGCAGTATATGTAACCTTCTCAGAGAGAAAAGCGGCCTATGTGACGATCTGGCTTTAAGTCGATTCGATAACAAAAGACGAAAACGGACGGATTTCTCAGGTTTTTACTACATATGAACACTTTTCACATTTTCCCGTGCAACGCGGCTGCTATTCCTCCTTTCATGCAAAATCTTAAGGTCCTAGGTCATGTCCAAGCCACCAAAGCCGGCTAAAAAGTGAATAATCGACAACTAAAACTTGAATTGTACTAATTCTTACTGGCTATTACATCAACTTAGAAGCTTCTTCTGTGTTCTACTATGGTGCTTTTAGTGTCTCCGCACACCGCAGCACGCGACGTAGTTTTGCAGACGATAAATGTAACCGTCTCAGAGAGAAAAGCGGCCAATGTGACGATCTGGCTTTAAGTCGATTCGATAACAAATGACGAAAACGGACGCATTTCTCAGGTTTTTACTACATATGAACACTTCTCACATTCTCCCATGCAACGCGGCTGCAAGTCCTCCTTTCATGCAGAATCTTAAGGTCCTAGGTCATGTCCAAGCCACCAAAGCCGGCTAAAATGTGAATACTCGACAACTAAAACTTGAATTTTACTATTTCTTACTGGCTGTTACTTCAACTTAGAAGCTTCTTCTGTGTTCTACTATGGTGCTTTTAGTGTTTCGGCATACCGCAGCACGCGAAATAGCTTTGTAGAGGATAAATGTAACCGTTTCAGAGTGAAGAGCGGCCAATGTGACGATCTTGCTTTAAGTCGATTCGATAACAAATGATGAAAACGGACGGATTTCTCAGGTTTTTACTACATATGAACACTTTTCACATTCTCCCGTGCAACGCGGCTGCTAGTCCTCCTTTCATGCAAAATCTTAAGGTCCTAGGTCATGTCCAAGCCACCAAAGCCGGCTAAAGAGTGAATAATCGACAACAAAAACTTGAATAGTACTACTTATTACTGGCTATTACTTCAACTTAGAAGCTTCTTCTGTGTTCTACTATGGTGCTTTTAGTGTCTCCGCATACCGCAGCACGCGACATAGCTTTGCAGACGATAAATGTGACCGTCTCAGAGAGAAAAGCGGCCAATGTGACGATCCGTCTTTAAGTCGATTCGATAACAAATGACGAAAACGGACGGATTTCTCAGGTTTTTACTACATATGAACACTTTTCACATTCTCCCGTGCAACGCGGCTGTTAGTCCTCCTTTCATGCAAAATCTTATGGTCCTAGGTCATGTCCAAGCCACCAAAGCCGGCTAAAATGTGAATAATCGACAACTAAAACTTGAATTGTATTACTTCTTACTGGCTATTACTTCAACTTAGAAGCTTCTTCTGTGTTCTACTATGGTGCTTTTAGTGTCTCCGCATACCGCAGCACGCGACATAGCTTTGCAGGCGATAATTGTAACCGTCTCAGAGAGAAAAGCGGCCAATGTGACGATCTGGCTTTAAGTCGATTCGATAACAAATGACGAAGACGGACGGATTTCTCAGGTTTTTACTACATATGAACACTTTTCACATTCTCCCATGCAACGTGGCTGCTAGTCCTCAATTCATGCAAAATCTTAAGGTCCTAGGTCATGTCCAAGCCAGGAAAGCCGGCTAAAAAGTGAATAATCGACAACCAAAACTTCAATTGGACTACTTCTTACTGGCTGTTACTTCAACATAAAAGCTTCTTATGTGTTCTACTATGGTGCTTTTAGTGTTTCCGCATACCGCAGCACGCGACATAGCTTTGCAGGCGATAAATGTAACCGTTTCAGAGAGAAGAGCGGCCAATGTGACGATCTGGCTTTAAGTCGATTCGATAACAAATGACGAAAACGGACGGATTTCTCAGGTTTTTACTACATATGAACACTTTTCACATTCTCCCGTGCAACGCAGCTGCTAGTCCTCCTTTCATGCAAAATCTTAAGGTCCTAGGTCATGTCCAAGCCACCAAAGCCGGCTAAAGAGTGAATAATCGACAACTAAAACTTGAATTGTACTACTTCTTACTCGCTTTTACTTCAACTTAGAAGCTTCTTCTGTGTTCTACTATGGTGCTTTTAGTGTCTCCGCATACCGCAGCACGCGACATAGCTTTGCAGACGATAAATGTAACCGTCTCAGAGAGAAGAGCGACCATGTGACGATCTGGCTTTAAGTCGATTCAATAACAAAGACGAAACCGGACGGATTTCTCAGGTTTTTACTACATATGAACACTTTTCACATTCTCCCGTGCAACGCGGCTGCTAGTCTTCCTTTCATGCAAAATCTTAATGTCCTAGGTCATGTCCAAGCCACCAAAGCCGGCTAAAAAGTTACTAATCAATAACTAAAACTTGAATTGTACTACTTCTTACTGGCTACTACTTCAACTTAGAAGCTTCTCCTGTGTTCTACTATGGTGCTTTTAGTGTCTCCGTATACCGCAGCACGTGACATAGCGTTAAAGACGATAAATGTAACCGTCTCAGAGAGAATAGCGGCCAATGTGACGATCTGGCTTTAAGTCGATTCGATAACAAATGACGAAAACGGACGCATTTCTCAGGTTTTTACTACATATGAACCCTTTTCACATTCTCCCGTGCAACGCGGCTTCCAGTCCTCCTTTCATGCATAATCTTAACGTCCTAGGTGATGTCCAAGCCACCAAAGCCGTCTAAAAAGTGAATAATCGACAACTAAAAACATGAATTGTACTACTTCTTACTGGCTATTACTTCAACTTAGAAGCATCTTCTGTGTTCTTCTATGGTTGTTTTAGTGTCTCCGCATACCGCAGCACGCGACATTGCTTTGCAGACAATAAATGTAACCTTCTCAAAGTGAAAGGCGGCCAATGTAACGATCTGGCTTTGAGTCGATTCGATAACAAATGACGAAAACGGACGGATTTCTCAGGTTTTTACTACATATGAACACTTTTCACATTCTCCCGTGCAACGCGGCTGCTAGTCCTCATTTCAGGCAAAATCATAAGGTCCTAGGTAATGTCCAAGCCACCAAAGCCGGCTAAAAAGTAAATAATCGGCAACCAAAACTTCAATTGTACTACTTCTTACTGGCTGTTACGTCAACATAGAAGCTTCTTCTGTGTTCTACTATGGTGCTTTTAGTGTTTCCGCATACCGCAGCACGCGACATAGCTTTGTAGACGATAAATGTAACCGTTTCAGAGAGAAGAGCGGCCAATGTGACGATCTGGCTTTAAGTCGATTCGATAACTAATGACGAAAACGGACGGATTTCTCAAGTTTTTACTACATATGAACACATTTCACATTCTCCCGTGCAACGCGGCTGAAACTACGCCTTTCATGCAAATTTTTAATGTCCTAGGTCATGTCCAAACCACCAAATCCGGCTAAAATGTGAATAATAGACAACTAAAACTTGAATTGTACTGCTTCTTACTGGCTATTACTTCAACTTAGAAGCTTCTTCTGTGTTCTACTATGGCGCTTTTAGTATCTCCGCATACCGCAGCACGCGACATAGCTTTGCAGACAGTATATGTAACCTTCTCAGAGAGAAAAGCGGCCAATGTGACGATCTGGCTTTAAGTCGATTCGATAACAAATGACGAAAACGGACGGATTTCTCAGGTTTTTACTACATATGAACACTTTTCACATTTTTCCGTGCAACGCGGCTGCTAGTCCTCCTTTCATGCAAAATCTTAAGGTCCTAGGTCATGTCCAAGCCACCAAATCCGGCTAAAAAGTGAATAATCGACAACTAAAACTTGAATTGTACTAATTCTTACTGGCTATTACTTCAACTTAGAAGCTTCTTCTGTGTTCTACTATGGTGCTTTTACTGTCTCCGCACACCGCAGCACGCGACGTAGCTTTGCAGACGATAAATGTAACCGTCTCAGAGAGAAAAGCGGCCAATGTGACGATCTGGCTTTAAGTCGATTCGATAACAAATGACGAAAACGGACGGATTTCTCAGGTTTTTACTACATATGAACACTTTTCACATTCTCCCGTGCAACGCGGCTGCTAGTCCTCCTTTCATGCAAAATCTTAAGGTCCTAGGTCATGTCCAAGCCACCAAAGCCGGCTAAAGAGTGAATAATCGACAACTAAAACTTGAATTGTACTACTTCTTACTGGCTATTACTTCAACTTAGAAGCTTCATCTGTGTTCTACTATGGTGCCTTTAGTGTCTCCGCATACCGCAGCACGCGACATAGCTTTGCAGACGATAAATGTAACCGTTTCAGAGAGAAAAGCGGCCAATGTGACGATCTGGCTTTAAGTCGATTCGATAACAAATGACGAAAACGGACGGATTTCTCAGGTTTTTACTACATATGAACACTTTTCACATTCTCCCATGCAACGCGGCTGCTAGTCCTCCTTTCATGCAAAATCTTAAGGTCCTAGGGCATGTTCAAGCCAACAAAGGCGGCTAAAAAGTGAATAATTGACAACTCAAAACTTCAATTGTACTACTTCTTACTGGCTATTACTTCAACTTAGAAGCTTCTTCTGTGTTCTCCTATGGTGCTTTTAGTGTTTCCGCATACCGCAGCACGCGACATAGCTTTGTAGACGATAAATGTACCATTTCAGAGAGAAGAGCGGCCAATGTGACGATCTGGCTTTAAGTCGATTCGATAACAAATGATGAAAACGGACGGATTTCTCAGGTTTGTACTACATATGAACACTTTTCACATTCTCCCGTGCAACGCGGCTGCTAGTCTTCATTTCATGCAAAATCTTATGAGCCTAGGTCATGTCATAGCCACCAAAGCCGTCTAAAAAGTGAACAATCGACAACTAAAACTGGAATTGTACTACTTCTTACTGGCTTTTACTTCAACTTAGAAGCTTCTTCTGTGTTCTACTATCGTGCTTTTAGTGTCTCCGCATACCGCAGCACGCGACATAGCTTTGCAGACGATAAATGTGACCGTCTCAGAGAGAAAAGCGGCCAATGTGACGATCTGGCTTTAAGTCGGTTCGATAACAAATGACGAAAACGGACGGATTTCTCAGGTTTTTACTACATATGAACACTTTTCACATTCTCCGGTGCAACGCGGCTGCTAGTCCTCCTTTCATGCAAAATCTTAAGGTTCCACCTCATGTCCAAGCCACCAAAGCCGGCTAAAAAGTGAATAATTAATAACTAAAACTTGAATTGTACTACTTCTTACTGACTATTACTTCAACTTCGAAGCTTCTTCTGTGTTGTACTATGGTGCTTTTAGTGTCTCCGCATACCGCAGCACGCGACATAGCGTTAAAGACGATAAATGTAACCGTCTCAGAGAGAAAAGCGGCCAATGTGACGATCTTTCTTTAAGTCGATTCGATAACAAATGATGAAAATGGACGCATTTCTCAGGTTTTTACCACATATGAACACTTTTCACATTCTCCCGTGCAACGCGGCTGCCAGTCCTCCTTTCATGCATAATCTTAACGTCCTAGGTGATGTCCAAGCCACCAAAGCCAACTAAAAAGTGAATAATCGACTACTAAAACTTGCATTGTACTACTTCTTACTGGCTATTACTTCAACTTAGAAGCATCTTCTGTGTTCTTCTATGGTGCTTTTAGTGTCTCCGCATACCGCAGCACGTGACATAGCTTTGCAGACGATAAATGTGACCGTCTCAGACAGAAAAGCGGCCAATGTGACGATCTGGCTTTAAGTCGATTCGATAACAAATGACGAAAACGGACAGATTTCTTATGTTTTTACTACATATGAACACTTTTCACATTCTCCCGTGCAACGCGGCTGCTAGTCCTCCTTTGATGCAAAATCTTAAGCTTCCACCTCATGTCCAAGCCACCAAAGCCGGCTAAAAAGTGAATAATCGACAACTAAAACTTGAATAGTACTACTTCTTACTGGCTATTACTTCAACTTAGAACCTTCTTCTGTGTTCTACTATGGTGCTTTTAGTGTCTCCGCATACCGCAGCACGCGACATAGCTTTGCAGGCCATAAATGTAACCGTCTCAGAGAGAAAAGCGGCCAATGTGACGATCTGGCTTTAAGTCGATTCGATAACAAATGACGAAAACGGACGGATTTCACAGGTTTCTACTACATATGAACACTTTTCACATTCTCACATGCAACGTGGCTGCTAGTCCTTCTTTCATGCAAAATCTTAAGGTCCTAGGTCATGTCCAAGCCACCAAAGCCGGCTAAAAAGTGAATAATCGACATCCAAAACTTCATTTGTACTACTTCTTACTGGCTGTTACTTCAACATAAAAGCTTCTTCTGTGTTCTACTATGGTGCTTTTAGTGTTTCCGCATACCGCAGCACGCGACATAGCTTTGTAGACGATAAATGTAACCGTTTCAGAGAGAAGAGCGGCCAATGTGACGATCTGGCTTTAAGTCGATTCGATAACAAATGACGAAAACGGACGGATTTCTCAGGTTTTTACTACATATGATCCCTTTTCACATTCTGCTGTGCAAAGCGGTTGCTAGTCCTCCTTTCATGCAAAATCTTAAGGTCCTAGGTCATGTCCAAGCCACCAAAGCCAGATAAAAAGTGAATAATCGACAACTAAAACTTGAATTGTACTACTTCTTACTGGCTATTACTTCAACTTAGAAGCTTCTTCTGTGTTCTACTATGGTGCTTTTAGTGTCTCCGCACACCGCAGCACGCGACATAGCTTTGCAGACGATAAATGTAACCTTCTCAGACAGAAAAGCGGCCAATGTGTCGATCTGGCTTTATGTCGATTCGATAACAAATGACGAAAACGGACGGATTTCTCAGGTTATTACTACATATGAACCCTTTTCACATTCTCCCATGCAACGCGGCTGTTAGACCTCCTTTCATGCAAAATCTTAAGGTCCTAGGTCATGTCCAAGCCACCAAAGCCGGCTTAAAAGTGAATAATCGACAACTAAAACTTGAATTGTACTACTTCTTACTGGCTATTACTTCAACTTAGAAGCATCTTCTGTGATCTTCTGTTGTGCTTTTAGTGTCTCCGCATACCGCAGCACGCGACATAGCTTTGCAGACAATAAATGTAACCTTCTCAGAGTGAAAGGCGGCCAATGTGACGATCTGGCTTTGAGTCGATTCGATAACAAATCACGAAAACGGACGGATTTCTCAGGTTTTTACTACATATGAACACATTTCACATTCTCCCGTGCAACGCGGCTGAAACTACTCCTTTCATGCAAATTCTTAATGTCCTAGGTCATGTTCAAACCACCAAATCCGGCTAAAATGTGAATAATTGACAACTAAAACTTGAATTGTACTGCTTCTTACTGGCTATTACTTCAACTTAGAAGCTTCTTCTGTGTTCTACTATGGCGCTTTTAGTGTCTCCGCATACCGCAGCACGCGACATAGCTTTGCAGACAGTATATGTAACCTTCTCAGAGAGAAAAGCGGCCAATGTGACGATCTGGCATTAAGTCGATTCGATATCAAATGACGAAAACGGACGCATTTCTCAGGTTTTTACTTCATATAAACACATTTCACATTTTCCCGTGCAACGCGGTTGCTATTCCTCCTTTCATGCAAAATCTTAATGTCCTAGGTCATGTCCAAGCCACCAAAGCCGGCTAAAAAGTGAATAATCGACAACTAAAACTTGAATTGTACTAATTCTTACTGGCTATTACTTCAACTTAGAAGCTTCTTCTGTGTTCTACTATGGTACTTTTAGTGTCTCCGCACACCGCAGCACGCGACGTAGCTTTGCAGACGATAAATGTAACCGTCTCAGAGAGAAAATCGGCCAATGTGACGATCTGGCTTTAAGTCGATTCGATAACAAATGACGAAAACGGACGGATTTCTCAGGTTTTTACTACATATGAACACTTTTCACATTCTCCCATGCAACGCGGCTGCTAGTCCTCCTTTCATGCAAAATCTTAAGGTCCTAGGTCATGTCCAAGCCACCAAAGCCGGCTAAAACGTGATAATCGACAACTAAAACTTGAATTGTACTATTTCTTACTGGCTATTACTTCAACTTAGAAGCTTCTTCTGTGTTCTACTATGGTGCTCTTAGTGTTTCGGCATACCGCAGCACGCGACATAGCTTTGTAGACGATAAATGTAACCGTTTCAGAGAGAAGAGCGGCCAATGTGACGATCTGGCTTTGTCGATTCGATAACAAATGACGAAAACCTACGGATTTCTCAGGTTTTTACTACATATGAACACTTTTCACATTCTCCCGTGCAGCACGGCTGCTAGTCCTCCTTTCATGCAAAATCTTAAGGTCCTAGGTCATGTCCAAGCCACCAAAGCCGGCTAAAGAGTGAATAATCGACAACTAAAACTTGAAGTGAACTACTTCTTACTGGCTTTTACTTCAACTTAGAAGCATCTTCTGTGTTCTACTATCGTGCTTTTAGTGTCTCCGGATACCGCAGCACGCGACATAGCTTTGCAGACGATAAATGTAACCGTCTCAGAGAGAAGAGCGACCAATGTGACGATCTGGCTTTAAGTCGATTCAATAACAAAGACGAAACCGGACGGATTTCTCAGGTTTTTACTACATATGAACACTTTTCACTTTCTCCCAAGCAACGCGGCGTCTAGTCTTCCTTTCATGCAAAATCTTAAGGACCTAGGTCATGTCCAAGCCACCAAAGCCGGCTAAAAAATGAATAATCAATACCTAAAACTTAAATTGTACTACTTCTTACTGGCTATTGCTTCGACTTAGAAGCATGTTCTGTGTTCTACTATGGTGCTTTTATTGTCTCCGCATACCGCAGCACGCGACATAGCGTTAAAGACGATAAATGTAACCGTCTCAGAGAGAAAAGCGGCCAATGTGAGGATCTGGCTTTAAGTCGATTCGATAACAAATGACGAAAACCGACGCATTTATCAGGTTTTTACCACATATGAACACTATTCACATCCTCCCGAGCAACGCGGCTGCCAGTCCTCCTTTCATGCATAATCTTAACGTCCTATGTGCTGTCCAAGCCACAAAAGCCGGCTAAAAAGTGAATAGTCGACAACTAAAACTTGAATTTTACTACTTCTTACTGGCTATTACTTCAACTTAGAAGCATCTTCTGTGTTCTTCTATGGTGCTTTTAGTGTCTCCGCATACCGCAGCACGCGACATAGCTTTGCAGACAATAAATGTAACCTTCTCAGAGAGAAAGGCGGCCAATGTGACGATCTGGCTTTAAGTCGATTCGATAACAAATGACGAAAACGGACGGATTTCTCAGGTTTTTACTACATATGAACACTTTTCACATTCTCCCATGCAACGCGACTGCTAGTCCTCCTTTCATGCAAAATCTTAAGGTCCTAGGTCATGTCCAAGCCACCAAAGCCGGCTAAAAAGTGATTTATCGACAACTAAAACTTGAATTTTACTATTTCTTACTGGCTATTACTTCAACTTAGAAGCTTCTTCTGTGTTCTAATATGGTACTTTTAGTGTCTCCGCATACCGCAGCACGCGACATAGCTTTGCAGACGATAAATGTGACCGTCTCAGAGAGAAAAGCGGCCAATGTGACGATCTGGCTTTAAGTCGATTCGATAACAAATGACGAAAACGGAGAGATTACTTAGGTTTTTACTACATATGAACACTTTTCACATTCTCCCGTGCAACGCGGCTGCTAGTTCTCCTTTGATGCAACATCATAAGGTTCCACCTCATGTCCAAGCCACCAAAGCCGGCTAAAAAGTGAATAATCGACAACTAAAACTTGAATAGTACTACTTCTTACTGGCTGTTACGTCAACATAGATGCTTTTTCTGTGTTCTACTATGGTGCTTTTAGTGTTTCCGCATACCGCAGCACGCGACATAGCTTTGTAGACGATAAATGTAACCGTTTCAGAGAGAAGAGCGGCCACTGTGACGATCTGGCTTTAACTCGATTCGATAACAAATGACGAAAACGGACGGATTTCTCAGGTTTTTACTACATATGAACACATTTCACATTCTCCCGTGCAACGCGGCTGAATCTACTCCTTTCATGCAAATTCTTAAGGTCCTAGGTCATGTCCAAGCCACCAAAGCCGGCTAAAATGTGAATAATAGACAACTAAAACTAGAATTGTACTACTTCTTACTGGCTATTACTTCAACTTAGAAGCTTCTTCTGTGTTCTACTATGGTGCTTTTAGTGTTTCGGCATACCGCAGCACCCGACATAGCTTTGCAGACGATAAGTGTAACCGTTTCAGAGAGAAGAGCGGCCAATGTGACGATCTGGCCTTAAGTCGATTCGATAACAAATGACGAAAACGGACGGATTTCTCAGGTTTTTACTACATATGAACACTTTTCACATTCTCCCGTGCAACGCGGCTGCTAGTTCTCCTTTCATGCTAAAACTTAACGTCCTAGGTGATGTCCAAGCCACCAAAGCCGGCTAAAAAGTGAAAAATCGACAACTAAAACTTGAATTGTACTACTTCTTACTGGCTATTGCTTCAACTTAGAAGCTTCTTCAGTGTTCTACTATGGTGCTTTTAGTGTCTCCGCATACCGCAGCACGCGACACAGCTTTGCAGACGATAAATGTAACCGTCTCAGAGAGAAAAGCGGCCAATGTGACGATCTGGCTTTAAGTCGATTCGATAACAAATGACGAAAACGGACGGATTTCTCAGGTTTTTACTACATATGAACACTTTTCACATTCTCCCACGCAACGCGGCTGCTAGTCCTCCTTTCATGCAAAATCTTAAGGTCCTAGGTCATGTCCAAGCCACCAAAGCCGGCTAAAATGTGATAATCGACAACTAAAACTTGAATTGTACTATTTCTTACTGGCTATTACTTCAACTTAGAAGCTTCTTCTGTGTTCTACTATGGTGCTTTTAGTGTTTCGGCATACCGCAGCACGCGACATAGCTTTGTAGACGATAAATGTAACCGTTTCAGAGAGAAGAGCGGCCAATGTGACGATCTGGCTTTAAGTCGATTCGATAACAAATGACGAAAACCTACGGATTTCTCAGGTTTTTACTACATATGAACACTTTTCACATTCTCCCAAGCAACGCGGCTTCTAGTCTTCCTTTCATGCAAAATCTTAAGGACCTAGGTCAAGTCCAAGCCACCAAAGCCGGCTAAAAAGTGAATAATCAATACCTAAAACTTAAATTGTACTACTTCTTACTGGCTATTGCTTCAGCTTAGAAGCATGTTCTGTGTTCTACTATGGTGCTTTTATTGTCTCCGCAAACCGCAGCACGCGACATAGCGTTAAAGACGATAAATGTAACCGTCTCAGAGAGAAAAGCGGCCAATGTGACGATCTGGCTTTAAGTCGATTCGATAACAAATGACGAAAACGGACGCATTTATCAGGTTTTTACCACATATGAACACTATTCACATCCTCCCGTGCAACACGGCTGCCAGTCCTCCTTTCATGCATAATCTTAACGTCCTAGGTGATGTCCAAGCCACCAAAGCCGGCTAAAAAGTGAATAGTCGACAACTAAAACTTGAATTTTACTACTTCTTACTGGCTATTACTTCAACTTAGAAGCATCTTCTGTGTTCTTCTATGGTGCTTTTAGTGTCTCCGCATACCGCAGCACGCGACATAGCTTTGCAGACAATAAATGTAACCGTCTCAGAGAGAAAGGCGGCCAATGTGACGATCTGGCTTTAAGTCGATTCGATAACAAATGACGAAAACGTACGGATTTCTCAGGTTTTTACTACATATGAACACTTTTCACATTCTCCCATGCAACGCGGCTGCTAGTCCTCCTTTCATGCAAAATCTTAAGGTTCCACCTCATGTCCAAGCCACCAAAGCCGGCTAAAAAGTGAATAATCAATAACTAAAACTTGAATTGTACTACTTCTTACTGACTATTACTTCAACTTCGAAGCTTCTTCTGTGTTGTACTATGGTGCTTTTAGTGTCTCCGCATACCGCAGCACGTTACATAGCGTTAAAGACGATAAATGTAACCGTCTCAGAGAGAAAAGCGGCCAATGTGACGATCTTTCTTTAAGTCGATTCGATAACAAATGATGAAAATGGACGCATTTCTCAGGTTTTTACCACATATGAACACTTTTCACATTCTCCCGTGCAACGCGGCTGCCAGTCCTCCTTTCATGCATAATCTTAACGTCCTAGGTGATGTCCAAGCCACCAAAGCCGGCTAAAAAGTGAATAATCGACTACTAAAACTTGCATTGTACTACTTCTTACTGGCTATTACTTCAACTTAGAAGCATCTTCTGTGTTCTTCTATGGTGCTTTTAGTGTCTCCGCATACCGCAGCACGTGACATAGCTTTGCAGACGATAAATGTGACCGTCTCAGACAGAAAAGCGGCCAATGTGACGATCTGGCTTTAAGTCGATTCGATAACAAATGACGAAAACGGACAGATTTCTTATGTTTTTACTACATATGAACACTTTTCACATTCTCCAGTGCAACGCGGCTGCTAGTCCTCCTTTGATGCAAAATCTTAAGGTTCCACTTCATGTACAAGCCACCAAAGCCGGCTAAAAAGTGAATAATCGACAACTAAAACTTGAATAGTACTACTTCTTACTGGCTATTACTTCAACTTAGAACCTTCTTCTGTGTTCTACTATGGTGCTTTTAGTGTCTCCGCATACCGCAGCACGCGACATAGCTTTGCAGGCGATAAATGTAACCGTCTCAGAGAGAAAAGCGGCCAATGTGACGATCTGGCTTTAAGTCGATTCGATAACAAATGACGAAAACGGACGGATTTCACAGGTTTCTACTACATATGAACACTTTTCACATTCTCACATGCAACGTGGCTGCTAGTCCTCCTTTCATGCAAAATCTTAAGGTCCTAGGTCATGTCCAAGCCACCAAAGCCGGCTAAAAAGTGAATAATCGACATCCAAAACTTCATTTGTACTACTTCTTACTGGCTGTTACTTCAACATAAAAGCTTCTTCTGTGTTCTACTATGGTGCTTTTAGTGTTTCCGCATACCGCAGCACGCGACATAGCTTTGTAGACGATAAATGTAACCGTTTCAGAGAGAAGAGCGGCCAATGTGACGATCTGGCTTTAAGTCGATTCGATAACAAATGACGAAAACGGACGGATTTCTCAGGTTTTTACTACATATGATCCCTTTTCACATTCTGCTGTGCAAAGCGGTTGCTAGTCCTCCTTTCATGCAAAATCTTAAGGTCCTAGGTCATGTCCAAGCCACCAAAGCCAGATAAAAAGTGAATAATCGACAACTAAAACTTGAATTGTACTACTTCTTACTGGCTATTACTTCAACTTAGAAGCTTCTTCTGTGTTCTACTATGGTGCTTTTAGTGTCTCCGCACACCGCAGCACGCGACATAGCTTTGCAGACGATAAATGTAACCTTCTCAGACAGAAAAGCGGCCAATGTGTCGATCTGGCTTTATGTCGATTCGATAACAAATGACGAAAACGGACGGATTTCTCAGGTTATTACTACATATGAACCCTTTTCACATTCTCCCATGCAACGCGGCTGTTAGACCTCCTTTCATGCAAAATCTTAAGGTCCTAGGTCATGTCCAAGCCACCAAAGCCGGCTAAAAAGTGAATAATCGACAACTAAAACTTGAATTGTACTACTTCTTACTGGCTATTACTTCAACTTAGAAGCATCTTCTGTGATCTTCTATGGTGCTTTTAGTGTCTCCGCATACCGCAGCACGCGACATAGCTTTGCAGACAATAAATGTAACCTTCTCAGAGTGAAAGGCGGCCAATGTGACGATCTGGCTTTGAGTCGATTCGATAACAAATCACGAAAACGGACGGATTTCTCAGGTTTTTAATACATATGAACACATTTCACATTCTCCCGTGCAACGCGGCTGAAACTACTCCTTTCATGCAAATTCTTAATGTCCTAGGTCATGTCCAAACCACCAAATCCGGCTAAAATGTGAATAATAGACAACTAAAACTTGAATTGTACTGCTTCTTACTGGCTATTACTTCAACTTAGAAGCTTCTTCTGTGTTCTACTATGGCGCTTTTAGTGTCTCCGCATACCGCAGCACGCGACATAGCTTTGCAGACAGTATATGTAACCTTCTCAGAGAGAAAAGCGGCCAATGTGACGATCTGGCATTAAGTCGATTCGATATCAAATGACGAAAACGGACGCATTTCTCAGGTTTTTACTTCATATAAACACATTTCACATTTTCCCGTGCAACGCGGTTGCTATTCCTCCTTTCATGCAAAATCTTAAGGTCCTAGGTCATGTCCAAGCCACCAAAGCCGGCTAAAACGTGATAATCGACAACTAAAACTTGAATTGTACTATTTCTTACTGGCTATTACTTCAACTTAGAAGCTTCTTCTGTGTTCTACTATGGTGCTTTTAGTGTTTCGGCATACCGCAGCACGCGACATAGCTTTGTAGACGATAAATGTAACCGTTTCAGAGAGAAGAGCGGCCAATGTGACGATCTGGCTTTGTCGATTCGATAACAAATGACGAAAACCTACGGATTTCTCAGGTTTTTACTACATATGAACACTTTTCACATTCTCCCGTGCAGCACGGCTGCTAGTCCTCCTTTCATGCAAAATCTTAAGGTCCTAGGTCATGTCCAAGCCACCAAAGCCGGCTAAAGAGTGAATAATCGACAACTAAAACTTGAAGTGAACTACTTCTTACTGGCTTTTACTTCAACTTAGAAGCATCTTCTGTGTTCTACTATCGTGCTTTTAGTGTCTCCGGATACCGCAGCACGCGACATAGCTTTGCAGACGATAAATGTAACCGTCTCAGAGAGAAGAGCGACCAATGTGACGATCTGGCTTTAAGTCGATTCAATAACAAAGACGAAACCGGACGGATTTCTCAGGTTTTTACTACATATGAACACTTTTCACTTTCTCCCAAGCAACGCGGCTTCTAGTCTTCCTTTCATGCAAAATCTTAAGGACCTAGGTCATGTCCAAGCCACCAAAGCCGGCTAAAAAATGAATAATCAATACCTAAAACTTAAATTGTACTACTTCTTACTGGCTATTGCTTCGACTTAGAAGCATGTTCTGTGTTCTACTATGGTGCTTTTATTGTCTCCGCATACCGCAGCACGCGACATAGCGTTAAAGACGATAAATGTAACCGTCTCAGAGAGAAAAGCGGCCAATGTGACGATCTGGCTTTAAGTCGATTCGATAACAAATGACGAAAACCGACGCATTTATCAGGTTTTTACCACATATGAACACTATTCACATCCTCCCGAGCAACGCGGCTGCCAGTCCTCCTTTCATGCATAATCTTAACGTCCTATGTGCTGTCCAAGCCACAAAAGCCGGCTAAAAAGTGAATAGTCGACAACTAAAACTTGAATTTTACTACTTCTTACTGGCTATTACTTCAACTTAGAAGCATCTTCTGTGTTCTTCTATGGTGCTTTTAGTGTCTCCGCATACCGCAGCACGCGACATAGCTTTGCAGACAATAAATGTAACCTTCTCAGAGAGAAAGGCGGCCAATGTGACGATCTGGCTTTAAGTCGATTCGATAACAAATGACGAAAACGGACGGATTTCTCAGGTTTTTACTACATATGAACACTTTTCACATTCTCCCATGCAACGCGACTGCTAGTCCTCCTTTCATGCAAAATCTTAAGGTCCTAGGTCATGTCCAAGCCACCAAAGCCGGCTAAAAAGTGATTTATCGACAACTAAAACTTGAATTTTACTATTTCTTACTGGCTATTACTTCAACTTAGAAGCTTCTTCTGTGTTCTAATATGGTACTTTTAGTGTCTCCGCATACCGCAGCACGCGACATAGCTTTGCAGACGATAAATGTGACCGTCTCAGAGAGAAAAGCGGCCAATGTGACGATCTGGCTTTAAGTCGATTCGATAACAAATGACGAAAACGGAGAGATTACTTAGGTTTTTACTACATATGAACACTTTTCACATTCTCCCGTGCAACGCGGCTGCTAGTTCTCCTTTGATGCAACATCATAAGGTTCCACCTCATGTCCAAGCCACCAAAGCCGGCTAAAAAGTGAATAATCGACAACTAAAACTTGAATAGTACTACTTCTTACTGGCTGTTACGTCAACATAGATGCTTTTTCTGTGTTCTACTATGGTGCTTTTAGTGTTTCCGCATACCGCAGCACGCGACATAGCTTTGTAGACGATAAATGTAACCGTTTCAGAGAGAAGAGCGGCCACTGTGACGATCTGGCTTTAACTCGATTCGATAACAAATGACGAAAACGGACGGATTTCTCAGGTTTTTACTACATATGAACACATTTCACATTCTCCCGTGCAACGCGGCTGAAACTACTCCTTTCATGCAAATTCTTAAGGTCCTAGGTCATGTCCAAGCCACCAAAGCCGGCTAAAATGTGAATAATAGACAACTAAAACTAGAATTGTACTACTTCTTACTGGCTATTACTTCAACTTAGAAGCTTCTTCTGTGTTCTACTATGGTGCTTTTAGTGTTTCGGCATACCGCAGCACCCGACATAGCTTTGCAGACGATAAGTGTAACCGTTTCAGAGAGAAGAGCGGCCAATGTGACGATCTGGCCTTAAGTCGATTCGATAACAAATGACGAAAACGGACGGATTTCTCAGGTTTTTACTACATATGAACACTTTTCACATTCTCCCGTGCAACGCGGCTGCTAGTTCTCCTTTCATGCTAAAACTTAACGTCCTAGGTGATGTCCAAGCCACCAAAGCCGTCTAAAAAGTGAAAAATCGACAACTAAAACTTGAATTGTACTACTTCTTACTGGCTATTGCTTCAACTTAGAAGCTTCTTCAGTGTTCTACTATGGTGCTTTTAGTGTCTCCGCATACCGCAGCACGCGACACAGCTTTGCAGACGATAAATGTAACCGTCTCAGAGAGAAAAGCGGCCAATGTGACGATCTGGCTTTAAGTCGATTCGATAACAAATGACGAAAACGGACGGATTTCTCAGGTTTTTACTACATATGAACACTTTTCACATTCTCCCACGCAACGCGGCTGCTAGTCCTCCTTTCATGCAAAATCTTAAGGTCCTAGGTCATGTCCAAGCCACCAAAGCCGGCTAAAATGTGATAATCGACAACTAAAACTTGAATTGTACTATTTCTTACTGGCTATTACTTCAACTTAGAAGCTTCTTCTGTGTTCTACTATGGTGCTTTTAGTGTTTCGGCATACCGCAGCACGCGACATAGCTTTGTAGACGATAAATGTAACCGTTTCAGAGAGAAGAGCGGCCAATGTGACGATCTGGCTTTAAGTCGATTCGATAACAAATGACGAAAACCTACGGATTTCTCAGGTTTTTACTACATATGAACACTTTTCACATTCTCCCGTGCAGCGCGGCTGCTAGTCCTCCTTTCATGCAAAATCTTAAGGTCCTAGGTCATGTCCAAGCCACCAAAGCAGGCTAAAGAGTTAATAATCGACAACTAAAACTTGAATTGAACTACTTCTTACTGGCTTTTACTTCAACTTAGAAGCATCTTCTGTGTTCTACTATCGTGCTTTTAGTGTCTCCGGATACCGCAGCGCGCGACATAGCTTTGCAGACGATAAATGTAACCGTCTCAGAGAGAAGAGCGACCAATGTGACGATCTGGCTTTAAGTCGATTCAATAACAATGACGAAACCGGACGGATTTCTCAGGTTTTTACTACATATGAACACTTTTCACATTCTCCCAAGCAACGCGGCTTCTAGTCTTCCTTTCATGCAAAATCTTAAGGACCTAGGTCATGTCCAAGCCACCAAAGCCGGCTAAAAAGTGAATAATCAATACCTAAAACTTAAATTGTACTACTTCTTACTGGCTATTGCTTCAACTTAGAAGCATGTTCTGTGTTCTACTATGGTGCTTTTATTGTCTCCGCAAACCGCAGCACGCGACATAGCGTTAAAGACGATAAATGTAACCGTCTCAGAGAGAAAAGCGGCCAATGTGACGATCTGGCTTTAAGTCGATTCGATAACAAATGACGAAAACGGACGCATTTATCAGGTTTTTACCACATATGAACACTATTCACATCCTCCCGTGCAACGCGGCTGCCAGTCCTCCTTTCATGCATAATCTTAACGTCCTAGGTGATGTCCAAGCCACCAAAGCCGGCTAAAAAGTGAATAGTCGACAACTAAAACTTGAATTTTACTACTTCTTACTGGCTATTACTTCAACTTAGAAGCATCTTCTGTGTTCTTCTATGGTGCTTTTAGTGTCTCCGCATACCGCAGCACGCGACATAGCTTTGCAGACAATAAATGTAACCGTCTCAGAGAGAAAGGCGGCCAATGTGACGATCTGGCTTTAAGTCGATTCGATAACAAATGACGAAAACGTACGGATTTCTCAGGTTTTTACTACATATGAACACTTTTCACATTCTCCCATGCAACGCGGCTGCTAGTCCTCCTTTCATGCAAAATCTTAAGGTTCCACCTCATGTCCAAGCCACCAAAGCCGGCTAAAAAGTGAATAATCAATAACTAAAACTTGAATTGTACTACTTCTTACTGACTATTACTTCAACTTCGAAGCTTCTTCTGTGTTGTACTATGGTGCTTTTAGTGTCTCCGCATACCGCAGCACGTTACATAGCGTTAAAGACGATAAATGTAACCGTCTCAGAGAGAAAAGCGGCCAATGTGACGATCTTTCTTTAAGTCGATTCGATAACAAATGATGAAAATGGACGCATTTCTCAGGTTTTTACCACATATGAACACTTTTCACATTCTCCCGTGCAACGCGGCTGCCAGTCCTCCTTTCATGCATAATCTTAACGTCCTAGGTGATGTCCAAGCCACCAAAGCCGGCTAAAAAGTGAATAATCGACTACTAAAACTTGCATTGTACTACTTCTTACTGGCTATTACTTCAACTTAGAAGCATCTTCTGTGTTCTTCTATGGTGCTTTTAGTGTCTCCGCATACCGCAGCACGTGACATAGCTTTGCAGACGATAAATGTGACCGTCTCAGACAGAAAAGCGGCCAATGTGACGATCTGGCTTTAAGTCGATTCGATAACAAATGGCGAAAACGGACAGATTTCTTATGTTTTTACTACATATGAACACTTTTCACATTCTCCAGTGCAACGCGGCTGCTAGTCCTCCTTTGATGCAAAATCTTAAGGTTCCACTTCATGTACAAGCCACCAAAGCCGGCTAAAAAGTGAATAATCGACAACTAAAACTTGAATAGTACTACTTCTTACTGGCTATTACTTCAACTTAGAACCTTCTTCTGTGTTCTACTATGGTGCTTTTAGTGTCTCCGCATACCGCAGCACGCGACATAGCTTTGCAGGCGATAAATGTAACCGTCTCAGAGAGAAAAGCGGCCAATGTGACGATCTGGCTTTAAGTCGATTCGATAACAAATGACGAAAACGGACGGATTTCACAGGTTTCTACTACATATGAACACTTTTCACATTCTCACATGCAACGTGGCTGCTAGTCCTCCTTTCATGCAAAATCTTAAGGTCCTAGGTCATGTCCAAGCCACCAAAGCCGGCTAAAAAGTGAATAATCGACATCCAAAACTTCATTTGTACTACTTCTTACTGGCTGTTACTTCAACATAAAAGCTTCTTCTGTGTTCTACTATGGTGCTTTTAGTGTTTCCGCATACCGCAGCACGCGACATAGCTTTGTAGACGATAAATGTAACCGTTTCAGAGAGAAGAGCGGCCAATGTGACGATCTGGCTTTAAGTCGATTCGATAACAAATGACGAAAACGGACGGATTTCTCAGGTTTTTACTACATATGATCCCTTTTCACATTCTGCTGTGCAAAGCGGTTGCTAGTCCTCCTTTCATGCAAAATCTTAAGGTCCTAGGTCATGTCCAAGCCACCAAAGCCAGATAAAAAGTGAATAATCGACAACTAAAACTTGAATTGTACTACTTCTTACTGGCTATTACTTCAACTTAGAAGCTTCTTCTGTGTTCTACTATGGTGCTTTTAGTGTCTCCGCACACCGCAGCACGCGACATAGCTTTGCAGACGATAAATGTAACCTTCTCAGACAGAAAAGCGGCCAATGTGTCGATCTGGCTTTATGTCGATTCGATAACAAATGACGAAAACGGACGGATTTCTCAGGTTATTACTACATATGAACCCTTTTCACATTCTCCCATGCAACGCGGCTGTTAGACCTCCTTTCATGCAAAATCTTAAGGTCCTAGGTCATGTCCAAGCCACCAAAGCCGGCTAAAAAGTGAATAATCGACAACTAAAACTTGAATTGTACTACTTCTTACTGGCTATTACTTCAACTTAGAAGCATCTTCTGTGATCTTCTATGGTGCTTTTAGTGTCTCCGCATACCGCAGCACGCGACATAGCTTTGCAGACAATAAATGTAACCTTCTCAGAGTGAAAGGCGGCCAATGTGACGATCTGGCTTTGAGTCGATTCGATAACAAATCACGAAAACGGACGGATTTCTCAGGTTTTTAATACATATGAACACATTTCACATTCTCCCGTGCAACGCGGCTGAAACTACTCCTTTCATGCAAATTCTTAATGTCCTAGGTCATGTCCAAACCACCAAATCCGGCTAAAATGTGAATAATAGACAACTAAAACTTGAATTGTACTGCTTCTTACTGGCTATTACTTCAACTTAGAAGCTTCTTCTGTGTTCTACTATGGCGCTTTTAGTGTCTCCGCATACCGCAGCACGCGACATAGCTTTGCAGACAGTATATGTAACCTTCTCAGAGAGAAAAGCGGCCAATGTGACGATCTGGCATTAAGTCGATTCGATATCAAATGACGAAAACGGACGCATTTCTCAGGTTTTTACTTCATATAAACACATTTCACATTTTCCCGTGCAACGCGGTTGCTATTCCTCCTTTCATGCAAAATCTTAAGGTCCTAGGTCATGTCCAAGCCACCAAAGCCGGCTAAAACGTGATAATCGACAACTAAAACTTGAATTGTACTATTTCTTACTGGCTATTACTTCAACTTAGAAGCTTCTTCTGTGTTCTACTATGGTGCTTTTAGTGTTTCGGCATACCGCAGCACGCGACATAGCTTTGTAGACGATAAATGTAACCGTTTCAGAGAGAAGAGCGGCCAATGTGACGATCTGGCTTTGTCGATTCGATAACAAATGACGAAAACCTACGGATTTCTCAGGTTTTTACTACATATGAACACTTTTCACATTCTCCCGTGCAGCGCGGCTGCTAGTCCTCCTTTCATGCAAAATCTTAAGGTCCTAGGTCATGTCCAAGCCACCAAAGCCGGCTAAAGAGTGAATAATCGACAACTAAAACTTGAAGTGAACTACTTCTTACTGGCTTTTACTTCAACTTAGAAGCATCTTCTGTGTTCTACTATCGTGCTTTTAGTGTCTCCGGATACCGCAGCACGCGACATAGCTTTGCAGACGATAAATGTAACCGTCTCAGAGAGAAGAGCGACCAATGTGACGATCTGGCTTTAAGTCGATTCAATAACAAAGAGGAAACCGGACGGATTTCTCAGGTTTTTACTACATATGAACACTTTTCACATTCTCCCAAGCAACGCGGCTTCTAGTCTTCCTTTCATGCAAAATCTTAAGGACCTAGGTCATGTCCAAGCCACCAAAGCCGGCTAAAAAATGAATAATCAATACCTAAAACTTAAATTGTACTACTTCTTACTGGCTATTGCTTCGACTTAGAAGCATGTTCTGTGTTCTACTATGGTGCTTTTATTGTCTCCGCATACCGCAGCACGCGACATAGCGTTAAAGACGATAAATGTAACCGTCTCAGAGAGAAAAGCGGCCAATGTGACGATCTGGCTTTAAGTCGATTCGATAACAAATGACGAAAACCGACACATATATCAGGTTTTTACCACATATGAACACTATTCACATCCTCCCGAGCAACGCGGCTGCCAGTCCTCCTTTCATGCATAATCTTAACGTCCTATGTGCTGTCCAAGCCACCAAAGCCGGCTAAAAAGTGAATAGTCGACAACTAAAACTTGAATTTTACTACTTCTTACTGGCTATTACTTCAACTTAGAAGCATCTTCTGTGTTCTTCTATGGTGCTTTTAGTGTCTCCGCATACCTCAGCACGCGACATAGCTTTGCAGACAATAAATGTAACCTTCTCAGAGAGAAAGGCGGCCAATGTGACGATCTGGCTTTAAGTCGATTCGATAACAAATGACGAAAACGGACGGATTTCTCAGGTTTTTACTACATATGAACACTTTTCACATTCTCCCATGCAACGCGACTGCTAGTCCTCCTTTCATGCAAAATCTTAAGGTCCTAGGTCATGTCCAAGCCACCAAAGCCGGCTAAAAAGTGATTTATCGACAACTAAAACTTGAATTTTACTATTTCTTACTGGCTATTACTTCAACTTAGAAGCTTCTTCTGTGTTCTAATATGGTACTTTTAGTGTCTCCGCATACCGCAGCACGCGACATAGCTTTGCAGACGATAAATGTGACCGTCTCAGAGAGAAAAGCGGCCAATGTGACGATCTGGCTTTAAGTCGATTCGATAACAAATGACGAAAACGGAGAGATTACTTAGGTTTTTACTACATATGAACACTTTTCACATTCTCCCGTGCAACGCGGCTGCTAGTTCTCCTTTGATGCAACATCATAAGGTTCCACCTCATGTCCAAGCCACCAAAGCCGGCTAAAAAGTGAATAATCGACAACTAAAACTTGAATAGTACTACTTCTTACTGGCTGTTACGTCAACATAGATGCTTCTTCTGTGTTCTACTATGGTGCTTTTAGTGTTTCCGCATACCGCAGCACGCGACATAGCTTTGTATACGATAAATGTAACCGTTTCAGAGAGAAGAGCGGCCACTGTGACGATCTGGCTTTAACTCGATTCGATAACAAATGACGAAAACGGACGGATTTCTCAGGTTTTTACTACATATGAACACTTTTCACATTCTCCAGTGCAACGCGGCTGCTAGTCTTCCTCTCATGCAAAATCTTAAGGTCCTAGGTCATGTCCAAGCCACCAAAGCCGGCTAAAATGTGAATAATCGACAACTTAAACTTGAATTTTTATACTTCTTACTGGCTATTACTTCAACTTAGAAGCTTCTTCTGTGTTCTAATATGGTGCTTTTAGTGTCTCCGCATACCGCAGCACCCGACATAGCTTTGCAGACGATAAGTGTAACCGTTTCAGAGAGAAGAGCGGCCAATGTGACGATCTGGCCTTAAGTCGATTCGATAACAAATGACGAAAACGGACGGATTTCTCAGGTTTTTACTACATATGAACACTTTTCACATTCTCCCGTGCAACGCGGCTGCTAGTTCTCCTTTCATGCTAAAACTTAACGTCCTAGGTGATGTCCAAGCCACCAAAGCCGGCTAAAAAGTGAAAAATCGACAACTAAAACTTGAATTGTACTACTTCTTACTGGCTATTGCTTCAACTTAGAAGCTTCTTCAGTGTTCTACTATGGTGCTTTTAGTGTCTCCGCATACCGCAGCACGCGACACAGCTTTGCAGACGATAAATGTAACCGTCTCAGAGAGAAAAGCGGCCAATGTGACGATCTGGCTTTAAGTCGATTCGATAACAAATGACGAAAACGGACGGATTTCTCAGGTTTTTACTACATATGAACACTTTTCACATTCTCCCATGCAACGCGGCTGCTAGTCCTCCTTTCATGCAAAATCTTAAGGTCCTAGGTCATGTCCAAGCCACCAAAGCCGGCTAAAATGTGATAATCGACAACTAAAACTTGAATTGTACTATTTCTTACTGGCTATTACTTCAACTTAGAAGCTTCTTCTGTGTTCTACTATGGTGCTTTTAGTGTTTCGGCATACCGCAACACGCGACATAGCTTTGTAGACGATAAATGTAACCGTTTCAGAGAGAAGAGCGGCCAATGTGACGATCTGGCTTTAAGTCGATTCGATAACAAATGACGAAAACCTACGGATTTCTCAGGTTTTTACTACATATGAACACTTTTCACATTCTCCCGTGCAGCGCGGCTGCTAGTCCTCCTTTCATGCAAAATCTTAATGTCCTAGGTCATGTCCAAGCCACCAAAGCCGGCTAAAGAGTGAATAATCGACAACTAAAACTTGAATTGAACTACTTCTTACTGGCTTTTACTTCAACTTAGAAGCATCTTCTGTGTTCTACTATCGTGCTTTTAGTGTCTCCGGATACCGCAGCGCGCGACAAAGCTTTGCAGATGATAAATGTAACCGTCTCAGAGAGAAGAGCGACCAATGTTACGATCTGGCTTTAAGTCGATTCAATAACAATGACGAAACCGGACGGATTTCTCAGGTTTTTACTACATATGAACACTTTTCACATTCTCCCAAGCAACGCGGCTTCTAGTCTTCCTTTCATGCAAAATCTTAAGGACCTAGGTCATGTCCAAGCCACCAAAGCCGGCTAAAAAGTGAATAATCAATACCTAAAACTTAAATTGTACTACTTCTTACTGGCTATTGCTTCAACTTAGAAGCATGTTCTGTGTTCTACTATGGTGCTTTTATTGTCTCCGCAAACCGCAGCACGGGACATAGCGTTAAAGACGATAAATGTAACCGTCTCAGAGAGAAAAGCGGCCAATGTGACGATCTGGCTTTAAGTCGATTCGATAACAAATGACGAAAACGGACGCATTTATCAGGTTTTTACCACATATGAACACTATTCACATCCTCCCGTGCAACGCGGCTGCCAGTCCTCCTTTCATGCATAATCTTAACGTACTAGGTGATGTCCAAGCCACCAAAGCCGGCTAAAAAGTGAATAGTCGACAACTAAAACTTGAATTTTACTACTTCTTACTGGCTATTACTTCAACTTAGAAGCATCTTCTGTGTTCTTCTATGGTGCTTTTAGTGTCTCCGCATACCGCAGCACGCGACATAGCTTTGCAGACAATAAATGTAACCGTCTCAGAGAGAAAGGCGGCCAATGTGACGATCTGGCTTTAAGTCGATTCGATAACAAATGACGAAAACGGACAGATTACTTAGGTTTTTACTACATATGAACACTTTTCACATTCTCCCGTGCAACGCGGCTGCTAGTTCTCCTTTGATGCAACATCTTAAGGTTCCACCTCATGTCCAAGCCACCAATGCCGGCTAAAAAGTGAATAATCGACAACTAAAACTTGAATAGTACTACTTCTTACTGGCTGTTACGTCAACATAGATGCTTCTTCTGTGTTCTACTATGGTGCTTTTAGTGTTTCCGCATACCGCAGCACGCGACATAGCTTTGCAGACGATAAATGTAACCGTTTCAGAGAGTAGAGCGGCCAATGTGACGATCTGGCTTTAATTCGATTCGATAACAAATGACGAAAACGGACGGATATCTCAGGTTTTTACTACATATGAACACTTTTCACATTCTCACGTGCAACGCGGCTGCTAGTCCTCCTTTCATGCAAAATCTTAAGGTGCTAGGTCATGTCCAAGCCACCAAAGCCGGCTAAAATGTGAATAATCGACAACTAAAACTTGAATTGTACTATTTCTTACTGGCTATTACTTCAACTTAGAAGCTTCTTCTGTGTTCTACTATGGTGCTTTTAGTGTTTCGGCATACCGCAGCACGCGACATAGCTTTGTAGACGATAAATGTAACCGTTTCAGAGAGAAGAGCGGCCACTGTGACGATCTGGCTTTAACTCGATTCGATAACAAATGACGAAAACGGACGGATTTCTCAGGTTTTTACTACATATGAACACATTTCACATTCTCCCGTGCAACGCGGCTGAAACTACTCCTTTCATGCAAATTCTTAAGGTCCTAGGTCATGTCCAAGCCACCAAAGCCGGCTAAAATGTGAATAATAGACAACTAAAACTAGAATTGTACTACTTCTTACTGGCTATTACTTCAACTTAGAAGCTTCTTCTGTGTTCTACTATGGTGCTTTTAGTGTTTCGGCATACCGCAGCACCCGACATAGCTTTGCAGACGATAAGTGTAACCGTTTCAGAGAGAAGAGCGGCCAATGTGACGATCTGGCCTTAAGTCGATTCGATAACAAATGACGAAAACGGACGGATTTCTCAGGTTTTTACTACATATGAACACTTTTCACATTCTCCCGTGCAACGCGGCTGTTAGTCCTCCTTTCATGCAAAATCTTATGGTCCTAGGTCATGTCCCAGCCACTAAAGCCGGCTAAAAAGTGAATAATCGACAAATAAAACTTCAATTGTACTACTTCTAACTGGCTATTACTTCATCATAGAAGCTTCTTCTGTGTTCTACTATGGTGCTTTTAGTTTTTCCGCATACCGCAGCACGCGACATAGCTTTGCAGACGATAAATGTAACCGTTTCAGAGAGTAGAGCGGCCAATGTGACGATCTGGCTTTAATTCGATTCGATAACAAATGACGAAAACGGACGGATTTCTCAGGTTTTTACTACATATGAACACTTTTCACATTCTCACGTGCAACGCGGCTGCTAGTCCTCCTTTCATGCAAAATCTTAAGGTGCTAGGTCATGTCCAAGCCACCAAAGCCGGCTAAAATGTGAATAATCGACAACTAAAACTTGAATTGTACTATTTCTTACTGGCTATTACTTCAACTTAGAAGCTTCTTCTGTGTTCTACTATGGTGCTTTTAGTGTATCGGCATACCGCAGAACGCGACATAGCTTTGCAGACGATAAGTGCAACCGTTTCAGAGAGAAGAGCGGCCAATGTGACGATCTGGCTTTAAGTCGATTCGATAACAAATGACGAAAACGGACGGATTTCTCAGGTTTTTACTACATATGAACACTTTTCACATTCTCCCGTGCAACGCGGCTGCTAGTCTTCCTTTCATGCAAAATCTTAAGGTTCCACCGCATGTCCAAGCCACCAAAGCCGGCTAAAAAGTAAATAATCGACAACTAAAACTTGAATTGTACTACTTCTTACTGGCTATTGCTTCGACTTAGAAGCTTCTTCAGTGTTCTACTATGGTGCTTTTAGTGTCTCCGCATACCGCAGCACGCGACATAGCTTTGCAGACGATAAATGTAACCGTCTCAGAGAGAAAAGCGGCCAATGTGACGATCTGGCTTTAAGTCGATTCGATAACAAATGACGAAAACGGACGGATTTCTCAGGTTTTTACTACATATGAACACTTTTCACATTCTCCCGTGCAACGCGGCTGTTCGTCCTCCTTTCATGCAAAATCTTATGGTCCTAGGTCATGTCATAGCCACCAAAGCCGGCTAAAAAGTGAATAATCGACAACTAAAACATGAATTATACTACTTCTTACTGGCTATTACTTCAACATAGGTGCTTCTTCTGTGTTCTACTGTAGTGTTTTTAGTGTTTCCGCATAACGCAGCACGCGACATAGCTTTGTAGACGATAAATGTAACCGTTTCAGAGAGAAGAGGGTCCAATGTGACGATCTGGCTTTAAGTCGATTCGATAACAAATGACGAAAACAGACGGATATCTCAGGTTTTTACCACATATGAACACTTTTCACATTCTCCTGTGCAACGCGGCTGCTAGACCCCCTTTCATGCAAAATCTTACGGTCCTAGTTCATGTAAAAGCCACCAAAGCCGGCTAAAACGTGAATAATCGACAACTAAAACTTGAATTCACTACTTCTTACTGGCTATTACTTCAACTTAGAAGCTTCTTCTGTGTTCTACTATGGTGCTTTTAGTGTCTCCGCATACCGCAGCACGCGACATAGCTTTGCAGACGATAAATGTAACCGTCTCAGAGAGAAATACGGCCAATGTAACGATCTGGATTTAAGTCGATTCGATAACAAATGACTAAAACGGACGGATTTCTCAGGTTTTTACTACATATGAACACTTTTCACGTTCTCCCATGCAACGCGGCTACTAGACCTCCTTTCATGCAAAATCTTACGGTCCTAGTTCATGTAAAAGCCACCAAAGCCGGCTAAAACGTGAATAATCGACAACTAAAACTTGAATTGCACTACTTCTTACTGGCTATTACTTCAACTTAGAAGCTTCTTCTGTGTTCTACTATGGTGCTTTTAGTGTCTCCGCATACCGCAGCACGCGACATAGCTTTGCAGACGATAAATGTAACCGTCTCAGAGAGAAATGCGGCCAATGTAACGATCTGGATTTAAGTCGATTCGATAACAAATGACTAAAACGGACGGATTTCTCAGGTTTTTACTACATATGAACACTTTTCACGTTCTCCCATGCAACGCGGCTACTAGACCTCCTTTCATGCAAAATCTTACGGTCCTAGTTCATGTAAAAGCCACCAAAGCCGGCTAAAACGTGAATAATCGACAACTAAAACTTGAATTGCACTACTTCTTACTGGCTATTACTTCAACTTAGAAGCTTCTTCTGTGTTATACTATGGTGCTTTTAGTGTTTCGGCATACCGCAGCACGCGACATAGCTTTCCAGACGATAAGTGCAACCGTTTCAGAGAGAAGAGCGGCCAATGTGACGATCTGGCTTTAAGTCCATTCGATAACAAATCACGAAAACGGACGGATTTCTCAGGTTTTTACTACTTATGAACACTTTTCATATTCTCCCGTGCAACGCGGCTGTTAGACCTACTTTCTTGCAATATCTTATGGTCCTAGGTCATGTCATAGCCACCAAAGCCGGCTAAAAAGTGAATAATCGACAACTAAAACTTCAATTGTACTACTTCTTACTATCTATTACTTCAACATAAAGCTTCTTCTGTGTTCTACTATGGTGCTTTTAGTGTTTCCGCATACCGCAGCACGGGACATAGCTTTGTAGACGATAAATGTAACCGTTTCAGAGAGAAGAGGGTCCAATGTGACGATCTGGCTTTAAGTCGATTCGATAACAAATGACGAAAACGGACGCATTTATCAGGTTTTTACCACATATGAACACTATTCACATCCTCCCGTGCAACGCGGCTGCCAGTCCTCCTTTCATGCATAATCTTAACGTCCTAGGTGATGTCCAAGCCACCAAAGCCGGCTAAAAAGTGAATAGTCGACAACTAAAACTTGAATTTTACTACTTCTTACTGGCTATTACTTCAACTTAGAAGCATCTTCTGTGTTCTTCTATGGTGCTTTTAGTGTCTCCGCATACCGCAGCACGCGACATAGCTTTGCAGACAATAAATGTAACCGTCTCAGAGAGAAAGGCGGCCAATGTGACGATCTGGCTTTAAGTCGATTCGATAACAAATGACGAAAACGGACAGATTACTTAAGTTTTTACTACATATGAACACTTTTCACATTCTCCCGTGCAACGCGGCTGCAAGTTCTCCTTTGATGCAACATCTTAAGGTTCCACGTCATGTCCAAGCCACCAATGCCGGCTAAAAAGTGAATAATCGACAACTAAAACTTGAATAGTACTACTTCTTACTGGCTGTTACGTCAACATAGATGCTTCTTCTGTGTTCTACTATGGTGCTTTTAGTGTTTCCGCATACCGCAGCACGCGACATAGCTTTGCAGACGATAAATGTAACCGTTTCAGAGAGTAGAGCGGCCAATGTGACGATCTGGCTTTGATTCGATTCGATAACAAATGACGAAAACGGACGGATTTCTCAGGTTTTTACTACATATGAACACTTTTCACATTCTCACGTGCAACGCGGCTGCTAGTCCTCCTTTCATGCAAAATCTTAAGGTCCTAGGTCATGTCCAAGCCACCAAAGCCGGCTAAAATGTGAATAATCGACAACTAAAACTTGAATTGTACTATTTCTTACTGGCTATTACTTCAACTTAGAAGCTTCTTCTGTGTTCTACTATGGTGCTTTTAGTGTTTCGGCATACCGCAGCACGCGACATAGCTTTGTAGACGATAAATGTAACCGTTTCAGAGAGAAGAGCGGCCACTGTGACGATCTGGCTTTAACTCGATTCGATAACAAATGACGAAAACGGACGGATTTCTCAGGTTTTTACTACATATGAACACATTTCACATTCTCCCGTGCAACGCGGCTGAAACTACTCCTTTCATGCAAATTCTTAAGGTGCTAGGTCATGTCCAAGCCACCAAAGCCGGCTAAAATGTGAATAATAGACAACTAAAACTAGAATTGTACTACTTCTTACTGGCTATTACTTCAACTTAGAAGCTTCTTCTGTGTTCTACTATGGTGCTTTTAGTGTTTCGGCATACCGCAGCACCCGACATAGCTTTGCAGACGATAAGTGTAACCGTTTCAGAGAGAAGAGCGGCCAATGTGACGATCTGGCTTTAAGTCGATTCGATAACAAATGACGAAAACCTACGGATTTCTCAGGTTTTTACTACATATGAACACTTTTCACATTCTCCCGTGCAGCGCGGCTGCTAGTCCTCCTTTCATGCAAAATCTTAATGTCCTAGGTCATGTCCAAGCCACCAAAGCCGGCTAAAGAGTGAATAATCGACAACTAAAACTTGAATTGAACTACTTCTTACTGGCTTTTACTTCAACTTAGAAGCATCTTCTGTGTTCTACTATCGTGCTTTTAGTGTCTCCGGATACCGCAGCGCGCGACATAGCTTTGCAGACGATAAATGTAACCGTCTCAGAGAGAAGAGCGACCAATGTGACGATCTGGCTTTAAGTCGATTCAATAACAATGACGAAACCGGACGGATTTCTCAGGTTTTTACTACATATGAACACTTTTCACATTCTCCCAAGCAACGCGGCTTCTAGTCTTCCTTTCATGCAAAATCTTAAGGACCTAGGTCATGTCCAAGCCACCAAAGCCGGCTAAAAAGTGAATAATCAATACCTAAAACTTAAATTGTACTACTTCTTACTGGCTATTGCTTCAACTTAGAAGCATGTTCTGTGTTCTACTATGGTGCTTTTATTGTCTCCGCAAACCGCAGCACGCGACATAGCGTCAAAGACGATAAATGTAACCGTCTCAGAGAGAAAAGCGGCCAATGTGACGATCTGGCTTTAAGTCGATTCGATAACAAATGACGAAAACGGACGCATTTATCAGGTTTTTACCACATATGAACACTATTCACATCCTCCCGTGCAACGCGGCTGCCAGTCCTCCTTTCATGCATAATCTTAACGTCCTAGGTGATGTCCAAGCCACCAAAGCCGGCTAAAAAGTGAATAGTCGACAACTAAAACTTGAATTTTACTACTTCTTACTGGCTATTACTTCAACTTAGAAGCATCTTCTGTGTTCTTCTATGGTGCTTTTAGTGTCTCCGCATACCGCAGCACGCGACATAGCTTTGCAGACAATAAATGTAACCGTCTCAGAGAGAAAGGCGGCCAATGTGACGATCTGGCTTTAAGTCGATTCGATAACAAATGACGAAAACGGACAGATTACTTAGGTTTTTACTACATATGAACACTTTTCACATTCTCCCGTGCAACGCGGCTGCTAGTTCTCCTTTGATGCAACATCTTAAGGTTCCACCTCATGTCCAAGCCACCAATGCCGGCTAAAAAGTGAATAATCGACAACTAAAACTTGAATAGTACTACTTCTTACTGGCTGTTACGTCAACATAGATGCTTCTTCTGTGTTCTACTATGGTGCTTTTAGTGTTTCCGCATACCGCAGCACGCGACATAGCTTTGCAGACGATAAATGTAACCGTTTCAGAGAGTAGAGCGGCCAATGTGACGATCTGGCTTTAATTCGATTCGATAACAAATGACGAAAACGGACGGATTTCTCAGGTTTTTACTACATATGAACACATTTCACATTCTCCCGTGCAACGCGACTGAAACTACTCCTTTCATGCAAATTCTTAAGGTCCTAGGTCATGTCCAAGCCACCAAAGCCGGCTAAAATGTGAATAATAGACAACTAAAACTAGAATTGTACTACTTCTTACTGGCTATTACTTCAACTTAGAAGCTTCTTCTGTGTTCTACTATGGTGCTTTTAGTGTTTCGGCATACCGCAGCACCCGACATAGCTTTGCAGACGATAAGTGTAACCGTTTCAGAGAGAAGAGCGGCCAATGTGACGATCTGGCCTTAAGTCGATTCGATAACAAATGACGAAAACGGACGGATTTCTCAGGTTTTTACTACATATGAACACTTTTCACATTCTCCCGTGCAACGCGGCTGTTAGTCCTCCTTTCATGCAAAATCTTACGGTCCTAGGTCATGTCCCAGCCACTAAAGCCGGCTAAAAAGTGAATAATCGACAAATAAAACTTCAATTGTACTACTTCTAACTGGCTATTACTTCATCATAGAAGCTTCTTCTGTGTTCTACTATGGTGCTTTTAGTTTTTCCGCATACCGCAGCACGCGACATAGCTTTGCAGACGATAAATGTAACCGTTTCAGAGAGTAGAGCGGCCAATGTGACGATCTGGCTTTAATTCGATTCGATAACAAATGACGAAAACGGACGGATTTCTCAGGTGTTTACTACATATGAACACTTTTCACATTCTCACGTGCAACGCGGCTGCTAGTCCTCCTTTCATGCAAAATCTTAAGGTGCTAGGTCATGTCCAAGCCACCAAAGCCGGCTAAAATGTGGGTAATCGACAACTAAAACTTGAATTGTACTATTTCTTACTGGCTATTACTTCAACTTAGAAGCTTCTTCTGTGTTCTACTATGGTGCTTTAAGTGTATCGGCATACCGCAGAACGCGACATAGCTTTGCAGACGATAAGTGCAACCGTTTCAGAGAGAAGAGCGGCCAATGTGACGATCTGGCTTTAAGTCGATTCGATAACAAATGACGAAAACGGACGGATTTCTCAGGTTTTTACTACATATGCACACTTTTCACATTCTCCCGTGCAACGCGGCTGCTAGTCTTCCTTTCATGCAAAATCTTAAGGTTCCACCGCATGTCCAAGCCACCAAAGCCGGCTAAAAAGTAAATAATCGACAACTAAAACTTGAATTGTATTACTTCTTACTGGCTATTGCTTCGACTTAGAAGCTTCTTCAGTGTTCTACTATGGTGCTTTTAGTGTCTCCGCATACCGCAGCACGCGACATAGCTTTGCAGACGATAAATGTAACCGTCTCAGAGAGAAAAGCGGCCAATGTGACGATCTGGCTTTAAGTCGATTCGATAACAAATGACGAAAACGGACGGATTTCTCAGGTTTTTACTACATATGAACACTTTTCACATTCTCCCGTGCAACGCGGCTGTTCGTCCTCCTTTCATGCAAAATCTTATGGTCCTAGGTCATGTCATAGCCACCAAAGCCGGCTAAAAAGTGAATAATCGACAACTAAAACATGAATTGTACTACTTCTTACTGGCTATTACTTCAACATAGGTGCTTCTTCTGTGTTCTACTGTAGTGTTTTTAGTGTTTCCGCATAACGCAGCACGCGACATAGCTTTGTAGACGATAAATGTAACCGTTTCAGAGAGAAGAGGGTCCAATGTGACGATCTGGCTTTAAGTCGATTCGATAACAAATGACGAAAACAGACGGATATCTCAGGTTTTTACTACATATGAACACTTTTCACATTCTCCTGTGCAACGCGGCTGCTAGACCCCCTTTCATGCAAAATCTTACGGTCCTAGTTCATGTAAAAGCCACCAAAGCCGGCTAAAACGTGAATAATCGACAACTAAAACTTGAATTCAGTACTTCTTACTGGCTATTACTTCAACTTAGAAGCTTCTTCTGTGTTCTACTATGGTGCTTTTAGTGTCTCCGCATACCGCAGCACGCGACATAGCTTTGCAGACGATAAATGTAACCGTCTCAGAGAGAAATACGGCCAATGTAACGATCTGGATTTAAGTCGATTCGATAACAAATGACTAAAACGGACGGATTTCTCAGGTTTTTACTACGTATGAACACTTTTCACGTTCTCCCATGCAACGCGGCTACTAGACCTCCTTTCATGCAAAATCTTACGGTCCTAGTTCATGTAAAAGCCACCAAAGCCGGCTAAAACGTGAATAATCGACAACTAAAACTTGAATTGCACTACTTCTTACTGGCTATTACTTCAACTTAGAAGCTTCTTCTGTGTTCTACTATGGTGCTTTTAGTGTCTCCGCATACCGCAGCACGCGACATAGCTTTGCAGACGATAAATGTAACCGTCTCAGAGAGAAATGCGGCCAATGTAACGACCTGGATTTAAGTCGATTCGATAACAAATGACTAAAACGGACGGATTTCTCAGGTTTTTACTACATATGAACACTTTTCACGTTCTCCCATGCAACGCGGCTACTAGACCTCCTTTCATGCAAAATCTTACGGTCCTAGTTCATGTAAAAGCCACCAAAGCCGGCTAAAACGTGAATAATCGACAACTAAAACTTGAATTGCACTACTTCTTACTGGCTATTACTTCAACTTAGAAGCTTCTTCTGTGTTATACTATGGTGCTTTTAGTGTTTCGGCATACCGCAGCACGCGACATAGCTTTCCAGACGATAAGTGCAACCGTTTCAGAGAGAAGAGCGGCCAATGTGACGATCTGGCTTTAAGTCCATTCGATAACAAATCACGAAAACGGACGGATTTCTCAGGTTTTTACTACTTATGAACACTTTTCATATTCTCCCGTGCAACGCGGCTGTGAGACCTCCTTTCTTGCAATATCTTATGGTCCTAGGTCATGTCATAGCCACCAAAGCCGGCTAAAAAGTGAATAATCGACAACTAAAACTTCAATTGTACTACTTCTTACTATCTATTACTTCAACATAAAGCTTCTTCTGTGTTCTACTATGGTGCTTTTAGTGTTTCCGCATACCGCAGCACGGGACATAGCTTTGTAGACGATAAATGTAACCGTTTCAGAGAGAAGAGGGTCCAATGTGACGATCTGGCTTTAAGTCGATTCAATAACAAATGACGAATACAGACGGATATCTCAGGTTTTTACTACATATGAACACTTTTCACATTCTCCCGTGCAACGCGGCTGCTAGTCCTCATTTCATGCAAAATCTTAAGGTCCTAGGTCATGTCCAAGCCACCAAAGCCGGCTAAAAAGTGAATAATCGACAACTAAAACTTGAATTGAAATACTTCTTACTGGCTATTACTTCAACTTAGAAGGTTCTTCTGTGTTCTACTATGGTGCTTTTAGTATCTCCGCATACCGCAGCACGCGACATAGCTTTGCAGACGATAAATGTAACCGTCTCAGAGAGAAAAGCGGCCAATGTGACGATCTGGCTTTAAGTCGATTCGATAACAAATGACGAAAACGGACGGATTTCTCAGGTTTTTACTACATATGAACACTTTTCACATTCTCCCGTGCAACGCTGCTGCTAGTCTTCTTTTCATGCAAAATCTTATGGTTCCACCTCATGTCCAAGCCACCAAAGCTGGCTAAAAAGTGAATAATCGACAACTACAACTTCAATTGTACTACTTCTTACTGGCTATTACTTCAACATAGAAGCTTCTTCTGTGTTCTACTATAGTGCTTTTAGTGTTTCCGCATAACGCAGCACGCGACATAGCTTTGTAAACGATCAATGTAACCGTTTCAGAGAGAAGAGCGGCCAATGCGACGATCTGCCTTTAAGTCGTTTCGATAACAAATGACGAAAACGGACGGATTTATCAGGTTTTTACCACATATGAACTCTTTTCACATCTCCCGTGCAACGCGGCTGCCAGTCCTCCTTTCATGTAAAATCTTAACGTCCTAGGTCATGTCCAAGCCACCAAAGCCGGCTAAAAAGTGAATAATCGACAACTAAAACTTCAATTGTACTACTTCTTACTGGCTATTACTGCAACTTACAAGCTTCTTCTGTGTTCTACTATGGTGCTTTTAGTGTTTCCGCATACCGCAGCACGGGACATAGCTTAGTAGACGATAAATGTAACCGTTTCAGAGAGAAGAGGGTCCAATGTGACGATCTGGCTTTAAGTCGATTCGATAACAAATGACGAAAACAGACGGATACCTCAGGTTTGTACTACATATGAACACTTTTCACATTCTCCCGTGCAACGCGGCTGCTAGTCCTCCTTTCATGCAAAATCTTAAGGTCCTAGGTCATGTCCAAGCCACCAAAGCCGGCTAAAAAGTGAATAATCGACAACAAAAACTTGAATTGAACTACTTCTTACTGGCTATTACATCAACTTAGAAGCTTCTTCTGTGTTCTACTATGGTGCTTTTAGTATCTCCGCATACCGCAGCACGCGACATAGCTTTGCAGACGATAAATGTAACCGTCTCAGAGAGAAAAGCGGCCAATGTGACGATCTGGCTTCAAGTCGATTCGATAACAAATGACTAAAACGGACGGATTTCTCAGGTTTTTACTACATATGAACACTTTTCACATTCTCCCATGCAACGCGGCTACTAGACCTCCTTTCATGCAAAATCTTACGGTCCTAGGTCATGTAAAAGCCACCAAGCCGGCTAAAAAGTGAATAATCGATAACTAAAACTTGAATTGCACTACTTCTTACAGGCTATTACTTCAACTTAGAAGGTTCTTCTGTGTTCTACTATGGTGCTTTTAGTGTCTCCGCATACCGCAGCACGCGACATAGCTTTGCAAACGATAAATGTAACCGTCTCAGAGAGAAAAGCGGCCAATGTGACGCTCTGGCTTTAAGCCGATTCGATAACAAATGACGAAAACGGACGGATTTCTCAGGTTTTTACTACATATGAACACTTTTCACTTTCTCCCGTGCTACGCGGCTGCTAGTCCTCCTTTCATGCAAAATCTTATGGTCCTAGGTCATGTCATGGCCACCAAAGCCAGCTAAAAAGTGAATAATCGACAACTAAAACTTGAATTGTACTACTTCTTACCTTCTATTACTTCAATTTAGAAGCTTCTTCTGTGTTCTACTATGGTGCTTTTAGTGTTTCCGCATACTGCAGTACGCGACATAGCTTTGCAGACGATAAATGTAACCGTTTCAGAGAGGAGAGCGGCCAATGTGACCATCTGGCTTTAAGTCGATTCGATAACAAATGACGAAAACGGACGGATTTCTCAGGTTTTTACTACATATGAACACTTTTCACATTCTCCCGTATAACGCTGCTACTAGTCTTCTTTTCATGCAAAATCTTATGGTTCCACTTCATGTCCAAGCCACCAAAGCTGGCTAAAAAGTGAATAATCGACAACTACAACTTCAATTGTACTACTTCTTACTGGTCATTACTTCAACATAGAAGCTTCTTCTGTGTTCTACTATAGTGCTTTTAGTGTTTCCGCATAACGCAGCACGCGACATAGCTTTGTAGACGATCAATGTAACCGTTTCAGAGAGAAGAGCGGCCAATGCGACGATCTGCCTTTAAGTCGTTTCGATAACAAATAACGAAAACGGACGGATCTATCAGGTTTTTACCACATATGAACTCTTTGCACATTCTCCCGTGCAACGCGGCTGCCAGTCCTCCTTCCATGCAAAATCTTAACGTCCTAGGTGATGTCCAAGCCACCAAAGCCGGCTAAAAAGTGAATAATCGACAACTAAAACTTCAATTGTACTACTTCTTACTGGCTATTACTGCAACTTACAAGCTTCTTCTGTGTTCTACTATGGTGCTTTTAGTGTTTCCGCATACTGCAGTACGCCACATAGCTTTGCAGACGATAAATGTAACCGTTTCAGAGAGGAGAGCGGCCAATGTGACCATCTGGCTTTAAGTCGATTCGATAACAAATGACGAAAACGGACGGATTTCTCAGGTTTTTACTACATATGAACACTTTTCACATTCTCCCGTATAACGCTGCTACTAGTCTTCTTTTCATGCAAAATCTTATGGTTCCACTTCATGTCCAAGCCACCAAAGCTGGCTAAAAAGTGAATAATCGACAACTACAACTTCAATTGTACTACTTCTTACTGGTCATTACTTCAACATAGAAGCTTCTTCTGTGTTCTACTATAGTGCTTTTAGTGTTTCCGCATAACGCAGCACGCGACATAGCTTTGCAGACGATAAATGTAACCGTCTCAGAGAGAAATACGGCCAATGTAACGATCTGGATTTAAGTCGATTCGATAACAAATGACTAAAACGGACGGATTTCTCAGGTTTTTACTACATATGAACACTTTTCACGTTCTCCCATGCAACGCGGCTACTAGACCTCCTTTCATGCAAAATCTTACGGTCCTAGTTCATGTAAAAGCCACCAAAGCCGGCTAAAACGTGAATAATCGACAACTAAAACTTGAATTGCACTACTTCTTACTGGCTATTACTTCAACTTAGAAGCTTCTTCTGTGTTCTACTATGGTGCTTTTAGTGTCTCCGCATACCGCAGCACGCGACATAGCTTTGCAGACGATAAATGTAACCGTCTCAGAGAGAAATGCGGCCAATGTAACGATCTGGATTTAAGTCGATTCGATAACAAATGACTAAAACGGACGGATTTCTCAGGTTTTTACTACATATGAACACTTTTCACGTTCTCCCATGCAACGCGGCTACTAGACCTCCTTTCATGCAAAATCTTACGGTCCTAGTTCATGTAAAAGCCACCAAAGCCGGCTAAAACGTGAATAATCGACAACTAAAACTTGAATTGCACTACTTCTTACTGGCTATTACTTCAACTTAGAAGCTTCTTCTGTGTTATACTATGGTGCTTTTAGTGTTTCGGCATACCGCAGCACGCGACATAGCTTTCCAGACGATAAGTGCAACCGTTTCAGAGAGAAGAGCGGCCAATGTGACGATCTGGCTTTAAGTCCATTCGATAACAAATCACGAAAACGGACGGATTTCTCAGGTTTTTACTACATATGAACACTTTTCACATTCTCCCGTGCAACGCGGCTGCAAGTTCTCCTTTGATGCAACATCTTAAGGTTCCACGTCAAGTCCAAGCCACCAATGCCGGCTAAAAAGTGAATAATCGACAACTAAAACTTGAATAGTACTACTTCTTACTGGCTGTTACGTCAACATAGATGCTTCTTCTGTGTTCTACTATGGTGCTTTTAGTGTTTCCGCATACCGCAGCACGCGACATAGCTTTGCAGACGATAAATGTAACCGTTTCAGAGAGTAGAGCGGCCAATGTGACGATCTGGCTTTGATTCGATTCGATAACAAATGACGAAAACGGACGGATTTCTCAGGTTTTTACTACATATGAACACTTTTCACATTCTCACGTGCAACGCGGCTGCTAGTCCTCCTTTCATGCAAAATCTTAAGGTCCTAGGTCATGTCCAAGCCACCAAAGCCGGCTAAAATGTGAATAATCGACAACTAAAACTTGAATTGTACTATTTCTTACTGGCTATTACTTCAACTTAGAAGCTTCTTCTGTGTTCTACTATGGTGCTTTTAGTGTTTCGGCATACCGCAGCACGCGACATAGCTTTGTAGACGATAAATGTAACCGTTTCAGAGAGAAGAGCGGCCACTGTGACGATCTGGCTTTAACTCGATTCGATAACAAATGACGAAAACGGACGGATTTCTCAGGTTTTTACTACATATGAACACATTTCACATTCTCCCGTGCAACGCGGCTGAAACTACTCCTTTCATGCAAATTCTTAAGGTGCTAGGTCATGTCCAAGCCACCAAAGCCGGCTAAAATGTGAATAATAGACAACTAAAACTAGAATTGTACTACTTCTTACTGGCTATTACTTCAACTTAGAAGCTTCTTCTGTGTTCTACTATGGTGCTTTTAGTGTTTCGGCATACCGCAGCACCCGACATAGCTTTGCAGACGATAAGTGTAACCGTTTCAGAGAGAAGAGCGGCCAATGTGACGATCTGGCTTTAAGTCGATTCGATAACAAATGACGAAAACCTACGGATTTCTCAGGTTTTTACTACATATGAACACTTTTCACATTCTCCCGTGCAGCGCGGCTGCTAGTCCTCCTTTCATGCAAAATCTTAATGTCCTAGGTCATGTCCAAGCCACCAAAGCCGGCTAAAGAGTGAATAATCGACAACTAAAACTTGAATTGAACTACTTCTTACTGGCTTTTACTTCAACTTAGAAGCATCTTCTGTGTTCTACTATCGTGCTTTTAGTGTCTCCGGATACCGCAGCGCGCGACATAGCTTTGCAGACGATAAATGTAACCGTCTCAGAGAGAAGAGCGACCAATGTGACGATCTGGCTTTAAGTCGATTCAATAACAATGACGAAACCGGACGGATTTCTCAGGTTTTTACTACATATGAACACTTTTCACATTCTCCCAAGCAACGCGGCTTCTAGTCTTCCTTTCATGCAAAATCTTAAGGACCTAGGTCATGTCCAAGCCACCAAAGCCGGCTAAAAAGTGAATAATCAATACCTAAAACTTAAATTGTACTACTTCTTACTGGCTATTGCTTCAACTTAGAAGCATGTTCTGTGTTCTACTATGGTGCTTTTATTGTCTCCGCAAACCGCAGCACGCGACATAGCGTCAAAGACGATAAATGTAACCGTCTCAGAGAGAAAAGCGGCCAATGTGACGATCTGGCTTTAAGTCGATTCGATAACAAATGACGAAAACGGACGCATTTATCAGGTTTTTACCACATATGAACACTATTCACATCCTCCCGTGCAACGCGGCTGCCAGTCCTCCTTTCATGCATAATCTTAACGTCCTAGGTGATGTCCAAGCCACCAAAGCCGGCTAAAAAGTGAATAGTCGACAACTAAAACTTGAATTTTACTACTTCTTACTGGCTATTACTTCAACTTAGAAGCATCTTCTGTGTTCTTCTATGGTGCTTTTAGTGTCTCCGCATACCGCAGCACGCGACATAGCTTTGCAGACAATAAATGTAACCGTCTCAGAGAGAAAGGCGGCCAATGTGACGATCTGGCTTTAAGTCGATTCGATAACAAATGACGAAAACGGACAGATTACTTAGGTTTTTACTACATATGAACACTTTTCACATTCTCCCGTGCAACTTGGCTGCTAGTTCTCCTTTGATGCAACATCTTAAGGTTCCACCTCATGTCCAAGCCACCAATGCCGGCTAATAAGTGAATAATCGACAACTAAAACTTGAATAGTACTACTTCTTACTGGCTGTTACGTCAACATAGATGCTTCTTCTGTGTTCTACTATGGTGCTTTTAGTGTTTCCGCATACCGCAGCACGCGACATAGCTTTGCAGACGATAAATGTAACCGTTTCAGAGAGTAGAGCGGCCAATGTGACGATCTGGCTTTAATTCGATTCGATAACAAATGACGAAAACGGACGGATTTCTCAGGTTTTTACTACATATGAACACATTTCACATTCTCCCGTGCAACGCGGCTGAAACTACTCCTTTCATGCAAATTCTTAAGGTCCTAGGTCATGTCCAAGCCACCAAAGCCGGCTAAAATGTGAATAATAGACAACTAAAACTAGAATTGTACTACTTCTTACTGGCTATTACTTCAACTTAGAAGCTTCTTCTGTGTTCTACTATGGTGCTTTTAGTGTTTCGGCATACCGCAGCACCCGACATAGCTTTGCAGACGATAAGTGTAACCGTTTCAGAGAGAAGAGCGGCCAATGTGACGATCTGGCCTTAAGTCGATTCGATAACAAATGACGAAAACGGACGGATTTCTCAGGTTTTTACTACATATGAACACTTTTCACATTCTCCCGTGCAACGCGGCTGTTAGTCCTCCTTTCATGCAAAATCTTACGGTCCTAGGTCATGTCCCAGCCACTAAAGCCGGCTAAAAAGTGAATAATCGACAAATAAAACTTCAATTGTACTACTTCTAACTGGCTATTACTTCATCATAGAAGCTTCTTCTGTGTTCTACTATGGTGCTTTTAGTTTTTCCGCATACCGCAGCACGCGACATAGCTTTGCAGACGATAAATGTAACCGTTTCAGAGAGTAGAGCGGCCAATGTGACGATCTGGCTTTAATTCGATTCGATAACAAATGACGAAAACGGACGGATTTCTCAGGTGTTTACTACATATGAACACTTTTCACATTCTCACGTGCAACGCGGCTGCTAGTCCTCCTTTCATGCAAAATCTTAAGGTGCTAGGTCATGTCCAAGCCACCAAAGCCGGCTAAAATGTGGGTAATCGACAACTAAAACTTGAATTGTACTATTTCTTACTGGCTATTACTTCAACTTAGAAGCTTCTTCTGTGTTCTACTATGGTGCTTTAAGTGTATCGGCATACCGCAGAACGCGACATAGCTTTGCAGACGATAAGTGCAACCGTTTCAGAGAGAAGAGCGGCCAATGTGACGATCTGGCTTTAAGTCGATTCGATAACAAATGACGAAAACGGACGGATTTCTCAGGTTTTTACTACATATGCACACTTTTCACATTCTCCCGTGCAACGCGGCTGCTAGTCTTCCTTTCATGCAAAATCTTAAGGTTCCACCGCATGTCCAAGCCACCAAAGCCGGCTAAAAAGTAAATAATCGACAACTAAAACTTGAATTGTATTACTTCTTACTGGCTATTGCTTCGACTTAGAAGCTTCTTCAGTGTTCTACTATGGTGCTTTTAGTGTCTCCGCATACCGCAGCACGCGACATAGCTTTGCAGACGATAAATGTAACCGTCTCAGAGAGAAAAGCGGCCAATGTGACGATCTGGCTTTAAGTCGATTCGATAACAAATGACGAAAACGGACGGATTTCTCAGGTTTTTACTACATATGAACACTTTTCACATTCTCCCGTGCAACGCGGCTGTTCGTCCTCCTTTCATGCAAAATCTTATGGTCCTAGGTCATGTCATAGCCACCAAAGCCGGCTAAAAAGTGAATAATCGACAACTAAAACATGAATTGTACTACTTCTTACTGGCTATTACTTCAACATAGGTGCTTCTTCTGTGTTCTACTGTAGTGTTTTTAGTGTTTCCGCATAACGCAGCACGCGACATAGCTTTGTAGACGATGAATGTAACCGTTTCAGAGAGAAGAGGGTCCAATGTGACGATCTGGCTTTAAGTCGATTCGATAACAAATGACGAAAACAGACGGATATCTCAGGTTTTTACTACATATGAACACTTTTCACATTCTCCTGTGCAACGCGGCTGCTAGACCCCCTTTCATGCAAAATCTTACGGTCCTAGTTCATGTAAAAGCCACCAAAGCCGGCTAAAACGTGAATAATCGACAACTAAAACTTGAATTCACTACTTCTTACTGGCTATTACTTCAACTTAGAAGCTTCTTCTGTGTTCTACTATGGTGCTTTTAGTGTCTCCGCATACCGCAGCACGCGACATAGCTTTGCAGACGATAAATGTAACCGTCTCAGAGAGAAATACGGCCAATGTAACGATCTGGATTTAAGTCGATTCGATAACAAATGACTAAAACGGACGGATTTCTCAGGTTTTTACTACATATGAACACTTTTCACGTTCTCCCATGCAACGCGGCTACTAGACCTCCTTTCATGCAAAATCTTACGGTCCTAGTTCATGTAAAAGCCACCAAAGCCGGCTAAAACGTGAATAATCGACAACTAAAACTTGAATTGCACTACTTCTTACTGGCTATTACTTCAACTTAGAAGCTTCTTCTGTGTTCTACTATGGTGCTTTTAGTGTCTCCGCATACCGCAGCACGCGACATAGCTTTGCAGACGATAAATGTAACCGTCTCAGAGAGAAATGCGGCCAATGTAACGACCTGGATTTAAGTCGATTCGATAACAAATGACTAAAACGGACGGATTTCTCAGGTTTTTACTACATATGAACACTTTTCACGTTCTCCCATGCAACGCGGCTACTAGACCTCCTTTCATGCAAAATCTTACGGTCCTAGTTCATGTAAAAGCCACCAAAGCCGGCTAAAACGTGAATAATCGACAACTAAAACTTGAATTGCACTACTTCTTACTGGCTATTACTTCAACTTAGAAGCTTCTTCTGTGTTATACTATGGTGCTTTTAGTGTTTCGGCATACCGCAGCACGCGACATAGCTTTCCAGACGATAAGTGCAACCGTTTCAGAGAGAAGAGCGGCCAATGTGACGATCTGGCTTTAAGTCCATTCGATAACAAATCACGAAAACGGACGGATTTCTCAGGTTTTTACTACTTATGAACACTTTTCATATTCTCCCGTGCAACGCGGCTGTTAGACCTCCTTTCTTGCAATATCTTATGGTCCTAGGTCATGTCATAGCCACCAAAGCCGGCTAAAAAGTGAATAATCGACAACTAAAACTTCAATTGTACTACTTCTTACTATCTATTACTTCAACATAAAGCTTCTTCTGTGTTCTACTATGGTGCTTTTAGTGTTTCCGCATACCGCAGCACGGGACATAGCTTTGTAGACGATAAATGTAACCGTTTCAGAGAGAAGAGGGTCCAATGTGACGATCTGGCTTTAAGTCGATTCAATAACAAATGACGAATACAGACGGATATCTCAGGTTTTTACTACATATGAACACTTTTCACATTCTCCCGTGCAACGCGGCTGCTAGTCCTCATTTCATGCAAAATCTTAAGGTCCTAGGTCATGTCCAAGCCACCAAAGCCGGCTAAAAAGTGAATAATCGACAACTAAAACTTGAATTGAAATACTTCTTACTGGCTATTACTTCAACTTAGAAGGTTCTTCTGTGTTCTACTATGGTGCTTTTAGTATCTCCGCATACCGCAGCACGCGACATAGCTTTGCAGACGATAAATGTAACCGTCTCAGAGAGAAAAGCGGCCAATGTGACGATCTGGCTTTAAGTCGATTCGATAACAAATGACGAAAACGGACGGATTTCTCAGGTTTTTACTACATATGAACACTTTTCACATTCTCCCATGCAACGCGGCTACTAGACCTCCTTTCATGCAAAATCTTACGGTCCTAGGTCATGTAAAAGCCACCAAGCCGGCTAAAAAGTGAATAATCGATAACTAAAACTTGAATTGCACTACTTCTTACTGGCTATTACTTCAACTTAGAAGCTTGTTCTGTGTTCTACTATGGTGCTTTTAGTGTCTCCGCATACCGCAGCACGCGACATAGCTTTGCAGACGATAAATGTAACCGTCTCAGAGAGAAAAGCGGCCAATGTGACGCTCTGGCTTTAAACCGATTCGATAACAAATGACGAAAACGGACGGATTTCTCAGGTTTTAACTACATATGAACACTTTTCACTTTCTCCCGTGCAACGCGGATGCTAGTCCTCCTTTCATGCAAAATCTTATGGTCCTAGGTCATGTCATGGCCACCAAAGCAAGCTAAAAAGTGAATAATCGACAACTAAAACTTGAATTGTACTACTTCTTACCTTCTATTACTTCAATTTAGAAGCTTCTTCTGTGTTCTACTATGGTGCTTTTAGTGTTTCCGCATACTGCAGTACGCGACATAGCTTTGCAGACGATAAATGTAACCGTTTCAGAGAGGAGAGCGGCCAATGTGACGATCTGGCTTTAAGTCGATTCGATAACAAATGACGAAAACGGACGGATTTCTCAGGTTTTTACTACATATGAACACTTTTCACATTCTCCCGTGCAACGCTGCTGCTAGTCTTCTTTTCATGCAAAATCTTATGGTTCCACCTCATGTCCAAGCCACCAAAGCTGGCTAAAAAGTGAATAATCGACAACTACAACTTCAATTGTACTACTTCTTACTGGCTATTACTTCAACATAGAAGCTTCTTCTGTGTTCTACTATAGTGCTTTTAGTGTTTCCGCATAACGCAGCACGCGACATAGCTTTGTAAACGATCAATGTAACCGTTTCAGAGAGAAGAGCGGCCAATGCGACGATCTGCCTTTAAGTCGTTTCGATAACAAATGACGAAAACGGACGGATTTATCAGGTTTTTACCACATATGAACTCTTTTCACATCTCCCGTGCAACGCGGCTGCCAGTCCTCCTTTCATGTAAAATCTTAACGTCCTAGGTCATGTCCAAGCCACCAAAGCCGGCTAAAAAGTGAATAATCGACAACTAAAACTTCAATTGTACTACTTCTTACTGGCTATTACTGCAACTTACAAGCTTCTTCTGTGTTCTACTATGGTGCTTTTAGTGTTTCCGCATACCGCAGCACGGGACATAGCTTAGTAGACGATAAATGTAACCGTTTCAGAGAGAAGAGGGTCCAATGTGACGATCTGGCTTTAAGTCGATTCGATAACAAATGACGAAAACAGACGGATACCTCAGGTTTGTACTACATATGAACACTTTTCACATTCTCCCGTGCAACGCGGCTGCTAGTCCTCCTTTCATGCAAAATCTTAAGGTCCTAGGTCATGTCCAAGCCACCAAAGCCGGCTAAAAAGTGAATAATCGACAACAAAAACTTGAATTGAACTACTTCTTACTGGCTATTACATCAACTTAGAAGCTTCTTCTGTGTTCTACTATGGTGCTTTTAGTATCTCCGCATACCGCAGCACGCGACATAGCTTTGCAGACGATAAATGTAACCGTCTCAGAGAGAAAAGCGGCCAATGTGACGATCTGGCTTCAAGTCGATTCGATAACAAATGACTAAAACGGACGGATTTCTCAGGTTTTTACTACATATGAACACTTTTCACATTCTCCCATGCAACGCGGCTACTAGACCTCCTTTCATGCAAAATCTTACGGTCCTAGGTCATGTAAAAGCCACCAAGCCGGCTAAAAAGTGAATAATCGATAACTAAAACTTGAATTGCACTACTTCTTACAGGCTATTACTTCAACTTAGAAGGTTCTTCTGTGTTCTACTATGGTGCTTTTAGTGTCTCCGCATACCGCAGCACGCGACATAGCTTTGCAGACGATAAATGTAACCGTCTCAGAGAGAAAAGCGGCCAATGTGACGCTCTGGCTTTAAGCCGATTCGATAACAAATGACGAAAACGGACGGATTTCTCAGGTTTTTACTACATATGAACACTTTTCACTTTCTCCCGTGCTACGCGGCTGCTAGTCCTCCTTTCATGCAAAATCTTATGGTCCTAGGTCATGTCATGGCCACCAAAGCCAGCTAAAAAGTGAATAATCGACAACTAAAACTTGAATTGTACTACTTCTTACCTTCTATTACTTCAATTTAGAAGCTTCTTCTGTGTTCTACTATGGTGCTTTTAGTGTTTCCGCATACTGCAGTACGCGACATAGCTTTGCAGACGATAAATGTAACCGTTTCAGAGAGGAGAGCGGCCAATGTGACCATCTGGCTTTAAGTCGATTCGATAACAAATGACGAAAACGGACGGATTTCTCAGGTTTTTACTACATATGAACACTTTTCACATTCTCCCGTATAACGCTGCTACTAGTCTTCTTTTCATGCAAAATCTTATGGTTCCACTTCATGTCCAAGCCACCAAAGCTGGCTAAAAAGTGAATAATCGACAACTACAACTTCAATTGTACTACTTCTTACTGGTCATTACTTCAACATAGAAGCTTCTTCTGTGTTCTACTATAGTGCTTTTAGTGTTTCCGCATAACGCAGCACGCGACATAGCTTTGTAGACGATCAATGTAACCGTTTCAGAGAGAAGAGCGGCCAATGCGACGATCTGCCTTTAAGTCGTTTCGATAACAAATAACGAAAACGGACGGATCTATCAGGTTTTTACCACATATGAACTCTTTTCACATTCTCCCGTGCAACGCGGCTGCCAGTCCTCCTTCCATGCAAAATCTTAACGTCCTAGGTGATGTGCAAGCCACCAAAGTCGGCTAAAAAGTGAATAATCGACAACTAAAACTTGAATTGTACTACTTCTTACTGGCTATTACTTCAACTTAGAAGCTACTTCTGTGTTCTTCTATGGTGCTTTTAGTGTCTCCGCATACCGCAGCATGCGACATAGCTTTGCAGACAATAAATGTAACCTTCTCAGAGAGAAAGGCGGCAAATGTGACGATCTGGCTTTAAGTCGATTCGATAACAAATGACGAAAACGGACGGATTTCTCAGGTTTTTACTACATATGAACACTTTTCACATTCTCCCGTGCAACCTGTCTGCTAGTCCTCCTTTCATGCAAAATCATGTGGTCCTAGGTCATGTCCAAGCCACCGAAGCCGGCTAAAAAGTGAATAATCGACAACTAAAACTTCAATTTTACTACTTCTTACTGGCTATTGCTTCAACTTAGAAGCTTCTTCAGTGTTCTACTATGGTGCTTTTAGTGTCTCCGCATACCGCAGCACGCGACATAGAGTTGCAGACGATAAATGTAACCGTCTCAGAGAGAAAAGCGGCCAATGTGACGATCTGGCTTTAAGTCGATTCGATAACAAATGACGAAAACGGACGGATTTCTCAGGTTTTTACTACATATGAACACTTTTCACATTCTCCCGTGCAACGCGGCTGCTAGTCCTCCTTTCATGCAAAATCTTAAGGTCCTAGGTCATGTCCAAGCCACCAAAGCCGGCTAAAATGTGAATAATCGACAACTAAAACATGAATTGTATTCCTTCTTACTGGCTATTACTTCAACTTAGAAGCTTCTTCTGTGTTCTACTATGGTGCTTTTAGTGTCTCCGCATACCGCAGCACGCGACATAGCGTTGCAGACGATAAATGTAACCGTCTCAGAGTGAAAAGCGGCCAATGTGACGATCTGCCTTTAAGTCGATTCGATAACAAATGACGAAAACGGACGGATTTCTCAGGTTTTTACTACATATGAACACTTTTCACATTCTCCCGTGCAACGTGGCTGTTAGTCCTCCTTTCATGCAAAATCTTATGGTCCTAGGTCATGTCCAAGCCAACATAGCCGGCTAAAAAGTGAATAATCGACAACTAAAACTTCAATTGTACTACTTCTTACTGGCTATTGCTTCAACTTAGAAGCTTCTTCAGTGTTCTACTATGGTGCTTTTAGTGTCTCCGCATACCGCAGCACGCGACATAGCTTTGCAGACGATAAATGTAACCGTCTCAGAGAGAAAAGCGGCCAATGTGACGATCTGGCTTTAAGACGATTCGATAACAAATGACGAAAACGGACGGATTTCTCAGGTTTTTACTACATATGAACACTTTTCACGTTCTCCCGTGCAACGCGGCTGTTAGTCCTCCTTGCATGCAAAATCTTATGGTCCTAGGTCATGTCCAAGCCACCAAAGCCGGCTAAAAAGTGAATAATCGACAAGTAAAACTTCAATTGTACTACTTCTTACTGGCTATTGCTTCAACTTAGAAGCTTCTTCAGTGTTCTACTATGGTGCTTTTAGTGTCTCCGCATACTGCAGCACGCGACATAGCTTTGCAGACGATAAATGTAAACGTTTCAGAGAGTAGAGCGGCCAATGTGACTATGTGGCTTTAAGTCGATTCGATAACAAATGACGAAAACGGACGGATTTCTCAGGTTTTTACTACATATGAACACTTTTCACATTCTCCCGTGCAACGCGGCTGTTAGTCTTCCTTTCATGAAAACTCGTATGGCCCTAGGTCATGTCCAAGCCACCAAAGCCGGCTAAAAAGTGAATAATCGACAACTAAAACTTCAATTGTACTACTTCTTACTGGCTATTACTTCAACTTAGAAGCTTCTTCTGTGTTCTACTATGGTGCTTTTAATTTTTTCCGCATACTGCAGCACGCGACATTGCTTTGCAGACGATAAATGTAACCGTTTCAGAGAGTAGAGCGGCCAATGTGACTATGTGGCTTAAAGTCGATTCGATAACAAATGACGAAAACGGACGTATTTCTCAGGATTTTACTACATATCAACACTTTTCACATTCTCCCGTGCAACGCGTCTGCTAGTCCTCCTTTCATGCAAAATCTTATGGTCCTAGGTCATGTCCAAGCCACCAAAGCCGGCTAAAAAGTGAATAATCGACAACTAAAACTTGAATTGTACTACTTCTTACTGGCTATTACTTCAACTTTGAAGTTTCTTCTGTGTTCTACTATGGTGCTTTTAGTGTCTCCGCATACCGCAGCACGCGACATAGCTTTGCAGACGATAAATGTAACCGTCTCAGAGAGAAAAGCGGCCAATGTGACGATCTGGCTTCAAGTCGATTCGATAACAAATGACTAAAACGGACGGATTTCTCAGGTTTTTACTACATATGAACACTTTTCACATTCTCCCATGCAACGCGGCTACTAGACCTCCTTTCATGCAAAATCTTACGGTCCTAGGTCATGTAAAAGCCACCAAGCCGGCTAAAAAGTGAATAATCGATAACTAAAACTTGAATTGCACTACTTCTTACAGGCTATTACTTCAACTTAGAAGGTTCTTCTGTGTTCTACTATGGTGCTTTTAGTGTCTCCGCATACCGCAGCACGCGACATAGCTTTGCAGACGATAAATGTAACCGTCTCAGAGAGAAAAGCGGCCAATGTGACGCTCTGGCTTTAAGCCGATTCGATAACAAATGACGAAAACGGACGGATTTCTCAGGTTTTTACTACATATGAACACTTTTCACTTTCTCCCGTGCTACGCGGCTGCTAGTCCTCCTTTCATGCAAAATCTTATGGTCCTAGGTCATGTCATGGCCACCAAAGCCGGCTAAAAAGTGAATAATCGACAACTAAAACTTCAATTGTACTACTTCTTACTGGCTACTGCTTCAACTTAGAAGCTTCTTCAGTGTTCTACTATGGTGCTTTTAGTGTCTCCGCATACCGCAGTACGCGACATAGCTTTGCAGACGATAAATGTAACCGTTTCAGAGAGGAGAGCGGCCAATGTGACCATCTGGCTTTAAGTCGATTCGATAACAAATGACGAAAACGGACGGATTTCTCAGGTTTTTACTACATATGAACACTTTTCACATTCTCCCGTATAACGCTGCTACTAGTCTTCTTTTCATGCAAAATCTTATGGTTCCACTTCATGTCCAAGCCACCAAAGCTGGCTAAAAAGTGAATAATCGACAACTACAACTTCAATTGTACTACTTCTTACTGGTCATTACTTCAACATAGAAGCTTCTTCTGTGTTCTACTATAGTGCTTTTAGTGTTTCCGCATAACGCAGCACGCGACATAGCTTTGTAGACGATCAATGTAACCGTTTCAGAGAGAAGAGCGGCCAATGCGACGATCTGCCTTTAAGTCGTTTCGATAACAAATAACGAAAACGGACGGATCTATCAGGTTTTTACCACATATGAACTCTTTTCACATTCTCCCGTGCAACGCGGCTGCCAGTCCTCCTTCCATGCAAAATCTTAACGTCCTAGGTGATGTGCAAGCCACCAAAGTCGGCTAAAAAGTGAATAATCGACAACTAAAACTTGAATTGTACTACTTCTTACTGGCTATTACTTCAACTTAGAAGCTACTTCTGTGTTCTTCTATGGTGCTTTTAGTGTCTCCGCATACCGCAGCATGCGACATAGCTTTGCAGACAATAAATGTAACCTTCTCAGAGAGAAAGGCGGCAAATGTGACGATCTGGCTTTAAGTCGATTCGATAACAAATGACGAAAACGGACGGATTTCTCAGGTTTTTACTACATATGAACACTTTTCACATTCTCCCGTGCAACGCGGCTGTTAGTCCTCCTTTCATGCAAAACCTTATCGCCCTTGGTCATGTCATAGCCACCAAAGCCGGCTAAAAAGAGAATAATCGACAACTAAAACTTGAATTGTACTACTTCTTACTGGCTATTACTTCAACTTAGAAGCTTCTTCTGTGTTCTACTATGGTGCTTTTAGTGTTTCCGCATATCGCAGCACGCGACATAGCTTTGCAGACGATAAATGTAACCGTTTCAGAGAGAAGAGGGGCCAATGTGACGATCTGGCCTTAAGTCGATTCGATAACAAATGACGAAAACAGACGGATATCTCAGGTTTTTACTACATATGAACACTTTTCACTTTCTCCCGTGCAACGCGGACGCTAGTCCTCCTTTCATGCAAAATCTTATGGTCCTAGGTCATGTCATAGCCACCAAAGCCGGCAAAAAGTGAATAATCGACAACTAAAACTTGAATTGTACTACTTCTTACTCTCTATTACTTCAATTTAGAAGCTTCCTCTGTGTTCTACTATGGTGCTTTTAGTGTTTCCGCATACTGCAGTACGCGACATAGCTTTGCAGACGATAAATGTAACCGTTTCAGAGAGGAGAGCGGCCAATGTGACGATCTGGCTTTAAGTCGATTCGAAAACAAATGACGAAAACGGACGGATTTCTCAGGTTTTTACTACATATGAACAATTTTCACATTCTCCCGTGCAACGCGGCTGTTAGTCCTCCTTTCATGCAAAATGTTATGGTCCTAGGTCATGTCATAGCCACCAAAGCCGGCTAAAAAGTGAATAATCGACAACTAAAACATGAATTGTACTACTTCTTACTGGCTATTACTTCAACTTAGAAGCCTCTTCTGTGTTCTACTATGGTTCTTTTTGTGTTTCTGCATACTGCAGCACGCGACATAGCTTTACAGACGATAAATTTAACCGTTTCAGAGAGTAGAGCGGCCAAGGTGACGCTCTGGCTTTAAGTCGATTCGATGACAAATGAAGAAAACGGACGGATTTCTCAGGTTTTTACTACATATGAACACTTTTCACATTCTCCCGTGCAACGCGTTTGCTAGTCCTCCTTTCATGCAATATCTTAAGGTCCTAGGTCATGTCCAAGCTACCAAAGCCGGCTAAAATGTGAATAATCGACAACTAAAACTTGAATTGTACTATTTCTTACTGGCTATTACTTCAACTTAGAAGCTTCTTCTGTGTTCTACTATGGTGCTTTTAGTGTTTCGGCATACCGCAGCACGCGACATAGCTTTGCAGACGATAAGTGTAACCGTATCAGAGAGAAGAGCGGCCAAAGTGACGATCTGGCCTTAAGTCGATTCGATAACAAATGACGAAAACGGACGGATTTCTCAGGTTTTTACTACATATGAACACTTTTCACATTCTCCCGTGCAACCTGTCTGCTAGTCCTCCTTTCATGCAAAATCATGTGGTCCTAGGTCATGTCCAAGCCACCGAAGCCGGCTAAAAAGTGAATAATCGACAACTAAAACTTCAATTTTACTACTTCTTACTGGCTATTGCCTCAACTTAGAAGCTTCTTCAGTGTTCTACTATGGTGCTTTTAGTGTCTCCGCATACCGCAGCACGCGACATAGAGTTGCAGACGATAAATGTAACCGTCTCAGAGAGAAAAGCGGCCAATGTGACGATCTGGCTTTAAGTCGATTCGATAACAAATGACGAAAACGGACGGATTTCTCAGGTTTTTACTACATATGAACACTTTTCACATTCTCCCGTGCAACGCGGCTGCTAGTCCTCCTTTCATGCAAAATCTTAAGGTCCTAGGTCATGTCCAAGCCACCAAAGCCGGCTAAAATGTGAATAATCGACAACTAAAACATGAATTGTATTCCTTCTTACTGGCTATTACTTCAACTTAGAAGCTTCTTCTGTGTTCTACTATGGTGCTTTTAGTGTCTCCGCATACCGCAGCACGCGACATAGCGTTGCAGACGATAAATGTAACCGTCTCAGAGTGAAAAGCGGCCAATGTGACGATCTGCCTTTAAGTCGATTCGATAACAAATGACGAAAACGGACGGATTTCTCAGGTTTTTACTACATATGAACACTTTTCACATTCTCCCGTGCAACGTGGCTGTTAGTCCTCCTTTCATGCAAAATCTTATGGTCCTAGGTCATGTCCAAGCCAACATAGCCGGCTAAAAAGTGAATAATCGACAACTAAAACTTCAATTGTACTACTTCTTACTGGCTATTGCTTCAACTTAGAAGCTTCTTCAGTGTTCTACTATGGTGCTTTTAGTGTCTCCGCATACCGCAGCACGCGACATAGCTTTGCAGACGATAAATGTAACCGTCTCAGAGAGAAAAGCGGCCAATGTGACGATCTGGCTTTAAGACGATTCGATAACAAATGACGAAAACGGACGGATTTCTCAGGTTTTTAATACATATGAACACTTTTCACATTCTCCCGTGCAACGCGGCTGTTAGTCCTCCTTTCATGAAAAATCGTATGGTCCTAGGTCATGTCCAAGCCACCAAAGCCGGCTTAAAAGTGAATAATCGACAACTAAAACTTCAATTGTACTACTTCTTACTGGCTACTGCTTCAACTTAGAAGCTTCTTCAGTGTTCTACTATGGTGCTTTTAGTGTTTCCGCATACTGCAGCACGCGACATTGCTTTGCAGACGATAAATGTAACCGTCTCAGAGAGAAAAGCGGCCAATGTGACGATCTGGCTTTAAGACGATTCGATAACAAATGACGAAAACGGACGGATTTCTCAGGTTTTTACTACATATGAACACTTTTCACGTTCTCCCGTGCAACGCGGCTGTTAGTCCTCCTTGCATGCAAAATCTTATGGTCCTAGGTCATGTCCAAGCCACCAAAGCCGGCTAAAAAGTGAATAATCGACAAGTAAAACTTCAATTGTACTACTTCTTACTGGCTATTGCTTCAACTTAGAAGCTTCTTCAGTGTTCTACTATGGTGCTTTTAGTGTCTCCGCATACTGCAGCACGCGACATAGCTTTGCAGACGATAAATGTAAACGTTTCAGAGAGTAGAGCGGCCAATGTGACTATGTGGCTTTAAGTCGATTCGATAACAAATGACGAAAACGGACGGATTTCTCAGGTTTTTACTACATATGAACACTTTTCACATTCTCCCGTGCAACGCGGCTGTTAGTCTTCCTTTCATGAAAACTCGTATGGCCCTAGGTCATGTCCAAGCCACCAAAGCCGGCTAAAAAGTGAATAATCGACAACTAAAACTTCAATTGTACTACTTCTTACTGGCTATTACTTCAACTTAGAAGCTTCTTCTGTGTTCTACTATGGTGCTTTTAATTTTTTCCGCATACTGCAGCACGCGACATTGCTTTGCAGACGATAAATGTAACCGTTTCAGAGAGTAGAGCGGCCAATGTGACTATGTGGCTTAAAGTCGATTCGATAACAAATGACGAAAACGGACGTATTTCTCAGGATTTTACTACATATCAACACTTTTCACATTCTCCCGTGCAACGCGTCTGCTAGTCCTCCTTTCATGCAAAATCTTATGGTCCTAGGTCATGTCCAAGCCACCAAAGCCGGCTAAAAAGTGAATAATCGACAACTAAAACTTGAATTGTACTACTTCTTACTGGCTATTACTTCAACTTTGAAGTTTCTTCTGTGTTCTACTATGGTGCTTTTAGTGTCTCCGCATACCGCAGCACGCGACATAGCTTTGCAGACGATAAATGTAACCGTCTCAGAGAGAAAAGCGGCCAATGTGACGATCCGGCTTTAAGTCGATTCGATAACAAATGACGAAAACGGACGGATTTCTCAGGTTTTAACTACATATGAACACTTTTCACATTCTCCCGTGCAACGTGGCTGTTAGTCCTCTTTTCATGCAAAATCTTATGGTCCTAGGTCATGTCCAAGCCAACATAGCCGGCTAAAAAGTGAATAATCGACAACTAAAACTTCAATTGTACTACTTCTTACTGGCTATTGCTTCAACTTAGAAGCTTCTTCAGTGTTCTACTATGGTGCTTTTAGTGTCTCCGCATACCGCAGCACGCGACATAGCTTTGCAGACGATAAATGTAACCGTCTCAGAGAGAAAAGCGGCCAATGTGACGATCTGGCTTTAAGACGATTCGATAACAAATGACGAAAACGGACGGATTTCTCAGGTTTTTAATACATATGAACACTTTTCACATTCTCCCGTGCAACGCGGCTGTTAGTCCTCCTTTCATGAAAAATCGTATGGTCCTAGGTCATGTCCAAGCCACCAAAGCCGGCTAAAAAGTGAATAATCGACAACTAAAACTTCAATTGTACTACTTCTTACTGGCTACTGCTTCAACTTAGAAGCTTCTTCAGTGTTCTACTATGGTGCTTTTAGTGTCTCCGCATACCGCAGTACGCGACATAGCTTTGCAGACGATAAATGTAACCGTCTCAGAGAGAAAAGCGGCCAATGTGACGATCTGGCTTTAAGACGATTCGATAACAAATGACGAAAACGGACGGATTTCTCAGGTTTTTACTACATATGAACACTTTTCACATTCTCCCGTGCAACGCGGCTGTTAGTCCTCCTTGCATGCAAAATCTTATGGTCCTAGGTCATGTCCAAGCCACCAAAGCCGGCTAAAAAGTGAATAATCGACAACTAAAACTTCAATTGTACTACTTCTTACTGGCTATTGCTTCAACTTAGAATCTTCTTCAGTGTTCTACTATGGTGCTTTTAGTGTCTCCGCATACTGCAGCACGCGACATAGCTTTGAGGACGATAAATGTAAACGTTTCAGAGAGTAGAGCGGCCAATGTGACTATGTGGCTTTAAGTCGATTCGATAACAAATGACGAAAACGGACGGATTTCTCAGGTTTTTACTACATATGAACACTTTTCACATTCTCCGGTGCAACGTGGCTGCTAGTCTTCCTTTCATGCAAAATTTTATAGTTCCACCTCATGTACAAGCAACTAATGCCGGCTAAAAGGTGAATAATCGACAACTAAAACTTCATTTGTACTACTTCTTACTGGCTATTACTTCAACATAGAAGCTTCTTCAGTGTTCTAGTATGGTGCTTTTAGTGTTTCCGCATAACGCAGCACGCGACATTGCTTTATAGACGATAAATGTAAACGTTTCAGAGAGAAGAGCGGCCAATGTGACGATCTGGCTTTAAGTCGATTCGATAACAAATGACGAAAACGGACGGATTTCTCAGGTTTTTACTACATATGAACATTTTCACATTCTCCGCTGCAACGTGGCTGCTAGTCTTCCTTTCATGCAAAATTTTATGGTTCCACCTCATGTCCAAGCCACCAAAGCCGGCTAAAAAGTGAATAATCGACAACTAAAACTTCAATTGTACTACTTCTTACTGGCTATTACTTCAACATAGAAGCTTCTTCAGTGTTCTACTATGGTGCTTTTAGTGTTTCCGCATAACGCAGCACGCGACATAGCGTTGTAGACGATAAATGTAACCGTTTCAGAGAGAAGAGCGGCCAATGTGACGATCTGGCTTTAAGTCGATTCGATAACAAATGACGAAAACGGACGGATTTATCAGGTTTTTACCACATATGAACACTTTTCACATTCTCCCGTGCAACGCGGCTGTTAGTCCTCCTTTCATGCAAAATCTTATGGTCCTAGGTCATGTCCAAGCCAACAAAGCCGGCTAAAATGTGAATAATAGTCAACTAAAACTTCAATTTTACGACTTCTTACTGGCTATTGCTTCAACTTAGAAGCTTCTTCAGTGTTCTACTATAGAGCTTTTAGTGTCTCCGCATACCGCAGCACGCGACATAGCTTTGGAGACGATAAATGTAACCGTCTCAGAGAGAAAAGTGGCCAATGTGACGATCTGGCTTTAAGACGATTCGATAACAAATGACGAAAACGGACGGATTTCTCAGGTTTTTACTACATATGAACACTTTTCACATTCTCCGGTGCAACGTGGCTGCTAGTCGTCCTTTCATGCAAAATTTTATGGTTCCACCTCATGTCCAAGCAACTAATGCCGGCTAAAAGGTGAATAATCGACAACTAAAACTTCATTTGTACTACTTCTTACTGGCTATTACTTCAACATAGAAGCTTCTTCAGTGTTCTAGTATGGTGCTTTTAGTGTTTCCGCATAACGCAGCACGCGACATAGCTTTATAGACGATAAATGTAAACGTTTCAGAGAGAAGAGCGGCCAATGTGACGATCTGGCTTTAAGTCGATTCGATAACAAATGACGAAAACGGACGGATTTCTCAGGTTTTTACTACATATGAACATTTTCACATTCTCCGCTGCAACGTGGCTGCTAGTCTTCCTTTCATGCAAAGTTTTATGGTTCCACCTCATGTCCAAGCCACCAAAGCCGGCTAAAAAGTGAATAATCGACAACTAAAACTTCAATTGTACTACTTCTTACTGGCTATTGCTTCAACTTAGAAGCTTCTTCTGTGTTCTACTATGGTGCTTTTAGTGTCTCCGCATACCGCAGCACGCGACATAGCGTTGCAGACGATAAATGTAACCGTCTCAGAGTGAAAAGCGGCCAATGTGACGATCTGCCTTTAAGACGATTCGATAACAAATGACGACAACGGACGGATTTATCAGGTTTTTACTACATATGAACACTTTTCACATTCTCCCGTGCAACGCGGCTGCCAGTCCTCCTTTCATGTAAAACCTTATGGTCCCAGGTCATGTCCAAGCCACCAAAGACGGCTAAAAAGTGAATAATCGACAACTAAAACTTCAATTGTACTACTTCTTACTGGCTATTGCTTCAACTTAGAAGCTTCTTCAGTGTTCTACTAAGGTGCTTTTAGTGTCTCCGCATACCGCAGCACGCGACATAGCTTTGGAGACGATAAATGTAACCGTCTCAGAGAGAAAAGCGGCCAATGTGACGATCTGGCTTTAAGTCGATTCGATAACAAATGACGAAAACGGACGGATTTCTCAGGTTTTTACTACATATGAACACTTTTCACATTCTCCCGTGCAACGCGGCTGTTAGTCCTCCTTTCATGCAAAATCTTATGGTCCTAGGTCATGTCCAAGCCACCAAAGCCGGCTAAAATGTGAATAATCGACAACTAAAACTTGAATTGTATTACTTCTTACTGGCTATTACTTCAACTTAGAAGCTTCTTCTGTGTTCTACTATGGTGCTTTTAGTGTCTCCGCATACCGCAGCACGCGACATAGCGTTGCAGACGATAAATGTAACCGTCTCAGAGTGAAAAGCGGCCAATGTGACGATCTGCCTTTAAGTCGATTCGATAACAAATGACGACAACGGACGGATTTATCAGGTTTTTACTACATATGAACACTTTTCACATTCACCCGTGCAACGCGGCTGCCAGTCCTCCTTTCATGTAAAATCTTATGGTCCCAGGTCATGTCCAAGCCACTAAAGACGGCTAAAAAGTGAATAATCGACAACTAAAACTTCAATTGTACTACTTCTTACTGGCTATTACTTCAACTTAGAAGCTTCTTCTGTGTTCTACTATGGTGCTTTTAGTGTTTCCGCATACTGCAGCACGCGACATAGCTTTGCAGACGATAAATGTAACCGTTTCAGAGAGTAGAGCGGCCAATGTGACTATGTGGCTTTAAGTCGATTCGATAACAAATGACGAAAACGGACGGATTTCTCAGGTTTTTACTACATATGAACACTTTTCACATTCTCCCGTGCAACGCGGCTGTTAGTCCTCCTTTCATGCAAAATCTTATGGTCCTAGGTCATGTCCAAGCCACCAAAGCCGGCTAAAAAGTGAATAATCGACAACTAAAACTTCAATTGTACTACTTCTTACTGGCTATTGCTTCAACTTAGAAGCTTCTTCAGTGTTCTACTATGGTGCTTTTAGTGTCTCCGCATCCCGCAGCACGCGACTTAGCTTTGCAGACGATAAATGTAACCGTCTCAGAGAGAAATGCGGCCAATGTTACGATCTGGCTTTGAGACGATTCGATAACAAATGACGAAAACGGACGGATTTCTCAGGTTTTTACTACATATGAACACTTTTCACATTCTCCTGTGCAACGCGGCTGTTAGTCCTCCTTTCATGCAAAATCTTATGGTCCTAGGTCATGTCCAAGCCAACAAAGCCGGCTAAAAAGTGAATAATCGACAACTAAAACTTCAATTGTACTACTTCTTACTGGCTACTGCTTCAACTTAGAAGCTTCTTCAGTGTTCTACTATGGTGCTTTTAGTGTCTCCGCATACCGCAGCACGCGACATAGCTTTGCAGACGATAAATGTAACCGTCTCAGAGAGAAATGCGGCCAATGTGACGATCTGGCTTTAAGACGATTCGATAACAAATGACGAAAACGGACGGATTTCTCAGGTTTTTACTACATATGAACACTTTTCACATTCTCCCGTGCAACGCGGCTGTTAGTCCTCCTTTCATGCAAAATCTTATGGTCCTAGGTCATGTCCAAGCCACCAAAGCCGGCTAAAAAGTGAATAATCGACAACTAAAACTTCAATTGTACTACTTCTTACTGGCTATTGCTTCAACTTAGAAGCTTCTTCAGTGTTCTACTATGGTGCTTTTAGTGTCTCCGCATCCCGCAGCACGCGACATAGCTTTGCAGACGATAAATGTAACCGTCTCAGAGAGAAATGCGGCCAATGTGACGATCCGGCTTTAAGACGATTGGATAACAAATGACGAAAACGGACGGATTTCTCAGGTTTTTACTACATATGAACATTTTCACATTCTCCGCTGCAACGTGGCTGCTAGTCTTCCCATCATGCAAAATTTTATGGTTCCACCTCATGTCCAAGCCACCAAAGCCGGCTAAAAAGTGAATAATCGACAACTAAAACTTCAATTGTACTACTTCTTACTGGCTATTGCTTCAACTTAGAAGCTTCTTCAGTGTTCTACTAAGGTGCTTTTAGTGTCTCCGCATACCGCAGCACGCGACATAGCTTTGGAGACGATAAATGTAACCGTCTCAGAGAGAAAAGCGGCCAATGTGACGATCTGGCTTTAAGTCGATTCGATAACAAATGACGAAAACGGACGGATTTCTCAGGTTTTTACTACATATGAACACTTTTCACATTCTCCCGTGCAACGCGGCTGTTAGTCCTCCTTTCATGCAAAATCTTATGGTCCTAGGTCATGTCCAAGCCACCAAAGCCGGCTAAAATGTGAATAATCGACAACTAAAACTTGAATTGTATTACTTCTTACTGGCTATTACTTCAACTTAGAAGCTTCTTCTGTGTTCTACTATGGTGCTTTTAGTGTCTCCGCATACCGCAGCACGCGACATAGCGTTGCAGACGATAAATGTAACCGTCTCAGAGTGAAAAGCGGCCAATGTGACGATCTGCCTTTAAGTCGATTCGATAACAAATGACGACAACGGACGGATTTATCAGGTTTTTACTACATATGAACACTTTTCACATTCACCCGTGCAACGCGGCTGTTAGTCCTCCTTTCATGCAAAATCGTATGGTCCTAGGTCATGTCCAAGCCACCAAAGCCGGCTAAAAAGTGAATAATCGACAACTAAAACTTCAATTGTACTACTTCTTACTGGCTATTGCTTCAACTTAGAAGCTTCTTCAGTGTTCTACTATGGTGCTTTTAGTGTCTCCGCATCCCGCAGCACGCGACATAGCTTTGCAGACGATAAATGTAACCGTCTCAGAGAGAAATGCGGCCAATGTGACGATCTGGCTTTAAGACGATTCGATAACAAATGACGAAAACGGACGGATTTCTCAGGTTTTTACTACTTATGAACACTTTTCACATTCTCCCGTGCAACGCGGCTGTTAGTCCTCCTTTCATGCAAAATCTTATGGTCCTAGGTCATGTCCAAGCCACCAAAGCCGGCTAAAAAGTGAATAATCGACAACTAAAACTTCAATTGTACTACTTCTTACTGGCTATTACTTCAACTTAGAAGCTTCTTCAGTGTTCTACTATGGTGCTTTTAGTGTCTCCGCATCCCGCAGCACGCGACATAGCTTTGCAGACGATAAATGTAACCGTCTCAGAGAGAAATGCGGCCAATGTGACGATCAGGCTTTAAGACGATTCGATAACAAATGACGAAAACGGACGGATTTCTCAGGTTTTTACTACATATGAACACTTTTCACATTCTCCCGTGCAACGCGGCTGTTAGTCCTCCTTTCATGCAAAATCTTATGGTCCTAGGTCATGTCCAAGCCAACAAAGCCGGCTAAAAAGTGAATAATCGACAACTAAAACTTCAATTGTACTACTTCTTACTAGCTATTGCTTCAACTTAGAAGCTTCTTCAGTGTTCTACTATGGTGCTTTTAGTGTCTCCGCATACCGCAGCACGCGACATAGCTTTGGAGACGATAAATGTAACCGTCTCAGAGAGAAAAGCGGCCAATGTGACGATCTGGCTTTAAGACGATTCGATAACAAATGACGAAAACGGACGGATTTCTCAGGTTTTTAATACATATGAACACTTTTGACATTATCCCGTGCAACGCGGCTGATAGTCCTCCTTTCATGCAAAATCGTATGGTCCTAGGTCATGTCCAAGCCACCAAAGCCGGCTAAAAAGAGAATAATCGACAACTAAAACTTCAATTGTACTACTTCTTACTGGCTATTGCTTCAACTTAGAAGCTTCTTCAGTGTTCTACTATGGTGCTTTTAGTGTCTCCGCATGCCGCAGCACGCGACATAGCTTTGCAGACGATAAATGTAACCGTCTCAGAGAGATAAGCGGCCAATGTGATGATCTGGCTTTAAGACGATTCGATAACAAATGACGAAAACGGACGGATTTCTCAGGTTTTTCACTACATATGAACACTTTTCACATACTCCCGTGCAACGCGGCTGTTAGTCCTCCTTTCATGCATAATCTTATGGTCCTAGGTCATGTCCAAGCTACCAAAGCCGGCTAAAAAGTGAATAATCGCCAACTAAAACTTCAATTGTACTACTTCTTACTGGCTATTGCTTCAACTTAGAAGCTTCTTCAGTGTTCTACTATGGTGCTTTTAGTGTCTCCGCATACCGCAGCAAGCGACATAGATTTGCAGACGATAAATGTAACCGTCTCAGAAAGAAAATCAGCCAATGTGACGATCTGGCTTTAAGACGATTCGATAACAAATGACGAAAACGGACGGATTTCTCAGGTTCGTACTACATATGAACACTTTTCGCATTCTCCGGTGCAACGTGGCTGCTAGTCTTCCTTTCATGCAAAATTTTATGGTTCCACCTCATGTCCAAGCAACCAAAGCCGGCTAAAAAGTGATTAATCGACAACTAAAACTTCATTTGTACTACTTCTTACTGGCTATTACTTCAACATAGAAGCTTCTTCAGTGTTCTACTATGGTGCTTTTAGTGTTTCCGCATAACGCAGCACGCGACATAGCTTTGTAGACGATAAATATAACCGTTTCAGAGAGAAGAGCGGCCAATGTGACGATCTGGCTTTAAATCGATTCGATAACAAATGACGAAAACGGACGGATTTCTCAGGTTTTTACTACATATGAACACTTTTCACATTCTCCCGTGCAACGCGGCTGCTAGTCCTCCTTTCATGCAAAATCTTAAGGTCCTAGGTCATGTCCAAGCCACCAAAGCCGGCTAAAATTTGAATAATCGACAACTACAACTTGAATTGTATTACTTCTTACTGGCTATTACTTCAATTTTGAAGCTTCTTCTGTGTTCTACTATGGTGCTTTTAGTGTCTCCGCATCCCGCAGCACGCGACATAGCTTTGCAGACGATAAATGTAACCGTCTCAGAGAGAAATGCGGCCAATGTGACGATCTGCCTTTAAGACGATTCGATAACAAATGACGAAAACGGACGGATTTCTCAGGTTTTTACTACATATGAACACTTTTCACATTCTCCCGTGCAACGCGGCTGTTAGTCCTCCTTTCATGCAAAATCGTATGGTCCTAGGTCATGTCCAAGCCACCAAAGCCGGCTAAAAAGTGAATAATCGACAACTAAAACTTCAATTGTACTACTTCTTACTGGCTATTGCTTCAACTTAGAAGCTTCTTCAGTGTTCTACTATGGTGCTTTTAGTGTCTCCGCATACCGCAGCACGCGACATAGCTTTGCAGACGATAAATGTAACCGTCTCAGAGAGAAATGCGGCGAATGTGACGATCTGGCTTTAAGACGATTCGATAACAAATGACGAAAACGGACGGATTTCTCAGGTTTTTACTACATATGAACACTTTTCACATTCTCCCATGCAACGTGGCTGCTAGTCTTCCTTTCATGCAAAATTTTATGGTTCCACCTCATGTCCAAGCCACCAAAGCCGGCTAAAAAGCGAATAATCGACAACTAAAACTTCAATTGTACTACTTCTTACTGGCTATTACTTCAACTTAGAAGCTTCTTCTGTGTTCTACTATGGTGCTTTTAGTGTTTCCGCATACTGCAGCACGCGACATAGCTTTGCAGACGATAAATGTAACCGTTTCAGAGAGTAGAGCGGCCAATGTGACTATGTGGCTTAAAGTCGATTCGATAACAAATGACGAAAACGGACGGATTTCTCAGGTTTTTACTACATATGAACACTTTTCACATTCTCCCATGCAACGCGGCTGCTAGGTCCCCTTTCATGCAAAATCTTAAGGTCCTAGGTCATATCCAAGATACCAAAGCCGGCTAAAAGGTGAATAATCGATAACCAAAACTTGAATTGTACTACATCTTACTGGCTATTGCTTCAACTTAGAAGCTTCTTCTGTGTTCTACTATGGTGCTTTTAGTGTTTCCGCATACCGCAGCATGCGACATAGCGTTGCAGACGATAAATGTAACCGTATCAGAGAGAAAAGCGGCCAATGTGACGATCTGCCTTTAAGTCGATTCGATAACAAATGACGAAAACGGACGGATTTCTCAGGTTTTTACTACATATGAACACTTTTCACATTCTCCGGTGCAACGTGGCTGCTAGTCTTCCTTTCATGCAAAATTTTATGGTTCCACCTCATGTCCAAGCCACCAAAGCCGGCTAATAAGTGAATAATCGACAATTAAAACTTGAATTGTACTACTTCTTACTGGCTATTGCTTCAACTTAGAAGCTTCTTCTGTGTTCTACTATGGTGCTTTTAGTGTCTCCGCATACCGCAGCACGCGACATAGCGTTAAAGACGATAAATGTAACCGTCTCAGAGAGAAAAGCGGCCAATGTGACGTTCTGCCTTTAAGTCGATTCGTTAACAAATGACGAAAACGGACGGATTTATCAGGTTTTTACCACATATGAACACTTTTCACATTCTCCCGTGCAACGCGGCTGCCAGTCCTCCTTTCATGTAAAATCTTAAGGTCCCTTGTCATGTCCAAGCCACCAAAGCCGGCTAAAAAGTGAATAATCGCCAACTAAAACTTCAATTGTACTACTTCTTACTGGCTATTACTTCAACTTAGAAGCATCTTCTGTGTTCTTCTATGGTGCTTTTAGTGTCTCCGCATACTGCAGCACGCGACATAGCTTTGCAGACAATAAGTGTAACCTTCTCAGAGAGAAAGGCGGCAAATGTGACGATCTGGATTTAAGTCGATTCGATAACAAATGACGAAAACGGACGGATTTCTCAGGTTTTTACTACATATGAACACTTTTCACATTCTCCCATGCAACGCGGCTGCTACTCCTCCTTTCTTGCAAAATCGTAAGGTCCCAGGTCATGTCCAAGCCACCAAAGCCGGCTAAAAAGTGAATAATCGACAACTAAAACTTCAATTGTACTACTTCTTACTGGCTATTACTTCAACTTAGAAGCTTCTTCTGTGTTCTACTATGGTGCTTTTAGTGTCTCCGCATCCCGCAGCACGCGACATAGATTTGCAGACGATAAATGTAACCGTCTCAGAAAGAAAGGCAGCCAATGTGACGATCTGGCTTTAAGACGATTCGATAACAAATGACGAAAACGGACGGATTTCTCAGGTTCGTACTACATATGAACACTTTTCGCATTCTCCGGTGCAACGTGGCTGCTAGTCTTCCTTTCATGCAAAATTTTATGGTTCCACCTCATTTCCAAGCAACCAAAGCCGTCTAAAAAGTGAATAATCGACAACTAAAACTTGAATTGTACTACTTTTTACTGGCTATTACTTCAACTTTGAAGTTTCTTCTGTGTTCTACTATGGTGTTTTTAGTGTCTCCGCATACCGCAGCACGCGACATAGCTTTGCAGACGATAAATGTAACCGTCTCAGAGAGAAAAGCGGCCAATGTGACGATCTGGCTTTAAGTCGATTCGATAACAAATGACGAAAACGGACGGATTTCTCAGGTTTTTACTACATATGAACACTTTTCACATTCTCCCGTGCAACGCGGCTGTTAGTCCTCCTTTCATGCAAAATCGTATGGTCCTAGGTCATGTCCAAGCCACCAAAGCCGGCTAAAAAGTGAATAATCGACAACTAAAACTTCAATTGTACTACTTCTTACTGGCTATTGCTTCAACTTAGAAGCTTCTTCAGTGTTCTACTATGGTGCTTTTAGTGTCTCCGCATACCGCAGCACGCGACATAGCTTTGCAGACGATAAATGTAACCGTCTCAGAGAGAAAAGCGGCCAATGTGACGATCTGGCTTTAAGTCGATTCGATAACAAATGACGAAAACGGACGGATTTCTCAGGTTTTTACTACATATGAACACTTTTCACATTCTCCCGTGCAACGCGGCTGTTAGTCCTCCTTTCATGCAAAATCTTATGGTCCTAGGTCATGTCCAAGCCAACAAAGCCGGCTAAAAAGTGAATAATCGACAACTAAAACTTCAATTGTACTACTTCTTACTGGCTATTGCTTCAACTTAGAAGCTTCTTCAGTGTTCTACTATGGTGCTTTTAGTGTCTCCGCATACCGCAGCACGCGACATAGATTTGCAGACGATAAATGTAACCGTCTCAGAAAGAAAAGCAGCCAATGTGACGATCTGGCTTTAAGACGATTCGATAACAAATGACGAAAACGGACGGATTTCTCAGGTTTTTACTACATATGAACACTTTTCGCATTCTCCGGTGCAACGTGGCTGCTAGTCTTCCTTTCATGCAAAATTTTATGGTTCCACCTCATGTCCAAGCAACCAAAGCCGGCTAAAAAGTGAATAATCGACAACTAAAACTTCATTTGTACTACTTCTTACTGGCTATTACTTCAACATAGAAGCTTCTTCAGTGTTCTACTATGGTGTTTTTAGTGTTTCCGCATAACGCAGCACGCGACATAGCTTTGTAGACGATAAATGTAACCGTTTCAGAGAGAAGAGCGGCCAATGTGACGATCTGGCTTTAAGTCGATTCGATAACAAATGACGAAAACGGACGGATTTCTCAGGTTTTTACTACATATGAACACTTTTCACATTCTCCCGTGCAACGATGCTGCTAGTCCTCCTTTCATGCAAAATCTTAAGGTCCTAGGTCATGTCCAAGCCACCAAAGCCGGCTAAAATGTGAATAATCGACAACTACAACTTGAATTGTATTACTTCTTACTGGCTATTACTTCAATTTAGAAGCTTCTTCTGTGTTCTACTATGGTGCTTTTAGTGTCTCCGCATACCGCAGCACGCGACATAGCGTTGCAGACGATAAATGTAACCGTATCAGAGAGAAAAGCGGCCAATGTGACGATCTGCCTTTAAGTCGATTCGATAACAAATGACGAAAACGGACGGATTTCTCAGGTTTTTACTACATATGAACACTTTTCACATTCTCCGGTGCAACGTGGCTGCTAGTCTTCCTTTCATGCAAAATTTTATGGTTCCACCTCATGTCCAAGCCACCAAAGCCGGCTAAAAAGTGAATAATCGACAACTAAAACTTGAATTGTACTACTTCTTACTGGCTATTGCTTCAACTTAGAAGCTTCTTCTGTGTTCTACTATGGTGCTTTTAGAGTCTCCGCATACCGCAGCACGCGACATAGCTTTGCAGACGATAAATGTAACCGTTTCAGAGAGAAGAGCGGCCAATGTGACGATCTGGCTTTAAGTCGATTCGATAACAAATGACGAAAACGGACGGATTTCTCAGGTTTTTACTACATATGAACACTTTTCACATTCTCCCGTGCAACGCGGCTGCTAGTCCTCCTTTCATGCAAAATCTTAAGGTCCTAGGTCATGTCCAAGCCACCAAAGCCGGCTAAAATGTGAATAATCGACAACTAAAACTTGAATTGTATTACTTCTTACTGGCTATTACTTCAACTTAGAAGCTTCTTCTGTGTTCTCCTATGGTGCTTTTAGTGTCTCCGCATACCGCAGCACGCGACATAGCGTTGCAGACGATAAATGTAACCGTCTCAGAGAGAAAAGCGGCCAATGTGACGTTCTGCCTTTAAGTCGATTCGTTAACAAATGACGAAAACGGACGGATTTCTCAGGTTTTTACTACATATGAACACTTTTCACATTCTCCCGTGCAACGCGGCTGCTAGTCCTCCTTTCATGCAAAATCTTAAGGTCCTAGGTCATGTCCAAGCCACCAAAGCCGGCTAAAATTTGAATAATCGACAACTACAACTTGAATTGTATTACTTCTTACTGGCTATTACTTCAATTTTGAAGCTTCTTCTGTGTTCTACTATGGTGCTTTTAGTGTCTCCGCATCCCGCAGCACGCGACATAGCTTTGCAGACGATAAATGTAACCGTCTCAGAGAGAAATGCGGCCAATGTGACGATCTGCCTTTAAGACGATTCGATAACAAATGACGAAAACGGACGGATTTCTCAGGTTTTTACTACATATGAACACTTTTCACATTCTCCCGTGCAACGCGGCTGTTAGTCCTCCTTTCATGCAAAATCGTATGGTCCTAGGTCATGTCCAAGCCACCAAAGCCGGCTAAAAAGAGAATAATCGACAACTAAAACTTCAATTGTACTACTTCTTACTGGCTATTGCTTCAACTTAGAAGCTTCTTCAGTGTTCTACTATGGTGCTTTTAGTGTCTCCGCATCCCGCAGCACGCGACATAGCTTTGCAGACGATAAATGTAACCGTCTCAGAGAGAAAAGCGGCGAATGTGACGATCTGGCTTTAAGACGATTCGATAACAAATGACGAAAACGGTCGGATTTCTCAGGTTTTTACTACATATGAACACTTTTCACATTCTCCCATGCAACGTGGCTGCTAGTCTTCCTTTCATGCAAAATTTTATGGTTCCACCTCATGTCCAAGCCACCAAAGCCGGCTAAAAAGCGAATAATCGACAACTAAAACTTCAATTGTACTACTTCTTACTGGCTATTACTTCAACTTAGAAGCTTCTTCTGTGTTCTACTATGGTGCTTTTAGTGTTTCCGCATACTGCAGCACGCGACATAGCTTTGCAGACGATAAATGTAACCGTTTCAGAGAGTAGAGCGGCCAATGTGACTATGTGGCTTAAAGTCGATTCGATAACAAATGACGAAAACGGACGGATTTCTCAGGTTTTTACTACATATGAACACTTTTCACATTCTCCCATGCAACGCGGCTGCTAGGTCCCCTTTCATGCAAAATCTTAAGGTCCTAGGTCATATCCAAGATACCAAAGCCGGCTAAAAGGTGAATAATCGATAACCAAAACTTGAATTGTACTACATCTTACTGGCTATTGCTTCAACTTAGAAGCTTCTTCTGTGTTCTACTATGGTGCTTTTAGTGTTTCCGCATACCGCAGCATGCGACATAGCGTTGCAGACGATAAATGTAACCGTATCAGAGAGAAAAGCGGCCAATGTGACGATCTGCCTTTAAGTCGATTCGATAACAAATGACGAAAACGGACGGATTTCTCAGGTTTTTACTACATATGAACACTTTTCACATTCTCCGGTGCAACGTGGCTGCTAGTCTTCCTTTCATGCAAAATTTTATGGTTCCACCTCATGTCCAAGCCACCAAAGCCGGCTAATAAGTGAATAATCGACAATTAAAACTTGAATTGTACTACTTCTTACTGGCTATTGCTTCAACTTAGAAGCTTCTTCTGTGTTCTACTATGGTGCTTTTAGTGTCTCCGCATACCGCAGCACGCGACATAGCGTTAAAGACGATAAATGTAACCGTCTCAGAGCGAAAAGCGGCCAATGTGACGTTCTGCCTTTAAGTCGATTCGTTAACAAATGACGAAAACGGACGGATTTATCAGGTTTTTACCACATATGAACACTTTTCACATTCTCCCGTGCAACGCGGCTGCCAGTCCTCCTTTCATGTAAAATCTTAAGGTCCCTTGTCATGTCCAAGCCACCAAAGCCGGCTAAAAAGTGAATAATCGCCAACTAAAACTTCAATTGTACTACTTCTTACTGGCTATTACTTCAACTTAGAAGCATCTTCTGTGCTCTTCTATGGTGCTTTTAGTGTCTCCGCATACTGCAGCACGCGACATAGCTTTGCAGACAATAAGTGTAACCTTCTCAGAGAGAAAGGCGGCAAATGTGACGATCTGGCTTTAAGTCGATTCGATAACAAATGACGAAAACGGACGGATTTCTCAGGTTTTTACTACATATGAACACTTTTCACATTCTCCCATGCAACGCGGCTGCTACTCCTCCTTTCTTGCAAAATCGTAAGGTCCCAGGTCATGTCCAAGCCACCAAAGCCGGCTAAAAAGTGAATAATCGACAACTAAAACTTCAATTGTACTACTTCTTACTGGCTATTACTTCAACATAGAAGCTTCTTCTGTGTTCTACTATGGTGCTTTTAGTGTCTCCGCATCCCGCAGCACGCGACATAGATTTGCAGACGATAAATGTAACCGTCTCAGAAAGAAAAGCAGCCAATGTGACGATCTGGCTTTAAGACGATTCGATAACAAATGACGAAAACGGACGGATTTCTCAGGTTCGTACTACATATGAACACTTTTCGCATTCTCCGGTGCAACGTGGCTGCTAGTCTTCCTTTCATGCAAAATTTTATGGTTCCACCTCATGTCCAATCAACCAAAGCCGTCTAAAAAGTGAATAATCGACAACTAAAACTTGAATTGTACTACTTTTTACTGGCTATTACTTCAACTTTGAATTTTCTTCTGTGTTCTACTATGGTGTTTTTAGTGTCTCCGCATACCGCAGCACGCGACATAGCTTTGCAGACGATAAATGTAACCGTCTCAGAGAGAAAAGCGGCCAATGTGACGATCTGGCTTTAAGTCGATTCGATAACAAATGACGAAAACGGACGGATTTCTCAGGTTTTTACTACATATGAACACTTTTCACATTCTCCCGTGCAACGCGGCTGCTAGTCCTCCTTTCATGCAAAATCTTAAGGTCCTAGGTCATGTCCAAGCCACCAAAGCCGGCTAAAATTTGAATAATCGACAACTACAACTTGAATTGTATTACTTCTTACTGGCTATTACTTCAATTTTGAAGCTTCTTCTGTGTTCTACTATGGTGCTTTTAGTGTCTCCGCATCCCGCAGCACGCGACATAGCTTTGCAGACGATAAATGTAACCGTCTCAGAGAGAAATGCGGCCAATGTGACGATCTGCCTTTAAGACGATTCGATAACAAATGACGAAAACGGACGGATTTCTCAGGTTTTTACTACATATGAACACTTTTCACATTCTCCCGTGCAACGCGGCTGTTAGTCCTCCTTTCATGCAAAATCGTATGGTCCTAGGTCATGTCCAAGCCACCAAAGCCGGCTAAAAAGAGAATAATCGACAACTAAAACTTCAATTGTACTACTTCTTACTGGCTATTGCTTCAACTTAGAAGCTTCTTCAGTGTTCTACTATGGTGCTTTTAGTGTCTCCGCATCCCGCAGCACGCGACATAGCTTTGCAGACGATAAATGTAACCGTCTCAGAGAGAAATGCGGCGAATGTGACGATCTGGCTTTAAGACGATTCGATAACAAATGACGAAAACGGTCGGATTTCTCAGGTTTTTACTACATATGAACACTTTTCACATTCTCCCATGCAACGTGGCTGCTAGTCTTCCTTTCATGCAAAATTTTATGGTTCCACCTCATGTCCAAGCCACCAAAGCCGGCTAAAAAGCGAATAATCGACAACTAAAACTTCAATTGTACTACTTCTTACTGGCTATTACTTCAACTTAGAAGCTTCTTCTGTGTTCTACTATGGTGCTTTTAGTGTTTCCGCATACTGCAGCACGCGACATAGCTTTGCAGACGATAAATGTAACCGTTTCAGAGAGTAGAGCGGCCAATGTGACTATGTGGCTTAAAGTCGATTCGATAACAAATGACGAAAACGGACGGATTTCTCAGGTTTTTACTACATATGAACACTTTTCACATTCTCCCATGCAACGCGGCTGCTAGGTCCCCTTTCATGCAAAATCTTAAGGTCCTAGGTCATATCCAAGATACCAAAGCCGGCTAAAAGGTGAATAATCGATAACCAAAACTTGAATTGTACTACATCTTACTGGCTATTGCTTCAACTTAGAAGCTTCTTCTGTGTTCTACTATGGTGCTTTTAGTGTTTCCGCATACCGCAGCATGCGACATAGCGTTGCAGACGATAAATGTAACCGTATCAGAGAGAAAAGCGGCCAATGTGACGATCTGCCTTTAAGTCGATTCGATAACAAATGACGAAAACGGACGGATTTCTCAGGTTTTTACTACATATGAACACTTTTCACATTCTCCGGTGCAACGTGGCTGCTAGTCTTCCTTTCATGCAAAATTTTATGGTTCCACCTCATGTCCAAGCCACCAAAGCCGGCTAATAAGTGAATAATCGACAATTAAAACTTGAATTGTACTACTTCTTACTGGCTATTGCTTCAACTTAGAAGCTTCTTCTGTGTTCTACTATGGTGCTTTTAGTGTCTCCGCATACCGCAGCACGCGACATAGCGTTAAAGACGATAAATGTAACCGTCTCAGAGAGAAAAGCGGCCAATGTGACGTTCTGCCTTTAAGTCGATTCGTTAACAAATGACGAAAACGGACGGATTTATCAGGTTTTTACCACATATGAACACTTTTCACATTCTCCCGTGCAACGCGGCTGCCAGTCCTCCTTTCATGTAAAATCTTAAGGTCCCTTGTCATGTCCAAGCCACCAAAGCCGGCTAAAAAGTGAATAATCGCCAACTAAAACTTCAATTGTACTACTTCTTACTGGCTATTACTTCAACTTAGAAGCATCTTCTGTGTTCTTCTATGGTGCTTTTAGTGTCTCCGCATACTGCAGCACGCGACATAGCTTTGCAGACAATAAGTGTAACCTTCTCAGAGAGAAAGGCGGCAAATGTGACGATCTGGCTTTAAGTCGATTCGATAACAAATGACGAAAACGGACGGATTTCTCAGGTTTTTACTACATATGAACACTTTTCACATTCTCCCATGCAACGCGGCTGCTACTCCTCCTTTCTTGCAAAATCGTAAGGTCCCAGGTCATGTCCAAGCCACCAAAGCCGGCTAAAAAGTGAATAATCGACAACTAAAACTTCAATTGTACTACTTCTTACTGGCTATTACTTCAACATAGAAGCTTCTTCTGTGTTCTACTATGGTGCTTTTAGTGTCTCCGCATCCCGCAGCACGCGACATAGATTTGCAGACGATAAATGTAACCGTCTCAGAAAGAAAAGCAGCCAATGTGACGATCTGGCTTTAAGACGATTCGATAACAAATGACGAAAACGGACGGATTTCTCAGGTTCGTACTACATATGAACACTTTTCGCATTCTCCGGTGCAACGTGGCTGCTAGTCTTCCTTTCATGCAAAATTTTATGGTTCCACCTCATGTCCAAGCAACCAAAGCCGTCTAAAAAGTGAATAATCGACAACTAAAACTTGAATTGTACTACTTTTTACTGGCTATTACTTCAACTTTGAATTTTCTTCTGTGTTCTACTATGGTGTTTTTAGTGTCTCCGCATACCGCAGCACGCGACATAGCTTTGCAGACGATAAATGTAACCGTCTCAGAGAGAAAAGCGGCCAATGTGACGATCTGGCTTTAAGTCGATTCGATAACAAATGACGAAAACGGACGGATTTCTCAGGTTTTTACTACATATGAACACTTTTCACATTCTCCCGTGCAACGCGGCTGTTAGTCCTCCTTTCATGCAAAATCGTATGGTCCTAGGTCATGTCCAAGCCACCAAAGCCGGCTAAAAAGTGAATAATCGACAACTAAAACTTCAATTGTACTACTTCTTACTGGCTATTGCTTCAACTTAGAAGCTTCTTCAGTGTTCTACTATGGTGCTTTTAGTGTCTCCGCATACCGCAGCACGCGACATAGCTTTGCAGACAATAAGTGTAACCTTCTCAGAGAGAAAGGCGGCAAATGTGACGATCTGGCTTTAAGACGATTCGATAACAAATGACGAAAACGGACGGATTTCTCAGGTTTTTACTACATATGAACACTTTTCACATTCTCCCGTGCAACGCGGCTGCTAGTCCTCCTTTCATGCAAAATCTTATGGTCCTAGGTCATGTCCAAGCCAACAAAGCCGGCTAAAAAGTGAATAATCGACAACTAAAACTTCAATTGTACTACTTCTTACTGGCTATTGCTTCAACTTAGAAGCTTCTTCAGTGTTCTACTATGGTGCTTTTAGTGTCTCCGCATACCGCAGCACGCGACATAGATTTGCAGACGATAAATGTAACCGTCTCAGAAAGAAAAGCAGCCAATGTGACGATCTGGCTTTAAGACGATTCGATAACAAATGACGAAAACGGACGGATTTCTCAGGTTTTTACTACATATGAACACTTTTCGCATTCTCCGGTGCAACGTGGCTGCTAGTCTTCCTTTCATGCAAAATTTTATGGTTCCACCTCATGTCCAAGCCACCAAAGCCGGCTAAAAAGTGAATAATCGACAACTAAAACTTGAATTGTACTACTTCTTACTGGCTATTGCTTCAACTTAGAAGCTTCTTCTGTGTTCTACTATGGTGCTTTTAGAGTCTCCGCATACCGCAGCACGCGACATAGCTTTGCAGACGATAAATGTAACCGTTTCAGAGAGAAGAGCGGCCAATGTGACGATCTGGCTTTAAGTCGATTCGATAACAAATGACGAAAACGGACGGATTTCTCAGGTTTTTACTACATATGAACACTTTTCACATTCTCCCGTGCAACGCGGCTGCTAGTCCTCCTTTCATGCAAAATCTTAAGGTCCTAGGTCATGTCCAAGCCACCAAAGCCGGCTAAAATGTGAATAATCGACAACTAAAACTTGAATTGTATTACTTCTTACTGGCTATTACTTCAACTTAGAAGCTTCTTCTGTGTTCTACTATGGTGCTTTTAGTGTCTCCGCATACCGCAGCACGCGACATAGCGTTGCAGACGATAAATGTAACCGTCTCAGAGAGAAAAGCGGCCAATGTGACGTTCTGCCTTTAAGTCGATTCGTTAACAAATGACGAAAACGGACGGATTTATCAGGTTTTTACCACATATGAACACTTTTCACATTCTCCCGTGCAACGCGGCTGCCAGTCCTCCTTTCATGTAAAATCTTAAGGTCCCTTGTCATGTCCAAGCCACCAAAGCCGTCTAAAAAGTGAATAATCGCCAACTAAAACTTCAATTGTACTACTTCTTACTGGCTATTACTTCAACTTAGAAGCTTCTTCTGTGTTCTCCTATGGTGCTTTTAGTGTTTCCGCAGATCGCAGCACGCGACATAGCTTTGCAGACGATAAATGTAACCGTTTCAGAGAGAAGAGCGGCAAATGTGACGATCTGGCTTTAAGTCGATTCGATAACAAATGACGAAAACGGACGGATTTCTCAGGTTTTTACTACATATGAACACTTTTCACATTCTCCCGTGCAACGCGGCTGTTAGTCCTCCTTTCATGCAAAATCTTATGGTCCTAGGTCATGTCAAAGCCACCAAAGCCGGCTAAAAAGTGAATAATCGACAACTAAAACTTCAATTGTACTACTTCTTACTGGCTATTACTTCAACTTAGAAGCTTCTTCTGTGTTCTACTATGGTGCTTTTAGTGTCTCCGCATCCCGCAGCACGCGACATAGCTTTGCAGACGATAAATGTAACCGTCTCAGAGAGAAATGCGGCCAATGTGACGATGTGGCTTTAAGACGATTCGATAACAAATGACGAAAACGGACGGATTTCTCAGGTTTTTACTACATATGAACACTTTTCACATTCTCCGGTGCAACGTGGCTGCTAGTCTTCCTTTCATGCAAAATTTTATGGTTCCACCTCATGTCCAAGCCACCAAAGCCGGCTAAAAAGTGAATAATCGACAACTAAAACTTCAATTGTACTACTTCTTACTGGCTATTACTTCAACTTAGAAGCTTCTTCTGTGTTCTACTATGGTGCTTTTAGTGTTTCCGCATACTGCAGCACGCGACATAGCTTTGCAGACGATAAATGTAACCGTTTCAGAGAGTAGAGCGGCCAATGTGACTATGTGGCTTAAAGTCGATTCGATAACAAATGACGAAAACGGACGGATTTCTCAGGTTTTTACTACATATGAACACTTTTCACATTCTCCCGTGCAACGCGGCTGCTAGTCCTCCTTTCATGCAAAATCTTATGGTCCTAGGTCATGTCCAAGCCACCAAAGCCGGCTAAAAAGTGAATAATCGACAACTAAAACTTGAATTGTACTACTTTTTACTGGCTATTACTTCAACTTTGAAGTTTCTTCTGTGTTCTACTATGGTGTTTTTAGTGTCTCCGCATACCGCAGCACGCGACATAGCTTTGCAGACGATAAATGTAACCGTCTCAGAGAGAAAAGCGGCCAATGTGACGATCTGGCTTTAAGTCGATTCGATAACAAATGACGAAAACGGACGGATTTCTCAGGTTTTTACTACATATGAACACTTAACACATTCTCCCGTGCAACGCGGCTGTTAGTCCTCCTTTCATGCAAAATCGTATGGTCCTAGGTCATGTCCAAGCCACCAAAGCCGGCTAAAAAGTGAATAATCGACAACTAAAACTTCAATTGTACTACTTCTTACTGGCTATTGCTTCAACTTAGAAGCTTCTTCAGTGTTCTACTATGGTGCTTTTAGTGTCTCCGCATACCGCAGCACGCGACATAGCTTTGCAGACGATAAATGTAACCGTCTCAGAGAGAAAAGCGGCCAATGTGATGATCTGGCTTTAAGACGATTCGATAACAAATGACGAAAACGGACGGATTTCTCAGGTTTTTACTACATATGAACACTTTTCACATTCTCGCGTGCAACGCGGCTGTTAGTCCTCCTTTCATGCATAATCTTATGGTCCTAGGTCATGTCCAAGCCACAAAAGCCCGCTAAAAAGTGAATAATCGACAACTAAAACTTCAATTGTACAACTTCTTACTGGCTATTGCTTCAACTTAGAAGCTTCTTCAGTGTTCTACTATGGTGCTTTTAGTGTCTCCGCATACCGCAGCACGCGACATAGATTTGCAGACGATAAATGTAACCGTTTCAGAGAGAAGAGCGGCAAATGTGACGATCTGGCTTTAAGTCGATTCGATAACAAATGACGAAAACGGACGGATTTCTCAGGTTTTTACTACATATGAACACTTTTCACATTCTCCCGTGCAACGCGGCTGTTAGTCCTCCTTTCATGCAAAATCTTATGGTCCTAGGTCATGTCCAAGCCACCAAAGCCGGCTAAAATGTGAATAATCGACAACTACAACTTGAATTGTATTACTTCTTACTGGCTATTACTTCAATTTAGAAGCTTCTTCTGTGTTCTACTATGGTGTTTTTAGTGTCTCCGCATACCGCAGCACGCGACATAGCTTTGCAGACGATAAATGTAACCGTCTCAGAGAGAAAAGCGGCCAATGTGACGATCTGGCTTTAAGTCGATTCGATAACAAATGACGAAAACGGACGGATTTCTCAGGTTTTTACTACATATGAACACTTTTCACATTCTCCCGTGCAACGCGGCTGTTAGTCCTCCTTTCATGCAAAATCGTATGGTCCTAGGTCATGTCCAAGCCACCAAAGCCGGCTAAAAAGTGAATAATCGACAACTAAAACTTCAATTGTACTACTTCTTACTGGCTATTGCTTCAACTTAGAAGCTTCTTCAGTGTTCTACTATGGTGCTTTTAGTGTCTCCGCATACCGCAGCACGCGACATAGCTTTGCAGACAATAAGTGTAACCTTCTCAGAGAGAAAGGCGGCAAATGTGACGATCTGGCTTTAAGTCGATTCGATAACAAATGACGAAAACGGACGGATTTCTCAGGTTTTTACTACACATGAACACTTTTCACATTCTCCCATGCAACGCGGCTGCTACTCCTCCTTTCATGCAAAATCGTAAGGGCCCAGGTCATGTCCAAGCCACCAAAGCCGGCTAAAAAGTGAATAATCGACAACTAAAACTTCAATTGTACTACTTCTTACTGGCTATTACTTCAACTTAGAAGCTTCTTCTGTGTTCTCCTATGGTGCTTTTAGTGTCTCCGCAGATCGCAGCACGCGACATAGCTTTGCAGACGATAAATGTAACCGTTTCAGAGAGAAGAGCGGCAAATGTGACGATCTGGCTTTAAGTCGATTCGATAACAAATGACGAAAACGGACGGATTTCTCAGGTTTTTACTACATATGAACACTTTTCACATTCTCCCGTGCAACGCGGCTGTTAGTCCTCCTTTCATGCAAAATCTTATGGTCCTAGGTCATGTCCAAGCCACCAAAGCCGGCTAAAAAGTGAATAATCGACAACTAAAACTTCAATTGTACTACTTCTTACTGGCTATTACTTCAACTTAGAAGCTTCTTCTGTGTTCTACTATGGTGCTTTTAGTGTCTCCGCATCCCGCAGCACGCGACATAGATTTGCAGACGATAAATGTAACCGTCTCAGAAAGAAAAGCAGCCAATGTGACGATCTGGCTTTAAGACGATTCGATAACAAATGACGAAAACGGACGGATTTCTCAGGTTCGTACTACATATGAACACTTTTCGCATTCTCCGGTGCAACGAGGCTGCTAGTCTTCCTTTCATGCAAAATTTTATGGTTCCACCTCATGTCCAAGCAACCAAAGCCGTCTAAAAAGTGAATAATCGACAACTAAAACTTGAATTGTACTACTTTTTACTGGCTATTACTTCAACTTTGAAGTTTCTTCTGTGTTCTACTATGGTGTTTTTAGTGTCTCCGCATACCGCAGCACGCGACATAGCTTTGCAGACGATAAATGTAACCGTCTCAGAGAGAAAAGCGGCCAATGTGACGATCTGGCTTTAAGTCGATTCGATAACAAATGACGAACACGGACGGATTTCTCAGGTTTTTACTACATATGAACACTTTTCACATTCTCCCGTGCAACGCGGCTGTTAGTCCTCCTTTCATGCAAAATCGTATGGTCCTAGGTCATGTCCAAGCCACCAAAGCCGGCTAAAAAGTGAATAATCGACAACTAAAACTTCAATTGTACTACTTCTTACTGGCTATTGCTTCAACTTAGAAGCTTCTTCAGTGTTCTACTATGGTGCTTTTAGTGTCTCCGCATACCGCAGCACGCGACATAGCGTTGCAGATGATAAATGTAACCGTCTCAGAGAGAAAAGCGGCCAATATGACGTTCTGCCTTTAAGTCGATTCGTTAACAAATGACGAAAACGGACGGATTTATCAGGTTTTTACCACATATGAACACTTTTCACATTCTCCCGTGCAACGCGGCTGCCAGTCCTCCTTTCATGTAAAATCTTAAGGTCCCTTGTCATGTCCAAGCCACCAAAGCCGGCTAAAAAGTGAATAATCGCCAACTAAAACTTCAATTGTACTACTTCTTACTGGCTATTACTTCAACTTAGAAGCTTCTTCTGTGTTCTCCTATGGTGCTTTTAGTGTTTCCGCAGATCGCAGCACGCGACATAGCTTTGCAGACGATAAATGTAACCGTTTCAGAGAGAAGAGCGGCAAATGTGACGATCTGGCTTTAAGTCGATTCGATAACAAATGACGAAAACGGACGGATTTCTCAGGTTTTTACTACATATGAACACTTTTCACATTCTCCCGTGCAACGCGGCTGTTAGTCCTCCTTTCATGCAAAATCTTATGGTCCTAGGTCATGTCCAAGCCACCAAAGCCGGCTAAAAAGTGAATAATCGACAACTAAAACTTCAATTGTACTACTTCTTACTGGCTATTACTTCAACTTAGAAGCTTCTTCTGTGTTCTACTATGGTGCTTTTAGTGTCTCCGCATCCCGCAGCATGCGACATAGCTTTGCAGACGATAAATGTAACCGTCTCAGAGAGAAATGCGGCCAATGTGACGATCTGGCTTTAAGACGATTCGATAACAAATGACGAAAACGGACGGATTTCTCAGGTTTTTACTACATATGAACACTTTTCACATTCTCCGGTGCAACGTGGCTGCTAGTCTTCCTTTCATGCAAAATTTTATGGTTCCACCTCATGTCCAAGCCACCAAAGCCGGCTAAAAAGTGAATAATCGACAACTAAAACTTCAATTGTACTACTTCTTACTGGCTATTACTTCAACTTAGAAGCTTCTTCTGTGTTCTACTATGGTGCTTTTAGTGTTTCCGCATACTGCAGCACGCGACATAGCTTTGCAGACGATAAATGTAACCGTTTCAGAGAGTAGAGCGGCCAATGTGACTATGTGGCTTAAAGTCGATTCGATAACAAATGACGAAAACGGACGGATTTCTCAGGTTTTTACTACATATGAACACTTTTCACATTCTCCCGTGCAACGCGGCTGCTAGTCCTCCTTTCATGCAAAATCTTATGGTCCTAGGTCATGTCCAAGCCACCAAAGCCGGCTAAAAAGTGAATAATCGACAACTAAAACTTGAATTGTACTACTTTTTACTGGCTATTACTTCAACTTTGAAGTTTCTTCTGTGTTCTACTATGGTGTTTTTAGTGTCTCCGCATACCGCAGCACGCGACATAGCTTTGCAGACGATAAATGTAACCGTCTCAGAGAGAAAAGCGGCCAATGTGACGATCTGGCTTTAAGTCGATTCGATAACAAATGACGAAAACGGACGGATTTCTCAGGTTTTTACTACATATGAACACTTAACACATTCTCCCGTGCAACGCGGCTGTTAGTCCTCCTTTCATGCAAAATCGTATGGTCCTAGGTCATGTCCAAGCCACCAAAGCCGGCTAAAAAGTGAATAATCGACAACTAAAACTTCAATTGTACTACTTCTTACTGGCTATTGCTTCAACTTAGAAGCTTCTTCAGTGTTCTACTATGGTGCTTTTAGTGTCTCCGCATACCGCAGCACGCGACATAGCTTTGCAGACGATAAATGTAACCGTCTCAGAGAGAAAAGCGGCCAATGTGATGATCTGGCTTTAAGACGATTCGATAACAAATGACGAAAACGGACGGATTTCTCAGGTTTTTACTACATATGAACACTTTTCACATTGTCCCGTGCAACGCGGCTGTTAGTCCTCCTTTCATGCATAATCTTATGGTCCTAGGTCATGTCCAAGCCACCAAAGCCCGCTAAAAAGTGAATAATCGACAACTAAAACTTCAATTGTACAACTTCTTACTGGCTATTGCTTCAACTTAGAAGCTTCTTCAGTGTTCTACTATGGTGCTTTTAGTGTCTCCGCATACCGCAGCACGCGACATAGATTTGCAGACGATAAATGTAACCGTTTCAGAGAGAAGAGCGGCAAATGTGACGATCTGGCTTTAAGTCGATTCGATAACAAATGACGAAAACGGACGGATTTCTCAGGTTTTTACTACATATGAACACTTTTCACATTCTCCCGTGCAACGCGGCTGTTAGTCCTCCTTTCATGCAAAATCTTATGGTCCTAGGTCATGTCCAAGCCACCAAAGCCGGCTAAAATGTGAATAATCGACAACTACAACTTGAATTGAATTACTTCTTACTGGCTATTACTTCAATTTAGAAGCTTCTTCTGTGTTCTACTATGGTGCTTTTAGTGTCTCCGCATACCGCAGCACGCGACATAGATTTGCAGACGATAAATGTAACCGTCTCAGAAAGAAAAGCAGCCAATGTGACGATCTGGCTTTAAGACGATTCGATAACAAATGACGAAAACGGACGGATTTCTCAGGTTTTTACTACATATGAACACTTTTCGCATTCTCCGGTGCAACGTGGCTGCTAGTCTTCCTTTCATGCAAAATTTTATGGTTCCACCTCATGTCCAAGCAACCAAAGCCGGCTAAAAAGTGAATAATCGACAACTGAAACTTCATTTGTACTACTTCTTACTGGCTATTAGTTCAACATAGAAGCTTCTTCAGTGTTCTACTATGGTGCTTTTAGTGTTTCCGCATAACGCAGCACGCGACATAGCGTTGCAGACGATAAATGTAACCGTATCAGAGAGAAAAGCGGCCAATGTGACGATCTGCCTTTAAGTCGATTCGATAACAAATGACGAAAACGGACGGATTTCTCAGGTTTTTACTACATATGAACACTTTTCACATTCTCCGGTGCAACGTGGCTGCTAGTCTTCCTTTCATGCAAAATTTTATGGTTCCACCTCATGTCCAAGCCACCAAAGCCGGCTAATAAGTGAATAATCGACAACTATAACTTGAATTGTACTACTTCTTACTGGCTATTGCTTCAACTTAGAAGCTTCTTCTGTGTTCTACTATGGTGCTTTTAGTGTCTCCGCATACCGCAGCACGCGACATAGCTTTGCAGACGATAAATGTAACCGTTTCAGAGAGAAGAGCGGCCAATGTGACGATCTGGCTTTAAGTCGATTCGACAACAAATGACGAAAACGGACGGATTTCTCAGGTTTTTACTACATATGAACACTTTTCACATTCTCCCGTGCAACACGGCTGTTAGTCCTCCTTTCATGCAAAATCTTATGGTCCTAGGTCATGTCCAAGCCAACAAAGCCGGCTAAAAAGTGAATAATCGACAACTAAAACTTCAATTGTACTACTTCTTACTGGCTAGTGCTTCAACTTAGAAGCTTCTTCAGTGTTCTACTATGGTGCTTTTAGTGTCTCCGCATACCGCAGCACGCGACATAGATTTGCAGACGATAAATGTAACCGTCTCAGAAAGAAAAGCAGCCAATGTGACGATCTGGCTTTAAGACGATTCGATAACAAATGACGAAAACGGACGGATTTCTCAGGTTTTTACTACATATGAACACTTTTCGCATTCTCCGGTGCAACGTGGCTGCTAGTCTTCCTTTCATGCAAAATTTTATGGTTCCACCTCATGTCCAAGCAACCAAAGCCGGCTAAAAAGTGAATAATCGACAACTGAAACTTCATTTGTACTACTTCTTACTGGCTATTAGTTCAACATAGAAGCTTCTTCAGTGTTCTACTATGGTGCTTTTAGTGTTTCCGCATAACGCAGCACGCGACATAGCTTTGTAGACGATAAATGTAACCGTTTCAGAGAGAAGAGCGGCCAATGTGACGATCTGGCTTTAAGTCGATTCGATAACAAATGACGAAAACGGACGGATTTCTCAGGTTTTTACTACATATGAACACTTTTCACATTCTCCCGTGCAACGCGGCTGCTAGTCCTCCTTTCATGCAAAATCTTAAGGTCCTAGGTCTTGTCCAAGCCACCAAAGCCGGCTAAAATGTGAATAATCGACAACTACAACTTGAATTGTATTACTTCTTACTGGCTATTACTTCAATTTAGAAGCTTCTTCTGTGTTCTACTATGGTGCTTTTAGTGTCTCCGCATATCGCAGCACGCGACATAGCGTTGCAGACGATAAATGTAACCGTATCAGAGAGAAAAGCGGCCAATGTGACGATCTGCCTTTAAGTCGATTCGATAACAAATGACGAAAACGGACGGATTTCTCAGGTTTTTACTACATATGAACACTTTTCACATTCTCCGGTGCAACGTGGCTGCTAGTCTTCCTTTCATGCAAAATTTTATGTTTCCACCTCATGTCCAAGCCACCAAAGCCGGCTAATAAGTGAATAATCGACAACTAAAACTTGAATTGTACTACTTCTTACTGGCTATTGCTTCAACTTAGAAGCTTCTTCTGTGTTCTACTATGGTGCTTTTAGAGTCTCCGCATACCGCAGCACGCGACATAGCTTTGCAGACGATAAATGTAACCGTTTCAGAGAGAAGAGCGGCCAATGTGACGATCTGGCTTTAAGTCGATTCGATAACAAATGACGAAAACGGACGGATTTCTCAGGTTTTTACTACATATGAACACTTTTCACATTCTCCCGTGCAACGCGGCTGCTAGTCCTCCTTTCATGCAAAATCTTAAGGTCCTAGGTCATGTCCAAGCCACCAAAGCCGGCTAAAATGTGAATAATCGACAACTAAAACTTCAATTGTATTACTTCTTACTGGCTATTACTTCAACTTAGAAGCTTCTTCTGTGTTCTACTATGGTGCTTTTAGTGTCTCCGCATACCGCAGCACGCGACATAGCGTTGCAGACGATAAATGTAACCGTCTCAGAGAGAAAAGCGGCCAATGTGACGTTCTGCCTTTAAGTCGATTCGTTAACAAATGACGAAAACGGACGGATTTATCAGGTTTTTACCACATATGAACACTTTTCACATTCTCCCGTGCAACGCGGCTGCCAGTCCTCCTTTCATGTAAAATCTTAAAGTCCCTTGTCATGTCCAAGCCACCAAAGCCGGCTAAAAGGTGAATAATCGCCAACTAAAACTTCAATTGTACTACTTCTTACTGGCTATTACTTCAACTTAGAAGCTTCTTCTGTGTTCTCCTATGGTGCTTTTAGTGTCTCCGCAGATCGCAGCACGCGACATAGCTTTGCAGACGATAAATGTAACCGTTTCAGAGAGAAGAGCGGCAAATGTGACGATCTGGCTTTAAGTCGATTCGATAACAAATGACGAAAACGGACGGATTTCTCAGGTTTTTACTACATATGAACACTTTTCACATTCTCCGGTGTAACGCGGCTGTTAGTCCTCCTTTCATGCAAAATCTTATGGTCCTAGGTCATGTCCAAGCCACCAAAGCCGGCTAAAAAGTGAATAATCGACAACTAAAACTTGAATTGTACTACTTCTTACTGGCTATTACTTCAACTTAGAAGCTTCTTCTGTGTTCTACTATGGTGCTTTTAGTGTCTCCGCATCCCGCAGCACGCGACATAGCTTTGCAGACGATAAATGTAACCGTCTCAGAGAGAAATGCGGCCAATGTGACGATCTGGCTTTAAGACGATTCGATAACAAATGACGAAAACGGACGGATTTCTCAGGTTTTTACTACATATGAACACTTTTCACATTCTCCGGTGCAACGTGGCTGCTAGTCTTCCTTTCATGCAAAATTTTATGGTTCCACCTCATGTCCAAGCCACCAAAGCCGGCTAAAAAGTGAATAATCGACAACTAAAACTTCAATTGTACTACTTCTTACTGGCTATTACTTCAACTTAGAAGCTTCTTCTGTGTTCTACTATGGTGCTTTTAGTGTTTCCGCATACTGCAGCACGCGACATAGCTTTGCAGACGATAAATGTAACCGTTTCCGGAGTAGAGCGGCCAATGTGACTATGTGGCTTAAAGTCGATTCGATAACAAATGACGAAAACGGACGGATTTCTCAGGTTTTTACTACATATGAACACTTTTCACATCCTCCCGTGCAACGCGTCTGCTAGTCCTCCTTTCATGCAAAACCTTATGGTCCTAGGTCATGTCCAAGCCACCAAAGCCGGCTAAAAAGTGAATAATCGACAACTAAAACTTGAATTGTACTACTTTTTACTGGCTATTACTTCAACTTTGAAGTTTCTTCTGTGTTCTACTATGGTGTTTTTAGTGTCTCCGCATACCGCAGCACGCGACATAGCTTTGCAGACGATAAATGTAACCGTCTCAGAGAGAAAAGCGGCCAATGTGACGATCTGGCTTTAAGTCGATTCGATAACAAATGACGAAAACGGACGGATTTCTCAGGTTTTTACTACATATGAACACTTTTCACATTCTCCCGTGCAACGCGGCTGTTAGTCCTCCTTTCATGCAAAATCGTATGGTCCTAGGTCATGTCCAAGCCACCAAAGCCGGCTAAAAAGTGAATAATCGACAACTAAAACTTCAATTGTACTACTTCTTACTGGCTATTACTTCAACATAGAAGCTTCTTCAGTGTTCTACTACGGTGCTTTTAGTGTTTCCGCATAACGCAGCACGCGACATAGCTTTGTAGACGATAAATGTAACCGTTTCAGAGAGAAGAGCGGCCAATGTGACGATCTGGCTTTAAGTCGATTCGATAACAAATGACGAAAGCGGACGGATTTCTCAGGTTTTTACTACATATGAACACTTTTCACATTCTCCCGTGCAACGCGGCTGCTAGTCCTCCTTTCATGCAAAATCTTAAGGTCCTAGGTCATGTCCAAGCCACCAAAGCCGGCTAAAATGTGAATAATCGACAACTATAACTTGAATTGTAGTACTTCTTACTGGCTATTGCTTCAACTTAGAAGCTTCTTCTGTGTTCTACTATGGTGCTTTTAGTGTCTCCGCATACCGCAGCACGCGACATAGCTTTGCAGACGATAAATGTAACCGTTTCAGAGAGAAGAGCGGCCAATGTGACGATCTGGCTTTAAGTCGATTCGATAACAAATGACGAAAACGGACGGATTTCTCAGGTTTTTACTACATATGAACACTTTTCACATTCTCCCGTGCAACGCGGCTGCTAGTCCTCCTTTCATGCAAAATCTTAAGGTCCTAGGTCATGTCCAAGCCACCAAAGCCGGCTAAAATGTGAATAATCGACAACTAAAACTTGAATTGTATTACTTCTTACTGGCTATTACTTCAACTTAGAAGCTTCTTCTGTGTTCTACTATGGTGCTTTTAGTGTCTCCGCATACCGCAGCACGCGACATAGCGTTGCAGACGATAAATGTAACCGTCTCAGAGAGAAAAGCAGCCAATGTGACGTTCTGCCTTTAAGTCGATTCGTTAACAAATGACGAAAACGGACGGATTTATCAGGTTTTTACCACATATGAACACTTTTCACATTCTCCCGTGCAACGCGGCTGCCAGTCCTCCTTTCATGTAAAGTCTTAAGGTCCCTTGTCATGTCCAAGCCACCAAAGCCGGCTAAAAAGTGAATAATCGCCAACTAAAACTTCAATTGTACTACTTCTTACTGGCTATTACTTCAACTTAGAAGCATCTTCTGTGTTCTTCTATGGTGCTTTTAGTGTCTCCGCATACTGCAGCACGCGACATAGCTTTGCAGACAATAAGTGTAACCTTCTCAGAGAGAAAGGCGGCAAATGTGACGATCTGGCTTTAAGTCGATTCGATAACAAATGACGAAAACGGACGGATTTCTCAGGTTTTTACTACACATGAACACTTTTCACATTCTCCCATGCAACGCGGCTGCTACTCCTCCTTTCATGCAAAATCGTAAGGTCCCAGGTCATGTCCAAGCCACCAAAGCCGGCTAAAAAGTGAATAATCGACAACTAAAACTTCAATTGTACTACTTCTTACTGGCTATTACTTCAACTTAGAAGCTTCTTCTGTGTTCTCCTATGGTGCTTTTAGTGTCTCCGCAGATCGCAGCACGCGACATAGCTTTGCAGACGATAAATGTAACCGTTTCAGAGAGAAGAGCGGCCAATGTGACGATCTGGCTTTAAGTCGATTCGATAACAAATGACGAAAACGGACGGATTTCTCAGGTTTTTACTACATATGAACACTTTTCACATTCTCCCGTGCAACGCGGCTGTTAGTCCTCCTTTCATGCAAAATCTTATGGTCCTAGGTCATGTCCAAGCCACCAAAGCCGGCTAAAAAGAGAATAATCGACAACTAAAACATGAATTGTACTACTGCTTACTGGCTATTACTTCAACTTAGAAGCTTCTTCTGTGTTCTACTATGGTGCTTTTAGTGTTTCCGCATACCGCAGCACGCGACATAGCTTTGAAGACGATAAATGTAGCCGTTTCAGAGAGAAGAGGGGCCAATGTGACGATCTGACTTTAAGTCGATTCGATAACAAATGACGAAAACGGACGGATTTCTCAGGTTTTTACTACATATGAACACTTTTCACATTCTCCCGTGCAACGCGGCTGCTAGTCCTCCTTTCATGCAAAATCTTAAGGTCCTAGGTCATGTCCAAGCCACCAAAGCCGGATAAATAGTGAATAATCGACAACTAAATTTGAATTGAAATACTTCTTACTGGCTATTACTTCAACTTAGAAGCTTCTTCTGTGTTCTACTATGGTGCTCTTAGTGTTTCCGCATACTGCAGCACGCGACATAGCTTTGCAGACGATAAATGTAACCGTTTCAGAGAGTAGAGCGGCCAATGTGACTATGTGGCTTTAAGTCGATTCGATAACAAATAACGAAAACGGACGGATTTCTCAGGTTTTTACTACATATGAACACTTTTCACATTCTCCCGTGCAACGCGTCTGCTAGTCCTCCTTTCATGCAAAATCTTATGGTCCCAGGTCATATCCAAGCCACCAAAGCCGGCTAAAAATTGAATAATCGACAACTAAAACTTGAATTGTACTACTTCTTACTGGCTATTGATTCAACTTTGAAGTTTCTTCTGTGTTCTACTATGGTGCTTTTAGTGTCTCCGCATACCGCAGCACGCGACATAGCTTTGCAGACGATAAATGTAACCGTCCCAGAGAGAAAAGCGGATAATGTGACGATCTGGCTTTAAGTCGATTCGATAACAAATGACGAAAACGGACGGATTTCTCAGGTTTTTACTACATATGAACACTTTTCACATTCTCCCGTGCAACGCGGCTGTTAGTCCTCCTTTCATGCTAAATCTTATGGTCCTAGGTCATGTCCAAGCCACCAAAGCCGGCTAAAAAGTGAATAATCGACAACTAAAACTTCAATTGTACTACTTCTTTCTGGCTATTGCTTCAACTTAGAAGCTTCTTCAGTGTTCTACTATGGTGCTTTTAGTGTCTCCGCATACCGCAGCAGGCGACATAGATTTGCAGACGATAAATGTAAACGTCTCAGAGAGAAAAGCAGCCAATGTGACGATCTGGCTTTAAGACGATTTGATAACAAATGACGAAAACGATGGATTTCTCAGATTTTTACTACATATGAACACTTTTCGCATTCTCCGGTGCAACGTGGCTGCTAGTCTTCCTTTCATGCAAAATTTTATGGTTCCACCTCATGTCCAAGCAACCAAAGCCGGCTAAAAAGTGAATAATCGACAACTAAAACTTCATTTGTACTACTTCTTACTGGCTATTGCTTCAACTTAGAAGCTTCTTCTGTGTTCTACTATGGTGCTTTTAGTGTCTCCGCATACCGCAGCACGCGACATAGCTTTGCAGACGATAAATGTAACCGTTTCAGAGAGAAGAGCGGCCAATGTGACGATCTGGCTTTAAGTCGATTCGATAACAAATGACGAAAACGGACGGATTTCTCAGGTTTTTACTACATATGAACACTTTTCACATTCTCCCGTGCAACGCGGCTGCTAGTCCTCCTTTCATGCAAAATCTTAAGGTCCTAGGTCATGTCCAAGCCACCAAAGCCGGCTAAAATGTGAATAATCGACAACTAAAACTTGAATTGTATTACTTCTTACTGGCTATTACTTCAACATAGAAGCTTCTTCTGTGTTCTACTATGGTGCTTTTAGTGTCTCCGCATACCGCAGCACGCGACATAGCGTTGCAGACGATAAATGTAACCGTCTCAGAGAGAAAAGCGGCCAATGTGACGTTCTGCCTTTAAGTCGATTCGTTAACAAATGACGAAAACGGACGGATTTCTCAGGTTTTTACTACATATGAACACTTTTCACATTCTCCCGTGCAACGCGGCTGCCAGTCCTCCTTTCATGTAAAATCTTAAGGTCCCTTGTCATGTCCAAGCCACCAAAGCCGGCTAAAAAGTGAATAATCGCCAACTAAAACTTCAATTGTACTACTTCTTACTGGCTTTTACTTCAACTTAGAAGCATCTTCTGTGTTCTTCTATGGTGATTTTAGTGTCTCCGCATACTGCAGCACGCGACATAGCTTTGCAGACAAAAAGTGTAACCTTCTCAGAGAGAAAGGCGGCAAATGTGACGATCTGGCTTTAAGTCGATTCGATAACAAATGACGAAAACGGACGGATTTCTCAGGTTTTTACTACACATGAACACTTTTCACATTCTCCCATGCAACGCAGCTGCTACTCCTCCTTTCATGCAAAATCGTAAGGTCCCAGGTCATGTCCAAGCCACCAAAGCCGGCTAAAAAGTGAATAATCGACAACTAAAACTTCAATTGTACTACTACTTACTGGCTATTACTTCAACTTAGAAGCTTCTTCTGTGTTCTCCTATGGTGCTTTTAGTGTCTCCGCAGATCGCAGCACGCGACATAGCTTTGCAGACGATAAATGTAACCGTTTCAGAGAGAAGAGCGGCAAATGTGACGATCTGGCTTTAAGTCGATTCGATAACAAATGACGAAAACGGACGGATTTCTCAGGTTTTTACTACATCTGAACACTTTTCACATTCTCCGGTGCAACGTGGCTGCTAGTCTTCCTTTCATGCAAAATTTTATGGTTCCACCTCATATCCAAGCCACCAAAGCCGGCTAAAAAGTGAATAATCGACAACTAAAGCTTCAATTGTACTACTTCTTACTGGCTATTACTTCAACTTAGAAGCTTCTTCTGTGTTCTACTATGGTGCTTTTAGTGTTTCCGCATACTGCAGCACGCGACATAGCTTTGCAGACGATAAATGTAACCGTTTCAGAGAGTAGAGCGGCCAATGTGACTATGTGGCTTAAAGTCGATTCGATAACAAATGACGAAAACGGACGGATTTCTCAGGTTTTTACTACATATGAACACTTTTCACATTCTCCCGTGCAACGCGTCTGCTAGTCCTCCTTTCATGCAAAATCTTATGGTCCTAGGTCATGTCCAAGCCACCAAAGCCGGCTAAAAAGTGAATAATCGACAACTAAAACTTGAATTGTACTACTTTTTACTGGCTATTACTTCAACTTTGAAGTTTCTTCTGTGTTCTACTATGGTGTTTTTAGTGTCTCCGCATACCGCAGCACGCGACATAGCTTTGCAGACGATAAATGTAACCGTCTCAGAGAGAAAAGCGGCCAATGTGACGATCTGGCTTTAAGTCGATTCGATAACAAATGACGAAAAGGGACGGATTTCTCAGGTTTTTACTACATATGAACACTTTTCACATTCTCCCGTGCAACGCGGCTGTTAGTCCTCCTTTCATGCAAAATCGTATGGTCCTAGGTCATGTCCAAGCCACCAAAGCCGGCTAAAAAGTGAATAATCGACAACTAAAACTTCAATTGTACTACTTCTTACTGGCTATTGCTTCAACTTAGAAGCTTCTTCAGTGTTCTACTATGGTGCTTTTAGTGTCTCCGCATACCGCAGCACGCGACATAGCTTTGCAGACGATAAATGTAACCGTCTCAGAGAGAAAAGCGGCCAATGTGATGATCTGGCTTTAAGACGATTCGATAACAAATGACGAAAACGGACGGATTTCTCTGGTTTTTACTACATATGAACACTTTTCACATTCTCCCGTGCAACGCGGCTGCTAGTCCTCCTTTCATGCAAAATCTTAAGGTCCTAGGTCATGTCCAAGCCACCAAAGCCGGCTAAAATGTGAATAATCGACAACTACAACTTGAATTGTATTACTTCTTACTGGCTATTACTTCAATTTAGAAGCTTCTTCTGTGTTCTACTATGGTGCTTTTAGTGTCTCCGCATACCGCAGCACGCGACATAGCGTTGCAGACGATAAATGTAACGGTATCAGAGAGAAAAGCGGCCAATGTGACGATCTGCCTTTAAGTCGATTCGATAAAAATGACGAAAACGGACGGATTTCTCAGGTTTTTACTACATATGAACACTTTTCACATTCTCCGGTGCAACGTGGCTGCTAGTCTTCCTTTCATGCAAAATTTTATGGTTCCATCTCATGTCCAAGCCACCAAAGCCGGCTAATAAGTGAATAATCGACAACTAAAACTTGAATTGTACTACTTCTTACTGGCTATTGCTTCAACTTAGAAGCTTCTTCATTGTTCTACTATGGTGCTTTTAGTGTTTCCGCATACCGCAGCACGCGACATAGCTTTGTAGACGATAAATGTAGCCGTTTCAGAGAGAAGAGGGCCCAATGTGACGATCTGACTTTAAGTCGATTATATAACAAATGACGAAAACGGACGGATTTCTCAGGTTTTTACTACATATGAACACTTTTCACATTCTCCCGTGCAACGCGGCTGCTAGTCCTCCTTTCATGCAAAATCTTAAGGTCCTAGGTCATGTCCAAGCCACCAAAGCCGGCTAAATAGTGAATAATCGACAACTAAATTTGAATTGAAATACCTCTTACTGGCTATTACTTCAACTTAGAAGCTTCTTCTGTGTTCTACTATGGTGCTCTTAGTGTTTCCGCATACTGCAGCACGCGACATAGCTTTGCAGACGATAAATGTAACCGTTTCAGAGAGTAGAGCGGCCAATGTGACTATGTGGCTTTAAGTCGATTCGATAACAAATAACGAAAACGGACGGATTTCTCAGGTTTTTACTACATATGAACACTTTTCACATTCTCCCGTGCAACGCGTCTGCTAGTCCTCCTTTCATGCAAAATCTTATGGTCCCAGGTCATATCCAAGCCACCAAAGCCGGCTAAAAAGTGAATAATCGACAACTAAAACTTGAATTGTACTACTTCTTACTGGCTATTGATTCAACTTTGAAGTTTCTTCTGTGTTCTACTATGGTGCTTTTAGTGTCTCCGCATACCGCAGCACGCGACATAGCTTTGCAGACGATAAATGTAACCGTCCCAGAGAGAAAAGCGGCCAATGTGACGATCTGGCTTTAAGTCGATTCGATAACAAATGACGAAAACGGACGGATTTCTCAGGTTTTTACTACATATGAACACTTTTCACATTCTCCCGTGCAACGCGGCTGTTAGTCCTCCTTTCATGCAAAATCTTATGGTCCTAGGTCATGTCCAAGCCACCAAAGCCGGCTAAAAAGTGAATAATCGACAACTAAAACTTCAATTGTACTACTTCTTTCTGGCTATTGCTTCAACTTAGAAGCTTCTTCAGTGTTCTACTATGGTGCTTTTAGTGTCTCCGCATACCGCAGCACGCGACATAGCTTTGCAGACGATAAATGTAACCGTCTCAGAGAGAAAAGCAGCCAATGTGACGATCTGGCTTTAAGACGATTCGTTAACAAATGACGAAAACGGACGGATTTCTCAGGTTTTTACTACATATGAACACTTTTCACATTCTCCCGTGCAACGCGGCTGTTAGTCCTCCTTTCATGCAAAATCTTATGCTCCTAGGTCATGTCCAAGCCACCAAAGCCGGCTAAAAAGTGAATAATCGACAACTAAAACTTCAATTGTACTACTTCTTACTAGCTATTGCTTCAACTTAGAAGCTTCTTCAGTGTTCTACTATGGTGCTTTTAGTGTCTCCGCATACCGCAGCAGGCGACATAGATTTGCAGACGATAAATGTAACCGTCTCAGAGAGAAAAGCAGCCAATGTGACGATCTGGCTTTAAGACGATTTGATAACAAATGACGAAAACGATTTATTTCTCAGGTTTTTACTACATATGAACACTTTTCACATTCTCCGGTGCCACGTGGCTGCTAGTGTTCCTTTCATGCAAAATTTTATGGTTCCACCTCATGTCCAGGCCACCAAAGCCGGCTAAAATATGAATAACCGACAACTAAAACTTCAATTGCACTACTTCTTACTGGCTATTACTTCAACATAGAAGCTTCTTCAGTGTTCTACTATGGTGCTTTTAGTGTTGCCGCATACCGCAGCAGGCGACATAGATTTGCAGACGATAAATGTAACCGTCTCAGAGAGAAAAGCAGCCAATGTGACGATCTGGCTTTAAGACGATTTGATAACAAATGACGAAAACGATGGATTTCTCAGATTTTTACTACATATGAACACTTTTCACATTCTCCCGTGCAACGCGGCTGCTAGTCCTCCTTTCATGCAAAATCTTAAGGTCCTAGGTCATGTCCAAGCCACCAAAGCCGGCTAAAAAGTGAATAATCGACAACTAAAACTTCAATTGTACTACTTCTTTCTGGCTATTGCTTCAACTTAGAAGCTTCTTCAGTGTTCTACTATGGTGCTTTTAGTGTGTCCGCATACCGCAGCACGCGACATAGCTTTGCAGACGATAAATGTAACCGTCTCAGTGAGAAAAGCGGCCAATGTGACGATCTGGCTTTAAGACGATTCGATAACAAATGACGAAAACGGACGGATTTCTCAGGTTTTTACTACATATGAACACTTTTCACATTCTCCCGTGCAACGCGGCTGTTAGTCCTCCTTTCATGCAAAATCTTATGGTCCTAGGTCATGTCCAAGCCACCAAAGCCGGCTAAAAAGTGAATAATCGACAACTAAAACTTCAATTGTACTACTTCTTACTGGCTATTGCTTCAACTTAGAAGCTTCTTCAGTGTTCTACTATGGTGCTTTTAGTGTCTCCGCATACCGCAGCAGGCGACATAGATTTGCAGACGATAAATGTAACCGTCTCAGAGAGAAAAGCAGCCAATGTGACGATCTGGCTTTAAGACGATTTGATAACAAATGACGAAAACGATTTATTTCTCAGGTTTTTACTACATATGAACACTTTTCACATTCTCCGGTGCCACGTGGCTGCTAGTGTTCCTTTCATGCAAAATTTTATGCTTCCACCTCATGTCCAGGCCACCAAAGCCGGCTAAAATATGAATAACCGACAACTAAAACTTCAATTGCACTACTTCTTACTGGCTATTACTTCAACATAGAAGCTTCTTCAGTGTTCTACTATGGTGCTTTTAGTGTTTCCGCATACCGCAGCAGGCGACATAGATTTGCAGACGATAAATGTAACCGTCTCAGAGAGAAAAGCAGCCAATGTGACGATCTGGCTTTAAGACGATTTGATAACAAATGACGAAAACGATGGATTTCTCAGATTTTTACTACATATGAACACTTTTCACATTCTCCCGTGCAACGCGTCTGCTAGTCCTCCTTTCATGCAAAATCTTATGGTCCCAGGTCATATCCAAGCCACCAAAGCCGGCTAAAAATTGAATAATCGACAACTAAAACTTCAATTGTACTACTTCTTACTGGCTTTTACTTCAACTTAGAAGCATCTTCTGTGTTCTTCTATGGTGATTTTAGTGTCTCCGCATACTGCAGCACGCGACATAGCTTTGCAGACAAAAAGTGTAACCTTCTCAGAGAGAAAGGCGGCAAATGTGACGATCTGGCTTTAAGTCGATTCGATAACAAATGACGAAAACGGACGGATTTCTCAGGTTTTTACTACACATGAACACTTTTCACATTCTCCCATGCAACGCAGCTGCTACTCCTCCTTTCATGCAAAATCGTAAGGTCCCAGGTCATGTCCAAGCCACCAAAGCCGGCTAAAAAGTGAATAATCGACAACTAAAACTTCAATTGTACTACTACTTACTGGCTATTACTTCAACTTAGAAGCTTCTTCTGTGTTCTCCTATGGTGCTTTTAGTGTCTCCGCAGATCGCAGCACGCGACATAGCTTTGCAGACGATAAATGTAACCGTTTCAGAGAGAAGAGCGGCAAATGTGACGATCTGGCTTTAAGTCGATTCGATAACAAATGACGAAAACGGACGGATTTCTCAGGTTTTTACTACATCTGAACACTTTTCACATTCTCCGGTGCAACGTGGCTGCTAGTCTTCCTTTCATGCAAAATTTTATGGTTCCACCTCATATCCAAGCCACCAAAGCCGGCTTAAAAGTGAATAATCGACAACTAAAGCTTCAATTGTACTACTTCTTACTGGCTATTACTTCAACTTAGAAGCTTCTTCTGTGTTCTACTATGGTGCTTTTAGTGTTTCCGCATACTGCAGCACGCGACATAGCTTTGCAGACGATAAATGTAACCGTTTCAGAGAGTAGAGCGGCCAATGTGACTATGTGGCTTAAAGTCGATTCGATAACAAATGACGAAAACGGACGGATTTCTCAGGTTTTTACTACATATGAACACTTTTCACATTCTCCCGTGCAACGCGTCTGCTAGTCCTCCTTTCATGCAAAATCTTATGGTCCTAGGTCATGTCCAAGCCACCAAAGCCGGCTAAAAAGTGAATAATCGACAACTAAAACTTGAATTGTACTACTTTTTACTGGCTATTACTTCAACTTTGAAGTTTCTTCTGTGTTCTACTATGGTGTTTTTAGTGTCTCCGCATACCGCAGCACGCGACATAGCTTTGCAGACGATAAATGTAACCGTCTCAGAGAGAAAAGCGGCCAATGTGACGATCTGGCTTTAAGTCGATTCGATAACAAATGACGAAAACGGACGGATTTCTCAGGTTTTTACTACATATGAACACTTTTCACATTCTCCCGTGCAACGCGGCTGTTAGTCCTCCTTTCATGCAAAATCGTATGGTCCTAGGTTATGTCCAAGCCACCAAAGCCGGCTAAAAAGTGAATAATCGACAACTAAAACTTCAATTGTACTACTTCTTACTGGCTATTGCTTCAACTTAGAAGCTTCTTCAGTGTTCTACTATGGTGCTTTTAGTGTCTCCGCATACCGCAGCACGCGACATAGCTTTGCAGACGATAAATGTAACCGTCTCAGAGAGAAAAGCGGCCAATGTGATGATCTGGTTTTAAGACGAGTCGATAACAAATGACGAAAACGGACGGATTTCTCAGGTTTTTACTACATATGAACACTTTTCACATTCTCCCGTGCAACGCGGCTGTTAGTCCTCCTTTCATGCATAATCTTATGGTCCTAGGTCATGTCCAAGCCACCAAAGCCCGCTAAAAAGTGAATAATCGACAACTAAAACTTCAATTGTACTACTTCTTACTGGCTATTGCTTCAACTTAGAAGCTTCTTCAGTGTTCTACTATGGTGCTTTTAGTGTCTCCGCATACCGCAGCACGCGACATAGATTTGCAGACGATAAATGTAACCGTCTCAGAGAGAAAAGCAGCCAATGTGACGATCTGGCTTTAAGACGATTCGATAACAAATGACAAAAACGGACGGATTTCTCAGGTTTTTACTACGTATGAACACTTTTCGCATTCTCCGGTGCAACGTGGCTGCTAGTGTTCCTTTCATGCAAAATTTTATGGTTCCACCTCATGTCCAAGCAACCAAAGCCGGCTAAAAAGTGAATAATCGACAACTAAAACTTCATTTGTACTACTACTTACTGGCTATTACTTCAACATAGAAGCTTCTTCAGTGTTCTACTACGGTGCTTTTAGTGTTTCCGCATAACGCAGCACGCGACATAGCTTTGTAGACGATAAATGTAACCGTTTCAGAGAGAAGAGCGGCCAATGTGACGATCTGGCTTTAAGTCGATTCGATAACAAATGACGAAAACGGACGGATTTCTCTGGTTTTTACTACATATGAACACTTTTCACATTCTCCCGTGCAACGCGGCTGCTAGTCCTCCTTTCATGCAAAATCTTAAGGTCCTAGGTCATGTCCAAGCCACCAAAGCCGGCTAAAATGTGAATAATCGACAACTACAACTTGAATTGTATTACTTCTTACTGGCTATTACTTCAATTTAGAAGCTTCTTCTGTGTTCTACTATGGTGCTTTTAGTGTCTCCGCATACCGCAGCACGCGACATAGCGTTGCAGACGATAAATGTAACGGTATCAGAGAGAAAAGCGGCCAATGTGACGATCTGCCTTTAAGTCGATTCGATAAAAATGACGAAAACGGACGGATTTCTCAGGTTTTTACTACATATGAACACTTTTCACATTCTCCGGTGCAACGTGGCTGCTAGTCTTCCTTTCATGCAAAATTTTATGGTTCCACCTCATGTCCAAGCCACCAAAGCCGGCTAATAAGTGAATAATCGACAACTAAAACTTGAATTGTACTACTTCTTACTGGCTATTGCTTCAACTTAGAAGCTTCTTCAGTGTTCTACTATGGTGCTTTTAGTGTTTCCGCATACCGCAGCACGCGACATAGCTTTGTAGACGATAAATGTAGCCGTTTCAGAGAGAAGAGTGCCCAATGTGACGATCTGACTTTAAGTCGATTATATAACAAATGACGAAAACGGACGGATTTCTCAGGTTTTTACTACATATGAACACTTTTCACATTCTCCCGTGCAACGCGGCTGCTAGTCCTCCTTTCATGCAAAATCTTAAGGTCCTAGGTCATGTCCAAGCCACCAAAGCCGGCTAAATAGTGAATAATCGACAACTAAATTTGAATTGTACTACTTCTTACTGGCTATTGATTCAACTTTGAAGTTTCTTCTGTGTTCTACTATGGTGCTTTTAGTGTCTCCGCATACCGCAGCACGCGACATAGCTTTGCAGACGATAAATGTAACCGTCCCAGAGAGAAAAGCGGCCAATGTGACGATCTGGCTTTAAGTCGATTCGATAACAAATGACGAAAACGGACGGATTTCTCAGGTTTTTACTACATATGAACACTTTTCACATTCTCCCGTGCAACGCGGCTGTTAGTCCTCCTTTCATGCAAAATCTTATGGTCCTAGGTCATGTCCAAGCCACCAAAGCCGGCTAAAAAGTGAATAATCGACAACTAAAACTTCAATTGTACTACTTCTTTCTGGCTATTGCTTCAACTTAGAAGCTTCTTCAGTGTTCTACTATGGTGCTTTTAGTGTCTCCGCATACCGCAGCACGCGACATAGCTTTGCAGACGATAAATGTAACCGTCTCAGAGAGAAAAGCAGCCAATGTGACGATCTGGCTTTAAGACGATTCGATAACAAATGACGAAAACGGACGGATTTCTCAGGTTTTTACTACATATGAACACTTTTCACATTCTCCCGTGCAACGCGGCTGTTAGTCCTCCTTTCATGCAAAATCTTATGGTCCTAGGTCATGTCCAAGCCACCAAAGCCGGCTAAAAAGTGAATAATCGACAACTAAAGCTTCAATTGTACTACTTCTTACTAGCTATTGCTTCAACTTAGAAGCTTCTTCAGTGTTCTACTATGGTGCTTTTAGTGTCTCCGCATACCGCAGCAGGCGACATAGATTTGCAGACGATAAATGTAACCGTCTCAGAGAGAAAAGCAGCCAATGTGACGATCTGGCTTTAAGACGATTTGATAACAAATGACGAAAACGATTTATTTCTCAGGTTTTTACTACATATGAACACTTTTCACATTCTCCGGTGCCACGTGGCTGCTAGTGTTCCTTTCATGCAAAATTTTATGGTTCCACCTCATGTCCAGGCCACCAAAGCCGGCTAAAATATGAATAACCGACAACTAAAACTTCAATTGCACTACTTCTTACTGGCTATTACTTCAACATAGAAGCTTCTTCAGTGTTCTACTATGGTGCTTTTAGTGTTGCCGCATACCGCAGCAGGCGACATAGATTTGCAGACGATAAATGTAACCGTCTCAGAGAGAAAAGCAGCCAATGTGACGATCTGGCTTTAAGACGATTTGATAACAAATGACGAAAACGATGGATTTCTCAGATTTTTACTACATATGAACACTTTTCACATTCTCCCGTGCAACGCGGCTGCTAGTCCTCCTTTCATGCAAAATCTTAAGGTCCTAGGTCATGTCCAAGCCACCAAAGCCGGCTAAAAAGTGAATAATCGACAACTAAAACTTCAATTGTACTACTTCGTTCTGGCTATTGCTTCAACTTAGAAGCTTCTTCAGTGTTCTACTATGGTGCTTTTAGTGTGTCCGCATACCGCAGCACGCGACATAGCTTTGCAGACGATAAATGTAACCGTCTCAGAGAGAAAAGCGGCCAATGTGACGATCTGGCTTTAAGACGATTCGATAACAAATGACGAAAACGGACGGATTTCTCAGGTTTTTACTACATATGAACACTTTTCACATTCTCCCGTGCAACGCGGCTGTTAGTCCTCCTTTCATGCAAAATCTTATGGTCCTAGGTCATGTCCAAGCCACCAAAGCCGGCTAAAAAGTGAATAATCGACAACTAAAACTTCAATTGTACTACTTCTTACTGGCTATTGCTTCAACTTAGAAGCTTCTTCAGTGTTCTACTATGGTGCTTTTAGTGTCTCCGCATACCGCAGCAGGCGACATAGATTTGCAGACGATAAATGTAACCGTCTCAGAGAGAAAAGCAGCCAATGTGACGATCTGGCTTTAAGACGATTTGATAACAAATGACGAAAACGATTTATTTCTCAGGTTTTTACTACATATGAACACTTTTCACATTCTCCGGTGCCACGTGGCTGCTAGTGTTCCTTTCATGCAAAATTTTATGCTTCCACCTCATGTCCAGGCCACCAAAGCCGGCTAAAATATGAATAACCGACAACTAAAACTTCAATTGCACTACTTCTTACTGGCTATTACTTCAACATAGAAGCTTCTTCAGTGTTCTACTATGGTGCTTTTAGTGTTTCCGCATACCGCAGCAGGCGACATAGATTTGCAGACGATAAATGTAACCGTCTCAGAGAGAAAAGCAGCCAATGTGACGATCTGGCTTTAAGACGATTTGATAACAAATGACGAAAACGATGGATTTCTCAGATTTTTACTACATATGAACACTTTTCACATTCTCCCGTGCAACGCGGCTGCTAGTCCTCCTTTCATGCAAAATCTTAAGGTCCTAGGTCATGTCCAAGCCACCAAAGCCGGCTAAAAAGTGAATAATCGGCAACTAAAACTTGAATTGTATTACTTCTTACTGGCTATTTCTTCAACTTAGAAGCATCTTCTGTGTTCTCCTATGGTGCATTAGTGTCTCCGCAGATCGCAGCACGCGACATAGCTTTGCAGACGATAAATGTAACCGTTTCAGAGAGAAGAGCGGCAAATGTGACGATCTGGCTTTAAGTCGATTCGATAACAAATGACGACAACGGACGGATTTCTCAGGTTTTTACTACATATGAACACTTTTCACATTCTCCCGTGCAACGCGGCTGTTAGTCCTCCTTTCATGCAAAATCTTATGGTCCTAGGTCATGTCCAAGCCACCAAAGCCGGCTAAAAAGTGAATAATCGACAACTAAAACTTCAATTGTACTACTTCTTTCTGGCTATTGCTTCAACTTAGAAGCTTCTTCAGTGTTCTACTATGGTGCTATTAGTGTCTCCGCATACCGCAGCACGCGACATAGCTTTGCAGACGATAAATGTAACCGTCTCAGAGAGAAAAGCGGCCAATGTGACGATCTGGCTTTAAGTCGATTCGATAACAAATGACGAAAACGGACGGATTTCTCAGGTTTTTACTACATATGAACACTTTTCACATTCTCCCGTGCAACGCGGCTGTTAGTCCTCCTTTCATGCAAAATCTTATGGTCCTAGGTCATGTACAAGCCACCAATGCCGGCTAAAAAGTGAATAATCGACAACTAAAACTTCAATTGTACTACTTCTTACTGGCTGTTGCTTCAACTTAGAAGCTTCTTCAGTGTTCTACTATGGTGCTTTTAGTGTCTCCGCATACCGCAGCAGGCGACATAGATTTGCAGACGATAAATGTAACCGTCTCAGAGAGAAAAGCAGCCAATGTGACGATCTGGCTTTAAGACGATTTGATAACAAATGACGAAAACGATGGATTTCTCAGGTTTTTACTACATATGAACACTTTTCACATTCTCCGGTGCAACGTGGCTGCTAGTCTTCCTTTCATGCAAAATTTTATAGTTCCACCTCATGTCCAAGCCACCAAAGCCGGCTAAAAAGAGAATAATCGACAACTAAAAGTTCAATTGCACTACTTCTTACTGGCTATTACTTCAACATAGAAGCTTCTTCAGTGTTCTACTATGGTGTTTTTAGTGTTTCCGCATACTGCAGCACGCGACATAGCTTTGCAGACGATAAATGTAACCGTTTCAGAGAGTAGAGCGGCCAATGTGACTATGTGGCTTTAAGTCGATTCGATAACAAATGACGAAAACGGACGGATTTCTCAGGTTTTTACTACATATGAACACTTTTCACATTCTCCCGTGCAACGCGTCTGCTAGTCCTCCTTTCATGCAAAATCTTAAGGTCCTAGGTCATGTCCAAGCCACCAAAGCCGGCTAAATAGCGAATAATCGACAACTAAATTTGAATTGAAATACTTCTTACTGGCTATTACTTCAACTTAGAAGCTTTTTCAGTGTTCTACTATGGTTCTTTTAGTGTTTCCGCATACTGCAGCACGCGACATAGCTTTGCAGACGATAAATGTAACCGTTTCAGAGAGTAGAGCGGCCAATGTGACTATGTGGCTTTAAGTCGATTCGATAACAAATGACGAAAACGGACGGATTTCTCAGGTTTTTACTACATATGAACACTTTTCACATTCTCCCGTGCAACGCGTCTGCTAGTCCTCCTTTCATGCAAAATCTTATGGTCCTAGGTCATATCCAAGCCACCAAAGCCGGCTAAAAAGTGAATAATCGACAACTAAAACTTGAATTGTACTACTTCTTACTGGCAATTACTTCAACTTTGAAGTTTCTTCTGTGTTATACTATGGTGCTTTTAGTGTCTCCGCATACCGCAGCACGCGACATAGCTTTGCAGACGATAAATGTAACCGTCCCAGAGAGAAAAGCGGCCAATGTGACGATCTGGCTTTAAGTCGATTCGATAACAAATGACGATAACGGACGGATTTATCAGGTTTTTACCACATATGAACACTTTTCACATTCTCCCGTGCAACGCAGCTGCCAGTCCTCCTTTCATGTAAAATCTTAAGGTCCCTTGTCATGTCCAAGCCACCAAAGCCGGCTAAAAAGTCAATAATCGACAACTAAAACTTCAATTGTACTACTTCTTACTGGCTATTACTTCAACTTAGAAGCATGTTCTGTGTTCTTCTATGGTGCTTTTAGTGTCTCCGCATACTGCAGCACGCGACATAGCTTTGCAGACATTAAGTGTAACCTTCTCAGAGAGAAAGGCAGCAAATGTGACGATCTGGCTTTAAGTCGATTCGATAACAAATGACGAAAACGGACGAATTTCTCAGGTTTTTACTACATATGAACACATTTCACATTCTCCCGTGAAACGCGGCTGTTAGTCCTCCTTTCATGCAAAATCTTATGGTCCTAGGTCATGTCCAAGCCACCAAAGCCGGCTAAAAAGTGAATAATCGACAACTAAAACATGAATTGTACTACTTCTTACTGGCTATTACTTCAACTTAGAAGCTTCTTCTGTGTTCTACTATGGTGCTTTTAGTGTTTCCGCATACCGCAGCACGCGACATAGCTTTGTAGACGATAAATGTAACCGTTTCAGAGAGAAGAGGGGCCAATGTGACGATCTGACTTTAAGTCGATTCGATAACAAATGACGAAAACGGACGGATTTCTCAGGTTTTTACTACATATGAACACTTTTCACATTCTCCCGTGCAACGCGGCTGTTAGTCCTCCTTTCATGCAAAATCTTATGGTCCTAGGTCATGTACAAGCCACCAATGCCGGCTAAAAAGTGAATAATCGACAACTAAAACTTCAATTGTACTACTTCTTACTGGCTGTTGCTTCAACTTAGAAGCTTCTTCAGTGTTCTACTATGGTGCTTTTAGTGTCTCCGCATACCGCAGCACGCGACATAGCTTTGCAGACGATAAATGTAACCGTCTCAGAGAGAAAAGCGGCCAATGTGACGATCTGGCTTTAAGTCGATTCGATAACAAATGACGAAAACGGACGGATTTCTCAGGTTTTTACTACATATGAACACTTTTCACATTCTCCCGTGCAACGCGGCTGTTAGTCCTCCTTTCATGCAAAATCTTATGGTCCTAGGTCATGTACAAGCCACCAATGCCGGCTAAAAAGTGAATAATCGACAACTAAAACTTCAATTGTACTACTTCTTACTGGCTGTTGCTTCAACTTAGAAGCTTCTTCAGTGTTCTACTATGGTGCTTTTAGTGTCTCCGCATACCGCAGCAGGCGACATAGATTTGCAGACGATAAATGTAACCGTCTCAGAGAGAAAAGCAGCCAATGTGACGATCTGGCTTTAAGACGATTTGATAACAAATGACGAAAACGATGGATTTCTCAGGTTTTTACTACATATGAACACTTTTCACATTCTCCGGTGCAACGTGGCTGCTAGTCTTCCTTTCATGCAAAATTTTATAGTTCCACCTCATGTCCAAGCCACCAAAGCCGGCTAAAAAGAGAATAATCGACAACTAAAAGTTCAATTGCACTACTTCTTACTGGCTATTACTTCAACATAGAAGCTTCTTCAGTGTTCTACTATGGTGTTTTTAGTGTTTCCGCATACTGCAGCACGCGACATAGCTTTGCAGACGATAAATGTAACCGTTTCAGAGAGTAGAGCGGCCAATGTGACTATGTGGCTTTAAGTCGATTCGATAACAAATGACGAAAACGGACGGATTTCTCAGGTTTTTACTACATATGAACACTTTTCACATTCTCCCGTGCAACGCGTCTGCTAGTCCTCCTTTCATGCAAAATCTTAAGGTCCTAGGTCATGTCCAAGCCACCAAAGCCGGCTACATAGCGAATAATCGACAACTAAATTTGAATTGAAATACTTCTTACTGGCTATTACTTCAACTTAGAAGCTTTTTCAGTGTTCTACTATGGTTCTTTTAGTGTTTCCGCATACTGCAGCACGCGACATAGCTTTGCAGACGATAAATGTAACCGTTTCAGAGAGTAGAGCGGCCAATGTGACTATGTGGCTTTAAGTCGATTCGATAACAAATGACGAAAACGGACGGATTTCTCAGGTTTTTACTACATATGAACACTTTTCACATTCTCCCGTGCAACGCGTCTGCTAGTCCTCCTTTCATGCAAAATCTTATGGTCCTAGGTCATATCCAAGCCACCAAAGCCGGCTAAAAAGTGAATAATCGACAACTAAAACTTGAATTGTACTACTTCTTACTGGCAATTACTTCAACTTTGAAGTTTCTTCTGTGTTATACTATGGTGCTTTTAGTGTCTCCGCATACCGCAGCACGCGACATAGCTTTGCAGACGATAAATGTAACCGTCCCAGAGAGAAAAGCGGCCAATGTGACGATCTGGCTTTAAGTCGATTCGATAACAAATGACGATAACGGACGGATTTATCAGGTTTTTACCACATATGAACACTTTTCACATTCTCCCGTGCAACGCAGCTGCCAGTCCTCCTTTCATGTAAAATCTTAAGGTCCCTTGTCATGTCCAAGCCACCAAAGCCGGCTAAAAAGTCAATAATCGACAACTAAAACTTCAATTGTACTACTTCTTACTGGCTATTACTTCAACTTAGAAGCATCTTCTGTGTTCTTCTATGGTGCTTTTAGTGTCTCCGCATACTGCAGCACGCGACATAGCTTTGCAGACATTAAGTGTAACCTTCTCAGAGAGAAAGGCAGCAAATGTGACGATCTGGCTTTAAGTCGATTCGATAACAAATGACGAAAACGGACGAATTTCTCAGGTTTTTACTACATATGAACACATTTCACATTCTCCCGTGAAACGCGGATGTTAGTCCTCCTTTCATGCAAAATCTTATGGTCCTAGGTCATGTCCAAGCCACCAAAGCCGGCTAAAAAGTGAATAATCGACAACTAAAACATGAATTGTACTACTTCTTACTGGCTATTACTTCAACTTAGAAGCTTCTTCTGTGTTCTACTATGGTGCTTTTAGTGTTTCCGCATACCGCAGCACGCGACATAGCTTTGTAGACGATAAATGTAACCGTTTCAGAGAGAAGAGGGGCCAATGTGACGATCTGACTTTAAGTCGATTCGATAACAAATGACGAAAACGGACGGATTTCTCAGGTTTTTACTACATATGAACACTTTTCACATTCTCCCGTGCAACGCGGCTGTTAGTCCTCCTTTCATGCAAAATCTTATGGTCCTAGGTCATGTACAAGCCACCAATGCCGGCTAAAAAGTGAATAATCGACAACTAAAACTTCAATTGTACTACTTCTTACTGGCTGTTGCTTCAACTTAGAAGCTTCTTCAGTGTTCTACTATGGTGCTTTTAGTGTCTCCGCATACCGCAGCAGGCGACATAGATTTGCAGACGATAAATGTAACCGTCTCAGAGAGAAAAGCAGCCAATGTGACGATCTGGCTTTAAGACGATTTGATAACAAATGACGAAAACGATGGATTTCTCAGGTTTTTACTACATATGAACACTTTTCACATTCTCCGGTGCAACGTGGCTTCTAGTCTTCCTTTCATGCAAAATTTTATAGTTCCACCTCATGTCCAAGCCACCAAAGCCGGCTAAAAAGTGAATAATCGACAACTAAAAGTTCAATTGCACTACTTCTTACTGGCTATTACTTCAACATAGAAGCTTCTTCAGTGTTCTACTATGGTGCTTTTAGTGTTTCCGCCAACTGCAGCACGCGACATAGCTTTGCAGACGAAAAATGTAACCGTTTCAGAGAGTAGAGCGGCCAATGTGACTATGTGGCTTTAAGTCGATTCGATAACAAATGACGAAAACGGACGGATTTCTCAGGTTTTTACTACATATGAACACTTTTCACATTCTCCCGTGCAACGCGTCTGCTAGTCCTCCTTTCATGCAAAATCTTAAGGTCCTAGGTCATGTCCAAGCCACCAAAGCCGGCTAAATAGTGAATAATCGACAACTAAATTTGAATTGAAATACTTCTTACTGGCTATTACTTCAACTTAGAAGCTTTTTCAGTGTTCTACTATGGTGCTTTTAGTGTTTCCGCATACTGCAGCACGCGACATAGCTTTGCAGACGATAAATGTAACCGTTTCAGAGAGTAGAGCGACCAATGTGACTATGTGGCTTTAAGTCGATTCGATAACAAATGACGAAAACGGACGGATTTCTCAGGTTTTTACTACATATGAACACTTTTCACATTCTCCCGTGCAACGCGTCTGCTAGTCCTCCTTTCATGCAAAATCTTATGGTCCTAGGTCATATCCAAGCCACCAAAGCCGGCTAAAAAGTGAATAATCGACAACTAAAACTTGAATTGTACTACTTCTTACTGGCAATTACTTCAACTTTGAAGTTTCTTCTGTGTTATACTATGGTGCTTTTAGTGTCTCCGCATACCGCAGCACGCGACATAGCTTTGCAGACGATAAATGTAACCGTCCCAGAGAGAAAAGCGGCCAATGTGACGATCTGGCTTTAAGTCGATTCGATAACAAATGACGATAACGGACGGATTTATCAGGTTTTTACCACATATGAACACTTTTCACATTCTCCCGTGCAACGCGGCTGCCAGTCCTCCTTTCATGTAAAATCTTAAGGTCCCTTGTCATGTCCAAGCCACCAAAGCCGGCTAAAAAGTCAATAATCGACAACTAAAACTTCAATTGTACTACTTCTTACTGGCTATTACTTCAACTTAGAAGCTTCTTCTGTGTTCTCCTATGGTGCTTTTAGTGTCTCCGCAGATCGCAGCACGCGACATAGCTTTGCAGACGATAAATGTAACCGTTTCAGAGAGAAGAGCGGCAAATGTGACGATCTGGCTTTAAGTCGATTCGATAACAAATGACGAAAACGGACGAAGTTCTCAGGTTTTTACTACATATGAACACATTTTACATTCTCCCCTGAAACGCGGCTGTTAGTCCTCCTTTCATGCAAAATCTTATGGTCCTAGGTCATGTCCAAGCCACCAAAGCCGGCTAAAAAGTGAATAATCGACAACTAAAACATGAATTGTACTACTTCTTACTGGCTATTACTTCAACTTAGAAGCTTCTTCTGTGTTCTACTATGGTGATTTTAGTGTCTCCGCATACCGCAGCACGCGACATAGCGTTGCAGACGATAAATGTAACCGTCTCAGAGAGAAAAGCGGCCAATGTGACGATCTGCCTTTAAGTCGATTCGATAACAAATGACGAAAACGGACGGATATATCAGGTTTTTACCACATATGAACACTTTTCACATTCTCCCGTGCATCGCGGCTGCCAGTCCTCTTTTCATGTAAAATCGTATGGTCCCAGGTCATGTCCAAGCCACCAAAGCCGGCTAAAAAGTAATTATTCGACAACTAAAACCTCAATTTTACTACTTCTTACTGGCTATTACTTCAACTTAGAAGCTTCTTCTGTGTTCTACTATGGTGCTTTTAGTGTCTCCGCATACCGCAGCACGCGACATAGCTTTGCAGACGATAAATGTAACCGTCTCAGAGAGAAAAGCGGCCAATGTGACGATCTGGCTTCAAGTCAATTCGATAACAAATGACGAAAACGGACGGATTTCTCAGGTTTTTACTACATATGAACACTTTTCACATTCTCCCGTGCAACGCGGCTGCTAGTCCTCCTTTCATGCAAAATCTTAAGATCCTAGGTCATGTCCAAGCCACCAAAGCCGGCTAAATAGTGAATAATCGACAACTAAATTTGAATTGAAAAACTTCTTACTGGCTATTACTTCAACTTAGAAGCTTCTTCTGTGTTCTACTATGGTGCTTTTAGTGTTTCCGCATACTGCAGCACGCGACATAGCTTTGCAGACGATAAATGTAACCGTTTCAGAGAGTAGAGCGGCCAATGTGACTATGTGGCTTTAAGTCGATTCGATAACAAATGACGATAACGGACGGATTTCTAAGGTTTTTACTACATATGAACACTTTTCACATTCTCCCGTGCAACGCGTCTGCTAGTCCTCCTTTCATGCAAAATCTTATGGTCCTAGGTCATATCCAAGCTACCAAAGCCGGCTAAAAAGTGAATAATCGACAACTAAAACTTCAATTGTACTACTTCTTACTGGCTATTGATTCAACTTTAAAGTTTCTTCTGTGTTCTACTATGGTGCTTTTAGTGTCTCCGCATACCGCAGCACGCGACATAGCTTTGCAGACGATAAATGTAAACGTCCCAGAGGGAAAAGCGGCCAATGTGACGATCAGGCTTTAAGTCGATTCGATAACAAAGGACGAAAACGGACGGATTTCTCAGGTTTTTACTACATATGAATACTTTTCACATTCTCCCATGCAACGCGGCTGTTAGTCCTCCTTTCATGCAAAATCTTATGGTCCTAGGTCATGTCCAAGCCACCAAAGCCGGCTAAAAAGTGAATAATCGACAACTAAAACTTCAATTGTACTACTTCTTTCTGGCTATTGCTTCAACTTAGAAGCTTCTTCAGTGTTCTACTATGGTGCTTTTAGTGTCTCCGCATACCGCAGCACGCGACATAGCTTTGCAGACGATAAATGTAACCGTCTCAGAGAGAAAAGCGGCCAATGTGACGATCTGGCTTTAAGTCGATTCGATAACAAATGACGAAAACGGACGGATTTCTCAGGTTTTGACTACATATGAACACTTTTCACATTCTCCCGTGCAACGCGGCTGTTAGTCCTCCTTTCATGCAAAATCTTATGGTCCTAGGTCATGTCCAAGCCACCAAAGCCGGCTAAAAAGTGAATAATCGACAACTAAAACTTCAATTGTACTACTTCTTACTGGCTATTGCTTCAACTTAGAAGCTTCTTCAGTGTTCTACTATGGTGCTTTTAGTGTCTCCGCATACCGCAGCAGGCGACATAGATTTGCAGACGATAAATGTAACCGTCTCAGAGAGAAAAGAAGCCAATGTGACGATCTGGCTTTAAGACGATTTGATAACAAATGACGAAAACGATGGATTTCTCAGGTTTTTACTACATATGAACACTTTTCACATTCTCCCGTGCAACGCGTCTGCTAGTCCTCCTTTCATGCAAAATCTTAAGGTCCTAGGTCATGTCCAAGCCACCAAAGCCGGCTAAATAGTGAATAATCGACAACTAAATTTGAATTGAAATACTTCTTACTGGCTATTACTTCAACTTAGAAGCTTCTTCAGTGTTCTACTATGGTGCTTTTAGTGTTTCCGCATACTGCAGCACGCGACATAGCTTTGCAGACGAAAAATGTAACCGTTTCAGAGAGTAGAGCGGCCAATGTGACTATGTGGCTTTAAGTCGATTCGATAACAAATGACGAAAACGGACGGATTTCTCAGGTTTTTACTACATATGAACACTTTTCACATTCTCCCGTGCAACGCGTCTGCTAGTCCTCCTTTCATGCAAAATCTTAAGGTCCTAGGTCATATCCAAGCCACCAAAGCCGGCTAAAAAGTGAATAATCGACAACTAAAACTTGAATTGTACTACTTCTTACTGGCTATTACTTCAACTTTGAAGTTTCTTCTGTGTTATACTATGGTGCTTTTAGTGTCTCCGCATACCGCAGCACGCGACATAGCGTTGCAGACGATAAATGTAACCGTCTCAGAGAGAAAAGCGGCCAATGTGACGATCTGCCTTTAAGTCGATTCGATAGCAAATGACGAAAACGGACGGATTTCTCAGGTTTTTTCTACATATGAACACTTTTCACATTCTCCCGTGCAACGCGGCTGCTAGTATTCCTTTCATGCAAAATCTTAAGGTTCCACCGCATGTCCAAGCCACCAAAGCCGGCTAAAAAGCGAATAATCGACAACTAAAACTTGAATTGTACTACTTCTTACTGGCTATTACTTCAACTTAGAAGATTCTTCTGTGTTCTACTGTGGTGCTTTTAGTGTCTCCGCATACCGCAGCACGCGACATAGCTTTGCAGACAATAAATGTAACCGTCTCAGAGAGAAAAGCGACCAATGTGACGATCTAGCTTTAAGTCCATTCGATAACAAATGACGAAAATGGACGGATTTCTCAGGTTTTTACTACATATGAACACTTTTCACATTCTCCCGTGCAACGCGGCTGCTAGTCCTCCTTTCATGCAAAATCTTAAGATCCTAGGTCATGTCCAAGCCACCAAAGCCGGCTAAATAGTGAATAATCGACAACTAAATTTGAATTGAAAAACTTCTTACTGGCTATTACTTCAACTTAGAAGCTTCTTCTGTGTTCTACTATGGTGCTTTTAGTGTTTCCGCATACTGCAGCACGCGACATAGCTTTGCAGACGATAAATGTAACCGTTTCAGAGAGTAGAGCGGCCAATGTGACTATGTGGCTTTAAGTCGATTCGATAACAAATGACGATAACGGACGGATTTCTAAGGTTTTTACTACATATGAACACTTTTCACATTCTCCCGTGCAACGCGTCTGCTAGTCCTCCTTTCATGCAAAATCTTATGGTCCTAGGTCATATCCAAGCTACCAAAGCCGGCTAAAAAGTGAATAATCGACAACTAAAACTTCAATTGTACTACTTCTTACTGGCTATTGATTCAACTTTAAAGTTTCTTCTGTGTTCTACTATGGTGCTTTTAGTGTCTCCGCATACCGCAGCACGCGACATAGCTTTGCAGACGATAAATGTAAACGTCCCAGAGGGAAAAGCGGCCAATGTGACGATCTGGCTTTAAGTCGATTCGATAACAAAGGACGAAAACGGACGGATTTCTCAGGTTTTTACTACATATGAATACTTTTCACATTCTCCCATGCAACGCGGCTGTTAGTCCTCCTTTCATGCAAAATCTTATGGTCCTAGGTCATGTCCAAGCCACCAAAGCCGGCTAAAAAGTGAATAATCGACAACTAAAACTTCAATTGTACTACTTCTTTCTGGCTATTGCTTCAACTTAGAAGCTTCTTCAGTGTTCTACTATGGTGCTTTTAGTGTCTCCGCATACCGCAGCACGCGACATAGCTTTGCAGACGATAAATGTAACCGTCTCAGAGAGAAAAGCGGCCAATGTGACGATCTGGCTTTAAGTCGATTCGATAACAAATGACGAAAACGGACGGATTTCTCAGGTTTTGACTACATATGAACACTTTTCACATTCTCCCGTGCAACGCGGCTGTTAGTCCTCCTTTCATGCAAAATCTTATGGTCCTAGGTCATGTCCAAGCCACCAAAGCCGGCTAAAAAGTGAATAATCGACAACTAAAACTTCAATTGTACTACTTCTTACTGGCTATTGCTTCAACTTAGAAGCTTCTTCAGTGTTCTACTATGGTGCTTTTAGTGTCTCCGCATACCGCAGCAGGCGACATAGATTTGCAGACGATAAATGTAACCGTCTCAGAGAGAAAAGAAGCCAATGTGACGATCTGGCTTTAAGACGATTTGATAACAAATGACGAAAACGATGGATTTCTCAGGTTTTTACTACATATGAACACTTTTCACATTCTCCCGTGCAACGCGTCTGCTAGTCCTCCTTTCATGCAAAATCTTAAGGTCCTAGGTCATGTCCAAGCCACCAAAGCCGGCTAAATAGTGAATAATCGACAACTAAAACTTGAATTGTACTACTTCTTACTGGCTATTACTTCAACTTTGAAGTTTCTTCTGTGTTATACTATGGTGCTTTTAGTGACTCCGCATACCGCAGCACGCGACATAGCGTTGCAGACGATAAATGTAACCGTCTCAGAGAGAAAAGCGGCCAATGTGACGATCTGGCTTCAAGTCAATTCGATAACAAATGACGAAAACGGACGCATTTCTCTGATTTTTACCACATATGAACACTTTTCACATTCTGCCATGCAACGCGGCTGCTAGTCCTCCTTTCATGCAAAATCTTAAGGTCCTAGGTCATGTCCAAGCCACCAAAGCCGGCTAAAAAGTGAATAATCGACAACTAAAACTTCAATTGTACTACTTCTTACTTTCTATTACTTCAACTTAGAAGCTTCTTCTGTGTTCTCCTATGGTGCTTTTAGTGTCTCCGCAGACCGCAGCACGTGACATAGCTTTGCAGAAGATAAATGTAACAGTCTCAGAGAGAAAAGCGGCCAATGTGACGATCTGGCTTTAAGTCGATTCGATAACAAATGACGAAAACGGACGGATTTCTCAGGTTTTTACTACATATGAACACTTTTCACATTCGCCCGTGCAACGCGGCTGCTAGACCTCCTTTCATGCAAAATCTTAAGGTCCTAGGTCATGTAAAAGCCACCAAAGCCGGCTAAAAAGTGAATAATCGACAACTAAAACTTTAATTGTACTACTTCTTACTGGCTATCACATCAACATAGAAGCTTCTTCTGTGTTCTACTATGGTGCTTTTAGTGTTTCCGCATACCGCAGCACGCGACATAGCTTTGCAGACGATAAATGTAACCGTTCCAGAGAGAAGAGGGGCCAATGTGACGATCTGGCTTTAAGTCGATTCGATAACAAATGACGAAAACGGACGGATTTCTCAGGTTTTTACTACATATGAACACTTTTCACATTCTCCCGTGCAACGCGGCTGCTAGTCCTCCTTTCATGCAAAATCTTAAGGTCCTAGGTCATGTCCAAGCCACCAAAGCCGGCTAAAAAGTGAATAATCGACAACTAAATTTGAATTGAAATACTTCTTACTGGCTATTACTTCAACTTAGAAGCTTCTTCTGTGTTCTACTATGGTGCTTTTAGGGTTTCCGCATACTGCAGCACGCGACATAGCTTTGCAGCCGATAAATGTAACCGTTTCAGAGAGAAGAGGGGCCAATGTGACGATCTGGCTTTAAGTCGATTCGATAACAAATGACGAAAACGGACGGATTTCTCAGGATTTTACTACATATGAACACTTCTCACATTCTCCCGTGCAACGCGGCTGCTAGTCCTCCTTTCATGCAAAATCTTATGGTCCTAGGTCATGTCCAAGCCACCAAAGCCGGCTAAAAAGTGAATAATCGACAACTAAAACTTGAATTGTACTACTTCTTACTGGCTATTACTTCAACTTAGAAGCTTCTTGTGTGTTCTACTATGGTGCTTTTAGTGTCTCCGCATACCGCAGCACGCGACATAGCTTTGCAGACGATAAATGTAACCGTCTCAGAATGAAAAGCGGCCAATGTGACGAACTGGCTTTAAGTCGATTCGATAACAAATGACGAAAACGGACGGATTTCTCAGGTTTTTACTACATATGAACTCTTTTCACTTTCTCCCATGCAACGCGGCAACTAGTCCTCCTTTCATGCAAAATCTTATGGTCCTAGGTCATGTCCAAGCCACCAAAGCCGGCTAAAATGTGAATAATCGACAACTAAAACTTAAATTGTACTACTTCTTACTGGCTATTACTTCAACTTAGAAGCTTCTTCTGTGTTCTCCTATGGTGCTTTTAGTGTCTCCGCAGACCGCAGCACGCGACATAGCTTTGCAGACGATAAATGTAACAGTCTCAGAGAGAAAAGCAGCCAATGTGACTATGTGGCTTTAATTCGATTCGATAACAAATGACGAAAACGGACGCATTTTTCAGGTTTTTACTACATATGAACACTTTTCACATTCTCCCGTGCAACGCGGCTGTTAGTCCTCCTTTCATGCAAAATCTTATGGTCCTAAGTCATGTCCAAGCCACCAAAGCCGGCTAAAAAGTGAATAATCGACAACTAAAACTTCAATTGTACTACTTCTTTCTGGCTATTGCTTCAACTTAGAAGCTTCTTCAGTGTTCTACTATGGTGCTTTTAGTGTGTCCGCATACCGCAGCACGCGACATAGCTTTGCAGACGATAAATGTAACCGTCTCAGAGAGAAAAGCGGCCAATGTGACGATCTGGCTTTAAGACGATTCGATAACAAATGACGAAAACGGACGGATTTCTCAGGTTTTTACTACATATGAACACTTTTCACATTCTCCCGTGCAACGCGGCTGCTAGTCCTCCTTTCATGCAAAATCTTAAGGTCCTAGGTCATGTCCAAGCCACCAAAGCCGGCTAAAAAGTGAATAATCGACAACTAAATTTGAATTGAAATACTTCTTACTGGCTATTACTTCAACTTAGAAGCTTCTTCTGTGTTCTACTATGGTGCTTTTAGGGTTTCCGCATACTGCAGCACGCGACATAGCTTTGCAGCCGATAAATGTAACCGTTTCAGAGAGAAGAGGGGCCAATGTGACGATCTGGCTTTAAGTCGATTCGATAACAAATGACGAAAACGGACGGATTTCTCAGGATTTTACTACATATGAACACTTCTCACATTCTCCCGTGCAACGCGGCTGCTAGTCCTCCTTTCATGCAAAATCTTATGGTCCTAGGTCATGTCCAAGCCACCAAAGCCGGCTAAAAAGTGAATAATCGACAACTAAAACTTGAATTGTACTACTTCTTACTGGCTATTACTTCAACTTAGAAGCTTCTTGTGTGTTCTACTATGGTGCTTTTAGTGTCTCCGCATACCGCAGCACGCGACATAGCTTTGCAGACGATAAATGTAACCGTCTCAGAATGAAAAGCGGCCAATGTGACGAACTGGCTTTAAGTCGATTCGATAACAAATGACGAAAACGGACGGATTTCTCAGGTTTTTACTACATATGAACTCTTTTCACTTTCTCCCATGCAACGCGGCAACTAGTCCTCCTTTCATGCAAAATCTTATGGTCCTAGGTCATGTCCAAGCCACCAAAGCCGGCTAAAATGTGAATAATCGACAACTAAAACTTAAATTGTACTACTTCTTACTGGCTATTACTTCAACTTAGAAGCTTCTTCTGTGTTCTCCTATGGTGCTTTTAGTGTCTCCGCAGACCGCAGCACGCGACATAGCTTTGCAGACGATAAATGTAACAGTCTCAGAGAGAAAAGCAGCCAATGTGACGATCTGCCTTTAAGTCGATTCGATAACAAATGACGAAAACGGACGGATATATCAGGTTTTTACCACATATGAACACTTTTCACATTCTCCCGTGCATCGCGGCTGCCTGTCCTCTTTTCATGTAAAATCTTATGGTCCTAGGTCATGTCCAAGCCACCAAAGCCGGCTAAAAAGTGAATATTCGACAACTAAAACTTCAATTTTACTACTTCTTACTGGCTATTACTTCAACTTAGAAGCTTCTTCTGTGTTCTACTATGGTGCTTTTAGTGTCTCCGCATACCGCAGCACGCGACATAGCTTTGCAGACGATAAATGTAACCGTCTCAGAGAGAAAAGCAGCCAATGTGACGATCTGGCTTTAAGTCGATTCGATAACAAATGACGAAAACGGACGGATTTCTCAGGTTTTTACTACATATGAACACTTTTCACATTCTCCCGTGCAACGCGGCTGTTAGTCCTCCTTTCATGCAAAATCTTATGGTCCTAGGTCATGTACAAGCCACCAATGCCGGCTAAAAAGTGAATAATCGACAACTAAAACTTCAATTGTACTACTTCTTACTGGCTGTTGCTTCAACTTAGAAGCTTCTTCAGTGTTCTACTATGGTGCTTTTAGTGTCTCCGCATACCGCAGCAGGCGACATAGATTTGCAGACGATAAATGTAACCGTCTCAGAGAGAAAAGCAGCCAATGTGACGATCTGGCTTTAAGACGATTTGATAACAAATGACGAAAACGATGGATTTCTCAGGTTTTTACTACATATGAACACTTTTCACATTCTCCCGTGCAACGCGGCTGCTAGTCCTCCTTTCATGCAAAATCTTAAGGTCCTAGGTCATGTCCAAGCCACCAAAGCCGGCTAAAAAGTGAATAATCGACAACTAAATTTGAATTGAAATACTTCTTACTGGCTATTACTTCAACTTAGAAGCTTCTTCTGTGTTCTACTATGGTGCTTTTAGGGTTTCCGCATACTGCAGCACGCGACATAGCTTTGCAGACGATAAATGTAACCGTTTCAGAGAGAAGAGGGGCCAATGTGACGATCTGGCTTTAAGTCGATTCGATAACAAATGACGAAAACGGACGGATTTCTCAGGCTTTTACTACATATGAACACTTCTCACATTCTCCCGTGCAACGCGGCTGCTAGTCCTCCTTTCATGCAAAATCTTATGGTCCTAGGTCATGTCCAAGCCACCAAAGCCGGCTAAAAAGTGAATAATCGACAACTAAAACTTGAATTGTACTACTTCTTACTGGCTATTGCTTCAACTTAGAAGCTTCTTCAGTGTTCTACTATGGTGCTTTTAGTGTCTCCGCATACCACAGCAGGCGACATAGATTTGCAGACGATAAGTGTAACCGTTTCAGAGAGAAGAGCGGTTATGTGACGATCTGGCTTTAAGTCGATTCGATAACAAATGACGAAAACGGACGGATTTCTCAGGTTTTTACTACATATGAACACTTTTTATATTCCCCCGTGCAACGCGGCTGCCAGTCCTCCTTTCATGCAAAATCTTAACGTCCTAGGTGATGTCCGAGCTACCAATGCCGGCTAAAAAGTGAATAATCGACAACTAAAACTTGAATTGTACTACTTATTACTGGCTATTACTTCAACTTAGAAGCTTCTTCTGTGTTCTACTATGGTGCGTTCAGTGTCTCCGCATACCGCAGCACGCGACATAGCTTTGCAGACGATAAATGTAACCGTCTCAGAGAGAAATGCGGCCAATTTGGCGATCTGGCTTCAAGTCGATTCGATAACAAATGACGAATACGGACGGATTTCTCAGGTTTTTACTACATATGAACACATTTCACATTCTCCCATGCAACGCGGATGTTAGTCCTCCTTTCATGCAAAATCTTAACGTCCTAGGTCATGTCCAAGCCACCAAAGCCGGCTAAAAAGTGAATAATCACCAACTAAAACTTGAATTGTACTACTTCTTACTGGCTATTACTTCAACTTAGAAGCATCTTCTGTGTTCTTCTATGGTGCTTTTAGTGTCTCCGCATACCGCAGCACGCGACATAGCTTTGCAGACAATAAATGTAACCTTCTCAGAGAGAAAGGCGGCCAATGTGACGATCTGGCTTTAAGTCGATTCGATAACAAATGACGAAAACGGACGGATTTCTCAGGTTTTTACTACATATGAACACATTTCACATTCGCCCGTGCAACGCGGCTGCAAGTACTACTGTCATGCAAATTCTTAAGGTCCTTGGTCATGTCCAAGACACCAAAGCCGGCTAAAAAGTGAATAATCGACAACTAAAACTTTAATTGTACTAATTCTTACTGGCTATTACTTCAACTTAGAAGCTTCTTCTGTGTTCTACTATGGTGCCTTTAATGTCTCCGCATACCGCAGCACGCGACATAGCTATGCAGACAATAAATGTAACCTTCTCAGAGAGAAAAGCGGCCAATGTGACGATCTGGCTTTAAGTCGATTCGATAACAAATGACGATAACGGACGGGTTTCTCAGGTTTTTACTACATATGAACACTTTTCACATTCTCCCGTGCAACGCGGCTGCCAGTCCTCCTTTCATGCAAAATCTTAAGGTCCTAGGTCATGTCCAAGCCACCAAAGTCATCTAAAATGTGAATAATCGACAACTAAAAGTTGAATTGTACTACTTCTTACTGGCTATTACTTCAACTTAGAAGTTTCTTCTGTGTTCTACTATGGTGCTTTTAGTGTTTCTGCAGACCGCAGCACGCGACATAGCTTTGCAGACGATAAATGTAACAGTCTCAGAGAGAAAAGCAGCCAATGTGACGATCTGGCTTTAAGTCGATTCGATAAAAAATGACGAAAACGGACGGATTTCTCAGGTTTTTACTACATATGAACACTTTTCACATTGTCCCGTGCAACGTGACTGCTAGTCTTCCTTTCATGCAAAATCTTATGGTTCCACCTCATGTCCAAGCCACCAAAGCCGGCTAAAAAGTGAATAATCGACAACTAAAACTTCAATTGTACTACTTCTTACTGGCTATTACTTCAACATAGAAGCTTCTTCTGTGTCCTACTATGGTGCTTTTAGTGTTTCTGCATACCGCAGCACACGACATAGCTTTGCAGACGATAAATGTAACCGTTTCAGAGAGAAGAGGGGCCAATGTGACGATCTGGCTTTAAGTCGATTCGATAACAAATGACGAAAACGCAAGCATTTCTCAGGTTTTTACAACATATGAACACTTTTCACATTCTCCCGTGCAACGCGGCTGCATGTCCTCCTTTCATGCATAATCTTAACGTCCTAGGTGATGTCTAAGCCACCAAAGCCGGCTAAAAAGTGAATAATCGACAACTAAAACTTTAATTGTACTACTTGTTACTGGCTATTACTTCAACTTAGAAGCTTCTTCTGCGTTCTACTATGGTGCTTTTAGTGTCTCCGCATACCGCAGCACGCGACATAGTTTTGCAGATGATAAATGTAACCTTCTCAGTGAGAAAGGCGGCCAATGTGACGATCTGGCTTTAAGTCGATTCGATAACAAATGACGAAAACGGACGGATTTCCTAGGTTTTTACTACATATGAACACTTTTCACATTCTGCCATGCAACTCGGCTGCTAGTCCTCCTTTCATGCAAAATCTTAAGGTCCTAGGTCATGTCCAGGCCACCAAAGCCGGCTAAAAAGTGAATAAACGACAACTAAAACTTCAATTGTGCTACTTCTTACTTTCTTTTACTTCAACTTAAAAGCTTCTTCTGTGTTCTCCTATGGTGCTTTTAGTGTCTCCGCAGACCGCAGCACGCGACATAGCTTTGCAGACGATAAATGTAACCGTCTCAGAGAGAAAAGCGGCCAATGTGACGATCTGGCTTTAAATTGATTCGATAAAAAATGACGAAAACGGACGGATTTCTCAGGTTTTTACTACATATGAACACTTTTCCCATTCTCCCATACAACGCGGCTGCTAGACCTCCTTTCATGCAAAATCTTAAGGTCCTAGGTCATGTAAAAGCCGCCAAAGCCGGCTAAAAAGTGAATAATCGATAACTAAAACTTGAATTGCACTACTTCTTACTGGCTATTACTTCAACTTAGAAGCTTCTTCTGTATTCTACTATGGTGCTTTTAGTGTCTCCGCATACCGCAGCATGCGACATAGCTTTGCAGACGATAAATGTAACCGTCTCAGAGAGAAAAGCGGCCAAATTGACGATCTGGCTTTACGTCGATTCGATAACAAATGACGAAAACTGACGGATTTCTCAGGTTTTTACTACATATGAACAGTTTTCACATTCTCCCGAGCAACGCGGCTGCTAGTCCTCCTTTCATGCAAAATCTTAAGGTGCTAGGTCATGTCCAAGCCACCAAAGCCGGCTAAAATGTGAATAATCGACAACTAAAACTTCAATTGTATTACTTCTTACTGGCTATTACTTCAACTTAGAAGCTTCTTCTGCGTTCTACTATGGTGCTTTTAGTGCCTCCGCATACCGCAGCACGCGACATAGTTTTGCAGATGATAAATGTAACCTTCTCAGTGAGAAAGGCGGCCAATGTGACGATCTGGCTTTAAGTCGATTCGATAACAAATGACGAAAACGGACGGATTTCCTAGGTTTTTACTACATATGAACACTTTTCACATTCTGCCATGCAACTCGGCTGCTAGTCCTCCTTTCATGCAAAATTTTAAGGTCCTAGGTCATGTCCAGGCCACCAAAGCCGGCTAAAAAGTGAATAAACGACAACTAAAACTTCAATTGTGCTACTTCTTACTTTCTTTTACTTCAACTTAAAAGCTTCTTCTGTGTTCTCCTATGGTGCTTTTAGTGTCTCCGCAGACCGCAGCACGCGACATAGCTTTGCAGACGATAAATGTAACCGTCTCAGAGAGAAAAGCGGCCAATGTGACGATCTGGCTTTAAATTGATTCGATAAAAGATGACGAAAACGGACGGATTTCTCAGGTTTTTACTACATATGAACACTTTTCACATTCTCCCATACAACGCGGCTGCTAGACCTCCTTTCATGCAAAATCTTAAGGTCCTAGGTCATGTAAAAGCCGCCAAAGCCGGCTAAAAAGGGAATAATCGACAACTAAAACTTGAATTGTACTACTTCTTACTGGCTATTACTTCAACTTAGAAGCTTCTTCTGTGTTCTACTATGGTGCTTTTAGTGTCTCCGCATACCGCAGCACGCGACATAGCTATGCAGACAATAAATGTAACCTTCTCAGAGAGAAAAGCGGCCAATGTGACGATCTGGCTTTAAGTCGTTTCGATAATAAATGACGAAAACGGACGGGTTTCTCAGGTTTTTACTACATATGAACACTTTTCACATTCTCCTGTGCAACGCGGCTGCCAGTCCTCCTTTCATGCCAAATCTTAAGGTCCTAGGTCATGTCCAAGCCACCAAAGTCATCTAAAAAGTGAATAATCGACAACTAAAAGTTGAATTGTACTACTTCTTACTGGCTATTTCTTCAACATAGAAGCTTCTTCTGTATTCTACTATGGTGCTTTTAGTGTTACCGCATATCGCAGCACGCGACATAGCTTTGCAGACGAAAAATGTAACCGTTTCAGAGAGAAGAGCGGCCAATGTGACGATCTGGCTTCAAGTCGATTTGATAACAAATGACGAAAACGGACGGATTTCGCAGGTTTTTACTACATATGAACACTTTTTACATTCTCCCGTGCAACGCGGCTGCTAGTCCTCCTTTCATGCAAAATCTTAAGGTCCTAGGTCATGTAAAAGCCACCAAAGCCGCCAAAAAAGTGAATAATCGATAACTAAAACTTGAATTGTACTACTTCTTACTGGCTATTACTTCAACTTAGAAGCTTCTTCTGTGTTCTACTATGGTGCTTTTAGTGTCTCCGCATACCGCAGCACGCGACATAACTTTGCAGACGATAAATGTAACCGTCTCAGAGAGAAAACCGGCCAATGTGACGATCTGGCTTTAAGTCGATTCGATAACAAATGACGAAAACGGACGAATTTCTCAGGTTTTTACTACATATGAACACTTTTCACATTCTCCCATGCAACGCGGCTGCAAGTCCTCCTTTCATGCATAATCTTAACGTCCTAGGTGATGTCCAAGCCACCAAAGCCGGCTAAAAAGTGAATAATCGACAACTAAAACTTTAATTGTACTACTTCTTACTGGCTATTACTTCAACTTAGAAGCATCATCTGTGTTCTTCTATGGTGCTTTTAGTGTCTCCGCATACTGCAGCACGCGACATAGCTTTGCAGACAATAAATGTAACCTTCTCAGAGAGAAAGGCGGCCAATGTGACGATCTGGCTTTAAGTCGATTCGATAACAAATGACGAAAACGGACGGATTTCCTAGGTTTTTACTACATATGAACACTTTTCACATTCTGCCATGCAACTCGGCTGCTAGTCCTCCTTTCATGCAAAATCTTAAGGTCCTAGGTCATGTCCAGGCCACCAAAGCCGGCTAAAAAGTGAATAAACGACAACTAAAACTTCAATTGTGCTACTTCTTACTTTCTTTTACTTCAACTTAAAAGCTTCTACTGTGTTCTCCTATGGTGCTTTTAGTGTCTCCGCATACCGCAGCATGCGACATAGCTTTGCAGACGATAAATGTAACCGTCTCAGAGAGAAAAGCGGCCAAATTGACGATCTGGCTTTAAGTCGATTCGATAACAAATGACGAAAACGGACGGATTTCTCAGGTTTTTACTACATATGAACACATTTCACATTCTCCCGTGCAACGCGGCTGCAAGTACTCCTTTCATGCAAATTCTTAAGGTCCTAGGTCATGTCCAGGCCACCAAAGCCGGCTAAAAAGTGAATAAACGACAACTAAAACTTCAATTGTGCTACTTCTTACTTTCTTTTACTTCAACTTAAAAGCTTCTTCTGTGTTCTCCTATGGTGCTTTTAGTGTCTCCGCAGACCGCAGCACGCGACATAGCTTTGCAGACGATAAATGTAACCGTCTCAGAGAGAAAAGCGGCCAATGTGACGATCTGGCTTTAAGTCGATTCGATAAAAAATGACGAAAACGGACGGATTTCTCAGGTTTTTACTACATATGAACACTTTTCACATTCTCCCATACATAGCGGCTGCTAGACCTCCTTTCATGCAAAATCTTAAGGTCCTAGGTCATGTAAAAGCCGCCAAAGCCGGCTAAAAAGTGAATAATCGATAACTAAAACTTGAATTGCACTACTTCTTACTGGCTATTACTTCAACTTAGAAGCTTCTTCTGTATTCTACTATGGTGCTTTTAGTGTCTCCGCATACCGCAGCATGCGACATAGCTTTGCAGACGATAAATGTAACCGTCTCAGAGAGAAAAGCGGCCAAATTGACGATCTGGCTTTAAGTCGATTCGATAACAAATGACGAAAACTGACGGATTTCTCAGGTTTTTACTACATATGAACAGTTTTCACATTCTCCCGAGCAACGCGGCTGCTAGTCCTCCTTTCATGCAAAATCTTAAGGTGCTAGGTCATGTCCAAGCCACCAAAGCCGGCTAAAATGTGAATAATCGACAACTAAAACTTGAATTGTATTACTTCTTACTGGCTATTACTTCAACTTAGAAGCTTCTTCTGCGTTCTACTATGGTGCTTTTAGTGTCTCCGCATACCGCAGCATGCGACATAGCTTTGCAGACGATAAATGTAACCGTCTCAGAGAGAAAAGCGGCCAAATTGACGATCTGGCTTTAAGTCGATTCGATAACAAATGACGAAAACGGACGGATTTCTCAGGTTTTTACTACATATGAACACATTTCACATTCTCCCGTGCAACGCGGCTGCAAGTACTCCTTTCATGCAAATTCTTAAGGTCCTAGGTCATCTCCAAGCCACCAAAGCCGGCTAAAAAGTGAATAATCGACAACTAAAACTTGAATTGTACTACTTCTTACTGGCTATTACTTCAACTTAGAAGCTTCTTCTGTGTTCTACTATGGTGCTTTTAGTGTCTCCGCATACCGCAGCACGCGACATAGCTATGCAGACAATAAATGTAACCTTCTCAGAGAGAAAAGCGGCCAATGTGACGATCTGGCTTTAAGTCGATTCGATAACAAATGACGAAAACGGACGGATTTCTCAGGTTTTTACTACATATAAACACTTTTCACATTCTCCCATGCAACGCGGCTGCTAGTCCTCCTTTCATGCAAAATCTTAAGGTCCTAGGTCATGTCCAAGCCACAAAAGCCGGCTAAAATGTGAATAATCGACAACTAAAACTTGAATTGTACTACTTCTTACTGGCTATTACTCCAACTTGGAAGCTTCTTCTGTGTTCTACTATGGTGCTTTTAGAGTCTCCGCACACCGCAGCATGCGACGTAGCTTTGCAGACGATAAATGTAACCGTCTCAGAGAGAAAAGCGGCCAATGTGACGATCTGGCTTTAAGTCGATTCGATAACAAATGACGAAAACGGACGGGTTTCTCAGGTTTTTACTACATATGTACACTTTTCACATTCTCCCATGCAACGCGGCTGCTAGACCTCCTTTCATGCAAAATCTTAAGGTCCTAGGTCAAGTCCAAGCCACCAAAGCCGCCTGAAAAGTGAATAATCGATAACTAAAACTTGAATTGTACTACTTCTTACTAACTATTACTTCAACTTAGAAGCTTCTTCTGTGTTCTACTATGGTGCTTTTAGTGTCTCCGCACACCGCAGCACGCGACATAGCTTTGCAGGCGATAAATGTAACCGTTTCAGAGAGAAGAGCGGCCACTGTGACGATCTGGCTTTAAATCGATTCGATAACAAATGACGAAAACGGATGGATTTCGCAAGTTTTTACTACATATGAACACTTTTCACATTCTCCCGTGCAACGCGGCTGCTAGTCCTCCTTTCATGCAAAATCTTAACGTCCTAGGTCATGTCCAAGCCACCAAAGCCGGCTAAAATGTGAATAATCGACTACTAAAACTTGAATCGTATAACTTCTTACTGGATATTACTTCAACTTAGAAACTTCTTCTTTGTTCTACTATGGCGCTTTTAGTGTTTCAGCATACCGCAGCACGCGACATAGCTTTGCAGACGATAAGTGTAAGAGTCTCAGAGAGAAAAGCGGCCAATGTGACGATCTGGCTTTAAGTCGTTTCGATAACAAATGACGAAAACGGACGGATATCTCAGGTTTTTACTACATATGAACACATTTCACATTCTCCCGTGCAACGCGGCTGCAAGTACTCCTTTCATGCAAATACGTAAGGTCCTAGGTCATGTCCAAGCCACCAAAGCCGGCTAAAAAGTGAATAATCGACAACTAAAACTTGAATTGTACTACTTCTTACTGGATATTACTTCAACTTAGAAACTTCTTCTTTGTTCTACTATGGCGCTTTTAGTGTTTCAGCATACCGCAGCACGCGACATAGCTTTGCAGACGATAAATGTAACCGTTTCAGAGAGAAGAGCGGCCAATGTGACGATCTGGCTTTAAGTCGATTCGATAACAAATGACGAAAACGGACGGATTTCTCAGGTTTTTACTACATATGAACACTTTTCACATTCTCCCGTCCAACGCGGCTGCTAGTCCTCCTTTCATGCAAAATCTTAAGGTCCTAGGTCATGTCCAAGCCACCAAAGCCGGCTAAAAAGTGAATAATCGACAACTAAAACTTAAATTGTACTACTTCTTACTGGCTATTACTTCAACTTAGAAGCTTCTTCTGTGTTCTACTATGGTGCTTTTAGTGTTTCGGCATACCGCAGCACGCGACATAGCTTTGCAGACGATAAGTGTAAGCGTTTCAGAGAGTAGAGCGGCCAATGTGACCATCTGGCTTTAAGGCGATTCGATCACAGATGACGAAAACGGACGGATTTCTCAGGTTTTTACTACATATGAACACTTTTCACATTCTCCCGTGCAACGCGGCTGCCAGTCCTCCTTTCATGCAAAATCTTAACGTCCTAGGTCATGTCCAAGCCACCAAAGCCGGCTAAAAAGTGAATAATCGACAACTAAAACTTGAATGGTACTACCTCTTACTGGCTATTACTTCAACTTAGAAGCTTCTTCTGTGTTCTACTATGGTGCTTTTAGCGTTTCCGCATACTGCAGCGCGCGACATAGCTTTGCAGACGATAAATGTAACCGTCTCAGAGAGAAAAGCGGCCAATGTGACGATCTGGCTTTAAATTGATTCGATAAAAGATGACGAAAACGGACGGATTTCTCAGGTTTTTACTACATATGAACACTTTTCACATTCTCCCATACAACGCGGCTGCTAGACCTCCTTTCATGCAAAATCTTAAGGTCCTAGGTCATGTAAAAGCCGCCAAAGCCGGCTAAAAAGGGAATAATCGACAACTAAAACTTGAATTGTACTACTTCTTACTGGCTATTACTTCAACTTAGAAGCTTCTTCTGTGTTCTACTATGGTGCTTTTAGTGTCTCCGCATACCGCAGCACGCGACATAGCTATGCAGACAATAAATGTAACCTTCTCAGAGAGAAAAGCGGCCAATGTGACGATCTGGCTTTAAGTCGTTTCGATAATAAATGACGAAAACGGACGGGTTTCTCAGGTTTTTACTACATATGAACACTTTTCACATTCTCCTGTGCAACGCGGCTGCCAGTCCTCCTTTCATGCCAAATCTTAAGGTCCTAGGTCATGTCCAAGCCACCTAAGTCATCTAAAAAGTGAATAATCGACAACTAAAAGTTGAATTGTACTACTTCTTACTGGCTATTTCTTCAACATAGAAGCTTCTTCTGTATTCTACTATGGTGCTTTTAGTGTTACCGCATATCGCAGCACGCGACATAGCTTTGCAGACGAAAAATGTAACCGTTTCAGAGAGAAGAGCGGCCAATGTGACGATCTGGCTTCAAGTCGATTTGATAACAAATGACGAAAACGGACGGATTTCGCAGGTTTTTACTACATATGAACACTTTTTACATTCTCCCGTGCAACGCGGCTGCTAGTCCTCCTTTCATGCAAAATCTTAAGGTCCTAGGTCATGTAAAAGCCACCAAAGCCGCCAAAAAAGTGAATAATCGATAACTAAAACTTGAATTGTACTACTTCTTACTGGCTATTACTTCAACTTAGAAGCATCATCTGTGTTCTTCTATGGTGCTTTTAGTGTCTCCGCATACTGCAGCACGCGACATAGCTTTGCAGACAATAAATGTAACCTTCTCAGAGAGAAAGGCGGCCAATGTGACGATCTGGCTTTAAGTCGATTCGATAACAAATGACGAAAACGGACGGATTTCCTAGGTTTTTACTACATATGAACACTTTTCCGCATACCGCAGCACGCGACATGGCTTTGTAGACGATAAATTTAAGCGTTTCAGAGAGAAGAGCGGCCAATGTGACGATCTGGCTTTAAGTCGATCCGATAACAAATGACGAAAACGGACGGATTTCTCAGGTTTTTACTACATATAAACACTTTTCACATTCTCCCATGCAACGCGGCTGCTAGTCCTCCTTTCATGCAAAATCTTAAGGTCCTAGATCATGTCCAAGCCACAAAAGCCGGCTAAAATGTGAATAATCGACAACTAAAACTTGAATTGTACTACTTCTTACTGGCTATTACTCCAACTTGGAAGCTTCTTCTGTGTTCTACTATGGTGCTTTTAGAGTCTCCGCACACCGCAGCATGCGACGTAGCTTTGCAGACGATAAATGTAACCGTCTCAGAGAGAAAAGCGGCCAATGTGACGATCTGGCTTTAAGTCGATTCGATAACAAATGACGAAAACGGACGGGTTTCTCAGGTTTTTACTACATATGAACACTTTTCACATTCTCCCATGCAACGCGGCTGCTAGACCTCCTTTCATGCAAAATCTTAAGGTCCTAGGTCAAGTCCAAGCCACCAAAGCCGCCTGAAAAGTGAATAATCGATAACTAAAACTTGAATTGAACTACTTCTTACTAACTATTACTTCAACTTAGAAGCTTCTTCTGTGTTCTACTATGGTGCTTTTAGTGTCTCCGCACACCGCAGCACGCGACATAGCTTTGCAGGCGATAAATGTAACCGTTTCAGAGAGAAGAGCGGCCACTGTGACGATCTGGCTTTAAATCGATTCGATAACAAATGACGAAAACGGATGGATTTCGCAAGTTTTTACTACATATGAACACTTTTCACATTCTCCCGTGCAACGCGGCTGCTAGTCCTCCTTTCATGCAAAATCTTAACGTCCTAGGTCATGTCCAAGCCACCAAAGCCGGCTAAAATGTGAATAATCGACTACTAAAACTTGAATCGTATAACTTCTTACTGGATATTACTTCAACTTAGAAACTTCTTCTTTGTTCTACTATGGCGCTTTTAGTGTTTCAGCATACCGCAGCACGCGACATAGCTTTGCAGACGATAAGTGTAAGCGTCTCAGAGAGAAAAGCGGCCAATGTGACGATCTGGCTTTAAGTCGTTTCGATAACAAATGACGAAAACGGACGGATATCTCAGGTTTTTACTACATATGAACACATTTCACATTCTCCCGTGCAACGCGGCTGCAAGTACTCCTTTCATGCAAATACGTAAGGTCCTAGGTCATGTCCAAGCCACCAAAGCCGGCTAAAAAGTGAATAATCGACAACTAAAACTTGAATTGTACTACTTCTTACTGGATATTACTTCAACTTAGAAACTTCTTCTTTGTTCTACTATGGCGCTTTTAGTGTTTCAGCATACCGCAGCACGCGACATAGCTTTGCAGACGATAAATGTAACCGTTTCAGAGAGAAGAGCGGCCAATGTGACGATCTGGCTTTAAGTCGATTCGATAACAAATGACGAAAACGGACGGATTTCTCAGGTTTTTACTACATATGAACACTTTTCACATTCTCCCGTCCAACGCGGCTGCTAGTCCTCCTTTCATGCAAAATCTTAAGGTCCTAGGTCATGTCCAAGCCACCAAAGCCGGCTAAAAAGTGAATAATCGACAACTAAAACTTAAATTGTACTACTTCTTACTGGCTATTACTTCAACTTAGAAGCTTCTTCTGTGTTCTACTATGGTGCTTTTAGTGTTTCGGCATACCGCAGCACGCGACATAGCTTTGCAGACGATAAGTGTAAGCGTTTCAGAGAGTAGAGCGGCCAATGTGACCATCTGGCTTTAAGGCGATTCGATCACAGATGACGAAAACGGACGGATTTCTCAGGTTTTTACTACATATGAACACTTTTCACATTCTCCCGTGCAACGCGGCTGCCAGTCCTCCTTTCATGCAAAATCTTAACGTCCTAGGTCATGTCCAAGCCACCAAAGCCGGCTAAAAAGTGAATAATCGACAACTAAAACTTGAATTGTACTACCTCTTACTGGCTATTACTTCAACTTAGAAGCTTCTTCTGTGTTCTACTATGGTGCTTTTAGCGTTTCCGCATACTGCAGCGCGCGACATAGCTTTGCAGACGATAAATGAACCGTTGCAGAGAGTGGAGCGGCCAATGTGACGATCTGGCTTTAAGTCGATTCGATAACAAATGACGAAAACGGACGGATTTCTCAGGTTTTTACTACATATGAACACATTACACATTCTCCCGTGCAACGCGGCTGCAAGTACTCCTTTCATGCAAAATCATAAGGTCCTAGGTCATGTCCAAGCCACCAAAGCGGGCTAAAATGTGAATAATCGACAACTAAAACTTAAATTGTACTATTTCTTACTGGCTATTACTTCAACTTAGAAGCTTCTTCTGTGTTCTACTATGGTGCTTTTAGTGTTTCGGCATACCGCAGCACGCGACATAGCTATGCAGACAATAAATGTAACCTTCTCAGAGAGAAAAGCGGCCAATGTGACGATCTGGCTTTAAGTCGTTTCGATAACAAATGACGAAAACTGACGGATTTCTCAGGTTTTTACTACATATGAACACTTTTCACATTCTCCCATGCAACGCGGCTGTTAGACCTCCTTTCATGCAAAATCTTAAGGTCCTAGGTCATGTAAAAGCCACCAAAGCCGGCTAAAAAGTGAATAATCGACAACTAAAACTTGAATTCTACTACTTCTTACTGGCTATTACCTCAACTTAGAAGCTTCTTCTGTGTTCACCTATGGTGCTTTTAGTGTCTCCGCACACCGCAGCACGCGACATAGCTTTGCAGACGATAAATGTAACCGTCTCAGAGAGAAAAGCGGCCAATGTGACGATCTGGCTTTAAGTCGATTCGATAACAAATGACGAAAACGGACGGATTTCTCAGGTTTTTACTAAATATGAACACTTTTCACATTCTCCCATGCAACACGGCTGCTAGACCCCCTTTCATGCAAAATCTTAAGGTCCTAGGTCATGTCCAAGCTACCAAAGCCGGCTGAAAAGTCAATAATCGATAACTAAAACTTGAATTTTACTACTTCTTACTGGCTATTACTTCAACTTAGAAGCTTCTTCTGTGTTCTACTATGGTGCTTTTAGTGTGTCCGCATACCGCAGCACGCGACATAGCTTTGCAGACGATAAATGTAACCGTCTCAGAGAGAAAAGCGGCCAATGTGACGATCTGGCTTTCAGTCGATTAGATAACAAATGACGAAAACGGACGGATTTCTCAGGTTTTTACTACATATGAACACTTTTCACATTCTCCCATTCAACGCGGCTGCTAGTCCTCCTTTCATGCAAAATCTTAAGGTCATAGGTCATGTGCAAGCCAACAAAGCCGGCTAAAAAGTGAATAATCGACAACTAAAATTTGAATTGTATTACTTCTTACTGGCTATTACTTGAACTTAGAAGCTTCTTCTGTGTTCTACTAAGGTGCTTTTAGTGTCTCCGCATAACGCAGCACGCGACATAGCTTTGCAGACGATAAATGTAACCGTCTCAGAGCGAAAAGCGACCAATGTGGCGATCTGGCTTTAAGTCGATTCGATAACAAATGACGAAAACGGACGGATTTCTGTGGTTTTTACTACATATGAACACTTTTCACGTTCTCCCATGCAACGCGGCTGCTAGTCCTCCTTTCATGCAAAATCTTAAGGTCCTAGGTCATGTCGAAGCCACCAAAGCCAGCTAAAAAGTGAATGATCGACAACTAAAACTTCAATTGTACTACTTTTACTGGCTATTACTTCAACTTAGAAGCTTCTTCTGTGCTCTACTATGGTGCTTTTAGTGTTTCCGCATACCGCAGCACGCGACACAGCTCTGTAGACGATAAATGTAACCGTTTCAGAGAGAAGAGCGGCCAATGTGACGATCTGGCTTTAAGTCGATACGATAACAAATGACGAAAACGGAGGGATTTCTGTGGTTTTTACTACATATGAACACTTTTCACATTCTCCCATGCAACGCGGCTGCTAGTCCTCCTTTCATGCAAACTCTTAAGGTCCTAGGTCATGTCGAAGCCACCAAAGCCAGCTAAAAAGTGAATGATCGACAACTAAAACTTGAATTGTACTACGTCTTACTGGCTATTACTTCAACTTAGAAGCTTCTTCTGTGTTCTACTATGGTGCTTTTAGTGTCTCCGCATACCGCAGCACGCGACATACCTTGGCAGACGATAAATGTAACCGTCTCAGAGAGAAAAGCGGCCAATGTGACGATCTGGCTTCAAGTCGATTCGATAACAAATGACGAAAAAGGACGGATTTCTCAGGTTTTTACTACATATGAACATATTTCACATTCTCCCGTGCAACGCGGCTGCAAGTACTCCTTTCATGCAAAATCTTAAGGTCCTAGTTCATGTCCAAGCCACCAAAGCCGGCTAAAAAGTGAATAATCGACAACTAAAACTTGAATTGTTCTACTTCTTACTGGCCATTACTTCAACTTAGAAGCTTCTTCTGTGTTCTGCTATGGTGCTTTTAGTGTCTCCGCACACCGCAGCACGCGACATAGCTTTGCAGACGATAAATGTAACCGTCTCAGAGAGAAAAGCTGCCAATGTGACGATCTTGCTTTAAGTCGATTCGATAACAAATGACGAAAACGGACGGATTTCTAAGGTTTTTACTACATATGAACACTTTTCACAGTATCCCATGGAACGCGGCTGCTAGTCCTCCTTTCATGCAAAATCTTAAGGTCCTTGGTCATGTCCAAGCCACCAAAGCCGGCTAAAGAGTGAATAATCGACAACTAAAACTTGAATTGTACAGCGTCTTACTGGCTATTACTTCAACATAGAAGCTTCTTCTGTGTTCTACTATGGTGCTTTTAGTGTTTCCGCATAGCGCAGCACGCGACATAGCTTTGCAGACGATAAATGTAACCGTCTCAGAGAGAAAGGCGGCCAATGTGACGATCTGGCTTTAAGTCGATTCGATAACAAATGACGAAAACGGACTGATTTCTCAGGTTTTTACTACATATGAACACTTTTCAGATTCTCCCATACAACGCGGCTGCTAGTCCTCCTTTCATGCAAAATCTTATGGTCCTAGGTCATGTCATAGCCACCAAAGCCGGCAAAAAAGTGAATATTCGACATCCAAAACTTGAATTGTACTACCTCTTACTGGCTATTACTTCAACTTAGAAGCTTCTTCTGTGTTCTACTATGGGGCTTTTAGTGTTTCCGCATACTGCAGCACGCGTCATAGCTTTGCAGACGATAAATGTAACCGTTTCAGAGAGAAGAGCGGCAAACGTGACGATCTGGCTTTAAGTCGATTCGATAACAAATGACAAAAACGGATGGATTTCTCAGGTTTTTACTACATATGAACACTTTTCACATTCTCCCGTGCAACGCAGCTGCAAGTTCTCCTTTCATGCAAAATCTTAAGGTCCTAGGTGGTGTCCAAGCCACCAAAGCCGGCTAAAAAGTGAATAATCGACAACTACAACTTGAATTGTACTACTTCTTACTGGCTATTGCTTCAACTTAGAAGCTTCCTCTGTGTTCTACTATGGTGCTTTTACTGTCTCCGCATACCGCAGCACGCGACTTAGCTTTCCAGACGATAAATGTAACCGTCTCAGAGAGAAATGCGGCCAATGTGACGATCTGGCTTTAAGTCGATTCGATAACAAATGACGGAAACGGACGGTTTTCTCAGGTTTTTACTACATATGAACACTTTTCACATTCTCCCGTGCAACGCGGCTGCTAGTCCTCCTTTCATGCAAAATCTTAAGGTCCTAGGTCATATCCAAGCCACCAAAGCCGGCTAAAAAGTGAATAATCGATAATTAAAACTTGAATTGTACTACATCTTACTGGCTGTTTCTTCAACTTAGAAGCTTCTTCTGTTTTCTACTATGGTGCTTTTAGTGTTTCCGCATACCGCAGCACGCGACATAGCATTGCAGACGATAAATGTAACCGTTTCAGAGAGAAGAACGGCCAATGTGACGATCTGGCTTTAAGTCGATTCGATAACAAATGACGAAAACGGACGGTTTTCTCAGGTTTTTACTACATATGAACACTTTTCACAGTATCCCATGGAACGCGGCTGCTAGTCCTCCTTTCATGCAAAATCTTAAGGTCCTAGGTCAAGTCCAAGCCACCAAAGCCGGCTGAAAAGTGAATAATCGATAACTAAAACTTGAATTGTACTATTTCTTACTAACTATTACTTCAACTTAGAAGCTTCTTCTGTGTTCTACTATGGTGCTTTTAGTGTCTCCGCACACCGCAGGACGCGACATAGCTTTGCAGGCGATAAATGTAACCGTTTCAGAGAGAAGAGCGGCCACTGTGACGATCTGGCTTTAAATCGATTCGATAACAAATGACGAAAACGGATGGATTTCGCAAGTTTTTACTACATATGAACACTTTTCACATTCTCCCGTGCAACGCGGCTGCTAGTCCTCCTTTCATGCAAAATCTTAACGTCCTAGGTCATGTCCAAGCCAACAAAGCCGGCTAAAATGTGAATAATCGACTACTAAAACTTGAATCGTATAACTTCTTACTTACTATTACTTCAACTTAGAAGCTTCTTCTGTGTTCTACTATGGTACTTTCAGTGTCTCCGCATACCGCAGCACGCGACATAGCTTTGCAGACGATTAATGTAACCGTCTCAGAGAGAAAAGCGGCCAATGTGACGATCTGGCTTTAAGTCGATTCGATAACAAATGACGAAAACGGACGGATATCTCAGGTTTTTACTACATATGAACACATTTCACATTCTCCCGTGCAACGCGGCTGCAAGTACTCCTTTCATGCAAATACGTAAGGTCCTAGGTCATGTCCAAGCCACCAAAGCCGGCTAAAAAGTGAATAATCGACAACTAAAACTTGAATTGTACTACTTCTTACTGGACATTACTTCAACTTAGAAACTTCTTCTTTGTTCTACTATGGCGCTTTTAGTGTCTCCGCATACCGCAGCACGCGACATAGCTTTGCAGACGATAAATGTAACCGTCTCAGAGAGAAAAGCGGCCAATGTGACGATCTGGCTTTTTAAGTCGATTCGATAACAAATGACGAAAACGGACGGATTTCTCAGGTTTTTTACTACATATGAACACTTTTCACATTCTCCCATGCAACGCGGCTGCTAGACCTCCTTTCATGCAAAATCTTAAGGTCCTAGGTCATGTAAAAGCCACCAAAGCCGGCTAAAAAGTGAATAATCGATAACTAAAACTTGAATCGTACTACTTCTTACTGGCTATTACTTCAACTGAGAACCTTCTTCTGTGTTCTACTATGGTGCTTTTAGCGTTTCCGCATACTGCAGCGCGCGACATAGCTTTGCAGACGATAAATGAACCGTTGCAGAGAGTGGAGCGGCCAATGTGACGATCTGGCTTTAAGTCGATTCGATAACAAATGACGAAAACGGACGGATTTCTCAGGTTTTTACTACATATGAACACATTTCACATTCTCCCGTGCAACGCGTTTGCAAGTACTCCTTTCATGCAAAATCTTAAGGTCCTAGGTCATGTCCAAGCCACCAAAGCCGGCTAAAAAGTGAATAATCGACAACTAAAACTTGAATTGTAGTACTTCTTACTGGCTATTACTTCAACTTAGAAGCTTCTTCTGTGTTCTACTATGGTGCTTTTAGTGTTTCAACATACCGCAGCACGCGACATAGCTTTGCAGACGATAAATGTAACCGTTTCAGAGAGAAGAGCGGCCAATGTGACGATCTGGCTTTAAGTCGATTCGATAACAAATGACGAAAACGGACGGATTTCTCAGGTTTTTACTACATATGAACACTTTTCACATTCTCCCGTCCAACGCGGCTGCTAGTCCTCCTTTCATGCAAAATCTTAAGGTCCTAGGTCATGTCCAAGCCACCAAAGCGGGCTAAAATGTGAATAATCGACAACTAAAACTTGAATTCTACTACTTCTTACTGGCTATTACCTCAACTTAGAAGCTTCTTCTGTGTTCTACTATGGTGCTTTTAGTGTCTCCGCACACCGCAGCACGCGACATAGCTTTGCAGACGATAAATGTAACCGTCTCAGAGAGAAAAGCGGCCAATGTGACGATCTGGCTCTAAGTCGATTCGATAACAAATGACGAAAACGGACGGATTTCTCAGGTTTTTACTACATATGAACACTTTTCACATTCTCCCATGCAACACGGCTGCTAGACCCCCTTTCATGCAAAATCTTAAGGTCCTAGGTCATGTCCAAGCTACCAAAGCCGGCTGAAAAGTCAATAATCGATAACTAAAACTTGAATTTTACTACTTCTTACTGGCTATTACTTCAACTTAGAAGCTTCTTCTGTGTTCTACTATGGTGCTTTTAGTGTGTCCGCATACCGCAGCACGCGACATAGCTTTGCAGACGATAAATGTAACCGTCTCAGAGAGAAAAGCGGCCAATGTGACGATCTGGCTTTCAGTCGATTAGATAACAAATGACGAAAACGGACGGATTTCTCAGGTTTTTACTACATATGAACACTTTTCACATTCTCCCATGCAACGCGGCTGCTAGTACTCCTTTCATGCAAAATCTTAAGGTCATAGGTCATGTGCAAGCCAACAAAGCCGGCTAAAATGTGAATAATCGACAACTAAAATTTGAATTGTATTACTTCTTACTGGCTATTACTTGAACTTAGAAGCTTCTTCTGTGTTCTACTAAGGTGCTTTTAGTGTCTCCGCATACCGCAGCACGCGACATAGCTTTGCAGACGATAAATGTAACCGTCTCAGAGCGAAAAGCGACCAATGTGACGATCTGGCTTTAAGTCGATTCGATAACAAATGACGAAAACGGACGGATTTCTGTGGTTTTTACTACATATGAACACTTTTCACATTCTCCCATGCAACGCGGCTGCTAGTCCTCCTTTCATGCAAAATCTTAAGGTCCTAGGTCATGTCGAAGCCACCAAAGCCAGCTAAAAAGTGAATGATCGACAACTAAAACTTCAATTGTACTACTTCTTACTGGCTATTACTTCAACTTAGAAGCTTCTTCTGTGCTCTACTATGGTGCTTTTAGTGTTTCCGCATACCGCAGCACGCGACACAGCTCTGTAGACGATAAATGTAACCGTTTCAGAGAGAAGAGCGGCCAATGTGACGATCTGGCTTTAAGTCGAATCGATAACAAATGACGAAAACGGACGGATTTCTCAGGATTTTACCACATATGAACACTTTTCACATTCTCCAGTGCAACGCGGCTGCTAGTCCTCCTTTCATGCAAAATCTTAATGTCCTAGGTCATGTCCGAGCCACCATAGCCGGCTAAAAAGTGAATAATCGACAATTAAAACTTCAATTGTACTACTTCTTACTGGCTATTACTTCAACTTAGAAGCTTCTTCTGTGTTCTCCTATGGTGCTTTTAGGGTCTCCGCAGACGGCAGCACGCTACATAGCTTTGCAGACGATAAATGTAACAGTCTCATAGAGAAAAGCGGCCAATGTGACGATCTGGCTTTAAGTCGATTCGATAACAAATGACGAAAACGGACGGATTTCTGTGGTTTTTACTACATATGAACACTTTTCACATTCTCCCATGCAACGCGGCTGCTAGTCCTCCTTTCATGCAAAATCTTAAGGTCCTAGGTCATGTCGAAGCCACCAAAGCCAGCTAAAAAGTGAATGATCGACAACTAAAACTTGAATTGTACTACGTCTTACTGGCTATTACTTCAACTTAGAAGCTTCTTCTGTGTTCTACTATGGTGCTTTTAGTGTCTCCGCATACCGCAGCACGCGACGTACCTTGGCAGACGATAAATGTAACCGTCTCAGAGAGAAAAGCGGCCAATGTGACGATCTGGCTTCAAGTCGATTCGATAACAAATCTACATCTACATCTACATCCGTACTCCGCAAGCCACCTGACGGTGTGTGGCGGAGGGTACCCTGAGTACCTCTATCGGTTCTCCCTTCTATTCCAGTCTCGTATTGTACGTGGAAAGAAGGATTGTCGGTATGCTTCTGTTTGGGCTCTAATCTCTCTGATTTTATCCTCATGGTCTCTTCGCGAGATATACGTAGGAGGGAGCAATATACTGCTTGACTCTTCGGTGAAGGTATGTTCTCGAAACTTCAACAAAAGCCCGTACCGAGCTTCTGAGCGTCTCTCCTGCAGAGTCTTCCACTGGAGTTTATCTATCATCTCCGTAACGCTTTCGCAATTACTAAATGATCCTGTAACGAAGCGCGCTGCTCTCCGTTGGATCTTCTCTATCTCTTCTATCAACCCTACCTGGTGCGGATCCCACACTGCTGAGCAGTAGTCAAGCATTGGGCGAACAAGCGTACTGTAACCTACTTCCTTTGTTGTCGGATTGCATTTCCTTAGGATTCTTCCAATGAATCTCAGTCTGGCATCTGCTTTACCGACGATCAACTTTATATGATCATTCCATTTTAAATCACTCCTAATGCGTACTCCCAGATAATTTATGGAATTAACTGCTTCCAGTTGCTGACCTGCTATTTTGTAGCTAAATGATAAGGGACCTATCTTTCTATGTATTCGCATCACATTACACTTCGCTACATTGAGATTCAATTGCCATTCCGTGCACCATGCGTCAATTCGCTGCAGATCCTCCTGCATTTCAGTACAATTTTCCATTGTTGCAACCTCTCGATACACCACAGCATCATCTGCAAAAAGCCTCAGTGAACTTCCGATGTCATCCACCAGGTCATTTATGTATATTGTGAATAGCAACGGTCCTATGACACTCCCCTGCGGCACACCTGAAATCACTCTTACTTCGGAAGACTTCTCTCCATTGAGAATGACGTGCTGCGTTCTGTTATCTAGGAACTCCTCAATCCAATCACACAATTGATCTGATAGTCCGTATGCTCTTACTTTGTTCATTAAACGACTATGGGGAACTGTGTCAAACGCCTTGCGGAAGTCAAGAAACACGGCATCTACCTGTGAACCCGTGTCTAAGGCCTTCTGAGTCTCGTGGACGAATAGCGCGAGCTGGGTTTCACACGATCGTCTTTTTCGAAACCCATGCTGATTCCTACAGAGTAGATTTCTAGTCTCCAGAAAAGACATTATACTCGCACATAATACGTGTTCCAAAATTCTACAACTGATCGACGTTAGAGATATAGGTCTATAGTTCTGCACATCTGTTCGACGTCCCTTCTTGAGAACGGGGATGACCTGTGCCCTTTTCCAATCCTTTGGAACGCTTCGCTCTTCTAGAGACCTACGGTACACCGCTGCAAGAAGGGGGGCAAGTTCCTTCGCGTACTCTGTGTAAAATCGAACTGGTATCCCATCAGGACCAGCGGCCTTTCCTCTTTTGAGCGATTTTAATTGTTTCTCTATCCCTCTGTCGTCTACTTCGATATCTACCATTTTGTCAACTGTGCGACAATCTAGAGAAGGAAGCACAGTGCAGTCTTCCTCTGTGAAACAGCTTTGGAAGAAGACATTTAGTAATTCGGCCTTTAGTCTGTCATCCTCTGTTTCAGTACCATTTTGGTCACAGAGTGTCTGGACATTTTGTTTTGATCCACCTACCGCTTTGACATAGGACCAAAATTTTTTAGGATTTTCTGCCAAGTCAGTACATAGAACGTTACTTTCGAATTCATTGAAAGCCTCTCGCATAGCCCTCCTCACACTACATTTCGCTTCGCGTAATTCTTGTTTGTCTGCAAGGCTTTGGCTATGTTTATGTTTGCTGTGAAGTTCCCTTTGCTTCCGCAGCAGTTTTCTAACTCGGTTGTTGTACCACGGTGGCTCTTTTCCATCTCTTACGATCTTGCTTGGCACATACTCATCTAACGCATATTGTACCATGGTTTTGAACTTTGTCCACTGATCCTCAACACTATCTGCACTTGAGACAAAACTTTTGTGTTGAGCCGTCAGGTACTCTGTAATCTGCTTTTTGTCACTTTTGCTAAACAGAAAAATCTTCCTACCTTTTTTAATATTTCTATTTACGGCTGAAATCATCGACGCAGTAACCGCTTTATGATCGCTGATTCCCTGTTCTGCATTAACTGATTCAAATAGTTCGGGTCTGTTTGTCACCAGAATGTCTAATATATTATCGCCACGAGTCGGTTTTCTGTTTAACTGCTCAAGGTAGTTTCCAGATAAAGCACTTAAAAATATTTCACTGGATTCTTTGTCCCTGCCACCCGTTATGAACGTTTGAGTCTCCCAGTCTATATCCGGCAAATTAAAATCTCCACCCAGAACTATAACATGGTGGGGAAATCTACTCGAAATATTTTCCAAATTATTCTTCAGGTGCTGAGCCACAACAGCTGCTGAGCCCGGGGGCCTATAGAGACATCCAATTACCATGTCTGAGCCTGCTTTAACCGTGACCTTCACCCAAATCATTTCACAATTCGAATCTCCGTCAATTTCCTTCGATACTATTGCACTTCTTATCGCTATAAACACGCCTCCCCCTTCACTGTCCAGCCTATCTCTGCGGTATACATTCCAATCAGAGTTTAGGATTTCATTACTGTTTACGTCTGGTTTCAGCCAACTTTCTGTTCCTAGTACTATATGGGCGTTGTGACCGTTTATTAATGAGAGCAGTTCTGGGACCTTTCTATAGACGCTTCTGCAGTTTACTATTAGCACATTAATATTGTTATTCCTTGTTGCATTTTGCCTACTCCTGCCTTGCCGCGTCTCAGGAGGCGTCTTGTCGGGCCTAGGGAGGGAATTCTCTAACCTAAAAAAACCCCATGTGCACTCCACACGTACTCCGCTACCCTCGTAGCCGCTTCCGGCGTGTAGTGCACGCCTGACCTATTCAGGGGGACCCTACATTTCTCCACCCGATAGCGGAGGTCGAGAAATTTGCACCCCAGCTCTCCGCAGAATCGTCTGAGCCTCTGGTTTAAGCCTTCCACTCGGCTCCAAACCAGAGGACCGCGATCGGTTCTCGGAACGATACTACAAATAGTTAGCTCTGATTCCACCCCGCGAGCGAGGCTTTCCACCTTCACCAACTCCGCCAACCGCCTGTACGAACTGAGGATGACCTCTGAACCCAGACGGCAAGAGTCATTGGTGCCGACATGAGCAACAATTTGCAGTCGGGTGCACCCAGTGCTCTCTATCGCCACCGGTAGGGCCTCCTCCACATCTCGGATGAGACCCCCCGGCAAGCAGACAGAGTGAACACTGGCCTTCTTCCCCGACCTTTCCGCTATTTCCCTAAGGGGCTCCATCACCCGCCTAACGTTGGAGCTCCCAATAACTAATAAACCCCTCCCCCCGTGTGCCTGCTCGGACCTTGCTGAAGGAGCAGCCACATGTCCACTCACAGGCAGAGCGGGCGATGCCACACGGCCAGCCTCCACATTGACCCTCCGCCTCGTGCGCCGCGAACGCCGCTGAACCCGCCACTCCCCTTGGGGAGAGGGTGGCCCAACCGCGCCCGGTACCCGCGAAGATGTCTCGACAGCAGGGACAGTGGGTGAAGCATCTAACACCTGGGGTGCACCATGCAACGCACCAGACTCCCCACTGCCGCTACACTCCGAGGCAGCAGCCTGAAGACGGCTGAGCACGGCCATCAACACGCTCAGCTGTTCGCGAAGAGTGGCCAGCTCCTCCTGCGTCCGTACAAATGACGAAAAAGGACGGATTTCTCAGGTTTTTACTACATATGAACATATTTCACATTCTCCCGTGCAACGCGGCTGCAAGTACTCCTTTCATGCAAAATCTTAAGGTCCTAGTTCATGTCCAAGCCACCAAAGCCGGCTAAAAAGTGAATAATCGACAACTAAAACTTGAATTGTTCTACTTCTTACTGGCTATTACTTCAACTTAGAAGCTTCTTCTGTGTTCTACTATGGTGCTTTTAGTGTCTCCGCACACCGCAGCACGCGACATAGCTTTGCAGACGATAAATGTAACCGTCTCAGAGAGAAAAGCTGCCAATGTGACGATCTTGCTTTAAGTCGATTCGATAACAAATGAGGAAAACGGACGGATTTCTAAGGTTTTTACTACATATGAACACTTTTCACAGTATCCCATGGAACGCGGCTGCTAGTCCTCCTTTCATGCAAAATCTTAAGGTCCTTGGTCATGTCCAAGCCACCAAAGCCGGCTAAAGAGTGAATAATCGACAACTAAAACTTCAATTGTACAGCGTCTTACTGGCTATTACTTCAACATAGAAGCTTCTTCTGTGTTCTACTATGGTGCTTTTAGTGTTTCCGCATACCGCAGCACGCGACATAGCTTTGTAGACGATAAATGTAACCGTTTCAGAGAGAAGGGCGGCCAATGTGACGATCTAGCTTTAAGTCGATTCGATAACAAATGACGAAAACGGACGGATTTATCAGGTTTTTACTACATATGAACACATTTCACATCCTCCCGTGCAACGCGGCTGCAAGTACTCCTTTCATGCAAAATCTTAAGGTCCTAGGTCATGTCCAAGCCACCATAGTCGGCTAAAAAGTGAGTAATCGACAGCTAAAACTTGAATTGTACTACTTCTTACTGGCTATTACTTCAACTTAGAAGCTTCTTCTGTGTTCTTCTATGGTGCTTTAAGTGTCTCCGTATACCGCAGCACGCGACATAGCTTTGCAGACGATAAATGTAACTGTCTCAGAGAGAAATTCGGCCAATGTGACGATCTGGCTTTAAGTCGATTCGATAACAAATGACGAAAACGGACTGATTTCTCAGGTTTTTACTACATATAAACACTTTTCACATTCTCCCATACAACGCGGCTGCTAGTCCTCCTTTCATGCAAAATCTTAAGGTCCTAGGTCATATCCAAGCCACCAAAGCCGGCTAAAAAGTGAATAATCGATAGTTAAAACTTGAATTGTACTACATCTTACTGGCTGTCTCTTCAACTTAGAAGCTTCTTCTGTGTTCTACTATGGTGCTTTTAGTGTTTCCGCATAGCGCAGCACGCGACATAGCTTTGCAGACGATAAATGTAACCGCCTCAGAGAGAAAGGCGGCCAATGTGACGATCTGGCTTTAAGTCGATTCGATAACAAATGACGAAAACGGACTGATTTCTCAGGTTTTTACTACATATGAACACTTTTCAGATTCTCCCATACAACGCGGCTGCTAGTCCTCCTTTCATGCAAAATCTTATGGTCCTAGGTCATGTCATAGCCACCAAAGCCGGCAAAAAAGTGAATAATCGACATCCAAAACTTGAATTGTACTACCTCTTACTGGCTATTACTTCAACTTAGAAGCTTCTTCTGTGTTCTACTATGGTGCTTTTAGTGTTTCCGCATACTGCAGCACGCGTCATAGCTTTTCAGACGATAAATGTAACCGTTTCAGAGAGAAGAGCGGCAAACGTGACGATCTGGCTTTAAGTCGATTCGATAACAAATGACAAAAACGGATGGATTTCTCAGGTTTTTACTACATATGAACACTTTTCACATTCTCCCGTGCAACGCAGCTGCAAGTTCTCCTTTCATGCAAAATCTTAAGGTCCTAGGTGGTGTCCAAGCCACCAAAGCCGGCTAAAAAGTGAATAATCGATAATTAAAACTTGAATTGTACTACATCTTACTGGCTGTTTCTTCAAATTAGAAGCTTCTTCTGTTTTCTACTATGGTGCTTTTAGTGTATCCGCATACCGCAGCACGCGACATAGCATTGCAGACGATAAATGTAACCGTTTCAGAGAGAAGAACGGCCAATGTGACGATCTGGCTTTAAGTCGATTCGATAACAAATGACGAAAACGGACGGTTTTTCTTAGGTTTTTACTACATATGAACACTTTACACATTCTCCCATGCAACGTGGCTGCTAGACCTCCTTTCATGCAAAATCGTAAGGTCCTAGGTCATGTAAAAGCCACCAAAGCCGGCTAAAAAGTGAATAATCGATAACTAAAACTTGAATTGTACTACGTCTTACTGGCTATTACTTCAACTTAGAAGCTTCTTCTGTGTTCTACTATGGTGCTTTTAGTGTCTCCGCATACCGCAGCACGCGACATACCTTGGCAGACGATAAATGTAACCGTCTCAGAGAGAAAAGCGGCCAATGTGACGATCTGGCTTCAAGTCGATTCGATAACAAATGACGAAAAAGGACGGATTTCTCAGGTTTTTACTACATATGAACATATTTCACATTCTCCCGTGCAACGCGGCTGCAAGTACTCCTTTCATGCAAAATCTTAAGGTCCTAGTTCATGTCAAAGCCACCAAAGCCGGCTAAAAAGTGAATAATCGACAACTAAAACTTGAATTGTACTACTTCTTACTGGCTATTACTTCAACTTAGAAGCTTCTTCTGTGTTCTACTATGGTGCTTTTAGTGTCTCCGCACACCGCAGCACGCGACATAGCTTTGCAGACGATAAATGTAACCGTCTCAGAGAGAAAAGCTGCCAATGTGACGATCTTGCTTTAAGTCGATTCGATAACAAATGACGAAAACGGACGGATTTCTAAGGTCTTTACTACATATGAACACTTTTCACAGTATCCCATGGAACGCGGCTGCTAGTCCTCCTTTCATGCAAAATCTTAAGGTCCTTGGTCATGTCCAAGCCACCAAAGCCGGCTAAAGAGTGAATAATCGACAACTAAAACTTCAATTGTACAGCGTCTTACTGGCTATTACTTCAACATAGAAGCTTCTTCTGTGTTCTACTATGGTGCTTTTAGTGTTTCCGCATACCGCAGCACGCGACATAGCTTTGTAGACGATAAATGTAACCGTTTCAGAGAGAAGGGCGGCCAATGTGACGATCTAGCTTTAAGTCTATTCGATAACAAATGACGAAAACGGACGGATTTATCAGGTTTTTACTACATATGAACACATTTCACATTCTCACGTGCAACGCGGCTGCAAGTACTCCTTTCATGCAAAATCTTAAGGTCCTAGGTCATGTCCAAGCCACCATAGCCGGCTAAAAAGTGAATAAACGACAGCTAAAACTTGAATTGTACTACTTCTTACTGGCTATTACTTCAACTTAGAAGCTTCTTCTGTGTTCTTCTATGGTGCTTTAAGTGTCTCCACATACCGCAGCACGCGACATAGCTTTGCAGACGATAAATGTAACTGTCTCAGAGAGAAATTCGGCCAATGTGACGATCTGGCTTTAAGTCGATTCGATAACAAATGACGAAAACGGACTGATTTCTCAGGTTTTTACTACATATGAACACTTTTCACATTCTCCCATACAACGCGGCTGCTAGTCCCCCTTTCATGCAAAATCTTAAGGTCCTAGGTCATATCCAAGCCACCAAAGCCGGCTAAAAAGTGAATAATCGATAGTTAAAACTTGAATTGTATTACATCTTACTGGCTGTCTCTTCAACTTAGAAGCTTCTTCTGTGTTCTACTATGGTGCTTTTAGTGTTTCCGCATAGCGCAGCACGCGACATAGCTTTGCAGACGATAAATGTAACCGTCTCAGAGAGAAGGGCTGCCAATGTGACGATCTGGCTTTAAGTCGATTCGATAACAAATGACGAAAACGGACGGATTTCTCAGGTTTTTACTACATATGAAAACTTTTCACATTCTCCCATACAACGCGGCTGCTAGTCCTCCTTTCATGCAAAATCTTATGGTCCTAGGTCATGTCATAGCCACCAAAGCCGGCAAAAAAGTGAATAATCGACATCCAAAACTTGAATTGTACTACCTCTTACTGGCTATTACTTCAACTTAGAAGCTTCTTCTGTGTTCTACTATGGTGCTTTTAGTGTTTCCGCATACTGCAGCACGCGTCATAGCTTTGCAGACGATAAATGTAACCGTTTCAGAGAGAAGAGCGGCCAACGTGACGATCTGGCTTTAAGTCGATTCGATAACAAATGACAAAAACGGACGGATTTCTCAGGTTTTTACTACATATGAACACTTTTCACATTCCCCCGTGCAACGCAGCTGCAAGTCCTCCTTTCATGCAAAATCTTAAGGTCCTAGGTGGTGTCCAAGCCACCAAAGCCAGCTAAAAAGTGAATAATCGACAACTACAACTTGAATTGTACTACTTCTTACTGGCTATTGCTTCAACTTAGAAGCTTCTTCTGTGTTCTACTATGGTGCTTTTAGTGTCTCCGCATACCGCAGCACGCGACTTAGCTTTGCAGACGATAAATGTAACCGTCTCAGAGAGAAAAGCGGCCAATGTGACGATCTGGCTTTAAGTCGATTCGATAACAAATGACGGAAACGGACGGTTTTCTCAGGTTTTTACTACATATGAACACTTTTCACATTCTCCCGTGCAACGCGGCTGCTAGTCCTCCTTTCATGCAAAATCTTAAGGTCCTAGGTCATATCCAAGCCACCAAAGCCGGCTAAAAAGTGAATAATCGATAATTAAAACTTGAATTGTACTACATCTTACTGGCTGTTTCTTCAACTTAGAAGCTTCTTCTGTTTTCTACTATGGTGCTTTTAGTGTTTCCGCATACCGCAGCACGCGACATAGCATTTCAGACGATAAATGTAACCGTCTCAGAGAGAAGAACGGCCAATGTGACGATCTGGCTTTAAGTCGATTCGATAACAAATTACGAAAACGGACGGATTTCTCAGGTTTTTACTACATATGAACACTTTTCACATTCTCCCATGCAACGCGGCTGCTAGTCCTCCTTTCATGCAAAATCTTAAGGTCCTAGGTCATGTCCAAGCCACCAAAGCCGGCTAAAAAGTGTATAATCGACAACTAAAACTTGAATTGTACAACTTCTTAATGGCTATTACTTCAACTTAGAAGCTTCTTCTGTGTTCTACTATGGTGCTTTTAGTGTCTCCGCATACTGCAGCTCGCGACATAGCTTTGAAGACAACAAATGTAACCGTCTCAGAGAGTAAAGCGGAAAATGTGACGATCTGGCTTTAAGTCGATTCGATAACAAATACGAAAACGGACGGATTTCTCAGGGTTTTACTACATATGAACACTTTTAACATTCTCCCATACAACGCGGCTGCTAGTCCTCCTTTCATGCAAAATCTTAAGGACCTAGGTCATGTCCAAGCCACCAAAGCCGGCTAAAAAGTGAATAATCGACAACTAAAACTTGTATTGTACTACTTCTTACTGGCTATTGCTTCAATTTAGAAGCTTCTTCTGTGTCTTACTATGGTGCTTTTAGAGTCTCCGCATACCGCAGCACGCGAATAAGCTTTGCAGACGATAAATGTAGCCGTCTCAGAGAGAAAAGCGGCCTATGTGACGATCTGGCTTTAAGTCGATTCGATAACAAATGACGGAAACGGACGGATTTCTCAGGTTTTTACTACATATGAACACTTTTCACATTCTCCCGTGCAACGCGGCTCCTAGTCCTCCTTTCATGCAAAATCTTAAGGTCCTAGGTCATATCCAAGCCACCAAAGCCGGCTAAAAAGTGAATAATCGATAATTAAAACTTGAATTGTACTACATCTTACTGGCTGTTTCTTCAACTTAGAAGCCTCTTCTGTGTTCTACTATGGTGCTTTTAGTGTTTCCGCATACCGCAGCACGCGACATAGCTTTGCAGACGATAAATGTAACCGTTTCAGAGAGAAGAACGGCCAATGTGACGATCTGGCTTTAAGTCGATTCGATAACAAATGACGAAAACGGACGGATTTCTCAGGTTTTTACAACATATGAACACTTTTCACATTCTCCCGGGCAACGCGGCTGCAAGTACTCCTTGCATGCAAAATCTTAAGGTCCTAGGCCATGTCCAAGCCACCAAAGCCGGCTAAAAAGTGAATATTCGACAACTAAAACTTGAATAGTACTACTTCTTACTGGCTATTACTTCAACTTAGAAGCTTCTTCTGTGTTGTACTATGGTGCTTTTAGTGTCTCCGCATACCGCAGCTCGCGACATAGCTTTGAAGACAACAAATGTAACCGTCTCAGAGAGTAAAGCGGAAAATTTGACGATCTGGCTTTAAGTCGATTCGATAACAAATGACGAAAACGGACGGATTTCTCAGGTTTTTACAACATATGAACACTTTTCACATTCTCCCGGGCAACGCGGCTGCAAGTACTCCTTTCATGCAAAATCTTAAGGTCCTAGGTCATGTCCAAGCCACCAAGGCCGGCTAAAAAGTGAATAATCGACAACTAAAACTTGAATTGTACTACTTCTTACTGGCTATTACTTCAACTTAGAAGCTTCTTCTGTGTTCTACTATGGTGCTTTTAGTGTCTCCACACACCGCAGCACGCGACACAGCTTTGCAGGCGATAAATGTAACCTTCTCAGAGAGAAAAGCGGCCAATGTGACGATCTGCCTTAAGTCGATTCGATAACAAATGACGAAAACAGACGGATTTCTCAGGTTTTTACTACATATGAACACTTTTCACATTCTCCCATGCAACGCGGCTGCTAGACCTCTTTTCATGCAAAATCTTAAGGCCCTAGGTCATGTCCAATCCACCAAAGCCGGCTAAAAAGTGAATAATCGATAACTAAAACTTGAATTGTACTACTTCTTACTGAATATTACTTCAACTTAGAAGCTTCTTCTATGTTCTACTATGGTGCTTTTAGTGTCTCCGCATACCGCAGTACGCGACATAGCTTTGCAGACAATAAATGTAACCGTCTCAGAGAGAAAAGCGGCCAATGTGACGATCTGGCTTTAAGTCGATTCGATAGCAAATGACGAAAACGGACGTATTTCTCAGGTTTTTACTACATATGAACACTTTTCACATTCTCCCGTGCAACGCGGCTGCTAGTCCTCCTTTCATGCAAAATCTTAAGGTCCTAGGTCATGTCCAAGCCACCAAGGCGGCTAAAAAGTGAATAATCGACAACTAAAACTTGAATTGTACTACTTCTTACTGGCTATTACTTCAACTTAGAAACTCCTTCTGTGTTCTACTATGGTGCTTTTAGTGTTTCGGCATATCGCAGCACGCGACATAGCTTTGCAGACCCTAAATTTAACCGTTTGAGAGAGAAGAATGGAAAATGTGACGATCTGGCTTGAAGTCAATTCGATAACAAATGACGAAAATGGACGGATTTCTCAGGATTTTACTACTTATGAACACTTTTCACATTCTCGTGTGCAACGCGGCTGCTAGTCCTCCTTTCATGGAAAATCTTAAGGTACTAGGTCATGTCCAAGCCACCAAAGCTGGCTAAAAAGTGAATAATCGACAACTAAAACTTGAATTGTACTACTTCTTACTGGCTATTACTTCAACTTAGAAGCTTCTTCTCTGTTCTACTATGGAGCTTTTAGTGTCTCCGCATACCGCAGCACGCGACATAACTATCCAGACGATAAGTGTAACCGTTTCAGAGAGAAAAGAGACCAATGTGACGATCTGGCTTTAAGTCGATTCGATAACAAATGACGAGAACGGACGGATTTCTCAGGTTTTTACTACATATGAACACTTTTCACATTCTCCCGTGCAACGCGGCTGGTAGTCCTCCTTTCATGCAAAATCTTATGGTCCTAGGTCATGTCATAGCCACCAAAGCCGGCTAAAAAGTGAATAATCGACAGCTAAAACTTGAATTGTACTACTCCATACTGGCTATTACTTCAACTTAGAAGCTTCTTCTCGGTTCTACTATGGTGCTTTTAGTGTTTTGGCATACCGTAGCACGCGACATAGCTTTGCAGACGATAAATGTAACCGTTTGAGAGAGAAGAATGGCCAATATGACGATCTGGCTTTAAGTCGATTCGATAACAAATGAAGAAAACGGACGGATTTCTCAGGTTTTTACTGCATATGAACACTTTTCACATTCTACCGTCCAACGCGGCTCCTAGTCGTCCTTTCATGCAAAATCTTAAGGTTCAACCTCATGTCCAAGCCACCAAAGCCGGCTAAAAAGTGAATAATCGACAACTAAAACTTGAATTGTACTACTTCTTACTGGCTATTACTTCAACTTAGAAGCTTCTTCTGTGTTCTACTATGGTGCTTTTAATGTTTCGGCATACCGCAGCACGCGACATAGCGTTGCAGACGATAAATGTAACCGTTTCAGAGAGAAGAGCGGCCAATGTGACGATCTGGCATTAAGACGATTCGATAACAAATGGCGAAAACGGACGGTTTTCTCAGGTTTTTACTACATATGAACACTTTTCACATTCTCCCGTGCAACGCAGCTGCTAGTCTTCCTTTCATGGAAAATCTTAAGGTCCTAGGTCATGTCCAAGCGCCCAAAGCCGGCAAAAATGTGAATAATCGACAACTAAAACTTGAATTGTATTACTTCTTACTGGCTATTACTTCAACTTAGAAGCTTCTTCTGTGTTCTACTATGGTGCTTTTAGTGTCTCCGCATACCGCAGCACGCGACATAGCTTTGCAGACGATAAATGTAACCGTCTCAGAGAGAAAAGGGGCCAATGAGACGATCTGGCTTTAAGTCGATTCGATAACAAATGACGAAAACGGACGGATTTCTCAGGTTTTTACTACATATGAACACTTTTCACATTCTCCCGTGCAACGCGGCTGCTAGTCCTCCTTTCATGCAAAATCTTATGGTCCTAGGTCATGTCATAGCCACCAAAGCCGGCTAAAAAGTGAATAATCGACAACTAAAACTTGAATTGTACTACTCCTTACTGGCTATTACTTCAACTTAGAAGCTTCTTCTGGGTTCTACTATGGTGCTTTTAGTGTTTTGGCATACCGTAGCACGCGACATAGCTTTGCAGACGATAAATGTAACCGTCTCAGAGAGAAACGCGGCCAATGTGACGATCTGGCTTGAAGTCGATTCGATAACAAATGACGAAAAGGGACGGATTTCTCAGGTTTTTCCAACATATGTACACTTTTCACATTCTCCCGTGCAACGCGGCTGCTAGTCCTCCTTTCATGCAAAATCTTAAGGTCCTAGGTCATGTCCAAGCCACCAAAGCCGGCTAAAAAGTGAGTAATCGACAACTAAAACTTGAATTGTACTACATCTTACTGGCTATTACTTCAACTTAGAAGCTTCTTCTGTGTTCTACTATGGTGCTTTTAGTGTCTCCGCATACCGCAGCACGCGACATAGCTTTGCAGACGATAAATGTAACCGTCTCAGAGAGAAAAGGGGCCAATGAGACGATCTGGTTTTAAGTCGATTCCATAACAAATGACGAAAACGGACGGATTTCTCAGGTTTTTACTAATATGAACACTTTTCACATTCTCCCGTGCAACGCGGCTGCTAGTCTTCCTTTCATGCAAAATCTTAAGGTTCCACCGCATGTCCAAGCCACCAAAGCCGGCTAAAAAGTGAATAATCGACAACTAAAACTTGAATTGTACTACTTCTTACTGGCTATTACTTAGACTTAGAAGCTCCTTCTGTGTTCTACTATGGTGCTTTTAGGGTTTCGGCATATCGCAGCACGCGACATAGCTTTGCAGACGATAAATGTAACCGTTTGAGAGAGAAGAATGGAAAATGTGACGATCTGGCTTGAAGTCAATTCGATAACAAATGACGAAAATGGACGGATTTCTCAGGATTTTACTACTTATGAACACTTTTCACATTCTCCCGTGCAACGCGGCTGCTAGTACTCCTTTCATGCAAAATCTTGAGGTCCTAGGTCATGTCCAAGCTACCAAAGCCGGCAAAAAAGTGAATAATCGACAATTAAAACTTCAATTGTACTACTTCTTACTGGCTATTACTTCAACATAGAAGCTTCTTCTGTGTTCTACTATGGTGCTTTTAGTGTTTCCGCATACCGCAGCACGCGACATAGCTTTGTAGACGATAAATGTAACTGTTTCAGAGAGAAGAGCGGCCAATGTGACGATCTGGCTTTAAGGCGATTCGAGAACAAATGGCGAAAACGGACGGATTTCATAGGTTTTTACTACATATGAACACCTTTCACATTCTCCCGTGCAACGCGATTGCTAGTCGTCCTTTCATGGAAAATCTTAAGGTCCTGGGTCATGTCCAAGCCACCAAAGCCGGCTAAAATGTGAATAATCGACAACTAAAACTTGAATTGTACTACTTCTTACTGGCTATTACTTCAACTTAGAATCTTCTTCTGTGTTCTACTATGGTGCTTTTAGTGTCTCCGCATACCGCAGCACGCGTCATAGCTTTCCAGACGATAAGTGTAACCGTTTCAGAGAGAAAAGAGACCAATGTGACGATCTGGCTTTAAATCGATTCGATAACTAATGACGAAAACGGACGGATGTCTCAGGTTTTTACTACATATGAACACTTTTCACATTCTCCCGTGCAACGCGGCTGCTAGTCCTCCTTTCATGCAAAATCTTATGGTCCTAGGTCATGTCATAGCCACCAAAGTCGGCTTAAAAGTGAATAATCGACAACTAAAACTTGAATTGTACTACTCCTTACTGGCTACTACTTCAACTTAGAAGCTTCTTCTGGGTTCTACTATGGTGCTTTTAGTGTTTTGGCATACCGTAGCACGCGACATAGCTTTGCAGACGATAAATGTAACCGTTTGAGAGAGAAGAATGGCCAATATGACGATCTGGCTTTAAGTCGATTCGATAACAAATGAAGAAAACGGACGGATTTCTCAGGTTTTTACTGCATATGAACACTTTTCACATTCTACCGTCCAACGCGGCTGCTAGTCCTCCTTTCATGCAAAATCCTAAGGTCCTAGGTCATGTCCAAGCCACCAAAGCCGGCTAAAAAGTGAATAATCGACAACTAAAACTTGAATTGTACTACTTCTTACTGGCTATTACTTCAACTTAGAGGCTTCTTCTGTGTTGTACTATGGTGCTTTTAGTGTTTCCGCATATCGCAGCACGCGACATAGCTTTGCAGACGATAAGTGTAACCGTTTCAGAGAGAAGAGCGGCCAATGTGACGATCTGGCTTTAAGTCGATTCGATAACAAATGACGAAAACGGACTGATTTCTCAGGTTTTTACTACATATGAGCACTTTTCACATTCTCCCGTGCAACGCGGCTGCTAGTCGTCCTTTCATGCAAAATCTTAAGGTTCAACCTCATGTCCAAGCCACCAAAGCCGGCTAAAAAGTGAATAATCGACAACTAAAACTTGAATTGTACTACTTCTTACTGGCTATTACTTCAACTTAGAAGCTTCTTCTGTGTTCTACTATGGTACTTTTAGTGTTTCGGCATACCGCAGCACGCGACATAGCTTTGCAGACGATAAATGTAACCGTTTCAGAGAGAAGAGCGGCCAATATGACGATCTGGCATTAAGACGATTCGATAACAAATGTCGAAAACGGACGGTTTTCTCAGGTTTTTACTACATATGAACACTTTTCACATTCTCCCGTGCAACGCGGCTGCTAGTCCTCCTTTCATGCAAAATCTTAAGGTCCTAGGTCATGTCCAAGCGACCAAAGCCGGCAAAAATGTGAATATTCGACAACTAAAACTTGAATTGTATTACTTCTTACTGGCTATTACTTCAACTTAGAAGCATCTTCTGTGTTCTACTATGGCGCTTTTTGTGTCTCCGCATACCGCAGCACGCGACATAGCTTTGCAGACGATAAATGTAACCGTCTCAGAGAGAAAAGCGGCCGATGTGACGATCTGGCTTTAAGTCGATTCGATAACAAATGACGAAAACGGACGCATTTCTCAGGTTTTTCCAACATATGAACACTTTTCACATTCTACCGTAACCTGCGGCTGCTGGTCCTCCTTTCATGCAAAATCTTAAGGTCCTAGGTCATGTCCAAGCCACCAAAGCCGGCTAAAAAGTGAATAATCGACAACTAAAACTTGAATTGTACTACTTCTTACTGGCTATTACTTCAACTTAGAATCTTCTTCTGTGTTCTACTATGGTGCTTTTAGTGTCTCCGCATACCGCAGCACGTGACATAGCTTTGCAGACGATAAATGTAACCGTCTCAGAGAGAAAAGGGGCCAATGAGACGATCTGGCTTTAAGTCGATTCGATAACAAATGACGAAAACGGACGGATTTCTCAGGTTTTTACTACATATGAACACTTTTCACATTCTCCCGTGCAACGTGGCTGCTAGTCTTCCTTTCATGCAAAATCTTAAGGTTCCACCGCATGTCCAAGCCACCAAAGCCGGCTAAAAAGAAAATAATCGACATCTAAAACTTGAATTGTACTATTTCTTACTGGCTATTACTTCAATTTAGAAGCTCCTTCTGTGTTCTACTATGGTGCTTTTAGTGTTTCGGCATATCGCAGCACGCGACATAGCTTTGCAGACGATAAATGTAACCGTTTGTGAAAGAAGAATGGCCAATGTGACGATCTGGCTTGAAGTCAATTCGATAACAAATGACGAAAACGGACGGATTTCTCAGGTTTTTACTACTTATGAACACTTTTCACATTCTCCCTTGCAACGCGGCTGCTAGTCCTCCTTTCATGCAAAATCTTATTGTCCTAGGTAATGTCATAGCCACCAAAGCCGGCTAAAAAGTGAATAATCGACAACTAAAACTTGAATTGTACTACTTCTTACTGGCTATTACTTCAACTTAGAATCTTCTTCTGTGTTCTACTATGGTGCTTTTAGTGTCTCCGCATACCGCAGCACGCGACATAGCTTTGCAGACGATAAATGTAACCGACTCAGAGAGAAAAGGGGCCAATGAGACGATCTGGCTTTAAGTCGATTCGATAACAAATGACGAAAACGGACGGATTTCTCAGGTTTTTACTACATATGAACACTTTTCACATTCTCCCGTGCAACGCGGCTGCTAGTCTTCCTTTCATGCAAAATCTTAAGGTTCCACCGCATGTCCAAGCCACCAAAGCCGGCTAAAAAGTGAATAATCGACAACTAAGACTTGAATTGTACTACTTCTTACTGGCTATTACTTCAACTTAGAAGCTCCTTCTTTGTTCTACTATGGTGCTTTTAGTGTTTCGGCATATCGCAGCACGCGAAATAGCTTTGCAGACGATAAATGTAACCGTTTGAGAGAGAGGAATGGAAAATGTGACGATCTGGCTTGAAGTCAATTCGATAACAAATGACGAAAATGGACGGATTTCTCAGGTTTTTACTACATATGAACACTTTTCACATTCTCCCGTGCAACGCGGCTGCTAGTCCTCCTTTCATGCAAAATCTTATGGTCCTAGGTCATGTCATAGCCACCAAAGTCGGCTTAAAAGTGAATAATCGACAACTAAAACTTGAATTGTACTACTCCTTACTGGCTATTACTTCAACTTAGAAGCTTCTTCTGGGTTCTACTATGGTGCTTTTAGTGTTTTGGCATACCGTAGCTCGCGACATAGCTTTGAAGACGATAAATGTAACCGTTTGAGAGAGAAGAATGGCCAATATGACGATCTGGCTTTAAGTCGATTCGATAACAAATGAAGAAAACGAACGGATTTCTCAGGTTTTTACTGCATATGAACACTTTTCACATTCTACCGTCCAACGCGGCTGCTAATCCTCCTTTCATGCAAAATCCTAAGGTCCTAGGTCATGTCCAAGCCACCAAAGCCGGCTAAAAAGTGAATAATCGACAACTAAAACTTGAATTGTACTACTTCTTACTGGCTATTACTTCAACTTAGATTCTTCTTCTGTGTTGTACTATGGTGCTTTTAGTGTTTCCGCATATCGCAGCACGCGACATAGCTTTGCAGACGATAAGTGTAACCGTTTCAGAGAGAAGAGCGGCCTATGTGACGATCTGGCTTTAAGTCGATTCGATAACAAATGACGAAAACGGACTGATTTCTCAGGTTTTTACTACATATGAGCACTTTTCACATTCTCCCGTGCAACGCGGCTGCTAGTCGTCCTTTCATGCAAAATCTAAAGGTTCAACCTCATGTCCAAGCCACCAAAGCCGGCTAAAAAGTGAATAATCGGCAACTAAAACTTGAATTGTACTACTTCTTACTGGCTATTACTTCAACTTAGATGCTTCTTCTGTGTTCTACTATGGTACATTTAGTGTTTTGGCATATCGCAGCACGCGACATAGCTTTGCAGACGATAAATGTAACCGTTTCAGAGAGAAGAGCGGCCAAAGTGACGATCTGGCATTAAGACGATTCGATAACAAATGGCGAAAACGGACGGTTTTCTCAGGTTTTTACTACATATGAACAATTTTCACATTCTCCCGTGCAACGCGGCTGCTGGTCCTCCTTCCATGCAAAATCTTAAGGTCCTAGGTCATGTCCAAGCGACCAAACCCGGCAAAATGTGAATAATCGACAACTAAAACTTGAATTTTACTACTTCTTACTGACTATTACTTCAACTTAGAATCTTCTTCTGTGTTCTACTATGGTGCTTTTAGTGTCTCCGCATACCGCAGCACGCGACATAGCTTTGCAGACGATAAGTGTAACCGTTTCAGAGAGAAAAGAGACCAATGTGACGATCTGGCTTTAAGTCGATTCGATAACAAATGACGAAAACGGACGGATTTCTCCGTTTTTAACTACATATGAACTCTTTTCACATTCTCCCGTGCAACGCGGCTGCTAGCCCTCCATTCATGCAAAATCTTATGGTCCTAGGTCATGTCATAGCCACCAAAGCCGACTAAAAAGTGAATAATCGACAACTAAAACTTGAATTGTACTACTCCTTACTGGCTATTACTTCAACTTAGAAGCTTCTTCTGGGTTCTATTATGGTGCTTTTAGTGTTTTGGCATACCGTAGCACGCGACATAGCTTTGCAGACGATAAGTGTAACCGTTTCAGAGAGAAGAGCGGCCAATATGACGATCTGGCTTTAAGTCGATTCGATAACAAATGACGAAAACGGACGGATTTCTCAGGTTTTTACTGCATATGAACACATTTCACATTCTTTCGTGCAACGCGGCTGCTAGTCCTCCTTTCATGCAAAATCTTAAGGTTCAACCTCATGTCCAAGACACCAAAACCGGCTAAAAGTGAATAATCGACAACTAAAACTTGAATTCTACTACTTCTTACTGGCTATTACTTCAACTTAGAAGCTTCTTCTGTGTTCTACTATGGAGCTTTTAGTGTCTCCGCATACCGCAGCACGTGACATAGCTTTGCAGACGATAAGTGTAACCGTTTCAGAGAGAAGAGCGGCCAATATGACGATCTGGCTTTAAGTCGATTAATAACAAATGACGAAAACGGACATATTTCTCAGGTTTTTACTACATATGAACACTTTTCACATTCTCCCGTGCAACGCGGCTGCTAGTCCTCCTTTCATGCAAAATCTTATGGTCCTAGGTCATGTCATAGCCACCAAAGCCGACTAAAAAGTGAATAATCGACAACTAAAACTTGAATTGTACTACTCCTTACTGGCTATTACTTCCACTTAGAAGCTTCTTCTGGGTTCTATTATGGTGCTTTTAGTGTTTTGGCATACCGTAGCACGCGACATAGCTTTGCAGACGATAAATGTAACCGTCTCAGAGAGAAAAGCGGCCAATGAGACGATCTGGCTTGAAGTCGATTCGATAACAAATGACGAAAAGGGACGGATTTCTCAGGTTTTTCCAACATATGTACACTTTTCACATTCTCCCGTGCAACGCGGCTGCTATTCCGCCTTTCATGCAAAATCTTAAGGTCCTAGGTCATGTCCAAGTCACCAAAGCCGGATAAAAAGTGAATAATCGACAACTAAAACTTGAATTGTACTACTTCTTACTGGCTATTACTTCAACTTAGAAGCTTCTTCTGTGTTCTACTATGGTGCTTTTAGTGTCTCCGCATACCGCAGCACGCGACATAGCTTTGCAGACGATAAATGTAACCGTCTCAGAGAGAAAAGTGGCCAATGAGACGATCTGGTTTTAAGTCGATTCCATAACAAATAACGAAAACGGACGGATTTCTCAGGTTTTTACTAATATGAACACTTTTCACATTCTCCCGTGCAACGCGGCTGCTAGTCGTCCTTTCATGCAAAATCTTAAGGTTCCACCGCTTGTCCAAGCCACCAAAGCCGGCTAAAAAGTGAATAATCGACAACTAAAACTTGAATTGTACTACTTCTTACTGGCTATTACTTCAACTTAGAAGCTCCTTCTTTGTTCTACTATGGTGCTTTTAGTGTTTCGGCATATCGCAGCACGCGACATAGCTTTGCAGACGTTAAGTGTAACCGTTTCAGAGAAAAGAGCGGCCAATGTGACGATCTGGCTTTAAGTCAATTCGATAACAAATGACGAAAATGGACGGATTTCTCAGGTTTTTACTACATATGAACACTTTTCACATTCTACCGTGCAACGCGGCTGCTAGTCCTCCTTTCATGCAAAATCTTATGGTCTTAGGTCATGTCATAGCCACCAAAGTCGGCTTAAAAGTGAATAATCGACAACTAAAACTTGAATTGTACTACTCCTTACTGGCTATTACTTCAACTTAGAAGCTTCTTCTGGGTTCTACTATGGTGCTTTTAGTGTTTTGGCATACCGTAGCACGCGACATAGCTTTTGCAGGCGATAAATGTAACCGTTTGAGAGAGAAGAATGGGCAATATGACGATCTGGCTTTAAGTCGATTCGATAACAAATGAAGAAAACGGACGGATTTCTCAGGTTTTTACTGCATATGAACATTTTTCACATTCTACCGTCCAACGCGGCTGCTAGTCCTCCTTTCATGCAAAATCCTAAGGTCCTAGGTCATGTCCAAGCCACCAAAGCCGGCTAAAAAGTGAATAATCGACAACTAAAACTTGAATTGTACTACTTCTTACTGGCTATTACTTCAACTTAGATTCTTCTTCTGTGTTGTACTATGGTGCTTTTAGTGTTTCCGCATATCGCAGCACGCGACATAGCTTTGCAGACGATAAGTGTAACCGTTTCAGAGAGAAGAGCGGCCAATGTGACGATCTGGCTTTAAGTCGATTCGATAAGAAATGACGAAAACGGACTGATTTCTCAGGTTTTTACAACATATGAGCACTTTTCACATTCTCCCGTGCAACGCGGCTGCTAGTCGTCCTTTCATGCAAAATCTAAAGGTTCAACCTCATGACCAAGCCACCAAAGCCGGCTAAAAAGTGAATAATCGACAACTAAAACTTGAATTGTACTACTTCTTACTGGCTATTACTTCAACTTAGAAGCTTCTTCTGTGTTCTACTATGGTACTTTTAGTGTTTTGGCATATCGCAGCACGCGACATAGCTTTGCAGACGATAAATGTAACCGTTTCAGAGAGAAGAGCGGCCAAAGTGACGATCTGGCATTAAGACGATTCGATAACAAATGGCGAAAACGGACAGTTTTCTCAGGTTTTTACTACATATGAACAATTTTCACATTCTCCCGCGTAACGCGGCTGCTAGTCCTCCTTTCATGCAAAATCTTAAGGTCCTAGGTCATGTCCAAGCGACCAAACCCGGCAAAAATGTGAATAATCGACAACTAAAACTTGAATTTTACTACTTCTTACTGGCTATTACTTCAACTTAGAATCTTCTTCTGTGTTCTACTATGGTGCTTTTAGTGTCTCCACATACCGCAGCACGCGACATAGCTTTGCAGACGATAAATGTAACCGTCTCAGAGAGAAAAGGGGCCAATGAGACGATCTGGCTTTAAGTCGATTCGATAACAAATGACGAAAACGGACGGATTTCTCAGGTTTTTACTGCATATGAACACATTTCACATTCTTTCGTGCAACGCGGCTGCTAGACCTCCTTTCATGCAAAATCTTAAGGTTCAACCTCATGTCCAAGACACCAAAACCGGCTAAAAGTGAATAATCGACAACTAAAACTTGAATTCTACTACTTCTTACTGGCTATTACTTCAACTTAGAAGCTTCTTCTGTGTTCTACTATGGAGCTTTTAGTGTCTCCGCATACCGCAGCACGTGACATAGCTTTGCAGACGATAAGTGTAACCGTTTCAGAGAGAAGAGCGGCCAATATGACGATCTGGCTTTAAGTCGATTAATAACAAATGACGAAAACGGACATATTTCTCAGGTTTTTACTACATATGAACACTTTTCACATTCTCCCGTGCAACGCGGCTGCTAGTCCTCCTTTCATGCAAAATCTTATGGTCCTAGGTCATGTCATAGCCACCAAAGCCGACTAAAAAGTGAATAATCGACAACTAAAACTTGAATTGTACTACTCCTTACTGGCTATTACTTCCACTTAGAAGCTTCTTCTGGGTTCTATTATGGTGCTTTTAGTGTTTTGGCATACCGTAGCACGCGACATAGCTTTGCAGACGATAAATGTAACCGTCTCAGAGAGAAAAGCGGCCAATGAGACGATCTGGCTTGAAGTCGATTCGATAACAAATGACGAAAAGGGACGGATTTCTCAGGTTTTTCCAACATATGTACACTTTTCACATTCTCCCGTGCAACGCGGCTGCTATTCCGCCTTTCATGCAAAATCTTAAGGTCCTAGGTCATGTCCAAGTCACCAAAGCCGGATAAAAAGTGAATAATCGACAACTAAAACTTGAATTGTACTACTTCTTACTGGCTATTACTTCAACTTAGAAGCTTCTTCTGTGTTCTACTATGGTGCTTTTAGTGTCTCCGCATACCGCAGCACGCGACATAGCTTTGCAGACGATAAATGTAACCGTCTCAGAGAGAAAAGTGGCCAATGAGACGATCTGGTTTTAAGTCGATTCCATAACAAATAACGAAAACGGACGGATTTCTCAGGTTTTTACTAATATGAACACTTTTCACATTCTCCCGTGCAACGCGGCTGCTAGTCGTCCTTTCATGCAAAATCTTAAGGTTCCACCGCTTTTCCAAGCCACCAAAGCCGGCTAAAAAGTGAATAATCGACAACTAAAACTTGAATTGTACTACTTCTTACTGGCTATTACTTCAACTTAGAAGCTCCTTCTTTGTTCTACTATGGTGCTTTTAGCGTTTCGGCATATCGCAGCACGCGACATAGCTTTGCAGACGATAAGTGTAACCGTTTCAGAGAAAAGAGCGGCCAATGTGACGATCTGGCTTTAAGTCAATTCGATAACAAATGACGAAAATGGACGGATTTCTCAGGTTTTTACTACATATGAACACTTTTCACATTCTACCGTGCAACGCGGCTGCTAGTCCTCCTTTCATGCAAAATCTTATGGTCTTAGGTCATGTCATAGCCACCAAAGTCGGCTTAAAAGTGAATAATCGACAACTAAAACTTGAATTGTACTACTCCTTACTGGCTATTACTTCAACTTAGAAGCTTCTTCTGGGTTCTACTATGGTGCTTTTAGTGTTTTGGCATACCGTAGCACGCGACATAGCTTTTGCAGGCGATAAATGTAACCGTTTGAGAGAGAAGAATGGGCAATATGACGATCTGGCTTTAAGTCGATTCGATAACAAATGAAGAAAACGGACGGATTTCTCAGGTTTTTACTGCATATGAACATTTTTCACATTCTACCGTCCAACGCGGCTGCTAGTCCTCCTTTCATGCAAAATCCTAAGGTCCTAGGTCATGTCCAAGCCACCAAAGCCGGCTAAAAAGTGAATAATCGACAACTAAAACTTGAATTGTACTACTTCTTACTGGCTATTACTTCAACTTAGATTCTTCTTCTGTGTTGTACTATGGTGCTTTTAGTGTTTCCGCATATCGCAGCACGCGACATAGCTTTGCAGACGATAAGTGTAACCGTTTCAGAGAGAAGAGCGGCCAATGTGACGATCTGGCTTTAAGTCGATTCGATAAGAAATGACGAAAACGGACTGATTTCTCAGGTTTTTACAACATATGAGCACTTTTCACATTCTCCCGTGCAACGCGGCTGCTAGTCGTCCTTTCATGCAAAATCTAAAGGTTCAACCTCATGACCAAGCCACCAAAGCCGGCTAAAAAGTGAATAATCGACAACTAAAACTTGAATTGTACTACTTCTTACTGGCTATTACTTCAACTTAGAAGCTTCTTCTGTGTTCTACTATGGTACTTTTAGTGTTTTGGCATATCGCAGCACGCGACATAGCTTTGCAGACGATAAATGTAACCGTTTCAGAGAGAAGAGCGGCCAAAGTGACGATCTGGCATTAAGACGATTCGATAACAAATGGCGAAAACGGACAGTTTTCTCAGGTTTTTACTACATATGAACAATTTTCACATTCTCCCGCGTAACGCGGCTGCTAGTCCTCCTTTCATGCAAAATCTTAAGGTCCTAGGTCATGTCCAAGCGACCAAACCCGGCAAAAATGTGAATAATCGACAACTAAAACTTGAATTTTACTACTTCTTACTGGCTATTACTTCAACTTAGAATCTTCTTCTGTGTTCTACTATGGTGCTTTTAGTGTCTCCACATACCGCAGCACGCGACATAGCTTTGCAGACGATAAATGTAACCGTCTCAGAGAGAAAAGGGGCCAATGAGACGATCTGGCTTTAAGTCGATTCGATAACAAATGACGAAAACGGACGGATTTCTCAGGTTTTTACTACATATGAACACTTTTCACATTCTCCCGTGCAACGCGGCTGCTAGTCTTCCTTTCATGCAAAATCTTAAGGTTCCACCGCATGTCCAAGCCACCAAAGCCGGCTAAAAAGTGAATAATCGACAACTAAAACTTGAATTGTACTACTTCTTACTGGCTATTACTTCAACTTAGAAACTCCTTCTGTGTTCTACTATGGTGCTTTTAGTGTTTCGGCATATCGCAGCACGCGACATAGCTTTGCAGACGATAAATGTAACCGTTTGAGAGAGAAGAATGGCCAATGTGACGATCTGGCTTGAAGTCAATTCGATAACAAATGACGAAAATGGACGGATTTCTCAGGTTTTTACTACTTATGAACACTTTTCACATTCTCCCGTGCAACGCAACTGCTAGTCCTCCTTTCATGCAAAATCTTAAGGTCCTAGGTCATGTCCAAGCCACCAAAGCCGGCAAAAAAGTGAATAACCGACAACTAAAACTTCAATTGTACTACTTCTTACTGGCTATTACTTCAACATAGAAGCTTCTTCTGTGTTCTACTATGGAGCTTTTAGTGTCTCCGCATACCGCAGCACGCGACATAGCTTTGCAGACGATAAGTGTAACCGTTTTAGAGAGAAAAGAGAAAAATGTGACGATCTGACTTTAAATCGATTCGATAACAAATGACGAAAACGGACGGATTTCTCAGTTTTTTACTACATATGAACACTTTTCACATTCTCCCGTGCAACGCGGCTGCTAGTCCTCCTTTCATACAAAATCTTATTGTCCTAGGTCATGTCATAGCCAAAAAAGCCGGCTAAAAAGTGAATAATCGACAACTAAAACTTGAATTGTACTACTTCTTACTGGCTATTACTTCAACTTAGAAGCTTCTTCTGTGTTGTACTGTGGTGCTTTTAGTGTTTCCGCATATCGCAGCACGCGACATAGCTTTGCAGACGATAAGTGTAACCGTTTCAGAGAGAAGAGCGACCAATGTGACGATCTGGCTTTAAGTCGATTCGATAACAAATGACGAAAACGGACATATTTCTCAGGTTTTTACTACATATGAACACTTTTCACATTCTCCCGTGCAACGCGGCTGCTAGTCGTCCTTTCATGCAAAATCTTAAGGTTCAACCTCATGTCCAAGCCACCAAAGCCGGCTAAAAAGTGAATAATCGACAACTAAAGCTTGAATTGTACTACTTCTTACTGGCTATTACTTCAACTTAGAAGCTTCATCTGTGTTCTACTATGGTGCTTTTAGTGTTTCGGCATATCGCAGCACGCGACATAGCTTTGCAGACGATAAATGTAACCGTTTCAGAGAGGAGAGCCTCCAATGTGACGATCTGGCATTAAGACGATTCGATATCAAATGGCGAAAACGGACGGTTTTCTCAGGTTTTTACTACATGTGAACACTTTTCCCATTCTCCCGTGCAACGCGTCTGCTAGTCCTCCTTTTATGCAAAATCTTAAGGTCCTAGGTCATGTCCAAGCGACCAAAGCCGGCAAAAATGTGAATAATCGACAACTAAAACTTGAATTGTATTACTTCTTACTGGCTATTACTTTAACTTAGAAGCATCTTCTGTGTTCTACTATGGTGCATTTAGTGTCTCCGCATATTGCAGCGCGCGACATAGCTTTGCAGACGATAAATGTAACCGTCTCAGAGAGAAAAGCGGCCAATGTGACTATCTGGCTTTAAGTCGATTCGATAACAAATGACGAAAACGGACGGATTTCTCAGGTTTTTCCAACATATGAACACTTTTCACATTCTCCCGTGCAACGCGGCTGCTAGTCCTCCTTTCATGCAAAATCTTAAGGTCCTAGGTCATGTCCAAGCCTCCAAAGCCGGCTAAAAAGTGAATAATCGACAACTAAAACTTGAATTGTACTACTTCTTACTGGCTATTACTTTAACATAGAAGCTTCTTCTGTGTTGTACTATGGTGCTTTTAGTGTCTCCGCATACCGCAGCACGCGACATAGCTTTGCAGACGATAAATGTAACCGTCTCAGAGAGAAAAGCGGCCAATGAGACGATCTGGCTTTAAGTCGAATCGATAACAAATGACGAAAACGGACGGATTTCTCAGTTTTTTACTACATATGAACACTTATCACATTCTCCCGTGCAATGCGGCTGCTAGTCCTCCTTTCATGCAAAATCTTATTGTCGTAGGTCATGTCATAGTCACCAAAGCCGGCTAAAAAGTGAATAATCGACAACTAAAACTTGAATTGTACTACTTCTTACTGGCTATTACTTCAACTTAGAAGCTTCTTCTGTGTTCTACTATGGTGCTTTTAGTGTCTCCGCAGACCGCAGCACGCGACATAGCTTTGCAGACGATAAATGTAACCGTTTGAGAGAGAAGAATGGCCAATCTGACGATCTGGCTTTAAGTCGATTCGATAACAAATGACGAAAACGGACGGATTTCTAAGGATTTTACTACTTATGAACACTTATTACATTCTACCGTGCAACGCGGCTGCTAGTCCTCCTTTCATGCAAAATCCTAAGGTCCTAGGTCATGTCCAAGCCAAAAGAGCCGGCTAAAAAGTGAATAATCGACAACTAAAACTTGAATTGTACTACTTCTTACTCGCTATTACTTCAACTTAGAAACTTCTTCTGTGTTGTACTGTGGTGCTTTTATTGTTTCCGCATATCGCAGTACGCGACATAGCTTTGCAGACGATAAGTGTAACCGTTTCAGAGAGAAGAGCGGACAATGTGACGATCTGGCTTTAAGTCGATTCGATAACAAATGACGAAAACGGACGGATTTCTCAGGTTTTTCCAACATATGAACACTTTTCACATTCTCCCGTGCAACGTGGCTGCTAGTCCTCCTTTCATGCAAAATCTTAAGGTCCTAGGTCATGTCCAAGCCACCAAAGCCGGCTAAAAAGTGAATAATCGACAACTAAAACTTGAATTGTACTACTTCTTACTGGCTATTACTTCAACTTAGAAGCTTCTTCTGTGTTCTACTATGGAGCTTTTAGTGTCTCCGCATACCGCAGCACGCGACATAGCTTTGCAGACGATAAGTGTAACCGTTTTAGAGAGAAAAGAGAAAAATGTGACGATCTGACTTTAAGTCGATTCGATAACAAATGACGAAAACGGACGGATTTCTCAGTTTTTTACTACATATGAACACTTTTCACATTCTCCCGTGCAACGCGGCTGCTAGTCCTCCTTTTATGCAAAATCTTAAGGTCCTAGGTCATGTCCAAGCGACAAAAGCCGGCAAAAATGTGAATAATCGACAACTAAAACTTGAATTGTATTACTTCTTACTGGCTATTACTTCAACTTAGAAGCTTCTTCTGTGTTCTACTATGGTGCTTTTAGTGTCTCCGCATACCGCAGCACGCGACATAGCTTTGCAGACGATAAATGTAACCGTCTCAGAGAGAATAGCGGCATATGTGGCGATCTGGCTTTAATTCGATTCGATAACAAATGACGAAAACGGACGGATTTATCAGGTTTTTCCAACATATGAACACTTTTTACATTCTCCCGTGCAACGCGGCTGCTAGTCCTCCTTTCATGCAAAATCTTAAGGTCCTAGGTCATGTCCAAGCCACCAAAGCCGGCTAAAAAGTGAATAATCGACAACTAAAACTTGAATTGTACTACTTCTTACTGGCTATTACTTCAACTTCGAAGCTTCTTCTGTGTTCTACTATGGTGCTTTTAGTGTCTCCGCAGACCGCAGTACGCGACATAGCTTTGCAGACGATAAATGTAACCGTCTCAGAGAGAAAAGCGGCCAATGAGACGATCTGGCTTTAAGTCGAATCGATAACAAATGACGAAAGCGGACGGATTTCTCAGTTTTTTACTACATATGAACACTTTTCACATTCTCCCGTGCAACGCGGCTGCTAGTCCTCCTTTCATGCAAATTCTTATTGTCCTAGGTCATGTCATAGCCAAAAAAGCCGGCCAAAAAGTGAATAATCGACAACTAAAACTTGAATTGTACTACTTCTTACTGGCTATTACTTCAACTTAGAAGCTTCTTCTGTGTTGTACTGTGGTGCTTTTAGTGTTTCCGCATATCGCAGCACGCGACATAGCTTTGCAAACGATAAGTGTAACCGTTTCAGAGAGCAGAACGGCCAATGTGACGATCTGGCTTTAAATTGATTCGATAACAAATGACGAAAACGGACGGATTTCTCAGGTTTTTACTACTTATGAACACTTATTACATTCTATCGTGCAACGCGGCTGCTAGTCCTCCTTTCATGCAAAATCCTAAGGTCCTAGGTCATGTCCAAGCCACCAAAGCCGGCTAAAAAGTGAATAATCGACAACTAAAACTTGAATTGTACTACTTCTTACTGGCTATTACTTCAACTTAGAGGCTTCTTCTGTGTTGTACTATGGTGCTTTTAGTGTTTCCGCATATCGCAGCACGCGACATAGCTTTGCAGACGATAAGTGTAACCGTTTCAGAGAGAAGAGCGGCCAATGTGACGATCTGGCTTTAAGTCGATTCGATAACAAATGACGAAAACGGACTGATTTCTCAGGTTTTTACTACATATGAGCACTTTTCACATTCTCCCGTGCAACGCGGCTGCTAGTCGTCCTTTCATGCAAAATCTTAAGGTTCAACCTCATGTCCAAGCCACCAAAGCCGGCTAAAAAGTGAATAATCGACAACTAAAACTTTAATTGTACTACTTCTTACTGGCTATTACTTCAACTTAGAAGCTTCTTCTGTGTTCTACTATGGAGCTTTTAGTGTCTCCGCATGCCGCAGCACGCGACATAGCTTTGCAGACGATAAGTATAACCGTTTAAGAGAGAAAAGAGAAAAATGTGACGATCTGACTTTAAGTCGATTCGATAACAAATGACGAAAACGGACGGATTTCTCAGTTTTTTACTACATATGAACACTTTTCACATTCTCCCGTGCAACGCGGCTGCTAGTCCTCCTTTCATGCAAAATCTTATAGTCCTAGGTCATGTCATAACCACCAAAGCCGGCTAAAAAGTGAATAATCGACAACTAATACTTGAATTGTACTACTTCTTACTGGCTATTACTTCAACTTAGAAGCTTCTTCTGTGTTGTACTGTGGTGCTTTTAGTGTTTCCGCAGTTCGCAGCACGCGACATAGCTTTGCAGACGATAAGTGTAACCGTTTCAGAGAGAAGAGCGGCCAATGTGACGATCTGGCTTTAAGTCGATTCGATAACAAATGACGAAAACGGACATATTTCTCAGGGTTTTAGTACATATGAACACTTTTCACATTCTCCCGTGCAACGCGGCTGCTAGTCGTCCTTTCATGCAAAATCTTAAGGTTCAACCTCATGTCCAAGCCACCAAAGCCGGCTAAAAAGTGAATAATCGACAATTAAAACTTGAATTGTACTACTTCTTACTGGCTATTACTTCAACTTAGAAGCTTCTTCTGTGTTCTACTATGGTGCTTTTAGTGTTTCGGCATATCGCAGCACGCGACATAGCTTTGCAGACGATAAATGTAACCGTTTCAGAGAGAAGAGCCTCCAATGTGACGATCTGGCATTAAGACGATTCGATAACAAATGGCGAAAACGGTCGGATTTCTCAGGTTTTTACTACATGTGAACACTTTTCACATTCTCCCGTGCAACGCGTCTGCTAGTCCTCCTTTTTTGCAAAATCTTAAGGTACTAGGTCATGTCCAAGCGACAAAAGCCGGCAAAATGTGAATAATCGACAACTAAAACTTGTATTGTATTACTTCTTACTGGATATTACTTCAACTTAGAAGCTTCTTCTGTGTTCTACTATGGTGCTTTTAGTGTCTCCGCATACCGCAGCACGCGACATAGCTTTGCAGACGATAAATGTAACCGTCTCAGAGAGAAAAGCGGCAAATATGACGATCTGGCTTTAAGTCGATTCGATAACAAATGACGAAAACGGACGGATTTCTCAGGTTTTTCCAACATATGAACACTTTTCACATTCTCCCGTGCAACGCGGCTGCTAGTCCTCCTTTCATGCAAAATCTTAAGGTCCTAGGTCATGTCCAAGCCACCAAAGCCGGCTAAAAAGTGAATAATCGACAACTAAAACTTGAATTGTACTACTTCTTACTGGCTATTACTTCAACTTAGAAGCTTCTTCTGTGTTCTACTATGGTGCTTTTAGTGTCTCCGCATACCGCAGCACGCGACATAGCTTTGCAGACGATAAATGTAACCGTCTCAGAGAGAAAAGGGGCCAATGAGACGATCTGGCTTTAAGTCAAATCGATAACAAATGACGAAAACGGACGGATTTCTCAGTTTTTTACTACATATGAACACTTTTCACATTCTCCCGTGCAACGCGGCTGCTAGTCCTCCTTTCATGCAACATCTTATTGTCCTAGGTCATGTCATAGCCACCAAAGCCGGCTAAATAGTGAATAATCGACAACTAATACTTGAATTGTACTACTTCTTACTGGCTATTACTTCAACTTAGAAGCTTCTTCTGTGTTGTACTGTGGTGCTTTTAGTGTATCCGCATATCGAAGCACGCGACATAGCTTTGCAGACGATAAGTGTAACCGTTTCAGAGAGAAGAGCAGCCAATGTGACGATCTGGCTTTAAGTCGATTCGATAACAAATGACGAAAACGGACGGATTTCTCAGGTTTTTCCAACATATGAACACTTTTCACATTCTCCCGTGCAACGCGTCTTCTAGTCCTCCTTTCATGCAAAATCTTAAGGTCCTAGGTCATGTCCAAGCCACCAAAGCCGGCTAAAAAGTGAATAATGGACAACTAAAACTTGAATTGTACTACTTCTTACTGGCTATTACTTCAACTTAGAAGCTTCTTCTGTGTTCTACTATGGTGCTTCTAGTGTCTCCGCACACCGCATCACGCGACGTAGCTTTGCAGACGATAAATGTAACCGTTTGAGAGAGAAGAATGGCCAATGTGACGATCTGGCTTTAAGTCGATTCGATAACAAATGACGAAAACGGACGGATTTCACAGGTTTTTACTACTTATGAACACTTATTACATTCTACTGTGCAACGCGGCTGCTAGTCCTCCTTTCATGCAAATTCCTAAGGTCCTAGATCATGTCCAAGCCAAAAAAGCCGGCTAAAAAGTGAATAATCGAGAACTAAAACTTGAATTGTACTACTTCTTACTGGCTATTACTTCAACTTAGAAGCTTCTTCTGTGTTGTACTGTGGTGCTTTTAGTGTTTCCGCATATCGCAGCACGCGACATAGCTTTGCAGACGATAAGTGTAACCGTTTCAGAGAGAAGAGGGGCCAATGTGACGATCTGGCTTTAAGTCGATTCCATAACAAATGACGAAAACGGACGGATTTCTCAGGTTTTTACTACATATGAACACATTTCCCATTCTCCCGCGCAACGCGGCTGCTAGTCCTCCTTTCATGCAAAATCTTATGGTCCTAGGTCATGTCATAGCCACCAAAGCCGGCTAAAAAGTGAATAGTCGACAACTAATACTTGAATTGTACTACTTCTTACTATCTATTACTTCAACTTAGAAGCTTCTTCTGTGTTCTACTATGGTGCTTTTAGTGTTTCGGCATATCGCAGCACGCGACATAGCTTTGCAGACGATAAATGTAACCGTTTCAGAGAGGAGAGCCTCCAATGTGACGATCTGGCATTAAGACGATTCGATAACAAATGTCGAAAACGGACGGTTTTCTCAGGTTTTTACTACATGTGAACACTTTCCACATTCTCCCGTGCAACGCGTCTGCTAGTCCTTCTTTTATGCAAAATCTTAAGGTCCTAGGTCATGTCCAAGCGACCAAAGCCGGAAAAAATGTGAATAATCGACAACTAAAACTTGAATTGTATTACATCTTACTGGCTATTACTTCAACTTAGAAGCTTCTTCTGTGTTCTACGATGGTGCTTTTAGTGTCTCCGCATACCGCAGCACGCGACATAGCTTTGCAGACGATAAATGTAACCGTCTCAGAAAGAAAAGCGGCAAATGTGACGATCTGGCTTTAAGTCGATTCGATATCAAATGACGAAAACGGACGGATTTCTCAGGTTTCTCCAACATATGAACACTTTTCACATTCTCCCGTGCAACGCGTCTGCTAGTCCTCCTTTCATGCAAAATCTTAAGGTCCTAGGTCATGTCCAAGCCACCAAAGCCGGCTAAAAAGTGAATAATCGACTACTAAAACTTGAATTGTACTACTTCTTACTGGCTATTACTTCAACTTAAAAGCTTCTTCTGTGTTCTACTATGGAGCTTTTAGTGTCTCCGCATACCGCAGCACGCGACATAACTTTGCAGACGATAAGTGTAACCGTTTCAGAGAGAAAAGAGACCAATGTGACGATCTGGCCTTAAGTCGATTCGATAACAAATGACGAAAACGGACGGATTTCTCAGGTTTTTACTGCATATGAACACTTTTTACATTCTACCGTGCAACGCGGCTGCTAGTCCTCCTTTCATGCAAAATCCTAAGGTCCTAGGTCATGTCCAATCCACCAAAGCCGGCTAAAAAGTGAATAATCGACAACCAAAACTTGAATTGTACTACTTCTTACTGGCTATTACTTCAACTTAGAAGCTTCTTCTGTGTTCTACTATGGTGCTTTTAGTGTTTCCGTATATCGCAGGACGCGACATAGCTTTGTAGACGATAAGTGTAACCGTTTCAGAGAGAAGAGCGGCCAATGTGACGATCTGGCTTTAAGTCGATTCGATAACATATGACGAAAACGGACGGATTTCTCAGGTTTTACTACATATGAACACTTTTCACATTCTCCCGTGCAACGCGGCTGCTAGTCCTCCTTTCATGCAAAATCTTAATGTCCTAGGTAATGTCCAAGCCAAAAAAGCCGGCTAAAAAGTGAATAATCGACAACTAAAACTTGAATTGTACTACTTCCTACTGGCTATTACTTCAACTTAGAAGCTTCTTCTGTGTTGTACTGTGGTGCTTTTAGTGTTTCCGCATATCGCAGCACGCGACATAGCTTTGCAGACGATAAGTGTAACCGTTTCAGAGAGAAGAGCAGCCAATGTGACGATCTGGCTTTAAGTCGATTCGATAACAAATGACGAAAACGGACGGATTTCTCAGGTTTTTCCAACATATGAACACTTTTCACATTCTCCCGTGCAACGCGGCTGCTAGTCCTCCTTTCATGCAAAATCTTAAGGTCCTAGGTCATGTCCAAGCCACCAAAGCCGGCTAAAAAGTGAATAATCGACAACTAAAACTTGAATTGTACTACTTCTTACTGGCTATTACTTCAGCTTAGAAGCTTCTTCTGTGTTCTACTATGGAGCTTTTAGTGTCTCCGCATACCGCAGCACGCGACATAGCTTTGCAGACGATAAGTGTAACCGTTTCAGAGAGAAAAGAGAAATATGTGACGATCTAACTTTAAGTCGATTCGATAACAAATGACGAAAACGGACAGATTTCTCAGTTTTTTACTACATATGAACACTTTTCACATTCTCCCGTGCAACGCGGCTGCTAGTCCTCCTTTCATGCAAAATCTTATTGTCCTAGGTCATGTCATAGCCACCAAAGCCGGCTAAAAAGTGAATAATCGACAACTAATACTTGAATTGTACTACTTCTTACTGGCTATTACTTCAACTTAGAAGCTTCTTCTGGGTTGTACTGTGGTGCTTTTAGTGTTTTGGCATACCGGAGCACGGGGCATAGCTTTGCAGACGATAAATGTAACCGTTTGAGGGAGAAGAATGGCCAACGTGGCGATCTGGCTTTAAGTCGATTCGATAACAAATGTCGAAAACGGACGGTTTTCTCAGGTTTTTACTACATGTGAACACTTTCCACATTCTCCCGTGCAACGCGTCTGCTAGTCCTTCTTTTATGCAAAATCTTAAGGTCCTAGGTCATGTCCAAGCGACCAAAGCCGGAAAAAATGTGAATAATCGACAACTAAAACTTGAATTGTATTACTTCTTACTGGCTATTACTTCAACTTAGAAGCTTCCTCTGTGTTCTACGATGGTGCTTTTAGTGTCTCCGCATACCGCAGCACGCGACATAGCTTTGCAGACGATAAATGTAACCGTCTCAGAGAGAAAAGCGGCAAATGTGACGATCTGGCTTTAAGTCGATTCGATATCAAATGACGAAAACGGACGGATTTCTCAGGTTTTTCCAACATATGAACACTTTTCACATTCTCCCGTGCAACGCGTCTGCTAGTCCTCCTTTCATGCAAAATCTTAAGGTCCTAGGTCATGTCCAAGCCACCAAAGCCGGCTAAAAAGTGAATAATCGACTACTAAAACTTGAATTGTACTACTTCTTACTGGCTATTACTTCAACTTAGAAGCTTCTTCTGTGTTCTACTATGGAGCTTTTAGTGTCTCCGCATACCGCAGCACGCGACATAACTTTGCAGACGATAAGTGTAACCGTTTCAGAGAGAAAAGAGACCAATGTGACGATCTGGCCTTAAGTCGATTCGATAACAAATGACGAAAACGGACGGATTTCTCAGGTTTTTACTGCATATGAACACTTTTTACATTCTACCGTGCAACGCGGCTGCTAGTCCTCCTTTCATGCAAAATCCTAAGGTCCTAGGTCATGTCCAATCCACCAAAGCCGGCTAAAAAGTGAATAATCGACAACCAAAACTTGAATTGTACTACTTCTTACTGGCTATTACTTCAACTTAGAAGCTTCTTCTGTGTTCTACTATGGTGCTTTTAGTGTTTCCGTATATCGCAGGACGCGACATAGCTTTGTAGACGATAAGTGTAACCGTTTCAGAGAGAAGAGCGGCCAATGTGACGATCTGGCTTTAAGTCGATTCGATAACATATGACGAAAACGGACGGATTTCTCAGGTTTTACTACATATGAACACTTTTCACATTCTCCCGTGCAACGCGGCTGCTAGTCCTCCTTTCATGCAAAATCTTAATGTCCTAGGTAATGTCCAAGCCAAAAAAGCCGGCTAAAAAGTGAATAATCGACAACTAAAACTTGAATTGTACTACTTCCTACTGGCTATTACTTCAACTTAGAAGCTTCTTCTGTGTTGTACTGTGGTGCTTTTAGTGTTTCCGCATATCGCAGCACGCGACATAGCTTTGCAGACGATAAGTGCAACCGTTTCAGAGAGAAGAGCAGCCAATGTGACGATCTGGCTTTAAGTCGATTCGATAACAAATGACGAAAACGGACGGATTTCTCAGGTTTTTCCAACATATGAACACTTTTCACATTCTCCCGTGCAACGCGGCTGCTAGTCCTCCTTTCATGCAAAATCTTAAGGTCCTAGGTCATGTCCAAGCCACCAAAGCCGGCTAAAAAGTGAATAATCGACAACTAAAACTTGAATTGTACTACTTCTTACTGGCTATTACTTCAGCTTAGAAGCTTCTTCTGTGTTCTACTATGGAGCTTTTTGTGTCTCCGCATACCGCAGCACGCGACATAGCTTTGCAGACGATAAGTGTAACCGTTTCAGAGAGAAAAGAGAAAAATGTGACGATCTAACTTTAAGTCGATTCGATAACAAATGACGAAAACGGACAGATTTCTCAGTTTTTTACTACATATGAACACTTTTCACATTCTCCCGTGCAACGCGGCTGCTAGTCCTCCTTTCGTGCAAAATCTTATTGTCCTAGGTCATGTCATAGCCACCAAAGCCGGCTAAAAAGTGAATAATCGACAACTAATACTTGAATTGTACTACTTCTTACTGGCTATTACTTCAACTTAGAAGCTTCTTCTGGGTTGTACTATGGTGCTTTTAGTGTTTCGGCATATCGCAGCACGCGACATAGCTTTGCAGACGATAAATGTAACCGTTTCAGAGAGAAGAGCCTCCAATGTGACGATCTGGCATTAAGACGATTCGATAACAAATGGCGAAAACGGACAGATTTCTCAGGTTTTTACTACATGTGAACACTTTTCACATTCTCCCGCGCAACGCGTCTGCTAGTCCTCCTTTTATGCAAAATATTAAGGTCCTAGGTCATGTCCAAGCGACCAAAGCCGGCAAAAATGTGAATAATCGACAACTAAAACTTGAATTTTATTACTTCTTACTGGCTATTACTTCAACTTAGAAGCTTCCTCTGTGTTCTACTATGGTGCTTTTAGTGTCTCCGCATACCGCAGCACGCGACATAGCTTTGCAGACGATAAATGTAACCGTCTCAGAGAGATAAGCAGCAAATGTGACGATCTGGCTTTAAGTCGATTCGATAACAAATGACGAAAACGGACGGATTTCTCAGGTTTTTACTACATATGAACACTTTTCACATTCTCCCGTGCAACGCGGCTGCTAGTCCTCCTTTCATGCAAAATCTTAAGGTCCTAGGTCATGTCCAAGCCACCATAGCCGGCTCAAAAGTGAATAATCGACAACTAAAACTTGAATTGTACTACTTCTTACTGGCTATTACATCAACTTAGAAGCTTCTTCTGTGTTCTACTATGGTGCTTTTAGTGTCTCCGCATACCGCAGCACGCGACATAGCTTTGCAGACGATAAATGTAACCGTCTCAGAGAGAAAAGGGGCCAATGAGACGATCTGGCTTTAAGTCGATTCGATAACAAATGAAGAAAACGGACAGATTTCTCAGGTTCTTACTACATATGAACACTTTTCACATTCTCCCGTGCAACGCGGCTGCTAGTCTTCCTTTCATGCAAAATCTTAAGGTTCCACCGCATGTCCAAGCCACCAAAGCCGGCTAAAAAGTGAATAATCGACAACTAAAACTTGAATTGTACTACTTCTTACTGGCTATTACTTCAACTTAGAAGCTCCTTCTGTGTTCTACTATGGTGCTTTTAGTGTTTCGGCATATCGCAGCACGCGACATAGCTTTGCAGACGATAAATGTAACCGTTTGAGAGAGAAGAATGGCCAATGTGACGATCTGGCTTGAAGTCAATTCGATAACAAATGACGAAAATGGACGGATTTCTCAGGTTTTTACTACTTATGAACACTTTTCACATTCTCCCATGCAACGCGGCTGCTAGTCCTCCTTTCATGCTAAATCTTAAGGTACTAGGTCATGTCCAAGTTACCAAAGCCGGCTAAAAAGTGAATAATCGACAACTAAAACTTCAATTGTACTACTTCTTACTGGCTATTACTTCAACATAGAAGCTTCTTCTGTGTTCTACTATGGTGCTTTTAGTGTTTCCGCATACCGCAGCACGCGACATAGCTTTGTAGACGATAAAAGTAACCGTTTCAGAGAGAAGAGCGGCCAATGTGACGATCTGGCTTTAAGACGATTCGATAACAAATGGCGAAAATGGACGGATTTCTCAGGTTTTTACTACATATGAGCACCTTTCACATTCTCCCGTGCAACGCGGCTGCTAGTCCTCCTTTCATGGAAAATCTTAAGGTACTAGGTCATGTCCAAGCCACCAAAGCCGGCTAAAAAGTGAATAATCGACAACTAAAACTGGAATTGTACTACTTCTTACTGGCTATTACTTCAACTTAGAAGCTTCTTCTGTGTTCTACTATGGAGCTTTTAGTGTCTCCGCATACCGCAGCACGCGACATAGCTTTGCAGACGATAAGTGTAACCGTTTCAGAGAGAAAAGAGACCAATGTGACGATCTGGCTTTAAGTCGATTCGATAACAAATGACGAAAACGGACGGATTTCTCAGGTTTTTACTACATATGAACACTTTTCACATTCTCCCGTGCAACGCGGCTGCTAGTCCTCCTTTCATGCAAAATCTTATGGTCCTAGGTCATGTCATAGCCACCAAAGCCGGCTAAAAAGTGAATAATCGACAACTAATACTTGAATTGTACTACTTCTTACTGGCTATTACTTCAACTTAGAAGCTTCTTCTGGGTTGTACTATGGTGCTTTTAGTGTTTTGGCATACCGTAGCACGCGACATAGCTTTGCAGACGATAAATGTAACCGTTTGAGAGAGAAGAATGGCCAATGTGACGATCTGGCTTTAAGTCGATTCGATAACAAATGACGAAAACGGACGGATTTCTCAGGTTTTTACTGCATAGGAACACTTTTTACATTCTACCGTGCAACGCGGCTGCTAGTCCTCCTTTCATGCAAAATCCTAAGGTCCTAGGTCATGTCCAATCCACCAAAGCCGGCTAAAAAGTGAATAATCGACAACTAAAACTTGAATTGTACTACTTCTTACTGGCTATTACTTCAACTTAGAAGCTTCTTCTGTGTTCTACTTTGGTGCTTTTAGTGTTTCCGTATATCGCAGCACGCGACATAGCTTTGCAGACGATAAGTGTAAACGTTTTAGAGAGAAGAGCGGCCAATGTGACGATCTGGCTTTAAGTCGATTCGATAACAAATGACGAAAACGGACGGATTTCTCAGGTTTTACTACATATGAACACTTTTCACATTCTCCCGTGCAACGCGGCTGCTAGTCCTCCTTTCATGCAAAATCTTAATGTCCTAGGTCATGTCCAAGGGACCAAAGCCGGCAAAAATGTGAATAATCGACAACTAAAACTTGAATTGTATTTCTTCTTACTGGCTATTACTTCAACTTAGAAGCTTCTTCTGTGTTCTACTATGGTGCTTTTAGTGTCTCCGCATACCGCAGCACGCGACATAGCTTTGCAGACGATAAATGAAACCGTCTCAGAGAGAAAAGCGGCCAATGTGACGATCTGGCTTTAAGTCGATTCAATAACAAATGACGAAAACGGACGGATTTCTCAGGTTTTTCCAACATATGAACACTTTTCACATTCTGCCGTGCAACGCGGCTGCTAGTCCTCCTTTCATGCAAAATCTTAAGGTCCTAGGTCATGTCCAAGCCACCAAAGCCGGCTAAAAAGTGAATAATCGACAACTAAAACTTGAATTGTACTACTTCTTACTGGCTATTACTTCAACTTAGAAGCTTCTTCTGTGTTCTACTATGGTGCTTTTAGTGTCTCCGTATACCGCAGCACGCGACATAGCTTTGCAGACGATAAATGTAACCGTCTCAGAGAGAAAAGCGGCCAATGAGACGATCTGGCTTTAAGTCGATTCGATAGCAAATGACGAAAACGGATGGATTTCTCAGGTTTTTACTACATATGAACACTTTTCACATTCTCCCGTGCAACGCGGCTGCTAGTCTTCCTTTCATGCAAAATCTTAAGGTTCCACCACATGTCCAAGCCACCAAAGCCGGCTAAAAAGTGAATAATCGACAACTAAAACTTGAATTGTACTACTTCTTACTGGCTATTACTTCAACTTAGAAGCTTCTTCTGTGTTCTACTATGGTGCTTTTAGTGTCTCCGTATACCGCAGCACTCGACATAGCTTTGCAGACAATAAATGTAACCGTCTCAGAGAGAAAAGTGACCAATGTGACGATCTGGCTTTAAGTCCATTCGATAACAAATGACGAAAATGGACGGATTTCTCAGGTTTTTACTACATATGAACACTTTTCACATTCTCCCATGCAACGCGGCTGCTAGTCCTCTTTTCATGCAAAATCATAAGGTCCTAGGTCGTGTCCAAGCCACCATAGCCGGCTAAAAAGTGAATAATCGACAACTAAAACTTGAATTGTACTACTTCTTACTGGATATTACGTCAACTTAGAGGCTTCTTCTGTGTTCTACTATGGTGCTTTTATTGTTTCGGCATACCGCAGCACGTTACATAGCTTTGCAGACGATAACTGTAACCGTTTGAGAGAGAAGAGCGGCCAATGTGACGATCTGGCTTTAAGTCGATTCGATAACAAATGACGAAAACGGACGGATTTCTCAGGTTTTCACTACATATGAACACTTTTCACATTCTCCCATGCAACGCGGCTGTTAGACCTCCTTTCATGCAAAATCTTAAGGTCCTAGGTCATGTCCAAGCCACCAAAGCCGCCTAAAAAGTGAATAATCGATAACTAAAACTTGAATTGTACTACTTCTTACTGGCTATTACTTCAACTTAGAAGCTTCTTCTGTGTTCTACTATGGTGCCTTTAGTGTTTCCGCATACTGCAGCACGCGACTTAGCTTTGCAGACGATAAATGTATCCGTTTCAGAGAGAAAAGCGGCCAATGTGACGATATGGCTTTAAGTCGATTCGATAACAAATGGCGAAAACAGACGGATTTCTCACGTTTTTACTACATATGAACACTTTTCACATTCTCCCATGCAACGCGCCTGCAAGTACTCCTTTCATGCAAAATCTTAAGGTTCCACCGCATGTCCAAGCCACCAAAGCCGGCTAAAAAGTGAATAATCGACAACTAAAACTTGAATTGTACTACTTCTTACTGGCTATTACTTCAACTTAGAAGCTCCATCTGTGTTCTACTATGGTGCTTTTAGTGTTTCGGCATATCGCAGCACGCGACATAGCTTTGCAGACGATAAATGTAACCGTTTGAGAGAGAAGAATGGCCAATGTGACGATCTGGCTTTAAGTCGATTCGATAACAAATGACGAAAACGGACGGATTTCTCAGGTTTTTACTGCATATGAACACTTTTTACATTCTACCGTGCAACGCGGCTGCTAGTCCTCCTTTCATGCAAAATCCTAAGGTCCTAGGTCATGTCCAATCCACCAAAGCCGGCTAAAAAGTGAATAATCGACAACTAAAACTTGAATTGTACTACTTCTTACTGGCTATTACTTCAACTTAGAAGCTTCTTCTGTGTTCTACTTTGGTGCTTTTAGTGTTTCCGTAAATCGCAGCACGCGACATAGCTTTGCAGACGATAAGTGTAAACGTTTTAGAGAGAAGAGCGGCCAATGTGACGATCTGGCTTTAAGTCGATTCGATAACAAATGACGAAAACGGACGGATTTCTCAGGTTTTACTACATATGAACACTTTTCACATTCTCCCATGCAACGCGGCTGCTAGTCCTCCTTTCATGCAAAATCTTAATGTCCTAGGTCATGTCCAAGCGACCAAAGCCAGAAAAAATGTGAATAATCGACAACTAAAACTTGAATTGTATTTCTTCTTACTGGCTATAACTTCAACTTAGAAGCTTCTTCTGTGTTCTACTATGGTGCTTTTAGTGTCTCCGCATACCGCAGCACGCGACATAGCTTTGCAGACGATAAATGAAACCGTCTCAGAGAGAAAAGCGGCCAATGTGACGATCTGGCTTTAAGTCGATTCGATAACAAATGACGAAAACGGACGGATTTCTCAGGTTTTTCCAACATATGAACACTTTTCACATTCTCCCGTGCAACGCGGCTGCTAGTCCTCCTTTCATGCAAAATCTTAAGGTCCTAGGTCATGTCCAAGCCACCAAAGCCGGCTAAAAAGTGAATAATCGACAACTAAAACTTGAATTGTACTACTTCTTACTGGCTATTACTTCAACTTAGAAGATTCTTCTGTGTTCTACTGTGGTGCTTTTAGTGTCTCCGCATACCGCAGCACGCGACATAGCTTTGCAGACAATAAATGTAACCGTCTCAGAGAGAAAAGCGACCAATGTGACGATCTGGCTTTAAGTCCATTCGATATCAAATGACGAAAATGGACGGAATTCTCAGGTTTTTACTACATATGAACACTTTTCACATTCTCCCATGCAACGCGGCTGCTAGTCCTCTTTTCATGCAAAATCATAAGGTCCTAGGTCGTGTCCAAACCACCATAGCCGGCTAAAAAGTGAATAATCGACAACTAAAACTTGAATTGTACTACTTCTTACTGGCTATTACGTCAACTTAGAAGCTTCTTCTGTGTTCTACTATGGTGCTTTTATTGTTTCGGCATACCGCAGCACGTTACATAGGTTTGCAGACGATAACTGTAACCGTTTCAGAGAGACGAGCGGCCAATGTGACGATCTGGCTTTAAGTCGATTCGATAACAAATGACGAAAACGGACGGATTTCTCAGGTTTTCACTACATATGAACACTTTTCACATTCTCCCATGCAACGCGGCTGTTAGACCTCCTTTCATGCAAAATCTTAAGGTCCTAGGTGATGTCCAAGCCACCAAAGCCGCCTAAAAAGTGAATAATCGATAACTAAAACTTGAATTGTACTACTTCTTACTGGCTATTACTTCAACTTAGAAGCTTCTTCTGTGTTCTACTATGGTGCCTTTAGTGTTTCCGCATACTGCAGCACGCGACTTAGCTTTGCAGACGATAAATGTATCCGTTTCAGAGAGAAAAGCGGCCAATGTGACGATCTGGCTTTAAGTCGATTCGATAACAAATGGCGAAAACAGACGGATTTCTCACGTTTTTACTACACATGAACACTTTTCACATTCTCCCATGCAACGCGCCTGCAAGTACTCCTTTCATGCAAAATCTTAAGGTTCCACCGCATGTCCAAGCCACCAAAGCCGGCTAAAAAGTGAATAATCGACAACTAAAACTTGAATTGTACTACTTCTTACTGGCTATTACTTCAACTTAGAAGCTCCTTCTGTGTTCTACTATGGTGCTTTTAGTGTTTCGGCATATCGCAGCACGCGACATAGCTTTGCAGACGATAAATGAAACCGTTTGAGAGAGAAGAATGGCCAATGTGACGATCTGGCTTTAAGTCGATTCGATAACAAATGACGAAAACGGACGGATTTCTCAGGTTTTTCCAACATATGAACACTTTTCACATTCTCCCGTGCAACGCGGCTGCTAGTCCTCCTTTCATGCAAAATCTTAAGGTCCTAGGTCATGTCCAAGCCACCAAAGCCGGCTAAAAAGTGAATAATCGACAACTAAAACTTGAATTGTACTACTTCTTACTGGCTATTACTTCAACTTAGAAGCTTCTTCTGTGTTCTACTATGGTGCTTTTAGTGTCTCCGCATACCGCAGCACGCGACATAGCTTTGCAGACGATAAATGTAACCGTCTCAGAGAGAAAAGCGGCCAATGAGACGATCTGGCTTTAAGTCGATTCGATAGCAAATGACGAAAACGGACGGATTTCTCAGGTTTTTACTACATATGAACACTTTTCACATTCTCCCGTGCAACGCGGCTGCTAGTCTTCCTTTCATGCAAAATCTTAAGGTTCCACCGCATGTCCAAGCCACCAAAGCCGGCTAAAAAGCGAATAATCGACAACTAAAACTTGAATTGTACTACTTCTTACTGGCTATTACTTCAACTTAGAAGATTCTTCTGTGTTCTACTGTGGTGCTTTTAGTGTCTCCGCATACCGCAGCACGCGACATAGCTTTGCAGACAATAAATGTAACCGTCTCAGAGAGAAAAGCGACCAATGTGACGATCTGGCTTTAAGTCCATTCGATAACAAATGACGAAAATGGACGGATTTCTCACGTTTTTACTACATATGAACACTTTTCACATTCTCCCATGCAACGCGGCTGCTAGTCCTCTTTTCATTCAAAATCATAAGGTCCTAGGTCGTGTCCAAGCCACCATAGCCGGCTAAAAAGTGAATAATCGACAACTAAAACTTGAATTGTACTACTTCTTACTGGCTATTACGTCAACTTAGAAGCTTCTTCTGTGTTCTACTATGGTGCTTTTAGTGTTTCCGCATACTGCAGCACGCGACTTAGCTTTGCAGACGATAAATGTATCCGTTTCAGAGAGAAAAGCGGCCAATGTGACGATCTGGCTTTAAGTCGATTCTATAACAAATGGCGAAAACAGACGGATTTCTCACGTTTTTACTACATATGAACACTTTTCACATTCTCCCATGCAACGCGCCTGCAAGTACTCCTTTCATGCAAAATCTTAAGGTTCCACCGCATGTCCAAGCCACCAAAGCCGGCTAAAAAGTGAATAATCGACAACTAAAACATGAATTGTACTACTTCTTACTGGCTATTACTTCAACTTAGAAGCTCCTTCTGTGTTCTACTATGGTGCTTTTAGTGTTTCGGCATATCGCAGCACGCGACATAGCTTTGCAGACGATAAATGTAACCGTTTGAGAGAGAAGAATGGCGAATGTGACGATCTGGCCCGAAGTCAATTCGATAACAAATGACGAAAATGGACGGATTTCTCAGGTTTTTACTACATATGAACACTTTTCACATTCTCCCGTGCAACGCGTCTGCTAGTCCTCCTTTCATGCAAAATCTTAAGGTCCTAGGTCATGTCCAAGCCACCAAAGCCGGCTAAAAAGTGAATAATCGACTACTAAAACTTGAATTGTACTACTTCTTACTGGCTATTACTTCAACTTAGAAGCTTCTTCTGTGTTCTACTATGGAGCTTTTAGTGTCTCCGCATACCGCAGCACGCGACATAAATTTGCAGACGATAAGTGTAACCGTTTCAGAGAGAAAAGAGACCAATGTGACGATCTGGCCTTAAGTCGATTCGATAACAAATGGCGAAAACGGACGGATTTCTCAGGTTTTTACTGCATATGAACACTTTTTACATTCTACCATGCAACGCGGCTGCTAGTCCTCCTTTCATGCAAAATCCTAAGGTCCTAGGTCATGTCCAAGCCACCAAAGCCGCCTAAAAAGAGAATAATCGATAACTAAAACTTGAATTGTACTACTTCTTACTGGCTATTACTTCAACTTAGAAGCTTCTTCTGTGTTCTACTATGGTGCTTTTAGTGTTTCCGTATATCGCAGGACGCGACATAGCTTTGCAGACTATAAGTGTAACCGTTTCAGAGTGAAGAGCGGCCAATGTGACGATCTGGCTTTAAGTCGATTCGATAACAAATGACGAAAACGGACGGATTTCTCAGGTTTTACTATATATGAGCACTTTTCACATTCTCCCGTGCAACGCGGCTGCTAGTCCTCCTTTCATGCAAAATCTTAATGTCCTAGGTAATGTCCAAGCCAAAAAAGCCGGCTAAAAAGTGAATAATCGACAACTAAAACTTGAATTGTACTACTTCCTACTGGCTATTACTTCAACTTAGAAGCTTCTTCTGTGTTGTACTGTGGTGCTTTTAGTGTTTCCGCATATCGCAGCACGCGACATAGCTTTGCAGACGATAAGTGTAACCGTTTCAGAGAGAAGAGCAGCCAATGTGACGATCTGGCTTTAAGTCGATTCGATAACAAATGACGAAAACGGACGGATTTCTCAGGTTTTTCCAACATATGAACACTTTTCACATTCTCCCGTGCAACGCGGCTGCTAGTCCTCCTTTCATGCAAAATCTTAAGGTCCTAGGTCATGTCCAAGCCACCAAAGCCGGCTAAAAAGTGAATAATCGACAACTAGTACTTGAATTGTACTACTTCTTACTGGCTATTACTTCAACTTAGAAGCTTCTTCTGGGTTGTACTATGGTGCTTTTAGTGTTTTGGCATACCGGAGCACGCGGCATAGCTTTGCAAACGATAAATGTAACTGTTTGAGGGAGAAGAATGGCCAACGTGGAGATCTGGCTTTAAGTCGATTCGATAACAAATGACGAAAACGGACGGATTTCACAGGTTTTTACTACTTATGAACACTTATTACATTCTACCATGCAACGCGGCTGCTAGTCCTCCTTTCATGCAAAATCCTAAGGTCCTAGGTCATGTCCATGCCAAAAAAGCCGGCTAAAAAGTGAATAATCGACAACTAAAACTTGAATTGTACTACTTCTTACTGGCTATTACTTCAACTTAGAAGCTTCTTCTGTGTTGTACTGTGGTGCTTTTAGTGTTTCCGCATATCGCAGCACGCGACATAGCTTTGCAGACGATAAGTGTAACCGTTTCAGAGAGAAAAGCGGCCAATGTGACGATCTGGCTTTAAGTCGATTCGATAACAAATGACGAAAACGGACGGATTTCTCAGGTTTTTACTACATATGAACACTTTTCACATTCTCCGGTGCAACGTGGCTGCTAGTCTTCCTTTCATGCAAAATCTTAAGGTCCTAGGTCATGTCCAAGCCACCAAAGCCGGCTAAAAAGTGAATAATCGACAACTAAAACTTGAATTGTACTACTTCTTACTGGCTATTACTTCAACTTAGAAGCTTCTTCTGTGTTCTACTATGGAGCTTTTAGTGTCTCCGCATACCGCAGCACGCGACATAGCTTTGCAGACGATAAGTGTAACCGTTTCAGAGAGAAAAGAGAAAAATGTGACGATCTGACTTTAAGTCGATTCGATAACAAATGACGAAAACGGACGGATTTCTCAGTTTTTTTACTGCATTTGAAAACTTTTCACTTTCTCCCGTGCAACGCGGCTGCTAGTCCTCCTTTCATGCAAAATCTTATTGTCCTAGGTCATGTCATAGCCACCAAAGCCGGCTAAAAAGTGAATAATCGACAACTAGTACTTGAATTGTACTACTTCTTACTGGCTATTACTTCAACTTAGAAGCTTCTTCTGGGTTGTACTATGGTGCTTTTAGTGTTTTGGCATACCGTAGCACGCGACATAGCTTTGCAGACGATAAATGTAACCGTTTGAGGGAGAAGAATGGCCAATGTGACGATCTGGCTTTAAGTCGATTCGATAACAAATGACGAAAACGGACGGATTTCACAGGTTTTTACTACTTATGAACACTTATTACATTCTACCGTGCAACGCGGCTGCTAGTCCTCCTTTCATGCAAAATCCTAAGGTCCTAGGTCATGTCCAAGCCAAAAAAGCCGGCTAAAAAGTGAATAATCGACAACTAAAACTTGAATTGTACTACTTCTTACTGGCTATTACTTCAACTTAGAAGCTTCTTCTGTGTTGTACTGTGGTGCTTTTAGTGTTTCCGCATATCGCAGCACGCGACATAGCTTTGCAGACGATAAGTGTAACCGTTTCAGAGAGAAGAGCGGCCAATGTGACGATCTGGCTTTAAGTCGATTCGATAACAAATGACGAAAACGGACGGATTTCTCCGGTTTTTCCAACATATGAACACTTTTCACATTCTACCGTGCAACGCGGCTGCTAGTCCTCCTTTCATGCAAAATCTTAAGGTCCTAGGTCATGTCCAAGACACCAAAGCCGGCTAAAAAGTGAATAATCGACAACTAAAACTTGAATTGTACTACTTCTTACTGGCTATTACTTCAACTTAGAAGCTTCTTCTGTGTTGTACTGTGGTGCTTTTAGTGTTTCCGCATATCGCAGCACGCGACATAGCTTTGCAGACGATAAATGTAACCGTTTCAGAGAGAAAAGAGACCAATGTGACGATCTGGCTTTAAGTCGATTCGATAACAAATGACGAAAACGGACGGATTTCTCAGGTTTTTACTACATATGAACACTTTTCACATTCTCCCGTGCAACGCGGCTGCTAGTCCTCGTTTCATGCAAAATCTTATGGTCCTAGGTAATGTCATAGCCACCAAAGCCGGCTAAAAAGTGAATAGTCGACAACTAATACTTGAATTGTACTACTTCTTACTGGCTATTACTTCAACTTAGAAGCTTCTTCTGTGTTCTACTATGGTGCTTTTAGTGTTTCGGCATATCGCAGCACGCGACATAGCTTTGCAGACGATAAATGTAACCGTTTCAGAGAGAAGAGCCTCCAATGTGACGATCTGGCATTAAGACGATTCGATAACAAATGGCGAAAACGGACAGATTTCTCAGGTTTTTACTACATGTGAACACTTTTAACATTCTCCCGTGCAACGCGTCTGCTAGTCCTCCTTTTATGCAAAATATTAAGGTCCTAGGTCATGTCCAAGCGACCAAAGCCGGCAAAAATGTGAATAATCGACAACTAAAACTTGAATTTTATTACTTCTTACTGGCTATTACTTCAACTTAGAAGCTTCTTCTGTGTTCTACTATGGTGCTTTTAGTGTCTCCGCATACCGCAGCACGCGACATAGCTTTGCAGACGATAAATGTAACCGTCTCAGAGAGATAAGCAGCAAATGTGACGATCTGGCTTTAAGTCGATTCGATAACAAATGACGAAAACGGACGGATTTCTCAGGTTTTTACTACATATGAACACTTTTCACATTCTCCCGTGCAACGCGGCTGCTAGTCCTCCTTTCATGCAAAATCTTAAGGTCCTAGGTCATGTCCAAGCCACCATAGCCGGCTCAAAAGTGAATAATCGACAACTAAAACTTGAATTGTACTACTTCTTACTATCTATTACTTCAACTTAGAAGCTTCTTCTGTGTTCTACTATGGTGCTTTTAGTGTCTCCGAATACCGCAGCACGCGACATAGCTTTGCAGACGATAAATGTAATCGTCTCAGAGAGAAAAGGGGCCAATGAGACGATCTGGCTTTAAGTCGATTCGATAACAAATGAAGAAAACGGACAGATTTCTCAGGTTTTTACTACATATGAACACTTTTCACATTCTCCCGTGCAACGCGGCTGCTAGTCTTCCTTTCATGCAAAATCTTAAGGTTCCACCGCATGTCCAAGCCACCAAAGCCGGCTAAAAAGTGAATAATCGACAACTAAAACTTGAATTTTACTACTTCTTACTGGCTATTACTTCAACTTAGAAGCTCCTTCTGTGTTCTACTATGGTGCTTTTAGTGTTTCGGCATATCGCAGCACGCGACATAGCTTTGCAGACGATAAATGTAACCGTTTGAGAGAGAAGAATGGCCAATGTGACGATCTGGCTTGAAGTCAATTCGATAACAAATGACGAAAATGGACGGATTTCTCAGGTTTTTACTACTTATGAACACTTTTCACATTCTCCCGTGCAACGCGGCTGCTAGTCCTCCTTTCATGCAAAATCTTAAGGTACTAGGTCATGTCGAAGAAACCAAAGCCGGCAAAAAAGTGAATAATCGACAACTAAAACTTCAATTGTACTACTTCTTACTGGCTATTACTTCAACATAGAAGCTTCTTCTGTGTTCTACTATGGTGCTTTTAGTGTTTCCCCATACCGCAGCACGCGACATAGCTTTGTAGACGATAAAAGTAACCGTTTCAGAGAGAAGAGCGGCCAATGTGACGATCTGGCTTTAAGACGATTCGATAACAAATGGCGAAAACGGACGGATTTCTCAGGTTTTTAATACATATGAGCACCTTTCACATTCTCCCGTGCAACGCGGCTGCTAGTAATCCTTTCATGGAAAATCTTAAGGTACTAGGTCATGTCCAAGCCACCAAAGCCGGCTAAAAAGTGAATAATCGACAACTAAAACTTGAATTGTACTACTTCTTACTGGCTATTACTTCCACTTAGAAGCTTCTTCTGTGTTCTACTATGGAGCTCTTAGTGTCTCCGCATACCGCAGCACGCGACATAGCTTTGCAGACAATAAATGTAACCGTCTCAGAGAGAAAAGCGACCAATGTGACGATCTGGCTCGAAGTCAATTCGATAACAAATGACGAAAATGGACGGATTTCTCAGGTTTTTACTACATATGAACACTTTTCACATTCTCCCGTGCAACGCGTCTGCTAGTCCTCCTTTCATGCAAAATCTTAAGGTCCTAGGTCATGTCCAAGCCACCAAAGCCGGCTAAAAAGTAAATAATCGACCACAAAAACTTGAATTGTACTACTTCTTACTGGCTATTACTTCAACTTAGAAGCTTCTTCTGTGTTCTACTATGGAGCTTTTAGTGTCTCCGCATACCGCAGCACGCGACATAACTTTGCAGACGATAAGTGTAACCGTTTCAGAGAGAAAAGAGACCAATGTGACGATCTGGCCTTAAGTCGATTCGATAACAAATGGCGAAAACGGACGGATTTATCAGGTTTTTACTGCATATGAACACTTTTTACGTTCTACCGTGCAACGCGGCTGCTAGTCCTCCTTTCATGCAAAATCCTAAGGTCCTAGGTCATGTCCAAGCCACCAAAGCCGCCTAAAAAGTGAATAATCGATAAATAAAACTTGAATTGTACTACTTCTTACTGGCTATTACTTCAACTTAGAAGCTTCTTCTGTGTTCTACTATGGTGCTCTTAGTGTTTCCGCATACTGCAGCACGCGACTTAGCTTTGCAGACGATAAATGTATCCGTTTCAGAGAGAAAAGCGGCCAATGTGACGATCTGGCTTTAAGTCGATTCGATAACAAATGGCGAAAACAGACGGATTTCTCACGTTTTTACTACATATGAACACTTTTCACATTCTCCCATGCAACGCGCCTGCAAGTACTCCTTTCATGCAAAATCTTAAGGTTCCACCGCATGTCCAAGCCACCAAAGCCGGCTAAAAAGTGAATAATCGACAACTAAAACTTGAATTGTACTACTTCTTACTGGCTATTACTTCAACTTAGAAGCTCCTTCTGTGTTCTACTATGGTGCTTTTAGTGTTTCGGCATATCGCAGCACGCGACATAGCTTTGCAGACGATAAATGTAACCGTTTGAGAGAGAAGAATGGCGAATGTGACGATCTGGCTCGAAGTCAATTCGATAACAAATGACCAAAATGGACGGATTTCTCAGGTTTTTACTACATATGAACACTTTTCACATTCTCCCGTGCAACGCGTCTGCTAGTCCTCCTTTCATGCAAAATCTTAAGGTCCTAGGTCATGTCCAAGCCACCAAAGCCGGCTAAAAAGTAAATAATCGACCACAAAAACTTGAATTGTACTACTTCTTACTGGCTATTACTTCAACTTAGATGCTTCTTCTGTGTTCTACTATGGAGCTTTTAGTGTCTCCGCATACCGCAGCACGCGACATAACATTGCAGACGATAAGTGTAACCGTTTCAGAGAGAAAAGAGACCAATGTGACGATCTGGCCTTAAGTCGATTCGATAACAAATGGCGAAAACGGACGGATTTATCAGGTTTTTACTGCATATGAACACTTTTTACATTCTACCGTGCAACGCGGCTGCTAGTCCTCCTTTCATGCAAAATCCTAAGGTCCTAGGTCATGTCCAAGCCACCAAAGCCGCCTAAAAAGTGAATAATCGATAACTAAAACTTGAATTGTACTACTTCTTACTGGCTATTACTTCAACTTAGAAGCTTCTTCTGTGTTCTACTATGGTGCTTTTAGTGTTTCCGTATATCGCAGGACGCGACATAGCTTTGCAGACGATAAGTGTAACCGTTTCAGAGAGAAGAGCGGCCAATGTGACGATCTGGCTTTAAGTCGATTCGATAACAAATGACGAAAACGGACGGATTTCTCAGGTTTTACTACATATGAACACTTTTCACATTCTCCCGTGCAACGCGGCTGCTAGTCCTCCTTTCATGCAAAATCTTAATGTCCTAGGTAATGTCCAAGCCAAAAAAGCCGGCTAAAAAGTGAATAATCGACAACTAAAACTTGAATTGTACTACTTCCTACTGGCTATTACTTCAACTTAGAAGCTTCTTCTGTGTCGTACTGTGGTGCTTTTAGTGTTTCCGCATATCGCAGCACGCGACATAGCTTTGCAGACGATAAGTGTAACCGTTTCAGAGAGAAGAGCAGCCAATGTGACGATCTGGCTTTAAGTCGATTCGATAACAAATGACGAAAACGGACGGATTTCTCAGGTTTTTCCAACATATGAACACTTTTCACATTCTGCCGTGCAACGCGGCTGCTAGTCCTCCTTTCATGCAAAATCTTAAGGTCCTAGGTCATGTCCAAGCCACCAAAGCCGGCTAAAAAGTGAATAATCGACAACTAAAACTTGAATTGTACTACTTCTTACTGGCTATTACTTCAGCTTAGAAGCTTCTTCTGTGTTCTACTATGGAGCTTTTAGTGTCTCCGCATACCGCAGCACGCGACATAGCTTTGCAGACGATAAGTGTAACCGTTTTAGAGCGAAAAGAGAAAAATGTGACGATCTAACTTTAAGTCGATTCGATAACAAATGACGAAAACGGACAGATTTCTCAGTTTTTTACTACATATGAACACTTTTCACATTCTCCCGTGCAATGCGGATGCTAGTCCTCCTTTCATGCAAAATCTTATTGTCCTAGGTCATGTCATAGCCACCAAAGCCGGCTAAAAAGTGAATAATCGACAACTAATACTTGAATTGTACTACTTCTTACTGGCTATTACTTCAACTTAGAAGCTTCTTCTGGGTTGTACTATGGTGCTTTTAGTGTTTTGGCATACCGGAGCACGCGGCATAGCTTTGCAGACGATAAATGTAACCGTTTGAGGGAGAAGAATGGCCAACGTGGCGATCTGGCTTTAAGTCGATTCGATAACAAATGACGAAAACGGACGGATTTCACAGGTTTTTACTACTTATGAACACTTATTACATTCTACCATGCAACGCGGCTGCTAGTCCTCCTTTCATGCAAAATCCTAAGGTCCTAGGTCATGTCCATGCCAAAAAAGCCGGCTAAAAAGTGAATAATCGACAACTATAACTTGAATTGTACTACTTCTTACTGGCTATTACTTCAACTTAGAAGCTTCTTCTGTGTTGTACTGTGGTGCTCTTAGTGTTTCCGCATATCGCAGCACGCGACATAGCTTTGCAGACGATAAGTGTAACCGTTTCAGAGAGAAAAGCGGCCAATGTGACGATCTGGCTTTAAGTCGATTCGATAACAAATGACGAATACGGACGGATTTCTCAGGTTTTTACTACATATGAACACTTTTCACATACTCCGGTGCAACGTGGCTGCTAGTCTTCCTTTCATGCAAAATCTTAAGGTCCTAGGTCATGTCCAAGCCACCAAAGCCGGCTAAAAAGTGAATAATCGACAACTAAAACTTGAATTGTACTACTTCTTACTGGCTATTACTTCAACTTACAAGCTTCTTCTGTGTTCTACTATGGAGCTTTTAGTGTCTCCGCATACCGCAGCACGCGACATAGCTTTGCAGACGATAAGTGTAACCGTTTCAGAGAGAAAAGAGAAAAATGTGACGATCTGACTTTAAGTCGATTCGATAACAAATGACGAAAACGGACGGATTTCTCAGTTTTTTTACTGCATATGAACACTTTTCACATTCTCCCGTGCAACGCGGCTGCTAGTCCTCCTTTCATGCAAAATCTTATTGTCCTAGGTCATGTCATAGCCACCAAAGCCGGCTAAAAAGTGAATAATCGACAACTAGTACTTGAATTGTACTACTTCTTACTGGCTATTACTTCAACTTAGAAGCTTCTTCTGGGTTGTACTATGGTGCTTTTAGTGTTTTGGCATACCGTAGCACGCGACATAGCTTTGCAGACGATAAATGTAACCGTTTGAGGGAGAAGAATGGCCAATGTGACGATCTGGCTTTAAGTCGATTCGATAACAAATGACGAAAACGGACGGATTTCACAGGTTTTTACTACTTATGAACACTTATTACATTCTACCGTGCAACGCGGCTGCTAGTCCTCCTTTCATGCAAAATCCTAAGGTCCTAGGTCATGTCCAAGCCAAAAAAGCCGGCTAAAAAGTGAATAATCGACAACTAAAACTTGAATTGTACTACTTCTTACTGGCTATTACTTCAACTTAGAAGCTTCTTCTGTGTTGTACTGTGGTGCTTTTAGTGTTTCCGCATATCGCAGCACGCGACATAGCTTTGCAGACGATAAGTGTAACCGTTTCAGAGAGAAGAGCGGCCAATGTGACGATCTGGCTTTAAGTCGATTCGATAACAAATGACGAAAACGGACGGATTTCTCCGGTTTTTCCAACATATGAACACTTTTCACATTCTACCGTGCAACGCGGCTGCTAGTCCTCCTTTCATGCAAAATCTTAAGGTCCTAGGTCATGTCCAAGCCACCAAAGCCGGCTAAAAAGTGAATAATCGACAACTAAAACTTGAATTGTACTACTTCTTACTGGCTATTACTTCAGCTTAGAAGCTACTTCTGTGTTCTACTATGGAGCTTTTAGTGTCTCCGCATACCGCAGCACGCGACATAGCTTTGCAGACGATAAGTGTAACCGTTTCAGAGCGAAAAGAGAAAAATGTGACGATCTAACTTTAAGTCGATTCGATAACAAATGACGAAAACGGACAGATTTCTCAGTTTTTTACTACATATGAACACTTTTCACATTCTCCCGTGCAATGCGGCTGCTAGTCCTCCTTTCATGCAAAATCGTATTGTCCTAGGTCATGTCATAGCCACCAAAGCCGGCTAAAAAGTGAATAATCGACAACTAATACTTGAATTGTACTACTTCTTACTGGCTATTACTTCAACTTAGAAGCTTCTTCTGGGTTGTACTATGGTGCTTTTAGTGTTTTGGCATACCGGAGCACGCGGCATAGCTTTGCAGGCGATAAATGTAACCGTTTGAGGGAGAAGAATGGCCAACGTGGCGATCTGGCTTTAAGTCGATTCGATAACAAATGACGAAAACGGACGGATTTCACAGGTTTTTACTACTTATGAACACTTATTACATTCTACCATGCAACGCGGCTGCTAGTCCTCCTTTCATGCAAAATCTTAATGTCCTAGGTCATGTCCATGCCAAAAAAGCCGGCTAAAAAGTGAATAATCGACAACTATAACTTGAATTGTACTACTTCTTACTGGCTATTACTTCAACTTAGAAGCTTCTTCTGTGTTGTACTGTGGTGCTTTTAGTGTTTCCGCATATCGCAGCACGCGACATAGCTTTGCAGACGATAAGTGTAACCGTTTCAGAGAGAAAAGCGGCCAATGTGACGATCTGGCTTTAAGTAGATTCGATAACAAATGACGAATACGGACGGATTTCTCAGGTTTTTACTACATATGAACACTTTTCACATACTCCGGTGCAACGTGGCTGCTAGTCTTCCTTTCATGCAAAATCTTAAGGTCCTAGGTCATGTCCAAGCCACCAAAGCCGGCTAAAAAGTGAATAATCGACAACTGAAACTTGAATTGTACTACTTCTTACTGGCTATTACTTCAACTTACAAGCTTCTTCTGTGTTCTACTATGGAGCTTTTAGTGTCTCCGCATACCGCAGCACGCGACATAGCTTTGCAGACGATAAGTGTAACCGTTTCAGAGAGAAAAGAGAAAAATGTGACGATCTGACTTTAAGTCGATTCGATAACAAATGACGAAAACGGACGGATTTCTCAGTTTTTTTACTGCATATGTACACTTTTCACTTTCTCCCGTGCAACGCGGCTGCTAGTCCTCCTTTCATGCAAAATCTTATTGTCCTAGGTCATGTCATAGCCACCAAAGCCGGCTAAAAAGTGAATAATCGACAACTAGTACTTGAATTTTACTACTTCTTACTGGCTATTACTTCAACTTAGAAGCTTCTTCTGGGTTGTACTATGGTGCTTTTAGTGTTTTGGCATACCGTAGCACGCGACATAGCTTTGCAGACGATAAATGTAACCGTTTGAGGGAGAAGAATGGCCAATGTGACGATCTGGCTTTAAGTCGATTCGATAACAAATGACGAAAAAAGACGGATTTCACAGGTTTTTACTACTTATGAACACTTATTACATTCTACCGTGCAACGCGGCTGCTAGTCCTCCTTTCATGCAAAATCCTAAGGTCCTAGGTCATGTCCAAGCCAAAAAAGCCGGCTAAAAAGTGAATAATCGACAACTAAAACTTGAATTGTACTACTTCTTACTGGCTATTACTTCAACTTAGAAGCTTCTTCTGTGTTGTACTGTGGTGCTTTTAGTGTTTCCGCATATCGCAGCACGCGACATAGCTTTGCAGACGATAAGTGTAACCGTTTCAGAGAGAAGAGCGGCCAATATGACGATCTGGCTTTAAGTCGATTCGATAACAAATGACGAAAACGGACGGATTTCTCCGGTTTTTCCAACATATGAACACTTTTCACATTCTACCGTGCAACGCGGCTGCTAGTCCTCCTTTCATGCAAAATCTTAAGGTCCTAGGTCATGTCCAAGCCACCAAAGCCGGCTAAAAAGTGAATAATCGACAACTAAAACTTGAATTGTACTACTTCTTACTGGCTATTACTTCAACTTACAAGCTTCTTCTGTGTTCTACTATGGAGCTTTTAGTGTCTCCGCATACCGCAGCACGCGACATAGCTTTGCAGACGATAAGTGTAACCGTTTCAGAGAGAAGAGCGGCCAATGTGACGATCTGGCTTTAAGTCGATTCGATAACAAATGACGAAAACGGACGGATTTCTCCGGTTTTTCCAACATATGAACACTTTTCACATTCTACCGTGCAACGCGGCTGCTAGTCCTCCTTTCATGCAAAATCTTAAGGTCCTAGGTCATGTCCAAGCCACCCAAGCCGGCTAAAAAGTGAATAATCGACAACTAAAACTTGAATTGTACTACTTCTTACTGGCTATTACTTCAACTTACAAGCTTCTTCTGTGTTCTACTATGGAGCTTTTAGTGTCTCCGCATACCGCAGCACGCGATATAGCTTTGCAGACGATAAGTGTAACCGTTTCAGAGAGAAAAGAGAAAAATGTGACTATCTGACTTTAAGTCGATTCAATAACAAATGACGAAAACGGACGGATTTCTCAGTTTTTTACTGCATATGAACACTTTTCACATTCTACCGTGCAACGCGGCTGCTAGTACTCCTTTCATGCAAAATCTTATTGTCTAGGTCATGTCATAGCCACCAAAGCCGGCTAAAAAGTGAATAATCGACAACTAATACTTGAATTGTACTACTTCTTACTGGCTATTACTTCAACTTAGAAGCTTCTTCTGTGTTCTACTATGGTGCTTTTAGTGTTTCGGCATATCGCAGCACGCGACATAGCTTTGCAGACGATAAATGTAACCGTTTCAGAGAGAAGAGCCTCCAATGTGACGATCTGGCATTAAGACGATTCGATAACAAATGGCGAAAACGGACAGATTTCTCAGGTTTTTACTACATGTGAACACTTTTAACATTCTCCCGTGCAACGCGTCTGCTAGTCCTCCTTTTATGCAAAATATTAAGGTCCTAGGTCATGTCCAAGCGACCAAAGCCGGCAAAAATGTGAATAATCGACAACTAAAACTTGAATTTTATTACTTCTTACTGGCTATTACTTCAACTTAGAAGCTTCTTCTGTGTTCTACTATGGTGCTTTTAGTGTCTCCGCATACCGCAGCACGCGACATAGCTTTGCAGACGATAAATGTAACCGTCTCAGAGAGATAAGCAGCAAATGTGACGATCTGGCTTTAAGTCGAATCGATAACAAATGACGAAAACGGACGGATTTCTCAGGTTTTTACTACATATGAACACTTTTCACATTCTCCCGTGCAACGCGGCTGCTAGTCCTCCTTTCATGCAAAATCTTAAGGTCCTAGGTCATGTCCAAGCCACCATAGCCGGCTCAAAAGTGAATAATCGACAACTAAAACTTGAATTGTACTACTTCTTACTGGCTATTACTTCAACTTAGAAGCTTCTTCTGTGTTCTACTATGGTGCTTTTAGTGTCTCCGCATACCGCAGCACGGGACATAGCTTTGCAGACGATAAATGTAACCGTCTCAGAGAGAAAAGGGGCCAATGAGACGATCTGGCTTTAAGTCGATTCGATAACAAATGACGAAAACGGACAGATTTCTCAGGTTTTTACTACATATGAACACTTTTCACATTCTCCCATGCAACGCGGCTGCTAGTCCTCCTTTCATGCAAAATCTTAAGGTACTAGGTCATGTCGAAGAAACCAAAGCCGGCAAAAAAGTGAATAATCGACAACTAAAACTTCAATTGTACTACTTCTTACTGGCTATTACTTCAACATAGAAGCTTCTTCTGTGTTCTACTATGGTGCTTTTAGTGTTTCCGCATATCGCAGCACGCGACATAGCTTTGTAGACGATAAAAGTTACCGTTTCAGAGAGAAGAGCGGCCAATGTGACGATCTGGCTTTAAGACGATTCGATAACAAATGGCGAAAACGGACGGATTTCTCAGGTTTTTACTACATATGAGCACCTTTCACATTCTCCCGTGCAACGCAGCTGCTAGTCCTCCTTTCATGGAAAATCTTAAGGTACTAGGTCATGTCCAAGCCACCAAAGCCGGCTAAAAAGTGAATAATCGACAACTAAAACTTGAATTGTACTAATTCTTACTGGCTATTACTTCAACTTAGAAGCTTCTTCTGTGTTCTACTATGGAGCTCTTAGTGTCTCCGCATACCGCAGCACGCGACATAGCTTTGCAGACGATAAGTGTAACCGTTTCAGAGAGAAATGAGACCAATGTGACGATCTGGCTTTAAGTCGATTCGATAACAAATGACGAAAACGGACGGATTTCTCCGGTTTTTCCAACATATGAACACTTTTCACATTCTACCGTGCAACGCGGCTGCTAGTCCTCCTTTCATGCAAAATCTTAAGGTCCTAGGTCATGTCCAAGCCACCAAAGCCGGCTAAAAAGTGAATAATCGACAACTAAAACTTGAATTGTACTACTTCTTACTGGCTATTGCTTCAACTTACAAGCTTCTTCTGTGTTCTACTATGGAGCTTTTAGTGTCTCCGCATACCGCAGCACGCGACATAGCTTTGCAGACGATAAATGTAACCGTTTGAGAGAGAAGAATGGCCAATGTGACGATCTGGCTTTAAGTCGATTCGATAACAAATGACGAAAACGGACGGATTTCTCAGGTTTTACTACATATAAACACTTTTCACATTCTCCCGTGCAACGCGGCTGCTAGTCCTCCTTTCATGCAAAATCTTAATGTCCTAGGTCATGTCCAAACGACCAAAGCCGGCAAAAATGTGAATAATCGACAACTAAAACTTGAATTGTATTTCTTCTTACTGGCTATTTCTTCAACTTAGAAGCTTCTTCTGTGTTCTACTATGGTGCTTTTAGTGTCTCCGCATACCGCAGCACGCGACATAGCTTTGCAGACGATAAATGTAACCGCCTCAGAGAGAAAAGCGGCCAATGAGACGATCTGGCTTTAAGTCGATTCGATAGCAAATGACGAAAACGGACGGATTTCTCAGGTTTTTACTACATATGAACACTTTTCACATTCTCCCGTGCAACGCGGCTGCTAGTCTTCCTTTCATGCAAAATCTTAAGGTTCCACCGCATGTCCAAGCCACCAAAGCCGGCTAAAAAGCGAATAATCGACAACTAAAACTTGAATTGTACTACTTCTTACTGGCTATTACTTCAACTTAGAAGATTCTTCTGTATTCTACTGTGGTGCTTTTAGTGTCTCCGCATACCGCAGCACGCGACATAGCTTTGCAGACAATAAATGTAACCGTCTCAGAGAGAAAAGCGACCAATGTGACGATCTGGCTTTAAGTCCATTCGATAACAAATGACGAAAATGGACGGATTTCTCAGGTTTTTACTACATATGAACACTTTTCACATTCTCCCATGCAACGCGGCTGCTAGTCCTCTTTTCATGCAAAATCATAAGGTCCTAGGTCGTGTCCAAGCCACCATAGCCGGCTAAAAAGTGAATAATCGACAACTAAAACTTGAATTGTACTACTTCTTACTGGCTATTACGTCAACTTAGAAGCTTCTTCTGTGTTCTACTATGGTGCTTTTATTGTTTCGGCATACCGCAGCACGTTACATAGCTTTGCAGACGATAACTGTAACCGTTTCAGAGAGAAGAGCGGCCAATGTGACGATCTGGCTTTAAGTCGATTCGATAACAAATGACGAAAACGGACGGATTTCTCAGGTTTTCACTACATATGAACACTTTTCACATTCTCCCATGCAACGCGGCTGCTAGTCCTCCTTTCATGCAAAATCTTAAGGTCCTAGGTCATGTCCAAGAAACCAAAGCCGGCTAAAAAGTGAATAATCGACAACTAAAACTTCAATTGTACTACTTCTTACTGGCTATTACTTCAACATAGAAGCTTCTTCTGTGTTCTACTATGGTGCTTTTAGTGTTTCCGCATACCGCAGCACGCGACATAGCTTTGTAGACGATAAATGTAACCGTTTCAGAGAGAAGAGCGGCCAATGTGACGATCTGGCTTTAAGACGATTCGATAACAAATGGCGAAAACGGACGGATTTCTCAGGTTTTTACTACATATGAACACCTTTCACATTCTCCCGGCAACGCGGCTGCTAGTCCTCCTTTCATGGAATATCTTAAGGTACTAGGTCATGTCCAAGCCACCAAAGCCGGCTAAAAAGTGAATAATCGACAACTAAAACTTGAATTGTACTACTTCTTACTGGCTATTACTTCAACTTAGAAGCTTCTTCTGTGTTCTACTATGGAGCTTTTAGTGTCTCCGCATACCGCAGCACGCGACATAGCTTTGCAGACGATAAGTGTAACCGTTTCAGAGAGAAAAGAGACCAATGTGACGATCTGGCTTTAAGTCGATTCGATAACAAATGACGAAAACGGACGGATTTCTCAGGTTTTTACTACATATGAACACTTTTCACATTCTCCCGTGCAACGCGGCTGCTAGTCCTCGTTTCATGCAAAATCTTATGGTCCTAGGTCATGTCATAGCCACCAAAGCCGGCTAAAAAGTGAATAATCGACAACTAAAACATGAATTGTACTACTTCTTACTGGCTATTACTTCAACTTAGAAGCTTCTTCTGTGTTCTACTATGGTGCTTTTAGTGTCTCCGCACACCGCAGCACGCGACATAGCTTTGCAAACGATAAATGTAACCGACTCAGAGAGAAAAGCGGCCAATGAGACGATCTGGCTTTAAGTCGATTCGATAGCAAATGACGAAAACGGACGGATTTCTCAGGTTTTTACTACATATGAACACTTTTCACAATTCTCCCATGCAACGCGGCTGCTAGTCTTCCTTTCATACAAAGTCTTAAGGTTCCACCGCATGTCCAAGCCACCAAAGTCGGCTAAAAAGCGAATAATCGACAACTAAAACTTGAATTGTACTGCTTCTTACTGGCTATTACTTCAACTTAGAAGCTCCTTCTGTGTTCTACTATGGTGCTTTTAGTGTTTCGGCATATCGCAGCACGCGTCATAGCTTTGCAGACGATAAATGTAACCGTTTGAGAGAGAAGAATGGCCAATGTGTCGATCTGGCTTGAAGTCAATTCGATAACAAATGACGAAAATGGACGGATTTCTCAGGTTTTTACTACATATGAACACTTTTCAAATTCTCCCATGCAACTCGGCTGTTAGACCTCCTTTCATGCAAAATCTTGAGGTCCTAGGTCATGTCCAAGCCACCAAAGCCGGCTAAAAAGTGAATAATCGACAACTAAAACTTGAATTGTACTACTTCTTACTGGCTATTACTTCAACTTAGAAGATTCTTCTGTGTTCTACTGTTGTGCTTTTAGTGTCTCCGCATACCGCAGCACGCGACATAGCTTTGCAGACAATAAATGTAACCGTCTCAGAGAGAAAGCGGCCAATGTGACGATCTGGCTTTAAGTTTATTCGATAACAAATGACGAAAATGGACGGATATGTCAGGTTTTTACTACATATGAACACTTTTCACATTCTCCCATGCAACGCGGCTGCTAGTCCTCCTTTCATGCAAAATCATAAGGTCCTAGGTCATGTCCAAGCCACCATAGCCGGCTAAAAAGTGAATAATCGACAACTAAAACTTGAATTGTACTACTTCTTACTGGCTATTACGTCAACTTAGAAGCTTCTTCTGTGTTCTACTATGGTGCTTTTATTGTTTCGGCATACCGCAGCACGTTACCTAGCTTTGCAGACGATAAGTGTAACCGTTTCAGAGAGAAGAGCGGAGAATGTGACGATCTGGCTTTAAGTCGATTCGATAACAAATGACGAAAACGGACGGATTTCTCAGGTTTTTACTACATATGAACACTTTTCACATTCTCCCATGCAACGCGGCTGTTAGACCTCCTTTCATGAAAATCTAAAGGTCCTAGGTCATGTCCAAGCCCCCAAAGCCGCCTAAAAAGTGAATAATCGATAACTAAAACTTGAATTGTACTACTTCTTACTGGCTATTACTTCAACTTAGAAGCTTCTTCTGTGTTCTACTATGGTGCTTTTAGTGTTTCCGCATACTGCAGCACGCGACATAGCTTTGCAGACGATAAATGTAACCGTTTCAGAGAGAAAAGCGGCCAATGTGACGATCTGGCTTTAAGTCGATTCGATAACAAATGGCGAAAACAGACGGATTTCTCACGTTTTTACTACATATGAACACTTTTCACATTCTCCCGTGAACGCGCCTGCAAGTACTCCTTTCATGCAAAATCTTAAGGTCCTAGGTCATGTCCAAGCCACCAAAGCCGGCTAAAAAGTGAATAATCGACTACTAAAACTTGAATTGTACTACTTCTTACTGGCTATTACTTCAACTTAGAAGCTTATTCTGTGTTCTACTGTGTTGCTTTTAGTGTCTCCGCATACCGCAGCACGCGACATAGCTTTGCAGACAGTAAATGTAACCTTCTCAAAGAGAAAAGTGGCCAATGTGACGATCTGGCTTTAAGTCGATTCGATAACAAATGATGAAAACGGACGGATTTCTCAGGTTTTTACTACATATGAACACTTTTCACATTCTCCCGTGCAACGCGGCTGGTAGTCCTCCTTTCATGCACAATCTTAAGGTCCTAGGTCATGTCCAAGCCACCAAAGCCGGCTAAAAAGTGAATAATCGACAACTAAAACTTGAAATGTACTACTTCTTACTGGCTATTACGTCAACTTAGAAGCTTCTTCTGTGTTCTACTATGGTGCTTTTATTGTTTCGGCATACCGCAGCACGTTACATAGCTTTGCAGACGATAAGTGTAACCGTTTCAGAGAGAAGAGCGGCCAATGTGACGATCTGGCTTTAAGTCGATTCGATAACAAATGACGAAAACGGACGGATTTCTCAGGTTTTTACTACATATGAACACTTTTCACATTCTCCCATGCAACGCGGCTGTTAGACCTCCTTTCATGCAAAATCTTAAGGTCCTAGGTCATGTCCAAGCCACCAAAGCCGCCTAAAAACTGAATAATCGATAACAAAAACTTGAATTGTACTACTTCTTACTGGCTATTACGTCAACTGAGAAGCTTCTTCTGTGTTCTACTATTTTGCTTTTATTGTTTCGGCATACCGCAGCACGTTACATAGCTTTGCAGACGATAAATGTAACCGTTTCAGAGAGAAAAGCGGCCAATGTGACGATATGGCTTTAAGTCGATTCGATAACAAATGACGAAAACAGACGGATTTCTCACTTTTTTACTACATATGAACACTTTTCACATTCTCCCATGCAACGCGCCTGCAAGTACTCCTTTCATGCAAAATCTTAAGGTCCTAGGTCATGTCCAAGACACCAAAGCCGGCTAAAAAGTGAATAATCGACTACTAAATCTTGAATTGTACTACTTCTTACTGGCTATTACTTCGACTTAGAAGCTTCTTCTGTGTTCTACTGTGGTGCTTTTAGTGTCTCCGCATACCGCAGCACGCGACATAGCTTTGCAGACAGTAAATGTAACCTTCTCAGAGAGAAAAGTGGCCAATGTGACGATCTGGCTTTAAGTCGATTCGATAACAAATGACGAAAACGGACGGATTTCTCACGTTTTTACTACATATGAACACTTTTCACATTCTGCCGTGCAACGCGGCTGCTAGTCCTCCTTTCATGCACAATCTTAAGGTCCTAGGTCATGTCCAAGCCACCAAAGCTGGCTAAAAAATGAATAATCGACAACTAAAACTTGAATTGTACTACTTCTTACTGGCTATTACTTCAATTTAGAAGCTTCTTCTGTGTTCTACTATGGTGCTTTTAGTGTCTCCGCACACCGCAGCACGCGACATAGCTTTGCAGACGATAAATGTAACCATCTCAGAGAGAAAAGTTGCCAATGTGACGATCTGGTTTTAAGTCGATTCGATAACAAATGACGAAAACGGACGGATTTCTCAGGTTTTTACTACATATGAACCCTTTTCACATTCTCCTGTGCAAAGCGGCTGCTAGTCCTCCTTTCATGCAAAATCTTAAGGTCCAAAGCCGGCTAAAAAGTGAATAATCGACAACTAAAACTTGAATTGTACTACTTCTTACTGGCTATTACTTCAACTTAGAAGCTTCTTCTGTGTTCTACTATGGTGCTTCTAGTGTCTCCGCACACCGCAGCACGCGACATAGCTTTGCAGACGATAAATGTAACCTTCTCAGAGAGAAAATCGGCCAATGTAACGATCTGGCTTTAAGTCGATTCGATATCAAATGATGAAAACGGACGGATTTCTCAGGTTTTTAGTACATATGAACACTTTTCACATTCTCCCATGCAACGCGGCTGTTAGACCTCCTTTCACGCAAAATCGTAAGGTCCTAGGTCATGTCCAAGCCACCAAAGCCGGCTAAAATGTGAATAATCGATAACTAAAACTTGAATTGTACTGCTTCTTACTGGCTATTACTTCAACTTACAAGCTCCTTCTGTGTTCTACTATGGTGCTTTTAGTGTTTCGGCATATCGCAGCACGCGTCATAGCTTTGCAGGCGATAAATGTAACCGTTTGAGAGAGAAGAATGGCCAATGTGTCGATCTGGCTTGAAGTCAATTCGATAACAAATGACGAAAATGGACGGATTTCTCAGGTTTTTACTACATATGAACACTTTTCAAATTCTCCCATGCAACTCGGCTGTTAGACCTCCTTTCATGCAAAATCTTAAGGTCCTAGGTCATGTCCAAGCCACCAAAGCCGGCTAAAAAGTGAATAATCGACAACTAAAACTTGAATTGTACTACTTCTTACTGGCTATTACTTCAATATAGAAGATTCTTCTGTGTTCTACTGTGGTGCTTTTAGTGTCTCCGCATACCGCAGCACGCGACATAGCTTTGCAGACAATAAATGTAACCGTCTCAGAGAGAAAGCGGCCAATGTGAGGATCTGGCTTTAAGTCCATTCGATAACAAATGACGAAAATGGACGGATTTCTCAGGTTTTTACTACATATGAACACTTTTCACATTCTCCCATGCAACGCGGCTGCTAGTCCTCCTGTCATGCAAAATCATAAGGTCCTAGGTCATGTCCAAGCCACCATAGCCGGCTAAAAAGTGAATAATCGACAACTAAAACTTGAATTGTACTACTTCTTACTGGCTATTACGTCAACTGAGAAGCTTCTTCTGTGTTCTACTATGGTGCTTTTATTGTTTCGGCATACCGCAGCACGTTACATAGCTTTGCAGACGATAAGTGTAACCGTTTCAGAGAGAAAAGCGGCCAATGTGACGATCTGGCTTTAAGTCGATTCGATAACAAATGGCGAAAACAGTCGGATTTCTCACGTTTTTACTACATATGAACACTTTTCACATTCTCCCGTGCAACGCGCCTGCAAGTACTCCTTTCATGCAAAATCTTAAGGTCCTAGGTCATGTCCAAGCCACCAAAGCCGGCTCAAAAGTGAATAATCGACAACTAAAACTTGAATCGTACTACTTCTTACTGGCTATTACTTCAACTTAGAAGCTTCTTCTGCGTTCTACTATGGTGCTTTTAGTGTCTCCGCATACCGCAGCACGCGACATAGCTTTGCAGACGATAAATGTAACCGTCTCAGAGAGAAAAGGGGCCAATGAGACCATCTGGCTTGAAGTCAATTCGATAACAAATGACGAAAATGGACGGCATTCTCAGGTTTTTACTACTTATGAACACTTTTCACATTCTCCCATGCAACGCGGCTGCTAGTCCTCCTTTCATGCAAAATCTTAAGGTCCTAGGTCATGTCCAAGAAACCAAAGCCGGCTAAAAAGTGAATAATCGACAACTAAAACTTGAATCGTACTACTTCTTACTGGCTATTACTTCAACTTAGAAGCTTCTTCTGCGTTCTACTATGGTGCTTTTAGTGTCTCCGCATACCGCAGCACGCGACATAGCTTTGCAGACGATAAATGTAACCGTCTCAGAGAGAAAAGGGGCCAATGAGACCATCTGGCTTGAAGTCAATTCGATAACAAATGACGAAAATGGACGGCATTCTCAGGTTTTTACTACTTATGAACACTTTTCACATTCTCCCATGCAACGCGGCTGCTAGTCCTCCTTTCATGCAAAATCTTAAGGTCCTAGGTCATGTCCAAGAAACCAAAGCCGGCAAAAGAGTTAATAATCGACAACTAAAACTTCAATTGTACTACTTCTTACTGGCTATTACTTCAACATAGAAGCTTCTTCTGTGTTCTACTATGGTGCTTTTAGTGTTTCCGCATACCGCAGCACGCGACATAGCTTTGTAGACGATAAATGTAACCGTTTCAGAGAGAAGAGCGGCCAATGTGACGATCTGGCTTTAAGACGATTCGATAACAAATGGCGAAAACGGACGGATTTCTCAGGTTTTTACTACATATGAGCACCTTTCACATTCTCCCGTGCAACGCGGCTGCTAGGCCTCCTTTCATGGAAAATCTTAAGGTACTAGGTCATGTCCAAGCCACCAAAGCCGGCTAAAAAGTGAATAATCGACAACTAAAACTTGAATTGTACTACTTCTTACTGGCTATTACTTCAACTTAGAAGCTTCTTCTGTGTTCTACTATGGAGCTTTTAGTGTCTCCGCATACCGCAGCACGCGACATAGCTTTGCAGACGATAAGTGTAACCGTTTCAGAGAGAAAAGAGACCAATGTGACGATCTGGCTTTAAGTCGATTCGATAACAAATGACGAAAACGGACGGATTTCTCAGGTTTTTACTACATATGAACACTTTTCACATTCTCCCGTGCAACGCGGCTGCTAGTCCTCCTTTCATGCAAAATCTTATGGTCCTAGGTCATGTCATAGCCACCAAAGCCGGCTAAAAAGTGAATAATCGACAACTAATACTTGAATTGTACTACTTCTTACTGGCTATTACTTCAACTTAGAACCTTCTTCTGGGTTCTACTATGGTGCTTTTAGTGTTTTGGCATACCGTAGCACGCGACATAGCTTTGCAGACGATAAATGTAACCGTTTGAGAGAGAAGAATGGCCAATGTGACGATCTGGCTTTAAGTCGATTCGATAACAAAGGACGAAAACGGACGGATTTCTCAGGCTTTTACTGCATATGAACACTTTTTACATTCTACCGGGCAACGCGGCTGCTAGTCCTCCTTTTATGCAAAATCCTAAGGTCCTAGGTCATGTCCAATCCAACAAATCCGGCTAAAAAGTGAATAATCGACAACTAAAACTTGAATTGTACTACTTCTTACTGGCTATTACTTCAACTTAGAAGCTTCTTCTGTGTTCTACTATGGTGCTCTTAGTGTTTCCGTATATCGCAGCACGCGACATAGCTTTGCAGACGATAAGTGTAACCGTTTCAGAGAGAAGAGCGGCCAATGTGACGATCTGGCTTTAAGTCGATTCGATAACAAATGACGAAAACGGACGGATTTCTCAGGTTTTACTACATATGAACACTTTTCACATTCTCCCGTGCAACGCGGCCTCTAGTCCTCCTTTCATGCAAAATCTTAATGTCCTAGGTCATGTCCAAGCGACTAAAGCCGGCAACAATGTGAATAATCGACAACTAAAACTTGAATTGTATTTCTTCTTACTGGCTATTACTTCAACTTAGAAGCTTCTTCTGTGTTCTACTATGGTGCTTTTAGTGTCTCCGCATACCGCAGCACGCGACATATCTTTGCAGACGATAAATGTAACCGTCTCAGAGAGAAAAGCGGCCAATGAGACGATCCGGCTTTAAGTCGATTCGATAGCAAATGACGAAAACGGACGGATTTCTCAGGTTTTTTCTACATATGAACACTTTTCACATTCTCCCGTGCAACTTGGCTGCTAGTATTCCTTTCATGCAAAATCTTAAGGTTCCACCGCATGTCCAAGCCACCAAAGCCGGCTAAAAAGCGAATAATCGACAACTAAAACTTGAATTGTACTACTTCTTACTGGCTATTACTTCAACTTAGAAGATTCTTCTGTGTTCTACTGTGGTGCTTTTAGTGTCTCCGCATACCGCAGCACGCGACATAGCTTTGCAGACAATAAATGTAACCGTCTCAGAGAGAAAAGCGACCAATGTGACGATCTGGCTTTAAGTCCATTCGATAACAAATGACGAAAATGGACGGATTTCTCAGGTTTATACTACATATGAACACTTTTCACATTCTCCCATGCAACGCGGCTGCTAGTCCTCCTTTCATGCAAAATCATAAGGTCCTAGGTCGTGTCCAAGCCACCATAGCCGGCTAAAAAGTGAATAATCGACAACTAAAACTTGAATTGTACTACTTCTTACTGGCTATTACGTCAACTTAGAAGCTTCTTCTGTGTTCTACTATGGTGCTTTTATTGTTTCGGCATACCGCAGCACGTTACATAGCTTTGCAGACGATAAGTGTAACCGTTTCAGAGAGAAGAGCGGCCAAAGTGACGGTCTGGCTTTAAGTCGATTCGATAACAAATGACGAAAACGGACGGATTTCTCAGGTTTTCACTACATATGAACACTTTTCACATTCTCCCATGCAACGCGGCTGTTAGACCTCCTTTCATGCAAAATCTTAAGGTCCTAGGTCATGTCCAAGCCACCAAAGCCGCCTAAAAAGTGAATAATCGATAACTAAAACTTGAATGGTACTACTTCTTACTGGCTATTACTTCAACTTAGAAGCTTCTTCTGTGTTCTACTATGGTGCTTTTAGTGTTTCCGCATACTGCAGCACGCGACTTAGCTTTGCAGACGATAAATGTAACCGTTTCAGAGAGAAAAGCGGCCAATGTGACGATCTGGCTTTAAGTCGATTCGATAACAAATGCCGAAAACAGACGGATTTCTCACGTTTTTACTACATATGAGCACTTTTCACATTCTCCCATGCAACGCGCCTGCAAGTACTCCTTTCATGCAAAATCTTAAGGTTCCACCGCATGTCCAAGACACCAAAGCCGGCTAAAAAGTGAATAATCGACAACTAAAACTTGAATTGTACTACTTCTTACTGGCTATTACTTCAACTTAGAAGCTCCTTCTGTGTTCTACTATGGTGCTTTTAGTGTCTCCGCATACCGCAGCACGCGACATAGCTTTGCAGACGATAAATGTAACCGTTTGAGAGAGAAGAATGGCCAATGTGACGATCTGGCTTGAAGTCAATTCGATAACAAATGACGAAAATGGACGGATTTCTCAGGTTTTTACTACATATGAACACTTTTCACATTCTCCCATGCAACGCGTCAGTTAGACCTCCTTTCATGCAAAATCTTACGGTCCTAGGTCATGTCCAAGCCACCAAAGCCGCCTAAAAAGTGAATAATCGATAACTAAAACTTGAATTGTACTACTTCTTACTGGCTATTACTTCAACTTAGAAGATTCTTCTGTGTTCTACTGTGGTGCTTTTAGTTTCTCCGCATACCGCAGCACGCGACATAGCTTTGCAGACAATAAATGTAACCGTCTCAGAGAGAAAAGCGACCGATGTGACGATCTGGCTTTAAGTCCATTCGATAACAAATGACGAAAATGGACGGATTTCTCAGGTTTTTACTACATATGAACACTTTTCACATTCTCCCATGCAACGCGGCTGCTAGTCCTCCTTTCATGCAAAATCATAAGGTCCTAGGTCGTGTCCAAGCCACCATAGCCGGCTAAAAAGTGAATAATCGACAACTAAAACTTGAATTGTACTACTTCTTACTGGCTATTACGTCAACTTAGAAGCTTCTTCTGTGTTCTACTATGGTGCTTTTATTGTTTCGGCATACCGCAGCACGTTACATAGCTTTGCAGACGATAAGTGTAACCGTTTCAGAGAGAAGAGCGGCCAAAGTGACGGTCTGGCTTTAAGTCGATTCGATAACAAATGACGAAAACGGACGGATTTCTCAGGTTTTCACTACATATGAACACTTTTCACATTCTCCCATGCAACGCGGCTGTTAGACCTCCTTTCATGCAAAATCTTAAGGTCCTAGGTCATGTCCAAGCCACCAAAGCCGCCTAAAAAGTGAATAATCGATAACTAAAACTTGAATTGTACTACTTCTTACTGGCTATTACTTCAACTTAGAAGCTTCTTCTGTGTTCTACTATGGTGCTTTTAGTGTTTCCGCATACTGCAGCACGCGACTTAGCTTTGCAGACGATAAATGTAACCGTTTCAGAGAGAAAAGCGGCCAATGTGACGATCTGGCTTTAAGTCGATTCGATAACAAATGCCGAAAACAGACGGATTTCTCACGTTTTTACTACATATGAACACTTTTCACATTCTCCCATGCAACGCGCCTGCAAGTACTCCTTTCATGCAAAATCTTAAGGTTCCACCGCATGTCCAAGCCACCAAAGCCGGCTAAAAAGTGAATAATCGACAACTAAAACTTGAATTGTACTACTTCTTACTGGCTATTACTTCAACTTAGAAGCTCCTTCTGTGTTCTACTATGGTGCTTTTAGTGTTTCGGCATATCGCAGCACGCGACATAGCTTTGCAGACGATAAATGTAACCGTTTGAGAGAGAAGAATGGCCAATGTGACGATCTGGCTTGAAGTCAATTCGATAACAAATGACGAAAATGGACGGATTTCTCAGGTTTTTACTGCATATGAACACTTTTCACATTCTCCCGTGCAACGCGGCCTCTAGTCCTCCTTTCATGCAAAATCTTAATGTCCTAGATCATGTCCAAGCGACTAAAGCCGGCAAAAATGTGAATAATCGACAACTAAAACTTGAATTGTATTTCTTCTTACTGGCTATTACTTCAACTTAGAAGCTTCTTCTGTGTTCTACTATGGTGCTTTTAGTGTCTCCGCATACCGCAGCACGCGACATAGCTTTGCAGACAATAAATGAAACCGTCTCAGAGAGAAAAGCGGCCAATGTGGCGATCTGGCTTTAAGTCGATTCGATAACAAATGACGAAAACGGACGGATTTCTCAGGTTTTTCCAACATATGAACACTTTTCACATTCTCCCGTGCAACGCGGCTGCTAGTCCTCCTTTCATGCAAAATCTTAAGGTTCTAGGTCATGTCCAAGCCACCAAAGCCGGCTAAAAAGTGAATAATCGACAACTAAAACTTGAATTGTACTACTTCTTACTGGCTATTACTTCAACTTAGAAGCTTCTTCTGTGTTCTACTATGGTGCTTTTAGTGTTTCCGCATACCGCAGAACGCGACATATCTTTGCAGACGATAAATGTAACCGTCCCAGATAGAAAAGCGGCCAATGAGACGATCCGGCTTTAAGTCGATTCGATAACAAATGACGAAAACGGACGGATTTCTCAGGTTTTTACTACATATGAACACTTTTCACATTCTCCCGTGCAACGCGGCTGCTAGTATTCCTTTCATGCAAAATCTTAAGGTTCCACCGCATGTCCAAGCCACCAAAGCCGGCTAAAAAGCGAATAATCGACAACTAAAACTTGAATTGTACTACTTCTTACTGGCTATTACTTCAACTTAGAAGATTCTTCTGTGTTCTACTGTGGTGCTTTTAGTGTCTCCGCATACCGCAGCACGCGACATAGCTTTGCAGACAATAAATGTAACCGTCTCAGAGAGAAAAGCGACCAATGTGACGATCTGGCTTTAAGTCCATTCGATAACAAATGACGAAAATGGACGGATTTCTCAGGTTTTTACTACATATGAACACTTTTCACATTCTCCCATGCAACGCGGCTGCTAGTCCTCCTTTCATGCAAAATCATAAGGTCCTAGGTCGTGTCCAAGCCACCATAGCCGGCTAAAAAGTGAATAATCGACAACTAAAACTTGAATTGTACTACTTCTTACTGGCTATTACGTCAACTTAGAAGCTTCTTCTGTGTTCTACTATGGTGCTTTTATTGTTTCGGCATACCGCAGCACGTTACATAGCTTTGCAGACGATAAGTGTAACCGTTTCAGAGAGAAGAGCGGCCAATGTGACGATCTGGCTTTAAGTCGATTCGATAACAAATGACGAAAACGGACGGATTTCTCAGGTTTTCACTACATATGAACACTTTTCACATTCTCCCATGCAACGCGGCTGTTAGACCTCCTTTCATGCAAAATCTTACGGTCCTAGGTCATGTCCAAGCCACCAAAGCCGCCTAAAAAGTGAATAATCGATAACTAAAACTTGAATTGTACTACTTCTTACTGGCTATTACTTCAACTTAGAAGCTTCTTCTGTGTTCTACTATGGTGCTTTTAGTGTCTCCGCATACCGCAGCACGCGACATAGCTTTGCAGACGATAAATGTAACCGTCTCAGAGAGAAAAGCGGCAAATGTGACGATCTGGCTTTAAGTCGATTCCATAACAAATGACGAAAACGGACGGATTTCTCAGGTTTTTCCAACATATGAACACTTTTCACATTCTCCCGTGCAACGCGGCTGCTAGTCCTCCTTTCATGCAAAATCTTAAGGTCCTAGGTCATGTCCAAGCCACCAAAGCCGGCTAAAAAGTGAATAATCGACAACTAAAACTTGAAATGTACTACTTCTTACTGGCTATTACTTCAACTTAGAAGCTTTTTCTGTGTTCTACTATGGTGCTTTTAGTGTCTCCGCATACCGCAGCACGCGACATAGCTTTGCAGACGATAAATGTAACCGTCTCAGAGAGAAAAGGGGCCAATGAGACGATCTGGCTTTAAGTCGATTCGATAACAAATGACAAAAACGGACGGATTTCTCAGGTTTTTACTACATATGAACACTTTTCACATTCTCCCGTGCAACGCGGCTGCTAGTCCTCGTTTCATGCAAAATCTTATGGTCCTAGTTCATGTCGTAGCCACCAAAGCCGGCTAAAAAGTGAATAATCGACAACTAATACTTGAATTTTACTACTTCTTACTGGCTATTACTTCAACTTAGAAGCTTCTTCTGGGTTCTACTATGGTGCTTTTTGTGTTTTGGCATACCGTAGCACGCGACATAGCTTTGCAGACGATAAATGTAACCGTTTGAGAGAGAAGAATGGCCAATGTGACGATCTGGCTTTAAGTCGATTCGATAACAAATGACGAAAACGGACGGATTTCTCAGGTTTTTCCAACATATGAACACTTTTCACATTCTCCCGTGCAACGCGGCTCCTAGTCCACCTTTCATGCAAAATCTTAAGGTCCTAGGTCATGTCCAAGCCACCAAAGCCGGCTAAAAAGTGAATAATCGACAACTAAAACATGAATTGTACTACTTCTTACTGGCTATTACTTCAACTTAGAAGCTTCTTCTGTGTTCTACTATGGTGCTTTTAGTGTCTCCGCACACCGCAGCACGCGACATAGCTTTGCAAACGATAAATGTAACCGTCTCAGAGAGAAAAGCGGCCAATGAGACGATCTGGCTTTAAGTCGATTCGATAGCAAATGACGAAAACGGACGGATTTCTCAGGTTTTTACTACATATGAACACTTTTCACAATTCTCCCATGCAACGCGGCTGCTAGTCTTCCTTTCATGCAAAGTCTTAAGGTTCCACCGCATGTCCAAGCCACCAAAGCCGGCTAAAAAGCGAATAATCGACAACTAAAACTTGAATTGTACTGCTTCTTACTGGCTATTACTTCAACTTAGAAGCTCCTTCTGTGTTCTACTATGGTGCTTTTAGTGTTTCGGCATATCGCAGCACGCGTCATAGCTTTGCAGACGATAAATGTAACCGTTTGAGAGAGAAGAATGGCCAATGTGTCGATCTGGCTTGAAGTCAATTCGATAACAAATGACGAAAATGGACGGATTTCTCAGGTTTTTACTACATATGAACACTTTTCAAATTCTCCCATGCAACTCGGCTGTTAGACCTCCTTTCATGCAAAATCTTGAGGTCCTAGGTCATGTCGAAGCCACCAAAGCCGGCTAAAAAGTGAATAATCGACAACTAAAACTTGAATTGTACTACTTCTTACTGGCTATTACTTCAACTTAGAAGATTCTTCTGTGTTCTACTGTGGTGCTTTTAGTGTCTCCGCATACCGCAGAACGCGACATAGCTTTGCAGACAATAAATGTAACCGTCTCATTGAGGAAAGCAGCCAATGTGACGATCTGGCTTTAAGTCGATTCGATAACAAGTGACGAAAACGGACGGATTTCTCAGGTTTTTACTACATACGAACACTTTTCACATTCCCCCTTGCAACGCGGCTGCCAGTCCTCCTTTCATGCAAAATTTTAACGTCCTAGGTGATGTCCAAGCCACCAAAGCCGTCTAAAAAGTGAATAATCGACAACTAAAACTTTAATTGTACTACTTCTTGCTGGCTATTGCTTCAACTTAGAAGCTTCTTCTGTGTTCTACTATGGTTCTTTTAGTGTCTCCGCATCCCGCAGCACGCGACATAGCTTTGCAGACGATAAATGTAACCGTCTCAGAGAGAAAAGCGGCCAATGTGACGATCTGGCTTTAAGTCGATTCGATAACAAAAGACGAAAACGGACGGATTTCTCAGGTTTTTAGTACATATGAACACTTTTCACATTCTCCCATGCAACGCGGCTGCTAGTCCTCCTTTCATGCAAAATGTTAAGGTCCTAGGTCATGTCCAAGCCAGGAAAGCCGGCTAAAAAGTGAATAATCGACAACTAAAACTTGAATAGTACTACATCTTACTGGCTATTACTTCAACTTAGAAGCTTCTTCTGTGTTTTACTATGGTGCTTTTAGTGTTTCTGCTTACCGCAGCACGCGACATAGCTTTGCAGACGATAAATGTAACCGTCTCAGAGAGAAAAGCGGCCAATGTGACGATCTTACTTTAAGTCGATTCGATAACAAATGACGAAAACGGACGGATTTCTCAGGTTTTTACTACATATGAACACTTTTCACATTCTCCCGTGCAACGCGGCTGCTAGTCCTCCTTTCATGCAAAATCTTAAGGTCGTAGGTCATGTCTAAGCCACCAAAGCCGGCTAAAAAGTGAATAATCGACAACTAAACTTGAATAGTACTACTCCTTACTGCCTATTACGTCAACTTAGAAGCTTCTTCTGTGTTCTACTATGGTGCTTTTAGTGTCTCCGCACACCGCAGCACGTGACATAGCTTTGCAGACGATAAGTGCAACCGTTTCAGAGAGAAGAGCGGCCAATGTGTCGATCTTACTTTAAGTCGATTCGATAACAAATGACGAAAACGGACGGATTTCTCAGGTTTTTAGTACATATGAACACTTTTCACATTCTCCCATGCAACGCGGCTGCTAGTCCTCCTTTCATGGAAAATCTTAATGTCATAGGCCATGTCCAAGCCACCAAAGCCGGCTAAAAAGTGTATAATCGACAACTAATATCTGAATTGTACTACTTCTTACTGGCTATTACTTCAACTTTGAAGCTTCTTCTGTGTTCTACTATGGTGCTTTTAGTGTCTCCGCATACCGCAGCACGCGACATAACTTTGCAGAGGGATAAATGTAACCGTCTCAGAGAGAAAAGCGGCCAATGTGACGATCTGGCTTTAAGTCGATTCGATAACAAATGACGAAAACGGACGGATTTCTCACGTTTTTACTACATATGAACACTTTTCACATTCCCCCTTGCAACGCGGCTGCCAGTCCTCCTTTCATGCAAAATTTTAACGTCCTAGGTGATGTCCAAGCCACCAAAGCCGTCTAAAAAGTGAATAATCGACAACTAAAACTTTAATTGTACTACTTCTTGCTGGCTATTGCTTCAACTTAGAAGCTTCTTCTGTGTTCTACTATGGTTCTTTTAGTGTCTCCGCATCCCGCAGCACGCGACATAGCTTTGCAGACGATAAATGTAACCGTCTCAGAGAGAAAAGCGGCCAATGTGACGATCTGGCGTTAAGTCGATTCGATAACAAAAGACGAAAACGGACGGATTTCTCAGGTTTTTAGTACATATGAACACTTTTCACATTCTCCCATGCAACGCGGCTGCTAGTCCTCCTTTCATGCAAAATGTTAAGGTCCTAGGTCATGTCCAAGCCAGGAAAGCCGGCTAAAAAGTGAATAATCGACAACTAAAACTTGAATGGTACTACTTCTTACTGGCTATTACTTCAACTTAGAAGCTTCTTCTGTGTTTTACTATGGTGCTTTTAGTGTTTCTGCTTACCGCAGCACGCGACATAGCTTTGCAGACGATAAATGTAACCGTCTCAGAGAGAAAAGCGGCCAATGTGACGATCTTACTTTAAGTCGATTCGATAACAAATGACGAAAACGGACGGATTTCTCAGGTTTTTACTACATATGAACACTTTTCACATTCTCCCGTGCAACGCGGCTGCTAGTCCTCCTTTCATGCAAAATCTTAAGGTCGTAGGTCATGTCTAAGCCACCAAAGCCGGCTAAAAAGTGAATAATCGACAACTAAACTTGAATAGTACTACTCCTTACTGCCTATTACGTCAACTTAGAAGCTTCTTCTGTGTTCTACTATGGTGCTTTTAGTGTCTCCGCACACCGCAGCACGTGACATAGCTTTGCAGACGATAAGTGCAACCGTTTCAGAGAGAAGAGCGGCCAATGTGTCGATCTTACTTTAAGTCGATTCGATAACAAATGACGAAAACGGACGGATTTCTCAGGTTTTTAGTACATATGAACACTTTTCACATTCTCCCATGCAACGCGGCTGCTAGTCCTCCTTTCATGCAAAATCTTAATGTCATTGGCCATGTCCAAGCCACCAAAGCCGGCTAAAAAGTGAATAATCGACAACTAATATCTGAATTGTACTACTTCTTACTGGCTATTACTTCAACTTTGAAGCTTCTTCTGTGTTCTACTATGGTGCTTTTAGTGTCTCCGCATACCGCAGCACGCGACATAGCTTTGCAGACGATAAATGTAACCGTTTGAGAGAGAAGAATGGCCAATGTGACGATCTGGCTTGAAGTCAATTCGATAACAAATGACGAAAATGGACGGATTTCTCAGGTTTTTACTACATAAGAACACTTTTCACATTCTCCCATGCAACGCGGCTGTTAGACCTCCTTTCATGCAAAATCTTACGGTCCTAGGTCATGTCCAAGCCACCAAAGCCGCCTAAAAAGTGAATAATCGATAACTAAAACTTGAATTGTACTACTTCTTACTGGCTATTACTTCAACTTAGAAGCTTCTTCTGTGTTGTACTATGGTGCTTTTAGTGTCTCTGCATACCGCAGAACGCGACATAGCTTTGCAGAGGATAAATGTAACCGTCTCAGAGAGAAAAGCGGCCAATGTGACGATCTGGCTTTAAGTCGATTCGATAACAAATTACGAAAACGGACGGATTTCTTAGGTTTTTACTACATATGAACACTTTTCACATTCTCCCGTGCAACGCGGCTGCAAGTCCTCCTTTCATGCAAAATCTTAAGGTCCTAGGTCATGTCCAAGCCACCAAAGCCGGCTAAAATGTGAATAATCGACAACTAAAACTTGAATTGTACTACTTCTTACTGGCTATTACTTCAACTTAGAAGCTTATTCTCTTTTCTACTATGGTGCTTTTAGTGTTTCCGCATACCGCAGCACGCGACATAGCTTTGCAGACGATAAATGTAACCGTTTCAGAGAGAAGAGCGGCCAATGTGACGATCTGGCTTTAAGTCGATTCGGTAACAAATGACGAAAACGGACGGATTTCGCAGGTTTTTCCAACATATGAACACTTTTCACATTCTCCCGTGCAACGCGGCTGTTAGACCTCCTTTCATGCAAAATCTTAAGGTCCTAGGTCATGTCCAAGCCACCAAAGCCGCCTAAAAAGTGAATAATCGATAACTAAAACTTGAATTGTACTACTTCTTACTGGCTATTACTTCAACTTAGAAGCTTCTTCTGGGTTCTACTATGGTGCTTTTAGTGTTTCCGCATACTGCAGCACGCGACTTAGCTTTGCAGACGATAAATGTAACCGTTTCAGAGAGAAAAGCGGCCAATGTGACGATCTGGCTTTAAGTCGATTCGATAACAAATGGTGAAAACAGACGGATTTCTCACGTTTTTACTACATATGAACACTTTTCACATTCTCCCATGCAACGCGCCTGCAAGTACTTCTTTCATGCAAAATCTTAAGGTTCCACCCCATGTCCAAGCCACCAAAGCCGGCTAAAAAGTGAATAATCGGCAACTAAAACTTGAATTGTACTACTTCTTACTGGCTATTACTTCAACTTAGAAGCTCCTTCTGTGTTCTACTATGGTGCTTTTAGTGTTTCGGCATATCGCAGCACGCGACATAGCTTTGCAGACGATAAATGTAACCGTTTGAGAGAGAAGAATGGCCAATGTGACGATCTGGCTTGAAGTCAATTCGATAACAAATGACGAAAATGGACGGATTTCTCAGGTTTTTACTACATAAGAACACTTTTCACATTCTCCCATGCAACGCGGCCGTTAGACCTCCTTTCATGCAAAATCTTACGGTCCTAGGTCATGTCCAAGCCACCAAAGCCGCCTAAAAAGTGAATAATCGATAACTAAAACTTGAATTGTACTACTTCTTACTGGCTATTACTTCAACTTAGAAGTTTCTTCTGTGTTCTACTATGGTGCTTTTAGTGTCTCCGCATACCGCAGCACGCGACATAGCTTTGCAGACGATAAATGTAACCGTCTCAGAGAGAAAAGCGGCAAATGTGACGATCTGGCTTTAAGTCGATTCCATAACAAATGACGAAAACGGACGGATTTCTCAGGTTTTTCCAACATATGAACACTTTTCACATTCTCCCGTGCAACGCGGCTGCTAGTCCTCCTTTCATGCAAAATCTTAAGGTCCTAGGTCATGTCCAAGCCACCAAAGCCGGCTAAAAAGTGAATAATCGACAACTAAAACTTGAATTGTACTACTTCTTACTGGCTATTACTTCAACTTAGAAGCTTTTTCTGTGTTCTACTATGGTGCTTTTAGGGTCTCCGCATACCGCAGCACGCGACATAGCTTTGCAGACGATAAATGTAACCGTCTCAGAGAGAAAAGGGGCCAATGAGACGATCTGGCTTTAAGTCGATTCGATAACAAATGACAAAAACGGACGGATTTCTCAGGTTTTTACTACATATGAACACTTTTCACATTCTCCCGTGCAACGCGGCTGCTAGTCTTCCTTTCATGCAAAATCTTAAGGTCCTAGGTCATGTCCAAGAAACCAAAGCCGGCTAAAAAGTGAATAATCGACAACTAAAACTTCAATTGTACTACTTCTTACTGGATATTACTTCAACATAGAAGCTTCTTCTGTGTTCTACTATGGTGCTTTTAGTGTTTCGGCATATCGCAGCACGTGACATAGCTTTGCAGACGATAAATGTAACCGTTTGAGAGAGAAGAATGGCCAATGTGACGATCTGGCTTGAAGTCAATTCGATAAAAAATGACGAAAATGGACGGATTTCTCAGGTTTTTACTACTTATGAACATTTTTCACATTCTCCCATGCAACGCGGCTGCTAGTCCTCCTTTCATGCAAAATCTTAAGGTCCTAGGTCATGTCCAAGAAACCAAAGCCGGCTAAAAAGTGAATAATCGACAACTAAAACTTCAATTGTACTACTTCTTACTGGATATTACTTCAACATAGAAGCTTCTTCTGTGTTCTACTATGGTGCTTTTAGTGTTTCCGCATACCGCAGCACGCGACATAGCTTTGTAGACGATAAATGTAACCGTTTCAGAGAGAAGAGCGGCCAATGTGACGATCTGGCTTTAAGACGATTCGATAACAAATGGCGAAAACGGACGGATTTCTCAGGTTTTTACTACATATGAACACCTTTCACATTCTCCCGTGCAACGCGGCTGCTAGTCCTCCTTACATGGAAAATCTTAAGGTACTAGGTCATGTCCAAGCCACCAAAGCCGGCTAAAAAGTGAATAATCGACAACTAAAACTTGAATTGTACTACTTCTTACTGGCTATTACTTCAACTTAGAAGCTTCTTCTGTGTTCTACTATGGAGCTTTTAGTGTCTCCGCATACCGCAGCACGCGACATAGCTTTGCAGACGATAAGTGTAACCGTTTCAGAGAGAAAAGAGACCAATGTGACGATCTGGCTTTAAGTCGATTCGATAACAAATGACGAAAACGGACGGATTTCTCACGTTTTTACTACATATGAACACTTTTCACATTCTCCCGTGCAACGCGGCTGCTAGTCCTCGTTTCATGCAAAATCTTATGGTCCTAGTTCATGTCGTAGCCACCAAAGCCGGCTAAAAAGTGAATAATCGACAACTAATACTTGAATTTTACTACTTCTTACTGGCTATTACTTCAACTTAGAAGCTTCTTCTGGGTTCTACTATGGTGCTTTTTGTGTTTTGGCATACCGTAGCACGCGATATAGCTTTGCAGACGATAAATGTAACCGTCTCAGAGAGAAAAGCGGCCAATGTGACGATCTGGCTTTAAGTCGATTCGATAACAAATGACGAAAACGGACGGATTTCTCAGGTTTTTCCAACATATGAACACTTTTCACATTCTCCCGTGCAACGCGGCTCCTAGTCCTCCTTTCATGCAAAATCTTAAGGTCCTAGGTCATGTCCAAGCCACCAAAGCCGGCTAAAAAGTGAATAATCGACAACTAAAACATGAATTGTACTACTTCTTACTGGCTATTACTTCAACTTAGAAGCTTCTTCTGTGTTCTACTATGGTGCTTTTAGTGTCTCCGCACACCGCAGCACGCGACATAGCTTTGCAAACGATAAATGTAACCGTCTCAGAGAGAAAAGCGGCCAATGAGACGATCTGGCTTTAAGTCGATTCGATAGCAAATGACGAAAACGGACGGATTTCTCAGGTTTTTACTACATATGAACACTTTTCACAATTCTCCCATGCAACGCGGCTGCTAGTCTTCCTTTCATGCAAAGTCTTAAGGTTCCACCACATGTCCAAGCCACCAAAGCCGGCTAAAAAGCGAATAATCGACAACTAAAACTTGAATTGTACTGCTTCTTACTGGCTATTACTTCAACTTAGAAGCTCCTTCTGTGTTCTACTATGGTGCTTTTAGTGTTTCGGCATATCGCAGCACGCGTCATAGCTTTGCAGACGATAAATGTAACCGTTTGAGAGAGAAGAATGGCCAATGTGTCGATCTGGCTTGAAGTCAATTCGATAACAAATGACGAAAATGGACGGATTTCTCAGGTTTTTACTACATATGAACACTTTTCAAATTCTCCCATGCAACTCGGCTGTTAGACCTCCTTTCATGCAAAATCTTATGGTCATAGTTCATGTCCAAGCCACCAAAGCCGTCTAAAAAGTGAATAATCGACAACTAAAACTTGAATTGTACTACTTCTTACTGGCTATTACTTCAACTTAGAAGATTCTTCTGTGTTCTACTATGGTGCTTTTAGTGTCTCCGCACACCGCAGCACGCGTCATAGCTTTGCAGACGATAAATGTAACCGATTCAGAAAGAAGAGTGGCCAATGTGACGATCTGGCTTTAAGTCGATTCGATAACAAATGACGAAAACGGACGGATTTTTCAGGTTTTTACTACATATGAACCCATTTCACATTCTCCCGTGCAACGCGGCTGCTAGTCCTCCTTTCATGCAAAATCTTAACGTCCTAGGTCATGTCCAAGCCACCAAAGCCGGCTAAAAATCAATAATCGATAACCAAAACTTGAATTGTACTGCTTCTTACTGACTATTGCTTCAACTTAGAAGCTTCTTATGTGTTCTACTATGGTGCTTTTAGAGTTTACGCATACCGCAGCACGCGACATAGCTTTGCAGACTATAAATGTATCCGTCTCAGTGAGAAAAGCGGCCAATGTGACGATCTGGCTTTAAGTCGATTCGATAACAAATGACGAAAACGGACGGCTTTCTCAGGTTTTACTACATATGAAACCATTTCTCATTCTCCCGTGCAACGCGGCTGCTAGTCCTCCTTTCATGCAAAATCTTAAGGTTCCACCTCATGTCCAAGGCACCAAAGTCGGCTAAAAATCAATAATCGATAACCAAAACTTGAATTGTACTGCTTTTTACTGGCGATTCCTTCAACTTAGAAGCTTCTTCTGTGTTCTAATATGGTGCTTTTATAGTCTCCGCATACCGCAGCACGGGACATAGCTTTGCAGACGATAAATGTAACCGTCTCAGAGAGAAAAGCGGCCAATGTGACGATCTGGCTTTAAGTCGATTGGATAACATATGACGAAAACGGACTGATTTCTCAGGTTTTTACTTTTCACATTCTCCCGTGCAACGGGGCTGCTAGTCCTCCTTTCATGCAAAATCTTAAGGTTCCACTTTATGTCCAAAGCACCAAGGCCGGCTAAAAATCAATAATCGATAAACAAAACTTGAATTGTACTGCTTCTTACTGGCTATTGCTTCAACTTAGAAGCTTCTTCTGTGATCTGCTATGGTGCTTTTAGTGTCTCCGCATACCGCAGCACGCGACATAGCTTTGCAGACGAAAAATGTAACCGTCTCAGAGAGAAAAGCGGCCAATGTGACGATCTGGCTTTAAGTCGATTCGATAACAAAAGACGATAACGGACGGATTTCTCATGTTTTTACTACATATGAACCCTTTATCACATTCTCCCGTGCAACGCGGCTGCTAGTCATCCTTTCATGCAAAATCTTAAGGTCCTAGGTCATGTCCAAGCCACCAAAGCCGGCTAAAAAGTGAATAATCGACAACTAAAACTTGAATTGTACTACTTCTTACTGGCTATTGCTTCAACTTAGAAGCTTCTTCTGTGTTCTACTATGGTGCTTTTAGTGTCTCCGCATACCGCACCACGCGACATAGCTTTGCAGACGATAAATGTAACCGTCTCAGAGAGAAAAGCGGCCAATGTGACGATCTGGCTTTAAGTCGATTCGATAACAAATGACGAAAATGGACGGATTTCTCAGGTTTTTACTACATATGAACACTTTTCACATTTTCCCGTGCAACTCGGCTGCTAATCCTCTTTTCATGCAGAATCTTAATGTTCCACATCATGTCCAAGGCACCAGAGCCTCCTAAAAATCAATAATCGATAACCAAAACTTGAATTGTACTGCTTATTACTGGTTATTGCTTCAACTTAGAAGCTTCTTCTGTGTTCTACTATGGTGCTTTTAGTGTCTCCGCATACCGCAGCACGCGACATAGCTTTGCAGACGATAAATGTAACCGATTCAGAAAGAAGGGTGGCCAATGTGACGATCTGGCTTTAAGTCGATTCGATAACAAATGACGAAAACGGACGGATTTCTTAGGTTTTTACTACATATGAACCCTTTTCTCATTCTCCCTTGCAACGTGGCTGCTAGTCCTCTTTTCATGCAAAATCTTAAGGTCCTAGGTCATGTCCAAGCCACCAAAGCCGGCTAAAAAGTGAATAATCGACAACTAAAACTTCAATTGTACTACTTCTTACTGGCAATTGCTTCAACTTAGAAGCTTCTTCTGTGTTCTACTATGGTGCTTTTAGTGTCTCCGCATACTGCAGCACGCAACGTAGCTTTGCAGACGATAAATGTAACCGTCTCAGAGAGAAAAGCGGCCAATGTGACGATCTGGCTTTAAGTCGATTCGATAACAAATGACGAAAACGGACGGATTTTTCAGGTTTTTACTACATATGAACCCATTTCACATTCTCCCGTGCAACGCGGCTGCTAGTCCTCCTTTCATGCAAAATCTTAACGTCCTAGGTCATGTCCAAGCCACCAAAGCCGGCCAAAAAAGTGAATAATTGACAACTAAAACTTCAATTGTACTACTTCTTACTGGCTATTGCTTCAACTTAGAAGCTTCTTCTGTGTTCTACTATGGTGCTTTTAGAGTTTACGCATACCGCAGCACGCGACATAGCTTTGCAGACTATAAATGTATCCGTCTCAGTGAGAAAAGCGGCCAATGTGACGATCTGGCTTTAAGTCGATTCGATAACAAATGACGAAAACGGACGGCTTTCTCAGGTTTTACTACATATGAAACCATTTCTCATTCTCCCGTGCAACGCGGCTGCTAGTCCTCCTTTCATGCAAAATCTTAAGGTTCCACCTCATGTCCAAGGCACCAAAGTCGGCTAAAAATCAATAATCGATAACCAAAACTTGAATTGTACTGCTTTTTACTGGCGATTCCTTCAACTTAGAAGCATCTTCTGTGTTCTAATATGGTGCTTTTATAGTCTCCGCATACCGCAGCACGCGACATAGCTTTGCAGACTATAAATGTATCCGTCTCAGAGAGAAAAGCGGCCAATGTGACGATCTGACTTTAAGTCGATTGGATAACATATGACGAAAACGGACTGATTTCTCAGGTTTTTACTTTTCACATTCTCCCGTGCAACGGGGCTGCTAGTCCTCCTTTCATGCAAAATCTTAAGGTTCCACTTTATGTCCAAAGCACCAAGGCCGGCTAAAAATCAATAATCGATAAACAAAACTTGAATTGTACTGCTTCTTACTGGCTATTGCTTCAACTTAGAAGCTTCTTCTGTGATCTACTATGGTGCTTTTAGTGTGTCCGCATACCGCAGCACGCGACATAGCTTTGCAGACGAAAAATGTAACCGTCTCAGAGAGAAAAGCGGCCAATGTGACGATCTGGCTTTAAGTCGATTCGATAACAAAAGACGATAACGGACGGATTTCTCATGTTTTTACTACATATGAACCCTTTATCACATTCTCCCGTGCAACGCGGCTGCCAGTCCTCCTTTCATGCAAAATCTTAAGGTCCTAGGTCATGTCCAAGCCACCAAAGCCGGCTAAAAAGTGAATAATCGACAACTAAAACTTGAATTGTACTACTTCTTACTGGCTATTGCTTCAACTTAGAAGCATCTTCTGTGTTCTACTATGGTGCTTTTAGTGTCTCCGTATACGGCAGCACGCGACATAGCTTTGCAGACGATAAATGTAACCGATTCAGAGAGAAGAGCGGCCAATGTGACGATTTGGCTTTAAGTCGATTCCATAACAAATGTGGAAAACGGACGGATTTCTCAGGTTTTTACTAGATATGAACCCTTTTCACATTCTCCCGTGCAACGCGGCTGCTAGTCCTCCTTTCATGCATAATCTTAAGGTTCCACCTCATGTCCATGGCACCAAAGCCGGCTAAAAATCAATTTTCGATAACCAAAACTTGAGTTGTACGGCTCCTTACTGGCTATTGCTTCAAATTAGAAGCTTCTTCTGTGTTCTGCTATGGTGCTTTTAGAATCTCCGCATACCGCAGCACGCGACATAGCTTTGCAGACGATAAATGTAACCGTCTCAGAGAGAAAAGCGGCCAATGTGACGATCAGGCTTTAAGTCGATACGATAACAAATGACGAAAACGGACTGATTTCTCAGGTTTTTACTTTTCACATTCTCCCGTGCAACGGGGCTGCTAGTCCTCCTTTCATGCAAAATCTTAACGTTCCACCTCATGTCCAAGGCACCAAAACCCCCTAAAAATCAATAATCGATAACCAAAACTTGAATTGTACTGCTTCTTACTGGCTATTGCTTCAACTTAGAAGATTCTTCTGTGTTCTACTATGGTGCTTTTAGTGTCTCCGCATACCGCAGCACGCGACATAGCTTTGAAGACGAAAAATGTATCCGTCTCAGAGAGAAAAGCGGCCAATGTGACGATCTGGCTTTAAGTCGATTCGATAACAAATGACGAAAACGGACGGATTTCTCAGGCTTTTACTACATATGAACCCTTTTCATATTCTCCCGTGCAACGCGGCTTCTAGTCCTACTTTCAGGGATAATCCTAAGGTCCTTGGTCATGTCCAAGCCACCAAAGCCGGCTAAAATGTGAATACTCGTCAACTAAAACTTGAATTGTACTACTTCTTACTCGCTATTGCTTCAACTTAGAAGCTTCTTCTGTGTTCTACTATGGTGCTTTTAGTGTCTCCGCATACCGCACCACGCGACATAGCTTTGCAGACGATAAATGTAACCGTCTCAGAGAGAAAAGCGGCCAATGTGACGATCTGGCTTTAAGTCGATTCGGTAACAAATGACGAAAACGGACGGATTTCTCAGGTTTTTACTACATATGAACACTTTTCACATTCTCCCGTGCAACACGGCTGCAAGTCCTCCTTTCATGTAACATCTTAAGGTCCTAGGTCATGTCCAAGCCACCAAAGCCGGCTAAAAAGTGAGTAGTCGACAACTAAAACTTGTATTGTACTACTTCTTACTGGCTATTACTTCAACTTAGAAGCTTCTTCTGTGTTCAACTATGGTGCTTTTAGAGTCTCCGCATATCGCAGCACGGGACATAGCTTTGCAGACGAAAAATGTAACCGTCTCAGAGAGAAGAGCGGCCAATGTGACGATCTGGCTTTAAGTCGATTCGATAACAAATGACGAAAACGGACTGATTTCTCTGGTTTTTACTTTTCACATTCTCCCGTTCCACGCGGCTGCTAGTCCTCCTTTCATGCAAAATCTTAACGTTCTACCTCATGTCCAAGGCACCAAAGCCCCCTAAAAATCAATAATCGATAACAGAAACTTGAATTGTACTGACTCTTACTGGCTATTGCTTCAACTTAGAAGATTCTTCTGTGTTCTACTATGGTGCTTTTAGTGTCTCCGCTTACCGCAGCACGCGACATAGCTTTGCAGACGAAAAATGTAACCGTCTCAGAGAGAAAAGCGGCCAATGTGACGATCTGGCTTTAAGTCGATTCGATAACAAATGACGAAAACGGACGGATTTCTCAGGTTTTTACTACATATGAACCCTTTTCATATTCTCCCGTGCAACGCGGCTTCTAATCCTCCTTTCAGGCAAAATCTTAACGTCCTAGGTCATGTCCAAGCCACCAAAGCCGGCTAAAAATCAATAATCGATAACCAAAACTTGAATTGTACTGCTTCTTACTGACTATTGCTTCAGCTTAGAAGCTTCTTATGTGTTCTACTATGGTGCTTTTAGAGTTTCCCCATACCGCAGCACGCGACATAGCTTTGCAGACGATAAATGTAACCGTCTCAGAGAGAAAAGCGGCCAATGTAACGATCTGGCTTTAAGTCGATTCGATAACAAATGACGAAAACGGACGGATTTCTCAGGTTTTTACTACATATGAACACTTTTCACATTCTCCCGTGCAACACGGCTGCAAGTCCTCCTTTCATGTAACATCTTAAGGTCCTAGGTCATGTCCAAGCCACCAAAGCCGGCTAAAAAGTGAGTAATCGACAACTAAAACTTGAATTGTACTACTTCTTACTGGCTATTACTTCAACTTAGAAGCTTCTTCTGTGTTCAACTATGGTGCTTTTAGAGTCTCCGCATATCGCAGCACGGGACATAGCTTTGCAGACGAAAAATGTAACCGTCTCAGAGAGAAGAGCGGCCAATGTGACGATCTGGCTTTAAGTCGATTCGATAACAAATGACGAAAACGGACTGATTTCTCTGGTTTTTACTTTTCACATTCTCCCGTTCCACGCGGCTGCTAGTCCTCCTTTCATGCAAAATCTTAACGTTCTACCTCATGTCCAAGGCACCAAAGCCCCCTAAAAATCAATAATCGATAACAGAAACTTGAATTGTACTGACTCTTACTGGCTATTGCTTCAACTTAGAAGATTCTTCTGTGTTCTACTATGGTGCTTTTAGTGTCTCCGCTTACCGCAGCACGCGACATAGCTTTGCAGACGAAAAATGTAACCGTCTCAGAGAGAAAAGCGGCCAATGTGACGATCTGGCTTTAAGTCGATTCGATAACAAATGACGAAAACGGACGGATTTCTCAGGTTTTTACTACATATGAACCCTTTTCATATTCTCCCGTGCAACGCGGCTTCTAATCCTCCTTTCAGGCAAAATCTTAACGTCCTAGGTCATGTCCAAGCCACCAAAGCCGGCTAAAAATCAATAATCGATAACCAAAACTTGAATTGTACTGCTTCTTACTGACTATTGCTTCAGCTTAGAAGCTTCTTATGTGTTCTACTATGGTGCTTTTAGAGTTTCCGCATACCGCAGCACGCGACATAGCTTTGCAGACGATAAATGTAACCGTCTCAGAGAGAAAAGCGGCCAATGTGACGATCTGGCTTTAAGTCGATTCGATAACAAATGACGAAAACGGACGGATTTCTCAGGTTTTTACTACACATGAAACCTTTTCTCATTCTCCCGTGCAACGCGGCTGCTAGTCCTCCTTTCATGCAAAATCTTAAGGATTCTACCTCATGTCCAAGGCACCAAAGTCGGCTAAAAATCAATAATCGATAACCAAAACTTGAATTGTACTGCGTCTTACTGGCGATTCCTTCAACTTAGAAGCTTCTTCTGTGTTCTACTATGATGCTTTTAGAGTCTCCGCATACCGCAGCACGGGACATAGCTTTGCAGACGATAAATGTAACCGTCTCAGAGAGAAAAGCGGCCAATGTGACGATCTGGCTTTAAGTCGATTCGATAACAAATGACGAAAACGGACTGATTTCTCAGGTTTTTACTTTTCACATTCTCCCGTGCAACGGGGCTGCTAGTCCTCCTTTCATGCAAAATCTTAAGGTCCTAGGTCATGTCCAAGCCACCAAAGCCGGCTAAAAAGTGAATAATCGACAACTAAAACTTGAATTGTACTACTTCTTACTGGCTATTGCTTCAACTTAGAAGCTTCTTCTGTGTTCTACTATGGTGCTTTTAGTGTCTCCGCATACCGCAGCACGCAACGTAGCTTTGCAGACGATAAATGTAACCGTCTCTGAGAGAAAAGCGGCCAATGTGACGATCTGGCTTTAAGTCGATTCAGTAACAAATGACGAAAACGGACGGATTTCTCAGGTTTTTACTACATATGAACCCTTTATCACATTCTCCCGTGCAACGCGGCTGCTAGTCCTCCTTTCATGCAAAATCTTAAGGTCCTAGGCCATGTCCAAGCCACCAAAGCCGGCTTATAAGTGAATAATCGACAACTAAAACTTGAATTGTACTACTTCTTACTGGCTATTACTTCAACTTAGAAGCTTCTTCTGTGTTCTACTATGGTGCTTTTAGTGTCTCCGCATACCGCAGCACGAGACATAGCTTTGCAGACGACAAATGTAACCGTCTCAGAGAGAAAAGTGGCCAATGTGACGATCTGGCTTTAAGTCGATTCGATAACAAATGACGAAAACGAACGGATTTCTCAGGTTTTTACTACATTTCAATACTTTTCACATTCTCCCGTGCAACACGGCTGCTAGTCCTCCTTTCATGCAAAATCTTAAGGTCCTAGGTCACGTCCAAGCCACCAAACCCGGCTAAAAAGTGAATAATCGACAACTAAAACTTGAGTTGTACTACTTCTTACTGGCTATTACTTCAACTTAGAAACTTCTTCTGTGTTCTACTATGGTGCTTTTAGTGTCTCCGCATACCGCAGCACGCGACGTAGCTTTGTAGACGATAAATGTAACCGTCTCAGAGAGAAAAGCGGCCAATGTGACGATCTGGCTGTAAGTCGATTCGATAACATATGACGAAAACGGACGGATTTCTCAGGTTTTTACTTTTCACATTCTCCCGTGCAACGGGGCTGCTAGTCCTCCTTTCATGCAAAATCTTAAGGTTCCACTTTATGTCCAAAGCACCAAGGCCGGCTAAAAATCAATTTTCGATAACCAAAACTTGAATTGTACGGCTTCTTACTGGCTATTGCTTCAACTTAGAAGCTTCTTCTGTGATCTACTATGGTGCTTTTAGTGTCTCCGCATACCGCAGCACGCGACATAGCTTTGCAGACGAAAAATGTAACCGTCTCAGAGAGAAAAGCGGCCAATGTGACGATCTGGCTTTAAGTCGATTCGATAACAAAAGACGATAACGGACGGATTTCTCATGTTTTTACTACATATGAACCCTTTACACATTCTCCCGTGCAACGCGGCTGCTAGTCATCCTTTCATGCAAAATCTTAAGGTCCTAGGTCATGTCCAAGCCACCAAAGCCGGCTAAAAAGTGAATAATCGACAACTAAAACTTGAATTGTACTACTTCTTACTGGCTATTGCTTCAACTTAGAAGCTTCTTCTGTGTTCTACTATGGTGCTTTTAGTGTCTCCGCATACCGCACCACGCGACATAGCTTTGCAGACGATAAATGTAACCGTCTCAGAGAGAAAAGCGGCCAATGAGACGATCTGGCTTTAAGTCGATTCGGTAACAAATGACGAAAACGGACGGATTTCTCAGGTTTTTACTACATATGAACACTTTTCACATTCTCCCGTGCAACACGGCTGCAAGTCCTCCTTTCATGTAAAATCTTTAGGTCCTAGGTCATGTCCAAGCCACCAAAGCCGGCTAAAAAGTGAGTAATCGACCATTAAAACTTGAATTGTACTACTTGTTACTGGCTATTACTTCAACTTAGAAGCTTCTTCTGTGTTCTGCTATGGTGCATTTAGTGTCTCTGCATACCGCAGCACGCGACATAGCTTTGCAGACGATAAATGTAATGGTCTCAGAGAGAAAAGCGGCCAATGTGACGATCTGGCTTTAAGTCGATTCGATAACAAATGACGATAACGGACGGATTTATCAGGTTTTTACTACATATGAACCCTTTATCACATTTTCCCGTGCAACGCGGCTGCTAGTCCTCCTTTCATGCAAAATCTTAAGGTCCTAGGTTATGTCCAAGCCACCAAAGCTGGCTAACAAGTAAATAATCGACAACTAAAACTTGAATTGTACTACTTCTTACTGGCTATTGCTTCAACTTAGAAGCTTCTTCTGTGTTCTACTATGGTGCTTTTAGTGTCTCCGTATACCGCAGCACGCGACATAGCTTTGCAGACGATAAATGTAACCGATTCAGAGAGAAGAGCGGCCAATGTGACGATTTGGCTTTAAGTCGATTCCATAACAAATGACGAAAACGGACGGATTTCTCAGGTTTTTACTACATATGAACCCTTTTCACATTCTCCCGTGCAACGCGGCTGCTAGTCCTCCTTTCATGCAAAATCTTAAGATTCCACCTTATGTCCAAGGCACCAAAGCCGGCCAAAAATCAATAATCGATAACCAAAACTTGAATTGTACTGCTTCTTACTGGCTATTGCTTCAACTTAGAAGCTTCTTCTGTGTTCTACTATAGTGCTTTTAGTGTCTCCGCATACCGCAGCACGCGACATAGCTTTGCAGACGATAAATGTAACCGTCTCAGAGAGAAAAGCGGCCAATGTGACGATCTGGCTTTAAGTCGATTCGATAACAAATGACGAAAACGGACGGATTTCTCAGGTTTTTACTAGATATGAAACCTCTTCACATTCTCCCGTGCAACGCGGCTGCTAGTCCTCCTTTCATGCATAATCTTAAGGTTCCACCTCATGTCCATGGCACCAAAGCCGGCTAAAAATCAATTTTCGATAACCAAAACTTGAATTGTACGGCTTCTTACTGGCTATTGCTTCAAATTAGAAGCTTCTTCTGTGTTCTGCTTTGGTGCTTTTAGAATCTCCGCATACCGCAGCACGCGACATAGCTTTGCAGACGATAAATGTAACCGTCTCAGAGAGAAAAGCGGCCAATGTGACGATCTGGCTTTAAGTCGATTCGATAACAAATGACGAAAACGGACTGATTTCTCAGGTTTTTACTTTTCACATTCTCCCGTGCAACGGGGCTGCTAGTCCTCCTTTCATGCAATATCTTATCGTTCCACCTCATGTCCAAGGCACCAAAACCCCCTAAAAATCAATAATCGATAACCAAAACTTGAATTGTACTGCTTCTTACTGGCTATTGCTTCAACTTAGAAGATTCTTCTGTGTTCTACTATGGTGCTTTTAGTGTCTCCGCATACCGCAGCACGCGACATAGCTTTGAAGACGAAAAATGTATCCGTCTCAGAGAGAAAAGCGGCCAATGTGACGATCTGGCTTTAAGTCGATTCGATAACAAATGACGAAAACGGACGGATTTCTCAGGCTTTTACTACATATGAACCCTTTTCATATTCTCCCGTGCAACGCGGCTTCTAGTCCTACTTTCAGGGATAATCCTAAGGTCCTAGGTCATGTCCAAGCCACCAAAGCCGGCTAAAATGTGAATACTCGTCAACTAAAACTTGAATTGTACTACTTCTGACTCGCTATTGCTTCAACTTAGAAGCTTCTTCTGTGTTCTACTATGGTGCTTTTAGTGTCTCCGCATACCGCACCACGCGACATAGCTTTGCAGACGATAAATGTAACCGTCTCAGAGAGAAAAGCGGCCAATGTGACGATCTGGCTTTAAGTCGATTCGGTAACAAATGACGAAAACGGACGGATTTCTCAGGTTTTTACTACATATGAACACTTTTCACATTCTCCCGTGCAACACGGCTGCAAGTCCTCCTTTCATGTAAAATCTTAAGGTCCTAGGTCATGTCCAAGCCACCAAAGCCGGCTAAAAAGTGAGTTATCGACAACTAAAACTTGAATTGTACTACTTCTTACTGGCTATTACTTCAACTTAGAAGCTTCTTCTGTGTTCAACTATGGTGCTTTTAGAGTCTCCGCATACCGCAGCACGGGACATAGCTTTGCTGACGAAAAATGTAACCGTCTCAGAGAGAAGAGCGGCCAATGTGACGATCTGGCTTTAAGTCGATTCGATAACAAATGACGAAAACGGACTGATTTCTCTGGTTTTTACTTTTCACATTCTCCCGTTCCACGCGGCTGCTAGTCCTCCTTTCATGCAAAATCTTAACGTTCTACCTCATGTCCAAGGCACCAAAGCCCCCTAAAAATCAATAATCGATAACAGAAACTTGAATTGTACTGACTCTTACTGGCTATTGCTTCAACTTAGAAGATTCTTCTGTGTTCTACTATGGTGCTTTTAGTGTCTCCGCATACCGCAGCACGCGACATAGCTTTGCAGACGAAAAATGCAACCGTCTCAGAGAGAAAAGCGGCCAATGTGACGATCTGGCTTTAAGTCGATTCGATAACAAATGACGAAAACGGACGGATTTCTCAGGTTTTTACTTTTCACATTCTCCCGTGCAACGGGGCTGCTAGTCCCCCTTTCATGCAAAATCTTAACGTTCCACCTCATGTCCAAGGCACCAAAGCCCCCTAAAAATCAATAATCGATAACCAAAACTTGAATTGTACTGCTTCTTACTGGCTATTGCTTCAACTTAGAAGATTCTTCTGTGTTCTACTATGGTGCTTTTAGTGTCTCCGCATACCGCAGCACGCGACATAGCTTTGCAGACGAAAAATGTAACCGTCTCAGAGAGAAAAGCGGCCAATGTGACGATCTGGCTTTAAGTCGATTCGATAACAAATGACGAAAGCGGACGGATTTCTCAGGTTTTTATTACATATGAACCCTTTTCATATTCTCCCGTGCAACGCGGCTTCTAATCCTCCTTTCAGGCAAAATCTTAACGTCCTAGGTCATGTCCAAGCCACCAAAGCCGGCTAAAAAGTGAGTTATCGACAACTAAAACTTGAATTGTACTACTTCTTACTGGCTATTACTTCAACTTAGAAGCTTCTTCTGTGTTCAACTATGGTGCTTTTAGAGTCTCCGCATACCGCAGCACGGGACATAGCTTTGCTGACGAAAAATGTAACCGTCTCAGAGAGAAGAGCGGCCAATGTGACGATCTGGCTTTAAGTCGATTCGATAACAAATGACGAAAACGGACTGATTTCTCTGGTTTTTACTTTTCACATTCTCCCGTTCCACGCGGCTGCTAGTCCTCCTTTCATGCAAAATCTTAACGTTCTACCTCATGTCCAAGGCACCAAAGCCCCCTAAAAATCAATAATCGATAACCAAAACTTGAATTGTACTGACTCTTACTGGCTATTGCTTCAACTTAGAAGATTCTTCTGTGTTCTACTATGGTGCTTTTAGTGTCTCCGCATACCGCAGCACGCGACATAGCTTTGCAGACGAAAAATGTAACCGTCTCAGAGAGAAAAACGGCCAATGTGACGATCTGGCTTTAAGTCGATTCGATAACAAATGACGAAAACGGACTGATTTCTCAGGTTTTTACTTTTCACATTCTCCCGTGCAACGGGGCTGCTAGTCCCCCTTTCATGCAAAATCTTAACGTTCCACCTCATGTCCAAGGCACCAAAGCCCCCTAAAAATCAATAATCGATAACCAAAACTTGAATTGTACTACTTCTTACTGGCTATTGCTTCAACTTAGAAGCTTCTTCTGTGTTCTACTATGGTGCTTTTAGTGTCTCCGCATACCGCACCACGCGACATAGCTTTGCAGACGATAAATGTAACGGTCTCAGAGAGGAAAGCGGCCAATGTGACGATCTGGCTTTAAGTCGATTCGGTAACAAATGACGAAAACGGACGGATTTCTCAGGTTTTTACTACATATGAACACTTTTCACATTCTCCCGTGCAACACGGCTGCAAGTCCTCCTTTCATGTAAAATCTTAAGGTCCTAGGTCATGTCCAAGCCACCAAAGCCGGCTAAAAAGTGAATAATCGACCATTAAAACTTGAATTGTACTACTTGTTACTGGCTATTACTTCAACTTAGAAGCTTCTTCTGTGTTCTGCTATGGTGCATTTAGTGTCTCTGCATACCGCAGCACGCGACATAGCTTTGCAGACGATAAATGTAATGGTCTCAGAGAGAAAAGCGGCCAATGTGACGATTTGGCTTTAAGTCGATTCGATAACAAATGACGATAACGGACGGATTTATCAGGTTTTTACTACATATGAACCCTTTTCACATTCTCCCGTGCAACGCGGCTGCTAGTCCTCCTTTCATGCAAAATCTTAAGATTCCACCTTATGTCCAAGGCACCAAAGCCGGCCAAAAATCAATAATCGATAACCAAAACTTGAATTGTACTGCTTCTTACTGGCTATTGCTTCAACTTAGAAGCTTCTTCTGTGTTCTACTATAGTGCTTTTAGTGTCTCCGCATACCGCAGCACGCGACATAGCTTTGCAGACGATAAATGTAACCGTCTCAGAGAGAAAAGCGGCCAATGTGACGATCTGGCTTTAAGTCGATTCGATAACAAATGACGAAAACGGACGGATTTCTCAGGTTTTTACTAGATATGAAACCTCTTCACATTCTCCCGTGCAACGCGGCTGCTAGTCCTCCTTTCATGCATAATCTTAAGGTTCCACCTCATGTCCATGGCACCAAAGCCGGCTAAAAATCAATTTTCGATAACCAAAACTTGAATTGTACGGCTTCTTACTGGCTATTGCTTCAAATTAGAAGCTTCTTCTGTGTTCTGCTTTGGTGCTTTTAGAATCTCCGCATACCGCAGCACGCGACATAGCTTTGCAGACGATAAATGTAACCGTCTCAGAGAGAAAAGCGGCCAATGTGACGATCTGGCTTTAAGTCGATTCGATAACAAATGACGAAAACGGACTGATTTCTCAGGTTTTTACTTTTCACATTCTCCCGTGCAACGGGGCTGCTAGTCCTCCTTTCATGCAAAATCTTATCGTTCCACCTCATGTCCAAGGCACCAAAACCCCCTAAAAATCAATAATCGATAACCAAAACTTGAATTGTACTGCTTCTTACTGGCTATTGCTTCAACTTAGAAGATTCTTCTGTGTTCTACTATGGTGCTTTTAGTGTCTCCGCATACCGCAGCACGCGACATAGCTTTGAAGACGAAAAATGTATCCGTCTCAGAGAGAAAAGCGGCCAATGTGACGATCTGGCTTTAAGTCGATTCGATAACAAATGACGAAAACGGACGGATTTCTCAGGCTTTTACTACATATGAACCCTTTTCATATTCTCCCGTGCAACGCGGCTTCTAGTCCTACTTTCAGGGATAATCCTAAGGTCCTAGGTCATGTCCAAGCCACCAAAGCCGGCTAAAATGTGAATACTCGTCAACTAAAACTTGAATTGTACTACTTCTGACTCGCTATTGCTTCAACTTAGAAGCTTCTTCTGTGTTCTACTATGGTGCTTTTAGTGTCTCCGCATACCGCACCACGCGACATAGCTTTGCAGACGATAAATGTAACCGTCTCAGAGAGAAAAGCGGCCAATGTGACGATCTGGCTTTAAGTCGATTCGGTAACAAATGACGAAAACGGACGGATTTCTCAGGTTTTTACTACATATGAACACTTTTCACATTCTCCCGTGCAACACGGCTGCAAGTCCTCCTTTCATGTAAAATCTTAAGGTCCTAGGTCATGTCCAAGCCACCAAAGCCGGCTAAAAAGTGAGTTATCGACAACTAAAACTTGAATTGTACTACTTCTTACTGGCTATTACTTCAACTTAGAAGCTTCTTCTGTGTTCAACTATGGTGCTTTTAGAGTCTCCGCATACCGCAGCACGGGACATAGCTTTGCTGACGAAAAATGTAACCGTCTCAGAGAGAAGAGCGGCCAATGTGACGATCTGGCTTTAAGTCGATTCGATAACAAATGACGAAAACGGACTGATTTCTCTGGTTTTTACTTTTCACATTCTCCCGTTCCACGCGGCTGCTAGTCCTCCTTTCATGCAAAATCTTAACGTTCTACCTCATGTCCAAGGCACCAAAGCCCCCTAAAAATCAATAATCGATAACAGAAACTTGAATTGTACTGACACTTACTGGCTATTGCTTCAACTTAGAAGATTCTTCTGTGTTCTACTATGGTGCTTTTAGTGTCTCCGCATACCGCAGCACGCGACATAGCTTTGCAGACGAAAAATGCAACCGTCTCAGAGAGAAAAGCGGCCAATGTGACGATCTGGCTTTAAGTCGATTCGATAACAAATGACGAAAACGGACTGATTTCTCAGGTTTTTACTTTTCACATTCTCCCGTGCAACGGGGCTGCTAGTCCCCCTTTCATGCAAAATCTTAACGTTCCACCTCATGTCCAAGGCACCAAAGCCCCCTAAAAATCAATAATCGATAACCAAAACTTGAATTGTACTGCTTCTTACTGGCTATTGCTTCAACTTAGAAGATTCTTCTGTGTTCTACTATGGTGCTTTTAGTGTCTCCGCATACCGCAGCACGCGACATAGCTTTGCAGACGAAAAATGTAACCGTCTCAGAGAGAAAAGCGGCCAATGTGACGATCTGGCTTTAAGTCGATTCGATAACAAATGACGAAAACGGACGGATTTCTCAGGTTTTTACTACATATGAACCCTTTTCATATTCTCCCGTGCAACGCGGCTTCTAATCCTCCTTTCAGGCAAAATCTTAACGTCCTAGGTCATGTCCAAGCCACCAAAGCCGGCTAAAAAGTGGGTTATCGACAACTAAAACTTGAATTGTACTACTTCTTACTGGCTATTACTTCAACTTAGAAGCTTCTTCTGTGTTCAACTATGGTGCTTTTAGAGTCTCCGCATACCGCAGCACGGGACATAGCTTTGCTGACGAAAAATGTAACCGTCTCAGAGAGAAGAGCGGCCAATGTGACGATCTGGCTTTAAGTCGATTCGATAACAAATGACGAAAACGGACTGATTTCTCTGGTTTTTACTTTTCACATTCTCCCGTTCCACGCGGCTGCTAGTCCTCTTTTCATGCAAAATCTTAACGTTCTACCTCATGTCCAAGGCACCAAAGCCCCCTAAAAATCAATAATCGATAACCAAAACTTGAATTGTACTGACTCTTACTGGCTATTGCTTCAACTTAGAAGATTCTTCTGTGTTCTACTATGGTGCTTTTAGTGTCTCCGCATACCGCAGCACGCGACATAGCTTTGCAGACGAAAAATGTAACCGTCTCAGAGAGAAAAACGGCCAACGTGACGATCTGGCTTTAAGTCGATTCGATAACAAATGACGAAAACGGACTGATTTCTCAGGTTTTTACTTTTCACATTCTCCCGTGCAACGGGGCTGCTAGTCCCCCTTTCATGCAAAATCTTAACGTTCCACCTCATGTCCAAGGCACCAAAGCCCCCTAAAAATCAATAATCGATAACCAAAACTTGAATTGTACTGCTTCTTACTGGCTATTGCTTCAACTTAGAAGATTCTTCTGTGTTCTACTATGGTGCTTTTAGTGTCTCCGCATACCGCAGCACGCGACATAGCTTTGCAGACGAAAAATGTAACCGTCTCAGAGAGAAAAGCGGCCAATGTGACGATCTGGGTTTAAGTCGATTCGATAACAAATGACGAAAACGGACGGATTTCTCAGGTTTTTACTACATATGAACCCTTTTCATATTCTCCCGTGCAACGCGGCTTCTAATCCTCCTTTCAGGCAAAATCTTAACGTCCTAGGTCATGTCAAAGCCACCAAAGCCGGCTAAAAATCAATAATCGATAACCAAAACTTGAATTGTACTGCTTCTTACTGACTATTGCTTCAGCTTAAAAGCTTCTTATGTGTTCTACTATGGTGCTTTTAGAGTTTCCGCATACCGCAGCACGCGACATAGCTTTGCAGACGATAAATGTAACCGTCTCAGAGAGAAAAGCGGCCAATGTGACGATCTGGCTTTAAGTCGATTCGATAACAAATGACGAAAACGGACGGATTTCTCATGTTTTTACTACATATGAACCCTTTATCACATTCTCCCGTACAACGCGGCTGCTAATCATCCTTTCATGCAAAATCTTACGGTCCTAGGTCATGTCCAAGCCACCAAAGCCGTCTAAAAAGTGAATAATCGACAACTAAAACTTGAATTGTACTACTTCTTACTGGCTATTGCTTCAACTTAGAAGCTTCTTCTGTGTTCTACTATGGTGCTTTTAGGGTCTCCGCATACCGCACCACGCGACATAGCTTTGCAGACGATAAATGTATCCGTCTCAGAGAGAAAAGCGGCCAATGTGCGATCTGGCTTTAAGTCGATTCGATAACGAATGACGATAACGGACGGATTTCTCAGGTTTTTACTACATATGAACCCTTTATCACATTCTCCCGTGCAACGCGGCTGCTAGTCCTCCTTTCATGCAAAATCTTATGGTCCTAGGTTATGTCCAAGCCACCAAAGCTGGCTAGAAAGTGAATAATCGACAACTAAAACTTCAATTGTACTACTTCTTACTGGCTATTGCTTCAACTTAGAAGCTTATTCTGTGTTCTACTATGGTGCTATTAGTGTCTCCGTATACCGCAGCACGCGACATAGCTTTGCATACGATAAATGTAACCGATTCAGAGAGAAGAGCCGCCAATGTGACGATCTGGCTTTAAGTCGATTCCAAAACAAATGACGAAAACGGACGGATTTCTCAGATTTTTACTACATATGAACCCTTTTCACATTCTCCCGTGCAACGCGGCTGCTAGTCCTCCTTTCATGCATAATCTTAAGGTTCCACCTCATGTCTATGGCACCAAAGCCGGCTAAAAATCAATTTTCGATAACCAAAACTTGAATTGTACGGCTTCTTACTGGCTATTGCTTCAAATTAGAAGCTTCTTCTGTGTTCTGCTATGGTGCTTTTAGAATCTCCGCATACCGCAGCACGCGACATAGCTTTGCAGACGATAAATGTAACCGTCTCAGAGAGAAAAGCGGCCAATGTAACGATCTGGCTTTAAGTCGATTCGATAACGAATGACGAAAACGGACTGATTTCTCAGGTTTTTACTTTTCACATTCTCCCGTGCAACGGGGCTGCTAGTCCTCCTTTCATGCAAAATCTTAAGTTTCCACCTTATGTCCATAGTAACAAGGTCGGCTAAAAATCAATAATCGATAACCAAAACTTGAATTGTACTGCTTCTTACTGGCTATTGCTTCAACTTAGAAGCTTCTTCTGTGTTTTACTATGGTGCTTTTAGTGTCTCCGCATACCGCAGCACGCGACATAGCTTTGCAGACGATAAAAGTAACCGTCTCAGAGAGAAGAGCGGCCAATGTGACGATCTGGCTTTAAGTCGATTCGATAACAAATGACGAAAACGGACGGATTTGTCAGGTTCTTACTACATATGAACGCTTTTCACATTCTCCCGTTCCACGCGGCTGCTAGTCCTCCTTTCATGCAAAATCTAAAGATTCCACCTTATGTCTAAGGCACCAAAGCCGGCCAAAAATCAATAATCGATAACCAAAACTAGAATTGTACTGCTTCTTACTAGCTATTGCTTCAACTTAGAAGCTTCTTCTGTGTTCTAATATTGTGCTTTTAGTGTCTCCGCATACCGCAGCACGCGACATAGCTTTACAGGCGATAAATGTAACAGTCTCAGAGAGAAAAGCGGCCAATGTGACGATGTGACTTTAAGTCGATTCGATAACAAATGACGAAAACGGACGGAGTTCTCAGGTTTTTACTACATATGAACACTTTTCACATTCTCCCGTGCAACACGGCTGCAAGTCCTCCTTTCATGCAAAATTTTAAGGTCCTAGGTCATGTCCAAGCCACCAAAGCCGGCTAAAAAGTGAGTAATCGACAACTAAAACTTGAATTGTACTACTTCTTACTGGCTATTACTTCAACTTAGAAGCTTCTTCTGTGTTCTACTATGGTGCATTTAGTGTCTCTGCATACCGCAGCACGCGACATAGCTTTGCAGACGATAAATGTAATGGCCTCAGAGAGAAAACCGGCCAATGTGACGATCTGGCTTTAAGTCGATTCGATAACAAATGACAATAACGGACGGATTTCTCAGGTTTTTACTACATATGAACCCTTTATCACATTCTCCCGTGCAACGCGGCTGCTAGTCCTCCTTTTATGCGAAATCTTAACGTTCCACCTCATGTCCAAGGCACCAAAGCCCCCTAAAAATCAATAATCGATAACCAAAACTTGAATTGTACTGCTTCTTACTGGCTATTGCTTCAACTTAGAAGATTCTTCTGTGTTCTACTATGGTGCTTTTAGTGTCTCCGCATACCGCAGCACGCGACATAGCTTTGCAGACGAAAAATGTAACCGTCTCAGAGAGAAAAGCGGCCAATGTGACGATCTGTCTTTAAGTCGATTCGATAACAAATGACGAAAACGGACTGATTTCTCAGGTTTTTACTTTTCACATTCTCCCGTGCAACGGGGCTGCTAGTCCCTCTTTCATGCAAAATCTTAACGTTCCACCTCATGTCCAAGGCACCAAAGCCCCCTAAAAATCAATAATCGATAACCAAAACTTGAATTGTACTGCTTCTTACTGGCTATTGCTTCAACTTAGAAGATTCTTCTGTGTTCTACTATGGTGCTTTTAGTGTCTCCGCATACCGCAGCACGCGACATAGCTTTGCAGACGAAAAATGTAACCGTCTCAGAGAGAAAAGCGGCCAATGTGACGATCTGGCTTTAAGTCGATTCGATAACAAATGACGAAAACGGACTGATTTCTCAGGTTTTTACTTTTCACATTCTCCCGTGCAACGGGGCTGCTAGTCCTCCTTTCATGCAAAATCTTAAGTTTCCACCTTATGTCCAAAGCACCAAGGCCGGCTACAAATCAATAATCGATAAACAAAACTTGAATTGTACTGCTTCTTACTGGCTATTGCTTCAACTTAGAAGCTTCTTCTGTGTTCTACTATGGTGCTTTTAGTGTCTCCGCATACCGCAGCACGCGACATAGCTTTGCAGACGATAAATGTAACCGTCTCAGAGAAAAAAGCGGCCAATGTGACGATCTGGCTTTAAGTCGATTCGATAACAAAAGACGATAACGGACGGATTTCTCATGTTTTTACTACATATGAACCCTTTATCACATTCTCCCGTGCAACGCGGCTGCTAATCATCCTTTCATGCAAAATCTTACGGTCCTAGGTCATGTCCAAGCCACCAAAGCCGTCTAAAAAGTGAATAATCGACAACTAAAACTTGAATTGTACTACTTCTTACTGGCTATTGCTTCAACTTAGAAGCTTCTTCTGTGTTCTACTATGGTGCTTTTAGGGTCTCCGCATACCGCACCACGCGACATAGCTTTGCAGACGATAAATGTATCCGTCTCAGAGAGAAAAGCGGCCAATGTGACGATCTGGCTTTAAGTCGATTCGATAACGAATGACGATAACGGACGGATTTCTCAGGTTTTTACTACATATGAACCCTTTATCACATTCTCCCGTGCAACGCGGCTGCTAGTCCCCCTTTCATGCAAAATCTTATGGTCCTAGGTTATGTCCAAGCCACCAAAGCTGGCTAAAAAGTGAATAATCGACAACTAAAACTTGAATTGTACTACTTCTTACTGGCTATTGCTTCAACTTAGAAGCTTATTCTGTGTTCTACTATGGTGCTATTAGTGTCTCCGTATACCGCAGCACGCGACATAGCTTTGCATACGATAAATGTAACCGATTCAGAGAGAAGAGCCGCCAATGTGACGATCTGGCTTTAAGTCGATTCCAAAACAAATGACGAAAACGGACGGATTTCTCAGATTTTTACTACATATGAACCCTTTTCACATTCTCCCGTGCAACGCGGCAGCTAGTCCTCCTTTCATGCATAATCTTAAGGTTCCACCTCATGTCTATGGCACCAAAGCCGGCTAAAAATCAATTTTCGATAACCAAAACTTGAATTGTACGGCTTCTTACTGGCTATTGCTTCAAATTAGAAGCTTCTTCTGTGTTCTGCTATGGTGCTTTTAGAATCTCCGCATACCGCAGCACGCGACATAGCTTTGCAGATGATAAATGTAACCGTCTCAGAGAGAAAAGCGGCCAATGTAACGATCTGGCTTTAAGTCGATTCGATAACGAATGACGAAAACGGACTGATTTCTCAGGTTTTTGCTTTTCACATTCTCCCGTGCAACCGGACTGCTAGTCCTCGTTTCATGCAAAATCTTAACGTTCCACCTCATGTCCAAGGCACCAAAGCCCCCTAAAATTCAATAATCGATAACCTAAACTTGAATTGTACTGCTTCTTACTTACTATTGCTTCAACTTAGAAGATTCTTATGTGTTCTACTATGGTTCTTTTAGAGTTTCCGCATACCGCAGCACGCGACATAGCTTTGCAGACTATAAATGTAACCGTCTCAGAGAGAAAAGCGGCCAATGTGACGATCTGGCTTTAAGTCGATTCGATAACAAATGACGAAAACGGACGTATTTCTCAGGTTTTTACTACATATGAAACCTTTTCTCATTCTCCCGTGCAACGCGGCTGCTAGTCCTCCTTTCATGCAAAATCTTAAGGTTCCACCTCATGTCCAAGGCAACAAAGCCGGCAAAATATCAATAATCGATAACCAAAACTTGAATTGTACTGTTTCTTCCTGGCCATTCCTCCAACTTTGAAGCTTCTTCTGTGTTCTACTATGGTGCTTTTAGAGTCTCCGCATACCGCAGCACGCGACATAGCTTTGCAGACGATAAATGTAACCGTCTCAGAGAGAAAAGCGGCCAATGTAACGATCTGGCTTTAAGTCGATTCGATAACAAATGACGAAAACGGACGGATTTCTTAGGTTTTTACTTTTCACATTCTCCCGTGCAACGGGGCTGCTAGTCCTCCTTTCATGCAAAATCTTAAGGTTCCACCTTATGTCCAAAGTAACAAGGCCGGCTAAAAATCAATAATCGATAACCAAAACTTGAATTGTACTGCTTCTTACTGGCTATTGCTTCAACTTAGAAGCTTCTTCTGTGTTCTACTATGGTGCTTTTAGTGTCTCCGCATACCGCAGCACGCGACATAGCTTTGCAGACGATAAATGTAACCGTCTCAGAGAGAAAAGCGGCCAATGTGAAGATCTGGCTTTAAGTCGATTCGATAACAAATGACGAAAACGGACGGATTTCTCAGGTTTTTACTACATATGAACACTTTTCACATTCTCCCATGCAACTCGGCTGCTAATCCTCTTTTCATGCAGAATCTTAATGTGCCACCCCATATCCAAGGCACAAAAGCCGCCTAAAAATAAATAATCGATAACCAAAACTTGAATTGTACTGCTTATTACTGGCTATTTCTTCAACTTAGAAGCTTCTTTTGTGTTCCACTATGGTGCTTTTAGAGTCTCCGCATACCGCAGCACGCGACATAGCTATGCAGACGATAAATGTAACCGATTCGGAGAGAAGAGCGGCCAATGTGACGATCTGGCTTTAAGTCGATTCGATAACAAATGACAAAAACGGACGGATTTGTCAGGTTTTTACTACATATGAACGCTTTTCACATTCTCCCGTTCCACGCGACTGCTAGTCCTCCTTTCATGCAAAATCTTAAGATTCCACCTTATGTCTAAGGCACTAAAGCCGGCCAAAAATCAATAATCGATAACCAAAACTTGAATTGTACTGTTTCTTACTGGCTATTGCTTCAATTTAGAAGCTTCTTCTGTGTTCTACTATGGTGCTTTTAGTGTCTCCGTATACCGCAGCACGCGACATAGCTTTGCAGACGATAAATGTAACCGTCTCAGAGAGAAAAGCGGCCAATGTGACGATCTGGCTTTAAGTCGATTCGATAACAAATGACGAAAACGGACGGATTTCTCAGGTTTTTACTACATATGAACACTTTTCACATTCTCCCGTGCAACACGGCTGAAAGTCCTCCTTTCATGCAAAATTTTAAGGTCCTAGGTCATGTCCAAGCCACCAAAGCCGGCTAAAAATCAATAATCGATAACCAAAACTTGAATTGTACTGCTTCTTACTGACTATTGCTTCAACATAGAAGCTTCTTATGTGTTCTACTATGGTGCTTTTAGTGTCTCCGCATACCGCAGCACGCGACATAGCTTTGCAGATGATAAATGTAACCGTCTCTGAGAGAAAAGCGGCCAATGGGACGATCTGGCTTTAAGTCGATTCGATAACAAATGACGAAAACGGACGGATTTCTCAGGTTTTTTTTACATATGAACACTTTTCACATTCTCCCGTGCAACACGGCTGCAAGTCCTCCTTTCAGGCAAAATCTTAAGGTCATAGGTCATGTCCAAGCCACCAAAGCCGGCTAAAAAGTGAATAATCGACGCCTAAAACTTGTATTGTACTACTTCTTACTGGCTATTACTTCAACTTAGAAGCTTCTTCTGTGTTCTACTATGGTGCTTTTAGTGTCTCCGCATACCGCAGCACGCGACATAGCTTTGCAGACGATAAATGTAACCGTCTCAGAGAGAAAAGCGGCCAATGTGACGATCTGGCTTTAAGTCGATTCGATAACAAATGACGAAAACGGACGGATTTCTCAGGTTTTTACTACATATGAACCCTTTTCACATACTCCCGTTCAACGCAGCTGCTAGTCCTCCTTTCATGCAATATCTTAAGGTTCCACCTCATGTCCAAGGCACCAAAGCTATTTAAAAATCAATAATCGATAACCAAAACTTGAATTGTACTGCTTGTTAAGGCTATTGCTTCAACTTAGAAGCTTCTTCTGTGTTCTACTATGGTGCTTTTAGTGTCTCCGCATACCGCAGCACGCGACATTGCTTTGCAGACGATAAAAGTAACCGTCTCAGAGAGAAAAGCGGCCAATGTGACGATCTGGCTTGAAGTCGATTCCATAACAAATGACGAAAACGGACGGATTTCTCAGGTGTTTACTATATATGATCACTTTTCACATTCTCCCGTGCAACACGGCTGCAAGTCCTCCTTTCATGCAAAATATTAAGGTCCTAGGTCATGTCCAAGCCACCAAAGCCGGCTAAAAAGTGAGTAATCGACAACTAAAACTTGAATTGTACTACTTCTTACTGGCTATTACTTCAACTTACAAGCTTCCTCTGTGTTCTACTATGGTGCATTTAGTGTCTCTGCATACCGCAGCACGCGACATAGCTTTGCAGACGATAAATGTAATGGCCTCAGAGAGAAAAGCGGCCAATGTTACGATCTGGCTTTAAGCCGATTCGATAACAAATGACAATAACGGACGGATTTCTCAGGTTTTTACTACATATGAACCCTTTATCACATTCTCCCGTGCAACGCGGCTGCTAGTCCTCCTTTTATGCGAAATCTTAACGTTCCACCTCATGTCCAAGGCACCAAAGCCCCCTAAAAGTCAATAATCGATAACCAAAACTTGAACTGTACTGCTTCTTACTGGCTATTCCTTCAACTTAGAAGAATCTTCTGCGTTCTACTATGGTGCTTTTAGTGTCTCCGCATACCGCAGCACGCGACATAGCTTTGCAGACGAAAAATGTGAACGTCTCAGAGAGAAAAGCGGCCAATGTGACGATCTGGCTTTAAGTCGATTCAATAACAAATGACGAAAACGGACGGATTTCTCAGGTTTTTACTACATATGAACCCTTTTCATATTCTCCCGTGCAACGCGGCTTCTAGTCCTACTTTCAGGCATAATCATAAGGTCCTAGGTCATGTGCAAGCCACTAAAGCCGGCTAAAAATCAATAATCGATAACCAAAACTTGAACTGTACTGCTTCTTACTGACTATTGCTTTAACTTAGAAGATTCTTATGTGTTCTACTATGGTGCTTTTAGTGTCTCCGCATACCGCAGCACGCGACATAGCTTTGCAGACGATAAATGTAACCGTCTCTGAGAGAAAAGCGGCCAATGTAACGATCTGGCTTTCAGTCGATTCGATAACAAATGACGAAAACGGACGGATTTCTCAGGTTTTTTTTACATATGAACACTTTTCACATTCTCCCGTGCAACACGGCTGCAAGTCCTCCTTTCAGGCAAAATCTTAAGGTCATAGGTCATGTCCAAGCCACCAAAGCCGGCTAAAAAGTGAATAATCGACGCCTAAAACTTGAATTGTACTACTTCTTACTGGCTATTACTTCAACTTAGAAGCTTCTTCTGTGTTCTACTATGGTGCTTTTAGTGTCTCCGCATACCGCAGCACGCGACATAGCTTTGCAGACGATAAATGTAACCGTCTCAGAGAGAAAAGCGGCCAATGTGACGATCTGGCTTTAAGTCGATTCGATAACAAATGACGAAAACGGACGGATTTCTCAGGTTTTTACTACATATGAACCCTTTTCACATACTCCCGTGCAACGCAGCTGCTAGTCCTCCTTTCATGCAATATCTTAAGGTTCCACCTCATGTCCAAGGCACCAAAGTCGGCTAAAAATCAATAATCGATAACCAAAACTTGAATTGTACTGCTTGTTAAGGCTATTGCTTCAACTTAGAAGCTTCTTCTGTGTTCTACTATGGTGCTTTTAGTGTCTCCGCATACCGCAGCACGCGACATTGCTTTGCAGACGATAAAAGTAACCGTCTCAGAGAGAAAAGCGGCCAATGTGACGATCTGGCTTTAAGTCGAATCGATAACAAATGACGAAAACGGACTCATTTCTCAGGTGTTTACTATATATGATCACTTTTCACATTCTCCCTTGCAACGCGGCTGCTAGTCCTCCTTTCATGCAAAATCTTAAGGTCTTAGGTCATGTCCAAGCAACCAAAGCCGGCTAAAAAGTGAATAATCGACAACTAAAACTCCAATTGTACTACTTCTTACTGGCTATTAGTTCAACTTAGAAGTTCTTCTGTGTTCTACTATGGTGCTTTTAGTGCCTCCGCATACCGCAGCACCCGACATAGCTTTGCACACGATAAATGTAACCGATTCAGAGAGAAGAGCGCCCAATGTGACGATCTGGCTTGAAGTCGATTCCATAACAAATGACGAAAACGGACGGATTTCTCAGGTTTTTACTACATATGAACCCTTTTCACATTCTCCCGTGCAACGCGGCTGCTAGTCCTCCTTTCATGCAAAACCTTAAGATTCCACCTTATGTCCAAGGCACCAAAGCCGGCCAAAAGTCAATAATCGATAACCAAAACTTGAATTGTTCTGCTTCTTACTGGCGATTCCTTCAACTTAGAAGCTTCTTCTGTGTTCTACTATGGTGCTTTTAGAGTCTCCACATACCGCATCACGCGACTTAGCTTTGCAGACGATATATGTAACCGTCTCAGAGAGAAAAGCGGCCAATGTGACGATCTGGCTTTAAGTCGATTCGATAACAAATGACGAAAACGGACGGATTTCTCAGGTTTTTACTACATATGAACCCTTTTCACATTCTCCCGTGCAACGTGGCTGCTAGTCCTCCTTTCATGCAAAATCTTAAGGTCCTAGGTCATGTGCAAGCCACCAAAGCCGGGTAAAAGTCAATAATCGATAACCAAAACTTGAATTGTACTGCTTCTTACTGACTATTGCTTCAACTTAGAAGCTTCTTATGTCTTCTACTATGGTGCTTTTAGTGTTTCCGCATACCGCAGCACGCGACATAGCTTTGCAGACTATAAATGTAACCGTCTCAGAGAGAAAAGCGGCCAGTGTGTCGATCTGGCTTTAAGTCGAATCGATAACAAATGACGATAACGGACGGATTTCTCAGGTGTTTTCTATATATGTACACTTTTCACATTCTCCCGTGTAACGCGGCTGCTAGTCCTCCTTTCATGCAAAATCTTAAGGTCCTAAGTCATATCCAAGCAACCAAAGCCGGCTAAAATGTGAATAATCGACATCTAAAACTTGAATTGTACTACTTCTTACTGGCTATTGCTTCAACTTAGAAGCTTCTTCTGTGTTCTACTATGGTGCTTTTAGTGTCTCGGCATACCGCACCCAGCGACATAGCTTTGCAGACGATAAACGTAACCGTCTCAGAGAGAAAAGCGGCCAATGTGACGATCTGGCTTTAAGTCGATTCGATAACAAATGACGAAAACGGACGGATTTCTCAGATTTTTACTACATATGAACCCTTTTCATATTCTCCCGTGCAACGCGACTGCTAGTCCTCCTTTCATGCAAAATCTTAAGGTTCCACCACATGTCCAAGGCACCAAAGCTGGCTAAAAATCAATAATCGATAACCAAAACTTGAATTGTACTGCTTGTTAAGGCTATTGCTTCATCTTAGAAGCTTCTTCTGTGTTCTACTATGGTGCTTTTAGTGTCTCCGCATACCGCAGCACGCGACATTGCTTTGCAGACGATAAAAGTAACCGTCTCAGAGAGAAAAGCGGCCAATGTGACGATCTGGCTTTAAGTCGAATCGATAACAAATGACGAAAACGGACGGATTTCTCAGGTGTCTACTATTTATGAACACTTTTCACATTCTCCCGTGCAACGTGGCTGCTAGTCCTCCTTTCATGCAAAATCTTAAGGTCCTAGGTCATGTCCAAGCCACCAAAGCCGGCTAAAAAGTGAATAATCGACAACTAAAACTTCAATTGAACTACTTCTTACTGGCTATTAGTTCAACTTAGAAGTTCTTCTGTGTTCTACTATGGTGCTTTTAGTGTCTCCGCATACCGCAGCACGCGACATAGCTTTGCAGACGATAAATGTAACCGTCTCATAGAGTAAAGCGGCCAATGTGACGATCTGGCTTTAAGTCGATTCGATAACAAATGACGATAACGGACGGATTTCTCAGGTTTTTACTACATATGAACCCTTTTCACATTCTCCCGTGCAACGCGGCTGTTAGTCCTCCTTTTATGCAAAATCTTAAGGTCCTAGGTCATGTCCAAGCCACCAATTCCGGCTAAAAATCAATAATCGATAACCAAAACTTGAATTGTACTGCTTCTTACTGACTATTTCTTCGACTTAGGAGCTTCTTCTGTGTTCTACTATGGTGCTTTTAGAGTTTCCGCATACCGCAGCACGCGACATAGCTTTGCAGACGATAAATGTAACCGTCTCATAGAGTAAAGCGGCCAATGTGACGATCTGGCTTTAAGTCGATTCGATAACAAATGACGAAAACGGACGGATATCTCAGGTTTTTACTACATATGAACCCTTTTCACATTCTCCCGTGCAACGCGGCTGCTAGTCCTCCTTTCATGCAAAATCTTAAGATTCCACCTTATGTCCAAGGCACCAAAGCCGGCCAAAAATCAATAATCGATAACCAAAACTTGAATTGGACTGCTTCTTACTGGCTATTGCTTCAACTTAGAAGCTTCTTCTGTGTTCTACTATGGTGCTTTTAGTGTCTCCGCATACCGCAGCACGCGACATAGCTTTGCAGACGATAAATGTAACCGACTCAGAGAGAAGAGCGGCCAATGTGACGATCTGGCTTTATGTCGATTCGATAACAAATGACGAAAACGGTCGGATTTCTCAGGTTTTTACTACATATGAACCCTTTTCATATTCTCCCGTGCAACGCGGCTTCTAGTCCTCCTTTCAGGCAAAATCTTAAGGTCCTAGGTCACGTCCAAGCCACCAAAGCCGGCTAAAAATCAATAATCGATAACCAAAACTTGAATTGTACTGCTTCTTACTGACTATTGCTTCAACTTAGAAGCTTCTTATATGTTCTACTATGGTGCTTTTAGAGTTTCCGCATACCGCAGCACGCGACATAGCTTTGCAGACTATAAATGTAACCGTCTCAGAGAGAAAAGCGGCCAATGTGACGATCTGGCTTTAAGTCGATTCGATAACAAATGACGAAAACGGACGGATTTCTCAGGTTTTTACTACATATGAAACCTTTTCCCATTCTCCCGTGCAACGCGGCTGCTAGTCCTCCTTTCATGCAAAATCTTAAGGTTCCACCTCATGTCCAAGGCACCAAAGCCGACTAAAAATCAATAATCGATGACCAAAACTTGAATTGTACTGCTTCTTACTGGCGATTCCTTCAACTTAGAAGCTTCTTCTGTGTTCTACTATGGTGCTTTTAGAGTCTCCGCATACCGCAGCACGCGACATAGCTTTGCAGACGATAAATGTAACCGTCTCAGAGAGAAAAGCGGCCAATGTGACGATCTGGCTTTAAGTCGATTCGATAACAAATGACGAAAACGGACGGATTTCTCAGGTTTTTACTACATATGAACCCTTTTCACATTCTCCCGTGCAACGCGGCTGCTAGTCCTCCTTTCATGCAAAATCTTAAGGTCCTATGTCGTGTACAAGCCACCAAAGCCGGGTAAAAGTCAATAATCGATAACCAAAACTTGAATTGTACTGCTTCTTACTGACTATTGCTTCAACTTAGAAGCTTCTTATGTCTTCTACTATGGTGCTTTTAGTGTTTCCGCATACCGCAGCACGCGACATAGCTTTGCAGACTATAAATGTAACCGTCTCAGAGAGAAAAGCGGCCAATGTGACGATCTGGCTTTAAGTCGAATCGATAACAAATGACGAAAACGGACGGATTTCTCAGGTGTTTACTATATATGAACACTTTTCACATTCTCCCGTGCAACGGGGCTGCTAGTCCTCCTTTCATGCAAAATCCTAAGGTCCTAGGTCATGTCCAAGCCACCAAAGCCGGCTAAAAAGTGAATAATCGACAACTAAAACTTCAATTGTACTACTTCTTACTGGCTATTACTTCAACTTAGAAGCTTCTTCTGTGTTCTACTATGGTGCTTTTAGTGTCTCCGCATACCCCAGCACGCGACATAGCTTTGCAGACGATAAATGTAACCGTCTCAGAGATAAAAGCGGCCAATGTGACGATCTGGCTTTAAGTCGATTCGATAACAAATGACGAAAACGGACGGATTTCTCAGGTTTTTGCTAAATATGAAAACTTTTCACATTCTCCCGTGCAACGCGGCTGCTAGTCCTCCTTTCATGCTAAATCTTAAGGTCCTAGGTCATGTCCTAGCCACCAAAGCCGGCTAAAAAGTGAACAATCTACAACTAAAACTTGAATTGTACTACCTCTTACTGGCTATTACTTCAACTTAGAAGCTTCTTCTGTGTTCTACTATGGTGCTTTTAGAGTCTCCGCATACCGCATCACGCGACATAGCTTTGCAGACGATATATGTAACCGTCTCAGAGAGAAAAGCGGCCAATGTGACGATCTGGCTTTAAGTCGATTCGATAACAAATGACGATAACGGACGGATTTCTCAGGTTTTTACTATATATGAACCCTTTTCACATACTCCCGTGCAACGCGGCTGCTAGTCCTCCTTTCATGCAAAATCTTAAGGTCCTAGGTCATGTCCAAGCCACCGAAGCCGGCTAAAGAGTGAATAATCGACAGCTAAAACTTGAATTCTACTACATCTTACTGGCTATTGCCTCAACTTAGAAGCTTCTTCTGTGTTCTACTATGGTGCATTTAGTGTCTCAGCATACCGCAGCACGCGACATCGCTTTGCAGACGATAAATGTAACCGATTCAGAGAGAAGAGCGGCCAATGTGACGATCTGGCTTTAAGTCGATTCGATAAAAAATGACGGAAACGGACGGATTTCTCAGGTTTTTACTACATATGAACCCTTTTCACATTCTCCCGTGCAACGCGGCTGCTAGTCCTCCTATAATGCAAAATCTTAAGATTCCACCTTATGTCCAAGGCATCAAAGACGGCCAAAGTTCAATAATCGATAACCAAAACTTGAATTGGACTGCTTCTTACTGGCTATTGGTTCAACTTAGAAGCTTCTTCTGTGTTCTACTATGGTGCTTTTAGTGTCTCCGAATACCGCAGCACGCGACATAGCTTTGCAGACGATAAATGTAACCGACTCAGAGAGAAGAGCGGCCAATGTGACGATCTGGCTTTAAGTCGTTTCGATAACAAATGACGAAAACGGACGGATATCTCAGGTTTTTACTACATATGAACCCTTTTCACATTCTCCCGTGCAACGCGGCTGCTAGTCATCCTTTCATGCAAAATCTTAAGATTCCACCTTATGTCCAAGGCACCAAAGCCGGCCAAAAATCAATAATCGATAACCAAAACTTGAATTGTACTGCTTCTTACTGGCTATTGCTTCAACTTAGAAGCTTCTTCTGTGTTCCACTATGGTGCTTTTAGTGTCTCCGCATACCGCAGCACGCGACATAGCTTTGCAGACGAAAAATGTAACCGTCTCAGAGAGAAAAGCGGCCAATGTGACGATCTGGCTTTATTTCGATTCGATAACGAATGACGAAAACGGACGGATTTCTCAGGTTGTTACTACATATGAACCCCTTTCATATTCTCCCGTGCAACGCGGCTTCTAGTCCTCCTTTCAGGCAAAATCTTAAGGTCCTAGGTCATGTCCAAGCCACCAAAGCCGGCTAAAAATCAATAATCGATAACCAAAACTTGAATTGTACTGCTTCTTACTGACTATTGCTTCAACTTAGAAGCTTCTTATATGTTCTACTATGGTGCTTTTAGAGTTTCCGCATACCGCAGCAGGCGACATAGCTTTGCAGACTATAAATGTAACCGTCTCAGAGAGAAAAGCGGCCAATGTGACGATCTGGCTTTAAGTCGATTCGATAACAAATGACGAAAACGGACGGATTTCTCAGGTTTTTACTACATATGAAACCTTTTCTCATTCTCCCGTGCAACGCGGCTGCTAGTCCTCCTTTCATGCAAAATCTTAAGGTTCCACCTCATGTCCAAAGCACCAAAGCCGACTAAAAATCAATAATCGATGACCAAAACTTGAATTGTACTGCTTCTTACTGGCGATTCCTTCAACTTAGAAGCTTCTTCTGTGTTCTACTATGGTGCTTTTAAAGTCTCCGCATACCGCAGCACGCGACATAGCTTTGCAGACGATAAATGTAACCGTCTCAGAGAGAAAAGCGGCCAATGTGACGATCTGGCTTTAAGTCGATTCGATAACAAATGACGAAAACGGACGGATTTCTCAGGTTTTTACTACATATGAACCCTTTTCACATTCTCCCGTGCAACGCGGCTGCTAGTCCTCCTTTCATGCAAAATCTTAAGGTCCTAGGTCATGTGCAAGCCAGCAAAGCCGGGTAAAAGTCAATAATCGATAACCAAAACTTGAATTGTACTGCTTCTTACTGAGTATTGCTTCAACTTAGAAGCTTCTTATGTGTTCTACTATGGTGCTTTTAGTGTTTCCGCATACCGCGGCACGCGACATAGCTTTGCAGACGATAAATGTAACCGTCTCATAGAGAAAAGCGGCCAATGTGACGATCTGGCTTTAAGTTGTTTCGATATTAAATGACGATAACGGACGGATTTCTCAGGTTTTTACTACATATGAACCCTTTTCACATTCTCCCGTGCAACGCGGCTGCTAGTCCTCCTTTCATGCAAAATCTTAAGGTCCTAGGTCATGTCCAAGCCACCAAAGCCGGCTAACGAGTGAATAATCGACAACTAAAACTTGAATTCTACTACTTCTTACTGGCTATTGCTTCAACTTAGAAGCATCTTCTGTGTTCTACTATGGTGCTTTTAGTGTCTTCGCATACCGCAGCACGCGACATAGCTTTGCACACGATAAATGTAACCGTCTCAGAGAGAAAAGCGGCCAATGTGACGATCTGGCTTTAAGTCGATTCGATAACAAATGACGAAAACGGACGGATTTCTCAGGTTTTTACTACATATGAACACTTTTCACATTCTCCCGTGCAACGCGGCTGCTAGTCCTCCTTTCAAGCAATATCTTAAGATTCCACCTTATGTCCAAGACACCAAAGCCCCCTAAAAATCAATAATCGATAACCAAAACTTGAATTGCACTGCTTCTTACTGGCTATTGCTTCAACTTAGAAGTTCTTCTGTGTTCTACTATGGTGCTTTTAGTGTCTCCGCATACCGCAGCACGCGACATAGCTTTGCAGACGAAAAATGTAACCGTCTCAGAGAGAAAAGCGGCCAATGTGACGATCTGGCTTTAAGTCGATTCGATAACAAATGACGAAAACGGACGGATTTCTCAGGTGTTTACTATATATGAACACTTTTCACATTCTGCCGTGCAACGGGGCTGCTAGTCCTCCTTTCATGCAAAATCCTAAGGTCCTAGGTCATGTCCAAGCCACCAAAGCCGGCTAAAAAGTGAATAATCGACAACTAAAACTTCAATTGTACTACTTCTTACTGGCTATTACTTCAACTTAGAAGCTTCTTCTGTGTTCCACTATGGTGCTTTTAGTGTCTCTGCATACCGCAGCATTCGACATAGCTTTGCAGACGATAAATGTAACCGTCTCATAGAGAAAAGCGGCCAATGTGACGATCTGGCTTTAAGTCGATTCGATAACAAATGACGAAAACGGACGGATTTCTCAGGTTTTTACTACATATAAACCATTTTCACATACTCCCGTGCAACGCGGCTGCTAGTCCTCCTTTCATGCAAAATCTTAAGGTCCTAGGTCATGTCCAAGCCACCAAAGCCGGCTAAAGAGTGAATAATCGAACACTAAAACTTGAATTGTACTACTTCTTACTGGCTATTGCTTGAACTTAGAAGCTTCTTCTGTGTTCTACTATTGTGCTTTTAGTGTCTCCGCATACCGCAGCACGCGACATAGCTTTGCAGACGATAAATGTAACCGATTCAGAGAGAAGAGCGGCCAATGTGACGATCTGGCTTTAAGTCGATTCGATAACAAATGACGAAAACGGACGGATATCTCAGGTTTTTACTACATATGAACCCTTTTCACATTCTCCCGTGCTACGCGGCTTCTAGTCCTCCTTTCAGGCAAAATCTTAAGGTCCTAGGTCATGTCCAAGCCACCAAAGCCGGCTAAAAATCAATAATCGATAACCAAAACTTGAATTGTACTGCTTCTTACTGACTATTGCTTCAACTTAGAAGCTTCTTATATGTTCTACTATGGTGCTTTTAGAGTTTCCGCATACCGCAGCACGCGACATAGCTTTGCAGACTATAAATGTAACCGTCTCAGAGAGAAAAGCGGCCAATGTGACGATCTGGCTTTAAGTCGATTCGATAACAAATGACGAAAACGGACGGATTTCTCAGGTTTTTACTACATATGAAACCTTTTCTCATTCTCCCGTGCAACGCGGCTGCTAGTCCTCCTTTCATGCAAAATCTTAAGGTTCCACCTCATGTCCAAGGCACCAAAGCCGACTAAAAATCAATAATCGATGACCAAAACTTGAATTGTACTGCTTCTTACTGGCGATTCCTTCAACTTAGAAGCTTCTTCTGTGTTCTACTATGGTGCTTTTAGAGTCTCCGCATACCGCAGCACGCGACATAGCTTTGCAGACGATAAATGTAACCGTCTCAGAGAGAAAAGCGGCCAATGTGACGATCTGGCTTTAAGTCGATTCGATAACAAATGACGAAAACGGACGGATTTCTCAGGTTTTTACTACATATGAACCCTTTTCACATTCTCCCGTGCAACGCGGCTGCTAGTCCTCCTTTCATGCAAAATCTTAAGGTCCTATGTCGTGTACAAGCCACCAAAGCCGGGTAAAAGTCAATAATCGATAACCAAAACTTGAATTGTACAGCTTCTTACTGACTATTGCTTCAACTTAGAAGTTTCTTATGTCTTCTACTATGGTGCTTTTAGTGTTTCCGCATACCGCATCACGCGACATAGCTTTGCAGACTATAAATGTAACCGTCTCAGAGAGAAAAGCGGCCAATGTGACGATCTGGCTTTAAGTCGAATCGATAGCAAATGACGAAAACGGACGGATTTCTCAGGTGTTTACTATATATGAACACTTTTCACATTCTCCCGTGCAACGGGGCTGCTAGTCCTCCTTTCATGCAAAATCCTAAGGTCCTAGGTCATGTCCAAGCCACCAAAGCCGGCTAAAAAGTGAATAATCGACAACTAAAACTTCAATTGTACTACCTCTTACTAGCTATTACTTCAACTTAGAAGCTTCTTCTGTGTTCTACTATGGTGCTTTTAGTGTCTCCGTATGGCGCAGCACGCGACATAGCTTTGCACACGATAAATGTAACCGTTTCAGAGAGAAGAGCGGCCAATGTGACGATCTGGCTTTACGTCGATTCGATAACAAATGCCGATAACGGACGGATTTCTCAGGTTTTTACTACATATGAACCCTTTTCATATTCTCCCGTGCAACGCGGCTGCTAGTCCTCCTTTCATGTAAAATCTTGAAGTCCTAGGTCATGTCCAAGCCACCAAAGCCGGCTAAAAGTCAATAATCGATAACCAAAACTTTAATTGGACTGCTTCTTACTGGCTATTGCTTCAACTTAGAAGTTCTTCTGTGTTCTACTATGGTGCTTTTAGTGTCTCCGCATACCCCAGCACGCGACATAGCTTTGCAGACGATAAATGTAACCGTCTCAGAGATAAAAGCGGCCAATGTGACGATCTGGCTTTAAGTCGATTCGATAACAAATGACGAAAACGGACGGATTTCTCAGGTTTTTGCTAAATATGAAAACTTTTCACATTCTCCCGTGCAACGTGGCTGCTAGTCCTCCTATCATGCTAAATCTTAAGGTCCTAGGTCATGTCCTAGCCACCAAAGCCGGCTAAAAAGTGAACAATCTACAACTAAAACTTGAATTGTACTACCTCTTACTGGCTATTACTTCAACTTAGAAGCTTCTTCTGTGTTCTACTATGGTGCTTTTAGAGTCTCCGCATACCGCATCACGCGACATAGCTTTGCAGACGATATATGTAACCGTCTCAGAGAGAAAAGCGGCCAATGTGATGATCTGGCTTTAAGTCGATTCGATAACAAATGACGATAACGGACGGATTTCTCAGGTTTTTACTACATATGAACCCTTTTCACATTCTCCCGTGCAACGCGGCTGCTAGTCCTCCTATAATGCAAAATCTTAAGATTCCACCTTATGTCCAAGGCATCAAAGACGGCCAAAGTTCAATAATCGATAACCAAAACTTGAATTGGACTGCTTCTTACTGGCTATTGGTTCAACTTAGAAGCTTCTTCTGTGTTCTACTATGGTGCTTTTAGTGTCTCCGCATACCGCAGCACGCGACATAGCTTTGCAGACGATAAATGTAACCGAATCAGAGAGAAGAGCGGCCAATGTGACGATCTGGCTTTAAGTCGTTTCGATAACAAATGACGAAAACGGACGTATATCTCAGGTTTTTACTACATATGAACCCTTTTCACATTCTCCCGTGCAACGCGGCTTCTGGTCCTCCTTTCAGGCAAAATCTTAAGGTCCTAGGTCATGTCCAAGCCACCAAAGCCGGCTAAAAATCAATAATCGATAACCAAAACTTGAATTGTACTGCTTCTTACTGACTATTGCTTCAACTTAGAAGCTTCTTATATGTTCTACTATGGTGCTTTTAGAGTTTCCGCATACCGCAGCACGCGACATAGCTTTGCAGACTATAAATGTAACCGTCTCAGAGAGAAAAGCGGCCAATGTGACGATCTGGCTTTAAGTCGATTCGATAACAAATGACGAAAACGGACGGATTTCTCAGGTTTTTACTACATATGAAACCTTTTCTCATTCTCCCGTGCAACGCGGCTGCTAGTCCTCCTTTCATGCAAAATCTTAAGGTTCCACCTCATGTCCAAAGCACCAAAGCCGACTAAAAATCAATAATCGATGACCAAAACTTGAATTGTACTGCTTCTTACTGTCGATTCCTTCAACTTAGAAGCTTCTTCTGTGTTCTACTATGGTGCTTTTAAAGTCTCCGCATACCGCAGCACGCGACATAGCTTTGCAGACGATAAATGTAACCGTCTCAGAGAGAAAAGCGGCCAATGTGACGATCTGGCTTTAAGTCGATTCGATAACAAATGACGAAAACGGACGGATTTCTCAGGTTTTTACTACATATGAACCCTTTTCACATTCGCCCGTGCAAACACTAGATCGCGTGTTCTTTCATGCAAAATCTTAAGGTCCTAGGTCATGTGCAAGCCAGCAAAGACGGGTAAAAGTCAATAATCGATAACCAAAACTTGAATTGTACTGCTTCTTATTGAGTATTGCTTCAACTTAGAAGCTTCTTATGTGTTCTACTATGGTGCTTTTAGTGTTTCCGCATACCGCGGCACGCGACATAGCTTTGCAGACGATAAATGTAACCGTCTCATAGAGAAAAGCGGCCAATGTGACGATCTGGCTTTAAGTTGTTTCGATATTAAATGACGATAACGGACGCATTTCTCAGGTTTTTACTACATATGAACCCTTTTCACATTCTCCCGTGCAACGCGGCTGCTAGTCCTCCTTTCATGCAAAATCTTAAGGTCCTAGGTCATGTCCAAGCCACCAAAGCCGGCTAACGAGTGAATAATCGACAACTAAAACTTGAATTCTACTACTTCTTACTGGCTATTGCTTCAACTTAGAAGCATCTTCTGTGTTCTACTATGGTGCTTTTAGTGTCTTCGCATACCGCAGCACGCAACATAGCTTTGCAGACGATAAATGTAACCGTCTCAGAGAGAAAAGCGGCCAATGTGACGATCTGGCTTTAAGTCGATTCGATAACAAATGACGAAAACGGACGGATTTCTCAGGTTTTTACTACATATGAACACTTTTCACATTCTCCCGTGCAACGCGGCTGCTAGTCCTCCTTTCAAGCAATATCTTAAGATTCCACCTGATGTCCAAGACACCAAAGCCCCCTAAAAATCAATAATCGATAACCAAAACTTGAATTGTACTGCTTCTTACTGGCTATTGCTTCAACTTAGAAGTTCTTCTGTGTTCTACTATGGTGCTTTTAGTGTCTCCGCATACCGCAGCACGCGACATAGCTTTGCAGACGAAAAATGTAACCGTCTCAGAGAGAAATGCGGCCAATGTGACGATCTGGCTTTAAGTCGAATCGATAACAAATGACGAAAACGGACGGATTTCTCAGGTGTTTACTATATATGAACACTTTTCACATTCTGCCGTGCAACGGGCTGCTAGTCCTCCTTTCATGCAAAATCCTAAGGTCCTAGGTCATGTCCAAGCCACCAAAGCCGGCTAAAAAGTGAATAATCGACAACTAAAACTTCAATTGTACTACTTCTTACTGGCTATTACTTCAACTTAGAAGCTTCTTCTGTGTTCTACTATGGTGCTTTTAGTGTCTCCGCATGCCGCAGCACGCGACATAGCTTTGCACACGATAAATGTAACCGTTTTAGAGAGAAGAGCGGCCAATTTGACGATCTGGCTTTACGTCGATTCGATAACAAATGGCGAAAACGGACGGATTTCTCAGGTTTTTACTACATATGAACCCTTTTCATATTCTCCCGTGCAACGCGGCTGCTAGTCCTCCTTTCATGCAAAATCTTAAGGTCCTAGGTCATGTCCAAGCCACCAAAGCCGGCTAAAAAGTTAACAAACTACAACCAAAACGTGAATTGGACTGCTTCTTACTGGCTATTGCTTCAACTTAGAAGCTTCTTCTGTGTTCTACTATGGTGCTTTTAGTGTCTCCGCAGCACGCGACATAGCTATGCAGACGATAAATGTAACCGTCTCAGAGAGAAAAGCGGCCAATGTGACGATCTGGCTTTAAGTCGATTCGATAACAAATGACGAAAACGGACGGATTTCTCAGGTTTTTACTACATATGAACTTTTTTCACATTCTCCCGTGCAACGCGGCTGCTAGTCCTCCTTTCATGCAAAATCTTAAGGTTCCACCTCATGTCCAAGGCACCAAAGCCGTCTAAAAATCAATAATCGATAACCAAAACTTGAATTGTACTGCTTCTTACTGGCAATTGCTTCAACTTAGAAGCTTCTTCTGTGTTCTACTATGATGCTTTTAGAATCTCCGCATACCGCAGCACGCGACACAGCTTTGCAGACGATAAATGTTACCGTCTCAGAGAGGAAAGCGACCAATGTGACGATCTGGCTGTATGTCGATTCGATAACAAATGACGAAAACGGACTGAGTTCTCAGGTTTTTACTACATATGAACACTTTTCACATTCTCCCGTGCAACGGGGCTGCTTGTCCTCTTTTCAGGCAAAATCTCAAGGGTACTAGGTCATGTCCAAGCCTCCAAAGCCGGCTAAAAAGAGAACACTCGACAACTAAAACTTGAATTGTACTACTTCTTACTGGCTATTACTTCAACTTAGAAGCTTCTTCTGTGTTCCACTATGGTGCTTTTAGTGTCTCTGCATACCGCAGCATTCGACATAGCTTTGCAGACGATAAATGTAACCGTCTCATAGAGATAAGCGGCCAATGTGACGATCTGGCTTTAAGTCGATTCGATAACAAATGACGAAAACGGACGGATTTCTCAGGTTTTTACTACATATAAACCCTTTTCACATACTCCCGTGCAACGCGGCTGCTAGTCCTCCTTTCATGCAAAATCTTAAGGTCCTAGGTCATGTCCAAGCCACCAAAGCCGGCTAAAGAGTGAATAATCGAACCCTAAAACTTGAATTGTACTACTTCTTACTGGCTATTGCTTGAACTTAGAAGCTTCTTCTGTGTTCTACTATTGTGCTTTTAGTGTCTCCGCATACCGCAGCACGCGACATAGCTTTGCAGACGATAAATGTAACCGATTCAGAGAAAAGAGCGGCCAATGTGACGATCTGGCTGTAAGTCGATTCGATAACAAATGTCGAAAACGGACGGATTTCTCAGGTTTTTACTACATATGAACCCTTTTTACATTCTCCCGTGCAACGCGGCTGCTAGTCCTCCTTTCATGCAAAATCTTAAGGTCCTATGTCATGTGCAAGCCACCAAAGCCGGGTAAAAGTCAATAATCGATAACCAAAACTTGAAATGTACTGCTTATTACTGGCTATTGCTTCAACTTAGAAGCTTCTTCTGTGTTCTACTATGGTGCTTTTAGAGTCTCCGCATACCGCAGCACGCGACATAGCTTTGCAGACGATAAATGTAACCGTCTCAGAGAGAAAAGCGGCCAATGTGACGATCTGGCTTTGATTCGATAACATATGACGAAAACGGACGGATTTCTCAGGTTTTTACTACATATGAACCCTTTTCATATTCTCCCGTGCAACGCGGCTGCTAGTCATCCTTTCATGCAAAATCTTAAGGTCCTAGGTCATGTCCAAGCCACCAAAGCCGGCTAAAAAGTGAATAATCGACAACTAAAAATTGAATTGTACTACTTCTTACTGGCTATTACATCAACTTAGAAGCTTCTTCTGTGTTCTACTATGGTGCTTTTAGTGTCTCTGCATACCGCAGCCGGCGACATAGCTTTGCAGACGATAAATGTAACCGTCTCATAGAGAAAAGCGGCCAAAGTGACGATCTGGCTTTAAGTTGATTCGATAACAAATTACGGTAACGGACGGATTTCTCAGGTTTTTACTACATATGAACCCTTTACACATTCTCCCGGGCAACGCGGCTGCTAGTCCTCCTTTCATGCAAAATGTTAAGGTCCTAGGTCATGTCCAAGCCACCAAAGCCGGCTAAAGAGTGAATATTCGACAACTAAAACTTGAATTGAACTACTTCTTACTGGCTATTGCTTCAACTTAGAAGCTTCTTCTGTGTTCTACTATGGTGCTTTTAGTGTCTCCGCATACCGCAGCACGCGACATAGCTTTGCAGACGATAAATGCAACCGATTCAGAGAGAAGAGCGGCCAATGTGACGATCTGGCTTTAAGTCGATTCGATAACAAATGACGAAAACGGACGGATTTCTCAGGTTTTTACTACATATGAACACTTTTCACATTCTCCCGTGCAACGCGGCTGCTAGTCCTCCTTTCATGCAAAATCGTAAGGTCCTAGGTCATGTCCAAGCCACCAAAGCCGGCTAAAAATTGAACAATCGACAACTAAAACTTGAATTGTACTACTTCTTACTGGCTATTACTTCAACTTAGAAGCTTCTTCTGTATTCCACTATGGTGCTTTTAGAGTCTCTGCATACCGCAGCAGGCGACATAGCTTTGCAGACGATAAATGTAACCGTCTCATAGAGAAAAGCGGCCAATGTGACTATCTGGCTTTAAGTCGATTCGATAACAAATGACGATAACGGGCGGATTTCTCTGGTTTTTACTACATATGAACCCTTTTCACATACTCCCGTGCAACGCGGCTGCTAGTCCTCCTTTCATGCAAAATCTTAAGGTCCTAGGTCATGTCCAAGCCACCAAAGTCGGCTAAAGAGTGAATAATCGACAACTAAAACTTGAATTCTACTACATCTTACTGGCTATTGCTTCAACTTAGAAGCTTCTTCTGTGTTATACTATGGTGCTTTTAGTGTCTCAGCATACCGCAGCACGCGACATAGCTTTGCAGACGATAAATGTAACCGATTCAGAGAGAAGAGCGGCCAATGTTACGATCTGGCTTTAAGTCGATTCGATAACAAATGACGAAAACGGACGGATTTCTCAGGTTTTTACTACATATGAACCCTTTTTACATTCTCCCGTGCAACGCGGCTGCTAGTCCTCCTATCATGCAAAATCTTAAGATTCCACCTTATGTCTAAGGCACCATAGACGGCCAAAAATCAATAATCGATAACCAAAACTTGAATTGGACTGCTTCTTACTGGCCATTGCTTCAACTTAGAAGCTTCTTCTGTGTTCTACTATGGTGCCTTTAGTTGTCTCCGCATACCGCAGCACGCGACATAGCTTTGCAGACGATAAATGTAACCGTCTCGGAGAGAAAAGCGGCCAATGTGACGATCTGGCTTTAAGTCGATTCGATAACAAATGACGAAAACGAACGGATTTCTCAGGTTTTTACTACATATGAACACTTTTCACATTCTCCCGTGCAACGCGGCTGCTAGTCCTCCTTTCATGCAAAATCTTAAGGTTCCACCTCATGTCCAAGGCACCAAAGCCGGCTACATATCAATAATCGATAACCAGAACTTGAATTGTACTTCTTCTTACTGGCTATTGCTTCAACTTAGAAGTTTCTTCTGTGTTCTACTATGGTGCCTTTAGTTGTCTCCGCATACCGCAGCACGCGACATAGCTTTGCAGACGATAAATGTAACCGTCTCGGAGAGAAAAGCGGCCAATGTGACGATCTGGCTTTAAGTCGATTCGATAACAAATGACGAAAACGAACGGATTTCTCAGGTTTTTACTACATATGAACACTTTTCACATTCTCCCGTGCAACGCGGCTGCTAGTCCTCCTTCCATGCAAAATCTTAAGGTCCTAGGTCATGTCCAAGCCACCAAAGCCGGCTAAAAAGTGAATAATCGACAACTAAAAATTGAATTGTACTACTTCTTACTGGCTATTACATCAACTTAGAAGCTTCTTCTGTGTTCTACTATGGTGCTTTTAGTGTCTCTGCATACCGCAGCAGGCGACATAGCTTTGCAGACGATAAATGTAACCGTCTCATAGAGAAAAGCGGCCAAAGTGACGATCTGGCTTTAAGTTGATTCGATAACAAATGACGATAACGGACGGATTTCTCAGGTTTTTACTACATATGAACCCTTTACACATTCTCCCGTGCAACGCGGCTGCTAGTCCTCCTTTCATGCAAAATGTTAAGGTCCTAGGTCATGTCCAAGCCACCAAAGCCGGCTAAAGAGTGAATATTCGACAACTAAAACTTGAATTGTACTACTTGTTACTGGCTATTGCTTCAACTTAGAAGCTTCTTCTGTGTTCTACTATGGTGCTTTTAGTGTCTCCGCATACCGCAGCACGAGACATAGCTTTGCAGACGATAAATGCAACCGATTCAGAGAGAAGAGCGGCCAATGTGACGATCTGGCTTTAAGTCGATTCGATAACAAATGACGAAAACGGACGGATTTCTCAGGTTTTTACTACATATGAACCCTTTTCACATTCTCCCGTGCAACGCGGCTGCTAGTCCTCCTTTCATGAGAAATCTTAAGATTCCACCTTATGTCCAAGGCACCAAAGCCGGCCAAAAATCAATAATCGATAACCAAAACTTGAATTGGACTGCTTCTTACTGGCTATTGCTTCAACTTCGAAGCTTCTTCTGTGTTCTACTATGGTGCTTTTAGTGTCTCCGCATACCGCAGCACGCGACATAGCTTTGCAGGCGATAAATGTAACCGATTCAGAAAGAAGCGTGCCCAATGTGACGACCTGGCTTTAAGTCGATTCGGTAACAAATGACGAAAACGGACGGATTTCTCAGGTTTTTACAACACATGAACACTTTTCACATTCTCGCGTGCAACGTGGCTGCTAGTTTTCTTTCATGCAAAATCTTAATGTTCCACCTCATGTCCACGTCACCAAAGCCGTCTAAAAATCAATAATCGATAACCAAAACTAGAATTGTACTGCTTCTTACTGACTATTGCTTCAACTTAGAAGTGTCTTCTGTGTTCTACTATGGTGCTTTTAGTGTTTCCGCATACCGCAGCACGCGACATAGCTTTGCAGACGATAAATGTGACCGTCTCAGAGAGAAAAGCGGCCAATGTGACGATCTGGCTTTAAGTCGATTCGATAACAAATGACGAAAACGGACGGATTTCTCAGGTTTTTACTACATATGAACCCTTTTCACATTCTCCCGTGCAACGCGGCTGCTAGTCCTCCTTTCATGCAAAATCTGAAGGTCCTATGTCATGTGCAAGCCACCAAAGCCGGGTAAAAGTCAATAATCGATAACCAAAACTTGAAATGTACTGCTTATTACTGGCTATTGCTTCAACTTAGAAGCTTCTTCTGTGTTCTACTATGGTGCTTTTAGAGTCTCCGCATACCGCAGCACGCGACATAGCTTTGCAGACGATAAATGTAACCGTCTCAGAGAGAAAAGCGGCCAATGTGACGATCTGGCTTTGATTCGATAACATATGACGAAAACGGACGGATTTCTCAGGTTTTTACTACATATGAACCCTTTTCATATTCTCCCGTGCAACGCGGCTGCTAGTCATCCTTTCATGCAAAATCTTAAGGTCCTAGGTCATGTCCAAGCCACCAAAGCCGGCTAAAAAGTGAATAATCGACAACTAAAAATTGAATTGTACTACTTCTTACTGGCTATTACATCAACTTAGAAGCTTCTTCTGTGTTCTACTATGGTGCTTTTAGTGTCTCTGCATACCGCAGCCGGCGACATAGCTTTGCAGACGATAAATGTAACCGTCTCATAGAGAAAAGCGGCCAAAGTGACGATCTGGCTTTAAGTTGATTCGATAACAAATTACGGTAACGGACGGATTTCTCAGGTTTTTACTACATATGAACCCTTTACACATTCTCCCGGGCAACGCGGCTGCTAGTCCTCCTTTCATGCAAAATGTTAAGGTCCTAGGTCATGTCCAAGCCACCAAAGCCGGCTAAAGAGTGAATATTCGACAACTAAAACTTGAATTGAACTACTTCTTACTGGCTATTGCTTCAACTTAGAAGCTTCTTCTGTGTTCTACTATGGTGCTTTTAGTGTCTCCGCATACCGCAGCACGCGACATAGCTTTGCAGACGATAAATGCAACCGATTCAGAGAGAAGAGCGGCCAATGTGACGATCTGGCTTTAAGTCGATTCGATAACAAATGACGAAAACGGACGGATTTCTCAGGTTTTTACTACATATGAACACTTTTCACATTCTCCCGTGCAACGCGGCTGCTAGTCCTCCTTTCATGCAAAATCGTAAGGTCCTAGGTCATGTCCAAGCCACCAAAGCCGGCTAAAAATTGAACAATCGACAACTAAAACTTGAATTGTACTACTTCTTACTGGCTATTACTTCAACTTAGAAGCTTCTTCTGTATTCCACTATGGTGCTTTTAGAGTCTCTGCATACCGCAGCAGGCGACATAGCTTTGCAGACGATAAATGTAACCGTCTCATAGAGAAAAGCGGCCAATGTGACTATCTGGCTTTAAGTCGATTCGATAACAAATGACGATAACGGGCGGATTTCTCTGGTTTTTACTACATATGAACCCTTTTCACATACTCCCGTGCAACGCGGCTGCTAGTCCTCCTTTCATGCAAAATCTTAAGGTCCTAGGTCATGTCCAAGCCACCAAAGTCGGCTAAAGAGTGAATAATCGACAACTAAAACTTGAATTCTACTACATCTTACTGGCTATTGCTTCAACTTAGAAGCTTCTTCTGTGTTATACTATGGTGCTTTTAGTGTCTCAGCATACCGCAGCACGCGACATAGCTTTGCAGACGATAAATGTAACCGATTCAGAGAGAAGAGCGGCCAATGTTACGATCTGGCTTTAAGTCGATTCGATAACAAATGACGAAAACGGACGGATTTCTCAGGTTTTTACTACATATGAACCCTTTTTACATTCTCCCGTGCAACGCGGCTGCTAGTCCTCCTATCATGCAAAATCTTAAGATTCCACCTTATGTCTAAGGCACCATAGACGGCCAAAAATCAATAATCGATAACCAAAACTTGAATTGGACTGCTTCTTACTGGCCATTGCTTCAACTTAGAAGCTTCTTCTGTGTTCTACTATGGTGCCTTTAGTTGTCTCCGCATACCGCAGCACGCGACATAGCTTTGCAGACGATAAATGTAACCGTCTCGGAGAGAAAAGCGGCCAATGTGACGATCTGGCTTTAAGTCGATTCGATAACAAATGACGAAAACGAACGGATTTCTCAGGTTTTTACTACATATGAACACTTTTCACATTCTCCCGTGCAACGCGGCTGCTAGTCCTCCTTTCATGCAAAATCTTAAGGTTCCACCTCATGTCCAAGGCACCAAAGCCGGCTACATATCAATAATCGATAACCAGAACTTGAATTGTACTTCTTCTTACTGGCTATTGCTTCAACTTAGAAGTTTCTTCTGTGTTCTACTATGGTGCCTTTAGTTGTCTCCGCATACCGCAGCACGCGACATAGCTTTGCAGACGATAAATGTAACCGTCTCGGAGAGAAAAGCGGCCAATGTGACGATCTGGCTTTAAGTCGATTCGATAAGAAATGACGAAAACGAACGGATTTCTCAGGTTTTTACTACATATGAACACTTTTCACATTCTCCCGTGCAACGCGGCTGCTAGTCCTCCTTCCATGCAAAATCTTAAGGTCCTAGGTCATGTCCAAGCCACCAAAGCCGGCTAAAAAGTGAATAATCGACAACTAAAAATTGAATTGTACTACTTCTTACTGGCTATTACATCAACTTAGAAGCTTCTTCTGTGTTCTACTATGGTGCTTTTAGTGTCTCTGCATACCGCAGCAGGCGACATAGCTTTGCAGACGATAAATGTAACCGTCTCATAGAGAAAAGCGGCCAAAGTGACGATCTGGCTTTAAGTTGATTCGATAACAAATGACGATAACGGACGGATTTCTCAGGTTTTTACTACATATGAACCCTTTACACATTCTCCCGTGCAACGCGGCTGCTAGTCCTCCTTTCATGCAAAATGTTAAGGTCCTAGGTCATGTCCAAGCCACCAAAGCCGGCTAAAGAGTGAATATTCGACAACTAAAACTTGAATTGTACTACTTGTTACTGGCTATTGCTTCAACTTAGAAGCTTCTTCTGTGTTCTACTATGGTGCTTTTAGTGTCTCCGCATACCGCAGCACGAGACATAGCTTTGCAGACGATAAATGCAACCGATTCAGAGAGAAGAGCGGCCAATGTGACGATCTGGCTTTAAGTCGATTCGATAACAAATGACGAAAACGGACGGATTTCTCAGGTTTTTACTACATATGAACCCTTTTCACATTCTCCCGTGCAACGCGGCTGCTAGTCCTCCTTTCATGAGAAATCTTAAGATTCCACCTTATGTCCAAGGCACCAAAGCCGGCCAAAAATCAATAATCGATAACCAAAACTTGAATTGGACTGCTTCTTACTGGCTATTGCTTCAACTTCGAAGCTTCTTCTGTGTTCTACTATGGTGCTTTTAGTGTCTCCGCATACCGCAGCACGCGACATAGCTTTGCAGGCGATAAATGTAACCGATTCAGAAAGAAGCGTGCCCAATGTGACGACCTGGCTTTAAGTCGATTCGGTAACAAATGACGAAAACGGACGGATTTCTCAGGTTTTTACAACACATGAACACTTTTCACATTCTCGCGTGCAACGTGGCTGCTAGTTTTCTTTCATGCAAAATCTTAATGTTCCACCTCATGTCCACGTCACCAAAGCCGTCTAAAAATCAATAATCGATAACCAAAACTAGAATTGTACTGCTTCTTACTGACTATTGCTTCAACTTAGAAGTGTCTTCTGTGTTCTACTATGGTGCTTTTAGTGTTTCCGCATACCGCAGCACGCGACATAGCTTTGCAGACGATAAATGTGACCGTCTCAGAGAGAAAAGCGGCCAATGTGACGATCTGGCTTTAAGTCGATTCGATAACAAATGACGAAAACGGACGGATTTCTCAGGTTTTTCTACATATGAACACTTTTCACAATCTCCCGTGCAACGCGGCTGCTAGTCCTCCTTTCATGCAAAATCTGAAGGTCCTAGGTCATGTCCAAGCCACCAAAGCCGGCTAAAAAGTGAATAATCGACAACTAAAACTTCAATTGTACTATTTCTTACTGGCTATTACTTCAACTTAGAAGCTTCTTCTGTGTTCTACTATGGTGCATTTAGTGTCTACGCATACCGCAGCACGCGACATAGCTTTGCAGACGATAAATGTAACCGATTCAGAAAGAAGCGTGCCCAATGTGAGGACCTGGCTTTAAGTCGATTCGGTAACAAATGACGAAAACGGACGGATTTCTCAGGTTTTTACTTCTCTCATTCTCCCGTGCAACGGGACTGCTAGTCCTCCTTTCATGCAAAATCTTAAGGTTCCACCTCATGTCCAAGGCACCAAAGCCGTCTAAAAATCAGTAATCGATAACCAAAACGTGAATTGTACTGCTTCTTACTGGCTATTGCTTCAACTTAGAAGAATCTTCTGGGTTCTACTATGGTGCCTTTAGTGTCTCCGCATACTGCAGCACGCGACATAGCTTTGCTGACGATAAATGTAACCGTCTCAGAGAGAAAAGCGGCCAATGTGACGATCTGGCTTTAAGTCGATTCGATAACAAATGACGAAAACGGACGGATTTCTCAGGTTTTTACTTCTCTCATTCTCCCGTGCAACGGGACTGCTAGTCCTCCTTTCATGCAAAATCTTAAGGTTCCACCTCATGTCCAAGGCACCAAAGCCGTCTAAAAATCAGTAATCGATAACCAAAACGTGAATTGTACTGCTTCTTACTGGCTATTGCTTCAACTTAGAAGATTCTTCTGGGTTCTACTGTGGTGCCTTTAGTGTCTCCGCATACTGCAGCACGCGACATACCTTTGCAGACGAAAAATGTAACCGTCTCAGAGAGAAAAGCGGCCAATGTGACGATCTGGCTCTAAGTCGATTCGATAACAAAAGACGAAAACGGACGGATTTCTCAGCTTTTTACTACATAAGAACACTTTTCACATTCTCCCGTGCAACGCGACAGCTAGTCCTCCTTTCATGCAAAATCTTAATGTTCCACCTCATGTCCAAGGCACCAAAGCCGCCTAAAAATCAATAATCGATAACCAAAACTTGAATTGTACTCCTCCTTACTGGGTATTGCTTCAACTTCGAAGCTTCTTCTGTGTTCTACTATGGTGCTTTTGATGTCTCCGCATTCCGCAGCACGCGACATAGCTGTTCACACAATAAAAGTAACCGTTTCAGAGAGAAGAGCGGCCAATGAGACGATCTGGCTTTAAATCGATTCGATAACAAATGCCGAAAACGGACGGATTTCTCAGGTTTTTCTACATATGAACCCTTTTTATATTCTCCCGTGCAACGCGGCTGCTAGTCCTCCTTTCATGCAAAATCTTAAGGTCCTAGGTCATGTCCAAGCCACCAAAGCCGGCTAAAAAGTGAACAATCTACAACCAAAACGTGAATTGGACTGCTTCTTACTGGCTATTGCTTCAACTTAGAAGCTTCTTCTGTGTTCTACTATGGTGCTTTTAGTGTCTCCGCAGCACGCGTCATAGCTATGCAGACGATAAATGTAACCGTCTCAGAGAGAAAAGCGGCCAATGTGACGATCTGGCTTTAAGTCGATTCGATAACAAATGACGAAAACGGACGGATTTCTCAGGTTTTTACTACATATGAACTTTTTTCACATTCTCCCGTGCAACGCGGCTGCTAGTCCTCCTTTCATGCAAAATCTTAAGGTTCCACCTCATGTCCAAGGCACCAAAGCCGTCTAAAAATCAATAATCGATAACCAAAACTTGAATTGTACTGCTTCTTACTGGCAATTGCTTCAACTTAGAAGCTTCTTCTGTGTTCTACTATGATGCTTTTAGAATCTCCGCATACCGCAGCACGCGACATAGCTTTGCAGACGATAAATGTTACCGTCTCAGAGAGGAAAGCGACCAATGTGACGATCTGGCTGTATGTCGATTCGATAACAAATGACGAAAACGGACTGAGTTCTCAGGTTTTTACTACATATGAACACTTTTCACATTCTCCCGCGCAACGGGGCTGCTTGTCCTCTTTTCAGGCAAAATCTCAAGGTACTAGGTCATGTCCAAGCCTCCAAAGCCGGCTAAAAAGTGAACACTCGACAACTAAAACTTGAATTGTACTACTTCTTACTGGCTATTACTTCAACTTAGAAGCTTCTTCTGTGTTCCACTATGGTGCTTTTAGTGTCTCTGCATACCGCAGCATTCGACATAGCTTTGCAGACGATAAATGTAACCGTCTCATAGAGATAAGCGGCCAATGTGACGATCTGGCTTTAAGTCGATTCGATAACAAATGACGAAAACGGACGGATTTCTCAGGTTTTTACTACATATAAACCCTTTTCACATACTCCCGTGCAACGCGGCTGCTAATCCTCCTTTCATGCAAAATCTTAAGGTCCTAGGTCATGTCCAAGCCACCAAAGCCGGCTAAAGAGTGAATAATCGAACACTAAAACTTGAATTGTACTACTTCTTACTGGCTATTGCTTGAACTTAGAAGCTTCTTTTGTGTTCTACTATTGTGCTTTTAGTGTCTCCGCATACCGCAGCACGCGACATAGCTTTGCAGACGATAAATGTAACCGATTCAGAGAAAAGAGCGGCCAATGTGACGATCTGGCTGTAAGTCGATTCGATAACAAATGTCGAAAACGGACGGATTTCTCAGGTTTTTACTACATATGAACCCTTTTTACATTCTCCCGTGCAACGCGGCTGCTAGTCCTCCTATCATGCAAAATCTTAAGATTCCACCTTATGTCTAAGGCACCATAGACGGCCAAAAATCAATAATCGATAACCAAAACTTGAATTGGACTGCTTCTTACTGGCCATTGCTTCAACTTAGAAGCTTCTTCTGTGTTCTACTATGGTGCCTTTAGTTGTCTCCGCATACCGCAGCACGCGACATAGCTTTGCAGACGATAAATGTAACCGTCTCGGAGAGAAAAGCGGCCAATGTGACGATCTGGCTTTAAGTCGATTCGATAACAAATGACGAAAACGAACGGATTTCTCAGGTTTTTACTACATATGAACACTTTTCACATTCTCCCGTGCAACGCGGCTGCTAGTCCTCCTTTCATGCAAAATCTTAAGGTTCCACCTCATGTCCAAGGCACCAAAGCCGGCTACATATCAATAATCGATAACCAGAACTTGAATTGTACTTCTTCTTACTGGCTATTGCTTCAACTTAGAAGTTTCTTCTGTGTTCTACTATGGTGCCTTTAGTTGTCTCCGCATACCGCAGCACGCGACATAGCTTTGCAGACGATAAATGTAACCGTCTCGGAGAGAAAAGCGGCCAATGTGACGATCTGGCTTTAAGTCGATTCGATAACAAATGACGAAAACGAACGGATTTCTCAGGTTTTTACTACATATGAACACTTTTCACATTCTCCCGTGCAACGCGGCTGCTAGTCCTCCTTCCATGCAAAATCTTAAGGTCCTAGGTCATGTCCAAGCCACCAAAGCCGGCTAAAAAGTGAATAATCGACAACTAAAAATTGAATTGTACTACTTCTTACTGGCTATTACATCAACTTAGAAGCTTCTTCTGTGTTCTACTATGGTGCTTTTAGTGTCTCTGCATACCGCAGCAGGCGACATAGCTTTGCAGACGATAAATGTAACCGTCTCATAGAGAAAAGCGGCCAAAGTGACGATCTGGCTTTAAGTTGATTCGATAACAAATGACGATAACGGACGGATTTCTCAGGTTTTTACTACATATGAACCCTTTACACATTCTCCCGTGCAACGCGGCTGCTAGTCCTCCTTTCATGCAAAATGTTAAGGTCCTAGGTCATGTCCAAGCCACCAAAGCCGGCTAAAGAGTGAATATTCGACAACTAAAACTTGAATTGTACTACTTGTTACTGGCTATTGCTTCAACTTAGAAGCTTCTTCTGTGTTCTACTATGGTGCTTTTAGTGTCTCCGCATACCGCAGCACGAGACATAGCTTTGCAGACGATAAATGCAACCGATTCAGAGAGAAGAGCGGCCAATGTGACGATCTGGCTTTAAGTCGATTCGATAACAAATGACGAAAACGGACGGATTTCTCAGGTTTTTACTACATATGAACCCTTTTCACATTCTCCCGTGCAACGCGGCTGCTAGTCCTCCTTTCATGAGAAATCTTAAGATTCCACCTTATGTCCAAGGCACCAAAGCCGGCCAAAAATCAATAATCGATAACCAAAACTTGAATTGGACTGCTTCTTACTGGCTATTGCTTCAACTTCGAAGCTTCTTCTGTGTTCTACTATGGTGCTTTTAGTGTCTCCGCATACCGCAGCACGCGACATAGCTTTGCAGGCGATAAATGTAACCGATTCAGAAAGAAGCGTGCCCAATGTGACGACCTGGCTTTAAGTCGATTCGGTAACAAATGACGAAAACGGACGGATTTCTCAGGTTTTTACAACACATGAACACTTTTCACATTCTCGCGTGCAACGTGGCTGCTAGTTTTCTTTCATGCAAAATCTTAATGTTCCACCTCATGTCCACGTCACCAAAGCCGTCTAAAAATCAATAATCGATAACCAAAACTAGAATTGTACTGCTTCTTACTGACTATTGCTTCAACTTAGAAGTGTCTTCTGTGTTCTACTATGGTGCTTTTAGTGTTTCCGCATACCGCAGCACGCGACATAGCTTTGCAGACGATAAATGTGACCGTCTCAGAGAGAAAAGCGGCCAATGTGACGATCTGGCTTTAAGTCGATTCGATAACAAATGACGAAAACGGACGGATTTCTCAGGTTTTTACTACATATGAACCCTTTTCACATTCTCCCGTGCAACGCGGCTGCTAGTCCTCCTTTCATGCAAAATCTTAAGGTCCTATGTCATGTGCAAGCCACCAAAGCCGGGTAAAAGTCAATAATCGATAACCAAAACTTGAAATGTACTGCTTATTACTGGCTATTGCTTCAACTTAGAAGCTTCTTCTGTGTTCTACTATGGTGCTTTTAGAGTCTCCGCATACCGCAGCACGCGACATAGCTTTGCAGACGATAAATGTAACCGTCTCAGAGAGAAAAGCGGCCAATGTGACGATCTGGCTTTGATTCGATAACATATGACGAAAACGGACGGATTTCTCAGGTTTTTACTACATATGAACCCTTTTCATATTCTCCCGTGCAACGCGGCTGCTAGTCATCCTTTCATGCAAAATCTTAAGGTCCTAGGTCATGTCCAAGCCACCAAAGCCGGCTAAAAAGTGAATAATCGACAACTAAAAATTGAATTGTACTACTTCTTACTGGCTATTACATCAACTTAGAAGCTTCTTCTGTGTTCTACTATGGTGCTTTTAGTGTCTCTGCATACCGCAGCCGGCGACATAGCTTTGCAGACGATAAATGTAACCGTCTCATAGAGAAAAGCGGCCAAAGTGACGATCTGGCTTTAAGTTGATTCGATAACAAATTACGGTAACGGACGGATTTCTCAGGTTTTTACTACATATGAACCCTTTACACATTCTCCCGGGCAACGCGGCTGCTAGTCCTCCTTTCATGCAAAATGTTAAGGTCCTAGGTCATGTCCAAGCCACCAAAGCCGGCTAAAGAGTGAATATTCGACAACTAAAACTTGAATTGAACTACTTCTTACTGGCTATTGCTTCAACTTAGAAGCTTCTTCTGTGTTCTACTATGGTGCTTTTAGTGTCTCCGCATACCGCAGCACGCGACATAGCTTTGCAGACGATAAATGCAACCGATTCAGAGAGAAGAGCGGCCAATGTGACGATCTGGCTTTAAGTCGATTCGATAACAAATGACGAAAACGGACGGATTTCTCAGGTTTTTACTACATATGAACACTTTTCACATTCTCCCGTGCAACGCGGCTGCTAGTCCTCCTTTCATGCAAAATCGTAAGGTCCTAGGTCATGTCCAAGCCACCAAAGCCGGCTAAAAATTGAACAATCGACAACTAAAACTTGAATTGTACTACTTCTTACTGGCTATTACTTCAACTTAGAAGCTTCTTCTGTATTCCACTATGGTGCTTTTAGAGTCTCTGCATACCGCAGCAGGCGACATAGCTTTGCAGACGATAAATGTAACCGTCTCATAGAGAAAAGCGGCCAATGTGACTATCTGGCTTTAAGTCGATTCGATAACAAATGACGATAACGGGCGGATTTCTCTGGTTTTTACTACATATGAACCCTTTTCACATACTCCCGTGCAACGCGGCTGCTAGTCCTCCTTTCATGCAAAATCTTAAGGTCCTAGGTCATGTCCAAGCCACCAAAGTCGGCTAAAGAGTGAATAATCGACAACTAAAACTTGAATTCTACTACATCTTACTGGCTATTGCTTCAACTTAGAAGCTTCTTCTGTGTTATACTATGGTGCTTTTAGTGTCTCAGCATACCGCAGCACGCGACATAGCTTTGCAGACGATAAATGTAACCGATTCAGAGAGAAGAGCGGCCAATGTTACGATCTGGCTTTAAGTCGATTCGATAACAAATGACGAAAACGGACGGATTTCTCAGGTTTTTACTACATATGAACCCTTTTTACATTCTCCCGTGCAACGCGGCTGCTAGTCCTCCTATCATGCAAAATCTTAAGATTCCACCTTATGTCTAAGGCACCATAGACGGCCAAAAATCAATAATCGATAACCAAAACTTGAATTGGACTGCTTCTTACTGGCCATTGCTTCAACTTAGAAGCTTCTTCTGTGTTCTACTATGGTGCCTTTAGTTGTCTCCGCATACCGCAGCACGCGACATAGCTTTGCAGACGATAAATGTAACCGTCTCGGAGAGAAAAGCGGCCAATGTGACGATCTGGCTTTAAGTCGATTCGATAACAAATGACGAAAACGAACGGATTTCTCAGGTTTTTACTACATATGAACACTTTTCACATTCTCCCGTGCAACGCGGCTGCTAGTCCTCCTTTCATGCAAAATCTTAAGGTTCCACCTCATGTCCAAGGCACCAAAGCCGGCTACATATCAATAATCGATAACCAGAACTTGAATTGTACTTCTTCTTACTGGCTATTGCTTCAACTTAGAAGTTTCTTCTGTGTTCTACTATGGTGCCTTTAGTTGTCTCCGCATACCGCAGCACGCGACATAGCTTTGCAGACGATAAATGTAACCGTCTCGGAGAGAAAAGCGGCCAATGTGACGATCTGGCTTTAAGTCGATTCGATAACAAATGACGAAAACGAACGGATTTCTCAGGTTTTTACTACATATGAACACTTTTCACATTCTCCCGTGCAACGCGGCTGCTAGTCCTCCTTCCATGCAAAATCTTAAGGTCCTAGGTCATGTCCAAGCCACCAAAGCCGGCTAAAAAGTGAATAATCGACAACTAAAAATTGAATTGTACTACTTCTTACTGGCTATTACATCAACTTAGAAGCTTCTTCTGTGTTCTACTATGGTGCTTTTAGTGTCTCTGCATACCGCAGCAGGCGACATAGCTTTGCAGACGATAAATGTAACCGTCTCATAGAGAAAAGCGGCCAAAGTGACGATCTGGCTTTAAGTTGATTCGATAACAAATGACGATAACGGACGGATTTCTCAGGTTTTTACTACATATGAACCCTTTACACATTCTCCCGTGCAACGCGGCTGCTAGTCCTCCTTTCATGCAAAATGTTAAGGTCCTAGGTCATGTCCAAGCCACCAAAGCCGGCTAAAGAGTGAATATTCGACAACTAAAACTTGAATTGTACTACTTGTTACTGGCTATTGCTTCAACTTAGAAGCTTCTTCTGTGTTCTACTATGGTGCTTTTAGTGTCTCCGCATACCGCAGCACGAGACATAGCTTTGCAGACGATAAATGCAACCGATTCAGAGAGAAGAGAGGCCAATGTGACGATCTGGCTTTAAGTCGATTCGATAACAAATGACGAAAACGGACGGATTTCTCAGGTTTTTACTACATATGAACCCTTTTCACATTCTCCCGTGCAACGCGGCTGCTAGTCCTCCTTTCATGAGAAATCTTAAGATTCCACCTTATGTCCAAGGCACCAAAGCCGGCCAAAAATCAATAATCGATAACCAAAACTTGAATTGGACTGCTTCTTACTGGCTATTGCTTCAACTTCGAAGCTTCTTCTGTGTTCTACTATGGTGCTTTTAGTGTCTCCGCATACCGCAGCACGCGACATAGCTTTGCAGGCGATAAATGTAACCGATTCAGAAAGAAGCGTGCCCAATGTGACGACCTGGCTTTAAGTCGATTCGGTAACAAATGACGAAAACGGACGGATTTCTCAGGTTTTTACAACACATGAACACTTTTCACATTCTCGCGTGCAACGTGGCTGCTAGTTTTCTTTCATGCAAAATCTTAATGTTCCACCTCATGTCCACGTCACCAAAGCCGTCTAAAAATCAATAATCGATAACCAAAACTAGAATTGTACTGCTTCTTACTGACTATTGCTTCAACTTAGAAGTGTCTTCTGTGTTCTACTATGGTGCTTTTAGTGTTTCCGCATACCGCAGCACGCGACATAGCTTTGCAGACGATAAATGTGACCGTCTCAGAGAGAAAAGCGGCCAATGTGACGATCTGGCTTTAAGTCGATTCGATAACAAATGACGAAAACGGACGGATTTCTCAGGTTTTTCTACATATGAACACTTTTCACAATCTCCCGTGCAACGCGGCTGCTAGTCCTCCTTTCATGCAAAATCTGAAGGTCCTAGGTCATGTCCAAGCCACCAAAGCCGGCTAAAAAGTGAATAATCGACAACTAAAACTTCAATTGTACTATTTCTTACTGGCTATTACTTCAACTTAGAAGCTTCTTCTGTGTTCTACTATGGTGCATTTAGTGTCTACGCATACCGCAGCACGCGACATAGCTTTGCAGACGATAAATGTAACCGATTCAGAAAGAAGCGTGCCCAATGTGAGGACCTGGCTTTAAGTCGATTCGGTAACAAATGACGAAAACGGACGGATTTCTCAGGTTTTTACTTCTCTCATTCTCCCGTGCAACGGGACTGCTAGTCCTCCTTTCATGCAAAATCTTAAGGTTCCACCTCATGTCCAAGGCACCAAAGCCGTCTAAAAATCAGTAATCGATAACCAAAACGTGAATTGTACTGCTTCTTACTGGCTATTGCTTCAACTTAGAAGAATCTTCTGGGTTCTACTATGGTGCCTTTAGTGTCTCCGCATACTGCAGCACGCGACATAGCTTTGCTGACGATAAATGTAACCGTCTCAGAGAGAAAAGCGGCCAATGTGACGATCTGGCTTTAAGTCGATTCGATAACAAATGACGAAAACGGACGGATTTCTCAGGTTTTTACTTCTCTCATTCTCCCGTGCAACGGGACTGCTAGTCCTCCTTTCATGCAAAATCTTAAGGTTCCACCTCATGTCCAAGGCACCAAAGCCGTCTAAAAATCAGTAATCGATAACCAAAACGTGAATTGTACTGCTTCTTACTGGCTATTGCTTCAACTTAGAAGATTCTTCTGGGTTCTACTGTGGTGCCTTTAGTGTCTCCGCATACTGCAGCACGCGACATACCTTTGCAGACGAAAAATGTAACCGTCTCAGAGAGAAAAGCGGCCAATGTGACGATCTGGCTCTAAGTCGATTCGATAACAAAAGACGAAAACGGACGGATTTCTCAGCTTTTTACTACATAAGAACACTTTTCACATTCTCCCGTGCAACGCGACAGCTAGTCCTCCTTTCATGCAAAATCTTAATGTTCCACCTCATGTCCAAGGCACCAAAGCCGCCTAAAAATCAATAATCGATAACCAAAACTTGAATTGTACTCCTCCTTACTGGGTATTGCTTCAACTTCGAAGCTTCTTCTGTGTTCTACTATGGTGCTTTTGATGTCTCCGCATTCCGCAGCACGCGACATAGCTGTTCACACAATAAAAGTAACCGTTTCAGAGAGAAGAGCGGCCAATGAGACGATCTGGCTTTAAATCGATTCGATAACAAATGCCGAAAACGGACGGATTTCTCAGGTTTTTCTACATATGAACCCTTTTTATATTCTCCCGTGCAACGCGGCTGCTAGTCCTCCTTTCATGCAAAATCTTAAGGTCCTAGGTCATGTCCAAGCCACCAAAGCCGGCTAAAAAGTGAACAATCTACAACCAAAACGTGAATTGGACTGCTTCTTACTGGCTATTGCTTCAACTTAGAAGCTTCTTCTGTGTTCTACTATGGTGCTTTTAGTGTCTCCGCAGCACGCGTCATAGCTATGCAGACGATAAATGTAACCGTCTCAGAGAGAAAAGCGGCCAATGTGACGATCTGGCTTTAAGTCGATTCGATAACAAATGACGAAAACGGACGGATTTCTCAGGTTTTTACTACATATGAACTTTTTTCACATTCTCCCGTGCAACGCGGCTGCTAGTCCTCCTTTCATGCAAAATCTTAAGGTTCCACCTCATGTCCAAGGCACCAAAGCCGTCTAAAAATCAATAATCGATAACCAAAACTTGAATTGTACTGCTTCTTACTGGCAATTGCTTCAACTTAGAAGCTTCTTCTGTGTTCTACTATGATGCTTTTAGAATCTCCGCATACCGCAGCACGCGACATAGCTTTGCAGACGATAAATGTTACCGTCTCAGAGAGGAAAGCGACCAATGTGACGATCTGGCTGTATGTCGATTCGATAACAAATGACGAAAACGGACTGAGTTCTCAGGTTTTTACTACATATGAACACTTTTCACATTCTCCCGCGCAACGGGGCTGCTTGTCCTCTTTTCAGGCAAAATCTCAAGGTACTAGGTCATGTCCAAGCCTCCAAAGCCGGCTAAAAAGTGAACACTCGACAACTAAAACTTGAATTGTACTACTTCTTACTGGCTATTACTTCAACTTAGAAGCTTCTTCTGTGTTCCACTATGGTGCTTTTAGTGTCTCTGCATACCGCAGCATTCGACATAGCTTTGCAGACGATAAATGTAACCGTCTCATAGAGATAAGCGGCCAATGTGACGATCTGGCTTTAAGTCGATTCGATAACAAATGACGAAAACGGACGGATTTCTCAGGTTTTTACTACATATAAACCCTTTTCACATACTCCCGTGCAACGCGGCTGCTAGTCCTCCTTTCATGCAAAATCTTAAGGTCCTAGGTCATGTCCAAGCCACCAAAGCCGGCTAAAGAGTGAATAATCGAACACTAAAACTTGAATTGTACTACTTCTTACTGGCTATTGCTTGAACTTAGAAGCTTCTTTTGTGTTCTACTATTGTGCTTTTAGTGTCTCCGCATACCGCAGCACGCGACATAGCTTTGCAGACGATAAATGTAACCGATTCAGAGAAAAGAGCGGCCAATGTGACGATCTGGCTGTAAGTCGATTCGATAACAAATGTCGAAAACGGACGGATTTCTCAGGTTTTTACTACATATGAACCCTTTTTACATTCTCCCGTGCAACGCGGCTGCTAGTCCTCCTTTCATGCAAAATCTTAAGGTCCTATGTCATGTGCAAGCCACCAAAGCCGGGTAAAAGTCAATAATCGATAACCAAAACTTGAAATGTACTGCTTATTACTGGCTATTGCTTCAACTTAGAAGCTTCTTCTGTGTTCTACTATGGTGCTTTTAGAGTCTCCGCATACCGCAGCACGCGACATAGCTTTGCAGACGATAAATGTAACCGTCTCAGAGAGAAAAGCGGCCAATGTGACGATCTGGCTTTGATTCGATAACATATGACGAAAACGGACGGATTTCTCAGGTTTTTACTACATATGAACCCTTTACACATTCTCCCGGGCAACGCGGCTGCTAGTCCTCCTTTCATGCAAAATGTTAAGGTCCTAGGTCATGTCCAAGCCACCAAAGCCGGCTAAAGAGTGAATATTCGACAACTAAAACTTGAATTGAACTACTTCTTACTGGCTATTGCTTCAACTTAGAAGCTTCTTCTGTGTTCTACTATGGTGCTTTTAGTGTCTCCGCATACCGCAGCACGCGACATAGCTTTGCAGACGATAAATGCAACCGATTCAGAGAGAAGAGCGGCCAATGTGACGATCTGGCTTTAAGTCGATTCGATAACAAATGACGAAAACGGACGGATTTCTCAGGTTTTTACTACATATGAACACTTTTCACATTCTCCCGTGCCACGCGGCTGCTAGTCCTCCTTTCATGCAAAATCGTAAGGTCCTAGGTCATGTCCACGCCACCAAAGCCGGCTAAAAAGTGAACAATCGACAACTAAAACTTGAATTGTACTACTTCTTACTGGCTATTACTTCAACTTAGAAGCTTCTTCTGTATTCCACTATGGTGCTTTTAGAGTCTCTGCATACCGCAGCAGGCGACATAGCTTTGCAGACGATAAATGTAACCGTCTCATAGAGAAAAGCGGCCAATGTGACTATCTGGCTTTAAGTCGATTCGATAACAAATGACGATAACGGGCGGATTTCTCTGGTTTTTACTACATATGAACCCTTTTCACATACTCCCGTGCAACGCGGCTGCTAGTCCTCCTTTCATGCAAAATCTTAAGGTCCTAGGTCATGTCCAAGCCACCAAAGCCGGCTAAAGAGTGAATAATCGACAACTAAAACTTGAATTCTACTACATCTTACTGGCTATTGCTTCAACTTAGAAGCTTCTTCTGTGTTATACTATGGTGCTTTTAGTGTCTCAGCATACCGCAGCACGCGACATAGCTTTGCAGACGATAAATGTAACCGATTCAGAGAGAAGAGCGGCCAATGTTACGATCTGGCTTTAAGTCGATTCGATAACAAATGACGAAAACGGACGGATTTCTCAGGTTTTTACTACATATGAACCCTTTTTACATTCTCCCGTGCAACGCGGCTGCTAGTCCTCCTATCATGCAAAATCTTAAGATTCCACCTTATGTCTAAGGCACCATAGACGGCCAAAAATCAATAATCGATAACCAAAACTTGAATTGGACTGCTTCTTACTGGCTATTGCTTCAACTTAGAAGCTTCTTCTGTGTTCTACTATGGTGCTTTTAGTTGTCTCCGCATACCGCAGCACGCGACATAGCTTTGCAGACGATAAATGTAACCGTCTCGGAGAGAAAAGCGGCCAATGTGACGATCTGGCTTTAAGTCGATTCGATAACAAATGACGAAAACGAACGGATTTCTCAGGTTTTTACTACATATGAACACTTTTCACATTCTCCCGTGCAACGCGGCTGCTAGTCCTCCTTTCATGCAAAATCTTAAGGTTCCACCTCATGTCCAAGGCACCAAAGCCGGCTACATATCAATAATCGATAACCAGAACTTGAATTGTACTTCTTCTTACTGGCTATTGCTTCAACTTAGAAGCTTCTTCTGTGTTCTACTATGGTGCTTTTAGTGTTTCCGCATACCGCAGCACGCGACATATCTTAGCAGACGAAAAATGTAACCGTCTCAGAGAGAAAAGCGGCCAATGTCACGATCTGGCTTTGAGTCGATTCGATAACAAATTATGAAAACGGACGGATTTCTCAGGTTTTTACTACATATGAACCCTTTTCACATTCTCCCGTGCAACGCGGCTGCTAGTCCTCCTTTCATGCAAAATCTTAAGGTCCTAGGTCATGTGCAAGCCACCAAAGCCGGGTGAAAGTCAATAATCGATAACCAAAACTTGAATTGTACTGCTTCTTACTGAATATTGCTTCAACTTAGAAGCTTCTTATGTCTTCTACTATGGTGCTTTTAGTGTTTCCGCATACCGCAGCACGCGACATAGCTTTGCAGACTATAAACGTAACCGTCTCAGAGAGAAAAGCGGCCAATGTGACGTTCTGGCTTTAAGTCGAATCGATAACAAATGACGAAAACGGACGGATTTCTCAGGTGTTTACTATATATGAACACTTTTCACATTCTCCCGTGCAACGCGGCTGCTAGTCCTCCTTCCATGCAAAATCTTAAGGTCCTAGGTCATGTCCAAGCCACCAAAGCCGGCTAAAAAGTGAATAATCGACAACTAAAAATTGAATTGTACTACTTCTTACTGGCTATTACATCAACTTAGAAGCTTCTTCTGTGTTCTACTATGGTGCTTTTAGTGTCTCTGCATACCGCAGCAGGCGACATAGCTTTGCAGACGATAAATGTAACCGTCTCATAGAGAAAAGCGGCCAAAGTGACGATCTGGCTTTAAATTGATTCGATAACAAATGACGATAACGGACGGATTTCTCAGGTTTTTACTACATATGAACCCTTTACACATTCTCCCGTGCAACGCGGCTGCTAGTCCTCCTTTCATGCAAAATGTTAAGGTCCTAGGTCATGTCCAAGCCACCAAAGCCGGCTAAAGAGTGAATATTCGACAACTAAAACTTGAATTGTACTACTTCTTACTGGCTATTGCTTCAACTTAGAAGCTTCTTCTGTGTTCTACTATGGTGCTTTTAGTGTCTCCGCATACCGCAGCACGCGACATAGCTTTGCAGACGATAAATGCAACCGATTCAGAGAGAAGAGCGGCCAATGTGACGATCTGGCTTTAAGTCGATTCGATAACAAATGACGAAAACGGACGGATTTCTCAGGTTTTTACTACATATGAACCCTTTTCACATTCTCCCGTGCAACGCGGCTGCTAGTCCTCCTTTCATGAGAAATCTTAAGATTCCACCTTATGTCCAAGGCACCAAAGCCGGCCAAAAATCAATAATCGATAACCAAAACTTGAGTTGGACTGCTTCTTACTGGCTATTGCTTCAACTTCGAAGCTTCTTCTGTGTTCTACTATGGTGCTTTTAGTGTCTCCGCATACCGCAGCACGCGACATAGCTTTGCAGACGATAAATGTAACCGATTCAGAAAGAAGCGTGCCCAATGTGACGACCTGGCTTTAAGTCGATTCGGTAACAAATGACGAAAACGGACGGATTTCTCAGGTTTTTACAACATATGAACACTTTTTACATTCTCGCGTGCAACGTGGCTGCTAGTTTTCTTTCATGCAAAATCATAATGTTCCACCTCATGTCCACGTCACCAAAGCCGTCTAAAAATCAATAATCGATAACCAAAACTAGAATTGTACTGCTTCTTACTGACTATTGCTTCAACTTAGAAGTGTCTTCTGTGTTCTACTATGGTGCTTTTAGTGTTTCCGCATACCGCCGCACGCGACATAGCTTTGCAGACGATAAATGTGACCGTCTCAGAGAGAAAAGCGGCCAATGTGACGATCTGGCTTTAAGTCGATTCGATAACAAATGACGAAAACGGACAGATTTCTCAGGTTTTTACTACATATGAACACTTTTCACAATCTCCCGTGCAACGCGGCTGCTAGTCCTCCTTTCATGCAAAATCTGAAGGTCCTAGGTCATGTCCAAGCCACCAAAGCCGGCTAAAAAGTGAATAATCGACAACTAAAACTTCAATTTTACTATTTCTTACTGGCTATTACTTCAACTTAGAAGCTTCTTCTGTGTTCTACTATGGTGCTTTTAGTGTCTCCGCATACCGCAGCACGCGACATAGCTTTGCAGACGATAAATGTAACCGATTCAGAAAGAAGCGTGCCCAATGTGACGACCTGGCTTTAAGTCGATTCGGTAACAAATGACGAAAACGGACGGATTTCTCAGGTTTTTACTTCTCTCATTCTCCCGTGCAACGGGACTGCTAGTCCTCCTTTCATGCAAAATCTTAAGGTTCCACCTCATGTCCAAGGCACCAAAGCCGTCTAAAAATCAGTAATCGATAACCAAAACGTGAATTGTACTGCTTCTTACTGGCTATTGCTTCAACTTAGAAGAATCTTCTGGGTTCTACTATGGTGCCTTTAGTGTCTCCGCATACTGCAGCACGCGACATAGCTTTGCTGACGATAAATGTAACCGTCTCAGAGAGAAAAGCGGCCAATGTGACGATCTGGCTTTAAGTCGATTCGATAACAAATGACGAAAACGGACGGATTTCTCAGGTTTTTACTTCTCTCATTCTCCCGTGCAACGGGGTCTGCTAGTCCTCCTTTCATGCAAAATCTTAAGGTTCCACCTCATGTCCAAGGCACCAAAGCCGTCTAAAAATCAGTAATCGATAACCAAAACGTGAATTGTACTGCTTCTTACTGGCTATTGCTTCAACTTAGAAGATTCTTCTGGGTTCTACTGTGGTGCCTTTAGTGTCTCCGCATACTGCAGCACGCGACATACCTTTGCAGACGAAAAATGTAACCGTCTCAGAGAGAAAAGCGGCCAATGTGACGATCTGGCTCTAAGTCGATTCGATAACAAATGACGAAAACGAACGGATTTCTCAGGTTTTTACTACATATGAACACTTTTCACATTCTCCCGTGCAACGCGGCTGCTAGTCCTCCTTCCATGCAAAATCTTAAGGTCCTAGGTCATGTCCAAGCCACCAAAGCCGGCTAAAAAGTGAATAATCGACAACTAAAAATTGAATTGTACTACTTCTTACTGGCTATTACATCAACTTAGAAGCTTCTTCTGTGTTCTACTATGGTGCTTTTAGTGTCTCTGCATACCGCAGCAAGCGACATAGCTTTGCAGACGATAAATGTAACCGTCTCATAGAGAAAAGCGGCCAAAGTGACGATCTGGCTTTAAATTGATTCGATAACAAATGACGATAACGGACGGATTTCTCAGGTTTTTACTACATATGAACCCTTTACACATTCTCCCGTGCAACGCGGCTGCTAGTCCTCCTTTCATGCAAAATGTTAAGGTCCTAGGTCATGTCCAAGCCACCAAAGCCGGCTAAAGAGTGAATATTCGACAACTAAAACTTGAATTGTACTACTTCTTACTGGCTATTGCTTCAACTTAGAAGCTTCTTCTGTGTTCTACTATGGTGCTTTTAGTGTCTCCGCATACCGCAGCACGCGACATAGCTTTGCAGACGATAAATGCAACCGATTCAGAGAGAAGAGCGGCCAATGTGACGATCTGGCTTTAAGTCGATTCGATAACAAATGACGAAAACGGACGGATTTCTCAGGTTTTTACTACATATGAACCCTTTTCACATTCTCCCGTGCAACGCGGCTGCTAGTCCTCCTTTCATGAGAAATCTTAAGATTCCACCTTATGTCCAAGGCACCAAAGCCGGCCAAAAATCAATAATCGATAACCAAAACTTGAATTGGACTGCTTCTTACTGGCTATTGCTTCAACTTCGAAGCTTCTTCTGTGTTCTACTATGGTGCTTTTAGTGTCTCCGCATACCGCAGCACGCGACATAGCTTTGCAGACGATAAATGTAACCGATTCAGAAAGAAGCGTGCCCAATGTGACGACCTGGCTTTAAGTCGATTCGGTAACAAATGACGAAAACGGACGGATTTCTCAGGTTTTTACAACATATGAACACTTTTCACATTCTCGCGTGCAACGTGGCTGCTAGTTTTCTTTCATGCAAAATCTTAATGTTCCACCTCATGTCCACGTCACCAAAGCCGTCTAAAAATCAATAATCGATAACCAAAACTAGAATTGTACTGCTTCTTACTGACTATTGCTTCAACTTAGAAGTGTCTTCTGTGTTCTACTATGGTGCTTTTAGTGTTTCCGCATACCGCAGCACGCGACATAGCTTTGCAGACGATAAATGTGACCGTCTCAGAGAGAAAAGCGGCCAATGTGACGATCTGGCTTTAAGTCGATTCGATAACAAATGAAGAAAACGGACAGATTTCTCAGGTTTTTACTACATATGAACACTTTTCACAATCTCCCGTGCAACGCGGCTGCTAGTCCTCCTTTCATGCAAAATCTGAAGGTCCTAGGTCATGTCCAAGCCACCAAAGCCGGCTAAAAAGTGAATAATCGACAACTAAAACTTCAATTTTACTATTTCTTACTGGCTATTACTTCAACTTAGAAGCTTCTTCTGTGTTCTACTATGGTGCTTTTAGTGTCTCCGCATACCGCAGCACGCGACATAGCTTTGCAGACGATAAATGTAACCGATTCAGAAAGAAGCGTGCCCAATGTGACGACCTGGCTTTAAGTCGATTCGGTAACAAATGACGAAAACGGACGGATTTCTCAGGTTTTTACTTCTCTCATTCTCCCGTGCAACGGGACTGCTAGTCCTCCTTTCATGCAAAATCTTAAGGTTCCACCTCATGTCCAAGGCACCAAAGCCGTCTAAAAATCAGTAATCGATAACCAAAACGTGAATTGTACTGCTTCTTACTGGCTATTGCTTCAACTTAGAAGAATCTTCTGGGTTCTACTATGGTGCCTTTAGTGTCTCCGCATACTGCAGCACGCGACATAGCTTTGCTGACGATAAATGTAACCGTCTCAGAGAGAAAAGCGGCCAATGTGACGATCTGGCTTTAAGTCGATTCGATAACAAATGACGAAAACGGACGGATTTCTCAGGTTTTTACTTCTCTCATTCTCCCGTGCAACGGGGTCTGCTAGTCCTCCTTTCATGCAAAATCTTAAGGTTCCACCTCATGTCCAAGGCACCAAAGCCGTCTAAAAATCAGTAATCGATAACCAAAACGTGAATTGTACTGCTTCTTACTGGCTATTGCTTCAACTTAGAAGATTCTTCTGGGTTCTACTGTGGTGCCTTTAGTGTCTCCGCATACTGCAGCACGCGACATACCTTTGCAGACGAAAAATGTAACCGTCTCAGAGAGAAAAGCGGCCAATGTGACGATCTGGCTCTAAGTCGATTCGATAACAAATGACGAAAACGGACGGATTTCTCAGGTGTTTACTATATATGAACACTTTTCACATTCTCCCGTGCAACGCGGCTGCTAGTCCTCCTTCCATGCAAAATCTTAAGGTCCTAGGTCATGTCCAAGCCACCAAAGCCGGCTAAAAAGTGAATAATCGACAACTAAAAATTGAATTGTACTACTTCTTACTGGCTATTACATCAACTTAGAAGCTTCTTCTGTGTTCTACTATGGTGCTTTTAGTGTCTCTGCATACCGCAGCAAGCGACATAGCTTTGCAGACGATAAATGTAACCGTCTCATAGAGAAAAGCGGCCAAAGTGACGATCTGGCTTTAAATTGATTCGATAACAAATGACGATAACGGACGGATTTCTCAGGTTTTTACTACATATGAACCCTTTACACATTCTCCCGTGCAACGCGGCTGCTAGTCCTCCTTTCATGCAAAATGTTAAGGTCCTAGGTCATGTCCAAGCCACCAAAGCCGGCTAAAGAGTGAATATTCGACAACTAAAACTTGAATTGTACTACTTCTTACTGGCTATTGCTTCAACTTAGAAGCTTCTTCTGTGTTCTACTATGGTGCTTTTAGTGTCTCCGCATACCGCAGCACGCGACATAGCTTTGCAGACGATAAATGCAACCGATTCAGAGAGAAGAGCGGCCAATGTGACGATCTGGCTTTAAGTCGATTCGATAACAAATGACGAAAACGGACGGATTTCTCAGGTTTTTACTACATATGAACCCTTTTCACATTCTCCCGTGCAACGCGGCTGCTAGTCCTCCTTTCATGAGAAATCTTAAGATTCCACCTTATGTCCAAGGCACCAAAGCCGGCCAAAAATCAATAATCGATAACCAAAACTTGAATTGGACTGCTTCTTACTGGCTATTGCTTCAACTTCGAAGCTTCTTCTGTGTTCTACTATGGTGCTTTTAGTGTCTCCGCATACCGCAGCACGCGACATAGCTTTGCAGACGATAAATGTAACCGATTCAGAAAGAAGCGTGCCCAATGTGACGACCTGGCTTTAAGTCGATTCGGTAACAAATGACGAAAACGGACGGATTTCTCAGGTTTTTACAACATATGAACACTTTTCACATTCTCGCGTGCAACGTGGCTGCTAGTTTTCTTTCATGCAAAATCTTAATGTTCCACCTCATGTCCACGTCACCAAAGCCGTCTAAAAATCAATAATCGATAACCAAAACTAGAATTGTACTGCTTCTTACTGACTATTGCTTCAACTTAGAAGTGTCTTCTGTGTTCTACTATGGTGCTTTTAGTGTTTCCGCATACCGCAGCACGCGACATAGCTTTGCAGACGATAAATGTGACCGTCTCAGAGAGAAAAGCGGCCAATGTGACGATCTGGCTTTAAGTCGATTCGATAACAAATGAAGAAAACGGACAGATTTCTCAGGTTTTTACTACATATGAACACTTTTCACAATCTCCCGTGCAACGCGGCTGCTAGTCCTCCTTTCATGCAAAATCTGAAGGTCCTAGGTCATGTCCAAGCCACCAAAGCCGGCTAAAAAGTGAATAATCGACAACTAAAACTTCAATTTTACTATTTCTTACTGGCTATTACTTCAACTTAGAAGCTTCTTCTGTGTTCTACTATGGTGCTTTTAGTGTCTCCGCATACCGCAGCACGCGACATAGCTTTGCAGACGATAAATGTAACCGATTCAGAAAGAAGCGTGCCCAATGTGACGACCTGGCTTTAAGTCGATTCGGTAACAAATGACGAAAACGGACGGATTTCTCAGGTTTTTACTTCTCTCATTCTCCCGTGCAACGGGACTGCTAGTCCTCCTTTCATGCAAAATCTTAAGGTTCCACCTCATGTCCAAGGCACCAAAGCCGTCTAAAAATCAGTAATCGATAACCAAAACGTGAATTGTACTGCTTGTTACTGGCTATTGCTTCAACTTAGAAGATTCTTCTGGGTTCTACTGTGGTGCCTTTAGTGTCTCCGCATACTGCAGCACGCGACATACCTTTGCAGACGAAAAATGTAACCGTCTCAGAGAGAAAAGCGGCCAATGTGACGATCTGGCTCTAAGTCGATTCGATAACAAATGACGAAAACGGACGGATTTCTCAGGTGTTTACTATATATGAACACTTTTCACATTCTCCCGTGCAACGCGGCTGCTAGTCCTCCTTCCATGCAAAATCTTAAGGTCCTAGGTCATGTCCAAGCCACCAAAGCCGGCTAAAAAGTGAATAATCGACAACTAAAAATTGAATTGTACTACTTCTTACTGGCTATTACATCAACTTAGAAGCTTCTTCTGTGTTCTTCTATGGTGCTTTTAGTGTCTCTGCATACCGCAGCAGGCGACATAGCTTTGCAGACGATAAATGTAACCGTCTCATAGAGAAAAGCGGCCAAAGTGACGATCTGGCTTTAAATTGATTCGATAACAAATGACGATAACGGACGGATTTCTCAGGTTTTTACTACATATGAACCCTTTACACATTCTCCCGTGCAACGCGGCTGCTAGTCCTCCTTTCATGCAAAATGTTAAGGTCCTAGGTCATGTCCAAGCCACCAAAGCCGGCTAAAGAGTGAATATTCGACAACTAAAACTTGAATTGTACTACTTCTTACTGGCTATTGCTTCAACTTAGAAGCTTCTTCTGTGTTCTACTATGGTGCTTTTAGTGTCTCCGCATACCGCAGCACGCGACATAGCTTTGCAGACGATAAATGCAACCGATTCAGAGAGAAGAGCGGCCAATGTGACGATCTGGCTTTAAGTCGATTCGATAACAAATGACGAAAACGGACGGATTTCTCAGGTTTTTACTACATATGAACCCTTTTCACATTCTCCCGTGCAACGCGGCTGCTAGTCCTCCTTTCATGAGAAATCTTAAGATTCCACCTTATGTCCAAGGCACCAAAGCCGGCCAAAAATCAATAATCGATAACCAAAACTTGAGTTGGACTGCTTCTTACTGGCTATTGCTTCAACTTCGAAGCTTCTTCTGTGTTCTACTATGGTGCTTTTAGTGTCTCCGCATACCGCAGCACGCGACATAGCTTTGCAGACGATAAATGTAACCGATTCAGAAAGAAGCGTGCCCAATGTGACGACCTGGCTTTAAGTCGATTCGGTAACAAATGACGAAAACGGACGGATTTCTCAGGTTTTTACAACATATGAACACTTTTCACATTCTCGCGTGCAACGTGGCTGCTAGTTTTCTTTCATGCAAAATCTTAATGTTCCACCTCATGTCCACGTCACCAAAGCCGTCTAAAAATCAATAATCGATAACCAAAACTAGAATTGTACTGCTTCTTACTGACTATTGCTTCAACTTAGAAGTGTCTTCTGTGTTCTACTATGGTGCTTTTAGTGTTTCCGCATACCGCAGCACGCGACATAGCTTTGCAGACGATAAATGTGACCGTCTCAGAGAGAAAAGCGGCCAATGTGACGATCTGGCTTTAAGTCGATTCGATAACAAATGACGAAAACGGACAGATTTCTCAGGTTTTTACTACATATGAACACTTTTCACAATCTCCCGTGCAACGCGGCTGCTAGTCCTCCTTTCATGCAAAATCTGAAGGTCCTAGGTCATGTCCAAGCCACCAAAGCCGGCTAAAAAGTGAATAATCGACAACTAAAACTTCAATTTTACTATTTCTTACTGGCTATTACTTCAACTTAGAAGCTTCTTCTGTGTTCTACTATGGTGCTTTTAGTGTCTCCGCATACCGCAGCACGCGACATAGCTTTGCAGACGATAAATGTAACCGATTCAGAAAGAAGCGTGCCCAATGTGACGACCTGGCTTTAAGTCGATTCGGTAACAAATGACGAAAACGGACGGATTTCTCAGGTTTTTACTTCTCTCATTCTCCCGTGCAACGGGACTGCTAGTCCTCCTTTCATGCAAAATCTTAAGGTTCCACCTCATGTCCAAGGCACCAAAGCCGTCTAAAAATCAGTAATCGATAACCAAAACGTGAATTGTACTGCTTCTTACTGGCTATTGCTTCAACTTAGAAGAATCTTCTGGGTTCTACTATGGTGCCTTTAGTGTCTCCGCATACTGCAGCACGCGACATAGCTTTGCTGACGATAAATGTAACCGTCTCAGAGAGAAAAGCGGCCAATGTGACGATCTGGCTTTAAGTCGATTCGATAACAAATGACGAAAACGGACGGATTTCTCAGGTTTTTACTTCTCTCATTCTCCCGTGCAACGGGGTCCGCTAGTCCTCCTTTCATGCAAAATCTTAAGGTTCCACCTCATGTCCAAGGCACCAAAGCCGTCTAAAAATCAGTAATCGATAACCAAAACTTGAATTGTACTGCTTCTTACTGGCTATTGCTTCAACTTAGAAGATTCTTCTGGGTTCTACTGTGGTGCCTTTAGTGTCTCCGCATACTGCAGCACGCGACATACCTTTGCAGACGAAAAATGTAACCGTCTCAGAGAGAAAATCGGCCAATGTGACGATCTGGCTCTAAGTCGATTCGATAACAAATGACGAAAACGGACGGATTTCTCAGCTTTTTACTACATAAGAACACTTTTCACATTCTCCCGTGCAACGCGGCTGCTAGTCCTCCTTTCATGCAAAATCTTAATGTTCCACCTCATGTCCAAGGCACCAAAGCCGCCTAAAAATCAATAATCGATAACCAAAACTTGAATTGTACTCCTCCTTACTGGGTATTGCTTCAACTTCGAAGCTTCTTCTGTGTTCTACTATGGTGTTTTTGATGTCTCCGCATTCCGCAGCACGCGACATAGCTGTTCACACAATAAAAGTAACCGTTTCAGAGAGAAGAGCGGCCAATGAGACGATCTGGCTTTAAATCGATTCGATAACAAATGACGAAAACGGACGGATTTCTCAGGTTTTTACTACATATGAACACTTTTCACATTCTCGCGTGCAACGCGGCTGCTAGTTTTCCTTTCATGCAAAATCTTAATGTTCCACCTCATGTCCAAGGCACCAAAGCCGTCTAAAAATCAATAATCGATAACCAAAACGTGAATTGTACTGCTTCTTACTGGCTATTGCTTCAACTTAGAAGCTTCCTCTGTGTTCTACTATGGTGCTTTTAGTGTCTCCGCATACCGCAGCACGCGACATAGCTTTGCACACGATAAATGTAACCGTCTCAGAGAGAAGAGCGGCCAATTTGACGATCTGGCTTTACGTCGATTCGATAACAAATGCCGAAAACGGACGGATTTCTCAGGTTTTTACTACATATGAACCCTTTTCATATTCTCCCGTGCAACGCGGCTGCTAGTCCTCCTTTCATGCAAAATCTTAAGGTCCTAGGTCATGTCCAAGCCACCAAAGCCGGCTAAAAAGTGAACAATCTACAACCAAAACGTGAATTGGACTGCTTCTTACTGGCTATTGCTTCAACTTAGAAGCTTCTTCTGTGTTCTACTATGGTGCTTTTAGTGTCTCCGCAGCACGCGACATAGCTATGCAGACGATAAATGTAACCGTCTCAGAGAGAAAAGCGGCCAATGTGACGATCTGGCTTTAAATCAATTCGATAACAAATGACGAAAACGGACGGATTTCTCAGGTTTTTACTACATATGAACTTTTTTCACATTCTCCCGTGCAACGCGGCTGCTAGTCCTCCTTTCATGCAAAATCTTAAGGTTCCACCTCATGTCCAAGGCACCAAAGCCGTCTAAAAATCAATAATCGATAACCAAAACTTGAATTGTACTGCTTCTTACTGGCAATTGCTTCAACTTAGAAGCTTCTTCTGTGTTCTACTATGATGCTTTTAGAATCTCCGCATACCGCAGCACGCGACATAGCTTTGCAGACGATAAATGTTACCGTCTCAGAGAGGAAAGCGACCAATGTGACGATCTGGCTGTATGTCGATTCGATAACAAATGACGAAAACGGACTGAGTTCTCAGGTTTTTACTACATATGAACACTTTTCACATTCTCCCGTGCAACGGGGCTGCTTGTCCTCTTTTCAGGCAAAATCTCAAGGTACTAGGTCATGTCCAAGCCTCCAAAGCCGGCTAAAAAGTGAACACTCGACAACTAAAACTTGAATTGTACTACTTCTTACTGGCTATTACTTCAACTTAGAAGCTTCTTCTGTTTTCTACTATGGTGCTTTTAGTGTCTCTGCATACCGCAGCATTCGACATAGCTTTGCAGACGATAAATGTAACCGTCTCATAGAGATAAGCGGCCAATGTGACGATCTGGCTTTAAGTCGATTCGATAACAAATGACGAAAACGGACGGATTTCTCAGGTTTTTACTACATATAAACCCTTTTCACATACTCCCGTGCAACGCGGCTGCTAGTCCTCCTTTCATGCAAAATCTTAAGGTCCTAGGTCATGTCCAAGCCACCAAAGCCGGCTAAAGAGTGAATAATCGAACACTAAAACTTGAATTGTACTACTTCTTACTGGCTATTGCTTGAACTTAGAAGCTTCTTCTGTGTTCTACTATTGTGCTTTTAGTGTCTCCGCATACCGCAGCACGCGACATAGCTTTGCAGACAATAAATGTAACCGATTCAGAGAAAAGAGCGGCCAATGTGACGATCTGGCTGTAAGTCGATTCGATAACAAATGTCGAAAACGGACGGATTTCTCAGGTTTTTACTACATATGAACCCTTTTTACATTCTCCCGTGCAACGCGGCTGCTAGTCCTCCTTTCATGCAAAATCTTAAGGTCCTATGTCATGTGCAAGCCACCAAAGCCGGGTAAAAGTCAATAATCGATAACCAAAACTTGAAATGTACTGCTTATTACTGGCTATTGCTTCAACTTAGAAGCTTCTTCTGTGTTCTACTACGGTGCTTTTAGAGTCTCCGCATACCGCAGCACGCGACATAGCTTTGCAGACGATAAATGTAACCGTCTCAGAGAGAAAAGCGGCCAATGTGACGATCTGACTTTGATTCGATAACATATGACGAAAACGGACGGATTTCTCAGGTTTTTACTACATATGAACACATTTCACATTCTCCCGTGCAACGCGGCTGCTAGTCATCCTTTCATGCAAAATCTTAAGGTCCTAGGTCATGTCCAAGCCACCAAAGCCGGCTAAAAAGTGAATAATCGACAACTAAAAATTGAATTGTACTACTTCTTACTGGTTATTACATCAACTTAGAAGCTTCTTCTGTGTTCTACTATGGTGCTTTTAGTGTCTCTGCATACCGCAGCCGGCGACATAGCTTTGCAGACGATAAATGTAACCGTCTCATAGAGAAAAGCGGCCAAAGTGACGATCTGGCTTTAAGTTGATTCGATAACAAATGACGATAACGGGCGGATTTCTCTGGTTTTTACTACATATGAACCCTTTTCACATACTCCCGTGCAACGCGGCTGCTAGTTCTCCTTTCATGCAAAATCTTGAGGTCCTAGGTCATGTCCAAGCCACCAAAGCCGGCTAAAGAGTGAATAATCGACAACTAAAACTTGAATTCTACTACATCTTACTGGCTATTGCTTCAACTTAGTAGCTTCTTCTGTGTTATACTATGGTGCTTTTAGTGTCTCAGCATACCGCAGCACGCGACATAGCTTTGCAGACGATAAATGTAACCGATTCAGAGAGAAGAGCGGCCAATGTTACGATCTGGCTTTAAGTCGATTCGATAACAAATGACGAAAACGGACGGATTTCTCAGGTTTTTACTACATATGAACCCTTTTTACATTCTCCCGTGCAACGCGGCTGCTAGTCCTCCTATCATGCAAAATCTTAAGATTCCACCTTATGTCTACGGCACCATAGACGGCCAAAAATCAATAATCGATAACCAAAACTTGAATTGGACTGCTTCTTACTGGCTATTGCTTCAACTTAGAAGCTTCTTCTGTGTTCTACTATGGTGCTTTTAGTTGTCTCCGCATACCGCAGCACGCGACATAGCTTTGCAGACGATAAATGTAACCGTCTCGGAGAGAAAAGCGGCCAATGTGACGATCTGGCTTTAAGTCGATTCGATAACAAATGACGAAAACGAACGGATTTCTCAGGTTTTTACTACATATGAACACTTTTCACATTCTCCCGTGCAACGCGGCTGCTAGTCCTCCTTTCATGCAAAATCTTAAGGTTCCACCTCATGTCCAAGGCACCAAAGCCGGCTACATATCAATAATCGATAACCAGAACTTGAATTGTACTTCTTCTTACTGGCTATTGCTTGAACTTAGAAGCTTCTTCTGTGTTCTACTATTGTGCTATTAGTGTCTCCGCATACCGCAGCACGCGACATAGCTTTGCAGACAATAAATGTAACCGATTCAGAGAAAAGAGCGGCCAATGTGACGATCTGGCTGTAAGTCGATTCGATAACAAATGTCGAAAACGGACGGATTTCTCAGGTTTTTACTACATATGAACCCTTTTTACATTCTCCCGTGCAACGCGGCTGCTAGTCCTCCTTTCATGCAAAATCTTAAGGTCCTATGTCATGTGCAAGCCACCAAAGCCGGGTAAAAGTCAATAATCGATAACCAAAACTTGAAATGTACTGCTTATTACTGGCTATTGCCTCAACTTAGAAGCTTCTTCTGTGTTCTACTATGGTGCTTTTAGAGTCTCCGCATACCGCAGCACGCGACATAGCTTTGCAGACGATAAATGTAACCGTCTCAGAGAGAAAAGCGGCCAATGTGACGATCTGGCTTTGATTCGATAACATATGACGAAAACGGACGGATTTCTCAGGTTTTTACTACATATGAACACATTTCACATTCTCCCGTGCAACGCGGCTGCTAGTCATCCTTTCATGCAAAATCTTAAGGTCCTAGGTCATGTCCAAGCCACCAAAGCCGGCTAAAAAGTGAATAATCGACAACTAAAAATTGAATTGTACTACTTCTTACTGGCTATTACATCAACTTAGAAGCTTCTTCTGTGTTCTACTATGGTGCTTTTAGTGTCTCTGCATACCGCAGCCGGCGACATAGCTTTGCAGACGATAAATGTAACCGTCTCATAGAGAAAAGCGGCCAAAGTGACGATCAGGCTTTAAGTTGATTCGATAACAAATGACGATAACGGGCGGATTTCTCTGGTTTTTACTACATATGAACCCTTTTCACATACTCCCGTGCAACGCGGCTGCTAGTCCTCCTTTCATGCAAAATCTTAAGGTCCTAGGTCATGTCCAAGCCACCAAAGCCTGCTAAAGAGTGAATAATCGACAACTAAAACTTGAATTCTACTACATCTTACTGGCTATTGCTTCAACTTAGTAGCTTCTTCTGTGTTATACTATGGTGCTTTTAGTGTCTCAGCATACCGCAGCACGCGACATAGCTTTGCAGACGATAAATGTAACCGATTCAGAGAGAAGAGCGGCCAATGTTACGATCTGGCTTTAAGTCGATTCGATAACAAATGACGAAAACGGACGGATTTCTCAGGTTTTTACTACATATGAACCCTTTTTACATTCTCCCGTGCAACGCGGCTGCTAGTCCTCCTATCATGCAAAATCTTAAGATTCCACCTTATGTCTAAGGCAACATAGACGGCCAAAAATCAATAATCGATAACCAAAACTTGAATTGGACTGCTTCTTACTGGCTATTGCTTCAACTTAGAAGCTTCTTCTGTGTTCTACTATGGTGCTTTTAGTTGTCTCCGCATACCGCAGCACGCGACATAGCTTTGCAGACGATAAATGTAACCGTCTCGGAGAGAAAAGCGGCCAATGTGACGATCTGGCTTTAAGTCGATTCGATAACAAATGACGAAAACGAACGGATTTCTCAGGTTTTTACTACATATGAACACTTTTCACATTCTCCCGTGCAACGCGGCTGCTAGTCCTCCTTTCATGCAAAATCTTAAGGTTCCACCTCATGTCCAAGGCACCAAAGCCGGCTACATATCAATAATCGATAACCAGAACTTGAATTGTACTTCTTCTTACTGGCTATTGCTTCAACTTAGAAGCTTCTTCTGTGTTCTACTATGGTGCTTTTAGTGTTTCCGCATACCGCAGCACGCGACATATCTTTGCAGACGAAAAATGTAACCGTCTCAGAGAGAAAAGCGGCCAATGTCACGATCTGGCTTTGAGTCGATTCGATAACAAATGACGAAAACGGACGGATATCTCAGGTTTTTACTACATATGAACCCTTTTCACATTCTCCCGTGCAACGCGGCTGCTAGTCCTCCTTTCATGCAAAATCTTAAGGTCCTAGGTCATGTGCAAGCCACCAAAGCCGGGTAAAAGTCAATAATCGATAACCAAAACTTGAATTGTACTGCTTCTTACTGAATATTGCTTCAACTTAGAAGCTTCTTATGTCTTCTACTATGGTGCTTTTAGTGTTTCCGCATACCGCAGCACGCGACATAGCTTTGCAGACTATAAACGTAACCGTCTCAGAGAGAAAAGCGGCCAATGTCACGATCTGGCTTTGAGTCGATTCGATAACAAATGACGAAAACGGACGGATATCTCAGGTTTTTACTACATATGAACCCTTTTCACATTCTCCCGTGCAACGCGGCTGCTAGTCCTCCTTCCATGCAAAATCTTAAGGTCCTAGGTCATGTCCAAGCCACCAAAGCCGGCTAAAAAGTGAATATTCGACAACTAAAACTTGAATTGTACTACTTCTTACTGGCTATTGCTTCAACTTAGAAGCTTCTTCTGTGTTCTACTATGGTGCTTTTAGTGTCTCCGCATACCGCAGCACGCGACATAGCTTTGCAGACGATAAATGTAACCGATTCAGAAAGAAGCGTGCCCAATGTGACGACCTGGTTTTAAGTCGATTCGGTAACAAATGACGAAAACGGACGTATTTCTCAGGTTTTTACAACATATGAACACTTTTCACATTCTCGCGTGCAACGTGGCTGCTAGTTTTCTTTCATGCAAAATCTTAATGTTCCACCTCATGTCCACGTCACCAAAGCCGTCTAAAAATCAATAATCGATAACCAAAACTAGAATTGTACTGCTTCTTACTGACTATTGCTTCAACTTAGAAGTGTCTTCTGTGTTCTACTATGGTGCTTTTAGTGTTTCCGCATACCGCAGCACGCGACATAGCTTTGCAGACGATAAATGTGACCGTCTCAGAGAGAAAAGCGGCCAATGTGACGATCTGGCTTTAAGTCGATCCGATAACAAATGACGAAAACGGACAGATTTCTCAGGTTTTTACTACATATGAACACTTTTCACAATCTCCCGTGCAACGCGGCTGCTAGTCCTCCTTTCATGCAAAATCTGAAGGTCCTAGGTCATGTCCAAGCCACCAAAGCCGGCTAAAAAGTGAATAATCGACAACTAAAACTTCAATTTTACTATTTCTTACTGGCTATTACTTCAACTTAGAAGCTTCTTCTGTGTTCTACTATGGTGCTTTTAGTGTCTCCGCATACCGCAGCACGCGACATAGCTTTGCAGACGATAAATGTAACCGATTCAGAAAGAAGCGTGCCCAATGTGACGACCTGGCTTTAAGTCGATTCGGTAACAAATGACGAAAACGGACAGATTTCTCAGGTTTTTACTTCTCTCATTCTCCCGTGCAACGGGACTGCTAGTCCTCCTTTCATGCAAAATCTTAAGGTTCCACCTCATGTCCAAGGCACCAAAGCCGTCTAAAAATCAGTAATCGATAACCAAAACGTGAATTGTACTGCTTCTTACTGGCTATTGCTTCAACTTAGAAGAATCTTCTGGGTTCTACTATGGTGCCTTTAGTGTCTCCGCATACTGCAGCACGCGACATAGCTTTGCTGACGATAAATGTAACCGTCTCAGAGAGAAAAGCGGCCAATGTGACGATCTGGCTTTAAGTCGATTCGATAACAAATGACGATAACGGACGGATTTCTCAGGTTTTTACTTCTCTCATTCTCCCGTGCAACGGGACTGCTAGTCCTCCTTTCATGCAAAATCTTAAGGTTCCACCTCATGTCCAAGGCACCAAAGCCGTCTAAAAATCAGTAATCGATAACCAAAACGTGAATTGTACTGCATCTTACTGGCTATTGCTTCAACTTAGAAGATTCTTCTGGGTTCTACTGTGGTGCCTTTAGTGTCTCCGCATACTGCAGCACGCGACATACCTTTGCAGACGAAAAATGTAACCGTCTCAGAGAGAAAAGCGGCCAATGTGACGATCTGGCTCTAAGTCGATTCGATAACAAATGACGAAAACGGACGGATTTCTCAGCTTTTTACTACATAAGAACACTTTTCACATTCTCCCGTGCAACGCGGCTGCTAGTCCTCCTTTCATGCAAAATCTTAATGTTCCACCTCATGTCCAAGGCACCAAAGCCGCCTAAAAATCAATAATCGATAACCAAAACTTGAATTGTACTCCTCCTTACTGGGTATTGCTTCAACTTCGAAGCTTCTTCTGTGTTCTACTATGGTGCTTTTGATGTCTCCGCATTCCGCAGCACGCGACATAGCTGTTCACACAATAAAAGTAACCGTTTCAGAGAGAAGAGCGGCCAATGTGACGATCTGGCTTTAAGTCGATTCGATAACAAATGACGAAAACGGACGGATTTCTCAGGTTTTTACTTCTCTCATTCTCCCGTGCAACGGGACTGCTAGTCCTCCTTTCATGCAAAATCTTAAGGTTCCACCTCATGTCCAAGGCACCAAAGCCGGCTACATATCAATAATCGATAACCAGAACTTGAATTGTACTTCTTCTTACTGGCTATTGCTTCAACTTAGAAGCTTCTTCTGTGTTCTACTATGGTGCTTTTAGTGTTTCCGCATACCGCAGCACGCGACATATCTTTGCAGACGATAAATGTAACCGTCTCAGAGAGAAAAGCGGCCAATGTCACGATCTGGCTTTGAGTCGATTCGATAACAAATGACGAAAACGGACGGATTTCTCAGGTTTTTACTACATATGAACCCTTTTCACATTCTCCCGTGCAACGCGGCTGCTAGTCCTCCTTTCATGCAAAATCTTAAGGTCCTAGGTCATGTGCAAGCCACCAAAGCCGGGTAAAAGTCAATAATCGATAACCAAAACTTGAATTGTACTGCTTCTTACTGAATATTGCTTCAACTTAGAAGCTTCTTATGTCTTCTACTATGGTGCTTTTAGTGTTTCCGCATACCGCAGCACGCGACATAGCTTTGCAGAATATAAACGTAACCGTCTCAGAGAGAAAAGCGGCCAATGTGACGATCTGGCTTTAAGTCGAATCGATAACAAATGACGAAAACGGACGGATTTCTCAGGTGTTTACTATATATGAACACTTTTCACATTCTCCCGTGCAACGCGGCTGCTAGTCCTCCTTCCATGCAAAATCTTAAGGTCCTAGGTCATGTCCAAGCCACCAAAGCCGGCTAAAAAGTGAATAATCGACAACTAAAAATTGAATTGTACTACTTCTTACTGGCTATTACATCAACTTAGAAGCTTCTTCTGTGTTCTACTATGGTGCTTTTAGTGTCTCTGCATACCGCAGCAGGCGACATAGCTTTGCAGACGATAAATGTAACCGTCTCATAGAGAAAAGCGGCCAAAGTGTCGATCTGGCTTTAAGTTGATTCGATAACAAATGACGATAACGGACGGATTTCTCAGGTTTTTACTACATATGAACCCTTTACACATTCTACCGTGCAACGCGGCTGCTAGTCCTCCTTTCATGCAAAATGTTAAGGTCCTAGGTCTTGTCCAAGCCACCAAAGCCGGCTAAAGAGTGAATATTCGACAACTAAAACTTGAATTGCACTACTTCTTACTGGCTATTGCTTCAACTTAGAAGCTTCTTCTGTGTTCTACTATGGTGCTTTTAGTGTCTCCGCATACCGCAGCACGCGACATAGCTTTGCAGACGATAAATGCAACCGATTCAGAGAGAAGAGCGGCCAATGTGACGATCTGGCTTTAAGTCGATTCGATAACAAATGACGAAAACGGACGGATTTCTCAGGTTTTTACTACATATGAACCCTTTTCACATTCTCCCGTGCAACGCGGCTGCTAGTCCTCCTTTCATGAGAAATCTTAAGATTCCACCTTATGTCCAAGGCACCAAAGCCGGCCAAAAATCAATAATCGATAACCAAAACTTGAATTGGACTGCTTCTTACTGGCTATTGCTTCAACTTCGAAGCTTCTTCTGTGTTCTACTATGGTGCTTTTAGTGTCTCCGCATACCGCAGCACGCGACATAGCTTTGCAGACGATAAATGTCACCGATTCAGAAAGAAGCGTGCCCAATGTGACGACCTGGCTTTAAGTCGATTCGGTAACAAATGACGAAAACGGACGGATTTCTCAGGTTTTTACAACATATGAACACTTTTCACATTCTCGCGTGCAACGTGGCTGCTAGTTTTCTTTCATGCAAAATCTTAATGTTCCACCTCATGTCCACGTCACCAAAGCCGTCTAAAAATCAATAATCGATAACCAAAACTAGAATTGTACTGCTTCTTACTGACTATTGCTTCAACTTAGAAGTGTCTTCTGTGTTCTACTATGGTGCTTTTAGTGTTTCCGCATACCGCAGCACGCGACATAGCTTTGCAGACGATAAATGTGACCGTCTCAGAGAGAAAAGCGGCCAATGTGACGATCTGGCTTTAAGTCGATTCGATAACAAATGACGAAAACGGACAGATTTCTCAGGTTTTTACTACATATGAACACTTTTCACAATCTCCCGTGCAACGCGGCTGCTAGTCCTCCTTTCATGCAAAATCTGAAGGTCCTAGGTCATGTCCAAGCCACCAAAGCCGGCTAAAAAGTGAATAATCGACAACTAAAACTTCAATTGTACTATTTCTTACTGGCTATTACTTCAACTTAGAAGCTTCTTCTGTGTTCTACTATGGTGCTTTTAGTGTCTCCGCATACCGCAGCACGCGACATAGCTTTGCAGACGATAAATGTAACCGATTCAGAAAGAAGCGTGCCCAATGTGACGACCTGGCTTTAAGTCGATTCGGTAACAAATGACGAAAACGGACGGATTTCTCAGGTTTTTACTTCTCTCATTCTCCCGTGCAACGGGACTGCTAGTCCTCCTTTCATGCAAAATGTTAAGGTTCCACCTCATGTCCAAGGCACCAAAGCCGTCTAAAAATCAGTAATCGATAACCAAAACGTGAATTGTACTGCTTCTTACTGGCTATTGCTTCAACTTAGAAGAATCTTCTGGGTTCTACTATGGTGCCTTCAGTGTCTCCGCATACTGCAGCACGCGACATAGCTTTGCTGACGATAAATGCAACCGTCTCAGAGAGAAAAGCGGCCAATGTGACGATCTGGCTTTAAGTCGATTCGATAACAAATGACGATAACGGACGGATTTCTCAGGTTTTTACTTCTCTCATTCTCCCGTGCAACGGGACTGCTAGTCCTCCTTTCATGCAAAATCTTAAGGTTCCACCTCATGTCCAAGGCACCAAAGCCGTCTAAAAATCAGTAATCGATAACCAAAACGTGAATTGTACTGCTTCTTACTGGCTATTGCTTCAACTTAGAAGATTCTTCTGGGTTCTACTGTGGTGCCTTTAGTGTCTCCGCATACTGCAGCACGCGACATACCTTTGCAGACGAAAAATGTAACCGTCTCAGAGAGAAAAGCGGCCAATGTGACGATCTGGCTCTAAGTCGATTCGATAACAAAAGACGAAAACGGACGGATTTCTCAGCTTTTTACTACATAAGAACACTTTTCACATTCTCCCGTGCAACGCGACAGCTAGTCCTCCTTTCATGCAAAATCTTAATGTTCCACCTCATGTCCAAGGCACCAAAGCCGCCTAAAAATCAATAATCGATAACCAAAACTTGAATTGTACTCCTCCTTACTGGGTATTGCTTCAACTTCGAAGCTTCTTCTGTGTTCTACTATGGTGCTTTTGATGTCTCCGCATTCCGCAGCACGCGACATAGCTGTTCACACAATAAAAGTAACCGTTTCAGAGAGAAGAGCGGCCAATGAGACGATCTGGCTTTAAATCGATTCGATAACAAATGACGAAAACGGACGGATTTCTCAGGTTTTTACTACATATGAACACTTTTCACATTCTCGCGTGCAACGCGGCTGCTAGTTTTCCTTTCATGCAAAATCTTAATGTTCCACCTCATGTCCAAGGCACCAAAGCCGTCTAAAAATCAATAATCGATAACCAAAACGTGAATTGTACTGCTTCTTACTGGCTATTGCTTCAACTTAGAAGCTTCCTCTGTGTTCTACTATGGTGCTTTTAGTGTCTCCGCATACCGCAGCACGCGACATAGCTTTGCAGACGATAAATGTAACCGTCTCAGAGAGAAAAGCGGCCAATGTGACGATCTGGCTTTAAGTCGATTCGATAACAAATGACGAAAACGGACGGATTTCACAGGTTTTTACTACATATGAAAACTTTTCACATTCTCCCGTGCAACGCGGCTGCTAGTCCTCCTTTCATGCAAAATCGCGAGGTCTTAGGTCATGTCCAAGCCACCAAAGCCGGCTAAAAAGTGAATAATCGACAACTAAAACTTCAATTGTACTACTTCTTACTGGCTATTACTTCAACTTAGAAGCTTCTTATGTCTTCTACTATGGTGCTTTTAGTGTCTCCGCATACCGCAGCACGCGACGTAGCTTTGCAGACGATAAATGTAACCGTCTCAGAGAGAAAAGCGGCCAATGTGACGATCTTGCTTTAAGTCGATTCGATAACAAATGACGAAAACGGACGGATTTCTCAGGTTTTTACTACATATGAACCCTTTTTACATTCTCCCGTGCAACGCGGCTGCTGGTCCTCCCTTCATGCAAAATCTTAAGGTTCCACCTCATGTCCAAGGCACCAAGGCCGGCGAAAAATCAATAATAGATAACCAAAACTTGAATTGTACTGCTTCTTACTGGCTATTGCTTCAACTTAGAAGATTCTTCTGTGTTCTACTATGGTGCTTTTAGTGTCTCTCGTCATACCGCAGCACGCGACATAGCTTTGCAGACGAAAAATGTAACCGTCTCAGAGAGAAAAGTGGCCAATGTGACGATCTGGCTTTAAGTCGATTCGATAACAAATTACGAAAACGGACGGATTTCTCAGGCTTTTACTACATATGAACCCTTTTCACATTCTCCCGTGCAACGCGGCTGCTAGTCCTCCTTTCATGCAAAATCTTAAGGTCCTAGGTCATATCCAAGCCACAAAAGCCGGCTAAAAAGTGAATAATCCACAACTAAAACTTGAATTGTACTACTTCTTACTGGCTATTGCTTCAACTTAGAAGCTTCTTCTGTGTTCTGCTATGGTGCTTTTAGTGTCCCCGCATACTGCAGCACGCGACATAGCTTTGCAGACGATAAATGTTACCGTTTCAGAGAGAAGAGCGGCCAATGTAACGGTCTGGCTTTAAATCGATTCGATAGCAAATGACGAAAATGTGCGGATTTATCAGGTTTTTACTACATATGAACACTTTTCACATTCTCCCGTGCAACGCCGCTGCTAGTCGTCCTTTCATGCAAAATCTTAAGGTCCTAGCCAATGTCCAAGGCACCACAGTCTTCTAAAAAGTCAATAATCGATAACTAAGACGTGAATTGTACTACTTCTTACTGGCTATTACATCAACATAGAAGCTTCTTCTGGGTTCTACTATGGTGCTTTTAGTGTCTCCGCATACCGCAGCACGCGACATAGCTTTGCAGACGATAAATGTAACCGTTTCAGACCGAAGAGCGGCCAATGTGACGATCTGGCTCTAAGTCGATTTGATAACAAATGACGAAAACAGACGGATATCTCACGTTTTTACTACATATGAACCCTTTTCACATTCTCCCGTGCAACGCGGCTGCTAGTCCTCCTTTCATGAGAAATCTTAAGATTCCACCTTATGTCCAAGGCACCAAAGCCGGCCAAAAATCAATAATCGATAACCAAAACTTGAATTGGACTGCTTCTTACTGGCTATTGCTTCAACTTCGAAGCTTCTTCTGTGTTCTACTATGGTGCTTTTAGTGTCTCCGCATACCGCAGCACGCGACATAGCTTTGCAGACGATAAATGTCACCGATTCAGAAAGAAGCGTGCCCAATGTGACGACCTGGCTTTAAGTCGATTCGGTAACAAATGACGAAAACGGACGGATTTCTCAGGTTTTTACAACATATGAACACTTTTCACATTCTCGCGTGCAACGTGGCTGCTAGTTTTCTTTCATGCAAAATCTTAATGTTCCACCTCATGTCCACGTCACCAAAGCCGTCTAAAAATCAATAATCGATAACCAAAACTAGAATTGTACTGCTTCTTACTGACTATTGCTTCAACTTAGAAGTGTCTTCTGTGTTCTACTATGGTGCTTTTAGTGTTTCCGCATACCGCAGCACGCGACATAGCTTTGCAGACGATAAATGTGACCGTCTCAGAGAGAAAAGCGGCCAATGTGACGATCTGGCTTTAAGTCGATTCGATAACAAATGACGAAAACGGACAGATTTCTCAGGTTTTTACTACATATGAACACTTTTCACAATCTCCCGTGCAACGCGGCTGCTAGTCCTCCTTTCATGCAAAATCTGAAGGTCCTAGGTCATGTCCAAGCCACCAAAGCCGGCTAAAAAGTGAATAATCGACAACTAAAACTTCAATTGTACTATTTCTTACTGGCTATTACTTCAACTTAGAAGCTTCTTCTGTGTTCTACTATGGTGCTTTTAGTGTCTCCGCATACCGCAGCACGCGACATAGCTTTGCAGACGATAAATGTAACCGATTCAGAAAGAAGCGTGCCCAATGTGACGACCTGGCTTTAAGTCGATTCGGTAACAAATGACGAAAACGGACGGATTTCTCAGGTTTTTACTTCTCTCATTCTCCCGTGCAACGGGACTGCTAGTCCTCCTTTCATGCAAAATGTTAAGGTTCCACCTCATGTCCAAGGCACCAAAGCCGTCTAAAAATCAGTAATCGATAACCAAAACGTGAATTGTACTGCTTCTTACTGGCTATTGCTTCAACTTAGAAGAATCTTCTGGGTTCTACTATGGTGCCTTCAGTGTCTCCGCATACTGCAGCACGCGACATAGCTTTGCTGACGATAAATGCAACCGTCTCAGAGAGAAAAGCGGCCAATGTGACGATCTGGCTTTAAGTCGATTCGATAACAAATGACGATAACGGACGGATTTCTCAGGTTTTTACTTCTCTCATTCTCCCGTGCAACGGGACTGCTAGTCCTCCTTTCATGCAAAATCTTAAGGTTCCACCTCATGTCCAAGGCACCAAAGCCGTCTAAAAATCAGTAATCGATAACCAAAACGTGAATTGTACTGCTTCTTACTGGCTATTGCTTCAACTTAGAAGATTCTTCTGGGTTCTACTGTGGTGCCTTTAGTGTCTCCGCATACTGCAGCACGCGACATACCTTTGCAGACGAAAAATGTAACCGTCTCAGAGAGAAAAGCGGCCAATGTGACGATCTGGCTCTAAGTCGATTCGATAACAAAAGACGAAAACGGACGGATTTCTCAGCTTTTTACTACATAAGAACACTTTTCACATTCTCCCGTGCAACGCGACAGCTAGTCCTCCTTTCATGCAAAATCTTAATGTTCCACCTCATGTCCAAGGCACCAAAGCCGCCTAAAAATCAATAATCGATAACCAAAACTTGAATTGTACTCCTCCTTACTGGGTATTGCTTCAACTTCGAAGCTTCTTCTGTGTTCTACTATGGTGCTTTTGATGTCTCCGCATTCCGCAGCACGCGACATAGCTGTTCACACAATAAAAGTAACCGTTTCAGAGAGAAGAGCGGCCAATGAGACGATCTGGCTTTAAATCGATTCGATAACAAATGACGAAAACGGACGGATTTCTCAGGTTTTTACTACATATGAACACTTTTCACATTCTCGCGTGCAACGCGGCTGCTAGTTTTCCTTTCATGCAAAATCTTAATGTTCCACCTCATGTCCAAGGCACCAAAGCCGTCTAAAAATCAATAATCGATAACCAAAACGTGAATTGTACTGCTTCTTACTGGCTATTGCTTCAACTTAGAAGCTTCCTCTGTGTTCTACTATGGTGCTTTTAGTGTCTCCGCATACCGCAGCACGCGACATAGCTTTGCAGACGATAAATGTAACCGTCTCAGAGAGAAAAGCGGCCAATGTGACGATCTGGCTTTAAGTCGATTCGATAACAAATGACGAAAACGGACGGATTTCACAGGTTTTTACTACATATGAAAACTTTTCACATTCTCCCGTGCAACGCGGCTGCTAGTCCTCCTTTCATGCAAAATCGCGAGGTCTTAGGTCATGTCCAAGCCACCAAAGCCGGCTAAAAAGTGAATAATCGACAACTAAAACTTCAATTGTACTACTTCTTACTGGCTATTACTTCAACTTAGAAGCTTCTTATGTCTTCTACTATGGTGCTTTTAGTGTCTCCGCATACCGCAGCACGCGACGTAGCTTTGCAGACGATAAATGTAACCGTCTCAGAGAGAAAAGCGGCCAATGTGACGATCTTGCTTTAAGTCGATTCGATAACAAATGACGAAAACGGACGGATTTCTCAGGTTTTTACTACATATGAACCCTTTTTACATTCTCCCGTGCAACGCGGCTGCTGGTCCTCCCTTCATGCAAAATCTTAAGGTTCCACCTCATGTCCAAGGCACCAAGGCCGGCGAAAAATCAATAATAGATAACCAAAACTTGAATTGTACTGCTTCTTACTGGCTATTGCTTCAACTTAGAAGATTCTTCTGTGTTCTACTATGGTGCTTTTAGTGTCTCTCGTCATACCGCAGCACGCGACATAGCTTTGCAGACGAAAAATGTAACCGTCTCAGAGAGAAAAGTGGCCAATGTGACGATCTGGCTTTAAGTCGATTCGATAACAAATTACGAAAACGGACGGATTTCTCAGGCTTTTACTACATATGAACCCTTTTCACATTCTCCCGTGCAACGCGGCTGCTAGTCCTCCTTTCATGCAAAATCTTAAGGTCCTAGGTCATATCCAAGCCACAAAAGCCGGCTAAAAAGTGAATAATCCACAACTAAAACTTGAATTGTACTACTTCTTACTGGCTATTGCTTCAACTTAGAAGCTTCTTCTGTGTTCTGCTATGGTGCTTTTAGTGTCCCCGCATACTGCAGCACGCGACATAGCTTTGCAGACGATAAATGTTACCGTTTCAGAGAGAAGAGCGGCCAATGTAACGGTCTGGCTTTAAATCGATTCGATAGCAAATGACGAAAATGTGCGGATTTATCAGGTTTTTACTACATATGAACACTTTTCACATTCTCCCGTGCAACGCCGCTGCTAGTCGTCCTTTCATGCAAAATCTTAAGGTCCTAGCCAATGTCCAAGGCACCACAGTCTTCTAAAAAGTCAATAATCGATAACTAAGACGTGAATTGTACTACTTCTTACTGGCTATTACATCAACATAGAAGCTTCTTCTGGGTTCTACTATGGTGCTTTTAGTGTCTCCGCATACCGCAGCACGCGACATAGCTTTGCAGACGATAAATGTAACCGTTTCAGACCGAAGAGCGGCCAATGTGACGATCTGGCTCTAAGTCGATTTGATAACAAATGACGAAAACAGACGGATATCTCACGTTTTTACTACATATGAACACATTTCACATTCTCCAGTGCAACGCGGGTGCTAGTCCTCCTTTCATGCAAAATCTTAAGGTCCTAGGTCATATCCAAGCCACCAAAGCCGGCTAAAAAGTGAATAATCCACAACTGAAACTTGAATTTTACTACTTCTTACTGGCTATTGCTTCAACTTAGAAGCTTCTTCTGTGTTCCAGTATGGTGCTTTTAGTGTCTCCGCATACCGCAAAACGCGACATAGCTTTGCAGACGATAAATGTAACCGTCTCAGAGAGAAAAGCGGCCAATGTGACGATCTGGCTTTAAGTCGATTCGATAACAAGTGACGAAAACGGACGGATTTATCAGGTTTGTACTACGTATGAACACTTTTCACATTCTCCCGTGCAACGCGGCTGCTGGTCGCCCTTTCATGCAAAATCTTAAGGTCCTAGCTCATGGCCAAGGCACAAAAGCTGGCAAAAAGGTCAATAATCGATAACAAAAACTTGAATAGTACTACTTCTAACTTACTATTACATTCTCTTAGAAGCTTCTTCTGTGTTCTACTATGGTGCTTTTAGTGTCTCCGCATACCGCAGCACGCGACATAGCTTTACAGACGATAAATGTTACCGTTTCAGGGAGAAGAGCGGCCAATGTAACGGTCTGGCTTTAAATCGATTCGATAGCAAATGACGAAAACGTGCGGATTTATCAGGTTTTCTACTACATATGAATCTAGGCGCGCAGTCCGCAACCGTGAGACTGCTACGGTCGCAGGTTCGAATCCTGCCTCGGGCATGGCTGTGTGTGATGTCCTTAGGTTAGTTAGGTTTAAGTAGTTCTAAGTTCTAGGGGACTGATGACCACAGCAGTTGAGTCCCATAGTGCTCAGAGCCATTTGAACCATTTGAACTACATATGAACACTTTTCACATTCTCCCGTGGAACGCGGCTGCTAGTCGCCGTTTCATGCAAAATCGTAAAGTCATAGGTCATGTCCAAGCCACCAAGGCCGGCTAAAAAGTGTATAATCGACAACTAAAACTTAAATTGTACTACTTCTTACTGGCTATTGCTTCGCCTTAGGAGCATCTTCTGTGTTCTACTACTGTGCTTTTAGTGTCTCCGCATACCACAGCACACGACATAGCTTTGCAGACGATAAATGTAACCGTTTCAGAGAGAAGAGCGGCCAATGTAACGGTCTGGCTTTAAATCGATTCGATAGCAAATGACGAAAACGTGCGAATTTATCAGGTTTTTACTACATATGAACACTTTTCACATTCTCCCGGGCAACGCTGCTGCAAGTCGCCCTTTCATGCAAAATCTTAAGGTCCTAGCCAATGTCCAAGGCACCAAAGCCTTCTAAAAAGTCAACAATCGATAACTAAAACTTGAATTGTACTACTCCTTACTGGCTATTACTTTAACATAGAAGCTTCTTCTGTGTTCTACTATGGTGCTTTTAGTGTCTCCGCATACTGCAGCACGCGACATAGCTTTGCAGACGATAAATGTAACGGTTTCAGAGCGAAGAGCGGCCAATGTGATGATCTGGCTCGAAGTCGATATGATAACAAATGACGAAAACAGACGGATTTCTCAGGTTTTTACTACATATGAACACTTTTTACATTCTCCCGTGCAACGCGGCTGCTAGTCCTCCTTTCATGCAAAATCTTAAGGTCCTAGGTCATATCCAAGCCACCAAAGCCGGCTAAAAAGTGAATAATCGACAACTAAAACTTGATTTGTACTACATCTTACTGGATATTACTTCAACTTAGAAGCTTCTTCTGCGTTCTACTATGGTGCTTTTAGTGTCTCCGCATACCGCAGCACGCGACATAGCTTTGCAGACGATAAATGTAACTGTCTCAGAGAGAAGAGCGGCCTTTGTGACGATCTGGCTCTAAGTCGATATGATTACAAATGACGAAAACAGACGGATTTCTCAGGTTTTTACTACATATGAACACTTTTCACATTCTCACGTGCAACGCGGCTGCTAGTCGCCCTTTCATGCAAAATCGTAAGGTCCTAGCTCATGGCCAAGGCACAAAAGCTGGCAAAAAGGTCAATAATCGATAACTAAAACTTGAATAGTACTACTTCTAACTTACTATTACATTCTCTTAGAAGCTTCTTCTGTGTTCTACTATGGTGCTTTAGGGGGCTCCGCATACCGCAGCACGCGACATAGCATTGCAGACGATAAATGTAACCATTTCAGAGAGAAGAGCGTCCAATGTGACGATCTGGGTTTAAGTCGATTCGATAACAAATGACGAAAACGTACGGATTTCTCAAGTTTTTACTACATATGAAATCTTTTCACATTCTTCCGTGCAACGCGGCTGCTAGACCTTCTATCATGCAAAATCTTAAGATCCTAGGTCATGTCCAAGCCACCAAAGCCGGCTGAAAAGTGAATAATCGAAAACAAAAACTTGAATTGTACTACTTCTTACTGGCTATTGCTTCGCCTTAGGAGCTTCTTCTGTGTTCTACTATTGTGCTTTTAGTGTCTCCGCATATCGCAGCACGCGACATAGCTTTGCAGACGATACATGTAACCGTTTCAGAGAGAAGAGCGGCCAATGTGACGATCTGGCTTAAAGTCGATTCGATAACAAATGACGAAAACGGACGGATTTATCAGGTTTTTACTACATATGAACACTTTTCACATTCTCCCGGGCAACGCGGCTGCTAGTCGCCCTTTCATGCAAAATCTTAAGGTCCTAGCCAATGTCCAAGGCACCAAAGCCTTCTAAAAAGTCAATAATCGATAAATAAGACGTGAATTGTACTACTTCTTACTGGCTATTACATCAACATAGAAGCTTCTTCTGTGTTCTACTATGGTGCTTTTAGTGTCTCCGCATACCGCAGCACGCGACATAGCTTTGCAGACGATAAATGTAACCGTTTCAGAGCGAAGAGCGGCCAATGTGACGATCTGGCTCTAAGTCGATATGATAACAAATGACGAAAACAGACGGATTCTCAAGTTTTTACTACATATGAACACTTTTCACATTCTCCCGTGCAACGCGGCAGCTAGTCCTACTTTCATGCAAAATCTTAAGGTCCTAGGTCATGTCCAAGCCACCAAAGCCGGCTAAAAAGTGAATAATCGACAACTAAAACTTGAATTGTACTACTTCTTACTGGATATTGCTTCAACTTAGAAGCTTCTTCTATGTTCTACTATGGTACTTTTAGTGTCTCCGCATACCGCAGCACGCGACATAGCTTTGCAGACGATAAATGTAACCGTCTCAGAGAGAAAAGTGTATAATTTGACGATCTGGCTTTAAGTCGATTCGATAACAAATGACGAAAACGGACGTATTTCTCAGGTTTTTACTACATATCAACACTTTTCACATTCTCCCGTGCAACGCGGCTGCTAGTCCTCCTTTCATGCAAAATCTTAAGGTCCTAGGTCATGTCCAAGCCACCAAAGCCGGCTAAAAGTGAATAATCGACAACTAAAACTTGAATTGTACTACTTCTTACTGGCTATTGCTTGAACTTAGAAGCTTCTTCTGTGTTCTATTATGGTGCTTTTAGTGTTTCCGCATACCGCAGCACGCGACATTGCTTTGCAGACGATAAATGTAACCGTTTCAAAGAGAAGAGCGGCCAATGTGACGATCTGGCTATAAGTCGATTCGATGACAAATGACGAAAACAGACGCATTTCTCAGGTTTTTACTACATATGAACACTTTTCACATTCTCCCTTGCAACGTAGCTGCTAAACCTCCTTTCATGCAAAACCTTAAGGTCCTAGGTCATGTCCAGGCCACTAAAGCCGGCTAAAAAGTGAATAATCGACAACTAAAATATGAATTGTACTACTTCTTACTGGCTATTGCTTCAACTTAGAAGCTTCTTCTGTGTTCTACTATGGTGCTTTTAGTGTCTCCACATACCGCAGCACGCGTCATAGCTTTGCAGACGATAAATGTAACCGTTTCAGAGAGAAGAGCGTCCAATGTGACGTTCTGGCTTTAAGTCGATATGATAACAAATGACGAAAACAGACGGATTTCTCAGGTTTTACTACATATGAACACTTTTCACATTCTCCCGTGCAACGCGGCTGCTAGTCCTCCTTTCATGCAAAATCTTAAGGTCCTAGGTCATGTCCAAGCCACCAAAGCCGGCTAAACAGGGTATAATCGACAACTAAAACTTAAATTGTACTACTTCTTACTGGCTATTGCTTCAACTTAGAAGCTTCTTCTGTGTTCTACTATGATGCTTTTAGTGTCTCCGCATACCGCAGCACGCGACATAGCTTTGCAGACACTTCCCACATTCTCCCGTGCAACGCGGCTGCTAGTCCTCCTTCCATGCAAAAACTTAAGTACCTAGGTCGTGTCCAAGCCACCAAAGCCGGCTAAAGAGTGAATAATCGACAACTAAAACTTGAATTGTACTACTTCTTACTGGCTATTGCTTCAACTTAGAAGCTTCTTCTGTGTTCTACTATGGTGCTTTTAGTGTCTCCACATACCGCAGCACGCGATATAGCTTTGCAGACGATAAATGTAACCGTTTCAGAGAGAAGAGCGGCAAATGTGACGAAATGGCTTTAAGTCAATTCGATAACAAATGACGAAAACGGAGTGATTTCTCAGGTTTTTATTACATATGAACATTTTTCACATTCTCCCGTGCAACGCGGCTAATAGTCCTCCTTTCATGCAAAATCTTAAGGTCCTAGCTCATGTAAAGGGCACCAAAGCCGGCTAAAAAGTGAATAATCGATAACTAGAATGTGAATTGTACTACTTATTACTGGCTATTACATCAACTTAGAAGCTTCTTCTGTGTTGTACTATGGTGCTTTAAGTGTCTCCGCATACTGGAGCACGCGACATTGCTTTGCAGACGATAAATAACACCGTTTCAGAGGGAAGGGCGGCCAATGTGACGATCTGGCTTTAAGTCGATTCGATAACAAATGACGAAAACGGCCGGATATCTCATGTTTTTACTACATATGAACACTTTTCACATTCGCCCGTGCAATGCGGCTAATATTCCGCCTTTCATGCAAAATCTTAAGGTCCTAGCTGCTGTACAAAGCACCAAACTCGGCTAAAAATCAATAATCGATAAACAATACTTGAATTGTACTGCTTCTTACTGGCTATTGCTTCAACTTAGAAGATTTTTCTGTGTTCTACTATGGTGCTTTTAGTGTCTCCGCGTACCGCAGCACGCGTCATAGCTTTGCAGACGATAAATGTAACCGTCTCAGAGAGAAGAGCGGCCAATGTGGCGATCTGGCTTTAAGTCGATTCGATAACAAATGACGAAAACGGCCGGATATCTCAGGTTTTTACTACATATGAACACTTTTTACATTCTCCCGTGCAACGCGGCTAATATTCCGCCTTTCATGCGAAATCTTAAGGTCCTAGCTCATGCCCTAGGCCCCAAAAAATTATAAAAAGTCAATAATCGATAACTAAAACATGAATTGTACTGCATCTTACTGGGTATTACATCAACTTATAACCTGCTTTTGTGTTCTACTATGGTGCTTTTAGTGTCTCCGCATACCGCAACACGCGACATAGTTCTGCAGACGATAAATGTTACCGTTTCAGAGAGAAGAGCGGCAAAAGTGACGATCTGGCTTAAAGTCGGTTTGATAACAAATGAGGAAAACGGGCGAATATCTTAGGTTTTTACTACATATCAACACTTTTCACATTCTCCCGTGCAATGCAGCTCCTAGTTATCCTTTCATGCAAAATCGTAAGGTCATAGCTCATGTCCAAGGTACCAAAGCCGGCTAAAAAGTCTATAATCGATAACTAAAACTTGAATTGTAATACTTCTTACTGGCTATTACATCAACTTAGAAGTTCTTCTGTGTTCTACTATGGTTCTTTTAGTGACTCCGAATACTGCAGCAAGCGTCATAGCTTCGCTGACGATAAATGTAATCGTTTCAGAGAGAAGAGCGGCCAATGTGACCATGTGGCTTTAAGTCGATTCGATAACAAATGACGAAAACGGACGGATTTTTCAGGTTTTTACTACATATGAAACACTTTTCCCATTTTCCCGTGCAACGCGGCTGCTAGTCCTCCTTTCATGCAAAATCTTAAGGTCCTAAGTCATATCCAAGCCACCAAAGCCGGCTAAAATGTGAATAATCGACAACTAAAACTTGAATTGTACTACTTCTTACTGGCTATTGCTTCAACTTAGAAGCTTCTTCTGTGTTCTACTATGGTGCTTTTAGTGTCTCGGCATACCGCACCCAGCGACATAGCTTTGCAGACGATAAATGTAACCGTTTCAGAGAGAAGAGCGGCCAATGTGCGATCTGGCTTTAAGTCGATTCGATAACAAATGACGAAAACGGACGGATTTCTAAGAGTTTTTACTACATATAAATACTTTTCACATTCTCCCGTGCCACGCTGCTGCTAGTTCTCCTTTCATGCAAAATCTTAAGGTCCTAGCTCATGCCCAGAGCACCAAAAAAGGCTAAAAAGTCAATAATCGAAAAATTAACGTGAATTGTACTACTTCTTACTGGGTATTACATCAACTTAGAAGCTTCATCTGTGTTCTACTATGGTGCTTCTAGTGACTCCACATACAGCAGCACGCGACATAGCTTTGCAGACGATAAATGTAACCGTTTCAGAGAGAAGTGCGGGCAATGTGACGAACTGGCTTTAAGTCGATTTGACAACAAATGACGGAAACGGGCGGATTTCTTAGGTTTTTACTACAAATGAGCACTTTTCACAGTCTCCCGTGCAACGCGGCTGCTAGTCCTGCTTTCATGCAAAATCTTAACGTCCTAGCCTATGCCCAAGGCACGAAAGCCGAATAAAAAGTCAATGATCGATAACTAAAACTGGAATTGTACTTCTTCTTACTGTCTATTACAACAACTTAGAAGCTTCTTCTGTGTTCTACTATGCTGCCTTTAGTGTCACCGCATACCGCAGCACGCGACATAGCGTTGCAGACGATAAATGTAACTGTTTCAGAGAGAAGAGCCACCAATGAGTCGATCTGGCTTTAAGTCGATTCGATAACAAATGACGGAAACGGAGGGAATTCTCAGGTTTTTAATATATATGAACATTTTTCACATTCTCCCGTGCAAAGCGGCTGCTACAGTTCCCTTCATGCAAAATCGTAACGTCCTAGCTCATGTCCAAGGTACCAAAGCCGGCTAAAAAGTCAGTAATCGATAACTAAAACTTGCATTGTACTACTTACTGGCTATTACTTCAACTTAGAAGCTTCCTCTGTGTTCTACTATGGTGCTTTTTGTGTCTCGGCATACCGCATCACGCGACATAGCTATACAGACGATAAATGTAACCGTTTCAGAGACAAGAGCTGCCAATGTAACGATCTGGCTTTAAGTCGATTTGATAACAAATGAGATAAAGGGACGGATGTCTCAGGTGTTTACTACATAAGAAAAATATTCAAATTCTCCCATGCAACGCAGCTGCTAGTCGTCCATTTTTGCAATATCGTAAGGTACTAGCTCCTGTCCAAGGTACCAAGCTGGGCTAAAAAGTCAATAATCGATAACTAAAACTTGCATTGTACTACTTATTACTGGCTATTACTTCAACTTAGATGCTTCTTCTGTGTTCTGCTATGGTGCTTTTAGTGTCTACGCATACCGCATCACGCGACATAGCTTTCCAGACTATAAATGTAACCGTTTCAGTGAGAAGAGCGACCAATGTGACGATCTGGCTTTAAGTCGATTTGATAACAAATGACGAAACCGAACGGATTTCTAAGGTTTTTACTACAAATGAACACTTAACACATTCTCCCGTGCAACGCGGCTGCTAGTGGTCCTTTCATGCAAAGTCTTAAGGTCCTAGATCACGTCCAACGCACCCAGGAAGGGTAAAAGGTCAATAATCGATAACTAAAACTTTAATTGTAATGTTTCTTACTGACTATTACATGAACTTAGAAGCTTCTTCTGTGTTCAACTGCGGTGCTTTTAGTGTCTTGCGCATACGGCAGCACGCGACATAGCTTTGCAGACGATAAATGTAACCGTTTCAGACAGAAGAGTGGCCAATGTAACGATTTGGCTTTAAATCGATTTGTTAACAAATGACGAAAATGGACGGATATCTCAGGTTTTACTACACATGAACACTTTTCACATTCTCCCGTGCAACGCAGCTACTAGTCCTCCATTCATGCAAAATCGTAACGTCCTAGCTCATGTCCAAGGTACCAAAGCCGGCTAAAAAGTCAGTAATCGATAACTAAAACTTGCATTGTACTACTTCTTACTGGCTATTATTTCAACTTAGAAGGTTCTTTGTGTTCTACTATGGTGCTTGTAGTGTCTCCGCATACTGCAGCACTCGACACAGCTTTGCAGATGATAAATGTAACTGTTTCAGAGAGAAGAGCGACCAATGTGACGATATGGCTTTAAGTCGATTTGATAAGAAATGACGAAAACGGCCCAATTTCTCAGGTTTTTACTACATATGAACTTTTTTCCCATTCTCCCGTGCAACGCGGCTGCTGGTCCTCATTTCATGCAAAATCTTAAGGTACTACCTCATGCCAATGCACCAAAGAAGGGTAAAAGGTCAATATTCGATAAGTAAAACTTGAATTGTAGTGTTTCTTACTGGCTATTACATCAACTTAGAAGCTTCTTCTGTGTGCTACTATGGTGCTTTTTGTGTCTCCGCATACCACAGCACGCGACATAGCTTTGCAGACGATAAATGTAACCGTTTCAGAGAGAAGAGCGGCCAGTGTGACGATCTGGTTTTAAGTCGAACAGATAACAAATAACGAAAACGGCCGGATTTTTCAGGTTTTTTCTACATATAAACACTTTTCAGATTCTCCTGTGCAACGCGGCTGCTAGACTTCCCATCAAGCAAAATCGTAGGGTTCTAGCTTATGTCCAAGGCACCAAAGGAAGGTAAAAGGTAAATAATCAATAACTAAAACTTGAATTTTACTGTCTCTTACTGGCTATTACGTCAACATAGAAGCTTTTTCTGTGTTCTCCCATGGTGCTTTTTATGTCTGGCCCATACCGCAGCACGCGACATAGCTTTGCAGACGATAAATGTAACCGTTTCAGAGAGAAGAGCGGCCAATGTAACGTCCTTGCCTTAAGTCGATTCGATAACAAATGACGAAAACGGACGGACTTCTCAGTTTGTTACTACATATGAACACTTTTCACATTGTCCCGAGCAACGCGTATGCTACTCCTCCTTTCATACAAAATCGTAAGGTCCTAGCTCATGTCCAAGGCACCAAAAAAGGTTAAAAATTCAATAATCGATAATTAAAACTTGAATTTTACTACATCTTACTGGCTATTACATAGCAGAATAAAAAGTCAAAAACCAATAACTAAAACTTGATTGTACTACTGCTTACTGGCTGTTACATCAACTTAGAAGGTTCTTCTGTGTTCTACTATGGTGCTTTTAGTGTCTCCGCATACTTTAACACGCGACATAGTTATGCAGACGATAAATGTAACCGTTTCAGAGACAAGAGCTGCCAATGTGACGATCTGGCTTTAAGTCGAATTGATAACAAATGAGGAAAAGGGACGGATATCTCAGGTGTTTACTACATAAGAAAAATATTCAAATTCTCCCATGCAACGCAGCTGCTAGTCGTCCATTTTTGCAATATCGTAAGGTCCTAGCTCCTGTCCAACGTACCAAAGCAGGCTAAAAAGTCAATAATCGATAACTAAAACTTGCATTGTACTACTTATTACTGGCTATTACTTCAACTTAGAATCTTCTTCTGTGTTCTGCTATGGTGCTTTTAGTGTCTCTGCATACCGCATCACGCGACATAGCTTTCCAGACGATAAATGTAACCGTTTCAGAGAGAAGAGCGACCACTGTGACGATCTGGTTTTAAGTCGATTTGATAACAAATGACGAAAAGGGACGGATATCTCAGGTGTTTCCTACATAAGAACAATTTTCACATTCTCCCATGCAATGCGGCTGCTAGTCCTACTTTCATGCAAAATCTTAAGGTCCTAGAGCATGTACAAGTCACCGAAGCCGGCTGAAAAGTGAATAATCGTTAACGAAAACTTGAATTGTACTACTTCTTACTGGCTATTACATCAACTTAGAAGCTTCTTCTGTGTTCTACTATGGTGCTTTTAGTGTCTCCGCATACCGCACCCTGCGACATAGATTAGCAGCCGATAAATGTAACCGTTTCAGAGGGAGGACCGGTCAATAAGGCGATCTGGCTGTAAGTCGATTCGATAACAAATGACGAAAACGGAAGGATTTCTCAGGTTTTTACCACGTATGAACAGTTTTCACATTCTCCCGTGCAATTCGGCTGCTAGTCCTCCTTTCATGCAAAATCTTAAGGTCCTAGCTCATGACCAAAGCACCAAAGCCGGCTAAATAGTCAATAATAGATAACTAAAACGTGAATTGTACTACTTCTTAATGCCTATTACATAAACGTAGAAGCTTTATCAGTGTTCTACTATGGTGCTTTTACTGTCTCCGCATACGGCATCACGCGACACAGCTTTGCAGACGATAAATGTAACCGTTTCAGAGAGAAGAGCGGCCAACGTGACGATCTGGGTTTAAGTCCATTCGATAACAAATGACGAAAACTGACGGATTTCTCAGGTTTTTACTATATATGAACACTTTTCACATTCTCCCGTGCCCGCAGATTCTAGTCCTCCTTTCATGCAAAATCATAAAGTCCTAGCTCATGTCTAAGGTATGAAAGCCGGCTAAAAAGTCAATAATCGATAACTAAAACTTGAATTGCACTGTTTCTTACTGGCTAATACATGAACTTAGAAACTTCTGCTGTGTTGTACTATGGTGCTTTTAGAGTCTCCGCATACCGCAACACTCGACATAGCTTTGCAGACGATAAATGTAACCGTTTCAGAGAGAAGAGCGGGCAATGTGACGAACTGGCTTTAAGTCGATTTGACAACAAATGACGAAAACGGGCGGATTTCTTAGGTTTTTACTACAAATGAGCACTTTTCACATTCTCCCGTGCAAAGCGGCTGCTACAGTTCCCTTCATGCAAAATCGTAACGTCCTAGCTCATGTCCAAGGTACCAAAGCCGGCTAAAAAGTCAGTAATCGATAACTAAAACTTGCATTGTACTACTTACTGGCTATTACTTCAACTTAGAAGCTTCCTCTGTGTTCTACTATGGTGCTTTTTGTGTCTCGGCATACCGCATCACGCGACATAGCTATACAGACGATAAATGTAACCGTTTCAGAGACAAGAGCTGCCAATGTAACGATCTGGCTTTAAGTCGATTTGATAACAAATGAGATAAAGGGACGGATGTCTCAGGTGTTTACTACATAAGAAAAATATTCAAATTCTCCCATGCAACGCAGCTGCTAGTCGTCCATTTTTGCAATATCGTAAGGTACTAGCTCCTGTCCAAGGTACCAAGCTGGGCTAAAAAGTCAATAATCGATAACTAAAACTTGCATTGTACTACTTATTACTGGCTATTACTTCAACTTAGATGCTTCTTCTGTGTTCTGCTATGGTGCTTTTAGTGTCTACGCATGCCGCATCACGCGACATAGCTTTCCAGACTATAAATGTAACCGTTTCAGTGAGAAGAGCGACCAATGTGACGATCTGGCTTTAAGTCGATTTGATAACAAATGACGAAACCGAACGGATTTCTAAGGTTTTTACTACAAATGAACACTTAACACATTCTCCCGTGCAACGCGGCTGCTAGTGGTCCTTTCATGCAAAGTCTTAAGGTCCTAGATCACGTCCAACGCACCCAGGAAGGGTAAAAGGTCAATAATCGATAACTAAAACTTTAATTGTAATGTTTCTTACTGACTATTACATGAACTTAGAAGCTTCTTCTGTGTTCAACTGCGGTGCTTTTAGTGTCTTGCGCATACGGCAGTACGCGACATAGCTTTGCAGACGATAAATGTAACCGTTTCAGACAGAAGAGTGGCCAATGTAACGATTTGGCTTTAAATCGATTTGTTAACAAATGACGAAAATGGACGGATATCTCAGGTTTTACTACACATGAACACTTTTCACATTCTCCCGTGCAACGCAGCTACTAGTCCTCCATTCATGCAAAATCGTAACGTCCTAGCTCATGTCCAAGGTACCAAAGCCGGCTAAAAAGTCAGTAATCGATAACTAAAACTTGCATTGTACTACTTCTTACTGGCTATTATTTCAACTTAGAAGGTTCTTTGTGTTCTACTATGGTGCTTGTAGTGTCTCCGCATACTGCAGCACTCGACACAGCTTTGCAGATGATAAATGTAACTGTTTCAGAGAGAAGAGCGACCAATGTGACGATATGGCTTTAAGTCGATTTGATAAGAAATGACGAAAACGGCCCAATTTCTCAGGTTTTTACTACATATGAACTTTTTTCCCATTCTCCCGTGCAACGCGGCTGCTGGTCCTCATTTCATGCAAAATCTTAAGGTACTACCTCATGCCAATGCACCAAAGAAGGGTAAAAGGTCAATATTCGATAAGTAAAACTTGAATTGTAGTGTTTCTTACTGGCTATTACATCAACTTAGAAGCTTCTTCTGTGTGCTACTATGGTGCTTTTTGTGTCTCCGCATACCACAGCACGCGACATAGCTTTGCAGACGATAAATGTAACCGTTTCAGAGAGAAGAGCGGCCAGTGTGACGATCTGGTTTTAAGTCGAACAGATAACAAATAACGAAAACGGCCGGATTTTTCAGGTTTTTTCTACATATAAACACTTTTCAGATTCTCCTGTGCAACGCGGCTGCTAGACTTCCCATCAAGCAAAATCGTAGGGTTCTAGCTTATGTCCAAGGCACCAAAGGAAGGTAAAAGGTAAATAATCAATAACTAAAACTTGAATTTTACTGTCTCTTACTGGCTATTACGTCAACATAGAAGCTTTTTCTGTGTTCTCCCATGGTGCTTTTTATGTCTGGCCCATACCGCAGCACGCGACATAGCTTTGCAGACGATAAATGTAACCGTTTCAGAGAGAAGAGCGGCCAATGTAACGTCCTTGCCTTAAGTCGATTCGATAACAAATGACGAAAACGGACGGACTTCTCAGTTTGTTACTACATATGAACACTTTTCACATTGTCCCGAGCAACGCGTATGCTACTCCTCCTTTCATACAAAATCGTAAGGTCCTAGCTCATGTCCAAGGCACCAAAAAAGGTTAAAAATTCAATAATCGATAATTAAAACTTGAATTTTACTACATCTTACTGGCTATTACATAGCAGAATAAAAAGTCAAAAACCAATAACTAAAACTTGATTGTACTACTGCTTACTGGCTGTTACATCAACTTAGAAGGTTCTTCTGTGTTCTACTATGGTGCTTTTAGTGTCTCCGCATACTTTAACACGCGACATAGTTATGCAGACGATAAATGTAACCGTTTCAGAGACAAGAGCTGCCAATGTGACGATCTGGCTTTAAGTCGAATTGATAACAAATGAGGAAAAGGGACGGATATCTCAGGTGTTTACTACATAAGAAAAATATTCAAATTCTCCCATGCAACGCAGCTGCTAGTCGTCCATTTTTGCAATATCGTAAGGTCCTAGCTCCTGTCCAACGTACCAAAGCAGGCTAAAAAGTCAATAATCGATAACTAAAACTTGCATTGTACTACTTATTACTGGCTATTACTTCAACTTAGAATCTTCTTCTGTGTTCTGCTATGGTGCTTTTAGTGTCTCTGCATACCGCATCACGCGACATAGCTTTCCAGACGATAAATGTAACCGTTTCAGAGAGAAGAGCGACCACTGTGACGATCTGGTTTTAAGTCGATTTGATAACAAATGACGAAAAGGGACGGATATCTCAGGTGTTTCCTACATAAGAACAATTTTCACATTCTCCCATGCAATGCGGCTGCTAGTCCTACTTTCATGCAAAATCTTAAGGTCCTAGAGCATGTACAAGTCACCGAAGCCGGCTGAAAAGTGAATAATCGTTAACGAAAACTTGAATTGTACTACTTCTTACTGGCTATTACATCAACTTAGAAGCTTCTTCTGTGTTCTACTATGGTGCTTTTAGTGTCTCCGCATACCGCACCCTGCGACATAGATTAGCAGCCGATAAATGTAACCGTTTCAGAGGGAGGACCGGTCAATAAGGCGATCTGGCTGTAAGTCGATTCGATAACAAATGACGAAAACGGAAGGATTTCTCAGGTTTTTACCACGTATGAACAGTTTTCACATTCTCCCGTGCAATTCGGCTGCTAGTCCTCCTTTCATGCAAAATCTTAAGGTCCTAGCTCATGACCAAAGCACCAAAGCCGGCTAAATAGTCAATAATAGATAACTAAAACGTGAATTGTACTACTTCTTAATGCCTATTACATAAACGTAGAAGCTTTATCAGTGTTCTACTATGGTGCTTTTACTGTCTCCGCATACGGCATCACGCGACACAGCTTTGCAGACGATAAATGTAACCGTTTCAGAGAGAAGAGCGGCCAACGTGACGATCTGGGTTTAAGTCCATTCGATAACAAATGACGAAAACTGACGGATTTCTCAGGTTTTTACTATATATGAACACTTTTCACATTCTCCCGTGCCCGCAGATTCTAGTCCTCCTTTCATGCAAAATCATAAAGTCCTAGCTCATGTCTAAGGTATGAAAGCCGGCTAAAAAGTCAATAATCGATAACTAAAACTTGAATTGCACTGTTTCTTACTGGCTAATACATGAACTTAGAAACTTCTGCTGTGTTGTACTATGGTGCTTTTAGAGTCTCCGCATACCGCAACACTCGACATAGCTTTGCAGACGATAAATGTAACCGTTTCAGAGAGAAGAGCGGGCAATGTGACGAACTGGCTTTAAGTCGATTTGACAACAAATGACGAAAACGGGCGGATTTCTTAGGTTTTTACTACAAATGAGCACTTTTCACAGTCTCCCGTGCAACGCGGCTGCTAGTCCTCCTTTCATGCAAAATCTTAAGGTCCTAGCTTATGCCCAAGGCACGAAAGCCGAATAAAAAGTCAATAATCGATAACTAAAACTTGAATTGTACTACTTCTTACTGTCTATTACAACAACTTAGAAGCTTCTTCTGTGTTCTACTATGCTGCTTTTAGTGTCTCGCCCATACCGCAGCACGCGACATAGCTTTGCAGACGATAAATGTAACTGTTTCAGAGAGAAGAGCCACCAATGAGACGATCTGGCTTTAAGTCGATTCGATAACAAATGACGGAAACGGAGGGAATTCTCAGGTTTTTACTATATATGAACATTTTTCACATTCTTCCGTGCAAAGCGGCTGCTACAGTTCCCTTCATGCAAAATCGTAACGTCCTAGCTCATGTCCAAGGTACCAAAGCCGGCTAAAAAGTCAGTAATCGATAACTAAAACTTGCATTGTACTACTTACTGGCTATTACTTCAACTTAGAAGCTTCCTCTGTGTTCTACTATGGTGCTTTTTGTGTCTCCGCATACCGCAGCATGAGACATAGCTTTGCAGACGATAAATGTAACCGTTTCAGAGAGAAGAGCGGCCTACGTGACGATCTTGGTTTAAGTCTATTCGATAACAAATGACGATAACGGACGGATTTCTCAAGGTTTTTACTATATATGAACACTTTTCACATTCTCCCGCGCAAAGCGGCTGGTACACTTCGATTCATGCAATATCTTAAGGTAATAGCTCATGTCCAAGGCACCAAAAAAGGGTAAAAGATCAATAATCGATAACGAAAACTTGAATTGTACTGTTTCTTACTGGCAATTACATCAACTTGGAAGTTTCTTCTGTGTTCTACTATGGTGCTTTTAGTGTCTCCGCATACTGGAGCACGCGACATTGCTTTGCAGATGATAAGTGTAACCGTTTCAGAGAGAAGAGCGGCCAATGTAACGTCCTTGCCTTAAGTCGATTCGATAACAAATGACGAAAACGGACGGACTCTCAGTTTGTTACTACATATGAACACTTTTCACATTGTCCCGAGCAACGCGGCTGCTAATAATCCTTTCATACAAAATCGTAAGGTCCTAGCTCATGTCCAAGGCACCAAAAAAGTCTAAAAATTCAATTATCGATAATTAAAACTTGAATTGTAATACATCTTACTGGCTATTACATAGCAAAATAAAAAGTCAAAAACCAATAACTAAAACTTGATTGTACTACTGCTTACTGGCTGTTACATCAACTTAGAAGGTTCTTCTGTGTTCTACTATGGTGCTTTTAGTGTCTCCGCATACCTTAGCACGCGACATAGCTATACAGACGATAAATGTAACCGTTTCAGAGACAAGAGCTGCCAATGTAACGATCTGGCTTTAAGTCGGTTTGATAACAAATGAGGAAAAGGGACGGATATCTCAGGTGTTTACTACATAAGAAAAATATTCAAATTCTCCCATGCAACGCAGCTGCTAGTCGTCCATTTTTGCAATATCGTAAGGTCCTAGCTCCTGTCTAAGGTACCAAAGCGGGCTAAAAAGTCAATAATCGATAACTAAAACTTGCATTGTACTACTTATTACTGGCTATTACTTCAACTTAGAAGCTTCTTCTGTGTTCTGCTATGGTGCTTTTAGTGTCTCTGCATACCGCATCACGCGACATAGCTTTCCAGACTATAAATGTAACCGTTTCAGTGAGAAGAGCGACCAATGTGACGATCTGGCTTTAATTCGATTTGATAACAAATGACGAAACCGAACGGATTTCTAAGGTTTTTACTACAAATGAACACTTAACACATTCTCCCTTGCAACGCGGCTGCTAGTGGTCCTTTCATGCAAAGTCTTAAGGTCCTAGATCAAGTCCAACGCAAACAGGAAGGGTAAAAGATCAATAATCGATAACTAAAACTTGAATTGTAATGTTTCTTACTGACTATTACATGAACTTAGAAGCTTCTTCTGAGTTCAACTGTGGTGCTTTTAGTGTCTTGCACGTACGGCAGCACGCGACATAGCTTTGCAGACGATAAATGTAACCGTTTCAGACAGAAGAGTGGCCAATGTAACGATCTGGCTTTAAGTCTATTTGATAACAAATGAGGAAAAGGGACGGATATCTCAGGTGTTTACTACATAAGAAAAATATTCAAATTCTCCCATGCAACGCAGCTGCTAGTCGTCCATTTTTGCAATATCGTAAGGTCCTAGCTCCTGTCCAAGATACCAAAGCGGGCTAAAAAGTCAGTAATCGATAACTAAAACTTGCATTGTACTACTTATTACTGGCTATTACTTCAACTTAGAAGCTTCTTCTGTGTTCTGCTATGGTGCTTTTAGTGTCTCTGCATACCGCATCACGCGACATAGCTTTCCAGACTATAAATGTAACCGTTTCAGTGAGAAGAGCGACCAATGTGACGATCTGGCTTTAAGTCGATTTGATAACAAATGACGAAACCGAACGGATTTCTAAGGTTTTTACTACAAATGAAGACTTAACATATTCTCCCGTGCAACGCGGCTGCTAGTGCTCCTTTCATGCAAAGTCTTATGGTCTTAGCTTATGTCCAAGGCACCCAGGAAGGGTAAAAGGTCAATAATCGATAACTAAAACTTGAATTGTAATGTTTCTTACTGGCTATTACATGAACTCAGAAGCTTCTTCTGTGTTCAACTATGGTACTTTTAGTGTCTTGCGCATACCGCAGCACGCGACATAGCCTTTCAGACTATAAATGTAACCGTTTCAGAGGGAAGAGCGGATAATGTGACGATCTAACTTTAAGTCGACTCCATAACAAATGACGAAAACGGCAGGATTTCTCAGGTTTTATCTAGATATGAACACTTTCCTCCCGTGCAACGCGGCTGCTAGTCCTCCTTTCATGCAGAATCGTAAGGTCCTAGCTCATGTACAAGGCACCAAAGCCGGCTGAAAAGTGAATAATCGATAACGAAAACTTGATTTGTACTACTTCTTACTGGCTATTACATGAACTTAGAAGCATCTTCTGTGCTCTACTATGGTGCTTTTAGTGTCTCCGCATACCGCAGCACGCGACATAGCTTTCCAGACGATAAATGTAACCGTTTCAGAGACAAGAGCGGCCAATGTGACGAACTGGCTTAAAGTCGATTTGATAACAAATGACGAAAACGGACGGATTTCTCAGGTTTTTACTACAAATGAACACTTTTCACATTGTCCCGAGCATCGCGGCTGCTAATCCTCCTTTCATACAAAATCGTAAGGTATTACCTCATGTCCAAGGCACCAAAAAGCTAAAAATTCAATAATCGATAATTAAAACTTGAATTGTACAACATCTTACTGGCTATTACATAGCAGAATAAAAAGTCAAAAACCAATAACTAAAACTTGATTGTACTACTGCTTACTGGCTGTTACATCAACTTAGAAGGTTCTTCTGTGTTCTACTATGGTGTTTTTAGGGTCTCCGCATACTTTAGCACGCGACATAGCCATGCAGACGATAAATGTAACCGTTTCAGAGACAAGTGCTGCCAATGTAACGATCTGGCTTTAAGTCGATTTGGTAACAAATGACGAAAAGGGACGGATATCTCAGGTGTTTACTACATCAGAACAATTTTCACATTCTCCCATGCACGCAGCTGCTAGTCGTCCATTCTTGCAATATCGTAAGGTCCTAGCTCATGTCCAAGGTACCAAAGCGGGCTAAAAAGTCAATAATCGATAACTAAAACTTGGATTGTACTACTTCTTACTGGCTATTACTTCAACTTAGAAGCTTCTTCTGTGTTCTGCTATGGTGCTTTTAGTGTCTCCGCATACCGCATCACGCGACATAGCTTTCCAGACAATAAATGTAACCGTTTTAAGAGAAGAGCGACCAATGTGACGATCTGGCTTTAAGTCGATTTGATAACAAATGACGAAAACAAACGGATTTCTAAGGTTTTTACTACAAATGAACACTTAACACATTCTCCCGTGCAACGCGGCTGCTAGTGCTCCTTTCATGCAAAATCGTAAGGTCCTAGCTCCTGTAGAAGGCACCAATGCCGGCTAAAAAGTGAATAATCGATAACAAAAAACTTGATTTGTACTACTTCTTACTGGCTATTACATGAACTTAGAAGCATCTTCTGTGTTCTACTATGGTGCTTTTAGTGTCTCCGTATACCGCAGCACGCGACATAGCTTTGCAGACGATAAATGTAACCGCTTCAGAGAGAAGAGCGGCCAATGTAACGTCCTTGCTTTAAGTCGATTCAATAACAAATGACGAAAACGGACGGATTTCTCAGGTTGTTACTACATATGAGCACTTTTCACATTGTCCCGAGCAACGCGACTGCTAATCCTCTTTTCATGCAAAATCGTAAGGTCCTAGCTCATATCCAAGGCACCAAGGAAGGCTAAAAATTCAATAATCGATAATTAAAACTTGAATTGTACTACATCTTACTGGCTATTACATAGCCGAATAAAGAGTCAAAAACCAATAACTAAAACTTCAATTGTACTACCTCTTACTGGCTATTACATCAACTTAGAAGCTTCTTCTGTGTTCTAGTGTAGTGCTTCTAGTGTCTCCGCATACCGCAGCGCGCGACATAGCTTTGCAGACGATAAATGTAACCGTTTCAGAGAGAAGAGCGCCCAATGTATCGATATGGCTTTACGTCGATTCAATAACAAATGGCGAAAACGGACGGATTTCTCAGGTTTTTACTACATATGAACACTTTTCACATTCTCCCGTGCAAGGCGGCTGCTAGACTTAGCTTCATGTAAAATCTTCAGGTCCTAGCTCATGTGCAAGGCATCAAAGAAGGGTAAAAGGTCAATAATCGATAACTAAAACTTGAATTGCACCGTTTGTTACTGGCTATTACATCAACTTAGAAGCTTCTTCTGTGTTCTACTATGGTGCTTTTAGTGTCTCGCGCATACCGCAGCACGCGACATAGCTTTCCAGACGATAAATGTAACCGTTTCAAAGAGAAGAGCGGCCAATGTGACTATCTGGCTATATGTCGGTTCGATAACAAATGACGAAAACGGACGGATTTCTCAGGTTTTTACTACATATGAACAGTTTTCACATTCTCTCGTGCAATGCGGCTTCTAGACTTCCCTTCATGCAAAATCCTAAGGTCGTAGCCCATGTCCAAGGCACCAAAGCCGGCTAAAAATCAATAATCGATAACCAAAACTTGAGTTGTACTGCTCCTTAGTGGCTGTTACATCAAATTAAAAGCTTCTTCTGTGTTCTACTATGGTGCTTCCAGTGTCTCCGCATACCGCAGCACGCGACAAAGCTTTGCACATGATATATGTAACCGTTTCAGGTTGAAAACGGCCAATGTGATGATCTGGCATTACGTCGATTCGAAAGCAGATGACGAAAACGGGCGGGTTTCTTAGGTTTTTACTGCACATGAAAACTTTTCACATTCTCCCGTGCAACGTGGTTGCTAGACGTCCCCTCATGCCAAATCTTGAGGTCCTAGCCCATGTCCAAGGCACCAAAGCTGGCTAAATATTCAATAATCGATAACTAAAACTTGATTTGTACTGCTTCTTACTGGCTATTACACCAAATTAAAAGCTTCTTCTGTGTTCTACTATGGTGGTTTTAGTGTCTCCGCAATCGCAGCACGCTACATAGCATTGCAAACGATAAATGTAACCGTTTCAGAGAGAAAACGGCCAATGTGACGATCTCGCATTACGTGGATTCAAAAGCAGATGTGAAAACGGGCGGATTTGTTAGGTTTTTAGTTCATATGAACACTTTTCACATTCTCTCGTGTAACGTGGCTGCCAGACCTTCTTTAATGCCAAATCTTAAGGTAGTAGGTCATTTTACTGGCATGCCGGCTAATAAATCTATAATCGATAACTAAAACCTGAATTGTACTGTTTCCTACGGTCTACTTACATAAACCTAGAAGCTTCTTCTATGTTCTACTGTGTTGCTATTAGTGCCTCCGCATACCGCAGCACACAACATAAGTTTGCAGACGATGAAGGTAACCGCTTCACAGAGAAATTTCAAATTCTGTGTCTGTGTCTATTGCCTGCTCATATTGTTTAAAGCAGGTTGCTCTAAATGCCCAGTGGATCTGATTCCCGTGATACCCATTCTAAACAATCTCGGATTGGGAAAGACCAAGCTCAGCTTATACTTATAGTCTGGGAAGTTGACATATCTTAGACAGTAAAATATGATGGTTAAAGATGTCCACTGAGTATTCCCATATACACTGAAGTTAGCTTTGAACAACACATTATTAATTGGCCACCTACTCTTGACTCAATAGCTACTAAGATCTTTCACTGGTGAAGGAGTTGACGACGTTGTTACGTCCATTAGAGGCTTCTGTAGTTTTCTGAGAATGATGTGATATAATTGTGCCTTGTGATTTTCTGTGGAGTTCCAGAATAAGTTCTACACTGGTGCAGGACATTCATTCCTGCTGTTCTTATTCGAGGCAATCCTGGATTCTGAATCTCAAGCACCAGTGGATTAGAAACAGCAATGCAACCTCTGTCTTCCTGGCTGTCCACTATTTCAAAGTGCTGTGGTTGACAGTCTCTTCTCATTGTGCAGTGCTTGTAGATTATTGTAAATGGATAAACTGCAATATTTAGAACATCTCATTCTAAACTTTCTAAAGAACGAGACTTTTCTGTCGCGACCACTTTTTGTGTGAGGTGATAAATACCAGGAATTTTGTTGCATTTTGAGAACCTAATGGTGACATACATTAGTGTCTGTGTAAATTAATGGAACTGGATTTTTTCTGAGGTCGGCAGTTTTCCGAAGGTCGGCGTTTTCCCACGATATCGTCGTTTTTCCCCGAGGCTGGCGGTTTACCCCGAGGTCGGCGTTTTTCCCCCGAGGTCGGCGTTTTACCCCGACGTCGGCGTTTTTCCCTCGACGTCTGCGTTTTTCCCCGAGGTCGGCGTTTTTTCCCTAGGTCTGCGTTTTTGTACCGAGGTCGGATCGGCGATTTTTTCCCCGAGGTCCAGAAATCTACGAATATATTGAAAATCCAAAGTATTTTCATGTATATCGAACTATACTGATATGTCATGTCATCTTGAAACATATATCCGACCACTAGATATCGGTATTTATCGAGATAGTGATATATTTCGATATATCTATTTATTTCGAGAATCGTTTTCTTAGGGGTACAGATTTATTTCGAGACGTCCAGTTTTTTCCCATTATCGATTTATTTCGGTATATTGACTTATTTCGAGGCACACATTATATCGAGATGTCGATTTATTTCGAGATATCTATCTATACTGAGGAGTCCATTTATTTCGAGGTATCGATTGGTTTCGAAGTACACGTTTACGTCGAGTTATCGATTTATTTTGATATACCGACGCAATCGGGTTGTCTATATATTTCGAGGTATCGATATATTTCAATGTATCGGTGTACTTCAGATATCAATTAATATCGAGACATCGATATATTTCAAGGAACCTCTATATCTCAAGTGATCCATAAATTTCTAGATATCGTATTTTTAGAGATATCTTTATATTACGAGGTACCATTATATTTCAAGATATCGATATGTTTCTATATCTCGATTTATCTCGAGAGCTCCTTGAGTTTCGAGATATCGTTCTATATGGTAAGCTGAATGCATCTAGATGTCGATATATTTCGGGATATCGAATCATTTCGATGTAGCAGTCTTTTGGAGGTGTCGATTTATTTCGTAGTTTCGATTTTTCTCATTGTGTCGATTTATTTCGAGGTTGCGATTTATTTCGGGGTGGCCTTTTATTTCTAGGTGTTGATTTATTTCGAGGTGTCGATATATTTCGATGTGACGATATATTTCGACGTTACTTGTCGACTGCATCAGCTTAGAACCTATTTCGTACAGAGTGGTGCGACTGCATACCTCAGAAGGCGACATTGATATCCAGACGATGAATGTAAACGTTTCCGAGAGAAAAGCGTCCAATGTGACGAATTGGCACTACGTCATTATGAAAACAAATGACGGAAACGTGAGGTTTCTGCCACTCAAAGTGCTGCCAACTTTCACCCCAACCCCTCCTCACTCTCCCCAGTCGTGGCGATCAGCTGGTGTGATAGAAATGGACACAGGAAAGTAATAACGTTCCATGAAATCCCATTCTAGGGAGGTTCAAGGGTAAATGTTCCAGACGGTTTATTTGCATTAAGACACGCATACTGGACATCTACAATGTCACATCTGCCAGATCGTTTCTATTGTCAGCAGTGGAAAACAAAACAGCGTACTGAAAAAGCCATAGTGAAACGCGGTTTTTGGTAGACGAAATAATAGGAATACTCTAGCCACTGATAATGATGATCTAATGAGAATTCTGGTATTGTTTTGAAAGATGCATTTAAATATGCATTGAACGTAGCTCCAAATTATTTTGAGAATTATAATTGCGGTATGATGAATCTACACTGGAGATTTGGTAATGCAAAACATTTCGATCTGAGAATACTTTACGTGATAGAACGGCATTGACCTTGTGTGTCATTAGGGTAAAGTTAATTTGCCGCCATTAACAAAAAATTTATCCGCCAGTAACATAAAATCTATTTTTCAGCGCACTTCAATAAGGACTCACTTCAGATGATTGGACAATTAAAGAGAACTCAAACCGTTATTTTAATAGTATTCGTAGGTCCAATGCAGCATTTACCGTGGACAGTCCCTGAGCCAAGACTGTCAATTTTATGTAGGGAGCACTACTTTAAGAAAGCACTCCGTGTTCAGGCCACAAGTGGCCAATCAGGACCATCCGACCGCCACGTCATTCGCACTGAGGGTGGAGGAGGAGCTGGCTCTCCCACTCGTTGTGGTAGTTTCCTTTGACTTGAGCCGCTACTATTCGGTCGAGTAGTTCCTCAATTGGCATCGCAAGGCTGAGTGCAACCCGAAAAATGGAAACAGCGCATAGCGGATCGGATGGTCACCCATCCAAGTGCCGACCACGCCCGAAAGTGCTAAACTTCAGTGATCTGACGGGAACCGGTGTATCCACTGCGGCAAGGCCGTTGCCCCTCCAACTTTTACATGATATTTTTGATCGTAGATCAGGTCTGATGGCTGGAAAGAATGGACGTTTACCATGTTATGCACATTTATATTTTCACTACGTCGACACAGCTGGTCCAATTTCGACCACAGGTGATGGTAGCCATAATGATGGAGCCAAGCATCCTGTGTACATTAGTTGCACCCATGTGTGTGGGGATCACAGCATTCGTGACATTTAAATTTGTTACTTCTTTGGTACTATATTCGCAATAAATTTTGCAGACAGTATCCGCATATGACGCTGAATGTACCTACAAAATTATATCATTGTACGACACATGTTTCAGGAGATACGTCATAAAAACTCAGGACAAGGCCAGACGCTGCATAGTACGGACGTGGACGCACAGCTGTAAATAAATGCCTGGTCAACACCAAGCTTTTCCGCTAGTCATCTATACAGATAAAAAAATCCCCAATATTGCCCACCAGCGTATTTTTGAAAAACCTTTATTTTGTCATCCATTTTTTTCCTGTAAAAATCGTAAAAGCCGAGCATCATTGTGTTTTTAAAAATCGTTTCCTATTGTCATCTCTTTTTATGTATTTTAAACCATCTATCGCTTGTGTAACCTGTGGCTACAAGTCCATTCCCTTTATGGGGTAATCGAAATAATGAACAACGGAAAAAAGTGTGGGTCAATTTCTTCCTCATTTTTCGGAACTTCTGATAATAGTAAATCGTTGGCCCTTTGAGGGCGTGGTAGGTACATACAAGAGATTAGTGTAAGATTAGAATTTGGGTTAGATACAGTGCCAGGAGGTTTTGTTTCTATCTGGCTAGCTTCAGAGTACTTCACCATCTACTAAGTGATGCGTTTCATTGGGAATGGTGTGTTCTGTGCTAGGTCTACCCTTACTCCACAATGCTGTTCCCTCGATGCTATTAAAACCAGGATTTTATCAAAATATATGCACAGTGGCAGACTGGAGTCTGCAAAAATATTTCCAGTGGTGGGGAGGGGGGAAGGCGCGTCGGGGCTGGAATGCATGATTCTGAAACTGGCACTCTGTGTACAAATCAGCTGGTCAGTTACGAGGTGCATCAAGCTACAAGACCCTAACTGTATAAGCGCTACAACTGGTCAAAGCTAAGGTTTAGCAGTATTGTGGAGAATTCTTATCTGGAAGAGTATGAGTATACTGTAACGAATAAAAACTCTTTACTCCAGATTCCAAGGATGGTTAGGGGCGACGGGTGAAAGTGCCCTTTTGCCAATCCTCCCCTCCCCACCTCCTCCCCTCCCCCTCCCCTTCCCCCTCGCAGACGCCAATGGCTGGCCCGTTCATTTTGAGAACATCAGAGTTGCAGTAACCTTTCTGAGAAACTGTTCTAGATGTCCTTGCGCGTCAATCTTACCACTCAGAGCAGCAGTGGGAATGTCGGTTATCGCTGAAACAACTGGTTTTCGGCTCTTATCAGTTTCCCAGCCTCACTTTAACCTAATTGTTAAAGCCCGTCACAATACCAGTTCTTGTAATAACCGATTTTCAGTCTTTTATTTACATTATTTCCTCTAGTAAACGTAGAAATCAAACAAAGATTAAAAAAATTTTACTTTCTCAGTTTATTGATAAATGGAATCAAAACGTCAAATACATTTATGACGACCTGCAGCCGTCCAGAACGAAATTAGAATTATATTAATACCGTCAGCTGCTCACGGGTGTCGATAAATATCAACGGGGACAGGTGACAATGTGTGCACGTCTGGGACTCGAACCGGGATATCCTGCTTACGTGGCAGGCGCTCTGCCCATCTGAGCCACCGAGGGCACAGACGATAGTGTGACTGCAGGTACTATCTCGCGCACGCCTCCCGCGAGACTCACATTCTCACCTTGCATATGCACACACTACATTCGTAGTGTCCCACACCAACACACTCATTACTCGTGGAACACATTCTTACCAAGTCCCGTAGCAGTTCGGGGAATACTTGTGCATCTTCACAGAAGAAGGTCATGGCTGGTATTGCCAGAACCATATACTTATATGGATATGGACATGTCTTCCACGAGGAATGAGTGTGTTGGAGTGGGACTCTACGACTGTAGTGTATGGACATTCAAGGTGAGAATGTGAGTCTCGCAGGAGGCGTGCGCGAGATAGTCCCTGCAGTCGAACCATACACTGTGCTCTCGGTGGCCTAGATGGATAGAGCGTCTGTCATTTTAGCAAGAGATCCCGGGTTCGAGTCCCGATCGCGGCACACATTTTCACTTGTCCACGTTGATATTTATCAACGCCCTTGAGCAACTGACGGTATTAATATAATTCTAATTTCTTTCAATTAAATAGTCCAATAAAACTTTGTCCGATGTTCGCTGCTTCTCTCAAAATATAGCGAGTGCTTCTATACTACAGAAAACTGCCAGTATTATCCTACTGATTTTAGTTTTTAGAACTCTGATCAAAAATTATATTGAAATCGGTTATCACAGCACTATGCGGGCATTACGTATAGTCCAGCGGTAAAGAGTGAAAACTGCGGCAGGAGAACTCTCTTTTTCGTTTTAATTTCTCTGTTAAAGGCTAAAAGCAGATAACGGCATACTACGTAGACACAGGCAGCAGATCACGCACTTTCTATTTTTATCCCGAACTATGAATGATTTGTAAAATTTTAACTTTTTTCCTTGTATGATGTCGCAAGTGACCAAATCGAACATTGTGCTTCACTCGTACTGCATATCGTAAAATACTTCCAGGCTTTCAGATGGTGCCATTCTGTGTAACAACTGACGTTCGACAACAGCGAGAAACTGCGTCCATTCTCGCGAACTGCTTGTATAACAGGCACGCACAGTATTGTCTCGGCAATGTTGGACCAATTCATTTGTTGCTCGTTTCTATCAGCAGTGTTATTAAAGCGGCATACATCACTTTACCCATTTTTTCTGTAATAACGCAGTATTTTAGAACTATGGAAATCTTACGAATAAAAATTACTCGTCTTTTTTAAAAAAAGGTTTATTTGAAAACTAAAAATTTTACTACGACAGCTGTGGCTAATTGGTATATCTGTTTTTACGTGGTTATCAGGAAAAAATAAAAAGATACTTGTTATAACCGAGAGCAAACAAATACCGAAAGACATCGGTTATTCAGAACTAAAATACCCATGTCGTTATAACTGATCGGTTTTTCTATCTCTAAACTGCAATGTCGCCACAGAAAAGTGTGTCGTTCCATCAATGTCCATAGCAACTTTGAGATATGTAAGTGTTTATGCGCAATATCGGCAAATGGAAACACGAAGTGGTAATAAGCACCTGAGCGATAGAATTTATTTCACAGTCAGAAAAGTCGAGTGAGAGACAAGACTGAATCACTGTAATAGAAATTATATGGAAAGCTGTGTAAAGGAAAATTTCCAGTTCTTTCGTGGATTCCAAAATTGAAGCCAAGTCCGGGACATCAAGGTGACATAGTCTTATACGGATAGTATTCCATGACTAACGTAATTGGCCCACATACTGTACTGGTATACTGATAATATTACACTACTAAGGTAATTTACCTGAAGTAATTTACAAACATGTAACTATAACATTCGCTACTTCTCATTACGCTAATTGACCTTCAGCCATTAAGCGCAAGCGCAGATCTCAGTTATGATACGTGCGCCATCCAAAAATTTATCAAGGTGGTAACTCAACACAACTACAAACGATCATTGTGTGCAAAATAAATAGAACACCTCATAAGAAGAACATGACGGGTTTGAATCATTCCCACCGCAAAGGATGAAATATTCAGGCTTGCACATAAGACCACTTGATAACTAACCAGAAATTCAGATTAGTTGTAGCTTCGGTGACAATCGCCTTTTTTACATTTTCCCCGTAAACTAGATAATTATGAAACGTAACAACTACTCTAAAATATCTGCAGCAACGGACTTGCCGCGGAGGTTACATCGGTTCACGTGAGATCACCGAAGTTAAGTGCGTTGTCGGGCGTTGAAGGCAATTGGATGGGTGATCATCCAGTCCGCCATGCGCTCTTGCCATTTTTCGGGGTGCACTAAGCCTCATGATGCCAATCGAGGAGTTACTCGACCCAATAGTAGCGGCTCCGGTCAAAGAAAACCATCATAACGACTGGGAGAACAGTGTGCTGACCCCCGCCCCTCCTGTTCGCATCCTCCACGGATGATGACACGGCGGTCGGATGGTCCCGTCCCAGCAGGCCACTCGTGGCCTGAAGACGGAGTGCTTACAAAGCAAACTACTCTCCAGTGGATGGTCGTACTACTGAGACCTTGATTCCTGGCATCAATAACAGATGGCAGCACAAGAGGTTGCCTTACGCCTACTGCCGAATTTTGCGATCTGTCGTAAGCCTGCGTAAGCACGTGGGGCCTTCCGTCTTAAGTGCAAGCATATCCATTGCGTTTTCTGCCGCGCGACTTGAGTGGAATGTTTCATTATTTCTGAAATATTATAGAAATGTTTTTCGTTGTATATCCTCACAATCGGTACTGAATTCACTGTAAAATTACTTGCTCACTTTTCGGAACTTCCGTTCATAGTAAATCGATACTATTTGAAGCCGTGGTAGACACGAGTCTAGTGTGCTTCACCTACAGCACCTTCTGTGTCAGTCTCGGTTCCTATGTCGCTGATTTCACAACTAACAGTTCGTTGTCTACTGAGTATACTGTCTGTTGCACGACACTATCCCTCCCACGCTGCTAAATGTAGGTCGTCGGCAAAATATGACTGCAGTGGAACAAGGGCGTCTGCAGAAATTTCCCCAGGAGGTGGTGGTGGCATTGTTAGTGGTGTGTGTGTGTGTGTGTGTGTGTGTGTGTGCGTGTGTGTGTGGAGGCCATTACTATGAAATTCACGCAGTCCAGACCGCCAAGGAAAATAAACCTTGAGATTTGGAAAGGGTGTTGATCTTATACCGCTTATGCTGCATATTTCGAAATTCCACCTCTAAGGGGGATACACAGGAAATGAAAGGATTTTTGAAACATGTAGCTATTAAGGTAATTTTGAAGCTTGGCAGACGAAAACTTGTATCTGGTTTCTAGGTCAGAAATAAAGAAATATGTGTTCCAGTATTATTGGGAATTTAACCTCTATGAGGTGAAATAGTGGATGAACATTTTATTTTGAGATAAAAAATTATGGAAGAACTATGGAAGTATTTTTAAGGCTACATCTACGAAAATTGGTATTTGACTTCAAGGTTACAAATAAGAAAATACGTATTTTCGTGTTTTTGGAAGTTCAACCTCTAAGGGGATGAAATAGAGTGAGCTGGTGCGTTTCTGGCGCCAGTTTCCGTCGATCGTTGTTTCGATCTTTGAGTCGCGGTCCAGAGGACACTGCTCCCTAAGCGACTGTAGTAGTTCCCTGTGCGGCCCAACATCGGGCTTACCGCGCTTACACTGGACACAGTTGCCAACAAATCGCCTGCCATCACCATATAGGTTGGGCCAAAACATGTGTTCCCGAACTCGGTTCAAGGACTTGTAGAACCCCAAATGATCCCCTACCGCCGAATAGTGGAAATATCTGAGTGCCATGCTAACTCGTTCCTGTGGAATACAGACCTTCCCTTCACCACGGTTGTCTTCCCCTTTACACAAGACCCCCCCCCACCCCCCGAAGACCTCGCCATCCGCCAACTGCTGCCGAATCGGTCCCCACCCGGGGTCCTCAACCTGTTTGCCGGCTAAGTCGCAGAAGAAGCCGGGTGTCTCGGAGAGAAGGAAATTCTCCCCAAGATCCGGCTCCACGTGGCCCTTGCCTTCCCTAGACTCTACCGCGAACATACGGCTGAGAGCGTCGCCAATTCATTGTCTCTTCCACTAATATGCCGAACCTGGAGATAAGTCTTGTCATCTTAACTTCGGTATGATTTTTAGCGATCTTATTAATCAAAGTTTAAGGGCTGGCACTGGCCAAGTAACGCACGGAGGCTCATTGGTTTCAGTCCAGTTGTATTGCTCACCTGTTCTCCAGATAAGGTTGTGTAGTTTATGTCTCAGAGAAGTGTCTGCCCTTGATGTGTGTTTTGTTAGAGATAATTGGCAGCGGTCGACGCTAACATACTGCGAGCAGAGCACCACGGCGGCAGAGAGATATTTAAGGCCATGTCCTCTCCTTTACATCCTGGGTTATGTTGTCACTTTTGCGTGATTCCATCTTTCCGGTGCTGAACTATAGCATCCAAAGTTCAATTGCATTGCCAAGTTGAGTATATTTCTATGTCATTCTCTGCCTCGTGGATCTCTTGTATTGATTAGAATCCTTAGTCTGCTCGCGTCTATCGCCAATTCACGCGAAATATTGAAGCAACCTTATTTTAAGGGTATTGTCATATAGTCATGTTCTAGTTGTAATCATTCTAAGAATATTGTTGATTAATCAACTGAGTAAGTAAATTTGAAGGTCCGTTTGGTCAAAATTAAAGGACCCCCTTAATTGTTTTACTCATTTTTATACAGTTTTGTTTAGGAAAGTTGGCTAGCCGAACGTTAAATATCTGTATTCTTACGCTTAATCTGTTTCTCCCCTGATTGCAAGTAGTGAGAGTTCTGCTATGAATTTTATGGACATTTGTGCTATTTTAGTAAAGCTTTACCTAAGTATATTTACATAGTCATATTCAAATTTCAAGTTTTACGGGTCTCGTTCCACTTATTTATTATTTGTCCAACTGATCTGGCCTTGTAAGGCAGTCTCCTCTATTATTGTGATTGTGATTTTATAATGCTTTTGATTGTAATAAAATATGTAGCAACTACAACGGATTACTATTGTGATTTTGGTGTGTCACTACCATACCCCATTTCATAGAGGATGAAATGTTTCATGAAATATATGAAAACCTGTTTTTGATACATTCAACCATTAAGAGGGGTGGAATATAGGATGTAATGTTTTATGAAAGTATTTCAGTGCGAAAGAATTTTTAAAGCGAAATCTATGAAAATTGTGTTATTGAAAAATACGTGTTTCACTGTTTTTGGAACTACAACCTCCAAGAAGGTGCAATAGGAGCACAGGTTTCACTGACCCATAGCCTTCCAGCCCAACCTGCAAAGTATATGGACTTGAAATTTGATGAAGGTGTAAATCTTACGCTGAAAGCATCATTTAAGAAGAGATTGTTCGAAATTTCACTCCTAAGGGGGTGAAATATGGGTTGAAAGTTTTTTTTAATATATGTCCCTATGTCCCTATTGAAGCTATAACTACAAAACTACGAAAATTGATATTTGGTGTATCAGTCAGAAACAAAAAAGAAACAAGTTTTTAGCATTTTCCGAAATTCTTCCATTGGGGGATAAAATAATTAGTCAAGGTTTTTTGAAAATAAATAATTATTAAAGAACTACTGAAGCATTTCTATAGCTACATCTATGAAAATAGGTATTTGACATCTCGGTTGGATGTAAAATAAATGTGTTTCGTTGCTTTTGGAAATTTAACTCACTAACAGAGTGAAATAGGGGATGAAATGTTTTATGAAATATTTCACTATGAAAGAATTTTTAGAATTAAATGGATGAAGATTTGAATTTGGCTCCTCGGCTCTAAATAGAAGAATATGTGTTTAATTGTTTTTGAAAACCCAACCCCTAAAGGGTGTGAGATGTTTCAGAAAATGGTTCATTATGAAAGGATTGCTAAATATATCTGACAATTCGTATTCGGCTAATGTGTTACAATTTTTAAAAACTACGTGTTTTTCTGGTTTTGGAACTTCGAGCATAAGGGGATGAAAATTTTAATGAAATATTTATTGCGTTATATTAAAATATTTTAAATCTGCATCTATGAAAACCGGTATTTCACTTCTCAATTAGATATAAAGAAATATGCGTTAGGGAATGAAAGACTCTACGGAGATATCACCACAAGAATACAAACGGCTTGATTAACAAAAACCTTGGACTCCAGCTGTCAGCATTGCTTTTTGATCATTCAGTAAAAGACCATGCTTCAACGGTGCTAAGTTTAGAAAGTTTAGAAAGTGTTGCAGTTTATAAAAGACATAAAAAAACGATTAAAGAAAAAAATTCTTTGCAGACCATGAACGGTCTACGCAAGTAGAGAAGCGGATGATAAGCTAGCTCTTTATGCAAATGAGTTGGTCAGTGTACGTTCCGAGACATGTCATGCAGCAGGAACGGAATCCTATAGTTGCTACGATTGGCTAAAGGAAAAGTTTTGCAGAATCACTCGAAATCACTTCTGCAAGTGGCTAAGAATCTCGTAATGAATAAAAATTCTGTACTGAGAATTCCAAGGTGGGAGATGCAAGATTCCTCCCTCCCCCTTCCCCCTCCTCACAATGCTATCCTTCTTTACCTACAGCAAAAAATAAATAAATTAATTAATAAACAAAACTAGAGAAATTTCTACTGTGAAACTATTTGCATACAAGAGAACGGCCCTTGAAATTTAACTCTTCAAAGTTTTAAGCCCTGCTCATTCCGGATATTGATTAGAAAGTGTTAATCCACAGGTGAAACCTGAGTATATAATCCCTGTGACATTTGATCAACGGTGTTCCATAAGGACAGGTTCTCATTCAAAACGTTCGAAAATTCAATTTCTTTGTAGTTGCATTTTTTAAAGGTGTACTTGTCTAGACTCTTGGAACGGAAAGGTTTTTTTTTTAATCCGTGCTTTACACAAGTTTCTACAGTCCATTGTTTGAAGCAGTGTCACGGCTGCCATGAGCCACGCGGGGTACCCGCCATGTCTCCAACGCCTTGTCACGGTTCGCGCGGCTCCCCCCGTTGGAGGTTCGAGTCCTCCCTCGGGCATGGTTGTGTGTGTGTGTTGTCCTTAGCATAAGTTACTGTAAGTAGTGTGTAAACATAGGGACTGATGGTTCAAATGGTTCTGAGCACTTTGGGACTTAACATCTGAGGTCATCAGTTTCCTAGAACTTAGAACGACTTAAACCCAACCAAATTAAGGACATCACACACATCCATGCTCGAGGCAGGATTTGAACCTGCGACCGTAGCGGGCGCGTGGCTCCCGACTGAAGCTTCTACAACCGCTCGGCCACATCGGCCGGTCTGTCATGTATTCTAGAAGAGCTGCACGGTCGTCGGTGGCGCCTGTTCTTTCGAGAAGAGTTACTATCTTCATATCTATGGTTAAACGTTACCCAGCCATTGACCTTCGTCTGTGCGAATGCGCACAGTTTGCCGGAACTCACCTTAGTGTGAGCCAGTAATGAGTGGATGGACAAATACCTATTAAGTACATTACGTAATCGGATTGTGGACGTTTGAGGATGTGAGTCTCACGGGAAGCGTGCGAGGGATAAATTCCTGCAGTCCTGATGTTCATTTGTGCCCTCGATGGCTCAGATGGATTGGGCGTCTGCCATGTAAGCAGGAGATCTTGGGTTCGAGTCCCAGTAGGGGCACACTTTTCAGCTGTCCCCATCGAAGTATATCAACAACACCTGTTGGCAGCTGAGGGTTTCAATTAATTATCAGTTGTGAAGGTGATTCGATGAACCCTTTGCCAGGAACTTTAATGTGTTTTGCTGGGTATCCATATAGATGTAGATGATAACTCGTCCCGTGTCGCACGTGCTCAAAATGATTCATACTGCAGAATGCATGCAAACATACTCACCGAAAATACGGACGAATATCAAGTGCCGGCTGCCGAGTGCTGCATATCCAGCTTAGACAGATCGGCTTTTCATCTACATCTACATGACTACATCTACATGACTACTCTGCAATTCACATTTAAGTGCTTGGCAGAGGGTTCATCGAACCACAATCATACTATCCCTCTACTATTCCACTCCCGAACAGCGAGCGGGAAAAACGAACACCTAAACCTTTCTGTTCGAGCTCTGATTTCTCTTATTTTATTTTGATGATCATTCCTACCTATGTAGGTTGGGCTCAACAAAATATTTTCGCATTCGGAACAGAAAGTTGGTGACTGAAATTTCGTAAAAAGGTCTCGCCGCGACGAAAAACGTCTATGCTGTAATGACTTCCATCCCAACTCGTGTATCATATCTGCCACACTCTCTCCCCTATAACGCGATAATACAAAACGAGCTGCCCTTCTTTGCACCCTCTCGATGTCCTCCGTCAATCCCACCTGGTAAGGATCCCACACCGCGCAGCAATATTCTAACAGAGGACGAACGAGTGTAGTGTAAGCTGTCTCTTTAGTGGACTTGTTGCATCTTCTAAGTGTCCTGCCAATGAAACGCAACCTTTGGCTCGCCTTCCCGACAATATTATCTATGTGGTCCTTCCAACTGAAGTTGTTTGTAATTTTAACACCCAGGTACTTAGTTGAATTGACTGCCTTGAGAATTGTACTATTTATCGAGTAATCGAATTCCAACGGATTTCTTTTGGAACTCATGTGGATCATCTCACACTTTTCGTTATTTAGCGTCAACTGCCACCTGACACACCATACAGCAATCTTTTCTAAATCGCTTTGCAGCTGATACTGGTCTTCGGATGACCTTACTAGACGGTAAATTACAGCATCATCTGCGAACAACCTAAGAGAACTGCTCAGATTGTCACCCAGGTCATTTATATAGATCAGGAACAGTAGAGGTCCCAGGACGCTTCCCTGGGGAACACCTGATATCACTTCAGTTTTACTCGATGATTTGCCGTCTATTACTGCGAACTGCGACCTTCCTGCCAAGAAGAACAGGAAGTTGCTGTCTAGGAACAATCAGAGGTAGAGGAAGGGTTGATAAATACTCCTTGAATTGCAGACTAAACGTAAATAACGAAAATACATTTTTGGTAAAAATTTGTCAAAAATACTCGTTTGCCCTCCGTATTGGATTAGCTGTTTTGAATATTGAAAATCTGACTTCAGATTCGTTTTCAGCGACATTAAGAATATATATGTAACACTCAGTTCATGCAAATCGAAGTAATAATATAACTAAATGTTTTCCCTAAACTTTGAACACTTTTTTTTCGAGTAACGATTTTCTCAGAACGGCATGCAGTATAAATTAAAAGTGGTTCGATCTCTTAACTTCTACCTTTGACCCCTAAAAGTAAACACTTTTCTTAGGAACTTATAGCTATAATATGACATTTGTTAATATTAACTAATTTTTGTGTAGGCATAAGGAGTGAAACAAACCCCCCAAAATCGAACTCAAAGTTCGAATTAGCACTGTATCGTTAAATTTAAGGTTGTTTCATTGCGGTTAGGTATGCGCTCCCATAAATTTTATGTATTATCGACTGATGTTATCCATTTTCAATTTCAAAGAAATAATGTAGTATCAACTGATGTTACCCATTTTTGAATTCAGGTAACATCTCAGGTGCCACACTGCACGCACTCTACGTACTCCAGTCTCGCAGGCCCTTGATCAAATCATAATTACGGGCGCCATTTTTTATTGAAAATCTAAAATTAAGCTCATAGTATTATCACTCGTAATTCCCAAACAGATCCTTCGAATGTATTTTCATTGTCTCAAAAAAAATTTCAAATGTACCCTTTTTTGCTCATTTGTATGAGAACCTGGCCGTAACGCCGGAATATAGTCACGAGATTTTTTTTCAGAGATGCTGTACGTTCGCGAGAAGACTTTCGTTCTGCGCGTGTCGAAGGACATTCCTCAGATATTACTGTGTGTGTGCTACTCAGTCGTGCCATTTAAGTGTACATCTTTGCATAGTTTTCCTTTCACGATGTAAACAGTGTTCCGCTCAGTTGCTAACTGGCCAGTGAGTGGTTCCGAAGGTATCGGATGTGCGGTGCGTTCGGTCTGCTAGGACAACAGCAGACTAGCGTGGTGCGATGGCAGAAGCAGACACTGAGGGAGCTAGCTGCTGGGACGCCAGCGAACAATTTATGCCAAGTAAGACGAAGAGGACTATTCTAAAATTACTAGCCGTCTCAAAAGTGTTTACCATTGGTAAATCTTGCTGTTGAGTCTGACAAAACTGGCAGTTGGGCCTAGAGATACATTAGAGAGATACAGGAAATCCCCCCACCCCCCTCAATGAATTTTTGGTTGTGATGACAGGCCGATTGGTAGTGTAGCCCGAGATCTAAGTTAGGTTGGAAGGTGGTAATTTGATTGAGAGTTGTTTACGCCAACGATTATGAATGCCGACTAAACGTTGTGCGAGCAGATTGCCCTGTAGCGTAGCCTAGTGTTTCCGCCCGCGCCACATTTAACACACATTCTCTAACTGTGTACAAAAGTCTCACAACAGCAACGATAACTACGTTTCTTGTGGGGGGAGGGTAGAGTCCACTATGTAACTTTCACTGCAAATTTTAGTAACCGCCGAAACTAACCGAAATAGAAGCGTAATTTTAACTATATTTCCTTTTGTGGGAAAATAATGGTTCTCCTCTTTCGGCAGCAACTGTAATATGTAGGCGACTTATTAGTTTTTTTTAAAACTATGAATCATGATTTCAATAGACGCAGTGCTTTTTTTACGTTACTTGATTTGTGGTCTATAGTAAACAATGCAACGAACTGGTAAATTCTTTAAAGTTTGACGTGTGTTACATAGACGACGTCTGCAATGTTCGTAAAGCCAAGTTTGCATATATTCTGTGTCTGTTTTTTTGGCCATGTACTGTATAATTAAGGGGAGGAGGATTATGTTCAAGGAGCAGTGTATTAGCAGTCTATGGAGAAATTGAGAATTTGGATCTAACGAACGGCATGCTCGGGCAGTTCGTGCTATTCTGTTGACCACTGTGTAATTGGGACACAGTGATTATGGCCTCTCCCTAGTAACCAGGGGACTCGGGTGCTAATCCTGGTCGGGCACAAATTTTCAAGTGCCCATTGACTAAAGTCTGTGCCCATTGTCAGCTAATGTCATTGTTTCGGTGTTAAATTGTATTTTGTTTACGATACGTAGTTTAGCTTTTTCATGGATAACAGCTTTGAAAAGCGTATAGGTTATATTGATATTCTCTCGTCGTTAGTCCAAGGCAACTATAGCGATTTATAAACACAGCTGTAGTTCGTATTAAGCCTACATACGTAATTGTGTCCTGTTTTTCTTTACCAAGAATTACTTCGTAAGTAATTCCCCTGTAGTGGTATTTTGTTTTAGTATTTTGTTTAAATATTTATAGACTGCAGGCTTGGATGAAATATGAAACACATGTCCGAAGTTCTTGTTGATTCTGCAGATACTGTTTCATCCGTACTAGGGGCCAAAACATTTCATCTAATACAGAAGGACACAATTTGTCTCGAGATTTAGCAATTTTTCGTAATAGTTGCCTTGCTTCGATATATTTTTCTCTAATTCTTGTTTGGATTTAATCTTAAAACACACTAACTCTTCCACAAGTTATTCGATATGTGGTTTCATACCTTTCGTAGCCTAGAGTTCCTAAACGGTCGATAATATTAATAATTTCCTTTCTCAATTTTATTTTCTGTAAAATCTCCTGTTTATGGTTATTGCTAACGTGTTTCACGTTCTCACTTTTATTATTTTTATTTTTCTAGTTTTGTGACTGGTAGCCAAATGTTCTTTGAATCTGGTTTTTAATTCTGAAATAGTAACAGATGAAGGTCAAGAGAAGATTGCGATATATTTGAGGAGAGTGGCTTGGAGATTTTCTATAATAGACGTACACAGGTCATGGGGATCCTTACCTATATAAATTTACTTCGAGTGTGATGTAGCCCATTCTCTTGTCATGATCTCGGCCGTATCGTAGCACATTGTCTCGGTTAGGTTGGAGATTTCTGTTGAGAGTTGCCGAAGTCAACGAAAGTGATTACAAAGTAAAGACTGTGCTAACAGAACGATCTGTAGCGTAGTCCAACACGTTCTTTCTGTCCTTTTAAAGCCTCTTTTAATTAAAAATAACTAAAGCTGCAAGATACAATCACAAAAACTGTGTTACGTAATAGAGTAATCCCAGACTATTGTTGTGTAAGTTGTGTGCGTACAGTATTTTTTTTGTCAGTGAATATACATTTTTTTACTCATTTGCTGGGTTTCAGTTTTCCCCTTTAACGGCAAAAAACCTTTTCCTGTGAAGAGCCCATTAGCTTGTCGGTTATATTTGTGACTTTCTCGACGGTCAGTAATTTCGTGATAGTCCATCCACCGGCGTCATTGTTAACATCGAATATAGATTTAAGTATTAGGAAGGCTAATATGAAGCTAATGCATGAGTAGGTCTAACAATTAATAAAAATAGAAATGTGGGTAAGATACTACAAACATCATAGTGAACGCATTGTTGTGGCCAAGATAGCCACGAATCCCACGCCTACCAAAGTCGTAAAAGTAGTCCGCAGATGATTATGAAACTGATGGAATGTGTGATGAGATAAAAGAAATCATTCAGATAGTGATGGGAGATGAAAATTTAATATTAATGGGTGACTGGAATTCGACAGTAGGAAATGGAAGAAAAGGAAACGTAGTAGGTGAATATGGAATGGGGGTAAAAAATGAAAGAGGAAGCCGCCTGGTAGGTTTTTTCCCAGAGCATAACTTAATCATAGCTAACACTTGGTTCAAAAATCATAAAAGACCTGGAGATACTGCAATATTTCATATAGATTATATAATGGTAAGACAGAGATTTAGGAACCAGATTTTAAATTGTATGACATTTCCAGGGGCAAATGTGGTCTCTGATCACAGTATATTGATTATGAACTGTAGATAAAAACTGAAGAAACTGGAAAAAGGTGGGAATTTAAGGAGATGGGACCCGAAAGAACTGACAGAATCAGAAGTTGTACAGTGTTTCAGGAAGAGCATTAGGGAACGATCTACAGGAATGGGGGAAAGTAATACAGTGTGATGGGGGATCTGAGTGGTGTACTGTCAAGGGGGAGGGGGTTCCTCAGGGATCAGTGTTGGGGCCGCTCCTGTTCCTTATTTATATAAATGATATGCCCTCAAGTATTACGGGTAACTCAAAAATATTTCTGTTTGCTGATGACACTAGCTTGGTAGTAAAGGATGTTGTGTGCAACATTGACTCCGTTTCAAGTAGTGCAGTACATGACCTCAGTCAATGGCTTATAGAAAATAAACTAACGTTAAATCACAGTAAGATTCAGTTTTTACAGTTTCTAACACACAATTCAACAAAACCTGACGTTTTAATCTCACAGCATGGGCATATGATTAGTGATACTAAACGGTTCAAATTCCTAGGTGTTCAAATAAATAGTAAGGTGTTGTGGAAAGCCCACGTTCAGGATCTTGCTCAAAGACTTAATACTGCCATTTTCACTATTCGAACGGTACCGAAAGTGAGTGACACTTCGACAAGTAAATTAGTCTACTTTGCCTATTTCCATTCACTTATGTCATATGGTATTATGTTTTTGGGTAACTCTTCCCATTCTAGAAGGATATTTTTGGCTCAGAAACTGGAGGTTCGGGCAAAAAGTGGTGTGAGTTCACGAACCAATTGTCGACCTCTGTTCAGGGAGTCTGGGTATTTTGACCTTGGCCTCTCAATATGTATATTCCTTATTGTCGTTTCTTGTTACCAATATTAGTTTATTTCCAACAATAAGCAGCTTTCACTCGGTTAATACTCGGCAGAAGTCAAACTCCCATTTGGTTCGGACTTCCTTAATTCTTGTGCAAAAATGTGTGCAGTATACTGCTGCATCCATTTTCAATAAGCTGCCACTCGAATTCAAAAATCTTTGCAGTAATCCACGCGCTTTCAAATCGAAACTGGAGTGTTTCCTCATGGGTCACTCCTTTTATCCTGTCAAGGAGTTAATTGAAAAATTAAGCTGATTCTCATTGTACTGCTGATAGCGTTTGCTTAAACTTATGGACTGATTTTCTCTCAGGTTCATGAACATGTATTTTTATCTGTTATTACTTTTATGTTGTAAGTTCATGTGTCGCCCTAACCGCCGTCTGCTTCACGTCTGCTGTTCAGCGAGCTACCTTAATTTAAGTATTAACTGTATTTTTCTTACTTGTCACTTTTTCTTCCGTGTGTTTTTGCTTTTAGGAAGCTTTAATTGTCGAGTGCTAGTAATAGAGTTACATAGATTTCGTGTTTGTTTTGAATACAGTCAGAGAGAGTCCTTGTAGTCAGCCATAGTGCCAGTAATGCTAGTGTTTGTTTTGAATACAGTCCAGAGACAGGTAGTACTATTTTCATTGTTTTCTACAAGAAGTCGTTAGCAATCACAGTTTAGTCAGTAATCAGCCACCTTTAGTGAATTAGCAGTCTACTTAAAAGTTGAAAATTCCTGGCAGATTAAAACTGTGTGCCCGACCGAGACTCGAACTCGGGACCTTTGCCTTTCGCGGGCAAGTGCTCTACCAACTGAGCTACCGAAGCACGACTCACGTCCGGTACTCACAGCTTTACTTCTGCCAGTATCCGTCTCCTACCTTCCAAACTTTACAGAAGCTCTTCTGCTAAACGTGCAGAACTAGCACTCCTGAAAGAAAGGATACTGCGGAGACATGGCTTAGCCACAGCCTGGGGGATGTTTCCAGAATGAGATTTTCACTCTGCAGCGGAGTGTGCGCTGATATGAAACTTCCTGGCAGATTAAAACTGTGTGCCCGACCGAGACTCGAACTCGGGACCTTTGCCTTTCGCGGGCAAGTGCTCTACCAACTGAGCTACCGAAGCACGACTTACGTCCGGTACTCACAGCTTTACTTCTGCCAGTATCCGTCTCCTACCTTCCAAACTTTACAGAAGCTCTTCTGCGAAACGTGCAGAACTAGCACTCCTGAAAGAAAGGATACTGCGGAGACATGGCTTAGCCACAGCCTGGGGGATGTTTCCAGAATGAGATTTTCACTCTGCAGCGGAGTGTGCGCTGATATGAAACATCCTGGCAGATTAAAACTGTGTGCCCGACCGAGACTCGAACTCGGGACCATTGCCTTTCGCGGGCAAGTGCTCTACCAACTGAGCTACCGAAGCACGACTCACGTCCGGTACTCACAGCTTTACTTCTGCCAGTATCCGTCTCCTACCTTCCAAACTTTACAGAAGCTCTTCTGCGAAACGTGCAGAACTAGCACTCCTGAAAGAAAGGATACTGCGGAGACATGGCTTAGCCACAGCCTGGGGGATGTTTCCAGAATGAGATTTTCACTCTGCAGCGGAGTGTGCGCTGATATGAAACATCCTGGCAGATTAAAACTGTGTGCCCGACCGAGACTCGAACTCGGGACCTTTGCCTTTCGCGGGCAAGTGCTCTACCAACTGAGCTACCGAAGCACGACTCACGTCCGGTACTCACAGCTTTACTTCTGCCAGTATCCGTCTCCTACCTTCCAAACTTTACAGAAGCTCTTCTGCGAAACGTGCAGAACTAGCACTCCTGAAAGAAAGGATACTGCGGAGACATGGCTTAGCCACAGCCTGGGGGATGTTTCCAGAATGAGATTTTCACTCTGCAGCGGAGTGTGCGCTGATATGAAACTTCCTGGCAGATTAAAACTGTGTGCCCGACCGAGACTCCAACTCGGGACCTTTGCCTTTCGCGGGCAAGTGCTCTACCAACTGAGCTACCGAAGCACGACTCACGTCCGGTACTCACAGCTTTACTTCTGCCAGTATCCGTCTCCTACCTTCCAAACTTTACAGAAGCTCTTCTGCGAAACGTGCAGAACTAGCACTCCTGAAAGAAAGGATACTGCGGAGACATGGCTTAGCCACAGCCTGGGGGATGTTTCCAGAATGAGATTTTCACTCTGCAGCGGAGTGTGCGCTGATATGAAACTTCCTGGCAGATTAAAACTGTGTGCCCGACCGAGACTCGAACTCGGGACCTTTGCCTTTCGCGGGCAAGTGCTCTACCAACTGAGCTACCGAAGCACGACTCACGTCCGGTACTCACAGCTTTACTTCTGCCAGTATCCGTCTCCTACCTTCCAAACTTTACAGAAGCTCTTCTGCGAAACGTGCAGAACTAGCACTCCTGAAAGAAAGGATACTGCGGAGACATGGCTTAGCCACAGCCTGGGGGATGTTTCCAGAATGAGATTTTCACTCTGCAGCGGAGTGTGCGCTGATATGAAACTTCCTGGCAGATTAAAACTGTGTGCCCGACCGAGACTCGAACTCGGGACCTTTGCCTTTCGCGGGCAAGTGCTCTACCAACTGAGCTACCGAAGCACGACTCACGTCCGGTACTCACAGCTTTACTTCTGCCAGTATCCGTCTCCTACCTTCCAAACTTTACAGAAGCTCTTCTGCGAAACGTGCAGAACTAGCACTCCTGAAAGAAAGGATACTGCGGAGACATGGCTTAGCCACAGCCTGGGGGATGTTTCCAGAATGAGATTTTCACTCTGCAGCGGAGTGTGCGCTGATATGAAACTTCCTGGCAGATTAAAACTGTGTGCCCGACCGAGACTCGAACTCGGGACCTTTGCCTTTCGCGGGCAAGTGGTCGGGCACACAGTTTTAATCTGCCAGGAAGTTTCATATCAGCGCACACTCCGCTGCAGAGTGAAAATCTCATTCTGGAAACATCCCCCAGGCTGTGGCTAAGCCATGTCTCCGCAGTATCCTTTCTTTCAGGAGTGCTGGTTCTGCACGTTTCGCAGAAGAGCTTCTGTAAAGTTTGGAAGGTAGGAGACGGATACTGGCAGAAGTAAAGCTGTGAGTACCGGACGTGAGTCGTGCTTCGGTAGCTCAGTTGGTAGAGCACTTGCCCGCGAAAGGCAAAGGTCCCGAGTTCGAGTCTCGGTCGGGCACACAGTTTTAATCTGCCAGGAAGTTTCATATCAGCGCACACTCCGCTGCAGAGTGAAAATCTCATTCTGGATACTTAAAAGTTGATTAAGTCTCTTCGGTAAATTGATTCCTTAGGATGGATAGGATGTGTGACTGCTGTGTACGGACGCTGGCCACTCTTCGCGAACAGCTGAGCGTGTTGATGGCCGCGGTCAGCCATCTTCAGGCTGCTGCCTCGGAGTGTAGCGGCAGTGGGGAGTCTGGTGCGTCGCATGGTGCACCTCAGGTGTTAGATGCTTCACCCACTGTCCCTGCTGTCGAGACATCTTCGCGGGTACCGGGCACAGTTGGGCCAATGTGGAGGCTGGCCGTGTGGCATCGCCCGCTCTGCCTGTGAATGGACATGTGGCTGCTCCTTCAGCAAGGTCCGAGCAGGCACACGGGGGGGGGGGGGGGGGGGAGTTTATTAGTTATTGGGAGCTCCAACGTTAGGCTGGTGATGGAGCCCCTTAGGGAAATAGCGGAAAGGTCGGGGAAGAAGGCCAGTGTTCACTCTGTCTGCTTGCCGGGGGGTCTCATTCGAGATGTGGAGGGGGCCCTACTGGCGGCGATAGAGAGCACTGGGTGCACCCGACTGCAAATTGTTGCTGATGTCGGCACCAATGACTCCTGCCGTCTGGGTTCAGAGGTCATCCTCATTTCGTACAGGCGGTTGGCGGATTTTATGAAGGCAGAAAGCCTCGCTCGCGGGGTGGAATCAGAGCTAACTATTTGTAGTATCGTTCCCAGAACCGATCGCGGTCCTCTGGTTTGGAGCCGAGTGGAAGGCTTAAACCAGAGGCTCAGAAGATTCTTCGGAGAGCTGGGGTGCAAATTTCTCGACCTCCGCAATAGGGTGCAGAAATGTAGGGTCCCCCTGAATAGGTCAGGCATGCACTACACGCCGGAAGCGGCTACGAGGGTAGCGGAGTACGTGTGGAGTGCACATGGGGTATTTTTTAGGTTAGAGAATTCCCTCCCTAGACCCGACAAGACGCCTCCTGAGACGCGGCAAGGCAGGAGTAGGCAAAATGCAACAGGGAATAACAATATTAATGTGCTAATAGTAAACTGACTACGAGACAAGAAAAAATGTATTCATAGGTGAAAGCTCAAAGCTACGGGTAAAATGTCCCTAGGCTTATCGTCTCAAAGAAGAGATGGCACAGAGAAACAAGTGGGCATGTCTTACATAGCAAGCAGCCATTTAAACCGACATTTAGGACCTTCAAATAAGGATTTGGACTAAAATACTTTCATATTCGCACTAAGTGTAAATAAAACTGGTACAATCACCAATAAACAAAATTATTTTCATTGTTTTCGGGGTTCCTTTTGCCTTTCGGAATAAATATATTGCGAATCAGTAGTTAACATGCCTGGTTCCCCAAACAGGAGACGACTAGAAACTTCCGAAATGTGGTGGTGTAGAAGAATGCTAAAAAAGCTTTGATCGAATAGCTGAAGGGGAGATACGAAATCAGATTAGGGAGAAGAGAAATTAATGGCACAAATTGACAAAAAGAAGCGATCGTGGGTAAATGTCATATTTCGATTCCACCCATCCACTGTGACCCATGACGTTCTGCATGACGTTGATTAGTTGCATTTCGAAGGATACCAGTGGCCTTATTAAATGTTAACTGTGATTGCCTTCGTTTCTAGAACAATTTATAATGTTCGTTAACTATGATTTTTTTTCGGAATATATCGTGATGAACTCTGGGAGGAACCACTGAACACAGCTTAAATTGTCGTTGAAGAAACGAGTAGTGATTGTATTTTTATCTTTCTTATCCGACACGTTGGGGTATCCAAGGTATAATGGGGTACACAGTTGAAAACTTTGATTATATGTACAAAATTGATAAATAAGAGAGCTACAAATTTTTATATGAACACATTATGATGTATTAATCAGAAAAATACAAGAACATTGCCATAAAATAAAACAACAATATTTTCTGACTCAAAAACAGAAATTTATATCATTTGCACGCGGTAGAATGGGGTGGTAAATACAAGTGATTACAAAAACGTATAAAATTATCGGAAATGCAGAAAATATTGGCTTGCTCGGAATTTTTTTTAGTTCAAAGTGAGTATTAATGTCAAACTACAGTTTTCATGTATCGTATCCTTTTCTTGAGGCTGTTTACAAAATTCACACACGGGGAGACACTCATCATCTTCGCTATCTATTCCTGCACAAGAATCGTGTGTCCATTTTTTGCACGTGGAACAAGCTACCCAACCTCCAACTGATTTTGAATATAACCCACCACAATATACACATTGACAGTCAGAACTTTCCTCGTAATCACTCTCGTTAGTATTGTATTCTCTCTCCTTTTTTCCATTTACCTTCAGATTCTTTCTCTCTTTTTTGAGTTCTTAACTTTATTCTCTTTCGCAAAAAGTTTTCTGTTTGCTCTTTCTTCTTTGTCAAAGTTCTTTTTTCTGTTTCTCCCATTAATGACTTTTAACTCTTTTTTTGTACGGCGAATCAGTTAAAACAACGTTCTTCCCCATTTTCAGTCTCGCTCTTTTCTTGCTTTCGTTAACTTTTGACAAGAAAATCAGAATCTCAGGTGAAATATGAAATGAGGAGGTTGTGTTGTCAGTTGTCATCCAAGAGCACCCAAGATTAGAACAATTAGCCCCAATAACTTTGTTATTCTTAGGCGGCAGTTCATTGTAACAAATAGCTGAAACCTCGTCCGCTTGATTATCCAGCCCATTTGAGTCGTCTTTTTCAGCTGGTGTGCTAGGTGGAGGCAATTACAATTGTTCAGATATAATAACCCCTTTATCTGACGGCCTATCACGTCCGCTGTCAGTTGTGTGTGCCGGGAGGAAGTGTGCGTCGTGAATATGGATGGGTCCGTGGGCCATATTGCAGTAGCTTCAAACCTTTAATAGCGGTTTTCATTTTTGCGCTTTAGACGAAAGCTGAACCAAAAAGCGTTGAAATTTGAAAGACAGTTACGACTTTCCCTGCGTGGCTTCGCAGCCATTTTCGAAGCTGATCACTATAACGAGGATTTATAAAACAAACATCAAGCGTCTGAAGTCTGTGAGAGCAATGTGGTGGTGAAGAAACGCCACTCTCCCTCGCGTTGTCCATAACGTCATTGTTCGTGGTATGAGCTGAGTGGCCATCTGATATAAGGAGAACTGGGACGTGCTTTGATGCCTTAGAAAATACCACAAATTGTGGAAACCATACAAAGAATGACTCTGTGGCCATCAATGCGGTGCTGTGGACCTCAGCGCAACCTCCTGCTGCCAGTCCTAACTCAAATTCTTTCTGCTTCTTCTTTCGTGGAAAAATAATCGTAGGAGGAATGTCAGCTCCGCTTGCTGAAGTACTAATGAGGCTGGTTGCAGTTTCGCCCCTTTTTGCAGAGGTTAACGATCGCACTGGACGGTTCCCTTTGCAAGCTGCGATGTTCGATTGGTTTTTAGCATTAACCGAGACGCCTGTTCCATCACAATTAGTTATTTGAGAAGTCATTAGTTTGTGATTGTCAGTTACATTTGTTAGCAACGAAAAAAACCTATCGACAGATACTTTGTTAAAATCAATGATTCTTGTACTAGATTTTGCTTCGGGCTTGCGAACAAATCCGAATTTGCTTCTTCATTGTTTCATGATGTAATAAAGATTTCTATTTGTTTTGCTCGAAATTTTCGAAAAGGTATCTGGGGAACGTGCAAAAATTGAAATGGCAAAACTGTGCACCTGCCGAAATACGAGTGCGTATACTCATTTGAAAAAATGTTCCTAAACTGCTTCTGATACGCTAGAGGTTACCGCACAGTAAACAGCAATTGTAGTTGACCGTTTGCCTGCACCGTATAGAGTACGGCCAATAAAATATTTTTGTAGGGAGGACACATCATCTCATCCTGAATGAAGAGTTCATCTATACGTGTAAATGTAACCACTTGTGCCAGAGGGAGTGTGTTGGTAGCCTTACTGTTCATGTTGTATATTAACATTACAGATAATATAAGTAAGCTCACATATTTCGAAAATGATGCAGATATCGACATAGAGGTAACAAAGTCCGTGTGAAGCGATATGCACATACAGGGGATAATAAAAATGTGACCACCTATACTTGCATCTACATGGATACTCTGCAAATCACATTTAAGTGCCTGGCAGATTGTTCATCGAACCACCTTCACAAGTCTCTATTATTCCAATCTCGCATAGCACCCGGAAAGAATGATCACCTGTGTCTTTCCATACGAGCTCTGACTTCCCTTATTTTATCGTTGTGGTCGTTTCTCCCTACGTAGGTCGGTGTCAACAAAATATTTTCGCATTCGGAGGAAAAAGTTGGTGATTGGAATTTCGTGAGAAGATTCCGTCGCAAAGAAAAACGCTTTTCTTTTAATGATGTCCAGCCAAAATCCTGTATCATTTGTGTGACACACTCTCTCATATTTCGCGATAATAGGAGGACGTGCTGCCTTTCATTGGACTTTTTAGATCTACTCCGTCAGTCCTATCTTGTAAGGATCCCACATTTCCCAGCAGTATTCTAAAAGAGGACGGACAAGCGTAGTGTAGGCAGTGTCCTTTCTAGGTCTGTTACGTTTTCTAAGTGTTGTGCCAATAAAACGCAGTCTTTGGTTAGCCTTAACCGCAACATTTTCTATGTGTTCTTTCCAATTTAAGTTGTTCGTTATTGTATAATAATAATGGCGTGTGACGAGGGCCTCCCATCGGGTAGACCGTTCGCCTGGTGCAAGTCTTTCGATTTGACGCCACTTCGGCGACTTGCGCGTCGATGGGGATGAAATGATGATTAGTACAACACAACACCCAGTCCCTGGGCGGAGAAAATCTCCGACCCAGCCGGGAATCGAAGGAATCTTAGGATTGACAGTCTGTCGTGCTGACCACTCAGCTACCGGGGGCGGACGTTAGTTATTGTAATACCTTGTTATTTAGTTGACTTTACGGCTTTTAGATTAGACTGCAACTTCTCTCATAGTGATTAGTCCATTCTGCTTCACCAGCAATATTGCGGGATCAGTAACGACCTGATTTGTTGATATTGCGGGCGTACCTTAACTGGCTTCTGTCTTCATTGATTAGCGGCTACCTTTGAAATGGTTGTACCACTCCTTTAGCCCTGCAGTACCCATTACTTTGTCCACAAACACACGATGGTTTCAACTTGAGAATCGCCAAGCTTGGAGCCAAATGTGATGTAAAGATGTCATTTTGCTCAGAATACTAAATCCAACGTGTACGACTTGCAAGTGTTCCGAAGTAGTGGAGAAAATCAGGTATGTGTGCTAAATATGCCTGAAAACATGAGCCCATGCGCGCCCTGATACCATTGTTGATTTCAACAATTAAAAAAGGTCGGATATTTTTTGAACAGCTCATGTATATAAGCCATCGCCAGTGATGTCGAAAGAGCAAGATACCCCTAACTACGCCAGTTGATTAGGTAGTTCGAATGGAGCGGTCTATTGTCTGACGTATCTCCATAACAGCTCCGAACCGAATACCCCAAAGTTCGACAAATGGTTCAAATGGCTCTGAGCACTATGGGTCTTAACATCTATGGTCATCAGTCTCCTAGAACTTAGAACTACGTAAACCTAACTAACCTAAGGACATCACACAACACCCAGCCATCACGAGGCAGACAAAATCCCTGACCCCGCCGTGAATCGAACCCGGGAACCCAGACGCGGAAAGCGAGAACGCTACCTTCACGTCAGGAATCAAGCTGAGCTCAGAAGGGCGCAAGTCCGGGTCTGTCTCAGGCCGATACTGATCTTCGGCCTGACGTGGCTGCTTGTCCTGTTCCAGGTGTTGCCCCGCAGTCTGCAAGATCCAAGCAGTCGCAGAGGGTGGTCTTACTGGTAGTTGGGAGCTCCAACGTCAGGCGCGTAATGGGGCAGAGAGGGGAAGAGAGGGGAAGAAAACCAATGTGCAATCCGTGTGCATACCGGGGTGAGTTATTCCAGATGTGAAAAAGGGTCCTTCCGGATGCCATGAAGGGTACAGGTTGCACCCATTTGCAGGTGGTCGCTCATGTCGGCACCAATGATGTGTGTCGCTATGGATCGGAGGAAACCCTCCCTGGCTATCTGATTTGGTGAAGACTGCCAGCCTCGCTAGCCGGATGAAAGCAGAGCTCACCGCTCACCATCTGTAGCATCGTCGACAGGACTGACTGCGGGCCTTTGGTAAAGAGCTGAGTAAAGGGTCTGAATCAGAGGCTGAGATTGTTCTGCGACCGTGTGGGCTGCAGATTCCTCGACTTGAGCCATAGGGTGGTGGGGTTTCGGGTTCCGCTGGATAGGTCAGGAGTCCACTACACGCAACAAGCGGCTACACGGGTAGCAGGGTTGTGTGGCGTGAGCTGGGCGGTTTTTTAGGTTAGATGGCATTGGGCAAGTACAGAAAGGGCGGCAGCTTCAACGAGTTCGGGGCAAAGCAGGACATGCGGGGACCAAGCAGCAATCGGTATTGTAATGGTAAACTGTCGAAGCTGCGTTGGTAAAGTACCGGAACTTCAAGCGCTGATAGAAAGTACCGAAGCTGAAATCGTTATAGGTACAGAAAGCTGGCTGAAACCAGAGAGAAATTCTGCCGAAATTTTTACAAAGGTACAGACAGATAGAAATGATAGATTGCATGCAACCGGTGGTGGAGAGTTAGTCGCTGTTAGTAGAAGTTTATCCTGTAGTTAAGTAGAAGTGGATAGTTCCTGTGAATTATTATGGGTGGAGGTTACACGCAACAGCCGAGCTAGGTTAATAATTGGCTCCTTTTACTGACCTCCCGACCCAGCTGCATTAGTGGCAGAACAACTGAGAGAAAATTTGGAATACATTTCAAATCAATTTTCTCAGCATGTTATAGTCTTAGGTAGAGATTTCAATTTACCAGATATAGACTGGGACACTCAGATGTTTAGGATGGGTCGTAGGGACAGAGCGTCGAATGACAATATACTGAGTGCGCTATCCGAAAATTACCTCAGGCAATTAAACAGAGAACCGACTCGTGGAGACAACATCTTGGACCTACTGATAACAAACAGACCCGAACTTTTCGACTCTGTAGTGCAGAACAGGGATTAGTGATCATAAGGCTGTTGCAACATCCCTGAATATGGAAGTTAATAGGAATATAAAAAGAGGGAGGAAGGCTTACGTGTTTAGCAAGGGTAATAGAAGGCAGATTTCAGTCTACCTAACAGATCAAAACGAAAATTTCTGTTCTGACACTGACAATGTTCAGTATTTATGGAAAAAGTTCAAGGCAATCGTAAAATGCGTTTTATACAGGTACGTGTAGAGTAAAACTGTGAGGGACGGGATAAACCCACCGTGGTTCAACAACAAAGTTAGGAAACTACTGCGAAAGCAAAGACAGCTTCACTCCAAGTATAAACGCAGCCAAAACCTCTCAGACAAACAGAAGCTAAACGATGTCAAACTTAGCGTAAGGAGGGCTATGCGTGAAGCGTTCAGTGAATTCGAAAGTAAAATTCTATGTACCGACTTGACAGAATATCCTAGAAAGTTCTGGTCTCACGTTAAATCAGTTAGTGGTTGGAAACAGCATGTCCAGACACTCCGGGGTGATGATGGCATTGAAACAGAGGATGACAGGCGTAAAGCTGAAATACTAAACACATTTTTCCAAAGATGTTTCATAGAGGAAGACCGCACTGCAGTTCCTTCTCTAAATCCTAGCACAAACGAGAAAATGGCTGACATCGAAATAAGTGTCCAAGGAGTAGAAAAGCAACTGGAATCACTCAACAGAGGAAAGTCCACTGAACCTGACGGGGTACCAATTCGATTCTACACAGTACGCGAAAGAACTTGCCCTCCCTTTTAACAGCCGTGTACCGCAAGTCTCTAGGGGAACGGAAGGCTCCAAATGATTGGAAAAGAGCACAGGTAGTCCGAGTCTTCAAGAAGGGTCGTAGAGCAGATGCGCAAAACTATAGACCTATATCTCTGACGTCGATCTGTTGTAGAATTTTAGAACATGTTTTTTGCTTGAGTATCATGTAGTTTTTGGAAACCCAGAATCTACTCTGTAGGAATCAACATGGATTCCGGAAACATCCATCTTGTGAGACCCAACTCACTTTATTTGTTCATGAGACCCAGAAAATATTAGATACAGGCTCCCAGGTAGATGCTATTTTTCTCGACTTCCGGAAGGCGTTCGATACAGTTCCGCACTGTCGCCTGATAAATAAAGTAAGAGCCCACGGAATATCAGATCAGCTCTCTGGTTGGATTGAAAAGTTTTAACAAACAGAACACAGCATGTTGTTATCACTGGAGAGACGTCTACAGACGTGAAAATAATCTCTGGCGTGCCACAGGGGAGTGTTATGGGACCATTACTTTTCACAATATATATAAATGAGGTAGTAGATAGTGTCGGAAGTTCCATGCGGTTTTTCGCGGATGATTCTGTAGCATACACAGAAGTTGCAGCATTAGAAAATTGTAGCGAAATGCCGGAAGATCTGCAGCGGATAGGCCATTGGTGCAGGGAGTGGAAACTGACCCTTAACATATACAAATGTAATGTATTGCGAATACATAGAAAGAAGGATCCTTTATTGTATGATTATATGATAGCGGATCAAACACTGGTAGCAGTTACTTCTGTAAAATATCTCGGAGTATCGGAGTATGCGTGCGGAACGATTTGAAGTGGAATGATCATATAAAATTAACTGTTGGTAAGGCGCGTACCACGTTGAGATCCATTGGGAGAGTCCTTAGAAACTGTAGTTCATCAACAAAGGAGGTGGCTTAAAAAACACTCGTTCGACCTATACTTGAGTATTGCTCATCAGTGTGGGATCCGTACCAGATCGGGTTTGCGGAGGAGATAGAGAAGATTCAAAGAAGAGCGGCGCGTTTCGTCACAGGGTTATTTGGTAACCGTGATAGCGTTACGGAGATGTTTGACAAACTCAAGTGCCAGACTCTGCAAGAGAGCCGCTCTTCATCGCGGTGTAGCTTGCTTGCCAGATTTCGAGAGGGTGCGTTTCTGGATGAGGTATCGAATATATTGCTTCCCCCTACTTATACCTCCCGAGGAGTTCACGAATGTAAAATTAGAGAGATTAGAGAGCGCACGGAGGCTTTCAGACAGTCTTTCCTCCCGCGAACCATACGCGACTGGAACAGGGAAGGGAGGTAATGACAGTGGCACGTAAAGTGCCTTCCGCCACACACCTTTGGGTGGCTTGCGGAGTATAAATATAGATGTAGATGAGTGTGGTGCGTGATGCGGCGCTCCCCATCCCTATATACCGATCAAATCAGTCACGACTTGAACCGAGCGTGCCCGAACATTGTCCTACAAAATGATGGCCGCCTCCTGCAGAAACCGACGCCGCTTCTTTCTCTCAGTTGCTTTTCTACTTTGTAACACAGTCTGTTTCGTTTTAGAGTCCAAACAGCTTAACAGATATTGTTCAAATTTGTCATGGAGACAGTTTGAACCCTTAGAAAGAACATAGCCCACTTTAACAAGCAAGAAATTTTTTTTTGCATCAGTGAACGTAAACTACATTAAAACTTACTTATTTTGGTTGTATAACTTAAGAATTCTATAATGTATAAGTACTTCAGTAGTCGCCGCGCGGGATAGTCTCTCAAACGAAATTGCTCCCACGTCCGAGGCCTTTGAATATCACGTCTTCCATTCCGCTTGTAGTTCAGAATATTTTGGGGAAGTCTGGGACGTAGCATTCTCACCAGTCTTCACGATATTTTTGAATTTTTTAGTTTCTTTTGAAAATACTTAATTTTTCTCTAGTAACTTCATTCCTAATCATTTCTTGTTGTGCAGCTCTTCGAATTTCGTAGGAACCTCATCTCTGCCGTGTGATTTTTTTTGCTTTTTTTTTAACCATGTTTTCGCTTTCATAGCATAATACAGGAACCGCGACCACGTTATAGAATTTCGGGACAATCTTTTTGTACTTTATTGCCCAATATTCAGATAATAGTGTCACAGACAGCTTAGAATTTGTGTAATTTATTTTAAGTATCAGAGTAAAAATCAGATCTTACAGCGTAGCCTAAATGAAAGATTAAGAGACCAGTTCTAAAGCAGGATTATCCAAAACTAGTTTTAAACTGACTGAGTATTTTCCTCAGAGTGCACTTATTTTCGTTTTATTACTAGAAATTTTAAAGTTGTATTCATTGCATATTTCGTTCAGGTGGTACATAGATCTTTGGAGGTCATTTCGTGAACTTGAATCATGTCATCTACAAACAGAAGCACAATCAGGTATTTCTCATTCGTTATCCCAATTCCTTTGTCTTGTCGTAGTTCCTGCTTTCATTTATGAAGAACGAAGTCAATGTATATACTAAAAATGCTGACTTAATCTGCTCATTTAAATGTATTCCGAACGAGCTGCCGCAGTGGTTATTCCATGGTATGATGATGATGATGATGATGTTTGGTTTTTGGGGCGCTTAACTGCACGGTTATCAGCGCCTGTACAAAGCCCCAACCTTTACACAGTCCAGTTTCGCCACCTTCACGGATGATGATGAAATGATGACACCACAGACACCTACTTCCCGGGCGGAGAAAGCAACCCAGCCGTGAATCGAACCCGGAATCCCACCACCAGCAACGACGAGCTTCTACACGACGAGCTGTCAACTAGTACACTAGACTCGCATTCGGGAGGATGACGTTTAAATCCGCATCCGGCCATCCTGATACGTTTTCCGTAACTTTCCTGAATCGCTCCAAGCAAATGCTGGGATGGTTCCTTTTAAAGGGAACGGCGTACTTCTTTTACCCTTCCCTGACGCAGTGCCAACTCCTGCTCCGTTTCTAATGACCTCAACATCGATGGCCCCCTGTGGGTTCGGGGGTAAGAATAGGCCCACGGTATTCCTGCCTGTCGTAAGAGGCGACTAAAAGGAGTCTCAAACGTTTCGGCCTTATGTGATGGTCCCCTACCGGGTTTGACCTCCATCTTCTAAATTCTTCCGAAGAGCGAGCTGATTGGGGAAGGGCGCCTTACAAGGTGCAATGTGTCCATCGCTCATTACCATCTCTAGCTTGGTTGGTCGTCGTCGCATAGCTGTCCCGCCCACTCACCATCTCTAGGGCGTGGCTTTGTTCTTGGGTGCGGTTTTTGCAGTCTGCTCTGCTGTGTCGCTTTATGCGCCAATGACGATCATGGGCTACATTTCGCCTGAAATCCAGCATGGTAGCCAGTCCGTTGTGGTGGGGCCGCCATGTACCCTGTCGGTTGTAGCCCCCTGACAACACAGGGATCGCTCTACTGATGCCTGCGCCGTTAACTCCCCGCGTATGCCAAGGAGTAGATGCCTGTCTCCTTGGGGCATCGGGACTCCCGGCAATGGCCATCCCGCCAGGTGGTCGTTGCTGAGGCTGGGTGGCGCCCGTGGGGAGGGCCCTTGGTCGGAGTAGGTGGCATCAGGGCGGATGACCCGCGATGAAGCGTGGTACATCATCTCTTGCTGGCGGCCAGCCGCCAGCAGTCTCTAAGCGTTCTCGGCCTCAATACAACGCTCAGGCATATGATCCACAATCGTTCCCCTCCCTGGCCACACCATGGGAGGAACGAAAGGCTACGGTTGGCAGCGAACCTTATTCACCTCGCTATTTAGTCTGTACACGAGTCGATGGGGAATCGTTTATGGCGACCAAGCCTCAGTTTTTTGTCGAGCACTTGGAGGACAAGTTTGGGGAGGTGGAGGGCTTGTCCAAAATGCGCTCTGGGGCAGTTTCCGATGTTTCCGTCACGATCACACCCCATAAGAGTCTCAACATGGTCCAGGGCATTATATTCCATAGGGACCTACTCTTGCAGTCAGACGACGAGCTACGCGCCAATTTAGAACGGCGGGGTGTTCACTTCGTCCGGCGCGTCCATCGGGGTCCGAGGGATAATCAGGTAGCCACCGGTGCCTTCATCTTGGCCTTCGAGGGTGACGTCCTACCCGAAAAGGTCAAGGTGATGGTCTACCGATGTGATGTGAAGCCCTATATCCCTCCCCCGATGAGGTGTTTCAAATGCTGGAAGTTCGGCCACATGTCATCTCGGTGTACTTCCAGCATGACATGCAGAGATTGTGGACGCCCTTCACATCCTAATACTGCATGTGCGCCGCCTCCCATATGTGTGAACTGCGGCGAACACCATTCCCCTTGCTCGCCAGACTGCAAGGTCCTACTGAAAGAACGAAGGATCATGGAATATAAGGCCCTGGACCGCATGACCTATACTGAGGCTAAGCGGAAATACGAGAGGCTACATCCTGTGGCTCTGACCAGCTCCTATGCCACCGCTGCCAAAACAGTAGTTTTGTCATCTGCTGCACCGATTCCACTGAACACTCTGAGCCGGAATACTACACCTGCCCCCTTGATGGTGGGGGGCACTTCCCCATCTGTTGCTCCTGCACCATCTACCTCAGGAGCAACGACCCCCCAACCATCGGGGACACAAGTCCCCAACTCTAAGCCGGAGAAGCGTCCGACTTCTTCGGCGACTCTCTCTCGCAAGGGATCCCTCCGGTCCCTCCCTTCCCAGGTTTCCACCTCTGGGAAGGGTGACGTCAGCCAATGGCTGAAAAGCAGGCCAGCGGCTGGTCGCAGGGCTTCCCGCTCCTCCTCCGTCCCAGAGACTGACTCGGTGGAGCCCTCCCAGCTAGTAAAGCCCAAGGAGCAGAGAGAGAAGACGAAGAAGAAGAAGGCCTCTAAGGCCAAGGAACGCGCGGTGGCATCCACCCCACCGCTCCATACAGACTCTGCGTCTGGGGATGAGGTGGAGATCCTGGCGTCCGCTGAGGACCTGGATCTCGCCATACCCTCAGACGCCAAGGACGCCGATTGTACTGGTCCTCGATCGGTGACAGCAGGTGACCCAGTGACGTGATCTGCCTCCTCGGTCCCTTCACGCCTATTTCGCCCATGGACAAAGTGATTCTCCAGTGGAACTGCAGCGGTTTTTTCCACCACGTTGCTGAGCTCCGCCAACTCGTCAGCAGTCACCCTTTCTTCTGCATTGCCCTCCAGGAAACGTGGTTTCCGGCAATGCGGACCCCTGCCCTACGAGGGTATCGGGGTTATTATAAGAACCGGGCAGCTTATGAGAGGGTGTCTGGTGGAGTCTGCGTCTACGTCCTTAACTCTATCTACAGTGAGTGTGTGCCTCTTCATACACCCTTAGAGGCTGTCGCTGTAAGGATGTGGACGCCTCAGCCTATTACTGTCTGCAGTTTGTACCTTCCGCCGGATGGTGATGTCTCTCGTCATGTGTTGGCTGCATTGATAGGACAACTGCCGCCTCCCTTTGTGTTGCTGGGCGACTTTAACGCCCATAACCCCTTGTGGGGTAGCGCCGCGATTACTGGCCGGGGCAGAGATGTCGAGACTCTTCTGTCACAGCTTGACCTCTGCCTTTTAAACACGGGAGAGGCGACCCACTTTAGTGCGGTCCATGGCTCGTTTTCGGCCATTGACCTTTCTATTTGCAGCCCCGGACTTTCACCACCCATCCACTGGAGGGTCCATGACGACTTATGTGGTAGTGACCATTTCCCCATCTTTCTGTCACTGCCACAGCGTCACTCTTCTGAACGCCCCTCCAGATGGGCTCTGAATAAGGCTGATTGGGACTTATTTACATCTGTCGCAGTGATCGCACCTCCTTCCACTGATCCGATTGATGCGGTGGTTCAGTCGGTCACCACCAGCATCGTTTCTGCGGCGGCATCTGCGATTCCCTGTACATCCGGGTCACCTCGGCGGAGGACTGTGCCGTGGTGGTCGCCCGAGATCGCAGAGGCGATTCGAGATCGCCGGCGGGCTCTTCAGCGCCATAAGCGGCACCCGTCGTTGGAGACCCTCATTGCTTTTAAACAGTTCCGCGCCCGAGCCCGACGCCTTATTCGCCAACGGAAGCAGGAGTGTTGGGAACGTTATGTTTCCACCATTGGCGTCCGTACCTCTGCATCGCAGGTTTGGGCCCAGATTCGGCGACTCCAAGGCTATCGGCCACCTGTCTCTGTCCCTGGGCTTTCGCTGAATGGAGCAGTGTGCACCGACTCCGACACGATTGCGAACCGGTTAGCAGAGCATTTTGCTCAGTGTTCCGCGTCAACGAACTACCCGTTGGCCTTCCGCTCCCGGAAAGAGCGGTTGGAAAGTCGGAGGCTTTCCTTTCACACGCGCCACGCGGAGTCGTACAATGCTCCTTTCAGCGAATGGGAATTCCAGAGCGCACTTTCTGCTTGCCCTGATACGGCTCCTGGACCAGACCGCATTCACAGCCAGATGCTGAAACACCTGTAAGTGCCTTGCCAGCGACGCCTCCTAGATCTTTTCAATCGCGTCTGGGTCGAGGGTGTTTTCCCGTCTCAATGGCGGGAAAGCATAGTCCTCCCCGTATTGAAACCTGGCAAGAACCCGCTGGAGGTGGACAGCTATCGCCCCATAAGCCTCACCAACGTTCCTTGCAAGTTGCTGGAACGTATGGTGAGCCGGAGGTTGAGTTGGCTCCTCGAGTCTCGGGGCCTTCTGGCTCCGTCTCAGGGTGGGTTCCGTAAAGGCCGCTCTGCCGTCGATAATCTGGTCTCCCTGGAGTCTGCCATCCGTACAGCCTTTGCACGCCGCCAACATCTGGTTGCCGTCTTCTTCGACATGCGGAAGGCATACGATACGACTTGGCGCCATCACATCCTGGCCACACTTCATGGGTGGGGCCTTAGGGGCCCGCTCCCGATTTTTATTCAGAATTTTCTTTCGTATCGTTCCTTCCGCGTGCAAGTAGCTGCGTCGCATAGTTCCTCCCGGGTCCAGGAGAACGGGGTCCCACAGGGGTCTGTCCTCAGTGTGTCCCTGTTTTTAATTGCCATCAATGGGCTCCTTGAGGCGGTGGGGTCGTCCGTCGAGGCTTCTTTATATGCGGACGACTTCTGCCTATATTACAGCTCCAGTGGCATCGCCGCTGCTGAACGGCAGCTGCAAGGTGCCATCCGCAAGGCGCAGTCATGGGCTGTAGCGCACGGCTTCCAGTTTTCGGCCGCGAAGACCTGCGTTATGCATTTCTGCCGGCGTCGCACGGTTCACCCTGAGCCGCGCCTTTACCTTGATGGTGAACCTCTTGCTGTGGTCGCGACGCATCGGTTCTTGGGACTGGTGTTCGATACCCGGTTGACTTGGCTGCCCCATATTAGGCAGCTGAAGCAAACATGCTGGCGGCACTTAAACGCTCTCCGTTGCTTAAGCCACACCAGGTGGGGTGCCGACCGGTCCACCCTCCTCCACCTATATCAAGCGCTGATCCAGTCCCGCCTTGATTATGGGTGTGTGGCGTACGGTTCTGCCTCGCCTTCAGCATTGCGATTGCTGGATCCCATACACCACTGCAGGATCCGCCTCGCCACGGGGCGTTCCGGACAAGCCCCGTCGACAGCATACTTGTGGAGGCTGGTGTCCCTCCATTGCGGTTCCGGCGTGACCGCCTTCTGGCCGCCTATGCCGCGCACGTTTATAGCATGCCAGGGCATCCAAACTACCGTCTCCTGTTCCCGCGCTCGATCGTCCATGTTCCAGACAGGCGGCCCCGGTCAGGGTGTCCCATTGCGGTTCGCCTCCGGGACCTTCTCCGTGGCCTTGACTTTTTTCCTCTGCCGCCTGTTTTCCGGGCCAATCTCCGTCTGCCCCCGTGGAGTGTGCCCCGACCGTGCCTTCGGCTCGACTTGGCACAGGGTCCGAAGGTCTCAGTGCCTCCGGAGGCCCTCCGCCGCCGCTTTCTTTCCATCCTGGCCGAGTTTCCGAACGCGGTGGTGGCCTACACCGACGGTTCGGTGGTCTCTGGTCACACTGGTTACGCTCTCACTCTACGGGATTATTGTGAGCAACGGTCATTGGCAGCTGGCTCCAGTGTATACACTGCCGAGTTGGTTGCCATCTATCGTGCCCTAGAGTTTCTCCGCTCCCGCTCAGGTGAGTCCTTTGTCATCTGTAGTGACTCCCTGAGCGGTTTACGAGCTCTTGACCAGTGTTTCCCTCGTTCCCGTCTGGTGATGGCCATCCAGGAGTCCCTCCATACTCTCGTCCGTTGCGGCCGCTCTGTCACCTTTGTTTGGTCCCCGGGTCACGTCGGCATCCCGGGTAACGAGCGGGTTGACGAACTGGCGAAACAGGCGGTCAGTTCCCCGGCCATGGAGATCGGTCTTTTAGAGAGTGACGTCCGATCCGTATTGCGGCAGAAGGTCCTTGCTGCTTGGCGTGATGAGTGGCGCACCCTGCCCTCTCCCAACAAACTTCGGGCAGTCAAGGAGACAACCAGTGTGTGGCGCTCCTCCATGCGGGGGTCTCGCAAGGACGCTGTCGTCCTCTGCCGGCTCCGCATAGGACATACCCGGCTCACGCACGCGTATCTCTTGTGCCGTGACGACCCGCCTCTCTGTCGCTGCGGATTGGCCCTGACCGTGGTACACGTCTTACTAGACTGCCCACTTTTAACTGCCCTCAGGCAGACGTTCGCGCTGCCTGATACACTCCCTGCTCTTTTAACCGATGACTCTACTATGGCTGACTTAGTTCTCCGTTTTATTCGAGCAGGGGGTTTTTATCATTCAATATGAGAGTCCCTTTTCATTTTTTTTTTAGTGTCGACTGTGGCTTTTGGCCTGGGGTTTTAATTTGTGGTGTTTTAATGTGTCCCTTGGTTGTTGGCCTTTCCAGTTTTATTTTCATGGTCGGCCAATGACCGTCGCACTCTGTGTGTCTTTTAATCTCTTTTCTCTGGTCTTCGTCTATGTCTTTCTTGTACTGTGTCGTCCCTTGTCGTCTCCGTTATGTGTTTATTGCTTGTTGGACTTTTCTTCGTGTATTATTATGGTCGTGGAACAAGGGACCGATGACCTAAGTAGTCTGGTCCCTTTAACCCCCCACAAACCAACCTCAACATCGATGGCACATTAAATGCAATCCTCCTTCCGTCCTTCATTTAAAGGCATAGGTTTACGCAATAAGTCGGGCGTTGAAAGTTAAAAACTGCGTACTCGTCTAAGGCAGCACAATTTCATGGCGCGCAAATTATCGAGAATATATTCACCAAGCATTTGTGGAAGGCAGCACGTGGCGACTTCCAACAAACTTCACACATAATTTCGAAACTTGGCGAAACTTTTTTTCCCCTCTGACATCCCTGACATAATGATGAAAGGAAAAAGACTTTGATCACTTCTACATTTTCGCTGTTCGTGTAGTAAGGTGTCAGCATCAGGCTTGATGTTTCACTTTATTACTTCTTTACTACTCACTTTATTCGCAACACATACGTCGCCGAATGTACCTGAAAATTATAGAATTGTACAACACCTAGTTCAGTAAATAAATATTGAGACGTTTTCGAAAAACTAGCTTCTCTTACAACAGAGCGTCTTCAACTGCAAAGGGTTATGTTTCTTCAGGTCAAGTTTTTAACACATTAACTGATACGGAATGTGAACGAACTTCTGAAGGTGTTTTACAAGTGGGACTTCCAGTTTTCAGACAGCAATTTGGAGGGGAGAAGGGGGCGGTGGTTACGCGGTCTATTTGGAACTTCAGTGTTTTCGCAAATGATGCTGTTGCCTGTAATAAAGTTCTGTTTGAAAGAAGTCACGCCCTCATAAGATTTCAGTGTAATGCAAAGCATAACAACTTAGTTTAAATGTTCCCGAAATGTAAAATTGTTCGGTTCACAAAACGATATAACCTTATCCTACGAGTATAGTGCAGCGAGTCAAATTCGCTATCGCTCAACCCACATGAATACCTGGGTGTAAAAATTTCTAGAGATTTGAAATGGAACCGTCACATAGTCGCAGTCTTAGGGAAATACGGTGGCTGGCTGCAATTCGTTGGTAGAATTCTAGGAAAATACAATCAGTGTACAAAAAAAATTGCTTACAAATCACGCTTGTGACCCATCCCCCAATATTGCTCGAGATTCTTGGATCCTAATCAGATACAACTGCCAGGCGATACTGAATGTATACAGAGAAAGGCGGCACGAATGGTCACAGGTTTTTTGACGCGTTGGAGAATGTCACACAGTTTCTGATCAAATTGAACAGGCAGGCGCTTGGAAAGAAACGTAAAATATCCAGAGAAAGTCTACTTGGAATATTTCCGGAGGAATCCTTAACTGTTGAATATAGGCGAATGGTAGTCAATGGAGGGAATGACTGCGAATGCTCGTTCGATTTTCGTTCTCTTCCGTAGGCTGCGATGCAAACCAATCCTGATAATATTCCCGGTGTGAGATGTAGTTGGCAGCTCTGTAAATGCTGACCGGTGAGTCGCTTAAAGCCCAGGTGAAATTAATCTCGGAGGGACACATCACGCTCTCAACCGACTAAGCATATCCCCTAAGGATCGCCTAGAGCCTGTGACTAGTGCATTGAATGTAAATACGGAAAACCGCAAAAACTCACTTTTTGAACTATTTGTAATTCCATTAACTAGTTTTGTAACCTTTACAGACTCATCTTCAAATGTGGCACACAGAATTTCCGTCTCTCTGACGTGGAGACAGAGCGACAGTTACATGGCGACATGTGTCGGAAAACCAGTTATTCTACTTACTGACTAACGGACAGTTCATGGTAGACACAGACTATCCCGTGGAAGAGCAAAGTATCGCGAGGAGACCTAATTAGAAAGTTTCTAGAACTGACGTTACATGATGAAAGTAGGAATGGAATATACTGAAACCACCTACGTATTGTAACTGTAGGAAGCGTGAAGACCGGAAGAGACTAAGCACAGCACGCACAGAGGCTTTTAAGCAGCCACAGTTCGCACGCTCCATACGTCAGTGGAGTGGGAATAAGTCCTAATAACTGGTATACTGGCAAGTTCCATCTGTCACGCAATTCACGGTCGTTTATAGACTACAAATTATAAGCTGCCTATGTTTTGTTTAAATTTGGATTACAAGAAAATGGGCGTTTTGCAAAATGTCCTACATAAGTCTCCTCTTCATCAACACCACCACCATGAGTGTTCTGCCCTAGGGCAGGTCTTCACATGTAGCTCTCCATGCAGTCCCATCATTTGTTACCCTCTTGTTTTCTCACAACTATTTTCTGTTCTTACGCTGTCCACCACCTGGTATGTTCTGCGTCTTCTTCTTCTTCTTCTTCTTCTTCTTCTTCTTGCATTCACCATTTCCTTCATACCATCAATAAACAATCTCTTCTCATTCAGTGTCCATGCCAATTGTGTTTGCTCATCTTGCTACCTTTAAAATTTCTCTCTGTTCTCCCACTCAACACCACCTCATTTCTCACTGTGCCTGCCTATTTTATCCCCTATCAATGCACCCACATAAAAGCCTCCTGTTATGAAACGTCTCGTTGGCAATTGCTATACGTATTTTCACCTCCTTATTACTTCCAATGTCGTCCATAATAGCACGTCGCAGTTATCTAAAAACACTAAATTGTTGTGTATCTTCCTGCCTAACGTTATAGTTGTTCTTGCTTTTCTTGCACCTATCACCGGACATTTTGCGATTTTCTTATTATTTCTCATTCCAGTTTACTCACGCCTCTTCTTCAATTCTTTTAACATTTCAGTCATACTTCTTTCGCTCTCTGCCAATAACACCACATGATCCGCGAGTCTAATACATTCTGCTCTCCTAACAACAACCCGCTCCCGTCTATGTCGTTTCAAACGTTTTTGAATGACATGCTCCAAATATATTTACACTCTAAGGAGAATAAACGTATCCATGAGGACTTACCCCAGCGCGATGGAAATCGATACACGTGATGTTCATTCATGCCCAATAGTATCCGAACGACCTGAATTGAATTTCACCTGATTCACATGCAACCCACATAGCGCAACTGTCTAGCAGGTCTCCTTATCGCTCCTTGGTACAGTCGTTTGACTATTGAAAGTGGTTCCAACAAGTCACCACGAGAAAAAACTGTTCTGTATCGCAATAACTCAAGATGCAAAGTAATACCACGATACTACAAATATCACGGAACACCTTCTCACAGATAAGACTGCCCTTAAGGCTTGTAGCTCACATTTATTACAATAAATGACATACCTGACATTTTACCACTCTCATTATTACGTCAGATAGGTAATACACGTAGTAAATTCGTCGTATTCATGATTTCCTCTTCAAAGTAACATACCGTACTTATCATTGAACACAAAATGAGTTTAAAAATTGAAGTTATTCACGGGCAACCAGTTGAGAATATGTATGAACTTCAAATGACACGACGAACCGTCTCGTTTTGCATATGGATTCAAACCCAGGTCATGCAGACTAAGCAAAGATTTCGTGCCTGACGGAAACTAACAGTCACTCCTGATTAGGCATACAGAGAGTGATATACCTCGATTTTAGAGAGAGCCAGTTTGCAAATACCAACTTTAAATTACATAGCGCAAGCATTTTTGCCGGACGCGAATTCCTACCAAGCACCTATTGCTCCTGTTAACGAACGACGAGAGATGTTGAATCTTGGTTCTTAACAAGTAATTTACTTGAATTGCCGTGAGGTAAGGCTTTGTACTGGGCAGGGATTCGAACTCTGAACTTAATCGGATAGATATCGACGCACAATCAACTGTGACATTTCGGATTTTCTCGGCAGTAGCTAGATGTTTTAACTGAAATGACGAGACGAAACATAATTTTTTTTCCTTCGAAAGACTCCAACCCGGCATCTATCGCTGTTATATTCTGCAGAAAACGAACGTTAAATATGGGTTTGTTGCACCAGCAGCGACATGTGAGCGTGTTTGAACTAGAAATAATATGACGAAGAGTTCAATGCTCACTGGGAATACAGCTCCACACATCATATCGCTTTTGACTACACACAAAGATACGTCAGCTTCCGAATTTTTGTCCAGCTCGGACTAACATCTTGAACTTACAGTGATCTCGCAAATAGTCCTGTGTCTCACTGGGTGTCAAAACGTCACATATCGTTAGTGTTGACAACGAATGAAAATACATTAAACATTAAAATAATTATCCACCAGCAGATAGGTGTTCTCATGCTAGAGCTTGATAATACATAATGAAATCTATAGTGCCGGGCCAGGATTCGAACCCATTCACGCGCAGTATGTGGAGATGTTGAGGAATCTGCAGTTCTGAACAAACAACAAATTGTAGCCGTGCTGTATTCTCACGAAGGGATCAAATTGAGCGTTAAGTACGGTCTAAGTTGCATTCCCAGATCAGAACCGATTTTATCGACATACAGAAGCTCAGATAAAATATGGACTAAATGTCCTGTGAGCCTACATAGCGTTTGTTTCGTCACTAGAAATAAATAACAAGTATAAGAAAGGTTTCTACGTGTCGCCGCTCCAGTCTTTATTGTGATTCATCCTAACGTCTACTTTGTAGAAAAGGAATATCATTTTTCATGTTAATTTCAGACCACAATGTCATTATATCTTCTTCACTTGGTGTAGCCAGAAGAGAATGGAATCTGTCTCTCCCTATCTAAAATCATTGACAGAAGTTGGAATCGAACCCAGTCCATAGATATACAAGCATATTATAAGTATGTGGCTCATTTTTCTATCGTAACGCCGTTGCACCTCTCCGGATGAGAATTGACACACAGGCTTCCTGTAGTAATTTGCAGCAGGTTCAGTAAATTCATGTACTTGGTTGACCGAATCACAATGAACTAGCTGCCTCGACTACCCAGTGCATACATTCGACTTTATTTTGTAATCACCGAAATAAAATCACGTACCTGCCACCTACACAGAACAGCCAACAGTGTAGGATGCACAAATTTGAAAAGGAAGTGTTTCTTTCCACTTGAGCTACTGTATTGCGCCATCTCTTTGTTGAAAACGTCGTGCAGTGCAAATGCCGCATTTCATAAGTAAAGTTTTGTATTCCTAGAAACCCAAAATTTGCTTGTGAGCGGCGGGAAGAGGAGTTACCTGTTGTGCAGCATTGTAAGTTTTCACCATTGCACTATGAGCCGAAAGTATTTTTTTGCGATTTCCTTATCGATGTTTTATCTGACTGCTTGTAGCTCTTTCACAGAAGGGATAAAAACGTTACAGTCAGTGAGACTGGAAGTGCGAACCATAACAGATGCTATTTCTCAGGCCAGCGCATTACCATAGAGCTGGCGTAGAAGTACGTGTCTTAGCTTACTCTTACGAGTTCGATAATGTCTAGCACTCGTAAACCGCTATTTAAAGGACGAGATTAGTTGCGATTTCCACGTGCAACGACTTTCCTGGGCTGAAAACCGTAAATTTACAAACTTTTGTTACACCTAACGTGATAATAAATCAGATTATTTAATGGAAATGACAGGTAAAATCAAGTGAACTTTGAGGATAAATTCCGTGCGCACCAGGAAGGAACTCGTCGATCACATAGTTGCCAAACATACGTTGCCTTGTTGTAAAATCTCAGTTACAGTACCAGCAGAAAGAAGACGAACCGATGTGATCGTACAGCGGTCTGGGAAGTGACCATAGCTGGTGTCTCCAAGTCGCGGTTGCTACGGCCTGGAATACGTAATGCGTCTGATTCGCATTTCTGTAACTAGGTTTAGGGACTGGAGCGTGGTTACTAATAATACTCCGAACTGACTGAAAACTAAGCATCATATATCAGTAACTCTCACAGTAGCTTTTATATTTATTTCGTAAGTGTACTAAAAACTAAGAAGCTCATTCAGAGACGTTTTGATGCCTCGCCGATAGTCGAGCAAAACAAACAAATAGAGAAAAAAAGAATGTGTGTGTGTATGATAGAGAGAGAGAGAGAGAGAGAGAGAGAGAGAGAGAGAGAGAGAGAGAGAGAGAGAGAGAGAGAGAGAGAGAGAGAGAGAGAGAGAGATCAAAAAGAATGAGAGAGAGTAAGAAATTGTTGTAAAGAAATTGAATCATGGTATGTAAAGAAACCTTTCATTAAAATGACATGTTACACATCATTACGAAATATCGTATTCATGATCTATGAAACAAGAATTGATCTAATGTAATCTAATCATATCATATTGATGGCTATCCATGAAGAGTCATAAATTACCGAAATTTTTGCCAATACCAGTAATGAAATCTAAACTTGAAAATAAAAGACGACAATTTTTGTAATAAACCGGGACTCCTAACAAGACCCTTTCGTCCCTCTTAACTAACCACGAAAGATGTCTGATATACCTCCATGCTCAAGTAACAAAGTGCGCATGCATTTAAAGATTAAGTGCATGATGTGAAGTTATATGACGGAGATACGAACCCAACACGTAATCGTATTGTTAGTTAAGTAAAATCAAATGTTACGTATCGGTTTTTCTTACCAGCTGCTAGGTGTTTGGATCTAAACTAAAGATACAAACTTTAGTACCTAAGCGACAATCTAACTGCACGCCTACCGTGCATCCACAAATATAGCTTAAATATCAGTTGCTTACTCACCAACGGTAAGGTGTGTGCGTGTTTGACAAGAAATAATGACACCTATTGCGATTGTTGGCAACACATGAATAGACATTAAAAGCGCACGTTGGTTTTCACTAGCGGGACGGTGTGCACGTTATAGGGCTTGAACTGAAACTATGAATATTTTTGTATTGGATCAGGATTCGGACCCACATACTTACCTTTGGAGGAGACCTAGAGAAGGTTGCAGTCTTGCGAAAAGGAACGAAATGGTTGAACTATAATGTTCCGAGAGATTCAGATCCTCGAAAGAGGAGAAACGAATTCGAATCACAGTCCAGCACCAAATTTTACAACGTCTCTAGTTCAATCAATTACAAGTAAAATAAGAGCCCCATCCTTTAAATGGCTATCGGTTCATAAAATAAAATAAAATTTTCTAATGTAAGTAAGTTTACTGGCGACTGTATTTCTGTTTACGATGACTTCCGCTATGTCATTTCCCAACGTAACCTGGCTCTGCCCAGTTGGTAATGATGGAACGTGATTTGTATTGCGAATTCTGGATTATAACGTCTTTCTTTTGAGGTTACCAGACGCAAAGTAAATCTGTTTGTGCTTCTTAAAAGTAAATGTCTGAACCCACGCATTGCTCCTGTGATAGTTCCACCAGGCCATTGTGCCCACATTTCCCAGCCCCAGGAGTGAGCTGCAACGGATGATGTGCTGAGCTTACAAAAGTAGTCACGGTGGATAAAACGCGAGTCTATTAAATGTTTAAGTAGAAACAAGCTTCTGACGCGGAGATTATGCTATTCTCATGTCAGCAGGATGTAAAGACCCTTGTAGGCATCATAGGCTCGATGTGAAGCCATTTTGAAATGTTCACAAATTCAGATATTTTCTTATTTCGTGAAGATCCACTGGGAAGTGTGAAGTTACCGGATAATTGGATTATTACCGTCATTATTACTATCATTTTCTTCATGCCGCTGCTGGAACACTGTACTTGAATATCAGTTCGTGCCTTTTGGTCACTATACAAGTAGTTTCACAAGAAGAGGTTCTTTCTCTGTCTACAGAATTCTTTTCATGTTAATATCAAACATCAGCAATTACTCATAGATTTCATTAAAACTAAAGTAATCGATGAAGACGTTACTTGATAACAAAAACGCTCTGCCTTTCTTCTATTACTTGCGCCTAGAAATGGCTGTCGAGTACTGCCAAACCAAAAGCCAAGAGAGCTTACTGCCTGCCGATATACGTCGCTGTCAATTTTTCCATATGATTTGGTTGACGTGACCTGTTTCAAGTTGTGTATGACAGAGAATGTTTTAGAAAATCAATTGTTTTCCTTTGCAATAAAGAAAAAGATTTTCATTCTAAGCTATCCAAGTTCAAAATTTTTGGAATATTAGTTCCAGTTTAATATTCGCTTCTATAATGTAGGAAAGTATTTCGCACTTGCAAAACTCGGATCCGGCCCATTGACCTTACACTCAGCCGCCGGGCATAAATTCTGTCTCAGAGTGACACCAGATTAAGTAACCTAATATAGCGAAGATTATTTGCCAGTGCTCTCTCTCACCAGAAAATACGCAGTTCACTCACTAATTGGGCTCCATTAGTACACTGTAACAGTAATTTCTGTGTGTCGGCAATGCATTCGGATTGTAGAATTTAGCGGTGCTCTCTCTCCCACTTCTGTATACAATATGACTGACCTAAACGGGCCCTTTATCGTTACAGGCCCTGAGCAGTGCTACATCATACTGACAACAGTAATGTTCTTATACTGACAATCTGACTGGTCGTTTTACCTGATTTTGTAATCATTTAAATAAGACAACATGACCTTCCAGTGGGAGACATTTCGTTCTCCCTTTTCCTTCTGTGACATTTTTCCGTAATCTATTTGCCTTCCAATCAGCGAAATGCGGTAGAGTACGGCCGGTAAACGATTTACAAATCACGATTTAGTCCCGTTAAGACGATTTCTTCAAACATTGTCGTTGCTAAAGGAATTTACTTTCGTCTTAAATCGTCACAAGCAGCAACGTTCACAGACATCCCAAATACGTAAAAGCTCATTATCCTGGAACGAAGTTTGTAAAACAAACTTACCAGAGTTTGTGTCAGGTTGATCTTTTCGTCTGATAGCTCAGCCTAAGTATCACAAGTAGTGTCCCTGTAGCTTTGGGAATCATTGGTTAATAACGAGTTTAACACCAGTGGGTATAGTATTGCTAAATATTCAAATTAATTATCAACCTAAGTCTGAGTTCATCCGCAGACTGTAGCGAATTTATAATACTGAAGCTAGACTTTGCATCCTTGTCCTCCTTGAGTGGGCATTGGAAGGCGTTTGCACACACGAACACAACACTATGAATACTTCGAACGCCATAGTTAACGTTGCTCTCATAAACTACTTTTGTTTTCTTAATTCTTCTAGGTGTTCAGGGTGCAATATGTGTTGTAGATACAGCCTTAGAGCAAAACATTGACCGCCGAGCCGTCCACATAAGGTGGACAACACAGTCGTGCTCCTCTCAGGATCCTGTGTCCGGCAGTATGCTCGATCAGCAACATTGTAGACTGCGGCACTTCCCAGAGGAAGTCTTGAGTTCAGTCTTAGTACATTATTCTTGACTAAGGCCGTAGTCTTGAGGTAAAACGCGAGACTAGCTAATATGACGTCTGGCGACCGGAAGCAGACAACGACAAAATTTTTATCGCCCCTTTGCTCTCGGTGCTGAAGCTATGCTTGTAATTCAAGCGAATCTACATTATATTTCGCTTTGTGTCACACTGGTAATAATAGTTTGGTTCAACAATGTCTTAGCGAAAGATTTCTTTACCGAGCATCTGCCTCTGAACACCGCATGCGTCTGAGTTCTCTGGGACCCGTTTGCTGCCTACCGGCGGGGGCTGAGGCACTGCGCTGCCTTCTGCCGACAACATCTGCTCCACTCCACACTCTCAACCATGTAAAATGCTTTAATGTTGTTGAGTAGTGACCCATAAAATCTGCCTACGATTTGTGTTTCACTCTTCATAGCAAAGGAGGCACAAAACCGTTTTTATTTGATGATTACTTTATTACATTAGAATGCAGTACATCAATGTGACGCAGAATTAATTTCATTGTTTCTGATCCAGTGCGCTATAATTAAAGCGTCACATTCTGTTCCTTTCCTTGCACAGGAGATTCTTCAAATAATTTATTATTGTCATGGATTCATATGTGTTACTCAAGGCACAGGGAGTAAATGCAATGTAATGTGTTTGGTTTCTTTCTTAGATTTTCTATGGTAAATGGATGCAAAAGATTGCGTCAATACCTATGAGAACCTGCTCTATAGCTACTAAGGCAAACTGCTTGTTTTGAGGTCCATAAATTAATTAATGGAGAAGTGAACGCTGTTCACAAATGATATTTAGAATATTCAATTGGATTTAAGGCGAAAAAATTGCCCATATTTGAAGCTACCCAGAGAAAAAGTAAGTTGCTAGAGACACTGTCAGCACATGTCTGCAGGGAAGTTTAGCATAGAGTAATCAAGAGGCTCATTTCCTTCATACTTATCACCCTGGCATGTGAGTCTTAAGTGAAGAACAATATTGAAATTCGTATCGTTGATGGTCGATTCGAATTTCTTCAGAGACGCTGGTATTGCGAAGCAGCTTGGAAGTCAGAACGCCATGATCTATGACGATTAACACAACTTACTGAGTCGAGCTACCAAGAAGATTTGATGTGTAAAGGTTTTCTTCCGATTTCGATACAGAATTTTTTCTGGAAATTCGCAGCTCCTTAAAAAAAAAGCTCGCACACGATGGTCCCTACCTCAGTTGGAACTGACGACTGATTGAGCCGTTCTGACACGAGACATGGGCGGTACCACCGGGTTACAGACACACTGCTACCTTTGCACCACTCTCATCATGGTATTGGTCGCTCAGCCTCATAACGCATCGTGAAAGATAATAAAAGTTGCCACTTATGTGAAGAATAGCATTTCTTTAGCCAAAAAATTGAATTTTCTGCCTCAGTATCTTAGTTTACGTAAGGATTATACAGCATGAGCCATTCAAATGGTAAGGTAATATCAAGTAAATTTAGTGAGCCAATTCAGTACCATAGGCGGAAGTGATTGCACTGTCACAGTGTTGCCTAATGTTTGTGACGATGTTGCCAAATCTCAGTTGTGCTAGGAACAGCTGTGTAGCGGTATGCGTGGAGAATCCCCTGCTCGTGTCTTACGGGGATATGGAGAGGAACTGCAGGGTTTGGTTAGGATGCAGCGTTTTCTCCTAGCAGTTGTGTCAAACATTAAGGTGTATAATCTTCCCTCACGATTACAGTTTCCTACAAAATATATACAAATAAAACACTTACCTTGTTTCTTTCCGACAAAAGATTATTTCAGTACGATAAAAAGTTTTTGGAAATCTCTTATGCCCACCTGTCACCAAAGTAAGATAAACACTTTGCACCTCGAAATCGATTGCATGTATGTGCAGTCTTGTGATGCTTAAATAACGCTCAAAGGACATTTAGTCCATATTTTATCTGAGCTTCTGTATGTCGATAAAATCGGTTCTGATCTGGGAATGCAACTTAGACCGTACTTAACGCTCAATTTGATCCCTTCGTGAGAATACAGCACGGCTACAATTTGTTGTTTGTTCAGAACTGCAGATTCCTCAACATCTCCACATACTGCGCGTGAATGGGTTCGAATCCTGGCCCGGCACTATAGATTTCATTATGTATTATCAAGCTCTAGCATGAGAACACCTATCTGCTGGTGGATAATTATTTTAATGTTTAATGTATTTTCATTCGTTGTCAACACTAACGATATGTGACGTTTTTGACACCCAGTGAGACACAGGACTATTTGCGAGATCACTGTAAGTTCAAGATGTTAGTCCGAGCTGGACAAAAATTCGGAAGCTGACGTATTTTTGTGTGTAGTCAAAAGCGATATGATGTGTGGAGCTGTATTCCCAGTGAGCACTGAACTCTTCGTCATATTATTTCTAGTTCAAACACGCTCACATGTCGCTGCTGGTGCAACAAACCCATATTTAACGTTCGTTTTCTGTAGAATATAACAGCGATTTGTGCCAGGTTGGAGTCTTGGGAAGGAAAAAAAAATAATGTTTCGTCTCGTCATTTCAGTTAAAACATCTAGCTACTGCCGAGAAAATCCGAAATGTCACAGTCGATTGTGCGTCGATATCTATCCGATTAAGTTCTGAGTTCGAATCCCTGCCCAGTACAAAGCCTTACCTCACGGCAATTCAAGTAAGTTACTTGTCAAGAACCAAGATTCAACATCTCTCGTCGTTCGTTAACAGGAGCAATAGGTGCTTGGTAGGAATTCGCGTCCGGCAAAAATGCTTGCGCTATGTAATTTAAAGTTGGTATTTGCAAACTGGCTCTCTCTAAAATCGAGGTATATCACTCTCTGTATGCCTAATCAGGAGTGACTGTTAGTTTCCGTCAGGCACGAAATCTTTGCTTAGTCTGCATGACCTGGGTTTGAATCCATATGCAAAACGAGACGGTTCGTCGTGTCATTTGAAGTTCATACATATTCTCAACTGGTTGCCCGTGGATAACTTTAATTTTTAATCTCATTTTGTGTTCAATGATAAGTACGGTATGTTACATTGAAGAGGAAATCATGAATACGACGAATTTACTACGTGTATTACCTATCTGACGTAATAATGAGAGTGGTAAAATGTCAGGTATGTCATTTATTGTAATAAATGTGAGCTACAAGCCTTAAGGGCAGTCTTATCTGTGATAAGGTGTTCCGTGATATTTGTAGTATCGTGGTATTACTTTACATCTTGAGTTATTGCGATACAGAACAGTGTTTTCTTGTGGTGATTTGTTGGAACCATTTTCAATAGTCAAACGACTGTACCAAGGAGCGATAAGGGGACCTGCTAGACAGTTGCGTTATGTGGGTTGCATGTGAATCAGGCGAAATTCAATTCGTTCGTTAGGATAGTTTTGAGCATGACTGTACGTGTAGGGGCAAATGAATGATTAGAGTTGAAGAAAAACTGGATGATTAATTCAAGACAAAGAGCTTCACAAATTGATAAGTCGATAACGTGTTGGGCCACCTCTGGTCTTTCCGCGGGCAGTTACTAGGCTTGGCATTCACTGATAAAGTTAGTGGATACCCTTCTGACGGATATCGTACCAAATTCAGTTCAGTTGGTTCGTTACATCCTCAAAATCGCGACCTGCTTTAAAGAACCTGCCCATTGTGCTCCAGATGTTTAAAATTGGTGAGAGATATGGCGATCTTGCTGTGCAATGTATTGCCTTGCGTGTACAAACACGTAGATACGATATCCGTGTGTGGTGCGTAAATTGTCGGTAGGCACCTCACTTAGTGTCCCGAGCAGAGTTCAAGCCGCCATTAAGACAAAGGGTGGACGCACTGCATATTAATGTCCACTAACAGGTGTCTGTACACTCACTGATAGGATAGTGTATTTCGAAATGTTAGCAGAGGCCAGAAGTTGGAGCATTTGGTCTTCCTCTTAAAGCTTAAGTGGGGAGAGTCGTAGAATCTCTATAAAGAGACACCTCTGGCAACACTAGTTGAAAGTGGCCTTCAAACTAGCCGTCAGAGCTGCCGTAGCCGAGACGCCCCCTGGGTAAACGCTACGGACTTCTGCAGTCGCGCCTCGCGATCTGTCACGAATTATGGAATGTATTCGCAGATACCAATTGTAATACGACAACGGCTATACAGTTTGCAGGAAACGTACAGGATGTTCTGAAATTCCCATCACTACCTGCTACAACTTGTAGAGGGGACTGAGTACATAATACTCATATTTTAAATTGTAACCTGTCTCCCGAGACGTACCGTATACTAGAACCACTTGAAAACATGTTGGTAACGATGTCACTTTGACAAGTAATTTGTTACATTGAGGAGCCAAAGAAATATCGTTTATGGTCCCCGCGAGCTCGCAGAAGTGCCTCAACACGCCGTGGCATGGACTCTGCTGATGGCTGAAGTCGCGCTGCAGGGAACTGACACCATGAAACCTGCAGAGCTGCCCATAAATCCGTAACAGTAAGAGGGAGCAGAGATCTCTTCTGATCAACACGTTGCAAGGCATTCCAGATATGCTAGTTAATGCTATAAAATTTACTAGAAACGTACAGTATGTTTGGGGAGTTTGGTGGCCAGCGAAAGTGTTTAGGCTCGGAAGAGTGTTTCTGCAGCGACCATGTAGCAATTGTGGTTGTGTGGGCCGCTCCTTTGTCCTGCTGGAATTACCCACTTCCGTCGGAATCCACAATGGACACGAATGGATGCAGGTGATCAGACAGGATGTATCTAGACGTATCAGGGATCCCACATCACTCCGAATGCGCACGCTCTACAACGTCACAGAGCCTTCACCAGATTGAACAGTCCGCAGTTGACATGCGGGGTCCATGGAGTCATGATGTTGTCTTCATACCCATACACGTCCATACTGTATATACATTTTGAAATGAGACACGTCCAACCAGGGATTATGTTTCGAGTCATCAACAGTCCAATGTTCGTACCGATGGGCCCAAATGAGGCGTAAAGCTTTGTGCTGTGCAGTCAGCAAGGGTACACGAGTGGGCCTTCGGCTCTGAAAGCCCATGTAGATGATGTTTCCATGAATGGTTCGCATGCTGATACTTGTTGATGGTCAAGCATTGAAATTTTCAGTTATTTTCGGAAGGGTTGCACTTTCGCCACTCTGAACGATTCTCTTCAGATTCCATTCTTGCAGGATTTTTTTTTCTGGCCGCAGAGATGTTGGAGATTTTTTGTTTTACTGGATTGCTGATATTCACGGTGCCCTCGTGAAATGGTCGTACAGGAAAATCCCCACTTCATCGCTACCTCGTAGATGCTGTGTCCCATCGGCCTTGCGCCCAGTATAAAACCACGTTCAAAGTCATTTAAATCTTGATAACCTGCCATTGTAGCAGCAGTAACCGATCTAACAACTACGGTAGACACACGTCTTACATAGGCGTTGCCGGCGGCAGCACCATATTAAGCCTGTTTACATATCTCTCTGTTTGAATACGCATTATTATAATAATTTCTTTGGCATTTCAGTGTAGATGTGACCGAGTACATCTATTGTTCTACAGTTTCACTCTTTAATAACCAAAGAATCAAAAAAATCGGTCTTCAGAGACACTGGTTTTACAGGAGGGCGTTTTCCAATTTGAAATTACAATGATATTATTTCCTTCAGCTGCTGAGAGGCGTTGATAGATATCAACGAAGACAGGTGAAAATGTGTGCCCCGACCGGAACTTGAACCAGGGATCTCCTGATTACATGGCAGTCGCTCTATCCATCTGAGCCACCGACGGCACAGAGGATAGTGAGACTACAGGGACTGTCTCTCGCACGCCTCCCGCAAGACCCACATTCTCACCTTTGTATGTCCACACACTACATTCGTAGCGTCCTTTCGCACATGTCCGGAAGAACAGACACAATATCCATATAAATATATTTTCCAATTCGCATGCGCTGCGTCTCCACGGAGCACCACAGACGCACCTGCTGACGGTGAAGGCACCCTTACTCGAAGACGTTGTGCAATGGTAACGAAAAGCGTGTGGGGAGGAGTCAGACGTTGTGGACAACGATCTTGATAAAGGCGACCAGCAGCTCTTCCAGTACTGAGCGCTTTGGCCACACAGAATACTTGTGTCGGTGTATTCGGCAAAAGTTTGCTCAGAAATGTTGCTCTAACACTCACAGACACATGAACGAGACTCGATCCAGGTCAGAGAGGAGACAGCCGTCAAATGACATCATAGGATCAGACGTAAGTAACCCCCCCCCCTCCAGTGATTATAACCCTGTTGCATACCACATTAGCGAAGGTGTATTTATACGGCTGTATCACGGATATACCTTTCCATACATGGGCTCCTCTTCAAAATATCGTCACTCAGTTCCCTAGAAGTTTTTAACGGGAATTTTGCAACATCCTGTATCTCTCCACTAACTATACAGTTCTTTCCAGAATTAGATCCCTCTGCAGTGGAGTGTGCGCCGATATGAAACTTCCCGGCAGATTAAAACTCTGTGCGGGACCGAGACTCGAACTCGGGACCTTTGCCTTTCGTGGGCGAGTGCTCTACCATCTGAGCTACCCAAACACGACTCACGCCCCGTCTAAACAGCTTTACTTCTGCAGTACCCCGTCTCCTACCTACAGCTGTTGTACGACATTCGAAATATACGGATGTATTTCAGAATTTCGGCGTAATGCAACTTCGCAGAAACATGGCTGAATTTTCCTGTATATTGTTATCATTAAAACCAATCACCGTCTCAGTACCTAATACTTTTTGATATGGAGACAATTTTCATCATTTCAAGCACTATTAAAGTTGGTAGGTGTAGGAAAAAAATACCAGTACCATACTGAAAATATCGGTGAGAAGCGATAGAATTCCTACAAACAACTTGGAGAAAATCATTTTGGGTTCTAAGCCATGTCATTATAAAACAGTGAAACAACTAAAATAACTACATTCCGACCATCGTTTGAACGATCCTCTTCAGAGCGAATAAATGCCACGAAATTTCAAATCAGCAGCAGCGAAATGAAAGGTCGATTTGGAAACAATTTCTATTTCTTCTTTCTTATCTTCGATTAATTTCCCAAATATCTCGTTCGTTTCGTATGTTGCTTTCTTTATACAAGGTGTTTCACATTTCTAGAGCTTGCAATTTTTCCTAGTAACTCATGCATGCAAACGTCATCTAACGAGGCTACAGAGCATCAAAATACAAGCGCCAGCTCCGGCAAATGTATGTAAGTAGAGTGTGATGCCGTGATCATGTATCAATTTGATCATGTATCATGATCCAGAAACGAATGAGTCGAAAGTTACATACCTCTGACGGCGGAATACAAGTACTGGTACTGTTGTTGCTAACTTTCAAAGCTGGTAGTATGGATCAAAGTAAGAAAAAATGTCCGGTAAACATGGGCTACAAAATGCATACCTGAGGAGCTATGAGCACTTGTTCAGCAGTGGAGATATGTTTTATGCTAGCGAAGATGAACAAGTCCTCACAGCTCTTAAGGTATGCATTTTACAGCCCATGTGTACTGGACATTCGGTCCATACTACCACCTCTGAAAGTTTCCTGCCCTACATCTCAGCTACAACACTACCGGTAGATCCTGTCACAAGTAACAGGAATGTCTTCTCTTCCAATTTTCCGTTATAGGGACATAACCTCAAATTTATAGATTTATCCATCTCCATCATCATAGAAAATTGGTAACATCTTCATTGAATCTTTCTGTGTACACATATTTTACAGACTCCAGCGCCTGTAACTTCGATACCCTGTAGCGTCGCTGGATGACGTTTCCAGACATCGATTCCTATGTAAAACTTCATCTGGTAGGTCCCCTCTACAGACGCGATAAGTGTGTAGCACGACGTGTGAAACATTCTGTATGCAAAGTGAATAACATGGGTGAATGGACTAGAACCGAAGCCCCCCCCCTCCCATTATCTCTCTCTCTCTCTCTCTCTCTCTCTCTCTCTCTCTCTCATTCTCTCACTTTCATTCTCTCACTCTCTCTTCTCAACTATCAACTGCCAGCTTTCCTTTATGTCTTTTAAGTCTTAAAACTGCTGTCTGATTTCTGGCAGAGCTCTAGATAACATGCCGCTCACTGTGTTTTATCGCTGGTTACATCATCTTAAATTCAAACTGTATATTTTGCTCAAAATTGTCAGACGTTATTTTGTAACATCTATAGATGTTATAAATATGGGTTGAATTTCTTCAACCGATCTCTAGCGGCTAGTGTGTTCTCTCAAAATCGATTTTCCTCTAGCTCGTCTCCTCTAATTCCTGTGTAAATATTTTGGATCAGTATTTTCAGCCAGGACGTATGAAAGTGATGGTTCGATAGTATCCGCACTTATCACTATTTGCCTTATTTGGTGTTGGTGTTATTTTTTTCGTTTAGTCTGAAAATTTAGCAGTCACGTCAGTTAGCATAGATGTTGAGGAGTGAAGCAGCAAACGTCGACAGAGTGAGTCCTCACCGGTGCTGATAGAGCCTTCTGGTGGCGAAGCCCTGCACTACAGACAACTGAGTGTGTGAGGAACTAGTAGCGACATCTAGCAGCGAAGTGATGAACAGCAAAATGGCCGCGAAAATCGAGTGACTTAAATGTCTAGTTGCTGTTTATTTCTTCCTTTACACTATTATTACAAAACAGATTACGGCATCACTGCTCGGTTTGTCTGTTACCGTATTTTTGTGTATTTCACACATTACAAAATAATTCTGTTCTGGTAACATATAATGCAAACTACTTCTCGAGCGACATTAATGTACGCAGCATGTTACATTCATCATTCCCTCTTCGTAATTTAGTATTACTAATAGTTTTGTCCACACTTTTAAGCATTAAAAATGGATATGTGGCTCGGAACAGGACTACTGTTACATTAAATGTTAACAACATAATCGCACGGTATAGTGAGTTAAAGATTATTGAACAGCAACGAGAACTGTAAGTAAGTTTATGCAATGCAACGTTAGTGATATAATAGTACAACAGTAATAGGCGTTTGTCAGCCCTTTTTTTCTATTTTACAGTTTCACTCATTACTGATGGCAAATGCCTTGCAGAGAACGTAATATTCTGCATCTTCGGTACGGCCTTTACAATCTCTTTCATTGAACTGCACTTAACATGGAGAGGTAGTAATACAATTTTTTCTCTGATCTACAAGATACTTTTACAAAAAGTAGAGGCAGAGAGGTAGTCATGTAACTATTAATCGAAATATTATATGAACTATATGGGCGTGTTAGTAAAATCACCAAGAAATTCCTCTTATTAATTTTAAGTGTTATCTGTTTGATTCAGCATTCAGCTCACATAAAACCACGAGAAATATCGTTTTTATAAAAAAAAACAGTTTATGTCTTTAGTGACCTGTGTAATATCAAACATCTCATTTTGACACTAGAATAATTTGAGAAAAAAAAGGCCTGTTTTAGTTTTTGAAAATGCAATAAGTGAAAACAATGTATTTTAAAAGGTATTGTCAATTGTTACGAAACGATTTATTATACAGAATTTATAAATCGCATAGTAAATCATGATACTAAAAAGAACACCTTGTTGGCTTGTGACACAATACTTTGCATTTTCTTATGACTTTGACATAATTACTGCCTTTTCAGCACTGAGAATGAGTAAAATACATTATGTAATATATGAATCAGTATGATAAACTTTTTTCGAATATTCATTGTTAACTACAAGAAAATGGCAGATGTTTGGGTATTTACCTCAGAAGTATTCAGCACACGAAGGATAACAAAAATCATTTTTTTGGTAAGGTTTTTGTTTGATAGTTTCCTACAAATATTACTGATACCATAGTGAGATATATTAAGTACCTTAAAATATATGTAGATGTGGTCTGGTGAAGAAAGTGTGTAAATTAAATTTTAAAATGCTTGCACCAGCATAATCAGGTTTAGTTTGTAGTGTGGGAGTGAGCTCCACGTGGGACCCGAAGCACGGACCCCACGGGGGTGCCCGGCATGCGCCACATGCCAAGGCAGAGGTGGAGGCTAGTGTTCGGAAGTCTGAAAATTCCAGCGCCGGCCGGGGATTGAACCCCGGCCCGGCTGGGGCGAATAGCCCCAGCCGAGGCGCTGGAACGTTCCAGACCCCCTTACCACTAGACCACCGGTGACCCCGGCGGTTTCTTGCTCCATAGTCCAGCTAGTGGTCGTAGAGCACTTCCTGTTGTCCTCCGTGTTTACACCGAGGCAGCAGTGGCGTGGTGTAACAGGAAGTGTTTACTTGCGTCCGCTGGATGTCCACTTAGTGTACGACTTATTTACCCGGCTGACGTTCGTGTCGCTATAATCTCCTTAGTTGCGTTACAATTATATGCAGGGACTGAAAATCTGCCTATGCAGTTGCACGCAGTCGCATCTCACTATTTGAACCTCTGTAATTCGATCGTGTTGTCAAGACCCATGTCAGAACTGTTTATCGAAGAAAGCTCATGTGTTCGGTACATTTCATAAACGGAAGCGACTGGGATAACACACAGCCCGTAAACATTTTGTAATGAAGTGTCAGCCGGTACGTAATACTCGATATCTGGAGTTGTTTTATCGGTTATTAAGATAATCGTTTCACCCCTATACACTTAAAAAAATTCCCGTGTTTTCTCAATAAAGCATAAGCACAGTACATAAATCCCTCGCGAAAATGACATCGGAGAAGTACAAGTGTTCGAGTGCCACAGAAAACAAGTGGGTCCTTGAAGGTGTGGAACGGAGAGCAGAACTAAAATAAGATGTAACGTTTCGGGATTCCCTCATAGTCGCGTAGACACTCCAGAAGCAGGAAGATCCGTTTGATGACGTCTCTTGAGGAGTGAGGAAAAAATTCACTCTCAAATAAATACTGTACAAGATGCCTCGCCGCCTCTTGAAGGGTGTCATGGGATTCTGCAGCCGTGGACTCGGCGACCCGTGAGCCAACGCGGTGTTTCTGACCACATACATTTTAGCTGCGGGTTCTCCGACGTGCAAAGGAAGCCGCGACAATGGGGAGGCTCTGCGTGCCGTTTTGTAATAAGAACGCCTCTCCACATTTTATCGTAGGAATGATATAAATTTTAAACTTCTTAGATCCACCGAGTCATTATGTATTCTTAAAATATCTTTAACTCTTTTTCAACACATATGTATCTTTTACCTCTTTCACTGAAGAAGCTGACCAACAGATTTTTTTTCAATTTCAGGTATTGGTTTTATTGCATTCTCCTTTAGCGTATTGATCAGAAATTGTAGGTTAAGATACCTTTGCCTTATTGAGTATCGTCTGCTATGCCAAACTTCGACAGCATTCGTGGTCCTGTGCATCGAATTGATGACGGTAGATAGCTGACCGAAATCACTTTGAAATAAATTCTCTGAACGCAGATAACTTTGATACAGTAGTGTTAGGTATCGAGGTATTATCTAACGCAACTGAAGCCAACCTAAGAGTGAATTTATTTCGAAATATTTCGGTCGACTGTCTGTCTTCACCAATTCCACATTTCAGGTTGTGTACTAGCATTTTCCATCTATTGACTGATTAAATAGTCTACGCCACTGGGCACTTGCTACGCTGTTACTCTCCATGCTTCATCAAGGCAGTCCGGTGGAAGATGGACTCTACAGCACACGTGCGGCAAGACAAACGAACTACTTCTTCATCCCTGTATTGCTCCACTAATCTCAGTTCTTGTATGTCTTCCACAGGCATTGCTTGAAATGAAAATTACAACTGGAAAATAAATGTCTCGGATAACACTGTTTTCATAGCTTAATTTGCAGCCATTTCGAAGTAAAGCAATGCAGTTTTAAATGACAACCAAGTTATGACATTTCTCGGTTGAGAAAAAATATTTCACAATTATTTTGACTTTCCTCTGGTAAAAAAGCTAGTCTTCCGTGCTTCAGGTATCGACAAGTTGTTTCGAACACCTCTGAAATGTCCGTCCATAAGAAGAGCTTTATTTTCAAACATTTTCTCCCCTTCTTCTTAACTGATCACCAGGATTCATTTGTCAGGAACAGGGTTATTATGTCTCCTTAAAAACTTCAGTCACTTTCAAAATATCTTCGTGCTGCCGAATCCCTGAACTACTGCCGTCTTTCTCATAATTCGTTATACTTGCGACGTAATCTAAACCTTTATCTCGCAAATCTTGAAATTGCTCTTTAAACCCTCCGAAAAAAGGCACTGTCTACTCACCGCAGACTGTTTCCCAGCAGTTATGCATTCGTTTCTCAATCTACACATCTGTTTCGTCAGGTTGGGCGAGAAACTTACTGTTGAGCCGTGATTCTACCATTTACAATTTTTAAACTGCCGCTGCTCCTATTCCGTTCGGAGTTCCTGTACAGGCAATTCGTATAATTACCACATTTCCGGTGCTCCTGGCACCGCTTACCATCCTTTCCCCTTTCTGTTTCCTTTTCCTTTCCTTTTTCTAACCACACGCTCCAGTCACATTAACGTGACCACCGCCTGTGTCCGACGCTAATGTGTAGGGTATGCGTAACGCGGAAACTCAGCCACTTATGTGACATCCAAAAGGACGTGATCATTGCCTTTCGGGCCACAGGTGGATGCATTTTCGAAACGGCAGAGTTCGTAAAATGTTGGCGTGTTGCCATATTTAAAGCACTCCGCGCATGGCGCTGTCGAGAGCCGACGCTGAGGCCGTTGTGGTGCCCAACGGTCCACAGAGGACAGGAGTTAAAGGAGACCGCAGGTGAATAACGTGCAACTGCTGAGCAACTGACCATGCACGTGAACCGAAGAGCCTACCGACAGTGTCTCCTCTAAGACCACTCAGCGAAAAATGCTATGTGTAGGTCTCCACAGCAGACTCCTGGTCCACACACCTATGCTGACTGCTGTTCGTCCGCGACGAAGGCTGGAATTTTCACGCCAGTTCTGCGACTGGGCGTCCACTGAACGGTGACCTGCGGGCTTTCCAAGTGACAGACAGACGTTGGCGTGTAGGGCGCGATTCACCTGAAAGTGAACACCCTGCAACAGTCGGTGGCAGGGTTAGGACAGGAGGAAGGATCGTTACGATCTCACAAACGTTATCGTGACACTCCCGTCGTTCTGGAAGGCACAGTGGATGAGCAGAAATATCGGTCGGAACCGTTGCCACACCTACATCGAGTCTTTTTTCCCTCGGAATCTACCAGCAGAACAACTAAATCTGTGACACAGCTTGCAGTGGGAAAAGCACCAGGATGAGTTTGCTGTACTCCGTCGACCACCAGGCTTCCCGGACTTAACGGAATCGAGAATATGTGGGACCACCTCGATGAAGCTCTTCGTATCCTGGGTCCTCAATCGAAAAACGTAGCGCAGCTAACTAAGGCACCGACGTCGGCATGGCTCAGTACCTCACTGACTCCTGCGCGTTTCTCAGTTGTCCGCGCTTCCCGTTAATCGTATCCCCCTACAGTGACTCAATGACGACACTCTCCCGTACACGACAGCATCATCAACAGCCGCAGACTACTGTTCACTCTGCCTGTCACCTCATTTATGTCTATACAGTATAACAGCTGTCTGTTACGCTTCCTGGGACACTCCTGACGATACCCTTGTGTCTGATCAACGCTCGCTGTCGAGAACGTACTGGTATCTGTTGTAGACTTTAAGCCGCTCTCATATCTGGGAACCGACTCCGTATGCTCATACGAGGCCCTTGGTTAACAGTGTGCAGTGGAGCACCGTGCCAAAGGCTTTTCTCAAATATAGGAGAGTGCAATGTGCTTGGGACCCTTCATCCGTGGTTCGCAGTATATAATGTGCGAAAAGGGCAAGCTGCGTTTCACACGAGCTTTCTAAAACCGTGCTGATTTCTGGACGTAAGCTTTTCGGTGTCTAGGAAATTTATTGTAATCATATTCAGAATACGTTCTAGGATTCTGCAGAAAATCGATGTCTGTAATTTTGCACATCCTTTCTTTTACTCTTCTTGTACACGAGTGTCACCTGCGATTGTTTAAACTGCCTTAGGTTGGACCCATTACAGGTGTAATATTCAGAAGGCAAATGTATATTGATCTCGTTATATACGGCTGCAACTTGCGCTTTTGCCAGTCCTTTGCGAAATACTGCTGGGCAAGAGAAAGGCGATAAATGCGAATGAAGTAAGTAAAACTGAAATTGTTTTAACTTCTTCGCTGTCGCCGAATCCTTTCCAAGCGATGCGTCCTTGAGCGGGTCAAACAGGTAGCAATAAATGCTCTACAAGTAGGGTGACTTTTGAAGTTTTTCTTACCAGTCAAGTACAATGCAGACAGCTTCCATTCTCCATAATATCAGCAATATGAAAATGAAAATTCACGAAAGTCAAATCTGGACTGTAGCGATAATGACGCAGAGTCTCCCAACCCATTACTGTTTCTTTTCCCTTCCAGTGGTTTCTTGGATCAGCTGCGCTATGTTTGGGCGAGCGTTGTTGTGTAATAGTATCACGTCTTTTCTTTGACATTGGCGACCCTTTCCTCTCGTTTTCGGCTTTACTTTGCTCATCACTATGTGTGAGTGGTCAGCGCTGCATCCTGTACGCTGATCTTCCAAATAATCACCAAAATACAACTACTTTGGCATCCAAATGATGGCCAGCATCACTTTCCTCGCTGAAGCTCGAGTTTGAATTCCTTTCGGACAGGTGAACTAGTGTGCTTCCATTTCACTCCTTGTCTTTTCGAGTCGGGTTCCCCATTTTGAACGAAAGTTTAATCACACGTTAAAATCTCGTTCGAAAAATGTTCACCTTCACGTTCATAGCACTCTTTGTTTCCTTGTGTTGTGTGAATTCTCTCGGGACCCACGTTGGACTTGTTTCGCTGTACTTGAGCATGTCAATGACGACGTTATGGACTGTGCCACTACCTGTTGCAGCTATTTTGCTATTCAGTTCTACTGCAACACGTCGGCCATCAGGAGTAATGTCGTGAGAGCCGGCTTTAAGCGAAGGAGGAGACAGTTCAATTGGCCGGCCACGGTGTTTTTTATTAGTCACTGAAGTTAGATGGTTTTTGAACTGTCCTACGTATTTATCAAAAATTTCCGTCGTTCGCACAGCTTCGACCATACTGAAAAAACGTTAGAGAAAATATTTCGGCCGTTTTCCGTCTTCTGAAAGGGAAAACGCATCGTTGAACGTTGCTCAGTTAATGTGGAAACTTCAACCGGACACGCCATTCTCAATTGCAACATTAAGGTTATAAATAAAACAATTATTTTTTGTCAGCCGCTCTTAGCTCATCACAGTCATGCCATCCTAAAGTCATGAAACTACAAAAATTCTTCCTACGGACTATTCGACTTCATTAATTTGCTTTGCAGGGGAAACTCACGAAGGAGTATGCGCTTAGTATTTAGTCGGTCATTTCTAGTTGATGAGAAAGTTAAAACAAACAAGTAGCAAACCATTGCTCATTTATTTAGGAACAACATTTATCAGATACAGCTGAGTAACGTTTAACCCAAACCTTAAATGTCATATATATGACACTGCTCGTAGCTGCATCATCTGGCAAGAGTACGCATTAACACCAATAACAAGAAAATGCACCATGACCTTCGTAAACTGTGCATTCTTCATGCCACTGTTGGGAGCAGACATCACACTCAATACAGTCTTCCGTGACAGACTCGTTTTAGTCTTCGCCACACCTTGGGCAGTTCAAAACATGAAGTTGGAATAATAGACAATTGTGAAGGTGATTCGATAAACCCTATGCCTGGCACTTAGATATGATTTGCACAATATCCATGTGGGTGTAGATCCCTCCTTGGATTGTGCCCTGGTTGTTGCTGAAGATGATGGAGCAGTTTAATCCAGATTAGCCACAGAGATTCTACGTTGTTCGTTACTGATATTTTGTCCCTCCTTGGTTTACTTTGTTTTCCTAACAATGCATTTTTGTACGTAGACTCAAACAGAATTCCGGATGTTTTTGCAGCTTGCTTTAGATGTTCGAAAACCTAAAATTGTGCAGTTCACAAAACGAAAAATCATAGTATCCTATGACTACAGCATCAATAACTCTCATTTTCAATCGGTCAGCTCACACAAATACCTCGGTGTAACACATTGTAAGGATACGGAATGGAAGCAGGACTGAATAAAACTCAAGACGCGTTCATACGATTTCTACACCTAGATAAGCGTTCGACAATGTAAAATGGTGCAAGATCGAAGTTGTGAAGAAAATAGCTCTAGGCAGAGACGGGTATATATTAGTACAAGACCCAAGAGGAAATAAGAGTGGAAGACCAAGAACGAAGTGCAAGGATTAAAAAGAGAGTAAGACTTTGATATAGTTATTCGCCTATACTGTTCAATGTTTGCATCAAAGAAGCAATGAAGAAAATAAGAGAGAGGTTCAAGATTCGCACTGAAATACGGGTTGAAAGGATACCAGTGACAATGTATGCTGATAATATTATCGTTGTCAGTGAAAGTGAATTACTACAGGATCTGATGAATGAAATATACAATATAATGAGTGTAGAATTAGGGGTCAGAGTAAATCAAAGACAATAGTGATGAGATGAAGCATAAACGGGAAAAGCGAGAGTCTTAACATTGGTGATAACGAAGTAAGAAATGGAACCATCACATCGTGTCAGTCAAAGATAAAGGTGGTGGCGAACTGTAATTTATTGATAGAATTAAAGAGCAATATAATCAGTGCACAAAGATGATCTTTTTTGAACTATTGGTGCGACCCATACTCTAATATTGCTCCGTGGTGTGGGACCTGTCCCATATACGAGTAGCAGGGGATATTGAACTGTTCACAATAAAGTCAGCACAGGTTTGTTTGGTTCACAGGAGAATGTAACAGAGATGCTGAAGAAATTGGGAGATGCCTGAAGATACACATAAGCTATCCCGAGAAAGCTTACTTGCCAAATTTCTAGAACATACCGTAAATTTTGAATATACGAGGTGTGTTAAAAAAAAATTGGGAACGTTCGTAATTTCGCGCCAATGGCGTGTTGGGGCGAAATGCAGTTGACATCCCTGCACGCGCGTGTGCTTAATGTGTAACTGCGGGAAGTTTCACTGTTGTATGTCTGTTAGCTTATTGTTCAGTGCTGTATTGACTAGAACGTTGTGTCGCACAGTTGGCGAACTTCGAGAGGGTATAGTTAGAGGAGCAATGCGCCTGCAATAAATTTTGCGTGAAACTCAAGAAAACCGCCGCTCGGGGTAGCTGCGCAGTCTAGGGGCCTTGCCACGGTTCGTGTGGCTCCCCTCTGTCGGAGGTTAGAGTCCTCCCTCGGCGTGGGTGTGTGTAAGTGGTGCAAGCCTAGGGACTGATGACATCAGCAGTTGGTCCCATAGGAACATAAGAGCTAAACTCAAGAACACCTCTACAGAGACACCCCAAATGATGCAGGAAGCCTACGGTGATGAGTGCTTAAGCCGCACTCCGTGTTACGGATGGTTCACACGGTTTAAAAACGGCCGGACGGAAGCTAAAGACGACTCTCGTCCTCCGACTTCTGCCAGCAACGCTTGTGTCAGGAACGTCAACGATGCTGTGCGTGCTGAACGAAGACTGACTGTCCGAGAGATTGCAGAAGAATGTAACATTGCAGTTGGATCGTGAAATCCTAATACAGCATCTTGGAATGTATCGTGTTGCCGCCAAGTTCGTGCCACGGCTCACGAGTTAAGAGCAGAAAGACCTCCACCTCCCAATCTGAGAAGAGCCTTAGGATCACCCAAATGAGAACGAGATGTTCCTTAAGAAAATTATAACTGGTGATGAGACGAGGGTCTGCAGTTATGACGTTGACATGAAGGTTCAATCTTCACAATGTGTAGGGAAATGTTCTGAACGATCAACATATAAAATAGCTTGTCAGGTCAGCTTGGCCCTTGCAGACATTTATTTTCAAAGTTGAAAACCAAGTTGAGAGGACGAAGATTTGTAACGATAGACGCACGGTCCAGCGAAAGGTGAACCAAGTCTGCTCCCAGAAGTGGAAACGGTTTATCAGTCGTGGGGGTGATCATATACAAATATGTGAAGGTATGCGTAGAAAATTTTTGTGGACAAAGTTCCGGAATTTTTTAAACAGACCTCTTAGACGAAAGGTAATGAATACAGGCAAGTGGTCTGCAAATGTTCGTACGCTTGAGTTCGCTTCCATTCGCTGCTGTGGGAACTGGGCTTAATAATAATATTCCCTGTGTGAGATGTAATTGGCAAACTATGTAAACGCTGAGCTGTGCGCCGCTTACAGCCCACGCGAAATTATTCTCGGAGGGACACATCATTATCCCCTTCGTGCCTAAAGTTGCTTCGGCCAAACTCAAACTCAATTGCCAGGCCGATAGCTCGTTATCCTACTGCTCTGCAAGTAACACTTGGTCTGAAACCATCTGTACGGTTATGTAGGTTAAGACACTGCAGCCACTCAAAATGGTGGCTCCACGTTTGCGAGTAACTGACGAGAAAAGAAATTCTGAATTTTGTGTGACACTCCGTAGCATTAAGAAAGCTGAGTGACGTTAGTTGGTTGTGAGGTGTAATGGAAAGGATAATAGCTTCACATGTTGTGTTCGGATACCAAGATTTAAAAGCCTGAAGTCTTATATTTCAGAAGCAAGGAGCGTAACAATCAAGTGATTTATGAACAGTAAGTGCACACATTTTTGCTCCGTTGATTTTAATTGAGGTTGCAACGTGCAGATCAAGCAAGTACCGTACTGTAGAGTGGTTGAGCAAGAGAAGCGTTTGGAACAAGTGTTTATCCTTATTTTGGATAGTTAGCTTTCTTATCTGAGAAGTAATTGTGGCTAGCCCTTGAAATGCATCACGAATTCCTTCGTCATTCAGTCTAATATCACCTTCCCCCCTACACAATACCCTCCACCTCTCATGATTTTAAAAATGAAAGTGTTCCTAGAAAAGTTGATCACTGTACAGTTTATTTATGTGCCAAAGTTAGTGATAATGTGGGGGAGGGGGAGGGAAGGCCACAGACCTCAGGGACGGGGGGGGGACAGGGGGTACTGGCAAATGTCTGATGGCACTCAGGAGCAACGGCGTAAGAAAGGCTGGGAACCACTGTTCAACTGCCTGTGAATGTATACTGAACATAAATGTGGAAAACTGACACAACTCCCTTTTTGAATTTTTTTTAATTCGAGTTAACTAGTTTTGGAACCGTTTGAGGGACATCTGAAAATGTGGCGCACAGAATTCGCGTCTTTATTTCTTTAGATTGAATCTGGGTACTGGCTCTTTGATAATAAGACAGAGCACTCTTTAATGTATCGCCACGAGCGGCAGTTAAACGGCGACATGTATCGCGAAACCAAAACACCTACTTACCGTGGCAGCGTGAGCACTATTGCAGTTAATATCCATCTAGCAACTTGCGTTTTAGTTGTCTGTTGGCCACTGGTCAATCTCTTTCCATTGTAAATATAAATACGAATTGTCACCATATATCACAAGCATAACGTTTACCACAGATGTACCTTACAAAGATCTTCACTTAAAAATACAGCATACTTTGCTCGGAAACAATTTTTTTGATTTTTGTGCTTATAACACGACGGCGTGCTGAGAAGATAATGACTCGGTCTGTTTTATTTGAAGTCAGTAACATTCTACATCTTTACTATGGATATCTGCAGCCCTCTGCTTCGTACCGCGTTAGATAGCGGTGTGTGACGTGACTACGTTGGGAGTGAGAAAGAGCTCACAACACTAAAAGCACGAATTCGAAGACTTCGTCCGCATGTGGAGCACTCTCTCCTTGAGCACGGCAGTGCCAAACTACACACGACCGCTGCGGCATCTGCAGCAAGCCGACGTCCTTGGTTCACTGCCGTCGATCATCCTACACACAGTCTCGATTTTCGTCTATGTGCAAAACTAAGAAAACCTTCGAGCACTTCAATTATTTCAAGCGGTGCAAGCAGAGGTAAGGTTGTGGCTCTGTTAACATAGTCAAACAATATACTGTGACGGTGTCAACAAAATAGTATCTAGTTGGGGAAATTGTGCTGGTTCCGAGGGTGAGTGTGTTGAAAACTAAATTTATTGACGTGAAGAATACCGATGCAGAATGTTCATGAAGTTTGTTTTATTTAAAAATCTTTGTGACTTTTCACTCAAAACATGTCAACATTACTTTTCTGTACGTCCTCGTACAATGGATGTCTCAAAAAATACGTACATGGATCAAAATAAGTGTTAACATGAATGCTTTTAACAGCACTAGGTTCAAAAATTTTTAACTGTATGCCAATTGCAGATTAATTTTAATGGCAGCTAGCGCGATTATATGAGTGGACTATTAGATTTAATGGTGAGCATTTATCTAATTTTTAAACATTCTCTGCCTTGTCATTCTTCCTCTCTAAAGTGCCTCGTCTTCCAGTAACACTGTCGATCGATAGCATGATCTGTTGTCCATCCATGGTTTTTCAGACCATTGATTCAGTGCTGAACCCAAACTGCTGGTCTGAGTTATTTATCCTGGATAATCCTGTGCGTCGTGTGTCACGTATGCCATTAATCTTTCAAAGAAATGGGACTTAACATCTGAGGTCGTCAGTCCCTTAGAACTTAGGTTTAAGTAGTTCTAACTAACCTAAGGACATCACACACACACACACACACACACACACACACACACACACACACACACACACACACACACACACGCCCGTAGCGGTCGCGCGGTTCGAGACTGAAGTGCCTAGAACAGCTCGTCCACAATGGCCGGCCATTAATGTTTCATTGAATTATTAATTTCAACAAGTTTTATTTATTGTTGCGGAATTGCGCTACCAAAACAATCGAGTTTTGCTATGTGGATGCTGTTGAGAATTTCTGAATTTTCGTACCGCCATATTTTTGACTATATCTTTCGATGGTGTTGTTGTTGTCTTCAGTCCTGAGACTGGTGTGATGCAGCTCTCCATGCTACTCTATCCTGTGAAAGCTGCTTCATCTCCCAGTACCTACTGCAACCTACATCCTTCTGAATCTGCTTAGTGTATTCATCTCTTGGTCTCCCTCTACGATTTTTACCCTGCACGCTGCCCTCCAATGCTAAATTTGTGATCCCTTGATGCCTCCAAACATGTCCTACCAACCGATCCCTTCTTCTAGTCAAGTTGTGTCACAAACTTCTCTTCTCTCCAATCCTATTCAATACCTCCTCATTAGTTACGTGATCTACCCATCTAATCTTCAGCATTCTTCTGTAGCATCACATTTCGAAAGCTTCTATTCTCTTCTTGTCCAAACTAGTTATCGTCCATGTTTCACTTTCATACATGGCTACACTCCAAACAAATACTCGGAGAAACGACTTCCTGATACATAAATCTATATTCGATATTAACAAATTTCTCTTCTTCAGAAACGCTTTCCTTGCCATTGTCAGTCTACATTTTATATCCTCTCTACTTCGACCATCATCAGTTATTTTACTTCCTAAATAGCAAAACTCCTTTACTACTTTAAGTGTCTCATTTCCTAATCTAATCCCCTCAGCATCACCCGATTTAATTTGACTACATTCCATTATCCTCGTTTTGCTTTATTTGATGTTCATCTTATATCCTCTTTTCAAGACACTGTCCATTCCGTTCAACTGCTCTTCCAAGTCCTTTGCCGTCTCTGACAGAATTACTATTTCATCGGCGAACCTCAAAGTTTTTACTTCTTCTCCATGAATTTTAATACCTACTCCAAATTTTTCTTTTGTTTCCTCCACTGTTTGCTCAATATACAGATTGAATAACATCGGGAGAGGCTACAACCCTGTCTCACTCCTTTTCCAACCACTGCTTCCCTTTCATGCCCCTCGACTCTAATAATTGCCATCTGGTTTCTGTACAAATTGTAAATATCCTTTCGCTCCCTGTATTTTACCCCTCTGTCGATGGTATCCTTAATATTTTTCGATACGATCGCATTTCAAATGCTTAATACAGTCCATGACTCAGCTCCATAGAGTAGGACACCGAACATGTAACATCGAAGTAGTCGAGTGCGAATCCTAATGACTGCTCTGAAGGTTCTCAGCAGTCGCCGCGGACTAAATGACTGCAGGGGACTCGATGCATTGGCCATAAGTTTTCTAGTAATTCTGGAGATTTTCCTTTGGACTAAGTATGAAGTCGTTCCTTGTTGCTTAGATCGTGCAGGTTTCAGACCGATTGTGTTAGTATTGCTACACTACTAAGTGTGTATCCACCACCATATCAGGGTATATAATGAAACAGCGGCCCTCTTTCGTCATGCCTTACAAGGAGATATCTCCAGCGGTAGGATCGACTTTTTGAACCATCTATACGGTTATGTAGGTTAAGCACCCAAGTATCGCACACTGCAGCCATTCATCCTGGTGAGTCGACGTTAGCGAGGAAGTGACGAGAAAAGAAATTCGGAATTTTGTGTGAGACTCGATAGTATGAAGAAAGCCGAATGACATAAGTTGGTTATGAGGATAATTGAAAGGATACTAGCTTCACATGCATGAGGTTGTGGGTTCGAATCTCACCAGAGAAATAAATCTATTTTAGGTCTTTATCGAAGTGACATTGATAATCATATTCCTTCAACTGATGTAAATATATATATATATATATATTTTTTTAGTTCCACTCCTGGGTCACGTGATTCAATAGTGATATGAACTTCTTCATTTGGTCTAGTTTTTCTTCTTATCATCCCTTCTCCACTGGAAATATTTGTTTGTGAACTTTTAATTATCTTCATGTATCAATTCCGATTTAATGTCTCCTGTTTTTATTACCCTGTATTTTCGTCTACGTTATTGTGTACATTACATCGATTTCTCACTTTGCTTGAATTTTATTTTACTTAGAAAACATTCTCTCATTTATGTCCTCATCTACACTATAATTTCCATAGTGCACAAAGATTTTATGTTATGTTTTAAATATTTGTATGTCGATTACCATGCAAAAAAGGCACGTCTCCCAAAGAAAAACGTTTTTCACATTAATGCACAGTCAATATAAATAGATTATTTCGTCTTTTGTTTTTTAATTAATTTATCGGAGTTTTGAAGTAATTCAATAGTCAACAGATAGGTATAATAAATTACACATTCACAAAAATTCCGATTGGAAGAAGAATGACATAAAGAAAAATTAAACTAATGGAAAAGTTCATACGGTGACTAAAACGATGTGACAAAAGAATAGAACGAAAGAAATTACATTTAAACCAATAAATAGAGTACAAATAAACATCAAAGTCATTTCGATAAAGATTTTAAAAAAATTTACTGCACCTGACGAGGCATGGTTAAGCTTCTATCGTAACCATTATGACACGTAACCAGACTGTGGAATACGACTTCCTTCACGCTATGTAGCACCAGGCAAAATTTTGAAATCTTTTCCGTCAGTTACTTTCAATCCGAGGGCCACCTGGATGCAGGGATCTTAAGTTGCACTACGGCTTATTTGGATTCAAAAAGTCGATCCCACCGCTGGGGGCTCTCCTTGTTAGTTTTAAAAGTAACAAACGGCACATTTTGAAATAACAGTAATATCGCAGTCCAGTAGCGCCGGACCCTGCAAACTTGAAAGACAACTCCAGCAAAGGCAAAGAAAATTTTACTGTAGCAAGTAAATTACTGTAGGCAACTGAACAACAACGAAATAATAACAATAATAGGTTCGCAGGAGAGCTTCTGTAAAGTTTGGAAGGTAGGAGACGAGGCACTGGTAAAGCTGTGAGGACAGGGCGTGAGTCGTGCTGGAGTGGCTCAGTTGGTAGAGCACTTGCCCGCGAAAGGCAAGGGTCCCGAGTTCGAGTCTCGGTGCGGCACCCATTTTCAATCTGCCAGGAAGTTTCAATAATAATAATAATAGATCCAGTCATATTAATATGACCAACTCCTATTTTCGAGGTCAACGTGTAATAACCCATAGACTCCAGGAGATAGCATTAGTAGGTGATGAATGGGGGTGGGGGGAGGAGGCTGGAAACAGTAAAGTCGTTGTCATAATGCATAAAAGGGGCGATTTATGTGACGTCCAACAGGGCATAATCGTTGGCTTTCTTCCCAAGGGTGGAAGCATTTCCGAAACGGCAAAATCTGTAATCTTTTCACATGCCACTGTATGTAAAGTAAACCGTGAGTGGCAAAATCTCGGTATTCTAATCCGGCTCCAAGGCAAGTGTGTTGGACTACGGGCAGTAGGCGACACAGGTGAACGATAGCTGCAGATGTGTGTGCTGGCGAGAAGACGTGCAACTTTTGTGCAGCTGACAGCCCAGGCGAACCGAGGGCTGCCACCAATGTTTCCTCAACAACTTATGGGCTTCCGCAGTGGGCACCTGGTCCCTGCACCCACGCTGACTGATCTTCATTGGCGTTGAAAGCTTGCATTTGCACGCCGGTACCACAACTGAAAGTCCACTGAGTGCTACAGGTGGCCTCTCCATATTCATCACATTTTGTGCTCCATCGGACAGATTGAAAGCAAACGCCCTGCAACCCTGAGGGAGTGTTATGGTGTGGGCAATGTTTTAGTGGCACTCCCTGGGTGATCTCGTTGTTCTGAAAGGCACAATGGATCAACCCTAGTACGCACCTATCCTTGGGGACCATATCCACCCCTAGATGCACGTGTAACATAGCTCGCAGTGTATGTGCGTGGTTCTGAAAGCTCTAGGATGAATTTACCGTACTGCCCTCACCACCAAATTTTCCGCCTTTAAACCCAATCGAGAATCTGAAAGGTCACCTCGATCGAGTAGTTTGTGCCACGGATCCTCAATCGATAGAATTCTATCGCAGCATGACAAGTACTGGTGTCGGAATGGCTTCTTATGACTGTCGTTACATCATTGACTCTATTCCTGTGCGTCTCGTGCTGCAGAAGGTGTTTATTCGGTATTTTAACACGTGGTCAGATTACTGCGACTGGACAGTGTAATAATACTAATAAATTTCGCGTATTTCAGCGCCCTCGTTTAAGTCTTTCAATTGGACGGCACTTTGAAGACATGCTTATCATTAACGTACTCCAGTTGTCCAACCGGGGAAAGGGAATCGGCAGTTTAACGTGGAATCCGCACCACATGTTGTTTCTACCGACTCCTCATATCATTGAGAGGTGAAGGCTGTATTAAAAGCAGACAGAAAAATTTATTTGTTCATCTGGGATTCGATCCCGAGATTCTCGATTTGCAGGCACGCGCTGTGCCGGTAGACCACCAGGTCCAACAGTTACGAGACGGTAATCGAACTGTATTGGCAGAGTATTTCGTCGTATTTTGCGTCACGTAAATGTGCTGTGGTGTAAGCCAAAGTACATTCACGCTAAGGGCATCAGTTCCGATCCCAGAAAAATGTGCAGCCAGAGCAGTATTGTAAGTAAAAATCAAACTCTTCCATTTTTCTTACCGAATTGCTATACATCTAGAAAACAAACCAAAATTGTGAAAACATTTCATACAAGATTACTGACAAATTTTTATGAGTAAAAATAAACGGGTATGGTAATATACATGGAGGTGAATGAAAAGTAGTGGCAGTTTGGCTATAATTCATGTCAGTCTTCTTTGACTAAAATACACTTGATCACATTTCCGTCTCGCGTCTCGATCACTTTCCACACCCACATGAAAGATGTCATACACTGTCAGTGCATCCATCTGTGATGATGTCTCGCTAGGACCGCCATATGGTGCCTTATCATTTGCTGTAAGACGTGCCACGAAATACTTCGTTCATTTGGGTGATCAGGCCATAATTGGGGGGACTCTACCGGATGAATACGGTGGATGTCCCAGTATGTCCCGCTGCCACGTATGCGGTGCTCCTGCACAGGGCTCGTCGTTTGGCGTCGTGTAAGTTGGTAGAATGCAGCGCTGGAAGGAAAGATTGTTGCGCGCTCCGACCACGTGCCCTTCCAGTCTGCACCCAAGCACCTTTTTCGTGTTTCCCAAACATACTATTTAGGCACTCGAGCTAGCCTCTCCAACTCAGAGAGAGTACACACTGCAACTGACTCAAACACGACTTGTGCTGATGACTTTACTACTTCAGCCCACCATCTGTCAGCAACAGAAAGTGTGCGTACCGAATGACTCACATCCGTCATGTTATGGCATTGTGCTACCACTTTTTATCCAACACATGCAAAGACGCATGTGTGACTACTTGTTGTCTCCCATCTTGGTAGTGGCCTAATTATTGTGAGGTTTTGAAGTGCATTATCTATACGTGGTGTATCAAAAACAATCATCCGACCTGGGCCGTCTATATTTCTGGAACTAAGAAACATATACAATGAATACAATGAATTTTGTCCTTTGATGTACGAAAACTAAAAAAGTTATTTTCATCCTTTTCATTGGTGTTCAATATGCATCGTTGAGATGCACGGAACATGTCAATGCGGTGTTCAAATTGTACCAACACTGCAGCAAGCATGTCTGGAGTTACAGTTTCCACAGGTGCTGTTATGCGATGTCTCAGTTCATTTATTGCTGTTGGTAATGTAGGTACATAAAGAGTCTCTTACAAAACCATACATATATAATCACATATAGTCGGGTGCGGTGACCTTGGAGTCTAGTAGTCTAGGGGTGAGTGATTTAGTCCAGTGTGAACGATCCATCGTTCAGCAATCGTTTGATTTAGAAATTCCCACACTTCCAGATGCCACTGTCGCGGTGCCCCATCGCATTGGAAAATGAAGTCGTTCATGTGGGAAGAGAAAGTTTTCAGGCATATCGAGATATATGCTTACTGTAACAGTGTTTCCGGCAAAGAAATATGAATCATACACATTTTCCCTCTAAACTGTACAAAATACATTAAATTTAGGAGAGTCTATTTTATGTTGTACACCTTCATGTGGTTGTCCCGTACCTCATATTGTCACATTATGACAGTTCACTTCTCTGTGCAAATGGAGTGTTGCCTCGTCACTAAACACTGACTGTGGGAGAAAACGGCCATCCTCCACCTTGACAAGAGTGAAATTATGGAACTTCACACGATGTTATCGCCCTCACGAACAGCTCGCATTAGCTGAATTTAATATTGTTTGATGCATAAACGTCGACGCAGAGACGCCAGACGGACATCGGGGACGTGCTGAGCTCTCGAGCTGCACGGCGAACGGATTTCTGCGAACCCCTCGTGAAACTGTGGCGGATGCGTTTGACGTCTGTGTCAGGCATTCGGGGACGGCCCGGCGATTCGCCTTTCCGCAAACCTTCTCTTTCTCTTAATCGTTGATGCCATCATCTAATGATCTGTGCTGTAGGAGGATCATCATCGTACCTTGTACGAAAGTCACGTCGAACACTTATTACTGCCCACACTGCGCAAAGTGCAGAACACAAAACGCTTCCTGTCGCCGCGATACCATTTTTACTAGGACTGAAATGGTCGGACAGTGCTGCTGCCAAGCGGTAACCATGTAAAGCCGTAGGGTTTGCTCTTTCCAGCAGTACGCTATTCACGTACATATGTCGAATAACATAATAGTTACTTTTTTTAAAAAAATCGGTTGATCCTTTTTGATACACCCTGCATATTTACACTCTAAACAGTACCACCAATAAATTATCCCAGAGTGAAGGAAATTGTTAGATGTGATGTACGTGTAAAGGCAAACAAATGATAACAATTGCTGTTAAATTGGGTGACTCATTCAGGAGAAAGTCATAACGCGTTGGTCCACCTCTGGCCCTTAAGGAAGCAGCTATTCGACTTGATTTTCATTGATAAAGTTGGTGGATGTCCTCCTGACGGATGTCGTACCATATTCAGTTCAATTGATTTGTTACATCGTCAAAATCTCGACCTGGTTGCAAGGAGAATCCCATATAGCTCCAAAATTGGCCAGTGTACTGTCACGTACGTACACACAGATGAAACTCTCAACATGTGTGATGCATAAAATATCGTCTACACTGAAAGCGTTCCCAGCAGAGGTTAACCCCTCGTGATGGCAAAAGGTGGTCATACCGCATATTGAAGTCCACTACCAGATGTCTGGATACTTTTGATCGGATAGTGTATTTCAGAATGTTAGCAGTGGCCAGAATTTGGGACATTCGGCTTTGAGCTTAAAGCTGGTGCGAGGCTGTTCAAGATACCTCTAAAAATAGAGACATCTGGCAGCATTAGAGTGAAATGTCCATCAAAGAAGCTGTGTTGCGCTCTCTACCTACAGTTGTTCTCGTGGGCGTCAGAGCCCCCGTACGCAAGAGGCCCCCTGGGTTTTATACTGCGGACACGGTAGTCGCGCCTTGTGAGCTCTCAGAAATTATGAAATGTATTCGAAATTTCTATTATGGTGGAACAACAACTGTACAATATACCGGAAACATGCACGATGTTCCGAAATTTCCGTTACAAACTCCTAGTGTAGATGGGGAATGAGTACACAATACTCGTATTCTGAATTGGAACCCATCTCCTGTAACGCACCGTTTCCTCGCTACAGCCGTCGGAAAACATGTTAGTAACGCGACCACTTGTACAAGTAAGTCATTAGCTGTGACCCAGTACATCGATAGTTCCACAATTCCACTCACTGAAAGGAAACTTGATAAGTGTAGATGGGGAATGAGTACACAATACTCGTATTCTGAATTGGAACCCATCTCCTGTAACTCACCGTTTCCTCGCTACAGCCGTCGGAAAACATGTTAGTAACGCGACCACTTGTACAAGTAAGTCATTAGCTGTGACCCAGTACATCGATAGTTCCACAATTCCACTCACTGAAAGGAAACTTGATAAGTTTTCAGATACACTCTTCTTTACAATACGGCCTTTTGAAACTTAGGTGCGCTGCGTCTCTTTGTAGCACTGCAGTCACCCCTGCTGACGGTGAACGCACCATTATCTCAAAGTCGTTGCGCAGTTGTGGCGAAAAGCGTATGCCGTGAAGTTGGACGCTGCTGAGAACGAGCTTGATAAAGGCGACGAATTCGCCATACAGTAGGATCATATCGGTGTATTCGGCAAAAGTGCACTCCGCAATATTTCTCTAATACTGAGAGACACTTGAGTGACGCACGAACCTTGTCAGAGTGGCAGGGCTGACGGTGAATGACATCCGAAGTAAGCATCTTCCCCCACCCCTTCCGCCATCCCACGATGGCTACCCTGTTGCATACCCACCTAGCAAACATGTATTCAAACGGCTGTAGCACGGAAAGTATACGTTTCCGTACGGGGGTTCAAATTAAAAATGTGGTCGCTTAGTTCTCTCTAAAAGTGCTAGAATTTCGGAAAACTCTGTATCTGTCCAGTAAACCGTACAGCTGGTGTCGTACCACATTCGAAATATCCGATTATATTTCAGGATTTGGGTGTTATGGCATTTTGCAGAAACATTACTGAATTTTGCTGTATATTGTTATCATTAAAGTGAACTACCGTTTCTGTCTCCATACCATAAATCATAAGTACCATTTATATCGTTTCAAGCACTATTCAGCTGCTAGGTTTTAGGAAAAAATAATTGTATCATTCTCAAAATATCGGACAGAAGCGATATAGTTCCTACAAAGAACGCTAGCGAAGATGAACAAGTGCTCATGGTTCCTGATGTATGCATTTAACAGCCTATGTGTACTGCACATTGTTTTCTTCTCTCGTTCCGTACCACCACACCTGAAAGTTTCCTGTCCTACATCTTAGCAACAACGATAACGGTACATACTGAGGTAACAGAAAGGTTCTCTGTTATAATTTTCCGGTACAAGGACATAATCTCAAATTTATGCATTTTTCCATCTGCATCATCTTAGAAAGGTTGTAACATCTTCGTGGGATCCCTCTATTTTTGTAGGCACCGGTATCTATAACTTTGACGCTCTGTAGCGTCGCTGGATGACGTTTTCAGAAGTAGATTCCTATGTAAAACTTCATCAGTTACGTCCCCTGAACAGCCCTGAGTAGTGTTAAGCATGATTTGTGAAACACCCTGTATAAAGAATGAATAACATCAGGGAATGGACTAGAATCCTGTCTCACTCACTTGTCACGTATTTCCTTTCTTTCATGTCCTTCAACTCGTACAGCTGCTGTCTCGTTTCTGGTGGAGTTCTAAGTAATGCTTCGCTCGCTATATTTTATTCCTGGTTGCATCTTAAATTCAAACTGTATATTCTGGTCAACATCGTCAAAAGTTTTTTCTGTATCGAAAGATGTTATAAATATAGGTGCTGTTCCCTCCAAATTGATTTTCCTCTAAATCAGCTTCTGTAAGGTGCTCCATTCCTCTGCAAATAGTTTGTATCAGTATTTTCAGCTAGGAGTTATCATAGTGGTGGTTTGAAAATATTCGCACTGACCACGAGTTGCCTTATTTGGTATTGGTGCTATTACGCTTCTCGTTTAGTGTGAGGATTTAGCGGGTATTTCAGCCGGCGTACTCGTTCAGGAATGAAGCAGCAAATCCCGGCAGAGTGAGTCGTCGCCAGGTCCGCTAGAGCCCACTGGTAGCCAAGCCCTGCGCTACAGACAACTGACTGTGTGAGGGACCAGTAGCGACACCTAGCAGCGATGTGGTGAAAAGGAAATAGTATTGCTAAAAGTTTTATCCACGCCTTTTAGCAGTTAGAATGGAGATATGGCACGGAATTTAATAGAAAAAGAAAACAGCTATAGTAGCAGTCTCTCTGTCGCAATGCAACAATAGTACAACAACAATAGACCAACTGAATCTGTAGAGGTAGTAATAAAATTTATTTTCTGACCTGCAAGATACTTTCATATAAAGCTGAGCCTGAGAGGATGTCAGCTAACTACCGTCAGAAATATAATATGAAACATGTAGACCTGTCAGAAAAATCGTCAAGAAATTCGTTTTTTAAATGTTAAATGTTATCTGTTTAATTTAACATTCAGCTCACATAAAACCAGGATAATTATCCTCTTTCATACAAAGAAAGAGAGTACCTCATTAGTGACCTGTGTCATATCATAATCTCATTTTGACTCTTGAATAATTAAAAAAAATTGATATAATATTTTGCATTTCTTTTGACATTGAAAGAATTTATCCTGTTCCTGCACTGAGAATGTACTAAGTAAATATCTAATATATGTATCAGTATTATAGCCAAATTTATTTTTCTAATTACTGATTATTAAATACCAAAACAGCTTCCAATTTCTTGTAGTTATCTTAGCAGCATTTAGAACAAAAACGAAAATAAAACGTATTAGTTTTTTTTAGTAAGGATATTATTTCATTGTTGTAATCCTACAAATGTTCATGATACTATACTGTTTCTTTTGACAGTGAGATATAATATGTGGAAAGTACCTGGAAAATATATGCAGATGCGGTCTGGTGAAGAAAGTGTGCGTATTAAAATTTAAAATAAGTGATTGCAGCAGCATAATGAGGTATATTTTATATTGTGGGAGTGATCTCCACGTGGGATCCGAAGCACGGACCCCACGGGGGTGCCCGGCATGCGCCACATGCCAGGGCAGAGGTGGAGGCTAGTGTTCGGAAGTCTGAAAATTCCAGCGCCGGCCGGGGATTGAACCCCGGCCCGGCTGGGGCGAATAGCCCCAGCCGAGGCGCTGGAACGTTCCAGACCCCCTTACCACTAGACCACCGGGGACCCCGGCCGTTTCCTGCTCCATAGTCCAGCTAGTGGTCTTAGAGCACTTCCTGTTGTCTGGTAGTCCTGTCACACTTCCTGTTGTCGGCTGTGTTTACATCGGACGCTGAGTGGCATAGTGTAGCCGGCAACATTAGAACGCTGTGAGGGGGAAGTGTTTACCTCCGACTAGTAGCTGTCCCCCCTACCCAGGTGAAGTAGCTTTACAGTTACCAAAGACATTTGAAATCAGCCTTTGCGACTGTATGCAGTCGACGGTTGTTAATCGTTTGTTTCAACCTGTTCCCAAATGCCTCGAGAAAACCGAAGCAACTTCTTCACTAATCGAGGCGACTGTCATATCAAAACGACCCGCAGACATTCTATAATTAAAAGTCAACGCCTAGCTTACACCAGATAATTCTGTCTGTTTCATCAGTTGTTTTAACAGTGCACGAAATACCACAGCATATTATTAATCCGTTGCAAATAAATTTCTGTGTGTGCAGTTCAGGTCTGCGCCGTAGATTTTTCGTGAAAACGTCGGGATAAAATCGTAACATGTGTTTCATATTAATATGAAATTAAGTTATCAATATCTTTATTACAGTGGTCACACTCACAATTTTGGACTTTTCAGTGGCTGGGGTACGATATAGCCTTTGAGTACGTTATCGCGTTGCGCAATTTCTTCCTTTTTTTCCGACTCTGAGGGAGCTGTCGCCTTCTCTCAGCGCTGCCCTTTTTAGGCTTTTCTCGCGTTTTCTGTAATTTAGAGCATATTTACAAGTCCTGAGACGAACTCTCCCTTTGTGTCGTAGGTTTAAACTCAATATAGATTTTCGTTTATATTCCGGCGAATATTTTTATTTTCTGTTACTCCTAGCGGCGCTCCCTAAGCTGTTCATCGCAATGACTCACGAATGAGAATCCTAGCTTACAGCTACACCAGTTTACAACTTTACACAAAGATGATTCCTAACAATGACCCGCATATGCCAACACAGGCAATAAGCGACAACCACGTGGACTTAACCTTTGTTTGCGCACTGTCGGTCTCGTAATTAATAGTGATTCAAATCTGACGCCATTTTGTCATATAAGAAACTCCGACCAAGGAGAAACTAGACGTTTTCACGTCAGAATACCTTCCAGGAAGTTTTCGACTTTCGTAAAGCAGAAACGAGTTTCGACGCTGTGGAATGCTTCGAGAAGTAGTAGGTGACGAATTGTTTCGGGATTCCACTATCCATGCTGCAAACGATCATCGAGCAGAAAGATAATGTTGCTGATAATTGTTAAAAGGCGGGAGCAAGCAGACCGGCGAGGCGAGTTCCCGCCTCTTGCTGAAAGCTTATGGAATTGGCTTACTCAGTGCAGGGTAGCAAGGGTATTTGTCGGAGGTTATAGCTTAACGGAACGCTAAATCATTAACGGTTAGTCTGGGAACCGAAGTCACAGATACAAATAAGAAGTGACACGCTAAATCCAAAGACATAAGGTGGTTTATAAGAAATGTAGTTCACAAAATGCATCCATTCGTAACAGTTTGTTCAGTATTGAAAAAATGAATGAAGCTGAATTTATGTATTTTTGAAGATTTGTGCGTGCCTTCCGTTTCAAATACAAAAGGACATAACATGTAAGAAAACTGGGAATACAATAGAAAAAAAGTCGAAATTTTATTTAGATTTTTCCTGATTCCATCTGGAATAAAGGAGAGTTAAATAGAATTAATTGTTCTAACTTTTTCTTACATCCTTCGAATTGTGCAGACTCGATTGTAACTGGCCCTTGGGCTTCGAATTTTCTAGAGTCTGCATTAATGTCTGGAAAGTAAAAATAAATCTCCTCGTGCTACTATCCACTTTTCAGCGGATGCTGATTTGGTTGTCCTTCTTAGTATATCAATATGATTCTAGAGTCGTAATCCACGTACGCAACGCTGTTACGGTATAAACGTACGTTTATTTTTACCAAAGTTGCGTAAGAATGCGCTTTTGCTATGCATCCCCACTCCTTAAATCCGCCATCAGGAAAAAGAAAGTGAATACCCTTTCCTTTGTTTTTCACCCTTCATCGATGACAAGTGATAATGACTTGGCAGCAGAGACCTGTTTAGCTTGAGTGAGTGCTTAAACGAAAGGCATGGACGAATAAAAATACAAAACAGATATATACGTAACGCCACGTAACCATGAAGAAAAGCAGACTTGGTTTATTTTACGATATCAGTTAATTCTTTTAAAACATCGTAAGTAGAATTACCAATTTCGGTCGCTTTCTACATCTAGGAACGTTCTTTATAATAGATAAGTCTCTGATATTCACTTACAGCATTGTTGTGTCTTTTCCCCTTGCATTTGTGAATTGTCTTCTCAGACTGCAGATTTCTGAGCAGCACTGGTGCCATTAGCCTAAATTTATGTTGGTCTACAGCGCTGAGGTTGATCCCTCACCTGTGGTCGACTGAGAGATCATTCCAAAGCCTGACAGGCAGCGAACGACTTTGCGGGGGGCCGATCGTAGGGCCTCCAGAGGAAGCTTCTTGGAACGCAATTTCTGGGCGTTCACAGAAGGTGAGTTTGCTGGTAGTTCGGAACTCCAATAATAGGCGAGTAATTGGGCCCCCTTAATAACATGGCTGCCAAGGAGGGGAAGGACGGCAGTGTGCACAAGGTGGGGGAGTCATTCCTGATTTGTAAAGAGTGTTCCGGATGCCATGAAGAGTACAGGGCGCAGCCAACAGCATGTGGTGGCCCCAGTCGGTGCCAATGGCGTGTGTCGCTTTGGATTGGTTTTGTTTAGCGGATATGGTTAAGCGAGTTTAAGGCGGAGCTCACAATCTGCACCATCATCGACAGAACTGACTGTGGTCTTTCGGTGCAGAGCCAAATGAAAGGTATGAACCATAGGCTCGGGTGGTTATCTTACTGTGTAGGCCTCAGAGTCCTTGACTTGTGCCATAGGGTAGTGGGTTTCTGGATTCCGCTTAATAGGTCAGGAGTCCACTACACGGGTAGTGGGGGCGGCTGGGGTGCATTTTTAGGTTAGAGGGTCTCAGGAAAACATAGAAATGGCGTCTGTCTAAAAGGGGGCAGGTAACACACAGTAAGGTGGTTGTAGAAACGATTGGTGTTGTAAATTATCGTAGCTGTGTTGGGAAAGAACCTGAGCTCCAGGCCCTAATAGAAAGCACTAAAGCTCAAACAGTTATAGGTACGGAAACCTGGCTAAAGCCGGAAATATGTTAAGCCGAAATTTTTTCAAACGACCTAACAACGTTCAGAAGGGATAGATTAAACATAGTTGGTGCTGGAGTATTTATTGCTGTCAGAAGTAGTTTACCTTGTAGTGAAACTGAAGTAGATAGTTCCTGCGAAATAGTTGGATAGAGGCTGTACTTGTCAATCGGACTAAACTGGATCGTTTTACCGACCCCCGAGTGAGAGGATATAGTTGCTGAACAGTTCAAAGAAAACGTGAGTCTCATTTCAAATGGTACCCCACTCACACAATTATAGTCGGTGGTGATTTCAATGTATCCTCGATATGCTGGAAAATTTACACGTTTAAAGCCGGCGGCAGGCTTAAAACGTCACCTGAAATAGTACTGAATGCTTTCTAAAAAAAGTATTTTGAACTATTAGTTCGTGAGCCCACTCGAAGCATAAATGGTTACGAAAGCGTACTTGACCTCATAGCAGCAAATATTCCTGGATGAATAGGTAGTATCATGACGAATACAGGGATTAGCGACCACAAGTCAGTTGCCTGTACACTGAATACTGTAACACCTACAACCATCAAAAAGAAACTTAAAGTACATCTGTTTAAAAAAAGCTGACAATGCTCTTAACGATTTTTAAGGAAACAGCCTCCACTCCTTCCGATCTGATCATGTAAGCGTAGAAAAGATGTGGAATGATTTCAGAGAAATAGTATCGATTGCAATTGAGAGATATATATACCACATCAATTAATAAGTGATGGTACTGATCCCCCACGGACAAAACGGGTGAAATCGCTGTTGCAGAAGTAACGAAAAAGCGTGTCCTTGTCTATGCTCGGAACTAATACTGCACGATTTGGGTACTTCCGCACTACTGGGCGTAGACTTTCTTTGAATAACTCTGTCTCGACGGAATCGGGAGGCCGTTAATAACATCCAACAATTACCTTCTTTTCACCTAAACCTGTTGTGCGTTACCAGATAACTTCACAGCCACACTGAAATCCGACTTGAGTAGAAACAACATTTTTGTCACCCTCGGTAAACGCTTCCCCATCAGTGGCGTTTAACATGTCTTTTCGTTACACGTTCCACGAATCGCTAAACATTTCAGAGCTTTATACTTGGAGTTTCAGACAGCTCTCGGTCCCGAGAATAATTTGTGTGTGACGAATTTCAGAGAGGGCAGTAAAGGCGAAATATTAGGAATATGCGAAGTCTGTTCTTTGTGACATGTTTGAATAAACGGACAGCACGCTTTCATATAACTGATTCGCCTCTACGAGCAATGAATCAGGTAGCAGCGGACCCCGGGTTCGAGTTCCAGGGTTGCATACATTTTTTCTCATTGCCGCTGATTCCGCGCAAGGTCTCAGTGCAGCTTACCTTAATAGTTCCTTCCGTTTCCTTTCTCCTCGCTTCAGTCTACATGAAAAGGCAAAATAGCCGGCGGCGAAGATGAGCCGGAAGACACAGATGACCTCCTTATACAGGTTGCACGAGAAATATTAGGCATTGACATAGGTAAGGTAGACACTGGGTGGTACGTGGATTATAAGGTGCTTCGAAATCTCATCCAATAATTGTCAAATTTGTCTCACACCGAAAAAGGACGCAGATCTTCAGCCACGAGAAAAAATAGTTAGCAAGGGCAGGGCTTACTATAAGACAAGATCTTACACTCCTATAAATTGAAATAAGAACACCGTGAATTCATTGTCCCAGGAAGGGGAAACTTTATTGACACATTCCTGGGCTCAGATACATCACATGATCACACTGACAGAACCACAGGCACCAGAGCATGCACAATGTCGGCACTAGTACAGTGTATATCCACCTTTCGCAGCAATGCAGGCTGCTATTCTCCCATGGAGACGATCGTAGAGATGCTGGATGTAGTCCTGTGGAACGGCTTGCCATGCCATTTCCACCTGGCGCCTCAGTTGGACCAGCTGGACGTGCAGACTGCGTGAGACGACGCTTCATCCAGTCCCAAACATGCTCAATGGGGGACAGATCCAGAGATCTTGCTGGCCAGGGTACTTGATTTACACCTTCTAGAGCACGTTGGGTGGCACGGGATACATGCGGACGTGCATTGTCCTGTTGGAACAGCAAGTTCCCTTGCCGGTCTAGGAATGGTAGAACGATGGGTTCGATGACGGTTTGGATGTACCATGCACTAGTCAGTGTCCCCTCGACGATCACCAGAGGTGTACGGCGAGTGTAGGAGATCGCTCCCCACACCATGATGCTGGGTGTTGGCCCTGTGTGCCTCGGTCGTATGCAGACCTGATTATGGCGCTCACCTGCACGGCGCCAAACACGCATACGACCATCATTGGCACCAAGGCAGAAGCGACTCTCATCGCTGAAGACGACACGTCTCCATTCGTCCCTCCATTCACGCCTGTCGCGACACCACTGGAGGCGGGCTGCACGATGTTGGGGCGTGAGCGGAAGACGGCCTAACGGTGTGCGGGACCGTAGCCCAGCTTCATGGAGACGGTTGCGAATGGTCCTCGCCGATACCCCAGGAGCAACAGTGTCCCTAATTTGCTGGGAAGTGGCGGTGCGGTCCCCTACGGCACTACGTAGGATCCTACGGTCTTGGAGTGCATCCGTGCGTCGCTGCGGTCCGGTCCCAGGTCGACGGGCACGTGCTCCTTCCGCCGACCACTGGCGACAACATCGATGTACTGTGGAGAACTCACGCCCCACGTGTTGAGCAATTTGGCGGTACGTCCACCCAGCCTCCCACATGCCCACTACACGCCCTCGCTCAAAGTCCGTCAACTGCACATACGGTTCACGTCCACGCTATCGCGGCATGCTACCAGTGTTAAAGACTGCGATGGAGCTCCGTATCCCACGGCAAACTGACTGACACTGAAGGCGGCGGTGCACAAATGCTGCGCAGCTAGCGCCATTCGATGGCCAACACCGCGGTTCCTGGTGTGTCCACTGTGCCGTGCGTGTCATCATTGCTTGTGCAGCCCTCTCGCTGTGTCCGGAGCAAGTATGGTGGGTCTGACACACCGGTGTCAATGTGTTTTTTTTTCCATTTCCAGGAGTGTACAAAGGACCATCTAAGGATTTAAAACAGCGCCACACCCCATTTCGGCCTTCAGAATGTATGTACTCTGGGCGGCAGCATAATTAAGACCGCCGCCGCCGCCCCCCCCCCCCCCCCCCCTGAAAAGAATGCATTTAGAAACGTGTCAGAACTGAACAGCATTAAGAGAAACTATGCGAGCCAAAGCGAAAACCTAGCACCTCTCACCTTAATTTAATACTAATCTTTTGCAACATCTCTCCTTCTCTGAATGCTATCTTGAAATTGCATCTACTCTCCAACTATCTCTGTTTCTGTGCCTTTACCTATTGTTCTTGTAACTGTAACTCCGTAATTATCTTCCTGCTAGTGTCTTCGACTGTTACCGTTAACTGTAGCATTACTTGATCTGAAACTATTTGCCTGAAATTCTTTACATTGTATGCTATAGCATACAACTGTAGCTATTGTTATTTTCCTGGTTACCTTACTCGCTCACCTACTCGGTTTAAACTGCCGAGAGAAATATCGCAATCACTATTATTGTAGTAATTCCTAACTTGTTGGCATTCTTCGTTAATTTTATAGCGAACTGCTTTTCGTCCCCTGACACATCGTATCTTTTCTCGACGGCACCCCTTCACAACGAATACTCTCCGCTCCTCTCTACTCCGTACTGTAACTGGGTTTTCTCTGTTTGCGATGGTCATCTGTCAGGATGAGCACTACTGCAAAGGGCATTTGATTCTAAAGCATTATGTCAGGGTGAAAAACACTAAATAAATTACTTTTTCTCTCTTAACAACATTTTTGCAGGGTGGGTTCATCCTTGGCTCAGGTATGAGGTAGAATGAAACAGCAGTTTTACATAAGATAACTTTTATTGAAAGTTTTGTACAAGGGTTTCTGGCTGGGATACTGGCAACTGTGTCGTTTGCGAAGCCTTCTGCTTGCGTGAGCGGCGGCGTCTGATTACGCACGGCGGTGTGTATCTCGTGTCGCCGTTTCGCCCAGTTGACTGGAGACGGGCATCGCGAGGTGGTCCGTTTAATTATTGAGGAAGAAGTCGTGAATCGGACGGTGACGACTCGGATGTGACTGCTGATGTGCGCTGTCTCCTTCCCGTCCTCACGAGTCACTCGGGTACATAAAAATCTGGCCTCAAATACCTTCTGTCTTCTGGCGCCGAGGTTGCTGCTTGCTATTCCATTACAGCGGCGGACTCGGTGCTTCTGTGTACGATGTAGTTTCTTCCTGCATGACGGTCTTGAGCACCGACTGTACCGGAACTGAACTGAAAGCTACTCCTGTCGGGCCCACTGCGTCTCGCGTACTTATTCACTTCACTGGAGGTGAACAACATCACTGTCGTTGCCTCTTCTGTCACGTCGAAAAGCTTCGCGAAGAATCTTCTTAACGTCGGTCATTGGCTCTCGGAATGTAGGCGAGGGCCTTTGATCACGTGTGACAATTGAGAAACACGTGAGCCGGACGGGCGATGCCCTGACGGCTGAATCGACAGCTTCTGCTTACGTGGGGGAGGACGATAGCTTCTCCTGAATGTGCTGACTTCGCGGTCATTGCCTCTTCTGCTCTGCCCATTGTTTGCCAGAGTGTAACTCTTCTAAGCTAAACGAAGTTTCTCATTAATTTTAAATTTCTACTTCACCTTGATTTCACTAATTTATTTCCCTATCTTAAGTACCACTCAACAGTATTTGCGCCGATCTCCGTGCACTGTTTTAGGAAAGTGTAATGCCGTCACTACACGGACGGTGTTGTGAACGTCAGTCTTGAGCGTGCCAAGTTGAAAGTGCTGCCGAACGCTCTGACTTGTGCATACAGCATGTGCCTGTCAACGTGGTACACGCGACCGCAGCGGCAGCATCTGGGTCACACATCACCCGGTTGTCCGCCCCGGTAGCTGAGTGGTCAGCGTGACAGACGGGTTCGATTCCTGGCTGGGTTGGAGATTTTCTCTGCTCAGGGACTGGGTGTCGTGTTGTCCTAATCGTCATCATTTCATCTCCAACTACGCGCATGTCACCGAAGTGGCGTCAAGTCGAAAGACCTGCACCAGGCGAGCGGTCGGGAGGCCCTCGTCACACGTTTCTCTCTATCACCCACTTTACAAAATGCATGGGCGTAAAATTCTTAAGCTAGCGCTATTAAAACGCGCCTTTCCTCTCTTGTCCACGTGAGAGTCACGTTGTTCTGCGTATAGTGTCCACGGACATGTTATAAGGCAGAAAGAGAAGCTCCGTAACAAATAGCGCGATTCAAAGTCTTACTTTATATTTGTTCCTATTCAGCAGCAGAATCTTCACAACATGTGAAATAAAAAAAACTTATTTTACACTTTCTTGTTGTATCTTACTGCATGTAGTGCAATCTGTCTTGTAGATTAAACCATTCGAACAAACTCCATCCTCAGATGGAACGTACATATGTAACATCGAATATTAGAGAATATACTTTTATTGCACTGAAAAGAAAGTATCAGATCCTAACAGAAAAAGCGAAGACTAGTAATAAAAATATTCGGATCCACTGAGGCGCAAACAAGAATCACATTACCAGCTACCTCATCATTTCGCTCTACCGACTGTGACTGTCGAATGGCCATACATTGAATCTGACCTACTGAAAGTTTTAATGGTAGATACGTTATTAACTGACACTGAAATATTACAGATTGTATCAACGACAATGCGTTTCTTATGGATCCTCACTGTACCCGTTTACAGTCTGTCCCCACTCTGGCTACCCAGCCACGTCACGGGGCGCCTCCATAGGCTGTCTCACGACGCAGTACCGCCCTGCCGCGGCGCGCGCTTTAAGTCGGCGGCGACGCCGTCTGCATACACGGCCCGGCAGCGTTAATTTTTAGACGAGTGTTTTAGTACCGTAAAGAATACAAAAGACGATAGCTTCTTCCGAAACATAACGCTATAGAGTAAATAATATTAACATATGAACGTAAGTCGGGATTTTACTACAAACATGGAACCGAATGCCTGTTCATGTGAATGTACGTTCCTCTACTTCTACCCCATAAAGCGCAATGAATCTGTAGAATTTAAGAATTATTGTCACTTTGTGTTTCTAGTAAAGGATAGAAGTTTTCTTTGAAGGATTGCGTTGAAACTTAACAGGTCTTGCAACACAATGAGTGTTTAAAAAGTAACAAGAAATTTACAATTTCTTGTGTTGTACTAGTCCGATTTGCACTACATTTTTTGTCACTGCCTTCGTAAACGTACGTGAAAAGTATGTGGACAATGTTATACGCATTGGCTATTTGCTCTATTGTCAGCTGTCAAAAAGGATACATGTGTTTTGGTAGCATCAACGATTATTTGTTTTGTGTAAAAACAGATTAGAGAATCTTTCTTACATTTTGTTTTAAGAATAAAGAGTATGGAATTTTAAAAAAAGTTAAATATTCCTTTTGGCTAGCCTGTTACGAGTAAAATTGGATTTTTTTGTTTCACGGCAATTTGTAGTTTCCGTAATGTCGGCACTATTTTTAGATTGATGTAAAAGTCCTCCATCGTTTGTGGAAGGATCGATTTTATGAAATTGTCTATGACGACGGGTTTCCTCCCAAAATTACTAGTTTTCCTTCGTGGCGATCCCTGTAAACCACGCGGTTCATTTTTGCGTTCGTTCCTTAGGCGTGGCAGACGTTTGCATAAATTGGAGCCCTTTTCTTGGAACGGGTAACAGTTCTTTTCGTGTCACCTCCTTAACACACGCTGTAACATAACAGACGATCGAACGCTCGTTACATCTACATCTACATCCGTACTCCGCAAGCCACCTGACGGTGTGTGGCGGAGGGTACCTTGAGTATCTCTATCAGTTGTCCCTTCTATTCCAGTCTCGTATTGTTCGTGGAAAGAAGGATTGTCGGTATGCCTCTGTGTGGCCTCTAATCTCTCTGATTTTATCCTCATGTCTCTTCGCGAGACATACGTAGGAGGGAGCAATATACTGCTTGACTCCTCGGTGAAGGTATGTTCTAGAAACTTCAACAGAAGCCCATACAGAGCTACGGAACGTCTCTCCTGCAGAGTCTTCGAGTTTATCTGTCATCTCTGTAACGCTTTCGCGATTACTAAATCGTCCTGTAACGAAGCGCGCGGCTCTCCGTTGGATCTTCTCTATCTCTTCTATCAACCCTATCTGGTGCGGATCCCACACTGCTGAGCAGTATTGAAGCAGTGGGCGAACAAGGGTACTGCAACCTACTTCCTTTGTTGTCGGATTGCATTTCCTTAGGATTCTTCCAATGAATCTCAGTCTGGCATCTGCTTTACCGACGATCAACTTCATATGATCATTCCATTTTAAATCACTCCTAATGCGTTCTCCCAGTTGCTGACCTGCTATATTGTAGCTAAATGATAAGGGATCTATCTTTCTATGTATTCGCAGCACATTACACTTGTCCACATTGAGATTCAATTGCCATTCCCTGCACCATGCGTTAATTCGTTGCAGATCCTCCTGCATTTCGGTACAATTTTCCATTGTTACAACCTCTGGATAGACTACAGCGTCATCCGCAAAAAGCCTCAGTGATCTTCCGATGATATCCACAAGGTCATTTATGTATATTGTGAATAGCAACAGTCCTATGACACTCCCCTGCGGCACACCTGAAATCACTCTTACTTCGGAAGACTTCTCTCCATTGAGAATGACATTCTGCGTTCTGTCATGTAGGAACTCTTCAATCCAATCACACAATTGGTCTGATAGTCCGTATGCTCTTACTTTGTTCATTAAACGATTGTGGGGAACTGTATCGAAAGCCTTGCGGAAGTCAAGAAACACGGCATCTACCTGTGAACCCGTGCCTATGCCCTTCTGAGTCTCATGGACGAATAGCGAGAGCTGGGTATCACACGACCGTCTTTTCCGAAACCCGTGCTGATTCCTACAGAGTAGATTTCTAGTCTCCAGAAAAGTCATTATCCTCGAACATAATACGTGTTCCAAAATTCTACAACTGATTGAGGTTAGAGATATAGGTCTATAGTTCTGCACATTTGTTTGAAGTCCCTTCTTGAAAACGTGGATGACCTGTGCCCTTTTCCAATCGTTCGGAACGCTACACCGCTGCAAGAAGGGGGGCAAGTTCCTTCGCGTACTCTGTGTAAAATCGAACTGGTATCCCATAAGGTCCAGCGGCCTTTCCTCTTTTGAGCGATTTTAATTGTTTCTCTATCCCTCTGCCGTCTCTTGCGACATCTACTATTTTGTCATATGTGCGACAGTGTAGAGAAGGAACTACGGTGCAGTCTTCCTCTGTGAATTAGCCATTTAGTAGTTCGGCCTTCAGTCTGTTTCAGTACCATTTTGGTCACAGAGTGTCTGAACATTTCGTTTTGCTCCACCTACTGCTTTGACATAAGACCAAAATTTCTTACGGTTTTCTGCCAATCAGTACATAGAACTTTACTTTCGAATTCATTGAAAGCCTCTCGCATAGCCCTCCTCACATTACATTTCGCTTCGCGTAATTTTTGTTTGTCTGCAAGGCTTTGGCTATGTTCATGTTTGCTGAGAAGTTCCCTTTGCTTCCGCAGCAGTTTTCAAACTCGGTTGTTGTACCACGGTGGCTCTTTTCCATTTCTTACGATCTTGCTTGGCACATACTCATCTAACGCATATTGTACGATGGTTTTGAACTTTGTCCACTGATCCTCAACACTATCTGTACTTGAGACAAAACTTTTGTGTTGAGCCGTCAGGTACTCTGTAATCTGCTTTTTGTCACTTTTGCTAAACAGAAAAATCTTCCTACCTTCTTTAATATTTCTACTTACGGCTGAAATCAGTGATGCAGTAACCGCTTTATGATCGCTGATTCCGTGTTCTGCGTTAACTGTTTCGGGTCTGTTTGTCGCCAGAAGGTCCAATATGTTATCGCCACGAGTCGGTTCTCTGTTTAACTGCTCAAGGTAGTTTTTCAGATAAAGGACTTTAAGAAAATTTCACTGGATTCTTTGTCCCTGCCACCCGTTATAAACGTTTGAGTCTCCCAGTCTAACGGGTGATCAAAAAGTAAGTATAAATTGGAAAATGTGATAAACCATGGAATAATGTAGATAGAGAGGTAAAAATTGAGACACATGCTTGGAATGACATGGGGATTTATTAGAAAAAACAAATTCACAAAATGTCTGACAGATCTCTTATGAGCGCCGTTTGGTGATGATCGTGTGATCAGCCGCCACTTTCGTCACGCTTGGCCTCCTAGGTCCCCAGACCTCAGTCCGTGCTATTATTGGCTTTGGGGTTACCTGAAGTCGCAAGTGTATCGTGATCGAGCGACATCTCTAGGGATGCTGAAAGACAACATCCAACGCCAATGCCTCACCACATACTCCGGACATGCTTTACAGTGCTTTTCACAACATTATTCCTCGATTACAATTACTGTTGAGGAATGATGGTGGACATATTGAGCATTTCCTGTAAAGAACATAATTTTTGCTTTGTCATGCTATTCTGATCTGATGAATCGCCACCAGTCGGACATTTTTTGAGCTTTTGTATTTTTTTCCTTTTTTTTTTTTTTTTTTGTTCTAATCAAATCCCATGTCATTCCAAGCATGTGTGTCAATTTGTACCTCCCTATCTACATTATTCCGTGATTTATTCAGTTTTCAAATTTATACTGACTTCTTGGTCACCTGGTGTATCTGGCAAATTAAAATCTCCACCCAGAACTAGAACATGGTGGGGAAATGTACTCCGCAAATAGCTCCTCTTCGTCTTCTGCAATTTTCTTGAAATGCAACGCTGTTATCCAGCACTTCCAGATACCGAAGTATGTCAGTGACTGATGCTGGCAACAAGGATCTCACGAACAGAAACGACGTATTGTACACCACTGCACGCCGATCTACGCCGCTAGACAGGTAATAGGCAACTGATTTTGGGTGCCCCTGTAGGCCAGTGGCAGGGTTCTACCGGAAAAGGCCGCTTCCCCCACCAAAAGCGCTGCTCGCTCTTGAGTTTACAGACAGACTATACATTGAAACCAACACCAACTGAAAGCCAGTATGGTGTATGGCGAGTCTGTACTGAAGAAAGATGGCGTGCATATGGCGTACAAGGCGTTCTTCCATCTCTTTGGTCAATGTTCGAACACACTTTCAGAATATCTGTCTTGCTTGATATTGCGCTGCACGTTTGGAAAGACTCCCCAGCGTGCGTTTTCCATGCTATGACGATATAAACTCGGCATTCTCAAAGCTCTACGTTCGAATGAACAGTCCGGGTGCCGATGGCATAACCGACACGTGCCCTTAGCGCCAGGATTTCACCCAGCACAAGTCCGGCCCAAAGGGCCTCCCCTAAACAGCCGCCAGTTCCGCAAACTGGAAGCTGTATCAAAGTTGTTACCGTATCGTCACAGTCCAACACATGTTAGACTGTGTTGAAATTCAAGTTTTTCTGGATATTAATATAATATGAATGTGCTTGAAGGTCTCTCGGGCATGCAGCTGTAGGCAGTATCTATCTTACCCCTGGTGAGACAAGACTCTACATCCTTACATTTGTCCTCTATCCATCCCTGCTTAGCCATTTTGCACTTCCTGTCGATTTCATTTTTGAGACGTTTGTATTCCTTTTTGCCTGCTTCACTTACTGTATTTTCATATTTTCTCCTTTCTTCAGTTAGATTCAATATCTCTTCTGTTACCCAAGGATTTCTACTAGCCCTCGTCTTTTTACCTACTTGATCCTCTGCTGCCTTCACTATTTCATCTCTGAAAGCTACCCATTCTTCTTCTACTGTATTTCTTTCCCCCATTCCTGTCATTTGTTCCCTTATGGTCTCCTTGAAGCTCTGTACAACCACTGGTTCTTTCAGTTTATCCAGGTCCCATCTCCTTAAATTCCCACCTTTTTGCAGTTTCTACAGGTCATAACCAATAGATTGTGGTCAGAGTCCACATTTGCCCCTGGAAATGTCTTACAATTTAAAACCTGGTTCCTTAATCTCTGCCTTACCATTATATAATCTATCTGATACTAAAAGGTATCTCCAGGGTTCTTCCATGTATACAACCTCCTTTCATGATTCTGAAACCAAGTGTTAGCTACAATGAAGTTGTGCTGTGTGCAAAATTCTACCAGGCAGCTTCCTCTTTCATTTCTTAACCCCAATCCATATTCACCTACTACGTTTCCTTCTCTTCCTTTTCCCACTATCGTGTTCCAGTCACGGCGTAGCGTGCCATCATCATCAGATTACTCCTGTTGACAGACGTCCTATGCCGCCGGGCGGTGTGGTATATATACCTGTCGCCTCTCCCCTCCAACGACTCCGCGTATGGACCGAGGGATGTGCAGGCTGCGGTGGTCTTTCAAATTTCAACGCTTTTTTCATCAAAAGTGCAACAATGCTATTTGCTATTAAAGGTTTGAAAGCTACTGGAGTATGGCCCACGGACCAGTCCGTATTCACCGATGCAGGAAGACAAAACTGACATCGGACTTGAGATGCCGTCAGATAAAGAGGTTATCGTATCGGGAGCTGAACGATTTGAGTTGCCTTCACCTAGCACACCAGGTAAAAAAGACGACTCCAACAGATTGGGTGATCAAGCTGGCAGGTTTCAGCGAATTGTAACTATGAACTGCCTCCCAAGAATGACGAAGTTACTGAGGCTAATTGTTCTAGTCCTGCAACTGCTAGATCGTACATTTATGGATGCACTTAAGACTCACTACAGCGAGAATATTTGGCAGTGGATGCTCCATGAAAGCAAACTTGTTGGATCCTATGATATAGTGTGTTTCTTTGGCAAGGGAAGGAAATACAGTAGAAGGATGAAGTAGTGAAGGCAGCAGAGGATCAAATAGGTAAAAAGATGAGGGCTATTAGAAATCCTTGGATAACAGAAGAGATATTGAATTTAATTGATGAAAGGAGAAAATATAAAAATGCAATAAATGAAGCAGCCAACAAGGTACACAGACGTCTCAAAAATGAAATCGACAGGAAGCGCAAAATGGCTAAGCAGGCATGGCTAGAGGACAAATGAAGGATGTAGAAGCTTATCTCACTAGGGGGTCTTTGGCAAAGTTCTTTTCCTCTTTTTTCTTTAATAATGGCTTCTAACTCTTTTTTGTACAGCAAATCAGTTGAAACAATGGTCTTTCCCCTCATCCGTTCTTGGGAATACGAACATCAGGGCAAAATAAGAACCTCCTGCACTCAGCAAACAGATGACCATTACTAGAGACCCACACTCAGCAGCTGTCACAGAACAAATTTGGCGTTTACCTCTGCTTGCAGTATCAGTCTGAACTACACTAAGGCCTGTTTTCTCAACGTTCCATACACGATCTTCTGGATATTTATGTTTCCAGAATTCAGCTTATAGCAAGTCGTAGAATGAGTTAACTCTCTCATGCGAAAAGCGTTTTGCTCGAGCATATGATGTTCCAGTTGGCTTTCTAATTGAAAGCTTATCTTGATGACATCAAAGAAAATGGTCAAGACAAGGCCTTCCAGCAATTTCATTTCTGAAGTTTGTTGCAATTCCATTCCCAACTGCAAGTTGGTAGGCCATTTTTCTAACATCCATACTAGTAAAAGCATAGAATTTGGCCTCCATATAGTGTATGTAAACCACTAGTTCTCTTTCTAGGGCAGCTGGTTTTCTTCCAAACTTTTTAGTTTCAACGTCTGTCAGGTATTAGCCTCATACACATACTGGCACAGAGTTGTTTTTGGGACAGCGCAATGTTTGCTTTTTTAACTCCCATGATTTTTACTACAACAGCATACACTGCCTCTCGCATTTTGTTTTTATCCCACACCTGCCTTTTACGGGTTCATTTAGGTGCCAGATTAGTCCTAGGCATCTGAAAACAGAAATAAAAACATTTTACGGTCTGCTTATAATATGGACCCTGGGGTCCACATTACAGTCACATACACCTTGTAAACTAGTGTAGACAGCTTAAAAATGCAATAATACCATACTTTTAATCTATTTGAAACTGTTGCCAATACTTAGTAGGTTGCATCTAAGTATTAACCAATAATGGTATGTTAATACATCACTAGAGTTCAGCTAAATATTATTAAGATATTAAGGGGGGGGGGGGGGGGGGTGCATATTACCACCACTTACTCTACATGGTAATGCAAAGCAGGTGAAACATTTGGATAAAGGTGTACTTGCATTCACGTTGCTTGTAACAGCAAATCTGTTTGACGGGCTCATTGTCATTGTGAAAGAAAAAGTAACAAGTAAAATGAGAACATCCACCATCAGCACGAATCCAGTATTTTGATGAATAAGGACTCAACTAGAAAGGTAGGCAGAGGTTGGAAAGTACCAGCCACAAAATCACTTGAAGTTTACCTTGTGGAAGAAAATATTATCCACTGTAACTCCAAATTAGTGTGCACTGACTGTAAAGTAAGAATTCATAGATATTACTATGCATGTATTGATTACAGCATTAAGTTAAATACGTGCAAGCATATACATAATGTTTATGAAGTAGAGAGTATAGAAGAAAAACCGTTTGAAATTTCTGAATTACCAGATGTACTACTTATGAATGTTGGAGAGGAAAATTCTGAAGCCAGTTTGTTCCTGTGACACAGAGGTACTGGCAGAAATTGTTTCTGGTATTTCAGTTACTGAAGTTTAGCTGGCCAACAAAATGGTAACTTCACTGAAGGCTAGTGTAGGTGCTGTTCATGCCAGTAGTGGCGTCTCTTTCAATAGCCCACAAAGGAGTCACAAGAGAAAACTTGCAGTACAGAGGAGACTGTTTTGAGCAAGGAAAACAAATTCCTCAAGCTGCATACTCATGGCAGTTCCTGATACAGAAGAAACTGTTAACACTTCTGGATGAAGGTTTACACCACATTAGCTAGTGTGTTGATCTCACATTCAGGAACATGATGGCTTTATTCCGTGTCCTGCCATCCAGTTTTAGGTTTTCCATTATTTCCCTAGATCAATCAAGGCAAATCCTGGGATGGTTCCTTTGAAAGGCCAAGGCCAAGGCCAATTTTCTCCCCCATCCTTGAAACAGTCAGAGTTTATGCTCTGTCTCTGACGGCCTCACTGTTGACAGAATGTCAGATGTCGATATTCCTTCCTTCTTCACTGGCCTCTGGTGTGGCAGTTCTGCTGACACGTGGGACCACCAGAAACTGCTGCGGCTTGTGCCAGCAGCCTAGAATGCTGGCATCACTGGGTCAGCCCCCTCCCAAGCCGTGCTGGGCAGTGATGACTGTGACTGAGGCTCAGCACACTGCTGGTGATGGCCACACATTTGACAACTGTCCCAACGTGACAACAGAGCGAGTTGCAATCGTCAACTTGTAATATATATTTATTTTTGATCTAGCTAGATGGGTAACACTAGTGCAACTGTTAAACAGATTAAATATTTTCATATTCTAGCAAAGAATACACTAACATCTGATTGTTCACAATCAATTTTCCTGATAATGTAACTCATTTACCAAAAAATAAATTTGGTGAATAAATAATAATTTCAGTATCAGTACAAACACATGCAGTTGGAATTAGGAATGAGTAATTATGAATTAGCAATATAACCCAACTGAAAGCCTTTCAGGTTCCAATTTGCAGTATAATTTTACTTTTAAAAAAAAATCCCCCTTTTTGAAAAGTTATCTGTAACCAAATAACTCATATTCCAGAATTTTCTGTTTTTAGCGGGCCATTATTTCCTAAATTTAAGCATATAATTTTGTAGTTCTAATTTACCAGGGCACAAAAGTGGCTGTTTTTATTTGGAAACAAGTAATAATTTCAAACTTGTCATTAATGCTAGTAACACCCTGACACAGATGCTAAGAGAGCAGATACCAAGTCTCACTGCTTGCCTGCTGGCTGCAGATGTTGATTGATTGTCTGAATGAGGAGAGGAACGAAACAGTGACATCATTTGTCCCAAGATCCAAAGTGGCAGAGACTGTGGGAGCAGCAAACCAACAGCACAATCTATTTGATGGCGAAGCAAAACAGGCAAATGAAGATGGAACACTGGGGTGGCAGGAAGAGTAATGAACTGGAGGGAGGAAGGGGGAGATCATAAGACACCCCAATGGTGCTATGTGTCACATGGTGCTGGAATCACTGCTAACCCACCCCAGTTCGCACTTCATACCATGACTGCGACACAATGGGGAAAACACCGTGGCGGCGGAGGGGGGGGGGGGGGGGTGATGAAACAGCACAAAATGGAGAGGAAAACCTGACCAGCATGAAAGCAATGATGCAGGCCTTCCAAACTGATGGCCTCCAATTGTGGAAGACAATTCAGGTACTTAAATCCATGGAACAAACCACTTTTATGATGAAAACCAAGGACAGATGTAACTATGTAAGGTTGTATGCTACCATCTGTGATAATGGAGAATGGAAGAGTGTGTTTAGTGCAAAAGGCCAAATGGTAGGGGAGTCTCATAAAATGTGGGGGTTACAGATCATTATGGAGTAAGAGGCTTAGATTCAACCTTGTATGACCAATACGAAGTTCGCAGAGGATGGTAGATCCCCAGTGGGCCATGTGGCAAGAGTCCCCTTATCGCAATAAGTTTATTAGGCAGGGGGTTGGCCTCCAAGAGTCAGCTCAAGGCTGAGCTAAAAGGAATTGGACATGAGGCTGCAAACCCAGCACCAGAGAGGTCACACAAAAGGGGCACACCCTCCAGCCACAGGATCAGCAGTTCATTACCTGGGATACCCACATGAGTGGGAACCCAAAGAAAGTCAACTGAACAACCAGCATGGTCAAGATTGGTAAGGTGGTCTTAGATGTCATAGACCAAGAAGAGGGAGGGAAAACCACTGTCTGATAGCCTCAAGGGCAGTTATCAAGTCTGCACATAACGTGGGTGGGAGAGGACTGTTAAACATACTAAAGAACCTGGTAAATGGCCATTAGCTATGCAGTACACATGCTACATGGGGCAGGTAAGAGATGGTGTTACTTGCCAGCAGAAGGCACATTCCTTGTAATTAGCAGATTTAGAGCCTAGAGCCATTCCATTAAAACACAACAGCAGCCTGAAACTCCCATAAAAGCTGGCAGAACAAACAATGAAACACAGACCCCTCTGAATCTGGGATCAAGGAACTAACCAAGGGGGAGGAGGTTTTTGGAGAGAATGGGGAACAGGACAAAGAGGGAAGATAAAAATCACGGCAAAGGACTGCAAGCTGGAGCCCAACTGTTAAACTCACCTGAAGAGTGAGCAATTTCCTGCTGCTAAAGTATAAAATATAAGGAATGTGTGGGGAAAGAGAAGATGGTGATGGCATAGGAAACAAGAAGCTTAGACTGTTGAACCAAAAGGGCAGTGAGTGGGGGACAACCCCAGCTTCAACCAGGAAACAATACGGCTAGTGCAAAAGGTACTGATGATCAGACAGATACCACAATGGTGGACCTGCTCCAAGAGGATCAGTATGGAAGGAGCAACTGAGCCCTAAATTTGGCTACCATGCCCCCCCACACACACACACAAGTAAATGTCATAAGACGACCCAAGAAATGGAAGTGGTGGACCACAATCAGAAATTGGGTCTCGAGATAGAGCTCCAGTAGGTATCGTACACAATATGGTGACAGAAATGCACCACCCACAATTTAAGAGGGGAAAACTGAAAACTGTGTGAGAAGGTCCATGCAGAAGCATACCACATGGCACCCTGGAACTGTCACTTCACAAAAGCCACCAAGTGTTAAATAACTCAGACACAGAAGTCATCCACATGCAGAGCAGGGGTGACCAACAGTTTCACGGAGGTCACAAGTCCTTTAATAGTGATGAGGAAAAGGATACTTAACACTGAACCCTATGGAATGCCATCGTCCTCAGCAATGGAGTGTCCTCATCCCAGGACTTATGTTCCTTCTTCTCTTTCATAAGTAGAGGAGGACACACGCTAGATGCCAGAGAGGTAAGGGGGGAGAGAGGCTTCTGCTAGTTCTATAAAGAGAGACCAGGCAACCTTGGGGATGCTAGAGCTGACGGTTCCATGGCCAATGTGTACCAGCAGACTCTTGGACTGAGAGGAGGCCCTAATGGCAGCAGACACCAGAGAAGAGGCACTTCTCTGGTGGATGAAAGGAGCAACAGTTGGAGGGGAGGAAGATGTAAGTTCAGGGGAGAGGGAGAGGGAGAGGGAGAGAAGAGTGAGGCATCACTGGGATAAGGTGGGGGAAAGGATGTAACAGAGTCAATAGTAGATTTTTGTAGACACAAGGCAAAGCTGATCGTATACCCCAATATATTCTTTCCTTCTTACAATCCAGCGACAGTTGTGACAATTAATACACGTGGTCAGTAGAACAAAGGCACACCTGGGCATCCTCATTCATTGCATACAGGATTAATACATGTGTACAAATCATAAACACCAAAAACATTTTAGCAGTGGCAGGACATACATCACAGTGCACAGTGATGAGCCATAACCTTGACCTTGTCTTGGGGGTATCCCCTTCAAAGACCAGAATAAAGTGGTCATTATCAGTGTGGTTGTCCTTAGTGCCTTTCTGAATATGATGAACAAAATGAATGCCTTGCCACTCCAGACTGGCCCACGCTTCACCAGTTTGGAAGATGAGGTCTCTATGAAAAAGACACCCTGAAGCATATTCAAAGGCTAGTGAGGAGTAATGGTTTGCCAAACTTGTCTTTGATAGTTTCTACCAAAATAATGGGTTCATGGTGGGAAGGTGTCCTTGTCAGTCTTGATGCAGACCAGGTAATGGGGAAAGGATTTGACCCCAAGCAAGCGAGTCTGACCCTCCTCCCATGAGGGGATAGTTGTAAGTTGAAAAGGGGTATCATGAAAAGTCGATCCTGACTAAAGGTCAGCCAAAGACGGCCAGTTTTTTAAGTCTGATACGTTTGATACAAAGTGTAGACCCTAATAGCACCAAAACCAATCAGGGGCTCTCCCCTTGTGCACTACTCAGCCACACCAAGGGCCAATGTCATAGGGGCTGTTGCTGGGAGTTCCAATGCTTCAGAATGACAAGCCACTACTCCTAGGCATACACAGGGAGGTAGCAGCTCGTGTATCAGAACTGTCATCCCTGTTTTCAGAGGACTCCATCAAAAGAGTACATAACACCCCAAGCACACGAAATGACTACTGTGTAACTGTACAGCACAAAAAGGACAATGGCTTCCGGTAAAAAATGGAAGAGGTGGTAAGCCCACATGCCAAAGACTTCATGTATGGTGTTGTTCCACAGCTTGCTCACACCATGGAGACAAAATTTAGAGTAGTTCAATCCCCAAAGAGGGACCAAAATTTCCAAAAAGGGAATTGTAAAGCAAGAGGAATAATACTGTAAGGGGTATCAACAAAAAAAAAGATAGCCAGGCCAATGTAAGCAAGGGAAAGGATTGAGGACAGGGATGGATGAGCACGGGAAAGTTAATGCAATTTTGAAAAGTAGAAAGGATCCAATTACTAGCAGCCTCATGTGCACAAAATAATTGTGACCCCCTTCCACTGGGGAATGGGGATGGAGCAGATATAGAAACATGATTCTGTGATGTTAAAGATAAACGAATCTTCATATGTGAGTATTACTGGACTTGCTCCAAGTATCCACTGGCCAACATGCAAACATGTAGTACTGAGGCCAGACTGGCCATCGTGACAGCTCTATTTCTCATGCAGTGAAGTAGACCACACTACCCAGTGCTGTTGGCACTGTTGCAGTCGCATGTTGTGTTGCCATGCTAGGTGACACGACAACTCACCATAGTGCACACAACTACACACTGCTTACTCTAGAGCCCTGCAAATTAATATTAAACCGACTGAGCATATACAAATTAAGAGATGACTCACAATTCAATAATGTGCATATCAGAGAATCAGTTTCATACCTAGTGTGAAATGAAATGACAGTATGGCATTTCTGGCCGGGATTTCTTATGCAGGAGAAATCGGCTGCATACTGCAAGTCTACATCAGTTGATACTGCTTATTTTTGCATCTAAAGAAATGGTAAAATGGTGATAAGCACAACACAACACCCAACCTCTGAGAGGATAAATTCTCAAATTGGCCAGGAATTGCACCTGGAGCCCCTGCATAGCTGTTGGTCTCTCTATCCGACAGCCACAGTGATGGACAGAGCTGGCCTCCAACACACTCATTTACTGACAGTCCTGTAAGGCATTGTGTATCGGAAGAGGAAAGCAACATTGGGCATATGAATATAGGGATGACTCACAAGGCATTTCAGTATTGTGCTTACACACAATCAGTTGCATATATGGTGTGCTGTTTGGATGCTCTTGCTGCCATGGTATGCCAAAAGCTTATCCCTCACACCCAATGACAGGTCCTGTAAGCAAATAAGTAAACACTAAATCAGAATGCAGGCATTGTGTATTGAAACAGGAAAGTAACATTGAGCATATTTGAATTTATAGACGTCTCACAAGGCATTTCAGTATAGTGCATATTACATAATTAATCTCATACCTGGTGTGCTGTGTGGAATCTCCAGCTACCTTTTTTAAACCAAAAGCTTACCCTTCACGCCCAGTGACAGGCCTTTTAAGTAAACAGACAGGAAGACAAGATGTCCAGCGAGTGAGATCACAGGTGTTTTCTTCGTCCACTAAAAGAACTTATTTGAGAGGAAATAGTGTCAAATTTAAATTTCCTTTGTTTTGTATATTTGCTGTAGTGTCCATTCTTGTCACAAAACTGAATATTTGCGTCCCCATAGAGATTATTCTTGAAAAAAAAAACTTTGTGTAATCTGAATTCACGATAATTGTGACATAATGCGAAATTTTGCGTTCCAAAATACAAAAAATTCTATTCAAATTTTCTTGATAGCGGAAAATTCGTTTAAGAAAGGCAGGTACTAGTTTCATCAGTGCCTATTGTTACAATAAAAGTATAATTAAAAGTTTTCCAAATTGTATTTAACTAACACATTTCATATTGTTCACTAGTTAGAGGTCATCTAGGCATAAATTTAAAACCTGACCAAACACTACAGTAAATTCTCTAAAAGCAAAGTAATTACTAATTCACTCTCCTGTCATTGTATCTCTAAATCAGTACAAAAACAACAACAATGGCATGTAAGACTTCCATGTCATTTTTGCATACATATAGCCAATCTCGTGTTCTGGACAAATTTAAAACTTAATAATTCTTTTGAAACTGATCATGAGTGGGAAATGTGGAACCTGTTATAGCATTGTGAGTAGAGGGATTTGTTGCTAACCTTGTAGGAAATATTTTCACTGGGAGAGGGAGAGAATCTTGGGAGAACAGAAGAGGCTCTCTCCTGGAACTGCAGAGTATGCAGTAGGAACATTTTGGTTGGGGTACAGGAAAGGAAAATCTGTGCCCTAGGGGCACAGTTGAAGGAAGCAAGGAAGGAACTGATAAGGATCAAGAGAGATAGGGAGGTTGTGGACTGGCAGCTTGTAGGAGGGTAGGAAGAAAGAGAACATGATCTGATGTTTTTGGGGTTGAAGATAAAACTGTGTGTCTACCACTGCCAGAGCCTCTGGTAGAACACGGAGCAAGAAATGTGCAGCACACTTCAACTGAGGCCAAGAAGCTTAGAAATATACAAAATGTTAGGAAGAAGAAAGTGCTGCTGCTAGGTATTAGGCATGGGTGAATTGTAGGCCCCGAGTTACAGGAATGTTTAGGGGCAACATACCAGGCCACCAGTATGTTCCAGCCAAATGCAGGGCTAAGTCATGTGATAGAGGACTTAAGGTCTTTACAAAAGAAGACCATGTAGTGATAGTGGGTGGGGCAGGAAACAGTTTGCACAGGGATAGGGCACATGACATAGGTGGTGACCTGGGCAAGATAGCTTCCCTGACTTGTGGCACCAACGTACACTTTGTTGAGCTGTTCCAGTGTCACGATTGGCCACACCTTGATGGAGATGTGAGGCGAATCAATTTGGGGTTAGGGATTGCTCTGAGGGAAGCCAACTTTGCTCACGTGCCCGTCGGGACTATCGACAGATGGGGTTTCACTGGGTGTGGCCTATACCTAAACAGGACTGGCAAAGGAAGATTGGTACAGCTGATTTGTGAAAGTATAGGGGGTGGATCTCGGGCCACACATGGTTAAATACCTGTTGTCATCAGTATGAGAAGTAGGTCTTTTTTAGGATAAATCCAGACAACAGGTTCCCCTGCCTAAAGAGTGTCTCCAGCAGTTTGAATTAACAGGGCTTGATATCACCAAGATATTAATAATTTTGTGTTTGTATGGATCTCCCAGAGATAGTGTGGACACTGTTTTTCAATAAATTAACAAAATTTCTATATAAAGTCTCAAGCACAAAGCTCAGCACAATTCTGTATAGGGACATTAAAATCAATATGAATATCATAAATGAATCCAGCAGCACCTTCAAAGTTTTGGCCTCTCCCTATTGGTCAATAGTGCAACAAGGGTTGCTACAATGACTTCATCAGTAATTGACCATGTTGCCACAAATATGGACAGGGAAAAATGTGATGTAGCTGTAAAAGATCTCGGATTATCAGACCATCTCTGTCAAACAACAACAGTAATATGAGACATGAAATCATCCCATAAACTACAAGCCTACAAATGACATCCATTGGAAATGAAAATAAAGGATTTTTCAAAGGAACTAGCAAAAAAAAAAAAAACGCTGGGATGAAGTGTATAGGGAAACCAATGTGAATAAGAATCCACATTATTTAAATTGAACTTTGAAAAGGCATTTCCAAAAGTATGCATGTCTGTATCAATGTCACACAAAAGTAGATGGATAACAGCAGGTACTAAGAAGTCCTCCCAAACAATTAAATACCTCACTTCCATGGAAAAAGAGTCACAATGATCCATAGGAAGGTGCTGATAGCTGCTAAAAAGTCGTTTAATGACACAGTATTATATAATGCAGGGAATAAAAGCAAAGCAGTCTGGGATGTTATAAAAACGGGAACAGGGAGAGGCAAAGAAAGACAGACAGAACAACATACTGATAAGGTTATAAATAAGCCACAACACTTATCAAACTATGTAAATGAGCATTTTTCAAGTATGGCAGGGAAGTTACGACAAGAATTCCCCAAAACAAATATAACCCCTGTAAAAAATGTTGCACTAAATACAATGATGTTACTTCAAATCACAGATAATGAAGCCAGTAAAACTGTTGAAAAACTAAAAAGTCAGCAGGCCTATATGAAGTACCAATGTGTGTACTAAAACAATGCACAGAGGTTATACAAGGTCCCTTAACACACATAATAAATGAATCCTGTACACCAGGGACATTTCCACAGCAGTTAAAACAGGCAAGAGTTGTGCCTTTGTTTAAGAAAGGTAATGCAGAAAATTACCAGCTGTCACCATTCTCAAAAATAATAGAAGCAATTATGAAAAACAGATTAATGAATTACCTGAATAAATACAATCTTTTAAGTGAATCACAGTTTTGTTTCTGATGTGGCAAAAATACGGAGTCAGCTGTCGTAGAACGCACAAAAGTTGTACTTGATGCTCTTAATAAAGAAGAGTCTGTCAGAGGGTTCCTTTATGATCTTTCTAAGCCCTTTGATGCAGTCAACCACAGATTCAATTAAATAAATTAGAAGCATTAGGAATAAGAGTGGTTCCTAAGGACTGGTTTTGATCATACCTAGCAGACAAGGTACAAAGAATAGTGATAACACATACTTCAAATAGAGCTTAACATTTAGTAAAACACTTACCCGAACAAATGTAAGCATATTACACACATCCATGCCCGAGGCAGGATTTCAACCTGCGACCGTAGCAGTCGTGCGGTTCTGGACTGAACTGCTCGGCCACCACGGCCGGCGAAAAATACATTAATATGGGGTTTCCGCAAGGTATCATATTAGGACCAATAGTATTCCTGATGTACATCAATGACTTTCCCAGTAGTGTTACTCATGGTGAAAAAATTCTTTTCACTGATGACAGCAATATTATAGTCAGTGAGAAAACAAGAGAACTCCTCTAAGAGAAAGCAAATGAAACTCTCAAGGAAGTCTACAATTGATTGATTTTTATTGTTGTAGAGACCTCAGAGGCATTACAAAACAGAGAAACTTCTGGTACAAATTGATATTGCATAGTAAATTTAGCCAATTACAGACTTACTCATATATAGAAGCATGTAAAAACTGATCACAAAGTGTAGTCATACCATATTCTTTGCTTCCCTTGAAAATTCATCCGTTCCATAAATGTTGAGTTCAAGAAGAAATTCTTTTACTTTTTTTTTTTTATTGGAAGATCTCTAATATGTTGGGGCATGGCATAAAAAAATTTTATGGGCTTGTATAAAGAGCACTTTTGTGTTTTCTTATAGTTACATCAGAAAGAAACTAGGTCTTGCTTGTTTCTTGTGTTATAATTATGCCGCATGTCATACTGTTGATACTTCGGATAGTTTTCCTTGGTATAAATATTGACAGCAGGGTCATAATCTGTAATTTTTTAAAGCTTGGTCTACAGTGAGCTCTGGGTGCCAAGCTACATATCAGTCTTATTGCCTTATTTTGTAGTTTGAAGACATTAGCTGCCTTGCTTTGATGTCCCCACAGTAAATGTGACTGTGGTTTCTTTTGCTTTAAGTACTGGCACATTTAGACAAAGACACAGCTTCCTTGGAGAAAATATTCCTTTGCTAATGCTGCTTCCCACCTTTTTGAATCAATTGAGATTCCTAGGAAATCAACATCATTTGAGCTCTGCTCAAGTTCAGTGTTATTATTCCACAATACATACAGGTCTTGATTTTATTTTTTTGACACAAAGGGAATTAGCTTTACACCAGTTTTCAACTTTGACAGTGCACTGGTCTGCTTAATATTTGACCTTCTGTGCTGTTTCTGCAGTTACACATACTGCAAGATCATCTGCAAATAAGTAACTCCTAGCTGATGGCCCAACTATGTTACATGATAAGTCATATATATAAATAATAAATAGAATTGGGCCAAGTACAGAACATGCCCACAAGTAAGTAATCTGATTCTGTACCATTAAAAACCACCTTCTGCACTCTATTACTTAGATAAAATCTTATCAATTCCCGAGCACTTCGTGTAAAGCCATAGAATTGCACTTTGTTCAATAAGATTTCATGAGACACAGTGTCAAAAGCTTTTCATAAATCACAGAGTTTATTCTGAACCATGAGCTTGCTTTCTAGTTGCTTCACACACTGTGTTAAAAGTGATAAGGCAGATTTAACAGATCCTAACCCTGATCTGAAGCCAAATTGTCTATCACTGAAGATATAGTTTCCTTCAAAGTATTTTACTATTTAATATAGCTTCTATCACTTTAGACAAGACTGGCACAATTGAAACAGGCCTAAAATTATCACATGTTTGGAGGCTGCCTTTTTTGTGTTTTCGAGTGACTTTACTGCCCTGGGGAACTGAGCCTCCAAAATACATGTATTTACTACATGTGTTATCAATTCTGGCAGCTGAACTGAATCACATTTAACATGGCTGAACTTAAACCACAAACGTCATTACTAAAACTGTTCTTCATTTTCCTCAGTATATAGGTAACATCCTGTGCCTTGACCAATTTAAAGCTAAATGTACTTTCAGGTTTTGTGGTATTTCTCAGGCAGTATTTATGGTCAGTGACTATATTGTAAGTGCCAATCACTTTCTTAGTGAAGGATGTATTTAACTGTGCAGCATTCAGATTGCTGCCTTCAGCCTGTGAAGTCATTTTCCTGTTGCATTGACTGTTAATGATATTATTTTCTGATGTTAGTATTATATCTTCATTTTTTCATACACCTAGCTTCCTTTAAGGCCTGTCTTAATCTTTCCTTTTTCACTGTGAGCATGTCTTTAAATACTTGAGAACCTGTACTTCTATAAAGGCATAATATTGATCACACTCCCTCTTGATCTCCAACACCTTTTCACCCTTGACCTTATTTACTCTTAGTGCCTTCTTATTATTTGGTACCTTAATGGGAAACGACATCTTAGCATATACAGAAAGAGTAGATATGAGTTCTTCCACCTTTCTACCTATTGCATGTTCTCGATAAACTTGCAACCAATAACTTTTATCAATATTAGACTTAAACATATTTAGATTATCATAATTGACCACACATACACTCTTTCCTGCCATGTGCACTGAGTCAGTGGCCAGATACCCAGGTCTTAATTACGTCTGACTTCAGATGCACTAACTCATTTGATACAAATATATTGTCAATACATGTACCAGTACCTTTATAATGAAGCCTTGTTATTTCAGTGGTTGTAATATAAAGACCAAACAAATTTAATAAATTATTTGCATATGAGTTACAGATAGTGGACAACTGAAAATTCAAATTGAAATCTCCACAGACTGTCAGTATTGCCTCACGTGTTCCAATATTTCTACGGAATCCAAACTGACATTCCCCAAGGTCGGCTTCAACTAGTTTTTCCATTTGTCTGTAAAGAATTCACATTAGTATTTTGCAGCAGTGACTTATTAAACTGATAGTTTGGTAATTTTCTCATCTGTCAACGCTTGCTCTCTTTGGGATTGGAATTATTATACTCTTCTTGAGGTCTGAGGGTATTTCGCCTGTCTCATACATTTTGCTCACCAGATGGTAGAGTTTTGGCAGGACTGGCTCTCCCAAGGCCGTCAGTAGTTCTAATGGTATGTTGTCTACTCCTGGGGCCTTGGTTCGACTCAGGTCTTTCAGTGCTCTGTCAAACTCTTCACACAGTATCATATCTCCCATTTCATTTTCATCTACATTCTCTTCCATTTCCATAATATTGTTCTCAAGTACATCGGCCTTGTATAGACCCTCTATATACTCCTTCCACCTTTCTGCTTTCCCTTCTTTGCTTAGAACTGGGTTTCCATCTGAGCTCTTGATGTTCATACAAGTGGTTCTCTTTTCTTCAAAGGTCTCTCAAATTTTCCTGTAGGCAGTATCTATCTTACCCCTAGTGAGATCAGCCCTTACAGCCTTACATTTGTCCTCTAGCCATCTTGCATTTCCTGTCAATCACATTTTTGAGACGTTTATATTACTTTTTGCCTGCATTTTTATATTTTTTCCTTTCATCAATTAAATTCAGTATTTCTTCTGTTACCCAACAGTTTCTACTAGCCCTCTTCTTTTTACATATTTGATCTTCTGCTGCCTTTACTATTTCATCCCTCAATGCTACCCATTCTCCTTCTACTGTACTTCCTTCCGCCATTGGTGTCAATTGTTCCCTTATGCTCTCCCTGAAACTCTGTACAACCTCTGGTTCTTTCAGTTTATCCAGATCCCATCTCCTTAAATTCCCACCTTTTTGCAGTTATAATCTACAGGTCCTAACCAATAGATTGTGGACAGAGTCCACATCTGCCCCTGGAAATGTCTTACAATGTTTCCTTTCCTCCCTACCGAATTCCATTCACCCATGACTATTAAATTTTCGTCTCCCTTCACCACCTGAATAATTTCTTTTACCTCATCATACATTTTATCAATTTCTTCATCATGTGCAGAGCTAGTTGGCATATAAACTTGTACTACTGTAGTAGCGTTCACTATGCTGTTTGTAGTAGCTTACCCGCATTCCTATTTTCCTATTCATTATTAAACCTACTCCTGCATTACCCCTATTTGATTTTGTGTTGATAACCCTGTATTCAACTCACCAAAAGTCTTGTTCCTCTTGCCACCGAACTTTACTACTTCTCACTATATCTAACTTTAACCTATCCATTTCTCTTTTTAAATTTTCTTACATACCTGCCCGATTAAGGGATCCGACATTACACGCTGCGATCCATAGAATGCCAGTTTTCTTTCTCCTGATAACGACATCCTCGAGTAGGCCCCTCCTGGAGATTATAATGGGGGACTATTTTACCCAAGAAGACACCATCATTTAACCATACAGTAAAGCTGCATGCCCTCAGGAAAAATTATGGCTGTAGTTTCCCCTTGCTTTCAACCGTTCGCAGTACTAGCACAGCAGGGCCATTTTGATTAGTGTTTCAAGGCCAGATCAGTCACTCATCCAGACTGTTGCTCCTGCAACTACTGAAAAGGCTGCTGCCCCTCTTCAGGAACCACACGTTTGTCGGGCCTCTCAACAGATACCCCTCCGTTGTGGTTGCTCCTACAGTACGGCTATGTGTATCGCTGAGGCACGCAAGCCTCCCCACCAATGGCAAGGTCCATGTTTCTTGGGGTGGGGGGGGGGGTGTACTTTTCATTAATAATCCAAATTATTTGCATTGAGATTGTTGTGTCTTAACGTATTATTATAATACATTATTTTAGCATCATTATTAATGTTAGTGTTATTATTATTTAGTTTCTGTGTAATATTGTTCCTGGTCATATGTAAGTTAGCGCCTGAAGCATCTAATCTAGTCAGGGTAAATAAGCCATAAATAAATAAGTTTGGGAATTTTGTTGCAAAAACTACAACAGTTAACTGATAAAATTTGTCAAAGTGTCTTCACTCTGAATGCTGTCTGATTTTGTTATCTGTATGTCAACTGCTTTGTGTTCATCAGAGTATCTCAGACTACCATGTAGCCTAAAAACCACCATGTGCACCCCGCAAGTACTTACATAACTGAGTAGCTGCTTCCTTTGTGTAGTGTACCCTGACCTGTCTAGGAGAGTCCTACAATTATCCACCCAATAATGGTGGTCCAGCCAAGACTGTCAGACTCAACAAAGCCTCTGGCCGAGATTGTCCACTCGGCTCCAGACCTTAGGACCCCAGTCAACTCTGGAAACTGTGCTGCAAATCGTGAGCTGTTCTTGCACTCCATATGAGAGGCCAGCAGCCTCCACCAGTCATCTGAATGAACTGAGGATGACTTCGGAACCCTCGCAAAAGGCACTGTCAGAACTGATGCCACTCCTCGGAGATGACTGCACCCTGCAAGCTCAATAGCCACAGGCAAAGATGCCCCATCTCGGATGAGGCTCCCTGACAGACCTACTGAGTGCATATTGGCTATCTTTCTTGCTGTGAACAATATTTCCCTAATGTGTCCAACACTTGTGAACCCCTCCTCCGGTGAGCTCGCTCAGATGCCGTCGGAGGAGTGACACACAGACGAGTGGGCGTGGCTGGACAGCCAGCCTCCACATGCCTAACCTAGCAGTGTAGTTAGTCGTTCAAGAGAAATGACGACTGACTGTGCTACACACTGCCTGAATTTCCACTTTAAAGTTACAAAAATGTGAGACTTCTTTTATTTAAGAGGTGTAAACTCATGGAATTTAAGCCACATCTGGAACCAGTGTGTAACTCAGCTTTATTTGTTTCTTGTGAAGACGAGATTTAAAAAAGATTGTGCTCTGGGTTGATTTATATTTATTTTTGTCGTTATGAAATTTTGAACTTTATTTACAAGCCAGTCAGTGCCCCATTGTGAATTTACGGAAAAGCTGAATAATACACTAATACTGAGCATTGGCTGAAGTTTAGATATATTAGGAACCTGTGCATACTGTCAGTCTTTTAGAGAGTCTTTGTACATATGGTGGGCTACAAGCACACTTTTATAACAACAGCTTAATAATCATGTATTGTACTCTTCCATAAAAAAAAAATGTAAATAACAATCAGTACATTTCAGCCATGACTTGAACCTAAAAAAAAAAAAAAAAAAAATCTATGCGAAGAGGCATCGGACGTCTCAACAGTGATGGTACTGACTGACAACTGTGTCATCCTCAGCTAACCAAATTCACTGGAGGGGAATGGGGTCACCACACCTCTGTCCCGGCCGTTGTCAGTTTTTGGCAATGGCAATGCTACTTCTCAGTTGAGTAGCTCCTCAGTTGGCCTTACAAGGGCTGCGTGCACCCTTATTGAACCTTGCCCACACAGCACAGTACAGAGAGCTTCACTCACAATGTTTCATCGAGATGTGCATCGGTTAAAATCACACGTGGTTTCTTACAGGGCTCAGAATTTTGCTGCCAAGCTGGATAACAGACATGTCTAATCCCACAACCATAGTTTTTTATTACAGTCCTAACGTATTTGACTAAATTGCTTGCTAACAAATGAATACTTCACTTACCAACATTTACAGGCTTTGTGAAAATTGGCTACATCTTTCAACAGAACTTTGCCCACTTCATCATAGCTTGATGTGAGGAGTAAGAATATCGTGGTCAAAATTTTGTGTTTGCTTCCAATAACAGTATGCTATTAATCACTTAACTTAAACCATTTGCTAGTACATTTGTATGTCATCCTGATACCAGGTTCCCACCATATATTTCATTCCCTTGAAAATCAGCTAGCAAATCTCCTTACACTCTATTCGTGCATGGTACGACGTATGACCAGCTGTCTGCTATCCTGAATGGACTCTTCCAAACTGTGACCAACAACCACCTAAACTGACTCGTGTGATGGAATGGGGCATTTACACAGCATTTTTAAATATTTCACATTCCAAGCTAAAATGTCAATTGAAACAGGAACTTTCTTTCTGTGGCCATAAAATGATGTAGACCTAACTATGAAGCTATTATAATCGTTACAGGACAAGTTTTCAACACTGTCATACAACATACACAAGTTCTTGTGAGTTCATAGTAGAGGTCCACCTTGAGCCGTGCAATTAATTACGAATGAAGCACGGTATTGATATTAAATGTCTGAGTGATAGTCAGTTTAGAGAGTAATTTAAAACAGATTTGTACATTAGCTGGGAATAAGGGGATCTGGCTGAGCTCATCTGGAAAGCGGCGGTGAGGGGAAACTTTCACTGTGGCAGCCTGGCCCAGTAAGTGTCTTTGTGATCCCTAATGGCACCACCGTGCGGATGGACAAGAGTCAAGACATTCTGCATTGTTCACTCACACAAATATTTTACGTGTTGGAGTGAGGAGTAATGTTTGTGAAAGATGCAATTGACTGCCAAATGCAGAAAATCTGGCTTTGGGGTGTGTGCCAGAGATTGCTGTCTTACAGGTGAACTCCCAGCTAGGCCTTTTAAATGCCACCAAACACATAACTCTTACAAAAATTTTGTTTAGGGATTTAAGACCTTTGGACAGTGGTTCATCTTGATGTTTTTCAGAGTGACAGAGAGCTAAAAGGAAGCTGCCTCACTGACACGGGAGAGAGATACGAATAGTGAGGCACGACTTTTTCCAAGGGGTATAGCAGAAATGGAAGCAATGGTTGCCAGAGTAAAACATAGCCCAGGGAAGGGGAGTTGTGCTCTCTGAGGAGCATTTTTCCCAGTCAGAGCTTGGAAGATCCACAGCACAGCTAGTAAAATTAAGCACATATAGAAAAATTTGGCAATTTGAGGTTTCTCTCCTCACAGTTGCTACACTGATGTGTAAGGAGACTTGTCAAATATTTGGCCAACCAACACACAGCCACAGAAGAGGTCTGCTGCTACTGAATGGGATCGAGGGAACTTCAAGTCATCATGTAAATACAATCTCAGAGATTCATTCGGAATATTTGTATTGCAAAGTCGTGAACACTCTGCTTCTAAAATCCACAAAAAGTGTGACAAATTACCTCCAATAACTTATTAGTTTCAGTAGTTCTATTCTGTGCTCATAAACCAACTAATCACAATACATGTTCCACAGTCGTAAAACACTCCTTCCCACCCAAACACACAACCTCTCAAAGCTTCCAGAATGAAATTTTCTCTCTGCAGCAAAGTGTACACAGATTTAAAACTGTGTGCTGTACTGAGACTCTATCTCAGTACCTTTGCCTTCTGTGGGAAAGTGCTCTACCAACTGAGCCACCTAAGCATGACTCATGACCCATCCTCACAGCTTTACTTCCTCCAGTACCTCATCTCCTACCATCCAAACTTCACAGAAGCTGTCCTGCAATGCTGCAGAACTAGCACTCCTGGAAGAAAGGATATAGCAAAGACATGGCTTGTCACAGCGTGGGGGATGTTTACAGAATGAAATTTTCACTCTGCAGTGGAGTGTGTGCTGATGTGAAACTTCCTGGCAGATTAAAACTGAGACTCAAACTCAGATCCTTTGCCTTTAGCAGGCAAGTGCTCTCAAAGCTTGTCACAATTTGGAGCTACCATGTACACAAAGCCATTGCTGCTAATTTTGGCTAACAATAAAAGACAAGCTGCTCCATTACACTCAGTCCAATACATTATTGATAGAGTAGTTTGTATTAGGAAACCTGCAATAAAGTTCTATGCATGCACACGGATTAGCATTTTACTTAAGTGTCAGTGTGCACCATTTTCCCAAAACTGCGAAAAAGATAATAATGTATCATGTAATAAAATATACTGTAGCCTGTTTGATGCATCAGTCCATTTGTCACAAGCAACTGGAGTTGAGTAAAATAGTGTTAATAGCAGACTAAGTGTGAAATGGTATATTGAAACTTACTTAACATACTTGTAGACAGAGTATCAGGGACACAGATTATTAATAACAACTTTTTCATTTATGGTCTTGTGCTGGTATGAACTACCAATTTTCTTTTGGTTCCAGCTGTATGGAATTGAATTCTCACAAGCTTTTTGTTGAGTACTCGTAAACCGATGTCAGATGGTAGCTGACTCTCATACCAAACACGACCTCATCCACAGCCTTGTTGCCAGCACTATCATGAAGATGGCTGCAGTATAATTGGATAAATAAGATGATCTACTCACCACACTGGTGGCAGCAGAAACTATATGTAAAGGATATAGAAATGTGGAAGCTTTCAGAGCCAATGGCTCTTCCTTCTAGCAGAAGATTTGAAGGGAAAGAAAGAAGACTGGCAAGACTTAAGAAAGGGAGAGAGTTACGGAAAAGTTGCCCAAAACCATAGGTCAGAGGAGACTTACCAGACAGGATGAGAAGGAAAGACTGATCCTTGGTGCCTGCGCTGGATGAGATTTGAAAACCTGAGAGCTTAACAATGGAAGATGCGGTAATCAGCAAGACACAATTTACTGGAAAAAAAAGTCATTTGGAGTCAATATGAGCTGAAAGCTAACTGCATTGTACATGATAGGCATATATGGGGAGGGGGAAGATGGTGGAGATGTGTGTGTGTGGGGGGGGGACAGACGGGCTGCAAAGAGAAGGAATAGTTACTGAGAACACTATGATGCAATTTAACTTTTTTACATACATTACTTTATTTATTACTTTTGGACATATAAATACAGACTGATTATTGGCTCCAGTGTCCACGGTTGTTGAATAAGTCAGTTTGCAGTCTGCTTGTTTCTATTAAATCATTGTCCACCCACGTTAGCTGAGTGGTGAGTGTGATATACTGTCGATCTTAAGGGCCCGCATTTGATCCCCAGCTGGATAAGAGATTTTCTCCACTCAGGGACTGGGTGTTGTGTTGTCCAGATAATCACCTATTCATCCCCATCCAAGCACAATTTGCCAAAGTGATGTGAAATTAATTAGTTTGTTTATTTTCATTCATTTTAGCAAAACATCTGTCTGTCTCTAATTCGATTGTCTTGGCCATGGTTTCTAAATCTGCCTCTACTTGTGTGACACGCCTCGTGATGTCACTTTCCTACTTTTGTCATCATGTGCTACTTAAAGGTTTGACATTGATTTCATTATGTTTTGCTAAAACTGTTAGTTTTCAAAACTAGGTGGCCATTTGAGTGATCCTTTTGTTCAAGTCAGTACCAATTTTGGTTAATTTAGCATCATTACTGTCAAGCTTTTTCTTTATTTCCTGAAATTTTTCCGTAAACAGTTTCTCATTGTTCTGTAAACTTGTATTCATCTGCTGAAATTGTTGCATGACTGCACTGATAAATTGTGAGAAGTTTACTGTTTGAACATTATCTGCCCCCGGTAAATCGTGAGAATTTACTGCTTGTGACTCACTTTCCATATCTTGCAACTCTATGTTACTGTCGGTTCCTACGGCTAGATTATTTAGGTTCTGTATTTCATTTACTGTTTCACTTGTTTGAGCAAGTGTAATTTAATTCTATGCTGCTTCATAGGATACGGAACTTGCAGTAGGCAAACTGTTTATGTTATCCATTCTATGAGACATGACCGTATCAATAGCAAAAAGTAATAAGATTTTTTTTTAAACTCGTCTCTACAATGTTTAGCTTGTATGTAATGTTATTCAAACAATGCATAGAGTTGATCTATTATTGACAATGTCTCCACTGAGCTGTGTATCGGCCATTTTGCAGTAATTGTTGTCGTACTTTGAAAAAAACAAAAAATATACACTCAGCAGTAAAAATCACTTTTTAACTTTAGCAAAACTTCACTATATATCGTGAGTTCATGAAAGATTGTGCCAACAAACAGCCCAAGATGCTATGGGGCAATGTATCACAGGATGGCATTTGGCACCTTTATGTGTCAGAATATACACCTGCATTGCCATCAGAGAGTGGTATGCATTGTAGTGATGTGACAGGACACCCTTCACTGTGACACGTGTTTCATTTGACCTAAATTACAGCGATGTCACATCGTGTGACAAAAATGACCATTTCCTTGAGGGTGTTGCAGTTTCTTCTTTCAGCAGAGTAAATGGTATGCATTTCATTGTAACCTTTCTAGTTTAGTAAATAAATCACCTTCCTTGACAAGGATCTCAATATTTGCTTATTTTCTGTTTATTGTTGTTACTAAGTATATACTGCAGGTCAAAATTATTCGATCACCTATGAAAAAAGCTGTGCACTTTATTTTAATAGACAACTACACTCTTCAAACTAAATAGGCTAACAATACAAATATTTTCTCTCTCTCTGTCATTAAGTACCCTTCGTGCTAAGAACAGCTGCGCAGACTGTTGGCATTATGGAGATAATATTTTTGCAGAGATTACAGTCCCATGCATCTGTAATCCACAGATTTTCAACATTAGATGACCTCAGTTCTCTGATCGCCCTGCCGTGTTCATCCCAGTGGGTGAGGTGGAGCAGTGGTTAGCACACTGGACTCACATTCAGGAGGACAACGGTTCAAACCCATGTCCAGCCATCTTGATTTAGGTTTTCTGTTATATCACTAAATCGCTTCAGGCAAATGCCGTGATGGTTCTTGTGAAAGGGCAGAGTCGACTTCCCTAATCCAAGCTTGTGCTCCGTCTCTAATAACCTTGTTTTCAGTGGGACATTAGTGTTTAATCTCCCTCCCTCAAGTTCATCCCGTAAGTATTCGATGGGATTTAAGTGAGGTGGCTGACTTCACCAGACCATACTCTTCAGTTTCCCAAATTTCTTTCCTCTATTGACTTACTATTGGCACAATTTAGAAGTCTGTTTGAGATCATTGTCTTGCTGCAGATCAACCCACAACTAGTATGCCTCTTGGCAGATTGAACTGAATTGTTGATCAGTACTGACTTCATATGTTCTCCACAATGTCAATGAGTAAACATTCAGTGAAGGCTTACAAATTTAAAACTCGATTAATCCTTGGACCATTGCTGCGCTCTCCAGTTTTTACATTGCTGTGCCCATTGCAATCAGTTCAACTTCTCTCTATCCATCCATTTAAGTCATGGTCACACAAATGGCATTGCTCTGTTGAGACAAAGGTTGGAGCTTCTCACATATTGTTTACTTTATTATTAATTTTAGGTGCAGGAGGAGTCCTCACATTTACTCTGTACACATAGGAACTAATCTTTGCTTTACGGTGTTACTCAGGGTCTTCCAGATTGTCAAACACTTGAGCTGGCACCAGAGCAATGTATACACTACTGTAAGCTTGGTTAGGCCAAATTTTGTTCCTATAGCCTTTGTGATGCAGAGCTACAATTACAGCACTTTTTTCAATTCCGACCTCCTCCTTCCATCTTATTAGGATGCAATACAGCATGAACTTGAACAAGTATAGAAACTCACTTCTAGGTACACACAGTGTACAAAGGCAGCAAAAGAAATGAGACCTATTTAAATGGAACCCTCTTAGGTAAAGGCCACCAGTGTTGTGGAGACTCACCAGCACCTCTCTGGGTGAAGAATGAGCTTAGTTTTTGCATGTTTTACTATCAAAACAGGTTTATGGTGCAATACTCAAAGTTAAATCCCTGTTTTAACGCAAATCAATAGCTGCGTCTGAAAACTTTTCTTCACTTTAGCATCTAAAATTCGCAGACAATGTGTGTGATCATCTGGACCACAGCCCTTGTACACCCAAAAAGATCAAAATGCATCTGACAGCAAGCCATCCGAGTCATTGGCACATCTCGAGGGCCAAAGTAGCATGTAAGTGGTTTTATAGTGATCCCAACATAAACTGCTTCTAAACCTCAGAAATTGAATTGTGTGATTGCAATTCAACCTTTGTAAGAGATTAGAATGCATGCCACTTCTACTAGCACAGACATTCTGCTATTTTAAGTGTTCTCTCTGTCACGGTAACTGTAACTGAATTGGCAGAGAAGTGACTAAACACAGGAATGATATTGAGTTGCTACAACAAAATCAGGGATCTTCTCTTTATAACAGTATCTAATTTTGTAATATGTTTCTGCTGTTGAATCGTGTTCCATCTGTGTATTATATTACAGTGCCTATGTAGCACCAAAATGTTCCATCTTCAAAATTTGAATTCAGAATATTTTCATGTGCTTTTGGAAGGTGTGAAATGTCACAACTCGTATCCCTAGAAGTGTTGGTATTATAATTGCCAGCTCAGAGACATGGTTATTCATTACAAATGATGGGGGAAAAAGCCTCCAATTGAATAGAAAGCTGAAATATAAATGAGTAAGTGAACGTAGAATTGCTCATTGGATTACACTGTGTCTATTATTGTTATATTTCCAATTCTTAATTTTCTGCATTCAGTTACAGTTATCATTGTACAGCTTGCTACATTGAAGCATGGAAATCACCCCAAGACAGTTAAGATCACAGGGAACATGGGATTAGTGTCTTAACTGAAATGATTCCAAGCAAGCTACCCTGGGATTTGATTAATACTCAACAGTGTGTACTGCCGGGAGTATCTGACAAATTGTGCAGGGTCAGAAACACAAACATTTTACAGAAAAAGTACAAGATGTGGTGAACATTTTGTGTACAGTCTGGTATATTGAACTGCTATGGGTGAAACAGAGTACTGCACAAAGTAGAGGTGCTAGTTCTTGGAGTGCATTTACAGTAACCAGGATGAAATGTTTGTGGCTTTGCTTGCCTGTGTGAGAAGGACTGTTGCTAAAGAAAATATAATACATATATTGACTGAATTATAAAGGTAACTAATGATAATGGTGTTTCAGACATTCCAGACTACATCTTGGGTACAGTTACAAGAAATGTCAGGTGCTGTGAAAAATGGTATTGGCTGCTAAACATTTAAATGTAATGCTGTGGTAATTTAGGATCAAGAAAGTGCCTTGAAAAAAATGTTTGTAAGTGGAAGTGACTGTAAATCATGTGGCAATAGCTGAAACAAATCTAAATAATTTTTAAGGTTCATATAGAAGATAACATGTTTAATAAACAATGCTGTTTTTAACAATAGTATAGTGAATACTATGCCTTATCTTACGAGAACATTAGAATAATATTTAAATACCTAAATGTGGGAGTTGTTATAGCCAGTAGTGTCTGCAACACATCAAACAGAGCTTTTCGTTAGCTACCATTGTACATTTCAGCACCATGTTAACAAGCCTGCCACTCCTATCATACCTTTATATAGGGTGTACATAAAGTCCAGGAACACTTTCAAGTAATTATTGCACAGATATCATACATATTGCAATTTGAAGCAAACCTGTAAAAATCTTCCAAACAAACAGGGCACTGCTACATCATGTGGTAGAGGCAGTACACACACCAGATCTGTAATGTGTCCCCACAGAAAAAAAGTCACACGGAGTGAGATGTGGTGATTGGGGAACCATTTAGTGAAACACCTGTCCTCTTCTGTAGCAAGGCCGATCCATCGATGCAGCAGCTCTGTGTTCACACACCCACAAACTTCACGATGAAAATGGGTTGGAGCTCCATCCTGCTGAAAGATGAATGAAGGGTCCAGTTGCATTTGAGGTATCAGCCATTGCTGCAAGACATCAAAGTAGGAATATCCAGTAACAGTGCTCTCAGTGAAGAAGAATTGCCTGTGCTGTTTTTGGTATGACAAGGCACAAAAAAAAAACATTCACTTCTGGGGACTCATGCTCAAATTCAATGCATTCGTGTGGATGCTTTGTACCCCCAGATATGACAATTATGCCTGTTCACTTTCCCATTAGTGTGAAAAATGGCTTCCCTGGTAAATATCATGTAATCAAAGCCATTACCATCCTCATTCAGTTTTTGCAACTCTGAACAAAACTCAAAATGCTTGTCTTTGTCATCATCATTGAGTTCCTGCACTAGCTCCAGTTTGAATGATTTCATTGACACCTTCTGTAGCAGGACTTTCCACTATGTCATTGGAGCTATTTTGAGATCATGGGATGCATGACGCACAGATTTTCTCGGACTCCTTATAGATGTCTCTCGTATGCACTCCTCATTCACTTCACTCACACTTTGGTAGAAAATCCGAAGAAATTCTGGTCGTATGTAAAGTACACAAGCGGCAAGACGCAGTCATACCTTCGCTGCGCAGTGCCAATGGTACTGTTATCGACGACTGTGCCGCTAAAGCGGAGTTATTGAACGCAGTTTTCCGAAATTCCTTCGCCAGGGAAGACAAATGGAATATTCCAAATTTGAAACACGAACATCTGCTAGAATGAGTTTCTTAGAAGTAGATACCTTAGGGGTTGCGAAGCAACTCAAATCGCTTGATACGGGCAAGTCTTCAGGTCCAGATTGTATACTGATTAGGTTCCTTTCAGATTACACTGATACTATAGCTCCCTACTTAGCACTCATATAAAACCGCTCGCTCACCGATAGATCTGTACCTACAGATTGGAAAATTGCGCAGGTCGCACCAGTGTTCAAGAAGGGTAGTAGGAGTAATCCATTTAACTACAGACCTATATCATTGACGTCGGTTGCAGTAGGGTTTTGGAGCATATACTGTGTTCAAACATTATGAATCACCTCGAAGGGAACGATCTATTGACACGTAATCAGCATGGCTTCAGAAAACATTGCTCTTGTGCAACACAGCTAGCTCTGTATTCGCACGAAGTAATGGCCGCTACAGACAGGGGATCTCAAGTTGATTCCGGAAAGCTTTTGACACCGTTCCTCATAAGCGACTTCTAATCAAGCTGCGGAGCTATGGGGTGTCGTCTCAGTTGTGCGACTGGATTCGTGATTTCCTGTCAGGAAGGTCGCAGTTCATAGTAATAGACGGCAAATCATCGAGTAAAACTGAAGTGATATCAGGTGTTCCCCAGGGAAGCGTCCTGGGACCTCTGCTGTTCCTGATCTATATAAATGACCTGGGTGACAATCTGAGCAGTTCTCTTAGACTGTTCGCAGATGATGCTGTAATTTACCATCTAGTAAGGTCATCCGAAGACCAGTATCAGTTGCAAAGCGATTTAGAAAAGATTGCTGTATGGTGTGTCAGGTGGCAGTTGACGCTAAATAACGAAAAGTGTGAGACGATCCACATGAGTTCCAAAATAAATCCGTTGGAATTCGATTACTCGATAAATACTACAATTCAACTAAGTACCTGGGTGTTAAAATTACGAACAACTTCAGTTGGAAGGACCACATAGATAATATTGTCAGGAAGGCGAGCCAAAGGTTGCGTTTCATTGGCAGGACACTTAGTAGATGCAACAAGTCCACTAAAGAGGCAGCTTACACTACACTCGTTCGTCCTCTGTTAGAATATTGCTGCGCGGTGTGGGATCCTTGCCAGGTGGGATTGACGGAGGACATCGAGGGGGTGCAAAAAAGGGCAGCTCGTTTTGCATTATCGCGTTGTAGGGGAGAGAGTGTGGCAGATATGATACACGAGTTGGGATGGAAGTCATAACAGCATAGACGTTTTTCGGCGCGGCGAGACCTTTTTACCAAATTTCAGTCACCAACTTTCTCTTCCGAATGCGAAAATATTTTGTTGAGCCCAACCTACATAGGTAGGAATGATCATCAAAACAAAATAAGAGAAATCAGAGCTCGAACAGAAAGGTTTAGGTGTTCGTTTTTCCCGCTCGCTGTTCGGGAGTGGAATAGTAGAGAGATAGTATGATTGTGGTTCGATGAACCCTCTGCCAAGCACTTAAATGTGAATTGCAGAGTAGTCATGTAGATGTAGATGGGACGTCTGCTTCTCTTTCCCGGGCACAAGCAACCCATCGTAACAAATTTGTTGTGCCAGTGGTAAATGGCCTTCCTTGTTGGTGGCTCCTTACCACACTAGTTTTTTGTTGGACGCCAACACACATAAAGCTCACTCCACACCTCAACACACCACGTTTGTGACTATCCGCAAGTTACGAAACTACACTGTGGTGGTATACATTAAAAAAAAAACTTTCAGTGTCTCTTTGAAATGACACATGTATGATAGCTGCACACTGTTTGATTCTTGTGCAATAAATAATTGAAAGTGTTCCTGGACTTTATGTACGCCTCATATTTTTTGATACATGGCAAAATCATGATATTCTCAACATTAGAAATGTTCATAATGTAACCATATGCATAAATTAATTTGCAAATGAATGTAAAATGACACATTCCTCATCATTATGATCCATAGAACATGTATCCTACTTACTAACTCGGATTAGATGACTGATGCATCACTATTAAATCATTTGCCTGTATTCTCTCCGTCGCCGAAAAGGGTATTATTAAGGGAGATAAGACTATTAGTTTGTTCTTTCAGTTGTCACTTGAAACTGAAAATAACATTGATATGAATGACCATCAAAACGAAAAGATACTTTATGGTTCCATGGACCTTTACAAGTCTCAACCAACTATGCAGTATACATGTAGACTGAAGAGATGAATGAAAATTTGAACCCAGATCCTCTGCTCACTGGGCAGATGCACGAACCACTACACCACCCTGGCACAGTGGCTCTGCACTGTTTGCCCCAGCATGCCTCCCTCCTCAGTCCACTTATTCCCCCAAAACACAAAGAGCACCACAGAGGTTGTCAAACTGTCATGGAATAGCACCTCAGTTTTGAATGAAATGGAACAATATAGTTTCATTTAATGAAAGCAGCTATACCTGGGTCTCAGGCAGGACCTCCTGTTTAGTTTGATTCTGAGGTACTATTCCAATACTGATGGACATGTTCCACACCCAGGAGGATACCCTCTTTTGTGGGTCTGTGGAATAAATAATTAATGTATCTAGTCTGAGAGCCCCTCCTCTTGTGGCAGTTTATTGTATGTCACTGGAGCAACAAGGCATTGTGACTAAAAAGGACACACCATTCCCATTTTCTGGAATGGTTGCAAGGCAAATGCACGCCTATATTATGGGTAACAATCTGTTGAAGCATTAAAGAACACAGTTAACATTTCTTAATTGTGACACTCTTTGTAGACCAGAATTGTCTTCTCTAGGTCTCAACATGAATTTGCTGAAGGGTAATTGTCTGCAACTTTATCAGTAAAGGCAAAATAGATCTCTTAATTCACCTCAAAAGCACGGAGCAATAAATGAAATATTCGAAACTGTCATTCATTGGTTCTCAATAAATGGTCTAACACCCCATTTACAAAGAAAAGGCATCTTGTACAAAACTGAATAAGGAAAGACAAATCATCACTAATAATGAAGCATTACAGAAAAGAAATATGTGAAGGCTGATTGTTAAAATTACTTGGGGGTACATAGTGATGAGAACAAGAATTATAAAACTGAGTGCAGCAACATTTGCTATAAATGTGATTGCCATAAGTGTCAATGACAGCACTAGAAAATTTGACTTCCTTCTTTCATTGATGTCATATTTAGAAAGGGGGCCTCTGCTCCCTCCCACTACACACACTCACAAATACACAGTGCCTATCCTCAAACTTCACATAGATAAAGAAATTAGGTAGCCTCGCAACACATACACTCTTACAAAGTTTGTTTTGAAGGATCAGCACAATTTGAAAATAATACTAGCATTCATAAATACAATACTAGGAGGAAAACAGTGGGACTTAATCTTGTTGTAGCACAGAAAGAAGCATATCATGCAGCCATAAAAATATTTGACCACCTCCCTTTAATTAACAAGGTGCTGGCTGATAATGAAAGTTGACAAGTGCTATTCCATAGATGAATTTCTGAGAAGGAAACAACAGGTTACCCACGAGCACTGATGTGCTGCTTCCTGGACTTGGGTAGGTGCGCCGGCCCCGGACTGAATCAGCCCAGCAGGTTAACAACGAGGGACGGCATGCCTGAATGTGGTTTTTAGGCAGTTTTCCATATCCCACATGGTAAATACGGGGCTGGTCCCCATGTACCACCTCAGTTACACAACTTACAGACATCTGAAAAACATTCGCACTATTTCATGGCTTACACTAGACGCAGAGAGCTAGGGTACATTACTTCTGTTCTGGGGGGTACATGATGGTGACACAAAGGGCATCTGGCAACAACTCTCTGTGACACTAACATTGCCAACTCTATAGTAACAGGGTCAACCCCGTGTTGAAGCGGGGCAAAGGCCCAAGCAAATGATGAGAAGGTGACATCCAAAAATGAACATATCTACTAAATGCAATTTATCACAGTCAACATGAAACTTATTTTGGGCATACATAAGAAGGAAAATAGCATACTGCAGTGTGAATGCCTTTTACTTTTAGGCCAAAAGGCAGTTCATATCTGTAAATCAAATCAAGAATGAAAATATTCATTACATGAACCATGAGCGATTTTCAAAACCAAAAATCTTCTTCTTTCTTTCAAAATAACTTACCTCTTACTGTATAATGCTTGTTATACCATATCATTTCACATATTTTTATAGTGTAGTATGTGATACCATAGAAAAAACTGTACTTCACAATGATTTGAAATGTTTCAGATCACCATGCCAGAATAAAATGACGTAACTGTGGCATTAACTATCTTTAGAAGTATTCTTTGACGTAAGTGTTACATGCAAACCAGAATAATTTTCTTAACAGTCACAGGCAACATGGAAATATCATCGGTGATGGTTGTGTTCCAACTTAGGTACTAGTGATTTCGGCAGGCTTCTTAAAAAATAGTTTACTGTAAACCATCAACATCTTTTTTTCCTATTATCTTAGACTGGATGGCTGAAAAGTACTTTTGCTTTTGTCCAAGGAAAGGGTTTTGTAGTGGTTCATCTGCTCTTTTATATCTAGTTGGGAATTTGTCTCAACATGAGTATGAGTGTTTCCCATAGCTTTGTACTTGTGTATGGAAGTGCATTTTATTTCACACATTTAATGTGAAATCCCTATCTAAGGACCTACAAGATGTACATTGGCGAGCAAGGTTTCTTAGCTGAGTCACTGATTGTAGATCTCATTGTATTCCTCTTTTGTTACAATTGTTGGCCTTTTTCTTAGAAGTTTTCCTATTCTATCAAAAGTGGAGTCAGTGCATAAGTAACTGTGTCCTTTTAATAATAGTAATTATTAGTGCTATGCAACATATTATGAGGGAACACAGAAGCACAAACAGTTGCTCTGCATTAGAGAAACAGTGTGACTGGAATGGAAATCACTCGACTGGATGTAATGGATTAGTTATCCTTCACACAAAATGTGTATGTGGACACACATGTATTTTCCTAGGCTTGTATCTCGGCAAATGTTTGATTTCACTTAAATTGTATGATTATCTAGGTTCTGCCTATCCTGTTTGTTTTGTTCCATTCTGTGTCTCATTTATTTTAAATTCCTGACATGCTTGCTTTTGCATGTAAGCTCCTCATATAAAATTTTGTTGAGGATTAAGACAGCAACAAAGTTCAGTACATAGTCAGCATGAACTAATGCTGTGCAATGGGAACCCCAGAAAAGCAGACGATAAAAGCTCTCAGGTTACAATTGCCTTCCTCAACTTCCAGAAAACACTTGGTGGGGGGGCAGGGTGCATGGTAAATGCTTGCTATGCCCTCATAATTCTTTATGCTACTTTTGATTTTTGGGTCATGACAAATGTTGACCATCTTGATGAGATCAGTCTCATTGACTGGGTGCACATTTGTCAAACATGGATTTCATGAGCTGGGGACTTGTTAACACAAACAGTCGATTACTACTCTAAGCTCTGGACATGCTTTTGCCTACCATCCAATGACACAGTAATGGAACACTGTACGTCATAGTGCATGGGATTTTGATCTTATTGGCTGAACTGTGAACATTGTAGGAGAAAAATAATTTTGAAAATGCACCGTTTGTCAATAAGGGTTGAGGGGAGTGAAACAATCATTACTGAGTAACTGCTATGGAATATGCTGTACTGGGGCAAGCAGGGTTCTGTTTGGGTGGGCCCCAAATAGGCTTGTGATTATCTCACTGTATAAATTTCCAGAGAGTTATTGGTTGACCCTACCACCCCATCAGCAAACAAACATTTAACAGTAAAAATGTGATAGTAACACAGTATCAGGAGAATTATTAAAGAATGTTGCACTAGTTACAGAACACAGATTTGAACCGTTGCCTCGTGACTCACATTCATGTGTGTATCTTCTTCTGCTTCTACACAATGAGCACTGATCCAAAGGAATTGCTGAAGAAATGGTCTTGGATGGTTATTGATTCATTCAAGAGACATGCTTGAGGTACAGGGACTTCTGAAATTAAGTTACACAACAGGCACGGCACCCTTTCAGAAGAGTGGGCATGTTACCGATTTCCTGAGAGACAATTCTGCTGCAGTACGGACAACAGGTTCATCACATTGTGGGAGTGAAATGGCACTCCAAAGTTGAGGTACAAGGAACAGTAAGTTTCTTGTTAGCCAAACATATAAATTGCACACAAATTCGCCATGAAATTCTTGCAGTGTATGGTGCAATGCAATGTAGCATCCAGTCGTAGTGAAACAGTGCCAACAATTTGATGAAGACCATTCAGTCTTTCCAGCAAGTTCGGTGGATATCTGACAGGAAAGAGATTTTCCATCAAAGAGGAAATTCACACAGCAGTCCTCAAATGGTTCCATGACTGAGGCGCACATTTATATTTTCAAGAAACTGAATAGTTTGTGCGATGTTACAATTGTTGTTTACAGGTTTTAGTGACTGTAGTATCTGCATCACTTTGAATTGTATTGCAGCATACAGTAAAAGTTACTCAGTCTGCCATAGTAACGGGTAACTTTCTTTCTGAAGTCTCATACTTTCCTGCTGCTTTCACACCTTTCTTTGACAATCATCAGATGTCAGGTTACTCCTGGATGCATCAGTGAATGGAATCCTACTCTGCTGACTGAGTATCCATTCTGTGTTTTCCCGTACCCAACTCCACAGACGAATGCTTTGGGGGAGGGATGCTAGTGCTATCTGAGGCCACATTGATAATGTGGAGACTTGGATTCTGTCTTGACCATAGTTGCCTGATATCCCAGATATCTGGTTGGAAACCCAACTCCCAACTGTACTTTGTTGGGATATATAAAATTCCTGGTTACATAAAAATGGACAACATTATATAAAATGATGTGGTCTTCACTTCAAATTGCTCATTACCAATTTCTAATGAGGGGCAGTCTTGTATGAGTTACTGACTTAAACTCCTCCTTTTATTAACAGCGCTAAGTGGCCATACTTGACTCAATAGCCATTGTTTTCGAGTAGTGCATCAGCGGTCAATCGTGACAGTGCTTTTTAATTCTCTGCTGAAAAAATTGAATAGGGTTGGGCAGTTTCCTACCCCTGTGGCAGCCTTAGTCGTCATGATGATCTTATCAAAACATTCGAAAGAGAAATTGTGACGAAGGAAGCTGGGATAATTTTTACTTCCCCCTTGTTTTGCCATATGCCTCCTTCAAATTTGTTTCTTCACTTTCAACTAATTACCATTAACATATGTGAATTGTAATCTGCATTTTCATAAAAGAGAAAGGCAGCCCCCTCAGGTTGAATTTTGTCTGTGTAATTGATTTTCTAATTTATATTGAGTATTCCTAGTTAGTATCTTTTATTATAGGGCAAAATCAGTCATTTTTATGTAACTTTAATTCTGATGTTGACTTATAAATGGGAAGTTGTGCACTGGCCATACATAACTGTGTATTATTGGGAGGATGTGAAAAGTGAAAGTAGAAGACTGTGCATCTGTCGGCTACATCATTTACAGTAGACAGTACTGCACATCCAACCCCTATGTTTTCAGCCAGTATGTAGACACCGAGGACAACAAAGGAACAAAGTAGGCAAACCACAACAAAATGGCAGTTTACTTGCAGCACAGTCTAAACTATGTTGAAAAATGATTTGACTTTGAAGAAAGTGTCTACAGGACTTTCAAACCATTTTCACTGACAGTGAAACAGACCTCATTTTCAGAATATCTAGAAGTTATTTCTTGTAGATGGGGATTTGATGTTTGAAGAATATGTGCAGTTAAAGAACTTTCTCAAGGATGAAGAGAAGAACTTTTCAAGTTGAAATCTGATTAGTGGAAGGAATTTTTTTTCATTGTTATGAAAACTATGACAACTTTTCCATTTTGTTTCAGATGATGGTGAACACTTGGTGAGCTGAGAGGAACCTTTTCCCAGCAGCAACATTAGAAGCTGAAATAATAATAATAATAATAATGAAGATGGTTTAGTGATTTAGATGTCTCCAGTTTTATTGAGGAAGAAGAGAAGATTCTATGAAGGAGATTGAAAAGTGAGCAAAAATCTCAATAAGGTAAAAAAAAAACATTGAATTGTTGCCTGTGTGTGTTTAGTCTTGGTTTTTAAAAAATATCCCGATTTAGTTCAGAAAAAACTTGGTGACTGGGCTGTACTAATACAGCTGCCTTCTAAATGGGCAGTGCACAGCTCTTTTGCATTTTCTTGTGGGTGCCTATGAGCCACAACTCTTATGCTCTAAACAGGTTGTTGACTCCAGGCTACCTCTGGAAGATGGTTTGTCTCACAGTAGCGGTTCTTTGTTTGAATGATGTCACTGTGGTGTATGACAAATTGACAGGCAACTTACCATGCTGCTATACACTCACAATGCAGATAAGCCTGAAATGATCCTTCAGAGCATGTTTACAGACAACACAGTTGAAGATTTTAATGAATCTGTCTCACAGAGATTTCTGTTCAATAGTAGATTATGATAAATATTCTGGCCAACAAAGTATCTGATTCCATTAAATTTTCAGCTATGTTTTTTCAATAATTGCAAATCTGCTGTTCAAAAATTGAAGCCTTTTGGATTGATATTTTGTTTGAAATTTCATTCTGTTTCTTTGATGTTTGAGATTATAAATATCATGTGTTTCACATTTTCAAATTATTTGGTTATGAAAATGCCTCATAGCACTTCTGTATCAAATTGAAACTGTTATAATTTTTCATAACCACTAGAACAGTTCCTGAAGTTAATATTGTAAAAATGTACCTTTGATGCTTTGCACCCATGAGTTGAGTTGTGCTATCGTTGTTAACTTTCTCAATAGTTTTAGTGAGGTTACTGAATGAGAGTAGTTGTGTTGGGCCAGCCTTGGACTTGATGTCACATGGGACCAAGTGCAGTTTTATCTGTTGGACTGAGTAATGTGAACCCAGTGTATTTCATGAACTGTAATTTGCTTTTATACTTCTGCAACTTTGAAATAAGTGACTCTTTTTAGCCAGTTGCCAAAGCTTTAGAAATGTGGTGTTAGTTGTTGATTACATTTGGAGAATTGGGCTTAGCAAAAGCTACAATGTTGTTTCATCAGCAAGTCAAGATATTAACTGAAACTATATGACCTAGAGCCCACATGAATTGTACTTCTAAATATATTTGGATGGTGAGCTGAGCACAAAATACTTCAAATCTTGTCGATGATTGTTGATACTGTTTTCTAGGTTATGCAACAAATGTCATTGGAACTCTATCCTACAGTGTCATATCCCAACATTACACTTCAGACAGTTCTGACAAACAAATGTTACATCGTTTCAATATTTTCTTGTTGTTTGGAGTGAGTAACGGGACTCTTATAAGACACAGGAAGAGAGAAGAAATAAAGCTCTTGATATCAGAGGCAGGAAGGGTCTTGGAAGATAAGTTGAATGGAATGGAAGGAATAAAAATCAGAAATTTTTGACATTCCTACCTGGAATTCCTGTTGGTTGTTTTAAAAATGCTAAAATTCCACCAACCGACATATTGCCCCCTGCCAGTGGTGTGGTGTGATCTGATGTGATGCAACATGGAGGGGCAGCTGGTCAGCACACCTCTCTCCTGGGTATTTTTTTACTGTGGAACCACAACTACTTGGTCAAGCAGCACCTCACAAGACTGACTGCATTTTGTACCAGTCACCCCCCCACCCCCCCTCCCTCCCACCCAAGGAAAAATAGCTGGCAGTTAGTCGAATGGCACAGCTAAGGAGGCAGACAGTGGAATGGATAGTGTGTTAAAGAGCAGGTCTAAGATGAACGTAAGACAAGAATAATGGAATGTAGTCAAGTTCAATCAGGAGATGCGGAATGAATAACGAGGGATGATCAGCGAGTTTGCATTTGAAAGCTGTACGAGGAGGGGTCAAAAAGCTTCTACCCTAACAAATAAAGAGTGAAAGAAATTTCATAGTATCAATTTATTTGTATATATAATACCTGTGTACACTAATACACTTGGAGGCTGCTCAGATAACTTCTGCAAACCATTCAAGTAAAAGATCTTTGATTTCAATTGCAACAAAGCATCAGTCACTGCATCATCATCATCATCCTTTGAGGTATTTTTTTTCGGTTTGGGAAAAGGAAAAAGTCTGACACAGTCAGATCTGGAGAATATGGCAGGTGACACTTTGACACGTTCCACATCATTACAAAAGAATCGTGTTCATGATCCATGGAACAACTAATATAACTAACTAACTAGAATGGGAAGTTTTTCATTGTCCATTATACGAGGTTTGTCCGGAAAATACGTATAAAGGTTGAATAATGTCTTTATGTTACAGGTTGCAGTCACCATCAGGTGAGACTACTGCTGTAATCAATCAAATCAATGCTCAGTTCGAGTCAGAGCACTCTGCGTGAAGGTGGGAGTGTGCAGCAGCAGCTTGTGTTCTTAAAGACCGTGGATTGACAGAATGATTGCTGACGAGCTGTCAACCCTCAAAACAATTGTTCACAAAAACTTGAAATGGAGAAATTGTACCGAAGCTCTTGACACCAGAACAGAAAGCAAAGAGGGTTGAGTGCTGTAAGGATTGGTTGGAAGCAGAGGAACGAGGGTACTTTCTCAACCGAGTCATCACTGGAGACGTGTCCTGGTTTTAGAAATTCGATGTGGAGCTCGAAGCAAGGTATGGAAACTAGCAGGAGAGTCGCGAAAATCAAGGTCCAATGTGATGACAGTGTTGATTCTTGGAGCATTGTTCACAAGGAATTTGTCCCTCCCAGCCAGAGATAGAACGGAAATTTTTACGTTGAAGTTCTGACACATCTCGGAGCTCTTGTGGCAAGAGTTCGACCAGAGTTGGATCCTTCATCACAAGAATGCGCCCGCACACATGTCGCTCGTTGTGTTTTTGGCCCGAAGCTCAATCACCACCGGATTTAGTCCCGTGTCAGTTCTTCATGTTCCCAAAAATGCGTAATGGTGTGGCATTGGGAGATGTGGAAACGACATGGCAACTAAACAACATCACAACTGAAGACTTTCAGCAATGTTATCAACAGTGGAAATGGCGTTGGCAGAAGTGTATCACGTCTCAGGGTGAGCACTTTGAAGGAGACCATATTGTAATACCTGAATAATTGTAAAATAAAGTTATTATGCAACTTTTATATGTATTTTTCGGACAAACCTCACAGATTAGGAAATGAGACACTGAAGATAATAGAAGTGTTTTGTTATTTGGGTAACAAAATAATTGATTTTGGCTGACACAGAGGGGATATAAAATGCAGGCTGGACTGTATATCTGAGAAAGAGGAATATGTTAGGAGTGGATGTAAATGTTACGGAGTCTTTTCTGGAGGTATCTGTGTGAAGTGTAGCCTTGCTCCGAAACGAGATGTGAACAACAAGCAGTTGAAGCTAGAAAAGGATGGTATCTTTTGAAATGTGTTTCTAGGAAGAAATTTTGATGATTACGTGGATAAAACATAAGGTAAACTCTGTCCATCGGTACTGGCCGACCACCGTGTCATCGTTTACCAATGACGTCCAGCACACCACTATCCTGCCTGTGTCAGTTTTCTTGTCCTCGAGTTCCTCAGTTGGCATCACAAGGGTGAATGTACACTTTCCCAATCCTCTCACCCAGAAAAATCCCTGGCAGTACAGGGAATCTAAACCTGCGTCCTCGCCATGATAGGCAGCAGCAGTGAATACTAAGTTACAGAGGTAGTCAATAAGTGGATAGATGACTACTACTGGCACTCGACACCCTCTGCACTGCACCTAGAGGTGGCTAATGGAATAATTATGCAGTTGCAAATCAAATTACCAGGGACATAGTATTGAAAGAAATTTTCAGCACAACATGAGTAAAAGAAGGAACTGGTTGATAAGACATACCCTGATGCATCGAGGAATCATCAATTTGGTATTGGTGGGATTTGAGTGAGAGGAGGAAAAGCTGTTGAAGGGGAAATACAGTAAGCAGGTTCAAATAGATGTAGGCTTGCATAGAGAGCTGCATCAAACCAGTCTTTGGACTGAAGACCACAACAACAAAAACAGTTGGCTGTGTGTAGGAATTTTCTGTGGTCAGGAAAGCAATGAGAAATGATTTTCTGATTAAGAAAAGTGCAAACACTATACATCAATGTGGTGTAAAATGTTTCTTGAGCTGTTTATGAAGCCAGATAAATCTTATATTAGTTCTTTTGGCATGAAAAACCTGTACACGATGATTAAACTACACCTACCCATGGGTTTTATGCAACTTGCAATGCCTACAAATGTCATGGGCAAGATTTTCATTTCTCTCACCCACTACATGCAAATTACTAGTCCTACATAAAAAAAATGAACAGGATCTTTTTGTGGGAAATTTAATGTAGTCATTTCTTTTTGGGAGGGGAGGGGATACATTTTTGCTAGAAGCCATAGTTTTTGTTAAATAATTCAAAAAGTACAAGACAGGCATTCAAATGCCTTTTTTCTTGAATGTCACAGAAAGTGTGGTGTCCAACAAAGTACAAAATGTAATGTAGTTAATTTTGATACAAAAAGGTTCTCTTCATTGTTTTTGCAGGACTAACAGTGTGCATGTAGGGAGGAGAGGAGAGAAGATTAAAATCATGGGTGTGGTTCTTGAAGATGTTGCAGGTTCCATAAAACTTTATGGCAGGGGCAGCTGAATAACCCTGTGTATGATCCAGAAGATTCCACCACATGGCTGCTGACAGAAAATAGGTGGTTCATATTGGCTTTGCGTATCCCCATTACGTGACTGCTGTAAAGAAGAGGATGTGGGGTGTTCTCTGTCAACTTTTACACCCACATTGGTATGCCAAGAATGTAAGTACCATTGTGGGAAAGGACTCATGAAAACATTTCTTCAGACCGTAACAGCCACCACTGTTCAGACATTTGTCATAGCAGTAATCCAACTTTTCTATGCCCTTTTCATAGAAAGATAATACCATTTAAGACCTCCAATACTGATCACACTTGCTTACATCATCATAGGTGTTCAAGCACCTTCATCCTGACTGATGATGAAGTAAAAGTGGTAGTCCGGAGATGTGAGATCAGCACTGATTGGCAGGTGGTCTCACTGTTCCCAACTGAATTGTTTAGTAAGGTTTTCAGTGCCACCAGCAGAAATGAAGCATCATAATGATTCGATTGAGAGTTTTGCATCTTTTGTTTTGAATAGTGTGATGGAGTTCTCTCGGTGTTTTCCAGTATCATACCGCTTTCATGGTTTCAGCTCTCAGAAGGAACTCAACAAGCAGAATGCCTTGTTGGTCGTAGAATCCATTTGACCTGACTTTTTGCACTTGCAACTTCATTATGATTTCTTTTTTGGGGGTGGTGGAGGATTGTCGGACTGTCAGTTCCTTCACTCCATAGATTGTTGATTTTATTTTGGAGTGTCATGAAGACCCCAAGTTTCATCACCAGTCACGATTCTATTTAAGAACTCATCTTCCTTATCACTGTATTCAGTGCTGAAATGTCAAAACTCTGCCAAGGCACATAATTTTGTAAGCATTTTTCAAACGAAATTCACAAAAATTTAAGCAATTTATGACTGAGTCATGCAAAACAGTTTTTGAAATACATTCTTATTGTGAACCATGTGTTTTCTCACCCATATCATCAGTGACAACAGAAGGCTGTCCAACACATGCTTCGTCATGAGTGTTTCTTCAACTGTCTCATCCACTTTCTCACCGTAAATGTCTACAAGTTGATGAATTTCAGCTGGCTTAATGTTCTGTGTGTTGGAACTAAACATAACAAAGCACACGTCACAGTCACAGGGGTTGTCCTAAAGATTTTGACTGATCACTAACAAATATAAATACCACAAAATTGAGCTGCAGTGACAAGACAATGAACCAGAGAAATGTGTGAACCTACAACACAAGTGCTGCAGTGGCAGTAGAATGATTTGGCAATTACTTTCAGGATGCACCTCATACTTAGGACTTCAATGGAAGTGCCTGTCACCTTTTAATGTAAATTTTTGCTTATGATGGAAACTATGTTTAAGCAGTGTGTGTGTGGCAAGGGGGGTAATTAACAGTTGAACTATCTTTGTTTGGTTTATCTCTCTCTAGTCATGACAGGTAATGTGAATCAAGGACAAAGGTACTTTCTGAGTTACCTTAGTCAAGCTCCAACCCTTCTGTCCTGTACAGCTACTTGCTTTTATCCTGAGGTTGTTACTCTCTGGTCAGCAGGTGCTCCTAAAAAAATTGCATACATTGTGTACAAAAATCTACATTCACAAAGAATTTGTGGGGTCAGAGATGTTAGTAATGCTCAAGATATGGTGTGACTATTGGTATAGGGGCAATTCAGAAAATATCGCCTGTCTACATTATGGCACAACTGGAATATGCTTGCTCAAATAGTGACAATGCATTCAGCTGAACTGGTAACCAGTGCTTCATATACCAACTTCGTCTCCCCCTATAAAAAAAGAAATTTAGAGGCAGTCACATAAAAAAAAGCTTCTTTTCCTCTCCTAAACACTCGAAAATTTTGTGTATGTAGTTTGTTTTCATATACAGGGTGTATTAAAAGAGCTGTCACCATTACCTACACTGCTTGCATGGTGTTAATTTGCACACAGATTTCTGGTTGTTCCACTGGAAAGCTTACCAAGACATTTACAGCATAAAACCGATACCTGCTTGTATTTTAAAAAATGTACACAGCTCTGTAGAATTACCATGACTTTCATGCAGTACAACATTTTTAACCTCTGGGATTTGCTACGAAGTAATTACTCGATGCCATACGAAAAAACGAAACAGCCTCACTGCTAATATTTCTCACATACATAATAGGTGATGGGAACAATGGAACCAACAAAATTAAGAAGACCATTAGCATTTTTTTTTTTAAATTCATCTATCTTTTACAGTAAATTTCAGCCATAAATGTTTCGTAGGCACATTACAACATTAACAAACACTGCATTATAAATATAATTTGGGACTTCAGTGTGCAACTATATACATGACCATTTTTATTACTTAAGGGTTAATTTTATCAACTTACAGAAACAGTTAGGTTAAGAAACATTTAATCATGCCGATGGTCACCTGTTATCTCCCTGCAGTCTGTCACTGCTACATAGTGTTGAACCATAAGCTAGGTGGAAGACTCACTGGACGAAAAATTGTTATAACTACCCACATACATTGGTGAAAAGCAGTTCTGCTGGTCTCAAAATACTTTATTGTGCGCTTCTGTTCCAAATGACAACTTCACAGCTACAGTAATTTCACCAATAAGGTGGGCTACAAATAGGTTGTAATATTCTGACCTGAGTAGCTCTTCAGCAAATAGAGCTACATAATATGTGCTACTGTTTTTACATGACCACTAATGATAGTCATGTTTACAATAGAAACAATAATTAGGCCCAATACATTTAAAATTGTATGCCTACAGCCAGAATTTACTACTTGTTGAAAATGAAAATTCATCAAAATACTTGCAGTACACACTGAAATACCTTGCTGCAATAAAGCTAAATCTCCTAACCAAAGGCAGTTGTACATTGTTGTGGGGACCTAGAATAGCTAGTAAATGTAACTAAATAATATCTGTATTCATTTGAGTTTGTTTCACCAAGATCCAGATTATGTTGTCACTTATGTCCCCTTGTTCTCACATTAACCTATTAGTTTTCAATTTTTGCCAATTGATACAAGACAGACTTATAACTCCTTCATGTTCACTGTTATTGGCAATAACTTTATTAGCTCTGATGACAATACAAAACTCGATAAACAAGTCAATGCAATCTGTGCCAGCACTTACCTCTTTCAAATTTTGTTTACATTCAGTGCTATTCATTTTGTTCTAAGGCTTGTGTTTAGTATAAATAACCAATGGTGCATCTGTAAGGCATACCAGTTCCAATATTAAAACTGCCTCAATTTGATCCCATAGATTGCCACTTTACTGATGTGGCATTTAATAAATTAAGAAGAGCATCTCTCTTGAAATATTTACAAACTGAATACTGCTGAACAAGACGTACGTACATTTTCACACAGGTATACAATTGAAAACGTTGACAGATGCTCCAAAAATTTCTTTTGCAACCTGAATACTGAAACATGTTCTAGGAACTACTTTAAAATGTTAAAATTCTACACTGGAAGACACTCTGTTTCATTTTTATATTACTGCAGAAGGGCAGGAGCAAGGTAAGGTACTTTCAGGTTCCAGTACTGACCATGGTCTTACTGTCATCCAGTTAGAAACATTCACACAATGTTAGTCACAGCAGAAGCACTTCCACTACAATGGTTGTGACAAGTATGCTCCTAAACCCTATTGTTCTCATTTACTTTTTTGTGGTTTACAATTGTTCACTGATAAACAATGGCATCCTAGCAGACACTGTAGAAATAAACTTCTTTGGACCAAATACATGTTAAATGTTTATTAGTATTTCTGTCACAACAATAGAAGGTAAGTAAGGTTGCTCCACACCGAAATTATAAAATTTTTTACTGCCAACAACAGTTGTTCTGCTCCAAAATCAAACTAAATTTTCAGGTCTTCTGTGTGGTCTGCAAGTTCCTTTATGTTGGGAGCATACGTTTTACTTAATAGACAAGTTTTATAAGAAAAAACTAAAAGGAAATGGAATGAGAAATTAGAATGTGTGAGAATCACTCTAATTAGGCCAGTGGCTATATAATCTTGGTGGTGCACGGAACTGGGTTCTCAAGGCTGAGAAGAGACAGAGAAATGAAGTGAGCTGTTTATGTTCCTTTGAAAGATCTACTGACACTAGGAAGGATTATGTATGCCAATCAAGGACTATTTAAGACCATGACAGTTGGTCCTCTTCACTAGGGGTGCGAGAGAACAAACCACCTCTTCACCACAGAAGAAAGGGAAAAATATTGTGAACTGCTATGCCAGATAGACAAATGTGTAAATTCATCAACTGAACACATAACAGGTATTGACTAGTAATAAGTTTTGCCAAAGCCAGTTGTCATTGGTTAGGTCAATACATGCCTAAGATGTCATTTTTCATGAGTAACACTGTGTGAACAAAGAACAGCTCTCAAGCATACTAAACATCAATGACCCACTGCCAGCTGGAATAACAAAGTTTCTTTATGGACCACATTTTGATCACTTGGCAGAAGCAATCTCTAGTTTATAGTGGGCTGTAATGATATCAAGCATAATATCTCACATCACCTCATAACTTTGGCATTCTGCTGTTTTTAGGGCAGTGCTTAACATATCAAAGAAGTTCGCCAAGATATGGCACCGTTTTTTTATAATACCTGCCACTCTGCTTGTGTCATGTTAATGGAAACTGACAATCATAGCACCCACAATGGTTCAATTTTCACTTTCACAAAAAGAAAACCAGACTGTCTGTGGGTTTGGTGTTCAGCAGGGGGCAAAACCTTGTTTGTGGTCTGGCTGCAAGACTCAAAAGCATTCTAATGCCCGTGCTTACATCACTGGGTTTTGAGGTCCTGAAAAAAACACACACACACACACACACACTTAAATCACTAGAAACTGCTGTCAGGTAGAACCACTGTACTCAATAACAACCAGAATCATTTCTATAAGTATCGCATATGAGTGCAGCTTATGGAAACTATATGGACATGAGTTCAAAATCCCTTTCTTATCTGCAGGAATTTACACTAGATTATCACACAACAGCTGTAGGGACCTAGAATAAGTTAATTCATTGAGAATACGAGAAATTGCGACACTCTCATTTCATTATTTTCAACAGAACAACCAAAGGAAATAGAAAATCTAGCTGAAGAAATTAATAAATTACACCACAAAATTCAATTCACTTCATGTCACTGTAGGAATGAAACATTAACAAAGCTTTTTATATAAAATTCTGAAATTTCCAGGAAGCCAACAATTACCAGGGTTACCATCCATATCAATATAAAAATGTGTTCTTCAGAAGAATGTTTAATCACATGCGTAAAGGTCCAATGGATACAAGTTAAAGATAAAAAGAAACACAAATTGTAAAATCAGCTGCCTCCAGTTATGAATACATTCCTGCTGTAATACATAAATTAAACCAACCAGTTTCTGGACAACCACCCACAAACAGGAAGACCATCTTTGTAATAATCTGACCTTCCTCAAGGAAGATTTCATGCCAACCTCTTCAAGTTGTATGACATGAAAATAAGCTTCTTCACAAGCAACACAATACTGAAAGCACTAAGCAAGAATATCACAAGTCAGGTATGTCCAAACTTTGGCAATAAACAAACTGGTAGAAGCACAGGGATGCACTCCGTCTTAACATCCAGAACAAATCCAACTTTGCAGAATGAGTTACTGGGCAAGAATTGTGGCAAACAGTGTAGAAAAGAACCAGGCAAGAAATCTGACTTTCTTGAAGGAACTGAAATATCTTTCAACACAGATACAGCACCAGTCTACTTGCTCAATGACAAATCTTGCCTTCACAACTATGAAGACTTTCTATTTCAAAAATAATTAAATAAAAAAAAGACCTGCCCCCCTATCTCTCTTTACATCTTACCTACATTGATATCACTATAAATAATCTTGCATGATATATCTAAGCCTTCTACTCTTGTTTTTAAAAGTAAACTTCATCTACATAGCAAGAGCTGCAAATATTGGAACTTAACTCTATTATTGGGCATTCATGTTCAGTTTTGATTAAAGTATTTACCCACACACTTTTATTGTCTCTGAGCAAAGTATGTTATGAAGATATAACACGCATCAGTTGTACAGTGCTGGCTAAGTTTAGTAATCGATTGTGCCTCATGGGCATGACTATTGTCTGAAGTAGTGATGGAAGGAATTGACACTGTGAATGCTGCATAGAGGGCTATGTGAGTATCTTTTCTGAGCAGCACATTGCAAATCATACCAGATAAGCTCAATGTTCAAATCTGGGGAGTTTAGTGGCCAGTGGAAGTGTTTAAATTTAGAAGAGTGTTCCAGGAGCCACTTTGTAGCAATTCTGGACCTGCCAACTGTATCATTGTCCTGCTGGAATTGACCGAGTCCATCGGAATTCCCAATGGACAGGATGCTTATGTATGTGTCACCTTTCAGGGTCATACCTACCCATATACTCCAACTGCATGCCTCCTACATCATTACAGAGCCTCCACCAGCTACAACTGTCCCCTACTGACATGCAGTGTCCATAGATTCAAGAGGTTGTCTCCATGCCTGTACGTGTCCAACTGCACGACACAGTTTGAAATGAGACTTGTCCGACAAGGCAATACATTTCCACTCATCAACAGTCAAATATCGGTGTTGATGGACCCAGGTGAGGCATAAAAATTGGTGTCGTTCAGTCATCAAGGGTACACAAGTGGACCTTCAGCTATGAAAGTTCATATCGTTGATGGTTCACACTCTGACACTTGTCCATGGCCCAACATTGAAATATGCAGCAATTTGCAGAAGGGTTGCACTTCTTCACTTTGAATGATTCTCTTCAGTTGTTGGTCCTGTTTTTGCAGGATCTTTCTTCGGCTGCAACGATGTCGGAGATCTTATGTTTTACTAGATTCCGGATATTCACTGAATGCTCATGAAAATAACCACTTCATTCTTACGTTGGAGATGCTTTGTCCCATTGCTCATATGCCAACTATAACACCACATTCAAATTCACGTAAATCTTGATAAGCTGCCATTGTAGCAGCACTAAGCAATCTAGCATCTGTGCCAGAAAAATGTTATCTTATATAGGCATTGCCGACTGCAGTGCCATAATCTGTATGTTTACAAATCCCTGTATTTGAATACGTATGCCAAAGCCAGTTTTGTTGGCAATTCAGAGTATATACATATCCTGTGAGAAGATAATGATATGTTAAAAAATCCACATACTGTGATGGAAGAGGTCCATGGTATTCTGGGACCATTTTATCCTCAGAAAAAAAAATACCTCTTACCTTGATATGCTCAGGCTGTTACTATGACTGGCTGACTCCCGAGACACAGTCTTTTTCCAGCAATATGGTGCACTGTGGCAGATGTTGCGGAACAGGTGTTACGAGGTATGCTGAAATGGCAGGGGTGGTCCTATTCCCTGGTGTTCTAGGCCAACAGGCATTGGAAACTTGGGCTTGTTTCTATGAGCATATACCAAGGACAGAGTCTAACAAGCAGCTGTCAACCACATCAAAAATTAAATGAACAAAATCATTACTGTCCTTGCCACAGGTGATGCAGATATAATGTGCTGAATGTGGATCGATCCTGATAACAGACTGGAAATTGTGCCCACTACCACTGGTGCACACATGTTGAAATTGATTAAACTGCATAAAACTTTGTGACAATACCTTAGGTCTAATTTGTTTGCATGCTGTTACACAACATAAGTGTTCTGTAACTTTTGAGACACTCTGTTTATCCTCTGCCCATTGCAGGTTAAAAACCTTATTGTGCTGTCAGAGCCCTTGATATGTTCTCAGAAAGAGGCTAAACCACCACACATTTCAAGTCACCTGCTGTCCAGATTATGTGGTGTTTGCTCCACTGACAACATATACATTTTTATGCCTCAATAGTCTTCTGCAAGGGTCCCACTGCATGCAACTTGCCATCACAATATTTGGTTGAAAACTAGTAGACATGGGTCTGCAGTGATTCCTGTTGTGTTTGAGACTGACTGTCAATGGCAACTTACAATGTTCATCTCGATGACTAACTACGAGTTAGGATCTTAATGTGGCCACATTGTGTGGTACAACATTCCTTGTAGACAAGCATTTGGGAGAGAATAATCCCATATGAGGAGGATTGAGGAAAGAGCATGTAAAAGGCACATTATAAAATATGTGATGAGGGGAGGCAAATAACGTGGAGTAGCATCTATCGACCCACTTCACTGAGTGGTCAGCATATCTGACTGCCATGCAGTTCATTTCCAGTCATGTCGCACCTTCTCTCTGCTCAGGGAGTGGGTGATATGTTGTCCTTATTATTGATTCATCATCGCCAGCATGAAAGTCACCCACCGTGGTGTCAACAGAAAAGACCTGCAACTTGTCAGCCAAATTTACCCAGCAAGTGACTCCCAGGTATCAATGTCCATATGACCACTTCATTCCACCTAGAGCATTAGAAAGGGAAACGTACTAAAGAGGAACAGTGACCAAATATGCTAAATGTGTTGGGCTATAAACAAACAAGGATACTATTTCAAAATTTAAAAGCTTTTGTCTACCTTGGTCACCAAAGTCTGAACATTATGGCTTTTCCTTAGAAACATACAGTGATCAGAAGTGCAAAGTAGCAACCGAAAAGATATCTTATCAGTGTACTATCAGATATGAGGCTCCTCTGAAATTGTCTATGGAGGTTTTTTACTTTCTCCTACATAAAGGGTGAGATGAACTCCACTGATAAAATTCAGGTGGTGGTTCAAAGGTGTTTTATGAGTATTTTGGTACAATGGACCTTGGTCTCCTGTGGCTCACTGCAAAGTAATAATGTAATTATGATTTATTTAGTTTGTTACCTTCATTTCTTCTGAAAATACACGTTAATGTGACTACCCGTCAAGACCTCGAATAACCTCTTTTTGCAGTGCACACCGTTGCGAGACATGCAGGAAGAGATTCATGGAAATGATCATATGGCATTAATGACTGGCAGACCCCATCCAGGCTCGATCAGTTGCCTACTGCAATTCTTTTCATTTTATGCTGCTTTTGAGACATGCTTGTTCATGACAAGAACAACACAATGCCCACTTTCCAAGGACACAAAAATCCCTTATCAAACTGGGCTCCCCCACGTGGCTGTGAGGTTCTGTATTAACAGGGGTGTGGAGCCATTACGATTTCATTGCCAAGTCCAGGTGTTCTACGTTTCTCATGTGAGGATCCACGGACAATACACCCTGGCAGGGGGGTTCCCACAGATTCTCAGTTGGTTTAAATCCGAGGACTTTGGTGGTTAGAGGCATGTGATAAACTCGTCCTGTTGCTGTTTGAACCACACATGTACCCTGCGAGCTGTGTTGCATTGTACTGCTGGTAAATGTCACTATGCTGAATAAAAACAAACTGTGTGTGCGGGTGGACACGGCCCTCGAGGACAGACGGATACATCTGTTAATCCTTTGTGCCTCCCAGAATATCATCACCACCCAGGGAATGCCACAGACTCCCTCCCCTGTCGTGCCCCATTCTGACAGTTGTTGCAGTGTGTTTTGCTTTCAGACATTTAACAATGTGCATTCCAATAGCCATCTGTCATTTGAAATGCCTCTCAGTTCATCTGGGTGGTCAGTTGTTTAACAGATGCACGTCTCTACAGCTGACATTCACCCCTGTCATCTGTGGCCCACGACTACACCACAGTATCCTCGGCACCAATTCTGAATAGCGCCATTTTGCTGAGCTTAGTATACTTTAACCACACTGACATGCAAACAGTTTACAGACTTAGTCATTCCCAAATGCTTCCACCCTTTCCCCAAAAGCCAATGACAGTGCACATTTTGTCTCCTCCTTATAGTGACAACTGCACTGTTTTCTGTGGCTCCCAACATGCTTTGTATACCCTTCACTGCTAGTGGTTACTGCATGTCGATTTTGATTGCTGGCAGTGGTCACATTAATATTATGGACCAGACCCTGTATCTACACAATAAAGAAAAAAAAACCAGTGTAGCATATCAACTGTATTTTGTCAAAAAATATGCAAGTTTTTTTCACAGAAATGGAAAATTTCTAAATTCGTTCCCCTGTTGAAAAAGAGTGATAATCTTGAAACAGAAAACTGCAGACCTGTCTCACTTCTCCCAACTTTCTCTAAGGTTTTGGCGATACTAATCAAATATAGAGTGACACATTATCTTAATTATGGAATCTGATAAACAGTAATCAGCATGGATTTCTAGCTGGGAGTAGTACCGAAACAGCTGTACTGGAAGAAACCCAAAAGAAATAATTAGTAAATTGGGAGAGGGAAAAAGTGTTGTCAGGATAAATCTAGAGCTGTCAAAAGCCTTTGACACTGTTGACCACAGCATACTTTTGGAAAAGCTTGAAGCTATAGGTATCAGAGGACCGGAACAAAAAGTGGCTTGAGTAGTATCTGGAAAAGAGGATGACGGTGGTTGGAATTACAGCACCAAAAGAAGTGTATTAGGCCCCTTGCTGTTCCCCATTTACATTAATTTTATTCATGTGCCAGAGAGAAAAGCTAGAATCAAGTTGTTTTGCTGAAGATACTAGTTTAATTGTTTGTTTTATGAAGCAGTCATTGCACACTATTGTGGACCATGTCCTACAAGATACACAAAAATGGCTCAGTGCAAACAAGCTAACACTGAATGCAAAAAAAAAAAAAAAAAAAACTAATTATGTGCAATATGGAAGAATAAGTGAACATGACGACCTACATCTCACTATGGCGGGAAACAACTTGAAAGAGTTCAGTGAGCAAAATTCCTGGGTATGCACATTGATGAGAAGGTAAACTGGAAGGACCATGTGGTGAGCTTAGCACTAAAACCCAATTCGGCATGTTTTGTACTTGGAATAATTTCAAGAGTTTGTAGTAATGACTGTACCAGATTAGTATATTTTGGCTATTTACAGTCAATTGAGGCCTATGGGATAGTATCCTTGAGGAAAAACAAATTGTTGTTTAAATGAGATTTTCAAATTACAAAAACACCCTATTCAGATAATGACCCAGAGCCCACATCAAACACGTCGTAGGCCCCTTTTTAAAGCATTGGAAATTTTTGCAATTCCATCATTATACATTCTGAAATGTCTGTCGGTGTTCAAACAAAATCACGACAAAATGAAAAACCAATACAGATTACCATACACGGCAATGTAAAGATCTCCACTTACAGGCTGTAATAAGGGACCCAAAGTGAGAAACATGTATGTAAACAAGGCATCAAACTTTTTAATGCACTACCAAAACATATCAAAGAGCTGGAAAATTAGGATAAATTTAAAACTGTTATAAAGAACCACATGCTTGACAAATGCTATTACAGCATAAGTGAATAGCTGTGCGCAAATGTATAAGGATTTAATTTCATGTGATGAACGAAATTTCATCAATGAATATGTCTGGCAAGCCCATAAGAAGATCAATAACCACATGCTTAACAAATGTCACTACAGTATAAGTGAATAGCTCTGCTCAACTGTACAAAAATATATGATGTGACAAATGAAATCACAACATCAAGGAATAGGTCTGTAAAGCACATAATTTCTTGTGTCATAAAAACAGTTATTTGTTGTATATTGTATTAAAAATGAGATAAATTAATATGAATACAGCACAAATTTGATCATTGGGATTTTGTGGTCTTAAGTCCTGATACTGGTTTGATGCAGCTCTCCATGCTACTCTATCCTGTGCAAGCTGCTTCATCTCCTAGTACCTACTGCAACCTACATCCTGCTGAATCTGTTTACTGTATTCATCTCTTGGTCTTCCTCTACGTTTTTACCTTCCCTGCAGCCCTCCAATACTAAATTGGTGATGTCTGAGAACATGTCCTACCAACCGATCCCTTCTTCTACTCAAGTTGTGCCACAAACTCGCCTTCTCCCGAATCGTATCCAATACCTCCTCATTAGTTATATGATCTACCCATCTAATCTTCAGCATTCTTCTGTAGCACCACATTTCGAAACCTTCTATTCTCTTATTGTCCATGTTTCACTTCCATACCAGGCTACACTCCATACAAATACTTTCAGAAACGACTTCCTGACACATAAATCTATACTCGATGTGAACAAATTTCTCTTCTTCAGAAACGCTTTCCTTGCCATTGCCAGTCTACATTTTATATCCTCTCTACTTCTCATCAGTTATTTTGCTCCCCAAATAGCAAAACTCATTTACTACTTTAAGTGTCTCATTTCCTAATATAATTCCCTCAGTATCACCTGACTTAATTCGACTACATTCCATTATCCTTGTTTTGCTTTTGTTGATGTTCACCTTATATCCTCCTTTCAAGACACTATTCATTCCGTTCAACTGCTCTTCCAGGTCCTTTGCTGTCTCTGACAGAATTACCACGTCACTGGTGAACCTCAAAGTTTTTATTTCTTCTCCGTGGATTTTAATACCTACTCCGAACTTTTCTTTTGTTTCTATTACTGCTTGCACAATATACAGATTGAATAACATCGGGGAGAGGCTACAACCCTGTCTCATTCCCTTCCCAACCACTGCTTCCCTTTCATGTCCCTTGACTCTTATAACTGCCATCTTGTTTCTGTACAAACTGTAAATAGCCTTTCGCTCACTGTATTTTACCCCTGCCACCTTTAGAATTTGAAAGAGAGTATTCCAGTCAACATTGTCAAAAGATTTCTCTAAGTCTACAAATGTTAGAAACGTAGGTTTGCCTTTCCTTAATCTACTTTATAAGGTAAGTCGTAGGGTCAGTATTGCCTCATGTGTTCCAATATTTCTACAGAATCCAAACTGATCTTCCCCGAGGTTGGCTTCTACCATTTTTTCCATTCATCTGTAAAGAATTTGCGTTAGTACTTTGCAGCTGTGACTTATTAAACTTATAGTTTGGTAATTTTCTCATCTGTCAACGCTTGCTCTCTTTGGGATTGGAATTATTATACTCTTCTTGAGGTCTGAGGGTATTTCGCCTGTCTCATACAACTTGCTCACCAGATGGTAGAGGTTTGTCAGGACTGGCTCTCCCAAGGCTGTCAGTAGTTCTAATGGAAGGTTCTCGACTCAGGTCTTTCACTGCTCTATCAAACTCTTCATGCAGTATCATATCTCCCATTTCATCTTCATCTACATCCTCTTCCATTTCCACAATATTGTCCTCAAGTACATCACCCTTGTATAGACCCTCTATATACTCCTTCCAACTTTCAGCTTTCCCTTCTTTGCTTAGAACTGAGTTTCCATCTGAGCTCTTGATATTCATACAAGTGGTTCTCTTTAATTTTCCTGTAGGCAGTATCTATATTACCTCTGGTGAGACAAGCCTCTACATCCTTACATTTGTCCTTTACCCATCCCTGCTTAGCCATTTTGCACGTCCTGTCGTTCTCATTTTTGAGACATTTGTATACCCTTTTGCCTGCTTCATTTACTGCATTTTTATATTTTCTCCTTTCATCAGTTAGGTTCAATATCTCTTCTGTTACCCAAGGATTTCTAGCAGCCCTCATCTTTTTTCCTACTTTATCCTCTGCTGCCTTCACTACTTCGTTCCTCAAAGCTACCCATTCTTCTTCTACTGTATTACTTCCACCCATTCCTGTCATTTGTTCCCTTATGGTCTCCTTGAAGCTCTGTACAACCACTGGTTCTTTCAGTTTATCCAGGTCCCATCTCCTTAAATTCCCACCTTTTTGCAGTTTCTTCAGTTTTAATCTACAGGTCATAACCAATAGATTGTGTCCAGAGTCCACATTTGCCCCTGGAAATGTCTTACAATTTAAAACCTGTTTTCTAAATCTCTGTCTTACCATTATATAATTTGAAATATTGCAGTATCTCCAGGTCTCTTCCACATATACAACCTTCTTTCATGATTCTTGAACCCAGTGTTAATCATAGCTAAGTTATGATCTGTGCAAAATTCTACCAGATGGCTTCCTCTTTCATTTCTTCCCCCCCAATCCATATTCACCTACCACGTTTCCTTATTTCCATTTTCCTACTACCGAATTGCAGTCACCAATGACTATTAAATTTTCGTCTCCTTTCACTATCTCAATAATTTCTTTTACTTCATCAAACATTTCTTCGTCATCTGCAGAGCTAGTTGGCATATAAAGTTCTACTACTGTGGTAGGCGTGGGCTTCGTGTCTATCTTGGCCACAATAATGCGTTTACTATGCTGTTTGTAGTAGCTTACCCACACTCCTATTTTTTTATTCATTATTTAACCTACTCCTGGTTACCCCTAATTGATTTTGTGTTTATAACCCTGTAGTCACCTGACCAAAAGTCTTGTTCCTCCTGCCACCGAACTTCACCAATTCCCACTATATCTTACTTTAACTTATCCATTTCCCTTTTTAAATTTTCTAACCTACCTGCCCGATTAAGGGATATGAAATTCCACGCTCCGTTCCGTAGAACGTCAGTTTTCTTTCTCCTGATAACGACATCCTACTGAGTAGAGCTCGCCCAGAGATCCGAATGGGGGATTATTTTACCCCCGAAATGTTTTACCGAAGTGGACGCCATCTCATTTAACCATACAGTAAATGTGCATGCCCTCGGGAAAAATTTCTACCATAGTTTCCCCTCGCTTTCAGCCATTCGCAGTACCAGCACAGCAGGGCCGTTTCGGTTCGTGTTACAAGGCCAGATCAGTCAATCATCCATAATGTTGCCCTGCAACTACTAAAAAGGATGCTGCCCCTCTTTAGGAACCACACGTTTGTCTGGCCTCTCAACAGATACTCCTCCGTTTTGGTTGCCCTATGGTACGTCTATCTGTATCACTGAGGCAAGCAAGCCTCCCCACCAACGGCAAGGTCCATGGTTCAATGGGATGATGATAAATAAAAGTTGCGAGTGGATGAGTGTGTTATGCATTGCAAGGCAAAACACAGCCAACTGGGCACGGTATAGCAAGAGCCAACGCTGCAGCACACTACTGGAACAGAAACCTTTCATCATTTTCCACTATGGAAGTGTTTAGAGAACGTGAGCTTAAGTCCTAAACGAACATAGTGTGGATGTGTAAGCCCTCAGCCTTCGTGCACTAAATTCTTCTCATCTCAGTACCACAGCCATCGCCATCGGCGTAACCGTGGAATGCAGTAAGGGGTTGGCTGTTCGACCACAAGAAGCGGCAGCCTGCCCTGAGTTACAAGGGGCTAGCGGAAATTCGCGGGGATAGTCAGCTGCACTGTTTTGCTGCTTTACCTACAACTCAGACTATTGTGGTCGTGACATTTCTTATACCTATTAAGTGTTGCAACAATGTATTTGTATGATTTCAGCTGTTACAACTGCGACTCTTTGGCATCACGGTAATAGGGTACGGTATTTTTTCGCCTGTTTAACTGCACAGTTTTATTTTTCGCTATCGATTTGCTGTAGTACCTTAGAACATATTCTGAGGTCAAACAGAACGACCTCAACGCGAGCCAGCATGAATTTTGAGAATATAGATCATGCGAAACCCAATTCACTTAAAAAGCACAGTTGTCCTGGTGAGTGAAATGCGTTTCGGAAATCAGTAAACACCGTTTTCCCCTGTCTGCCTTGATCTCTGGTATTCAGACTGTCGTTCGAGTCGGGTTGCACGTAGTCGATGTTTTCGGAATCCATGCTGCTTAGCAGGGGGGAGCTCATTCAGTCTGAGGTAACTCGTTACGCCTGAGTTCAGAATTATAAATTTTCTGCTTGACCAAGATTTCGTGCCACCGTGAAGACCAGCCTAGACTTCAGGGTGGCTCTAATGCCACTCTTGATTCCTTGTGGATGGCTTGGAAGTTAATGCTGATAATCTCTGAGAACTGTACACAGTCGTATGCGTGAATACAAGGTGCGCTGATAAAAAGTAAAACATTTATTAACAGTCGGCTGCTACTTGGATAATCAGCACGTGATTACCGACGCAAAAGGTAACACAGAGTTTGACAGTAGGAGTACAAAAAATATCTCGTGACCAAAGACGTAAGCGTAGTTATGGCGATTAGCTTCTTAAAAGTTTACACAAGTACAGATGGAAATTGTGCTCGAATATGTGATACAAATAAAGCAATATACTGATGTGAGTTGGGCGTTTTACTGCTCTGTAACTGGCAACAGGATCGCGTTTACGTGTATGTTATCTGGGCATCACAACCAATTAAAATAAATCCCCCCCCCCCACATAAGTATAAAAAGGCAAATGTCGGGCTTGGTAGTCTAGCGATAATGAGCGTGCAGGAACAGTAGAAGTCGTGAGTTCGAATCTCGGTGCCTTTCTTTTTTTGTATTTTTAAGTGCAGTGTGCCATGTTTTTGGCTAAATATACCACTTAATCTTTTACCCTTGTTTTCGTCTGTCTGTTGCAGATCCTTTGCTTCAGGAACGGGGAGATGTATCAAGTTGAAATTTTTTTCACATACTGAGGTCGTGTTCCCTTCACGGTGTAAAATATACAGACCTAGATGGCACTTTCTGTTGACCTACACTAATGAAAATTAGCAAGGAGCAAGGTTTTACAGTACACGTAAAGGAAAAATCCGAAAACTGGGAATTTGTTATTATATCACACGGAAATTGTTATCCAACATCGAACTTCAAATTACAACATCAGTAGTTCTGCGTTCATGTTGACTGGTTCCCAATACTAAACGTCAAATATCGCGCAAGGAATGGCAGTATTGTGTTTCGGAATGTAGCCGTCATCAGATATCCATATGCGATTACTGCATCTGCATATGTCGTTCAAAGTTGCATGTGAAGCAGAACAGACACAGTTAGCCTCAATGCAGAACTTCTAATTACTCTAATAACAGTAATACTTAAATATCTGCAACATTTCGCGGTCCTGTCACCAACTGTATAAACATTAATTTTAATAATGAACAGTCTCAGTTGCACCGTTTATCTAGAATTTACCTGTGTTTCAGTCGGGATAACCCAACCTTCTTCACAATAACAGTATCTACTGTCTGTCCATAGTGGACATCGCCAAGTTAATACTACTAATTCATAAACTATCGCCAGACTGTAAAACTTATCTGGCACTGCATCGGCCCCACTTCGCGACCGCGATACGGCAGCCACGAGTGCTGTACTGGATCTCCACTATGAACACACAGTAAACATTGTTATTCTGAAGAAGGTTGAGTTATCCCTACTGAAACCTGGGTAAATTCTAGGTAAGCGATGCAACAGAGGCTGTTCATTATTAAAATAATAATACTGGTCGCCTGCTTCCTGCATGACTTTGTCACATTTATACTATTAAAATGAAAACATTCTCGAAAATCTTTTAATCCGTGGGATCGGTATCTTGCCAGGATCAATGTCGATAACGGGTGAAAATAGTCGAGATTCTCTATTCCCGGAACGTATGAACTGTCTACGTACATAATTAAGTTTGTATAACACCCTCAGCGAGCGAGTCCATTTTGTGTATATTATGCAACGTACCTTTTTTCTCTTTTGAAAATGTGTCTTAATGACGTGTAAGATTTTGCAGTTCATGGATGACTGACATGCAATGATTCAAACCCATTACATTCTTATGCCTTGTCTTAAATAACAATGCTGCAATGAGACTGAAAATTGAAACCTATTACAGGGTTGCCACAACTTTCCCCCAAGTGAAAGACCTAAATTGAAAAAAAAAAAAAATGTAATGACCTCTGTGTTTCTGAACGTGTGAACAAAAATCTTAAGTACTAACATCAAAATGTTGTGTAATGAACTGCTTGTAGATGGAGAAAGGAAGCCCAATGGTAGATATGTTTAATTAAGATCACTGATTTTATTTTCATAAAGCGAAACCCATTTGGTGACGGAAATATGCATTTTCTTGGAGTTGCGAGACACATTCCTGAAAGCAGTGATGGTATTTAAAATAATCTCAGAAAAAAGTAGGCCTCTCGAAATAAATGTACAAGGTGGGCAAGAGGTGTGTCAACCAACTCTGTAGGTGACTGCTAATAAAATTATGCTTCTATGTTCGTAATTGTCGGTTATTACTCACTGAGTTATGTCTATTATCTACAGGTATTGTGTGATTTTTTTTTCTTTCAATAAATACATGACTTCATAGTGTACAAACTGCCTGCGATTGCCACAATTTTTTTTTCTTATCGTCCATTCTTTCAAATATATAAACTACTTTCGAAGTGCCAAAATATACTATAATAAATAAATTTTGTATCAAACGCCGCACTGTACAATATACTTGCTGTGAGACAGTCACGATTCCCGAAATACATCGCCTGGGGCCGAGGAGGGGCACCACAGTCCTAGGTCCATGGTAGTACCCGCACATTAGTGGCAAACTATGGGCTTTGGATCGGCAGGCCCGATCCGTTAGAGAGACCCACAGAAATGGCCTGCAATTTTTGCCCGCCACGAAAGTCCATTCATGTGACCAGCCATTCACATGTCACAGTCACCACGTCGATGAAATGATACCGCGGCGATAACACACGCAACGGGTAACTCGAGCAAATACTCTGAGCGTAGTCAGCAACTCACCGTAAGGATGATCGCTCAGGCACATAGAAAAGACCATCAAACTCTATAACTAAATTTCTGGCTGCAGCCTTTGTCAGAAAACGAAAGTTGTTGTGACGTTTTTTTACCGCCAGTTCATTTGTCCAGTTGCGGAAGCTGTCAGGCGCTGACGCCACGCTGCAACACACCACTGCCAGGCGGGCTGCATCGAGCACAGCCCCTGTAAATCAGCAAATGCACAGTCCAGCGAGCTAAGAAAGTTGCAACTCGGTCTGCAGAGGTCCTTCGTGCATACGAGACACTAGAACAGGTGGTGCACACAACCGCGACAGTATCAGTGCTGCTGCGGACCTTTCGCTGCATCCACTGTGACTCGTGTGGCCACTGGAGTGTAAGTGTGCCTCCCGGGCAGTCCTGTCGTAGCCGACAATTGGTGCCCAGCATCGCCTCCGACTGCACGCCGCCTTCGCTTCCTGTCCACAGTGTTAACTATACAGACGGCGCTTCTACGAAATCGGCAAAAAATTAGATACACCATTTAAAGAATATTATGTTTTTGAAGAAAACTACACTGTCAAAAATTCCCTTTAACTAACAGCTAAAATTAAAAACTTTTCCATTTCTGATGATGGTAATTCCGTATCCTTTAACGTAATTAATTTACTTGCTAACATTCACATTTATGAGACTATTAAAATTACTGATGAGAATCTTCTCCAACACAAAAACCTAATGTACAAGAAATTAAAGATGTCATTAGGTTATTACTTCTGATACTCTCCTACAACTATTTCCAGTTTAACGCTGAAATTTTTTTTACGACCTTAAGCCTTTGCCGTGCCCATTTGTATAACAAGTACGCTTGCCAACAGTTTTGTTAAACATCACAAAAGGCAGTACTGTAAGAAATTGGTGTGACCTGAGCAATTTTCCAGTCTTTAGGTACGGATCTTTCTGTGAGCGGTTGTATATAATTACTAAACATGGAGCTATTGTATCAGCACACTCAGAGGAACTTGACTGGTATACAATCTGGAACGGAAACCTTGCCTTTAATAAGTGATTTAAGGTGCTTTGCTACACCGAGGATATGCACTTTCTGTTGACTGGGCTTCGGGAATGCTTACTTCGTATTCTTTGCTGAAGGAGTTTCGGAAAACCACGTTTCTTAACTCTACTTTAGTGACACTGTCATCAGTGACTCCACCGTTACTTTCGCGCAGTGAAGGTACTGATTGCGTCTTGACACTGGTGTACTCTATGCATGACCAGAATCTCTTTGGGTTTTTCGCCAGATTTCGAAACAGAGTTTTGTTGCGGAAATTATCAAGAGCATCTCGCACTGTAGTAACCGCTATATTTAGAACTTCTGCAAAACATTGCCAGTCTTGCGGATTTTGGATTCTTTTAGATTTGGCATGCTTTTTCGTTACTTCTGCAACAGCGATTTCACCCGTTTTGTCCATGGGGGATCAGTACCATCACTTATTAATTGATGTGGTATATATATCTCTCAATTGCAATCGATACTATTTCTCTGAAATCATTCCACATCTTTTCTACGCTTACATGATCAGATCGGAAGGAGTGGAGGCTGTTTCCTTAAAAATCGTTAAGAGCATTGTCACCTTTTTTTAAACAGATGTACTTTAAGTTTCTTTTTGATGGTTGTAGGTGTTACAGTATTCAGTGTACAGGCAACTGACTTGTGGTCGCTAATCCCTGTATTCGTCATGATACTACCTATTCATCCAGGAATATTTGCTGCTATGAGGTCAAGTACGCTTTCGTAACCATTTATGCTTCGAGTGGGCTCACGAACTAATAGTTCAAAATACTTTTTTTAGAAAGCATTCAGTACTATTTCAGGTGACGTTTTAAGCCTGCCGCCGGCTTTAAACGTGTAAATTTTCCAGCATATCGAGGATACATTGAAATCACCACCGACTATAATTGTGTGAGTGGGGTACCATTTGAAATGAGACTCACGTTTTCTTTGAACTGTTCAGCAACTATATCCTCTCACTCGGGGGTCGGTAAAACGATCCAGTTTAGTCCGATTGACAAGTACAGCCTCTACCCAACTATTTCGCAGGAACTATCTACTTCAGTTTCACTACAAGGTAAACTACTTCTGACAGCAATAAATACTCCAGCACCAACTATGTTTAATCTATCCCTTCTGAACGTTGTTAGGTCGTTTGAAAAAAATTCGGCTTAACATATTTCCGGCTTTAGCCAGGTTTCCGTACCTATAACTGTTTGAGCTTTAGTGCTTTCTATTAGGGCCTGGAGCTCAGGTTCTTTCCCAACACAGCTACGATAATTTACAACACCAATCGTTTCTACAACCACCTTACTGTGTGTTACCTGCCCCCTTTTAGACAGACGCCATTTCTATGTTTTCCTGAGACCCTCTAACCTAAAAATGCACCCCAGCCGCCCCCACTACCCGTGTAGTGGACTCCTGACCTATTAAGCGGAATCCAGAAACCCACTACCCTATGGCACAAGTCAAGGACTCTGAGGCCTACACAGTAAGATAACCACCCGAGCCTATGGTTCATACCTTTCATTTGGCTCTGCACCGAAGGACCACAGTCAGTTCTGTCGATGATGGTGCAGATTGTGAGCTCCGCCTTAAACTCGCTTAACCATATCCGCTAAACAAAACCAATCCAAAGCGACACACGCCATTGGCACCGACTGGGGCCACCACATGCTGTTGGCTGCGCCCTGTACTCTTCATGGCATCCGGAACACTCTTTACAAATCAGGAATGACTCCCCCACCTTGTGCACACTGCCGTCGTTCCCCTCCTTGGCAGCCATGTTACTAAGGCGGCCAATTACGCGCCTATTATTGGAGTTCCGAACTACCAGCAAACTCACCTTCTGTGAACACACAGAATTTGCGTTCCAAGAAGCTTCCTCTGGAGGCCCTACGATCGGCCCCTCGCAAAGTCTTTCGCTGCCTGCCATACTTTGGAATGATCTCTCACTCGACCACAGGTGAGGGATCAACCTCAGCGCAGCAGACCAACATAAATGTAGGATAATGACATCACTGCTGCTCGAAGATCTGCAGTCAGAGAAGACAACTCCAAATGCAAGGGGAAAAGACACAAGATTGCTGTAAGTAAATATCAGAAACTTATTTATTATAAAGAACATTCCTAGATGTTGAAAGCGACCGAAATTGTTAATTCTACTTACGATGTTTTAAAAGAATGAACTTATATGGTAAAATGAACCAAGTCTGCTTTTCTTCATGGTTACGTGACGTTACGTATATATCTGTTTTGTATTTTTATTCGTCAATGCCTTCCGTTTAAGCTCACTCAAGCTAAACAGGTCTCTGCTGCCAAGTCATTATCAATTGTCATTGATGAAGGGTGAAAGCAAAGGAAAGAGTATTCATTTTCTTTTCCCTCATGGCGGATTTAGGGAGTTGGGATGCATGGCAAAAGCGCATTCTTACGCGACTTTGGTAAAAATAAAAGTACTTTTATACCGTAACAGCGTTGTGTACGTTGATTATGACTCTATGATCATACTGATATACTAAAAAGGACAACCAAACCAGCATCTACTGCAACGTGGATAGTAGTACGAAAAGATTTGTTTTTACTTTTTAGACATTACTCCTGACTAGAAAATTCGAAGCGCAAAGGACCGTTACAATCGAGTCTGCACAATTCGAAGTTCGAATAATTAATTCTATTTAACTCGACTTTAGTCTAGATGAAATCAGGAAAAATCGAAATAAAATTTTTATTTTCTTTTTACTAACGTATTTCCAGTTTTCTTACATGTTTTTTGCTTTAGTATTTGAAAAGGAAGGTACACACAAATGTTCGAAAATACATAAATTCAACTTCATTCATTTTTCAATGCTGAATCAACTGTCACGAATGGTTGCTTTTTGTCAATTAAGTTTCTCATAAAGGACCTTATGTCTTTGGAGCTAGCTTGTCACTCCTTATTTGTATCTGAGACTTCTGTTCCCAGACTAACCGTAAATGTCTTAGCGTTCCGTAAAGCTATAACCTCCGACATATACCTTTTGTACCCTGCATTGAGTAAGGCAATACCATAAACTTTCGCCTCGCCCGGTCTGCTTGCTCCCGCTTTTTAATACTTATGAGCAACATTATCTTTCCGCTCGATGATCGTTTGCAGCTTGGATGGTGGAATCCCGAAACAATTCGTTACCTGCTACTTCTCGTTGCATTCCACAGCGTCGAAACTCGTTTCTGTTTTACGAATGTCGGAAACTTCCTGGAAAATATCCTAAAGTGAAAAACGTCTACTTTCTCCGTGGTAGAAGTTCCTTGTGTGACAAAATGGCGTCAGATTTGAATCACTATTAATTACGAGACTGACAGTGCGCAAACAAAGGTTAAGTCCACGTGGTTGTCACTTATTGCCTGTATTGGCATATGCGGGTCATTGTTAGGAATCATCTTTATGTAAAGTTATAAACTGGTGTAGCTGTAAGATAGGATTCTCATTTGTGTGTCATTGCGATGAACAGCTTAGGGAGCGCCGCTAGGAGTAACAGAAAATAAAAATATTCGCCGGAATATAAACGAAAATCTATATTGAGTTTAAACCTACGACACAAAGGGAGAGTTCGTCTCAGGACTTGTAAATATGCTCTAAATTACAGAAAACGCGAGAAAAGCCCTCCCAGAAGCCTAAATAGGGCAGCGCTGAGAGAAGGCGACAGCTCCCTCAGAGTCGGAAAAAAAGGAAGAAATTGCGCAACGCGATAACGTACTCAAAGGCTATATCGTACCCCAGCCACTGAAAAGTCCAAAATTGTGAGTGTGAACACTGTAATAAAGATATTGATAACTTAATTTCATATTAATATGAAACACATGTTACGATTTTATCCCGACGTTTTCACGAAAAATGTACGGCGCAGACCTGAACTGCACACACAGAAATTTATTTGCAACGGATTAATAATATGCTGTGGTATTTCGTGCATTGTTAAAACAACTGATGAAACAGACAGAATTATCTGGTGTAAGCTAGGCGTTGACTTGTAATTATAGAATGTCTGCGGGTCGTTTTGATATGACAGTCGCCTCGATTAGTGAAGAAGTTGCTTCGGTTTTCTCGAGGCATTTGGGAACAGGTTGAAACAAACGATTAACAACCGTCGACTGCATACAGTCGCAAAGGCTGATTTCAAATGTCTTTGGTAACTGTAAAGCTACTTCACCTGGGTAGGGGGGACAGCTACTAGTCGGAGGTAAACACTTCCTCCTCACAGCGTTCTAATGTTGCCGGCTACACTATGCCACTCAGCGTCCGATGTAAACACAGCCGACAACAGGAAGTGTGACAGGTCTACCAGACCGAGTTCAGAGCAGGAAACGGCCGGGGTCCCCGGTGGTCTAGTGGTAAGGGGGTCTGGAACGTTCCAGCGCCTCGGCTGGGGCTATTCGCCCCAGCCGGGCCGGGGTTCAATCCCCGGCCGGCGCTGGAATTTTCAGATTTCCGAACACTAGCCTCCACCTCTGCCCTGGCATGTGGCGCATGCCGGGCACCCCCGTGGGGTCCGTGCTTCGGATCCCACGTGGAGCTCACTCCCACACTACAAAATATACCTCATTATGCTGCTGCAATCACTTATTTTAAATTTTAATACGCACACTTTCTTCACCAGACCACATCCACATATATTTTCCAGGTACTTTCTACATAAGACATCTCACTGTCGCAAGAAACTGCATAGTATCATGAACATTTGTAGGATTGCAACAATGAAATGAAATCCTCACTAAAAAAACTAATAAGTTTTATTTTCCTTTTTGTGCTAAATGCTGCTAAGATAAATACCAAAACAGCTTTCATTTTCTTGTAGGTAATTATGAAAGTAAGTTTGGCTATAATACTGAATAAATTATCTCAATGTCAAAGAAATGCAAAATATTATATCAATACCATCACACAAGATATTTTCAGGTGTCTCAGTCTGCCTTTTCTTTTTAGTATCCTGATTGATTATACGATAATAAATAAATTCTGTATCAGAAATCGTTTCGTAACAGTTCACACTCAGTGCCATTTATAAGTGAATATTGTCAGTAATTGTAGTTTCAAAACGAACACAGGCCTTTTTTTCAAATGATTCAAGTGTCAAAATGAGATTAAGATAGGATACAGGTCACTAATGAGATAAACTCTTTGTTTGTATGATACAGGATAATTCTCCTGGTCTTATGTCAGCTGAATGCTAAATTAAACAGTTAACATTTAAAAAAATGAATTTTACTGACAGGTCTACATGTCTCATATAATATTTCTGTTGGTAGTTTCATGACAACCTCTAAGGCTCAGCTTTATATAAAAGTACCTTGCAGGTCAGAAAAGAAATTTTATTACTACCTCTACAGATTCAGTTGGTCTATTGTTGTTGTACTATTGTTGCATTGCGAGAGAGAGACTGCTACTATAGCTGTTTTCTTTTGCTATTAAATTCCGTGCCATATCTCCATTCTAAATGCTAAAAGGCGTGGATTAAACTTTTAGCAATACTATTTCCTTTTCACCACATCGCTGCTAGGTGTCGCTACTGGTCCCTCATACAGTCAGTTGTCTGTAGCGCAGGGCTTCGCTACCAGAGGGCTCTAGCGGAGCTGGCGACGACTCACTCTGCCGGGATTTGCTGCTTCACTCCTGAACGAGTACGCCAGCTGAGATACCCGCTAAATCCTCACACTAAACGAGAAGCGTAATAGCACCAATACCAAATAAGGCAACTCGTGGTCAGTGCGAATATTTTCAAACCACCACTATGATAACTCCTAGCTGAAAATACTGATACAAACTATTTGCGGAGGAATGGAGCACCTTACAGAAGCTGATTTAGAGGAAAATCAATTTGGAGGGAACAGCACCTATATTTATAACATCTTTCGATACAGAAAAAACTTTTGACGATGTTGACCAGAATATACAGTTTGAATTTAAGATGGAACCAGGAATAAAATATAGCGAGAGAAACATTACTTAGAACTCCACCAGAAATGAGACAGAGGCTGTACAAGTCGAAGGACATAAAAGTAAGGCAATACGTGAGAAGTGAGTGAGACAGCGTTCTAGTCCATTGCCTGATGTTATTCATTCTATATGCACGGTGTTTCACACTACTCGTGACTATACAGGGGATTTAACTGATCAAGTTTTACATAGGAATCTACTTCTGAAAACGTCATCTTGCGATGCTACAGAACGTCAAAGTTATAGGAACCGGCAACTACAAAAATAGATGGATCCCATGAAGATGTTACAAACTTTCTAAGATGATGCAGATGGATAAATGCGTACATTTGTGATTATGTCCTTGCACCGGAAAATTATAACAGAAAACCTTTCTGTTACCTCTGACAGTATGTAACGTTATCGTTGTTGCTAGGATGTAGGACAGGAAACTTGCAGAGGCGGTGGTATGGAACGAAAGAAGAAAACAATGTGCAGTACACATAGGCTGTAAGATGCATACATCATGAACCATGAGCACTTGTTCATCATCGCTTGCGTGAAAGCCATCTCCACTATTGAACAAGTGCTTACAGCTCCAGAATTATGCAGTTTAGAGTTCCATGTTTACTGCACTTTTTTTCTTGTTTCGGTCTATACTGCCGCCTCTGAACTTTGCCTACCCTACAATCCTAGCAACAACAGTACCAGTACATGTATTCCACTGTCAGAGGCAGGATAACGATTTTCACTTACAACTTTCGACACGTTTGTTTCCGGTACAGGGGCCCTTACCTCAAATCGATACATTTGTCTGTTTCCATCATACTAGGAAGTTTGTAACACAATCACGGATCATCTTGCATATACATACATTTACCGGAGCTGGCGCCTGTGACTTTGATGCTCCACAGCGTCGGTGGGTGACGTTTGCAGGCATGAGTTTCTATGTAAAACTGCAAGCTCTAGAAGTGTTGTGGCTCAGTGGTCTGAAGAAGATGATTCTTGCGAGGAAGGAAATATATTTGAAGATGCAAGTAGTGAAGAATTAGCCAATGAACCTGCAGATGTGAATATTGAGGCAGATGGCAGTCCTTCCGATAATATTACTTCATCAGAGTCTGAAAATGGAGCACCACCACAAAAAGGTATAGAAGACCACACATACATTAGTCGGAATGGAGCGATTTGGAAATTAGATCCTCCTGCAACTTTTCGTACGCCTGTCCATAACATCGTAAAGAAGGCATCTAGTCCAGCCCTTGGTTTGAATACCTGTAAACCTAAGGATGCCTGGGACTATTTCATCTCCAAGGAAATGATCATCTGCACAAATATTGAAGGCAGAAGAGTGGCTGCTTTACGTGGAAAAACGTTTTGCTTGCTGGAATGGTGGGTTTTCTTGGTCTTTTACTGCTTTCTGGTGATGAGAAGACTTGGGATGTCCTTATTAGAGAATTATTCTAGGATGAAAAGGAAAATCCTACATAGAAGGCTACCTTGTCAGTAAATAGATTCGAGGATATAAGGAGAATGATTAGATTTGATGACAGGCGTACCCGTGAAGCTCGATCTGCAGATGATGCAGCAGTTCGCTATGTATGTGAACTATTTCTTGATAAGTGTAGAAATAGAATGAATCCCAATCATTCGCTCACAGTTGACGAACAGCTAGTCCTAATCCGTGGAAGATGCAGCTTCACCCAGTATATGCCCTCTGAACCAGCCAAGTGCGGCATAAAAATATTTTTGTTATGTGATCATATGCTTTAGAGGGAACTGTTTACACGAGAAGGAAGCCCCATGAATTTATTCAGAAAAATCTTGGATTGAATGTAGTGAAAGATCTTGCTAAAAGCATTCAATGATCATCAAAAAATATTACCGTTGACAACTTCTTTACTAGTGTGCTTCAGAAGCAAATTACAGTGGTGGGAACAATCAAACAAAATAAACCAGAAATTCCTAATGAGATGAAACCATCTGTCTCAAGAGCAATTCATTCCTCTTTGTTTGCATTTATAGGTGTCATTACAATGGTGAGTTATCTTCCCAATAAGAAGAAGTCTATAGTTCTCATTAGCACAATGCAATACGACAGAAACATTGATGAAACTCATGCAAAAAAGAAACCAGATGCAATAAACTTCTATAACTCTACGAAGGGTGGAGTAGATAAATGGACCAGAATATTCGTTATTACACTTGCAAGAGACAAACGAGAAGATGTCCATTTGCATTATGGATGAATATGATGGACATCGCAGCAATGACCACTGAAATTTTATTTTCCGCCCAACATCTGACATACCATAGTGGAAGAAGCAATAAAAGGCGTTTGTTCCTAAGAGGTTTAGCAGAGGAAATGGTAAGACCTCTAATGGAACTTCATATTCAGATCCCTAATCTTCCAAAGAAAATCGTTGATGATTTGCGAAGATGTCATATTGCCGAACCAACTACATGTTTCAGGAAAAAGAAGAAGATGCAATTATTGTCCATATAAGAAACACAGGAAAAGTGCTATGACATGCATTAAGTGCAAACCCAACATTTGTAAGGAACATAGTGGCGTTCTTTGTGCTTCTTGTTTGTCACATGTTGGAAACTAAGAAAGATGCAATTTTATGTGAACAATGAATAATAACTTTTTATAAAAATATTGCCTATATACATAATACTGTGAATAATGAGCATGTTTTAATTGAAGAAATTGGTTGTAATAAGTGTTTTAAAATGTAAACTGCAAGTTATAAGTGAATTAATAAAATAATTTGTATATGTTGTTTTTAAAGGAAAGTAACTAATAAAAATTCACTCTTAGAGTTTTACATAAAAAATTTTAATCAGGCCCACCAGATCCTGTCACTGTATCTTAGGAATCTTGCAATATGACAAAAAATTTGACAGAACGAAATTTAACTCCAAAGAATGAATATGTGGAAAGAGGAAAATTTTAAATTAGGTCAGGGCCTTGGAGGCCCTGCATATGCATTCACGTTTGTTTTCGGCACCATGCATCCTAGCGTTAAGAGAAACAGAATGTTTGCATAAAGGCAAACCGCCGGGCTGTCCCCGAGTGAATGATACAGACGTCGAACGCATCCGCCACAGTTTCACGAGGGGTCCGCAGAAATCCGTTCGCCGTGCAGCTCGACAGCTCAGCACGCCCCCGATGTCCGTCTGGCGTCTATGCGTCGACGTTTCTGCATCAAACAACATTAAATTCAGCTACTGCGAGCTGTTCGTGAGGGTGCTAACATCGTGTGAAGTTCCGTAATTTCACTCTTGGCAAGGTGGAGCATTGCTGTTTTCTCCCACAGTTAGTGTTTAGTGACGAGGCAACACTCCATTTACACGGAGAGGTGAACTGTCATAATGTGACAATATGAGGTACGGGACAACCACAAGAAGTTGTACAACATAAAATATACTCTCCTAAATTTAATATTTGTATTATGTATTCCTATTTTTTGTCTGCATCCTAGATATTTATAGGCATCTGATTATTCCAGCGCTTCTATGCAGTCGCTGTGGTTATCCAATATGTAATCTTCTTGTTTAGTGTGTTTTCCCTTGCCTATGCTATTTTTCTTACATTTGTCTGTTCCAAAAGCCATATTTATATAATTGCTGAATACTTATGTTATCTTCAGTAATTGGTTGAGTTGTTGAGTTGTTGCTGCCAGTAGTTTTAGATCATCCATGTGTGGGTATGTTCCAGTAATATTGTATCCATAATTTGTATTATTTAGCATGTTGGATAGTGGGTTCAGAGCAAGGCAGAACCAGAAAGGACTTAATGAGTCTCCTTAGTATATTCGACGCTTAATCTGTATTGGCTGTGATGTGATATTATTTGAATTTGTCTGGATATTAAGTGTCGTTTTTCATTACTATGTTTAGGAACTGTATCAATTTAGGATCTACTTTGTATATGTCCAATATTTATAGTAACCATGAGTGGGGTACACTATCAAAACCTTTTCGGTAATCAATGTATGTGTACTGTAGCGACCTTTGTTTAGTTTTAGCTTGATATGTTACCTCTGCATCTATTATCAGGTGCTCTTTACATCCTCGTGCTCCTTTGCAACAGCCTTTTTGTTCTTCATTTGTAATTTTGTTCTGTGTTGTATGTATCGTTATTTTCTGTGTAATGACTGAAGTTAATATTTAGTATATTGTTGGTAGGCATGTCATGGGGCAATAATTTGCTGGGTTTGCTGTGTGTGCTTGATCTTTAGGTTTCAGACACGTTATTCCTTGTGTATGTGTATCAGGGAATGTGTATGGGTCTGCAATGTAACTGTTAAATAATTTAGTTAGATGTGAATGTGTTGACGTGAACTTCTTTAGGCAGAAATTTGCTATTTTATCTTTTCCAGTGGTTTTCCAATTGTGTGTAGAATTAATTGCTTTGGTCGCTTCATGTTGCAAAATTATCACTTCAGGCATTTGTGGTATCATCTTTTATGTCTCTGTTTCCGCTTGTATCCACCGTGCATGTCTTTAATGTTGTATCAGGTTTGACCATATGTTGCTTCAGAAGTGTTCCATGTCTGTTATGTTTGGTGGATTGTCTATTTTAATGCGTGTGTTATCTATTGCCTGGTAAAATTTCTTTTGGTTTGTGTTGAATGTTTGGTTTTGTTTCCTTCTATTTTCACTTTTTTTGTATGTTCTAAGTCGTTTGGCCAATGCTTCTAATTTCTGCTTCTTTTCATCTAATTGCTCTATCGCTTCTTGTTGTGAGATTTTACCTAACCTTTTTCGTTTTTTATATGATATTTCTTTTCTTAGAAATTGTGTTAGCTGTCTGATGTCTTCTCTCAGTTTTTCTATTCCGATCTGTAGCCTGTGTTGCCATGCAGGTTTTGTGGGTTTCTTCTGTGTGTTGGTTGGTTCTGATGTCTGTCTAGTGTGTAAATTTAGTGTAGAGAATGCTCCTATTTAAACCAGTAGTTGTAACTCTCCCATAGTTGTTTTTTCATTTATTTTGTTGTGTATGATTGTGTTGATAGTTTTTATTGTTGTTTCGACTTGTGGGTTATTTTGCGTTGTATGCAAGAATGGTCTAATGTCTGTATTTGTGTCTTTGTATTCTATATATGTCAGCTGAAATTTTTCTTTTATATCTAACATGTGTGTCACTTCGTGTTCTATTTGTACTTGCTCTGGTGGCAGTCTTAAGATTTCGTTTCCCTTTGATTGTTTAATTGATGCGTGTTGTTCTTCGTTTGTTTGCTCTGGGATGTGTGAGTCCATTACTGTATTATTTTCTTCTTCTTCTTCTGATTGGGCATTATTTTGTTCCAGTATTTGTTGTACTCGTTGTTTGATGTTTTCTAATTCTGATTATTACACAGATCTGATCAGCTAGTCGTTGTTCTGTTAAAAATTTTAATTCTGGGCATCTGGTAGTAAATGTTGTGTATACTTGTGATCTGTATCCAGTTGTATTGGTTGCTAGGTTTGTTGCTTGTTATTATTATTATTTCGTTGTTGTTCTGTTGGTTAACGTGTGAGTAGCGTTGCCAGGTTACTTGCTACAGTAATTTCTTTTTTTTTTTTTTTTTTTTGCCTTTCCTAGAGCCGTCTTTTAAGTTTGCAGGAGCCACCGCTAGTTGCTTCTATTGGATTGCGACATTACTGTTCTTTCGAAATGTGCCGTTTGTTACTCTTAAAACCAACATGGAGAGCTCCCCAGCGGTGGGGTCGACTTTTTGAAACCAAATAAGCGGTAGTGTAACTCAAGACCCCCCAGTATCAGACCCTGCATCCAGGTGGGCCTCCGTTTGCAAGTAACTGACGCAGAAGAGTTTGGAATTTTGCGTCATGCTATATAGCGTTAAGGAAGTCTTATTCCATAGTCTGGTTGCGTGTCATAATGGTTAGGACAGAAGCTTAACCATGCCTCGTCAGGTGCAGTAAATTTTTTTTTAAATCCTTATCGAAATGACTTTGGTGCCTATTTTTACTCAATTTATTGTTTTAAATGTAATTTCTTTCGTTCTATTCCTCTGTCACATCGTTTTAATCACCGTATGAACTTTTCCATTTGTTTCATTTTTCTTTACATCATTCTTCTTCCAATCGGAATTTTTGTGAATGTGTATTTTATTGTACCTATCTGTTTGACTATTCAATTACTTCAAAACTCCGATAAATTAATTAAAAAAACAAAAGACGAAATAATCTATTTATATTGACTGTGCATTAACGTGAAAAACGTATTTTTCGTTACAAGACGTGCCTTTTTTTGCATGGTAATCGACATACAAATATTTAAAACATAACCTAAATTCTTTGTGTACTATGGAAATGTATGGTAGATGAGGATATGAATGAGAGAAAGTTTTCTAAGTAAAACAAAATTCAAGCAATGTGAGAAATCGATATAATGAACACAATAACGAAAACACAGGGCCATAAAAATAGGAGAAATTAAATCGGAATTAATACATGAAGATAATTAAAAGTTCACGAACAAATATTTCCAGTGGAAAATGGATGATAAGAAGAAAAATTAGAGCAAATGAAGAAGTTCATATCACTATTGAATCACGTGACCGAGGAGCGGAAATAAAAAAAAATATATTTACATCAGTTGAATGAAAATGATTATCAATATCACTTCGATAAACACCTAGCATAGATTTCTTCCTCTGGTGAGATTCAAACCCACAACCTCATGCATGTGAAGCTAGTATCCTTTCCAATACCCTCACAACCAACTTAGGTCATTCGGCTTTCTTCACGTTATTGAGTCTCACACAAAATTCCGAATTTCTTTTCTCGTCAGTTCCTCGAAACCGTCTACCCACCAGGATGAATGGCTGCACTGTGTAATACTTGGGTGCTTAACCTACATAACCATATAGATGGTTACAGAAAGTCGATCCTACCCCTGGAGAAATCTCCTTGTAAGACATAACGAAAGAGTGCCGCCGTTTCATTATATCTACTGATACGGTGGTGGACACACAGTTAGTAGTGTAGCCATAGTAACACAAACGGTCTGAAAACTGCACGATCTAAGCAACGAGGGACTACCTCGCACTTAGTCCAATGGAAAATCTCCAGAATTACTAGAAGACTTGTAGCCAATGAATCGAGTCCCCTGAAGTCATTTAGTCCGTAGCGACTGTTGAGAACCTTCAGAGCAGTCATTACGATTCGCACTCTACTACTTCGATGTTACACGTTCGGTGTCCTACTCTATGGAGCTGAGTCATGGACTGTATTAGGCATTTGAAATGCGATCGTATGGAAAAATATTAAGGATACCATCGACAGATTTAGTCAAAAGTACGGCGGTACGAAAATGTAGAAATTCTCAACAGCATCCAGAGAGCAAAACTCGATTGTTTTGGTAGCGCAATTCCGCAACAACAAATAAAACCTGTTGAAATTAATAATTAAAGGAAACATTAATGGCCGGCAGTCTGGACGAGCGTTTCTAGGCACTTCAGTCTGGAACCGTGCGACCGCTACGGTCGCAGGTTCGAATCCTGCCCGGGAAATGGGTGTGTGTGATGTCCTTAGGTTAGTTAGGTTTAAGTAGTTGTAGGTTCTAGGGGACTGATGAGCTCCGATGTTAAGTCCCATAGTGCTCAGAGCCATATGAACCATTTTTTGAAAGATTAATGGAATATGTGATCCACGACGCACAGGATTAACCTGGCTAAATAACTCAAACCAGCAGTTTGGGTTTAGCACTGAATCAATGTTCTGAAAAACCATGGACGGACAACAGATCATGCTATCGATCGGCAGTGTTACTGGAGGACGAGGTACTTAAGAGAGGAAGAATGACAATGCTTAAAAATTACGTAAATGCTCACCATTAAATCTAATACTCCACTCATATAATCGCGCTAGCTGCCATTACAATTAATCTGCAATTGGCATACAGTTAAAATTTTTTGAACCTAGTGCTCTTAACAGCACTCATGTCACCACTTATTTTAATCAATGTACGTATTTTCTCAGACATCCACCGTACGAGGACGCACTGAAAAGTAATGTCGACAGATGTTTTACGTGAAAACTCGCAAAGCTTTTTAAATAAAACAAACTTCATTAACATTCTACATTGTATTCTTCACATCTATAAATTTATTTCTCAAGACACTCACCCTCGGAACCAGCAAAATTTCCCCAACTAGATACTATTTTGTTGACACCGTCACAGTGTATTGTTTGACTATGTTAACAGAGCCACAACCTTACCCCTGCTTGCACCGCTTGACACAACTGAAATGCTCAAAGGTTTTCTTAGTTTTGCGATAGACGAAAATCGAGACTGTGTGTAGGATGATCGACGGCAGTGAACCAAGGACGTCGGCTTGCTGCAGATGCCGCAGCGATCGTGTGTAGTTTGGCACTGCCGTGCTCAAGGAGAGTGTGCTCCACATGCGGACGAAGTCTTCGAATTCGTTCTTTTAGTTTTGTGAGCTCTTTCTCACCCACCAACATAGTCACTCAGATAAGAGAGGTAACTATCCAAAATAAGGATAAACACTTGTTACAAAACGCTCCTTACGCAAAATCAGTGGGCTGTAGGAATCCAAAGTAAAGATGTAGAATGTTACTGACTTCATCAAATAAAACAGACCGAGTCGTTATCTTCTCAGCACGCCGTCGTGTTATAAGCACAAAAATCCAAAAAATTGCTCTGAAACAAAGTATGCTGTACTTTTAAGTGAAGATCTTTGTAATGTACATCTGTATTAAACGTTATGCTGGTGATATATGGTGACAATGCGTATTTATATTTACAATGAAGAGAGATTGACCAGTGGCCAATATACAACTAAAACCAAGTTGTCAGATGGATATTAACTGCAATGGATTAGTGGAGAAATACAGGGATGAAGAAGTAGTTCGATTGTCTTGCCGCATGCATGCTGTAGAGCACATCTTCCACCGGACTGCCTTGATGATGCATGGATGGTAACAGCGTAGCAAATGCCCGGTGGCGAAAAGGTCATGAATTCGTTGACTATATAGTCAGTCAATAGATGGAAAATCCTAGTACACCATCTGAAATGTGGAATTGGTGAAGACAGACAGTCGACCGAAATTATATCGAAATAAATTCATGCTTAACTTGTCTTCAGTTGCGTTAGGTAACACCTCGATAGCTAACACATCTGCGTTCAGAGAATTTATTTCGAAGTGATTTCGGTCAGCTATCTACCGTCATCAATTCGATGCACAGGACCATGAATACTGTCGAAGTTTGGCATAGCAAACGATACTCAATCAGGCAAAGGTATCTGAACCTACAATTTCTGATCAATATGCTAAAGGAGAATGTAATAAAATCAATACCTGAAATTAAAAAAAAAAGTAATCCGTCGGTTAGCCTATTCAGTGAAAGAGATTAAAAATAAATCCGTGTTGAAAAGGAGTTAAAAGATATTTTAAGAATACATAATGACTTGGTGGATTTAAGGAGTTTAAAATTTACGTCATTCGTACGAAAAGTTCGTAAAATAAGACAGAAGTAATGTTGTAGAACGGAAAATGTAAAAAAAAAATATTTTTTTAAACACGGCTATGCACTATGTGCATAGACAGCCTTAAGCCTAGATAAAATGTGGAGGGGCGATCTTATTACAAAACACAGCCTCCCCATTGTCGCGGCTTCCCTTGCAGGTCGCAGAAACCGCAGCTAAAATGTATGTGGCCAGAAACACCACGTTGACTCACGGGTCGCCGAGTCCACGGCCGCAGAAGCCCATGACACCCTTTAAGAGGCGGCGAGGCATCTCGTACAGTAGTTATATGAGAGTGAATTTATTCCTCGCTCCTCATGAGACATCATCAAACTTATTTTCCTGCTTCTGGAGTGTCTACAGCGAGTATGAGGGAATCCCGAAACGTGACATCTTACTTTTGTACTGCTCTTCGTTCCACACCTTCAAGGACGAACTTCTTTTCTGTGGCACTCGAACACTTGTACTTCTTCGATGTCATTTTCACGGCGGATCTATGTACTGTGCTTATGCTTTATTGAGAAAACACGGGAATTTTTCAAAGTGTTTAGGGATGAAACGATTATCTTAATAACCGATAAAACAATTCCAGATATCGAGTAATATGTACCGGCTGGCACTTCATTACGAAATGTTTACGGGGCTGTCTGTTATGACAGCCGCATCCGTTTATGGAATGTACCGAACACAGGAGGTTTCTTCGGTAAACAGAAGTTCTTACATGGGTCTTGACAACACGATCGAATTACAGAGGTTCAAATAGTGAGACGCGACTGTGTGGAACTGCATAGGCAGATTTCGGTCCCTGGAAATAATTGTAACTCAACTAAGGACTTTATAGCGACACGAACGTCAGCCGGGTAAATAAGTCCCACACTAAGTGGACATCCAGCGGACGCAGGTAAACACTTCCTGTTACACCACGCCACTGCTGCCTCGGTGTAAACACGGAGGACAGCAGGAAGTGCACTACGACCACTAGCTGGACTCCAGAGCAGGAAACAGCCGGGGTCCCCGGTGGTCTAGTGGTAAGAGGGTCTGAAACGTTCCAGCGCCTCGGCTGGGGCTATTCGCCCCAGCCGGGTCGGGGTTCAATCCCCGGCCGGCGCTGGAATTTTCAGACTTCCGAACACTAGCCTCCACCTCTGCCTTGGCATGTGGCGCATGTCAGGCACCCCCGTGGGGTCCGTGCTTTGGATCCCACGTGGAGCTCACTCCCACACTACAAACTGTACCTAATTATGCTGCTACAAACATTTAAAATTTTAATTCACACACTTTCTTCACCAGACTTCATCTACATATATTTTAAGGTATTTAATATATCTCACTATCAAAAGAAACTGCTTGGTATATTTGTAGGATTACAACTATCAAATAAAACCCTTACAAAAAAAAGATTTTGTTTTCCTTCGTGTACTGAATACTGCTGAGGTAAATACCCAAACATGTGCCATTTTCCTGTAGTTAACAGTCAATATTCGAAAAAAAAAGGTTATCATACTGATTCATATATTACATACTGTATTTCACACGTTCTCAGTGCTGAAAAAGCAGTAAATATTTCAACGTCATAAGAAAATGCCAAATATTACATCAATAGCAAATCACAAGCCAACGCTGTGTTATTTTTAGTATCATGATTGACTATGTGATAAATAAATCCTGTATAATTGCATTTTCAAAAACGAACAAAGGCCTTCTTTTTTCTCAAATTATTCTAGTATCAAAATGGGATGTTTGATGTGACACAGGTCACTAAAGAGATAAACTCTTTTTTTGTATGAAAAACGTTGTTTCTCGTGGTTTTATGTGAGCTGAGTGCTGTATCAAACAGATAACACTTAACGTTAACAAGAGGAATTTCTTGGCGATTTCACTAACACGCCCATATATTTGATATAATATTTCGATTAATAGTTATATGACTACCTCTCTGCCTCTACTTTATGTAAAAGTATCTTTTGGATCAGAAGAGAAATTATATTACTACTTCTACGCGTTAAGTCTGGTTGAATGAAAGAGATTGTAATGGCCTCAGCCAAAGATGCTGAATGTTACCTTCTCTGCAAGGCATTTGCCATCGGTAATGAGTGAAACTGTAAAATAGGAAAAAGAGATGAAAAAAGTCTATTACTGTTGTACTATTATATCACTAGCGTTGCATTGCATAAACTTACTTACAGTTCTCGTTGCTGTTCAATATTCTTTAACTCACTATACCGTGCGATTATTTTGTTAACATTTAATATAACAGTAGCCCTGTTCCGAGCCACAAATCCATTTTTAATGCTTAAAAGAGTGGACAAAACTATTAGTAATACTAAATTACGAAGAGGGAATGATGAATGTAACATTCTGCGTACATTAATGTCGCTCGAGATGTAGTTTGCATTATATGTTAAGAGAACAGAATTATTTTGTAATGTGTGAAATACACAAAAATACGGTAACAGACAAACCGAGCAGTGATGCCGTAGTCTGTTTTGTAATAATAGTGTAAAGGAAGAAATAAACAGCAACTAGACATTTAAGTCACTCAATATTCGCGGCCATTTTGCGGTTCATCACTTCGCTGCTACGTGTCGCTACTAGTACCTCACACACTTCGTTGCCTGTAGTGCAGAGCTTCGCTACCAGAGGGCTCTATCAGCATCGGCGAGGACTCACTCTATCGGCGTTTGCTGCTTCACTGCTCAACATCTATGCTCGCTGATATGCTGCTAAATCTTCAGAATAAACGAAAAAAACAACACCAACACCACATATGGCAAATAGTGATAATTGTGAATACTACCGAACCATCTCTTTCATACGTCCTGGCTGAAAATACAGATCCAAAATATTTGCAGAGGAATGGAACACATTAGAGGAGACGATCTAGAGGAAAATCGAACACACTAGCCGCTAGAGATCGGTTGAAGAAATTCAACCCATATTTATAACATCTATAGATGTAGAAAATAACTTTTCACAGTTTTGACCAAAATATACAGTTTGAATTTAAGATGCAACCAGCAATAAAATACAGTGAGCGGCATGTTATCTAGAGCTCTGCCAAAAATCAGCCAGCAGATGTAAGACTTATAAGGAAGCCGGTAGTTGATAGTTGAGGAGGGAGAGAGAGAGAGAGAGAGAGAGTTTGCATACAGAAAGTTTCACACGTCGTGCGACACACTTATCGCGTTTGTAGAGGGGACCTACCTGGGAATCGATGTCTGGAAACGTCATCCAGCGACGCTACAGAGTAACAAAGTTACAGGCACTGGAGTCTGTAAAATATGTGTACACAGGGAGATCCAATGAAGATGTTAGCAATTTTCTATGATGATGGAGATGGATAAATGTATAAATTTGAGGTTATGTCCCTATAACGGAAAATTGGAAGAGAAGACATTCCTGTTACGTGTGACAGTATGTACCGGTAGTGTTGCAGCTAAGATGTAGGGCAGGAAACTTTCAGAGGTGGTAGTATGGACCGAATGTCCAGTACACATGGGCTGTAAAATGCATACCTTAAGAGCTGTGAGGACTTGTTCATCTTCGCTAGCATAAAACATATCTCCACTGTTGAACAAGTGCTCATAGCGCCTCAGGTATGCATTTTGTATCCCATGTTTACCGGACATTTTTTTCTTACTTTGATCCATACTACCACCTATGAAAGTTAGCAACAACAGTACCAGTACTTGTATTCCGCCGTCAGAGGTATGATAACGATATTCCCTTGTAACTTCCGGAACATGATACATGATCAAATTGATACATAATCACGGCATCACACTCTACTTACATACATTTGCCGGAGCTGGCGCCTGTATTTTGATGCTCTGTAGCCTCGTTAGATGACGTTTGCATGCATGAGTTACTAGGTAAAATTGCAAGCTCTAGAAATGTGAAACACCTTGTATAAAGAAAGCAACATACGAAACGAACGAGATATTTGGGAAATTAATCGAAGATAAGAAAGAAGAAATAGAAATTGTTTCCAAATCGACCTTTCATTTCGCTGCTGCTGATTTGAAATTTCGTGGCATTTATTCGCTCTGAAGAGGATCGTTGAAACGATGGTCGAAATGTCGTTATTTTAGTTGTTTCACTGTTGCATAATGAAATGGCCTAGTACCCAAAATGATTTTCTTAAATTTGTTTGTAGGAATTCTATCGCTTCTCAACGATATTTTCAGAATGATAGTAGTATTTTTTCCTACACCTACCAACTTTAATAGTGCTAGAAATGATGAAAATAGTACCTAATACTTTTTGATATGGAGACAGAGACGGTGCTTGGTTTTAATGATAACAATATACAGGAAAATTCAGCCATGTTTCTGCGAAGTAGCATTACGCCGAAATTCTGAAATACATCCGTATATTTCGAATGTGGTACAACAGCTGTAGGTAGGAGACGAGGTACTGCAGAAGTAAAGCTGTTTAGACGGGGCGTGAGTCGTGTTTGGGTATCTCAGATGGTAGAGCACTTGCCCATGAAAGGCAGAGGTACCGAGTTCGAATCTTGGTCCCGCACAGAGTTTTAATCTGCCACGAAGTTTCATATCGGCGCACACTCCGCTCCAGAGGGAACTAATTCTGGAAACAGCTGTATAGTTACTGGAGAGATACAGGATGTTCCAAAATCACGTTAAAACTTCTAGGGAACTGAGTAATGATATTCTGAAGAGGAGCCCATGTATGGAAAGGTATAACCGTGCTACAGCCGTATGAATACACTTTCGCTAATGTGGTATGCAACAGGGTTATAATCACTGGAGGGGGGGGGGGTTACTTACGTCGGATCGTATGATGTCATTTGACAGCTGTCTCCTCTCTGACCTGGTTCGAGTCTCGTTCATGTTTCTGTGAGTGTTAGAGGAACATTGCTGAGTACACTTTTGCCGAATACACCGACACGAGTATTGTGTGGCCAAAGCGCACAGTACTGGGAGAGCTGCTGGTCGCCTTTATCAAGATCGTTTTCCACAACGTCTGACTCCTCCCCACACGCTTTTCGTTACCATTGCGCAACGTCTTCGAGTAAGGGTGGCTTCACCGTTTAGCAGGTGCGTCTGAGGTGCCCCGTGGAGACGCAGCGCACGAGAATTGGAAAATATATTTATATGGATATGGTGTCTGTTCTTTCGGACATGTCCGAAAGGACTCTACGAATGTAGTGTGTGGTCATACAAAGGTGAGAAAGTGGGTCTCGCGGGAGGCGTGCGCGAGAGAGTCCCTGTAGTCTCACTATCCTCTGTGCCGTCGGTGGCTCAAATGGACAGATCGACTGCCATGTAAGCAGGAGATCCATGGTTCAAGTTCCGGTCGGGGCACACATTTTCACCTGTATTCGTTGATATATATCAACGCCCGTCAGTAGCTGAAGGAAATAATATCATTCTAATTTCAAATTGGAAAAGGCCCTCCTGTAAAAACAGTGTATCTGAAGACCGATTTCTTTGTTTCTTGATTATTAACGAGTGAAAGTGTAATACAATAGATGTACTAGATCACATTTACACTGAAATGCCAATGAAACTAGTATAATAATGCATATTCAAACGGAGAGGTATGTAAACAGGTTTAATATGGTGCTGCGGCCGGCAACGCCTGTGTATGACGTGTGTCTGGCGCAGTTGTTAGATCGGTTACTGCTGCTACAATGGCAGGTTATCAAGATTTAAATGACTTTGAACGTGGTTTTATACTGGGCGCAAGGCCGATGGGACACAGCATCTACGAGGTAGCGATGAAGTGGGGATTTTCCTCTACGACCATTCCACGAGGGCACCGTGAATATTAGCAATCCAGTAAAACAACAAATCTCCGACATCTCTGCGGCCGGAAAAATATCCTGCAAGAATGGAATCTGAAGAGAACCGTTCAGCGTGGCGAAAGTGCAACCCTTCCACAAATTACTGAAAATTTCAATGCTTGACCATCAACAAGTTTCAGCATGCGAAATATTCAATATATCTACATGGGCTTTCAGAGCCGAAGGCCCACTCGTGTACCCTTGCTGGCTGCACAGTACAAAGCTTTACGCCTCATTTGGGCCCATCGGTACGAACATTGGACTGTTGATGACTCGAAACATATTGCCTGGTTGGACGTGTCTCATTTCAAAATGTACACTCCTGGAAATGGAAAAAAGAACACATTGACACCGGTGTGTCAGACCCACCATACTTGCTCCGGACACTGCGAGAGGGCTGTACAAGCAATGATCACACGCACGGCACAGCGGACACACCAGGAACCGCGGTGTTGGCTGTCGAATGGCGCTAGCTGCGCAGCATTTGTGCACCGCCGCCGTCAGTGTCAGCCAGTTTGCCGTGGCATACGGAGCTCCATCGCAGTCTTTAACACTGGTAGCATGCCGCGACAGCGTGGACGTGAACCGTATGTGCAGTTGACAGACTTTGGGTGAGGGCGTATAGTGGGCATGCGGGAGGCCGGGTGGACGTACCGCCGAATTGCTCAACACGTGGGGCGTGAGGTCTCCACAGTACATCGATGTTGTCGCCGGTGGTCGGCGGAAGGTGCACGTGCCCGTCGACCTGGGACCGGACCGCAGCGACGCACGGATGCACGCCAAGACTGTAGGATCCTACACAGTGCCGTAGGGGACCGTACCGCCACTTCCCAGCAAATTAGGGACACTGTTACTCCTGGGGTATCGGCGAGGACCATTCGTAACAGTCTCCATGAAGCTGGGCTACGGTCCCGCACACCGTTACGCCGTCTTCCGCTCACGCCCCAACATCGTGCAGCCCGCCTCCAGTGGTGTCGCGACAGGCGTGAATGGAGGGACGAATGGAGACGTGTCGTCTTCAGCGATGAGAGTCGCTTCTGCCTTGGTGCCAATGATGGTCGTATGCGTGTTTGGCGCCGTGCAGGTGAGCGCCACAATCAGGACTGCATACGACCGAGGCACACAGGGCCAACACCCGGCATCATGGTGTGGGGAGCGATCTCCAACACTGGCCGTACACCTCTGGTGATCGTAGAGGGGACACTGAATAGTGCATGGTACATCCAAACCGTCATCGTACCCATCGTTCTACCATTCCTAGACCGGCAAGGGAACTTGCTGTTCCAACAGGACAATGCACATCCGCATGTATCCCGTGTCACCCAACGTGCTCTAGAAGGTGTAAGTCAACTACCCTGGCCAGCAAGATCTCCGGATCTGTCCCCCATTGAGCATGTTTGGGACTGGATGAAGCGTCGTCTCACGCGGTCTGCACGTCCAGCACGAACGCTGGTCCAACTGAGGCGCCAGGTGGAAATGACATGGCAAGCCATTCCACAGGACTACATCCAGCATCTCTACGATCGTCTCCATGGGAGAATAGCAGCCTGCATTGCTGCGAAAGGTGGATATACACTGTACTAGTGCCGACATTGTGCATGCTCTGTTGCCTGTGTCTATGTGCCTGTGGTTCTGTCAGTGTGATCATGTGATGTATCTGACCCCAGGAATGTGTCAATAAAGTTTCCCCTTCCTGGGACAATGAATTCACGGTGTTCTTATTTCAATTTCCAGGAGTGTATATACAGTATGGAAGAGTATGGGTATGAATACGACATCATGACTCCATGGACCCCGCATGTCAACTGCGGACTGTTCAATCTGGTGGAGGCTCTGTGACGTTGTAGAGCGTGCGCATTCGGAGTGATGTGGGATCCCTGATACGTCTAGATACATCCTGTCTAATCACCTGCATCCATTCGAGTCCATTGTGGATTCCGACGGAAGTGGTTAATTCCAGCAGGACAAAGGAGCGGCCCACACAACCACAGTTGCTAAAGAGTGGCTGCAGGAACACTCTTCCGAGCTTAAACACTTTCGCTGGCCACCAAACTCCCCAAATATACTGTACGTTTCTAGTAAATTTTATAGCATTAACTAGCATATCTGGAATGCCTTGCAACGTGTTGATCAGAAGAGATCTCTGCTCCCTCTTACTGTTACGGATTTATGGGCAGCTCTGCAGGTTTCATGGTGTCAGTTCCCTGCTGCGCGACTTCAGCCATCAGTAGAGTCCATGCCACGGCGTGTTGAGGGATTTCTCGCGGGGGCCATAAACGATATTTCTTTGGCTCCACAGTGTAACAAATTACTTGTCAATGTGACAGCGTTACCAACATGTTTTCAAATGGTTCTAGTATACGGTACGTCTCGGGAGACGGGTTACAATTTAAAATATGAGTATTATGTACTCAGTCCCCTCTACAAGTTCTAGCAGGTAGTGACGGGAATTTCAGAACATCCTGTACGTTTCCAGCAAACTGTATAGCCGTTGTCGTATTACAATTGGTATCTGCGAATACATTCCATAATTCGTGACAGATCGCGAGGCGCGTTTACCCAGGGGGCGTCTCGGCTACGGGAGCTCTGACGGCCACGAGAATAGCCGGAGGTAGAGAGCGCAGCACGGCTAGTTTGAAAGCAACTTTCAACTAGTGTTGCCAGAGGTGTCTCTTTTTAGAGATTCTACGACTCGCCCCACGTAAGCTTTATCTGCTAACATTTCGAAATACACTATCCTATCAATGAATGTACAGACACCTATTAGTGGACATTAATATGCAGTGTGTCCAACCTTTGTCTCTATGGCGGCTTGAACTCTGCTCGGGACACTAAGTGAGGTGCCTGCCGACAATTTACGCACCACACACAGAGATCGTATCTACGTGTTTGTACATGCAAGGCAATACATTTCTCAGCAAGATAGCCACATCTCTCGCCAATTTTGAACATTTGGAGCAAAATGGACAGGTTCTGTAAAGAAGGTCGCGATTTTGGCGATGTAATGAACCAACTGAACTGAATTTGGTACCATATCCATCAGGAGGGTATCCACTAACCCTATCAGTCAATGTGAAGCCTAGTAACTGCCAGAGGTGGCCCAACACGTTATCGACTTATCAATTTGTGAAGCTCTTTGTCTTGAATTAATCATCCAGTTTTTCTTCAACTCTAATCATTCATTTGGCCCTACACGTACAGTCATGCTCAAAACTATCCTAACGAACGAATTGAATTTCGCCTGATTCACATGCAACCCACATAACGCAACTGTCTAGCAGGTCCCCTTATCGCTCCTTGGTACAGTCGTTTGACTATTGAAAGTGGTTCCAACAAGTCACCACGAGAAAACACTGTTCTGTATCGCAATAACTCAAGATGTAAAGTAATACCACGATACTACAAATATCACGGAACACCTTATCACAGATAAGACTGCCCTTAAGGCTTGTAGCTCACATTTATTACAATTAATGACATATCTGACATTTTACCACTCTCATTATTACGTCAGATAGGTAATGCACATAGTAAATTCGTCGAAATCATTATATACTCTTCAAAGTAACATACCGTACTTATTAAACACAAAATAAGATTAAAAATTAAAGGTATTCACGAGCAGCTGATTGAGAATATTTATGAACTTCAAATTACACGACGAACCGTCTCGTTCTGCATATGGATGCAAACTCAGGTCATGCAGACTAAGCAAAGATTTCGTGCCTGACGGAAACTAACAGTCACTCGTGATTAGGCATACAGAGAGTGATATACCTCGATTTTAGACAGAGCCAGTTTGCAAATACCAATTTTAAATTACATAGCGCAAGTATTTTTGCCGGACGCGAATTCCTACCCAGCACCTGTTGTCCCTGTTAACGAACGACGAGAGATGTTGAATCTTGGTTCTTAACAAGTAACTTACTTGAATTGCCGTGAGGAAAGGCTTTGTATTGGGCAGGGATTCGAACTCAGAACTTAATCGGATAGATATCGACGCACAATCAACTGTGACATTTCGGATTTTCTCGGCAGTAGCTAGATGTTTTAACTGAAATGATAAGACCAAACATTAATTTTTTTCCTTCCCAAGACTCCAACCCGGCATCTATCGCTGTTATATTCTAGATAAAACGAACGTTAAATATGGGTTTGTTGCACCAGCAGCGACATGTGAGCGTATTTGAACTAGAAATAATATGACGAAGAGTTCAGTGCTCACTGGGAATACAGCTCCACACATCATATCGCTTTTGACTACACACAAAGATACGTCAGCTTCCGAATTTTTGTCCAGCTCGGACTAACATCTTGAACTTACAGTGATCTCGCAAATAGTCCTGTGTCTCACTGGGTGTCAAAAACGTCACATATCGTTAGTGTTGACAACGAATGAAAATACATTAAACATTAAAATAATTATCCACCAGCAGATAGGTGTTCTCATGCTAGAGCTTGATAATACATAATGAAATCTATAGTGCCGGGCCAGTATTCGAACCCATTCACGCGCAGTATGTGGAGATGTTGAGGAATCTGCAGTTCTGAACAAACAACAAATTGTAGCCGTGCTGTATTCTCACGAAGGGATCAAATTGAGCGTTAAGTACGGTCTAAGTTGCATTCCCAGATCAGAACCGATTTTATCGACATACAGAAGCTCAGATAAAATATGGACTAAATGTCCTTTGAGCGTTATTTAAGCATCACAAGACTGCACATACATGCAATCGATTTCGAGGTGCAAAGTGTTTATCTTACTTTGGTGACAGGTGGGCATAAGAGATTTCCAAAAACTTTTTATCGTACTGAAATCATCTTTTGTCGGAAAGAAACAAGGTAAGTGTTTTATTCGTATATATTTTGTAGGAAACTGTAATCGTAATGGAAGATTATACACCTTAATGTTTGACAAAACTGCTAGGAGAAAACGCTGCATCCTAACCAAACCCCGCGGTTCCTCTCCATATCCCCGTAAGACACGAGCAGGGGATTCTCCACGCATACCGCTACATAGCTGTTCCTAGCATACCTGAGATTTGGCAACATCGTCACAAACATTAGGCAACACTGTGACAGTGCAATCACTTCCGCCTATGGTACTGAATTGGCTCACTAAATTTACTTGATAGTACCTTTCCATTTGAATGGCTCATGCTGTATAATCCTTACGTAAACTAAGATACTGAGGCAGAAAATTCAATTTTTTGGCTAAAGAAATGCTATTCTCCACATAAGTGGCAACTTTTATTATTTTTCACGATGCGTTATGAGGCTGAGCGACCAATACCATGATGAGAGTGGTGTAAAGGTAGCAGTGTGTCTGTAACCCGGTGGTGCCGCCCATGTCTCGTGTCAGAACGGCTCAATCAGTCGTCAGTTCCAACTGAGGTAGGGACCATCGTGTGCGAGCTTTTTTTTTATGGAGCTGCGAATTTCCAGAAAAAATTCTGTATCGAAATCGGAAGAAAACCTTTACACATCAAATCTTCTTGGTAGCTCGACTCAGTAAGTTGTGTTAATCGTCATAGATCATGGCGTTCTGACTGCCAAGCTGCTTCGCAATACCAGCGTCTCTGAAGAAATTCGAATCGACCATCAACGATACGAATTTCAGTATTGTTCTTCACTTAACTCACATTCCAGGGTGATAAGTATGAAGGAAATGAGCCTCTTGATTACTCTATGCTAAACTTTCCTGCAGACATGTGCTGACAGTGTCTCTAGCAACTTACTTTTTCTCTGGGTAGCTTCAAATATGGGCAGTTTTGTCGCCTTAAATCCAATTGAATAATCTAAATATCATTTGTGAAAAGCGTTCACTTCTCCATTAATTAAATTTATGGACCTCAAAACAAGCAATTTGCCTTAGTAGCTATAGAGCAGGTTCTGATAGGTATTGACGCAATCATTTTCATCCATTTACCATAGAAAATCAAAGAAAGAAACCAAACACATTACATTGCATTTACTCCCTGTACATTGAGTAATACATATGAATCCACGACAATAATAAATTATTTGAAGAATCTCTTGTGCAAGGAAAAGAACAGAATGTGACGCTTTAATTATAGCGCACTGGATCTGAAACAATGAAATTAATTTTGTGTCACATTGATGTACTGCATTCTAATGTAATAAAGTAATCATCAAATAAAAACGGTTTTGTGCCTCCTTTGCTATCAGGAGTGAAACACAAATCGTAGACAGATTTTATGGGTCACTACTCAACAACATTAAAGCATTGTACATGGTTGAGAGTGTGGAGTGGAGCAGATGTTGTCGGCAGAAGGCAGCGCAGTGCCTCAGCCCCCGCCGGTAGGCAGCAAACGGGTCCCAGAGAACTCAGACGCATGCGGTGTTCAGAGGCAGATGCTCGGTAAAGAAATCTTTCGCTAAAACATTGTTGAACCAAACTATTATTACCAGTGTGACACAAAGCGAAATATATTGTAGATTCGCTTGAATTACACGCATAGCTTCAGCACCGAGACGAAAGGGGCGATAAAAATTTTGTCGTTGTCTGCTTCCGGTCGCCAGATTTCATATTAGCTAGTCTCGCGTTTTACCTCAAGACTACAGCCTTAGTCAAGAATAATGGACTAAGACTGAACTCAAGACTTCCTCTGGGAAGTGCCGCAGTCTACAATGTTGCTGATCGAGCATACTGCCAGACACAGGATCCTGAGAGGAGCACGACTGTGTTGTCCACCTTATGTGGACGGCTCGGCGGTCAATGTTTTGCTCTAAGGCTGTATCTACAACACATATTGCACCCTGAACACCTAGAAGAATTAAGAAAACAAAAGTAGTTTATGAGAGCAACGTTAACTATGGCGTTAGAAGTATTCATAGTGTTGTGTTCGTGTGTGCAAACGCCTTCCAATGCCCACTCAAGGAGGACAAGGATGCAAAGTCTAGCTTCAGTATAATAAATTCGCTACAGTCTGCGGATGAACTCACGCTTAGGTTGATAATTAATTTGAATATTTAGCAATACTATACTCATTGGTGTTAAACTCGTTATTAACCAATGATTCCCACAGCTACAGGGACACTACTTGTGATACTTAGGCAGTGCTATCAGACGAAAAGATCAACCTGACACAAACTGTGGGAAGTTTGTTTTACAAACTTCGTACCAGGATAATGAGCTTTTACGTATTTGGGATGTCTGTGAACGTTGCTGCTTGAGACGATTTAAGACGAAAGTAAATTCCTTCAGCAACGACAATGTTTGAAGAAATCGTCTTAACGGGACTAAATCGTGGTTTGTAAATCGTTTACCGGCCGTACTCTGCCGCATTTCTCTGATTGGAAGGCAAATAGCTTACGGAAAAATGTCACAGAAGGAAAAGGGAGAAAGAAATGTCTCCCACTGGAAGGTCATGTTGTCTTATTTAAATGATTACAAAATCAGGTAAAACGACCAGTCAGATTGTCAGTATAAGAACATTACTGTTGTCAGTATGATGTAGCACTGCCCAGGGCCTGTAACGATAAAGGGCCCGTTTAGGTCAGTCATATTGTATACTGAAGTGGGAGAGAGAGCACCGCTAAATTCTACAATCCGAATGCATTGCAGACACACAGAAATTACTGTTACAGTGTACTAATGGAGCCCAATTAATGAGTGAACTGCATATTTTCCGGTGAGAGAGAGCACTGGCAAATAGTCTTCGGTATATTAGTTTAATTAATCTGGTGTCACTCTGAGCCAGAATTTATGGCCAGCAGCTGAGTGCAAGGTCAGTGGGCCGGATCCGAGTTTTGCAAGTGCGAAATACTTTCCTACATTATAGAAGCGAATATTAAACTGGAACTAACATTCCAAAAATTTTGAACTTGGATAGCTTAGAATGAATATCTTTTTCTTTATTGCAAAGGAAAACAATTGATTTTCTAAAACATTCTCTGTCATACACAACTTGAAACAGGTCACGTCGACCAAATCTTATGGAAAAATTGACAGCGACGTATATCGGCAGGCAGTAAGATCTCTTGGCTTTTGGTTTGGCAGTACTCGACAGCCATTTCTAGGCGCAAGTAATAGAAGAAAGGCAGAGCGTTTTTGTTATCAAGTAACGTCTTCATCGATTACTTTAGTTTTAATGTAATCTATGAGTAATTGCTGGTGTTTGATTTTAACATGGAAAGAATTCTGTTGACAGTGAAAAAACCTCTTCTTGGGAAACTACTTGTATAGTGACCAAAAGGAACGAACTGATATTCAAGTACAGTGTTCCAGCAGCGGCATGAAGAAAATGATAGTAATAATGACGGTAATAATCCAATTATCCGGTAACTTCACACTTCCCAGTGGATCTTCACGAACTAAGAAAATTTCTGAATTTGTGAACATTTCAAAATAGCTTCACATCGAGCCTATGATGCCTACAAGGGTCTTTACATCCTGCTGACATGAGAATAACATAATCTCCGCGTCAGAAGCTTGTTTCTACTTAACCATTTAATAGACTCGCGTTTTATCCACCGTGACTACTTTTGTAAGCTCAGCACATCATCCGTTGCAGCTCACTCCTGGGGCTGGGAAATGTGGGCACAATGGTCTGGTGGAACTATCACAGGAGCAATGCGTGGGTCAGACATTTACTTTTAAGAAGCACAAACAGATTTACTTTGCCTCTGGTAACCTCAAGAGAAAGACGTTATAATCCAGATTTCGCAATACAAATCACGTTCCATCATTACAAACTGGGCAGAGCCAGGTTACGTTGGAAAACGACATAGCGGAAGTCATCGTAAACAGAAATACAGTCGCCAGTAAACTTACTTACATTAGAAAATTTTATTTTATTTTATGAAGCGATAGCCATTTAAAGGATGGGGCTCTTATTTTACTTGTAATTGATTGAACTAGAGACGTTGAAAAATTTGGTGCTGGACTGTGATTCGAATTCGTTTCTCCTCTTTCGAGGATCTGAATCACTCGGAACATTATAGTTCAACCATTTCGTTCCTTTTCGCAAGACTGCAACCTTCTCTAGGTCTCCTCCAAAGGTAAGTATGTGGGTCCGCATCCTGATCCAATACAAAAACATTCATAGTTTCAGTTCAAGCCCTATAACGTGCACACCGTCCCGCTAGTGAAAACCAACGTTCGCTTTTAATGTATATTCATGTTGTAACATTACAGGACATATTGGGACATATTGAAGTATTCGATACTGTAGACTTTTAGGGGATGTCGATACAGATATGCAAAATGTAAAGGGAAACTTTGGTGATGTTTAAATATTGTACTGTGTCAATATTAGGACATTTTGCACAGAAAGAACAAAAATAGAATTAATATAAGTATATATTAGTGTTAGTAACCTATTTTCATTCAATTTTGTAATTATATTTCATTTTGTAAAAGAAAGACTCACTGTTTGCTGTAGCTCTGATTAATTGTATAAATTATCAGTTTTGAGCTAAATTATTTCGTATAATATGGACAAAATACTTTTAAAAAACTCACCAGCTAAAGAGAAAGTCTGTAAATGAACGTTTAATGCACACTTCTGGAATTTTCTATGGAGAAATTCTATATTATCATCCCAAAAATACGAAAACTTGTGAAAACTGTTTCATAACCTAATTTCGAAAGACGATTAGTATCAAGAAATATTGCTAAAAAGATTTATTTACGTTTTGAAACAGGATTTAAATCATTTTACATATAAATAATTGTTCTAAATCACCCAAGAAATATCCAGAATCAAATGTCAAGATATTTCTGGAAACGTCGGTGCAAGTCTGGTGAAGGTTATCCGAAGGCTGGTAGAAAAATGTTATAAACTCTATTTTGAAATTATGCTTGTAAGAATTTATATGTGCTCATCCTTTTACTTGCTTTAATCTGTGCTAAAGTTCTGTAATGTCTGATTTGGTTTTAAGTCGTGAATTGCTATCGTATTGTGAACAAAGCATTGTCAAAGACTCTCATTGTTTGGAAGGATATTAGTACACCTAGGAGTTGTCAATGGGCAGTTCGGATGTGCAGTGCGGTTGGCTGGGAGAGTCTGTTGTTGAGTCTGTCAGTTCTGTTTGTAAATAAACGTCTATAATGAAGAATTACTTGTTGTCGTCAATATGAACTCAAGACCTTTTGCACGAAGCAGACACCTCCTAATGCATAGATCATGAAAACGATATTTCGTAATGATGTGTAACATGTCATTTTAATGAAAGGTTTCTTTACATACCATGATTCAATTTCTTTACAACAATTTCTTACTCTCTCTCATTCTTTTTGATCTCTCTCTCTCTCTCTCTCTCTCTCTCTCTCTCTCTCTCTTCTCTCTCTCTCTCTTTCTCTCTCTCTCTCTCTCTCTCTCTCTCTCTCTCTCTCTCTCTCTCTCTCTCTCTCTCTCTATCATACACACACACACACACATTCTTTTTTTCTTTATTTGTTTGTTTTGCTCGACTATCGGCGAGGCATCAAAACGTCTCTGAATGAGCTTCTTAGTTTTTAGTACACTTACGAAATAAATATAAAAACAACTGTGAGAGTTACTGATATATGATGCTTAGTTTTCAGTCAGTTCGGAGTATTGTTAGTAACCACGCTCCAGTCCCTAAACCTAGTTACAGAAATGCGAATCAGACGCATTACGTATTCCAGGCCGTAGTAGCCGCGACTTGGAGACACCAGCTATGGTCACTTCCCAGCCCGCTGTACGATCACATCGGGTCGTCGTCTTTCTGCTGGTACTGTAACTGAGATTTGACAACAAGGCAACGTATGTTTGGGAACTCTGTGATCGACCAGTTCCTTCCTGGTGTGCACGAAATTTATCCTCAAGGTTCACTTGATTTTACCTGTCATTTCCATTGAATAATCTGATTTATTATCGTTTTAGGTGTAACAAAAGATTATAAATTTACTGTTTTCAGCCCAGGAAAGTCGTTGCACGTGGAAATCGCAACTAATCTCGTCCTTTAAATAGCGGTTTACGAGTGCTAGACATTATCGATCTCGTAAGAGTGAGCTAAGACACGTATTTCTACCCCAGCTCTATGGTAATGCGCTGACCTGAGAAAAAGCATCTGTTATGGTTCGCACTTCCAGTCTCACTAACTGTAACGTTTTTATCCCTTCTGTGAAAGAGCTACAAGCAGTCAGATAAAACATCGATAAGGAAATCGCAAAAAAATACTTTCGGCTCATAGTGCAATGGTGAAAACTTACAATGCTGCACAACAGGTAACTCCTCTTCCCGCCGATGACAAGCAAATTTTGGGTTTCTAGGAATACAAAACTTTACTTACGAAATGCGACATTTGCACTGCACGACGTTTTCAACAAAGAGATGGCGCAATACAGTAGACCAAGTGGAAAGAAACACTTCCTATTTAAATTTGCGCATCCTAGACTGTTGGCTGTTCTGTGTAGGTGGCAGGTACGTGATTTTATTTCGGTGATTACAAAATAAAGTCGAATGTATGCACTGGGTAGTCGAGGCAGCTAGTTCATTGTGATTCGGCCAACCAAGTAAATGAATTTACTGAACCTGCTGCAAATTACTACAGGAAGCCTGTGTGTCAGAATTCTCATCCAGTGTGGTGCAACGGCGTTACGATAGAAAAATGAGCCACATACTTATGATATGCTTGTATATCTATAGACTTGGTTCGATTCCAACTTCTGTCAATGATTTTAGATAAGGTGAGACAGATTCCATTCTCTTCTGGCTACACCAAGTGAAGAAGATATAATGACATTGTGGTCTGAAATTAACATGAAAAATGATATTCCTTTTCTACAAAGTAGACGTTAGGATGAATCACAATAAAGACTGGGGCGGCGACACGTAGAAACCTTTCTTATACTTATTATTTATTTCTAGTGACGAAACAAACGCTATGTAGGCTCACAGGACATTTAGTCCATATTTTATCTGAGCTTCTGTATGTCGATAAAATCGGTTCTGAACTGGGAATGCAACTTAGACCGTACTTAAGGCTGAATTTGATCCCTTCGTGAGAATACAGCACGGCTACAATTTGTTGTTTGTTCAGAACTGCAGATTCCTCAACATCTCCACATACTGCGCGTGAATGGGTTCGAATCCTGGCCTGGCACTATAGATTTCATTATGTATTATCAAGCTATAGCATGAGAACACCTATCTGCTGGTGGATAATTATTTTAATGTTTAATGTATTTTCATTCCTTGTCAACACTAACGATATGTGACGTTTTGACACCCAGTGAGAGACAGAACTATTTGCGAGATCACTGTAAGTTCAAGATGTTAGTCCGAGCTGGACAAAAATTCGGAAGCTGACGCATCTTTGTGTGTAGTCAAAAGCGATATGATGTGTGGAGCTGTATTCCCAGTGAGCACTGAACTCTTCGTCATATTATTTCTAGTTCAAACACGCTCACATGTCGCTGCTGGTGCAACAAACCCATATTTAACGTTCGTTTTCTGTAGAATATAACAGCGATTTGTGCCAGGTTGGAGTCTTGGGAAGGAAAAAAAAATAATGTTTCGTCTCGTCATTTCAGTTAAAACATCTAGCTACTGCCGAGAAAATCCGAAATGTCACAGTTGATTGTGCGTCGATATCTATCCGATTAAGTTCTGAGTTCGAATCCCTGCCAAATACAAAGCCTTACCTCACGGCAATTCAAGTAAGTTACTTGTTAGGAACCAAGATTCAACATCTCTCATCGTTCGTTAACAGGGACAACAGGTGCTGGGTAGGAATTCGCGTCCGGCAAAAATGCTTGCGCTATGAAATTTAAAGTTGGAATTTGCAAACTGGCTCTGTCTAAAATCGAGGTATATCACTCTCTATATGCCTAATCACGAGTGACTGTTAGTATCCGTCAGGCACGAAATCATTGCTTAGTCTGCATGACCTGAGTTTGCACCCATATGCAGAACGAGACGGTTCGTCGTGTCATTTGAAGTTCATAAATATTCTCAATTAGCTGCTCGTGAATACCTTTAATTTTTAATCTTATTTTGTGTTTAATTAGTACGGTATGTTACTTTGAAGAGTAAATGAAGAATACGACAAATTTACTACGTGCATTACCTATCTGACGTAATAATGAGAGTGGTAAAATGTCAGATATGTCATTTATTGAAATAAATGTGAGCTACAAGCCTTAAGGGCAGTCTTATCTGTGATAAGGTGTTCCGTGATATTTGTAGTATCGTGGTATTACTTTACATTTTGAGTTATTGCGATACAGAACAGTTTTTTCTCGTGGTGACTTGTTGGAACCACTTTCAATAGTCAAACGACTGTACCAAGGAGCGATAAGGAGACCTGCTAGACAGTTGCGCTATGTGGGTTGCATGTGAATCAGGCGAAATTCAATTCAGGTCGTTCGGATACTATTGGGCATGAATAGACATCACGTGTATCGATTTCCATCGCGCTGGGGTAAGTCCTTCGGTATACGTTTATTCTCCTTAGTGTGTAAATATATTTGGAGCATGTCATTCAAAAACGTTTGAAATGACATAGACGGGAGCGGGTTGTTGTTAGGAGAGCAGAATGTATTAGACTCGCGGATCATGTGGTGTTATTGACAGAGAGCGAAAGAAGTATGACTGAAATGTTAAAAGAATTGAACAAGAGTCGTGAGTAAATTGGAATGAGAAATAATAAGAAAAACGCAAAATGTCCGGTGATAGGTGCAAGAAAATCAAGAACAACTATAATGTTAGGCAGGAAGACACACAACAATTTAGTATTTTTAGATAACTGCGACGTGCTATTATGGACGACATTGGAAGTAATAAGGAGGTGAAAATACGTATAGCAATTGCCAACGAGACGTTTCATAACAGGAGGCTTTTATGTGGGTGCGTTGATAGGTGATAAAATAGGCAAGCACAGTGAGAAATGAGGTGGTGTTGAGTGGGAGAACAGAGAGAAATTTTAAAGGTAGCAGGATGAGCAAACACAATTGGCATGGACACCGAATGAGAAGAGATTGTTTATTGATGGTATGGAGGAAATGGTGAATGCAATAAGAAGAAGAAGAAGAAGAAGAAGAAGAAGAAGAAGAAGACTCAGAACATACCAGGTGGTGGACAGCGTAAGAACAGAAAATAGTTGTGAGAAAATAAGAGGGTAACAAATGATGGGACTGCATGGAGAGCTACATGTGAAGACCTGCCCTAGGGCAGAACACTCATGGTGGTGGTGTTGATGAAGAGGAGACTTATGTAGGATATTTTGCAAAACGCCCATTTTCTTGTAATCCAAATTTAAACAAAACATAGGCAGCTTATAATTTGTAGTCTATAAACGACCGTGAATTGCGTGACAGATGGAACTTGCCAGTATACCAGTTATTAGGACTTATTCCCACTCCACTGACGTATGGAGCGTGCGTACTGTGGCTGCTTAAAAGCCTCTGTGCGTGCTGTGCTTAGTCTCTTCTGGTCATCACGCTTCCTACAGTTACAATACGTAGGCGGTTTCAGTATATTCCATTCCTACATTCATCATGTAACGTCAGTTCTAGAAACTTTCTAATTAGGTCTCCTCGCGATACTTTGCTCTTCCACGGAATAGTCTGTGTCTACCATGAACTGTCCGTTAGTCAGTAAGTGGAATAACTGGTTTTCCGACACATGTCGCCATGTAACTGTCGCTCTGTCTCCACGTCAGAGAGACGGAAATTCTGTGTGCCACATTTGAAGATGAGTCTGTAAAGGTTACAAAACTAGTTAATGGAATTACAAATAGTTCAAAAAGTGAGTTTTTGCAGTTTTCCGTATTTAAATTCAATGCACTAGTCACAGGCTCTCGGCGATCCTTAGGGGATATGCTTCATCGGTTGGGAGCGTGATGTGTCCCTCCGAGATTAATTTCACCTGGGCTTTAAGCGACTCACCGGTCAGCATTTACAGAGCTGCCAACTACATCTCACACCGCGAATATTACCAGGATTAGTTTGCATCGCAGCCTACGGAAGAGAACGCAAATCGAACGAGCATTCACAGTCATTCCCTCCATTGACTACCATTCGCCTATATTCAACAGTTAAGGATTCCTCCGGAAATATTCCAAGTAGACTTACTCTGGATATTGTACGTTTGTTTCCAAGCGCCTGCCTGTTCAATTTGAGCAGAAACTGCGTGACATTCTCCAACGGGTCAAAAAACCTGTGACCATTCGTGCCGCCCTTCTCTGTATACATTCAGTTTCGCCTGGCAGTTGTATCTGATTAGGATCCAAGAATCTCGACCAATATTGGGGGATAAGTCGCAAGCGTGATTTGTAAGCAATTTCTTTTGTACACTGATTGTATTTTCCTAGAATTCTACCAACGAATTGCAGCCAGCCACCGTATTTCCCTAAGACTGCGACTATGTGACGGTTCCATTTCAAATCTCTAGAAATTTTTACACCCAGGTATTCATGTGGGTTGAGCGATTGCGAATTTGACTCGCTGCACTATACTCGTAGGATAAGGTTATATCGTTTTGTGAACCGAACAATTCTACATTTCGGGAACATTTAAACTAAGTTGTCATGCTTTGCACTACACTGAAATCTTATGAGGGCGTGGCTTCTTTCAAACAGAACTTTATTACAGGCAACTGCATCATTTACGGAAACACTGAAGTTTCAAATAGACCGCGTAAGCACCCCCCCTTCTCCCCTCCAAATTGCTGTCTGAAAACTGGAAGTCCCATATGTAAACCACCTTCAGAAGTTCGTTCACTTTCCGTATCAGTTAATGTGTTAAAAACTTGACCTGAAGAAACATGACCCTTTGCAGTTGAAGACGCTCTGTTGTAAGAGAAGCTAGTTTTTTGACAAGTCTCAATATTTATGTACTGAACTAGGTGTTGTACAATTCTATAATTTTCAGGTACATTCGGCGACGTATGTGGATACTGTGACAAATGTGTTGCGAATAAAGTGAGTAGTAAAGAAGTAATAAAGTGAAACATCAAGCCTGATGCTGACACCTTACTACACGAACAGCGAAAATGTAGAAGTGATAAAAGTCTTTTTCCTTTCATCATTCTGCCAGGGATGTCAGAGGGAAAAAAAGTTTCGAAATTATGTGTGAAGTTTGTTGGAAGTCGCCACGTGCTGCCTTTCACAAATGCTCGGTGAATATAGTCTCGATAATTTGCGCGCCATGAAATTATGCTGCCTTAGACGAGTACGCAGTTTTTAACTTTTAACGCCCGACTTATTGCGTAAACCTATGCCTTTAAATGAAGGACTGAAGGAGGATTGCATTTAATGTGCTATCGATGTTGAGGTCATTAGAAACGGAGCAGGAGTTGGCACTGCGTCAGGGAAGGGTAAAAGTAGTCCGCCGTTCCCTTTCAAAGGAACCATCCCAGCATTTGCTTGGAGCGATTCAGAAAAGTTACGGAATACGTATCAGGATGGCCGGATGCGGATTTAAACGTCATCCTCCCGAATGCGAGTCTAGTGTACTAGTTGACAGCTCGTCGTGTAGCAAGCGTTGCTGGTGATGGGATTCCGGGTTCGATTCACGGCTGGGTTGCTTTCTCCGCCCGGGAAGTAGGTGTCTGTGGTGTCATCATTTCTTCATCATTCGTGATGGTGGCGAAACTGGACTGTGTAAAGGTTGGGGCTTTGTACAGGCGCTGATAACCGTGCAGTTGAGCGCCCCACAAACCAAACATCATCATCATCATCATCATCATCATCATCATCATCATCATCATCATACCATGTACTAACCACTGCGGCAGCTCGCTTGGTATACATTTAAATGAGCAGATTAAGTCAGCATTTTTAGTATTTACATTGACTTCGTTCTTCATAAATGAAAGCAGGAACTACGACAAGACCAAGGAATTGGGATAACGAATGAGAAATACCTGACTGTGCTTCTGTTTGTAGATGACATGATTCAAGTTCACGAAATGACCTCCAAAGATCTATATACCACCTGAACGAAATATGCAATGAATACAACTTTAAAATTTCTAGTAATAAAACGAAAATAAATGCACTCCGAGGAAAATACTCAGTCAGTTTAAAACTAGTTTTGGATAATCCTGCTTTAGAACTGGTCTCTTAATCTTTCATTTAGGCTACGCTGTAAGATCTGATTTTTACTCTGATACTTAAAATAAATTACACAAATTCTAAGCTGTCTGTGACACTATTATCTGAACATTGGGCAATAAAGTACAAAAAGGTTGTCCCGAAATTCTATAACGTGGTCGCGGTTCCTGTATTATGCTATGAAAGCGAAAACATGGTTAAAAAAAACGAAAAATAAATCACACGGCAGAGATGAGGTTCCTAAGAAATTCGAAGAGCTGCACAACAAGAAATGATTAGGAATGAAGATACTAGAGAAAAATTAAGTATTTTCAACAGAAACTAAAAAATTCAAAAATATCGTGAAGACTGGTGAGAATGCTACGTCCCAGACTTCCCCAAAATATTCTGAACTACAAGCGGAATGGAAGACGTGATATTGAAAGGCCTCGGACGTGGGAGCAATTTCGTTTGTAGAGACTATCCCGCGCGGCGACTACTGAAGTACTTATACATTATAGAATTCTTAAGTTGTACAAGCAAAATAAGTAAGTTTTAATGTAGTTTACGTTCACTGATGCAAAAAAAATTTTCTTGCTTTTTAAAGTGGGCTATGTTCTTTCTCAGGGTTCAAACTGTCTCCATGCCAAATTTGAACAATATATGTTAAGCGGTTTGCACTCGAAAACGAAACAGACTGTGTTACAAAGTAGAAAAGCAACTGAGAGAAAGAAGCGGCGTCGGTTTCTGCAGAAGGCGGCCATCATTTTGTAGGACAATGTTCGGGCACGCTCGGTTCAAGTCGTGACTGATTTGATCGGTATATGGGGATGGGGAGCGCCGCATCACGCACCACGCCTAAAGGATTTCTTGCTAACCATCTCTTCCGACACCATTAATGAATTAACCCTCTTGTCTGCCCCACTTCTGTTGAAGGTTACACATCAGACAAATACCTTGTTGTTGTTGTTGTTGTTGTTGTTGTTGTTGCTCTTGTCTTCAGTCCACAGACTGGTTTGATGCAGCTCTCCATGCTACTGTATCGTGTGGAAGCTTCATCTCCCAGTACCCATTGCAAACCTATATCCTTGTGAATCTGCTTAGTGTATTCATCTCCTGGTCTCCCACCTCGATTTTTACCCTCCACGCTGCCCTCCAATATTAAATTGGTGATCCCTTAATGCCTCAGAACGTGTCCTACCATCCGACCCCATCTTCTAGTCAAGTTTTGCCACAAAGTTCTCTTCTCCAGTATCCTATTCAATACCTCCACATTAGTTATGTAATCTACCCACTTAATCTTCAGCATTCTTCCGTAGCACCACATTTCGAAAGCTTCTATTCTATTCTTGTTCAAACTATATATTGTCCATTATTCACTTCCATACGTGGCTACACTCCATACAAATACTCGGAGAAAGGACTTCCTGATACCTAAAGCTATACTCGATGTTAACAAATTTTTCTTCTTTAGAAACACTTTTCTTACCATTGACAGTCGACATTTTATATCCTCTCTACTTCGACCGTCATCAGTTATTTTGCTCCCTAAATAGCGAAACTCCTTTACTACTTTAAATGTCTCATTTCCTAATCTAATTCCCTCAGCATCACCCACCTTAATTCGACTACATTCCATTATCCTCGTTTTGCTTTTATTGATGATGATCTTATATCATCCTTTCAGGACACTTCATTCTGTTCAGCTACTCTTCTAGGTTCTTTGCTGTCTCTGAATTAGAACGTCATCGGCAAACCTCAAGGTTTTAGTTTCTTATCCATGGATTTTAATTTCTACTCAGAATTTTTCTTTTGTATCCTTTACTACTTGCTCAATAAACAGATTGAATAACATTGGGGATAGTCTACAACCCTGTCTCATTCCCTTCCCAACCACTGCTTCCGTTTCATATCCCTCGACTCTTATAACTACCACCTGCTTTCTGTACAAATTGTAAATTGCCTTTCGCTCCCTGTAATTTACCCCTGCCACCTTCAGAATTTGAAAGAGAGTATTCCAGTCAACATTGTCAAAGGATTTCTCTAAGTCTACAAATGTTAGAAACGTAGGTTTGCCTTTTCTTAATCTACTTTATAAGGTAAGTCGTAGGGTCAGTATTGCCTCACATGTCCCAGTATTTCCACGGAATCCAAACTGGTCTTCCCTGAGGTCGGCTTCTACCATTTTTTCCATTCGTCTGTAAAGAATTTGCGTTAGTATTTTGCAGCTGTGACTTATTAAACTGATAGTTAGCTAATTTTCACACCTGTCAACACCTGATTTCTTTGAAATTGGAATTATTTCATTCTTCTTGAAGTCTGACGGTATTTCGGCTGTCTCATGCATCTTGCTCATCAGACGGTCACGTTCTGTCAGAGCTGGGTCTCCCAAGCCTGTCAGTAGTTCTAATGGAATGTTGCCTACTCCCGGAACCTTATTTCCACTAAGGTCTTTCAGTGCCCTGTCAAACTCTTCACGCAGTATGTCATCTCCCATTTCATCTTCATCTACATCCTCTTCCGTTTCCATTATATTGTCCTCAAGTACATTGCCCTTGTATAGATCCTCTATATACACCTTCCACCTTTCTGCAATATCTTCTTTGCTGATAACAGGGTTTCCATCTGAGCTCTTGATATGCATACAAGTGAATCTCTTTTCTCTAAAAGTCTCTTTAGTTTTTCTTTAGGCACTATCTATCATGCCCCTAGTGATAAGCGCATCTATATCCTTACGTTTGTCCTCTAGATATCCCTGCTTAGCCATTTTGCACTTCCTGTCGATCTCATTTTTGAGACGTTTGTATTTCTTTTTGTCGGGTTAATTTACTGCATTTTTGTATTTTCTCCTTTCATAAATTAAATTCAATATATCTTCTGTTACCCTCTTTCTTTGCGCATGTCAAGTTCCGTAGGCCCAAATTGAGGAGCAAATCTTCTAGGTCATGGAACGTGCCAGTATCTACATCTACATCCGTACTCCGCAAGCCACCTGACGGTGTGTGGCGGAGGGTACCCTGAGTACCTCTATCGGTTCTCCCTTCTATTCCAGTCTCGTATTGTACGTGGAAAGAAGGATTCTCGGTATGCTTCTGTGTGGGCTCTAATCTCTCTAATTTTATCCTCGTGGTCTCTTCGCGAAATATAAGTAGGAGGGAGCAATACACTGTTTGACTCTTCGGTGAAGGTATGTTCTCGAAACTTCAACAAAAGCCCATACAGAGCTACGGAGCGTCTCTCCTGCAGAGTCTTCCACTGGAGGTTATCTATCATCTCTGTAACGCTTTCGCGATTACTAAATGATCCTGCAACGAAGCGCGCTGCTCTTTGTTGGATCTTCTCTATCTCTTCTATCAACCCTATCTGGTGCGGATCCCACACTGCTGAGCAGTATTCAAGCAGTGGGCGAACAAGCGTACTGTAACCTACTTCCTTCGTTGTCGGATTGCATTTCCTTAGGATTCTTCCAATGAATCTCAGTCTGGCATCTGCTTTACCAACGATCAACTTTATACGATCATTCCATTTTAAATCACTCCTAACGCGTACTCCCAGATAATTTATGGATTTAACTGCTTCCATTTGCTGACCTGCTATTTTGTAGCTAAATGATAAGGACCTATCAGTCTATGTATTCGCATCCCATTACACTTGTCTACATTGAGATTCTATTGCCATTCCGTGCACCATGCGTCAATTCGCTGCAGATCCTCCTGCATTTCAGTACAATTTTCCATTGTTGCAACCTCTCGATACACCACAGCATCATCTGCAAAAAGCCTCAGAGACTTTCCGATGTCACCCACCAGGTCATTTATGAATATTGTGAATAGCAACGGTCCTATGACACTCCCTTGCGGCACACCTGAAATCACTCTTACTTCGGGAGACTTCTCTCCATTGAGAATGACATGCTGCGTTCTGTTATCTAGGAACTCCTCGATCCAAGCACACAACTGATCTGATAGTCCGTATGCTCTTACTTTGATCATTAAACGACTGTGGGGAACTGTGTCAAACGCCTTGCGGAAGTCAAGAAACACGGCTTCTACCTGTGAACCCGTGTCTAAGGCCCTCTGAGTCTCGTGGACGAATAGCGCGAGCTGGGTTTCACACGGCCGTCTTTTTCGAAACCCATGCTGATTCCTACAGAGTAGATTTCTAGTCTCCAGAAAATTCATTATACTCGAACATAATACGTGTTCCAAAACTCTACAACTGATTGACGTTAGAGATATAGGTCTATAGTTCTGCACATCTGTTCGACGTCCCTTCTTGAAAACGGGGATGACCTGTGCCCTTTTCCAATCCTTTGGAACGCTTCGCTCTTCTAGAGACCTACGGTACACCGCTGCAAGAAGGGGGGCAAGTTCCTTCGCGTACTCTGTGTAAAATCGAACTGGTATCCCATCAGTACCAGAGGCCTTTCCTCTATTGAGCGATTTTAATTGTTTCTCTATCCCTCTGTCGTCTATTTCGATATCTACCATTTTGTCAACTGTGCGACTTCAAGAGAAGGAAGCACAGTGCAGTCTTACTCTGTGAAACAGCTTTGGAAGAAGACATTTAGTATTTCGGCCTTTAGTCTGTCATACTCTGTTTCAGTACCATTTTGGTCACAGAGTGTCTGGACATTTTGTTTTGATCCACCTACCGCTTTGACATAGGACCAAAATTTCTTACGATTTTCTGCCAAGTCAGTACATAGAACTTTACTTTCGAATTCATTGAAAGCCTCTCGCATAGACCACCTCACACTACATTTCGCTTCGCGTAATTTTTGTTTGTCTGCAAGGCTTTGGTTATGTTTATGTTGGCTGTGAAGTTCCCTTTGCTTCCGCAGCAGTTTTCTAACTCGGTTGTTGTACCACGGTGGCTCTTTTCCATTTCTTACGATCTTGCTTGGCACATACTCATCTAACGCATATTGTACGATGGTTTTGAAATTTGTCCACTGATTCTCAACACTATCTGTACTTGAGACATAACTTTTGTGTTGAGCCGTCAGGTACTCTGTAATCTGCTTTTTGTCACTTTTGCTAAACAGAAAAATCTTATTACCTCTATTAATATTTCTATTTACGGCTGAAATCGTAGATGCAGTAACCGCTTTATGATCGCTGATTCCCTGTTCTGCATTAACTGATTCTAATAGTTCGGGTCTGTTTGTCACCAGAAGGTCTAATATATTATCGCCACGAGTCGGTTCTCTGTTTAACTGGTCAAGGTAGTTTTCAGATAAAGCACTTAAAAATATTTCACTGGATTCTTTGTCCCTGCCACCCGTTATGAACGTTTGAGTCTCCCAGTCTATATCCAGCAAATTAAAATCTCCACCCAGAACTATAACATGGTGGGGAAATCTACTCGAAATATTTTCCAAATTATTCTTCTGGTGCAGAGCCACAACCGCTGCTGAGCCTGGGGGCCTATAGAGACATCCAATTACCATGTCTGAGCCTGCTTTAACCGTGACCTTCACCCAAATCATTTCACAATTAGAATCTCCGTCAATTTCCTTCGATACTATTGCACTTATTATCGCTATAAACACGCCTCCCCCTTTACTGTCCAGCCTTTGTCTGCGAACTATATGGGCGTTGTGACCGTTTATTAATGAGAGCAGTTCTGGGACCTTTCTATAGACGCTCCTGCAGTTTACTATTAGCACATTAATATTGTTATTCCCTGTTGCATTTTGCCTACTCCTGCCTTGCCGCGTCTCAGGAGGCGTCTTGTCGGGTCTAGGGAGGGAATTCTCTAACCTAAAAAAAAAAAAAAAAAAAAAAAACATGTGCACTCCACACGTACTCCGCTACCCTCGTAGCCGCTTCCGGCGTGTAGTGCACGACTGACATATTCAGGGGACCCTACATTTCTCCACCCCATTGCGGAGGTCGAGAAATTTGCACCCCAGCTCTCCGCAGAATCGTCTGAGCCTCTGGTTTAAGCCTTCCACTCGGATCCAAACCAGAGGACCGCGATCGGTTCTGGGAACGATACTACAAATAGTTAGGTCTGATTCCACCCCGCGAGCGAGGCTTTCCGCCTTCACCAACTCCGACAAACGCTTGTACGAACTGAGGATGACCTCTGAATCCACACGGCAGGAGTCATTGGTGCCGACATCAGCAACAATTTGCAGTCGGGTGCACCCAGTGCTCTCTATCACCGCCAGTAGGGCCGCCTCCACATCTCGGATGAGACCCCCCGGCAAGCAGACAGAGTGAACACTGGCCTTCTTCCCCGACCTTTCCACTATTTCCCTAAGGGGCTCCATCACCAGCTTAACGTTGGAGCTCCCAATAACTAATAAACCCCTCCCCCCGTGTGCCTGCTCGGACCTTGCTGAATGAGCAGCCACATGTCCATTCACAGGCAGAGCGGACGATGCCACACGGCCAGCCTCCACATTGACCCTCTGCCTCGTGCGCCGCGAACGCCGCTGAACCCGCCACTCCCCTTGGGGAGAGGGTGGCCCAACCGCGCCCGGTACCCGCGAAAATGTCTCGACAGCAGGGACAGTGGGTGAAGCATCTAACACCTGGGGTGCACCATGCGACGCACCAGACTCCACACTGCCGCTACCCTCCGAGGCAGCAGCCTGAAGACGGCTGACCGCGGCCATCAACACGCTCAGCTGTTCGCGAAGAGTGGCCAGCGTCCGTACACAGCAGTCACACATCCTATCCATCCTAAGGAATCAATATACTGAAGAGACTTAATCAACTTTTAAGTAGACTGCTAATTCACTAAAGGCGGCTGATTACTGACTAAACTGTGATTGCTAACCACTTCTTGTAGAAAACAATGAAAATAGCACTACCTGTCTCTGGACTGTATTGAAAACAAACACTAGCACTACTAGCACTATGGCTGACTAAAAGGACTCTATCTGACTGTATTCAAAACAAACATGAAATCTATTTAACTCTATTACTAGCACTCGACAATTAAAGCTTCCTAAAAGCAAAAACACACGGAAGAAGTAGTGACAAGTAAGAAAACTACAGTTAATACTTCAATCAAGGTAGCTCGCTGCACAGCAGACGTGAAGCAGACGGCGGTTTGGGCGACACATGAACTTACAACATAAAAGTAATAACAGATAAAAATACATGTTCATGAACCAGAGAGAAAATCAGTCCATAAGTTTAAGCAAACGCTATCAGCAGTACAATGAGAATCAGCTTAATTTTTCAATTAACTCCTCGACAGAATAGAAGGAGTGACCCATGAGGAAACACTCCAGTTTCGATTTGAAAGCGCGTGGATTACTGCTAAGATTTTTGAATTCGAGTAGCAGCTTATTGAAAATGGATGTAGCAGTATACTGCACACATTTTTGCACAAGAGTTAAGGAAGTCCGATCCAAATGGAGGTTTGATTTCTCCCGAGTATTAACCGAGTGAAAGCTGCTTATTGTTGGAAATAAACTAATATTGGTAACAAGAAACGACTATAAGGAATATACATATTGAGAGGCCAATGTCAAAATACCCAGACTCCCTGAACAGAGGTCGACAAGAGGTCCGTGAACTCACACCACTTTTTGCCCGAACCTCCCGTTTCTGAGCCAAAAATATCCTTCTAGAATGGGAAGAGTTATCCAAAAACATAATACCATACGACGTAAGTGAATGGAAATAAGCAAAGTAGACTAATTTACTTGGCGAAGTATCACTCACTTTCGGTACCGTTCGAATAGTGAAAATGGCAGTATTAAGTCTTTGAACAAGATCCTGAATGTGGGCTTTCCATGACACCTTACTATTTATTTGAACACCTAGGAATTTGAGCCGCTCAGCTTCACCAATCATTTGCCCATGCTGTGAGATTAAAACGTCAGGTTTTGTTGAATTGTGTGTTAGAAACTGTAAAAACTGAATCTTACTGTGATTTAACGTTAGTTTATTTTCTACAAGCCATTGACTGAGGTCATGTACTGCACTACTTGAAACGGAGTCAATGTTGCACACAACATCCTTTACTACCAAGCTAGTGTCATCAGCAATCAGAAATATTTTAGAGTTACCCATAATACTTGAGGGCATATCATTTATATAAATAAGCAACTAGAGCGGCCACAACACTGATCCCTGAGGAACCCCCTCCCCCTTGACAGTATACCACTCAGATCCCCCATCACACTGTATTACTTTGCCCCATTCCTGTAGATCGTTCCCTAATGCACTTCCTGAAACACTCTACAACTTCTGATTCTGTCAGTTCTTTCAGGTCCCATATCCTTAAATTCCCACGTTTTTCCAGTTTCTTCAGTTTTTATCTACAGTTCATAATCAATATATTGTTATCAGAGACCACATTTGCCCCTGGAAATGTCATACAATTTAAAATCTGGTTCCTAAATCTCTGTCTTACCATTATATAATCTATATGAAATATTGCAGTATCTCCAGGTCTCTTCCACGTATACAACCTTCTTTCATGATTTTTGAAACAAGTGTTAGCTATGATTAAATTATGCTCTGGGCAAAAACCTACCAGGCGGCTTCCTCTTTCATTTTTTACCCACATTCCATATTCACCTACTGCGTTTCCTTTTATTCCATTTCCTACCGTCGAATTCCAGTCACCCACTAATATTAAATTTTCATCTCCCATCACTATCTGAATGATTTCTTTTATCTCATCACACATTCCATCAATTTCTTCATCATCTGCGGACTACTTTTACGACTGTGGTAGGCGTGGGATTCGTGGCTATATTGGCCACAACAATGCTTTCACTATGCTGTTTGTAGTGGCTTACCCGCATTCCTATTTTTATTAATTATTAGACCTACTCATGCATTAGCTTCATATTAGCCTTCCTAATACTTAAATCTATATTCGATGTTAACAATGACGCCGGTGGATGGACTATCACGAAATTATTGACCGTCGAGAAAGTCACAAATATAACCGACAAGCTAATGGGCCCTTCACAGGAAAAGGTTTTTCGCCGGAAAACGGGGAAAACTGAAACCCAGCAAATGAGTAAAAAAATGTATATTCACTGACAAAAAAAAGTGTACGCACACAACTTACACAACAATAGTCTGGGATTACTCTATTACGTAACACAGTTTTTGTGATTGTATCTTGCAGCTTTAGTTATTTTTAATTAAAAGAGGCTTTAAAAGGACAGAAAGAACGTGTTGGACTACGCTACAGATCGTTCTGTTAGCAAAGTCCTCACTTTGTAATCACTTTCGTTGACTTCGGCAACTCTCAACAGAAATCTCCAACCTAACCGAGACAATGTGCTACGATACAGCCGAGATCATGACAAGAGAATGGGCTACATCACACTCGAAGTAAATTTATATAGGTAAGGATCCCCATGACCTGTGTACGTCTATTATAAAAAATCTCCAAGCCACTCTCCTCAAATAGATCGCCATCTTCTCTTGACCTTCAACTGTTACTATTTCAGAATTAAAAACCAGATTCAAAGAAAATTTGGCTACCAGCCAAAAACTAGAAAAATAAAAATAATAAAAGTGAGAACGTGAAACATGTTAGAATTAACCATAAACAGGAGATTTTACAGAAAATAAAATTGAGAAAGGAAATCATTAATATTATCGACCGTTTAGGAACTCTAGGCTACGAAAGGGATGAAACAACATATCGAATAACTGGTGGAAGAGTTAGTGTGTTTTAAGATTATATCCAAACAAGAATTAGAGAAAAACATATCGAAGCAAGGCCTCTATTACGAAAAATAGCTAAATCTCGAGACAAATTGTGTCCTTTTGTATTAGATTAAATGTTTTGGCCCCTAGTACGGATGAAACAGTATCTGCAGTATCAACAGGAACTTCGGACATGTGTTTCATATTTCATCCAAGCCTGCAGTCTATAAATATTTAAACAAAATACTGAAACAAAATACCACTACCGGGGAATTACTTACGAAGCAGTTCTTGGTAAAGAAACACAGGACACAATTACGTATGTAGGCTTAATACGAACTACAACTGTGTTCATAAATCGCTATAGTTGCCTTGGACTAACGACGAGCGAATATCAATATAACCTGTACGCTTTTCAAAGCTGTTATCCATGAAAAAGCTAAACGACGTATCGTGAACAAAATACAATTTAACACCGAAACAATGACATTAGTTGACAATGGGCACAGACTTTAGTCAATGGGCACTGTTGAAAATTTGTGCCAGACCAGGATTAGCACCCGAGTCCCCTGGTTACTAGGGAGAGGCAATGATCACTGTGTCCGAATTACACAGTGGTCAACAGAATAGCACGAACTGCCCGAGCATGCCGTTCGTTAGATCGAAATTCTCAATTTCTCCATAGACTGCTAATACACTGCTCCTTGAACATAATCCTCCTCCCCTTAATTATACAGTACATGGCCAAAAAAACAGACACCGAATATATGCAAACTTGGCCTTACGAACATTGCAGACGTCGTCTATGTAACACACGTCAAACTTCAAAGAATTTACCAATTCGTTGCATTGTTTACTATAGACCACAAATCAAGTAACGTAAAAAAAGCACTGCGTCTATTGAGATCATGATTCATAGTTTAAAGAAAACTAATAAGTCGCCTACATATTACAGTTGCTGCCGAAAGAGGAGAACCATTATTTTCCCACAAAAGGAAATATAGTTAAAATTACGCTTCTATTTCGGTTAGTTTCGGCGGTTACTAAAATTTGCAGTGAAAGTTACATAGTGGACTCTACCCTCCCCCCACCAGAAACGTAGTTATCGTGGCTGTTGTGAGACTTTTGTACACAGTTAGAGAATGTGTGTTAAATGTGGCGTGGACGGAAACACTAGGCTACGCTACAGGGCAATCTGCTCGCACAACGTTTAGTCGGCATTCATAATCGTTGGCGTAAACAACTCTCAATCAAATTACCACCTTCCAACCTAACTTAGATCTCGGGCTACACTACCAATCGGCCTGTCATCACAACCAAAAATTCATTGAGGGGGGTGGGGGGATTTCCTGTATCTCTCTCTAATGTATCTCTAGGCCCAACTGCCAGTTTTGTCAGACTCAACAGCAAGATTTACCAATGGTAAACACTTTTGAGACGGCTAGTAATTTTAGAATAGTCTTCTTCGTCTTACTTGGCATAAATTGTTCGCTTGCGTCCCAGCAGCTAGCTCCCTCAGTGTCTGCTTCTGCCATCGCACCACGCCAGTCTGCTGTTGTCCTAGCATACCGAACGCACCGCACATCCGACACCTTCGGAACCACTCACTGGCCAGTTAGCAATTGAGCGGAACACTGTTTACATCGTGAAAGGAAAACTATGCAAAGATGTACACTTAAATGGCACGACTGAGTAGCACACACACAGTAATATCTGAGGAATGTCCTTCGACACGCGCAGAACGAAAGTCTTCTCGCGATCGTACAGCGTCTCTGAAAAAAAAAATCTCGTGACTATATTCCGGCGTTACGGCCAGGTTCTCATACAAATGAGCAACAAAGGGTACATTTGAAATTTTTTTTTTTTGAGACAATGACAATACATTCGAAGGATGTGTTTGGGAATTACGAGTGATAATACTATGAGCTTAATTTTAGATTTTCAATAAAAAATGGCGCCCGTAATTATGATTTGATCAAGGGCCTGCGAGACTGGAGTACGCAGAGTGCGTGCAGTGTGGCACCACAGATGTTACCTGAATTCAAAAATGGGTAACATCAGTTGATACTACATTATTCCTCTGAAATTGAAAATGGATAACATCAGTCGATAAAACATAAAATTTATGCGAGCGCATACCTAACCGCAATGAAACAACCTTAAATTTAACGATACAGTGCTAATTCGAACTTTGAGTTCGATTTTTGGGGGTTTGTTTCACTCCTTATGCCTACACAAAAATTAGTTAATATTAACAAATGTCATATTATAGCTATAAGTTCCTAAGAAAAGTGTTTACTTTTAGGGGTCAGAGGTAGAAGTTAAGAGATCGAACCACTTTCAATTTATGCTGCATGCCGTTCTGAGAAAATAGTTACCCGAAAAAAATGTGTTCAATGTTTAGGGAAAACATTTAGTTATATTATTACTTCGATTTGCATGAACTGAGTGTTACATATATATTTTTAATGTCGCTGAAAACGAATCTGAAGTCAGATTTTCAATATTCAAAACAGCTAATCCAATACGGAGGGCAAACGATTATGTTTTGACCAATTTTTACCAAAATTGTATTTTCGTTATTTACGTTTAGTCTGCAATTCAAGGAGTATTTATCAACCCTTCCTCTACCTCTGATTGTTCCTAGACAGCAACTTCCTGTTCTTCTTGGCAGGAAAAGCCGATCTGTCTAAGCTGGATTTGCAGCACTCGGCAGCCTGCACTTGATAATCGTCCTTATTTTCGGTGAGTATGTTTGCATACATTGTGCAGTATAAATCATTTTGAGCACGTGCGACACGGGACGAGTTATCATCTACATCTATATGGATACCCTGCAAAACACATTTAAGTGCCTGGCAAATGGTTCATCGAATCACCTTCACAACTGATAATTAATTGAAACCCTCAGCTGCCGACAGGTGTTGTTGATATACTTCGATGGGGACAGCTGAAAAGTGTGCCCCTACTGGGACTCGAACCCACGATCTCCTGCTTACATGGCAGACGCTCAATCCATCTGAGCCATCGAGGGCACAAATGAACAGCACGACTGCAGGAATTTATCCCTTGCACGCTTCCCGTGAGACACATCCCCAACCGTCCACAATCCGCATACGTAATGTACGTAATAGGTATTTGCCTATCCACTCATTACTGGCTCACACTAATGTGACGATTCCCGTAAGAGTTCGGGCAACCTGTGCGCATTCGCACAGACGAAGGTCAATGGCTGGGTAACGTTTAACCATAGATATGAAGTAACTGTTCTCGAAAGAACAGGCGCCACTGACGACCGTGCAGCACTTCTAGAATACATGATAGACCGGCCGATGTGGCCGAGCGGTTCTAGGCACTTCAGTCGGGAGCCACGCGACCGCTACGGTCGCAGGTTCAAATCCTGCCTCGAGCATGGATGTGTGTGATGTCCTTAGGTTAGTTAGGTTTAAGTCGTTCTAAGTTCTAGGAAACTGATGACCTCAGATCTTAAGTCCCAAAGTGCTCATAGCCATTTGAACCATCAGTCCGTATGTTTGCACACTACTTACAGTAACTTATGCTAAGGACAACACACACACAACCATGCCCGAAGGAGGACTCGAACCTCCAACGGGGGGAGCCGCGCGAACCCTGACAAGGCGTTGGAGACATGGCGGGTACCCCGCGCGGCTCATGGCAGCCGTGACACTGCTTCAAACACTGGGCTGTAGAAACTTTTGTAAAGCACGGATTAAAAAAAAAAACCTTTCCGTTCCAGGAGTCTAGACAAGTACACCTTTAGAAAATGCAACTACAAAGAAATTAAATTTTTCGAACGGGGCAGGGCTTAAAACTTTGAAGAGTTAAATTTTAATGGCCGTTCTCTTGTATGCAAATAGTTTCACAGTAGAAATTTCTCTAGTTTTATTTATTTATTTATTTTTTGCTGTAGGTAAAGAAGGATAGGATTGTGAGGAGGGGGAAAGGGGGGGGGGGGAGGAATCTTGCATCTCCAACCTTGGAATTCTTAGTACACAATTTTTATTCATTACGAGATTCTCAGCCACTTGCAGAAGTGATTTCGCGTGATTCTGCAAAACTTTTCCTTTAGCCAATCGTAGCAACTATAGGATTCCGTTCCTGCTGCATGACATGTCTCGGAACTTAAACTGACCAACTTATTTGCATAAAGAGCTAGCTTATCATCCGCTTCTTTACTTACTTAGACCGTTCATGGTCTGCAAAGCATTTTTTTCTTTAATCGTTTTTTTATGTCTTTTATAAACTGCAACACTTTCTAAACTTTTCTAAACTTAATGCCGTTGAAGCATGGTCTTTTGCTGAATGACCAAAAAGCAATGCTGACAGCTGGAGTCCAAGGTTTTTGTTAATCAAGCCGTTTGTATTCTTGTGGTGATATCTCCGCAGAGTCTTTCATTCCCTAACGCATATTTCTTTATATCTAATTGAGAAGTGAAATACCGGTTATCGTAGATGCAGATTTAAAATATTTTAATATAACGCAATAAATATTTCATTAAAATTCTCATCCCCTTATGCTCGAAGTTAAAAACCAGTGAAACACGTAGTTTTTAAAAATTGTAACAGATTAGCCGAATACGAATTGTCAGATATGCTTTCATAATGCTTTCATAATGAACCATTTTCAGAAACGTGGAGCCAGATCTGGGGGTGAATTTCCTTCTCTCCGAGACACCCGGCTTCTTCTTCGACTTAGCCGGCAAACAGGCCGAGGACGACGGGTGGGGACCGAATAGGCAGCAGTTGGTGGATGGCGACGTCGTCACTGGCTGTTGCCTTCGTGCGGGCCTCTTGTGTAAAGGGGGAGCCAACCGTGGCCAAGTGAAGGTCTGTATTCCACAGGAACGAGTTAGCATGGCACTCAGATATTTCCACGATTTGGCGGACGGGGGTCATTTGGGGTTCTTCAAGACCTTGAACCGAGTTCGGGAATACATGTTTTGGCCCAACCTATATCGCGATGGCAGGCGATTTCTTGGCAACTGTGTCCAGTGTAAGCGCGGTAAGCCCGATGTGGGGCCGCACAGAGAACTACTACAGTCACTTAGGAACAGTGTCCTCTGGACTGCGACTCAAAGACCGAAACAACGGTCGACGGAAACTGGCACCAGAAACGCACCAGCTCACTCTATTTCATCCCCTTAGGGGTTGAACTTCCAAAAACACCGAAACACGTATTTTCTTATTTGTAGCCTTGAAGTCAAATACCAATTTTCTTAGATGTAGCCTTAAAAATACTTTCATAGTTCTTCCATAATTATTTATCTCAAAATAAAATGTTCATCCACTATTTCACTTCATAGAGGTTAAATTCCCAATGATACTGGAACACATATTTCTTTATTTCTGACCTAGAAACCAGATACAAATGTTCGTATGCCTAGCTTCAAAATTACCTTAATAGCTACATGATTCAGAAATCCTTTCATGTCCTGCGTCTCCCCCTTAGAGGTGGAATTTCGAAATATGCAGTATAAGCTGTATAAGATCAACACCCTTTCCAAATGTCAAGGTTTATTTTCCTTGGCGGTCTGGACTGTGTGAGTTTCATAGTAATAGTCCTACACACACACAAACACACACACACACACACACACACACACACACACACACACACACACACACACACTACCAATGCCACCACCACCTCCTGGGGAAATTTCTGCAGACGCCCTTGTTCCACTACAGTCATATTTTGCCAACGACCTACATTTAGCAGCGTGGGAGGGATAGTGTCGTGCAACAGACAGTATACTCAGTAGACAACGAACAGTTCGTTGTGAAATCAGCGACTTCGGTGATCTCACGTGAACCGATGCAACCTCCGCGGCAAGGCCGTTGCCGCAGATATTTCAGAGTAGTTGCTTACGTTTCATAATTATCTAGTTTACGGGGAAAATGTAAAAAAGGCGATTGTCACCGAAGCTACAACTAATCTGAATTTCTGGTTAGTTATCAAGTGGTCTTGTGTGCGAGCCTGAATTTTTCATCCTTTGCGGTGAGAATGATTCAAACCCGTCATGTTCTTCTTATGAAGTGTTCTATTTATTTTGCACACAATGATCGTTTGTAGTTGTCTTGAGTTACTACGTTGATAAATTTTTGTTTGGCGCACGTATCATAACTGAGATTTGCGCTGAATGGCTGAAGGTGAATTAGCGTAATGAGTAGTAGCGAATGTTACAGTAACATGTTTGTAAATTATTTCACGTAAATTACGTTAGTCGTGTAATATAATCCGTATACCAGTACAGTATATGGGCCAATTACGTTAGTCATGGAATACTATCCGTATAAGACTATGTCACCTTGGTGTCCCGGAATTTGCTTCAATTTTGGAATCCACGAAAGAACTGGAAATTTTCCTTTACACAGCTTTCCATATAATTTCTATTACAGTGATTCAGTCTTGTCTGTCACTCGACTTTTCTGACTGTGAAATAAATTCTATCGCTCAGGTGCTTATTACCTCTTCGTGTTTCCATTTGCCGATATTGCGCATAAACACATATCTCAAAGTTGCTATGGACATTGATGGAGCGACACACTTTTCTATGGCGACACTGCAGTTTAGAGATAGAAAAACCGATCAGTTAAAACGATATGGGTATTTTAGTTCTGAATAACCGATGTCTTTCGGTATTTGTTTGCTCTCGGTTATAACAAGTACCTTTTTATTTTTTTCTGATAACCACCTAAAAACAGATATATCAATTAGCCACAGATGTGGTAGTAAAATTTTTTGTTTTCAAATAAACCTTTTTTAAAAAAGACGAGTTATTTTTATTCGTAAGATTTCCATAGCACTGAAACACGGCGTTATTACAGAAAAAAATGGGAAAAGTTATGTATGCCACTTTAATAACACTGCTGATAGAAACGAGCAACAAATGGATTGGTCCAACATTGCCGAGACAATATTGTCCCTGTTACACAAGCAGTGCGCGAGACTGGACACAGTTTCTCGCTGTTGTCGAACGTCAGTTGTAACATAGAATGGCACCATCTGGAAGTCTGGAAGTATTTTACGATATGCGGTACGAGTGAAGAACAAAGTTAGATTTGGTCGACTTGCGACATCATACAAGGAAAGAAGTTAAAATTTAACAAATCATTCATAGTTCGGGATAAAAGTAGAAAGTGCCTCATCTGCTGCTGTGTCTACGTAGTATGCCGTTATCTGCTTTTAGCCCTTAAAAACAGAGAAATTAAAACGAAAAAGAGAGTTCTCCTGCCGCAGTTTTCACTCTTTATCGCTGGACTATACGTAATGCCCGCATAGTGCTGTGATAACCGATTTCAATATAATTTTTGAGCAGAGTTCTAAAAACTAAAATCAGTAGGATAATACTGGCAGTTTTCTGTAGTATAGAAGCACTCGCTATATTTTGAGAGAAGCAGCGAACATCGGACAAAGTTTTATTGGACTATTTAATTGAAAGAAATTAGAATTATATTAATACCGTCAGTTGCTCGCGGGCGTTGATAAATATCAACGTGGACAAGTGAAAATGTGTGCCGCGATCGGGACTCGAACCCGGGATCTCTTGCTAAAATGACAGACGCTCTATCCATCTAGGCCACCGAGGGCACAGTGTATGGTTCGACTGCAGGGACTATCTCGCGCACGCCTCCTGCGAGACTCACATTCTCACCTTGAATGTCCATACACTACAGTCGTAGAGTCCCACTCCAACACACTCATTCCTCGTGGAAGACATGTCCATATCCATATAAGTATATGGTTCTGGCAATACCAGCCATGACCTTCTTCTGTGAAGATGCACACGTATTCCGCGAACTGTTACGGGACTTGGTAAGAATGTGTTCCACGAGTAATGAGTGTGTCGGTGTGGGACACTACGAATGTAGTGTGTGGACGTGCAAGGTGAGAATGTGAGTCTCGCGGGAGGCGGGCGCGAGATAATACCTGCAGTCACACTATCGTCTGTGCCCTCGGTGGCTCAGATGGGCAGAGCACCTGCCATGTAAGCAGGAGATCCCGGGTTCGAGTCCCAGACGTGCACACATTGTCACCTGTCCCCGTTGATATATATCGACACCCGTGAGCAGCTGACGGTATTAATATAATTCTAATTTCGTTCTGAACGGCTGCAGGTCATCATAAGGGTATTTAATTTGACATTTTGATTACATTTATCAAGAAACTGAGAAAGTAAAAATTGTTTAATATTTGTTTGATTTCTACGTTTACTAGAGGAAATAATGTAAATAAAAGACTGAAAATCGGTTATTACAAGAACTGGTATTGTGACGGGTTTTAACAATTAGCTTAAAGAAGGGTTGGGAAACTGATAAGAGCCGAAAACCAGTTGTTTCAGCAATAACCAACATTCCCACTGGTGTTCTGAGTGGTAAGATTGACGCACAAGGACATCAAGAACAGTTTCTCAGAAAGGTTACTGCAGCTCTGATGTTCTCAAAATGAACGGGCCAGCCATTGGCGTCCGCGAGGGGGAACGGGAGGGGGAGGGGAGGGGGAGGGGGAGAGGATGGGGAGGGGAGGAGGTGGGGAGGGGAGGATAGGCAAAAGGGCACTTTCACCCATCGCCCCCAACCCTCCCTGGAATCTGGAGTAAAGAGTTTTTATTCGTTACAGTATACTCTTCCAGATAAGAATTCTCCACAATACTGATAAACCTTAGCTTTGACCAGTTGTAGCGCTCATGGAGTTAGGGTCTTGTAGCTTGATGCACCTCGTAACTGACCAGCTGATTTGTACACAGAGTGCCAGTTTCAGAATCATGCACTCCAGCCCCAACGCGCCTTCCCCCCTCCCCACCACTGGAAATATTTCTGCAGACTCCAGTCTGCCACTGTGCATATATTTTGATAACATCCTGGTTTTAATAGCATCGAAGTAACAGAATTGTGCAGTAAAGGGTAGACCTAGCACAGAACACACCATTCCCAATGAAACGCATCACTTGGTAGATGGTGAAGTACTCTGAAGCTAGCCAGATAGAAACAGAACCTCCTGGCACTGCATCTAACCCAAATTCTAATCTTACACTAATCTCTTGTATGTACCTACCACGCCCTCAAAGAGCCAACGATTTACTATTATCAGAAGTTCCGAAAAATGAGGAAGAAATTGAGCCACACTTTTTTCCGTTGTTTATTATTTCGATTACCCCATAAAGGGAATGGACTTGTAGCCACAGGTTACACAAGCGATAGATGGTTTAAAATACATAAAAAGAGATGACAATAAGAAACGATTTTTAAAAACACACTGATGCACGGCTTTTACGATTTTTACAGGAAAAAAATGGATGACAAAATGAAGGTTTTTCAAAAATACGCTGGTAGACAATATTGGGGATTTCTTATCTTTATAGATGACTAGCGGAAAAGCTTGGTGTTGACCAGGCATTTATTTACAGCTGTGCGTCCACGTCCGTACTATGCAGCGTCTGGCCTTGTCCTGAGTTTTTATGACGTATCTCCTGAAACATGTGTCGTACAATGATATAATTTTATAGGTACATTCAGCGTCATAAGCGGATACTGTCTGCAAAATTTATTGCGAATATAGTAGCAAAGAAGTAACAAACTTAAATGTCACGAATGCTGTGATGCCCACACACTTGGGTGTAACTAATGTACACGGGATGCTTGGCACGATCATTATGGCTACCATCACCTGTGGTCGTAATTGGTCCAGCTGTGTCGACGTAGTGAAAATATAAATGTGCATAACATGGTAAAGGTCCATTCTTTCCAGCCATCAGACCTGAACTACGATCAAAAATATCATGTAAAAGTGGTAGGGGCAATGGCCTTGCCGCAGTGTATACACCGGTTCCCGTCAGATCACTGAAGTTTAGCACTTTCGGGCGTGGTCGGCACTTGGATGGGTGACCATATGGGCCGCTATGCGCTGTTGGCATTTTTCGGGTTGCACTCAGCCTTAATGGCGGATAAATTTTTTGTTAATCGCGGCAAATTAACTTTACCCTAATGACACACAAGGTCAATGACGTACTATCACGTAAAGTATTCTCAGATCGAAATGTTTTGCATTACAAAATCTCCAATGTAGATTCATAATACCACAATTATAATTCACAAAATAATTTGGAGCTACGTTCAATGCATATTTAAATGCATCTTTCAAAACAATAACAGAATTCTCATTAGATCATCATTATCAATGGCTAGAGTATTCTACCAAAAACCGCGTCTCACTATGGCTTCTTCAGTACGCTGTTTTGTTTTCCACTGTTGATAATAGAAACGATCTGGCAGATGTGACATTGTAGATGCCCAGTATGCGTGTCTTAATGCAATTAAACCGTCTGGAACATTTACCCTTGAACGTCCCTAGAATGGGATTTCATGGAACGTTATTACTTTCCTGTGTCCATTTCCATCACACCAGCTGATCGCCACGACTGGGGAAGGGGAGGAGGGGGTGGGCTGAAAGTTGGCAGCAGTGGCAGAAAAACCAAAGAAAACCTCACGTTTTCGTCATTTGTTTTCATAATGACAATTCGTCACATCGCACGCTTTTCTCTAGGAAACGGTAAAATTCATCGTCTGGATATCAATCTCACCTGCTGAGGTATGCAGTCGCACCACTCTGTACGAAATAGGTTCTAAGCTGATGCAGTCGACAAGTAACATCGAAATATATCGTCACCAGGAAATACATCGACACCTTGAAATAAATCCACACCTCGAAATAAATCGCCACCTCGAAATAAATCGCAACCTCGAAATAAATCGCAACCTCGAAATAAATCGACACCGTGAAATAATTCGAAACCTCGAAATAAATCACCTCCAAAAAACCGCTACATCGAAATGAGTCGATATCCCGAAATATATCGACATCTAGACGCATTTCGGCTTACCATATAGACCGAAATCTCGATGTTAGTCGACATATCGAGATAAATCGAGGTATAGAATTATATCGATATTTCGAAATATATTGGTACCACGTAATATAAAGATATCTCTAAAAATAGCGATATCTAGAAATTTATGGATTACTAGAGATATAGAGGTACCTTGAAATATATCGATATCTCGAGAAGAATCGATATCTGTAGTACACCAATACATGGAAATATATCGATACTTTGAAATATATAGACAACCTGTATTGTGTCGGTATATCAAAATAAATCGTTATCTCGATATAATCGGATACTCGAAATCAATCGATACCTCGAAATAAATAGACTCCTCAATATAGGTAGATATCTCGAAATAAATCGATATCATGATATAATGTGTGCATCTACGTATGTCGATATATCGAATTGAATCGATAATGGGAAAAGTATGGACGTCTCAAAATAAATCTGTACCCCTAAGAAAACGAATATCGAAATAAATAGATATAACGAAATATATCGCTATCTTGATAAATACCGTTATCTAGTGGTCGGATAAATGTTTCAAGATGACATGACATAACAGTATAGTCTACATACATGAAAATACTTTGGATTTTCAATATATCGATAGATTTGTAGACCTCGGGAAAAAAATCTTTGATCCGACCTCGGGGCAAAAATGCAGACCTCGGGAAAAAACGCCGACCTCGGGGAAAAACGCCGACCTCGGGGAAAAACGCCGACCTCGGGGCAAAAACACCGACCTCGGGGAAAAACGCCGATCTCGGGGAAAAACGCCGACCTGGGGGAAAAACGACGACATCGTGGAAAAACGCCGACATCGGGGAAAAACGCCGACATCGGGGAAAAACGCCGACATCGGGGAAAAACGCCGCTGTTGGGAAAAAACGCCGACCTCGGGGAAAAACGCCGACCTCGGGGAAAAACGCCGACCTCGGGGAAAAACGCAGACCTCGGGGAAAAACGCCGACCTCGGGGAAAAACGCCGACCTCGGGGAAAAACGCCGACCTCGGGGAAAAACGCCGACCTCGGGGAAAAACGCCGACCTCGGGGAAAAACGCCGACCTCGGGGAAAAACGCCGACCTCGGGGAAAAACGCCGACCTCGGGGAAAAACGCCGACCTCGGGGAAAAACGACGACCTCGGGAAAAACGACGACCTTCGGAAAACTGCTGACCTCAGGAAAAATCCAGTTCCATTAATTTACATAGACAATCATGACAGTTACCATTAGGTTCTCAAAATGCAATCAAATTCCTGGTATTTATCACCTCACACAAAAAGTGGTCATGACAGAAAAGTCTCGTTCTTTAGAAAGTTTAGAATGAGATGTTCTAAATATTACAGATAATCCATTTACAATAATCTACAAGCACTGCACAATGAGAAGAGACTGTCAACCAGAGCACTTTGAAATAGTGCACTGCCAGGAAGACAGAGGTATCATTGCTGTTTATAATCCTCTGGTGCTTGAGATTCAGAATCCAGGATTGCCTCGAATGAGAACAGCAGGAATGAATGTCCTGCACCAGTATAGAACTTACTCTGGAACTCCACAGAAAATCACAAGTCACAATTATATCACATCATTTTCAGCAAACTACAGAAGCCTCTAATGGACATAACAACGTCGTCACCTCCTTCACTAGTGAAAGATCTTAGTAGCTATTGAGTCAAGAGTAGGTGGCCAATTAATAATTTGTTGTTCAAAGCTAACTTCAGTGTATATGGGAATACTCAGTGGACATCTTTAACCATCATATTTTACTGTCTAAGATATGTCAACTTCCCAGACTATAAGTATAAGCAGAGCTTGGTCTTTACCAATCCGAGATTGTTTAGAATAGGTATCAAGGGAATCAGATCCACTGGGCATTTACAGCAACCTGCTTTAAACAATATGAGCAGGCAATAGACACAGACACAGAGTTTGAAATATCTCTGTGAAGCGGTTACCTTCATCATCAGCAAACTTATGTTGTGTGCTGCGGTATGCGGAGGCACTAATAGCAACACAGTAAAACACAGAAGAAGCTTATAAGTTGATGTAATCATCCAGTAAGAAGCAGTAAAATTCAAGTTTTAGTAATCGATTATTGACTTATTATCCGGCTTTGGTGCCTCAGACATGTCCGACGACCTTAAGATTTGGCATGAAACGAAGTCTGGAAGACACGTTACACGAGAGAATTGGAAAAGTGTTCATGTGTTGTAAAAACCTAAGAAATCGTCCCGTTTTCGTCAATTGCCGTCGAATCGACGTAATGACAGATCGTCACATTGGATGCTTTTCTGTATAAAACAGTTACATTTATCGTCTGGAAACTTATGTCGCGGGCTGCGGCATGCGGAGGCACTAATAGCAACACCAGAGAACACAGAAGAAGCTTCTAAGTTATTGGTTCAAATGGCTCTGAGCACTATGGGACTTAACATCTGTTGTCATCAGTCCCCTAGAGCGTAGAACTCCTTAAACCTAACTAACCTAAGGACATCAAACACATCCATGCCCGAGGCAGGATTCCAACCTGCGAGCATAGCAGCCCCGCGGTTCCGGACTGAGTGCCAGAACTTCTAGACCACCGCGGCCGGCTCTAAGTTTATGTAATCTGCCAGTAAGAAGCAGTACAATTCAAGTTTTACTATCGATTATGGACTTACTAGCCGCCTTTGGCGCCAGGGATGTGACTGACGACGTTACGATTTTGCATGAAACGAGGTCTGGGAACCACGTTACACGAGAATATGTGAAAACTGATCATATGTAGTAAAAACTTAAGAAATCCGCCCGTTTTCGGCATCTGCTATCGGATCGACGAAATACCAGATCGCCACAATGGCCGCTTTTCTCTCTGAAACGATAAAATTTATCGTCTGCAAACTTACGTCGCTTGCTGCGGTATGCGGAAGCACTAATTACAACATAGCAGAACACAGAAGAAGCTTGTAAGTTGATGTAATCGACCAGTAAGGAACAGTACAATTCAAGTTTAGTTATCGATTATTGACTTTTTAGCCGGCTTTGGTGCCTTGGACATGAGCTACGACCTTACGATTTGGCATGAAGGGAGGTCTAGCAGCCACGTTGAACGGGAGAATGTGAAAAGTGTTAAAATGTAGTTAAAACCTAAGAAATCCGCCCGTTTTCGTCATTTACTATCAAATCGACTTAATGCCAGATCGTCCCATTCGCCGCTCTTCTCTCTGAAACGGTTACATTTATCGTGTGCTACGATATGCGGAGACACTAAAAGCACCATAGTAGAACACAGAAGAAGCTTTTAATTTGACATAACAGCCAGTAATAAGCAGTATAATTTAAGATTTAGTTATCGATTATTGACTTTTCAGCCGGCGTTGGTGACTTGGACGTGAGCTAGGACCTAAAGATTTTGCATGCAGGGAGGACTATCAGCCACGTTGCACGGGAGAATGTGAAAAGTGTACATATGTAGTAAAAACCTAACAAATCCGCCCGTTTTCGTCATTTGCTATCAAATCGACTTAATGTCAGATCGTCACATTGGCCGCTCTTCTCTCTGAAACGGTTACATTTATCGTGGGCAAAGCTATGTCGCGTGCTCTGATATGTGGAGATACTAAACGTACTATAATTGAACACAGAAGAAGATTCTAAGTTGATTTAATAGATAGTAAGAAGCAGTACAATTCATGTTTAGTTATCGTTGTTGATTTTTTAGCCGGCTTTGATGCCTTGGACATGAGCTAGGACCTTAAGATTTTGCATGCTGGGAGGACCAGCAGCCACGTTGCACGGGAGGATGTGAAAAGTGTTCATATGTAGTAAAAACCTAAGAAGTCCGCCAGATTTCGTCATTAGCTATGGAATCAACTTAATGTCAGATCGTCACATTGGCCGCTCTTCTCTCTGAAACGGTTACATTTATCGTTTGCAAAGCTATATCGCGTGCTGCGATGTGCTGAGACATTAAAAGCACCATAGTAGAACACAGAAGAAGCTTCTAAGTTGTTGTAATATCCAGTAAGAAGCAGTACAACTCAAGTTTAGTTATCGATTTTTGACTTCTTAGCCGTCTTTGGTGCCTTGGACATGAGCTAGGACCTTAAGATTTTGCATGCAGGGAGGTCTAGCAGCCACGTTGCACGGGAGAATGTGAAAAATGTTCATATGTAGTAAAAACCAAAGAAATCCTCCTGTTCTCGTCATTTGCTATCGAATCGACTTAGTGTCAGATCGTCACATTGGCCACTTTTCTCTCTGAAACGGTTTCATTTATCGAGTGCAAAGACTATGTCGCATGCTGCGATATGCGGGGATACTACATGCACCATAGTAGAAACAGAAGAAGCTTCTGAGTTGCTGTAATAGCCAGTAAGAATCAGTACAATTCTAGTTTTAGATATAGATTTTGACTTTTTAGCAAGCTTTGGTGTCTTGGACATGAGCTTGGACCTTAAGATTTTGCACGATTGGTGGTCTAGCCCCAACGGTGCAGGAGAGGATGTGAAAATTGTTGATATGTAGTAAAAACCTAAGACTTCCAGCAGTTTTCGTCATTTGCTTTCGAACCGACTCAATGTCAGATCGTCAAATTGGCCGCTCTTCTCTCTGAAACGGTACATTTATCGTGTGAAAAGCAATGTCGCGTGCTGCGGAATGCGGAGAAACTAAAGGCCCCTTAGTAGAACGCAGAAGAAGCTTCTATGTTGATGTAATGGACAGTAAGAAGCAGTTCAATTCAAGTTTAGTTATCGATTTTTGGCTGTTTAGCCGGCTTTGGTGCATTGGACATGAGCTAGGAACTTAAGATTTTGCATGCAGGGAGGAGTAGCATCCACGTTGCACAGGAGTATATGAAAAGTGTTCATATGTAGTAACAACCTAAGAAATCCGCCCGTTTTCGTCATTTGCTATCGAATCGACTTAATGTCAGGTGGTCACATTGGCCGCTGTTCTCTCTGAAACGGTTGTATTTATTGTGTGCAAAGCTATGGCGGGTGCTGCGGAATGCGGAGACACTGAAAGCACTATAGTAGAGCACAGAAGAAACTTCTAAGTTGATGTAATAGCCAGTAAGAAACATTACAATTCAAGTTTAGTTCTCGATTTTTGACTTTTTAGCCGGATTTGGTGCGTTGGAGATGAGCTAGGACCTTAAGATTTAGCATGAAGAGAGGACTTGCACCAACGTTGCACGGCAGGAAGTGAAAAGTGCTCATATGTAGTTAAAAGCTAACAAATCCGCCCGTTTTCGTCATTTTCTATTGAATCAACTTAAATATCAGATCGTAATATTGTACGCTCTTCTCTCTGAAACGGTTACATTTATCGTGTGCAAAGCGATGTCGCGTGCTGCGGAATGCGGAGATACTAAAAGCACCATAGTTGAACACAGAAGAAGCTTCTAAGTATGTAATAGCCAGTATGAAGCCGTACAATTCTAGTTTAGATATCGATTTTTTCTTTTTAGCCAGCTTTTTTTGCCTTGGACATGAGCTAGGACCTTACGATTTTGCATGAGGGGAAGACTAGCAGCCACGTTGTACGGGAAATGGTGAAAACTTTTCATTTGTAGTATAAACCTAAGAAATCCGCCCGTTTTCGTCATTTGCTATCGAATCGACTTTTTGTCAGATCATCACATTGGCAGTTATTGTCTTTGAAACGGTTACATTTATCGTGTGCAAAGCTATGTCGCGTGCTGCGGAATGCGGAGACATTAAAAGTCCCTCAGTAGAACACAGAAAAAGCTTCTAAGTTGATGTAATAGCCAGTAAGAAGCAGTACAATTCAAGTTTAGTTATCGATTTTTGGCATTTTAGCCGGCTTCGGTGCCTTGGACATGAGCTAGGACCTTAAGATTTTGCATGAAGGGAGGACTATCAGCCACGTTGCACGGGGGAATGTGAATAGTGTTCATATGTAGTACCAACCTATGAAATCCGGCCGTTTTCTTCATTTGCTATCGAATGGACTTAATGTCAGATGGTATCATTTGGCGCTAATCTCGCTGAAACGGTTACATTTATCTTGTGCGAAGCAATGTCGCGTGCAGCTGAATGCGGAGACACAAAAAGCCCCTCAGTAGAACGCAGAAGAAGCTTCTATGGTGACGTAATGGACAGTAAGAAGCAGTTCAATTCAAGTTTAGTTATCGATTTTTGGCTTTTTAGCCGGCTTTGGTGCCTTGGACATGAGCTAGGAGCTTAAGATTTTGCATGCAGGTAGGACTAGCATCCACGTTGCACGGGAGTGTGTGAAAAGTGTTCATATGTAGTAAAAACCTAAGAAATCCGCCCGTTTTCGTCATTTGCTATCGAATCGACTTTTTGTCAGATCGTCACATTGGTCGCTCTACACTCTGAAACGCTTACATTTATTGTGTGCAAAGCTAGGTCACGTGCTGCGGAATGCGGATACACTAAAAGCCCCATAGTAGAACACAGAAGAAGCTTCTAAGTTGATGTAATAGCCAGTAAGAAGCAGTACAATTCAAGTTTAGTTATCGATTTTTTGCTCTTTAGCTGGCTTTTACTCCTTGGACGTGAACTAGGACCTTAAGATTTTGCAAGAAGGGTGGACTAGCACAAGCGTTGCACGGGAGAAAGTGAAAAGTGTTCATATGTGGTAAAAACCTAAGAAATCCGCCAGTTTTCGTCATTTGCTGTCGAATCGACTTGATGTCAGATCGTCACATTGGCCGCTCTTCTCTCTCAAACGGTTACATTTATTTTGTGCCAAGCTATGTCGCGTGCTGCGGAATGCGGAGACACTAAAAGCACCATAGCAGAACACAGAAGAAGCTTCTAAGTTGATGTAATAGCCAGTAAGAAACATTACATTTCAAGTTTAGTTATCGAATTTTGACTTTATAACCGCGTTTGGTGCCTTGGAGATGAGCTAGGACCTTAAGATTTTGCAGGAAGGGAGGACTAGGAGCCAAGTTGGGCGGGAGAATGTGAAACGTGTCCATATGTAGTAAAAACCTAAGAAATCTGACCGTCTGCGTCATTTGCTATCGAATCGACTTAATGTCAGATCGTCACATTGCCCGCTCTTCTCCCTGAAACCGTTACATTTATCGTGTGCAAAGCTATGTCGGGAGCTGCGGAATGCGGAGACACTAAAAGCACCATAGTAGAACACAGAAGAACCTTCTAAGTTGATGTAATAGCCAGTAAGAAACATTACAATTCAAGTTTAGTTATCGATTTTGGACGTTTTAGCAGGGTTTGGTGCCTTGGACGTGAGCTAGGACCTTAAGATTTTGCAAGAAGGGAGGACTAGCAGCTACGTTGGCTCCGAGAAAAATAACATAGACGCAAACTTTGAGAAAATTTTTACATTTTTTATCGACTTATACAACATGATAATTGCTTTGCAGTTTTGTGAGATTAAAGATGACTTTGCATTTCGTTTCTTTGATAGCTACACGATTATATCACGACGCTACTAATGTGTGACACAACTTACATTGTGCTTTTATTGTGTATCTGTTTTATATCTGCACAGTTTTTCTGAATTCTTCTGGAAAGGAAAACATGTTTTAGTAGTAACTTTGTGGTATAGCTACAATGAGACAGCCTTTCCTGTAGCACAACAATACGCTACAGTACAGTACTTACTTCATCACGGCAATAAGCGTAGTAACTACGATATCTACACGCAAAGCATTTCACTTTTGTTTATCATGAGGTAAGTACATTGACTTATGCAAAACGTAGCTTTCGGAGGACGATAACTACGACACTTCCACAGAGATTATCTTACAACAAGACGCACATTTTAGCGCTACAGTACACGTATTTGAGTGATTAATTTTGTACTTAAAACATTTATTTTTAAAGATATTTGAAGTACAATGATACAAAGGTTTTCCGTGATACATTTCATTCCTTTGCTGTAATCTGTAACACCTGAGGATATAATTACATTAATCCTCAGGGGGCTACACGCTTACTTTGTGTACCATGTGTATGGCAAGCTCAAGGAGGCCTAGCTAATATAGTATTTGCTTATACAACTTTACACATCGGTACCATATTTCTCTAGCACATTAATTACACAGCTATCTGATGATTTAACTGAGAGACAAACATATTTTTACTACATCAGTGACAAATGTTTACGTAATTATACGGGTGGATTACTTCACACTTATGAAATTGTATTTTGTCTGTACTTTGTGAACAGTTCATATTTTTTCGGAACCATTGTGACACTATGAGCGCTTTGAATGATATATTTGGTATGGGATCATGATTTTTAAAGTACGTTTGAGGTAGATGACACTTTTGTCGTGAGCAGAGAATTTTTTTTAGGCTTTGAAATTATTGCAGAAAGCTATGACATTTTTGAGATTTGACTGAGGTGTTACAATGTTATTATTACGACGACGATGTGAATTATGCTGCTGAGGTATGTTTAAGCTGATGCTATATGAGTTATTTGGTTATGCTACGTATCTGTTATGATGAAATATTGAAGAAGTGTAGACGAATAAGGTAAGGAATAATGAGTAATGGTTAGGGACTCTGGTTTGTGAAAAATGTTGTTGGAAACCAGGAATCGTACTTTAAGTGTTATGAAAACTATGTATATGCGTGAATGTATCACTATGCTGTCGAAAATTTTTGAACACTATTATTTTTAAAAGATTTTATTTCTACAGATTTGTAACGCAAATTCTTCATCTGTGAATTTTTTTTATATGAGACTGCCACTGTAGGGGAAACTGGTGTCGTAAATATTTCGATAAGACAGTTAAGTGACCACCTGCACATAATGTGTCGTGGGCACCCAGCTGCGCGACAACCACCTGACAAAAGAAAGCCATTAGTGTGTGCCTTTCAGAGGCACAGGTAAAAAAAAAGGGAGGCCATTATCTTCGCTATTGACATTCCTTTGTAGAAAGCACCGCAAATACGACACGCTCATTACTGAGAAAGATACTTACATCTGACACCTGATTATAACAAACGTCTTTCTACTAGAGTTGAGAGAATTCTACTAACTTATGAAATGTCACATGACTATTGAATGATATTTTTATGCTTTGTCCATAGTTGCTTATTTCATTTGATATCTGTTTTCCAGCTGTGTTGCATCACTGATTTTATAAAATAAAATTAAATGCATTTGCTAATATGAACACTTCCTGCCAACAGACCTATTAAATAATAATTTTATGATCCATATTATTCGAAAAAGGAGCACTTTGAACAGAAAGAACAATATGAAGGGATTAATCACAGTAACTGAATACAAAATTTTCTTTTCAAGTACACAGTAATATTTTTTTACAATAAGTTTTCGTGGTGCACCACTTTAATTACATAGACTATAAGATGTGAATGGACATTGTCCATATCTGCATTGTTGTCTTTAGTGTACATTTTTTTCTGCTTGAGCTTTGTCATGTTTAGGTATAAGTTATAGCATTTTCTGCGGCTGTTTGCCATTCATAGTGCTACTGAATGTCACTTTGTGTTACTAGGTTAAGCCAATTTTATTACTGATTTATTTTTCTTGTTTGGTGCGCATTGCCTTATATAGTTGTAATATTGCTGCCTTTTTTGGCAATTTCCATTTTTTTATCATTGCTGTTCGTGTAAATTGTTTTGTGCTGCTGCATTGCCTCGTCCCTTAGTTAAGCATCTGAGCTCAGTAGGTTGAAGTTAGCTTAAGAGGGGGTAGACTTTATAAGAAACTAACTATGATGAATTGGAAGAAAAGCATTGAGAAGCTATAAGAAAATGGTTTGGCCAAAAAAGTAGTGTACAGTGGAGAAAAACTATTTTTGAAAAAGGATGTGAACAGAAAACAGAAAGCATGCTTGGATAGGATTTTTTTTGGCTGGAGCAAATGTTGAAATAAGAGGGACGATCTATGGACTGAAGTTTTGGGTTGCACTGCAATACCATATGTTACATTGAAAAAAAACCCTGTCCTTTCCTTTTGTGTTATCCCACTATGTGTTTGTGTACCCTTGTGTATTTGTTTTCTTCCTGTCTCTATGTACTGTTTCATAGAATTTTTTCTCTTCTAATACTAAGCTACATTCACTATGATGAGGAATACCGTTATCCTCAAATATAATTTGCATTAATAACATGTTATTTACTTCGTAAAGATGTTTACACATTATTTATTCTGTTTTATTCTAATGCTCATGTGTGAAGTTGATGTTTCAAAAGTTATTCTGATCTTTTATGTATGTACTTATGTCATAATTTTTGTAACTCTGATGTGCATGTTTATTTCTATTCTTTTGTAATGTCTGTTTTACTACAAATGTTATCTGTATTATTACGTTTTAATGATGTATTTTGTACCTTTGTTATTGTATTCTTATGTTATAAAATTGTAATTGACACCAGTTCATCAAATTAAGTAACTTGTAAGTTACATTTCACTGCACACGTTTCTGTTGGCCATAGTATACAGACAATATGTGAGAAGCAGGGACTGATAGTGTTTGCACGTGTGTTAATGATTCAGCAAGGGACTGGTTAACAGCATTGTTGGTTCTAAGGAAAATTGGTTGATGGATTTGCTATATTCTCCGCAAGACTCTTCGATGGTGATTGTGCACCTGCACAGTCGCAACAGTTGCCTGCTAGCCATCTCTACAAGGACTACAGTGGGTCTACACCGTTGATGACTCACCAATACCATTATCTGTACAAGGACTGCAGTGGGTCTGCACCTCTGGTGGCCCACCAATACCATAATCTCTACTAGGACTATAGTAGGTCTGCTCTGTGATGACCAACCTTCCAATATTCTTCAAAACTTCGACTGACTCTGCTGTGGGTTTGCTCCGTTGTGGCCCATTACCTGTCAGCATGTCTTTCCGTTGGAAGGACACCACTACTTCTTGAAGACTGCATGGAAATACACTACTTGCATGTGCATTTTCTTTTACTGCTCCGACTTTGAGAAAAAAAAAATTCTGCAATTTTACTGTGATGAATGATCAGGACTGTCATTATGGACAGTGAGAAAATTTTAGCTTTTGACCAATATTGCAGTGATAAGTGTGTGCATTTCATTTCTTTGTTATTGTAATTATGAAAATTTTTTTTCAAATCTGTATTGGCCACTGCCCAAAATAATTTGTAAAATTTTTTGTGGTGAGCATGGGGGCTATGTAAGTAGGCTGTTTAGATTTTTTTATTGGTAACGCCACATAGCGCTCTGTATGAAAAATCACTGGCTGTGCTGTGTGCAGTCAGTGGCAGGTTGGCATTGTTGTAATACTCGCCATTGTAGTGTTGGGCGGCTGGATGTTAACAGCGCGTAGCGTTGTGCAGTTGGAGGTGAGCCGCCAGCAGTGGTGGATGTGCGGAGAGAGATGGCGGAGTTTTGAAATTTGTAAGAATTGGTGTCATGAACTGATATATATATATAATGACTCTTAAGGTAAATACATTGTTTGTTCTCAATTAAAATCTTTCATTTGCTAACTATGCCTGCCTATCAGTAGTTAGTGACTTCCGTAGTTTGAATCTTTTATTTAGCTGGCAGTAGTGGTGCTCGCTGTATTGCAGTAGTTCGAGTAACGAAGATTTTTGGTGAGGTAAGTGATTTGTGAAAGGTATAGGTTAATGTTAGTCAGGGCCATTCTTTTGTAGGGATTATTGAAAGTCAGATTGCGTTGCGTTAAAAAATATTGTGTGTCAGTTTAAGCACAGTCTTGTATAATTGTTCCTAGGGGACGTTTCAACTCTAATTACATTTCTCCTCTTACGACATAGGATACTCAGTGACACACAGCCGTCTCCATTTTGGTCATATTCTCCCTGCACCGAATACCACTAATCCATTTTCTATACTCCCGCAACCTCAGGAAATCTCTTGCAGTCGCGTTTCTTTTGACACTCGCGGAGTCACAAACAGGGCGCGCAAAATCTCGGACACCCCTGTATGATGTCAATTGGCGGAAACACCGGCCAGTGCCCCTCGCGGCAGGTAGTCCCTAAGAAAGGGACAACCAGTCTGCCACCCTACTCCAGGCTGCTCAGCGAGCTTTTAGCAGCTCACTGCAACATTCAGTCTTTACCTGCGCATTACGAAGAACTTAGCCTCCTCTTCAACCAACTAAACTACCACGTAATCCTCTTATCTGAAACGTGGTTGAAACCACACGTATCCTCTGCATCTATCCATCTCCCAGGGTACAAATTTCTTAGGGCAGACAGATCAAAAGAGCGAGGTGGCGGGGTCGGCGCAAATATACGAACAGATCTCAAAGCGAAAGTTTTAAGTACGTCAAATCCTGCTGAAGAAAAAGAGGCTGAATTCATGTTCATTGAGATAAATATACAAAATCGGAGATTCTTGACTGGCGTCGTGTACAATGCGCCAAAAGTAAGCTCAATGAGTTCCTTCCAGTCGGAATTACATTCACTTCAGTGTCAATACGAACATGTCATCGTAATGGGTGATTTGAACATAGACCTGGTAAGAGACACTTCCTCCGCAATAAACCTAAGAAGATTGTTTAGTTGCAATAGCATGAACATTCTTCCATTACAACCTACACACCATATGGCGCACAGTCATACTCTTATAGACGTGATCGCAACGAAACAGACTAAGTAAGAGATGTTGGTCAATCAGCAGCCCCTGGCCTCTCAGCACATTATGTAATATTCCTGGCCTACTCTGTGCAGCCCCCAAGGATCAAATCGCGTTACATAACTTGTAGGAACATGAAACGTATTGACCTTGACGCTCTAACAGCCGATTGCTCAGAAATCTCATGGCATCAAATAATCAGAGAACCTACAAGCGACGGCAAAATTAATGAACTTGGTGATAAACTCACTGCCCTCTTTGACAAACATGCACCTGTGCGCACAGTCCGTGTAAGAAAATCTCCTGCTCCATCGCTGACAGCTGAATTACGTCAAAGGATGACTAATAGGGATGCTGCCCACAGGCGTTTCAAGGCAGATCCGAAAACCGAGAGTTTCGAAGAATATAGAAAGCTACGGAACAGAGTGAAACAATGCATTCGCAATGCCAAAATCAGGCACGCTCGCTCCCTTGTATGCAGCGATCTGACACCCACGACTCTATGGAAGAATGTCCGTAGCTTGGGGGTCGGAAAGGCAAAATCGGAAACTACTTTTCATGTGTCAGCTAACGAATTAAATGAATTCTTCTCTGCACCTCTGAGTACCAGCACGGCTGATAATTACCGTCCACAAGAATCCCCAAACAGGATAACTAACAACGATACCTTCCATCTAAAACATGTAACAACAAATACGGCAAGAAAAGCAATAATGAGAATCTCTTCTGATGCAATAGGCAACGACATTATCGGTATAACCATGATTAAGAATGTTGCCGATATCTTAGTACCTGTCTTAACTGACATATTTAATTTTTCCCTCGTGAACGGAATATACCCCACTGCATGGAAAAGAAGCATAATTCGACCCATCCCTAAGATCGAAAACCCGCAACTGCCTAGCGATTACCGACCAATTAGCATACAGCCAGCTGTTTCCAAAGCCCTTGAATATATTGTTCATGACCAAATCACTGAACACTTGCATGAATTCAGTCTATATGACAAATTTCAATCTGGTTTCCATAAACATCACAGCACAAACACTGCTCTAATTAAAGTAACTGATGACCTGAAATATGCCATCGACAATCGAAAGGCAACAATATTGACGGTACTGGACTTTAGCAAAGCTTTTGACATTGTTAACTTTGACATATTACTCAGAAAAATGCAACAGCTTAATTTCTCTGATAGTGCAATGAGATGGTTTGAAAGCTACTTAAAAGACAGACAGCAATGTGTTGTCTGCGCAAATGAAAAATCTTCCTTGAAACATATTTCTTCGGGAGTGCCACAAGGATCAGTCTTAGGACCACTGTTGTTTTCTTTATATGTCAACGATATTTCGTCGGTTTTGTCCTCCTGTAAACATATGCCGACGACCTCCAGCTCTACCTAAGCGTCAGACCTGAAGACGTAAACACTGCAATCGCTCTGATGAATGATGATCTGTCTTCAGTAGTGACATGGGCGAAAAACCAGGGGCTTAAATTAAACGCAAAAAAGACGCAAGTAATCTTAATAGCCCATCAGAAATTAATAAGTTCAGATTTCCGCGAACGGCTACCTCCTATTCTGCTCGAAGGTACTCCAATACCATATCAGAAAACAGTGAAGAACTTGGGTGTAACTTTGGACGAGCATCTCAACTGGGCGGAGAATACAGTCGCAGTGTGCCGAAAGACGTCTGCTTGTCTCTATGCTCTCAAAAAGTTTCGGAACATATTCCCACAGAACTTGAAACGCCAGCTCGTGCAAGCACTCGTTCTACCGAACCTCCACTATTGTGATGTGATTCAACAAGGCATGAGTAGTGAAAACAAAAGACGGCTAGAGCTAACCATGAATGCCTGTGTGCGTTACACCTGCAACATTCGCCGATATGATCATGTTAGTGCTTCATACTCCGAGCTAAGGTGGCTGCCGCCGGACAAACTGCGTGACTACCACACTATATGTCTACTTCACCGACTCCTCGTCGCGCAAGCACCCCAGTACCTAGCTTCAGAGATTAAAAACGTGTAATGCCATCATAATCGAAACACGAGGTCGCTCTTATCTGGTATCCTAGCTGTGCCCACTCACAAAACAAAAACTTTTGCAAACTCCTTCTCAGTTGCCGCTGTCCGCCTCTGGAACAAACTGCCCCTTACCTTGAGGAAAATTCAATCTCCTGTTGATTTTAAGAAGAAGTTGAAGCATTTCCTACTATCATCCGCATAAAATTCTCCACAAAATTAATGTGCAAGGCCAATCCTCTCATATGTCAAATAGCAAAGCTAGCGTCTCCTATCTTGCTTCTGAGATGCCTTCTTCTTCATCTATCTCTATTAGCCACGCAGTCTTATTTTCCTTTATATTTTCCTTAATTATGTTTCATCATGTCCCTCTATTCTTCTCCTCCCTTCACCATGATTTCCCCCCACACTCCCTGCTGCCAGCACTCCTATCTGAAATCTTTCTCTTCAATAATGTATTTTTGGAGGTGTACCTTTCTAACTGTTTATCTCACTTTTTGTATTAGATGTAGTTTAACATGCCTACTACAACATATGACTGTAAAATAAGTAGAATGCCTGGTTAGATGTAAGAGAGGGACTGATGGCCCTAATCTTGTCAGGTTAAATAAATAAATAAATTTGCTATCGAATCGACTTAAAGTCAGATAGTCACATTGGCCGCTGTTCGCTCTGAAAGGTTACATTTATCTTGTGCAAAGCTATGTCGCGAACTGCGAAATGCGGAGACACTAAAAGAACCATAGTAGAACAGAGAAGAAGCTTCTAAGTTGAAGTAATAGCCAGTATAAAGCAGTACAATTAAAGTTTAGTTTTCGATTTTTGACTTTTTAGCCGGCTTCGGTGCCTTGGACATGAGCTAGGACCTTACGATTTTGCATGAAGGGAGGACTAGCAGCCACGTTGCACAGCAGAATGTGAAAAGTGTTCATATGTAGGAAAAACCTGAGAAATCTGCCCGTTTTCGTCATTTGCTATCGAATCGACTTAATGTCAGATCGTCAAAATGGCCGCTTTTCTCTCTGAAACAGTTACAATTATCGTGTGCAAATCTTTGTCGCGTGCTTCGGAATGCGGAGACACTAAAAGCACCATAGTAGAACACAGAAGAAGCTTCTAAGTTGATGTAATAGCCAATAAGAAGCAGTACCATTCAAGTTTACTTACCGATATTTGACTTTTTAGCCGGCTTTGGTGCGTTGGACTTGAGCAAGGGCCTTAAGATTTTGCATGAAGGGAGGACTAGCAGCCACGTTGCACGGGAGAATCTGAAAAGAGTTCAGATGTAGTAAAAACCTAAGAAATCAGCCCGTTATCGTCATTTGCTATCGAGTCGACTTAATGTCAGATCGTCACATTGACCGCTCTTCTCTCTGAAACGGTTACATTTAACGTGTGCAAAGTTATGTCGCGTGCTGCGAAATGCGGAGACACTAAAAGCACCATAGTAGAACACAGAAGAATCTTCTAAGTTAATGTAATAGACAGTAAGAAGCAGTACAATTCAAGTTTAAGTTACAGGTTATAGAATATTTAGCCAGGTTCGGTGCCTTGGACATGAGCTAGGACCTTAAGATATTGCATAAACGGAGGACTAGCGAACCCCGTTGCACGGGAGTATTTGAAAGGTGTGCATATGTAGTAATAACCTAAGAAATCAGCCCGTTTTCGTCATTTGCTATCTATTCGGCTTCATGTTAGATGGTCACATTGGACCCTAATCTCTGAAACGGTCGCGTGCTGCGGAATGCGGAGACACTAAATTCACAAAAGTAGAACACAAATGAAGCTCCTAAGTTGATGTAACAGTCAGTAAGAAGCAGTACAATTCAAGGTTAGTTATCGATTATTGACTTTTTAGTTTGCTTTGGTGCCTTGGACATGAGCTAGGATCTTAAGATTTTGCATGAGGGAGGACTAGCACCAACGTTGCACGGGAGAATGTGAAAAGTGTTCATATGTAGTAAAATCCTAAGAAATCCGCCCGTTTGCGTCATCTGCTATCGAATCGACTTAATGTCAGATCGTCACATTGGCTGCCCTTCTCTCTGAAATGGTTACATTTATCTTTGCAAAGATATGTCGCGTGCTGCGATATGCGGAGACACTCAAACCACCATAGTAGAACACAGAAATAGCTTCTAAGTTGATGTAATAACCAGTAAGAAGCATTACCATTCAAGTTTTAGTTATCGATTTTTGACTTTTTAGCCGGCTTTGGTGCCTTGGACATGAGCTAGGACCTTACGATTTTGCATGAAGGGATGACTAGCAGCCACTTTGCACGGGAGAATGTGAAATGTTTTCATATGTTGTAAAAACCTAAGAAATCCGCCCGTTTTCGTCACTTGCTATCGATTCGACTTAATGTCAGACGGCCACGTTGGCCGCTTTTATCTCTGAAACGGTTACATTTATCGTGTGAAATGCTATGTCGCGTGCTGCGGACTGCGGAGACACTAATTGCACAAAAGTAGAACACAGAAGAAGCTTTTATGTTGATGCAATAGCCAGTAAGAAGCAGTACAATTCAAGTTTAGTTATGTATTGTTGACTTTTTAGCGTGCTTTGGTGCCTTGGACATGAGCTACGACCTTACGATTTTGCATGAAGGGAGGACTAGCAGCCACGTTGCACGGGAGAATGTGAAAAGTGTTCATATGTAGTAAAAACCTAAGAAATCCGCCCGTTTTCGTCATTTGCTATCGAATCGACTTAATGTCAGATGGTCACATTGGAGGCTCTTCACTCTGAAACGGTTACATTTATCGTGTGCAAAGCTATGTTGCGTGCTGCGATATGCGGAGACACTAAAAGCACCATAGTAGAACACAGAAGCCGCTTCAATGTTGATGTTATACCCAGTAAGAAGCAGTACAATTCAAGTTTAGTTATCGATTTTTGAATTTTTAGCTGGATTTGGTGCCTTGCACACGAGCTAGGACCTTAAGATATGCATGAACGGAGGACTAGCAGCCACGTTGCACGGGAGAATGTGAAAAGTGATCGAATGTAGAAAAAACCTAAGAAATCCGCTCGTTTTCGTCATTTGCTATCGAATCGACTTAATGTCAGATCGTCACATTGGCCGTTATTACCAATGAAACGGTTACATTTATCGTTTGCAAAACTATGTGTCGTGCTGCGGAATGCGCAGACACTAAAAGTACCATACTAGAACACAGAAGTAGCTTCTAAGTTGACGTAATAACCATTAAGAAGACGTAAAATAATAGTTTTAGCTATCGTTTATTGACTTTTTGGCCGGCTTTGGTGCCTTGGACATGAGCTAGGACCTTAATAATTTGTATGAAGGGAGGACTAGCAGCCACGTTGAACGGGAGAATGTGAAGAGAGTTCATATGTAGTAAAAACCTAAGAAATCCCCCCGTTTTCGTCATTTGGTATCGATTCGACTTTATATCAGATCGTCACATTGGCCGTTCTTCTCTCTGAAACGGTTACATTTATCGTGTGCAAAGCTATGTTGCGTGCTGCGCTATGCGGAGACACTAAAAGCACCATAGTAGAACACAGAAAAAAGCTTCTAATTTGAAGCAACAGCCAGTAAGAAGCAGTAGAACTAAAATTTAGTTATCGATTTTTGAATTATTAGCCGGCTTTGGTGCCTTGGACATGAGGTAGGACCTTAAGAATTTGCATGAAGGGTGGACTAGCAGCCACGTTGCACGGGAGAATGTGAAAAGTGATCGAATGTAGTAAAAACCTAAGAAATCCGCTCGTTTTCGTCATTTGCTATCGAATCGACTTAATGTCTGATCGTCACATCGGCCGCTCTTCTCTATGAAACGGTGACATTTATCGTGTGCAAAACTATGTGCCGTGCTGCGGAATGCGCGGACACTATAAGCACCATAGTAGAACACAAAAGGAGCTTCTAAGTTGATCTAATAACCAGTAAGAAGCAATACAATACAAGTTTTAGTTATCGATTGTTTACTTTATAGGCGGCTTTGGTGCCTTGGACATGAGCTAGGACCTTACGATCTTGCATGAAGGGAGGACTAGCAGCCACGTTGCACGGGAGAATGTGAAATGTGTTCAAATGTAGTTAAAATCTAAGAAATCCGCTAGTTTTCGTCATTTGCTGTTGAATTGACTTAATATCAAATCGTCACATTGGCTGCTCTTCTCTATGAAATGTTTACCTTTATCTATGCAAAGCTATGTCGCGTGCTGCGATATGCGGATACACTAAAAGCGCCGCAGTAGAACACAGATGAAACTTCTAAGTTGATGTAATAGCCAGTAAGAAGCAGTACAATTCAAGTTTAGTTATCGATTTTTGACATTTTACACAGCTTTGGTGCCTTGGACATGAGCTAGGACCTTACGATTTTGCATGAAGGGAGGACTAGCAGCCACCTTGCACGGAAGAATGTGAAAAGTGTTCATATGTACCAAAAACCTGAGAAATTTGTCCGTTTTCGCCATTTGCTATTGAATTGACTTATTGTTAGATCGTCACATTGGCCGCTCTGCTCTCTGAAACGTTTACATTTATGGTGTGCAAAGCTACGTCACGTGCTGCGATATGCGGAGACACTAAAAGTCCCATAGTAGAACACAGAAGTAGCTTCTAAGTTGATGTAAAAAACACTAAGAGGCATAACAATTCCAGTTTTAGTTATCGATTTTTGACATGTTATACGGCTTTGGTGCCTTGGACATGAGCTAGGACCTTACGATTTTACATGAAGGGAAGACTAGCAGCCACGTTGCACGGGAGAATGTGAAAAGAGTTCATATGTAGTAAAAACCAAAGAAACCGGCCCGTTTTTTTCGTCATTTGCTGTCAAATCGACATAATGTCAGGTCGTCACATTGGCCACACTTCTCTCTGTAATGGATAAATTTATAGTGTGCAAAATTATGTCGCGTGCTGAGGAATGCGGAGACGCCAAAAGCCCCATAGTAGAACACAGAAGACGCTTCTAAGTTGGTGTAATAGCCAGTAAGGAGCAGTACAATTGAAGTTTTAGTGATAGATTTTTAAATTTTTAGGCGGCTTTGGTGCCTTGTACATCAGCTGGGACCTTACGATTTTGCATGAAGGGAAGACTAGCAGCCACGTTGCACAAGAGAATGTGAAATGTGTTCATATGTAGTAAAAACCTAAGAAATCCGTCCGTTTGCGTCATTTGCTATCGATACGACTTTATATCAGATCGTCACATTGGCCGCTTTTCACTCTGAAACAGTTACATTTATCGTGTGGAAAGCTATGTTGCGTGCTGCGAAATTTGGAGACACTAAAAGCACCACAGTAGAACACAGAAGGAGCTTCTAAGTTGATGTAATAACCAGTAAGAAGCAGTACAATTTAAGGTTTAGTGATCGATTTTTAAATTTTTAGCCGGCTTTGGTGCCTTGGACATGAGCTAGGACCTTACGATTTTGCATAAATGGAGGACTAGCAGTCACGTTGCACGGGAGAAAGTGAAAAGTGTTCATATGTAGTAAAAACATGAGATATTCGTCCGTTTTCGTCATTTGTATCCAATTGACTTATTGTCAGATCGTCACATTGGCCGCTCTTCTCTCTGAAACGGTTTCATTTATGGTGTGCAAAGCTATGTCACGTGCTGCGATATGCGGAGACTCTAAAAGCACCACATTAGAACACAGAAGAAACTTCTAAGTTGATGTAATAGCCAGTAACCAGCAGTACAATTCAAGTTTAGTTCTTGATTTTTGACATGTTATACGGGTTTGGTGCCTTGGACATGAGCGAGGACCTTACGATTGTGCATGAGGGGAGGACTAGCAGCCACGTTGCGCGGGAGAATGTAAAATGAGTTCATATGTAGTAAAAACCTAAGAAACCCGCCTGTTTTCGTCATTTGCTATCGAATCGACTTAATGTCAGATCGTCACATTGGCCGCACTTCTAAATGAAACGGTTACAATTATCGTGTGCAAAACTATGTGGCGTGCTGCGGAATGCGCAGACGCTAAAAGTACCATAGTAGAACACAAAAGTAGCTTCTAAGTTGATGTAAAAAACACTAAGAGGCATAACAATTCAAGTTTTAGTTATCGATTTTTGACTTTATAGACGGCTTTGGTGCCCTGGACTGACCTAGGGCCTTAAGATTTTCCATGAAGGGAGGACTAGCAGCCACGTTGCACGGGAGAATGTGAAAAGTGTTCATATGTAGTAAAAACCTAAGTAATCCCCCCGTTTTCGTCATTTGCTATCGATTCGACTTCATATCAGATCGTCACACTGGCCGCTCTTCTCTTTGAAACGGTTACAATTATCGTGTGCAAAACTATGTCGCGTGCTGCGGAATCGGAGACACTAAAAGTACCATAGTAGAACACAGAAGTAGCTTGTAAGTTGATGTAAAAAACACTAAGAGGCATAACAGTTCAAGTTTTAGTTATCGATTTTTGACTTTTTAGCCGGCTTTGGTGCCTTGGACATGATCTAGGACCTTAAGAATTTGTATGAAGGGAGGACTAGCAGCCACGTTGCACGGGAGAATGTGAAATGTGTTCAAATGTAGTTAAAATCTAAGAAATCCGCTAGTTTTCGTCATTTGCTGTTGAATTGACTTAATATCAAATCGTCACATTGGCTGCTCTTCTCTATGAAATGTTTACATTTATCTATGCAAAGCTATGTCGCGTGCTGCGATATGCGGATACACTAAAAGCGCCGCAGTAGAACACAGATGAAACTTCTAAGTTGATGTAATAGCCAGTAAGAAGCAGTACAATTCAAGTTTACTTATCGATTTTTGACATGTTAGACGGCTTTGGTGCCTTGGACATGAGCTAGGACCTTACGATTTTGCATGAAGGGAGGACTAGCTGCCACGTTGCACGGGATAATGTGAAATGAGTTCATATGTAGTAGAAACCTAAGAAACCCGCCCGTATTCGTCATTTGCTATCGAACCGACTTAATGTCAGATCGTCACACTGGCCGCTCTTCTCTCTGAAACGGTTACATTTATCGTGTTCAAAGCTATGTTGCGTGCTGTGAAATTCGGAGACACTAAAAGCACCATAGCAGAATACAGAAGGAGCTTCTAAGTTGATGTAATATCCAGTAAGAAGCAGTACAATAGAAGTTTTAGTTATCGATTGTTGACTTTATAGGCGGCTTTGGTGCCTTGGACATGAGCTAGGACCTTACGATCTTGCATGAAGGGAGGACTAGCAGCCACCTTCCACGGAAGAATGTGAAAAGTGTTCATATGTACCAAAAACCTGAGAAATTTGTCCGTTTTCGCCATTTTTTTATCGACTTGACTTATTGTCAGATCGTCACATTGGCCGCTCTTCTCTCTGAAACGTTTACATTTATGGTGTGCAAAGCTACGTCACGTGCTGCGATATGCGGAGACACTAAAAGTCCCATAGTAGAACACAGAAGTAGCTTCTAATTTGATGTAAAAAACACTAAGAGGCATAACAATTCAAGTTTTAGTTATCGATTTTTGACATGTTATACGGCTTTGGTGCCTTGGACATGAGCTAGGACCTTACGATTTTACATGAAGGGAAGACTAGCAGCCACGTTGCACGGGAGAATGTGAAAAGAGTTCATATGTAGTAAAAACCTAAGAAACCGGCCCGTTTTTTTCGTCATTTGCTGTCAAATCGACATAATGTCAGGTCGTCACGTTGGCCGCACTTCTCTCTGTAATGGATAAATTTATAGTGTGCAAAGTTATGTCGCGTGCTGAGGAATGCGGAGACGCCAAAAGCCCCATAGTAGAACACAGAAGACGCTTCTAAGTTGGTGTAATAGCCAGTAAGGAGCAGTGCAATTGAAGTTTTAGTGATAGATTTTTAAATTTTTAGGCGGCTTTGGTGCCTTGTACATCAGCTAGGACCTTACGATTTTGCATGAAGGGAAGACTAGCAGCCACGTTGCACGGGAGAATGTGAAATGTGTTCATATGTAGTAAAAACCTAAGAAATCCGCCCGATTTCGTCGTTTGCTATCGATTCGACTTTATATCAGATTGTCATATTGGCCGCTCTTCTCTCTGAAACGGTTACATTTATCGTGTGCAAAACTATGTCCCGTACTGCGGAATGCGGAGACACTAAAAGTCCCATAGTATAACACAGAAGTAGCTTCTAAGTTGATGTAAAAAACACTAAGAGGCATAACAATTCAAGTTTTAGTTATCGATTTTTGACTTTTTAGCCGGCTTTGGTGCCTTGGACATGAGCTAGGACCTTAAGAAATTGTATGAAGGGAGGACTAGCAGCCACGTTGCACGGGAGAATGTGAAATGTGTTCAAATGTAGATAAAATCTAAGAAATCCGCGAGTTTTCGTCATTTGCTGTTGAATTGACTTAATATCAAATCGTCACATTGGCTGCTCTTCTCTATGAAATGTTTACATTTATCTATGCAAAGCTATGTCGCGTGCAGCGATATGCGGATACACTAAAAGCGCCGCAGTAGAACACAGATGAAACTTCTAAGTTGATGTAATAGCCAGTAAGAAGCAGTACAATTCAAGTTTAGTTATCGATTTTTGACATTTTAGACAGCTTTGGTGCCTTGGACATGAGCTAGGACCTTACGATTTTGCATGAAGGGAGGGCTAGCAGCCACGTTGCACGGGAGAAGGTGAAAAGTGATCGAATGTATTAAAAACCTAAGAAATCCGCTCGTCTTCGTCGTTTGCTATCGAATCGACTTAATGTCAGATCGTCACATTGGCCGCTCTTCTCTATGAAACGGTGACATTTATCGTGTGCAAAACTATGTGGCGTGCTGCGGAATGCGCAGAAACTGAAAGTACCATGGTAGAACACAGAAGTAGCTTCTAATTTGATGTAATAAAGAGTAAGAAGCATAACAATTCAAGTTTTATTTATCGACTTTTGACTTTTTGGCCGGCTTTGGTGCCTTGGACATGAGCTAGGACCTTAAGAATTTGTATGAAGGGAGGACTAGCAGCCACGTTGCACGGGAGAAAGTGAAAAGTGTTCATATGTAGTAAAAACCTAAGAAATCCGTCCGTTTGCGTCATTTGCTATCGATGCGACTTTATATCAGATCGTCACATTGGCCGTTCTTCACTCTGAAACAGTTACATTTATCGTGTGGAAAGCTATGTTGCGTGCTGCGAAATTTGGAGACACTAAAAGCACCATAGTAGAACACAGAAGGAGCTTCTAAGTTGATGTAATAACCAGTAAGAAGCAGTACAATTTAAGGTTTAGTGATCGATTTTTAAATTTTTAGCCGGCTTTGGTGCCTTGGACATGAGCTAGGACCTTACGATTTTGCATAAATGGAGGACTAGCAGTCACGTTGCACGGGAGAAAGTGAAAAGTGTTCATATGTAGTAAAAACATGAGATATTCGTCCGTTTTCGTCATTTGTATCCAATTGACTTATTGTCAGATCGTCACATTGGCCGCTCTTCTCTCCGAAACGGTTTCATTTATGGTGTGCAAAGCTATGTCACGTGCTGCGATATGCGGAGACTCTAAAAGCACCACATTACAACACAGAAGAAGCTTCTACGTTGATGTAATAGCCAGTAACCAGCAGTACAATTCAAGTTTAGTTTTTGATTTTTGACATGTTATACGGGTTTGGTGCCTTGGACATGAGCCAGGACCTTACGATTGTGCATGAAGGGAGGACTAGCAGCCACGTTGCGCGGGAGAATGTAAAATGAGTTCATATGTAGTAGAAACCTAAGAAACCCGCCTGTTTTCGTCATTTGCTATCGAATCGACATAATGTCAGGTCGTCACATCGGCCGCACTTCTCTCTGAAATTGATAAATTTATCGTGTGCAAAGCTATGTCGCGTGCTGAGGAATGCGGAGACACCAAAAGCCCCATAGTACAACACAGAAGACGCTTCTAAGTTGATGTAATTGCCAGTAAGGAGCAGTACAATTTAAGTTTTAGTGATTGATTTTTAAATTTTTAGGCGGCTTTGGTGCCTTGTACATTAGCTAGGACCTTACGATTTTGCATGAAGGGAAGACTAGCAGCCACGTTGCACGTGAGAATGTGGAAAGTGATCGAATGTATTAAAAGCCTAAGAAATCCACTCGTTTTCGTCATTTGCTATCGAATCGACTTAATGTCAGATCGTCACATTGGCCGCTCTTCTCAATGAAACGGTTACAATTATCGTGTGCAAAACTATGTGGCGTGCTGCGGAATGCGCAGACGCTAAAAGTACCATAGTAGAACACAGAAGTAGCTTGTAAGTTGATGTAAAAAGCACTAAGAGGCATAACAATTCAAGTTTTAGTTATCTATTTTTGACTTTTTAGCCGGCTTTGGTGCCTTGGACATGAGCTAGGACCTTAAGAATTTGTATGAAGGGAGGACTAGCAGCCACGTTGCACGGGAGAATGTGAAATGTGTTCAAATGTAGTTAAAATCTAAGAAATCCGCGAGTTTTCGTCATTTGCTGTTGAATTGACTTAATATCAAATCGTCACATTGGCTGCTCGTCTCTCTGAAATGGTTACATTTATCTATGCAAAGCTATGTCGCGTGCTGCGATATGCGGAGACACTAAAAGCGCCGCAGTAGAACACAGATAAAACTTCTAAGTTGATGTAATAGCCAGTAAGAAGCAGTACAATTCAAGTTTAGTTATCGATTTTTGACATGTTAGACGGCTTTGGTGCCTTGGACATGAGCTAGGACCTTACGATTTTGCATGAAGGGAGGACTAGCTGCCACGTTGCACGGGATAATGTGAAATGAGTCCATATGTAGTAGAAACCTAAGAAACCCGTCCGTATTCGTCATTTGCTATCGAACCGACTTAATGTCAGATCGTCACACTGGCCGCTCTTCTCTCTGAAACGGTTACATTTATCGTGTTCAAAGCTATGTTGCGTGCTGTGAAATTCGGAGACACTAGAAGCACCATAGCAGAATACAGAAGGAGCTTCTAAGTTGATGTAATATCCAGTAAGAAGCAGTACAATAGAAGTTTTAGTTATCGATTGTTGACTTTATAGGCGGCTTTGGTGCCTTGGACATGAGCTAGGACCTTACGATCTTGCATGAAGGGAGGACTAGCAGCCACCTTCCACGGAAGAATGTGAAAAGTGTTCATATGTACCAAAAACCTGAGAAATTTGTCCGTTTTCGCCATTTTTTTATCGACTTGACTTATTGTCAGATCGTCACATTGGCCGCTCTTCTCTCTGAAACGTTTACATTTATGGTGTGCAAAGCTACGTCACGTGCTGCGATATGCGGAGATACTAAAAGTCCCATAGTAGAACACAGAAGTAGCTTCTAAGTTGATGTAAAAAACACTAAGAGGCATAACAATTCCAGTTTTAGTTATCGATTTTTGACATGTTATACGGCTTTGGTGCCTTGGACATGAGCTAGGACCTTACGATTTTACATGAAGGGAAGACTAGCAGCCACGTTGCACGGGAGAATGTGAAAAGAGTTCATATGTAGTAAAAACCAAAGAAACCGGCCCGTTTTTTTCGTCATTTGCTGTCAAATCGACATAATGTCAGGTCGTCACATTGGCCACACTTCTCTCTGTAATGGATAAATTTATAGTGTGCAAAATTATGTCGCGTGCTGAGGAATGCGGAGACGCCAAAAGCCCCATGGTAGAACACAGAAGACGCTTCTAAGTTGGTGTAATAGCCAGTAAGGAGCAGTACAATTGAAGTTTTAGTGATAGATTTTTAAATTTTTAGGCGGCTTTGGTGCCTTGTACATCAGCTGGGACCTTACGATTTTGCATGAAGGGAAGACTAGCAGCCACGTTGCACAAGAGAATGTGAAATGTGTTCATATGTAGTAAAAACCTAAGAAATCCGTCCGTTTGCGTCATTTGCTATCGATGCGACTTTATATCAGATCGTCACATTGGCCGCTTTTCACTCTGAAACAGTTACATTTATCGTGTGGAAAGCTATGTTGCGTGCTGCGAAATTTGGAGACACTAAAAGCACCACAGTAGAACACAGAAGGAACTTCTAAGTTGATGTAATAACCAGTAAGAAGCAGTACAATTTAAGGTTTAGTGATCGATTTTTAAATTTTTAGCCGGCTTTGGTGCCTTGGACATGAGCTAGGACCTTACGATTTTGCATAAATGGAGGACTAGCAGTCACGTTGCACGGGAGAAAGTGAAAAGTGTTCATATGTAGTAAAAACATGAGATATTCGTCCGTTTTCGTCATTTGTATCCAATTGACTTATTGTCAGATCGTCACATTGGCCGCTCTTCTCTCTGAAACGGTTTCATTTATGGTGTGCAAAGCTATGTCACGTGCTGCGATATGCGGAGACTCTAAAAGCACCACATTAGAACACAGAAGAAACTTCTAAGTTGATGTAATAGCCAGTAACCAGCAGTACAATTCAAGTTTAGTTCTTGATTTTTGACATGTTATACGGGTTTGGTGCCTTGGACATGAGCGAGGACCTTACGATTGTGCATGAAGGGAGGACTAGCAGCCACGTTGCGCGAGAGAATGTAAAATGAGTTCATATGTAGTAAAAACCTAAGAAACCCGCCTGTTTTCGTCATTTGCTATCGAATCGACTTAATGTCAGATCGTCACATTGGCCGCACTTCTCAATGAAACGGTTACAATTATCGTGTGCAAAACTATGTGGCGTGCTGCGGAATGCGCAGACGCTAAAAGTACCATAGTAGAACACAAAAGTAGCTTCTAAGTTGATGTAAAAAACACTAAGAGGCATAACAATTCAAGTTTTAGTTATCGATTTTTGACTTTATAGACGGCTTTGGTGCCCTGGACTGACCTAGGGCCTTAAGATTTTCCATGAAGGGAGGACTAGCAGCCACGTTGCACGGGAGAATGTGAAAAGTGTTCATATGTAGTAAAAACCTAAGTAATCCCCCCGTTTTCGTCATTTGCTATCGATTCGACTTCATATCAGATCGTCACACTGGCCGCTCTTCTCTTTGAAACGGTTACATTTATCGTGTGCAAAACTATGTCGCGTGCTGCGGAATCGGAGACACTAAAAGTACCATAGTAGAACACAGAAGTAGCTTGTAAGTTGATGTAAAAAACACTAAGAGGCATAACAATTCAAGTTTTAGTTATCGATTTTTGACTTTTTAGCCGGCTTTGGTGCCTTGGACATGATCTAGGACCTTAAGAATTTGTATGAAGGGAGGACTAGCAGCCACGTTGCACGGGAGAATGTGAAATGTGTTCAAATGTAGTTAAAATCTAAGAAATCCGCTAGTTTTCGTCATTTGCTGTTGAATTGACTTAATATCAAATCGTCACATTGGCTGCTCTTCTCTATGAAATGTTTACATTTATCTATGCAAAACTATGTCGCGTGCTGCGATATGCGGATACACTAAAAGCGCCGCAGTAGAACACAGATGAAACTTCTAAGTTGATGTAATAGCCAGTAAGAAGCAGTACAATTCAAGTTTACTTATCGATTTTTGACATGTTAGACGGCTTTGGCGCCTTGGACATGAGCTAGGACCTTACGATTTTGCATGAAGGGAGGACTAGCTGCCACGTTGCACGGGATAATGTGAAATGAGTTCATATGTAGTAGAAACCTAAGAAACCCGCCCGTATTCGTCATTTGCTATCGAACCGACTTAATGTCAGATCGTCACACTGGCCGCTCTTCTCTCTGAAACGGTTACATTTATCGTGTTCAAAGCTATGTTGCGTGCTGTGAAATTCGGAGACACTAAAAGCACCATAGCAGAATACAGAAGGAGCTTCTAAGTTGATGTAATATCCAGTAAGAAGCAGTACAATAGAAGTTTTAGTTATCGATTGTTGACTTTATAGGCGGCTTTGGTGCCTTGGACATGAGCTAGGACCTTACGATCTTGCATGAAGGGAGGACTAGCAGCCACCTTCCACGGAAGAATGTGAAAAGTGTTCATATGTACCAAAAACCTGAGAAATTTGTCCGTTTTCGCCATTTTTTTATCGAATTGACTTATTGTCAGATCGTCACATTGGCCGCTCTTCTCTCTGAAACGTTTACATTTATGGTGTGCAAAGCTACGTCACGTGCTGCGATATGCGGAGACACTAAAAGTCCCATAGTAGAACACAGAAGTAGCTTCTAAGTTGATGTAAAAAACACTAAGAGGCATAACAATTCAAGTTTTAGTTATCGATTTTTGACATGTTATACGGCTTTGGTGCCTTGGACATGAGCTAGGACCTTACGATTTTACATGAAGGGAAGACTAGCAGCCACGTTGCACGGGAGAATGTGAAAAGAGTTCATATGTAGTAAAAACCTAAGAAACCGGCCCGTTTTTTTCGTCATTTGCTGTCAAATCGACATAATGTCAGGTCGTCACGTTGGCCGCACTTCTCTCTGTAATGGATAAATTTATAGTGTGCAAAGTTATGTCGCGTGCTGAGGAATGCGGAGACGCCAAAAGCCCCATAGTAGAACACAGAAGACGCTTCTAAGTTGGTGTAATAGCCAGTAAGGAGCAGTGCAATTGAAGTTTTAGTGATAGATTTTTAAATTTTTAGGCGGCTTTGGTGCCTTGTACATCAGCTAGGACCTTACGATTTTGCATGAAGGGAAGACTAGCAGCCACGTTGCACGGGAGAATGTGAAATGTGTTCATATGTAGTAAAAACCTAAGAAATCCGCCCGATTTCGTCGTTTGCTATCGATTCGACTTTATATCAGATTGTCATATTGGCCGCTCTTCTCTCTGAAACGGTTACATTTATCGTGTGCAAAACTATGTCCCGCACTGCGGAATGCGGAGACACTAAAAGTCCCATAGTAGAACACAGAAGTAGCTTCTAAGTTGATGTAAAAAACACTAAGAGGCATAACAATTCAAGTTTTAGTTATCGATTTTTGACTTTTTAGCCGGCTTTGGTGCCTTGGACATGAGCTAGGACCTTAAGAAATTGTATGAAGGGAGGACTAGCAGCCACGTTGCACGGGAGAATGTGAAATGTGTTCAAATGTAGATAAAATCTAAGAAATCCGCTAGTTTTCGTCATTTGCTGTTGAATTGACTTAATATCAAATCGTCACATTGGCTGCTCTTCTCTATGAAATGTTTACATTTATCTATGCAAAGCTATGTCGCGTGCTGCGATATGCGGATACACTAAAAGCGCCGCAGTAGAACACAGATGAAACTTCTAAGTTGATGTAATAGCCAGTAAGAAGCAGTACAATTCAAGTTTAGTTATCGATTTTTGACATTTTAGACAGCTTTGGTGCCTTGGACATGAGCTAGGACCTTACGATTTTGCATGAAGGGAGGACTAGCAGCCACGTTGCACGGGAGAATGTGAAAAGTGATCGAATGTATTAAAAACCTAAGAAATCCGCTCGTCTTCGTCGTTTGCTATCGAATCGACTTAATGTCAGATCGTCACATTGGCCGCTCTTCTCTATGAAACGGTGACATTTATCGTGTGCAAAACTATGTGGCGTGCTGCGGAATGCGCAGAAACTGAAAGTACCATAGTAGAACACAGAAGTAGCTTCTAATTTGATGTAATAAAGAGTAAGAAGCATAACAATTCAAGTTTTATTTATCGACTTTTGACTTTTTGGCCGGCTTTGGTGCCTTGGACATGAGCTAGGACCTTAAGAATTTGTATGAAGGGAGGACTAGCAGCCACGTTGCACGGGAGAATGTGAAAAGTGTTCATATGTAGTAAAAACCTAAGAAATCCGTCCGTTTGCGTCATTTGCTATCGATGCGACTTTATATCAGATCGTCACATTGGCCGTTCTTCACTCTGAAACAGTTACATTTATCGTGTGGAAAGCTATGTTGCGTGCTGCGAAATTTGGAGACACTAAAAGCACCATAGTAGAACACAGAAGGAGCTTCTAAGTTGATGTAATAACCAGTAAGAAGCAGTACAATTTAAGGTTTAGTGATCGATTTTTAAATTTTTAGCCGGCTTTGGTGCCTTGGACATGAGCTAGGACCTTACGATTTTGCATAAATGGAGGACTAGCAGTCACGTTGCACGGGAGAAAGTGAAAAGTGTTCATATGTAGTAAAAACATGAGATATTCGTCCGTTTTCGTCATTTGTATCCAATTGACTTATTGTCAGATCGTCACATTGGCCGCTCTTCTCTCCGAAACGGTTTTATTTATGGTGTGCAAAGCTATGTCACGTGCTGCGATATGCGGAGACTCTAAAAGCACCACATTACAATACAGAAGAAGCTTCTAAGTTGATGTAATAGCCAGTAACCAGCAGTACAATTCAAGTTTAGTTTTTGATTTTTGACATGTTATACGGGTTTGGTGCCTTGGACATGAGCCAGGACCTTACGATTGTGCATGAAGGGAGGACTAGCAGCCACGTTGCGCGGGAGAATGTAAAATGAGTTCATATGTAGTAGAAACCTAAGAAACCCGCCTGTTTTCGTCATTTGCTATCGAATAGACATAATGTCAGGTCGTCACATCGGCCGCACTTCTCTCTGAAATTGATAAATTTATCGTGTGCAAAGCTATGTCGCGTGCTGAGGAATGCGGAGACACCAAAAGCCCCATAGTACAACACAGGAGACGCTTCTAAGTTGATGTAATTGCCAGTAAGGAGCAGTACAATTTAAGTTTTAGTGATTGATTTTTAAATTTTTAGGCGGCTTTGGTGCCTTGTACATTAGCTAGGACCTTACGATTTTGCATGAAGGGAAGACTAGCAGCCACGTTGCACGTGAGAATGTGGAAAGTGATCGAATGTATTAAAAGCCTAAGAAATCCACTCGTTTTCGTCATTTGCTATCGAATCGACTTAATGTCAGATCGTCACATTGGCCGCTCTTCTCAATGAAACGGTTACAATTATCGTGTGCAAAACTATGTGGCGTGCTGCGGAATGCGCAGACGCTAAAAGTACCATAGTAGAACACAGAAGTAGCTTGTAAGTTGATGTAAAAAGCACTAAGAGGCATAACAATTCAAGTTTTAGTTATCTATTTTTGACTTTTTAGCCGGCTTTGGTGCCTTGGACATGAGCTAGGACCTTAAGAATTTGTATGAACGGAGGACTAGCAGCCACGTTGCACGGGAGAATGTGAAATGTGTTCAAATGTAGTTAAAATCTAAGAAATCCGCGAGTTTTCGTCATTTGCTGTTGAATTGACTTAATATCAAATCGTCACATTGGCTGCTCGTCTCTCTGAAATGGTTACATTTATCTATGCAAAGCTATGTCGCGTGCTGCGATATGCGGAGACACTAAAAGCGCCGCAGTAGAACACAGATAAAACTTCTAAGTTGATGTAATAGCCAGTAAGAAGCAGTACAATTCAAGTTTAGTTATCGATTTTTGACATTTTAGACAGCTTTGGTGCCTTGGACATGAGCTAGGACCTTAAGAATTTGTATGAATGGAGGACTAGCAGCCACGTTGCACGGGAGAATGTGAAAAGAGTTCATATGTAGTAAAAACTTAAGAAATCCATCCGTTTGCGTCATTTGCTATCGATGCGACTTTATATCAGATCGTCATATTGGCCGCTCTTCTCTCTGAAACGGTTACATTTATCGTGTGCAAAGCCATGTTGCGTGCTGCGATATGCGGAGACACTAAAAGCACCATAGTAGAACACAGAAGAAGCTTCTATGTTGATGTTATAGCCAGTAAGAAGCAGTAGAACTCAAATTTAGCTGTCGATTTTTGAATTTTTAGCCGGATTTGGTGCCTTGAACATGAGGTAGGACCTTAATATTTTGCATGAAGGGAGGACTAACAGTCACGTTGCACGGGAGAATGTGAAAAGAGTTCGAATGTAGTAAAAACCTAAGAAATCGTCTCGTTTTCGTCATTTGCTATCGAATTGACTTATTGTCAGAACGTCACATTGGCCGCTCTTCTCTCTGAAACGGTTACATTTATGGTGTGCAAAGCTATGTCGCGTGCCGTGGAATGCGGAGAGACTAAAAGCACCATAGTAGACCACAGAAGAAGCTTATATGTTGATGTAATAGCCAATAAGAAGCAGTACAATTCAAGTTTTAGTTAACGATTTTAACTTTTTAGCCGGCTTAGGTGCCTTGGACATGAGCTAGGACCTTAAGATTTTGCATGGAAGACTAGCAGCCCCGTTGCACGGGAGAATGTGAAAAGTGTTCATATGTAAAAAAAATCCTAAGCAATCTGCCCGTTTTCGTCATTTGCTATCGAATCGACTTAATGTCAGATCGTCACATTGGCCGCTCTTTCTTCTGAAACGGTGACATTTATCATGTGCAAAGCTATGTCGCCTGCTGCGGATGCGGAGGCACTGAAATCCCCATAAAAGAACACAGAAGAAGTATTTAATTTGATGTAAATGTCAGTAAGAAGCAGTAAAATTTAAGTTTAGTTATCGATTTTTGACTTTTTATCCGGCTTTGGTGCACGGGACAGAGCTAGGACCTTCAGGTTTTGCATGAAGGGTGGACTATCAGCCACGTTGCACGGGAGAACGTGAAAAGTGATCGGATGTAGTAAAAACCTAAAAAATCCGCTCGTTTTCGTCATTTGCTATCGAATCGACTTAATGTCAGATCGTCACATTGGCCGCTCTTCTTTATGAAACGGTTACATTTATCGTGTGCAAAACTATGTGGCGTGCTGCAGTATGCGCAGACACGAAATGTACCATAGTAGAACACAGAAGTTAGCTTCTAAGTTGTTGTAAAAAACACTAAGAGGCGTAACAATTCAAGTTTTAGTTATCGATTTTTGAGTTTTTAGATGGCTTTGGTGCCTTGGACTGAGCTAGGACCTTAAGATTTTGCATGAAGGGAGGACTAGCCGCCACGTTGCACGTGAGAATGTGAAAAGTGATCTAATGTAGTATAAACCTAAGAAATCCGCTCGTTTTCGTCATTTGCTATCGAATCGACTTAATGTCAGAGCGTCACATTGGCCGCTCTTCTTTATGAAACGGTTACATTTACCGTGTGCAAAACTATGTGGCGTGCTGCGGTATGCGCAGACACTAAAAGCACCATACTAGACCACAGAAGAAGCTTCTAAGTTGATGTAATAGCCAATAAGAAGCAGTACAAATCAAGCCTTAGTTAATGTCAGATGGGCACGTTGGCCGCTCTTATCAATGAAACGGTTACATTTATCGTGTGCAAAGCTATGTTGCGTGCTGCGGAATGCAGTGACACTAAAAGCACCATAGTAGACCAAAGAAGAAGCTTCTAAGTTGATGTAATAGCCAATAAGAAGCAGTACAATTCAAGTTTCAGTTAACGATTTTTGACTTTTTAGCCGGATTTTGTGCCTTGGACATGAGCGAGAACCTTAAGATTTTGCATGAAGGGAGGACTAGCAGCCACGTTGCACGGGAGAATGTGAAAAGTTTTCATATGTAAAAAAAAAAACCTAAGAAATCCACCCGTTTTCGTCATTTGCTATCGAATCGACTCAATGTCATATGGTCACGTTGTCCGCTCTTCTCTCTGAAACGGTTACATTAATCGTGTACAAAGCTATGTCGCGTGCTGCGTAATGCGGAGAAACTAAAATTACCATAAAAGAACACAGAAGAAGATACTAAGTTGATGTAATAGCCAGTAAGAAGCACTACAATTCAAGTTTAGTTATCGATTTTTGACGTTTTAGCCGGCTTCTTGTGATTTGGACATTTTGCTAGGACCTTAAGATTTTGCAAGAAGTAAGGACTAGCAGCCACGTTGCACGGGAGAATGTGAAAAGTGTTCATATGTAGCAAAAACCTAGGAATCCGCCCGTTTTCGTCATTTGCTGTCGAATCGACTTAATGTCAGATCGTCACATTGGCCGCTCTTCTCTCTGAAACGGTTATATTTGTCGTGTGCAAAGCTATGTCGCGTGCTGCGATATGCGGAAACACTAAAAGCACCATAGTAGAACACAGATGAAGCTTCTAAGTTCATGGAATAGCCAGTACGAAGCAGTAAAATAATAGTTTTAGCTATCGATTATAAACTCCTTAGCCGGCTTTCGCGCCTTGGACATGAGCTACGAACTTAAGAATTTGTATGAAGGGAGGACTAGCATCCACGTTACACGGGAGAATGTGAAAAGTGTTCAAATGTAGTAAAAACCTAGGAAATTCGCCCGTTTTCGTCATTTGCTATCGAATCGACTTAATGTCAGATCGTCACATTGGCCGCTCTTCTCTCTGAAACGGTTATATTTAACGTGTGAAAAGCTATGTCACGTGCTGCGGAACGGGGAGACACTAAAAGCACCATACTAGACCACAGATGAAGCTTCTAAGTTGATGTAATAGCCAATAAGAAGCAGTACAATTCAAACTTTAGTTAACGATTTTTGACTTTTTAGTCAGCTTTGTTGCCTTGGACATAAGCTAGGACCTTAAGATTTTGCATGAAGGGAGGACTACTAGCTACATTGCACTGGATAATGTGAAAAGTGTTCATATGTAGCAAAAACCTAAGAAATCCTAGCGTTTTCGTCACTTGCTATCGAATCGTTTTAATGTCAGATGGCCACGTTGGCCGCTCTTATGTCTGAAACGGTTACATTTATCGGGTGCAAAGCTATGTTGCGTGCTGCGAATTGCGGAGACACTAAAAGCACCATAGTAGAAAACAGAAGAAGATTATAAGTTGATGTAATAGCCAGTAAGAAGCAGTAAAATAATAGTTTTAGCTATCGATTATTGACTTTTTAGGCGGCTTTGGTGCCTTGCACATGAGCTAGGACCTTAAGATTTTTCATGATGGGAGGACTAGGAGCCATGTTGCACGAAAGAATGTGAAATCTGTTCATATATAGTAAAAACCTAATAGATCCGCCCGTTTTCGTCATTTTGCTATCGAATCGACTTAATGGCAGATTTTCACATTGGCCGCTATTCTCTCTAAAACGGTTACATTTAACGTGTGCGAAGCTATGTTGAGTGCTGCGGAATGCGGAGACACTAAAAGCACCATAGAAGACCACAGAAGAAGCTTCTAAGTTGATGTAATAGCCAATAAGAAGCAGTACAATTCAAGTTTTAGTTAACGATTTTTGACTTTTTAGCCGGATTTGGTGCCTTGGACATGAGCTAGGACCTTAAGATTTTGCATGAAGGGAGGACTAGCAGCCACGTTGCACGGGAGAATGTGAAAAGTGTTCATATGTAAAAAAAAACCTAAGAAATTCGCCCGTTTTCGTCATTTGCTATCGAATCAACTTAATGTCAGATCGTCACATTGGCCGCTCTTCTCTATTAAACGGTTACATTTATCGTGTGCAAAACTATTTGGGGTGCTGCGGAATGCGCAGACACTAAAAATACCATAGTAGAACACAGAAGTAGCTTCTAAGTTGATGTAAAAAACACTAAGAGGCATAACAATTCAGGTTTTAGTTATCGATTTTTGACATTTTAGACGGCTTTGGTGCCTTGGACTGAGCTAGGACCTTAAGAATTTTTATGAAGGGGGGACTAGCAGCCACTTTGCAAGGGAGAATGTGAAATGTGTTCAAATGTAGTAAAAATCTAAGAAATCCGCTAGTTTTCGTCATTTGCTGTCGAAGTGACTTAATATCAAATCGTCACATTGGCCGCTCTACTCCCTGAAACGGTTACATTTATCGTGTGCAAAGCTATGTCGCGTGCTGCGGAATGCGTAGACACTACAAGCACCATAGTAGAACACAGAAGAAGCTTCTAAGTTGACGTAATAGCCAGTAAGAAGACGTAAAATAATAGTTTAGCTATCGATTATTCACTTTTTAGCCGGCTTTGGTGCCTTGGATATGAGCTAGGACCTTAACAATTTGTATGAAGGAAGGACTAGCAGCGACGTTGTACGGGAGAATATGAAACGTGTTCATATGTAGTAAAAACCTAAGAAATCCGCCCGTTTTCGTCTTTTGCTATCGACTCGACTTGATGTCAGACCGTCACATTGGCCGCTCGTCTATCTGAAAAGGTTACATATATCGTGTGCAAAGCTACGTCGCGTGCTGCGACATGTGGAGACACTACAAGCACCATAGTAGAACACAGAAGAAGCTTCTAAGTTGATGTAACAGCCAGTAACCAGCAGTACACTTAAAGTTTAGTTATCGATTTTTGATATTTTAGCCGGCTTTGGTGCCTTGGACATGAGCTAGGACCTTAAGAATTTGCATGAAGGGAGGACTAGCAGCCACGTTGCACGGGAGAATGTGAAACGTGTCCATATGTAGAAAAAACCTAAGAAATCCGAACGCTTTCCTCATTTGCTATCGAATCGACTTAATGTCAGATGGTCACATTGGAGGCTCTTCTATCTGAAACGGTTACATTTATCGTGTGCAAAGCTACGTCGCGTGCTGTGATATGCGGAGACACTACAAGCACCATAGTAGAACACAGAAGAAGCTTCCAAGTTGACGTAATAGCCAGTAACAAGCCGTAAAATAATCGTTTTAGTTATCGATTATTAACTTTTTAGCCGGCTTTGGTGACTTGGACATGAGCTAGGACCTTAAGAATTTCTATAAAGGGAGGACAAGCAACCACGTTGCACGGGAGAATGTGAAAAGTGATCGAATGTAGTAAAAAACTAAGTAATCCGCTCGTTTTCGTCATTTGCTATCGATTCGACTTTATATCAGATCGTCACATTGGCCGCCCCTCTCTCTGAAACGGTTACATTTATCGTGTGCAAAGCTATGTTGCGTGCTGCGATATGCGGAGACACTAAAAGCACCATAGTAGAACACAGAAGAAGCTTCTACGTTGATGTAATAGCCAGTAAGAAGCAGTAGAACTCAAATTTAGCTATCGATTTTTGATTTTTTAGCAGGCTTTGGTGCCTTGGACATGAGGTAGGACCTTAATATTTTGCATGAAGGGAGGGCTAACAGCCACGTTGCACTTGAGAATGTGAAAAGAGATCGAATGTAGTAAAAACCTGAGAAATCCGCTCGTTTTCGTCATTTGCTATCGAATCGACTTAATGTCAGATCGTCACACTGGCCACTCTTCTCTCTGAAACAGTTACATTTATCGTGTGCAAAGCTATGTTGCGTGCTGCGAAATTCGGAGACACTAAAATTACCATAGTAGAACACAGAAGGAGCTTCTAAGTTGATGTAATAACCAGTAAGAAGCAGTACAACACAAGTTTTAGTTATCGATTGTTGACTTTTTAGGCGGCTGTGTTGCCTTGGACATGAGCTAGGACCTTACGATTTTGCATGAAGGGAGGACTATTAGCCATGTTGCACGGGAGCATGTGAAAAATGTTCATATGTAGCAAAAACGTAAGAAATCCGCCCGTTTTCGTCATTTCCTATCGAATTAAATTCAGATGGTCACATTGGCCGCTCTTCTGTCTGAAACGGTTAAATTTATCATGTGCAAAGCTATGTTGAGTGCTGCGGAATGCAGAGACACAAAAGCACCATAAAAGAACAGAGAAGAAGTTTCTAATTTGATGTAAATGCCAGTAAGAAGCAGTACAATTTAAGTATAGTTATCGATTTTTGACTTTTGAGCTGGCTCTGGTGCCTTGGACATGAGCTAGGACGTTAAGATTTTGCATGAAGGGACCCCTACCTGCCACGTTGCACGGGAGAATGTAAAAAGTGTTCACATGTAGTAAAAACCTAAGATATCTGCCTGTTTTCGTCATCTGCTATCGAATCGACTCAATATCATATCGTCACGTTGACCGCTCTTCTCTCTGAAACGGTTACGTTTATCGTGTGCAAAGATATGTAGCGTGCTGCGGAATGCGGAGACACTAAACGCACCATAGTAGAACACAGAAGGAGCTTCTAAGTTGATGTAATAACCAGTAAGAAACAGTACAATTCAAGTTTTATTTATCTATTTTTGACTGTTAAGCTGGCATTGGTGCCTTGGAAATGAGCTAGTACCTTACTATTTTGTATGAAGGGAGGACTAGCAGCCACGATGCACGGGAGAACGTGAAAGGTGTTCATATGTAGTAAAAACCTAAGAAATCCGCCCGTTTTCGTCATTTGCTATCGAATCGTCTTAATGTCAGATCGTCACATTGGCCGCTCTTCCCTCTGAAACGGTGACATTTATCGTGTGCAAAGCAATGTCGCGTGATGCGGAATTCGGAGACACTAAAAGCACCATAGTAGAACACAGAAGGAGCTTCTGAGTTGATGTAATAACCAGTAAGAAACAGTACAATTCAAGTTTTATTTATCTATTTTTGACTTTTAAGCTGGCTTTGGTGCCTTTGAAATGAGCTAGTACCTTACTATTTTGTATGAAGGGAGGACTAGCAGCCACGATGCACGGGAGAACGTGAAAGTTGTTCATATGTAGTAAAAACCTAAGAAATCCGACAGTTTTCGTCATTTGCTATCGAATCGAATTAATGTCAGATCGTCACATTGGCCGCTCTTCTCTATGAAACGGTTACATTTATCGTGTGTACAACTATGTGGCGTGCTGCGGAATGCGCAGACACTAAATGTACCGTAGTAGAACACAGAAGTAGCTTCTAAGTTGATGTAAAAATACACTAAGAGGCATAACAATTCAAGTTTTAGTTATCGATTTTTGACTTTTTAAACGGCTTTTGTGCCTTGGACTGAGCTAGGACCTTAAGAATTTGCATGAAGGAAGGACTAGCAGCCACGTTGCACGGGAGAATGTGAATAGTGTTCATATGTAGTAAAAACCTACCAATCCGCCCGTTTTCGTCATTTGATGTCGAATCGACTTAATGTCAGATCGTCACATTGGCCGCTCTTCTCTCTGAAACGGTTACATTTGTCGTGTGCAAAGCTATGTCGCGTGCTGCTATATGCGGAAACACTAAAAGCCCCATAGTAGATCACAGATGAAGCTTCTAAGTTGATGGAATAGCCAGTATGAAGCAGTAAAATAATAGTTTTAGCTATCGATTATAAACTTATTAGCCGGCTGTAGTGCCTTGGACATGAGCTAGGCCCTTTCGAATTTCTATGAATGGAGGACTAGCAGCCACGTTGTACGGGAGAATGTGAAAAGTGTTCATATGTACGAAAACCATAAGAAATCCGCCCTCTTTCGTCATTTGCTATCGAATCAACTTAATGTCAGATCGTCACATTGGCCGCTCTTCTCTCTGAAACGGTTACATTTATTGTGTGCAAATCTATGTCGCGTGCTACGGAACGCAGAGACACTAAAAGCACAATAGTAGAACACAGAAGAAGCTTCTAAGTTGATGTAATAGCCATTAAGAAGCAGTACAATTCAAGTTTATTTATCGATTTTTGACTTTTTAGCGGGCTTTGGTGCCTTGGACTAAACTAGGACCTTAAGATTTTGCATGAAGGGAGGACTAGCTGCCACGTTGCACGTGAGAATGTGAAAAGTGATCGAATGTAGTATAAATCTAAGAAATCCGCTCGTTTTCGTCATTTGCTATCGAATCGACTTAATGTCAGATCTTCACATTGGCCGCTCTTCTCTATGAAACGGTTACATTTATCGTGTGCAAAACTATTTGGCGTGCTGCGGAATGCGCAGACACTAAAAGTACCATAGTAGAACAAAGAAGTAGCTTCTAAGTTGTTGTAAAAAACACTAAGAGGCATAACAATTCAAGTTTTAGTTATCGATTTTTGAGTTTTTAGACGGCTTTGGTGCCTTGGACTGAGCTAGGACCTTACGAATTTGTATGAAGGGAGGACTAGCAGCCACGTTGCACGGGAGAATGTGAAATGTGTTCAAATGTAGTAAAAATCTAAGAAATCCGCTAGTTTTCGTCATTTGCTGTCGAATTGACTTAATATCAAATCGTCACATTGGCTGCTCTTCTCTCTGAAACGGTTACATTTAACGTGTGAAAAGCTATGTCGCGTGCTGCGGAACGCGGAGACACTAAAAGCACCATACTAGACCACAGAAGAAGCTTCTAAGTTGATGTAATAGCCAATAAGAAGCAGTACAATTCAAGCTTTAGTTAACGATTTTTGACTTTTTAGTCAGCTTTGATGCCTTGGACATGAGCTAGGACCTTACGATGTTGCATGAAGGGAGAACTATCAGCCACGTTGTACCGGAGAATGTGAAAAGTTTTCATATGTAGTAAAAACCTAAGAGATCCGCCCGTATTCGTCATTTGCTATCGAATCGACTTAATGTCAGATCGTCACATTGGCCGTTCTTCTCTCTGAAACGGTTACATTTATCGTGTGCAAAGCTATGTTGCGTGCTGCGATATGCGGAGACACTTAAAGCACCATAGTAGAACAAAGAGGAAGTTTCTAAGTTGATGTAATAGCCAGTAAGAAGCAGTAGAATTCAAGTTTATTTATCGATTTTTGACTGTTTAGCGGGCTTTGGGGCCTTGGAGTGAGCTAGGACCTTAAGATTTTGCATGAAGGGAGGACTACAAGCCACGTTGCACGTGAGAAAGTGGAAAGTGATCGAATGTAGTATAAACCTAAGAAATTCGCACGTTTTCGTCATTTGCTATCGAGTCGACATAATGTCAGATCGTCACATTGGCCACTCTTCTCTATGAAATGGTTACATTTATCGTGTGCAAAACTATGTGGCGTACAGCGGAATGCGCAGACACTAAAAGTACCATAGTAGAACACAGGAGTAGCTTCTAAGTTGATGTAAAAAACACTAAGAGGCATAACAATTCAAGTTTTAGTTATCGATTATTGACTTTTCAGACGGCTTTGGTGCCTTGGACTGAGCTAGGACCTTAAGAATTTGTATGAAGGGAGGACTAGCAGCCACGTTGCACGGGAGAATGTAAAATTTGTTCAAATGTAGTAAAAACCAAAGAAATCCGAGCGTTTTCGTCACTTGCTATCGAATCGACTTAATGTCAGATCGTCACATTGGCCGCTCTTCTCTCTGAAACGGTTACATTTATGGTGTGCAAAGCTATTTCGCGTGCTGCGATATGCGGAGACACTAAAGGCACCATAGTAGAACACAGAAGAAGTTTCTAAGTTGATGTAATAGCCAGTAACCAGCTGTACAATTCAAGTTTAGTTATCGATTTTTGACTTTTTAGCCGGCTTTGGTGCCCTGGACTGAGCTAGGACCTTAAGATTTTGCATGAAGGGAGGACTATTAGCTACATTGCACGGAATAATGTGAAAAGTGTTCATATGTATCAAAAACCTAAGAAATCCAAGCGTTTTCGTCACTTGCTATCGAATCGACTTAATGTCAGATGGCCACGTAGGCCGCTCTTATCTCTGAAACGGTTACATTTATCGTGTGCAAAGCTATGTTGCGTGCTGCGGAATGCGGAGACACTAAAAGCACCATAGTAGACCACAGAAGAAGTTTCTAATTTGATGTAAATGTCAGTAAGAAGCAGTACAATTTATGTTTAGTTATCGTTTTTTGACTTTTGAGCTGGCTTTGGTGCCTTGGAAATGAGCTAGGATCTTACGATTTTGCATGAAGGGAGGACTAGCTGCCACGTTGCACCGGAGAAAGTAAAAAGTTTTCATATGTAGTAAAAACCTAAGAAATCCGCCTGTTTTCGTCATCTGTTATCGAATCGACTCAATGTCATATGGTCACGTTGTCCGCTCTTCTCTCTGAAACGGTTACATTTATCGTGTGCAAAGCTATGTCGCGTGCTGCGTAATGCGGAGAAACAAAAAGCTTCATAAAGAACACAGAAGAAGTTACTAAGTTGATGTAATAGCCAGTAAGAAGCACTACAATTCAAGTTTAGTTATCGATTTTTGACTTTTTAGCCGGCTTTATTGCTTTGGACATTTTGCAAGGACCTTAAGATTTTGCAAGAAGTAAGGACTAGCAGCCACGTTGCACGGGAGAATGTGAAAAGAGTTCATATGTAGTAAAAACCTAGGAATCCGCCCGTTTTCGTCATTTGCTGTCGAATCGACTTAATGTCAGATCGTCACATTGGCCGCTCTTCTCTCTGAAACGGTTACATTTGTCGTGTGCAAAGCTATGTCGCGTGCTGCGATATGGGGAAACACTAAAAGCACCATAGTAGAACACAGATGAAGCTTCTAAGTTGATGGAATAGCCAGTATGAAGCAGTAAAACAATAATTTTAGCTATCGATTGTAAACTTCTTAGCTGGCTTTGGTGCCTTGGACATGACCTAGGACCTTACGATTTTGCATGTAGGGACGCCTAGCAGCCACGTTGCACGGGAGAATGTGAAAAGTGTTCATATGTCGTAAAAACGTAGGAAATCCGCCTGTTTTCTTCCTTTGCTATCGAATCGACTTTATGTCATATCGTCACATTGGCCGCTCTTCTCTCTGAAACGGTTACATTTATCGTGTGCAAAGCTATGTTGCGTGCTGCAAAATTCGGAGACTCAAAAATCACCATAGTAGAACACAGAAGGAGCTTCTAAGTTGATGTAATAACCAGTAAGAAGCAGTACAATTCAAGTTATAGTTATTAATCTTTGACTTTTTATCCGGCTTTGGTGCCTTGGACATGAGCTAGGACCTTAAGATTTTGCATGAAGGAAGGACTAGCAGCCACGTAGCACGGGAGAATGTGTAAAGTGATCGAATGTAGTAAAAACCTAAGAAATCCGCTCGTTTTCGTCATTTGCTATCGAATCGACTTAATGTCAGATCGTCGCATTGGCCGCTCTTCTCAATGAAACTGGTACATTTTTCATGTGCAAAACTATGTGGCGTGCTGCGAAATGCGCAGACACTAAAAGTACCATAGTAGAACACAGAAGTAGCTTCTAAGTTGAAGTAATAAACAGTAAGAAGCATAGCAATTCAAGTTTTAGTTATCGAATTTTGAATTTTTAGACGGCTTTGGTGCATCGGACTGAGCTAGGACCTTACAATTTTGCATGAAGGTAGGACTGGCAGCCACCTCTCACGGGAGAATGTGAAAAGTGTACATATGTAGTAAAAACCTGAGAAATTCGTCCGTTTTCGTCATTTGCTGTCGAATTTTCTTAATGTCAGATCGTCACATTGGCCGCTCTTCTCTCTGAAACGGTTACATTTATGGTGTGCAAAGCTATGTTGCGTGCTGCGATATGCGGAGGCACTAAAAGCACCACAGTAGAACACAGAAGAAGCTTCAATGTTGATGTAATAGCCAGTAACCAGCAGTACAATTCAAGTATAGTTATCTATTTTTGACTTTTTAGCCGGCTTCGGTGCCTTGGACTTGAGCTAGGTCCTTACGATTTTGCATGAAGGTAGGACTAGCAGCCACGTTGCACGGGAGAATGTGAAAAGTGTTCATATGTAAAAAAAACCTAAGAAATCCGCCCGTTTTCGTCATTTGCTATCGAATCGACTTAATGTCAGATCGTCACATTGGCCGCTCTTCCCTGTGTTTACTTCGTAGATTCTTATTTAAATTGCGTGTGAGTTTCGTATAGGAGGTGCAATTTCGAGTTTTAGTTACTGTAATCGTAAAATCAGCAGATTGTAGCGCAGTCGTTAGGCATTTGTACAGGTTAGTTGATACATTCTTTGCGTGTTCCGCTTGCGTTATCTAGGCAAGGACTTGTGTTGTTAAACATCGATTAGAATGGACAGGGACTGCGATTGCTGTGTTCGGATGAGGGCTGACTTGGCATCCCTTCCCTCACAGCTGCAATCGGCGCTGACTTCGGTCGCGCAGCTTGAGGCTGTTTCCAATGGGCACCACTGTGGGGAGCCGGACTCGGGTATCACGGGGATGTCAACCTCGTCCCGTCTGTCCCCAGATCGGTCTGCCGCTGTGGTTGCCCCGGTTGCTGCCCGCAATGGGGCTGAGCCCTCGCCTGTGGTTGATTGGGAGGTCGTTCCAAGGCGTGGCAGGCAGCGAAAGGCGTCCCCGGAGGCTGAACAGAAAGCCTCCCTGGTGCGTCTGACAAACCGGTTTCACGCACTGTCTCTGGCTGAGCCAGATGCTGCTGCCTGCCCTGTTTCAGAGGATCATTCTCAGCCTTCAAGGTCCAGGCAATCGCAGAGGGTGGGCTTACTGGTAGTTGGGAGCTCCAATGTTAGGCGCGTAATGGGGCCCCTTAGGGATACGGCGGCTAAGGAGGGGAAGAAATCCAGTGTGCACTCCGTGTGCATTCCGGGAGGAGTCATTCCTGATGTGGAAAGGGTCCTTCCGGATGCTATGGAGAGCACAGGGTGCAGCCTGCTGCAGGTGGTGGCACATGTCGGCACTAATGAATTGAGTCGCTTTGGATCTGAGGAAATTCTCTCTGGATTCCAGCGGCTATCTGATTTGGTGAAGGCTGCCGGTCTTGCTTACGAGATGAAGGCAGAGCTCACCATCTTCAGCATCGTTGACAGAACCGACTGCAGATCTTTGGTGCAGAGCCGGGTGGAGGGTCTGAATCAGAGGCTCAGACGGGTTTGCGACTGTATTGGCTGCAGATTCCTAGACTTGCGCCATAGGGTGGTTGGGTTTCGGGTTCCGCTGAATAGGTCGGGAGTTCACTACACTCAGCTGGCGGCTACACGGGTAGCGGAGGCTGTGTGGCGTGGACTGGGCGGTTTTTTAGGTTAGAAGGCCTCGGGAAAGTGCGGGATGGGCTGAAATGTCAAAGGGTGCTTGGCAATTACAGGACGTGCTTGGATCAAGGAACAGTCGGAATTTTAGTTGTAAATTGTTGTAGTTGCGCTGGAAAAGTCCCTGAGCTTCAAGCGCTAATAGAAAGCACAGAAGCTGATATAGTTATAGGTACAGAAAGCTGGCTAAAGCCTGAAATAAGTTCTGCAGAAATTTTTACGAAGTCTCAGACGGTGTTCAGGAAAGATAGATTAGGCAGAATTGGTGGTGGAGTGTTTGTGTCTGTCAGTAGTGGTTTATCTTGTAGTGAAGTCGAAGTAGATACTCCGTGCGAATTGGTGTGGGGGAGGTTATACTTAACAGCCGAATTAAGTTAATAATTGGCTCCTTCTACCGACCCCCAGACTCCGATGATATAGTTGCGGAACAGTTCAGAGAAAGTTTGAGTCTCGTAACAAATAAATACCCCACTCATACAGTTATAGTTGGTGGGGACTCAACCTACCCTCGGTATGTTGGCAAAAATACTTGTTCAAAACCGGTGGTAGGCAGAAAACGTCTTCCGAGATTGTCCTAAATGCATTCTCCGAAAATTATTTCGAGCAGTTAGTCCACGAACCCACGCGAATTGTAAATGGTTGCGAAAACACACTTGACCTCTTGGCCACAAACAATCCAGAGCTGATAGAGAGCATCATGACTGATACAGGAATTAGTGATCACAAGGTCATTGTAGCTAGGCTCAATACCATTTCTTCCAAATCCATCAGAAACAAACGCAAAATAATTTTATTTAAAAAAGCGGATAAAGTGCCACTAGAAGCCTTCCTAAAAGACAATTTCCATTTCTTCCGAACTGACTATGCGAATGTAGACGACATGTGGCTCAAATTCAAATTGAGATATTCATACCTCATAAATTGGTAAGAGATGGAACGGATCCCCCGTGGTACTCAAAAAAAGGTCCGAACGCTGTTGAAGAGGCAACGGAAAAAGCATGCGAAGTTCAGAAGAACGCGAAATCCTGAAGATGGGCTAAAATTTACAGACGCGCGAAATTTGGCACGTACTTCGATGCGAGATGCCTTTAATAGGTTCCACAACGAAACATTGTCTCGAAATTTGGTAGAAAATCCGAAGAAATTCTGGTCGTATGTAAAGTACACAAGCGGCAAGACGCAGTCAATACCTTCGCTGCGCAGTGCCGATGGTACTGTTATCGACGACTGTGCCGCTAAAGCGGAGTTATTGAACGCAGTTTTCCGAAATTCCATCAGCAGGGAAGACGAATGGAATATTCCAGAATTTGAAACACGAACATCTGCTAGCATGAGTTTCTTAGAAGTAGATATCTTAGGGGTTGCGAAGCAACTCAAATCGCTTGATGCGGGCAAGTCTTCAGGTCCAGATTGTATACCGATTAGGTTCCTTTCAGATTACGCTGATACTATAGCTCCCTACTTAGCACTCATATACAACCGCTCGCTCACCGATAGATCTGTACCTACAGATTGGAAAATTGCGCAGGTCGCACCAGTGTTCAAGAAGAGTAGTAGGAGTAATCCATTTAACTACAGACCTATACCATTGACGTCGGTTTGCAGTAGGGTGTTGGAGCATATACTGTATTCAAACATTATGAATCACCTCGAAGGGAACGATCTATTGACACGTAATCAGTATGGCTTCAGAAAACATCGTTCTTGTGCAACGCAGCTAGCTCTTTATTCGCACGAAGTAATTGCCGCTATCGACAGGGGATCTCAAGTTGATTCCGTATTTCTAGATTTCCGGAAAGCTTTTGACACCGTTCCTCACAAGCGACTTCTAACCAAGCTGCGGAGCTATGGGGTATCGTCTCAGTTGTGCGACTGGATTCGTGATTTCCTGTCAGGAAGGTCGCAGTTCGTAGTAATAGACGGCAAATCATCGAGTAAAACTGAAGTGATATCAGGTGTTCCCCAGGGAAGCGTCCTGGGACCTCTACTGTTCCTGATCTATATAAATGACCTGGGTGACAATCTGAGCAGTTCTCTTGGACTGTTCGCAGATGATGCTGTAATTTACCGTCTAGTAGGGTCATCCGAAGACCAGTATCAGCTGCAAAGCGATTTAGAAAAGATTGCTGTATGGTGTGTCAGGTGGCAGTTGACGCTAAGTAAAAAAAGTGTGAGATGATCCACTTAAGTTCCAAAAGAAATCCGTTGGAATTCGATTACTCGATAAATGGTACAATTCTCAAGGCTGTCAATTCAACTAAGTACCTGGGTGTTAAAATTACGAACAACTTCAGTTGGAAGGACCACATAGATAATATTGTCGGGAAGGCGAGCCAAAGGTTGCGTTTCATTGGCAGGACACTTAGAAGATGCAACAAGTCCACTAAAGAGACAGCTTACACTACACTCGTTCGTCCTCTGTTAGAATATTGCTGCGCGGTGTGGGATCCTTACCAGGTGGGATTGACGGAGGACATCGTGAGGGTGCAAAGAAAGGCAGCTCGTTTTGTATTATCGCGTTATAGGGGAGAGAGTGTGGCAGATATGATACACGAGTTGGGATGGAAGTCATTACAGCATAGACGTTTTTCGTCGCGGCGAGACCTTTTTACGAAATTTCAGTCACCAACTTACTCTTCCGAATGCGAAAATATTTTGTTGAGCCCAACCTACATAGGTAGGAATGATCATCAAAATAAAATAAGAGAAATCAGAGCTCGAACAGAAAGGTTTAGGTGTTCGTTTTTCCCGCTCGCTGTTCGAGAGTGGAATAGTAGAGAGATAGTATGATTGTTGTTCGATGAACCCTCTGCCAAGCACTTAAATGTGAATTGCAGAGTAGTCATGTAGATGTAGATGTAGATGTAGAACAGTGACATTTATCCTGTGCAAAGCTATGTCGCCTGCTGCGGATGCGGAGACACTAAAATCCCCATAAAAGAACACAGAAGAAGTTTCTAATTTCATGTAAATGCCAGTAAGAAGCAGTACAATTCAAGTTTAGTTATCGATTTTTGACTTTTGAGCTGGCTTTGGTGCCATGGACATGAGCTAGGACCTTAAGATTTTGCATGAAGGGACGCCTAGCTGCCACGTTGCACGTGAAAATATAAAAAGTGTTCATATGTAGTAAAAACCTAAGAAATCCGCCTGTTTTCGTCATCTGCAATCGAATCGACTCAGTGTCATATGGTCACGTTGACCGCTCTTCTCCTGAAACGGTTACATTTATCGCGTGCAAAGCTATGTCGCGTGCTGCGGAATGCGGAGACACTAAAAGCACCATATTAGAACACAGAATAAGCTTCTAAGTTAATGTAATAGCCAGTAAGTAGCAGTACAATTCAAGTTTAGTTATCGATTTTTGACTTTTTAGCCGCCTTTGATGCCTTGGACATGAGCTAGGACCTTTTTAATTTTGCATGAAGGGAGGAATATCAGCCACGTTGCTCGGGAGAATGATAAAAGTGTTCATATGTAGTAAAAAGCTAAGAAATCCGCCCCTTTTCTTCACTTGCTATCGAATCGACCTTATGTCAGTTGGTCACACTGGCCGCTCTTCTCTCTGAAACGGTTACATTTATTGTGTGTAAAACGATGTCGCGCGGTGCGGAATGCGGAGACACTAAAAGCACCATAGTAGAACACAGAAGAAGCTTCTAAGTTGATGTAATAGCCAGTAAGAAGCAGTAAAATTCAAGTTTTAGTTATCGATTACTGACGTTTTTCCCTTCGTCGGTGCCTTGGAAATGAGCTAAGACCTTAAGATTTTGCATGAAGGGAGGACTAGCAGCCGCGTTGCACGGATGAATGCAAAATGTCTTCATATGTAGTAAAACCCTCAGAAATCCTCCCGTTTTCGTCATTTGCTATCGAATCGACTTATTGAACGATCGAATCATTGGAGGCTTATATCTCTGAAACGGTTTCATTTATCGTCTTCCAAACTATGTAGCGTTTTGAAGTATGCGGTGACACTAAAAGCTTCATAGTCGAACACAGAAAAAGCTTCTAAGTTGATATAGTCGGGTAGTAAGGAGTACTACAATTCTAGTTTTAGTTACCGTTTATTGACTCACTAGCCTGGTTTGGTGACTTGGTCATGAGTTCGTAATTTAAGATTTTGCATGAAATTAGGTCTAGCAGCCGCGTTGCACGGGAGAATGTGAAAAGTTTTCATATGTAGTAAAAACCTGAGAAATCCTCCCGTTTTCGTTATTTGTTATCGAATCGACTTAATGTCAGATCGTCTCATTGGCCGCTCTTCTCACTGAAACGGTTACATTTAGCGTGTGCAAAGCTGTGCCGCGTGCTGCGGTGAAAGGAGACACTAAAAGCACCATAGTAGAACACAGAAGAAGCTTCTAAGTTGATGTATTAGCCAGTAAGATGCAGTACAATTCAAGTTTTAGTTATCGATTATTGACTTATTAGCTAGTTTTGGTGCCTTGTCCATGAGCTGGGACGTTAAGATTTTGCATGAAAGGAGGTCTAGCAGCCGCGTTGCACTGGACAATGTGGAAAGTGTTCATATGTAGTAAAAACCAGAGAAATCCGTTCGTTTTCGTCATTTGCTATCGAATCTACTTTATGCCAGATCGTCACATTGGCTGCTCTTCTCTCTGAAACGGTTACATTTATCGTGTGCAAAGCTATGTCGCGTTCTGAGGTATGCGGAGACACTAAAGGCACCATAGTAGAACACAGAAGAAGCTTCTAAGTTGATGTAGTAGCCAGCAAGAAGCAATACAATTCAAGTTTTAATTACCGATAATTGAATTTTTTGCCGACTTTGGTGCCTTGTACATGAGTTAGTACCTTAAGATTTTGCATGAGGGGAGGTCTAGCAGACGCGTTGCATATGAAAATGTGAAAAGTGTTCATATGTAGTAAAAACCTGAGAAATACCCCCGTTTGCGTCATTTGCTATCGAATCGACTTAATGGCAGATCGCCACATTGGCCGCTCTTCTCTCTGAAACGGTTACATTCATCGTCTGCAAAGATAGGTCGCTTGCCGCGGTATGTGGCGACACAAAAGCAACATAGTATAATACAGAAGCACATTCTAGGAAGATGTAATCGCCAATAAGAAGCAGTACTATTCAAGATTTAGTAGTCGGTTATTCACTTATTTTCCGCCTTTGGTACATTGGACATGTCCGACGACCTAAAGTTTTGCATGAAACGACGTCTGGAAACCACTTTGCACGGGGGAGTGTGGAAACTGTTCATATGTAGTAAAAACTACAGAAAACCGCCAGCTTTCGTCATTTGCTACCGAATCTATTTTATTGCCAGATCTTCACATTGGCCGCTTTTATCTCTGACACAATTACATTTATCGTCTGAAAATTTATGTCGCGTATTGCAATATGAGGAAAAAACTGAAAAAATCATATTAGATCACAAAAAAGCTTCTAAGAAGATGTAATCGAAAGTACCAAGCAGAAATATACTATTGACTTATTTGCCGGCTTTGGTGCAATGGGCATGAGCTAGGACCTTAAGATTTTTCATAATATTACGTCCGTACGCATCGTTGCACGCGAGAATGTCGAAAGTGTTCATATGTAGTAAAAACCTCAGAAATCCGCCCGCTTTCGTCATTTGCTATCGAATCTAATTAATTGCCAGATTTTCACATTGGCCGCTTTTCTTTCTGAAACGGTAACATTTATCGTCTGGAAATTTGTGCCACGTGTTTGCAATATGCGGAAAAATCTGAAAACATCATGATAGAACACAGAAAAAGCTTCTAAGAAGATGTAATCGAAAGTAGGAAGCAGTACTATTCACGTTTTAGCTATTGGTTATTTACTAATTTGCCGGCTTTGGTGCATTGGACATGATCTAGGACCTTAAGATTTTGCATAAAAGTACGTCCGTACGCCACGTTGCACGGGAGAATGTGGAAAGTGTTCATATGTATTAAAAACCTCAGAAATCCGCCCGCTTTCGTCATTTGCTATCGAATCGACTTATTTGCCAGATCTTCATATTGGCCGCTTTTCTCTCTGAAACGGTTACATTTATCGTCTGGAAATTTGTGTCACGTGTTTGCAATATGTGGAAAAAACTAAAAACATCATAATAGAACACAGAAAAAGCTTCCAAGAAGATGTAATCGAAAGTAGGAAGCAGTACTATTCAAGTTTAAGCGATCGGTTATTCACTTATTTGCGGCTTTGTTGCATTGGACATGAGCTAGGACCTTAGGATTTTGCATGAAATTACGTCTGTACGCCACGTTGCACGGGAGAATGTAGAAAGTGTTCATATGTAGTAAAAACCTGAGAAATCCGATCGCTTTCGTCATTTGCTATCGAATCGAATGTATTGCCAAATCTTCACATTGGCCGCTTTTCTCTTTGAAATAGTTACATTTATCGTCTGGAAATTTATGTCGCGTATTGCAATATGCGGAAAAAACTGAAAACATCATATCAGAACACAAAAAAGCTTCTAAGAAGACGTAATCGAAAGTAGGAAGCAGTACTATTCAAGTTTTTGCTATCGGTTATTCACTTATTTGCAAGCTTTGGTGCACTGGACGTGAGCTATAACATTAAGATTTTGCATGAAAGTACGTCTGTACGCCACGTTGCACGGGAGAATGAGAAAGGTGTACATAATAGTAACAACATGAGAAATCCGCCAGTTTTCGTCATTTGCGTTCGAATCGACTTAATGCCAGATCGTAACATTGGCCGCTTTTCTCTCTGAAACGGTTACATTTATCGTATGCAAAATTATGTCGCGTGTAGCGGTATGCGGAAAAAACTGAAAACATTATATTAGAATACAGAAAAAGCTTCAAAAAAGATGTATTTGCCAGTAAGAAGCAGTACTATTCAAGTTTCAGTTATCGGTTTATTCACTTATTTTCCGGCTTTTGTGCATTGGACATGAGCTAGGACCTTAGGATTTTGCAAGAAAGTACGTCTGTACGAAACGTTGCACGGGAGAATGTGGAAAGTGTTCATATGTAGTAAAAACCTGAGAAACGCGATCGCTTTCGTCATTTGCTATCGAGTCGAATGTATTGCCAGATCGTCCCATTGGCCGCTTTTCTCTCTGAACAGGTTACATCCATCGTCGACAAAATTATGTCGCGTGTTGCGGTATGGAAAAAAACTGAAAACATTATATTAGAACACAGAAAAAGCTTCGAAGAAGATGTAATCGCCAATAAGAAGCAGTACTATTCAAGATTTAGCTATCGGTAATTCACTTATTTGCCGGCTTTGGTATATTGGACATGACCGACGACCTATAGATTTCGCATGAAACGACGTCTGGAAATCACATTGCGCGGGGGAATGTGAAAACTGTTCATATGTAGTAAAAATTTGAGAGATCCACCCGCTTTCGTCATTTGCCATCGAATCGACTTGATGCCAGATCGTCACACTGGCCGCTTTTCTCTCTGAAACAGTTACATTTATCGTCTGGAAATGTATGTCGCGTATTGCAATATGCGGAAGAAACTGAAAACATCATATTAGAACACAAAAAAAGCTTCTAAGAAGATGTAATCGAAAGCAGCAAGCAGAACTAAACTATTGACTTATTTGCCGGCTTTGGTGCATTGAACATCAGTTCAAATGGCTCTGAGCACAATGGGACTCAACTGCTGAGGTCGTTAGTCCCCTAGAACTTAGAACTACTTAAACCTAACTCACCCAAGGAGATGACACACATCCATGCCCCATTCAGGATTCGAACCTGCGACCTTAGCAGTCGCACGGTTGGACATGAGCTAGGACCTTAAGATTTTGCATGAAAGTACGTCTGTACGCCACGTTGCACGGGAGAATGTGAAAAGTGTTCATATGTACTAACAACATGAGAAATCCGCCCGTTTTCGACATTTGCCATTGAATCGACTTATTGCCAGATCGTCATATTGGTTACTTTTCTCTCTGAAACGGTTACATTTATCGTTTGTAAAGTTATGTCGCGTGTTGGGGTGTGCGGAAAAAACTGAAAACATTATATTAGAAGACAGAAAAAGCTTCAAAGAAGATATAATCGAAAGTAGGAAGCAGTAATATACATGCTTTAGTTATCGGTTATTCACTTATTTGCCGCGTTGGTGCATTGGACATGAGCTAGGACCTTAAGATTATGCATGAGAGTACGTCTGTACGCCACGTTGCACGGGAGAATATAAAAAATGTTCATATGTAGTAACAACATGAGAAATCCGCCCGTTTTCGACATTTTCCATCGAATCGACTTAATGTCAGACCGTCATATTGGCCGCTTTTCTCTCTGAAACGGTACATTGGACATGAGCTAAGATCTTAAGATTTTGCATGTAAGTACGTCTGTACGCCACGTTGTACGGGAGAATGAGAAAAGCTTTCATATGTAGTAACACCATGAGAAATCCGCCCGTTTTCGTCATTTGCATAAGAATCGACTTAATGACAGATCGTCACACTGGTGGCTTTTCTCTCTGAAACGGTTACATTCATCGTATACAAAGTTATGTCGCTTGCCGCGGTATGCGCAGTCACTAAAAGCACTATAGCAGTCACAGAAGAAGCTTCTAAGAAGATGTTATCGGCTAGTAACAAGCAGTAGTAGTCAAGTTTTAGTTATCGGTTATTCACTTATTTGCCGGCTTTGGTACATTGGACATGACCGACGACCTAAAGATTCAGCATGAAACGACGTCTGGAAACCACGTTGCACGGGAGAATGTGAAACTGTTCATACGTAGTAAAAACTTCAGAAATCCGCCCGCTTTCGTCATTTGCTATCGAATCGACTTTATTGCCACATCTTCACATTGGCCGCTTTTCTCTCTGAAACGGTTACATTTATCGTCTGCAAAATTATGTCGCGTGTTGCGGTATGCGGAAAAAAATGAAAACATTCTATTAGAACACAGAAATATCTTCTAAGAAGATGTAATAGCCAGTAAGAAGCAGTACTATTCAAGTTTTAGTTATCGGTTATTCCCTTATTTGTCGGCTTTGGTGCATTGGACAAGAGCTAGGACCTTACGATTTTGCATAAAAGTACGTCTGTACGCCAGAATACATCATTTTCAGTTGTCAAACGGCTTCTAAAACCGAACTGTTCATTTGACAGCAAATTGTGTGATATCAAATGATCAATTAACCTTACATGCACAGCCTTTTCGGTAACTTTTGCAAACACTGATGGCATAGAAGTAGGTCTAAAATTAGCTACATTATCCCTTTCTCCCTTTTCATAAAGCGGCTTTACTGATGAGTACTTTAATCGGTCAGGAAACTGACCAGTTCTAAAGGAAAAATTGCAAATATGGCTAAATACAGGGCTAACATGTGCAGCACAGTACTTTAACATGCTGCTAGGCACTCCATCATATCCATGAGAGTCCTTAGTCTTCAGTGATATAGTTATTGACTCAATCTCTCTCTTGTTTGTATCACAGAGGAGTATTTCAGACGTCAATCTCAGAAAGGTATTTGCTAAGAAATTTGTATGATTTCCTGTTGGAACTAAATTTTTATTTAGCTTGATTGTGACTACTTCGAACATTTTGATATAATTCGCCCTATGTTTTACATGAAATCATTATCCCACTAGTCAGCCAACTGTGCTGTCTATTACTGCTAGTACCCCATTCAGAATGTTTTAATGGAAAACAACTCTCAAAGAGCATGAGAAATGTGCCATGGAAAGCATTGTATTTATCATCTGTATTATTGGCACTATAAACATCTTGCCACTCTTGTTCCTTGACAAGTTTTAAAAAACACTCTATTGCTGTTGGATTGACTTTCCTACGTTCTTTGTAACTAAATATGACATTGAGTTGAGTACAAAAACCTTTTAGTGTTAAAATTTGTGCATTATGGTCTGAAAGGCCATTCACACTTTTACTAACAGGATGCCCATCTAGTATTGAGGAACGAATAAAAATATTGTCTATGACCGTGCTACTATTCGCCTGCACCCTAGTTTGAAAAAAAAACACAGTTGGCATCAGATCATATGAATTTAGGTGATCTACCAACATCATTTTTCTTGGGACCGAGCGAGGTGGCGCAGTGGTTAAGGCACTGGACTCACATTCGGGAGGACGACGGTTCAGTCCCGCGTTCAGCCATATTGATTCAGGTTTTCCGTGATTTCCCTAAATCACTCCCGGCAAATTCTGGGTTAGTTCCTCTCAAAGGGCATGGCCGACTTCCTTCCCCATCCTTCCCTAATCCGATGAGACCAATGACATCGCTGTCTGGTCTCCTTCCCCAAACAACCCAACCCCCCTTTTTCTTGCACAATCATATACAAAATTAATATTGAAGTCCCCCACATATAACTACTTGCTGGTACTTCCTACAAAGTGAATCAAGAACCCTCTCTAGCTTAAGCAAAAATGCTCTGAAGTTGGAGTTAGAGGCCCTATAAACACAAGCAATTAGAAGTTGAGTTTCACTAAATTCAACAAATGCTGCACAACTTTCAAATATCTGTTCAGTGCAGTGTCGTGATAAGTCTATGGACTCAAATAAGGTACTGTTTTTTATGTACGGTGACACCTCCCCACCCCGCAAGAAACTCCTTGAGAAACAGCCAGCTAATATGTAGCCTGGTAAAGGAAGCCTATAAATTATCAATTTATTGAAGTGGTGCTCTGATATACAAATAATTTCAGCGTTAACATCTGTTAGCAGTTCACTAACTTTATCCCTAATAACTCTTATATTCTGATGAAATATGCCAATTCCTTCTCTACTTGGAAACATTACATCCTCTGGAGGAGAGCCCTTAGAGGCACGCCGGCCGCGGTGGTCTTGCGGTTCTAGGCGCTCTGTTCGGAACCGCGCGACTGCTACGGTCGCACGTTCGAATCCTGCCTCGGGCATGGATGTGTGTGATGTCCTTAGGTTAGTTAGGTTTAATTAGTTCTAAGTTCTAGGCGACTGATGACCCCATATGTTAATTTGCATAGTGCTCAGAGCCATTAGAACCATTTTTGAAACTTAGAAGCACTTCCTTTAAGCAGGTATACCAATCAGCTGACTTCAGTATTAAAAAGGTGCAGCTCTAACACCAACTACTACAGGAATTTTTCCATGAGTGACACCACTACCGCCACCACCACCCACTACACTGTCACCTATAAGCTTAGGTAGCCTCTCCTTCGCATACCTATTGAGGGGAAGGCCATGCCTAGTGAAACCCCATCTACTGATAGACCCAACTGGCACCACTGAGATGTGATCCATGCCCTCTCCCATCAGTGCACTCCCCAGCCCCACAATTACGCGCCCAACAGCCGCATTAAGGTGTGCCCGATCATTATGCTGAAACAGTTGCACGAAAAGCACATTAGTGCCACCAGTTTGAGTAGCTATCTTAACCAAGTCACCACTGACATCATACCCCCTGTCCCTATTGTGACTGCTCCCAGCACCACCCACTATCACTACCTGATCCTCCTTTGTAAAATTCTTACATAACTCCCCTATGCTTTCAGCCACCTGAGCCAACCCTGCATTAGGCTTCACAATGCTTGTGACCTGGTACTCACTCCACAAAACTTCTTGCAAATGCTGGCCCACACCTCTACCCGGTAACTACCTAGCAGCAGAACCTAGGCCTCCTAATTGCTGAGGACGGCTGCAAGTTACCTCCATATACAGCTACACGAGGCTCCTCTCCGCTCAACTTTGACAGTGTGTCGTATCTATTGCATGTATGCAAAGTAAAACTGTCTGACTACCTCCTTTTCCTATCTATCTTCTTGTCACCTGCCAGTTCCCATTCCCCAGCACCCTTCACCCTCCTCAACTTATCTAGTTCCTCCTTTGCGCATTGTAACTGCACCTGAAGGGCACAGATCTTACGCTCCTGCTCCTCTATTAACTTGTTTCTACTACAGATTCTACATTCCCAGGACAGGATCACCCTCAAATGACCACTGGCTTCCCCACTGCATTCCCCCCAATGAAAATACTTTGAACAAATCCCACAGCGTAATCCACTACTCACAAACCTACGACATAGCCATCACTTCTCACTCACGATAAAATTTTACAGTTACTAAAAAAAACTATACGTCTACGTTACCAAAGTTCAGTTACAAAAGCAGCACTATTTAAGAACTAACAACTATGGTCTCGAAATTCTCTGTCTACTAAGAAAGCAGCTTCTTGTATTAACACTACTACAACACAGCCGATACCAATACCAGCAAAACTTCACAAAATTATTGGCTAAAACCAAAAAATTTAAACTAAACGCCAGTTGAAAACTAAAGCACGAAATTTACTAAACGACTTCAACACACTGAAAACTCTATAAAACACAGCGAGCGAACGATTACAAGAGTTTATTAAGTCATTATTTCGCCAAAAATGGCAAGCAACACCACTGCAATCTATTCAGTTTAATAACTGTATTACAGAGCACAAACAAGTTCGTCAGTACTTAACTTATAACCGCTACAGAGGCAGTGCACGCCGCAAAATGTAAACACACTGATGAGGCGCGAGGCTTAGACGAACCATGAAAGCACACTCACATATAATAGACCACTCGAGTCAATACCACAGGAAGAAAGACTGAGATAAATGAATATCCACAAATAATTTGCTTTTACGGCAAAAATAATAACACAAAAAAACTTTAAAATACGTAAATGAAGTCTAAAATTTATAAAACATTAACAAGCTATTTCAACAGCAGTGCAGCTCACGTGACGTCACACACATGATGATCTGCCCCCCCCCCCCCCCTTGGGAAGGTGCCTATCTACCCCACCTTCGAAATATGCCTATCTATCCCCCTCAGAAGATATCTACCGAGCTACCCATCCATGGAAGATCTCTGTCAACCTGCACCTCCCCTCCCCCCTCAGATGATGTCTGTATACCTACCCACACCCTTGGAATATGCCTGTCTACCTAAACCCCCTCCCCTTAGAATATGTATGACTACCTACCCCTCCCCACAGAATATGAATGTCTACCTACCCCACCCCTCGGGAGATGTCTGTGTACCCACCCCTCCCAGAAGATATCTACCTACACCTCCCACATCGGAAGATTTCATACTACCTCTACCCCATCGAAAGCTGTCTGTCTCTCATCGCCCCACCACCTAATATGTAATTCTACCTACTTGCCTCGTTAGAAAATGTCAGTCTACGTAACTCTCCACAGGAGATGTCTATCTACCTACCCCCTCGGCAGATGTCTGCCTACGTCACCCCCCTAAGGAAGATGTTTGTCCACCTACCTCACCCTGTGAAGATGTCTATCTACACCCCCACAAAAACTCTCTCCCCACCTCGTAAGATGTCTATCACCCTGAAAGATGTCTCTCAACCCCCCCCCCCCCCACACTAAGGAGATGTCTATCTACCTACCTGCCCTCTCGGAATTTGTCTGTCGACCTATCCCAACCCCTACTCAGCCCCCCCACTCGGAAGTTGTTTACCCCTGTCTCGGAAGATGTCTAGCGACCCCCAAACTTTGGAAGGTGTCTTCCAGCCCCTCAGGCGATGTCTGTCTACCCCCCCCCCCCCTCAGAAGATGTCTGTCAGCATACCAACCACCCTGGAATTAGTCTGTCTACCTACCAACTGCCTCGGAATATATCTGTCTACCTCCCACCTCGGAAAATGTCTTCCAAACACAGTCTCAGAAGAGCCCAGTCTACCAACTGCCAAATTTCAACCCCCGGAAGATTTCTATCCAACCCCCCCCCCACTTGGAATATGTCTATCTACCTCCACTCTCGGTAGCTATCTACACCCCCCTCTCAGAGAATCTCTAACCCCACTCTCATAGGATGTCTGTCTACCTACCCTCACCACCATTCGAAGATGTCTACCCCTTGGAGGATGTCTACTCCACCTGGAATATGTCTGTCTACCCACGTTGGATGATGTCTGTCTATCTACTCAGCCCCCCTGGGAAGATATCTGTTAAACTACCACCCCTTGGAATTTGTTTATCTATCATTACCTGCACAAAATATGTCCATCAACCTACAATCTCCTTCTGAAGATGTCTGTCTACCTACAGCTCCCGCTTGGAAGATGTCTGTCTACCTACAACCCCTCAGAAGACGTCTGTCTACCTATCTCCACATCAGAAAATGTCTGTCTCTCATCTCCCCACCCTTGGAATATGTCTGCTTACCTACACTCCCCATCGGAAATGTCTGTCTACCTAAGCTCCCTCAAACCATGTCCGATTAGCTATCCATCCCGGAAGATGTCTGTCTACCTACCCAACCATCAGAAGATGTCTGTCTACCTACCCCTCCCCCTCGGAAAATGTCTGTCTCTCATCCCCCTACCCTGAGTATATGTCTGTCTACTTACCTGCCCCCCCTTGGAAAGATCTCTGTATACCTAAACCCAGCCCTCAGAAGATGTATGACTACCTACCCCTCCCATTGGAAGATATATGTTTTCCAACCCTCCCTTCAGAATATTTCTGCCTACCTACCATCTATCACAAAGGTTGTCTGTCAGCCTACAATTCCTTACAGGTGTCTGTCTACATACCCACCCACACTCGGAAAAAGTTTGTCTACCTGCCACTCCTTAGGAAATGTCGGTTACCAAACCCCTTAGAAGATGTCTGTCTACCTATACACCTCTGATGACGACTGTCTACCTAACCCCCCTCTGTAGATGCCTGTCTACCTACCCCCTTGGAATATGTCCGTCCTCCTACAACTCTTCAGAATATGTCTGCCTACCTACCCCCCTCTCGTAAGATATCTGTCTACATATCCCCCCCCCCCCCCCGCATGATCTGTCTACCTACCCCCTTCCCCTGTCATAAGATGAATGTCTACCTAAACCCCTCAGAAGATGTATGCCTATCTACCCCCTTCAAATGATTCGATTTTATCCCTCCTGTGGGAGATATCTGTCTCCCTACCCCTACCTCTGAGGATATCTGTCTGCCTACCCCCCCCCTCCCGGAAGTTGTTAAACTACCACTCCTCTGGGAAGATATCTACTCCCACATCAGAGAATGTCCACACCCCTCTTGGAGGATGTCTGTATACCAAAACGCATACTTTGGAAGATGTCTCACCCCCTTTGAAAGATGTCTGTCTACAATGAACACCCCGCAGAAGATGTCTGTGTACTGAACTCACCCTCAGAATATATCTCCTCCTAACCTACCCCCCCCCCCCTCCCTTGGAATATGTCTGTCTACCTATCCATTTCCCATAAGAAGATGACCTTATTCCCCTCAGAAGGTGTATGTCTACATGCCACGCCTCGGAACATGTCTGCCTACCTAAAACCCTCGGAAGAGGTCCATCTACCTCGCATCTTGGAAGATATTTATTTACACCCCTCTAGGAAGATATCTACCCCTGTCTTGGAGGATGACTACCTCCCTCTCGGATGATGTCTACCCTCTCTCTGAAGATGTCTGTCTACATACCCTCCTCTCGAAAGATATTTCTCCTCCCTCAGATGATGTAAGTCTATCAACCCTCAAATGGAAAATGTCTGTCCTCCTAATCCCCCTCGGAAGATGTCAGTATACCTACCCACCTGTCTGTCTATGTACCCCCCACTCCCATGATGTCTGTCTACCTCCCCCTTAGGTATATGTCTGTATACCTACACCCATTCGGAAGATGTCTGTATACCCAAACACCCCTCTGAAGATGACTATCTACCTACCCCCTGCCTCAGAAGGTGTCAGTTTACCTAACCCTTCGTCGGAAGATGCCTGTCTACAAAACTTCACTGGGAAGATGTCTGCCTACCTAACCCTGTCCATGATAATTGTCTGTTTACCAACACCTCTGCTTCGGAAGAGGTCTGTCTAACCTACTTACACCCCTTGGAAGATGTCTCTCTACATCCCTCCAGTCATAAAGTATTGTCTACCAACCCCATACTTCTGAATATATCTGTCTACCTACCCCAGAAGATGATTGTCTAATTACCCCCCTCATCTGAAGATGTCTGTCTACCTAGACCCCACTTGGAAAATGTAATGTCTATGTACACCCCTCGGAAAATGTCTGTCTCCCTACACCCCCTCAGAAGATGTGTGTCTACCTACATGAACTTTTGTATGATATCTATCTATGACCGCCCGCAACTTGGAAGATGTTTGTCTACCTACCGCACCCATTGGAATATGTCTGTCTATGTACCCACCAACCATCGGAAGATGTATGTCCATCCTACACATCCCCCTCAGAAGATGTCTGTCTACCTACACTCATCAGAAGATGTTGTCTACTTTCCACCATTTGAAATGTCTCTCTACCTACCGCTCTTGGCAAATGTCATTCTACACCACCCCTCTGAAGAGGTCAGTTTACCTACAACCCCCCAGAAGAAGTCTGTCTAACTCCCCCCCTCTCAAAAAAATGTCTATAGTCACCCTGCCTCGGACAATGTCTCTCTGCCTACGCCCCATCATGGAAGATGTCAAGTCTACCCACCCACCCATCAGAAGAAGGCTGTCTACAACCATCCCCTCACATGATATGTCTGCCTACCAACCTCCTATTGGATGATGTCTGGCTACCTACCCCCACCCCACATCTGAAGATGTCTGTCTACCAACCCTCCACTTGGAAGACGTCTGTCCTCCTACAACCCCTCAGAAGATGTCAGTCTTCATAACCCCTCTCAGACGTTATCTGCCTAAATTACCCCTCCTCGGATGGTTTCTGTCTACCTACACCCACAACCCGTCATAATATGAATGTTTACCTAAACCCCCTCAGAATCTGTATATTTATCTACCACACCTTGAATGATTGTCTCTTATCTTATCCCTATCTCGGAAGATGTCTGTCTCCCAACCCACCCCCTCTGAGGATGTCTGTATACCTACCCCCCCTTTCTCGAAAGTTGTCTGTCTACATTCACCACACATTTAAACATGTCTATCTATGTACTCCTCTGGGAAGATATGTATCTATTGCCGCCATGGAAGAAAAGTATCTCCCCCTCTCGGAATATGTCAATCTACCACTCCTCTCAGAAGATATACACTCCCCATCTGAGAATGTCTACATCCTCTCTCGTAGGATGTCTGTCTACCAAACTGCATCCTTTAGAAGGTGCTTCCCACCCCTTGGAAGATGTCTGTCTTCCAACACCCCCCTTCCCCCCCCTTGGAAGATGTCTTTCTACCGCACCCAGGCTCAGAAGATGTCTCCATACCCTAACACTCCCTCGGAAGATGTCCTTTCTACCTACCCACACCCATCAGAAGATGACTGTCGACGTTATCTCCCTCACAGAATGTCTAGGCCCCTCTCGGAGGATACTGTCTACCAAACTGCATCCTTTAGAAGATGTTTCCCACCCCTTGAAAGATATCTGTCTTCCAACACCCCCCCCCCCCTTGGAAGATGCCTGTCTACCGAATCCAGCCTCAGAAGATGCCTCCATACCTACCACACTCGGAAGATGTCTGTCTACCCACCCCACCCCGATCAGAAGATGACTGTCGACGTTATCCCCCTCAGAAGATTGTCTGTCTACATACCCTCCCTCAGAAGATGTCTGCCTAGCTAAGACCAGTGGAAGATGTACAACTGCCTCCCATCTTGGAAGACATCTACTCCCCCTCTCGGAAGATGACTATCTCCCTCTCGGAGGATGACTACCTCCTCTCTGAAGATGTCCGTCTATGTACCCTCCCCTCAAAAGATGTCTCTCCCCCCTCAGATGATTTATGTCTACCAACCCCCACATGGAAAATGTCTGTCCTTCTAACCCCCCTTGGATGATGTCTGTGTACCTACCCAACTGGAAGATGGCTGTCTACCTACCACCACTCGGGACATGTCTGTCTACCTTCCCCCCTAGGTATATGTCTGTAAACCTACACCCCTTCGGAAAATGTCTGTCTACCTACCCATCACTTCAGAAGATGTAATTCTACTTACCACACATCGGAAAGTGTCAGTCTACCTATGCCCCACCCTCAGAAAACTATCTGTCTACCTTGCCCCTTGGAAGATGTCAGTTTAACCAACCCCCACTCAAAAGATGTCCTGCTTACCTACTCTCCCCTTCCAAAGATGTCTTTCCTACCTACCCCCCTCTCGGAAGATTTTGTCTACCCCCTCTCTGAGATGTCATTCTACACCCCACTTGGAAGATGCCTATCTAAACCCCTGGGAAGAAATCCCTCCCTCTAAAAATGCCTACCTAAACCCTTCCACATCGGAAGATGCCAATCTAGCTCCCTTCAGCTGATGCCTACCAACACCCACCTCATAAGATTATCTATCCATACTTCCTCGGAAGAGGTGTATCTACCCCCACCTCAGAAGATGTCTATCCCCCACGCGGATGTCTATAACTCACCTCATGAAAGATGCCTGTCTATCAACCCCCTCCTCTCAGAATATGTATGTCTACCTACCCCACCCCTGTTAAGATTTCCATCTAGCCCCTCCCTCCTCTCAGAGAACATTTATCCTAGACTCAGAAGAGTTCTACAGCCTTCCTTCATTTGGAATGTGTCTACTGCCCATTCTGTATATGTTTGTCTACCTCCAAATTCTAGGAAGATGTCTGTATGTCTGTCTACCTCACAAACTCCGGACAAGTCTATCTATCCCCACTATGGAAGAAATATATCTAAACCCCTCTCTGATTATGTCTATCTACCCTCCTTGCCAAAGATATCTACACCCCATCTTCAAGGAGCTCTATCCCCCCTTCATGAAAGATGCCTGTTTATCTACCCAAACCCATCAGAAGACGTAAGTGTACATACCATCACTCCCCACAGAAGATGTCTGTCTACTTACCGACATTTCTTGGAAGATGTCTGTCTACTGACCCCCCCCCCCCCAACCTTTGAAGATGTCTGACTACTCACCTTCCCCCATGGAAGAATACTATCTCCCCCCTCCCAGAAGATGTCAATCTACTCTCCCCCTCGAAAATATCTCCCCCCCCCCCGGAAAATGTCTACCTCCCCTATCTGGCTCCAATCGAAAAATGTCTCCCCCCTTGGAAAATGTCGGTCTACCAAGCCTCCCCCTTGAAGACGTATGACTAAGAAACAACCCCTCAGAAGATGTCTGTCTTACTACCCCTCCTTGGAATTGTTTGTCTACCATTATCACCACAGAAGCTGTCTCTCCCCCCTCTTGGAAGATGTCTGTCTACCTACCACCATTCAGAAGATGTCTGACCATGTACCCTGCTTTGGAATATGTCTGTCTACCTACCCCTCGTGGAAGATGTGTGTCTTCCTACCTCCCCACAGAAGATGTAGGTAAACAGATATCTTTCAAGAGGGAGTAGGTAGACAGACATCTTGCAAGGGAGTGGTATGTAGACAGAAATTACCAAGGGGTGGGGAATAATTAGACAGACTTCTTCCGAGGGGGGGGGGGTAGGTATACATACATTTTCTGAGTGTTCGTAGGTAGACAATCTTCTGAGGGGGTAGGCAGAAAGGCACCTTTCGAGGGGGTTTGTTGACAGACATCTCCCATTGGTGGGTTGGTAGACAGCCATCTTCTGATGGGTGTACTTAGACAGACATCATCTAGAGGGGTAAGTAGACCAACATCTTCCAAGGGGGGTAGGTAGACAGAAATCTTCGGAGGGTGTAGGTAGACAGACATCCTCGGAGGATGGGGGCAGGGGGTAGGTAGATAGACATCATCTGTGGAGGTGTGGATAAAGAGACATCTTCTGAGAGGTAGGTAGACAGACATTTACCGAGTTGTGTTGTAGGTAGACAGATATCTCCCAAAGGGGGGGGGGGGGGATAGGTAGACAGAGACTTTCCTGGTGGGTGGTTTGAGAATCTCCTGATGGGGGGTTGGTAAACAGACTTCTTCTTAAGGGGGTAGGTACACAGACGTCTACTGTTGGTGCGGGACAAATAGACATAATTCTTCTGAGGCTGGGGATGATAGACATCTTCCGAAGGAGGGCACGTAGACAGACATGTTCCAAGTTGGGCAGACTGACAGACATCTTCCGGGGAGTAGAAAGACATAGATGTTCCAAGGGTGGTAGGTAGACAGACATCTTCTGTGGGGGAGTAGGTTGGCAGACGTCATCTTAGTTTGGGTATGTAGACAGACATCTTCCAAGGGGAGGGAGTATATAGGAAGATACCTTCTGAGGGGGATGATAGACATCTTATGGGAGTAGGTAAACAGACATAGTTGACAGACATATACATTCAGAGGGGGTAGTTAGACAGACATCTTCTGAGTGGTGGAAAATAGACCACTTCCAAGGGGGAGGTAGGCATCTTCCTAAGTGAGCGGGCAGGTTGCCTGACATCTTCCATGGGGTAGGTAGCCAATCATCTTCCAAAGATGGGTTGGGTAGGCAGATATATTCAATGGGGGGTAGGTAGACAGACATCTTCTGAGATGGTGGTAGATAGACATTTCTGAGTTGGGGTAGAAAGGCATCGTCCAAGATGGGTAGATAGGAATCTTCCGTGCGTGGATGGGGTAGGTAGACAGACATTTTCGGAAAGGGGTGTAAGTAGACTGGCATCTTCTGTACGGGGGTAGGTAGACAATCATCTTCTGAGGGGGATGGGTACACAGACCTCTTCCGGGGGTGGGTAGACAGACATCATCTGAGGGGGGGTTGATAGACATGTTCTGCCAGTATTAGAAAGGCATCTTTGTGGGTGGAGCGGGCAGTTAGACAGACATCTTCCAAAGGGAGGCAGGTAGAGGGACATCTAGCACATGGGAGTAGGTAGACAATCATCTTCTGAGGGGGAAGATGGGTACACCAACGTTTTTGAGGGCGGGAGGTAGACAGTCATCTTTGGAGGTTGGGTATGTAGACAGACACCTTAGATAGGGGGTATAGGTAGACAGACTTCTAGTTAGGGGTTAGATAGAAATTCCTCCGAGGGGGGGGGGGGTAGATAGACAGACTTTTCCTTAGGGGGGATGGTTGGTAGTAAGACATCTTCTGAGGGAATTTAGGTAGACAGACATATTCTGAGGGCTGATAGGTAATCTTCCTATAGCAGAAGGGCAGGTAGACAAACATCTTCTGATTGTGGTTGGGAAAAGTGCCATCTTCTGGGGGTATGTTGACAGACATCTTCTGATGGGGGTGGTAGATGGACATCTGATGAGGGAGGTTGATAGACTTTTTCCAAGGGGGGGGGGGGTAAGACTGACATCTTCTGAGGTGGGGATTGGTAGACTGACATCTTCTGATGGGTGTGTTGGTAACAGACTTCTTCTAAGGGAGGCAGTAGATAGACAGAAATCTTCTGGGGGGGTGGTTAGGTAGACAGACATCTTCTGAGGATGGTAGGTAGACATACGTGTTCTGAGGATGAGGGGGGGGGGGTAGGTAGATAGACATCATCTGAGGAGGTGTAGGTAGACAGAAACCTTCTGAGGGGGTAGGTAGACAGACATTTTCTGAGGGGTTTTGTAGGTAGAGAGGTATCTTCCAAGAGGGGGTAGGGAGACAGAGACCTTCCTAGGGGGTAGTTGGACAGACTTCTCCTGATGTAAAGTTGGTAAACATACTTCTTCTGAGATGGGCTGGAAATACAGACATCTTCCGAGGGTGTGGGACAGATAGACACACATCTACTGAGTTTGGTGATGTTAGACATTTTCCAAACGGGGACACATTGACGGACATTTTCCGAGTTGGGCAGGTAGACATATATCTTTGAAGGGGTAGACAGACATACATCTTCCAAGGGTGGTAGATAGACATTTTCTGAAGGGGTGGTACACTGGCCGACATCTTCTGAGGAGGGGGTAGATAAACAATTTCTGAGCTGGGGTAGAAAGGCATCTTCCAAGGTGATTAGATAAGCATCTTCCATGAGTGGATGGGGTAGATAGGGGTGGGGTAGGTAGTGAGACATCTTACATACAGGGGTAGGTAGACAATCATTTTCTGAGGGGAAGATGGGTACAGAGATGTTTTACTGGGGGTAGGTAGACAGACATCTTCAAGGGGGTAGGTAGACAGACAACTGAGGGGGGGGGGGGTTGTTAGACAGACATGTTCTGAGGGTTTTTTTAAGTAGACAGATATCTTCTGAGCAGGGGTAGTAGACATACAGCTTCAGAGGATGAGGGATATGTAGACAGACATCTTCTAAGGTAGCGTAGGTAGAGAGACAATTAGTGAGGGGGGTAGGTAGACAGACATTATCCGAGGCTGGGTTGTAGGTAGACAGAAATAATCTGAGGGGGTGTAGTTAGACAAGTATTTTCTGAGGCTAGGGGTATGTAGACAGACATTGTCCATGGGGATAGTTAGACACACCTTCTGAGGTATGGGGAGTAGGAAGACTGACATTTCCTGAGGATGGTAGGTAGGGTGTCACTTTCGAAGGGGGGAGGGGGTGGGGGTAGTGAGAGAGACTTCATAGGAGGTGGGGGATGCTGGTAGATAGACATGTTCTGAGGGAGGGAGGGAGATAGACATGTTCAGAGGGAGGGGTGGTAGAAAGCAATATTCCGAATGAGTGTAGGTAGACATACATATTCCGAGGGGTGGTTGGTAGGCAGACATCTTCTGAGGTGGGGTAGGTAGGCAGTCGTTTACTGAATTTGGGTATGTTGACAGACATCTTCCAATAGAAGTGGGTATGAAGGCAGATATCTTCGTAGGGGGAGCTAGGTAGCCAGACGTCTTCCGAGGGTGTTGGGTATGTAGGCATACATCTTCAAGGGCGGTTGGTAGACCGATATTTTCCAATGGGGGTAGGTAAACACACATACTACGAGTGGTGGTAGGTAAACACATCTTCTATGGGGTAGGTAGACAATCATCTTCCGAGGTGGGGTTGGTAGACATTCATTATCTGGGGTGTAGGTAGACTAACATTTTCGAGAGGGGTAGGACAGATATCTTCTGAGGGTGGTGTATTGGACAGACATCTTCCGAGCGGGTGTAGATAGACAACTTATGTAGGTGGTAGACAGACATCTGCTGACTGGGGGGGGGGGGGGGGGTAGGTAGACAGACATGTTTCAAGGGTAGGGTAGATAGATATACTACTTCTGAGGGGGGTGGTAGGTAGAGAGACATCTTCTGAGAGGGGGCTGGTAGACAGATATTTTCCGTGAGGTGTTATAGGTAGACAGAAATCTTCCAAGGGGGGGGTAGGTCGACTGACATTTTCTGAGGGGGCAGGTAGACAGACAACTTCTGGGGGGTAGATAGACATACATGTTCAGTTTGGGTGCATAAACAGAGACCTTCTGAGGTGGGTTAGGTTGGCAGCTATCTTATTATTAGTTTTGGCATGTAGAGGAGTATTGGTAGACAGGTATCTTCCGAGGGGGGTATGTAGACTGACATTGTCTAAGGTAGTTAGGTAGACATACACATCCCACAGGCAGATAGATGGACAGACATCTTCTGAGGGGGGTTAGGTAGCCATACATCTTCCGACAGGAGAGTTGGTGGACAGACACCTTCCAAGGATGGGGGGTAGGCAGACAGATATTTTCCAAGCGAGATTTAGGTAGACAGGCATTTTCCAAGGAGGGGTAGGTAGACATACATCTTCCGAGGATGGTTGGGGTAGGAAGACAGACAGTGTGGGGTAGGTAGACAGACATCTTATTAGAGGGTGTATGTAGACAGACAGTTTCCGAGGGCAGGTTGTAGGTTGACAGATATCTTACAGGGGGTGGAGTAAGTAGGCACGTATTTTCCAAGGCTGAGAGTATATAGATAGACATAGTCCCAGTGGGCAATTAGACCGATATCTCCTGAGGGAGGGTAGGTACACAGACATCTTCAGAGTGGGAGGATAGGTAGACAGACACCTTCTAAGAGTGGGATGATAGACATCTTTCCAACTGGGAAAGATAGACATTTTACGAGGGGTAGACACAGATATTACGAGGGGGGGGGGGGTAGGTAGAAAGATTTCTTATAAGGTGGGGTAGGTTGGTAGACATCTTCTGAGGTTGAGTATGTAGGCACCAAGGGTAGAGGATATGAAGACATATATCTTCCGAGGGGGGGGGGCAAGGTAGACAGAAAATCTCCAACAGAGGGATGATAAACTTCTTCCGAGGGGGGTAGGTATGCAGACATCATATGAGGGGGTGTAGGAAGACATACATATACCAAGGCAGGGTAGGTAGACAAAAATCGTCTGAGGGGGGTTGGAAGATAGACATCTTCTGAGGGGCGAATGGAATACATACATCTTCCGAGGGGGTAGGAAGACAAAGTCCTCCAAGGGGGGGGGAGATTAACAGACATCCACCAAGGGGGTTAGATGTATGGTCATCTTCTGTTGTAGTGGGAGGGGGCAGGTAGGCTTCCATCTTCTGGGTGGTCAGTAGACAATCATCTTCTGAGTTGTGGTTCAGTAGGCAATCATGTTCAGAGGGGGGTAGGTAGACAGACATCTTCCGAGGTGGGATGATAGACATCTTCCAAAGGGGTGGAAAGTAGACAGGCATTTTACAAAGTGGGGTGCAGGTGGACTGACATCTCCCATGCAGTAGGTGGAAAATCATATTCCGAGGTCGGGTTAGATATACAGACATATTCCGAGGGAGGTGGTAGGTAGACAGCCATCTTCCGAGTGGGGATAGATAGACATACTTTTCCCGAGAGGGGGTTGGGTAGACAGGCATTTACCGAGGGGGTGGAGGGTAGGTAGATAGACATCTTCTGAAGGGGGGTAGGTAGACAGACATCTCCCGAGGAGGGGTGATAGACATACAACTTTCGAGGGGCAGTAGGTAGACAGACATTTTCTGTTGGAGGGGTTGATTGACAGGCATCTTTCAGAAGTGAGGGGGTGCAGGTAGACTGAAATCTTCCGGGGGTAGGTAGACAATCATCTTCTGAGGGGAGTGTTGGGTAGACAGACATCCTCCGGGTTTTGGTAGACATAAATATTCCAAGGTGGGTAGGTAGACAGACATTTTCTGAGGGAGGGCCAGGTTGACAGACATCTTCAAATGGCGGGTTGGTAGACACACAACTTATGAGTGGGGGCATAGGTAGAGAGACATGTCCGGAAGTGGGGTAGGTAGACACACATGTTCCGAGGGGAGTGGTGGCTAGTCATACATATTCCGAGTGTGTGTTTATGTGGGCAGACATCTTCCAAGAGGGGCTAGGTAGACAAACATCTTCCACGGGGGGGGGGGGGGGGGGGGGTAAGTAGACAGACATCTTCCATGTGGGGTATGTAGACAGACATATTCTGACAGGGTGAGGCAGGCATATACCGCGGTTTGGTAGATAGACAGGCATCTTCGAGGGTGTGCTAGCTAGACATACACCTTCCGAGGGTAGTGGTAGGAAGTCATACATCTTCCAAAGCGGTTTTTTCGGTTGTCAAATGTCTTCCAAGAGGGGGGTCTGCACACATACATCCTCCAGGGATGGGAGGAGGGTTTGACAGAGATCTTCGGAGGTGGGGTAGTCAGTTACACATCTTTTGAAGTGGGTGTAGGTAGGCAGACACCATCTAAATGGCGGTACCTAGGCAGATAGGCAAACATCTTCGGGGGGGGGGGGGGAGGTAGGTAGACAGACAGTTTCTGATTGTGAGAATGGTGGTGGTGGTGGTTAGTGTTTAACGTCCCGTCGACAACGAGGTCATTAGAGACGGAGCGCAAGCTCGGGTTAGGGAAGGATTGGGAAAGAAATTGGCCATGCCCTTTCAAAGGAACCATCCTGGCATTTGCCTGAAACGATTTAGGGTAATCACGGAAAACCTAAATCAGTATGGCCGGAGACGGGATTGAACCGTCGTCCTCCCGAATGCGAGTCCAGTGTGCTAACCACTGTACCACCTCTCTCGATGTGTGAGAATGGTAGACAGACAGATAGGGTGGGAGATCAGAGAGAGTCATATTCTGAGGGTGGGGTATGTAGACAGCCATCTTCTGAGGGGGTAGATAAGAGTCTTCTGAAGGTGATGGAGAGATAGTCATCTTCCAAGTGCAGGTAGATAGGAATCTTCTGAGTTGGGGTAGCTTCCGAGCTAGGCGATAGATAGGCATCTTCACAAGGGGGGATGTTAGATTGGCATCTTATGGGGTGGGGGGGGGCGAGTAGACAAACATCACCCGATAGGTGGTATGTATAGAGACATCTTCCATGGAGTAGTAGGTAGGCAAACATCTTCTGAAGGGTGGGTTAGGGAGACAGACATCATCCACGTGCGGAGTAGGTAGTGAGTGATCTTCTGAGGGGGGTGGGGGATGTAGATAGAAAGACATATTTTGAGAGGCTGGTAGGTAGGCAGACATGTTCCAAACGAGGGGGGGGGGGGGGGGGTTAGGTAGACAGGTATCTTCCGAGGGTGTGTAGGTAGACAGTCATCTTCTGAGGGGGGGGGAGGGGGTGGGAAAACTGACGTTTTCCGGTTGGGGGGATAAGTAGAGAGTCATCTTCTGAGGGGGAAGTGGGTAGACACACATTTTCAGAAGGCGTGAGTAGGTAGACAGACATATTACGAGGGGGGGGGGGGGGGGGGTGGCGGGTGTACGTAGACAGTCATCTTACGAGGGTGGAGGGGGGTAAAAAGGGTAAAAAGACAGACATGTTCCAAGGTCCTCTATCAACTGCAAGACACCAGAACCGGCCTACAGTTGAATTTTCGATACCTAAAACTTGAGTAGTACTACTTCTTACCTGCCGATTGCATCAAATGAGAAGCTCCTATTTTGTTGTTTGTGGTGCGACCGCATACCACAGCACATGACGTAAGTTTCCAGATGTATATGTAAACAGTTCCGTGAGCAAAGCTGCCACTGCGACGATCTGGCATTACGATTAGGCGCGTGAGTGCGTGTGAAATCGCTCTCTAAGTTTTCATACATTTATAGGTTTCAGATACATATTTTAACGGTTTTTGTGATAATATTTACTATATAAGATACTTATTAGTGGTTTCTTCATTCACCTCCGCCTTTCTTGGGTTGTGACCTGATATTTGCGAGTGTTTCGTATCGAGCAACTTAACTTCTTACCTGTGTTTACATTCCGCGCTGACCAGTTGCAGCTGTAGCGGGACATCCAAAGCTAAGTACTAATTAGTTGTTTGTGTATAGTGGTTTATTTTGGAACTTTAGTAGTCTTCAATCGCTGTTCTTGTTGTTTCCTGGTGAAATAATTTCAGAAGAAATTGTCGCGAACTGTTTTCAGTTTCGTTACTGTGCCATTAGACGTTTGATAATCTTTCTGTTTTACCTTTTGATTTATTTGCTGTTAATAAATACTGTTAATAATAGTAGCTACTTCCCTTGTACAGCAAGATTATGATTATTGTAGTCAGTTTTTTAACAGATTCTTATTGTACTAACGGAACTTAAATAAATGCGAAAGGTTTTCTTAGGTTTTTACTACATATTAACACGTTTCACATTTCCCCGTGCAACGTGGCGTTCAGACCTCGTTTGATGCAAAAGCTTGAGGTCCTCGATCATGTCCAAGGCACCAAAGCCGGCTAATAAGTCAGTAATCGATAACTAAAACTTGAATTGTACTGCTTCTTACTGGCCAAATACATCTTCTTAACACCTTCTTCTATCTTCTACTGTGGTGCTTTTAGTGTCTCCGCAAACCGCAGCAGGCGACATAAGTTTGCAGACTATAAATTTAACCGTCTCAGAGCGTAAAGCGGCCGATGTGACGATCTGCCAATAAGTCGATTCGACAGCAAATGAAGAAAACGGTCGGATTTCTTAGGTTTTTACTACAAATGGACACTTTTCCCATCATCCCGTGCAACGTGGCGTCCAGACCGCGTTTCATGCAAAATCTTAAGGCCCTAGCTCATGTCCAAGGTACCAAAGCAGGCTAATAAGTCAATAACTGATAACTAAAATTTTAATTGTACTGCTTATTACTTGTTCTTTCTCGCTGATTACACCAACAGAGAAGCTTCATCTGTGTTCTACTGTGATGCTTTGACTGTCTCCGCATAACGCAGCACGCGACATAAGCTTGCAGACGATATATGTAACAGTTTCAGAGAGAAAAGCGGCCAATATGACGATCTGGCAGTAAATCGATTAAATAGAAAATGACGAAAACGGGAGTATTTCTCAGGTTTTTACTACATATGAACACTTTTCACATTCTCAGGCGCAACGTGGCAGACAGATCTCGTTTCATGAACAATCTCAAGGTCATAGCTCATCTCCAAATAACCAAATCCGGTTAATAAGTCAATAATAGATAAGTAAAATGTGAAATGTAATGCTTCGTACTAGAAGATTGCATCTTCTGAGAGTCCTCTTCTGTGTTCTACTATGGTGCTTTTATTGTCTCCGTATACCGCAGCACGCGACTTAGCTTTGCAGACGATAGATGTAACCGTTTCAGAGTGAAGAGTGGCCAATGTGACGATCTCACTTTAAGACGATTTGATAACAAATGACGAAAACGGACGGATTTCACAGGTTTTTACTACTTTTGAACACTTTTCACATTCTCCCTTGTGCTAGTTCTTCTTTCGTGCAAAATTGTAAGGTCCTAGCTCAAGTCCTAGGCACCAAAGAAGGCTAAAAAGTCAATAATCGATAACTAAAACTTGAATTGTACTGCTTCTTACTGCCTATTACATCAACTTAGAAGCCTCTTATGTGTTCTGCTATGCTGCTTTTAGTGTCTACGCATACCGCAGCACGCGACATAGATTTGCAGTCGATAAATGTAACCGTTTCAGAGAGAAGACCGGCCAATGTGACGATCTAGCTAAAAGCCGATTCGATAACAAATGACGAAAACGGACTGATTTCTCTGGTTTTTACTACGAATGAACACTTTTCACACTCTCTCGTGCAACGCGGCTGCTAGACCTCCCATCATGCAAAATCGTAAGGTCCTAGCTCCTGTCAAAGGCACCAAAGTCTAAAAAGACAATAATCGATATCTAAAACTTGTGTTGTATTACTTCTTACTAGCTATTACATCAACTTAGAAGCTTCATCTGAGTTCTACTATGGTGCTTTTAGTATCTCCGCATACGCAGCACGCGCCATAGCTTTGCAGACGATAAATTTAACCGTATCAGAGAGAAGAGCGTCTAATCTGACGATCTGGCATTAAGTCGATTCGATAGCAAATGACAAAAACTGGCGGGTTTCTCAGGTTATCACTACATATGAACACTTTTGCACATTCCCCCGAGCAATGCGGCTACTAGAGCTCCCTTCATGCAAAATCTGAAGGTCCTAGCTCATGCCCAACGCAACAAAGCCGTCTACAAAATCAATAATCGATAGCTAAACTTAAATTGTACTGCTTCGTACTGGCTATCACATCAACTTAGAAGCTTCTTCTGTGTTCTACTATGGTGATTTTAGTGTCTCCGCATACCGAAGCACGCGACATAGCTTTGAACACGATAAATCTAACGGTTTCAGAGAGAAAAGCGGCCAATATGACGATCTGGCATTAAGCTGATACGATAGCAAATGACGAAAACGGGCGGATTTCTCAGGTTTTCACTACATATGAACACTTTTCACATTCCCCAGTGCAACACAGCTCCTAGACCTCCCTTCATGCAAAATCGTAATGTCCTAGCTCATGTCGAAGGCACCAAAACCGTCTAAAAATTCAATAATCGATATCTAAAACTTGAATTGTACTGCTACGTACTAGCTATCACATCAACTTAGATGCTTCTTCTGTGATCCATTATGGTGCTTTTAGTGTCTCCGCATACCGCAGCACGCGACATAGCTTTGCACATGATAAATGTAACCGTTTCAGAGAGAAGTACGGCCAATATGACGATCTGGCATTAAGTCGATTCGATAGCAAATGAAGAAAACGGGCGGGTTTATCAGGTTTTCACTACATATGAACACTTTTCACATTCCCCCGTGCAACGCGGCTGCTAGATCTCCCTTCATGCAAAATTTTAATGTCCTAGCTCATGTCCAAGACACCAAAGCCGTCTAAAAAGTCAATAATCGATAGCTAAAACTTGAATTGTACTGCTTCGTTTTGGCTATCACATCAACTTAGAAGCTTCTTCTGTGTTTTATTGTGGTGCTTTTAGTGTCTCCGCATACCGCAGCACGTGACATAGCTTTGCACACGATAAATGTAACCGTTTCAGAGAGAAGAGCCGCCAATATGACGATCTGGCAAATGTCGATTCGATAGCAAATGAGGAGAACGGGCGGATTTCCCAGGTTTTCACTATATATGAACACCTCTCACATTCCCCCGTCAAATGCGGCTGCTAGACCTCCCTCATGCAAAATCTTAAGGACCTACCTCATGTCCAAGCCACGAAAGCCGTCTAAAAAGTCAATAAGCGATAGTTAAAACTTGAATTGGACTGCTTCGAAACGGATATCACATCAACTTAGAAGCTTCTTCTTTGATCTATTATGGTGCTTTTAGTGACTCCGCATACTGCAGCACGTGACATAGCTTTCCTCACGATAAATGTAACCTTCTCAGGGAGAATACCGGCCAATATGACGATCTGGCATTAAGTCGATTCGATAGCAAATGACGAAAACGGGCGGATTTCTCAGGTTTTCACTACATAAGAACACCTTTCACATTCCCCCGTGCAACGCGGTCGCTAGACCTCCCTTCATGCAAAATCGTAATGTCCTAGCTCATGTCCAAGACACCGAATCCGTCTAAAAATTCAATAATCGATAACTAAGACTTGAATTGTACTGTTTCGTACTAACTATCACATCAACTTAGAAGCTTCTTCTGTGTTCTATAATGGAGCTTTTAACGTCTAGGCATTCCGCAGCACGCGACATAGCTTTGCACACGAAAAATGTAACCGTTTCTGAGATAAGAGCGGCCATTATAACGATCTGGCATTAATTCGACTTGATAGAAAATGACGAAAAAGAGCGGATTTCTCAGTATTTCACTACATATGAACACTTCTCACAATCTCGAGTGCAACGTGGCTGCTAGACCTCGGTTCATGCAAAATCTTAAGTGCCTGGATCAGGTCCAAGACACCGAAGCCGTCTAAAAAGTTAATAATCGATAACTAAAACTTGACTTGTACTGCATCGTACTGACTATCACATTAACTTAGAAGCTTCATCTGTGTTCTATTATGGTGCTTTTATTGTCTCCACATACCGCAGCACGCCATATGGCTTTGCACACGATAAATGTAACAGTTTCAGATTGATGAGCGGCCAATATGAAGATCTGGCATTAATTCGATTCTATAGCAAATGACGAAAACGGGCGGATTTCTCCGGTTTCCACTACATATGAACACTTTTCACATTCCTCCGTGCAACGCGGCTGCTAGACCTCCCTTCATGGAAAATCTTAAGGTCCTAGCTCATGTCCAATGCACCAAAGCCGTCAAAAAGGTCAACAATCGATAACTAAAACTTGAATTGTACTGCTTCGTTTTGGCTATCACACCAACTTAGAAGCTTCTTCTGCTTTCTATTATCGTGCTTTTAGTGTCTCCGCATACCGCAGCACTCGACGAAGCTTTGCACACGATAAATGTAACCGTTTCAGAGAAAAGAGTGGCCAATATGACGATCTGGCAAAAGTCGATTCGATAGCAAATGACGAAAACGGACGGATTTCTCAGGTTTTCACAACATATGAACACTTTTCACATTCCCCCGTGCAACGCGGCTGCTAGACCTCCCTTCATGCAAAATCTTAAGGTCCTAGGTCATGTCCAAGGCAACAAAGCCGTCTAAGAAGTCAATAATCGATAACTAAAACCTGAATTGCACTGTTTCTTACTGGCTATCACATCAACTTAGAAGCATCTTCTGTGATCTATTATGGTGCTTTTAGTGTCTCTTCATACCGCAGCATGCGACATAGCTTGGCACACGCTAAATGTAATGGTTTCAGAGAGAATTGCGGGCAATATGACAATCTGTAATTAAGTCGATTCGATAGCAAATGACGAAAACGCTCGGTTATCTCAGGTTTTCTCTACATATGAACAATTTTCACATTCGCCCGTGCATCGCTTCTCTTAGACATCCCTTTATGCAATATCTTAAGGTCCTAGCTCATGTCAAAGGAACCAAAGCCGTCTAAAAAGTCAATAATCGACAACTGAAACCTGAATTGTACTGCTGCGTATTGGCTATCACATCAACTTAGAAGCTTCTTCTGTGTTCTACTATGGTGCATTTAGTGTTTCGGCATACCGCAGCACGCGACATAGCTTTGCAGACGATAAGTGTAACCGTTTCAGAGAGAAGTACGGCCAATATGACGATCTGGCATTAAGTCGATTCGATAGCAAATGACCATAACGGGCGGGTTTATCAGGTTTTCACAACATATGAACACTTTTCACATTCACCTGTGCAACGCGGTTGTTAGACCTCTCTTCATGCAAAATCGTAATGTCCTAGCTCATGTCCAAGGCAATAAAACCGTCTAAAAATTCAATAATCGATATCTAAAATTTGAATTGTACTGCTTCGTACTAGCTATCACATCAACTTAGAAGATTCTTCTGTGTTCTATTATGGTGCTTTTAGTATCTCCGCATACCGCAGCACGCGACATCCCTTTCCTCACGATAAATATAACCTTTTCAGGGAGAATACCGGCCAATATGACGATCTGGCAAAAGTCGATTCGATAGCAAATGACGAAAACGGGCGGATTTCTCAGGTTTTCACTACTTAAGAACACTTTTGACATTCACCCGTGCAACGCTGCTGCCAGATCTCCCTTCATGCAAAACTTTCAGTTCTTAGCTCATGTCCAAGGCACCAAAGCCGGCAAAAAAGTCAATAACAGATAACTGAAACTTGAATTGTACTGCTTCGTACTGGCTATCACATCAACTTAGAAGTTTCTTCTGTGTTCTATTATGGAGCTTTTAGTGTCTCCGCGTACCGCAGCACGCGACATAGCTTTGCACACGATAAATGTAACCATTTCAGAGACAAGAGTGGCCAATATGACGATCTGGCATTAAGTCGATTCGATAGCAAATGACGAAAACGAGCGGATTTCTTAGGTATTCACTACATACGATCACTTTTCACACTCCCCCGTGCAACGCGGCTGCTATTCTCCTTTCATGCAAGGTCGTAAGTCCTAGCGCATTTCCATGGCACCAAAATCGTCTAAAAAGTCAGTAATCGATAACTAAATATTGAATTGTACTGCTTCGTACTGGCTATAACATCGACCTAGAAGCTTCTTCTGTGTTCTATTATGGTGCTTCTAGTGTCTCCGCATACCACAGCACGCGACATAGCTTTGCACACGATAAATGTATCCTTTTCAGAGAGAAGAGCGGCCAATATGACGATCTCGCATTAAGTCGAATCGATAGCAAATGACGAAAACGGGAGGGTTTCTCAGGTTTTCACTACATATGAACACTTTTCACATTCCCCCGTAAAACACGGCTGCTAGAACTCCCTCATGCAAAATCTTAAGGTCCTAGCTCATGTCCAAGGCACCAAAACCGTCTAAAAAGTCAATAATCGATAACTAAAACTTGAATTGTACTGCTTCTTACTGGTTATCACAACAGCTTAGAAACTTCATCAGTGTTGTATTATGGTGCTTTTAGTGTCTCCGCATACTGCAGCACGAGACCTAGCTTTGCACACGATAAATGTAACCGTTTCAGTTAGAAGAGCGGCCAATATGACGATCTGGCATTAAGTCGATTCGATAGCAAATGACGAAAACGGGCGGATCTCTCAGGTTTTCACTGCATATGAACATTTTTCACATTCCCCCGTGCAACGCGGCTGCTAGACCTCCCTTCATGCAAGGTCGTAAGGTCTTACCTCATGTCGAAGGCACCAAAATAGTCTAAAAATTCAATAATCGATAACTAAAACTTGAATTGTACTGCTTCGTACAGTCTATCACATCAACTTAGAAGCTTCATCTGTGTTCTGTTATGGTGCTTTTAGTGTCTCGGCATACCGCAGCACGCGACATAGCTTTGAACACGATAAATGTAACCGTTTCAGAGAGAAGAGCGGCCAATATGACCATCTGGCAAAAGTCGATTCGATAGAAAATGACGAAAACGGACGGATTTCTCAGGTTTTCACTACATATGAACACTTTCCACATTCCCCCGTGCAACGCTGCTGCTAGATCTCCATTCATGGAAAACCTTAAGGTCCTAGCTCATGTACAAGCCACCAAAGCAGTCTAAAAAATCAATAATCGATAACTAAAACCTGAATTGTACTGCATCGTACTGGCTATCACATCAACTTAGAAGCTTCATCTGTGTTCTGTTATGGTGCTTTTAGTGTCTCCGCATACCTTAGCACGCGACATAGCTTTGCACACGATAAATGTAACGGTTTCAGAGTGAATAGCGGCCTATATGACGATCTGGCATTAAGTCGATTAGATAACAAATGACGAAAACGGGTGGATTTCTCAGGTTTTCACTACATATGAACACATTTCACATTCCCCCATGCAACGCAGCTCCTAGATCTCCCTTCATGCAATATCTTAAGGTCGAAGCTTATGTCAAGGGAACCAAAGCCGTCTAAAAAGTCAGTAATCGATAACTGAAACTTGAATTTTACGGCTTCGCACTGGCTATCATGTCATCATAGAAGCTTCTTCTGTGTTCTGTTATTGTGCTTTTAGTGTCTCCGCATACCGCAGCACGCGACATAGCTTTGCACACGATAAGTGTAACCGTTTCAGAGAGAAGAGCGGCCAATATGACGATCTGGCATTAAGTCGATTCGATAGCAAATGACGAAATCGGGCGGATTTCTCAGGTTTTCACCACACATGAACACTTTTCACATTCTCCCGTGCAACGCGGCTGCTAGACCTCCCTTCATTTAAAATCGTAAGGTCCTAGCTCATGTCCAAGGCACGAAAACAGTCTAAAAAGTCAATAATCGATACTTAAAACTTTAACTGTACTGCTTCGTACTGTCTATCACATTAACTGAGAAGCTTCTTCTGTGATCCATTATGGTGCGTTTAGTGTCTCCGCATACCGCAGCACGAGACCTTGCTTTGCACACGGTAAATGTAACCGTTTCAGAGAGAAGGGCGGCCTATATGACCATCAGGCAAAAGTCGATTCGATAGCAAATGACGAAAACGGGCAGATCTCTCAGGTTTTCACTACATATGAACACTTTTCACATTCCCCCGTGCATCGCGGCTGCTAGACCTCCCTTCATGCGAGGTCGTAAGGTCCTACCTCATGTCCAAGGCACCAAAATAGTCTAAAAATTCAATAATCGATAACTAAAACTTGAAATGTACTGCTTCGTACAGGCTATCACTTCAACTTAGAGGCTTCTTCTGTGATCCATTATGGTGCTTTTTGTGTCTCCGCATACTGCAGCACGAGACCTAGCTTTGCACACGATAAATGTAACCGTTTGAGAGAGAAGAGCGGCCAATATGACGATCTGGCATTAAGTCGATTCGATAGCAAATGACGAAAACGGGCGGATCTCTCAGGTTTTCACTACATATGAACATTTTTCACATTCCCCCGTGCAACGCGGCTGCTAGACCTCCCTTCATGCTAGGTCGTAAGGTCTTACCTCATGTCGAAGGCACCAAAATAGTCTAAAAATTCAATAATCGATAACTAAAACTTGAATTGTACTGCTTCGTACAGGCTATCACATCAACTTAGAAGCTTCATCTGTGTTCTGTTAATGTGCTTTTAGTGTCTCCGCATACCGCAGCACGCGACATAACTTTGAAAACGATAAATGTAACCGTTTCAGAGAGAAGAGCGGCCAATATGACCATCTGGCAAAAGTCGATTCGATAGCAAATGACGAAAACGGACGGATTTCTCAGGTTTTCACTACATATGAACACTTTCCACATTCCCCCGTGCAACGCGGTTGCTAGATCTCCATTCATGGAAAATCTTAAGGTCCTAGCTCATGTACAAGGCACCAAAGCAGTCTAAAAAATCAATTATCGATAACTAGAACCTGAATTGTACTGCATCGTACTGGCTATCACATCAACTTAGAAGCTTCATCTGTGTTCTGTTATGGACCTTTTAGTGTCTCCACATACCGCAGCACGCGACATAGCTTTGCACACGATAAATGTAACGGTTTCAGAGTGAATAGCGGCCTATATGACGATCTGGCATTAAGTCGATTAGATAACAAATGACGAAAACGGGTGGATTTCTCAGGTTTTCACTACATATGAACACATTTCACATTCCCCCATGCAACGCAGCTCCTAGATCTCCCTTCATGCAATATCTTAAGGTCGAAGCTTATGTCAAAGGAACCAAAGCCGTCTAAAAAGTCAGTAATCGATAACTGAAACTTGAATTGTACGGCTTCGCACTGGCTATCATGTCATCATAGAAGCTTCTTCTGTGTTCTGTTATGGTGCTTTTAGTGTCTCCGCATACCGCAGCACGCGACATAGCTTTGCACACGATAAGTGTAACCGTTTCAGAGAGAAGAGCGGCCAATATGACGATCTGGCATTAAGTCGATTCGATAGCAAATGACGAAAACGTGCGGATTTCTCAGGTTTTCACCACACATGAGCACTTTTCACATTCTCCCGTGCAACGCGGCTGCTAGACCTCCCTTCATTCGAAATCGTGCGGTCCTAGCTCATGTCCAAGACACCAAAACAGTCTAAAAAGTCAATAATCGATACCTAAAACTTTAACTGTACTGCTTCGTACTGTCTATCACATTAACTGAGAAGCTTCTTCTGTGATCCATTATGGTGCGTTTAGTGTCTCCGCATACCGCAGCACGAGACCTTGCTTTGCACACGGTAAATGTAAGCGTTTCAGAGAGAAGGGCGGCCTATATGACCATCAGGCAAAAGTCGATTCGATAGCAAATGACAAAACGGGCGGATCTCTCAGGTTTTCACTACATATGAACACTTTTCACATTCCCCCGTGCAACGCGGCTGCTAGACCTCCCTTCATGCAAGGTCGTAAGGTCCTACCTCATGTCCAAGGCACCAAAATAGTCTAAAAATTCAATAATCGATAACTAAAACTTGAATTGTACTGCTTCGTACAGGCTATCACATCAACTTAGAAGCTTCATCTGTGTTCTGTTATGGTGCTTTTAGTGTCTCCGCATACCGCAGAACGCGACATAGCTTTGAACACGATAAATGTAACCGTTTCAGAGAGAAGAGCGGCCAATGTGACGATCTGTTTTAAAGTCGATTCGATAACAAATGACGATAAAGAACGGATTTCTCAGGTTTTTACTACATATGAACCCTTTTCACATTCTGCCATGCAACGCGGCTGCGAGTCCTCCTTTCATGCAAAATCTTAAGTTCCTAGCTCATGTCCAATGCACTAATGAAGGGTAAAAAGTCAATAATCGATACCTAAAACTTGAATTGTACTACTTCTTACTGGCTATTACATCAACTTGCAAGCTTTATCTGTATTCTACTATGGTGCTTTTAGTGTCTCCGCAAACCGCAGAACGCGACATAGCTTTGCAGACTATAAGTACAACCGTTTCAGGAAGAAGAGCGGCCATTGTGAAGATCTGGCTTTAAGTCGATTCGATAACAAATGACGAAAACGGACGGATTTATCAGGTTTTTACTACATATGAACACTTTTTACTTTCTCCCAAGCAACGCAGATGCTGGTCCTCCTTTCATGCAAAATCTTAAGTTCCTAGCTCATGTTCAAGGCACCAATGAAGGGTAAAAAGGCAATAATCGATACCTAAAATTTTAATTGTACTACTTCTTACTGCTATTACACCAACTTAGAAGCTTCATCTGTGTTCTACTATGGTGCTTTTCGTGTCTCCGCATACCACAGCGCGAAAAATAGCTTTGCACACGATATATGTAACTGTTTCAGACAGAAGAGCGTCCAATGTGACGATCTGGCTAAGTCGATTCGATAACAAATGACGAAAACGGACGGATATCTCAGGTTTTTACTACAAATGAACACTTTTCACATTCTCCCTTGCAACTCGGCTTCTAGTCCTCCTTTCACGGAGAATCTTAAGGTCCTAGCTCATGTCCAAGGCACCAAAGCCAGCTAAAAAGTCAATAATCGATACCTAAAACTTGAATTGTACTACCTCTAACTGGCTATTACAAAAACTTAGAAGCTTCATCTGTGTTCTACGATGGTGCTTTTAGTGTCTCCGCATACCGCAGCACGCGACATAAATTTGCAGACGGTAAGTACAACCGTTTCAGAGAGAAGAGCGGCCAATGTGACGATCTGGCTTTAAGCCGATTCGATAACAAATGACGAAAACGGACGGATATCTCTGGATTTTACTACATATGGAAACTTTTCACATTCTCCCGTGCAACGCGGCGGCTAGTCCTCCTTTCATGCAAAATCTTAAGTTCCTAGCTCATGTCCAAACAACAAAAAAGCGTAAAAAGTCAGTAATCCATACCTAAAACTTGATTTGTACTATTTCTTACTGGCTATTACACCCACTTCGAAGCTTCGTTTGTGTTCTACTATTGTGCTTTTAGTGTCTCCGCATACCACAGCACGCGACATAGCTTTGCACACGATAAATGTAACTGTTTCAGACAGAAGAGCGGCCAATGTGACGATCTGGCTTTAAGTCGATTTGATAACAAATGACGAAAACGGATGGATTTCTCAGGTTCTTACTACATATGAACACTTTTCACATTCTCCCATGCAACGCGGCTGCTAGTCCTCCTTTCATGCAAAATCTTAAGTTCCTAGCTCATGTCCAATTCACCAAAGAAGGGTAAAAAGTCAATAATCGATACCTAGAACTTGAATTGTACTACTTCTTACCGTCTATTACATCAACTTAGAAGCTTTATCTGTATTCTACTATGGTGCTTTTAGTGTCTCCGCAAACCGCAGAACGCGACATAGCTTTGCAGACTATAAGTACAATTGTTTCAGGGAGAAGAGCGTCCATTGTGAAGATCTGGCTTTAAGTCGATTCGATAACAAATGACGAAAAAGGACGGACTTCTCAGGTTTTTACTACATATGAACACTTTTCACATTCTCCCGTGCAACGCGGCTGCTAGTCCTCCTTTCATGCAAAATCTTAATTTCCTAGCTCATGTCAAAAGCACCAAAGCCAGCTAAAAAGTCAATAATCGATAACTAAAACTTGAATTGTACTACTTCTTACTGGCTATTACATCAACTTAGAAGCTTCATCCGTGTTTTACTATGGTGCTTTTAGTGTCTCCTCATTCCGCAACACGCGACATAGCTTTGCAGACGATAAGTACAACTGTTTGAGAGAGAAGAGCGGCCAATGTGACGATCTGTTTTAAAGTCGATTCGATAACAAATGACGATAAGGAACGGATTTCTCAGGTTTTTACTACATATGAACCCTTTTCACATTCTGCCATGCAACGCGGCTGCGAGTCCTCCATTCATGGAAAATCTTAAGGTCCTCGCTCATGTCCAAGGCACCAAAGAAGGGTAAAAAGTCAATAATCGATACCTAAAACTTGAACTGTACTACTATTTACTGGCTATTACATCAACTTAGAAGCTTCGTCTGCGTTCTACTATGGTGCTTTCAGTGTTTCCGCATACCGCAGAACTCTACATAGTTTTGCAGACGATAAGTACAACCGTTTCAGAGAGAAAAGCGGCCAATGTGACGAGTTGGCTTTAAGTCGATTCGATAACAAATGACGAAAACGGACGGATTTCTCAGGTTTTTAGTACATATGAACACTTTTCACATTCTCCCTTGCAACGCGGCTGCTATTCCTCCTTTCATGCTGAATCTTAAGGGCCTAGCTCACGTCCAAGGAACCAAAGCATGCTAAAAAGTCAATAATCGATACCTAAAACTTGAACTGTACTACTATTTACTGGCTATTACATCAACTTAGAAGCTTCGTCTGCGTTCTACTATGGTGCTTTCAGTTGTTTCCGCATACCGCAGAACTCTACATAGTTTTGCAGACGATAAGTACAACCGTTTCAGAGAGAAAAGCGGCCAATGTGACGAGTTGGCTTTAAGTCGATTCGATAACAAATGACGAAAACGGACGGATTTCACAGGTTTTTACTACATATGAACACTTTTCACATTCTCCCGTGCAACTCGGCTGTTAGTCCTCCTTTCATGCGAAATCTTAAGTTCCTAGCTCATTTCCAAGGCACCGAAGAAGGGTAAAAAAGTCAATAATCGTACCTAAAACTTGAATTGTACTACTTCTTACTGGCTATTACAACAACTTAGAAGCTTCATCTGTGTTCTACTATGGTTCTTTTCGTGTCTCCGCATACCGCAGCACGCTACATAAATTTGCAGACGGTAAGTACAACCGTTTCAGAGAGAAGAGCGGCCAATGTGACGATGTGGCTTTCAGTCAATTCGATAACAAATTACGAAAACGGACGGATTTCACAGGTTTTTACTACATATGAACACTTTAACATTCTCCCACGCAACGCGCCTGCTAGTCTTCCTGTCATGTAAAATCTTTAGTTCCTAGCTCATGTCCAAGGTACCAAAGAAGGGTAAAAAGTCAATAATCGATACCTGGCTAATACACCAACTTACAAGCTTCATCTGTATTCTACTATTGTGCTTTTAGTGTCCCGTATAGCGCAGCACGCGACATAGCTCTGCAGACGATAAATGTAACCGTTTCAGAGAGAAGAGCGGCCAATGTGACGATCTGGCTTTAAGCCGATTCGATAACATATGACGAAAACGGACGGATTTCTCTGGATTTTACTACATATGGAAACTTTTCACATCCTCCCGTGCAACGCGGCGGCTAGTCCTCCTTTCATGCTAAATCTTAAGTTCCTAGCTCATGTCAAAGGCACCAAAGCCAGCTAAAAATTCAATAATCGATAACTAAAACTTGAATTGTACTACTTCTTACTGGCTATTACATCAACTTAGAAGCTTCATCCGTGTTTTGCTATGGTGCTTTTAGTGTCTCCGCATTCCGCAACACGCGACATAGCTTTGCAGACGATAAGTACAACCGTTTCAGAGAGAAGAGCGGCCAATGTGAAGATCTGGCTTTAAGTCGATTCGATAACAAATGACGAAAACGGACAGATTTCTCAGGTTTTTAGTACATATGAACACTTTTCACATTCTCCCTTGCAACGCGGCTGCTAGTCCTCCTTTCATGCAGAATCTTAAGGTCCTAGCTCATGTCCAAGGCACCAAAGCCAGCTAAAAAGTCAATAATCGATAACTAAAACTTGAATTGTACTACTTCTTACTGGCTATTACATCAACTTAGAAGCTTCATCTGTGTATTACAATGGTGCATTTGCTGACTCCGCATACTGCAGCACGCGACATAGCTTTGCAGACAATAAATGTAACCGTTTCAGTCAGAAGTGATAATAATGTGACGATCTGGCTTTAAGTCGATTCGATAACAAACGATGAAAAGGGGCGGATTTCTCATGTTTTTACCACATATGAAAACTTTTCACATTCTCCCATGCAACGCGGCTGCTAGTCCTCCTTTCATGCAAAATCTTAAGTTCCTAGCTCATGTCCAATTCACCAAAGAAGGGTAAAAAGTCAATAATCGATACCTAGAACTTGAATTGTACTACTTCTTACCGTCTATTACATCAACTTAGAAGCTTTATCTGTATTCTACTATGGTGCTTTTAGTGTCTCCGCAAACCGCAGAACGCGACATAGCTTTGCAGACTATAAGTACAACCGTTTCAGAGAGAAGAGCGGCCAATGTGTAGATCTGGCTTTAAGTCGATTCGATAACAAATGACGAAAAAGGACGGACTTCTCAGGTGTTTACTACATATGAACACTTTTCAATTTCTCCCGCGCAACGCGGCTGCTAGTCCTTTTTTCATGCAAAATATTAAGTTCCTAGCTCATGTCCAAGGCACAAGAGAAGGGTAAAAAGTCAGTAATCCATACCTAAAACTTGATTTGTACTATTTCTTACTGGCTATTACATCCACTTAAAAGCTTCGTTTGTGTTCTACAATTGTGCTTTTAGTGTGTCCGCATACCACAGCACGCGACATAGCTTTGCACACGATAAATGTAACTGTTTCAGACAGAAGAGCGGCCAATGTGACGATCTGGCTTTAAGTCGATTTGATAACAAATGACGAAAACGGATGGATTTCTCAGGTTTTTACTGCATATGAACACTTTTCACATTCTCCCATGCAACGCGGCTGCTAGTCCTCCTTTCATGCAAAATCTTAAGTTCCTAGCTCATGTCCAATTCACCAAAGAAGGGTTAAAAGTCAATAATCGATACCTAGAACTTGAATTGTACTACTTCTTACTGTCTATTACATCAACTTAGAAGCTTCATCTGTGTTCTACTATGGTGCTTATAGTGTCTCCCTATACCACAGCACGCGACGAAGTTTTGCAGACGATAAGTACAACCGTTTCAGAGAGAAGAGCGGCCAATGTGACGATCTGTTTTAAAGTCGATTCGATAACAAATGACGATAACGAACGGATTTCTCAGGTTTTTACTACATATGAACACTTTTCACATTCTGCCATGCAACGCGGCTGCGAGTCCTCCTTTCATGGAAAATCTTAAATTCCTAGTTCATGTGCAAGGCACCAATGAAGGGTAAAAAGTCAATAATCGATACCTAAAACTTTAATTGTACTACTTCTTACTGGCTATTACATCAACTTGCAAGCTTTATTTGTATTCTACTATGGTGCTTTTAGTGTCTCCACAAACCGCAGCACGCGACATAGCTTTGCAGACGATAAGTACAACCGTTTCAGAGAGAAGAGCGGCCAATGTGAAGATCTGGCTTTAAGTCGATTCGATAACAAATGACGAAAACGGACGGATTTCTCAGGTTTTTAGTACATATGAACACTTTTCACATTCTCCCTTGCAACGCGGCTGCTAGTCCTCCTTTCATGCAGAATCTTAAGGTCCTAGCTCATGTCCAAGGCACCAAAGCCAGCTAAAAAGACAATAATCGATAACTAAAACTTGAATTGTACTACTTCTTACTGGCTATTACATCAACTTAGAAGCTTCTTCTGTGTATTACAATGGTGCATTTGCTGTCTCCGCATACTGCAGCACGCGACATAGCTTTGCAGACAATAAATGTAACCGTTTCAGTCAGAAGTGATTCTAATGTGACGATCTGGCTTTAAGTCGATTCGATAACAAATGATGAAAAGGGGCGGATTTCTCATGTTTTTACCACATATGAAAACTTTTCACATTCTCCCATGCAACGCGGCTGATAGACCCCCTTTCATGCAAAATCTTAAGTTCAAAGCACATGTCCAAGGTAGCAAAGAAGGGTAAAAAGTCAAAAAATGATACCTAAAACTTGAATTGTACTACTTTTGAATGGCTATTACATCAACTTAGAAGTTCATCTGTGTTCTACTATGGTGTTTTTAGCGTCTCCGCATACCGCAGCACGCGACATAGCTTTGCAGACGATAAGTTCAACCGTTTCAGAGAGAAGAGCGGCCAATGTGTAGATCTGGCTTTAAGTCGATTCGATAACAAATGACGAAAACGGACCGATTTCTCAGGTTTTTACTACATATGCACACTTTTCAATTTCTCCCGCGCAACGCGGCTGCTAGTCCTTTTTTCATGCAAAATCTTAAGTTCCTAGCTCATGTCCAAGGCACAAGAGAAGGGTAAAAAGTCAATAATCGATACCTAAAACTTGAATTCTACTACTTCTTACTGGCTATTACATCAACTTAGAAGCTTCATCTGTATTCTACTATGGTGCTTTTAGTGTCTCCGCACACCACAGCCCGCGATATAGATTTGCACACGATAAATGTAACTGTTTCAGACAGAAGAGCGGCCAATGTGACGATCTGGCTTCAAGTCGATTCCATAACAAATGACGAAAATGGAAGGATTTCTCAGGTTTTTACTACATGTGAACACTTTTCACATTCTCCCGTGCAACGCGGCTGCTAGTTCTACTTTCATGCAAAATCTGAAGTTCCTATCTCATGTCGAAGGCACCAAAGAAGGGTAAGAAGACAATAATCGATACCTAAAACTTGAAATGTACTACTTCTTACTGGCTATTACATCACCTTAGAAGCTTCATCTGTGTTCTACTATGGTGCTTTTAGTGTCTCCGCATACCGCAGCACGCGACACAGCTGTGCAGACGATTAGTACAACCGTTTCAGAGAGAAGAGCGGCCAATGTGACCATCTGGCGTTAAGTCAATTCGATAACAAATGACGAAAACGGACGGATTTTTTAGCGATTTTAATACATATGAACACTTTTCATATTCTCCCGTGCAACGCGGCTGCTAATCCTCCTTTGATGCAAAATCTTAAATTCCTAGCTCATGTACAAGGCACCAAAGAAGGGTACAAAGTCAATAACTGATACCTAAAACTTGAATTGTACTACTTCTTACTGGCTATTACATCAACTTAGAAGTTTCATCTGTGTCCTACTATGGTGCTTTTAGTGTCTCCGCATACCGCTGCACGCGACATAGCTCTGCAGGCGATAAGTACAACCGTTTCAGAGAGAAGAGCGGCCAATGTGACGATCTGGCTTTAAGTCAAATCGATAACAAATGACGAAAACGGACAGATTTCTCAGGTTTTTACTACATATGAAAACTTTTCACATTCTCCCGTGCAACCCGGCTGCTTGTCCTCCTTTGATGCAAAATCTTAAGTTCCTAGCTCATGTCCAAGGCTTCAAAGAAGGATAAAAAGTCAATAATCGATACCTAAAACTTGAATTGTACTACTTCATACTGGCTATTACATTAACATAGAAGCTCCATCTGTGTTCTACTATGGTGCTTTCAGTGTCTCCGCATACCGCAGCACGCGACGTAGCTTTGCAGACGATAAATGTAACCGTTTCAGACAGAAGTGCGGCCAGTGTGACGATCTGGCTTTAAGTCGATTCGATAACAAATGACGAAAACGGACGGATTTCTCAGGTTTTTGCTACATATGAACACTTTTCACATTCTCCCGTGCAACGCGGCTGCTACTCCTAATTTCATGCAAAATCATAAATTCCTAGCTCATGTCCAAGGCACCAAAGAAGGGTAAAAAGTCTATAATCGATACCTAAAACTTGAATTGTACTACTTCTTACTGGATATTACATCAGCTTAGAAGCTTCATCTGTGATCTACTATGGTACTCTTAGTGTCTCCGCATACCGCAGCACGTGACATAGCTTTGCAGACGAAAAATACAAACATTTCAGTAAGAAGAGCGGCCAATTGGACGATCTGGCTTTAAGTCGATTCGATAACAAATGACGAAAACGGACGGATTTCTCAGGTTTTTACTACATCTGACCACTTTCCACATTCTCCCGTGCAACGCGGCTGCTAGTCCCACTTTCATGCAAAATCTTAAGTTCCTAGCTCATGTCCAAGGCACCAAAGAAGGGTAAAAAGTCTATAATCGCTACCTAAATCTTGAATTGTACTACTTCTTACTGGCTATTACATGAACTTAGAAGCTTCATCTGTGTTCTACTATGGTGCTTTTAGTGTCTCCGCATACCGCAGCACGCGACATAGCTTTGCAGACGACAAGTACAACCGTTTCAGAGAGAAGAGCGGCCAATGCGACGATCTGGCTTTAAGTCGATTCGAAAACAAATGACGAAAGCGGACAGATTTCTCAGGTTTTAGCTACTTATGAAAACTCTTCACATTCTCCCGTGCAACGCGGCTGCTAATCCTCCTTTCATGCAAAACCTTACGTTCCTAGCTCATGTATAAGGCAACAAAGAAGGGTAGAAAGTCAATAATGGATACCTAAAACTTGAATTGTACTACTTCTTACTGGCTATTACATCAATTTAGAATCTTCATCTGTGTTCTACTATGGTGCTTTTAGTGTCTCCGCATACCGCAGCACGCGACATAGCTTTGCAGACGAAAAATACAACCATTTCAGTAGGAAGAGCGGCCAATGTGACGATCTGGCATTAAGTCGATTCGATAACAAATGACGAAAACGGACGGATTTCTCAGGTTTTTACTACATATGACCACTTTCCACATTCTCCCGTGCAATGCGGCTGCTAGTCCCACTTTCATGCAAAATCTTAAGTTCCTAGCTCATGTCCAAGGTACCAAAGAAGGGTAAAAAGTCAATAATCGATACCTAAAACTTGAATTGTACTACTCCTTACTGGCTATTACATCAACTTAGAAGCTTCATCTGTGTTCTACTATGGTGCTTTTGGTGTCTTCGCATACTGCAGAACGCGACATAGCTTTTCAGACGATAAGTACAACCATTTTAGAGAGAAGAGCGGCCAATGTGACGATTGGGCTTTAAGTCGATTCGATAACAAATGACGAAAACGGACGTATTTCTCAGGTTTATACTACATATGAACAATTTTCACATTCTCCCGTGCAACTCGGCTGCTAGTCCTTCTTTCATGCAGAATCTTAAGATCCTAGCTCATGTCCAAGGCAGCAAAGAAGGGTAAAAAGTCAATAATCGATACCTAAAACTTGAATTGTACTACTTTTGAATGGCTATTACATCAACTTATATGCTTCATCTGTGTTCTACTATGGTGCTATTAGCGTCTCCGCGTACCGCAGCACGCGACATTGCTTTGCAGACGATAAGTACAACCGTTTCAGGGAGAAGAGCGGCCAATGTGACGATCTGGCTTTAAGTCGATTCGATAACAAATGACGAAAACGGACGGATTTCTCAGGATTTTACTACATACTAACGCTTTTCACATTCTCCCGTGCAACGGGGCTGCTAGTCCTCCTTTGATGCAAAATCTTAAGTTCGTAGCTCATGTCGAAGGCACCAGAGAAGGGTAAAATGTCAATAATCTATAATTAAAGCTTGAATTTTTTTACTTCTTACTGGCTATTACATCAACTTAGAAGCTTCATCTGTGTTCTACTATGGTGATTTTAGTGTCCCCGCAAACTGCAGCAAGCGACTTAGCTTTGCACACGATACGTACAACCTTTTTAGAGAGAAGTGCGGTCAATGTGACGATCTGGCTTTAAGTCGATTCGATAACAAATGACGAAAACGGACTGATTTCACAGGTTCTTACTACATATGAAAATTTTTCACATTCTCCTGTGCAACGCGGCTGTTATTCCTCGTTTGATGCAAAATCTTAAGTTCCTAGCTCATGTCCAAGGCACCAAAGAAGGGTAAAAAGTCAATAATCGATACGTAAAACTTGAATTGTACTTCTTCTTACTGGCTATTACATCAACTTAGAAGCTTCATCTGTGTTCTACTATGGTGCTTTTAGTGTCTCCGCATACCGCAGCACGCGACATAGCTTTTCAGTCGATAAATGTAACTGTTTCAGACGGAAGTGCGGCCAGTGTGACGATCTGGCTTTAAGTCGATTCGATAACAAATGACGACAACGGACGGATTTCTCAGGTTTTTACTACATACGAACACTTTTCTCATTCTCCCGTGCAACGCGGATGCTAGTCCTCCTTTCATGCAAAATCATAAGTTCCTAGCTCATGTACAAGGCACCAAAGAAGGGTAGAAAGTCAATAATCTATACTTAAAACTTGAATTGTACTACTTCTTACTGGCTTTTACATCAACTTAGAAGATTCATCTGTGTTCTACTATGGTGCTTATAGTGTCTCCGCATACCGCAGCACGCGACATAGCTTTGCAGATGATATGACACCCGTTTCAGAGAGAAGAGCGGCCAATGTGACGATCTGTCTTTAAGTCGATTAGATAACAAATGACGAAAACGGACGGATTTCACAGGTTTTTAATACATATGACCACTTTCCACATTCTCCCGTGCAACGCGGCTGCTAGTCCCACTTTCATGCAAAATCTTAAGTTCCTAGCTGATGTCCAAGGTACCAAAGAAGGGTAAAAAGTCAATAATCGATACCTAAAACTTGAATTGTACTACTTCTTACTGGCTATTACATCAACTTAGAAGCTTCATCTGTGTTCTACTATGGTGCTTTTAGTGTCTCCGCATACCGCAGCACGCGACATAGCTTTGCAGACGACAAGTACAACCGTTTCAGAGAGAAGAGCGGCCAATGTGACGATCTGGCTTTAAGTCGATTCGATAACAAATGACGAAAACGGACGGATTTCTCTGGTTATTACTACATACGAACGCTTTTCACATTCTCCCGTGCAACGGGGCTGCTAGTCCTCCTTTGATGCAAAATCTTAAGTTCGTAGCTCATGTCGAAGGCACCAAAGAAGGGTAAAATGTCAATAATCTATACCTAAAGCTTGAATTTTTTTACTTCTTACTGGCTATTACATCAACTTAGAAGCTTCATCTGTGTTCTATTATGGTGCTTTTAGTGTCTCCGCATACCGCAGCACGCGACATAGCTTTGCAGACGATATGACAACCGTTTCAGAGAGAAGAGCGGCCAATGTGACGATCTGGCTTTAAGTCGATTCGATAACAAATGACGAAAACGGACAGATTTCACAGGTTCTTACTACATATGAAAATTTTTCACATTCTCCTGTGCAACGCGGCTGTTAGTCCTCGTTTGATGCAAAATCTTAAGTTCCTTGCTCATGTCCAAGGCACCAAAGAAGGGTAAAAAGTCAATAATCGATACGTAAAACTTGAATTGTACCACTTTTTACTGGCTATTACATCAACTTAGAAGCTTCATCTGTGTTCTACTATGGTGCTTTTAGTGTCTCCGCATACCGCAGCACGCGACACAGCTTTGCAGTCGATAAATGTAACTGTTTCAGACGGAAGTGCGGCCAGTGTGACGATCTGGCTTTAAGTCGATTCGATAACAAATGACGACAACGGAGGGATTTCTCAGGTTTTTACTACATATGAACACTTTTCTCATTCTCCTGTGCAACGCGGCTGCTAGTCCTCCTTTCATGCAAAATCATAAGTTCCTAGCTCATGTACAAGGCACCAAAGAAGGGTAGAAAGTCAATAATCGATACGTAAAACTTGAATTTTACCACATCTTACTGGCTATTACATCAACTTAGAAGCTTCATCTGTGTTCTACTATGGTGCTTATAGTGTCTCCGCATACCACAGCACGCGACATAGCTTTGCAGACAATAAGTACAACCCTTTCAGAGAGAAGAGCGGCCAATGTGACGATCTGGCTTTAAGTCGATTCGATAACAAACGGCGAAAACGGACGGACTTCTCAGGTTTTTACTATATATGAACACTTTTCACATTCTCCCGTGCAACTCGGCTCCTAGTCCTCCTTTCATGCAGAACCTTAAGGTCCTAGCTCATGTCGAAGGCACGAAAGCCAGCTAAAAAGTCAATAATAGATACCTGAAACTTGAATTGTACTACTTCTTACTGGCAATTACATCAACTTAGAAGCTTCATCTGTGTTCTATTATAGTGCTTTTAGTGTCTCCGCATACCGCAGCACGCGACATAGCTTTGCAGACGATATGACAACCGTTTCAGAGAGAAGAGCGGCCAATGTGACGATCTGGCTTTAAGTCGATTCGATAACAAATGACGAAAACGGACGGATTTCTGAGGGATTTTACTACATATGAACACTTTTCATATTCTCCCGTGCAACGCGGCTGCTAGTCCTCCTTTCATGCAAAATCTTAAGTTCCTAGCTCATGTCCAAGGCACCAAAGAAGGGTAAAAAGTCAATAATCGATACCTAAAACTTGAATTTTACTACTTCTTACTGGCTATTACATCAACTTAGAAGCTTCATCTGTGTTCTACTATGGTGCTTTTAGTGACTCCGCATACCGCAGCACGCGACATAGCTTTGCAGACGATAAATGTAACCGTTTCAAACAGAAGTGCGGCCAGTGTGACGATCTGGCTTTAAGAGGATTCGATAACAAATAAGGAAAACGGACGGATTTCTCAGGTTTTTACTACATATGAACGCCTTTCACATTCTCCCGTGCAACGCGGCTGCTAGTCCTCCTTTCATGCAATATCATAAGTTCCTAGCTCAAGTCCAAGGCACCAAAGAAGGGTAAAAATTCAATAACCTATACCTAAAACTTGAATTGTACTACTTCTTACTGGCTATTACATTAACTTAGAAACTTCATCTGTGTTCTACTATGGTGCTTTTAGTGTCTCCACATACCGCAGCACGCGACATGACTTTGCAGACGATAAATGTAACCGTTTCAGACAGAAGTACGGCCAATGTGACGATCTGGCTTTAAGTCGATTCGATAACAAATGACGAAAACGGACGGATTTCTCAAGGTTTTTGCTACATATGAACACTTTCCACATTCTCCCGTGCAACGCGGCAGCTAGTCCTCCTTTGATGCAAAATCTTAAGTTCCTAGCTCATGTCCAAGGCACCAAAGAAAGGTAAAAAGTCAATAATCGATACCTAAAACTTGAATTCTACTACTTCTTACTGGCTATTACATCAACTTAAAAGCTTCATCTGTGTTCCACTATGGTGCTTCTAGTGTCTCCGCATACCGCATCACGCGACATAGCTTTGCATACGATAAATGCAACCGTTTCAGACAGAAGTGCGGTGAGTGTGACGATCTGGCTTTAAGTCGATTCGATAACAAATGACGAAAACGGACGGATTTCTCAGGTTTTTACTACATACGAACGCTTTTCACATTCTCCCGTGCAACGCGACTGCTACTCCTCCTTTCATGCAAAATCATAAGTTCCTAGCTCATGTCCAATGCACCAAAGAAGGGTAAAAAGTCAATAATCGATACCTAAAGCTTGAATTTTTTTACTTCTTACTGGCTATTACATCAACTTACAAGCTTCATCTGTGTTTTACTATGGTGCTTTTAGTGTCTCCGCATACCACAGCACGCGACATAGCTTTGCAGACAATAAGTACAACCCTTTCAGAGAGAAGAGCGGCCAATGTGACGATCTGGCTTTAAGTCGATTCGATAACAAACGACGAAAACGGACGGATTTCTCAGGTTTTTACTACATATGAACACTTTTCACATTCTCCCGTGCAACTCGGCTCCTAGTCCTCCTTTCATGCAGAACCTTAAGGTCCTAGCGCATGTCGAAGGCACCAAAGCCAGCTAAAAAGTCAATAATCGATACCTGAAACTTGAATTGTACTACTTCTTACTGGCAATTACATCAACTTAGAAGCTTCATCTGTGTTCTATTATGGTGCTTTTAGTGTCTCCGCATACCGCAGCACGCGACATAGCTTTGCAGACGATAATTACCACCGTTTCAGAGAGAAGAGCGGCCAATGTGACGATCTGGCTTTAAGTCGATTCGATAACAAATGACGAAAACGGACGGATTTCTCAGGTTTTTACTACATATGAACGCTTTTCACATTCTCCCGTGCAACGCGGCTGCTAGTCCTCTTTTCATGCAATATCATAAGTTCCTAGCTCAAGTCCAAGGCACCAAAGAAAGGTAAGAAGTCAATAACCTATACCTAAAACTTGAATTGTACTACTTCTTACTGGCTATTACATCAATTTAGAAGCTTCATCTGTGTTCTACTATGGTGTTTTTAGTGTCTCCGCATACCGCAGCACGCGACATAGCTTTGCAGACGAAAAATACAACCATTTCAGAGAAAAGAGCGGCCAATGTGACGATCTGGCTTTAAGTCGATTCGATAACTAATGACGAAAACGGACGGATTTCTCAGGATTTTACTACATACTAACGCTTTTCACATTCTCCCGTGCAACGGGGCTGCTAGTCCTCCTTTGATGCAAAATCTTAAGTTCCTAGCTCATGTCCAAGGCACCAAAGAAGGGTAAAAAGTCAATAATCGATACCTAAAACGTGAATTTTGCTACTTCTTACTGGCTATTACATCAACTTAGAAGCTTCATCTGTGTTCTACTATGGTGCTTTTAGTGTCTCCGCATACCGCAGCACGCGACATAGCTTTGCAGACGATAAATGTAACCGTTTCAGACAGAAGTGCGGCCAGTGTGACGATCTGGCCTTAAGTCGATTCGATAACAAATAAGGAAAACGGACGGATTTCTCAGGTTTTTGCTACATATGAACACTTTTCACATTCTCCCGTGCAACGCCGATGCTAGTCCTCCTTTCATGCAAAATCATAAGTTCCTAGCTCATGTCCAAGGCATCAAAGAAGGGTAAAAGGTCAATAATCGATACCTAAAACTTGAATTGTACTACTTCTTACTGGCTTCTACATCAATTTAGAAGCTTCATCTGTGTTCTACTATGGTGTTTTTAGAGTCTCCGCATACCGCAGCACGCGACATAGCTTTGCAGACGAAAAATACAACCATTTCAGAGAAAAGAGCGGCCAATGTGACGATCTGGCTTTAAGTCGATTCGATAACAAATGACGAAAACGGACGGATTTCTCAGGATTTTACTACATACGAACGCTTTTCACATTCTCCCGTGCAACGGGGCTGCTAGTCCTCCTTTGATGCAAAATCTTAAGTTCGTAGCTCATGTCGAAGGCACCAAAGAAGGGTAAAAAGTCAATAATCGATACCTAAAGCTTCAATTTTTCTACTTCTTACTGGCTATTACATCAACTTAGAAGCTTCATCTGTGTTTTACTATGGTGCTTTTAGTGTCTCCGCATACCGCATCACGCGACATAGCTTTGCAGACGATAAATGCAACCGTTTCAGACAGAAGTGCGGTGAGTGTGACGATCTGGCTTTAAGTCGATTCGATAACAAATGACGAAAACGGACAGATTTCTCTGGTTTTTACTACATACGAACGCTTTTCACATTCTCCCGTGCAACGCGGCTGCTAGTCCTCTTTTCATGCAATATCATAAGTTCCTAGCTCAAGTCCAAGGCACCAAAGAAGGGTAAAAAGTCAATAACCTATACCTAAAACTTGAATTGTACTACTTCTTACTGGCTATTACATCAATTTAGAAGCTTCATCTGTGTTCTTCTATGGTGTTTTTAGTGTCTCCGCATACCGCAGCACGCGACATAGCTTTGCAGACGAAAAATACAACCATTTCAGAGAAAAGAGCGGCCAATGTGACGATCTGGCTTTAAGTCGATTCGATAACAAATGACGAAAACGGACGGATTTCTCAGGATTTTACTACATACGAACGCTTTTCACATTCTCCCGTGCAACGGGGCTGCTAGTCCTCCTTTGGTGCAAAATCTTAAGTTCCTAACTCATGTCCAAGGCACCAAAGAAGGGTAAAAAGTCAATAATCGATACCTAAAACGTGAATTTTGCTACTTCTTACTGGCTATTACATCAACTTAGAAGCTTCATCTGTGTTCTACTATGGTGCTTTTAGTGTTTCCGCATACCGCAGCACGCGACATAGCTTTGCAGACGATAAATGTAACCGTTTCAGACAGAAGTGCGGCCAGTGTGACGATCTGGCCTTAAGTCGATTCGATAACAAATGAGGAAAACGGACTGATTTCTCAGGTTTTTGCTACATATGAACACTTTTCACATTCTCCCGTGCAACGCCGATGCTAGTCCTCCTTTCATGCAAAATCATAAGTTCCTAGCTCATGTCCAAGGCATCAAAGAAGGGTAAAAGGTCAATAATCGATACCTAAAACTTGAATTGTACTACTTCTTACTGGCTTCTACATCAATTTAGAAGCTTCATCTGTGTTCTACTATGGTGTTTTTAGAGTCTCCGCATACCGCAGCACGCGACATAGCTTTGCAGACGAAAAATACAACCATTTCAGAGAAAAGAGCGGCCAATGTGACGATCTGGCTTTAAGTCGATTCGATAACAAATGACGAAAACGGACGGATTTCTCAGGAATTTACTACATACGAACGCTTTTCACATTCTCCCGTGCAACGGGGCTGCTAGTCCTGCTTTGATGCAAAATCTTAAGTTCGTAGCTCATGTCGAAGGCACCAAAGAAGTTTAAAAAGTCAATAATCGATACCTAAAGCTACAATTTTTCTACTTCTTACTGGCTATTACATCAACTTAGAAGCTTCATCTGTGTTTTACCATGGTGCTTTTAGTGTCTCCGCATACCGCATCACGCGACATAGCTTTGCAGACGATAAATGCAACCGTTTCAGACAGAAGTGCGGTGAGTGTGACGATCTGGCTTTAAGTCGATTCGATAACAAATGACGAAAACGGACGTATTTCTCAGGTTTTTGCTACATACGAACGCTTTTCACATTCTCCCGTGCAACGCGGCTGCTACTCCTCCTTTCATGCAAAATCATAAGTTCCTAGCTCATGTCCAAGGCACCAAAGAAGGGTAAAAAGTCAATAATCGATACCTAAAGCATGAATTTTTTTACTTCTTACTGGCTATTACATCAACTTAGAAGCTTCATCTGTGTTTTATTATGGTGCTTTTAGTGTCTCCGCATACCGCAGCAAGCGACTTAGCTTTGCACACGATACGTACAACCATTTTAGAGAGAAGAGCGGCCAATTTGACGATCTGGCTTTAAGTCGATTCGATAACAAATGACGAAAACGGACAGATTTCTCAGATCTTACTACATATGAAAATTTTTCACATTCTCCCGTGCAACGCGGCTGTTAGTCCTCGTTTGATGCAAAATCTTAAGTTCCTAGCTCATGTCCAAGGCACCAAAGAAGGGTAAAAAGTCAATTATCGATACGTAAAACTTGAATTGTACTACTTCTTACTGGGTATTACATCAACTTAGAAGCTTCATCTGTGTTGTACTATGGTGCTTATAGTGTCTCCGCATACCACAGCACGCGACATAGCTTTGCAGACAATAAGTACAACCCTTTCAGAGAGAAGAGCGGCCAATGTGACGATCTGGCTTTAAGTCGATTCGATAACAAACGACGAAAACGGACGGATTTCTCAGGTTTTTACTACATATGAACACTTCTCACATTCTCCCGTGCAACTCGGCTCCTAGTCCTCCTTTCATGCAGAACCTTAAGGTCCTAGCTCATGTCGAAGGCACTAAAGCCAGCTAAAAAGTCAATAATCGATACCTGAAACTTGAATTGTACTACTTCTTACTGGCAATTACAACAACTTAGAAGCTTCATCTGTGTTCTACTATGGTGCTTTTGGTGTCTTCGCATACTGCAGCACGCGACATAGCTTTTCAGACGATAAGTACAACCATTTTAGAGAGAAGAGCGGCCAATGTGACGATCGGGCTTTAAGTCGATTCGATAACAAATGACGAAAACGGACGGATTTCTCAGGTTTTTACTACATATGAACACTTTTCACATTCTCCCGTGCAACTCGGCTGCTAGTCCTCCTTTCATGCAGAATGTTAAGGTCCTAGCTCATGTCCAAGACACAAAGAAGGGTAAAAAGTCAATAATCGATAACTAAAACTTGAATTGTACTTCTTCTTACTGGCTATACATCAACTTAGAAGCTTCATCTGTGTTCTACTATGGTGCTTTTAGTGTCTCCGCATACCGCAGCACGCGACATAGCTTTGCAGACAATAAATGTAACCGTTTCAGACAGAAGAGCGGCCAATGTGACGACCTGGCTTTAAGTCGATTCGATAACAAATGACGAAAGCGGACAGATTTCTCAGGTTTTTACTACATATGAAAACTTTTCACATTCTCCCGTGCAACGGGGCTGCTAGTCCTCCTTTGGTGCAAAATCTTAAGTTCCTAACTCATGTCCAAGGCACCAAAGAAGGGTAAAAAGTCAATAATCGATACCTAAAACGTGAATTTTGCTACTTCTTACTGGCTATTACATCAACTTAGAAGCTTCATCTGTGTTCTACTATGGTGCTTTTAGTGTTTCCGCATACCGCAGCACGCGACATAGCTTTGCATACGATAAATGTAACCGTTTCAGACAGAAGTGCGGCCAGTGTGACGATCTGGCCTTAAGTCGATTCGATAACAAATGAGGAAAACGGACTGATTTCTCAGGTTTTTGCTACATATGAACACTTTTCACATTCTCCCGTGCAACGCCGATGCTAGTCCTCCTTTCATGCAAAATCATAAGTTCCTAGCTCATGTCCAAGGCATCAAAGAAGGGTAAAAGGTCAATAATCGATACCTAAAACTTGAATTGTACTACTTCTTACTGGCTTCTACATCAATTTAGAAGCTTCATCTGTGTTCTACTATGGTGTTTTTAGAGTCTCCGCATACCGCAGCACGCGACATAGCTTTGCAGACGAAAAATACAACCATTTCAGAGAAAAGAGCGGCCAATGTGACGATCTGGCTTTAAGTCGATTCGATAACAAATGACGAAAACGGACGGATTTCTCAGGAATTTACTACATACGAACGCTTTTCACATTCTCCCGTGCAACGGGGCTGCTAGTCCTGCTTTGATGCAAAATCATAAGTTCCTAGCTCATGTCCAAGGCACCAAAGAAGGGTAAAAAGTCAATAATCGATACCTAAAGCATGAATTTTTTTACTTCTTACTGGCTACTACATCAACTTAGAAGCTTCATCTGTGTTTTATTATGGTGCTTTTAGTGTCTCCGCATACCGCAGCAAGCGACTTAGCTTTGCACACGATACGTACAACCATTTTAGAGAGAAGAGCGGCCAATGTGACGATCTGGCTTTAAGTCGATTCGATAACAAATGACGAAAACGGACAGATTTCTCAGATCTTACTACATATGAAAATTTTTCACATTCTCCCGTGCAACGCGGCTGTTAGTCCTCGTTTGATGCAAAATCTTAAGTTCCTAGCTCATGTCCAAGGCACCAAAGAAGGGTAAATAGTCAATTATCGATACGTAAAACTTGAATTGTACTACTTCTTACTGGGTATTACATCAACTTAGAAGCTTCATCTGTGTTGTACTATGGTGCTTATAGTGTCTCCGCATACCACAGCACGCGACATAGCTTTGCAGACAATAAGTACAACCCTTTCAGAGAGAAGAGCGGCCAATGTGACGATCTGGCTTTAAGTCGATTCGATAACAAACGACGAAAACGGACGGATTTCTCAGGTTTTTACTACATATGAACACTTCTCACATTCTCCCGTGCAACTCGGCTCCTAGTCCTCCTTTCATGCAGAACCTTAAGGTCCTAGCTCATGTCGAAGGCACCAAAGCCAGCTAAAAAGTCAATAATCGATACCTGAAACTTGAATTGTACTACTTCATACTGGCAATTACAACAACTTAGAAGCTTCATCTGTGTTCTACTATGGTGCTTTTGGTGTCTTCGCATACTGCAGCACGCGACATAGCTTTTCAGACGATAAGTACAACCATTTTAGAGAGAAGAGCGGCCAATGTGACGATCGGGCTTTAAGTCGATTCGATAACAAATGACGAAAACGGACGGATTTCTCAGGTTTTTACTACATATGAACACTTTTCACATTCTCCCGTGCAACTCGGCTGCTAGTCCTCCTTTCATGCAGAATGTTAAGGTCCTAGCTCATGTCCAAGACACAAAGAAGGGTAAAAAGTCAATAATCGATAACTAAAACTTGAATTGTACTTCTTCTTACTGGCTATACATCAACTTAGAAGCTTCATCTGTGTTCTACTATGGTGCTTTTAGTGTCTCCGCATACCGCAGCACGCGACATAGCTTTGCAGACAATAAATGTAACCGTTTCAGACAGAAGAGCGGCCAATGTGACGACCTGGCTTTAAGTCGATTCGATAACAAATGACGAAAGCGGACAGATTTCTCAGGTTTTTACTACATATGAAAACTTTTCACATTCTCCCGTGCAACGGGGCTGCTAGTCCTCCTTTGGTGCAAAATCTTAAGTTCCTAGCTCATGTCCAAGGCACCAAAGAAGGGTAAAAAGTCAATAATCGATACCTAAAACTTGAATTGTACTACTTCTTACTGCATATTACATCAACTTCGAAGTTTCATCTGTGTTCTAATATGGTGCTTTTAGTGTCTCCGCATACCGCAGCACGCGACATAGCTTTGCATACGATAAATGTAACCGTTTCAGGGAGAAGAGCGGCCAGTGTGACGATCTGGCTTTAAGTCGATTCGATAACAAATAAGGAAAACGGACGGATTTCTCAGGTTTTTGCTACATATGAACACTTTTCACATTCTGCCGTGCAACGCGGCTGCTAGTCTTCCTTTCATGCAAAATCTTAAGTTCCTAGCTCATGTCCAAGGCACCAAAGAAGGGTAAAAAGTCAATAATCGATACGTAAAACTTGAATTGTACTACTTCCTACTGGGTATTACATCAACTTAGAAGCTTCATCTGTGTTGTATTATGGTGCTTATAGTGTCTCCGCATACCACAGCACGCGACATAGCTTTGCAGACAATAAGTACAACCCTTTCAGAGAGAAGAGCGGCCAATGTGACGATCTGGCTTTAAGTCGATTCGATAACAAACGACGAAAACGGACGGATTTCTCAGGTTTTTACTACATATGAACACTTTTCACATTCTCCCGTGCAACTCGGCTCCTAGTCGTCCTTTCATGCAGAACCTTAAGGTCCTAGCTCATGTCGAAGGCACCAAAGCCAGCTAAAAAGTCAATAATCGATACCTGAAACTTGAATTGTACTACTTCTTACTGGCAATTACATCAACTTAGAAGCTTCATCTGTGTTCTACTATGGTGCTTTTGGTGTCTTCGCATACTGCAGCACGCGACATAGCTTTTCAGACGATAAGTACAACTATTTTAGAGAGAAGTTCGGCCAATGTGACGATCTGGCTTTAAGTCGATTCAATAACAAATGACGAAAACGGACGGATTACTCAGGTTTTTACTACATATGAAAACTTTTCACATTCTCCCGTGCAACGGGGCTGCTAGTCCTCCTTTCATGCAGAACCTTAAGGTCCTAGCTCATGTCGAAGGCACCAAAGCCAGCTAAAAAGTCAATAATCGATACCGAAAACTTGAATTGTACTACTTCTTACTGGCTATACATCAACTTAGAAGCTTCATCTGTGTTATACTATGGTGCTTTTAGTGTCTCCGCATACCGCAGCACGCGACATAGCTTTGCAGACAATAAATGTAACCGTTTCAGACAGAAGAGCGGCCAATGTGACGACCTGGCTTTAAGTCGATTCGATAACAAATGACGAAAGCGGACAGATTTCTCAGGTTTTTACTACATATGAAAACTTTTCACATTCTCCCGTGCAACGGGGCTGCTAGTCCTCCTTTGATGCAAAATCTTAAGTTCCTAGCTCATGTCCAAGGCACCAAAGAAGGGTAAAAAGTCAATAATCAATACCTAAAACTTGAATTTTGCTACTTCTTACTGGCTATTACATCAACTTAGAAGCTTCATCTGTGTTCTACTATGGTGCTTTTAGTGTCTCCGCATACCGCAGCACGCGACATAGCTTTGCAGACGATAAATGTAACCGTTTCAGACAGAAGTGCGGCCAGTGTGACGATCTGGCTTTAAGTCGATTCGATAACAAATAAGGAAAACGGACGGATTTCTCAGGTTTTTGCTACATATGAACACTTTTCACATTCTCCCGTGCAACGCCGATGCCAGTCCTCCTTTCATGCAAAATCATAAGTTCCTAGCTCATGTCCAAGGCATCAAAGAAGGGTAAAAAGTCAATAATCGACACCTAAAACTTGAATTGTACTACTTCTTACTGGCTATTACATCAACTTAGAAGCTTCATCTGTGTTCTACTATGGTGCTTTTAGTGTCTCCGCATACCGCAGCACGCGACATAGCTTTGCAGACGACAAGTACAACCGTTTCAGAGAGAAGAGCGGTCAATGTGACGATCTGGCTTTAAGTCGATTCGGTAACAAATGACGAAAACGGACAGATTTCTCAGGTTTTTACTACTTATGAAAACTTTTCACATTCTCCCGTGCAACGCGGCTGCTAATCCTCCTTTCATGCAAAACCTTACGTTCCTAGCTCATGTATAAGGCAACAAAGACGGGTAGAAAGTCAATAATGGATACCTAAACCTTGAATTGTACTACTTCTTACTGGCTTCTACATCAATTTAGAAGCTTCATCTGTGTTCTACTATGGTGTTTTTAGTGTCTCCGCATACCGCAGCACGCGACATAGCTTTGCAGACGAAATATACAACCATTTCAGAGAAAAGAGCGGCCAATGAGACGATCTGGCTTTAATTCGATTCGATAACAAATGACGAAAACGGACTGATTTCTCAGGATTTTACTACATACGAACGCTTTTCACATTCTCCCGTGCAACGGGGCTGCTAGTCCTCCTTTGATGCAAAATCTTAAGTTCGTAGCTCATGTCGAAGGCACCAAAGAAGGGTAAAAAGTCAATAATCGATACCTAAAACTTGAATTGTACTACTTCTTACTGGCTATTACATCAACTTAGAAGCTTCATCTGTGTTCTACTATGGTGCTTTTAGTGTCTCCGCATACCGCAGCACACGACATAGCTTTGCAGACGATAAATGCAACCGTTTCAGACAGACGTGCGGTCAGTGTGAAGATCTGGCTTCAAGTCGATTTGATAACAAATGACCAAAACGGACAGATTTCTCAGGTTTTTAATACTTATGAAAACATTTCACATTCTCCCGTGCAACGCGGCTACTAGTCATCCTTTCATGCAAAACCTTAAGGTCCTAGATCATATCCCAGGGCACAAAAGATAGCTAAAAAGTCAATAATCGATACCTAAAACTTGAACTGTACTACTTCTTACTGGATATTACATCAACTTAGAAGCTTCATCTATGTTCCACTATGGTGCTTTTAGTGTCTCCGCATACCGCAGCACGCGACATTGCTTTGCAGACGATAAGTACAACCGTTGTCGAGAGAAGAGCGGCCAATGTGACGATCTGGCTTTAAGTCGATTCGATAACAAATGACGAAAACGGAGGGATTTCTCAGGTTTTTACTACATATGAACACTTTCCACATTCTCCCGTGCAACGCGGCTGCTGGTCCTCCTTTCATGCAAAACCTTAAGTTCCTAGCTCATGTCCAAGCCACCAAAGAAGGGTAAAACGTCAAGAATGGATACCTAAAACTTGAATTGTACTACTTCTTACTGGCTACTACCTCAACTTAGAAGCTTCATCTGTGTTCTACTATGGTTCTTTTAGTATCTCCGCATACCGCAGTACGCGACATAGCCTTGCAGACGATAAATGTAAAAGTTTCAGACAGAAGTGCGGCCAATGTGACGATCTGGCTTTAAGTCGATTCGATAACAACTAACGAAAACGGACGGATTTCTCAGGTTTTTACTACATATGAACACTTTTCACATTCTCCCGTGCAACTCGGCTGCTAGTCCTCTTTTCATGCAGAATCTTAAGGTCCTAGCTTATGTACAAGGCACCAAAGGCAGCTAAAAAGTAAATAATCGATACCTAAAACTTGAACAGTATTACTTCTTACTGGCTATTACATCAACTTAGAAGCTTCATCTGTGTTCTACTATGGTACTTTTAGTGTCTCCGCATACCGTAGCACGCGACATAGCTTTTCAGACGATAAGTACAACCATTTTAGAGAGAAGAGCGGCCAATGTGACGATCGGTCTTTAAGTCGATTCGATAACAAATGACGAAAATGGACGGATTTCTCAGGTTTTTACTACATATGAACACTTTTCACATTCTCCCGTGCAACTCGGCTGCTAATCCTCCTTTCATGCAAAATCTTAAGTTCCTAGCTCATGTCCAAGGCAGCAAAGAAGGGTAAAAAGTCAATAATCGATACCTAAAACTTGAATTGTACTACTTTTGAATGGCTATTACATCAACGTAGATGCTTCATCTGTCTTCTACTATGGTGCTTTTAGCGTCTCCGCATACCGCAGCATGCGACATTGCTTTGCAGACGATAATTACAACCGTTTCAGAGAGAAGAGCGGATAATGTGACGATCGGGCTTTAAGTCGATTCGATAACAAATGACGAAAACGGACAGATTTCTCATGTTTATACTACTTATGAAATTTTTTCACATTCTCATGTGCAACGCGGCTGCTAGTCCTCCTTTCATGCAAAATCTTAAGTTCCGAGCTCATGTCCAAGGCACCAAAGAAGGGTAAGAAGTCAATAATCGATACCTAAAACTTGAATTTTACTACCTCTTCCTGGCTATTACATCAACTTAGAAGCTTCATCTGTGGTCTACTATGGTGCTTTTAGTGTCTCCTCATACCGCAGCACGCGACATAGCTTAGCAGACGATAAATGTAACCGTTTCAGACAGAAGAGCGGCCAATGTGACGATCTGGCTTTAAGTCGATTCGATAACTAATGACTTAAGCGGACAGATTTCTCAGGTTTTTACTACATATGAAAACTTTTCACATTCTCCCGTGCAACGGCACTGCTAGTCCTGCTTTGATGCAAAATCTTAAGTTCCTAGCTCATGTCCAAGGCACCAAAGAAGGGTAAAAAGTCAATAATCGATACCTAAAACTTGAATTTTACTACTTCTTACTGGCTATTACATCAACTTAGAAGCTTCATCTGTGTTCTACTATGGTGCTTTTAGTGTCTCCGCATACCGCAGCACGCGACATAGCTTTGCAGACGATAAATGTAACCGTTTCAGACAGAAGTGCTGCCAGTGTGACGATCTGGCTTTTAGTCGATTCGATAACAAATAACGAAAACGGACGGATTTCTCAGGTTTTTGCTACATATGAACACTTTTCACATTCTCCCGTGCAACGCGGCTGCTACTCCTCCTTTCATGCAAAATCATAAGTTCCTAGCTCATGTCCAAGGCACCAAAGAAGGGTAAAAAGTCAATAATCGATACCTAAAACTTGAATAGTACTACTACTTACTGGCTATTACATCAACTTAGAAGCTTCATCTGTGTTCTACTATGGTGCTTTTAGTGTCTCCGCATACCGCAGCACGCGATATAGCTTTGCAGACGACAAGTACAACCGTTTCAGAGAGAAGAACGGCCAATGTGACGATCTGGCTTTAAGTCGATTCGATAACAAATGACGAAAACGGACAGATTTCTCATGTTTATACTACTTATGAAAACTTTTCACATTCTCAAGTGCAACGCGGCTGCTAAATCTCCTTTCATGCAAAATCTTAAGTTCCTAGCTCATGTATAAGGCAACAAAGAAGGGTAAAAAGTCAATAATGTATACCTAAAACTTGAATTGTACTACTTCTTACTGGCTATTACATCAATTTAGAAGCTTCATCTGTGTTCTACTATGGTGCTTTTAGTGTCTCCGCATACCGCAGCACACGACATAGCTTTGCAGACGATAAATGTAACCGTTTCAGACAGAAGTGCGGCCAGTGTGACGATCTGGCTTTAAGTCGATTCGATAACAAATAAGGAAAACGGACGGATTTCTCAGGTTTTTGCTACATATGAACACTTTTCACATTCTCCCGTGCAACGCCTATGCTAGTCCTCCTTTCATGCAAAATCATAAGTTCCTAGCTCATGTCCAAGGCATCAAAGAAGGGTAAGTAGTCAATAATCGACACCTAAAACTTGAATTGTACTACTTCTTTCTGGCTATTACATCAACTTAGAAGCTTCATCTGTGTTCTACTATGGTGCTTTTAGTGTCTTCGCATACTGCAGCACGCGACATAGCTTTTCAGACGATAAGTACAACCATTTTAGAGAGAAGAGCGGCCAATGTGACGATCGGGCTTTAAGTCGATTCGATAACAAATGACGAAAACGGACGGATTTCTCAGGTTTTTACTACATATGAACACTTTTCACATTCTCCCGTGCAACTCGGCTGCTAGTCCTCCTTTCATGCAGAATCTTAAGGTCCTAGCTCATGTCCAAGACACAAAGAAGGGTAAAAAGTCAATAATCGATACCTAAAACTTGAATTGTACTTCTTCTTACTGGCTATACATCAACTTAGAAGCTTCATCTGTGTTCTACTATGGTGCTTTTAGTGTCTCCGCATACCGCAGCACGCGACATAGCTTTGCAGACAATAAATGTAACCGTTTCAGACAGAAGAGCGGCCAATGTGACGACCTGGCTTTAAGTCGATTCGATAACAAATGACGAAAGCGGACAGATTTCTCAGGTTTTTACTACATATGAAAACTTTTCACATTCTCCCATGCAACGGGGCTGCTAGTCCTCCTTTGATGCAAAATCTTAAGTTCCTAGCTCATGTCCAAGGCACCAAAGAAGGGTAAAAAGTCAATAATCGATACCTAAAACTTGAATTGTACTACTTCTTACTGGATATTACATCAACTTAGAAGCTTCATCCGTGTTTTGCTATGGTGGTTTTAGTGTCTCCGCATTCCGCAACACGCGACATAGCTTTCCAGACGATAAATGTAACCGTTTCAGACAGAAGTGCGGCCAGTGTGACGACCTGGCTTTAAGTCGATTCGATAACAAATGACGAAAGCGGACATATTTCTCAGGTTTTTACTACATATGAAAACTTTTCACATTCTCCCGTGCAACGCGGCTGCTAATCCTCCTTTCATGCAAAACCTTACGTTCCTAGCTCATGTATAAGCCAACAAAGACGGGTAGAAAGTCAATAATGGATACCTAAACCTTGAATTGTACTACTTCTTACTGGCTTCTACATCAATTTAGAAGCATCATCTGTGTTCTACTATTGTGTTTTTAGTGTCTCCGCATACCGCAGCACGCGACATGGCTTTGCAGACGAAAAATACAACCATATCAGAGAAAAGAGCGGCCAATGAGACGATTTGGCATTAAGTCGATTCGATAACAAATGACGAAAACGGACTGATTTCTCAGGATTTTACTACATACGAACGCTTTTCACATTCTCCCGTGCAACGGGGCTGCTAGTCCTCCTTTGATGCAAAATATTAAGTTCGTAGCTCATGTCAAAGGCACCAAAGAAGGGTAAAAAGTCAATAATCGATACCTAAAACTTGAATTGTACTACTTCTTACTGGCTATTACATCAACTTAGAAGCTTCATCTGTGTTCTACTATGGTGCTTTTAGTGTCTCCGCATACCGCGGCACACGACATAGCTTTACAGACGATAAATGCAACCGTTTCAGACAGAAGTGCGGTCAGTATGACGATCTGGCTTCAAGTCGATTTGATAACAAATGACCAAAACGGACAGATTTCTCAGGTTTTTAATACTTATGAAAACTTTTCACATTCTCCCGTGCAACGCGGCTGCTAGTCATCCTTTCATGCAAAACCTTAAGGTCCTAGATCATGTCCAAGGCACCAAAGATAGCTAAAAAGTCAATAATCGATACCTAAAACTTGAACTGTACTACTTCTTACTGGATATTACATCAACTTAGAAGCTTCATCTGTGTTCCACTATGGTGCTTTTAGTGTCTCCGCATACCGCAGCACGCGACATTGCGTTGCAGACGACAAGTACAACCGTTGTCGAGAGAAGAGCGGCCAATGTGACGATCTGGCTTTAAGTCGATTCGATAACAAATGACGAAAACGGAGGGATATCTCAGGTTTTTACTACATATGAACACTTTCCACATTCTCCCGTGCAACGCGGTTGCTGGTCCTCCTTTCATGCAAAACCTTAAGTTCCTAGCTCATGTCCAAGCCACCAAAGAAGGGTAAAAAGTCAAGAATGGATACCTAAAACTTGAATTGTACTACTTCTTACTGGCTATTACCTCAACTTAGAAGCTTCATCTGTGTTCTACTATGGTTCTTTTAGTGTCTCCGCATACCGCAGTACGCGACATAGCCGTGCAGCGGCCAATGTGACGATCTGGCTTTAAGTCGATTCGATAACAAATGACGAAAACGGACGGATTTCTCAGGTTTTTACTAAATATGAACACTTTTCACATTCTCCCGTGCAACTCGGCTGCTAATCCTCCTTTCATGCAGAATCTTAAGGTCCTAGCTCATGTCCAAGGCAGCAAAGAAGGGTAAAAAGTCAATAATCGATACCTAAAACTTGAATTGTACTACTTTTGAATGGCTATTACATCAACGTAGATGCTTCATCTGTCTTCTACTATGGTGCTTTTATCGTCTCCGCATACCGCAGCATGCGACATTGCTTTGCAGACGATAAGTACAACCGTTTCAGAGAGAAGAGCGGCCAATGTGACGATCTGGCTTTAAGTCGAATCGATAACAAATGACGAAAACGGACAGATTTCTCAAGTTTATACTACTTATGAAAACTTTTCACATTCTCAAGTGCAACGCGGCTGCTAGTCCTCCTTTCATGCAAAATCTTAAGTTCCTAGCTCATGTCCAAGGCACCAAAGAAGGGTAAGAAGTCAATAATCGATACCTAAAACTTGAATTTTACTACCTCTTACTGGCTATTACATCAACTTAGAAGCTTCATCTGTGTTCTACTATGGTGCTTTTAGTGTCTCCGCATACCGCAGCACGCGACATAGCTTTGCAGACGATAAATGTAACCGTTTCAGACAGATGAGCGGCCAATGTGACGATCTGGCTTTAAGTCGATTCGATAACTAATGACTTAAGCGGACAGATTTCTCAGGTTTTTACTACATATTAAAACTTTTCACATTCTCCCGTGCAACGGCACTGCTAGTCCTGCTTTGATGCAAAATCTTAAGTTCCTAGCTCATGTCCAAGGCACCGAAGAAGGGTAAAAAGTCAATAATCGATACCTAAAACTTGAATTTTACTACTTCTTACTGGCTATTACATCAACTTAGAAGCTTCATCTGTGTTCTACTATGGTGCTTTTAGTGTCTCCGCATACCGCAGCACGCGACATAGCTTTGCAGACGATAAATGTAACCGTTTCAGACAGAAGTGCGGCCAGTGTGACGATCTGGCTTTTAGTCGATTCGATAACAAATAACGAAAACGGACGGATTTCTCAGGTTTTTGCTACATATGAACACTTTTCACATTCTCCCGTGCAACGCGGCTGCTACTCCTCCTTTCATGCAAAATCATAAGTTCCTAGCTCATGTCCAAGGCACCAAAGAAGGGTAAGAGTCAATAATCGATACCTAAAACTTGAATTGTACTACTTCTTACTGGCTATTACATCAACTTAGAAGCTTCATCTGTGTTCTACTATGGTGCTTTTAGTGTCTCCGCATACCGCAGCACGCGACATAGCTTTGCAGACGACAAGTACAACCGTTTCAGAGAGAAGAGCGGTCAATGTGACGATCTGGCTTTAAGTCGATTCGGTAACAAATGACGAAAACGGACAGATTTCTCAGGTTTTTACTACTTATGAAAACTTTTCACATTCTCCCGTGCAACGCGGCTGCTAATCCTCCTTTCATGCAAAACCTTACGTTCCTAGCTCATGTATAAGGCAACAAAGACGGGTAGAAAGTCAATAATGGATACCTAAACCTTGAATTGTACTACTTCTTACTGGCTTCTACATCAATTTAGAAGCTTCATCTGTGTTCTACTATGGTGTTTTTAGTGTCTCCGCATACCGCAGCACGCGACATAGCTTTGCAGACGAAATATACAACCATTTCAGAGAAAAGAGCGGCCAATGAGACGATCTGGCTTTAATTCGATTCGATAACAAATGACGAAAACGGACTGATTTCTCAGGATTTTACTACATACGAACGCTTTTCACATTCTCCCGTGCAACGGGGCTGCTAGTCCTCCTTTGATGCAAAATCTTAAGTTCGTAGCTCATGTCGAAGGCACCAAAGAAGGGTAAAAAGTCAATAATCGATACCTAAAACTTGAATTGTACTACTTCTTACTGGCTATTACATCAACTTAGAAGCTTCATCTGTGTTCTACTATGGTGCTTTTAGTGTCTCCGCATACCGCAGCACACGACATAGCTTTGCAGACGATAAATGCAACCGTTTCAGACAGACGTGCGGTCAGTGTGAAGATCTGGCTTCAAGTCGATTTGATAACAAATGACCAAAACGGACAGATTTCTCAGGTTTTTAATACTTATGAAAACATTTCACATTCTCCCGTGCAACGCGGCTACTAGTCATCCTTTCATGCAAAACCTTAAGGTCCTAGATCATATCCCAGGGCACAAAAGATAGCTAAAAAGTCAATAATCGATACCTAAAACTTGAACTGTACTACTTCTTACTGGATATTACATCAACTTAGAAGCTTCATCTATGTTCCACTATGGTGCTTTTAGTGTCTCCGCATACCGCAGCACGCGACATTGCTTTGCAGACGATAAGTACAACCGTTGTCGAGAGAAGAGCGGCCAATGTGACGATCTGGCTTTAAGTCGATTCGATAACAAATGACGAAAACGGAGGGATTTCTCAGGTTTTTACTACATATGAACACTTTCCACATTCTCCCGTGCAACGCGGCTGCTGGTCCTCCTTTCATGCAAAACCTTAAGTTCCTAGCTCATGTCCAAGCCACCAAAGAAGGGTAAAACGTCAAGAATGGATACCTAAAACTTGAATTGTACTACTTCTTACTGGCTACTACCTCAACTTAGAAGCTTCATCTGTGTTCTACTATGGTTCTTTTAGTATCTCCGCATACCGCAGTACGCGACATAGCCTTGCAGACGATAAATGTAAAAGTTTCAGACAGAAGTGCGGCCAATGTGACGATCTGGCTTTAAGTCGATTCGATAACAACTAACGAAAACGGACGGATTTCTCAGGTTTTTACTACATATGAACACTTTTCACATTCTCCCGTGCAACTCGGCTGCTAGTCCTCTTTTCATGCAGAATCTTAAGGTCCTAGCTTATGTACAAGGCACCAAAGGCAGCTAAAAAGTAAATAATCGATACCTAAAACTTGAACAGTATTACTTCTTACTGGCTATTACATCAACTTAGAAGCTTCATCTGTGTTCTACTATGGTACTTTTAGTGTCTCCGCATACCGTAGCACGCGACATAGCTTTTCAGACGATAAGTACAACCATTTTAGAGAGAAGAGCGGCCAATGTGACGATCGGTCTTTAAGTCGATTCGATAACAAATGACGAAAATGGACGGATTTCTCAGGTTTTTACTACATATGAACACTTTTCACATTCTCCCGTGCAACTCGGCTGCTAATCCTCCTTTCATGCAAAATCTTAAGTTCCTAGCTCATGTCCAAGGCAGCAAAGAAGGGTAAAAAGTCAATAATCGATACCTAAAACTTGAATTGTACTACTTTTGAATGGCTATTACATCAACGTAGATGCTTCATCTGTCTTCTACTATGGTGCTTTTAGCGTCTCCGCATACCGCAGCATGCGACATTGCTTTGCAGACGATAATTACAACCGTTTCAGAGAGAAGAGCGGATAATGTGACGATCGGGCTTTAAGTCGATTCGATAACAAATGACGAAAACGGACAGATTTCTCATGTTTATACTACTTATGAAATTTTTTCACATTCTCATGTGCAACGCGGCTGCTAGTCCTCCTTTCATGCAAAATCTTAAGTTCCGAGCTCATGTCCAAGGCACCAAAGAAGGGTAAGAAGTCAATAATCGATACCTAAAACTTGAATTTTACTACCTCTTCCTGGCTATTACATCAACTTAGAAGCTTCATCTGTGGTCTACTATGGTGCTTTTAGTGTCTCCTCATACCGCAGCACGCGACATAGCTTAGCAGACGATAAATGTAACCGTTTCAGACAGAAGAGCGGCCAATGTGACGATCTGGCTTTAAGTCGATTCGATAACTAATGACTTAAGCGGACAGATTTCTCAGGTTTTTACTACATATGAAAACTTTTCACATTCTCCCGTGCAACGGCACTGCTAGTCCTGCTTTGATGCAAAATCTTAAGTTCCTAGCTCATGTCCAAGGCACCAAAGAAGGGTAAAAAGTCAATAATCGATACCTAAAACTTGAATTTTACTACTTCTTACTGGCTATTACATCAACTTAGAAGCTTCATCTGTGTTCTACTATGGTGCTTTTAGTGTCTCCGCATACCGCAGCACGCGACATAGCTTTGCAGACGATAAATGTAACCGTTTCAGACAGAAGTGCTGCCAGTGTGACGATCTGGCTTTTAGTCGATTCGATAACAAATAACGAAAACGGACGGATTTCTCAGGTTTTTGCTACATATGAACACTTTTCACATTCTCCCGTGCAACGCGGCTGCTACTCCTCCTTTCATGCAAAATCATAAGTTCCTAGCTCATGTCCAAGGCACCAAAGAAGGGTAAAAAGTCAATAATCGATACCTAAAACTTGAATAGTACTACTACTTACTGGCTATTACATCAACTTAGAAGCTTCATCTGTGTTCTACTATGGTGCTTTTAGTGTCTCCGCATACCGCAGCACGCGATATAGCTTTGCAGACGACAAGTACAACCGTTTCAGAGAGAAGAACGGCCAATGTGACGATCTGGCTTTAAGTCGATTCGATAACAAATGACGAAAACGGACAGATTTCTCATGTTTATACTACTTATGAAAACTTTTCACATTCTCAAGTGCAACGCGGCTGCTAAATCTCCTTTCATGCAAAATCTTAAGTTCCTAGCTCATGTATAAGGCAACAAAGAAGGGTAAAAAGTCAATAATGTATACCTAAAACTTGAATTGTACTACTTCTTACTGGCTATTACATCAATTTAGAAGCTTCATCTGTGTTCTACTATGGTGCTTTTAGTGTCTCCGCATACCGCAGCACACGACATAGCTTTGCAGACGATAAATGTAACCGTTTCAGACAGAAGTGCGGCCAGTGTGACGATCTGGCTTTAAGTCGATTCGATAACAAATAAGGAAAACGGACGGATTTCTCAGGTTTTTGCTACATATGAACACTTTTCACATTCTCCCGTGCAACGCCTATGCTAGTCCTCCTTTCATGCAAAATCATAAGTTCCTAGCTCATGTCCAAGGCATCAAAGAAGGGTAAGTAGTCAATAATCGACACCTAAAACTTGAATTGTACTACTTCTTTCTGGCTATTACATCAACTTAGAAGCTTCATCTGTGTTCTACTATGGTGCTTTTAGTGTCTTCGCATACTGCAGCACGCGACATAGCTTTTCAGACGATAAGTACAACCATTTTAGAGAGAAGAGCGGCCAATGTGACGATCGGGCTTTAAGTCGATTCGATAACAAATGACGAAAACGGACGGATTTCTCAGGTTTTTACTACATATGAACACTTTTCACATTCTCCCGTGCAACTCGGCTGCTAGTCCTCCTTTCATGCAGAATCTTAAGGTCCTAGCTCATGTCCAAGACACAAAGAAGGGTAAAAAGTCAATAATCGATACCTAAAACTTGAATTGTACTTCTTCTTACTGGCTATACATCAACTTAGAAGCTTCATCTGTGTTCTACTATGGTGCTTTTAGTGTCTCCGCATACCGCAGCACGCGACATAGCTTTGCAGACAATAAATGTAACCGTTTCAGACAGAAGAGCGGCCAATGTGACGACCTGGCTTTAAGTCGATTCGATAACAAATGACGAAAGCGGACAGATTTCTCAGGTTTTTACTACATATGAAAACTTTTCACATTCTCCCATGCAACGGGGCTGCTAGTCCTCCTTTGATGCAAAATCTTAAGTTCCTAGCTCATGTCCAAGGCACCAAAGAAGGGTAAAAAGTCAATAATCGATACCTAAAACTTGAATTGTACTACTTCTTACTGGATATTACATCAACTTAGAAGCTTCATCCGTGTTTTGCTATGGTGGTTTTAGTGTCTCCGCATTCCGCAACACGCGACATAGCTTTCCAGACGATAAATGTAACCGTTTCAGACAGAAGTGCGGCCAGTGTGACGACCTGGCTTTAAGTCGATTCGATAACAAATGACGAAAGCGGACATATTTCTCAGGTTTTTACTACATATGAAAACTTTTCACATTCTCCCGTGCAACGCGGCTGCTAATCCTCCTTTCATGCAAAACCTTACGTTCCTAGCTCATGTATAAGCCAACAAAGACGGGTAGAAAGTCAATAATGGATACCTAAACCTTGAATTGTACTACTTCTTACTGGCTTCTACATCAATTTAGAAGCATCATCTGTGTTCTACTATTGTGTTTTTAGTGTCTCCGCATACCGCAGCACGCGACATGGCTTTGCAGACGAAAAATACAACCATATCAGAGAAAAGAGCGGCCAATGAGACGATTTGGCATTAAGTCGATTCGATAACAAATGACGAAAACGGACTGATTTCTCAGGATTTTACTACATACGAACGCTTTTCACATTCTCCCGTGCAACGGGGCTGCTAGTCCTCCTTTGATGCAAAATATTAAGTTCGTAGCTCATGTCAAAGGCACCAAAGAAGGGTAAAAAGTCAATAATCGATACCTAAAACTTGAATTGTACTACTTCTTACTGGCTATTACATCAACTTAGAAGCTTCATCTGTGTTCTACTATGGTGCTTTTAGTGTCTCCGCATACCGCGGCACACGACATAGCTTTACAGACGATAAATGCAACCGTTTCAGACAGAAGTGCGGTCAGTATGACGATCTGGCTTCAAGTCGATTTGATAACAAATGACCAAAACGGACAGATTTCTCAGGTTTTTAATACTTATGAAAACTTTTCACATTCTCCCGTGCAACGCGGCTGCTAGTCATCCTTTCATGCAAAACCTTAAGGTCCTAGATCATGTCCAAGGCACCAAAGATAGCTAAAAAGTCAATAATCGATACCTAAAACTTGAACTGTACTACTTCTTACTGGATATTACATCAACTTAGAAGCTTCATCTGTGTTCCACTATGGTGCTTTTAGTGTCTCCGCATACCGCAGCACGCGACATTGCGTTGCAGACGACAAGTACAACCGTTGTCGAGAGAAGAGCGGCCAATGTGACGATCTGGCTTTAAGTCGATTCGATAACAAATGACGAAAACGGAGGGATATCTCAGGTTTTTACTACATATGAACACTTTCCACATTCTCCCGTGCAACGCGGTTGCTGGTCCTCCTTTCATGCAAAACCTTAAGTTCCTAGCTCATGTCCAAGCCACCAAAGAAGGGTAAAAAGTCAAGAATGGATACCTAAAACTTGAATTGTACTACTTCTTACTGGCTATTACCTCAACTTAGAAGCTTCATCTGTGTTCTACTATGGTTCTTTTAGTGTCTCCGCATACCGCAGTACGCGACATAGCCGTGCAGCGGCCAATGTGACGATCTGGCTTTAAGTCGATTCGATAACAAATGACGAAAACGGACGGATTTCTCAGGTTTTTACTAAATATGAACACTTTTCACATTCTCCCGTGCAACTCGGCTGCTAATCCTCCTTTCATGCAGAATCTTAAGGTCCTAGCTCATGTCCAAGGCAGCAAAGAAGGGTAAAAAGTCAATAATCGATACCTAAAACTTGAATTGTACTACTTTTGAATGGCTATTACATCAACGTAGATGCTTCATCTGTCTTCTACTATGGTGCTTTTATCGTCTCCGCATACCGCAGCATGCGACATTGCTTTGCAGACGATAAGTACAACCGTTTCAGAGAGAAGAGCGGCCAATGTGACGATCTGGCTTTAAGTCGAATCGATAACAAATGACGAAAACGGACAGATTTCTCAAGTTTATACTACTTATGAAAACTTTTCACATTCTCAAGTGCAACGCGGCTGCTAGTCCTCCTTTCATGCAAAATCTTAAGTTCCTAGCTCATGTCCAAGGCACCAAAGAAGGGTAAGAAGTCAATAATCGATACCTAAAACTTGAATTTTACTACCTCTTACTGGCTATTACATCAACTTAGAAGCTTCATCTGTGTTCTACTATGGTGCTTTTAGTGTCTCCGCATACCGCAGCACGCGACATAGCTTTGCAGACGATAAATGTAACCGTTTCAGACAGATGAGCGGCCAATGTGACGATCTGGCTTTAAGTCGATTCGATAACTAATGACTTAAGCGGACAGATTTCTCAGGTTTTTACTACATATTAAAACTTTTCACATTCTCCCGTGCAACGGCACTGCTAGTCCTGCTTTGATGCAAAATCTTAAGTTCCTAGCTCATGTCCAAGGCACCGAAGAAGGGTAAAAAGTCAATAATCGATACCTAAAACTTGAATTTTACTACTTCTTACTGGCTATTACATCAACTTAGAAGCTTCATCTGTGTTCTACTATGGTGCTTTTAGTGTCTCCGCATACCGCAGCACGCGACATAGCTTTGCAGACGATAAATGTAACCGTTTCAGACAGAAGTGCGGCCAGTGTGACGATCTGGCTTTTAGTCGATTCGATAACAAATAACGAAAACGGACGGATTTCTCAGGTTTTTGCTACATATGAACACTTTTCACATTCTCCCGTGCAACGCGGCTGCTACTCCTCCTTTCATGCAAAATCATAAGTTCCTAGCTCATTTCCAAGGCACCAAAGAAGGGTAAGAGTCAATAATCGATACCTAAAACTTGAATTTTACTACCTCTTACTGGCTATTACATCAACTTAGAAGTTTCATCTGTGGTCTACTATGGTGCTTTTAGTGTCTCCTCATACCGCAGCACGCGACATAGCTTAGCAGACGATAAATGTAACCGTTTCAGACGGAAGTGCGGCCAGTGTGACGATCTGGCTTTAAGTCGATTCGATAACTAATGACTTAAGCGGACAGATTTCTCCGGTTTTTACTACATATGAAAACTTTTCACATTCTCCCGTGCAACGGCGCTGCTAGTCCTGCTTTGATGCAAAATCTTAAGTTCCTAGCTCATGTCCAAGGCACCAAAGAAGGGTAAAAAGTCAATAATCGATACCTAAAACTTGAATTTTACTACTTCTTACTGGCTATTACATCAACTTAGAAGCTTCATCTGTGTTCTACTATGGTGTTTTTAGTGTCTCCGCATACCGCAGCACGCGACATAGCTTTGCAGACGATAAATGTAACCGTTTCAGACAGAAGTGCGGCCAGTGTGACGATCTGGCTTTTAGTCGATTCGATAACAAATAACGAAAACGGACAGATTTCTCAGGTTTTTGCTACATATGAACACTTTTCACATTCTCCCGTGCAACGCGGCTGCTACTCCTCCTTTCATGCAAAATCATATGTACCTATCTCATGTCCAAGGCACCAAAGAAGGGTAAAAAGTCAATAATCGATACCTAAAACTTGAATAGTACTACTACTTACTGGCTATTACATCAACTTAGAAGCTTCATCTGTGTTCTACTATGTTGCTTTTAGTGTCTCCGCATACCGCAGCACGCGACATAGCTTTGCAGACGATAAATGTAACCGTTTCAGACAGAAGTGCGGCCAGTGTGACGATCTGGCATTAAGTCGATTCGATAACACATGACGAAAACGGACGGATTTCTCAGGTTTTTACTACATACGAACGCTTTTCTCATTCTCCCGTGCAACGCGGCTGCTAGTCCTCCTTTCATGCAATATCATAAGTTCCTAGCTCAAGTCCAAGGCACCAAAGAAGGGTAAAAAGTCAATAACCTATACCTAAAACTTGAATTGTACTACTTCTTACTGGCTATTACATCAACTTAGAAGCTTCATCTGTGTTCTACTATGGTGCTTTTAGTGTCTCCGCATACCGCAGCACGCGACATAGCTTTGCAGACGATAAGTACAACCGTTTCAGAGAGAAGAGCGGCCAATGTGACGATCTGGCTTTAAGTCGAGTCGATAACAAATGACGAAAACGGACGGATTTCTCAGGGATTTTACTACATATGAACACTTTTCACATTCTCCCGTGCAACGGGTCTGCTAGTCCTCCTTTGATGCAAAATCATAAGTTCCTAGCTCATGTCCAAGGCACCAAAGCCATCTAAAAAGTCAATAATCGATACCTAAAACTTGAACTGTACTACTTCTTACTGGCTATTACATCAACTGAGAAGCTTCATCTGTGTTCTACTATGGTGCTTTTAGTGTTTCCGCATAACGCAGCACGCGATATAGCTTTGCAGACGATAAGTACAACCATTTCAGAGAGAAGAGCGGCCAGTGTGACGATCTGGCTTTAAGTCGATTCGATAACAAATGACGAAAACGGACGGATTTCTCAGGTTTTTACTACTTATGAAAACTTTTCACATTCTCCCGTGCAACGCGGCTGCTGGTCCTCCTTTCGTGCAAAACCTTAACTTCCTAGCTCATGTCCAAGGCACCAAAGAAGGGTAAAAAGTCAAGAATGGATACCTAAAACTTGAATTGTACTACTTCTTACTGGCTATTACATCAATTTAGAAGCTTCATCTGTGTTCTACTATGGTGATTTTAGTGTCTCCGCATACCGCAGCACGCGACATAGCTTTGCAGACGAAAAATACAACCATTTCAGAGAGAAGAGCGGCCAATGTGACGATCTGGCTTTAAGTCGATTCGATAACAAATGACGAAAACGGACAGATTTCTCAGGTTTTTACTACATATGAAAACTTTTCACATTCTCCCGTGCAACGCGGCTGCTAGTCCTCCTTTGATGCAAAATCTTAAGTTCCTAGCTCATGTCGAAGGCACCAAAGAAGGGTAAAAAGTCAATAATCGATACCTAAAGCTTGAATTTTTCTACTTCTTACTGGCTATTACATCAACTTAGAAGCTTCATCTGTGTTCTACTATCGTGCTTTTAGTGTCTCCGCATACCGCAGCACGCGACATAGCTTTGCAGACGATAAATGTAACCGTTTCAGACAGAAGTGCGGCCAGTGTGACGATCTGGCATTAAGTCGATTCGATAACACATGACGAAAACGGACGGATTTCTCAGGTTTTTACTACATACGAACGCTTTTCTCATTCTCCCGTGCAACGCGGCTGCTAGTCCTGCTTTCATGCAATATCATAAGTTCCTAGCTCAAGTCCAAGGCACCAAAGAAGGGTAAAAAGTCAATAACCTATACCTAAAACTTGAATTGTACTACATCTTACTGGCTATTACATCAACTTAGAAGCTTCATCTGTGTTCTACTATGGTGCTTTTAGTGTCTCCGCATACCGCAGCACGCGACATAGCTTTGCAGACGATAAGTACAACCGTTTCAGAGAGAAGAGCGGCCAATGTGAAGATCTGGCTTTAAGTCGTGTCGATAACAAATGACGAAGACGGACGGATTTCTCAGGGATTTTACTACATATGAACACTTTTCACATTCTCCCGTGCAACGGGGCTGCTAGTCCTCCTTTGATGCAAAATCTAAAGTTCCTAGCTCATGTCCAAGGCACCAAAGAAGGGTAAAAAGTCAATAATCGATACCTAAAACTTCAATTTTACTACTTCTTACTGGCTATTACATCAACTTAGAAGCTTCATCTGTGTTCTACTATGGTGCTTTTAGTGTCTCCGCATACCGCAGCACGCGACATAGCTTTGCAGACGATAAATGTAACCGTTTCAGACAGAAGTGCGGCCAGTGTGACTTTCTGGCTTTAAGTCGATTCGACAACAAATAACTAAAACGGACGGATTTCTCAGGTTTTTGCTACATATGAACACTTTTCACATTCTCCCGTGCTTCGCGGCTGCTACTCCTCCTTTCATGCAAAATCATAAGTTCCTAGCTCATGTCCAAGGCACCAAAGCCATCTAAAAAGTCAATAATCGATACCTAAAACTTGAACTGTACTACTTCTTACTGGCTATTACATCAACTTAGAAGCTTCATCTGTGTTCTACTATGGTGCTTTTAGTGTTTCCGCATAACGCAGCACGCGACATAGCTTTGCAGACGATAAGTACAACCATTTCAGAGAGAAGAACGGCCAATGTGACGATCTGGCTTTAAGTCGATTCGATAACAAATGACGAAAACGGACGGATTTCTCAGGTTTTTACTACTTATGAAAACTTTTCACATTCTCCCGTGCAACGCGGCTGCTGGTCCTCCTTTCATGCAAAACCTTAAGTTCCTAGCTCATGTCCAAGGCACCAAAGAAAGGTAAAAAGTCAAGAATGGATACCTAAAACTTGAATTGTACTACTTCTTACTGGCTATTACATCAACGTAGATGCTTCATCTGTCTTCTACTATGGTGCTTTTAGCGTCTCCGCATACCGCAGCATGCGACATTGCTTTGCAGACGATAAGTACAACCGTTTCAGAGAGAAGAGCGGAAAATGTGACGATCTGGCTTTAAGTCGAGTCGATAACAAACGACGAAAACGGACCGATTTCTCAGGGATTTTACTACATATGAACACTTTTCGCATTCTCCCGTGCAACGGGGCTGCTAGTCCTCCTTTGATGCAAAATCTTAAGTTCCTAGCTCATGTCCAAGGCACCAAAGAAGGGTAAAAAGTCAATAATCGATACCTAAAACTTCAATTTTACTACTTCTTACTGGCTATTACATCAACTTAGAAGCTTCATCTGTGTTCTACTATGGTGCTTTTAGTGTCTCCGCATACCGCAGCACGCGACATAGCTTTGCAGACGATAAATGTAACCGTTTCAGACAGAAGTGCGGCCAGTGTGACTATCTGGCTTTAAGTCGATTCGATAACAAATAACTAAAACGGACGGATTTCTCAGGTTTTTGCTACATATGAACACTTTTCACATTCTCCCGTGCAACGCGGCTGCTACTCCTCCTTTCATGCAAAATCATAAGTTCCTAGCTCATGTCCAAGGCACCAAAGAAGGGGAAAAAGTCAATAATCGATACCTAAAACTTGAATAGTACTACTACTTACTGGCTATTACATCAACTTAGAAGCTTCATCTGTGTTCTACTATGGTGCTTTTAGTGTCTCCGCATACCGCAGCACTCGATATAGCTTTGCAGACGACAAGTACAACGGTTTCATAGAGAAGAGCGGCCAATGTGATGATCTGGCTTTAAGTCGATTCGATAACAAATGACGAAAACGGACAGATTTCTCATGTTTTTACTACTTATGAAAACTTTTCACATTCTCCCTTGCAACGCGGCTGCTGGTCCTCCTTTCATGCAAAACCTTAAGTTCCTAGCTCATGTCCAAGGCACCAAAGAAGGGTAAATAGTCAAGAATGGATACCTAAAACTTGGATTGTACTACTTCTTACTGGCTATTACATCAACGTAGATGCTTCATCTGTCTTCTACTATGGTGCTTTTAGCGTCTCCGCATACCGCAGCATGCGACATTGCTTTGCAGACGATAAGTACAACCGTTTCAGAGAGAATAGCGGCCAATGTGACGATCTGGCATTAAGTCGAGTCGATAACAAATGACGAAAACGGACGGATTTCTCAGGGATTTTACTACATATGAACACTTTTCACATTCTCCCGTGCAACGGGGCTGCTAGTCCTCCTTTGATGCAAAATCTTAAGTTCCTAGCTCATGTCCAAGGCACCAAAGAAGGGTAAAAAGTCAATAATCGGTACCTAAAACTTGAATTTTACTACTTCTTACTGGCTATTACATCAACTTAGAAGCTTCATCTGTGTTCTACTATGGTGCTTTTAGTGTCTCCGCATACCGCAACACGCGACGTAGCTTTGCAGACGATATGACAACCGTTTGAGAGAGAAGAGTGGCCAATGTGACGATCTGGCTTTAAGTCGATTCGATAACAAATGACGAAAACGGACGGATTTCTCAGGTTTTTAATACATATGACCACTTTCCACATTCTCCCGTGCAACACGGCTGCTAGTCCCACTTTAATGCAAAATCTTAAGTTCCTAGCTGATGTCCAAGGTACCAAAGAAGGGTAAAAAGTCAATAATCGATACCTAAAACTTGAATTGTACTACTTCTTACTGGCTACTACATCAACTTAGAAGCTTCATCTGTGTTCTACTATGGTGCTTTTGGTGTCTTCGCATACTGCAGCACGGGACATAGCTTTTCAGACGATAAGTACAACCATTTTAGAGAGAAGAGCGGCCAATGTGACGATCGGGCTTTAAGTCGATTCGATAACAAATGACGAAAACGGACGGATTTCTCAGGTTTTTACTACATATGAACACTTTTCACATTCTCCCGTTAACTCGGCTTCTAGTCCTCCTTTCTTGCAGAATCGTAAGGTCCTAGCTCATGTCCAAGGCACCAAAGAAGGGTAAAAAGTCAAGAATGGATACCTAAAACTTGAATTGTACTACTTCTTACTGGCTATTACATCAACGTAGATGCTTCATCTGTCTTCTACTATGGTGCTTTTAGCGTCTCCGCATACCGCAGCACGCGACATTGCTTTGCAGACGTTAAGTACAACCGTTTCAGAGAGAATAGCGGCCAATGTGACGACCTTTCTTTAAGTCGATTCGATAACAAATGACGAAAACGGACGGATTTCTCAGGGATTTTACTACATATGAACACTTTTCATATTCTCCCGTGCATCGCGGCTGCTAGTCCTCCTTCATTCAAAATCTTAAGTTCCTAGCTCATGTCCAAGGCACCAAAGAAGGGTAAGAAGTCAATAATCGATACCTAAAACTTGAATTGTACTACTTCTTACTGGCTATTACATCAACTTAGAAGCTTCATCTGTGTTCTACTATGGTCTTTTAGTGTCTCCGCATACCGCAGCACGGGACATAGCTTTGCAGACGATAAATGTAACAGTTTCAGACAGAAGAGCGGCCAATGTGACGATCTGGCTTTAAGTCGATTCGATAACAAATGACGAAAGCGGACAGATTTCTCAGGTTTTTACTACATACGAACGCTTTTCACATTCTCCCGTGCGACGGGGCTGCTAGTCCTCCTTTGGTGCAAAATCTTAAGTTCGTAGCTCATGTCGAAGGCACCAAAGAAGTGTAAAAAGTCAATATTCGATACCTAAAGCTTGAATTTTTCTACTTCTTACTGGCAATTACATCAACTTAGAAGCTTCATCTGTGTTCTACTATGGTGCTTTTAGTGTCTCCGCATACCGCAGCACGCGACATAGCTTTGCAGACGATAAATGTAACCGTTTCAGAGAGAAGAGCGGCCAGTGTGACGATCTGGCATTAAGTCGATTCGATAACACATGACGAAAACGGACGGATTTCTCAGGTTTTTACTACATATGAACGCTTTTCACATTCTCCCGTGCAACTCGGCTGCTAGTCCTCCTTTCATGCAATATCATAAGTTCCTAGCTCAAGTCCAAGGCACCAAAGAAGGGTAAAAATTCAATAACCTATACCTAAAACTTGAATTGTACTACTACTTACTGGCTATTACATTAACTTAGAAACTTCATCTGTGTTCTACTATGGTGCTTTTAGTGTCTCCTCATACCGCAGCACGCGACATGGCTTTGCAGACGATAAATGTAACCGTTTCAGACAGATGTACGGCCAATGTGACGATCTGGCTTTAAGTCGAATCGATAACAAATGACGAAAACGGACGGATTTCTCAAGGTTTTTGCTACATATGAACACTTTCCACATTCTCCCGTGCAACGCGGCTGCTAGTCCTCCTTTGATGCAAAATCTTAAGTTCCTAGCTCATGTCCAAGGCACCAAAGAAGGGTATAAAGTCAATAATCGATACCTAAAACTTGAATTCTACTACTTCTTACTGGCTATTACATCAACTTAGAAGCTTCATCTGTGTTCCACTATGGTGCTTCTAGTGTCTCCGCATACCGCAGCAAGCGACGTAGCTTTGCATACGATACGTACAACCATTTTAGAGAGAAGAGCGGCCAATGTGACGATCTGGCTTTAAGTCGATTCGATAACAAATGACGAAAACCGAGTGATTTCTCAGGTTCTTACAACATATGAAAATTTTTCACATTCTCCCGTGCAACGCGGCTGTTAGTCCTCGTTTGATGCAAAATCTTAAGTTCCTAGCTCATGTCCAAGGCACCAAAGAAGGGTAAAAAGTCAATAATCGATACGTATAACTTGAATTGTACTACTTCTTACTGGGTATTACATCAACTTAGAAGCTTCATCTGTGTTCTACTATGGTGCTTATAGTGTCTCCGCATACCACAGCACGCGACATAGCTTTGCAGACAATAAGTACAACCCTTTCAGAGAGAAGAGCGGCCAATGTGACGATCTGGCTTTAAGTCGATTCGATAACAAACGACGAATACGGACGGATTTCTCAGGTTTTTACTACATATGAACACTTTTGACATTCTCCCGTGCAACTCGGCTCCTAGTCCTCCTTTCATGCAGAACCTTAAGGTCCTAGCTCATGTCGAAGGCACCAAAGCCAGCTAAAAAGTCAATAATCGATACCTGAAACTTGAATTGTACTACTTCTTACTGGCTATTACATCAACTTAGAAGCTTCATCTGTGTTCTATTATGGTGCTTTTAGTGTCTCCGCATACCGCAGCACGCGACATAGCTTTGCAGACGATAAATGTAACCGTTTCAGACAGAAGTGCGGCCAGTGTGACGATCTGGCTTTAAGTCGATTCGATAACAAATAAGGAAAACGGACGGATTTCTCAGGTTTTTGCTACATATGAACACTTTTCACATTCTCCCGTGCAACGCCGATGCTAGTCCTCCTTTCATGCAAAATCATAAGTTCCTAGCTCATGTCCAAGGCATCAAAGAAGGGTAAAAAGTCAATAATCGATACCTAAAACTTGAATTGTACTACTTCTTAGTGGCTATTACATCAACCTAGAAGCTTCATCTGTGTTCTACTATGGTGCTTTTAGTGTCTCCGCATACCGCAGCACGCGACATAGCTTTGCAGACGACAAGTACAACCGTTTCAGAGACAAGAGCGGTCAATGTGACGATCTGGCTTTAAGTCGATTCGATAACAAATGACGAAAACGGACAGATTTCTCAGGTTCTTACTACATATGAAAATTTTTCACATTCTCCTGTGCAACGCGGCCGTTAGTCCTCGTTTGATGCAAAATCTTAAGTTCCTAGCTCATGTCCAAGGCACCAAAGAAGGGTAAAAAGAAAATAATCGATACGTAAAACTTGAATTTTACTACTTCTTACTGGGTATTACATCAACTTAGAAGCTTCATCTGTGTTGTACTATGGTGCTTATAGTGTCTCCGCATACCACAGCACGCGACATAGCTTTGCAGACAATAAGTACAACCCTTTCAGAGAGAAGAGCGGCCAATTTGACGATCTGGCTTTAAGTCGATTCTATAACAAACGACGAAAACGGACGGATTTCTCAGGTTTTTACTACATATGAACACTTTTCACATTCTCCCGTGCAACTCGGCTCCTAGTCCTCCTTTCATGCAGAACCTTAAGGTCCTAGCTCATGTCGAAGGCACCAAAGCCAGCTAAAAAGTCAATAATCGATACCTGAAACTTGAATTGTACTACTTCTTACTGGCAATTACATCAACTTAGAAGCTTCATCTGTGTTCTACCATGGTGCTTTTGGTGTCTTCGCATACTGCAGCACGCGACGTAGCTTTTCAGACGATAAGTACAACCATTTTAGAGAGAAGAGCGGCCAATGTGACGATCGGGCTTTAAGTCGATTCGATAACAAATGACGAAAACGGACGGATTTCTCAGGTTTTTACTACATATGAACACTTTTCACATTCTCCCGTGCAATTCGGCTGCTAGTCCTCCTTTCATGCAGAATCTTAAGGTCCTAGCTCATGTCCAAGACAGCAAACAAGGGTAAAAAGTCAATAATCGATACCTAAAACTTGAATTGTACTACTTCTTACTGGCTATACATCAACTTAGAAGCTTCATCTGTGTTCTACTATGGTGCTTTTAGTGTCTCCGCATACCGCAGCACGCGACATAGCTTTGCAGACAATAAATGTAACCGTTTCAGACAGAAGAGCGGCCAATGTGATGATCTGGCTTTAAGTCGATTCGATAACAAATGACCAAATCTGACGGATTTTTCAGGTTTTTACTACATATGAACACTTTTCACATTCTCCCGTGCAACTCGGCTGCTAGTCCTCCTTTCATGCAGAATCTTAAGGTCCTAGCTCATGTCCAAGACAGCAAAGAAAGGTAAAAAGTCAATAATCGATACCAAAAACTTGAATTGTACTACTTCTTACTGGCTATACATCAACTTAGAAGCTTCATCTGTGTTCTACTATGGTGCTTTTAGTGTCTCCGCATACCGCAGCACGCGACATAGATTTGCAGACAATAAATGTAACCGTTTCAGGCAGAAGAGCGGCCAATGTGACGATCTGGCTTTAAGTCGATTAGATAACAAATGACGAAAGCGGACAGATTTGTCAGGTTTTTACTACATATGAAAACTTATCACACTCTCCCGTGCAACGGGGCTGCTAGTCCTCCTTTGATGCAAAATCTTAAGTTACTAGCTCATGTCCAAGGCACCAAAGAAGGGTAAAAAGTCAATAATCGATACCTAAAACTTGAATTTTGTTACTTCTTACTGGCTATTACATCAACTTAGAAGCTTCATCTGTGTTCTACTATGGTGCGTTTAGTGTCTCCGCATACCGCAGCACGCGACATAGCTTTGCAGACGATAAATTTAACCGTTTCAGACAGAAGTGCGGCCAGTGTGACGATCTGGCTTTAAGTCGATTCGATAACAAATAAGGAAAACGGACAGATTTGTCAGGTTTTTACTACATATGAACGCTTTTCACATTCTCCCGTGCAACGCGGCTGCTAGTCCTCCTTTCACGCAAAATCATATGGTCCTAGCTCATGTCCAAGGCACCAAAGCCATCTAAAAAGTCAATAATCGATACCTAAAACTTGAACTGTACTACTTCTTACTGGCTATTACATCAACTTAGAAGCTTCATCTGTGTTCTACTATGGTGCTTTTAGTGTTTCCGCATAACGCAGCACGCGACATAGCCTTGCAGACGATAAGTACAACCGTTTCAGACAGAAGTACGGCCAATGTGACGATCTGGCTTTAAGTCGATTCGATAACAAATAAGGAAAACGGACGGATTTCTCAGGTTTTTACTACATACGAACGCTTTTCACATTCTCCCGTGCAACGCGGCTGCTAGTCCTCCTTTCATGCAAAATCATAAGGTCCTAGCTCATGTCCAAGGCACCAAAGCCATCTAAAAAGTCAATAATCGATACCTAAAACTTGAACTGTACTACTTCTTACTGGCTATTACATCAACTTAGAAGCTTCATCTGTGTTCTACTATGGTGCTTTTAGTGTTTCCGCATAACGCAGCACGCGACATAGCCTTGCAGACGATAAGTACAACCGTTTCAGAGAGAAGAGCGGCCAATGTGACGATCTGGCTTTAAGTCGATTCGATAACAAATGACGAAAACGGACAGATTTCTCAGGTTCTTACTACATATGAAAATTTTTCACATTCTCCCGTGCAACGCGGCTGTTAGTCCTCGTTTGATGCAAAATCTTAAGTTCCTAGCTCATGTCCAAGGCACCAAAGAAGGGTAAAAAGTCAATAATCGATATGTAAAACTTGAATTGTACTACTTCGTACTGGGTATTACATCAACTTAGAAGCTTAATCTGTGTTGTACTATGGTGCTTATAGTGTCTCCGCATACCACAGCACGCGACATAGCTTTGCAGACAATAAGTACAACCCTTTCAGAGAGAAGAGCGGCCAATGTGACGATCTGGCTTCAAGTCGATTCGATAACAAACGACGAAAACGGACGGATTTCTCAGGTTTTTACTACATATGAACACTTTTCACATTCTCCCGTGCAACTCGGCTCCTAGTCCTCCTTTCATGCAGACCCTTAAGGTCCTAGCTCATGTCGAAGGCACCAAAGCCAGCTAAAAAGTCAATAATCGATACCTGAAACTTGAATTGTACTACTTCTTACTGGCAATTACATCAACTTAGAAGCTTGATCTGTGTTCTACTATGGTGCTTTAGGTGTCTTCGCGTACTGCAGCGCGCGACATAGCTTTTCAGACGATAAGTACAACCATTTTAGAGACAAGAGCGGCCAATGTGACGATCGGGCTTTAAGTCGATTCGATAACAAATGACGAAAATAGACGGATTTCTCAGGTTTTTACTACATACGAACACTTTTCACATTCTCCCGTGCAACTCGGCTGCTAGTCATCCTTTCATGCAGAATCTTAAGGTCCTAGCTCATGTCCAAGACAGCAAAGAAGGGTAAAAAGTCAATAATCGATACCTAAAACTTGAATTGTACTACTTCTTACTGGCTATACATCAACTTAGAAGCTTCATCTGTGTTCTACTATGGTGCTTTTAGTGTCTCCGCATACCGCAGCACGCGACATAGCTTTGCAGGCAATAAATGTAACCGTTTCAGACAGAAGAGCGGCCAATGTGACGATCTGGCTTTAAGTCGATTCGATAACAAATGACGAAAGCGGACAGATTTCTCAGGTTTTTACTACATATGAAAACTTTTCACATTCTCCCTTGCAACGGGGCTGCTAGTCCTCCTTTACTGCAAAATCGTAAGTTCCTAGCTCATGGCAATGGCACCAAAGAAGGGTAAAAAGTCAATAATCGATACCTAAAGCTTGAATTTTTTTACTTCTTACTGGCTATTACATCAACTTAGAATCTTCTTCTGTGTTCTACTAAGGTGCTTTTAGTGTCTCCGCATACCGCAGCACGCGACATAGTTTTGCAGACGATAAATGTAACCGTTTCAGACAGAAGTGCGGCCAGTGTGACGATCTGGCTTTAAGTCGATTCGATAACAAATGACGAAAACGGACGGATTTCTCAGGTTTTAGCTACATATGAACACTTTTCACATTCTCCCGTGCAACGCCGATGCTAGTCCCCCTTTCATGCAAAATCATAAGTTCCTAGCTCATGTCCAAGGGATCAAAGAAGGGTAAAAAGTCAATAATCGATACCTAAAACTTGAATTGTACTACTTCTTACTGGCTATTACATCAACTTAGAAGCTTCATCTGTGTTCTACTATGGTGCTTTTAGGGTCTCCGCATACCGCAGCACGCGACATAGCTTTGCAGACGACAAGTACAACCGTTTCAGAGAGAAGAGCGGTCAATGTGACGATCTGGCTTTAAGTCGATTCGATAACAAATGACGAAAACGGATAGATTTCTCAGGTTTTTACTACTTATGAAAACTTTTCTCTTTCTCCCGTGCAACGCGGCTGCTAATCCTCCTTTCATGCAAAACCTTACGTTCCTAGCTCATGTATAAGGCAACAAAGACGGGTTGAAAGTCAATAATGGATACCTAAATCTTGAATTGTACTACTTCTTACTGGCTTCTTCATCAATTTAGAAGCTTCATCTGTGTTCTACTATGGTGTTTTTAGTGTCTCCGCATACCGCAGCACGCGACATAGCTTTGCAGACGAAAAATACAACCATTTCAGAGAAAAGAGCGGCCAATGTGACGATCTGGCTTTAAGTCGATTCGATAACAAATGACGAAAACGGACCGATTTCTCAGGTTCTTACTACATATGAAAATTTTTCACATTCTCCCGTGCAAGCGGCTGTTAGTCCTCGTTTGATGCAAAATCTTAGGTTCCTAGCTCATGTCCAAGGCACCAAAGAAGGGTAAAAAGTCAATAATCGACACGTAAAACTTGAATTGTACTACTTCTTACTGGGTATTACATCAACTTAGAAGCTTCATCTGTGTTCTACTATGGTGCTTATAGTGTCTCCGCATACCACAGCACGCGACATAGCTTTTCAAGCTTTTCAGACAATAAGTACAACCCTTTCAGAGAGAAGAGCGGCCAATGTGACGATCTGGCTTTAAGTCGATTCGATAACAAATAAGGAAAACGGACGGATTTCTCAGGTTTTTACTACATACGAACGCTTTTCACATTCTCCCGTGCAACGCGGCTGCTAGTCCTCCTTTCATGCAAAATCATAAGGTCCTAGCTCATGTCCAAGGCACCAAAGCCATCTAAAAAGTCAATAATCGATACCTAAAACTTGAACTGTACTACTTCTTACTGGCTATTACATCAACTTAGAAGCTTCATCTGTGTTCTACTATGGTGCTTTTAGTGTTTCCGCATAACGCAGCACGCGACATAGCCTTGCGGACGATAAGTACAACCGTTTCAGACAGAAGTACGGCCAATGTGACGATCTGGCTTTAAGTCGATTCGATAACAAATAAGGAAAACGGGCGGATTTCTCAGGTTTTTACTACATACGAACGCTTTTCACATTCTCCCGTGCAACGCGGCTGCTAGTCCTCCTTTCATGCAAAATCATAAGGTCCTAGCTCATGTCCAAGGCACCAAAGCCATCTAAAAAGTCAATTATCGATACCTAAAACTTGAACTGTACTACTTCTTACTGGCTATTACATCAACTTAGAAGCTTCATCTGTGTTCTACTATGGTGCTTTTAGTGTTTCCGCATAACGCAGCACGCGACATAGCCTTGCAGACGATAAGTACAACCGTTTCAGAGAGAAGAGCGGCTTTAAGTCGATTCGATAACAAATGACGAAAACGGACAGATTTCTCAGGTTCTTACTACATATGAAAATTTTTCACATTCTCCCGTGCAACGCGGCTGTTAGTCCTCGTTTGATGCAAAATCTTAAGTTCCTAGCTCATGTCCAAGGCACCAAAGAAGGGTAAAAAGTCAATAATCGATATGTAAAACTTGATTTGTACTACTTCTTACTGGGTATTACATCAACTTAGAAGCTTAATCTGTGTTGTACTATGGTGCTTATAGTGTCTCCGCATACCACAGCACGCGACATAGCTTTGCAGACAATAAGTACAACCCTTTCAGAGAGAAGAGCGGCCAATGTGACGATCTGGCTTCAAGTCGATTCGATAACAAACGACGAAAACGGACGGATTTCTCAGGTTTTTACTACATATGAACACTTTTCACATTCTCCCGTGCAACTCGGCTCCTAGTCCTCCTTTCATGCAGAACCTTAAGGTCCTAGCTCATGTCGAAGGCACCAAAGCCAGCTAAAAAGTCAATAATCGATACCTGAAACTTGAATTGTACTACTTCTTACTGGCAATTACATCAACTTAGAAGCTTCATCTGTGTTCTACTATGGTGCTTTAGGTGTCTTCGCGTACTGCAGCGCGCGACATAGCTTTTCAGACGATAAGTACAACCATTTTAGAGACAAGAGCGGCCAATGTACGATCTGGCTTCAAGTCGATTCGATAACAAACGACGAAAACGGACGGATTTCTCAGGTTTTTACTACATATGAACACTTTTCACATTCTCCCGTGCAACTCGGCTCCTAGTCCTCCTTTCATGCAGAACCTTAAGGTCCTAGCTCATGTCGAAGGCACCAAAGCCAGCTAAAAAGTCAATAATCCATACCTGAAACTTGAATTGTACTACTTCTTACTGGCAATTACATCAACTTAGAAGCTTCATCTGTGTTCTACTATGGTGCTTTAGGTGTCTTCGCGTACTGCAGCGCGCGACATAGCTTTTCAGACGATAAGTACAACCATTTTAGAGACAAGAGCGGCCAATGTGACGATCGGGCTTTAAGTCGATTCGATAACAAATGACGAAAATAGACGGATTTCTCTGGTTTTTACTACATATGAACACTTTTCACATTCTCCCGTGCAACTCGGCTCCTAGTCCTCCTTTCATGCAGAACCTTAAGGTCCTAGCTCATGTCGAAGGCACCAAAGCCAGCTAAAAAGTCAATAATCGATACCTGAAACTTGAATTGTACTACTTCTTACTGGCAATTACATCAACTTAGAAGCTTCATCTGTGTTCTACTATGGTGCTTTTAGTGTCTCCGCATACCGCAGCACGCGACATAGCTTTGCAGACAATAAATGTAACCGTTTCAGACAGAAGAGCGGCCAATGTGACGATCTGGCTTTAAGTCGATTCGATAACAAATGACGAAAGCGGACAGATTTCTCAGGTTTTTACTACATATGAAAACTTTTCACATTCTCCCTTGCAACGGGGCTGCTAGTCCTCCTTTACTGCAAAATCGTAAGTTCCTAGCTCATGGCCATGGCACCAAAGAAGGGTAAAAAGTCAATAATCGATACCTAAAACTTGAATTTTGCTACTTCTTACTGGCTATTACATCAACTTAGAAGCTTCATCTGTGTTCTACTATGGTGCTTTTAGTGTCTCCGCATACCGCAGCACGCGACATAGCTTTGCAGACGATAAATGCAACCGTTTCAGACAGAAGTGCGGTGAGTGTGACGATCTGGCTTTAAGTCGATTCGATAACAAATGATGAAAACGGACGGATTTCTGAGGTTTTTACTACATACGAACGCTTTTCACATTCTCCCGTGCAACGCCGATGCTAGTCCTCCTTTCATGCAAAATCATAAGTTCCTAGCTCATGTCCAAGACATCAAAGAAGGGTAAAAAGTCAATAATCGATACCTAAAACTTGAATTGTACTACTTCTTACTGGCTATTACATCAACTTAGAAGCTTCATCTGTGTTCTACTATGGTGCTTTTAGTGTCTCCGCATACCGCAGCACGCGACATAGCTTTGCAGACGACAAGTACAACCGTTTCAGAGAGAAGAGCGGTCAATGTGACGATCTGGCTTTAAGTCGATTCGACAACAAATGACGAAAACGGATAGATTTCTCAGGTTTTTACTACTTATGAAAACTTTTCACTTTCTCCCGTGCAACGCGGCTGCTAATCCTCCTTTCATGCAAAACCTTACGTTCCTAGCTCATGTATAAGGCAACAAAGACGGGTTGAAAGTCAATAATGGATACCTAAAACTTGAATTGTACTACTTCTTACTGGCTTCTTCATCAATTTAAAAGCTTCATCTGTGTTCTACTATGGTGTTTTTAGTGTCTCCGCATACCGCAGCACGCGACATAGCTTTGCAGACGAAAAATACAACCATTTCAGAGAAAAGAGCGGCCAATAAGACGATCTGGCTTTAAGTCGATTCGATAACAAATGACGAAAACGGACGGATTTCTCAGGATTTTACTACATACGAACGCTTTTCACATTTTCCCGTGCAACGGGGCTGCTACTCCTCCTTTCATGCTAAATCTTAAGTTCGTAGCTCATGTCTAAGGCACCAATGAAGGGTAAAAAGTCAATAATCGATACCTAAAGCTTGAATTTTTCTACTTCTTACTGGCTATTACATCAACTTGGAAACTTCATCTGTGTTCTACTATGGTGCTTCTAGTGTCTCCGCATACCGCATCACGCGACATAGCTTTGCAGACGATAAATGCAACCGTTTCAGACAGAAGTGCGGTGAGTGTGACGATCTGGCTTTAAGTCGATTCGATAACAAATGACGAAACCGGACGGATTTCTCAGGTTTTTACTACTTACATACGCTTTTCACATTCTCCCGTGCAACGCGGCTGCTACTCCTCCTTTCATGCAAAATCATAAGTTCCTAGCTCATGTCCAAGGCACCAAAGAAGGGTAAAAAGTCAATAATCGATACCTAAAGCTTGAATTTTTTTACTTCTTACTGGCTATTACATCAACTTAGAAGCATCATCTGTGTTTTACTATGGTGCTTTTAGTGTCTCCGCATACCGCAGCAAGCGACTTAGCTTTGCACACGATACGTACTACCATTTTAGAGAGAAGAGCGGCCAATGTGACGATCTGGCTTTAAGTCGATTCGATAACAAATGACGAAAACGGACCGATTTCTCAGGTTCTTACTACATATGAAAATTTTTCACATTCTCCCATGCAAGCGGCTGTTAGTCCTCGTTTGATACAATATCTTAAGTTCCTAGCTCATGTCCAAGGCACCAAAGAAGGGTAAAAAGTCAATAATCGACACGTAAAACTTGAATTGTACTACTTCTTACTGGGTATTACATCAACTTAGAAGCTTCATCTGTGTTCTACTATGGTGCTTATAGTGTCTCCGCATACCACAGCACGCGACATAGCTTTTCAGACAATAAGTACAACCCTTTCAGAGAGAAGAGCGGCCAATGTGACGATCTGGCTCTAAGTCGATTCGATAACAAACGACGAAAACGGACGGATTTCTCAGGTTTTTACTACATATGACCACTTTGCACATTCTCCCGTGCAACGCGGCTGCTAGTCCCACTTTCATGCAAAATCTTAAGTTCCTAGCTCATGTCCAAGGTACCAAAGAAGGGTAAAAAGTCAATAATCGATACCTAAAACTTGAATTGTACTACTTCTTACTGGCTATACATCAACTTAGAATCTTCATCTGTGTTCTACTATGGTGCTTTTGGTGTCTTCGCATACTGCAGCACGCGACATAGCTTTTCAGACGATAAGTACAACCATTTTAGAGAGAAGAGCGGCCAATGTGACGATCGGGCTTTACGTCGATTCGATAACAAATGACCAAATCTGACGGATTTTTCAGGTTTTTACTACATATGAACACTTTTCACATTCTCCCGTGCAACTCGGCTGCTAGTCCTCCTTTCATGCAGAATCTTAAGGTCCTAGCTCATGTCCAAGACAGCAAAGAAAGGTAAAAAGTCAATAATCGATACCAAAAACTTGAATTGTACTACTTCTTACTGGCTATACATCAACTTAGAAGCTTCATCTGTGTTCTACTATGGTGCTTTTAGTGTCTCCGCATACCGCAGCACGCGACATAGCTTTGCAGACAATAAATGTAACCGTTTCAGGCAGAAGAGCGGCCAATGTGACGATCTGGCTTTAAGTCGATTCGATAACAAATGACGAAAGCGGACAGATTTGTCAGGTTTTTACTACATACGAACGCTTTTCACATTCTCCCGTGCAACGCGGCTGCTAGTCCTCCTTTCATGCAAAATCATAAGGTCCTAGCTCATGTCCAAGGCAACAAAGCCATCTAAAAAGTCAATAATCGATACCTAAAACTTGAACTGTACTACTTCTTACTGGCTATTACATCAACTTAGAAGCTTCATCTGTGTTCTACTATGGTGCTTTTAGTGTTTCCGCATAACGCAGCACGCGACATAGCCTTGCAGACGATAAGTACAACCGTTTCAGACAGAAGTACGGCCAATGTGACGATCTGGCTTTAAGTCGATTCGATAACAAATAAGGAAAACGGACGGATTTCTCAGGTTTTTACTACATACGAACGCTTTTCACATTCTCCCGTGCAACGCGGCTGCTAGTACACCTTTCATGCAAAATCATAAGGTCCTAGCTCATGTCCAAGGCACCAAAGCCATCTAAAAAGTCAATAATCGATACCTAAAACTTGAACTTTACTACTTCTTACTGGCTATTACATCAACTTAGAAGCTTCATCTGTGTTCTACTATGGTGCTTTTAGTGTTTCCGCATAACGCAGCACGCGACATAGCCTTGCAGACGATAAGTACAACCGTTTCAGAGAGAAGAGCGGCCAATGTGACGATCTGGCTTCAAGTCGATTCGATAACAAACGACGAAAATAGACGGATTTCTCAGGTTTTTACTACATATGAACACTTTTCACATTCTCCCGTGCAACTCGGCTGCTAGTCATCCTTTCATGCAGAATCTTAAGGTCCTAGCTCATGTCCAAGACAGCAAAGAAGGGTAAAAAGTCAATAATCGATACCTAAAACTTGAATTGTACTACTTCTTACTGGCAATTACATCAACTTAGAAGCTTCATCTGTGTTCTGCTATGGTGCTTTTGGTGTCTTCGCGTACTGCAGCGCGCGACATAGCTTTTCAGACGATAAGTACAACCATTTTAGAGACAGGAGCGGCCAATGTGACGATCGGGCTTTAAGTCGATTCGATAACAAATGACGAAAATAGACGGATTTCTCAGGTTTTTACTACATATGAAAACTTTTCACATTCTCCCGTGCAACGGGGCTGCTAGTCCTCCTTTGATGCAAATTCTTAAGTTCCTAGCTCATGTCCAAGGCACCAAAGAAGGGTAAAAAGTCAATAATCGATACCCAAAGCTTGAATTTTTCTACTTCTTACTGGTTATTACATCAACTTAGAAACTTCATCTGTGTTCTACTATGGTGCTTCTAGTGTCTCCGCATACCGCATCACGCGACATAGCTTTGCAGACGATAAATGCAACCGTTTCAGACAGAAGTGCGGTGAGTGTGACGATCTGGCTTTAAGTCGATTCGATAACAAATGATGAAAACGGACGGATTTCTGAGGTTTTTACTACATACGAACGCTTTTCACATTCTCCCGTGCAACGCGGCTGCTACTCCTCCTTTCATGCAAAATCATAAGTTCCTAGCTCATGTCCAAGGCACCAAAGAAGGGTAAAAATTCAATAATCGATACCTAAAGCTTGAATTTTTTTACTTCTTACTGGCTATTACATCAACTTAGAAGCTTCATCTGTGATTTACTATGGTGCTTTTAGTGTCTCCGCATACCGCAGCAAGCGACTTAGCTTTGCACACGATACGTACAACCATTTTAGAGAGAAGAGCGGCCAATGTGACGATCTGGCTTTAAGTCGATTCAATAACAAATGACGAAAACGGACCGATTTCTCAAGTTCTTACTACATATGAATATTTTTCACATTCTCCCGTGCAACGCGGCTGTTAGTCCTCGATTGATGCAAAATCTTAAATTCCTAGCTCATGTCCAAGGCACCAAAGAAGGGTAAAAAGTCAATAATCGACACGTAAAACTTGAATTGTACTACTTCTTACTGGGTATTACATCAGCTTAGAAGCTTCATCTGTGTTCTACTATGGTGCTTATAGTGTCTCCGCATACCACAGCACGCGACATAGCTTTTCAGACAATAAGTACAACCCTTTCAGAGAGAAGAGCGGCCAATGTGACGATCTGGCTTTAAGTCGATTCGATAACAAACGACGAAAACGGACGGATTTCTCAGGTTTTTACTACGTATGAACACTTTTCACATTCTCCCGTGCAACTCGGCTCCTAGTCCTCCTTTCATGCAGAACCTTAAGGTCCTAGCTCATGTCGAAGGCACCAAAGCCAGCTAAAAAGTCAATAATCGATACCTGAAACTTGAATTGTACTACTTCTTACTGGCAATTACATCAACTTAGAAGCTTCATCTGTGTTCTATTATGGTGCTTTTAGTGACTCCGCATACCGAAGCACGCGACATAGCTTTGCAGACGATAATTACAGCCGTTTCAGAGAGAAGAGCGGCCAATGTGACGATCTGGCTTTAAGTCGATTCGATAACAAATGACGAAAACGGACGGATTTCTCAGGTTTTTACTACATATGACCACTTTGCACATTCTCCCGTGCAACGCGGCTGCTAGTCCCAGTTTCATGCAAAATCTTAAGTTCCTAGCTCATGTCCAAGGTACCAAAGAAGGGTAAAAAGTCAATAATCGATACCTAAAACTTGAATTGTACTACTTCTTACTGGCTATACATCAACTTAGAATCTTCATCTGTGTTCTACTATGGTGCTTTTGGTGTCTTCGCATACTGCAGCACGCGACATAGCTTTTCAGACGATAAGTACAACCATTTTAGAGAGAAGAGCGGCCAATGTGACGGTCGGGCTTTAAGTCGATTCGATAACAAATGACGAAATCTGACGGATTTTTTAGGTTTTTACTACATATGAACACTTTTCACATTCTCCCGTGCAACTCAGCTGCTAGTCCTCCTTTCATGCAGAATCTTAAGGTCCTAGCTCATATCCAAGACAGCAAAGAAGGGTAAAAAGTCAATAATCGATACCAAAAACTTGAATTGTACTACTTCTTACTGGCTATACATCAACTTAGAAGCTTCATCTGTGTTCTACTATGGTGCTTTTAGTGTCTCCGCATACCACAGCACGCGACATAGCTTTGCAGACAATAAATGTAACCGTTTCAGGCAGAAGAGCGGCCAATGTGACGATCTGGCTTTAAGTCGATTCGATAACAAATGACGAAAGCGGACAGATTTGTCAGGTTTTTACTACATATGAAAACTTATCACACTCTCCCGTGGAACGGGGCTGCTAGTCCTCCTTTGATGCAAAATCTTAAGTTCCTAGCTCATGTCCAAGGCACCAAAGAAGGGTAAAAAGTCAATAATCGATACCTAAAACTTGAATTTTGTTACTTCTTACTGGCTATTACATCAACTTAGAAGCTTCATCTGTGTTCTACTATGGTGCTTTTAGTGTCTCCGCATACCGCAGCACGCGACATAGCTTTGCAGACGATAAATTTAACCGTTTCAGACAGAAGTGCGGCCAGTGTGACGATCTGGCTTTAAGTCGATTCGATAACAAATAAGGAAAACGGACAGATTTGTCAGGTTTTTACTACATATGAACGGTTTTCACATTCTCCCGTGCAACGCGGCTGCTAGTCCTCCTTTCATGCAATATCATAAGTTCCTAGCTCAAGTCCAAGGCACCAAAGAAGGGTAAAAAGTCAATAACCTATACCTAAAACTTGAATTGTACTACTTCTTACTGGCTATTACATTAACTTAGAAACTTCATCTGTGTTCTACTATGGTGCTTTTAGTGTCTCCACATACCGCAGCACGCGACATGGCTTTGCAGACGATAAATGTAACCGTTTCAGACAGAAGTACGGCCAATGTGACGATCTGGCTTTAAGTCGATTCGATAACAAATAAGGAAAACGGAAGGATTTCTCAGGTTTTTACTACATACGAACGCTTTTCACATTCTCCCGTGCAACGCGGCTGCTAGTCCTCCTTTCATGCAAAATCATAAGGTCCTAGCTCATGTCCAAGGCACCAAAGCCATCTAAAAAGTCAATAATCGATACCTAAAACTTGAACTATACTACTTCTTACTGGCTATTACATCAACTTAGAAGCTTCATCTGTGTTCTACTATGGTGCTTTTAGTGTTTCCGCATAACGCAGCACGCGACATAGCCTTGCAGACGATAAGTACAACCGTTTCAGAGAGAAGAGCGGCCAATGTGACGATCTGGCTTTAAGTCGATTCGATAACAAATGACGAAAACGGACAGATTTCTCAGGTTCTTACTACATATGAAAATTTTTCACATTCTCCCGTGCAACGCGGCTGTTAGTCCTCGTTTGATGCAAAATCTTAAGTTCCTAGCTCATGTCCAAGGCTCCAAAGAAGGGTAAAAAGTCAATAATCGATATGTAAAACTTGAATTGTACTACTTCTTACTGGGTATTACATCAACTTAGAAGCTTAATCTGTGTTGTACTATGGTGCCTATAGTGTCTCCGCATACCACAGCACGCGACATAGCTTTGCAGACAATAAGTACAACCCTTTCAGAGAGAAGAGCGGCCAATGTGACGATCTGGCTTCAAGTCGATTCGATAACAAACGACGAAAACGGACGCATTTCTCAGGTTTTTACTACATATGAACACTTTTCACATTCTCCCGTGCAACTCGGCTCCTAGTCCTCCTTTCATGCAGAACCTTAAGGTCCTAGCTCATGTCGAAGGCACCAAAGCCAGCTAAAAAGTCAATAATCGATACCTGAAACTTGAATTGTACTACTTCTTACTGGCAATTACATCAACTTAGAAGCTTCATCTGTGTTCTACTATGGTGCTTTTGGTGTCTTCGCATACTGCAGCGCGCGACATAGCTTTTCAGACGATAAGTACAACCATTTTAGAGACAAGAGCGGCCAATGTGACGATCGGGCTTTAAGTCGATTCGATAACAAATGACGAAAATAGACGGATTTCTCAGGTTTTTACTACATATGAACACTTTTCACATTCTCCCGTGCAACTCGGCTGCTAGTCATCCTTCCATGCAGAATCTTAAGGTCCTAGCTCATGTCCAAGACAGCAAAGAAGGGTAAAAAGTCAATAATCGATACCTAAAACTTGAATTGTACTACTTCTTACTGGCTATACATCAATTTAGAAGCTTCATCTGTGTTCTACTATGGTGCTTTTAGTGTCTCCGCATACCGCAGCACGCGACATAGCTTTGCAGACAATAAATGTAACCGTTTCAGACAGAAGAGCGGCCAATGTGACGATCTGGCTTTAAGTCGATTCGATAACAAATGACGAAAGCGGACAGATTTCTCAGGTTTTTACTACATATGAAAACTTTTCACATTCTCCCGTGCAACGGGGCTGCTAGTCCTCCTTTGATGCAAATTCTTAAGTTCCTAGCTCATGTCCAAGGCACCAAAGAAGGGTAAAAAGTCAATAATCGATACCCAAAGCTTGAATTTTTCTACTTCTTACTGGCTATTACATCAACTTAGAAACTTCATCTGTGTTCTACTATGGTGCATCTAGTGTCTCCGCATACCGCATCACGCGACATAGCTTTGCAGACGATAAATGCAACCGTTTCAGACAGAAGTGCGGTGAGTGTGACGATCTGGCTTTAAGTCGATTCGATAACAAATGATGAAAACGGACGGATTTCTGAGGTTTTTACTACATACGAACGCTTTTCACATTCTCCCGTGTAACGCGGCTGCTACTCCTCCTTTCATGCAAAATCATAAGTTCCTAGCTCATGTCCAAGGCACCAAAGAAGGGTAAAAAGTCAATAATCGATACCTAAAGCTTGAATTTTTTTACTTCTTACTGGCTATTACATCAACTTAGAAGCTTCATCTGTGATTTACTATGGTGCTTTTAGTGTCTCCGCATACCGCAGCAAGCGACTTAGCTTTGCACACGATACGTACAACCATTTTAGAGAGAAGAGCGGCCAATGTGACGATCTGGCTTTAAGTCGATTCGATAACAAATGACGAAAACGGACCGATTTCTCAGGTTCTTACTACATATGAATATTTTTCACATTCTCCCGTGCAACACGGCTGTTAGTCCACGATTAATGCAAAATCTTAAGTTCCTAGCTCATGTCCAAGGCACCAAAGAAGGGTAAAAAGTCAATAATCGACACGTAAAACTTGAATTGTACTACTTCTTACTGGGTATTACATCAGCTTTGAAGCTTCATCTGTGTTCTACTATGGTGCTTATAGTGTCTCCGCATACCACAGCACGCGACATAACTTTGCAGACAATAAGTACACCCCTTTCAGAGAGAAGAGCTGCCAATGTGACGATCTGGCTTCAAGTCGATTCGATAACAAACGACGAAAACGGGCTGATTTCTCAGGTTTTTACTACATATGAACACTTTTCACATTCTCCCGTGCAACTCGGCTCCTAGTCCTCCTTTCATGCAGAACCTTAAGGTCCTAGCTCATGTCGAAGGCACCAAAGCCAGCCAAAAAGTCAATAATCGATACCTGAAACTTGAATTGTACTACTTCTTACTGGCGATTACATCAACTTAGAAGCTTCATCTGTGTTCTATTATGGTGCTTTTAGTGACTCCGCATACCGCAGCACGCGACATAGCTTTGCAGACGATAATTACACCCGTTTCTGAGAGAAGAGCGGCCAATGTGACGATCTGGCTTTATGTCGATTCGATAACAAATGACGAAAACGGACGGATTTCTCAGGTTTTTACTACATATGACCACTTTGCACATTCTCCCGTGCAACGCGGCTGCTAGTCCCACTTTCATGCAAAATCTTAAGTTCCTAGCTCATGTCCAAGGTACCAAAGAAGGGTAAAAAGTCAATAATCGATACCTAAAACTTGAATTGTACTACTTCTTACTGGCTATACATCAACTTAGAATCTTCATCTGTGTTCTACTATGGTGCTTTTGGTGTCTTCGCATACTGCAGCACGCGACATACCTTTTCAGACGATAAGTACAACCATTTTAGAGAGAAGAGCGGCCAATGTGACGATCTGGCTTTAAGTCGATTCGATAACAAATAAGGAAAACGGACGGATTTCTCAGGTTTTTACTACATACGAACGCTTTTCACATTCTCCCGTGCAACGCGGCTGCTAGTCCTCCTTTCATGCAAAATCATAAGGTCCTAGCTCAAGTCCAAGGCACCAAAGCCATCTAAAAAGTCAATAATCGATACCTAAAACTTGAACTGTACTACTTCTTACTGGCTATTACATCAACTTAGAAGCTTCATCTGTGTTCTACTATGGTGCTTTTAGTGTTTCCGCATAACGCAGCACGCGACATAGCCTTGCAGACGATAAGTACAACCGTTTCAGAGAGAAGAGCGGCCAATGTGACGATCTGGCTTTAAGTCGATTCGATAACAAATGACGAAAACGGTCAGATTTCTCAGGTTCTTACTACATATGAAAATTTTTCACATTCTCCCGTGCAACGCGGCAGTTAGTCCTCGTTTGATGCAAAATCTTAAGTTCGTAGCTCATGTCCAAGGCACCAAAGAGGGTAAAAAGGCAATAATCGATACGTAAAACTTGAATTGTACTACTTCTTACTGGGTATTACATCAACTTAGAAGCTTCATCTGTGTTCTACTATGGTGCTTATAGTGTCTCCGCATACCACAGCACGCGACATAGCTTTGCAGACAATAAGTACAACCGTTTCAGAGAGAAGAGCGGCAAATGTGACGATCTGGCTTTAAGTCGATTCGATAACAAACGACGAAAACAGACGCATTTCTCAGGTTTTTTCTACATATGAACACTTTTCACATTCTCCCGTGCAACTCGGCTCCTAGTCCTCCTTTCATGCAGAACCTTAAGGTCCTAGCTCATGTCGAAGGCACCAAAGCCAGCTAAAAAGTCAATAATCTATACCTGAAACTTGAATTGAACTACTTCTTACTATCAATTACATCAACTTAGAAGCTTCATCTGTGTTCTACTATGGTGCTTTTGGTGTCTTCGCATACTGCAGCACGCGACATAGCTTTTCAGACGATAAGTACAACCATTTTAGAGAGAAGAGCGGCCAATGTGACGATCGGGCTTTAAGTCGATTCGATAACAAATGACGAAATCGGACGGATTTCTCAGGTTTTTACTACATATGAACACTTTTCACATTCTCCCGTGCAACTCGGCTGCTAGTCCTCCTTTCATGCAGAATCTTAAGGTCCTAGCTCTTGTCCAAGACAGCAAAGAAGGGTAAAAAGTCAATAATCGATACCTAAAACTTGAATTGTACTACTTCTTACTGGCTATAAATCAACTTAGAAGCTTCATCTGTGTTCTACTATGGTGCTTTTAGTGTCTCCGCTTACCGCAGCACGCGACATAGCTTTGCAGACGATAAACGTAAATGTTTCAGACAGAAGTGCGGCCAGTGTGACGATCTCGCTTTAAGTCGATTCGATTACAAATAAGGAAAACGGACGGATTTCTCAGGTTTTTGCTACATATGAACACTTTTCACAATTTCCCGTGCAAAGCCGATGCTAGTTCTCCTTTCATGCAAAATCATAAGTTCCTGGCTCATGTCCAAGGCATCAAAGAAGGGTAAAAAGTCAATAATCGATACCTAAAACTAGAATTGTACTACTTCTTACTGGCTATTACATCAACTTAGAAGCTTCATCTGTGTTCTACTATGGTGCTTTTAGTGTCTCCGCATACCACAGCACGCGACATAGCTTTGCAGACGACAAGTACAACCGTTTCAGAGAGAAGAGCGGTCAATGTGACGATCTGGCTTTAAGTCGATTCGATAACAAATGACGAAAACGGACAGATTTCTCAGGTTTTAACTACTTATGAAAACTTTTCACATTCTCCCGTGCAACGCGGCTGCTAATCCTCCTTTCATGCAAAACCTTACGTTCCTAGCTCATGTATAAGGCAACAAAGACGGGTAGAAAGTCAATAATGGATACCTAAAACTTGAATTGTACTACTTCTTACTGGCTTCTACATCAATTTAGAAGCTTCGTCTGTGTTCTACGATGGTGTTTTTAGTGTCTCCGCATACCGCAGCACGCGACATAGCTTTGCAGACGAAAAATGCAACCATTTCAGAGAAAAGAGCGGCCAATGTGACGATCTGGCTTTAAGTCGATTCGATAACAAATGACGAAAACGGACGGATTTCTCAGGATTTTACTACATACGAACGCTTTTCACATTCTCCCGTGCAACGGGGCTGCTAGTCCTCCTTTGATGCAAAGTCTTAAGTTCGTAGCTCATGTCGAAGGCACCAAAGAAGGGTAAAAAGTCAATAATCTATACCTAAAGCTTGAATTTTTCTACTTCTTACTGGCTATTACATCAACTTAGAAACTTCATTTGTGTTCTACTATGGTGCTTATAGTGTCTCCGCATACCGCAGCATGCGACATAGCTTTGCAGACGATAAATGCAACCGTCTCCGACAGAAGTGCGGTCAGTGTGACGATCTGGCTTCAAGTCGATTTGATAACAAATGACCAAAACGGACAGATTTCTCAGGTTTTTAATACTTATGAAAACTTTTCACATTCTCCCGTGCACCGCGGCTGCTAGTCATCCTTTCATGCAAATCCTTAAGGTCCTAGATCATGTCCAAGGCACCAAAGATAGCTAAAAAGTCAATAATCGATACCTAAAACTTGAACTGTACTACTTCTTACTGGCTATTACATCAACTTAGAAGCTTCATCTGTGTTCTACTATGGTGCTTTTAGTGTCTCCGCATACCGCAGCTCGCGACATAGCTTTGAAGACGATATGTACTACCGTTGTAGAGAGAAGAGCGGCCAATGTGACGATCTGGCTTTAAGTCGATTCGATAACAAATGACGAAAACGGACGGATTTCTCAGGTTTTTACTACATATGAACACTTTCCACATTCTCCCGTGCAACGCGGCTGCTAATCCTCCTTTCATGCAAAATCTTAAGTTCCTAGCTCATGTCCAAGGCACCAAAGAAGGGTACAAAGTCAACAATCGATAACTAAAACTTGAATTGTACTACTTCTTACTGGCTATTACATCAACTTAGAAGCTTCATCTGTGTTCTACTATGGTACTTTTAGTGTCTCCGCATACCGTAGCACGCGACATAGCTTTTCAGACGATAAGTACAACCATTTTAGAGAGAAGAGCGCCCAATGTGACGATCGGTCTTTAAGTCCATTCCATAACAAATGACGAAAACGGACGGATTTCTCAGGTTTTTACTACATATGAACACTTTTCACATTCTCCCGTGCAACGCGGCTGCTACTCCTCCTTTCATGCAAGATCATAAGTTCCTAGCTCATGTCCAAGGCACCAAAGAAGGGTAAAAAGTCAAGAATGGATACCTAAAACTTGAATTGTACTACTTCTTACTGGCTATTACACCAACGTAGATGCTTCATCTGTCTTCTACTATGGTGCTTTTAGCGTCTCCGCATACCGCAGCATGCGACATTGCTTTGCAGACGATAAATGTAACCGTTTCAGACAGAAGTGCGGCCAGTGTGACGATCTGGCTTTTAGTCGATTCGATAACAAATAACTAAAACGGACGGATTTCTCAGGTTTTTGCTACATATGAACACTTTTCACATTCTCCCGTGCAACGCGGCTGCTACTCCTCCTTTCATGCAAAATCATAAGTTCCTAGCTCATGTCCAAGGCACCAAAGAAGGGAAAAAGTCAATAATCGATACCTAAAACTTGAATAGTACTACTACTTACTGGCTATTACATCAACTTAGAAGCTTCATCTGTGTTCTACTATGGTGTTTTTAGTGTCTCCTCATACCGCAGCACGCGATATAGCTTTGCAGACGACAAGTACAACCGTTTCAGAGAGAAGAGCGGCCAATGTGACGATCTGGCTTTAAGTCGATTCGATAACAAATGACGAAAACGGACAGATTTCTCATGTTTTTACTACTTATGAAAACTTTTCACATTCTCAAGTGTAACGCGGCTGCTAATCCTCCTTTCATGCAAAATCATAAGTTCCTAGCTCATGTCGAAGGCACCAAAGCCATCTAAAAAGTCAATAATCGATACCTAAAACTTGAACTGTACTACTTCTTACTGGCTATTACATCAACTTAGAAGCTTCATCTGTGTTCTACTATGGTGCTTTTAGTGTTTCCGCATAACGCAGCACGCGACATAGCTTTGCAGACGATAAGTACAACCGTTTCTGAGAGAAGAGCGGCCAATGTGACGATCTGGCTTTAAGTCGATTCGATAACAAATGACGAAAACGGACAGATTTCTCAGGTTTTTACTACATATGAAAACTTTTCACATTCTCCCGTGCAACGCGGCTGCTATTCCTCCTTTGATGCAAAATCTTAAGTTCCTAGCTCATGTATAAGGCAACAAAGAAGGGTAAAAAGTCAATAATGGATACCTAAAACTTGAATTGTATTACTTCTTACTGGCTATTACATCAATTTAGAAGCTTCATCTGTGTTCTACTATGGTGCTTTTAGTGTCTCCGCATACCGCAGCACGCGACATAGCTTTGCAGACGAAAAATACAACCATTTCAGAGAGAAGAGCGGCCAATGTGACGATCTGGCTTTAAGTCGATTCGATAACAAATGACGAAAACGGACAGATTTCTCAGGTTTTTACTACATATGAAAACTTTTCACATTCTCCCATGCAACGCGGCTGCTATTCCTCCTTTGATGCAAAATATTAAGTTCCTAGCTCATGTCGAAGGCACCAAAGAAGGGTAAAAAGTCAATAATCGATACCTAAAGCTTGAATTTTTCTACTTCTTACTGGCTATTACATCAACTTAGAAGCTTCATCTGTGTTCTACTATCGTGCTTTTAGTATCTCCGCATACCGCAGCACGCGACATAGCTTTGCAGACGATAAATGTAACCATCCAGACAGAAGTGCGGCCAGTGTGACGATCTGGCATTAAGTCGATTCGATAACACATGACGAAAACGGACGGATTTCTCAGGTTTTTACTACATACGAACGCTTTTCACATTCTCCCGTGCAACGCGGCTGCTAGTCCTCCTTTCATGCAATATCATAAGTTCCTAGCTCAAGTCCAAGGCACCAAAGATGGGTAAAAAGTCAATAACCTATACCTAAAACTTGAATTGTACTACTTCTTACTGGCTATTACATCAACTTAGAAGCTTCATCTGTGTTCTACTATGGTGCTTTTAGAGTCTCCGCATACCGCAGCACGCGACATAGCTTTGCAGACGATAAATGTAACCGTTTCAGACAGAAGTACGGCCAGTGTGACGATCTGGCTTTAAGTCGATTCGATAACAAATGACGAAAACGGACGGATTTCTCAGGTTTTTGCTACATATGAACACTTTTCACATTCTCCCGTGCAACGCGGCTGCTAGTCCTCCTTACATGAAAAATCATAAGTTCCTAGCTCATGTCCAAGGCACCAAAGCCATCTAAAAAGTCAATAATCGATACCTAAAACTTGAACTGTACTACTTCTTACTGGCTATTACATCAACTTCGAAGCTTCATCTGTGTTCTACTATGGTGCTTTTAGTGTTTCCGCATAACGCAGCACGCGACATAGCTTTGCAGACGAGAAGTACAACCGTTTCAGAAAGAAGAGCGGCCAATGTGACGATCTGGCTTTAAGTCGATTCGATAACAAATGACGAAAACGGACGGGTTTCTCAGGTTTTTACTACTTATGAAAACATTTCACATTCTCCCGTGCAACGCGGCTGCTGGTCCTCCTTTCATGCAAAACCTTAAGTTCCTAGCTCATGTCCAAGGCACCAAAGAAGGGTAAAAAGTCAAGAATGGATACCTAAAACTTGAATTGTACTACTTCTTACTGGCTATTACATCAACTTAGAAGCTTCATCTGTGTTCTACTATGGTGCTTTTAGTGTCTCCGCATACCGCAGCACGCGACATAGCTTTGCAGACGATAAATCTAACCGGTTCAGACAGAAGTGCGGCCAGTGTGACGATCTGGCTTTAAGTCGATTCGATAACAAATAACTAAAACGGACGGATTTCTCAGGTTTTTGCTACATATGAACACTTTTCACATTCTCCCGTGCAACGCGGCTGCTACTCCTCCTTTCATGCAAAATCATAAGTTCCTAACTCATGTCCAAGGCACCAAAGCCATCTAAAAAGTCAATAATCGATACCTAAAACTTTAATAGTACTACTACTTACTGGCTATTACATCAACTTAGAAGCTTCATCTGTGTTCTACTATGGTGCTTTTAGTGTCTCCGCATACCGCAGCACGCGATATAGCTTTGCAGACGACAAGTACAACGGTTTCAGAGAGAAGAGCGGCCAATGTGACGATCTGGCTTTAAGTCGATTCGATAACAAATGACGAAAACGGACAGATTTCTCATGTATTTACTACTTATGAAAACTTTTCACATTCTCCCGTGCAACGCGGCTGCTAATCCTCCTTTCATGCAAAACCTTAAGTTCCTAGCTCATGTATAAGGCAACAAAGAAGGGTAAAAAGTCAATAATGGATACCTAAAACTTGAATAGTACTACTTCTTACTGGCTATTACATCAATTTAGAAGCTTCATCTGTGTTCTACTATGGTGCTTTAAGTGTCTCCGCATACCGCAGCACGCGACATAGCTTTGCAGACGAAAAATACAACCATTTCAGAAAGAAGAGCGGCCAATGTGACGATCTGGCTTTAAGTCGATTCGATAACAAATGACGAAAACGGACAGATTTCTCAGGTTTTTACTACATACGAACACTTTTCACATTCTCCCGTGCAACGCGGCTGCTAGTCCTCCTTTCATGCAATATCATAAGTTCCTAGCTCAAGTCCAAGGCACCAAAGAAGGGTAAAAAGTCAATAACCTATACCTAAAACTTGAATTGTACTACTTCTTACTGGCTATTACATCAACTTAGAAGCTTCATCTGTGTTCTACTATGGTGCTTTTAGTGTCTCCGCATACCGCAGCACGCGACATAGCTTTGCAGACGATAAATGTAACCGTTTCAGACAGAAGTGCGGCCAGTCTGACGATCTGGCATTAAGTCGATTCGATAACACATGACGAAAACGGACGGATTTCTCAGGTTTTTACTACATACGAACGCTTTTGACATTCTCCCGTGCAACGCGGCTGCTAGTCCTCCTTTCATGCAATATCATAAGTTCCTAGCTCAAGTCCAAGGCACCAAAGAAGGTTAAAAAGTCAATAACCTATACCTAAAACTTGAATTGTACTACTTCTTACTGGCTATTACATCAACTTAGAAGCTTCATCTGTGTTCTACTATGGTGCTTTTAGTGTTTCCGCATAACGCAGCACGCGACATAGCCTTGCAGACGATAAGTACAACCGTTTCAGTGACAAGAGCGGCCAATGTGACGATCTGGCTTTAAGTCGATTCGATAACAAATGACGAAAACGGACGGGTTTCTCAGGTTTTTACTACTTATGAAAACTTTTCACATTCTCCCGTGCAACGCGGCTGCTGGTCCTCCTTTCATGCAAAACCTTAAGTTCCTAGCTCATGTCCAAGGCACCAAAGAAGGGTAAAAAGTCAAGAATGGATACCTAAAACTTGAATTGTACTACTTCTTACTGGCTATTACATCAACGTAGATGCTTCATCTGTCTTCTACTATGGTGCTTTTAGCGTCTCCGCATACCGCAGCATGCGACATTGCTTTGCAGACGATAAGTACAACCGTTTCAGAGAGATGAGCGGCCAATGTGACGATCTGGCTTTAAGTCGAGTCGATAACAAATGACGAAAACGGACGGATTTCTCAGGGATTTTACTACATATGAACACTTTTCACATTCTCCCGTGCAACGGGGCTGCTAGTCCTCCTTTGATGCAAAATCTTAAGTTCCTAGCTCATGTCCAAGGCACCAAAGAAGGGTAAAAAGTCAATAATCGATACCTAAAACTTGACTTTTCCTACTTCTTACTGGCAATTACATCAACTTAGAAGCTTCATCTGTGTTCTACTATGGTGCTTTTAGTGTCTCCGCATACCGCAGCACGCGACATAGCTTTGCAGACGATAAATGTAACCGTTTCAGACAGAGGTGCGGCCAGTGTGACGATCTGGCTTTAAGTCGATTCGATAACAAATAACGAAAACGGACGGATTTCTCAGGTTTTTGCTACATATGAACACTTTTCACATTCTCCCGTGCAACGCGGCTGCTAGTCCTCCTTTCATACAAAATCATAAGTTCCTAGCTCATGTCCAAGGCACCAAAGAAGGGTAAAAAGTCAATAAACGATACCTAAAACTTGAATAGTACTACTACTTACTGGCTATTACATCAACTTAGAAGCTTCATCTGTGTTCTACTATGGTGCTTGTAGTGTCTCCGCATACCGCAGCACGCGATATAGCTTTGCAGACGGCAAGTGCAACCGTTTCAGAGAGAAGAGCGGCCAATGTGACGATCTGGCTTTAAGTCGATTCGATAACAAATGACGAAAACGGACAGATTTCTCATGTTTTTACTACTTATGAAAACTTTTCACATTCTCCCGTGCAACGCGGCTGCTAATCCTCCTTTCATGCAAAACCTTAAGTTCCTAGCTCATGTACAAGGCAACAAAGAAGGGTAAAAAGTCAATAATGGATACCTAAAACTTGAATTGTACTACTTCTTACTGGCTATTACATCAATTTGGAAGCTTCATGTGTGTTCTACTATGGTGCTTTTAGTGTCTCCGCATACCGCAGCACGCGACATAGCTTTGCAGACGAAAAATACAACCATTTCAGAAAGACGAGCGGCCAATGTGACGATCTGGCTTTAAGTCGATTCGATAACAAATGACGAAAACGGACAGATTTCTCAGGTTTTTACTACATATGAAGACTTTTCACATTCTCCCGTGCAACGCGGCTGCTAGTCCTCCTTTCATGCAATGTCATAAGTTCCTAGCTCAAGTCCAAGGCACCAAAGAAGGGTAAAAAGTCAATAACCTATACCTAAAACTTGAATTGTACTAATTCTTACTGGCTATTACATCAATTTAGAAGCTTCATCTGTGTTCTACTATGGTGCTTTTAGTGTCTCCGCATACCGCAGCACGCGACATAGCTTTGCAGACGATAAATGTAACCGTTTCAGACAGAAGTACGGCCAGTGTGACGATCTGGCTTTAAGTCGATTCGATAACAAATGACGAAAACGGACGGATTTCTCAGGTTTTTGCTACATATGAACACTTTTCACAGTCTCCCGTGCAACGCGGCTGCTAGTCCTCCTTTCATGCAAAATCATACGTTCCTAGCTCATGTCCAAGGCACCAAAGCCATCTAAAAAGTCAATAATCGATACCTAAAACTTGAACTGTACTACTTCTTACTGGCTATTACATCAACTTAGAAGCTTCATCTGTGTTCTACTATGGTGCTTTTAGTGTCTCCGCATAACGCAGCACGCGACATAGCTTTGCAGACGATAAGTACAACCGTTTCAGAGAGAAGAGCGGCCAATGTGACGATCTGGCTTTAAGTCCATTCGATAACAAATGACGAAAACGGACGGATTTCTCAGGTTTTTACTACTTATGAAAACTTTTCACATTCTCTCGTGCAACGCGGCTGCTGGTCCTCCTTTCATGCAAAACCTTAAGTTCCTAGCTCTTGTCCAACGCACCAAAGAAGGGTAAATAGTCAAGAATGGATACCTAAAACTTGAATTGTACTACTTCTTACTGGCTATTACCTCAACTTAGAAGCTTCATCTGTGTTCTACTATGGTTTTTTGAGTGTCTCCGCATACCGCAGCACGCGACATAGATTTGCAGACGATAAATGTAACAGTTTCAGACAGAAGTGCGGCCAATGTGACGATCTGGCTTTAAGTCCATTCGATAACAAATGACGAAAACGGACGGATTTCTCAGGTTTTTACTACTTATGAAAACTTTTCACATTCTCCCGTGCAACGCGGCTGCTGGTCCTCCTTTCATGCAAAACCTTAAGTTCCTAGCTCATGTCCAAGGCACCAAAGAAGTGTAAAAAGTCAATAATCGATACCTAAAACTTGAATTGTACTGCTTCTTACTGGCTATTACATCGACTTAGAAGCTTCATCTGTGTTCTACTATGGTGCTTTTAGAGTTTCCGCATACCGCAGCACGTGACATAGCTTTGCAGACGATAAATGTAACCGTCTCAGAGAGAAAAGCGGCCAATGTGACGATCTGGCTTTAAGTCGATTCGATAACAAATGACGAAAACGGACGGGTTTCTCAGGTTTTTACTACTTATGAAAACTTTTCACATTCTCCCGTGCAACGCGGCTGCTGGTCCTCCTTTCATGCAAAACCTTAAGTTCCTAGCTCATGTCCAAGGCACCAAAGAAGGGTAAAAAGTCAAGAATGGATACCTAAAACTTGAATTGTACTACTTCTTACTGGCTATTACATCAACGTAGATGCTTCATCTGTCTTCTACTATGGTGCTTTTAGCGTCTCCGCATACCGCAGCATGCGACATTGCTTTGCAGACGATAAGTACAACCGTTTCAGAGAGAAGAGCGGCCAATGTGACGATCTGGCTTTAAGTCGAGTCGATAACAAATAACGAAAACGGACGGATTTCTCAGGGATTTTACTACATATGAACACTTTTCACATTCTCCCGTGCAACGGGGCTGCTAGTCCTCCTTTGATGCAAAATCTTAAGTTCCTAGCTCATGTCCAAGGCACCAACGAAGGGTAAAAAGTCAATAATCGATACCTAAAACATCAATTTTACTACATCTTACTGGCTATTACATCAACTTAGAAGCTTCATCTGTGTTCTACTATGGTGCTTTTAGTGTCTCCGCATACCGCAGCACGCGACATAGCTTTGCAGACGATAAATGTAACCGGTTCAGACAGAAGTGCGGCCAGTGGGACGATTTGGCATTAAGTCGATTCGATAACAAATGACTAAAACGGACAGATTTCTCAGGTTTTTACTACATATGAAAACTTTTCACATTCTCCCGTGCAACGCGGCTGCTAGTCCTCCTTTGATGCAAAATCCTAAGTTCCTAGCTCATGTGGAAGGCACCAAAGAAGGGTAAAAAGTCAAGAATGGATACCTAAAACTTGAATTGTACTACTTCTTACTGGCTATTACATCAACGTAGATGCTTCATCTGTCTTCTACTATGGTGCTTTTAGCGTCTCCGCATACCGCAGCATGCGACATTGCTTTGCAGACGATAAGTACAACCGTTTCAGAGAGATGAGCGGCCAATGTGACGATCTGGCTTTAAGTCGAGTCGATAACAAATGACGAAAACGGACGGATTTCTCAGGGATTTTACTACATATGAACACTTTTCACATTCTCCCGTGCAACGGGGCTGCTAGTCCTCCTTTGATGCAAAATCTTAAGTTCCTAGCTCATGTCCAAGGCACCAAAGAAGGGTAAAAAGTCAATAATCGATACCTAAAACTTGACTTTTCCTACTTCTTACTGGCAATTACATCAACTTAGAAGCTTCATCTGTGTTCTACTATGGTGCTTTTAGTGTTTCCGCATACCGCAGCACGCGACATAGCTTTGCAGACGATAAATGTAACCGTTTCAGACAGAGGTGCGGCCAGTGTGACGATCTGGCTTTAAGTCGATTCGATAACAAATAACGAAAACGGACGGATTTCTCAGCTTTTTGCTACATATGAACACTTTTCACATTCTCCCGTGCAACGCGGCTGCTAGTCCTCCTTTCATACAAAATCATAAGTTCCTAGCTCATGTCCAAGGCACCAAAGAAGGGTAAAAAGTCAATAAACGATACCTAAAACTTGAATAGTACTACTACTTACTGGCTATTACATCAACTTAGAAGCTTCATCTGTGTTCTACTATGGTGCTTGTAGTGTCTCCGCATACCGCAGCACGCGATATAGCTTTGCAGACGGCAAGTGCAACCGTTTCAGAGAGAAGAGCGGCCAATGTGACGATCTGGCTTTAAGTCGATTCGATAACAAATGACGAAAACGGACAGATTTCTCATGTTTTTACTACTTATGAAAACTTTTCACATTCTCCCGTGCAACGCGGCTGCTAATCCTCCTTTCATGCAAAACCTTAAGTTCCTAGCTCATGTATAAGGCAACAAAGAAGGGTAAAAAGTCAATAATGGATACCTAAAACTTGAATTGTACTACTTCTTACTGGCTATTACATCAATTTGGAAGCTTCATGTGTGTTCTACTATGGTGCTTTTAGTGTCTCCGCATACCGCAGCACGCGACATAGCTTTGCAGACGAAAAATACAACCATTTCAGAAAGACGAGCGGCCAATGTGACGATCTGGCTTTAAGTCGATTCGATAACAAATGACGAAAACGGACAGATTTCTCAGGTTTTTACTACATATGAAGACTTTTCACATTCTCCCGTGCAACGCGGCTGCTAGTCCTCCTTTCATGCAATGTCATAAGTTCCTAGCTCAAGTCCAAGGCACCAAAGAAGGGTAAAAAGTCAATAACCTATACCTAAAACTTGAATTGTACTAATTCTTACTGGCTATTACATCAATTTAGAAGCTTCATCTGTGTTCTACTATGGTGCTTTTAGTGTCTCCGCATACCGCAGCACGCGACATAGCTTTGCAGACGATAAATGTAACCGTTTCAGACAGAAGTACGGCCAGTGTGACGATCTGGCTTTAAGTCGATTCGATAACAAATGACGAAAACGGACGGATTTCTCAGGTTTTTGCTACATATGAACACTTTTCACAGTCTCCCGTGCAACGCGGCTGCTAGTCCTCCTTTCATGCAAAATCATACGTTCCTAGCTCATGTCCAAGGCACCAAAGCCATCTAAAAAGTCAATAATCGATACCTAAAACTTGAACTGTACTACTTCTTACTGGCTATTACATCAACTTAGAAGCTTCATCTGTGTTCTACTATGGTGCTTTTAGTGTCTCCGCATAACGCAGCACGCGACATAGCTTTGCAGACGATAAGTACAACCGTTTCAGAGAGAAGAGCGGCCAATGTGACGATCTGGCTTTAAGTCCATTCGATAACAAATGACGAAAACGGACGGATTTCTCAGGTTTTTACTACTTATGAAAACTTTTCACATTCTCTCGTGCAACGCGGCTGCTGGTCCTCCTTTCATGCAAAACCTTAAGTTCCTAGCTCTTGTCCAACGCACCAAAGAAGGGTAAATAGTCAAGAATGGATACCTAAAACTTGAATTGTACTACTTCTTACTGGCTATTACCTCAACTTAGAAGCTTCATCTGTGTTCTACTATGGTTTTTTGAGTGTCTCCGCATACCGCAGCACGCGACATAGATTTGCAGACGATAAATGTAACAGTTTCAGACAGAAGTGCGGCCAATGTGACGATCTGGCTTTAAGTCGATTCGATAACAAATAACGAAAACGGATGGATTTCTCAGTTTTTTACTACATACGATCACTTTTCACATTCTCCAGTTCAACGCGGATGCTAGTCCTCCTTTCATGAAAAATCATAAGTTCCTAGCTCATGTCCAAGGCACCAAAGAAGGGAAAAAGTCAATAATCGATACCTAAAACTTGAATTGTACTGCTTCTTACTGGCTATTACATCGACTTAGAAGCTTCATCTGTGTTCTACTATGGTGCTTTTAGTGTCTCCGCATACCGCAGCACGCGAGATAGCTTTGCAGACGATAAGTACAACCGTTGTAGAGAGAAGAGCGGCCAATGTGACGATCTGGCTTTAAGTCGATTCGATAACAAATGACGAAAACGGTCGGATTTCTCAGGTTTTTACTACATATGAACACTTTCCACATTCTCCCGTGCAACGCGGCTGCTAATCCTCCTTTCATGCATAATCTTAAGTTCCTAGCTCACGTCCAAGGCACCAAAGAATGGTAAAAAGTCAATAATCGATACCTAAAACTTGAATTGTACTACTTCTTACTGGCTATTACGTCAACTTAGAAGCTTCATCTGTGTTCTACTATGGTGCTTTTAGTGTCTCCGCATAACGCAGCACGCGACATAGCTTTGCAGACGATAAGTACAACCGTTTCAGAGAGAAGAGCGGCCAATGTGACGATCTGGCTTTAAGTCCATTCGATAACAAATGACGAAAACGGACGGATTTCTCAGGTTTTTACTACTTATGAAAACTTTTCACATTCTCCCGTGCAACGCGGCTGCTGGTCCTCCTTTCATGCAAAACCTTAAGTTCCTAGCTCATGTCCAAGGCACCAAAGAAGTGTAAAAAGTCAATAATCGATACCTAAAACTTGAATTGTACTGCTTCTTACTGGCTATTACATCGACTTAGAAGCTTCATCTGTGTTCTACTATGGTGCTTTTAGTGTCTCCGCATACCGCAGCATGCGACATTGCTTTGCAGACGATAAGTACAACCGTTTCAGAGAGATGAGCGGCCAATGTGACGATCTGGCTTTAAGTCGAGTCGATAACAAATGACGAAAACGGACGGATTTCTCAGGGATTTTACTACATATGAACACTTTTCACATTCTCCCGTGCAACGGGGCTGCTAGTCCTCCTTTGATGCAAAATCTTAAGTTCCTAGCTCATGTCCAAGGCACCAAAGAAGGGTAAAAAGTCAATAATCGATACCTAAAACTTGACTTTTCCTACTTCTTACTGGCAATTACATCAACTTAGAAGCTTCATCTGTGTTCTACTATGGTGCTTTTAGTGTCTCCGCATACCGCAGCACGCGACATAGCTTTGCAGACGATAAATGTAACCGTTTCAGACAGAGGTGCGGCCAGTGTGACGATCTGGCTTTAAGTCGATTCGATAACAAATAACGAAAACGGACGGATTTCTCAGGTTTTTGCTACATATGAACACTTTTCACATTCTCCCGTGCAACGCGGCTGCTAGTCCTCCTTTCATACAAAATCATAAGTTCCTAGCTCATGTCCAAGGCACCAAAGAAGGGTAAAAAGTCAATAAACGATACCTAAAACTTGAATAGTACTACTACTTACTGGCTATTACATCAACTTAGAAGCTTCATCTGTGTTCTACTATGGTGCTTGTAGTGTCTCCGCATACCGCAGCACGCGATATAGCTTTGCAGACGGCAAGTGCAACCGTTTCAGAGAGAAGAGCGGCCAATGTGACGATCTGGCTTTAAGTCGATTCGATAACAAATGACGAAAACGGACAGATTTCTCATGTTTTTACTACTTATGAAAACTTTTCACATTCTCCCGTGCAACGCGGCTGCTAATCCTCCTTTCATGCAAAACCTTAAGTTCCTAGCTCATGTATAAGGCAACAAAGAAGGGTAAAAAGTCAATAATGGATACCTAAAACTTGAATTGTACTACTTCTTACTGGCTATTACATCAATTTGGAAGCTTCATGTGTGTTCTACTATGGTGCTTTTAGTGTCTCCGCATACCGCAGCACGCGACATAGCTTTGCAGACGAAAAATACAACCATTTCAGAAAGACGAGCGGCCAATGTGACGATCTGGCTTTAAGTCGATTCGATAACAAATGACGAAAACGGACAGATTTCTCAGGTTTTTACTACATATGAAGACTTTTCACATTCTCCCGTGCAACGCGGCTGCTAGTCCTCCTTTCATGCAATGTCATAAGTTCCTAGCTCAAGTCCAAGGCACCAAAGAAGGGTAAAAAGTCAATAACCTATACCTAAAACTTGAATTGTACTAATTCTTACTGGCTATTACATCAATTTAGAAGCTTCATCTGTGTTCTACTATGGTGCTTTTAGTGTCTCCGCATACCGCAGCACGCGACATAGCTTTGCAGACGATAAATGTAACCGTTTCAGACAGAAGTACGGCCAGTGTGACGATCTGGCTTTAAGTCGATTCGATAACAAATGACGAAAACGGACGGATTTCTCAGGTTTTTGCTACATATGAACACTTTTCACAGTCTCCCGTGCAACGCGGCTGCTAGTCCTCCTTTCATGCAAAATCAAACGTTCCTAGCTCATGTCCAAGGCACCAAAGCCATCTAAAAAGTCAATAATCGATACCTAAAACTTGAACTGTACTACTTCTTACTGGCTATTACATCAACTTAGAAGCTTCATCTGTGTTCTACTATGGTGCTTTTAGTGTCTCCGCATAACGCAGCACGCGACATAGCTTTGCAGACGATAAGTACAACCGTTTCAGAGAGAAGAGCGGCCAATGTGACGATCTGGCTTTAAGTCCATTCGATAACAAATGACGAAAACGGACGGATTTCTCAGGTTTTTACTACTTATGAAAACTTTTCACATTCTCTCGTGCAACGCGGCTGCTGGTCCTCCTTTCATGCAAAACCTTAAGTTCCTAGCTCTTGTCCAACGCACCAAAGAAGGGTAAATAGTCAAGAATGGATACCTAAAACTTGAATTGTACTACTTCTTACTGGCTATTACCTCAACTTAGAAGCTTCATCTGTGTTCTACTATGGTTTTTTGAGTGTCTCCGCATACCGCAGCACGCGACATAGATTTGCAGACGATAAATGTAACAGTTTCAGACAGAAGTGCGGCCAATGTGACGATCTGGCTTTAAGTCGATTCGATAACAAATAACGAAAACGGATGGATTTCTCAGTTTTTTACTACATACGATCACTTTTCACATTCTCCAGTTCAACGCGGATGCTAGTCCTCCTTTCATGAAAAATCATAAGTTCCTAGCTCATGTCCAAGGCACCAAAGAAGGGAAAAAGTCAATAATCGATACCTAAAACTTGAATTGTACTGCTTCTTACTGGCTATTACATCGACTTAGAAGCTTCATCTGTGTTCTACTATGGTGCTTTTAGTGTCTCCGCATACCGCAGCACGCGACATAGCTTTGCAGACGATAAGTACAACCGTTTCAGAGAGAAGAGCTGCCAATGTGACGATCTGGCTTAATTCGATTCGATAACAAATGACGAAAACCGACGGATTTCTCAGGTTTTTACTACATATGAAAACTTTCCAAATTCTCCCGTGCAACGGGGCTGCTAATCCTCCTTTCATGCAAAATCTTAAGTTCCTAGCTCATGTCCAAGGCACCAAAGAAGGGTAAAAAGTCAATAGCCGATACCTAAAACTTGAATTGTATTTCTTCTTACTGGCTATTACATCAAATTAGAAGCTTCATCTGTGTTCTACTATGGTGCTTTTAGTGTCTCCGCATGTAGCAGCTGCGACATAGCATTGCACACGATAAATGTAACCGTTTCAGAGGGAAGAGCGACCAATGTGACGATCTGGCTTTAAGTCGATTCGATAACAAAAGACAAAAAGGGACGGATTTCTCAGGTTTTTACTACATATGAACACTTTTCACGTTCTCCCGTGCAACTCGTCTGCTAGTCCTCCTTTCATACAGAATCTTAAGGTCCTAGCCCATGTCAAAGCACCAAAGCAAGCTTAAAGGTCAATAATCCATGCCTAAAACTTGAAATGTACTACTTCATACTGGCTATTACATCAACTTAGAAGCTTCATCTGTGTTCTACTATGGTGCTTTTAGTGTTTCCGCTTACCGCAGCACGCGACATAGCTTTGCAGACGATAAATGTAACTGTTTCAGACAGAAGTGCGGCCAATGTGACGATCTGGCTTTAAGTCGATTCGATAACAAATGACGAAACCGGACGGGTTTCTCAGGTTTTTACTACATATGAACACTTTTCACATACTCCTGTGATACAGGGCTACTAGTCCTCATTTCATGCAAAATCTTAAGTTCCTAGCTCATGTCCAAGGCACCAAAGAAGGGTAAACAGTCAATAATCGATAAATAAAACTTGAATTGTACTACGTCTTACTGGCTATTACATCAACTTAGAAGCTTCATCCATGTTCTACTATGGTGCTTTTGGTATCTCCACATACCGCAGCACGCGACATAGCTTTGCAGACGATAATTACAACCGTTGTAGAGAGAAGAGTGGCCAATGTGACGATTTGGCTTTAAGTCGATTCGATAACAAATGACGAAAATGACGGATTTCTCAGGCTTTTAGTACATATGAACACTTTTCACATTCTCCCGTGCACCTCGGCTGCTAGTCCTCCTTTCATGCAGGATCTTAAATTCCTAGCTCATGTCCAAGCCACCAAAGCCAGCTTAATAGTCAATAATCCTTACCTAAATCTTGAATTGTACTACTTTTTTCTGGGTACTACATCAACTTAGAAGCTTCATCTGTGTTCTACTATGGTGCTTTTAGTGTTTCCGCATACCGCAGCACGCGACATAGCTTTGCAGACGATAAACGTAACTGTTTCAGACAGAAGTGCGGCCAATGTGACGATCTGGCTTTAAGTCGATTCGATAACAAATGACGAAAACGGACGGATTTCTCAGGTTTTTACCACATATGAACACTTTCCAAATTCTCCCGAGTAACGCGGCTGCTAGTCCTCCTTACATGCAAAATCTTAAGTTCCTAGCTCATGTCCAAGGCACCAAAGAAGGGTAAAAAGTCAATAGCCGATTCCTAAAACTTGAATTGTACTTCTTCTTACTGGTTATTACATCAACTTAGATGCTTCATCTGTGTTCTACTATGGTGCTTTTAGTGTCTCCTCATATAGCAGCACGCGACATACCATTGCACACGATAAATGTAACCGTTTCAGAGCGAAGAGCGGCCAATGTGACGATCTGGCTTTAAGTCGATTCGATAACAAATGACAAAAACTGACGGATCTCTCAGGTTTTTAGTACATATGAACACTTTTTACGTTCTCCCGTGCAACTCGGCTGCTAGTCCTCCTTTCATGCAGAATCTTAAGGTCCTAGCTCATGTCCAAGGCACCAAAGCCAGCTTAAAGGTCAATAATCCATGCCTAAAACTTGAATTGTACTACTTCTTACTGGCTATTACATCAACTTAGAAGCTTCATCTGTGTTCTACTATGGTGCTTTTAGTGTTTCCGCATACCGCAGCACGCGACATAGCTTTGCAGACGACAAATGTAACTGTTTCAGACGGAAGTGCGGCCAATGTGACGATCTGGCTTTAAGTAGATTTGATAACAAATGACGAAAACGGACGGATTTCTCAGGTTTTTACTACATATGAACACTTTTCACATTCTCCCGTGCAACAGGGCTACTAGTCCACATTTCATGCAAAATCGTAAGTTCCTAGCTCATGTCCAAGGCACCAAAGATTGGTAAACAGTCAATAATCGATCAATAAAACTTGAATTGTACTACTTCTTACTGGCTATTACATCAACTTAGAAGCTTCATCCGTGTTCTACTATGGTGCTTTTAGTGGCTCCGCATACCGCAGCACGCGACATAGCTTTGCAGACGATAATTACAACCTTTGTAGAGAGAAGAGCGGCCAATGTGACGATCTGGCTTTACGTCGATTCGATAACAAATGACGAAAACGGCCGGATTTCTCAGGCTTTTTGTACATATGAACACTTTTCACATTCTTCCGTGCAACAGGGCTACTAGTCCTCATTTCATGCAAAATCTTAAGTTCCTAGCTCATGTCCAAGGCCCTAAAGAAGGGTAAACAGTCAATAATCGATAAATAAAACTTGAATTGCACTACTTCTTACTGGCTATAACATCAACTTAGAAGTTTCATCTGTGTTCTACTATGGTGCTTTTAGTGTCTCCGCATGCCGCAGCACGCGACATAGCATTGCAGACGATAATTACAACCGTTTCAGAGAGAAGAGCGGCCAATGTGACGATCTGGCTTTAAGTCGATTCGATAACAAATGACGAAAACGGACGGATTTCTCAGGTTTTTACCACATATGAACACTTTCCAAATTCTCCCGAGTAACGCGGCTGCTAGTCCTCCTTACATGCAAAATCTTAAGTTCCTAGCTCATGTCCAAGGCACCAAAGAAGGGTAAAAAGTCAATAGCCGATTCCTAAAACTTGAATTGTACTTCTTCTTACTGGTTATTACATCAACTTAGATGCTTCATCTGTGTTCTACTATGGTGCTTTTAGTGTCTCCGCATATAGCAGCACGCGACATACCATTGCACACGATAAATGTAACCGTTTCAGAGCGAAGAGCGGCCAATGTGACGATCTGGCTTTAAGTCCATTCGATAACAAATGAAAAAAAGTTACAGATTTCACAGGTTTTTACTACATATGAACACTTTTCAAATTCTCACGTGCAACAGGGCTACTAGTCCACATTTCATGCAAAATCGTAAGTTCCTAGCTCATGTCCAAGGCACCACAGATTGGTAAACAGTCAATAATCGATCAATAAAACTTGAATTGTACTACTTGTGCCACAAACTTCTCTTCTCCCCAATCCTATTCAATACCTCCTCATTAGTTACGTGATCTATCCATCTTATCTTCAGTATTCTTCTGTAGCACCACATTTCGAAAGCTTCTATTCTCTTCTTGTCCAAACTAGTTATCGTCCATGTTTCACTTCCATACATGGCTACACTCCAAACAAATATTTTCAAAAATGACTTCCTGACACTTAAATCTATATTCGATGTTAACAAATTTCTCTTCTTCAGAAACGCTTTCCTTGCCATTGCCAGTCTACATTTTATATCCTCTCTACTTCGACCATCATCAGTTATTTTACTTCCTAAATCGCAAAACTCCTTTACTACTTTAAGTGTCTCATTTCCTAATCTAATTCCCTCAGCATCACCCGATTTAATTGGACTACATTCCATTATCCTCGTTTTGCTTTTGTTGATGTTCATCTTATATCCTCCTTTTAAGACACTGTCCATTCCGTTCAACTGCTCTTCCAAGTCCTTTGCCGTCTCTGACAGAATTACAATGTCATCGGCGAACCTCAAAGTTTTTACTTCGTCTCCATGAATTTTAATACCTACTCCAAATTTTTCTTTTGTTTCCTTTACTGCTTGCTCAATATACAGATTGAATAACATCGGGGAGAGGCTACAACCCTGTCTCACTCCTTTCCCAACCACTGCTTCCCTTTCATGCCCCTCGACTCTTATGACTGCCATCTGGTTTCTGTACAAATTGTAAATAGCCTTTCGCTCCCTGTATTTTACACTTGCCACCTTTAGAATTTGAAAAAGAATATTCCAGTCAACATTGTCAAAAGCTTTCTCTAAGTCTACAAATGCTAGAAACGTAGGTTTGCCTTTTCTTAATCTTTCTTCTAAGATAAGTCGTAAGGTCAGTATTGCCTCACGTGTTCCAACATTTCGACGGAATCCAAACTGATCCTCCCCGAGGTCCGCATCTACCAGTTTTTCCATTCGTCTGTAAAGAATTCGCGTTAGTATTTTGCAGCTGTGACTTATTAAACTGATAGTTCGGTAATTTTCACATCTGTCAGCACCTGCTTTCTTTGGGATTGGAATTATTATATTCTTCTTGAAGTCTGAGGGTATTTCGCCTGTCTCATACATCTTGCTCACCAGCTGGTAGAGTTTAGTCATGACTGGCTCTCCCAAAGCCGTCAGTAGTTCTAATGGAATGTTGTCTATTCCGGGGGCCTTGTTTCGACTCAGGTCTTTCAGTGCTCTGTCAAACTCTTCACGCAGTATCGTATCACCCATTTCGTCTTCATCTACATCCTCTTCCATTTCCATAATATTGTCCTCAAGTACATCACCCTTGTATAAACCTTCTATATACTCCTTCCACCTTTCTGCCTTCCATTCTTTGCTTAGAACTAGGTTGCCATCTGAGCTCTTGATATTCATACACGTGGTTCTCTTCTCTCCAAAGGTCTCTTTAATTTTCCTGTAGGCAGTATCTATCTTACCCCTAGTGAGATAAGCTTCTACATCCTTACATTTGTCCTCTAGCCATCCCTGTTTAGCCATTTTGCACTTCCTGTCGATCTCATTTTTTAAGCGTTTGTATTCCTTTTTGCCTGCTTCATTTACTGCATTTTTATATTTTCTCCTTTCATCAATTAAATTCAATATTTCTTCTGTTACCCAAGGATTTCTAGCAGCCCTCGTCTTTTTACCTACTTTATCCTCTGCTGCCTTCACTACTTCATCCCTCAGAGCTACCCATTCTTCTTCTACTGTATTTCTTTCCCCTATTCCTGTCAATTGTTCCCTAATGCTCTCCCTGAAACTCTGTACAACCTCTGGTTCTTTCAGTTTATTCAGGTCCCATCTCCTTAATTTCCCACATTTTTGCAGTTTCTTCAGTTTTAATCTACAGGTCATAACCAATAGATTGTGGTCAGAGTCCACATCTGCCCCTGGAAATGTCTTACAACTTAAAACCTGGTTCCTAAATCTCTGTCTTACCATTATATAATCTATCTGATACCTTTTAGTATCTCCAGGATTCTTCCACGTATACAACCTTCTTTCATGATTCTTAAACCAAGTGTTACCTATGACTAAGTTGTGCTCTGTACAAAATTCTACTAGGCGGCTTCCTCTTTCATTTCTTAGCCCCAATCCATATTCACCTACTATGTTTCCTTCTCTCCCTTTTCCTAGACTCGAATTCCAGTCACACATTACTATTAAATTTTCGTCTCCCTTCACTATCTGAATAATTTCTTTTATTTCATCGTACATTTCTTCAATTTCTTCGTCATCTGCAGAGCTAGTTGGCATATAAACTTGTACTATTGTAGTAGGTGTGGGCTTCGTATCTATCTTGGCCACAATAATGCGTTCACTATGCTGTTTGTAGTAGCTTACCCGCATTCCTATTTTCCTATTCATTATTAAACCTACTCCTGCATTACCCCTATTTGATTTTGTGTTTATAACCCTGTCATCACCTGACCAGAAGTCTTGTTCCTCCTGCCACCGAACTTCACTAATTCCCACTATATCTAACTTTAACCTATCCATTTCAATTTTTAAATTTTCTAACCTACCTGCCCGATTAAGGGATCTGACATTCCACGCTCCGATCCGTAGAACGCCAGTTTTCCTTCTCCTGATAACGACATCCTCCTGAGTAGTCCCCGCCCGGAGATCCGAATGGGGGACTATTTTACCTCCGGAATATTTTACCCAAGAGGATGCCATCATCATTTAATCATACAGTAAAGCTGCATGTCCTCGGGAAAAATTACGGCTGTAGTTTCCCCTTGCTTTCAGCCGTTCGCAGTACTAGCACAGCAACGCCGTTTTGGTTAATGTTGCAAGGCCAGATCAGTCAATCATCCAGACTGTTGCCCCCGCAACTACTGAAAAGGCTGCTGCCCCTCTTCAGGAACCACACGTTTGTCTGGCCTCTCAACAGATACCCCTCCGTTGTGGTTGCACCTACGGTACGGCCATCTGTATCGCTGAGGCACGCAAGCCTCCCCACCAACGGCAAGGTCCATGGTTCATGGGGGGAAAGCCAGCTTAAAAGACAATAATCCATACCTAAAACTTGAATTGTACTACTTCTTACTCACTATTACATCAACTTAGAAGCTTCATCTGTGTTCTACTATTGTGCTTTTAGTGTCTCCGCATACCGCAGCACGCGACATAGCTTTGCAGACGATAAGTACAACCGTTTCAGAGAGAAGAGCGGCCAATGTGACGATCTGGTTTTAAGTCGATTCGATAACAAATGACGAAAACGGACGGATTTCTCAGGTTTTTAATACATATGAACACTTTTCACATTCTCCCGTGCTACAGGGCTGCTAGTCCTCATTTCATGCAAAATCTTAACTTCCTAGTTCATGTCCAAGGCACCAAAGAAGGGTAAACAGTCAATAATCGATAAATAAAACTTGAATTGTACTACTTCTTACTGGCTATTACATCAACTTAGAAGCTTCATCCGTGTTCTACTATGGTGCTTTTAGTGTCTCCGCATACCGCAGCACGCGACATAGTTTTGCAGACGATAATTACAACCGTTGTAGAGAGAAGAGCGGCCAATGTGACGATTTGGCTTTAAGTCGATTCGATAGCAAATGACGAAAACGGACGGATTTCTCAGGTTTTTTGTACATATGAACACTTGTCACATTGTCCCGTGCAACGCAGCTGCTAATCCTCCTTTCATGCAAAATCTTAAGTTCCTAGCTCATGTCCAAATCACCAAAGAAGGGTAAAAAGTCAATAATCATACCTAAAACTTGATTTTTACTATTTCTTACTGGCTATTACATCAACTTAGAAGCTTCATCTGTGTTCTACTATGGTGCTTTTAGTGTCTCCGCATATCACAGCACGCGACTTAGCTTTGCACGCGATAAATGTTACCGTTTCAGAGGGAAGAGCTGCCAATGTTACGATCTGGCTTTAAGTCGATTTGATAACAAGTGACGAAAACGGACTGACTTTTCAGGTTTTTGCTACATATGGACAAGTTTCACATTCTCCCGTGCAACAGGGCTACTAGTCCTCATTTCATGCAAAATCTTAAGTTCCTAGCTCATGTCCAAGGCACCAAAGAAGGGTAAACAGCCAATAATCGATAAATAAAACTTGAATTGTACTGCTTCTTACTGGCTATTACATCAACTTAGAAGCTCCATATGTATTCTACTATGGTGCCTTTAGTGTCTCCGCATACCGCAGCACGCGACATAGCTTTGCAGACGATAAGTACAACCGTATCAGAGAGAAGAGCGGCCAATGTGAGGATGTGGCGTTAAGTCGATTCGATAACAAATGATGAAAACGGACGGATTTCTCAGGGTTTTACTACATATGAACACTTTTCACATTCTCCCTTGCAACGCGGCTGCTAGTCCTCCTTTCATGCAACATCTTTAGTTCCTAGCTCATGTCTAAGGCACCAAAGAAGGGTAAAAAGTCAATAATCGGTACCTAAAACTTGAATTTTACAACTTCTTACTGGCCATTGCATCAACTTAGAAGCTTCATCTGTGTTCTACTATGGAGCTTTTAGTGTCTCCGCATACCGCAGCACGCGACATAGCTTTGCAGACGGTAAGTACACCCGTTTCAGAGTGAAGAGCGGCCAATGTGACGATCTGTCTTTAAGTCGATTCGATAACAAATGTGTAAAACGGACTGATTTCTCAGGGTTTTACTACATATGAACACTTTCCACATTCTCCCGTGCAACGCGGCTGCTAGTCCTCCTTTGATGCAGAATTTCAAGGTCCTAGCTCATGTCCAAGGCACCAAAGCCAGCTTAAAAGTCAATAATCCATGCCTAAAACTTGAATTGTACTACTTCTTACTGGCTATTTCATCAACTTAGAAGCTTCATCTGTGTTCTACTATGGAGCTTTTAGTGTCTCCGCATACCGCAGCACGCGACATAGCTTTGCAGTCGATAATTACAACCGTTTCAGAGAGAAGAGCGGCCAATGTGACGATCTGGCTTTAAGTCGATTCGATAACAAATGACCAAAGGGGACGGATTTCTCAGGTTTTTACTACATATGAACTTTTCACGTTCTCCCGTGCAACTCGGCTGCTAGTCCTCCTTTCATGTCGAATCTTAAGGTCCTAGCTCATGTCCAAGCCACAGAGAAGGGTAAAAAAGTCAATAATCGATACCTAAACCTTGAATTGTACTTCTTCTTACTGGCTAATACATCAACTTAGAAGCTTCAACTGTGTTCTACTATGGTGCTTTTAGTGTCTCCGTATACCGCAGCACACGACATGGCTTTGCAGACGATAAGTACACCCGTTTCAGAGAGAAAAGCGACCAATGTGACGATCTTGCTTTAAGTCGATTCGATAACAAATGACGAAAACGGACGGATATCTCAGGTTTTTACTACATATGAACACTTTCCACATTCTCCCGTGCAAGGCGGCTGCTGGTCTTCCTTTTATGCAAAATCGTAAGTTCCTAGCTCATGTCCAAGGCACAAAAGAAGGGTAAAAAATTCAAAATCGATACCTAAAAATTGAATTGTACTACTTCTTACTGGCTATTACATCTACTTAGAAGCTTCAACTGTGTTCTACTATGGTGCTTTCATTGTCTCTGCATACCGCAGCACGCGACATAGCTTTGCAGACGATGAGTACAACCGTTTCAGAGAGAAGAGCGGCCAATGTGACGATCTGGCTTTAAGTCGATTAGATAACAATTGACGAAAACGGACGGGTTTCTCAGGTTTTTACTACATATGAACACTTTCCACATTCTCCCGTGCAACGCGGCTGCTAGTCCTCCATAAATGCTAAATCTTAATTTCCTAGCTCATGTCCAAATCACCGAAGAAGGGTAAACAGTCAATAATCGATAAATAAAACTTGAATTGTACTACTTCTTACTGGCTATTACATCAACTTAGAAGCTTCATATGTATTCTACTATGGTGCCTTTAGTGTCTCCGCACACCGCTGCACGCGACATAGCTTTGCAGACGATACGTAAAACCGTATCAGAGAGAAGAGCGGCCAATGTGAGGATGTGGCTTTAAGTCGATTCGATAACAAATGAAAAAAAGGGACGGATTTCACAGGTTTTTACTACATATGAACACTTTTCACGTTCTCCCGTGCAACTCGGCTGCTAGACCTCTCTTTCATGTCGAATCTTAAGGTCCTAGATCATGTCCAAGCCACCAAAGAAGGGTAATAAGTCAATAATCGATAACTAAAACTTGAATTGTACTACTTATTACTGGCTATTACATCAACTTAGAAGTTTCAACTGTGTTCTACTATAGTGCTTTTAGTGTTTCCGCATACCGCAGCACGCGACATAGCTTTGCAGACGATAAGTACAACCGTTTCAGAGAGAAGAGCGGCCAATGTGACGATCTGGCGTTAAGTCGATTCGATAACAAATGACGAAAACGGACGGATTTCTCAGGGTTTTACTACATATGAACACTTTCCACATTCTCCCTTGCAACGCGGCTGCTAGTCCTCCTTTCATGCAACATCTTTAGTTCCTAGCTCATGTCTAAGGCACCAAAGAAGGGTAAAAAGTCAATAATCGATACCTAAAACTTGAATTTTACAACTTCTTACTGGCCATTACATCAACTTAGAAGCTTCATCTGTGTTCTACTATGGTGCTTTTAGTGTCTCCGCATACCGCAGCACGCGACATAGCTTTGCAGGAGGTAAGTACACCCGTTTCAGAGTGAAGAGCAGCCAATGTGACGATCTGGCTTTAAGTCGATTCGTTAACAAATGACGAAAACGGACGGATGTCTCAGTTTTTTACTACATATGAACACTTTCCAAATTGTCCCGAGCGACGCGGTTGCTAGTCCTCCTTTCATGCAAAATCTTAAGTTCCTAGCTCATGTCCAAGGCACCAAAGCCAGCATAAAGGACAATAATCCATGCCTAAAACTTGAATTGCACTACTTCTTACTGACTATTACATCAACTTAGAAGCTTCATCTGTGTTCTACTATTGTGCATTTAGTGTTTCCGCATACCGCAGCACACGACATAGCTTTGCAGACGATAAATGTAACTGTTTCAGACAGAAGTGCGGCCAATGTGACGATCGGGCTTTAAGTAGATTCGATAACAAATGAAAAAAAGTTACAGATTTCACAGGTTTTTACTACATATGAACACTTTTCAAATTCTCACGTGCAACAGGGCTACTAGTCCTCATTTCATGCAAAATCTTAAGTTCCTAGGTCATGTCCAAGGCACCAAAGAAGAGTAAAAAAACTCAATTATCGATACCTAAAACTTGAACTGTACTACTTCTACTGTCTATTACATCAACTCAGAAGCTTCAACTGTGTTCTACTATGGTGCTTTTAGAGTCTCCGCATATCGCAGCACGCGACATAGGTTGGCACACGATAAATGTAACCGTTTCAGAGAGAAGAGCGGCCATTGTGACGATCTGGATTTTAGTCGATTTGATAACAAATGACGAAAATGGACGGATTTCTCAGGTTTTTACCACATATGAACACTTTTCAGGATCTCCCGTGCAACTCGTCTGCTAGTCATCCTCTCATGTCGAATCTTAAGGTCCTAGCTCACGTCCAAGCCACCAAAGAAGGGTAATAAGTCAATAATCGATAACTAAAACTTGAATTTTACTACATCTTACTGGCTATTACATCAAATTAGAAGTTTCTACTGTGTTCTACTATGGTGCTTTTAGTGTCTCCGCATACCGCAGCACGCGACATAGCTTTGCAGACGATAAGTACACCCGTTTCAGAGTGAAGAGCGGTCAATGTGACGATCTGTCTTTAAGTCGATTCGATAACAAATGTCGAAAACGGACGGATTTCTCAGGGTTTTACTACATATGAACACTTTCCACATTCTCCCATGCAACGCGGCTGCTAGTCCTCCTTTGATGCAGAATCTCAAGGTCCTAGCTCATGTCCAAGGCACCAAAGCCAGCTTAAAAGTCAATAATCCATGTCTAAAACTTGAATTGTACTACTTCTTTCTGGCTATTACATCAACTTAGAAGCTTCATCTGTGTTCTACTATGGTGCTTTTAGTGTCTCCGCATACCGCAGCACGCGACATAGCTTTGCAGTCGATAATTACAACCGTTTCAGAGAGAAGAGCGGCCAATGTGACGATCTGGCTTTAAGTCGATTCGATAACAATTGACGAAAACGGACGGATTTCTCACGTTTTTACTACATACGAACACTTTCCAAATTGACCCGAGCGACGCGGTTGCTAGTCCTCCTTTCATGCAAAATCTTAAGTTCCTAGCTCAGGTCCAAGGCACCAAAGAAGGGTAAAAAGTCAATAATCGATACCTAAAACTTGAATTGTACTACTTCTTACTGGCTATTACATCTACTTAGAAGCTTCAACTGTGTTCTACTATGGTGCTTTCATTGTCTCCGCATACCGCAGCACGCGACATAGCTTTGCAGTCGATAATTACAACCGTTTCAGAGAGAAGAGCGGCCAATGTGACGATCTGGCTTTAAGTCGATTCGTTAACAATTGACGAAAACGGACGGATTTCTCAGGTTTTTACTACATATGGACACTTTTTTCAATCTCCCGTGCAACAGGGCTACTAGTCCTCATATCATGCAAAATCTTAAGTTCCTAGCTCATGTCCAAGGCACCAAAGAAGGGTAAACAGTCAATTATCGATAAATAAAACTTGAATTGTACTACTTCTTACTGGCTATTACATCTACTTAGAAACTTCAACTGTGTTCTACTATGGTGCTTTCATTGTCTCCGCATACCGCAGCACGCGACATAGCTTTGCAGACGATAAGTACAACCGTTTCAGAGAGAAGAACGGCCAATGAGACGATCTGGCTTTAAGTCGATTCGATAACAAATGTCGAAAACGGACGGATTTCTCAGGGTTTTACTACATATGAACACTTTCCACAATCTCCCATGCAACGCGGCTGCTAGTCCCCCTTTGATGCAGAATCTCAAGGTCCTAGCTCATGTCCAAGGCACCAAAGCCAGCTTAAAAGTCAATAATCCATGCCTAAAACTTGAATTGTACTACTTCTTACTGGCTATTACATCAACTTAGAAGCTTCATCTGTGTTCTACTATGGTGCTTTTAGTGTGTCCGCATACCGCAGCACGCGACATAGCTTTGCAGACGGTAAGTACACCCGTTTCAGAGTAAAGAGCGGCCAATGTGACGATCTGTCTTTTAGTCGATTCGATAACAAATGTCGAAAACGGACGGATTTCTCAGGGTTTTACTACATATGAACACTTTCCACATTCTCCCGTGCAACGCGGTTGCTAGTCCCCCTTTCATGCAAAATCTTAAGTTCCTAGCTCATGTCCAAGGCACCAAAGAAGGATAAAAAGTCAATAATCGATTCCTAAAACCTAAATTGTACTACTTCTTACTGGCTATTACATCTACTTAGAAGCTTCAACTGTGTTCTACTATGGTGCTTTCATTGTCTCCGCATACCGCAGCACGCGACATAGCTTTGCAGTCGATAATTACAACCGTTTCAGAGGGAAGAGCGGCCAATGTGACGATCTGGCTTTAAGTCGATTCGTTAACAATTGACGAAAACGGTCGGATTTCTCAGGTTTTTACTACATATGGACACTTTTCTCATTCTCCCGTGCAACAGGGCTACTAGTCCTCATTTCAGGCAAAGTCCTAAGTTCCTAACTCATGCCCAAGTCACCAAAGAAGGGTAAACAGTCAATAATCGATAAATAAAACTTGAATTGTACTACTTCTTACTGGCTATTACATCAACTTAGAAGCTTCATCTGTGTTCTACTATGGTGCTTTTAGTGTCTCCGCATACCGCAGCACGCGACATAGCTTTGCAGACGGTAAGTACACAAGTTTCAGAGTGAAGAGCGGCCAATGTGACGATCTGTCTTTAAGTCGATTCGATAACAAATGACGAAAACGGACGGATTTCTCAGGGTTTTACTACATATGAACAGTTTCCACAATCTCCCATGCAACGCGGCTGCTAGTCCCCCTTTGATGCAGAATCTCAAGGTCCTAGCTCATGTCCAAGGCACCAAAGCCAGCTTAAATGTCAATAATCCATGCCTAAAACTTGAATTGTACTACTTCTTACTGGCTATCTTCAACTTAGAAGCTTCATCTGTGTTCTACTATGGTGCTTTTAGTGTCTCCTCATACCGCAGCACGTGACATAGCTTTGCAGACGATAAATGTAACCGTTTCAGACAGAAGAGCGGCCAATGTGACGATTTGGCTTTAAGTCGATTCGATAACAAATGACGAAAACGGACGGATTTCTCAGGTTTTTACTACATATGAACACTTTTCACATTCGCCCGTGCTACACGGCTGCTAGTCCACCTTTCATGCAAAATATTAGGTTCCTAGCTCATGTCCAAGGCACCAAAGAAGGGTAAAAAGTCAATAATCGATACCTAAAACTTGAATTTTACTACATCTTACGGGCTATTACATCAACTAAGAAGCTTCATCTGTGTTCTACTATTGTGCTTTTGTTGTCTCCTAATACCGCAGCACGCGACATAGCTTTGCAAACGATAAATGTAACCGTTTCAGACAGAAGAGCGGCCAAAGAGACGATCTGGCTTTAAGTCGATTCGATAACAAATGACGAGAACGGACGGATTTCTCAGGTTCTTACCACATATGAACACTTTTCACATTCTCCTGAGCAACGCGGCTGCTAGTCCTCCTTTCATGCAAAATCTTAAGTTCCTAGCTCATGTCCGAGTCGCCAAAGAAGGGTAAAAAGTCAATAAACGATACCTAAAACTTGAATAGTACTACTTCTTACTGGCTATTACATCAACTTAGGAGCTTCATCTGTGTTCTACTATGGTGCTTTTAGTGTCTCCGCATACCGCAGCACGTGACATAGCTTTGCAGACGATAAGTACAACCGTTTCAGAGAGAAGAGCGGCCAATGTGACGATCAGGCTTTAAGTCGATTCGATAACAAATGACGAAAACGGACGGATTTTTCAGGTTTTTACTACATATGAACATTTTTCACATTCGCCCGTGCTACGCGGCTGCTAGTCCTCCTTTAATGCAAAATCTTAAGTTCCTAGGTTTTGTCCAAGGCACCAAAGAAGGGTAAAAAGTCAATAATCAATACCTGAAAATTGAAGTGTACTACTTCTTACTGGCTATTACATCAACTTAGAAGTTTCATCTGTGTTCTACTATGGTGCTTTTAGTGTCTCCGCATACCGCAGCACGCGACATAGCTTTGCAGACGATAAATTTAACCGTTTCAGACAGAAGTGCGGCTAATGTGACGATCTGGCTTTATGTCGATTCGATAACAAATGACGAAAACGGACGGATTTCTCAGGTTTTTACTACATATGAACACTTTTCACATTCTCCCGTGCAACTCGGGTGCTAATCCTCCTTTCATGCAAAATCTTAAGTTCATAGCTCATGTCCAAGGCAACAAAGAAGGGTAAAAAGTCAATAATCGATACCTAAAACTTGAATTTTACTACATCTTACTGGCTATTACATCAACTAAGAAGCTTCATCTGTGTTCTACTATGGTGCTTTTATTGTCTCCGCATACCGCAGCACGCGACATAGCTTTGCAGACGATAAATGTAACCGTTTCAGACAGAAGAGCGGCCAAAGAGACGATCTGGCTTTAAGTCGATTCGATAACAAATGACGAGAACGGACGGATTTCTCAGGTTCTTACCACATATGAACACTTTTCACATTCTCCTGAGCAACGCGGCTGCTAGTCCTCCTTTCATGCAAAATCTTAAGTTCCTAGCTCATGTCCGAGTCGCCAAAGAAGGGTAAAAAGTCAATAAACGATACCTAAAACTTGTATAGTACTACTTCTTACTGGCTATTACATCAACTTAGAAGCTTCATCTGTGTTCTACTATGGTGCTTTTAGTGTCTCCGCATACCGCAGCACGTGACATAGCTTTGCAGGCGATAAGTACAACCGTTTCAGAGAGAAGAGCGGCCAATGTGACGATCTGGCTTTAAGACGATTCGATAACAAATGACGAAAACGGACAGGTTTCTCAGGTTTTTACTACATATGAACATTTTTCACATTCGCCCGTGCTACGCGGCTGCTATTCCTCCTTTAATGCAAAATCTTAAGTTCCTTGCTCATGTCAAAGGCACCAAAGAAGGGTGAAAAGTCAATAATCAATACCTAAAACTTGAATTGTACTACTTCTTAATGGTTATTACATCAACTTAGAAGCTTCATCTGTGTTCTACTATGGTGCTTTTAGTGTCTCCGCATACCGCAGCACGTGACATAACTTTGCAGACGGTAAATGTAACCGTTTCAGACACAAGTGCGGCCAATGTGACGATCTGGCTTTTAAGTCGATTCGGTAACAAATGAAGAAAACTTACGGATTTCTCAGGTTTTTACTAGATATGAACACTTTTCACATTCCCCCTTGCAAACCGGCTGCTAATCCTCCTTTCATGCAAAATCTTAAGTTCCTAGCTCAAGTCCAAGGCAACGTAGAAGGGTAAAAAGTCAATAATCGAAACCTAAAACATGAATTGTACTACATCTTACTGCCTATTACATCAACTTAGAAGCTTCATCTGTGTTCTACTATGGTGCCTTTAGTGTCTCCGCATACCGCAGCACGCGACATAGCTTTGCAGACGATAAATGTACCCGTTTCAGACATAGGTGTGGCCGATGTGACGATCTGGCTTTAAGTCGATTCGATAACAAATGACGAAAACGGACGGATTTCTTGGGTTTTTAAAACATATGAACACTTTTCACATTCTCCCGTGCAACGCAGCTGCTAGTCCTCCTTTAATGCAAAATCTTAAGTTTCTAGCTCATGTCCAAGGCACCAAAGAAGGGTAAAAAGTCAATAATCGATACCTAAAACTTGTATAGTACTACTTCTTACTGGCTATTACATCAACTTAGAAGCTTCATCTGTGTTCTACTATGGTGCTTTTAGTGTCTCCGCATACCGCAGCACGTGACATAGCTTTGCAGGCGATAAGTACAACCGTTTCAGAGAGAAGAGCGGCCAATGTGACGATCTGGCTTTAAGACGATTCGATAACAAATGACGAAAACGGACAGGTTTCTCAGGTTTTTACTACATATGAACATTTTTCACATTCGCCCGTGCTACGCGGCTGCTATTCCTCCTTTAATGCAAAATCTTAAGTTCCTAGGTTTTGTCCAAGGCACCAAAGAAGGGTAAAAAGTCAATAATCAATACCTGAAAATTGAAGTGTACTACTTCTTACTGGCTATTACATCAACTTAGAAGCTTCATCTGTGTTCTACTATGGTGCTTTTAGTGTCTCCGCATACCGCAGCACACGACATAGCTATGCAGACGATAAATGTAACCGTTTCAGACAGAAGTGCGGCTAATGTGACGATCTGGCTTTAAGTCGATTCGACAACAAATGACGAAAACGGACTGATTTCTCAGGTATTTACTACATATGAACACTTTTCACATTCTCCCGTACAACGCGGGTGCTAGTCCTCCTTTCATGCAAAATCTTAAGTTCCTAGCTCAAGTCCAAAGCACCAAAGAAGTGTAAAAAGTCAATAATCTATACCTAAAACACGAATTGTACTACATCTTACTGGCTATTACGTCAACTTAGAAGCTTCATCTGTGTTCTACTATGGTGCTTTTAGTGTCTCTGTATACCGCAGCACGCGACATAGCTTTGCAGACGATAAATATAACCGCTTCAGACAGAAGTGTGCCCAATGTGACGATCTGGGTTTAAGTCGATTTGATAACAAATGACGAAAACGGACGAATTTCTCAAGTTTTTACCACATATGAACACTTTTCACATTCTCCCGTGCAACGCGGCTGCTAGTCCACCTTTCATGCAAAATCTTATGTTCCTAGCTCATGTCAAAGGCACCAAAGAAGGGTGAAAAGTCAATAATCAATACCTAAAACTTCAATTGTACTACATCTTACTGGTTATTACATCAACTTAGAAGCTTCATCTGTGTTCTACTACGGTGCTTTTAGTGTCTCCGCATACCGCAGCACGTGACATAACTTTGCAGACGATAAATGTAATTGTTTCAGAGAGAAGAGAGGCCAATGTGACGATCTGGCCTTAAGTCGATTTGATAGCAAATGACGAAACCGGCCGAATACCTTAGGTTTTTACTACAAATGAACACTTTTCACACTCTCCCGTGTATCGCAGCTACTAGTCCTCCTTTCATGCAAAATCTTAAGGTCCTAGCTCACGCCAAGGCACCAAAGCCGGCTAAAAAGTCAATAATCGATAACTAAAACGTGAATTGTACTACTTTTTACTTGCTATTACATAAACGTAGAAGCTTTTTCAGTGTTCTACTATGGTGCTTTTTGTGTCTCCGCATACCGCAGCACGCGACATAGCTTTGCAGACGATAAATGTAACCGTTTCAGAGAGAAGGGCAGACAATGTAACGTCCTGGCTTTAAGTCAATTCGATAACAAATGAAGAAAACGCACAGATTTCTCAGTTTTTTACTACATATGAACACTTTAACACATTTTCCCGTGCAACGCCGCTGCTAGTCCTCCTTTCATGCAAATCCTTATGGTCCTAGGTCATATCCAAGCCACCAAAGCCGTCTAAAATGGTCATGTCCAAGTGACGAAAGCCGGCTAAAAACTCAATAATCGAAAACTAAAACTTCAATTGTACTACCTATTACATCAACTTAGAAGCTTCTACTGTGTTCTACTATGAGGCTTTTAGTGTCTCCGCATACCGCACCCAACGACACAGCTTTGCAGACGGTAAATGTAACGGTTTCAGAGGGAAGAGCGGCCAATGTAACGATCTGGCTTTAATTCGATTCGAAAACAATTGAAGAAAACATACGGATTTCTCAGGTTTTCACTACATATGAACACTTTTCACATTCTCCCGTGCCACGCGGCTGCTAGTCCTCCTTTCATGCAAAATCTTAAGATCCTAGCTCATGTCCAAGGCACCAAACCCGGCTAAAAAGTCAATAATCGATATCTAAAACGTGAATTGTGCTACTTCTTACTGGCTATTACATAAACTCAGAAGTTTTTTCAGTGTTTTACTATGGTGCTTTTAGTGTCTTCGCATACCGCAGCACGCGACATAGCATTGCAGACGATAAATGTAACCGTTTCAGAGAGGAGAGCGGCCAATGTACAAATTAACAAATTACGAAAACGGACGGATTTCTCAGGTTTTTACTACATATGAACACTTTTCACATTCTCCCGTGCAACGCGGCTAATAGTCCTCCTTTCATGCAAAATCTTAATGTCCCAGCTGCTGTACAAGGTACCAAAGCCGGGTGAAAAGTGAATAATCGATAACGAATACTTGAATTACACTACTTCTTACTGGCTATAACATCAACTTAGAAGCTTCATCTGTGTTCTAGTATAGTGCTTTTAGTGTCTCCGCATTACGTAGCTCGCGACATATCTTTGGAGACGATAAATGTAACGGTTTCAGAGGGAAGAGCGGCCAATGTACGATCTGGCTTTAAGTCGATTCGATAACAATTGACGAAAACATACGGATTTCTCAGATTTCACTACATATGAACCTTTTCCCATTCTCCCGTGCAACGCAGCTGCTAGACCTCCTTTCATGCAAAATCTTATGGTTCCACCTCATGTCCAAGGAACCAAAGCCGGCTAAAAATCAATAATCAATAACCAATACTTGAATTGTACTGCTTCTGACTGGCTATTACAACAACTCAGAAGCTTCTTCTGTGTTCAACTATGGTGCTTTTAGTGTCTCCGCATATCGCAGCACGCGACATAGCTTTGCAGACGATAAATGTAACCGTTTCAGAGAGAAGAGCCGCATATGTGATGATCTGGCTTGAAGTCGATTCGATAACATATGACGAAAACGGAGGGATTTCACAGGTTTTACTATATATGAACATTTTTCACATTCTCCCGTGCAAAGCGGCTGCTACACTTCCCTTCATGCAAAATCGTAAAGTCCTAGCTCATTTCCAAGGCACCAAAGAAAAGTAAAAGTCAATAATCGATAACTAAAACTTGAATTATACTGTTTCTTACTGGCTATTACATCAACTGAGAAGCTTCATCTGTGTTCTACTATGGTGCTTTTAGTGTCTCCGCAAACCGCAGCACGCGACATAGCTTCGCAGACGACAAATGTAACCGTTTCAGAGAGAAAAGCGGCGAATGTACGTCCTGGCTTTAAGTCGATTCGATAACAAATGACGAAAACGGCCGGATTTCTCAGATTTTCACGACATATGAACACCTTTCACATTCTCCCGTGCAATGCGGCTGCTATTCCTCCTTTCATGCAAAATCGTAAGGTCCTAGCTCATGCCCAAAGCATCAAAAATGGCTAAAAAGTGAATAATCGATAACTAAAACGTGAATTTTACTACTTTTACTGGGTATTACATCAATTTAGAAGCTACTTCTGTGTTCTACTATGGTGATTTTAGTGACTCCGCATACCGCAACACGCGACATAGCTTTGCAGACGATAAATGTAACCATTTCAGATAGAAGAGCGGCCAATGTGGCGATCTAGCTTAAAGTCGATTTGATAACAAATGACGAAAACGGGCGAATATCTTACTTGCTATTACATAGCCGGGTAAATAGTCAAAAGTCGATAACTAAAACTTGAATTGTACTACCTGTTACTGGCTATTACATCAACTTAGAAGTTTCATCTGTGTTCTACTATGGTGCTGTTAGTGTCTCCGCATACCGCAGCACGCGACATAGCTTTGCAGACGATAAATGTAACCGTTTCAGAGAGAAGAGCGTCCAATGTGACGATGTGGCTTTAAGTCGATTTGATAAGAAATGACGATAACGGACGGATTTCTCAGGTTTTTACTACATATGAACACTTTTCACATTCTCCCGTGCAACGCAGCAGCTAGTCCTCCTTTGATGCAAAGTCTTAAGGTCCTAGCTCATGTCCAAGACAACAAAGCCAGCTAAAGAGTCAATAATCGATATCTAAAACGTTATTGCACTACTTCTTACTGGCTATTACATCAACTTAGAAGTATCATCTGTGTTCTACTACGGTTCTGTTAGTGTCTCCACGTACCGCAGCACGCGACATAGCTTTGCAGACGATAAATGTAACCGTTTCAGAGAGAAGAGTGTCCAATGTGACGATCTGGCTTTAAGTCGATTTGATAAGAAATGACGAAAACGGACGGATTTCTCAGGTTTTTGCTACATATGAACACTTTTCACATTCTCCCGCGCAACGGAGCTGCTAGTCCTCCTTTGATGCAAAGTCTTAAGGTTCTAGCTCATGTCCAAGACCCCAAAGCCAGCTAAAAACTCAATAAAGGATATCTAAAACGTTATTGCACTACTTCTTACTGGCTATTACAACAACTTAGAAGTTTCTTCAGTGTTCTACTATGGTGCTGTTAGTGTCTCTGCATACCGCAGCACGCGACATAGCTTTGCAGACGATAAATGTAACCGTTTCAGAGAGAAGAGCGACCAATGTGACGATCTGGTTTTAAGTCGATTTGATAAGAAATGACGAAAATGGAACGATTTCTCAGGTTTTTACTACATATGAACACTTTTCACATTCTCCCGTGCAACGCAACTGTTAGTCCTCCTTTGATGCAAAACCTTAAGGTCCTAGCTCATGTCCAAGTCCCCAAAGCCAGCTAAAAAGTCAATAATCGATATCTAAAACGTTATTGTACTACTTCTTACTGGCTATCACAACAACTTAGAAGCTTCGTCTGTGTTCTACTATGGCGCTGTTAGTGTCTCCAGATACCGCAGCACGCGACATAGCTTTGCAGACGATAAATGTGACCGTTTCAGAGAGAAGAGCGACCAATGTGAAGACCTGGCTTTAAGTCGATTTGATAAGAAATGACGAAAACGGACGGAATTCTCAGGTTTTTAGTACATATGAACACTTTTCACATTCTCCCGTGCAACGCAGCTGCTAGTTCTCCTTTGATGCAAAATCTTAAGGTCCTAGCTCATGTCCAAGTCCCCAAAGCCAGCTAAAAAGTCAATAATCGATATGTAAAACGTTATTGTACTACTTCTTACTGGCTATTACATCAACTTAGAAGTTTCATCAGTGTTCTACTATGGTGCTATTTGTGTCTCTGCATACAGCAGCACGCGACATAGCTTTGCAGACGATAAATGTAACCGTTTCAGAGAGAAGAGCGACCAATGTGACGATCTGGCTTTAAGTCGATTTGATAAGAAATGACGAAAACGGACGGATTTCTCAGGTTTTTACTACATATGAACACTTTTCACATTCTCCAGAGCAACGCAGCTGCTAGTTCTCCTTTGATGAAAAATCTTAAGGTCCTAGCTCATGTCCAAGTCCCCAAAGCCAGCTAAAAAGTCAATAATCGGTACCTAAAACGTTATTGTACTACTTCTTACTGGCTATTACATCAACTTAGAAGTTTCATCTGTTTTATACTATGGTGCTGTTAGTGTCTCCGCATGCCGCAGCACGCGACATAGCTTTGCAGACGATAAATATAACCGTTTCAGAGAGAAGAGCGACCAATGTGACGACCTGGCTATAAGTCGATTTGATAAGAAATGACGAAAGCGGACGGATATCTCAGGGTTTTACTACATATGAACACTTTTGACATTCTCCCGTGCAACGCAGCTGCTAGTCCTCCATTCATGCAAAATCTTAAGGTCCTAGCTCATGTCCAAGTCCCCAAAGCCAGCTAAAAAGCCAATAATCGAAATCTAAAACGTTATTGTACTACTTCTTACTGGCTATTACATCAACTTAGAAGTTTCATCTGTGTTCCGCTATGGTGCTGTTAGTTTCTCCGCATACCGCAGCACGCGACGTAGCTTTGCAGACGATAAATGTAACCGTTTCAGAGAGAAGAGCGACCAATGTGACGATCTGGCTTTAAGTCGACTCGATAGCAAATGACGACAAAGGACGGATTTCTCTGGTTTTTACTACATATGAACACTTTTCGTATTCTCCCGAACAACGCTGATGCTAGTCCTTCTTTTATGCAAAATCGTAAGGTCCTAGCTCATGTCCAAGGCACCAAAGCCGGCACAAAAGGCAATAATCGATAAGTAAAACCTGATTTGTACTGCTTCTTACTGGCTATTACATCAACTTGGAAGCTTCTTCTGTGTTCTACTATGGTGCTGTTAGTGTCTCCGCATACCGCAGCACGCGACATAGCTTTGCAGACGATAAATGTAACCGTTTCAGAGATATGAGCGGCCAATGAGACGATCTGACATTAAGTCGATTCGATAACAAATGACGAAAACGGTCGGATTTCTTAGGTTTTTACTACATATGAACACTATTTACATTCTCCCGTGCAACGCGGCTCCTAGTCCTCTTTTCGTGAAAAATCGTAATTTCCTAGCTCATGTCCAAGGCACCAAAGAGGCTAAATAGGCAATAATCGATAACTAATACTTGAATTGTGCTACATCTTACTTGCTATTACATAGCCGGGTAAATAGTCAAAAGTCGATAACTAAAACTTGAAATGTACTACCTGTTACTGGCTATTACGTCAACTTAGAAGTTTCATCTGTGTTCTACTATGGTGCTGTTAGTGTATCCGCATACCGCAGCACGCGACATAGCTTTGCAGACGATAAATGTAACCGTTTCAGAGAGAAGAGCGACCAATGTTACGATCTGGCTTTAAGTCGATTTGATAAGAAATGACGAAAAAACGGACGGATTTCTCAGGTTTGTACTACATATGAACACTTTTCACATTCTCCCGTGCAACGGAGCTGCTAGTCCTCCTTTGATGCAAAGTCTTAAGGTTCTAGCTCATGTCCAAGACCCAAAGCCAGCTAAAAAGTCAATAATGGATATCTAAAACGTTATTGCACTACTTCTTACTGGCTATTACAACAACTTAGAAGTTTCTTCAGTGTTCTACTATGGTGCTGTTAGTGTCTCTGCATACCGCAGCACGCGACATAGCTTTGCAGACGATAAATGTAACCGTTTCAGAGAGAAGAGCGACCACTGTGACGATCTGGTTTTAAGTCGATTTGATATGAAATGACGAAAATGGACGGATTTCTCAGGTTTTTACTACATATGAACACTTTTCACATTCTCCAGTGCAACGCAAACGCTAGTCCTCCTTTGATGCAAAATCTTAAGGTCCTAGCTCATGTCCGAGTCCCCAAAGCCAGCTAAAAAGTCAATAATCGGTACCTAAAACGTTATTGTACTACTTCTTACTGGCTATTACATCAACTTAGAAGTTTCATCTGTGTTCCGCTATGGTGCTGTTAGTGTCTCCGCATACCGCAGCACGCGACGTAGCTTTGCAGACGATAAATGTAACCGTTTCAGAGAGAAGAGCGACCAATGTGACGTTCTGGCTTTAAGTCGACTCGATAACAAATGACGACAAAGGACGGATTTCTCGGGTTTTTACTACATATGAACACTTTTCGTATTCTCCCGAACAACGCTGATGCTAGTCCTTCTTTTATGCAAAATCGTAAGGTCCTAGCTCATGTCCAAGGCACCAAAGCCGGCACAAAAGGCAATAATCGATGGGTAAAACCTGATTTGTACTGCTTCTTACTGGCTATTACATCAACTTGGAAGCTTCTTCTGTTTTCTACTATGGTGCTGTTAGTGTCTCCGCATACCGCAGCACGCGACATAGCTTTGCAGACGATAAATGTAACCGTTTCAGAGATATGAGCGGCCAATGAGACGATCTGACATTAAGTCGATTCGGTAACAAATGACGAAAACGGACGGATTTCTCAGGTTTTTACTACATATGAACACTATTTACATTCTCCCGTGCAACGCAGCTGCTAGTCATCTTTTGATGCAAAATCTTAAGATCCTAGCTCATGTCCAAGTCCCCAAAGCCAGCTAAAAAGTCAATAATCGGTATCTAAAACGTTATATTACTACTTCTTACTGGCTATAACATCAACTTAGAAGCTTCGTCTGTGTTCTACTATGGTGCTCTTAGTGTCTCCACATACCGCAGCACGCAACATAGCTTTGCAGACGATAAATGTGACCGTTTCAGAGAGAAGAGCGACCAATGTGAAGACCTGGCTTTAAGTCGAATTGATAAGAAATGACGAAAACGGACGGATTTCTCATGTTTTAGTACATATGAACACTCTTCACATTCCCCCGGGCAACGTAGCTGCTAGTCCTCCTTTGATGCAAAATCTTAAGGTCCTAGCTCATGTCCAAGGACCCAAAGCCAGCTTAAGAGTCAATAATCGGTTTCTAAAACGTTATTGTACTACTTCTTACTGGCTATTACATCAACTTAGAAGTTTCATCTGTTTTCTACTATGGTGCTGTTAGTGTCTCCGCATACCACAGCACGCGACATAGCTTTGCAGACGATAAATGTAACCGTTTCAGAGAGAAGAGCGACCAATGTGACGATCTGGCTTTAAGTCGATTTGATACGAAATGACGAAAACGGACGGATTTCTCAGGTTTTTGCTACATTTGAACACTTTTTACCTTCTCCCGTGCAACGCAGCTGCTAGTGCTCCTTTGATGCAAAGTCTTAAGATACTAACTCATGTCCAAGACACCAAAGCCAGCTAAAAAGTCAATAATCGGTATCTAAAACGTTATTGTACTACTTCTTACTGGCTATTACATCAACTTAGAAGTTTCATCTGTGTTCTACTATGAACCTGTTAGTGTCTCCGCATACCGCAGCACGCGACATAGCTTTGCAGACGATAAATGTAACCGTTTCAGGGAGAAGAGCGACCAATGTGACGATCTGGCTTTAAGTCGCTTTTATAAGAAATGAAGAAAACGGACGGATTTCTCAGGTTTTTACTACATATGAACACTTTTCACATACTCCCGTGCAACGAGGCTGCTAGTCTTAGTTTCATGCAAAATCTTAAGGTCTTAGCTCATGTCCAAGACCTCAAAGCCAGCTAAAAAGTCAATAATCGATATCTAAAACGTTATTGCACTACTTCTTACCGGCAATCACATCATTTTAGAAGTTTCATCAGTGTTTTACTATGGTGCTGTTAGTGTCTCCGCATACCGCAGCACGCGACATTGCTTTGCAGACGATAAATGTAACTGTTTCAGAGAGAAGAGCGACCAATGTGACGATCTGGCTTTAAGTCGATTTTATAAGAAATGACGAAAATGTACGGATTTCTCAGGTGTTTACTACATATGAACACTTTTCACATTCTCCCGTGCAACGCAGCTGCTAGTCCTCCTTTGATGCAAAATCTTAAGGTCCTAGCTCATGTCCAAGTCCCCAAAGCCAGCTAAAAAGTGAATAATCGATATCTAAAGTTATTGTACTACTTCTTACTGGCTATATCATCAACTTAGAAGTTTCATCTGTTTTCTACTATGGTGCTGTTACGGTCTCCGCTTACCGCAGCACGCGACATAGCTTTGCAGACGAGTAATGTAACCTTTTCAGAGAGAAGAGCGTCCAATGTGACGTCCTGGCTTTAAGTCGATTTGATAAGAAATTACGAAAACGGACGGATTTCTCAGGTTTTTACTGCATATGAACACTTTTTACATTCTCCGTGCAACGGAGCATCTAGTCCTCGTTTGATGCAAAATCTTAAGGTCCTAGCTCATGTCCAAGGCCCCAAAGCCAGCTAAAAAGTCAATAATCGATATCTAAAACGTTATTGTACTACTCCTTACTGGCTATTACAATAACTGAGAAATTTCATCTGTGTTCTATTAAGGTGCTGTTAGTGTCTCCGCATACCGCAGCACGCGACGTAGCTTTGCAGTTGATAAATGTAACCGTTTCAGGGAGAAGAGCGACCAATGTGACGATCTGGCTTTAAGTCGATTTGATAAGAAATGACGAAAACGGACGGATTTCTCAGGTTTTCACTACATATGAACACTTTTCACATTCTCCCGTGCAACGCAGCTGCAAGTTCTCCTTTGATGCAAAATCTTAAGGTCCTAGCTCATGTCCAAGGCCCCAAAGCAAGCTAAAAAGTCAATAATCGGAATCTAAAACGTTATTGTACTACTTCTTGCAGGCTATTACATCAACTTAGAAGTTTCATCTGTTTTCTACTATGGTGCTGTTAGTGTCTCCGCATACCGCAGCACGCGACATAGCTTTGCAGACGATAAATGTAACCATTTCAGGGAGAAGAGCGACCAATGTGACGATCTGGCTTTAAGTCGATTTGATAAGAAATGACGAAAACGGACGGATTTCTCAGGTTTTTACTACATATGAACACTTTTCACATTCTCCCGTGCAACTCAGCTGCTAGTTCTCCTTTGATGCAAAATCTTAAGGTCCTAGCTCATGTCCAAGTCCCAAAGCCAGCTAAAAAGTCAATAATCGGTATCTAAAACGTTATTGTACTACTTCTTACAGGTTATTGCATCAACTTAGAAGTTTCATCAGTGTTCTACTATGGTGCTGTTTGTGTCTCTGCATACCGCAGCACGCGACATTGCTTTGCAGACGATAAATGTAACTGTTTCAGAGAGAAGAGCGACCAATGTGACGATCTGGCTTTAAGTCGCTTTTATAAGAAATGACGAAAACGGACGGATTTCTCAGGTTTTTACTACATATGAACATTTTTCACATTCTCCCGTGCAACGCAGCTGCTAGTTCTCCTTTGATGCAAAATCTTAAGGTCCTAGCTCATGTCCAAGGCACCAAAGCCAGCTAAAAAGTCAATAATCGGTATCTAAAACGTTATTGTACTACTTCTTACTGGCTATTACATCAACTTAGAAGTTTCATCTGTGTTCTACTATGGTCCTGTTAGTGTCTCCGCATACCGCAGCACGCGACATAGCTTTGCAGACGATAAATGTAACCGTTTCAGAGAGAAGAGCGATCAATGTGACGATCTGGCTTTAAGTCGATTTGATAAGAAATGACGAAAACGGATGGATTTCTCAGGTTTTCACTACATATGAACACTTTTGACATTCTTACGTGATACGGAGCTGCTAGTCCTCCTTTGATGCAAAGTCTTAAGGTCCTAGCTCATGTCCAAGACCCCAAATCCAGATAAAAAGTCAATAATCGATATCTAAAACGTTATTGCAATACTTCTTACTGGCTATTACAACAAGTTAGAAGTTTCATCAGTGTTCTACTATGGTGCTGTTAGTGTCTCTGCATACCGCAGCACGCGACATAGCTTTGCAGACGATAAATGTAACCGTTTCAGACAGAAGAGCAACCAATGTGACGATCTGGCTTTAAGTCGATTTGATAAGAAATGACGAAAATGGACGGATTTCCCAGTTTTTACTACATATGAACACTTTTCACATTCTCCCCTGTAATGCAGCTGCTAGTCCTCCCTTGATGCAAAATCGTAAGGTCCTAGCTCATGTCCAAGTCCCCAAAGCCAGCTAAAAAGTCAATAATCGATATCTAAAACGTTATTGCACTACTTCTTACTGGCTATTACATCAACTTAGAAGTTTCATTAGTGTTCTACTATGGTGCTGTTAGTGTCTCCGCATACCGCAGCACGCGACTTTGCTTTGCAGACGATAAATGTAACCGTTTCAGAGAGAAGAGCGACTAATGTGACGGTCTGGCTTTAAGCCGATTCGATAACAAATGACGAAAACGGACGGATTTCTCAGGTTTTTACTACATATGTACACTTTTCACAATCTCCCGTGCAACGCGGCTGTTAGTCCTCCTTTCATGCAAAATCTTAAGTTCCTAGCTCATGTCCAAGGCACCAAAGAAGGGTAAAAAGTCAATAATCGATAATTAAAACTTGAATTGTACTACTTCTTATTGGCTATTGCATCATCTTAGAAGCTTCATCTGTTTTCTACTATGGTGCTTTTAGTGTCTCGGCATACCGCAGCACGCGACATAGCTTTGCAGACGATAAATGTAATCGTTTCAGAGAGAAGAGCGGCCAATCTGACGATCTGGCTTTAAGGCGATTCGATAATAAAATGACTAAACGGACGAGTTTCTTAGGTTTTTACTACATATGAACACTTTTCACATTCTCCCGTGCAACGCGACTGCTAGTCCTCCTTTCATGCAAAATCTTAAGTTCCTAGCTCATTTCCAAGGCACCGAAGAAGGGTAAAAAGTTTATAATCGATACCTAAAACCTGATTTGAACTACTTCTTACTGGCTATTACATCAACTTAGAAGCTTCATCTGAGTTCTACTATGGTGCGTTCAGTGTCTGCGCATACCGCAACACGCGACATAGGTTTGCAGACGATAAGTACAACCGTTTCAGAGAGAATTACGGCCTATGTGAAGATCTGGCTTTAAGCCGGTTCGATAACAAATGACGAAAACGGACGGATTTCTCACGTTTTTACTACATATGAACACTTTTCACATTCGCCTGTGCAACGCAGCCGCTAGTCCTCCTTTCATGCAAAATGTTAAGTTCCTAGCTCATGTCCAAGGCACCAAAGAAGGGTAAAAAGTCAATAATCCATACCTAAAACTTGAATTGTACTACTTCTCACTGGCTATTACATCGACTCAGAAGCTTCATCTGTGTTCTACTATGGTTCTTTTAGTGTCTGCGCATACCGCAGCACGCGACATAGCTTTGCAGACGATAAATGTAACCGTTTCAGACAGAAGAGCGGCCAATGTGATAATCTGGCTTTAAGTCATTTCGATAACAAATGAGGAAACGGACAGATTTCTTAGGTTTTTACTACATATGAACACTTTTCACATTCTCCCGTGCAACGCGGCTGCTAGTCCTCCTTTCATGCAAAATCTTAAGTTCCTAGCTCATGTCCAAGGCACCAAAGAAGGGTAAAAAGCCAATAATCGATACTTAAAACTTGAATTGTACTACTTCTTACTGGCTATTACATCAACTTAGAAGTTTCATCAGTGTTCTACTATGGTGCTGTTAGTGTCTCCGCATACCGCAGCACGCGACATAGCTTTGCAGACGATAAATGTAACCATTTCAGGGAGAAGAGCGACCAATGTGACGATCTGGCTTTAAGTCGATTTGATAAGAAATGACGAAAACGGACGGATTTCTCAGGTTTTTACTACATATGAACACTTTTCACATTCTCCCGTGCAACTCAGCTGCTAGTTCTCCTTTGATGCAAAATCTTAAGGTCCTAGCTCATGTCCAAGTCCCAAAGCCAGCTAAAAAGTCAATAATCGGTATCTAAAACGTTATTGTACTACTTCTTACAGGTTATTGCATCAACTTAGAAGTTTCATCAGTGTTCTACTATGGTGCTGTTTGTGTCTCTGCATACCGCAGCACGCGACATTGCTTTGCAGACGATAAATGTAACTGTTTCAGAGAGAAGAGCGACCAATGTGACGATCTGGCTTTAAGTCGCTTTTATAAGAAATGACGAAAACGGACGGATTTCTCAGGTTTTTACTACATATGAACATTTTTCACATTCTCCCGTGCAACGCAGCTGCTAGTTCTCCTTTGATGCAAAATCTTAAGGTCCTAGCTCATGTCCAAGGCACCAAAGCCAGCTAAAAAGTCAATAATCGGTATCTAAAACGTTATTGTACTACTTCTTACTGGCTATTACATCAACTTAGAAGTTTCATCTGTGTTCTACTATGGTCCTGTTAGTGTCTCCGCATACCGCAGCACGCGACATAGCTTTGCAGACGATAAATGTAACCGTTTCAGAGAGAAGAGCGATCAATGTGACGATCTGGCTTTAAGTCGATTTGATAAGAAATGACGAAAACGGATGGATTTCTCAGGTTTTCACTACATATGAACACTTTTGACATTCTTACGTGATACGGAGCTGCTAGTCCTCCTTTGATGCAAAGTCTTAAGGTCCTAGCTCATGTCCAAGACCCCAAATCCAGATAAAAAGTCAATAATCGATATCTAAAACGTTATTGCAATACTTCTTACTGGCTATTACAACAAGTTAGAAGTTTCATCAGTGTTCTACTATGGTGCTGTTAGTGTCTCTGCATACCGCAGCACGCGACATAGCTTTGCAGACGATAAATGTAACCGTTTCAGACAGAAGAGCAACCAATGTGACGATCTGGCTTTAAGTCGATTTGATAAGAAATGACGAAAATGGACGGATTTCCCAGTTTTTACTACATATGAACACTTTTCACATTCTCCCCTGTAATGCAGCTGCTAGTCCTCCCTTGATGCAAAATCGTAAGGTCCTAGCTCATGTCCAAGTCCCCAAAGCCAGCTAAAAAGTCAATAATCGATATCTAAAACGTTATTGCACTACTTCTTACTGGCTATTACATCAACTTAGAAGTTTCATTAGTGTTCTACTATGGTGCTGTTAGTGTCTCCGCATACCGCAGCACGCGACTTTGCTTTGCAGACGATAAATGTAACCGTTTCAGAGAGAAGAGCGACTAATGTGACGGTCTGGCTTTAAGCCGATTCGATAACAAATGACGAAAACGGACGGATTTCTCAGGTTTTTACTACATATGTACACTTTTCACAATCTCCCGTGCAACGCGGCTGTTAGTCCTCCTTTCATGCAAAATCTTAAGTTCCTAGCTCATGTCCAAGGCACCAAAGAAGGGTAAAAAGTCAATAATCGATAAATAAAACTTGAATTGTACTACTTCTTATTGGCTATTGCATCATCTTAGAAGCTTCATCTGTTTTCTACTATGGTGCTTTTAGTGTCTCGGCATACCGCAGCACGCGACATAGCTTTGCAGACGATAAATGTAATCGTTTCAGAGAGAAGAGCGGCCAATCTGACGATCTGGCTTTAAGGCGATTCGATAATAAAATGACTAAACGGACGAGTTTCTTAGGTTTTTACTACATATGAACACTTTTCACATTCTCCCGTGCAACGCGACTGCTAGTCCTCCTTTCATGCAAAATCTTAAGTTCCTAGCTCATTTCCAAGGCACCGAAGAAGGGTAAAAAGTTTATAATCGATACCTAAAACCTGATTTGAACTACTTCTTACTGGCTATTACATCAACTTAGAAGCTTCATCTGAGTTCTACTATGGTGCGTTCAGTGTCTGCGCATACCGCAACACGCGACATAGGTTTGCAGACGATAAGTACAACCGTTTCAGAGAGAATTACGGCCTATGTGAAGATCTGGCTTTAAGCCGATTCGATAACAAATGACGAAAACGGACGGATTTCTCACGTTTTTACTACATATGAACACTTTTCACATTCGCCTGTGCAACGCAGCCGCTAGTCCTCCTTTCATGCAAAATGTTAAGTTCCTAGCTCATGTCCAAGGCACCAAAGAAGGGTAAAAAGTCAATAATCCATACCTAAAACTTGAATTGTACTACTTCTCACTGGCTATTACATCGACTCAGAAGCTTCATCTGTGTTCTACTATGGTTCTTTTAGTGTCTGCGCATACCGCAGCACGCGACATAGCTTTGCAGACGATAAATGTAACCGTTTCAGACAGAAGAGCGGCCAATGTGATAATCTGGCTTTAAGTCATTTCGATAACAAATGAGGAAACGGACAGATTTCTTAGGTTTTTACTACATATGAACACTTTTCACATTCTCCCGTGCAACGCGGCTGCTAGTCCTCCTTTCATGCAAAATCTTAAGTTCCTAGCTCATGTCCAAGGCACCAAAGAAGGGTAAAAAGCCAATAATCGATACTTAAAACTTGAATTGTACTACTTCTTACTGGCTATTACATCAACTTAGAAGTTTCATCAGTGTTCTACTATGGTGCTGTTAGTGTCTCCGCATACCGCAGCACGCGACATAGCTTTGCAGACGATAAATGTAACCATTTCAGGGAGAAAAGCGACCAATGTGACGATCTGGCTTTAAGTCGATTTGATAAGAAATGACGAAAACGGACGGATTTCTCAGGTTTTTACTACATATGAACACTTTTCACATTCTCCCGTGCAACTCAGCTGCTAGTTCTCCTTTGATGCAAAATCTTAAGGTCCTAGCTCATGTCCAAGTCCCAAAGCCAGCTAAAAAGTCAATAATCGGTATCTAAAACGTTATTGTACTACTTCTTACAGGTTATTGCATCAACTTAGAAGTTTCATCAGTGTTCTACTATGGTGCTGTTTGTGCTCTGCATACCGCAGCACGCAACATAGCTTAGCAGACGATAAATGTAACTGTTTCAGAGAGAAGAGCGACCAATGTGACGATCTGGCTTTAAGTCGCTTTTATAAGAAATGACGAAAACGGACGGATTTCTCAGGTTTTTACTACATATGAACACTTTTCACATTCTCCAGTGCAACGCAGCTGCTAGTCCTCCTTTGATGCAAAATCTTAAGGTCCTAGCTCATGTCCAAGTCCCCAAAGCCAGCTAAAAAGTCAATAATCGATATCTAAAAGTTATTGTACTATTTCTTACTGGCTATAACATCAACTTAGAAGATTCATCTGTTTTCTACTATGGTGCTGTTAGGGTCTCCGCTTACCGCAGCACGCGACATAGCTTTGCAGACGATAAATGTGACCGTTTCAGAGTGAAGAGCGACCAATGTGAAGACCTGGTTTTAAGTCGATTTGATAAGAAATGACAAAAACGGACGGATTTCTAAGGTTTTTACTACATATGAACACTTTTCACATTCTCCCGGGCAACGCAGCTGCTAGTCCTCCTTTGATGCAAAATCTTAAGGTCCTAGCTCATGTCCTAGGCCCCAAAGCCGGCTAAAAAGTCAATAATCGATATCTAAAACGTTATTGTACTACTTCTTACTGGCTATTACATCGACTTAGAAGTTTCATCTGTGTTCTACTATGGTGCTGTTAGTGTCTCCGCATACCGCAGCACGCGACATAGCTTTGCAGACGAGTAATGTAACCTTTTCAGAGAGAAGAGCGTCCAATGTGACGTCCTGGCTTTAAGTCGATTTGATAAGAAATTACGAAAACGGACGGATTTCTCAGGTTTTTACTGCACATGAACACTATTTACATTCTCCCGTGCAACGGAGCATCTAGTCCTCCTTTGATGCAAAATCTTAAGGTCCTAGCTCATGTCGAAGGCCCCAAAGCCAGCTAAAAAGTCAATAATCGATATCTAAAACGTTATTGTACTACTCCTTACTGGCTATTACAATAACTGAGAAATTTCATCTGTGTTCTATTAAGGTGCTGTTAGTGTCTCCGCATACCGCAGCACGCGACGTAGCTTTGCAGACGATAAATGTAACCGTTTCAGGGAGAAGAGCGACCAATGTGACGATCTGGCTTTAAGTCGATTTGATAAGAAATGACGAATACGGACGGATTTCTCAGGTTTTCACTGCATATGAACACTTTTCACATTCTCCCGTGCAACACAGCTGCTAGTTCTCCTTTGATGCAAAATCTTAAGGTCCTAGCTCATGTCCAAGGCCCCAAAGCCAGCTAAAAAGTCAATAATCGGTATCTAAAACGTTATTGTACTACTTCTTACTGGCTATTACATCAACTTAGAAGTTTCATCTGTGTTCTACTATGAACCTGTTAGTGTCTCCGCATACCGCAGCACGCGACATAGCTTTGCAGACGATAAATGTAACCGTTTCAGGGAGAAGAGCGACCAATGTGACGATCTGGCTTTAAGTCGATTTGATAAGAAATGACGAAAACGGACGGATTTCTCAGGTTTTCACTACATATGAACACTTTTGACATTCTCCCGTGCAACGGAGCTGCTAGTCCTCCTTTGATGCAAAGTCTTAAGGTCCTAGCTCATGTCCAAGACCCCAAAGCCAGATAAAAAGTCAATAATCCATATCTAAAACGTTATTGCAATACTTCTTACTGGCTATTACAACAAGTTAGAAGTTTCATCAGTGTTCTACTATGGTGCTGTTAGTGTCTCTGCATACCGCAGCACGCGACATAGCTTTGCAGACGATAAATGTAACGGTTTCAGACAGAAGAGCGACCAATGTGACGATCTGGCTTTAAGTCGATTTGATAAGAAATGACGAAAATGGACGGATTTCCCAGTTTTTACTACATATGAACACTTTTCACATTCTCCCGTGCAACGCAGCTGCTAGTCCTCCTTTGATGCAAAATCTTAAGGTCCTAGCTCATGTCCAAGTCCCCAAAGCCAGCTAAAAAGTCAATAATCGATATCTAAAACGTTATTGTACTACTTCCTACTGGCTATAACATCAACTTAGTAGCTTCGTCTGTGTTCTACTATGGTGCTCTTAGTGTCTCCACATACCGCAGCATGCGACATAGCTTTGCAGACGATAAATGTGACCGTTTCAGAGAGAAGAGCGACCAATGTGAAGACCTGGCTTTAAGTCGATTTGATAAGAAATGACGAAAACGGACGGATTTCTCATGTTTTAGTACATATGAACACTCTTCACATTCTCCCGGGCAACGCAGCTGCTAGTCCTCCTTTGATGCAAAATCTTAAGGTCCTAGCTCATGTCCAAGTCCCCAAAGCCAGCTAAAAAGTCAATAATCGATATCTAAAACGTTATTGCACTACTTCTTACTGGCTATTACATCAACTTAGAAGTTTCATCAGTGTTCTACTATGGAGCTGTTAGTGTTTCCGCATACCGCAGCACGCGACATAGCTTTGCAGACGATAAATGTAACCGTTTCAGAGAGAAGAGCGACCAATGTAACGATCTGGCTTTAAGTCGATTTGATAAGAAATGACGAAAACGGGCGGATTTCTCAGGTTTTTACTACATATGAACACTTTTCACATTCTCCCATGCAACTCGGCTGCTAGTCCTCCTTTCAAGCAGAATCTTACGGTCCTAGCTCATGTCCAAGGCACCAAAGCCAGCTAAAAAGTCAATAATCGATACCTAAAACTTGAATTGTGCTACCTCTTACTGGATATTACATCAACTTAGAAGCTTTATCTGTGTTCTACTATGGTGCTTTTAGTGCCTCCGCATACCGCAACACGCGACATAGCTTTGCAGACGATAAGTACAACCGTTCCAGAGAGAAGGGCGGCCAATGTGACGGTCTGGCTTTAAGCCGATTCGATAACAAATGACGAAAACGTACGGATTTCTCAGGTTTTTACTACATATGAACACTTTTCACATTCTCACGTGAAACGCGACTGCTAGTCCTCCATTCATGCAAAATCTAAAGTTCCTAGCTCATTTCCAAGGCACCGAAGAAGGGTAAAAAGTTTATAATCGATACCTAAAACTTGATTTGAACTACTTCTTACTGGCTATTACATCAACTTAGAAGCTTCATCTGAGTTCTACTATGGTGCGTTCAGTGTCTGCGCATACCGCAACACGCGACATAGGTTTGCAGACGATAAGTACAACGGTTTCAGAGAGAATTGCGGCCTATGTGAAGATCTGGCTTTAAGCCGAATCGATAACAAATGACGAAAACGGACGGATTCCTCACGTTTTTACTACATATGAACACCGTTTCACATTCGCCTGTGCAACGCAGCCGCTAGTCCTCCTTTCATGCAAAATGTTAAGTTCCTAGCTCATGTCCAAGGCACCAAAGAAGGGTAAAAAGTCAATAATCCACACCTAAAAATTTGAATTGTACTACCTCTCACTGGCTATTACATCGACTCAGGAGCTTCATCTGTGTTCTACTATGGTTCTTTTAGTGTCTGCGCATACCACAGCACGCGACATAGCTTTGCAGACGATAAATGTAACCGTTTCAGACAGAAGAGCGGCCAATGTGATAATCTGGCTTTAAGTCATTTCGATAACAAATGAGAAAACGGACGGGTTTCTTAGGTTTTTACTACATATGAACACTTTTCACATTCTCCCGTGCAACGCGGCTGCTAGTCCTCCTTTCATGCAAAATCTTAAGTTCCTAGCTCATGTCCAAGGCACCAAAGAAGGGTAAAAAGCCAATAATCTATACTTAAAACTTGAATTGTACTACTTCTTACTGGCTATTACATCAACTTAGAAGCTTCATCTGTGTTTTACTATGGTGCTTTTAGTGTCTCCGCATACCGCAGCACGCGACTTAGCTTTGCAGACGATAAATGTAATCGTTTCAGACAGAAGAGCGGTCAATGTGACGATCTGGCTTTAAGTCGATTCGATAACAAATGACGAAACGGACGGATTTCTCAGGTTTTTACTACACTTGAACACTTTTCACATTCTCCCCTGCAACGCGGCTGCTAGTCCTCCTTTCATGCAAAATCTTAAGTACCTAGCTCATGTCCAAGGCACCAAAGAAGGGTAAAACGTCAATAATCCATAACTAAAACTTGAATTATACTACTTCTCACTGGCTATTACATCGACTTAGGAGCTTCATCTGTGTTCTACTATGGTTCTTTTAGTGTCTCCGCATACCACAGCACACGACATAGCTTTGCAGACGATAAATGTAACCGTTTCAGACAGTAGAGCGGCCAATGTGACGATCTGGCTTTAAGTCTTTTCGATAACAAATGACGAAAACGGACGGAGTTCTCAGGTTTTTACTACACATGAACACTTTTCACATTCTCTTGTGCAACTCGGCTGCTAGTCCTCCTTTCATGCAGAATCTTTAAGTCCTAGCTCGTGTCCGAGGCACCAAAGCCAGCTAAAAAGGCAATAATCGATACCCAATACTTGAATAGCACTACTTCTTACTGGCTATTGCATCAACTAAGAAGATTCATCTGTGTTCTACTTTGGTGTTTTTAGTGTCTTCGCATACCGCAGCACGCGAAATAGCTTTGCAGACGATAAGTAAAACTGTTTCAGAGAGAAGAGCGGTCATTGTGACGATCTGGCTTAAGTCGTTTCGATAACAAATGACGAAAACGGACGGATTTCTCAGGTTTTTACTACATATGAACAATTTTCACATTCTCCCGTGCAACGCGGCTGCTAGTCCTCCTTTCATGCAAAATCTTAAGTACCTAGCTCATGTCCAAGGCACCAAAGAAGGGTAAAAAGTCAAAAATCGATACATAAAACTTGAATTGTACTACTTCTCACTGCCTATTACATCAACTTAGAAGTTTCATCTGTGTTCCGCTATGGTGCTGTTAGTGTCTCCGCATACCGCAGCACGCGACGTAGCTTTGCAGACGATAAATGTAACCGTTTCAGAGAGAAGAGCGACCAATGTGACGATCTCGCTTTAAGTCGACTCGATAACAAATGACGACAAAGGACGGATTTCTCGGGTTTTTACTACATATGAACACTTTTCGTATTCTCCCGAACAACCCTGATGCTAGTCCTTATTTTATGCAAAATCGTAAGGTCCTAGCTCATGTCCAAGGCACCAAAGCCGGCACAAAAGGCAATAATCGATGAGTAAAACCTGATTTGTACTGCTTCTTACTGGCTATTACATCAACTTGGAAGCTTCTTCTGTTTTCTACTATGGTGCTGTTAGTGTCTCCGCATACCGCAGCACGCGACATAGCTTTGCAGACGATAAATGTAACCGTTTCAGAGATATGAGCGGCCAATGAGACGATCTGACATTAAGTCGATTCGGAAACAAATGACGAAAATGGACGGATTTCTCAGGTTTTTACTACATATGAACACTATTTACATTCTCCCGTGCAACGCAGCTGCTAGTCATCTTTTGATGCAAAATCTTAAGGTCCTAACTCATGTCCAAGGCCCCAAAGCCAGCTAAAAAGTCAATAATCGATATCTAAAACGTTATTGCACTACTCTTTGCTGGCTATTACAATAACTGAGAAATTTCATCTGTGTTCTACTATGGTGCTGTTAGTGTCTCCGCATACCGCAGCACGCGACGTAGCTTTGCAGACGATAAATGTAACCGTTTCAGGGAGAAGAGCGATCAATGTGACGATCTGGCTTTAAGTCGATTTGATAAGAAATGACGAAAATGGACGGATTTCTCAGGTTTTTACTACATATGAACGCTTTTCACATTCTCCCGTGCAACGCAGCTGCTAGTTCTCCTTTGATGGAAAATCTTAAGGTCCTAGCTTATGTCCAAGACCCCAAAGCCAGCTAAAAAGACAATAATCGGTATCTAAAACGTTATTGTACTACTTCTTGCAAGCTATTACATCAACTTAGAAGTTTCATCTGTTTTCTACTATGGTGCTGTGAGTGTCTCCGCATACCGCAGCACGCGACATAGCTTTGCAGACAATAAATGTAACCGTTTCAGAGGGAAGAGCGACCAATGTGACGATCTGGCTTTAAGTCGATTTGATAAGAAATGACGATAACGGACGGATTTCTCAGGTTTTTACTACATATGAACACTTTTCACATTCTCCCGTGCAACGCAGCTACTAGTCCTCCTTTGATGCAAATTCTTAAGGTCCTAGCTCATGCCCAAGACCACAAAGCCAGCTAAAAAGTCAATAATCGATATCTAAAACGTTATTGCACTACTTCTTACTGGCTATTACATCAACTTAGAAGTTTCATCACTGTTCTACTCTGGTGCTGTTAGTGTCTCTGCATACCGCAGCACGCGACATTGCTTTGCAGACGATAAATGTAACCGTTTCAGAGAGAAGGGCGACCAATGTGACGATCTGGCTTTAAGTCGTTTTGATAAGAAATGACGAAAACGGACGGATTTCTCAGGTTTTTACTACATATGAACACTTTTCACATTCTCCCGTGCAACGCAGCTGCTAGTTCTCCTTTGATGCAAAATCTTAAGGTCCTAGCTCATGTCCGAGGCCCCAAAGCCAGCTAAAAAGTCAATAATCGGTATCTAAAACGTTATATTACTACTTCTTACTGGCTATAACATCAACTTAGAAGTTTCGTCTGTGTTCTACTATGGTGCTCTTAGTGTCTCCACATACCGCAGCACGCGACATAGCTTTGCAGACGATAAATGTGACCGTTTCAGAGAGAAGAGCGACCAATGTGAAGACCTGGCTTTAAGTCGAATTGATAAGAAATGACGAAAACGGACGGATTTCTCGTTTTTTAGTACATATGAACACTCTTCACATTCTCCCGGGCAACGCAGCTGCTAGTCCTCCTTTGATGCAAAATCTTAAGGTCCTAGCTCATGTCCAAGGCCCCAAAGCCAGCTTAAAAGTCAATAATCGGTTTCTAAAACGTTATTGTACTACTTCTTACTGGCTATTACATCAACTTAGAAGTTTCATCAGTGTTCTACTATGGTGCTGCTAGTGTCTCCGCATACCGCAGCACGCGACATAGCTTTGCAGACGATAAATGTAACCATTTCAGGGAGAAGAGCGACCAATGTGACGATCTGGCTTTAAGTCGATTTGATAAGAAATGACGAAAACGGACGGATTTCTCAGGTTTTTACTACATATGAACACTTTTCACATTCTCCCGTGCAACGCAGCTGCTAGTTCTCCTTTGATGCAAAATCTTAAGGTCCTAGCTCATGTCCGAGGCCCCAAAGCCAGCTAAAAAGTCAATAATCGGTATCTAAAACGTTATATTACTACTTCTTACTGGCTATAACATCAACTTAGAAGCTTCGTCTGTGTTCTACTATGGTGCTCTTAGTGTCTCCACATACCGCAGCACGCGACATAGCTTTGCAGACGATAAATGTGACCGTTTCAGAGAGAAGAGCGACCAATGTGAAGACCTGGCTTTAAGTCGAATTGATAAGAAATGACGAAAACGGACGGATTTCTCATGTTTTAGTACATATGAACACTCTTCACATTCTCCCGGGCAACGCAGCTGCTAGTCCTCCTTTGATGCAAAATCTTAAGGTCCTAGCTCATGTCCAAGGCCCCAAAGCCAGCTTAAAAGTCAATAATCGGTTTCTAAAACGTTATTGTACTACTTCTTACTGGCTATTACATCAACTTAGAAGTTTCATCAGTGTTCTACTATGGTGCTGCTAGTGTCTCCGCATACCGCAGCACGCGACATAGCTTTGCAGACGATAAATGTAACCATTTCAGGGAGAAGAGCGACCAATGTGACGATCTGGCTTTCAGTCGATTTGATACGAAATGACGAAAACGGACGGATTTCTCAGGTTTTTACTACATATGAACACTTTTCACATTCTCCCGTGCAACGCAGCTGCTAGTCCTCCTTTGCTGCAAAGTCTTAAGGTCCTAGCTCATGCCCAAGTCCCCAAAGCCAGCTAAAAAGTGAATAATCGATATCTAAAGTTGTTGTACTACTTCTTACTGGCTATAACATCAAATTAGAAGTTTCATCTGTTTTCTACTATGGTGCTGTTAGGGTCTCCGCTTACCGCAGCACGCGACATAGCTTTCAGACGATAAATGTGACCGTTTCAGAAAGAAGAGCGACCAATGTGAAGACCTGGTTTTAAGTCGATTTGATAAGAAATGACAAAAACGGACGGATTTCTAAGGTTTTTACTACATATGAACACTTTTGACATTCTCCCAGGCAACGCAGCTGCTAGTCCTCCTTTGATGCAAAATCTTAAGGTCCTAGCTCATGTCCTAAGCCCCAAAGCCAGCTAAAAAGTCAATAATCGATATCTAAAACGTTATTGTACTACTTCTTACTGGCTATTACATCAACTTAGAAGTTTCATCTGTGTTCTACTATGGTGCTGTTAGTGTCTCCGCATACCGCAGCACGCGACATAGCTTTGCAGACGAGTAATGTAACCTTTTCAGAGAGAAGAGCGTCCAATGTGACGTCCTGGCTTTAAGTCGATTTGATAAGAAATTACGAAAACGGACGGATTTCTCAGGTTTTTACTGCATATGAACACTTTTTACATTCTCCGTGCAACGGAGCATCTAGTCCTCGTTTGATGCAAAATCTTAAGGTCGTAGCTCATGTCCAAGGCCCCAAAGCCAGCTAAAAAGTCAATAATCGATATCTAAAACGTTATTGTACTACTCCTTACTGGCTATTACAATAACTGAGAAATTTCATCTGTGTTCTATTAAGGTGCTGTTAGTGTCTCCGCATACCGCAGCACGCGACGTAGCTTTGCAAACGATAAATGTAACCGTTTCAGGGAGAAGAGCGACCAATGTGACGATCTGGCTTTAAGTCGATTTGATAAGAAATGACGAAAACGGACGGATTTCTCAGGATTTTACTACATATGAACACTTTTCGTATTCTCCCGAACAACGCTGATGCTAGTCCTTCTTTTATGCAAAATCGTAAGTTCCTAGCTCATGTCCAAGGCACCAAAGCCGGCACAAAAGGCAATAATCGATGAGTAAAACCTGATTTGTACTGCTTCTTACTGGCTATTACATCAACTTGGCAGCTTCTTCTGTTTTCTACTATGGTGCTGTTAGTGTCTCCGCATACCGCAGCACGCGACATAGCTTTGCAGACGATAAATGTAACCGTTTCAGAGATATGAGCGGCCAATGAGACGATCTGACATTAAGTCGATTCGGTAACAAATGACGAAAACGGACGGATTTCTCAGGTTTTTACTACATATGAACACTATTTACATTCTCCCGTGCAACGCAGCTGCTATTCATCTTTTGATGCAAAATCTTAAGGCCCTAGCTCATGTCCAAGGCCCAAAAGCCAGCTAAAAAGTCAATAATCGATATCTAAAACGTTATTGTACTACTCTTTGCTGGCTATTACAATAACTGAGAAATTTCATCTGTGTTCTACTATGGTGCTGTTAGTGTCTCCGCATACCGCAGCACGCGACGTAGCTTTGCAGACGATAAATGTAACCGTTTCAGGGAGAAGAGCGACCAATGTGACGATCTGGCTTTAAGTCGATTTGATAAGAAATGACGAAAATGGACGGATTTCTCAGGTTTTTACTACATATGAACGCTTTTCACATTCTCCCGTGCAACGCAGCTGCTAGTTCTCCTTTGATGGAAAATCTTAAGGTCCTAGCTTATGTCCAAGACCCCAAAGCCAGCTAAAAAGACAATAATCGGTATCTAAAACGTTATTGTACTACTTCTTGCAAGCTATTACATCAACTTAGAAGTTTCATCTGTTTTCTACTATGGTGCTGTGAGTGTCTCCGCATACCGCAGCACGCGACATAGTTTTGCAGACAATAAATGTAACCGTTTCAGAGGGAAGAGCGACCAATGTGACGATCTGGCTTTAAGTCGATTTGATAAGAAATGACGATAACGCACGGATTTCTCAGGTTTTTACTACATATGAACACTTTTCACATTCTCCCGTGCAACGCAGCTGCTAGTCCTCCTTTGATGCAAAGTCTTAAGGTCCTAGCTCATGCCCAAGACCACAAAGCCAGCTAAAAAGTCAATAATCGATATCTAAAACGTTATTGCACTACTTCTTACTGGCTATTACATCAACTTAGAAGTTTCATCACTGTTCTACTCTGGTGCTGTTAGTGTCTCTGCATACCGCAGCACGCGACATTGCTTTGCAGACGATAAATGTAACCGTTTCAGAGAGAAGGGCGACCAATGTGACGATCTGGCTTTAAGTCGATTTGATAAGAAATGACGAAAACGGACGGATTTCTCAGGTTTTTACTACATATGAACACTTTTCACATTCTCCCGTGCAACGCAGCTGCTAGTTCTCCTTTGATGCAAAATCTTAAGGTCCTAGCTCATGTCCGAGGCCCCAAAGCCAGCTAAAAAGTCAATAATCGGTATCTAAAACGTTATATTACTACTTCTTACTGGCTATAACATCAACTTAGAAGTTTCGTCTGTGTTCTACTATGGTGCTCTTAGTGTCTCCACATACCGCAGCACGCGACATAGCTTTGCAGACGATAAATGTGACCGTTTCAGAGAGAAGAGCGACCAATGTGAAGACCTGGCTTTAAGTCGAATTGATAAGAAATGACGAAAACGGACGGATTTCTCATTTTTTAGTACATATGAACACTCTTCACATTCTCCCGGGCAACGCAGCTGCTAGTCCTCCTTTGATGCCAAATCTTAAGGTCCTAGCTCATGTCCAAGGCCCCAAAGCCAGCTTAAAAGTCAATAATCGGTTTCTAAAACGTTATTGTACTACTTCTTACTGGCTATTACATCAACTTAGAAGTTTCATCAGTGTTCTACTATGGTGCTGCTAGTGTCTCCGCATACCGCAGCACGCGACATAGCTTTGCAGACGATAAATGTAACCATTTCAGGGAGAAGAGCGACCAATGTGACGATCTGGCTTTAAGTCGATTTGATAAGAAATGACGAAAACGGACGGATTTCTCAGGTTTTTACTACATATGAACACTTTTCACATTCTCCCGTGCAACGCAGCTGCTAGTTCTCCTTTGATGCAAAATCTTAAGGTCCTAGCTCATGTCCGAGGCCCCAAAGCCAGCTAAAAAGTCAATAATCGGTATCTAAAACGTTATGTTACTACTTCTTACTGGCTATAACATCAACTTAGAAGCTTCGTCTGTGTTCTACTATGGTGCTCTTAGTGTCTCCACATACCGCAGCACGCGACATAGCTTTGCAGACGATAAATGTGACCGTTTCAGAGAGAAGAGCGACCAATGTGAAGACCTGGCTTTAGGTCGAATTGATAAGAAATGACGAAAACGGACGGATTTCTCATGTTTTAGTACATATGAACACTCTTCACATTCTCCCGGGCAACGCAGCTGCTAGTCCTCCTTTGATGCAAAATCTTAAGGTCCTAGCTCATGTCCAAGGCCCCAAAGCCAGCTTAAAAATCAATAATCGGTTTCTAAAACGTTATTGTACTACTTCTTACTGGCTATTACATCAACTTAGAAGTTTCATCAGTGTTCTACTATGGTGCTGCTAGTGTCTCCGCATACCGCAGCACGCGACATAGCTTTGCAGACGATAAATGTAACCATTTCAGGGAGAAGAGCGACCAATGTGACGATCTGGCTTTAAGTCGATTTGATACGAAATGACGAAAACGGACGGATTTCTCAGGTTTTTACTACATATGAACACTTTTCACATTCTCCCGTGCAACGCAGCTGCTAGTCCTCCTTTGCTGCAAAATCTTAAGGTCCTAGCTCATGCCCAAGTCCCCAAAGCCAGCTAAAAAGTGAATAATCGATATCTAAAGTTGTTGTACTACTTCTTACTGGCTATAACATCAACTTAGAAGTTTCATCTGTTTTCTACTATGGTGCTGTTAGTGTCTCCGCATACCGCAGCACGCGACATAGCTTTTCAGACGAGTAATGTAACCTTTTCAGACAGAAGAGCGTCCAATGTGACGTCCTGGCTTTAAGTCGATTTGATAAGAAATTACGAAAACGGACGGATTTCTCAGGTTTTTACTGCATATGAACACTTTTGACATTCTCCCGGGCAACGGAGCATCTAGTCTTCGTTTGATGCAAAATCTTAAGGTCCTAGCTCATGTCCAAGACCCCAAAGCCAGCTAAAAAGTCAATAATCGATATCTAAAACGTTATTGTACTACTCCTTACTGGCTATTACAATAACTGAGAAATTTCATCTGTGTTCTATTAAGGTGCTGTTAGTGTCTCCGCATACCGCAGCACGCGACGTAGCTTTGCAGACGATAAATGTAACCGTTTCAGGGAGAAGAGCGACCAATGTGACGATCTGGCTTTAAGTCGATTTGATAAGAAATGACGAAAACGGACAGATTTCTCAGGTTTTCACTACATATGAACACTTTTCACATTCTCCCGTGCAACGCAGCTGCAAGTTCTGCTTTGATGCAAAATCTTAAGGTCCTAGCTCATGTCCAAGGCCCCAAAGCAAGCTAAAAAGTCAATAATCGGAATCTAAAACGTTATTGTACTACTTCTTACAGGCTATTACATCAACTTAGAAGTTTCATCTGTTTTCTACTATGGTGCTGTTAGTGTCTCCGCATACCGCAGCACGCGACATAGCTTTGCAGACAATAAATGTAACCGTTTCAGAGAGAAAAGCGACCAATGTGACGATCTGGCTTTAAGTCGATTTGATAAGAAATGACGATAACGGTCGGATTTCTCAGGTTTTTACTACATATGAACACTTTTCACATTCTCCCGTGCAACGCAGTTGCTAGTCCTCCTTTGATGCAAAGTCTTAAGGTCCTAGCTCATGTCCAAGACCACAAAGCCAGCTAAAAAGTCATTAATCGATATCTAAAACGTTATTGTACTACTTCTTACTGGCTATTACATCAACTTAGAAGTTCCATCACTGTTCTACTGTGGTGCTGTTAGTGTCTCCGCATACCGCAGCACGCAACATAGCTTTGCAGACAATAAATGTAACCGTTTCAGAGAGAAGAGCCACCAATGTGACGATCTGGCTTTAAGTCGCTTTTATAAGAAATGACGAAAACGGACGGATTTCTCAGGTTTTTACTACATATGAACTCTTTTCACATACTCCCGTGCAACGAGGCTGCTAGTCTTAGTTTCATGCAAAATCTTAAGGTATTAGATCATGTCCAAGACCCCAAAGCCAGCTAAAAAGTCAATAATCGATATCTAAAACGTTATTGTACTACTTCTTACTGGCTATTACATCAACTTAGAAGTTTCATCACTGTTCTACTGTGGTGCTGTTAGTGTCTCTGCATACCGCAGCACGCGACATTGCTTTGCAGACGATAAATGTAACCGTTTCAGAGAGAAGGGCGACCAATGTGACGATCTGGCTTTAAGTCGATTTGATAAGAAATGACGAAAACGGACGGATTTCTCAGGTTTTTACTACATATGAACACTTTTCACATTCTCCCGTGCGACGCAGCTGCTAGTTCTCCTTTGATGCAAAATCTTAAGGTCCTAGCTCATGTCCGAGGCCCCAAAGCCAGCTAAAAAGTCAATAATCGGTATCTAAAACGTTATATTACTACTTCTTACTGGCTATAACATCAACTTAGAAGCTTCGTCTGTGTTCTACTATGGTGCTCTTAGTGTCTCCACATACCGCAGCACGCGACATTGCTCTGCAGACGATAAATGTGACCGTTTCAGAGAGAAGAGCGACCAATGTGAAGACCTGGCTTTAAGTCGAATTGATAAGAAATGACGAAAACGGACGGATTTCTCATGTTTTAGTACATATGAACACTCTTCACATTCTCCCGGGCAACGCAGCTGCTAGTCCTCCTTTGATGCCAAATCTTAAGGTCCTAGCTCATGTCCAAGGCCCCAAAGCCAGCTTAAAAGTCAATAATCGGTTTCTAAAACGTTATTGTACTACTTCTTACTGGCTATTACATCAACTTAGAAGTTTCATCAGTGTTCTACTATGGTGCTGCTAGTGTCTCCGCATACCGCAGCACGCGACATAGCTTTGCAGACGATAAATGTAACCATTTCAGGGAGAAGAGCGACCAATGTGACGATCTGGCTTTAAGTCGATTTGATAAGAAATGACGAAAACGGACGGATTTCTCAGGTTTTTACTACATATGAACACTTTTCACATTCTCCCGTGCAACGCAGCTGCTAGTTCTCCTTTGATGCAAAATCTTAAGGTCCTAGCTCATGTCCGATGCCCCAAAGCCAGCTAAAAAGTCAATAATCGGTATCTAAAACGTTATATTACTACTTCTTACTGGCTATAACATCAACTTAGAAGCTTCGTCTGTGTTCTACTATGGTGCTCTTAGTGTCTCCACATACCGCAGCACGCGACATAGCTTTGCAGACGATAAATGTGACCGTTTCAGAGACAAGAGCGACCAATGTGAAGACCTGGCTTTAAGTCGAATTGATAAGAAATGACGAAAACGGACGGATTTCTCATGTTTTGTACATATGAACACTCTTCACATTCTCCCGGGCAACGCAGCTGCTAGTCCTCCTTTGATGCAAAGTCTTAAGGTCCTAGCTCATGTCCAAGACCACAAAGCCAGCTAAAAAGTCAATAATCGATATCTAAAACGTTATTGCACTACTTCTTACTGGCTATTACATCAACTTAGAAGTTTCATCACTGTTCTACTGTGGTGCTGTTAGTGTCTCTGCATACCGCAGCACGCGACATTGCTTTGCAGACGATAAATGTAACCGTTTCAGAGAGAAGGGCGATCAATGTGACGATCTGGCTTTAAGTCGATTTGATAAGAAATGACGAAAATGGACGGATTTCTCAGGTTTTTACTACATATGAACATTTTCCACATTCTCCCGTGCAACGCAGCTGCTAGTTCTCCTTTGATGCAAAATCTTAAGGTCCTAGCACATGTCCAAGTCCCCAAAGCCAGCTAAAAAGTCAATAATCGGTATCTAAAACGTTATTGTACTATTTCTTACTGGCTATTACATCAACTTAGAAGTTTCATCTGTGTTCTACTATGGTCCTGTTAGTGTCTCCGCATACCGCAGCACGCGACATAGCTTTGCAGACGATAAATGTAACCGTTTCAGAGAGAAGAGCGATCAATGTGACGATCTGGCTTTAAGTCGATTTGATACGAAATGACGAAAACGGATGGATTTCTCAGGTTTTCACTACATATGAACACTTTTCACATTCTTACGTGATACGGAGCTGCTAGTCCTCCTTTGATGCAAAGTCTTAAGGTCCTAGCTCATGTCCAAGACCCCAAAGCCAGATAAAAAGTCAATAATCGATATCTAAAACGTTATTGCAATACTTCTTACTGGCTATTACAACAAGTTAGAAGTTTCATCAGTGTTCTACTATGGTGCTGTTAGTGTCTCTGCATACCGCAGCACGCGACATAGCTTTGCAGACGATAAATGTAACCGTTTCAGACAGAAGAGCGACCAATGTGACGATCTGGCTTTAAGTCGATTTGATAAGAGATGACGCAAATGGACGGATTTCCCAGTTTTTACTACATATGAACACTTTTCACATTCTCCCGTGCAATGCAGCTGCTAGTCCTCCCTTGATGCAAAATCTTAAGGTCCTAGCTCATGTCCAAGTCCCCAAAGCCAGCTAAAAAGTCAATAATCGATATCTAAAACGTTATTGCACTACTTCTTACTGGCTATTACATCAACTTAGAAGTTTCATTAGTGTTCTACTATGGTGCTGTTAGTGTCTCCGCATACCGCAGCACGCGACTTTGCTTTGCAGACGATAAATGTAACCGTTTCAGAGAGAAGAGCGACTAATGTGACGATCTGGCTTTAAGTCGATTTGATAAGAAATGACGAAAACGGACGGATTTCTCAGGTTTTTACTACATATGAACACTTTTCACATTCTCCCATGCAACTCGGCTGCTAGTCCTCCTTTCATGCAAAATCTTAAGTTCCTAGCTCATGTCCAAGGCACCAAAGAAGGGTAAAAAGTCAATAATCGATAATTAAAACTTGAATTGTACTACTTCTTATTGGCTATTGCATCATCTTAGAAGCTTCATCTGTTTTCTACTATGGTGCTTTTAGTGTCTCGGCATACCGCAGCACGCGACATAGCTTTGCAGACGATAAATGTAATCGTTTCAGAGAGAAGAGCGGCCAATCTGACGATCTGGCTTTAAGGCGATTCGATAACAAATGACTAAACGGACGGATTTCTCACGTTTTTACTACATATGAACACTTTTCACATTCGCCTGTGCAACGCAGCCGCTAGTCCTCCTTTCATGCAAAATGTTAAGTTCCTAGCTCATGTCCAAGGCACCAAAGAAGAGTAAAAAGTCAATAATCCATACCTAAAACTTGAATTGTACTACCTCTCACTGGCTATTACATCGACTCAGGAGCTTCATCTGTGTTCTACTATGGTTCTTTTAGTGTCTGCGCATACCGCAGCACGCGACATAGCTTTGCAGACGATAAATGTAACCGTTTCAGAGAGAAGAGCGGCCAATGTGATAATCTGGCTTTAAGTCATTTCGATAACAAATGAGGAAACGGACAGATTCCTTAGGTTTTTCCTACATATGAACACTTTTCACATTCTCCCGTGCAACGCGGCTGCTAGTCCTCCTTTCATGCAAAATCTTAAGTTCCTAGCTCATGTCCAAGGCACCAAAGAAGGGTAAAAAGCCAATAATCAATACTTAAAACTTGAAGTGTACTACTTCTTACTGGCTATTACATCAACTTAGAAGTGTCATCAGTGTTCTACTATGGTGCTGTTAGTGTCTCCACATACCGCAGCACGCGACATAGCTTTGCAGACGATAAATGTGACCGTTTCAGGGAGAAGAGCGACCAATGTGACGATCTGGCTTTAAGTCGATTTGATAAGAAATGACGAAAACGGACGGATTTCTCAGGTTTTTACTACATATGAACACTTTTCACATTCTCCCGTGCAACTCAGCTGCTAGTTCTCCTTTGATGCAAAATCTTAAGGTCCTAGCTCATGTCCAAGTCCCAAAGCCAGCTAAAAAGTCAATAATCTGTATCTGAAACGTTATTGTACTACTTCTTACAGGTTATTGCATTAACTTAGAAGTTTCATCAGTGTTCTACTATGGTGCTGTTTGTGTCTCTGCATACCGCAGCACGCAACATAGCTTTGCAGACGATAAATGTAACCGTTTCAGAGAGAAGAGCGACCAATGTGACGATCTGGCTTTAAGTCGCTTTTATAAGAAATGACGAAAACGAACGGATTTCTCAGGTTTTTACTACATATGAACACTTTTCACATTCTCCCGTGCAACGCAGCTGCTAGTCCTCCTTTCATGCAAAATCTTAAGGTCCTAGCTCATGTCCAAGTCCACAAAGCCAGCTAAAAAGTCAATAATCGATATCTAAAAGTTATTGTACTATTTCTTACTGGCTATAACATCAACTTAGAAGTTTCATCTGTTTTCTACTATGGTGCTGTTAGGGTCTCCGCTTACCGCAGCACGCGACATAGCTTTGCAGACGATAAATGTGACCGTTTCAGAGAGAAGAGCGACCAATGTGAAGACCTGGTTTTAAGTCGATTTGATAAGAAATGACAAAAACGGACGGATTTCTAAGGTTTTTACTACATATGAACACTTTTCACATTCTCCCGGGCAACGCAGCTGCTAGTCCTCCTTTGATGCAAAATCTTAAGGTCCTAGCTCATGTCCTAGGCCCCAAAGCCGGCTAAAAAGTCAATAATCGATATCTAAAACGTTATTGTATTACTTCTTACTGGCTATTACATCGACTTAGAAGTTTCATCTGTGTTCTACTATGGTGCTGTTAGTGTCTCCGCATACCGCAGCACGCGACATAGCTTTGCAGACGAGTAATGTAACCTTTTCAGAGAGAAGAGCGTCCAATGTGACGTCCTGGCTTTAAGTCGATTTGATAAGAAATTACGAAAACGGACGGATTTCTCAGGTTTTTACTGCACATGAGCACTTTTTACATTCTCCCGTGCAACGGAGCATCTAGTCCTCCTTTGATGCAAAATCTTAAGGTCCTAGCTCATGTCGAAGGCCCCAAAGCCAGCTAAAAAGTCAATAATCGATATCTAAAACGTTATAGTACTACTCCTTACAGGCTATTACAATAACTGAGAAATTTCATCTGTGTTCTATTAAGGTGCTGTTAGTGTCTCCGCATACCTCAGCACGCAACGTAGCTTTGCAGACGATAAATGTAACCGTTTCAGGGAGAAGAGCGACCAATGTGACGATCTGGCTTTAAGTCGATTTGATAAGAAATGACGAATACGGACGGATTTCTCAGGTTTTCACTGCATATGAACACTTTTCACATTCTCCCGTGCAACACAGCTGCTAGTTCTCCTTTGATGCAAAATCTTAAGGTCCTAGCTCATGTCCAAGGCCCCAAAGCCAGCTAAAAAGTCAATAATCGGTATCTAAAACGTTATTGTACTACATCTTACTGGCTATTACATCAACTTAGAAGTTTCATCTGTGTTCTACTATGAACCTGTTAGTGTCTCCGCATACCGCAGCACGCGACATAGCTTTGCAGACGATAAATGTAACCGTTTCAGGGAGAAGAGCGACCAATGTGACGATCTGGCTTTAAGTCGATTTGATAAGAAATGACGAAAACGGACGGATTTCTCAGGTTTTCACTACATATGAACACTTTTGACATTCTCCCGTGCAACGGAGCTGCTAGTCCTCCTTTGATGCAAAGTCTTAAGGTCCTAGCTTATGTCCAAGACCCCAAAGCCAGATAAAAAGTCAATAATCGATATCTAAAACGTTATTGCAATACTTCTTACTGGCTATTACAACAAGTTAGAAGTTTCATCAGTGTTCTACTATGGTGCTGTTAGTGTCTCTGCATACCGCAGCACGCGACATAGCTTTGCAGACGATAAATGTAACGGTTTCAGACAGAAGAGCGACCAATGTGACGATCTGGCTTTAAGTCGATTTGATAAGAAATGACGAAAATGGACGGATTTCCCAGTTTTTACTACATATGAACACTTTTCACATTCTCCCATGCAACGCAGCTGCTAGTCCTCCTTTGATGCAAAATCTTAAGGTCCTAGCTCATGTCCAAGTCCCCAAAGCCAGCTAAAAAGTCAATAATCGATATCTAAAACGTTATTGTACTACTTCCTACTGGCTATAACATCAACTTAGTAGCTTCGTCTGTGTTCTACTATGGTGCTCTTAGTGTCTCCACATACCGCAGCACGCGACATAGCTTTGCAGACGATAAATGTGACCGTTTCAGAGAGAAGAGCGACCAATGTGAAGACCTGGCTTTAAGTCGATTTGATAAGAAATGACGAAAACGGACGGATTTCTCATGTTTTAGTACATATGAACACTCTTCACATTCTCCCGGGCAACGCAGCTGCTAGTCCTCCTTTGATGCAAAATCTTAAGGTCCTAGCTTATGTCCAAGGCCCCAAAGCCAGCTTAAAAGTCAATAATCGGTTTCTAAAACGTTATTGTACTACTTCTTACTGGCTATTACATCAACTTAGAAGTTTCATCAGTGTTCTACTATGGTGCTGTTAGTGTCTCCGCATACCGCAGCACGCGACTTAGCTTTGCAGACGATAAATGTAACCATTTCAGGGAGAAGAGCGACTAATGTGACGAACTGGCTTTAAGTCGATTTGATAAGAAATGACGAAAATTGACGGATTTCTCAGTTTTTTACTACATATGAACACTTTTCACATTCTCCCGTGCAACTCAGCTGCTAGTTCTCCTTTGATGCAAAATCTTAAGGTCCTAGCTCATGTCCAAGTCCCCAAATCCAGCTAAAAAGTCAATAATCGGTACCAAAAACGTTATTGTACTACTTCTTACTGGCTTTTACATCAACTTAGAAGATTCATCCGTTTTCTACTATGGTGCTGTTAGTGTCTCCGCATATCGCAGCACGCGACATAGCTTTTCAGACGATAAACATAACCTTTTCAGAGAGAAGAGCGTCCAATGTGACGATATGGCTTTAAGTCGATTTGATAAGAAATGACGAAAACGGACGGATTTCTCAGGTTTTTACTACATATGAACACTTTTCACATTCTCCCGTGCAACGCAGCTGCTAGTCCTCCTTTGATGCAAAGTCTTAAGGTCCTAGCTCATGTCCAAGACCCCAAAGCCAGCTAAAAAGTCAATAATCGATATCTAAAACGTTATTGCACTACTTCTTACTGGCTATTACATCAACTTAGAAGTTTCATCAGTGTTCTTCTATGGTGCTGTTAGTTTCTCCGCATACCGCAGCACGCGACATTGCTTTGCAGACGATAAATGTAACCGTTACAGAGAGAAGAGCGACCAATGTGACGATCTGGCTTTAAGTCGATTTTATAAGAAATGACGAAAATGTACGGATTTCTCAGGTTTTTACTACATATGAACACTTTGCACATTCTCCCGTGCATCGCAGCTGCTAGTCCTCCCTTGATGCAAAATCTTAAGGTCCTAGCTCATGTCCAAGTCCCCAAAGCCAGCTAAAAAGTCAATAATCGATATCTAAAACGTTATTGCACTACTTCTTACTGGCTATTACATCAACTTAGAAGTTTCATCAGTGTTCTACTATGGTGCTGTTAGTGTCTCCGCATACCGCAGCACGCGACATTGCTTTGCAGACGATAAATGTAACCGTTTCAGAGAGAAGAGCGACCAATGTGACGATCTGGCTCTAAGTCGATTTGATGTGAAATGACGAAAACGGACGGATTTCTCAGGTTTTTACTACATATGAACACTTTTCACATTCTCCCATGCAACTCGGCTGCTAGTCCTCCTTTCAAGCAGAATCTTACGGTCCTAGCTCATGTCCAAGGCACCAAAGCCAGCTAAAAAGTCAATAATCGATACCTAAAACTTGAATTGTGCTACCTCTTACTGGATATTACATCAACTTAGAAGCTTTATCTGTGTTCTACTATGGTGCTTTTAGTGCCTCCGCATACCGCAACACGCGACATAGCTTTGCAGACGATAAGTACAACCGTTTCAGAGAGAAGGGCGGCCAATGTGACGGTCTGGCTTTAAGCCGATTCGATAACAAATTACGAAAACGGACGGATTTCTCAGGTTTTTACTACATATGAACACTTTTCACAATCTCCTGTGCAACGCGGCTGTTAGTCCTCCTTTCATGCAAAATCTTAAGTTCCTAGCTCATGTCTTAGGCACCAAAGAAGGGTAAAAGGTTAATAATCGATAATTAAAACTTGAATTGTACTACTTCTTATTGGCTATTGCATCATCTTAGAAGCTTCATATGTTTTCTACTATGGTGCTTTTAGTGTCTCGGCATACCGCAGCACGCGACATAGCTTTGCTGACGATAAATGTAATCGTTTCAGAGAGACGAGCGGCCAATCTAACGATCTGGCTTTAAGGCGATTCGATAACAAATGACTAAACGGACGAATTTCTTAGGTTTTTACTACATATGAACACTTTTCACATTCTCCCGTGAAACGCGACTGCTAGTCCTCCTTTCATGCAAAATCTAAAGTTCCTAGCTCATTTCCAAGGCACCGAAGAAGGGTAAAAAGTTTATAATCGATACCTAAAACTTGATTTGAACTACTTCTTACTGGCTATTACATCAACTTAGAAGCTTCATCTGAGTTCTACTATGGTGCGTTCAGTGTCTGCGCATACCGCAACACGCGACATAGGTTTGCAGACGATAAGTACAACCGTTTCAGAGAGAATTGCGGCCTATGTGAAGATCTGGCTTTAAGCCGATTCGATAACAAATGACGAAAACGGACGGATTCCTCACGTTTTTACTACATATGAACACCGTTTCACATTCGCCTGTGCAACGCAGCCGCTAGTCCTCCTTTCATGCAAAATGTTAAGTTCCTAGCTCATGTCCAAGGCACCAAAGAAGGGTAAAAAGTCAATAATCCATACCTAAAACTTGAATTGTACTACCTCTCACTGGCTATTACATCGACTCAGGAGCTTCATCTGTGTTCTACTATGGTTCTTTTAGTGTCTGCGCATACCACAGCACGCGACATAGCTTTGCAGACGATAAATGTAACCGTTTCAGACAGAAGAGCGGCCAATGTGATAATCTGGCTTTAAGTCATTTCGATAACAAATGAGGAAACGGACGGATTTCTTAGGTTTTTACTACATATGAACACTTTTCACATTCTCCCGTGCAACGCGGCTGCTAGTCCTCCTTTCATGCAAAATCTTAAGTTCCTAGCTCATGTCCAAGGCACCAAAGAAGGGTAAAAAGCCAATAATCTATACTTAAATCTTGAATTGTACTACTTCTTACTGGCTATTACATCAACTTAGAAGCTTCATCTGTGTTTTACTATGGTGCTTGTAGTGTCTCCACATACCGCAGCACGCGACATAGCTTTGCAGACGATAAATGTAACCGTTTCAGACAGAAGAGCGGCCAATGTGGCTATCTATCTTTAAGTCGATTCGATAACAAATGACGAAAACGGACAGATTTCTCAGGTTTTTTACTACATATGAAACACTTTTCACATTCTCCCCATGCAACTCGGCTGCTAGTCCTCCTTTCATGCAGAATCTTAAGGTCCTAGGTCATGTCCAATCCACCAAAGCCAGCTAAAAAGTCAATAATCGATACACAATACTTGAATAGTACTACTTCTTACTGGCTATTGCATCAACTAAGAAGATTCATCTGTGTTCTACTTTGGTGTTTTTAGTGTCTTCGCATACTGCAGCACGCGAAATAGCTTTGCAGACGATAAGTAAAACTGTTTCAGAGAGAAGAGCGGTCATTGTGACGATCTGGCTTAAGTCGTTTCGATAACAAATGAAGAAAACGGACGGATTTCTCAGGTTTTTACTACATATGAACACTTTTCACATTCTCCGTGCCACGCGGCTGCTAGTCCTCCTTTCATGCAAAATCTTAAGTACCTAGCTCATGTCCAAGGCACCAAAGAAGGGTAAAAAGTCAAAAATCGATAGATAAAACTTGAATTGTACTACTTCTCACTGCCTATTACATCAACTTAGAAGCTTCATCTGTGTTCTACTATGGTGCTTTTAGTGCCCTCCGCATAACGCAACACGCGACATAGCTTTGCAGACGATAAGAACAACCGTTTCAGAGAGAAGGGCGGCCAATGTGACGATCTGGCTTTAAGCCGATTCGATAACAAGTGAAGAAAACGGACGGATTTCTAAGGTTTTTACTACACATGAACACTTTTCACAATCTCACGTGCAACGCGGCTGCTAGTCCTCCTTTCATGCAAAATCTTAAGTTCCTAGCACATGTCCAAGGCACCAATGAAGGGTAAAAAGTCAATAATCGATAATTAAAACTTGAATTGTACTACTTCTTATTGGCTATTGCATCATCTTAGAAGCTTCATCTGTGTTCTACTATGTTGCTTTTAGTGTCTCGGCATACCGCAATACGCGACATAGCTTTGCAGACGATAAATGTAACCGTTTCAGACAGTAGAGCGGCCAATGTGGCTATCTGGCTTTAAGTCGATTCGATAACAAATGACGAAAACGGACAGATTTCTCAGGTTTTTACTACATATGAACACTTTTCACATTCTCCCATGCAACTCGGCTGCTAGTCCTCCTTTCAAGCAGAATCTTTCGGTCCTAGCTCATGTCCAAGGCACCAAAGCCAACTAAAAAGTCAATAATCGATACCTAAAACTGGAATTGTGCTACTTCTTACTGGATATTACATCAACTTAGAAGCTTCATCTGTGTTCTACTTTGGTGCTTTTAGTGTCTTCGCATACCGCAGCACGCGAAATAGCTTTGCAGACGATAAGTAAAACTGTTTCAGAATGAAGAGCGGTCATTGTGACGATCTGGCTTAAGTCGTTTCGATAACAAATGACGAAAACGGACAGATTTCTCAGGTTTTTACTACATATGAACACTTTTCACATTCTCCCGTGCAACGCGACTGCTAGTCCCCCTTTCATGCAAAATCTTAAGTTCCTAGATCATTTCCAAGGCACCGAAGAATGGTAAAAAGTTTATAATCGATACCTAAAACTTGATTTGTACTACTTCTTACTGGCTATTACATCAACTTAGAAGCTTCATCTGTGATCTACTATGGAGCTTTTAGTGTATCCGCATATCGCAGCACGCGGCATAGCTCTGCAAACGATAAATCTAACCGTTTCAGACAGAAGTGCGGCCAATGTGACGATCTGGGTTTTTTAGTCGATTCGATAAGAAATGACGAAAACGGACGGATTTCTCAAGTTTTTACTACATATGAACACTTTTCACATTCTCCCAAGCAACGCGGCTGCTAATCCTCCTTTCATGCAGAATCTTAAGGTCCTAGCTCATGTCCAAGGCACCAAAGCCAGCTAAAATGTCAATAATTGATACCTAAAACTTGAATTGTACTACATCTTACTGGCTGTTACATCAACTTAGAAGCTTCATCTGTGTTCTACTATGGTGCTTTAAGTGCCTCCGCATACTGCAGCACGCGACATAGCTTTGCAGACGATAAATGTAACCGTTTCAGACAGAAGTGCGGCCAATGTGACGATCTGGCTTTAAGTCGATTCGATAACAAATGACGAAAACGGACGGATTTCTCAGGTTTTTACTACATATGAACACTTTTCACAATCTCCCGTGCAACGCGGCTGTTAGTCCTCCTTTCATGCAAAATCTTGAGTTCCTAGCTCATGTCCAAGGCACCAAAGAAGGGTACAAAGCCGATAATCGATACATAAAACTTGAATTGTACTACTTCTTACTGGCTATTATATCAACTTAGAAGCTTCATCTGTGTTCTACTATGGTGCTTTTAGTGTCTCCGCATGCCGCAGCACGCGACGTAGCTTTGCAGACGATAATTACAACCTTTATAGAGAGAAGAGCGGCAAATGTGTCGATCTGGCTTTAAGTCGATTCCATAACAAATGACGAAAACGGACGTATTGCTCAGGTTTTTACTACATATGAACTCTTTTCACATTCTCCCGTGCCACGCTGCTGCTAGTCCTCCTTTCATGCAAAATCTTAAGATCCTAGCTCTTGTCCAAGGCACCAAAGAAGGGTAAAAGGTCAGTAATCTATACCTTAAACTTGAATTGTACTACTTCTTACTAGCTATTACTTCAACTTAGAAGCTTCATCTGTGGTCTACTATGGTGGTTTTAGTGTCTCCGCATACCGCAGCACGCGACATAGCTTTGCAGATGATAAATGTAACCGTTTCAGACAGAAGAGCGGCTAATGTGACGATCTGTCTTTAAGTCGATTCGATAACAAATGACGAAAGCGGACAGATTTCTCAGGTTTTTACTACATATGAACACTTTTCACATTCTCCCATGCAACTCGGCTGCTAGTCCTCCTTTCAAGCAGAATCTTTCGGTCCTAGCTCATGTCCAAGGCACCAAAGCCAGCTAAAAAGTCAATAATCGATACCTAAAACTAGAATTGTGCTACTTCTTACTGGCTATTACATCAACTTAGAAGCTTCATCTGTGTTCTACTTTGGTGCTTTTAGTGTCTTTGCATACCGCAGCGCGCGACATAGCTTTGCAGACGATAAGTACAACTGTTTCAGAGAGAAGAGCGGTCATTGTGACGATCTGGTTTAAGTCGTTTCGATAACAAATGACGAAAACGGACGGATTTCTCAGCTTTTTACTACATATGAACACTTTTCACATTCTCTCGTGCAACTCGGCTGCTAGTCCTCCTTTCATGCAGAATCTTAAAGTCCTAGGTAATGTCCAAGGCACCAAAGCCAGCTAAAAAGTCAATAATCGATAACTAAAACTTGAATTGTACTACTTCTTACTGGCTATTACATCAACTTAGAAGCTTCATCTGTGGTCTACTATGGTGCTTTTAGTGTCTCCGCATACCGCAGCACGCGACATAGCTTTGCAGACGATAAATGTAATCGTTTCAGACAGAAGAGCGGCCAATGTGACGATCTGGCTTTAAGTTGATTCGATAACAAATGACGAAAACGGATGGATATCTCAAGTTTTTACTACATATGAACACTTTTCACATTCTCCCGTGCAACGTGGCTGCTAATCCTCCTTTCATGCAGAATCTTAATGTCCTAGCTCATGTCCAAGGCACCAAAGCCAGCTAAAACGTCAATAATCGATACCTAAAACTTGAATTCTACTACTTCTTACTGGCTATTACATCAACTTAGAAGCTTCATCTGTGTTCTACTATGGTGCTTTTAGTGTCTCCGCATACCGCAGCACGCGACATAGCTTTGCAGACGATAAATGTAACCGTTTCAGACAGAAGAGCGGCTAATGTGACCATCTGGCTTTAAGTCGGTTCAATAACAAATGACGAAAACGGACGGATTTCTCAGGTTTTTACTACATATTAACACTTTTCACATTCTCTCGTGCAACTCGGCTGCTAGTCCTCCTCTCATGCAGAATCTTAAGGTCCTAGGTAATGTCCAAGGCACCAAAGCCAGCTAAAAAGTCAATAATCGATACCCAATACTTGAATAGTACTACTTCTTACTGGCAATTGCATCAACTAAGAAGATTCATCTGTGTTCTACTATGGTGCTTCTAGTGTCCCCGCACACCGCAGCACGCGACATAGCTTTGCAGACGATAAGTACAACCGTTTCAGAGAGAAGAGCGGCCAATGTGACGATCTATCTTTAAGTCGATTCGATAACAAATGACGAACACGGACGGATTTCTCAGGTTTTTACTACATATGAACACTATTCACATTCGCCTGTGCAACGCAGCCGCTAGTCCTCCTTTCATGCAAAATGTTAAGTTCCTAGCTCATGTCCAAGGCACCAAACAAGGGTAAAAAGTCAATAATCCATATTTAAAACTTGAATTGTACTACCTCTCACTGGCTATTACATCGACTCAGGAGCTTCATCTGTGTTCTACTAAGGTTCTTTTAGTGTCTCCGCATACCGCAGCACGCGACATAGCTTTGCAGACGATAATTACAACCTTTATAGAGAGAAGAGCGGCCAATGTGTCGATCTGGCTTTAAGTCGATTCCATAACAAATGACGAAAACGGACGTATTTCTCAGGTTTTTACTACATATGAACTCTTTTCACATTCTCCCGTGCCACGCGGCTGCTAGTCCTCCTTTCATGCAATATCTTAAGATCCTAGCTCTTGTCCAAGGCACCAAAGAAGGGTAAAAGGTCAGTAATCGATACCTAAAACTTGAATTGTACTACTTCTTACTAGCTATTACATCAACTTAGAAGCTTCATCTGTGGTCTACTATGGTGCTTTTAGTGTCTCCGCATACCGCAGCACGCGACATAGCTTTGCAGACGATAAATGTAATCGTTTCAGACAGAAGAGCGGCCAATGTGACGATCTGGCTTTAAGTCGATTCGATAACAAAAAGACGAAAACGGATGGATTTCTCAAGTTTTTACTACATATGAACACTTTTCACATTCTCCCGTGCAACGCGGCTGCTAATCCTCCTTTCATGCAGAATCTTAATGTCCTAGCTCATGTCCAAGGCACCAAAGCCAGCTAAAACGTCAATAATCGATACCTAAGACTTGAATTCTACTACTTCTTACTGGCTATTACATCAACTTAGAAGCTTCATCTGTGTTCTACTATGGTGCTTTTAGTGTCTCCGCATACCGCAGCACGCGACATAGCTTTGCAGACGATAAATGTAACCGTTTCAGACAGAAGAGCGGCTAATGTGACCATCTGGCTTTAAGTCGGTTCAATAACAAATGACGAAAACGGACGGATTTCTCAGGTTTTTACTACATATGTACACTTTTCACAATCTCCCGTGCAACGCGGCTGTTAGTCCTCCTTTCATGCAAAATGTTAAGTTCCTAGCTCATGTCCAAGGCACCAAACAAGGGTAAAAAGTCAATAATCCATATTTAAAACTTGAATTGTACTACCTCTCACTGGCTATTACATCGACTCAGGAGCTTCATCTGTGTTCTACTATGGTTCTTTTAGTGTCTCCACATACCGCAGCACGCGACATAGCTTTGCAGACGATAAATGTAACCGTTTCAGACAGAAGAGCGGCCAATGTGACAATCTGGCTTTAAGTCATTTCGATAACAAATGACGAAACGGACGGATTTCTTAGGTTTTTACTACATATGAACACTTTTCACATTCTCCCGTGCAACGCGGCGGCTAGTCCTCATTTCATGCAAAATCTTAAGTTCCTAGCTCATGTCCAAGGCACCAAAGAAGGGTACAAATCCAATAATCGATACTTAAAACTTGAATTGTACTACTTCTTACTGGGTATTATATCAACTTAGAAGCTTCATCTGTCTTCTACTATGGTGCTTTTAGTGTCTCCGCATGCCGCAGCACGCGACGTAGCTTTGCAGACGATAATTACAACTTTTATAGAGAGAAGAGCGGCCAATGTGTCGATCTGGCTATAAGTCGATTCCATAACAAATGACGAAAACGGACGTATTTCTCAGGTTTTTACTACATATGAACTCTTTTCACATTCTCCCGTGCCACGCGGCTGCTAGTCCTCCTTTCATGCAAAATCTTAAGATCCTAGCTCTTGTCCAAGGCACCAAAGAAGGGTAAAAGGTCAGTAATCGATACCTAAAACTTGAATTGTACCACTTCTTACTAGCTATTACATCAACTTAGAAGCGTCATCTGTGTTCTACTATGGTGCTTTTAGTGTCTCCGCATACCGCAGCACGCGACTTAGCTTTGCAGACGATAAATGTAATCGTTTCAGACAGAAGAGCGGCCAATGTGACGATCTGGCTTTAAGTCGATTCGATAACAAATGACGAAAACTGACGGATTTCTCACGTTTTTACTACATATGAACACTTTTCACATTCTCCCATGCAACTCGGCTGCTAATTTTCCTTTCATGCAGAATCTTAAGGTCCTAGCTCATGTCCAAGGCACCAAAGCCAGCTAACAAGTCAATAATCGATACCTAAAACTTGAATTCTACTACATCTTACTGGCTATTACATCAACTTAGAATCTTCATCTGTGGTATACTATGGTGCTTTTAGTGTCTCCGCATACCGCAGCACGCGACATAGCATTGCAGACGATAAATGTAATCGTTTCAGACAGAAGAGCGGCCAATGTGACGATCTGGCTTTAAGTCGATTCGATAACAAATGACTAAAACGGTCGGATTTCTCAGGTTTTTACTACACATGAACACTTTTCACATTCTCCCGTGCAACTCGGCTGCTAGTCCTCCGTTCATGCAGAATCTTAAAGTCTTAGCTCGTGTCCAAGGCACCAAAGCCAGCTAAAAAGGCAATAATCGATACCTAAAACTTGAATTGTACTACTTCTTACTGGATATTACAACAACCTAGAAGCGTCATCTGTGGTCTACTATGGTGCTTCTAGTGTCTCCGCATACCGCAGCACGCGACATAGCTTTGCAGACGATAAATGTAACCGTTTCAGACAGAATAGCGGACAATGTGATGATCTGGCTTTAAGTCGATTCGATAACAAATGACGAAAACTGACGGATTTCTCAAGTTTTTACTACATATGAACACTTTTCACATTCTCCCATGCAACTCGGCTGCTAATCCTCCTTTCATGCAGAATCTTAAGGTCCTAGCTCATGTCCAAGGCACCAAAGCCAGCTAACAAGTCAATAATCGATACCTAAAACTTGAATTCTACTACACCTTACTGGCTATTACATCAACTTGGAAGCTTCATCTGTGGTCTACTATGGTGCTTTTAGTGTCTCCGCATACCGCAGCACGCGACATAGCTTTGCAGATGATAAATGTAACCGTTTCAGACAGAAGAGCGGCTAATGTGGCGATCTGTCTTTAAGTCGATTCGATAACAAATGACGAAAGCGGACAGATTTCTCTGGTTTTTACTACATATGAACACTTTTCAGATTCCCCCATGCAACTCGGCTGCTAGTCCTCCTTTCAAGCAGAATCTTTCGGTCCTAGCTCATGTCCAAGGCAAAAAAGCCAGCTAAAAAGTCAATAATCGATACCTAAAACTAGAATTGTGCTACTTCTTACTGGCTATTACATCAACTTAGAAGCTTCATCTGTGTTCTACTTTGGTGCTTTTAGTGTCTTCGCATACCGCAGCGCGCGACATAGCTTTGCAGACGATAAGTACAACTGATTCAGAGAGAAGAGCGGTCATTGTGACGATCTGGCTTAAGTCGTTTCGATAACAAATGACGAAAACGGACGGATTTCTCAGGTTTTTACTACATATGAACACTTTTCACATTCTCTCGTGCAACTCGGCTGCTAGTCCTCCTTTCATGCAGAATCTTAAAGTCCTAGGTAATGTCCAAGTCACCAAAGCCGGATAAAAAGTCAATAATCGGTAACTAAAACTTGAATTGTACTACTTCTTACTGGCTATTACATCAACTTAGAAGCTTCATCTGTGTTCTACTATGGTGCTTTTAGTGTCTCCGCATACCGCAGCACGCGACATAGCTTTGCAGACGATAAATGGAACCGTTTCGGACAGAAGAGCGGCTAATGTGACCATCTGGCTTTAAGTCGATTCTATAACAAATGACGAAAACGGACGGATTTCTCAGGTTTTTACTACATATGAACACTTTTCACATTCTCTCGTGCAACTCGGCTGCTAGTCCTCCTTTCATGCAGAATCTTAAAGTCCTAGGTAATGTCCAAGGCACCAAAGCCAGCTAAAAAGTCAATAATCTATACCTAATACTTGAATAGTACTATTTCTTACTGGCTATTGCAATCAACTAAGCAGATTCATCTGCGTTCTACTATGGTGCTTTTAGTGTCCCCGCATACCGCAGCACGCGACATAGCTTTGCAGACGATAAGTACAACCGTTTCAGAGAGAAGAACGGCCAATGTGACGATCTGGCTTTAAGTCGTTTCGATAACAAATGACGAACACGGACGGATTTCTCAGGTTTTTACTACATATGAACACTATTCACATTCGCCTGTGCAACGCATCCGCTAGTCCTCCTTTCATGCAAAATGTTAAGTTCCCAGCTCATGTCCAAGGCACCAAACAAGGGTAAAAAGTCAATAATCCATATTTAAAACTTGAATTGTACTACCTCTCACTGGCTATTACATCGACTCAGGAGCTTCATCTGTGTTCTACTATGGTTCTTTTAGTGTCTCCGCATACCGTAGCACGCGACATAGCTTTGCAGACGACAAATGTAACCGTTTCAGACAGAAGAGCGGCCAATGTGACAATCTGGCTTTAAGTCATTTCGATAACAAATGACGAAACGGACGGATTTCTTAGGTTTTTACTACATATGAACACTTTTCACATTCTCCCGTGCAACGCGGCGGCTAGTCCTCATTTCATGCAAAATCTTAAGTTCCTAGCTCATGTCCAAGGCACCAAAGAAGGGTACAAATCCAATAATCGATACTTAAAACTTGAATTGTACTACTTCTTACTGGCTGTTATATCAACTTAGAAGCTTCATCTGTCTTCTACTATGTTGCTTTTAGTGTCTCCGCATGCCGCAGCACGCGACGTAGCTTTGCAGACGATAATTACAACCTTTATAGAGAGAAGAGCGGCCAATGTGTCGATCTGGCTTTAAGTCGATTCCATAACAAATGACGAAAACGGACGTATTTCTCAGGTTTTTACTACATATGAACTCTTTTCACATTCTCCCGTGCCACGCGGCTGCTAGTCCTCCTTTCATGCAGAATCTTAAGGTCCTAGCTCATGTCCAAGGCACCAAAGCCAGCTAACAAGTCAATAATCGATACCTAAAACTTGAATTCTACTACATCTTACTGGCTATTACAACAACCCAGAAGCGTCATCTGTGGTCTACTATGGTGCTTCTAGTGTCTCCGCATACCGCAGCACGCGACATAGCTTTGCAGACGATAAATGTAACCGTTTCAGACAGAATAGCGGCCAATGTGATGATCTGGCTTTAAGTCGATTCGATAACAAATGACGAAAACTGACGGATTTCTCAAGTTTTTACTACATATGAACACTTTTCACATTCTCCCATGCAACTCGGCTGCTAATCCTCCTTTCATGCAGAATCTTAAGGTCCTAGCTCATGTCCAAGGCACCAAAGCCAGCTAACAAGTCAATAATCGATACCTAAAACTTGAATTCTACTACACCTTACTGGCTATTACATCAACTTGGAAGCTTCATCTGTGGTCTACTATGGTGCTTTTAGTGTCTCCGCATACCGCAGCACGCGACATAGCTTTGCAGATGATAAATGTAACCGTTTCAGACAGAAGAGCGGCTAATGTGGCGATCTGTCTTTAAGTCGATTCGATAACAAATGACGAAAGCGGACAGATTTCTCAGATTTTTACTACATATGAACACTTTTCAGATTCCCCCATGCAACTCGGCTGCTAGTCCTCCTTTCAAGCAGAATCTTTCGGTCCTAGCCCATGTCCAAGGCAAAAAAGCCAGCTAAAAAGTCAATAATCGATACCTAAAACTAGAATTGTGCTACTTCTTACTGGCTATTACATCAACTTAGAAGCTTCATCTGTGTTCTACTTTGGTGCTTTTAGTGTCTTCGCATACCGCAGCGCGCGACATAGCTTTGCAGACGATAAGTACAACTGTTTCAGAGAGAAGAGCGGTCATTGTGACGATCTGGCTTAAGTCGTTTCGATAACAAATGACGAAAACGGACGGATTTCTCAGGTTTTTACTACATATGAACACTTTTCACATTCTCTCGTGCAACTCGGCTGCTAGTCCTCCTTTCATGCAGAATCTTAAAGTCCTAGGTAATGTTCAAGTCACCAAAGCCGGCTAAAAAGTCAATAATCGATAACTAAAACTTGAATTGTACTACTTCTTACTGGCTATTACATCAACTTAGAAGCTTCATCTGTGTTCTACTATGGTGCTTTTAGTGTCTCCGCATACCGCAGCACGCGACATAGCTTTGCAGACGATAAATGGAACCGTTTCAGACAGAAGAGCGGCTAATGTGACCATCTGGCTTTAAGTCGATTCTATAACAAATGACGAAAACGGACGGATTTCTCAGGTTTTTACTACATATGAACACTTTTCACATTCTCTCGAGCAACTCGGCTGCTAGTCCTCCTTTCATGCAGAATCTTAAAGTCCTAGGTAATGTCGAAGGCACCAAAGCCAGCTAAAAAATCAATAATCGATACCTAATACTTGAATAGTACTATTTCTTACTGGCTATTGCAATCAACTAAGCAGATTCATCTGTGTTCTACTATGGTGCTTTTAGTGTCCCCGCATACCGCAGCACGCGACATAGCTTTGCAGACGATAAGTACAACCGTTTCAGAGAGAAGAACGGCCAATGTGACGATCTGGCTTTAAGTCGATTCGATAACGAATTACGAACACGGACGGATTTCTCAGGTTTTTACTACATATGAACACTTTTCACATTCGCCTGTGCAACGCAGCTGCTAGTCCTCCTTTAATGCAAAATGTTAAGTTCCTAGCTCACGTCCAAGGCACCAAACAAGGTTAAAAATTCAATAATCCATATCTAAAACTTGAATTGTACTAACTCTCACTGGCTATTACATCGACTCAGGTGCTTCATCTGTGTTCTACTATGGTTCTTTTAGTGTCTCCGCATACCGCAGCACGCGACGTAGCTTTGCAGACGATAAATGTAACCGTTTCAGACAGAAGAGCGGCCAATGTGAGAATCTGGCTTTAAGTCATTTCGATAACAAATGACGAAACGGACAGATTTCTTAGGTTTTTACTACATATGACCACTTTTCACATTCTCCCGTGCAACGCGGCTGCTAGTCCTCCTTTCATGCAAAATCTTAAGTTCCTAGCTCATGTCCAAGGCACCAAAGGAGGGTAAAAAGCCAATAATCGATACTTAAAACTTGAATTCTACTACTTCTTACTGGCTATTACATCAATTTAGAAGGTTCATCTGTGTTCTACTATGGTGCTTTTATTGTCTCCGCATACCGCAGCACGCGACATAGCTTTGCAGACGATAAATGTATCCGCTTCAGACAGAAGAGCGGCCAATGTGACGATCGGGCTTTAAGTCAATTCGATAACAAATGACGAAAAAGGACGGATTTCTCAGGTTTTTACTAAATATGAACACTTTTCACATTCTCCCGTGCAACTCGGCTGCTAGTCCTCCTTTCATGCAATATCTTAAGTTCCTAGCTCATGTCCAAGGCACCAAAGAAGGGTAAAAAGTCAATAATCGATACATAAACTTCAATTGTACTACTCCTTACTGGGTATTACATCATCTTAGAAGCTTCATCTGTGTTCTTCTATGGTACTTTTAGTGTCTACGCAAACCACAGCACGCGACTTAGCTTTGCAGACGATAAATGTATCCGTTTGAGACAGAAGGGCGGCCAATGTGACGATCTGGCTTTAAGTCGATTCGATAACAAATGCCGAAAACGGACGGATTTTTCAGGTTTTTACTACATATGAACGCTTTTCACATTCTCCCGTGCAACGCGGCTGCTAGTGCTTCTTTCATGCATTATCTTAAGTTGGAAGCTAATGTCCAAGGGATCAAAGAAGGGTAAAAAGTCAATAATCGATAACTAAAACTTGAATTGTAGTACTTCTTACTGGCTATTACTTCAACTTAGAAGCTTAATCTGTGTTCTACTAAAGTTCTTTTAGTGTCTCCGCATACCGCAGCACGCGACATAGCTTTGCAGTGGATAAACGTAACCGTTTCAGACAGAAGAGCGGCCAATGTGACGATCTGGCTTTAAGTCGATTCGATAACAAATGACGAATACGGACGGATTTCTCAGGTTTTTACTACATATGAACACTTTTCACATTCTCCCGTGCAACTCGGCTGCAAGTCCTCCTTTCATGCAATATCTTAAGTTCCTAGCTCAAGTCCAAGGCACCAAAGAAGGGTAAAAAGTCAATAATCGCTACCTAAAACTTGAATTCTACTACTTCTTACTGGCTATTACATCAACTTAGAAGCTTCATCTGTGTACTACTATCGTGCTTTTATTGTCTCCGCATACCGCAGCGCGTGACATAGCTTTGCAGACGATAAGTACAACTGTTTCAGAGAGGAGATGGCCAATGTGACGATCTGGCTTTAAGTCGATTCGATAACAAATGACGAAAACGGACGGATTTAGCACGTTTTTACTACATAAGAACACTTTTCACATTCTCCCGTGCAACTCGGCTGCTAGTACTCCTTTCATGCAGAATCTTAAGGTCCTAGCTCATGTCCAAGGCAGCAAAGCCAGCAAAAAAGTCAATAATCGATACCTAAGACCTGAGTTGTACTACTTATTACTGGCTATTACATCAACTTTGAAGTTTTTTCTGTGTTCTACTATGGTGCTTTTAGTGTCTCCACATACCGCAGCACGCGACTTAGCTTTGCAGATAATAAACGTAACCGTTTCAGACAGAAGAGCGCCTAATGTGACGATCTGGCTTTCAGTCGATTCGATAACAAATGACGAAAACTGACGGATTTCTCAGGTTTTTACTACATATGAACACTTTTCACATTCTCACGTGCAACGTGGCTGCTAGTCCTCCTTTCATGCAAAATCTTAAGTTCTTAGCTCATGTCCAAGGCACCAAAGAAGGGTAAAAAGTCAATAATCGATACCTAGAACTTGAATTGTACTACTTCTTATTGGCTATTACATCAACTTAGAAGTTTCATCTGTGTTTTACTATGGTGCATGTAGAGTCTCCGCATACCGCTGCGCGCGACATAGGTTTGCAGACGATAAGTACAACCGTTTCAGAGAGAAGAGCGGCCAATGTGACGATCTGGCTTTAAGTCGATTCGATAACAAATGACGAAAACTGACGGATTTCTCAGGTTTTTACTACATGTGAACACTTTTCACATTCTCCCGTGCAACGCGGCTGCTAGTCCTCCTTCCATGCATAATCTGATGTTCCTAGCTCATGTCCAATGCACCAAAGAAGGGTACAAAGTCAATAATCGATACTTAAAACTTGAATTGTACTACTTCTTAATGGCTATTACATCAACTTAGATGCTTCATCTGTGTACTACTATGGTGCTTTTATTGTCTCCGCCTACCGCAGCTCGTGACATAGCTTTGCAGAAAATAAGTACAACTGTTTCAGAGAGGAGATGGCCAATGTGACGATCTGGCTTTAAGTCGATTCGATAACAAATGACAAAATGGACGGATTTCTCAGGTTTTTACTACATATGAACACTTTTCACATTCTCCCATGCAACGCGGCTGCTAGTGCTCCTTTCATGCAAAATCTTAAGTTCGTAGCTCATGTCCAAGGGATCAAAGAAGGGTAAAAAGTTAATAATCGATAACTAAAACTTGAATTCTAGTACTTCTTACTGGCTATTACATCAACTTAGAAGCTTAATCTGTGTTCTACTAAAGTGCTTTTAGTGTCTCCGCATACCGCAGCACGCGACATAGCTTTGCAGACGATAAGTACAACTGTTTCAGAGAGGAGATGGCCAATGTGACGATCTGGCTTTAAGTCGATTCGATAACTAATTACGAAAACGCACGGATTTATCACGTTTTTACTACATAAGAACACTTTTCACATTCTCCCATGCAACTCGGCTGCTAGTCCTCCTTTCATGCAGAATCTTAAGGTCCTAGCTTATGTCCAAGGCACCAACGCCAGCAAAAAAGTCAATAATCGATACCTAAAACCTGAGTTGTACTACTTCTTACTGGCTATTACATCAACTTAGAAGCTTCATCTGTGTTCGACTATGGTGCTTTTAGTGTCTCCGCATACCACAGCATGTGACATAGGTTTGCAGACGATAAATGTATCCATTTCAGTCAGAATAGCGGCCAATGTGACGCTCTGGCTTTAAGTCGATTCGATAACAAATGCCGAAAACGGACGGATTTCTCAGGTTTTTACTACATATGAACACTTTTCACATTCTCCCGTGCAACGCGGCTGCTAGTCCTCCTTTCATGCAAAATCATAAGTTCGTAGCTCATGTCCAAGGCACTAAAGAAGGGTAAAAAGTCAATAATTGATACTAAAACTTGAATTGTAGTACTTCTTACTGGCTATTACATCAACCTAGAAGCTTAATCTGTGTTCTACTAAAGTGCTTTTAGTGTCTCCGCATACCGCAGCACGCGACATAGCTTTGCAGACGATAAATGTATCCGTTTCATACAGAAGAGCGGCCAATGTGACGATCTGGCTTGAAGTCGATTCGATAACAAATGACGAAAAAGGACGGATTTCTCAGGTTTTTACTAAATATGAACACTTTTCACATTTTCCCGTGGAACTCGGCTGCTAGTCCTCCTTTCATGCAATATCTTAAGTTCCTAGCTCATGTCCAAGGCACCAAAGAAGGGTAAAAAGTCAATAATCGATACCTAAAACTTCAATTGTACTACTCCTTACTGGCTATTACATCATCTTAGAAGCTTCATCTGTGTTCTTCTATGGTACTTTTAGTGTCTACCCAAACCACAACACGCGACATAGCTTTGCAGACAATAAATGTATCCGTTTGAGACAGAAGAGCTGCCAATGTGACGATCTGGCTTTAAGTCGATTCGATAACAAATGCCGAAAAAGGACGGATTTCTCAGGTTTTTACTACATATGAACACTTTTCACATTCTCCCGTGCAACTCGGCTGCTAGTGCTCCTTTCATGCAAAATCTTAAGTTCGTAGCTCATGTCCAAGGGATCAAAGAAGGATAAAAAGTCAATAATCGATAACTAAAACTTGAATTGTAGTACTTCTTACTGGCTATTACATCAACTTAGAAGCTTAATCTGTGTTCTACTAAAGTGCTTTTAGTGTCTCCGCATACCGCAGCACGCGACATAACTTTGCAGACGATAAATGTATACGTTTCAGACAGAAGAGCGGCCAATGTGACGATCTGGCTTTAAGTCGATTCGATAACAAATGACGAAAAAGGATGGATTTCTCAGGTTTTTACTAAATATGAACACTTTTCACATTCTCCCGTGCAACTCGGCTGCTAGTCCTCCTTTCATGCAATATCTTAAGTTCCTAGCTCATGTCCAAGGCACCAAAGAAGGGTAAAAAGTCAATAATCGATACCTAAAACTTCAATTGTACTACTCCTTACTGTCTATTACATCATCTTAGAAGCTTCATCTGTGTTCTTCTATGGTACTTTTAGTGTCTCCGCATTCCGCAGCACGCGACATAGCTTTGCAGTCTATAAACGTAACCGTTTCAGACAGAATAGCGGCCAATATGACGATCTGGATTTAAGTCGATTCGATAACAAATGACGAAAACGGACGGATTTCTCAGGTTTTTACTACATATGAACACTTTTCACATTCTCCCATGCAACGCGGCTGCTAGTGCTCTTTCATGCAAATTCTTAAGGTCGTAGCTCATGTCCAAGGGATCAAAGAAGGGTAAAAAGTCAATAATCGATAACTAAAACTTGAATTGTAGTACTTCTTACTGGCTATTACATCAACTTAGAAGCTTAATCTGTGTTCTACTAAAATGCTTTTAGTGTCTCCGCAATTCGCAGCACGCGACATAGCTTTGCAGTCGATAAACGTAACCGTTTCAGACAGAAGAGCGGCCAATGTGACGATCTGGCTTTAAGTCGATTCGATAACAAATGACGAAAACGGACGGATTTCTCAGGTTTTAACTACATATGAACACTTTCCACATTCTCTCGTGCAACGCGGCTGCTAGCCCTCCTTCCATGCAAAATCTGAAGTTCCTAGCTCATATCCAATGCACCAAAGAAGGGTAAAAAGTCAACAATCTATAATTAAAACTTGAAATGTACTACTTCTTAATGGCTATTACATCAACTTAGAAGCTTCATCTGTGTACTACTATGGTGCTTTTATTGTCTCCGCATACCGCAGCTCGTGACATAGCTTTGCAGACGATAAGTACAACTGTTTCAGAGAGGAGATGGCCAATGTGACGATCTGGCTTTAAGTCGATTCGATAACAAATTACGAAAACGGACGGATTTATCACGTTTTTACTACATAAGAACACTTTTCACATTCTCCCGTGCAACTCTGCTGCTAGTCCTCCTTTCATAAAGAATCTTAAGGTCCTAGGTCATGTCCAAGGCACCAAAGCCAGCAAAAAAGTCAATAATCGATACCTAAAACCTGAGTTGTACTACTTCTTACTGGCTATTACATCAACTTAGAAGCTTCATCTGTGTTCTACTATGGTGCTTTTAGTGTCTCCGCATACCGCAGCTCGTGAAATAGCTTTGCAGACGATAAGTACTAGTGTTTCAGAGAGGAGATGGCCAATGTGACGATCTGGCTTTAAGTCGATTCGATAACAAATGACGAAAAAGGACGGATTTCTCAGGTTTTTATTAAATATGAACACTTTTCACATTCTCCCGTGCAACTCGGCTGCTAGTCCTCCTTTCATGCAATATCTTAAGTTCCTAGCTCATATCCAAGGCACCAAAGAAGGGTAAAAATTCAATAATCGATACCTAAAACTTCAATTGTACTACTCCTTACTGGCTACTACATCATCTTAGAAGCTTCATCTGAGTTCTTCTATGGTACTTTTAGTGTCTACGCATACCACAGCACGCGACATAGCTTTGCAGACGATAGATGTATCCGTTTGAGACAGAAGAGCGGAAAATGTGACGATCTGGCTTTAAGTCGATTCGATAACAAATGCCGAAAAAGGACGGATTTCTCAGGTATTTACTACATATGAACACTTTTCACATTCTCCCACGCAACGCGGCTGCTAGTCCTCCTTTCTTGCAAAGTCATAAGTATATAGCTCATGTCCAAGGCACCAAAGAAGGGTAAAAAGTCAATAATCGATACCCTAAACTTGAATTGTACTACTTCTTATTAGCTATTACATCAACTTAGGAGCTTCATCTGTGTTCTACTATGGTGCATTTTTGTGTCTCCGCATACCGCAGCACGCGACATAGCTTTGCAGACTATAAATGTAACCGTTTCAGACACAAGAGCGGCCAATGTGACGATCTGTCTTTAAGTCGATTCGATAACAAAGGACGAAAACGGACGGATTTCTCAGGTTTTTTGTGCATATGAACACTTTTCACATTCTCCCGTTCAACGCGGCTGCTAGTGCTCCTTTGATGCAAAATCATAAGTTCATAGCTCATGTCCAAGGCACCAAAGAAGGGTAAAAAGTCAATAATCGATACCTAAAACTTGAATTCTACTACTTCTTACTGGCTATTACATCAACTTAGAAGCTTCATCTGTGTTCTACTATGGTGCTTTTAGTGTCTCCGCATACCGCAGCACGCGACATAGCTTTGCAGACGATAAATTTAACCGTTTCAGACAGAAGAGCGGCCAATGTGACGATCTGGCTTTAAGTCGATTCAATAACAAATGACGAAAACGGACGGATTACTCAGGTTTTTACTACATATGAACACTTTTCACATACTCCCGTGCAACGCGGCTGCTAGTCCTCCTTCCATGCAAAAACTGAAGTTCCTAGCTCATGTCCAATGCACCAAAGAAGGGTAAAAAGTGAATAATCGATACTTAAAACTTGAATTGTACTACTTCTTACTGGCTATTACATCCACTTAGAAGCTTCATCTGTGTTCTACTATGGTGCTTTTAGTGCCTCCGCATACCGCAGCACGCGACATAGCTTTGCAGACAATAAACGTAACCGTTTCAGACAGAAGAGCGGCAAATGTGACGATCTGGCCTTAAGTCGATTCGATAACAAATGACGAAAACGTACGGATTTCTCAGGTTTTTACTACACATGAACACCTTTCACATTCTCCCGTGCAACTCGGCTGCTAGTCCACGTTTCATGCAATATCTTACGTTCCTAGCTCATGTCCAAGGCACCAAAGAAGGGTAAAAAGTCAATAATCGACACCTAAAACTTGAATTGTACTACATCGTACTGGCTATTACATCAACTTAGAAGCTTCATCTGTGCTGTTCTATGGTACTTTTAGTGTCTCCGCATACCGCAGCAAGCGACATAGCTTTTCAGACGATAAATGTATCCCTTTTCAGACAGAAGAGCGGCCAATGTGACGATCTGGCTTTAAGTCGATTGGATAACAAATGACGAAAACGGACGGATTTCTCAGGTTTTTACTACATATGAATACTTTTCACATTCTCGCGTGCAACACGGCTGCTAGTGCTCCTTTCATTCAAAATCTTAAGGTCCTAGCTCATGTCCAAGGCACCAAAGCCAGCTAAAAAGTCAATAATCGATACGTAAAACTTGAATAGTAGTACTTCTTACTGCCTATTACATCAACTTAGAAGCTTCATCTGTGTTCTACTATAATGTTTTTAGTGTCTCGGCATACCGCAGCACGCGGCATAGCTTTGCAGACAATAAACGTAACCGTTTCAGACAGAAGAGCGGCCAATGTGACGATCTGGCTTTAAGTCGATTCGATAACAAATGACGAAAACTGACGGATTTCACAGGTTTTTACTACATATGAACACTTTTCACATTCTCGCGTGCAACGCGGCTGCTAGTGCTCCTTTCATGCAAAATCTTAAGGTCCTAGCTCATGTCCAAGGCACCAAAGCCAGCAAAAAAGTCAATAATCGATACCTAAAACCTCAGTTTTACTACTTCTTACTGGCTATTACATCAACTTAGAAGCTTCATCTGTGTTCTACTATGGTGCTTTTAGTGTCTCCGCATACCGCAGCACGCGACATAGCTTTGCAGACGATAAATGTAACCGTTTCAGACAGAAGAGCGGCCAAGGTGACGATCTGGCTTTAAGTCGGCTCGATAACAAATGACGAAAACGGACGGATTTCTCAGGTTTTTCCTACATACGAAAACTTTTCACATTCTCCCATGCAACGCGGCTGCTAGTCCTCCTTTCATGCAAAATCATAAGTCCCTAGCTCATGTCCAAGGCACTAAAGAAGGGTAAAAAGTCATTAATCGATACCTAAAACTTGAATTGTTCTACTTCTTACTAGCTATAACATCAACTTAGGAACTTCATCTGTGTTCTACTATGGTGCATTTTTGTGTCTCCGCATACCGCAGCACGCGACATAGCTTTGCAGACGATAAGTACAACCGTTTCAGAGACAATAGCGGCCAATGTGACGATCTGGCTTTAAGTCGATTGGATAACCTATGACGAAAACGGACGGATTTAACAGGTTTATACTACATATGAACACTTTTCACATTCCCCCGTGCAACTCGGCTGCTAGTCCTCCCTTCATGCTGAATCTTAAGGTCCTAGCTCATGTCCAAGGCACCAAAGCCAGCAAAAAAGTCAATAATCGATACCTAAAACCTGAGTTGTACTACTTCTTACTGGCTATTACATCAACTTAGAAGCTTCATCTGTGCTCTACTATGGTGCTTTTAGTGTCTCCACATACCGCAGCACGCGACATAGCTTTGCAGACAATAAACGTAACCGTTTCAGACAGAAGAGCGGCCAATGTGACGATCTGGCTTTAAGTCGATTGGATAACCTATGACGAAAACGGACGGATTTATCAGGTTTATACTACATATGAACACTTTTCACATTCTCCCGTGCAACGCGGCTGCTAGTCCTCCTTCCATGCTAAATCTTAAGATCCTAGCTCATGACCAAGGCACCAAAGAAATGTAAAAAGTCAATTATCGATACCTAAAACTTGAATTGTACTACTTCTTACTACCTATTACATCAACTTAGGAGCTTCATCTGTTTTCTACTATGGTGCTTTTTGTGTCTCCGCATACCGCAGCACGCGACATAGCTTTGCAGATGATAAATGTAACCGTTCCAGACAGAAGAGCGACCAATGTGACGATCTGGCTTTAAGTCGACTCGATAACAAATGACGAAAACGGACGGATTTCTCAGGTTTTTCCTACATATGAACACTTTTCACATTCTCCCGTGCAACTCGGCTGCTAGTCCACGTTTCATGCAATATCTTAAGTTCCTAGCTCATGTCCAAGGCACCAAAGAAGGGTAAAAAGTCAATAATCGATACCTAAAACTTGAATTCTACTACTTCTTACTGGCTATTACATCAACTTAGAAGCTCCATCTGTGTTCAACTATGAGCTTTTAGTTTCTCCGCATACCGCAGCACGCGACAGAGCTTTGCAGACAATAAACGTAACCGTTTCAGATAGAAGAGCGGCCAATGTGACGATCTGGCTATAAGTCGATTCGATAACAAATGACGAAAACTGACGGATTTCTCAGGTTTTTCCTACATATGAACACTTTTCACATTCTCCCGTGCAACCCGGCTGCTAGTCCACGTTTCATGCAATACCTTTAGTTCCTAGCTCATGTCCAAGGCGCCAAAGAAGGGTAAAAAGTCAATAATCGGTACTTAAAACTTGAATTGTACGACATATTACTGGCTATTACATCAACTTAGAAGCTTCATCTGTGTTCTTCTATGGTACTTTTATTGTCTCCGCATACCGCAGCAAACGACATAGCTTTGCAGACGATAAATGTATCCGTTTCAGACAGAAGAGCGGCCAATGTGACGATCTGGCTTTAAGTCGATTCAATAACAAATGACGAAAACGGACGGATTTCTCAGGTTTTTGCTACATATGAACACTTTTCACATTCTTGCGTGCAACTCGGCTGTTAGTCCACGTTTCATGCAATACCTTTAGTTCCTAGCTCATGTCCAAGGCACCAAAGCCAGCTAAAAGTCAATAATCGGTACGTAAAACTTGAATTGTAGTACTTCTTACTGGCTATTACATCAACTTAGATGCTTCATCTGTGTTCTACTATGGTGTTTTTAGTGTCTCCGCATACCGCAGCACGCGACATAGCTTTGCAGACGATAAGTACAACCGTTTCAGAGACAAGAGCGGCCAATGTGACGATCTGGCTTTAAGTCGATTCGATAACAAATGACGAAAACGGACGGATTTCTCAGGTTTTTACTACATATGAGACCTTTTCACATTCTCACGTGCAACGTGGCTGCTAGTCATCCTTTCATGCAATATCGTAAGGTCGTAGCTCATGTCCAAGGCACCAAAGCCAACAAAAAAGTCAATAATCGTTACCTAAAACCTGAGTTTTACTACTTCTTACTGGCTATTACATCAACTTAGAAGCTTCATCTGTGTTCTACTATGGTGCTTTTAGTGTCTCCGCATACCGCAGCACGCGAAATAGCTTTGCAGACAATAAACGTAACCGTTTCAGACAGAAGAGCGGCCAATGTGACGATCTGGCTTTAAGTCGATTCGATAACAAATGACGAAAACTGACGGATTTCTCAGGTTTTTACTACATATGAACACTTTTCACATTCTCCCATGCAACGCGTCTGCTAGCCTCCTTTCATGCAAAATCATAAGTCCTTAGCTCATGTCCAAGGCACCAAAGAAGGGTAAAAAGTCAATAATCGATACCTAAAACTTGAATTGTACTACTTCTTACTAGCTATTACATCAACTTAGGAGATTCATCTGTGTTCTACTATGGTGCTTTTTGTGTCTCCGCATACTGCAGCACTCGACATAGCTATGCAGACGATAAATGTAACCGTTTCAGACAGAAGAGCGGCCAAGGTGACGATCTGGCTTTAAGTCGACTCGATAACAAATGACGAAAACGAACGGATTTCTCAGGTTTTTCCTACATATGAACACTTTTCACATTCTCCCATGCAACGCGGCTGCTAGTCCTCCTTTCATGCAAAATCACAAGTCCCTTGGTCATGTCCAAGGCACTAAAGAAGGGTAAAAATTCAATAATCGATACCTAAAACTTCAATTGTACTACTCCTTACTGGCTACTACATCATCTTAGAAGCTTCATCTGAGTTCTTCTATGGTACTTTTAGTGTCTACGCATACCACAGCACGCGACATAGCTTTGCAGACGATAGATGTATCCGTTTGAGACAGAAGAGCGGAAAATGTGACGATCTGGCTTTAAGTCGATTCGATAACAAATGCCGAAAAAGGACGGATTTCTCAGGTATTTACTACATATGAACACTTTTCACATTCTCCCACGCAACGCGGCTGCTAGTCCTCCTTTCTTGCAAAGTCATAAGTATATAGCTCATGTCCAAGGCACCAAAGAAGGGTAAAAAGTCAATAATCGATACCCTAAACTTGAATTGTACTACTTCTTATTAGCTATTACATCAACTTAGGAGCTTCATCTGTGTTCTACTATGGTGCATTTTTGTGTCTCCGCATACCGCAGCACGCGACATAGCTTTGCAGACTATAAATGTAACCGTTTCAGACACAAGAGCGGCCAATGTGACGATCTGTCTTTAAGTCGATTCGATAACAAAGGACGAAAACGGACGGATTTCTCAGGTTTTTTGTGCATATGAACACTTTTCACATTCTCCCGTTCAACGCGGCTGCTAGTGCTCCTTTGATGCAAAATCATAAGTTCATAGCTCATGTCCAAGGCACCAAAGAAGGGTAAAAAGTCAATAATCGATACCTAAAACTTGAATTCTACTACTTCTTACTGGCTATTACATCAACTTAGAAGCTTCATCTGTGTTCTACTATGGTGCTTTTAGTGTCTCCGCATACCGCAGCACGCGACATAGCTTTGCAGACGATAAATTTAACCGTTTCAGACAGAAGAGCGGCCAATGTGACGATCTGGCTTTAAGTCGATTCAATAACAAATGACGAAAACGGACGGATTACTCAGGTTTTTACTACATATGAACACTTTTCACATACTCCCGTGCAACGCGGCTGCTAGTCCTCCTTCCATGCAAAAACTGAAGTTCCTAGCTCATGTCCAATGCACCAAAGAAGGGTAAAAAGTGAATAATCGATACTTAAAACTTGAATTGTACTACTTCTTACTGGCTATTACATCCACTTAGAAGCTTCATCTGTGTTCTACTATGGTGCTTTTAGTGCCTCCGCATACCGCAGCACGCGACATAGCTTTGCAGACAATAAACGTAACCGTTTCAGACAGAAGAGCGGCAAATGTGACGATCTGGCCTTAAGTCGATTCGATAACAAATGACGAAAACGTACGGATTTCTCAGGTTTTTACTACACATGAACACCTTTCACATTCTCCCGTGCAACTCGGCTGCTAGTCCACGTTTCATGCAATATCTTACGTTCCTAGCTCATGTCCAAGGCACCAAAGAAGGGTAAAAAGTCAATAATCGACACCTAAAACTTGAATTGTACTACATCGTACTGGCTATTACATCAACTTAGAAGCTTCATCTGTGCTGTTCTATGGTACTTTTAGTGTCTCCGCATACCGCAGCAAGCGACATAGCTTTTCAGACGATAAATGTATCCCTTTTCAGACAGAAGAGCGGCCAATGTGACGATCTGGCTTTAAGTCGATTGGATAACAAATGACGAAAACGGACGGATTTCTCAGGTTTTTACTACATATGAATACTTTTCACATTCTCGCGTGCAACACGGCTGCTAGTGCTCCTTTCATTCAAAATCTTAAGGTCCTAGCTCATGTCCAAGGCACCAAAGCCAGCTAAAAAGTCAATAATCGATACGTAAAACTTGAATAGTAGTACTTCTTACTGCCTATTACATCAACTTAGAAGCTTCATCTGTGTTCTACTATAATGTTTTTAGTGTCTCGGCATACCGCAGCACGCGGCATAGCTTTGCAGACAATAAACGTAACCGTTTCAGACAGAAGAGCGGCCAATGTGACGATCTGGCTTTAAGTCGATTCGATAACAAATGACGAAAACTGACGGATTTCACAGGTTTTTACTACATATGAACACTTTTCACATTCTCGCGTGCAACGCGGCTGCTAGTGCTCCTTTCATGCAAAATCTTAAGGTCCTAGCTCATGTCCAAGGCACCAAAGCCAGCAAAAAAGTCAATAATCGATACCTAAAACCTCAGTTTTACTACTTCTTACTGGCTATTACATCAACTTAGAAGCTTCATCTGTGTTCTACTATGGTGCTTTTAGTGTCTCCGCATACCGCAGCACGCGACATAGCTTTGCAGACGATAAATGTAACCGTTTCAGACAGAAGAGCGGCCAAGGTGACGATCTGGCTTTAAGTCGGCTCGATAACAAATGACGAAAACGGACGGATTTCTCAGGTTTTTCCTACATACGAAAACTTTTCACATTCTCCCATGCAACGCGGCTGCTAGTCCTCCTTTCATGCAAAATCATAAGTCCCTAGCTCATGTCCAAGGCACTAAAGAAGGGTAAAAAGTCATTAATCGATACCTAAAACTTGAATTGTTCTACTTCTTACTAGCTATAACATCAACTTAGGAACTTCATCTGTGTTCTACTATGGTGCATTTTTGTGTCTCCGCATACCGCAGCACGCGACATAGCTTTGCAGACGATAAGTACAACCGTTTCAGAGACAATAGCGGCCAATGTGACGATCTGGCTTTAAGTCGATTGGATAACCTATGACGAAAACGGACGGATTTATCAGGTTTATACTACATATGAACACTTTTCACATTCCCCCGTGCAACTCGGCTGCTAGTCCTCCCTTCATGCTGAATCTTAAGGTCCTAGCTCATGTCCAAGGCACCAAAGCCAGCAAAAAAGTCAATAATCGATACCTAAAACCTGAGTTGTACTACTTCTTACTGGCTATTACATCAACTTAGAAGCTTCATCTGTGCTCTACTATGGTGCTTTTAGTGTCTCCACATACCGCAGCACGCGACATAGCTTTGCAGACAATAAACGTAACCGTTTCAGACAGAAGAGCGGCCAATGTGACGATCTGGCTTTAAGTCGATTGGATAACCTATGACGAAAACGGACGGATTTATCAGGTTTATACTACATATGAACACTTTTCACATTCTCCCGTGCAACGCGGCTGCTAGTCCTCCTTCCATGCTAAATCTTAAGATCCTAGCTCATGACCAAGGCACCAAAGAAATGTAAAAAGTCAATTATCGATACCTAAAACTTGAATTGTACTACTTCTTACTACCTATTACATCAACTTAGGAGCTTCATCTGTTTTCTACTATGGTGCTTTTTGTGTCTCCGCATACCGCAGCACGCGACATAGCTTTGCAGATGATAAATGTAACCGTTCCAGACAGAAGAGCGACCAATGTGACGATCTGGCTTTAAGTCGACTCGATAACAAATGACGAAAACGGACGGATTTCTCAGGTTTTTCCTACATATGAACACTTTTCACATTCTCCCGTGCAACTCGGCTGCTAGTCCACGTTTCATGCAATATCTTAAGTTCCTAGCTCATGTCCAAGGCACCAAAGAAGGGTAAAAAGTCAATAATCGATACCTAAAACTTGAATTCTACTACTTCTTACTGGCTATTACATCAACTTAGAAGCTCCATCTGTGTTCAACTATGAGCTTTTAGTTTCTCCGCATACCGCAGCACGCGACATAGCTTTGCAGACAATAAACGTAACCGTTTCAGATAGAAGAGCGGCCAATGTGACGATCTGGCTATAAGTCGATTCGATAACAAATGACGAAAACTGACGGATTTCTCAGGTTTTTCCTACATATGAACACTTTTCACATTCTCCCGTGCAACCCGGCTGCTAGTCCACGTTTCATGCAATACCTTTAGTTCCTAGCTCATGTCCAAGGCGCCAAAGAAGGGTAAAAAGTCAATAATCGGTACTTAAAACTTGAATTGTACGACATATTACTGGCTATTACATCAACTTAGAAGCTTCATCTGTGTTCTTCTATGGTACTTTTATTGTCTCCGCATACCGCAGCAAACGACATAGCTTTGCAGACGATAAATGTATCCGTTTCAGACAGAAGAGCGGCCAATGTGACGATCTGGCTTTAAGTCGATTCAATAACAAATGACGAAAACGGACGGATTTCTCAGGTTTTTGCTACATATGAACACTTTTCACATTCTTGCGTGCAACTCGGCTGTTAGTCCACGTTTCATGCAATACCTTTAGTTCCTAGCTCATGTCCAAGGCACCAAAGCCAGCTAAAAGTCAATAATCGGTACGTAAAACTTGAATTGTAGTACTTCTTACTGGCTATTACATCAACTTAGATGCTTCATCTGTGTTCTACTATGGTGTTTTTAGTGTCTCCGCATACCGCAGCACGCGACATAGCTTTGCAGACGATAAGTACAACCGTTTCAGAGACAAGAGCGGCCAATGTGACGATCTGGCTTTAAGTCGATTCGATAACAAATGACGAAAACGGACGGATTTCTCAGGTTTTTACTACATATGAGACCTTTTCACATTCTCACGTGCAACGTGGCTGCTAGTCATCCTTTCATGCAATATCGTAAGGTCGTAGCTCATGTCCAAGGCACCAAAGCCAACAAAAAAGTCAATAATCGATACCTAAAACCTGAGTTTTACTACTTCTTACTGGCTATTACATCAACTTAGAAGCTTCATCTGTGTTCTACTATGGTGCTTTTAGTGTCTCCGCATACCGCAGCACGCGAAATAGCTTTGCAGACAATAAACGTAACCGTTTCAGACAGAAGAGCGGCCAATGTGACGATCTGGCTTTAAGTCGATTCGATAACAAATGACGAAAACTGACGGATTTCTCAGGTTTTTACTACATATGAACACTTTTCACATTCTCCCATGCAACGCGTCTGCTAGCCTCCTTTCATGCAAAATCATAAGTCCTTAGCTCATGTCCAAGGCACCAAAGAAGGGTAAAAAGTCAATAATCGATACCTAAAACTTGAATTGTACTACTTCTTACTAGCTATTACATCAACTTAGGAGATTCATCTGTGTTCTACTATGGTGCTTTTTGTGTCTCCGCATACTGCAGCACTCGACATAGCTATGCAGACGATAAATGTAACCGTTTCAGACAGAAGAGCGGCCAAGGTGACGATCTGGCTTTAAGTCGACTCGATAACAAATGACGAAAACGAACGGATTTCTCAGGTTTTTCCTACATATGAACACTTTTCACATTCTCCCATGCAACGCGGCTGCTAGTCCTCCTTTCATGCAAAATCACAAGTCCCTTGGTCATGTCCAAGGCACTAAAGAAGGGTAAAAAGTCAATAATCGATACCTAAAACTTGAATTGTACTACTTCTTACCAGCTATAACATCAACTTAGGAGCTTCATCTGTGTTCTACTATGGTGCATTTTTGTGTCTCCGCGTACCGCAGCACGCGACATAACTTTGCAGACGATAAATGTAACCGTTTCAGACAGAAGAGCGGCCAATATGACGATCTGGCTTTAAGTCGATTCGATAACCTATGACGAAAACGGACGGATTTCTAGGGTTTTTACTACATATGAACACTTTTCACATTATCCCGTGCAACTCGGCTGCTAGTCCACGTTTCATGCAATATCTTAAGTTCCTAGCTCATGTCCAAGGCACCAAAGAAGGGTAAAAAGTCAATAATCGGTACCTAAAACTTGAATTGTACTATATCTTACTGGCTATTACATCAACTTAGAAGCTTCATCTTGTTCTTCTATGGTACTTTTAATGTCTCCGCATACCGCAGCACGCGACATAGCTTTGCAGACGATAAATGTATCCGTTTCAGACAGAAGATCGGCCAATGTGACGATATGGCTTTAAGTCGATTCGATAACCTATGACGAAAACGGACGGATTTCTAAGGTTTTTACTACATATGAACACTTTTCACATTCTCCCGTGCAACGTGGCTAATAGTCCTAATTTCATGAAAAATCTTAAGTTCTTAGCTCATGTCCAACGCACCAAAGAAGGGTAAAAAGTCAATAATCGATACCTAAAACTTGAATTGTACTACTTCTTCCTGGCTATTACATCAACTTAGAACCTTCATCTGTGTTCTACTATGGTGCTTTTAGTGTTTCCGCATGCCGCAGCACGCGACATAGCTTTGCAGACGATAAGTATAACCGTTTCAGAGCGATGAGCGGCTAATGTGACGATCTGGCTTTAAGTCGATTGGATAACAAATGACGAAAACGGACTGATTTCTCAGGTTTTTGCTACATATGACCACCTTTCACATTCTTGCTTGCAACGCGGCTGCTAGTGCTCCTTTCATGCAAAATCTTAAGGTACTAGCTCATGTCCAAGGCACCAAAGCCAGCTAAAAGTCAATAATCTGTACGTAAAACTTGAATTGTAGTACTTCTTACTGGCTATTACATCAACTTAGATGCTTCATCTGTGTTCTACTATGGTGTTTTTAGTGTCTCCGCATACCGCAGCACGCGACATAGCTTTGCAGACGATAAGTACAACCGTTTCAGAGACAAGAGCGGCCAATGTGACGATCTGGCTTTAAGTCGATTCGATAACAAATGACGAAAACGGACGGATTTCTCAGGTTTTTACTACATATGAGACCTTTTCACATTCTCACGTGCAACGTGGCTGCTAGTCATCCTTTCATGCAATATCGTAAGGTCGTAGCTCATGTCCAAGGCACCAAAGCCAACAAAAAAGTCAATAATCGATACCTAAAACCTGAGTTTTACTACTTCTTACTGGCTATTACATCAACTTAGAAGCTTCATCTGTGTTCTACTATGGTGCTTTTAGTGTTTCCGCATGCCGCAGCACGCGACATAGCTTTGCAGACGATAAGTACAACCGTTTCAGAGCGATGAGCGGCTAATGTGACGATCTGGCTTTAAGTCGATTGGATAACAAATGACGAAAACGGACTGATTTCTCAGGTTTTTGCTACATATGACCACCTTTCACATTCTTGCTTGCAACGCGGCTGCTAGTGCTCCTTTCATGCAAAATCTTAAGGTACTAGCTCATGTCCAAGGCACCAAAGCCAGCTAAAAGTCAATAATCTGTACGTAAAACTTGAATTGTAGTACTTCTTACTGGCTATTACATCAACTTAGATGCTTCATCTGTGTTCTACTATGGCGTTTTTAGTGTCTCCGCATACCGCAGCACGCGACATAGCTTTGCAGACGATAAGTACAACCGTTTCAGAGACAAGAGCGGCCAATGTGACGATCTGGCTTTAAGTCGACTCGAAAACAAATGACGAAAACGGACGGATTTCTCAGGTTTTTCCTACATATGAACACTTTTCACATTCTCCCGTGCAACTCGGCTGCTAGTCCACGTTTCATGCAATATCTAAAGTTCCTAGCTCATGTCCAAGGCACCAAAGAAGGGTAAAAAGTCAATAATCGATACCTAAAACTTGAATTCTACTACTTCTTACTGGCTATTACATCAATTTAGAAGCTTCATCTGAGCTACTATGAGCTTTTAGTGTCTCCCCATACAGCAGCACGCGACATAGCTTTGCAGACATTAAACGTAACCGTTTCAGACAGAAGAGCGGCCAATGTGACGATCTGGCTTTAAGTCGATTCGATAACAAATGACGAAAACTGACGGATTTCTCAGGTTTTTACTACATATGAAAACTTTTCATATTCTCCCGTGCATCTCGGCTGCTAGTCCTCCTTTCATGCAAAATGTGAAGTTCCTAGCTCATGTCCAATGCACCGAAGAAGTGTAAAAAGTCAATAATCGATACTTAAAACTTGAATTGTACTACTTCTTACTGGCTATTACATCAACGTAGAAGCTTCATCTGTGTTATACTATGGTGCTTTTATTGTCTCCGCATACCGCAGCACGTGAAATAGCTTTGCAGACGATAAGTACTACTGTTTCAGAGAGGAGATGGCCAATGTGACGATCTGGCTTTAAGTCGATTCGATAACAAATTACGAAAACGGACGGATTTATCACGTTTATACTACATAAGAACACTTTTAACATTCTCCCGTGCAACTCGGCTGCTAGTCCTCCTTTCATGCAGAATCTTAAGGTCCTAGCTCGTGTCCAAGGCACCAAAGAAGGGTAAAAAGTCAATAATCGATACATAAAACCTGAGTTGTACTACTTCTTACTGGCTATTACATCAACTTAGAAACTTCATCTGTGTTCTACTATGGTGCTTTTATTGTCTCCGCATACCGCAGCACGCGACATAGCTTTGCAGATGATAAGTACAACCGTTTCAGAGAGGGGAGCGGCCAGTGTGACGATCTGGCTCTAAGTCGCTCGACAACAAATGACGAAAACGGACGGATTTCTCAGGTTTTTCCTACATATGAACACTTTTCATATTCTCCCATGCAACGCGGCTGCTAGTCCTCCTTTCATGCAAAATCATAAGTCCCTAGCTCATGTCCACGGCACCAAAGAAGGGTAAAAAGTCAATAATCGATACCTAAAACTTGAATTGTACTACTTCTTACTAGCTATTACATGAACTTAGGAGCCTCATCTGTGTTCTACGATGGTGCATTTTCGTGTCTCCGCATACCGCAGCACGCGACATAGCTTTGCAGATGATAAATGTAACCGTTTCAGACAGAAGAGCGGCCAATGTGACGATCTGGCTTTAAGTCGACTCGATAACAAATAACGAAAACGGACGGATTTCTCAGGTTTTTCCTACATATGAACACTTTTCACATTCTCCCGTGCAACTCGGCTGCTAGTCCTCCTTTCATGCAGAATCTTAAGGTCCTAGCTCATGTCCAAGGCACCAAAGCCAGCAAAAAAGTCAATAATCGATACCTAAAACCTGAGTTGTACTACTTCTTACTGGCTATTACATCAACTTAGAAACTTCATCTGTGTTCTACTATGGTGCTTTTAGTGTCTACGCATACCGCAGCACGCGACATAGCTTTGCAGACAATAAACGTAACCGTTTCAGACAGAAGAGCGGCCAATGTGGCGATCTGGCTTGAAGTCGATTCGATAACAAATGACGAAAACTGACGGATTTCTCAGGTTTTTACTACATATGAAACTTTTCACATTCTCCCATGCAACGCGTCTGCTAGTCCTCCTTTCATGCAAAATCATAAGTCCCTAGCTCATGTCCACGGCACCAAAGAAGGGTAAAAAGTCAATAATCGATACCTAAAACTTGAATTTTTCTACTTCTTCCTAGCTATTACATCAACTTAGGAGCTTCATCTGTGTTCTACTATGGTGCTTTTTGCGTCTCCGCATACCGCAGCACTTGACATTGCTTTGCAGACGTTAAAAGTACCCGTTTCAGACAGCAGAGCGGCCAAGGTGACTCGATAACAAATTACGAAAACGGACGGATTTCTCATTTTTTTCCTACATATGAACACTTTTCACGTTCTCCCAAGCAACGCGGCTGCTAGTCCTCCTTTCATGCGATATCAAAAGTCCATAGCTCATGTCCAAGGCACCAAAGAAGGGTAAAAAGTCAATAATCGATACCTAAAACTTGAATTGTACTACTTCTTACTAGCTATTACATGAACTTAGGAGCCTCATCTGTGTTCTACGATGGTGCATTTTCGTGTCTCCGCATACCGCAGCACGCGACATAGCTTTGCAGATGATAAATGTAACCGTTTCAGACAGAAGAGCGGCCAATGTGACGATCTGGCTTTAAGTCGACTCGATAACAAATAACGAAAACGGACGGATTTCTCAGGTTTTTCCTACATATGAACACTTTTCACATTCTCCCGTGGAACTCGGCTGCTAGTCCAAGTTTCATGCAATATCTTAAGTTCCTAGCTCATGTCCAAGGCAACAAAGAAGGGTAAAAAGTCAATAATCGATACCTAAAACTTGAATTCTACTACTTCTTACTGGCTATTACATCAATTTAGAAGCTTCATCTGAGTTCTACTATGAGCTTTTAGTGTCTGCCCATACAGCAGCACGCGACATAGCTTTGCAGACATTAAACGTAACCGTTTCAGACAGAAGAGCGGCCAATGTGACGATCTGGCTTTAAGTCGATTCGATAACAAATGACGAAAACTGACGGATTTCTCAGGTTTTTACTACATATGAAAACTTTTCATATTCTCCCGTGCATCTCGGCTGCTAGTCCTCCTTTCATGCAAAATGTGAAGTTCCTAGCTCATGTCCAATGCACCGAAGAAGTGTAAAAAGTCAATAATCGATACTTAAAACTTGAATTGTACTACTTCTTACTGGCTATTACATCAACTTAGAAGCTTCATCTGTGTTATACTATGGTGCTTTTATTGTCTCCGCATACCGCAGCACGTGAAATAGCTTTGCAGACGATAAGTACTACTGTTTCAGAGAGGAGATGGCAATGTGACGATCTGGCTTTAAGTCGATTCGATAACAAATTACGAAAACGGACGGATTTATCACGTTTATACTACATAAAAACACTTTTAACATTCTCCCGTGCAACTCGGCTGCTAGTCCTCCTTTCATGCAGAATCTTAAGGTCCTAGCTCGTGTCCAAGGCACCAAAGAAGGGTAAAAAGTCAATAATCGATACATAAAACCTGAGTTGTACTACTTCTTACTGGCTATTACATCAACTTAGAAACTTCATCTGTGTTCTACTATGGTGCTTTTATTGTCTCCGCATACCGCAGCACGCGACATAGCTTTGCAGATGATAAGTACAACCGTTTCAGAGAGGGGAGCGGCCAGTGTGACGATCTGGCTCTAAGTCGCTCGACAACAAATGACGAAAACGGACGGATTTCTCAGGTTTTTCCTACATATGAACACTTTTCATATTCTCCCATGCAACGCGGCTGCTAGTCCTCCTTTCATGCAAAATCATAATCCCTAGATCATGTCCAAGGCATTAAAGAAGGGTAAAAAGTCAATAATCGATATCTAAAACTAGAATTGTACTACTTCTTACTGGCTATTACATCAACTTAGAAGCTTCATCTGTGTTCTACTATGGTTCTTTTAGTATCTCCGCATACCGCAGCACGTGACATTGCTTTGCAGACGATAAGTAAACTGTTTCAGAGAGGAGATGGCCAATGTGACGATCTGGCTTTAAGTCGATTCGATAACAAATTACGAAAACGGACGGATTTCTCACGTTTTTACTACATAAGAACACTTTTCACATTCTCCTGTGCAACTCGGCTGCTAGTCCTCCTTTCATGCAGAATCTTAAGGTCCTAGCTCATGTCCAAGGCACCAAAGCCAGCAAAAAAGTCAATAATCGATACCTAAAACCTGAGTTGTACTACTTCTTACTGGCTATTACATCAACTTAGAAACTTCATCTGTGTTCTACTATGGTGCTTTTAGTGTCTACGCATACCGCAGCACGCGACATAGCTTTGCAGACAATAAACGTAACCGTTTCAGACAGAAGAGCGGCCAATGTGGCGATCTGGCTTGAAGTCGATTCGATAACAAATGACGAAAACTGACGGATTTCTCAGGTTTTTACTACATATGAAACTTTTCACATTCTCCCATGCAACGCGTCTGCTAGTCCTCCTTTCATGCAAAATCATAAGTCCCTAGCTCATGTCCACGGCACCAAAGAAGGGTAAAAAGTCAATAATCGATACCTAAAACTTGAACTTTTCTACTTCTTCCTAGCTATTACATCAACTTAGGAGCTTCATCTGTGTTCTACTATGGTGCTTTTTGCGTCTCCGCATACCGCAGCACTTGACATTGCTTTGCAGACGATAAAAGTACCCGTTTCAGACAGCAGAGCGGCCAAGGTGACTCGATAACAAATTACGAAAACGGACGGATTTCTCATTTTTTTCCTACATATGAACACTTTTCACGTTCTCCCAAGCAACGCGGCTGCTAGTCCTCCTTTCATGCGATATCAAAAGTCCATAGCTCATGTCCAAGGCACCAAAGAAGGGTAAAAAGTCAATAATCGATACCTAAAACTTGAATTGTACTACTTCTTACTAGCTATTACATGAACTTAGGAGCCTCATCTGTGTTCTACGATGGTGCATTTTCGTGTCTCCGCATACCGCAGCACGCGACATAGCTTTGCAGATGATAAATGTAGCCGTTTCAGACAGAAGAGCGGCCAATGTGACGATCTGGCTTTAAGTCGACTCGATAACAAATAACGAAAACGGACGGATTTCTCAGGTTTTTCCTACATATGAACACTTTTCACATTCTCCCGTGGAACTCGGCTGCTAGTCCAAGTTTCATGCAATATCTTAAGTTCCTAGCTCATGTCCAAGGCAACAAAGAAGGGTAAAAAGTCAATAATCGATACCTAAAACTTGAATTCTACTACTTCTTACTGGCTATTACATCAATTTAGAAGCTTCATCTGAGTTCTACTATGAGCTTTTAGTGTCTCCCCATACAGCAGCACGCGACATAGCTTTGCAGACATTAAACGTAACCGTTTCAGACAGAAGAGCGGCCAATGTGACGATCTGGCTTTAAGTCGATTCGATAACAAATGACGAAAACTGACGGATTTCTCAGGTTTTTACTACATATGAAAACTTTTCATATTCTCCCGTGCATCTCGGCTGCTAGTCCTCCTTTCATGCAAAATGTGAAGTTCCTAGCTCATGTCCAATGCACCGAAGAAGTGTAAAAAGTCAATAATCGATACTTAAAACTTGAATTGTACTACTTCTTACTGGCTATTACATCAACTTAGAAGCTTCATCTGTGTTATACTATGGTGCTTTTATTGTCTCCGCATACCGCAGCACGTGAAATAGCTTTGCAGACGATAAGTACTACTGTTTCAGAGAGGAGATGGCAATGTGACGATCTGGCTTTAAGTCGATTCGATAACAAATTACGAAAACGGACGGATTTATCACGTTTATACTACATAAGAACACTTTTAACATTCTCCCGTGCAACTCGGCTGCTAGTCCTCCTTTCATGCAGAATCTTAAGGTCCTAGCTCGTGTCCAAGGCACCAAAGAAGGGTAAAAAGTCAATAATCGATACATAAAACCTGAGTTGTACTACTTCTTACTGGCTATTACATCAACTTAGAAACTTCATCTGTGTTCTACTATGGTGCTTTTATTGTCTCCGCATACCGCAGCACGCGACATAGCTTTGCAGATGATAAGTACAACCGTTTCAGAGAGGGGAGCGGCCAGTGTGACGATCTGGCTCTAAGTCGCTCGACAACAAATGACGAAAACGGACGGATTTCTCAGGTTTTTCCTACATATGAACACTTTTCATATTCTCCCATGCAACGCGGCTGCTAGTCCTCCTTTCATGCAAAATCATAATCCCTAGATCATGTCCAAGGCATTAAAGAAGGGTAAAAAGTCAATAATCGATATCTAAAACTAGAATTGTACTACTTCTTACTGGCTATTACATCAACTTAGAAGCTTCATCTGTGTTCTACTATGGTTCTTTTAGTATCTCCGCATACCGCAGCACGTGACATTGCTTTGCAGACGATAAGTAAACTGTTTCAGAGAGGAGATGGCCAATGTGACGATCTGGCTTTAAGTCGATTCGATAACAAATTACGAAAACGGACGGATTTCTCACGTTTTTACTACATAAGAACACTTTTCACATTCTCCCGTGCAACTCGGCTGCTAGTCCTCCTTTCATGCAGAATCTTAAGGTCCTAGCTCATGTCCAAGGCACCAAAGCCAGCAAAAAAGTCAATAATCGATACCTAAAACCTGAGTTGTACTACTTCTTACTGGCTATTACATCAACTTAGAAACTTCATCTGTGTTCTACTATGGTGCTTTTAGTGTCTACGCATACCGCAGCACGCGACACAGCTTTGCAGACAATAAACGTAACCGTTTCAGACAGAAGAGCGGCCAATGTGGCGATCTGGCTTGAAGTCGATTCGATAACAAATGACGAAAACTGACGGATTTCTCAGGTTTTTACTACATATGAAACTTTTCACATTCTCCCATGCAACGCGTCTGCTAGTCCTCCTTTCATGCAAAATCATAAGTCCCTAGCTCATGTCCACGGCACCATAGAAGGGTAAAAAGTCAATAATCGATACCTAAAACTTGAATTTTTCTACTTCTTCCTAGCTATTACATCAACTTAGGAGCTTCATCTGTGTTCTACTATGGTGCTTTTTGCGTCTCCGCATACCGCAGCACTTGACATTGCTTTGCAGACGATAAAAGTACCCGTTTCAGACAGCAGAGCGGCCAATTTGACGATCTGGCTTTAAGTCGATTCGATAACAAATGACGAACACGGATGGATTTCTCAGGCTTTTGCTACATATGAAAGCTTTTCACATTCTCCCGTGCAACGCGGCTGGTAGTCCTCCCTTCATGAAAAATCTTAAGCTCTTAGCTCATGTCCAAGGCACCAAAGAAATGTAAAAAGTCAATAATCGATACCTAAAACTTGAATTGTACTACTTCTTACTACCTATTACACCAACTTAGGAGCTTCATCTGTTTTCTACTATGGTGCTTTTTGTGCCTCCGCATACCGCAGCACGCGACATAGCTTTGCAGATGATAAATGTAACCGTTTCAGACAGAAGAGCGGCCAATGTAACGATCTGGCTTTAAGTCGACTCGATAACAAATGACGAAAACGGACGGATTTCTCAGGTTTTTACTACATATGAACACTTTTCATATTCTCCCGTGCAACGCGGCTGTTAGTCCTCCTTCCATGCAAAATCTGAAGTTCCTAGCTCATGTCCAATGCACCAAAGAAGGGTAAAAAGTCAATAATCGATACTTAAAACTTGAATTGTACTACTTCTTACTGGCTATTACATCAACTTAGAAGCTTCATCTGTGTTCTACTATGGTGCTTTTATTGTCTCCGCATACCGCAGCACGTGAAATAGCTTTGCAGACGATAAGTACTACTGTTTCAGAGAGGAGATGGCCAATGTGACGATCTGGCTTTAAGTCGATTCGATAACAAATTACGAAAACGGACGGATTTCTCACGTTTTTACTACATAAGAACACTTATCACATTCTCCCGTGCAACTCGGCTGCTAGTCCTCCTTTCATGCAGAATCTTAAGGTCCTAGCTCATGTCCAAGGCACCAAAGCCAGCAAAAAAGTCAATAATCGATACCTAAAACCTGAGTTGTATTACTTCTTACTGGCTATTACATCAACTTAGAAGCTTCATCTGTGTTCTACTATGGTGCTTTTATTGTGTCCGCATACCGCAGCACGCGACATAGCTTTGCAGATGATAAGTACAACCGTTTCAGAGAGGAGAGCGGCCAGTGTGACGATCTGGCTCTAAGTCGACTCGACAACAAATGACGAAAACGGACGGATTTCTCAGGTTTTTCCTACATATGAACACTTTTCATATTCTCCCATGCAACGCGGCTGCTAGTCCTCCTTTCATGCAAAATCATAATCCGTAGCTCATGCCCAAGGCATTGAACAAGGGTAAAAAGTCAATAATAGATATCTAAAACTTGAATTGTACTACTTCTTACTGGCTATTACATCAACTTAGAAGCTTCATCTGTGTTCTACTAAGGTTCTTTTAGTATCTCTGCATACCGCAGCACGTGACATTGCTTTGCAAACGATAAGTACAACTGTTTCAGAGAGGAGAGCGGCCAGTGTGACGATCTGGCTCTAAGTCGACTCGGGAACAAATGACGAAAACGGACGGATTTCTCAGGTTTTTCCTACATATGAACACATTTCACATTCTCCCATGCAACGCGGCTGCTAGTACTCCTTTCATGCAAAATCATAATCCCTAGCTCATGTCCAAGGCATTAAAGAAGGGTAAAAAGTCAATAATTGATACCTAAAACTTGAATTGTACTACTTCTTACTAGCTATTACATCAACTTAGGAGTTTCATCTGTGTTCTACTATGGTGCATTTAGTGTCTCCGCATAACGCAGCACGCGACATAGCTTTGCAGACAATAAACGTAACCGTTTCAGACAGAAGAGCGGCCAATGTGTTGATCTGGCTTTAAGTCGATTCGATAACAAATGACAAAAACTGACGGATTTCTCAGGTTTTTCCTACATATGAAACTCTTCACATTCTCCCATGCAACGCGTCTGCTAGTCCTCCTTTCATGCAAAATCATAAGTCCCTAGCTCATGTCCAAGGCACCAAAGAAATGTAAAAAGTCAATAATCGATACCTAAAACTTGAATTTTTCTACTTCTTCCTAGCTATTACATCAACTTAGGAGCTTCATCTGTGTTCTACTATGGTGCTTTTTGTGTCTCCGCATACCGCAGCACGCGACATAGCTTTGCAGACAATAAACGTAATCGTTTCAGAAAGAAGAGCGGCCAATTTGACGATCTGGCTTTATGTCGAATCGATAACAAATGACGAACACGGACGGATTTCTCAGGCTTTTACTACATATGAAAACTTTTCACATTCTCTCGTGCAACGCGGCTGATAGTCCTCCTTTCATGAAAAATGTTAACTTCTTAGCTCATGTCCAAGGCACCAAAGAAGAGTAAAAAGTCAATTATCGATACCTAAAACTTGAATTGTACTACTTTTTACTGGCTATTACATCAACTTACAAGCTTCATCTGTGTTCTACTAGTGTGCTTGTATTGTCTCCGCATACCGCAGCACGCGACATAGCTTTGCAGACAATAAACGTAACCGTTTCAGACATAAGAGCGGCCAATGTGACGATCTGGCTTTAAGTCGATTCGATAACAAATGACGAAAACTGACGGATTTCTCAGGTTTTTACTACATATGAACACTTTTCACATTCTCCCATGCAACGGGGCTGCTAGTCCTCCTTTCATGCAAAATCTTAAGGTCCTAGCTTATGTCCAAGGCACCAAAGCCGTCTAAAATGTCAATAATCGGTAACTAAAAATTGCATTGCACTACTTCTTATTGGCTATTACATCAACGTAGAAGCTTCATATGTGTTCTACTATGGTGCGTTTAGTGTCTCCGCATAATGCAGAACGCGACATAGCTTTGCAGACGATAAATGTAATCGTTTCAGAGAGAAGAGCGGCCAATGTGACGATCTGGTTTAAAGTCGATTCGTTAACAAATGACGAAAACGGTCGGATTTCTCAGGTTTTAACTACATATGAACACTTTTCACATTCCCCCATACAACGGGGCTGGTAGTCTTCCTTTCATGCAGAATCTTAAGGTTCTAGCTCATGTCCAAGGCACCAAAGCCAGCAAAAATGTCAATAATCGATACCTAAAACCTGAGTTGTACTACTTCTTACTGGCTATTACATCAAGATAGAAGCTTCATCTGTGTTCTACTATTTTGCTTTTAGTGTCTCCGCATACCGCAGCTCGCGACATAGCTTTGCAGACAAGAAACGTAACCGTTACAGACAGAAGAGCGGCCAATGTGACGATCTGGCTTTAAGTCGATTCGATAACAAATGACGAAAACTGACGGATTTCTCAGGTTTTTACTACATAAGAACACTTTTTACATTCTCCCGTGCAACTCGGCTGCTAGTCCTCATTTCATGCAAAATCTTAAGGTGCTAGCTCATGTCCAGGGCACCAAAGCCAGCAAAAAAGTCAATAATCGATACCTAAAACCTGAGTTGCACTACTTCTTACTGGCTATTACATCAACATAGAAACTTCATCTGTGTTCTACTATGGTGCTTTTATTGTTTCCGCATACCGCAGCACATGACATAGCTTTGCAGACGATAAGTACAACTGTTTCAGAGAGGAGATTGCCAATGTGACGATCTGGCTTTAAGTCGATTCGATAACAAATGACGAAAACTGACTGATTTCTCAGGTTTTTACTACATATGAAACTTTTCACATTCTCCCATGCAACGCGTCTGCTAGTCCGCCTTTCATTCAAAATCATAAGTCCCTAGCCCATGTCCAAGGCACCAAAGAAGGGTAAAAAGTCAATAACCGATACCTAAAACTTGAATTTTACTACTTCTTCCTAGCTATTACATCAACTTAGGAGCTTCATCTGTGTTCTACTATGGTGCTTTTTGTGTCTCCGCATACCACAGCACGCGACATTGCTTTGCAGACGATAAGTGTAACCGTTTCAGACAGCAGAGCGGCCAAGGTGACGATCTGGCTTTAAGTCAACTCGATAACAAATGACGAAAACGGACGGATTTATCAGGCTTTTACTACATATGAACACTTTTCACATTCTCCCATGCAACGCGGCTGCTAGTCCTCCTTTCATGCAAAATCAAAAATCCCTAGCTCATGTCCAAGGCACCAAAGAAGGGTAAAAAGTCAATAATCGATACCTAAAACTTGAATTCTACTACTTCTTACTAGCTATTACATGAATTTAGGAGCTTCATCTGTGTTCTACTATGGTGCATTTTTGTGTCTCCGCATACCGCAGCACGCGACATAGCTTTGCAGACGATAAATGTAACCGTTTCAGACAGAAGAGCGGCCAATGTGACGATCTGGCTTTAAGTCGATTCGATAACAAATGACGAAAACGGACGGTTTTCTCAGGTTTTTACTACATATGAACACTTTTCACATTCTCCCGTGCAACTCGGCTGCTAGTCCACGTTTCATGCAATATCTTAAGTTCCTAGCTCATGTCGAAGGCACCAAAGAAGGGTAAAAAGTCAATAATCGATACGTAAAACTTGAATTGTACTACCTCTTCCGTGCTATTACATCAACTTAGAAGCTTGATCTGTGTTCTACTATGGTGCTTTTAGTGTCTCCGCATACCGCAGCACGCGACATAGCTTTGCAGACGATAAGTACAACCGTTTCAGAGCGAAAGCGGGGTAATGTGACGATCTGGCTTTAAGTCGATTCGATAACAAATGACGAAAACTGACGGATTTCTCAGGTTTTTCCTACATATGAACACTTTTCACATTCTCCCGTGAAACTCGGCTGCTATTCCTCCTTTCATGAAATATCTTAAGTTCCTAGCTCATGGCCAAGGCACCAAAGAAGGGTAAAAAGTCAATAATCTATACCTAAAACTTGAATTCTACTACTTCTTACTGGCCATTACATCAACTTAAAAGCTTCATCTGTGTTCTTCTATGGTACTTTTAGTGTCTCCGCATACCGCAGCACGCGACATAGCTTTGCAGACGATAAATGTATCCGTTTCAGACAGAAGAGCGGCCAATGTGACGATCTGGCTTTAAGGCGATTCGATAACAAATGACGAAAACGGACGGATATCTCAGGTTTTTACTACATTTGAACACTTTTCACATTTTCCCGTGCAACTAGGCTGCTATTCCTCCTTTCATGAAATATCTTAAGTTCCTAGCTCATGTCCAAGGCACCAAAGAAGGGTAAAAAGTCAATAATCTATACCTAAAACTTGAATTTTACTACTTCTTACTGGCCATTACATCAACTTAGAAGCTTCATCTGTGTTCTTCTATGGTACTTTTAGTGTCTCCGCATACCGCAGCACGCGACATAGCTTTGCAGACGATAAATGTATCCGTTTCAGACAGAAGAGCGGCCAATGTGACGATCTGGCTTTAAGGCGATTCGATAACAAATGACGAAAACGGACGGATATCTCAGATTTTTACTACATTTGAACACTTTTCACATTCTCCCGTGCAACTCGGCTGCTAGGCCTCCGTTCATGCAATATCTTAAGTTAATAGCTCAAGTCCAAGGCACCAAAGAAGGGTTAAATGTCAATAATCGATACCTAAAACTTGAGTTCTACTACTTCTTACTGGCTATTACATCAACTTAGATGCTTCATCTGTGTTCTACTATGGTGCATTTAGTGTCTCCGTATAACGCAGCACGCGACATAGCTTTGCAGACGATAAACGTAACCGTTTCAGACAGAAGAGCGGCCAATGTGACGATCTGGCTTTAAGTCGATTGGATAACAAATGACGAAAACGGACGGATTTCTCAGGTTTTTACTACATATGAACACTTTTCACATTCTCGCGTGCAACGCGGCTGCTAGTGCTCCTTTCATGCAAAATCTTAAGGTCCTAGCTCATGTCCAAGGCTCCAAAGCCAGCTAAAAATTCAATAATCGATAAATAAAACATGAATTGTACTACTCCTTATTGGCTATTACATCAACTTAGAAGCTTCATCTGTGTTCTACTATGGTGCTTTTATTGTCTCCGCATACCGCAGGATGCGACATAGCTTTGGATATGATAAGTACAACCGTTTCAGAGAGGAGAGCGGCCAATGTGACGATCTGGCTTTAAGTCGACTCGATAACAAATGACGAAAACGGACGGATTTCTCAGGTTTTTCCTACATATGAACACTTTTCACATTCTCCCGTGCAACGCGGCTGCTAGTCCTCCTTTCATGCAAAATCATAATCCCTAGCTCATGTCCAAGGCATTAAAGAAGGGTAAAAAGTCAATAATCGATACCTAAAACTTGAATTGTACTACTTCTTACTGGCTATTACATCAACTTAGAAGCTTCATCTGTGTTCTACTATGAGCTTTTAGTGTCTCGGTATACCGCAGCACGCGACATAGCATTGCAGAAAATAAACGTAACCGTTTCAGACAGAAGAGCGGCCAATGCGTCGATCTGGCTTTAAAACGATTCGATAACAAACGATGAAAACTGACGGATTTCTCAGATTTTTACTACATATGAACACTTTTCACATTCTCCCGTGCAACGCGGCTGCTAGCCCTCCTTTCATGCAAAATCTTAAGTTGCTAGCTCATGTCCAAGGCACCAAAGAAGGGTAAGAAGTCAATAATCGATACTTAAAACTTGAATTGTACTACTTCTTACTTGCTATTACATCAACTTAGAAGCTTCATCTGTGTTCTACTATGGTGATTTTAGTGTCTCCGCATACCGCAGCACGCGACATAGCTTTGCAGACGATGAGTACAACTGTTTCAGAGCGAAGAGCGGCTAATGTGACGATCTGGCTTTAAGTCGATTCGATAACAAATGAAGAATACGGACGGATTTCTCAGTATTTTACTACATATGAACACTTTTCACATTCTCGCGTGCAACGCGGCTGCTAGTCCTCCTTTCATGCAAAATCATAATCCCTAGCTCATGTCCAAGGCACCAAAGAAATGTAAAAAGTCAATAATCGATACGTAAAACTTGAATTGTACTACTTCTTACTACCTATTACATCAACTTAGGAGCTTCATCTGTTTTCTACTATGGTGCTTTTTGTGTCTCCGCATACCACAGCACGCGACATAGCTTTTCAGACGATAAATGTATCCGTTTCAGACAGAAGAGCGGCCAATGTGACGATCTGGCTTTATGTCGATTGGATAACAAATGACGAAAACGGACGGATTTCTCAGGTGTTTACTACATATGAACACTTTTCACATTCTCGCGTGCAACGCGGCTGCTAGTGCTCCTTTCATGCAAAATCTTAAGGTCCTAGCTCATGTCCAAGGCACCAAAGCCAGCAAAAAAGTCAATAATCGATACCTAAAACCTGAGTTGTACTTCTTCTTACTGGCTATTACATTATTTTAGAAGCTTCATCTGTGTTCTACTATGGTGCTTTTAGTGTCTCCGCATACCGCAGCACGCGACATAGCTTTGCAGACGATAAGTACAGCCGTTTCAGAGCGAAGAGCGGCTAATATGACGATCTGGCTTTAAGTCGATTCGATAACAAATTAAGAAAATATACGGATTTCTCAGATTTTTACTACATTTGAACACTTTTCACATTCTCCCTTGTAACGCGGCTGCTAGTCCTCCTTCCATGCAAAATCTTAAGTTCTTAGCTCATGTCCAAGGCACCAAAGAAGGGTAAAAAGTCAATAATCGATACCTAATACTTGAATTTTACTACTACTTACTAGCTATTACATCAACTTAGGAGTTTCATCTGTGTTCTACTATGGTGCATTTTGTGTCTCCGCGTAACGCAGCACGCGACATAGCTTTGAGGACGATAAACGTAACCGTTTCAGACAGAAGAGCGGCCAATGTGACGATCTGGCTTTAAGTCGATTGGATAACAAATGACGAAAACGGACGGATTTCTCAGGTTTTTACTACATATGAACACTTTTCACATTCTCGCGTGCAACGCGGCTGCTAGTGCTCCTTTCATGCAAAATCTTAAGGTCCTAGCTCATGTCCAAGGCTCCAAAGCCAGCTAAAAATTCAATAATCGATAAATAAAACATGAATTGTACTACTCCTTATTGGCTATTACATCAACTTAGAAGCTTCATCTGTGTTCTACTATGGTGCTTTTATTGTCTCCGCATACCGCAGGATGCGACATAGCTTTGGATATGATAAGTACAACCGTTTCAGAGAGGAGAGCGGCCAATGTGACAATCTGGCTTTAAGTCGACTCTATAACAAATGACGAAAACGGACGGATTTCTCAGGTTTTTCCTACATATGAAAACATTTCACATTCTCCCATGCAACGCGGCTGCTTGTCCTCCTTTCATGCAAAATCATAAGTCCCTAGGTCATGTCCAAGGCACCAAAGAAATGTAAAAAGTCAATAATCGATACCTAAAAGTTGAATTCTACTACTTCTTACTACCTATTACATCAAGTTATGAGCTTCTTCTGTTTTCTACTATGGTGCTTTTTGTGTCTCCGCATACCGCAGCACGCGACATAGCTTTGCAGATGATAAATGTAACCGTTTCAGACAGAAGAGCGGCCAATGTGACGATCTGGCTTTAAGTCGACTCGATAACAAATGACGTAAACGGACGGATTTCTCAGGTTTTTCCTACATATGAACACTTTTCACATTCTCCCGTGCAACTCGGCTGCTAGTCCACGTTTCATGCAATATCATATGTTCCTAGCTCATGTCCAAGGCACCAAAGAAGGGTAAAAAGTCAATAATCGATACCTAAAACTTGAATTCTACTATTTCTTACTGGCTATTACATCAACTTAGAAGCTTAATCTGTGTTCTACTATGAGCTTCTTGTGTCTACGCATACCGCAGCACGCGACGTAGCTTTGCAGACAATAAACGTAACCGTCTCAAACAGAAGAGCGGCCAATGTGACGTCTGGCTTTAAGTCGATTCGATAACAAATTACGAAAACTGACGGATTTATCACGTTTTTACTACATTAGAACACTTTTCACATTCTCCCGTGCAACTCGGCTGCTAGTCCTCCTTTCATGCAGAATCTTAAGGTCCTAGCTCATGTCCAAGGCACCAAACCCAGCAAAAAAGTCAATAATCAATACCTAAAACCTGAGTTGTACTACTTCTTACCGGCTATTACATCAACTTAGAAGCTTCATCTGTGTTCTACTATGGTGCTTTTAGTGTCTCCGCATACCGCAGCACGCGACATAGCTTTGCAGACGATTAATGTAACCGTTTCAGACAGAAGAGCGGCCAATGTGACGATCTGGCTTTAAGTCGATTCGATAACGAATGAAGAAAACGGACGGATTTATCAGGTCTTTACTACATATGAACACTTTTCACATTCTCCCATGCAACTCGGCTGCTAGTCCTCCATTCATGCACAATCTTAAGGTACTAGCTCATGTCCAAGGCACCAAAGCCAGCTAAAAAGTCAATTATCGATACCTAAAATTTGAATTGTACTACTTCTTACTGTCTATTACATCAACTTAGAAGCTTCATCTGTGTTCTACTATGATTCTTTTAGTGTCTCCACATACCGCAGCACGCGACATAGCTTTGCAGTCGATAAGTACAATTGTTTCAGAGCGAAGAGCGGCTAATGTGACGATCTGGCTTTAAGTCGATTCGATAACAAATGAAGAAAACGGACGGATTACTCAGATTTTTACTACATATGAATACTTTTCACATTCTCCCGTGTAACGCGGCTGCTAGCCCTCCTTTCATGCAAAATCTTAAGTTCTTAGCTCATGTCCAAGGCACCAAACTAGGGTAAAAAGTCAATTATCGATACCTAAAACTTGAATTGTACTACTTCGTACTGGCTATTACATCAACTTAGAATCCTCATCTGTGTTCTACTATGGCGCTTTTTGTGTCTCCGCATACCGCAGCACGCGACGGTGCTTTGCAGATGATAAGTACAACCGTTTCAGAGAGGAGAGCGGCCAGTGTGACGATCTGGCTCTAAGTCGACTCGACAACTAATGACGAAAACGGACGGATTGCTCAGGTTTTTCCTACATATGAACACTTTTCACATTCTCCCATGCAACGCGGCTGCTATTCCTCCTTTCATGCAAAATCATAATCCCTAGCTCATGTCCAAGGCACCAAAGAAGGGTAAAAAGTCAATAATCGATACCTAAAAGTTGAATTCTACTACTTCTTACTAGCTATTACATGAATTTAGGAGCTTCATCTGTGTTCTACTATGGTGCATTTTTGTGTCTCCGCATACCGCAGCACGCGACATAGCTTTGCAGACGATAAATGTAACCGTTTCAGACAGAAGAGCGGCCAATGTGACGATCTGGCTTTAAGTCGATTCGATAACAAATGACGAAAACGGACGGTTTTCTCAGGTTTTTACTACATATGAACACTTTTCACATTCTCCCGTGCAACTCGGCTGCTAGTCCACGTTTCATGCAATATCTTAAGTTCCTAGCTCATGTCGAAGGCACCAAAGAAGGGTAAAAAGTCAATAATCGATACGTAAAACTTGAATTGTACTACCTCTTCCGTGCTATTACATCAACTTAGAAGCTTGATCTGTGTTCTACTATGGTGCTTTTAGTGTCTCCGCATACCGCAGCACGCGACATAGCTTTGCAGACGATAAGTACAACCGTTTCAGAGCGAAAGCGGGGTAATGTGACGATCTGGCTTTAAGTCGATTCGATAACAAATGACGAAAACTGACGGATTTCTCAGGTTTTTCCTACATATGAACACTTTTCACATTCTCCCGTGAAACTCGGCTGCTATTCCTCCTTTCATGAAATATCTTAAGTTCCTAGCTCATGGCCAAGGCACCAAAGAAGGGTAAAAAGTCAATAATCTATACCTAAAACTTGAATTCTACTACTTCTTACTGGCCATTACATCAACTTAAAAGCTTCATCTGTGTTCTTCTATGGTACTTTTAGTGTCTCCGCATACCGCAGCACGCGACATAGCTTTGCAGACGATAAATGTATCCGTTTCAGACAGAAGAGCGGCCAATGTGACGATCTGGCTTTAAGGCGATTCGATAACAAATGACGAAAACGGACGGATATCTCAGGTTTTTACTACATTTGAACACTTTTCACATTTTCCCGTGCAACTAGGCTGCTATTCCTCCTTTCATGAAATATCTTAAGTTCCTAGCTCATGTCCAAGGCACCAAAGAAGGGTAAAAAGTCAATAATCTATACCTAAAACTTGAATTTTACTACTTCTTACTGGCCATTACATCAACTTAGAAGCTTCATCTGTGTTCTTCTATGGTACTTTTAGTGTCTCCGCATACCGCAGCACGCGACATAGCTTTGCAGACGATAAATGTATCCGTTTCAGACAGAAGAGCGGCCAATGTGACGATCTGGCTTTAAGGCGATTCGATAACAAATGACGAAAACGGACGGATATCTCAGATTTTTACTACATTTGAACACTTTTCACATTCTCCCGTGCAACTCGGCTGCTAGGCCTCCGTTCATGCAATATCTTAAGTTAATAGCTCAAGTCCAAGGCACCAAAGAAGGGTTAAATGTCAATAATCGATACCTAAAACTTGAGTTCTACTACTTCTTACTGGCTATTACATCAACTTAGAAGCTTCATCTGTGTTCTACTATGGTGCATTTAGTGTCTCCGTATAACGCAGCACGCGACATAGCTTTGCAGACGATAAACGTAACCGTTTCAGACAGAAGAGCGGCCAATGTGACGATCTGGCTTTAAGTCGATTGGATAACAAATGACGAAAACGGACGGATTTCTCAGGTTTTTACTACATATGAACACTTTTCACATTCTCGCGTGCAACGCGGCTGCTAGTGCTCCTTTCATGCAAAATCTTAAGGTCCTAGCTCATGTCCAAGGCTCCAAAGCCAGCTAAAAATTCAATAATCGATAAATAAAACATGAATTGTACTACTCCTTATTGGCTATTACATCAACTTAGAAGCTTCATCTGTGTTCTACTATGGTGCTTTTATTGTCTCCGCATACCGCAGGATGCGACATAGCTTTGGATATGATAAGTACAACCGTTTCAGAGAGGAGAGCGGCCAATGTGACGATCTGGCTTTAAGTCGACTCGATAACAAATGAAGAATACGGACGGATTTCTCAGTATTTTACTACATATGAACACTTTTCACATTCTCGCGTGCAACGCGGCTGCTAGTCCTCCTTTCATGCAAAATCATAATCCCTAGCTCATGTCCAAGGCACCAAAGAAATGTAAAAAGTCAATAATCGATACGTAAAACTTGAATTGTACTACTTCTTACTACCTATTACATCAACTTAGGAGCTTAATCTGTTTTCTACTATGGTGCTTTTTGTGTCTCCGCATACCACAGCACGCGACATAGCTTTTCAGACGATAAATGTATCCGTTTCAGACAGAAGAGCGGCCAATGTGACGATCTGGCTTTAAGTCGATTGGATAACAAATGACGAAAACGGACGGATTTCTCAGGTTTTTACTACATATGAACACTTTTCACATTCTCGCGTGCAACGCGGCTGCTAGTGCTCCTTTCATGCAAAATCTTAAGGTCCTAGCTCATGTCCAAGGCACCAAAGCCAGCAAAAAAGTCAATAATCGATACCTAAAACCTGAGTTGTACTTCTTCTTACTGGCTATTACATTATTTTAGAAGCTTCATCTGTGTTCTACTATGGTGCTTTTAGTGTCTCCGCATACCGCAGCACGCGACATAGCTTTGCAGACGATAAGTACAGCCGTTTCAGAGCGAAGAGCGGCTAATATGACGATCTGGCTTTAAGTCGATTCGATAACAAATTAAGAAAATATACGGATTTCTCAGATTTTTACTACATTTGAACACTTTTCACATTCTCCCTTGTAACGCGGCTGCTAGTCCTCCTTCCATGCAAAATCTTAAGTTCTTAGCTCATGTCCAAGGCACCAAAGAAGGGTAAAAAGTCAATAATCGATACCTAATACTTGAATTTTACTACTACTTACTAGCTATTACATCAACTTAGGAGTTTCATCTGTGTTCTACTATGGTGCATTTTGTGTCTCCGCGTAACGCAGCACGCGACATAGCTTTGAGGACGATAAACGTAACCGTTTCAGACAGAAGAGCGGCCAATGTGACGATCTGGCTTTAAGTCGATTGGATAACAAATGACGAAAACGGACGGATTTCTCAGGTTTTTACTACATATGAACACTTTTCACATTCTCGCGTGCAACGCGGCTGCTAGTGCTCCTTTCATGCAAAATCTTAAGGTCCTAGCTCATGTCCAAGGCTCCAAAGCCAGCTAAAAATTCAATAATCGATAAATAAAACATGAATTGTACTACTCCTTATTGGCTATTACATCAACTTAGAAGCTTCATCTGTGTTCTACTATGGTGCTTTTATTGTCTCCGCATACCGCAGGATGCGACATAGCTTTGGATATGATAAGTACAACCGTTTCAGAGAGGAGAGCGGCCAATGTGACGATCTGGCTTTAAGTCGACTCTATAACAAATGACGAAAACGGACGGATTTCTCAGGTTTTTCCTACATATGAAAACATTTCACATTCTCCCATGCAACGCGGCTGCTTGTCCTCCTTTCATGCAAAATCATAAGTCCCTAGGTCATGTCCAAGGCACCAAAGAAATGTAAAAAGTCAATAATCGATACCTAAAAGTTGAATTCTACTACTTCTTACTACCTATTACATCAAGTTATGAGCTTCTTCTGTTTTCTACTATGGTGCTTTTTGTGTCTCCGCATACCGCAGCACGCGACATAGCTTTGCAGATGATAAATGTAACCGTTTCAGACAGAAGAGCGGCCAATGTGACGATCTGGCTTTAAGTCGACTCGATAACAAATGACGTAAACGGACGGATTTCTCAGGTTTTTCCTACATATGAACACGTTTCACATTCTCCCGTGCAACTCGGCTGCTAGTCCACGTTTCATGCAATATCATATGTTCCTAGCTCATGTCCAAGGCACCAAAGAAGGGTAAAAAGTCAATAATCGATACCTAAAACTTGAATTCTACTATTTCTTACTGGCTATTACATCAACTTAGAAGCTTAATCTGTGTTCTACTATGAGCTTCTTGTGTCTACGCATACCGCAGCACGCGACGTAGCTTTGCAGACAATAAACGTAACCGTTTCAAACAGAAGAGCGGCCAATGTGACGTCTGGCTTTAAGTCGATTCGATAACAAATTACGAAAACTGACGGATTTATCACGTTTTTACTACATTAGAACACTTTTCACATTCTCCCGTGCAACTCGGCTGCTAGTCCTCCTTTCATGCAGAATCTTAAGGTCCTAGCTCATGTCCAAGGCACCAAACCCAGCAAAAAAGTCAATAATCAATACCTAAAACCTGAGTTGTACTACTTCTTACCGGCTATTACATCAACTTAGAAGCTTCATCTGCGTTCTACTATGGTGCTTTTAGTGTCTCCGCATACCGCAGCACGCGACATAGCTTTGCAGACGATTAATGTAACCGTTTCAGACAGAAGAGCGGCCAATGTGACGATCTGGCTTTAAGTCGATTCGATAACGAATGAAGAAAACGGACGGATTTATCAGGTCTTTACTACATATGAACACTTTTCACATTCTCCCATGCAACTCGGCTGCTAGTCCTCCATTCATGCACAATCTTAAGGTACTAGCTCATGTCCAAGGCACCAAAGCCAGCTAAAAAGTCAATTATCGATACCTAAAATTTGAATTGTACTACTTCTTACTGTCTATTACATCAACTTAGAAGCTTCATCTGTGTTCTACTATGATTCTTTTAGTGTCTCCACATACCGCAGCACGCGACATAGCTTTGCAGTCGATAAGTACAATTGTTTCAGAGCGAAGAGCGGCTAATGTGACGATCTGGCTTTAAGTCGATTCGATAACAAATGAAGAAAACGGACGGATTACTCAGATTTTTACTACATATGAATACTTTTCACATTCTCCCGTGTAACGCGGCTGCTAGCCCTCCTTTCATGCAAAATCTTAAGTTCTTAGCTCATGTCCAAGGCACCAAACTAGGGTAAAAAGTCAATTATCGATACCTAAAACTTGAATTGTACTACTTCGTACTGGCTATTACATCAACTTAGAATCCTCATCTGTGTTCTACTATGGCGCTTTTTGTGTCTCCGCATACCGCAGCACGCGACGGTGCTTTGCAGATGATAAGTACAACCGTTTCAGAGAGGAGAGCGGCCAGTGTGACGATCTGGCTCTAAGTCGACTCGACAACTAATGACGAAAACGGACGGATTGCTCAGGTTTTTCCTACATATGAACACTTTTCACATTCTCCCATGCAACGCGGCTGCTATTCCTCCTTTCATGCAAAATCATAATCCCTAGCTCATGTCCAAGGCATTAAAGAAGGCTAAAAAGTCAATAATCGATACCTAAAACTTGAATTGTACTACTTCTTACTGTCTATTACATCAACTTAGACGCTTCATTTGTGTTCTACTATGGTTCTTTTAGTGTTTCCACATACCGCAGCACGCGACATAGCTTTGCAGACGATAAGTACAACTGTTTCAGAGCGAAGAGCGGCTAATGTGACGATCTGGCTTTAAGTCGATTCGATAACAAATGAAGAAAACGGACGGATTACTCAGATTTTTACTACATATTAACACTTTTCACATTCTCCCATGCAACGCGGCTGCTAGTCCTCCTTTCATGCAAAATCATAAGTCCCTAGCTCATGTAAAAAGGCACCAAAGAAATGTAAAAAGTCAATAATCGATACCTAAAACTTGAATTGTACTACTTCTTACTACCTATTACATCAACTTAGGAGCTTCATCTGTTTTCTGCTATGGTGCTTTTTGTGTCTCCGCATTCCGCAGCACGCGACATACCTTTGCAGACAATAAACGTAACCGTTTCAGACAGAAGAGCGGCCAATGTGACGATCTGGCTTTAAGTCGATTCGATAACAAATGACGAAAACTAACGGATTTCTCAGGTTTTTACTACATATGAACACTTTTGACATTCTCCCGTGCAACTCGGCTGCTAGTCCTCCTTTCATGCAGAATCTTAAGGTCCTAGCTCATGTCCAAGGCACCAAAGCCACCAAAAAATTCAATAATCGATACCTAAAACCTGTGTTGTAGTACTTCTTACTGGCTATTACATCAACTTAGAAGCTTCATCTGTGTTCTACTATGGTGCTTTTAGTGTCTCCGCATACCGCAGCAGGCGACATAGCTTTGCAGACTATAATCGTAACCGTTTCAGACAGAAGAGCGGCCAATGTGACGATCTGGCTTTAAGTCGATTCGATAACAAATGACGAAAACTGACGGATTTCTCAGGTTTTTACTACATATGAACACTTTTGACATTCTCCCGTGCAACTCGTCTGCTAGTCCTCCTTTCATGCAAAATCATAAGTCCCTAGCTCATATCCAAGGCACCAAAGAAGGGTAAAAAGGCAATAACCGATACCTAAAACTTGAATTGTATTACTTCTTACTAGCTATTACATCAAGTTAGGAGCTACATCTGTGGTCTAATATGGTGCTTTTTGTGTCTCCGCATACCGCAGCACGCGACATAGCTTTGCAGACGATAAATGTAACCGTTTCAGAGTGAAGAGCGGCCAAGGTGACGATCTGGCTTTAAGTCGACTCGATAACAAATGACGAAAACGGACGGATTTCTCAGGTTTTTCCTACATATGAATACTTTTCACATTCTCCCACGCAACGCTGTTGTTAGTCCTCCTTTCATGCAAAATCATAAGGCCCTAGCTCATGTCCAAGGCACTAAAGAAGGGTAAAAAGTCAATAATCGATACCTAAAACTTGAATTGTACTACTTCTTACTAGCTATTACATCAACTTCGGAGCTTCATCTGTGTTCTACTATGTTGCATTTTTGTGTCTCCGAATACCGCAGCACGCGACATAGCTTTGCAGACGATAAATGTAACCGTTTCAGACAGAAGAGCGGCCAATGTGACGATCTGGCTTTAAGTCGATTCGATAACCTATGACGAAAACGGACTGATTTCTGAGGTTTTTACTACATATGAACACTTTTCACATTCTCCCATGCAACGCGGCTGCTAGTCCTCCTTTCATGCAAAATCATAAGTCCCTAGCTCATGTCCAAGGCACCAAAGAAATGTAAAAAGTCAATAATCGATACCTCAAACTTGAATAGTACTACTTCTTTCTACCTATTACATCAACATAGGAGCGTCATCTGTTTTCTACCATGGTGCTTTTTGTGTCTGCCATACCGCAGCTCGCGACATAGCTTTGCAGATGATAAATGTATCCGTTTCAGACAGAAGAGCGGCCAATGTGACGATCTGGCTTTAAGTCGACTCGATAACAAATGGCGAAAACGGACGGATTTCTCAGGTTTTTCCTACATATGAACACTTTTCACATTCTCCCGTGCAACTCGGCTGCTAGTCCACGTTTCATGCAATATCTTAAGTTCCTAGCTCATGTCCAAGGCACCAAAGAAGGGTAAAAAGTCAATAATCGATACCTAAAACTTGAATTCTACTACTTCTTACTAGCTATTACATCACCTTAGAAGCTTCATCTGCGTTCTACTACGTGCTTTTAGTGTCTCCGCATACCGCAGCACTTGACATAGCTTTGCAGACGGTAAGTACAACTGTTTCAGAGAGGAGGGCGGCCAATGTGACGATCTGGCTTTAAGTCGATTCGATAGCAAATTACGGAAACGGACGGATTTATCAGGTTTTTACTACATATGAACACTTTTCACATTCTCCCGTGCAACTCGGCTGCTAGTCCTCCTTTCATGCAATATCTAAAGTTCCTAGCTCATGTCCAAGGCACCAAAGAAGGGTAAAAAGTAAATAATCTATACCTAAATCTTGAATTCTACTACTTCTTACTGGCCATTACATCAACTTAGAAGCTTTTTCTGTGTTCTTCTATGGTACTTTTAGTGTCTCAGCATACCGCAGCACGCGACATAGCTTTGCAGGCGATAAATGTAACCGTTTCAGAGAGAAGAACGGCCAATGTGACGATTTGGCTTTAAGTCGATTCGATAACCTATGACGAAAACGGACGGATTTCTACGGTTTTTACTACATATGAACACTTTTCACATTCTCCCGTGCAACTCGGCTGCTAGTCCACGTTTCATGCAATATCTTAAGTTCCTAGCTCATGTCCAAGGCACCAAAGAAGGGTAAAAAGTCAATAATCGAAACCTAAAACTTGAATTGTACTACTTCTTACTGGCCATTACATCAACTTAGAAGCTTCATCTGTGTTCTTCTATGCTACTTTTAGTGTCTCCGCATACCGCAGCACGCGACATAGCTTTGCTGATGATAAATGTATCCGTTTCAGACAGAAGAGCGGCCAATGTGACGATCTGGCTTTAAGGCGATTCGATAACAAATGAAGAAAACGGACGGATTACTCAGATTTTTACTATATATGAATACTTTTCACATTCTCCCGTGTAACGCTGCTGCTAGCCCTCCTTTCATGCAAAATCATAAGTCCCTAGCTCATATCCAAGGCACCAAAGAAGGGTAAAAACTCAATAACCGATACCTAAAGCTTGAATTGTACTACTTCTTACTAGCTATTACATCAAGTTAGGAGCTTCATCTGTGGTCTATTATGGTGCTTTTTGTGTCTCCGCATACCGCAGCACGCGACATTGCTTTGCAGACGATAAATGTAACCGTTTCAGAGTGAAGAGCGGCCAAGGTGACGATCTGGCTTTAAGTCGAAAAACCTGAGAAATCCGTCAGTTTTCGTCATTTGTTATCGAATCGACTTAAAGCCAGATCGTCACATTGGCCGCTCTTCTGTCTGAAACGGTTACGTTTATTGTCTGCAAAGCTATGTCGCGTGCTGCGGTATGCGGAGATACTAAAAGCACCATAGTAGAACACAGACGAAGCTTCTAAGTTGATGTAATAGCCAGTAAGAAGTAGTACAACTCAGGTTTTAGGTATCGATTATTGACTTTTTTGCTGGCTTTGGTGCCTTGGACATGAGCTAGGACCTTAAGATTTTGCATGAAAGGAGCACTAGCGGCCGCGTTGCAAGCAAGAATGTGAAAAGTGGTCATATGTAGCAAAAACCTTAGAAATCCGTCCGTTTTCGTCATTTGTTATCCAATCGACTTAAAGCCAGATCGTCACATTGGCCGCTCTTCTCTCTGATACGGATACATTTATCGTCTGCAAAGCTATGTCGCGTGCTGCGGTATGCGGAGACAATAAAAGTACCATAGAAGAACACAGATGAAACTTCTAAGTTGATGTAATAGCCAGTAAGATGTAGTACAATTCAAGTTTTAGGTACCGATTATTGACTTTTTACCCTTCTTTGGTGCCTTGGACATGAGCTAGGAACTAACGATATTGCATGAAACGTGGACTAGCAGCCGAGTTGCACGGGAGAATGTGAGAAGTGTTCATATGTAGTAAAAACCTGAGAAATCCGTCCGTTTTCGTCATTTGTTATCGAATCGACTTAAAGCCAGATCGTCACATTGGCCGCTCTTCTGTCTGAAACAGTTACATTTATCGTCTGCAAAGCTATGTCAGGTGCTGTGGTATGCGGAGACAATAAAAGCACCATAGTAGAACACAGATGAAGCTTCTAAGTTGATGTAATTGCCAGTAAGAAGTAGTACAATTCAAGTTTTAGGTATCGATTATTGGCTTTTTACTGTTTTTTGGTGCATTGGTCATGAGCTAGGAACTTAAGATATTGCATGGAAGGAGGACTGGCAGCCGCGTTACACGGGAGAATGTGAAAAGTGTTCATATGTAGTAAAAATCTGAGAAATCCGTCCATTTTCTTCATTTGTTATCGAATCGACTTAAAGCCAGATCGTCACATTAGCCGCTCTTCGCTCTGAAACGGTTGTACTTATCGTCTGCAAAGCTATGTCGCGTGCTGCGGCATGCGGAGACACTAAAAGCACCATAGTAGAACACAGATGAAGCATCTAAGTTGATGTAATAGCCAGTAAGATGTAGTACAATTCAAGTTTTAGGTACCGATTATTGACTTTTTACCCTTCTTTGGTGCCTTGGACATGAGCTATGAGCTTAAGATATTGCATGAAACGTGGACTAGCAGCCGAGTTGCACGGGAGAATGTGAAAAGTGTTCATATGTAGTAAAAACCTGAGAAATCCGTCCGTTTTCGTCATAGGTTATCGAATCGACTTAAAGCCATATCGTCACATTGGCCGATCTTCTGTCTGAAACGGTTACATTTATCATCTGCAAAGCTATGTCGCGTGCTGCGGTAAGCTGAGACACAAAAAGCACCATAGTTGAACACAGATGAAGCTCTTAAGTTGAAGTAATAGCTATTAAAAAGTAGTAGAATTTAAGTTTTAGGTATCGATTATTGACTTTTTATCCTTCTTTGGTGCCTTGGACATGAGCTAAGAACTTAAGATTTTGCATGAAAGGATGACTAGCAGCCGAGTTGCACGGGAGAATGTGAAAAGTGTTCATATGTAGTAAAAACCTGAGAAATCCGTCCGTTTTCGTCATTTGTTATCGAATCGACTTAAAGACAGATCGTCACATTGGCCGCTCTTGTCTCTGAAACTGTTGTACTTATCGCCTGCAAAGCTATGTCGCGTGCTGCGGTATGCGGAGACACTAAGAGCTCATAGTAGAACACAGACGAAGCTTCTAAGTTGATGTAATAGCCAGTAAGAAGTAGTAGAATTGAAGTTTTAGGTATCGATTATTGACTTTTTACCCTTCTTTGGTGCCTTGGACATCAGCTAGGAACTTAAGATATTGCATGAAACGTGGACTAGCAGCCGAGTTGCACGGGAGAATGCGAAAAGTGTTCATATGTAGGAAAAACCTGAGAAATCCGTCCGTTTTCGTCATTTGTTATCGAGTCGACTTATATCCAGATCGTCACATTGGTTGCTCTTCTGTCTGGAACGGTTACATTTATCATCTGCAAAGCTATGTCGCGTGCTGCGGTATGCGTAGACACAAAAAGCACCATAGTAGAAAACAGATGAAGCTCCTAAGTTGATGTAATAGGTAGTAAGAAGTAGTACAATTCAAGTTTTAGGTATCGATAATTGACTTTTTACATTTCTTTGGTGCCTTTGACATGAGCTAGGGACTTATGATTTTGCATGAAAGGAGGACTAGCAGCCGCGTTGCATGGGAGAATGTGAAAAGTGTTCATATGTAGGAAAAACCTGAGAAATCCGTCCGTTTTCGTCATTTGTTATCGAATCGACTTAAAGCTAGATCGTCACATTGGCCGCTCTTCTTTCTGAAACGGTTACGTTTATTGTCTGCAAAGCTATGTCGCGTGCTGCGGTATGTGGAGACACTAAAAGCACCATAGTAGAACACAGATGAAGCTTCTAAGTTGATGTAATTGCCAGTAGGAACTAGTACAATTCAAGTTTTAGGTATCGATTATTGGCTTTTTACCCTTCTTTGGTGCCTTGGTCATGAGCTAGGATCTTAAGATTTAGCATGGATGGAGGACTAGCAGCCGCGTTGCACGGGAGAATGTGAAAAGTGTTCATATGTAGTAAAAACCTGAGAAATCCGTCCGTTTTCGTCATTTGTTATCCAATCGACTTAAAGCCAGATCGTCACATTAGCCGCTCTTCGCTCTGAAACGGTTGTACTTATCGTCTGCAAAGCTATGTCGCGTGCTGCGGTATGCGGAGACACTAAAAGCACCATAGTAGAACACAGAAGAAGCATCTAAGTTGATGTAATAGCCAGTAAGACGTAGTACAATACAAGTTTTAGGTACCGATTATTGACTTTTTACCCTTCTTTGGTGCCTTGGACATGAGCTAGGAACTAACGATATTGCATGTAACGTGGACTAGCAGCCGAGTTGCACGGGAGAATGTGAGAAGTGTTCATATGTAGTAAAAACCTGAGAAATCCGTCCGTTTTCGTCATTTGTTATCGAATCGACTTAAAGCCAGATCGTCACATTGGCCGCTCTTCTGTCTGAAACAGTTACATTTATCGTCTGCAAAGCTATGTCAGGTGCTGTGGTATGCGGAGACAATAAAAGCACCATAGTAGAACACAGATGAAGCTTCTAAGTTGATGTAATTGCCAGTAAGAAGTAGTACAATTCAAGTTTTAGGTATCGATTATTGGTTTTTTACTCTTCTTTGGTGCATTGGTCATGAGCTAGGAACTTAAGATATTGCATGGAAGGAGGACTAGCAGCCGCGTTACACGGGAGAATGTGAAAAGTGTTCATATGTAGTAAAAATCTGAGAAATCCGTCCATTTTCTTCATTTGTTATCGAATCGACTTAAAGCCAGATCGTCACATTAGCCGCTCTTCGCTCGGAAACGGTTGTACTTATCGTCTGCAAAGCTATGTCGCGTGCTGCGGCATGCGGAGACACTAAAAGCACCATAGTAGAACACAGATGAAGGTTCTAAGTTGATGTAATAGCCAGTAAGAAGTACTACAATTCCAGTTTTACGTACCGATTATTGACTTTTAGCTGGCTTTGGTGCCTTGGACATGAGCTAAGAACTTAAGATTTTGCATGAAATTAGGACTATTAGCCACGTTGCACGGGAGAATGTGAAAAGTGTTCATATGTAGTAAAAACCTTAGAAATCCGTCCGTTTTCGTCATAGGTTATCGAATCGACTTAAAGCCATATCGTCACATTGGCCGATCTTCTGTCTGAAACGGTTACATTTATCATCTGCAAAGCTATGTCGCGTGCTGCGGTAAGCTGAGACACAAAAAGCACCATAGTAGAACACAGATGAAGCTCTTAAGTTGAAGTAATAGCTATTAAAAAGTAGTACAATTTAAGTTTTAGGTATCGATTATTGACTATTTATCCTTCTTTGGTGCCTTGGACATGAGCTAAGAACTTAAGATTTTGCATGAAAGGATGACTAGCAGCCGAGTTGCACGGGAGAATGTGAAAAGTGTTCATATGTAGAAAAACCTGAGAAATCCGTCAGTTTTCGTCATTTGTTATCGAATCGACTTAAAGCCAGATCGTCACATTGGCCGCTCTTCTGTCTGAAACGGTTACGTTTATTGTCTGCAAAGCTATGTCGCGTGCTGCGGTATGCGGAGACACTAAAAGCTCATAGTAGAACACAGACGAAGCTTCTAAGTTGATGTAATAGCCAGTAAGAAGTAGTAGAATTCAAGTTTTAGGTATCGATTAATGACTTTTTACCCTTCTTTGGTGCCTTGGACATCAGCTAGGAACTTAAGATATTGCATGAAACGTGGACTAGCAGCAGAGTTGCACGGGGGAATGTGAAAAGTGTTCATATGTAGTATAAACCTGATAAATCCGTCCGTTTTCGTCATTTGTTATGGAATCGACTTAAAGCCAGATCGTTAAATTGGCCGACCTCCTCTCCGAAACAGTTGTACTTATCGTCTGAAAAGCTATGTCACGTGCTGCGGTATGCGGAGACAATAAAAGAACCATAGTAGAACACAGATGAAGCTTCAAAGTTGATGTAATTGCCAGTAAGAACTAGTACAATTCAAGTTTTAGGTATCGATTATTGGCTTTTTACCCTTCTTTGGTGCCTTTGTCATGAGCTAGGATCTTAAGATTTAGCATGGAAGGAAAACTAGCAGCCGCGTTGACGGGAGAATGTGAAAAGTGTTCATATGTAGTAAAAACCTGAGAAATCCGTCCGTTTTCGTCATTTGTTATCCAATCGACTTAAAGCCAGATCGTCACATTGGCAGCTCTTGTCTCTGAAACGGTTGTACTTATCGTCTGCAAAGCTATGTCGCGTGCTGCGGTATGCGGAAAAAATGAAAACACCATAGTAGAACACAGATGAAGCATCTAAGTTGATGTAATAGCCAGTAAGAAGCACTACTATTCAAGTTTTTTGTACCGATTATTGACTTTTAGCTGGCTTTGGTGTCTTGGACATGAGCTAGTCCTCCTTTCATGCAAAATCATAAGTCCCTAGCTCATGTCCAAGGCACCAAAGAAATGTAAAAAGTCAATTATCCATACCTAAAACTTGAATTGTACTACTTCTTACTACCTATTACATCAACTTAGGAGCTTCATCTGTTTTCTACTATGGTGCTTTTTGTGTCTCCGCATACCGCAGCACGCGACATAGCTTTGCAGATGATAAATGTATCCGTTCCAGACAGAAGAGCGACCAATGTGAAGATCTGGCTTTAAGTCGATTCGATAACAAATGACGAAAACGGACGGATTTCTCAGGTTTTTACTACATATGAACACTTTTCACATTCTCCCGTGCAACTCGGCTGCTAGTCTTCCTTTTAGTGTCTCCGCATACCGCAGCACGCGACATAGCTATGCAGACGATAAGTACAATCGTTTCAGAAAGAAGAGCGGCCAATGTGACGTTCTGGCTTTAAGTCGATTCGATAACAAATGCCGAAAACGGACGGATTTCTTAGGTTTTTACTACATATGAACACTTTTCACATTCTCCCGTGCAACTCGGCTGCTAGTCCTCCTTTCATGCAGAATCTTAAGGTCCTAGCTCATGTCCAAGGCACCAAAGCCAGCTAAAAAGTCAATAATCGATCCCTAAATCTTGAATTGTACTACTTCTTACTGGCTATTACATCAACTTAGGTGCTTCATCTGTGTTCTACTATGGTGCTTTTACTGTCTCCGCATACCGCAGCACGCGACATAGCTTTGCAGACGATAAATGTAACCGTTTCAGAAAGAAGTGCGGCCAATGTGACGATCTGGCTTAAGTCGATTCGATAACAAATGACAAAATCGGACGGATTTCTCAGTTTTTTACTACATATTGACACTTTTCACATTCTCCCTTGCACCTCGGCTGCTAGTCCACTTTCATGCAAAATTTTAAGTGAATAGCTCATGTCCAAGTCACGAAAGGAGGGTAAGAATTCAATAATCGATACCTAAAACTTGAATTGTACTACATCTCACCGGCTATTACATCAACTTAGAAGCTTCATCTGTGTTCTACTATGGTGCTTTTAGTGTCTTCGCATACCGCAGCAGGCGACATAGCTTTGCAGACGATTAGTACAACCGTTTCACAGAGAAGGGCATCCAATGTGACGATCTGGCTTAAGTCGATTCGATAACAAATGACGAAATCGGACGGATTTCTCAGTTTTTTACTACATATTGACACTTTTCACATTCTCCCTTGCGCCTCGGCTGCTAGTCCACTTTCATGCAAAATTTTAAGTGAATAGCTCATGTCCAAGTCACGAAAGGAGGGTAAGAAGTCAATAATCGATACCTAAAACTTGAATTGTACTACATCTTACTGGCTATTACATCAACTTAGATGCTTCATCTATAATCTAATATGGTGCTTTTAGTGTCTCCGCATACCGCAGCACGCGACATAGCTTTCCAGACGATTAGTTCAACCGTTTCAGAGAGAAGGGCGGCCAATGTGACGATCTGGCTTTAAGTCGATTCGATAACAAATGACGAAAACGGACGGATTTCTCAGGTTTTTACTACATATGAACACTTTTCACATTCTCCCGTGCAACTTGGCTGCTAGTCCTCCTTTCATGCAGAATATTAAGGTCCTAGCTCATGTCCAAGGCACCAAAGCCAGATAAAAAAGTCTATAATCGATATATAAAAACTGAATTGTACTACTTCTTAGTGGATATTACATCAACTTAGAAGCTTCATCTGTGTTCTACTAAGGTGCTTTTTGTGTCTTCACATAGCGCAGCACGCGACATAGCTTTGCAGACGATTAGTACAACCCTTTCAGAGAGAAGGGCGGCCAATTTGACGATCTGGCTTGAAGTCGATTCGATAACAAATGACGAAAACGGACGGATTTCTCAGGTTTTTACTACATATGAACACTTTTCACATTCTCCTGTGCAACGCGGCTGCTAGTTCTCCTTTCATGCAGAATCTTAAGGTCCTAGCTCATGTCCAAGGCACCAAAGCCAGCTAAAAAGTCTATAATCGATATATAAAACTTGAATTGTACTACTTCTTATTGGATATTACATCAACTTAGAAGCTTCATCTGTGTTCTAATATGGTGCTTTTAGTGTCTCCGCATACCGCAGCACGCGACATAGCTATGCAGACGATAAGTACAACCGTTTCAGAAAGAAGATGGCCAATGTGACGTTCTGGCTTTAAGTCGATTCGATAACAAATGCCGAAAACGGACGGATTTCTTAGGTTTTTACTACATATGAACACTTTTCACATTTTCCCGTGCAACTCGGCTGCTAGTCCTCCTTTCATGCAGAATCTTAAGGTCCTAGCTCATGTCCAAGGCACCAAAGCCAGCTAAAAAGTCAATAATCGATCCCTAAATCTTGAATTGTACTACTTCTTACTGGCTATTACATCAACTTAGAAGCTTCATCTGTGTTCCACTATGGTGCTTTTACTGTCTCCGCATACCGCAGCACGCGACATAGCTTTGCAGACGATAAATGTAACCGTTTCAAAAAAAGTGCGGCCAATGTGACGATCTCGCTTTAAGTCGAATCGACAACAAATGACGAAAACGGACGGATTTCTCAGGTTTTTACTACATATGACCACTTTTTACATTCTCCCGTGCAACTGGGCTGCTAGTCCAACTTTCATGCACAATCTTAAGGTCCTAGCTCATGTCCAAGACACCAAAGCAACCTAAAAAGTCTATAATCGATATATATAACTTGAATTGTACTACTTCTTACTGGATATTATATCAACCTAGGAGCTTCATCTGTGTTCTACTATGGTGCTTTTAGTGTCTCCACATACCGCAGAACGCGACATAGCTTTGCAGACGATTAGTACAACCGTTTCAGAGAGAAGGGCCGCCAATGTGACGATCTGGCTTTAAGTCGATTCGATAACAAATGCCGAAAACGGACGGATTTCTTAGGTTTTTACTACATATGAACACTTTTCACATTCTCCCGTGCAACGCGGCTGCTAGTCCTCCTTTCATGCAGAATCTGAAGGTCCTAGCTCACGTCCAAGGCACCAAAGCCAGCTAAAAAGTCTATAATCGATATATAAAACTTGAATTGTACTACTCCTTAGTGGATATTACATCAACTTAGAAGCTTCATCTGTGTTCTAATATGGTGCTTTTAGAGTCTCCGCATACCGCAGCACGCGACATAGCTTTCCAGACGATTAGTACAACCGTTTCAGAGAGAAGGGCGGCCAATGTGACGATCTGGCTTTAAGTCGATTCGATAACAAATGACGAAAACGGACGGATTTCTCAGGTTTTTACTACATATGAACACTTTTCACATTCTCCCGTGCAACTTGGCTGCTAGTCCTCCTTTCATGCAGAATCTTAAGGTCTTAGCTCATGTCCAAGGCACCAAAGCCAGATAAGAAAGTCTATTATCGATATATAAAAACTGAATTGTACTACTTCTTAGTGGATATTACATCAACTTAGAAGCTTCATCTGTGTTCTACTAAGGTGCTTTTAGTGTCTTCACATACCGCAGCACGCGACATAGCTTTGCAGACGATTAGTACAACCCTTTCAGAGAGAAGGGCGGCCAATTTGACGATCTGGCTTTAAGTCGATTCGATAACAAATGACGAAAACGGACGGATTTCTCAGGTTTTTACTACATATGAACACTTTTCACATTCTCCTGTGCAACGCGGCTGCTAGTTCTCCTTTCATGCAGAATCTTAAGGTCCTAGCTCATGTCCAAGGCACCAAAGCCAGCTAAAAAGTCTATAATCGATATATAAAACTTGAATTTTACTACTTCTTATTGGATATTACATCAACTTAGAAGCTTCATCTGTGTTCTAATATGGTGCTTTTAGTGTCTCCGCATACCGCAGCACGCGACATAGCTATGCAGACGATAAGTACAACCGTTTCAGAAAGAAGAGCGGCCAATGTGACGTTCTGGCTTTAAGTCGATTCGATAACAAATGCCGAAAACGGACGGATTTCTTAGGTTTTTACTACATATGAACACTTTTCACATTCTCCCGTGCAACTCGGCTGCTAGTCCTCCTTTCATGCAGAATCTTAAGGTCCTAGCTCATGTCCAAGGCACCAAAGCCAGCTAAAAAGTCAATAATCGATCCCTAAATCTTGAATTGTACTACTTCTTACTGGCTATTACATCAACTTAGATGCTTCATCTGTGTTCCACTATGGTGCTTTTACTGTCTCCGCATACCGCAGCACGCGACATAGCTTTGCAGACGATAAATGTAACCGTTTCAAAAAAAGTGCGGCCAATGTGACGATCTCGCTTTAAGTCGAATCGACAACAAATGACGAAAACGGACGGATTTCTCAGGTTTTTACTACATATGACCACTTTTTACATTCTCCCGTGCAACTGGGCTGCTAGTCCTCCTTTCATGCAGAATCTTAAGGTCCCAGCTCATGACCAAGACACCAAAGCAACCTAAAAAGTCTATAATCGATATATATAACTTGAATTGTACTACTTCTTACTGGATATTATATCAACCTAGGAGCTTCATCTGTGTTCTACTATGGTGCTTTTAGTGTCTCCACATACCGCAGAACGCGACATAGCTTTGCAGACGATTAGTACAACCGTTTCAGAGAGAAGGGCCGCCAATGTGACGATCTGGCTTTAAGTCGATTCGATAACAAATGACGAAAACGGACGGATTTCTCAGGTTTTTACTACATATGAACACTTTTCACATCCTCCCATGCAACGCGGCTACTAGTCCTCCTTTCATGCAAAATCTTAAGTTCCTAGCTCATGTCCAAGGCACGAAAGGATGGCAAAAAGTCAATAATCGATATCTAAAACATGAATTGTACTACATCTTACCGGCTATTACATCAACTTAGAAGCTTCATCTGTGTTCTACTATGGTGCATTTAGTGACTTCGCGTACCGCAGCACGCGACATAGCTTTGCAGACGATTAGTACAACCGTTTCAGAGAGAAAGGCGGCCAATGTGACGATCTGGCTTTAAGTCGATTCGATAACAAATGACGAAAACGGAAGGATTTCTCAGGTTTTTACTACATACGAAAACTTTTCACATTCTAACGTGCAACGCAGCTGCTAGTCTTCCTTTCATGCAAAATCGTAAGTTCCTAGCTCAGGTCCAAGGCACGAAAGGAGGGTAAAAAGTCAATAATCGATACCTAAAACTTGAATTGTACTACATCTTATTGGCTATTACATCAACTTAGAAGCTTCATCCGTGTTCTACTATGGTGCTTTTAGTGTCTCCGCATACCGCAGCACGCGACATAGCTTTGCAGACGATTAGTACAACCGTTTCAGAGAGAAAGGCGGCCAATGTGACGATCTGGCTTTAAGTCGATTCGATAACAAATGACGAAAACGGAAGGATTTCTCAGGTTTTTACTACATATGAACACTTTTCACATTCTCCCATGCACCTCGGCAGCTAGTCCACTTTCATGCAAAATTTTAAGTTCCTAGCTCATGTCCAAGTCACGAAAGGATTGTAAGAAGTCAATAATCGATACCTAAAACTTGAATTGTACTACATCTTACTGGCTATTACATCAACTTAGATGCTTCATCTAAAATCTAATATGGTGCTTTTAGTGTCTCCGCATACCGCAGCACGCGACATAGCTTTGCAGATGATAAGTGCAACCGTTTCAGAGAGAAGAGCGGCCAATATGACGATCTGGCTTTAAGTCGATTCGATAACAAATGACGAAAACGGACGGATTTCTCAGGTTTTTACTACATATGAACACTTTTCACATTCTCCTGTGCAACTCGGCTGCTAGTCCTCCTTTAATGCAGAATCTTAAGGTCCTAGCTCACGTCCAAGGCACCAAAGCCAGCTAAAAAGTCTATAATCGATATATAAAACTTGAATTGTACTACTTCTTATTGGATATTACATCAACTTAGAGGCTTCATCTGTGTTCTAATATGGTGCTTTTAGTGTCTCCGCATACCGCAGCACGCGACATAGCTATGCAGACGATAAGTACAACCGTTTCAGAAAGAAGAGCGGCCAATGTGGCGTTCTGGCTTTAAGTCGATTCGATAACAAATGCCGAAAACGGACGGATTTCTTAGGTTTTTACTACATATGAACACTTTTCACATTCTCCCGTGCAATTCGGCTGCTAGTCCTCCTTTCATGCAGAATCTTAAGGTCCTAGCTCATGTCCAAGGCACCAAAGCCAGCTAAAAAGTCAATAATCGATCCCTAAATCTTGAATTGTACTACTTCTTACTGGCTATTACATCAACTTAGATGCTTCATCTGTGTTCTACTATGGTGCTTTTACTGTCTCCGCATACCGCAGCACGCGACATAGCTTTGCAGACGATTAGTACAACCGTTTCAGAGAGAAGGGCCGCCAATGTGACGATCTGGCTTTAAGTCGATTCGATAACAAATGACGAAAACGGACGGATTTCTCAGGTTTTTACTACATATGAAAACTTTTCACATTCTACCGTGCAACGCAGCCGCTAGTCCTCCTTTCATGCAAAATCTTAAGTTCCTAGCTCATGTCCAAGGCACGAAAGGAGGGTAAAAAGTCAATAATCGATACCTAAAACTTGAGTTGTACTACATCTTATTGGCTATTACATCAACTTAGAAGCTTCATCTGTGTTCTACTATGGTGCTTTCAGTGTCTCCGCATACCGAGGCACGCGACATAGCTTTGCAGACGATTAGTACAACCGTTTCAGAAAGAAGAGCGGCCAATGTGACGTTCTGGCTTTAAGTCGATTCGATAACAAATGCCGAAAACAGATGGATTTCTTAGGTTTTTACTACATATGAACACTTTTCACATTCTCCCGTGCAACTCGGCTGCTTGTCCTCCTTTCATGCAGAATCTTAAGGTCCTAGCTCATGTCCAATGATCCAAAGCCATCTAAAAAGTCAAAAATCGATACCTAAAACTTGAAATGTACTACTTCTTACTGGGTATTACATCGACTTAGATGCCTCTTCTGTGTTCTACTATGGTGCTTTTAGTGTCTCCGCATACCACAGCACGCCACATAGCTTTGCAGACGATAAATGTAACCGTTTCAGACAGAAGAGCGGATAATGTGTCGATCTGGCTTAAGTCGATTCGATAACAAATGACGAAATCGGACGGATTTCTCAGTTTTTTACTACATATTGACACTTTTCACATTCTCCCTTGCACCTCGGCTGCTAGTCCACTTTAATGCAAAATTTTAAGTGAATAGCTCATGTACAACTCACGAAAGGAGGGTAAGAAGTCAATAATCTATACCTAAAACTTGAATTGTACTACATCTTACTGGCTATTACATCAACTTAGATGCTTCATCTAAAATCTAATATGGTTCTTTTAGTGTCTCCGCATACCGCAGCACGCGACATAGCTTTGCAGACGATAAGTGCAACCGTTTCAGAGAGAAGAGCGGCCAATATGACGATCTGGCTTTAAGTCGATTCGATAACAAACGACGAAACGGACGGATTTCTCAGGTTTTTACTACATATGAACACTTTTCACATTCTCCCGTGCAACGCGGCTGCTAGTCCTCCTTTCATGCAGAATCTTAAGATCGTAGCTCATATCCAAGGCACCAAAGCCAGCTAAAAAGTCTATAATCGATATATAAAACTTGAATTGTACTACTTCTTATTGGATATTACATCAACTTAGAAGCTTCATCTGTGTTCTAATATGGTGCTTTTAGTGTCTCCGCATACCGCAGCACGCGACATAGCTATGCAGACGATAAGTACAACCGTTTCAGAAAGAAGAGCGGCCAATGTGACGTCCTGGCTTTAAGTCGATTCGATAACAAATGCCGAAAACGGACGGATTTCTTAGGTTTTTACTACATATGAACACTTATCACATTCTCCCGTGCAACTGGGCTGCTTGTCCTCCTTTCATGCAGAATCTTAAGGTCCTAGCTCATGTCCAAGACACCAAAGGCAGCTAAAAAGTCTATAATCGATATATATAACTTGAATTGTACTACTTCTTACTGGATATTATATCAACCTAGGAGCTTCATCTGTGTTCTACTATGGTGCTTTTAGTGTCTCCACATACCGCAGCACGCGACATAGCTTTGCAGACGATTAGTACAACCGTTTCAGAGAGAAGGGTCGCCAATGTGACGATCTGGCTTTAAGTCGATTCGATAACAAATGACGAAAACGGACGGATTTCTCAGGTTTTTACTACATATGAACACTTTTCACATCCTCCCACGCAACGCGGCTACTAGTCCTCCTTTCATGCAAAATCTTAAGTTCCTAGCTCATGTCCAAGGCACGAAAGGATGGCAAAAAGTCAATAATCGATACCTAAAACTTGAATTGTACTATATCTTACCGGCTATTACATCAACTTTGAAGCTTCATCTGTGTTCTACTATGGTGCTTTTAGTGTCTTCGCATACCGCAGCACGCGACATAGCTTTGCAGACGATTAGTACAACCGTTTCAGAGAGAAGGGCATACAATTTGACGATCTGGCATTAAGTCGATTCGATAACAAATGACGAAAACGGACGGATTTCTCAGGTTTTTACTACATATGAAAACTTTTCACATTCTAACGTGCAACGCAGCTGCTAGTCTTCCTTTCATGCAAAATCGTAAGTTCCTAGCTCAGGTCCAAGGCACGAAAGGAGGGTAAAAAGTCAATAATCGATACCTAAAACTTGAATTGTACTACATCTTATTGGCTATTACATCAACTTAGAAGCTTCATCTGTGTTCTACTATGGTGCTTTTAGTGTCTCCGCATACCGCAGCACGCGACATAGCTTTGCAGACGATTAGTACAACCGTTTCAGAGAGAAGGGCGGCCAATGTGACGATCTGGCTTTAAGTCGATTCGATAACAAACGACGAAAACGGACGGATTTCTCAGGTTTTTACTAAATATGTACACTTTTCACATTCTCCCGTACCACTGGGCTGCTAGTCCTCCTTTCATGCAGAATCTTAAGGTCCTAGCTCATGTCCAAGACGCCAAAGCCAGCTAAAAAGTCTATAATCAATATATAAAACTTGAATTGTACTACTTCTTACTGGATATAATATCAACTTAGGAGCTTCATCTGTGTTCTACTATGGTGCTTTTAATGTCTCCGCACACCGCAGCACGCGACACAGCTTTGCAGACGAAAAGTACAACCGTTTTAGAGAGAAGAGCGGCCAATGTGACGTTCTGGCGTTAAGTCGATTCGATAACAAACCCCGAAAACGGACGGATTTCTCAGGTTTTTACTACATATGAAAACTTTTCACATTCTCCCGTGCAACGCGGCTGCTAGTCCTCCTTTCATACAGAATCTTAAGTTCCTAGCTAATGTCCATGTGACGAAAGGAGGGTAAGAAGTCAATAATCGATACCTAAAACTTGAATTGTACTACATCTTACTAGCTATTACATCAACTTAGATGCTTCATCTAAAATCTAATATGGTGCTTTTAGTGTCTCCGCATACCGCAGCACGCGACATAGCTTTGCAGACGATAAATGTAACCGTTTCAGAAAGAAGTGCGGCCAATGTGACGATCTGGCTTTAAGTCGATTCAATAACAAATGACGAAAACGGACGGATTTCTCAGGTTTTTACTACATAGGAACACTTTTCACATTCTCCCGTGCAACGCGGCTGCTAGTCTTCCTTTCATACAGAATCTTAAGTCCCTAGCTCATGTCCAAGGCACCAAAGCCAGCTAAAAACTCTATAATCGATATATAAAACTTGAATTGTACTACTTCTTAGTGGATATTACATCAACTTAGAAGCTTCATCTGTGTTCTGATATGGTGCATTTAGTGTCTCCGCATACCGCAGCACGCGACATAGCTTTGCAGACGATAAATGTAACCGTTCCAGACAGAAGAGCGGCCAATGTGACGATCTGGCTTTAAGTCGATTCGATAACAAATGACGAAAACGGACGGATTTCTCATGTTTTTACTACATATGAACAATTTTCACATTCTCCCGTGCAACTCGGCTGCTAGTCCTCCTTTCATGCAGAATCTTTAGGTCCTAGCTCATGTCCGAGGCACCAAAGCCAGTTAAAAAGTCAATAATCGATACCTAAAACTTGAATTGTACTACTTATTACTGGCACCAAAGCCAGCTAAAAAGTCAATAATCGATGCCTAAAACTTGAATTGTACTACTTATTACTGGCTATTGCATCAACTTAGAAGCTTCATCTGTGTTCTACTATGGTGCTTTTAGTGTCTCCGCACACCGCAGCCCGCGACATAGCTTTGCAGACGATAAGTACAACCGTTTCAGAGAGAAGAGCGGCCAATGTAACGATCTGGCTTTAAGTCGATTCGATAACAAATGACGAATACGGACGGATAACTCAGGTTTTTACTACATATGAACATTTTTCACATTCTCCCGTGCAACGCGGCTGCTAGTCCTCCTTTCATGCAAAATCTTAAGATCCTATCTCATGTCCAAGGCACCAAAGCCAGCTAAAAAGTCAATAATCGATACCTAAAACTTGAATTGTACTACTTCTTACTGGCTATTACTTCAACTTAGAAGCTTCATCTGTGTTCTACTATGTTGCTTTTAGTGTCTCCGCATACCACAGCCCGCGACATAGCTTTGCAGACGATAAGTACAACCGTTTCAGGGAGAAGAGCAGCCAATGTGACGATCTGGCTTTAAGTCGATTCGATAACAAATGACGAAAACGTTCGGATTTCTCAGGTTTTTACTACATATGAACACTTTTCACATTCTCCCATGCAACGCGGCTGCTAGTCCTCCTTTCATGCAGAATCTGAAGATCCTACTTCATGTCCAAGGCACCAAAGCCAGCTAAAAAGTCAATAATCGATAACTGAAACTTGAATTGTACTACATCTTACTAGGTATTACATCAACTTAGAAGCTTCATCTGTGTTCTACTTTGGTGCTTTTAGTGTCTCCGCATACCGCAGCACACGACATAGCTTTGCAGACGATAAGTACAACCGTTTCAGAGAGAAGGGCGGCCAATGTGACGATCTGGGTTTAAGTCGATTCGATAACAAGTGACGAAAACATTCGGATTTCTCAGGTTTTTACTGCATATGTACACTTTTCACATTCTCCCATGCAACGCGGCTGCTAGTCCTCGATTCATGCAGAATCTGAAGATCTTACCTCATGTCCAAGGCACCAAAGCCAGCCAAAAAGTCAATAATCGATAGATAAAACTTGAATTATACTACTTCTTACTGGCTATTACATCAACTTAGATGCTTCATCTATGTTCCACTATGGTGCTTTTAGTGTCTCCGCATACCGCAGCACGCCACATAGCTTTGCAGACGATAAATGTAACCGTTTCAGACAGAAGAGAGGCCAATGTGACGATCTGGCTTTAAGTCGATTTGATTACAAATGACGAAAACGGACGGATTTCTCAGGTTTTTACTACATATGAACACTTTTCACATTCTCCCGTGCAATTCGGCTGCTAGTCCTCCTTTCATGCAAAATCTTAAGTTTCTAGCTCATGTCCAAGGCACCAAAGAGGGGTAAAAAGTCAATAATCGATACCTCAAACTTGAATTGTACTACTTCTTGCTGGCTATTACAACAACTTAGAAGCTTCATCTGTGATCTACTGTGGTGCTTTTAGTGTCTCCGCATACCGCAGCACGCGACATAGCTTTGCAAACGATAAGTACAACCGTTTCAGAGAGAAGAGCGGCCAATGTGACGATCTGGCTTTAAGTCGATTCGATAACAAATGACGAAAACGGACGGATTTCTCATGTTTTTACTACATATGAACAATTTTCACATTCTCCCGTGCAACTCGGCTGCTAGTCCTCCTTTCATGCAGAATGTTAAGGTCCTAGCTCATGTCCGAGGCACCAAAGCCAGTTAAAAAGTCAATAATCGATACCTAAAAATTGAATTGTACTACTTGTTACTTGCGCCAAAGCCAGCTAAAAAGTCAATAATCGATACCTAAAACTTGAATTGTACTACTTATTACTGGCTATTACATCAACTTAGAAGCTTCATCTGTGTTCTACTATGGTGCTTTTAGTGTCTCCACATACCGCAGCACGCGACATAGCTTTGCAGACGATAAGTACAACCGTTTCAGGGAGAAGAGCGGCCAATGTGACGATCTGGCTTTAAGTCGATTCGATAACAAATGACGAAAACGGACGGATTTCTCAGGTTTTTACTACATATGAACACTTTTCACATTCTCCCGTGCAACGCGGCTGCTAGTCCTCCCTTCATGCAGAATCTGAAGATCCTACCTCATGTCCAAGGCACCAAAGCCTGCTAAAAAGTCAATAATCGATAGATAAAACTTGAATTGTACTACTTCTTACTGGCTATTACATCAACTTAGATGCTTCATCTGTGTTCCACTATGGTGCTTTTAGTGTCTCCGCATACCGCAAAACGCCACATACCTTTGCAGCCGATAAATGTAACCGTTTCAGACAGAAGAGCGGCCAATGTGGCGATCTGGCTTTAAGTCCATTCGATAACAAATGACGAAAACGGACGGATTTCTCAGGTTTTTACTACATATGAACACTTTTTATTTTCTCCCTTGCAACGCGGCTGCTAGTCCTCCTTTCATGCAGAATCTTAAGGTCCTAGCTCATGTCCAAGGCACCAAAGCTAGCAAAGAAGTCAATAATCGATAACTGAAACTTGAATTGTACTACATCTTACTAGCTATTACATCAACTTAGAAGCTTCACCTGTGTTCTACTATGGTACTTTTAGTGTCTCCACATACCGCAGCACGCGACATAGCTTTGCAGACGATAAATGTAACCGTTTCAGAAAGAAGAGCGGCCAATGTGACGATCTGGCTTTAAGTCGATTCGACAACAAATTACGAAAACTTACGGTTTACTCAGGTTTTTACTACATATGAACACTTTTCACATACTCCCGTGCAACGCGGCTGCTAGTCCCCCTTTCATGCAAAATCTTAATTCCTAGCTCATGTCCAATGCACCAAAGCCAGCTACAAAGTCAATAATAGATACCTAAAACTTGAATTGTACTACTTCTTACTGGCTATTACATCAACTTAGAAGCTTCATCTGTGTTCTTCTATGGTGCTTTTAGTGTCTCCACATACCGCAGCAAGCGACATAGCTTTGCAGACGATAAGTACAACCGTTTCAGAGTGAAGAGCGGCCAATATGACGATCTCGCATTAAGTCGATTCGATAGAAAATGACGAAAACGTTCGGATTTCTCAGGTTTTTACTACATATGAACACTTTTCACATTCTCCCGTGCAACGCGGCTGCTAGTCCTCCCTTCATGCAGAATCTGAAGATCCTACCTCATGTCCAAGGCACCAAAGCCGGCTAAAAAGTCAATAATCGATAGATAAAACTTGAATTATACTACTTCTTCCTGGCTATTACATCAACTTAGATGCTTCATCTGTGTTCCACTATGGTGCTTTTAGTGTCTCCACATACCGCAGCACGAGACATAGTTTTGCAGACGATAAATGTATCCGTTTCAGACAGAAGAGCGGCCAACGTGGCGATCTGGCTTTAAGTCCATTCGATAACAAATGACGAAAACGGACGGATTTCTAAGGTTTTTACTACATATGAACACTTTTCACTTTCTCCCGTGCAACTCTGTTGCTAGTCCTCCTTTTATGCAGAATCTTAAGGTCCTAGCTCATGTCCAAGGCACCAAAGCCAGCTAAAAAGTCAGTAATCGATACCTAAAACTTGAATTGTACTACTTCTTACTGGCTATTACATCAACTTAGAAGCTTCATCTGTGTTCTACTATGGTGGTTTTAGTGTCTCCGCATACCGCAGCACGCGACATAGCTTTGCAAACGATAAGTAAAACCGTTTCAGGGAGAAGAGCGGCGAATGTGACGATTTGGCTTTAAGCCGATTCAATAACAAATGACGAAAACGGACGGATTTCTCAGGTTTTTACTACATATGAACACTTTTCACATTCTCCCGTGCAACTCGGCTGCTAGTCCTCCTTTCATGCAAAATCTTAAAGTCGTAGCTCATGTCGAAGGCACCAAAGCCAGCAAAAAAGTCAATAATCGATAACTGAAACTTGAATTGTACTACATCTTACTAGGTATTACATCAACTTAGAAGCTTCATCTGTGTTCTACTATGGTGCTTTTAGTGTCTCCGCATACCGCAGCACGCGACATAGCTTTGCAGACGATAAGTACAACCGTTTCAGAGAGAAGGGCGGCCAATGTGGCGATCTGGCTTTAAGTCGATTTGATAACAAGTGACGAAAACGTTCGGATTTCTCAGGTTTTTACTACATATGAAAACTTTTCACATTCTCCCATGCAACGCGGCTGCTAGTCACCCCTTCATGCAGAATCTGAAGATCCTACCTCATGTAAAAGGGCACCAAATCCAGCTAAGAAGTCAATAATCGATAGATAAAACTTGTATTATACTACTTCTTACTGGCTATTACATCAACTTAGATGCTTCATCTATGTTCCACTATGGTGCTTTTAGTGTCTCCGCATACCGCAGCACGCCACATAGCTTTGCAGACGATAAATGTAACCGTTTCAGACAGAAGAGCGGCCAATGTGACGATGTGGCTTTAAGTCGATTCGATAACAAATGACGAAAACGGACGGATTTCTCAGGTTTTTACTACATATGAACCATTTTCACATTCTCGCGTGCAACGCGGCTGCTAGTCCACCTTTCATGCAGAATCTGAAGATCCTACCTCATGTCCAAGGCACCAAAGCCAGCTAAAAGGCAATAGTCGATAGATAAGACTTGAGTTATACTGCTTCATACTGGCTATTACATCAACTTAGATGCTTCATCTGTGATCCACTATGGTGCTTTTAGTGTCTCCACATACCGCAGCACGCGACATAGCTTTGCAGACGGTAAGTACAACCGTTTCAGAGAGAAGAGCGGCCAATGTGACGACCTGGCTTTAAGTCGAATCGATAACAAATGACGAATACGGACGGATTACGCAGGTTATTACTACATATGAACACTTTTCACATTCTCCCGTGCAACGCGGCTGCTAGTCCCCCTTTCATGCAAAATCTTAAGTTCCTAGCTCATGTTCAAGGCACCAAAGCCAACTAAAAAGTCAATAATCGATACCTAATACTTGAATTGTACTACTTCTTACTCTCTATTACATCAACTTAGAAGCTTCATCTGTGTTCTACTATGGTGCTTTTAGTGTCTCTGCATAACGCAGCACGCGACATAACTTTGCAGACGATAAGTACAACCGTTTCAGAGAGGAGAGGGGGCAATGTGACGATCTGGCTTTAAGTCGATTCGATAACAAATGACGAAAACAGACATATTTCTCAGGTTTTTACTACATATGAACACTTTCCACATTCTCCCGTGCAACGCGGCTGCTAGTCCTCCTTTCATGCAAAATATTAAGTTCCTAGCTCATGTCCAAGGCACCAAAGAAGGGTAAAAAGGCAACAATCGATACCTAAAATTTGAATTGTACTACTTCTTACTAGTTATTACATCAACTTATAAAGCTTCACCTGTGTTCTACTACGGTGCTTTTTGTGTCTCCGCATAACGCAGCATGCGACATAGCTTTGCAGACGATAAATGTAACCGTTTCAGACAGAAGAGCGGCCAACGTGACGATATGGCTTTAAGTCGATTTGATAACATATGACGAAAACGGACGGATTTCTCAGGTTTTTACTACATATGAACACTTTTCACATTCTCCCGTGCAAAGCGGCTGCTAGTCCTCCTATCATGCAGAATCTTATGTTCCTAGCTCATGTCCAAGGCACCAAAGAAGGGTAAAAAGTCAATAATCGATACCTAAAACCTGAGTTGTACTACTTCTTACTGGCTATTACATCAACGTAGATGCTTCATCTATGTTCCACTATGGTGCTTTTTGTGTCTCCGCATACCGCAGCACGCCACATAGCTTTGCAGACGATAAATGTAACCGTTTCAGACAGAAGAGCGGCCAATGTGACGATGTGGCTTTAAGTCGATTCGATAACAAATGACGAAAACGGACGGATTTCTCATGTATTTACTACATATGAACAATTTTCACATTCTCGAGTGCAACTCGGCTGCTAGTCCTCCTTTCATGCAGAATCTTATGGTCCTAGCTCATGTCCGAGGCACCAAAGCCAGTTAAAAAGTCAATAATCGATACCTAAAACTTGAATTGTACTACTTATTACTGGCACCAAAGCCAGCTAAAAAGTCAATAATCGATACCTAAAACTTGAATTGTACTACTTATTACTGGCTATTACATCAACTTAGAAGCTTCATCTGTGTTCTACTATGGTGGTTTTAGTGTCTCCACATACCGCTGCACGCGACATAGCTTTGCAAACGATAAGTACAACCCTTTCAGAGAGAAGAGCGGCGAATGTGACGATTTGGTTTTAAGCCGATTCAATAACAAATGACGAAAATGGACGGATTTCTCAGGTTTTTACTATGTATGAAAACTTTTCACATTCTCCCGTGCAACCCGGCTGCTAGTCCTCCTTTCATGCAGAATCTTATGGTCCTAGCTCATGTCCAAGGCACCAAAGCCAGCTAAAAAGTCAAAAATCGATACCTAAAACTTGAATTGTGCTACTTATTACTGACACCAAAGCCAGCTAAAAAGTCAATAATCGATACCTAAAACTTGAGTTGTACTACTTATTACTGGCTATTACATCAACTTAGAAGCTTCATCTGTGTTCTACTATGGTGGTTTTAGTGTCTCCACATACCGCAGCACGCGACATAGCTTTGCAAACGATAAGTACAACCGTTTCAGAGAGAAGAGCGGCCAATGTGACGATCTGGCTTAAAGTCGATTCGATAACAAATTACGAAAACGGACGGATTTCTCAGGTTTTTACTACGTATGAACACTTTTCACTTTCTCCCGTGCAACTTGGCTGCTAGTGCTCCTTTCATGCAGAAACTTAAGGTACTAGCTCATGTCCAAGGCACCAAATCCAGAAAGTCAATAATCCGTAGATAAAACTTGAATTATACTACTTCTTACTGGCTATTACATCAACTTAGATGCTTCATCTGTTTTCCACTATGGTGCTTGTAGTGTCTCCGCATACCGCAGCACGCGACATAGCTTTGCAGGCGATAAGTACAACCGTTTCAGGGAGAAGAGCGGCCAATGTGACGATCTGGCTTTAAGTCGATTCGAATACAAATGACGAACACGGACGGGTTTCTCAGGTTTTTACTACATATGAACACTTCTCACATTCTCCCGTGCAACGCGGCTGCTAGTCCTCCTTTCATGCAAAATCTTATGTTCCTAGCACATGTCCAAGGCACCACAGAAGGGTAAAAAGTCAATAACCGTTACCTAAAACTTGAATTGTACTACTTCTTACTGGCCATTACCTCAACTTAGACGCTTCATCGGTGTTCTACTATGGTGCTTTTAGTGTCCCCGCATACCGCAGCACGCGACATAGCTTTGCAGACGATAAATGTAACCGTTTCAGAGAGAAGAGCGGCCAATGTGACGATCTGGCTTTAAATCGATTCGATAACAAATGACGAAAACGGACGGATTTCTCAGGTTTTTACTACATATGAACACTTTTCACATTCTCCCATACAACGCGGCTGCTAGTCCTCCCTTCATGCAAAATCTTAGGGTCCTAGGTCATGTCCAAGCCACCACAGCCGGCTAAAAAGTGAATAATCGACAGCTAAAACTTGAATTGTACTACTTCTTACTGGCTATTACTTCAACTTAGAAGCTACTTCTGTGTTCTACTATGGTGCTTTTATTCTCTCCGCATACCGCAGCACGCGACATAGCTTTGCAGACGATAAATGTAAACGATTCAGAGAGAAGAGCGGCCAATGTGACGATCTGGCTTTAAGTCGATTTGATAACAAATGACGAAAACGGACTGATTTCTCAGGTTTTTACTACATATGAACACTTTTCACATTCTCCCGTACAACGCGGCTACTAGTCCTCCTTTCATGCAAAATGTTAAGGTCCTAGCTCATGTCCAAGACACCAAAGCCAGCTAAGAAGTCAATAATTGATAACTAAAACTTGAATTGTACTACTTCTTACTGGCTATTACATCAACTTAGAAGCTTCATCTGTCTTCTAATATGGTGCTTTAGTGTTTCCGCATACCGCAGCACGCGACATAGCTTTGCAGACGATAAATGTAACCGTTTCAAACAGAAGAGCGCCCAATGTGACGATCTGGCTTTAAGTCGATTTGATAACAAATGACGAAAACGGACGGATTTCTAAGGTTCTTACTACATATGAACACTTTTCACATTCCCCCGTGCAACGCAGCTGCTAGTCCTCCTTCCATGCAAAGTCATAAGTTCCTAGCGCATGTCCAAGGCAATAAAAAAGGGTAAAAAGTCAATAATCGGTACCTAAAACTTGAATTGTACTACTACTTACTGGCTATTACATCAACTTAGAAGCTTCATCTCTGATCAACTATGGTGCTTTTAATGTCTCCGCATACCGCAGCATGCGACATAGCTTTGCAGGCGATAAATATAACCGTCTCACAGAGAAATGCGGAAAATGTGACGATCTGGCTTTAAGTCGATTCGATAACAAATGACGAAAACGGACGGATTTCTCAGGTTTTTACTACATATGAACACTTTTCACATTCTCCCGTGCAACGCGGCTGCTAGTCCTCCTTTCATGCAAAATCTTAAGGTCCTAGGTCATGTCCAAGCCACCAAAGCCGGCTAAAAAGTGAATAATCGACAGCTAAAACTTGAATTGTACTACTTCTTACTGGCTATTACTTCAACTTAGAAGCTTCTTCTGTGTTATACTATGGTGCTTCTAGTGTCTCCGCATACAGCAGCACGCGACATGGCTTTGCAGACGATAAATGCAACCGTTTCAGACAGAAGTGCGGCCAATGTGACGAATTGGCTTTAAGTCGATTCGATAACAAATGACGAAAACGGACTGATTTCTAAGGTTCTTACTACATACGAACACTTTTCACATTCTCCCGTGCAACGCGGCTGCTAGTCCTCTTTTAATGCAAAATCGTAAGGTCCTAGGTCATCTCCAAGCCACCAAAGTCGGCTAAAAAGTGAATAATCGACAACTAAAACTTGAATTGTACTAGTTCTTACTGGCTATTACATCAACTTAGAAGCTTCTTCTGTGTTCTACTATGGTGATTTTAGTGTTTCCGCATACCGCAGCACGCGACATAGCTTTGCAGTCGATAAATGTAACCGTTTCAGAGAGAAGAGCGGCCAATGTGACGATCTGGATTTAAGCCGATTCGATAACAACTGACGAAAACGGACGGATTTCTCAGGTGTTTACTACATATGAACACTTTTTACATTCTCCCGTGGAACGCAGCTGCTAGTCCTCCTTCCATGCAAAATCTTAAGTTCCTAGCTCATGTCCAAGGCAATAAAAAAGGGTAAAAAGTCAATAATCGATACCTAGAACTTGAATTGTACTACTTCTTACTGGCTATTACATCAACTTAGAAGTTTCATCTGTGTTGTACTATGGAGCTTTTAGTGTCTCCGGATACCGCAGCACGCGACATAGCTTTGCAGACGACAAGTACAACCGTCTCAGAGAGAAAAGCGGCCAATGTGACGATCTGGCTTTAAGTCGATTCGATAACAAATGACGAGAACGGACGGATTTCTCAGGTGTTTACTACATATGAACACTTTTCACATTCTCCCGTGCAACGCGGCTGCTAGTCCTCCTTTCATGCAAAATCTTAAGGTCCTAGGTCATGTCCAAGCCACCAAAGTCGGCTAAAAAGTGAATAATTGATAACTAAAATATGAATTGTACTACTTCTTACTGGCTATTACTTCAACTTAGAACCTTCTTCTGTGTTCTACTATGGTGCTTTTAGTCTCTCCGCATACCGCAGTACGCGACATAGCTTTGCAGACGATAAATGTAACAGTTTCAGAGAAAAGAGCGGCCAATGTGACGATCTGGCTTTTTAGTCGATTCGATAGCAAATGACGAAAACGGACGGATTTCTCAGGTTTTTACTACATATGAACACTTTTCACATTCTCCCGTACAACGCGGCTGCTAGTCCTCCTTTCATGCAAAATGTTAAGGTCCTAGCTCATGTCCAAGGCACCAAAGCCAGCTAAAAAGTCAATAATTGATAACTAAAACTTGAATCGTACTACTTCTTACTGGCTATTACATAAACTTAGAATCTTCATCTGTCTTCTACTATGGTGCTTTTAGTGTCTCCGCATACCGCAGCACGCGACATAGCTTTGCAGACGATAAATGTAACCGTTTCAGACAGAAGAGCGCCCAATGTGACGATCTGGCTTTAAGTCGATTTGATAACAAATGACGAAAACGGACGGAATTCTAAAGGTTCTTACTACATATGAACACTTTTCACATTCTCCCGTGCAACGCGGCTGCTAGTCCTCTTTTCATGCAAAATCGTAAGGTCCTAGGTCATGTCCAAGCCACCAAAGTCGGCTAAAAAGTGAATAATCGACAACTAAAACTTGAATTGTACTAGTTCTTACTGGCTATTACATCAACTTAGAAGCTTCTTCTGTGTTCTACTATGGTGATTTTAGTGTTTCCGCATACCGCAGCACGGACATAGCTTTGCAGACGATAAATGTAACCGTTTCAGAGAGAAGAGCGGCCAATGTGACGATCTGGCTTTAAGCCGTTTCGATAACAAATGACGAAAACGGACGGATTTCTCAGGTGTCTACTACATATGAACACTTTTCACATTCTCCCATTAGTACGCAGCTGCTAGTCCTCCTTCCATGCAAAATCTTAAGTTCCTAGCTCATGTCCAAGGCACCAAAAAAGGGTAAAAAGTCAATAATCGACACCTAAAACTTGAATTGTACTACTTCTTACTTCCTATTACATCAACTTAGAAGTTTCATCTATGTTCTACTATGGAGCGTTTAGTGTCTCCGGATACCGCAGCACGCGACATAGCTTTGCAGACGATAAGTACAACCGTCTCAGAGAGAAAAGCCGTCAATGTGACGATCTGGCTTTAAGCCGATTCGATAACAAATGACGAAAACGGACGGATTTCTCAGGTGTTTACTACATATGAACACTTTTCACATTCTCCCGTGGAACGCAGCTGCTAGTCCTCCTTCCATGCAAAATCTTAAGTTACTAGCTTATGTCCAAGGCACCAAAAAAGGGTAAAAAGTCAATAATCGATACCTAAAACTTGAATTGTACTACTTCTTACTGGCTATTACATCAACTTAGAAGTTTCATCTGTGTTCTACTATGGAGCTTTTAGTGTCTCCGGATACCGCAGCACGCGACATAGCTTTGCTGACGATAAGTACAACCTTCTCAGAGAGAAAAGCGGCCAATGTGACGATCTGGCTTTAAGTCGATTCGATAACAAATGACGAAAACGGACGGATTTCTCAGGTGTTTACTACATATGAACACTTTTCACATAATCGCGTGCAACGCAGCTGCTAGTCCTCCTTCCATGCAATATCTTAAGTTCCTAGCTCATGTCCAAGGCACCAAAAAAGGGTAAAAAGTCAATAATCGATACCTAAAACTTGAATTGTACTACATCTTACTGGCTATTACTTCAACTTAGAAGCTTCTTCTGTGTTCTACTATGGTGATTTTAGTGTTTCCGCATACCGCAGCACGCGACATAGCTTTGCTGACGATAAATGTAACCGTTTCAGAGAGAAGAGCGGCCAATGTGACGATCTGGCTTTAAGCCGATTCGATAACAAATGACGAAATCGGACGGATTTCTCAGGTTTTTCTAAATATGAACACTTTTCACATTCTCCCGTGCAACGCGGCTGCTAGTCCTCCTTACATGCAAAATCTTAAGGTCCTAGGTCATGTCCAAGCCAACAAAGGCGGCTAAAAAGTGAATAATCGACAACTAAAACTTGAATTGTACTACTTCTTACTGGCTATTACATCAACTTAGAAGCTTCATCTGTCTTCTACTATGGTGCTTTTAGTGTCTCCGCATACCGCAGCACGCGACATAGCTTTGCAGACGATAAATGTAACCGTTTCAGACAGACGTGCGGCCAATGTGACGAATTGGCTTTAAGTCGATTCGATAACAAATGACGAAAACGTACGGATTTCTCAGGTTTTTACTACATATGAATACTTTTAAGATTCTCCCTTGCAACTCGGCTGCTAGTCCTATTTTCATGCACAATCTTAAAGTCCTAGCTCATGTCCAACTCACCAAAGCAAGCTAAATAGTCAATAATCGATACCTAAAACTTGAATTGTACTACTTCTTACTGGCTATTACTTCAACTTATAAGCTTCTTCTGTGTTCCACTATGGTGCGTATAGTGTCTTCGCATACCGCAGCACGCGACATAGCTTTGCAGACGATAAATGTAACCGTCTCAGAGAGAAAAGCGGCCAATGTGATGATCTGGCTTTAAGTCGATTCGGTAACAAATGACGAAAACAGACGGATTTCTCAGGTTTTTACTACATATGAACTCTTTTCACATTCTCCAGTACAACGCTATTGTTAGTCCTCTTTTCATGCAAAATCGTAAGGTCCTAGGTCATGTCCAAGCCACCAAAGCCGGCTAAAAAGTGAATAATCGACAACTGAAACTTGAATTGTACTACGTCTTACTGGCTATTACTTCAACTTAGAAGCTTATTCTGTGTTCTACTATGGTGCTTTTAGTCTCTCCGCAGACCGCAGCACGCGAAATAGCTTTGCAGACGATAAATGTAACTGTTTCAGAGAGAAGAGCGGCCAATGTGACATCTGGCTTTAAGTCGATTCGATGACAAATGACGATACCGGACGGCTTTCTCAGGTTTTTACTATATATGAACACTTTTCACATTCTCCCGTACAACGCGGCTGCTAGTCCTCCTTTCAAGCAAAATCTTAAGGTCCTAGGTCATGTCCAAGCCACCAAAGGCGGCTAAAATGTGAATAATCGACAACTAAAAGTAGAATTTTACTACTTCTTACTGGCTATTACTTCAACTTAGAAGCTTCTTCTGTGTTCTACTCTGGTGCTTATTGTGTCTTCGCATACCGCAGCACGCGACATAGCTTTGCAGACGATAAATGTAACCGTCTTAGAGAGAAAAGCGGCCAATGTGATGATCTGGCCTTAAGTCGATTCGATAACAAATGACGAAAACAGACGGATTTCTCAGGTTTTTACTACATATGAACTCTTTTCACATTCTCCAGTACAACGCTATTGTTAGTCCTCTTTTCATGCAAAATCGTAAGGTCCTAGTTCATGTCCAAGCCACCAAAGTCGGCTAAAAAGTGAATAATCGACAACTAAAACTTGAATTGTACTACTTCTTACTGGCTATTACTTCAACTTAGAAGCTTCTTCTGTGTTCTACTATGGTGCTTATAGTGTCTTTGCATACCGCAGCACGCGACATAGCCTTGCAGACGATAAATGTAACCGTTTCAGACAGAAGTGCGGCCAATGTGACGATCTGGCTTTAAGTCGTTTCGATATCAAATGACGAAAACGGACGGATTTCTCAGGTGTTTACTACATATGAACACTTTTTACATTCTCCCGTACAACGCGGCTGCTAGTCCTCCTTTCATGCAAAATGTAAAGGTCCTAGCTCATGTCCAAGGCACCAAAACCAGCTGAAAAGTCAATAATTGATAACTAAAACTTGAATTGTACTACTTCTTACTGGCTATTACTTCAACTTAGAAGCTTCTTCTGTGTTCTACTATGGGGCTTTTTGTGTCTCCGCATACCGCAGCACGCGACATAGCTTTGCAGACGATAAATGTAACCGTTTCAGACAGAAGAGCTTCCAATGTGACGATCTGGCTTTAAGTCGATTTGATAACAAAAGACGAAAACGGACGGATTTCTCAGGTTTTTACTACATATGAACACTTTTCACATTCTCCCGTACAACGCGGCTGCTAGTCCTCCTTTCAAGCAAAATCTTAAGGTCCTAGGTCATGTCCAAGCCACCAAAGGCGGCTAAAATGTGAATAATCGACAACTAAAAGTAGAATTGTACTACTTCTTACTGGCTATTACTTCAACTTAGAAGCTTCTTCTGTGTTCTACTCTGGTGCTTATTGTGTCTTCGCATACCGCAGCACGCGACATAGCTTTGCAGACGATAAATGTAACCGTCTTAGAGAGAAAAGCGGCCAATGTGATGATCTGGCTTTAAGTCGATTCGATAACAAATGAAGAAAACAGACGGATTTCTCAGGTTTTTACTACATATGAACTCTTTTCACATTCTCCAGTACAACGCTATTGTTAGTCCTCTTTTCATGCAAAATCGTAAGGTCCTAGTCCATGTCCAAGCCACCAAAGTCGGCTAATAAGTGAATAATCGACAACTAAAACTTGAATTGTACTACTTCTTACTGGCTATTACTTCAACTTAGAAGCTTCTTCTTCTGTGTTCTACTATGGTGCTTATAGTGTCTTTGCATACCGCAGCACGCGACATAGCCTTGCAGACGATAAATGTAACCGTTTCAGACAGAAGTGCGGCCAATGTGACGATCTGGCTTTAAGTCGTTTCGATATCAAATGACGAAAACGGACGGAATTCTCAGGTGTTTACTACATATGAACACTTTTTACATTCTCCCGTACAACGCGGCTGCTAGTCCTCCTTTCATGCAAAATGTTAAGGTCCTAGCTCATGTCCAAGGCACCAAAACCAGCTGAAAAGTCAATAATTGATAACTAAAACTTGAATTGTACTACTTCTTACTGGCTATTACATCAACTTAGAAGCTTCATCTGACTTCTACTATGGAGCTTTTAGTGTCTCCGCATACCGCAGCACGCGACATAGCTTTGCAGACGATAAATGTAACCGTTTCAGACAGAAGAGCTTCCAATGTGACGATCTGGCTTTAAGTCGATTTGATAACAAAAGACGAAAACGGACGGATTTCTAAGGTTCTTACTACATATGAACACTTTTCACATTCTCCCGTGCAACGCGGCTGCTAGTCCTCATTTCATGCAAAATCTTAAGGTCCTAGGTCATGTCCAAGCCACCAAAGGCGGCTAAAATGTGAATAATCGACAACTAAAACTTGAATTGTACTACTTCTTACTGGCTATTACTTCAACTTAGAAGCTTCTACTGTGATCTACTATGGTGCTTATAGTGTCTTCGCATACCGCAGCACGCGACATAGCTTTGAAGACGATAAATGTAACCGTTTCAGACAGAAGTGCGGCCAATGTGACGATCTGGCTTTAAGTCATTTCGATATCAAATGACGAAAACGGACGGATTTCTCAGGTGTTTACTACATATGAACACTTTTTACATTCTCCCGTACAACGCGGCTGCTAGTCCTCCTTCCATGCAAAATGTTAAGGTCCTAGCCCATGTCCAAGCACCAAAACCAGCTGAAAAGTCAATAATTGATAACTAAAACTTGAATTGTACTACTTCTTACTGGCTATTACATCAACATACGAAGCTTCATCTGTCTTGTACTATGGTGCTTTTAGTGTCTCCGCATACCGCAGCACGCGACACAGCTTTGCAGACGATAAATGTAACCGTTTCAGACTGAAGAGCTTCCAACGTGACGATCTGGCTTTAAGTCGATTTGATAACAAAAGACGAAAACGGACGGATTTCTAAGGTTCTTACTACATATGAACACTTTTCACATTCTCCCGTGCAACGCGGCTGCTAGTCCTCATTTCATGCAAAATCTTAAGGTCCTAGGTCATGTCCAAGCCACCAAAGCCGGCTAAAAAGTGAATAATCGACAACTGAAACTTGAATTGTACTACTTCTTACTGGCTATTACTTCAACTTAGAAGCTTCTTCTGTGTTATACTATGGTGCTTTTAGTGTCTCCGCATACCGCAGCACGCGACATAGCTTTGCAGACGATAAATGTAACCGTTTCAGACAGAAGTGCGGCCAATGTGACGATCTGGCTTTAAGTCGTTTCGATATCAAATGACGAAAACGGACTGATTTCTCAGGTGTTTACTACATATGAACACTTTTTACATTCTCCCGTACAACGCGGCTGCTCGTCCTCCTTTCATGCAAAGTGTTAAGGTCCTAGCTCATGTCCAAGGCACCAAAACCCGCTGAAAAGTCAATAATTGATAACTAAAACTTGAATTTTACTACTTCTTACTGGCTATTACATCAACTTAGAAGCTTCATCTGTCTTCTACTATGGTGCTTTTAGTGTCTCCGCATACCGCAGCACGAGACATAGCTTTGCAGACGATAAATGTAACCGTTTCAGACAGAAGAGCTTCCAATGTGACGATCTGGCTTTAAGTCGATTTGATAACAAAAGACGAAAACGGACGGATTTCTAAGGTTCTTACTACATATGAACACTTTTCACATTCTCCCGTGCAACGCGACTGCTAGTCCTCCTTTCATGCAAAATCTTAAGGTCCTAGGTCATGTCCAAGCCACCAAAGGCGGCTAAAATGTGAATAATCGACAACTAAAAGTAGAATTGTACTACTTCTTACTGGCTATTACTTCAACTTAGAAGCTTCTTCTGTGTTCTACTATGGTGCTTATAGTGTCTTTGCATACCGCAGCACGCGACATAGCTTTGCAGACGATAAATGTAACCGTCTCAGAGAGAAAAGCGGCCAATGTGACAATCTGGCTTTAAGTCGATTCGATAACAAATGACGAAAACAGACGGATTTCTCAGGTTTTTACTACATATGAACTCTTTTCACATTCTCCAGTGCAACGCTATTGTTAGTCCTCTTTTCATGCAAAATCGTAAGGTCATAGGTCATGTCCAAGCCACCAAAGTCGGCTAAAAAGTGAATAATCGACAACAAAAACTTGAATTGTACTACATCTTACTGGCTATTACTTCAACTTAGAAGCTTCTTCTGTGTTCTGCTATGGTGCTTTTAGTGTCTTCGCATACCGCAGCACGCGACATATCTTTGCAGACGATAAATGTAACCGTCTTAGAGAGAAAAGCGGCCAATGTGATGATCTGGCTTTAAGTCGATTCGATAACAAATGACGAAAACGGACGGATTTCTCAGGTTTTTACTACATATGAACTCTTTTCACATTCTCCAGTGCAACGCTATTGTTAGTCCTCTTTTCATGCAAAATCGTAAGGTCCTAGGTCATGTGCAAGCCACCAAAGTCGGCTAAAAAGTGAATAATCGCCAACTAAAACTTGAATTGTACTACTTCTTACTGGCTATTACATCAACATAGAAGCTTCTTCTGTGTTCTACTATGGTGCTTATTTATAGTGTCTTCGCATACCGCAGCACGCGACATAGCGTTGCAGACGATAAATGTAACCGTTTCAGACAGAAGTGCGGCCAATGTGACGATCTGGCTTTAAGTCGTTTCGATATCAAATGACGAAAACGGATGGATTTCTCAGTTGTTTACTACATATGAACACTTTTTACATTCTCCCGTACAACGCGGCTGCTAGTCCTCCTTTCATGCAAAATCTTAATGTCCTAGGTCATGTCCAAGCCACCAAAGCCGGCTAAAAAGTGAATAATCGACAACTGAAACTTGAATTGTACTACTTCTTACTGGCTATTACATCAACTTAGAAGCTTCATCTGTCTTCTACTATGGTGCTTTTAGTGTCTCAGCATACCGCAGCACGCGACATAGCTTTGCAGACGATAAATGTAACCGTTTCAGACAGAAGAGCTTCCAATGTGACGATCTGGCTTTAAGTCGATTTGATAACAAATGACGAAAACGGACGGATTTCTAAGGTTCTTACTACATATGAACACTTTTCACATTCTCCCGTGCAACGCGGCAGCTAGTCCTCTTTTCATGCAAAATCGTAAGGTCCTAGGTCATGTCCAAGCCACCAAAGGCGGCTAAAAAGTGAATAATCGACAACTGAAACTTGAATTGTACTACTTCTTACTGGCTATTACATCAACTTAGAAGCTTCTTCTGTGTTCTACTATGGTGCTTATAGTGTCTTCGCCTACCGCAGCACGCGACATAGCCTTGCAGACGATAAATGTAACCGTCTCAGAGAGAAGAGCGGCCAATGTGGCGATCTGGCTTTAAGTCGATTCGATAACAAATGACGAAAACGGACGGATTTTCAGGTGTTTACTACATATGAACACTTTTCACATTCTCCCGTGCAACGCAGCTGCTAGTCCTCCTTCCATGCAAAATCTTAAGTTCCTAGCTCTTGTCCAAGACACCAAAAAAGGTAAAAAGTCAATAATCGATACCTAAACCTTGAATTGTACTACTTCTTACTGGCTATTACTTCAACTTAGAAGCTTCTTCTGTGTTCTACTATGGTGCTTATAGTGTCTTTGCATACCGCAGCACGTGACATAGCTTTGCAGACGATAAATGTAACCGTTTCAGACAGAAGTGCGGCCAATGTGACGATCTGGCTTTAAGTCGTTTCGATATCAAATGACGAAAACGGACGGATTTCACAGGTGTTTACTACATATGAACACTTTTTACATTCTCCCGTACAACGCGGCTGCTAGTCCTCCTTTCATGCAAAATGTTAAGGTCCTAGCTCATGTCCAAGGCACCAAAACCAGCTGAAAAGTCAATAATTGATAACTAAAACTTGAATTGTACTACTTCTATCTGGCTATTACATCAACTTAGAAGCTTCATCTGTCTTCTACTATGGTGCTTTTAGTGTCTCCGCATACCGCAGCACGCGACATAGCTTTGCAGACGACAAATGTAACCGTTTCAGACAGAAGAGCTTCCAATGTGACGATCTGGCTTTAAGTCGATTTGATAACAAAAGACGAAAACGGACGGATTTCTATGGTTCTTACTACATATGAACACTTTTCACATTCTCCCGTGCAACGCGGCTGCTAGTCCTCATTTCATGCAAAATCTTAAGGTCCTAGGTCATGTCCAAGCCACCAAAACCGGCTAAAAAGTGAATAATCGACAACTGAAACTTGAATTGTACTACTTCTTACTGGCTATTACTTCAACTTAGAAGCTTATTCTGTGTTCTACTATGGTGCTTTTAGTGTCTCCGCATACCGCAGCACGCGACATAGCTTTGCAGACGATAAATGTAACTGTTTCAGAGAGAAGAGCGGCCAATGTGACAATCTGGCTTTATGTCGATTCGATGACAAAGGACGATACCGGACGGCTTTCTCAGGTTTTTACTACATATGAACACTTCTCACATTCTCCCGTGCAACGCGGCTGCTAGTCCTCCTTTCATGCAAAATCTTAAGGTCCTAGGTCATGTCCAAGCCACCAAAGGCGGCTAAAATGTGAATAATCGACAACTAAAAGTAGAATTGTACTACTTCTTACTGGCTATTACTTCAACTTAGAAGCTTCTTCTGTGTTCTGCTATGGTGCTTATAGTGTTTTCGCATACCGCAGCACGCGACATAGCTTTGCAGACGATAAATGTAACCGTCTTAGAGAGAAAAGCGGCCAATGTGATGATCTGGCTTTAAGTCGATTCGATAACAAATGACGAAAACAGACGGATTTCTCAGGTTTTTACTACATATGAACTCTTTTCACATTCTCCAGTGCAACGCTATTGTTAGTCCTCTTTTCATGCAAAATCGTAAGGTCCTAGGTTATGTCCAAGCTACCAAAGTCGGCTAAAAAGTGAATACTCGACAACTAAAACTTGAATTGTACTACTTCTTACTGGCTATTACTTCAACTTAGAAGCTTCTTCTGTGTTCTACTATGGTGCTTATAGTGTCTTCGCATACCGCAGCACGCGACATAGCTTTGCAGACGATAAATGTAACCGTTTCAGACAGAAGTGCGGCCAATGTGACGATTTGGCTTTAAGTCGTTTCGATATCAAATGACGAAAACGGACGGATTTCTCAGGTGTTTACTACATATGAACACTTTTTACATTCTCCCGTACAACGCGGCTGCTAGTCCTCCTTTCATGCAAAATGTTAAGGTCCTAGCTCATGTCCAAGGCACCAAAACCAGCTGAAAAGTCAATAATTGATAACTAAAACTTGAATTGTACTACTTCTTACTGGCTATTACATCAAATTAGAAGCTTCATCTGTCTTCTACTATGGTGCTTTTAGTGTCTCCGCATACCGCAGCACGCGACATAGCTTTGCAGACGATAAATGTAACCGTTTCAGAGAGAAGAGCGGCCAATATGACGATCTGGCTTTAAGTCGATTTGATAACAAAAGACGAAAACGGACGGATTTCTAAGGTTCTTACTACATATGAACACTTTTCACATTCTTCCGTGCAACGCGGCTGCTAGTCGTCATTTCATGCAAAATCTTAAGGTCCTAGGTCATGTCCAAGCCACCAAAGCCGGCTAAAAAGTGAATAATCGACAACTGAAACTTGAATTGTACTATTTCTTACTGGCTATTACTTCAACTTAGAAGCTTATTCTGTGTTCTACTATGGTGCTTTTAGTCTCTCCGCAGACCGCAGCACGCGAAATAGCTTTGCAGACGATAAATGTAACTGTTTCAGAGAGAAGAGCGGCCAATGTGACAATCTGGCTTTAAGTCGATTCGATGACAAATGACGATACCGGACGGCTTTCTCAGGTTTTTACTACATATGAACACTTTTCACATTCTCCCGTGCAACGCGGCTGCTAGTTCTCCTTTCATGCAAAATCTTAAAGTCCTAGGTCATGTCCAAGCCACCAAAGGCGGCTAAAATGTGAATAATCGACAACTAAAAGTAGAATTGTACTACTTCTTACTGGCTATTGCTTCAACTTAGCAGCTTCTTCTGTGTTCTACTATTATAGTGTCTTCGCATACCGCAGCACGCGACATAGCTTTGCCGACGATAAATGTAACCGTCTCAGAGAGAAAAGCGGCCAATGTGATGATCTGGCTTTAAGTCTATTCGATAACAAATGACGAAAACAGACGGATTTCTCAGGTTTTTACTACATATGAACTCTTTTCACATTCTCCAGTGCAACGCTATTGTTAGTCCTCTTTTCATGCAAAATCGTAAGGTCCTAGGTCATGTCCAAGCCACCAAAGTCGGCTAAAAAGTGAATAATCGACAACTAAAACTTGAATTGTACTACTTCTTACTGGCTATTACTTCAACTTAGAAGCTTCTTCTGTGTTCTACTATGGTGCTTTTAGTGTCTTCCCATACCGCAGCACGCGACATATCTTTGCAGACGATAAATGTAACCGTCTCAGAGAGAAAAGCGGCCAATGTGATGATCTGGCTTTAAGTCGATTCGATAACAAATGACGAAAACGGACGGATTTCTCAGGTTTTTACTACATATGAACACTTTTCACATTCTCCCGTGCAACGCGGCTGCTAGTCCTCTTTTCATGCAAAATCGTAAGGTCCTAGGTCATGTCCAAGCCACCAAAGTCGGCTAAAAAGTGAATAATCGCCAACTAAAACTTGAATTGTACTACTTCTTACTGGCTATTACATCAACATAGAAGCTTCTTCTGTGTTCTACTATGGTGCTTATAGTGTCTTCGCATACCGCAGCACGCGACATAGCTTTGCAGACGATAAATGTAACCGTTTCAGACAGAGGTGCGGCCAATGTGACGATCTGGCTTTAAGTCGTTTCGATATCAAATGACGAAAACGGACGGATTTCTCAGGTGTTTACTACATGTGAACACTTTTTACATTCTCCCGTACAACGCGGCTGCTAGTCCTCCTTTCATGCAAAATCTTAAGGTCCTAGGTCATGTCCAAGCCACCAAAGCCGGCTAAAAAGTGAATAATCGACAACTGAAACTTGAATTGTACTACTTCTTACTGGCTATTACATCAACTTAGAAGCTTCATCTGTCTTCTACTATGGTGCTTTTAGTGTCTCCGCATACCGCAGCACGCGACATAGCTTTGCAGACGATAAATGTAACCGTTTCAGACAGAAGAGCTTCCAATGTGACGATCTGGCTTTAAGTCGATTTGATAACAAATGACGAAAACGGACGGATTTCTAAGGTTCTTACTACATATGAACACTTTTCACATTCTCCCGTGCAACGCGGATGCTAGTCCTCCTTCCATGCAAAATCTTAAGGTCCTAGGTCATGTCCAAGCCACCAAAGCCGGCTAAAAAGTGAATAATCGACAACTGAAACTTGAATTGTACTACTTCTTACTGGCTATTACATCAACTTAGAAGCTTCTTCTGTGTTCTACTATGGTGCTTATAGTGTCTTCGCATACCGCAGCACGCGACATAGCCTTGCAGACGATAAATGTAACCGTCTCAGAGAGAAGAGCGGCCAATGTGACGATCTGGCTTTAAGTCGATTCGATAACAAATGACGAAAACGGACGGATTTCTCAGGTGTTTACTACATATGAACACTTTTCACATTCTCCCGTGCAACGCAGCTGCTAGTCCTCCTTCCATGCAAAATCTTAAGTTCCTAGCACATGTCCAAGACACCAAAAAAGGGTAAAAAGTCAATAATCGATACCTAAAACTTGAATTGTACTGCTTCTTACTGGCTATTACTTCAACTTAGAAGCTTCTTCTGTGTTCTACTATGGTGCTTATAGTGTCTTTGCATACCGCAGCACGCGACATAGCTTTGCAGACGATAAATGTAACCGTCTCAGAGAGAAAAGCGGCCAATGTGATGATCTGGCTTTAAGTCGATTCGGTAACAAATGACGAAAACGGATGGATTTCTCAGGTTTTTACTACATATGAACACTTTTCACATTCTCCCGTACAACGCGGCTGCTAGTCCTCCTTTCATGCAGAATCTTAAGGTCCCAGCTCATGTCCAAGGCACCAAAACCAGCTAAAAAGTCAATAGTTGATAACTAAAACTTGAATTGTACTACTTCTTACTGGCTATTACATCAACTTAGAAGCTTCATCTGCCTTCTACTATGGTGCTTTTAGTGTCTCCGCATACCGCAGCACGCGACACAGCTTTGCAGACGATAAATGTAACCGTTTCAGACAGACGTGCACCCAACGTGACGAATTGGCTTTAGGTCGATTCGATAACAAATGACGAAAACGGACGGATTTCTCAGGTTTTTACTACATATGAATACTTTTAACATTCTCCCTTGCAACTTGGCTGCTAGTCCTCCTTTCATGCAGAATCTTAAGGTCCTAGCTCATGTCCAAGGCACCAAAGCACGCTAAATAGCCAATAATCGATACCTAAAACTTGAATTGTACTACTTCTTACTGGCTATTACTTCAACTTAGAAGCTTCTTCTGTGTTCTACTATGGTGCTTATAGTGTCTTCGCATACCGCAGCACGCGACATAGCTTTGCAGACGATAAATGTAACCGTCTCAGAGAGAAAAGCGGCCAATGTGATGATCTGGCTTTAAGTCGATTCGGTAACAAATGACGAAAACGGACGGATTTCTCAGGTTTTTACTACATATGAACACTTTTCACATTCTCCCGTGCAACGCGACTGCTAGTCCTCTTTTCATGCAAAATCGTAAGGTCCTAGGTCATGTCCAAGCCACCAAAGTCGGCTAAAAAGTGAATAATCGACAACTAAAACTTGAATTGTACTACTTCTTACTGGCTATTACTTCAACTTAGAAGCTTCTTCTGTGTTATACTTTGTGCTTTTAGTGTCTGCGCATACCGCAGCACGCGACATAGCTTTGCAGACGATAAATGTAACCGTTTCAGACAGAAGTGCGGCCAATGTGACGATCTGGCTTTAAGTCGTTTCGATATCAAATGACGAAAACGGACGGATTTCTCAGGTGTTTACTACATATGAACACTTTTTACATTCTCCCGTACAACGCGGCTGCTAGTCCTCCTTTCATGCAAAATGTTAAGGTCCTAGGTCATGTCCAAGCCACCAAAGCCGGCTAAAAAGTGAATAATCGACAACTGAAACTTGAATTGTACTACTTCTTACTGGCTATTACATCAACTTAGAAGCTTCATCTGTCTTCTACTATGGTGCTTTTAGTGTCTCCGCATACCGCAGCACGCGACATAGCTTTGCGGACGATAAATGTAACCGTTTCAGACGGAAGAGCTTCCAATGTGACGATCTGGCTTTAAGTCGATTTGATAACAAATGACGAAAACGGACGGATTTCTAAGGTTCTTACTACATATGAACACTTTTCACATTCTCCCGTGCAACGCGGCTGCTAGTCCTCATTTCATGCAAAATCTTAAGGTCCTAGGTCATGTCCAAGCCACCAAAGCCGGCTAAAAAGTGAATAATCGACAACTGAAACTTGGATTGTACTACTTCTTACTGGCTATTACTTCAACTTAGAAGCTTATTCTGTGTTCTACTATGGTGCTTTTAGTCTCTCCGCAGACCGCAGCACGCGAAATAGTTTTGCAGACGATAAATGTAACTGTTTCAGAGAGAAGAGCGGCCAATGTGACAATCTGGCTTTAAGTCGATTCGATGACAAATGACGATACCGGACGGCTTTCTCAGGTTTTTACTACATATGAGCACTTGTCACATTCTCCCATGCAACGCGGCTGCTAGTCCTCCTTTCATGCAAAATCTTAAGGTCCTATGTCATGTCCAAGCCACCAAAGGCGGCTAAAATGTGAATAATCGACAACTAAAAGTAGAATTGTACTACTTCTTACTGGCTATTACTTCAACTTAGAAGCTTCTTCTGTGTTATACTATTATAGTGTCTTCGCATACCGTAGCACGCGACATAGCTTTGCAGACGATAAATGTAACCGTCTCAGAGAGAAAAGCGGCCAATGTGATGATCTGGCTTTAAGTCGATTTGATAACAAATGACGAAAACAGACGGATTTCTCAGGTTTTTACTACATATGAACTCTTTTCACTTTCTCCAGTGCAACGCTATTGTTAGTCCTCTTTTCATGCAAAATCGTAAGGTCCTAGGTCATGTCCAAGCCACCAAAGTCGGCTAAAAAGTGAATAATCGACAACTAAAACTTGAATTGTACTACTTCTTACTGGCTATTACTTCAACTTAGAAGCTTCTTCTGTGTTCTACTATGGTGCTTTTAGTGTCTTCGCATACCGCAGCATGCGACATATCTTTGCAGACGATAAATGTAACCGTCTCAGAGAGAAAAGCGGCCAATGTGATGATCTGGCTTTAAGTCGATTCGATAACAAATGACGAAAACGGACGGATTTCTCAGGTTTTTACTACACATGAACACTTTTCACACTCTCCCGTGCAACGCGGCTGCTAGTCCTCTTTTCATGCAAAATCGTAAGGTCCTAGGTCATGTCCAAGCCACCATAGTCGGCTAAAAAGTGAATAATCGCCAACTAAAACTTGAATTGTACTACTTCTTACTGGCTATTACATCAACATAGAAGCTTCTTCTGTGTTATACTTTGGTGCTTTTAGTGTCTCCGCATACCGCAGCACGCGACATAGCTTTGCAGACGATAAATGTAACCGTTTCAGACAGAAGAGCTTCCAATGTGACGATCTGGCTTTAAGTTGATTTGATAACAAATGACGAAAACGGACGGATTTCTAAGGTTTTTACTACATATGAACACTTTTCACATTCTCCCGTGCAACGCGGCTGCTAGTCCCTCATTTCATGCAAAATCTTAAGGTCCTAGGTCATGTCCAAGCCACCAAAGCCGGCTAAAAAGTGAATAATCGACAACTGAAACTTGAATTGTACTACTTCTTACTGGCTATTACTTCAACTTAGAAGCTTATTCTGTGTTCTACTATGGTGCTTTTAGTCTCTCCGCAGACCGCAGCACGCGAAATAGCTTTGCAGACGATAAATGTAACCGTCTCAGAGAGAAAAGCGACCAATGTGATGATCTGGCTTTAAGTCGATTCGATAACAAATGACCAAAACGGACATATTTCTCAGGTTTTTACTACATATGAACACTTTTCACATTTTCCCGTGCAACGCGTCTGCTAGTCCCCTTTTCATGCAAAATCGTAAGGTCCTAGGTCGTGTCCAAGCCACCAAAGTCGGCTAAAAAGTGAATAATCGACAACTAAAACTTGAATTGTACTACTTCTTACTGGCTATTACATCAACATAGAAGCTTCTTCTGTGTTCTACTATGGTGCTTTCAGTGTCTCCGCATACCGAGGCCACGCGACATAGCTTTGCAGACGATAAGTACAACCGTTTCAGAGAGAAAAGCGGCCAATGTGACGATCTGGCTTTAAGTCGGTTCGATAACAAATGACGAAAACGGACGGATTTCTCAGGTATTTACTACATATGAACACTTTTCACATTCTCCCGTGCAACGCAGCTGCTAGTCCTCCTTCCATGCAAAATCTTAAGTTCCTAGCTCATGTCCAAGGAAACAAAAAAGTGTAAAAAGTCAATAATCGATACCTAAAACTTGAATTGTACTACTTCTTACTGGCTATTACATCAACTTAGAACTTTCTTCTGTGTTCTACTATGGAGCTTTTAGTGTCTCCGGATACCGCAGCATGCGACATAGCTTTGCAGACGATAAGTACAACCGTCTCAGAGAGAAAAGCGGCCAATGTGACGATCTGGCCTTAAGTCGATTCGATAACAAATGACGAAAACGGACGGATTTCTCAGGTTTTTACTACATATGAACACTTTTCACATTCTCCCGTGCAACTCGGCTGCTAGTCCTCCTTTCATGAAGAATCTTAAGTTCCTAGCTCATGTCCAAGGCACCAAAGCCAGCCAAAAAGTCAATAATCGATACCTAAAACTTGAATTGTACTATTTCTTACTACCTATTACATCAACTTAGATGCTTCATCTGTGTTCTACTATGGTGCTTTTAGTGTCTCCGCATACCGCAGCACGCGACATAGCTTTGCAGACGATAAGTACAACCGTATCATAGAGAAGAGCGGCCAATGTGACGATCTGGCTTTAAGTCGATTCGATAACAAATGACGAAAACGGACGGATTTCTCAGGTTTTTACTGCATATGAACACCTTTCACATTCTCCCGTGCAACTCGGCTGCTAGTCCTCCTTTAATTAAGAATCTTAAGGTCCTAGCTCATGTCTAAGGCACCAAAGCCAGCTAAAAGGTCAATAATCGATACCTGAAACTTGAATTTTACTACTTCTTACTGGCTATTACATCAACTTAGAAACTTCATCTGTGTTCTACTATGGTGCTTTTAGTGTCTCCGCATAACGCAGCACGCGACATAGCTTTGCGGACGATAAGTACAACCGTTTCTGAGAGAAGAGCGGCCAATGTGACGATCTGGCTTTAAGTCGATTCGATAACAAATGACGAAAACGGACGGATTTCTCAGGTTTTTACTACATATGAACACTTTTCACATTCTCCCGTGAAACACGGCTGCTAGTCCTCCTTTCATGAAGAAACTTAAGTTCGTAGCTCATGTCCAAGGCACCAAAGCCAGCTAAAAAGTCAATAATCGATACCTAAAAGTTGAATTGTAGTACTTCTTACAGGCTATTACATCAACTTAAAAGCTTCATCTGTGTTCTACTATGGTGCTTTTAGTGTCTCCGTACATTGCAGCACGCGACATAGGTTTGCGGACGATAAGTACTACCGTTTCAGGAGAAGAGCGGCGAATGTGACGATCTGGCTTTAAGTCGATTCGATAACAAATTACGAAAACCGACAGATTTCTCAGGTTTTTACTACATATGAACACTTTTCTCATTCTCCCGTGCAACTCGGCTGCTAGTACTCCTTTCATGCAGAATCTTAAGGTCCTAGCTCATGTCCAAGGCACCAAAGCCAGCTAAAAAGTCAATAATCGATACCTAAAACTTGAATTGTACTACTTCTTAAAGGCTATTACTTCAAATTAGAAGCTTCATCTGTGTTCTACTATGGTGCTTTTAGTGTCTCCGCAAACCGCAGCACGCGACATAGCTTTGCGGACGATAAGTACAACCGTTTCAGAGAGAAGAGCGGCCAATGTGACGATCTGGCTTTAAGTCGATTCGATAACAAATGACGAAAACTTACAGGATTTCTCATGTTTTTACTACATATGAACACTTTTCACATTCTCCCGTGCAACTCGGCTGCTAGTCCTCCTTTCATGCAGAATCTTAAGGTCCTAGCTCATGTCCAAGGCACCAAAGCCACCTAAAAAGTCAATAATCGATACCTAAAACTTGAATTGTACTACTTCTTAATGGCTATTACTTCAAATTAGAAGCTTCATCTGTGTTCTACTATGGTGCTTTTAGTGTCTCCGCAAACCGCAGCACGCGACATAGCTTTTCGGACGATAAGTACAACCGTTTCAGAGAGAAGAGCGGCCAATGTGACGATCTGGCTTTAAGTCGATTCGATAACAAATGACGAAAACGGACAGGATTTCTCATGTTTTTACTACATATGAACACTTTTCTCATTCTCCCGTGCAACTCGGCTGCTAGTCCTCCTTTCATGCAGAATCTTAAGTTCCTAGCTCATGTCCAAGGCACCAAAGCCAGCTAAAAAGTCAATAATCGATACCTAAAACTTGAATTGTACTACTTCTTAATGGCTATTGCTTCAAATTAGAAGCTTCATCTGTGTTCTACTATGGTGCTTTTAGTGTCTCCGCAAACCGCAGCACGCGACATAGCTTTGCGGACGATAAGTACAACCGTTTCAGAGAGAAGAGCGGCCAATGTGACGATCTGGCTTTAAGTCGATTCGATAACAAATGACGAAAACTTACAGGATTTCTCATGTTTTTACTACATATGAACACTTTTCTCATTCTCCCGTGCAACTCGGCTGCTAGTCCTCCGTTCATGCTGAATCTTAAGTTCCTAGCTCATGTCCAAGGCACCAAAAAAGGGTAAAAGTTCAATAATCGATAGCTAAAACTTCAATTTTACTACTTCTTACTGGCTATTACATCAACTTAGAAGCTTCATCTGTGTTCTACTATGGTGCTTTTAGTGTCTCCGCATACCGCAGCACGCGACATAGCCTTGCGGATGATAAGGACAACCGTTTCAGAAAGAAGAGCGGCCAATGTGACGATCTGGATTTAAGTCGATTCGATAACAAATTACGAAAACAAACAGATTTCTCATTTTTTTACTACATATGAATACTTTTCTCATTCTCCCGTGCAACTCGGCTGCTAGTCCTCCTTTCATGCAGAATCTTAAGGTCCTAGCTCATGTCCAAGGCACCAAAGCCAGCTAAAAAGTCAATAATCGATACTTAAAACTTGAATTGTACTACTTCTTAATGGCTATTACTTCAAATTAGAAGCTTCATCTGTGTTCTACTATGGTGCTTTTAGTGTCTCCGCAAACCGCAGCACGCGACATAGCATTGCGGACGATAAGTACAACCGTTTCAGAGAGAAGAGCGGCCAATGTGACGATCTGGCTTTAAGTCGATTCGATAACAAATGACGAAAACGGACAGGATTTCTCATGTTTTAACTACATATGAACACTTTTCACATTCTCCCATGCAACTCTCTTGCTAGTCCTCCTTTCATGCAGAAGCTTAAGTTCCTAGCTCATGTCCAAGGCACCAAAGCCAGCTAAAACGTCAATAATCGATACCTAAAACTTGAATTTTATTACTTCTTTCTAGCTATTACATCAACTTAGATGCTTCATCTGTGTTCTACTATGGTGCTTTTAGTGTCTCCGCGTACCGCACCACGCGACATAGCTTTGCAGACGATAAATGTAACCGTTTCAGTCAGAAGAGCGGCCAATGTGACGATCTGGCTTTAGGTCGATTCGATAAGAAGTGACGAAAACGGACGGATTTCTCAGGTTTTTATTACGTATGAACACTTTTCACATTCTCCTGTGCAACTCGGCTGCTAGTCTTCCTTTCATGCACAATCTTAAGTTCCTAGCTCATGTCCAAGGCACCAAAGAAGGGTAAAAAGTCAATAATCGATACCTAAAACTTGAATTGTACTACTTCTTACTGGCTATTACATCAACTTAGAAGCTTCATCTGTGTTCTACTATGGTGCTTTTAGTGTCTCCGCATTCCGCAGCACGCGACATAGCCTTGCGGACGATAAGGACAACCGTTTCAGAGAGAAGAGCAGCCAATGTGACGATCTGAATTTAAGTCGATTTCATAACAAATGACGAAAACGGAAGGATTTCTCAGGTTTTTACTACATATGAACACTTTTCAAATTCTCCCGAGCAACTCGGCTGTAGTCCTCCTTTGATGCAGAATCTGAAGGTCCTAGCTCATGTCCAAGGCACCAAAGCCAGCTAAAAAGTCAATAATCGATACCTAAAACTTGAATTGTACTACTTCTTAATGGCTATTACATCAACTTAGAAGCTTCATCTGTGTTCTACTATGGTGCTTTTAGTGTCTCCGCATATCGCAGCACGCGACATAGCTTTGCGGACGATAAGTACAACCGTTTCAGGAGAAGAGCGGCGAATGTGACGATCTGGCTTTAAGTCGATTCGATAACAAATTACGAAAACGGACAGATTTCTCAGGTGTTTATTACATATGAACACTTTTCTCATTCTCCCGTGCAACTCGGCTGCTTGTCCTCCTTTCATGCAGAATCTTAAGGTCCTAGCTCATGCCCAAGGCACCAAAGCCAGCTAAAACGTCAATAATCGATACCTAAAACTTGAATTGTACTACTTCTTAATGGCTATTACTTCAAATTAGAAGCTTCATCTGTGTTCTACTATGGTGCTTTTAGTGTCTCCGCATACCGCAGCACGCGACATAGCTTTGCGGACGATAAGTACAACCGTTTCAGAGAGAAGAGCGGCCAATGTGACGATCTGGGTTTAAGTCGATTCGATAACAAATAACGAAAACGGACGGATTTCTCAGGTTTTTACTACATATGAACACTTTTCACATTCTCCCATGCAACTCTGCTGCTAGTCCTCCTTTCATGCAGAGTCTTAAGCTCCTAGCTCATGTCCAAGTCACCGAAGCCAGCTAAAACGTCAATAATCGATACCTAAAACTTGAATTTTACTACTTCTTTCTAGCTATTACATCAACTTAAATGCTTCATCTGTGTTCTACTATGGTGCTTTTAGTGTCTCCGCGTACCGCACCACGCGACATAGCTTTGCAGACGATAAATGTAACCGTTTCAGTCAGAAGAGCGGCCAATGTGACGATCTGGGTTTAAGTCGATTCGATAACAAATGACGAAAACGGACGGATTTCTCAGGTTTTTACTACATATGATCACTTTTCACATTGTCCCATGCAACGCGGCTGCTAGTCCTCCTTTCATGCAAAATCTTTAGTTTCCAGCTCATGTCCAAGGCAACAAAGATGGGTAAAAAGTCAATAATCGATAACAGAACTTGAATTATACTACTTCATACTAACTATTATATCAACTTAGAAGCTTCATCTGTGTTCTACTATGGTGCTTTTAGTGTCTCCGCATACCGCAGCACGCGACATAGCTTTGCAGACGATAAGTACAACCGTTTCAGAGAGAAGAGCGGCAAATGTGACGATCTGGCTTTAAGTTGATTCGATAACAAATGACGAAAACGGACGGATTTCTCAGGTTTTTACTACATATGAACACTTTTCACATTATCCCGTGCAACGCGGCTGCTAGTCTTCCTTTCATTCAAAATCTTAGGGTCCTAGGTCATGTCCAAGCCACCAAAGCCGGCTAAAAAGTGAATAATCGACAACTAAAACTTGAATTGTACTACTTCTTACTGACTATTACATCAACTTAGAAGCTTCATCTGTGTTCTACTATGGTGCTTTTAGTGTCTCCGCATACCGCAGCACGCGACATAGCTTTGCAGACGATAAGTAAAACCGTTTCAGAGAGAAGAGTGGCCAATGTGACGATCTGGCTTTAAGTCGATTTCATAACAAATGACGAAAACGGAAGGATTTCTCAGGTTTTTACTACATATGAACACTTTTCACATTCTCCCGAGCAACTCGGCTGTAGTCCTCCTTTGATGCAGAATCTGAAGGTCCTAGCTCATGTCCAAGGCGCAAAAGCCAGCTAAAAAGTCATTAATCGATACCTATAACTTGAATTGTACTACTACTTAATGGCTATTACATCAACTTAGAAGCTTCATCTGTGTTCTACTACGGTGCTTTTAGTGTCTCCGCATACCGCAGCACGCGACATAGCTTTGCAGACGATAAGTACAACCGTTCCAGAGAGAAGAGCGGCCAATGTGGCGATCTGGCTTTAAGTCGATTCGATAACAAATGACGAAAACGGACGGATTCTCAGGTTTTTACTACATATGAACACTTTTCACATTCTCCTGTGCAACTCGGCTACTAATCCTCCTTTCATGCAGAATCTTAAGGTCCTAGCTCATGTCCAAGGCACCAAAGAAGGGAAAAAGTCAATAATCGATAACTAAAACTTGAATTGTACTACTTCATACTGACTATTACATCAACTTAGAAGCTTCATCTGTGTTCTACTATGGTGCTTTTAGTGTCTCCGCATACCGCAGCACGCGACATAGCTTTGCAGACGATAAGTAAAACCGTTTCAGAGAGAAGAGCGGCCAATGTGACGATCTGGCTTTAAGTCGATTCGATAACAAATGACGAAATCGGACGGATTTCTCAGGTTTTTACTGAATATGAACACTTTTCACATGCTCCCGTGCAACTCGGCTGCTAGTCCTCCTTTCATGCAGAATCTGAAGGTCCTAGCTCATGTCCAAGGCACCAAAGCCAGCTAAAAAGTCAATAATCGATACCTAAAACTTCAATTGTACTACTACTTAATGGCTATTACATCAACTTAGAAGCTTCATCTGTGTTCTACTACGGTGCTTTTAGTGTCTCCGCATACCGCAGCACGCGACATAGCTTTGCAGACGATAAGTACAACCGTTTCAGAGAGAAGAGCGGCAAATGTGACGATCTGGCTTTAAGTCGATTCGATAACAAATGACGAAAACGGACGGATTTCTCAGGTTTTTACTACATATCAACACTTTTCACATTCTCCCGTGCAACGCGGCTGCTAGTCTTCCTTTCATGCAAAATCTTAAGGTCCTAGGTCATGTCCAAGCCACCAAAGCCGTCTAAAAAGTGAATAATCGACAACTAAAACTTGAATTGTACTACATCTTACTGACTATTACATCAACTTAGAAGCTTCATCTGTGTTCTACTATGGTGCTTTTAGTGTCTCCGCATACCGCAGCACGCGACATAGCTTTGCAGACGATAAGTACAACCGTTTCAGAGAGAAGAGCGGCAAATGTGACGATCTGGCTTTAAGTTGATTCGATAACAAATGACGAAAACGGACGGATTTCTCAGGTTTTTACTACATATGAACACTTTTCACATTCTCCCGTGCAACGCGGCTGCTAGTCTTCCTTTCATGCAAAATCTTAGGGTCCTAGGTCATGTCCAAGCCACCATAGCCGGCTAAAAAGTGAATAATCGACAACTAAAACTTGAATTGTACTACTTCTTTCTGACTATTACATCAACTTAGAAGCTTCATCTGTGTTCTACTATGGTGCTTTTAGTGTCTCCGCATACCGCAGCACGCAACATAGCTTTGCGGACTATAAGTACAACCGTTTCAGAGAGAAGAGCGGCCAATGTGACGATCTGGCTTTAAGTCGATTCGATAAGAAATGACGAAAACGGACGGATTTCTCAGGTTTTTACTACGTATGAACACTTTTCACATTCTCCTGTGCAACTCGGCTGCTAGTCCTCCTTTCATGCACAATCTTAAGTTCCTAGCTCATGTCCAAGGCACCAAAGAAGGGTAAAAAGTCAATAATCGATACCTAAAACTTGAATTGTACTACTTCTTACTGGCTATTACATCAACTTAGAACTTCATCTGTGTTCTACTATGGTGCTTTTAGTGTCTCCCCATACCGCAGCACGCGACATACTTTTGCAGATGATAAGTACAATCGTTTCAGAGAGAAGAGCGGCCAATGTGACGATCTGGCTTTAAGTCGATTCGAAAACAAATGACGAAAACGGACGGATTTCTCAGGTTTTTACTACATATCAACACTCTTCACATTCTCCCGTGCAACTCGGCTGCTAGTCCTCCTTTCATGAAGAAACTTAAGTTCCTAGCTCATGTCCAAGGCACCAAAGCCAGCTAAAAAGTCAATAATCGATACCTAAAACTTGAATTGTACTACTACTTAATGGCTATTACATCAACTTAGAAGCTTCATCTGTGTTCTACTATGGTGCTTTTAGTGTCTCCGCATATCGCAGCACGCGACATAGCTTTGCGGACGATAAGTACAACCGTTTCAGGAGAAGAGCGGCGAATGTGACGATCTGGCTTTAAGTCGATTCGATAACAAATTACGAAAACGGACAGATTTCTCAGGTGTTTACTACATATGAACACTTTTCTCATTCTACCGTGCAACTCGGCTGCTAGTCCTCCTTTCATGCAGAATCTTAAGGTCCTAGCTCATGTCCAAGGCACCAAAGCCAGCTAAAAAATCAATAATCGATACCTAAAACTTGAATTGTACTACTTCTTAATGGCTATTACTTCCAATTAGAAGCTTCATCTGTGTTCTACTATGGTGCTTTTAGTGTCTCCGCATACCGCAGCACGCGACATAGCTTTGCGGACGATAAGTACAACCGTTTCAGAGAGAAGAGCGGCCAATGTGACGATCTGGGTTTAAGTCGATTCGATAACAAATAACGAAAACGGACGGATTTCTCAGGATTTTACTACATATGAAGACTTTTCACATTCTCTCATGCAACGCGGCTGCTAGTCTTCCTTTCATGCAAAATCTTAAGGTCCTAGGTCATGTCCAAGCCACCAAAGCCGGCTAAAAAGTTGATAATCGACAACTAAAACTTAAATAGTACTACCTCTTACTGGCTATTACTTCAACTTAGAAGCTTCTTCTGTGTTCTAATATGGTGCTTTTAGTGTCTCCGCATACCGCAGCACGCGACATAGCTTTGCAGACGATAAATCGTCTCAGAGAGAAAACCGGCCAATGTGACGATCTGGCTTTATGTCGATACGATAACAAATGACGAAAACCCACGGATTTCTCAGGTTTTTACTACATATGAATACTTTTCACATTCTCCCGTGCAACGCGGCTGCTAGTCCTCCTTTCATGTAAAATCTTAAGGTTCCACCTCATGTCCAAGCCACCAAAGCCGGATAAAAAGTGAATAATCGATAACTAAAACTTGAATTGTACTACTTCTTACTGGCTATTACTTCAACTTAGAAGTATCTTCTCTGTTCTACTATGGTGCTTTTAGTGTCTCCGCATACCGCAGCACGCGACATAGCTTTGCAGACGATAAATGTAACCGTTTCAGAGAGAAGAGCGGCCAATGTGGCGATCTGGCTTTAAGTCGATTCGATAACAAATGACGAAAACGGACGGATTCTCAGGTTTTTACTACATATGAACACTTTTCACATTCTCCTGTGCAACTCGGCTACTAATCCTCCTTTCATGCAGAATCTTAAGGTCCTAGCTCATGTCCAAGGCACCAAAGAAGAGAAAAAGTCAATAATCGATAACAAAAACTTGAATTGTACTACTTCATACTGACTATTACATCAACTTGGAAGCTTCATCTGTGTTTTACTATGGTGCTTTTAGTGTCTCCGCATACCGCAGCACGCGACATAGCTTTGCAGACGATAAGTACAACCGTTCCAGAGAGAATAGCGGCAAATGTGACGATCTGGCTTTAAGTCGATTCGATAACAAATGACGAAAACGGACGGATTTCTCAGGTTTTTACTACATATGAACACTTTTCACATTCTCCCGTGCACCCGCGGCTGCTAGTCCTCTTTTCATGCAAAATCTTAATATCCTAACTCATGTCCAAGGCACAAAAGAAGGGTAAAAAGTCAATAATCGATACCTAAAACTTGAATTGTATTACTTCTTACTGGCTATTACATCAACTTAGAAACTTCATCCGTGTTCTACTATGGTGCTTTTAGGGTCACCACATACCGCAGCACGCGACATAGCTTTGCAGACGATAAGTACAACCGTTTCAGAGAGAAGAGCGGCCAATGTGACGATCTTGCTTTAAATCGATTCGATAACAAATGACGAAAACGGATGGATTTCTCAGGTTTTTACTACTTATGAACACTTTTCACATTCTCCCGTGCAACGCGGCTGCTAGTCTTCCTTTCATGCAAAATCTTAAGGTCCTAGGTCATGTCCAAGCCATCAAAGCCGGATAAAAAGTTGATAATCGACAACTAAAACTTAAATAGTACTACCTCTTACTGGCTATTACTTCAACTTAGAAGCTTCTTCTGTGTTCTAATATGGTGCTTTTAGTGTCTCCGCATACCGCAGCACGCGACATAGCTTTGCAGACGATAAATCGTCTCAGAGAGAAAACCGGCCAATGTGACGATCTGGCTTTATGTCGATACGATAACAAATGACGAAAACCCACGGATTTCTCAGGTTTTTACTACATATGAATACTTTTCACATTCTCCCGTGCAACGCGGCTGCTAGTCCTCCTTTCATGTAAAATCTTAAGGTTCCACCTCATGTCCAAGCCACCAAAGCCGGCTAAAAAGTGAATAATCGATAACTAAAACTTGAATTGTACTACTTCTTACTGGCTATTACTTCAACTTAGAAGCTTCTTCTCTGTTCTACTATGGTGCTTTTAGTGTCTTTGCATACCGCAGCACGCGACATAGCTTTGCAGACGATAAATGTAACCGTTTCAGAGAGAAGAGCGGCCAATGTGACGATCTGGCTTTAAGTCGATACGATAACAAATGACGAAAACCCACGGATTTCTGAGGTTTTTACTACATATGAACACTTTTCACATTCTCCCGTGCAACGCGGCTGCTAGTCCTCCTTTCATGTAAAATCTTAAGGTTCCACCTCATGTCCAAGCCACCAAAGCCGGCTAAAAATTGAATAATCGATAACTAAAACTTGAATTGTACTACTTCTTACTGGCTATTACTTCAACTTAGAAGCTTCTTCTGTGTTCTACTATGGTGCTTTTAGTGTCTCCGCATACCGCAGCACGCGACATAGCTTTGCAGACGATTAATGTAACCGTCTCAGAGAGAAAAGCGCCAATATGACGATCTGGCTTTAAGTCGATTCGATAACAAATGACGAAAACGGACGGATTTCTCAGGTTTTTACTACATATGAACACTTTTCACATTCTACCGTGCAACGCGGCTGCTAGTCCTCCTTTCATGCAAAATCTTAAGGTCCTAGGTCATGTCCAAGCCACCAAAGCCGGCTAAGAAGTGAATAATCGACAACTAAAACTTGAATTGTACTACTTCTTACTGGCTATTACTTCAACTTAGAAGCTTCATCTGTGTTCTACTATGGTCTTTTTAGTGTTTCCGCATACCGCAGCACGCGACATAGCTTTGCAGACGACAATTGTAACCGTTTCAGAGAGAAGAGCGGCCAATGTGACGATCTGGCTTTAAATCGATTCGATAACAAATGACGAAAACGGACGGATTTCTCAGGTTTTTACTACATATGAACACTTTTCACATTCTCCCGTGCAACGCGGCTGCTAGTCCTACTTTCATGCAAAATCTTAAGGTCCTAGGTCATGTCCAAGCCACCAAAGCCGGCTAAAAAGTGAATAATCGACAACTAAAACTTGAATTGTACTACTTCTTACTGGCTATTACTTCAACTTAAAAGCTCCTTCTGTGTTCTACTATGATGCTTTTAGTGTTTCCGCATACCGCAGCACGCGACATAGCTTTGCAGACGAAAAATGTAACCGTCTCAGAGAGAAAAGCGGCCAATGTGACGATCTGGCTTTAAGTCGATTCGATAACAAATGACGAAAATGGACAGATTTCTCAGGTTTTTACTACATATGAACACTTTTCACATTCTCCCATGCAACGCGGCAGCTAGTCCTCCATTCATGCAAAATCTTAAGGTCCTAGGTCATGTCCAAGCCACCAAAGCCGGCTAAAAAGTGATTAATCGACAACTAAACTTCAATTGTACTACTTTTTACTAGCTATTACTTCAACTTATAAGCTTCTTATGTGTTCTAATATGGTGCTTTTAGTGTTTCCGCATACCGCAGCACGCGACATAGCTTTGCAGACGATAAACGTAACCGTTCAGAGATAAGAGCGGCCAATGAGACGTTCTGGCTTTAAATCGATTCGATAACAAATGACGAAAACGGACGGATTTCTCAGGTTTATACTACATATGAACACTTTTCACATTGTCCCGTGCAACGCGGCGCTAGTCTTCCTTTCATGCAAAATTTTAAGGTCCTAGGTCATGTCCAACCCACCAAAGCCAGCTAGAAAGTGATTAATCGACAACTACAACTTGAATTGTACTACTTCTTACTTGCTATTACTTCAACTTATAAGCTTCTTCTGTGTTCTAATATGGTGCTTTTAGTGTCTCCGCATACCGCAGCACGCGACATAGCTTTGCAGACGATAAATGTAACCGTTTCAGAGAGAAGAGCGGCCAATGTGACGATCTGGCTTTAAATCGATTCGATAACAAATGACGAAAACGGACGGATTTCTCAGGTTTTTACTACATATGAACACTTTTCACATTCTCCCGTGCAACGCGGCTGCTAGTCTTCCTTTCCTGCAAAAGTATGAAGTCCTAGGACATGTCCAAGCCACCAAAGCCGGTTAAAAAGTGATTAAACGACAACTAAAACTTAAATAGTACTACTTTTTACTGGCTATTACTTCAACTTAGAAGCTTCTTCTCTGTTCTACTATGGTGCTTTTAGTGTTTCCGCATACCGCAGCACGCGACATAGCTTTGCAGACGATAAGTGCAACCTTTTCGGAGAGAAAAGCGGCCACTGTGACGATCTGGCTTTAAATCGATTCGATAACAAATGACGAAAACGGACGGATTTCTCAGGTTTTTACTACATATGAAAACTCTTCACATTCTCCCGTGCAACGCGGCTGCTAGTCTTCCTTTCATGCAAAATCTTAAGGTCCTACGACATGTACAAGCCACCAAAGTCAGTTAAAAAGTGATTAATCGACAACTAAAACTTAAATAGTACTACTTCTTACTGGCTATTACTTCAACTTAGAAGCTTCTTCTGTGTTCTAATATGGTGCTTTTAGTGTCTCTGCATACCGCAGCACGCGACATAGCTTTGCAGACGATAAATGTAACCGTATCAGAGAGAAAAGCGGCCTATGTGACTACCTGGCTTTAAGTCGATACGATAACATTATGATGAAAACCCAAGGATTACTCAGGTTTTTACTACATATGAACACTTTTCACATTCTCCCGTGCAACGCGGCTACTAGTCCTCCTTTCATGCAAAATCTTAAGGTCCTAGGTCATGTCCAAGCCACCAAAGCCGGCTAAAAAGTAAATAATCGACAACTAAAACTTGAATTTTACTACTTCTTACTGGCTATTACTTCAACTTAAAAGCTCCTTCTGTGTTCTACTATGATGCTTTAAGTGTCTCCGCATACCGCAGCACGCGACATAGCTTTGCAGACGAAAAATGTAACCGTCTCAGAGAGAAAAGCTGCCAATGTGACAATCTGGCTTTAAGTCGATTCGATAACAAATGACGAAAATGGACAGATTTCTCAGGTTTTTACTACATATGAACACTTTTCACATTCTCCCATGCAACGCGGCAGCTAGTCCTCCATTCATGCAAAATCTTAAGGTCCTAGGTCATGTCCAAGCCACCAAAGCCGGCTAAAAAGTGAATAATCGACAACTAAAACTTGAATTGTACTACTTCTTACTGGCTATTACTTCAACATAGAAGCTTCTACTGTGTTCTAATATGGTGCTTTTAGTGTCTCCGCATACCGCAGCACGCGACATAGCTTTGCAGACGATAAATGTAACCGTCTCAGAGAGAAAAGCGGCCAATGTGACGATCTGGCTTTAAGTCGATTCGATGACAAATGACGATACCGGACGGCTTTCTCAGGTTTTTACTACATATGAACACTTTTCACATTCTCCCGTGCAACGCGGCTGCTAGTCCTCCTTTCATGCAAAATCTTAAGGTCCTAGGTCATGTCCAAGCCACCAAAGGCGGCTAAAATGTGAATAATCGACAACTAAAAGTAGAATTGTACTACTTCTTACTGGCTATTACTTCAACTTAGCAGCTTCTTCTGTGTTCTACTATTATAGTGTCTTCGCATACCGCAGCACGCGACATAGCTTTGCAGACGATAAATGTAACCGTCTCAGAGAGAAAAGCGGCCAATGTGATGATCTGGCTTTAAGTCGATTCGATAACAAATGACGAAAACAGACGGATTTCTCAGGTTTTTACTACATATGAACTCTTTTCACATTCTCCAGTGCAACGCTATTGTTAGTCCTCTTTTCATGCAAATTCGTAAGGTCCTAGGTCATGTCCAAGCCACCAAAGTCGGCTAAAAAGTGAATAATCGACAACTAAAACTTGAATTGTACTACTTCTTACTGGCTATTACTTCAACTTAGAAGCTTCTTCTGTGTTCTACTATGGTGCTTTTAGTGTCTTCGCATACCGCAGCACGCGACATATCTTTGCAGACGATAAATGTAACCGTCTCAGAGAGAAAAGCGGCCAATGTGATGATCTGGTTTTAAGTCGATTCGATAACAAATGACGAAAACGGACGGATTTCACAGGTTTTTACTACATATGAACACTTTTCACATTCTCCCTTGCAACGCGGCTGCTAGTCCTCTTTTCATGCAAAATCGTAAGGTCCTAGGTCATGTCCAAGCCACCAAAGTCGGCTAAAAAGTGAATAATCGCCAACTAAAACTTGAATTGTACTACTTCTTACTGGCTATTTCATCAACATAGAAGCTTCTTCTGTGTTCTACTATGGTGCTTATAGTGTCTTCGCATACCGCAGCACGCGACATAGCTTTGCAGACGATAAATGTAACCGTTTCAGACAGAAGTGCGGCCAATGTGACGATCTGGCTTTAAGTCGTTTCGATATCAAATGACGAAAACGGACGGATTTCTCAGGTGTTTACTACATGTGAACACTTTTTACATTCTCCCGTACAACGCGGCTGCTAGTCCTCCTTTCATGCAAAATCTTAAGGTCCTAGGTCATGTCCAAGCCACCAAAGCCGGCTAAAAAGTGAATAATCGACAACTGTAACTTGAATTGTACTACTTCTTACTGGCTATTACATCAACTTAGAAGCTTCATCTGTCTTCTACTATGGTGCTTTTAGTGTCTCCGCATACCGCAGCACGCGACATAGCTTTGCAGACGATAAATGTAACCGTTTCAGACAGAAGAGCTTTCAATGTGACGATCTGGCTTTAAGTCGATTTGATAACAAATGACGAAAACGGACGGATTTCTAAGGTTCTTACTACATATGAACACTTTTCACATTCTCCCGTGCAACGCGGATGCTAGTCCTCCTTCCATGCAAAATCTTAAGGTCCTAGGTCATGTCCAAGCCACCAAAGCCGGCTAAAAAGTGAATAATCGACAACTGAAACTTGAATTGTACTACTTCTTACTGGCTATTACACAACTTAGAAGCTTCTTCTGTGTTCTACTATGGTGCTTATAGTGTCTTCGCATACCGCAGCACGCGACATAGCCTTGCAGACGATAAATGTAACCGTCTCAGAGAGAAGAGCGGCCAATGTGACGATCTGGCTTTAAGTCGATTCGATAACAAATGACGAAAACGGACGGATTTCTCAGGTGTTTACTACATATGAACACTTTTCACATTCTCTCGTGCAACGCAGCTGCTAGTCCTCCTTCCATGCAAAATCTTAAGTTCCTAGCGCATGTCCAAGACACCAAAAAAGGGTAAAAAGTCAATAATCGATACCTAAAACTTGAATTGTACTACTTCTTACTGGCTATTACTTCAACTTAGAAGCTTCTTCTGTGTTCTACTATGGTGCTTATAGTGTCTTTGCATACCGCAGCACGCGACATAGCTTTGCAGACGATAAATGTAACCGTCTCAGAGAGAAAAGCGGCCAATGTGATGATCTGGCTTTAAGTCGATTCGGTAACAAATGACGAATACGGATGGATTTCTCAGGTTTTTACTACATATGAACACTTTTCACATTCTCCCGTACAACGCGGCTGCTAGTCCTCCTTTCATGCAAAATGTTAAGGTCCCAGCTCATGTCCAAGGCACCAAAACCAGCTAAAAAGTCAATAGTTGATAACTAAAACTTGAATTGTACTACTTCTTACTGGCTATTGCATCAACTTAGAAGCTTCATCTGTCTTCTACTATGGTGCTTTTAGTGTCTCCGCATACCACAGCACGCGACATAGCTTTGCAGACGATAAATGTAACCGTTTCAGACAGACGTGCGACCAATGTGACGAATTGGCTTTAGGTCGATTCGATAACAAATGAGAAAACGGACGGATTTCTCAGGTTTTTACTACATATGAATACTTTTAACATTCTCCCTTGCAACTTGGCTGCTAGTCCTCCTTTCATGCAGAATCTTAAGGTCCTAGCTCATGTCCAAGGCACCAAAGCAAGCTAAATAGCCAATAATCGATACCTAAAACTTGAATTGTACTACTTCTTACTGGCTATTACTTCAACTTAGAAGCTTCTTCTGTGTTCTACTATGGTGCTTATAGTGTCTTCGCATACCGCAGCACGCGACATAGCTTTGCAGACGATAAATGTAAGCGTCTCAGAGAGAAAAGCGGCCAATGTGATGATCTGGCTTTAAGTCGATTCGGTAACAAATGACGAAAACGGACGGATTTCTCAGGTTTTTACTACATATGAACACTTTTCACATTCTCCCGTGCAACGCGGCTGCTAGTCCTCTTTTCATGCAAAATCGTAAGGTCCTAGGTCATGTCCAAGCCACCAAAGTCGGCTAAAAAGTGAATAATCGACAACTAAAACTTGAATTGTACTACTTCTTACTGGCTATTACTTCAACTTAGAAGCTTCTTCTGTGTTATACTTTGTGCTTTTAGTGTCTGCGCATACCGCAGCACGCGACATAGCTTTGCAGACGATAAATGTAACCGTTTCAGACAGAAGTGCGGCCAATGTGACGATCTGGCTTTAAGTCGTTTCGATATCAAATGACAAAAACGGACGGATTTCTCAGGTGTTTACTACATATGAACACTTTTTACATTCTACCGTGCAACGCGGCTGCTAGTCCTCCTTTCATGCAAAATGTTAAGGTCCTAGGTCATGTCCAAGCCACCAAAGCCGGCTAAAAAGTGAATAATCGACAACTGAAACTTGAATTGTACTACTTCTTACTGGCTATTACATCAACTTAGAAGCTTCATCTGTCTTCTACTATGGTGCTTTTAGTGTCTCCGCATACCGCAGCACGCGACATAGCTTTGCAGACGATAAATGTAACCGTTTCAGACAGAAGAGCTTCCAATGTGACGATCTGGCTTTAAGTCGAATTGATAACAAATGACGAAAACGGACGGATTTCTAAGGTTCTTACTACATATGAACACTTTTCACATTCTCCCGTGCAACGCGGCTGCTAGTCCTTCATTTCATGCAAAATCTTAAGGTCCTAGGTCATGTCCAAGCCACCAAAGCCGGCTAAAAAGTGAATAATCGACAACTGAAACTTGAATTGTACTACTTCTTACTGGCTATTACTTCAACTTAGAAGCTTATTCTGTGTTCTACTATGGTGCTTTTAGTCTCTCCGCAGACCGCAGCACGCGAAATAGTTTTGCAGACGATAAATGTAACTGTTTCAGAGAGAAGAGCGGTCAATGTGACAATCTGGCTTTAAGTCGATTCGATGACAAATGACGATACCGGACGGCTTTCTCAGGTTTTTACTACATATGAGCACTTGTCACATTCTCCCATGCAACGCGGCTGCTAGTCCTCCTTTCATGCAAAATCTTAAGGTCCTATGTCATGTCCAAGCCACCAAAGGCGGCTAAAATGTGAATAATCGACAACTAAAAGTAGAATTGTACTACTTCTTACTGGCTATTACTTCAACTTAGAAGCTTCTTCTGTGTTCTACTATTATAGTGTCTTCGCATACCGTAGCACGCGACATAGCTTTGCAGACGATAAATGTAACCGTCTCAGAGAGAAAAGCGGCCAATGTGACGATCTGGCTTTAAGTCGATTTGATAACAAATGACGAAAACAGACGGATTTCTCAGGTTTTTACTACATATGAACTCTTTTCACATTCTCCAGTGCAACGCTATTGTTAGTCCTCTTTTCATGCAAAATCGTAAGGTCCTAGGTCATGTCCAAGCCACCAAAGTCGGATAAAAAGTGAATAATCAACAACTAAAACTTGAATTGTACTACTTCTTACTGGCTATTACTTCAACTTAGAAGCTTCTTCTGTGTTCTACTATGGTGCTTTTAGTGTCTTCGCATACCGCAGCATGCGACATATCTTTGCAGACGATAAATGTAACCGTCTCAGAGAGAAAAGCGGCCAATGTGATGATCTGGCTTTAAGTCGATTCGATAACAAATGACGAAAACGGACGGATTTCTCAGGTTTTTACTACACATGAACACTTTTCACACTCTCCCGTGCAACGCGGCTGCTAGTCCTCTTTTCATGCAAAATAGTAAGGTCCTAGGTCATGTCCAAGCCACCAAAGTCGGCTAAAAAGTGAATAATCGCCAACTAAAACTTGAATTGTACTACTTCTTACTGGCTATTACATCAACATAGAAGCTTCTTCTGTGTTATACTTTGGTGCTTTTAGTGTCTCCGCATACCGCAGCACGCGACATAGCTTTGCAGACGATAAATGTAACCGTTTCAGACAGAAGAGCTTCCAATGTGACGATCTGGCTTTAAGTCGATTTGATAACAAATGACGAAAACGGACGGATTTCTAAGGTTTTTACTACATATGAACACTTTTCACATTCTCCCGTGCAACGCGGCTGCTAGTCCCTCATTTCATGCAAAATCTTAAGGTCCTAGGTCATGTCCAAGGCACCAAAGCCGGCTAAAAAGTGAATAATCGACAACTGAAACTTGAATTGTACTACTTCTTACTGGCTATTACTTCAACTTAGAAGCTTATTCTGTGTTCTACTATGGTGCTTTTAGTCTCTCCGCAGACCGCAGCACGCGAAATAGCTTTGCAGACGATAAATGTAACCGTCTCAGAGAGAAAAGCGGCCAATGTGATGATCTGGCTTTAAGTCGATTCGATAACAAATGACGAAAACGGACGGATTTCTCAGGTTTTTACTACATATGAACACTTTTCTCATTTTCCCGTGCAACGCGGCTGCTAGTCCCCTTTTCATGCAAAATCGTAAGGTCCTAGGTCGTGTGCAAGCCACCAAAGTCGGCTAAAAAGTGAATAATCGACAACTAAAACTTGAATTGTACTACTTCTTACTGGCTATTACATCAACATAGAAGCTTCTTCTGTGTTCTACTATGGTGCTTTCAGTGTCTCCGCATACCGAGGCCACGCGACATAGCTTTTCAGACGATAAGTACAACCGTTTCAGAGAGAAAAGCGGCCAATGTGACGATCTGGCTTTAAATCGGTTCGATAACAAATGACGAAAACGGACGGATTTCTCAGGTATTTACTACATATGAACACTTTTCACATTCTCCCGTGCAACGCAGCTGCTAGTCCTCCTTCCATGCAAAATCTTAAGTTCCTAGCTCATGTCCAAGGAAACAAAAAAGTGTAAAAAGTCAATAATCGATACCTAAAACTTGAATTGTACTACTTCTTACTGGCTATTACATCAACTTAGAACTTTCTTCTGTGTTCTACTATGGAGCTTTTAGTGTCTCCGGATACCGCAGCATGCGACATAGCTTTGCAGACGATAAGTACAGCCGTCTCAGAGAGAAAAGCGGCCAATGTGACGATCTGGCCTTAAGTCGATTCGATAACAAATGACGAAAACGGACGGATTTCACAGGTTTTTACTACATATGAACACTTTTCACATTCTCCCGTGCAACGCGGCTGCTAGTCCTCCTTTCATGAAGAATCTTAAGTTCCTAGCTCATGTCCAAGGCACCAAAGCCAGCCAAAAAGTCAATAATCGATACCTAAAACTTGAATTGTACTATTTCTTACTACCTATTACATCAACATAGATGCTTCATCTGTGTTCTACTATGGTGCTTTTAGTGTCTCCCCATACCGCAGCACGCTACATAGCTTTGCAGACGATAAGTACAACCGTATCATAGAGAAGAGCGGCCAATGTGACGATCTGGCTTTAAGTCGATTCGATAACAAATGACGAAAACGGACGGATTTCTCAGGTTTTTACTACATATGAACACCTTTCACATTCTCCCGTGCAACTCGGCTGCTAGTCCTCCTTTAATGCAGAATCTTAAGGTCCTATCTCATGTCTAAATCACCAAAGCCAGCTAAAAGGTCAATAATCGATACCTGAAACTTGAATTTTACTACTTCTTACTGGCTATTACATCAACTTAGAAACTTCATCTGTGTTCTACTATGGTGCTTTTAGTGTCTCCGCATAACGCAGCACGCGACATAGCTTTGCGGACGATAAGTACAACCGTTTCTGAGAGAAGAGCGGCTAATGTGACGATCTGGCTTTAAGTCGATTCGATAACAAATGACGAAAACGAACGGATTTCTCAGGTTTTTACTACATATGAACACTTTTCACATTCTCCCGTGAAACACGGCTGCTAGTCCTCCTTTCATGAAGAATCTTAAGTTCCTAGCTCATGTCCAAGGCACCAAAGCCAGCTAAAAAGTCAATAATCGATACCTAAAACTTGAATTGTACTATTTTTTGCTAGCTATTACATCAACTTAGATGCTTCATCTGTGTTCTACTATGGTGCTTTTAGTGTCCCCGCATACCGCAGCACGCGACATAGCCTTGCGGACGATAAGGACAACCGTTTCAGAAAGAAGAGCGGCCAATGTGACGATCTGGATTTAAGTCGATTTCATAACAAATGACGAAAACGGACGGATTTCTCAGGTTTTTACTACATATGAACACTTTTCACATTCTCCCGTGCAACTCGGCTGCTAGTCCTCCTTTCATGCAGAATCTGAAGGTCCTAGCTCATGTCCAAGGCACCAAAGCCAGCTAAAAAGTCAATAATCGATACCTAAAAGTTGAATTGTAGTACTTCTTACTGGCTATTACATCAACTTAAAAGCTTCATCTGTGTTCTACTATGGTGCTTTTAGTGTCTCCGTACATCGCAGCACGCGACATAGGTTTGCGGACGATAAGTACAACCGTTTCAGGAGAAGAGCGGCGAATGTGACGATCTGGCTTTAAGTCGATTCGATAACAAATTACGAAAACGGACAGATTTCTCAGGTTTTTACTACATATGAACACTTTTCTCATTCTCCCGTGCAACTCGGCTGCTAGTCCTCCTTTCATGCAGAATCTTAAGGTCCTAGCTCATGTCCAAGGCACCAAAGCCAGCTAAAAAGTAAATAATCGATACCTAAAACTTGAATTGTACTACTTCTTAAAGGCTATTACTTCAAATTAGAAGCTTCATCTGTGTTCTACTATGGTGCTTTTAGTGTCTCCGCAAACCGCAGCACGCGACATAGCTTTGCGGACGATAAGTACAACCGTTTCAGAGAGAAGAGCGGCCAATGTGACGATCTCGCTTTAAGTCGATTCGATAACAAATGACGAAAACGGAGAGGATTTCTCATGTTTTTACTACATATGAACACTTTTCACATTCTCCCGTGCAACTCGGCTGCTAGTCCTCCTTTCATGCAGAATCTTAAGGTCCTAGCTCATGTCCAAGGCACCAAAGCCACCTAAAAAGTCAGTAATCGATACCTAAAACTTGAATTGTACTACTTCTTAATGGCTATTACTTCAAATTAGAAGCTTCATCTGTGTTCTACTATGGTGCTTTTAGTGTCTCCGCAAACCGCAGCACGCGACATAGCTTTGCGGACGATAAGTACAACCGTTTCAGAGAGAAGAGCGGCCAATGTGACGATCTGGCTTTAAGTCGATTCGATAACAAATGACGAAAACTTACAGGATTTCTCATGTTTTTACTACATATGAACACTTTTCTCATTCTCCCGTGCAACTCGGCTGCTAGTCCTCCGTTCATGCAGAATCTTAAGTTCCTAGCTCATGTCCAAGGCACCAAAAAAGGGTAAAAGTTCAATAATCGATAGCTAAAACTTCAATTTTACTACTTCTTACTGGCTATTACATCAACTTAGAAGCTTCATCTGTGTTCTACTATGGTGCTTTTAGTGTCTCCGCATACCGCAGCACGCGACATAGCCTTGCGGATGATAAGGACAACCGTTTCAGAAAGAAGAGCGGCCAATGTGACGATCTGGATTTAAGTCGATTCGATAACAAATTACGAAAACAAACAGATTTCTCATTTTTTTACTACATATGAACACTTTTCTCATTCTCCCGTGCAACTCGGCTGCTAGTCCTCCTTTCATGCAGAATCTTAAGGTCCTAGCTCATGTCCAAGGCACCAAAGCCAGCTAAAAAGTCAATAATCGATACTTAAAACTTGAATTGTACTACTTCTTAATGGCTATTACTTCAAATTAGAAGCTTCATCTGTGTTCTACTATGGTGCTTTTAGTGTCTCCGCAAACCGCAGCACGCGACATAGCATTGCGGACGATAAGTACAACCGTTTCAGAGAGAAGAGCGGCCAATGTGACGATCTGGCTTTAAGTCGATTCGATAACAAATTTCGAAAACGGACAGGATTTCTCATGTTTTTACTACATATGAACACTTTTCACATTCTCCCATGCAACTCTCTTGCTAGTCCTCCTTTCATGCAGAATCTTAAGTTCCTAGCTCATGTCCAAGGCACCAAAGCCAGCTAAAACGTCAATAATCGATACCTAAAACTTGAATTTTACTACTTCTTTCTAGCTATTACATCAACTTAGATGCTTCATCTGTGTTCTACTATGGTGCTTTTGGTGTCTCCGCGTACCGCACCACGCGACATAGCTTTGCAGACGATAAATGTAACCGTTTCAGTCAGAAGAGCGGCCAATGTGACGATCTGGCTTTAGGTCGATTCGATAAGAAGTGACGAAAACGGACGGACTTCTCAGGTTTTTACTACGTATGAACACTTTTCACATTCTCCTGTGCAACTCGGCTGCTAGTCTTCCTTTCATGCACAATCTTAAGTTCCTAGCTCATGTCCAAGGCACCAAAGAATGGTAAAAAGTCAATAATCGATACCTAAAACTTGAATTGTACTACTTCTTACTGGCTATTACATCAACTTAGAAGCTTCATCTGTGTTCTACTATGGTGCTTTTAGTGTCTCCGCATACCGCAGCACGCGACATAGCCTTGCGGACGATAAGGACATCCGTTTCAGAGAGAAGAGCAGCCAATGTGACGATCTCGATTTAAGTCGATTTCATAACAAATGACGAAAACGGAAGAATTTCTCAGGTTTTTACTACATATGAACACTTTTCACATTCTCCCGTGCAACTCGGCTGCTAGTCCCCTTTCATGCAGAATCTGAAGGTCCTAGCTCATGTCCAAGGCACCAAAGCCAGCTAAAAAGTCAATAATCGATACCTATAACTTGAATTGTTCTACTTCTTAATGGCTATTACATCAACTTAGAAGCTTCATCTGTGTTCTAATATGGTGCTTTTAGTGTCTCCGCATATCGCAGCACGCGACATAGCTTTGCGGACGATAAGTACAACCGTTTCAGGAGAAGAGCGGCGAATGTGACGATCTGGCTTTAAGTCGATTCGATAACAAATTACGAAAACGGACATATCTCTCATGTGTTTACTACATACGAACACTTTTCTCATTCTCCCGTGCAACTCGGCTGCTAGTCCTCCTTTCATGCAGAATCTTAAGGTCCTAGCTCATGGCCAAGGCACCAAAGCCAGCTAAAAAGTCAATAATCGATAACTAAAACTTGAATTGTACTACTTCTTAATGGCTATTACTTCAAATTAGAAGCTTCATCTGTGTTCTACTATGGTGCTTTTAGTGTCTCCGCATTCCGCAGCACGCGACATAGCCTTGCGGACGATAAGGACAACCGTTTCAGAGAGAAGAGCAGCCAATGTGACGATCTGAATTTAAGTCGATTTCATAAAAAATGACGAAAACGGAAGGATTTCTCAGGTTTTTACTACATATGAACACTTTTCACATTCTCCCGAGCAACTCGGCTGTAGTCCTCCTTTGATGCAGAATCTGAAGGTCCTAGCTCATGTCCAAGGCACCAAAGCCAGCTAAAAAGTCAATAATCGATACCTAAAACTTGAATTGTACTACTACTTAATGGCTATTACATCAACTTAGAAGCTTCATCTGTGTTCTACTATGGTGCTTTTAGTGTCTCCGCATATCGCAGCACGCGACATAGCTTTGCGGACGATAAGTACAACCATTTCAGGAGAAGAGCGGCGAATGTGACGATCTGGCTTTAAGTCGATTCGATAACAAATTACGAAAACGGACAGATTTCTCAGGTGTTTACTACATATGAACACTTTTCTCATTCTCCCGTGCAACTCGGCTGCTTGTCCTCCTTTCATGCAGAATCTTAAGGTCCTAGCTCATGTCCAAGGCACCAAAGCCAGCTAAAACGTCAATAATCGATACCTAAAACTTGAATTGTACTACTTCTTAATGGCTATTACTTCAAATTAGAAGCTTCATCTGTGTTCTACTATGGTGCTTTTAGTGTCTCCGCATACCGCAGCACGCGACATAGCTTTGCGGACGATAAGTACAACCGTTTCAGAGAGAAGAGCGGCCAATGTGACGATCTGGGTTTAAGTCGATTCGATAACAAATAACGAAAACGGACGGATTTCTCAGGTTTTTACTACATATGAACACTTTTCACATTCTCCCATGCAACTCTGCTGCTAGTCCTCCTTTCATGCAAAATCTTTAGTTTCTAGCTCATGTCCAAGGCAACAAAGATGGGTAAAAAGTCAATAATCGATAACAGAACTTGAATTATACTACTTCATACTAACTATTATATCAACTTAGAAGCTTCATCTGTGTTCTACTATGGTGCTTTTAGTGTCTCCGCATACCGCAGCACGCGACATAGCTTTGCAGACGATAAGTACAACCGTTTCAGAGAGAAGAGCGGCAAATGTGACGATCTGGCTTTAAGTTGATTCGATAACAAATGATGAAAACGGACGGATTTCTCAGGTTTTTACTACATATGAACACTTTTCACATTCTCCCGTGCAACGCGGCTGCTAGTCTTCCTTTCATGCAAAATCTTAGGGTCCTAGGTCATGTCCAAGCCACCAAAGCCGGCTAAAAAGTGAATAATCGACAAATAAAACTTGAATTGTACTACTTCTTACTGACTATTACATCAACTTAGAAGCTTCATCTGTGTTCTACTATGGTGCTTTTAGTGTCTCCGCATACCGCAGCACGCGACATAGCTTTGCAGACGATAAGTAAAACCGTTTCAGAGAGAAGAGTGGCCAATGTGACGATCTGGCTTTAAGTCGATTTCATAACAAATGACGAAAACGGAAGGATTTCTCAGGTTTTTACTACATATGAACACTTTTCACATTCTCCCAAGCAACTCGGCTGTAGTCCTCCTTTGATGCAGAATCTGAAGGTCCTAGCTCATGTCCAAGGCATAAAAGCCAGCTAAAAAGTCATTAATCGATACCTATAACTTGAATTGTACTACTACTTAATGGCTATTACATCAACTTAGAAGCTTCATCTGTGTTCTACTACGGTGCTTTTGGTGTCTCCGCGTACCGCACCACGCGACATAGCTTTGCAGACGATAAATGTAACCGTTTCAGTCAGAAGAGCGGCCAATGTGACGATCTGGCTTTAGGTCGATTCGATAAGAAGTGACGAAAACGGACGGACTTCTCAGGTTTTTACTACGTATGAACACTTTTCACATTCTCCTGTGCAACTCGGCTGCTAGTCTTCCTTTCATGCACAATCTTAAGTTCCTAGCTCATGTCCAAGGCACCAAAGAATGGTAAAAAGTCAATAATCGATACCTAAAACTTGAATTATACTACTTCTTACTGGCTATTACATCAACTTAGAAGCTTCATCTGTGTTCTACTATGGTGCTTTTAGTGTCTCCGCATACCGCAGCACGCGACATAGCCTTGCGGACGATAAGGACAACCGTTTCAGAGAGAAGAGCAGCCAATGTGACGATCTCGATTTAAGTCGATTTCATAACAAATGACGAAAACGGAAGAATTTCTCAGGTTTTTACTACATATGAACACTTTTCACATTCTCCCGAGCAACTCGGCTGTAGTCCTCCTTTCATGCAGAATCTGAAGGTCCTAGCTCATGTCCAAGGCACCAAAGCCAGCTAAAAAGTCAATAATCGATACCTAAAACTTGAATTGTACTACTACTTAATGGCTATTACATCAACTTAGAAGCTTCATCTGTGTTCTACTATGGTGCTTTTAGTGTCTCCGCATATCGCAGCACGCGACATAGCTTTGCGGACGATAAGTACAACCATTTCAGGAGAAGAGCGGCGAATGTGACGATCTGGCTTTAAGTCGATTCGATAACAAATTACGAAAACGGACAGATTTCTCAGGTGTTTACTACATATGAACACTTTTCTCATTCTCCCGTGCAACTCGGCTGCTTGTCCTCCTTTCATGCAGAATCTTAAGGTCCTAGCTCATGTCCAAGGCACCAAAGCCAGCTAAAACGTCAATAATCGATACCTAAAACTTGAATTGTACTACTTCTTAATGGCTATTACTTCAAATTAGAAGCTTCATCTGTGTTCTACTATGGTGCTTTTAGTGTCTCCGCATACCGCAGCACGCGACATAGCTTTGCGGACGATAAGTACAACCGTTTCAGAGAGAAGAGCGGCCAATGTGACGATCTGGGTTTAAGTCGATTCGATAACAAATGACGAAAACGGACGGATTTCTCAGGTTTTTACTACATATGAACACCTTTCACATTCTCCCGTGCAACTCGGCTGCTAGTCCTCCTTTAATGCAGAATCTTAAGGTCCTATCTCATGTCTAAGGCACCAAAGCCAGCTAAAAGGTCAATAATCGATACCTGAAACTTGAATTTTACTACTTCTTACTGACTATTACATCAACTTAGAAACTTCATCTGTGTTCTACTATGGTGCTTTTAGTGTCTCCGCGTACTGCACCACGCGACATAGCTTTGCAGACGATAAATGTAACCGTTTCATTCAGAAGAGCGGCCAATGTGACGATCTGGGTTTAAGTCGATTCGATAACAAATGACGAAAACGGACGGATTTCTCAGGTTTTTACTACATATGATCACTTTTCATATTGTCCCATGCAACGCGGCTGCTAGTCCTCCTTTCATGCAAAATCTTTAGTTTCTAGCTCATGTCCAAGGCAACAAAGATGGGTAAAAAATCAATAATCGATAACAGAACTTGAATTATACTACTTCATACTAACTATTATATCAACTTAGAAGCTTCATCTGTGTTCTACTATGGTGCTTTTAGTGTCTCCGCATACCGCAGCACGCGACATAGCTTTGCAGACGATAAGTACAACCGTTTCAGAGAGAAGAGCGGCAAATGTGACGATCTGGCTTTAAGTTGATTCGATAACAAATGACGAAAACGGACGGATTTCTCAGGTTTTTACTACATATGAACACTTTTCACATTCTCCCGTGCAACGCGGCTGCTAGTCTTCCTTTCATGCAAAATCTTAGGGTCCTAGGTCATGTCCAAGCCACCAAAGCCGGCTAAAAAGTGAATAATCGACAACTAAAACTTGAATTGTACTACTTCTTACTGACTATTACATCAACTTAGAAGCTTCATCTGTGTTCTACTATGGTGCTTTTAGTGTCTCCGCATACCGCAGCACGCGACATAGCTTTGCAGACGATAAGTAAAACCGTTTCAGAGAGAAGAGTGGCCAATGTAACGATCTGGCTTTAAGTCGATTTCATAACAAATGACGAAAACGAAAGGATTTCTCAGGTTTTTACTACATATGAACACTTTTCACATTCTCCCGAGCAACTCGGCTGTAGTCCTCCTTTGATGCAGAATCTGAAGTTCCTAGCTCATTTCCAAGGCACAAAAGCCAGCTAAAAAGTCATTAATCGATACCTATAACTTGAATTGTACTACTACTTAATGGCTATTACATCAACTTAGAAACTTCATCTGTGTTCTACTACGGTGCTTTTGGTGTCTCCGCGTACCGCACCACGCGACATAGCTTTGCAGACGATAAATGTAACCGTTTCAGTCAGAAGAGCGGCCAATGTGACGATCTGGCTTTAGGTCGATTCGATAAGAAGTGACGAAAAGGACGGACTTCTCAGGTTTTTACTACGTATGAACACTTTTCACATTCTCCTGTGCAACTCGGCTGCTAGTCTTCCTTTCATGCACAATCTTAAGTTCCTAGCTCATGTCCAAGGCACCAAAGAATGGTAAAAAGTCAATAATCGATACCTAAAACTTGAATTGTACTACTTCTTACTGGCTATTACATCAACTTAGAAGCTTCATCTGTGTTCTACTATGGTGCTTTTAGTGTCTCCGCATATCGCAGCACGCGACATAGCCTTGCGGACGATAAGGACAACCGTTTCAGAGAGAAGAGCAGCCAATGTGACGATCTCGATTTAAGTCGATTTCATAACAAATGACGAAAACGGAAGAATTTCTCAGGTTTTTACTACATATGAACACTTTTCACATTCTCCCGAGCAACTCGGCTGCTAGTCCTCCTTTGATGCAGAATCTGAAGTTCCTAGCTCATGTCCAAGGCAGTAAAGCCAGCTAAAAAGTCAATAATCGATACCTATAACTTGAATTGTTCTACTTCTTAATGGCTATTACATCAACTTAGAAGCTTCATCTGTGTTCTACTATGGTGCTTTTAGTGTCTCCGCATATCGCAGCACGCGACATAGCTTTGCGGACGATAAGTACAACCGTTTCAGGAGAAGAGCGGCGAATGTGACGATCTGGCTTTAAGTCGATTCGATAACAAATTACGAAAACGGACATATTTCTCATGTGTTTACTACATATGAACACTTTTCTCATTCTCCCGTGCAACTCGGCTGCTAGTCCTCCTTTCATGCAGAATCTTAAGGTCCTAGCTCATGGCCAAGGCACCAAAGCCAGCTAAAAAGTCAATAATCGATACCTAAAACTTGAATTGTACTACTCCTTAATGGCTATTACTTCAAATTAGAAGCTTCATCTGTGTTCTACTATGGTGCTTTTAGTGTCTCCGCATTCCGCAGCACGCGACATAGCCTTGCGGACGATAAGGACAACCGTTTCAGAGAGAAGAGCAGCCAATGTGACGATCTGAATTTAAGTCGATTTCATAACAAATGACGAAAACGGAAGGATTTCTCAGGTTTTTACTACATATGAACACTTTTCACATTCTCCCGAGAAACTCGGCTGTAGTCCTCCTTTGATGCAGAATCTGAAGGTCCTAGCTCATGTCCAAGGCACCAAAGCCAGCTAAAAAGTCAATAATCGATACCTAAAACTTGAATTGTACTACTACTTAATGGCTATTACATCAACTTAGAAGCTTTATCTGTGTTCTACTATGGTGCTTTTAGTGTCTCCGCATATCGCAGCACGCGACATAGCTTTGCGGACGATAAGTACAACCGTTTCAGGAGAAGAGCGGCGAATGTGACGATCTGGCTTTAAGTCGATTCGATAACAAATTACGAAAACGGACAGATTTCTCAGGTGTTTACTACATATGAACACTTTTCACATTCTCCCGTGCAACTCGGCTGCTTGTCCTCCTTTCATGCAGAATCTTAAGGTCCTAGCTCATGTCCAAGGCACCAAAGCCAGCTAAAACGTCAATAATCGATACCTAAAACTTGAATTGTACTACTTCTTAATGGCTATTACTTCAAATTAGAAGCTTCATCTGTGTTCTATTACGGTGCTTTTAGTGTCTCCGCATACCGCAGCACGCGACATAGCTTTGCGGACGATAAGTACAACCGTTTCAGAGAGAAGAGCGGCCAATGTGACGATCTGGGTTTAAGTCGATTCGATAACAAATAACGAAAACGGACGGATTTCTCAGGTTTTTACTACATATGAACACTTTTCACATTCTCCCATGCAACTCTGCTGCTAGTCCTCCTTTCATGCAGAGTCTTAAGCTCCTAGCTCATGTCCAAGTCACCAAAGCCAGCTAAAACGTCAATAATCGATACCTAAAACTTGAATTTTACTACTTCTTTCTAGCTATTACATCAACTTAAATGCTTCATCTGTGTTCTACTATGGTGCTTTTAGTGTCTCCGCGTACCGCACCACGCGACATAGCTTTGCAGACGATAAATGTAACCGTTTCAGTCAGAAGAGCGGCCAATGTGACGATCTGGCTTTAAGTCGATTCGATAACAAATGACGAAAACGGACGGATTTCTCAGGTTTTTACTACATATGATCACTTTTCATATTGTCCCATGCAACGCGGCTGCTAGTCCTCCTTTCATGCAAAATCTTTAGTTTCTAGCTCATGTCCAAGGCAACAAAGATGGGTAAAAGTCAATAATCGATAACAGAACTTGAATTATACTACTTCATACTAACTATTATATCAACTTAGAAGCTTCATCTGTGTTCTACTATGGTGCTTTTAGTGTCTCCGCATACCGCAGCACGCGACATAGCTTTGCAGACGATAAGTACAACCGTTTCAGAGAGAAGAGCGGCAAATGTGACGATCTGGCTTTAAGTTGATTCGATAACAAATGACGAAAACGGACGGATTTCTCAGGTTTTTACTACATATGAACACTTTTCACATTCTCCCGTGCAACGCGGCTGCTAGTCTTCCTTTCATGCAAAATCTTAGGCTCGTAGGTCATGTCCAAGCCACCAAAGCCGGCTAAAAAGTGAATAATCGACAACTAAAACTTGAATTGTACTACTTCTTACTGACTATTACATCAACTTAGAAGCTTCATCTGTGTTCTACTATGGTGCTTTTAGTGTCTCCGCATACCGCAGCACGCGACATAGCTTTGCAGACGATAAGTAAAACCGTTTCAGAGAGAAGAGCGGCCAATGTGACGATCTGGCTCTAAGTCGATTCGATAACAAATGACGAAATCGGACGGATTTCTCAGGTTTTTACTACATATGAACACTTTTCACATGCTCCCGTGCAACTCGGTTGCTAGTCCTCCTTTGATGCAGAATCTGAAGGTCCTAGCTCATGTCCAAGGCACCAAAGCCAGCTAAAAAGTCAATAATCGATACCTAAAACTTGAATTGTACTACTTCTTAATGGCTATTACTTCAAATTAGAAGCTTCATCTGTGTTCTACTATGGTGCTTTTAGTGTCTCCGCATACCGCAGCACGCAACATAGCTTTGCGGACTATAAGTACAACCGTTTCAGAGAGAAGAGCGGCCAATGTGACGATCTGGCTTTAAGTCGATTCGATAACAAATGACGAAAACGGACGGATTTCTCAGGTTTTTACTACGTATGAACACTTTTCACATTCTCCTGTGCAACTCGGCTGCTAGTCCTCCTTTCATGAAGAAACTTAAGTTCCTAGCTCATGTCCAAGGCACCAAAGCCAGCTAAAAAGTCAATAATCGATACCTAAAACTTGAATTGTACTACTATTTAATGGCTATTACATCAACTTAGAAGCTTCATCTGTGTTCTACTATGGTGCTTTTAGTGTCTCCGCATATCGCAGCACGCGACATAGCTTTGCGGACGATAAGTACAACCGTTTCAGGAGAAGAGCGGCGAATGTGACGATCTGGCTTTAAGTCGATTCGATAACAAATTACGAAAACGGACAGAATTCTCAGGTGTTTACTACATATGAACACTTTTCTCATTCTCCCGTGCAACTCGGCTGCTAGTCCTCCTTTCATGCAGAATCTTAAGGTCCTAGCTCATGTCCAAGGCACCAAAGCCAGCTAAAAAATCAATAATCGATACCTAAAACTTGAATTGTACTACTTCTTAATGGCTATTACTTCAAATTAGAAGTTTCATCTGTGTTCTACTATGGTGCTTTTAGTGTCTCCGCATACCGCAGCACGCGACATAGCTTTGCGGACGATAAGTACAACCGTTTCAGAGAGAAGAGCGGCCAATGTGACGATCTGGGTTTAAGTCGATTCGATAACAAATAACGAAAACGGACGGATTTCTCAGGATTTTACTACATATGAAGACTTTTCACATTCTCCCATGCAACTCTGCTGCTAGTCCTCCTTTCATGTAGAATCTTAAGCTCCTAGCTCATGTCCAAGACACCAAAGCCAGCTAAAACGTCAATAATCAATACCTAAAACTTGAATTTTACTACTTCTTTCTAGCTATTACATCAACTTAGATGCTTCATCTGTGTTCTACTATGGTGCTTTTAGTGTCTCCGCGTACCGCACCACGCGACATAGCTTTGCAGACGATAAATGTAACCGTTTCAGTCAGAAGAGCGGCCAATGTGACGATCTGGGTTTAAGTCGATTCGATAACAAATGACGAAAACGGACGGATTTCTCAGGTTTTTACTACATATGATCACTTTTCACATTGTCCCATGCAACGCGGCTGCTAGTCCTCCTTTCATGCAAAATCTTTAGTTTCTAGCTCATGTCCAAGGCACCAAAGATGGGTAAAAAGTCAACAATCGATAACAGAACTTGAATTATACTACTTCATACTAACTATTATATCAACTTAGAAGCTTCATCTGTGTTCTACTATGGTGCTTTTAGTGTCTCCGCATACCGCAGCTCGCGACATAGCTTTGCAGACGATAAGTACAACCGTTTCAGAGAGAAGAGCGGCAAATGTGACGATCTGGCTTTAAGTCGATTCGATAACAAATGACGAAAACGGACGGATTTCTCAGGTTTTTACTACATATGAACACTTTTCACATTCTCCCGTGCAACGCGGCTGCTAGTCTTCCTTTCATGCAAAATCTTAAGGTCCTAGGTCATGTCCAAGCCACCAAAGCCGGCTAAAAAGTGAATAATCGACAACTAAAACTTGAATTGTACTACTTCTTACTGACTATTACATCAACTTAGAAGCTTCATCTGTGTTCTACTATGGTGCTTTTAGTGTCTCCGCATACTGCAGCACGCGACATAGCTTTGCAGACGATAAGTAAAACCGTTTCAGAGAGAAGAGTGGCCAATGTGACGATCTGGCTTTAAGTTGATTTGATAACTAATGACGAAAACGGACGGATTTCTCAGGTTTGTACTACATATGAACACTTTTCACATTCTCCCGTGCAACTCGGCTGCTAGTCCTCCTTTCATGCAAAATCTTAATATCCTAACTCATGTCCAAGGCACCAAAGAAGGGTAAAAAGTCAATAATCGATACCTAAAACTTGAATTGTACTACTTCTTACTGGCTATTACATCAACTTAGAAACTTCATCCGTGTTCTACTATGGTGCTTTTAGGGTCTCCACATACCGCAGCACGCGACATAGCTTTGCAGACGATAAGTACAACCGTTTCAGAGAGAAGAGCGACCAATGTGGCGATCTGGCTTTAAGTCGATTCGATAACAAATGACGAAAACGGACGGATTCTCAGGTTTTTACTACATATGAACACTTTTCACATTCTCCTGTGCAACTCGGCTACTAATCCTCCTTTCATGCAGAATCTTAAGGTCCTAGCTCATGTCCAAGGCACCAAAGAAGAGAAAAAGTCAATAATCGATAACAAAAACTTGAATTGTACTACTTCATACTGACTATTACATCAACTTGGAAGCTTCATCTGTGTTTTACTGTGGTGCTTTTAGTGTCTCCGCATACCGCAGCACGCGACATAGCTTTGCAGACGATAAGTACAACCGTTCCAGAGAGAATAGCGGCAAATGTGACGATCTGGCTTTAAGTCGATTCGATAACAAATGACGAAAACGGACGGATTTCTCAGGTTTTTACTACATATGAACACTTTTCACATTCTCCCGTGCACACGCGGCTGCTAGTCCTCCTTTCATGCAAAATCTTAATATCCTAACTCATGTCCAAGGCACAAAAGAAGGGTAAAAAGTCAATAATCGATACCTAAAACTTGAATTGTATTACATCTTACTGGCTATTACATCAACTTAGAAACTTCATCCGTGTTCTACTATGGTGCTTTTAGGGTCACCACATACCGCAGCACGCGACATAGCTTTGCAGACGATAAGTACAACCGTTTCAGAGAGAAGAGCGGCCAATGTGACGATCTTGCTTTAAATCGATTCGATAACAAATGACGAAAACGGATGGATTTCTCAGGTTTTTACTACATATGAACACTTTTCACATTCTCCCGTGCAACGCGGCTGCTAGTCTTCCTTTCATGCAAAATCTTAAGGTCCTAGGTCATGTCCAAGCCACCAAAGCCGGCTAAAAAGTTGATAATCGACAACTAAAACTTAAATAGTACTACCTCTTACTGGCTATTACTTCAACTTAGAAACTTCTTCTGTGTTCTAATATGGTGCTTTTAGTGTCTCCGCATACCGCAGCACGCGACATAGCTTTGCAGACGATAAATCGTCTCAGAGAGAAAACCGGCCAATGTGACGATCTGGCTTTATGTCGATACTATAACAAATGACGAAAACCCACGGATTTCTCAGGTATTTACTACATTAGAATACTTTTCACATTCTCCCGTGCAACGCGGCTGCTAGTCCTCCTTTCATGTAAAATCTTAAGGTTCCACCTCATGTCCAAGCCACCAAAGCCGGCTAAAAAGTGAATAATCGATAACTAAAACTTGAATTGTACTACTTCTTACTGGCTATTACTTCAACTTAGAAGCTTCTTCTCTGTTCTACTATGGTGCTTTTAGTGTCTCCGCATACCGCAGCACGCGACATAGCTTTGCAGACGATAAATGTAACCGTTTCAGAGAGAAGAGCGGCCAATGTGACGATCTGGCTTTAAATCGATTCCACAACAAATGACGAAAACGGACGGATTTCTCAGGTTTTTACTACATATGAACACTTTTCACATTCTCCCGTGCAACGCGGCTGCTAGATTTCCTTTCATGCAAAATCCTAATGTCCTAGGACATGTCCAAGCCAGCAAAGCCGGTTAAAAAGTGATTAATCGACAACTAAAACTTAAATAGTACTACTTCTTACTGGCTATTACTTCAAATTAGAAGCTTCATCTGTGTTCTAATATGGTGCTTTTAGTGTCTCCGTATACCGCAGCACGCGACATAGCTTTGCAGACGATAAATCGTCTCAGAGAGAAAAGCGGCCAATGTCACGATCTGGCTTTAAGTCGATACGATAACAAATGACGAAAACCCACGGATTTCTCAGGTTTTTACTACATATGAACACTTTTCACATTCTCCCGTGCAACGCGGCTGCTAGTCCTCCTTTCATGTAAAATCTTAAGGTTCCACCTCATGTCCAAGCCACCAAAGCCGGCTAAAAAGTGAATAATCGATAACTAAAACTTGAATTGTACTACTTCTTACTGGCTATTACTTCAACTTAGAAGCTTCTTCTGTGTTCTACTATGGTGCTTTTAGTGTCTCCGCATACCGCAGCACGCGACATAGCTTTGCAGACGATTAATGTAACCGTCTCAGAGAGAAAAGCGCCAATATGACGATCTGGCTTTAAGTCGATTCGATAACAAATGACGAAAACGGACGGATTTCTCAGGTTTTTACTACATATGAACACTTTTCACATTCTCCCGTGCAACGCGGCTGCTAGTCCTCCTTTCATGCAAAATCTTAGGGTCCTAGGTCATGTCCAAGCCACCAAAGCCGGCTAAAAAGTGAATAATCGACAACTAAATCTTGAATTGTACTACTTCTTACTGGCTATTACTTCAACTTAAAAGCTCCTTCTGTGTTCTACTATGATGCTTTTAGTGTTTCCGCATACCGCAGCACGCGACATAGCTTTGCAGACGAAAAATGTAACCGTCTCAGAGAGAAAAGCGGCCAATGTGACGATCTGGCTTTAAGTCGATTCGATAACAAATGACGAAAATGGACAGATTTCTCAGGTTTTTACTACATATGAACACTTTTCACATTCTCCCATGCAACGCGGCAGCTAGTCCTCCATTCATGCAAAATCTTAAGGTCCTAGGTCATGTCCAAGCCACCAAAGCCGGCTAAAAAGTGATTAATCGACAACTAAACTTCAATTGTACTACTTTTTACTAGCTATTACTTCAACTTATAAGCTTCTTATGTGTTCTAATATGGTGCTTTTAGTGTTTCCGCATACCGCAGCACGCGACATAGCTCTGCAGACGATAAATGTAACCGTTCAGAGATAAGAGCGGCCAATGTGACGTTCTGGCTTTAAATCGATTCGATAACAAATGACGAACACGGACGGATTTCTCAGGTTTTTACTACATATGAACACTTTTCACATTGTCCCGTGCAACGCGGCGCTAGTCTTCCTTTCATGCAAAATTTTAAGGTCCTAGGTCATGTCCAACCCACCAAAGCCAGCTAGAAAGTGATTAATCGACAACTACAACTTGAGTTGTACTACTTCTTACTTGCTATTACTTCAACTTATAAGCTTCTTCTGTGTTCTAATATGTTGCTTTTAGTGTCTCCGCATACCGCAGCACGCGACATAGCTTTGAAGACGATAAATGTAACCGTTTCAGAGAGAAGAGCGGCCAATGTGACGATCTGGTTTTCAATCGATTCGATAACAAATGACGAAAATGGACGGATTTCTCAGGTTTTTACTACATATGAACACTTTTCACATTCTCCCGTGCAACGCGGCTGCTAGTCTTCCTTTCCTGCAAAAGTATGAGGTCCTAGGACATGTCCAAGCCACCAAAGCCGGTTAAAAAGTGATTAAACGACAACTAAAACTTAAATAGTACTACTTTTTACTGGCTATTACTTCAACTTAGAAGCTTCTTCTCTGTTCTACTATGGTGCTTTTAGTGTTTCCGCATACCGCAGCACGCGACATAGCTTTGCAGACGATAAGTGCAACCGTTTCGGAGAGAAAAGCGCCCACTGTGACGATCTGGCTTTAAATCGATTCGATAACAAATGACGAAAACGGACGGATTTCTCAGGTTTTTACTACATATGAACACTTTTCACATTCTCCCGTGCAACGCGGCTGCTAGTCTTCCTTTCATGCAAAATCTTAAGGTCCTAGGTCATGTCCAAGCCACCAAAGCCGGCTAAAAAGTGAATAATCGACAACTAAAACTTGAATTGTACTACTTCTTACTGACTATTACATCAACTTAGAAGCTTCATCTGTGTTCTACTATGGTGCTTTTAGTGTCTCCGCATACCGCAGCACGCGACATAGCTTTGCAGACGATAAGTAAAACCGTTTCAGAGAGAAGAGTGGCCAATGTGACGATCTGGCTTTAAGTTGATTTGATAACTAATGACGAAAACGGACGGATTTCTCAGGTTTGTACTACATATGAACACTTTTCACATTCTCCCGTGCAACTCGGATGCTAGTCCTCCTTTCATGTAAAATCTTAAGGTTCCACCTCATGTCCAAGCCACCAAAGCCGGCTAAAAAGTGAATAATCGATAACTAAAACTTGAATTGTACTACTTCTTACTGGCTATTACTTCAACTTAGAAGCTTCTTCTCTGTTCTACTATGGTGCTTTTAGTGTCTCCGCATACCGCAGCACGCGACATAGCTTTGCAGACGATAAATGTAACCGTTTCAGAGAGAAGAGCGGCCAATGTGACGATCTGGCTTTAAATCGATTCCACAACAAATGACGAAAACGGACGGATTTCTCAGGTTTTTACTACATATGAACACTTTTCACATTCTCCCGTGCAACGCGGCTGCTAGACTTCCTTTCATGCAAAATCCTAATGTCCTAGGACATGTCCAAGCCAGCAAAGCCGGTTAAAAAGTGATTAATCGACAACTAAAACTTAAATAGTACTACTTCTTACTGGCTATTACTTCAACTTAGAAGCTTCTTCTGTGTTCTAATATGGTGCTTTTAGTGTCTCCGTATACCGCAGCACGCGACATAGCTTTGCAGACGATAAATCGTCTCAGAGAGAAAAGCGGCCAATGTGACGATCTGGCTTTAAGTCGATACGATAACAAATGACGAAAACCCACGGATTTCTCAGGTTTTTACTACATATGAACACTTTTCACATTCTCCCGTGCAACGCGGCTGCTAGTCCTCCTTTCATGTAAAATCTTAAGGTTCCACCTCATGTCCAAGCCACCAAAGCCGGCTAAAAAGTGAATAATCGATAACTAAAACTTGAATTGTACTACTTCTTACTGGCTATTACTTCAACTTAGAAGCTTCTTCTGTGTTCTACTATGGTGCTTTTAGTGTCTCCGCATACCGCAGCACGCGACATAGCTTTGCAGACGATTAATGTAACCGTCTCAGAGAGAAAAGCGCCAATATGACGATCTGGCTTTAAGTCGATTCGATAACAAATGACGAAAACGGACGGATTTCTCAGGTTTTTACTACATATGAACACTTTTCACATTCTCCCGTGCAACGCGGCTGCTAGTCCTCCTTTCATGCAAAATCTTAAGGTCCTAGGTCATGTCCAAGCCACCAAAGCCGGCTAAAAAGTGAATAATCGACAACTAAAACTTGAATTGTACTACTTCTTACTGGCTATTACTTCAACTTAAAAGCTCCTTCTGTGTTCTACTATGATGCTTTTAGTGTTTCCGCATACCGCAGCACGCGACATAGCTTTGCAGACGAAAAATGTAACCGTCTCAGAGAGAAAAGCGGCCAATGTGACGATCTGGCTTTAAGTCGATTCGATAACAAATGACGAAAATGGACAGATTTCTCAGGTTTTTACTACATATGAACACTTTTCACATTCTCCCATGCAACGCGGCAGCTAGTCCTCCATTCATGCAAAATCTTAAGGTCCTAGGTCATGTCCAAGCCACCAAAGCCGGCTAAAAAGTGATTAATCGACAACTAAACTTCAATTGTACTACTTTTTACTAGCTATTACTTCAACTTATAAGCTTCTTATGTGTTCTAATATGGTGCTTTTAGTGTTTCCGCATACCGCAGCACGCGACATAGCTCTGCAGACGATAAATGTAACCGTTCAGAGATAAGAGCGGCCAATGTGACGTTCTGGCTTTAAATCGATTCGATAACAAATGACGAAAACGGACGGATTTCTCAGGTTTTTACTACATATGAACACTTTTCACATTGTCCCGTGCAACGCGGCGCTAGTCTTCCTTTCATGCAAAATTTTAAGGTCCTAGGTCATGTCCAACCCACCAAAGCCAGCTAGAAAGTGATTAATCGACAACTACAACTTGAATTGTACTACTTCTTACTTGCTATTACTTCAACTTATAAGCTTCTTCTGTGTTCTAATATGGTGCTTTTAGTGTCTCCGCATACCGCAGCACGCGACATAGCTTTGAAGACGATAAATGTAACCGTTTCAGAGAGAAGAGCGGCCAATGTGACGATCTGGTTTTCAATCGATTCGATAACAAATGACGAAAATGGACGGATTTCTCAGGTTTTTACTACATATGAACACTTTTCACATTCTCCCGTGCAACGCGGCTGCTAGTCTTCCTTTCCTGCAAAAGTATGAGGTCCTAGGACATGTCCAAGCCACCAAAGCCGGTTAAAAAGTGATTAAACGACAACTAAAACTTAAATAGTACTACTTTTTACTGGCTATTACTTCAACTTAGAAGCTTCTTCTCTGTTCTACTATGGTGCTTTTAGTGTTTCCGCATACCGCAGCACGCGACATAGCTTTGCAGACGATAAGTGCAACCGTTTCGGAGAGAAAGGCGCCCACTGTGACGATCTGGCTTTAAATCGATTCGATAACAAATGACGAAAACGGACGGATTTCTCAGGTTTGTACTACATATGAACACTTTTCACATTCTCCCGTGCAACGCGGCTGCTAGTCTTCCTTTCATGCAAAATCTTAAGGTCCTAGGTCATGTCCAAGCCACCAAAGCCGGCTAAAAAGTGAATAATCGACAACTAAAACTTGAATTGTACTACTTCTTACTGACTATTACATCAACTTAGAAGCTTCATCTGTGTTCTACTATGGTGCTTTTAGTGTCTCCGCATACCGCAGCACGCGACATAGCTTTGCAGACGATAAGTAAAACCGTTTCAGAGAGAAGCGTGGCCAATGTGACGATCTGGCTTTAAGTTGATTTGATAACTAATGACGAAAACGGACGGATTTCTCAGGTTTGTACTACATATGAACACTTTTCACATTCTCCCGTGCAACTCGGCTGCTAGTCCTCCTTTCATGAAGAAACTTAAGTTCCTAGCTCATGTCCAAAGCACCTAAGCCAGCTAAAAAGTCAATAATCGATACCTAAAACTTGAATTGTACTATTTCTTACTAGCTATTACATCAACTTAGATGCTTCATCTGTGTTCTACTATGGTGCTTTTAATGTCTCCGCATACCGCAGCACGTGTCATAGCTTTGCAGACGATAAGTACAATCGTTTCAGAGAGAAGAGCGGCAAATGTGACGATCTGGCTTTAAGTCGATTCGATAACAAATGACGAAAACGGACGGATTTCTCAGGTTTTTACTACATATGAACACTTTTTACATTCTCCCATGCACACGTGGCTGCTAGTCCTCCTTTCATGCAAAATCTTAATATCCTAACTCATGTCCAAGGCACCAAAGAAGGGTAAAAAGTCAATAATCGATACCTAAAACTTGAATTGTACTACTTCTTACTGGCTATTACATCAACTTAGAAACTTCATCCGTGATCTACTATGGTGCTTTTAGGGTCTCCACATACCGCAGCACGCGACATAGCTTTGCAGACGATAAGTACAACCGTTTCAGAGAGAAGAGCGACCAATGTGGCGATCTGGCTTTAAGTCGATTCGATAACAAATGACGAAAACGGACGGATTCTCAGGTTTTTACTACATATGAACACTTTTCACATTCTCCTGTGCAACTCGGCTACTAATCCTCCTTTCATGCAGAATCTTAAGGTCCTAGCTCATGTCCAAGGCACCAAAGAAGAGAAAAAGTCAATAATCGATAACAAAAACTTGAATTGTACTACTTCATACTGACTATTACATCAACTTGGAAGCTTCATCTGTGTTTTACTGTGGTGCTTTTAGTGTCTCCGCATACCGCAGCACGCGACATAGCTTTGCAGACGATAAGTACAACCGTTCCAGAGAGAATAGCGGCAAATGTGACGATCTGGCTTTAAGTCGATTCGATAACAAATGACGAAAACGGACGGATTTCTCAGGTTTTTACTACATATGAACACTTTTCACATTCTCCCGTGCACACGCGGCTGCTAGTCCTCCTTTCATGCAAAATCTTAATATCCTAACTCATGTCCAAGGCACAAAAGAAGGGTAAAAAGTCAATAATCGATACCTAAAACTTGAATTGTATTACTTCTTACTGGCTATTACATCAACTTAGAAACTTCATCCGTGTTCTACTATGGTGCTTTTAGGGTCACCACATACCGCAGCACGCGACATAGCTTTGCAGACGATAAGTACAACCGTTTCAGAGAGAAGAGCGGCCAATGTGACGATCTTGCTTTAAATCGATTCGATAACAAATGACGAAAACGGATGGATTTCTCAGGTTTTTACTACATATGAACACTTTTCACATTCTCCCGTGCAACGCGGCTGCTAGTCTTCCTTTCATGCAAAATCTTAAGGTCCTAGGTCATGTCCAAGCCACCAAAGCCGGCTAAAAAGTTGATAATCGACAACTAAAACTTAAATAGTACTACCTCTTACTGGCTATTACTTCAACTTAGAAGCTTCTTCTGTGTTCTAATATGGTGCTTTTAGTGTCTCCGCATACCGCAGCACGCGACATAGCTTTGCAGACGATAAATCGTCTCAGAGAGAAAACCGGCCAATGTGACGATCTGGCTTTATGTCGATACGATAACAAATGACGAAAACCCACGGATTTCTCAGGTTTTTACTACATATGAATACTTTTCACATTCTCCCGTGCAACGCGGCTGCTAGTGCTCCTTTCATGTAAAATCTTAAGGTTCCACCTCATGTCCAAGCCACCAAAGCCGGCTAAAAAGTGCATAATCGATAACTAAAACTTGAATTGTACTACTTCTTACTGGCTATTACTTCAACTTAGAAGCTTCTTCTCTGTTCTACTATGGTGCTTTTAGTGTCTCCGCATACCGCAGCACGCGACATAGCTTTGCAGACGATAAATGTAACCGTTTCAGAGAGAAGAGCGGCCAATGTGACGATCTGGCTTTAAATCGATTCCACAACAAATGACGAAAACGGACGGATTTCTCAGGTTTTTACTACATATGAACACTTTTCACATTCTCCCGTGCAACGCGGCTGCTAGACTTCCTTTCATGCAAAATCCTAATGTCCTAGGACATGTCCAAGCCAGCAAAGCCGGTTAAAAAGTGATTAATCGACAACTAAAACTTAAATAGTACTACTTCTTACTGGCTATTACTTCAACTTAGAAGCTTCTTCTGTGTTCTAATATGGTGCTTTTAGTGTCTCCGTATACCGCAGCACGCGACATAGCTTTGCAGACGAAAAATGTAACCGTCTCAGAGAGAAAAGCGGCCAATGTGACGACCTGGCTTTAAGTCGATTCGATAACAAATGACGAAAATGGACAGATTTCTCAGGTTTTTACTACATATGAACACTTTTCACATTTTCCCATGCAACGCGGCAGCTAGTCCTCCATTCATGCAAAATCTTAAGGTCCTAGGTCATGTCCAAGCCACCAAAGCCGGCTAAAAAGTGATTAATGGACAACTAAACTTCAATTGTACTACTTTTTACTAGCTATTACTTCAACTTATAAGCTTCTTATGTGTTCTAATATGGTGCTTTTAGTGTTTCCGCATACCGCAGCACGCGACATAGCTTTGCAGACGATAAATGTAACCGTTCAGAGATAAGAGCGGCCAATGTGACGTTCTGGCTTTAAATCGATTCGATAACAAATGACGAAAACGGACGGATTTCTCAGGTTTTTACTACATATGAACACTTTTCACATTGTCCCGTGCAACGCGGCGCTAGTCTTCCTTTCATGCAAAATTTTAAGGTCCTAGGTCATGTCCAACCCACCAAAGCCAGCTAGAAAGTGATTAATCGACAACTACAACTTGAATTGTACTACTTCTTACTTGCTATTACTTCAACTTATAAGCTTCTTCTGTGTTCTAATATGGTGCTTTTAGTGTCTCCGCATACCGCAGCACGCGACATAGCTTTGCAGACGATAAATGTAACCGTTTCAGAGAGAAGAGCGGCCAATGTGACAATCTGGCTTTAAGTCGATTCGATAACAAATGACGAAAATGGACAGATTTCTCAGGTTTTTACTACATATGAACACTTTTCACATTCTCCCATGCAACGCGGCAGGTAGTCCTCCATTCATGCAAAATCTTAAGGTCCTAGGTCATGTCCAAGCCACCAAAGCCGGCTAAAAAGTGAATAATCGACAACTAAAACTTGAATTGTACTACTTCTTACTGGCTATTACTTCAACATAGAAGCTTCTTCTGTGTTCTAATATGGTGCTTTTAGTGTCTCCGCATACCGCAGCACGCGACATAGCTTTGCAGACGATAAATGTAACCGTCTCAGAGAGAAAAGCGGCCAATGTGACGATCTGGCTTTAAGTCGATACGATAACAAATGACGAAAACGGACTGATTTCTCAGGTTTTTACTACATATGAACACTTTTCACATTCTCCCGTGCAACGCGGCTGCTAGTCCTCCTTTCATGCAAATCCTTAAGGTCCTAGGTCATATCCAAGCCACCAAAGTCGGCTAAAATGTGAATAATCTATAATTAAAACTTGAATTGTACTACTTCTTACTGGCTATTACTTCAACTTAGAAACTTATTCTGAGTTCTACTGTGGTGCTTTTAGTGTTTCCGTATACCGCAGCACGCGACATAGCTTTGCAGACGATAAATGTAACCGTTTCAGAGAGAAGAGCAGCCATTGTGACGATCTGGCTTTAAATCGATTCGATAACAAATGACGAAAACGGACGGATTTCTCAGGTTTTTACTACATATGAACACTTTTCACATTCTCCCGTGCAACGCGGCTGCTAGTCCTCCTTTCATGTAAAATCTTAAGGTTCCACCTCATGTCCAATCCACCAAAGCCGGCTAAAAAGTGAATAATCGATAACTAAAACTTGAATTGTACTACTTCTTACTGGCTATTACTTCAACTTAGTGCTTCTTCTGTGTTCTACTATGGTCCTTTTAGTGTCTCCGCATACCGCAGCACGCGACATAGCTTTGCAGACAATTAATGTAACCGTCTCAGAGAGAAAAGCGGCCAATATGACGATCGGGCTTTAAGACGATTCGATAACAAATGACGAAAACGGACGGATTTCTCAGGTTGTTGCTACATATGAACACTTTTCACATTCTCCGTGCAACGCGGCTGCTAGTCTTCCTTTCATGCAAAATCTTAAGGTCCTAGATCATGTCCAACCCACCAAAGCCAGCTAAAAAGTGATTAATCGACAACTATAACTTGAATTGTACTACTTCTTACTTGCTATTGCTTCAACTTATAAGCTTCTTCTGTGTTCTAATATGGTGCTTTTAGTGTCTCCGCATACCGCAGCACGCGACATAGCTTTGCAGACGATAAATGTAACCGTCTCAGAGAGAAAAGCAGCCAATGTGTCGATCTGAATTTAAGTCGATTCGATAACAAATGACGAAAACGGACGGATTTCTCAGGTTTTTACTACATATGAACACTTTTCACATTCTCCCGTGCAACGCGGCTGCTAGTCCTCCTTTCATGCAAATCCTTAAGGTCCTAGGTCATATCCAAGCCACCAAAGCCGTCTAAAATGTGAATAATCTATAATTAAAACTAGAATTGTACTACTTCTTACTGGCTATTGCTTCAACTTAGAAACTTATTCTGAGTTCTACTGTGGTGCTTTTAGTGTTTCCGTATACCGCAGCATTCGACATGGCTTTGCAGACGATAAATGTAACCGTCTCAGAGAGAAGAGCGGCCATTGTGACGATCTGGCTTTAAATCGATTCGATAACAAATGACGAAAACGGACGGATTTCTCAGGTTTTTACTACATATGAACACTTTTCACATTCTCCCGTGCAACGCGGCTGCTAGTCTTCCTTTCTTGCAAAATCTTAAGGTCCTAAGACATGTCCAAGCCACCAAAGCCGGTTAAAAAGTGATTCAACGACAACTAAAACTTAAATAGTACTACTTTTTACTGGCTATTACTTCAACTTAGAAGCTTCTTCTCTGTTCTACTATGGTATTTTAGTGTTTCCGCATACCGCAGCACGCGACATAGCTTTGCAGACGATAAATGTAACCGTTTCGGAGAGAAGAGCGGCCACTGTGACGATCTGGCTTTAAATCGATTCGATAACAAATGACGAAAACGGACGGATTTCTCAGGTTTTTACTACATATGAACACTTTTCACATTCTCCCGTGCAACGCGGCTGCTAGTCTTCCTGTCATGCAAAATCTTAATGTCCTAGGTCATGTCCAAAGCCGGCTAAAAAGTGAATAATCGACAACTTAAACTTGAATTTTTCTACTTCTTACTGGCTATTACTTCAACTTAGAAGCTTCTTCTGTGTTCTACTATGGTGCTTTTAGTGTCTCCGCATACCGCAGCACGCGACATAGCTTTGCAGACGATAAATGTAACCGTCTCAGAGAGAAAAGCGGCCAATGTGTCGATCTGAATTTAAGTCGATTCGATAACAAATGACGAAAACGGACGGATTTCTCAGGTTTTTACTACATATGAACACTTTTCACATTCTCCCGTGCAACGCGGCTGCTAGTCCTCCTTTCATGCAAATCCTTATGGTCCTAGGTCATATCCAAGCCACCAAAGCCGTCTAAAATGTGAATAATCTATAATTAAAACTTGAATTGTACTACTTCTTACTGGCTATTACTTCAACTTAGAAACTTATTCTGAGTTCTACTGTGGTGCTTTTAGTGTTTCCGTATACCGCAGCATTCGACATAGCTTTGCAGACGATAAATGTAACCGTTTCAGAGAGAAGAGCGGCCATTGTGACGATCTGGCTTTAAATCGATTCGATAACAAATGACGAAAACGGACGGATTTCTCAGGTTTTTACTACATATGAACACTTTTCACATTCTCCCGTGCAACGCGGCTGCTAGTCTTCCTTTCATGCAAAATCTTAAGGTTCCACCTCATGTCCAAGCCACCAAAGCTGGCTAAAAAGTGAATAATCGATAACTAAAACTTGAATTGTACTACTTCTTACTGGCTATTACTTAGACTTAGAAGCTTCTTCTGTGTTCTACTATGGTGCTTTTAGTGTCTCCGCATACCGCAGCATGCGACATAGCTTTGCAGACGATTAATGTAACCGTCTCAGAGAGAAAAGCGGCCAATGTGTCGATCTGAATTTAAGTCGATTCGATAACAAATGACGAAAACGGACGGATTCCTCAGGTTTTTACTACATATGAACACTTTTCACATTCTCCCGTGCAACATGGCTGCTAGTCTTCCTTTCATGCAAAATCTTAAGGTTCCACCTCATGTCCAAGCCACCAAAGCCGGCTAAAAAGTGAATAATCGATAACTAAAACTTGAATTGTACTACTTCTTACTGGCTATTACTTCAACTTAGTGCTTCTTCTGTGTTCTACTATGGTGCTTTTAGTGTCTCCGCATACCGCAGCACGCGACATAGCTTTGCACACGATTAATGTAACCGTCTCAGAGAGAAAAGCGGCCAATATGACGATCGGGCTTTAAGTCGATTCGATAACAAATGACGAAAACGGACGGATTTCTCAGGTTTTTACTATATATGAACACTTTTCACATTCTCCCGTGCAACGCGGCTACTAGTCCTCCTTTCATGCAAAATCGTAAGGTCCTAGGTCATGTCCAAGCCACCAAAGCCGGCTAAAAAGTGAATAATCGACAACTAAAACTTGAATTGTACTACTTCTTACTGGCTCATACTTCAACTTAGAAGCTTCTTCTGTGTTCTACTACGGTGCTTTTAGTGTTTCCGCATAACGCAGCACGCGACATTGCTTTGCAGACGATAAATGTAACCGTTTCAAAGAGAAGAGCGGCCAATGTGACGATCTGGCTTTAAATCGATTCGATAACAAATGACGAAAACGGACGGATTTCTCAGGTTTTTACTACATATGAACACTTTTCACATTCTCCCGTGCAACGCGGCGCTAGTCTTCCCTTCATGCAAAATCTTAAGGTCCTAGGTCATGTCCAACCCACCAAAGCCAGGTAAAAAGTGATTAATCGACCACTATAACTTGAATTGTACGACTTCTTACTTGCTATTACTTCAACTTATAAGCTTCTTCTGTGTTCTAATATGGTGCTTTTAGTGTCTCCGCATACCGCAGCACGCGACATAGCTTTGCAGACGATAAATGTAACCGTTTCAGAGAGAAGAGCGGCCAATGTGACGATCTGGCTTTAAATCGATTCGATAACAAATGACGAAAACGGACGGATTTCTCAGGTTTTTACTACATATGAACACTTTTCACATTCTCCAGTGCAACGCGGCTGCTAGTCTTCCTCTCATGCAAAATCTTAAGGTCCTAGGTCATGTCCAAGCCACCAAAGCCGGCTAAAAAGTGAATAATCGACAACTTAAACTTGAATTTTTATACTTCTTACTGGCTATTACTTCAACTTAGAAGCTTCTTCTGTGTTCTACTATGGTGCTTTTAGTGTCTCCGCATACCGCAGCACGCGACATAGCTTTGCAGACGATAAATGTAACCGTCTCAGAGAGAAAAGCGGCCAATGTGTCGATCTGAATGTAAGTCGATTCGATAACAAATGACGAAAACGGACGGATTTCTCAGGTTTTTACTACATATGAACACTTTTCACATTCTCCCGTGCAACGCGGTTGCTAGTCCTCCTTTCATGCAAATCCTTAAGGTAATACGTCATATCCAAGCCACCAAAGCCGTCTAAAATGTGAATAATCTATAATTAAAACTTGAATTGTACTACTTCTTACTGGCTATTACTTCAACTTAGAAACTTATTCTGAGTTCTGCTGTGGTGCTTTTAGTGTTTCCGTATACCGCAGCATTCGACATAGCTTTGCAGACGATTAATGTAACCGTTTCAGAGAGAAGAGCGGCCATTGTGACGATCTGGCTTTAAATCGATTCGATAACAAATGACGAAAACGGACGGATTTCTCAGGTTTTTACTACATATGAACGCTTTTCACATTCTCCCGTGCAACGCGGCTGCTAGTCTTATTTCTTGCAAAATCTTAAGGTCCTAGGACATGTCCAAGCCACCAAAGCCGGTTAAAAAGTGATTCAACGACAACTAAAACTTAAATAGTACTACTTTTTACTGGCTATTACTTCAACTTAGAAGCTTCTTCTGTGTTCTAATATGGTGCTTTTAGTGTCTCCGCATACCGCAGCACGCGACATAGCTTTGCAGACGATAAATGTAACAGTCTCAGAGAGAAAAGCGGCCAATGTGTCGATCTGAATTTAAGTCGATTCGATAACAAATGACGAAAACGGACGGATTTCTCAGGTTTTTACTACATATGAACACTTTTCACATTCTCCCGTGCAACGCGGCTGCTAGTCTTCCTTTCATGCAAAATCTTAAGGTCCTAGGACATGTCCAAGCCACCAAAGCCAGTTAAAAAGTGATTAATCGACAACTAAATCTTAAATATTACTACTTCTTACTGGCTATTACTTCAACTTAGAAGCTTCTTCTCTGTTCTACTATGGTGCTTTTAGTGTTTCCGCATACCGCAGCACGCGACATTGCTTTGCAGACGATAAATGTAACCGTTTCAGAGAGAAGAGCGGCCAATGTGACGATCTGGCTTTACATCGATTCGATATCAAATGACGAAAACGGACGGATTTCTCAGGTTTTTACTACATATGAACACTTTTCACATTGTCCCGTGCAACGCGGCGCTACTCTTCCTTTCATGCAAAGTCTTAAGGTCCTAGGTCATGTCCAACCCACCAAAGCCAGCTAAAAAGTGATTAATCGACAACTACAACTTGAATTGTACTACTTCTTACTGGCTATTACTTCAACTTATAAGCTTCTTCTGTGTTCTAATATGGTGCTTTTAGTGTCTCCGCATACCGCAGCACGCGACATAGCTTTGCAGACGATAAATGTAACCGTTTCAGAGAGAATAGCGGCCAATGTGACGATCTGGCTTTAAATCGATTCGATAACAAATGATGAAAACGGACGGATTCTCAGGTTTTTACTACATATGAACACTTTTCACATTCTCCCGGGCAACGCGGCTTCTAGTTTTCCTTTCATGCAAAATCTTAAGGTCCTAGGACATGTCCAAGCCACCAAAGCTGGTTAAAAAGTGATTAAACGACAACTAAAACTTAAATTGTACTACTTCTTACTGGCTATTACTTCAACTTAGAAGCTTCTCTGTTCTAATATGGTGCTTTTAGTGTTTCCGCAAACCGCAGCACGCGACATAGCTTTGCAGACGATTAATGTAACAGTCTCAGAGTGAAAAGCGGCCAATATGACGATCTGGCTTTAAGGCGATTCGATAACAAATGACGAAAACGGACGGATTTCTCAGGTTTTTACTACATATGAACACTTTTCACATTCTCCCGTGCAACGCGGCTACTAGTCCTCCTTTCATGCAAAATCGTAAGGTCCTAGGTCATGTCCAAGCCACCAAAGCCGGCTAAAAAGTGAATAATCGACAACTAAAACTTGAATTGTACTACTTCTTACTGGCTATTACTTCGACTTAGAAGCTTCTTCTGTGTTCTACTATGGTGCTTTTAGTGTTTCCGCATACCGCAGCACGCGACATAGCTTTGCAGACGATAAATGTAACCGTTTCAGAGAGAAGAGCGGCCAATGTGACGATCTGGCTTTAAATCGATTCGATAACAAATGACGAAAACGGACGGATTTCTCAGGTTTTTACTACATATGAACACTTTTCACATGCTCCCGTGCAACGTGGCGCTAGTCTTCCTTTCATGCAAAATCTTAAGGTCCTAGGTCATGTCCAACCCACCAAAGACAGCTAAAAAGTGATTAATCGATAACTAAATCTTGAATTGTACTACTTCTTACTGGCTATTACTTCAACTTATTAGCTTCTTCTGTGTTCTAATATGGTGCTTTTAGTGTCTCCGCATACCGCAGCACGCTACATAGCTTTGCAGACGATAAATGTAACCGATTGAGAGAGAAGAGCGGCCAATGTGAAGATCTGGCTTTAAATCGATTCGATAACAAATGACGGAAACGGACGGATTTCTCAGGTTTTTACTACATATGAACACTTTTCACATTCTCCCGTGCAACGCGGCTGCTAGTCTTCCTTTCATGCAAAATATTAAGGTCCTGGGTCATGTCCAAGCCACCAAAGCCGGCTGAAAAGTGAATAATCGACAACTAAAACTTGAATTGTACTACTTCTTACTGGCTATTACTTCAACTTAGAAGCTTCTTCTGTGTTCTACTATGGTGCTTTTAGTGTCTCCGCATACCGCAGCACGCGACATAGCTTTGCAGACGATAAATGTAACCGTCTCAGAGGGAAAAGCGGCCAATGTGTCGATCTGGCTTTAAGTCGATGCGATAACAAATGACAAAAACGGACGGATTCTCAGGTTTTTACTACATATGAACACTTTTCACATTCTCCCGTGCAACGTGGCTGCTATTCCTCCTTTCAAGCAAATTCGTAAGGTCCTAGGTCATATCCAAGCCACCAAAGCCGGCTAAAATGTGAATAATCTATAATTAAAACTTGAATTGTACTACGTCTTACTGGCTATTACTTCAACTTAGAAGCTTATTCTGAGTTCTACTGTGGTGCTTTTAGTGTTTCCGTATACCGCAGCACGCGACATAGCTTTGCAGACGATAAATGTAACCGTTTCAGAGAGAAGAGCGGCAATTGTGACGATCTGGATTTAAATCGATTCGATAACAAATGACGAAAACGGACGGATTTCTCAGGTTTTTACTACATATGAACACTTTTCACATTCTCCCGTGCATCGCGGCTGCTAGTCTTCCTTTCATGCAAAATCTTAAGGTCCTAGGTCATGTCCAAGCCACCAAAGCCGGCTAAAAAGTGAATAATCGACAACTAAAACATGAATTGTACTACTTCTTACTGGCTATTACTTCAACTTAGAAGCTTCTTCTGTGTTCTAATATGGTGCTTTTAGTGTCTCCGCATACCGCAGCACGCGACATAGCTTTGCAGACGATAAATGTAACACTCTCAGAGAGAAAAGCGGCCAATGTGTCGATCTGAATTTAAGTCGATTCGATAACAAATGACGGAAACGGACGGATTTCTCAGGTTTTTACTACATATGAACACTTTTCACATTCTCCCGTGCAACGCGGCTGCTAGTCTTCCTTTCATGCAAAATCTTAAGGTCCTAGGACATGTCCAAGCCACCAAAGCCAGTTAAAAAGTGATTAATCGACAACTAAATCTTAAATATTACTACTTCTTACTGGCTATTACTTCAACTTAGAAGCTTCTTCTCTGTTCTACTATGGTGCTTTTAGTGTTTCCGCATACCGCAGCACGCGACATTGCTTTGCAGACGATAAATGTAACCGTTTCAGAGAGAAGAGCGGCCAATGTGACGATCTGGCTTTAAATCGATTCGATAACAAATGACGAAAACGGACGGATTTCTCAGGTTTTTACTACATATGAACACTTTTCACATTCTCCCGTGCAACGCGGCGCTACTCTTCCTTTCATGCAAAGTCTTAAGGTCCTAGGTCATGTCCAACCCACCAAAGCCAGCTAAAAAGTGATTAATCGACAACTACAACTTGAATTGTACTACTTCTTACTAGCTATTACTTCAACTTATAAGCTTCTTCTGTATTCTAATATGGTGCTTTTAGTGTCTCCGCATACCGCAGCACGCGACATAGCTTTGCAGACGATAAATGTAACCGTTTCAGAGAGAATAGCGGCCAATGTGACGATCTGGCTTTAAATCGATTCGATAACAAATGATGAAAACGGACGGATTCTCAGGTTTTTACTACATATGAACACTTTTCACATTCTCCCGTGCAACGCGGCTGCTAGTCCTCCTTTCATGCGAATTCATAAGGTCCTAGGTCATATCAAAGCCACCAAAGCCGGCTAATATGTGAATAATCTATAATTAAAACTTGAATTGTACTACTTCTTACTGGCTATTACTTCAACTTAGAAGCTTATTCTGAGTTCTACTGTGGTGCTTTTAGTGTTTCCGTATACCGCAGCACGCGACATAGCTTTGCAGACGATAAATGTAACCGTTTCAGAGAGAAGAGCGGCCATTTTGACGATCTGGCTTTAAGTCGATTCGATAACAAATGACGAAAACGGTCGGATTTCTCAGGTTTTTACTACATATGAACACTTTTCACACCCTCTCGTGCAACGCGGCTGCTAGTCTTCCTTTCATGCAAAATCTTAAGGTTCCACCTCATTTCCAAGCCATCAAAGCCGGCTACAAAGTGAATAATCGACAACTAAAACTTGAATTGTACTACATCTTACTGGCTATTACTTCAACTTAGAAGCTTCTTCTGTGTTCTACTATGGTGCTTTTAGTGTCTCCGCATACCGCAGCACGCGACATAGCTTTGCAGACGATAAATGTAACCGTTTCGGAGAGAAGAGCAGCCAATGTGACGATCTGGCTTTAAATCGATTCGATAACAAATGACGAAAACGGACGGATTTCTCTGGTTTTTACTACATATGAACACTTTTCACATTCTCTCGTGCAACGCGGCTGCTAGTCTTCCTTTCATGCAAAATCGTATTTCCTAGGACATGTTCAAGCCACAAAAGCAGGTTAAAAAGTGATTAATCGACAACTAACACTTAAATAGTACTACTTCATACTGGCTATTACTTCAACTTAGAAGCTTCTTCTCTTTTCTACTATGGTGCTTTTAGTGTCTCCGCATACCGCAGCACGCGACATAGCTTTGCAGACGATAAATGTAACCGTTTCAGAGAGAAGAGCGGCCAATGTGACGATCTGGCTTTAAATCGATTCGATAACAAATGACGAAAACGGACGGATTTCTCAGGTTTTTACTACATATGAACACTTTTCACATTCTCCCGTGCAACGCGGCTGCTAGTCTTCCTCTCATGCAAAATCTTAAGGTCCTAGGTCATGTCCAAGCCACCAAAGCCGGCTAAAAAGTGAATAATCGACAACTTAAACTTGAATTTTTATACTTCTTACTGGCTATTACTTCAACTTAGAAGCTTCTTCTGTGTTCTACTATGGTGCTTTTAGTGTCTCCGCATACCGCAGCACGCGACATAGCTTTGCAGACGATAAATGTAACCGTCTCAGAGAGAAAAGCGGCCAATGTGTCGATCTGAATGTAAGTCGATTCGATAACAAATGACGAAAACGGACGGATTTCTCAGGTTTTTACTACATATGAACACTTTTCACATTCTCCCGTGCAACGCGGCTGCTAGTCCTCCTTTCATGCAAATCCTTAAGGTCCTAGGTCATATCCAAGCCACCAAAGCCGTCTAAAATGTGAATAATCTATAATTAAAACTTGAATTGTACTACTTCTTACTGGCTATTACTTCAACTTAGAAACTTATTCTGAGTTCTGCTGTGGTGCTTTTAGTGTTTCCGTATACCGCAGCATTCGACATAGCTTTGCAGACGATAAATGTAACCGTTTCAGAGAGAAGAGCGGCCATTGTGACGATCTGGCTTTAAATCGATTCGATAACAAATGACGAAAACGGACGGATTTCTCAGGTTTTTACTACATATGAACACTTTTCACATTCTCCCGTGCAACGCGGCTGCTAGTCTTATTTCTTGCAAAATCTTAAGGTCCTAGGACATGTCCAAGCCACCAAAGCCGGTTAAAAAGTGATTCAACGACAACTAAAACTTAAATAGTACTACATTTTACTGGCTATTACTTCAACTTAGAAGCTTCTTCTGTGTTCTAATATGCTGCTTTTAGTGTCTCCGCATACCGCAGCACGCGACATAGCTTTGCAGACGATAAATGTAACAGTCTCAGAGAGAAAAGCGGCCAATGTGTCGATCTGGCTTTAAATCGATTCGATAACAAATGACGAAAACGGACGGATTTCTCAGGTTTTTACTACATATGAACACTTTTCACATTCTCCCGTGCAACGCGGCTGCTAGTCTTCCTTTCATGCAAAATCTTAAGGTCCTAGGAGGTGTCCAAGCCACCAAAGCCAGTTAAAAAGTGATTAATCGACAACTAAATCTTAAATATTACTGCTTCTTACTGGCTATTACTTCAACTTAGAAGCTTCTTCTCTGTTCTACTATGGTGCTTTTAGTGTTTCCGCATACCGCAGCACGCGACATTGCTTTGCAGACGATAAATGTAACCGTTTCAGAGAGAAGAGCGGCCAATGTGACGATCTGGCTTTAAATCGATTCGATAACAAATGACGAAAACGGACGGATTTCTCAGGTTTTTACTACATATGAACACTTTTCACATTCTCCCGTGCAACGCGGCGCTACTCTTCCTTTCATGCAAAGTCTTAAGGTCCTAGGTCATGTCCAACCCACCAAAGCCAGCTAAAAAGTGATTAATCGACAACTACAACTTGAATTGTACTACTTCTTACTAGCTATTACTTCAACTTATCAGCTTCTTCTGTGTTCTAATATGGTGCTTTTAGTGTCTCCGCATACCGCAGCACGCGACATAGCTTTGCAGACGATAAATGTAACCGTTTCAGAGAGAATAGCGGCCAATGTGACGATCTGGCTTTAAATCGATTCGATAACAAATGATGAAAACGGACGGATTCTCAGGTTTTTACTACATATGAACACTTTTCACATTCTCCCGTGCAACGCGGCTGCTAGTCCTCCTTTCATGCGAATTCCTAAGGTCCTAGGTCATATCCGAGCCACCAAAGCCGGCTAATATGTGTATAATCTATAATTAAAACTTGAATTGTACTACTTCTTACTGGCTATTACTTCAACTTAGAAGCTTATTCTGAGTTCTACTGTGGTGCTTTTAGTGTTTCTGTATACCGCAGCACGCGACATAGCTTTGCAGACGATAAATGTAACCGTTTCAGAGAGAAGAGCGGCCATTTTGACGATCTGGCTTTAAATCGATTCGATAACAAATGACGAAAACGGACGGATTTCTCAGGTTTTTACTACATATGAACACTTTTCACACCCTCTCGTGCAACGCGGCTGCTAGTCTTCCTTTCATGCAAAATCTTAAGGTTCCACCTCATTTCCAAGCCATCAAAGCCGGCTACAAAGTGAATAATCGACAACTAAAACTTGAATTGTACTACATCTTACTGGCTATTACTTCAACTTAGAAGCTTCTTCTGTGTTCTACTATGGTGCTTTTAGTGTCTCCGCATACCGCAGCACGCGACATAGCTTTGCAGGCGATAAATGTAACCGTTTCGGAGAGAAGAGCGGCCAATGTGACGATCTGGCTTTTAATCGATTCGATAACAAATGACGAAAACGGACGGATTACTCAGGTTTTTACTACATATGAACACTTTTCACATTCTCCCGGGCAACGCGGCTGCTAGTTTTCCTTTCATGCAAAATCTTAAGGTCCTAGGACATGTCCAAGCCACCAAAGCTGGTTAAAAAGTGATTAAACGACAACTAAAACTTAAATAGTACTACTTCTTACTGGCTATTACTTCAACTTAGAAGCTTCTTCTCTGTTCTACTATGGTGCTTTTAGTGTTTCCGCATACCGCAGCACGCGACATAGCTTTGCAGACGATTAATGTAACAGTCTCAGAGAGAAAAGCGGCCAATATGACGATCTGGCTTTAAGTCGATTCGATAACAAATGACGAAAACGGACGGATTTCTCAGGTATTTACTACATATGAACACTTTTCACATTCTCCCGTGCAACGCGGCTGCTAGTCCTCCTTTCATGCAAAATCTTAATGTCCTAGGACATGTCCAAGCCACCAAAGCCGGTTAAAAAGTGATTAATCGACAACTAAAACTTAAATAGTACTACTTCTTACTGGCTATTACTTCAACTTAGAAGCTTCTTCTGTGTTCTACTATGGTGCAATTAGTGTCTCAGCATACCGCAGCACGCGACATAGCTTTGCTGACGATTAATGTAACCGTCTCAGAGAGAAAAAATCGGCCAATATGACGATCTGGCTTTAAGGCGATTCGATAACAAATGACGAAAACGGACGGATTTCTCAGGTTTTTACTACATATGAACACTTTTCACATTCTCCCGTGCAACGCGGCTACTAGTCCTCCTTTCATGCAAAATCGTAAGGTCCTAGGTCATGTCCAAGCCACCAAAGCCGGCTAAAAAGTGAATAATCGACAACTAAAACTTGAATTGTACTACTTCTTACTGGCTATTACTTCAACTTAGAAGCTTCTTCTGTGTTCTACTATGGTGCTTTTAGTGTTTCCGAATACCGCAGCACGCGACATAGCTTTGCAGACGATAAATGTAACCGTTTCAGAGAGAATAGCGGCCAATGTGACGATCTGGCTTTAAATCGATTCGATAACAAATGACGAAAACGGACGGATTTCTCAGGTTTTTACTACATATGAACACTTTTCACATGCTCCCGTGCAACGCGGCGCTAGTCTTCCTTTCATGCAAAATCTTAAGGTCCTAGGTCATGTCCAACCCACCAAAGCCAGCTAAAAAGTGATTAATCGATAACTAAAACTTGAATTGTACTACTTCTTACTGGCTATTACTTCAACTTATTAGCTTCTTCTGTGTTCTAATATGGTGCTTTTAGTATCTCCGCATACCGCAGCACGCGACATAGCTTTGCAGACGATAAATGTAACCGTTTCAGAGAGAAGAGCGGCCAATGTGAAGATCTGGCTTTAAATCGATTCGATAACAAATGACGGAAACGGACGGATTTCTCAGGTTTTTACTACATATGAACACTTTTCACATTCTCCCGTGCAACGCGGCTGCTATTCTTCCTTTCATGCAAAATATTAAGGTCCTAGGTCATGTCCAAGCCACCAAAGCCGGCTAAAAAGTGAATAATCGACAACTAAAACATGAATTGTACTAGTTCTTACTGGATATTACTTCAACTTAGAAGCTTCTTCTGTGTTCTACTATGGTGCTTTTAGTGTCTCCGCATACCGCAGCACGGGACATAGCTTTGCAGACGATAAATGTAACCGTCTCAGAGGAAAAAGCGGCCAATGTGTCGATCTGAATTTAAGTCGATGCTATAACAAATGACGAAAACGGACGGATTCTCAGGTTTTTACTACATATGAACATTTTTCACATTCTCCCGTTGCAACGTGGCTGCTAGTCCTATTTCAAGCAAATTCGTAAGGTCCTAGGTCATATCCAAGCCACCAAAGCCGGCTAAAATATGAATAATCTATAATTAAAACTTGAATTGTACTACTTCTAACTGGCTATTACTTCAACTTAGAAGCTTATTCTGAGTTCTACTGTGGTGCTTTTAGTGTTTCCGTATACCGCAACACGCGACATAGCTTTGGAGACGATAAATGTAACCGTTTCAGAGAGAAGAGCGGCCATTGTGACGATCTGGCTTTAAATCGATTCGATAACAAATGACGAAAACGGACGGATTTCTCAGGTTTTTACTACATATGAACACTTTTCACATTCTCCCGTGCAACGCGGCTGCTGGTCTTCGTTTCATGCAAAATCTTAAGGTTCCACCTCATGTCCAAGCCACCAAAGCCGGCTAAAAAGTGATTAATCGACAACTAAAACTTAAATAGTACTACTTCATACTGGCTATTACTTCAACTTAGAAGCTTCTTCTCTTTTCTACTATGGTGCTTTTGGTGTCTCCGCATACCGCAGCACGCGACATAGCTTTGCAGACGATTAATGTAACCGTCTCAGAGAGAATGCGGCCAATATGACGATCTGGCTTTAAGTCGATTCGATAACAAATGACGAAAACGGACGGATTTCTCAGGTTTTTACTACATATGAACACTTTTCATATTCTCCCGTGCAACGCGGATGCTAGTCTTCATTTCATGCAAAATCTTAATGTCCTAGGACATGTCCAAGCCACCAAAGCCGGTTAAAAAGTGATTAATCGACAACTAAACTTAAATAGTACTACTTCTTACTGGCTATTACTTCAACTTAGAAGCTTCTTCTGTGTTCTAATATGATGCTTTTAGTGTTTCCGCATACCGCAGCACGCGACATACCTTTGCAGAGGATAAATGTAACCGCCTCAGAGAGAAAAGCGGCCAATGTGACGATCTGGCTGTAAGTCGATACGATAACAAATGACGAAAACCCACGGATTTCGCAGGTTGTTACTACATAAGAACACTTTTCACGTTCTCCCGTGCAACGCGGCTGCTAGTCCTCCTTTCATGCCAAATCTTAAGGTTCCACCTCATGTCCAAGCCACCAAAGCCGGCTAAAAAGTGAATAATCGATAACTAAAACTTGAATTGTACTACTTCTTACTGGCTATTACTTCAACTTAGAAGCTTCTTCTGTGTTCAACTATGGTGCTTTTAGTGTCTCCGCATACCGCAGCACGCGACATAGCTTTGCAGACGAAAAATGTAACCGTCTCAGTGAGAAAGGCGGCCAATGTGTCGATCTGGCTTTAAATCGATTCGATAACAAATGGCGAAAATGGACAGATTTCTCAGGTTTTTACTACATATGAACACTTTTCACATTCTCCCGTGCAACGCGGCTGCTAGTCCTCCTTTCATGCAAAATCTTAAGGTCCTAGGTCATGTCATAGCCACCAAAGCCGGCTAAAAAGTGAATAATCGACAACTAAAACTTGAATTGTACTACTTCTTACTGGCTATTACTTCAACTTAGAAGCTTCTTCTGTGTTCTACTATGGTGCTTTTATTGTCTCCGCATACCGCAGCGCGCGACATAGCTTTGCAGACGATAAATGTAACCGTCTCAGAGAGAAAAGCGGCCAATGTGACGATCTGGCTTTAAGTCGATTCGATAACAAATGACGAAAACGGACGGATTTCTCAGGTTTTTAATACATATGAACACTTTTCACATTCTCCCGTGCAACGCGGCTGCTAGTCCGCCTTTCATGCAAATTCTTAAGGTCCTAGGTCATATCCAAGCCACCAAAGCCGGCTAAAATGTGAATAATCTATAATTAAAACTTGAATTGTACTACTTCTTACTTTCTATTACTTCAACTTAGAAGCTTATTCTGAGTTCTACAATGGTGCTTTTAGTGTTTCCGTATACCGCAGCACGCGACATAGCTTTGCAGACGATAAATGTAACCGCCTCAGAGAGAAAAGCGGCCAATGTGACGATCTGGCTTTAAGTCGATACGATAACAAATGACGAAAACCCACGGATTTCTCAGGTTTTTACTACATATGAACACTTTTCACATTCTCCCGTGCAACGCGGCTGCTAGTCCTCCTTTCATGCAAAATCTTAAGGTTCCACCTCATGTCCAAGCCACCAAAGCCGGCTAAAAAGTGAATAATCGATAACTAAAACTTGAATTGTACTACTTCTTACTGGCTATTACTTCAACTTAGAAGCTTCTTCTGTGTTCAACTATGGTGCTTTTAGTGTCTCCGCATACCGCAGCACGCGACATAGCTTTGCAGACGATTAATTTAACCGTCTCAGAGAGAAAAGCGGCCAATATGACGATCTGGCTTTAAGTCGATTCGATAACAAATGCCGAAAACGGACGATTTCTCAGGTTTTTACTACATATGAACACTTTTCACATTATCCCGTGCAACGCGGCTGCTAGTCCTCCTTTCATGCAAAATCTTAAGGTCCTAGGTCATGTCCAAGCCACTAAAGACGGCTAAAAAGTGAATAATCGACAACTAAAACTTGAATTGTACTACTTCTTACTGGCTATTATTTCAACTTAAAAGCTCCTTCTGTGTTCTACTATGGTGCTTTAAGTGTCTCCGCATACCGCAGCACGCGACATAGCTTTGCAGACGAAAAATGTAACCGTCTCAGAGAGAAAAGCGTCAAATGTGACGATCTGGCTTTAAGTCGATTCGATAACAAATGGCGAAAATGGACAGATTTCTCAGGTTTTTACTACATATGAACACTTTTCACATTCTCCTGTGCAACGCGGCTGCTAGTCCTCCTTTCATGCAAAATCTTAAGGTCCCAGGTCATGTCAAAGCCACCAAAGCCGGCTAAATGTGAATAATCGACAACTAAAACTTAAATTGTACTACTTTTTACTGGCTATTACTTCAACTTAGAAGCTTCTTCTGTGTTCTACTATGGTGTTTTATTGTCTCCGCATACCGCAGCGCGCGACATAGCTTTGCAGACGATAAATGTAACCGTCTCAGAGAGAAAAGCGGCCAATGTGTCGATCTGAATTTAAGTCGATTCGATAACAAATGACGAAACCGGACGGATTTCTCAGGTTGTTACTACATATGAACACTTTTCACATTCTCCCGTGCAACGCGGCTGCTGGTCTTCCTTTCATGCAAAATCCTAAGCTCCTACGTCATGTCCAACCCACCAAAGCCAGCTAAAACGTGATTAATCGACAACTACAACTTGAATTGTACTACTTCTTACTGGCTATTACTTCAACTTAGAAGCTTCTTCTGTGTTCTAATATGGTGCTTTTAGTGTCTCCGCATACCGCAGCACGCGACATAGCTTTGCAGACGATAAATGTAACCGTCTCAGAGAGAAAAGCGGCCAATGTGGCGATCTGGCTTTAAGTCGATATGATAACAAATGAAGAAAACCCACGGATTTCTCTGGTTTTTACTACATATGAACACTTTTCACATTCTCCCGTGCAACGCGGTTGCTATTCCTCCTTTCAAGCTAATTCGTAAGGTCCTAGGTCATATCCAAGCCACCAAAGCCGGCTAAAATGTGAATAATCTATAATTAAAACTTGAATTGTACTACTTCTTACTGGCTATTACTTCAACTTAGAAGCTTATTCTGAGTTCTACTGTGGTGCTTTTAGTGTTTCCGTATACCGCATCACGCGACATAGCTTTGCAGACGATAAATGTAACCGTTTCAGAGAGAAGAGCGGCCATTTTGACGATCTGGCTTTAAATCGATTCGATAACAAATGACGAAAACGGACGGATTTCTCAGGTTTTTACTACATATGAACACTTTTCACATTCTCCCGTGCAACGCGGCTGCTAGTCTTCCTTTCATGCAAAATCTTAAGGTCCTAGGTCATGTCCAAGCCACCAAAGCCGACTAAAAAGTGAATAATCGACAACTAAAACATGAATTGTACTACTTCTTACTGGCTATTACTTCAACTTAGAAGCTTCTTCTGTGTTCTACTATGGTGCTTTTAGTGTCTCCGCATACCGCAGCACGGGACATAGCTTTGCAGACGATAAATGTAACCGTCTCAGAGGAAAAAGCGGCCAATGAGTCGATCTGAATTTAAGTCGATGCTATAACAAATGACGAAAACGGACGGATTCTCAGGTTTTTACTACATATGAACACTTTTCACATTCACCCGTTGCAACGTGGCTGCTAGTCCTCCTTTCAAGCAAATTCGTAAGGTCCTAGGTCATATCCAAGCCACCAAAGCCGGCTAAAATATGAATAATCTATAATTAAAACTTGAATTGTACTACTTCTAACTGGCTATTACTTCAACTTAGAAGCTTCTTCTGAGTTCTACTGTGGTGCTTTTAGTGTTTCCGTATACCGCAACACGCGACATAGCTTTGGAGACGATAAATGTAACCGTTTCAGAGAGAAGAGCGGCCATTGTGACGATCTGGCTTTAAATCGATTCGATAACAAATGACGAAAACGGACGGATTTCTCAGGTTTTTACTACATATGAACACTTTTCACATTCTCCCGTGCAACGCGGCTGCTAGTCTTCGTTTCATGCAAAATCTTAAGGTTCCACCTCATGTCCAAGCCACCAAAGCCGGCTAAAAAGTGATTAAACGACAACTAAAACTTGAATTGTACTACTTCTTACTGGCTATTACTTCAACTTAGAAGCTTTTTCTGTGCTCTACTATGGTGCTTTTAGTGTCTCCGCATACCGCAGCACGCGACATAGCTTTGCAGACGATAAATGTAACCGTTTCGGAGAGAAGAGCGGCCAATGTGACGATCTGGCTTTAAATCGATTCGATAACAAATGACGAAAACGGACGGATTTCTCAGGTTTTTACTACATATGAACCCTTTTCACATTCTCCCGTGCAACGCGGCTGCTAGTCTTCCTTTCATGCAAAATCGTATTTCCTAGGACATGTTCAAGCCACAAAAGCAGGTTAAAAAGTGATTAATCGACAACTAAAACTTGAATTGTACTACTTCTTACTGGCTATTACTTCAACTTAGAAGCTTCTTCTGTGTTTTACTATGGTGCTTTTATTGTCTCCGCATACCGCAGCGCGCGACATAGCTTTGCAGACGATAAATGTAACCGTCTCAGAGAGAAAAGCGGCCAATGTGACGATCTGGCTTTAAGTCGATTCGATAACAAATGACGAAAACGGACGGATTTCTCAGGTTTTTAATACATATGAACACTTTTCACATTCTCCCTTGCAACGCGGCTGCTAGTCCGCCTTCCATGCAAATTCTTAAGGTCCTAGGTCATATCCAAGCCACCAAAGCCGGCTAAAATGTGAATAATCTATAATTAAAACTTGAATTGTACTACTTCTTACAGGCTATTACTTCAAATTAGAGGCTTCTTCTGTGTTCTACTATGGTGCTTTTAGTGTCTCCGCATACCGCAGCATGCGACATAGCTTTGCAGACGATTAATGTAACCGTCTCAGAGAGAAAAGCGGCCAATGTGACGATCTGGCTTTAAGTCGATTCGATAACAAATGGCGAAAATGGACAGATTTCTCAGGTTGTTACTACATATGAACACTTTTCACATTCTCCCGTGCAACGCGGCTGCTAGTCCTCCTTTCATGCAAAATCTTAAGGTCCTAGGTAATGTCAAAGCCACCAAAGCCGGCTAAAAAGTGAATAATCGACAACTAAAACTTGAATTGTACTACTTCTTACTGGCTATTACTTCAACTTAGAAGCTTCTTCTGTGTTCTACTATGGTGTTTTATTGTCTCCGCATACCGCAGCGCGCGACATAGCTTTGCAGACGATAAATGTAACCGTCTCAGAGAGAAAAGCGGCCAATGTGACGATCTGGCTTTAAGTCGATTCGATAACAATGACGAAACCGGACGGATTTCTCAGGTTGTTACTACTTATGAACACTCTTCACATTCTCCCGTGCAATGCGGCTGCTAGTCTTCCTTTCATGCAAAATCCTAAGGTCCTACGTCATGTCCAACCCACCAAAGCCAGCTAAAACGTGATTAATCGACAACTACAACTTGAATTGTACTACTTCTTACTGGCTATTACTTCAACTTAGAAGCTTCTTCTGTGTTCTAATATGGTGCTTTTAGTGTCTCCGCATACCGCAGCACGCGACATAGCTTTGCAGACGATAAATGTAACCGTCTCAGAGAGAATAGCGGCCAATGTGGCGATCTGGCTTTAAGTCGATTCGATAACAAATGACGAAAACGGACGGATTTCTCAGGTTTTTACTACATATGAACACTTTTCACATTCTCCCGTGCAACGCGGTTGCTAGTCCTCCTTTCATGCAAAATCTTAAGGTTCCACCTCATGTCCAAGCCACCATAGCCGGCTAAAAAGTGAATAATCGATAACTAAAACTTGAATTGTACTACTTCTTACTGGCTATTACTTCAACTTAGAAGCTTCTTCTGTGTTCTACTATGGTGCTTTTAGTGTCTCCGCATACCGCAGCACGCGACATAGCTTTGCAGACGATAAATGTAACCGCCTCAGAGAGAAAAGCGGCTAATGTGACGATCTGGCTTCAAGTCTATTCGATAACAAATGACGAAAATGGACAGATTTCTCAGGTTTTTACTACATATGGACACTTTTCACATTCTCCCATGCAACGCGGCTGCTAGTCCTCCTTTCATGCAAAATCGTAAGATCCTTGGTCATGTCCAAGCCACCAAAGCCGGCTAAAAAGTGAATAATCGATAACTAAAACTTGAATTGTACTACTTCTTACTGGCTATTACTTCAACTTAGAAGCTTCTTCTGTGTTCTAATATGGTGCTGTTAGTGTCTCCGCATACCGCAGCAAGCGACATAGCTTTGCAGACGATAAATGTAACCGTCTCAGAGAGAAAAGCGGCCAATGTGACGATCTGGCTTTAAGTCGATACGATAACAAATGACGAAAACCCACGGATTTCTCAGGTTTTTACTACATATGAACACTTTTCACATTCTCCCGTGCAACGCGGCTGCTAGTCCTCCTTTCATGCAAAATCTTAAGGTTCCACCTCATGTCCAAGCCACCAAAGCCGGCTACAAAGTGAATAATCGATAACTAAAACTTGAATTGTACTACTTCTTACTGGCTATTACTTCAACTTAGAAGCTTCTTCTGTGTTCAACTATGGTGCTTTTAGTGTCTCCGCATACCGCAGCACGCGACATAGCTTTGCAGACGAATAATGTAACCGCCTCAGAGAGAAAAGCGGCAAATATGACGATCTATCTTTTAGTCGATTCGATAACAAATGCCGAAAACGGACGGATTTCTCAGGTTTTTACTACATATGAACACTTTTCACATTCTCCCGTGCAACGCGGCTGCTAGTCCTCCTTTCATGCAAAATCTTAAGGTCCTAGGTCATGTCCAAGCCACTAAAGACGGCTAAAAAGTGAATAATCGACAACTAAAACTTGAATTGTACTACTTCTTACTGGCTATTACTTCAACTTAAAAGCTCCTTCTGTGTTCTACTATGGTGCTTTAAGTGTCTCCGCATACCGCAACACGCGACATAGCTTTGCAGACGAAAAATGTAACCGTCTCAGAGAGAAAAGCGTCCAATGTGACGATCTGGCTTTAAGTCGATTCGATAAAAAATGGCGAAAATGGACAGATTTCTCAGGTTTTTACTACATATGAACACTTTTCACATTCTCCCGTGCAACGCGGCTGCTAGTCCTCCTTTCATGCAAAATCTTAAGGTCCTAGGTCATGTCAAAGCCACCAAAGCCGGCTAAAAAGTGAATAATCGACAACTACAACTTGAATTGTACTACTTCTTACTGGCTATTACTTCAACTTAGAAGCTTCTTCTGTGTTCTGCTATGGTGTTTTTTTGTCTCCGCATACCGCAGCGCGCGACATAGCTTTGCAGACGATAAATGTAACCGTCTCAGAGAGAAAAGCGGCCAATGTGACGATCTGGCTTTAAGTCGATTCGATAACAAAGACGAAACCGGACGGATTTCTCAGGTTGTTACTACATATGAACACTTTTCACATTCTCCCGTGCAACGCGGCTGCTAGTCTTCCTTTCATGCAAAATCTTAAGGTCCTACGTCATGTCCAACCCACCAAAGCCACCTAAAAAGTGATTAATCGACAACTACAACTTGAATTGTACTACTTCTTACTGGCTATTACTTCAACTTAGAAGCTTCTTCTGTGTTCTAATATGGTGCTTTTAGTGTCTCCGCATACCGCAGCACGCGACATAGCTTTGCAGACGATAAACGTAACCGTCTCAGAGAGTAAAGCGGCCAATGTGACGATCTGGCTTTAAGTCGATACGATAACAAATGACGAAAACCCACGGATTTCTCAGGTTTTTACTACATATGAACACTTTTCACATTCTCCCGTGCAACGCGGCTGCTAGTCCTCCTTTCATGCCAAATCTTAAGATTCCACCTCATGTCCAAGCCACTAAAGCCGGCTAAAAAGTGAATAATCGATAACTAAAACTTGAATTGTACTACTTCTTACTGGCTATTACTTCAACTTAGAAGCTTCTAGTGTGTTCAGCTATGGTGCTTTTAGTGTCTCCGCATACCGCAGCACGCGACATAGCTTTGCAGACGAAAAATGTAACCGTCTCAGAGAGAAAAGCGTCCAATGTGACGATCTGGCTTTAAGTCGATTCGATAACAAATGGCGAAAATGGACAGATTTCTCAGGTTTTTACTACATATGAACACTTTTCACATTCTCCTGTGCAACGCGGCTGCTAGTCCTCCTTTCATGCAAAATCTTAAGGTCCCAGGTCATGTCAAAGCCACCAAAGCCGGCTAAAAAGTGAAAAATCGACAACTAAAACTTGAATTGTACTACTTCTTACTGGCTATTACTTCAACTTAGAAGCTTCTTCTGTGTTCTACTATGGTGTTTTATTGTCTCCGCATACCGCAGCGCGCGACATAGCTTTGCAGACGATAAATGTAACCGTCTCAGAGAGAAAAGCGGCCAATGTGACGATCTGGCTTTAAGTCGATTCGATAACAATGACGAAACCGGACGGATTTCTCAGGTTGTTACTACATATGAACACTTTTCACATTCTCCCGTGCAACGCGGCTGCTAGTCTTCCTTTCATGCAAAATCCTAAGGTCCTACGTCATGTCCAACCCACCAAAGCCAGCTCAAACGTGATTAATCGACAACTACAACTTGAATTGTACTACTTCTTACTGGCTATTACTTCAACTTAGAAGCTTCTTCTGTGTTCTAATATGGTGCTTTTAGTGTCTCCGCATACCGCAGCACGCGACATAGCTTTGCAGACGATAAATGTAACCGTCTCAGAGAGAAAAGCGGCCAATGTGGCGATCTGGCTTTAAGTCGATATGATAACAAATGAAGAAAACCCACGGATTTCTCTGGTTTTTACTACATATGAACACTTTTCACATTCTCCCGTGCAACGCGGTTGCTATTCCTCCTTTCAAGCTAATTCGTAAGGTCCTAGGTCATATCCAAGCCACCAAAGCCGGCTAAAATGTGAATAATCTATAATTAAAACTTGAATTGTACTACTTCTTACTGGCTATTACTTCAACTTAGAAGCTTATTCTGAGTTCTACTGTGGTGCTTTTAGTGTTTCCGTATACCGCAGAACGCGACATAGCTTTGCAGACGATAAATGTAACCGTTTCAGACAGAAGAGCGGCCATTGTGACGATCTGGCTTTAAATCGATTCGATAACAAATGACGAAAACGGACGGATTTCTCAGGTTTTTACTACATATGAACACTTTTCACATTCTCCCGTGCAACGCGGCTGCTAGTCTTCCTTTCATGCAAAATCTTAAGGTCCTAGGTCATGTCCAAGCCACCAAAGCCGACTAAAAAGTGAATAATCGACAACTAAAACATGAATTGTACTACTTCTTACTGGCTATTACTTCAACTTAGAAGCTTCTTCTGCGTTCTACTATGGTGCTTTTAGTGTCTCTGCATACCGCAGCACGGGACATAGCTTTGCAGACGATAAATGTAACCGTCTCAGAGGAAAAAGCGGCCAATGTGTCGATCTGAATTTAAGTCGATGCTATAACAAATGACGAAAACGGACGGATTCTCAGGTTTTTACTACATATGAACACTTTTCACATTCTCCCGTTGCAACGTGGCTGCTAGTCCTCCTTTCAAGCAAATTCGTAAGGTCCTAGGTCATATCCAAGCCACCAAAGCCGGCTAAAATATGAATAATCTATAATTAAAACTTGAATTGTACTACTTCTAACTGGCTATTACTTCAACTTAGAAGCTTCTTCTGAGTTCTACTGTGGTGCTTTTAGTGTTTCCGCATACCGCAACACGCGACATAGCTTTGGAGACGATAAATGTAACCGTTTCAGAGAGAAGAGCGGCCATTGTGACGATCTGGCTTTAAATCGATTCGATAACAAATGACGAAAACGGACGGATTTCTCAGGTTTTTACTACATATGAACACTTTTCACATTCTCCCGTGCAACGCGGCTGCTAGTCTTCGTTTCATGCAAAATCTTAAGGTTCCACCTCATGTCCAAGCCACCAAAGCCGGCTAAAAAGTGATTAAACGACAAATAAAACTTGAATTGTACTACTTCTTACTGGCTATTACTTCAACTTAGAAGCTTCTTCTGTGTTCTACTATGGTGCTTTTAGTGTCTCCGCATACCGCAGCACGCGACATAGCTTTGCAGACGATAAATGTAACCGTTTCGGAGAGAAGAGCGGCCAATGTGACGATCTGGCTTTAAATCGATTCGATAACAAATGACGAAAACGGACGGATTTCTCAGGTTTTTAATACATATGAACACTTTTCACATTCTCCCTTGCAACGCGGCTGCTAGTCCGCCTTTCATGCAAATTCTTAAGGTCCTAGGTCATATCCAAGCCACCAAAGCCGGCTAAAATGTGAATAATCTATAATTAAAACTTGAATTGTACTACTTTTTACAGGCTATTACTTCAACTTAGAAGCTTCTTCTGTTTTCTACTATGGTGCTTTTAGTGTCTCCGCATACCGCAGCATGCGACATAGCTTTGCAGACGATTAATGTAACCGTCTCAGAGAGAAAAGCGGCCAATGTGACGATCTGGCTTTAAGTCGATTCGATAACAAATGGCGAAAATGGACAGATTTCTCAGGTTTTTACTACATATGAACACTTTTCACATTCTCCCGAGCAACGCGGCTGCTAGTCCTCCTTTCATGCAAAATCTTAAGGTCCTAGGTAATGTCAAAGCCACCAAAGCAGGCTAAAAAGTGAATAATCGACAACTAAAACTTGAATTGTACTACTTCTTACTGGCTATTACTTCAATTTAGAAGCTTCTTCTGTGTTCTACTATGGTGTTTTATTGTCTCCGCATACCGCAGCGCGCGACATAGCTTTGCAGACGATAAATGTAACCGTCTCAGAGAGAAAAGCGGCCAATGTGACGATCTGGCTTTAAGTCGATTCGATAACAATGACGAAACCGGACGGATTTCTCAGGTTGTTACTACATATGAACACTCTTCACATTCTCCCGTGCAATGCGGCTGCTAGTCTTCCTTTCATGCAAAATCCTAAGGTCCTACGTCATGTCCAACCCACCAAAGCCAGCTAAAACGTGATTAATCGACAACTACAACTTGAATTGTACTACTTCTTACTGGCTATTACTTCAACTTAGAAGCTTCTTCTGTGTTCTAATATGGTGCTTTTAGTGTTTCCGCATACCGCAGCACGCGACATAGCTTTGCAGACGATAAATGTAACCGTCTCAGAGAGAATAGCGGCCAATGTGGCGATCTGGCTTTAAGTCGATTCGAAAACAAATGACGAAAACCCACGGATTTCTCAGGTTTTTACTACATATGAACACTTTTCACATTCTCCCGTGCAACGCGGCTGCTAGTCCTCCTTTCATGCAAAATCTTAAGGTTCCACCTCATGTCCAAGCCACCAAAGCCGGCTGAAAAGTGAATAATCGATAACTAAAACTTGAATTGTACTACTTCTTACTGGCTATTACTTCAACTTAAAAGCTCCTTCTGTGTTCTACTATGGTGCTTTTAGTCTCTCCGCATACCGCAGTACGCGACATAGCTTTGCAGACGAAAAATGTAACCGTCTCAGAGAGAAAAGCGGCCAATGTGACGATCTGGCTTTAAGTCGATTCGATAACAAATGGCGAAAATGGACAGATTTCTAAGGTTTTTACTACATATGAACACTTTTCACATTCTCCCGTGCAACGCGGCTGCTAGTCCTCCTTTCATGCAAAATCTTAAGGTCCTAGGTCATGTCATAGCCACCAAAGCTGGCTAAAAAGTGAATAATCGACAACTAAAACTTGAATTGTACTACTTCTTACTGGCTATTACTTCAACTTAGAAGCTTCTTCTGTGTTCTACTATGGTGCTTTTAGTGTCTCCGCATACCGCAGCGCGCGACATAGCTTTGCAGACGATAAATGTATCCGTCTCAGAGAGAAAAGCGGCCAATGTGACGATCTGGCTTTAAGTCTATTCGATAACAAAGACGAAACCGGACGGATTTCTCAGGTTGTTACTACATATGAACACTTTTCACATTCTCCCGTGCAACGCGGCTGCTAGTCTTCCTTTCATGCAAAATCTTAAGGTCCTACGTCATGTCCAACCCACCAAAGCCAGCTAAAAAGTGATTAATCGACAACTACAACTTGAATTGTACTACTTCTTACTGGCTATTACTTCAACTTAGAAGCTCCTTCTGTGTTCTAATATGGTGCTTTTAGTGTCTCCGCATACCGCAGCACGCGACATAGCTTTGTAGACGATTAATGTAACCGTCTCAGAGAGAAAAGCGGCCAATATGACGATCTGGCTTTAAGTCGATTCGATAACAAATGACGAAAACGGACGGATTTCTCAAGTTTTTACTACATATGAACACTTTTCACATTCTCCCGTGCAACGCGGCTACTAGTCTTCCTTTCATGCAAAATCTTAAGGTCCTAGGTCATGTCCAACCCACCAAAGCCAGCTAAAAAGTGATTAATCGACAACTACAACTTTTATTGTACTACTTCTTACTGGCTATTACTTCAACATATAAGCTTCTTCTGTGTTCTAATATGGTGCTTTTAGTGTCTCCGCATACCGCAGCACGCGACGTAGCTTTGCAGACGATAAATGTAACCGTTTCAGAGAGAAGAGCGGCCAATGTGACGATCTGACTTTAAATCGATTTGATAACAAATGACGAAAACGGACGGATTTCTCAGGTTTTTACTACATATGAACACTTTTCACATTCTCCCGTGCTACGCAGCTGCTAGTCCTCCTTTCATGCAAATTCTTAAGGTCCGAGGTCATATCCAAGCCACCAAACCCGGCTAAAATGTGAATAATCTATAATTAAAACTTGAATTGTACTACTCCTTACTGGCTATTACTTCAACTTAGAAGCTTATTCTGAGTTCTACTGTGGTGCTTTTAGTGTTTCCGCATACCGCAGCACGCGACATAGCTTTGCAGACGATAAATGTAACCGTTTCAGATAGAAGAGCGGCCAATGTGACGATCTGGCTTTAAATCGATTCGATAACAAATGACGAAAACGGCCGGATTTCTCAGGTTTTTACTATATATGAACACTTTTCACATTCTCCCGTGCAACGCGGCTGCTAGTCTTCCTTTCATGCAAAATCTTAAGGTCCTAGGACAGGTCCAAGCCACCAAAGCCGGTTAAAAAGTGATTAATCGACAACTAAAACTTAAATATTACTACTTCTTACTGCCTATTACTTCAACTTAGAAGCTTCTTCTGTGTTCTAATATGGTGCTTTTAGTGTCTCCGCATTCCGCAGCACGCGACATAGCTTTGCAGACGATAAATGTAACCGTCTCAGAGAGAAAAGCGGCCAATGTGACGATCTGGCTTTAAGTCGATACGATAACAAATGACGAAAACCCACGGATTTCTCAGTTTTTTACTACATATGACCACTTTTCACATTCTCCCGTGCTACGCTGTTGCTAGTCCTCCTTTCATGCAAAATCTTAAGCTTCCACCTCATGTCCAAGCCACCAAAGCCGGCTAAAAAGTGAATAATCGATAACTAAATCTTGAATTGTACTACTTCTTACTGGCTATTACTTCAACTTAGAAGCTTCTTCTGCGTTCTACTATGGCGCTTTTAGTGTCTCCGCATACCGCAGCATGCGACATAGCTTTGCAGACGATTAATGTAACCGTTTCAGAGAGAAAAGCGTCCAATGTGACGATCTGGCTTTAAGTCGATTCGATAACAAATGGCGAAAATGGACAGATTTCTCAGGTTTTTACTACATATGAACACTTTTCACATTCTCCCGTGCAACGCGGCTGCTAGTCCTCCTTTCATGCAAAATCTTAAGGTCCTAGGTCATGACAAAGCCACCAAAGCCGGCTAAAAAGTGAATAATCGACAACTACAACTTGAATTGTACTACTTCTTACTGGCTATTACTTCAACTTAGAAGCTTCTTCTGTGTTCTGCTATGGTGCTTTTATTGTCTCCGCATACCGCAGCGCGCGACATAGCTTTGCAGACGATAAATGTAACAGTCTCAGAGGAAAAAGCGGCCAATGTGTCGATCTGAATTTAAGTCGATGCTATAACAAATGACGAAAACGGACGGATTCTCAGGTTTTTACTACATATGAACACTTTTCACATTCTCCCGTTGCAACGTGGCTGCTAGTCCTCCTTTCAAGCAAATTCGTAAGGTCCTAGGTCATATCCAAGCCACCAAAGCCGGCTAAAATATGAATAATCTATAATTAAAACTTGAATTGTACTACTTCTAACTGGCTATTACTTCAACTTAGAAGCTTCTTCTGAGTTCTACTGTGGTGCTTTTAGTGTTTCCGTATACCGCAACACGCGACATAGCTTTGGAGACGATAAATGTAACCGTTTCAGAGAGAAGAGCGGCCATTGTGACGATCTGGCTTTAAATCGATTCGATAACAAATGACGAAAACGGACGGATTTCTCAGGTTGTTACTACATATGAACACTTTTCACATTCTCCCGTGCGACGCGGCTGCTAGTCTTCCTTTCATGCAAAATCTTAAGGTCCTACGTCATGTCCAACCCACAAAAGCCAGCTAAAACGTGATTAATCGACAACTACAACTTGAATTGTACTACTTCTTACTGGCTATTACTTCAACTTAGAAGCTTCTTCTGTGTTCTAATATGGTGCTTTTATTGTCTCCGCATACCGCAGCGCGCGACATAGCTTTGCAGACGATAAATGTAACAGTCTCAGAGAGAAAAGCGGCCAATGTGACGATCTGGCTTTAAGTCTATTCGATAACAAAGACGAAACCGGACGGATTTCTCAGGTTGTTACTACATATGAACACTTTTCACATTCTCCCGCGCAACGCGGCTGCTAGTCTTCCTTTCATGCAAAATCTTAAGGTCCTACGTCATGTCCAACCCACCAAAGCCAGCTAAAAAGTGATTAATCGACAACTACAACTTGAATTGTACTACTTCTTACTGGCTATTACTTCAACTTAGAAGCTCCTTCTGTGTTCTAATATAATGCTTTTAGTGTCTCCGCATACCGCAGCACGCGACATAGCTTTGCAGACGATAAATGTAACCGTCTCAGAGAGAAAAGCGGCCAATGTGACGATCTGGCTTTAAGTCGATACGATAACAAATGACGAAAACCCACGGATTTCTCAGGTTTTTACTACATATGAACACTTTTCACATTCTCCCGTGCAACGCGCTTGCTAGTCCTCCTTTCATGCAAAATCTTAAGGACCCACCTCATGTCCAAGCCACCAAAGCCGGCTAAAAAGTGAATAATCGATAACTAAAACTTGAATTGTACTACTTCTTACTGGCTATTACTTCAACTTAGAAGCTTCTTCTGTGTTCTACTATGGTGCTTTTAGTGTCTCCGCATACCGCAGCATGCGACATAGCTTTGCAGACGATTAATGTAACCGTCTCAGAGAGAAAAGCGGCCAATGTGTCGATCTGAATTTAAGTCGATTCGATAACAAATGACGAAAACGGACGGATTTCTCAGGTTTTTAATTCATATGAACACTTTTCACATTCTCCCGTGCAACGCGGCTGCTAGTCCGCCTTTCATGCAAGTTCTTAAGGTCCGAGGTCATATCCAAGCCACCAAACCCGGCTAAAATGTGAATAATCTATAATTAAAACTTGAATTGTACTACTTCTTACTGGCTATTACTTCAACTTAGAAGCTTATTCTCAGTTCTACTGTGGTGCTTTTAGTGTTTCCGTATACCGCAGCACGTGACATAGCTTTGCAGACGATAAATGTAACCGTTTCAGAGAGAAGAGCGGCCATTGTCACGATCTGGCTTTAAATCGATTCGATAACAAATGACGAAAACGGACGGATTTCTCAGGTTTTTACTACATATGAACACTTTTCACATTCTCCCGTGCAAAGCGGCTGCTAGTCTTATTTTCATGCAAAATCTTAAGGTCCTAGGACATGTCAAAGCCACCAAAGCCGGTTAAAAAGTGATTAAACAACAACTAAAACTTAAATATTACTACTTCTTACTGGCTATTACTTCAACTTAGAAGCTTCTTCTCTGTTCTACTATGGTGCTTTTAGTGTCTCCGCATACCGCAGCACGCGACATAGCTTTGCAGACGATTAATGTAACCGTCTCAGAGAGAAAAGCGGCCATTGTCACGATCTGGCTTTAAGTCGATTCGATAACAAATGACGAAAACGGACGGATTTCTCAAGTTTTTACTACATATGAACACTTTTCACATTCTCCCGTGCAACGCGGCTACTAGTCTTCCTTTCATGCAAAATCTTAAGGTCCTAGGTCATGTCCAACCCACCAAAGCCAGCTAAAAAGTGATTAATCGACAACTACAACTTGTATTGTACTACTTCTTACTGGCTATTACTTCAACATATAAGCTTCTTCTGTGTTCTAATATGGTGCTTTTAGTGTCTCCGCATACCGCAGCACGCGACGTAGCTTTGCAGACGATAAATGTAACCGTTTCAGAGAGAAGAGCGGCCAATGTGACGATCTGACTTTAAATCGATTCGATAACAAATGACGAAAACGGACGGATTTCTCAGGTTTTTAATACATATGAACACTTTTCACATTCTCCCGTGCAACGCGGCTGCTAGTCCTCCTTTCATGCAAATTCTTAAGGTCCTAGGTCATATCCAAGCCACCAAACCCGGCTAAAATGTGAATAATCTATAATTAAAACTTGAATTGTACTACTCCTTACTGGCTATTACTTCAACTTAGAAGCTTATTCTGAGGTCTACTGTGGTGCTTTTAGTGTTTCCGCATACCGCAGCACGCGACATAGCTTTGCAGACGATAAATGTAACCGTTTCAGATAGAAGAGCGGCCAATGTGACGATCTGGCTTTAAATCGATTCGATAACAAATGACGAAAACGGACGGATTTCTCAGGTTTTTACTACATATGAACACTTTTCACATTCTCCCGTGCAACGCGGCTGCTAGTCTTCCTTTCATGCAAAATCTTAAGGTCTTAGGACAGGTCCAAGCCACCAAAGCCGGTTAAAAAGTGATTAATCGACAACTAAAACTTAAATAGTACTACTTCTTACTGCCTATTACTTCAACTTAGAAGCTTCTTCTGTGTTCTAATATGGTGCTTTTAGTGTCTCCGCATTCCGCAGCACGCGACATAGCTTTGCAGACGATAAATGTAACCGTCTCAGAGAGAAAAGCGGCCAATGTGACGATCTGGCTTTAAGTCGATACGATAACAAATGACGAAAACCCACGGATTTCTCAGTTTTTTACTACATATGACCACTTTTCACATTCTCCCGTGCTACGCGGTTGCTAGTCCTCCTTTCATGCAAAATCTTAAGCTTCCACCTCATGTCCAAGCCACCAAAGCCGGCTAAAAAGTGAATAATCGATAACTAAATCTTGAATTGTACTACTTCTTACTGGCTATTACTTCAACTTAGAAGCTTCTTCTGCGTTCTACTATGGTGCTTTTAGTGTCTCCGCATACCGCAGCATGCGACATAGCTTTGCAGACGATTAATGTAACCGTTTCAGAGAGAAAAGCGTCCAATGTGACGATCTGGCTTTAAGTCGATTCGATAACAAATGGCGAAAATGGACAGATTTCTCAGGTTTTTACTACATATGAACACTTTTCACATTCTCCCGTGCAACGCGTCTGCTAGTCCTCCTTTCATGCAAAATCTTAAGGTCCTAGGTCAGGTCAAAGCCACCAAAGCCGGCTAAAAAGTGAATAATCGACAACTACAACTTGAATTGTACTACTTCTTACTGGCTATTACTTCAACTTAGAAGCTTCTTCTGTGTTCTGCTATGGTGTTTTTTTGTCTCCGCATACCGCAGCGCGCGACATAGCTTTGCAGACGATAAATGTAACCGTCTCAGAGAGAAAAGCGGCCAATGTGACGATCTGGCTTTAAGTCGATTCGATAACAAAGACGAAACCGGACGGATTTCTCAGGTTGTTACTACATATGAACACTTTTCACATTCTCCCGTGCAACGCGGCTGCTAGTCTTCCTTTCATGCAAAATCTTAAGGTCCTACGTCATGTCCAACCCACCAAAGCCAGCTAAAACGTGATTAATCGACAACTACAACTTGAATTGTACTACTTCTTACTGGCTATTACTTCAACTTAGAAGCTTCTTCTGTGTTCTACTATGGTGCTTTTAGTGTCTCCGCATACCGCAGCGCGCGACATAGCTTTGCAGACGATAAATGTATCCGTCTCAGAGAGAAAAGCGGCCAATGTGACGATCTGGCTTTAAGTCTATTCGATAACAAAGACGAAACCGGACGGATTTCTCAGGTTGTTACTACATATGAACACTTTTCACATTCTCCCGTGCAACGCGGCTGCTAGTCTTCCTTTCATGCAAAATCTTAAGGTCCTACGTCATGTCCAACCCCCCAAAGCCAGCTAAAAAGTGATTAATCGACAACTACAACTTGAATTGTACTACTTCTTACTGGCTATTACTTCAACTTAGAAGCTCCTTCTGTGTTCTAATATGGTGCTTTTAGTGTCTCCGCATACCGCAGCACGCGACATAGCTTTGCAGACGATAAATGTAACCGTCTCAGAGAGAAAAGCGGCCAATGTGACGATCTGGCTTTAAGTCGATACGATAACAAATGACGAAAACCCACGGATTTCTCAGGTTTTTACTACATATAAACACTTTTCACATTCTCCCGTGCAACGCGGTTGCTAGTCCTCCTTTCATGCAAAATCTTAAGGACCCACCTCATGTCCAAGCCACCAAAGCCGGCTAAAAAGTGAATAATCGATAACTAAAACTTGGATTGTACTACTTCTTACTGGCTATTACTTCAACTTAGAAGCTTCTTCTGTGTTCTACTATGGTGCTTTTAGTGTCTCCGCATACCGCAGCATGCGACATAGCTTTGCAGACGATTAATGTAACCGTCTCAGAGAGAAAAGCGGCCAATGTGTCGATCTGAATTTAAGTCGATTCGATAGCAAATGACGAAAACGGACGGATTTCTCAGGTTTTTAATACATATGAACACTTTTCACATTCTCCCGTGCAACGCGGCTGCTAGTCCGCCTTTCATGCAAGTTCTTAAGGTCCTAGGTCATATCCAAGCCACCAAACCCGGCTAAAATGTGAATAATCTATAATTAAAACTTGAATTGTACTACTCCTTACTGGCTATTACTTCAACTTAGAAGCTTATTCTGAGTTCTACTGTGGTGCTTTTAGTGTTTCCGCATACCGCAGCACGCGACATAGCTTTGCAGACGATAAATGTAACCGTTTCAGATAGAAGAGCGGCCAATGTGACGATCTGGCTTTAAATCGATTCGATAACAAATGACGAAAACGGACGGATTTCTCAGGTTTTTACTACATATGAACACTTTTCACATTCTCCCGTGCAACGCGGCTGCTAGTCTTCCTTTCATGCAAAATCTTAAGGTCCTAGGACAGGTCCAAGCCACCAAAGCCGGTTAAAAAGTGATTAATCGACAACTAAAACTTAAATAGTACTACTTCTTACTGCCTATTACTTCAACTTAGAAGCTTCTTCTGTGTTCTAATATGGTGCTTTTAGTGTCTCCGCATTCCGCAGCACGCGACATAGCTTTGCAGACGATAAATGTAACCGTCTCAGAGAGAAAAGCGGAGAATGTGACGATCTGGCTTTAAGTCGATACGATAACAAATGACGAAAACCCACGGTTTCTCAGTTTTTTACTACATATGACCACTTTTCACATTCTCCCGTGCTACGCGGTTGCTAGTCCTCCTTTCATGCAAAATCTTAAGCTTCCACCTCATGTCCAAGCCACCAAAGCCGGCTAAAAAGTGAATAATCGATAACTAAATCTTGAATTGTACTACTTCTTACTGGCTATTACTTCAACTTAGACGCTTCTTCTGCGTTCTACTATGGTGTTTTTAGTGTCTCCGCATACCGCAGCATGCGACATAGCTTTGCAGAAAATTAATGTAACCGTCTCAGAGAGAAAAGCGGCCAATGTGTCGATCTGGCTTTAAGTCGATTCGTTAACAAATGATGAAAACGGACGGATTTCTCAGGTTTTTACTACATATGAACACTTTTCACATTCTGCCGTGCAACGCGGCTGCTAGTCCTCCTTTCATGCAAATTCTTAAGCTCCTAGGTCATATCCAAGCCACCAAACCCGGCTAAAATGTGAATAATCTATAATTAAAACTTGAATGGTACTACTTCTTACTATCTATTACTTCAACATATAAGCTTCTTCTGTGTTCTAATATGGTGCTTTTAGGGTCTCCGCATACCGCAGCACGCGACATAGCTTTGCAGACGATAAATGTAACCGTTTCAGAGAGAAGAGCGGCCAATGTGACGATCTGACTTTAAATCGATTCGATAATAAATGACGAAAACGGACGGATTTCTCAGGTTTTTACTACATATGAACACTTTTCACATTCTCCCGTGCAACGCGGCTGCTAGTCCTCCTTTCATGCAAATTCTTAAGTTCCTAGGTCATATCCAAGCCACCAAACCCGGCTAAAATGTGAAAAATCTATAATTAAAACTTGAATTGTACTACTCCTTATTGGCTATTACTTCAACTTAGAAGCTTATTCTGAGTTCTACAGTGGTGCTTTTAGTGTTTCCGCATTCCGCAGCACGCGACATAGCTTTGCAGACGATAAATGTAACCGTTTCAGATAGAAGAGCGGCCAATGTGACGATCTGGCTTTAAATCGATTCGATAACAAATGACGAAAACGGACGGATTTCTCAGGTTTTTACTACATATGAACACTTTTCACATTCTCCCGTGCAACGCGGCTGCTAGTCTTCCTTTCATGCAAAATCTTAAGGTCCTAGGACAGGTCCAAGCCACCAAAGCCGGTTAAAAAGTGATTAATCGACAACTAAAACTTAAATAGTACTACTTCTTACTGCCTATTACTTCAACTTAGAAGCTTCTTCTGTATTCTAATTTGGTGCTTTTAGTGTCTCCGCATTCCGCAGCACGCGACATAGCTTTGCAGACGATAAATGTAACCGTCTCAGAGAGAAAAGCGGCCAATGTGACGATATGGCTTTAAGTCAATACGATAACAAATGACGAAAACCCACGGATTTCTCAGTTTTTTACTACATATGACCACTTTTCACATTCTCCCGTGCAACGCGGTTGCTAGTCCTCCTTTCATGCAAAATCTTAAGGTTTCACCTCAAGTCCAAGGCACCAAAGCCGGCTAAAAAGTGAATAATCGATAACTAAATCTTGAATTGTACTACATTTTACTGGCTATTACTTCAACTTAGAAGCTTCTTCTGTGTTCTACTATGGTGCTTTTAGTGTCTCCGCATACCGCAGCATGCGACATAGCTTTGCAGACGATTAACGTAACCGTCTCAGAGAGAAAAGCGGCCAATGTGTCGATCTGAATTTAAGTCGATTCGATAACAAATGACGAAAACGGACGGATTTCTCAGGTTTTTACTACATATGAACACTTTTCACATTCTGCCGTGCAACGCGGCTGCTAGTCCTCCTTTCATGCAAATTCTTAAGGTCCTACGTCATATCCAAGCCACAGAACCCTTCTAAAATGTGAATAATCTATAATTAAAACTTGAATTGTACTACTTCTTACTGGCTATTACTTCAACTTAGAAGCTTATTCTGAGTTCTACTGTGGTGCTTTTAGTGTTTCCGTATACCGCAGCACGCGACATAGCTTTGCAGACGATAAAAGTAACCGTTTCAGAGAGAAGAGCGGCCATTGTGACGATCTGGCTTTAAATCGATTCGATAACAAATGACGAAAACGGACGGATTTCTCAGGTTTTTACTACATATGAACACTTTTCACATTCTCCCGTGCAACGCGGCTGCTAGTCTTCCTTTCATGCAAAATCTTAAGGTCCTAGGACAGGTCCAAGCCACCAAAGCCGGTTAAAAAGTGATTAATCGACAACTAAAACTTAAATAGTACTACTTCTTACTGCCTATTACTTCAACTTAGAAGCTTCTTCTGTGTTCTAATATGGTGCTTTTAGTGTCTCCGCATTCCGCAGCACGCGACATAGCTTTGCAGACGATAAATGTAACCGTTTCAGATAGAAGAGCGGCCAATGTGACGATCTGGCTTTAAATCGATTCGATAACAAATGACGAAAACGGACGGATTTCTCAGGTTTTTACTACATATGAACACTTTTCACATTCTCCCGTGCAACGCGGCTGCTAGTCTTCCTTTCATGCAAAATCGTAAGGTCCTAGGTCATGTCCAAGCCACCAAAGCCGGCTAAAAAGTGAATAATCGACAACTAAAACTTGAATTGTACTACTTCTTACTGGCTATTACTTCAACTTAGAAGCTTATTCTGAGTTCTACTGTGGTGCTTTTAGTGTTTCCGCATACCGCAGCACGCGACATAGCTTTGCAGACGATAAATGTAACCGTTTCAGATAGAAGAGCGGCCAATGTGACGATCTGGCTTTAAATCGATTCGATAACAAATGACGAAAACGGACGGATTTCTCAGGTTTTTACTACATATGAACACTTTTCACATTCTCCCGTGCAACGCGGCTGCTAGTCTTCCTTTCATGCAAAATCTTAAGGTCCTAGGACAGGTCCAAGCCACCAAAGCCGGTTAAAAAGTGATTAATCGACAACTAAAACTTAAATAGTACTACTTCTTACTGCCTATTACTTCAACTTAGAAGCTTCTTCTGTGTTCTAATATGGTGCTTTTAGTGTCTCCGCATTCCGCAGCACGCGACATAGCTTTGCAGACGATAAATGTAACCGTCTCAGAGAGAAAAGCGGCCAATGTGACGATCTGGCTTTAAGTCGATACGATAACAAATGACGAAAACCCACGGTTTCTCAGTTTTTTACTACATATGACCACTTTTCACATTCTCCCGTGCTACGCGGTTGCTAGTCCTCCTTTCATGCAAAATCTTAAGCTTCCACCTCATGTCCAAGCCACCAAAGCCGGCTAAAAAGTGAATAATCGATAACTAAATCTTGAATTGTACTACTTCTTACTGGCTATTACTTCAACTTAGACGCTTCTTCTGCGTTCTACTATGGTGTTTTTAGTGTCTCCGCATACCGCAGCATGCGACATAGCTTTGCAGAAAATTAATGTAACCGTCTCAGAGAGAAAAGCGGCCAATGTGTCGATCTGGCTTTAAGTCGATTCGTTAACAAATGATGAAAACGGACGGATTTCTCAGGTTTTTACTACATATGAACACTTTTCACATTCTGCCGTGCAACGCGGCTGCTAGTCCTCCTTTCATGCAAATTCTTAAGCTCCTAGGTCATATCCAAGCCACCAAACCCGGCTAAAATGTGAATAATCTATAATTAAAACTTGAATGGTACTACTTCTTACTATCTATTACTTCAACATATAAGCTTCTTCTGTGTTCTAATATGGTGCTTTTAGGGTCTCCGCATACCGCAGCACGCGACATAGCTTTGCAGACGATAAATGTAACCGTTTCAGAGAGAAGAGCGGCCAATGTGACGATCTGACTTTAAATCGATTCGATAATAAATGACGAAAACGGACGGATTTCTCAGGTTTTTACTACATATGAACACTTTTCACATTCTCCCGTGCAACGCGGCTGCTAGTCCTCCTTTCATGCAAATTCTTAAGTTCCTAGGTCATATCCAAGCCACCAAACCCGGCTAAAATGTGAAAAATCTATAATTAAAACTTGAATTGTACTACTCCTTATTGGCTATTACTTCAACTTAGAAGCTTATTCTGAGTTCTACAGTGGTGCTTTTAGTGTTTCCGCATTCCGCAGCACGCGACATAGCTTTGCAGACGATAAATGTAACCGTTTCAGATAGAAGAGCGGCCAATGTGACGATCTGGCTTTAAATCGATTCGATAACAAATGACGAAAACGGACGGATTTCTCAGGTTTTTACTACATATGAACACTTTTCACATTCTCCCGTGCAACGCGGCTGCTAGTCTTCCTTTCATGCAAAATCTTAAGGTCCTAGGACAGGTCCAAGCCACCAAAGCCGGTTAAAAAGTGATTAATCGACAACTAAAACTTAAATAGTACTACTTCTTACTGCCTATTACTTCAACTTAGAAGCTTCTTCTGTATTCTAATTTGGTGCTTTTAGTGTCTCCGCATTCCGCAGCACGCGACATAGCTTTGCAGACGATAAATGTAACCGTCTCAGAGAGAAAAGCGGCCAATGTGACGATATGGCTTTAAGTCAATACGATAACAAATGACGAAAACCCACGGATTTCTCAGTTTTTTACTACATATGACCACTTTTCACATTCTCCCGTGCAACGCGGTTGCTAGTCCTCCTTTCATGCAAAATCTTAAGGTTTCACCTCAAGTCCAAGCCACCAAAGCCGGCTAAAAAGTGAATAATCGATAACTAAATCTTGAATTGTACTACATTTTACTGGCTATTACTTCAACTTAGAAGCTTCTTCTGTGTTCTACTATGGTGCTTTTAGTGTCTCCGCATACCGCAGCATGCGACATAGCTTTGCAGACGATTAACGTAACCGTCTCAGAGAGAAAAGCGGCCAATGTGTCGATCTGAATTTAAGTCGATTCGATAACAAATGACGAAAACGGACGGATTTCTCAGGTTTTTACTACATATGAACACTTTTCACATTCTGCCGTGCAACGCGGCTGCTAGTCCTCCTTTCATGCAAATTCTTAAGGTCCTACGTCATATCCAAGCCACAGAACCCTTCTAAAATGTGAATAATCTATAATTAAAACTTGAATTGTACTACTTCTTACTGGCTATTACTTCAACTTAGAAGCTTATTCTGAGTTCTACTGTGGTGCTTTTAGTGTTTCCGTATACCGCAGCACGCGACATAGCTTTGCAGACGATAAAAGTAACCGTTTCAGAGAGAAGAGCGGCCATTGTGACGATCTGGCTTTAAATCGATTCGATAACAAATGACGAAAACGGACGGATTTCTCAGGTTTTTACTACATATGAACACTTTTCACATTCTCCCGTGCAACGCGGCGCTAGTCTTCCTTTCATGCAAAATCTTAAGGTCCTAGGTCATGTCCAACCCACCAAAGCCAGCTAAAAAGTGATTAATCGACAACTAAAACTTGAATTGTACTACTTCTTACTGGCTATTACTTCAACTTAGAAGCTTCTTCTGTGTTCTACTATGGTGCTTTTAGTGTCTCCGCATACCGCAGCACGCGACATAGCTTTGCAGACGATAAATCGTCTCAGAGAGAAAAGCGGCCAATGTGGTGATCTGGCTTTAAGTCGATACGATAACAAATGACGAAAACGGACGGATTTCTCAGGTTTTTACTACATATGAACACTTTTCACATTCTCCCATGCAACGCGGCTGCTAGTCCTCCTTTCATGTAAAATCTTAAGGTCCACCTCATGTCCAAGCCACCAAAGCCGGCTAAAAAGTGAATAATCTATAATTAAAACTTGAATTTTACTACTTCTTACTGGCTATTACTTCAACATATAAGCTTCTTCTGTGTTCTAATATGGTGCTTTTAGAGTCTCCGCATACCGCAGCACGCGACATAGCTTTGCAGACGATTAATGTAACCGTCTCAGAGAGAATGCGGCCAATATGACGATCTGGCTTTAAGTCGATTCGATAACAAATGCCGAAAACGGACGGATTTCTCACGTTTTTACTACATATGAACACTTTTCACATTCTCCCGTGCAACGCGGCTGCTAGTCCTCCTTTCATGCAAAATCTTAAGGTCCTAAGTCATGTCCAAGCGACCAAAACCGGCTAAAAAGTGAATAATCGACAACTAAAACTTGAATTGTACTACTTCTTACTGGCTATTACTTCAACTTAGAAGCTTCTTCTGGGTTCTACTATGGTGCTTTTAGTGTTTCCGCATACCGCAGCACGCGACATAGCTTTGCAGACGATAAATGTAACCGTTTCGGAGAGAAGAGCGGCCACTGTGACGATCTGGCTTTAAATCGATTCGATAACAAATGACGAAAACGGACGGATTTCTCAGGTTTTGACTACATATGAACACTTTTCACATTCTCCCGTGCAACGCGGCTGCTAGTCTTCCTTTCATGCAAAATCTTAATGTCCTAGGACCTGTCCAAGCCACCAAAGCCGGTTAAAAAGTGATTAATCGACAACTAAAACTTAAATAGTGCTACTTCTTACTGGCTATTACTTCAACTTAGAAGCTTCTTCTGTGTTCTACTATGGTGCTTTTAGTGTCTCCGCACACCGCAGCACGCGACATAGCTTTGCAAACGATATATGTAACCGTGTCAGAGAGAAAAGCAGCCAATATAACGATCTGGCTTTAAGTCGATACGATAACAAATGACTTAAACGGACGGATTTCTCAGGTTTTTACTACATATGAACACTTTTCACATTCTCCCATGCAACGCGGCTGCTAGACCTCCTTTCATGCAAAATCTTAAGGTCCTAGGTCATGTCCAAGCCACCAAAGCCGGCTAAAAAGTGAATAATCGATAACTAAAACTTGAATTGTACTACTTCTTACTGGCTATTACTTCAACTTAGAAGCTTCTTCTATGTTCTACTATGGTGCTTTTAGTGTGTCCGCATACCGCTGCACGCGACATAGCTTTGCAGACGATAAATGTAACTGTCTCAGAGAGAAAAGCGGCCAATGTGACGATCTGGCTTTAAGTCGATTCGATAACAAATGATGAAAACGGACGGATTTCTCAGGTTTTTACTACATATGAACACTTTTCACATTCTCCCATGCAACGCGGCTGCTAGTCCTCCTTTCATGCAAAATCTTAAGGTCCTATGTCATGCCCAAGCCACCAAAGCCGGCTAAAAAGTGAATAATCGACAACTAAAACTTCAATTGTACTACTTCTTACTGGCTATTACTTCAACTTAGAATCTTCTTCTGTGTTGTACTATGGTGCTTTTAGTGTCTCCGCATACCGCAGCACGCGACATAGCTTTGCAGACGAAAAATGTAACCGTCTCAGAGAGAAAAGCGGCCAATATAACGATCTGCCTTTAAGTCGATTCGATAGCAAATGACGAAAACGGACGGATTTCTCAGGTTTTTACTACATATGAACACTTTTCACATTCTCCCGTGCAACGCGGCTGCTAGTCCTCCTTTCATGCCAAATCTTAAGATTCCACCTCATGTCCAAGCCACCAAAGCCGGCAAAAAAGTGAATAATCGATAACTAAAACTTGAATTGTACTACTTCTTACTGGCTATTACTTCAACTTAGAAGCTTCTAGTGTGTTCAGCTATGGTGCTTTTAGTGTCTCCGCATACCGCAGCTCGCGACATAGCTTTGCAGACGATTAATGTAACCGTCTCAGAGAGAAAAGCGGCCAATATGACGATCTGGCTTTAAGTCGATTCGATAACAAATGCCGAAAACGGACGGATTTCTCAGGTTTTTACTACATATGAACACTTTTCACATTCTCCCGTGCAACGCGACTGCTAGTCCTCCTTTCATGCAAAATCTTAAGGGCCAAGGTCATGTCCAAGCCACCAAAGACGGCTAAAAAGTGAATAATCGACAACTAAAACTTGAATTGTACTACGTCTTACTGGCTATTACTTCAACTTAAAAGCACCTTCTGTGTTCTACTATGGTGCTTTAAGTGTCTCCGCATACCGCAGCACGCGACATAGCTTTGCAGACGATTAATGTAACCGTCTCAGAGAGAAAAGCGGCCAATGTGTCGATCTGATTTTAAGTCGATTCGATAACAAATGACGAAAACGGACGGATTTCTCAGGTTTTTAATACATATGAACACTTTTCACATTCTCCCGTGTAACGCGGCTGCTAGTCCGCCTTTCATGAAAGTTCTTAAGGTCCTAGGTCATATCCAAGCCACCAAACCCGGCTAAAATGTGAATAATCTATAATTAAAACTTGAATTGTACTACTTCTTACTGGCTATTACTTCAACTTAGAAGCTTATTCTGAGTTCTACTGTGGTGCTTTTAGTGTTTCCGTATACCGCAGCACGCGACATAGCTTTGCAGACGATAAATGTAACCGTTTCAGAGAGAAGAGCGGCCATTGTCACGATCTGGCTTTAAATCGATTCGATAACAAATGACGAAAACGGACGGATTTCTCAGGTTTTTACTACATATGAAAACTTTTCACATTCTCCCGTGCAAAGCGGCTGCTAGTCTTATTTTCATGCAAAATCTTAAGGTCCTAGGACATGTCAAAGCCACCAATGCCGGTTAAAAAGTGATTAAACGACAACTAAAACTTAAATATTACTACTTCTTACTGGCTATTACTTCAACTTAGAAGCTTCTTCTCTGTTCTACTATGTTGCTTTTAGTGTCTCCGCATACCGCAGCACGCGACATAGCTTTGCAGACGATTAATGTAACCGTCTCAGAGAGAAAAGCGGCCAATATGACGATCTGGCTTTAAGTCGATTCGATAACAAATGACGAAAACGGACGGATTTCTCAAGTTTTTACTACATATGAACACTTTTCACATTCTCCCGTGCAACGCGGCTACTAGTCTTCCTTTCATGCAAAATCTTAAGGTCCTAGGTCATGTCCAACCCACCAAAGCCAGCTAAAAAGTGGTTAATCGACAACTACAACTTGTATTGTACTACTTCTTACTGGCTATTACTTCAACATATAAGCTTCTTCTGTGTTCTAATATGGTGCTTTTAGTGTCTCCGCATACCGCAGCACGCGACGTAGCTTTGCAGACGATAAATGTAACCGTTTCAGAGAGAAGAGCGGCCAATGTGACGATCTGACTTTAAATCGATTCGATAACAAATGACGAAAACGGACGGATTTCTCAGGTTTTTAATACATATGAACACTTTTCACATTCTCCCGTGCAACGCGACTGCTAGTCCTCCTTTCATGCAAAATCTTAAGGGCCTAGGTCATGTCCAAGCCACCAAAGACGGCTAAAAAGTGAATAATCGACAACTAAAACTTGAATTGTACTACGTCTTACTGGCTATTACTTCAACTTAAAAGCACCTTCTGTGTTCTACTATGGTGCTTTAAGTGTCTCCGCATACCGCAGCACGCGACATAGCTTTGCAGACGATTAATGTAACCGTCTCAGAGAGAAAAGCGGCCAATGTGTCGATCTGAATTTAAGTCGATTCGATAACAAATGACGAAAACGGACGGATTTCTCAGGTTTTTAATACATATGAACACTTTTCACATTCTCCCGTGCAACGCGGCTGCTAGTCCGCCTTTCATGCAAGTTCTTAAGGTCCTAGCTCATATCCAAGCCACCAAACCCGGCTAAAATGTGAATAATCTATAATTAAAACTTGAATTGTACTACTTCTTACTGGCTATTACTTCAACTTAGAAGCTTATTCTGAGTTCTACTGTGGTGCTTTTAGTGTTTCCGTATACCGCAGCACGCGACATAGCTTTGCAGACGATAAATGTAACCGTTTCAGAGAGAAGAGCGGCCATTGTCACGATCTGGCTTTAAATCGATTCGATAACAAATGACGAAAACGGACGGATTTCTCAGGTTTTTACTACATATGAAAACTTTTCACATTCTCCCGTGCAAAGCGGCTGCTAGTCTTATTTTCATGCAAAATCTTAAGGTCCTAGGACATGTCAAAGCCACCAAAGCCGGTTAAAAAGTGATTAAACGACAACTAAAACTTAAATATTACTACTTCTTACTGGCTATTACTTCAACTTAGAAGCTTCTTCTCTGTTCTACTATGGTGCTTTTAGTGTCACCGCATACCGCAGCACGCGACATAGCTTTGCAGACGATTAATGTAACCGTCTCAGAGAGAAAAGCGGCCAATATGACGATCTGGCTTTAAGTCGATTCGATAACAAATGACGAAAACGGACGGATTTCTCAAGTTTTTACTACATATGAACACTTTTCACATTCTCCCGTGCAACGCGGCTACTAGTCTTCCTTTCATGCAAAATCTTAAGGTCCTAGGTCATGTCCAACCCACCAAAGCCAGCTAAAAAGTGATTAATCGACAACTACAACTTGTATTGTACTACTTCTTACTGGCTATTACTTCAACATATAAGCTTCTTCTGTGTTCTAATATGGTGCTTTTAGTGTCTCCGCATACCGCAGCACGCGACGTAGCTTTGCAGACGATAAATGTAACCGTTTCAGAGAGAAGAGCGGCCAATGTGACGATCTGACTTTAAATCGATTCGATAACAAATGACGAAAACGGACGGATTTCTCAGGTTTTTAATACATATGAACACTTTTCACATTCTCCCGTGCAACGCGGCTGCTAGTCCTCCTTTCATGCAAAATCTTAAGGTCCAAGGTCATATCCAAGCCACCAAACCCGGCTAAAATGTGAATAATCTATAATTAAAACTTGTATTGTACTACTCCTTACTGGCTATTACTTCAACTTAGAAGCTTATTCTGAGTTCTACTGTGGTGCTTTTAGTGTTTCCGCATACCGCAGCACGCGACATAGCTTTGCAGACGATAAATGTAACCGTTTCAGATAGAAGAGCGGCCAATGTGACGATCTGGCTTTAAATCGATTCGATAACAAATGACGAAAACGGACGGATTTCTCAGGTTTTTACTACATATGAACACTTTTCACATTCTCCCGTGCAACGCGGCTGCTAGTCTTCCTTTCATGCAAAATCTTAAGGTCCTAGGACAGGTCCAAGCCACCAAAGCCGGTTAAAAAGTGATTAATCGACAACTAAAACTTAAATAGTACTACTTCTTACTGCCTATTACTTCAACTTAGAAGCTTCTTCTGTGTTCTAATATGGTGCTTTTAGTGTCTCCGCATTCCGCAGCACGCGACATAGCTTTGCAGACGATAAATGTAACCGTCTCAGAGAGAAAAGCGGCCAATGTGACGATCTGGCTTTAAGTCGATACGATAACAAATGATGAAAACGGACGGATTTCTCAGGTTTTTACTACATATGAACACTTTTCACATTCTGCCGTGCAACGCGGCTGCTAGTCCTCCTTTCATGCAAATTCTTAAGCTCCTAGGTCATATCCAAGCCACCAAACCCGGCTAAAATGAGAATAATCTATAATTAAAACTTGAATTGTACTACTTCTTACTATCTATTACTTCAACATATAAGCTTCTTCTGTGTTCTAATATGGTGCTTTTAGGGTCTCCGCATACCGCAGCACGCGACATAGCTTTGCAGACGATAAATGTAACCGTTTCAGAGAGAAGAGCGGCCAATGTGACGATCTGACTTTAAATCGATTCGATAACAAATGACGAAAACGGACGGATTTCTCAGGTTTTTACTACATATGAACACTTTTCACATTCTCCCGTGCAACGCGGCTGCTAGTCCTCCTTTCATGCAAATTCTTAAGTTCCTAGGTCATATCCAAGCCACCAAACCCGGCTAAAATGTGAAAAATCTATAATTAAAACTTGAATTGTACTATTCCTTACTGGCTATTACTTCAACTTAGAAGCTTATTCTGAGTTCTACAGTGGTGCTTTTAGTGTTTCCGCATTCCGCAGCATGCGACATAGCTTTGCAGACGATAAATGTAACCGTTTCGGAGAGAAGAGCGGCCAATGTGACGATCTGGCTTTAAATCGATTCGATAACAAATGACGAAAACGGACGGATTTCTCAGGTTTTTACTACATATGAACACTTTTCACATTCTCCCGTGCAACGCGGCTGCTAGTCTTCCTTTCATGCAAAATCTTAAGGTCCTAGGACAGGTCCAAGCCACCAAAGCCGGTTAAAAAGTGATTAATCGACAACTAAAACTTAAATAGTACTACTTCTTACTGCCTATTACTTCAACTTAGAAGCTTCTTCTGTATTCTAATATGGTGCTTTTAGTGTCTCCGCATTCCGCAGCACGCGACATAGCTTTGCAGACGATAAATGTAACCGTCTCAGAGAGAAAAGCGGCCAATGTGACGATATGGCTTTAAGTCGATACGATAACAAATGACGAAAACCCACGGATTTCTCAGTTTTTTACTACATATGACCACTTTTCACATTCTCCCGTGCAACGCGGTTGCTAGTCCTCCTTTCATGCAAAATCTTAAGGTTCCACCTCATGTCCAAGCCACCAAAGCCGGCTAAAAAGTGAATAATCGATAACTAAATCTTGAATTGTACTACATTTTACTGGCTATTACTTCAACTTAGAAGCTTCTTCTGTGTTCTACTATGGTGCTTTTAGTGTCTCCGCATACCGCAGCATGCGACATAGCTTTGCAGACGATTAATGTAACCGTCTCAGAGAGAAAAGCGGCCAATGTGTCGATCTGAATTTAAGTCGATTCGATAACAAATGACGAAAACGGACGGATTTCTCAGGTTTTTACTACATATGAACACTTTTCACATTCTGCCGTGCAACGCGGCTGCTAGTCCTCCTTTCATGCAAATTCTTAAGGTCCTACGTCATATCCAAGCCACAGAACCCGGCTAAAATGTGAATAATCTATAATAAAAACTTGAATTGTACTACTTCTTACTGGCTATTACTTCAACTTAGAAGCTTATTCTGAGTTCTACTGTGGTGCTTTTAGTGTTTCCGTATACCGCAGCACGCGACATAGCTTTGCAGACGATAAAAGTAACCGTTTCAGAGAGAAGAGCGGCCATTGTGACGATCTGGCTTTAAATCGATTCGATAACAAATGACGAAAACGGACGGATTTCTCAGGTTTTTACTACATATGAACACTTTTCACATTCTCCCGTGCAACGCGGCGCTAGTCTTCCTTTCATGCAAAATCTTAAGGTCCTAGGTCATGTCCAACCCACCAAAGCCAGCTAAAAAGTGATTAATCGATAACTAAAACTTGAATTGTACTACTTCTTACTGGCTATTACTTCAACTTAGAAGCGTCTTCTGTGTTCTACTATGGTGCTTTTAGTGTCTCCGCATACCGCAGCACGCGACATAGCTTTGCAGACGATAAATCGTCTCAGAGAGAAAAGCGGCCAATGTGATGATCTGGCTTTAAGTCGATACGATTACAAATGACGAAAACGGACGGATTTCTCAGGTTTTTACTACATATGAACACTTTTCACATTCTCCCGTGCAACGCGGCTGCTAGTCCTCCTTTCATGTAAAATCTTAAGGTCCACCTCATGTCCAAGCCACCAAAGCCGGCTAAAAAGTGAATAATCTATAATTAAAACTTGAATTGTACTACTTCTTACTGGCTATTACTTCAACATATAAGCTTCTTCTGTGTTCTAATATGGTGCTTTTAGAGTCTCCGCATACCGCAGCACGCGACATAGCTTTGCAGACGATTAATGTAACCGTCTCAGAGAGAATGCGGCCAATATGACGATCTGGCTTTAAGTCGATTCGATAACAAATGCCGAAAACGGACGGATTTCTCACGTTTTTACTACATATGAACACTTTTCACATTCTCCCGTGCAACGCGGCTGCTAGTCCTCCTTTCATGCAAAATCTTAAGGTCCTAGGTCATGTCCAAGCCACCAAAACCGGCTAAAAAGTGAATAATCGACAACTAAAACTTGAATTGTACTACTTCTTACTGGCTATTACTTCAACTTAGAAGCTTCTTCTGGGTTCTACTATGGTGCTTTTAGTGTTTCCGCATACCGCAGCACGCGACATAGCTTTGCAGACTATAAATGTAACCGTTTCGGAGAGAAGAGCGGCCACTGTGACGATCTGGCTTTAAATCGATTCGATAACAAATGACGAAAACGGACGGATTTCTCAGGTTTTGACTACATATGAACACTTTTCACAATCTCCCGTGCAACGCGGCTGCTAGTCTTCCTTTCATGCAAAATCTTAATGTCCTAGGACCTGTCCAAGCCACCAAAGCCGGTTAAAAAGTGATTAATCGATAACTAAAACTTAAAAAGTGCTACTTCTTACTGGCTATTACTTCAACTTAGAAGCCTCTTCTGTGTTCTAATATGGTGCATTTAGTGTCTCCGCATACCGCAGCACGCGACATAGCTTTGCAGACGATAAATGTAACCGTTTCAGAGAGCCAATGTGACGATCGGGCTTTAAATCGATTCGATAACAAATGACGAAAACGGACGGATTTCTCAGGTTTTTACTACATATGAACACTTTTCACATTCTCCCGTGCAACGCGGCTGCTAATCTTCCTTTCATGCAAATACTTAAGGTCCTAGGACATGTCCAAGCCACCAAAGCCTGCTAAAAAGTGAATAATCGACAACTAAAACTTGAATTGTACTACTTCTTACTGGCTATTACTTCAACTTAGAAGCTTCTTCTGTGTTCTACTATGGTGCTTTTAGTGTCTCCGCACACCGCAGCACGCGACATAGCTTGGCAAACGATATATGTAACCGTGTCAGAGAGAAAAGCGGCCAATATAACGATCTGGCTTTAAGTCGATACGATAACAAATGACTTAAACGGACGGATTTCTCAGGTTTTTACTACATATGAACGCTTTTCACATTCTCCCATGCAACGCGGCTGCTAGACCTCCTTTCATGCAAAATCTTAAGGTCCTAGGTCATGTCCAAGCCACCAAAGCCGGCTAAAAAGTGAATAATCGATAACTAAAACTTGAATTGTACTACTTCTTACTGGCTATTACTTCAACTTAGAAGCTTCTTCTATGTTCTACTATGGTGCTTTTAGTGTGTCCGCATACCGCTGCACGCGACATAGCTTTGCAGACGATAAATGTAACCGTCTCAGAGAGAAAAGCGGCCAATGTGACGATCTGGCTTTAAGTCGATTCGATAACAAATGATGAAAACGGACGGATTTCTCAGGTTTTTACTACATATGAACACTTGTCACATTCTCCCATGCAACGCGGCTGCTAGTCCTCCTTTCATGCAAAATCTTAAGGTCCTATGTCATGCCCAAGCCACCAAAGCCGGCTAAAAAGTGAATAATCGACAACTAAAACTTCAATTGTACTACTTCTTACTGGCTATTACTTCAACTTAGAATCTTCTTCTGTGTTGTACTATGGTGCTTTTAGTGTCTCCGCATACCGCAGCACGCGACATAGCTTTGCAGACGAAAAATGTAACCGTCTCAGAGATAAAAGCGGCCAATATAACGATCTGCCTTTAAGTCGATTCGATAACAAATGACGAAAACGGACGGATTTCTCAGGTTTTTACTACATATGAACACTTTTCACATTCTCCCGTGCAACCCGGCTGCTAGTCCTCCTTTCATGCAAAATCGTAAGGTCCTAGTTCATATCCAAGCCACCAAAGCCGGCTAGAAAGTGAATAATCGATAATTTAAACTTGAATTGTACTACTTCTCACTGGCTATTACTTCAACTTAGAAGCGTGTGTGTGTGTGTGTGTTTGAGGTTTACGAGCGCTAAACATCGTGGTCATCAGCGCCCAAGCGCATAGAAACAGGAACAGAGGCGGTGAAGGGACGAAGACGGACGCCGAACAAGGAGAACGGCTAAAAGACACAGGCCTGACGCAGTTCCAAATGCGCACATACAGAGGCAAAACAAGAGGAGAAGAAACACACTAAAAAAGGAAAGGAAACACAAGGAAAAGAGAACAGATACCGAAGTGAAACAAGGAGGTAATCGTGACTGGCGGACCTCTTACCTAAAAACTGGGTGAGCCAGTCACCCAGCAGCACATTAAAACCTTCTCCCTAAAATCCGAGGCAACAGATTGGACAGGACACAAAACCGTAAAACCTTAACCACAGTCGCTGCGTCGTCTTGCAAAATAGAGGGTAAATCCGGTGGCAAGGAAACCACCGCCCTCTGGTCAGAGAATAAAAGACAGTCAAGTAAAATGTGGCGGACAGTAATCTGGACGCCACAAGCACTGCAGATTGGGGGGTCCTCCCGCCAGAGTAAAAAACCATGCGTGAAGGGACTGTGTCCAATGCGGAGGCGAGTGAGGAGAACCTCATCCCGCCTGTATGACTGGTAGGACGTACGCCATGGTCGCGTAGTGGCCTTTACCATACGCAGCTTATTGTCAGAAACTGCCAACCACTCCTCTTCCCATTGATGCATAACACGAAAACGCAAAAGGGAGGTTACAGCATGGAGGGGGACGGCACATTCAACAACGTGAGGGAGGGAACATGCATCTTTGGCAGCCACATCCGCCAGTTCGTTGCCCCTAATACCCACGTGCCCCGGCACCCAGCAGAAAGAAACCTCCTTCCCCTGCCGTTGCAGGTGGAGTAGGGCATCATGGATGTTCTGGACGACCGTATCCGCTGGGTACAAGTGTTGAATGGTCTGAAGGGCACTCAGGGAGTCAGAACAGATGAGGAACTTAATACTGGGAACACATCTCATCTGCTCCAATGCCCGCAGTATTGCAAACAATTCGGCATCGAGGATGGTAAACACCGCAGGAAGCCGTAACTTGACGACTCGATCAGGGAAAACAACAGCACAACCAACAGTGTCCCCCTGTTTAGAGCCATCTGTGAATACAGGTACATGGTCCGGATGTTGGTTTAAAATATCGTAAAATAAGGAGGTAAAAACAAACGCCGGAGTGCAGTTCCTCCGGTTCTCCGACAAGTCTAAAAGGATGCTGGGCCTCTGGAGCAACCAGGGAGGCAGGCGAGTAAAACCTTGTCGTTGGGGGGCCACACGCTCCACACCAAGGGACTCAAGCAAATGCTTGGCACGAATCCCAAATGGTTTTGTTGCCCTGGGACGACTGGAAAAGAGACGTTCCATAGGCGGTCGGGCAACGGTAGGGTACGCAGGGGAGGTAGGACAGGCAAGGAAATGACACACCCGTCGCACCATGAGGAGTTTCCGCCGGATGGCGAGCGGCGGTTCCCCTGCCTCAGCACACAGGCTGGGGATGGGACTGGTACGGAAGGCACCAGTGGCCAGCCTGATACCCTCATGGTGTGTACTGCGTCAAGGATCTTCAGATACGAAGGCCTTGCTGACCCATACACGGTGCAAGCATAGTCAAGACGCGATCGGACGAAAGCCCTATAAAACTGCAGCAGACGCGCCCGATCTGCTCCCCAGGACTGATGGCTCAGACACTTCAAAATATTCAGTGCCTTCAGGGCCCGCACCTTGAGGTCTTTAAGGTGAGGCAACCACGACAACTTGGAATCAAAAGTGAGGCCCAGGAACCTCACAGTGTCTCTAAAAGGAAGAACGGTGTCCCTCAGACGCAATTCAGGGGAGGTAAAAAGACGCCGAGAACGATTAAAATGAACACACACAGATTTGTCTGCAGAAAAGGTAAAACCCGTCTTTGCAGTCCATGCCTCTAAGCGCTTTATCGTAAGCTGTAACTGCCGACTAGCACTGACAAGACTGGAGGAAGAACAGAAAACAGCAAAATCGTCCACAAACAAGGAGCATTGGGCAGGACTCCGGATAGTGGACGTGATACTGTTAATAGCAACGGCAAAGAGGGTGACACTTAAAACGCTGCCCTGAGGAACACCATTCTCCTGCACGTACAAATCCGATAGCACATTACCAACCCGATATCGAAAGAGGCGGTGAGAAAGAAAGGACCGAATGAAGATGGGGAGACGGCCACGAAAGCCCCACTCATGGAGTTGATTGAGGATAAGGCGGCGCCAAGTAGTGTCATACGCCTTATTAATGTCAAAGAAGACCCCTAGACAATGCTGGTTACGTAGAAAGGCCTGCTGGATGGCGGCCTCAAGCAGGGTCAAGTTGTCTATAGTGGAACGACATCTCCGAAAGCCACACTGAGAGGGGCTAAGGAGCTGCCTGGTCTCGAGCAGCCAAACCAGGCGGCGGTTGACCATGCGTTCCAACGTCTTCCCAACACAGCTCGTCAAGGCAATACCCCGATAACTACTGGGATGCGTTCGGTCCTTCTCTGGTTTGAGGAGGGGAATCAAAATTGCCTCCCTCCACGAGTCAGGGTACGTGCCAGATAACCATATCATATTGAAACAGTGCAGGAGAACTTCCTTGGATGGCAGCGACAGGTGCCGCAGCATGCTGTACCGGATTTGATCATGACCAGGCGCAGTATCATGAGCCACAGACAGCGCAGAATCCAGCTCCCACATTGTGAAGGGGCAGTTATAGGGTTCAGAATTTAGAGACCGGAAGTCCAAGTGACCCCTTTCGACGGCAGTGCGGTAGCGGCAGAAATCTGGATCACAGTTAATAGTGGCGGTAGATTCCGCAAAATGCATGGCCAGTGTCTGGGCAATGTCTCTCGGCGCCGTGAGGAGACATCCCTGATGCAGCAATGCCGTGATAGGTAGCTGGCTGAGTTTCCCGGAAATCCTCCTGATGGCTTCCCATACTTTCGTAGAACTAGTGGAGCGAGAGATGGAATTCAAGAACGATTGCCATGACCGTCGTTTGCTCTCTTTAATCACCCGCCGCGCTCTGGCCCTTGCCACTCGAAAGGCCGCAAGATTGTCAGCTGAGGGACGGCACTTGAAGCGGCGCAGTGCTGCACGGCGGGCGCGGATGGCTGAGTGGCACTCAGTGGTCCACCAAGGGACAGGACGCCTCTTGGGATGACCGGATGACCGTGGGATGGACGATTCAGCAGCATGAGAGATCACGGCTGCAACATGGTCTACCCATTCGTGGACGCTGGCACGGTGTTCCAAAACAGCCAGTTGACTGAAAAGTGTCCAGTCAGCTCTGCAAAGGTGCCACCGGGGCGGCACTGGTAATGCCACAGCCTCATCCAGGAGGCGAATCCAGAGGGGGAAGTGGTCACTAGAATGGAGGTCAGCAGCAGCCTCCCACAGAGCAGAATCCGCGAGTGCTGGAGAGCAAAAGGAAAGGTCAATAGCCGATGACGATCCGGAAGCAGTACAGAAATGAGTGGGAGCACCAGAGTTGAGGAGGCACAGTTCTTCAGACATCATGACGCTTTCCAGAATGCGACCCCTGGGGCAAGTAGTCGGAGAGCCCCATAAGACATTATGAGCGTTGAAGTCCCCCAGAAGAAGAAATGGGCGAGGGAGTTGGCTAATAAGGTCCCTGAGAGCCTGAGTGTCTATCGCATCCGGAGGTGGTAAATAAACAGAACAGACTGTGAGCCTCCGACCCACAAGAATGTCAACTGCAACTGCTTGCAAGTCGGTGACGAGAGGGAGCTCAGATGAGGGGTGCACATCACGGACAAAAACTGCAACACCACCCTTTGCCCTTTGCCCCGTCAGATCATCTTTTCGATATGCGGTATAGCCGCGTAAAGAAGGAGAATCAGTGGCCCGAAAATGTGTCTCTTGGAGACATAAGCACAAGGGGCACTCTCGTATGAGGAGTTGTAATTCGGCCACATGCGTCCTGAAACCATTCAGGTTCCAATGTAATATGGGAGCCAGTGATGAGGGTGGCTGAACTTTCACCCTGCCTCTGTGTTTTGGAGGAGAGACCGTACTGGCCGGAGATTTATTCCTGGGGCGAGAAGATCGCCCCCGGTCGACATCAATGTCCATAAGATCCGATGACGACCCACGGGAGATGTCAGACAGTACAATGGCATCATCATCGGACCGACGCTGACTAGTCTCCTCAGGTGGCAGAACCTTCATCTTCTGAGGCTTTGTCTTGGGGAACTTGGAATGCAGAGCCTTGTCAACAGTTGGAGGTTGACTCGCCTGGGCAGAAGGCGCCATATGGGGGGAGGCTGGAAGTACCTCAATGTCAGCAACCACGGCCTTGTCCGATGTAGTGGGGAGAGCCGCAGATTGCAAAACAACCGCAGCAGCACAAGTGCACTGGCAAGCGCAGGTTTTAGTGCTAACGCTAGCAACCTCCGTTTGTGTAGCAACAGTGGCCAGTTGTACCGGTTTTTTGAGAGCGGAAGCGAAAGATGTGGAAAACACAGGAGGTTGCATGGCCTTAAAGATCTTCTTGGCCTCACCATAGGGGATGCGCTTAGATGTTTTAATCTCCTGTACCTTCCGCTCTTCGAGATAGATGGGGCAGATCCGGCTCCAGACAGGGTGACTCCCAGAGCAATTCACGCACTTCACAGGCGATGAACAATCGGCTCCATCATGGGCAGGCTGACCACATTTACCACACGTGGCTATTCCATTGCACCCCAACGTAGTATGCCCAAAGCGCTGACATTTAAAACAGCGCATTGGGTTGGGAAATATGGCCGTACGGACAAACGTAAGAACCCCGATTTAACATGCTCCGGGAGTCTCGGGCAACTGAATGTGAGAATAAACGAGTCAGATTTGACGAGGTCCCCATTGACTCGTTTCATAATGTGCTGCACGTCAACAATTCCTTCGTCAGCCCACTCAGATTTTAGCACGTCTATGGGGATATCCACCAAGTCCCTACACGTCACAACACCCTTACTATAGTTCAAAGTGGAGTGGAGCTCGGTCTCGACAGCGTACTCTCCTAGACAATTTGCTTTCCGAAGGGCAGCGACTTGACGGGAACTAGAAGTTTCAACTAACAGAGTCCCATTGCGCAGTCGCTTTACAGATTTCAGTGTTCCTGCAATTCCCTCAAGACCCTTGTGGATGTAAAAGGGAGAAACCCTCTCAAAGCTACCCACCTTCCTTTTAATAAACAAAAACACATTCTGATTATCAGCATGTGCTCCGTTACTACATTCTGTTAAATCTCTAGCAACACCAGGCGCTGGAGGACTCGCAGCGCGTAGCCGCTTTTTCGATTGGGTGTGTTTTCCTACCAGCGGCCCACCCAAGCCACTGGTAGGGGGAAAAGTAGAGGTCGAAGGGTCCATTGTGGTCCCACGAGCAGCTAGGGAACTAAAAGTCCGCTCAGACAGAGCCCCGCGTGCCTGAGTAAGCCTTATACAACTGGGGTGCGGCAGGTGCCCCAGAGGTTGCCCACTTGCGACTGTTCCACCCCAACAGCCATGCATCTTCTAGGCGCGGAGCACACCGAAAGATTGAGGAGTTTTTATAGAGGTTGGCCTTCCTCGCAATCCAGACGGTCAAGCCATGATTACCATTCCCCGCAGCACACAACGTTTCACCACCGCGCCGTACGGTGGTCGCTGAAGCATGTCCGGGGGTTACGGTGACAGGACACCGGCGGCGCAGACCAGTCCCCAGCTCAGGACCCCGGGGTCGCCAAGCCCGTACTCAGCAAGTGAATGCTGAGCCGATGGGGGGAACTTAGAAGCTTCTTCTGTGTTCTACTATGGCGGTTTTAGTGTTTCCGCATACCGCAGCACGCGACATAGCTTTGCAGACGATAAATGTAACCGTTACAGAGAGAAGAGCGGCCATTGTGACGATCTGGCTTTAAAACGATTCGATGACAAATGACGAAAACGGACGGATTTCTCAGGTTTTTACTACATATGAACACTTTTCACATTCTCCCATGCAACGCGGCTGCTAGTCTCCCTTTCATGCAAAATCTTAAGGTCCTAGGTCATGTCCAAGCCACCAAAGCCGGCTAAAAAGTGATTAATCGACAACTAAAACTTCAATAGTACTACTTCTTACTGGCTATTACTTCAATTTAGAAGCTTCTTCTGTGTTCTAATATGGTGCTTTTAGTGTCTCCGCATACCGCAGCACGCGAATTAGCTTTGCAGACGATAAATGTAACCGTCTCAGAGAGAAAAGCGGCCAATGTGACGATATGGCTTTAAGTCGATTCGATAACAAATGACGAAAACGGACGGGTTTCTCAGGTATTTACTACATATGAACACTTTTCACATTCTCCCATGCAACGCGGCTGCTACTCCTCCTTTCATGCAAAATCTTAAGGTCCTAGGTCATGTCCAAGCCACCAAAGACGGTAAAAAGTGAATAATCGATAATTAAAACTTGAATTGTACTACTTCTTACTGGCTATTACTTCAACTTAGAAGCTTCTTCTGTGTTCTACTATGGTGCTTTTAGTGTCTCCGCATACCGCAGCACGCGAATTAGCTTTGCAGACTATAAATGTAACCGTCTCAGAGAGAAAAGCGGCCAATGTGACGATCTGGCTTTGAGTCGATTCGATAACAAATGACGAAAACGGACTGATTTCTCAGGTTTTTACTACATATGAACGCTTTTCACATTCTCCCGTGCAAAGCGGCTGCTAGTCCTACTTTCATGCAAAATCTTAAGGTCCTAGGTCATATCCAAGCCACCAAAGCCGGCTAAAAAGTGAATAATCGACAACTAAAACTTGAATTGTACTACTTCTTACTGGCTATTACTTCAACTTAGAAGCTCCTTCTGTGTTCTACTATGGTGCTTTTAATGTCTCCACATACCGCAGCACGCGACATAGCTTTGCAGACGATTAACGTAACCGTCTCAGAGAGAAAAGCGGCCAATGTGACGATCTGGCTTTAAGTCGATTCGATAACAAAGACGAAACCGGACGGATTTCTCAGGTTGTTACTACATATGAACACTTTTCACATTCTCCCATGCAACGCGGCAGCTAGTCCTTCTTTCATGCAAAATCTTAAGGTCCTAGGTCATGTCCAAGCCACCAAAGCCGGCTAAAAAGTGAATAATCGACAACTAAAACTTGAATTGTACTACTTCTTACTGGCTATTACTTCGACTTAGAAGCTTCTTCTGTGTTCTACTATGGTGCTTTTAGTGTTCCCGCATACCGCAGCACGCGACATAGTTTTGCAGACGATAAATGTAACCGTTTCAGAGAGAAGAGCGGCCAACGTGACGATCTGGCTTTGAGTCGATTCGATAACAAATGACGAAAACGGACTCATTTCTCGGGTTTTTATTACATATGAACACTTTTCACAATCTCCCGTGTAACGCGGCTGCTAGTCCTCCTTTCATGCTAAATCTTAAGGTCCTAGGTCATGTCCAAGCCACCAAAGCCGGCTAAAAAGTGAATAATCGGCAACTAAAACTTGAATTGTACTACTTCTTACTGGCTATTACTTCAACTTAGAAGCTCCTTCTGTGTTCTACTATGGTGCTTTTAGTGTCTCCACATACCGCAGCACGCGACATAGCTTTGCAGACGATAAATGTAACCGTCTCAGAGAGAAAAGCGGCCAATGTGACGATCTGGCTTTAAGTCGATTCGATAACAAATGACGAAAATGGACAGATTTCTCAGGTTTTTACTACATATGAACACTTTTCACATTCTCCCATGCAACGCGGCTGCTAGTCCTCCTTTCATCAAAATCTAATGTCCTAGGTCATGTCCAAGCCACCAAAGCCGGCTAAAAAGTGAATAATCGACAACTAAAACTTGAATTGTACTACTTCTTACTGGCTATTACTTCAACTTAGAAGCTTCTTCTGTGTTCTACTATGGTGCTTTTAGTGTTTCCGCATACCCCAGCACGCGACATATCTTTGCAGACGATAAATGTAACCGTCTCAGAGAGAAAAGCGGCCAATGTGACGATCTGGCTTAAAATCGATTCGATAACAAATGACGAAAACGGACGGATTTCTCAGGTTTTTACTCCATATGATCACTTTTCACATTCTCCCGTGCAACGCGGCTGCTACTCCTCCTTTCATGCAAAATCTTAACGTCCTAGGTCATATCCAAGCCACCAAAGCCGGCTAAAAAGTGAATAATCGATAATTAAAAATTGAATTGTACTATTTCTTACTGGCTATTACTTCAACTTAGAAGCTTCTTCTGTGTTCTACTATGGTGCTTTTAGTGTCTACGCATACGGCAGCACGCGACATAGCTTTGCAGACGATTAATGAAACCGTTTCAGAGAGAAGAGAGGCCAATGTGACGATCTGGCTTTAAATCGATTCGATAACAAATGACGAAAACGGACGGATTTCTCAGGTTTTTACTCCATATGAACACTTTTCACATTCTCCCGTGCAACGCGGCTGCTAGTCCTCCTATAATGCAAAATCATAAGGTTCCACCTCATGTCCAAGCCACCAAATCCGGCTAAAAAGTGAATAATCAATAACTAAAACTTGAATTGTACTACTTCTTACTGGCTATTACTTCAACTTAGAATCTTCTTCTGTGTTCTACTATGGTGCTTTTAGTGTTCCGCATACCGCAGCACGCGACATAGCTTTGCAGACGATAAATGTAACCGTCTCAGAGAGAAAAGTGGCCAATATAACGATCTGGCTTTAAGTCGATTCGATAACAAATGACGAAAACGGACGGATTTCTCAGGTTTTCACTACATATGAACACTTTTCACATTCTCCCGTGCAACGCGGCTGCTAGTCCTCCTTTCATGCAAAATCTTAAGGTCCTAGGTCATGTCCAAGCCACCAAAGCCGGCTAAAAAGTGAATAATCGACACTAAAACTTGAATTGTACTACTTCTTACTGGCTATTACTTCAACTTAGAAGCTTCTTCTGTGTTCTACTATGGTGCTTTTAGTGTCTCCACATACCGCAGCACGCGACATAGCGTTGCAGACGATAAATGTAACCGTCTCAGAGAGAAAAGCGGCCAATGTGACGATCTGGCTTCAAGTCTATTCGATAACAAATGACGAAAATGGACAGATTTCTCAGGTTTTTACTACATATGGACACTTTTCACATTCTCCCATGCAACGCGGCTGCTAGTCCTCCTTTCATGCAAAATCGTAAGATCCTTGGTCATGTCCAAGCCTCCAAAGCCGGCTAAAAAGTGAATAATCGATAACTAAAACTTGAATTGTACTACTTCTTACTGCCTATTACTTCAACTTAGAAGCTTCTTCTGTGTTCTACTATGGTGCTTTTAGTGTCTCCACATACCGCAGCACGCGACATAGCTTCGCAGACGATAAATGTAACCGTTTCAGAGAGAAGAGCGGCCAATGTGACAATCTGGCTTTAAATCGATTCGATAACAAATGACGAAAACGGCCGGGTTTCTCAGTTTTTTACTACATACGAACACTTTTCACATTCTCCCGTGCAACGCGGCTGCTAGTCCTCCTATAATGCAAGATCTTAAGGTCCCACCTCATGTCCAAGCCACCAAATCCGGCTAAAAAGTGAATAATCATTAACTAAAACTTGAATTGTACTACTTCTTACTGGCTATTACTTCAACTTAGAATCTTCTTCTGTGTTCTACTATGGTGCTTTTAGTATTCCGCATACCGCAGCACGCGACTTAGCTTTGCAGACGATAAATGTAACCGTTTCAGAGAGAAGAGCGGCCAATATAACGATCTGGCTTTAAGTCGATTCGATAACAAAAAACGAAAACGGACGGATTTCCCAGGTTTTCCCTACATATGAACACTTTTCACAGTCTCCCGTGCAACGCGGCTGCTAGTCCTCCTTTCATGCAAAATCTTAAGGTCCTAGGTCATGTCCAAGCCACCAAAGCCGGCTAAAAGGTGAATAATCGATAATTAAAAATTGAATTGTACTACTTCTTACTGGCTATTACTTCAATTTAGAAGCTTCTTCTGTGTTCTACTATGGTGCTTTTAGTGTCTACGCATACGGCAGCACGCGACATAGCTCTGCAGACGATAAATGTAACCGTTTCAGAGTGAAGAGAGGCCAACCAATGTGACGATCTGGCTTTAAATCGATTCGATAACAAATGACGAAAACGGACGGATTTCTCAGGTTTTTACTCCATATGAACACTTTTCACATTCTCCCGTACAACGCGGCTGCTAGTCCTCCTTTCATCAAAATCTTAAGGTTCCACCTCATGTCCAAGCCACCAAATCCGGCTAAAAAGTGAATAATCGATAATTAAAACTTGAATTGTACTACTTCTTACTGGCTATTACTTCAACTTAGAATCTTCTTCTGTGTTCTACTATGGTGCTTTTAGTGTTCCGCATACCGCAGCACGCGACATAGCTTTGCAGACGATAAATGTAACCATCTCAGAGAGAAAAGCGGCCAATATAACGATCTGGCTTTAAGTCGATTCGATAACAAATGACGAAAACAGACGGATTTCTCAGGTTTTCACTACATATGAACACTTTTCACATTCTCCCGTGCAACGCGGCTGCTAGTCCTCCTTTCACGCAAAATCTTAAGGTCCTAGGTCATGTCCAAGCCACCAAAGCCGGCTAAAAAGTGAATAATCGACAACTAAAACTTGAATTGTACTACTTCTTACTGGCTATTACTTCAACTTAGAAGCTTCTTCTGTGGTCTACTACGGTGCTTTTAGTGTCTCCACATACCGCAGCAAGTGCCATAGCTTTGCAGACGATAAATGTAACCGTCTCAGAGAGAAAAGCGGCCAATGTGACGATCTGCCTTTAAGTCGAATCAATAACAAATGACGAAAATGGACAGATTTCTCAGGTTTTTACCACATATGAACACTTTTCACATTCTCCCGTGCAACGCGGCTGGTGGTCCTCCTTTCATGCAAAATCGTAAGGTCCTAGGTCATGTCCAAGCCACCAAAGCCGGCTAAAAAGTGAATAATCGACAACTAAAACTTGAATTGTACTACTTCTTACTGGCTATTACTTCAACTTAGAAGCTCCTTCTGTGTTCTACTATGGTGCTTTTAATGTCGCCACGTACCGCAGCACGCGACATAGCTTTGCAGACGATAAATGTAACCGTCTCAGAGAGAAAAGCGGCCAATGTGACGATCTGGTTTTAAGTCGATTCGATAACAAATGACGAAAATGGACAGATTTCTCAGGTTTTTACTACATATGAACACTTTTCACATTCTCCCATGCAACGCGGCTGCTAATCCTCCTTTCATGCAAAATCTAAAGGTCCTAGGTCATGTCCAAGCCACCAAAGCCGGCTAAAAGGTGAATAATCGATAACTAAAACTTTAATTGTAATACTTCTTACTGGCTATTACTTCAACTTAGAAGTTTCATCTGTGTTCTAATATGGTGCTTTTAGTGTCTCCGCATACCGCAGCACGCGACATAGCTTTGCAGACGATAAATGTAACAGTCTCAGAGAGAAATGCGGCCAATGTGACGATCTGGCTTTAAGTCGATTCGATAACAAATGACGATAACGGACGGATTTCTCAGGTTTTTACTCCATATGAACGCTTTTCACATTCTCCCGCGCAACGCGGCTGCTAGTCCTCCATTTCATGCAAAATCTTAAGGTCCTAGGTCTTATCCAAGCCACCAAAGCCGGCTAAAAAGTGAATAATCGATAATTAAAACTTGAATTGTACTACTTCTTACTGGCTATTACTTCAACTTAGAATCTTCTTCTGTGTTCTACTATGGTGCTTTTAGTGTTCCGCATACCGCAGCACGTGACATAGCTTTGCAGACGATAAATGTAACCGTCTCAGAGAGAAAAGCGGCCAATATAACGATCTGGCTTTAAGTCGATTCGATAACAAATGACGACAATGGACAGATTTCTCAGGTTTTTACTACATATGAACACTTTTCACATTCTCCCATGCAACGCGGCTGCTAGTCTTCCTTTCATGCAAAATCGTAAGGTCCTTGGTCATGTCCAAGCCACCAAAGCCGGCTAAAAGGTGAATAATCGATAACAAAACTTGAATTGTACTACTTCTTACTGGCTATTACTTCAACTTAGAAGCTTCTTCTGTGTTCTACTATGGTGCTTTTAGTGTTCCCGCATACCGCAGCACGCGACATAGCTTTGCAGACGATAAATGTAACCGTCTCAGAGAGAAAAGCGGCCAATGTGACGATCTGGCTTTAAGTCGATTCGATAACAAATGACGAAAACGGACGGATTTCTCAGATTTTCACTACATATGAACACTTTTCACATTCTCGCGTGCAACGCGGCTGCTAGTCCTCCTTTCATGCAAAATCTTAAGGTCCTAGGTCACGTCCAAGCCACCAAAGCCGGCAAAAAAGTGAATAATCGACAACTAAACCTTGAATTGTACTACTTCTTACTGGCTATTACTTCAACTTAGAAGCTTCTTCTGTGTTCTACTATGGTGCTTTTAGTGTCTCCACATACCGCAGCACGCGACATAGCTTTGCAGACGATAAATGTAACCGTCTCAGAGAGAAAAGCGGCCAATGTGACGATCTGGCTTTAAGTCGATTCAATAACAAATGACGAAAATGGACAGATTTCTCAGGTTTTTACTACATATGAACACTTTTCACATTCTCCCGTGCAACGCGGCTGCTGGTCCTCCTTTCATGCAAAATCTTAAGGTCCTAGGTCATGTCCAAGCCACCAAAGCCGGCTAAAAAGTGAATAATCGACAACTAAAACTTGAATTGTACTACTTCTTACTGGCTATTACTTCAACTTAGAAGCTCCTTCTGAGTTCTACTATGGTGCTTTTAGTGTCGCCACATACCGCAGCACGCGACATAGCTTTGCAGACGATAAATGTAACCGTCTCAGAGAGAAAAGCGGCCAATGTGACGATCTGGCTTTAAGTCGATTCGATAACAAATGACGATAACGGACGGATTTCTCAGGTTTTTACTCCATATGAACACTTTTCACATTCTCCCGCGCAACGCGGCTGCTAGTCCTCCTTTCATGCAAAATCTTAAGGTCCTAGGTCTTATCCAAGCCACCAAAGCCGGCTAAAAAGTGAATAATCGATAATTAAAACTTGAATTGTACTACTTCTTACTGGCTATTACTTCAACTTAGAAGCTTCTTCTGTGTTCTACTATGGTGCTTTTAGTGTTCCGCATACCGCAGCACGCGACATAGCTTTGCAGACGATAAATGTAACCGTCTCAGAGAGAAAAGCGGCCAATATAACGATCTGGCTTTAAGTCGATTCGATAACAAATGACGAAAACGGACGGATTTCTCAGGTTTTCACTACATATGAACACTTTTCACATTCTCCCGTGCAACGCGGCTGCTAGTCCTCCTTTCATGCAAAATCTTAAGGTCCTAGGTCATGTCCAAGCCACCAAAGCCGGCTAAAAAGTGAATAATCGACAACTAAAACTTGAATTGTACTACTTCTTACTGGCAATTACTTCAACTTAGAAGTTTCTTCTGTGTTCTACTATGGTGCTTTTAGTGTCTCCAAATACCGCAGCACGCGACATAGCTTTGCAGACGATAAATGTAACCGTCTCAGAGAGAAAAGCGGCCAATGTGACGATCTGGCTTTAAGTCGATTCGATAACAAATGACGAAAATGGACAGATTTCTCAGGTTTTTACGACATATGAACACTTTTCACATTCTCCCGTGCAACGCGGCTGCTAGTCCTCCTTTCATGCAAAATCGTAAGGTCCTAGGTCATGTCCAAGCCACCAAAGCCGGCTAAAAAGTGAATAATCGACAACTAAAACTTGAATTGTACTACGTCTTACTGGCTATTACTTCAACTTATAAGCTCCTTCTGTGTTCTACTATGGTGCTTTTAGTGTCCCCACATACGGCAGCACGCGACATAGCTTTGCAGACGATAAATGTAACCGTCTCAGAGAAAAAAGCGGCCAATGTGACGATCTGGCTTTAAGTCGATTCGATAACAAATGACGAAGACGGACTGATTTCTCAGGTTTTTACTACATATGAACACTTTTCACATTCTCCCATGCAACGCGGCTGCTAGTCCTCCTTTCATGCAAAATCTTAAGGTCCTAGGGCATGTCCAAGCCACCAAAGCCGGCTACAAGGTGAATAATCGATAACTAAAACTTAAATTGTACTACTTCTTACTGGCTATTACTTCAACTTAGAAGCTTCTTCTGTGTTCTACTATGGTGCTTTTAGTGTTCCGCATACCGCAGCACGCGACATAGCTTTGCAGACGATAAATGTAACCGTCTCAGAGAGAAAAGCGGCCAATATAACGATCTGGCTTTAAGTCGATTCGATAACAAATGACGAAAACGGACGGATTTCTCAGGTTTTCACTACATATGAACACTTTTCACATTCTCCCGTGCAACGCGGCTGCTAGTCCTCCTTTCATGCAAAATCTTAAGGTCCTAGGTCATGTCCAAGCCACCAAAGCCGGCTAAAAAGTGAATAATCGACAACTAAAACTTGAATTGTACTACTTCTTACTGGCAATTACTTCAACTTAGAAGTTTCTTCTGTGTTCTACTATGGTGCTTTTAGTGTCTCCAAATACCGCAGCACGCGACATAGCTTTGCAGACGATAAATGTAACCGTCTCAGAGAGAAAAGCGGCCAATGTGACGATCTGGCTTTAAGTCGATTCGATAACAAATGACGAAAATGGACAGATTTCTCAGGTTTTTACGACATATGAACACTTTTCACATTCTCCCGTGCAACGCGGCTGCTAGTCCTCCTTTCATGCAAAATCGTAAGGTCCTAGGTCATGTCCAAGCCACCAAAGCCGGCTAAAAAGTGAATAATCGACAACTAAAACTTGAATTGTACTACGTCTTACTGGCTATTACTTCAACTTATAAGCTCCTTCTGTGTTCTACTATGGTGCTTTTAGTGTCCCCACATACGGCAGCACGCGACATAGCTTTGCAGACGATAAATGTAACCGTCTCAGAGAAAAAAGCGGCCAATGTGACGATCTGGCTTTAAGTCGATTCGATAACAAATGACGAAGACGGACTGATTTCTCAGGTTTTTACTACATATGAACACTTTTCACATTCTCCCATGCAACGCGGCTGCTAGTCCTCCTTTCATGCAAAATCTTAAGGTCCTAGGGCATGTCCAAGCCACCAAAGCCGGCTACAAGGTGAATAATCGATAACTAAAACTTAAATTGTACTACTTCTTACTGGCTATTACTTCAACTTAGAAGTTTCTTCTGTGTTCTAATATGGTGCTTTTAGTGTTTCCGCATACCGCAGCACGCGACATAGCTTTGCAGACGATAAATGTAACCGTTTCAGAGAGAAGAGCGGCCAATTTGACGATCTGGCTTTAAATCGATTCGATAACAAATGACGAAAACGGAAGGATTTCTCAGGTTTTTACTACATATGAACTCTTTTCACATTCTCCCGTGCAACGCGGCTGCTAGTCTTCCTTTCATGCAAACTCTTAAGGTCCTAAGTCATGTCGAATCCACCAAAGCCGGCTAAAAAGTGGTTAATCGACAACTAAAACTTAAATAGTACTACTTCTTACTGGCTATTACTTCAATTTAGAAGCTACTTCTGTGTTCTAATACGGTGCTTTTAGTGTCTCCGCAGACCGCAGCACGCGACATAGCTTTGCTGACGATAAATGTAACCGTCTCAGAGAGAAAAGCGGCCAATGTGACGATCTGGCTTTAAGTCGTTTCGATAACAAATGACGAAAACGGACGGATTTCTCAGGTTTTTACTACATATGAACACTTTTCACATTCTCCCATGCAACGCGGCTGCTAGTCCTCCTTTCATGCAGAATCTTAAGGTCCTAGGTCATGTTCAAACCACCAAAGACGGCTAAAAAGTTAATAATCGATAACTAAAACTTGAATTGTACTACTTCTTACTGGCTATTACTACAACTTAGAAGCTTCTTCTGTATTCTACTATTGTGCTTCTAGTGTTTCCGCATACCGCAGCACGCGACATAGCTTTGCAGACAATAAATGTAACCGTCTCAGAGAGAAAAGCGGCCAATGTGACGATCTGGCTTTAAGTCGATTCAATAACAAATGAAGATAACGGACGGATTTCTCAGGTTTTTACTCCATATGAACACTTTTCACATACTCCCGTGCAACGCGGCTGCTAGTCCACCTTTCATGCAAAATCTTAAGGTCCTAGGTCTTATCCAAGCCACCAAAGCCGGCTAAAAAGTGAATAATCTATAATTAAAACTTGAATTGAACTACTTCTTACTGGCTATTGCTTCAACTTAGAAGCTTCTTCTGTGTTCTACTATGGTGCTTTTAGTGTCTCCGTACACGGCAGCACGCGACATAGCTTTGCAGACGATAAATGTAACCGTCTCAGAGAGAAAAGCGGCCAATGTGACGATCTGGCTTTAAGTGGATTCGATAACAAATACGAAACCGGACGGATTTCCCAGGTTTTTACTACATATGAACACTTTTCACATTCTCGCGTGCAACGCGGCTGCTAGTCCTCCTTTCATGCAAAATCTTAAGGTCCTAGGTCATGTCCAAGCCACCAAAGCCGGCTAAAAAGTGAATAATCGACAACTAAAACTTGAATTGTACTACGTCTTACTGGCTATTACTTCAACTTAGAAGTTTCTTCTGTGTTCTAATATGGTGCTTTTTGTGTCTCCGCATACCGCAGCACGCGACATAGCATTGCAGACGATAAATGTAACCGTCTCAGAGAGAAAAGCGGCCAATGTGACGATCTCGCTTTAAGTCGATTCGATAACAAATGACGATAACGGACGGATTTCTCAGGTTTTTACTCCATATGAACACTTGTCACATTCTCCCGTGCAACGCGGCTGCTAGTCCTCCTTTCATGCAAAATCTTAAGGTCCTAGGTCTTATCCAAGCCACCAAAACCGGCTATAAAGTGAATAATTGATAATTAAAACTTGAATTGTACTACTTCTTACTGGCTATTACTTCAACTTAGAAGCTTCTTCTGTGTTCTACTATGGTGCTTTTAGTGTTTCCGCATACCGCAGCACGCGACATAGCTTTGCAGACGATAAATGTAACCGTCTCAGAGAGAAGAGCGGCCAATGTGACGATCTGGCTTTAAATCGATTCGATAACAAATGACGAAAACGGACGGATTTCTCAGGTTTTTACTCCATATGAACACTTTTCACATTCTCCCGTGCAACGCGGCTGCTAGTCTTCCTATAATGCAAAATCATAAGGTTCCACCTCATGTCCAAGCCACCAAATCCGGCTAAAAAGTGAATAATCAATAACTAAAACTTGAATTGTACTACTTCTTACTGGCTATTACTTCAACTTAGAATCTTCTTCTGTGTTCTACTATGGTGCTTTTAGTGTTCCGCATACCGCAGCACGCGACATAGCTTTGCAGACGATAAATGTAACCGTCTCAGAGAGAAAAGTGGCCAATATAACGATCTGGCTTTAAGTCGATTCGATAACAAATGACGAAAACGGACGGATTTCTCAGGTTTTCACTACATATGAACACTTTTCACATTCTCCCGTGCAACGCGGCTGCTAGTCCTCCTTTCATGCAAAATCTTAAGGTCCTAGGTCATGTCCAAGCCACCAAAGCCGGCTAAAAAGTGAATAATCGACAACTAAAACTAGAATTGTACTACTTCTTACTGGCTATTACTTCAACTTAGAAGCTTCTTCTGTGTTCTACTATGGTGCTTTTAGTGTCTCCACATACCGCAGCACGCGACATAGCTTTGCAGACGATAAATGTAACCGTCTCAGAGAGAAAAGCGGCCAATGTGACGATCTGGCTTCAAGTCTATTCGATAACAAATGACGAAAATGGACAGATTTCTCAGGTTTTTACTACATATGGACACTTTTCACATTCTCCCATGCAACGCGGCTGCTAGTCCTCCTTTCATGCAAAATCGTAAGATCCTTGGTCATGTCCAAGCCTCCAAAGCCGGCTAAATAGTGAATAATCGATAACTAAAACTTGAATTGTACTACTTCTTACTGCCTATTACTTCAACTTAGAAGCTTCTTCTGTGTTCTACTATGGTGCTTTTAGTGTCTCCACATACCGCAGCACGCGACATAGCTTCGCAGACGATAAATGTAACCGTTTCAGAGAGAAGAGCGGCCAATGTGACAATCTGGCTTTAAATCGATTCAATAACAAATGACGAAAACGGCCGGGTTTCTCAGTTTTTTACTACATACGAACACTTTTCACATTCTCCCGTGCAACGCGGCTGCTAGTCCTCCTATAATGCAAGATCTTAAGGTCCCACCTCATGTCCAAGCCACCAAATCCGGCTAAAAAGTGAATAATCATTAACTAAAACTTGAATTGTACTACTTCTTACTGGCTATTACTTCAACTTAGAATCTTCTTCTGTGTTCTACTATGGTGCTTTTAGTATTCCGCATACCGCAGCACGCGACATAGCTTTGCAGACGATAAATGTAACCGTTTCAGAGAGAAGAGCGGCCAATATAACGATCTGGCTTTAAGTCGATTCGATAACAAAAAACGAAAACGGACGGATTTCCCAGGTTTTCCCTACATATGAACACTTTTCACAGTCTCCCGTGCAACGCGGCTGCTAGTCCTCCTTTCATGCAAAATCTTAAGGTCCTAGGTCATGTCCAAGCCACCAAAGCCGGCTAAAAGGTGAATAATCGATAATTAAAAATTGAATTGTACTACTTCTTACTGGCTATTACTTCAATTTAGAAGCTTCCTCTGTGTTCTACTATGGTGCTTTTAGTGTCTAAGCATACGGCAGCACGCGACATAGCTCTGCAGACGATAAATGTAACCGTTTCAGAGAGAAGAGCGGCCAATATAACGATCTGGCTTTAAATCGATTCGATAACAAATGACGAAAACGGACGGATTTCTCAGGTTTTTACTCCATATGAACACTTTTCACATTCTCCCGTGCAACGCGGCTGCTAGTCCTCCTTTCATCAAAATCTTAAGGTTCCACCTCATGTCCAAGCCACCAAATCCGGCTAAAAAGTGAATAATCGATAATCAAAACTTGAATTGTACTACTTCTTACTGGCTATTACTTCAACTTAGAATCTTCTTCTGTGTTCTACTAAGGTGCTTTTAGTGTTCCGCATACCGCAGCACGCGACATAGCTTTGCAGACGATAAATGTAACCATCTCAGAGAGAAAAGCGGCCAATATAACGATCTGGCTTTAAGTCGATTCGATAACAAATGACGAAAACAGACGGATTTCTCAGGTTTTCACTACATATGAACACTTTTCACATTCTCCCGTGCAACGCGGCTGCTAGTCCTCCTTTCATGCAAAATCTTAAGGTCCTAGGTCATGTCCAAGCCACCAAAGCCGGCTAAAAAGTGAATAATCGATAACTAAAACTTGAATTGTACTACTTCTTACTGGCTATTACTTCAACTTAGAAGCTTCTTCTGTGTTCTAATATGGTGCTTTTAGTGTCTCCGCATACCGCAGCACGCGACATAGCTTTGCAGACGATAAATGTAACAGTCTCAGAGAGAAATGCGGCCAATATAACGATCTGGCTTTAAGTCGATTCGATAACAAATGACGAAAACAGACGGATTTCTCAGGTTTTTACTACATATGAACACTTTTCACATTCTCCCGTGCAACGCGGCTGCTGGTCCTCCTTTCATGCAAAATCGTAAGGTCCTAGGTCATGTCCAAGCCACCAAAGCCGGCTAAAAAGTGAATAATCGACAACTAAAACTTGAATTGTACTACTTCTTACTGGCTATTACTTCAACTTAGAAGCTCCTTCTGTGTTCTACTATGGTGCTTTTAATGTCGCCACATACCGCAGCACGCGACATAGCTTTGCAGACGATAAATGTAACCGTCTCAGAGAGAAAAGCGGCCAATGTGACGATCTGGTTTTAAGTCGATTCGATAACAAATGACGAAAATGGACAGATTTCTCAGGTTTTTACTACATATGAACACTTTTCACATTCTCCCATGCAACGCGGCTGCTAATCCTCCTTTCATGCAAAATCTAAAGGTCCTAGGTCATGTCCAAGCCACCAAAGCCGGCTAAAAGGTGAATAATCGATAACTAAAACTTTAATTGTAATACTTCTTACTGGCTATTACTTCAACTTAGAAGTTTCATCTGTGTTCTAATATGGTGCTTTTAGTGTCTCCGCATACCGCAGCACGCGACATAGCTTTGCAGACGATAAATGTAACCGTCTCAGAGAGAAAAGCGGCCAATATAACGATCTGGCTTTAAGTCGATTCGATAACAAATGACGACAATGGACAGATTTCTCAGGTTTTTACTACATATGAACACTTTTCACATTCTCCCATGCAACGCGGCTGCTAGTCTTCCTTTCATGCAAAATCGTATGGTCCTTGGTCATGTCCAAGCCACCAAAGCCGGCTAAAAGGTGAATAATCGATAACAAAACTTGAATTGTACTACTTCTTACTGGCAATTACTTCAACTTAGAAGTTTCTTCTGTGTTCTACTATGGTGCTTTTAGTGTCTCCACATACCGCAGCACGCGACATAGCTTTGCAGACGATAAATGTAACCGTCTCAGAGAGAAAAGCGGCCAATGTGACGATCTGGCTTTAAGTCGATTCGATAACAAATGACGAAAATGGACAGATTTCTCAGGTTTTTACGACATATGAACACTTTTCACATTCTCCCGTGCAACGCGGCTGCTAGTCCTCCTTTCATGCAAAATCTTAAGGTCCTAGGTCATGTCCAAGCCACCAAAGCCGGCTAAAAAGTGAATAATCGACAACTAAAACTTGAATTGTACTACGTCTTACTGGCTATTACTTCAACTTATAAGCTCCTTCTGTGTTCTACTATGGTGCTTTTAGTGTCCCCACATACGGCAGCACGCGACATAGCTTTGCAGACGATAAATGTAACCGTCTCAGAGAAAAAAGCGGCCAATGTGACGATCTGGCTTTAAGTCGATTCGATAACAAATGACGAAGACGGACTGATTTCTCAGGTTTTTACTACATATGAACACTTTTCACATTCTCCCATGCAACGCGGCTGCTAGTCCTCCTTTCATGCAAAATCTTAAGGTCCTAGGGCATGTCCAAGCCACCAAAGCCGGCTAAAAGGTGAATAATCGATAACTAAAACTTGAATTGTACTACTTCTTACTGGCTATTACTTCAACTTAAAAGTTTCTTCTGTGTTCTAATATGGTGCTTTTAGTGTCTCCGCATACCGCTGCACGCGCCATAGCTTTGCAGACGATAAATGTAATCGTCTCAGAGAGAAAAGCGGCCAATGTGGCGATCTGGCTTTAAGTCGATGCGATAACAAATGACGATAACGGACGGATTTCTCAGGTTTTTACTCCATATGAACACTTTTCACATTCTCCCGTGCAACGCGGCTGCTAGTCCTCCTTTCATGCAAAATCTTAAGGTCCTAGGTCTTATCCAAGCCACCAAAACCGGCTATAAAGTGAATAATTGATAATTAAAACTTGAATTGTACTACTTCTTACTGGCTATTACTTCAACTTAGAAGCTTCTTCTGTGTTCTACTATGGTGCTTTTAGTGTTTCCGCATACCGCAGCACGCGACATAGCTTTGCAGACGATAAATGTAACCGTTTCAGAGAGAAGAGCGGCCAATTTGGCGATCTGGCTTTAAATCGATTCGATAACAAATGACGAAAACGGACGGATTTCTCAGGTTTTTACTACATATGAACACTTTTCACATTCTCCCATGCAACGCGGCTGCTAGTCCTCCTTTCATGCAAAATCTTAAGGTCCTAGGTCACGTCCAAGCCACCAAAGCCGGCTAAAAAGTGAATAATCGACAACGAAACCTTGAATTGTACTACTTCTTACTGGCTATTACTTCAACTTAGAAGCTTCTTCTGTGTTCTACTATGGTGCTTTTAGTGTCTCCACATACCGCAGCACGCGACATAGCTTTGCAGACGATAAATGTAACCGTCTCAGAGAGAAAAGCGGCCAATGTGACGATCTGGCTTTAAGTCGATTCAATAACAAATGACGAAAATGGACAGATTTCTCAGGTTTTTACTACATATGAACACTTTTCACATTCTCCCGTGCAACGCGGCTGCTGGTCCTCCTTTCATGCAAAATCTTAAGGTCCTAGGTCATGTCCAAGCCACCAAAGCCGGCTAAAAAGTGAATAATCGACAACTAAAACTTGAATTGTACTACTTCTTACTGGCTATTACTTCAACTTAGAAGCTCCTTCTGAGTTCTACTATGGTGCTTTTAGTGTCGCCACATACCGCAGCACGCGACATAGCTTTGCAGACGATAAATGTAACCATCTCAGAGAGAAAAGCGGCCAATGTGACGATCTGGCTTTAAGTCGATTCGATAACAAATGACGATAACGGACGGATTTCTCAGGTTTTTACTCCATATGAACACTTTTCACATTCTCCCGCGCAACGCGGCTGCTAGTCCTCCTTTCATGCAAAATCTTAAGGTCCTAGGTCTTATCCAAGCCACCAAAGCCGGCTAAAAAGTGAATAATCGATAATTAAAACTTGAATTGTACTACTTCTTACTGGCTATTACTTCAACTTAGAAGCTTCTTCTGTGTTCTACTATGGTGCTTTTAGTGTTCCGCATACCGCAGCACGCGACATAGCTTTGCAGACGATAAATGTAACCGTCTCAGAGAGAAAAGCGGCTAATATAACGATCTGGCTTTAAGTCGATTCGATAACAAATGACGAAAACGGACGGATTTCTCAGGTTTTCACTACATATGAACACTTTTCACATTCTCCCGTGCAACGCGGCTGCTAGTCCTCCTTTCATGCAAAATCTTAAGGTCCTAGGTCATGTCCAAGCCACCAAAGCCGGCTAAAAAGTGAATAATCGACAACTAAAACTTGAATTGTACTACTTCTTACTGGCAATTACTTCAACTTAGAAGTTTCTTCTGTGTTCTACTATGGTGCTTTTAGTGTCTCCACATACCGCAGCACGCGACATAGCTTTGCAGACGATAAATGTAACCGTCTCAGAGAGAAAAGCGGCCAATGTGACGATCTGGCTTTAAGTCGATTCGATAACAAATGACGAAAATGGACAGATTTCTCAGGTTTTTACGACATATGAACACTTTTCACATTCTCCCGTGCAACGCGGCTGCTAGTCCTCCTTTCATGCAAAATCGTAAGGTCCTAGGTCATGTCCAAGCCACCAAAGCCGGCTAAAAAGTGAATAATCGACAACTAAAACTTGAATTGTACTACGTCTTACTGGCTATTACTTCAACTTATAAGCTCCTTCTGTGTTCTACTATGGTGCTTTTAGTGTCCCCACATACGGCAGCACGCGACATAGCTTTGCAGACGATAAATGTAACCGTCTCAGAGAAAAAAGCGGCCAATGTGACGATCTGGCTTTAAGTCGATTCGATAACAAATGACGAAGACGGACTGATTTCTCAGGTTTTTACTACATATGAACACTTTTCACATTCTCCCATGCAACGCGGCTGCTAGTCCTCCTTTCATGCAAAATCTTAAGGTCCTAGGGCATGTCCAAGCCACCAAAGCCGGCTAAAAGGTGAATAATCGATAACTAAAACTTGAATTGTACTACTTCTTACTGGCTATTACTTCAACTTAGAAGTTTCTTCTGTGTTCTAGTATGGTGCTTTTAGTGTCTCCGCATACCGCAGCACGCGCCATAGCTTTGCAGACGATAAATGTAATCGTCTCAGAGAGAAAAGCGGCCAATGTGGCGATCTGGCTTTAAGTCGATGCGATAACAAATGACGATAACGGACGGATTTCTCAGGTTTTTACTCCATATGAACACTTGTCACATTCTCCCGTGCAACGCGGCTGCTAGTCCTCCTTTCATGCAAAATCTTAAGGTCCTAGGTCTTATCCAAGCCACCAAAACCGGCTATAAAGTGAATAATTGATAATTAAAACTTGAATTGTACTACTTCTTACTGGCTATTACTTCAACTTAGAAGCTTCTTCTGTGTTCTACTATGGTGCTTTTAGTGTTTCCGCATACCGCAGCACGCGACATAGCTTTGCAGACGATAAATGTAACCGTTTCAGAGAGAAGAGCGGCCAATTTGACGATCTGGCTTTAAATCGATTCGATAACAAATGACGAAAACGGAAGGATTTCTCAGGTTTTTACTACATATGAACTCTTTTCACATTCTCCCGTGCAACGCGGCTGCTAGTCTTCCTTTCATGCAAACTCTTAAGGTCCTAAGTCATGTCGAATCCACCAAAGCCGGCTAAAAAGTGGTTAATCGACAACTAAAACTTAAATAGTACTACTTCTTACTGGCTATTACTTCAATTTAGAAGCTACTTCTGTGTTCTAATACGGTTCTTTTAGTGTCTCCGCAGACCGCAGCACGCGACATAGCTTTGCTGACGATAAATGTAACCGCCTCAGAGAGAAAAGCGGCCAATGTGACGATCTGGCTTTAAGTCGTTTCGATAACAAATGACGAAAACGGACGGATTTCTCAGGTTTTTACTACATATGAACACTTTTCACATTCTCCCATGCAACGCGGCTGCTAGTCCTCCTTTCATGCAGAATCTTAAGGTCCTAGGTCATGTTCAAACCACCAAAGACGGCTAAAAAGTTAATAATCGATAACTAAAACTTGAATTGTACTACTTCTTACTGGCTATTACTACAACTTAGAAGCTTCTTCTGTATTCTACTATTGTGATTCTAGTGTTTCCGCATACCGCAGCACGCAAACATAGCTTTGCAGACAATAAATGTAACCGTCTCAGAGAGAAAAGCGGCCAATGTGACGATCTGGCTTTAAGTCGATTCAATAACAAATGAAGATAACGGACGGATTTCTCAGGTTTTTACTCCATATGAACACTTTTCACATACTCCCGTGCAACGCGGCTGCTAGTCCACCTTTCATGCAAAATCTTAAGGTCCTAGGTCTTATCCAAGCCACCAAAGCCGGCTAAAAAGTGAATAATCTATAATTAAAACTTGAATTGAACTACTTCTTACTGGCTATTGCTTCAACTTAGAAGCTTCTTCTGTGTTCTACTATGGTGCTTTTAGTGTCTCCGTACACGGCAGCACGCGACATAGCTTTGCAGACGATAAATGTAACCGTCTCAGAGAGAAAAGCGGCCAATGTGACGATTTGGCTTTAAGTGGATTCGATAACAAATACGAAACCGGACGGATTTCCCAGGTTTTTACTACATATGAACACTTTTCACATTCTCGCGTGCAACGCGGCTGCTAGTCCTCCTTTCATGCAAAATCTTAAGGTCCTAGGTCATGTCCAAGCCACCAAAGCCGGCTAAAAAGTGAATAATCGACAACTAAAACTTGAATTGTACTACTTCTTACTGGCTATTACTTCAACTTAGAAGTTTCTTCTGTGTTCTAATATGGTGCTTTTTGTGTCTCCGCATACCGCAGCACGCGACATAGCATTGCAGACGATAAATGTAACCGTCTCAGAGAGAAAAGCGGCCAATGTGACGATCTCGCTTTAAGTCGATTCGATAACAAATGACGATAACGGACGGATTTCTCAGGTTTTTACACCATATGAACACTTTTCACATTCTCCCGTGCAACGCGGCTGCTAGTCCTCCTTTCATGCAAAATCTTAAGGTCCTAGGTCTTATCCAAGCCACCAAAGCCGGCTAAAAAAGTGAATAATCGATAATATAAACTTGAATTGTACTACTTCTTACTGGCTATTACTTCAACTTAGAAGCTTCTTCTGTGTTCTACTATGGTGATTTTAGTGTGCCCGCATACCGCAGCACGCGACATAGCTTTGCAGACGATAAATGTAACCGTTTCAGAGAGAAGAGCGGCCAATGTGACGATCTGGCTTTAAATCGATTCGATAACAAATGACGAAAACGGACGGATTTCTCAGGTTTTTACTACATATGAACACTTTTCACATTCTCCCGTGCAACGCGGCTGCTAGTCCTCCTTTCATGCAAAATCTTAAGGTCCTAAGTCATGTCCAAGCGACCAAAGCCGGCATAAAAGTGATTAGTCGACAACTAAAACATAAATAGTACTACTTCTTACTGGCTATTACTTCAATTTAGAAGCTTCTTCTGTGTTCTAATATGGTGCTTTTAGTGTCTCCGCATACCGCAGCACGCGACATAGCTTTGCAGGCGATAAATGTAACCGTCTCAGAGAGAAAAGCGGCCAATGTGACGATCTGGCTTTAAGTCGATTCGATAACAAATGACGAAAACGGACGGATTTCTCAGGTTTTTACTACATATGAACACTTTTCACATTCTCCCATGCAACGCGGCTGCTAGTCCTCCTTTCATGCAGAATCTTAAGGTCCTAGGTCATGTTCAAACCACCAAAGACGGCTAAAAAGTTAATAATCGATAACTAAAACTTGAATTGTACTACTTCTTACTGGCTATTACTTCAACTTAGAAGCTTCTTCTGTATTCTACTATTGTGCTTTTAGTGTTTCCGCATACCGCAGCACGCGACATAGCTTTGCAGACAATAAATGTAACCGTCTCAGAGAGAAAAGCGGCCAATGTGACGATCTGGCTTTAAGTCGATTCAATAACAAATGACGATAACGGACGGATTTCTCAGGTTTTTACTACATATGAACACTTTTCACATTCTCCCGTGCAACGCGGCTGCTAGTCCTCCTTTCATCCAAAATCTTAAGGTCCAAGGTCTTATCCAAGCCACCAAAGCCGGCTAAAAGGTGAATAATCTGTAATTAAAACTTGAATTGAACTACTTCTTACTGGCTATTGCTTCAACTTAGAAGCTTCATCTGTGTTCTACTATGGTGCTTTAAGTGTCTCCGTATACGGCAGCACGCGACATAGCTTTTAGACGATAAATGTAACCGTCTCAGAGAGAAAAGCGGCCAATGTGACGATCTGGCTTTAAGTGGATTCGATAACAAATACGAAACCGGACGGATTTCCCAGGTTTTTACTACATATGAACACTTTTCACATTCTCCCGTGCAACGCGGCTGCTAGTCCTCCTTTCATGCAAAATCTTAAGGTCCTAGGTCTTATCCAAGCCACCAAAGCCGGCTAAAAAGTGAATAATCGATAATATAAACTTGAATTGTACTACTTCTTACTGGCTATTACTTCAACTTAGAAGCTTCTTCTGTGTTCTACTATGGTGCTTTTAGTGTGCCCGCATACCGCAGCACGCGACATAGCTTTGGAGACGATAAATGTAACCGTTTCAGAGAGAAGAGCGGCCAATGTGACGATCTGGCTTTAAATCGATTCGATAACAAATGACGAAGACGGACGGATTTCTCAGGTTTTTACTACATATGAACACTTTTCACATTCTCCCGTGCAACGCGGCTGCTAGTCCTCCTTTCATGCAAAACCTTAAGGTCCTAAGTCATGTCCAAGCGACCAAAGCCGGCATAAAAGTGATTAGTCGACAACTAAAACATAAATAGTACTACTTCTTACTGGCTATTACTTCAATTTAGAAGCTTCTTCTGTGTTCTAATATGGTGCTTTTAGTGTCTCCGCATACCGCAGCACGCGACATAGCTTTGCTGACGATAAATGTAACCGTCTTAGAGAGAAAAGCGGCCAATGTGACGATCTGGCTTTAAGTCGTTTCGATAACAAATGACGAAAACGGACGGATTTCTCAGGTTTTTACTACATATGAACACTTTTCACATTCTCCCATGCAACGCGGCTGCTAATCCTCCATTCATGCAGAATCTTAAGGTCCTAGGTCATGTTCAAACCACCAAAGACGGCTAAAAAGTTAATAATCGATAACTAAAACTTGAATTGTACTACTTCTTACTGGCTATTACTTCATCTTAGAAGCTTCTTCTGTATTCTACTATTGTGCTTTTAGTCTTTCCGCATACCGCAGCACGCGACATAGCTTTGCAGACAATAAATGTAACCGTCTCAGAGAGAAAAGCGGCCAATGTGACGATCTGGCTTTAAGTCGATTCAATAACAAATGACGATAACGGACGGATTTCTCAGGTTTTTACTACATATGAACACTTTTCACATTCTCCCGTGCAACGCGGCTGCTAGTCCTCCTTTCATGCAAAATCTTAAGGTCCTAGGTCTTATCCAAGCCACCAAAGCCGGCTAAAAAGTGAATAATCGATAATATAAACTTGAATTAAACTACTTCTTACTGGCTATTATTTCAACTTAGAAGCTTCTTCTGTGTTCTACTATGGTGCTTTTAGTGTGCCCGCATACCGCAGCACGCGACATAGCTTTGCAGGCGATAAATGTAACCGTTTCAGAGAGAAGAGCGGCCAATGTGACGATCTGGCTTTAAATCGATTCGATAACAAATGACGAAAACGGACGGATTTCTCAGGTTTTTACTACATATGAACACTTTTCACATTCTCCCGTGCAACGCGGCTGCTAGTCTTCCTTTCATGCAAAATCTTAAGGTCCTAAGTCATGTCCAAGCCACCAAAGCCGGAGAAAAAGTGATTAGTCGACAACTAAAACTTAAATAGTACTACTTCATACTGGCTATTACTTCAATTTAGAAGCTTCTTCTGTGTTCTAATATTGTGCTTTTAGTGTCTCCGCAGACCGCAGCACGCGACATAGCTTTGCTGACGATAAATGTAACCGTCTCAGAGAGAAAAGGGGCCAATGTGACGATCTGGCTTTAAGTCGTTTCGATAACAAATGACGAAAACGGACGGATTTCTCAGGTTTTTACTACATATGAACACTTTTCACATTCTCCCATGCAACGCGGCTGCTAGTCCTCCTTTCATGCAGAATCTTAAGGTCCTAGGTCATGTTCAAACCACCAAAGCCGGCTAAAAAGTGAATAATCGTTAATATAAACTTGAATTGTACTACTTCTTACTGGCTATTACTTCAACTTAGAAGCTTCTTCTGTGTTCTACTATGGTGCTTTTAGTGTGCCCGCATACCGCAGCACGCGACATAGCTTTGGAGACGATAAATGTAACCGTTTCAGAGAGAAGAGCGGCCAATGTGACGATCTGGCTTTAAATCGATTCGATAACAAATGACGAAAACGGACGGATTTCTCAGGTTTTTACTACATATGAACACTTTTCACATTCTCCCGTGCAACGCGGCTGCTAGTCCTCCTTTCATGCAAAATCTTATGGTCCTAGGTCATGTCCAAGCCACCAAAGCCGGCTAAAAAGTGCATAATCGACAACTAAAACTTGAATTGTACTACTTCTTACTGGCTATTACTTCAACTTAGAAGATCCTTCTGTGTTCTAATATGGTGCTTTTAGTGTCTCCACATACCGCAGCACGCGACATAGCTTTGCAGACGATAAATGTAACCGTCTCAGGGAGAAAAGCGGCCAATGTGACGATCTGGCTTTAAGTCGATTCCATAACAAATGTCGAAAATGGTCAGATTTCTCAGGTTTTTACTACATATGAACACTTTCACATTCTCACATGCAACGCGGCTGCTAGTCCTCCTTTCATGCAAAATCTTAACGTCCTAGGTCATGTACAAGCCACCAAAGCCGGCTAAAAGGTGAATAATCGATAACTTAAACTTCAATTGTACTACTTCTTACTGGCTATTGCTTCAACTTAGAAGCTTCTTCTGTGTTCTACTATGGTGCTTTTAGTGTTTCCGCATACCGCAGCACGCGACATAGCTTTGCAGACGATAAATGTAACCGTCTCAGAGAGAAAAGCGGCCAATGTGACGATCTGGCTTTAAGTCGATTCGATAACAAATGACGAAAACGGACGGATTTCTCAGGTTTTTACTACATATGAACACTTTTCACATTCTCCCGTGCAACGCGGCTGCTAGTCCTCCTTTCATGCAAAATCTTAAGGTCCTAGGTCATGTCCAAGCCACCAAAGCCGGCTAAAAGGTGAATAATCGATAACTAAAACTTGAATTGTACTACTTCTTACTGGCTATTGCTTCAACTTAGAAGCTTCTTCTGTATTCTACTATTATGCTTTTAGTGTTTCCTCATACCGCAGCATGCGACATAGCTTCGCAGACGATAAATGTAACCGTCTCAGAGAGAAAAGCGGCCAATGTGACGATCTGGCTTTAAGTGGATTCGATAACAAATACGAATCCGGACGGATTTCCCAGGTTTTTACTACATATGAACACTTTTCACATTCTCCCGTGCAACGCGGCTGCTAGTCCTCCTTTCATGCAAAATCTTAAGGTCCTAGGTCATGTCCAAGCCACCAAAGCCGGCTAAAAAGTGAATAATCGACAACTAAAACTTGAATTGTACTACTTTTTACTGGCTATTACTTCAACTTAGAAGTTTCTTCTGTGTTCTAATATGGTGCTTTTTGTGTCTCCGCATACCGCAGCACGCGACATAGCATTGCAGACGATAAATGTAACCGTCTCAGAGAGAAAAGCGGCCAATGTGACGATCTGGCTTTAAGTCGATTCGATAACAAATGACGAAAACGGACGGATTTCTCAGGTTTTTACACCATATGAACACTTTTCACATTCTCCCGTGCAACGCGGCTGCTAGTCCTCCTTTCATGCAAAATCTTAAGGTCCTAGGTCTTATCCAAGCCACCAAGGCCGGCTAAAAAGTGAATAATCGATAATATAAACTTGAATTGTACTACTTCTTACTGGCTATTACTTCAACTTAGAAGCTTCTTCTGTGTTCTACTATGGTGCTTTTAGTGTGCCCGCATACCGCAGCACGCGACATAGCTTCGCAGACGATAAATGTAACCGTTTCAGAGAGAAGAGCGGCCAATGTGACGATCTGGCTTTAAATCGATTCGATAACTAATGACGAAAACGGACGGATTTCTCAGGTTTTTACTACATATGAACACTTTTCACATTCTCCCGTGCAACGCGGCTGCTAGTCTTCCTTTCATGCAAAATCTTAAGGTCCTAAGTCATGTCCAAGCGACCAAAGCCGGCATAAAAGTGATTAGTCGACAACTAAAACATAAATAGTACTACTTCTTACTGGCTATTACTTCAATTTAGAAGCTTCTTCTGTGTTCTAATATGGTGCTTTTAGTGTCTCCGCATACCGCAGCACGCGACATAGCTTTGCAGGCGATAAATGTAACCGTCTCAGAGAGAAAAGCGGCCAATGTGACGATCTGGCTTTAAGTCGATTCGATAACAAATGACGATAACGGACGGATTTATCAGGTTTTTACTTCATATAAACACTTTTCACATTCTCCCGTGCAACGCGGCTGCTAGTCTTCCTTTCATGCAAAATCTTAAGGTCCTAGGTCTTAACCAAGCCACCAAAGCCGGCTAAAAAGTGAATAATCGATAATGAAAACTTGAATTGTACTACTTCTTACTGGCTAAACTTCAACTTAGAAACTTCTTCTGTGTTCTACTATGCTGCTTTTAGTGTTCCCGCATACCGCAGCACGCGACATAGCTTTTCAGACGATAAATGTAACCGTCTCAGAGAGAAAAGCGGCCAATGTGACGATCTCGCTTTAAGTCGATTCGATAACAAATGACGATAACGGACGGATTTCTCAGGTTTTTACACCATATGAACACTTTTCACATTCTCACGTGCAACGCGGCTGCTAGTCTTCCTTTCATGCAAAATCTTAAGGTCCTAAGTCATGTCCAAGCGACCAAAGCCAGCATAAAAGTGATTAGTCGACAACTAAAACATAAATAGTACTACTTCTTACTGGCTATTACTTCAACTTAGAAGCCTCTTCTGTGTTCTGCTATGGTGCTTTTAGTGTTCCCGCATACCGCAGCACGCGACATAGCTTTGCAGACGATAAATGTAACCGTTTCAGAGAGAAGAGCGGCCAATGTGACGATCTGGCTTTAAATCGATTCGATAACAAATGACGAAAACGGAAGGATTTCTCAGGTTTTTACTACATATGAACTCTTTTCACATTCTCCCGTGCAACGCGGCTGCTAGTCTTCCTTTCATGCAAACTCTTAAGGTCCTAAGTCATGTCGAAGCCACCAAAGCCGGCTAAAAAGTGGTTAATCGACAACTAACACTTAAATAGTACTACTTCTTACTGGCTATTACTTCAATTTAGAAGCTTCTTCTGTGTTCTAATATGGTGCTTTTAGTGTCTCCGCATACCGCAGCACGCGACATAGCTTTGCTGACGATAAAAGTAACCGTCTCAGAGAGAAAAGCGGCCAATGTGACGATCTGGCTTTAAGTCGATTCGATAACAAATGACGAAAACGGACGGATTTCTCAGGTTTTTACTACATATGAACACTTTTCACATTCTCCCGTGCAACGCGGCTGCTAGTCCTCCTTTCATGCAAAATCTTAAGGTCCTAGGTCATGTCCAAGCCACCAAAGCCGGCTAAAAGGTGAATAATCGATAACTAAAACTTGAATTGTACTACTTCTTACTGGCTATTGCTTCAACTTAGAAGCTTCTTCTGTATTCTACTATTATGCTTTTAGTGTTTCCTCATACCGCAGCATGCGACATAGCTTCGCAGACGATAAATGTAACCGTCTCAGAGAGAAAAGCGGCCAATGTGACGATCTGGCTTTAAGTGGATTCGATAACAAATACGAATCCGGACGGATTTCCCAGGTTTTTACTACATATGAACACTTTTCACATTCTCCCGTGCAACGCGGCTGCTAGTCCTCCTTTCATGCAAAATCTTAAGGTCCTAGGTCATGTCCAAGCCACCAAAGCCGGCTAAAAAGTGAATAATCGACAACTAAAACTTGAATTGTACTACTTTTTACTGGCTATTACTTCAACTTAGAAGTTTCTTCTGTGTTCTAATATGGTGCTTTTTGTGTCTCCGCATACCGCAGCACGCGACATAGCATTGCAGACGATAAATGTAACCGTCTCAGAGAGAAAAGCGGCCAATGTGACGATCTGGCTTTAAGTCGATTCGATAACAAATGACGAAAACGGACGGATTTCTCAGGTTTTTACACCATATGAACACTTTTCACATTCTCCCGTGCAACGCGGCTGCTAGTCCTCCTTTCATGCAAAATCTTAAGGTCCTAGGTCTTATCCAAGCCACCAAGGCCGGCTAAAAAGTGAATAATCGATAATATAAACTTGAATTGTACTACTTCTTACTGGCTATTACTTCAACTTAGAAGCTTCTTCTGTGTTCTACTATGGTGCTTTTAGTGTGCCCGCATACCGCAGCACGCGACATAGCTTCGCAGACGATAAATGTAACCGTTTCAGAGAGAAGAGCGGCCAATGTGACGATCTGGCTTTAAATCGATTCGATAACTAATGACGAAAACGGACGGATTTCTCAGGTTTTTACTACATATGAACACTTTTCACATTCTCCCGTGCAACGCGGCTGCTAGTCTTCCTTTCATGCAAAATCTTAAGGTCCTAAGTCATGTCCAAGCGACCAAAGCCGGCATAAAAGTGATTAGTCGACAACTAAAACATAAATAGTACTACTTCTTACTGGCTATTACTTCAATTTAGAAGCTTCTTCTGTGTTCTAATATGGTGCTTTTAGTGTCTCCGCATACCGCAGCACGCGACATAGCTTTGCAGGCGATAAATGTAACCGTCTCAGAGAGAAAAGCGGCCAATGTGACGATCTGGCTTTAAGTCGATTCGATAACAAATGACGATAACGGACGGATTTATCAGGTTTTTACTTCATATAAACACTTTTCACATTCTCCCGTGCAACGCGGCTGCTAGTCTTCCTTTCATGCAAAATCTTAAGGTCCTAGGTCTTAACCAAGCCACCAAAGCCGGCTAAAAAGTGAATAATCGATAATGAAAACTTGAATTGTACTACTTCTTACTGGCTAAACTTCAACTTAGAAACTTCTTCTGTGTTCTACTATGCTGCTTTTAGTGTTCCCGCATACCGCAGCACGCGACATAGCTTTTCAGACGATAAATGTAACCGTCTCAGAGAGAAAAGCGGCCAATGTGACGATCTCGCTTTAAGTCGATTCGATAACAAATTACGATAACGGACGGATTTCTCAGGTTTTTACACCATATGAACACTTTTCACATTCTCACGTGCAACGCGGCTGCTAGTCTTCCTTTCATGCAAAATCTTAAGGTCCTAAGTCATGTCCAAGCGACCAAAGCCAGCATAAAAGTGATTAGTCGACAACTAAAACATAAATAGTACTACTTCTTACTGGCTATTACTTCAACTTAGAAGCCTCTTCTGTGTTCTACTATGGTGCTTTTAGTGTTCCCGCATACCGCAGCACGCGACATAGCTTTGCAGACGATAAATGTAACCGTTTCAGAGAGAAGAGCGGCCAATGTGACGATCTGGCTTTAAATCGATTCGATAACAAATGACGAAAACGGAAGGATTTCTCAGGTTTTTACTACATATGAACTCTTTTCACATTCTCCCGTGCAACGCGGCTGCTAGTCTTCCTTTCATGCAAACTCTTAAGGTCCTAAGTCATGTCGAAGCCACCAAAGCCGGCTAAAAAGTGGTTAATCGACAACTAACACTTAAATAGTACTACTTCTTACTGGCTATTACTTCAATTTAGAAGCTTCTTCTGTGTTCTAATATGGTGCTTTTAGTGTCTCCGCATACCGCAGCACGCGACATAGCTTTGCTGACGATAAAAGTAACCGTCTCAGAGAGAAAAGCGGCCAATGTGACGATCTGGCTTTAAGTCGATTCCATAACAAATGTCGAAAATGGTCAGATTTCTCAGGTTTTTACTACATATGAACACTTTCACATTCTCACATGCAACGCGGCTGCTAGTCCTCCTTTCATGCAAAATCTTAAGGTCCTAGGTCATGTACAAGCCACCAAAGCCGGCTAAAAGGTGAATAATCGATAACTTAAACTTCAATTGTACTACTTCTTACTGGCTATTGCTTCAACTTAGAAGCTTCTTCTGTGTTCTACTATGGTGCTTTTAGTGTTTCCGCATACCGCAGCACGCGACATAGCTTTGCAGACGATAAATGTAACCGTCTCAGAGAGAAAAGCGGCCAATGTGACGATCTGGCTTTAAGTCGATTCGATAACAAATGACGAAAACGGACGGATTTCTCAGGTTTTTACTACATATGAACACTTTTCACATTCTCCCGTGCAACGCGGCTGCTAGTCCTCCTTTCATGCAAAATCTTAAGGTCCTAGGTCATGTCCAAGCCACCAAAGCCGGCTAAAAGGTGAATAATCGATAACTAAAACTTGAATTGTACTACTTCTTACTGGCTATTGCTTCAACTTAGAAGCTTCTTCTGTATTCTACTATTATGCTTTTAGTGTTTCCTCATACCGCAGCATGCGACATAGCTTCGCAGACGATAAATGTAACCGTCTCAGAGAGAAAAGCGGCCAATGTGACGATCTGGCTTTAAGTGGATTCGATAACAAATACGAATCCGGACGGATTTCCCAGGTTTTTACTACATATGAACACTTTTCACATTCTCCCGTGCAACGCGGCTGCTAGTCCTCCTTTCATGCAAAATCTTAAGGTCCTAGGTCATGTCCAAGCCACCAAAGCCGGCTAAAAAGTGAGTAATCGACAACTAAAACTTGAATTGTACTACTTTTTACTGGCTATTACTTCAACTTAGAAGTTTCTTCTGTGTTCTAATATGGTGCTTTTTGTGTCTCCGCATACCGCAGCACGCGACATAGCATTGCAGACGATAAATGTAACCGTCTCAGAGAGAAAAGCGGCCAATGTGACGATCTGGCTTTAAGTCGATTCGATAACAAATGACGAAAACGGACGGATTTCTCAGGTTTTTACTACATATGAACACTTTTCACATTCTCCCGTGCAACGCGGCTGCTAGTCTTCGTTTCATGCAAAATCTTAAGGTTCCACCTCATGTCCAAGCCACCAAAGCCGGCTAAAAAGTGATTAAACGACAACTAAAACTTGAATTGTACTACTTCTTACTGGCTATTACTTCAACTTAGAAGCTTCATCTGTGTTCTACTGTGGTGCCTTTAGTGTCTCCGCATACCGCAGCACGCGACATAGCTTTGCAGACGATAAATGTAACCGTCTCAGAGGAAAAAGCGGCCAATGTGTCGATCTGAATTTTAGTCGATGCTATAACAAATGACGAAAACGGACGGATTCTCAGGTTTTTACTACATATGAACACTTTTCACATTCTCCCGTTGCAACGTGGCTGCTAGTCCTCCTTTCAAGCAAATTCGTAAGGTCCTAGGTCATATCCAAGCCACCAAAGCCGGCTAAAATATGAATAATCTATAATTAAAACTTGAATTGTACTACTTCTAACTGGCTATTTCTTCAACTTAGAAGCTTCTTCTGAGTTCTACTGTGGTGCTTTTAGTGTCTCCGCATACCGCAGCACGCGACATAGCTTTGCAGACGAAAAATGTAACCGTCTCAGAGAGAAAAGCGGCCAATGTGACGATCTGGCTTTAAATCGATTCGATAACAAATGGCGAAAATGGACAGATTTCTCAGGTTTTTACTACATATGAACACTTTTCACATTCTCCCGTGCAACGCGGCTGCTAGTCCTCCTTTCATGCAAAATCTTAAGGTCCTAGGTCATGTCATAGCCACCAAAGCCGGCTAAAAAGTGAATAATCGACAGCTAAAACTTGAATTGTACTACTTCTTACTGGCTATTACTTCAACTTAGAAGCTTCTTCTGTGTTCTACTATGGTGCTTTTATTGTCTCCGCATACCGCAGCGCGCGACATAGCTTTGCAGACGATAAATGTAACCGTCTCAGAGAGAAAAGCGGCCAATGTGACGATCTGGCTCTAAGTCGATTCGATAACAAATGACGAAAACGGACGGATTTTTCAGGTTTTTAATACATATGAACACTTTTCACATTCTCCCGTGCAACGCGGCTGCTAGTCCGCCTTTCATGCAAATTCTTAAGGTCCTAGGTCATATCCAAGCCACCAAAGCCGGCTAAAATGTGAATAATCTATAATTAAAACTTGAATTGTACTACTTCTTACAGGCTATTACTTCAACTTAGAAGCTTCTTCTGTGTTCTACTATGGTGCTTTTAGTGTCTCCGCATACCGCAGCATGCGACATAGCTTTGCAGACGATTAATGTAACCGTCTCAGAGAGAAAAGCGGCCAATGTGTCGATCTGAATTTAAGTCGATTCGATAACAAATGACGAAAACCGACGGATTTCTCAGGTTTTTACTACATATGAACACTTTTCACATTCTCCCGTGCAACGCGGCTGCTAGTCCTCCTTTCATGCACATTCTTAAGGTCCTAGGTCATATCCAAGCCACCAAAGCCGGCTAAAATGTGAATAATCTATAATTAAAACTTGAATTATACTACTTCTTACTGGCTATTACTTCAACTTAGAAGCTTATTCTGAGTTCTACAATGGTGCTTTTAGTGTTTCCGTATACCGCAGCACGCGACATAGCTTTGCAGACGATAAATGTAACCGCCTCAGAGAGAAAAGCGGCCAATGTGACGATCTGGCTTTAAGTCGATACGATAACAAATGACGAAAACCCACGCATTTCTCAGGTTTTTACTACATATGAACACTTTTCACATTCTCCCGTGCAACGCGGCTGCTAGTCCTCCTTTCATGCAAAATCTTAAGGTTCCACCTCATGTCCAAGCCACCAAAGCCGGCTAAAAAGTGAATAATCGATAACTAAAACTTGAATTGTACTACTTCTTACTGGGTATTACTTCAACTTAGAAGCTACTTCTGTGTTCAACTATGGTGCTTTTAGTGTCTCCGCATACCGCAGCACGCGACATAGCTTTGCAGACGATTAATGTAACCGTCTCAGAGAGAAAAGCGGCCAATATGACGATCTGGCTTTAAGTCGATTCGATAACAAATGCCGAAAACGGACGATTTCTCAGGTTTTTACTACATATGAACACTTTTCACATTATCCCGTGCAACGCGGCTGCTAGTCCTCCTTTCATGCAAAATCTTAAGGTCCTAGGTCATGTCCAAGCCACTAAAGACGGCTAAAAAGTGAATAATCGACAACTAAAACTTGAATTGTACTACTTCTTACTGGCTATTACTTCAACTTAAAAGCTCCTTCTGTGTTCTACTATGGTGCTTTAAGTGTCTCCGCATACCGCAGCACGCGACATAGCTTTGCAGACGAAAAATGTAACCGTCTCAGAGAGAAAAGCGTCCAATGTGACGATCTGGCTTTAAGTCGATTCGATAACAAGTGGCGAAAATGGACAGATTTCTCAGGTTTTTACTACATATGAACACTTTTCACATTCTCCCGTGCAACGCGGCTGCTAGTCCTCCTTTCATGCAAAATCTTAAGGTCCTAGGTCATGTCAAAGCCACCAAAGAAGGCTAAAAAGTGAATAATCGACAACTAAAACTTGAATTGTACTACTTCTTACTGGCTATTACTTCAACTTAGAAGCTTCTTTTGTGTTCTACTATGGTGTTTTATTGTCTCCGCATACCGCAGCGCGCGACATAGCTTTGCAGACGATAAATGTAACCGTCTCAGAGAGAAAAGAGGCCAATGTGACGATCTGGCTTTAAGTCGATTCGATAACAATGACGAAACCGGACGGATTTCTCAGGTTGTTACTACATATGAACACTTTTCACATTCTCCCGTGCAACGCGGCTGCTAGTCTTCCTTTCATGCAAAATCCTAAGGTCCTACGTCATGTCCAACCCACCAAAGCCAGCTAAAACGTGATTAATCGACAACTACAACTTGAATTGTACTACTTCTTACTGGCTATTACTTCAACTTAGAAGCTTCTTCTGTGTTCTAATATGGTGCTTTTAGTGTCTCCGCATACCGCAGCACGCGACATAGCTTTGCAGACGATAAATGTAACCGTCTCAGAGAGAATAGCGGCCAATGTGGCGATCTGGCTTTAAGTCGATATGATAACAAATGACGAAAACCCACGGATTTCTCAGGTTTTTACTACATATGAACACTTTTCACATTCTCCCGTGCAACGCGGTTGCTAGTCCTCCTTTCATGCAAAATCTTAAGGTTCCACCTCATGTCCAAGCCACCATAGCCGGCTAAAAAGTGAATAATCGATAACTAAAACTTGAATTGTACTACTTCTTACTGGCTATTACTTCAACTTAGAAGCTTCTTCTGTGTTCTACTATGGTGCTTTTAGTGTCTCCGCATACCGCAGCACGCGACATAGCTTTGAAGACGATAAATGTAACCGCCTCAGAGAGAAAAGCGGCTAATGTGACGATCTGGCTTTAAGTCGATACGATAACAAATGACGAAAACCCACGGATTTCTCAGGTTTTTACTACATATGAACACTTTTCACATTCTCCCGTGCAACGCGGCTGCTAGTCCTCTTTTCATGCAAAATCTTAAGGTTCCACCTCATGTCCAAGCCACCAAAGCCAGCTAAAAAGTGATTAATCGACAACTACAACTTGAATTGTACTACTTCTTACTGGCTATTACTTCAACTTAGAAGCTTCTTCTGTGTTCTAATATGGTGCTGTTAGTGTCTCCGCATACCGCAGCACGCGACATAGCTTTGCAGACGATAAATGTAACCGTCTCAGAGAGAAAAGCGGCCAATGTGACGATCTGGCTTTAAGTCGATACGATAACAAATGACGAAAACCCACGGATTTCTCAGGTTTTTACTACATATGAACACTTTTCACATTCTCCCGTGCAACGCGGCTGCTAGTCCTCCTTTCATGCAAAATCTTAAGGTTCCACCTCATGTCCAAGCCACCAAAGCCGGCTAAAAAGTGAATAATCGATAACTAAAACTTGAATTGTACTACTCCTTACTGGCTATTACTTCAACTTAGAAGCTTCTTCTGTGTTCAACTATGGTGCTTTTAGTGTCTCCGCATACCGCAGCACGCGACATAGCTTTGCAGACGAATAATGTAACCGTCTCAGAGAGAAAAGCGGCAAATATGACGATCTGGCTTTAAGTCGATTCGATAACAAATGCCGAAAACGGACGGATTTCTCAGGTTTTTACTACATATGAACACTTTTCACATTCTCCCGTGCAACGCGGCTGCTAGTCCTCCTTTCATGGAAAATCTTAAGGTCCTAGGTCATGTCCAAGCCACTAAAGACGGCTAAAAAGTGAATAATCGACAACTAAAACTTGAATTGTACTACTTCTTACTGGCTATTACTTCAACTTAAAAGCTCCTTCTGTGTTCTACTATTGTGCTTTAAGTGTCTCCGCATACCGCAGCACGCGACATAGCTTTGCAGACGAAAAATGTAACCGTCTCAGAGAGAAAAGCGTCCAATGTGACGATCTGGCTTTAAGTCGATTCGATAACAAATGGCGAAAATGGACAGAGTTCTCAGGTTTTTACTACATATGAACACTTTTCACATTCTCCCGTGCAACGCGGCTGCTAGTCCTCCTTTCATGCAAAATCTTAAGGTTCCACCTCATGTCCAAGCCACCAAAGCCGGCTAAAAAGTGAATAATCGATAACTAAAACTTGAATTGTACTACTTCTTACTGGCTATTACTTCAACTTAGAAGCTTCTTCTGTGTTCAACTATGGTGCTTTTAGTGTCTCCGCATACCGCAGCACGCGACATAGCTTTGCAGACGAAAAATGTAACCGTCTCAGAGAGAAAAGCGGCCAATGTGTCGATCTGGCTTTAAATCGATTCGATAACAAATGGCGAAAATGGACAGATTTCTCAGGTTTTTACTACATATGAACACTTTTCACATTCTCCCGTGCAACGCGGCTGCTAGTCCTCCTTTCATGCAAAATCTTAAGGTCCTAGGTCATGTCATAGCCACCAAAGCCGGCTAAAAAGTGAATAATCGACAGCTAAAACTTGAATTGTACTACTTCTTACTGGCTATTACTTCAACTTAGAAGCTTCTTCTGTGTTCTACTATGGTGCTTTTATTGTCTCCGCATACCGCAGCGCGCGACATAGCTTTGCAGACGATAAATGTAACCGTCTCAGAGAGAAAAGCGGCCAATGTGACGATCTGGCTTTAAGTCGATTCGATAACAAATGACGAAAACGGACGGATTTTTCAGGTTTTTAATACATATGAACACTTTTCACATTCTCCCGTGCAACGCGGCTGCTAGTCCGCCTTTCATGCAAATTCTTAAGGTCCTAGGTCATATCCAAGCCACCAAAGCCGGCTAAAATGTGAATAATCTATAATTAAAACTTGAATTGTACTACTTCTTACAGGCTATTACTTCAACTTAGAAGCTTCTTCTGTGTTCTACTATGGTGCTTTTAGTGTCTCCGCATACCGCAGCATGCGACATAGCTTTGCAGACGATTAATGTAACCGTCTCAGAGAGAAAAGCGGCCAATGTGTCGATCTGAATTTAAGTCGATTCGATAACAAATGACGAAAACCGACGGATTTCTCAGGTTTTTACTACATATGAACACTTTTCACATTCTCCCGTGCAACGCGGCTGCTAGTCCTCCTTTCATGCACATTCTTAAGGTCCTAGGTCATATCCAAGCCACCAAAGCCGGCTAAAATGTGAATAATCTATAATTAAAACTTGAATTATACTACTTCTTACTGGCTATTACTTCAACTTAGAAGCTTATTCTGAGTTCTACAATGGTGCTTTTAGTGTTTCCGTATACCGCAGCACGTGACATAGCTTTGCAGACGATAAATGTAACCGCCTCAGAGAGAAAAGCGGCCAATGTGACGATCTGGCTTTAAGTCGATACGATAACAAATGACGAAAACCCACGGATTTCTCAGGTTTTTACTACATATGAACACTTTTCACATTCTCCCGTGCAACGCGGCTGCTAGTCCTCCTTTCATGCAAAATCTTAAGGTTCCACCTCATGTCCAAGCCACCAAAGCCGGCTAAAAAGTGAATAATCGATAACTAAAACTTGAATTGTACTACTTCTTACTGGCTATTACTTCAACTTAGAAGCTTCTTCTGTGTTCAACTATGGTGCTTTTAGTGTCTCCGCATACCGCAGCACGCGACATAGCTTTGCAGACGATTAATGTAACCGTCTCAGAGAGAAAAGCGGCCAATATGACGATCTGGCTTTAAGTCGATACGATAACAAATGCCGAAAACGGACGATTTCTCAGGTTTTTACTACATATGAACACTTTTCACATTATCCCGTGCAACGCGGCTGCTAGTCCTCCTTTCATGCAAAATCTTAAGGTCCTAGGTCATGTCCAAGCCACTAAAGACGGCTAAAAAGTGAATAATCGACAACTAAAACTTGAATTGTACTACTTCTTACTGGCTATTACTTCAACTTAAAAGCTCCTTCTGTGTTCTACTATGGTGCTTTAAGTGTCTCCGCATACCGCAGCACGCGACATAGCTTTGCAGACGAAAAATGTAACCGTCTCAGAGAGAAAAGCGTCCAATGTGACGATCTGGCTTTAAGTCGATTCGATAACAAGTGGCGAAAATGGACAGATTTCTCAGGTTTTTACTACATATGAACACTTTTCACATTCTCCCGTGCAACGCGGCTGCTAGTCCTCCTTTCATGCAAAATCTTAAGGTCCTAGGTCATGTCAAAGCCACCAAAGAAGGCTAAAAAGTGAATAATCGACAACTAAAACTTGAATTGTACTACTTCTTACTGGCTATTACTTCAACTTAGAAGCTTCTTTTGTGTTCTACTATGGTGTTTTATTGTCTCCGCATACCGCAGCGCGCGACATAGCTTTGCAGACGATAAATGTAACCGTCTCAGAGAGAAAAGAGGCCAATGTGACGATCTGGCTTTAAGTCGATTCGATAACAATGACGAAACCGGACGGATTTCTCAGGTTGTTACTACATATGAACACTTTTCACATTCTCCCGTGCAACGCGGCTGCTAGTCTTCCTTTCATGCAAAATCCTAAGGTCCTACGTCATGTCCAACCCACCAAAGCCAGCTAAAACGTGATTAATCGACAACTACAACTTGAATTGTACTACTTCTTACTGGCTATTACTTCAACTTAGAAGCTTCTTCTGTGTTCTAATATGGTGCTTTTAGTGTCTCCGCATACCGCAGCACGCGACATAGCTTTGCAGACGATAAATGTAACCTTCTCAGAGAGAATAGCGGCCAATGTGGCGATCTGGCTTTAAGTCGATATGATAACAAATGACGAAAACCCACGGATTTCTCAGGTTTTTACTACATATGAACACTTTTCACATTCTCCCGTGCAACGCGGTTGCTAGTCCTCCTTTCATGCAAAATCTTAAGGTTCCACCTCATGTCCAAGCCACCATAGCCGGCTAAAAAGTGAATAATCGATAACTAAAACTTGAATTGTACTACTTCTTACTGGCTATTACTTCAACTTAGAAGCTTCTTCTGTGTTCTACTATGGTGCTTTTAGTGTCTCCGCATACCGCAGCACGCGACATAGCTTTGCAGACGATAAATGTAACCGCCTCAGAGAGAAAAGCGGCTAATGTGACGATCTGGCTTTAAGTCGATACGATAACAAATGACGAAAACCCACGGATTTCTCAGGTTTTTACTACATATGAACACTTTTCACATTCTCCCGTGCAACGCGGCTGCTAGTCCTCTTTTCATGCAAAATCTTAAGGTTCCACCTCATGTCCAAGCCACCAAAGCCAGCTAAAAAGTGATTAATCGACAACTACAACTTGAATTGTACTACTTCTTACTGGCTATTACTTCAACTTAGAAGCTTCTTCTGTGTTCTAATATGGTGCTGTTAGTGTCTCCGCATACCGCAGCACGCGACATAGCTTTGCAGACGATAAATGTAACCGTCTCAGAGAGAAAAGCGGCCAATGTGACGATCTGGCTTTAAGTCGATACGATAACAAATGACGAAAACCCACGGATTTCTCAGGTTTTTACTACATATGAACACTTTTCACATTCTCCCGTGCAACGCGGCTGCTAGTCCTCCTTTCATGCAAAATCTTAAGGTTCCACCTCATGTCCAAGCCACCAAAGCCGGCTAAAAAGTGAATAATCGATAACTAAAACTTGAATTGTACTACTCCTTACTGGCTATTACTTCAACTTAGAAGCTTCTTCTGTGTTCAACTATGGTGCTTTTAGTGTCTCCGCATACCGCAGCACGCGACATAGCTTTGCAGACGAATAATGTAACCGTCTCAGAGAGAAAAGCGGCAAATATGACGATCTGGCTTTAAGTCGATTCGATAACAAATGCCGAAAACGGACGGATTTCTCAGGTTTTTACTACATATGAACACTTTTCACATTCTCCCGTGCAACGCGGCTGCTAGTCCTCCTTTCATGCAAAATCTTAAGGTCCTAGGTCATGTCCAAGCCACTAAAGACGGCTAAAAAGTGAATAATCGACAACTAAAACTTGAATTGTACTACTTCTTACTGGCTATTACTTCAACTTAAAAGCTCCTTCTGTGTTCTACTATGGTGCTTTAAGTGTCTCCGCATACCGCAGCACGCGACATAGCTTTGCAGACGAAAAATGTAACCGTCTCAGAGAGAAAAGCGTCCAATGTGACGATCTGGCTTTAAGTCGATTCGATAACAAATGGCGAAAATGGACAGAGTTCTCAGGTTTTTACTACATATGAACACTTTTCACATTCTCCCGTGCAACGCGGCTGCTAGTCCTCCTTTCATGCAAAATCTTAAGGTCCTAGGTCATGTCAAAGCCACCAAAGCCGGCTAAAAAGTGAATAATCGACAACTACAACTTGAATTGTACTACTTCTTACTGGCTATTACTTCAACTTAGAAGCTTCTTCTGTGTTCTGCTATGGTGTTTTTTTGTCTCCGCATACCGCAGCGCGCGACATAGCTTTGCAGACGATAAATGTAACCGTCTCAGAGAGAAAAGCGGCCAATGTGACGATCTGGCTTTAAGTCGATTCGATAACAAAGACGAAACCGGACGGATTTCTCAGGTTGTTACTACATATGAACACTTTTCACATTCTCCCGTGCAACGCGGCTGCTAGTCTTCCTTTCATGCAAAATCTTAAGGTCCTACGTCATGTCCAACCCACCAAAGCCAGCTAAAACGTGATTAATCGACAACTACAACTTGAATTGTACTACTTCTTACTGGCTATTAATTCAAATTAGAAGCTTCTTCTGTGTTCTAATATGGTGCTTTTATTGTCTCCGCATACCGCAGTGCGCGACATAGCTTTGCAGACGATAAATGTAACAGTCTCAGAGAGAAAAGCGGCCAATGTGACGATCTGGCTTTAAGTCGATTCGATAACAAAGACGAAACCGGACGGATTTCTCAGGTTGTTACTACATATGAACACTTTTCACATTCTCCCGTGCAACGCGGCTGCTAGTCTTCCTTTCATGCAAAATCTTAAGGTCCTACGTCATGTCCAACACACCAAAGCCAGCTAAAAAGTGATTAATCGACAACTACAACTTGAATTGTACTACTTCTTACTGGCTATTACTTCAACTTAGAAGCTTCTTCTGTGTTCTAATATGGTGCTTTTAGTGTCTCCGCATACCGCAGCACGCGACATAGCTTTGCAGACGATAAACGTAACCGTCTCAGAGAGTAAAGCGGCCAATGTGACGATCTGGCTTTAAGTCGATACGATAACAAATGACGAAAACCCACGGATTTCTCAGGTTTTTACTACATATGAACACTTTTCACATTCTCCCGTGCAACGCGGCTGCTAGTCCTCCTTTCATGCCAAATCTTAAGATTCCACCTCATGTCCAAGCCACCAAAGCCGGCTAAAAAGTGAATAATCGATAACTAAAACTTGAATTGTACTACTTCTTACTGGCTATTACTTCAACTTAGAAGCTTCTAGTGTGTTCAGCTATGGTGCTTTTAGTGTCTCCGCATACCGCAGCACGCGACATAGCTTTGCAGACGATTAATGTAACCGTCTCAGAGAGAAAAGCGGCCAATATGACGATCTGGCTTTAAGTCGATTCGATAACAAATGCCGAAAACGGACGGATTTCTCAGGTTTTTACTACATATGAACACTTTTCACATTCTCCCGTGCAACGCGACTGCTAGTCCTCCTTTCATGCAAAATCTTAAGGGCCTAGGTCATGTCCAAGCCACCAAAGACGGCTAAAAAGTGAATAATCGACAACTAAAACTTGAATTGTACTACGTCTTACTGGCTATTACTTCAACTTAAAAGCTCCTTCTGTGTTCTACTATGGTGCTTTAAGTGTCTCCGCATACCGCAGCACGCGACATAGCTTTGCAGACGAAAAATGTAACCGTCTCAGAGAGAAAAGCGGCCAATGTGACGATCTGGCTTTAAGTCGATTCGATAACAAATGGCGAAAATGGACAGATTTCTAAGGTTTTTACTACATATGAACACTTTTCACATTCTCCCGTGCAACGCGGCTGCTAGTCCTCCTTTCATGCAAAATCTTAAGGTCCTAGGTCATGTCATAGCCACCAAAGCTGGCTAAAAAGTGAATAATCGACAACTAAAACTTGAATTGTACTACTTCTTACTGTCTATTACTTCAACTTAGAAGCTTCTTCTGTGTTCTACTATGGTGCTTTTAGTGTCTCCGTATACCGCAGCGCGCGACATAGCTTTGCAGACGATAAATGTATCCGTCTCAGAGAGAAAAGCGGCCAATGTGACGATCTGGCTTTAAGTCGATACGATAACAAATGACGAAAACCCACGGATTTCTCAGGTTTTTACTACATATGAACACTTTTCACATTCTCCCGTGCAACGCGGTTGCTAGTCCTCCTTTCATGCAAAATCTTAAGGACCCACCTCATGTCCAAGCCACCAAAGCCGGCTAAAAAGTGAATAATCGATAACTAAAACTTGAATTGTACTACTTCTTACTGGCTATTACTTCAACTTAGAAGCTTCTTCTGTGTTCTACTATGGTGCTTTTAGTGTCTCCGCATACCGCAGCATGCGACATAGCTTTGCAGACGATTAATGTAACCGTCTCAGAGAGAAAAGCGGCCAATGTGTCGATCTGAATTTAAGTCGATTCGATAACAAATGACGAAAACGGACGGATTTCTCAGGTTTTTAATACATATGAACACTTTTCACATTCTCCCGTGCAACGCGGCTGCTAGTCCGCCTTTCATGCAAGTTCTTAAGGTCCTAGGTCATATCCAAGCCACCAAACCCGGCTAAAATGTGAATAATCTATAATTAAAACTTGAATTGTACTACTTCTTACTGGCTATTACTTCGACTTAAAAGCTCCTTCTGTGTTCTACTATCGTGCTTTAAGTGTCTCCGCATACCGCAGCACGCGACATAGCTTTGCAGACGATAAATGTAACCGTCTCAGAGAGAAAAGCGTCCAATGTGACGATCTGGCTTTAAGTCGATTCGATAACAAATGGAGAAAATGGACAGAGTTCTCAGGTTTTTACTACATATGAACACTTTTCACATTCTCCCGTGCAACGCGGCTGCTAGTCCTCCTTTCATGCAAAATCTTAAGGTCCTAGGTCATGTCAAAGCCACCAAAGCCGGCTAAAAAGTGAATAATCGACAACTACAACTTGAATTGTACTACTTCTTACTGGCTATTACTTCAACTTAGAAGCTTCTTCTGTGTTCTGCTATGGTGTTTTTTTGTCTCCGCATACCGCAGCGCGCGACATAGCTTTGCAGACGATAAATGTAACCGTCTCAGAGAGAAAAGCGGCCAATGTGACGATCTGGCTTTAAGTCGATTCGATAACAAAGACGAAACCGGACGGATTTCTCAGGTTGTTACTACATATGAACACTTTTCACATTCTCCCGTGCAACGCGGCTGCTAGTCTTCCTTTCATGCAAATTCTTAAGGTCCTAGGTCATATCCAAGCCACCAAACCCGGCTAAAATGTGAATAATCTATAATTAAAACTTGAATTGTACTACTCCTTACTGGCTATTACTTCAACTTAGAAGCTTATTCTGAGTTCTACTGTGGTGCTTTTAGTGTTTCCGCATACCGCAGCACGCGACATAGCTTTGCAGACGATAAATGTAACCGTTTCAGATAGAAGAGCGGCCAATGTGACGATCTGGCTTTAAATCGATTCGATAACAAATGACGAAAACGGACGGATTTCTCAGGTTTTTACTAAATATGAACACTTTTCACATTCTCCCGTGCAACGCGGCTGCTAGTCTTCCTTTCATGCAAAATCTTAAGGTCCTAGGACAGGTCCAAGCCACCAAAGCCGGTTAAAAAGTGATTAATCGACAACTAAAACTTAAATAGTACTACTTCTTACTGCCTATTACTTCAACTTAGAAGCTTCTTCTGTGTTCTACTATGGTGCTTTTAGTGTCTCCGCATTCCGCAGCACGCGACATAGCTTTGCAGACGATAAATGTTACCGTCTCAGAGAGAAAAGCGGCCAATGTGACGATCTGGCTTTAAGTCGATACGATAACAAATGACGAAAACCCACGGATTTCTCAGTTTTTTACTACATATGACCACTTTTCACATTCTCCCGTGCTACGCGGTTGCTAGTCCTCCTTTCATGCAAAATCTTAAGCTTCCACCTCATGTCCAAGCCACCAAAGCCGGCTAAAAAGTGAATAATCGATAACTAAATCTTGAATTGTACTACTTCTTACTGGCTATTACTTCAACTTAGAAGCTTCTTCTGCGTTCTACTATGGTGCTTTTAGTGTCTCCGCATACCGCAGCATGCGACATAGCTTTGCAGACGATTAATGTAACCGTTTCAGAGAGAAAAGCGTCCAATGTGACGATTTGGCTTTAAGTCGATTCGATAACAAATGGCGAAAATGGACAGATTTCTCAGGTTTTTACTACATATGAACACTTTTCACATTCTCCCGTGCAACGCGGCTGCTAGTCCTCCTTTCATGCAAAATCTTAAGGTCCTAGGTCATGTCAAAGCCACCAAAGCCGGCTAAAAAGTGAATAATCGACAACTACAACTTGAATTGTACTACTTCTTACTGGCTATTACTTCAACTTAGAAGCTTCTTCTGTGTTCTGCTATGGTGTTTTTCTGTCTCCGCATACCGCAGCGCGCGACATAGCTTTGCAGACGATAAATGTAACCGTCTCAGAGAGAAAAGCGGCCAATGTGACGATCTGGCTTTAAGTCGATACGGTAACAAATGACGAAAACCCACGGATTTCTCAGGTTTTTACTACATATGAACACTTTTCACATTCTCCCGTGCAACGCGGCTGCTAGTCCTCCTTTCATGCCAAATCTTAAGATTCCACCTCATGTCCAAGCCACCAAAGCCGGCTAAAAAGTGAATAATCGATAACTAAAACTTGAATTGTACTACTTCTTACTGGCTATTACTTCAACTTAGAAGCTTCTAGTGTGTTCAGCTATGGTGCTTTTAGTGTCTCCGCATACCGCGGCACGCGACATAGCTTTGCAGACGATTAATGTAACCGTCTCAGAGAGAAAAGCGGCAAATATGACGATCTGGCTTTAAGTCGATTCGATAACAAATGCCGAAAACGGACGGATTTCTCAGGTTTTTACTACATATGAACACTTTTCACATTCTCCCGTGCAACGCGACTGCTAGTCCTCCTTTCATGCAAAATCTTAAGGGCCTAGGTCATGTCCAAGCCACCAAAGACGGCTAAAAAGTGAATAATCGACAACTAAAACTTTAATTGTACTACGTCTTACTGGCTATTACTTCAACTTAAAAGCTTCTTCTGTGTTCTACTATGGTGCTTTAAGTGTCTCCGCATACCGCAGCACGCGACATAGCTTTGCAGACGAAAAATGTAACCGTCTCAGAGAGAAAAGCGGCCAATGTGTCGATCTGGCTTTAAGTCGATTCGATAACAAATGACGAAAACGGGCGGATTTCTCAGGTTTTTACTACATATGTACACTTTTCACATTCTGCCGTGCAACGCGGCTGCTAGTCCTCCTTTCATGCAAATTCATAAGCACCTAGGTCATATCCAAGCCACCAAACCCGGCTAAAATGTGAATAATCTATAATTAAAACTTGAATTGTACTACTTCTTACTATCTATTACTTCAACATATAAGCTTCTTCTGTGTTCTAATATGGTGCTTTTAGGGTCTCCGCATACCGCAGCACGCGACATAGCTTTGCAGACGATAAATGTAACCGTTTCAGAGAGAAGAGCGGCCAATTTGACGATCTGACTTTAAATCGATTCGATAACAAATGACGAAAACGGACGTATTTCTCAGGTTTTTACTACATATGAACACTTTTCACATTCTCCCGTGCAACGCGGCTGCTAGTCCTCCTTTCATGCAAATTCTTAAGTTCCTAGGTCATATCCAAGCCACCAAACCCGGCTAAAATGTGAAAAATCTATAATTAAAACTTGAATTGTACTACTCCTTACTGGCTATTACTTCAACTTAGAAGCTTATTCTGAGTTCTACTGTGGTGCTTTTAGTGTTTCCGCATTCCGCAGCAAGCGACATAGCTTTGCAGACGATAAATGTAACCGTTTCAGATAGAAGAGCGGCCGATGTGACGATCTGGCTTTAAATCGATTCGATAACAAATGACGAAAACGGACGGATTTCTCAGGTTTTTACTACATATGAACACTTTTCACATTCTCCCGTGCAACGCGGCTGCTAGTCTTCCTTTCATGCAAAATCTTAAGGTCCTAGGACAGGTCCAAGCCACCAAAGCCGGTTAAAAAGTGATTAATCGACAACTAAAACTTAAATAGTACTACTTCTTACTGCCTATTACTTCAACTTAGAAGCTTCTTCTGTATTCTAATATGGTGCTTTTAGTGTCTCCGCATTCCGCAGCACGCGACATAGCTTTGCAGACGATAAATGTAACCGTCTCAGAGAGAAAAGCGGCCAATGTGACGATATGGCTTTAAGTCGATACGATAACAAATGACGAAAACCCACGGATTTCTCAGTTTTTTACTACATATGACCACTTTTCACATTCTCCCGTGCAACGCGGTTGCTAGTCCTCCTTTCATGCAAAATCTTAAGGTTCCACCTCATGTCCAAGCCACCAAAGCCGGCTAAAAAGTGAATAATCGATAACTAAATCTTGAATTGTACTACATTTTACTGGCTATTACTTCAACTTAGAAGCTTCTTCTGTGTTCCACTATGGTGCTTTTAGTGTCTCCGCATACCGCAGCATGCGACATAGCTTTGCAGACGATTAATGTAACCGTCTCAGAGAGAAAAGCAGCCAATGTGTCGATCTGAATTTAAGTCGATTCGATAACAAATGACGAAAACGGACGGATTTCTCAGGTTTTTACTACATATGAACACTTTTCACATTCTGCCGTGCAACGCGGCTTGAATTGTACTACTTCTTACTGGCTATTACTTCAACTTAGAAGCTTATTCTGAGTTCTACTGTGGTGCTTTTAGTGGTTCCGAATACCGCAGCACGCGACATAGCTTTGCAGACGATAAAAGTAACCGTTTCAGAGAGAAGAGCGGCCATTGTGACGATCTGGCTTTAAATCGATTCGATAACAAATGACGAAAACGGACGGATTTCTCAGGTTTTTACTACATATGAACACTTTTCACATTCTCCCGTGCAACGCGGCTGCTAGTCTTCCTTTCATGCAAATTCTTAAGGTCCTAGGTCATATCCAAGCCACCAAACCCGGCTAAAATGTGAATAATCTATAATTAAAACTTGAATTGTACTACTCCTTACTGGCTATTACTTCAACTTAGAAGCTTATTCTGAGTTCTACTGTGGTGCTTTTAGTGTTTCCGCATACCGCAGCACGCGACATAGCTTTGCAGACGATAAATGTAACCGTTTCAGATAGAAGAGCGGCCAATGTGACGATCTGGCTTTAAATCGATTCGATAACAAATGACGAAAACGGACGGATTTCTCAGGTTTTTACTACATATGAACACTTTTCACATTCTCCCGTGCAACGCGGCTGCTAGTCTTCCTTTCATGCAAAATCTTAAGGTCCTAGGACAGGTCCAAGCCACCAAAGCCGGTTAAAAAGTGATTAATCGACAACTAAAACTTAAATAGTACTACTTCTTACTGCCTATTACTTCAACTTAGAAGCTTCTTCTGTGTTCTAATATGGTGCTTTTAGTGTCTCCGCATTCCGCAGCACGCGACATAGCTTTGCAGACGATAAATGTTACCGTCTCAGAGAGAAAAGCGGCCAATGTGACGATCTGGCTTTAAGTCGATACGATAACAAATGACGAAAACCCACGGATTTCTCAGTTTTTTACTACATATGACCACTTTTCACATTCTCCCGTGCTACGCGGTTGCTAGTCCTCCTTTCATGCAAAATCTTAAGCTTCCACCTCATGTCCAAGCCACCAAAGCCGGCTAAAAAGTGAATAATCGATAACTAAATCTTGAATTGTACTACTTCTTACTGGCTATTACTTCAACTTAGAAGCTTCTTCTGCGTTCTACTATGGTGCTTTTAGTGTCTCCGCATACCGCAGCATGCGACATAGCTTTGCAGACGATTAATGTAACCGTTTCAGAGAGAAAAGCGTCCAATGTGACGATTTGGCTTTAAGTCGATTCGATAACAAATGGCGAAAATGGACAGATTTCTCAGGTTTTTACTACATATGAACACTTTTCACATTCTCCCGTGCAACGCGGCTGCTAGTCCTCCTTTCATGCAAAATCTTAAGGTCCTAGGTCATGTCAAAGCCACCAAAGCCGGCTAAAAAGTGAATAATCGACAACTACAACTTGAATTGTACTACTTCTTACTGGCTATTACTTCAACTTAGAAGCTTCTTCTGTGTTCTGCTATGGTGTTTTTCTGTCTCCGCATACCGCAGCGCGCGACATAGCTTTGCAGACGATAAATGTAACCGTCTCAGAGAGAAAAGCGGCCAATGTGACGATCTGGCTTTAAGTCGATACGGTAACAAATGACGAAAACCCACGGATTTCTCAGGTTTTTACTACATATGAACACTTTTCACATTCTCCCGTGCAACGCGGCTGCTAGTCCTCCTTTCATGCCAAATCTTAAGATTCCACCTCATGTCCAAGCCACCAAAGCCGGCTAAAAAGTGAATAATCGATAACTAAAACTTGAATTGTACTACTTCTTACTGGCTATTACTTCAACTTAGAAGCTTCTAGTGTGTTCAACTATGGTGCTTTTAGTGTCTCCGCATACCGCGGCACGCGACATAGCTTTGCAGACGATTAATGTAACCGTCTCAGAGAGAAAAGCGGCAATTATGACGATCTGGCTTTAAGTCGATTCGATAACAAATGCCGAAAACGGACGGATTTCTCAGGTTTTTACTACATATGAACACTTTTCACATTCTCCCGTGCAACGCGACTGCTAGTCCTCCTTTCATGCAAAATCTTAAGGGCCTAGGTCATGTCCAAGCCACCAAAGACGGCTAAAAAGTGAATAATCGACAACTAAAACTTGAATTGTACTACGTCTTACTGGCTATTACTTCAACTTAAAAGCTTCTTCTGTGTTCTACTATGGTGCTTTAAGTGTCTCCGCATACCGCAGCACGCGACATAGCTTTGCAGACGAAAAATGTAACCGTCTCAGAGAGAAAAGCGGCCAATGTGTCGATCTGGCTTTAAGTCGATTCGATAACAAATGACGAAAACGGGCGGATTTCTCAGGTTTTTACTACATATGTACACTTTTCACATTCTGCCGTGCAACGCGGCTGCTAGTCCTCCTTTCATGCAAATTCATAAGCTCCTAGGTCATATCCAAGCCACCAAACCCGGCTAAAATGTGAATAATCTATAATTAAAACTTGAATTGTACTACTTCTTACTATCTATTACTTCAACATATAAGCTTCTTCTGTGTTCTAATATGGTGCTTTTAGGGTCTCCGCATACCGCAGCACGCGACATAGCTTTGCAGACGATAAATGTAACCGTTTCAGAGAGAAGAGCGGCCAATGTGACGATCTGACTTTAAATCGATTCGATAACAAATGACGAAAACGGACGGATTTCTCAGGTTTTTACTACATATGAACACTTTTCACATTCTCCCGTGCAACGCGGCTGCTAGTCCTCCTTTCATGCAAATTCTTAAGTTCCTAGGTCATATCCAAGCCACCAAACCCGGCTAAAATGTGAAAAATCTATAATTAAAACTTGAATTGTACTACTCCTTACTGGCTATTACTTCAACTTAGAAGCTTATTCTGAGTTCTACTGTGGTGCTTTTAGTGTTTCCGCATTCCGCAGCAAGCGACATAGCTTTGCAGACGATAAATGTAACCGTTTCAGATAGAAGAGCGGCCAATGTGACGATCTGGCTTTAAATCGATTCGATAACAAATGACGAAAACGGAGGGATTTCTCAGGTTTTTACTACATATGAACACTTTTCACATTCTCCCGTGCAACGCGACTGCTAGTCTTCCTTTCATGCAAAATCTTAAGGTCCTAGGACAGGTCCAAGCCACCAAAGCCGGTTAAAAAGTGATTAATCGACAACTAAAACTTAAATAGTACTACTTCTTACTGCCTATTACTTCAACTTAGAAGCTTCTTCTGTATTCTAATATGGTGCTTTTAGTGTCTCCGCATTCCGCAGCACGCGACATAGCTTTGCAGACGATAAATGTAACCGTCTCAGAGAGAAAAACGGCCAATGTGACGATCTGGCTTTAAGTCGATTCGATAACAAAGACGAAACCGGACGGATTTCTCAGGTTGTTACTACATATGAACACTTTTCACATTCTCCCATGCAACGCGGCTGCTAGTCCTTCTTTCATGCAAAATCTTAAGGTCCTAGGTCACGTTCAAGCCACCAAAGCCGGCTAAAAAGTGAATAATCGATAACTAAATCTTGAATTGTACTACATTTTATTGGCTATTACTTCAACTTAGAAGCTTCTTCTGTGTTCCACTATGGTGTTTTTAGTGTCTCCGCATACCGCAGCATGCGACATAGCTTTGCAGACGATTAATGTAACCGTCTCAGAGAGAAAAGCAGCCAATGTGTCGATCTGAATTTAAGTCGATTCGATAACAAATGACGAAAACGGACGGATTTCTCAGGTTTTTACTACATATGAACACTTTTCACATTCTGCCGTGCAACGAGGCTGCTAGTCCTCCTTTCATGCAAATTCTTAAGGTCCTACGTCATATCCAAGCCACAGAACCCGGCTAAAATGTGAATAATCTATAATTAAAACTTGAATTGTACTACTTCTTACTGGCTATTACTTCAACTTAGAAGCTTATTCTGAGTTCTACTGTGGTGCTTTTAGTGGTTCCGTATACCGCAGCACGCGACATAGCTTTGCAGACGATAAAAGTAACCGTTTCAGAGAGAAGAGCGGCCATTGTGACGATCTGGCTTTAAATCGATTCGATAACAAATGACGAAAACGGACGGATTTCTCAGGTTTTTACTACATATGAACACTTTTCACATTCTCCCGTGCAACGCGGCCCTAGTCTTCCTTTCATGCAAAATCTTACGGTCCTAGGTCATGTCCAACCCACCAAAGCCAGCTAAAAAGTGATTAATCGACAACTAAAACTTGAATTGTACTACTTCTTACTGGCTATTACTTCAACTTAGAAGCTTCTTCTGTGTTCTACTATGGTGCTTTTAGTGTCTCCGCATACCGCAGCACGCGACATAGCTTTGCAGACGATAAATGTAACCGTCTCAGAGAGAAAAGCGGCCAATGTGACGATCTGGCTTTGAGTCGATTCGATAACAAATGACGAAAACGGACTGATTTCTCAGGTTTTTACTACATATGAACGCTTTTCACATTCTCCCGTGCAAAGCGGCTGCTAGTCCTACTTTCATGCAAAATCTTAAGGTCCTAGGTCATGTCCAAGCCACCAAAGCCGGCTAAAAAGTGAATAATCGACAACTAAAACTTGAATTGTACTACTTCTTACTGGCTATTACTTCAACTTAGAAGCTCCTTCTGTGTTCTACTATGGTGCTTTTAGTGTCTCCACATACCGCAGTACGCGACATAGCTTTGCAGACGATTAATGTAACCGTCTCAGAGAGAAAAACGGCCAATGTGACGATCTGGCTTTAAGTCGATTCGATAACAAAGACGAAACCGGACGGATTTCTCAGGTTGTTACTACATATGAACACTTTTCACATTCTCCCATGCAACGCGGCTGCTAGTCCTTCTTTCATGCAAAATCTTAAGGTCCTAGGTCACGTTCAAGCCACCAAAGCCGGCTAAAAAGTGAATAATCGATAATATAAACTTGAATTGTACTACTTCTTACTGGCTATTACTTCGACTTAGAAGCTTCTTCTGTGTTCTACTATGGTGCTTTTAGTGTTCCCGCATACCGCAGCAAGCGACATAGCTTTGCAGACGATAAATGTAACCGTTTCAGAGAGAAGAGCGGCCAACGTGACGATCTGGCTTTGAGTCGATTCGATAACAAATGACGAAAACGGACTGATTTCTCGGGTTTTTATTACATATGAACACTTTTCACAATCTCCCGTGTAACGCGGCTGCTAGTCCTCCTTTCATGCTAAATCTTAAGGTCCTAGGTCATGTCCAAGCCACCAAAGCCGGCTAAAAAGTGAATAATCGGCAACTAAAACTTGAATTGTACTATTTCTTACTGGCTATTACTTCAACTTAGAAGCTCCTTCTGTGTTCTACTATGGTGCTTTTAGTGTCTCCACATACCGCAGCACGCGACATAGCTTTGCAGACGATAAATGTAACCGTCTCAGAGAGAAAAGCGGCCAATGTGACGATCTGGCTTTAAGTCGATTCGATAACAAATGACGAAAATGGACAGATTTCTCAGGTTTTTACTACATATGAACACTTTTCACATTCTCCCATGCAACGCGGCTGCTAGTCCTCCTTTCATCAAAATCTAATGTCCTAGGTCATGTCCAAGCCACCAAAGCCGGCTAAAAAGTGAATAATCGACAACTAAAACTTGAATTGTACTACTTCTTACTGGCTATTACTTCAACTTAGAAGCTTCTTCTGTGTTCTACTATGGTGCTTTTAGTGTTTCCGCATACCCCAGCACGCGACATATCTTTGCAGACGATAAATGTAACCGTCTCAGAGAGAAAAGCGGCCAATGTGACGATCTGGCTTAAAATCGATTCGATAACAAATGACGAAAACGGACGGATTTCTCAGGTTTTTACTCCATATGATCACTTTTCACATTCTCCCGTGCAACGCGGCTGCTACTCCTCCTTTCATGCAAAATCTTAACGTCCTAGGTCATATCCAAGCCACCAAAGCCGGCTAAAAAGTGAATAATCGATAGTTAAAAATTGAATTGTACTATTTCTTACTGGCTATTACTTCAACTTAGAAGCTTCTTCTGTGTTCTAGTATGGTGCTTTTAGTGTCTACGCATACGGCAGCACGCGACATAGCTTTGCAGACGATTAATGAAACCGTTTCAGAGAGAAGAGAGGCCAATGTGACGATCTGGCTTTAAATCGATTCGATAACAAATGACGAAAACGGACGGATTTCTCAGGTTTTTACTCCATATGAACACTTTTCACATTCTCCCGTGCAACGCGGCTGCTAGTCCTCCTATAATGCAAAATCTTAAGGTTCCACCTCATGTCCAAGCCACCAAATCCGGCTAAAAAGTGAATAATCAATAACTAAAACTTGAATTGTACTACTTCTTACTGGCTATTACTTCAACTTAGAATCTTCTTCTGTGTTCTACTATGGTGCTTTTAGTGTTCCGCATACCGCAGCACGCGACATAGCTTTGCAGACGATAAATGTAACCGTCTCAGAGAGAAAAGTGGCCAATATAACGATCTGGCTTTAAGTCGATTCGATAACAAATGACGAAAACGGACGGATTTCTCAGGTTTTCACTACATATGAACACTTTTCACATTCTCCCGTGCAACGCGGCTGCTAGTCCTCCTTTCATGCAAAATCTTAAGGTCCTAGGTCATGTCCAAGCCACCAAAGCCGGCTAAAAAGTGAATAATCGACAACTAAAACTTGAATTGTACTACTTCTTACTGGCTATTACTTCAACTTAGAAGCTTCTTCTGTGTTCTACTATGGTGCTTTTAGTGTCTCCACACACCGCAGCACGCGACATAGCTTTGCAGACGATAAATGTAACCGTCTCAGAGAGAAAAGCGGCCAATGTGACGATCTGGCTTCAAGTCTATTCGATAACAAATGACGAAAATGGACAGATTTCTCAGGTTTTTACTACATATGAACACTTTTCACATTCTCCCATGCAACGCGGCTGCTAGTCCTCCTTTCATGCAAAATCGTAAGATCCTTGGTCATGTCCAAGCCACCAAAGACGGCTAAAAAGTGAATAATCGATAACTAAAACTTGAATTGTACTACTTCTTACTGCCTATTACTTCAACTTAGAAGCTTCTTCTGTGTTCTACTATGGTGCTTTTAGTGTCTCCACATACCGCAGCACGCGACATAGCTTCGCAGACGATAAATGTAACCGTTTCAGAGAGAAGAGCGGCCAATGTGACAATCTGGCTTTAAATCGATTCGATAACAAATGACGAAAACGGCCGGGTTTCTCAGTTTTTTACTACATACGAACACTTTTCACATTCTCCCGTGCAACGCGGCTGCTAGTCCTCCTATAATGCAAGATCTTAAGGTTCCACCTCATGTCCAAGCCACCAAATCCGGCTAAAAAGTGAATAACCATTAACAAAAACTTGAATTGTACTACTTCTTACTGGCTATTACTTCAACTTAGAATCTTCTTCTGTGTTCTACTATGGTGCTTTTAGTATTCCGCATACCGCAGCACGCGACTTAGCTTTGCAGACGATAAATGTAACCGTTTCAGAGAGAAGAGCGGCCAATATAACGATCTGGCTTTAAGTCGATTCGATATCAAAAAACGAAAACGGACGGATTTTCCAGGTTTTCACTACATATGAACACTTTTCACAGGCTCCCGTGCAACGCGGCTGCTAGTCCTCCTTTCATGCAAAATCTTAAGGTCCTAGGTCATGTCCAAGCCACCAAAGCCGGCTAAGAAGTGAATAATCGATAGTTAAAAATTGAATTGTACTATTTCTTACTGGCTATTACTTCAACTTAGAAGCTTCTTCTGTGTTCTACTATGGTGCTTTTAGTGTCTCCACATACCGCATCACGCGACATAGCTTTGCAGAGGATAAATGTAACCGTCTCAGAGAGAAAAGCGGCCAATGTGACGATCTGGCTTTAAGTCGATTCGATAACAAATGACGAAAATGGACAGATTTCTCAGGTTTTTACTACATATGAACACTTTTCACATTCTCCCGTGCAACGCGGCTGCTAGTCCTCCTTTCATGCAAAATCTTAAGGTCCTAGGTCATGTCCAAGCCACCAAAGCCGGCTAAGAAGTGAATAATCGACAACTAAAACTTGAATTGTACTACTTCTTACTGGCTATTACTTTAACTTAGAAGCTGATTCTGTGTTCTACTATGGTGCTTTTAGTGTCCCCACATACCGCAGCACGCGACATAGCTTTGCAGACGATAAATGTAACCGTCTCAGAGAGAAAAGCGGCCAATGTGACGATCTGGCTTTAAATCGATTCGATAACAAATGACGAAACGGACGGGTTTCTCAGGTTTTTACTCCATATGAACACTTTTCACATTCTCCCGTGCAACGCGGCTGCTAGTCCTCCTATAATGCAAAATCTTAAGGTCCTAGGTCATGTCCAAGCCACCAAAGCCGGCTAAAAAGTGAATAATCGACAACTAAAACTTGAATTGTACTACTTCTTACTGGCTATTACTTCAACTTAGAAGCTTCTTCTGCGTTCCACTACGGTGCTTTTAGTGTCTCCACATACCGCAGCAAGTGCCATAGCTTTGCAGACGATAAATGTAACCGTCTCAGAGAGAAAAGCGGCCAATGTGACGATCTGCCTTTAAGTCGAATCAATAACAAATGACGAAAATGGACAGATTTCTCAGGTTTTTACTACATATGAACACTTTTCACATTCTCCCGTGCAACGCGGCTGCTGGTCCTCCTTTCATGCAAAATCGTAAGGTCCTATGTCATGTCCAAGCCACCAAAGCCGGCTAAAAAGTGAATTATCGACAACTAAAACTAGAATTGTACTACTTCTTACTGGCTATTACTTCAACTTAGAAGCTCCTTCTGTGTTCTACTATGGTGCTTTTAGTGTCGCCACATACCGCAGCACGCGACATAGCTTTGCAGACGATAAATGTAACCGTCTCAGAGAGAAAAGCGGCCAATGTGACGATCTGGCTTTAAGTCGATTCGATAACAAATGACGATAACGGACGGATTTCTCAGGTTTTTACTCCATATGAACACTTTTCACATTCTCCCGCGCAACGCGGCTGCTAGTCCTCCTTTTCATGCATAATCTTAAGGTCCTAGGTCTTATCCAAGCCACCAAAGCCGGCTAAAAAGTGAATAATCGATAATTAAAACTTGAATTGTACTACTTCTTACTGGCTATTGCTTCAACTTAGAAGCTTCTTCTGTGTTATACTATGGTGCTTTTAGTGTTCCCGCATACCGCAGCACGCGACATAGCTTTGCAGACGATAAATGTAACCGTTTCAGAGAGAAGAGCGGCCAATGTGACGATCTGGTTTTAAATCGATTCGATAACAAATGACGAAAACGGCCGGGTTTCTCAGGTTTTTACTACATATGAACACTTTTCACATTCTCCCGTGCAACGCGGCTGCTAGTCCTCCTATCATGCAAAATCTTAAGGTTCCACCTCATGACCAAGCCACCAAATCCGGCTAAAAAGTGAATAATCAATAACTAAAACTTGAATTGTACTACTTCTTACTGGCTATTACTTCAACTTAGAATCTTCTTCTGTGTTCTACTATGGTGCTTTTAGTGTTCCGCATACCGCAGCACGTGACATAGCTTTGCAGACGATAAATGTAACCGTCTCAGAGAGAAAAGCGGCCAATATAACGATCTGGCTTTAAGTCGATTCGATAACAAATGACGACAATGGACAGATTTCTCAGGTTTTTACTACATATGAACACTTTTCACATTCTCCCATGCAACGCGGCTGCTAGTCTTCCTTTCATGCAAAATCGTAAGGTCCTTGGTCATGTCCAAGCCACCAAAGCCGGCTAAAAGGTGAATAATCGATAACAAAACTTGAATTGTACTACTTCTTACTGGCTATTACTTCAACTTAGAAGCTTCTTCTGTGTTCTACTATGGTGCTTTTAGTGTTCCCGCATACCGCAGCACGCGACATAGCTTTGCAGACGATAAATGTAACCGTCTCAGAGAGAAAAGCGGCCAATGTGACGATCTGGCTTTAAGTCGATTCGATAACAAATGACGATAACGGACGGATTTCTCAGGTTTTTACTCCATATGAACACTTTTCACATTCTCCCGCGCAACGCGGCTGCTAGTCCTCCTTTCATGCAAAATCTTAAGGTCCTAGGTCATGTCCAAGCCACCAAAGCCGGCTAAAAAGTGAATAATCGACAACTAAAACTTGAATTGTACTACTTCTTACTGGCTATTACTTCAACTTAGAAGCTCCTTCTGAGTTCTACTATGGTGCTTTTAGTGTCGCCACATACCGCAGCACGCGACATAGCTTTGCAGACGATAAATGTAACCGTCTCAGAGAGAAAAGCGGCCAATGTGACGATCTGGCTTTAAGTCGATTCGATAACAAATGACGATAACGGACGGATTTCTCAGGTTTTTACTCCATATGAACACTTTTCACATTCTCCCGCGCAACGCGGCTGCTAGTCCTCCTTTCATGCAAAATCTTAAGGTCCTAGGTCTTATCCAAGCCACCAAAGCCGGCTAAAAAGTGAATAATCGATAATTAAAACTTGAATTGTACTACTTCTTACTGGCTATTACTTCAACTTAGAAGCTTCTTCTGTGTTCTACTATGGTGCTTTTAGTGTTCCGCATACCGCAGCACGCGACATAGCTTTGCAGACGATAAATGTAACCGTCTCAGAGAGAAAAGCGGCCAATATAACGATCTGGCTTTAAGTCGATTCGATAACAAATGACGAAAACGGACGGATTTCTCAGGTTTTCACTACATATGAACACTTTTCACATTCTCCCGTGCAACGCGGTTGCTAGTCCTACTTTCATGCAAAATCTTAAGGTCCTAGGTCATGTCCAAGCCACCAAAGCCGGCTAAAAAGTGAATAATCGACAACTAAAACTTGAATTGTACTACTTCTTACTGGCTATTACTTCAACTTAGAAGTTTCTTCTGTGTTCTACTATGGTGCTTTTAGTGTCTCCACATACCGCAGCACGCGACATAGCTTTGCAGATGATAAATGTAACCATCTCAGAGAGAAAAGCGGCCAATGTGACGATCTGGCTTTAAGTCGATTCGACAACAAATGACGAAAATGGACAGATTTCTCAGGTTTTTACGACATATGAACACTTTTCACATTCTCCCTTGCAACGCGGCTGCTAGTCCTCCTTTCATGCAAAATCGTAAGGTCCTAGGTCATGTCCAAGCCACCAAAGCCGGCTAAAAAGTGAATAATCGACAACTAAAACTTGAATTGTACTACTTCTTACTGGCTATTACTTCAACTTAGAAGCTCCTTCTGAGTTCTACTATGGTGCTTTTAGTGTCGCCACATACCGCAGCACGCGACATAGCTTTGCAGACGATAAATGTAACCGTCTCAGAGAGAAAAGCGGCCAATGTGACGATCTGATTTAAGTCGATTCGATAACAAATGACGATAACGGACGGATTTCTCAGGTTTTTACTCCATATGAACACTTTTCACATTCTCCCGCGCAACGCGGCTGCTAGTCCTCCTTTCATGCAAAATCTTAAGGTCCTAGGTCTTATCCAAGCCACCAAAGCCGGCTAAAAAGTGAATAATCGATAATTAAAACTTGAATTGTACTACTTCTTACTGGCTATTACTTCAACTTAGAAGCTTCTTCTGTGTTCTACTATGGTGCTTTTAGTGTTCCGCATACCGCAGCACGCGACATAGCTTTGCAGACGATAAATGTAACCGTCTCAGAGAGAAAAGCGGCCAATATAACGATCTGGCTTTAAGTCGATTCGATAACAAATGACGAAAACGCACGGATTTCTCAGGTTTTCACTACATATGAACACTTTTCACATTCTCCCGTGCAACGCGGCTGCTAGTCCTCCTTTCATGCAAAATCTTAAGGTCCTAGGTCATGTCCAAGCCACCAAAGCCGGCTAAAAAGTGAATAATCGACAACTAAAACTTGAATTGTACTACTTCTTACTGGCTATTACTTCAACTTAGAAGTTTCTTCTGTGTTCTACTATGGTGCTTTTAGTGTCTCCACATACCGCAGCACGCGACATAGCTTTGCAGACGATAAATGTAACCGTCTCAGAGAGAAAAGCGGCCAATGTGACGATCTGGCTTTAAGTCGATTCGATAACAAATGACGAAAATGGACAGATTTCTCAGGTTTTTACGACATATGAACACTTTTCACATTCTCCCGTGCAACGCGGCTGCTAGTCCTCCTTTCATGCAAAATCGTAAGGTCCTAGGTCATGTCCAAGCCACCAAAGCCGGCTAAAAAGTGAATAATCGACAACTAAAACTTGAATTGTACTACGTCTTACTGGCTATTACTTCAACTTATAAGCTCCTTCTGTGTTCTACTATGGTGCTTTTAGTGTCCCCACATACGGCAGCACGCGACATAGCTTTGCAGACGATAAATGTAACCGTCTCAGAGAAAAAAGCGGCCAATGTGACGATCTGGCTTTAAGTCGATTCGATAACAAATGACGAAGACGGACTGATTTCTCAGGTTTTTACTACATATGAACACTTTTCACATTCTCCCATGCAACGCGGCTGCTAGTCCTCCTTTCATGCAAAATCTTAAGGTCCTAGGTCATGTCCAAGCCACCAAATCCGGCTAAAAGGTGAATAATCGATAACTAAAACTTGAATTGTACTACTTCTTACTGGCTATTACTTCAACTTAGAAGTTTCTTCTGTGTTCTAATATGGTGCTTTTAGTGTCTCCGCATACCGCAGCACGCGCCATAGCTTTGCAGACGATAAATGTAATCGTCTCAGAGAGAAAAGCGGCCAATGTGGCGATCTGGCTTTAAGTCGATTCGATAACAAATGACGATAACGGACGGATTTCTCAGGTTTTTACTCCATATGAACACTTTTCACATTCTCCCGTGCAACGCGGCTGCTAGTCCTCCTTTCATGCAAAATCTTAAGGTCCTAGGTCTTATCCAAGCCACCAAAGCCGGCTAAAAAGTGAATAATTGATAATTAAAACTTGAATTGTACTACTTCTTACTGGCTATTACTTCAACTTAGAAGCTTCTTCTGTGTTCTACTATGGTGCTTTTAGTGTTTCCGCATACCGCAGCAAGCGACATAGCTTTGCAGACGATAAATGTAACCGTTTCAGAGAGAAGAGCGGCCAATTTGACGATCTGGCTCTAAATCGATTCGATAACAAATGACGAAAACGGAAGGATTTCTCAGGTTTTTACTACATATGAACTCTTTTCACATTCTCCCGTGCAACGCGGCTGCTAGTCTTCCTTTCATGCAAACTCTTAAGGTCCTAAGTCATGTCGAATCCACCAAAGCCGGCTAAAAAGTGGTTAATCGACAACTAAAACTTAAATAGTACTACTTCTTACTGGCTATTACTTCAATTTAGAAGCTTCTTCTTTGTTCTAATACGGTGCTTTTAGTGTCTCCGCAGACCGCAGCACGCGACATAGCTTTGCTGACGATAAATGTAACCGTCTCAGAGAGAAAAGCGGCCAATGTGACGATCTGGCTTTAAGTCGTTTCGATAACAAATGACGAAAACGGACGGATTTCTCAGGTTTTTACTACATATGAACACTTTTCACATTCTCCCGTGCAACGCGGCTGCTAGTCCTCCTTTCATGCAAAATCTTAAGGTCCTAAGTCATGTCCAAGCGACCAAAGCCGGCATAAAGGTGATTAGTCGACAACTAAAACATAAATAGTACTACTTCTTACTGGCTATTACTTCAATTTAGAAGCTTCTTCTGTGTTCTAATATGGTGCTTTTAGTGTCTCCGCATACCGCAGCACGCGACATAGCTTTGCAGGCGATAAATGTAACTGTCTCAGAGAGAAAAGCGGCCAATGTGACGATCTGGCTTTAAGTCGATTCGATAACAAATGACGAAAATGGACAGATTTCTCAGGTTTTTACGACATATGAACACTTTTCACATTCTCCCGTGCAACGCGGCTGCTAGTCCTCCTTTCATGCAAAATCGTAAGGTCCTAGGTCATGTCCAAGCCACCAAAGCCGGCTAAAAAGTGAATAATCGATAACTAAAACTTGAATTGTACTACTTCTTACTGGCTATTACTTCAACTTAGAAGCTTCTTCTGTATTCTACTATTGTGCTTCTAGTGTTTCCGCATACCGCAGCACGCGACATAGCTTTGCAGACAATAAATGTAACCGTCTCAGAGAGAAAAGCGGCCAATGTGACGATCTGGCTTTAAGTCGATTCAATAACAAATGAAGATAACGGACGGATTTCTCAGGTTTTTACTCCATATGAACACTTTTCACATACTCCCGTGCAACACGGCTGCTAGTCCACCTTTCATGCAAAATCTTAAGGTCCTAGGTCTTATCCAAGCCACCAAAGCCGGCTAAAAAGTGAATAATCTATAATTAAAACTTGAATTGAACTACTTCTTACTGGCTATTGCTTCAACTTAGAAGCTTCTTCTGTGTTCTACTATGGTGCTTTTAGTGTCTCCGTATACGGCAGCACGCAACATAGCTTTGCAGACGATAAATGTAACCGTCTCAGAGAGAAAAGCGGCCAATGTGACGATCTGGCTTTAAGTGGATTCGATAACAAATACGAAACCGGACGGATTTCCCAGGTTTTTACTACATATGAACACTTTTCACATTCTCCCGTGCAACGCGGCTGCTAGTCCTCCTTTCATGCAAAATCTTAAGGTCCTAGGTCATGTCCAAGCCACCAAAGCCGGCTAAAAAGTGAATAATCGACAACTAAAACTTGAATTGTACTACTTCTTACTGGCTATTACTTCAACTTAGAAGTTTCTTCTGTGTTCTAATATGGTGCTTTTTGTGTCTCCGCATACCGCAGCACGCGACATAGCATTGCAGACGATAAATGTAACCGTCTCAGAGAGAAAAGCGGCCAATGTGACGATCTCGCTTTAAGTCGATTCGATAACAAATGACGATAACGGACGGATTTCTCAGGTTTTTACACCATATGAACACTTTTCACATTCTCCCGTGCAACGCGGCTGCTAGTCCTCCTTTCATGCAAAATCTTAAGGTCCTAGGTCTTATCCAAGCCACCAAAGCCGGCTAAAAAAGTGAATAATCGATAATATAAACTTCAATTGTACTACTTCTTACTGGCTATTACTTCAACTTAGAAGCTTCTTCTGTGTTCTACTATGGTGCTTTTAGTGTTCCGCATACCGCAGCACGCGACATAGCTTTGCAGACGATAAATGTAACCGTCTCAGAGAGAAAAGCGGCCAATATAACGATCTGGCTTTAAGTCGATTCGATAACAAATGACGAAAATGGACAGATTTCTCAGGTTTTTACGACATATGAACACTTTTCACATTCTCCCGTGCAACGCGGCTGCTAGTCCTCCTTTCATGCAAAATCGTAAGGTCCTAGGTCATGTCCAAGCCACCAAAGCCGGCTAAAAAGTGAATAATCGACAACTAAAACTTGAATTGTACTACGTCTTACTGGCTATTACTTCAACTTATAAGCTCCTTCTGTGTTCTACTATGGTGCTTTTAGTGTCCCCACATACGGCAGCACGCGACATAGCTTTGCAGACGATAAATGTAACCGTCTCAGAGAAAAAAGCGGCCAATGTGACGATCTGGCTTTAAGTCGATTCGATAACAAATGACGAAGACTGACTGATTTCTCAGGTTTTTACTACATATGAACACTTTTCACATTCTCCCATGCAACGCGGCTGCTAGTCCTCCTTTCATGCAAAATCTTAAGGTCCTAGGTCATGTCCAAGCCACCAAAGCCGGCTAAAAGGTGAATAATCGATAACTAAAACTTGAATTGTACTACTTCTTACTGGCTATTACTTCAACTTAGAAGTTTCTTCTGTGTTCTAATATGGTGCTTTTAGTGTCTCCGCATACCGCAGCACGCGCCATAGCTTTGCAGACGATAAATGTAATCGTCTCAGAGAGAAAAGCGGCCAATGTGGCGATCTGGCTTTAAGTCGATTCGATAACAAATGACGAAAACGGACGGATTTCTCAGGTTTTTACTCCATATGAACACTTTTCACATTCTCCCGTGCAACGCGGCTGCTAGTCCTCCTTTCATGCAAAATCTTAAGGTCCTAGGTCTTATCCAAGCCACCAAAGCCGGCTAAAAAGTGAATAATTGATAATTAAAACTTGAATTGTACTACTTCTTACTGGCTATTACTTCAACTTAGAAGCTTCTTCTGTGTTCTACTATGGTGCTTTTAGTGTTTCCGCATACCGCAGCACGCGACATAGCTTTGCAGACGATAAATGTAACCGTTTCAGAGAGAAGAGCGGCCAATTTGACGATCTGGCTTTAAATCGATTCGATAACAAATGACGAAAACGGAAGGATTTCTCAGGTTTTTACTACATATGAACTCTTTTCACATTCTCCCGTGCAACGCGGCTGCTAGTCCTCATTTCATGCAAACTCTTAAGGTCCTAAGTCATGTCGAATCCACCAAAGCCGGCTAAAAAGTGGTTAATCGACAACTAAAACTTAAATAGTACTACTTCTTACTGGCTATTACTTAAATTTAGAAGCTTCTTCTTTGTTCTAATACGGTGCTTTTAGTGTCTCCGCAGACCGCAGCACGCGACATAGCTTTGCTGACGATAAATGTAACCGTCTCAGAGAGAAAAGCGGCCAATGTGACGATCTGGCTTTAAGTCGTTTCGATAACAAATGACGAAAACGGACGGATTTCTCAGGTTTTTACTACATATGAACACTTTTCACATTCTCCCGTGCAACGCGGCTGCTAGTCCTCCTTTCATGCAAAATCTTAAGGTCCTAAGTCATGTCCAAGCGACCAAAGCCGGCATAAAAGTGATTAGTCGACAACTAAAACATAAATAGTACTACTTCTTACTGGCTATTACTTCAATTTAGAAGCTTCTTCTGTGTTCTAATATGGTGCTTTTAGTGTCTCCGCATACCGCAGCACGCGACATAGCTTTGCAGGCGATAAATGTAACCGTCTCAGAGAGAAAAGCGGCCAATGTGACGATCTGGCTTTAAGTCGATTCGATAACAAATGACGAAAATGGACAGATTTCTCAGGTTTTTACGACATATGAACACTTTTCACATTCTCCCGTGCAACGCGGCTGCTAGTCCTCCTTTCATGCAAAATCGTAAGGTCCTAGGTCATGTCCAAGCCACCAAAGCCGGCTAAAAAGTGAATAATCGACAACTAAAACTTGAATTGTACTACGTCTTACTGGCTATTACTTCAACTTATAAGCTCCTTCTGTGTTCTACTATGGTGCTTTTAGTGTCCCCACATACGGCAGCACGCGACATAGCTTTGCAGACGATAAATGTAACCGTCTCAGAGAAAAAAGCGGCCAATGTGACGATCTGGCTTTAAGTCGATTCGATAACAAATGACGAAGACGGACTGATTTCTCAGGTTTTTACTACATATGAACACTTTTCACATTCTCCCGTGCAACGCGGCTGCTAGTCCTCCTTTCATGCAAAATCTTAAGGTCCTAAGTCATGTCCAAGCGACCAAAGCCGGCATAAAAGTGATTAGTCGACAACTAAAACATAAATAGTACTACTTCTTACTGGCTATTACTTCAATTTAGAAGCTTCTTCTGTGTTCTAATATGGTGCTTTTAGTGTCTCCGCATACCGCAGCACGCGACATAGCTTTGCAGGCGATAAATGTAACTGTCTCAGAGAGAAAAGCGGCCAATGTGACGATCTGGCTTTAAGTCGATTCGATAACAAATGACGAAAATGGACAGATTTCTCAGGTTTTTACGACATATGAACACTTTTCACATTCTCCCGTGCAACGCGGCTGCTAGTCCTCCTTTCATGCAAAATCGTAAGGTCCTAGGTCATGTCCAAGCCACCAAAGCCGGCTAAAAAGTGAATAATCGATAACTAAAACTTGAATTGTACTACTTCTTACTGGCTATTACTTCAACTTAGAAGCTTCTTCTGTATTCTACTATTGTGCTTCTAGTGTTTCCGCATACCGCAGCACGCGACATAGCTTTGCAGACAATAAATGTAACCGTCTCAGAGAGAAAAGCGGCCAATGTGACGATCTGGCTTTAAGTCGATTCAATAACAAATGAAGATAACGGACGGATTTCTCAGGTTTTTACTCCATATGAACACTTTTCACATACTCCCGTGCAACGCGGCTGCTAGTCCACCTTTCATGCAAAATCTTAAGGTCCTAGGTCTTATCCAAGCCACCAAAGCCGGCTAAAAAGTGAATAATCTATAATTAAAACTTGAATTGAACTACTTCTTACTGGCTATTGCTTCAACTTAGAAGCTTCTTCTGTGTTCTACTATGGTGCTTTTAGTGTCTCCGCATACCGCAGCACGCGCCATAGCTTTGCAGACGATAAATGTAATCGTCTCAGAGAGAAAAGCGGCCAATGTGGCGATCTGGCTTTAAGTCGATTCGATAACAAATGACGAAAACGGACGGATTTCTCAGGTTTTTACTCCATATGAACACTTTTCACATTCTCCCGTGCAACGCGGCTGCTAGTCCTCCTTTCATGCAAAATCTTAAGGTCCTAGGTCTTATCCAAGCCACCAAAGCCGGCTAAAAAGTGAATAATTGATAATTAAAACTTGAATTGTACTACTTCTTACTGGCTATTACTTCAACTTAGAAGCTTCTTCTGTGTTCTACTATGGTGCTTTTAGTGTTTCCGCATACCGCAGCACGCGACATAGCTTTGCAGACGATAAATGTAACCGTTTCAGAGAGAAGAGCGGCCAATTTGACGATCTGGCTTTAAATCGATTCGATAACAAATGACGAAAACGGAAGGATTTCTCAGGTTTTTACTACATATGAACTCTTTTCACATTCTCCCGTGCAACGCGGCTGCTAGTCCTCATTTCATGCAAACTCTTAAGGTCCTAAGTCATGTCGAATCCACCAAAGCCGGCTAAAAAGTGGTTAATCGACAACTAAAACTTAAATAGTACTACTTCTTACTGGCTATTACTTAAATTTAGAAGCTTCTTCTTTGTTCTAATACGGTGCTTTTAGTGTCTCCGCAGACCGCAGCACGCGACATAGCTTTGCTGACGATAAATGTAACCGTCTCAGAGAGAAAAGCGGCCAATGTGACGATCTGGCTTTAAGTCGTTTCGATAACAAATGACGAAAACGGACGGATTTCTCAGGTTTTTACTACATATGAACACTTTTCACATTCTCCCGTGCAACGCGGCTGCTAGTCCTCCTTTCATGCAAAATCTTAAGGTCCTAAGTCATGTCCAAGCGACCAAAGCCGGCATAAAAGTGATTAGTCGACAACTAAAACATAAATAGTACTACTTCTTACTGGCTATTACTTCAATTTAGAAGCTTCTTCTGTGTTCTAATATGGTGCTTTTAGTGTCTCCGCATACCGCAGCACGCGACATAGCTTTGCAGGCGATAAATGTAACTGTCTCAGAGAGAAAAGCGGCCAATGTGACGATCTGGCTTTAAGTCGATTCGATAACAAATGACGAAAATGGACAGATTTCTCAGGTTTTTACGACATATGAACACTTTTCACATTCTCCCGTGCAACGCGGCTGCTAGTCCTCCTTTCATGCAAAATCGTAAGGTCCTAGGTCATGTCCAAGCCACCAAAGCCGGCTAAAAAGTGAATAATCGACAACTAAAACTTGAATTGTACTACGTCTTACTGGCTATTACTTCAACTTATAAGCTCCTTCTGTGTTCTACTATGGTGCTTTTAGTGTCCCCACATACGGCAGCACGCGACATAGCTTTGCAGACGATAAATGTAACCGTCTCAGAGAAAAAAGCGGCCAATGTGACGATCTGGCTTTAAGTCGATTCGATAACAAATGACGAAGACGGACTGATTTCTCAGGTTTTTACTACATATGAACACTTTTCACATTCTCCCGTGCAACGCGGCTGCTAGTCCTCCTTTCATGCAAAATCTTAAGGTCCTAAGTCATGTCCAAGCGACCAAAGCCGGCATAAATGTGATTAGTCGACAACTAAAACATAAATAGTACTACTTCTTACTGGCTATTACTTCAATTTAGAAGCTTCTTCTGTGTTCTAATATGGTGCTTTTAGTGTCTCCGCATACCGCAGCACGCGACATAGCTTTGCAGGCGATAAATGTAACTGTCTCAGAGAGAAAAGCGGCCAATGTGACGATCTGGCTTTAAGTCGATTCGATAACAAATGACGAAAATGGACAGATTTCTCAGGTTTTTACGACATATGAACACTTTTCACATTCTCCCGTGCAACGCGGCTGCTAGTCCTCCTTTCATGCAAAATCGTAAGGTCCTAGGTCATGTCCAAGCCACCAAAGCCGGCTAAAAAGTGAATAATCGATAACTAAAACTTGAATTGTACTACTTCTTACTGGCTATTACTTCAACTTAGAAGCTTCTTCTGTATTCTACTATTGTGCTTCTAGTGTTTCCGCATACCGCAGCACGCGACATAGCTTTGCAGACAATAAATGTAACCGTCTCAGAGAGAAAAGCGGCCAATGTGACGATCTGGCTTTAAGTCGATTCAATAACAAATGAAGATAACGGACGGATTTCTCAGGTTTTTACTCCATATGAACACTTTTCACATACTCCCGTGCAACGCGGCTGCTAGTCCACCTTTCATGCAAAATCTTAAGGTCCTAGGTCTTATCCAAGCCACCAAAGCCGGCTAAAAAGTGAATAATCTATAATTAAAACTTGAATTGAACTACTTCTTACTGGCTATTGCTTCAACTTAGAAGCTTCTTCTGTGTTCTACTATGGTGCTTTTAGTGTCTCCGTATACGGCAGCACGCGACATAGCTTTGCAGACGATAAATGTAACCGTCTCAGGGAGAAAAGCGGCCAATGTGTCGATCTGGCTGTAAGTGGATTCGATAACAAATACGAAACCGGACGGATTTCCCAGGTTTTTACTACATATGAACACTTTTCACATTCTCCCGTGCAACGCGGCTGCTAGTCCTCCTTTCATGTAAAATCTTAAGGTCCTAGGTCATGTCCAAGCCACCAAAGCCGGCTAAAAAGTGAATAATCGACAACTAAAACTTGAATTGTACTACTTCTTACTGGCTATTACTTCAACTTAGAAGTTTCTTCTGTGTTCTAATATGGTGCTTTTTGTGTCTCCGCATACCGCAGCACGCGACATAGCATTGCAGACGATAAATGTAACCGTCTCAGAGAGAAAAGCGGCCAATGTGACGATCTCGCTTTAAGTCGATTCGATAACAAATGACGATAACGGACGGATTTCTCAGGTTTTTACACCATATGAACACTTTTCACATTCTCCCGTGCAACGCGGCTGCTAGTCCTCCTTTCATGCAAAATCTTAAGGTCCTAGGTCTTATCCAAGCCACCAAAGCCGGCTAAAAAAGTGAATAATCGATAATATAAACTTGAATTGTACTACTTCTTACTGGCTATTACTTCAACTTAGAAGCTTCTTCTGTGTTCTACTATGGTGATTTTAGTGTGCCCGCATACCGCAGCACGCGACATAGCTTTGCTGACGATAAATGTAACCGTTTCAGAGAGAAGAGCGGCCAATGTGACGATCTGGCTTTAAATCGATTCGATAACAAATGACGAAAACGGACGGATTTCTCAGGTTTTTACTACATATGAACACTTTTCACATTCTCCCGTGCAACGCGGCTGCTAGTCCTCCTTTCATGCAAAATCTTAAGGTCCTAAGTCATGTCCAAGCGACCAAAGCCGGCATAAAAGTGATTAGTCGACAACTAAAACATAAATAGTACTACTTCTTACTGGCTATTACTTCAATTTAGAAGCTTCTTCTGTGTTCTAATATGGTGCTTTTAGTGTCTCCGCATACCGCAGCACGCGACATAGCTTTGCAGGCGATAAATGTAACTGTCTCAGAGAGAAAAGCGGCCAATGTGACGATCTGGCTTTAAGTCGATTCGATAACAAATGACGATAACGGACGGATTTCTCAGGTTTTTACTTCATATGAACACTTTTCACATTCTCCCGTGCTACGCGGCTGCTAGTCTTCCTTTCATGCAAAATCTTAAGGTCCTAGGTCTTATCCAAGCCACCAAAGCCGGCTAAAAAGTGAATAATCGATAATTAAAACTTGATTGTACTACTTCTTACTGGCTATTACTTCAACTTAAAAACTTCTTCTGTGTTCTACTATGGTGCTTTTAGTGTTCCCGCATACCGCAGCACGCGACATAGCTTTGCAGACAATTAATGTAACCGTCTCAGAGAGAAAAGCGGCCAATGTGACGATCTGGCTTTAAGTCGATTCAATAACAAATGACGATAACGGACGTATTTCTCAGGTTTTTACTACATATGAACACTTTTCACATTCTCCCGTGCAACGCGGCCGCTAGTCCTCCTTTCATGCAAAATCTTAAGGTCCTAGGTCTTATCCAAGCCACCAAAGCCGGCTAAAAAGTGAATAATCGATAATATAAACTTGAATTGTACTACTTCTTACTGGCTATTATTTCAACTTAGAAGCTTCTTCTGTGTTCCACTATGGTGCTTTTAGTGTGCCCGCATACCGCAGCACGCGACATAGCTTTGCAGGCGATAAATGTAACCGTTTCAGAGAGAAGAGCGGCCAATGTGACGATCTGGCTTTAAGTGGATTCGATAACAAATACGAAACCGGACGGATTTCTCAGGTTTTTACTACATATGAACACTTTTCACATTCTCCCGTGCAACGCGGCTGCTAGTCTTAATTTCATGCAAAATCTTAAGGTAATAAGTCGTGTCCAAGCGACCAAAGCCGGCATAAAAGTGATTAGTCGACAACTAAAACATAAATAGTACTACTTCTTACTGGCAATTACTTCAACTTAGAAGCTTCTTCTGTGTTCTACTATGGTGCTTTTAGTGTTCCCGCATACCGCAGCACGCGACATAGCTTTGCAGACGATAAATGTAACCGTTTCAGAGAGAAGAGCGGCCAATGTGACGATCTGGCTTTAAATCGATTCGATAACAAATGACGAAAACGGAAGGATTTCTCAGGTTTTTACTACATATGAACTCTTTTCACATTCTCCCGTGCAACGCGGCTACTAGTCTTCCTTTCATGCAAACTCTTAAGGTCCTAAGTCATGTCGAAGCCACCAAAGCCGGCTAAAAAGTGGTTAATCGATAACTAAAACTTAAATAGTACTACTTCTTACTGGCTATTACTTCAATTTAGAAGCTTCTTCTGTGTTCTAATATGGTGCTTTTAGTGTCTCCGCATACCGCAGCACGCGACATAGCTTTGCTGACGATAAATGTAACCGTCTCAGAGAGAAAAGCGGCCAATGTGACGATCTGGCTTTAAGTCGTTTCGATAACAAATGACGAAAACGGACGGATTTCTCAGGTTTTTACTACATATGAACACTTTTCACATTCTCCCATGCAACGCGGCTGCTAGTCCTCCATTCATGCAGAATCTTAAGGTCCTAGGTCATGTTCAAACCACCAAAGACGGCTAAAAAGTTAATAATCGATAACTAAAACTTGAATTGTACTACTTCTTACTGGCTATTACTTCAACTTAGAAGCTTCTTCTGTATTCTACTATTGTGCTTTTAGTGTTTCCGCAAACCGCAGCACGCGACATAGCTTTGCAGACAATAAATGTAACCGTCTCAGAGAGAAAAGCGGCCAATGTGACGATCTGGCTTTAAGTCGATTCAATAACAAATGACGATAACGGACGGATTTCTCAGGTTTTTACTACATATGAACACTTTTCACATTCTCCCGTGCAACGCGGCTGCTAGTCCTCCTTTCATGCAAAATCTTAAGGTCCAAGGTCTTATCCAAGCCACCAAAGCCGGCTAAAAAGTGAATAATCTATAATTAAAACTTGAATTGAACTACTTCTTACTGGCTATTGCTTCAACTTAGAAGCTTCTTCTGTGTTTTACTATGGTGCTTTAAGTGTCTCCGTATACGGCAGCACGCGACATAGCTTTGCAGATCTGGCTTTAAATGGATTCGATAACAAATACGAAACCGGACGGATTTCCCAGGTTTTTACTACATATGAACACTTTTCACATTCTCCCGTGCAACGCGGCTGCTAGTCCTCCTTTCATGCAAAATCTTAAGGTCCTAGGTCATGTCCAAGCCACCAAAGCCGGCTAAAAAGTGAATAATCGACAACTAAAACTTGAATTGTACTACTTCTTACTGGCTATTACTTCAACTTAGAAGTTTCTTCTGTGTTCTAATATGGTGCTTTTTGTGTCTCCGCATACCGCAGCACGCGACATAGCATTGCAGACGATAAATGTAACCGTCTCAGAGAGAAAAGCGGCCAATGTGACGATCTCGCTTTAAGTCGATTCGATAACAAATGACGATAACGGACGGATTTCTCAGGTTTTTACACCATATGAACACTTTTCACATTCTCCCATGCAACGCGGCTGCTAGTCCTCCTTTCATGCAAAATCTTAAGGTCCTAGGTCTTATCCAAGCCACCAAAGCCGGCTAAAAAGTGAATAATCGATAATAGAAACTTGAATTGTACTACTTCTTACTGGCTATTACTTCAACTTAGAAGCTTCTTCTGTGTTCTAATATGGTGCTTCTAGTGTCTCCGCATACCGCAGCACGCGACATAGCTTTGCTAACGATAAATGTAACCGTCTCAGAGAGAAAAGCGGCCAATGTGACGATCTGGCTTTAAGTCGTTTCGATAACAAATGACGAAAACGGACGGATTTCTCAGGTTTTTACTACATATGAACACTTTTCACATTCTCCCATGCAACGCGGCTGCTAGTCCTCCTTTCATGCAGAATCTTAAGGTCCTAGGTCATGTTCAAGCCACCAAAGACGGCTAAAAAGTGAATAATCGACAACTAAAACTTGAATTGTACTACTTCTTACTGGCTATTACATCAACTTAGAAGCTTCTTCTGTACTCTACTATGGTGCTTTTAGTGTTTCCGCATACCGCAGCATGCGACATAGCTTTGCAGACGATAAATGTAACCGTCTCAGAGAGAAAAGCGGCCAATGTGACGATCTATCTTTAAGTCGATTCGATTACAAATGACGAAAAGGGACGGATTTCTCAGGTTTTTACTACATATGAACACTTTTCACATTCTCCCGTGCAACGCGGCTGCTAGTCCTCCTTTCATGCAAAATCTTATGGTTCTAGGTCATGTCCAAGCCACCAAAGCCGGCTAAAAAGTGAATAATCGACAACTAAAACTTGAATTGTACTACTTCTTACTGGCTATTACTTCAACTTAGAAGATCCTTCTGTGTTCTAATATGGTGCTTTTAGTGTCTCCACATACCGCAGCACGCGACATAGCTTTGCAGACGATAAATGTAACCGTCTCAGGGAGAAAAGCGGCCAATGTGACGATCTGGCTTTAAGTCGATTCCATAACAAATGTCGAAAATGGTCAGATTTCTCAGGTTTTTACTACATATGAACACTTTTCACATTCTCACATGCAACGCGGCTGCTAGTCCTCCTTTCATGCAAAATCTTAAGGTCCTAGGTCATGTACAAGCCACCAAAGCCGGCTAAAAGGTGAATAATCGATAACTTAAACTTCAATTGTACTACTTCTTACTGGCTATTGCTTCAACTTAGAAGCTTCTTCTGTGTTCTACTATGGTGATTTTAGTGTTTCCGCATACCGCAGCACGCGACATAGCTTTGCAGACGATAAATGTAACCGTCTCAGAGAGAAAAGCGGCCAATGTGACGATCTGGCTTTAAGTCGATTCGATAACAAATACGAATCCGGACGGATTTCCCAGGTTTTTACTACATATGAACACTTTTCACATTCTCCCGTGCAACGCGGCTGCTAGTCCTCCTTTCATGCAAAATCTTAAGGTCCTAGGTCATGTCCAAGCCACCAAAGCCGGCTAAAAAGTGAATAATCGACAACTAAAACTTGAATTGTACTACTTCTTATTGGCTATTACTTCAACTTAGAAGTTTCTTCTGTGTTCTAATATGGTGCTTTTTGTGTCTCCGCATACCGCAGCACGCGACATAGCATTGCAGACGATAAATGTAACCGTCTCAGAGAGAAAAGCGGCCAATGTGACGATCTCGCTTTAAGTCGATTCGATAACAAATGACGATAACGGACGGATTTCTCAGGTTTTTACACCATATGAACACTTTTCACATTCTCCCGTGCAACGCGGCTGCTAGTCCTCCTTTCATGCAAAATCTTAAGGTCCTAGGTCTTATCCAAGCCACCAAAGCCGGCTAAAAAGTGAATAATCGATAATATAAACTTGAATTGTACTACTTCTTACTGGCTATTACTTCAACTTAGAAGCTTCTTCTGTGTTCTACTATGGTGCTTTTAGTGTGCCCGCATACCGCAGCACGCGACATAGCTTTGCAGACGATAAATGTAACCGTTTCAGAGAGAAGAGCGGCCAATGTGACGATCTGGCTTTAAATCGATTCGATAACAAATGACGAAAACGGACGGATTTCTCAGGTTTTTACTACATATGAACACTTTTCACATTCTCCCGTGCAACGCGGCTGCTAGTCTTCCTTTCATGCAAAATCTTAAGGTCCTAAGTCATGTCCAAGCGACCAAAGCCGGCATAAAAGTGATTAGTCGACAACTAAAACATAAATAGTACTACTTCTTACTGGCTATTACTTCAATTTAGAAGCTTCTTCTGTGTTCTAATATGGTGCTTTTAGTGTCTCCGCATACCGCAGCACGCGACATAGCTTTGCAGGCGATAAATGTAACCGTCTCAGAGAGAAAAGCGGCCAATGTGACGATCTGGCTTTAAGTCGATTCGATAACAAATGACGATAACGGACGGATTTATCAGGTTTTTACTTCATATGAACACTTTTCACATTCTCCCGTGCAACGCGGCTGCTAGTCTTCCTTTCATGCAAAATCTTAAGGTCCTAGATCTTATCCAAGCCACCAAAGCCGGCTAAAAAGTGAATAATCGATAATTAAAACTTGAATTGTACTACTTCTTACTGGCTATTACTTCAACTTAGAAACTTCTTCTGTGTTCTACTATGGTGCTTTTAGTGTTCCCGCATACCGCAGCACGCGACATAGCTTTTCAGACGATAAATGTAACCGTCTCAGAGAGAAAAGCGGCCAATGTGACGATCTCGCTTTAAGTCGATTCGATAACAAATGACGATAACGGACGGATTTCTCAGGTTTTTACTCCATATGAACACTTTTCACATTCTCCCGTGCAACGCGGCTGCTAGTCCTCCTTTCATGCAAAATCTTAAGGTCCTAGGTCTTAACCAAGCCACCAAAGCCGGCTAACAAGTGAATAATCGATAATATAAACTTGAATTGTACTACTTCTTATTGGCTATTACTTCAACTTAGAAGCTTCTTCTGTGTTCTACTATGGTGCTTTTAGTGTGCCCGCATACCGCAGCACGCGACATAGCTTTGCAGGCGATAAATGTAACCGTTTCAGAGAGAAGAGCGGCCAATGTGACGATCTGGCTTTAAATCGATTCGATAACAAATGACGAAAACGGACGGATTTCTCAGGTTTTTACTACATATGAACACTTTTCACATTCTCCCGTGCAACGCGGCTGCTAGTCGTCCTTTCATGCAAAATCTTAAGGTCCTAAGTCATGTCCAAGCCACCAAAGCCGGAGAAAAAATGATTAGTCGACAACTACACTTAAATAGTACTACTTCTTACTGGCTATTACTTCAATTTAGAAGCTTCTTCTGTGTTCTAATATGGTGCTTTTAGTGTCTCCGCAGTCCGCAGCACGCGACATAGCTTTGCAGACGATAAATGTAACCGTCTCAGAGAGAAAAGCGGCCAATGTGACGATCTGGCTTTAAGTCGTTTCGATAACAAATGACGAAAACGGACGGATTTCTCAGGATTTTACTACATATGATCACTTTTCACATTCTCCCGTGCAACGCGGCTGCTAGTCCTCCTTTCATGCAGAATCTTAAGGTCCTAGGTCATGTTCAAACCACCAAAGACGGCTAAAAAGTTAATAATCGATAACTAAAACTTGAATTGTACTACTTCTTACTGGCTATTACTTCAACTTAGAAGCTTCTTCTGTATTCTACTATTGTGCTTCTAGTGTTTCCGCATACCGCAGCACGCGACATAGCTTTGCAGACGATAAATGTAACCGTCTCAGAGAGAAAAGCGGCCAATGTGACGATCTCGCTTTAAGTCGATTCGATAACAAATGACGATAACGGACGGATTTCTCAGGTTTTTACACCATATGAACACTTTTCACATTCTCCCGTGCAACGCGGCTGCTAGTCCTCCTTTCATGCAAAATCTTAAGGTCCTAGGTCTTAACCAAGCCACCAAAGCCGGCTAAAAAGTGAATAATCGATAATATAAACTTGAATTGTACTACTTCTTACTGGCTATTACTTCAACTTAGAAGCTTCTTCTGTGTTCTACTATGGTGCTTTTAGTGTGCCCGCATACCGCAGCACGCGACATAGCTTTGGAGACGATAAATGTAACCGTTTCAGAGAGAACAGCGGCCAATGTGACGATCTGGCTTTAAATCGATTCGATAACAAAAGACGAAAACGGACGGATTTCTCAGGTTTTTACTACATATGAACACTTTTCACATTCTCCCGTGCAACGCGGCTGCTAGTCTTCCTTTCATGCAAAATCTTAAGGTCCTAAGTCATGTCGAAGCCACCAAAGCCGGCTAAAAAGTGGTTAATCGACAACTAAAACTTAAATAGTACTACTTCTTACTGGCTATTACTTCAATTTAGAAGCTTCTTCTGTGTTCTAATATGGTGCTTTTAGTGTCTCCGCATACCGCAGCACGCGACATAGCTTTGCTGACGATAAATGTAACCGTCTCAGAGAGAAAAGCGGCCAATGTGACGATCTGGCTTTAAGTCGATTCGATAACAAATGACGAAAACGGACGGATTTCTCAGGTTTTTACTACATATGAACACTTTTCACATTCTCCCATGCAACGCGGCTGCTAGTCCTCCTTTCATGCAGAATCTTAAGGTCCTAGGTCATGTTCAAGCCACCAAAGACGGCTAAAAAGTGAATAATCGACAACTAAAACTTGAATTGTACTACTTCTTACTGGCTATTACATCAACTTAGAAGCTTCTTCTGTACTCTACTATGGTGCTTTTAGTGTTTCCGCATACCGCAGCATGCGACATAGCTTTGCAGACGATAAATGTAACCGTCTCAGAGAGAAAAGCGGCCAATGTGACGATCTATCTTTAAGTCGATTCGATTACAAATGACGAAAAGGGACGGATTTCTCAGGTTTTTACTACATATGAACACTTTTCACATTCTCCCGTGCAACGCGGCTGCTAGTCCTCCTTTCATGCAAAATCTTATGGTTCTAGGTCATGTCCAAGCCACCAAAGCCGGCTAAAAAGTGAATAATCGACAACTAAAACTTGAATTGTACTACTTCTTACTGGCTATTACTTCAACTTAGAAGATCCTTCTGTGTTCTAATATGGTGCTTTTAGTGTCTCCACATACCGCAGCACGCGACATAGCTTTGCAGACGATAAATGTAACCGTCTCAGGGAGAAAAGCGGCCAATGTGACGATCTGGCTTTAAGTCGATTCCATAACAAATGTCGAAAATGGTCAGATTTCTCAGGTTTTTACTACATATGAACACTTTTCACATTCTCACATGCAACGCGGCTGCTAGTCCTCCTTTCATGCAAAATCTTAAGGTCCTAGGTCATGTACAAGCCACCAAAGCCGGCTAAAAGGTGAATAATCGATAACTTAAACTTCAATTGTACTACTTCTTACTGGCTATTGCTTCAACTTAGAAGCTTCTTCTGTGTTCTACTATGGTGATTTTAGTGTTTCCGCATACCGCAGCACGCGACATAGCTTTGCAGACGATAAATGTAACCGTCTCAGAGAGAAAAGCGGCCAATGTGACGATCTGGCTTTAAGTCGATTCGATAACAAATACGAATCCGGACGGATTTCCCAGGTTTTTACTACATATGAACACTTTTCACATTCTCCCGTGCAACGCGGCTGCTAGTCCTCCTTTCATGCAAAATCTTAAGGTCCTAGGTCATGTCCAAGCCACCAAAGCCGGCTAAAAAGTGAATAATCGACAACTAAAACTTGAATTGTACTACTTCTTATTGGCTATTACTTCAACTTAGAAGTTTCTTCTGTGTTCTAATATGGTGCTTTTTGTGTCTCCGCATACCGCAGCACGCGACATAGCATTGCAGACGATAAATGTAACCGTCTCAGAGAGAAAAGCGGCCAATGTGACGATCTCGCTTTAAGTCGATTCGATAACAAATGACGATAACGGACGGATTTCTCAGGTTTTTACACCATATGAACACTTTTCACATTCTCCCGTGCAACGCGGCTGCTAGTCCTCCTTTCATGCAAAATCTTAAGGTCCTAGGTCTTATCCAAGCCACCAAAGCCGGCTAAAAAGTGAATAATCGATAATATAAACTTGAATTGTACTACTTCTTACTGGCTATTACTTCAACTTAGAAGCTTCTTCTGTGTTCTACTATGGTGCTTTTAGTGTGCCCGCATACCGCAGCACGCGACATAGCTTTTCAGACGATAAATGTAACCGTTTCAGAGAGAAGAGCGGCCAATGTGACGATCTGGCTTTAAATCGATTCGATAACAAATGACGAAAACGGACGGATTTCTCAGGTTTTTACTACATATGAACACTTTTCACATTCTCCCGTGCAACGCGGCTGCTAGTCTTCCTTTCATGCAAAATCTTAAGGTCCTAAGTCATGTCCAAGCGACCAAAGCCGGCATAAAAGTGATTAGTCGACAACTAAAACATAAATAGTACTACTTCTTACTGGCTATTACTTCAATTTAGAAGCTTCTTCTGTGTTCTAATATGGTGCTTTTAGTGTCTCCGCATACCGCAGCACGCGACATAGCTTTGCAGGCGATAAATGTAACCGTCTCAGAGAGAAAAGCGGCCAATGTGACGATCTGGCTTTAAGTCGATTCGATAACAAATGACGATAACGGACGGATTTATCAGGCTTTTACTTCATATGAACACTTTTCACATTCTCCCGTGCAACGCGGCTGCTAGTCTTCCTTTCATGCAAAATCTTAAGGTCCTAGGTCTTATCCAAGCCACCAAAGCCGGCTAAAAAGTGAATAATCTATAATATAAACTTGAATTGTACTACTTCTTACTGGCTATTACTTCAACTTAAAAGCTTCTTCTGTGTTCTACTATGGTGCTTTTAGTGTGCCCGCATACCGCAGCACGCGACATAGCTTTGCAGGCGATAAATGTAACCGTTTCAGAGAGAAGAGCGGCCAATGTGACGATCTGGCTTTAAATCGATTCGATAACAAATGACGAAAACGGACGGATTTCTCAGGTTTTTACTACATATGAACACTTCTCACATTCTCCCGTGCAACGCGGCTGCTAGTCTTCCTTTCATGCAAAATCTTAAGGTCCTAAGTCATGTCCAAGCCCCCAAAGCCGGAGAAAAAGTGATTAGTCGACAACTAAAACTTAAATAGTACTACTTCTTACTGGCTATTACTTCAATTTAGAAGCTTCTTCTGTGTTCTAATATGGTGCTTCTAGTGTCTCCGCATACCGCAGCACGCGACATAGCTTTGCTGACGATAAATGTAACCGTCTCAGAGAGAAAAGCGGCCAATGTGTCGATCTGGCTTTAAGTCGTTTCGATAACAAATGACGAAAACGGACGGATTTCTCAGGTTTTTACTACATATGAACACTTTTCACATTCTCACATGCAACGCGGCTGCTAGTCCTCCTTTCATGCAGAATCTTAAGGTCCTAGGTCATGTTCAAGCCACCAAAGACGGCTAAAAAGTGAATAATCGACAACTAAAACTTGAATTGTACTACTTCTTACTGGCTATTACATCAACTTAGAAGCTTCTTCTGTACTCTACTATGGTGCTTTTAGTGTTTCCGCATACCGCAGCATGCGACATAGCTTTGCAGACGATAAATGTAACCGTCTCAGAGAGAAAAGCGGCCAATGTGACGATCTATCTTTAAGTCGATTCGATTACAAATGACGAAAAGGGACGGATTTCTCAGGTTTTTACTACATATGAACACTTTTCACATTCTCCCGTGCAACGCGGCTGCTAGTCCTCCTTTCATGCAAAATCTTATGGTCCTAGGTCATGTCCAAGCCACCAAAGCCGGCTAAAAAGTGAATAATCGACAACTAAAACTTGAATTGTACTACTTCTTACTGGCTATTACTTCAACTTAGAAGATCCTTCTGTGTTCTAATATGGTGCTTTTAGTGTCTCCACATACCGCAGCACGCGACATAGCTTTGCAGACGATAAATGTAACCGTCTCAGGGAGATAAGCGGGCAATGTGACGATCTGGCTTTAAGTCGATTCCATAACAAATGTCGAAAATGGTCAGATTTCTCAGGTTTTTACTACATATGAACACTTTCACATTCTCACATGCAACGCGGCTGCTAGTCCTCCTTTCATGCAAAATCTTAAGGTCCTAGGTCATGTACAAGCCACCAAAGCCGGCTAAAAGGTGAATAATCGATAACTTAAACTTCAATTGTACTACTTCTTACTGGCTATTGCTTCAACTTAGAAGCTTCTTCTGTGTTCTACTATGGTGCTTTTAGTGTTTCCGCATACCGCAGCACGCGACATAGCTTTGCAGACGATAAATGTAACCGTCTCAGAGAGAAAAGCGGCCAATGTGGACGATCTGGCTTTAAGTCGATTCGATAACAAATGACGAAAACGGACGGATTTCTCAGGTTTTTACTACAGATGAACCCTTTTCACATTCTCCCGTGCAACGCGGCTGCTAGTCCTCCTTTCATGCAAAATCTTAAGGTCCTAAGTCATGTCCAAGCCACCAAAGCAGGCTAAAAAGTGATTAATCGACAACTAAAACTTCAATTGTACTACTTCTTACTGGCTATTACTTCAATTTAGAAGCTTCTTCTGTGTTCTAATATGGTGCTTTTAGTGCCTCCGCATACCGCAGCACGCGACATAGCTTTGCTGACGATAAATGTAACCGTCTCAGAGCGAAAAGCGGCCAATGTGACGATCTGGCTTTAAGTCGTTTCGATAACAAATGACGAAAACGGACGGATTTCTCAGGTTTTTACTACATATGAACACTTTTCACATTCTCCCATGCAACGCGGCTGCTAGTCCTCCTTTCATGCAGAATCTTAAGGTCGTAGGTCATGTTCAAGCCACCAAAGACGGCTAAAAAGTGAATAATCGATAACTAAAACTTGAATTGTACTACTTCTTACTGGCTATTACTTCAACTTAGAAGCTTCTTCTGTGTTCTACTATTGTGCTTTTAGTGTATCCGCATACCGCAGCACGCGACATAGCTTTGCAGACGATAAATGTAACCGTCTCAGAGAGAAAAGCGGCCAATGTGACGATCTGGCTTTAAGTCGATTCGATAACAAATAATGAGAATGGACAGATTTCTCAGGTTTTTACTACATATGAACACTTTTCACATTCTCCCATGCAACGCGGCTGCTAGTCCTCCTTTCATACAAAATCGTAAGGTCCTAGGTCATGTCCAATCCACCAAAGCCGGCTAAAAGGTGAATAATCGATAACTAAAACTTGAATTGTACTACTTCTTACTGGCTATTGCTTCAACTTAGAAGCTTCTTCTGTATTCTACTATGGTGCGTTGAGTGTTTCCTCATACCGCAGCATGCGACATAGCTTTGCAGACGATAAATGTAACCGTCTGAGAGAGAAAAGCGGCCAATGTGACGATCTGGCTTTAAGTCGATTCGATTACAAATGACGAAAAGGGACGGATTTCTCAGGTTTTTACTACATGTGAACACTTTTCTTATTCTCCCGTGCAACGCGGCTGCTAGTCCTCCTTTCATGCAAAATCTTAAGGTCCTAGGTCTTATCCAAGCCACCAAAGCCGGCTAAAAAGTGTATAATCGATAAATAAAACTTGAATTGTACTACTTCTTACTGGCTATTACTTCAACTTAGAAGCTTCTTCTGTGTTCTACTATGGTGCTTTTAGTGTTCCCGCATACCGCAGCACGCGACATAGCTTTGCAGACGATAAATGTAACCGTTTCAGAGAGAAGAGCGGCCAATGTGACGATCTGGCTTTAATTCGATTCGATAACAAATGACGAAAACGGACGGATTTCTCAGGTTTTTACTACATATGAACACTTTTCACATTCTCCCGCGCAACGCGGCTGCTAGTCCTCCTTTCATGCAAAATCTTAAGGTCCTAGGTCTTATTCAAGCCACCAAAGCCGGCTAAAAAGTGTATAATCGATAAATAAAACTCTAATTGTACTACTTCTTACTGGCTATTACTTCAACTTAGAAGCTTCTTCTGTGTTCTACTATGGTGCTTTTAGTGTTCCCGCATACCGCAGCACGCGACATAGCTTTGCAGACGATAAATGTAACCGTTTCAGAGAGAAGAGCGGCCAATGTGACGATCTGGCTTTAATTCGATTCGATAACAAATGACGAAAACGGACGGTTTTCTCAGGTTTTTACTACATATGAACACTTTTCACATTCTCCCGTGCAACGCGGCTGCTAGTCTTCCTTTCATGCAAAATCTTAAGGTCCTAAGTCATGTCCAAGCCACCAAAGCCGGCTAAAAAGTGATTAATCGACAACTAAAACTTCAATTGTACTACTTCTTACTGGCTATTACTTCAATTTAGAAGCTTCTTCTGTGTTCTAATATGGTGCTTTTAGTGCCACCGCATACCGCAGCACGCGACATAGCTTTGCTGACGATAAATGTAACCGTCTCAGAGAGAAAAGCGGCCAATGTGACGATCTGGCTTTAAGTCGTTTCGATAACAAATGACGAAAACGGACGGATTTCTCAGGTTTTTACTACATATGAACACTTTTCACATTCTCCCGCGCAACGCGGCTGCTAGTCCTCCTATCATGCAAAATCTTAAGGTTCCACCTCATGTCCAAGCCACCAAATCCGGCTAAAAAGTGAATAATCAATAACTAAAACTTGAATTGTACTACTTCTTACTGGCTATTGCTTCAACTTAGAAGCTTCTTCTGTATTCTACTATGGTGCTTTTAGTGTTTCCTCATACCGCAGCATGCGACATAGCTTTGCAGACGATAAATGTAACCGTCTCAGAGAGAAGAGCGGCCAATGTGACGATCTGGTTTTAAGACGATTCGATAACAAATGACGAAAACGGACGGATTTCTCAGGTTTTTACTCCATATGAACACTTTTCACATTCTCCCGTGCTACGCGGCTCCTAGTCCTCCTTTCATGCAAAATCTTAAGGTCCTAGGTCTTTTGCAAGCCACCAAAGCCGGCTAAAAAGTGAATAATCGATAATTAAAACTTGAATTGTACTACTTCTTACTGGCTATTACTTCAACTTAGAAGCTTCTTCTGTGTTCTACTATGGTGCTTTTAGTGTTCCCGCATACCGCAGCACGCGGCATAGCCTTGCAGACGATAAATGTAACCGTTTCAGAGAGAAGAGCGGCCAATGTGACGATCTGGCTTTAAATCGATTCGATAACAAATGACGAAAACGGACGGATTTCTCAGGTTTTTACTACATATGAACACTTTTCACATTCTCCCGTGCAACGCGGCTGCTAGTCTTCGTTTCATGCAAAATCTTAAGGTCCTAAGTCATGTCCAAGCCACCAAAGCCGGCTAAAAAGTGATTAACCGACAACTAAAACTTAAATAGTACTACTTCTTACTGGCTATTACTTCAATTTAGAAGCTTCTTCTGTGTTCTAATATGGTGCTTTTAGTGCCTCCGCATACCGCAGCACGCGACATAGCTTTGCTGACGATAAATGTAACCGTCTCAGAGAGAAATGCGGCCAATGTGACGATCTGGCTTTAAGTCGTTTCGATAACAAATGACGAAAACGGACGGATTTCTCAGGTTTTTACTACATATGAACACTTTTCACATTCTCCCGTGCAACGCGGCTGCTAGTCCTCCTTTCATGCAAAATCTTAAGGTCCTACGTCATGTCCAAGCCACCAAAGCTGGCTAAAAGGTGAATAATCCATAACTAAAAGTTTAATTGTACTACTTCTTACTGGCTATTACTTCAACTTAGAAGTTTCTTCTGTGTTCTACTATGGTGCTTTTAGTGTCTACGCACACGGCAGCACGCGACATAGCTTTGCAGACGATAAATGTAACCGTCTCAGAGAGAAAAGCGGCCAATGTGACTATCTGGCTTTAAGTGCATTCGATAACAAAGACGAAACCGGACGGATTTCTCAGGTTTCTACTACATATGAACACTTTTCACATTCTCCCGTGCAAGGCGACTGATAGTCCTCCTTTCATGCAAAATCTTAAGGTCCTAGGTCATGTCCAAGCCACCAAAGCGGCTAAAAAGTGAATAATCGACAACTAAAACTTGAATTGTACTACTTCTTACTGGCTATTACTTCAACTTAGAAGTTTCTTCTGTGTTCTAATATGGTGCATTTAGTGTCTCCGCATACCGCAGCACGCGACATTGCTTTGCAGACGATAAATGTAACCGTTTCAGAGAGAAGAGCGGCCAATGTGACGATCTGGCTTTAAATCGATTCGATAACAAATGACGAAAACGGACGGATTTCTCAGGTTTTTACTACATATGAACACTTTTCACATTCTCCCGTGCAACGCGGCTGCTAGTCTTCCTTTCATGCAAAATGTTAAGGTCCTAGGTCATATTCAAGCCACCAAAGCCGGCTAAAATGTGAATAATCGAGAATTAAAACTTGAATTGTACTACTTCTTACTGACTATTACTTCAACTTAGAAGCTTCTTCTGTGTTCTATTATGGTGCTTTTAGTGTCTCCGCATACGGCAGCACGCGACGTAACTTTGCAGACGATAAATGTAACCGTCTCAGAGAGAAAAGCGGCCAATGTGACGATCTGGCTTTAAGTGCATTCGATAACAAGACGAAACCGGACGGATTTCTCAGGTTTTTACTACATATGAACACTTTTCACATTCTCCCGTGCAACGCGGCTGCTAGTACTCCTTTCATGCAAAATCTTATGCTTCTAGGTCATATCATAGCCACCAAAGCCGGCTAAAAAGTGACAATCGACAAATAAAACTTGAATTGTACTACATCTTACTGGCTATTACTTCAACTTAGAAGCTTCTTCTGTGTTCTGCTATGGTGCTTTTTGTGTCTCCGCATACGGCAGCACGCGACGTAACTTTGCAGACGATAAATGTAACCGTCTCAGAGAGAAAAGCGGCCAATGTGACGATCTGGCTTTAAGTGCATTCGATAACAAGACGAATCCGGACGGATTTCTCAGGTTTTTACTACATATGAACACTTTTCACATTCTCCCGTGCAACGCGACTGATAGTCCTCCTTTCATGCAAAATCTTAAGGTCCTAGGTCATGTTCAAGCCATCAAAGACAGCTAAAAAGTGAATAATCGATAACTAAAACTTGCATTGTACTACTTCTTACTGGCTATTACTTCAACTTAGAAGCTTCTTCTGTGTTCTATTATGGTGCTTTTAGTGTCTCCGCATACCGCAACACGCGACATAGCTTTGCAGACGATAAATGTAACCGTTTCAGAGAGAAGAGCGGCCAATGTGACGATCTGGCTTTAAATCGATTCGATAACAAATGACGAAAACGGACGGATTTCTCAGGTTTTTACTACATATGATCACTTTTCACATTCTCCCGTGCAACGCGGCTGCTAGTCTTCCTTTCATGCAAAATGTTAAGGTCCTAGGTCATACCCAAGCCACCAAAGCCGGCTAAAATGTGAATAATCGATAATTAAAACTTAAATTGTACTACTTCTTACTGACTATTACTTCAACTTAGAAGCTTCTTCTGTGTTCTACTATGGTGCTTTTAGTGTTCCCGCATACCGAAGCACGCGACATAGCTTTGCAGACGATAAATGTAACCGTTTCAGAGAGAAGAGCGGCCAATGTGTCGATCTGGCTTTAAATCGATTCGATAACAAATGACGAAAAAAGACGGATTTCTCAGGTTTTTACTACATATGAACACTTTTCACATTCTCCCGTGCAACGCGGCTGCTAGTCTTCCTTTCATGCAAAATCTTAAGGTCCTAGGTCATGTCCAAGCCACCAAAGCCGGCTAAAAAGTGATTAATCGACAACTAAAACTTAAATAGTACTACTTCTTTCTGGCTATTACTTCAATTTAGAAGCTTCTTCTGTGTTCTAATATGGTGCTTTTAGTGTCTCCGCATACCGCAGCACGCGACGTAGCTTTACAGACGATAAATGTAACCGTCTCAGAGAGAAAAGCGGCCAATGTGACGATCTGGCTTTAAGTCGATTCGATAACAAATGACGAAAACGGACGGAGTTCTCAGGTTTTTACTACATATGAACACTTTTCACATTCTCCCATGCAACGCGGCTGCTAGTCCTCCTTTCATGCAAAATCTTCTGGTCCGAGGTCATGTCCAAGCCACCAAAGACGGCTAAAAAGTGAATAATCGATAACTAAAACTTGAATTGTAATACTTCTTACTGGCTATTACTTCAACTTAGAAGCTTCTTCTGTGTTCTACTATGGTGCTTTTAGTGTCTCCGCATACCGCACCAAGCGACATAGCTTTGCAGACGATAAATGTAACCGTCTCAGAAAGAAAAGCGGCCAATGTGACGATCTGGCTTTAAGTCGATTCGATAACAAATGACGAAAACGGACTGATTTCTCAGGTTTTTACTACATATGAACAATTTCACATTCACCAGTGCAACGCGGCTGCTAGTCCTCCTTCCATGCAAAATCTTAAGGTCCTAGGTCATGTCAAAGCAACCAAAGCCGGCTAAAAAGTGAATAATCGACAACTAAAACTTGAATTGTACTACTTCTTACTGGCTATTACTTCAACTTAGAAACTCCTTCTGTGTTCTACTATGGTGCTTTTAGTGTCTCCGCATATGGCAGCACGCGACATAGCTTTGCAGACGATAAATGTAACCGTCTCAGGGAGAAAAGCGGCCAATGTGACGATCTGGCTTTAAGTCGATTCGATAACAAATGACGAAAATGGTCAGATTTCTCAGGTTTTTACTACATATGAACACTTTCACATTCTCCCATGTAACGCGGCTGCTAGTCCTCCTTTCATGCAAAATCTTAAGGTCCTAGGTCATGTCCAAGCCACCAAAGCCGGCTAAAAGGTGAATAATCGATAACTTAAACTTGAGTTGTACTACTTCTTACTGGCTATTGCTTCAACTTAGAAGCTTCTTCTGTGTTCTACTATGGTGCTTTTAGTGTTTCCGCATACCGCAGCACGCGACATAGCTTTGCAGACGATAAATGTAACCGTCTCAGAGAGAAAAGCAGCCAATGTGACGATCTGGCTTTATGTCGATTCGATAACAAATGACGAAAACGGACGGATTTCTCAGGTTTTTACTACATCTGAACACATTTCACATTCTCCCGTGCTACGTGGCTGCTGGTACTCCTTTCATGCAAAATCTTATGCTCCTAGGTCATATCATAGCCACCAAAGCCGGCTAAAAAGTGACAATCGACAAATAAAACTTGAATTGTACTACATCTTACTGGCTATTACTTCAACTTAGAAGCTTCTTCTGTGTTCTGCTATGGTGCTTTTAGTGTCTCCGCATACGGCAGCACGCGACGTAACTTTGCAGACGATAAATGTAACCGTCTTAGAGAGAAAAGCGGCCAATGTGACGATCTGGCTTTAAGTGCATTCGATAACAAAGACGAAACCGGACGGATTTCTCAGGTTTTTACTACATATGAACACTTTTCACATTCTCCCGTGCAACGCGACTGATAGTCCCCCTTTCATGCAAAATCTTAAGGTCCTAGGTCATGTTCAGGCCATCAAAGACAGCTAAAAAGTGAATAATCGATAACAAAAACTTGAATTGTACTACTTCTTACTGGCTATTACTTCAACTTAGAAGCTTTTTCTGTGTTCTACTATTGTGGTTTTAGTGTCTCCGCATACCGCAGCACGGGACATAGCTTTGCAGACGATAAAAGTAACCGTCTCAGAGAGAAAAGCGGCCAATGTGACGATCTGGCTTTAAGTCGATTCGATAACAAATGACGAAAATGGACAGATTTCTCAGGTTTTTACTACATATGAACACTTTTCACATTCTCCCATGCAACGCGGCTGCTAGTCCTCCTTTCATGCAAAATAGTAAGGTCCTAGGTCATGTCCAAGCCACCAAAGCCGGCTAAAAGGTGAATAATCGATAACTATAACTTGAATTGTACTACTTCCTACTGGCTATTGCTTCAACTTAGAAGCTTCTTCTGCATTCTACTATGGTGCTTTTAGTGTTTCCGCATACCGCAGCACGCGACATAGCTTTGCAGACGATAAATGTAACCGTCTCAGAGAGAAAAGCGGCCAATGTGACGATCTGGCTTTAGGTCGATTCGATAACAAATGACGAAAACGGACGGATTTCTCAGGTTTTTACTACATATGAACACTTTTCACATTCTCCCGAGCAACGCGGCTGCTAGTCCTCCTTTCATGCAAAATCGTAAGGTCCTAGGTCATGTCCAAGCCACCAAAGCCGGCAAAAAAGTGAATATTCGACAACTAAAACTTGAATTGTACTACATCTTACTGGCTATTACTTCAACTTAGATGCTTCTTCTGTGTTCTACTATAGTGCTTTTAGTGTCTCCGCACACCGCATCACGCGACATAGCTTTGCAGACGATAAATGTAACCGTCTCAGAGAGAAAAGCGGCCAATGTGACGATCTGGCTTTAAGTCGATTCGATAACAAAGACGAAAATGGACAGATTTCTCAGGTTATTACTACATATGAACACTTTTCACATTCTCCCATGCAACACAGCTGCTAGGTCTCCTTTCATGCAAAATCTAAAGGTCCTAGGTCATATCCAAGCCACCAAAGCCGGTTAAAAGGTGAATAATCGATAACTAAAATTTGAATTGTACTACTTCTTACTGGCTATTGCTTCAACTTAGAAGCTTCTTCTGTGTTCTACTATGGTGCTTTTAGTGTTTCCGCATACCGCAGCATCCGACATAGCTTTGCAGACGATAAATGTAACCGTCTCAGTGAGAAAAGCGGCCAATGTGACGATCTGGCTTTAAGTCGATTCGATAACAAATGACGAAAAGGGACGGATTTCTCAGGTTTTTACTACATCTGAACACATTTCACATTCTCCCGTGCTACGCGGCTGCTGGTACTCCTTTCATGCAAAATCTTATGCTCCTAGGTCATATCATAGCCACCAAAGCCGGCTAAAAAGTGACAATCGACAAATAAAACTTGAATTGTACTACATCTTACTGGCTATTACTTCAACTTAGAAGCTTCTTCTGTGTTCTGCTATGGTGCTTTTAGTGTCTCCGCATACGGCAGCACGCGACGTAACTTTGCAGACGATAAATGTAACCGTCTTAGAGAGAAAAGCGGCCAATGTGACGATCTGGCTTTAAGTGCATTCGATAACAAAGACGAAACCGGACGGATTTCTCAGGTTTTTACTACATATGAACACTTTTCACATTCTCCCGTGCAACGCGACTGATAGTCCCCCTTTCATGCAAAATCTTAAGGTCCTAGGTCATGTTCAGGCCATCAAAGACAGCTAAAAAGTGAATAATCGATAACAAAAACTTGAATTGTACTACTTCTTACTGGCTATTACTTCAACTTAGAAGCTTTTTCTGTGTTCTACTATTGTGGTTTTAGTGTCTCCGCATACCGCAGCACGGGACATAGCTTTGCAGACGATAAAAGTAACCGTCTCAGAGAGAAAAGCGGCCAATGTGACGATCTGGCTTTAAGTCGATTCGATAACAAATGACGAAAATGGACAGATTTCTCAGGTTTTTACTACATATGAACACTTTTCACATTCTCCCATGCAACGCGGCTGCTAGTCCTCCTTTCATGCAAAATAGTAAGGTCCTAGGTCATGTCCAAGCCACCAAAGCCGGCTAAAAGGTGAATAATCGATAACTAAAACTTGAATTGTACTACTTCCTACTGGCTATTGCTTCAACTTAGAAGCTTCTTCTGCATTCTACTATGGTGCTTTTAGTGTTTCCGCATACCGCAGCACGCGACATAGCTTTGCAGACGATAAATGTAACCGTCTCAGAGAGAAAAGCGGCCAATGTGACGATCTGGCTTTAGGTCGATTCGATAACAAATGACGAAAACGGACGGATTTCTCAGGTTTTTACTACATATGAACACTTTTCACATTCTCCCGTGCAACGCGGCTGCTAGTCCTCCTTTCATGCAAAATCGTAAGGTCCTAGGTCATGTCCAAGCCACCAAAGCCGGCAAAAAAGTGAATATTCGACAACTAAAACTTGAATTGTACTACATCTTACTGGCTATTACTTCAACTTAGATGCTTCTTCTGTGTTCTACTATAGTGCTTTTAGTGTCTCCGCACACCGCATCACGCGACATAGCTTTGCAGACGATAAATGTAACCGTCTCAGAGAGAAAAGCGGCCAATGTGACGATCTGGCTTTAAGTCGATTCGATAACAAAGACGAAAATGGACAGATTTCTCAGGTTATTACTACATATGAACACTTTTCACATTCTCCCATGCAACACAGCTGCTAGGTCTCCTTTCATGCAAAATCTAAAGGTCCTAGGTCATATCCAAGCCACCAAAGCCGGCTAAAAGGTGAATAATCGATAACTAAAATTTGAATTGTACTACTTCTTACTGGCTATTGCTTCAACTTAGAAGCTTCTTCTGTGTTCTACTATGGTGCTTTTAGTGTTTCCGCATACCGCAGCATCCGACATAGCTTTGCAGACGATAAATGTAACCGTCTCAGTGAGAAAAGCGGCCAATGTGACGATCTGGCTTTAAGTCGATTCGATAACAAAGACGAAAACGGACAGATTTCTCAGGTTTCTACTACATATGAAAACTTTTCACATTCTCCCGTGCAACGCGGCTGCTAGTCTTCCTTTCATGCAAAATCTTAAGGTCCTAGGTCATGTCCAAGCCACCAAAGACGGCTAAAAAGTGATTAACCGACAACTAAAACTTAAATTGTACTACTTCTTACCGGCTTTACTTCAATTTAGAAGCTTCTTCTGTGTTCTAATATGGTGCTTTTAGTGTCTCCGCATACCGCAGAACGCGACATAGCTTTGCAGACGATAAATGTAACCGTCTCAGAGAGAAAAGCGGCCAATATGACGATCTGGCTTTAGGTCGATTCGATAACAAATGACGAAAACGGACGGATTTCTCAGGTTTTTACTACATATGAACACTTTTCACATTCTCCCATGCAACGCGGCTGCTAGTCCTCATTTTATGCAAAATCTTAAGGTTCTAGGTCATGTCCAAGCCACCAAAGCCGGCTATAAAGTGAATAATCGACAACTAAAACTTGAATGGTACTACTTCTTACTGGCTATTACTTCAACTTAGAAGCTTCTTCTGTGTTCTACTATGGTGCTTTTAGTGTTTCCGCATACCGCAGCACGCGACATAGCCTTGAAGACGATACATGTAACCGTCTCAGAGAGAAAAGCGGCCAATGTGACGATCTGGCTTTAAGTCGATTCAATAACAAATGACGAAAACGGACGGATTTCTCAGGTTTTTACTACATATGGACACTTTTCACATTCTCCCGTGCAACGCGGCTGCTAGTCCTACTTTCATGCAAAATCTTAAGGTTCCACCTCATGTCCAAGCCACCAAAGCCGGCTAAAAAGTGAATAATCAATAACTAAAACATGAATTGTACTACTTCTTACTGGCTATTACTTCAACTTAGAAGCTTCTTCTGTGTTCTACTACGGTGCTTTTAGTGTCTCCACATATCGCAGCACGTGACATAGCTTTGCAGACGATAAATGTAACTGTTTCAGAGAGAAAAGCGGCCAATGTGACGATCTGGCTTTAAGTCGATTCGATAACAAATGACGAAAACGGACGGATTTCTAATTTTTGTACCACATATGAACACATTTCACATTCTCCCGTGCAACGCGGCTGCAAATACTCCTTTCATGCAAAATCTTAAGGTCCTAGGTCATGTCCAAGCCACCAAAGCCGGCTAAAATGTGAATATTCGGCAACTAAAACTTGAATTGTACTACTTCTTACTGGCTATTACTTCAAATTAGAAGATTCTTCTGTGTTCTACTATGGTGCTTTTAGTGTTTCGGCATACCGCAGCACGCGACATAGCTCTGCAGACGACAAATGTAACCGTTTCAGAGAGAAGAACGGCCAATGTGACGATCTGGCTTTAAGTCGATTCGATAACAAATGACGAAAACGGACGGATTTCTCAGGTTTTTACTACATATGAACACTTTTCACATTCTCCCGTGCAACGCGGCTGCTATTCCTCCTTTCATGCAAAATCGTAAGGTCCTAGGTCATGTCCAAGCCACCAAAGCCGGCAAAAAAGTGAATATTCGACAACTAAAACTTAAATTGTACTACTTCTTAATGGCTATTACTTCAACTTAGAAGCTTCTTCTGTGTTCTACTATGGTGCTTTTAGTGTCTCCGCACACCGCATCACGCGACATAGCTTTGCAGACGATAGATGTAATCGTCTCAGAGAGAAAAGCGGCCAATGTGACGATCTGGCTTTAAGTCGATTCGATAACAAATGACGAAAACGGACGGATTTCTCAGGTTTTTACTACATATGAACACTTTTCACATTCTCCCATGCAACGCGGCTGCTAGTCCTCCTTTCATGCAAAATCGTAAGGTTCTAGGTCATGCCCAAGCCACCAAAGCCGGCTAAAAAGTGAATAATCGATAACTAAAACTTGAATTGTACTACTTCTTACTGGCTATTACTTCAACTTAGAAGCTTCTTCTGTGTTCTACTATGGTGCTTTTAGTGTCTCCACATACCGCAGCACGCGACATAGCTTTGCAGACGATAAATGTAACCGTCTCAGTGAGAAAAGCGGCCAATGTGACGATCTGGCTTTAAGTCGATTCGATAACAAATGACGAAAACGGACGGATTTCTCAGGTTTTTACTACATATGAACACTTTTCACATTCTCGCGTGCAACGCGGCTGCTACTCCTCCTTTCATGCAAAATATTAAGGTTCCACCTAATGTCGAAGCCACCAAAGCCGGCTAAAAAGTGAATAATCGACAACTAAAACTTGAATTGTTTTACTTCTTACTCTCTATTACTTCAACTTACAAGCTTCTTCTGTGTTCTACTATGGTGCTTTTAGTGTCTCCGCATACCGCAGCACGCGACATAGCTTTGCAGACGATAAATGTAACCGTTTCAGACAGAAGAGCGGCCAACGTGACGATCTGGCTTTAAGTCGATTCGATAACAAATGACGAAAACGGACAGATTTCTCAGGTTTTTACTACATATGAACACTTTTCACATTCTCGCGTGCAACGCGGCTGCTACTCCTCCTTTCATGCAAAATATTAAGGTTCCACCTAATGTCGAAGCCACCAAAGCCGGCTAAAAAGTGAATAATCGACAAATAAAACTTGAATTGTACTAATTCTTACTCTCTATTACTTCAACTTACAAGCTTCTTCTGTGTTCTACTATGGTGCTTTTAGTGTTTCCGCATACTGCGGCACGCGACATAACTTTGCAAACGATAAATGTAACTCTTTCAGAGAGAAGAACGGCCAATGTGACGATGTGGCTTTAAGTCGATTCGATAACAAATGACGAAAACGGACGGATTTCTCAGGTTTTTACTACATATGAACACTTTTCACATTCTCCCATGAAACGCGGCTGCTAGGTCTCCTTTCATGCAAAATCTTAAGGTCCTAGGTCACGTCCAAGCCACCAAAGCAGGCTAAAAAGTGAATAATCGACAACTAAAACTTGAATTGTACTACATCTTACTGGCTATTACTTCAACTTAGAAGCTTCTTCTGTGTTCTACTATGGTGCTTTTAGTGTCTCCGCATACCGCAGCACGCGACATAGCTTTGCAGACGACAAATGTAACCGTTTCAGATAGAAGAGCGGCCAATGTGACGATCTGGCTTTAAGTCGATTCGATAACAATTGACGAAAACGGACGGATTTCTCAGGTTTTTACTACACATGAACACTTTTCACATTCTCGCGTGCAACGCGGCTGCTACTCCTCCATTCATGCAAAATATTAAGGTTCCACCTAATGTCGAAGCCACCAAAGCCGGCTATAAAGTGAATAATCGACAACAAAAACTTGAATTGTTTTACTTCTTACTCTCTATTACTTCAACTTACAAGCTTCTTCTGTGTTCTACTATGGTGCTTTTAGTGTCTCCGCATACCGCAGCACGCGACATAGCTTTGCAGACGATAAATGTAACCGTTTCAGACAGAAGAGTGGCCAACGTGACGATCTGGCTTTAAGTCGATTCGATAACAAATGACGAAAACGGACAGATTTCTCAGGTTTTTACTACATATGAACACTTTTCACATTCTCGCGTGCAACGCGGCTGCTACTCCTCCTTTCATGCAAAGTATTAAGGTTCCACCTAATGTCGAAGCCACCAAAGCCGGCTAAAAAGTGAATAATCGACAAATAAAACTTGAATTGTACTACTTCTTACTCTCTATTACTTCAACTTACAAGCTTCTTCTGTGTTCTACTATGGTGCTTTTAGTGTTTCCGCATACTGCGGCACGCGACATAACTTTGCAAACGATAAATGTAACTCTTTCAGAGAGAAGAACGGCCAATGTGACGATTTGGCTTTAAGTCGATTCGATAACAAATGACGAAAACGGACGGATTTCTCAGGTTTTTCTACATATGAACACTTTTCACATTCTCCCGTGCAACGCGGCTGGAAGTCCTCCTTTCATGTAAAATCTTAAGATCCTAGGTCATGTCCAAGCCACCAAAGCCGGCTAAAAAGTGAATAATCGACAACTAAAACTTGAATTGTACTACTTCTTACTGGCTATTACTTCAACTTAGAAGCTTCTTCTGTGTTCTACTATGGTGCTTTTAGTGTTTCGGCAAACCGCAGCACGCGACATAGCTTTCCAGACGATAAGTGTAACCGTTTCAGAGAGAAGAGCGGCCAATGTGACGATCTGGCTTTAAGTCGATTCGATAACAAATGACGAAAACGGACGGATTTCTCAGGTTTTTACTTTATATGAACACTTTTCACATTCTCCCATGCAACGCGGCTGCTAGTCCTCCTTTCATGCAAAATCTTAAGGTCCTAGGTCATGTCCAATCCATCAAAGCCGGCTAAAAAGTGAATAATCGATAACTAAAACTTGAATTGTACTACTTCTTACTGCCTATTACTTCAACTTAGAAGCTTCTTCTGTGTTCTACTGTGGTGCTTTTAGTGTCTCCGCATACCGCAGCACGCGACATAGCTTTGCAGACAATAAATGTAACCGTCTCAGAGAGAAGAGCGGCCAATGTGACGATCTGGCTTTAAGTCGACTCGATAACAAATGACGAAAACTGACGGATTTCTCAGGTTTTTACTACATATGAACACTTTTCACATTCTCACGTGAAACGCGGCTGCTAGTCCTCCTTTCATGCAAAATCTTAAAGTACTAGGTCATGTCCAAGCCACCAAAGCCGGCTAAAATGTGAATAATCGACAACTAAAACTTGAATTGTACTACTTCTTACTGGCTATTACTTCAATTTAGATGCTTCTTCTGTGTTCTACTATGGTGCTTTAAGTGTTTCCGCATACCGTAGCACGCGACATAGCTTTGCAGACGATAAATGTAACCGTCTCAGAGAGAAGAACGGCCAATGTGACGATCTGGCTTTAAGTCGATTCGATAACAAATGACGAAAGCGGACGGATTTCTGAGGTTTTTACTACATATGAACACTTTTCACATTCTCGCGGGCAACGCGGCTGCTACTCCTCCTTTCATGCAAAATCTTAAGGTCCTAGGTCATGCCCAAGCCACCAAAGCCGGCTAAAAAGTAAATAATCGACAACTAAAACTTGAATTGTACTACTTCTTACTGGCTATTACTTCAAATTAGAAGCTTCTTTTGTGTTCTACTATGGTGCTTTTAGTGTTTCCGCATACCGCAGCACGCGACATAGCTTTGCAGACGATATATGTAACCGTTTCAGAGAGAAGAGCGGCCAATGTGACGATCTTGCTTTAAGTCGATTCGATAACAAATGACGAAAACGGACGGTTTTATCAGGTTCTTACTACATATGAACACTTTTCACATTCTCCCGTGCAACGCGGCTGCTAGTCCTCCTTTCATGCAAAATCTTAAGGTCCTAGGTCACGTCCAAGCCACCAAAGCCGGCTAAAAAGTGAATAATCGACAACTAAACCTTCAATTGTACTACTTCTTACTGGCTATTACTTCAACTTAGAAGCTTCTTCTGTGTTCTACTATGGTGCTTTTAGTGTCTCCACATACCGCAGCACGCGACATAGCTTTGCAGACGATAAATGTAACCGTCTCAGAGAGAAAAGCGGCCAATGTGACGATCTGGCTTTAAGTCGATTCGATAACAAAGTCGAAAACGGACTGATTTCTAAGGTTTCTACTACATATGAACACTTTTCACATTCTCCCATGCAACGCGACTGCTAGTCCTAGTTTCATGCAAAATCTTAAGGTTCTAGGTCATGTCCAAGCCACCAAAGCCGGCTAAAAAGTGAATAATCGACAACTAAAACTTGAATGGTACTACTTCTTACTGGCTATTACTTCAACTTAGAAGCTTCTTCTGTGTTTTACTATGGTGCTTTTAGTGTCTCCGCCTACCGCAGCACGCGACATAGCTTTGCAGACGATATATGTAACCGTTTCAGAGAGAAGAGCGGCCAATGTGACGATCTGGCTTTAAGTCGATTCGATAACAAATGACGAAAACGGACGGATTTCTCAGGTTCTTACTACATATGAACACTTTTCACATTCTCCCGTGCAACGCGGCTGCTAGTCCTACTTTCATGCAAAATCTTAAGGTTCCACCTCATGTCCAAGCCACCAAAGCCGGCTAAAAAGTGAATAATCAATAACTAAAACATGAATTGTACTACTTCTTACTGGCTATTACTTCAACTTAGAAGCTTCTTCTGTGTTCTACTATGGTGCTTTTAGTGTCTCAGCATATCGCAGCACGTGACATAGCTTTGCAGACGATAAATGTAACTGTTTCAGAGAGAAAAGCGGCCAATGTGACGATTTGGCTTTAAGTCGACTCGATAACAAATGACGAAAACGGACGGATTTCTCAGGTTTTTACTACATATGAACACTTTTCACATTCTCCCGTGGAACGCGGCTGCTAGTCCTCCTTTCATGCAAAATCTTAAGGTACTAGGTCATGTCCAAGCCACCAAAGCCGGCTAAAATGTGAATAATCGACAACTAAAACTTGAATTGTACTACTTCTTACTGGCTATTACTTCAACATAGAAGCTTCTTCTGTGTTCTACTGTGGTGCTTTTAGTGTTTTCGCATACGGCAGCACGCGAAATAGCTTTGCAGATGATAAATGTAACCGTCTCAGAGAGAAAAGCGGCCAATGTGACCACCTGGCTTTAAGTCGATTCGATAACAAAGACGAAAACGGACGGATTTCTCAGGTTTCTACTACATATGAAAACTTTTCACATTCTCCCATGCAACGCGGCTGCTAGTCTCCCTTTCATGCAAAATCTTAAGGTCCTAGGTCATGTCCAAGCCACCAAAGCCGGCTAAAAAGTGATTAATCGACAACTAAAACTTAAATAGTACTACTTCTTACTGGCATTACTTCAATTTAGAACCTTCTTCTGTGTTTTAATATGGTGCTTTTATTGCCTCCGCATACCGCAGCACGCGACATAGCTTTGCAGACGATAAATGTAACCGTCTCAGAGAGAAAAGCGGCAAATGTGACGATCTGGCTTTAAGTCGATTCGATAACAAATGACGAAAGCGGACGGATTTCTGAGGTTTTTACTACATATGAACACTTTTCACATTCTCGCGGGCAACGCGGCTGCTACTCCTCCTTTCATGCAAAATCTTAAGGTCCTAGGTCATGCCCAAGCCACCAAAGCCGGCTAAAAAGTAAATAATCGACAACTATAACTTGAATTGTACTACTTCTTACTGGCTATTACTTCAACATAGAAGCTTCTTTTGTGTTCTACTATGGTGCTTTTAGTGTTTCCGCATACCGCAGCACGCGACATAGCTTTGCAGACGATATATGTAACCGTTTCAGAGAGAAGAGCGGCCAATGTGACGATCTGGCTTTAAGTCGATTCGATAACAAATGACGAAAAGGGACGGATTTCTCAGGTTCTTACTACATATGAACACTTTTCACATTCTCCCGTGCAACGCGGCTGCTAGTCCTCCTTTCAAGCAATATCTTATGGTCCTACGTCATGTCCAAGCCACCAAAGCCGGCAAAAACGTGAATAATCGACAACTAAAACTTGAATTTTACTACTTCTTACTGGCTATTACTTCAACTTAGATGCTTCTTCTGTGTTCTACCATGGTGCATTTAGTGTTTCGGCATACCGCAGCACGCGACATAGCTTTGCAGACGATAAGTGTAACCGTTTCAGAGAGAAGAGCGGCCAATGTGACGATCTGGCTTTAAGTTGATTCGATAACAAATGACGAAAACGGACGGATTTCTCAGGTTTTTACTACATATGAACACTTTTCACACTCTCTCGTGCAACGCGGCTGCTAGTCTTCCTTTCATGCAAAATCTTAAGGTTCCACCACATGTCCAAGCCATCAAAGCCGGCTAAAAAGTGAATAATCGACAACTAAAACTTGAATTGTACTACTTCTTACTGGCTATTACTTCAACTTAGAAGCTTCTTCTGTGTTTTACTATGGTGCTTTTAGTGCCTCCGCATACTCAGCACGCGACATAGCTTTGCAGACGATAATTGTAACCGTCTCAGAAAGAAAAGCGGCCAATGTGACGATCTGTCTTTAAGTCGATTCGATAACAAATGACGAAAGCGGACGGATTTCTCAGGTTTTTACTACATATGAACACTTTTCACATTCTCGCGTGCAACGCGGCTGCTACTCCTCCTTTCATGCAAAATATTAAGGTTCCACCTAATGTCAAAGCCACCAAAACCGGCTAAATAGTGTATAATCGACAACTAAAACTTGAATTGTACTACTTCTTACTGGCTATTACTTCAACATAGAAGCTTCTTTTGTGTTCTACTATGGTGCTTTTAGTGTTTCCGCATACCGCAGCACGCGACATAGCTTTGCAGACAACAAGTGTAACCGTTTCAGAGAGAAGAGCGGCCAATGTGACGATCTGGCTTTAAGTCGATTCGATAACAAATGACGAAAACGGACGGATTTCTCAGGTTCTTACTACATATGAACACTTTTCACATTCTCCCGTGCAACGCGGCTGCTAGTCCTCCTTTCAAGCAAAATCTTATGGTCCTACGTCATGTCCAAGCCACCAAAGCCGGCAAAAACGTGAATAATCGACAACTAAAACTTGAATTGTTCTACTTCTTACTGGCTATTACTTCAACTTAGAAGCTTCTTCTGTGGTCTACTATGGTGCTTTTAGTGTTTCGGCATACCGCAGCACGCGACATAGCTTTGCAGACGATAAGTGTAACCGTTTCAGAGAGAAGAGCGGCCAATGTGACGATCTGGCTTTAAGTCGATTCGATAACAAATGACGAAAACGGACGGATTTCTCAGGTTTTTACTACATATGAACACTTTTCACACTCTCTCGTGCAACGCGGCTGCTAGTCTTCCTTTCATGCCAAATCTTAAGGTTCCACCTCATGTCCAAGCCATCAAAGCCGGCTAAAAAGTGAATAATCGACAACTAAAGCTTGAATTGTACTACTTCTTACTGGCTATTACTTCAACTTAGAAGCTTCTTCTGTGTTTTACTATGGTGCGTTTAGTGTCTCCGCATACCTCAGCACGCGACATAGCTTTGCAGACGATAATTGTAACCGTCTCAGAAAGAAAAGCGGCCAATGTGACGATCTGTCTTTATGTCGATTCGATAACAAATGACGAAAGCGGACGGATTTCTCAGGTTTTTACTACATATGAACACTTTTCACATTCTCGCGTGCAACGCGGCTGCTACACCTCCTTTCATGCAAAATATTAAGGTTCCACCTAATGTCAAAGCCACCAAAGCCGGCTAAATAGTGTATAATCGACAACTAAAACTTGAATTGTACTACTTCTTACTGGCTATTACTTCAACTTAGAAGCTTCTTCTGTGTTTTACTATGGTGCTTTTAGTGTCTCCGCTTACCGCAGCACGCGACATAGCTTTGCAGACGATAAGTGTAACCGTTTCAGAGAGAAGAGCGGCCAATGTGACGATCTGGTTTAAGTCGATTCGATAACAAATGACGAAAACGGACGGATTTATCAGGTTTTTACTACATATGAAAACTTTTCACACTCTCTCGTGCAACGCGGCTGCTAGTCTTCTTTTCATGCAAAATCTTAAGGTTCCACCTCATGTCCAAGCCATCAAAGCCGGCTAAAAAGTGAATAATCGACAACTAAAGCTTGAATTGTACTACTTCTTACTGGCTATTACTTCAACTTAGAAGCTTCTTCTGTGTTTTACTATGGTGCTTTTAGTGTCTCCGCATACCTCAGCACGCGACATAGCTTTGCAGACGATAATTGTAACCGTCTCAGAAAGAAAAGCGGCCAATGTGACGATCTGTCTTTATGTCGATTCGATAACAAATGACGAAAGCGGACGGATTTCTCAGGTTTTTACTACATATGAACACTTTTCACATTCTCGCGTGCAACGCGGCTGCTACTCCTCCTTTCATGCAAAATATTAAGGTTCCACCTAATGTCAAAGCCACCAAAGCCGGCTAAATAGTGTATAATCGACAACTAAAACTTGAATTGTACTACTTCTTACTGGCTATTACTTCAACTTAGAAGCTTCTTCTGTGTTTTACTATGGTGCTTTTAGTGTCTCCGCTTACCGCAGCACGCGACATAGCTTTGCAGACGATAAATGTAACCGTCTCAGAGAGAAAAGCGGCCAATGTGACGATCGGGCTTTAAGTCGATTCGATAACAAATGACGAAAACGGAGGGATTTCTCAGGTTTTTACTACATATGAACCCTTTTCACATTCTCCCATGCAACGCGGCTGCTAGTCCTCCGTTCATGCAAAATCTTAAGGTCCTAGGTCATGTCCAAGCCACCAAAGCAGGCTAAAAGTGAATAATCGACAACTAAAACTTCAATTGTACTACTTCTTACTGGCTATTACTTCAACATAGAAGCTTCTTCTGTGTTCTACTATGGTGCTTTTAGTGTTTCCGCATACCGCAGCACGCGACATAGCTATGCAGACGATAAATGTAACCGTTTCACAGAGAAGAGCGGCCAATGTGACGATCTGGCTTTAAGTCGATTCGATAACAATTGACGAAAACGGACGGATTTCTCAGGTTTTTACTACATATGAACACTTTTCACATTCTCCCATGCAACGCGGCTGCTACTCCTCCTTTCATGCAACATCTTAAGGTCCTAGGTCATGTCCAAGCCACCAAAGCAGGCTAAAAAGTGAATAATCGACAACTAAAACTTCAATTGTACTACTTTTTACTGGCTATTACTTCAACATAGAAGCTTCTTCTGTGTTCTACTATGGTGGTTTTAGTGTCTCCGCATACCTCAGCACGCGACATAGCTTTGCAGACGATAATTGTAACCGTCTCAGAAAGAAAAGCGGCCAATGTGACGATCCGTCTTTATGTCGATTCGATAACAAATGACGAAAGCGGACGGATTTCTCAGGTTTTTACTACATATGAACACTTTTCACATTCTCCCTTGCAACGCGGCTGCTACTCCTCCTTTCATGCAAAATATTAAGGTTCCACCAAATGTCAAAGCCACCAAAGCCGGCTAAATAGTGTATAATCGACAACTAAAACTTGAATTGTACTACTTCTTACTGGCTATTACTTCAACTTAGAAGCTTCTTCTGTGTTTTACTATGGTGCTTTTAGTGTCTCCGCTTACCGCAGCACGCGACATAGCTTTGCAGACGATAAATGTAACCGTCTCAGAGAGAAAAGCGGCCAATGTGACGATCGGGCTTTAAGTCGATTCGATAACAAATGACGAAAACGGACGGATTTCTCAGGTTTTTACTACATATGAACACTTTTCACATTCTCCCTTGCAACGCGGCTGCAAGTCCTCCTTTCACGCAAAATCTTAAGGTCCTAGGTGATGTCCAAGCCACCAAAGCCGGCTAAAAAGTGAATAATCGACAACTAAAACTTGAATTGTACTACTTCTTACTGGCTATTGCTTCAACGTAGAAGCTTCTTCTGTGTTCTACTATGGTGCTTTTAGTGTCTCCGCATACCGCAGCACGCGACATAGCTTTGCATACGATAAATGTAACCGTCTCAGAGAGAAAAGCGGCCAATGTGGCGATCTGGCTGTAAGTCGATTCGATAACAAATGACGAAAACGGACTGATTTCTCAGGTTTTTACTACATATGAACACTTTTCACATTCTCCCATGCAACGCGGCTGCTAGTCCTCCTTTCATGCAACACCTTAAAGTCCTAGGTCACGTCCAATTCACCAAAGCCGGCTAAAAAGTGAATAATCGACAACTAAAACTTGAATTGTACTACTTCTTACTGGCTATTACTTCAACATAGAAGCTTCTTTTGTGTTCTACTATGGTGCTTTTAGTGTTTCGGTATACTGCAGCACGCGACATAGCTTTGCAGACGATAAATGTAACCGTTTCAGAGAGAAGAACGGCCAATGTGACGATCTGGCTTTAAGTCGATTCGATAACAAATGACGAAAACGGACGGATTTATCAGGTTTTTATTACATATGAACACTTTTCACATTCTCCCGTGCAACGCGGCTGCTAATCCTCCTTTCATGCAAAATCTTAAGGTCCTAGGTCATGTCCAAGCCACCAAAGCAGGCTAAAAAGTGAATAATCGACAACTAAAACTTCAATTGTACTACTTCTTACTGGCTATTACTTCAACATAGAAGCTTCTTCTGTGTTCTACTATGGTGCTTTTAGTGTTTCGGCATACCGCAGCACGCGACATAGCTTTGCAGACGATAAATGTAACCGTTTCAGAGAGAAAAGCGGCCAATGTGACGATCTGGCTTTAAGTCGATTCGATAACAAATGACGAAAACGGCCGGATTTCTCAGGTTTTTACTACATATGAACACTATTCACTTTCTCCCATGCAACGCGGCTGCTAGTCCTCCTTTCATGCAAAATCTTAAGGTCCTAGGTCATGTCCAAGCCACCAAAGCAGGCTAAAAAGTGAATAATCGACAACTGAAACTTCAATTGTACTGCTTCTTACTGGCTATTACTTCAACATAGAAGCTTCTTCTGTGTTCTACTGTGGTGCTTTTAGTGTTTCCGCATACCGCAGCACGCGACATAGCTTTGCAGACGATAAATGTAACCGTTTCAGAGAGAAGAGCGGCCAATGTGACGATCTGGCTTTAAGTCGATTGGATAACAAATGACGAAATCGGATGGATTTCTCAGGTTTTTACTACATATGAACACTTTTCACATTCTCGCGGGCAACGCGGCTGCTACTCCTCCTTTCATGCAAAATCTTAAGGTCCTAGGTCATGTCCAAGCCACCAAAGCAGGCTAAAAAGTGAATAATCGACAACTAAAACTTGAATTGTACTACTTCTTACTGGCTATTACTTCAAATTAGAAGCTTCTTCTGTGTTCTACTATGGTGCTTTTAGTGTTTCGGTATACTGCAGCACGCGACATAGCTTTGCAGACGATAAATGTAACCGTTTCAGAGAGAAGAGCGGCCAATGTGACGATCTGGCTTTAAGTCGATTCGATAACAAATGACGAAAACGTACGGATTTCTCAGGTTTTTACTGCATATGAACACTTTTCACATTCTCCCGTGCAACGCGGCTGCTAGTCCTCCTTTCATGCAAAATCTTAAGGTCCTAGGTCATGCCCAAGCCACCAAAGCCGGCTAAAAAGTGAATAATCGACAACTAAAACTTGAATTGTACTACTTCTTACTTTCTATTGCTTCAACTTAGAAGCTTCTTCTGTGTTCTACTATGGTGCTTTTAGTGTCTCCGCATACCGCAGCACGCGACATAGCTTTGCATACGATAAATGTAACCGTGTCAGAGAGAAAAGCGGCCAATGTGACAATCTGACTTTAAGTCGCTTCGAAAACAAGTGACGAAAGCGGACGGATTTCTCAGGTTTTTACTACATATGAACACTTTTCACATTCTCGCGGGCAACGCGGCTGCTACTCCTCCTTTAATGCAAAATCTTATGGTCCTAGGTCATGTCCAAGCCACCAAAGACAGCTAAAAAATGAATAATCGATAACTAAAACTTGAATTGTACTACTTCTTACTGGCTATTACTTCAACTTAGAAGCTTCTTCTGTGCTCTACTATGGTGCTTTTAGTGTCTCCGCATACCGCAGCACGCGACATAGCTTTGCAGACGATAAATGTAACCGTCTCAGAGAGAAAAGCGGCCAATGTGACGATCTGGCTTTAAGTCGATTCGATAACAAATGACGAAAACGGACTGATTTCTCAGGTTTTTACTACATATGAACACTTTTCACATTCTCCCATGCAACGCGGCTGCTAGTCCTCCTTTCATGCAACATCTTAAAGTCCTAGGTCATGTCCAATCCACAAAAGCCGCCTAAAAAGTGAATAATCGACAACTAAAACTTGAATTGTACTACTTCTTACTGGCTATTACTTCAACATAGAAGCTTATTCTGTGTTCTACTATGGTTTATTTAGTGTTTCCGCATACCGCAGCACGCGACATAGCTTTGCAGACGATAAATGTAACCGTTTCAGAGAGAAGAGCGGCCAATGTGACGATCTGGCTTTAAGTCGATTCGATAGCAAATGACGAAAACGGACGGATTTCTCAGGTTTTTACTACATATGAACACTTTTCACACTCTCTCGTGCAACGCGGCTGCTAGTCTTCCTTTCATGCAAAATCTTAAGGTTCCACCTCATGTCCAAGCCATCAAAGCCGGCTAAAAAGTGAATAATCGACAACTAAAACTTGAATTGTACTACTTCTTACTGGCTATTACTTCAACTTAGAAGCTTCTTCTGTGTTTTACTATGGTGCTTTTAGTGTCTCCGCTTACCGCAGCACGCGACATAGCTTTGCAGACGATAAATGTAACCGTCTCAGAGAGAAAAGCGGCCAATGTGACGATCGGGCTTTAAGTCGATTCGATAACAAATGACGAAAACGGAGGGATTTCTCAGGTTTTTACTACATATGAACCCTTTTCACATTCTCCCATGCAACGCGGCTGCTAGTCCTCCTTTCATGCAAAATCTTAAGGTCCTAGGTCATGTCCAAGCCACCAAAGCAGGCTAAAAGTGAATAATCGACAACTAAAACTTCAATTGTACTACTTCTTACTGGCTATTACTTCAACATAGAAGCTTCTTCTGTGTTCTACTATGGTGCTTTTAGTGTTTCCGCATACCGCAGCACGCGACATAGCTATGCAGACGATAAATGTAACCGTTTCACAGAGAAGAGCGGCCAATGTGACGATCTGGCTTTAAGTCGATTCGATAACAATTGACGAAAACGGACGGATTTCTCAGGTTTTTACTACATATGAACACTTTTCACATTCTCCCATGCAACGCGGCTGCTACTCCTCCTTTCATGCAAAATATTAAGGTTCCACCAAATGTCAAAGCCACCAAAGCCGGCTAAATAGTGTATAATCGACAACTAAAACTTGAATTGTACTACTTCTTACTGGCTATTACTTCAACTTAGAAGCTTCTTCTGTGTTTTACTATGGTGCTTTTAGTGTCTCCGCTTACCGCAGCACGCGACATAGCTTTGCAGACGATAAATGTAACCGTCTCAGAGAGAAAAGCGGCCAATGTGGCGATCTGGCTGTAAGTCGATTCGATAACAAATGACGAAAACGGACTGATTTCTCAGGTTTTTACTACATATGAACACTTTTCACATTCTCCCATGCAACGCGGCTGCTAGTCCTCCTTTCATGCAACACCTTAAAGTCCTAGGTCACGTCCAATTCACCAAAGCCGGCTAAAAAGTGAATAATCGACAACTAAAACTTGAATTGTACTACTTCTTACTGGCTATTACTTCAACATAGAAGCTTCTTTTGTGTTCTACTATGGTGCTTTTAGTGTTTCGGTATACTGCAGCACGCGACATAGCTTTGCAGACGATAAATGTAACCGTTTCAGAGAGAAGAACGGCCAATGTGACGATCTGGCTTTAAGTCGATTCGATAACAAATGACGAAAACGGACGGATTTATCAGGTTTTTATTACATATGAACACTTTTCACATTCTCCCGTGCAACGCGGCTGCTAATCCTCCTTTCATGCAAAATCTTAAGGTCCTAGGTCATGTCCAAGCCACCAAAGCAGGCTAAAAAGTGAATAATCGACAACTAAAACTTCAATTGTACTACTTCTTACTGGCTATTACTTCAACATAGAAGCTTCTTCTGTGTTCTACTATGGTGCTTTTAGTGTTTCGGCATACCGCAGCACGCGACATAGCTTTGCAGACGATAAATGTAACCGTTTCAGAGAGAAAAGCGGCCAATGTGACGATCTGGCTTTAAGTCGATTCGATAACAAATGACGAAAACGGACGGATTTCTCAGGTTTTTACTACATATGAACACTATTCACTTTCTCCCATGCAACGCGGCTGCTAGTCCTCCTTTCATGCAAAATCTTAAGGTCCTAGGTCATGTCCAAGCCACCAAAGCAGGCTAAAAAGTGAATAATCGACAACTGAAACTTCAATTGTACTGCTTCTTACTGGCTATTACTTCAACATAGAAGCTTCTTCTGTGTTCTACTGTGGTGCTTTTAGTGTTTCCGCATACCGCAGCACGCGACATAGCTTTGCAGACGATAAATGTAACCGTTTCAGAGAGAAGAGCGGCCAATGTGACGATCTGGCTTTAAGTCGATTCGATAACAAATGACGAAATCGGACGGATTTCTCAGGTTTTTACTACATATGAACACTTTTCACATTCTCGCGGGCAACGCGGCTGCTACTCCTCCTTTCATGCAAAATCTTAAGGTCCTAGGTCATGTCCAAGCCACCAAAGCCGGCTAAAAAGTGAATAATCGACAACTAAAACTTGAATTGTACTACTTCTTACTGGCTATTACTTCAAATTAGAAGCTTCTTCTGTGTTCTACTATGGTGCTTTTAGTGTTTCGGTATACTGCAGCACGCGACATAGCTTTGCAGACGATAAATGTAACCGTTTCAGAGAGAAGAGCGGCCAATGTGACGATCTGGCTTTAAGTCGATTCGATAACAAATGACGAAAACGTACGGATTTCTCAGGTTTTTACTGCATATGAACACTTTTCACATTCTCCCGTGCAACGCGGCTGCTAGTCCTCCTTTCATGCAAAATCTTAAGGTCCTAGGTCATGCCCAAGCCACCAAAGCCGGCTAAAAAGTGAATAATCGACAACTAAAACTTGAATTGTACTACTTCTTACTTTCTATTGCTTCAACTTAGAAGCTTCTTCTGTGTTCTACTATGGTGCTTTTAGTGTCTCCGCATACCGCAGCACGCGACATAGCTTTGCATACGATAAATGTAACCGTCTCAGAGAGAAAAGCGGCCAATGTGACAATCTGACTTTAAGTCGCTTCGAAAACAAGTGACGAAAGCGGACGGATTTCTCAGGTTTTTACTACATATGAACACTTTTCACATTCTCGCGGGCAACGCGGCTGCTACTCCTCCTTTAATGCAAAATCTTATGGTCCTAGGTTATGTCCAAGCCACCAAAGACAGCTAAAAAATGAATAATCGATAACTAAAACTTGAATTGTACTACTTCTTACTGGCTATTACTTCAACTTAGAAGCTTCTTCTGTGCTCTACTATGGTGCTTTTAGTGTCTCCGCATACCGCAGCACGCGACATAGCTTTGCAGACGATAAATGTAACCGTCTCAGAGAGAAAAGCGGCCAATGTGACGATCTGGCTTTAAGTCGATTCGATAACAAATGACGAAAACGGACTGATTTCTCAGGTTTTTACTACATATGAACACTTTTCACATTCTCCCATGCAACGCGGCTGCTAGTCCTCCTTTCATGCAACATCTTAAAGTCCTAGGTCATGTCCAATCCACAAAAGCCGGCTAAAAAGTGAATAATCGACAACTAAAACTTGAATTGTACTACTTCTTACTGGCTATTACTTCAACATAGAAGCTTATTCTGTGTTCTACTATGGTTTATTTAGTGTTTCCGCATACCGCAGCACGCGACATAGCTTTGCAGACGATAAATGTAACCGTTTCAGAGAGAAGAGCGGCCAATGTGACGATCTGGCTTTAAGTCGATTCGATAGCAAATGACGAAAACGGACGGATTTCTCAGGTTTTTACTACATATGAACACTTTTCACATTCTCCCTTGCAACGCGGGTGCAAGTCCTCCTTTCATGCAAAATCTTAAGGTCCTAGGTCATGTCCAACCCACCAAAGCCGGCTAAAAAGTGAATAATCGATAACTAAAACTTGAATTGTACTACTTCTTACTGGCTATTGCTTCAACTTAGAAACTTCTTCTGTGTTCTACTATGGTACTTTTAGTGTCTCCGCATACCGCAGCACGTGACATAGCTTTGCAGACGATAAATGTAACCGTCTCAGAGAGAAAAGCGGCCAATGTGACGATCTGTCTTTAAGTCGATTCGATAACAAATGACGAAAGCGGACGGATTTCTCAGGTTTTTACTACATATGAACACTTTTCACATTCTCGCGGGCAACGCGGCTGCTACTCCTCCTTTCATGCAAAATCTTAAGGTCTTAGGTCATGTCCAAGCCACCAAAGCCGGCTAAAAAGTGATTAATCGACAACTAAAACTTGAATTGTACTACTTCTTACTGGCTATTACTTCAAATTAGAAGCTTCTTCTGTGTTCTACTATGGTGCTTTTAGTGTTTCGGTATACTGCAGCACGCGACATAGCTTTGCAGACGATAAATGTAACCGTTTCAGAGAGAAGAGCGGCCAATGTGACGATCTGGCTTTAAGTCGATTTGATAACAAATGACGAAAACGGACGGATTTCTCAGGTTTTTACTGCATATGAACACTTTTTACATTCTCCCGTGCAACGCGGCTGCTAGTCCTCCTTTCATGCAAAATCTTAAGATCCTAGGTCATGCCCAAGCCACCAAAGCCGGCTATAAAGTGAATAATCGACAACTAAAACTTGAATTGTACTACTTCTTACTGGCTATTGCTTCAACTTAGAAGCTTCTTCTGTGTTCTACTATGGTGCTTTTAGTGTCTCCGCATACCGCAGCACGCGACATAGCTTTGCATACGATAAATGTAACCGTCTCAGAGAGAAAAGCGGCCAATGTGACGATCTGGCTTTAAGTCGATTCGATAACAAATGACGAAAACGGACTGATTTCTCAGGTTTTTACTACATATGAACACTTTTCACATTCTCCCATGCAACGCGGCTGCTAGTCCTCCTTTCATGCAACATCTTAAAGTCCTAGGTCATGTCCAATCCACCAAAGCCAGCTAAAAAGTGAATAATCGACAACTAAAACTTGAATTGTACTACTTGTTACTGGCTATTACTTCAACATAGAAGCTTCTTCTGTGTTCTACTATGGTGCTTTTAGTGTTTCCGCATACCGCAGGACGCGACATAGCTTTGCAGACGATAAATGTAACCGTTTCAGAGAGAAGAGCGGCCAATGTGACGATCTGGCTTTAAGTCGATTCGATAACAAATGACGAAAACGGACGGATTTCTCAGGTTTTTACTACATATGAACACGTTTCACATTCTCCCTTGCAACGTGGGTGCAAGTCCTCCCTTCATGCAAAATCTTAAGGTCCTAGGTGATGTCCAAGCCACCAAAGCCGGCTAAAAAGTGAATAATCGATAACTAAAACTTGAATTGTACTACTTCTTACTGGCTATTGCTTCAACTTAGAAGCTTCTTCTGTGTTCTACTATGGTGCTTTTAGTGTCTCCGCATACCGCAGCACGTGACATAGCTTTGCAGACGATAAATGTAACCGTTTCAGAGAGAAGAGCGGCCAATGTGACGAACTGGCTTTAAGTCGATTCGATAACAAATGACGAAAACGGACGGATTTCTCAGGTTTTTACTACATATGAACACTATTCACTTTCTCCCATGCAACGCGGCTGCTAGTCCTCCTTTCATGCAAAATCTTAAGGTCCTAGGTCATGTCCAAGCCACCAAAGCAGGCTAAAAAGTGAATAATCGACAACTGAAACTTCAATTGTACTGCTTCTTACTGGCTATTACTTCAACATAGAAGCTTCTTCTGTGTTCTACTATGGTGCTTTTAGTGTTTCCGCATACCGCAGCACGCGACATAGCTTTGCAGACGATAAATGTAACCGTTTCAGAGAGAAGAGCGGCCAATGTGACGATCTGGCTTTAAGTCGATTCGATAACAAATGACGAAAACGGACGGATTTCTCAGGTTTTTACTACATATGAACACTTTTCACATTCTCGCGGGCAACGCGGCTGCTACTCCTCCTTTCATGCAAAATCTTAAGGTCCTAGGTCATGTCCAAGCCACCAAAGCCGGCTAAAAAGTGAATAATCGACAACTAAAACTTGAATTGTACTACTTCTTACTGGCTATTACTTCAAATTAGAAGCTTCTTCTGTGTTCTACTATGGTGCTTTTAGTGTTTCGGTATACTGCAGCACGCGACATAGCTTTGCAGACGATAAATGTAACCGTTTCAGAGAGAAGAGCGGCCAATGTGACGATCTGGCTTTAAGTCGATTCGATAACAAATGACGAAAACGTACGGATTTCTCAGGTTTTTACTGCATATGAACACTTTTCACATTCTCCCGTGCAACGCGGCTGCTAGTCCTCCTTTCATGCAAAATCTTAAGGTCCTAGGTCATGCCCAAGCCACCAAAGCCGGCTAAAAAGTGAATGATCGACAACTAAAACTTGAATTGTACTACTTCTTACTTTCTATTGCTTCAACTTAGAAGCTTCTTCTGTGTTCTACTATGGTGCTTTTAGTGTCTCCGCATACCGCAGCACGCGACATAGCTTTGCATACGATAAATGTAACCGTCTCAGAGAGAAAAGCGGCCAATGTGACGATCTGACTTTAAGTCGCTTCGATAACAAGTGACGAAAGCGGACGGATTTCTCAGGTTTTTACTACATATGAACACTTTTCTCATTCTCGCGGGCAACGCGGCTGCTACTCCTCCTTTAATGCAAAATCTTATGGTCCTAGGTCATGTCCAAGCCACCAAAGACAGCTAAAAAATGAATAATCGATAACTAAAACTTGAATTGTACTACTTCTTACTGGCTATTACTTCAACTTAGAAGCTTCTTCTGTGCTCTACTATGGTGCTTTTAGTGTCTCCGCATACCGCAGCACGCGACATAGCTTTGCAGACGATAAATGTAACCGTCTCAGAGAGAAAAGCGGCCAATGTGACGATCTGGCTTTAAGTCGATTCGATAACAAATGACGAAAACGGACGGATTTCTCAGGTTTTTACTACATATGAACACTTTTCACATTCTCCCATGCAACGCGGCTGCTATTCCTCCTTTCATGCAACATCTTAAAGTCCTAGGTCATGTCCAATCCACAAAAGCCGGCTAAAAAGTCAATAATCGATAACTAAAACTTGAATTGCACTACTTCTTACTGGCTATTGCTTCAACTTAGAAACTTCTTCTGTGTTCTACTATGGTACTTTTAGTGTCTCCGCATACCGCAGCACGTGACATAGCTTTGCAGACGATAAATGTAACCGTCTCAGAGAGAAAAGCGGCCAATGTGACGATCTGTCTTTAAGTCGATTCGATAACAAATGACGAAAGCGGACGGATTTCTCAGGTTTTTACTACATATGAACACTTTTCACATTCTCGCGGGCAACGCGGCTGCTACTCCTCCTTTCATGCAAAATCTTAAGGTCTTAGGTCATGTCCAAGCCACCAAAGCCGGCTAAAAAGTGATTAATCGACAACTAAAACTTGAATTGTACTACTTCTTACTGGCTATTACTTCAAATTAGAAGCTTCTTCTGTGTTCTACTATGGTGCTTTTAGTGTTTCGGTATACTGCAGCACGCGACATAGCTTTGCAGACGATAAATGTAACCGTTTCAGAGAGAAGAACGGCCAATGTGACGATCTGGCTTTAAGTCGATTCGATAACAAATGACGGAAACGGACGGATCTATCAGGTTTTTACTACATATGAACACTTTTCACATTCTCCCGTGCAACGCGGCTGCTAGTCCTCCTTTCATGCAAAATCTTAAGGTCCTAGGTCATGTCCAAGCCACCAAAGCAGGCCAAAAAGTGAATAATCGACAACTAAAACTTCAATTGTACTACTTCTTACTGGCTATTACTTCAACATAGAAGCTTCTTCTGTGTTCTACTATGGTGCTTTTAGTGTTTCCGCATACTGCAGCACGCGACATAGCTTTGCAGACTATAAATGTAACCGTTTCAGAGAGAAGAGCGGCCAATGTGACGAACTGGCTTTAAGTCGATTCGATAACAAATGACGAAAACGGACGGATTTCTCAGGTTTTTACTACATATGAACACTTTTCACTTTCTCCCATGCAACGCGGCTGCTAGTCCTCCTTTCATGCAAAATCTTAAGGTCCTAGGTCATGTCCAAGCCACCAAAGCAGGCTAAAAAGTGAATAATCGACAACTAAAACTTCAATTGTACTACTTCTTACTGGCTATTACTTCAACATAGAAGCTTCTTCTGTGTTCTACTATGGTGCTTTTAGTGTTTCCGCATACCGCAGCACGCGACATAGCTTTGCAGACGATAAATGTAACCGTTTCAGAGAGAAGAGCGGCCAATGTGACGATCTGGCTTTAAGTCGATTCGATAACAAATGACGAAAACGGACGGATTTCTCAAGTTTTTACTACATATGAACACTTTTCACATTCTCCCTTGCAACGCGGGTGCAAGTCCTCCTTTCATGCAAAATCTTAAGGTCGTAGGTGATGTCCAAGCCACCAAAGCCGGCTAAAAAGTGAATAATCGACAACTAAAACTTGAATTGTACTACTTCTTACTGGCTATTGCTTCAACTTAGAAGCTTCTTCTGTGCTCTACTATGGTGCTATTAGTGTCTCCGCATACCGCAGCACGCGACATAGCTTTGCAGACGATAAATGTAACCGTCTCAGAGAGAAGAACGGCCAATGTGACGATCTGGCTTTAAGTCGATTCGATAGCAAATGACGAAAACGGACGGATTTCTCAGGTTTTTACTACATATGAACAGTTTTCACATTCTCCCTTGCAACGCGGGTGCAAGTCCTCCTTTCATGCAAAATCTTAAGGTCCTAGGTGATGTCCAAGCCACCAAAGCCGGCTAAAAAGTGAATAATCGATAACTAAAACTTGAATTGTACTACTTCTTACTGGCTATTGCTTCAACTTAGAAGCTTCTTCTGTGTTCTACTATGGTACTTTTAGTGTCTCCGCATACCGCAGCACGTGACATAGTTTTGCAGACGATAAATGTAACCGTCTCAGAGAGAAAAGCGGCCAATGTGACGATCTGTTTTTTAAATCGATTAGATAACAAATGACGAAAGCGGACGGATTTCTCAGGTTTTTACTACATATGAACACTTTTCACTTTCTCCCATGCAACGCGGCTGCTAGTCCTCCTTTCATGCAAAATCTTAAGGTCCTAGGTCATGTCCAAGCCACCAAAGCAGGCTAAAAAGTGAATAATCGACAACTAAAACTTCAATTGTACTACTTCTTACTGGCTATTACTTCAACATAGAAGCTTCTTCTGTGTTCTACTATGGTGCTTTTAGTGTTTCCGCATACCGCAGCACGCGACATAGCTTTGCAGACGATAAATGTAACCGTTTCAGAGAGAAGAGCGGCCAATGTGACGATCTGGCTTTAAGTCGATTCGATAACAAATGACGAAAACGGACGGATTTCTCAGGTTTTTACTACATATGAACACTTTTCACATTCTCCCTTGCAACGCGGCTGCAAGTCCTCCTTTCACGCAAAATCTTAAGGTCCTAGGTGATGTCCAAGCCACCAAAGCCGGCTAAAAAGTGAATAATCGACAACTAAAACTTGAATTGTACTACTTCTTACTGGCTATTGCTTCAACTTAGAAGCTTCTTCTGTGCTCTACTATGGTGCTATCAGTGTCTCCGCATACCGCAGCACGCGACATAGCTTTGCAGACGATAAATGTAACCGTCTCAGAGAGAAGAACGGCCAATGTGACGATCTGGCTTTAAGTCGATTCGATAGCAAATGACGAAAACGGACGGATTTCTCAGGTTTTTACTACATATGAACACTTTTCACATTCTCCCTTGCAACGCGGGTGCAAGTCCTCCTTTCATGCAAAATCTTAAGGTCCTAGGTGATGTCCAAGCCACCAAAGCCGGCTAAAAAGTGAATAATCGATAACTAAAACTTGAATTGTACTACTTCTTACTGGCTATTACTTCAACTTAGAAGCTTCTTCTGTGTTCTACTATGGTACTTTTAGTGTCTCCGCATACCGCAGCACGTGACATAGCTTTGCAGACGATAAATGTAACCGTCTCAGAGAGAAAAGCGGCCAATGTGACGATCTGTCTTTAAATCGATTCGATAACAAATGACGAAAGCGGACGGATTTCTCAGGTTTTTACAACATAGGAACACTTTTCACATTCTCGCGGGCAACGCGGCTGCTACTCCTCCTTTCATGCAAAATCTTAAGGTCCTAGGTCATGTCCAAGCCACCAAAGCCGGCTAAAAAGTGATTAATCGACAACTAAAACTTGAATTGTATTACTTCTTACCGGCTATTACTTCAAATTAGAAGCTTCTTCTGTGTTCTACTATGGTGCTTTTAGTGTTTCGGTATACTGCAGCACGCGACATAGCTTTGCAGACGATAAATGTAACCGTTTCAGAGAGAAGAACGGCCAATGTGACGATCTGGCTTTAAGTCGATTCGATAACAAATGACGAAAACGGACGGATCTATCAGGTTTTTACTACATATGAACACTTTTCACATTCTCCCGTGCAACGCGGCTGCTAGTCCTCCTTTCATGCAAAATCTTAAGGTCCTAGGTCATGTCCAAGCCACCAAAGCAGGCCAAAAAGTGAATAATCGACAACTAAAACTTCAATTGTACTACTTCTTACTGGCTATTACTTCAACATAGAAGCTTCTTCTGTGTTCTACTATGGTGCTTTTAGTGTTTCCGCATACCGCAGCACGCGACATAGCTTTGCAGACTATAAATGTAACCGTTTCAGAGAGAAGAGCGGCCAATGTGACGAACTGGCTTTAAGTCGATTCGATAACAAATGACGAAAACGGACGGATTTCTCAGGTTTTTACTACATATGAACACTTTTCACTTTCTCCCATGCAACGCGGCTGCTAGTCCTCCTTTCATGCTAAATCGTAAGGTCCTAGGTCATGTCCAAGCCACCAAAGCAGGCTAAAAAGTGAATAATAGACAACTAAAACTTCAATTGTACTACTTCTTACTGGCTATTACTTCAACATAGAAGCTTCTTCTGTGTTCTACTATGGTGCTTTTAGTGTTTCCGCATACCGCAGCACGCGACATAGCTTTGCAGACGATAAATGTAACCGTTTCAGAGAGAAGAGCGGCCAATGTGACGATCTGGCTTTAAGTCGATTCGATAACAAATGACGAAAACGGACGGATTTCTCAGGTTTTTACTACATATGAACACTTTTCACATTCTCCCTTGCAACGCGGCTGCAAGTCCTCCTTTCACGCAAAATCTTAAGGTCCTAGGTGATGTCCAAGCCACCAAAGCCGGCTAAAAAGTGAATAATCGACAACTAAAACTTGAATTGTACTACTTCTTACTGGCCATTGGTTCAACTTAGAAGCTTCTTCTGTGCTCTACTATGGTGCTATCAGTGTCTCCGCATACCGCAGCACGCGACATAGCTTTGCAGACGATAAATGTAACCGTCTCAGAGAGAAGACCGGCCAATGTGACGAACTGGCTTTAAGTCGATTCGATAGCAAATGACGAAAACGGACGGGTTTCTCAGGTTTTTACTACATATGAACACTTTTCACATTCTCCCTTGCAACGCGGGTGCAAGTCCTCCTTTCATGCAAAATCTTAAGGTCCTAGGTGATGTCCAAGCCACCAAAGCCGGCTAAAAAGTGAATAATCGATAACTAAAACTTGAATTGTACTACTTCTTACTGGCTATTGCTTCAACTTAGAAGCTTCTTCTGTGTTCTACTGTGGTACTTTTAGTGTCTCCGCATACCGCAGCACGCGACATAGCTTTGCAGACGATAAATGTAACCGTCTCAGAGAGAAAAGCGGCCAATGTGACGATCTGGCTTTAAGTCGATTCGATAATAAATGACGAAAACGGACTGATTTCTCAGGTTTTTACTACATATGAACATTTTTCACATTCTCCCATGCAACGCGGCTGCTAGTCCTCCTTTCATGCAACATCTTAAAGTCCTAGGTCATGTCCAATCCACCAAAGCCGGCTAAAAAGTGAATAATCGACAACTAAAACTTGAATTGTACTACTTCTTACTGGCTATTACTTCAACATAGAAGCTTCTTCTGTGTTCTACTATGGTGCTTTTAGTGTTTCCGCATACCGCAGCACGCGACATAGCTTTGCAGACGATAAATGTAACCGTTTCAGAGAGAAGAGCGGCCAATGTGACGATCTGGCTTTAAGTCGATTCGATAACAAATGACGAAAACGGACGGATTTCTCAGGTTTTTACTACATATGAACACTTTTCACATTCTCCCTTGCAACGTGGGTGCAAGTCCTCCTTTCATGCAAAATCTTAAGGTCCTAGGTGATGTCCAAGCCACCAAAGCCGGCTAAAAAGTGAATAATCGATAACTAAAACTTGAATTGCACTACTTCTTACTGGCTATTGCTTCAACTCAGAAGCTTCTTCTGTGTTCTACTATGGTGCTTTTAGTGTCTCCGCATACCGCAGCACGCGACATAGCTTTGCAGACGATAAATGTAACCGTCTCAGAGAGAAGAACGGCCAATGTGACGATCTGGCTTTAAGACGATTCGATAACAAATGACGAAAACGGACGGATTTCTCAGGTTTTTACTACATATGAACACTTTTCACATTCTCCCATGCAACGCGGCTGCTAGTCCTCCTTTCATGCAAAATCTTAAGGTCCTAGGTCATATCCAAGCCACCAAAGCAGGCTAATAAGTGAATAATCGACAACTAAAACTTCAATTGTACTACTTCTTACTGGCTATTACTTCAACATAGAAGCTTCTTCTGTGTTCTACTATGGTGCTTTTAGTGTTTCCGCATACCGCAGCACGCGACATAGCTTTGCAGACGATAAATGTAACCGTTTCAGAGAGAAGAGCGGCCAATGTGACGAACTGGCTTTAAGTCGATTCGATAACAAATGACGAAAACGGACGGATTTCTCAGGTTTTTACTACATATGAACACTTTTCACTTTCTCCCATGCAACGCGGCTGCTAGTCCTCCTTTCATGCAACATCTTAAGGTCCTAGGTCATGTCCAAGCCACCAAAGCAGGCTAAAAAGTGAATAATCGACAACTAAAACTTCAATTGTACTACTTCTTACTGGCTATTACTTCAACATAGAAGCTTCATCTGTGTTCTACTATGGTGCTTTTAGTGTATCCGCATACCGCAGCACGCGACATAGCTTTGCAGACGATAAATGTAACCGTTTCAGAGAGAAGAGCGGCCAATGTGACGATCTGGCTTTAAGTCGATTCGATAACAAATGACGAAAACGGACGGATTTCTCAGGTTTTTACTACATATGAACACTTTTCACATTCTCCCTTGCAACGCGGCTGCAAGTCCTCCTTTCACGCAAAATCTTAAGGTCCTAGGTGATGTCCAAGCCACCAAAGCCGGCTAAAAAGTAAATAATCGACAACTAAAACTTGAATTGTACTACTTCTTACTGGCTATTGCTTCAACTTAGAAGCTTCTTCTGTGCTCTACTATGATGCTTTTAGTGTCTCCGCATACCGCAGCACGCGACATAGCTTTGCAGACGATAAATGTAACCGTCTCAGAGAGAAGAACGGCCAATGTGACGATCTGGCTTTAAGACGATTCGATAACAAATGACGAAAACGGACGGATTTCTCAGGTTTTTACTACATATGAACACTTTTCACATTCTCCCATGAACGCGGCTGCTAGTCCTCCTTTCATGCAACATCTTAAGGTCCTAGGTCATGTCCAAGCCACCAAAGCCGGCTAAAAAGTGAATAATCGACAACTAAAACTTGAATTGTACTACTTCTTACTGGCTATTGCTTCAACGTAGAAGCTTCTTCTGTGTTCTACTATGGTGCTTTTAGTGTCTCCGCATACCGCAGCACGCGACATAGCTTTGCATACGATAAATGTAACCGTCTCAGAGAGAAAAGCGGCCAATGTGACGATCTGACTTTAAGTCGATTCGATAACAAGTGACGAAAGCGGACGGATTTCTCAGGTTTTTACTACATATGAACACTTTTCACATTCTCGCGGGTAACGCTGCTGCTACTCCTCCTTTCATGCAAAATCTTAAGGTCCTAGGTCATGTCCAAGCCACCAAAGCAGGCTAAAAAGTGAATAATCGACAACTAAAACTTCAATTGTACTACTTCTTACTGGCTATTACTTCAAATTAGAAGCTTCTTCTGTGTTCTACTATGGTGCTTTTAGTGTTTCCGCATACCGCAGCACGCGACATAGCTTTGCAGACGATAAATGTAACCGTTTCAGAGAGAAGAGCGGCCAATGTGACGAACTGGCTTTAAGTCGATTCGATAACAAATGACGAAAACGGACGGATTTCTCAGGTTTTTACTACATATGAACACTTTTCACTTTCTCCCATGCAACGCGGCTGCTAGTCCTCCTTTCATGCAACATCTTAAGGTCCTAGGTCATGTCCAAGCCACCAAAGCAGGCTAAAAAGTGAATAATCGACAACTAAAACTTCAATTGTACTACTTCTTACTGGCTATTACTTCAACATAGAAGCTTCATCTGTGTTCTACTATGGTGCTTTTAGTGTTTCCGCATACCGCAGCACGCGACATAGCTTTGCAGACGATAAATGTAACCGTTTCAGAGAGAAGAGCGGCCAATGTGACGATCTGGCTTTAAGTCGATTCGATAACAAATGACGAAAACGGACGGATTTCTCAGGTTTTTACTACATATGAACACTTTTCACATTCTCCCTTGCAACGCGGCTGCAAGTCCTCCTTTCACGCAAAATCTTAAGGTCCTAGGTGATGTCCAAGCCACCAAAGCCGGCTAAAAATAAATAATCGACAACTAAAACTTGAATTGTACTACTTCTTACTGGCTATTGCTTCAACTTAGAAGCTTCTTCTGTGCTCTACTATGATGCTTTTAGTGTCTCCGCATACCGCAGCACGCGACATAGCTTTGCAGACGATAAATGTAACCGTCTCAGAGAGAAGAACGGCCAATGTGACGATCTGGCTTTAAGACGATTCGATAACAAATGACGAAAACGGACGGATTTCTCAGGTTTTTACTACATATGAACACTTTTCACATTCTCCCATGAACGCGGCTGCTAGTCCTCCTTTCATGCAACATCTTAAGGTCCTAGGTCATGTCCAAGCCACCAAAGCCGGCTAAAAAGTGAATAATCGACAACTAAAACTTGAATTGTACTACTTCTTACTGGCTATTGCTTCAACGTAGAAGCTTCTTCTGTGTTCTACTATGGTGCTTTTAGTGTCTCCGCATACCGCAGCACGTGACATAGCTTTGCATACGATAAATGTAACCGTCTCAGAGAGAAAAGCGGCCAATGTGACGATCTGACTTTAAGTCGATTCGATAACAAGTGACGAAAGCGGACGGATTTCTCAGGTTTTTACTACATATGAACACTTTTCACATTCTCGCGGGCAACGCTGCTGCTACTCCTCCTTTCATGCAAAATCTTAAGGTCCTAGGTCATGTCCAAGCCACCAAAGATGGCTAAAAAGTGAATAATCGATAACTAAAACTTGAATTGTACTACTTCTTACTGGCTATTACTTCAACTTAGAAGCTTCTTCTGTGCTCTACTATGGTGCTTTTAGTGTCTCCGCATACCGCAGCACGCGACATAGCTTTGCAGACGATAAATGTAACCGTCTCAGAGAGAAAAGCGGCCAATGTGACGATCTGGCTTTAAGTCGATTCGATAACAAATGACGAAAACGGACTGATTTCTCAGGTTTTTACTACATATGAACACTTTTCACATTCTCCCATGCAACGCGGCTGCTAGTCCTCCTTTCATGCAACATCTTAAAGTCCTAGGTCATGTCCAATCCACCAAAGCCGGCTAAAAAGTGAATAATCGAAAACTAAAACTTGAATTGTACTACTTCTTACTGGCTATTACTTCAAATTAGAAGCTTCTTCTGTGTTCTACTATGGTGCTTTTAGTGTTTCGGTATACTGCAGCACGCGACATAGCTTTGCAGACGATAAATGTAACCGTTTCAGAGAGAAGAACGACCAATGTGAAGATCTGGCTTTTAGTCGATTCGATAACAAATGACGAAAACGGACGGATTTATCAGGTTTTTACTACATATGAACACTTTTCACATTCTCCCGTGCAACGCGGCTGCTAGTCCTCCTTTCATGCAAAATCTTAAGGTCCTAGGTCATGTCCAAGCCACCAAAGCAGGCTAAAAAGTGAATAATCGATAACTAAAACTTGAATTGTACTACTTCTTACTGGCTATTACTTCAACTTAGAAGCTTCTTCTGTGTTCTACTATGGTACTTTTAGTGTCTCCGCATACCGCAGCACGTGACATAGCTTTGCAGACGATAAATGTAACCGTCTCAGAGAGAAAAGCGGCCAATGTGACGATCTGTCTTTAAATTGATTAGATAACAAATGACGAAAGCGGACGGATTTCTCAGGTTTTTACAACATAGGAACACTTTTCACATTCTCGCGGGCAACGCGGCTGCTACTCCTCCTTTCATGCAAAATCTTAAGGTCCTAGGTCATGTCCAAGCCACCAAAGCCGGCTAAAAAGTGATTAATCGACAACTAAAACTTCAATTGTACTACTTCTTACCGGCTATTACTTCAAATTAGAAGCTTCTTCTGTGTTCTACTATGGTGCTTTTAGTGTTTCGGTATACTGCAGCACGCGACATAGCTTTGCAGACGATAAATGTAACCGTTTCAGAGAGAAGAACGGCCAATGTGACGATCTGGCTTTAAGTCGATTCGATAACAAATGACGAAAACGGACGGATCTATCAGGTTTTTACTACATATGAACACTTTTCACATTCTCCCATGCAACGCGGCTGCTAGTCCTCCTTTCATGCAAAATCTTAAGGTCCTAGGTCATGTCCAAGCCACCAAAGCAGGCCAAAAAGTGAATAATTGACAACTAAAACCTCAATTGTACTACTTCTTACTGGCTATTACTTCAACATAGAAGCTTCTTCTGTGTTCTACTATGGTGCTTTTAGTGTTTCCGCATACCGCAGCACGCGACATAGCTTTGCAGACTATAAATGTAACCGTTTCAGAGAGAAGAGCGGCCAATGTGACGAACTGGCTTTAAGTCGATTCGATAACAAATGACGAAAACGGACGGATTTCTCAGGTTTTTACTACATATGAACACTTTTCACTTTCTCCCATGCAACGCGGCTGCTAGTCCTCCTTTCATGCAAAATCTTAAGGTCCTAGGTCATGTCCAAGCCACCAAAGCAGGCTAAAAAGTGAATAATAGACAACTAAAACTTCAATTGTACTACTTCTTACTGGCTATTACTTCAACATAGAAGCTTCTTCTGTGTTCTACTATGGTGCTTTTAGTGTTTCCGCATACCGCAGCACGCGACATAGCTTTGCAGACGATAAATGTAACCGTTTCAGAGAGAAGAGCGGCCAATGTGACGATCTGGCTTTAAGTCGATTCGATAACAAATGACGAAAACGGACGGATTTCTCAGGTTTTTACTACATATGAACACTTTTCACATTCTCCCTTGCAACGCGGCTGCAAGTCCTCCTTTCACGCAAAATCTTAAGGTCCTAGGTGATGTCCAAGCCACCAAAGCCGGCTAAAAAGTGAATAATCGACAACTAAAACTTGAATTGTACTACTTCTTACTGGCTATTGGTTCAACTTAGAAGCTTCTTCTGTGCTCTACTATGGTGCTATCAGTGTCTCCGCATACCGCAGCACGCGACATAGCTTTGCAGACGATAAATGTAACCGTCTCAGAGAGAAGAACGGCCAATGTGACGATCTGGCTTTAAGTCGATTCGATAGCAAATGACGAAAACGGACGGGTTTCTCAGGTTTTTACTACATATGAACACTTTTCACATTCTCCCTTGCAACGCGGGTGCAAGTCCTCCTTTCATGCAAAATCTTAAGGTCCTAGGTGATGTCCAAGCCACCAAACCCGGCTAAAAAGTGAATAATCGATAACTAAAACTTGAATTGTACTACTTCTTACTGGCTATTGCTTCAACTTAGAAGCTTCTTCTGTGTTCTACTGTGGTGCTTTTAGTGTCTCCGCATACTGCAGCACGCGACATAGCTTTGCAGACGATAAATGTAACCGTCTCAGAGAGAAAAGCGGCCAATGTGACGATCTGGCTTTAAGTCGATTCGATAACAAATGACGAAAACGGACTGATTTCTCAGGTTTTTACTACATATGAACATTTTTCACATTCTCCCATGCAACGCGGCTGCTAGTCCTCCTTTCATGCAACATCTTAAAGTCCTAGGTCATGTCCAATCCACCAAAGCCGGCTAAAAAGTGAATAATCGACAACTAAAACTTGAATTGTACTACTTCTTACTGGCTATTACTTCAACATAGAAGCTTCTTCTGTGTTCTACTATGGTGCTTCTAGTGTTTCCGCATACCGCAGCACGCGACATAGCTTTGCAGACGATAAATGTAACCGTTTCAGAGAGAAGAGCGGCCAATGTGACGATCTGGCTTTAAGTCGATTCGATAACAAATGACGAAAACGGACGGATTTCTCAGGTTTTTACTACATATGAACACTTTTCACATTCTCCCTTGCAACGTCTGTGCAAGTCCTCCTTTCATGCAAAATCTTAAGGTCCTAGGTGATGTCCAAGCCACCAAAGCCGGCTAAAAGTGAATAATCGATAACTAAAACTTGAATTGCACTACTTCTTACTGGCTATTGCTTCAACTCAGAAGCTTCTTCTGTGTTCTACTATGGTGCTTTTAGTGTCTCCGCATACCGCAGCACGCGACATAGCTTTGCAGACGATAAATGTAACCGTCTCAGAGAGAAGAACGGCCAATGTGACGATCTGGCTTTAAGACGATTCGATAACAAATGACGAAAGCGGACGGATTTCTCAGGTTTTTACTACATATGAACACTTTTCACATTCTCGCGGGCAACGCTGCTGCTACTCCTCCTTTCATGCAAAATCTTAAGGTCCTAGGTCATGTCCAAGCCACCAAAGCAGGCTAAAAAGTGAATAATCGACAACTAAAACTTCAATTGTACTACTTCTTACTGGCTATTACTTCAACATAGAAGCTTCTTCTGTGTTCTACTATGGTGCTTTTAGTGTTTCCGCATACCGCAGCACGCGACATAGCTTTGCAGACGATAAATGTAACCGTTTCAGAGAGAAGAGCGGCCAATGTGACGAACTGGCTTTAAGTCGATTCGATAACAAATGACGAAAACGGACGGATTTCTCAGGTTTTTACTACATATGAACACTTTTCACATTCTCCCTTGCAACGCGGCTGCAAGTCCTCCTTTCACGCAAAATCTTAAGGTCCTAGGTGATGTCCAAGCCACCAAAGCCGGCTAAAAAGTAAATAATCGACAACTAAAACTTGAATTGTACTACTTCTTACTGGCTATTGCTTCAACTTAGAAGCTTCTTCTGTGCTCTACTATGATGCTTTTAGTGTCTCCGCATACCGCAGCACGCGACATAGCTTTGCAGACGATAAATGTAACCGTCTCAGAGAGAAGAACGGCCAATGTGACGATCTGGCTTTAAGACGATTCGATAACAAATGACGAAAACGGACGGATTTCTCAGGTTTTTACTACATATGAACACTTTTCACATTCTCCCATGAACGCGGCTGCTAGTCCTCCTTTCATGCAACATCTTAAGGTCCTAGGTCATGTCCAAGCCACCAAAGCCGGCTAAAAAGTGAATAATCGACAACTAAAACTTGAATTGTACTACTTCTTACTGGCTATTGCTTCAACGTAGAAGCTTCTTCTGTGTTCTACTATGGTGCTTTTAGTGTCTCCGCATACCGCAGCACGCGACATAGCTTTGCATACGATAAATGTAACCGTCTCAGAGAGAAAAGCGGCCAATGTGACGATCTGACTTTAAGTCGATTCGATAACAAGTGACGAAAGCGGACGGATTTCTCAGGTTTTTACTACATATGAACACTTTTCACATTCTCGCGGGCAACGCTGCTGCTACTCCTCCTTTCATGCAAAATCTTAAGGTCCTAGGTCATGTCCAAGCCACCAAAGATGGCTAAAAAGTGAATAATCGATAACTAAAACTTGAATTGTACTACTTCTTACTGGCTATTACTTCAACTTAGAAGCTTCTTCTGTGCTCTACTATGGTGCTTTTAGTGTCTCCGCATACCGCAGCACGCGACATAGCTTTGCAGACGATAAATGTAACCGTCTCAGAGAGAAAAGCGGCCAATGTGACGATCTGGCTTTAAGTCGATTCGATAACAAATGACGAAAACGGACTGATTTCTCAGGTTTTTACTACATATGAACACTTTTCACATTCTCCCATGCAACGCGGCTGCTAGTCCTCCTTTCATGCAACATCTTAAAGTCCTAGGTCATGTCCAATCCACCAAAGCCGGCTAAAAAGTGAATAATCGAAAACTAAAACTTGAATTGTACTACTTCTTACTGGCTATTACTTCAAATTAGAAGCTTCTTCTGTGTTCTACTATGGTGCTTTTAGTGTTTCGGTATACTGCAGCACGCGACATAGCTTTGCAGACGATAAATGTAACCGTTTCAGAGAGAAGAACGACCAATGTGACGATCTGGCTTTTAGTCGATTCGATAACAAATGACGAAAACGGACGGATTTATCAGGTTTTTACTACATATGAACACTTTTCACATTCTCCCGTGCAACGCGGCTGCTAGTCCTCCTTTCATGCAAAATCTTAAGGTCCTAGGTCATGTCCAAGCCACCAAAGCAGGCTAAAAAGTGAATAATCGACAACTAAAACTTCAATTGTACTACTTCTTACTGGCTATTACTTCAACATAGAAGCTTCTTCTGTGTTCTACTATGGTGCTTTTAGTGTTTCCGCATACCGCAGCACGCGACATAGCTTTGCAGACGATAAATGTAACCGTTTCAGAGAGAAGAGCGGCCAATGTGACGATCTGGCTTTAAGTCGATTCGATAACAAATGACGAAAACGGACGGATTTCTCAGGTTTTTACTACATATGAACACTTTTCACATTCTCCCGTGCAACGCGGCTGCTACTCCTCCTTTCATGCAAAATATTAAGGTTCCACCTAATGTCCAAGCCACCAAAGCCGGCTAAAAAGTGAATAATCGACAACTAAAACTTGAATTCTACTACTTCTTACTGGCTATTACTTCAAATTAGAAGCTTCTTCTGTGTTCTACTAAGGTGCTTTTAGTGTTTCGGCATACCGCAGCACGCGACATAGCTTTGCAGACGATAAATGTAACCGTTTCAGAGAGAAGAGCGGCCAATGTGACGAACTGGCTTTAAGTCGATTCGATAACAAATGACGAAAACGGACGGATTTCTCAGGTTTTTACTACATATGAACACTTTTCACTTTCTCCCATGCAACGCGGCTGCTAGTCCTCCTTTCATGCAACATCTTAAGGTCCTAGGTCATGTCCAAGCCACCAAAGCAGGCTAAAAAGTGAATAATCGACAACTAAAACTTCAATTGTACTACTTCTTACTGGCTATTACTTCAACATAGAAGCTTCTTCTGTGTTCTACTATGGTGCTTTTAGTGTTTCCGCATACCGCAGCACGCGACATAGCTTTGCAGACGATAAATGTAACCGTTTCAGAGAGAAGAGCGGCCAATGTGACGATCTGGCTTTAAGTCGATTCGATAACAAATGAGGAAAACGGACGGATTTCTCAGGTTTTTACTACATATGAACACTTTTCACATTCTTCCGTGCAACGCGGCTGCTAGTCCTCCTTTCACGCAAAATCTTAAGGTCCTAGGTCATGCCCAAGCCACCAAAGCCGGCTAAAAAGTGAATAATCGACAACTAAAACTTGAATTGTACTACTTCTTACTGGCTATTGCTTCAACGTAGAAGCTTCTTCTGTGTTCTACTATGGTGCTTTTAATGTCTCCGCATACCGCAGCACGCGACATAGCTTTGCATACGATAAATGTAACCGTCTCAGAGAGAAAAGCGGCCAATGTGACGATCTGACTTTAAGTCGATTCGATAACAAGTGACGAAAGCGGACGGATTTCTCAGGTTTTTACTACATATGAACACTTTTCACATTCTCGCGGGCAACGCGGCTGCTACTCCTCCTTTCATGCAAAATCTTAAGGTCCTAGGTCATGTCCAAGCCACCAAAGATGGCTAAAAAGTGAATAATCGATAACTAAAACTTGAATTGTACTACTTCTTACTGGCTATTACTTCAACTTAGAAGCTTCTTCTGTGCTCTACTATGGTGCTTTTAGTGTCTCCGCATACCGCAGCACGCGACATAGCTTTGCAGACGATAAATGTAACCGTCTCAGAGAGAAAAGCGGCCAATGTGACGATCTGGCTTTAAGTCGATTCGATAACAAATGACGAAAACGGACTGATTTCTCAGGTTTTTACTACATATGAACACTTTTCACATTCTCTCATGCAACGCGGCTGCTAGTCCTCCTTTCATGCAACATCTTAGAGTCCTAGGTCATGTCCAATCCACCAAAGCCGGCTAAAAAGTGAATAATCGAAAACTAAAACTTGAATTGTACTACTTCTTACTGGCTATTACTTCAACTTAGAAGCTTCTTCTGTGTTCTACTATGGTGCTTTTAGTGTCTCCGCATACCGCAGCACGTGACATAGCTTTGCAGACGATAAATGTAACCGTCTCAGAGAGAAAAGCGGCCAATGTGACGATCTGTCTTTAAGGCGATTTGATAACAAATGACGAAAGCGGACGGATTTCTCAGGTTTTTACTACATATGAACACTTTTCACATTCTCGCGGGCAACGCGGCTGCTAGTCCTCCTTTCATGCAAAATCTTAAGGTCCTAGGTCATGTCCAAGCCACCAAAGCCGGCTAAAAAGTGAATAATCGACAACTAAAACTTGAATTGTACTACTTCTTACTGGCTATTACTTCAACTTAGAAGCTTCTTCTGTGTTCTACTACGGTGCTTTTAGTGTTTCGGTATACTGCAGCACGCGACATAGCTTTGCAGACGATAAATGTAACCGTTTCAGAGAGAAGAACGGCCAATGTGACGATCTGGCTTTAAGTCGATTCGATAACAAATGACGAAAACGGACGGATTTATCAGGTTTTTACTACATATGAACACTTTTCACATTCTCCCGTGCAACGCGGCTGCTAGTCCTCCTTTCATGCAAAATCTTAAGGTCTCAGGTCATGTCCAAGCCACCAAAGCAGGCTAAAAAGTGAATAATCGACAACTAAAACTTCAATTGTACTACTTCTTGCTGGCTATTACTTCAACATAGAAGCTTCTTCTGTGTTCTACTATGGTGCTTTTAGTGTTTCCGCATACCGCAGCACGCGACATAGCTTTGCAGACGATAAATGTAACCGTTTCAGAGAGAAGAGCGGCCACTGTGACGAACTGGCTTTAAGTCGATTCGATAACAAATGACGAAAACGGACGGATTTCTCAGGTTTTTACTACATACGAACACTTTTCACATTCTCCCGTGCAACGCGGCTGCTACTCCTCCTTTCATGCAAAATATTAAGGTTCCACCTAATGTCCAAGCCACCAAAGCCGGCTAAAAAGTGAATAATCGACAACTAAAACTTGAATTCTACTACTTCTTACTGGCTATTACTTCAAATTAGAAGCTTCTTCTGTGTTCTACTAAGGTGCTTTTAGTGTTTCGGCATACCGCAGCACGCGACATAGCTTTGCAGACGATAAATGTAACCGTTTCAGAGAGAAGAACGGCCAATGTGACGATCTGGCTTTAAGTCGATTCGATAACAAATGAAGAAAACGGACGGATTTCTCAGGTTTTTACTACTTATGAATACTTTTCACATTCTCCCATGCAACGCGGCTGCTAGTCCTCCTTTCATGAACATCTTAAGGTCCTAGGTCATGTCCAAGCCACCAAAGCCGGCTAAAAAGTGAATAATCGAAAACTAAAACTTGAATTGTACTACTTCTTACTGGCTATTACTTCAGATTAGAAGCTTCTTCTGTGTTCTACTATGGTGCTTTTAGTGTTTCGGTATACTGCAGCACGCGACATAGCTTTGCAGACGATAAATGTAACCGTTTCAGAGAGAAGAACGGCCAATGTGACGATCTGGCTTTAAGTCGATTCGATAACGAATGAGGAAAACGGACGTATTTATCAGGTTTTTACTACATATGTACGCTTTTCACATTCTCCCGTGCAACGCGTCTGCTAGTCCTCCTTTCATGCAAAATCTTAAGGTCCTAGGTCATGCCCAATCCACCAAAGCCGGCTATAAAGTGAATAATCGACAACTAAAGCTTGAATTGTACTACTTCTTACTGGCTATTACTTCAAATTAGAAGCTTCTTCTGTGTTCTACTAAGGTGCTTTTAGTGTTTCGGCATACCGCAGCACGCGACATAGCTTTGCAGACGATAAATGTAACCGTTTCAGAGAGAAGAGCGGCCAATGTGACGAACTGGCTTTAAGTCGATTCGATAACAAATGACGAAAACGGACGGATTTCTCAGGTTTTTACTACATATGAACACTTTTCACTTTCTCCCATGCAACGCGGCTGCTAGTCCTCCTTGCATGCAACATCTTAAGGTCCTAGGTCATGTCCAAGCCACCAAAGCAGGCTAAAAAGTGAATAATCGACAACTAAAACTTCAATTGTACTACTTCTTACTGGCTATTACTTCAACATAGAAGCTTCTTCTGTGTTCTACTATGGTGCTTTTAGTGTTTCCGCATACCGCAGCACGCGACATAGCTTTGCAGACGATAAATGTAACCGTTTCAGAGAGAAGAGCGGCCAATGTGACGATCTGGCTTTAAGTCGATTCGATAACAAATGACGAAAACGGACGGATTTCTCAGGTTTTTACTACATATGAACACTTTTCACATTCTCCCTTGCAACGCGGCTGCAAGTCCCCCTTTCACGCAAAATCTTAAGGTCCTAGGTGATGTCCAAGCCACCAAAGCCGGCTAAAAAGTGAATAATCGACAACTAAAACTTGAATTGTACTACTTCTTACTGGCTATTCAACTTTGAAGCTTCTTCTGTGCTCTACTATGGTGCTTTTAGTGTCTCCGCATACAGCAGCACGCGACATAGCTTTGCAGACGATAAATGTAACCGTCTCAGAGAGAAGAACGGCCAATGTGACGATCTGGCTTTAAGACGATTCGATAACAAATGACGAAAACGGACGGATTTTTCAGGTTTTTACTACATATGAACACTTTTCACATTCTCCCATGCAACGCGGCTGCTAGTCCTCCTTTCATGCAACATCTTAAGGTCCTAGGTCATGTCCAAGCCACCAAAGCCGGCTAAAAAGTGAATAATCGAAAACTAAAACTTGAATTGTACTACTTCTTACTGGCTATTACTTCAAATTAGAAGCTTCTTCTATGTTCTACTATGGTGCTTTTAGTGTTTCGGTATACTGCAGCACGCGACATAGCTTTGCAGACGATAAATGTAACCGTTTCAGAGAGAAGAACGGCCAATGTGACGATCTGGCTTTAAGTCGATTCGATAACGAATGACGAAAACGGACGGATTTATCAGGTTTTTACTACATATGAACACTTTTCACATTCTTCCGTGCAACGCGGCTGCTAGTCCTCCTTTCATGCAAAATCTTAAGGTCCTAGGTCATGCCCAAGCCACCAAAGCCGGCTAAAAAGTGAATAATCGACAACTAAAACTTGAATTGTACTACTTCTTACTGGCTATTGCTTCAACGTAGAAGCTTCTTCTGTGTTCTACTATGGTGCTTTTAGTGTCTCCGCATACCGCAGCACGCGACATAGCTTTGCATACGATAAATGTAACCGTCTCAGAGTGAAAAGCGGCCACTGTGACGATCTGACTTTAAGTCGATTCGATAACATGTGACGAAAGCGGACGGATTTCTCAGGTTTTTACTACATATGAACACTTTTCACATTCTCGCGGGCAACGCTGCTGCTACTCCTCCTTTCATGCAAAATCTTAAGGTCCTAGGTCATGTCCAAGCCACCAAAGACGGCTAAAAAGTGAATAATCGATAACTAAAACTTGAATTGTACTACTTCTTACTGGCTATTGCTTCAACTTAGAAGATTCTTCTGTGTTCTACTATGGTGCTTTTAGTGTCTCCGCATACCGCAGCACGTGACATAGCTTTGCAGACGATAAATGTAACCGTCTCAGAGAGAAAAGCGGCCAATGTGACGATCTGTCTTTAAGGCGATTCGATAACAAATGACGAAAGCGGACGGATTTCTCAGGTTTTTACTACATATGAACACTTTTCACATTCTCCCGTGCAACGCGGCTGCTACTCCTCCTTTCATGCAAAATATTAAGGTTCCACCTAATGCCCAAGCCACCAAAGCCGGCTAAAAAGTGAATAATCGACAACTAAAACTTGATTTGTACTACTTCTTACTAGCTATTACTTCAAATTAGAAGCTTCTTCTGTGTTCTACTATGGTGCTTTTAGTGTTTCGGTATACTGCAGCACGCGACATAGCTTTGCAGACGATAAATGTAACCGTCTCAGAGAGAAAAGCGGCCAATGTGACGATCTGGCTTTAAGTCGATTCGATAACAAATGACGAAAACGGACTGATTTCTCAGGTTTTTACTACATATGAACACTTTTCACATTCTCCCATGCAACGCGGCTGCTAGTCCTCCTTTCATGCAACATCTTAAAGTCCTAGGTCATGTCCAATCCACCAAAGCCGGCTAAAAAGTGAATAATCGACAATTAAAACTTGAATTGTACTACTTCTTACTGGCTATTACTTCAACATAGAAGCTTCTTCTGTGTTCTACTAAGGTGCTTTTAGTGTTTCGGCATACCGCAGCACGCGACATAGCTTTGCAGACGATAAATGTAACCGTTTCAGAGAGAAGAGCGGCCAATGTGACGAACTGGCTTTAAGTCGATTCGATAACAAATGACGAAAACGGACGGATTTCTCAGGTTTTTACTACATATGAACACTTTTCACTTTCTCCCATGCAACGCGGCTGCTAGTCCTCCTTTCATGCAACATCTTAACGTCCTAGGTCATGTCCAAGCCACCAAAGCAGGCTAAAAAGTGAATAATCGACAACTAAAACTTCAATTGTACTACTTCTTACTGTCTATTACTTCAACATAGAAGCTTCTTCTGTGTTCTACTATGGTGCTTTTAGTGTTTCCGCATACCGCAGCACGCGACATAGCTTTGCAGACGATAAATGTAACCGTTTCAGAGAGAAGAGCGGCCAATGTGACGATCTGGCTTTAAGTCAATTCGATAACAAATGACGAAAACGGACGGATTTCTCAGGTTTTTACTACATATGAACACTTTTCACATTCTCCCTTGCAACGCGGCTGCAAGTCCTCCTTTCACGCAAAATCTTAAGGTCCTAGGTGATGTCCAAGCCACCAAAGCCGGCTAAAAAGTGAATAATCGACAACTAAAACTTGAATTGTACTACTTCTTACTGGCTATTGCTTCAACTTAGAAGCTTCTTCTGTGTTCTACTATGGTGCTTTTAGTGTCTCCGCATACCGCAGCACGCGACATAGCTTTGCAGACGATAAATGTAACCGTCTCAGAGAGAAGAACGGCCAATGTGACGATCTGGCTTTAAGACGATTCGATAACAAATGACGAAAACGGACGGATTTCTCAGGTTTTTACTACATATGAACACTTTTCACATTCTCCCATGCAACGCGGCTGCTAGTCCTCCTTTCATGCAAAATGTTAATGTCCTAGGTCATGTCCAAGCCACCAATGCCGGCTAAAAAGTGAATAATCGACAACTAAAACTTGAATTGTACTACTTCTTACTGGCTATTACTTCAAATTAGAAGCTTCTTCTGTGTTCTACTATGGTGCTTTTAGTGTTTCGGTATACTGCAGCACGCGACATAGCTTTGCAGACGATAAATGTAACCGTTTCAGAGAGAAGAACGGCCAATGTGACGATCTGGCTTTAAGTCGATTCGATAACGAATGACGAGAACGGACGGATTTATCAGGTTTTTACTACATATGAACACTTTTCACATTCTTCCGTGCAACGCGGCTGCTAGTCCTCCTTTCATGCAAAATCTTAAGGTCCAAGGTCATGACCAAGCCACCAAAGCCGGCTAAAAAGTGAATAATCGACAACTAAAACTTGAATTGTACTACTTCTTACTGGCTATTGCTTCAACGTAGAAGCTTCTTCTGTGTTCTACTATGGTGCTTTTAGTGTCTCCGCATACCACAGCACGCGACATAGCTTTGCATACGATAAATGTAACCGTCTCAGAGAGAAAAGCGGCCAATGTGACGATCTGACTTTAAGTCGATTCGATAACAAGTGACGAAAGCGGACGGATTTCTCAGGTTTTTACTACATATGAACACTTTTCACATTCTCACGGGCAACGCTGCTGCTACTCCTCCTTTCATGCAAAATCTTAAGGTCCTAGGTCATGTCCAAGCCACCAAAGACGGCTAAAAAGTGAATAATCGATAACTAAAACTTGAATTGTACTACTTCTTACCGGCTATTACTTCAACTTAGAAGCTTCTTCTGTGCTCTACTATGGTGCTTTTAGTGTCTCCGCATACCGCAGCACGCGACATAGCTTTGCAGACGATAAATGTAACCGTCTCAGAGAGAAAAGCGGCCAATGTGACGATCTGGCTTTAAGTCGATTCGATAACAAATGACGAAAACGGACTGATTTCTCAGGTTTTTACTACATATGAACACTTTTCACATTCTCCCATGCAACGCGCCTGCTAGTCCTCCTTTCATGCAACATCTTAAAGTCCTAGGTCATGTCCAATCCACCAAAGCCGGCTAAAAAGTGAATAATCGACAACTAAAACTTGAATTGTACTACTTCTTACTGGCTATTACTTCAAATTAGAAGCTTCTTCTGTGTTCTACTGTGGTGCTTTTAGTGTTTCGGTATACTGCAGCACGCGACATAGCTTTGCAGACGATAAATGTAACCGTTTCAGAGAGAAGAACGGCCAATGTGACGATCTGGCTTTTAGTCGATTCGATAACAAATGACGAAAACGGACGGATTTATCAGGTTTTTACTACATATGAACACTTTTCACATTCTCCCGTGCAACGCGGCTGCTAGACCTCCTTTCATGCAAAATCTTAAGGTCCTAGGTCATGTCCAAGCCACCAAAGCAGGCTAAAAGTGAATAATCGACAACTAAAACTTCAATTGTACTACTTCTTACTGGCTATTACTTCAACATGGAAGCTTCTTCTGTGTTCTACTATGGTGCTTTTAGTGTTTCCGCATACCGCAGCACGCGACATAGCTTTGCAGACGATAAATGTAACCGTTTCAGAGAGAAGAGCGGCCAATGTGACGAACTGGCTTTAAGTCGATTCGATAACAAATGACGAAAACGGACGGATTTCTCAGGTTTTTACTACATATGAACACTTTTCACTTTCTCCCATGCAACGCGGCTGCTAGTCCTCCTTTCATGCAAAATCTTAAGGTCCTAGGTCATGTCCAAGCCACCAAAGCAGGCTAAAAAGTGAATAATCGACAACTAAAACTTCAATTGTACTACTTCTTACTGGCTATTACTTCAACATAGAAGCTTCTTCTGTGATCTACTATGGTGCTTTTAGTGTTTCCGCATACCGCAGCACGCGACATAGCTTTGCAGACGATAAATGTAACCGTTTCAGAGAGAAGAGCGGCCAATGTGACGATCTGGCTTTAAGTCGATTCGATAACAAATGACGAAAACGGACGGATTTCTCAGGTTTTTACTACATATGAACACTTTTCACATTCTCCCTTGCAACGCGGCTGCAAGTCCTCCTTTCACGCAAAATCTTAAGGTCCTAGGTGATGTCCAAGCCACCAAAGCCGGCTAAAAAGTGAATAATCGACAACTAAAACTTGAATTGTACTACTTCTTACTGGCTATTGCTTCAACTTAGAAGCTTCTTCTGTGCTCTACTATGGTGCTTTTAGTGTCTCCGCAAACCGCAGCACGCGACATAGCTTTGCAGACGATAAATGTAACCGTTTCAGAGAGAAGAACGGCCAATGTGACGATCTGGCTTTAAGTCGATTCGATAACAAATGAAGAAAACGGACGGATTTCTCAGGTTTTTACTACATATACTTTTCACATTCTCCCATGCAACGCGGCTGCTAGTCCTCCTTTCATAAACATCTTAAGGTCCTAGGTCATGTCCAAGCCACCAAAGCCGGCTAAAAAGCGAATAATCGAAAACTAAAACTTGAATTGTACTACTTCTTACTGGCTATTACTTCAAATTAGAAGCTTCTTCTGTGTTCTACTATGGTGCTTTTAGTGTTTCGGTATACTGCAGCACGCGACGTAGCTTTGCAGACGATAAATGTAACCGTCTCAGAGAGATAAGCGGCCAATGTGACGATCTGACTTTAAGTCGATTCGATAACAAGTGACGAAAGCGGACGGATTTCTCAGGTTTTTACTACATATGAACACTTTTCACATTCTCGCGGGCAACGCGGCTGCTACTCCTCCTTTCATGCAAAATCTTAAGGTCCTAGGTCATGTCCAAGCCACCAAAGTCGGCTAAAAAGTTAATAATCGATAACTAAAACTTGAATTGTACTACTTCTTACTGGCTATTACTTCAACTTAGAAGCTTCTTCTGTGCTCTACTATGGTGCTTTTAGTGTCTCCGCATACCGCAGCACGCGACATAGCTTTGCAGACGATAAATGTAACCGTCTCAGAGAGAAAAGCGGCCAATGTGACGATATGGCTTTAAGCCGATTCGATAACAAATGACGAAAACGGACTGATTTCTCAGGTTTTTACTACATATGAACACTTTTCACATTCTCCCATGCAACGCGGCTGCTAGTCCTCCTTTCATGCAACATCTTAAAGACCTAGGTCATGTCCAAGCCACCAAAGCCGGCTAAAAAGTGAATAATCGACAACTAAAACTTGAATTTTACTACTTCTTACTGGCTATTAGTTCATCTTAGAAGCTTCTTCTGTGTTCTACTATGGTGCTTTTTGCGTCTAAGCATACCGCAGCAAGCGACATAGATTTGCAGACGATAAATGCAACCGTTTCAGACAGAAAAGCGGCCAATGTGACGATATGGCTTTAAGTCGATTCGACAACAAGTGACGAAAACGAACGGATTTCTCAGGTTTTTACTACATATGAACACTTTTCACATTCTCCCATGCAACGCGGCTGCTAGTCCTCCTTTCATGCAACATCTTAAAGTCCTAGGTCATGTCCAATCCACCAAAGCCGGCTAAAAAGTGAATAATCGACAACTAAAACTTGAATTGTACTACTTCTTACTGTCTATTACTTCAACATAGAAGCTTCTTCTGTGTTCTACTATGGTGCTTTTAGTGTTTCCGCATACCGCAGCACGTGACATACCTTTGCAGACGATAAATGTAACCGTTTCAGTGAGAAGAGCGGCCAATGTGACGATCTGGCTTTAAGTCGATTCGATAACAAATGACGAAAACGGACGGATTTCTCAGGTTTTTATTGCATATGAACACTTTTCACATCCCGCGTGCAAAGCGGCTGCTAGTCCTCCTTTCATGCAAAATCTTAAGGTCCTAGGTCATGTCCAAGCCACCAAAGACGGCTAAAAAGTGAATAATCGATAACTAAAACTTGAATTGTACTACTTCTTACTGGCTATTACTTCAACTTAGAAGCTTCTTCTGTGCTCTACTATGGTGCTTTTAGTGTCTCCGCATACCGCAGCACGCGACATAGCTTTGCAGGCGATAAATGTAACCGTCTCAGAGAGAAAAGCGGCCAATGTGACGATCTGTCTTTAAGGCGATTCGATAACAAATGAAGAAAACGGACGGATTTCTCAGGTTTTTACTACATATACTTTTCACATTCTCCCATGCAACGCGGCTGCTAGTCCTCCTTTCATGAACATCTTAAGGTCCTAGGTCATGTCCAAGCCACCAAAGCCGGCTAAAAAGCGAATAATCGAAAACTAAAACTTGAATTGTACTACTTCTTACTGGCTATTACTTCAAATTAGAAGCTTCTTCTGTGTTCTACTATGGTGCTTTTAGTGTTTCGGTATACTGCAGCACGCGACATAGCTTTGCAGACGATAAATGTAACCGTCTCAGAGAGATAAGCGGCCAATGTGACGATCTGACTTTAAGTCGATTCGATAACAAGTGACGAAAGCGGACGGATTTCTCAGGTTTTTACTACATATGAACACTTTTCACATTCTCGCGGGCAACGCGGCTGCTACTCCTCCTTTCATGCAAAATCTTAAGGTCCTAGGTCATGTCCAAGCCACCAAAGCCGGCTAAAAAGTGAATAATCGACAACTAAAACTTGAATTGTACTACTTCTTACTGGCTATTACTTCAAATTAGAAGCTTCTTCTGTGTTCTACTATGGTGCTTTTAGTGTTTTGGTATACTGCAGCACGCGACATAGCTTTGCAGACGATAAATGTAACCGTTTCAGAGAGAAGAACGGCTAATGTGACGATCTGGCTTTTAGTCGATTCGATAACAAATGACGAAAACGGACGGATTTATCAGGTTTTTACTACATATGAACACTTTTCACATTCTCCCGTGCAAAGCGGCTGCTAGTCCTCCTTTCATGCAAAATCTTAAGGTCCTAGGTCATGTCCAAGCCACCAAAGCCGGCTAAAAAGCGAATAATCGAAAACTAAAACTTGAATTGTACTACTTCTTACTGGCTATTACTTCAACTTAGAAGCTTCTTCTGTGCTCTACTATGGTGCTTTTAGTGTCTCCGCATACCGCAGCACGCGACATAGCTTTGCAGACGATAAATGTAACCGTTTCAGAGAGAAGAGCGGCCAATGTGACGATCTGGCTTTAAGTCGATTCGATAACAAATGACGAAAACGGACGGATTTCTCAGGTTTTTACTACATATGAACACTTTTCACATTCTCCCATGCAACGCGGGTGCTAGTCCTCCTTTCATGCAACATCGTAAAGACCTAGGTCATGTCCAAGCCACCAAAGCCGGCTAAAAAGTGAATAATCGACAACTAAAACTTGAATTTTACTACTTCTTACTGGCTATTAGTTCAACTTAGAAGCTTCTTCTGTGTTCTACTATGGTGCTTTTTGCGTCTAAGCATACCGCAGCAAGCGACATAGATTTGCAGACGATAAATGTAACCGTTTCAGACAGAAAAGCGGCCAATGTGACGATCTGGCTTTAAGTCGATTCGACAACAAGTGACGAAAGCGGACGGATTTCTCAGGTTTTTACTACATATGAACACTTTTCACATTCTCGCGGGCAACGCGGCTGCTACTCCTCCTTTCATGCAAAATCTTAAGGTCCTAGGTCATGTCCAAGCCACCAAAGTCGGCTAAAAAGTTAATAAACGATAACTAAAACTCGAATTGTACTACTTCTTACTGGCTATTAGTTCAACATAGAAGCTTCTTCTGTGTTCTACTATGGTGCTTTTAGTGTTTCCGCATACCGCAGCACGTGACATAGCTTTGCAGACGATAAATGTAACCGTTTCAGTGAGAAGAGCGGCCAATGTGACGATCTGGCTTTAAGTCGATTCGATAACAAATGACGAAAACGGACGGATTTCTCAGGTTTTTACTGCATATGAACACTTTTCACATCCCGCGTGCAAAGCGGCTGCTAGTCCTCCTTTCATGCAAAATCTTAAGGTCCTAGGTCATTCCCAAGCCACCAAAGTCGGCTAAAAAGTGAATAATCGACAACTAAAACTTGAATTGTACTACTTCTCACTGGCTATTGCTTCAACGTAGAAGCTTCTTCTGTGTTCTACTATGGTGCTTTTAGTGTCTCCGCATACCGCAGCACGCGACATAGCTTTGCATACGATAAATGTAACCGTCTCAGAGAGAAAAGCGGCCAATGTGACGATCTGACTTTAAGTCGATTCGATAACAAGTGACGAAAGCGGACGGATTTCTCAGGTTTTTACTACATATGAACACTTTTCACATTCTCGCGGGCAACGCGGCTGCTACTCCTCCTTTCATGCAAAATCTTAAGGTCCTAGGTCATGTCCAAGCCACCAAAGACGGCTAAAAAGTGAATAATCGATAACTAAAACTTGAATTGTACTACTTCTTACTGGCTATTACTTCAACTTAGAAGCTTCTTCTGTGCTCTACTATGGTGCTTTTAGTGTCTCCGCATACCGCAGCACGCGACATAGCTTTGCAGACGATAAATGTAACCGTCTCAGAGAGAAAAGCGGCCAATGTGACGATCTGTCTTTAAGGCGATTCGATAACAAATGACGAAAGCGGACGGATTTCTCAGGTTTTTACTACATATGAACACTTTTCACATTCTCGCGGGCAACGCGGCTGCTACTCCTCCTTTCATGCAAAATCTTAAGGTCCTACGTCATGTCCAAGCCACCAAAGCCGGCTAAAAAGTGAATAATCGACAACTAAAACTTGAATTGTACTACTTCTTACTGGCTATTACTTCAAATTACAAGCTTCTTCTGTGTTCTACTATGGTGCTTTTAGTGTTTCGGTATACTGCAGCACGCGACATAGCTTTGCAGACGATAAATGTAACCGTTTCAGAGAGAAGAACGGCCAATGTGACGATCTGGCTTTAAGTCGATTCGATAACAAATGACGAAAACGGACGGATTTCTCAGGTTTTTACTACATATGAACACTTTTCACATTCTCCCGTGCAACGCGGCTGCTACTCCTCCTTTCATGCAAAATATTAAGGTTCCACCTAATGTCCAAGCCACCAAAGCCGGCTAAAAAGTGAATAATCGACAACTAAAACTTGAATTCTACTACTTCTTACTGGCTATTACTTCAAATTAGAAGCTTCTTCTGTGTTCTACTAAGGTGCTTTTAGTGTTTCGGCATACCGCAGCACGCGACATAGCTTTGCAGACGATAAATGTAACCGTTTCAGAGAGAAGAACGGCCAATGTGACGATCTGGCTTTAAGTCGATTCGATAACAAATGAAGAAAACGGACGGATTTCTCAGGTTTTTACTACATATACTTTTCACATTCTCCCATGCAACGCGGCTGCTAGTCCTCCCTTCATGAACATCTTAAGGTCCTAGGTCATGTCCAAGCCACCAAAGCCGGCTAAAAAGCGAATAATCGAAAACTAAAACTTGAATTGTACTACTTCTTACTGGCTATTACTTCAAATTAGAAGCTTCTTCTGTGTTCTACTATGGTGCTTTTAGTGTTTCGGTATACTGCAGCACGCGACATAGCTTTGCAGACGATAAATGTAACCGTCTCAGAGAGAAGAACGGCCAATGTGACGATCTGGCTTTAAGGCGATTCGATAACAAATGACGAAAACGGACGGATTTATCAGGTTTTTACTACATATGAACACTTTTCACATTCTCCCGTGCAACGCGGCTGCTAGTCCTCCTTTCATGCAAAATCTTAAGGTCCTAGGTCATGTCCAAGCCACCAAAGCCGGCTAAAAAGCGAATAATCGAAAACTAAAACTTGAATTGTACTACTTCTTACTGGTTATTACTTCAAATTAGAAGCTTCTTCTGTGTTCTACTATGGTGCTTTTAGTGTTTCGGTATACTGCAGCACGCGACATAGCTTTGCAGACGATAAATGTAACCGTCTCAGAGAGATAAGCGGCCAATGTGACGATCTGACTTTAAGTCGATTCGATAACAAGTGACGAAAGCGGACGGATTTCTCAGGTTTTTACTACATATGAACACTTTTCACATTCTCGCGGGCAACGCGGCTGCTACTCCTCCTTTCATGCAAAATCTTAAGGTCCTAGGTCATGTCCAAGCCACCAAAGTCGGCTAAAAAGTTAATAATCGATAACTAAAACTTGAATTGTACTACTTCTTACTGGCTATTACTTCAACTTAGAAGCTTCTTCTGTGCTCTACTATGGTGCTTTTAGTGTCTCCGCATACCGCAGCACGCGTCATAGCTTTGCAGACGATAAATGTAACCGTCTCAGAGAGAAAAGCGGCCAATGTGACGATCTGGCTTTAAGTCGATTCGATAACAAATGACGAAAACGGACTGATTTCTCAGGTTTTTACTACATATGAACACTTTTCACATTCTCCCATGCAACGCGGCTGCTAGTCCTCCTTTCATGCAACATCTTAAAGACCTAGGTCATGTCCAAGCCACCAAAGCCGGCTAAAAAGTGAATAATCGACAACTAAAACTTGAATTTTACTACTTCTTACTGGCTATTAGTTCAACTTAGAAGCTTCTTCTGTGTTCTACTATGGTGCTTTTAGCGTCTAAGCATACCGCAGCAAGCGACATAGATTTGCAGACGATAAATGTAACCGTTTCAGACAGAAAAGCGGCCAATGTGACGATCTGGCTTTAAGTCGATTCGACAACAAGTGACGAAAACGAACGGATTTCTAAGGTTTTTACTACATATGAACACTTTTCACATTCTCCCATGCAACGCGGCTGCTAGTCCTCCTTTCATGCAACATCTTAAAGTCCTAGGTCATCTCCAATCCACCAAAGCCGGCTAAAAAGTGAATAATCGACAACTAAAACTTGAATTGTACTACTTCTTACTGTCTATTACTTCAACATAGAAGCTTCTTCTGTATTCTACTATGGTGCTTTTAGTGTTTCCGCATACCGCAGCACGTGACATAGCTTTGCAGACGATAAATGTAACCGTTTCAGTGAGAAGAGCGGCCAATGTGACGATCTGGCTTTAAGTCGATTCGATAACAAATGACAAAAACGGACGGATTTCTCAGGTTTTTACTGCATATGAACACTTTTCACATCCCGCGTGCAAAGCGGCTGCTAGTCCTCCTTTCATGCAAAATCTTAAGGTCCTAGGTCATGTCCAAGCCACCAAAGCAGGCTAAAAAGTGAATAATCGACAACTAAAACTTCAATTGTACTACTTCTTACTGGCTATTACTTCAACATAGAAGCTTCTTCTGTGTTCCACTATGGTGCTTTTAGTGTTTCCGCATACCGCAGCACGCGACATAGCTTTGCAGACGATAAATGTAACCGTTTCAGAGAGAAGAGCGGCCAATGTGACGAACTGGCTTTAAGTCGATTCGATAACAAATGACGAAAACGGACGGATTTCTCAGGTTTTTACTACATATGAACACTTTTCACATTTTTCCGTGCAACGCGGCTGCTACTCCTCCTTTCACGCAAAATATTAAGGTTCCACCTAATGTCCAAGCCACCAAAGCCGGCTATAAAGTGAATAATCGACAACTAAAACTTGAATTGTACTACTTCTTACTGGCTATTACTTCAAATTAGAAGCTTCTTCTGTGTTCTACTAAGGTGCTTTTAGTGTTTCGGCATACCGCAGCACGCGACATAGCTTTGCAGACGATAAATGTAACCGTTTCAGAGAGAAGAACGGCCAATGTGACGATCTGGCTTTAAGTCGATTCGATAACAAATGAAGAAACCGGACGGATTTCTCAGGTTTTTACTACATATACTTTTCACATTCTCCCATGCAACGCGGCTGCTAGTCCTCCTTTCATGAACATCTTAAGGTCCTAGGTCATGTCCAAGCCACCAAAGCCGGCTAAAAAGCGAATAATCGAAAACTAAAACTTGAATTGTACTACTTCTTACTGGCTATTACTTCAAATTAGAAGCTTCTTCTGTGTTCTACTATGGTGCTTTTAGTGTTTCGGTATACTGCAGCAGGCGACATAGCTTTGCAGACGATAAATGTAACCGTTTCAGAGAGAAGAACGGCCAATGTGACGATCTGGCTTTAAGTCGATTCGATAACAAATGACGAAAACGGACGGATTTATCAGGTTTTTACTACATATGAACACTTTTCACATTCTCCCGTGCAACGCGGCTGCTACTCCTCCTTTCATGCAAAATCTTAAGGTCCTAGGTCATGTCCAATCCACCAAAGCCGGCTAAAAAGTGAATAATCGACAACTAAAACTTGAATTGTACTACTACTTCAACATAGAAGCTTCTTCTGTGTTCTACTATGGTGCTTTTAGTGTTTCCGCATACCGCAGCACGCGACATAGCTTTGCAGACGATAAATGTAACCGTTTCAAAGAGAAGAGCGGCCAATTTGACGATCTGGCTTTAAGTCGATTCGATAACAAATGACGAAAACGAACCGATTTCTCATGTTTTTAATACATATGAACACTTTTCACATTCTCCCGTGCAACGCAGCTGCAAGTCCTCCTTTCATGGAAAATCTTAAGGTCCTAGGTCATGTCCAAGCCACCAAAGAAGGCTAAAAAGTTAATAATCGACAACTAAAACTTGAATTGTACTACTTCTTACTGGCTATTACTTCAACTTAGAAGCTTCTTCTGTATTCTACTATGTTGCTTTTAGTGTTTCGGCATACCGCAGCACGCGACATAGCTTTGCAGACGATAAATGTAACCGTTTCAGAGAGAAGATCGGCCAATGTGACGATCTGGCTTTAAGTCGATTCGATAACAAATGACGAAACCGGACGGATTTCTCAGGTTTTTACTACATATGAACACTTTTCACATTCTCCCATGCAACGCGGCTGCTAGTCCTCCTTTCATGCAAAATCTTAAGGTCCTAAGTCATGTCCAAACCACCAAAGACGACTAAAACTTGAATTGTACTACTTCTTAATGGCTATTACTTCAACTGAGAAGCTTCTTCTGTGTTCTACTCTACTATGGTGCTTTTAGTGTCTCCGCATACCGAAGCACGCGACATAGCTTTGCAGACGATAAATGTAACCGTCTCAGAGAGAAAAGCGGCCAATGTGACGATCTGACTTTAAGTCGATTCGATAACAAATGACGAAAACGGACTGATTTCTCAGGTTTTTAGTACATATGAACACTTTTCACGTTCTCCCATGCAACGCGGCTGCAAGTCCTCCTTTCATGCAAAATCATAAGGTCATAGGTCATGTCCAAGCCACCAAAGCAGGATAAAAAGTGAGTAATCGACAACTAAAACTTGAATTGTACTACTTCTTACTGGATATTACTTCAACATAGAAGTTTCTTCTGTGTTCTACTATGGTGCTTTTAGTGTTTCCGCATACCGCAGCACGCGACATAGCTTTGCAGACGATAAATGTAACCGTTTCAGACAGAAGAGCGGCCAAAGTGACGATGTGGCTTTAAGTCGATTCGACAACAAGTGACGAAAACGAACGGATTTCTAAGGTTTTTACTACATATGAACACTTTTCACATTTTCCCGTGCAACTCGGCTGCTATTCCTCCTTTCATGCAAAATCTTATGGTCCTAGGTCATGTCATAGCCACCAAAGCCGGCTAAAAAGTGAACAATCGACAACTAAAACTTGAATTGTACTACTTCTTACTGGCTATTACTTCAACTTAGAACCTTCTTCTGTGTTCTACTATGGTGCTTTTAGTGTTTACGCATACTGCAGCACGCGACATAGCTTTGCAGACGATAAATGTAACCGTCTCAGAGAGAAAAGCGGCTAAAGCGACGATCTGGCTTTAAGTCGATTCGATAACAAATGACGAAAAAGGCCGGATTTCTCAGGTTTTTACTACATATGAACACTTTTCACATTCTCCCGTGCAACGCGGCTGCTACTCCTCCTTTCATGCAAAAAATTAAGGTTCCACTTAGTGTCCAAGCCAGTAAAGCCGGCTAAAAAGTGAATAATCGACAACTAAAACTTGAATTGTACTACTTCTTACTGGCTATTACTTCAAATTAGAAGCTTCTTCTGTGTTCTACTATGGTGCTTTTAGTGTTTCCGCATACCGCAGTACGCGACATAGCTTTGCAGACGATAAATGTAACCGTTTCAGAGAGAAGAGCGGCCAATGTGACGATCTGGCTTTAAGTCGATTCGATAACAAATGACGAAAACGGACGGATTTCTCAGGTTTTTACTACATATGAACACTTTTCACATTCTCCCTTGCAACGCGGGTGCAAGTCCTCCTTTCATGCAAAATCTTAAGGTCCTAAGTGATGTCCAAGCCACCAAAGCCGGCTAAAAAGTGAATAATTGACAACTAAAACTTGAATTGTACTACTTCTTACTGGCCATTGTTTCAACTTAGAAGCTTCTTCTGTGTTCTACTATGGTGCTTTTAGTGTCTCCGCATACCGCAGCACGCGACATAGCTTTGCAGACGATAAATGTAACCGCCTCAGAGAGAAAAGCGGCCAATGTGACGATCTGTCTTAAAGTCGATTCGATAACAAATGACGAAAACGGACGGATTTCTCAGGTTTTTACTACATATGAACACTTTTCACATTCTTGCGGGCAACGCGGCTGCTACTCCTCCTTTCATGCAAAATCTTAAGGTCCTAGGTCATGTCCAAGCCTCCAAAGACGGCTAAAAAGTGAATAATCGACAACTAAAACTTTAATTGTACTACTTCTTACTGGCTATTACTTCAAATTAGAAGCTTCTTCTGTGTTCTACTATTGTGCTTTTAGTGTTTACGCATACCGCAGCACGCGACATAGCTTTGCAGACGATAAATGTAACCGTATCAGAGAGAAAAGCGCCCAATGTGATGATCTGGCTTTAAGTCGATTCGATAACAAATGAGGAAAACGGACGGATTTCTCAGGTTTTTACTACATATGAACACTTTTCACATTCTCCCATACAACGCGGCTGTTAGTCCTCCTTTCATGCAAAATCTTAAGGTCCTAGGTCATGTCCAAGCCACCAAAGCCGGCTAAAAAGTGAATAATCAACAACTAAAACTTGAATAGTACTACTTCTTTCTGGCTATTACGTCAACTTAGAAGCTTTTCTGTGTTCTACTATGGTGCTTTTAGTGTTTCCGCATACCGCAGCACGCGACATAGCTTTGCAGACGATAAATGTAACCGTTTCAGAGAGAAGAGCGGCCAATGTGACGATCTGGCTTTAAGTCGATTCGATAGCAAATGACGAAAGCGGACGGATTTCTCAGGTTTTTACTACATATGAACACTTTTCACATTCTCGCGTGCAACGCGGCTGCTAGTCCTCCTTTCATGCAAAATCTTAAGGTTCCACCTAATGTCAAAGCCACCAAAGCCGGCTAAAAAGTGAATAATCGACAACTAAAACTTGAATTCTACTACTTCTTACTGGCTATTACTTCAAATTAGAAGCTTCTTCTGTGTTCTACTATGGTGCTTTTAGTGTTTCGTCATACCGCAGCACGCGACATAGCTTTGCAGACGATAAATGTAACCGTCTCAGAGAGAAAAGCGGCCAATGTGACGATCTGGCTTTAAGTCGATACTATAACAAATGACGAAAACCCACAGATTTCTCAGGTTTTTACTACATATGAACACTTTTCACATTCTCCCGTGCAACGCGGCTGCAAGTCCTCCTTTCATGGAAAATCTTAAGGTCCCATGTCATGTCCAAGCCACCAAAGAAGGCTAAAAAGTGAATAATCGACAACTAAAACTTGAATTGTACTACTTCTTACTGGCTATTAGTTCAAATTAGAAGCTTCTTCTGTGTTCTCCTATGGTGCTTTTAGTGTTTCGGCATACCGCAGCACGCGACATAGCTTTGCAGACGATAAATGTAACTGTTTCAGAGAGAAGAACGGCTAATGTGACGATCTGGCTTTAAGTCGATTCGATAACAAATGACGAAAACGGACGGATTTCTCAGGTTTTTACTACATATGAACACTTTTCACATTCTCCCATGCAACGCTGCTGCTAGTCCTCCTTTTATGCAAGACCTTAAGGTCCTAGGTCATGTCCAAGCCACCAAAGACGGCTAAAAAGTGAATAATCGATAACTAAAACTTGAATTGTACTACTTCTTACTGGTTATTACTACAACTTAGAAGCTTCTTCTGTGTTTTACTATGGTGCTTTTAGTGTTTCCGCATACCGCAGCACGCGACATAGCTTTGCAGACGATAAATGTAACCGTTTCAAAGAGAAGAGCGGCCAATTTGACGATCTGGCTTTAAGTCGATTCGATAACAAATGACGAAAACGAACCGATTTCTCATGTTTTTAATACATATGAACACTTTTCACATTCTCCCGTGCAACGCAGCTGCAAGTCCTCCTTTCATGGAAAATCTTAAGGTCCTAGGTCATGTCCAAGCCACCAAAGAATGCTAAAAAGTTAATAATCGACAACTAAAACTTGAATTGTACTACTTCTTACTGGCTATTACTTCAACTTAGAAGCTTCTTCTGTATTCTACTATGTTGCTTTTAGTGTTTCGGCATACCGCAGCACGCGACATAGCTTTGCAGACGATAAATGTAACCGTTTCAGAGAGAAGATCGGCCAATGTGACGATCTGGCTTTAAGTCGATTCGATAACAAATGACGAAAACGGACGGATTTCTCAGGTTTTTACTACATATGAGCACTTTTCACATTCTCCCGTGCAACGCGGCTGCAAGTCCTCCTTTCATGGAAAATCTTTAGGTCCTAGGTCATGTCCAAGCCACCAAAGCCGGCTAAAAAGTGAATAACCGACAACTAATACATGAATTGTACTACTTCTTACTGGCTATTACTTTAACTTACAAGCTTCTTCTGTGTTCTACTATGGTGCTTTAAGTGTTTCCGCATACCGCAGCGCGCGACATAGCTTTGCAGACGATAAATGTAACCGTCTCAGAGAGAAAAGCGGCCAATGTGACGATCTGGCTTCAAGTCGATTCGATAACAAATGACGAAAACGGACGGATTTCTCAGGTTTTTACTACATATGAACACTTTTCACATTCACCCATGCAACGCGGCTGCAAGTCCTCCTTTCATGCAAAATCTTAAGGTCATAGGTCATGTCCAAGCCACCAAAGCCAGCTAAAAAGTGAATAATCGACAACTAAAACTTGAATTGTACTACTTCTTACTGGATATTACTTCAATATAGAAGCTTCTTCTGTGTTCTACTATGGTGCTTTTAGTGTTTCCGCATACCGCAGCACGCGACATAGCTTTGCAGACGATAAATGTAACCGTTTCAGACAGAAGAGCGGCCAAAGTGACGATGTGGCTTTAAGTCGATTCGACAACAAGTGACGAAAACGAACGGATTTCTAAGGTTTTTACTACATATGAACACTTTTCACATTTTACCGTGCAACTCGGCTGCTAGTCCTCCTTTCATGCAAAATCTTATGGTCCTAGGTCATGTCATAGCCACCAAAGCCGGCTAAAAAGTGAATAATCGACAACTAAAACTTGAATTGTACTACTTCTTACTGGCTATAACTTCAACTTAGAAGCTTCTTCTGTAATCTACTATGGTGCTTTAAGTATTTCCGCATACCGCAGCACGCGACATAGCTTTGCAGACGATAAATGTAACCGTCTCAGAGAGAAAAGCGGCCAATGCGACGATCTGGCTTTAAGTCGATTCGATTACAAACGACGAAAACGGACTGATTTCTCAGGTTTTTACTACAAATGAACACTTTTCACATTCTCCCATGCAACGCGCCTGCTAGTCCTCCTTTCATGCAAAATCTTAAGGTCCTAGGTCATGTCCAAGCCACCAAAGCAGGCTAAAAAGTGAATAATCGACAACTAAAACTTGAATTGTACTACTTCTTACTGGCTATTACTTCAACATAGAAGCTTCGTCTGTGTTCTACTATGGTGCTTTTAGTGTTTCCGCATACCGCAGTACGCGACATTGCTTTGCAGACGATAAATGTAACCGATTCAGAGAGAAGAGCGGCCAATGTGACGATCTGGCTTTAAGTCGATTCGATAACAAATGACGAAAGCGGACGGATTTCTCAGGTTTTTACTACATATGAACACTTTTCACATTCTCGCGTGCAACGCGGCTGCTAGTCCTCCTTTCATGCAAAATCTTAAGGTTCCACCTAATGTCAAAGCCACCAAAGCCGGCTAAATAGTGAATAATCGACAACTAAATTTTGAATTCTACTACTTCTTACTGGCTATTACTTCAGATTAGAAGCTTCTTCTGTGTTCTCCTATGGTGCTTTTAGTGTTTCGGCATACCGCAGCACGCGACATAGCTTTGCAGACGATAAATGTAACTGTTTCAGAGAGAAGAACGGCTAATGTGACGATCTGGCTTTAAGTCGATTCGATAACAAATGACGAAAACGGACGGATTTCTCAGGTTTTTACTACATAAGAACACTTTTCACATTCTCCCATGCAACGCTGCTGCTAGTCCTCCTTTTATGCAAGATCTTAAGGTCCTAGGTCATGTCCAAGCCACCAAAGCCGGCTAAAAAGTGAATAATCGACAACTAAAACTTGAATTGTACTACTTCTTTCTGGCTATTACTTCAACTTAGAAGCGTTTCTGTGTTCTACTACGGTGCTTTTAGTGTTTCCGCATACCGCAGCACGCGACATAGCTTTGCAGACGATAAATGCAACCGTTTCAGAGAGAAGAGCGGCCAATGTGACGATCTGTCTTTAAGTCGATTCGATAACAAATGACGAAAGCGGACAGATTTCTCAGGTTTTTACTACATATGAACACTTTTCACATTCTCGCGTGCAACGCGGCTGCTAGTCCTCCTTTCATGCAAAATCTTAAGGTTCCACCTAATGTCAAAGCCACCAAAGCCGGCTAAAAAGGGAATAATCGAAAACTAAAACTTGAATTGTACTACTTCTTACTGGCTATTACTTCAAATTAGAAGCTTCTTCTGTGTTCTGCTATGGTGCTTTTAGTGTTTCGGCATACCGCAGCACGCGACATAGCTTTGCAGACGATAAATGTAACTGTTTCAGAGAGAAGAACGGCCAATGTGACGATCTGGCTTTAAGTCGATTCGATAACAAATGACGAAAACGGAAGGATTTCTCAGGTTTTTACTACATATGAACACTTTTCTCATTCTCCCATGCAACGCTGCTGCTAGTCCTCCTGTTATGCAAAATCTTAAGGTCCTAGGTTATGTCCAAGCCACCAAAGACGGCTAAAAAGTGAATAATCGATAACTAAATCTTGAATTGTACTACTTCTTACTGGCTATTACTTCAACTTAGAAGTTTCTTCTGTGTTCCACTATGGTGCTTTTAGTGTCTCCGCATACCGCAGCACGCGACATAGCTTTGCAGACGATAAATGTAACCGCCTCAGAGAGAAAAGCGGCCAATGTGACGATCTGGCTTTAAGTCGATTCGATAACAAATGACGAAAACGGACGGATTTCTAAGGTTTTTACTACACATGAACACTTTTCACATTCTCCCATGCAACGCGGCTGCTAGTCCTCCTTTCATGCTAAATCGTAAGGTCTTAGGTCATGTCCAAGCCACCAAAGCCGGCTAAAAAGTGAATAATCGACAGCTAAAACTTGAATTGTACTACTTCTTACTGGCTATTACTTCAACTTAGAAGCTTCTTCTGTGTTCTACTATGGTGCTTTTAGTGTTTCCGCATACCGCAGCACGCGACATAGCTTTGCAGACAACAAATGTAACCGTCTCAGAGAGAAAAGCGGCCAATGTGAAGATCTGGCTTTAAGTCGATTCGATAAAAAATGACGAAAACGGACGGATTTCTCAGGTTTTTACTGCATATGAACACTTTTCACATTCTCCCGTGCAACTCGGCTGCTAGTCCTCCTTTCATGCAAAATCTTAAGGTCCTAGGTCATGTCCAAGCAACCAAAACCGGCTAAAAAGTAAATAATCGACAACTAAAACTTGAATTGTACTACTTCTTACTGGCTATTACGTCAACTTAGAAGCTTCTTCTGTGTTGTTCTATGGTGCTTTTAGTGTTTCCGCATACCGCAGCACGCAAAATAGCTTTGCAGCCGATAAGTGTAACCGTTTCAGAGAGAAGAGCGATCTGGCTTTAAGTCGATTCGATATCAAATGACGAAAACGGACGGATTTCTCAGGTTTTTACTACATATGAACACTTTTCACATTCTCCCGTGCAACGCGGCTGATAGTCCTCCTTCCATGCAAAATCTTAAGGTCCTAGGTCATGTCCAAGCCACCAAAGCCGGCTAAAAAGTGAATAATCGACAACTAAAACTTGAATTGTACTACGTCTTACTGGCTATTACTTCAACGTAGAAGCTTCTTCTGTGTTCTTCTATGGTGCTTTTAGTGTCTCCGCATACCGCAGCACGCGACATAGCTTTGCAGACGATAAATGTAACCGTTTCAGAGAGAAGAACGGCCAATGTGACGATCTGGCTTTAAGTCGATTCGATAACAAATGACGAAAACGGACGGATTTCTCAGGTTTTTACTACATATGAACACTTTTCACATTCTCCCGTGCAATGCGGCTGCAAGTCCTTTTTTCATGGAAAATCTTAAGGTCCTAGGTCATGTCCAAGCCACCAAAGAAGGCTAAAAAGTGAATAATCGACAACTAAAACTTGAATTGTACTACTTCTTACTGGCTATTACTTCAATTTAGAAGATTCTTCTGTGTTCTACTATGGTGCTTTTAGTGTTTCCGCATACCGCACCACGCGACATAGCTTTGCAGACGATAAATGTAACCGTCTCAGAGAGAAAAGCGGCCAATGTGACGATCTGGCTTTAAGTCGATTCGATAACAAATGACAAAAACGGACGGATTTCTCAGGTTTTTACTACGTATGAACACTCTTCACATTCTCCCGTGCAACGCGGCTGCTAGTCCTCCTTTCATGCAAAATCTTATGGATCTAGGTCATGTCATAGCCACCAAAGCCGGCTAAAAAGTGAACAATCGACAACTAAAACTTGAATTGTACTACTTCTTACTGGCTTTTACTTCAACTTGGAAGCTTCTTCTGTGTTCTACTATCGTGCTTTTAGTGTCTCCGCATACCGCAGCACGCGACATAGCTTTGCAGACGATAAATGTGACCGTCTCAGAGAGAAAAGCGGCCAATGTGACGATCTGGCTATAAGTCGATTCGATAACAAATGACGAAAACGGACAGATTTCTCAGGTTTTTACTACATATGAACACTTTTCACATTCTCCCGTGCAACGTGGCTGCTAGTCCTCCTTTCATGCAAAATCTTAACGTTCCACCTCATGTCCAAGCCTCCAAAGCCGGCTAAATAGTGAATAATCGATAACTAAAACTTGAATTGTACTACTTCTTACTGGCTATCACTTCAACTTAGAAGCTTCTTCTGTGTTCTACTATGGTGCTTTTAGTGTCTCCGCATACCGCAGTTCGCGACATAGCTTTGCAGACGATTAATGTAACCGTCTCAGAGAGAAGAGCGGCCAATGTGACGATCTGGCTTTAAGGCGATTCGATAACAAATGACGAAAATGGACGGATTTCTCAGGTTTTTACTACATATGAACACATTTCACATTCTCCCATGCAACGCGGCTGCTAGTCCTCCTTTCATGCAAAATCTTAAGGTCCTAGGTCATGTCCAAGCCACCAAAGCCGGCTATCAGGTGAATAATCGATAACTAAAACTTGAATTGTACTACTTCTTACTGGCTATTGCATCAACTTAGAAGCTTCTTCTGTGTTCTACTATGGTGCTTTTAGTGTTTCCGCATAACGAAGCACACGACATAGCTTTGCAGACGATAAATGTAACCGTCTTAGAGAGAAAAGCGGCCTATGTGACGATCTGGTTTTAAGTCGATTCGATAACAAAAGACGAAAACGTACGGATTTCTCAGGTTTTTACTACATATGAACACTTTTCACATTCTCCCATGCAATACGGCTGCTAGTCCTCCTTTCATGCAAAATCTTAAGGTCCTAGGGCATGTTCAAGCAAACAAAGGCGGCTAAAAAGTGAATAATTGACAACTAAAACTTCAATTGTACTACTTCTTACTGGCTATTACTGCAACATAGAAGCTTCTTCTGTGTTCTACTATGGTGCTTTTAGTGTTTCCGCATACCGCAGCACGCGACATAGCTTTGCAGACGATAAATGTGACCATCTCAGAGAGAAAAGCGGCCAATGTCACGATCTGGTTTTAAGTCGATTCGATAAAAAATGACGAAAACGGACGGATTTCTCAGGTTTTTACTGCATATGAACACTTTTCACATTCTCCCGTGCAACTCGGCTGCTAGTCCTCCTTTCATGCAAAATCTTAAGGTCCTAGGTCATGTCATAGCCACCAAAGCCGGCTAATAAGTGAACAATCGACAACTAAAACTTGAATTGTACTACTTCTTACTGGCTATTACTTCAACTTAGGAGCTCCTTCTGTGTTCTACTATCGAGCTTTTAGTGTTTCCGCATACCGCAGCACGCGACATAGCTTTGCAGACAACAAATGTAACCGTCTCAGAGAGAGAAGCGGCCAATGTGAAGATCTGGCTTTAAGTCGATTCGATTAAAAATGACGAAAACGGACGGATTTCTCAGGTTTTTACTGCATATGAACACTTTTCACATTCTCCCGTGCAACTCGGCTGCTAGTCCTCCTTTCATGCAAAATCTTAAGGTCCTAGGTCATGTCCAAGCCACCAAAACCGGCTAAAAAGTAAATAATCGACAACTAAAACTTGAATTGTACTACGTCTTACTCGCTATTACTTCAACGTAGGAGCTTCTTCTGTGTTCTACTATGGTGCTTTTAGTGTCTCCGCATACCGCAGCACGCGACATAGCTTTGCAGACGATAAATGTAACCGTTTCAGAGAGAAGAACGGCCAATGTGACGATCTGGCTTTAAGTCGATTCGATAACAAATGACGAAAACGGACGGATTTCTCAGGTTTTTACTACATATGAACACTTTTCACATTCTCCCGTGCAATGCGGCTGCAAGTCCTTTTTTCATGGAAAATCTTAAGGTCCTAGGTCATGTCCAAGCCACCAAAGAAGGCTAAAAAGTGAATAATCGACAACTAAAACTTGAATTGTACTACTTCTTACTGGCTATTACTTCAACTTAGAAGATTCTTCTGTGTTCTACTATGGTGCTTTTAGTGTTTCCGCATACCGCACCACGCGACATAGCTTTGCAGACGATAAATGTAACCGTCTCAGAGAGAAAAGCGGCCAATGTGACGATCTGGCTTTAAGTCGATTCGATAACAAATGACAAAAACGGACGGATTTCTCAGGTTTTTACTACGTATGAACACTCTTCACATTCTCCCGTGCAACGCGGCTGCTACTCCTCCTTTCATGCTAAATCGTAAGGTCCCAGGTCATGTCCAAGCCACCAAAGCCGGCTAAAAAGTGAATAATCGACAACTAAAACTTGAATTGTACTACTTCTTACTGGCTATTACTTCAACATAGAAGCTTCTTCTGTGTTCTACTATGGTGCTTTTAGTGTTTCCGCATACCGCAGCACGCGACATAGCTTTGTAGACAATAAATGTACCATTTCAGAGAGAAGAGCGGCCAATGTGACGATCTGGCTTTAAGTCGATTCGATAACAAATGATGAAAACGGACGGATGTCTCAGGTTTGCACTACATATGAACACTTTTCACATTCTCCCGTGCAACGCGGCTGCTAGTCCTCCTTTCATGCAAAATCTTATGATCCTAGGTCATGTCATAGCCACCAAAGCCGGCTAAAAAGTGAACAATCGACAACTAAAACTTGAATTGTACTACGTCTTACTGGCTTTTACTTCAACTTAGAAGCTTCTTCTGTGTTCTACTATCGTGCTTTTAGTGTCTCCGCATACCGCACCACGCGACATAGCTTTGCAGACGATAAATGTGACCGTGTCAGAGAGAAAAGCGGCCAATGTGACGATCTGGCTATAAGTCGATTCGATAACAAATGACGAAAACGGACAGATTTCTCAGGTTTTTACTACATATGAACACTTTTCACATTCTCCCGTGCAACGTGGCTGCTAGTCCTCCTTTCATGCAAAATCTTAACGTTCCACCTCATGTCCAAGCCTCCAAAGCCGGCTAAAAAGTGAATAATCGATAACTAAAACTTGAATTGTACAACTTCTTACTGGCTATCACTTCAACTTAGAAGCTTCTTCTGTGTTCTACTATGGTGCTTTTAGTGTCTCCGCATACCGCAGTTCACGACATAGCTTTGCAGACGATTAATGTAACCGTCTCAGAGAGAAGAGCGGCCAATGTGACGATCTGGCTTTAAGGCGATTCGATAACAAATGACGAAAATGGAAGGATTTCTCAGGTTTTTAATACATATGAACACATTTCACATTCTCCCATGCAACGCGGCTGCTAGTCCTCCTTTCATGCAAAATCTTAAGGTCCTAGGTCATGTCCAAGCAACCAAAGCCGGCTATCAGGTGAATAATCGATAACTAAAACTTGAATTGTACTACTTCTTACTGGCTATTGCATCAACTTAGAAGCTTCTTCTGTGTTCTACTATGGTGCTTTTAGTGTTTCCGCATAACGAAGCACACGACATAGCTTTGCAGACGATAAATGTAACCGTCTTAGAGAGAAAAGCGGCCTATGTGACGATCTGGCTTTAAGTCGATTCGATAACAAATGACGAAAACGTACGGATTTCTCAGGTTTTTACTACATATGAACACTTTTCACATTCTCCCATGCAACGCGGCTGCTAGTCCTCCTTTCATGCAAAATCTTAAGGTCCTAGGGCATGTTCAAGCCAACAAAGGCGGCTAAAAAGTGAATAATTGACAACTAAAACTTCAATTGTACTACTTCTTACTGGCTATTACTTCAACATAGAAGCTTCTTCTGTGTTCTACTATGGTGCTTTTAGTGTTTCCGCATACTGCAGCACGCGACATAGCTTTGTAGACGATAAATGTACCATTTCAGAGAGAAGAGCGGCCAATGTGACGATCTGGCTCTAAGTCGATTCGATAACAAATGATGAAAACGGCCGGATTTCTCAGGTTTGTACTACATATGAACACTTTTCACATTCTCCCATGCAACGCGGCTGCTAGTCCTCCTTTCATGCAAGATCTTATGATCCTAGGTCATGTCATAGCCACCAAAGCCGGCTAAAAAGTGAACAATCGACAACTAAAACTTGAATTGTACTACTTCTTACTGGCGTTTACTTCAACTTAGAAGCTTCTTCTGTGTTCTACTATCGTGTTTTTAGTGTCTCCGCATACCGCAGCACGCGACATAGCTTTGCAGACGATAAATGTGACCATCTCAGAGAGAAAAGCGGCCAATGTGACGATCTGGTTTTAAGTCGATTCGATAAAAAATGACGAAAACGGACGGATTTCTCAGGTTTTTACTGCATATGAACACTTTTCACATTCTCCCGTGCAACTCGGCTGCTAGTCCTCCTTTCATGCAAAATCTTAAGGTCCTAGGTCATGTCATAGCCACCAAAGCCGGCTAATAAGTGAACAATCGACAACTAAAACTTGAATTGTACTACTTCTTACTGGCTATTACTTCAACTTAGGAGCTTCTTCTGTGTTCTACTATCGTGCTTTTAGTGTTTCCGCATAACGCAGCACGCGACATAGCTTTGCAGACAACAAATGTAACCGTCTCAGAGAGAAAAGCGCCAATGTGAAGATCTGGCTTTAAGTCGATTCGATAAAAAATGACGAAAACGGACGGATTTCTCAGGTTTTTACTGCATATGAACACTTTTCACATTCTCCCGTGCAACTCGGCTGCTAGTCCTCCTTTCATGCAAAATCTTAAGGTCCTAGGTCATGTCCAAGCCACCAAAGCCGGCTAAAAAGTAAATAATCGACAACTAAAACTTGAATTGTACTACTTCTTACTGGCTATTACTTCAACTTAGAAGCTTCTTCTGTGTTGTTCTATGGTGCTTTTAGTGTTTCCGCATACCGCAGCACGCAAAATAGCTTTGCAGCCGATAAGTGTAACCGTTTCAGAGAGAAGAGCGATCTGGCTTTAAGTCGATTCGATATCAAATGACGAAAACGGACGGATTTCTCAGGTTTTTACTACATATGAACACTTTTCACATTCTCCCATGCAACGCGGCTGATAGTCCTACTTCCATGCAAAATCTTAAGGTCCTAGGTCATGTCCAAGCCACCAAAGCCGGCTAAAAAGTGAATAATCGACAACTAAAACTTGAATTGTACTACTTCTTACTGGCTATTACATAGAAGCTTCTTCTGTGTTCTACTATGGTGCTTTTAGTGTTTCCGCATACCGCAGCACGCGACATAGCTTTGCAGACAACAAATGTAACCGTCTCAGAGAGAAAAGCGGCCAATGTGACGATCTGGCTTTAAGTCGACTCGATAACAAATGACGAAAACGGACGGATTTCACAGGTTTTTACTACATATGAACACTTTTCACATTCTCCCATGCTACGCGGCTGCTACACCTCCTTTCATGCAAAATCGTAAGGTCCTAGGGCATGTCCAAGGCAACAAAGGCTGCTAAAAAGTGAATAATTGACAACTAAAACTTCAATTGTACTACATCTTACTGGATATTACTTCAACATAGAAGCTTCTTCAGTGTTCTACTATGGTGCTTTTAGTGTTTCCGCATACCGCAGCACGCGACATAGCTTTGTAGACGATAAATGTACCATTTCAGAGAGAAGAGCGGCCAATGTGACGATCTGGCTTTAAGTCGATTCGATAACAAATGACGAAAACGGACGGATTTCTCAGGTTTGTACTACATATGAACACTTTTCACATTCTCCCGTGCAACGCGGCTGCTAGTCCTCCTTTCATGCAAAATCTTATGATCCTAGGTCATGTCATAGCCACCAAAGCCGGCTAAAAAGTGAACAATCGACAACTAAAACTTGAATTGTACTACTTCTTACTGGCTTTTACTTCAACTTGGAAGCTTCTTCTGTGTTCTACTATCGTGCTTTTAGTGTCTCCGCATACCGCAGCACGCGACATAGCTTTGCAGACGATAAATGTGACCGTGTCAGAGAGAAAAGCGGCCAATGTGACGATCTGGCTATAAGTCGATTCGATAACAAATGACGAAAACGGACAGATTTCTCAGCTTTTTACTACATATGAACACTTTTCACATTCTCCCGTGCAACGTGGCTGCTAGTCCTCCTTTCATGCAAAATCTTAACGTTCCACCTCATGTCCAAGCCTCCAAAGCCGGATAAAAAGTGAATAATCGATAACTAAAACTTGAATTGTACAACTTCTTACTGGCTATCACTTCAACTTATAAGCTTCTTCTGTGTTCTACTATGGTGCTTTTAGTGTCTCCGCATACTGCAGTTCGCGACATAGCTTTGCAGACGATTAATGTAACCGTCTCAGAGAGAAGAGCGGCCAATGTGACGATCTGGCTTTAAGGCGATTCGATAACAAATGACGAAAATGGACGGATTTCTCAGGTTTTTACTACATATGAACACATTTCACATTCTCCCGTGCAACGCGGTTGCTAGTCCTCCTCTCATGGAAAATCTTAAGGTCCTAGGTCATGTCATAGCCACCAAAGCCGGCTAATAAGTGAACAATCGACAACTAAAACTTGAATTGTACTACTTCATACTGGCTATTACTTCAACTTAGGAGCTTCTTCTGTGTTCTACTATGGTGCTTTTAGTGTCTCCGCATACCGAAGCACGCGACATAGCTTTGCAGACAACAAATGTAACCGTCTCAGAGAGAAAAGGGGGCCAATGTGAGGATCTGGCTTTAAGTCGATTCGATAACAAATGACGAAAACGGGCGGATTTCTCAGGTTTTTACTACATATGAACACTCTTCACATTCTCCCGTGCAACGCGGCTGCTAGTCCTCCTTTCATGCAAAATCTTAAGGTCCTAGGTCATGTCCAAGCCACCAAAGCCGGCTAAAGAGTGAATAATCGACAGCTAAAACTTGAATTGTACTACATCTTACTGGCTATTACTTCAACTTAGAAGCTTCATCTGTGTTCTACTATGGTGCCTTTAGTGTCTCCGCATACCGCAGCACGCGACATAGCTTTACAGACGATAAATGTAACCGTCTCAGAGAGAAAAGCGGCCAATGTGACGATCTGGCTTTAAGTCGATTCGATAACAAATGACGAAAACGGAAGGATTTATCAGGTTTTTACTACATATGAACACTTTTCACATTCTCCCATGCAACGCGCCTGCTAGTCCTCCTTTCATGCAAAATCTTATGATCCTAGGTCATGTCATAGCCACCAAAGCCGGCTAAAAAGTGAACAATCGACAACTAAAACTTGAATTGTACTACTTCTTACTGGCTTTTACTTCAACTTAGAAGCTCCTTCAGTGTTCTACTATGGTGCTTTTAGTGTTTCCGCATACCGCAGCACTCGACATAGCTTTGTAGACGATAAATGTACCATTTCAGAGAGAAGAGCGGCCAATGTGACGATCTGGCTTTAAGTCGATTCGATAACAAATGATGAAAACGGACGGATTTCTCAGGTTTGTACTACATATGAACACTTTTCACATTCTCCCGTGCAACGCGGCTGCTAGTCCTCCTTTCATGCAAAATCTTATGATCCTAGGTCATGTCATAGCCACCAAAGCCGGCTAAAAAGTGAACAATCGACAACTAAAACTTGAATTGTACTACTTCTTACTGGATTTTACTTCAACTTAGAAGCTCCTTCAGTGTTCTACTATTTTGCTTTTAGTGTTTCCACATACCGCAGCACTCGACATAGCTTTGTAGACGATAAATGTACCATTTCAGAGAGAAGAGCGGCCAATGTGACGATCTGGCTTTAAGTCGATTCGATAACAAATGATGAAAACGGCCGGATTTCTCAGGTTTGTACTACATATGAACACTTTTCACATTTTCCCGTGCAACGCGGCTGCTATTCCTCCTTTCATGCAAAATCTTAAGGTCCTAGGTCATGTCCAAGCCACCAAAGCCGGCTAAAAAGTGAATAATCGACAACTAAAACTTGAATTGTACTAATTCTTACTGGCTATTACTTCAACTTAGAAGCTTCTTCTGTGTTCTACTATGGTGCTTTTAGTGTCTCCGCACACCGCAGCACGCGACATAGCTTTGCAGACAGTATATGTAACCTTCTCAGAGAGAAAAGCGGCCTATGTGACGATCTGGCTTTAAGTCGATTCGATAACAAAAGACGAAAACGGACGGATTTCTCAGGTTTTTACTACATATGAACACTTTTCACATTTTCCCGTGCAACGCGGCTGCTATTCCTCCTTTCATGCAAAATCTTAAGGTCCTAGGTCATGTCCAAGCCACCAAAGCCGGCTAAAATGTGAATAATCGACAAATAAAACTTGAATTTTACTATTTCTTACTGGCTGTTACTTCAACTTAGAAGCTTCTTCTGTGTTCTACTATGGTGCTTTTAGTGTTTCGGCATACCGCAGCACGCGAAATAGCTTTGTAGAGGATAAATGTAACCGTTTCAGAGTGAAGAGCGGCCAATGTGACGATCTTGCTTTAAGTCGATTCGATAACAAATGAAGAAAACGGACGGATTTCTCAGGTTTTTACTACATATGAACACTTTTCACCTTCTCCCGTGCAACGCGGCTGCTAGTCCTCCTTTCATGCAAAATCTTAAGGTCCTAGGTCATGTCCAAGCCACCAAAGCCGGCTAAAGAGTGAATAATCGACAACTAAAACTTGAATAATACTACTTATTACTGGCTATTACTTCAACTTAGAAGCTTCTTCTGTGTTCTACTATGGTGCTTTTAGTGTCTCCGCATACCGCAGCACGCGACATAGCTTTGCAGACAACAAATGTAACCGTCTCAGAGAGAAAAGGGGGCCAATGTGAGGATCTCACTTTAAGTCGATTCGATTACAAATGTGAAAACGGGCGGATTTCTCAGGTTTTTACTACATATGAACACTCTTCACATTCTCCCGTGCAACGCGGCTGCTAGTCCTCCTTTCATGCAAAATCTTAAGGTCCTAGGTCATGTCCAAGCCACCAAGGCCGGCTAAAGAGTGAATAATCGACACCTAAAACTTGAATTGTACTACTTCTTACTGGCTATTACTTCAACTTAGAAGCTTCATCTGTGTTCTACTATGGTGCCTTTAGTGTCTCCGCATACCGCAGCACGCGACATAGCTTAGCAGACGATAAATGTGACCGTCTCAGAGAGAAAAGCGGCCAATGTGACGATCTGGCTTTAAGTCGATTCGATAACAAATGACGAAAACGGATAGATTTCTTATGTTTTTACTACATATGAACACTTTTCTCATTCTCCCGTGCAACGCGGCTGCTAGTCCTCCTTTGATGCAAAATCTTAAGGTTCCACCTCATGTCCGAGCCACCAAAGCCGGCTAAAAAGTGAATAATCGACAACTAAAACTTGAATAGTACTACTTCTTACTGGCTATTACTTCAACTTAGAAGCTTCTTCTGTGTTCTACTATGGTGCTTTTAGTGTCTCCGCATACCGCAGCACGCGACATAGCTTTGCAGGCGATAATTGTAACCGTCTCAGAGAGAAAAGCGGCCAATGTGACGATCTGGCTTTAAGTCGATTCGATAACAAATGACGAAGACGGACGGATTTCTCAGGTTTTTACTACATATGAACACTTTTCACATTCTCCCATGCAACGTGGCTGCTAGTCCTCAATTCATGCAAAATCTTAAGGTCCTAGGTCATGTCCAAGCCACCAAAGCCGGCTAAAAAGTGAATAATCGACAACCAAAACTTCAATTGTACTACTTCTTACTGGCTGTTACTAAAACATAAAAGCTTCTTCTGTGTTCTACTATGTTGCTTTTAGTGTTTCCGCATACCGCAGCACGTGACATAGCTTTGCAGGCGATAAATGTAACCGTTTCAGAGAGAAGAGCGGCCAATGTGACGATCTGGCTTTAAGTCGATTCGATAACAAATGACGAAAACGGACGGATTTCTAGGGTTTTTACTACATATGAACACTTTTCACATTCTCCCGTGCAACGCAGCTGCTAGCCCTCCTTTCATGCAAAATCTTAAGGTCCTAGGTCATGTCCAAACCACCAAAGCCGGCTAAAGAGTGAATAATCGACAACTAAAACTTGAATTGTACTACTTCTTACTGGCTATTACTTCAACTTAGAAGCATCTTCTGTGTTCTTCTATGGTGCTTTTAGTGTCTCCGCATACCGCAGCATGCGACATAGCTTTGCAAACAATAAATGTAACCTTCTCAGAGTGAAAGGCGGCCAATGTGACGATCTGGCTTTGAGTCGATTCGATAACAAATGAAGAAAACGGACGGATTTCTCAGGTTTTTACTACATATGAACACCTTTCATATTCTCCCATGCAACGTGGCTGCTAGTCCTCATTTCAGGCAAAATCATAAGGTCCTAGGTCATGTCCAAGCCACCAAAGCCGGCTAAAAAGTAAATAATCGGCAACCAAAACTTCAATTGTACTACTTCTTACTGGCTGTTACGTCAACATAGAAGCTTCTTCTGTGTTCTACTATGGTGCTTTTAGTGTTTCCGCATACCGCAGCACGCGACATAGCTTTGTAGACGATAAATGTAACCGTTTCAGAGAGAAGAGCGGCCAATGTGACGATCTGGCTTTAAGTCGATTCGATAACTAATGACGAAAACGGACGGATTTCTCAGGTTTTTACTATATATGAACACATTTCACATTCTCCCGTGCAACGCGGCTGAAACTACTCCTTTCATGCAAATTTTTAATGTCGTAGGTCATGTCCAAACCACCAAATCCGGCTAAAATGTGAATAATAAACAACTAAAACTTGAATTGTACTGCTTCTTACTGGCTATTACTTCAACTTAGAAGCTTCTTCTGTGTTCTACTATGGCGCTTTTAGTATCTCCGCATACCGCAGCACGCGACATAGCTTTGCAGACAGTATATGTAACCTTCTCAGAGAGAAAAGCGGCCAATGTGACGATCTGGCTTTAAGTCGATTCGATAACAAATGACGAAAACGGACGGATTTCTCAGGTTTTTACTACATATGAACACTTTTCACATTTTCCCGTGCAACGCGGCTGCTATTCCTCCTTTCATGCAAAATCTTAAGGTCCTAGGTCATGTCCAAGCCACCAAAGCCGGCTAAAAAGTGAATAATCGACAACTAAAACTTGAATTGTACTAATTCTTACTGGCTATTACTTCAACTTAGAAGCTTCTTCTGTGTTCTACTATGGTGCTTTTAGTGTCTCCGCACACCGCAGCACGCGACGTAGCTTTGCAGACGATAAATGTAACCGTCTCAGAGAGAAAAGCGGCCAATGTGACGATCTGGCTTTAAGTCGATTCGATAACAAATGACGAAAACGGACGGATTTCTCAAGTTTTTACTACATATGTACCTTTTTCACATTCTCCCATGCAACGCGGCTGCTAGTCCTCCTTTCATGCAAAATCTTAAGGTCCTAGGTCATGTCCAAGCCACCAAAGCCGGCTAAAATGTGAATAATCGACAACTAAAACTTGAATTGTACTATTTCTTACTGGCTATTACTTCAACTTAGAAGCTTCTTCTGTGTTCTACTATGGTGCTTTTAGTGTTTCGGCATACCGCAGCACGCGAAATAGCTTTGTAGAGGATAAATGTAACCGTTTCAGAGAGAAGAGCGGCCAATGTGACGATCTATCTTTAAGTCGATTCGATAACAAATGACGAAAACGGAAGGATTTCTCAGGTTTTTACTACATATGAACACTTTTCACATTCTCCCGTGCAACGCGGCTTCTAGTCCTCTTTTCATGCAAAATCTTAAGGTCCTAGGTCATGTCCAAGCCACCAAAGCCGGCTAAAGAGTGAATAATCGACAACTAAAACTTGAATAGTACTACTTATTACTGGCTATTACTTCAACTTAGAAGCTTCTTCTGTGTTCTACTATGGTGCTTTTAGTGTCTCCGCATACCGCAGCACGCGACATAGCTTTGCAGACAACAAATGTAACCGTCTCAGAGAGAAAAGGGGGCCAATGTGAGGATCTCACTTTAAGTCGATTCGATTACAAATGACGAAAACGGGCGGATATCTCAGGTTTTTACTACATATGAACACTCTTCACATTCTCCCATGCAACGCGGCTGCTAGTCCTCCTTTCATGCAAAATCTTAAGGTCCTAGGTCATGTCCAAGCCACCAAAGCCGCCTAAAGAGTGAATAATCGACAACTAAAACTTGAATTGTACTACTTCTTACTGGCTATTACTTCAACTTAGAAGCTTCATCTGTGTTCTACTGTGGTGCCTTTAGTGTCTCCGCATACCGCAGCACGCGACATAGCTTTGCAGACGATAAATGTAACCGTTTCAGAGAGAAAAGCGGCCAATGTGACGATCTGGCTTTAAGTCGATTCGATAACAAATGACGAAAACGGACGGATTTCTCAGGTTTTTACTACATATGAACACTTTTCACATTCTCCCATGCAACGCGGCTGCTAGTCCTCCTTTCATGCAAAATCTTAAGGTCCTAGGGCATGTTCAAGCCAACAAAGGCGGCTAAAAAGTGAATAATTGACAACTCAAAACTTCAATTGTACTACTTCTTACTGGCTATTACTTCAACTTAGAAGCTTCTTCTGTGTTCTCCTATGGTGCTTTTAGTGTTTCCGCATACCGCAGCACGCGACATAGCTTTGTAGACGATAAATGTACCATTTCAGAGAGAAGAGCGGCCAATGTGACGATCTGGCTTTAAGTCGATTCGATAACAAATGATGAAAACGGACGGATTTCTCAGGTTTGTACTACATATGAACACTTTTCACATTCTCCCGTGCAACGCGGCTGCTAGTCCTCCTTTCATGCTAAATCTTATGATCCTAGGTCACGTCATAGCCACCAAAGCCGTCTAAAAAGTGAACAATCGACAACTAAAACTTGAATTGTACTACTTCTTACTGGCTTTTACTTCAACTTAGAAGCTTCTTCTGTGTTCTACTATCGTGCTTTTAGTGTCTCCGCATACCGCAGCACGCGACTTAGCTTTGCAGACGATAAATGTGACCATCTCAGAGAGAAAAGCGGCCAATGTGACGATCTGGCTTTAAGTCGATTCGATAACAAATGACGAAAACGGACGGATTTCTCAGGTTTTTACTACATATGAACACTTTTCACATTCTCCCGTGCAACGCGGCTGCTAGTCCTCCTTTCATGCAAAATCTTAAGGTTCCACCTCATGTCCAAGCCACCAAAGCCGGCTAAAAAGTGAATAATCAATAACTAAAACTTGAATTGTACTACTTCTTACTGACTATTACTTCAACTTCGAAGCTTCTTCTGTGTTCTACTATGGTGCTTTTAGTGTCTCCGCATACCGCAGCACGCGACATAGCGTTAAAGACGATAAATGTAACCGTCTCAGAGAGAAAAGCGGCCAATGTGACGATCTTTCTTTAAGTCGATTCGATAACAAATGATGAAAATGGACGCATTTCTCAGGTTTTTACCACAAATGAACACTTTTCACATTCTCCCGTGCAACGCGGCTGCCAGTCCTCCTTTCATGCATAATCTTAACGTCCTAGGTGATGTCCAAGCCACCAAAGCCGGCTAAAAAGTGAATAATCGACAACTAAAACTTGAATTGTACTACTTCTTACTGGCTATTGCTTCAACGTAGAAGCTTCTTCTGTGTTCTACTATGGTGCTTTTAGTGTCTCCGCATACCGAAGCACGCGACATAGCTTTGCAGACAACAAATGTAACCGTCTCAGAGAGAAAAGGGGGCCAATGTGAGGATCTGGCTTTAAGTCGATTCGATAACAAATGACGAAAACGGGCGGATTTCTCAGGTTTTTACTACATATGAACACTCTTCACATTCTCCCGTGCAACGCGGCTGCTAGTCCTCCTTTCATGCAAAATCTTAAGGTCCTAGGTCATGTCCAAGCCACCAAAGCCGGCTAAAGAGTGAATAATCGACAGCTAAAACTTGAATTGTTCTACATCTTACTGGCTATTACTTCAACTTAGAAGCTTCATCTGTGTTTTACTATGGTGCCTTTAGTGTCTCCGCATACCGCAGCACGCGACATAGCTTTACAGACGATAAATGTAACCGTCTCAGAGAGAAAAGCGGCCAATGTGACGATCTGGCTTTAAGTCGATTCGATAACAAATGACGAAAACGGAAGGATTTATCAGGTTTTTACTACATATGAACACTTTTCACATTCTCCCATGCAACGCGCCTGCTAGTCCTCCTTTCATGCAAAATCTTATGATCCTAGGTCATGTCATAGCCACCAAAGCCGGCTAAAAAGTGAACAATCGACAACTAAAACTTGAATTGTACTACTTCTTACTGGCTTTTACTTCAACTTAGAAGCTCCTTCAGTGTTCTACTATGGTGCTTTTAGTGTTTCCGCATACCGCAGCACTCGACATAGCTTTGTAGACGATAAATGTACCATTTCAGAGAGAAGAGCGGCCAATGTGACGATCTGGCTTTAAGTCGATTCGATAACAAATGATGAAAACGGACGGATTTCTCAGGTTTGTACTACATATGAACACTTTTCACATTCTCCCGTGCAACGCGGCTGCTAGTCCTCCTTTCATGCAAAATCTTATGATCCTAGGTCATGTCATAGCCACCAAAGCCGGCTAAAAAGTGAACAATCGACAACTAAAACTTGAATTGTACTACTTCTTACTGGATTTTACTTCAACTTAGAAGCTCCTTCAGTGTTCTACTATTTTGCTTTTAGTGTTTCCACATACCGCAGCACTCGACATAGCTTTGTAGACGATAAATGTACCATTTCAGAGAGAAGAGCGGCCAATGTGACGATCTGGCTTTAAGTCGATTCGATAACAAATGATGAAAACGGCCGGATTTCTCAGGTTTGTACTACATATGAACACTTTTCACATTTTCCCGTGCAACGCGGCTGCTATTCCTCCTTTCATGCAAAATCTTAAGGTCCTAGGTCATGTCCAAGCCACCAAAGCCGGCTAAAAAGTGAATAATCGACAACTAAAACTTGAATTGTACTAATTCTTACTGGCTATTACTTCAACTTAGAAGCTTCTTCTGTGTTCTACTATGGTGCTTTTAGTGTCTCCGCACACCGCAGCACGCGACATAGCTTTGCAGACAGTATATGTAACCTTCTCAGAGAGAAAAGCGGCCTATGTGACGATCTGGCTTTAAGTCGATTCGATAACAAAAGACGAAAACGGACGGATTTCTCAGGTTTTTACTACATATGAACACTTTTCACATTTTCCCGTGCAACGCGGCTGCTATTCCTCCTTTCATGCAAAATCTTAAGGTCCTAGGTCATGTCCAAGCCACCAAAGCCGGCTAAAATGTGAATAATCGACAAATAAAACTTGAATTTTACTATTTCTTACTTTCTGTTACTTCAACTTAGAAGCTTCTTCTGTGTTCTACTATGGTGCTTTTAGTGTTTCGGCATACCGCAGCACGCGACATAGCTTTGCAGACAACAAATGTAACCGTCTCAGAGAGAAAAGGGGGCCAATGTGAGGATCTCACTTTAAGTCGATTCGATTACAAATGTGAAAACGGGCGGATTTCTCAGGTTTTTACTACATATGAACACTCTTCACATTCTCCCGTGCAACGCGGCTGCTAGTCCTCCTTTCATGCAAAATCTTAAGGTCCTAGGTCATGTCCAAGCCACCAAGGCCGGCTAAAGAGTGAATAATCGACACCTAAAACTTGAATTGTACTACTTCTTACTGGCTATTACTTCAACTTAGAAGCTTCATCTGTGTTCTACTATGGTGCCTTTAGTGTCTCCGCATACCGCAGCACGCGACATAGCTTAGCAGACGATAAATGTGACCGTCTCAGAGAGAAAAGCGGCCAATGTGACGATCTGGCTTTAAGTCGATTCGATAACAAATGACGAAAACGGATAGATTTCTTATGTTTTTACTACATATGAACACTTTTCTCATTCTCCCGTGCAACGCGGCTGCTAGTCCTCCTTTGATGCAAAATCTTAAGGTTCCACCTCATGTCCGAGCCACCAAAGCCGGCTAAAAAGTGAATAATCGACAACTAAAACTTGAATAGTACTACTTCTTACTGGCTATTACTTCAACTTAGAAGCTTCTTCTGTGTTCTACTATGGTGCTTTTAGTGTCTCCGCATACCGCAGCACGCGACATAGCTTTGCAGGCGATAATTGTAACCGTCTCAGAGAGAAAAGCGGCCAATGTGACGATCTGGCTTTAAGTCGATTCGATAACAAATGACGAAGACGGACGGATTTCTCAGGTTTTTACTACATATGAACACTTTTCACATTCTCCCATGCAACGTGGCTGCTAGTCCTCAATTCATGCAAAATCTTAAGGTCCTAGGTCATGTCCAAGCCACCAAAGCCGGCTAAAAAGTGAATAATCGACAACCAAAACTTCAATTGTACTACTTCTTACTGGCTGTTACTAAAACATAAAAGCTTCTTCTGTGTTCTACTATGTTGCTTTTAGTGTTTCCGCATACCGCAGCACGTGACATAGCTTTGCAGGCGATAAATGTAACCGTTTCAGAGAGAAGAGCGGCCAATGTGACGATCTGGCTTTAAGTCGATTCGATAACAAATGACGAAAACGGACGGATTTCTCAGGTTTTTACTACATATGAACACTTTTCACATTCTCCCGTGCAACGCAGCTGCTATTCCTCCTTTCATGCAAAATCTTAAGGTCCTAGGTCATGTCCAAACCACCAAAGCCGGCTAAAGAGTGAATAATCGACAACTAAAACTTGAATTGTACTACTTCTTACTGGCTATTACTTCAACTTAGAAGCATCTTCTGTGTTCTTCTATGGTGCTTTTAGTGTCTCCGCATACCGCAGCATGCGACATAGCTTTGCAAACAATAAATGTAACCTTCTCAGAGTGAAAGGCGGCCAATGTGACGATCTGGCTTTGAGTCGATTCGATAACAAATGACGAAAACGGACGGATTTCTCAGGTTTTTACTACATATGAACACCTTTCATATTCTCCCATGCAACGTGGCTGCTAGTCCTCATTTCAGGCAAAATCATAAGGTCCTAGGTCATGTCCAAGCCACCAAAGCCGGCTAAAAAGTAAATAATCGGCAACCAAAACTTCAATTGTACTACTTCTTACTGGCTGTTACGTCAACATAGAAGCTTCTTCTGTGTTCTACTATGGTGCTTTTAGTGTTTCCGCATACCGCAGCACGCGACATAGCTTTGTAGACGATAAATGTAACCGTTTCAGAGAGAAGAGCGGCCAATGTGACGATCTGGCTTTAAGTCGATTCGATAACTAATGACGAAAACGGACGGATTTCTCAGGTTTTTACTATATATGAACACATTTCACATTCTCCCGTGCAACGCGGCTGAAACTACTCCTTTCATGCAAATTTTTAATGTCGTAGGTCATGTCCAAACCACCAAATCCGGCTAAAATGTGAATAATAGACAACTAAAACTTGAATTGTACTGCTTCTTACTGGCTATTACTTCAACTTAGAAGCTTCTTCTGTGTTCTACTATGGCGCTTTTAGTATCTCCGCATACCGCAGCACGCGACATAGCTTTGCAGACAGTATATGTAACCTTCTCAGAGAGAAAAGCGGCCAATGTGACGATCTGGCTTTAAGTCGATTCGATAACAAATGACGAAAACGGACGGATTTCTCAGGTTTTTACTACATATGAACACTTTTCACATTTTCCCGTGCAACGCGGCTGCTATTCCTCCTTTCATGCAAAATCTTAAGGTCCTAGGTCATGTCCAAGCCACCAAAGCCGGCTAAAAAGTGAATAATCGACAACTAAAACTTGAATTGTACTAATTCTTACTGGCTATTACTTCAACTTAGAAGCTTCTTCTGTGTTCTACTATGGTGCTTTTAGTGTCTCCGCACACCGCAGCACGCGACGTAGCTTTGCAGACGATAAATGTAACCGTCTCAGAGAGAAAAGCGGCCAATGTGACGATCTGGCTTTAAGTCGATTCGTTAACAAATGACGAAAACGGACGGATTTCTCAAGTTTTTACTACATATGTACCTTTTTCACATTCTCCCATGCAACGCGGCTGCTAGTCCTCCTTTCATGCAAAATCTTAAGGTCCTAGGTCATGTCCAAGCCACCAAAGCCGGCTAAAATGTGAATAATCGACAACTAAAACTTGAATTGTACTATTTCTTACTGGCTATTACTTCAACTTAGAAGCTTCTTCTGTGTTCTACTATGGTGCTTTTAGTGTTTCGGCATACCGCAGCACGCGAAATAGCTTTGTAGAGGATAAATGTAACCGTTTCAGAGAGAAGAGCGGCCAATGTGACGATCTATCTTTAAGTCGATTCGATAACAAATGACGAAAACGGACGGATTTCTCAGGTTTTTACTACATATGAACACTTTTCACATTCTCCCGTGCAACGCGGCTTCTAGTCCTCCTTTCATGCAAAATCTTAAGGTCCTAGGTCATGTCCAAGCCACCAAAGCCGGCTAAAGAGTGAATAATCGACAACTAAAACTTGAATAGTACTACTTATTACTGGCTATTACTTCAACTTGGAAGCTTCTTCTGTGTTCTACTATGGTGCTTTTAGTGTCTCCGCATACCGCAGCACGCGACATAGCTTTGCAGACAACAAATGTAACCGTCTCAGAGAGAAAAGGGGGCCAATGTGAGGATCTCACTTTAAGTCGATTCGATTACAAATGACGAAAACGGGCGGATATCTCAGGTTTTTACTACATATGAACACTCTTCACATTCTCCCATGCAACGCGGCTGCTAGTCCTCCTTTCATGCAAAATCTTAAGGTCCTAGGTCATGTCCAAGCCACCAAAGCCGCCTAAAGAGTGAATAATCGACAACTAAAACTTGAATTGTACTACTTCTTACTGGCTATTACTTCAACTTAGAAGCTTCTTCTGTGTTCTCCTATGGTGCTTTTAGTGTTTCCGCATACCGCAGCACGCGACATAGCTTTGTAGACGATAAATGTACCATTTCAGAGAGAAGAGCGGCCAATGTGACGATCTGGCTTTAAGTCGATTCGATAACAAATGATGAAAACGGACGGATTTCTCAGGTTTGTACTACATATGAACACTTTTCACATTCTCCCGTGCAACGCGGCTGCTAGTCCTCCTTTCATGCTAAATCTTATGATCCTAGGTCATGTCATAGCCACCAAAGCCGTCTAAAAAGTGAACAATCGACAACTAAAACTTGAATTGTACTACTTCTTACTGGCTTTTACTTCAACTTAGAAGCTTCTTCTGTGTTCTACTATCGTGCTTTTAGTGTCTCCGCATACCGCAGCACGCGACTTAGCTTTGCAGACGATAAATGTGACCATCTCAGAGAGAAAAGCGGCCAATGTGACGATCTGGCTTTAAGTCGATTCGATAACAAATGACGAAAACGGACGGATTTCTCAGGTTTTTACTACATATGAACACTTTTCACATTCTCCCGTGCAACGCGGCTGCTAGTCCTCCTTTCATGCAAAATCTTAAGGTTCCACCTCATGTCCAAGCCACCAAAGCCGGCTAAAAAGTGAATAATCAATAACTAAAACTTGAATTGTACTACTTCTTACTGACTATTACTTCAACTTCGAAGCTTCTTCTGTGTTCTACTATGGTGCTTTTAGTGTCTCCGCATACCGCAGCACGCGACATAGCGTTAAAGACGATAAATGTAACCGTCTCAGAGAGAAAAGCGGCCAATGTGACGATCTTTCTTTAAGTCGATTCGATAACAAATGATGAAAATGGACGCATTTCTCAGGTTTTTACCACAAATGAACACTTTTCACATTCTCCCGTGCAACGCGGCTGCCAGTCCTCCTTTCATGCATAATCTTAACGTCCTAGGTGATGTCCAAGCCACCAAAGCCGGCTAAAAAGTGAATAATCGACAACTAAAACTTGAATTGTACTACTTCTTACTGGCTATTACTTCAACTTAGAAGCTTCTTCTGTGTTCTTCTATGGTGCTTTTAGTGTCTCCGCATACCGCAGCACGTGACATAGCTTTGCAGACGATAAATGTGACCGTCTCAGAGAGAAAAGCGGCCAATGTGACGATCTGGCTTTAAGTCGATTCGATAACAAATGACGAAAACGGACAGATTTCTTATTTTTTTACTACATATGAACACTTTTCACATTCTCCCGTGCAACGCGGCTGCTAGTCCTCCTTTGATGCAAAATCGTAAGGTTCCACCTCATGTCCAAGCCACCAAAGCCGGCTAAAAAGTGAATAATCGACAACTAAAACTTGAATAGTACTACTTCTTACTGGCTATTACTTCAACTTAGAACCTTCTTCTGTGTTCTACTATGGTGCTTTTAGTGTCTCCGCATACCGCAGCACGCGACATAGCTTTGCAGGCGATAAATGTACCCGTCTCAGAGAGAAAAGCGGCCAATGTGACGATCTGGCTTTAAGTCGATTCGATAACAAATGATGAAAATGGACGCATTTCTCAGGTTTTTACCACAAATGAACACTTTTCACATTCTCCCGTGCAACGCGGCTGCCAGTCCTCCTTTCATGCATAATCTTAACGTCCTAGGTGATGTCCAAGCCACCAAAGCCGGCTAAAAAGTGAATAATCGACAACTAAAACTTGAATTGTACTACTTCTTACTGGCTATTACTTCAACTTAGGAGCATCTTCTGTGTTCTTCTATGGTGCTTTTAGTGTCTCCGCATACCGCAGCACGTGACATAGCTTTGCAGACGATAAATGTGACCGTCTCAGAGAGAAAAGCGGCCAATGTGACGATCTGGCTTTAAGTCGATTCGATAATAAATGACGAAAACGGACAGATTTCTTATTTTTTTACTACATATGAACACTTTTCACATTCTCCCGTGCAACGCGGCTGCTAGTCCTCCTTTGATGCAAAATCGTAAAGGTTCCACCTCATGTACAAGCCACCAAAGCCGGCTAAAAGTGAATAATCGACAACTAAAACTTGAATAGTACTACTTCTTACTGGCTATTACTTCAACTTAGAACCTTCTTCTGTGTTCTACTATGGTGCTTTTAGTGTCTCCGCATACCGCAGCACGCGACATAGCTTTGCAGACGATAAATGTAACCTTCTCAGAGTGAAAGGCGGCCAATGTGACGATCTGGCTTTGAGTCGATTCGATAACAAATGACGAAAACGGACGGATTTCTCAGGTTTTTACTACATATGAACACTTTTCATATTCTCCCATGCAACGTGGCTGCTAGTCCTCCTTTCATGCAAAATCGTAAGGTCCTAGGTCGTGTCCATGCCAGCAAAGCCGCCTAAAAAGTAAATAATCGACAACTAAAACTTGAATTGTACTACGTCTTACTGGCTATTACTTCAACGTAGGAGCTTCTTCTGTGTTCTACTATGGTGCTTTTAGTGTCTCCGCATACCGCAGCACGCGACATAGCTTTGCAGACGATAAATGTAACCGTTTCAGAGAGAAGAACGGCCAATGTGACGATCTGGCTTTAAGTCGATTCCATAACAAATGACGAAAACGGACGGTTTTCTCAGGTTTTTACTACATATGAACACTTTTCACATTCTCCCGTGCAACGCGGCTGCAAGTCCTCCTTTCATGGAAAATCTTAAGGTCCTAGGTCATGTCCAAGCCAGCAAAGAAGGCTAAAAAGTGAATAATCGACAACTAAAACTTGAATTGTACTACTTCTTACTGGCTATTACTTCAACTTAGAAGATTCTTCTGTGTTCTACTATGGTGCTTTTAGTGTTTCCGCATACCGCACCACGCGACATAGCTTTGCAGACGATAAATGTAACCGTCTCAGAGAGAAAAGCGGCCAATGTGACGATCTGGCTTTAAGTCGATTCGATAACAAATGACGAAAACGGACGGATTTCTCAGGTTTTTACTACGTATGAACACTCTTCACATTCTCCCGTGCAACGCGGCTGCTACTCCTCCTTTCATGCTAAATCGTAAGGTCCCAGGTCATGTCCAAGCCACCAAAGCCGGCTAAAAAGTGAATAATCGACAACTAAAACTTGAATTGTACTACTTCTTACTGGCTATTACTTCAACATAGAAGCTTCTTCTGTGTTCTACTATGGTGCTTTTAGTGTTTCCGCATACCGCAGCACGCGACATAGCTTTGTAGACAATAAATGTACCATTTCAGAGAGAAGAGCGGCCAATGTGACGATCTGGCTTTAAGTCGATTCGATAACAAATGATGAAAACGGACGGATGTCTCAGGTTTGCACTACATATGAACACTTTTCACATTCTCCCGTGCAACGCGGCTGCTAGTCCTCCTTTCATGCAAAATCTTATGATCCTAGGTCATGTCATAGCCACCAAAGCCGGCTAAAAAGTGAACAATCGACAACTAAAACTTGAATTGTACTACGTCTTACTGGCTTTTACTTCATCTTAGAAGCTTCTTCTGTGTTCTACTATGGTGCTTTTAGTGTTTCCGCATACCGCAGCACGCAAAATAGCTTTGCAGCCGATAAGTGTAACCGTTTCAGAGAGAAGAGCGATCTGGCTTTAAGTCGATTCGATATCAAATGACGAAAACGGACGGATTTCTCAGGTTTTTACTACATATGAACACTTTTCACATTCTCCCATGCAACGCGGCTGATAGTCCTACTTCCATGCAAAATCTTAAGGTCCTAGGTCATGTCCAAGCCACCAAAGCCGGCTAAAAAGTGAATAATCGACAACTAAAACTTGAATTGTACTACTTCTTACTGGCTATTACATAGAAGCTTCTTCTGTGTTCTACTATGGTGCTTTTAGTGTTTCCGCATACCGCAGCACGCGACATAGCTTTGCAGACAACAAATGTAACCGTCTCAGAGAGAAAAGCGGCCAATGTGACGATCTGGCTTTAAGTCGACTCGATAACAAATGACGAAAACGGACGGATTTCACAGGTTTTTACTACATATGAACACTTTTCACATTCTCCCATGCAACGCGGCTGCTACACCTCCTTTCATGCAAAATCTTAAGGTCCTAGGGCATGTCCAAGGCAACAAAGGCTGCTAAAAAGTGAATAATTGACAACTAAAACTTCAATTGTACAACTTCTTACTGGCTATCACTTCAACTTAGAAGCTTCTTCTGTGTTCTACTATGGTGCTTTTAGTGTCTCCGCATTCTGCAGTTCGCGACATAGCTTTGCAGACGATTAATGTAACCGTCTCAGAGAGAAGAGCGGCCAATGTGACGATCTGGCTTTAAGGCGATTCGATAACAAATGACGAAAATGGACGGATTTCTCAGGTTTTTACTACATATGAACACATTTCACATTCTCCCGTGCAACGCGGTTGCTAGTCCTCCTCTCATGGAAAATCTTAAGGTCCTAGGTCATGTCATAGCCACCAAAGCCGGCTAATAAGTGAACAATCGACAACTAAAACTTGAATTGTACTACTTCATACTGGCTATTACTTCAACTTAGGAGCTTCTTCTGTGTTCTACTATGGTGCTTTTAGTGTCTCCGCATACCGAAGCACGCGACATAGCTTTGCAGACAACAAATGTAACCGTCTCAGAGAGAAAAGGGGGCCAATGTGAGGATCTGGCTTTAAGTCGATTCGATAACAAATGACGAAAACGGGCGGATTTCTCAGGTTTTTACTACATATGAACACTCTTCACATTCTCCCGTGCAACGCGGCTGCTAGTCCTCCTTTCATGCAAAATCTTAAGGTCCTAGGTCATGTCCAAGCCACCAAAGCCGGCTAAAGAGTGAATAATCGACAGCTAAAACTTGAATTGTACTACATCTTACTGGCTATTACTTCAACTTAGAAGCTTCATCTGTGTTCTACTATGGTGCCTTTAGTGTCTCCGCATACCGCAGCACGCGACATAGCTTTACAGACGATAAATGTAACCGTCTCAGAGAGAAAAGCGGCCAATGTGACGATCTGGCTTTAAGTCGATTCGATAACAAATGACGAAAACGGAAGGATTTATCAGGTTTTTACTACATATGAACACTTTTCACATTCTCCCATGCAACGCGCCTGCTAGTCCTCCTTTCATGCAAAATCTTATGATCCTAGGTCATGTCATAGCCACCAAAGCCGGCTAAAAAGTGAACAATCGACAACTAAAACTTGAATTGTACTACTTCTTACTGGCTTTTACTTCAACTTAGAAGCTCCTTCAGTGTTCTACTATGGTGCTTTTAGTGTTTCCGCATACCGCAGCACTCGACATAGCTTTGTAGACGATAAATGTACCATTTCAGAGAGAAGAGCGGCCAATGTGACGATCTGGCTTTAAGTCGATTCGATAACAAATGATGAAAACGGACGGATTTCTCAGGTTTGTACTACATATGAACACTTTTCACATTCTCCCGTGCAACGCGGCTGCTAGTCCTCCTTTCATGCAAAATCTTATGATCCTAGGTCATGTCATAGCCACCAAAGCCGGCTAAAAAGTGAACAATCGACAACTAAAACTTGAATTGTACTACTTCTTACTGGATTTTACTTCAACTTAGAAGCTCCTTCAGTGTTCTACTATGGTGCTTTTAGTGTTTCCGCATACCGCAGCACTCGACATAGCTTTGTAGACGATAAATGTACCATTTCAGAGAGAAGAGCGGCCAATGTGACGATCTGGCTTTAAGTCGATTCGATAACAAATGATGAAAACGGCCGGATTTCTCAGGTTTGTACTACATATGAACACTTTTCACATTTTCCCGTGCAACGCGGCTGCTATTCCTCCTTTCATGCAAAATCTTAAGGTCCTAGGTCATGTCCAAGCCACCAAAGCCGGCTAAAAAGTGAATAATCGACAACTAAAACTTGAATTGTACTAATTCTTACTGGCTATTACTTCAACTTAGAAGCTTCTTCTGTGTTCTACTATGGTGCTTTTAGTGTCTCCGCACACCGCAGCACGCGACATAGCTTTGCAGACAGTATATGTAACCTTCTCAGAGAGAAAAGCGGCCTATGTGACGATCTGGCTTTAAGTCGATTCGATAACAAAAGACGAAAACGGACGGATTTCTCAGGTTTTTACTACATATGAACACTTTTCACATTTTCCCGTGCAACGCGGCTGCTATTCCTCCTTTCATGCAAAATCTTAAGGTCCTAGGTCATGTCCAAGCCACCAAAGCCGGCTAAAATGTGAATAATCGACAAATAAAACTTGAATTTTACTATTTCTTACTGGCTGTTACTTCAACTTAGAAGCTTCTTCTGTGTTCTACTATGGTGCTTTTAGTGTTTCGGCATACCGCAGCACGCGAAATAGCTTTGTAGAGGATAAATGTAACCGTTTCAGAGTGAAGAGCGGCCAATGTGACGATCTTGCTTTAAGTCGATTCGATAACAAATGAAGAAAACGGACGGATTTCTCAGGTTTTTACTACATATGAACACTTTTCACCTTCTCCCGTGCAACGCGGCTGCTAGTCCTCCTTTCATGCAAAATCTTAAGGTCCTAGGTCATGTCCAAGCCACCAAAGCCGGCTAAAGAGTGAATAATCGACAACTAAAACTTGAATAATACTACTTATTACTGGCTATTACTTCAACTTAGAAGCTTCTTCTGTGTTCTACTATGGTGCTTTTAGTGTCTCCGCATACCGCAGCACGCGACATAGCTTTGCAGACAACAAATGTAACCGTCTCAGAGAGAAAAGGGGGCCAATGTGAGGATCTCACTTTAAGTCGATTCGATTACAAATGTGAAAACGGGCGGATTTCTCAGGTTTTTACTACATATGAACACTCTTCACATTCTCCCGTGCAACGCGGCTGCTAGTCCTCCTTTCATGCAAAATCTTAAGGTCCTAGGTCATGTCCAAGCCACCAAGGCCGGCTAAAGAGTGAATAATCGACACCTAAAACTTGAATTGTACTACTTCTTACTGGCTATTACTTCAACTTAGAAGCTTCATCTGTGTTCTACTATGGTGCCTTTAGTGTCTCCGCATACCGCAGCACGCGACATAGCTTAGCAGACGATAAATGTGACCGTCTCAGAGAGAAAAGCGGCCAATGTGACGATCTGGCTTTAAGTCGATTCGATAACAAATGACGAAAACGGATAGATTTCTTATGTTTTTACTACATATGAACACTTTTCTCATTCTCCCGTGCAACGCGGCTGCTAGTCCTCCTTTGATGCAAAATCTTAAGGTTCCACCTCATGTCCGAGCCACCAAAGCCGGCTAAAAAGTGAATAATCGACAACTAAAACTTGAATAGTACTACTTCTTACTGGCTATTACTTCAACTTAGAAGCTTCTTCTGTGTTCTACTATGGTGCTTTTAGTGTCTCCGCATACCGCAGCACGCGACATAGCTTTGCAGGCGATAATTGTAACCGTCTCAGAGAGAAAAGCGGCCAATGTGACGATCTGGCTTTAAGTCGATTCGATAACAAATGACGAAGACGGACGGATTTCTCAGGTTTTTACTACATATGAACACTTTTCACATTCTCCCATGCAACGTGGCTGCTAGTCCTCAATTCATGCAAAATCTTAAGGTCCTAGGTCATGTCCAAGCCACCAAAGCCGGCTAAAAAGTGAATAATCGACAACCAAAACTTCAATTGTACTACTTCTTACTGGCTGTTACTAAAACATAAAAGCTTCTTCTGTGTTCTACTATGTTGCTTTTAGTGTTTCCGCATACCGCAGCACGTGACATAGCTTTGCAGGCGATAAATGTAACCGTTTCAGAGAGAATAGCGGCCAATGTGACGATCTGGCTTTAAGTCGATTCGATAACAAATGACGAAAACGGACGGATTTCTCAGGTTTTTACTACATATGAACACTTTTCACATTCTCCCGTGCAACGCAGCTGCTAGTCCTCCTTTCATGCAAAATCTTAAGGTCCTAGGTCATGTCCAAACCACCAAAGCCGGCTAAAGAGTGAATAATCGACAACTAAAACTTGAATTGTACTACTTCTTACTGGCTATTACTTCAACTTAGAAGCATCTTCAGTGTTCTTCTATGGTGCTTTTAGTGTCTCCGCATACCGCAGCATGCGACATAGCTTTGCAAACAATAAATGTAACCTTCTCAGAGTGAAAGGCGGCCAATGTGACGATCTGGCTTTGAGTCGATTCGATAACAAATGACGAAAACGGACGGATTTCTCAGGTTTTTACTACATATGAACACCTTTCATATTCTCCCATGCAACGTGGCTGCTAGTCCTCATTTCAGGCAAAATCATAAGGTCCTAGGTCATGTCCAAGCCACCAAAGCCGGCTAAAAAGTAAATAATCGGCAACCAAAACTTCAATTGTACTACTTCTTACTGGCTGTTACGTCAACATAGAAGCTTCTTCTGTGTTCTACTATGGTGCTTTTAGTGTTTCCGCATACCGCAGCACGCGACATAGCTTTGTAGACGATAAATGTAACCGTTTCAGAGAGAAGAGCGGCCAATGTGACGATCTGGCTTTAAGTCGATTCGATAACTAATGACGAAAACGGACGGATTTCTCAGGTTTTTACTATATATGAACACATTTCACATTCTCCCGTGCAACGCGGCTGAAACTACTCCTTTCATGCAAATTTTTAATGTCGTAGGTCATGTCCAAACCACCAAATCCGGCTAAAATGTGAATAATAGACAACTAAAACTTGAATTGTACTGCTTCTTACTGGCTATTACTTCAACTTAGAAGCTTCTTCTGTGTTCTACTATGGCGCTTTTAGTATCTCCGCATACCGCAGCACGCGACATAGCTTTGCAGACAGTATATGTAACCTTCTCAGAGAGAAAAGCGGCCAATGTGACGATCTGGCTTTAAGTCGATTCGATAACAAATGACGAAAACGGACGGATTTCTCAGGTTTTTACTACATATGAACACTTTTCACATTTTCCCGTGCAACGCGGCTGCTATTCCTCCTTTCATGCAAAATCTTAAGGTCCTAGGTCATGTCCAAGCCACCAAAGCCGGCTAAAAAGTGAATAATCGACAACTAAAACTTGAATTGTACTAATTCTTACTGGCTATTACTTCAACTTAGAAGCTTCTTCTGTGTTCTACTATGGTGCTTTTAGTGTCTCCGCACACCGCAGCACGCGACGTAGCTTTGCAGACGATAAATGTAACCGTCTCAGAGAGAAAAGCGGCCAATGTGACGATCTGGCTTTAAGTCGATTCGATAACAAATGACGAAAACGGACGGATTTCTCAAGTTTTTACTACATATGTACCTTTTTCACATTCTCCCATGCAACGCGGCTGCTAGTCCTCCTTTCATGCAAAATCTTAAGGTCCTAGGTCATGTCCAAGCCACCAAAGCCGGCTAAAATGTGAATAATCGACAACTAAAACTTGAATTGTACTATTTCTTACTGGCTATTACTTCAACTTAGAAGCTTCTTCTGTGTTCTACTATGGTGCTTTTAGTGTTTCGGCATACCGCAGCACGCGAAATAGCTTTGTAGAGGATAAATGTAACCGTTTCAGAGAGAAGAGCGGCCAATGTGACGATCTATCTTTAAGTCGATTCGATAACAAATGACGAAAACGGACGGATTTCTCAGGTTTTTACTACATATGAACACTTTTCACATTCTCCCGTGCAACGCTGCTTCTAGTCCTCCTTTCATGCAAAATCTTAAGGTCCTAGGTCATGTCCAAGCCACCAAAGCCGGCTAAAGAGTGAATAATCGACAACTAAAACTTGAATAGTACTACTTATTACTGGCTATTACTTCAACTTAGAAGCTTCTTCTGTGTTCTACTATGGTGCTTTTAGTGTCTCCGCATACCGCAGCACGCGACATAGCTTTGCAGACAACAAATGTAACCGTCTCAGAGAGAAAAGGGGGCCAATGTGAGGATCTCACTTTAAGTCGATTCCATTACAAATGACGAAAACGGGCGGATATCTCAGGTTTTTACTACATATGAACACTCTTCACATTCTCCCATGCAACGCGGCTGCTAGTCCTCCTTTCATGCAAAATCTTAAGGTCCTAGGTCATGTCCAAGCCACCAAAGCCGCCTAAAGAGTGAATAATCGACAACTAAAACTTGAATTGTACTACTTCTTACTGGCTATTACTTCAACTTAGAAGCTTCATCTGTGTTCTACTGTGGTGCCTTTAGTGTCTCCGCATACCGCAGCACGCGACATAGCTTTGCAGACGATAAATGTAACCGTTTCAGAGAGAAAAGCGGCCAATGTGACGATCTGGCTTTAAGTCGATTCGATAACAAATGACGAAAACGGACGGATTTCTCAGGTTTTTACTACATATGAACACTTTTCACATTCTCCCATGCAACGCGGCTGCTAGTCCTCCTTTCATGCAAAATCTTAAGGTCCTAGGGCATGTTCAAGCCAACAAAGGCGGCTAAAAAGTGAATAATTGACAACTCAAAACTTCAATTGTACTACTTCTTACTGGCTATTACTTCAACTTAGAAGCTTCTTCTGTGTTCTCCTATGGTGCTTTTAGTGTTTCCGCATACCGCAGCACGCGACATAGCTTTGTAGACAATAAATGTACCATTTCAGAGAGAAGAGCGGCCAATGTGACGATCTGGCTTTAAGTCGATTCGATAACAAATGATGAAAACGGACGGATGTCTCAGGTTTGCACTACATATGAACACTTTTCACATTCTCCCGTGCAACGCGGCTGCTAGTCCTCCTTTCATGCAAAATCTTATGATCCTAGGTCATGTCATAGCCACCAAAGCCGGCTAAAAAGTGAACAATCGACAACTAAAACTTGAATTGTACTACGTCTTACTGGCTTTTACTTCAACTTAGAAGCTTCTTCTGTGTTCTACTATGGTGCTTTTAGTGTTTCCGCATACCGCAGCACGCAAAATAGCTTTGCAGCCGATAAGTGTAACCGTTTCAGAGAGAAGAGCGATCTGGCTTTAAGTCGATTCGATATCAAATGACGAAAACGGACGGATTTCTCAGGTTTTTACTACATATGAACACTTTTCACATTCTCCCATGCAACGCGGCTGATAGTCCTACTTCCATGCAAAATCTTAAGGTCCTAGGTCATGTCCAAGCCACCAAAGCCGGCTAAAAAGTGAATAATCGACAACTAAAACTTGAATTGTACTACTTCTTACTGGCTATTACATAGAAGCTTCTTCTGTGTTCTACTATGGTGCTTTTAGTGTTTCCGCATACCGCAGCACGCGACATAGCTTTGCAGACAACAAATGTAACCGTCTCAGAGAGAAAAGCGGCCAATGTGACGATCTGGCTTTAAGTCGACTCGATAACAAATGACGAAAACGGACGGATTTCACAGGTTTTTACTACATATGAACACTTTTCACATTCTCCCATGCAACGCGGCTGCTACACCTCCTTTCATGCAAAATCTTAAGGTCCTAGGGCATGTCCAAGGCAACAAAGGCTGCTAAAAAGTGAATAATTGACAACTAAAACTTCAATTGTACAACTTCTTACTGGCTATCACTTCAACTTAGAAGCTTCTTCTGTGTTCTACTATGGTGCTTTTAGTGTCTCCGCATTCTGCAGTTCGCGACATAGCTTTGCAGACGATTAATGTAACCGTCTCAGAGAGAAGAGCGGCCAATGTGACGATCTGGCTTTAAGGCGATTCGATAACAAATGACGAAAATGGACGGATTTCTCAGGTTTTTACTACATATGAACACATTTCACATTCTCCCGTGCAACGCGGTTGCTAGTCCTCCTCTCATGGAAAATCTTAAGGTCCTAGGTCATGTCATAGCCACCAAAGCCGGCTAATAAGTGAACAATCGACAACTAAAACTTGAATTGTACTACTTCATACTGGCTATTACTTCAACTTAGGAGCTTCTTCTGTGTTCTACTATGGTGCTTTTAGTGTCTCCGCATACCGAAGCACGCGACATAGCTTTGCAGACAACAAATGTAACCGTCTCAGAGAGAAAAGGGGGCCAATGTGAGGATCTGGCTTTAAGTCGATTCGATAACAAATGACGAAAACGGGCGGATTTCTCAGGTTTTTACTACATATGAACACTCTTCACATTCTCCCGTGCAACGCGGCTGCTAGTCCTCCTTTCATGCAAAATCTTAAGGTCCTAGGTCATGTCCAAGCCACCAAAGCCGGCTAAAGAGTGAATAATCGACAGCTAAAACTTGAATTGTACTACATCTTACTGGCTATTACTTCAACTTAGAAGCTTCATCTGTGTTCTACTATGGTGCCTTTAGTGTCTCCGCATACCGCAGCACGCGACATAGCTTTACAGACGATAAATGTAACCGTCTCAGAGAGAAAAGCGGCCAATGTGACGATCTGGCTTTAAGTCGATTCGATAACAAATGACGAAAACGGAAGGATTTATCAGGTTTTTACTACATATGAACACTTTTCACATTCTCCCATGCAACGCGCCTGCTAGTCCTCCTTTCATGCAAAATCTTATGATCCTAGGTCATGTCATAGCCACCAAAGCCGGCTAAAAAGTGAACAATCGACAACTAAAACTTGAATTGTACTACTTCTTACTGGCTTTTACTTCAACTTAGAAGCTCCTTCAGTGTTCTACTATGGTGCTTTTAGTGTTTCCGCATACCGCAGCACTCGACATAGCTTTGTAGACGATAAATGTACCATTTCAGAGAGAAGAGCGGCCAATGTGACGATCTGGCTTTAAGTCGATTCGATAACAAATGATGAAAACGGACGGATTTCTCAGGTTTGTACTACATATGAACACTTTTCACATTCTCCCGTGCAACGCGGCTGCTAGTCCTCCTTTCATGCAAAATCTTATGATCCTAGGTCATGTCATAGCCACCAAAGCCGGCTAAAAAGTGAACAATCGACAACTAAAACTTGAATTGTACTACTTCTTACTGGATTTTACTTCAACTTAGAAGCTCCTTCAGTGTTCTACTATGGTGCTTTTAGTGTTTCCGCATACCGCAGCACTCGACATAGCTTTGTAGACGATAAATGTACCATTTCAGAGAGAAGAGCGGCCAATGTGACGATCTGGCTTTAAGTCGATTCGATAACAAATGATGAAAACGGCCGGATTTCTCAGGTTTGTACTACATATGAACACTTTTCACATTTTCCCGTGCAACGCGGCTGCTATTCCTCCTTTCATGCAAAATCTTAAGGTCCTAGGTCATGTCCAAGCCACCAAAGCCGGCTAAAAAGTGAATAATCGACAACTAAAACTTGAATTGTACTAATTCTTACTGGCTATTACTTCAACTTAGAAGCTTCTTCTGTGTTCTACTATGGTGCTTTTAGTGTCTCCGCACACCGCAGCACGCGACATAGCTTTGCAGACAGTATATGTAACCTTCTCAGAGAGAAAAGCGGCCTATGTGACGATCTGGCTTTTAGTCGATTCGATAACAAAAGACGAAAACGGACGGATTTCTCAGGTTTTTACTACATATGAACACTTTTCACATTTTCCCGTGCAACGCGGCTGCTATTCCTCCTTTCATGCAAAATCTTAAGGTCCTAGGTCATGTCCAAGCCACCAAAGCCGGCTAAAATGTGAATAATCGACAAATAAAACTTGAATTTTACTATTTCTTACTGGCTGTTACTTCAACTTAGAAGCTTCTTCTGTGTTCTACTATGGTGCTTTTAGTGTTTCGGCATACCGCAGCACGCGAAATAGCTTTGTAGAGGATAAATGTAACCGTTTCAGAGTGAAGAGCGGCCAATGTGACGATCTTGCTTTAAGTCGATTCGACAACAAATGAAGAAAACGGACGGATTTCTCAGGTTTTTACTACATATGAACACTTTTCACCTTCTCCCGTGCAACGCGGCTGCTAGTCCTCCTTTCATGCAAAATCTTAAGGTCCTAGGTCATGTCCAAGCCACCAAAGCCGGCTAAAGAGTGAATAATCGACAACTAAAACTTGAATAATACTACTTATTACTGGCTATTACTTCAACTTAGAAGCTTCTTCTGTGTTCTACTATGGTGCTTTTAGTGTCTCCGCATACCGCAGCACGCGACATAGCTTTGCAGACAACAAATGTAACCGTCTCAGAGAGAAAAGGGGGCCAATGTGAGGATCTCACTTTAAGTCGATTCGATTACAAATGTGAAAACGGGCGGATTTCTCAGGTTTTTACTACATATGAACACTCTTCACATTCTCCCGTGCAACGCGGCTGCTAGTCCTCCTTTCATGCAAAATCTTAAGGTCCTAGGTCATGTCCAAGCCACCAAGGCCGGCTAAAGAGTGAATAATCGACACCTAAAACTTGAATTGTACTACTTCTTACTGGCTATTACTTCAACTTAGAAGCTTCATCTGTGTTCTACTATGGTGCCTTTAGTGTCTCCGCATACCGCAGCACGCGACATAGCTTAGCAGACGATAAATGTGACCGTCTCAGAGAGAAAAGCGGCCAATGTGACGATCTGGCTTTAAGTCGATTCGATAACAAATGACGAAAACGGATAGATTTCTTATGTTTTTACTACATATGAACACTTTTCTCATTCTCCCGTGCAACGCGGCTGCTAGTCCTCCTTTGATGCAAAATCTTAAGGTTCCACCTCATGTCCGAGCCACCAAAGCCGGCTAAAAAGTGAATAATCGACAACTAAAACTTGAATAGTACTACTTCTTACTGGCTATTACTTCAACTTAGAAGCTTCTTCTGTGTTCTACTATGGTGCTTTTAGTGTCTCCGCATACCGCAGCACGCGACATAGCTTTGCAGGCGATAATTGTAACCGTCTCAGAGAGAAAAGCGGCCAATGTGACGATCTGGCTTTAAGTCGATTCGATAACAAATGACGAAGACGGACGGATTTCTCAGGTTTTTACTACATATGAACACTTTTCACATTCTCCCATGCAACGTGGCTGCTAGTCCTCAATTCATGCAAAATCTTAAGGTCCTAGGTCATGTCCAAGCCACCAAAGCCGGCTAAAAAGTGAATAATCGACAACCAAAACTTCAATTGTACTACTTCTTACTGGCTGTTACTAAAACATAAAAGCTTCTTCTGTGTTCTACTATGTTGCTTTTAGTGTTTCCGCATACCGCAGCACGTGACATAGCTTTGCAGGCGATAAATGTGACCGTTTCAGAGAGAATAGCGGCCAATGTGACGATCTGGCTTTAAGTCGATTCGATAACAAATGACGAAAACGGACGGATTTCTCAGGTTTTTACTACATATGAACACTTTTCACATTCTCCCGTGCAACGCAGCTGCTAGTCCTCCTTTCATGCAAAATCTTAAGGTCCTAGGTCATGTCCAAACCACCAAAGCCGGCTAAAGAGTGAATAATCGACAACTAAAACTTGAATTGTACTACTTCTTACTGGCTATTACTTCAACTTAGAAGCATCTTCAGTGTTCTTCTATGGTGCTTTTAGTGTCTCCGCATACCGCAGCATGCGACATAGCTTTGCAAACAATAAATGTAACCTTCTCAGAGTGAAAGGCGGCCAATGTGACGATCTGGCTTTGAGTCGATTCGATAACAAATGACGAAAACGGACGGATTTCTCAGGTTTTTACTACATATGAACACCTTTCATATTCTCCCATGCAACGTGGCTGCTAGTCCTCATTTCAGGCAAAATCATAAGGTCCTAGGTCATGTCCAAGCCACCAAAGCCGGCTAAAAAGTAAATAATCGGCAACCAAAACTTCAATTGTACTACTTCTTACTGGCTGTTACGTCAACATAGAAGCTTCTTCTGTGTTCTACTATGGTGCTTTTAGTGTTTCCGCATACCGCAGCACGCGACATAGCTTTGTAGACGATAAATGTAACCGTTTCAGAGAGAAGAGCGGCCAATGTGACGATCTGGCTTTAAGTCGATTCGATAACTAATGACGAAAACGGACGGATTTCTCAGGTTTTTACTATATATGAACACATTTCACATTCTCCCGTGCAACGCGGCTGAAACTACTCCTTTCATGCAAATTTTTAATGTCGTAGGTCATGTCCAAACCACCAAATCCGGCTAAAATGTGAATAATAGACAACTAAAACTTGAATTGTACTGCTTCTTACTGGCTATTACTTCAACTTAGAAGCTTCTTCTGTGTTCTACTATGGCGCTTTTAGTATCTCCGCATACCGCAGCACGCGACATAGCTTTGCAGACAGTATATGTAACCTTCTCAGAGAGAAAAGCGGCCAATGTGACGATCTGGCTTTAAGTCGATTCGATAACAAATGACGAAAACGGACGGATTTCTCAGGTTTTTACTACATATGAACACTTTTCACATTTTCCCGTGCAACGCGGCTGCTATTCCTCCTTTCATGCAAAATCTTAAGGTCCTAGGTCATGTCCAAGCCACCAAAGCCGGCTAAAAAGTGAATAATCGACAACTAAAACTTGAATTGTACTAATTCTTACTGGCTATTACTTCAACTTAGAAGCTTCTTCTGTGTTCTACTATGGTGCTTTTAGTGTCTCCGCACACCGCAGCACGCGACGTAGCTTTGCAGACGATAAATGAAACCGTCTCAGAGAGAAAAGCGGCCAATGTGACGATCTGGCTTTAAGTCGATTCGATAACAAATGACGAAAACGGACGGATTTCTCAAGTTTTTACTACATATGTACCTTTTTCACATTCTCCCATGCAACGCGGCTGCTAGTCCTCCTTTCATGCAAAATCTTAAGGTCCTAGGTCATGTCCAAGCCACCAAAGCCGGCTAAAATGTGAATAATCGACAACTAAAACTTGAATTGTACTATTTCTTACTGGCTATTACTTCAACTTAGAAGCTTCTTCTGTGTTCTACTATGGTGCTTTTAGTGTTTCGGCATACCGCAGCACGCGAAATAGCTTTGTAGAGGATAAATGTAACCGTTTCAGAGAGAAGAGCGGCCAATGTGACGATCTATCTTTAAGTCGATTCGATAACAAATGACGAAAACGGACGGATTTCTCAGGTTTTTACTACATATGAACACTTTTCACATTCTCCCGTGCAACGCTGCTTCTAGTCCTCCTTTCATGCAAAATCTTAAGGTCCTAGGTCATGTCCAAGCCACCAAAGCCGGCTAAAGAGTGAATAATCGACAACTAAAACTTGAATAGTACTACTTATTACTGGCTATTACTTCAACTTAGAAGCTTCTTCTGTGTTCTACTATGGTGCTTTTAGTGTCTCCGCATACCGCAGCACGCGACATAGCTTTGCAGACAACAAATGTAACCGTCTCAGAGAGAAAAGGGGGCCAATGTGAGGATCTCACTTTAAGTCGATTCGATTACAAATGACGAAAACGGGCGGATATCTCAGGTTTTTACTACATATGAACACTCCTCACATTCTCCCATGCAACGCGGCTGCTAGTCCTCCTTTCATGCAAAATCTTAAGGTCCTAGGTCATGTCCAAGCCACCAAAGCCGCCTAAAGAGTGAATAATCGACAACTAAAACTTGAATTGTACTACTTCTTACTGGCTATTACTTCAACTTAGAAGCTTCATCTGTGTTCTACTGTGGTGCCTTTAGTGTCTCCGCATACCGCAGCACGCGACATAGCTTTGCAGACGATAAATGTAACCGTTTCAGAGAGAAAAGCGGCCAATGTGACGATCTGGCTTTAAGTCGATTCGATAACAAATGACGAAAACGGACGGATTTCTCAGGTTTTTACTACATATGAACACTTTTCACATTCTCCCATGCAACGCGGCTGCTAGTCCTCCTTTCATGCAAAATCTTAAGGTCCTAGGGCATGTTCAAGCCAACAAAGGCGGCTAAAAAGTGAATAATTGACAACTCAAAACTTCAATTGTACTACTTCTTACTGGCTATTACTTCAACTTAGAAGCTTCTTCTGTGTTCTCCTATGGTGCTTTTAGTGTTTCCGCATACCGCAGCACGCGACATAGCTTTGTAGACGATAAATGTACCATTTCAGAGAGAAGAGCGGCCAATGTGACGATCTGGCTTTAAGTCGATTCGATAACAAATGATGAAAACGGACGGATTTCTCAGGTTTGTACTACATATGAACACTTTTCACATTCTCCCGTGCAACGCGGCTGCTAGTCCTCCTTTCATGCTAAATCTTATGATCCTAGGTCATGTCATAGCCACCAAAGCCGTCTAAAAAGTGAACAATCGACAACTAAAACTTGAATTGTACTACTTCTTACTGGCTTTTACTTCAACTTAGAAGCTTCTTCTGTGTTCTACTATCGTGCTTTTAGTGTCTCCGCATACCGCAGCACGCGACATAGCTTTGCAGACGATAAATGTGACCGTCTCAGAGAGAAAAGCGGCCAATGTGACGATCTGGCTTTAAGTCGATTCGATAACAAATGACGAAAACGGACGGATTTCTCAGGTTTTTACTACATATGAACACTTTTCACATTCTCCCGTGCAACGCGGCTGCTAGTCCTCCTTTCATGCAAAATCTTAAGGTTCCACCTCATGTCCAAGCCACCAAAGCCGGCTAAAAAGTGAATAATCAATAACTAAAACTTGAATTGTACTACTTCTTACTGACTATTACTTCAACTTCGAAGCTTCTTCTGTGTTCTACTATGGTGCTTTTAGTGTCTCCGCATACCGCAGCACGCGACATAGCGTTAAAGACGATAAATGTAACCGTCTCAGAGAGAAAAGCGGCCAATGTGACGATCTTTCTTTAAGTCGATTCGATAACAAATGATGAAAATGGACGCATTTCTCAGGTTTTTACCACAAATGACCACTTTTCACATTCTCCCGTGCAACGCGGCTGCCAGTCCTCCTTTCATGCATAATCTTAACGTTCTAGGTGATGTCCAAGCCACCAAAGCCGGCTAAAAAGTGAATAATCGACAACTAAAACTTGAATTGTACTACTTCTTACTGGCTATTACTTCAACTTAGAAGCATCTTCTGTGTTCTTCTATGGTGCTTTTAGTGTCTCCGCATACCGCAGCACGTGACATAGCTTTGCAGACGATAAATGTGACCGTCTCAGAGAGAAAAGCGGCCAATGTGACGATCTGGCTTTAAGTCGATTCGATAACAAATGATGAAAATGGACGCATTTCTCAGGTTTTTACCACAAATGACCACTTTTCACATTCTCCCGTGCAACGCGGCTGCCAGTCCTCCTTTCATGCATAATCTTAACGTTCTAGGTGATGTCCAAGCCACCAAAGCCGGCTAAAAAGTGAATAATCAATAACTAAAACTTGAATTGTACTACTTCTTACTGACTATTACTTCAACTTCGAAGCTTCTTCTGTGTTCTACTATGGTGCTTTTAGTGTCTCCGCATACCGCAGCACGCGACATAGCGTTAAAGACGATAAATGTGACCGTCTCAGAGAGAAAAGCGGCCAATGTGACGATCTGGCTTTAAGTCGATTCGATAATAAATGACGAAAACGGACAGATTTCTTATTTTTTTACTACATATGAACACTTTTCACATTCTCCCGTGCAACGCGGCTGCTAGTCCTCCTTTGATGCAAAATCGTAAAGGTTCCACCTCATGTACAAGCCACCAAAGCCGGCTAAAAAGTGAATAATCAATAACTAAAACTTGAATTGTACTACTTCTTACTGACTATTACTTCAACTTCGAAGCTTCTTCTGTGTTCTACTATGGTGCTTTTAGTGTCTCCGCATACCGCAGCACGCGACATAGCGTTAAAGACGATAAATGTAACCGTCTCAGAGAGAAAAGCGGCCAATGTGACGATCTTTCTTTAAGTCGATTCGATAACAAATGATGAAAATGGACGCATTTCTCAGGTTTTTACCACAAATGAACACTTTTCACATTCTCCCGTGCAACGCGGCTGCCAGTCCTCCTTTCATGCATAATCTTAACGTCCTAGGTGATGTCCAAGCCACCAAAGCCGGCTAAAAAGTGAATAATCGACAACTAAAACTTGAATTGTACTACTTCTTACTGGCTATTACTTCAACTTAGAAGCATCTTCTGTGTTCTTCTATGGTGCTTTTAGTGTCTCCGCATACCGCAGCACGTGACATAGCTTTGCAGACGATAAATGTGACCGTCTCAGAGAGAAAAGCGGCCAATGTGACGATCTGGCTTTAAGTCGATTCGATAACAAATGACGAAAACGGACAGATTTCTTATGTTTTTACTACATATGAACACTTTTCACATTCTCCCGTGCAACGCGGCTGCTAGTCCTCCTTTGATGCAAAATCTTAAGGTTCCACCTCATGTCCAAGCCACCAAAGCCGGCTAAAAAGTGAATAATCGACAACTAAAACTTGAATAGTACTACTTCTTACTGGCTATTACTTCAACTTAGAACCTTCTTCTGTGTTCTACTATGGTGCTTTTAGTGTCTCTGCATACCGCAGCACGCGACATAGCTTTGCAGGCGATAAATGTACCCGTCTCAGAGAGAAAAGCGGCCAATGTGACGATCTGGCTTTAAGTCGATTCGATAACAAATGACGAAAACGGACGGATTTCTCAGGTTTTTACTACATATGAACACTTTTCACATTCTCACATGCAACGTGGCTGCTAGTCCTCCTTTCATGCAAAATCTTAAGGTCCTAGGTCATGTCCAAGCCACCAAAGCCGGCTAAAAAGTGAATAATCGACATCCAAAACTTCATTTGTACTACTTCTTACTGGCTGTTACTTCAACATAAAAGCTTCTTCTGTGTTCTACTATGGTGCTTTTAGTGTTTCCGCATACCGCAGCACGCGACATAGCTTTGTAGACGATAAATGTAACCGTTTCAGAGAGAAGAGCGGCCAATGTGACGATCTGACTTTAAGTCGATTCGATAACAAATGACGAAAACGGACGGATTTCTCAGGTTTTTACTACATATGATCCCTTTTCACATTCTGCCGTGCAAAGCGGTTGCTAGTCCTCCTTTCATGCAAAATCTTAAGGTCCTAGGTCATGTCCAAGCCACCAAAGCCAGATAAAAAGTGAATAATCGACAACAAAAACTTGAATTGTACTACTTCTTACTGGCTATTACTTCAACTTAGAAGCTTCTTCTGTGTTCTACTATGGTGCTTTTAGTGTCTCCGCACACCGCAGCACGCGACATAGCTTTGCAGACGATAAATGTAACCTTCTCAGACAGAAAAGCGGCCAATGTGTCGATCTGGCTTTATGTCGATTCGATAACAAATGACGAAAACGGACGGATTTCTCAGGTTATTACTACATATGAACCCTTTTCACATTCTCCCATGCAACGCGGCTGTTAGACCTCCTTTCATGCAAAATCTTAAGGTCCTAGGTCATGTCCAAGCCACCAAAGCCGGCTAAAAAGTGAATAATCGACAACTAAAACTTGAATTGTACTACTTCTTACTGGCTATTACTTCAACTTAGAAGCATCTTCTGTGATCTTCTATGGTGCTTTTAGTGTCTCCGCATACCGCAGCACGCGACATAGCTTTGTAGACGATAAATGTAACCGTTTCAGAGAGAAGAGCGGCCAATGTGAGGATCTGGCTTTAAGTCGATTCGATAACAAAATACGAAAACGGACGGATTTCTCAGGTTTTTACTACATATGAACACATTTCACATTCTCCCGTGCAACGCGGCTGAAACTACTCCTTTCATGCAAATTCTTAATGTCCTAGGTCATGTCCAAACCACCAAATCCGGCTAAAATGTGAATAATAGACAACTAAAACTTGAATTGTACTGCTTCTTACTGGCTATTACTTCAACTTAGAAGCTTCTTCTGTGTTCTACTATGGTGCTTTTAGTGTCTCCGCACACCGCAGCACGCGACGTATCTTTGCAGACGATAAATGTAACCGTCTCAGAGAGAAAATCGGCCAATGTGACGATCTGGCTTTAAGTCGATTCGATAACAAATGACGAAAACGGACGGATTTCTCAGGTTTTTACTACATATGAACACTTTTCACATTCTCCCATGCAACGCGGCTGCTAGTCCTCCTTTCATGCAAAATCTTAAGGTCCTAGGTCATGTCCAAGCCACCAAAGCCGGCTAAAACGTGATAATCGACAACTAAAACTTGAATTGTACTATTTCTTACTGGCTATTACTCCAACTTAGAAGCTTCTTCTGTGTTCTACTATGGTGCTTTTAGTGTTTCGGCATACCGCAGCACGCGACATAGCTTTGTAGACGATAAATGTAACCGTTTCAGAGAGAAGAGCGGCCAATGTGACGATCTGGCTTTGTCGATTCGATAACAAATGACGAAAACCTACGGATTTCTCAGGTTTTTACTACATATGAACACTTTTCACATTCTCCCGTGCAGCGCGGCTGCTAGTCCTCCTTTCATGCAAAATCTTAAGGTCCTAGGTCATGTCCAAGCCACCAAAGCCGGCTAAAGAGTGAATAATCGACAACTAAAACTTGAAGTGAACTACTTCTTACTGGCTTTTACTTCAACTTAGAAGCATCTTCTGTGTTCTACTATCGTGCTTTTAGTGTCTCCGGATACCGCAGCACGCGACATAGCTTTGCAGACGATAAATGTAACCCTCTCAGAGAGAAGAGCGACCAATGTGACGATCTGGCTTTAAGTCGATTCGATAACAAAGACGAAACCGGACGGATTTCTCAGGTTTTTACTACATATGAACACTTTTCACATTCTCCCAAGCAACGCGGCTTCTAGTCTTCCTTTCATGCAAAATCTTAAGGACCTAGGTCATGTCCAAGCCACCAAAGCCGGCTAAAAAGTGAATAATCGACAACTAAAACTTGAATTGTACTACTTCTTACTGGCTATTACTTCAACTTAGAAGCATCTTCTGTGATCTTCTATGGTGCTTTTATTGTCTCCGCATACCGCAGCACGCGACATAGCGTTAAAGACGATAAATGTAACCGTCTCAGAGAGAAAAGCGGCCAATGTGACGATCTGGCTTTAAGTCGATTCGATAACAAATGACGAAAACGGACGCATTTATCAGGTTTTTACCACATATGAACACTATTCACATCCTCCCGTGCAACGCGGCTGCCAGTCCTCCTTTCATGCATAATCTTAACGTCCTATGTGATGTCCAAGCCACCAAAGCCGGCTAAAAAGTGAATAGTCGACAACTAAAACTTGAATTTTACTACTTCTTACTGGCTATTACTTCAACTTAGAAGCATCTTCTGTGTTCTTCTATGGTGCTTTTAGTGTCTCCGCATACCGCAGCACGCGACATAGCTTTGCAGACAATAAATGTAACCTTCTCAGAGAGAAAGGCGGTCAATGTGACGATCTGGCTTTAAGTCGATTCGATAACAAATGACGAAAACGGACGGATTTCTCAGGTTTTTACTACATATGAACACTTTTCACATTCTCCCATGCAACGCGGCTGCTAGTCCTCCCTTCATGCAAAATCTTAAGGTCCTAGGTCATGTCCAAGCCACCAAAGCCGGCTAAAAAGTGATTTATCGACAACTAAAACTTGAATTGTACTACTTCTTACTGGCTATTACTTCAACATAGAAGCTTATTCTGTGTTCTACCATGGTTTATTTAGTGTTTCCGCATACCGCAGCACGCGACATAGCTTTGCAGACGATAAATGTAACCGTTTCAGAGAGAAGAGCGGCCAATGTGACGATCTGGCTTTAAGTCGATTCGATAACAAATGACGAAAACGGACGGATTTCTCAGGTTTTTACTACATATGAACACATTTCACATTCTCCCGTGCAACGCGGCTGAAACTACACCTTTCATGCAAATTCTTAAGGTCCTAGGTCATGTCCAAGCCACCAAAGCCGGCTAAAATGTGAATAATAGACAACTAAAACTTGAATTGTACTACTTCTTACTGGCTATTACTTCAACTTAGAAGCTTCTTCTGTGTTCTACTATGGTGATTTTAGTTTTTCGGCATACCGCAGCACCCGACATAGCTTTGCAGACGATAAGTGTAACCGTTTCAGAGAGAAGAGCGGCCAATGTGACGATCTGGCCTTAAGTCGATTCGATAACAAATGACGAAAACGGACGGATTTCTCAGGTTTTTACTACATATGAACACTTTTCACATTCTCCCGTGCAACGCGGCTGCTAGTTCTCCTTTGATGCAACATCTTAAGGTTCCACCTCATGTCCAAGCCACCAAAGCCGGCTAAAAAGTGAATAATCGACAACTAAAACTTGAATAGTACTACTTCTTACTGGCTGTTACGTCAACATAGATGCTTCTTCTGTGTTCTACTATGGTGCTTTTAGTGTTTCCGCATACCGCAGCACGCGACATAGCTTTGTAGACGATAAATGTAACCGTTTCACAGAGAAGAGCGGCCACTGTGACGATCTGGCTTTAACTCGATTCGATAACAAATGACGAAAACGGACAGATTTCTCAGGTTTTTACTACATATGAACACATTTCACATTCTCCCGTGCAACGCGGCTGAAACTACACCTTTCATGCAAATTCTTAAGGTCCTAGGTCATGTCCAAGCCACCAAAGCCGGCTAAAATGTGAATAATAGACAACTAAAACTTGAATTGTACTACTTCTTACTGGCTATTACTTCAACTTAGAAGCTTCTTCTGTGTTCTACTATGGTGATTTTAGTTTTTCGGCATACCGCAGCACCCGACATAGCTTTGCAGACGATAAGTGTAACCGTTTCAGAGAGAAGAGCGGGCAATGTGACGATCTGGCCTTAAGTCGATTCGATAACAAATGACGAAAACGGACGGATTTCTCAGGTTTTTACTACATATGAACACTTTTCACATTCTCCCGTGCAACGCGGCTGCTAGTTCTCCTTTCATGCTAAATCTTAACGTCCTAGGTGATGTCCAAGCCACCAAAGCCGGCTAAAAAGTGAAAAATCGACAACTAAAACTTGAATTGTACTACTTCTTACTGGCTATTGCTTCAACTTAGAAGCTTCTTCAGTGTTCTACTATGGTGCTTTTAGTGTCTCCGCATACCGCAGCACGCGACATAGCTTTGCAGACGATAAATGTAACCGTCTCAGAGAGAAAAGCGGCCAATGTGACGATCTGGCTTTAAGTCGATTCGATAACAAATGACGAAAATGGACGGATTTCTCAGGTTTTTACTACATATGAACACTTTTCACATTCTCCCATGCAACGCGGCTGCTAGTCCTCCTTTCATGCAAAATCTTAAGGTTCTAGGTCATGTCCAAGCCACCAAAGCCGGCTAAAATGTGATAATCGACAACTAAAACTTGAATTGTACTATTTCTTACTGGCTATTACTTCAACTTAGAAGCTTCTTCTGTGTTCTACTATGGTGCTTTTAGTGTTTCGGCATACCGCAGCACGCGACATAGCTTTGTAGACGATAAATGTAACCGTTTCAGAGAGAAGAGCGGCCAATGTGACGATCTGGCTTTAAGTCGATTCGATAACAAATGACGAAAACCTACGGATTTCTCAGGTTTTTACTACATATGAACACTTTTCACATTCTCCCGTGCAGCGCGGCTGCTAGTCCTCCTTTCATGCAAAATCTTAAGGTCCTAGGTCATGTCCAAGCCACCAAAGCCGGCTAAAGAGTGAATAATCGACAACTAAAACTTGAATTGAACTACTTCTTACTGGCTTTTACTTCAACTTAGAAGCATCTTCTGTGTTCTACTATCGTGCTTTTAGTGTCTCCGGATACCGCAGCACGCGACATAACTTTGCAGACGATAAATGTAACCGTCTCAGAGAGAGGAGCGATAAATGTGACGATCTGGCTTTAAGTCGATTCAATAACAAAGACGAAACCGGACGGATTTCTCAGGTTTTTACTACATATGAACACTTTTCACATTCTCCCAAGCAACGCGGCTTCTAGTCTTCCTTTCATGCAAAATCTTAAGGACCTAGGTCATGTCCAAGCCACCAAAGCCGGCTAAAAAGTGAATAATCAATACCTAAAACTTAAATTGTACTACTTCTTACTGGCTATTGCTTCAACTTAGAAGCATGTTCTGTGTTCTACTATGGTGCTTTTATTGTCTCCGCATACCGCAGCACGCGACATAGCGTTAAAGACGATAAATGTAACCGTCTCAGAGAGAAAAGCGGCCAATGTGACGATCTGGCTTTAAGTCGATTCCATAACAAATGACGAAAACGGACGCATTTATCAGGTTTTTACCACATATGAACACTATTCACATCCTCCCGTGCAACGCGGCTGCCAGTCCTCCTTTCATGCATAATCTTAACGTCCAAGTTGATGTCAAAGCCACCAAAGCCGGCTAAAAAGTGAATAGTCGACAACTAAAACTTGAATTTTACTACTTCTTACTGGCTATTACTTCAACTTAGAAGCATCTTCTGTGTTCTTCTATGGTGCTTTTAGTGTCTCCGCATACCGCAGCACGCGACATAGCTTTGCAGACAATAAATGTAACCTTCTCAGAGAGAAAGGCGGCCAATGTGACGATCTGGCTTGAAGTCGATTCGATAACAAATGACGAAAACGGACGGATTTATCAGGTTTTTACTACATATGAACACTTTTCACATTCTCCCATGCAACCCGGCTGCTAGTCCTCCTTTCATGCAAAATCTTAAGGTCCTAGGTCATGTCCAAGCCACCAAAGCCGGCTAAAAAGTGATTTATCGACATCTAAAACTTGAATTTTACTATTTCTTACTGGCTATTACTTCAACTTAGAAGCTTCTTCTGTGTTCTAATATGGTACTTTTAGTGTCTCCGCATACCGCAGCACGCGACATAGCTTTGCAGACGATAAATGTGACCGTCCCAGAGAGAAAAGCGGCCAATGTGACGATCTGGCTTTAAGTCGATTCGATAACAAATGACGAAAACGGACAGATTACTTAGGTTTTTACTACATATGAACACTTTTCACATTCTCCCGTGCAACGCGGCTGCTAGTTCTCCTTTGATGCAACATCTTAAGGTTCCACCTCATGTCCAAGCCACCAAAGCCGGCTAAAAAGTGAATAATCGACAACTAAAACTTGAATAGTACTACTTCTTACTGGCTGTTACGTCAACATAGATGCTTCTTCTGTGTTCTACTATGGTGCTTTTAGTGTTTCCGCATACCGCAGCACGCGACATAGCTTTGTAGACGATAAATGTAACCGTTTCAGAGAGAAGAGCGGCCACTGTGACGATCTGGCTTTAACTCGATTCGATAACAAATGACGAAAACGGACGGATTTCTCAGGTTTTTACTACATATGAACACATTTCACATTCACCCTTGCAACGCGGCTGAAACTACTCCTTTCATGCAAATTCTTAAGGTCCTAGGTCATGTCCAAGCCACCAAAGCCGGCTAAAATGTGAATAATAGACAACTAAATCTTGAATTGTACTACTTCTTACTGGCTATTACTTCAACTTAGAAGCTTCTTCTGTGTTCTACTATGGTGCTTTTAGTGTTTCGGCATACCGCAGCACCCGACATAGCTTTGCAGACGATAAGTGTAACCGTTTCAGAGAGAAGAGCGGCCAATGTGACGATCTGGCCTTAAGTCGATTCGATAACAAATGACGAAAACGGACGGATTTCTCAGGTTTTTACTACATATGAACACTTTTCACATTCTCCCGTGCAACGCGGCTGCTAGTTCTCCTTTCATGCTAAATCTTAACGTCCTAGGTGATGTCCAAGCCACCAAAGCCGGCTAAAAAGTGAAAAATCGACAACTAAAACTTGAATTGTACTACTTCTTACTGGCTATTGCTTCAACTCAGAAGCTTCTTCAGTGTTCTACTATGGTGCTCTTAGTGTCTCCGCTTACCGCAGCACGCGACATAGCTTTGCAGACGATAAATGTAACCGTCTCAGAGAGAAAAGCGGCCAATGTGACGATCTGGCTTTAAGTCGATTCGATAACAAATGACGAAAACGGACGGATTTCTCAGGTTTTTACTACATATGAACACTTTTCACATTCTCCCATGCAACGCGGCTGCTAGTCCTCCTTTCATGCAAAATCTTAAGGTCCTAGGTCATGTCCAAGCCACCAAAGCCGGCTAAAATGTGATAATCGACAACTAAAACTTGAATTGTACTATTTCTTACTGGCTATTACTTCAACTTAGAAGCTTCTTCTGTGTTCTACTATGGTGCTTTTAGTGTTTCGGCATACCGCAGCACGCGACATAGCTTTGTAGACGATAAATGTAACCGTTTCAGAGAGAAGAGCGGCCAATGTGACGATCTGGCTTTAAGTCGATTCGATAACAAATGACGAAAACCTACGGATTTCTCAGGTTTTTACTACATATGAACACTTTTCACATTCTCCCGTGCAGCGCGGCTGCTAGTCCTCCTTTCATGCAAAATCTTAAGGTCCTAGGTCATGTCCAAGCCACCAAAGCCGGCTAAAGAGTGAATAATCGACAACTAAAACTTGAATTGAACTACTTCTTACTGGCTTTTACTTCAACTTAGAAGCATCTTCTGTGTTCTACTATCGTGCTTTTAGTGTCTCCGGATACCGCAGCGCGCGACATAGCTTTGCAGACGATAAATGTAACCGTCTCAGAGAGAAGAGCGACCAATGTGACGATCTGGCTTTAAGTCGATTCAATAACAAAGACGAAACCGGACGGATTTCTCAGGTTTTTACTACATATGAACACTTTTCACATTCCCCCAAGCAACGCGGCTTCTAGTCTTCGTTTCATGCAAAATCTTAAGGACCTAGGTCATGTCCAAGCCACCAAAGCCGGCTAAAAAGTGAATAATCAATACCTAAAACTTAAATTGTACTACTTCTTACTGGCTATTGCTTCAACTTAGAAGCATGTTCTGTGTTCTACTATGGTGCTTTTATTGTCTCCGCATACCGCAGCACGCGACATAGCGTTAAAGACGATAAATGTAACCGTATCAGAGAGGAAAGCGGCCAATGTGACGATCTGGCTTTAAGTCGATTCGATAACAAATGACGAAAACGGACGCATTTATCAGGTTTTTACCACATATGAACACTATTCACATCCTCCCGTGCAACGCGGCTGCCAGTCCTCCTTTCATGCATAATCTTAACGTCCTAGGTGATGTCCAAGCCACCAAAGCCGGCTAAAAAGTGAATAGTCGACAACTAAAACTTGAATTTTACTACTTCTTACTGGCTATTGCTTCAACTTAGAAGCATCTTCTGTGTTCTTCTATGGTGCTTTTAGTGTCTCCGCATACCGCAGCACGCGACATAGCTTTGCAGACAATAAATGTAACCTTCTCAGAGAGAAAGGCGGCCAATGTGACGATCTGGCTTTAAGTCGATTCGATAACAAATGACGAAAACGGACGGATTTCTCAGGTTTTTACTACATATGAACACTTTTCACATTCTCCCGTGCAACGCGGCTGCTAGTCTTCCTTTCATGCATAATCTTAACGTCCTAGGTCATGTCCAAGCCACCAAAGCCGGCTAAAAAGTGATTTATCGACATCTAAAACTTGAATTTTACTATTTCTTACTGGCTATTACTTCAACTTAGAAGCTTCTTCTGTGTTCTAATATGGTACTTTTAGTGTCTCCGCATACCGCAGCACGCGACATAGCTTTGCAGACAATATATGTAACCTTCTCAGAGAGAAAGGCGGCCAATGTGACGATCTGGCTTGAAGTCGATTCGATAACAAATGACGAAAACGGACGGATTTATCAGGTTTTTACTACATATGAACACTTTTCACATTCTCCCATGCAACCCGGCTGCTAGTCCTCCTTTCATGCAAAATCTTAAGGTCCTAGGTCATGTCCAAGCCACCAAAGCCGGCTAAAAAGTGATTTATCGACATCTAAAACTTGAATTTTACTATTTCTTACTGGCTATTACTTCAACTTAGAAGCTTCTTCTGTGTTCTAATATGGTACTTTTAGTGTCTCCGCATACCGCAGCACGCGACATAGCTTTGCAGACGATAAATGTGACCGTCCCAGAGAGAAAAGCGGCCAATGTGACGATCTGGCTTTAAGTCGATTCGATAACAAATGACGAAAACGGACAGATTACTTAGGTTTTTACTACATATGAACACTTTTCACATTCTCCCGTGCAACGCGGCTGCTAGTTCTCCTTTGATGCAACATCTTAAGGTTCCACCTCATGTCCAAGCCACCAAAGCCGGCTAAAAAGTGAATAATCGACAACTAAAACTTGAATAGTACTACTTCTTACTGGCTGTTACGTCAACATAGATGCTTCTTCTGTGTTCTACTATGGTGCTTTTAGTGTTTCCGCATACCGCAGCACGCGACATAGCTTTGTAGACGATAAATGTAACCGTTTCAGAGAGAAGAGCGGCCACTGTGACGATCTGGCTTTAACTCGATTCGATAACAAATGACGAAAACGGACGGATTTCTCAGGTTTTTACTACATATGAACACATTTCACATTCACCCTTGCAACGCGGCTGAAACTACTCCTTTCATGCAAATTCTTAAGGTCCTAGGTCATGTCCAAGCCACCAAAGCCGGCTAAAATGTGAATAATAGACAACTAAATCTTGAATTGTACTACTTCTTACTGGCTATTACTTCAACTTAGAAGCTTCTTCTGTGTTCTACTATGGTGCTTTTAGTGTTTCGGCATACCGCAGCACCCGACATAGCTTTGCAGACGATAAGTGTAACCGTTTCAGAGAGAAGAGCGGCCAATGTGACGATCTGGCCTTAAGTCGATTCGATAACAAATGACGAAAACGGACGGATTTCTCAGGTTTTTACTACATATGAACACTTTTCACATTCTCCCGTGCAACGCGGCTGCTAGTTCTCCTTTCATGCTAAATCTTAACGTCCTAGGTGATGTCCAAGCCACCAAAGCCGGCTAAAAAGTGAAAAATCGACAACTAAAACTTGAATTGTACTACTTCTTACTGGCTATTGCTTCAACTCAGAAGCTTCTTCAGTGTTCTACTATGGTGCTCTTAGTGTCTCCGCTTACCGCAGCACGCGACATAGCTTTGCAGACGATAAATGTAACCGTCTCAGAGAGAAAAGCGGCCAATGTGACGATCTGGCTTTAAGTCGATTCGATAACAAATGACGAAAACGGACGGATTTCTCAGGTTTTTACTACATATGAACACTTTTCACATTCTCCCATGCAACGCGGCTGCTAGTCCTCCTTTCATGCAAAATCTTAAGGTCCTAGGTCATGTCCAAGCCACCAAAGCCGGCTAAAATGTGATAATCGACAACTAAAACTTGAATTGTACTATTTCTTACTGGCTATTACTTCAACTTAGAAGCTTCTTCTGTGTTCTACTATGGTGCTTTTAGTGTTTCGGCATACCGCAGCACGCGACATAGCTTTGTAGACGATAAATGTAACCGTTTCAGAGAGAAGAGCGGCCAATGTGACGATCTGGCTTTAAGTCGATTCGATAACAAATGACGAAAACCTACGGATTTCTCAGGTTTTTACTACATATGAACACTTTTCACATTCTCCCGTGCAGCGCGGCTGCTAGTCCTCCTTTCATGCAAAATCTTAAGGTCCTAGGTCATGTCCAAGCCACCAAAGCCGGCTAAAGAGTGAATAATCGACAACTAAAACTTGAATTGAACTACTTCTTACTGGCTTTTACTTCAACTTAGAAGCATCTTCTGTGTTCTACTATCGTGCTTTTAGTGTCTCCGGATACCGCAGCGCGCGACATAGCTTTGCAGACGATAAATGTAACCGTCTCAGAGAGAAGAGCGACCAATGTGACGATCTGGCTTTAAGTCGATTCAATAACAAAGACGAAACCGGACGGATTTCTCAGGTTTTTACTACATATGAACACTTTTCACATTCCCCCAAGCAACGCGGCTTCTAGTCTTCGTTTCATGCAAAATCTTAAGGACCTAGGTCATGTCCAAGCCACCAAAGCCGGCTAAAAAGTGAATAATCAATACCTAAAACTTAAATTGTACTACTTCTTACTGGCTATTGCTTCAACTTAGAAGCATGTTCTGTGTTCTACTATGGTGCTTTTATTGTCTCCGCATACCGCAGCACGCGACATAGCGTTAAAGACGATAAATGTAACCGTATCAGAGAGGAAAGCGGCCAATGTGACGATCTGGCTTTAAGTCGATTCGATAACAAATGACGAAAACGGACGCATTTATCAGGTTTTTACCACATATGAACACTATTCACATCCTCCCGTGCAACGCGGCTGCCAGTCCTCCTTTCATGCATAATCTTAACGTCCTAGGTGATGTCCAAGCCACCAAAGCCGGCTAAAAAGTGAATAGTCGACAACTAAAACTTGAATTTTACTACTTCTTACTGGCTATTGCTTCAACTTAGAAGCATCTTCTGTGTTCTTCTATGGTGCTTTTAGTGTCTCCGCATACCGCAGCACGCGACATAGCTTTGCAGACAATAAATGTAACCTTCTCAGAGAGAAAGGCGGCCAATGTGACGATCTGGCTTTAAGTCGATTCGATAACAAATGACGAAAACGGACGGATTTCTCAGGTTTTTACTACATATGAACACTTTTCACATTCTCCCGTGCAACGCGGCTGCTAGTCTTCCTTTCATGCAAAATCTTAAGGTTCCACCGCATGTCCAAGCCACCAAAGCCGGCTAAAAAGTAAATAATCGACAACTAAAACTTGAATTGTACTAATTCTTACTGGCTATTGCTTCGACTTAGAAGCTTCTTCAGTGTTCTGCTATGGTGCTTTTAGTGTCTCCGCATACCGCAGCACGCGACATAGCTTTGCAGACGATAAATGTAACCGTCTCAGAGAGAAAAGCGGCCAATGTGACGATCTGGCTTTAAGTCGATTCGATAACAAATCACGAAAACGGACGGATTTCTCAGGTTTTTACTACATATGAACACTTTTCACATTCTCCCGTGCAACGCGGCTGTTATTCCTCCTTTCATGCAAAATCTTATGGTCCTAGGTCATGTCATAGCCACCAAAGCCGGCTAAAAAGTGAATAATCGACAACTAAAACATGAATTGTACTACTTCTTACTGGCTATTACTTCAACATAGGTGCTTCTTCTGTGTTCTACTATAGTGTTTTTAGTGTTTCCGCATAACGCAGCACGCGACATAACTTTGTAGACGATAAATGTAACCGTTTCAGAGAGAAGAGGGTCCAATGTGACGATCTGGCTTTAAGTCGATTCGATAACAAATGACGAAAACAGACGGATATCTCAGGTTTTTACTACATATGAACACTTTTCACATTCTCCTGTGCAACGCGGCTGCTAGTCGACCTTTCATGCAAAATCTTAAGGTCCTAAGTCATGTCCAAGCCACCAAAGCCGGCTAAAAAGTGAATAATCGACAACTAAAACTTCAATTGTAATACTTCTTACTATCTATTACTTCAACATAAAGCTTCTTCTGTGTTCTACTATGGTGCTTTTAGTGTTTCCGCATACCGCAGTACGGGACATAGCTTTGTAGACGATAAATGTAGCCGTTTCAGAGAGAAGAGGGTCCAATGTGACGATCTGGCTTTAAGTCGATTCGATAACAAATGACTAAAACGGACGGATTTCTCAGGTTTTTACTACATATGAACACTTTTCACATTCTCCCATGCAACGCGGCTACTAGACCTCCTTTCATGCAAAATCTTACGGTCCTAGGTCATGTAAAAGCCACCAAGCCGGCTAAAAAGTGAATAATCGATAACTAAAACTTTAATTGCACTACTTCTTACTGGCTATTACTTCAACTTAGAAGCTTCTTCTGTGTTCTACTATGGTGCTTTTAGTGTCTCCGCATACCGCAGCACGCGACATAGCTTTGCAGACGATAAATCTAACCGTCTCAGAGAGAAAAGCGGCCAATGTGACGCTCTGGCTTTAAGCCGATTCGATAACAAATGACGAAAACGGACGGATTTCTCAGGTTTTTACTACATATGAACACTTTTCACTTTCTCCCGTGCAACGCGGCTGCTAGTCCTCCTTTCATGCAAAATCTTATGGTCCTAGGTCATGTCATGGCCACCAAAGCAAGCTAAAATGTGAATAATCGACAACTAAAACTTGAATTGTACTACTTCTTACCTTCTATTACTTCAATTTAGAAGCTTCTTCTGTGTTCTACTATGGTGCTTTTAGTGTTTCCGCATACCGCAGCTCGCGACATAGCTTTGCAGACGATAAATGAAACCGTTTCAGAGAGGAGAGCGGCCAATGTGACGATCTGGCTTTAAGTCGATTCGATAACAAATGACGAAAACGGACGGATTTCTCAGGTTTTTACTACATATGAACACTTTTCACATTCTCCCGTGGAACGCGGCTGCTAGTCCTCCTTTCATGCAAAATCGTAAGGTCCTAGGTCATGTCCAAGCCACCAAAGCCGGCTTAAAAGTGAATAATCGACAACTAAAACTTGAATTGTACTACTTCTTACTGGCTATTACTTCAACTTACAAGCTACTTCTGTGTTCTTCTATGGTGCTTTTAGTGTCTCCGCATACCGCAGCACGCGACATAGCTTTGCAGACGATAAATGTAACCGTTTCAGAGAGTGGAGCGGCCAATGTGACGATCTGGCTTTAATTCGATTCGATAACAAATGACGAAAACGGACGGATTTCTCAGGTTTTTACTACATATGAACACTTTTCACATTCTCCCGTGGAACGCGGCTGCTAGTCCTCCTTTCATGCAAAATCGTAAGGTCCTAGGTCATGTCCAAGCCACCAAAGCCGGCTAAAATGTGAATAATCGACAACTAAAACTTGAATTGTACTATTTCTTACTGGCTATTACTTCAACTTAGAAGCTTCTTCTGTGTTATACTATGGTGCTTTTAGTGTTTCGGCATACCGCAGCACGCGACATAGCTTTGCAGACGATAAATGTAACCGTCTCAGAGAGAAAAGCGGCCAATGTGACGCTCTGGCTTTAAGCCGATTCGATAACAAATGACGAAAACGGACGGATTTCTCAGGTTTTTACTACATATGAACACTTTTCACTTTCTCCCGTGCAACGCGGCTGCTAGTCCTCCTTTCATGCAAAATCTTATGGTCCTAGGTCATGTCATGGCCACCAAAGCCAGCTAAAAATTGAATAATCTACAACTAAAACTTGAATTGTACTACTTCTTACCTTCTATTACTTCAATTTAGAAGCTTCTTCTGTGTTCTACTATGGTGCTTTTAGTGTTTCCGCATACTGCAGTACGCGACATAGCTTTGCAGACGATAAATGTAACCGTTTCAGAGAGTGGAGCGGCCAATGTGACGATCTGGCTTTAATTCGATTCGATAACAAATGACGAAAACGGACGGATTTCTCAGGTTTTTACTACATATGAACACTTTTCACATTCTCCCGTGGAACGCGGCTGCTAGTCCTCCTTTCATGCAAAATCGTAAGGTCCTAGGTCATGTCCAAGCCACCAAAGCCGGCTAAAATGTGAATAATCGACAACTAAAACTTGAATTGTACTATTTCTTACTGGCTATTACTTCAACTTAGAAGCTTCTTCTGTGTTATACTATGGTGCTTTTAGTGTTTCGGCATACCGCAGCACGCGACATAGCTTTCCAGACGATAAGTGCAACCGTTTCAGAGAGAAGAGCGGCCAATGTGACGATCTGGCTTTAAGTCCATTCGATAACAAATCACGAAAACGGACGGATTTCTCAGGTTTTTACTACTTGTGAACACTTTTCATATTCTCCCGTGCAACGCGGCTGTTAGTCCTCCTTTCTTGCAATATCTTATGGTCCTAGGTCATGTCATAGCCACCAAAGCCGGCTAAAAAGTGAATAATCGACAACTAAAACATCAATTGTACTACTTCTTACTATCTATTACTTCAACATAAAGCTTCTTCTGTGTTCTACTATGGTGCTTTTAGTGTTTCCGCATACCGCAGCACGGGACATAGCTTTGTAGACGATAAATGTAACCGTTTCAGAGAGAAGAGGGTCCAATGTGACGATCTGGCTTTAAGTCGATTCGATAACAAATGACGAAAACAGACGGATATCTCAAGTTTTTACTACATATGAACACTTTTCACATTCTCCCGTGCAACGCGGCTGCTAGTCCTCCTTTCATGCAAAATCTTAAGGTCCTAGGTCATGTCCAAGCCACCAAAGCCGGCTAAAAAGTGAATAATCGACAACTAAAACTTGAATTGAACTACTTCTTACTGGCTATTACTTCGACTTAGAAGCTTCTTCTGTGTTCTACTATGGTGCTTTTAGTATCTCCGCATACCGCAGCACGCGACATAGCTTTGCAGACGATAAATGTAACCGTCTCAGAGAGAAAAGCGGCCAATGTGACGATCTGGCTTCAAGTCGATTCGATAACAAATGACTAAAACGGACGGATTTCTCAGGTTTTTACTACATATGAACACTTTTCACATTCTCCCATGCAACGCGGCTACTAGACCTCCTTTCATGCAAAATCTTACGGTCCTAGGTCATGTAAAAGCCACCAAGCCGGCTAAAAAGTGAATAATCGATAACTAAAACTTGAATTGTACTACTTCTTACCTTCTATTACTTCAATTTAGAAGCTTCTTCTGTGTTCTACTATGGTGCTTTTAGTGTTTCCGCATACTGCAGTACGCGACATAGCTTTGCAGACGATAAATGAAACCGTTTCAGAGAGGAGAGCGGCCAATGTGACGATCTGGCTTTAAGTCGATTCGATAACAAATGACGAAAACGGACGGATTTCTCAGGTTTTTACTACATATGAACACTTTTCACATTCTCCCGTGGAACGCGGCTGCTAGTCCTCCTTTCATGCAAAATCGTAAGGTCCTAGGTCATGTCCAAGCCACCAAAGCCGGCTTAAAAGTGAATAATCGACAACTAAAACTTGAATTGTACTACTTCTTACTGGCTATTACTTCAACTTACAAGCTACTTCTGTGTTCTTCTATGGTGCTTTTAGTGTCTCCGCATACCGCAGCACGCGACATAGCTTTGCAGACGATAAATGTAACCGTTTCAGAGAGTGGAGCGGCCAATGTGACGATCTGGCTTTAATTCGATTCGATAACAAATGACGAAAACGGACGGATTTCTCAGGTTTTTACTACATATGAACACTTTTCACATTCTCCCGTGGAACGCGGCTGCTAGTCCTCCTTTCATGCAAAATCGTAAGGTCCTAGGTCATGTCCAAGCCACCAAAGCCGGCTAAAATGTGAATAATCGACAACTAAAACTTGAATTGTACTATTTCTTACTGGCTATTACTTCAACTTAGAAGCTTCTTCTGTGTTATACTATGGTGCTTTTAGTGTTTCGGCATACCGCAGCACGCGACATGAGCTTTGCAGACGATAAATGTAACCGTCTCAGAGAGAAAAGCGGCCAATGTGACGCTCTGGCTTTAAGCCGATTCGATAACAAATGACGAAAACGGACGGATTTCTCAGGTTTTTACTACATATGAACACTTTTCACTTTCTCCCGTGCAACGCGGCTGCTAGTCCTCCTTTCATGCAAAATCTTATGGTCCTAGGTCATGTCATGGCCACCAAAGCCAGCTAAAAATTGAATAATCTACAACTAAAACTTGAATTGTACTACTTCTTACCTTCTATTACTTCAATTTAGAAGCTTCTTCTGTGTTCTACTATGGTGCTTTTAGTGTTTCCGCATACTGCAGTACGCGACATAGCTTTGCAGACGATAAATGTAACCGTTTCAGAGAGGAGAGCGGCCAATGTGACGATCTGGCTTTAAGTCGATTCGATAACAAATGACGAAAACGGACGGATTTCTCAGGTTTTTACTACATATGAACACTTTTCACATTCTCCCGTGCAACGCTGCTGCTAGTCTTCTTTTCATGCAAAATCTTATGGTTCCACCTCATGTCCAAGCCACCAAAGCTGGCTAAAAAGTGAATAATCGACAACTACAACTTCAATTGTACTACTTCTTACTGGCTATTACTTCAACATAGAAGCTTCTTCTGTGTTCTACTATAGTGCTTTTAGTGTTTCCGCATAACGCAGCACGCGACATAGCTTTGTAGACGATCAATGTAACCATTTCAGTGAGAAGAGCGGCCAATGCGACGATCTGCCTTTAAGTCGTTTCGATAACAAATAACGAAAACGGACGGATTTATCAGGTTTTTACCACATATGAACTCTTTTCACATTCTCCCGTGCAACGCGGCTGCCAGTCCTCCTTCCATGCAAAATCTTAACGTCCTAGGTGATGTGCAAGCCACCAAAGCCGGCTAAAAGGTGAATAATCGACAACTAAAACTTGAATTGTACTACTTCTTACTGGCTATTACTTCAACTTAGAAGCTACTTCTGTGTTCTTCTATGGTGCTTTTAGTGTCTCCGCATACCGCAGCACGCGACATAGCTTTGCAGACAATAAATTTAACCTTCTCAGAGAGAAAGGCGGCAAATGTGACGATCTGGCTTTAAGTCGATTCGATAACAAATGACGAAAACGGACGGATTTCTCAGGTTTTTACTACACACGAACACTTTTCACATTCTCCCATGCAACGCGGCTGCTAGTCCTCCTTTCATGCAAAATCGTAAGGTCCCAGGTCATGTCCAAGCCACCAAAGCCGGCTAAGAAGTGAATAATCAACAACTAAAACTTCAATTGTACTACTTCTTACTGGCTATTACTTCAACTTAGATGCTTCTTCTGTGTTCTCCTATGGTGCTTTTAGTGTCACCGCAGACCGCAGCAATCGACATAGCTTTGCAGACGATAAATGTAATAGTCTCAGAAATAAAAGCAGCCAATGTGAGGATCTGGCTTTAAGTCGATTCGATAACAAATGACGAAAACGGACAGATTTCCCATGTTTTTACTACATATGAACACTTTTCACATTCTCCCGTGCAACGCGGCTCCTAGTCCTCCTTTCATGCAAAATCTTAAGTTGCTAGGTCATGTCCAAGCCACCAAAGCCGGCTAAAAAGTGAATAATCGATAGTTAAAACTTGAATTGCACTACTTCTTACTGGCTATTACTTCAACTTAGAAGCTTCTTCTGTGTTCTACTATGGTGCTTTTAGTGTCACCGCATACCGCAGCACGCGACATAGCTTTGCAGACGATAAATGTAACCGTCTCAGAGAGAAAAGCGGCCAATGTGACGATCTGGCTTTAAGTCGATTCGATAACAAATGACGAAAACGGACGGATTTCTCAGGTTTTTACTACATATGAACACTTTTCACTTTCTCCCGTGCAACGTGGACGCTAGTCCTCCTTTCATGCAAAATCTTATGGTCCTAGGTCATGTCATAGCCACCAAAGCCGGCTAAAAAGTGAATAATCGACAACTAAAACATGAATTGTACTACTTCTTACTGGCTATTACTTCAACTTAGAAGCTTCTTCTGTGTTCTACTATGGTTCTTTTTGTGTTTCTGCATACTGCAGCACGCGACATAGCTTTGCAGACGATAAATGTAACCGTTTCAGAGAGTAGAGCGGCCAATGTGACGCTCTGGCTTTAAGTCGATTCAACGACAAATGACGAAAACGGACGGATTTCTCAGGTTTTTACTACATATGAACACTTTTCACATTCTCCCGTGCTACGCGGCTGTTAGTCCTCCTTTCATGCAAAATCTTATGGCCCTAGGTCATGTCATAGCCACCAAAGCCGGCTAAAAAGAGAATAATCGACAACTAAAACTTGAATTGTACTACTTCTTACTGGCTATTACTTCAACTTAGAAGCTTCTTCTGTGTTCTACTATGGTGCTTTTAGTGTTTCCGCATATCGCAGCACGCGACATAGCTTTGCAGAAGATAAATGTAACCGTTTCAGAGAGAAGAGGGGCCAATGTGTCGATCTGGCCTTAAGTCGATTCGATAACAAATGACGAAAACAGACGGATATCTCAGGTTTTTACTACATATGAACACTTTTCACATTCTCCCGTGCAACGCGGCTGCTAGTCCTCCTTTCATGCAAAATCTTAAGGTCCTAGGTCATGTCCAAGCCACCAAAGCCGGCTAAAAAGTGAATAATCGATAACTAAAACTTGAATTGCACTACTTCTTACTGGCTATTACTTCAACTTAGAAGCTTCTTCTGTGCTCTACTATGGTGCTTTTAGTGTCTCCGCATACCGCAGCACGCGACATAGCTTTGCAGACGATAAATGTAACCGTCTCAGAGAGAAAAGCGGCCAATGTGACGATCTGGCTTTAAGTCGATTCGATAACAAATGACGAAAACGGACGGATTTCTCAGGTTTTTACTACATATGAACACTTTTCACTTTCTCCCGTGCAACGCGGCTGCTAGTCCTCCTTTCATGCAAAATCTTATGGTCCTAGGTCATGTCATAGCCACCAAAGCCGGCAAAAAGTGAATAATCGACAACTAAAACTTGAATTGTACTACTTCTTACTCTCTATTACTTCAATTTAGAAGCTTCCTCTGTGTTCTACTATGGTGCTTTTAGTGTTTCCGCATACTGCAGTACGCGACATAGCTTTGCAGACGATAAATGTAACCGTTTCAGAGAGGAGAGCGGCCAATGTGACGATCTGGCTTTAAGTCGATTCGAAAACAAATGACGAAAACGGACGGATTTCTCAGGTTTTTACTACATATGAACAATTTTCACATTCTCCCGTGCAACGCGGCTGTTAGTCCTCCTTTCATGCAAAATCTTATGGTCCTAGGTCATGTCATAGCCACCAAAGCCGGCTAAAAAGTGAATAATCGACAACTAAAACATGAATTGTACTACTTCTTACTGGCTATTACTTCAACTTAGAAGCTTCTTCTGTGTTCTACTATGGTTCTTTTTGTGTTTCTGCATACTGCAGCACGCGACATAGCTTTGCAGACGATAAATGTAACCGTTTCAGAGAGTAGAGCGGCCAAGGTGACGCTCTGGCTTTAGGTCGATTCGATGACAAATGACGAAAACGGACGGATTTCTCAGGTTTTTACAACATATGAACACTTTTCACATTCTCCCGTGCAACGCGTTTGCTAGTCCTCCTTTCATGCAAAATCTTAAGGTCCTAGGTCATGTCCAAGCCACCAAAGCCGGCTAAAAAGTGAATAATCGATAACTAAAACTTGAATTGCACTACTTCTTACTGGCTATTACTTCAACTTAGAAGCTTCTTCTGTGCTCTACTATGGTGCTTTTAGTGTCTCCGCATACCGCAGCACGCGACATAGCTTTGCAGACGATAAATGTAACCGTTTCAGAGAGAAGAGGGGCCAATGTGACGATCTCGCCTTAAGTCGAATCGATAACAAATGACGAAAACAGACGGATATCTCAGGTTTTTACTACATATGAACACTTTTCACATTCTCCCGTGCAACGCGGCTGCTAGTCCTCCTTTCGTGCAAAATCTTAAGGTCCTAGGTCATGTCCAAGCCACCAAAGCCGGCTAAAAAGTGAATAATCGATAAGTAAAACTTGAATTGCACTACTTCTTACTGGCTATTACTTCAACTTAGAAGCTTCTTCTGTGCTCTACTATGGTGCTTTTAGTGTCTCCGCATACCGCAGCACGCGACATAGCTTTGCAGACGATAAATCTAACCGTCTCAGAGAGAAAAGCGGCCAATGTGACGATCTGGCTTTAAGTCGATTCGATAACAAATGACGAAAACGGACGGATTTCTCAGGTTTTTACTACATATGAACACTTTTCACATTCTCCCGTGCAACGCGGCTGTTAGTCCTCCTTTCATGCAAAATCTTATGGTCCTAGGTCATGTCATAGCCACCAAAGCCGGCTAAAATGTGAATAATCGACAACTAAAACTTGAATTGTACTACTTCTTACTGGCTATTACTTCAACTTAGAAGCTTTTTCTGTGTTCTACTATGGTGCTTTTAGTGTTTCTGCATATCGCAGCACGCGACATAGCTTTGCAGACGATAAATGTAACCGTTTCAGAGAGAAGAGGGGCCAATGTGACGATCTGGCCTTAAGTCGATTCGATAACAAATGACGAAAACAGACGGATATCTCAGGTTTTTACTACATATGAACACTTTTCACATTCTCCCGTGCAACGTGGCTGCTAGTCCTCCTTTCATGCAAAATCTTAAGGTCCTAGGTCATATCCAAGCCACCAAAGCCGGCTAAAAAGTGAATAATCGATAACTAAAACTTGAATTGCACTACTTCTTACTGGCTATTACTTCAACTTAGAAGCTTCTTCTGTGCTCTACTATGGTGCTTTTAGTGTCTCCGCATACCGCAGCACGCGACATAGCTTTGCAGACGATAAATGTAACCGTCTCAGAGAGAAAAGCGGCCAATGTGACGATCTGGCTTTAAGTCGATTCGATAGCAAATGACGAAAACGGACGGATTTCTCAGGTTTTTACTACATATGAACACTTTTCACTTTCTCCCGTGCAACGCGGACGCTAGTCCTCCTTTCATGCAAAATCTTATGGTCCGAGGTCATGTCATAGCCACCAAAGCCGGCAAAAAGTGAATAATGGACAACTAAAACTTGAATTGTACTACTTCTTACTCTCTATTACTTCAATTTAGAAGCTTCCTCTGTGTTCTACTATGGTGCTTTTAGTGTTTCCGCATACTGCAGTACGCGACATAGCTTTGCAGACGATAAATGTAACCGTTTCAGAGAGGAGAGCGGCCAATGTGACGATCTGGCTTTAAGTCGATTCGAAAACAAATGACGAAAACGGACGGATTTCTCAGGTTTTTACTACATATGAACAATTTTCACATTCTCCCGTGCAACGCGGCTGTTAGTCCTCCTTTCATGCAAAATCGTATGGTCCTAGGTCATGTCATAGCCACCAAAGCCGGCTAAAAAGTGAATAATCGACAACTAAAACATGAATTGTACTACTTCTTACTGGCTATTACTTCAACTTAGAAGCCTCTTCTGTGTTCTACTATGGTTCTTTTTGTGTTTCTGCATACTGCAGCACGCGACATAGCTTTACAGACGATAAATGTAACCGTTTCAGAGAGTAGAGCGGCCAAGGTGACGCTCTGGCTTTAAGTCGATTCGATGACAAATGACGAAAACGGACGGATTTCTCAGGTTTTTACTACATATGAACACTTTTCACATTCTCCCGTGCAACGCGTTTGCTAGTCCTCCTTTCATGCAAAATCTTAAGGTCCTAGGTCATGTCCAAGCTACCAAAGCCGGCTAAAATGTGAATAATCGACAACTAAAACTTGAATTGTACTATTTCTTACTGGCTATTACTTCAACTTAGAAGCTTCTTCTGTGTTCTACTATGGTGCTTTTAGTGTTTCGGCATACCGCAGCACGCGACATAGATTTGCAGACGATAAGTGTAACCGTTTCAGAGAGAAGAGCGGCCAATGTGACGATCTGGCCTTAAGTCGATTCGATAACAAATGACGAAAACGGACGGATTTCTCAGGTTTTTACTACATATGAACACTTTTCACATTCTCCCGTGCAACTTGTCTGCTAGTCCTCCTTTCCTGCAAAATCATGTGGTCCTAGGTCATGTCCAAGCCACCGAAGCCGGCTAAAAAGTGAATAATCGACAACTAAAACTTCAATTTTACTACTTCTTACTGGCTATTGCTTCAACTTAGAAGCTTCTTCAGTGTTCTACTATGGTGCTTTTAGTGTCTCCGCATACCGCAGCACGCGACATAGAGTTGCAGACGATAAATGTAACCGTCTCAGAGAGAAAAGCGGCCAATGTGACGATCTGGCTTTAAGTCGATTCGATAACAAATGACGAAAACGGACGGATTTCTCAGGTTTTTACTACATATGAACACTTTTCACTTTCTCCCGTGCAACGCGGACGCTAGTCCTCCTTTCATGCAAAATCTTATGGTCCTAGGTCATGTCCAAGCCAACAAAGCCGGCTAAAAAGTGAATAATCGTCAACTAAAACTTCAATTTTACTACTTCTTACTGGCTATTGCTTCAACTTAGAAGATTCTTCAGTGTTCTACTATGGAGCTTTTAGTGTCTCCGCATACCGCAGCACGCGACATAGCTTTGCAGACGATAAATGTAACCGTCTCAGAGAGAAAAGTGGCCAATGTGACGATCTGGCTTTAAGACGATTCGATAACAAATGACGAAAACGGACGGATTTCTCAGGTTTTTAATACATATGAACACTTTTCACATTCTCCCGTGCAACGCGGCTGCTAGTCCTCCTTTCATGCAAAATCGTAAGGTCCTAGGTCATGTCCAAGCCACCAAAGACGGCTAAAATGTGAATAATCGACAACTAAAACTTGAATTGTATTCCTTCTTACTGGCTATTACTTCAACTTAGAAGCTTCTTCTGTGTTCTACTATGGTGCTTTTAGTGTCTCCGCATACCGCATCACGCGACATAGCGTTGCAGACGATAAATGTAACCGTCTCAGAGTGAAAAGCGGCCAATGTGACGATCTGCCTTTAAGTCGATTCGATAACAAATGACGAAAACGGACGGATTTATCAGGTTTTTACTACATATGAACACTTTTCACATTCTCCCGTGCAACGCGGCTGCCAGTCCACCTTTCATGTAAAATCTTATGGTCCCAGATTATGTCCAAGCCACCAAAGACGGCTAAAAAGTGAATAATCGACAACTAAAACTTCAATTGTACTACTTCTTACTGGCTATTACTTCAACTTAGAAGCTTCTTCTGTGTTCTACTATGGTGCTTTTAGTGTTTCGGCATACTGCAGCACGCGACATTGCTTTGCAGACGATAAATGTAACCGTTTCAGAGAGTAGAGCGGCTAATGTGACTATGTGGCTTTAAGTCGATTCGATAACAAATGACGAAAACGGACGGATTTCTCAGGATTTTACTACATATCAACACTTTTCACATTCTCCCGTGCAACGCGTCTGCTAGTCCTCCTTTCATACAAAATCTTATGGTCCTAGGTCATGTCCAAGCCACCAAAGCCGTCTAAAAAGTGAATAATCGACAACTAAAACTTCAATTGTACTACTTCTTACTGGCTACTGCTTCAACTTAGAAGCTTCTTCAGTGTTCTACTATGGTGCTTTTAGTGTCTCCGCATACCGCAGCACGCGACATAGCTTTGCAGACGATAAATGTAACCGTCTCAGAGAGAAAAGCGGCCAATGTGACGATCTGGCTTTAAGACGATTCGATAACAAATGACGAAAACGGACGGATTTATCAGGTTTTTACTACATATGAACACTTTTCACATTCTCCGGTGCAACGTGGCTGCTAGTCTTCCTTTCATGCAAAATTTTATGGTTCCACCTCATGTCCAAGCCACCAAAGCCGGCTAAAAAGTGAATAATTGACAACTAAAACTTCAATTGTACTAATTCTTACTGGCTATTACTTCAACATAGAAGCTTCTTCAGTGTTCTACTATGGTGCTTTTAGTGTTTCCGCTTAACGCAGCACGCGACATAGCGTTGTAGACGATAAATGTAACCGTTTCAGAGAGAAGAGCGGCCAATGTGACGATCTGGCTTTAAGTCGATTCGATAACAAATGACGAAAACGGACGGATTTCTCAGGTTTTTACTACATATGAACACTTTTCACATTCTCCCGTGCAACGCGGCTGCTAGTCCTCCTTTCATGCAAAATCTTAAGGTCCTAGGTCATGTCCAAGCCACCAAAGCCGGCTAAAATGTGAATAATCGACAACTAAAACTTGAATTGTATTACTTCTTATTGGCTATTACTTCAACTTAGAAGCTTCTTCTGTGTTCTACTATGGTGCTTTTAGTGTCTCCGCATACCGCAGCACGCGACATAGCGTTGCAGACGATAAATGTAACCGTCTCAGAGAGAAAAGCGGCCAAGGTGACGATCTGCCTTTAAGTCGATTCGATAACAAATGACGAAAACGGACGGATTTATCAGGTTTTTACCACATATGAACACTTTTCACATTCTCCCGTGCAACGCGGCTGTTAGTCCTCCTTTCATGCAAAATCTTATGGTCCTAGGTCATGTCCAAGCCAACAAAGCCGGCTAAAAAGTAAATAATCGTCAACTAAAACTTCAATTTTACGACTTCTTACTGGCTATTGCTTCAACTTAGAAGCTTCTTTAGTGTTCTACTATAGAGCTTTTAGTGTCTCCGCATACCGTAGCACGCGACATAGCTTTGCAGACGATAAATGTAACCGTCTCAGAGAGAAAAGTGGCCAATGTGACGATCTGGCTTTAAGACGATTCGATAACAAATGACGAAAACGGACGGATTTCTCAGGTTTTTACTACATATGAACACTTTTCACATTCTCCGGTGCAACGTGGCTGCTAGTCTTCCTTTCATGCAAAATTTTATGGTTCCACCTCATGTCCAAGCAACCAATGCCGGCTAAAAAGTGAATAATCGACAACTAAAACTTCATTTGTACTACTTCTTACTGGCTATTACTTCAACATAGAAGCTTCTTCAGTGTTCTAGTATCGTGCTTTTAGTGTCTCCGCATACCGCAGCACGCGACATAGCGTTGCAGACGATAAATGTAACCGTCTCAGAGAGAAAAGCGGCCAATGTGACGATCTGCCTTTAAGTCGATTCGATAACAAATGACGAAAACGGACGGATTTCTCAGGTTTCTACTACATATGAACACTTTTCACATTCTCCGGTGCAACGTGGCTGCTAGTCTTCCTTTCATGCAAAATTTTATGGTTCCACCTCATGTCCAAGCCACCAAAGCCGGCTAAAAAGTGAATAATCGACAACTAAAACTTGAATGGTACTACTTCTTACTGGCTATAACTTCAACATAGAAGCATCTTCAGTGTTCTACTATGGTGCTTTTAGTGTTTCCGCATAATGCAGCACGCGACATAGCTTTGTAGACGATAAATGTAACCGTTTCAGAGAGAAGAGCGACCAATGTGACGATCTGGCTTTAAGTCGATTCGATAACAAATGACGAAAACGGACGGATTTCTCAGGATTTTACTACATATGAACACTTTTCACATTATCCCGTGCAACGCGGCTGCTAGTCCTCGTTTCATGCAAAATCTTAAGGTCCTAGGTCATGTCCAAGCCACCAAAGCCGGCTAAAATGTGAATAATCGACAACTAAAACTTGAATTGTATTCCTTCTTACTGGCTATTACTTCAACTTAGAAGCTTCTTCTGTGTTCTACTATGGTGCTTTTAGTGTCTCCGCATACCGCAGCACGCGACATAGCGTTGCAGACGATAAATGTAACCGTCTCAGAGTGAAAAGCGGCCAATGTGACGATCTGCCTTTAAGTCGATTCGATAACAAATGACGGAAACGGACGGATTTATCAGGTTTTTACTACATATGAACACTTTTCACATTCTCCCGTGCAACGCGGCTGCCAGTCCACCTTTCATGTAAAATCTTATGGTCCCAGATCATGTCCAAGCCACCAAAGACGGCTAAAAAGTGAATAATCGACAACTAAAACTTCAATTGTACTACTTCTTACTGGCTATTACTTCAACTTAGAAGCTTCTTCTGTGTTCTACTATGGTGCTTTTAGTGTTTCGGCATACTGCAGCACGCGACATTGCTTTGCAGACGATAAATGTAACCGTTTCAGAGAGTAGAGCGGCTAATGTGACTATGTGGCTTTAAGTCGATTCGATAACAAATGACGAAAACGGACGGATTTCTCAGGATTTTACTACATATCAACACTTTTCACATTCTCCCGTGCAACGCGTCTGCTAGTCCTCCTTTCATGCAAAATCTTATGGTCCTAGGTCATGTCCAAGCCACCAAAGCCGGCTAAAAAGTGAATAATCGACAACTAAAACTTCAATTGTACTACTTCTTACTGGCTATTACTTCAACTTTGAAGTTTCTTCTGTGTTCTACTATGGTGCTTTTAGTGTCTCCGCATACCGCAGCACGCGACATAGCTTTGCAGACGATAAATGTAACCGTCTCAGAGAGAAAAGCGGCCAATGTGACGATCTGGCTTTAAGTCGATTCGATAACAAATGACGAAAACGGACGGATTTCTCAGGTTTTTACTACATATGAACACTTTTCACATTCTCCCGTGCAACGTGGCTGTTAGTCCTCCTTTCATGCAAAATCTTATGGTCCTAGGTCATGTCCAAGCCAACATAGCCGGCTAAAAAGTGAATAATCGACAACTAAAACTTCAATTGTACTACTTCTTACTGGCTATTGCTTCAACTTAGAAGCTTCTTCAGTGTTCTACTATGGTGCTTTTAGTGTCTCCGCATACCGCAGCACGCGACATAGCTTTGCAGACGATAAATGTAACCGTCTCAGAGAGAAAAGCGGCCAATGTGACGATCTGGCTTTAAGACGATTCGATAACAAATGACGAAAACGGACGGATTTCTCAGGTTTTTAATACATATGAACACTTTTCACATTCTCCCGTGCAACGCGGCTGTTAGTCCTCCTTTCATGAAAAATCGTATGGTCCTAGGTCATGTCCAAGCCACCAAAGCCGGCTAAAAAGTGAATAATCGACAACTAAAACTTCAATTGTACTACTTCTTACTGGCTACTGCTTCAACTTAGAAGCTTCTTCAGTGTTCTACTATGGTGCTTTTAGTGTCTCCGCATACCGCAGCACGCGACATAGCTTTGCAGACGATAAATGTAACCGTCTCAGAGAGAAAAGCGGCCAATGTGACGATCTGGCTTTAAGACGATTCGATAACAAATGACGAAAACGGACGGATTTCTCAGGTTTTTACTACATATGAACACTTTTCACATTCTCCCGTGCAACGCGGCTGTTAGTCCTCCTTGCATGCAAAATCTTATGGTCCTAGGTCATGTCCAAGCCACCAAAGCCGGCTAAAAAGTGAATAATCGACAACTAAAACTTCAATTGTACTACTGCTTACTGGCTATTGCTTCAACTTAGAAGCTTCTTCAGTGTTCTACTATAGTGCTTTTAGTGTCTCCGCATACTGCAGCACGCGACATAGCTTTGCAGACGATAAATGTAAACGTTTCAGAGAGTAGAGCGGCCAATGTGACTATGTGGCTTTAAGTCGATTCGATAACAAATGACGAAAACGGACGGATTTATCAGGTTTTTACCACATATGAACACTTTTCACATTCTCCCGTGCAACGCGGCTGTTAGTCCTCCTTTCATGCAAAATCTTATGGTCCTAGGTCATGTCCAAGCCAACAAAGCCGGCTAAAAAGTGAATAATCGTCAACTAAAACTTCAATTTTACGACTTCTTACTGGCTATTGCTTCAACTTAGAAGCTTCTTTAGTGTTCTACTATAGAGCTTTTAGTGTCTCCGCATACCGCAGCACGCGACATAGCTTTGCAGACGATAAATGTAACCGTCTCAGAGAGAAAAGTGGCCAATGTGACGATCTGGCTTTAAGACGATTCGATAACAAATGACGAAAACGGACGGATTTCTCAGGTTTTTACTACATATGAACACTTTTCGCATTCTCCGGTGCAACGTGGCTGCTAGTCTTCCTTTCATGCAAAATTTTATGGTTCCACCTCATGTCCAAGCAACCAATGCCGGCTAAAAAGTGAATAATCGACAACTAAAACTTCATTTGTACTACTTCTTACTGGCTATTACTTCAACATAGAAGCTTCTTTAGTGTTCTAGTATGGTGGTTTTAGTGTTTCCGAATAACGCAGCACGCGACATAGCTTTATAGACGATAAATGTAAACGTTTCAGCGAGAAGAGCGGCCAATGTGACGATCTGGCTTTAAGTCGATTCGATAACAAATGACGAAAACGGACGGATTTCTCAGGTTTTTACTACATATGAACACTTTTCACATTCTCCCGTGCAACGCGGCTGCTAGTCCTCCTTTCATGCAAAATCTTAAGGTCCTAGGTCATGTCCAAGCCACCAAAGCCGGCTAAAATGTGAATAATCGACAACTAAAACTTGAATTGTATTACTTCTTACTGGCTATTACTTCAACTTAGAAGCTTCTTCTGTGTTCTACTATGGTGCTTTTAGTGCCTCCGCATACCGCAGCACGCGACATAGCGTTGCAGACGATAAATGTAACCGTCTCAGAGAGAAAAGCGGCCAATGTGACGATCTGCCTTTAAGTCGATTCGATAACAAATGACGAAAACGGACGGATTTCTCAGGTTTTTACTACATATGAACACTTTTCACATTCTCCGGTGCAACGTGGCTGCTAGTCTTCCTTTCATGCAAAATTTTATGGTTCCACCTCATGTCCAAGCCACCAAAGCCGGCTAAAAAGTGAATAATCGACAACTAAAACTTGAATTGTACTACTTCTTACTGGCTATTGCTTCAACTTAGAAGCTTCTTCTGTGTTCTACTATGGTGCTTTTAGTGTTTCCGCATACCGCAGCACGCGACATAGCTTTGCAGACGATAAATGTAACCGTTTCAGAGAGAAGAGGGGACAATGTGACGATCTGGCTTTAAGTCGATTCGATAACAAATGACGAAAACGGACGGATTCCTCAGGTTTTTACTACATATGAACACTTTTCACTTTCTCCCGTGCAACGCGGCTGCTAGTCCTCCTTTCATGCAAAATCTTAAGGTCCTAGGTCATGTCCAAGCCACCAAAGCCGGCTAAAAAGTGAATAATCGGCAACTAAAACTTCAATTGTACTACTTCTTACTGGCTATTACTTCAACTTAGAAGCTTCTTCTGTGTTCTACTATGGTGCTTTTAGTGTTTCCGCATACTGCAGCACGCGACATAGCTTTGCAGACGATAAATGAAACCGTTTCAGAGAGTAGAGCGGCCAATGTGACTATGTTGCTTAAAGTCGATTCGATAACAAATGACGAAAACGGACGGATTTCTCAGGTTTTTACTACATATGAACACTTTTCACATTCTCCCGTGCAACGCGTCTGCTAGTCCTCCTTTCATGCAAAATCTTATGGTCCTAGGTCATGTCCAAGCCACCAAAGCCGGCTAAAAAGTGAATAATCGACAACTAAAACTTCAATTGTACTACTTCTTACTGGCTATTACTTCAACATAGAAGCTTCTTCAGTGTTCTACTATGGTGCTTTTAGTGTTTCCGCATAATGCAGCACGCGACATAGCTTTGTAGACGATAAATGTAACCGTTTCAGAGAGAAGAGCGGCCAATGTGACGATCTGGCTTTAAGTCGATTCGATAACAAATGACGAAAACGGACGGATTTCTCAGGTTTTTACTACATATGAACACTTTTCACATTCTCCCGTGCAACGCGGCTGCTAGTCCTCCTTTCATGCAAAATCTTAAGGTCCTAGGTCATGTCCAAGCCACCAAAGCCGGCTAAAATGTGAATAATCGACAACTAAAACTTGAATTGTATTACTTCTTACTCGCTATTACTTCAACTTAGAAGCTTCTTCTGTGTTCTACTATGGTGCTTTTAGTGTCTCCGCATACCGCAGCACGCGACATAGCGTTGCAGACGATAAATGTAACCGTCTCAGAGTGAAAAGCGGCCAATGTGACGATCTGCCTTTAAGTCGATTCGATAACAAATGACGACAACGGACGGATTTATCAGGTTTTTAATACATATGAACACTTTTCACATTCTCCCGTGCAACGCGGCTGTTAGTCCTCCTTTCATGCAAAATCGTATGGTCCTAGGTCATGTCCAAGCCACCAAAGCCGGCTAAAAAGTGAATAGTCGACAACTAAAACTTCAATTGTACTACTTCTTACTGGCTACTGCTTCAACTTAGAAGCTTCTTCAGTGTTCTACTATGGTGCTTTTAGTGTCTCCGCTACCCGCAGCACGCGACATAGCTTTGCAGACGATAAATGTAACCGTCTCAGAGAGAAATGCGGCCAATGTGACGATCTGGCTTTAAGACGATTCGATAACAAATGACGAAAACGGACGGATTCCTCAGGTTTTTACTACATATGAACACTTTTCACATTCTCCCGTGCAACGCGGCTGTTATTCCTCCTTTCATGCAAAATCTTATGGTCCTAGGTCATGTCTAAGCCACCAAAGCCGGCTAAAAAGTGAATAATCGACAACTAAAACTTGAATTGTACTACTTCTTACTGGCTATTGCTTCAACTTAGAAGCTTCTTCAGTGTTCTACTATGGTGCTTTTAGTGTCTCCGCATCCCGCAGCACGCGACATAGCTTTGCAGACGATAAATGTAACCGTCTCAGAGAGAAATGCGGCCAATGTGACGATCTGGCTTTATGACGATTGGATAACAAATGACGAAAACGGACGGATTTCTCAGGTTTTTACTACATATGAACACTTTTCACATTCTCCGCTGCAACGTAGCTGCTAGTCTTCCTTTCATGCAAAATTTTATGGTTCCACCTCATGTCCAAGCCACCAAAGCCGGCTAAAAAGTGAATAATCGACAACTAAAACTTCAATTGTACTTCTTCTTACTGGCTATTGCTTCAACTTAGAAGCTTCTTCAGTGTTCTACTAAGGTGCTTTTAGTGTCTCCGCATACCGCAGCACGCGACATAGCTTTGGAGACGATAAATGTAACCGTCTCAGAGAGAAAAGCGGCCAATGTGATGATCTGGCTTTAAGTCGATTCGATAACAAATGACGAAAACGGACGGATTTCTCAGGTTTTTACTACATATGAACACTTTTCACATTCTCCCGTGCAACGCGGCTGTTAGTCCTCCTTTCATGCAAAATCTTATGGTCCTAGGTCATGTCCAAGCCACCAAAGCCGGCTAAAAAGTGAATAATCGACAACTAAAACTTCAATTGTACTACTTCTTACTGGCTATTGCTTCAACTTAGAAGCTTCTTCAGTGTTCTACTATGGTGCATTTAGTGTCTCCGCATCCCGCAGCACGCGACTTAGCTTTGCAGACGATAAATGTAATCGTCTCAGAGAGAAATGCGGCCAATGTGACGATCTGGCTTTAAGTCGATTCGATAACAAATGACGAAAACGGACGGATTTCTCAGGTTTTTACTACATATGAACACTTTTCACATTCTCCCGTGCAACGCGGCTGTTAGTCCTCGTTTCATGCAAAATCTTATGGTCCCAGGTCATGTCCAAGCCACCAAAGCCGGCTAAAAAGTGAATAATCGACAACTAAAACTTCAATTGTACTACTTCTTACTGGCTATTGCTTCAACTTAGAAGCTTCTTCAGTGTTCTACTATGGTGCTTTTAGTGTCTCCGCATCCCGCAGCACGCGACATAGCTTTGCAGACGATAAATGTAACCGTCTCAGAGAGAAATGCGGCCAATGTGACGATCTGGCTTTAAGACGATTCGATAACAAATGACGAAAACGGACGGATTTCTCAGGTTTTTACTACATATGAACACTTTTCACATTCTCCGCTGCAACGTGGCTGCTAGTCTTCCTTTCATGCAAAATTTTATGGTTCCACCTCATGTCCAAGCCACCAAAGCCGGCAAAAAAGTGAATAATCGACAACTAAAAGTTGAATAGTACTACTTCTTACTGGCTATTACTTCAACATAGAAGCTTCTTCAGTGTTCTACTATGGTGCTTTTAGTGTTTCCGCATAACGCAGCACGCGACATAGCTTTGTAGACGATAAATGTAACCGTTTCAGAGAGAAATGCGGCCAATGTGACGATCTGGCTTTAAGACGATTCGATAACAAATGACGAAAACGGACGGATTTCTCAGGTTTTTACTACATATGAACACTTTTCACATTCTCCCGTGCAACGCGTCTGCTAGTCCTCCTTTCATGCAAAATCTTATGGTCCTAGGTCATGTCCAAGCCACCAAAGCCGGCTAAAAAGTGAATAATCGACAACTAAAACCTGAATTGTACTACTTCTTACTGGCTATTATTTCAACTTTGAAGTTTCTTCTGTGTTCTACTATGGTGCTTTTAGTGTCTCCGCATACCGCAGCACGCGACATAGCTTTGCAGACGATAAATGTAACCGTCTCAGAGAGAAAAGCGGTCAATGTGATGATCTGCCTTTAAGACGATTCGATAACAAATGACGAAAACGGACGGATTTCTCAGGTTTTTACTACATATGAACACTTTTCACATTCTCCCGTGCAACGCGGCTGTTAGTCCTCCTTTCATGCAAAATCTTATGGTCCTAGGTCATGTCCAAGCCACCAAAGCCGGCTAAAGAGTGAATAATCGACAACTAAAACTTCAATTGTACTACTTCTTACTGGCTATTGCTTCAACTTAGAAGCTTCTTCAGTGTTCTACTATGGTGCTTTTAGTGTCTCCGCATCCCGCAGCACGCGACATAGATTTGCAGACAATAAATGTAACCGTCTCAGAGAGAAATGCGGCCAATGTGACGATCAGGCTTTAAGACGATTCGATAACAAATGACGAAAACGGACGGATTTCTCAGGTTTTTACTACATATGAACACTTTTCGCATTCTCCGGTGCAACGTGGCTGCTAGTCTTCCTTTCATGCAAAATTTTATGGTTCCACCTCATGTCCAAGCCACCAAAGCCGGCTAAAAAGTGAATAATCGACAACTAAAACTTCAATTGTACTACTTCTTACTGGCTATTGCTTCAACTTAGAAGCTTCTTCAGTGTTCTACTAAGGTGCTTTTAGTGTCTCCGCATACCGCAGCACGCGACATAGCTTTGGAGACGATAAATGTAACCGTCTCAGAGAGAAAAGCGGCCAATGTGACGATCTGGCTTTAAGTCGATTCGATAACAAATGACGAAAACGGACGGATTTCTCAGGTTTTTACTACATATGAACACTTTTCACATTCTCCCGTGCAACGCGGCTGTTAGTCCTCCTTTCATGCAAAATCTTATGGTCCTAGGTCATGTCCAAGCCACCAAAGACGGCTAAAATGTGAATAATCGACAACTAAAACTTGAATTGTATTAGTTCTTACTGGCTATTACTTCAACTTAGAAGCTTCTTCTGTGTTCTACTATGGTGCTTTTAGTGTCTCCGCATACCGCAGCACGCGACATAGCGTTGCAGACGATAAATGTAACCGTCTCAGAGAGAAAAGCGGCCAATGTGACGATCTGGCTTTAAGACGATTCGATACCAAATGACGAAAACGGACGGATTTCTCAGGTTTTTAATACATATGAACACTTTTCACATTCTCCCGTGCAACGCGGCTGTTAGTCCTCCTTTCATGCAAAATCGTATGGTCCTAGGTCATGTCCAAGCCACCAAAGCCGGCTAAAAAGTGAATAATCGACAACTAAAACTTCAATTGTACTACTTCTTACTGGCTATTGCTTCAACTTAGAAGCTTCTTCAGTGTTCTACTATGGTGCATTTAGTGTCTCCGCATCCCGCAGCACGCGACTTAGCTTTGCAGACGATAAATGTAATCGTCTCAGAGAGAAATGCGGCCAATGTGACGATCTGGCTTTAAGTCGATTCGATAACAAATGACGAAAACGGACGGATTTCTCAGGTTTTTACTACATATGAACACTTTTCACATTCTCCCGTGCAACGCGGCTGTTAGTCCTCCTTTCATGCAAAATCTTATGGTCCTAGGTCATGTCCAAGCCACCAAAGCCGGCTAAAAAGTGAATAATCGACAACTAAAACTTCAATTGTACTACTTCTTACTGGCTATTGCTTCAACTTAGAAGCTTCTTCAGTGTTCTACTATGGTGCTTTTAGTGTCTCCGCATCCCGCAGCACGCGACATAGCTTTGCAGACGATAAATGTAACCGTCTCAGAGAGAAATGCGGCCAATGTGACGATCTGGCTTTAAGACGATTCGATAACAAATGACGAAAACGGACGGATTTCTCAGGTTTTTACTACATATGAACACTTTTCACATTCTCCGCTGCAACGTGGCTGCTAGTCTTCCTTTCATGCAAAATTTTATGGTTCCACCTCATGTCCAAGCCACCAAAGCCGGCAAAAAAGTGAATAATCGACAACTAAAAGTTGAATAGTACTACTTCTTACTGGCTATTACTTCAACATAGAAGCTTCTTCAGTGTTCTACTATGGTGCTTTTAGTGTTTCCGCATAACGCAGCACGCGACATAGCTTTGTAGACGATAAATGTAACCGTTTCAGAGAGAAATGCGGCCAATGTGACGATCTGGCTTTAAGACGATTCGATAACAAATGACGAAAACGGACGGATTTCTCAGGTTTTTACTACATATGAACACTTTTCACATTCTCCCGTGCAACGCGTCTGCTAGTCCTCCTTTCATGCAAAATCTTATGGTCCTAGGTCATGTCCAAGCCACCAAAGCCGGCTAAAAAGTGAATAATCGACAACTAAAACCTGAATTGTACTACTTCTTACTGGCTATTATTTCAACTTTGAAGTTTCTTCTGTGTTCTACTATGGTGCTTTTAGTGTCTCCGCATACCGCAGCACGCGACATAGCTTTGCAGACGATAAATGTAACCGTCTCAGAGAGAATAGCGGTCAATGTGATGATCTGCCTTTAAGACGATTCGATAACAAATGACGAAAACGGACGGATTTCTCAGGTTTTTACTACATATGAACACTTTTCACATTCTCCCGTGCAACGCGGCTGTTAGTCCTCCTTTCATGCAAAATCTTATGGTCCTAGGTCATGTCCAAGCCACCAAAGCCGGCTAAAGAGTGAATAATCGACAACTAAAACTTCAATTGTACTACTTCTTACTGGCTATTGCTTCAACTTAGAAGCTTCTTCAGTGTTCTACTATGGTGCTTTTAGTGTCTCCGCATCCCGCAGCACGCGACATAGATTTGCAGACAATAAATGTAACCGTCTCAGAGAGAAATGCGGCCAATGTGACGATCAGGCTTTAAGACGATTCGATAACAAATGACGAAAACGGACGGATTTCTCAGGTTTTTACTACATATGAACACTTTTCGCATTCTCCGGTGCAACGTGGCTGCTAGTCTTCCTTTCATGCAAAATTTTATGGTTCCACCTCATGTCCAAGCCACCAAAGCCGGCTCAAAAGTGAATAATCGACAACTAAAACTTCAATTGTACTACTTCTTACTGGCTATTACATCAACATAGAAGCCTCTTCAGTGTTCTACTATGGTGCTTTTAGTGTTTCCGCATACTGCAGCACGCGACATAGCTTTGCAGACGATAAATGTAACCGTTTCAGAGAGTAGAGCGGCCAATGTGACTATGTGGCTTAAAGTCGATTCGATAACAAATGACGAAAACGGACGGATTTCTCAGGTTTTTACTACATATGAACACTTTTCACATTCTCCCGTGCAACGCGGCTGCAAGTACTCCTTTCATGCAAATTCTTAAGGTCCTAGGTCATGTCCAAGCCACCAAAGCCGGCTAAAATGTGAATAATCGACAACTAAAACTTGAATAGTACTACCTCTTACTGGCTATTGCTTCAACTTAGAAGCTTCTTCAGTGTTCTACTATGGTGCTTTTAGTGTCTCCGCATCCCGCAGCACGCGACATAGCTTTGCAGACGATAAATGTAACCGTCTCAGAGAGTAATGCGGCCAATGTGACGATCTGGCTTTAAGACGATTCGATAACAAATGACGAAAACGGACGGATTTCTCAGGTTTTTACTACATATGAACACTTTTCACATTCTCCCGTGCAACGCGGCTGTTAGTCCTCCTTTCATGCATAATCTTATGGTCCTAGGTCATGTCCAAGCCACCAAAGCCGGCTAAAAAGTGAATAATCGACAACTAAAAGTTGAATAGTACTACTTCTTACTGGCTATTACTTCAACATAGAAGCTTCTTCAGTGTTCTACTATGGTGCTTTTAGTGTTTCCGCATAACGCAGCACGCGACATAGCTTTGTAGACGATAAATGTAACCGTTTCAGAGAGAAATGCGGCCAATGTGACGATCTGGCTTTAAGACGATTCGATAACAAATGACGAAAACGGACGGATTTCTCAGGTTTTTACTACATATGAACACTTTTCACATTCTCCCGTGCAACGCGGCTGTTAGTCCTCCTTTCATGCAAAATCGTATGGTCCTAGGTCATGTCCAAGCCACCAAAGCCGGCTAAAAAGTGAATAATCGACAACTAAAACTTCAATTGTACTACTTCTTACTGGCTATTGCTTCAACTTAGAAGCTTCTTCAGTGTTCTACTATGGTGCTTTTAGTGTCTCCGCATCCCGCAGCACGCGACATAGCTTTGCAGACGATAAATGTAACCGTCTCAGAGAGAAATGCGGCCAATGTGACGATCTGGCTTTAAGACGATTCGATAACAAATGACGAAAACGGACGGATTTCTCAGGTTTTTACTACATATGAACACTTTTCACATTCTCCCGTGCAACGCGGCTGTTAGTCCTCCTTTCATGCAAAATCTTATGGTCCTAGGTCATGTCCAAGCCACCAAAGCCGGCTAAAGAGTGAATAATCGACAACTAAAACTTCAATTGTACTACTTCTTACTGGCTATTGCTTCAACTTAGAAGCTTCTTCAGTGTTCTACTATGGTGCTTTTAGTGTCTCCGCATCCCGCAGCACGCGACATAGCTTTGCAGACGATAAATGTAACCGTCTCAGAGAGAAATGCGGCCAATGTGACGATCAGGCTTTAAGACGATTCGATAACAAATGACGAAAACGGACGGATTTCTCAGGTTTTTACTACATATGAACACTTTTCACATTCCCCGCTGCAACGTGGCTGCTAGTCTTCCTTTCATGCAAAATTTTATGGTTCCACCTCATGTCCAAGCCACCAAAGCCGGCTCAAAAGTGAATAATCGACAACTAAAACTTCAATTGTACTACTTCTTACTGGCTATTACTTCAACTTAGAAGCTTCTTCTGTGTTCTACTATGGTGCTTTTAGTGTTTCCGCATACTGCAGCACGCGACATAGCTTTGCAGACGATAAATGTAACCGTTTCAGAGAGTAGAGCGGCCAATGTGACTATGTGGCTTAAAGTCGATTCGATAACAAATGACGAAAACGGACGGATTTCTCAGGTTTTTACTACATATGAACACTTTTCACATTCTCCCGTGCAACGCGGCTGCAAGTACTCCTTTCATGCAAATTCTTAAGGTCCTTGGTCATGTCCAAGCCACCAAAGCCGGCTAAAAAGTGAATAATCGACAACTAAAACTTGAATAGTACTACTTCTTACTGGCTATTACTTCTACTTAGAAGCTTCTTCTGTGTTCTACTATGGTGCTTTTAGTGTCTCCGCATACCGCAGCATGCGACATAGCTATGCAGACAATAAATGTAACCTTCTCAGAGAGAAAAGCGGCCAATGTGACGATCTGGCTTTAAGTCGATTCGATAACAAATGACGAAAACGGACGGATTTCTCAGGTTTTTACTACATATGAACACTTTTCACATTCTCCCGTGCAACGCAGCTGCAAGTACTCCTTTCATGCAAATTCTTAAGGTCCTAGGTCATGTCCAAGCCACCAAAGCCGGCTAATAAGTGAATAATCGACAACTAAAACTTCAATTGTACTACTTCTTACTGGCTATTGCTTCAACTTAGAAGCTTCTTCAGTGTTCTACTATGGTGCTTTTAGTGTCTCCGCATCCCGCAGCACGCGACATAGCTTTGCAGACGATAAATGTAACCGTCTCAGAGAGTAATGCGGCCAATGTGACGATCTGGCTTTAAGACGATTCGATAACAAATGACGAAAACGGACGGATTTCTCAGGTTTTTACTACATATGAACACTTTTCACATTCTCCCGTGCAACGCAGCTGCAAGTACTCCTTTCATGCAAATTCTTAAGGTCCTAGGTCATGTCCAAGCCACCAAAGCCGGCTAATAAGTGAATAATCGACAACTAAAACTTCAATGGTACTACTTCTTACTGGCTATTGCTTCAACTTAGAAGCTTCTTCAGTGTTCTACTATGGTGCTTTTAGTGTCTCCGCATCCCGCAGCACGCGACATAGCTTTGCAGACGATAAATGTAACCGTCTCAGAGAGTAATGCGGCCAATGTGACGATCTGGCTTTAAGACGATTCGATAACAAATGACGAAAACGGACGGATTTCTCAGGTTTTTACTACATATGAACACTTTTCACATTCTCCGCTGCAACGTGGCTGCTAGTCTTCCTTTCATGCAAAATTTTATGGTTCCACCTCATGTCCAAGCCACCAAAGCCGGCTAACAAGTGAATAATCGACAACTAAAACTTCAATTGTACTACTTCTTACTGGCTATTACTTCAACTTAGAAGCTTCTTCTGTGTTCTACTATGGTGCTTTTAGTGTTTCCGCATACTGCAGCACGCGACATAGCTTTGCAGACGATAAATGTAACCGTTTCAGAGAGTAGAGCGGCCAATGTGACTATGTGGCTTAAAGTCGATTCGATAACAAATGACGAAAACGGACGGATTTCTCAGGTTTTTACTACATATGAACACTTTTCACATTCTCCCGTGCAACGCGTCTGCTAGTCCTCCTTTCATGCAAAATCTTATGGTCCTAGGTCATGTCCAAGCCACCAAAGCCGGCTAAAAAGTGAATAATCGACAACTAAAACTTGAATTGTACTACTTCTTACTGGCTATTACTTCAACTTTGAAGTTTCTTCTGTGTTCTACTATGGTGCTTTTAGTGTCTCCGCATACCGCAGCACGCGACATAGCTTTGCAGACGATAAATGTAACCGTCTCAGAGAGAAAAGCGGCCAATGTGACGATCTGGCTTTAAGTCGATTCGATAACAAATGACGAAAACGGACGTATTTCTCAGGTTTTTACTACATATGAACACTTTTCACATTCTCCCGTGCAACGCGGCTGTTAGTCCTCCTTTCATGCAAAATCTTATGGTCCTAGGTCATGTCCAAGCCAACAAAGCCGGCTAAAAAGTGAATAATCGAAAACTAAAACTTCAATTGTACTACTTCTTACTGGCTATTGCTTCAACTTAGAAGCTTCTTCAGTGTTCTACTATGGTGCTTTTAGTGTCTCCGCATCCCGCAGCACGCGACATAGCTTTGCAGACGATAAATGTAACCGTCTCAGAGAGAAATGCGGCCAATGTGACGATCTGGCTCTAAGACGATTCGATAACAAATGACGAAAACGGACGGATTTCTCAGGTTTTTACTACATATTAACACTTTTCACATTCTCCGCTGCAACGTGGCTGCTAGTCTTCCTTTCATGCAAAATTTTATGGTTCCACCTCATGTCCAAGCCACCAAAGCCGGCTAAAAAGTGAATAATCGACAACTAAAACTTCAATTGTACTACCTCTTACTGGCTATTACTTCAACTTAGAAGCTTCTTCTGTGTTCTACTATGGTGCTTTTAGTGTTTCCGCATACTGCAGCACGCGACATAGCTTTGCAGACGATAAATGTAACCGTTTCAGAGAGTAGAGCGGCCAATGTGACTATGTGGCTTAAAGTCGATTCGATAACAAATGACGAAAACGGACGGATTTCTCAGGTTTTTACTACATATGAACACTTTTCACAATCTCCCGTGCAACGCGTCTGCTAGTCCTCCTTTCATGCAAAATCTTATGGTCCTAGGTCATGTCCAAGCCACCAAAGCCGGCTAAAAAGTGAATAATCGACAACTAAAACTTCATTTGTACTACTTCTTACTGGCTATTACTTCAACTTTGAAGTTTCTTCTGTGTTCTACTATGGTGCTTTTAGTGTCTCCGCATACCGCAGCACGCGACATAGCTTTGCAGACGATAAATGTAACCGTCTCAGAGAGAAAAGCGGCCAATGTGACGATCTGGCTTTAAGTCGATTCGGTAACAAATGACGAAAACGGACGGATTTCTCAGGTTTTTACTACATATGAACACTTTTCACATTCTCCCGTGCAACGCAGCTGTTAGTCCTCCTTTCATGCAAAATCTTATGGTCCTAGGTCATGTCCAAGCCAACAAAGCCGGCTAAAAAGTGAATAATCGACAACTAAAACTTCAATTGTACTACTTCTTACTGGCTATTGCTTCAACTTAGAAGCTTCTTCAGTGTTCTACTATGGTGCTTTTAGTGTCTCCGCATACCGCAGCACGCGACATAGCTTTGGAGACGATAAATGTAACCGTCTCAGAGAGAAAAGCGGCCAATGTGACGATCTGGCTTTAAGACGATTCGATAACAAATGACGAAAACGGACGGATTTCTCAGGTTTTTAATACATATGAACACTTTTCACATTCTCCCGTGCAACGCGGCTGTTAGTCCTCCTTTCATGCAAAATCGTATGGTCCTAGGTCATGTCCAAGGCACAAAAGGCGGCTAAAAAGTGAATAATCGACAACTAAAACTTCAATTGTACTACTTCTTACTGGCTATTGCTTCAACTTAGAAGCTTCTTCAGTGTTCTACTATGGTGCTTTTAGTGTCTTCGCATACCGCAGCACGCGACATAGATTTGCAGACGATAAATGTAACCGTCTCAGAAAGAAAAGCAGCCAATGTGACGATCTGGCTTTAAGACGATTCGATAACAAATGACGAAAACGGACGGATTTCTCAGGTTCTTACTACATATGAACACTTTTCGCATTCTCCGGTGCAACGTGGCTGCTAGTCTTCCTTTCATGCAAAATTTTATGGTTCCACCTCATGTCCAAGCAACCAAAGCCGGCTAAAAAGTGAATAATCGACAACTAAAACTTCATTTGTACTACTTCTTACTGGCTATTACTTCAACATAGAAGCTTCTTCAGTGTTCTACTATGGTGCTTTTAGTGTTTCCGCATAACGCAGCACGCGACATAGCTTTGTAGACGATAAATGTAACCGTTTCAGAGAGAAGAGCGGCCAATGTGACGATCTGGCTTTAAGTCGATTCGATAACAAATGACGAAAACGGACGGATTTCTCAGGTTTTTACTACATATGAACACTTTTCGCATTCTCCCGTGCAACGCGGCTGCTAGTCCTCCTTTCATGCAAAATCTTAAGGTCCTAGGTCATGTCCAAGCCACCAAAGCCGGCTAAAATTTGAATAATCGGCAACTACAACTTGAATTGTATTACTTCTTACTGGCTATTACTTCAATTTTGAAGCTTCTTCTGTGTTCTATTATGGTGCTTTTAGTGTCTCCGCATCCCGCAGCACGCGACATAGCTTTGCAGACGATAAATGTAACCGTCTCAGAGAGAAATGCGGCCAATGTGACGATCTGGCTTTAAGACGATTCGATAACAAATGACGAAAACGGACGGATTTCTCAGGTTTTTACTACATATGAACACTTTTCACATTCTCCGGTGCAACGTGGCTGCTAGTCTTCCTTTCATGCAAAATTTTATGGTTCCACCTCATATCCAAGCCACCAAAGCCGGCTAAAAAGCGAATAATCGACAACTAAAACTTCAATTGTACTACTTCTTACTGGCTATTACTTCAACTTAGAAGCTTCTTCTGTGTTCTACTATGGTGCTTTTAGTGTTTCCGCATACTGCAGCACGCGACATAGCTTTGCAGACAATAAATGTAACCGTCTCAGAGAGAAATGCGGCCAACGTGACGATCTGGCTTTAAGACGATTCGATAACAAATGACGAAAACGGACGGATTTCTCAGGTTTTTACTACATATGAACACTTTTCACATTCTCCCGTGCAACGCGGCTGTTAGTCCTCCTTTCATGCAAAATCTTATGGTCCTAGGTCATGTCCAAGCCAACAAAGCCGGCTAAAAAGTGAATAATCGACAACTAAAACTTCAATTGTACTACTTCTTACTGGCTATTACTTCAACTTTGAAGTTTCTTCTGTGTTCTACTATGGTGTTTTTAGTGTCTCCGCACACCGCAGCACGCGACATAGCTTTGCAGACGATAAATGTAACCGTCTCAGAGAGAAAAGCGGCCAATGTGACGATCTGGCTTTAAGTCGATTCGATAACAAATGACGAAAAGGGACGGATTTCTCAGGTTTTTACTACATATGAACACTTTTCACATTCTCCCGTGCAACGCGGCTGCTAGTCCTCCTTTCATGCAAAATCTTATGGTCCTAGGTCATGTCCAAGCCACCAAAGCCGGCTAAAAAGTGAATAATCGACAACTAAAACTTGAATTGTACTACTTCTTACTGGCTATTACTTCAACTTAGAAGATCCTTCTGTGTTCTAATATGGTGCTTTTAGTGTCTCCACATACCGCAGCACGCGACATAGCTTTGCAGACGATAAATGTAACCGTCTCAGAGAGAAAAGCGGCCAATATGACGATCTATCTTTAAGTCGATTCGATTACAAATGACGAAAAGGGACGGATTTCTCAGGTTTTTACTACATATGAACACTTTTCACATTCTCCCGTGCAACGCGGCTGCTAGTCCTCCTTTCATGCAAAATCTTATGGTCCTAGGTCATGTCCAAGCCACCAAAGCCGGCTAAAAAGTGAATAATCGACAACTAAAACTTGAATTGTACTACTTCTTACTGGCTATTACTTCAACTTTGAAGTTTCTTCTGTGTTCTACTATGGTGCTTTTAGTGTCTCCGCATACCGCAGCACGCGACATAGCTTTGCAGACGATAAATGTAACCGTCTCAGAGAGAAAAGCGGCCAATGTGACGATCTGGCTTTAAGTCGATTCGATAACAAATGACGAAAACGGACGTATTTCTCAGGTTTTTACTACATATGAACACTTTTCACATTCTCCCGTGCAACGCGGCTGTTAGTCCTCCTTTCATGCAAAATCTTATGGTCCTAGGTCATGTCCAAGCCAACAAAGCCGGCTAAAAAGTGAATAATCGACAACTAAAACTTCAATTGTACTACTTCTTACTGGCTATTGCTTCAACTTAGAAGCTTCTTCAGTGTTCTACTATGGTGCTTTTAGTGTCTCCGCATCCCGCAGCACGCGACATAGCTTTGCAGACGATAAATGTAACCGTCTCAGAGAGAAATGCGGCCAATGTGACGATCTGGCTCTAAGACGATTCGATAACAAATGACGAAAACGGACGGATTTCTCAGGTTTTTACTACATATGAACACTTTTCACATTCTCCGCTGCAACGTGGCTGCTAGTCTTCCTTTCATGCAAAATTTTATGGTTCCACCTCATGTCCAAGCCACCAAAGCCGGCTAAAAAGTGAATAATCGACAACTAAAACTTCAATTGTACTACCTCTTACTGGCTATTACTTCAACTTAGAAGCTTCTTCTGTGTTCTACTATGGTGCTTTTAGTGTTTCCGCATACTGCAGCACGCGACATAGCTTTGCAGACGATAAATGTAACCGTTTCAGAGAGTAGAGCGGCCAATGTGACTATGTGGCTTAAAGTCGATTCGATAACAAATGACGAAAACGGACGGATTTCTCAGGTTTTTACTACATATGAACACTTTTCACAATCTCCCGTGCAACGCGTCTGCTAGTCCTCCTTTCATGCAAAATCTTATGGTCCTAGGTCATGTCCAAGCCACCAAAGCCGGCTAAAAAGTGAATAATCGACAACTAAAACTTCATTTGTACTACTTCTTACTGGCTATTACTTCAACTTTGAAGTTTTTTCTGTGTTCTACTATGGTGCTTTTAGTGTCTCCGCATACCGCAGCACGCGACATAGCTTTGCAGACGATAAATGTAACCGTCTCAGAGAGAAAAGCGGCCAATGTGACGATCTGGCTTTAAGTCGATTCGGTAACAAATGACGAAAACGGACGGATTTCTCAGGTTTTTACTACATATGAACACTTTTCACATTCTCCCGTGCAACGCAGCTGTTAGTCCTCCTTTCATGCAAAATCTTATGGTCCTAGGTCATGTCCAAGCCAACAAAGCCGGCTAAAAAGTGAATAATCGACAACTAAAACTTCAATTGTACTACTTCTTACTGGCTATTGCTTCAACTTAGAAGCTTCTTCAGTGTTCTACTATGGTGCTTTTAGTGTCTCCGCATACCGCAGCACGCGACATAGCTTTGGAGACGATAAATGTAACCGTCTCAGAGAGAAAAGCGGCCAATGTGACGATCTGGCTTTAAGACGATTCGATAACAAATGACGAAAACGGACGGATTTCTCAGGTTTTTAATACATATGAACACTTTTCACATTCTCCCGTGCAACGCGGCTGTTAGTCCTCCTTTCATGCAAAATCGTATGGTCCTAGGTCATGTCCAAGGCACAAAAGGCGGCTAAAAAGTGAATAATCGACAACTAAAACTTCAATTGTACTACTTCTTACTGGCTATTGCTTCAACTTAGAAGCTTCTTCAGTGTTCTACTATGGTGCTTTTAGTGTCTTCGCATACCGCAGCACGCGACATAGATTTGCAGACGATAAATGTAACCGTCTCAGAAAGAAAAGCAGCCAATGTGACGATCTGGCTTTAAGACGATTCGATAACAAATGACGAAAACGGACGGATTTCTCAGGTTCTTACTACATATGAACACTTTTCGCATTCTCCGGTGCAACGTGGCTGCTAGTCTTCCTTTCATGCAAAATTTTATGGTTCCACCTCATGTCCAAGCAACCAAAGCCGGCTAAAAAGTGAATAATCGACAACTAAAACTTCATTTGTACTACTTCTTACTGGCTATTACTTCAACATAGAAGCTTCTTCAGTGTTCTACTATGGTGCTTTTAGTGTTTCCGCATAACGCAGCACGCGACATAGCTTTGTAGACGATAAATGTAACCGTTTCAGAGAGAAGAGCGGCCAATGTGACGATCTGGCTTTAAGTCGATTCGATAACAAATGACGAAAACGGACGGATTTCTCAGGTTTTTACTACATATGAACACTTTTCGCATTCTCCCGTGCAACGCGGCTGCTAGTCCTCCTTTCATGCAAAATCTTAAGGTCCTAGGTCATGTCCAAGCCACCAAAGCCGGCTAAAATTTGAATAATCGGCAACTACAACTTGAATTGTATTACTTCTTACTGGCTATTACTTCAATTTTGAAGCTTCTTCTGTGTTCTATTATGGTGCTTTTAGTGTCTCCGCATCCCGCAGCACGCGACATAGCTTTGCAGACGATAAATGTAACCGTCTCAGAGAGAAATGCGGCCAATGTGACGATCTGGCTTTAAGACGATTCGATAACAAATGACGAAAACGGACGGATTTCTCAGGTTTTTACTACATATGAACACTTTTCACATTCTCCGGTGCAACGTGGCTGCTAGTCTTCCTTTCATGCAAAATTTTATGGTTCCACCTCATATCCAAGCCACCAAAGCCGGCTAAAAAGCGAATAATCGACAACTAAAACTTCAATTGTACTACTTCTTACTGGCTATTACTTCAACTTAGAAGCTTCTTCTGTGTTCTACTATGGTGCTTTTAGTGTTTCCGCATACTGCAGCACGCGACATAGCTTTGCAGACAATAAATGTAACCGTCTCAGAGAGAAATGCGGCCAACGTGACGATCTGGCTTTAAGACGATTCGATAACAAATGACGAAAACGGACGGATTTCTCAGGTTTTTACTACATATGAACACTTTTCACATTCTCCGGTGCAACGTGGCTGCTAGTCTTCCTTTCATGCAAAATTTTATGGTTCCACCTCATGTCCAAGCCACCAAAGCCGGCTAAAAAGTGAATAATCGACAACTAAAACTTCAATTGTACTACTTCTTACTGGCTATTACTTCAACTTTGAAGTTTCTTCTGTGTTCTACTATGGTGTTTTTAGTGTCTCCGCACACCGCAGCACGCGACATAGCTTTGCAGACGATAAATGTAACCGTCTCAGAGAGAAAAGCGGCCAATGTGACGATCTGGCTTTAAGTCGATTCGATAACAAATGACGAAAACGGACGGATTTCTCAGGTTTTTACTACATATGAACACTTTTCACATTCTCCCGTGCAACGCGGCTGTTAGTCCTCCTTTCATGCAAAATCTTATGGTCCTAGGTCATGTCCAAGCCAACAAAGCCGGCTAAAAAGTGAATAATCGACAACTAAATCTTCAATTGTACTACTTCTTACTGGCTATTGCTTCAACTTAGAAGCTTCTTCAGTGTTCTACTTTGGTGCTTATAGTGTCTCCGCATACCGCAGCACGCGACATAGCTTTGCAGACGATAAATGTAACCGTCTCAGAGAGAAAAGCGGCCAATGTGATGATCTGGCTTTAAGACGATTCGATAACAAATGACGAAAACGGACGGATTTCTCAGGTTTTTACTACATATGAACACTTTTCGCATTCTCCGGTGCAACGTGGCTGCTAGTCTTCCTTTCATGCAAAATTTTATGGTTCCACCTCATGTCCAAGCCACCAAAGCCGGCTAATAAGTGAATAATCGACAACTAAAACTTGAATTGTACTACTTCTTACTGGCTATTGCTTCAACTTAGAAGCTTCTTCTGTGTTCTACTATGGCGCTTTTAGTGTCTCCGCATACCGCAGCACGCGACATAGCTTTGCAGACGATAAATGTAACCGTTTCAGAGAGAAGAGCGGCCAATGTGACGATCTGGCTTTAAGTCGATTCGATAACAAATGACGAAAACGGACGGATTTCTCAGGTTTTTACTATATATGAACACTTTTCACATTCTCCCGTGCAACGCGGCTGCTAGTCCTCCTTTCATGCAAAATCTTAAGGTCCTAGGTCATGTCCAAGCCACCAAAGCCGGCTAAAATGTGAATAATCGACAACTAAAACTTGAATTGTATTACTTCTTACTGGCTATTACTTCAACTTAGAAGCTTCTTCTGTGTTCTACTATGGTGCTTTTAGTGCCTCCGCATACCGCAGCACGCGACATAGCGTTGCAGACGATAAATGTAACCGTCTCAGAGAGAAAAGCGGCCAATGTGACGTTCTGCCTTTAAGTCGATTCGTTAACAAATGACGAAAACGGACGGATTTATCAGGTTTTTACCACATATGAACACTTTCCACATTCTCCCGTGCAACGCGGCTGCCAGTCCTCCTTTCATGTAAAATCTTAAGGTCCCTTGTCATGTCCAAGCCACCAAAGCCGGCTAAAAAGTGAATAATCGCCAACTAAAACTTCAATTGTACTACTTCTTACTGGCTATTACTTCAACTTAGAAGCATCTTCTGTGTTCTTCTATGGTGCTTTTAGTGTCTCCGCATACTGCAGCACGCGACATAGCTTTGCAGACAATAAGTGTAACTTTCTCAGAGAGAAAAGCGGCAAATGTGACGATCTGGCTTTAAGTCGATTCGATAACAAATGACGAAAACGGACGGATTTTTCAGGTTTTTACAACACATGAACACTTTTCACATTCTCCCATGCAACGCGGCTGCTACTCCTCCTTTCATGCAAAATCGTAAGGTCCCAGGTCATGTCCAAGCCGCCAAAGCCGGCTAAAAAGTGAATAATCGACAACTAAAACTTCAATTGTACTACTTCTTACTGGCTATTACTTCAACTTAGAAGCTTCTTCTGTGTTCTCCTATGGTGCTTTTAGTGTCTCCGCAGATCGCAGCACGCGACATAGCTTTGCAGACGATAAATGTAACCGTTTCAGAGAGAAGAGCGGCAAATGTGACGATCTGGCTTTAAGTCGATTCGATAACAAATGACGAAAACGGACGGATTTCTCAGGTTTTTACTACATATGAACACTTTTCACATTCTCCCGTGCAACGCGGCTGTTAGTCCTCCTTTCATGCAAAATCTTATGGTCCTAGGTCATGTCCAAGCCACCAAAGCCGGCTAAAAAGTGAATAATCGACAACTAAACATGAATTGTACTACTTCTTACTGGCTATTACTTCAACTTAGAAGCTTCTTCTGTGTTCTACTATGGTGCTTTTAGTGTCTCCGCATCCCGCAGCACGCGACATAGCTTTGCAGACGATAAATGTAACCGTCTCAGAGAGAAATGCGGCCAATGTGAAGATCTGGCTTTAAGACGATTCGGTAACAAATGACGAAAACGGACGGATTTCTCAGGTTTTTACTACATATGAACACTTTTCACATTCTCCGGTGCAACGTGGCTGCTAGTCTTCCTTTCATGCAAAATTTTATGGTTCCACCTCATGTCCAAGCCACCAAAGCCGGCTAAAAAGTGAATAATCGACAACTAAAACTTCAATTGTACTACTTCTTACTGGCTATTACTTCAACTTAGAAGCTTCTTCTGTGTTCTACTATGGTGCTTTTAGTGTTTCCGCATACTGCAGCACGCGACATAGCTTTGCAGACGATAAATGTAACCGTTTCAGAGAGTAGAGCGGCCAATGTGACTATGTGGCTTAAAGTCGATTCGATAACAAATGACGAAAACGGACGGATTTCTCAGGTTTTTACTACATATGAACACTTTTCACATTCTCCCGTGCAACGCGTCTGCTAGTCCTCCTTTCATGCAAAATCTTATGGTCCTAGGTCATGTCCAAGCCACCAAAGCCGGCTAAAAAGTGAATAATCGACAACTAAAACTTGAATTGTACTACTTTTTACTGGCTATTACTTCAACTTTGAAGTTTCTTCTGTGTTCTACTATGGTGTTTTTAGTGTCTCCGCATACCGCAGCACGCGACATAGCTTTGCAGACGATAAATGTAACCGTCTCAGAGAGAAAAGCGGCCAATGTGACGATCTGGCTTTAAGTCGATTCGATAACAAATGACGAAAACGGACGGATTTCTCAGGTTTTTACTACATATGAACACTTTTCACATTCTCCCGTGCAACGCGGCTGCTAGTCCTCCTTTCATGCAAAATCGTATGGGCCTAGGTCATGTCCAAGCCACCAAAGCCGGCTAAAAAGTGAATAATCGACAACTAAAACTTCAATTGTACTACTTCTTACTGGCTATTGCTTCAACTTAGAAGCTTCTTCAGTGTTCTACTATGGTGCTTTTAGTGTCTCCGCATACCGCAGCACGCGACATAGCTTTGCAGACGATAAATGTAACCGTCTCAGAGAGAAAAGCGGCCAATGTGATGATCTGGCTTTAAGACGATTCGATAACAAGTGACGAAAACGGACGGATTTCTCAGGTTTTTACTACATATGAACATTTTTCACATTCTCCCGTGCAACGCGGCTGTTAGTCCTCCTTTCATGCATAATCTTATGGTCCTAGGTCATGTCCAAGCCACCAAAGCCCGCTAAAAAGTGAATAATCGACAACTAAAACTTCAATTGTACTACTTCTTACTGGCAATTGCTTCAACTTAGAAGCTTCTTCAGTGTTCTACTATGGTGCTTTTAGTGTCTCCGCATACCGCAGCACGCGACATAGATTTGCAGACGATAAATGTAACCGTTTCAGAGAGAAGAGCGGCCACTGTGACGATCTGGCTTTAAGACGATTCGATAACAAATGACAAAAACGGACGGATTTCTCAGGTTTTTACTACATATGAACACTTTTTGCATTCTCCGGTGCAACGTGGCTGCTAGTCTTCCTTTCATGCAAAATTTTATGGTTCCACCTCATGTCCAAGCAACCAAAGCCGGCTAAAAAGTGAATAATCGACAACTAAAACTTGAATTGTACTACTTCTTACTGGCTATTGCTTCAACTTAGAAGCTTCTTCTGTGTTCTACTATGGTGCTTTTAGTGTCTCCGCATACCGCAGCACGCGAATAAGCTTTGCAGACGATAAGTGTAACCGTCTCAGAGAGAAAAGCGGCCTATGTGACGATCTGGCTTTAAGTCGATTTGATAACAAATGACGAAAACGGACGGATTTCTAAGGTTCTTACTACATATGAACACTTTTCACATTCTCCCGTGCAACGCGGATGCTAGTCCTCCTTCCATGCAAAATCTTAAGGTCCTAGGTCATGTCCAAGCCACCAAAGCCGGCTAAAAAGTGAATAATCGACAACTGAAACTTGAATTGTACTACTTCTTACTGGCTATTACATCAACTTAGAGGCTTCTTCTGTGTTCTACTGTGGTGCTTATAGTGTCTTCGCATACCGCAGCACGCGACATAGCCTTGCAGACGATAAATGTAACCGTCTCAGAGAGAAGAGCGGCCAATGTGACGATCTGGCTTTAAGTCGATTCGATAACAAATGACGAGAACGGACGGATTTCTCAGGTGTTTACTACATATGAATACTTTTAACATTCTCCCTTGCAACTTGGCTGCTAGTCCTCCTTTCATGCAGAATCTTAAGGTCCTAGCTCATGTCCAAGGCACCAAAGAGAGCTAAATAGCCAATAATCGATACCTAAAACTTGAATTGTAGTACTTCTTACTGGCTATTACTTCAACTTAGAAGCTTATTCTGTGTTCTACTATGGTGCTTATAGTGTCTTCGCATACCGCAGCACGCGACATAGCTTTGCAGACGATAAATGTAACCGTCTCAGAGAGAAAAGCGGCCAATGTGATGATCTGGCTTTAAGTCGATTCGGTAACAAATGACGAAAACGGACGGATTTCTCAGGTTTTTACTACATATGAACACTTTTCACATTCTCCCGTGCAACGCGGCTGCTAGTCCTCCTTTCATGCAAAATCTTAAGGTCCTAGGTCATGTCCAAGCCACCAAAGCCGGCTAAATAGTGAATAATCGACAACTAAATTTGAATTGAAATACTTCTTACTGGCTATTACTTCAACTTAGAAGCTTCTTCTGTGTTCTACTATGGTGCTCTTAGTGTTTCCGCATACTGCAGCACGCGACATAGCTTTGCAGACGATAAATGTAACCGTTTCAGAGAGTAAAGCGGCCAATGTGATGATCTGGCTTTAAGTCGATTCGGTAACAAATGACGAAAACGGACGGATTTCTCAGGTTTTTACTACATATGAACACTTTTCACATTCTCCCGTGCAACGCGGCTGCTAGTCCTCCTTTCATGCAAAATCTTATGGTCCTAGGTCATGTCCAAGCCACCAAAGCCGGCTAAAAAGTGAATAATCGACAACTAAAACTTGAATTGTACTACTTCTTTCTGGCTATTGCTTCAACTTAGAAGCTTCTTCAGTGTTCTACTATGGTGCTTTTAGTGTGTCCGCATACCGCAGCACGCGACATAGCTTTGCAGACGATAAATGTAACCGTCTCAGAGAGAAAAGCAGCCAATGTGACGATCTGGCTTTAAGACGATTCGATAACAAATGACGAAAACGGACGGATTTCTCAGGTTTTTACTACATATGAACACTTTTCACATTCTCCCGTGCAACGCGGCTGTTAGTCCTCCTTTCATGCAAAATCTTATGGTCCTAGGTCATGTCCAAGCCACCAAAGCCGGCTAAAAAGTGAATAATCGACAACTAAAACTTCAATTGTACTACTTCTTACTGGCTATTGCTTCAACTTAGAAGCTTCTTCAGTGTTCTACTATGGTGCTTTTAGTGTCTCCGCATACCGCAGCAGGCGACATAGATTTGCAGACGATAAATGTGACCGTCTCAGAGAGAAAAGCAGCCAATGTGACGATCTGGCTTTAAGACGATTTGATAACAAATGACGAAAACGATTTATTTCTCAGGTTTTTACTACATATGAACACTTTTCACATTCTCCGGTGCCACGTGGCTGCTAGTGTTCCTTTCATGCAAAATTTTATGGTTCCACCTCATGTCCAGGCCACCAAAGACGGCTAAAATATGAATAACCGACAACTAAAACTTCAATTGCACTACTTCTTACTGGCTATTACTTCAACATAGAAGCTTCTTCAGTGTTCTACTATGGTGCTTTTAGTGTTTCCGCATACTGCAGCACGCGACATAGCTTTGCAGACGATAAATGTAACCGTTTCAGAGAGTAGAGCGGAAAAAGTGACGATCTGGCTTTAAGTCGATTCGATAACAAATGACGAAAACGGACGGATTTCTCAGGTTTTTACTACATATGAACACTTTTCACATTCTCCCGTGCAACGCGTCTGCTAGTCCTCCTTTCATGCAAAATCTTAAGGTCCTAGGTCATGTCCAAGCCACCAAAGCCGGCTAAATAGTGAATAATCGACAACTAAATTTGAATTGAAATACTTCTTACTGGCTGTTACTTCAACTTAGAAACTTCTTCAGTGTTCTACTATGGTGCTTTTAGTGTCTCCGCATACCGCAGCGGGCGACATAGATTTGCAGACGATAAATGTAACCGTCTCAGAGAGAAAAGCAGCCAATGTGACGATCTGGCTTTAAGACGATTTGATAACAAATGACGAAAACGATGGATTTCTCAGATTTTTACTACATATGAACACTTTTCACATTCTCCCGTGCAACGCGGCTGCTAGTCCTCCTTTCATGCAAAATCTTATGGTCCTAGGTCATGTCCAAGCCACCAAAGCCGGCTAAAAAGTGAATAATCGACAACTAAAACTTGAATTGTATTACTTCTTACTGGCTATTACTTCAACTTAGAAGCTTCTTCTGTGTTCTACTATGGTGCTTTTAGTGTCTCCGCATACCGCAGCACGTGACATAGCGAAGCAGACGATTAATGTAACCGTCTCAGAGAGAAAAGCGGCAAATGTGACTATCTGCCTTTAAGTCGATTCGATAACAAATGAAGAAAACGGACGGATTTATCAGGTTTTTACCACATATGAACACTTTTCACATTCTCCCGTGCAACGCGGCTGCCAGTCCTCCTTTCATGTAAAATCTTAAGGTCCCTTGTCATGTCCAAGCCACCAAAGCCGGCTAAAAAGTGAATAATCGACAACTAAAACTTCAATTGTACTACATCTTACTGGCTATTACTTTAACTTAGAAGCATCTTCTGTGTTCTTCTATGGTGCTTTTAGTGTCTCCGCATACTGCAGCACGCGACATAGCTTTGCAGACAATAAGTGTAAACTTCTCAGAGAGAAAGGCGGCAAATGTGACGATCTGGCTTTAAGTCGATTCGATAACAAATGACGAAAACGGACCGATTTCTCAGGTTTTTACTACACATGAACACTTTTCACATTCTCCCATGCATCGCGGCTGCTAGTCCTCCTTTCATGCAAAATCGTAAGGTCCCAGGTCATGTCCAAGCCACCAAAGCCGGCTAAAAAGTGAATAATCGACAACTAAAACTTCAATTGTACTACTTCTTACTGGCTATTACTTCAACTTAGAAGCTTCTTCTGTGTTCTCCTATGGTGCTTTTAGTGTCTCCGCAGATCGCAGCACGCGACATAGCTTTGCAGACGATAAATGTAACCGTTTCAGAGAGAAGAGCGGCAAATGTGACGATCTGGCTTTAAGTCGATTCGATAACAAATGACGAAAACGGACGGATTTCTAAGGTTTTTACTACATATGAACACTTTTCACATTCTCCCGTGCAACGCGTTTACTAGTCCTCCTTTCATGCAAAATCTTATGGTCCTAGGTCATATCCAAGCCACCAAAGCCGGCTAAAAAGTGAATAATCGACAACTAAAACTTCAATTGTACTACTTCTTTCTGGCTATTGCTTCAACTTAGAAGCTTCTTCAGTGTTCTACTATGGTGCTTTTAGTGTCTCCGCATACCGCAGCACGCGACATAGCTTTGCAGACGATAAATGTAACCGTCTCAGAGAGAAAAGCGCCAATGTGACGATCTGGCTTTAAGTCGATTCGATAACAAATGACGAAAACGGACGGATTTCTCAGGTTTTTACTACATATGAACACTTTTCACATTCTCCCGTGCAACGCGTCTGCTAGTCCTCCTCTCATGCAAAATCTTATGGTCCTAGGTCATATCGAAGCCACCAAAGCCGGCTAAAAAGTGAATAATCGACAACTAAAACTTGAATTGTACTACTTCTTACTGGCAATTACTTCAACTTTGAAGTTTCTTCTGTGTTATACTATGGTGCTTTTAGTGTCTCCGCATACCGCAGCACGCGACATAGCTTTGCAGACGATAAATGTAACCGTCCCAGAGAGAAAAGCGGCCAATGTGACGATCTGGCTTTAAGTCGATTCGATAACAAATGACGATAACGGACGGATTTATCAGGTTTTTACCACATATGAACACTTTTCACATTCTCCCGTGCAACGCGGCTGCCAGTCCTCCTTTCATGTAAAATCTTAAGGTCCCTTGTCATGTCCAAGCCACCAAAGCCGGCTAAAAAGTGAATAATCGACAACTAAAACTTCAATTGTACTACTTCTTACTGGCTATTACTTCAACTTAGAAGCATCTTCTGTGTTCTTCTATGGTGCTTTTAGTGTCTCCGCATACTGCAGCACGCGACATAGCTTTGCAGACATTAAGTGTAACCTTCTCAGAGAGAAAGGCGGCAAATGTGACGATCTGGCTTTAAGTCGATTCGATAACAAATGACGAAAACGGACGGATTTCTCAGGTTTTTACTACACATGAACACTTTTCACACTCTCCCATGCAACATGGCTGCTAGTCCTCCTTTCATGCAAAATCGTAAGGTCCCAGGTCATGTCCAAGCCACCAAAGCCAGCTAAAAAGTGAATAATCGACAACTAAAACTTCAATTGTACTACTTCTTACTGGCTATTACTTCAACTTAGAAGCTTCTTCTGTGTTCTCCTATGGTGCTTTTAGTGTCTCCGCAGATCGCAGCACGCGACATAGCTTTGCAGACGATAAATGTAACCGTTTCAGAGAGAAGAGCGGCAAATGTGACGATCTGGCTTTAAGTCGATTCGATAACAAATGACGAAAACGGACGGATTTCTCAGGTTTTTACTACATATGAACACTTTTCACATTCTCCCGTGCAACGCGGCTGCTAGTCCTCCTTTCATGCAAAATATTAAGATCCTAGGTCATGTCCAAGCCACCAAAGCCGGCTAAATAGTGAATAATCGACAACTAAATTTGAATTGAAATACTTCTTACTGGCTATTACTTCAACTTAGAAGCTTCTTCTGTGTTCTACTATGGTGCTTTTAGTGTTTCCGCATACTGCAGCACGCGACATAGCTTTGCAGACGATAAATGTAACCGTTTCAGAGAGTAGAGCGGCCAATGTGACTATGTGCCTTTAAGTCGATTCGATAACAAATGACGAAAACGGACGGATTTCTAAGGTTTTTACTACATATGAACACTTTTCACATTCTCCCGTGCAACGCGTCTGCTAGTCCTCCTTTCATGCAAAATCTTATGGTCCTAGGTCATATCCAAGCCACTAAAGTCGGCTAAAAAGTGAATAATCGACAAATAAAACTTCAATTGTACTACTTCTTACTGGCTATTGATTCAACTTTAAAGTTTCTTCTGTGTTCTACTATGGTGCTTTTAGTGTCTCCGCATACCGCAGCACGCGACATAGCTTTGCAGACGATAAATGTAACCGTCCCAGAGAGAAAAGCGGCCAATGTGACGATCTGGCTTTAAGTCGATTCGATAACAAAGGACGAAAACGGACGGATTTCTCAGGTTTTTACTACATATGAACACTTTTCACATTCTCCCATGCAACGCGGCTGTTAGTCCTCCTTTCATGCAAAATCTTATGGTCGTAGGTCATGTCCAAGCCACCAAAGCCGGCTAAAAAGTGAATAATCGACAACTAAAACTTCAATTGTACTACTTCTTTCTGGCTATTGCTTCAACTTAGAAGCTTCTTCAGTGTTCTACTATGGTGCTTTTAGTGTCTCCGCATACCGCAGCACGCGACATAGCTTTGCAGACGATAAATGTAACCGTCTCAGAGAGAAAAGCGGCCAATGTGACGAACTGGCTTTAAGTCGATTCGATAACAAATGACGAAAACGGACGGATTTCTCAGGTTTTTACTACATATGAACACTTTTCACGTTCTCCCGTGCAACGCGGCTGTTAGTCCTCCTTTCATGCAAAATCTTATGGTCCTAGGTCATGTCCAAGCCACCAAAGCCGGCTAAAAAGTGAATAATCGACAACTAAAACTTCAATTGTACTACTTCTTACTGGCTATTGCTTCAACTTAGAAGCTTCTTCAGTGTTCTACTATGGTGCTTTTAGTGTCTCCGCGTACCGCAGCAGGCGACATAGATTTACAGACGATAAATGTAACCGTCTCAGAGAGAAAAGCAGCCAATGTGACGATCTGGCTTTAAGACGATTTGATAACAAATGACGAAAACGATGGATTTCTCAGGTTTTTACTACATATGGACACTTTTCACATTCTCCCGTGCAACGCGTCTGCTAGTCCTCCTTTCATGCAAAATCTTAAGGTCCTAGGTCATGTCCAAGCCACCAAAGCCGGCTAAATAGTGAATAATCGACAACTAAATTTGAATTGAAATACTTCTTACTGGCTATTACTTCAACTTAGAAGCTTCTTCAGTGTTCTACTATGGTGCTTTTAGTGTTTCCGCATACTGCAGCACGCGACATAGCTTTGCAGACGATAAATGTAACCGTTTCAGAGAGTAGAGCGGCCAATGTGACTATGTGGCTTTAAGTCGATTCAATAACAAATGACGAAAACGGACGGATTTCTCAGGTTTTTACTACATATGAACACTTTTCACGTTCTCCCGTGCAACGCGGCTGTTAGTCCTCCTTTCATGCAAAATCTTATGGTCCTAGGTCACGTCCAAGCCACCAAAGCCGGCTAAATAGTGAATATTCGACAACTAAATTTGAATTGAAATACTTCTTACTGGCTATTACTTCAACTTAGAAGCTTCTTCAGTGTTCTACTATGGTGCTTTTAGTGTTTCCGCATACTGCAGCACGCGACATAGCTTTGCAGACGATAAATGTAACCGTTTCAGAGAGTAGAGCGGCCAATGTGACTATGTGGCTTTAAGTCGATTCGATAACAAATGACGAAAACGGACGGATTTCTCAGGTTTTTACTACATATGAACACTTTTCACATTCTCCCGTGCAACGCGTCTGCTAGTCCTCCTTTCATGCAAAATCTTATGGTCCTAGGTCATGTCCAAGCCACCAAAGCCGGCTAAAAAGTGAATAATCGACAACTAAAACATGAATTGTACTACTTCTTGCTGGCTATTACTTCAACGTAGAAGCTTCTTCTGTGTTCTACTATGGTGCTTTTAGTGTTTCCGCATACCGCAGCACGCGACATAGCTTTGCAGACGATTAATGTAACCGTTTCAGAGAGTAGAGCGGCCAATGTGACTATGTGGCTTTAAGTCGATTCGATAACAAATGACGAAAACGGACGGATTTCTAAGGTTTTTACTACATATGAACACTTTTCACATTCTCCCGTGCAACGCGTCTTCTAGTCCTCCTATCATGCAAAATCTTATGGTCGTAGGTCATATCCAAGCCACCAAAGCCGGCTAAAAAGTGAATAATCGACAACTAAAACTTGAATTGTAGTACTTCATACTGGCTATTGATTCAACTTTGAAGTTTCTTCTGTGTTCTACTATGGTGCTTTTAGTGTCTCCGCATACCGCAGCACGCGACATAGCTTTGCAGACGATAAATGTGACCGTCCCAGAGAGAAAAGCGGCCAATGTGACGATCTGGCTTTAAGTCGATTCGATAAGAGGTGACGAAAACGGACGGATTTCTCAGGTTTTTACTACATATGAACACTTTTCACATTCTCCCGTGCAACGCGGGTGTTAGTCCTCCTTTCATGCAAAATCTTATGGTCCTAGGTCATGTCCAAGCCACCAAAGCCGGCTAAAAAGTGAATAATCGACAACTAAAACTTCAATTGTACTACTTCTTTCTGGCTATTGCTTCAACTTAGAAGCTTCTTCAGTGTTCTACTATGGTGCTTTTAGTGTCTCCGCATACCGCAGCACGCGACATAGCTTTGCAGACGATAAATTTAACCGTCTCAGAGAGAAAAGCGGCCAATGTGACGATCTGGCTTTAAGTCGATTCGATAACAAATGACGAAAACGGACGGATTTTTCAGGTTTTTACTACATATGAACACTTTTCACATTCTCCCGTGCAACGCGGCTGTTAGTCCTCCTTTCATGCAAAATCTTATGGTCCTAGGTCATGTCCAAGCCACCAAAGCCTGCTAAAAAGTGAATAATCGACAACTAAAACTTCAATGGTACTACTTCTTACTGGCTATTGCTTCAACTTAGAAGCTTCTTCAGTGTTCTACTATGGTGCTTTTAGTGTCTCCGCATACCGCAGCAGGCGACATAGATTTGCAGACGATAATTGTAACCGTCTCAGAGAGAAAAGCAGCCAATGTGAGGATCTGGCGTTAAGACGATTTGATAACAAATGACGAAAACGATGGATTTCTCAGGTTTTTACTACATATGAACACTTTTCACATTCTCCGGTGCAACGTGGCTGCTAGTCTTCCTTTCCTGCAAAATTTTATGGTTCCACCTCATGTCCAAGCCACCAAAGCCGGCTAAAAAGTGAATAATCGACAACTAAAACTTCAATTGCACTACTTCTTACTGGCTATTACTTCAACATAGAAGCTTCTTCTGTGTTCTCCTATGGTGCTTTTAGTGTCTCCGCAGATCGCAGCACGCGACATAGCATTGCAGACGATAAATGTAACCGTTTCAGAGAGAAGAGCGGCAAATGTGACGATCTGGCTTTAAGTCGATTCGATAACAAATGACGAAAACGGACGGATTTCTCAGGTTTTTACTACATATGAACACATTTCACATTCTCCCGTGCAACGCGGCTGTTAGTCCTCCTTTCATGCAAAATCTTATGGTCCTAGGTCATGTCCAAGCCACCAAAGCCGGCTAAAAAGTGAATAATCGACAACTAAAACTTCAATTGTACTACTTCTTTCTGGCTATTGCTTCAACTTAGAAGCTTCTTCAGTGTTCTACTATGGTGCTTTTAGTGTCTCCGCATACCGCAGCACGCGACATAGCTTTGCAGACGATAAATGTGACCGTCTCAGAGAGAAAAGCGGCCAATGTGACGATCTGGCTTAAAGTCGATTCGATAAGAGGTGACGAAAACGGACGGATTTCTCAGGTTTTGACTACATATGAACACTTTTCACATTCTCCCGTGCAACGCGGCTGCTAGTCCTCCTTTCATGCAAAATGTTAAGGTCCTAGATCATGTCCAAGCCACCAAAGCCGGCTAAAATGTGAATAATCGACAACTAAAACTTGAATTGTATTTCTTCTTACTGGCTATTACTTTAACTTAGAAGCTTCTTCTGTGTTCTACTATGGTGCTTTTAGTGTCTCCGCAGATCGCAGCACGCGACATAGCTTTGCAGACGATAAATGTAACCGTCTCAGAGAGAAAAGCGGCCAATGTGACGATCTGGCTTTAAGTCAATTCGATAACAAATGACGAAAACGGACGCATTTCTCAGGTTTTTACCACATATGAACACTTTTCACATTCTGCCATGCAACGCGGCTGCTAGTCCTCCTTTCATGCAATATCTTAAGGTCCTAGGTCATGTCCAAGCCACCAAAGCCGGCTAAAAAGTGAATAATCGACAACTAAAACTTCAATTGTACTACTTCTTACTTTATATTACTTCAAGTTAGAAGCTTCTTCTGTGTTCTCCTATGGTGCTTTTAGTGTCTCCGCAGACCGCAGCACGTGACATAGCTTTGCAGACGATATATGTAACAGTCTCAGAGAGAAAAGCGGCCAATGTGACGATCTGGCTTTAAGTCGATTCGATAACAAATGACGAAAACGGACGGATTTATCAGGTCTTTACCACATATGAACACTTTTCACATTCTCCCGTGCAACGCTGCTGCCAGTCCTCTTTTCATGTAAAATCTTATGGTCCCAGGTCATGTCCAAGCCACCAAAGCCGGCTAAAAAGTGAATAATCGACAACTAAAACTTCAATTGTACTACTTCTTACTTTATATTACTTCAACTTAGAAGCTTCTTCTGTGTTCTCCTATGGTGCTTTTAGTGTCTCCGCAGACCGCAGCACGTGACATAGCTTTGCAGACGATATATGTAACAGTCTCAGAGAGAAAAGCGGCCAATGTGACGATCTGGCTTTAAGTCGATTCGATAACAAATGACGAAAACGGACGGATTTATCAGGTCTTTACCACATATGAACACTTTTCACATTCTGCCATGCAACGCGGCTGCTAGTCCTCCTTTCATGCAAAATCTTAAGGTCCTAGGTCATGTTCAAGCCACCAAAGCCGGCTAAAAAGTGAATAATCGACAACTAAAACTTCAATTGTACTACTTCTTACTTTATATTACTTCAACTTAGAAGCTTCTTCTGTGTTCTCCTATGGTGCTTTTAGTGTCTCCGCAGACCGCAGCACGTGACATAGCTTTGCAGACGATATATGTAACAGTCTCAGAGAGAAAAGCGGCCAATGTGACGATCTGGCTTTAAGTCGATTCGATAACAAATGACGAAAACGGACGGATTTCTCAGGTTTTTACTACATATGAACACTTTTCACATTCTCCCGTGCAACGCGGCTGTTAGTCCTCCTTTCATGCAAAATCTTATGGTCCTAGGTCATGTCCAAGCCACCAAAGCCGGCTAAAAAGTGAATAATCGACAACTAAAACTTCAATTGTACTACTTCTTACTGGCTATTGCTTCAACTTAGAAGCTTCTTCAGTGTTCTACTATGGTGCTTTTAGTGTCTCCGCATACCGCAGCAGGTGACATAGATTTGCAGACGATAATTGTAACCGTCTCAGAGAGAAAAGCGGCCAATGTGACGATCTGGCTTTAAGTCGATTCGATAACAAGTGACGAAAGCGGACGGATTTCTCAGGTTTTTACTACATATGAACACTTTTCACATTCTCCCGTGCAACGCGGCTGTTAGTCCTCCTTTCATGCAAAATCTTATGGTCCTAGGTCATGTCCAAGCCACCAAAGCCGGCTAAAAAGTGAATAATCGACAACTAAAACTTCAATTGTACTACTTCTTACTGGCTATTGCTTCAACTTAGAAGCTTCTTCAGTGTTCTACTATGGTGCTTTTAGTGTCTCCGCATACCGCAGCAGGTGACATAGATTTGCAGACGATAATTGTAACCGTCTCAGAGAGAAAAGCAGCCAATGTGAGGATCTGGCTTTAAGACGATTTGATAACAAATGACGAAAACGATGGATTTCTCAGGTTTTTACTACATATGAACACTTTTCACATTCTCCGGTGCAACGTGGCTGCTAGTCTTCCTTTCCTGCAAAATTTTATGGTTCCACCTCATGTCCAAGCCACCAAAGCCGGCTAAAAAGTGAATAATCGACAACTAAAACTTCAATTGCACTACTTCTTACTGGCTATTACTTCAACATAGAAGCTTCTTCTGTGTTCTCCTATGGTGCTTTTAGTGTCTCCGCAGATCGCAGCACGCGACATAGCTTTGCAGACGATAAATGTAACCGTTTCAGAGAGAAGAGCGGCAAATGTGACGATCTGGCTTTAAGTCGATTCGATAACAAATGACGAAAACGGACGGATTTCTCAGGTTTTTACTACATATGAACACATTTCACATTCTCCCGTGCAACGCGGCTGTTAGTCCTCCTTTCATGCTAAATCTTATGGTCCTAGGTCATGTCCAAGCCACCAAAGCCGGCTAAAAAGTGAATAATCGACAACTAAAACTTCAATTGTACTACTTCTTTCTGGCTATTGCTTCAACTTAGAAGCTTCTTCAGTGTTCTACTATGGTGCTTTTAGTGTCTCCGCATACCGCAGCACGCGACATAGCTTTGCAGACGATAAATGTGACCGTCTCAGAGAGAAAAGCGGCCAATGTGACGATCTGGCTTAAAGTCGATTCGATAAGAGGTGACGAAAACGGACGGATTTCTCAGGTTTTGACTACATATGAACACTTTTCACATTCTCCCGTGCAACGCGGCTGCTAGTCCTCCTTTCATGCAAAATGTTAAGGTCCTAGATCATGTCCAAGCCACCAAAGCCGGCTAAAATGTGAATAATCGACAACTAAAACTTGAATTGTATTTCTTCTTACTGGCTATTACTTTAACTTAGAAGCTTCTTCTGTGTTCTACTATGGTGCTTTTAGTGTCTCCGCAGATCGCAGCACGCGACATAGCTTTGCAGACGATAAATGTAACCGTCTCAGAGAGAAAAGCGGCCAATGTGACGATCTGGCTTTAAGTCAATTCGATAACAAATGACGAAAACGGACGCATTTCTCAGGTCTTTAACACATATGAACACTTTTCACATTCTGCCATGCAACGCGGCTGCTAGTCCTCCTTTCATGCAAAATCTTAAGGTCCTAGGTCATGTCCAAGCCACCAAAGCCGGCTAAAAAGTGAATAATCGACAACTAAAACTTCAATTGTACTACTTCTTACTTTATATTACTTCAACTTAGAAGCTTCTTCTGTGTTCTCCTATGGTGCTTTTAGTGTCTCCGCAGACCGCAGCACGTGACATAGCTTTGCAGACGATATATGTAACAGTCTCAGAGAGAAAAGCGGCCAATGTGACGATCTGGCTTTAAGTCGATTCGATAACAAATGACGAAAACGGACGGATTTATCAGGTCTTTACCACATATGAACACTTTTCACATTCTCCCGTGCAACGCTGCTGCCAGTCCTCTTTTCATGTAAAATCTTATGGTCCCAGGTCATGTCCAAGCCACCAAAGCCGGCTAAAAAGTGAATAATCGACAACTAAAACTTCAATTGTACTACTTCTTACTTTATATTACTTCAACTTAGAAGCTTCTTCTGTGTTCTCCTATGGTGCTTTTAGTGTCTCCGCAGACTGCAGCACGTGACATAGCTTTGCAGACGATATATGTAACAGTCTCAGACAGAAAAGCGGCCAATGTGACGATCTGGCTTCAAGTCGATTCGATAACAAATGACGAAAACGGACGGATTTATCAGGTCTTTACCACATATGAACACTTTTCACATTCTGCCATGCAACGCGGCTGCTAGTCCTCCTTTCATGCAAAATCTTAAGGTCCTAGGTCATGTCCAAGCCACCAAAGCCGGCTAAAAAGTGAATAATCGACAACTAAAACTTCAATTGTACTACTTCTTACCTTATATTACTTCAACTTAGAAGCTTCTTCTGTGTTCTCCTATGGTGCTTTTAGTGTCTCCGCAGACCGCAGCACGTGACATAGCTTTGCAGACGATATATGTAACAGTCTCAGAGAGAAAAGCGGCCAATGTGACGATCTGGCTTTAAGTCGATTCGATAACAAATGACGAAAACGGACGGATTTCTCAGGTTTTTACTACATATGAACACTTTTCACATTCTCCCGTGCAACGCGGCTGCTAGACCTTCTTTCATACAAAATCTTAAGGTCCTAGGTCATGTAAAAGCCACCAAAGCCGGCTAAAAAGTGAATAATCGACAACTAAAACTTTAATTGTACTACTTCTTACTGGCTATTACTTCAACATAGAAGCTTCTTCTGTGTTCTACTATGGTGCTTTTAGTGTTTCCGCATACCGCAGCACGCGACATAGCTTTGCAGACGATAAATGTAACCGTTTCAGAGAGAAGAGGGGACAATGTGACGATCTGGCTTTAAGTCGATTCGATAACAAATGACGAAAACGGACGGATTTCTCAGGTTTTTACTACATATGAACACATTTCACATTCTCCCGTGCAACGCGGCTGCTAGTCCTCCTTTCATGCAAAATCGTAAGGTCCTAGGTCATGTCCAAGCCACCAAAGCCGGCTAAAAAGTGAATAATCGACAACTAAATTTGAATTGAAATACTTCTTACTGGCTATTACTTCAACTTAGAAGCTTCTTCTGTGTTCTACTATGGTGCTTTTAGGGTTTCCGCATACTGCAGCACGCGACATAGCTTTGCAGACGATAACTGTAACCGTTTCAGAGAGAAGAGAGGCCAATGTGACGATCTGGCTTTAAGTCGATTCGATAACAAATGACAAAAACGGACTGATTTCTCAGGTTTTTACTACATATGAACACTTTTCACATTCTCCCGTGCAACGCGGCTGCTAGTCCTCCTTTCATGCAAAATCTTATGGTCCTAGGTCATGTCCAAGCCACCAAAGCCGGCTAAAAAGTGAATAATCGACAACTAATACTTGAATTGTACTACTTCTTACTGGCTATTACTTCAACTTAGAAGCTTCTTCTGTGTTCTACTATGGTGCTTTTAGTGTCTCCGCATACCGCAGCACGCGACATAGCTTTGCAGACGATAAATGTAACCGTCTCAGAGAGAAAAGCGGCCAATGTGACGAACTGGCTTTAAGTCGATTCGATAACAAATGACGAAAACGGACGGATTTCTCAGGTTTTTACTACATATGAACTCTTTTCACTTTCTCCCATGCAACGCGGCAACTAGTCCTCCTTTCATGCAAAATCTTATGGTCCTAGGTCATGTCCAAGCCACCAAAGCCGGCTAAAAAGTGAATAATCGACAACTAAAACTTCAATTGTACTACTTCTTACTATCTATTACTTCAACATAGAAGCTTCTTCTGTGTTCTATTATGGTGCTTTTAGTGTTTCCGCATAACGCAGCACGCGACATAGCTTTGTAGACGATAAATGTAACCGTTTCAGAGAGAAGAGCGGCCAATGTGACGATCTGGCTTTAAGTCGATTTGATAACAAATGACGAAAACGATGGATCTCTCAGGTTTTTACTACATATGAACACTTTTCACATTCTCCGCTGCAACGTGGCTGCTAGTCTTCCTTTCATGCAAAATTTTATGGTTCCACCTCATGTCCAAGCCACCAAAGCCGGCTAAAAAGTGAATAATCGACAACTAAAACTTCAATTTTACTACTTCTTACTGGCTATTACTTCAACATAGAAGCTTCTTCAGTGTTCTACTATGGTGCTTTTAGTGTTTCCACATAACGCAGCACGCGACATAGCTTTGTAGACGATAAATGTAACCGTTTCAGAGAGAAGAGCGGCCAATGTGACGATCTGGCTTTAAGTCGATTCGATAACAAATGACGAAAACGGACGGATTTCTCAGGTTTTTACTACATATGAACACTTTTCACATTCTCCCGTGCAACGCGGCTGCTAGTCCTTCTTTCATGCAAAATGTTAAGGTCCTAGGTCATGTCCAAGCCACCAAAGCCGGCTAAAAAGTGAATAATCGACAACTAAAACTTCAATTGTACTACTTCTTACTTTATATTACTTCAACTTAGAAGCTTCTTCTGTGTTCTCCTATGGTGCTTTTAGTGTCTCCGCAGACCGCAGCACGTGACATAGCTTTGCAGACGATATACGTAACAGTCTCAGAGAGAAAAGCGGCCAATGTGACGATCTGGCTTTAAGTCGATTCGATAACAAATGACGAAAACGGACGGATTTCTCAGGTTTTTACTACATATGAACACTTTTCACATTCTCCCGTGCAACGCGGCTGCTAGTCCTCCTTTCATGCAAAATCTTAAGGTCCTAGGTCATGTCCAAGCCACCAAAGCCGGCTAAAAAGTGAATAATCGACAACTAAATTTGAATTGAAATACTTCTTACTGGCTATTACTTCAACTTAGAAGCTTCTTCTGTGTTCTACTATGGTGCTTTTAGGGTTTCCGCATACTGCAGCACGCGACATAGCTTTGCAGACGATAACTGTAACCGTTTCAGAGATAAGAGAGGCCAATGTGACGATCTGGCTTTAAGTCGATTCGATAACAAATGACAAAAACGGACTGATTTCTCAGGTTTTTACTACATATGAACACTTTTCACATTCTCCCGTGCAACGCGGCTGCTAGTCCTCCTTTCATGCAAAATCTTATGGTCCTAGGTCATGTCCAAGCCACCAAAGCCGGCTAAAAAGTGAATAATCGACAACTAATACTTGAATTGTACTACTTCTTACTGGCTATTACTTCAACTTAGAAGCTTCTTCTGTGTTCTACTATGGTGCTTTTAGTGTCTCCGCATACCGCAGCACGCGACATAGCTTTGCAGACGATAAATGTAACCGTCTCAGAGAGAAAAGCGGCCAATGTGACGAACTGGCTTTAAGTCGATTCGATAACAAATGACGAAAACGGACGGATTTCTCAGGTTTTTACTACATATGAACTCTTTTCACTTTCTCCCATGCAACGCGGCAACTAGTCCTCCTTTCATGCAAAATCTTATGGTCCTAGGTCATGTCCAAGCCACCAAAGCCGGCTAAAAAGTGAATAATCGACAACTAAAACTTCAATTGTACTACTTCTTACTATCTATTACTTCAACATAGAAGCTTCTTCTGTGTTCTATTATGGTGCTTTTAGTGTTTCCGCATAACGCAGCACGCGACATAGCTTTGTAGACGATAAATGTAACCGTTTCAGAGAGAAGAGCGGCCAATGTGACGATCTGTTTTTAAGACGATTTGATAACAAATGACGAAAACGATGGATCTCTCAGGTTTTTACTACATATGAACACTTTTCACATTCTCCGCTGCAACGTGGCTGCTAGTCTTCCTTTCATGCAAAATTTTATGGTTCCACCTCATGTCCAAGCCACCAAAGCCGGCTAAAAAGTGAATAATCGACAACTAAAACTTCAATTTTACTACTTCTTACTGGCTATTACTTCAACATAGAAGCTTCTTCAGTGTTCTACTATGGTGCTTTTAGTGTTTCCACATAACGCAGCACGCGACATAGCTTTGTAGACGATAAATGTAACCGTTTCAGAGAGAAGAGCGGCCAATGTGACGATCTGGCTTTAAGTCGATTCGATAACAAATGACGAAAACGGACGGATTTCTCAGGTTTTTACTACATATGAACACTTTTCACATTCTCCCGTGCAACGCGGCTGCTAGTCCTTCTTTCATGCAAAATGTTAAGGTCCTAGGTCATGTCCAAGCCACCAAAGCCGGCTAAAATGTGAATAATCGACAACTAAAACTTGAATTGTATTTCTTCTTACTGGCTATTACTTCAACTTAGAAGCTTCTTCTGTGTTCTACTATGGTGCTTTTAGTGTCTCCGCATACCGCAGCACGCGACATAGCGTTGCAGACGATTAATGTAACCGTCTCAGAGAGAAAAGCGGCCAATGTCACGATCTGCCTTTAAGTCGATTCAAAAACAAATGACGAAAACGGACGGATTTATCAGGTTTTTACCACATATGAACACTTTTCACATTCTCCCGTGCAACGCGGCTGCCAGTCCTCTTTTCATGTAAAATCTTAAGGTCCTAGGTCATGTCCAAGCCACCAAAGCCGGCTAAAAAGTGAATAATCGACAACTAAACCTTTAATTGTACTACTTCTTACTTTCTATTACTTCAACTTAGAAGCTTCTTCTGTGTTCTCCTATGGTGCTTTTAGTGTCTCCGCAGACCGCAGCACATGACATAGCTTTGCAGACGATAAATGTAACAGTCTCAGAGAGAAAAGCAGCCAATGTGAGGATCTGGCTTTAAGACGATTTGATAACAAATGACGAAAACGATGGATTTCTCAGGTTTTTACTACGTATGAACACTTTTCACATTCTCCGGTGCAACGTGGCTGCTAGTCTTCCTTTCCTGCAAAATTTTATGGTTCCACCTCATGTCCAAGCCACCAAAGCCGGCTAAAAAGTGAATAATCGACAACTAAAACTTCAATTGCACTACTTCTTACTGGCTATTACTTCAACATAGAAGCTTCTTCAGTGTTCTACTATGGTGCTTTTAGTGTCTCCGCATACTGCAGCACGCGACATAGCTTTGCAGACGATAAATGTAACCGTTTCAGAGAGTAGAGCGGCCAATGTGACTATGTGGCTTTAAGTCGATTCGATAACAAATGACGAAAACGGACGGATTTCTCAGGTTTTTACTACATATGAACACTTTTCACATTCTCCCGTGCAACGCGTCTGCTAGTCCTCCTTTCATGCAAAATCTTAAGGTCCTAGGTCATGTCCAAGCCACCAAAGCCGGCTAAATAGTGAATAATCGACAACTAAATTTGAATTGAAATACTTCTTACTGGCTATTACTTCAACTTAGAAGCTTCTTCAGTGTTCTACTTAGGTGCTTTTAGTGTTTCCGCATACTGCAGCACGCGACATAGCTTTGCAGACGATAAATGTAACCGTTTCAGAGAGTAGAGCGGCCAATGTGACTATGTGGCTTTAAGTCGATTCGATAACAAATGACGAAAACGGACGGATTTCTCAGGTTTTTACTACATATGAACACTTTTCACATTCTCCCATGCAACGCGTCTGCTAGTCCTCCTTTCATGCAAAATCTTATGGTCCTAGGTCATATCCAAGCCACCAAAGCCCGCTAAAAAGTGAATAATCGACAACTAAAACTTGAATTGTACTACTTCTTACTGGCTATTACTTCAACTTTGAAGTTTCTTCTGTGTTATACTATGGTGCTTTTAGTGTCTCCGCATACCGCAGCACGCGACATAGCTTTGCAGACGATAAATGTAACCGTTTCAGAGAGAAGAGGGGCCAATGTGACGATCTGGCTTTAAGTCGATTCGATAACAAATGACGAAAACGGACGGATTTCTCAGGTTTTTACTACATATGAACACTTTTCACATTCTCCCGTGCAACGCGGCTGTTAGTCCTCCTTTCATGCAAAATCTTATGGTCCTAGGTCATGTCCAAGCCACCAAAGCCGGCTAAAAAGTGAATAATCGACAACTAAAACTTCAATTGTACTACTTCTTTCTGGCTATTGCTTCAACTTAGAAGCTTCTTCAGTGTTCTACTATGGTGCTTTTAGTGTCTCCGCATACCGCAGCACGCGACATAGCTTTGGAGACGATAAATGTGACCGTCTCAGAGAGAAAAGCGGCCAATGTGACGATCTGGCTTAAAGTCGATTCGATAAGAGGTGACGAAAACGGACGGATTTCTCAGGTTTTGACTACATATGAACACTTTTCACATTCTCCCGTGCAACGCGGCTCTTAGTCCTCCTTTCATGCAAAATCTTATGGTCCTAGGTCATGTCCAAGCCACCAAAGCCGGCTAAAAAGTGAATAATCGACAACTAAAACTTCAATTGTACTACATCTTACTGGCTATTGCTTCAACTTAGAAGCTTCTTCAGTGTTCTACTATGGTGCTTTTAGTGTCTCCGCATACCGCAGCAGGCGACATAGATTTGCAGACGATAAATGTAACCGTCTCAGAGAGAAAAGCGGCCAATGTGACGATCTGGCTTTAAGTCAATTCGATAACAAATGACGAAAACGGACGCATTTCTCAGGTTTTTACCACATATGAACACTTTTCACATTCTGCCATGCAACGCGGCTGCTAGTCCTCCTTTCATGCAAAATCTTAAGGTCCTAGGTCATGTCCAAGCCACCAAAGCCGGCTAAAAAGTGAATAATCGACAACTAAAACTTCAATTGTACTACTTCTTACTTTCTATTACTTCAACTTAGAAGCTTCTTCTGTGTTCTCCTATGGTGCTTTTAGTGTCTCCGCAGACCGCAGCACGTGACATAGCTTTGCAGACGATATATGTAACAGTCTCAGAGAGAAAAGCGGCCAATGTGACGATCTGGCTTTAAGTCGATTCGATAACAAATGACGAAAACGGACGGATTTCTCAGGTTTTTACTACATATGAACACTTTTCACATTCTCCCGTGCAACGCGGCTGCTAGACCTCCTATCATACAAAATCTTATGGTCCTAGGTCATGTCCAAGCCACCAAAGCCGGCTAAAAAGTGAATAATCGACAACTAAAACTTCAATTGTACTACTTCTTACTGGCTATTGCTTCAACTTAGAAGCTTCTTCAGTGTTCTACTATGGTGCTTTTAGTGTCTCCGCATACCGCAGCAGGCGACATAGATTTGCAGACGATAAATGTAACCGTCTCAGAGAGAAAAGCAGCCAATGTGACGATCTGGCTTTAAGACGATTTGATAACAAATGACGAAAACGATGGATCTCTCAGGTTTTTACTACATATGAACACCTTTCACATTCTCCGCTGCAACGTGGCTGCTAGTCTTCCTTTCATGCAAAATTTTATGGTTCCACCTCATATCCAAGCCACCAAAGCCGGCTAAAAAGTGAATAATCGACAACTAAAATTTCAATTGTACTACTTCTTACTGGCTATTACTTCAACATAGAAGCTTCTTAAGTGTTCTACTATGGTGCTTTTAGTGTTTCCACATAACGCAGCACGCGACATAGCGTTGCAGACGATAAATGTAACCGTCTCAGAGAATAAAGCGGCCAATGTGACGATCTGCCTTAAAGTCGATTCAAAAACAAATGACGAAAACGGACGGATTTATCAGGTTTTTACCACATATGAACACTTTTCACATTCTCCCGTGCAACGCGGCTGCCAGTACTCTTTTCATGTAAAATCTTATGGTCCCAGGTCATGTCCAAGCCACCAAAGCCGGCTAAAAAGTGAATAATCGACAACTAAAACTTGAATTGTACTACTTCTTACTGGCTATTACTTCAACTTAGAAGCTTCTTCTGTGTTCTACTATGGTGCTTTTAGTGTCTCCGCATACCGCAGCACGCGACATAGCTTTGCAGACGATAAATGTAACCGTCTCAGAGAGAAAAGCGGCCAATGTGACGATCTGGCTTTAAGTCGATTCGATAACAAATGACGAAAACGGACGGATTTCTCAGGTTTTTACTACATATGAACACTTTTCACATTCTCCCGTGCAACGCGGCTGCTAGACCTCCTTCATGCAAAATCTTAAGGTCCTAGGTCATGTAAAAGCCAAAAAAGCCGGCTAAAAAGTGAATAATCGACAACTAAAACTTTAATTGTACTACTTCTTACTGGCTATTACTTCAACATAGACGCTTCTTCTGTGTTCTACTATGGTGCTTTTAGTGTTTCCGCATACCGCAGCACGCGACATAGCTTTGCAGACGATAAATGTAACCGTTTCAGAGAGAAGAGGGGCCAATGTGACGATCTGGCTTCAAGTCAATTCGATAACAAATGACGAAAACGGACGCATTTCTCAGGTTTTTACCACATATGGACACTTTTCACATTCTGCCATGCAACGCGGCTGCTAGTCCTCCTTTCATGCAAAATCTTAAGGTCCTAGGTCATGTCCAAGCCACCAAAGCCGGCTAAAAAGTGAATAATCGACAACTAAAACTTTAATTGTACTACTTCTTACTTTCTATTACTTCAACTTAGAAGCTTCTTCTGTGTTCTCCTATGGTGCTTTTAGTGTCTCCGCAGACCGCAGCACATGACATAGCTTTGCATACGATAAATGTAACAGTCTCCGAGAGAAAAGCAGCCAATGTGAGGATCTGGCTTTAAGACGATTTGATAACAAATGACGAAAACGATGGATTTCTCAGGTTTTTACTACATATGAACACTTTTCACATTCTCCGGTGCAACGTGGCTGCTAGTCTTCCTTTCCTGCAAAATTTTATGGTTCCACCTCATGTCCAAGCCACCAAATCCGGCTAAAAAGTGAATAATCGACAACTAAAACTTCAATTGCACTACTTCTTACTGGCTATTACTTCAACATAGAAGCTTCTTCAGTGTTCTACTATGGTGCTTTTAGTGTCTCCGCATACTGCAGCACGCGACATAGCTTTGCAGACGATAAATGTAACCGTTTCAGAGAGTAGAGCGGCCAATGTGACTATGTGGCTTTAAGTCGATTCGATAACAAATGACGAAAACGGACGGATTTCTCAGGTTTTTACTACATATGAACACTTTTCACATTCTCCCGTGCAACGCGTCTGCTAGTCCTCCTTTCATGCAAAATCTTAAGGTCCTAGGTCATGTCCAAGCCACCAAAGCCGGCTAAATAGTGAATAATCGACAACTAAATTTGAATTGAAATACTTCTTACTGGCTATTACTTCAACTTAGAAGCTTCTTCAGTGTTCTACTATGGTGCTTTTAGTGTTTCCGCATACTGCAGCACGCGACATAGCTTTGCAGACGATAAATGTAACCGTTTCAGAGAGTAGAGCGGCCAATGTGACTATGTGGCTTTAAGTCGATTCGATAACAAATGACGAAAACGGACGGATTTCTCAGGTTTTTACTACATATGAACACTTTTCACATTCTCCCATGCAACGCGTCTGCTAGTCCTCCTTTCATGCAAAATCTTATGGTCCTAGGTCATATCCAAGCCACCAAAGCCCGCTAAAAAGTGAATAATCGACAACTAAAACTTGAATTGTACTACTTCTTACTGGCTATTACTTCAACTTTGAAGTTTCTTCTGTGTTATACTATGGTGCTTTTAGTGTCTCCGCATACCGCAGCACGCGACATAGCTTTGCAGACGATAAATGTAACCGTTTCAGAGAGAAGAGGGGCCAATGTGACGATCTGGCTTTAAGTCGATTCGATAACAAATGACGAAAACGGACGGATTTCTCAGGTTTTTACTACATATGAACACTTTTCACATTCTCCCGTGCAACGCGGCTGTTAGTCCTCCTTTCATGCAAAATCTTATGGTCCTAGGTCATGTCCAAGCCACCAAAGCCGGCTAAAAAGTGAATAATCGACAACTAAAACTTCAATTGTACTACTTCTTTCTGGCTATTGCTTCAACTTAGAAGCTTCTTCAGTGTTCTACTATGGTGCTTTTAGTGTCTCCGCATACCGCAGCACGCGACATAGCTTTGGAGACGATAAATGTGACCGTCTCAGAGAGAAAAGCGGCCAATGTGACGATCTGGCTTAAAGTCGATTCGATAAGAGGTGACGAAAACGGACGGATTTCTCAGGTTTTGACTACATATGAACACTTTTCACATTCTCCCGTGCAACGCGGCTCTTAGTCCTCCTTTCATGCAAAATCTTATGGTCCTAGGTCATGTCCAAGCCACCAAAGCCGGCTAAAAAGTGAATAATCGACAACTAAAACTTCAATTGTACTACTTCTTACTGGCTATTGCTTCAACTTAGAAGCTTCTTCAGTGTTCTACTATGGTGCTTTTAGTGTCTCCGCATACCGCAGCAGGCGACATAGATTTGCAGACGATAAATGTAACCGTCTCAGAGAGAAAAGCGGCCAATGTGACGATCTGGCTTTAAGTCAATTCGATAACAAATGACGAAAACGGACGCATTTCTCAGGTTTTTACCACATATGAACACTTTTCACATTCTGCCATGCAACGCGGCTGCTAGTCCTCCTTTCATGCAAAATCTTAAGGTCCTAGGTCATGTCCAAGCCACCAAAGCCGGCTAAAAAGTGAATAATCGACAACTAAAACTTCAATTGTACTACTTCTTACTTTCTATTACTTCAACTTAGAAGCTTCTTCTGTGTTCTCCTATGGTGCTTTTAGTGTCTCCGCAGACCGCAGCACGTGACATAGCTTTGCAGACGATATATGTAACAGTCTCAGAGAGAAAAGCGGCCAATGTGACGATCTGGCTTTAAGTCGATTCGATAACAAATGACGAAAACGGACGGATTTCTCAGGTTTTTACTACATATGAACACTTTTCACATTCTCCCGTGCAACGCGGCTGCTAGACCTCCTTTAATACAAAATCTTATGGTCCTAGGTCATGTCCAAGCCACCAAAGCCGGCTAAAAAGTGAATAATCGACAACTAAAACTTCAATTGTACTACTTCTTACTGGCTATTGCTTCAACTTAGAAGCTTCTTCAGTGTTCTACTATGGTGCTTTTAGTGTCTCCGCATACCGCAGCAGGCGACATAGATTTGCAGACGATAAATGTAACCGTCTCAGAGAGAAAAGCAGCCAATGTGACGATCTGGCTTTAAGACGATTTGATAACAAATGACGAAAACGATGGATCTCTCAGGTTTTTACTACATATGAACACCTTTCACATTCTCCGCTGCAACGTGGCTGCTAGTCTTCCTTTCATGCAAAATTTTATGGTTCCACCTCATATCCAAGCCACCAAAGCCGGCTAAAAAGTGAATAATCGACAACTAAAATTTCAATTGTACTACTTCTTACTGGCTATTACTTCAACATAGAAGCTTCTTCAGTGTTCTACTATGGTGCTTTTAGTGTTTCCACATAACGCAGCACGCGACATAGCGTTGCAGACGATAAATGTAACCGTCTCAGAGAATAAAGCGGCCAATGTGACGATCTGCCTTTAAGTCGATTCAAAAACAAATGACGAAAACGGACGGATTTATCAGGTTTTTACCACATATGAACACTTTTCACATTCTCCCGTGCAACGCGGCTGCCAGTACTCTTTTCATGTAAAATCTTATGGTCCCAGGTCATGTCCAAGCCACCAAAGCCGGCTAAAAAGTGAATAATCGACAACTAAAACTTGAATTGTACTACTTCTTACTGGCTATTACTTCAACTTAGAAGCTTCTTCTGTGTTCTACTATGGTGCTTTTAGTGTCTCCGCATACCGCAGCACGCGACATAGCTTTGCAGACGATAAATGTAACCGTCTCAGAGAGAAAAGCGGCCAATGTGACGATCTGGCTTTAAGTCGATTCGATAACAAATGACGAAAACGGACGGATTTCTCAGGTTTTTACTACATATGAACACTTTTCACATTCTCCCGTGAGACGCGGCTGCTAGTCCTCCTTTCATGCAAAATCGTAAGGTCCTAGGTCATGTCCAAGCCACCAAAGCCGGCTAAAAAGTGAATAATCGACAACTAAATTTGAATTGAAATACTTCTTACTCGCTATTACTTCAACTTAGAAGCTTCTTCTGTGTTCTACTATGGTGCTTTTAGGGGTTCCGCATACTGCAGCACGCGACATAGCTTTGCAGACGATAAATGTAACCGTTTCAGAGAGAAGAGGGGCCAATGTGACGATCTGGCTTTAAGTCGATTCGATAACAAATGACGAAAACGGACGGATTTCTCAGGTTTTTACTACATATGAACACTTTTCACATTCTCCCGTGCAACGCGGCTGCTAGTCCTCCTTTCATGCAAAATCTTAAGGTCCTAGGTCATGTCCAAGCCACCAAAGCCGGCTAAAAAGTGAATAATCGACAACTAAAACTTGAATTGTACTACTTCTTACTGGCTATTACTTCAACTTAGAAGCTTCTTCTGTGTTCTACTATGGTGCTTTTAGTGTCTCCGCATACCGCTGCACGCAACATAGCTTTGCAGACGATAAATGTAACCGTCTCAGAGAGAAAAGCGGCCAATGTGACGAACTGGCTTTAAGTCGATTCGATAACAAATGACGAAAACGCAAGCATTTCTCAGGTTTTTACTACATATGAACTCTTTTCACTTTCTCCCATGCAACGCGGCAACTAGTCCTCCTTTCATGCAAAATCTTATGGTCCTAGGTCATGTCCAAGCCACCAAAGCCGGGAAAAATGTGAATAATCGACAACTAAAACTTAAGTTGTACTACTTCTTACTGGCTATTACTTCAACTTAGAAGCTTCTTCTGTGTTCTCCTATGGTGCTTTTAGAGTCTCCGCAGACCGCAGCACGCGACATAGCTTTGCAGACGATAAATGTAACAGTCTCAGAGAGAAAAGCAGCCAATGTGACGATCTGGCTTTAAGTCGATTCGATAACAAATGACGAAAACGGACGCATTTCTCAGGTTTTTACCACATATGAACACTTTCACATTCTCCCGTGCAACGCGGCTGCTAGTCCTCCTTTCATGCAAAATCTTAAGGTCCTAGGTCATGTCCAAGCCACCAAGGCCGGCTAAAAAGTGAATAATCGACAGCTAAAACTTCAATTTTACTACTTCTTACTGGCTATTACTTCAACTTAGAAGCTTCTTCTGCGTTCTACTATGGTGCTTTTATTGTCTCCGCATACCGCAGCACGCGACATAGCTTTGCAGACGATAAATGTAACCGTCTCAGAGAGAAAAGCGGCCGATGTGACGATCTGGCTTTAAGTCGATTCGATAAAAAATGACGAAAACGGACGGATTTCTCAGGTTTTTACTACATATGAACACTTTTCACATTCTCCGGTGCAAAGTGGCTGCTAGACCTCCTTTCATGCAAAATCTTATGGTCCTAGGTCATGAAAAAGCCGCCAAAGCCGGCTAAAAAGTGAATAATCGATAACTAAATCTTGAATTGCACTACTTCTTACTGGCTATTACTTCAACTTTGAAGTTTCTTCTTTGTTCTACAATGGTGCTTTTAGTGTCTCCGCATACCGCAGCACGCGACATAGCTTTGCAGACGATAAATGGAACCGTCTCAGAGAGAAAAGCGGCCAATGTGACGATCTGGCTTTAAATCGATTCGATAACAAATGACGAAAACGGACGGCTATTGCTTCAACTTAGAAGCTTCTTCAGTGTTCTACTATGGTGCTTTTAGTGTCTCCGCATACCGCAACACGCGACATAGCTTTGCAGACGATAAATGTAACCGTCTCAGAGAGAAAAGCGGCCAAATTGACGATCTGGGTTTAAGTCGATTCGATAACAAATGACGAAAACTGACGGATTTCTCAGGTTTTTACTACATATGAACAGTTTTCACATTCTCCCGTGCAACGCGGGTGCTAGTCCTCCTTTCATGCAAAATCATAAGGTGCTAGGTCATGTCCAAGCCACCAAAGCCGGCTAAAAAGTGAATAATCGACAACTAAAACTTGAATTGTACTACTTCTTACTGGCTATTACTTTAACTTAGAAGCTTCTTCTGTGTTCTACTATGGTGCTTTTAGTGTTTCGGCATACCCTAGCACCCGACATTGCTTTGCAAACGATAAGTGTAACCGTTTCAGAGAGGAGAGCGGTTATGTGACGATCTGGCTTTACGTCGATTCGATAGCAAATGACGAAAACGGACGGATTTCTGAGGTTTTTATTACATATGAACACTTTTTATATTCCCCCGTGCAACGCGGTTGCCAGTCCTCCTTTCATGCAAAATCTTATGGTCCTAGGTCATGTCCAAGCAACCAAAGCCGGCTAAAAAGTGAATAATCGACAACTAAAACTTGAATTGTACTACTTCTTACTGGCTATTACTTCAACTTTGAAGTTTCTTCTGTGTTCTACTATGGTGCTTTTAGTGTCTCCGCATACCGCAGCACGCGACATAGATTTGCAGACGATAAATGTAACCGTCTCAGAGAGAAAAGCGGCCAATGTGACGATCTGGCTTTAAGTCGATTCGATAACAAATGACGAAAACGGACGGCTATTGCTTCAACTTAGAAGCTTCTTCAGTGTTCTACTATGGTGCTTTTAGTGTCTCCGCATACCGCAGCACGCGACATAGCTTTGCAGACGATAAATGTAACCGTCTCAGAGAGAAAAGCGGCCAATGTGACGATCTGGCTTTAAGTCGATTCGATAACAAATGACGAAAACGGACGGATTTCTCAGGTTTTTAATACATATGAACACTTTTCACATTATCCCGTGCAACGCGGCTGTTAGTCCTCCTTTCATGCAAAATCGTATGGTCCTATGTCATGTCCAAGCCACCAAAGCCGGCTAAAAAGTGAATAATCGACAACTAAAACTTCAATTGTACTACTTCTTACTGGCTATTGCTTCAACTTAGAAGCTTCTTCAGTGTTCTACTATGGTGCTTTTAGTGTCTCCGCATACCGCAGCGCGCGACATAGATTTGCAGACGATAAATGTAACCGTCTCAGAAAGAATAGCAGCCAATGTGACGATCTGGCTTTAAGACGATTCAATAACAAATGACGAAAACGGACGGATTTCTCAGGTTTTTACTACATATGAACACTTTTCACATTCTCCGGTGCAACGTGGCTGCTAGTCTTCCTTTCATGCAAAATTTTATGGTTCCACCTCATGTCCAAGCAACCAAAGCCGGCTAAAAAGTGAATAATCGACAACTAAAACTTCATTTGTACTACTTCTTACTAGCTATTACTTCAACATAGAAGCTTCTTCAGTGTTCTACTATGGTGCTTTTAGTGTTTCCGCATAACGCAGCACGCGACATAGCTTTGTAGACGATAAATGTAACCGTTTCAGAGAGAAGAGCGGCCAATGTGACGATCTGGCTTTAAGTCGATTCGATAACAAATGACGAAAACGGACGGATTTCTCAGGTTTTTACTACATATGAACACTTTTCACATTCTCCCGTGCAACGCGGCTGCTAGTCCTCCTTTCATGCAAAATCTTAAGGTCCTAGGTCATGTCCAAGCCACCAAAGCCGGCTAAAATGTGAATAATCGACAACTAAAACTTGAATTGTATTACTTCTTACTGGCTATTACTTCAACTTAGAAGCTTCTTCTGTGTTCTACTATGGTGCTTTTAGTGTCTCCGCATCCCGCAGCACGCGACATAGATTTGCAGACGATAAATGTAACCGTCTCAGAAAGAAAAGCAGCCAATGTGACGATCTGGCTTTAAGACGATTCGATAACAAATGACGAAAACGGACGGATTTCTCAGGTTTTTACTACATATGAACACTTTTCGCATTCTCCGGTGCAACGTGGCTGCTAGTCTTCCTTTCATGCAAAATTTTATGGTTCCACCTCATGTCCAAGCAACCAAAGCCGGCTAAAAAGTGAATAATCGACAACTAAAACTTCATTTGTACTACTTCTTACTGGCTATTACTTCAACATGGAAGCTTCTTCAGTGTTCTACTATGGTGCTATGTTTCCGCATAACGCAGCACGCGACATAGCTTTGTAGACGATAAATGTAACCGTTTCAGAGAGAAGAGCGGCCAATGTGACGATCTGGCTTTAAGTCGATTCGATAAAAAATGACGAAAACGGACGGATTTCTCAGGTTTTTACTACATATGAACACTTTTCACATTCTCCCATACAACGCGGCTGCTAGACTTCCTTTCATGCAAAATCTTATGGTCCTAGGTCATGAAAAAGCCGCCAAAGCCGGCTAAAAAGTGAATAATCGATAACTAAAACTTGAATTGCACTACTTCTTACTGGCTATTACTTCAACTTTGAAGTTTCTTCTTTGTTCTACAATGGTGCTTTTAGTGTCTCCGCATACCGCAGCACGCGACATAGCTTTGCAGACGATAAATGTAACCGTCTCAGAGAGAAAAGCGGCCAATGTGACGATCTGGCTTTAAATCGATTCGATAACAAATGACGAAAACGGACGGCTATTGCTTCAACTTAGAAGCTTCTTCAGTGTTCTACTATGGTGCTTTTAGTGTCTCCGCATACCGCAACACGCGACATAGCTTTGCAGACGATAAATGTAACCGTCTCAGAGAGAAAAGCGGCCAAATTGATGATCTGGGTTTAAGTCGATTCGATAACAAATGACGAAAACTGACGGATTTCTCAGGTTTTTACTACATATGAACACTTTTTATATTCCCCCGTGCAACGCGGCTGCCAGTCCTCCTTTCATGCAAAATCTTATGGTCCTAGGTCATGTCCAAGCAACCAAAGCCGGCTAAAAAGTGAATAATCGACAACTAAAACTTGAATTGTACTACTTCTTACTGGCTATTACTTCAACTTTGAAGTTTCTTCTGTGTTCTACTATGGTGCTTTTAGTGTCTCCGCATACCGCAGCACGCGACATAGCTTTGCAGACGATAAATGTAACCGTCTCAGAGAGAAAAGCGGCCAATGTGACGATCTGGCTTTAAGTCGATTCGATAACAAATGACGAAAACGGACGGCTATTGCTTCAACTTAGAAGCTTCTTCAGTGTTCTACTATGGTGCTTTTAGTGTCTCCGCATACCGCAGCACGCGACATAGCTTTGCAGACGATAAATGTAACCGTCTCAGAGAGAAAAGCGGCCAATGTGACGATCTGGCTTTAAGACGATTCGATAACAAATGACGAAAACTGACGGATTTCTCAGGTTTTTAATACATATGAACACTTTTCACATTATCCCGTGCAACGCGGCTGTTAGTCCTCCTTTCATGCAAAATCGTATGGTCCTATGTCATGTCCAAGCCACCAAGGCCGGCTAAAAAGTGAATAATCGACAACTAAAACTTCAATTGTACTACTTCTTACTGGCTATTGCTTCAACTTAGAAGCTTCTTCAGTGTTCTACTATGGTGCTTTTAGTGTCTCCGCATACCGCAGCACGCGACATAGATTTGCAGACGATAAATGTAACCGTCTCAGAAAGAAAAGCAGCCAATGTGACGATCTGGCTTTAAGACGATTCGATAACAAATGACGAAAACGGACGGATTTCTCAGGTTTTTACTACATATGAACACTTTTCGCATTCTCCGGTGCAACGTGGCTGCTAGTCTTCCTTTCATGTAAAATCTTATGGTCCCAGGTCATGTCCAAGCAACCAAAGACGGCTAAAAAGTGAATAATCGACAACTAAAACTTCAATTGTACTACTTCTTACTAGCTATTACTTCAACTTAGAAGCCTCTTCTGTGTTCTAATATGGTGCTTTTAGTGTTTCCGCATACTGCAGCACGCGACATAGCTTTGCAGACGATAAATGTAAACGTTTCAGAGAGTAGAGCGGCCAATGTGACTATGTGGCTTTAAGTCGATTCGATAACAAATGACGAAAACGGACGGATTTCTCAGATTTTTACTACATATGAACACTTTTCACATTCTCCCGTGCAACGCGGCTGCTAGTCCTCCTTTCATGCAAAATCTTAAGGTCCTAGGTCATGTCCAAGCCACCAAAGCCGGCTAAAAAGTGAATAATCGACAACTAAAACTTCAATTGTACTACTTCTTACTGGCTATTACTTCAACTTAGAAGCATCTTCTGTGTTCTTCTATGGTGCTTTTAGTGTCTCCGCATACTGCAGCACGCGACATAGCTTTGCAGACAATAAGTGTATCCTTCTCAGAGAGAAAGGCGGCAAATGTGACGATCTGGCTTTAAGTCGATTCGATAACAAATGACGAAAACGGACGGATTTCTCAGGTTTTTACTACACATGAACACTTTTCACATTCTCCCATGCAACGCGGCTGCTAGTCCTCCTTTCATGCAAAATCGTAAGGTCCCAGGTCATGTCCAAGGCACCAAAGCCGGCTAAAAAGTGAATAATCGACAACTAAAACATGAATTGTACTACTTCTTACTGGCTATTACTTCAACTTAGAAGCTTCTTCTGTGTTCTACTATGGTGCTTTTAGTGTTTCCGCATACCGCAGCACGCGACATAGCTTTGTAGACGATAAATGTAACCGTTTCAGAGAGAAGAGGGGCCAATGTGACGATCTGACTTTAAGTCGATTCGATAACAATTGACGAAAACGGACGGATTTCTCAGGTTTTTACTACATATGAACACTTTTCACATTCTCCCGTGCAACGCGGCTGCTAGTCCTCCTTTCATGCAAAATCTTAAGGTCCTAGGTCATGTCCAAGCCACCAAAGCCGGCTAAATAGTGAATAATCGACAACTAAATTTGAATTGAAATACTTCTTACTGGCTATTACTTCAACTTAGAAGCTTCTTCTGTGTTCTACTATGGTGCTTTTAGTGTTTCCGCATACTGCAGCACGCGACATAGCTTTGCAGACGATAAATGTAACCGTTTCAGAGAGTAGAGCGGCCAATGTGACTATGTGGCTTTAAGTCGATTCGATAACAAATGACGAAAACGGACGGATTTCTCAGGTTTTTACTACATATGAACACTTTTCACATTCTCCCGTGCAACGCGTCTGCTAGTCGTCCTTTCATGTAAAATCTTATGGTCCTAGGTCATATATAAGCCACCAAAGCCGGCTAAAAAGTGAATAATCGACAACTAAAACTTGAATTGTACTACTTCTTACTGGCTATTGATTCAACTTTGAAGTTTCTTCTGTGTTCTACTATGGTGCTTTTAGTGTCTCCGCATACCGCAGCACGCGACATAGCTTTGCAGACGATAAATGTAACCGTCCCAGAGAGAAAAGCGGCCAATGTGACGATCTGGCTTTAAGTCGATTCGATAACAAATGACGAAAACGGACGGATTTCTCAGGTTTTTACTACATATGAACACTTAATTCTCCCGTGCAACGCGGCTGTTAGTCCTCCTTTCATGCAAAATCTTATGGTCCTAGGTCATGTCCAAGCCACCAAAGCCGGCTAAAAAGTGAATAATCGACAACTAAAACTTCAATTGTACTACTTCTTTCTGGCTATTGCTTCAACTTAGAAGCTTCTTCAGTGTTCTACTATGGTGCTTTTAGTGTCTCCGCATACCGCAGCACGCGACATAGCTTTGCAGACGATAAATGTAACCGTCTCAGAGAGAAAACCGGCCAATGTGACGATCTGGCTTTAAGACGATTCGATAACAAATGACGAAAACGGACGGATTTCTCAGGTTTTTACTACATATGAACACTTTTCACATTCTCCCGTGCAACGCGGCTGTTAGTCCTCCTTTCATGCAAAATCTTATTATCCTAGGTCATGTCCAAGCCACCAAAGCCGGCTAAAAAGTGAATAATCGACAACTAAAACTTCAATTGTACTACTTCTTACTGGCTATTGCTTCAACTTAGAAGCTTCTTCAGTGTTCTACTATGGTGCTTTTAGTGTCTCCGCATACCACAGCAGGCGACATAGATTTGCAGACGATAAATGTAACCGTCTCAGAGAGAAAAGCAGCCAATGTGACGATCTGGCTTTAAGACGATTTGATAACAAATGACGAAAACGATGGATTTCTCAGGTTTTTACTACATATGAACACTTTTCACATTCTCCGGTGCAAAGTGGCTGCTAGTCTTCCTTTCATGCAAAATTTTATGGTTCCACCTCATGTCCAAGCCACCAAAGCCGGCTAAAATGTGAATAATCGACAACTAAAACTTCAATTGCACTACTTCTAACTGGCTATTACTTCAACATAGAAGCTTCTTCTGTGTTCTACTATGGTGCTTTTAGTGTCTCCGCATACCGCAGCACGCGACATAGCGTTGCAGACGATAAATGTAACCGTCTCAGAGAGAAAAGCGGCCAATATGACGATCTGCCTTTAAGTCGATTCGATAACAAATGACGAAAACGGACGGATATATCAGGTTTTTACCACATATGAACACTTTTCACATTCTCCCGTGCAACGCGGCTGCCAGTCCTCTTTTCATGTAAAATCTTATGGTCCCAGGTCATGTCCAAGCCACCAAAGCCGGCTAAAAAGTGAATAATCGACAACTAAAACTTCAATTTTACTACTTCTTACTGGCTATAACTTCAACTTAGAAGCTTCTTCTGTGTTTTACTATAGTGCTTTTAGTGTCTCCGCATACCGCAGCACGCGACATAGCTTTGCAGACGATAAATGTAACCGTCTCAGAGAGAAAAGCGGCCAATGTGACGATCTGGCTTCAAGTCAATTCGATAACAAATGACGAAAACGGACGCATTTCTCTGGTTTTTACTACATATGAACACTTTTCACATTCTGCCATGCAACGCGGCTGCTAGTCCTCCTTTCATGCAAAATCTTAAGGTCCTAGGTCATGTCCAAGCCACCAAAGCCGGCTAAAAAGTGAATAATCGACAACTAAATCTTCAATTGTACTACTTCTTACTTTCTATTACTTCAACTTAGAAGCTTCTTCTGTGTTCTCCTATGGTGCTTTTAGTGTCTCCGCAGACCGCAGCACGTGACATAGCTTTGCAGAAGATAAATGTAACAGTCTCAGAGAGAAAAGCGGCCAATGTGACGATCTGGCTTTAAGTCGATTCGATATCAAATGACGAAAACGGACGGATTTCTCAGGTTTTTACTACATATGAACACTTTTCACATTCTCCCGTGCAACGCGGCTGCTAGACCTCCTTTCATGCAAAATCTTAAGGTCCTAGGTCATGTTAAAGCCACCAAAGCCGGCTAAAAAGTGAATAATCGACAACTAAAACTTTAATTGTACTACTTCTTACTGGCTATCACATCAACATAGAAGCTTCTTCTGTGTTCTACTATGGTGCTCTTAGTGTTTCCGCATACCGCAGCACGCGACATAGCTTTGCAGACGATAAATGTAACCGTTTCAGAGAGAAGAGGGGCCAATGTGACGATCTGGCTTTAAGTCGATTCGATAACAAATGACGAAAACGAACGGATTTCTCAGGTTTTTACTACATATGAACACTTTTCACATTCTCCCGTGCAACGCGGCTGCTAGTCCTCCTTTCATGCAAAATCTTAAGGTCCTAGGTCATGTCCAAGCCACCAAAGCCGGCTAAAAAGTGAATAATCGACAACTAAATTTGAATTGAAATACTTCTTACTGGCTATTACTTCAACTTAGAAGCTTCTTCTGTGTTCTACTATGGTGCTTTTAGGGTTTCCGCATACTGCAGCACGCGACATAGCTTTGCAGACGATAAATGTAACCGTTTCAGAGAGAAGAGGAGCCAATGTGACGATCTGGCTTTAAGTCGATTCGATAACAAATGACGAAAACGGACGGATTTCTCAGGCTTTTACTACATATGAACACTTTTCACATTCTCCCGTGCAACGCGGCTGCTAGTCCTCCTTTCATGCAAAATCTTATGGTCCTAGGTCATGTCCAAGCCACCAAAGCCGGCTAAAATGTGAATAATCGACAACTAAAACTTGAATTGTACTACTTCTTACTGGCTATTACTTCAACTTAGAAGCTTCTTCTGTGTTCTCCTATGGTGCTTTTAGTGTCTCCGCAGACCGCAGCACGCGACACAGCTTTGCAGACGATAAATGTAACAGTCTCAGAGAGAAAAGCAGCCAATGTGACTATGTGGCTTTAATTCGATTCGATAACAAATGACGAAAACGGACGCATTTTTCAGGTTTTTACTACATATGACCACTTTTCACATTCTCCCGTGCAACGCGGCTGTTAGTCCTCCTTTCATGCAAAATCTTATGGTCCTAGGTCATGTCCAAGCCACCAAAGCCGGCTAAAAAGTGAATAATCGACAACTAAAACTTCAATTGTACTACTTCTTTGTCGCTATTGCTTCAACTTAGAAGCTTCTTCAGTGTTCTACTATGGTGCTTTTAGTGTCTCCGCATACAGCAGCACGCGACATAGCTTTGCAGACGATAAATGTAACCGTCTCAGAGAGAAAAGCGGCCAATGTGACGATCTGGCTTTAAGACGATTCGATAACAAATGACGAAAACGGACGGATTTCTCAGGTTTTTACTACATATGAACACTTTTCACACTCTCCCGTGCAACGCGGCTGTAAGTCCTCCTTTCATGCAAAATCTTATTATCCTAGGTCATGTCCAAGCCACCAAAGCCGGCTAAAAAGTGAATAATCGACAACTAAAACTTCAATTGTACTACTTCTTTCTGGCTATTGCTTCAACTTAGAAGCTTCTTCAGTGTTCTACTATGGTGCTTTTAGTGTCTCCGCATACCGCAGCACGCGACATAGCTTTGCAGACGATAAATGTAACCGTCTCAGAGAGAAAAGCGGCCAATGTGACGATCTGGCTTTAAGACGATTCGATAACAAATGACGAAAACGGACGGATTTCTCAGGTTTTTACTACATATGAACACTTTTCACATTCTCCCGTGCAACGCGGCTGTTAGTCCTCCTTTCATGCAAAATCTTATTATCCTAGGTCATGTCCAAGCCACCAAAGCCGGCTAAAAAGTGAATAATCGACAACTAATACATCAATTGTACTACTTCTTACTGGCTATTGCTTCAACTTAGAAGCTTCTTCAGTGTTCTACTATGGTGCTTTTAGTGTCTCCGCATACCACAGCAGGCGACATAGATTTGCAGACGATAAATGTAACCGTCTCAGAGAGAAAAGCAGCCAATGTGACGATCTGGCTTTAAGACGATTTGATAACAAATGACGAAAACGATGGATTTCTCAGGTTTTTACTACATATGAACACTTTTCACATTCTCCGGTGCAACGTGGCTGCTAGTCTTCCTTTCATGCAAAATTTTATGGTTCCACCTCATGTCCAAGCCACCAAAACCGGCTAAAATGTGAATAATCGACAACTAAAACTTCAATTGCACTACTTCTTACTGTCTATTACTTCAACATAGAAGCTTCTTCAGTGTTCTACTATGGTGCTTTTAGTGTTTCCGCATACTGCAGCACGCGACATAGCTTTGCAGACGATAAATGTAACCGTTTCAGAGAGTAGAGCGGCCAATGTGACTATGTGGCTTGAAGTCGATTCGATAACAAATGACGAAAACGGACGGATTTCTCAGGTTTTTACTACATATGAACACTTTTCACATTCTCCCGTGCAACGCGTCTGCTAGTCCTCCTTTCATCCAAAATCTTATGGTCCTAGGTCATATCCAAGCCACCAAAGCCGGCTAAAAAGTGAATAATCGACAACTAAAACTTGAATTGTACTACTTCTTACTGGCTATTACTTGAACTTTGAAGTTTCTTCTGTGTTCTACTATGGTGCTTTTAGTGTCTCCGCATACCGCAGCACGCTACATAGCTTTGCAGACGATAAATGTAACCGTTTCAGAGAGAAGAGCGGCCAATGTGACGATCTGGCTTTAAGTCGATTCGATAACAAATGACGAAAACGGACGGATTTCTCAGGTTTTTACTACATATGAACACTTTTCACATTCTCCCGTGCAACGCGGCTGCTAGTCCTCCTTTCAGGCAAAATGTTAAGGTCCTAGGTCATGTCCAAGCCACCAAAGCCGGCTAAAATGTGAATAATCGACAACTAAAACTTGAATTGTATTTCTTCTTACTGGCTATTACTTCAACTTAGAAGCTTCTTCTGTGTTCTACTATGGTGTTTTTAGTGTCTCCGCATACCGCAGCACGCGACATAGCGTTGCAGACGATAAATGTAACTTTCTCAGAGAGAAAAGCGGCCAATGTGACGATCTGCCTTTAAGTCGATTCGATAACAAATGACGAAAACGGACGGATATATCAGGTTTTTACCACATATGAACACTTTTCACATTCTCCCGTGCAACGCGGCTGCCAGTCCTCTTTTCATGTAAAATCTTATGGTCCCAGGTCATGTCCAAGCCACCAAAGCCGGCTAAAAAGTGAATAATCGACAACTAAAACTTCAATTTTACTACTTCTTACTGGCTATTACTTCAACTTAGAAGCTTCTTCTGTGTTCTACTATGGTGCTTTTAGTGTCTCCGCATACCGCAGCACGCGACATAGCTTTGCAGACGATAAATGTAACCGTCTCAGAGAGAAAAGCGGCCAATGTGACGATCTGGCTTCAAGTCAATTCGATAACAAATGACGAAAACGGACGCATTTCTCTGGTTTTTACTACATATGAACACTTTTCACATTCTGCCATGCAACGCGGCTGCTAGTCTTCCTTTCATGCAAAATCTTAAGGTCCTAGGTCATGTCCAAGCCACCAAAGCCGGCTAAAAAGTGAATAATCGACAACTAAAACTTCAATTGTACTACTTCTTACTTTCTATTACTTCAACTTAGAAGCTTCTTCTGTGTTCTCCTATGGTGCTTTTAGTGTCTCCGCAGACCGCAGCACGTGACATAGCTTTGCAGAAGATAAATGTAACAGTCTCAGAGAGAAAAGCGGCCAATGTGACGATCTGGCTTTAAGTCGATTCGATAACAAATGACGAAAACGGACGGAATTCTCAGGTTTTTACTACATATGAACACTTTTCACATTCTCCCGTGCAACGCGGGTGCTAGACCTCCTTTCATGCAAAATCTTAAGGTCCTAGGTCATGTAAAAGCCACCAAAGCCGGCTAAAAAGTGAATAATCGACAACTAAAACTTTAATTGTACTACTTCTTACTGGCTATCACATCAACATAGAAGCTTCTTCTGTGTTCTACTATGGTGCTCTTAGTGTTTCCGCACACCGCAGCACGCGACATAGCTTTGCAGACGATAAAAGTAACCGTTTCAGAGAGAAAAGCAGCCAATGTGACGATCTGGCTTTAAGTCGATTCGATAACAAATGACGAAAACGGACGGATTTCTCAGGTTTTTACTACATATGAACACTTTTCACATTCTCCCGTGCAACGCGGCTGCTAGTCCTCCTTTCATGCAAAATCTTAAGGTCCTAGGTCATGTCCAAGCCACCAAAGCCGGCTAAAAAGTGAATAATCGACAACTAAATTTGAATTGAAATACTTCTTACTGGCTATTACTTCAACTTAGAAGCTTCTTCTGTGTTCTACTATGGTGCTTTTAGGGTTTCCGCATACTGCAGCACGCGACATAGCTTTGCAGACGATAAATGTAACCGTTTCAGAGAGAAGAGGGGCCAATGTGACGATCTGGCTTTAAGTCGATTCGATAACAAATGACGAAAACGGACGGATTTCTCAGGCTTTTACTACATATGAACACTTTTCACATTCTCCCGTGCAACGCGGCTGTTAGTCCTCCTTTCATGCAAAATCTTATGGTCCTAGGTCATGTCCAAGCCACCAAAGCCGGCTAAAAAGTGAATAATCGACAATTAAAACTTGAATTGTACTATTTCTTACTGGCTATTACTTCAACTTAGAGGCTTCTTCTGTGTTCTACTATGGTGCTTTTAGTGTCTCCGCATACCGCAGCACGCGACATAGCTTTGCAGACGATAAATGTAACCGTCTCAGAGAGAAAAGCGGCCAATGTGACGAACTGGCTTTAAGTCGATTCGATAACAAATGACGAAAACGGACGGATTTCTCAGGTTTTTACTACATATGAACTCTTTTCACTTTCTCCCATGCAACGCGGCAACTAGTCCTCCTTTCATGCAAAATCTTATGGTCCTAGGTCATGTCCAAGCCACCAAAGCCGGCTAAAATGTGAATAATCGACAACTAAAACTTAAATTGTACTACTTCTTACTGGCTATTACTTCAACTTAGAAGCTTCTTCTGTGTTCTCCTATGGTGCTTTTAGTGTCTCCGCAGACCGCAGCACGCGACACAGCTTTGCAGACGATAAATGTAACAGTCTCAGAGAGAAAAGCGGCCAATGTGACTATGTGGCTTTAATTCGATTCGATAACAAATGACGAAAACGGACGCATTTTTCAGGTTTTTACTACATATGACCACTTTTCACATTCTCCCGTGCAACGTGGCTGCTAGTCTTCCTTTCATGCAAAATCTTATGGTTCCACCTCATATCCAAGCCACCAAAGCCGGCTAAAAAGTGAATAATCGACAACTAAAACTTCAATTGTACTACTTCTTACTATCAATTACTTCAACATAGAAGCTTCTTCTGTGTTCTATTGTGGTGCTTTTAGTGTTTCCGCATAACGCAGCACGCGACATAGCTTTGTAGACGATAAATGTAACCGTTTCAGAGAGAATAGCGGCCAATGTTACGATCTGGCTTAAAGTCGATTCGATAACAAATGACGAAAACGGACGGATTTCTCAAGTTTTTACTACATATGAACACTTTTCACATTCTCCCGTGCAACGCGGCTGCTAGTCCTCCTTTCATGCAAAATCTTAAGGTCCTAGGTCATGTCCAAGCCACCAAAGCCGGCTAAAATGTGAATAATCGACAACTAAAACTTGAATTGTATTACTTCTTACTGGCTATTACCTCAACTTAGAAGCTTCTTCTGTGTTCTACTATGGTGCTTTTAGTGTCTCCGCATCCCGCAGCACGCGACATAGATTTGCAGACGATAAATGTAACCGTCTCAGAAAGAAAAGCAGCCAATGTGACGATCTGGCTTTAAGACGATTCGATAACAAATGACGAAAACGGACGGATTTCTCAGGTTTTTACTACATATGAACACTTTTCGCATTCTCCGGTGCAACGTGGCTGCTAGTCTTCCTTTCATGCAAAATTTTATGGTTCCACCTCATGTCCAAGCAACCAAAGCCGGCTAAAAAGTGAATAATCGACAACTAAAACTTCATTTGTACTACTTCTTACTGGCTATTACTTCAACATGGAAGCTTCTTCAGTGTTCTACTATGGTGCTATGTTTCCGCATAACGCAGCACGCGACATAGCTTTGTAGACGATAAATGTAACCGTTTCAGAGAGAAGAGCGGCCAATGTGACGATCTGGCTTTAAGTCGATTCGATAAAAAATGACGAAAACGGACGGATTTCTCAGGTTTTTACTACATATGAACACTTTTCACATTCTCCCATACAACGCGGCTGCTAGACTTCCTTTCATGCAAAATCTTATGGTCCTAGGTCATGAAAAAGCCGCCAAAGCCGGCTAAAAAGTGAATAATCGATAACTAAAACTTGAATTGCACTACTTCTTACTGGCTATTACTTCAACTTTGAAGTTTCTTCTTTGTTCTACAATGGTGCTTTTAGTGTCTCCGCATACCGCAGCACGCGACATAGCTTTGCAGACGATAAATGTAACCGTCTCAGAGAGAAAAGCGGCCAATGTGACGATCTGGCTTTAAATCGATTCGATAACAAATGACGAAAACGGACGGCTATTGCTTCAACTTAGAAGCTTCTTCAGTGTTCTACTATGGTGCTTTTAGTGTCTCCGCATACCGCAACACGCGACATAGCTTTGCAGACGATAAATGTAACCGTCTCAGAGAGAAAAGCGGCCAAATTGACGATCTGGGTTTAAGTCGATTCGATAACAAATGACGAAAACTGACGGATTTCTCAGGTTTTTACTACATATGAACACTTTTTATATTCCCCCGTGCAACGCGGCTGCCAGTCCTCCTTTCATGCAAAATCTTATGGTCCTAGGTCATGTCCAAGCAACCAAAGCCGGCTAAAAAGTGAATAATCGACAACTAAAACTTGAATTGTACTACTTCTTACTGGCTATTACTTCAACTTTGAAGTTTCTTCTGTGTTCTACTATGGTGCTTTTAGTGTCTCCGCATACCGCAGCACGCGACATAGCTTTGCAGACGATAAATGTAACCGTCTCAGAGAGAAAAGCGGCCAATGTGACGATCTGGCTTTAAGTCGATTCGATAACAAATGACGAAAACGGACGGCTATTGCTTCAACTTAGAAGCTTCTTCAGTGTTCTACTATGGTGCTTTTAGTGTCTCCGCATACCGCAGCACGCGACATAGCTTTGCAGACGATAAATGTAACCGTCTCAGAGAGAAAAGCGGCCAATGTGACGATCTGGCTTTAAGACGATTCGATAACAAATGACGAAAACTGACGGATTTCTCAGGTTTTTAATACATATGAACACTTTTCACATTATCCCGTGCAACGCGGCTGTTAGTCCTCCTTTCATGCAAAATCGTATGGTCCTATGTCATGTCCAAGCCACCAAAGCCGGCTAAAAAGTGAATAATCGACAACTAAAACTTCAATTGTACTACTTCTTACTGGCTATTGCTTCAACTTAGAAGCTTCTTAAGTGTTCTACTATGGTGCTTTTAGTGTCTCCGCATACCGCAGCACGCGACATAGATTTGCAGACGATAAATGTAACCGTCTCAGAAAGAAAAGCAGCCAATGTGACGATCTGGCTTTAAGACGATTCGATAACAAATGACGAAAACGGACGGATTTCTCAGGTTTTTACTACATATGAACACTTTTCGCATTCTCCGGTGCAACGTGGCTGCTAGTCTTCCTTTCATGTAAAATCTTATGGTCCCAGGTCATGTCCAAGCCACCAAAGACGGCTAAAAAGTGAATAATCGACAACTAAAACTTCAATTGTACTACTTCTTACTAGCTATTACTTCAACTTAGAAGCCTCTTCTGTGTTCTAATATGGTGCTTTTAGTGTTTCCGCATACTGCAGCACGCGACATAGCTTTGCAGACGATAAATGTAAACGTTTCAGAGAGTAGAGCGGCCAATGTGACTATGTGGCTTTAAGTCGATTCGATAACAAATGACGAAAACGGACGGATTTCTCAGATTTTTACTACATATGAACACTTTTCACATTCTCCCGTGCAACGCGGCTGCTAGTCCTCCTTTCATGCAAAATCTTAAGGTCCTAGGTCATGTCCAAGCCACCAAAGCCGGCTAAAAAGTGAATAATCGACAACTAAAACTTCAATTGTACTACTTCTTACTGGCTATTACTTCAACTTAGAAGCATCTTCTGTGTTCTTCTATGGTGCTTTTAGTGTCTCCGCATACTGCAGCACGCGACATAGCTTTGCAGACAATAAGTGTAACCTTCTCAGAGAGAAAGGCGGCAAATGTGACGATCTGGCTTTAAGTCGATTCGATAACAAATGACGAAAACGGACGGATTTCTCAGGTTTTTACTACACATGAACACTTTTCACATTCTCCCATGCAACGCGGCTGCTAGTCCTCCTTTCATGCAAAATCGTAAGGTCCCAGGTCATGTCCAAGGCACCAAAGCCGGCTAAAAAGTGAATAATCGACAACTAAAACATGAATTGTACTACTTCTTACTGGCTATTACTTCAACTTAGAAGCTTCTTCTGTGTTCTACTATGGTGCTTTTAGTGTTTCCGCATACCGCAGCACGCGACATAGCTTTGTAGACGATAAATGTAACCGTTTCAGAGAGAAGAGGGGCCAATGTGACGATCTGACTTTAAGTCGATTCGATAACAATTGACGAAAACGGACGGATTTCTCAGGTTTTTACTACATATGAACACTTTTCACATTCTCCCGTGCAACGCGGCTGCTAGTCCTCCTTTCATGCAAAATCTTAAGGTCCTAGGTCATGTCCAAGCCACCAAAGCCGGCTAAATAGTGAATAATCGACAACTAAATTTGAATTGAAATACTTCTTACTGGCTATTACTTCAACTTAGAAGCTTCTTCTGTGTTCTACTATGGTGCTTTTAGTGTTTCCGCATACTGCAGCACGCGACATAGCTTTGCAGCCGATAAATGTAACCGTTTCAGAGAGTAGAGCGGCCAATGTGACTATGTGGCTTTAAGTCGATTCGATAACAAATGACGAAAACGGACGGATTTCTCAGGTTTTTACTACATATGAACACTTTTCACATTCTCCCGTGCAACGCGTCTGCTAGTCGTCCTTTCATGTAAAATCTTATGGTCCTAGGTCATATATAAGCCACCAAAGCCGGCTAAAAAGTGAATAATCGACAACTAAAACTTGAATTGTACTACTTCTTACTGGCTATTGATTCAACTTTGAAGTTTCTTCTGTGTTCTACTATGGTGCTTTTAGTGTCTCCGCATACCGCAGCACGCGACATAGCTTTGCAGACGATAAATGTAACCGTCCCAGAGAGAAAAGCGGCCAATGTGACGATCTGGCTTTAAGTCGATTCGATAACAAATGACGAAAACGGACGGATTTCTCAGGTTTTTACTACATATGAACACTTAATTCTCCCGTGCAACGCGGCTGTTAGTCCTCCTTTCATGCAAAATCTTATGGTCCTAGGTCATGTCCAAGCCACCAAAGCCGGCTAAAAAGTGAATAATCGACAACTAAAACTTCAATTGTACTACTTCTTTCTGGCTATTGCTTCAACTTAGAAGCTTCTTCAGTGTTCTACTATGGTGCTTTTAGTGTCTCCGCATACCGCAGCACGCGACATAGCTTTGCAGACGATAAATGTAACCGTCTCAGAGAGAAAACCGGCCAATGTGACGATCTGGCTTTAAGACGATTCGATAACAAATGACGAAAACGGACGGATTTCTCAGGTTTTTACTACATATGAACACTTTTCACATTCTCCCGATCAACGCGGCTGTTAGTCCTCCTTTCATGCAAAATCTTATTATCCTAGGTCATGTCCAAGCCACCAAAGCCGGCTAAAAAGTGAATAATCGACAACTAAAACTTCAATTGTACTACTTCTTACTGGCTATTGCTTCAACTTAGAAGCTTCTTCAGTGTTCTACTATGGTGCTTTTAGTGTCTCCGCATACCACAGCAGGCGACATAGATTTGCAGACGATAAATGTAACCGTCTCAGAGAGAAAAGCAGCCAATGTGACGATCTGGCTTTAAGACGATTTGATAACAAATGACGAAAACGATGGATTTCTCAGGTTTTTACTACATATGAACACTTTTCACATTCTCCGGTGCAAAGTGGCTGCTAGTCTTCCTTTCATGCAAAATTTTATGGTTCCACCTCATGTCCAAGCCACCAAAGCCGGCTAAAATGTGAATAATCGACAACTAAAACTTCAATTGCACTACTTCTTACTGGCTATTACTTCAACATAGAAGCTTCTTCTGTGTTCTACTATGGTGCTTTTAGTGTCTCCGCATACCGCAGCACGCGACATAGCGTTGCAGACGATAAATGTAACCGTCTCAGAGAGAAAAGCGGCCAATATGACGATCTGCCTTTAAGTCGATTCGATAACAAATGACGAAAACGGACGGATATATCAGGTTTTTACCACATATGAACACTTTTCACATTCTCCCGTGCAACGCGGCTGCCAGTCCTCTTTTCATGTAAAATCTTATGGTCCCAGGTCATGTCCAAGCCACCAAAGCCGGCTAAAAAGTGAATAATCGACAACTAAAACTTCAATTTTACTACTTCTTACTGGCTATAACTTCAACTTAGAAGCTTCTTCTGTGTTTTACTATAGTGCTTTTAGTGTCTCCGCATACCGCAGCACGCGACATAGCTTTGCAGACGATAAATGTAACCGTCTCAGAGAGAAAAGCGGCCAATGTGACGATCTGGCTTCAAGTCAATTCGATAACAAATGACGAAAACGGACGCATTTCTCTGGTTTTTACTACATATGAACACTTTTCACATTCTGCCATGCAACGCGGCTGCTAGTCCTCCTTTCATGCAAAATCTTAAGGTCCTAGGTCATGTCCAAGCCACCAAAGCCGGCTAAAAAGTGAATAATCGACAACTAAAACTTCAATTGTACTACTTCTTACTTTCTATTACTTCAACTTAGAAGCTTCTTCTGTGTTCTCCTATGGTGCTTTTAGTGTCTCCGCAGACCGCAGCACGTGATATAGCTTTGCAGAAGATAAATGTAACAGTCTCAGAGAGAAAAGCGGCCAATGTGACGATCTGGCTTTAAGTCGATTCGATATCAAATGACGAAAACGGACGGATTTCTCAGGTTTTTACTACATATGAACACTTTTCACATTCTCCCGTGCAACGCGGCTGCTAGTCCTCCTTTCATGCAAAATCTTAAGGTCCTAGGTCATGTCCAAGCCACCAAAGCCGGCTAAAAAATGAATAATCGACAACTAAATTTGAATTGAAATACTTCTTACTGGCTATTACTTCAACTTAGAAGCTTCTTCTGTGTTCTACTATGGTGCTTTTAGGGTTTCCGCATACTGCAGCACGCGACATAGCTTTGCAGACGATAAATGTAACCGTTTCAGAGAGAAGAGGGGCCAATGTGACGATCTGGCTTTAAGTCGATTCGATAACAAATGACGAAAACGGACGGATTTCTCAGGCTTTTACTACATATGAACACTTTTCACATTCTCCCGTGCAACGCGGCTGTTAGTCCTCCTTTCATGCAAAATCTTATGGTCCTAGGTCATGTCCAAGCCACCAAAGCCGGCTAAAAAGTGAATAATCGACAATTAAAACTTGAATTGTACTATTTCTTACTGGCTATTACTTCAACTTAGAGGCTTCTTCTGTGTTCTACTATGGTGCTTTTAGTGTCTCCGCATACCGCAGCACGCGACATAGCTTTGCAGACGATAAATGTAACCGTCTCAGAGAGAAAAGCGGCCAATGTGACGAACTGGCTTTAAGTCGATTCGATAACAAATGACGAAAACGGACGGATTTCTCAGGTTTTTACTACATATGAACTCTTTTCACTTTCTCCCATGCAACGCGGCAACTAGTCCTCCTTTCATGCAAAATCTTATGGTCCTAGGTCATGTCCAAGCCACCAAAGCCGGCTAAAATGTGAATAATCGACAACTAAAACTTAAATTGTACTACTTCTTACTGGCTATTACTTCAACTTAGAAGCTTCTTCTGTGTTCTCCTATGGTGCTTTTAGTGTCTCCGCAGACCGCAGCACGCGACACAGCTTTGCAGACGATAAATGTAACAGTCTCAGAGAGAAAAGCGGCCAATGTGACTATGTGGCTTTAATTCGATTCGATAACAAATGACGAAAACGGACGCATTTTTCAGGTTTTTACTACATATGACCACTTTTCACATTCTCCCGTGCAACGTGGCTGCTAGTCTTCCTTTCATGCAAAATCTTATGGTTCCACCTCATATCCAAGCCACCAAAGCCGGCTAAAAAGTGAATAATCGACAACTAAAACTTCAATTGTACTACTTCTTACTATCAATTACTTCAACATAGAAGCCTCGTCTGTGTTCTATTATGGTGCTTTTAGTGTTTCCGCATAACGCAGCACGCGACATAGCTTTGTAGACGATAAATGTAACCGTTTCAGAGAGAATAGCGGCCAATGTTACGATCTGGCTTAAAGTCGATTCGATAACAAATGACGAAAACGGACGGATTTCTCAGGTTTTTACTACATATGAACACTTTTCACATTCTCCCGTGCAACGCGGCTGCTAGTCCACCTTTCATGCAAAATCTTAAGGTCCTAGGTCATGTCCAAGCCACCAAAGCCTGCTAAAATGTGAATAATCGACAACTAAAACTTGAATTGTATTACTTCTTACTGGCTATTACTTCAACTTAGAAGCTTCTTCTGTGTTCTACTATGGTGCTTTTAGTGTCTCCGCATACCGCAGCACGCGACATAGCGTTGCAGACGATAAATGTAACCGTCTCAGAGAGAAAAGGGGCCAGTGTGACGATCTGCCTTTAAGTCGATTCGATAACAAATGACGAAAACGGACGGATTTCTCAGGTTTTTACTACATATGAACACTTTTCACATTCTCCCGTGCAACGCGGCTGTTAGTCCTCCTTTCATGCAAAATCTTATGGTCCTAGGTCATATATAAGCCACCAAAGCCGGCTAAAAAGTGAATAATCGACAACTAAAACTTGAATTGTACTACTTCTTACTGGCTATTGATTCAACTTTGAAGTTTCTTCTGTGTTCTACTATGGTGCTTTTAGTGTCTCCGCATACCGCAGCACGCGACATAGCTTTGCAGACGATAAATGTAACCGTCCCAGAGAGAAAAGCGGCCAATGTGACGATCTGGCTTTAAGTCGATTCGATAACAAATGACGAAAACGGACGGATTTCTCAGGTTTTTACTACATATGAACACTTTTCACATTCTCCCGTGCAACGCGGCTGTTAGTCCTCCTTTCATGCAAAATCTTATTATCCTAGGTCATGTCCAAACCACCAAAGCCGGCTAAAAAGTGAATAATCGACAACTAAAACTTCAATTGCACTACTTCTTACTGGCTATTACTTCAACATAGAAGCTTCTTCTGTGTTCTACTATGGTGCTTTTAGTGTTTCCGCATACTGCAGCACGCGACATAGCTTTGCAGACGATAAATGTAACCGTTTCAGAGAGTAGAGCGGCCAATGTGACTATGTGGCTTCAAGTCGATTCGATAACAAATGACGAAAACGGACGGATATCTCAGGTTTTTACTACATATGAACACTTTTCACATTCTCCCGTGCAACGCGTCTGCTAGTCCTCCTTTCATGCAAAATCTTATGGTCCTAGGTCATATCCAAGCCACCAAAGCCCGCTAAAAAGTGAATAATCGACAACTAAAACTTGAATTGTACTACTCCTTACTGGCTATTACTTCAACTTTGAAGTTTCTTCTGTGTTCTACTATGGTGCTTTTAGTGTCTCCGCATACCACAGCACGCGACATAGCGTTGCAGACGATAAATGTAACCGTCTCAGAGAGAAAAGCGGCCAATATGACGATCTGCCTTTAAGTCGATTCGATAACAAATGACGAAAACGGACGGATATATCAGGTTTTTACCACATATGAACACTTTTCACATTCTCCCGTGCAACGCGGCTGCCAGTCCTCTTTTCATGTAAAATCTTATGGTCCCAGGTCATGTCCAAGCCACCAAAGCCGGCTAAAAAGTGAATAATCGACAACTAAAACTTCAATTGTACTACTTCTTACTTTCTATTACTTCAACTTAGAAGCTTCTTCTGTGTTCTCCTATGGTGCTTTTAGTGTCTCCGCAGACCGCAGCACGTGACATAGCTTTGCAGAAGATAAATGTAACAGTCTCAGAGAGAAAAGCGGCCAATGTGACCATCTGGCTTTAAGTCGATTCGATATCAAATGACGAAAACGGACGGATTTCTCAGGTTTTTACTACATATGAACACTTTTCACATTCTCCCGTGCAACGCGGCTGCTAGTCCTCTTTTCATGCAAAATCTTAAGGTCCTAGGTCATGTCCAAGCCACCAAAGCCGGATAAAAAGTGAATAATCGACAACTACATTTGAATTGAAAAACTTCTTACTGGCTATTACTTCAACTTAGAAGCTTCTTCTGTGTTCTACTATGGTGCTTTTAGGGTTTCCGCATACTGCAGCACGCGACATAGCTTTGCAGACGATAAATGTAACCGTTTCAGAGAGAAGAGGAGCCAATGGGACGATCTGGCTTTAAGTCGATTCGATAACAAATGACGAAAACGGACGGATTTCTCAGGCTTTTACTACATATGAACACTTTTCACATTCTCCCGTGCAACGCGGCTGCTAGTCCCCCTTTCATGCAAAATCTTATGGTCCTAGGTCATGTCCAAGCCACCAAAGCCGGCTAAAAAGTGAATAATCGACAACTAAAACTTGAATTGTACTACTTCTTACTGGCTATTACTTCAACTTAGAAGCTTCTTCTGTGTTCTCCTATGGTGCTTTTAGTGTCTCTGCAGACCGCAGCACGCGACACAGCTTTGCAGACGATAAATGTAACAGTCTCAGAGAGAAAAGCAGCCAATGTGACTATGTGGCTTTAATTCGATTCGATAACAAATGACGAAAACGGACGCATTTTTCAGGTTTTTACTACATATGACCACTTTTCACATTCTCCCGTGCAACGCGGCTGTTAGTCCTCCTTTCATGCAAAATCTTATGGTCCTAGGTCATGTCCAAGCCACCAAAGCCGGCTAAAAAGTGAATAATCGACAACTAAAACTTCAATTGTACTACTTCTTTCTCGCTATTGCTTCAACTTAGAAGCTTCTTCAGTGTTCTACTATGGTGCTTTTAGTGTCTCCGCATACCGCAGCACGCGACATAGCTTTGCAGACGATAAATGTAACCGTCTCAGAGAGAAAAGCGGCCAATGTGACGATCTGGCTTTAAGACGATTCGATAACAAATGACGAAAACGGACGGATTTCTCAGGTTTTTACTACATATGAACACTTTTCACACTCTCCCGTGCAACGCGGCTGTAAGTCCTCCTTTCATGCAAAATCTTATTATCCTAGGTCATGTCCAAGCCACCAAAGCCGGCTAAAAAGTGAATAATCGACAACTAAAACTTCAATTGTACTACTTCTCTCTGGCTATTGCTTCAACTTAGAAGCTTCTTCAGTGTTCTACTATGGTGCTTTTAGTGTCTCCGCATACCGCAGCACGCGACATAGCTTTGCAGACGATAAATGTAACCGTCTCAGAGAGAAAAGCGGCCAATGTGACGATCTGGCTTTAAGACGATTCGATAACAAATGACGAAAACGGACGGATTTCTCAGGTTTTTACTACATATGAACACTTTTCACATTCTCCCGTGCAACGCGGCTGTTAGTCCTCCTTTCATGCAAAATCTTATTATCCTAGGTCATGTCCAAGCCACCAAAGCCGGCTAAAAAGTGAATAATCGACAACTAATACATCAATTGTACTACTTCTTACTGGCTATTGCTTCAACTTAGAAGCTTCTTCAGTGTTCTACTATGGTGCTTTTAGTGTCTCCGCATACCACTGCAGGCGACATAGATTTGCAGACGATAAATGTAACCGTCTCAGAGAGAAAAGCAGCCAATGTGACGATCTGGCTTTAAGACGATTTGATAACAAATGACGAAAACGATGGATTTCTCAGGTTTTTACTACATATGAACACTTTTCACATTCTCCGGTGCAACGTGGCTGCTAGTCTTCCTTTCATGCAAAGTTTTATGGTTCCACCTCATGTCCAAGCCACCAAAGCCGGCTAAAATGTGAATAATCGACAACTAAAACTTCAATTGCACTACTTCTTACTGTCTATTACTTCAACATAGAAGCTTCTTCAGTGTTCTACTATGGTGCTTTTAGTGTTTCCGCATACTGCAGCACGCGACATAGCTTTGCAGACGATAAATGTAACCGTTTCAGAGAGTAGAGCGGCCAATGTGACTATGTGGCTTTAAGTCGATTCGATAACAAATGACGAAAACGGACGGATTTCTCAGGTTTTTACTACATATGAACACTTTTCACATTCTCCCGTGCAACGCGTCTGCTAGTCCTCCTTTCATCCAAAATCTTATGGTCCTAGGTCATATCCAAGCCACCAAAGCCGGCTAAAAAGTGAATAATCGACAACTAAAACTTGAATTGTACTACTTCTTACTGGCTATTACTTCAACTTTGAAGTTTCTTCTGTGTTCTACTATGGTGCTTTTAGTGTCTCCGCTTACCGCAGCACGCTACATAGCTTTGCAGACGATAAATGTAACCGTTTCAGAGAGAAGAGCGGCCAATGTGACGATCTGGCTTTAAGTCGATTCGATAACAAATGACGAAAACGGACGGATTTCTCAGGTTTTTACTACATATGAACACTTTTCACATTCTCCCGTGCAACGCGGCTGCTAGTCCTCCTTTCAGGCAAAATGTTAAGGTCCTAGGTCATGTCCAAGCCACCAAAGCCGGCTAAAATGTGAATAATCGACAACTAAAACTTGAATTGTATTTCTTCTTACTGGCTATTACTTCAACTTAGAAGCTTCTTCTGTGTTCTACTATGGTGTTTTCAGTGTCTCCGCATACCGCAGCACGCGACATAGCGTTGCAGACGATAAATGTAACCTTCTCAGAGAGAAAAGCGGCCAATGTGACGAACTGCCTTTAAGTCGATTCGATAACAAATGACGAAAACGGACGGATATATCAGGTTTTTACCACATATGAACACTTTTCACATTGTCCCGTGCAACGCGGCTGCCAGTCCTCTTTTCATGTAAAATCTTATGGTCCCTGGTCATGTCCAAGCCACCAAAGCCGGCTAAAAAGTGAATAATCGACAACTAAAACTTCAATTTTACTACTTCTTACTGGCTATTACTTCAACTTAGAAGCTTCTTCTGTGTTCTACTATGGTGCTTTTAGTGTCTCCGCATACCGCAGCACACGACATAGCTTTGCAGACGATAAATGTAACCGTCTCAGAGAGAAAAGCGGCCAATGTGACGATCTGGCTTCAAGTCAATTCGATAACAAATGACGAAAACGGACGCATTTCTCTGGTTTTTACTACATATGAACACTTTTCACATTCTGCCATGCAACGCGGCTGCTAGTCCTCCTTTCATGCAAAATCTTAAGGTCCTAGGTCATGTCCAAGCCACCAAAGCCGGCTAAAATGTGAATAATCGACAACTAAATTTGAATTGAAATACTTCTTACTGGCTATTACTTCAACTTAGAAGCTTCTTCTGTGATCTACTATGGTGCTTTTAGGGTTTCCGCATACTGCAGCACGCGACATAGCTTTGCAGACGATAAATGTAACCGTTTCAGAGAGAAGAGGGGCCAATGTGACGATCTGGCTTTAAGTCGATTCGATAACAAATGACGAAAACGGACGGATTTCTCAGGCTTTTACTACATATGAACACTTTTCACATTCTCCCGTGCAACGCGGCTGCTAGTCCTCCTTTCATGCAAAATCTTATGGTCCTAGGTCATGTCCAAGCCACCAAAGCCAGCTAAAAAGTGAATAATCGACAACTAAAACTTGAATTGTACTATTTCTTACTGGCTATTACTTCAACTTAGAGGCTTCTTCTGTGTTCTACTATGGTGCTTTTAGTGTCTCCGCATACCGCAGCACGCGACATAGCTTTGCAGACGATAAATGTAACCGTCTCAGAGAGAAAAGCGGCCAATGTGACGAACTGGCTTTAAGTCGATTCGATAACAAATGACGAAAACGGACGGATTTCTCAGGTTTTTACTACATATGAACTCTTTTCACTTTCTCCCATGCAACGCGGCAACTAGTCCTCCTTTCATGCAAAATCTTATGGTCCTAGGTCATGTCCAAGCCACCAAAGCCGGCTAAAATGTGAATAATCGACAACTAAAACTTAAATTGTACTACTTCTTACTGGCTATTACTTCAACTTAGAAGCTTCTTCTGTGTTCTCCTATGGTGCTTTTAGTGTCTCCGCATACCGCAGCACGCGACACAGCTTTGCAGACGATAAATGTAACAGTCTCAGAGAGAAAAGCGGCCAATGTGACGATCTGGCTTTAATTCGATTCGATAACAAATGACGAAAACGGACGCATTTTTCAGGTTTTTACTACATATGACCACTTTTCACATTCTCCCGTGCAACGTGGCTGCTAGTCTTCCTTTCATGCAAAATCTTATGGTTCCACCTCATATCCAAGCCACCAAAGCCGGCTAAAAAGTGAATAATCGACAACTAAAACTTCAATTGTACTACTTCTTACTATCAATTACTTCAACATAGAAGCTTCTTCTGTGTTCTATTATGGTGCTTTTAGTGTTTCCGCATAACGCAGCACGCGACATAGCTTTGTAGACGATAAATGTAACCGTTTCAGAGAGAATAGCGGCCAATGTGACGATCTGGCTTAAAGTCGATTCGATAACAAATGACGAAAACGGACGGATTTCTCAGGTTTTTACTACATATGAACACTTTTCACATTCTCCCGTGCAACGCGGCTGCTAGTCCTCCTTTCATGCAAAATCTTAAGGTCCTAGGTCATGTCCAAGCCACCAAAGTCATCTAAAAAGGGAATAATCGACAACTAAAACTTCAATTGTACTACATCTTACTGGCTATTACTTCAACTTAGAAGCTTCTTCTGTGTTCTACTATGGTGCTTTTAGTGTTTCTGCAGACCGCAGCACGCGACATAGCTTTGCAGACGATAAATGTAACAGTCTCAGAGAGAAAAGCAGCCAATGTGACGATCTGGCTTTAAGTCGATTCGATAAAAAATGACGAAAACGGACGGATTTCTCAGGTTTGTACTACATATGAACACTTTTCACATTCTCCCGTGCAACGCGGCTGCTAGTCCTCCTTTCATGCAAAATCTTAAGGTCCTAGGTCATGTCCAATCCACCAAAGCCGGCTAAAAAGTTAATAATCGACAACTAAAACTTTAATTGTACTACTTCTTACTGGCTATTACTTCAACTTAGAAGCATCATCTGTGTTCTTCTATGGTGCTTTTAGTGTCTCCGCATACTGCAGCACGCGACATAGCTTTGCAGACAATAAATGTAACCTTCTCAGAGAGAAAGGCGGCCAATGTGACGATCTGGCTTTAAGTCGATTCGATAACAAATGACGAAAACGGACGGATTTCCTAGGTTTTTACTACATATGAACACTTTTCACATTCTGCGATGCAACTCGGCTGCTAGTCCTCCTTTCATGCAAATTCTTAAGGTCCTAGGTCATGTCCAGGCCACCAAAGCCGGCTAAAAAGTGAATAAACGACAACTAAAACTTCAATTGTGCTACGTCTTACTTTCTTTTACTTCAACTTAAAAGCTTCTTCTGTGTTCTCCTATGGTGCTTTTAGTGTCTCCGCAGACCGCAGCACGCGACATAGCTTTGCAGACGATAAATGTAACCGTCTCAGAGAGAAAAGCGGCCAATGTGACGATCTGGCTTTAAGTCGATTCGATAAAAAATGACGAAAACGGACGGATTTCTCAGGTTTTTACTACATATGAACACTTTTCACTTTCTCCCATACAACGCGGCTGCTAGACCTCCTTTCATGCAAAATCTTAAGGTCCTAGGTCATGAAAAAACGCCAAAGCCGGCTAAAAAGTGAATAATCGATAACTAAAACTTGAATTGCACTACTTCTTACTGGCTATTACTTCAACTTAGAAGCTTCTTCTGTATTCTACTATGGTGCTTTTAGTGTCTCCGCATACCGCAGCATGCGACATAGCTTTGCAGACGATAAATGTAACCGTCTCAGAGAGAAAAGCGGCCAAATTGACGATCTGGCTTTAAGTCGATTCGATAACAAATGACGAAAACTGACGGATTTCTCAGGTTTTTACTACATATGAACAGTTTTCACATTCTCCCGAGCAACGCGGCTGCTAGTCCTCCTTTCATGCAATATCTTAAGGTGCTAGGTCATGTCCAAGCCACCAAAGCCGGCTAAAATGTGAATAATCGACAACTAAAACTTGAATTGTATTACTTCTTATTGGCTATTACTTCAACTTAGAAGCTTCTTCTGCGTTCTACTATGGTGCTTTTAGTGTCTCCGCATACCGCAGCACGCGACATAGTTTTGCAGATGATAAATGTAACCTTCTCAGAGAGAAAGGCGGCCAATGTGACGATCTGGCTTTAAGTCGATTCGATAACAAATGACGAAAACGGACGGATTTCTCAGGTTTTTACTACATATGAACACATTTCACATTCTCCTGTGCAACGCGGCTGCAAGTACTCCTTTCATGCAAATTCTTAAGGTCCTAGGTCATCTCCAAGCCACCAAAGCCGGCTAAAAAGTGAATAATCGACAACTAAAACTTGAATTGTACTACTTCTTACTGGCTATTACTTCAACTTAGAAGCTTCTTCTGTGTTCTACTATGGTGCTTTTAGTGTCTCCGCATACCGCAGCACGCGACATAGCTATGCAGACAATAAATGTAACGTTCTCAGAGAGAAAAGCGGCCAATGTGACGATCTGGCTTTAAGTCGTTTCGATAACAAATGACGAAAACGGACGGGTTTCTCAGGTTTTTACTACATATGAACACTTTTCACATTCTCCTGTGCAACGCGGCTGCCAGTCCTCCTTTCATGCAAAATCTTAAGGTCCTAGGTCATGTCCAAGCCACCAAAGTCATCTAAAAAGTGAATAATCGACAACTAAAAGTTGATTTGTACTACTTCTTACTGGCTATTTCTTCAACATAGAAGCTTCTTCTGTGTTCTACTATGGTGCTTTTAATGTTACCGCATATCGCAGCACGCGACATAGCTTTGCAGACGATAAATATAACCGTCTCAGAGAGAACAGCGGCCAATGTGACGATCTGGCTTTAAGTCGATTCGATAACAAATGACGAAAACGGACACATTTCTCAGGTTTTTACTACATATGAACACTTTTCACATTCTCCCATGCAACGCGGCTGCTAGTCCTCCTTTCTTGCAAAATCGTAAGGTCCTAGGTCATGTCCAAGTCACCAGAGACGGCTAAAATGTAAAAAATCGACAACTAAAACTTGAATTGTATTACTTCTTACTAACTATTACTTCAACTTAGAAGCTTCTTCTGTGTTGTACTATGGTGCTTTTAGTGTTTCCGCTTACAGCAGCACGCGACATAGCTTTGCAGACGATAAATGTAACCGTTTCAGAGAGAAGAGCGGCCAATGTGACGATCTGGCTTCAAGTCGATTTGATAACAAATGACGAAAACGGACGGATTTCGCAGGTTTTTACTACATATGAACACTTTTCACATTCTCCCGTGCAACGCGGCTGCTAGTCCTCCTTTCATGCAAAATCTTAAGGTCCTAGGTCATGTAAAAGCCACCAAAGCCGGCTAAAAAGTGAATAATCGATAACTAAAACTTGAATTGTACTACTTCTTACTGGCTATTACTCTAACTTGGAAGCTTCTTCTGTGTTCTACTATGGTGCTTTTAGAGTCTCCGCACACCGCAGCAAGCGACGTAGCTTTGCAGACGATAAATGTAACCGTCTCAGAGAGAAAAGCGGCCAATGTGACGATCTGGCTTTAAATCGATTCGATAACAAATGACGAAAACGGATGGATTTCGCAAGTTTTTACTACATATGAACACTTTTCACATTCTCCCGTGCAACGCGGCTGCTAGTCCTCCTTTCATGCAAAATCGTAACGTCCTAGGTCATGTCCAAGCCACCAAAGCCGGCTAAAATGTGAATAATCGACTACTAAAACTTGAATCGTATAACTTCTTACTGGCTATTACTTCAACTTAGAAGCTTCTTCTGTGTTTTACTATGGTACTTTCAGTGTCTCCGCATACCGCAGCACGCGACATAGCTTTGCAGACGATAAATGTAACCGTCTCAGAGAGAAAAGCGGCCAATGTGACGATCTGGCTTTAAGTCGATTCGATAACAAATGACGAAAACGGACGGATTTCTCAGGTTTTTTACTTCATATGAACACTTTTCACATTCTACCATGCAACGCGGCTGCTAGACCTCCTTTCATGCAAAATCTTAAGGTCCTAGGTCATGTAAAAGCCACCAAAGCCGGCTAATAAGTGAATAATCGATAACTAAAACTTGAATCGTACTACTTCTTACTGGCTATTACTTCAACTGAGAAGCTTCTTCTGTGTTCTACTATGGTGCTTTTAGTGTTTCAGCATACCGCAGCACGCGACATAGCTTTGCAGACGATAAATGTAACCGTTTCAGAGAGAAGAGCGGCCAATGTGACGATCTGGCTTTAAGTCGATTCGATAACAAATGACGAAAACGGACGGATTTCTCAGGTTTTTACTACATATGAACACTTTTCACATTCTCCCGTCCAACGCGGCTGCTAGTCCTCCTTTCATGCAAAATCTTAAGGTCCTAGGTCATGTCCAAGCCACCAAAGCCGGCTAAAATGTGAATAATCGACAACTAAAACTTAAATTGTACTACTTCTTACTGGCTAATACTTCAACTTAGAAGCTTCTTCTGTGTTCTACTATGGTGCTTTTAGTGTTTCGGCATACCGCAGCACGCGACATAGCTTTGCAGACGATAAGTGTAAGCGTTTCAGAGAGTAGAGCGGCCAATGTGACCAACTGGCTTTAAGGCGATTCGATCACAGATGACGAAAACGGACGGATTTCTCAGGTTTTTACTACATATGAACACTTTTCACATTCTCCCGTGCAACGCGGCTGCCAGTCCTCCTTTCAAATCTTAACGTCCTAGGTCATGTCCAAGCCACCAAAGCCGGCTAAAAAGTGAATAATCGACAACTAAAACTTGAATTGTACTACCTCTTACTGGCTATTACTTCAACTTAGAAGCTTCTTCTGTGTTCTACTATGGTGCTTTTAGCGTTTCCGCATACTGCAGCGCGCGACATAGCTTTGCAGACGATAAATGAACCGTTGCAGAGAGTGGAGCGGCCAATGTGACGATCTGGCTTTAAGTCGATTCGATAACAAATGACGAAAACGGACGGATTTCTCAGGTTTTTACTACATATGAACACATTTCACATTCTCCCGTGCAACGCGGCTGCAAGTACTCCTTTCATGCAAAATCTTAAGGTCCTAGGTCATGTCCAAGCCACCAAAGCCGGCTAAAAAGTGAATAATCGACAACTAAAACTTGAATTGTACTACTTTTTACTGGCTATTACTTCAACTTAGAAACTTCTTCTTTGTTCTACTATGGCGCTTTTAGTGTCTCCGCATACCGCAGCACGCGACATAGCTTTGCAGACGATAAATGTAACCGTCTCACAGAGAAAAGCGGCCAATGTGACGATCTGGCTTTAAGTCGATTCGATAACAAATGACGAAAACGGACGGATTTCTCAGGTTTTTTACTACATATGAACACTTTTCACATTCTCCCATGCAACGCGGCTGCTAGACCTCCTTTCATGCAAAATCTTAAGGTCCTAGGTCATGTAAAAGCCACCAAAGCCGGCTAAAAAGTGAATAATCGATAACTAAAACTTGAATCGTACTACTTCTTACTGGCTATTACTTCAACATAGAAGCTTCATCTGTGTTCTACTATGGTGCTTTTAGTGTTTCGGCATACCGCAGCACGCGACATAGCTTTGCAGACGATAAGTTTAACCGTTTCATAGAGTAGAGCGGCCAATGTGACGATCTGGCTTTAAGGCGATTCGATAACAAATGACGAAAACGGACGGATTTCTCAGGTTTTTACTACATATGAACACTTTTCACATTCTCCCATGCAACGCGGCTGCTAGACCTCCTTTCATGCAAAATCTTAAGGTCCTAGGTCATGTAAAAGCCACCAAAGCCGGCTACAAAGTGAATAATCGACAACTAAAACTTCAATTGTACTACTTCTTACTGGCTATTACTTCAACATAGAAGCTTCTTCTGTGTTCTACTGTGGTGCTTTTAGTGTTTCCGCATACCGCAGCACGTGACATAGCTTTGCAGACGATAAATGTAACCGTCTCAGAGCGAAAAGCGACCAATGTGACGATCTGGCTTTAAGTCGATTCGATAACAAATAACGAAAACGGACGGATTTCTGTGGTTTTTACTACATATGAACACTTTTCACATTCTCCCATGCAACGCGGCTGCTAGTCCTCCTTTCATGCAAAATCTTAAGGTCCTAGTTCATGTCCAAGCCACCAAAGTCGGCTAAAAAGTGAATAATCGACAACTAAAACTTGAATGGTTCTACTTCTTACTGGCTATTACTTCAACTTAGAAGCTTCTTCTGTGTTCTACTATGGTGCTTTTAGTGTCTCCGCACACCGCAGCACGCGACATAGCTTTGCAGACGATAAATGTAACTGTCTCAGAGAGAAAAGCTGCCAATGTGACGATCTTGCTTTAAGTCGATTCGATAACAAATGACGAAAACGGACGGATTTCTAAGGTTTTTACTACATATGAACACTTTTCACAGTATCCCATGGAACGCGGCTGCTAGTCCTCCTTTCATGCAAAATCTTAAGGTCCTTGGTCATGTCCAAGACACCAAAGCCGGCTAAAGAGTGAATAATCGACAACTAAAACTTCAATTGTACAGTGTCTTACTGGCTATTCCTTCAACATAGAAGCTTCTTCTGTGTTCTACTATGGTGCTTTTAGTGTTTCCGCATACCGCAGCACGCGACATAGCTTTGTAGACGATAAATGTAACCGTTTCAGAGAGAAGGGCGGCCAATGTGACGAACTAGCTTTAAGTCGATTCGATAACAAATGACGAAAACGGACGGATTTATCAGGTTTTTACTACATATGAACACATTTCACATTCTCCCGTGCAACGCGGCTGCAAGTACTCCTTTCATGCAAAATCTTAAGGTCCTAGGTCATGTCCAAGCCACCATAGCCGGCTAAAAAGTGAATAATCGACAGCTAAAACTTGAATTGTACTACTTCTTACTGGCTATTACTTCAACTTAGAAGCTTCTTCTGTGTTCTTCTATGGTGCTTTAAGTGTCTCCGCATACCGCAGCACGCGACATAGCTTTGCAGACGATAAATGTAACTGTCTCAGAGAGAAATTCGGCCAATGTGACGATCTGGCTTTAAGTCGATTCGATAACAAATGACGAAAACGGACTGATTTCTCAGGTTTTTACTACATATGAACACTTTTCACATTCTCCCATACAACGCGGCTGCTAGTCCTCCTTTCATGCAAAAACTTAAGGTCCTAGGTCATATCCAAGCCACCAAAGCCGGCTAAAAAGTGAATAATCGATAGTTAAAACTTGAATTGTACTACATCTTACTGGCTGTCTCTTCAACTTAGAAGCTTCTTCTGTGTTCTACTATGGTGCTTTTAGTGTTTCCGCATAGCGCAGCACGCGACATAGCTTTGCAGACGATAAATGTAACCGTCTCAGAGAGAAAGGCGGCCAATGTGACGATCTGGCTTTAAGTCGATTCGATAACAAATGACGAAAACGGACGGATTTCTCAGGTTTTTACTACATATGAACTATTTTCACATTCTCCCATACAACGCGGCTGCTAGTCCTCCTTTCATGCAAAATCTTATGGTCCTAGGTCATGTCATAGCCACCAAAGCCGGCAAAAAAGTGAATAATCGACATCCAAAACTTGAATTGTACTACGTCTTACTGACTATTACTTCAACTTAGAAGCTTCTTCTGTGTTCTACTATGGTGCTTTTAGTGTTTCCGCATACTGCAGCACGCGTCATAGCTTTGCAGACGATAAATGTAACCGTTTCAGAGAGAAGAGCGGCCAACGTGACGATCTGGCTTTAAGTCGATTCGATAACAAATGACAAAAACGGACGGATTTCTCAGGTTTTTACTACATATGAACACTTTTCACATTCTCCCATGCAACGCGGCTGCTAGTCCTCCTTTCATGCAAAATCTTAAGGTCCTAGGTCATGTCGAAGCCACCAAAGCCAGCTAAAAAGTGAATGATCGACAACTAAAACTTCAATTGTACTACTTCTTACTGGCTATTACTTCAACTTAGAAGCTTCTTCTGTGCTCTACTATGGTGCTTTTAGTGTTTCCGCATACCGCAGCACGCGACACAGCTCTGTAGACGATAAATGTAACCGTTTCAGAGAGAAGAGCGGCCAATGTGACGATCTGGCTTTAAGTCGAATCGATAACAAATGACGAAAACGGACGGATTTCTCAGGATTTTACCACATATAAACACTTTTTACATTCTCCAGTGCAACGCGGCTGCTAGTCCTCCTTTCATGCAAAATCTTAATGTCCTAGGTCATGTCCGAGCCACCATAGCCGGCTAAAAAGTGAATAATCGACAATTAAAACTTCAATTGTACTACTTCTTACTGGCTATTACTTCAACTTAGAAGCTTCTTCTGTGTTCTCCTATGGTGCTTTTAGGGTCTCCGCAGACGGCAGCACGCTACATAGCTTTGCAGACGATAAATGTAACAGTCTCATAGAGAAAAGCGGCCAATGTGACGATCTGGCTTTAAGTCGATTCGATAACAAATGACGAAAACGGACGGATTTCTGTGGTTTTTACTACATATGAACACTTTTCACATTCTCCCATGCAACGCGGCTGCTAGTCCTCCTTTCATGCAAAATCTTAAGGTCCTAGGTCATGTCGAAGCCACCAAAGCCAGCTAAAAAGTGAATGATCGACAATTAAAACTTGAATTGTACTACGTCTTACTGGCTATTACTTCAACTTAGAAGCTTCTTCTGTGTTCTACTATGGTGCTTTTAGTGTCTCCGCATACCGCAGCACGCGACATACCTTGGCAGACGATAAATGTAACCGTCTCAGAGAGAAAAGCGGCCAATGTGACGATCTGGCTTCAAGTCGATTCGATAACAAATGACGAAAAAGGACAGATTTCTCAGGTTTTTACTACATATGAACATATTTCACATTCTCCCGTGCAACGCGGCTGCAAGTACTCCTTTCATGCAAAATCTTAAGGTCCTAGTTCATGTCCACGCCACCAAAGTCGGCTAAAGAGTGAATAATCGACAACTAAAACTTGAATGGTTCTACTTCTTACTGGCTATTACTTCAACTTAGAAGCTTCTTCTGTGTTCTACTATGGTGCTTTTAGTGTTTCCGCATAGCGCAGCACGCGACATAGCTTTGCAGACGATAAATGTAACCGTCTCAGAGAGAAAGGCGGCCAATGTGACGATCTGGCTTTAAGTCGATTCGATAACAAATGAAGAAAAAGGACGGATTTCTCAGGTTTTTACTACATATGAACACTTTTCACATTCTCCCATACAACGCGGCTGCTAGTCCTCCTTTCATGCAAAATCTTATGGTCCTAGGTCATGTCATAGCCACCAAAGCCGGCAAAAAAGTGAATAATCGACATCCAAAACTTGAATTGTACTACCTCTTACTGGCTATTACTTCAACTTAGAAGCTTCTTCTGTGTCCTACTATGGTGCTTTTAGTGTTTCCGCATACTGCAGCACGCGTCATAGCTTTGCAGACGATAAATGTAACCGTTTCAGAGAGAAGAGCGGCCAACGTGACGATCTGGCTTTAAGTCGATTCGATAACAAATGACAAAAACGGACGGATTTCTCAGGTTTTTACTACATATGAACACTTTTCACATTCTCCCGTGCAACGCAGCTGCAAGTCCTCCTTTCATGCAAAATCTTAAGGTCCTAGGTGGTGTCCAAGCCACCAAAGCCGGCTAAAAAGTGAATAATCGACAACTACAACTTGAATTGTACTACTTCTTACTGGCTATTGCTTCAACTTAGAAGCTTCTTCTGTGTTCTACTATGGTGCTTTTAGTGTCTCCGCATACCGCAGCACGCGACTTAGCTTTGCAGACGACAAATGTAACCGTCTCAGAGAGAAAAGCGGCCAATGTGACGATCTGGCTTTAAGTCGATTCGATAACAAATGACGGAAACGGACGGTTTTCTCAGGTTTTTACTACATATGAACACTTTTCACATTCTCCCGTGCAACGCGGCTGCTAGTCCTCCTTTCATGCAAAATCGTAAGGTCCTAGGTCATGTAAAAGCCACCAAAGCCGGCTAAAAAGTGAATAATCGATAACTAAAACTTGAATTGTACTACGTCTTACTGGCTATTACTTCAACTTAGAAGCTTCTTCTGTGTTCTACTATGGTGCTTTTAGTGTCTCCGCATACCGCAGCACGCGACATACCTTGGCAGACGATAAATGTAACCGTCTCAGAGAGAAAAGCGGCCAATGTGACGATCTGGCTTCAAGTCGATTCGATAACAAATGACGAAAAAGGACGGATTTCTCAGGTTTTTACTACATATGAACATATTTCACATTCTCCCGTGCAACGCGGCTGCAAGTACTCCTTTCATGCAAAATCTTAAGGTCCTAGTTCATGTCCAAGCCACCAAAGCCGGCTAAAAAGTGAATAATCGACAACTAAAACTTGAATTGTACTACTTCTTACTGGCTATTACTTCAACTTAGAAGCTTCTTCTGTGTTCTACTATGGTGCTTTTAGTGTCTCCGCACACCGCAGCACGCGACATAGCTTTGCAGACGATAAATGTAACCGTCTCAGAGTGAAAAGCTGCCAATGTGACGATCTTGCTTTAAGTCGATTCGATAACAAATGACGAAAACGGACGGATTTCTAAGGTTTTTACTACATATGAACACTTTTCACAGTATCCCACGGAACGCGGCTGCTAGTCCTCCTTTCATGCAAAATCTTAAGGTCCTTGGTCATGTCCAAGCCACCAAAGCCGGCTAAAGAGTGAATAATCGACAACTAAAACTTCAATTGTACAGCGTCTTACTGGCTATTACTTCAACTTAGAAGCTTCTTCTGTGTTCTTCTATGGTGCTTTAAGTGTCTCCGCATACCGCAGCACGCGACATAGCTTTGCAGACGATAAATGTAACTGTCTCAGAGAGAAATTCGGCCAATGTGACGATCTGGCTTTAAGTCGATTCGATAACAAATGACGAAAACGGACTGATTTCTCAGGTTTTTACTACATATGAACACTTTTCACATTCTCCCATACAACGCGGCTGCTAGTCCTCCTTTCATGCAAAAACTTAAGGTCCTAGGTCATATCCAAGCCACCAAAGCCGGCTAAAAAGTGAATAATCGATAGTTAAAACTTGAATTGTACTACATCTTACTGGCTGTCTCTTCAACTTAGAAGCTTCTTCTGTGTTCTACTATGGTGCTTTTAGTGTTTCCGCATAGCGCAGCACGCGACATAGCTTTGCAGACGATAAATGTAACCGTCTCAGAGAGAAAGGCGGCCAATGTGACGATCTGGCTTTAAGTCGATTCGATAACAAATGACGAAAACGGACGGATTTCTCAGGTTTTTACTACATATGAACTATTTTCACATTCTCCCATACAACGCGGCTGCTAGTCCTCCTTTCATGCAAAATCTTATGGTCCTAGGTCATGTCATAGCCACCAAAGCCGGCAAAAAAGTGAATAATCGACATCCAAAACTTGAATTGTACTACGTCTTACTGACTATTACTTCAACTTAGAAGCTTCTTCTGTGTTCTACTATGGTGCTTTTAGTGTTTCCGCATACTGCAGCACGCGTCATAGCTTTGCAGACGATAAATGTAACCGTTTCAGAGAGAAGAGCGGCCAACGTGACGATCTGGCTTTAAGTCGATTCGATAACAAATGACAAAAACGGACGGATTTCTCAGGTTTTTACTACATATGAACACTTTTCACATTCTCCCATGCAACGCGGCTGCTAGTCCTCCTTTCATGCAAAATCTTAAGGTCCTAGGTCATGTCGAAGCCACCAAAGCCAGCTAAAAAGTGAATGATCGACAACTAAAACTTCAATTGTACTACTTCTTACTGGCTATTACTTCAACTTAGAAGCTTCTTCTGTGCTCTACTATGGTGCTTTTAGTGTTTCCGCATACCGCAGCACGCGACACAGCTCTGTAGACGATAAATGTAACCGTTTCAGAGAGAAGAGCGGCCAATGTGACGATCTGGCTTTAAGTCGAATCGATAACAAATGACGAAAACGGACGGATTTCTCAGGATTTTACCACATATAAACACTTTTTACATTCTCCAGTGCAACGCGGCTGCTAGTCCTCCTTTCATGCAAAATCTTAATGTCCTAGGTCATGTCCGAGCCACCATAGCCGGCTAAAAAGTGAATAATCGACAATTAAAACTTCAATTGTACTACTTCTTACTGGCTATTACTTCAACTTAGAAGCTTCTTCTGTGTTCTCCTATGGTGCTTTTAGGGTCTCCGCAGACGGCAGCACGCTACATAGCTTTGCAGACGATAAATGTAACAGTCTCATAGAGAAAAGCGGCCAATGTGACGATCTGGCTTTAAGTCGATTCGATAACAAATGACGAAAACGGACGGATTTCTGTGGTTTTTACTACATATGAACACTTTTCACATTCTCCCATGCAACGCGGCTGCTAGTCCTCCTTTCATGCAAAATCTTAAGGTCCTAGGTCATGTCGAAGCCACCAAAGCCAGCTAAAAAGTGAATGATCGACAATTAAAACTTGAATTGTACTACGTCTTACTGGCTATTACTTCAACTTAGAAGCTTCTTCTGTGTTCTACTATGGTGCTTTTAGTGTCTCCGCATACCGCAGCACGCGACATACCTTGGCAGACGATAAATGTAACCGTCTCAGAGAGAAAAGCGGCCAATGTGACGATCTGGCTTCAAGTCGATTCGATAACAAATGACGAAAAAGGACAGATTTCTCAGGTTTTTACTACATATGAACATATTTCACATTCTCCCGTGCAACGCGGCTGCAAGTACTCCTTTCATGCAAAATCTTAAGGTCCTAGTTCATGTCCACGCCACCAAAGTCGGCTAAAGAGTGAATAATCGACAACTAAAACTTGAATGGTTCTACTTCTTACTGGCTATTACTTCAACTTAGAAGCTTCTTCTGTGTTCTACTATGGTGCTTTTAGTGTTTCCGCATAGCGCAGCACGCGACATAGCTTTGCAGACGATAAATGTAACCGTCTCAGAGAGAAAGGCGGCCAATGTGACGATCTGGCTTTAAGTCGATTCGATAACAAATGAAGAAAAAGGACGGATTTCTCAGGTTTTTACTACATATGAACACTTTTCACATTCTCCCATACAACGCGGCTGCTAGTCCTCCTTTCATGCAAAATCTTATGGTCCTAGGTCATGTCATAGCCACCAAAGCCGGCAAAAAAGTGAATAATCGACATCCAAAACTTGAATTGTACTACCTCTTACTGGCTATTACTTCAACTTAGAAGCTTCTTCTGTGTCCTACTATGGTGCTTTTAGTGTTTCCGCATACTGCAGCACGCGTCATAGCTTTGCAGACGATAAATGTAACCGTTTCAGAGAGAAGAGCGGCCAACGTGACGATCTGGCTTTAAGTCGATTCGATAACAAATGACAAAAACGGACGGATTTCTCAGGTTTTTACTACATATGAACACTTTTCACATTCTCCCGTGCAACGCAGCTGCAAGTCCTCCTTTCATGCAAAATCTTAAGGTCCTAGGTGGTGTCCAAGCCACCAAAGCCGGCTAAAAAGTGAATAATCGACAACTACAACTTGAATTGTACTACTTCTTACTGGCTATTGCTTCAACTTAGAAGCTTCTTCTGTGTTCTACTATGGTGCTTTTAGTGTCTCCGCATACCGCAGCACGCGACTTAGCTTTGCAGACGATAAATGTAACCGTCTCAGAGAGAAAAGCGGCCAATGTGACGATCTGGCTTTAAGTCGATTCGTTAACAAATGACGGAAACGGACGGTTTTCTCAGGTTTTTACTACATATGAACACTTTTCACATTCTCCCGTGCAACGCGGCTGCTAGTCCTCCTTTCATGCAAAATCGTAAGGTCCTAGGTCATGTAAAAGCCACCAAAGCCGGCTAAAAAGTGAATAATCGATAACTAAAACTTGAATTGTACTACGTCTTACTGGCTATTACTTCAACTTAGAAGCTTCTTCTGTGTTCTACTATGGTGCTTTTAGTGTCTCCGCATACCGCAGCACGCGACATACCTTGGCAGACGATAAATGTAACCGTCTCAGAGAGAAAAGCGGCCAATGTGACGATCTGGCTTCAAGTCGATTCGATAACAAATGACGAAAAAGGACGGATTTCTCAGGTTTTTACTACATATGAACATATTTCACATTCTCCCGTGCAACGCGGCTGCAAGTACTCATTTCATGCAAAATCTTAAGGTCCTAGTTCATGTCCAAGCCACCAAAGCCGGCTAAAAAGTGAATAATCGACAACTAAAACTTGAATTGTACTACTTCTTACTGGCTATTACTTCAACTTAGAAGCTTCTTCTGTGTTCTACTATGGTGCTTTTAGTGTCTCCGCACACCGCAGCACGCGACATAGCTTTGCAGACGATAAATGTAACCGTCTCAGAGTGAAAAGCTGCCAATGTGACGATCTTGCTTTAAGTCGATTCGATAACAAATGACGAAAACGGACGGATTTCTAAGGTTTTTACTACATATGAACACTTTTCACAGTATCCCACGGAACGCGGCTGCTAGTCCTCCTTTCATGCAAAATCTTAAGGTCCTTGGTCATGTCCAAGCCACCAAAGCCGGCTAAAGAGTGAATAATCGACAACTAAAACTTCAATTGTACAGCGTCTTACTGGCTATTACTTCAACATAGAAGCTTCTTCTGTGTTCTACTATGGTGCTTTTAGTGTTTCCGCATACCGCAGCACGCGACATAGCTTTGTAGACGATAAATGTAACCGTTTCAGAGAGAAGGGCGGCCAATGTGACGATCTAGCTTTAAGTCGATTCGATAACAAATGACGAAAACGGACGGATTTATCAGGTTTTTACTACATATGAACACATTTCACATTCTCCCGTGCAACGCGGCTGCAAGTACTCCTTTCATGCAAAATCTTAAGGTCCTAGGTCATATCCAAGCCACCAAAGCCGGCTAAAAAGTGAATAATCGATAGTTAAAACTTGAATTGTACTACATCTTACTGGCTGTTTCTTCAACTTAGAAGCTTCTTCTGTGTTCTACTATGGTGCTTTTAGTGTTTCCGCATAGCGCAGCACGCGACATAGCTTTGCAGACGATAAATGTAACCGTCTCAGAGAGAAAGGCTGCCAATGTGACGATCTGGCTTTAAGTCGATTCGATAACAAATGACGAAAACGGACGGATTTCTCAGGTTTTTACTACATATGAACACTTTTCACATTCTCCCATACAACGCGGCTGCTAGTCCTCCTTTCATGCAAAATCTTATGGTCCTAGGTCATGTCATAGCCACCAAAGCCGGCAAAAAAGTGAATAATCGACATCCAAAACTTGAATTGTACTACCTCTTACTGGCTATTACTTCAACTTAGAAGCTTCTTCTGTGTTCTACTATGGTGCTTTTAGTGTTTCCGCATACTGCAGCACGCGTCATAGCTTTGCAGACGATAAATGTAACCGTTTCAGAGAGAAGAGCGGCCAACGTGACGATCTGGCTTTAAGTCGATTCGATAACAAATGACAAAAACGGACGGATTTCTCAGGTTTTTACTACATATGAACACTTTTCACATTCTCCCGTGCAACGCAGCTGCAAGTCCTCCTTTCATGCAAAATCTTAAGGTCCTAGGTGGTGTCCAAGCCACCAAAGCCGGCTAAAAAGTGAATAATCGACAACTACAACTTGAATTACACACGCGAGACAGATCTATTGCTTCAACTTAGAAGCTTCTTCTGTGTTCTACTATGGTGCTTTTAGTGTCTCCGCATACCGCAGCACGCGACTTAGCTTTGCAGACGATAAATGTAACCGTCTCAGAGAGAAAAGCGGACAATGTGACGATCTGGCTTTAAGTCGATTCGATAACAAATGACGGAAACGGACGGTTTTCTCAGGTTTTTACTACATATGAACACTTTTCACATTCTCCCGTGCAACGCGGCTGCTAGTCCTCCTTTCATGCAAAATCTTAAGGTCCTAGGTCATATCCAAGCCACCAAAGCCGGCTAAAAAGTGAATAATCGATAATTAAAACTTGAATTGTACTACATCGTACTGGCTGTTTCTTCAACTTAGAAGCTTCTTCTGTTTTCTACTATGGTGCTTTTAGCGTTTCCGCATACCGCAGCACGCGACATAGCATTGCAGACGATAAATGTAACCGTTTCAGAGAGAAGAACGGCCAATGTGACGATCTGGATTTAAGTCGATTCGATAACAAATGACGAAAACGGACGGATTTCTCAGGATTTTAGTTCATATGAACACTCTTCACATTCTCCTATGCAAAGCGGCTGCTAGACCTCCTTTCATGCAAAATCTTAAGGTCCTAGGTCAAGTAGAAGCCAACAAAGTCGGCTAAAAGGTGAATAATCGACAACTAAAACTCTAATTCTACTACCTCTTACTGGCTATTTCTGCAACTTCGATGCTTCTTCTGTGTTCTACTATGGTGCTTTTAGTGTCTCCGCACACCGTAGCACGCGACATAGCTTTGCAGACGATAAATGTAACCGTCTCAGAGAGAAAAGCGGCCAATGTGACGATCTGGCTTCAAGTCGATTCGATAACAAATGACGAAAACGGACGGATTTCTCAGGTTTTTACTTCATATGAACACTTTACACATTCTCCCATGCAACGTGGCTGCTAGACCTCCTTTCATGCAAAATCGTAAGGTCCTAGTTCATGTCCAAGCCACCAAAGCCGGCTAAAAAGTGAATAATCGACAACTAAAACTTGAATTGTACTACTTCTTACTGGCTATTACTTCAACTTAGAAGCTTCTTCTGTGTTCTACTATGGTGCTTTTAGTGTCTCCGCACACCGCAGCACGCGACATAGCTTTGCAGACCATAAATGTAACCGTCTCAGAGAGAAAAGCTGCCAATGTGACGATCTTGCTTTAAGTCGATTCGATAACAAATGACGAAAACGGACGGATTTCTAAGGTTTTTACTACATATGAACACTTTTCACAGTATCCCATGGAACGCGGCTGCTAGTCCTCCTTTCATGCAAAATCTTAAGGTCCTTGGTCATGTCCAAGCCACCAAAGCCGGCTAAAGAGTGAATAATCGACAACTAAAACTTCAATTGTACAGCGTCTTACTGGCTATTACTTCAACATAGAAGCTTCTTCTGTGTTCTACTATGGTGCTTTTAGTGTTTCCGCATACCGCAGCACGCGACATAGCTTTGTAGACGATAAATGTAACCGTTTCAGAGAGAAGGGCGGCCAATGTGACGATCCAGCTTTAAGTCGATTCGATAACAAATGACGAAAACGGAGGGATTTATCAGGTTTTTACTACATATGAACACATTTCACATTCTCCCGTGCAACGCGGCTGCAAGTACTCCTTTCATGCAAAATCTTAAGGTCCTAGGTCATGTCCAAGCCACCATAGCCGGCTAAAAAGTGAATAAACGACAGCTAAAACTTGAATTGTACTACTTCTTACTGGCTATTACTTCAACTTAGAAGCTTCTTCTGTGTTCTTCTATGGTGCTTTAAGTGTCTCCGCATACCGCAGCACGCGACATAGCTTTGCAGACGATAAATATAACTGTCTCAGAGAGAAATTCGGCCAATGTGACGATCTGGCTTTAAGTCGATTCGATAACAAATGACGAAAACGGACTGATTTCTCAGGTTTTTACTACATATGAACACTTTTCACATTCTCCCATACAACGCGGCTGCTAGTCCTCCTTTCATGCAAAATCTTAAGGTCCTAGGTCATATCCAAGCCACCAAAGCCGGCTAAAAAGTGAATAATCGATAGTTAAAACTTGAATTGTACTACATCTTACTGGCTGTCTCTTCAACTTAGAAGCTTCTTCTGTGTTCTACTATGGTGCTTTTAGTGTTTCCGCATAGCGCAGCACGCGACATAGCTTTGCAGACGATAAACGTAACCGTCTCAGAGAGAAAGGCTGCCAATGTGACGATCTGGCTTTAAGTCGATTCGATAACAAATGACGAAAACGGACGGATTTCTCAGGTTTTTACTACATATGAACACTTTTCACATTCTCCCATACAACGCGGCTGCTAGTCCTCCTTTCATGCAAAATCTTATGGTCCATGGTCATGTCATAGCCACCAAAGCAGGCAAAAAAGTGAATAATCGACATCCAAAACTTGAATTGTACTACCTCTTACTGGCTATTACTTCAACTTAGAAGCTTCTTCTGTGTTCTACTATGGTGCTTTTAGTGTTTCCGCATACTGCAGCACGCGTCATAGCTTTGCAGACGATAAATGTAACCGTTTCAGAGAGAAGAGCGGCCAACGTGACGATCTGGCTTTAAGTCGATTCGATAACAAATGACAAAAACGGACGGATTTCTCAGGTTTTTACTACATATGAACACTTTTCACATTCTCCCGTGCAACGCAGCTGCAAGTCCTCCTTTCATGCAAAATCTTAAGGTCCTAGGTGGTGTCCAAGCCACCAAAGCCGGCTAAAAAGTGAATAATCGACAACTACAACTTGAATTGTACTACTTCTTACTGGCTATTGCTTCAACTTAGAAGCTTCTTCTGTGTTCTACTATGGTGCTTTTAGTGTCTCCGCATACCGCAGCACGCGACATAGCTTTGCAGACGATAAATGTAACCGTCTCAGAGAGAAAAGCGGCCAATGTGACGATCTGGCTTTAAGTCGATTCGATAACAAATGATGGAAACGGACGGATTTCTCAGGTTTTTACTACATATGAACACTTTTCACATTCTCCCGTGCAACGCGGCTGCTAGTCCTCCTTTCATGCAAAATCTTAAGGTCCTAGGTCATATCCAAGCCACCAAAGCCGGCTAAAAAGTGAATAATCGATAATTAAAACTTGAATTGTACTACATCTTACTGGCTGTTTCTTCAACTTAGAAGCTTCTTCTGTTTTCTACTATGGTGCTTTTAGTGTATCCGCATACCGCAGCACGCGACATAGCATTTCAGACGATAAATGTAACCGTTTCAGAGAGAAGAACGGCCAATGTGACGATCTGGCTTTAAGTCGATTCGATAACAAATGACGAAAACGGACGGATTTGTCTGGTTTTTACTACATATGAACACTTTTCACATTCTCCCGTGCAACGCGGCTAAAAGTCCTCCTTTCATGCAAAATCTTAAGGTCCTAGGTCATGTCCAAGCCACCAAAGCCGGCTATAAAGTGAATAATCGACAACTAAAACTTGAATTGTACTACTTCTTACTTTCTGTTTCTTCAACTTAGAAGCTTCTTCTGTGTTCTACTATGGTGCTTTTAGTGTTTCCGCATACCGCAGCACGCGGCATAGCTTTGCAGACGATAAATGTAACCGTTTCAGAGAGAAAAGCGGCCAATGTGACGATCTGGCTTTAAGTCGATTCGATAACAAATGACGAAAGCGGACGGATTTCTCAGGTTTTTACCACATATGAACACATTTCACATTTTCTTGTGCAACGCGGCTGCCAGTCCTCCTTTCATGCAAAATCTTAACGTCCTAGGTAATATCCAATCCACCAAAGCCGGCTAAAAAGTGAATAATCGACAACTAAAACTTGAATTGTACTACTTCTTACTGGCTATTGCTTCAACTTAGAAGCTCCTTCTGTGTTCTACTATGGTGCTTTTAGTGTCTCCGCATACCGCAGCACGCGACATAGCTTTGCAGACGATAAATGTAACCGTCTCAGAGAGAAAAGCGGCCAATCTGACGATATGGCTTTAAGTCGATTCGATAACAAATGACGAAAACGGACGGATTTCTCAGGTTTTTATTACATATGAACACATTTCACATTCTCCCGTGCAACGCGGCTGCTAGTCCTCCTTACATGCTAAATCGTATGGTCCTAGGTCATGTCCAAGCCACCAAAGCCGGCTAAAAAGTGAATAATCGACAACAAAAACTTGAATTGTACTACTTCTTACTGGCTATTACTTCAACTTAGAAGCTTCTTCTGTGTTCTACTATGGTGCTTTTTGTGTTTCCGCATACAGCAGCACGCGACATAGCTTTGCAGACGATAAATGTAACCGTTTACACACGCGAGACAGATGGCCAATGTGACGATCTGGCTTTAAGTCGATTCGATAACAAATTACGAAAACGGACGGATTTCTCAGGTTTTTACTACATATGAACACTTTTCACATTCTCCCGTGCAACGCGGGCTGCTAGTCTTCCTTTCATGCAAAATCCTAAGGTTCCACCTAATGTCCAAGCCACCCGGCTAAAAAGTGAATAATCGACAACTAAAACTTGAATTGTACTACTTCTTACTGGCTATTACTTCAACATAGAAGCTTCTTCTGTGTTCTACTATGGTGCTTTTAGTGTCTCCGCACACCGCAGCACGCGAGATAGCGTTGCAGACGATAAATGTAACCGTTTCAGAGAGAAAAGCGGCCAATGTGACGATCTGGCTTTAAGTCGATTCGATAACAAATGACGAAAACGGACGGATTTCTCAGGTTTTTACTACATATGAACACTTTTCACATTCTCCCGTGCAACGCGGCTGCAAGTACTCCTTGCATGCAAAATCTTAAGGTCCTAGGTCATGTACAAGCCACCATAGCCGGCTAAAATGTGAATAATCGACAGCTAAAACTTGAATTGTACTACTTCTTACTGGCTATTACTTCAACATAGAAGCTTCTTCTGTGTTCTACTATGGTGCTTTTAGTGTCTCCGCACACCGCAGCACGCGACATAGCGTTGCAGACGATAAATGTAACCGTCTCAGAGAGAAAAGCGGCCAATGTGACGATCTGGCTTTAAGTCGATTCGATAACAAATGACGAAAACGGACGGATTTCTCAGGTTTTTACTACATATGAACACTTTTCACATTCTCCCGTGGAACGCGGCTGCTAGTCCTCCTTTCATGCAAAATCTTAAGGTACTAGGTCATGTCCAAGCCACCAAAGCCGGCTAAAATGTGAATAATCGACAACTAAAACTTGAATTGTACTACTTCTTACTGGCTATTACTTCAACTTAGAAGCTTCTTCTGTGTTCTACTATGGTGCTTTTAGTGTCTCCGCATACCGCAGCTCGCGACATAGCTTTGAAGACAACAAATGTAACCGTCTCAGAGAGTAAAGCGGAAAATGTGACGATCTGGCTTTAAGTCGATTCGATAACAAATGACGAAAACGGACGGATTTCTCAGGGTTTTACTACATATGAACACTTTTAACATTCTCCCATACAACACGGCTGCTAGTCCTCCTTTCATGCAAAATCTTAAGGACCTAGGTCATGTCCAAGCCACCAAAGCCGGCTAAAAAGTGAATAATCGACAACTAAAACTTGTATTGTACTACTTCTTACTGGCTATTGCTTCAATTTAGAAGCTTCTTCTGTGTTCTACTATGGTGCTTTTAGAGTCTCCGCATACCGCAGCACGCGAATAAGCTTTGCAGACGATAAGTGTAACCGTCTCAGAGAGAAAAGCGGCCTATGTGACGATCTGGCTTTAAGTCGATTCGATAACAAATGACGGAAACGGAAGGATTTCTCAGGTTTTTACTACATATGAACACTTTTCACATTCTCCCGTGCAACGCGGCTGCTAGTCCTCCTTTCATGCAAAATCTTAAGGTCCTAGGTCATATCCAAGCCACCAAAGCCGGCTAAAAAGTGAATAATCGACAACTACAACTTGAATTGTACTACTTCTTACTGGCTATTGCTTCAACTTAGAAGCTTCTTCTGTGTTCTACTATGGTGCTTTTAGTGTCTCCGCATACCGCAGCACGCGACTTAGCTTTGCAGACGATAAATGTAACCGTCTCAGAGAGAAAAGCGGACAATGTGACGATCTGGCTTTAAGTCGATTCGATAACAAATGACGGAAACGGACGGTTTTCTCAGGTTTTTACTACATATGAACACTTTTCACATTCTCCCGTGCAACGCGGCTGCTAGTCCTCCTTTCATGCAAAATCTTAAGGTCCTAGGTCATATCCAAGCCACCAAAGCCGGCTAAAAAGTGAATAATCGATAATTAAAACTTGAATTGTACTACATCGTACTGGCTGTTTCTTCAACTTAGAAGCTTCTTCTGTTTTCTACTATGGTGCTTTTAGCGTTTCCGCATACCGCAGCACGCGACATAGCATTGCAGACGATAAATGTAACCGTTTCAGAGAGAAGAACGGCCAATGTGACGATCTGGCTTTAAGTCGATTCGATAACAAATGACGAAAACGGACGGATTTCTCAGGATTTTAGTACATATGAACACTCTTCACATTCTCCTATGCAAAGCGGCTGCTAGACCTCCTTTCATGCAAAATCTTAAGGTCCTAGGTCAAGTAGAAGCCAACAAAGTCGGCTAAAAGGTGAATAATCGACAACTAAAACTCTAATTCTACTACCTCTTACTGGCTATTTCTTCAACTTAGATGCTTCTTCTGTGTTCTACTATGGTGCTTTTAGTGTCTCCGCACACCGTAGCACGCGACATAGCTTTGCAGACGATAAATGTAACCGTCTCAGAGAGAAAAGCGGCCAATGTGACGATCTGGCTTCAAGTCGATTCGATAACAAATGACGAAAACGGACGGATTTCTCAGGTTTTTACTTCATATGAACACTTTACACATTCTCCCATGCAACGTGGCTGCTAGACCTCCTTTCATGCAAAATCTTAAGGTCCTAGTTCATGTCCAAGCCACCAAAGCCAGCTAAAAAGTGAATAATCGACAACTAAAACTTGAATTGTACTACTTCTTACTGGCTATTACTTCAACTTAGAAGCTTCTTCTGTGTTCTACTATGGTGCTTTTAGTGTCTCCGCACACCGCAGCACGCGACATAGCTTTGCAGACCATAAATGTAACCGTCTCAGAGAGAAAAGCTGCCAATGTGACGATCTTGCTTTAAGTCGATTCGATAACAAATGACGAAAACGGACGGATTTCTAAGGTTTTTACTACATATGAACACTTTTCACAGTATCCCATGGAACGCGGCTGCTAGTCCTCCTTTCATGCAAAATCTTAAGGTCCTTGGTCATGTCCAAGCCACCAAAGCCGGCTAAAGAGTGAATAATCGACAACTAAAACTTCAATTGTACAGCGTCTTACTGGCTATTACTTCAACATAGAAGCTTCTTCTGTGTTCTACTATGGTGCTTTTAGTGTTTCCGCATACCGCAGCACGCGACATAGCTTTGTAGACGATAAATGTAACCGTTTCAGAGAGAAGGGCGGCCAATGTGACGATCCAGCTTTAAGTCGATTCGATAACAAATGACGAAAACGGACGGATTTATCAGGTTTTTACTACATATGAACACATTTCACATTCTCCCGTGCAACGCGGCTGCAAGTACTCCTTTCATGCAAAATCTTAAGGTCCTAGGTCATGTCCAAGCCACCATAGCCGGCTAAAAAGTGAATAAACGACAGCTAAAACTTGAATTGTACTACTTCTTACTGGCTATTACTTCAACTTAGAAGCTTCTTCTGTGTTCTTCTATGGTGCTTTAAGTGTCTCCGCATACCGCAGCACGCGACATAGCTTTGCAGACGATAAATATAACTGTCTCAGAGAGAAATTCGGCCAATGTGACGATCTGGCTTTAAGTCGATTCGATAACAAATGACGAAAACGGACTGATTTCTCAGGTTTTTACTACATATGAACACTTTTCACATTCTCCCATACAACGCGGCTGCTAGTCCTCCTTTCATGCAAAATCTTAAGGTCCTAGGTCATATCCAAGCCACCAAAGCCGGCTAAAAAGTGAATAATCGATAGTTAAAACTTGAATTGTACTACATCTTACTGGCTGTCTCTTCAACTTAGAAGCTTCTTCTGTGTTCTACTATGGTGCTTTTAGTGTTTCCGCATAGCGCAGCACGCGACATAGCTTTGCAGACGATAAACGTAACCGTCTCAGAGAGAAAGGCTGACAATGTGACGATCTGGCTTTAAGTCGATTCGATAACAAATGACGAAAACGGACGGATTTCTCAGGTTTTTACTACATATGAACACTTTTCACATTCTCCCATACAACGCGGCTGCTAGTCCTCCTTTCATGCAAAATCTTATGGTCCTTGGTCATGTCATAGCCACCAAAGCAGGCAAAAAAGTGAATAATCGACATCCAAAACTTGAATTGTACTACCTCTTACTGGCTATTACTTCAACTTAGAAGCTTCTTCTGTGTTCTACTATGGTGCTTTTAGTGTTTCCGCATACTGCAGCACGCGTCATAGCTTTGCAGACGATAAATGTAACCGTTTCAGAGAGAAGAGCGGCCAACGTGACGATCTGGCTTTAAGTCGATTCGATAACAAATGACAAAAACGGACGGATTTCTCAGGTTTTTACTACATATGAACACTTTTCACATTCTCCCGTGCAACGCAGCTGCAAGTCCTCCTTTCATGCAAAATCTTAAGGTCCTAGGTGGTGTCCAAGCCACCAAAGCCGGCTAAAAAGTGAATAATCGACAACTACAACTTGAATTGTACTACTTCTTACTGGCTATTGCTTCAACTTAGAAGCTTCTTCTGTGTTCTACTATGGTGCTTTTAGTGTCTCCGCATACCGCAGCACGCGACATAGCTTTGCAGACGATAAATGTAACCGTCTCAGAGAGAAAAGCGGCCAATGTGACGATCTGGCTTTAAGTCGATTCGATAACAAATGACGGAAACGGACGGATTTCTCAGGTTTTTACTACATATGAACACTTTTCACATTCTCCCGTGCAACGCGGCTGCTAGTCCTCCTTTCATGCAAAATCTTAAGGTCCTAGGTCATATCCAAGCCACCAAAGCCGGCTAAAAAGTGAATAATCGATAATTAAAAATTGAATTGTACTACATCTTACTGGCTGTTTCTTCAACTTAGAAGCTTCTTCTGTTTTCTACTATGGTGCTTTTAGTGTATCCGCATACCGCAGCACGCGACATAGCATTTCAGACGATAAATGTAACCGTTTCAGAGAGAAGAACGACCAATGTGACGATCTGGCTTTAAGTCGATTCGATAACAAATGACGAAAACGGACGGATTTGTCTGGTTTTTACTACATATGAACACTTTTCACATTCTCCCGTGCAACGCGGCTAAAAGTCCTCCTTTCATGCAAAATCTTAAGGTCCTAGGTCATGTCCAAGCCACCAAAGCCGGCTATAAAGTGAATAATCGACAACTAAAACTTGAATTGTACTACTTCTTACTTTCTGTTTCTTCAACTTAGAAGCTTCTTCTGTGTTCTACTATGGTGCTTTTAGTGTTTCCGCATACCGCAGCACGCGGCATAGCTTTGCAGACGATAAATGTAACCGTTTCAGAGAGAAAAGCGGCCAATGTGACGATCTGGCTTTAAGTCGATTCGATAACAAATGACGAAAGCGGACGGATTTCTCAGGTTTTTACCACATATGAACACATTTCACATTTTCTTGTGCAACGCGGCTGCCAGTCCTCCTTTCATGCAAAATCTTAACGTCCTAGGTAATATCCAATCCACCAAAGCCGGCTAAAAAGTGAATAATCGACAACTAAAACTTGAATTGTACTACTTCTTACTGGCTATTGCTTCAACTTAGAAGCTCCTTCTGTGTTCTACTATGGTGCTTTTAGTGTCTCCGCATACCGCAGCACGCGACATAGCTTTGCAGACGATAAATGTAACCGTCTCAGAGAGAAAAGCGGCCAATGTGACGATCCAGCTTTAAGTCGATTCGATAACAAATGACGAAAACGGACGGATTTCTCAGGTTTTTATTACATATGAACACATTTCACATTCTCCCGTGCAACGCGGCTGCTAGACGCCGTTTCATGCAAAGTCGTAAAGTCCTAGGTCATGTCCAAGCCACCAAAGCCGGCTAAAAAGTGAATAATCGACAACAAAAACTTGAATTGTACTACTTCTTACTGGCTATTACTTCAACTTAGAAGCTTCTTCTGTGTTCTACTATGGTGCTTTTTGTGTTTCCGCATACAGCAGCACGCGACATAGCTTTGCAGACGATAAATGTAACCGTTTCAGAGAGTAGAGCGGCCAATGTGACGATCTGGCTTTAAGTCGATTCGATAACAAATGACGAAAACGGACGGATTTCTCAGGTTTTTACTACATATGAACACTTTTCACATTCTCCCGTGCAACGCGGCTGCTAGTCTTCCTTTCATGCAAAATCTTAAGGTTCCACCTAATGTCCAAGCCACCAAAGCCGGCTAAAAAGTGAATAATCGACAACTAAAACTTGAATTGTACTACTTCTTACTGGCTATTACTTCAACATAGAAGCTTCTTCTGTGTTCTACTATGGTGCTTTTAGTGTCTCCGCACACCGCAGCACGCGAGATAGCGTTGCAGACGATAAATGTAACCGTTTCAGAGAGAAAAGCGGCCAATGTGACGATCTGGCTTTAAGTCGATTCGATAACAAATGACGAAAACGGACGGATTTCTCAGGTTTTTACTACATATGAACACTTTTCACATTCTCCCGTGCAACGCGGCTGCAAGTACTCCTTGCATGCAAAATCTTAAGGTCCTAGGTCATGTACAAGCCACCATAGCCGGCTAAAATGTGAATAATCGACAGCTAAAACTTGAATTGTACTACTTCTTACTGGCTATTACTTCAACATAGAAGCTTCTTCTGTGTTCTACTATGGTGCTTTTAGTGTCTCCGCACACCGCAGCACGCGACATAGCGTTGCAGACGATAAATGTAACCGTCTCAGAGAGAAAAGCGGCCAATGTGACGATCTGGCTTTAAGTCGATTCGATAACAAATGACGAAAACGGACGGATTTCTCAGGTTTTTACTACATATGAACACTTTTCACATTCTCCCGTGGAACGCGGCTGCTAGTCCTCCTTTCATGCAAAATCTTAAGGTACTAGGTCATGTCCAAGCCACCAAAGCCGGCTAAAATGTGAATAATCGACAACTAAAACTTGAATTGTACTACTTCTTACTGGCTATTACTTCAACTTAGAAGCTTCTTCTGTGTTCTACTATGGTGCTTTTAGTGTCTCCGCATACCGCAGCTCGCGACATAGCTTTGAAGACAACAAATGTAACCGTCTCAGAGAGTAAAGCGGAAAATGTGACGATCTGGCTTTAAGTCGATTCGATAACAAATGACGAAAACGGACGGATTTCTCAGGGTTTTACTACATATGAACACTTTTAACATTCTCCCATACAACGCGGCTGCTAGTCCTCCTTTCATGCAAAATCTTAAGGACCTAGGTCATGTCCAAGCCACCAAAGCCGGCTAAAAAGTGAATAATCGACAACTAAAACTTGTATTGTACTACTTCTTACTGGCTATTGCTTCAATTTAGAAGCTTCTTCTGTGTTCTACTATGGTGCTTTTAGAGTCTCCGCATACCGCAGCACGCGAATAAGCTTTGCAGACGATAAGTGTAACCGTCTCAGAGAGAAAAGCGGCCTATGTGACGATCTGGCTTTAAGTCGATTCGATAACAAATGACGGAAACGGAAGGATTTCTCAGGTTTTTACTACATATGAACACTTTTCACATTCTCCCGTGCAACGCGGCTGCTAGTCCTCCTTTCATGCAAAATCTTAAGGTCCTAGGTCATATCCAAGCCACCAAAGCCGGCTAAAAAGTGAATAATCGATAATTAAAACTTGAATTGTACTACATCTTACTGGCTGTTTCTTCAACTTAGAAGCCTCTTCTGTGTTCTACTATGGTGCTTTTACTGTTTCCGCATACCGCAGCACGCGACATAGCTTTGCAGACGATAAATGTAACCGTTTCAGAGAGAAGAACGGCCAATGTGACGATCTGGCTTTAAGTCGATTCGATAACAAATGCCGAAAACGGCCGGATTTCTCAGGTTTTTACTACATATGAACACTTTTCACATTCCCCCGTGCAACGCGGCTGCAAGTCCTCCTTCCATGGAAAATCTTAAGGTCCTAGGTCATGTCCAAGCCACCAAAGCCGGCTATAAAGTGAATAATCGACTACTTGAATTGTACTACTTCTTACTGGCCGTTTCTTCAACTTAGAAGCTTCTTCTGTGTTCTACTATGGTGCTTTTAGTGTTTCCGCATACCGCAGCACTCGACATAGCTTTGCAGACGATAAATGTAACCGTCTCAGAGAGAAAGGCGGCCAATGTGACGATCTGGCTTTAAGCCGATTCGATAACAAATGACGAAAACGGACTGATTTCTCAGGTTTTTACTACATATGAACACTTTTCACATTCTCCCATCCAACGCGGCTGCTAGTCATCCTTTCATGCAAAATCTTAAGGTTCCACCACATGTCCAAGCCTCCAAAGCCGGCTAAAAAGTGAATAATCGACAACTAAAACTTGAATTGTACTACTTCTTACTGGCTATTACTTCAACATAGAAGCTTCTTCTGTGTTCTACTATGGTGCTTTTAGTGTCTCCGCACACCGCAGCACGCGACATAGCGTTGCAGACGATAAATGTAACCGTCTCAGAGAATAAAGCGGCAAATGTGACAATCTGGCTTTAAGTCGATTCGATAACAAATGACGAAAACGGACGGATTTCTCAGGTTTTTACTACATATGAACACTTTTCACATTCTCCCGTGCAACGCGGCTGCAAGTACTCCTTGCATGCAAAATCTTAAGGTCCTAGGCCATGTCCAAGCCACCAAAGCCGGCTAAAAAGTGAATATTCGACAACTAAAACTTGAATAGTACTACTTCTTACTGGCTATTACTTCAACTTAGAAGCTTCTTCTGTGTTCTACTATGGTGCTTTTAGTGTCTCCGCATACCGCAGCTCGCGACATTGCTTTGAAGACAACAAATGTAACCGTCTCAGAGAGTAAAGCGGAAAATGTGACGATCTGGCTTTAAGTCGATTCGATAACAAATGACAAAAACGGACGGATTTCTCAGGGTTTTACTACATATGAACACTTTTCACATTCTACCGTGCAACGCGGCTGCTAGTCCTCCTTTCATGCAAAATCTTAAGGTCCTAGGTCATGTCCAAGCCACCAAGGCGGCTAAAAAGTGAATAATCGACAACTAAAACTTGAATTGTACTACTTCTTACTGGCTATTACTTCAACTTAGAAGCTCCTTCTGTGTTCTACTATGGTGCTTTTAGTGTTTCGGCATATCGCAGCACGCGACATAGCTTTGCAGACGCTAAATTTAACCGTTTGAGAGAGAAGAATGGAAAATGTGACGATCTGGCTTGAAGTCAATTCGATAACAAATGACGAAAATGGACGGATTTCTCAGGATTTTACTACTTATGAACACTTTTCACATTCTCGTGTGCAACGCGGCTGCTAGTCCTCCTTTCATGCAAAATCTTAAGGTCCTAGGTCATGTCCAAGCCACCAAAGCCGGCAAAAAAGTGAATAATCGACAATTAAAACTTCAATTGTACTACTTCTTACTGACTATTACTTGAACTTAGAAGCTTCTTCTGGGTTCTACTATCGTGCTTTTAGTGTTTTGGCATACCGTAGCACGCGACATAGCTTTGCAGACGATAAATGTAACCGTCTCAGAGAGAAAAGGGGCCAATGAGACGATATGGCTTTAAGTCGATTCGATAACAAATGACGAAAACGGACGGATTTCTCATGTTTTTACTACATATGAACACTTTTCACATTCTCCCGTGCAACGCGGCTGCTAGTCCTCCTTTCATGCAAAATCTTATGGTCCTAGGTCATGTCATAGCCACCAAAGCCGGCTAAAAAGTGAATAATCGACAGCTAAAACTTGAATTGTACTACTCCTTACTGGCTATTACTTCTACTTAGAAGCTTCTTCTCGGTTCTACTATGGTGCTTTTAGTGTTTTGGCATACCGTAGCACGCGACATAGCTTTGCAGACGATAAATGTAACCGTTTGAGAGAGAAGAATGGCCAATATGACGATCTGGCTTTAAGTCGATTCGATAACAAATGAGGAAAACGGACGGATTTCTCAGGTTTTTACTGCATATGAACACTTTTCACATTCTACCGTCCAACGCGGCTGCTAGTCCTCCTTTCATGCAAAATCCTAAGGTCCTAGGTCATGTCCAAGCGCCCAAAGCCGGCAAAAATGTGAATAATCGACAACTAAAACTTGAATTGTATTACTTCTTACTGGCTATTACTTCAACTTAGAAGCTTCTTCTGTGTTCTACTATGGTGCTTTTAGTGCCTCCGCATACCGCAGCACGCGACATAGCTTTGCAGACGATAAATGTAACCGTCTCAGAGAGAAAAGGGGCCAATGAGACGATCTGGCTTTAAGTCGATTCGATAACAAATGACGAAAACGGACGGATTTCTCAGGTTTTTTCTACATATGAACACTTTTCACATTCTCCCGTGCAACGCGGCTGCTAGTCCTCCTTTCATGCAAAATCTTATGGTCCTAGGTCATGTCATAGCCACCAAAGCCGGCTAAAAAGTGAATAATCGACAACTAAAACTTGAACTGTACTACTCCTTACTGGCTATTACTTCAACTTAGAAGCTTCTTCTGGGTTCTACTATCGTGCTTTTAGTGTTTTGGCATACCGTAGCACGCGACATAGCTTTGCAGACGATAAATGTAACCGTCTCAGAGAGAAACGCGGCCAATGTGACGATCTGGCTTGAAGTCGATTCGATAACAAATGACGAAAAGGGACGGATTTCTCAGGTTTTTCCAACATATGTACACTTTTCACATTCTCCCGTGCAACGCGGCTGCTAGTCCTCCTTTCATGCAAAATCTTAACGTCCTAGGTCATGTCCAAGCCACCAAAGCCGGCTAAAATGTGAATAATCGACTACTAAAACTTGAATCGTATAACTTCTTACTGGCTATTACTTCAACTTAGAAGCTTCTTCTGTGTTCTGCTATGGTACTTTCAGTGTCTCCGCATACCGCAGCACGCGACATAGCTTTGCAGACGATAAATGTAACCGTCTCAGAGAGAAAAGCGGCCAAGGTGACGATCTGGCTTTAAGTCGATTCGATAACAAATGACGAAAACGGACGGATATCTCAGGTTTTTACTACATATGAACACATTTCACATTCTCCCGTGCAACGCGGCTGCAAGTATTCCTTTCATGCAAATACGTAAGGTCCTAGGTCATGTCCAAGCCACCAAAGCCGGCTAAAAAGTGAATAATCGACAACTAAAACTTGAATTGTACTACTTTTTACTGGCTATTACTTCAACTTAGAAACTTCTTCTTTGTTCTACTATGGCGCTTTTAGTGTCTCCGCATACCGCAGCACGCGACATAGCTTTGCAGACGATAAATGTAACCGTCTCAGAGAGAAAAGCGGCCAATGTGACGATCTGGCTTTAAGTCGATTCGATAACAAATGACGAAAACGGACGGATTTATCAGGTTTTTTACTACATATGAACACTTTTCACATTCTCCCATGCAACGCGGCTGCTAGACCTCCTTTCATGCAAAATCTTAAGGTCCTAGGTCATGTAAAAGCCACCAAAGCCGGCTAAAAAGTGAATAATCGATAACTAAAACTTGAATCGTACTACTTGTTACTGGCTATTACTTCAACTGAGAAGCTTCTTCTGTGTTCTACTATGATGCTTTTAGTGTTTCAGCATACCGCAGCACGCGACATAGCTTTGCAGACGATAAGTGTAAGCGTTTCAGAGAGTAGAGCGGCCAATGTGACCAACTGGCTCTAAGGCGATTCGATCACAGATGACAAAAACGGACGGATTTCTCAGGTTTTTACTACATATGAACACATTTCACATTCTCCCGTGCAACGCGGCTGCAAGTACTCCTTTCATGCAAAATCTTAAGGTCCTAGGTCATGTCCAAGCCACCAAAGCCGGCTAAAAAGTGAATAATCGACAACTAAAACTTGATTTGTAGTACTTCTTACTGGCTATTACTTCAACTTAGAAGCTTCTTCTGTGTTCTACTATGGTGCTTTTAGTGTTTCAACATACCGCAGCACGCGACATAGCTTTGCAGACGATAAATGTAACCGTTTCAGAGAGAAGAGCGGCCAATGTGACGATCTGGCTTTAAGTCGATTCGATAACAAATGACGAAAACGGACGGAATTCTCAGGTTTTTACTACATATGAACACTTTTCACATTCTCCCGTCCAACGCGGCTGCTAGTCCTCCTTTCATGCAAAATCTTAAGGTCCTAGGTCATGTCCAAGGCACCAAAGCGGGCTAAAATGAGAATGATCGACCACTAATACTTAAATTGTACTATTTCTTACTGGCCATTACTTCAACTTAGAAGCTTCTTCTGTGTTCTAATATGGTGCTTTTAGTGTTTCGGCATACCGCAGCACTCGACATAGCTTTGCAGACGTTAAGTGTAACCGTTTCAGAGAGTGGAGCGGCCAATGTGACGATCTGGCTTTAAGGCGATTCGATAACAAATGACGAAAACGGACAGATTTCTCAGGTTTTTACTACATATGAACACTTTTCACATTCTCCCATGCAACGCGGCTGCTAGACCTCCTTTCATGCAAAATCTTAAGGTCCTAGGTCATGTAAAAGCCACCAAAGCCGGCTAAAAAGTGAATAATCGACAACTAAAACTTGAATTCTACTACTTCTTACTGGCTATTACTTCAACTTAGAAGCTTCTTCTGTGTTCTACTATGGTGCTTTTAGTGTCTCCGCATACCGCAGCACGCCACATAGCTTTGCAGACGATAAATGTAACCGTCTCAGAGAGAAAAGCGGCCAATGTGACGATCAGGCTATAAGTCGATTCGATAACAAATGAAGAAAACAGACGGATTTCTCAGGTTTTTACTACATATGAACACTTTTCACATTCTCCCATGCAACGCGGCTGCTAGTCCTCCTTTCATGCAAAATCTTAAGGTCATCGGTCATGTCCAAGCCACCAAAGCCGGCTACAAAGTGAATAATCGACAACTAAAACTTCAATTGTACTACTTCTTACTGGCTATTACTTCAACATAGAAGCTTCTTCTGTGTTCTACTGTGGTGCTTTTAGTGTTTCCGCATACCGCAGCACGTGACATAGCTTTGCAGACGATAAATGTAACCGTCTCAGAGCGAAAAGCGACCAATGTGACGATCTGGCTTTAAGTCGATTCGATAACAAATAACGAAAACGGACGGATTTCTGTGGTTTTTACTACATATGAACACTTTTCACATTCTCCCATGCAACGCGGCTGCTAGTCCTCCTTTCATGCAAAATCTTAAGGTCCTAGGTCATGTCGAAGCCACCAAAGCCAGCTAAAAAGTGAATGATCGACAACTAAAACTTCAATTGTACTACTTCTTACTGGCTATTACTTCAACTTAGAAGCTTCTTCTGTGTTCTCCTATGGTGCTTTTAGGGTCTCCGCAGACGGCAGCACGCTACATAGCTTTTCAGACGATAAATGTAACAGTCTCATAGAGAAAAGCGGCCAATGTGACGATCTGGCTTTAAGTCGATTCGATAACAAATGACGAAAACGGACGGATTTCTGTGGTTTTTACTACATCTGAACACTTTTCACATTCTCCCATGCAACGCGGCTGCTAGTCCTCCTTTCATGCAAAATCTTAAGGTCCTAGGTCATGTCGAAGCCACCAAAGCCAGCTAAAAAGTGAATGATCGACAACTAAAACTTGAATTGTACTACGTCTTACTGGCTATTACTTCAACTTAGAAGCTTCTTCTGTGTTCTACTATGGTGCTTTTAGTGTCTCCGCATACCGCAGCACGCGACATACCTTGGCAGACGATAAATGTAACCGTCTCAGAGAGAAAAGCGGCCAATGTGACGATCTGGCTTCAAGTCGATTCGATAACAAATGACGAAAAAGGACAGATTTCTCAGGTTTTTACTACATATGAACATATTTCACATTCTCCCGTGCAACGCGGCTGGAAGTACTCCTTGCATGCAAAATCTTAAGGTCCTAGGTCATGTCCAAGCCACCAAGGCGGCTAAAAAGTGAATAATCGACAACTAAAACTTGAATTGTACTACTTCTTACTGGCTATTACTTCAACTTAGAAGCTCCTTCTGTGTTCTACTATGGTGCTTTTAGTGTTTCGGCATATCGCAGCACGCGACATAGCTTTGCAGACGCTAAATTTAACCGTTTGAGAGAGAAGAATGGAAAATGTGACGATCTGGCTTGAAGTCAATTCGATAACAAATGACGAAAATGGACGGATTTCTCAGGATTTTACTACTTATGAACACTTTTCACATTCTCGTGTGCAACGCGGCTGCTAGTCCTCCTTTCATGCAAAATCTTAAGGTCCTAGGTCATGTCCAAGCCACCAAAGCCGGCAAAAAAGTGAATAATCGACAATTAAAACTTCAATTGTACTACTTCTTACTGACTATTACTTGAACTCAGAAGCTTCTTCTGGGTTCTACTATCGTGCTTTTAGTGTTTTGGCATACCGTAGCACGCGACATAGCTTTGCAGACGATAAATGTAACCGTCTCAGAGAGAAAAGGGGCCAATGAGACGATCTGGCTTTAAGTCGATTCGTTAACAAATGACGAAAACGGACGGATTTCTCATGTTTTTACTACATATGAACACTTTTCACATTCTCCCGTGCAACGCGGCTGCTAGTCCTCCTTTCATGCAAAATCGTATGGTCCTAGGTCATGTCATAGCCACCAAAGCCGGCTAAAAAGTGAATAATCGACAGCTAAAACTTGAATTGTACTACTCCTTACTGGCTATTACTTCTACTTAGAAGCTTCTTCTCGGTTCTACTATGGTGCTTTTAGTGTTTTGGCATACCGTAGCACGCGACATAGCTTTGCAGACGATAAATGTAACCGTTTGAGAGAGAGGAATGGCAAATATGACGATCTGGCTTTAAGTCGATTCGATAACAAATGAGGAAAACGGACGGATTTCTCAGGTTTTTACTGCATATGAACACTTTTCACATTCTACCGTCCAACGCGGCTGCTAGTCCTCCTTTCATGCAAAATCCTAAGGTCCTAGGTCATGTCCAAGCGCCCAAAGCCGGCAAAAATGTGAATAATCGACAACTAAAACTTGAATTGTATTACTTCTTACTGGCTATTACTTCAACTTAGAAGCTTCTTCTGTGTTCTACTATGGTGCTTTTAGTGCCTCCGCATACCGCAGCACGCGACATAGCTTTGCAGACGATAAATGTAACCGTCTCAGAGAGAAAAGGGGCCAATGAGACGATCTGGCTTTAAGTCGATTCGATAACAAATGACGAAAACGGACGGATTTCTCAGGTTTTTTCTACATATGAACACTTTTCACATTCTCCCGTGCAACGCGGCTGCTAGTCCTCCTTTCATGCAAAATCTTATGGTCCTAGGTCATGTCATAGCCACCAAAGCCGGCTAAAAAGTGAATAATCGACAACTAAAACTTGAACTGTACTACTCCTTACTGGCTATTACTTCAACTTAGAAGCTTCTTCTGGGTTCTACTATCGTGCTTTTAGTGTTTTGGCATACCGTAGCACGCGACATAGCTTTGCAGACGATAAATGTAACCGTCTCAGAGAGAAACGCGGCCAATGTGACGATCTGGCTTGAAGTCGATTCGATAACAAATGACGAAAAGGGACGGATTTCTCAGGTTTTTCCAACATATGTACACTTTTCACATTCTCCCGTGCAACGCGGCTGCTAGTCCTCCTTTCATGCAAAATCTTAACGTCCTAGGTCATGTCCAAGCCACCAAAGCCGGCTAAAATGTGAATAATCGACTACTAAAACTTGAATCGTATGACTTCTTACTGGCTATTACTTCAACTTAGAAGCTTCTTCTGTGTTCTGCTATGGTACTTTCAGTGTCTCCGCATACCGCAGCACGCGACATAGCTTTGCAGACGATAAATGTAACCGTCTCAGAGAGAAAAGCGGCCAAGGTGACGATCTGGCTTTAAGTCGATTCGATAACAAATGACGAAAACGGACGGATATCTCAGGTTTTTACTACATATGAACACATTTCACATTCTCTCGTGCAACGCGGCTGCAAGTACTCCTTTCATGCAAATACGTAAGGTCCTAGGTCATGTCCAAGCCACCAAAGCCGGCTAAAAAGTGAATAATCGATAACTAAAACTTGAATTGTACTACTTTTTACTGGCTATTACTTCAACTTAGAAACTTCTTCTTTGTTCTACTATGGCGCTTTTAGTGTCTCCGCATACCGCAGCACGCGACATAGCTTTGCAGACGATAAATGTAACCGTCTCAGAGAGAAAAGCGGCCAATGTGACGATCTGGCTTTAAGTCGATTCGATAACAAATGACGAAAACGGACGGATTTATCAGGTTTTTTACTACATATGAACACTTTTCACATTCTCCCATGCAACGCGGCTGCTAGACCTCCTTTCATGCAAAATCTTAAGGTCCTAGGTCATGTAAAAGCCACCAAAGCCGGCTAAAAAGTGAATAATCGATAACTAAAACTTGAATCGTACTACTTCTTACTGGCTATTACTTCAACTGAGAAGCTTCTTCTGTGTTCTACTATGATGCTTTTAGTGTTTCAGCATACCGCAGCACGCGACATAGCTTTGCAGACGATAAGTGTAAGCGTTTCAGAGAGTAGAGCGGCCAATGTGACCAACTGGCTTTAAGGCGATTCGATCACAGATGACGAAAACGGACGGATTTCTCAGGTTTTTACTACATATGAACACATTTCACATTCTCCCGTGCAACGCGGCTGCAAGTACTCCTTTCATGCAAAATCTTAAGGTCCTAGGTCATGTCCAAGCCACCAAAGCCGGCTAAAAAGTGAATAATCGACAACTAAAACTTGATTTGTAGTACTTCTTACTGGCTATTACTTCAACTTAGAAGCTTCTTCTGTGTTCTACTATGGTGCTTTTAGTGTTTCAACATACCGCAGCACGCGACATAGCTTTGCAGACGATAAATGTAACCGTTTCAGAGAGAAAAGCGGCCAATGTGACGATCTGGCTTTAAGTCGATTCGATAACAAATGACGAAAACGGACGGATTTCTCAGGTTTTTACTACATATGAACACTTTTCACATTCTCCCGTCCAACGCGGCTGCTAGTCCTCCTTTCATGCAAAATCTTAAGGTCCTAGGTCATGTCCAAGCCACCAAAGCGGGCTAAAATGAGAATGATCGACAACTAATACTTAAATTGTACTATTTCTTACTGGCTATTACTTCAACTTAGAAGCTTCTTCTGTGTTCTAATATGGTGCTTTTAGTGTTTCGGCATACCGCAGCACTCGACATAGCTTTGCAGACGTTAAGTGTAACCGTTTCAGAGAGTAGAGCGGCCAATGTGACGATCTGGCTTTAAGGCGATTCGATAACAAATGACGAAAACGGACAGATTTCTCAGGTTTTTACTACATATGAACACTTTTCACATTCTCCCATGCAACGCGGCTGCTAGACCTCCTTTCATGCAAAATCTTAAGGTCCTAGGTCATGTAAAAGCCACCAAAGCCGGCTAAAAAGTGAATAATCGACAACTAAAACTTGAATTCTACTACTTCTTACTGGCTATTACTTCAACTTAGAAGCTTCTTCTGTGTTCTACTATGGTGCTTTTAGTGTCTCCGCATACCGCAGCACGCCACATAGCTTTGCAGACGATAAATGTAACCGTCTCAGAGAGAAAAGCGGCCAATGTGACGATCAGGCTATAAGTCGATTCGATAACAAATGAAGAAAACAGACGGATTTCTCAGGTTTTTACTACATATGAACACTTTTCACATTCTCCCATGCAACGCGGCTGCTAGTCCTCCTTTCATGCAAAATCTTAAGGTCATCGGTCATGTCCAAGCCACCAAAGCCGGCTACAAAGTGAATAATCGACAACTAAAACTTCAATTGTACTACTTCTTACTGGCTATTACTTCAACATAGAAGCTTCTTCTGTGTTCTACTGTGGTGCTTTTAGTGTTTCCGCATACCGCAGCACGTGACATAGCTTTGCAGACGATAAATGTAACCGTCTCAGAGCGAAAAGCGACCAATGTGACGATCTGGCTTTAAGTCGATTCGATAACAAATAACGAAAACGGACGGATTTCTGTGGTTTTTACTACATATGAACACTTTTCACATTCTCCCATGCAACGCGGCTGCTAGTCCTCCTTTCATGCAAAATCTTAAGGTCCTAGGTCATGTCGAAGCCACCAAAGCCAGCTAAAAAGTGAATGATCGACAACTAAAACTTCAATTGTACTACTTCTTACTGGCTATTACTTCAACTTAGAAGCTTCTTCTGTGCTCTACTATGGTGCTTTTAGTGTTTCCGCATACCGCAGCACGCGACACAGCTCTGTAGACGATAAATGGAACCGTTTCAGAGAGAAGAGCGGCCAATGTGACGATCTGGCTTTAAGTCGAATCGATAACAAATGACGAAAACGGACGGATTTCTCAGGATTTTACCACATATAAACACTTTTTACATTCTCCAGTGCAACGCGGCTGCTAGTCCTCCTTTCATGCAAAATCTTAATGTCCTAGGTCATGTCCGAGCCACCATAGCCGGCTAAAAAGTGAATAATCGACAATTAAAACTTCAATTGTACTACTTCTTACTGGCTATTACTTCAACTTAGAAGCTTCTTCTGTGTTCTCCTATGGTGCTTTTAGGGTCTCCGCAGACGGCAGCACGCTACATAGCTTTTCAGACGATAAATGTAACAGTCTCATAGAGAAAAGCGGCCAATGTGACGATCTGGCTTTAAGTCGATTCGATAACAAATGACGAAAACGGACGGATTTCTGTGGTTTTTACTACATCTGAACACTTTTCACATTCTCCCATGCAACGCGGCTGCTAGTCCTCCTTTCATGCAAAATCTTAAGGTCCTAGGTCATGTCGAAGCCACCAAAGCCAGCTAAAAAGTGAATGATCGACAACTAAAACTTGAATTGTACTACGTCTTACTGGCTATTACTTCAACTTAGAAGCTTCTTCTGTGTTCTACTATGGTGCTTTTAGTGTCTCCGCATACCGCAGCACGCGACATACCTTGGCAGACGATAAATGTAACCGTCTCAGAGAGAAAAGCGGCCAATGTGACGATCTGGCTTCAAGTCGATTCGATAACAAATGACGAAAAAGGACGGATTTCTCAGGTTTTTACTACATATGAACATATTTCACATTCTCCCGTGCAACGCGGCTGGAAGTACTCCTTTCATGCAAAATCTTAAGGTCCTAGTTCATGTCCAAGCCACCAAAGTCGGCTAAAAAGTGAATAATCGACAACTAAAACTTGAATGGTTCTACTTCTTACTGGCTATTACTTCAACTTAGAAGCTTCTTCTGTGTTCTACTATGGTGCTTTTAGTGTCTCCGCACACCGCAGCACGCGACATAGCTTTGCAGACGATAAATGTAACCGTCTCAGAGAGAAAAGCTGCCAATGTGACGATCTTGCTTTAAGTCGATTCGATAACAAATGACGAAAACGGACGGATTTCTAAGGTTTTTACTATATATGAACACTTTTCACAGTATCCCATGGAACGCGGCTGCTGGTCCTCCTTTCATGCAAAATCTTAAGGTCCTTGGTCATGTCCAAGACACCAAAGCCGGCTAAAGAGTGAATAATCGACAACTAAAACTTCAATTGTACAGCGTCTTACTGGCTATTACTTCAACATAGAAGCTTCTTCTGTGTTCTACTATGGTGCTTTTAGTGTTTCCGCATACCGCAGCACGCGACATAGCTTTGTAGACGATAAATGTAACCGTTTCAGAGAGAAGGGCGGCCAATGTGACGATCTAGCTTTAAGTCGATTCGATAACAAATGACGAAAACGGACGGATTTATCAGGTTTTTACTACATATGAACACATTTCACATTCTCCCGTGCAACGCGGCTGCAAGTACTCCTTTCATGCAAAATCTTAAGGTCCTAGGTCATGTCCAAGCCACCATAGCCGGCTAAAAAGTGAATAATCGATAGTTAAAACTTGAATTGTACTACATCTTACTGGCTGTCTCTTCAACTTAGAAGCTTCTTCTGTGTTCTACTATGGTGCTTTTAGTGTTTCCGCATAGCGCAGCACGCGACATAGCTTTGCAGACGATAAATGTAACCGTCTCAGAGAGAAAGGCGGCCAATGTGACGATCTGGCTTTAAGTCGATTCGATAACAAATGAAGAAAAAGGACGGATTTCTCAGGTTTTTACTACATATGAACACTTTTCACATTCTCCCATACAACGCGGCTGCTAGTCCTCCTTTCATGCAAAATCTTATGGTCCTAGGTCATGTCATAGCCACCAAAGCCGGCAAAAAAGTGAATAATCGACATCCAAAACTTGAATTGTACTACCTCTTACTGGCTATTACTTCAACTTAGAAGCTTCTTCTGTGTTCTACTATGGTGCTTTTAGTGTTTCCGCATACCGCAGCACTCGTCATAGCTTTGCAGACGATAAATGTAACCGTTTCAGAGAGAAGAGCGGCCAACGTGACGATCTGGCTTTAAGTCGATTCGATAACAAATGACAAAAACGGACGGATTTCTCAGGTTTTTACTACATATGAACACTTTTCACATTCTCCCGTGCAACGCAGCTGCAAGTCCTCCTTTCATGCAAAATCTTAAGGTCCTAGGTGGTGTCCAAGCCACCAAAGCCGGCTAAAAAGTGAATAATCGACAACTACAACTTGAATTGTACTACTTCTTACTGGCTATTGCTTCAACTTAGAAGCTTCTTCTGTGTTCTACTATGGTGCTTTTAGTGTCTCCGCATACCGCAGCACGCGACTTAGCTTTGCAGACGATAAATGTAACCGTCTCAGAGAGAAAAGCGGCCAATGTGACGATCTGGCTTTAAGTCGATTCGATAACAAATGACGGAAACGGACGGTTTTCTCAGGTTTTTACTACATATGAACACTTTTCACATTCTCCCGTGCAACGCGGCTGCTAGTCCTCCTTTCATGCAAAATCGTAAGGTCCTAGGTCATGTAAAAGCCACCAAAGCCGGCTAAAAAGTGAATAATCGATAAATAAAACTTGAATTGTACTACGTCTTACTGGCTATTACTTCAACTTAGAAGCTTCTTCTGTGTTCTACTATGGTGCTTTTAGTGTCTCCGCATACCGCAGCACGCGACATACCTTGCAGACGATAAATGTAACCGTCTCAGAGAGAAAAGCGGCCAATGTGACGATCTGGCTTCAAGTCGATTCGATAACAAATGACGAAATAGGACGGATTTCTCAGGTTTTTACTACATATGAACATATTTCACATTCTCCCGTGCAACGCGGCTGCAAGTACTCCTTTCATGCAAAATCTTAAGGTCCTAGTTCATGTCCAAGCCACCAAAGCCGGCTAAAAAGTGAATAATCGACAACTAAAACTTGAATTGTACTACTTCTTACTGGCTATTACTTCAACTTAGAAGCTTCTTCTGTGTTCTACTATGGTGCTTTTAGTGTCTCCGCACACCGTAGCACGCGACATAGCTTTGCAGACGATAAATGTAACCGTCTCAGAGTGAAAAGCTGCCAATGTGACGATCTTGCTTTAAGTCGATTCGATAACAAATGACGAAAACGGACGGATTTCTAAGGTTTTTACTACATATGAACACTTTTCACAGTATCCCATGGAACGCGACTGCTAGTCCTCCTTTCATGCAAAATCTTAAGGTCCTTGGTCATGTCCAAGCCACCAAAGCCGGCTAAAGAGTGAATAATCGACAACTAAAACTTCAATTGTACAGCGTCTTACTGGCTATTACTTCAACATAGAAGCTTCTTCTGTGTTCTACTATGGTGCTTTTAGTGTTTCCGCATACCGCAGCACGCGACATAGCTTTGTAGACGATAAATGTAACCGTTTCAGAGAGAAGGGCGGCCAATGTGACGATCTAGCTTTAAGTCGATTCGATAACAAATGACGAAAACGGACGGATTTATCAGGTTTTTACTACATATGAACACATTTCACATTCTCCCGTGCAACGCGGCTGCAAGTACTCCTTTCATGCAAAATCTTAAGGTCCTAGGTCATATCCAAGCCACCAAAGCCGGCTAAAAAGTGAATAATCGATAGTTAAAACTTGAATTGTACTACATCTTACTGGCTGTCTCTTCAACTTAGAAGCTTCTTCTGTGTTCTACTATGGTGCTTTTAGTGTTTCCGCATAGCGCAGCACGCGACATAGCTTTGCAGACGATAAATGTAACCGTCTCAGAGAGAAAGGCTGCCAATGTGACGATCTGGCTTTAAGTCGATTCGATAACAAATGAAGAAAACGGACGGATTTCTCAGGTTTTTACTACATATGAACACTTTTCACATTCTCTCATACAACGCGGCTGCTAGTCCTCCTTTCATGCAAAATCTTATGGTCCTAGGTCATGTCATAGCCACCAAAGCCGGCAAAAAAGTGAATAATCGACATCCAAAACTTGAATTGTACTACCTCTTACTGGCTATTACTTCAACTTAGAAGCTTCTTCTGTGTTCTACTATGGTGCTTTTAGTGTTTCCGCATACTGCAGCACGCGTCATAGCTTTGCAGACGATAAATGTAACCGTTTCAGAGAGAAGAGCGGCCAACGTGACGATCTGGCTTTAAGTCGATTCGATAACAAATGACAAAAACGGACGGATTTGTCAGGTTTTTACTACATATGAACACTTTTCACATTCTCCCGTGCAACGCAGCTGCAAGTCCTCCGTTCATGCAAAATCTTAAGGTCCTAGGTGGTGTCCAAGCCACCAAAGCCGGCTAAAAAGTGAATAATCGACAACTACAACTTGAATTGTACTACTTCTTACTGGCTATTGCTTCAACTTAGAAGCTTCTTCTGTGTTCTACTATGGTGCTTTTAGTGTCTCCGCATACCGCAGCACGCGACTTAGCATTGCAGACGATAAATGTAACCGTTTCAGAGAGAAGAACGGCCAATGTGACGATCTGGCTTTAAGTCGATTCGATAACAAATGACGAAAACGGACGGATTTCTCAGGATTTTAGTACATATGAACACTCTTCACATTCTCCTATGCAAAGCGGCTGCTAGACCTCCTTTCATGCAAAATCTTAAGGTCCTAGGTCATGTAGAAGCCAACAAAGTCGGCTAAAAGGTGAATAATCGACAACTAAAACTCTAATTCTACTACCTCTTACTGGCTATTTCTTCAACTTAGATGCTTCTTCTGTGTTCTACTATGGTGCTTTTAGTGTCTCCGCACATCGTAGCACGCGACATAGCTTTGCAGACGATAAATGTAACCGTCTCAGAGAGAAAAGCGGCCAATGTGACGATCTGGCTTCAAGTCGATTCGATAACAAATGACGATAACGGACGGATTTCTCAGGTTTTTACTTCATATGAACACTTTACACATTCTCCCATGCAACGTGGCTGCTAGACCTCCTTTCATGCAAAATCGTAAGGTCCTAGGTCATGTAAAAGCCACCAAAGCCGGCTAAAAAGTAAATAATCGATAACTAAAACTTGAATTATACTACGTCTTACTGGCTATTACTTCAACTTAGAAGCTTCTTCTGTGTTCTACTATGGTGCTTTTAGTGTCTCCGCATACCGCAGCACGCGACATACCTTGGCAGACGATAAATGTAACCGTCTCAGAGAGAAAAGCGGCCAATGTGACGATCTGGCTTCAAGTCGATTCGATAACAAATGACGAAAAAGGACGGATTTCTCAGGTTTTTACTACATATGAACATATTTCACATTCTCCCGTGCAACGCGGCTGCAAGTACTCCTTTCATGCAAAATCTTAAGGTCCTAGTTCATGTCCAAGCCACCAAAGCCGGCTAAAAAGTGAATAATCGACAACTAAAACTTGAATTGTACTACTTCTTACTGGCTATTACTTCAACTTAGAAGCTTCTTCTGTGTTCTACTATGGTGCTTTTAGTGTCTCCGCACACCGCAGCACGCGACATAGCTTTGCAGACCATAAATGTAACCGTCTCAGAGAGAAAAGCAGCCAATGTGACGATCTTGCTTTAAGTCGATTCGATAACAAATGACGAAAACGGACGGATTTCTAAGGTTATTACTACATATGAACACTTTTCACAGTATCCCATGGAACGCGGCTTCTAGTCCTCCTTTCATGCAAAATCTTAAGGTCCTTGGTCATGTCCAAGCCACCAAAGCCGGCTAAAGAGTGAATAATCGACAACTAAAACTTCAATTGTACAGCGTCTTACTGGCTATTACTTCAACATAGAAGCTTCTTCTGTGTTCTACTATGGTGCTTTTAGTGTTTCCGCATACCGCAGCACGCGACATAGCTTTGTAGACGATAAATGTAACCGTTTCAGAGAGAAGGGCGGCCAATGTGACGATCCAGCTTTAAGTCGATTCGATAACAAATGACGAAAACGGACGGATTTATCAGGTTTTTACTACATATGAACACATTTCACATTCTCCCGTGCAACGCGGCTGCATGTACTCCTTTCATGCAAAATCTTAAGGTCCTAGGTCATGTCCAAGCCACCATAGCCGGCTAAAAAGTGAATAAACGACAGCTAAAACTTGAATTGTACTACTTCTTACTGGCTATTACTTCAACTTAGAAGCTTCTTCTGTGTTCTTCTATGGTGCTTTAAGTGTCTCCGCATACCGCAGCACGCGACATAGCTTTGCAGACGATAAATGTAACTGTCTCAGAGAGAAATTCGGCCAATGTGACGATCTGGCTTTAAGTCGATTCGATAACAAATGACGAAAACGGACTGATTTCTCAGGTTTTTACTACATATGAACAGTTTTCACATTCTCCCATACAACGCGGCTGCTAGTCCTCCTTTCATGCAAAATCTTAAGGTCCTAGGTCATATCCAAGCCACCAAAGCCGGCTAAAAAGTGAATAATCGATAGTTAAAACTTGAATTGTACTACATCTTACTGGCTGTCTCTTCAACTTAGAAGCTTCTTCTGTGTTCTACTATGGTGCTTTTAGTGTTTCCGCATAGCGCAGCACGCGACATAGCTTTGCAGACGATAAATGTAACCGTCTCAGAGAGAAAGGCTGCCAATGTGACGATCTGGCTTTAAGTCGATTCGATAACAAATGAAGAAAACGGACGGATTTCTCAGGTTTTTACTACATATGAACACTTTTCACATTCTCTCATACAACGCGGCTGCTAGTCCTCCTTTCATGCAAAATCTTATGGTCCTAGGTCATGTCATAGCCACCAAAGCCGGCAAAAAAGTGAATAATCGACATCCAAAACTTGAATTGTACTACCTCTTACTGGCTATTACTTCAACTTAGAAGCTTCTTCTGTGTTCTACTATGGTGCTTTTAGTGTTTACGCATACTGCAGCACGCGTCATAGCTTTGCAGACGATAAATGTAACCGTTTCAGAGAGAAGAGCGGCCAACGTGACGATCTTGCTTTAAGTCGATTCGATAACAAATGACGAAAACGGACGGATTTCTAAGGTTATTACTACATATGAACACTTTTCACAGTATCCCATGGAACGCGGCTTCTAGTCCTCCTTTCATGCAAAATCTTAAGGTCCTTGGTCATGTCCAAGCCACCAAAGCCGGCTAAAGAGTGAATAATCGACAACTAAAACTTCAATTGTACAGCGTCTTACTGGCTATTACTTCAACATAGAAGCTTCTTCTGTGTTCTACTATGGTGCTTTTAGTGTTTCCGCATACCGCAGCACGCGACATAGCTTTGTAGACGATAAATGTAACCGTTTCAGAGAGAAGGGCGGCCAATGTGACGATCTAGCTTTAAGTCGATTCGATAACAAATGACGAAAACGGACGGATTTATCAGGTTTTTACTACATATGAACACATTTCACATTCTCCCGTGCAACGTGGCTGCAAGTACTCCTTTCAAAGCAAAATCTTAAGGTCCTAGGTCATATCCAAGCCACCAAAGCCGGCTAAAAAGTGAATAATCGATAGTTAAAACTTGAATTGTACTACATCTTACTGGCTGTCTCTTCAACTTAGAAGCTTCTTCTGTGTTCTACTATGGTGCTTTTAGTGTTTCCGCATAGCGCAGCACGCGACATAGCTTTGCAGACGATAAATGTAACCGTCTCAGAGAGAAAGGCTGCCAATGTGACGATCTGGCTTTAAGTCGATTCGATAACAAATGAAGAAAACGGACGGATTTCTCAGGTTTTTACTACATATGAACACTTTTCACATTCTCTCATACAACGCGGCTGCTAGTCCTCCTTTCATGCAAAATCTTATGGTCCTAGGTCATGTCATAGCCACCAAAGCCGGCAAAAAAGTGAATAATCGACATCCAAAACTTGAATTGTACTACCTCTTACTGGCTATTACTTCAACTTAGAAGCTTCTTCTGTGTTCTACTATGGTGCTTTTAGTGTTTCCGCATACTGCAGCACGCGTCATAGCTTTGCAGACGATAAATGTAACCGTTTCAGAGAGAAGAGCGGCCAACGTGACGATCTGGCTTTAAGTCGATTCGATAACAAATGACAAAAACGGACGGATTTCTCAGGTTTTTACTACATATGAACACTTTTCACATTCTCCCGTGCAACGCAGCTGCAAGTCCTCCGTTCATGCAAAATCTTAAGGTCCTAGGTGGTGTCCAAGCCACCAAAGCCGGCTAAAAAGTGAATAATCGACAACTACAACTTGAATTGTACTACTTCTTACTGGCTATTGCTTCAACTTAGAAGCTTCTTCTGTGTTCTACTATGGTGCTTTTAGTGTCTCCGCATACCGCAGCACGCGACTTAGCTTTGCAGACGATAAATGTAACCGTCTCAGAGAGAAAAGCGGCCAATGTGACGATCTGGCTTTAAGTCGATTCGATAACAAATGACGGAAACGGACGGTTTTCTCAGGTTTTTACTACATATGAACACTTTTCACATTCTCCCGTGCAACGCGGCTGCTAGTCCTCCTTTCATGCAAAATCTTAAGGTCCTAGGTCATATCCAAGCCACCAAAGCCGGCTAAAAAGTGAATAATCGATAATTAAAACTTGAATTGTACTACATCGTACTGGCTGTTTCTTCAACTTAGAAGCTTCTTCTGTTTTCTACTATGGTGCTTTTAGTGTTTCCGCATACCGCAGCACGCGACATAGCATTGCAGACGATAAATGTAACCGTTTCAGAGAGAAGAACGGCCAATGTGACGATCTGGCTTTAAGTCGATTCGATAACAAATGACGAAAACGGACGGATTTCTCAGGATTTTAGTACATATGAACACTCTTCACATTCTCCTATGCAAAGCGGCTGCTAGACCTCCTTTCATGCAAAATCTTAAGGTCCTAGGTCATGTAGAAGCCAACAAAGTCGGCTAAAAGGTGAATAATCGACAACTAAAACTCTAATTCTACTACCTCTTACTGGCTATTTCTTCAACTTAGATGCTTCTTCTGTGTTCTACTATGGTGCTTTTAGTGTCTCCGCACATCGTAGCACGCGACATAGCTTTGCAGACGATAAATGTAACCGTCTCAGAGAGAAAAGCGGCCAATGTGACGATCTGGCTTCAAGTCGATTCGATAACAAATGACGATAACGGACGGATTTCTCAGGTTTTTACTTCATATGAACACTTTACACATTCTCCCATGCAACGTGGCTGCTAGACCTCCTTTCATGCAAAATCGTAAGGTCCTAGGTCATGTAAACGCCACCAAAGCCGGCTAAAAAGTAAATAATCGATAACTAAAACTTGAATTATACTACGTCTTACTGGCTATTACTTCAACTTAGAAGCTTCTTCTGTGTTCTACTATGGTGCTTTTAGTGTCTCCGCATACCGCAGCACGCGACATACCTTGGCAGACGATAAATGTAACCGTCTCAGAGAGAAAAGCGGCCAATGTGACGATCTGGCTTCAAGTCGATTCGATAACAAATGACGAAAAAGGACGGATTTCTCAGGTTTTTACTACATATGAACATATTTCACATTCTCCCGTGCAACGCGGCTGCAAGTACTCCTTTCATGCAAAATCTTAAGGTCCTAGTTCATGTCCAAGCCACCAAAGCCGGCTAAAAAGTGAATAATCGACAACTAAAACTTGAATTGTACTACTTCTTACTGGCTATTACTTCAACTTAGAAGCTTCTTCTGTGTTCTACTATGGTGCTTTTAGTGTCTCCGCACACCGCAGCACGCGACATAGCTTTGCAGACCATAAATGTAACCGTCTCAGAGAGAAAAGCAGCCAATGTGACGATCTTGCTTTAAGTCGATTCGATAACAAATGACGAAAACGGACGGATTTCTAAGGTTATTACTACATATGAACACTTTTCACAGTATCCCATGGAACGCGGCTTCTAGTCCTCCTTTCATGCAAAATCTTAAGGTCCTTGGTCATGTCCAAGCCACCAAAGCCGGCTAAAGAGTGAATAATCGACAACTAAAACTTCAATTGTACAGCGTCTTACTGGCTATTACTTCAACATAGAAGCTTCTTCTGTGTTCTACTATGGTGCTTTTAGTGTTTCCGCATACCGCAGCACGCGACATAGCTTTGTAGACGATAAATGTAACCGTTTCAGAGAGAAGGGCGGCCAATGTGACGATCCAGCTTTAAGTCGATTCGATAACAAATGACGAAAACGGACGGATTTATCAGGTTTTTACTACATATGAACACATTTCACATTCTCCCGTGCAACGCGGCTGCATGTACTCCTTTCATGCAAAATCTTAAGGTCCTAGGTCATGTCCAAGCCACCATAGCCGGCTAAAAAGTGAATAAACGACAGCTAAAACTTGAATTGTACTACTTCTTACTGGCTATTACTTCAACTTAGAAGCTTCTTCTGTGTTCTTCTATGGTGCTTTAAGTGTCTCCGCATACCGCAGCACGCGACATAGCTTTGCAGACGATAAATGTAACTGTCTCAGAGAGAAATTCGGCCAATGTGACGATCTGGCTTTAAGTCGATTCGATAACAAATGACGAAAACGGACTGATTTCTCAGGTTTTTACTACATATGAACAGTTTTCACATTCTCCCATACAACGCGGCTGCTAGTCCTCCTTTCATGCAAAATCTTAAGGTCCTAGGTCATATCCAAGCCACCAAAGCCGGCTAAAAAGTGAATAATCGATAGTTAAAACTTGAATTGTACTACATCTTACTGGCTGTCTCTTCAACTTAGAAGCTTCTTCTGTGTTCTACTATGGTGCTTTTAGTGTTTCCGCATAGCGCAGCACGCGACATAGCTTTGCAGACGATAAACGTAACCGTCTCAGAGAGAAAGGCTGCCAATGTGACGATCTGGCTTTAAGTCGATTCGAAAACAAATGACGAAAACGGACAGATTTCTCAGGTTTTTACTACATATGAACACTTTTCACATTCTCCCATACAACGCGGCTGCTAGTCCTCCTTTCATGCAAAATCTTATGGTTCTTGGTCATGTCATAGCCACCAAAGCCGGCAAAAAAGTGAATAATCGACATCCAAAACTTGAATTGTACTACCTCTTACTGGCTATTACTTCAACTTAGAAGCTTCTTCTGTGTTCTACTATGGTGCTTTTAGTGTTTACGCATACTGCAGCACGCGTCATAGCTTTGCAGACGATAAATGTAACCGTTTCAGAGAGAAGAGCGGCCAACGTGACGATCTTGCTTTAAGTCGATTCGATAACAAATGACGAAAACGGACGGATTTCTAAGGTTATTACTACATATGAACACTTTTCACAGTATCCCATGGAACGCGGCTTCTAGTCCTCCTTTCATGCAAAATCTTAAGGTCCTTGGTCATGTCCAAGCCACCAAAGCCGGCTAAAGAGTGAATAATCGACAACTAAAACTTCAATTGTACAGCGTCTTACTGGCTATTACTTCAACATAGAAGCTTCTTCTGTGTTCTACTATGGTGCTTTTAGTGTTTCCGCATACCGCAGCACGCGACATAGCTTTGTAGACGATAAATGTAACCGTTTCAGAGAGAAGGGCGGCCAATGTGACGATCCAGCTTTAAGTCGATTCGATAACAAATGACGAAAACGGACGGATTTATCAGGTTTTTACTACATATGAACACATTTGACATTCTCCCGTGCAACGCGGCTGCAAGTACTCCTTTCATGCAAAATCTGAAGGTCCTAGGTCATGTCCAAGCCACCATAGCCGGCTAAAAAGTGAATAAACGACAGCTAAAACTTGAATTGTACTACTTCTTACTGGCTATTACTTCAACTTAGAAGCTTCTTCTGTGTTCTTCTATGGTGCTTTAAGTGTCTCCGCATACCGCAGCACGCGACATAGCTTTGCAGACGATAAATGTAACTGTCTCAGAGAGAAATTCGGCCAATGTGACGATCTGGCTTTAAGTCGATTCGATAACAAATGACGAAAACGGACTGATTTCTCAGGTTTTTACTACATATGAACAGTTTTCACATTCTCCCATACAACGCTGCTGCTAGTCCTCCTTTCATGCAAAATCTTAAGGTCCTAGGTCATATCCAAGCCACCAAAGCCGGCTAAAAAGTGAATAATCGATAGTTAAAACTTGAATTGTACTACATCTTACTGGCTGTCTCTTCAACTTAGAAGCTTCTTCTGTGTTCTACTATGGTGCTTTTAGTGTTTCCGCATAGCGCAGTACGCGACATAGCTTTGCAGACGATAAACGTAACCGTCTCAGAGAGAAAGGCTGCCAATGTGACGATCTGGCTTTAAGTCGATTCGATAACAAATGACGAAAACGGACAGATTTCTCAGGTTTTTACTACATATGAACACTTTTCACATTCTCCCATACAACGCGGCTGCTAGTCCTCCTTTCATGCAAAATCTTATGGTTCTTGGTCATGTCATAGCCACCAAAGCCGGCAAAAAAGTGAATAATCGACATCCAAAACTTGAATTGTACTACCTCTTACTGGCTATTACTTCAACTTAGAAGCTTCTTCTGTGTTCTACTATGGTGCTTTTAGTGTTTCCGCATACTGCAGCACGCGTCATAGCTTTGCAGACGATAAATGTAACCGTTTCAGAGAGAAGAGCGGCCAACGTGACGATCTGGCTTTAAGTCGATTCGATAACAAATGACAAAAACGGACGGATTTCTCAGGTTTTTACTACATATGAACACTTTTCACATTCTCTCATACAACGCGGCTGCTAGTCCTCCTTTCATGCAAAATCTTATGGTCCTAGGTCATGTCATAGCCACCAAAGCCGGCAAAAAAGTGAATAATCGACATCCAAAACTTGAATTGTACTACCTCTTACTGGCTATTACTTCAACTTAGAAGCTTCTTCTGTGTTCTACTATGGTGCTTTTAGTGTTTCCGCATACTGCAGCACGCGTCATAGCTTTGCAGACGATAAATGTAACCGTTTCAGAGAGAAGAGCGGCCAACGTGACGATCTGGCTTTAAGTCGATTCGATAACAAATGACAAAAACGGACGGATTTCTCAGGTTTTTACTACATATGAACACTTTTCACATTCTCCCGTGCAACGCAGCTGCAAGTCCTCCGTTCATGCAAAATCTTAAGGTCCTAGGTGGTGTCCAAGCCACCAAAGCCGGCTAAAAAGTGAATAATCGACAACTACAACTTGAATTGTACTACTTCTTACTGGCTATTGCTTCAACTTAGAAGCTTCTTCTGTGTTCTACTATGGTGCTTTTAGTGTCTCCGCATACCGCAGCACGCGACTTAGCTTTGCAGACGATAAATGTAACCGTCTCAGAGAGAAAAGCGGCCAATGTGACGATCTGGCTTTAAGTCGATTCGATAACAAATGACGGAAACGGACGGTTTTCTCAGGTTTTTACTACATATGAACACTTTTCACATTCTCCCGTGCAACGCGGCTGCTAGTCCTCCTTTCATGCAAAATCTTAAGGTCCTAGGTCATATCCAAGCCACCAAAGCCGGCTAAAAAGTGAATAATCGATAATTAAAACTTGAATTGTACTACATCGTACTGGCTGTTTCTTCAACTTAGAAGCTTCTTCTGTTTTCTACTATGGTGCTTTTAGTGTTTCCGCATACCGCAGCACGCGACATAGCATTGCAGACGATAAATGTAACCGTTTCAGAGAGAAGAACGGCCAATGTGACGATCTGGCTTTAAGTCGATTCGATAACAAATGACGAAAACGGACGGATTTCTCAGGATTTTAGTACATATGAACACTCTTCACATTCTCCTATGCAAAGCGGCTGCTAGACCTCCTTTCATGCAAAATCTTAAGGTCCTAGGTCATGTAGAAGCCAACAAAGTCGGCTAAAAGGTGAATAATCGACAACTAAAACTCTAATTCTACTACCTCTTACTGGCTATTTCTTCAACTTAGATGCTTCTTCTGTGTTCTACTATGGTGCTTTTAGTGTCTCCGCACATCGTAGCACGCGACATAGCTTTGCAGACGATAAATGTAACCGTCTCAGAGAGAAAAGCGGCCAATGTGACGATCTGGCTTCAAGTCGATTCGATAACAAATGACGATAACGGACGGATTTCTCAGGTTTTTACTTCATATGAACACTTTACACATTCTCCCATGCAACGTGGCTGCTAGACCTCCTTTCATGCAAAATCGTAAGGTCCTAGGTCATGTAAAAGCCACCAAAGCCGGCTAAAAAGTAAATAATCGATAACTAAAACTTGAATTATACTACGTCTTACTGGCTATTACTTCAACTTAGAAGCTTCTTCTGTGTTCTACTATGGTGCTTTTAGTGTCTCCGCATACCGCAGCACGCGACATACCTTGGCAGACGATAAATGTAACCGTCTCAGAGAGAAAAGCGGCCAATGTGACGATCTGGCTTCAAGTCGATTCGATAACAAATGACGAAAAAGGACGGATTTCTCAGGTTTTTACTACATATGAACATATTTCACATTCTCCCGTGCAACGCGGCTGCAAGTACTCCTTTCATGCAAAATCTTAAGGTCCTAGTTCATGTCCAAGCCACCAAAGCCGGCTAAAAAGTGAATAATCGACAACTAAAACTTGAATTGTACTACTTCTTACTGGCTATTACTTCAACTTAGAAGCTTCTTCTGTGTTCTACTATGGTGCTTTTAGTGTCTCCGCACACCGCAGCACGCGACATAGCTTTGCAGACCATAAATGTAACCGTCTCAGAGAGAAAAGCAGCCAATGTGACGATCTTGCTTTAAGTCGATTCGATAACAAATGACGAAAACGGACGGATTTCTAAGGTTATTACTACATATGAACACTTTTCACAGTATCCCATGGAACGCGGCTTCTAGTCCTCCTTTCATGCAAAATCTTAAGGTCCTTGGTCATGTCCAAGCCACCAAAGCCGGCTAAAGAGTGAATAATCGACAACTAAAACTTCAATTGTACAGCGTCTTACTGGCTATTACTTCAACATAGAAGCTTCTTCTGTGTTCTACTATGGTGCTTTTAGTGTTTCCGCATACCGCAGCACGCGACATAGCTTTGTAGACGATAAATGTAACCGTTTCAGAGAGAAGGGCGGCCAATGTGACGATCCAGCTTTAAGTCGATTCGATAACAAATGACGAAAACGGACGGATTTATCAGGTTTTTACTACATATGAACACATTTCACATTCTCCCGTGCAACGCGGCTGCATGTACTCCTTTCATGCAAAATCTTAAGGTCCTAGGTCATGTCCAAGCCACCATAGCCGGCTAAAAAGTGAATAAACGACAGCTAAAACTTGAATTGTACTACTTCTTACTGGCTATTACTTCAACTTAGAAGCTTCTTCTGTGTTCTTCTATGGTGCTTTAAGTGTCTCCGCATACCGCAGCACGCGACATAGCTTTGCAGACGATAAATGTAACTGTCTCAGAGAGAAATTCGGCCAATGTGACGATCTGGCTTTAAGTCGATTCGATAACAAATGACGAAAACGGACTGATTTCTCAGGTTTTTACTACATATGAACAGTTTTCACATTCTCCCATACAACGCGGCTGCTAGTCCTCCTTTCATGCAAAATCTTAAGGTCCTAGGTCATATCCAAGCCACCAAAGCCGGCTAAAAAGTGAATAATCGATAGTTAAAACTTGAATTGTACTACATCTTACTGGCTGTCTCTTCAACTTAGAAGCTTCTTCTGTGTTCTACTATGGTGCTTTTAGTGTTTCCGCATAGCGCAGCACGCGACATAGCTTTGCAGACGATAAACGTAACCGTCTCAGAGAGAAAGGCTGCCAATGTGACGATCTGGCTTTAAGTCGATTCGAAAACAAATGACGAAAACGGACAGATTTCTCAGGTTTTTACTACATATGAACACTTTTCACATTCTCCCATACAACGCGGCTGCTAGTCCTCCTTTCATGCAAAATCTTATGGTTCTTGGTCATGTCATAGCCACCAAAGCCGGCAAAAAAGTGAATAATCGACATCCAAAACTTGAATTGTACTACCTCTTACTGGCTATTACTTCAACTTAGAAGCTTCTTCTGTGTTCTACTATGGTGCTTTTAGTGTTTACGCATACTGCAGCACGCGTCATAGCTTTGCAGACGATAAATGTAACCGTTTCAGAGAGAAGAGCGGCCAACGTGACGATCTTGCTTTAAGTCGATTCGATAACAAATGACGAAAACGGACGGATTTCTAAGGTTATTACTACATATGAACACTTTTCACAGTATCCCATGGAACGCGGCTTCTAGTCCTCCTTTCATGCAAAATCTTAAGGTCCTTGGTCATGTCCAAGCCACCAAAGCCGGCTAAAGAGTGAATAATCGACAACTAAAACTTCAATTGTACAGCGTCTTACTGGCTATTACTTCAACATAGAAGCTTCTTCTGTGTTCTACTATGGTGCTTTTAGTGTTTCCGCATACCGCAGCACGCGACATAGCTTTGTAGACGATAAATGTAACCGTTTCAGAGAGAAGGGCGGCCAATGTGACGATCCAGCTTTAAGTCGATTCGATAACAAATGACGAAAACGGACGGATTTATCAGGTTTTTACTACATATGAACACATTTGACATTCTCCCGTGCAACGCGGCTGCAAGTACTCCTTTCATGCAAAATCTGAAGGTCCTAGGTCATGTCCAAGCCACCATAGCCGGCTAAAAAGTGAATAAACGACAGCTAAAACTTGAATTGTACTACTTCTTACTGGCTATTACTTCAACTTAGAAGCTTCTTCTGTGTTCTTCTATGGTGCTTTAAGTGTCTCCGCATACCGCAGCACGCGACATAGCTTTGCAGACGATAAATGTAACTGTCTCAGAGAGAAATTCGGCCAATGTGACGATCTGGCTTTAAGTCGATTCGATAACAAATGACGAAAACGGACTGATTTCTCAGGTTTTTACTACATATGAACAGTTTTCACATTCTCCCATACAACGCTGCTGCTAGTCCTCCTTTCATGCAAAATCTTAAGGTCCTAGGTCATATCCAAGCCACCAAAGCCGGCTAAAAAGTGAATAATCGATAGTTAAAACTTGAATTGTACTACATCTTACTGGCTGTCTCTTCAACTTAGAAGCTTCTTCTGTGTTCTACTATGGTGCTTTTAGTGTTTCCGCATAGCGCAGTACGCGACATAGCTTTGCAGACGATAAACGTAACCGTCTCAGAGAGAAAGGCTGCCAATGTGACGATCTGGCTTTAAGTCGATTCGATAACAAATGACGAAAACGGACAGATTTCTCAGGTTTTTACTACATATGAACACTTTTCACATTCTCCCATACAACGCGGCTGCTAGTCCTCCTTTCATGCAAAATCTTATGGTTCTTGGTCATGTCATAGCCACCAAAGCCGGCAAAAAAGTGAATAATCGACATCCAAAACTTGAATTGTACTACCTCTTACTGGCTATTACTTCAACTTAGAAGCTTCTTCTGTGTTCTACTATGGTGCTTTTAGTGTTTCCGCATACTGCAGCACGCGTCATAGCTTTGCAGACGATAAATGTAACCGTTTCAGAGAGAAGAGCGGCCAACGTGACGATCTGGCTTTAAGTCGATTCGATAACAAATGACAAAAACGGACGGATTTCTCAGGTTTTTACTACATATGAACACTTTTCACATTCTCCCGTGCAACGCAGCTGCAAGTCCTCCTTTCATGCAAAATCTTAAGGTCCTAGGTGGTGTCCAAGCCACCAAAGCCGGCTAAAAAGTGAATAATCGACAACTAATACTTGAATTGTACTACTTCTTACTGGCTATTGCTTCAACTTAGAAGCTTCTTCTGTGTTCTACTATGGTGCTTTTAGTGTCTCCGCATACCGCAGCACGCGACATAGCTTTGCAGACGATAAATGTAACCGTCTCAGAGAGAAATGCGGCCAATGTGACGATCTGGCTTTAAGTCGATTCGATAACAAATGACGAAAACGGACGGATTTCTCAGGTTTTTACTACATATGAACACTTTTCACATTCTCCCGTGCAACGCGGCTGCAAGTACTCCTTGCATGCAAAATCGTAAGGTCCTAGGTCATGTACAAGCCACCATAGCCGGCTAAAATGTGAATAATCGACAGCTAAAACTTGAATTGTACTACTTCTTACTGGCTATTACTTCAACATAGAAGCTTCTTCTGTGTTCTACTATGGTGCTTTTAGTGTCTCCGCACACCGCAGCACGCGACATAGCGTTGCAGACGATAAATGTAACCGTCTCAGAGAGAAAAGCGGCCAATGTGACGATCTGGCTTTAAGTCGATTCGATAACAAATGACGAAAACGGACGGATTTCTCAGGTTTTTACTACATATGAACACTTTTCACATTCTCCCGTGGAACGCGGCTGCTAGTCATCCTTTCATGCAAAATCTTAAGGTCCTAGGTCATGTCCAAGCCACCAAAGCCGGCTAAAAAGTGAATAATCGATAATTAAAACTTGAATTGTACTACATCTTACTGGCTGTTTCTTCAACTTAGAAGCTTCTTCTGATTTCTACTATGGTGCTTTTAGTGTATCCGCATACCGCAGCACGCGACATAGCATTTCAGACGATAAATGTAACCGTTTCAGAGAGAAGAACGGCCAATGTGACGATCTGGCTTTAAGTCGATTCGATAACAAATGACGAAAACGGACGGATTTGTCTGGTTTTTACAACATATGAACACTTTTCACATTCTCCCGTGCAACGCGGCTAAAAGTCCTCCTTTCATGCAAAATCTTAAGGTCCTAGGTCATGTCCAAGCCACCAAAGCCGGCTAAAAAGTGAATAATCGACAACAAAAACTTGAATTGTACTACTTCTTACTGGCTATTACTTCAACTTAGAAGCTTCTTCTGTGTTCTACTATGGTGCTTTTTGTGTTTCCGCATACAGCAGCACGCGACATAGCTTTGCAGACGATAAATGTAACCGTTTCAGAGAGTAGAGCGGCCAATGTGACGATCTGGCATTAAGTCGATTCGATAACAAATTACGAAAACGGACGGATTTCTCAGGTTTTTACTACATATGAACACTTTTCACATTCTCCCGTGCAACGCGGCTGCTAGTCTTCCTTTCATGCAAAATCTTAAGGTTCCACCTAATGTCCAAGCCACCAAAGCCGGCTAAAAAGTGAATAATCGACAACTAAAACTTGAATTGTACTACTTCTTACTGGCTATTACTTCAACATAGAAGCTTCTTCTGTGTTCTACTATGGTGCTTTTAGTGTCTCCGCACACCGCAGCACGCGAGATAGCGTTGCAGACGATAAATGTAACCGTTTCAGAGAGAAAAGCGGCCAATGTGACGATCTGGCTTTAAGTCGATTCGATAACAAATGACGAAAACGGACGGATTTCTCAGGTTTTTACTACATATGAACACTTTTCACATTCTCCCGTGCAACGCGGCTGCAAGTACTCCTTGCATGCAAAATCGTAAGGTCCTAGGTCATGTACAAGCCACCATAGCCGGCTAAAATGTGAATAATCGACAGCTAAAACTTGAATTGTACTACTTCTTACTGGCTATTACTTCAACATAGAAGCTTCTTCTGTGTTCTACTATGGTGCTTTTAGTGTCTCCGCACACCGCAGCACGCGACATAGCGTTGCAGACGATAAATGTAACCGTCTCAGAGAGAAAAGCGGCCAATGTGACGATCTGGCTTTAAGTCGATTCGATAACAAATGACGAAAACGGACGGATTTCTCAGGTTTTTACTACATATGAACACTTTTCACATTCTCCCGTGGAACGCGGCTGCTAGTCATCCGTTCATGCAAAATCTTAAGGTACTAGGTCATGTCCAAGCCACCAAAGCCGGCTAAAATGTGAATAATCGACAACTAAAACTTGAATTGTACTACTTCTTACTGGCTATTACTTCAACTTAGAAGCTTCTTCTGTGTTCTACTATGGTGCTTTTAGTGTCTCCGCATACCGCAGCTCGCGACATAGCTTTGAAGACAACAAATGTAACCGTCTCAGAGAGTAAAGCGGAAAATGTGACGATCTGGCTTTAAGTCGATTCGATAACAAATGACGAAAACGGACGGATTTCTCAGGGTTTTACTACATATGAACACTTTTAACATTCTCCCATACAACGCGGCTGCTAGTCCTCCTTTCATGCAAAATCTTAAGGACCTAGGTCATGTCCAAGCCACCAAAGCCGGCTAAAAAGTGAATAATCGACAACTAAAACTTGTATTGTACTACTTCTGACTGGCTATTGCTTCAATTTAGAAGCTTCTTCTGTGTTCTACTATGGTGCTTTTAGAGTCTCCGCATACCGCAGCACGCGAATAAGCTTTGCAGACGATAAGTGTAACCGTCTCAGAGAGAAAAGCGGCCTATGTGACGATCTGGCTTTAAGTCGATTCGATAACAAATGACGGAAACGGAAGGATTTCTCAGGTTTTTACTACATATGAACACTTTTCACATTCTCCCGTGCAACGCGGCTGCTAGTCCTCCTTTCATGCAAAATCTTAAGGTCCTAGGTCATATCCAAGCCACCAAAGCCGGCTAAAAAGTGAATAATCGATAATTAAAACTTGAATTGTACTACATCTTACTGGCTGTTTCTTCAACTTAGAAGCCTCTTCTGTGTTCTACTATGGTGCTTTTAGTGTTTCCGCATACCGCAGCACGCGACATAGCTTTGCAGACGATAAATGTAACCGTTTCAGAGAGAAGAACGGCCAATGTGACGATCTGGCTTTAAGTCGATTCGATAACAAATGACGAAAACGGACGGATTTCTCAGGTTTTTACTACATATGAACACTTTTCACATTCTCCCGTGCAACGCGGCTGCAAGTCCTCCTTCCATGGAAAATCTTAAGGTCCTAGGTCATGTCCAAGCCACCAAAGCCGGCTATAAAGTGAATAATCGACTACTTGAATTGTACTACTTCTTACTGGCTGTTTCTTCAACTTAGAAGCTTCTTCTGTGTTCTACTATGGTGCTTTTAGTGTTTCCGCATACCGCAGCACTCGACATAGCTTTGCAGACGATAAATGTAACCGTCTCAGAGAGAAAGGCGGCCAATGTGACGATCTGGCTTTAAGCCGATTCGATAACAAATGACGAAAACGGACTGATTTCTCAGGTTTTTACTACATATGAACACTTTTCACATTCTCCCATGCAACGCGGCTGCTAGTCATCCTTTCATGCAAAATCTTAAGGTTCCACCACATGTCCAAGCCTCCAAAGCCGGCTAAAAAGTGAATAATCGACAACTAAAACTTTAATTGTACTACTTCTTACTGGCTATTACTTCAACATAGAAGCTTCTTCTGTGTTCTACTATGGTGCTTTTAGTGTCTCCGCACACCGCAGCACGCGACATAGCGTTGCAGACGATAAATGTAACCGTCTCAGAGAATAAAGCGGCAAATGTGACGATCTGGCTTTAAGTCGATTCGATAACAAATGACGAAAACGGACGGATTTCTCAGGTTTTTACTACATATGAACACTTTTCACATTCTCCCGTGCAACGCGGCTGCAAGTACTCCTTGCATGCAAAATCTTAAGGTCCTAGGCCATGTCCAAGCCACCAAAGCCGGCTAAAAAGTGAATATTCGACAACTAAAACTTGAATAGTACTACTTCTTACTGGCTATTACTTCAACTTAGAAGCTTCTTCTGTGTTCTACTATGGTGCTTTTAGTGTCTCCGCATACCGCAGCTCGCGACATAGTTTTGAAGACAACAAATGTAACCGTCTCAGAGAGTAAAGCGGAAAATGTGACGATCTGGCTTTAAGTCGATTCGATATCAAATGACAAAAACGGACGGATTTCTCAGGGTTTTACTACATATGAACACTTTTCACATTCTACCGTGCAACGCGGCTGCTAGTCCTCCTTTCATGCAAAATCTTAAGGTCCTAGGTCATGTCCAAGCCACCAAGGCGGCTAAAAAGTGAATAATCGACAACTAAAACTTGAATTGTACTACTTCTTACTGGCTATTACTTCAACTTAGAAGCTCCTTCTGTGTTCTACTATGGTGCTTTTAGTGTTTCGGCATATCGCAGCACGCGACATAGCTTTGCAGACGCTAAATTTAACCGTTTGAGAGAGAAGAATGGAAAATGTGACGATCTGGCTTGAAGTCAATTCGATAACAAATGACGAAAATGGACGGATTTCTCAGGATGTTACTACTTATGAACACTTTTCACATTCTCGTGTGCAACGCGGCTGCTAGTCCTCCTTTCATGCAAAATCTTAAGGTCCTAGGTCATGTCCAAGCCACCAAAGCCGGCAAAAAAGTGAATAATCGACAATTAAAACTTCAATTGTACTACTTCTTACTGACTATTACTTGAACATAGAAGCTTCTTCTGTGTTCTGCTATGGTGCTTTTAGTGTTTCCGCATACCGCAGCACGCGACATAGCTTTGTAGACGATAAATGTAACCGTTTCAGAGAGAAGAGCGGCCAATGCGACGATCTGGCTTTAAGGCGATTCGATAACAAATGGCGAAAACGGACGGATTTCTTAGGTTTTTACTACATATGAACACCTCTCACATTCTCCCCTGCAACGCGGCTGCTAGTCCTCCTTTCATGGAAAATCTTAAGGTACTAGGTCATGTCCAAGCCACCAAAGCTGGCTAAAAAGTGAATAATCGACAACTAAAACTTGAACTGTACTACTTCTTACTGGCTATTACTTCAACTTAGAAGCTTCTTCTCTGTTCTACTATGGAGCTTTTAGTGTCTCCGCATACCGCAGCACGCGACATAACTATCCAGACGATAAGTGTAACCGTTTCAGAGAGAAAAGAGACCAATGTGACGATCTGGCTTTAAGTCGATTCGATAACAAATGGCGAAAACGGACGGATTTCTCATGTTTTTACTACATATGAACACTTTTCACATTATCCCGTGCAACGCGGCTGCTAGTCCTCCTTTCATGCAAAATCTTATGGTCCTAGGTCATGTCATAGCCACCAAAGCCGGCTAAAAAGGGAATAATCGACAGCTAAAACTTGAATTGTACTACTCCTTACTGGCTATTACTTCTACTTAGAAGCTTCTTCTCGGTTCTACAATGGTGCTTTTAGTGTTTTGGCATACCGTAGCACGCGACATAGCTTTGCAGACGATAAATGTAACCGTTTGAGAGAGAAGAATGGCCAATATGACGATCTGGCTTTAAGTCGATTCGATAACAAATGACAAAAACGGACGGATTTCTCAGGTTTTTACTGCATATGAACACTTTTCACATTCTACCGTCCAACGCGGCTGCTAGTCCTCCTTTAATGCAAAATCCTAAGGTCCTAGGTCATGTCCAAGCCACCAAAGCCGGCTAAAAAGTGAATAATCGACAACAAAAACTTGAATTGTTCTACTTCTTACCGGCTATTACTTCAACTTAGAGGCTTCTTCTGTGTTGTACTATGGTGCTTTTAGTGTTTCCGCATATCGCAGCACGCGACATAGCTTTGCGGACGATAAGTGTAACCGTTTCAGAGAGAAGAGCGGCCAATGTGACGATCTGGCTTTAAGTCGATTCGATAACAAATGACGAAAACGGACTGATTTCTCAGGTTTTTACTACATATGAGCACTTTTCACATTCTCCCGTGCAACGCGGCTGCTAGTCGTCCTTTCATGCAAAATCCTAAGGTTCAACCTCATGTCCAAGCCACCAAAGCCAGCTAAAAAGTGAATAATCGACAACTAAAACTTGAATTGTACTACTTCTTACTGGCTATTACTTCAACTTAGAAGCTTCTTCTGTGTTCTACTATGGTGCTTTTAGTGTTTCGGCATACCGCAGCACGCGACATAGCGTTGCAGACGATAAATGTAACCGTCTCAGAGAGAAAAGGGGCCAATGAGACGATCTGGCTTTAAGTCGATTCGATAACAAATGACGAAAACGGACGGATTTCTCAGGTTTTTACTACATATGAACACTTTTCACATTCTCCCGTGCAAGGCGGCTGCTAGTCCTCCTTTCATGCAAAATCTTATGGTCCTAGGTCATGTCATAGCCACCAAAGCCGGGTAAAAGTGAATAATCGACAACTAAAACTTGAATTGTACTACTCCTTACTGGCTATTACTTCAACTTAGAAGCTTCTTCTGGGTTCTACTATCGTGCTTTTAGTGTTTTGGCATACCGTAGCACGCGACATAGCTTTGCAGACGATAAATGTAACCGTCTCAGAGAGAAACGCGGCCAATGTGACGATCTGGCTTGAAGTCGATTCGATAACAAATGACGAAAAGGGACGGATTTCTCAGGTTTTTCCAACATATGTACACTTTTCACATTCTCCCGTGCAACGCGGCTGCTAGTCCTCCTTTCATGCAAAATCTTAAGGTCCTAGGTCATGTCCAAGCCACCAAAGCCGGCTAAAAAGTGAATAATCGACAACTAAAACTTGAATTGTACTACATCTTACTGGCTATTACTTCAACTTAGAAGCTTCTTCTGTGTTCTGCTATGGTGCTTTTAGTGTCTCCGCATACCGCAGCACGCGACATAGCTTTGCAGACGATAAATGTAACCGTCTCAGAGAGAAAAGGGGCCAATGAGACGATCTGGTTTTAAGTCGATTCGATAACAAATGACGAAAACGGACGGATTTCTCAGGTTTTTACTAATATGAACACTTTTCACATTCTCCCGTGCTACGCGGCTGCTAGTCTTCCTTTCATGCAAAATCTTAAGGTTCCACCGCATGTCCAAGCCACCAAAACCGGCTAAAAATTGAATAATCGACAACTAAAATTTGAATTGTACTACTTCTTACTGGCTATTACTTCAACTTAGAAGCTCCTTCTGTGTTCTACTATGGTGCTTTTAGTGTTTCGGCATATCGCAGCACGCGACATAGCTTTGCAGACGATAAATGTAACCGTTTGGGAGAGAAGAATGGAAAATGTGACGAACTGGCTTGAAGTCAATTAGATAACAAATGACGAAAATGGACGGATTTCTCAGGATTTTACTACTTATGAACACTTTTCACATTCTCCCATGCAACGCGGCTGCTAGTCCTCCTTTCATGCAAAATCTTAAGGTCCTAGGTCATGTCCAAGCTACCAAAGCCGGCAAAAAAGTGAATAATCGACAATTAAAACTTCAATTGTACTACATCTTACTGGCTATTACTTCTACTTAGAAGCTTCTTCTGTGTTCTACTATGGTGCTTTTAGTGTTTCCGCATAACGCAGCACGCGACATAGCTTTGTAGACGATAAATGTAACTGTTTCAGAGAGAAGAGCGGCCAATGTGACGATCTGGCTTTAAGGCGATTCGAGAACAAATGGCGAAAACGGACGGATTTCTAAGGTTTTTACTACATATGAACACCTTTCACATTCTCCCGTGCAACGCGGCTGCTAGTCCTCCTTTCAAGGAAAATCTTAAGGTCCTAGGTCATGTCCAAGCCACCAAAGCCGGCTAAAAAGTGAATAATCGACAACTAAAACTTGAATTGTACTACTTCTTACTGGCTATTCCTTCAACTTAGAAGCTTCTTCTGTGTTCTACTATGGAGCTTTTAGTGTCTCCGCATACCGCAGCACGCGTCATAGCTTTCCAAACGATAAGTGTAACCGTTTCAGAGAGAAGAGCGGCCAATGTGACGATCTGGCTTTAAGTCGATTCGATAACAAATGACGAAAACGGACTGATTACTCAGGTTTTTACTGCATATGAACACTTTTCACATTCTACCGTGCAACGCGGCTGCTAGTCCTCCTTTCATGCAAAATCCTAAGGTCCTAGGCCATGTCCAAGCCACCAAAGCCGGCTAAAAAGTGAATAATCGACAACTAAAACTTGAATTGTACTACTTCTTACTGGCTATTACTTCAACTTAGAGGCTTCTTCTGTGTAGTACTATGGTGCTTTTAGTGTTTCCGCATATCGCAGCACGCGACATAGCTTTGCAGACGATAAGTGTAACCGTTTCAGAGAGAAGAGCGGCCAATGTGACGATCTGGCTTTAAGTCGATTCGATAACAAATGACGAAAACGGACTGATTACTCAGGTTTTTACTACATATGAGCACTTTTCACATTCTCCCGTGCAACGCGGCTGCTAGTCGTCCTTTCATGCAAAATCTTAAGGTTCAACCTCATGTCCAAGCCACCAAAGCCGGCTAAAAAGTGAATAATCGACAACTAAAACTTGAATTGTACTACTTCTTACTGGCTATTACTTCAACTTAGAAGCTTCTTCTGTGTTCTACTATGGTACTTTTAGTGTTTCGGCATATCGCAGCACGCGACATAGCTTTGCAGACGATAAATGTAACCGTTTCAGAGAGAAGAGCGGCCAATATGACGATCTGGCATTAAGACGATTCGATAACAAATGTCGAAAACGGACGGTTTTCTCAGGTTTTTACTACATATGAACACTTTTCACATTCTCCCGTGCAACGCGGCTGCTAGTCCTCCTTTCATGCAAAATCTTAAGGTCCTAGGTCATGTCCAAGCGACCAAAGCCTTCAAAAATGTGAATAATCGACAACTAAAACTTGAATTGTATTACTTCTTACTGGCTATTACTTCAACTTAGAAGCTTCTTCTGTGTTCTACTATGGCGCTTTTAGTGTCTCCGCATACCGCAGCACGCGACATAGCTTTGCAGACGATAAATGTAACCGTCTCAGAGAGAAAAGCGGCGAATGTGACGATCTGGCTTTAAGTCGATTCGATAACAAATGACGAAAACGGACGCATTTCTCAGGTTTTTCCAACATATGAACACTTTTCACATTCTACCGTGCAACGCGGCTGCTGGTCCTCCTTTCATGCAAAATCTTAAGGTCCTAGGTCATGTCCAAGCCACCAAAGCCGGCTAAAAAGAAAATAATCGACATCTAAAACTTGAATTGTACTACTTCTTACTGGCTATTACTTCAACTTAGAAGCTCCTTCTGTGTTCTACTATGGTGCTTTTAGTGTTTCGGCATATCGCAGCACACGACATAGCTTTGCAGACGATAAATGTAACCGTTTGTGAGAGAAGGATGGCCAATGTGACGATCTGGCTTGAAGTCAATTCGATAACAAATGACGAAAACGGACGGATTTCTCAGGTTTTTACTACTTATGAACACTTTTCACATTCTCCCATGCAACGCGGCTGCTAGTCCTCCTTTCATGGAAAATCTTAAGGTCCTAGGTCATGTCATAGCCACCAAAGCCGGCTAAAAAGTGAATAATCGACAACTAAAACTTGAATTGTACTACTTCTTACTGGCTATTACTTCAACTTAGAAGCTTCTTCTGTGTTCTACTATGGAGCTTTTAGTGTCTCCGCATACCGCAGCACGCGACATAGCTTTGCAGACGATAAGTGTAACCGTTTCAGAGAGAAAAGAGACCAATGTGACGATCTGGCTTTAAGTCGATTCGATAACAAATGACGAAAACGGACGGATTTCTCAGTTTTTTACTACATATGAACACTTTTCACATTCTCCCGTGCAACGCGGCTGCTAGTCCTCCTTTCATGCAAAATCTTATTGTCCTAGGTCATGTCATAGCCACCAAAGCCGGCTAAAAAGTGAATAATTGACAACTAAAACTTGAATTGTACTACCTCTTACTGGCTATTACTTCAACTTAGAATCTTCTTCTGTGTTCTACTATGGTGCTTTTAGTGTCTCCGCATACCGCAGCACGCGACATAGCTTTGCAGACGATAAATGTAACCGACTCAGAGAGAAAAGGGGCCAATGAGACGATCTGGCTTTAAGTCGATTCGATAACAAATGACGAAAACGGACGGATTTCTCAGGTTTTTACTACATATGAACACTTTTCACATTCTCCCGTCCAACGCGGCTGCTAGTCTTCCTTTCATGCAAAATCTTAAGGTTCCACCGCATGTCGAAGCCACCAAAGCCGGCTAAAAAGTGAATAATCGACAACTAAAACTTGAATTGTACTACTTCTTACTGGCTATTATTTCAACATAGAAGCTTCTTCTGTGTTCTACTATGGTGCTTTTAGTGTTTCCGCATACCGTAGCACGCGACATAGCTTTGCAGACGATAAATGTAACCGTTTCAGAGAGAAGAGCGGCCAATATGACGATCTGGCTTTAAGTCGATTCGATAACAAATGACGAAAACGGACGGATTTCTCAGGTTTTTACTGCATATGAACACATTTCACATTCTTTCGTGCAACGCGGCTGCTAGTCCTCCTTTCATGCAAAATCTTAAGGTTCAACCTCATGTCCAAGCCACCAAAACCGGCTAAAAGTGAATAATCGACAACTAAAACTTGAATTGTACTACTTCTTACTGGCTATTACTTCAACTTAGAAGCTTCTTCTGTGTTCTACTATGGAGCTTGTAGTGTCTCCGCATACCGCAGCACGCGACATAGCTTTGCAGACGATAAGTGTAACCGTTTCAGAGAGAAGAGCGGCCAATATGACGATCTGGCTTTAAGTCGATTAATAACAAATGACGAAAACGGACATATTTCTCAGGTTTTTACTACATATGAACACTTTTCACATTCTCCCGTGCAACGCGGCTGCTAGTCCTCCTTTCATGCAAAATCTTATGGTCCTAGGTCATGTCATAGCCACCAAAGCCGACTAAAAAGTGAATAATCGACAACTAAAACTTGAATTGTACTACTCCTTACTGGCTATTACTTCAACTTCGAAGCTTCTTCTGTGTTCTACTATGGTGCTTTTAGTGTCTCCGCATACCGCAGCACGCGACATAGCATTGCAGACGATAAATGTAACCGTCTCAGAGAGAAAAGCGGCCAATGTGACGATCTGGCTTGAAGTCGATTCGATAACAAATGACGAAAAGGGACGGATTTCTCAGGTTTTTCCAACATATGTACACTTTTCACATTCTCCCGTGCAACGCGGCTGCTAGTCCTCCCTTCATGCAAAATCTTATGGTCCTAGGTCATGTCATAGCCACCAAAGTCGGCTTAAAAGTGAATAATCGACAACTAAAACTTGAATTGTACTTCTTCTTACTGGCTATTACTTCAACTTAGATTCTTCTTCTGTGTTGTACTATGGTGCTTTTAGTGTTTCCGCATATCGCAGCACGCGACATAGCTTTGCAGACGATAAGTGTAACCGTTTCAGAGAGAAGAGCGGCCAATGTGACGATCTGGCTTTAAGTCGATTCGATAACAAATGACGAAAACGGACTGATTTCTCAGGTTTTTACTACATATGAGCACTTTTCACATTCTCCCGTGCAACGCGGCTGCTAGTCGTCCTTTCATGCAAAATCTAAAGGTTCAACCTCATGTCCAAGCCACCAAAGCCGGCTAAAAAGTAAATAATCGACAACTAAAACTTGAATTGTACTACTTCTTACTGGCTATTACTTCAACTTAGAAGCTTCTTCTGTGTTCTACTATGGTACTTTTAGTGTTTTGGCATATCGCAGCACGCGACATAGCTTTGCAGACGATAAATGTAACCGTTTCAGAGAGAAGAGCGGCCAAAGTGACGATCTGGCATTAAGACGATTCGATAACAAATGGCGAAAACGGACGGTTTTCTCAGGTTTTTACCACATATGAACAATTTTCACATTCTCCCGTGCAACGCGGCTGCTAGTCCTCCTTTCATGCAAAATCTTAAGGTCCTAGGTCATGTCCAAGCGACCAAACCCGGAAAAAATGTGAATAATCGACAACTAAAACTTGAATTTTACTACTTCTTACTGGCTATTACTTCAACTTAGAATCTTCTTCTGTGTTCTACTATGGTGCTTTTAGTGTCTCCGCATACCGCAGCACGCGACATAGCTTTGCAGACGATAAGTGTAACCGTTTCAGAGAGAAAAGAGACCAATGTGACGATCTGGCTTTAAGTCGATTCGATAACAAATGACGAAAACGGACGGATTTCTCAGTTTTTTACTACATATGAACACTTTTCACATTCTCCCGTGCAACGCGGCTGCTAGTCTTCCTTTCATGCAAAATCTTAAGGTTCCACCGCATGTCCAAGCCACCAAAGCCGGCTAAAAAGTGAATAATCGACAACTAAAACTTGAATTGTACTACTTCTTACTGGCTATTACTTCAACATAGAAGCTTCTTCTGTGTTCTACTATGGTGCTTTTAGTGTTTCCGCATACCGCATCACGCGACATAGCTTTGCAGACGATAAATGTAACCGTTTCAGAGAGAAGAGCGGCCAATATGACGATCTGGCTTTAAGTCGATTCGATAACAAATGACGAAAACGGACGGATTTCTCAGGTTTTTACTGCATATGAACACATTTCACATTCTTTCGTGCAACGCGGCTGCTAGTCCTCCTTTCATGCAAAATCTTAAGGTTCAACCTCATGTCCAAGCCACCAAAACCGGCTAAAAGTGAATAATCGACAACTAAAACTTGAATTTTACTACTTCTTACTGGCTATTACTTCAACTTAGAAGCTTCTTCTGTGTTCTACTATGGAGCTTTTAGTGTCTCCGCATTCCGCAGCACGCGACATAGCTTTGCAGACGATAAGTGTAACCGTTTCAGAGAGAAGAGCGGCCAATATGACGATCTGGCTTTAAGTCGATTAATAACAAATGACGAAAACGGACATATTTCTCAGGTTTTTACTACATATGAACACTTTTCACATTCTCCCGTGCAACGCGGCTGCTAGTCCTCCTTTCATGCAAAATCTTATGGTCCTAGGTCATGTCATAGCCACCAAAGCCGGCTAAAAAGTGAATAATCGACAACTAAAACTTGAATTGTACTACTCCTTACTGGCTATTACTTCAACTTAGAAGCTTCTTCTGGGTTCTATTATGGTGCTTTTAGTGTTTTGGCATACCGTAGCACGCGACATAGCTTTGCAGACGATAAATGTAACCGTCTCAGAGAGAAAAGCGGCCAATGTGACGATCTGGCTTGAAGTCGATTCGATAACAAATGACGAAAAGGGACGGATTTCTCAGGTTTTTCCAACATATGTACACTTTTCACATTCTCCCGTGCAACGCGGCTGCTAGTCCTCCTTTCATGCAAAATCTTAAGGTCCTAGGTCATGTCCAAGCCACCAAAGCCGGATAAAAAGTGAATAATCGACAACTAAAACTTGAATTGTACTACTTCTTACTGGCTATTACTTCAACTTAGAAGCTTCTTATGTGTTCTACTATGGTGCTTTTAGTGTCTCCGCATACCGCAGCACGCGACATAGCTTTGCAGACGATAAATGTAACCGTCTCAGAGAGAAAAGTTGCAAATGAGACGATCTGGTTTTAAGTCGATTCCATAACAAATAACGAAAACGGACGGATTTCTCAGGTTTTTACTAATATGAACACTTTTCACATTCTCCCGTGCAACGCGGCTGCTAGTCTTCCTTTCATGCAAAATCTTAAAGTTCCACCGCTTGTCCAAGCCACCAAAGCCGGCTAAAAAGTGAATAATCGACAACTAAAACTTGAATTGTACTACTTCTTACTGGCTATTACTTCAACTTAGAAGCTCCTTCTTTGTTCTACTATGGTGCTTTTAGTGTTTCGGCATATCGCAGCACGCGACATAGCTTTGCAGACGATAAATGTAACCGTTTGAGAGAGAGGAATGGAAAATGTGACGATCTGGCTTGAAGTCAATTCGATAACAAATGACGAAAATGGACGGATTTCTCAGGTTTTTACTACATATGAACACTTTTCACATTCTACCGTGCAACGCGGCTGCTAGTCCTCCTTTCATGCAAAATCTTATGGTCCTAGGTCATGTCATAGCCACCAAAGTCGGCTTAAAAGTGAATAATCGACAACTAAAACTTGAATTGTACTACTCCTTACTGGCTATTACTTCAACTTAGAAGCTTCTTCTGGGTTCTACTATGGTGCTTTTAGTGTTTTGGCATACCGTAGCACGCGACATAGCTTTTGCAGGCGATAAATGTAACCGTTTGAGAGAGAAGAATGGGCAATATGACGATCTGGCTTTAAGTCGATTCGATAACAAATGAAGAAAACGGACGGATTTCTCAGGTTTTTACTGCATATGAACAGTTTTCACATTCTACCGTCCAACGCGGCTGCTAGTCCTCCTTTCATGCAAAATCCTAAGGTCCTAGGTCATGTCCAAGCCACCAAAGCCGGCTAAAAAGTGAATAATCGACAACTAAAACTTGAATTGTACTACTTCTTACTGGCTATTACTTCAACTTAGATTCTTCTTCTGTGTTGTACTATGGTGCATTTAGTGTTTCCGCATATCGCAGCACGCGACATAGCTTTGCAGACGATAAGTGTAACCGTTTCAGAGAGAAGAGCGGCCAATGTGACGATCTGGCTTTAAGTCGATTCGATAACAAATGACGAAAACGGACTGATTTCTCAGGTTTTTACTACATATGAGCACTTTTTACATTCTCCCGTGCAACGCGGCTGCTAGTCGTCCTTTCATGCAAAATCTAAAGGTTCAAACTCATGACCAAGCCACCAAAGCCGGCTAAAAAGTGAATAATCGACAACTAAAACTTGAATTGTTCTACTTCTTACTGGCTATTACTTCAACTTAGAAGCTTCTTCTGTGTTCTACTATGGTGCTTTTAGTGTCTCCACATACCGCAGCACGAAACATAGCTTTGCAGACGATAAATGTAACCGTCTCAGAGAGAAAAGGGGCCAATGAGACGATCTGGCTTTAAGTCGATTCGATAACAAATGACGAAAACGGACGGATTTCTCAGGTTTTTACTACATATGAACACTTTTCACATTCTCCCGTGCAACGCGGCTGCTAGTCTTCCTTTCATGCAAAATCTTAAGGTTCCACCGCATGTCCAAGCCACCAAAGCCGGCTAAAAAGTGAATAATCGACAACTAAAACTTGAATTGTACTACTTCTTACTGGCTATTACTTCAACTTAGAAACTCCTTCTGTGTTCTACTATGGTGCTTTTAGTGTTTCGGCATATCGCAGCACGCGACATAGGTTTGCAGACGATAAATGTAACCGTTTGAGAGAGAAGAATGGCCAATGTGACGATCTGGCTTGAAGTCAATTCGATAACAAATGACGAAAATGGACGGATTTCTCAGGTTTTTACTACTTATGAACACTTTTCACATTCTCCCATGCAACGCAACTGCTAGTCCTCCTTTCATGCAAAATCTTAAGGTCCTAGGTCATGTCATAGTCACCAAAGCCGGCTAAAAAGTGAATAATCGACAACTAAAACTTGAATTGTACTACTTCTTACTGGCTATTACTTCAACTTAGAAGCTTCTTCTGGGTTGTACTATGGTGCTTTTAGTGTTTCGGCATACCGTAGCACGCGACATAGCTTTGCAGACGATAAATGTAACCGTTTGAGAGAGAAGAATGGCCAATGTGACGATCTGGCTTTAAGTCGATTCGATAACAAATGACGAAAACGGACGGATTTCTAAGGATTTTACTACATATGAACACTTTTCACATTCTCCCGTGCAACGCGGCTGCTAGTCTTCCTTTCATGCAAAATCTTAAGGTTCCACCGCATGTCCAAGCCACCAAAGCCGGCAAAAAAGTGAATAACCGACAACTAAATCTTCAATTGTACTACTTCTTACTGGCTATTACTTCAACATAGAAGCTTCTTCTGTGTTCTACTATGGAGCTTTTAGTGTCTCTGCATACCGCAGCACGCGACATAGCTTTGCAGACGATAAGTGTAACCGTTTTAGAGAGAAAAGAGAAAAATATGACGATCTGACTTTAAGTCGATTCGATAACAAATGACGAAAACGGACGGATTTCTCAGTTTTTTACTACATATGAACACTTTTCACATTCTCCCGTGCAACGCGGCTGCTAGTCCTCCTTTCATACAAAATCTTATTGTCCTAGGTCATGTCATAGCCAAAAAAGCCGGCTAAAAAGTGAATAATCGACAACTAAAACTTGAATTGTACTACTTCTTACTGGCTATTACTTCAACTTAGAAGCTTCTTCTGTGTTATACTGTGGTGCTTTTAGTGTTTCCGCATATCGCAGCACGCGACATAGCTTTGCAGACGATAAGTGTAACCGTTTCGGAGAGAAGAGCGACCAATGTGACGATCTGGCTTTAAGTCGATTCGATAACAAATGACCAAAACGGACATATTTCTCAGGTTTTTACTACATATGAACACTTTTCACATTCTCCCGTGCAACGCGGCTGCTAGTCCTCGTTTCATGCAAAATCTTATTGTCCTAGGTCATGTCATAGCCACCAAAGCCGGCTAAAAAGTGAATAATCGACAACTAATACTTGAATTGTACTACTTCTTACTGGCTATTACTTCAACTAAGAAGCTTCTTCTGTGTTCTACTATGGTGCTTTTAGTGTTTCGGCATATCGCAGCACGCGACATAGCTTTGCAGACGATAAATGTAACCGTTTCAGAGAGAAGAGCCTCCAATGTGACGATCTGGCATTAAGACGATTCGATAACAAATGGCGAAAACGGACGGTTTTCTCAGGTTTTTACTACATGTGAACACTTTTCCCATTCTCCCGTGCAACGCGTCTGCTAGTCCTCCTTTTATGCAAAATCTTAAGGTCCTAGGTAATGTCCAAGCGACCAAAGCCGGCAAAAATGTGAATAATCGACAACTAAAACTTGAATTGTATTACTTCTTACTGGCTATTACTTTAACTTAGAAGCTTCTTCTGTGTTCTACTATGGTGCATTTAGTGTCTCCGCATACCGCAGCGCGCGACATAGCTTTGCAGACGATAAATGTAACCGTCTCAGAGAGAAAAGCGGCAAATGTGACGATCTGGCTTTAAGTCGATTCGATAACAAATGACGAAAACGGACGGATTTCTCAGGTTTTTCCAACATATGAACACTTTTCACTTTCTCCCGTGCAACGCGGCTGCTAGTCCTCGTTTCATGCAAAATCCTAAGGTCCTAGGTCATGTCCAAGCCACCAAAGCCGGCTAAAAAGTGAATAATCGACAACTAAAACTTGAATTGACTACTTCTTACTGGCTATTACTTCAACATAGAAGCTTCTTCTGTGTTGTACTATGGTGCTTTTAGTGTCTCCGCATACCGCAGCACGCGACATAGCTTTGCAGACGATAAATGTAACCGTCTCAGAGAGAAAAGCGGCCAATGAGACGATCTGGCTTTAAGTCGAATCGATAACAAATGACGAAAACGGACGGATTTCTCAGTTTTTTACTACATATGAACACTTATCACATTCTCCCGTGCAACGCGGCTGCTAGTCCTCCTTTCATGCAAAATCTTATGGTCCTAGGTCATGTCATAGTCACCAAAGCCGGCTAAAAAGTGAATAATCGACAACTAAAACTTGAATTGTACTACTTCTTACTGGCTATTACTTCAACTTAGAAGCTTCTTCTGGGTTGTACTATGGTGCTTTTAGTGTTTCGGCATACCGTAGCACGCGACATAGCTTTGCAGACGATAAATGTAACCGTTTGAGAGAGAAGAATGGCCAATGTGACGATCTGGCTTTAAGTCGATTCGATAACAAATGACGAAAACGGACGGATTTCTAAGGATTTTACTACTTATGAACACTTATTACATTCTACCGTGCAACGCGGCTGCTAGTCCTCCTTTCATGCATAATCCTAAGGTCCTAGGTCATGTCCAAGCCAAAAAAGCCGGCTAAAAAGTGAATAATCGACAACTAAAACTTGAATTGTACTACTTCTTACTGGCTATTACTTCAACTTAGAAGCTTCTTCTGTGTTGTACTGTGGTGCTTTTAGTGTTTCCGCATATCGCAGCACGCGACATAGCTTTGCAGACGATAAGTGTAACCGTTTCAGAGAGAAGAGCGGACAATGTGACGATCTGGCTTTAAGTCGATTCGATAACAAATGACGAAAACGGACGGATTTCTCAGGTTTTTCCAACATATGAACACTTTTCACATTCTCCCGTGCAACGCGGCTGCTAGTCCTCCTTTCATGCAAAATCTTAAGGTCCTAGGTCATGTCCAAGCCACCAAAGCCGGCTAAAAAGTGAATAATCGACAACTAAAACTTGAATTGTACTACTTCTTACTGGCTATTACTTCAACTTAGAAGCTTCTTCTGTGTTCTACTATGGAGCTTTTAGTGTCTCCGCATACCGCAGCACGCGACATAGCTTTGCAGACGATAAGTGTAACCGTTTTAGAGAGAAAAGCGGCATATGTGGCGATCTGGATTTAAGTCGATTCGATAACAAATGACGAAAACGGACGGATTTATCAGGTTTTTCCAACATATAAACACTTTTTACATTCTCCCGTGCAACGCGGCTGCTAGTCCTCCTTTCATGCAAAATCTTAAGGTCCTAGGTCATGTCCAAGCCACCAAAGCCGGCTAAAAAGTGAATAATCGACAACTAAAACTTGAATTGTACTACTTCTTACTGGCTATTACTTCAACTTCGAAGCTTCTTCTGTGTTGTACTGTGGTGCTTTTAGTGTTTCCGCATATCGCAGCACGCGACATAGCTTTGCAAACGATAAGTGTAACCGTTTCAGAGAGCAGAGCGGCCAATGTGACGATCTGGCTTTAAGTCGATTCGATAACAAATGACGAAAACGGACGGATTTCTCAGGTTTTTTCAACATATGAACACTTTTCACATTCTCCCGTGCAACGCGGCTGCTAGTCCTCCTTTCATGCAAAATCATAAGGTCCTAGGTCATGTCCAAGCCACCAAAGCCGGCTAAAAAGTGAATAATCGACAACTAAAACTTTAATTGTACTACTTCTTACTGGTTATTACTTCAACTTAGAAGCTTCTTCTGTGTTCTACTATGGAGCTTTTAGTGTCTCCGCATGACGCAGCACGCGACATAGCTTTGCAGACGATAAGTGTAACCGTTTCAGAGAGAAAAGAGAAAAATGTGACGATCTGACTTTAAGTCGATTCGATAACAAATGACGAAAACGGACGGATTTCTCAGGTTTTTCCAACATATGAACACTTTTCACATTCTCCCGTGCAACGCGGCTGCTAGTCCTCCTTTCATGCAAAATCTTAAGGTCCTAGGTCATGTACAAGCCACCAAAGCCGGCTAAAAAGTGAATAATCGACAACTAAAACTTGAATTGTACTACTTCTTACTGGCTATTACTTCAACTTAGAAGCTTCTTCTATGTTCTACTATGGTGCTTTTAGTGTCTCCGCATACCGCAGCACGCGACATAGCTTTGCAGACGATAAATGTAACCGTCTCAGAGAGAAAAGGGGCCAATGAGACGATCTAGCTTTAAGTCAAATCGATAACAAATGACGAAAACGGACGGATTTCTCAGTTTTTTACTACATATGAACACTTTTCACATTCTCCCGTGCAACGCGGCTGCTAGTCCTCCTTTCATGCAACATCTTATTGTCCTAGGTCATGTCATAGCCACCAAAGCCGGCTAAATAGTGAATAATCGACAACTAATACTTGAATTGTACTACTTCTTACTGGCTATTACTTCAACTTAGAAGCTTCTTCTGTGTTGTACTGTGGTGCTTTTAGTGTATCCGCATATCGCAGCACGCGACATAGCTTTGCAGACGATAAGTGTAACCGTTTCAGAGAGAAAAGAGACCAATGTGACGATCTGGCTTTAAGTCGATTCGATAACAAATGACGAAAACGGACGGATTTCTCAGGTTTTTCCAACATATGAACACTTTTCACATTCTCCCGTGCAACGCGTCTGCTAGTCCTCCTTTCATGCAAAATCTTAAGGTCCTAGGTCATGTCCAAGCCACCAAAGCCGGCTAAAAAGTGAATAATGGACAACTAAAACTTGAATTGTACTACTTCTTACTGGCTATTACTTCAACTTAGAAGCTTCTTCTGTGTTCTACTATGGTGCTTCTAGTGTCTCCGCACACCGCATCACGCGACATAGCTTTGCAGACGATAAATGGAACCGTTTGAGAGAGAAGAATGGCCAATGTGACGATCTGGCATTAAGTCGATTCGATAACAAATGACGAAAACGGACGGATTTCACAGGTTTTTACTACTTATGAACACTTATTACATTCTACCGTGCAACGCGGCTGCTAGTCCTCCTTTCATGCAAATTCCTAAGGTCCTAGATCATGTCCAAGCCAAAAAAGCCGGCTAAAAAAAGAATAATCGACAACTAAAACTTGAATTGTACTACTTCTTACTGGCTATTACTTCAACTTAGAAGCTTCTTCTGTGTTGTACTGTGGTGCTTTTAGTGTTTCCGCATATCGCAGCACGCGACATAGCTTTGCAGACGATAAGTGTAACCGTTTCAGAGAGAAGAGGGGCGAATGTGACGATCTGGCTTTAAGTCGATTCGATAACAAATGACGAAAACGGACGGATTTCTCAGGTTTTTACTACATATGAACACATTTCCCATTCTCCCGTGCAACGCGGCTGCTAGTCCTTCTTAAATGAGAAATCTTATGGTCCTAGGTCATATCATAGCCACCAAAGCCGGCTAAAAAGTGAATAGTCGACAACTAATACTTGAATTGTACTACTTCTTACTGGCTATTACTTCAACTTAGAAGCTTCTTCTGTGTTCTACTATGGTGCTTTTAGTGTTTCGGCATATCGCAGCACGCGACATAGCTTTGCAGACGATAAATGTAACCGTTTCAGAGAGAAGAGCCTCCAATGTGACGATCTGGCATTAAGACGATTCGATAACAAATGTCGAAAACGGACGGTTTTCTCAGGTTTTTACTACATGTGAACACTTTCCACATTCTCCCGTGCAACGCGTCTGCTAGTCCTTCTTTTATGCAAAATCTTAAGGTCCTAGGTCATGTCCAAGCGACCAAAGCCGGCAAAAATGTGAATAATCGACAACTAAAACTTGAATTGTATTACTTCTTACTGGCTATTACTTCAACTTAGAAGCTTCTTCTGTGTTCTACTATGGTGCTTTTAGTGTCTCCGCATTCCGCAGCACGCGACATAGCTTTGCAGACGATAAATGTAACCGTCTCAGAGAGAAAAGCGGCAAATGTGACGATCTGGCTTTAAGTCGATTTAATATCAAATGACGAAAACGGACGGATTTCTCAGGTTTTTCCAACATATGAACACTTTTCACATTCTCCCGTGCAACGCGGCTGCTAGTCCTCCTTTCATGCAAAATCTTATTGTCCTAGGTCATGTCATAGCCACCAAAGCCGGCTAAAAAGTGAATAATCGACAACTAATACTTGAATTGTACTACTTCTTACTGGCTATTACTTCAACTTAGAAGCTTCTTCTGGGTTGTACTATGGTGCTTTTAGTGTTTTGGCATACCGTAGCACGCGATATAGCTTTGCAGACGATAAATGTAACCGTTTGAGGGAGAAGAATGGCCAATGTGACGATCTGGCTTTAAGTCGATTCGATAACAAATGACGAAAACGGACGGATTTCACAGGTTTTTACTACTTATGAACACTTATTACATTCTACCGTGCAACGCGGCTGCTAGTCCTCCTTTCATGCAAAATCCTAAGGTCCTAGGTCATGTCCAAGCCAAAAAAGCCGGCTAAAAAGTGAATAATCGACAACTAATACTTGAATTGTACTACTTCTTACTGGCTATTACTTCAACTTAGAAGCTTCTTCTGGGTTGTACTATGGTGCTTTTAGTGTTTTGGCATACCGTAGCACGCGACATAGCTTTGCAGACGATAAATGTAACCGTTTGAGAGAGAAGAATGGCCAATGTGACGATCTGGCTTTAAGTCGATTCGATAACAAATGACGAAAACGGACGGATTTCACAGGTTTTTACTACTTATGAACACTTATTACATTCTACCGTGCAACGCGGCTGCTAGTCCTCCTTTCATGCAAATTCCTAAGGTCCTAGATCATGTCCAAGCCAAAAAAGCCGGCTAAAAAGTGAATAATCGACAACTAAAACTTGAATTGTACTACTTCTTACTGGCTATTACTTCAACTTAGAAGCTTCTTCTGTGTTGTACTGTGGTGCTTTTAGTGTTTCCGCATATCGCAGCACGCGACATAGCTTTGCAGACGATAAGTGTAACCGTTTCAGAGAGAAGAGGGGCCAATGTGACGATCTGGCTTTAAGTCGATTCGATAACAAATGACGAAAACGGACGGATTTCTCAGGTTTTTACTACATATGAACACTTTTCACTTTCTCCCGTGCAACGCGGCTGCTAGTCCTCGTTTCATGCAAAATCTTATGGTCCTAGGTAATGTCATAGCCACCAAAGCCGGCTAAAAAGTGAATAGTCGACAACTAATACTTGAATTGTACTACTTCTTACTGGCTATTACTTCAACTTAGAAGCTTCTTCTGTGTTCTACTATGGTGCTTTTAGTGTTTCGGCATATCGCAGCACGCGACATAGCTTTGCAGACGATAAATGTAACCGTTTCAGAGAGAAGAGCCTCCAATGTGACGATCTGGCATTAAGACGAATCGATAACAAATGGCGAAAACGGACAGATTTCTCAGGTTTTTACTACATGTGAACACTTTTCACATTCTCCCGTGCAACGCGTCTGCTAGTCCTCCTTTTATGCAAAATATTAAGGTCCTAGGTCATGTCCAAGCGACCAAAGCCGGCAAAAATGTGAATAATCGACAACTAAAACTTGAATTTTTTTACTTCTTACTGGCTATTACTTCAACTTAGAAGCTTCTTCTGTGTTCTACTATGGTGCTTTTAGTGTCTCCGCATACCGCAGCACGCGACATAGCTTTGCAGACGATAAATGTAACCGTCTCAGAGAGAAAAGCAGCAAATGTGACGATCTGGCTTTAAGTCGATTCGATAACAAATGACGAAAACGGACGGATCTCTCAGGTTTTTACTACATATGAACACTTTTTACATTCTCCCGTGCAACGCGGCTGCTAGTCCTCCTTTCATGCAAAATCTTAAGGTCCTAGGTCATGTCCAAGCCACCAAAGCCGGCTCAAAAGTGAATAATCGACAACTAAAACTTGAATTGTACTACATCTTACTGGCTATTACTTCAACTTAGAAGCTTCTTCTGTGTTCTACTATGGTGCTTTTAGTGTCTCCGCATACCGCAGCACGCGACATAGCTTTGCAGACGATAAATGTAACCGTCTCAGAGAGAAAAGGGGCCAATGAGACGATCTGGCTTTAAGTGGATTCGATAACAAATGAAGATAACGGACAGATTTCTCAGGTTTTTACTACATATGAACACTTTTCACATTCTCCCGTCCAACGCGGCTGCTAGTCTCCCTTTCATGCAAAATCTTAAGGTTCCACCGCATGTCCAAGCCACCAAAGCCGGCTAAAAAGTGAACAATGGACAACTAAAACTTGAGTTTTACTACTTCTTACTGGCTATTACTTCAACTTAGAAGCTCCTTCTGTGTTCTACTATGGTGCTTTTAGTGTTTCGGCATATCGCAGCACGCGACATAGCTTTGCAGACGATAAATGTAACCGTTTGAGAGAGAAGAATGGCCAATGTGACGATCTGGCTTGAAGTCAATTCGATAACAAATGACGAAAATGGACGGATTTCTCAGGTTTTTACTACTTATGAACACTTTTCACATTCTCCCATGCAACGCGGCTGCTAGTCCTCCTTTCATGCAAAATCTTAAGGTCCTAGGTCATGTCCAAGAAACCAAAGCCGGCAAAAAAGTGAATAATCGACAACTAAAACTTGAATTGTACTACTTCTTACTGGCTATTACTTCAACATAGAAGCTTCTTCTGTGTTCTACTATGGTGCTTTTAGTGTTTCCGCATACCGCAGCACGCGACATAGCTTTGTAGACGATAAAAGTAACCGTTTCAGAGAGAAGAGCGGCCAATGTGACGATCTGGCTTTAAGTCGATTCGATAACAAATGACGAAAACGGACTGATTTCTCAGGTTTTCACTACATATGAACACTTTTCACATTCTCCCATGCAACGCGGCTGTTAGACTTCCTTTCATGCAAAATCTTATGGTCCTAGGTCATGTCCAAGCCACCAAAGCCGCCTAAAAAGTGAATAATCGATAACTAAAACTTGAATTGTACTACTTCTTACTGGCTATTACTTCAACTTAGAAGCTTCTTCTGTGTTCTACTATGGTGCTTTTAGTGTCTCCGCATACCGCAGCACGCGACATAGCTTTGCAGACGATAAATGAAACCGTCTCAGAGAGAAAAGCGGCCAATGTGACGATCTGGCTTTAAGTCGATTCGATAACAAATGACGAAAACGGACGGATTTCTCAGGTTTTTCCAGCATATGAACACTTTTCACATTCTCCCGTGCAACGCGGCTGCTAGTCCTCCTTTCATGCAAAATCTTAAGGTCCTAGGTCATGTCCAAGCCACCAAAGCCGGCTAAAAAGTGAATAATCGACAACTAAAACTTGAATTGTACTACTTCTTACTGGCTATTACTTCAACTTAGAAGCTTCTTCTGTGTTCTACTATGGTGCTTTTAGTGTCTCCGCATACCGCAGCACGCGACATAGCTTTGCAGACGATAAATGTAACCGTCTCAGAGAGAAAAGCGGCCAATGAGACGATCTGGCTTTAAGTCGATTCGATAGCAAATGGCGAAAACGGACGGATTTCTCAGGTTTTTACTACATATGAACACTTTTCACATTCTCCCGTGCAACGCGGCTGCTAGTCTTCCTTTCATGCAAAATCGTAAGGTTCCACCGCATGTCCAAGCCACCAAAGCCGGCTAAAAAGCGAATAATCGACAACTAAAACTTGAATTGTACTACTTCTTACTGGCTATTACTTCAACTTAGAAGATTCTTCTGTGTTCTACTGTGGTGCTTTTAGTGTCTCCGCATACCGCAGCACGCGACATAGCTTTGCAGTCAATAAATGTAACCGTCTCAGAGAGAAAAGCGACCAATGTGACGATCTGGCTTTAAGTCGATTCGATAACAAATGACGACAATGGACGGATTTCTCAGGTTTTTACTACATATGAACACTTTTCACATTCTCCCATGCAACGCGGCTGCTAGTCCTCCTTTCATGCAAAATCATAAGGTCCTAGGTCGTGTCCAAGCCACCATAGCCGGCTAAAAAGTGAATAATCGACAACTAAAACTTGAATTGTACTACTTCTTACTGGCTATTACGTCAACTTAGAAGCTTCTTCTGTGTTCTACTATGGTGCTTTTATTGTTTCGGCATACCGCAGCACGTTACATAGCTTTGCAGACGATAACTGTAACCGTTTCAGAGAGAAGAGCGGCCAATGTGACGATCTGGCTTTAAGTCGATTCGATAACAAATGACGAAAACGGACTGATTTCTCAGGTTTTCACTACATATGAACACTTTTCACATTCTCCCATGCAACGCGGCTGTTAGACTTCCTTTCATGCAAAATCTTATGGTCCTAGGTCATGTCCAAGCCACCAAAGCCGCCTAAAAAGTGAATAATCGATAACTAAAACTTGAATTGTACTACTTCTTACTGGCTATTACTTCAACTTAGAAGCTTCTTCTGTGTTCTACTATGGTGCTTTTAGTGTTTCCGCATACTGCAGCACGCGACTTAGCTTTGCAGACGATAAATGTATCCGTTTCAGAGAGAAAAGCGGCCAATGTGACGATCTGGCTTTAAGTCGATTCGATAACAAATGGCGAAAACAGACGGATTTCTCACGTTTTTACTACATATGAACACTTTTCACATTCTCCCATGCAACGCGCCTGCAAGTACTCCTTTCATGCAAAATCTTAAGGTTCCACCGCATGTCCAAGCCACCAAAGCCGGCTAAAAAGTGAATAATCGACAACTAAAACTTGAATTGTACTACTTCTTACTGGCTATTACTTCAATTTAGAAGCTCCTTCTGTGTTCTACTATGGTGCTTTTAGTGTTTCGGCATATCGCAGCACGCGACATAGCTTTGCAGACGATAAATGTAACCGTTTGAGAGAGAAGAATGGCCAATGTGACGATCTGGCTTGAAGTCAATTCGATAACAAATGACGAAAATGGACGGATTTCTCAGGTTTTTACTACATATGAACACTTTTCACATTCTCCCATGCAACGCGGCTGTTAGACCTCCTTTCATGCAAAATCTTAAGGTCCTAGGTCATGTCCAAGCCACCAAAGCCGCCTAAAAAGTGAATAATCGATAGCTAAAACTTGAATTGTACTACTTCTTACTGGCTATTACTTCAACTTAGAAGCTTCTTCTTCGTTCTACTATGGTGCTTTTAGTGTCTCCGCATACCGCAGCACGCGACATAGCTTTGCAGACGATAAATGTAACCGTCTCAGAGAGAAAAGCGGCAAATGTGACGATCTGGCTTTAAGTCGATTCCATAACAAATGACGAAAACGGACGGATTTCGCAGGTTTTTCCAACATATGAACACTTTTCACATTCTCCCGTGCAACGCGGCTGCTAGTCCTCCTTTCATGCAAAATCATAAGGTCCTAGGTCATGTCCAAGCCACCAAAGCCGGCTAAAAAGTGAATAATCGACAACTAAAACTTGAATTGTACTACTTCTTACTGGCTATTACTTCAACTTAGAAGCTTTTTCTGTGTTCTACTATGGTGCTTTTAGTGTCTCCGCATACCGCAGCACTCGACATAGCTTGGCAGACGATAAATGTAACCGTCTCAGAGAGAAAAGGGGCCAATGAGACGATCTGGCTTTAAGTCGATTCGATAACAAATGACGAAAACGGACGGATTTCTCAGGTTTTTACTGCATATGAACACTTTTCACATTCTCCCGTGCAACGCGGCTGCTAGTCTTCCTTTCATGCAAAATCTTAAGGTTCCACCGCATGTCCAAGCCACCAAAGCCGGCTAAAAAGTGAATAATCGACAACTAAAACTTGAATTGTACTACTTCTTACTGGCTATTACTTCAACATAGAAGCTCCTTCTGTGTTCTACTATGGTGCTTTTAGTGTTTCGGCATATCGCAGCACGCGACATAGCTTTGCAGACGATAAATGTAACCGTTCGAGAGAGAAGAATGGCCAATGTGACGATCTGGCTTGAAGTCAATTCGATAACAAATGACGAAAATGGACGGATTTCTCAGGTTTTTACTACTTATGATCATTTTTCACATTCTCCCATGCAACGCGGCTGCTAGTCCTCCTTTCATGCAAAATCTTAAGGTCCTAGGTCATGTCCAAGAAACCAAAGCCGGCTAAAAAGTGAATAATCGACAACTAAAACTTCAATTGTACTACTTCTTACTGGCTATTACTTCAACATAGAAGCTTCTTCTGTGTTCTACTATGGTGCTTTTAGTGTTTCCGCATACCGCAGGACGCGACAAGGCTTTGTAGACGATAAATGTAACCGTTTCAGAGAGAAGAGCGGCCAATGTGACGATCTGGCTTTAAGACGATTCGATAACAAATGGCGAAAACGGACGGATTTCTCAGGTTTTTACTACATATGAACACTTTTCACATTCTCCCGTGCAACGCGGCTGCTAGTCCTCCTTTCATGGAAAATCTTAAGGTACTAGGTCATGTCCAAGCCACCAAAGCCGGCTAAAAAGTGAATAATCGACAACTAAAACTTGAATTGTACTACTTCTTACTGGCTATTACTTCAACTTAGAAGCTTCTTCTGTGTTCTACTATGGAGCTTTTAGTGTCTCCGCATACCGCAGCACGCGACATAGCTTTGCAGACGATAAGTGTAACCGTTTCAGAGAGAAAAAGAGACCAATGTGACGATCTGGCTTTAAGTCGATTCGATAACAAATGACGAAAACGGACGGATTTCTCAGGTTTTTACTACATATGAACACTTTTCACATTCTCCCGTGCAACGCGGCTGCTAGTCTTCCTTTCATGCAAAATCTTAAGGTCCTAAGTCATGTCCAAGCCACCAAAGCCGGCTAAAAAGTGATTAATCGACAACTAAAACTTAAATAGTACTACTTCTTACTGGCTATTACTTCAATTTAGAAGCTTCTTCTGTGTTCTAATATGGTGCTTCTAGTGTCTCCGCATACCGCAGCACGCGACATAGCTTTGCTGACGATAAATGTAACCGTCTCAGAGAGAAAAGCGGCCAATGTGACGATCTGGCTTTAAGTCGTTTCGATAACAAATGACGAAAACGGACGGATTTCTCAGGTTTTTACTGCATATGAACACTTTTTACATTCTACCGTGCAACGCGGCTGCTAGTCCTCCTTTCATGCAAAATCCTAAGGTCCTAGGTCATGTCCAATCCACCAAAGCCGGCTAAAAAGTGAATAATCGACAACTAAAACTTGAATTGTATTACTTCTTACTGGCTATTACTTCAACTTAGAAGCTTCTTCTGTGTTCTACTATGGTGCTTTTAGTGTCTCCGCATACCGCAGCACGCGTCATAGCTTTGCAGACGATAAATGAAACCGTCTCAGAGAGAAAAGCGGCCAATGTGACGATCTGGCTTTAAGTCGATTCGATAACAAATGACGAAAACGGACGGATTTCTCAGGTTTTTCCAACATATGAACACTTTTCACATTCTCCCGTGCAACGCGGCTCCTAGTCCTCCTTTCATGCAAAATCTTAAGGTCCTAGGTCATGTCCAAGCCACCAAAGCCGGCTAAAAAGTGAATAATCGACAACTAAAACATGAATTGTACTACTTCTTACTGGCTATTACTTCAACTTAGAAGCTTCTTCTGTGTTCTACTATGGTGCTTTTAGTGTCTCCGCACACCGCAGCACGCGACATAGCTTTGCAAACGATAAATGTAACCGTCTCAGAGAGAAAAGCTGCCAATGAGACGATCTGGCTTTAAGTCGATTCGATAGCAAATGACGAAAACGGACGGATTTCTCAGGTTTTTACTACATATGAACACTTTTCAAATTCTCCCATGCAACTCGGCTGTTAGACCTCCTTTCATGCAAAATCTTGAGGTCCTAGGTCATGTCAAAGCCACCAAAGCCGGCTAAAAAGTGAATAATCGACAACTAAAACTTGAATTGTACTACTTCTTACTGGCTATTACTTCAACTTAGAAGATTCTTCTGTGTTCTACTGTGGTGCTTTTAGTGTCTCCGCATACCGCAGCACGCGACATAGCTTTGCAGACAATAAATGTAACCGTCTCAGAGAGAAAGCGGCCAATGTGACGATCTGGCTTTAAGTCCATTCGATAACAAATGACGAAAATGGACGGATTTCTCAGGTTTTTACTACATATGAACACTTTTCACATTCTCCCATGCAACGCGGCTGCTAGTCCTCCTTTCATGCAAAATCTTAAGGTCCTAGGTCATGTCCAAGCCACCAAAGCCGGCTAAAAAGTGAATAATCGACAACTAAAACTTGAATTGTACTACTTCTTACTGGCTATTACTTCAACATAGAAGCTCCTTCTGTGTTCTACTATGGTGCTTTTAGTGTTTCGGCATATCGCAGCACGCGACATAGCTTTGCAGACGATAAATGTAACCGTTTGAGAGAGAAGAATGGCCAATGTGACGATCTGGCTTGAAGTCAATTCGATAAAAAATGACGAAAATGGACGGATTTCTCAGGTTTTTACTACTTATGAACATTTTTCACATTCTCCCATGCAACGCGGCTGCTAGTCCTCCTTTCATGCAAAATCTTAAGGTCCTAGGTCATGTCCAAGAAACCAAAGCCGGCTAGAAAGCGAATAATCGACAACTAAAACTTGAATTGTACTACTTCTTACTGGCTATTACTTCAACATAGAAGCTTCTTCTGTGTTCTACTATGGTGCTTTTAGTGTTTCCGCATACCGCAGCACGCGACATAGCTTTGTAGACGATAAATGTAACCGTTTCAGAGAGAAGAGCGGCCAATGTGACGATCTGGCTTTAAGACGATTCGATAACAAATGGCGAAAACGGACGGATTTCTCAGGTTTTTACTACATATGAACACTTTTCACATTCTCCCGTGCAACGCGGCTGCTAGTCCTCCTTTCATGGAAAATCTTATTGTACTAGGTCATGTCCAAGCCACCAAAGCCGGCTAAAAAGTGAATAATCGACAACTAAAACTTGAATTGTACTACTTCTTACTGGCTATTACTTCAACTTAGAAGCTTCTTCTGTGTTCTACTATGGAGCTTTTAGTGTCTCCGCATACCGCAGCACGCGACATAGCTTTGCAGACGATAAGTGTAACCGTTTCAGAGAGAAAAGAGACCAATATGACGATCTGGCTTTAAGTCGATTCGATAACAAATGACGAAAACGGACGGATTTCTCAGGTTTTTACTACATATGAACACTTTTCACATTCTCCCGTGCAACGCGGCTGCTAGTCTTCCTTTCATGCAAAATCTTAAGGTCCTAAGTCATGTCCAAGCCACCAAAGCCGGCTAAAAAGTGATTAATCGACAACTAAAACTCAAATAGTACTACTTCTTACTGGCTATTACTTCAATTTAGAAGCTTCTTCTGTGTTCTAATATGGTTCTTCTAGTGTCTCCGCATACCGCAGCACGCGACATAGCTTTGCTGACGATAAATGTAACCGTCTCAGAGAGAAAAGCGGCCAATGTGACGATCTGGCTTTAAGTCGTTTCGATAACAAATGACGAAAACGGACGGATTTCTCAGGTTTTTACTGCATATGAACACTTTTTACATTCTACCGTGCAACGCGGCTGCTAGTCCTCCTTTCATGCAAAATCCTAAGGTCCTAGGTCATGTCCAATCCACCAAAGCCGGCTAAAAAGTGAATAATCGACAACTAAAACTTGAATTGTATTACTTCTTACTGGCTATTACTTCAACTTAGAAGCTTCTTCTGTGTTCTACTATGGTGCTTTTAGTGTCTCCGCATACCGCAGCACGCGTCATAGCTTTGCAGACGATAAATGAAACCGTCTCAGAGAGAAAAGCGGCAAATGTGACGATCTGGCTTTAAGTCGATTCGATAACAAATGACGAAAACGGACGGATTTCTCAGGTTTTTCCAACATATGAACACTTTTCACATTCTCCCGTGCAACGCGGCTCCTAGTCCTCCTTTCATGCAAAATCTTAAGGTCCTAGGTCATGTCCAAGCCACCAAAGCCCGCTAAAAAGTGAATAATCGACAACTAAAACATGAATTGTACTACTTCTTACTGGCTATTACTTCAACGTAGAAGCTTCTTCTGTGTTCTACTATGGTGCTTTTAGTGTCTCCGCACACCGCAGCACGCGACATAGCTTTGCAAACGATAAATGTAACCGTCTCAGAGAGAAAAGCGGCCAATGAGACGATCTGGCTTTAAGTCGATTCGATAGCAAATGACGAAAACGGACGGATTTCTCAGGTTTTTACTACATATGAACACTTTTCACAATTCTCCCATGCAACGCGGCTGCTAGTCTTCCTTTCATGCAAAGTCTTAAGGTTCCACGGCGTGTCCAAGCCACCAAAGTCGGCTAAAAAGCGAATAATCGTCAACTAAAACTTGAATTGTACTGCTTCTTACTGGCTATTACTTCAACTTAGAAGCTCCTTCTGTGTTCCTACTATGGTGCTTTTAGTGTTTCGGCATATCGCAGCACGCGTCATAGCTTTGCAGACGATAAATGTAACCGTTTGAGAGAGAAGAATGGCCAATGTGTCGATCTGGCTTGAAGTCAATTCGATAACAAATGACGAAAATGGACGTATTTCTCAGGTTTTTACTACATATGAACACTTTTCAAATTCTCCCATGCAACTCGGCTGTTAGACCTCCTTTCATGCAAAATCTTGAGGTCCTAGGTCATGTCCAAGCCACCAAAGCCGGCTAAAAAGTGAATAATCGACAACTAAAACTTGAATTGTACTACTTCTTACTGGCTATTACTTCAACTTAGAAGATTCTTCTGTGTTCTACTGTGGTGCTTTTAGTGTCTCCGCATACCGCAGCACGCGACATAGCTTTGCAGACAATAAATGTAACCGTCTCAGAGAGAAAGCGGCCAATGTGACGATCTGGCTTTAAGTCCATTCGATAACAAATGACAATAATGGACGGATTTCTAAGGTTTTTACAACATATGAACACTTTTCACATTCTCCCATGCTACGCGGCTGCTAGTCCTCCTTTCATGCAAAATCATAAGGTCCTAGGTCATGTCCAAGCCACCATAGCCGGCTAAAAAGTGAATAATCGACAACTAAAACTTGAATTGTACTACTTCTTACTGGCTATTACGTCAACTTAGAAGCTTCTTCTGTGTTCTACTATGGTGCTTTTATTGTTTCGGCATACCGCAGCACGTTACCTAGCTTTGCAGACGATAAGTGTAACCGTTTCAGAGAGAAGAGCGGCCAATTTGACGATCTGGCTTTAAGTCGATTCGATAACAAATGACGAAAACGGACGGATTTCTCAGGTTTTTACTACATATGAACACTTTTCACATTCTCCCGTGAAGGCGCCTGCAAGTACTCCTTTCATGCAAAATCTTAAGGTCCTAGGTCATGTCCAAGCCACCAAAGCCGGCTAAAAAGTGAATAATCGACTACTAAAACTTGAATTGTACTACTTCTTACTGGCTATTACTTCAACTTAGAAGCTTATTCTGTGTTCTACTATGGTGCTTTTAGTGTCTCCGCATACCGCAGCACGCGTCATAGCTTTGCAGACGATAAATGAAACCGTCTCAGAGAGAAAAGCGGCAAATGTGACGATCTGGCTTTAAGTCGATTCGATAACAAATGACGAAAACGGACGGATTTCTCAGGTTTTTCCAACATATGAACACTTTTCACATTCTCCCGTGCAACGCGGCTCCTAGTCCTCCTTTCATGCAAAATCTTAAGGTCCTAGGTCATGTCCAAGCCACCAAAGCCGGCTAAAAAGTGAATAATCGACTACTAAAACTTGAATTGTACTACTTCTTACTGGCTATTACTTCAACTTAGAAGCTTATTCTGTGTTCTACTGTGTTGCTTTTAGTGTCTCCGCATACCGCAGCACGCGACATAGCTTTGCAGACAGTAAATGTAACCTTCTCAAAGAGAAAAGTGGCCAATGTGACGATCGGGCTTTAAGTCGATTCGATAACAAATGACGAAAACGGACGGATTTCTCAGGTTTTTACTACATATGAACATATTTCACATTCTCCCGTTCAACGCGGCTGGAAGTACTCCTTTCATGCACAATCTTAAGGTCCTAGGTCATGTCCAAGCCACCAAAGCCGGCTAAAAAGTGAATAATCGACAACTAAAACTTGAAATGTACTACTTCTTACTGGCTATTACGTCAACTGAGAAGCTTCTTCTGTGTTCTACTATGGTGCTTTTATTGTTTCGGCATACCGCAGCACGTTACATAGCTTTGCAGACGATAAGTGTAACCGTTTCAGAGAGAAGAGCGGCCAATGTGACGATCTGGCTTTAAGTCGATTCGATAACAAATGACGAAAACGGACGGATTTCTCAGGTTTTTACTACATATGAACACTTTTCACATTCTGCCGTGCAACGCGGCTGCTAGTCCTCCTTTCATGCACAATCTCAAGGTCCTAGGTCATGTCCAAGCCACCAAAGCTGGCTAAAAAATGAATAATCGACAACTAAAACTTGAATTGTACTACTTCTTACTGGCTATTACTTCAACTTAGAAGCTTCTTCTGTGTTCTACTATGGTGCTTCTAGTGTCTCCGCACACCGCAGCACGCGACATAGCTTTGCAGACGATAAATGTAACCTTCTCAGAGAGAAAATCGGCCAATGTGACGATCTGGCTTTAAGTCGATTCGATAACAAATGACGAAAACGGACGGATTTCTCAGGTTTTTAGTACATATGAACACTTTTCACATTCTCCCATGCAACGCGGCTGTTAGACCTCCTTTCACGCAAAATCGTAAGGTCCTAGGTCATGTCCAAGCCACCAAAGCCGGCTAAAATGTGAATAATCGATAACTAAAACTTGAATTGTACTGCTTCTTACTGGCTATTACTTCAACTTAGAAGCTCCTTCTGTGTTCTACTATGGTGCTTTTAGTGTTTCGGCATATCGCAGCACGCGTCATAGCTTTGCAGGCGATAAATGTAACCGTTTGAGAGAGAAGAATGGCCAATGTGTCGATCTGGCTTGAAGTCAATTCGATAACAAATGACGAAAATGGAAGGATTTCTCAGGTTTTTACTACATATGAACACTTTTCAAATTCTCCCATGCAACTCGGCTGTTAGACCTCCTTTCATGCAAAATCTTAAGGTCCTAGGTCATGTCCAAGCCACCAAAGCCGGCTAAAAAGTGAATAATCGACAACTAAAACTTGAATTGTACTACTTCTTACTGGCTATTACTTCAATATAGAAGATTCTTCTGTGTTCTACTGTGGTGCTTTTAGTGTCTCCGCATACCGCAGCACGCGACATAGCTTTGCAGACAATAAATGTAACCGTCTCAGAGAGAAAGCGGCCAATGTGACGATCTGGCATTAAGTCCATTCGATAACAAATGACGAAAATGGACGGATTTCTCAGGTTTTTACTACATATGAACACTTTTCACATTCTCCCATGCAACGCGGCTGCTAGTCCTCCTGTCATGCAAAATCATAAGGTCCTAGGTCATGTCCAAGCCACCATAGCCGGCTAGAAAGTGAATAATCGACAACTAAAACTTGAATTGTACTACTTCTTACTGGCTATTACGTCAACTGAGAAGCTTCTTCTGTGTTCTACTATGGTGCTTTTATTGTTTCGGCATACCGCAGCACGTTACATAGCTTTGCAGACGATAAGTGTAACCGTTTCAGAGAGAAGAGCGGCCAGTGTGACGATCTGGCTTTAAGTCGATTCGATAACAAATGACGAAAACGGACGGATTTCTCAGGTTTTTACTACATATGAACACTTTTCACATTCTCCCATGCAACGCGGCTGTTAGACCTCCTTTCATGCAAAATCTAAAGGTCCTAGGTCATGTCCAAGCCCCCAAAGCCGCCTAAAAAGTGAATAATCGATAACTAAAACTTGAATTGTACTACTTCTTACTGGCTATTACTTCAACTTAGAAGCTTCTTCTGTGTTCTACTATGGTGCTTTTAGTGTTTGCGCATACTGCAGCACGCGACACAGCTTTGCAGACGATAAATGTAACCGTTTCAGAGAGAAAAGCGGCCAATGTGACGATCTGGCTTTAAGTCGATTCGATAACAAATGGCGAAAACAGACGGATTTCTCACGTTTTTACTACATATGAACACTTTTCACATTCTCCCGTGAACGCGCCTGCAAGTACTCCTTTCATGCAAAATCTTAAGGTCCTAGGTCATGTCCAAGCCACCAAAGCCGGCTAAAAAGTGAATAATCGACTACTAAAACTTGAATTGTACTACTTCTTACTGGCTATTACTTCAACTTAGAAGCTTATTCTGTGTTCTACTGTGTTGCTTTTAGTGTCTCCGCATACCGCAGCACGCGACATAGCTTTGCAGACAGTAAATGTAACCTTCTCAAAGAGAAAAGTGGCCAATGTGACGATCTGGCTTTAAGTCGATTCGATAACAAATGACGAAAACGGACGGATTTCTCAGGTTTTTACTACATATGAACACTTTTCACATTCTCGCGTGCAACGCGGCTGGTAGTCCTCCTTTCATGCACAATCTTAAGGTCCTAGGTCATGTCCAAGCCACCAAAGCCGGCTAAAAAGTGAATAATCGACAACTAAAACTTGAAATGTACTACTTCTTACTGGCTATTACGTCAACTGAGAAGCTTCATCTGTGTTCTACTATGGTGCTTTTATTGTTTCGGCATACCGCAGCACGTTACATAGCTTTGCAGACGATAAGTGTAACCGTTTCAGAGAGAAGAGCGGCCAATGTGACGATCTGGCTTTAAGTCGATTCGATAACAAATGACGAAAACGGACGGATTTCTCAGGTTTTTCCAACATATGAACACTTTTCACATTCTGCCGTGCAACGCGGCTGCTAGTCCTCCTTTCATGCACAATCTAAAGGTCCTAGGTCATGTCCAAGCCACCAAAGCTGGCTAAAAAATGAATAATCGACAACTAAAACTTGAATTGTACTACTTCTTACTGGCTATTACTTCAGCTTAGAAGCTTCTTCTGTGTTCTACTATGGTGCTTTTAGTGTCTCCGCACACCGCAGCACGCGACATAGCTTTGCAGACGATAAATGTAACCTTCTCAGAGAGAAAAGCGGCCAATTTGACGATCTGGCTTTAAGTCGAGTCGATAACAAATGACGAAAACGGACGGATTTCTCAGGTTTTTACTACATATGAACACTTTTCACATTCTCCCATGCAACGCGGCTGTTAGACCTCCTTTCATGCAAAATCTTATGGTCCTAGGTCATGTCCAAGCCACCAAAGCCGGCTAAAAAGTGAGTAATCGATAACTAAAACTTGAATTGTACTACTTCTTACTGGCTATTACTTCAACTTAGAAGCTTCTTCTGTGTTCTTCTGTGCGCTTTTAGTGTCTCCGCATACCACAGCACGCGACATAGCTTTGCAGACGATAAATGTAACCATCTCAGAGAGAAAAGTGGCCAATGTGACGATCTGGCTTTAAGTCGATTCGATAACAAATGACGAAAAAGGACGGATTTCTCAGGTTTTTACTACATATGAACCCTTTTCACATTCTCCCGTGCAAAGCGGCTGCTAGTCCTCCTTTCATGCAAAATCTTAAGGTCCAAAGCCGGCTAAAAAGTGAATAATCGACAACTAAAACTTGAATTGTACTACTTCTTACTGGCTATTACTTCAACTTAGAAGCTTCTTCTGTGTTCTACTATGGTGCTTCTAGTGTCTCCGCACACCGCAGCACGCGACATAGCTTTGCAGACGATAAATGTAACCTTCTCAGAGAGAAAATCGGCCAATGTGACGATCTGGCTTTAAGTCGATTCGATAACAAATGACGAAAACGGACGGATTTCTCAGGTTTTTACTACATATGAACACTTTTCACATTCTCCCATGCAACGCGGCTGTTAGACCTCCTTTCACGCAAAATCGTAAGGTCCTAGGTCATGTCCAAGCCACCAAAGCCGGCTAAAATGTGAATAATCGATAACTAAAACTTGAATTGTACTGCTTCTTACTGGCTATTACTTCAACTTAGAAGCTCCTTCTGTGTTCTACTATGGTGCTTTTAGTGTTTCGGCATATCGCAGCACGCGTCATAGCTTTGCGGGCGATAAATGTAACCGTTTGAGAGAGAAGAATGGCCAATGTGTCGATCTGGCTTGAAGTCAATTCGATAACAAATGACGAAAATGGAAGGATTTCTCAGGTTTTTACTACATATGAACACTTTTCACATTCTCCCATTCAACGCGGCTGTTAGACCTCCTTTCATGCAAAATCTTAAGGTCCTAGGTCATGTCCAAGCCACCAAAGCCGCCTAAAAAGTGAATAATCGATAACTAAAACTTGAATTGTACTACTTCTTACTGGCTATTACTTCAACTTAGAAGCTTCTTCTGTGTTCTACTATGGTGCTTTTAGTGTTTCCGCATACTGCAGCACGCGACATAGCTTTGCAGACGATAAATGTAATCGTTTCAGAGAGAAAAGCGGCCAATGTGACGATCTGGCTTTAAGTCGATTCGATAACAAATGGCGAAAACAGACGGATTTCTCAGGTTTTTACTACATATGAACACTTTTCACATTCTGCCGTGCAACGCGGCTGCTAGTCCTCCTTTCATGCACAATCTCAAGGTCCTAGGTCATGTCCAAGCCACCAAAGCTGGCTAAAAAATGAATAATCGACAACTAAAACTTGAATTGTACTACTTCTTACTGGCTATTACTTCAACTTAGAAGCTTCTTCTGTGTTCTACTATGGTGCTTCTAGTGTCTCCGCACACCGCAGCACGCGACATAGCTTTGCAGACGATAAATGTAACCTTCTCAGAGAGAAAATCGGCCAATGTGACGATCTGGCTTTAAGTCGATTCGATAACAAATGACGAAAACGGACGGATTTCTCAGGTTTTTAGTACATATGAACACTTTTCACATTCTCCCATGCAACGCGGCTGTTAGACCTCCTTTCACGCAAAATCGTAAGGTCCTAGGTCATGTCCAAGCCACCAAAGCCGGCTAAAATGTGAATAATCGATAACTAAAACTTGAATTGTACTGCTTCTTACTGGCTATTACTTCAACTTAGAAGCTCCTTCTGTGTTCTACTATGGTGCTTTTAGTGTTTCGGCATATCGCAGCACGCGTCATAGCTTTGCAGGCGATAAATGTAACCGTTTGAGAGAGAAGAATGGCCAATGTGTCGATCTGGCTTGAAGTCAATTCGATAACAAATGACGAAAATGGAAGGATTTCTCAGGTTTTTACTACATATGAACACTTTTCAAATTCTCCCATGCAACTCGGCTGTTAGACCTCCTTTCATGCAAAATCTTAAGGTCCTAGGTCATGTCCAAGCCACCAAAGCCGGCTAAAAAGTGAATAATCGACAACTAAAACTTGAATTGTACTACTTCTTACTGGCTATTACTTCAATATAGAAGATTCTTCTGTGTTCTACTGTGGTGCTTTTAGTGTCTCCGCATACCGCAGCACGCGACATAGCTTTGCAGACAATAAATGTAACCGTCTCAGAGAGAAAGCGGCCAATTTGACGATCTGGCATTAAGTCCATTCGATAACAAATGACGAAAATGGACGGATTTCTCAGGTTTTTACTACATATGAACACTTTTCACATTCTCCCATGCAACGCGGCTGCTAGTCCTCCTGTCATGCAAAATCATAAGGTCCTAGGTCATGTCCAAGCCACCATAGCCGGCTAGAAAGTGAATAATCGACAACTAAAACTTGAATTGTACTACTTCTTACTGGCTATTACGTCAACTGAGAAGCTTCTTCTGTGTTCTACTATGGTGCTTTTATTGTTTCGGCATACCGCAGCACGTTACATAGCTTTGCAGACGATAAGTGTAACCGTTTCAGAGAGAAGAGCGGCCAGTGTGACGATCTGGCTTTAAGTCGATTCGATAACAAATGACGAAAACGGACGGATTTCTCAGGTTTTTACTACATATGAACACTTTTCACATTCTCCCATGCAACGCGGCTGTTAGACCTCCTTTCATGCAAAATCTAAAGGTCCTAGGTCATGTCCAAGCCCCCAAAGCCGCCTAAAAAGTGAATAATCGATAACTAAAACTTGAATTGTACTACTTCTTACTGGCTATTACTTCAACTTAGAAGCTTCTTCTGTGTTCTACTATGGTGCTTTTAGTGTTTGCGCATACTGCAGCACGCGACATAGCTTTGCAGACGATAAATGTAACCGTTTCAGAGAGAAAAGCGGCCAATGTGACGATCTGGCTTTAAGTCGATTCGATAACAAATGGCGAAAACAGACGGATTTCTCACGTTTTTACTACATATGAACACTTTTCACATTCTCCCGTGAACGCGCCTGCAAGTACTCCTTTCATGCAAAATCTTAAGGTCCTAGGTCATGTCCAAGCCACCAAAGCCGGCTAAAAAGTGAATAATCGACTACTAAAACTTGAATTGTACTACTTCTTACTGGCTATTACTTCAACTTAGAAGCTTATTCTGTGTTCTACTGTGTTGCTTTTAGTGTCTCCGCATACCGCAGCACGCGACATAGCTTTGCAGACAGTAAATGTAACCTTCTCAAAGAGAAAAGTGGCCAATGTGACGATCTGGCTTTAAGTCGATTCGATAACAAATGACGAAAACGGACGGATTTCTCAGGTTTTTACTACATATGAACACTTTTCACTTTCTCCCGTGCAACCCGGCTGGTAGTCCTCCTTTCATGCACAATCTTAAGGTCCTAGGTCATGTCCAAGCCACCAAAGCCGGCTAAATAGTGAATAATCGACAACTAAAACTTGAAATGTACTACTTCTTACTGGCTATTACGTCAACTGAGAAGCTTCATCTGTGTTCTACTATGGTGCTTTTATTGTTTCGGCATACCGCAGCACGTTACATAGCTTTGCAGACGATAAGTGTAACCGTTTCAGAGAGAAGAGCGGCCAATGTGACGATCTGGCTTTAAGTCGATTCGATAACAAATGACGAAAACGGACGGATTTCTCAGGTTTTTCCAACATATGAACACTTTTCACATTCTGCCGTGCAACGCGGCTGCTAGTCCTCCTTTCATGCACAATCTAAAGGTCCTAGGTCATGTCCAAGCCACCAAAGCTGGCTAAAAAATGAATAATCGACAACTAAAACTTGAATTGTACTACTTCTTACTGGCTATTACTTCAACTTAGAAGCTTCTTCTGTGTTCTACTATGGTGCTTTTAGTGTCTCCGCACACCGCAGCACGCGACATAGCTTTGCAGACGATAAATGTAACCTTCTAAGAGAGAAAAGCGGCCAATGTGACGATCTGGCTTTAAGTCGAGTCGATAACAAATGACGAAAACGGACGGATTTCTCAGGTTTTTACTACATATGAACACTTTTCACATTCTCCCATGCAACGCGGCTGTTAGACCTCCTTTCATGCAAAATCTTATGGTCCCAGGTCATGTCCAAGCCACCAAAGCCGGCTAAAAAGTGAGTAATCGATAACTAAAACTTGAATTGTACTACTTCTTACTGGCTATTACTTCAACTTAGAAGCTTCTTCTGTGTTCTACTGTGCGCTTTTAGTGTCTCCGCATACCACAGCACGCGACATAGCTTTGCAGACGATAAATGTAACCATCTCAGAGAGAAAAGTGGCCAATGTGACGATCTGGCTTTAAGTCGATTCGATAACAAATGACGAAAAAGGACGGATTTCTCAGGTTTTTACTACATATGAACCCTTTTCACATTCTCCCGTGCAAAGCGGCTGCTAGTCCTCCTTTCATGCAAAATCTTAAGGTCCAAAGCCGGCTAAAAAGTGAATAATCGACAACTAAAACTTGAATTGTACTACTTCTTACTGGCTATTACTTCAACTTAGAAGCTTCTTCTGTGTTCTACTATGGTGCTTCTAGTGTCTCCGCACACCGCAGCACGCGACATAGCTTTGCAGACGATAAATGTAACCTTCTCAGAGAGAAAATCGGCCAATGTGACGATCTGGCTTTAAGTCGATTCGATAACAAATGACGAAAACGGACGGATTTCTCAGGTTTTTACTACATATGAACACTTTTCACATTCTCCCATGCAACGCGGCTGCTAGTCCTCCTGTCATGCAAAATCATAAGGTCCTAGGTCATGTCCAAGCCACCATAGCCGGCTAGAAAGTGAATAATCGACAACTAAAACTTGAATTGTACTACTTCTTACTGGCTATTACGTCAACTGAGAAGCTTCTTCTGTGTTCTACTATGGTGCTTTTATTGTTTCGGCATACCGCAGCACGTTACATAGCTTTGCAGACGATAAGTGTAACCGTTTCAGAGAGAAGAGCGGCCAGTGTGACGATCTGGCTTTAAGTCGATTCGATAACAAATGACGAAAACGGACGGATTTCTCAGGTTTTTACTACATATGAACACTTTTCACATTCTCCCATGCAACGCGGCTGTTAGACCTCCTTTCATGCAAAATCTAAAGGTCCTAGGTCATGTCCAAGCCCCCAAAGCCGCCTAAAAAGTGAATAATCGATAACTAAAACTTGAATTGTACTACTTCTTACTGGCTATTACTTCAACTTAGAAGCTTCTTCTGTGTTCTACTATGGTGCTTTTAGTGTTTGCGCATACTGCAGCACGCGACATAGCTTTGCAGACGATAAATGTAACCGTTTCAGAGAGAAAAGCGGCCAATGTGACGATCTGGCTTTAAGTCGATTCGATAACAAATGGCGAAAACAGACGGATTTCTCACGTTTTTACTACATATGAACACTTTTCACATTCTCCCGTGAACGCGCCTGCAAGTACTCCTTTCATGCAAAATCTTAAGGTCCTAGGTCATGTCCAAGCCACCAAAGCCGGCTAAAAAGTGAATAATCGACTACTAAAACTTGAATTGTACTACTTCTTACTGGCTATTACTTCAACTTAGAAGCTTATTCTGTGTTCTACTGTGTTGCTTTTAGTGTCTCCGCATACCGCAGCACGCGACATAGCTTTGCAGACAGTAAATGTAACCTTCTCAAAGAGAAAAGTGGCCAATGTGACGATCTGGCTTTAAGTCGATTCGATAACACATGACGAAAACGGACGGATTTCTCAGGTTTTTACTACATATGAACACTTTTCACTTTCTCCCGTGCAACCCGGCTGGTAGTCCTCCTTTCATGCACAATCTTAAGGTCCTAGGTCATGTCCAAGCCACCAAAGCCGGCTAAATAGTGAATAATCGACAACTAAAACTTGAAATGTACTACTTCTTACTGGCTATTACGTCAACTGAGAAGCTTCATCTGTGTTCTACTATGGTGCTTTTATTGTTTCGGCATACCGCAGCACGTTACATAGCTTTGCAGACGATAAGTGTAACCGTTTCAGAGAGAAGAGCGGCCAATGTGACGATCTGGCTTTAAGTCGATTCGATAACAAATGACGAAAACGGACGGATTTCTCAGGTTTTTCCAACATATGAACACTTTTCACATTCTGCCGTGCAACGCGGCTGCTAGTCCTCCTTTCATGCACAATCTAAAGGTCCTAGGTCATGTCCAAGCCACCAAAGCTGGCTAAAAAATGAATAATCGACAACTAAAACTTGAATTGTACTACTTCTTACTGGCTATTACTTCAACTTAGAAGCTTCTTCTGTGTTCTACTATGGTGCTTTTAGTGTCTCCGCACACCGCAGCACGCGACATAGCTTTGCAGACGATAAATGTAACCTTCTAAGAGAGAAAAGCGGCCAATGTGACGATCTGGCTTTAAGTCGAGTCGATAACAAATGACGAAAACGGACGGATTTCTCAGGTTTTTACTACATATGAACACTTTTCACATTCTCCCATGCAACGCGGCTGTTAGACCTCCTTTCATGCAAAATCTTATGGTCCCAGGTCATGTCCAAGCCACCAAAGCCGGCTAAAAAGTGAGTAATCGATAACTAAAACTTGAATTGTACTACTTCTTACTGGCTATTACTTCAACTTAGAAGCTTCTTCTGTGTTCTACTGTGCGCTTTTAGTGTCTCCGCATACCACAGCACGCGACATAGCTTTGCAGACGATAAATGTAACCATCTCAGAGAGAAAAGTGGCCAATGTGACGATCTGGCTTTAAGTCGATTCGATAACAAATGACGAAAAAGGACGGATTTCTCAGGTTTTTACTACATATGAACCCTTTTCACATTCTCCCGTGCAAAGCGGCTGCTAGTCCTCCTTTCATGCAAAATCTTAAGGTCCAAAGCCGGCTAAAAAGTGAATAATCGACAACTAAAACTTGAATTGTACTACTTCTTACTGGCTATTACTTCAACTTAGAAGCTTCTTCTGTGTTCTACTATGGTGCTTCTAGTGTCTCCGCACACCGCAGCACGCGACATAGCTTTGCAGACGATAAATGTAACCTTCTCAGAGAGAAAATCGGCCAATGTGACGATCTGGCTTTAAGTCGATTCGATAACAAATGACGAAAACGGACGGATTTCTCAGGTTTTTACTACATATGAACACTTTTCACATTCTCCCATGCAACGCGGCTGTTAGACCTCCTTTCACGCAAAATCGTAAGGTCCTAGGTCATGTCCAAGCCACCAAAGCCGGCTAAAATGTGAATAATCGATAACTAAAACTTGAATTGTACTGCTTCTTACTGGCTATTACTTCAACTTAGAAGCTCCTTCTGTGTTCTACTATGGTGCTTTTAGTGTTTCGGCATATCGCAGCACGCGTCATAGCTTTGCGGGCGATAAATGTAACCGTTTGAGAGAGAAGAATGGCCAATGTGTCGATCTGGCTTGAAGTCAATTCGATAACAAATGACGAAAATGGAAGGATTTCTCAGGTTTTTACTACATATGAACACTTTTCACATTCTCCCATTCAACGCGGCTGTTAGACCTCCTTTCATGCAAAATCTTAAGGTCCTAGGTCATGTCCAAGCCACCAAAGCCGCCTAAAAAGTGAATAATCGATAACTAAAACTTGAATTGTACTACTTCTTACTGGCTATTACTTCAACTTAGAAGCTTCTTCTGTGTTCTACTATGGTGCTTTTAGTGTTTCCGCATACTGCAGCACGCGACATAGCTTTGCAGACGATAAATGTAATCGTTTCAGAGAGAAAAGCGGCCAATGTGACGATCTGGCTTTAAGTCGATTCGATAACAAATGGCGAAAACAGACGGATTTCTCACGTTTTTACTACATATGAACACTTTTCACATTCTCCCATGCAACGCGCCTGCAAGTACTCCTTTCATGCAAAATCATAAGGTCCTAGGTCATGTCCAAGCCACCAAAGCCGGCTCAAAAGTGAATAATCGACAACTAAAACTTGAATTGTACTACTTCTTACTGGCTATTACTTCAACATAGAAGCTTCTTCTGTGTTCTACTATGGTGCTTTTAGTGTTTCGGCATATCGCATCACGCGACATAGCTTTGCAGACGATAAATGTAACCGTTTGAGAGAGAAGAATGGCCAATGTGACGATCTGGCTTGAAGTCAATTCGATAACAAATGACGAAAATGGACGGATTTCTCAGGTTTTTACTACTTATGAACACTTTCCACATTCTCCCATGCAACGCGGCTGCTAGTCCTCCTTTCATGCAAAATCTTAAGGTCCTAGGTCATGTCCAAGAAACCAAAGCCGGCAAAAAAGTGAATAATCGACAACTAAAACTTGAATTGTACTACTTCTTACTGGCTATTACTTCAACATAGAAGCTTCTTCTGTGTTCTACTATGGTGCTTTTAGTGTTTCCGCATACCGCAGCACGCGACATAGCTTTGTAGACGATAAATGTAACCGTTTCAGAGAGAAGAGCGGCCAATGTGACGATCTGGCTTTAAGACGATTCGATAACAAATGGCAAAAACGGACGGATTTCTCAGGTTTTTACTACATATGAGCACCTTTCACATTCTCCCGTGCAACGCGGCTGCTAGTCCTCCTTTCATGGAAAATCTTAAGGTACTAGGTCATGTCCAAGCCACCAAAGCCGGCTAAAAAGTGAATAATCAACAACTAAAACTTGAATTATACTACTTCTTACTGGCTATTACTTCAACTTAGAAGCTTATTCTGTGTTCTACTGTGTTGCTTTTAGTGTCTCCGCATACCGCAGCACGCGACATAGCTTTGCAGACAGTAAATGTAACCTTCTCAAAGAGAAAAGTGGCCAATGTGACGATCTGGCTTTAAGTCGATTCGATAACAAATGACGAAAACGGACGGATTTCTCAGGTTTTTACTACATATGAACACTTTTCACTTTCTCCCGTGCAACCCGGCTGGTAGTCCTCCTTTCATGCACAATCTTAAGGTCCTAGGTCATGTCCAAGCCACCAAAGCCGGCTAAATAGTGAATAATCGACAACTAAAACTTGAAATGTACTACTTCTTACTGGCTATTACGTCAACTGAGAAGCTTCATCTGTGTTCTACTATGGTGCTTTTATTGTTTCGGCATACCGCAGCACGTTACATAGCTTTGCAGACGATAAGTGTAACCGTTTCAGAGAGAAGAGCGGCCAATGTGACGATCTGGCTTTAAGTCGATTCGATAACAAATGACGAAAACGGACGGATTTCTCAGGTTTTTCCAACATATGAACACTTTTCACATTCTGCCGTGCAACGCGGCTGCTAGTCCTCCTTTCATGCACAATCTAAAGGTCCTAGGTCATGTCCAAGCCACCAAAGCTGGCTAAAAAATGAATAATCGACAACTAAAACTTGAATTGTACTACTTCTTACTGGCTATTACTTCAACTTAGAAGCTTCTTCTGTGTTCTACTATGGTGCTTTTAGTGTCTCCGCACACCGCAGCACGCGACATAGCTTTGCAGACGATAAATGTAACCTTCTAAGAGAGAAAAGCGGCCAATGTGACGATCTGGCTTTAAGTCGAGTCGATAACAAATGACGAAAACGGACGGATTTCTCAGGTTTTTACTACATATGAACACTTTTCACATTCTCCCATGCAACGCGGCTGTTAGACCTCCTTTCATGCAAAATCTTATGGTCCCAGGTCATGTCCAAGCCACCAAAGCCGGCTAAAAAGTGAGTAATCGATAACTAAAACTTGAATTGTACTACTTCTTACTGGCTATTACTTCAACTTAGAAGCTTCTTCTGTGTTCTACTGTGCGCTTTTAGTGTCTCCGCATACCACAGCACGCGACATAGCTTTGCAGACGATAAATGTAACCATCTCAGAGAGAAAAGTGGCCAATGTGACGATCTGGCTTTAAGTCGATTCGATAACAAATGACGAAAAAGGACGGATTTCTCAGGTTTTTACTACATATGAACCCTTTTCACATTCTCCCGTGCAAAGCGGCTGCTAGTCCTCCTTTCATGCAAAATCTTAAGGTCCAAAGCCGGCTAAAAAGTGAATAATCGACAACTAAAACTTGAATTGTACTACTTCTTACTGGCTATTACTTCAACTTAGAAGCTTCTTCTGTGTTCTACTATGGTGCTTCTAGTGTCTCCGCACACCGCAGCACGCGACATAGCTTTGCAGACGATAAATGTAACCTTCTCAGAGAGAAAATCGGCCAATGTGACGATCTGGCTTTAAGTCGATTCGATAACAAATGACGAAAACGGACGGATTTCTCAGGTTTTTACTACATATGAACACTTTTCACATTCTCCCATGCAACGCGGCTGCTAGTCCTCCTGTCATGCAAAATCATAAGGTCCTAGGTCATGTCCAAGCCACCATAGCCGGCTAGAAAGTGAATAATCGACAACTAAAACTTGAATTGTACTACTTCTTACTGGCTATTACGTCAACTGAGAAGCTTCTTCTGTGTTCTACTATGGTGCTTTTATTGTTTCGGCATACCGCAGCACGTTACATAGCTTTGCAGACGATAAGTGTAACCGTTTCAGAGAGAAGAGCGGCCAGTGTGACGATCTGGCTTTAAGTCGATTCGATAACAAATGACGAAAACGGACGGATTTCTCAGGTTTTTACTACATATGAACACTTTTCACATTCTCCCATGCAACGCGGCTGTTAGACCTCCTTTCATGCAAAATCTAAAGGTCCTAGGTCATGTCCAAGCCCCCAAAGCCGCCTAAAAAGTGAATAATCGATAACTAAAACTTGAATTGTACTACTTCTTACTGGCTATTACTTCAACTTAGAAGCTTCTTCTGTGTTCTACTATGGTGCTTTTAGTGTTTGCGCATACTGCAGCACGCGACATAGCTTTGCAGACGATAAATGTAACCGTTTCAGAGAGAAAAGCGGCCAATGTGACGATCTGGCTTTAAGTCGATTCGATAACAAATGGCGAAAACAGACGGATTTCTCACGTTTTTACTACATATGAACACTTTTCACATTCTCCCGTGAACGCGCCTGCAAGTACTCCTTTCATGCAAAATCTTAAGGTCCTAGGTCATGTCCAAGCCACCAAAGCCGGCTAAAAAGTGAATAATCGACTACTAAAACTTGAATTGTACTACTTCTTACTGGCTATTACTTCAACTTAGAAGCTTATTCTGTGTTCTACTGTGTTGCTTTTAGTGTCTCCGCATACCGCAGCACGCGACATAGCTTTGCAGACAGTAAATGTAACCTTCTCAAAGAGAAAAGTGGCCAATGTGACGATCTGGCTTTAAGTCGATTCGATAACAAATGACGAAAACGGACGGATTTCTCAGGTTTTTACTACATATGAACACTTTTCACTTTCTCCCGTGCAACCCGGCTGGTAGTCCTCCTTTCATGCACAATCTTAAGGTCCTAGGTCATGTCCAAGCCACCAAAGCCGGCTAAATAGTGAATAATCGACAACTAAAACTTGAAATGTACTACTTCTTACTGGCTATTACGTCAACTGAGAAGCTTCATCTGTGTTCTACTATGGTGCTTTTATTGTTTCGGCATACCGCAGCACGTTACATAGCTTTGCAGACGATAAGTGTAACCGTTTCAGAGAGAAGAGCGGCCAATGTGACGATCTGGCTTTAAGTCGATTCGATAACAAATGACGAAAACGGACGGATTTCTCAGGTTTTTCCAACATATGAACACTTTTCACATTCTGCCGTGCAACGCGGCTGCTAGTCCTCCTTTCATGCACAATCTAAAGGTCCTAGGTCATGTCCAAGCCACCAAAGCTGGCTAAAAAATGAATAATCGACAACTAAAACTTGAATTGTACTACTTCTTACTGGCTATTACTTCAACTTAGAAGCTTCTTCTGTGTTCTACTATGGTGCTTTTAGTGTCTCCGCACACCGCAGCACGCGACATAGCTTTGCAGACGATAAATGTAACCTTCTAAGAGAGAAAAGCGGCCAATGTGACGATCTGGCTTTAAGTCGAGTCGATAACAAATGACGAAAACGGACGGATTTCTCAGGTTTTTACTACATATGAACACTTTTCACATTCTCCCATGCAACGCGGCTGTTAGACCTCCTTTCATGCAAAATCTTATGGTCCCAGGTCATGTCCAAGCCACCAAAGCCGGCTAAAAAGTGAGTAATCGATAACTAAAACTTGAATTGTACTACTTCTTACTGGCTATTACTTCAACTTAGAAGCTTCTTCTGTGTTCTACTGTGCGCTTTTAGTGTCTCCGCATACCACAGCACGCGACATAGCTTTGCAGACGATAAATGTAACCATCTCAGAGAGAAAAGTGGCCAATGTGACGATCTGGCTTTAAGTCGATTCGATAACAAATGACGAAAAAGGACGGATTTCTCAGGTTTTTACTACATATGAACCCTTTTCACATTCTCCCGTGCAAAGCGGCTGCTAGTCCTCCTTTCATGCAAAATCTTAAGGTCCAAAGCCGGCTAAAAAGTGAATAATCGACAACTAAAACTTGAATTGTACTACTTCTTACTGGCTATTACTTCAACTTAGAAGCTTCTTCTGTGTTCTACTATGGTGCTTCTAGTGTCTCCGCACACCGCAGCACGCGACATAGCTTTGCAGACGATAAATGTAACCTTCTCAGAGAGAAAATCGGCCAATGTGACGATCTGGCTTTAAGTCGATTCGATAACAAATGACGAAAACGGACGGATTTCTCAGGTTTTTACTACATATGAACACTTTTCACATTCTCCCATGCAACGCGGCTGTTAGACCTCCTTTCACGCAAAATCGTAAGGTCCTAGGTCATGTCCAAGCCACCAAAGCCGGCTAAAATGTGAATAATCGATAACTAAAACTTGAATTGTACTGCTTCTTACTGGCTATTACTTCAACTTAGAAGCTCCTTCTGTGTTCTACTATGGTGCTTTTAGTGTTTCGGCATATCGCAGCACGCGTCATAGCTTTGCGGGCGATAAATGTAACCGTTTGAGAGAGAAGAATGGCCAATGTGTCGATCTGGCTTGAAGTCAATCCGATAACAAATGACGAAAATGGAAGGATTTCTCAGGTTTTTACTACATATGAACACTTTTCACATTCTCCCATTCAACGCGGCTGTTAGACCTCCTTTCATGCAAAATCTTAAGGTCCTAGGTCATGTCCAAGCCACCAAAGCCGCCTAAAAAGTGAATAATCGATAACTAAAACTTGAATTGTACTACTTCTTACTGGCTATTACTTCAACTTAGAAGCTTCTTCTGTGTTCTACTATGGTGCTTTTAGTGTTTCCGCATACTGCAGCACGCGACATAGCTTTGCAGACGATAAATGTAATCGTTTCAGAGAGAAAAGCGGCCAATGTGACGATCTGGCTTTAAGTCGATTCGATAACAAATGGCGAAAACAGACGGATTTCTCACGTTTTTACTACATATGAACACTTTTCACATTCTCCCATGCAACGCGCCTGCAAGTACTCCTTTCATGCAAAATCATAAGGTACTAGGTCATGTCCAAGCCACCAAAGCCGGCTAAAAAGTGAATAATCAACAACTAAAACTTGAATTGTACTACTTCTTACTGGCTATTACTTCAACTTAGAAGCTTCTTCTGTGTTCTACTATGGAGCTTTTAGTGTCTCCGCATACCGCAGCACGCGACATAGCTTTGCAGACGATAAGTGTAACCGTTTCAGAGAGAAAAGAGACCAATGTGACGATCTGGCTTTAAGTCGATTCGATAACAAATGACGAAAACGGACGGATTTCTCAGGTTTTTACTACATATGAACACTTTTCACATTCTCCCGTGCAACGCGGCTGCTAGTCCTCCTTTCATGCAAAATCTTATGGTCCTAGGTCATGTCATAGCCACCAAAGCCAGCTAAAAAGTGAATAATCGACAACTAATACTTGAATTGTACTACTTCTTACTGGCTATTACTTCAACTTAGAACCTTCTTCTGGAATCTACTATGGTGCTTTTAGTGTTTTGGCATACCGTAGCACGCGACATAGCTTTGCAGACGATAAATGTAACCGTTTGAGAGAGAAGAATGGCCAATGTGACGATCTGGCTTTAAGTCGATTCGATAACAAATGTCGAAAACGGACGGATTTCTCAGGTTTTTACTGCATATGAACACTTTTTACATTCTACCATGCATCGCGGCTGCTAGTCCTCCTTTCATGCATAATCCTAAGGTCCTAGGTCATGTCCAATCCTCCAAAGCCGGCTAAAAAGTGAATAATCGACAACTAAAACTTGAATTGTACTACTTCTTACTGGCTATTACTTCAACTTAGAAGCTTCTTCTGTGTTCTACTATGGTGCTTTTAGTGTTTCCGTATATCGCAGCACGCGACATAGCTTTGCAGACGATAAGTGTAACCGTTTCAGAGAGAAGAGCGGCCAATGTGACGATCTGGCTTTAAGTCGACTCGATAACAAATGACGAAAACGGACGGATTTCTCAGGTTTTACTACATATGAACACTTTTCACATTCTCCCGTGCAACGCGGCTGCTAGTCCTCATTTCATGCAAAATTTTAATGTCCTAGGTCATGTCCAAGCGACTAAAGCCGGCAAAAATGTGAATAATCGACAACTAAAACTTGAATTGTATTTCTTCTTACTGGCTATTACTTCAACTTAGAAGCTTCTTCTGTGTTCTACTATGGTGCTTTTAGTGTCTCCGCATACCGCAGCACGCGACATAGCTTTGCAGACGATAAATGAAACCGTCTCAGAGAGAAAAGCGGCCAATGTGACGATCTGGCTTTAAGTCGATTCGATAACAAATGACGAAAACGGACGGATTTCTCAGGTTTTTCCAACATATGAACACTTTTCACATTCTCCCGTGCAACGCGGCTGCTAGTCCTCCTTTCATGCAAAATATTAATGTCCTAGGTCATGTCCAAGCGACTAAAGCCGGCAAAAATGTGAATAATCGACAACTAAAACTTGAATTGTATTTCTTCTTACTGGCTATTACGTCAACTTAGAAGCTTCTTCTGTGTTCTACTATGGTGCTTTTATTGTTTCGGCATACCGAAGCACGTTACATAGCTTTGCAGACGATAAGTGTAACCGTTTCAGAGAGAAGAGCGGCCAATGTGACGATCTGGCTTTAAGTCGATTCGATAACAAATGACGAAAACGGACGGATTTCTCAGGTTTTCACTACATATGAACACTTTTCACATTCTCCCATGCAACGCGGCTGTTAGACCTCCTTTCATGCAAAATCTTAAGGTCCTAGGTCATGTCCAAGCCACCAAAGCCGCCTAAAAAGTGAATAATCGATAACTAAAACTTGAATTGTACTACTTCTTACTGGCTATTACTTCAACTTAGAAGCTTCCTCTGTGTTCTACTATGGTGCTTTTAGTGTTTCCGCATACTGCAGCACGCGACTTAGCTTTGCAGACGATAAATGAAACCGTCTCAGAGAGAAAAGCGGCCAATGTGACGATCTGGCTTTAAGTCGATTTGATAACAAATGGCGAAAACAGACGGATTTCTCACGTTTTTACTACATATGAACACTTTTCACATTCTCCCATGCAACGCGCCTGCAAGTACTCCTTTCATGCAAAATCTTAAGGTTCCACCGCATGTCCAAGCCACCAAAGCCGGCTAAAAAGTGAATAATCGACAACTAAAACTTGAATTGTACTACTTCTTACTGGCTATTACTTCAACTTAGAAGCTCCTTCTGTGTTCTACTATGGTGCGTTTAGTGTTTCGGCATATCGCAGCACGCGACATAGCTTTGCAGACGATAAATGTAACCGTTTGAGAGAGAAGAATGGCCAATGTGACGATCTGGCTTGAAGTCAATTCGATAACAAATGACGAAAATGGACGGATTTCTCAGGTTTTTACTACATATGAACACTTTTCACATTCTCCCGTGCAACGCGGCTGCTAGTCTTCCTTTCATGCAAAATCTTAAGGTTCCACCGCATGTCCAAGCCACCAAAGCCGGCTAAAAAGTGAATAATCGACAACTAAAACTTGAATTGTACTACTTCTTACTGGCTATTACTTCAACTTAGAAGCTCCTTCAGTGTTCTACTATGGTGCTTTTAGTGTTTCGGCATATCGCAGCACGCGACATAGCTTTGCAGACGATAAATGTAAACGTTTGAGAGAGAAGAATGGCCAATGTGACGATCTGGCTTGAAGTCAATTCGATAACAAATGACGAAAATGGACGGATTTCTCAGGTTTTTACTACTTATGAACACTTTTCACATTCTCCCATGCAACGCGGCTGCTAGTCCTCCTTTCATGCAAAATCTTAAGGTCCTAGGTCATGTCCAAGAAACCAAAGCCGGCAAAAAAGTGAATAATCGACAACTAAAACTTGAATTGTACTACTTCTTACTGGCTATTACTTCAACATAGAAGCTTCTTCTGTGTTCTACTATGGTGCTTTTAGTGTTTCCGCATACCGCAGCACGCGACATAGCTTTGTAGACGATAAATGTAACCGTTTCAGAGAGAAGAGCGGCCAATGTGACGATCTGGCTTTAAGACGATTCGATAACAAATAACGAAAACGGACGGATTTCTCAGGTTTTTACTACATATGAACACTTTTCACATTCTCCCGTGCAACGCGGCTGCTAGTCCTCCTTTCATGCAAAATCTTATGGTCCTAGGTCATGTCATAGCCACCAAAGCCGGATAAAAGTGAATAATCGACAACTAATACTTGAATTGTACTACTTCTTACTGGCTATTACTTCAACTTAGAACCTTCTTCTGGGTTCTACTATGGTGCTTTTAGTGTTTTGGCATACCGTAGCACGCGACATAGCTTTGCAGACGATAAATGTAACCGTTTGAGAGAGAAGAATGGCCAATGTGACGATCTGGCTTTAAGTCGATTCGATAACAAATGACGAAAACGGACGGATTTCTCAGGTTTTTACTGCATATGAACACTTTTTACATTCTACCGTGCAACGCGGCTGCTAGTCCTCCTTTCATGCAAAATCCTAATGTCCTAGGTCATGTCCAATCCACCAAAGCCGGCTAAAAAGTGAATATTCGACAACTAAAACTTGAATTGTACTACTTCTTACTGGCTATTACTTCAACTTAGAAGCTTCTTCTGTGTTCTACTATGGTGCTTTTAGTGTTTCCGTATATCGCAGCACGCCACATAGCTTTGCAGACGATAAGTGTAACCGTTTCAGAGAGAAGAGCGGCCAATGTGACGATCTGGCTTTAAGTCGATTCGATAACAAATGACGAAAACGAACGGATTTCTCAGGTTTTACTACATATGAACACTTTTCACATTCTCCCGTGCAACGCGGCTGCTAGTCCTCCTTTCATGCAAAATCTTAATGTCCTAGGTCATGTCCAAGCGACTAAAGCCGGCAAAAATTGAATAATCGACAACTAAAACTTGAATTGTATTTCTTCTTACTGGCTATTACTTCAACTTAGAAGCTTCTTCTGTGTTCTACTATGGTGCTTTTAGTGTCTCCGCATACCGCAGCTCGCGACATAGCTTTGCAGACGATAAATGAAACCGTCTCAGAGAGAAAAGCGGCCAATGTGACGATCTGGCTTTAAGTCGATTCGATAACAAATGACGAAAACGGACGGATTTCTCAGGTTTTTCCAACATATGAACACTTTTCACATTCTCCCGTGCAACGCGGCTGCTAGTCCTCCTTTCATGCAAAATCTTAAGGTTCTAGGTCATGTCCAAGCCACCAAAGCCGGCTAAAAAGTGAATAATCGACAACTAAAACTTGAATTGTACTACTTCTTACTGGCTATTACTTCAACTTAGAAGCTTCTTCTGTGTTCTACTATGGTGCTTTTAGTGTCTCCGCATACCGCAGCACGCGACATAGCTTTGCAGACGATAAATGTAACCGTCTCAGAGAGAAAAGCGGCCAATGAGACGATCTGGCTTTAAGTCGATTCGATAGCAAATGACGAAAACGGACGGATTTCTCAGGTTTTTACTACATATGAACACTTTTCACATTCTCCCGTGCAACGCGGCTGCTAGCCTTCCTTTCATGCAAAATCTTAAGGTTCCACCGCGTGTCCAAGCCACCAAAGCCGGCTAAAAAGCGAATAATCGACAACTAAAACTTGAATTGTACTACTTCTTACTGGCTATTACTTCAACTTAGAAGATTCTTCTGTGTTCTACTGTGGTGCTTTTAGTGTCTCCGCATACCGCAGCACGCGACATAGCTTTGCAGACAATAAATGTAACCGTCTCAGAGAGAAAAGCGACCAATGTGACGATCTGGCTTTAAGTCCATTAGATAACAAATGACGAAAATGGACGGATTTCTCAGGTTTTTACTACATATGAATACTTTTCAAATTCTCCCATGCAACGCGGCTGCTAGTCCTCCTTTCATGCAAAATCATAAGGTCCTAGGTCGTGTCCAAGCCACCATAGCCGGCTAAAAAGTGAATAATTGACAACTAAAACTTGAATTTTACTACTTCTTACTGGCTATTACGTCAACTTAGAAGCTTCTTCTGTGTTCTACTATGGTGCTTTTATTGTTTCGGCATACCGCAGCACGTTACATAGCTTTGCAGACGATAAGTGTAACCGTTTCAGAGAGAAGAGCGGCCAATGTGACGATCTGGCTTTAAGTCGATTCGATAACAAATGACGAAAACGGACGGATTTCTCAGGTTTTCACTACATATGAACACTTTTCACATTCTCCCATGCAACGCGGCTGTTAGACCTCCTTTCATGCAAAATCTTAAGGTCCTAGGTCATGTCCAAGCCATCAAAGCCGCTCAAAAAGTGAATAATCGATAACTAAAACTTGAATTGTACTACTTCTTACTGGCTATTACTTCAACTTAGAAGCTTCTTCTGTGTTCTACTATGGTGCTTTTAGTGTTTCCGCATACCGCAGCACGCGACTTAGCTTTGCAGACGATAAATGTAACCGTTTCAGAGAGAAAAGCGGCCAATGTGACGATCTGGCTTTAAGTCGATTCGATAACAAATGGCGAAAACAGACGTATTTCTCACGTTTTTACTACATATGAACACTTTTCACATTCTCCCATGCAACGCGCCTGCAAGTACTCCTTTCATGCAAAATCTTAAGGTTCCACCGCATGTCCAAGCCACCAAAGCCGGCTAAAAAGTGAATAATCGACAACTATAACTTGAATTGTACTACTTCTTACTGGCTATTACTTCAACTTAGAAGCTCCTTCTGTGTTCTACTATGGTGCTTTTAGTGTTTCGGCATATCGCAGCACGCGACATAGCTTTACAGACGATAAATGTAACCGTTTGAGAGAGAAGAATGGCCAATGTGACGATCTGGCTTGAAGTCAATTCGATAACAAATGACGAAAATGGACGGATTTCTCAGGTTTTTACTACATATGAACACTTTTCACATTCTCCCATGCAACGCGGCTGTTAGACTTCCTTTCATGCAAAATCTTACGGTCCAAGGTCATGTCCAAGCCACCAAAGCCGCCTAAAAAGTGAATAATCGATAACTAAAACTTGAATTGTACTACTTCTTACTGGCTATTACTTCAACTTAGAAGCTTCTTCTGTGTTCTACTATGGTGCTTTTAGTGTCTCCGCATACCGCAGCACGCGACATAGCTTTGCAGACGATAAATGTAACCGTCTCAGAGAGAAAAGCGGCAAATGTGACGATCTGGCTTTAAGTCGATTCCATAACAAATGACGAAAACGGACGGATTTCTCAGGTTTTTCCAACATATGAACACTTTTCACATTCTCCCGTGCAACGCGGCTGCTAGTCTTCCTTTCATGCAAAATCTTAAGGTTCCACCGCATGTCCAAGCCACCAAAGCCGGCTAAAAAGTGAATAATCGGCAACTAAAACTTGAATTGTACTACTTCTTACTGGCTATTACTTCAACATAGAAGCTCCTTCTGTGTTCTACTATGGTGCTTTTAGTGTTTCGGCATATCGCAGCACGCGACATAGCTTTGCAGACGATAAATGTAACCGTTTGAGAGAGAAGAATGGCCAATGTGACGATCTGGCTTGAAGTCAATTCGATAACAAATGACGAAAATGGACGGATTTCTCAGGTTTTTACTACTTATGAACTTTTTTCACATTCTCCCATGCAACGCGGCTGCTAGTCCTCCTTTCATGCAAAATCTTAAGGTCCTAGGTCATGTCCAAGAAACCAAAGCCGGCTAAAAAGTGAATAATCGACAACTAAAACTTCAATTGTACTACTTCTTACTGGCTATTACTTCAACATAGAAGCTTCTTCTGTGTTCTACTATGGTGCTTTTAGTGTTTCCGCATACCGCAGCACGCGACATAGCTTTGTAGACGATAAATGTAACCGTTTCAGAGAGAAGAGCGGCCAATGTGACGATCTGGCTTTAAGACGATTCGATAACAAATGGCGAAAACGGACGGATTTCTCAGGTTTTTACTACATATGAACACCTTTCACATTCTCCCGTGCAACGCGGCTGCTAGTCCTCGTTTCATGCAAAATCTTATGGTCCTAGGTCATGTCATAGCCACCAAAGCCGGCTAAAAAGTGAATAATCGACAATTAATACTTGAATTGTACTACTTCTTACTGGCTATTACTTCAACTTAGAAGCTTCTTCTGGGTTCTACTATGGTGCTTTTTGTGTTTTGGCATACCGTAGCACGCGACATAGCTTTGCAGACGATAAATGTAACCGTTTGAGAGAGAAGAATGGCCAATGTGACGATCTGGCTTTAAGTCGATTCGATAACAAATGACGAAAACGGACGGATTTCTCAGGTTTTTACTGCATATGAACACTTTTTACATTCTACCGTGCAACGCGGCTGCTAGTCCTCCTTTCATGCAAAATCCTAAGGTCCTAGGTCATGTCCAATCCACCAAAGCCGGCTAAAAAGTGAATAATCGACAACTAAAACTTGAATTGTATTACTTCTTACTGGCTATTACTTCAACTTAGAAGCTTCTTCTGTGTTCTACTATGGTGCTTTTAGTGTCTCCGCATACCGCAGCACGCGTCATAGCTTTGCAGACGATAAGTGTAACCGTTTCAGAGAGAAGAGCGGCCAATGTGACGATCTGGCTTTAAGTCGATTCGATAACAAATGACGAAAACGAACGGATTTCTCAGGTTTTACTACATATGAACACTTTTCACATTCTCCCGTGCAACGCGGCTGCTAGTCCTCCTTTCATGCAAAATCTTAATGTCCTGGGTCATGTCCAAGCGACTAAAGCCGGCAAAAATTGAATAATCGACAACTAAAACTTGAATTGTATTTCTTCTTACTGGCTATTACTTCAACTTAGAAGCTTCTTCTGTGTTCTACTATGGTGCTTTTAGTGTCTCCGCATACCGCAGCTCGCGACATAGCTTTGCAGACGATAAATGAAACCGTCTCAGAGAGAAAAGCGGCCAATGTGACGATCTGGCTTTAAGTCGATTCGATAACAAATGACGAAAACGGACGGATTTCTCAGGTTTTTCCAACATATGAACACTTTTCACATTCTCCCGTGCAACGCGGCTGCTAGTCCTCCTTTCATGCAAAATCTTAAGGTTCTAGGTCATGTCCAAGCCACCAAAGCCGGCTAAAAAGTGAATAATCGACAACTAAAACTTGAATTGTACTACTTCTTACTGGCTATTACTTCAACTTAGAAGCTTCTTCTGTGTTCTACTATGGTGCTTTTAGTGTCTCCGCATACCGCAGCACGCGACATAGCTTTGCAGACGATAAATGTAACCGTCTCAGAGAGAAAAGCGGCCAATGAGACGATCTGGCTTTAAGTCGATTCGATAGCAAATGACGAAAACGGACGGATTTCTCAGGTTTTTACTACATATGAACACTTTTCACATTCTCCCGTGCAACGCGGCTGCTAGCCTTCCTTTCATGCAAAATCTTAAGGTTCCACCGCGTGTCCAAGCCACCAAAGCCGGCTAAAAAGCGAATAATCGACAACTAAAACTTGAATTGTACTACTTCTTACTGGCTATTACTTCAACTTAGAAGATTCTTCTGTGTTCTACTGTGGTGCTTTTAGTGTCTCCGCATACCGCAGCACGCGACATAGCTTTGCAGACAATAAATGTAACCGTCTCAGAGAGAAAAGCGACCAATGTGACGATCTGGCTTTAAGTCCATTAGATAACAAATGACGAAAATGGACGGATTTCTCAGGTTTTTACTACATATGAACACTTTTCAAATTCTCCCATGCAACGCGGCTGCTAGTCCTCCTTTCATGCAAAATCATAAGGTCCTAGGTCGTGTCCAAGCCACCATAGCCGGCTAAAAAGTGAATAATTGACAACTAAAACTTGAATTGTACTACTTCTTACTGGCTATTACGTCAACTTAGAAGCTTCTTCTGTGTTCTACTATGGTGCTTTTATTGTTTCGGCATACCGCACCACGTTACATAGCTTTGCAGACGATAAGTGTAACCGTTTCAGAGAGAAGAGCGGCCAATGTGACGATCTGGCTTTAAGTCGATTCGATAACAAATGACGAAAACGGACGGATTTCTCAGGTTTTCACTACATATGAACACTTTTCACATTCTCCCATGCAACGCGGCTGTTAGACCTCCTTTCATGCAAAATCTTAAGGTCCTAGGTCATGTCCAAGCCATCAAAGCCGCTCAAAAAGTGAATAATCGATAACTAAAACTTGAATTGTACTACTTCTTACTGGCTATTACTTCAACTTAGAAGCTTCTTCTGTGTTCTACTATGGTGCTTTTAGTGTTTCCGCATACTGCAGCACGCGACTTAGCTTTGCAGACGATAAATGTAACCGTTTCAGAGAGAAAAGCGGCCAATGTGACGATCTGGCTTTAAGTCGATTCGATAACAAATGGCGAAAACAGACGTATTTCTCACGTTTTTACTACATATGAACACTTTTCACATTCTCCCATGCAACGCGCCTGCAAGTACTCCTTTCATGCAAAATCTTAAGGTTCCACCGCATCTCCAAGCCACCAAAGCCGGCTAAAAAGTGAATAATCGACAACTATAACTTGAATTGTACTACTTCTTACTGGCTATTACTTCAACTTAGAAGCTCCTTCTGTGTTCTACTATGGTGCTTTTAGTGTTTCGGCATATCGCAGCACGCGACATAGCTTTACAGACGATAAATGTAACCGTTTGAGAGAGAAGAATGGCCAATGTGACGATCTGGCTTGAAGTCAATTCGATAACAAATGACGAAAATGGACGGATTTCTCAGATTTTTACTACATATGAACACTTTTCACATTCTCCCATGCAACGCGGCTGTTAGACCTCCTTTCATGCAAAATCTTACGGTCCAAGGTCATGTCCAAGCCACCAAAGCCGCCTAAAAAGTGAATAATCGATAACTAAAACTTGAATTGTACTACTTCTTACTGGCTATTACTTCAACTTAGAAGCTTCTTCTGTGTTCTACTATGGTGCTTTTAGTGTCTCCGCATACCGCAGCACGCGACATAGCTTTGCAGACGATAAATGTAACCGTCTCAGAGACAAAAGCGGCAAATGTGACGATCTGGCTTTAAGTCGATTCCATAACAAATGACGAAAACGGACGGATTTCTCAGGTTTTTCCAACATATGAACACTTTTCACATTCTCCCGTGCAACGCGGCTGCTAGTCTTCCTTTCATGCAAAATCTTAAGGTTCCACCGCATGTCCAAGCCACCAAAGCCGGCTAAAAAGTGAATAATCGGCAACTAAAACTTGAATTGTACTACTTCTTACTGGCTATTACTTCAACATAGAAGCTCCTTCTGTGTTCTACTATGGTGCTTTTAGTGTTTCGGCATATCGCAGCACGCGACATAGCTTTGCAGACGATAAATGTAACCGTTTGAGAGAGAAGATTGGCCAATGTGACGATCTGGCTTAAAGTCAATTCGATAACAAATGACGAAAATGGACGGATTTCTCAGGTTTTTACTACTTATGAACTTTTTTCACATTCTCCCATGCAACGCGGCTGCTAGTCCTCCTTTCATGCAAAATCTTAAGGTCCTAGGTCATGTCCAAGAAACCAAAGCCGGCTAAAAAGTGAATAATCGACAACTAAAACTTCAATTGTACTACTTCTTACTGGCTATTACTTCAACATAGAAGCTTCTTCTGTGTTCTACTATGGTGCTTTTAGTGTTTCCGCATACCGCAGCACGCGACATAGCTTTGTAGACGATAAATGTAACCGTTTCAGAGAGAAGAGCGGCCAATGTGACGATCTGGCTTTAAGACGATTCGATAACAAATGGCGAAAACGGACGGATTTCTCAGGTTTTTACTACATATGAACACCTTTCACATTCTCCCGTGCAACGCGGCTGCTAGTCCTCGTTTCATGCAAAATCTTATGGTCCTAGGTCATGTCATAGCCACCAAAGCCGGCTAAAAAGTGAATAATCGACAATTAATACTTGAATTGTACTACTTCTTACTGGCTATTACTTCAACTTAGAAGCTTCTTCTGGGTTCTACTATGGTGCTTTTTGTGTTTTGGCATACCGTAGCACGCGACATAGCTTTGCAGACGATAAATGTAACCGTTTGAGAGAGAAGAATGGCCAATGTGACGATCTGGCTTTAAGTCGATTCGATAACAAATGACGAAAACGGACGGATTTCTCAGGTTTTTACTGCATATGAACACTTTTTTCATTCTACCGTGCAACGCGGCTGCTAGTCCTCCTTTCATGCAAAATCCTAAGGTCCTAGGTCATGTCCAATCCACCAAAGCCGGCTAAAAAGTGAATAATCGACAACTAAAACTTGAATTGTATTACTTCTTACTGGCTATTACTTCAACTTAGAAGCTTCTTCTGTGTTCTACTATGGTGCTTTTAGTGTCTCCGCATACCGCAGCACGCGTCATAGCTTTGCAGACGATAAATGAAACCGTCTCAGAGAGAAGAGCGGCCAATGTGACGATCTGGCTTTAAGTCGATTCGATAACAAATGACGAAAACGGACGGATTTCTCAGGTTTTTCCAACATATGGACACTTTTCACATTCTCCCGTGCAACGCGGCTCCTAGTCCTCCTTTCATGCAAAATCTTAAGGTCCTAGGTCATGTCCAAGCCACCAAAGCCGGCTAAAAAGTGAATAATCGACAACTAAAACATGAATTGTACTACTTCTTACTGGCTATTACTTCAACTTAGAAGCTTCTTCTGTGTTCTACTATGGTGCTTTTAGTGTCTCCGCACACCGCAGCACGCGACATAGCCTTGCAAACGATAAATGTAACCGTCTCAGAGAGAAAAGCGGCCAATGAGACGATCTGGCTTTAAGTCGATTCGATAGCAAATGACGAAAACGGACGGATTTCTCAGGTTTTTACTACATATGAACACTTTTCACAATTCTCCCATGCAACGCGGCTGCTAGTCTTCCTTTCATGCAAAGTCTTAAGGTTCCACCGCATGTCCAAGCCACCAAAGCCGGCTAAAAAGCGAATAATCGACAACTAAAACTTGAATTGTACTGCTTCTTACTGGCTATTACTTCAACTTAGAAGCTCCTTCTGTGTTCTACTATGGTGCTTTTAGTGTTTTGGCATATCGCAGCACGCGTCATAGCTTTGCAGACGATAAATGTAACCGTTTGAGAGAGAAGAATGGCCAATGTGACGATCTGGCTTGAAGTCAATTCGATAACAAATGACGAAAATGGACGGATTTCTCAGGTTTTTACTACATATGAACACTTTTCAAATTCTCCCATGCAACTCGGCTGTTAGACCTCCTTTCATGCAAAATCTTGAGGTCCTAGGTCATGTCCAAGCCACCAAAGCCGGCTAAAAAGTGAATAATCGAAAACTAAAACTTGAATTGTACTACTTCTTACTGGCTATTACTTCAACTTAGAAGATTCTTCTGTGTTCTACTGTGGTGCTTTTAGTGTCTCCGCATACCGCAGCACGCGACATAGCTTTGCAGACAATAAATGTAACCGTCTCATTGAGGAAAGCAGCCAATGTGACGATCTGGCTTTAAGTCGATTCGATAACAAGTGACGAAAACGGACGGATTTCTCAGGTTTTTACTACATACGAACATTTTCACATTCTCCCGTGCAACGCGGCTGCTAGTCCTCCTTTCATGCAAAATCTTATGGTCATAGTTCATGTCCAAGCCAAAAAAGCCATCTAAAAAGTGAATAATCGACAACTAAAACTTGAATTGTACTACTTCTTACTGGCTATTACTTCAACTTAGAAGATTCTTCTGTGTTCTACTATGGTGCTTTTAGTGTCTCCGCATACCGCAGCACGCGTCATAGCTTTGCAGACGATAAATGAAACCGTCTCAGAGAGAAAAGCGGCCAATGTGACGATCTGGCTTTAAGTAGATTCGATAACAAATGACGAAAACGGACGGATTTCTCAGGTTTTTCCAACATATGAACACTTTTCACATTCTCCCGTGCAACGCGGCTCCTAGTCCTCCTTTCATGCAAAATCTTAAGGTCCTAGGTCATGTCCAAGCCACCAAAGCCGGCTAAAAAGTGAATAATCGACAACTAAAACATGAATTGTTCTACTTCTTACTGGCTATTACTTCAACTTAGAAGCTTCTTCTGTGTTCTACTATGGTGCTTTTAGTGTCTCCGCACACCGCAGCACGCGACATAGCTTTGCAAACGATAAATGTAACCGTCTCAGAGAGAAAAGCGGACAATGAGACGATCTGGCTTTACGTCGATTCGATAGCAAATGACGAAAACGGACGGATTTCTCAGGTTTTTACTACATATGAACACTTTTCACAATTCTCCCATGCAACGCGGCTGCTCGTCTTCCTTTCATGCAAAGTCTTGAGGGTTCCACCGCATGTCCAAGCCACCAAAGGCGGCTAAAAAGCGAATAATCGACAACTAAAACTTGAATTGTACTGCTTCTTACTGGCTATTACTTCAACTTAGAAGCTCCTTCTGTGTTCTACTATGGTGCTTTTAGTGTTTCGGCATATCGCAGCACGCGTCATAGCTTTGCAGACGATAAATGTAACCGTTTGAGAGAGAAGAATGGCCAATGTGTCGATCTGGCTTGAAGTCAATTCGATAACAAATGACGAAAATGGACGGATTTCTCAGGTTTTTACTACATATGAACACTTTTCAAATTCTCCCATGCAACTCGGCTGTTAGACCTCCTTTCATGCAAAATCTTGAGGTCCTAGGTCATGTCCAAGCCACCAAAGCCGGCTAAAAAGTGAATAATCGACAACTAAAACTTGAATTGTACTACTTCTTACTGGCTATTACTTCAACTTAGAAGATTCTTCTGTGTTCTACTGTGGTGCTTTTAGTGTCTCCGCATACCGCAGCACGCGACATAGCTTTGCAGACAATAAATCTAACCGTCTCATTGAGGAAAGCAGCCAATGTGACGATCTGGCTTTAAGTCGATTCGATAACAAGTGACGAAAACGGACGGATTTCTCAGGTTTTTACTACATACGAACATTTTCACATTCTCCCGTGCAACGCGGCTGCTAGTCCTCCTTTCATGCAAAATCTTATGGTCATAGTTCATGTCCAAGCCACCAAAGCCGTCTAAAAAGTGAATAATCGACAACTAAAACTTGAATTGTACTACTTCTTACTGGCTATTACTTCAACTTAGAAGATTCTTCTGTGTTCTACTATGGTGCTTTTAGTGTCTCCGCACACCGCAGGACGCGACATAGCTTTGCAGACGATAAATATAACCGTCTGAGAGAGAAGCGGCCAATGTGACGATCTGGCTTTAAGTCGATTCGATAACAAATGACGAAAACGGACGGATTTCTCACGTTTTTACTACATATGAACACTTTTCACATTCCCCCTTGCAACGCGGCTGCCAGTCCTCCTTTCATGCAAAATTTTAACGTCCTAGGTGATGTCCAAGCCACCAAAGCCGTCTAAAAAGTGAATAATCGACAACTAAAACTTGAATTGTACTACTTCTTGCTGGCTATTGCTTCAACTTAGAAGCTTCTTCTGTGTTCCACTATGGTTCTTTTAGTGTCTCCGCATCCCGCAGCACGCGACATAGCTTTGCAGACGATAAATGTAACCGTCTCAGAGAGAAAAGCGGCCAATGTGACGATCTGGCTTTAAGTCGATTCGATAACAAAAGACGAAAACGGACGGATTTCTCAGGTTTTTAGTACATATGAACACTTTTCACACTCTCCCATGCAACGCGGCTGCTAGTCCTCCTTTCATGCAAAATGTTAAGGTCCTAGGTCATGTCCAAGCCACCAAAGCCGGCTAAAAAGTGAATAATCGACAACTAAAACTTGAATAGTACTACTTCTTACTGGCTATTACTTCAACTTAGAAGCTTCTTCTGTGTTCTACTATGGTGCTTTTAGTGTTTCTGCTTACCGCAGCACGCGACATAGCTTTGCAGACGATAAATGTAACCGTCTCAGAGAGAAAAGCGGCCAATGTGACGATCTTACTTTAAGTCGATTCGATAACAAATGACGAAAACGGACGGATTTCTAAGGTTTTTACTACATATGAACACTTTTCACATTCTCCCGTGCAACGCGGCTGCTAGTCCTCCTTTCATGCGAAATCTTAAGGTCGTAGGTCATATCTAAGCCACCAAAGCCGGCTAAAAAGTGAATAATCGACAACTAAACTTGAATAGTACTACTTCTTACTGCCTATTACGTCAACTTAGAAGCTTCTTCTGTGTTCTACTATGATGCTTTTAGTGTCTCCGCACACCGCAGCACGTGACATAGCTTTGCAGACAATAAGTGCAACCGTTTCAGAGAGAAGAGCGGCCAATGTGACGATCTTACTTTAAGTCGATTCGATAACAAATGACGAAAACAGACGGATTTCTCAGGTTTTTACTACATATGAACACTTTTCACATTCTCCCATGCAACGCGGCAGCTAGTCCTCCTTTCATGCAAAATCTTAAGGTCATAGGCCATGTCCAAGCCACCAAAGCCGGCTAAAAAGTGAATAATCGACAACTAATATCTGAATTGTACTACTTCTTACTGGCTATTACTTCAACTTTGAAGCTTCTTCTGTGTTCTACTATGGTGCTTTTAGTGTCTCCGCATACCGCAGCACGCGACATAACTTTGCAGAGGGATAAATGTAACCGTCTCAGAGAGAAAAGCGGCCATTGTGGCGATCTGGCTTTAAGTCGATTCGATAAGAAATGACGAAAACGGACGGATTTCTCAGGTTTTTACTACATATGAACACTTTTCACATTCTCCCGTGCAACGCAGCTGCTAGTCCTCCTTTCATGCAAAGTCTTAAGGTCCTAGGTCATGTCCAAGCCACCAAAGCCGGCTAAAAAGCGAATAATCGACAACTAAAACTTGAATTGTACTACTTCTTACTGCCTATTACTTCAACTTAGAAGCTTCTTCTGTGTTGTACTATGGTGCTTTTAGTGTCTCTGCATACCGCAGAACGCGACATAGCTTTGCAGAGGATAAATGTAACCGTCTCAGAGAGAAAAGCGGCCAATGTGACGATCTGGCTTTAAGTCGATTCGATAACAAATTACGAAAACGGACGGATTTCTTAGGTTTTTACTACATATGAACATTTTTCACATTCTCCCGTGCAACGCGGCTGCAAGTCCTCCTTTCATGCAAAATCGTAAGGTCCTAGGTCATGTCCAAGCCACCAAAGCCGGCTAAAATGTGAATAATCGACAACTAAAACTTGAATTGTACTACTTCTTACTGGCTATTACTTCAACTTAGAAGCTTATTCTGTGTTCTACTATGGTGCTTTTAGTGTTTCCGCATACCGCAGCACGCGACATAGCTTTGCAGACGATAAATATAACCGTTTCAGAGAGAAGAGCGGCCAATGTGACGATCTGGCTTTAAGTCGATTCGGTAACAAATGACGAAAACGGACGGATTTCTCAGGTTTTTACTACATATGAACACTTTTCACATTCTCCCGTGCAACGCGGCTGCTAGTCCTCCTTTCAAGCAAAATCTTAAGGTCCTAAGTCATGTCCAAGCCACCAAAGCCGGCTAAAAAGTGAATAATCGACAACTACAACTTGAATTGTACTACTTCTTACTGGCTATTACTTCAACTTAGAAGCTTATTCTGTGTTCTACTATGGTTCTTTTAGTGCCTCCGCATACCGCAGCACGTGACATAGCTTTGCAGACGATAAATGTAACCGTGTCAGAGAGAAAAGCGGCCAATGTGACGATCTGGCTTTAAGTCGATTCGATAACAAATGACGAAAACGGACGGATTTCTCAGGTTTTTCCTACATATGAACACTTTTCACATTATCCCGTGCAACGCGGCTGCAAGTCCTCCTTTCATGCAAAATTTTAACGTCCTAGGTGATGTCCAAGCCACCAAAGCCGTCTAAAAAGTGAATAATCGACAACTAAAACTTGAATTGTACTACTTCTTACTGGCTATTGCTTCAACTTAGAAGCTTCTTCTGTGTTCTACTATGGTGCTTTTAGTGTTTCCGCATACTGCAGCACGCGACATAGCTTTGCAGACGATAAATGTAACCGATTCAGAGAGAAGAGCGGCCAAGGTGACGATCTGGCTTTAAGTAGATTCGATAACAAATGACGAAAACGGGCGGATTTCTCAGGTTTTTGCTACATATGAACACATTTCACATTTCCCGTGCAACGCGGCTGCAAGTACTCTTTTCATGCAAAATCTTAAGGTCCTAGGTCATGTCCAAGCCACCAAAGCCGGCTAAAAAGTGAATAATCGACAACTAAAACTTGAATTGTACTACTTCTTACTGGCTATTACTTCAACTTACAAGTTTCTTCTGTGTTCCACTATGGTGCTTTTAGTGTCTCCGCATACCGCAGCACGCGACATAGCATTGCAGACAATAAATGAAACCTTCTCAGAGAGAAAAGTGGCCAATGTGGCGATCTGGCTTTAAGTCGATTCGATAACAAAAGACGAAAACGGACGGATTTCTCAGGTTTTTCCTACATATGAACACTTTTCACATTCTCCCATGCAACGCGGCTGCTAGTCCTCCTTTCATGCAAAATCTTAAGGTTCCACCTCATGTCCAGGGCACCAAAGCCGGCTAAAAATCAATAATCGATAACCAAAACCTGAATTGTACTGCTTCTTACTGGCTATTGCTTCAACTTAGAAGCTTCTTCTGTGTTCTACTATGGTGCATTTAGTGTCTCCGCATACCGCAGCACGCGACATAGCTTTGCAGACGATAAATGTAACCGTCTCAGAGAGAAAAGCGGCCAATATGACGATCTGGCTTTAAGTCGATTCGATAACAAATGACGAAAACGGACGGATTTCTCAGGTTTTTACTACATATGAACACTTTTCACATTCTCCCGTGCAACGCGGCTGCTAGTCCTCCTTTCAAGCAAAATCTTAAGGTCCTAGGTCATGTCCAAGCCACAAAAGCCGGCTAAAAAGTGAATAATCGACAACTACAACTTGAATTGTACTACTTCTTACTGGCTATTACTTCTACTTAGAAGCTTATTCTGTGTTCTACTATGGTTCTTTTAGTGCCTCCGCATACCGCAGCACGCGACATAGCTTTGCAGACGATAAATGTAGCCGTGTCAGAGAGAAAAGCGGCCAATGTGACGATCTGGCTTTAAGTCGATTCGATAACAAATGGCGAAAACGGACGGATTTCTCAGGTTTTTCCTACATATGAACACTTTTCACATTATCCCGTGCAACGCGGCTGCAAGTCCTCCTTTCATGCAAAATCTTAAGGTCCTAGGTCATGTCCAAGCCACCAAAGCCGGCTAAAAAGTGAATAATCGACAACTAAAATTTGAATTGTACTACTTCTTACTGGCTATTACTTCAACTTAGAAGCTTCTTCTGTGTTCTGTGGTGCTCTTAGTGTCTCCGCATATTGCAGCACACGAAATAGCTTTGCAGACGATACGTGTAACCGTCTCAGAGAGAAAAGCGGCCAATGTGACGATCTGGCTTTAAGTCGATTCGATAACAAATGACGAAAACGGACGGATTTCTCATGTTTTTACTTCATATGAACACTTTTCACATTCTCCCGTGCAACGCAGCTGCAAGTCCTCCTTTGAAGCAAAATCTTAAGGTCCTAGGTCATGTCCAAGACACCAAATCCGGCTAAAAAGTGAATAATCGATACCTATAACTTGACTTGTACTACTTCTTACTTTCTATTACATCAACTTAGAAGTTTCATCTGTGTTCTACTACTGAACTTTTAGTGTCTCCGCATACCGCAGCACGCGACATAGCTTTGCAAACGATAAGTACAACCGTCTAAGAGAGAAGAGCGTCCAATGTGACGATCTAATTTTAAGTCGATTCGATAACAAATGACGAAAACGGACGGATTTCTCATGTTTTTACTTCATATGAACACTTTTCACATTCTCCCGTGCAAAGCGGCTGCTAGTCCTCCTTTCATGCAAAATCTTAAGGTCATAGGATATGTCCAAGCCACCAAAGCCGGCTAAAAAGTGAATAATCGACAACTAATATCTGAATTGTACTACTTCATACTGGCTATTACTTCAACTTTGAAGCTTCATCTGTGTTCTACTATGGTGCTTTTAGTGTCTCCGCATACCGCAGCACGAGACATAGCTTTGCAGACGATAAATGTAACCGTCTCAGAGAGAAAAGCGGCCATTGTGACGATCTGGCTTTAAGTCGATTCGATAACAAATGACGAAAACGGACGGATTTCTCAGGTTTTTACTACATATGAACACTTTTCACATTCTCCCGTGCAACGCGGCTCCTAGTCCTCCTTTCATGCAAAGTCTTATGGTCCTAGGTCATGTCCAAGCCACTAAAGCCGGCTAAAAGGTGAATAACCAACAACTAATACTAGAATTGTACTACTTCTTACTTGCTATTACTTCAACTTAGACGCTTCTTCTGTGTTCTACTATGGTGCTTTTAGTGTGTCCGCATACCGCAGCACGCGACATAGGTTTGCAGACGATAAATGTAACCGTCTCTGAGAGAAAAGCGGCCAATGTGACGATCTGGCTTTAAGTCGATTCGATAACAAATTACGAAAACGGACGGATTTCTTAGGTTTTTACTACATATGAACACTTTTCACATTCTCCCGTGCAACGCGGCTGCAAGTCCTCCTTTCATGCAAAATCTTAAGGTCCTAGGTCATGTCCAAGCCACCAAAGCCGGCTAAAATGTGAATAATCGACAACTAAAACTTGAATTGTACTACTTCTTACTGGCTATTACTTCAACTTAGACGCTTCTTCTGTGTTCTACTATGGTGCTTTTAGTGTCTCCGCATACCGCAGCAGGCGACATAGATTTGCAGACGATAAATGTAACCGTCTCAGAGAGAAAAGCAGCCAATGTGACGATCTGGCTTTAAGTCGATTCGGTAACAAATGACGAAAACGGAAGGATTTCTCAGGTTTTTACTACATATGAACACTTTTCACATTCTCCCGTGCAACGCGGCTGCTAGTCCTCCTTTCAAGCAAAATCTTAAGGTAATAGGTCATGTCCAAGCCACCAAAGCCGGCTAAAAAGTGAATGACCGACAACTACAACTTGAATTGTACTACTTCTTACTGGCTATTACTTCAATATAGAAGCTTATTCTGTGTTCTACTATGGTTCTTTTAGTGCCTCCGCATACCGCAGCACGCGACATAGCTTTGCAGACGATAAATGTAACCGTGTCAGAGAGAAAAGCGGCCAATGTGACGATCTGGCTTTAAGTCGATTCGATAACAAATGACGAAAACGGACGGATTTCTCAGGTTTTTCCTACATATGAACACTTTTCACATTATCCCGTGCAACGCGGCTGCAAGTCCTCCTTTCATGCAAAATCTTAAGGTCTTAGGTCATGTCCAAGCCACCAAAGCCGGCTAAAAAGTGAATAATCGACAACTAAAATTTGAATTGTACTACTTCTTACTGGCTATTACTTCAACTTAGAAGCTTCTTCTGTGTTCTGTGGTGCTCTTAGTGTCTCCGCATATTGCAGCACGCGACATAGCTTTGCAGACGATACGTGTAACCGTCTCAGAGAGAAAAGCGGCCAATGTGACGATCTGGCTTTAAGTCGATTCGATAACAAATGACGAAAACGGACGGATTTCTCATGTTTTTACTTCATATGAACACTTTTCACATTCTCCCGTGCAACGCGGCTGCAAGTCCTCCTTTCAAGCAAAATCTTAAGGTCCTAGGTCATGTCCAAGCCACCAAATCCGGCTAAAAAGTGAATAATCGATACCTATAACTTGACTTGTACTACTTCTTACTTTCTATTACATCAACTTAGAAGTTTCATCTGTGTTCTACTACTGAACTTTTAGTGTCTCCGCATACCGCAGCACGCGACATAGCTTTGCAAACGATAAGTACAACCGTCTAAGAGAGAAGAGCGGCCAATGTGACGATCTAATTTTAAGTCGATTCGATAACAAATGACGAAAACGGACGGATTTCTGAGGTTTTTACTACATATGAACACTTTTCACATTCTCCCGTGCAACGCGGCTGCTAGTCCTCCTTTCATACAAAATCGTATGGTCCTAGGTCATGTCATAGCCACCAAAGCCGGCTAAAAAGTGAACAATCGACAACTAAAACTTGAATTGTACTACTTCTTACTGGCTATTACTTCAACTTAGAAGTTTCTTCTGTGTTCTACTATGGTGCTTTTAGTGTCTCCGCATACCGCAGCGCGCGACATAGCTTTGCAGACGATAAATGTAACCGTTTCAGACAGAAGAGCGGCCAATGTGACGATCTGGCTTTAAGTCGATTCGATAACAAATGACGAAAACGGACGGATTTCTCAGCTTTTTACTACATATGAACACTTTTCACACTCTCCCGTGCAACGCGGCTGCTAGTCTTCCTTTCATGCAAAATCTTAAGGTCCTAGTTTATGTCCAAGCCACGAAAGCCGGCTAAAAAGTGAATAATCGACAACTAAAACTTGAATTGTACTACTTCTTACTGGCTATTACTGCAACTTAGAAGCTTCTTCTGTATTCTACTATGGTGCTTCTAGTGTTTCCGCATACCGCAGCACGCGACATAGCTTTTGCAGACGATAAATATAACCGTTTCAGTGAGAAGAGCGGGCAATGTGACGATCTGGCTTTAAGTCGATTCGATAACAAATGACGAAAACTGACGGATTTCTCAGGTTTTTACTACATATGAACACTTTTCACATTCTCCCGTGCAACGCGACTGCTAGTCCTCCTTTCAAGCAAAATCGTAAGGTCCTAGGTCATGTCCAAGCCACCAAAGCCGGCTAAAAAGTGAATAATCGACAACTACAACTTGAATTGTACTACTTCTTACTGGCTATTACTTCAACTTAGAAGCTTCTTCTGTGTTCTATGGTGCTCTTAGTGTCTCCGCATATTGCAGCACGCGACATAGCTTTGCAGACGATAAATGTAACCGTCTCAGAGAGAAAAGCGGCCAATGTGACGATCTGGCTTTAAGTCGATTCGATAACAAATGACGAAAACGGAGGGATTTCTCATGTTTTTACTACATATGAACACTTTTCACATCCTGCCGTGCAACGCGGCTGCAAGTCCTCCTTTCATGCAAAATCTTATGGTCCTAGGTCATGTCCAAGCCACCAATGCGGGCTAAAAAGTGAATAATCGACAACTAAAACTTGAATTGTACTACTTCTTACTGGCTATTACTTAAACTTAGAAGTTTCTTCTGTGTTCTACTATGGTGCTTTTAGTGTTTCGGCTTACCGCAGCACGCGACATATCTTTGCAGACGATAAATGTAACCGTTTTAGAGAGAAGAATGGCCAATGTGACGATCTTCCTTCAAGTCGATTCGATAACAAATGACGAAAACGGACGGATTTCTCATGTTTTTACTACATATGAACACTTTTCACATTCTCCCGTGCAACGCGGCTGCAAGTCCTCCTTTCATACAAAATCTTAAGGTACTAGGTCATGTCCATGCCAATAAAGCCGGCTAAAAAAAGAATAATCGACAACTAAAACTTGAATTGTACTACTGCTTACTGGCTATTACTTCAACTTAGAAGCTTCTTCTGTGTTCTACTACGGTGCTTTTAGTGTCTCCGCATACCGCAGCACGCGACATAGCTTTGCAAACGATAAGTACAACCGTCTAAGAGAGAAGAGCGGCCAATGTGACGATCTAATTTTAAGTCGATTCGATAACAAATGACGAAAACGGACGGATTTCTCAGGTTTTTACTACATATGAACACTTTTCACATTCTCCCTTGCAACGCGGCTGCTAGTGCTCCTTTCATGCAAAATGTTAAGGTCCTAGCTCATGGCCAAGGCCCCAAAGCCAGCTAAAATGTCAATAATCGATAACTAAAACTTGAATTGTACTACTTCTTACTGGCTATTACGTCAACGTAGAAGCCTCTTCTGTGTTCTACTATGGTGCTTTTAGTGTCTCCACATACCGCAGCACGCGACATAGCTTTGCAGACTATAAATGTAACCGTCTCAGAGAGAAAAGCGGCCAATGTGACGATCTGGCTTTAAGTCGATTCGATAACAAATGACGAAAACGGGCGGATTTCTCAGGTTTTTACTACATATGAAAACTTTTCACATTCTCCCATGCAACGCGGCTGCTAGTCCTCCTTTCATGATAAATCTTATGGTCCTAGATCATGTCCAAGCCACCAAAGCCGGCTAAAATTTGAATAATCGACAACTAATATCTGAATTGTACTACTTCTTACTGGCTATTACTTCAACTTTGAAGCTTCATCTGTGTTCTACTATGGTGCTTTTAGTGTCTCCGCATACCGCAGCACGCGACATAGCTTTGCAGACGATAAATGTAACCGTCTCTGAGAGAAAAGCGGCCAATGTGACGATCTGGCTTTAAGTCGATTCGATAACAAATTACGAAAACGGACGGATTTCTTAGGTTTTTAGTACATATGAACACTTTTCACATTCTCCCGTGCAACGCGGCTGCAAGTCCTCCTTTCATGCAAAATCTTAAGGTCCTAGGTCATGTCCAAGCCACCAAAGCCGGCTAAAATATGAATAATCGACAACTAAAACTTGAATTGTACTACTTCTTACTGGCTATTACTTCAACTTAGAAGCTTCTTCTGTGTTCTACTATGGTGCTTTTAGTGTCTCCGCATACCGCAGCAGGCGACATAGATTTGCAGACGATAAATGTAACCGTCTCAGAGAGAAAAGCAGCCAATGTGACGATCTGGCTTTAAGTCGATTCGGTAACAAATGACGAAAACGGAAGGATTTCTCAGGTTTTTACTACATATGAACACTTTTCACATTCTCCCGTGCAACGCGGCTGCTAGTCCTCCTTTCAAGCAAAATCTTAAGGTCCTAGGTCATGTCCAAGCCACCAAAGCCGGCTAAAAAGTGAATGATCGACAACTACATCTTGAATTGTACTACTTCTTACTGGCTATTACTTCAACTTAGAAGCTTATTCTGTGTTCTACTATGGTTCTTTTAGTGCCTCCGCATACCGCAGCACGCGACATAGCTTTGCAGACGATAAATGTAACCGTCTCTGAGAGAAAAGCGGCCAATGTGGCGATCTGGCTTTAAGTCGATTCGATAACAAATGACGAAAACGGACGGATTTCTCAGGTTTTTCCTACATATGAACACTTTTCACACTATCCCGTGCAACGCGGCTGCAAGTCCTCTTTTCATGCAAAATCTTAAGGTCCTAGGTCATGTCCAAGCCACCAAATCCGGCTAAAAAGTGAATAATCGATACCTATAACTTGACTTGTACTACTTCTTACTTTCTATTACATCAACTTAGAAGTTTCATCTGTGTTCTACTACTGAACTTTTAGTGTCTCCGCATACCGCAGCACGCGACATAGCTTTGCAAACGATAAGTACAACCGTCTAAGAGAGAAGAGCGGCCAATGTGACGATCTAATTTTAAGTCGATTCGATAACAAATGACGAAAACGGACGGATTTCTCAGCTTTTTACTACATATGAACACTTTTCACACTCTCCCGTGCAACGCGGCTGCTAGTCCTCCTTTCATGCAAAATCTTAAGGTCCTAGTTTATGTCCAAGCCACGAAAGCCGGCTAAATAGTGAATAATCGAAAACTAAAACTTGAATTGTACTACTTCTTACTGGCTATTACTGCAACTTAGAAGCTTCTTCTGTATTCTACTATGGTGCTTTTAGTGTTTCCGCATACCGCAGCACGCGACATAGCTTTTGCAGACGATAAATATAACCGTTTCAGAGAGAAGAGCGGCCAATGTGACGATCTGGCTTTAAGTCGATTCGATAACAAATGACAAAAACGGACGGATTTCTCAGGTTTTTACTACATATGAACACTTTTCACATTCTCCCGTGCAACGCGGCTGCTAGTCCTCCTTTCAAGCAAAATCGTAAGGTCCTAGGTCATGTCCAAGCCACCAAAGCCGGCTAAAAAGTGAATAATCGACAACTACAACTTGAATTGTACTACTTCTTACTGGCTATTACTTCAACTTAGAAGCTTATTCTGTGTTCTACTATGGTTCTTTTAGTGTCTCCGCATACCGCAGCACGCGACATAGCTTTGCAGACGATAAATGTAACCGTTTCAGAGAGAAAAGCGGCCAATGTGACGATCTGGCTTTAAGTCGATTCGATAACAAATGACGAAAACGGACGGATTTCTCAGGTTTTTCCTACATATGAACACTTTTCACATTATCCCGTGCAAGGCGGCTGCAAGTCCTCCTTTCATGCAAAATCTTAAGGTCCTAGGTCATGTCCAAGCCACCAAAGCCGGCTAAAAAGTGAATAATCGACAACTAAAATTTGAATTGTACTACTTCTTACTGGCTATTACTTCAACTTAGAAGCTTCTTCTGTGTTCTATGGTGCTCTTAGTGTCTCCGCATATTGCAGCACGCGACATAGCTTTGCAGACGATAAATGTAACCGTCTCAGAGAGAAAAGCGGCCAATGTGACGATCTGGCTTTAAGTCGATTCGATAACAAATGACGAAAACGGAGGGATTTCTCATGTTTTTTACTACATATGAACACTTTTCACATCCTCCCGTGCAACGCGGCTGCAAGTCCTCCTTTCATGCAAAATCTTATGGTCCTAGGTCATGTCCAAGCCACCAACGCGGGCTAAAAAGTGAACAATCGACAACTAAAACTTGAATTGTACTACTTCTTACTGGCTATTACTTAAACTTAGAAGCTTCTTCTGTGTTCTACTATGGTGCTTTTAGTGTTTCGGCTTACCGCAGCACGCGACATATCTTTGCAGACGATAAATGTAACCGTTTTAGAGAGAAGAATGGCCAATGTGACGATCTTCCTTCAAGTCGATTCGATAACAAATGACGAAAACGGACGGATTTCTCATGTTTTTACTACATATGAACACTTTTCACATTCTCCCGTGCAACGCGGCTGCAAGTCCTCCTTTCATACAAAATCTTATGGTCCTAGGTCATGTCCAAGCCACCAATGCCGGCTAAAAAGTGAATAATCGACAACTAAAACGTGAATTGTACTACTGCTTACTGGCTATTACTTCAACTTAGAAGCTTCTTCTGTGTTCTACTACGGTGCTTTTAGTGTCTCCGCATACCGCAGCACGCGACATAGCTTTGCAAACGATAAGTACAACCGTCTAAGAGAGAAGAGCGGCCAATGTGACGATCTAATTTTAAGTCGATTCGATAACAAATGACGAAAACGGACGGATTTCTCAGGTTTTTACTACATATGAACACTTTTCACTTTCTCCCTTGCAACGCGGCTGCTAGTGCTCCTTTCATGCAAAATGTTAAGGTCCTAGCTCATGGCCAAGGCACCAAAGAAAGCTAAAATGTCAATAATCGATAACTAAAACTTGAATTGCACTACTTCTTACTGGCTATTACGTCAACTTAGAAGCCTCTTCTGTGTTCTACTATGGTGCTTTTAGTGTCTCCACATACCGCAGCACGCGACATAGCTATGCAGACTATAAATGTAACCGTCTCAGAGAGAAAAGCGGCCAATGTGACGATCTGGCTTTAAGTCGATTCGATAACAAATGACGAAAACGGGCGGATTTCTCAGGTTTTTACTACATATGAAAACTTTTCACATTCTCCCATGCAACGCGGCTGCTAGTCCTCCTTTCATGATAAATCTTATGGTCCTAGATCATGTCCAAGCCACCAAAGCCGGCTAAAATGTGAATAATCGACAACTAAAACTTGAATTGTACTACCTCTTACTGGCTATTACCTCAACTTAGAAGTTTCTTCTGTGTTACACTACTGAACTTTGAGTGTCTCCGCATACCGCAGCGCACGACATAGCTTTGCAGACGATAAATGTAACCGTTTCAGACAGAAGAGCGGCCAATGTGACGATCTGGCTTTAAGTCGATTCGATAACAAATGACGAAAACGGACGGATTTCTCAGCTTTTTACTACATATGAACACTTTTCATATTCTCCAGTGCAACGCGGCTGCTAGTCCTCCTTTCATGCAAAATCTTAAGGTCCTAGTTTATGTCCAAGCCACGAAAGCCGGCTAAAAAGTGAATAATCGACAACTAAAACTTGAAATGTACTACTTCTTACTGGCTACTGCTTCAACTTAGAAGCTTCTTCTGTGTTCTACTATGGTGCTTTTAGTGTCTTCGCATACCGCAGCACGCGACATAGCTTTGCAGACGATAAATATAACCTTTTCAGCAGAAGAGCGGCCAATGTGACGATCTGGCTTTAAGTCGATTCAGTAACAAATGACGAAAACGGACGGATTTTTCAGGTTTTTACTACATATGAACACTTTTCACATTCTCCCGTGCAACGCGGCTGCAAGTCCTCCTTTCTGCAAAATCTTAAGGTCCTAGGTCCTGTCCAAGCCACCAAAGCCGGCTAAAAAGTGAATAATCGACAACTAAAACTTGAATTGCACTACTTCTTACTGGCTATTGCTTCAACTTAGAATCTTCTCCTATGTTCTACTATGGTGCTTTTAGCATCTCCGCATACCGCAGCACGCGACATAGCTTTGCAGACGATAAATGTAACCGTTTCAGACAGAAGAGCGGCCAATGTGACGATCTGGCTTTAAGTCGATTCGATAACAAATGACGAAAACGGACGGATTTCTCAGCTTTTTACTACATATGAACACTTTTCACATTCTCCCGTGCAACGCAGCTGCTAGTCCTCCTTTGATGCAAAATCTTAAGGTTCCACCTCATGTCCAAGGCACCAAAGCCGGCTAAAAATCAATAATCGGTAACCTAAACTTGAATTGTACAACTTCTTACTGGCCATTGCTTCAACTTCGAAGCTTCATCTGTGTTCTACTATGGTGCTTTTAGTGTCTCCGCATACCGCAGCACGTGACATAGCTTTGCAGACGATAAACGTAACCGTTTCAGAGAGAAGAGCGGCCTATGTGACGATCTGGCTTTAAGTCGATTCGATAACAAATGACGAAAACGGACGGATTTCTCAGGTTTTTACTACATATGAACCCTTTTCACATTCTCAGATGCAACGCAGCTGCTAGTCCATCTTTCATGCAAAATCTTAAGGTTCCACCTCCTGTCCAAGGCACCAAAGCCGGCTAAAAATCAATAATCGATAACCAAAACTTGAATTGTACTACTTCTTATGGCTATTGCTTCAACTTAGAAGCTTCTTGTGTGTTCTACTGTGGTGCTTTCAGTGTCTCCGCATACCGCAGCACGCGACATTGCTTTGCAGACGATAAATGTAACCGTCTCAGAGAGAAAAGCGGCCAATGTGACGATCTGGCTTTAAGTCGATTCGATAACAAAAGACGAAAACGGACGGATTTCTCAGGTTTTTACTACATATGAACACCTTTCACATTCTCCCGTGCAACGCGGCTACCAGTCCTCTTTTCATGCAAAATCTTAAGGTCCTAGGTCATGTCCAAGCCACCAAAACTGGCTAAAAAGTGAATAATCGACGACTAATACTTGAATTGTACTACTTCTTACTGGCTATTACTTCAACTTAGAAGCTTCTTCTGTGTTCTACTATGGTGCTCTCAGTGTCTCCGCATACCGCAGCAGGCGACATAGCAGACGATGAATGTAACCGATTCAGAGAGAAGAGCGGCCAATGTGACGATCTGGCTTTAAGAAGATTAGATAACAAATGACGAAAACGGGCGGATTTCTCAGGTTTTTACTACATATGAACCCTTTTCACATTCTCCCGTGCAGCGCAGCTGCTAGACCTCCTTTCATGCAAAATCTTAAGGTTCCACCTCATGTCCAAGGCACCAAAGCCGGCTAAAAATCAATAATAGATAAACAAAACATTGAATTGTACTACTTCTTACTGACCATTGCTTCAACTTAGAAGCTTATTCTGTGTTCTACTATGGTGCTTTTAAGGTCTCCGCATACCGCAGCACGCGACATAGCTTTGAGGACGATAAATGTAACCGTCTCAGAGAGAAAAGCGGCCAATGTGACGATCTGGCTTTAAGTCGATTTGATAACAAAAAACGAAAACGAACGGATTTCTCAGGTTTTTACTACATATGAACACTTTTCACATTCTCCCGTGCACCGCGGCTGCTAGTCCTCCTTTCATGCAAAATCTTAAGGTCCTAGGTCATGTCCAAGCCACCACAGCCGGCTAAAATGTGGATAATCGACAACTAACACTTGAATTGTACTACTTCTTACTGGCTATTACTTCAACTTAGAAGCTTCTTCTGTGTTCTATGGTGCTCTTAGTGTCTCCGCATATTGCAGCACGCGACATAGCTTTGCAGACGATAAATGTAACCGTCTCAGAGAGAAAAGCGGCCAATGTGACGATCTGGCTTTAAGTCGATTCGATAACAAATGACGAAAACGGAGGGATTTCTCATGTTTTTTACTACATATGAACACTTTTCACATCCTCCCGTGCAACGCGGCTGCAAGTCCTCCTTTCATGCAAAATCTTATGGTCCTAGGTCATGTCCAAGCCACCAACGCGGGCTAAAAAGTGAACAATCGACAACTAAAACTTGAATTGTACTACTTCTTACTGGCTATTACTTAAACTTAGAAGCTTCTTCTGTGTTCTACTATGGTGCTTTTAGTGTTTCGGCTTACCGCAGCACGTGACATATCTTTGCAGACGATAAATGTAACCGTTTTAGAGAGAAGAATGGCCAATGTGACGATCTTCCTTCAAGTCGATTCGATAACAAATGACGAAAACGGACGGATTTCTCATGTTTTTACTACATATGAACACTTTTGACATTCTCCCGTGCAACGCGGCTGCAAGTCCTCCTTTCATACAAAATCTTATGGTCCTAGGTCATGTCCAAGCCACCAATGCCGGCTAAAAAGTGAATAATCGACAACTAAAACGTGAATTGTACTACTGCTTACTGGCTATTACTTCAACTTAGAAGCTTCTTCTGTGTTCTACTACGGTGCTTTTAGTGTCTCCGCATACCGCAGCACGCGACATAGCTTTGCAAACGATAAGTACAACCGTCTAAGAGAGAAGAGCGGCCAATGTGACGATCTAATTTTAAGTCGATTCGATAACAAATGACGAAAACGGGCGGATTTCTCAGGTTTTTACTACATATGAAAACTTTTCACATTCTCCCATGCAACGCGGCTGCTAGTCCTCCTTTCATGATAAATCTTATGGTCCTAGATCATGTCCAAGCCACCAAAGCCGGCTAAAATGTGAATAATCGACAACTAAAACTTGAATTGTACTACCTCTTACTGGCTATTACCTCAACTTAGAAGTTTCTTCTGTGTTATACTACTGAACTTTGAGTGTCTCCGCATACCGCAGCGCACGACATAGCTTTGCAGACGATAAATGTAACCGTTTCAGACAGAAGAGCGGCCAATGTGACGATCTGGCTTTAAGTCGATTCGATAACAAATGACGAAAACGGACGGATTTCTCAGCTTTTTACTACATATGAACACTTTTCATATTCTCCAGTGCAACGCGGCTGCTAGTCCTCCTTTCATGCAAAATCTTAAGGTCCTAGTTTATGTCCAAGCCACGAAAGCCGGCTAAAAAGTGAATAATCGACAACTAAAACTTGAAATGTACTACTTCTTACTGGCTACTGCTTCAACTTAGAAGCTTCTTCTGTGTTCTACTATGGTGCTTTTAGTGTCTTCGCATACCGCAGCACGCGACATAGCTTTGCAGACGATAAATGTAACCTTGTCAGCAGAAGAGCGGCCAATGTGACGATCTGGCTTTAAGTCGATTCAGTAACAAATGACGAAAACGGACGGATTTTTCAGGTTTTTACTACATATGAACACTTTTCACATTCTCCCGTGCAACGCGGCTGCAAGTCCTCCTTTCATGCAGAATCTTAAGGTCCTAGGTCCTGTCCAAGCCACCAAAGCCGGCTAAAAAGTGAATAATCGACAACTAAAACTTGAATTGCACTACTTCTTACTGGCTATTGCTTCAACTTAGAATCTTCTCCTATGTTCTACTATGGTGCTTTTAGCATCTCCGCATACCGCAGCACGCGACATAGCTTTGCAGACGATAAATGTAACCGTTTCAGACAGAAGAGCGGCCAATGTGACGATCTGGCTTTAAGTCGATTCGATAACAAATGACGAAAACGGACGGATTTCTCAGCTTTTTACTACATATGAACACTTTTCACATTCTCCCGTGCAACGCAGCTGCTAGTCCTCCTTTGATGCAATATCTTAAGGTTCCACCTCATGTCCAAGGCACCAAAGCCGGCTAAAAATCAATAATCGGTAACCTAAACTTGAATTGTACAACTTCTTACTGGCCATTGCTTCAACTTCGAAGCTTCATCTGTGTTCTACTATGGTGCTTTTAGTGTCTCCGCATACCGCAGCACGTGACATAGCTTTGCAGACGATAAACGTAACCGTTTCAGAGAGAAGAGCGGCCTATGTGACGATTTGGCTTTAAGTCGATTCGATAACAAATGACGAAAACGGACGGATTTCTCAGGTTTTTACTACATATGAACCCTTTTCACATTCTCAGATGCAAAGCAGCTGCTAGTCCACCTTTCATGCAAAATCTTAAGGTTCCACCTCCTGTCCAAGGCACCAAAGCCGGCTAAAAATCAATAATCGATAACCAAAACTTGAATTGTACTACTTCTTATGGCTATTGCTTCAACTTAGAAGCTTCTTGTGTGTTCTACTGTGGTGCTTTCAGTGTCTCCGCATACCGCAGCACGCGACATTGCTTTGCAGACGATAAATGTAACCGTCTCAGAGAGAAAAGCGGCCAATGTGACGATCTGGCTTTAAGTCGATTCGATAACAAAAGACGAAAACGGACGGATTTCTCAGGTTTTTACTACATATGAACACCTTTCACATTCTCCCGTGCAACGCGGCTACCAGTCCTCTTTTCATGCAAAATCTTAAGGTCCTAGGTCATGTCCAAGCCACCAAAACTGGCTAAAAAGTGAATAATCGACGACTAATACTTGAATTGTACTACTTCTTACTGGCTATTACTTCAACTTAGAAGCTTCTTCTGTGTTCTACTATGGTGCTCTCAGTGTCTCCGCATACCGCAGCAGGCGACATAGCAGACGATGAATGTAACCGATTCAGAGAGAAGAGCGGCCAATGTGACGATCTGGCTTTAAGAAGATTAGATAACAAATGACGAAAACGGGCGGATTTCTCAGGTTTTTACTACATATGAACCCTTTTCACATTCTCCCGTGCAACGCAGCTGCTAGACCTCCTTTCATGCAAAATCTTAAGGTTCCACCTCATGTCCAAGGCACCAAAGCCGGCTAAAAATCAATAATAGATAAACAAAACATTGAATTGTACTACTTCTTACTGACCATTGCTTCAACTTAGAAGCTTATTCTGTGTTCTACTATGGTGCTTTTAAGCTCTCCGCATACCGCAGCACGCGACATAGCTTTGAGGACGATAAATGTAACCGTCTCAGAGAGAAAAGCGGCCAATGTGACGATCTGGCTTTAAGTCGATTTGATAACAAAAGACGAAAACGAACGGATTTCTCAGGTTTTTACTACATATGAACACTTTTCACATTCTCCCGTGCACCGCGGCTGCTAGTCCTCCTTTCATGCAAAATCTTAAGGTCCTAGGTCATGTCCAAGCCACCACAGCCGGCTAAAATGTGGATAATCGACAACTAACACTTGAATTGTACTACTTCTTACTGGCTATTGCTTTAACTTAGAAGCTTCTTCTGTGTTCTACTATGGTGCTTTTAGTGTCTCCGCATACCGCAGCACGCGACATAGCTTTGCAGACGATAAATGTAATCGTCTCAGAGAGAAAAGCGGCCAATGTGGCGATCTGGCTTTAAGTCGATTCGATAACAAATGCCGAAAACGGACGGATTTCTCAGGTTTTTACTACATATGAACACTTTTCACATTCTCCCGTGCAACGCGGCTGCTAGTCCTCCTTTCATGCAAAATCTTAAGGTACTAGGTCATGTCCAAGCCAATAAAGCCGGCTAAGAAGTGAATAATCGACAACTAATACTTGATTTGTACTACTCGTTACTATTTATTGCTTCAACTTAGAAGCCTCTTTTGTGTTCTACTATGGTGCTTTTAGTGTCTCCGCATACCGCAGCACGAGACATAGCCTTGCAGACGATAAACGTAACCATTTCAGAGAGAAAAGCGGCCAAAGTGACGATCTGGCTTTAAGTCGATTCGATAACAAATGACGAAAACGGACGGATTTCTCATGTTTTTAGTACATATGAACACTTTTCACATTCTCCCGTGCAACGCGGCTGCTAGTCCTCCTTTCATCCAAAATCTTAGGGTACTGGGTCATGTCCAAGCCAATAAAGCCAGCTAAAAAGTAAATAATCGACAACGAATACTTGAATTGTACTACTTGTTACTTTTTATTGCTTCAACTTAGAAGCTTCTTCTGTGTTCTACTATGGTGCTTTTAGTGTCTCCGCATACCGCAGCACGTGACATAGTTTTGCAGACGATAAACGTAACCGTCTCAGAGAGAAAAGCGGCAATAGCGACGAATTGGCTTTAAGTCGATTCGATAACAAATGACGAAAACGGACGGATTTCTCAGGTTTTTACTACATATGAACACTTTTCACATTCTTCCGTGCACCGCGGCTGCTAGTCCTCCTTTCATGCAAAATATTAAGGTCCTAGGTCATATCCAAGCCACCAAAGCCGGCTAAAATGTGAATAATCGACAACTAAAACCTGAATTGTACTACTTCTTACTGGCCATTGCTTCAACTTAGAAGCTTCATCTGTGTTCTACTATGGTGCTTTTAGTGTCTCCGCATACCGCAGCACGCGACATAGCTTTGCAGAAGATAAATGTAACCGTCTCAGAGAGAAAAGAGGCCAATGTGACGATCTGGCTTTAAGTCGATACGATAACAAATTACGAAAACGGACGGATTTCTCAGGTTTTTACTACATATGAACCCTTTACACATTCTCCCGTGCAACGCAGCTGCTAGTCCTCTTTTCATGCAAAATATTAAGGTTCCACCTCTTGTCCAAGTCACCAAAGCCGCTAAAAATCAATAATCGATAACCAAAACTTGAATTGTACTGCTTCTTATGGCTATTGCTTCAACTTAGAAGCTTTTTCTGTGTTCTACCATGGTGCTTTTAGTGTCTCCGCATACCGCAGCACGCGACGTAGCTTTGCAGACGATAAATGTAACCGTCTCAGAGAGAAAAGCGGCCAATGTGACGATCTGGCTTTAAGTCGATTCGATCACAAATGACGAAAACGGACGGATTTCTCAGGTTTTTACTACATATGAACACCTTTCACATTCTCCCGTGCAACGCGGCTACCAGTCCTCCTTTCATGCAAAATCTTAAGGGCCTAGGTCATGTCCAAGCCACCAAAACTGTCTAAAAAGTGAATAATCGACGCCTAAAACTTGAATTTTACTACTTCTTACTGGCTATTACTTCAACTTAGAAGCTTCTTCTGTGTTCTACTATGGTGCTCTTAGTGTCTCCGCATACCGCAGCACGCGACATAGCTTTGCAGACGATAAATGTAACCGTCTCAGAGAGAAAAGCGGCCAATGTGACGATCTGGCTTTAAGTCGATTCGATAACAAATGACGAAAACGGACGGATTTATCAGGTTTTTAGTACATATGAACACTTTTCACAGTCTCCCGTGCAACGCGGCTGCTAGTCCTCCTTTCATGCAAAATCTTACGGTACTAGGTCATGTCCATGCCAATAAAGCCGGCTAAAAAGTCAATAATCGACAATTAATACTTGAATTGTACTACTTGTTACTTTATATTGCTTCAACTTAGAAGCTTCTTCTGTGTTCTACTATGGTGATTTTAGTGTCTCCGCATACCGCAGCACGTGACATAGCTTTGCAGACGATAAACGTAACCGTTTCAGAGAGAAGAGCGGCCAATGTGACGATCTGGCTTTAAGTAGATTCGGTAACAAATGACGAAAACGGACGGATTTCTCAGGTTTTTAGTACATATGAACACTTTTCACATTCTCCCGTGCAACGCGGCTGCAAGTCCTCCTTTCATGCAAAATCTTAAGGTCCTAGGTCATGTCCAAGCCACCAAAGCCGGCTAAAAAGTGAATAATCGACGCCTAAAACTTGAATTGTACTACTTCTTATGGCTATTACTTCAACATAGAAGCTTCTTCTGTGTTCTACTATGGTGCTTTTAGTGTCTCCGCATACCGCAGCACGCGACATAGCTTTGCAGATGATAAATGTAACCGATTCAGAGAGAAGAGCGGCCAATGTGACGATCTGGCTTTAAGTAGTTTAGATAACAAATGACGAAAACGGGCGGATTTCTCAGGTTTTTACTACATATGAACCCTTTTCACATTCTCCCGTGCAACGCAGCTGCTAGTCCTCCTTTCATGCAAAATCTTAAGGTTCCACCTCTTGTCCAAGGCACCAAAGCCTCTAAAAAACAATAATCGATAACCAAAACTTGAATTGTACTGCTTCTTATGGCTATTGCTTCAACTTAGAATCTTCTTCTGTGTTCTGCTATGGTGCTTTTAGTGTCTCCGCATACCGCAGCACGTGACATAGTTTTGCAGACGATAAACGTAACCGTCTCAGAGAGAAAAGCGGCAATAGTGACGATCTGGCTTTAAGTCGATTCGATAACAAATGACGAAAATGGACGGATTTCTCAGGTTTTTACTACATATGAACACTTTTCACATTCTCCCGTGCACCGCGGCTGCTAGTCCTCCTTTCATGCAAAATATTAAGGTCCTAGGTCATGTCCAAGCCACCAAAGCCGGCTAAAATGTGAATAATCGACAACTAAAACTTGAATTGTACTACTTCTTACTGGCTATTGCTTCAACTTAGAAGCTTATTCTGTGTTCTACTATGGTGCTTTTAGTATCTCCGCATACCGCAGCACGCGACATAGCTTTGCAGACGATAAATGTAACCGATTCAGAGAGAAGAGCGGCCAATGTGACGATCTGGCTTTAAGTAGATTCGATAACAATTGACGAAAACGGGCGGATTTCTCAGGTTTTTACTACATATGAACGCTTTTCACATTTTCCCGTGCAACGCGGCTGCTAGTCCTCCTTTCATGCAAAATCATAAGGTTCCACCTCTTGTCCAAGGCACCAAAGCCGCCTAAAAAGTGAATAATCGATAACCAAAACTTGAATTGTACTGCTTCTTATGGCTATTGCTTCAGCTTAGAAGGTTCTTCTGTGTAATACTATGGTGCTTTTAATGTCTCCGCATACCGCAGCACGCGACATAGCTTTGCAGACGATAAATGTAACCGTCTCAGAGAGAAAAGCGGCCAATGTGACGATCTGGCTTTAAGTCGATTCGATAACAAAAGACGAAAACGGACGGATTTCTCAGGTTTTTACTACATATGAACACTTTTCACATTCTCCCATGCAACGCGGCTGCTAGTCCTCCTTCCATGCAAGATCTGAAGGTCCTAGGTCATGTCCAAGCCACCAAAACTGGCTAAAAAGTGAATAATCGACGCGTAAAACTTGAATTGTACTACGTCTTACCGGCTATTACTTCAACTTAGAAGCTTCTTCTGTGTTCTACTATGGTGCTTTTAGTGTCTCCGCATACCGCAGCACGTGAGATAGCTTTGCAGACGATAAACGTAACCGTTTCAGAGAGAAAAGCGGCCAATGTGACGATCTAGCTTTAAGTAGATTCGATAACAATTGACGAAAACGGGCGTATTTCTCAGGTTTTTACTACATATGAACGCTTTTCACATTTTCCCGTGCAACGCAGCTGCTAGTCCTCCTTTCATGCAAAATCTTAAGGTTCGACCTCATGTCCAAGGCACCAAAGCCGGCTAAAAATCAATAATCGATAACCAAAACATAAATTGTACTACTTCTTACTGACCATTGCTTCAACTTAGAAGCTTATTCTGTGTTCTACAATGGTGCTTTTAAGGTCTCCGCATACCGCAGCACGCGACATAGCTTTGCAGACGATAAATGTAACCATCTCAGAGAGAAAAGCGGCGAATGTGACGATCTGGCTTTAAGTCGATTCGATAACAAATGACGAAAACGGAAGGATTTCTCAGGTTTTTACTACATATGAACACTTTTCACATTCTCCCGTGCAACGCGGCTGCAAGTCCTCCTTTCATGCAAAATCTTAAGGTCCTAGGTCATGTCCAAGCCACCAAAGCCGGCTAAAAAGTGAATAATCGACGCCTAAAACTTGAATTGTACTACTTCTTATGGCTATTACTTCAACATAGAAGCTTCTTCTGTGTTCTACTATGGTGCTTTTAGTGTCTCTGCATACCGCAGCACGCGACATAGCTTTGCAAACGATAAATGTAACCGTCTCAGAGAGAAAAGCGGCCAATGTGACGATCTGGCTTTAAGTCGATTCGATAACAAATGACGAAAACGGACGGATTTCTCAGGTATTTACTACATATGAACACTTTTTCACATTCTCCCGTGCAACGCGACTGCTAGTCCTCCTTTCATGCAAAATCTTAAGGTCCTAGGTCATGTCCAAGCCACCAAAGCCGGCTAAAAAGTGAATAATCGACGCTTAAAACTTGAATTGTACTACTTCTTACTGGCTATTACTTCAACTTAGAAGCTTCTTCTGTGTTCTACTATGGTGCTTTTAGTGTCTCCGCATACCGCAGCACGTGACATAGTTTTGTAGACGATAAACGTAACCGTTTCAGAGAGAAAAGCGGCCATAGTGACGATCTGGCTTTAAGTCGATTCGATAACAAATGACGAAAACGTACGGATTTCTGAGGTTTTTACTACATACGAACCCTTTTCACATTCTCCCGTGCAACGCGGCTGCTAGTCCTCCTTTCAAGCAAAATCTTAAGGTTCCACCTCATGTCCAAGGCACCAAAGCCGGCTAAAAATGAATAATAGATAGCCAAAACTTGAATTGTACTACTTCTTACTGGCCATTGCTTCAACTTAGAAGCTTATTCTGTGTTCTGCTATGGTGCTATTAGTGTCTTCGCATACCGCTGCTCGCGACATATCTTTGAGGACGATAAATGTAACCGTCTCAGAGAGAAAAGCGACCAATGTGACGATCTGGCTTTAAGTCGATTTGATAACAAAAGACGAAAACGAACGGATTTCTCAGGTTTTTACTACATATGAACACTTTTCACATTCTCCCGTGCACCGCGGCTGCTAGTCCTCCTTTCATGCAAAATCTTAAGGTCCTAGGTCATGTCCAAGCCACCAAAGCCGGCTAAAATGTGGATAATCGACAACTAACACTTGAATTGTACTACTTCTTACTGGCTATTGCTTCAACTTAGAAGCTTCTTCTGTGTTCTACTATGGTGCTTTTAGTGTCTCCGCATACCGCAGCACGCGACATAGCTTTGCAGATGATAAATGTAACCGATTCAGAGAGAAGAGCGGCCAATGTGACGATCTGGCTTTAAGTAGTTTAGATAACAAATGACGAAAACGGGCGGAATTCTCAGGTTTTTACTACATATGAACCCTTTTCACATTCTCCCGTGCAACGCAGCTGCTAGTCCTCCTTTCATGCAAAATCTTAAGGTTCCACCTCTTGTCCAAGGCACCAAAGCCTCTAAAAAACAATAATCGATAACCAAAACTTGAATTGTACTGCTTCTTATGGCTATTGCTTCAACTTAGAATCTTCTTCTGTGTTCTGCTATGGTGCTTTTAGTGTCTCCGCATACCGCAGCACGTGACATAGTTTTGCAGACGATAAACGTAACCGTCTCAGAGAGAAAAGCGGCAATAGTGACGATCTGGCTTAGAGTCGATTCGATAACAAATGACGAAAATGGACGGATTTCTCAGGTTTTTACTACATATGAACACTTTTCACATTCTCCCGTGCACCGCGGCTGCTAGTCCTCCTTTCATGCAAAATATTAAGGTCCTAGGTCATGTCCAAGCCACCAAAGCCGGCTAAAATGTGAATAATCGACAACTAAAACTTGAATTGTACTACTTCTTACTGGCTATTGCTTCAACTTAGAAGCTTATTCTGTGTTCTACTATGGTGCTTTTAGTATCTCCGCATACCGCAGCACGCGACATAGCTTTGCAGACGATAAATGTAACCGTCTCAGAGAGAAAAGCGGCCAATGTGACGATCTGGCTTTAAGTCGATTCGATAACAAAAGACGAAAACGGACGGATTTCTCAGGTTTTTACTACATATGAACACTTTTCACATTCTCCCATGCAACGCGGCTGCTAGTCCTCCTTCCATGCAAGATCTGAAGGTCCTAGGTCATGTCCAAGCCACCAAAACTGGCTAAAAAGTGAATAATCGACGCGTAAAACTTGAATTGTACTACGTCTTACCGGCTATTACTTCAACTTAGAAGCTTCTTCTGTGTTCTACTATGGTGCTTTTAGTGTCTCCGCATACCGCAGCACGTGAGATAGCTTTGCAGACGATAAACGTAACCGTTTCAGAGAGAAAAGCGGCCAATGTGACGATCTAGCTTTAAGTAGATTCGATAACAATTGACGAAAACGGGCGGATTTCTCAGGTTTTTACTACATATGAACGCTTTTCACATTTTCCCTTGCAACGCAGCTGCTAGTCCTCCTTTCATGCAAAATCTTAAGGTTCGACCTCATGTCCAAGGCACCAAAGCCGGCTAAAAATCAATAATCGATAACCAAAACATAAATTGTACTACTTCTTACTGACCATTGCTTCAACTTAGAAGCTTATTCTGTGTTCTACTATGGTGCTTTTAAGGTCTCCGCATACCGCAGCACGCGACATAGCTTTGCAGACGATAAATGTAACCATCTCAGAGAGAAAAGCGGCGAATGTGACGATCTGGCTTTAAGTCGATTCTATAACAAATGAAGAAAACGGAAGGATTTCTCAGGTTTTTACTACATATGAACACTTTTCACATTCTCCCGTGCAACGCGGCTGCTAGTCCTCCTTTCATGCAAAATCTTAAGGTCCTAGGTCATGTCCAAGCCACCAAAGACGGTTAAAAAGTGAATAATCGACGCCTAAAACTTGAATTGTACAACTTCTTACTGGCTATTACTACAACATAGAAGCTTCTTCTGTGTTCTACTACGGTGCTTTTAGTGTCACCGCATACCGCAGCACGCGACGTAGCTTTGCAGACGATAAATGTAACCGTCTCAGAGAGAAAAGCGGCCAATGTGACGATCTGGCTTTAAGTCGATTCGATAACAAATGACGAAAACGGACGGATTTCTCAGGTTTTTACTACATATGAACACCTCTCACATTCTCCCGTGCAACGCTTCTACTAGTCCTCCTTTCATGCAAAATCTTAAGGTCCTAGGTCATGTCCAAGCCACCAAACTGGCTAAAAAGTGAATAATCGACGCCTAAAACTTGAATTGTACTAATTCTTACTGGCTATTACTTCAACTTAGAAGCTTCTTCTGTGTTCTACTATGCTGCTTTTAGTGTCTCCGCATACCGCAGCACGCGACATAGCTTTGCAGACGATAAATGTAACCGTCTCAGAGAGAAAAGCGGCCAATGTGACGATCTGGCTTTAAGTCGATTCGATAACAAAAGACGAAAACGGACGGATTTCTCAGGTTTTTACTAGATATGAACACTTTTCACATTCTCCCGTGCAACGCGGCTGCTAGTCCTCCATTCATGCAAAATCTTAAGGTCCTAGGTCATGTCCAAGCCACCAAAACTGGCTAAAAAGTGAATAATCGACGCCTAAAACTTGAATTGTACTACTTATTACCGGCTATTACTTCAACTTAGAAGCTTCTTCTGTGTTCTACTATGGTGCTTTTAGTGTCTCGGCATACCGCAGCACGCGACGTAGCTTTGCAGACGATAAATGTAACCGTCTCAGAGAGAAAAGCGGCCTATGTGACGATCTGGCTTTAAGTCGATTCGATAACAAATGACGAAAACGGACGGATTTCTCAGGTTTTTAGTACATATGAACACTTTTCACATTCTCCCGTGCAACGCGGCTGCAAGTCCTCCTTTCATGCAAAATCTTAAGGTCCTAGGTCATGTCCAAGCCACCAAAGCCGGCTAAAAAGTGAATAATCGACGCCTAAAACTTGAATTGTACTACTTCTTATGGCTATTACTTCAACATAGAAGCTTCTTCTGTGTTCTACTATGGTGCTTTTAGTGTCTCTGCATACCGCAGCACGCGACATAGCTTTGCAAACGATAAATGTAACCGTCTCAGAGAGAAAAGCGGCCAATGCGACGATCTGGCTTTAAGTCGATTCGATAACAAATGACGAAAACGGACGGATTTCTCAGGTATTTACTACATATGAACACTTTTCACATTCTCCCGTGCAACGCAGCTGCTAGTCCTCCTTTCATGCAAAATCTTAAGGTTCCACCTCTTGTCCAAGGCAGCAAAGCCGCTAAAAAACAATAATCGATAACCAAAACTTGATTTGTACTGCTTCTTATGGCTATTGCTTCAACTTAGAAGCTTCTTCTGTGTTCTACTATGGTGCTTTTAGTGTCTCCGCATACCGCAGCACGTGACATAGTTTTGCAGACGATAAACGTAACCGTCTCAGAGAGAAAAGCGGCAATAGTGACGATCTGGCTTTAAGTCGATTCGATAACAAATGACGAAAACGGACGGATTTCTCAGGTTTTTACTACATATGAACACTTTTCACATTCTCCCGTGCACCGCCGCTGCTAGTCCTCCTTTCATGCAAAATATTAAGGTCCCAGGTCATGTCCAAGCCACCAAAGCCGGCTAAAATGTGAATAATCGACAACTAAAACTTGAATTGTACTACTTCTTACTGGCTATTGCTTCAACTTAGAAGCTTATTCTGTGTTCTACTATGGTGCTTTTAGTATCTCCGCATACCGCAGCACGCGACATAGCTTTGAAGACGATAAATGTAACCGATTCAGAGAGAAGAGCGGCCAATGTGACGATCTGGCTTTAAGTAGATTCGATAACAATTGACGAAAACGGGCGGATTTCTCAGGTTTTTACTACATATGAACGCTTTTCACATTTTCCCGTGCAACGCGGCTGCTAGTCCTCCTTTCATGCAAAATCATATGGTTCCACCCATTGTCCAAGGCACCAAAGCCGCCTAAAAAGTGATTAATCGATAACCAAAACTTGAATTGTACTGCTTCTTATGGCTATTGCTTCAGCTTAGAAGCTTCTTCTGTGTAATACTATGGTGCTTTTAGTGTCTCCGCATACCGCAGCACGCGACATAGCTTTGCAGACGATAAATGTAACCGTCTCAGAGAGAAAAGCGGCCAATGTGACGATCTGGCTTTAAGTCGATTCGATAACAAATGACGAAAACGGACGGATTTCTCAGGTTTTTACTACATATGAACACTTTTCACATTCTCCCGTGCAACGCGGCTGCTAGTCCTCCTTTCATGCAAAATCTTAAGGTCCTAGGTCATGTCCAAGCCACCAAAGACGGCTAAAAAGTGAATAATCGACGCCTAAAACTTGAATTGTACTACTTCTTACTGGCTATTACTACAACATAGAAGCTTCTTCTGTGTTCTACTATGGTGCTTTTAGTGTCTCCGCATACCGCAGCACGCGACATAGCTTTGCAGACGATAAATGTAACCGTCTCAGAGAGAAAAGCGGCCAATGTGACGATCTGGCTTTAAGTCGATTCGATAACAAAAGACGAAAACGGACGGATTTCTCAGGTTTTTACTAGATATGAACACTTTTCACATTCTCCCGTGCAACGCGGCTGCTAGTCCTCCATTCATGCAAAATCTTAAGGTCCTAGGCCATGTCCAAGCCACCAAAACTGGCTAAATAGTGAATAATCGACGCCTAAAACTTGAATTGTACTACTTCTTACAGGCTATTACTTCAACTTAGAAGCTTCTTCTGTGTTCTACTATGGTGCTTTTAGTGTCTCCGCATACCGCAGCACGCGACGTAGCTTTGCAGACGATAAATGTAACCGTCTCAGAGAGAAAAGCGGCCTATGTGACGATCTGGCTTTAAGTCGATTCGATAACAAATGACGAAAACGGACGGATTTCTCAGGTTTTTAGTACATATGAACACTTTTCACATTCTCCCGTGCAACGCGGCAGCAAGTCCTCCTTTCATGCAAAATCTTAAGGTCGTAGGTCATGTCCAAGCCACCAAAGCCGGCTAAAAAGTGAATAATCGACGCCTAAAACTTGAATTGTACTACTTCTTATGGCTATTACTTCAACATAGAAGCTTCTTCTGTGTTCTACTATGGTGCTTTTAGTGTCTCTGCATACCGCAGCACGCGACATAGCTTTGCAAACGATAAATGTAACCGTCTCAGAGAGAAAAGCGGCCAATGTGACGATCTGGCTTTAAGTCGATTCGATAACAAAAGACGAAAACGGACGGATTTCTCAGGTTTTTACTAGATATGAACACTTTTCACATTCTCCCGTGCAACGCGGCTGCTAGTCCTCCATTCATGCAAAATCTTAAGGTCCTAGGTCATGTCCAAGCCACCAAAACTGGCTAAAAAGTGAATAATCGACGCCTAAAACTTGAAATGTACTACTTCTTACCGGCTATTACTTCAACTTAGAAGCTTCTTCTGTGTTCTACTATGGTGCTTTTAGTGTCTCCGCATACCGCAGCACGCGACGTAGCTTTGCAGACGATAAATGTAACCGTCTCAGAGAGAAAAGCGGCCTATGTGACGATCTGGCTTTAAGTCGATTCGATAACAAATGACGAAAACGGACGGATTTCTCAGGTTTTTAGTACATATGAACACTTTTCACATTCTCCCGTGCAACGCGGCTGCAAGTCCTCCTTTCATGCAAAATCTTATGGTCGTAGGTCATGTCCAAGCCACCAAAGCCAGCTAAAAAGTGAATAATCGACGCCTAAAACTTGAATTGTACTACTTCTTATGGCTATTACTTCAACATAGAAGCTTCTTCTGTGTTCTACTATGGTGCTTTTAGTGTCTCTGCATACCGCAGCACGCGACATAGCTTTGCAAACGATAAATGTAACCGTCTCAGAGAGAAAAGCGGCCAATGTGACGATCTGGCTTTAAGTCGATTCGATAACAAATGACGAAAACGGACGGATTTCTCAGGTATTTACTACATATGAACACTTTTCACATTCTCCCGTGCAACGCAGCTGCTAGTCCTCCTTTCATGCAAAATCTTAAGGTTCCACCTCTTGTCCAAGGCAGCAAAGCCGCTAAAAAACAATAATCGATAACCAAAACTTGAATTGTACTGCTTCTTATGGCTATTGCTTCAACTTAGAAGCTTCTTCTGTGTTCTACTATGGTGCTTTTAGTGTCTCCGCATACCGCAGCACGTGACATAGTTTTGCAGACGATAAACGTAACCGTCTCAGAGAGAAAAGCGGCCAATGTGACGATCTGGCTTTAAGTCGATTCGATAACAAATGACGAAAACGGACGGATTTCTCAGGTTTTTACTACATATGAACACTTTTCACATTCTCCCGTGCACCGCCGCTGCTAGTCCTCCTTTCATGCAAAATATTAAGGTCCCAGGTCATGTCCAAGCCACCAAAGCCGGCTAAAATGTGAATAATCGACAACTAAAACTTGAATTGTACTACTTCTTACTGGCTATTGCTTCAACTTAGAAGCTTATTCTGTGTTCTACTATGGTGCTTTTAGTATCTCCGCATACCGCAGCACGCGACATAGCTTTGAAGACGATAAATGTAACCGATTCAGAGAGAAGAGCGGCCAATGTGACGATCTGGCTTTAAGTAGATTCGATAACAATTGACGAAAACGGGCGGATTTCTCAGGTTTTTACTACATATGAACGCTTTTCACATTTTCCCGTGCAACGCGGCTGCTAGTCCTCCTTTCATGCAAAATCATATGGTTCCACCCATTGTCCAAGGCACCAAAGCCGCCTAAAAAGTGATTAATCGATAACCAAAACTTGAATTGTACTGCTTCTTATGGCTATTGCTTCAGCTTAGAAGCTTCTTCTGTGTAATACTATGGTGCTTTTAGTGTCTCCGCATACCGCAGCACGCGACATAGCTTTGCAGACGATAAATGTAACCGTCTCAGAGAGAAAAGCGGCCAATGTGACGATCTGGCTTTAAGTCGATTCGATAACAAATGACGAAAACGGACGGATTTCTCAGGTTTTTACTACATATGAACACTTTTCACATTCTCCCGTGCAACGCGGCTGCTAGTCCTCCTTTCATGCAAAATCTTAAGGTCCTAGGTCATGTCCAAGCCACCAAAGACGGCTAAAAAGTGAATAATCGACGCCTAAAACTTGAATTGTACTACTTCTTACTGGCTATTACTACAACATAGAAGCTTCTTCTGTGTTCTACTATGGTGCTTTTAGTGTCTCCGCATACCGCAGCACGCGACATAGCTTTGCAGACGATAAATGTAACCGTCTCAGAGAGAAAAGCGGCCAATGTGACGATCTGGCTTTAAGTCGATTCGATAACAAAAGACGAAAACGGACGGATTTCTCAGGTTTTTACTAGATATGAACACTTTTCACATTCTCCCGTGCAACGCGGCTGCTAGTCCTCCATTCATGCAAAATCTTAAGGTCCTAGGTCATGTCCAAGCCACCAAAACTGGCTAAAAAGTGAATAATCGACGCCTAAAACTTGAATTGTACTACTTCTTACCGGCTATTACTTCAACTTAGAAGCTTCTTCTGTGTTCTACTATGGTGCTTTTAGTGTCTCCGCATACCGCAGCACGCGACGTAGCTTTGCAGACGATAAATGTAACCGTCTCAGAGAGAAAAGCGGCCTATGTGACGATCTGGCTTTAAGTCGATTCGATAACAAATGACGAAAACGGACGGATTTCTCAGGTTTTTAGTACATATGAACACTTTTCACATTCTCCCGTGCAACGCGGCAGCAAGTCCTCCTTTCATGCAAAATCTTAAGGTCGTAGGTCATGTCCAAGCCAATAAAGCCGGCTAAAAAGTGGATAATCGACGCCTAAAACTTGAATTGTACTACTTCTTATGGCTATTACTTCAACATAGAAGCTTCTTCTGTGTTCTACTATGGTGCTTTTAGTGTCTCTGCATACCGCAGCACGCGACATAGCTTTGCAAACGATAAATGTAACCGTCTCAGAGAGAAAAGCGGCCAATGTGACGATCTGGCTTTAAGTCGATTCGATAACAAATGACGAAAACGGACGGATTTCTCAGGTTTTTACTAGATATGAACACTTTTCACATTCTCCCGTGCAACGCGGCTGCTAGTCCTCCATTCATGCAAAATCTTAAGGTCCTAGGTCATGTCCAAGCCACCAAAACTGGCTAAAAAGTGAATAATCGACGCCTAAAACTTGAATTGTACTACTTCTTACCGGCTATTACTTCAACTTAGAAGCTTCTTCTGTGTTCTACTATGGTGCTTTTAGTGTCTCCGCATACCGCAGCACGCGACGTAGCTTTGCAGACGATAAATGTAACCGTCTCAGAGAGAAAAGCGGCCTATGTGACGATCTGGCTTTAAGTCGATTCGATAACAAATGACGAAAACGGACGGATTTCTCAGGTTTTTAGTACATATGAACACTTTTCACATTCTCCCGTGCAACGCGGCTGCAAGTCCTCCTTTCATGCAAAATCTTATGGTCGTAGGTCATGTCCAAGCCACCAAAGCCAGCTAAAAAGTGAATAATCGACGCCTAAAACTTGAATTGTACTACTTCTTATGGCTATTACTTCAACATAGAAGCTTCTTCTGTGTTCTACTATGGTGCTTTTAGTGTCTCTGCATACCGCAGCACGCGACATAGCTTTGCAAACGATAAATGTAACCGTCTCAGAGAGAAAAGCGGCCAATGTGAGGATCTGGCTTTAAGTCGATTCGATAACAAATGACGAAAACGGACGGATTTCTCAGGTATTTACTACATATGAACACTTTTCACATTCTCCCGTGCAACGCAGCTGCTAGTCCTCCTTTCATGCAAAATCTTAAGGTTCCACCTCTTGTCCAAGGCAGCAAAGCCGCTAAAAAACAATAATCGATAACCAAAACTTGAATTGTACTGCTTCTTATGGCTATTGCTTCAACTTAGAAGCTTCTTCTGTGTTCTACTATGGTGCTTTTAGTGTCTCCGCATACCGCAGCACGTGACATAGTTTTGCAGACGATAAACGTAACCGTCTCAGAGAGAAAAGCGGCAATAGTGACGATCTGGCTTTAAGTCGATTCGATAACAAATGACGAAAACGGACGGATTTCTCAGGTTTTTACTACATATGAACACTTTTCACATTCTCCCGTGCACCGCCGCTGCTAGTCCTCCTTTCATGCAAAATATTAAGGTCCCAGGTCATGTCCAAGCCACCAAAGCCGGCTAAAATGTGAATAATCGACAACTAAAACTTGAATTGTACTACTTCTTACTGGCTATTGCTTCAACTTAGAAGCTTATTCTGTGTTCTACTATGGTGCTTTTAGTATCTCCGCATACCGCAGCACGCGACATAGCTTTGAAGACGATAAATGTAACCGATTCAGAGAGAAGAGCGGCCAATGTGACGATCTGGCTTTAAGTAGATTCGATAACAATTGACGAAAACGGGCGGATTTCTCAGGTTTTTACTACATATGAACGCTTTTCACATTTTCCCGTGCAACGCGGCTGCTAGTCCTCCTTTCATGCAAAATCATATGGTTCCACCTATTGTCCAAGGCACCAAAGCCGCCTAAAAAGTGATTAATCGATAACCAAAACTTGAATTGTACTGCTTCTTATGGCTATTGCTTCAGCTTAGAAGCTTCTTCTGTGTAATACTATGGTGCTTTTAGTGTCTCCGCATACCGCAGCACGCGACATAGCTTTGCAGACGATAAATGTAACCTTCTCAGAGAGAAAAGCGGCCAATGTGACGATCTGGCTTTAAGTCGATTCGATAACAAATGACGAAAACGGACGGATTTCTCAGGTTTTTACTACATATGAACACTTTTCACATTCTCCCGTGCAACGCGGCTGCTAGTCCTCCTTTCATGCAAAATCTTAAGGTCCTAGGTCATGTCCAAGCCACCAAAGACGGCTAAAAAGTGAATAATCGACGCCTAAAACTTGAATTGTACTACTTCTTACTGGCTATTACTACAACATAGAAGCTTCTTCTGTGTTCTACTATGGTGCTTTTAGTGTCTCCGCATACCGCAGCACGCGACATAGCTTTGCAGACGATAAATGTAACCGTCTCAGAGAGAAAAGCGGCCAATGTGACGATCTGGCTTTAAGTCGATTCGATAACAAAAGACGAAAACGGACGGATTTCTCAGGTTTTTACTAGATATGAACACTTTTCACATTCTCCCGTGCAACGCGGCTGCTAGTCCTCCATTCATGCAAAATCTTAAGGTCCTAGGTCATGTCCAAGCCACCAAAACTGGCTAAAAAGTGAATAATCGACGCCTAAAACTTGAATTGTAGTACTTCTTACCGGCTATTACTTCAACTTAGAAGCTTCTTCTGTGTTCTACTATGGTGCTTTTAGTGTCTCCGCATACCGCAGCACGCGACGTAGCTTTGCAGACGATAAATGTAACCGTCTCTGAGAGAAAAGCGGCCTATGTGACGATCTGGCTTTAAGTCGATTCGATAACAAATGACGAAAACGGACGGATTTCTCAGGTTTTTGGTACATATGAACACTTTTCACATTCTCCCGTGCAACGCGGCAGCAAGTCCTCCTTTCATGCAAAATCTTAAGGTCGTAGGTCATGTCCAAGCCACCAAAGCCGGCTAAAAAGTGAATAATCGACGCCTAAAACTTGAATTGTACTACTTCTTATGGCTATTACTTCAACATAGAAGCTTCTTCTGTGTTCTACTATGGTGCTTTTAGTGTCTCTGCATACCGCAGCACGCGACATAGCTTTGCAAACGATAAATGTAACCGTCTCAGAGAGAAAAGCGGCCAATGTGACGATCTGGCTTTAAGTCGATTCGATAACAAATGACGAAAACGGACGGATTTCTCAGGTATTTACTACATATGAACACTTTTCACATTCTCCCGTGCAACGCAGCTGCTAGTCCTCCTTTCATGCAAAATCTTAAGGTTCCACCTCTTGTCCAAGGCACCAAAGCCGCTAAAAAACAATAATCGATAACCAAAACTTAAATTGTACTGCTTCTTATGGCTATTGCTTCAACTTAGAAGCTTCTTCTGTGTTCTACTATGGTGCTTTTAGTGTCTCCGCATACCGCAGCACGTGACATAGTTTTGCAGACGATAAACGTAACCGTCTCAGAGAGAAAAGCGGCAATAGTGACGATCTGGTTTTAAGTCGATTCGATAACAAATGACGAAAACGGACGGATTTCTCAGGTTTTTACTACATATGAACACTTTTCACATTCTCCCGTGCACCGCGGCTGCTAGCCCTCCTTTCATGCAAAATATTAAGGGCCCAGGTCATGTCCAAGCCACCAAAGCCGGCTAAAATGTGAATAATCGACAACTAAAACTTGAATTGTACTACTTCTTACTGGCTATTGCTTCAACTTAGAAGCTTATTCTGTGTTCTACTATGGTGCTTTTAGTATCTCCGCATACCGCAGCACGCGACATAGCTTTGAAGACGATAAATGTAACCGATTCAGAGAGAAGAGCGGCCAATGTGACGATCTGGCTTTAAGTAGATTCGATAACAATTGACGAAAACGGGCGGAATTCTCAGGTTTTTACTACATATGAACGCTTTTCACATTTTCCCGTGCAACGCGGCTGCTAGTCCTCTTTTCATGCAAAATCATATGGTTCCACCCATTGTCCAAGGCACCAAAGCCGCCTAAAAAGTGAATAATCGATAACCAAAACTTGAATTGTACTGTTTCTTATGGCTATTGCTTCAGCTTAGAAGCTTCTTCTGTGTAATACTATGGTGCTTTTAGTGTCTCCGCATACCGCAGCACGCGACATAGCTTTGCAGACGATAAATGTAACCGTCTCAGAGAGAAAAGCGGCCAATGTGACGATCTGGCTTCAAGTCGATTCGATAACAAAAGACGAAAACGGACGGATTTCTCAGGTTTTTACTACATATGAACACTTTTCACATTCTCCCGTGCAACGCGGCTGCTAGTCCTCCATTCATGCAAAATCTTAAGGTCCTAGGTCATGCCCAAGCCACCAAAACTGGCTAAAAAGTGAATAATCGACGCCTAAAACTTGAATTGTACTACTTCTTACCGGCTATTACTTCAACTTAGAAGCTTCTTCTGTGTTCTACTATGGTGCTTTTAGTGTCTCCGCAGACCGCAGCACGCGACGTAGCTTTGCAGACGATAAATGTAACCGTCTCAGAGAGAAAAGCGGCCTATGTGACGATCTGGCTTCAAGTGGATTCGATAACTAATGACGAAAACGGACGGATTTCTCAGGTTTTTAGTACATATGAACACTTTTCACATTCTCCCGTGCAACGCGGCTGCAAGTCCTCCTTTCATGCAAAATCTTAAGGTCGTAGGTCATGTCCAAGCCACCAAAGCCGGCTAAAAAGTGAATAATCGACGCCTAAAACTTGAATTGTACTACTTCTTATGGCTATTACTTCAACATAGAAGCTTCTTCTGTGTTCTACTATGGTGCTTTTAGTGTCTCTGCATACCGCAGCACGCGACATAGCTTTGCAAACGATAAATGTAACCGTCTCAGAGAGAAAAGCGGCCAATGTGACGATCTGGCTTTAAGTCGATTCGATAACAAATGACGAAAACGGACGGATTTCTCAGGTATTTACTACATATGAACACTTTTCACATTCTCCCGTGCAACGCAGCTGCTAGTCCACCTTTCATGCAAAATCTTAAGGTTCCACCTCTTGTCCAAGGCGCCAAAGCCGCTAAAAAACAATAATCGATAACCAAAACTTGAATTGTACTGCTTCTTATGGCTATTGCTTCAACTTAGTAGCTTCTTCTGTGTTCTACTATGGTGCTTTTAGTGTCTCCGCATACCGCAGCACGTGACATAGTTTTGCAGACGATAAACGTAACCGTCTCAGAGAGAAAAGCGGCAATAGTGACGATCTGGCTTTAAGTCGATTCGATAACAAATGACGAAAACGGACGGATTTCTCAGGTTTTTACTACATATGAACACTTTTCACATTCTCCCGTGCACCGCGGCTGCTAGTCCTCCTTTCATGCAAAATATTAAGGTCCCAGGTCATGTCCAAGCCACCAAAGCCGGCTAAAATGTGAATAATCGACAACTAAAACTTGAATTGTACTACTTCTTATGGCTATTACTTCAACATAGAAGCTTCTTCTGTGTTCTACTATGGTGCTTTTAGTGTCTCTGCATACCGCAGCACGCGACATAGCTTTGCAAACGATAAATGTAACCGTCTCAGAGAGAAAAGCGGCCAATGTGACGATCTGGCTTTAAGTCGATTCGATAACAAATGACGAAAACGGACGGATTTCTCAGGTATTTACTACATATGAACACTTTTCACATTCTCCCGTGCAACGCAGCTGCTAGTCCACCTTTCATGCAAAATCTTAAGGTTCCACCTCTTGTCCAAGGCGCCAAAGCCGCTAAAAAAGTGAATAATCGATAACCAAAACTTGAATTGTACTGCTTCTTATGGCTATTGCTTCAGCTTAGAAGCTTCTTCTGTGTAATACTATGGTGCTTTTAAGGTCTCCGCATACCGCAGCACGCGACATAGCTTTGCAGACGATAAATGTAATCGTCTCAGAGAGAAAAGCGGCGAATGTGACGATCTGGCTTTAAGTCGATTCTATAACAAATGACGAAAACGGAAGGATTTCTCAGGTTTTTACTACATATGAACACCTCTCACATTCTCCCGTGCAACGCTTCTACTAGTCCTCCTTTCATGCAAAATCTTAAGGTCCTAGGTCATGTCCAAGCCACCAAACTGGCTAAAAAGTGAATAATCGACGCCTAAAACTTGAATTGTACTAATTCTTACTGGCTATTACTTCAACTTAGAAGCTTCTTCTGTGTTCTACTATGCTGCTTTTAGTGTCTCCGCATACCGCAGCACGCGACATAGCTTTGCAGACGATAAATGTAACCGTCTCAGAGAGAAAAACGGCCAATGTGACGATCTGGCTTTAAGTCGATTCGATAACAAAAGACGAAAACGGACGGATTTCTCAGGTTTTTACTACATATGAACACTTTTCACATTCTCCCGTGCAACGCTTCTACTAGTCCTCCTTTCATGCAAAATCGTAAGGTCCTAGGTCATGTCCAAGCCACCAAACTGGCTAAAAGTGAATAATCGATGCCTAAAACTTGAATTGTACTAATTCTTACTGGCTATTACTTCAACTTAGAAGCTTCTTCTGTGTTCTACTATGCTGCTTTTAGTGTCTCCGCATACCGCAGCACGCGACATAGCTTTGCAGACGATAAATGTAACCGTCTCAGAGAGAAAAACGGCCAATGTGACGATCTGGCTTTAAGTCGATTCGATAACAAAAGACGAAAACGGACGGATTTCTCAGGTTTTTACTACATATGAACACTTTTCACATTCTCCCGTGCAACGCAGCTGCAAGTCCTCCTTTCATGCAAAATCTTTAGGTACTACGTCATGTCCAAGCCAATAAAGCCGGCTAAAAAGTGAATAATCGACAACTAATACTTGAATTGTACTACTTGTTACTTTTTATTGCTTCAACTTAGAAGCTTCTTCTGTGTTCTACTATGGTGCTTTTAGTGTCTCCGCATACCGCAGCACGTGACATAGCTTTGCAGACGATAAACGTAACCATTTCAGAGAGAAAAGCGGCCATAGTGACGATCTGGCTTTAAGTCGATTCGATAACAAATGACGAAAACGGACGGATTTCTCAGGTTTTTACTACATATGAACCCTTTTCACATACTCCCGTGCAACGCAGCTACTAGTCCTTCTTTCAAGCAAAATATTGAGGTTCGACCTCATGTCCAAGGCACCAAAGCCGGCTAAAGATCAATAATCGAGAGCCAAAACTTGAATTGTACTACTTCTTACTGGCCATTGCTTCAACTTAGAAGCTTATTCTGTGTTCCACTATGGTGCTTTTAGTGTCTCCGCATACCGCAGCACGCGACATAGCTTTGCAGACGATAAATGTAACCGTCTCAGAGAGAAAAGCGGCCAATGTGACGATCTGGCTTTAAGTCGATTCGATAACAAATGACGAAAACGGACGGATTTCTCAGCTTTTTACTACATATCAACACTTTTCACATTCTCCCGTGCAACGCGGCTACCAGTCCTCCTTTCATGCAAAATCTTAAGGTCCTAGGTCATGTCCAAGCCACCAAAACTGGCTAAAAAGTGAATATTCGACGCCTAAAACTTGAATTGTACTACTTCTTACTGGCTATTACTTCAACTTAGAAGCTTCTTCTGTGTTCTACTATGCTGCTTTTAGTGTCTCCGCATAACGCAGCACGCGACATAGCCTTGCAGACGATAAACGTAACCATTTCAGAGAGAAAAGCGGCCATAGTGACGATCTGGCTTTAAGTCGATTCGATAACAAATGACGAAAACGGACGGATTTCTCAAGTTTTTACTACATATGAACCCTTTTGACATTCTCCCGTGCAACGCAGCTGCTAGTCCTCCTTTCAAGCAAAATCTTAAGGTTCGACCACATGTCCAAGGCACCAAAGCCGGCTAAAGATCAATAATCGATAGCCAAGTCTTGAATTGTACTACTTCTTACTGGCCATTGTTTCAACTTAGAAGCTTATTCTGTGTTCCACTATGGTGCTTTTAGTGTCTCCGCATACCGCAGCACGCGACATAGCTTTGCAGACGATAAATGTAACCGTCTCAGAGAGAAAAGCGGCCAATGTGACGATCTGGCTTTAAGTCGATTCGATAACAAATGACGAAAACGGACTGATTTCTCAGGTTTTTAGTACATATGAACACTTTTCACATTCTCCCGTGCAACGCGGCTGCTAGTCCTCCTTTCAAGCAAAATCTTAAGGTACTAGGTCATGTCCAAGCCAATAAAGCCGGCTAAAAAGTGAATAATCGACAACTAATACTTGAATTGTTCTACTTCGTACTGGTTATTGCTTCAACTTAGAAGCTTCTTCTGTGTTCTACTATGGTGCTTTTAGTGTCTCCGCATACCGCAGCACGCGACATAGCTTTGCAGACGATAAATGTAACCGTCTCAGAGATAAAAGCGGCCAATGTGGCGATCTGGCTTTAAGTCGAATCGATAACAAATGACGAAAACGGACGGATTTCTCAGGTTTTTAGTACATATGAACACTTTTCACATTCTCCCGTGCAACGCGGCTGCTAATCCTCCTTTCATGCAAAATCTTAAGGTACTAGGTCATGTCCAAGCCAATAAAGCCGGCTAAAAAGTGAATAATCGACAACTAATACTTGAATTATACTACTCGTTACTTTTTATTGCTTCAACTTAGAAGCTTCTTCTGTGTTCTACTATGGTGCTTTTAGTGTCTCCGCATACCGCAGCACGTGACATAGCCTTGCAGACGATAAACGTAACCATTTCAGAGAGAAAAGCGGCCAATGTGACGATCTGGCTTTAAGTCGATTCGATAACAAATGACGAAAACGGACGGATTTCTCAGGTTTTTACTACATATGAACACCTTTCACATTCTCCCGTGCAACGCGGCTACCAGTCCTCCTTTCATGCAAAATCTTAAGGTCCTAGGTCATGTCCAAGCAACCAAAACTGGCTAAAAAGTGAATAATCGACGCCTAAAACTTGAATTGTACTACTTCTTACTGGCTATTACTTCAACTTAGAAGCTTCTTCTGTGTTCTACTATGGTGCTTTTAGTGTCTCCGCATACCGCAGCACGCGACATAGCTTTGCAGACGATAAATGTAACCGGCTCAGAGAGAAAAGCGGCCAATGTGACGATCTCGCTTTAAGTCGAATCGATAACAAATGACGAAAACGGACTGATTTCTCAGGTTTTTAGTACATATGAACACTTTTCACATTCTCCCGTGCAACGCGGCTGCTAATCCTCCTTTCATGCAAAATCTTAAGGTACTAGGTCATGTCCAAGCCAATAAAGCCGCCTAAAAAGTGAATAATCGATAACCAAAACTTGAATTGTACTGCTTGTTATGGCTATTGCTTCAGCTTAGAAGCTTCTTCTGTGTAATACTATGGTGCTTTTAGTGTCTCCGCATACCGCAGCACGCGACATTGCTTTGCAGACGATAAATGTAACCGTCTCAGAGAGAAAAGCGGCCAATGTGACGATCTGGCTTTAAGTCGATTCGATAACAAATGACGAAAACGGACGGATTTCTCAGGTTTTTACTACATATGAACCCTTTTCACAATCTCCCGTGCAACGCAGCTGCTAGTCCTCCTTTCATGCCAAATCTTAAGGTTCGACCTCATGTCCAAGGCACCAAAGCCGGCTAAAAATCAATAATCGATAACCAAAACATGAATTGTACTACTTCTTACTGACCATTGCTTCAACTTAGAAGCTTATTCTGTGTTCTACTATGGTGCTTTTAAGGTCTCCGCATACCGCAGCACGCGACATAGCTTTGCAGACGATAAATGTAACCGTCTCAGAGAGAAAAGCGGCGAATGTGACGATCTGGCTTTAAGTCGATTCTATAACAAATGACGAAAACGGAAGGATTTCTCAGGTTTTTACTACATATGAACACTTTTCACATTCTCCCGTGCAACGCGGCTGCTAGTCCTCCTTTCATGCATAATCTTAAGGTCCTAGGTCATGTCCAAGCCACCAAAGACGGCTAAAAAGTGAATAATCGACGCCTAAAACTTGAATTGTACTACTTCTTACTGGCTATTACTACAACATAGAAGCTTCTTCTGTGTTCTACTATGGTGCTTTTAGTGTCACCGCATACCGCAGCACGCGACATAGCTTTGCAGACGATAAATGTAACCGTCTCAGAGAGAAAAGCGGCCAATGTGACGATCTGGCTTTAAGTCGATTCGATAACAAATGACGAAAACGGACGGATTTCTCAGGTTTTTACTACATATGAACACCTACCACATTCTCCCGTGCAACGCTTCTACTAGTCCTCCTTTCATGCAAAATCTTAAGGTCCTAGGTCATGTCCAAGCCACCAAACTGGCTAAAAAGTGAATAATCGACGCCTAAAACTTGAATTGTACTAATTCTTACTGGCTATTACTTCAACTTAGAAGCTTCTTCTGTGTTCTACTATGCTGCTTTTAGTGTCTCCGCATACCGCAGCACGCGACATAGCTTTGCAGACGATAAATGTAACCGTCTCAGAGAGAAAAGCGGCCAATGTGACGATCTGGCTTTAAGTCGATTCGATAACAAAAGACGAAAACGGACGGATTTCTCAGGTTTTTACTACATATGAACACTTTTCACATTCTCCCGTGCAACGCAGCTGCTAGTCCACCTTTCATGCAAAATCTTAAGGTTCCACCTCTTGTCCAAGGCACCAAAGCCGCTAAAAAACAGTAACCGATAACCAAAACTTGAATTGTACTGCTTCTTATGGCTATTGCTTCAACTTAGAAGCTTCTTCTGTGTTCTACTATGGTGCTTTTAGTGTCTCCGCATACCGCAGCACGTGACATAGTTTTGCAGACGATAAACGTAACCGTCTCAGAGAGAAAAGCGGCCAATGTGACGATCTGGCTTTAAGTCGATTCGATAACAAATGACGAAAACGGACGGATTTCTCAGATTTTTACTACATGTGAACACTTTTCACATTCTCCCGTGCACCGCGGCTGCTAGTCCTCCTTTCATGCAAAATATTAAGGTCCCAGGTCATGTCCAAGCCACCAAAGCCGGCTAAAATGTGAATAATCGACAACTAAAACTTGAATTGTACTACTTCTTACTGGCTATTGCTTCAACTTAGAAGCTTATTCTGTGTTCTACTATGGTGCTTTTAGTATCTCCGCATACCGCAGCACGCGACATAGCTTTGAAGACGATAAATGTAACCGATTCAGAGAGAAGAGCGGCCAATGTGACGATATGGCTTTAAGTAGATTCGATAACAATTGACGAAAACGGGCGGATTTCTCAGGTTTTTACTACATATGAACGCTTTTCACATTTTCCCGTTGGTCTCGCGGTTCTAGGCGCGCAGTCTGGAACCGTGCGACTGCTACGGTCGCAGGTTCGAATCCTGCCTCGGGCATGGATGTGTGTGATGTCCTTAGGTTAGTTAGGTTTAAGTGGTTCTAAGTTCTAGGGGACTGATGACCACAGCAGTTGAGTCCCATAGTGCTCAGAGCCATTTTTTGAACATTTTCCCGTGCAACGCGGCTGCTAGTCCTCCTTTCATGCAAAATCATATGGTTCCACCCATTGTCCAAGGCACCAAAGCCACCTAAAAAGTGAATAATCGATAACCAAAACTTGAATTGTACTGCTTCTTATGGCTATTGCTTCAGCTTAGAAGCTTCTTCTGTGTAATACTATGGTGCTTTTAGTGTCTCCGCATACCGCAGCACGTGACATAGCTTTGCAGACGATAAATGTAACCGTCTCAGAGAGAAAAGCGGCCAATGTGACGATCTGGCTTTAAGTCGATTCGATAACAAATGACGAAAACGGACGGATTTCTCAGGTTTTTACTACATATGAACACCTCTCACATTCTCCCGTGCAACGCTTCTACTAGTCCTCCTTTCATGCAAAATCTTAAGGTCCTAGGTCATGTCCAAGCCACCAAACTGGCTAAAAAGGGAATAATCGACGCCTAAAACTTGAATTGTACTAATTCTTACTGGCTATTACTTCAACTTAGAAGCTTCTTCTGTGTTCTACTATGCTGCTTTTAGTGTCTCCGCATACCGCAGCACGCGACATAGCTTTGCAGACGATAAATGTAACCGTCTCAGAGAGAAAAACGGCCAATGTGACGATCTGGCTTTAAGTCGATTCGATAACAAAAGACGAAAACGGACGGATTTCTCAGGTTTTTACTACATATGAACACTTTTCACATTCTCCCGTGCATCTCGGCTGCTAGTCCTCCTTTCATGCAAAATCTTAAGGTCCTAGGTCATGTCCAAGCCACCAAAACTGGCTAAAAAGTGAATAATCGACGCCTAAAACTTGAATTGTACTACTTCTTATTGGCTATTACTTCAACTTAGAAGCGTCTTCTGTGTTCTACTATGGTGCTTTTAGTGTCTCCGCATACCGCAGCACGCGACGTAGCTTTGCAGACGATAAATGTAACCGTCTCAGAGAGAAAAGCGGCCAATGTGACGATCTGGCTTTAAGTCGATTCGATAACAAATGACGAAAACGGACGGATTTCTCAGGTTTTTGCTACATATGAACACTTTTCACATTCTCCCGTGCAACGCAGCTGCAAGTCCTCCTTTCATGCAAAATCTTTAGGTACTAGGTCATGTCCAAGCCAATAAAGCCGGCTAAAAAGCGAATAATTGACAACTAATACTTGAATTGTACTACTTGTTACTTTTTATTGCTTCAACTTAGAAGCTTCTTCTGTGTTCTACTATGGTGCTTTTAGTGTCTCCGCATACCGCAGCACGTGACATAGCTTTGCAGACGATAAACGTAACCATTTCAGAGAGAAAAGCGGCCATAGTGACGATCTGGCTTTAAGTCGATTCGATAACAAATGACGAAAACGGACGGATTTCTCAGGTTTTTACTACATATGAACCCTTTTCACATACTCCCGTGCAACGCAGCTACTAGTCCTTCTTTCAAGCAAAATCTTGAGGTTCGACCTCATGTCCAAGGCACCAAAGCCGGCTAAAGATCAATAATCGAGAGCCAAAACTTGAATTGTACTACTTCTTACTGGCCATTGCTTCAACTTAGAAGCTTCTTCTGGGTTCCACTATGGTGCTTTTAGTGTCTTCGCATACCGCAGCACGCGACATAGCTTTGCAGACGATAAATGTAACCGTCTCAGAGAGAAAAGCGGCCAATGTGACGATCTGGCTTTAAGTCGATTCGATAACAAATGACGAAAACGGACGGATTTCTCAGCTTTTTACTACATATGAACACTTTTCACATTCTCCCGTGCAACGCGGCTGCTAGTCCTACTTTCATGCAAAATCTTAAAGTCCTAGGTCATGTCCAAGCCACCAAAGCCGGCTAAAGAGTGAATAATCGACGCCTAAAACTTGAATTGTACTACTTCTTACTGGCTATTACTTCATTTTAGAAGCTTCTTCTGTGTTCTACTATGGTGCTTTTAGTGTCTCCGCATACCACAGCACGCGACATAGGTTTGCAGACGATAAATGTAACCGTCTCAGAGAGAAAAGCGGCCAATGTGACGATCTGGCTTTAAGTCGATTCGTTAACAATTGACGAAAACGGACGGATATCACAGGTTCTTACTACATATGAACACCTTTCACATTCTCCCGTGCAACGCGGCTACCAGTCCTCCTTTCATGCAAAATCTTAAGGTCCTAGGTCATGTCCAAGCCACCAAAACTGGCTAAAAAGTGAATAATCGACGCCTAAAACTTGAATTGTACTACTTCTTACTGGCTATTACTTCAACTTAGAAGCTTCTTCTCTGTTCTACTATGCTGCTTTTAGTGTCTCCGCATACCGCAGCACGCGACATAGCCTTGCAGACGATAAACGTAACCATTTCAGAGAGAAAAGCGGCCATAGTGACGATCTGGCTTTAAGTCGATTCGATAACAAATGACGAAAACGGACGGATTTCTCAAGTTTTTACTACATATGAACCCTTTTGACATTCTCCCGTGCAACGCAGCTGCTAGTCCTCCTTTCAAGCAAAATCTTAAGGTTCGACCTCATGTCCAAGGCACCAAAGCCGGCTAAAGATCAATAAGCGATAGCCAAGACTTGAATTGTACTACTTCTTACTGGCCATTGTTTCAACTTAGAAGCTTATTCTGTGTTCCACTATGGTGCTTTTAGTGTCTCCGCATACCGCAGCACGCGACATAGCTTTGCAGACGATAAATGTAACCGTCTCAGAGAGAAAAGCGGCCAATGTGACGATCTGGCTTTAAGTCGATTCGATAACAAATGACGAAAACGGACGGATTTCTCAGGTTTTTAGTACATATGAACACTTTTCACATTCTCCCGTGCAACGCGGCTGCTAGTCCTCCTTTCAAGTAAAATCTTAAGGTACTAGGTCATGTCCTAGCCAATAAAGCCGGCTAAAAAGTGAATAATCGACAACTAATACTTGAATTGTTCTACTTCGTACTGGTTATTGCTTCAACTTAGAAGCTTCTTCTGTGTTCTACTATGGTGCTTTTAGTGTCTCCGCATACCGCAGCACGCGACATAGCTTTGCAGACGATAAATGTAACCGTCTCAGAGATAAAAGCGGCCAATGTGGCGATCTGGCTTTAAGTCGAATCGATAACAAATGACTAAAACGGACGGATTTCTCAGGTTTTTAGTACATATGAACACTTTTCACATTCTCCCGTGCAACGCGGCTGCTAATCCTCCTTTCATGCAAAATCTTAAGGTACTAGGTCATGTCCAAGCCAATAAAGCCGGCTAAAAAGTGAATAATCGACAACTAATACTTGAATTATACTACTCGTTACTTTTTATTGCTTCAACTTAGAAGCTTCTTCTGTGTTCTACTATGGTGCTTTTAGTGTCTCCGCATACCACAGCACGTGACATAGCCTTGCAGACGATAAACGTAACCATTTCAGAGAGAAAAGCGGCCAATGTGACGATCTGGCTTTAAGTCGATTCGATAACAAATGACGAAAACGGACGGATTTCTCAGGTTTTTACTACATATGAACACCTTTCACATTCTCCCGTGCAACGCAGCTGCTAGTCCTCCTTTCATGCAAAATCTTAAGGTTCCACCTCTTGTCCAAGGCACCAAAGCCGCTAAAAAACAATAATCGATAACCAAAACTTGAATTGTACTGCTTCTTATGGCTATTGCTTCAGCTTAGAAGCTTCTTCTGTGTTCTACTATGGTGCTTTTAGTGTCTCCGCATACCGCAGCACGTGACATAGTTTTGCAGACGATAAACGTAACCGTCTCAGAGAGAAAAGCGGCAATAGTGACGATCTGGCTTTAAGTCGATTCGATAACAAATGACGAAAACGGACGGATTTCTCAGGTTTTTACTACATATGAACACTTTTCACATTCTCCCGTGCACCGCGGCTGCTAGTCCTCCTTTCATGCAAAATATTAAGGTCCCAGGTAATGTCCAAGCCACCAAAGCCGGCTAAAATGTTAATACTCGACAATTAAAACTTGAATTGTACTACTTCTTACTGGCTATTGCTTCAACTTAGAAGCTTATTCTGTGTTCTACTATGGTGCTTTTAGTATCTCCGCATACCGCAGCACGCGACATAGGCTTCAAGACGATAAATGTAACCGATTCAGAGAGAAGAGCGGCCAATGTGACGATCTGGCTTTAAGTAGATTCGATAACAATTGACGAAAACGGGCGGATTTCTCAGGTTTTTACTACATATGAACGCTTTTCACATTTTCCCGTGCAACGCGGCTCCTAGTCCTCCTTTCATGCAAAATCATAAGGTTCCACCTCTTGTCCAAGGCACCAAAGCCGCCTAAAAAGTGAATAATCGATAACCAAAACTTGAATTGTACTGCTTCTTATGGCTATTGCTTCAGCTTAGAAGCTTCTTCTGTGTAATACTATGGTGCTTTTAGTGTCTCCGCATACCGCAGCACGCGACATAGCTTTGCAGACGATAAATGTAACCGTCTCAGAGAGAAAAGCGGCCAATGTGACGATCTGGCTTTAAGTCGATTCGATAACAAATGACGAAAACGGACGGATTTCTCAGGTTTTTAGTACATATGAACACTTTTCACATTCTCCCATGCAACGCGGCTGCTAATCCTCCTTTCATGCAAGATCTTAAGGTCCTAGGTCATGTCCAAGCCACCAAAACTGGCTAAAAAGTGAATAATCGACGCCTAAAACTTGAATTGTACTACGTCTTACCGGCTATTACTTCAACTTAGAAGCTTCTTCTGTGTTCTACTATGGTGCTTTTAGAGTCTCCGCATACCGCAGCACGTGAGATAGCTTTGCAGACGATAAACGTAACCGTTTCAGAGAGAAAAGCGGCCAATTTGACGATCTGGCTTTAAGAAGATTCGATAACAAATGAAGAAAACGGACGGATTTCTCAGGTTTTTACTACATATGAACCCTTTTCACAATCTCCCGTGCAACGCAGCTGCTAGTCCTCCTTTCATGCAAAATCTTAAGGTTCGACCTCATGTCCAAGGCACCAAAGCCGGCTAAAAATCAATAATCGATAACCAAAACATGAATTGTACTACTTCTTACTGACCATTGCTTCAACTTAGAAGCTTATTCTGTGTTCTACTATGGTGCTTTTAAGGTCTCCGCATACCGCAGCACGCGACATAGCTTTGCAGACGATAAATGTAACCGTCTCAGAGAGAAAAGCGGCGAATGTGACGATCTGGCTTTAAGTCGATTCTATAACAAATGACGAAAACGGAAGGATTTCTCAGGTTTTTACTACATATGAACACTTTTCATATTTTCCCGTGCAACGCGGATGCTAGTCCTCCTTTCATGCAAAATCTTAAGGTCCTAGGTCATGTCCAAGCCACCAAAGACGGCTAAAAAGTGAATAATCGACGCCTAAAACTTGAATTGTACTACTTCTTACTGGCTATTACTACAACATAGAAGCTTCATCTGTGTTCTACTATGGTGCTTTTAGTGTCACCACATACCGCAGCACGCGACATAGCTTTGCAGACGATAAATGTAACCGTCTCAGAGAGAAAAGCGGCCAATGTGACGATCTGGCTTTAAGTCGATTCGATAACAATTGACGAAAACGGGCGAATTTCTCAGGTTTTTACTACATATGAACGCTTTTCACATTTTCCCGTGCAACGCGGCTGCTAGTCCTCCTTTCATGCAAATTCATAAGGTTCCACCTCTTGTCCAAGGCACCAAAGCCGCCTAAAAAGTGAATAATCGATAACCAAAACTTGAATTGTACTGCTTCTTATGGCTATTGCTTCAGCTTAGAAGCTTCTTCTGTGTAATACTATGGTGCTTTTAGTGTCTCCGCATACCGCAGCACGCGACATAGCTTTGCAGACGATAAATGTAACCGTCTCAGAGAGAAAAGCGGCCAATGTGACGATCTGGCTTTAAGTCGATTCGATAACAAATGACGAAAACGGACGGATTTCTCAGGTTTTTACTACATATGAACACTTTTCACATTCTCCCATGCAACGCGGCTGCTAGTCCTCATTTCATGCAAGATCTTAAGGTCCTAGGTCATGTCCAAGCCACCAAAACTGGCTAAAAAGTGAATAATCGACGCCTAAAACTTGAATTGTACTACGTCTTACCGGCTATTACTTCAACTTAGAAGCTTCTTCTGTGTTCTACTATGGTGCTTTTAGTGTCTCCGCATACCGCAGCACGTGAGATAGCTTTGCAGACGATAAACGTAACCGTTTCAGAGGGAAAAGCGGCCAATGTGACGATCTGGCTTTAAGTAGATTCGATAACAAATGAAGAAAACGGACGGATTTCTCAGGTTTTGCTACATATGAACCCTTTTCACAATCTCCCGTGCAACGCAGCTGCTAGTCCTCCTTTCATGCAAAATCTTAAGGTTCGACCTCATGTCCAAGGCACCAAAGCCGGCTAAAAATCAATATTCGATAACCAAAACATGAATTGTACTACTTCTTACTGACCATTGCTTCAACTTAGAAGCTTATTCTGTGTTCTACTATGGTGCTTTTAAGGTCTCCGCATACCGCAGCACGCGACATAGCTTTGCAGACGATAAATGTAACCGTCTCAGAGAGAAAAGCGGCGAATGTGACGATCTGGCTTTAAGTCGATTCTATAACAAATGACGAAAACGGAAGGATTTCTCAGGTTTTTACTACATATGAACACTTTTCACATTTTCCCGTGCAACGCGGCTGCTAGTCCTCCTTTCATGCAAAATCTTAAGGTCCTAGGTCATGTCCAAGCCACCAAAGACGGCTAAAAAGTGAATAATCGACGCCTAAAACTTGAATTGTACTACTTCTTACTGGCTATTACTACAACATAGAAGCTTCTTCTGTGTTCTACTATGGTGCTTTTAGTGTTACCGCATATCGCAGCACGCGACATAGCTTTGCAGACGATAAATATAACCGTCTCAAAGAGAAAAGCGGCCAATGTGACGATCTGGCTTTAAGTCGATTCGATAACAAATGACGAAAACGGACACATTTCTCAGGTTTTTACTACATATGAACACTTTTCACATTCTCCCATGCAACGCGGCTGCTAGTCCTCCTTTCATGCAAAATCTTAAGGTCCTAGGTCATGTCCAAGTCACCAGAGACGGCTAAAATGTAAAAAATCGACAACTAAAACTTGAATTGTATTACTTCTTACTAACTATTACTTCAACTTAGAAGCTTCTTCTGTGTTCTACTATGCTGCTTTTAGTGTCTCCGCATACCGCAGCACGCGACATAGCTTAGCAGACGATAAATGTAACCGTCTCAGAGAGAAAAGCGGCCAATGTGACGATCTGGCTTTAAGTCGATTCGATAACAAAAGACGAAAACGGACGGATTTCTCAGGTTTTTACTACATATGAACACTTTTCACATTCTCCCGTGCAACGCGGCTGCTAGTCTTCCTTTCATGCAAAATCTTAAGGTCCTAGGTCATGTCCAAGCCACCAAAACTGGCTAAAAAGTGAATAATCGACGCCTAAAACTTGAATTGTACTACTTCTTACCGGCTATTACTTCAACTTAGAAGCTTCTTCTGTGTTCTACTATGGTGCTTTTAGTGTCTCCGCATACCGCAGCACGCGACGTAGCTTTGTAGACGATAAATGTAACCGTCTCAGAGAGAAAAGCGGCCAATGTGACGATCTGGCTTTAAGTCGATTCGATAACAAATGACGAAAACGGACGGATTTCTCAGGTTTTTAGTACATATGAACACTTTTCACATTCTCCCGTGCAACGCGGCTGCAAGTCCTCCTTTCATGCAAAATCATAAGGTCCTAGGTCATGTCCAAGCCACCAAAGCCGGCTAAAAAGTGAATAATCGACGCCTAAAACTTGAATTGTACTACTTCTTATGGCTATTACTTCAACATAGAAGCTTCTTCTGTGTTCTACTATGGTGCTTTTAGTGTCACCACATACCGCAGCACGCGACATACCTTTGCAGACGATAAATGTAACCGTCTCAGAGAGAAAAGCGGCCAATGTGACGATCTGGCTTTAAGTTGATTCGATAACAAACGACGAAAACGGACGGATTTCTCAGGTTCTTACTACATATGAACACTTTTCACATTCTCCCATGCAACGCGGCTGCTAGTCCTCCTTTCATGCAAGATCTTAAGGTCCTAGGTCATGTCCAAGCCACCAAAACTGGCTAAAAAGTGAATAATCGACGCCTAAAACTTGAATTGTACTACGTCTTACCGGCTATTACTTCAACTTAGAAGCTTCTTCTGCGTTCTACTATGGTGCTTTTAGTGTCTCCGCATACCGCAGCACGTGAGATAGCTTTGCAGACGATAAACGTAACCGTTTCAGAGAGAAAAGCTGCCAATGTGACGATCTGGCTTTAAGTAGATTCGATAACAAATGAAGAAAACGGACGGATTTCTCAGGTTTTTACTACATATGAACACCTCTCACATTCTCCCGTGCAACGCTTCTACTAGTCCTCCTTTCATGCAAAATCTTAAGGTCCTAGGTCATGTCCAAGCCACCAAACTGGCTAAAAAGTGAATAATCGACGCCTAAAACTTGAATTGTACTAATTCTTACTGGCTATTACTTCAACTTAGAAGCTTCTTCTGTGTTCTACTATGCTGCTTTTAGTGTCTCCGCATACCGCAGCACGCGACATAGCTTTGCAGACGATAAATGTAACCGTCTCAGAGAGAAAAGCGGCCAATGTGACGATCTGGCTTTAAGTCGATTCGAGAACAAAAGACGAAAACGGACGGATTTCTCAGGTTTTTAGTACATATGAACACTTTTCACATTCTCCCGTGCAACGCGGCTGCAAGTCCTCCTTTCATGCAAAATCATAAGGTCCTAGGTCATGTCCAAGCCACCAAAGCCGGCTAAAAAGTGAATAATCGACGCCTAAAACTTGAATTGTACTACTTCTTATGGCTATTACTTCAACATAGAAGCTTCTTCTGTGTTCTACTATGGTGCTTTTAGTGTCTCCGCATACCGCAGCACGCGACATAGCTTTGCAGACGATAAATGTAACCGTCTCAGAGAGAAAAGCGGCCAATGTGACGATCTGGCTTTAAGTCGATTCGATAACAAATGACGAAAACGGACGGATTTCTCAGGTTTTTAGTACATATGAACACTTTTCACATTCTCCCGTGCAACGCGGCTGCAAGTCCTCCTTTCATGCAAAATCTTTAGGTACTAGGTCATGTCCAAGCCAATAAAGCCGGCTAAAAAGTGAATAATCGACAACTAATACTTGAATTGTACTACTTGTTACTTTTTATTGCTTCAACTTAGAAGCTTCTTCTGTGTTCTACTATGCTGCTTTTAGTGTCTCCGCATACCGCAGCACGTGACATAGCTTTGCAGACGATAAACGTAACCATTTCAGAGAGAAAAGCGGCCATAGTGACGATCTGGCTTTAAGTCGACTCGATAACAAATGACGAAAACGGACGGATTTCTCAGGTTTTTACTACATATGAACCCTTTTCACATACTCCCGTGCAACGCAGCTACTAGTCCTTCTTTCAAGCAAAATCTTGAGGTTCGACCTCATGTCCAAGGCACCAAAGCCGGCTAAAGATCAATAATCGATAGCCAAAACTTGAATTGTACTACTTCTTACTGGCCATTGCTTCAACTTAGAAGCTTATTCTGTGTTCCACTATGGTGCTTTTAGTGTCTCCGCATACCGCAGCACGCGACATAGCTTTGCAGACGATAAATGTAACCGTCTCAGAGAGAAAATCGGCCAATGTGACGATCTGGCTTTAAGTCGATTCGATAACAAATGACGAAAACGGACGGATTTCTCAGCTTTTTACTACATATGAACACTTTTCACATTCTCCCGTGCAACGCGGCTGCTAGTCCTACTTTCATGCAAAATCTTAAAGTCCTAGGTCATGTCCAAGCCACCAAAGCCGGCTAAAAAGTGAATAATCGACGCCTAAAACTTGAATTGTACTACTTCTTACTGGCTATTACTTCATTTTAGAAGCTTCTTCTGTGTTCTACTATGGTGCTTTTAGTGTCTCCGCATACCACAGCACGCGACATAGCTTTGCAAACGATAAATGTAACCGTCTCAGAGAGAAAAGCGGCCATAGTGACGATCTGGCTTTAAGTCGATTCGATAACAAATGACGAAAACGGACGGATTTCTCAAGTTTTTACTACATATGAACCCTTTTGACATTCTCCCGTGCAACGCAGCTGCTAGTCCTCCTTTCAAGCAAAATCTTAAGGGTCGACCTCATGTCCAAGGCACCAAAGCCGGCTAAAGATCAATAATCGATAGCCAAGACTTGAATTGTACTACTTCTTACTGGCCATTGTTTCAACTTAGAAGCTTATTCTGTGTTCCACTATGGTGCTTTTAGTGTCTCCGCATACCGCAGCACACGACATAGCTTTGCAGACGATAAATGTAACCGTCTCAGAGAGAAAAGCGGCCAATGTGACGATCTGGCTTTAAGTCGATTCGATAACAAATGACGAAAACGGACGGATTTCTCAGCTTTTTACTACATATGAACACTTTTCACATTCTCCCGTGCAACGCGGCTGCTAGTCCTCCTTTCAAGCAAAATCTTAAGGTTCGACCTCATGTCCAAGGCACCAAAGCCGGCTAAAGATCAATAATCGATAGCCAAGACTTGAATTGTACTACTTCTTACTGGCCATTGTTTCAACTTAGAAGCTTATTCTGTGTTCCACTATGGTGCTTTTAGTGTCTCCGCATACCGCAGCACGCGACATAGCTTTGCAGACGATAAATGTAACCGTCTCAGAGAGAAAAGCGGCCAATGTGACGATCTGGCTTTAAGTCGATTCGATAACAAATGACGAAAACGGACGGATTTCTCAGGTTTTTAGTACATATGAACACTTTTCACATTCTCCCGTGCAACGCGGCTGCTAGTCCTCCTTTCAAGCAAAATCTTAAGGTACTAGGTCATGTCCAAGCCAATAAAGCCGGCTAAAAAGTGAATAATCGACAACTAAAACTTGAATTGTACTACTTCGTACTGGTTATTGCTTCAACTTAGAAGCTTCTTCTGTGTTCTACTATGGTGCTTTTAGTGTCTCCGCATACCGCAGCACGCGACATAGCTTTGCAGACGATAAATGTAACCGTCTCAGAGTTAAAAGCGGCCAATGTTGCGATCTGGCTTTAAGTCGAATCGATAACAAATGACGAAAACGGACGGATTTCTCAGGTTTTTAGTACATATGAACACTTTTCACATTCTCCCGTGCAACGCGGCTGCTAATCCTCCTTTCATGCAAAATCTTAAGGTACTAGGTCATGTCCAAGCCAATAAAGCCGGCTAAAAAGTGAATAATCGACAACTAATACTTGAATTATACTACTCGTTACTTTTTATTGCTTCAACTTGGAAGCTTCTTCTGTGTTCTACTATGGTGCTTTTAGTGTCTCCGCATACCGCAGCACGTGACATAGCCTTGCAGACGATAAACGTAACCATTTCAGAGAGAAAAGCGGCCAATGTGACGATCTGGCTTTAAGTCGATTCGATAACAAATTAATAAAACGGACGAATTTCTCAGGTTTTTACTACATATGAACACCTTTCACATTTTCCCGTGCAACGCGCCTACCAGTCCTCCTTTCATGCAAAGTCTTAAGGTCCTAGGTCATGTCCAAGCCACCAAAACTGGCTAAAAAGTGAATAATCGACGCCTAAAACTTGAATTGTACTACTTCTTACTGGCTATTACTTCAACTTAGAAGCTTCTTCTGTGTTCTACTATGGTGCTTTTAGTGTCTCCGCATACCGCAGCACGCGACATAGCTTTGCAGACGATAAATGTAACGGCTCAGAGAGAAAAACGGCCAATGTGACGATCTGGCTTTAAGTCGATTCGATAACAAATGACGAAAACGGACGGATTTCTTAGGTTTTTAGTACATATGAACACTTTTCACATTCTCCCGTGCAACGCGGCTGCAAGTCCTCCTTTCATGCAAAATCATTAGGTACTAGGTCATGTCCAAGCCAATAAAGCCGGCTAAAAAGTGAATAATCGACAACTAATACTTGAATTGTACTACTTGTTACTTTTTATTGCTTCAACTTAGAAGCTTCTTCTGTGTTCTACTATGGTGTTTTTAGTGTCTCCGCATACCGCAGCACGTGACATAGCTTTGCAGACGATAAACGTAACCATTTCAGAGAGAAAAGCGGCCATAGTGACGATCTGGCTTTAAGTCGATTCGATAACAAATGACGAAAACGGACGGATTTCTCAGGTTTTTACAACATTTGAACCCTTTTCACATACTCCCGTGCAACGCAGCTGCTAGTCCTTCTTTCAAGCAAAATCTTAAGGTTCGACCTCATGTCCAAGGCACCAAAGCCGGCTAAAGATCAATAATCGATAGCCAAACTTGAATTGTACTACTTCTTACTGGCCATTGCTTCAACTTAGAAGCTTATTCATTGTTCCACTATGGTGCTTTTAGTGTCTCCGCATACCGCAGCACGCGACATAGCTTTGCAGACGATAAATGTAACCGTCTCAGAGAGAAAAGCGGCCAATGTGACGATCTGGCTTTAAGTCGATTCGATAACAAATGACGAAAACGGACGGATTTCTCAGCCTTTTACTACATATGAACACTTTTCACATTCTCCCGTGCAACGCGGCTGCTAGTCCTACTTTCATGCAAAATCTTAAAGCCCTAGGTCATGTCCAAGCCACCAAAGCCGGCTAAAAAGTGAATAATCGACGCCTAAAACTTGAATTGTACTACTTCTTACTGGCTATTACTACAACATAGAAGCTTCTTCTGTGTTCTACTATGGTGCTTTTAGTGTCACCACATACCGCTGCACGCGACATAGCTTTGCAGACGATAAATGTAACCGTCTCAGAGAGAAAAGCGGCCAATGTGACGATCTGGCTTTAAGTCGATTCGATAACAAATGACGAAAACGGACGGATTTCTCAGGTTCTTACTACATATGAACACCTCTCACATTCTCCCGTGCAACGCTTCTACTAGTCCTCCTTTCATGCAAAATCTTAAGGTCGTAGGTCATGTCCAAGCCACCAAACTGGCTAAAAAGTGAATAATCGACGCCTAAAACTTGAATTGTACTAATTCTTACTGGCTATTACTTCAACTTAGAAGCTTCTTCTGTGTTCTACTATGCTGCTTTTAGTGTCTCCGCATACCGCAGCACGCGACATAGCTTAGCAGACGATAAATGTAACCGTCTCAGAGAGAAAAGCGGCCAATGTGACGATCTGGCTTTAAGTCGATTCGATAACAAAAGACGAAAACGGACGGATTTCTCAGGTTTTTACTACATATGAACACTTTTCACATTCTCCCGTGCAACGCGGCTTCTAGTCTTCCTTTCATGCAAAATCTTAAGGTCCTAGGTCATGTCCAAGCCACCAAAACTGGCTAAAAAGTGAATAATCGACGCCTAAAACTTGAATTGTACTACTTCTTACCGGCTATTACTTCAACTTAGAAGCTTCTTCTGTGTTCTACTATGGTGCTTTTAGTGTCTCCGCATACCGCAGCACGCGACGTAGCTTTGTAGACGATAAATGTAACCGTCTCAGAGAGAAAAGCGGCCAATGTGACGATCTGGCTTTAAGTCGATTCGATAACAAATGACGAAAACGGACGGATTTCTCAGGTTTTTAGTACATATGAACACTTTTCACATTCTCCCGTACAACGCGGCTGCAAGTCCTCCTTTCATGCAAAATCATAAGGTCCTAGGTCATGTCCAACCCACCAAAGCCGGCTAAAAAGTGAATAATAGACGCCTAAAACTTGAATTGTACTACTTCTTATGGCTATTACTTCAACATAGAAGCTTCTTCTGTGTTCTACTATGGTGCTTTTAGTGTCACCACATACCGCAGCACGCGACATACCTTTGCAGACGATAAATGTAACCGTCTCAGAGAGAAAAGCGGCCAATGTGACGATCTGGCTTTAAGTCGATTCGATAACAAATGACGAAAACGGACGGATTTCTCAGGTTCTTACTACATATGAACACTTTTCACATTCTCCCATGCAACGCGGCTGCTAGTCCTCCTTTCATGCAAGATCTTAAGGTCCTAGGTCATGTCCAAGCCACCAAAACTGGCTAAAAAGTGAATAATCGACGCCTAAAACTTGAATTGTACTACGTCTTACCGGCTATTACTTCAACTTAGAAGCTTCTTCTGCGTTCTACTATGGTGCTTTTAGTGTCTCCGCATACCGCAGCACGTGAGATAGCTTTGCAGACGATAAACGTAACCGTTTCAGAGAGAAAAGCTGCCAATGTGACGATCTGGCTTTAAGTAGATTCGATAACAAATGAAGAAAACGGACGGATTTCTCAGGTTTTTACTACATATGAACCCTTTTCACAATCTCCCGTGCAACGCAGCTGCTAGTCCTCCTTTCATGCAAAATCTTAAGGTTCGACCTCATGTCCATGGCACCAAAGCCGGCTAAAAATCAATAATCGATAACCAAAACATGAATTGTACTACTTCTTACTGACCATTGCTTCAACTTAGAAGCTTATTCTGTGTTCTACTATGGTGCTTTTAAGGTCTCCGCATACCGCAGCACGCGACATAGCTTTGCAGACGATAAATGTAACCGTCTCAGAGAGAAAAGCGGCGAATGTGACGATCTGGCTTTAAGTCGATTCGATAACAAATGACGAAAACGGAAGGATTTCTCAGGTTTTTACTACATATGAACACTTTTCACATTTTCCCGTGCAACGCTGCTGCTAGTCCTCCTTTCATGCAAAATCTTAAGGTCCTAGGTCATGTCCAAGCCACCAAAGACGGCTAAAAAGTGAATAATCGACGCCTAAAACTTGAATTGTACTACTTCTTACTGTCTATTACTACAACATAGAAGCTTCTTCTGTGTTCTACTATGGTGCTTTTAGTGTCACCACATACTGCAGCACGCGACATAGCTTTGCAGACGATAAATGTAACCGTCTCAGAGAGAAAAGCGGCCAATGTGACGATCTGGCATTAAGTCGATTCGATAACAAATGACGAAAACGGACGGATTTCTCAGGTTTTTACTACATATGAACACCTCTCACATTCTCCCGTGCAACGCTTCTACTAGTCCTCCTTTCATGCAAAATCTTAAGGTCCTAGGTCATGTCCAAGCCACCAAACTGGCTAAAAAGTGAATAATCGACGCCTAAAACTTGAATTGTACTAATTCTTACTGGCTATTACTTCAACTTAGAAGCTTCTTCTGTGTTCTACTATGCTGCTTTTAGTGTCTCCGCATACCGCAGCACGCGACATAGCTTTGCAGACGATAAATGTAAACGTCTCAGAGAGAAAAGCGGCCAATGTGACGATCTGGCTTTAAGTCGATTCGATAACAAAAGACGAAAACGGACGGATTTCTCAGGTTTTTAGTACATATGAACACTTTTCACATTCTCCCGTGCAACGCGGCTGCAAGTCCTCCTTTCATGCAAAATCATAAGGTCCTAGGTCATGTCCAAGCCACCAAAGCCGGCTAAAAAGTGAATAATCGACGCCTAAAACTTGAATTGTACTACTTCTTATGGCTATTACTTCAACATAGATGCTTATCTGTGTTCTACTATGGTGCTTTTAGTGTCTCCGCATACCGCAGCACGCGACATAGCTTTGCAGACGATAAATGTAACCGTCTCAGAGAGAAAAGCGGCCAATGTGACGATCTGGCTTTAAGTCGATTCGATAACAAATGACGAAAACGGACGGATTTCTCAGGTTTTTAGTACATATGAACACTTTTCACATTCTCCCGTGCAACGCGGCTGCAAGTCCTCCTTTCATGCAAAATCTTTAGGTACTAGGTCATGTCCAAGCCAATAAAGCCGGCTAAAAAGTGAATAATCGACAACTAATACTTGAATTGTACTACTTGTTACTTTTTATTGCTTCAACTTAGAAGCTTCTTCTGTGTTCTACTATGCTGCTTTTAGTGTCTCCGCATACCGCAGCACGTGACATAGCTTTGCAGACGATAAACGTAACCATTTCAGAGAGAAAAGCGGCCATAGTGACGATCTGGCTTTAAGTCGACTCGATAACAAATGACGAAAACGGACGGATTTCTCAGGTTTTTACTACATATGAACCCTTTTCACATACTCCCGTGCAACGCAGCTACTAGTCCTTCTTTCAAGCAAAATCTTGAGGTTCGACCTCATGTCCAAGGCACCAAAGCCGGCTAAAGATAAATAATCGATAGCCAAAACTTGAATTGTACTACTTCTTACTGGCCATTGCTTCAACTTAGAAGCTTATTCTGTGTTCCACTATGGTGCTTTTAGTGTCTCCGCATACCGCAGCACGCGACATGGCTTTGCAGACGATAAATGTAACCGTCTCAGAGAGAAAATCGGCCAATGTGACGATCTGGCTTTAAGTCGATTCGATAACAAATGACGAAAACGGACGGATTTCTCAGCTTTTTACTACATATGAACACTTTTCACATTCTCCCGTGCAACGCGGCTGCTAGTCCTACTTTCATGCAAAATCTTAAAGTCCTAGGTCATGTCCAAGCCACCAAAGCCGGCTAAAAAGTGAATAATCGACGCCTAAAACTTGAATTGTACTACTTCTTACTGGCTATTACTTCATTTTAGAAGCTTCTTCTGTGTTCTACTATGGTGCTTTTAGTGTCTCCGCATACCACAGCACGCGACATAGCTTTGCAGACGATAAATGTAACCGTCTCAGAGAGAAAAGCGGCCATAGTGACGATCTGGCTTTAAGTCGATTCGATAACAAATGACGAAAACGGACGGATTTCTCAAGTTTTTACTACATATGAACCCTTTTGACATTCTCCCGTGCAACGCAGCTGCTAGTCCTCCTTTCAAGCAAAATCTTAAGGGTCGACCTCATGTCCAAGGCACCAAAGCCGGCTAAAGATCAATAATCGATAGCCAAGACTTGAATTGTACTACTTCTTACTGGCCATTGTTTCAACTTAGAAGCTTATTCTGTGTTCCACTATGGTGCTTTTAGTGTCTCCGCATACCGCAGCACGCGACATAGCTTTGCAGACGATAAATGTAACCGTCTCAGAGAGAAAAGCGGCCAATGTGACGATCTGGCTTTAAGTCGATTCGATAACAAATGACGAAAACGGACGGATTTCTCAGCTTTTTACTACATATGAACACTTTTCACATTCTCCCGTGCAACGCGGCTGCTAGTCCTCCTTTCAAGCAAAATCTTAAGGTTCGACCTCATGTTCAAGGCACCAAAGCCGGCTAAAGATCAATAATCGATAGCCAAGACTTGAATTGTACTACTTCTTACTGGCCATTGTTTCAACTTAGAAGCTTATTCTGTGTTCCACTATGGTGCTTTTAGTGTCTCCGCATACCGCAGCACGCGACATAGCTTTGCAGACGATAAATGTAACCGTCTCAGAGAGAAAAGCGGCCAATGTGACGATCTGGCTTTAAGTCGATTCGATAACAAATGACGAAAACGGACGGATTTCTCAGGTTTTTAGTACATATGAACACTTTTCACATTCTCCCGTGCAACGCGGCTGCTAGTCCTCCTTTCAAGCAAAATCTTAAGGTACTAGGTCATGTCCAAGCCAATAAAACCGGCTAAAAAGTGAATAATCGACAACTAAAACTTGAATTGTACTACTTCGTACTGGTTATTGCTTCAACTTAGAAGCTTCTTCTGTGTTCTACTATGGTGCTTTTAGTGTCTCCGCATACCGCAGCACGCGACATAGCTTTGCAGACGATAAATGTAACCGTCTCAGAGATAAAAGCGGCCAATGTTGCGATCTGGCTTTAAGTCGAATCGATAACAAATGACGTAAACTAACGGATTTCTCAGGTTTTTAGTACATATGAACACTTTTCACATTCTCCCGTGCAACGCGGCTGCTAATCCTCCTTTCATGCAAAATCGTAAGGTACTAGGTCATGTCCAAGCCAATAAAGCCGGCTAAAAAGTGAATAATCGACAACTAATACTTGAATTATACTACTCGTTACTTTTTATTGCTTCAACTTTGAAGCTTCTTCTGTGTTCTACTATGGTGCTTTTAGTGTCTCCGCATACCGCAGCACGTGACATAGCCTTGCAGACGATAAACGTAACCATTTCAGAGAGAAAAGCGGCCAATGTGACGATCTGGCTTTAAGTCGATTCGATAACAAATTAATAAAACGGACGAATTTCTCAGGTTTTTACTACATATGAACACCTTTCACATTTTCCCGTGCAACGCGCCTACCAGTCCTCCTTTCATGCAAAGTCTTAAGGTCCTAGGTCATGTCCAAGCCACCAAAACTGGCTAAAAAGTGAATAATCGACGCCTAAAACTTGAATTGTACTACTTCTTACTGGCTATTACTTCAACTTAGAAGCTTCTTCTGTGTTCTACTATGGTGCTTTTAGTGTCTCCGCATACCGCAGCACGCGACATAGCTTTGCAGACGATAAATGTAACCGGCTCAGAGAGAAAAACGGCAAATGTGACGATCTGGCTTTAAGTCGATTCGATAACAAATGACGAAAACGGACGGATTTCTTAGGTTTTTAGTACATATGAACACTTTTCACATTCTCCCGTGCAACGCGGCTGCAAGTCCTCCTTTCATGCAAAATCATTAGGTACTAGGTCATGTCCAAGCCAATAAAGCCGGCTAAAAAGTGAATAATCGACAACTAATACTTGAATTGTACTACTTGTTACTTTTTATTGCTTCAACTTAGAAGCTTCTTCTGTGTTCTACTATGGTGTTTTTAGTGTCTCCGCATACCGCAGCACGTGACATAGCTTTGCAGACGATAAACGTAACCATTTCAGAGAGAAAAGCGGCCATAGTGACGATCTGGCTTTAAGTCGATTCGATAACAAATGACGAAAACGGACGGATTTCTCAGGTTTTTACAACATTTGAACCCTTTTCACATACTCACGTGCAACGCAGCTGCTAGTCCTTCTTTCAAGCAAAATCTTAAGGTTCGACCTCATGTCCAAGGCACCAAAGCCGGCTAAAGATCAATAATCGATAGCCAAACTTGAATTGTACTACTTCTTACTGGCCATTGCTTCAACTTAGAAGCTTATTCTTTGTTCCACTATGGTGCTTTTAGTGTCTCCGCATACCGCAGCACGCGACATAGCTTTGCAGACGATAAATGTAACCGTCTCAGAGAGAAAAGCGGCCAATGTGACGATCTGTCTTTAAGTCGATTCGATAACAAATGACGAAAACGGACGGATTTCTCAGCCTTTTACTACATATGAACACTTTTCACATTCTCCCGTGCAACGCGGCTGCTAGTCCTACTTTCACGCAAAATCTTAAAGTCCTAGGTCATGTCCAAGCCACCAAAGCCGGCTAAAAAGTGAATAATCGACGCCCAAAACTTGAATTGTACTACTTCTTACTGGCTATTACTTCATTTTAGAAGCTTCTTCTGTGTTCTACTATGGTGCTTTTAGTGTCTCCGCATACCACAGCACGCGACATAGCTTTGCAGACGATAAATGTAACCGTCTCAGAGAGAAAAGCGGCCAATGTGACGATCTGGCTTTAAGTCGATTCGTTAACAAATGACGAAAACGGACGGATTTCTTAGGTTTTTAGTACATATGAACACTTTTCACATTCTCCCGTGCAACGCGGCTGCAAGTCCTCCTTTCATGCCAAATCTTAAGGTAATAGGTCATGTCCAAGCCAATAAAGCCGGCTAAAAAGTGAATAATCGACAACTAATACTTGAATTGTACTACTCGTTACTTTTTATTGCTTCAACTTAGAAGCTTCTTCTGTGCTCTACTACGGTGCTTTTAGTGTCTCCGCATACCGCAGCGCGTGACATAGCCTTGCAGACGATAAACGTAACCATTTCAGAGAGAAAAGCGGCCATAGTGACGATCTGGCTTTAAGTCGATTCGATAACAAATGACGAAAACGGACGGATTTCTCAGGTTTTTACTACATATGAACCCTTTTCACATTCTCCCGTGCAACGCAGCTGCTAGTCCTCCTTTCAAGCAAAATCTTAAGGTTCGACCTCATGTCCAAGGCACCAAAGCCGGCTAAAGATCAATAATCGATAGCCAAGACTTGAATTGTACTACTTCTTACTGGCCATTGTTTCAACTTAGAAGCTTATTCTGTGTTCGACTATGGTGCTTTTAGTGTCTCCGCATACCGCAGCACGCGACATAGGTTTGCAGACGATAAATGTAACCGTCTCAGAGAGAAAAGCGGCCAATGTGACGATCTGGCTTTAAGTCGATTCGATAACAAATGACGAAAACGGACGGATTTCTCAGGTTTTAAGTACATATGAACACTTTTCACATTCTTCCGTGCAACGCGGCTGCTAGTCCTCCTTTCAAGCAAAATCTTAAGGTAGTAGGTCATGTCCATGCCAATAAAGCCGGCTAAAAAGTGAATAATCGACAACTAAAACTTGAATTGTACTACTTCGTACTGGTTATTGCTTCAACTTAGAAGCTTCTTCTGTGTTCTACTATGGTGCTTTTAGTGTCTCCGCATACCGCAGCACGCGACATAGCTTTGCAGACGATAAATGTAACCGTCTCAGAGAGAAATGCGGCCAATGTGGCGATCTGGCTTTAAGTCGATTCGATAACAAATGACGAAAACGGACGGATTTCTCAGGTTTTTAGTTCATATGAACACTTTTCACATTCTCCCGTGCAACGCGGCTGCTAATCCTCCTTTCATGCAAAATCTTAAGGTACTAGGTCATGTCCAAGCCAATAAAGCCGGCTAAAAAGTGAATAATCGACAACTCTTACATGAATTGTACAACTTGTTACTTTTTATTGCTTCAACTTAGAAGCTTCTTCTGTGTTCTACTATGGTGCTTTTAGTGTCTCCGCATACCGCTGCACGTGACACTGCTTTGCAGACGATAAACGTAACCATTTCAGAGAGAAAAGCGGCCATAGTGACGATCTGGCTTTAAGTCGATTCGATAACAAATGACGAAAACGGACGGATTTCTCAGGTTTTTACTACATATGAACCCTTTTCACATACTCCCGTGCAACGCAGCTGCTAGTCTTTCTTTCAAGCAAAATCTTAAGGTTCGACCTCATGTCCAAGGCACCAAAGCCGGCTAAAGATCAATAATCGATAGACAAAACTTGAATTGTACTACTTCTTACTGGCCATTGCTTCAACTTAGAAGCTTATTCTGTGTTCCACTATGGTGCTTTTAGTGTCTCCGCATACCGCAGCACGCGACATAGCTTTGCAGACGATAAATGTAACCGTCTCAGAGAGAAAAGCGGCCAATGTGACGATCTGGCTTTAAGTCGATTCGTTAACAAATGACGAAAACGGACGGATATCTCAGGTTTTTACTACATATGAACACCTTTCACATTCTGCCGTGCAACGCGGCTACCAGTCCTCCTTTCATGCAAAATCTTAAGGTCCTAGGTCACGTCCAAGCCACCAAAACTCGCTAAAAAGTGAATAATCGACGCCTAAAACTTGAATTGTACTACTTCTTACTGGCTATTACTTCAACTTAGAAGCTTCTTCTGTGTTCTACTATGCTGCTTTTAGTGTCTCCGCATACCGCAGCACGCGACATAGCTTTGCAGACGATAAATTTAACCGTCTCAGAGAGAAAAGCGGCCTATGTGACGATCTGGCTTTAAGTCGATTCGATAACAAATGACGAAAACGGACGGATTTCTCAGGTTTTTAGTACATAGGAACACTTTTCACATTCTCCCGTGCAACGCTTCTGCAAGTCTTCCTTTCATGCAAAATCTTAAGGTAATAGGTCATGTCCAAGCCAATAAAGCCGGCTAAAAAGTGAATAATCGGCAACTAATACTTGAATTGTACTACTCGTTACTTTTTATTGCTTCAACTTAGAAGCTTCTTCTGTGTTCTACTATGGTGCTTTTAGTGTCTCCGCATACCGCAGCACGTGACATAGCCTTGCAGACGATAAACGTAAGAATTTCAGAGAGAAAAGCGGCCATAGTGACGATCAGGCTTTAAGTCGATTCGATAACAAATGACGAAACGGACGGATTTCTCAGGTTTTTACTACATATGAACACTTTTCACATTCTCCCGTGCAACGCAGCTGCTAGTCCTCCTTTCAAGCAAAATCTTAAGGTTCGACCTCATGTCCAAGGCACCAAAGCTGGCTATAGATCAATAATCGATAGCCAAGACTTGAATTGTACTACTTCTTACTGGCCATTGTTTCAACTTAGAAGCTTCTTCTGTGTTCTACTATGGTGCTTTTAGTGTCTCCGCATACCGCAGCACGCGACATAGCTTTGCAGACGATAAATGTAACCGTCTCAGAGAGAAAAGCGGCCAATGTGGCGATCTGGCTTTAAGTCGATTCGATAACAAATGACGAAAACGGAAAGATTTCTCTGGTTTTTAGTACATATGACCACTTTTCACATTCTCCCGTGCAACGCGGCTGCTAATCCTCCTTTCATGCAAAATCTTAAGGTACTAGGTCATGCCCAAGCCAATAAAGCCGGCTAAAAAGTGAATAATCGACAACTAATACTTGAATTGTACTACTCGTTACTTTTTATTGCTTCAACTTAGAAGCATCTTCTGTGTTCTACTATGGTGCTTTTAGTGTCTCCGCATACCGCAGCACGTGACATAGCCTTGCAGACGATAAACGTAACCATTTCAGAGAGAAAAGCGGCCATAGTGACGATCTGGCTTTAAGTCGATTCGATAACAAATGACGAAAACGGACGGATTTCTCTGGTTTTTACAACATATGAACCCTTTTCAAATTCTCCCGAGCAACGCAGCTGCTAGTCCTCCTTTCAAGCAAAATCTTCAGGTTCGCCTCATGTCCAAGGCACCAAAGCCACCTAAAATTAATAATCGATAACCAAAACTTGAATTGTACTGCTTCTTACTGGCCATTGCTTCAACTTAGAAGCTTATTCTGTGTTCCACTATGGTGCTTTTAGTGTCTCATCATACCGCAGCACGCGACATAGCTTTGCAGACGATAAATGTAACCGTCTCAGAGAGAAAAGCGGCCAATGTGACGATCTGGCTTTAAGTCGATTTGATAACAAAAGACGAAAACGAACGGATTTCTCAGGTTTTTACTACATATGAACACTTTTCACATTCTCCCGTGCACCGCAGCTGCTAGTCCTCCTTTCATGCAAAATCTTAAGGTTCCACCTCATATCCAAGGCACCAAAGCCGGCTAAAAATCAATAATCGATAGCCATAACTTGAATTGTACTACTTCTTACTGACCATTGCTTCAACTTAGAAGCTTTTTCTGTGTTCTACTATGGTGCTTTTAGTGTCTCCGCATACCGCAGCACGTGACAGAGCTTTGCAGACGATAAACGTAACCGTTTCAGAGAGAAAAGCATCCAATGTGACGATCTGGCTTTAAGTCGATTCGATAACGAATGACGAAAACGGACGGATTTCTCAGGTTTTTACTACATATGAACCCTTTTCACATTCTCCCGTGCAACGCGGCTGCTAGTCCTCCTTTCAAGCAAAATCTTAAGGTACTAGGTCATGTCCAAGCCAATAAAGCCGGCTAAAAAGTGAATAATCGACAACTAAAACTTGATTTGTACTACTTCGTACTGGTTATTGCTTCAACTTAGAAGCTTCTTGTGTGTTGTACTATGGTGATTTTAGTGTCTCCGCATACCGCAGCACATGACATAGCTTTGCAGACGACAAACGTAACCGTTTCAGAGAGAAAATCGTCCATAGTGACGATCTGGCTTTAAGTCGATTCCATAACAAATGACGAAAGCGAACGGATTTCTCAGGTTTTTACTACATATGAACATTTTTCACATTCTCCCGTGCACCGCGGCTGCTAGTCCTCCTTTCATGCAAAATATTAAGGTCCTAGGTCATGTCCAAGCCACCAAAGCCGGCTAAAATGTGAATAATCGATAGCCAAAACTTGAATTGTACTACTTCTTACTGGCTATTGCTTCAACTTAGAAGCTTCTTCAGTGTTCTACTATGGTGCTTTTAGTGTCTCCGCATACCGCAGCACGCGACATAGCTTTGCAGACGATAAATGAAACCGATTCAGAGAGAAGAGCGGCCAATGTGACGATCTGGCTTTAAGTAGATTCGGTAACAAATGACGAAAACGGGCGGATTTCTCAGGTTTTTTCTACATATGAACCCTTTTCACATTCTCCCGTGCAACGCAGCTGCTAGTCCTCCTTTCATGCAAAATCTTAAGGTTCCACCTCATGTCCAAGGCACCAAAGCCGGCTAAAAATCAATAATCGATAACCAAAACTTGAATTGTACTGCTTCTTATGGGTATTGCTTCAACTTAGAAGCTTCTTCTGTGTTCTACTATGGTGCTTTTAGTGCATCCGCATACCGCAGCACGCGACATAGCTTTGCAGACAATAAATGTAACCGTCTCAGAGAGAATGGCGGCCATAGTGACGATCTGGCTTTAAGTCGATTCGATAACAAATGACGAAAACGGACGGATTTCTCAGGTTTTTACTACATATGAACACCTTTCACATTCTCCCGTGCAACGCGGCTACCAGTCCTCCTTTCATGCAAAATCTTAAGGTCCTAGGTCATGTCCAAGCCACCAAAACTTTCTAAAAAGTAAATAATCGACGCCTAAAACTTGAATTGTACTACTTCTTACTGGCTATTACTTCAACCTAGAAGCTTCTTCTGTGTTCTACTATAGTGCTTTTAGTGTCTCCGCATACCGCAGCACGCGACATAGCTTTGCAGACGATAAATGTAACCGTCTCAGAGAGAAGAGCGTCAATGTGACGATCTGGCTTTAAGTCGATTCGATAACAAATGACGAAAAGGGACGGATTTCTCAGGTTTTTACTACATATGAACACTTTTCACATTCTCCCGTGGAACGCGGCTGCTAGTCCTCCTTTCATGCAAAATCGTAAGGTACTAGGTCATGTCCAAGCCAATAAAGCCGCCTAAAAAGTGAATAATCGACAACTAATATTGAATTGTACTACTTGTTACTTTTTATTGCTTCAACTTAGAAGCTTCTTCTGTGTTCAACTATGGTGCTTTTAGTGTCTCCGCATACCGCAGCACGCGACATAGCTTTGCAGACGATAAATGTAACCGATTCAGAGAAAAGAGCGGCCAATGTGACGATCTGGCTTTAAGTAGATTAGATAACAAATGACGAAAACGGGCGGATTTCTCAGGTTTTTACTACATATGAACCCTTATTACATTCTCCCGTGCAACGCAGCTGCTAGTCCTCCTTTCATGCAAAATCTTAAGGTTCCACCTCTTATCCAAGGCACCAAAGCCGCTAAAAAACAATAATCGATAACTAAAACTTGAATTGTACTGCTTCCTATGGCTATTGCATCAACTTAGAAGCTTCTTCTGTGTTCTACTATGGTGCTTTTAGTGTCTCCGCATACCGCAGCACGCGACATAGCTTTGCAGACGATAAATGTAACCGTCTCAGAGAGAAAAGCGGCCAATGTGGCGATCTGGCTTTAAGTAGATTAGATAACAAATGACGAAAACGGACGGATTTCTCAGGTTTTTACTACATATGAACACTTTTCACATTCTCCCGTGCAACGCGGCTGCTAGTCCTCCTTTCATGCAAAATCTTAAAGTCCTAGGTCATGTCCAAGCCACCAAAGCCGGCTAAAAAGTGAATAATCGACGCCTAAAACTTGAATTGTACTACTTCTTACTGGCTATTACTTCAACTTAGAAGCTTCTTCTGTGTTCTACTATGGTGCTTTTAGTGTCTCCGCATACCGCAGCACGTGACATAGCTTTGTAGACGATAAACGTAACCGTTTCAGAGAGAAAAGCGGCCATAGTGACGATCTGGCTTTAAGTCGATTCGATAACAAATGACGAAAACGTACGGATTTCTGAGGTTTTTACTACATACGAACCCTTTTCACATTCTCCCGTGCAACGCGGCTGCTAGTCCTCCTTTCATGCAAAATCTTAAGGTTCCACCTCATGTCCAAGGCACCAAAGCCGGCTAAAAATCAATAATCGATAGCCAAAACTTGAATTGTACTACTTCTTACTGGCCATTGCTTAAACTTAGAAGCTTATTCTGTGTTCTACTATGGTGCTTTTAGTGTCTTCGCATACCGCTGCTCGCGACATAGCTTTGAGGACGATAAATGTAACCGTCTCAGAGAGAAAAGCGGCCAATGTGACGATCTGGCTTTAAGTCGATTTGATAACAAAAGACGAAAACGAACGGATTTCTCAGGTTTTTACTACATACGAACACTTTTCACATTCTCCCGTGCACCGCGGCTGCTAGTCCTCCTTTCATGCAAAATCTTAAGGTTCCACCTCATGTCCAAGGCACCAAAGCCGGCTAAAAATCAATAATCGATAGCCAAAACTTGAATTGTACTACTTCTTACTGACCATTGCTTCAACTTAGAAGCTTATTCTGTGTTCTACTATGGTGCTTTTAGTGTCTCCGCATACCGCAGCACGTGACATAGCTTTGCAGACGATAAACGTAACCGTTTCAGAGAGAAAAGCATCCAATGTGACGATCTGGCTTTAAGTCGATTCGATAACGAATGACGAAAACGGACGGATTTCTCAGGTTTTTACTACATATGAACCCTTTTCACATTCTCCCGTGCAACGCGGCTGCTAGTCCTCCTTTCAAGCAAAATCTTAAGGTACTAGGTCATGTCCAAGCCAATAAAGCCGGCTAAAAAGTGAATAATCGGCAACTAAAACTTGATTTGTACTACTTCGTACTGGTTATTGCTTCAACTTAGAAGCTTCTTGTGTGTTCTACTATGGTGATTTTAGTGTCTCCGCATACCGCAGCACGTGACATAGCTTTGCAGACGATAAACGTAACCATTTCAGAGAGAAAAGCGGCCATAGTGACGATCTGGCTTTAAGTCGATTCGATAACAAATGACGAAAGCGAACGGATTTCTCAGGTTTTTTCTACATATGAACACTTTTCACATTCTCCCGTGCACCGCGGCTGCTAGTCCTCCTTTCATGCAAAATATTAAGGTCCTAGGTCATGTCCAAGCCACCAAAGCCGGCTAAAATGTGAATAATCGATAGCCAAAACTTGAATTGTACTACTTCTTACTGCCTATTGCTTCAACTTAGAAGCTTCTTCTGTGTTCTACTATGGTGCTTTTAGTGTCTCCGCATACCGCAGCACGCGACATAGCTTTGAAGACGATAAATGTAACCGTCTCAGAGAGAAAAGCGGCCAATGTGACGATCTGGCTTTAAGTCGATTCGATAACAAATGACGAAAACGGACGGATTTCTCAGGTTTTTACTACATATGAACACTTTTCACATTCACCCGTGCAACGCGGCTGCTAGTCCTCCTTTCATGCAAAATCGTAAGGTCCTAGGTCATGTCCAAGCCACCAAAGACGGCTAAAAAGTGAATAATCGACGCCTAAAACTTGAATTGTACTACTTCTTACTGGCTATTACTTCAACATAGAAGCTTCTTCTGTGTTCTACTATGGTGCTTTTAGTGTCTCCGCATACCGCAGCACGCGACATAGCGTTGCAGACGATAAATGTAACCGTCTCAGAGAGAAAAGCGGCCAATGTGACGATCTGGCTTTAAGTCGATTCGATAACAAATGACGAAAACGGACGGATTTCTCAGGTTTTTAGTACATATGAACTCTTTTCACATTCTACCGTGCAACGCGGCTGCTAGTCCTCCTTTCATGCAAAATCTTAGGGTACTGGGCCATGTCCAAGCCAATAAAGCCGGCTAAAAAGTAAATAATCGACAACTAATACTTGAATTGTACTACTTGTTACTTTTTATTGCTTCAACTTAGAAGCTTCTTCTGTGTTCTACTATGGTGCTTTTAGTGTCTTCGCATACCGCAGCACGTGACATAGCTTTGCAGACGATAAACGTAACCGTTTCAGAGAGGAAAGCGGCAATAGTGACGATCTGGCTTTAAGTCGATTCGATAACAAATGACGAAAACGGACGGATTTCTCAGGTTTTTAGTACATATGAACACTTTTCACATTCTCCCGTGCACCGCGGCTGTTAGTCCTCCTTTCATGCAAAATATTAAGGTCCTAGGTCATGTCCAAGCAACCAAACTGGCTAAAAAGTGAATAATCGACGCCTAAAACTTGAATTGTACTAATTCTTACTGGCTATTACTTCAACTTAGAAGCTTCTTCTGTGTTCTACTATGGTGCTTTTAGTGTCTCCGCATACCGCAGCACGCGACATAGCTTTGCAGACGATAAACGTAACCGTCTCAGAGAGAAAAGCGGCCAATGTGATGATCTGGCTTTAAGTCGATTCGATAACAAATGACGAAAACGGGCGAATTTCTCAGGTTTTTACTACATATGAACACCTCTCACATTCTCCCGTGCAACGCTTCTACTAGTCCTCCATTCATGCAAAATCTTAAGGTACTAGGTCACGTCCAAGCCACCAAACTGGTTAAAAAGTGAATAATCGACGCCTAAAACTTGAATTGTACTAATTCTTACTGGCTATTACTTCAACTTAGAAGCTTCTTCTGTGTTCTACTATGGTGCTTTTAGTGTCTCCGCATACCGCAGCACGCGACATAGCTTTGCAGACGATAAATGTAACCGTCTCAGAGAGAAAAGCGGAAAAAGTGACGATCTGGCTTTAAGTCGATTCGATAAGAAATGACGAAAACGGACGGATTTCTCAGGTTTTTAGTACATATGAACTCTTTTCACATTCTACCGTGCAACGCGGCTGCTAGTCCTCCTTTCATGCGAAATCTTAGGGTACTGGGTCATGTCCAAGCCAATAAAGCCGGCTAAAAAGTAAATAATCGACAACTAATACTTGAATTGTACTACTTGTTACTTTTTATTGCTTCAACTTAGAAGCTTCTTCTGTGTTCTACTATGGTGCTTTTAGTGTCTTCGCATACCGCAGCACGTGACATAGCTTTGCAGACGATAAACGTAACCGTTTCAGAGAGGAAAGCGGCAATAGTGACGATCTGGCTTTAAGTCGATTCGATAACAAATTACGAAAACGGACGGATTTCTCAGGTTTTTAGTACATATGAACACTTTTCACATTCTCCCGTGCACCGCGGCTGTTAGTCCTCCTTTCATGCAAAATATTAAGGTCCTAGGTCATGTCCAAGCAACCAAACTGGCTAAAAAGTGAATAATCGACGCCTAAAACTTGGATTGTACTAATTCTTACTGGCTATTACTTCAACTTAGAAGCTTCTTCTGTGTTCTACTATGGTGCTTTTAGTGTCTCCGCATACCGCAGCACGCGACATAGCTTTGCAGACGATAAACGTAACCGTCTCAGAGAGAAAAGCGGCCAATGTGACGATCTGGCTTTAAGTTGATTCGATAACAAATGACGAAAACGGGCGGATTTCTCAGGTTTTTACTACATATGAACCCTTTTCACATACTCCCGTGCAACGCGGCTGCTAGTCCTCCGTTCATGCAAAAACTTAAGGTTCCACCTCTTGTCCAAGGCACCAAAGCCGCTAAAAATCAATAATCGATAACCAAAACTTGAATTGTACTGCTTCTTATGGCTATTGCTTCAACTTAGAAGCTTCTTCTGTGTTCTACTATGGTGCTTTTAGTGTCTCCGCATACCGCAGCACGCGACATAGCTTTGCAGACGATAAATGTAACCGTCTCAGAGAGAAAAGCGGCCAATGTGACGATCTGGCTTTAAGTCGATTCGATAAGAAATGACGAAAACGGACGGATTTCTCAGGTTTTTAGTACATATGAACACTTTTCACATTCTCCCGTGCAACGCGGCTGCAAGTCCTCCTTTCATGCAAAATCTTTAGGTACTAGGTCATGTCCAAGCCAATAAAGCCGGCTAAAAAGTGAATAATCGACAACTTATACTTGAATTGTACTACTTGTTACTTTTTATTGCTTCAACTTAGAAGCTTCTTCTGTGTTCTACTATGGTGCTTTTAGTGTCTCCGCATACCGCATACGCGACATAGCTTTGCAGACGATAAATGTAACCGTCTCAGAGAGAAAAGCGGCCAATGTGACGATCTGGCTTTAAGTCGATTCGATAACAAATGACGAAAACGGACGGATATCTCAGGTTTTTACTACATATGAACACCTTTCACATTCTCCCGTGCAACGCGGCTACCAGTCCTCCTTTCATGCAAAATCTTAAGGTCCTAGGTCATGTCCAAGCCACCAAAACTGGCTAAAAAGTGAATAATCGACGCCTAAAACTTGAATTGTACTACTTCGTACTGGTTATTGCTTCAACTTAGAAGCTTCTTCTGTGTTCTACTATGGTGCTTTTAGTGTCTTCGCATACCGCAGCACGCGACATAGCTTTGCAGACGATAAATGTAACCGTCTCAGAGAGAAAAGCGGCCAATGTGGCGATCTGGCTTTAAGTCGATTCGATAACAAATGACGAAAACGGACGGATTTCTCAGGTTTTTAGTACATATGAACACTTTTCACATTCTCCCGTGCAACGCGGCTGCTAATCCTCCTTTCATGCAAAATCTTAAGGTACTAGGTCATGTCCAAGCCAATGAAGCCGGCTAAAAAGTGAATAATCGACAACTAATACTTGAATTGTACTACTTGTTACTTTTTATTGCTTCAACTTAGAAGCTTCTTCTGTGTTCTACTATGGTGCTTTTAGTGTCTCCGCATACCGCAGCACGTGACATAGCTTTGCAGACGATAAACGTAACCATTTCAGAGAGAAAAGCGGCCATAGTGACGATCTGGCTTTAAGTCGATTCGATAACAAATGACGAAAACGGACGGATCTCTCAGGTTTTGACTACATATGAACCCTTTTCACATTCTCCCGTGCAACGCAGCTGCTAGTCCTTCTTTCAAGCAAAATCTTAAGGTTCGACCTCATGTCCAAGGCACCAAAGCCGGCTAAAGATCAATAATCGATAGCCAAAACTTGAATTGTACTACTTCTTACTGGCCATTGCTTCAACTTAGAAGCTTATTCATTGTTCCACTATGGTGCTTTTAGTGTCTCCGCATACCGCATACGCGACATAGCTTTGCAGACGATAAATGTAACCGTCTCAGAGAGAAAAGCGGCCAATGTGACGATCTGGCTTTAAGTCGATTCGATAACAAATGACGAAAACGGACGGATATCTCAGGTTTTTACTACATATGAACACCTTTCACATTCTCCCGTGCAACGCGGCTACCAGTCCTCCTTTCATGCAAAATCTTAAGGTCCTAGGTCATGTCCAAGCCACCAAAACTGGCTAAAAAGTGAATAATCGACGCCCAAAACTTGAATTGTACTACGTCTTACTGGCTATTACTTCATTTTAGAAGCTTCTTCTGTGTTCTACTATGGTGCTTTTAGTGTCTCCGCATACCGCAGCACGCGACATAGCTTTGCAGACGATAAATGTAACCGTCTCAGAGAGAAAAGCGGCCAATGTGGCGATCTGGCTTTAAGTCGATTCGATAACAAATGACGAAAGCGAACGGATTTCTCAGGTTTTTACTACATATGAACACTTTTCACATTCTCCCGTGCAACGCGGCTGCTAATCCTCCTTTCATGCAAAATCTTAAGGTACTAGGTCATGTCCAAGCCAATAAAGCCGGCTAAAAAGTGAATAATCGGCAACTAAAACTTGATTTGTACTACTTCGTACTGGTTATTGCTTCAACTTAGAAGCTTCTTGTGTGTTCTACTATGGTGATTTTAGTGTCTCCGCATACCGCAGCACGTGACATAGCTTTGCAGACGATAAACGTAACCGTCTCAGAGAGAAAATCGTCCATAGTGACGATCTGGCTTTAAGTCGATTCGATAACAAATGACGAAAGCGAACGGATTTCTCAGGTTTTTAGTACATATGAACACTTTTCACATTCTCCCGTGCACCGCGGCTGCTAGTCCTCCTTTCATGCAAAATATTAAGGTCCTAGGTCATGTCCAAGCCACCAAAGCCGGCTAAAATGTGAATAATCGATAGCCAAAACTTGAATTGTACTACTTCTTACTGCCTATTGCTTCAACTTAGAAGCTTCTTCTGTGTTCTACTATGGTGCCTTTAGTGTCTCCGCATACCGCAGCACGCGACATAGCTTTGAAGACGATAAATGTAACCGTCTCAGAGAGAAAAGCGGCCAATGTGACGATCTGGCTTTAAGTCGATTCGATAACAAATGACGAAAACGGACTGATTTCTTAGGTTTTTACTACATATGAACACCTCACACATTCTCCCGTGCAACGCTTCTACAAGTCCTCCATTCATGCAAAATCTTAAGGTCCTAGGTCATGTCCAAGCCACCAAACTGGTTAAAAAGTGAATAATCGACGCCTAAATCTTGAATTGTACTAAATCTTACTGGCTATTACTTCAACTTAGAAGCTTCTTCTGTGTTCTACTATGGTGCTTTTAGTGTCTCCGCATACCGCAGCACGCGACATAGCTTTGCAGACGATAAATGTAACCGTCTCAGAGAGAAAAGCGGAAAATGTGACGATCTGGCTTTAAGTCGATTCGATAACAAATGACGAAAACGGACGGATTTCTCAGGTTTTTAGTACATATGAACTCTTTTCACATTCTACCGTGCAACGCGGCTGCTAGTCCTCCTTTAATGCAAAATCTTAGGGTACTGGGTCATGTCCAAGCCAATAAAAGCCGGCTAAAAAGTAAATAATCGACAACTAATACTTGAATTGTACTACTTGTTACTTTTTATTGCTTCAACTTAGAAGCTTCTTCTGTGTTCTACTATGGTGCTTTTAGTGTCTCCGCATACCGCAGCACGTGACATAGCTTTGCAGACGATAAACGTAACCGTTTCAGAGAGGAAAGCGGCAATAGTGACGATCTGGCTTTAAGTCGATTCGATAACAAATGACGAAAACGGACGGATTTCTCAGGTTTTTAGTACATATGAACACTTTTCACATTCTCCCGTGCACCGCGGCTGTTAGTCCTCCTTTCATGCAAAATATTAAGGTCCTAGGTCATGTCCAAGCAACCAATCTGGCTAAAAAGTGAATAATCGACGCCTAAAATTTGAATTGTACTAATTCTTACTGGCTATTACTTCAACTTAGAAGCTTCTTCTGTGTTCTACTATGGTGCTTTTAGTGTCTCCGCATACCGCAGCACGCGACATAGCTTTGCAGACGATAAACGTAACCGTCTCAGAGAGAAAAGCGGCCAATGTGACGATCTGGCTTTAAGTTGATTCGATAACAAATGACGAAAACGGGCGGATTTCTCAGGTTTTTACTACATATGAACCCTTTTCACATACTCCCGTGCAACGCGGCTGCTAGTCCTCCGTTCATGCAAAAACTTAAGGTTCCACCTCTTGTCCAAGGCACCAAAGCCGCTAAAAATCAATAATCGATAACCAAAACTTGAATTGTACTGCTTCTTATGGCTATTGCTTCAACTTAGAAGCTTCTTCTGTGTTCTACTATGGTGCTTTTAGTGTCTCCGCATACCGCAGCACGCGACATAGCTTTGCAGACGATAAATGTAACCGTCTCAGAGAGAAAAGCGGCCAATGTGACGATCTGGCTTTAAGTCGATTCGATAACAAATGACGAAAACGGACGGATTTCTCAGATTTTTAGTACATATGAACACTTTTCACATTCTCCCGTGCAACGCGGCTGCAAGTCCTCCTTTCATGCAAAATCTTTAGGTACTAGGTCATGTCCAAGCCAATAAAGCCGGCTAAAAAGTGAATAATCGACAACTAATACTTGAATTGTACTACTTGTTACTTTTTATTGCTTCAACTTAGAAGCTTCTTCTGTGTTCTACTATGGTGCTTTTAGTGTCTCCGCATACCGCAGCACGTGACATAGCTTTGCAGACGATAAACGTAACCATTTCAGAGAGAAAAGCGGCCATAGTGACGATCTGGCTTTAAGTCGATTCGATAACAAATGACGAAAACGGACGGATTTCTCAGGTTTTTACTACATATGAACCCTTTTCACATACTCCCGTGCAACGCAGCTGCTAGTCCTTCTTTCAAGCAAAATCTTAAGGTTCGACCTCATGTCCAAGGCACCAAAGCCGGCTAAAGATCAATAATCGATAGCCAAAACTTGAATTCTACTACTTCTTACTGGCCATTGCTTCAACTTAGAAGCTTATTCATTGTTCCACTATGGTGCTTTTAGTGTCTCCGCATACCGCATACGCGACATGGCTTTGCAGACGATAAATGTAACCGTCTCAGAGAGAAAAGCGGCCAATGTGACGATCTGGCTTTAAGTCGATTCGATAACAAATGACGAAAACGGACGGATTTCTCAGCTTTTTACTACATATGAATACTTTTCACATTCTCCCGTGCAACGCGGCTGCTAGTCCTACTTTCATGCAAAATCTTAAAGTCCTAGGTCATGTCCAAGCCACCTAAGCCGGCTACAAAGTGAATAATCGACGCCTAAAACTTGAATTGTACTACTTCTTACTGGCTATTACTTCATTTTAGAAGCTTCTTCTGTGTTCTACTATGGTGCTTTTAGTGTCTCCGCATACCACAGCACGCGACATAGCTTTGCAGACGATAAATGTAACCGTCTCAGAGAGAAAAGCGGCCAATGTGACGATCTGGCTTTAAGTCGATTCGATAACAAATGACGAAAACGGACGGATATCTCAGGTTTTTACTACATATGAACACCTTTCACATTCTCCCGTGCAACGCGGCCAGCAGTCCTCCTTTCATGCAAAATCTTAAGGTCCTAGGTCATGTCCAAGCCACCAAAACTGGCTAAAAAGTGAATAATCGACGCCTAAAACTTGAATTGTACTACTTCTTACTGGCTATTACTTCAACTTAGAAGCTTCTTCTGTGTTCTACTATGGTGCTTTTAGTGTCTCCGCATACCACAGCACGCGACATAGCTTTGCAGACGATAAATGTAACCGTCTCAGAGAGAAAAGCGGCCAATGTGACGATCTGGCTTTAAGTCGATTCGATAACAAATGACGAAAACGGACGGATTTCTCAGGTTTTTAGTACCTATGAACACTTTTCACATTCTCCCGTGCAACGCGGCTGCTAGTCCTCCTTTCAAGCAAAATCTTAAGGTACTAGGTCATGTCCAAGTCAATAAAACCGGCTAAAAAGTGAATAATCGACAACTAAAACTTGAATTGTACTACTTCGTACTGGTTATTGCTTCAACTTAGAAGCTTCTTCTGTGTTCTACTATGGTGCTTTTAGTGTCTTCGCATACCGCAGCACGCGACATAGCTTTGCAGACGATAAATGTAACCGTCTCAGAGAGAAAAGCGGCCAATGTGGCGATCTGGCTTTAAGTCGATTCGATAACAAATGACGAAAACGGACGGATTTCTCAGGTTTTTAGTACATATGAACACTTTTCACATTCTCCCGTGCAATGCGGCTGCTAATCCTCCTTTCATGCAAAATCTTAAGGTACTAGGTCATGTCCAAGCCAATAAAGCCGGCTAAAAAGTGAATAATCGGCAACTAAAACTTGATTTGTACTACTTCGTACTGGTTATTGCTTCAACTTAGGAGCTTCTTGTGTGTTCTACTATGGTGATTTTAGTGTCTCCGCATACCGCAGCACGTGAAATAGCTTTGCAGACGATAAATGTAACCGTCTCAGAGAGAAAAGCGGCCAATGTGACGATCTGGCTTTAAGTCGATTCGATAACAAATGACAAAAATGGACGGATTTCTCAGGTTTTTAGTACATATGAACACTTTTCACATTTTCCCGTGCAACGCGGCTGCTAATCCTCCTTTCATGCAAAATCTTAAGGTACTAGGTCATGTCCAAGCCAATAAAGCCAGCTAAAAAGTGAATAATCGACAACTCTTACATGAATTGTACTACTTGTTACTTTTTATTGCTTCAACTTAGAAGCTTCTTCTGTGTTCTACTATGGTGCTTTTAGTGTCTCCGCATACCGCAGCACGTGACATAGCTTTGCAGGCGATAAACGTAACCGTTTCAAAGAGAAAAGCGGCCATAGTGACGATCTGGCTTTAAGTCGATTCAATAACAAATGACGAAAACGGACGGATATCTCAGGTTTTTACTACATATGAACACCTTTCACATTCTCCCGTGCAACGCGGCTACCAGTCCTCCTTTCATGCAAAATCTTAAGGTCCTAGGTCATGTCCAAGCCACCAAAACTGGCTAAAAAGTGAATAATCGACAACTTATACTTGAATTGTACTACTTGTTACTTTTTATTGCTTCAACTTAGAAGCTTCTTCTGTGTTCTACTATGGTGCTTTTAGTGTCTCCGCATACCGCAGCACGTGACATAGCTTTGCAGACGATAAACGTAACCATTTCAGAGAGAAAAGCGGCCATAGTGACGATCTGGCTTTAAGTCGATTCGATAACAAATGACGAAAACGGACGGATTTCTCAGGTTTTTACTACATATGAACCCTTTTCACATACTCCCGTTCAACGCAGCTGCTAGTCCTTCTTTCAAGCAAAATCTTAAGGTTCGACCTCATGTCCAAGGCACCAAAGCCGGCTAAAGATCAATAATCGATAGCCAAAACTTGAATTCTACTACTTCTTACTGGCCATTGCTTCAACTTAGAAGCTTATTCATTGTTCCACTATGGTGCTTTTAGTGTCTCCGCATACCGCAGCACGCGACATAGCTTTGCAGACGATAAATGTAACCGTCTCAGAGAGAAAAGCGGCCAATGTGACGATCTGGCTTTAAGTCGATTCGATAACAAATGACGAAAACGGACAGGTTTCTCAGCTTTTTACTACATATGAACACTTTTCACTTTCCCCCGTGCAACGCGGCTGCTAGTCCTACTTTCATGCAAAATCTTAAAGTCCTAGGTCATGTCCAAGCCACCAAAGCCGGCTACAAAATGAATAATCGACGCCTAAAACTTGAATTGTACTACTTCTTACTGGCTATTACTTCATTTTAGAAGCTTCTTCTTTGTTCTACTATGGTGCTTTTAGTGTCTCCGCATACCACAGCACGCGACATAGCTTTGCAGACGATAAATGTAACCGTCTCAGAGAGAAAAGCGGCCAATGTGACGATCTGGCTTTAAGTCGATTCGATAACAAATGACGAAAACGGACGGATATCTCAGGTTTTTACTACATATGAACACCTTTCACATTCTCCCGTGCAACGCGGCTACCAGTCCTCCTTTCATGCAAAATCTTAAGGTCCTAGGTCATGTCCAAGCCACCAAAACTGGCTAAAAAGTGAATAATCGACGCCTAAAACTTGAATTGTACTACTTCGTACTGGTTATTGCTTCAACTTAAAAGCTTCTTCTGTGTTCTACTATGGTGCTTTTAGTGTCTCCGCATACCGCAGCACGCGACATAGCTTTGCAGACGATTAATGTAACCGTCTCAGAGAGAAAAGCGGCCAATGTGGCGATCTGGCTTTAAGTCGATTCGATAACAAATGACGAAAACGGACGGATTTCTCAGGTTTTTAGTACATATGAACACTTTTCACATTCTCCCGTGCAACGCGGCTGCTAATCCTCCTTTCGTGCAAAATCTTAAGGTACTAGGTCATGTCCAAGCCAATAAAGCCGGCTAAAAAGTGAATAATCGACAACTAATACTTGAATTGTACTACTCGTTACTTTTTATTGCTTCAACTTAGAAGCCTCTTCTGTGTTCTACTATGGTGCTTTTAGTGTCTCCGCATACCGCAGCACGTGACATAGCCTTGCAGACGATAAACGTAACCATTTCAGAGAGAAAAGCGGCCAATGTGACGATCTGGCTTTAAGTCGATTCGATAACAAATGACGAAAACGGACGGATTTCTCAGGTTTTTACTACATATGAACCCTTTTCACATTCTCCCGTGCAACGCAGCTTCTAGTCCTCCTTTCAAGCAAAATCTTAAGGATCGACCTCATGTCCAAGGCACCAAAGCCGGCTAAAGATCAATAATCGATAGCCAAGACTTGAATTGTACTACTTCTTACTGGCCATTGCTTCAACTTAGAAGCTTATTCTGTGTTCCACTATGGTGCTTTTAGTGTCTCCGCATACGGCAGCACGCGACATAGCTTTGCAGACGATAAATGTAACCGTCTCAGAGAGAAAAGCGGCCAATGTGACGATCTGGCTTTAAGTCGGTTCGATAACAAATGACGAAAACGGACGGATTTCTCAGGTTTTTAGTACATATGAACACTTTTCACATTCTCCCGTGCAACGCGGCTGTTAGTCCTCCTTTCATGCAAAATCTAAAGGTTCCAACTCTTGTCCAAGGCACCAAAGCCGCTAAAAATCAATAATCGATAACCAAAACTTGAATTGTACTGCTTCTTATGGCTATTGCTTCAACTTAGAAGCTTCTTCTGTGTTCTACTATGGTGCTTTTAGTGTCTCCGCGTACCGCAGCACGCGACATAGCTTTGCAGACGATAAATGTAACCGTCTCAGAGAGAAAAGCGGCCAATGTGACGATCTGGCTTTAAGTCGATTCGATAACAAAAGACGAAAACGGACGGATTTCTCAGGTTTTTAGTACATATGAACACTTTTCACATTCTCCCGTGCAACGCGGCTGCAAGTCCTCCTTTCATGCAAAATCTTTAGGTACTAGGTCATGTCCAAGCCAATAAAGCCGGCTAAAAAGTGCATAATCGACAACTAATACTTGAATTTTACTACTTGTTACTTTTTATTGCTTCAACTTAGAAGCTTCTTCTGTGTTCTACTATGGTGCTTTTAGTGTCTCCGCATACCGCAGCACGTGACATAGCTTTGCAGACGATAAACGTAACCATTTCAGAGAGAAAAGCGGCCATAGTGACGATCTGGCTCTAAGTCGATTCGATAACAAATGACGAAGACGGACGGATTTCTCAGGTTTTTACTACATATGAACCCTTTTCACATACTCCCGTGCAACGCAGCTGCTAGTCCTTCTTTCAAGCAAAATCTTAAGGTTCGACCTCATGTCCAAGGCACCAAAGCCGGCTAAAGATCAATAATCTATAGCCAAAACTTGAATTGTACTACTTCTTACTGGCCATTGCTTCAACTTAGAAGCTTATTCATTGTTCCACTATGGTGCTTTTAGTGTCTCCGCATACCGCAGCACGCGACATAGCTTTGCAGACGATAAATGTAACCGTCTCAGAGGGAAAAGCGGCCCATGTGACGATCTGGCTTTAAGTCGATTCGATAACAAATGACGAAAACGGACGGATTTCTCAGCTTTTTACTACATATGAACCCTTTTCACATTCTCCCGTACAACGCGGCTGCTAGTCCTACTTTCATGCAAAATCTTAAAGTCCTAGGTCATGTCCAAGCCACCAAAGCCGGCTACAAAGTGAATAATCGACGCCTAAAACTTGAATTGTACTACTTCTTACTATCTATTACTTCAACTTAGAAGCTTCTTCTGTGTTCTACTATGCTGCTTTTAGTGTCTCCGCATACCGCAGCACGCGACATAGCTTTGCAGACGATAAATGTAACCGTCTCAGAGAGAAAAGCGGCTTATGTGACGATCTGGCTTTAAGTCGATTCGATAACAAATGACGAAAACGGACGGATTTCTCAGGTTTTTAGTACATATGAACACTTTTCACATTCTCCCGTGCAACGCGGCTGCTAGTCCTCCTTTCAAGCAAAATCTTAAGGTACTAGGTCATGTCCAAGTCAATAAAGCCGGCTAAAAAGTGAATAATCGACAACTAAAACTTGAATTGTACTACTTCGTACTGGTTATTGCTTCAACTTAGAAGCTTCTTCTGTGTTCTACTATGGTGCTTTTAGTGTCTCCGCATACCGCAGCACGCGACATAGCTTTGCAGACGATAAATGTAACCGTCTCAGAGAGAAAAGCGGCCAATGTGGTGATCTGGCTTTAAGTCGATTCGATAACAAATGACGAAAACGGACGGATTTCTCAGGTTTTTAGTACATATGAACACTTTTCACATTCTCCCGTGCAACGCGGCTGCTAATGCTCCTTTCATGCAAAATCTTAAGGTACTAGGTCATGTCCAAGCATATAAAGGCGGCTAAAAAGTGAATAATCGACAACTAATACTTGAATTGTACTACTCGTTACTTTTTATTGCTTCAACTTAGAAGCCTCTTCTGTGTTCTACTATGGTGCTTTTAGTGTCTCCGCATACCGCAGCACGTGACATAGCCTTGCAGACGATAAACGTAACCATTTCAGAGAGAAAAGCGGCCAAAGTGACGATCTGGCTTTAAGTCGATTCGATAACAAATGACGAAAACGGACGGATTTCTCAGGTTTTTACTACATATGAACCCTTTTTACATTCTCCCGTGCAACGCAGCTTCTAGTCCTCCTTTCAAGCAAAATCTTAAGGATCGACCTCATGTCCAAGGCACCAAAGCCGGCTAAAGATCAATAATCGATAGCCAAGACTTGAATTGTACTACTTCTTACTGGCCATTGCTTCAACTTAGAAGCTTATTCTGTGTTCCACTATGGTGCTTTTAGTGTCTCCGCATACGGCAGCACGCGACATAGCTTTGCAGACGATAAATGTAACCGTCTCAGAGAGAAAAGCGGCCAATGTGACGATCTGGCTTTAAGTCGGTTCGATAACAAATGACAAAAACGGACGGATTTCTCAGGTTTTTAGTACATATGAACACTTTTCACATTCTCCCGTGCAACGCGGCTGTTAGTCCTCCTTTCATGCAAAATCTAAAGGTTCCACCTCTTGTCCAAGGCACCAAAGCCGCTAAAAATCAATAATCGATAACCAAAACTTGAATTGTACTGCTTCTTATGGCTATTGCTTCAACTTAGAAGCTTCTTCTGTGTTCTACTATGGTGCTTTTAGTGTCTCCGCATACCGCAGCACGCGACATAGCTTTGCAGACGATAAATGTAACCGTCTCAGAGAGAAAAGCGGCCAATGTGACGATCTGGCTTTAAGTCGATTCGATAACAAAAGACGAAAACGGACGGATTTCTCAGGTTTTTACTACATATGAACACTTTTCACATTCTCCCGTGCAACGCGGCTGCTAGTCCTCCTTTCATGCAAAATCTTAAGGTCCTAGGTCATGTCCAAGCCACCAAAGCCGGCTAAAAAGTGAATAATCGACGCCTAAAACTTGAATTGTACTACTTCGTACTGGTTATTGCTTCAACTTTGAAGCTTCTTCTGTGTTCTACTATGGTGCTTTTAGTGTCTCCGCATACCGCAGCACGTGACATTGCTTTGCAGACGATAAATGTAACCGTTTCAGAGAGAAAAGCGGCCAATGTGACGATCTGGCTTTAAGTCGATTCGATAACAAATGACGAAAACGGACGGATTTCTCAGGTTTTTACTACATATGAACCCTTTTCACATTCTCCCGTGCAACGCAGCTGCTAGTCCTCCTTTCATGCAAAATCTTAAGGTTCCACCTCATGCCCAAGGCACCAAAGCCGGCTAAAACTCAATAATCGATAACCAAAACTTGAATTGTACTACTTCTTACTGGCCATTGCTTCAACTTAGAAGCTTATTCTGTGTTCTACTATGGTGCTTTTAGTGTCTCCGCATACCGCAGCACGCGACATAGCTTTGCAGACGATAAATGTAACCGTCTCAGAGAGAAAAGCGGCCAATGTGACGATCTGGCTTTAAGTCGATTCGATAACAAATGACGAAAACGGATTGATTTCTCAGGTTTTTACTACATATGAACACTTTTCACATTCTCCCGTGCACCGCGGCTGCTAGTCCTCCTTTCATGCAAAATATTAAGGTCCTAGGTCATGTCCAAGCCACCAAAGCTGGCTAAAATGTGAATAATCGACAACTAAAACTTGAATTGTACTACTTCTTACTGGCTATTGCTTCAACTTAGAAGCTTCTTCTGTGTTCTACTATGGAGCTTTTAGTGTCTCCGCATAACGCAGCACGCGACATAGCTTTCCAGATGATAAATGTAACCAATTCAGAGAGAAGAGCGGCCAATGTGACGATCTGGCTTATGTCGATTCGATAACAAATGACGAAAACGGGCGGATTTCTCAGGTTTTTACTACATATGAACCCTTTTCACATTCTCCCGTGCAACGCAGCTGCTAGTCCTCCTTTCATGCAAAATCTTAAGGTTCCACCTCTTGCCCAATTCACCAAAGCCGCTAAAAATCAATAAACGATAAACAAAACTTGAATTGTACTGCTTCTTATGGCTATTGCTTCAACTTAGAAGCTTCTTCTGTGTTCTACTATGGTGCTTTTAGTGTCTCCGCATACCGCAGCACGCGACATAGCTTTGCAGACGATAAATGAAAGCGTCTCAGAGAGAAAAGCGGCCAATGTGACGATCTGGCTTTAAGTCGATTCTATAATAAATGACGAAAACAGACGGATTTCTCAGGTTTTTACTACATATGAACACTTTTCACATTCTCCCGTGCAACGCGGCTGCTAGTATTCCTTTCATGCAAAATCTTAAAGTCCTAGGTCATGTCCAAGCCACCAAAGCCCTCTAAAAAGTGAATAATCGACGCCTAAAACTTGAATTGTACTACTTCTTACTGGCTATTACTTCATCTTAGAAGCTTCTTCTGTGTTCTACTATGGTGCTTTTAGTGTCTCCGCATACCGCAGCACGCGACATACCTTTGCAGACAATAAATGTAACCGTCTCAGAGAGAAAAGCGGCCAATGTGAAGATCTGGCTTTAAGTCGATTCGATAACAAATGACGAAAACGGACGGATTTCTCAGGTTTTTAGTACATATGAACACTTTTCACATTCTCCCGTGCAACGCGGCTGCTAGTCCTCCTTTCAAGCAAAATCTTAAGGTACTAGGTCATGTCCATGCCAATAAAGCCGGCTAAAAAAAGAATAATCGACAACTAAAACTTGATTTGTACTACTTCGTACTGGTTATTGCTTCAACTTAGAAGCTTCTTGTGTGTTCTACTATGGTGCTTTTAGTGTCTCCACATACCGCAGCACGTGACATAGCTTTGCAGACGATAAACGTAACCGTTTCAGAGAGAAAAGCGGCCAATGTGACGATCTGGCTTTAAGTAGATTCGATAACAAATGACGAAAACGGACGGATTTCTCAGGTTTTTACTACATATGAACCCTTTTCACATACTCCCGTGAACGCAGCTGCTAGTCCTCCTTTCATGCAAAATCTTAAGGCTCCACCTCATGTCCAAGGCACCAAATCCGGCTAAAAATCAATAATCGATAACCAAAACTTGAATTGTACTGCTTGTTAAGGCTATTGCTTCAACTTAGAAGCTTCTTCTGTGTTCTACTATGCTGCTTTTAGTGTCTCCGCATACCGCAGCACGTGACATAGCTTTGCAGACGATAAACGTAACCGTTTCAGAGAGAAAAGCGGCCAATGTGACGATCTGGCTTTAAGTCGATTCGATAACAAATGACGAAAACCGACGGATTTCTCAGGTTTTTACTACATATGAACACTTTTCACATTCTCCCGTGCAACGCGGCTGCTAGTCCTCCTTTAATGCAAAATCTTAAGGTTCCACCTCTTGTCCAAGGCACCAAAGCCGCAAAAAATCAATAATCGATAACCAAAACTTGAATTGTACTGCTTCTTACGGCTATTGCTTCAACTTAGAAGCTTCTTCTGTGTTCTACTATGGTGCTTTTAGTGTCCCGCATACCGCAGCACGCGACATAGCTTTGCAGACGATAAATGTAACCGTCTCAGAGAGAAAAGCGGCCAATGTGACGATCTGGCTTTAAGTCGGTTCGATAACAAATGACGAAAACGGACGGATTTCTCAGGTTTTTAGTACATATGAACACTTTTCACATTCTCCCGTGCAACGCGGCTGTTAGTCCTCCTTTCATGCAAAATCTAAAGGTTCCACCTCTTGTCCAAGGCACCAAAGCCGCTAAAAATCAATAATCGATAACCAAAACTTGAATTGTACTGCTTCTTATGGCTATTGCTTCAACTTAGAAGCTTCTTCTGTGTTCTACTATGGTGCTTTTAGTGTCTCCACATACCGCAGCACGCGACATAGCTTTGCAGACGATAAACGTAACCGTCTCAGAGAGAAAAGCGGCCAATGTGACGATCTGGCTTTAAGTCGATTCGATAACAAATGACGAAAACGGACGGACTTCTCAGGTTTTTACTACATATGAACCCTTTTCACATTCTCCCGTGCAACGCAGCTGCTAGTCCTCCTTTCATGCAAAATCTTAAGGTTCCACCTCATGCCCAAGGCACCAAAGCCGGCTAAAACTCAATAATCGATAACCAAAACTTGAATTGTACTACTTCTTACTGGCCATTGCTTCAACTTAGAAGCTTATTCTGTGTTCTACTATGGTGCTTTTAGTGTCTCCGCATACCGCAGCACGCGACATAGCTTTGCAGACGATAAATGTAACCGTCTCAGAGAGAAAAGCGGCCAATGTGACGATCTGGCTTTAAGTCGATTCGATAACAAATGACGAAAACGGATTGATTTCTCAGGTTTTTACTACATATGAACACTTTTCACATTCTCCCGTGCACCGCGGCTGCTAGTCCTCCTTTCATGCAAAATATTAAGGTCCTAGGTCATGTCCAAGCCACCAAAGCTGGCTAAAATGTGAATAATCGACAACTAAAACTTGAATTGTACTACTTCTTACAGGCTATTGCTTCAACTTAGAAGCTTCTTCTGTGTTCTACTATGGAGCTTTTAGTGTCTCCGCATAGCGCAGCACGCGACATAGCTTTGCAGACGATAAATGTAACCAATTCAGAGAGAAGAGCGGCCAATGTGACGATCTGGCTTTAAGTCGATTCGATAACAAATGACGAAAACGGGCGGATTTCTCAGGTTTTTACTACATATCAACCCTTTTCACATTCTCCCGTGCAACGCAGCTGCTAGTCCTCCTTTCATGCAAAATCTTAAGGTTCCACCTCTTGCCCAATTCACCAAAGCCGCTAAAAATCAATAAACGATAAACAAAACTTGAATTGTACTGCTTCTTATGGCTATTGCTTCAACTTAGAAGCTTCTTCTGTGTTCTACTATGGTGCTTTTAGTGTCTCCGCATACCGCAGCACGCGACATAGCTTTGCAGACGATAAATGAAAGCGTCTCAGAGAGAAAATCGGCCAATGTGACGATCTGGCTTTAAGTCGATTCGATAATAAATGACGAAAACAGACGGATTTCTCAGGTTTTTAGTACATATGAACACTTTTCTCATTCTCCCGTGCAACGCGGCTGCTAGTATTCCTTTCATGCAAAATCCTAAAGTCCTAGGTCATGTCCAAGCCACCAAAGCCCTCTAAAAAGTGAATAATCGACGCCTAAAACTTGAATTGTACTACTTCTTACTGGCTATTACTTCATCTTAGAAGCTTCTTCTGTGTTCTACTATGGTGCTTTTAGTGTCTCCGCATACCGCAGCACGCGACATACCTTTGCAGACGATAAATGTAACCGTCTCAGAGAGAAAAGCGGCCAATGTGAAGATCTGGCTTTAAGTCGATTCGATAACAAATGACGAAAACGGACGGATTTCTCAGGTTTTTAGTACATATGAACACTTTTCACATTCTCCCGTGCAACGCGGCTGCTAGTCCTCCTTTCAAGCAAAATCTTAAGGTACTAGGTCATGTCCATGCCAATAAAGCCGGCTAAAAAGGAATAATCGACAACTAAAACTTGATTTGTACTACTTCGTACTGGTTATTGCTTCAACTTAGAAGCTTCTTGTGTGTTCTACTATGGTGCTTTTAGTGTCTCCACATACCGCAGCACGTGACATAGCTTTGCAGACGATAAACGTAACCGTTTCAGAGAGAAAAGCGGCCAATGTGACGATCTGGCTTTAAGTGGATTCGATAACAAATGACGAAAACGGACGGATTTCTCAGGTTTTTACTACATATGAACCCTTTTCACATACTCCCGTGAACGCAGCTGCTAGTCCTCCTTTCATGCAAAATCTTAAGGCTCCACCTCATGTCCAAGGCACCAAATCCGGCTAAAAATCAATAATCGATAACCAAAACTTGAATTGTACTGCTTGTTAAGGCTATTGCTTCAACTTAGAAGCTTCTTCTGTGTTCTACTATGGTGCTTTTAGTGTCTCCGCATACCGCAGCACGCGACATAGCTTTGCAGACGATAAATGTAACCGTCTCAGAGAGAAAAGCGGCCAATGTGACGATCTGGCTTTAAGTCGGTTCGATAACAAATGACGAAAACGGACGGATTTCTCAGGTTTTTAGCACATATGAACACTTTTCACATTCTCCCGTGCAACGCGGCTGTTAGTCCTCCTTTCATGCAAAATCTAAAGGTTCCACCTCTTGTCCAAGGCACCAAAGCCGCTAAAAATCAATAATCGATAACCAAAACTTGAATTGTACTGCTTCTTATGGCTATTGCTTCAACTTAGAAGCTTCTTCTGTGATCTACTATGGTGCTTTTAGTGTCTCCACATACCGCAGCACGCGACATAGTTTGCAGACGATAAATGTAACCGTCTCAGAGAGAAAAGCGGCCAATGTGACGATCTGGCTTTAAGTCGATTCGATAAGAAATTACGAAAACGGACGGATTTTTTAGGTTTTTACTACATATGAACACTTTTCACATTCTCCCGTGCACCGCGGCTGCTAGTCCTCCTTTCATGCAAAATATTATAGTCCTAGGTCATGTCCAAGCCACCAAAGCCGGCTAAAATGTGAATAATCCACAACTAAAACTTCAATTGTACTACTTCTTACTGGCTATTGCTTCAACTTAGAAGCTTCTTCTGTGTTCTACTATGGTGCTTTTAGTGTCTCCGCATACCGCAGCACGTGACATAGCTTTGCAGACGATAAACGTAACCGTTTCAGAGAGAAAAGCGGCCAATGTGACGATCTGGCTTTAAGTCGATTCGATAACATATGACGAAAACGGACGGATTTCTCAAGTTTTTAGTACATATGAACACTTGTCACATTCTCCCGTGCAACGCGGCTGCTAGTCATCCTTTCAAGCAAAATCTTAAGGTACTAGGTCATGTGCAAGCCAATAAAGCCGGCTAAAAAGTGAATAATCGACAACTAAAACTTCAATTGTACTACTTCTTACTGGCTATTGCTTCAACTTAGAAGCTTCTTCTGTGTTCTACTATGGTGCTTTTAGTGTCTCCGCATACCGCAGCACGTGACATAGGTTTGCAGACAATAAACGTAACCGTTTCAGAGAGAAAAGCGGCCAATGTGACGATCTGGCTATAAGTCGATTCGATAACAAATGACGAAAACGGACGGATTTCTCAGGTTTTTACTACATATGAAACCTTTTCACATTCTCCCGTGCAACGCAGCTGCTAGTCCTCCTTTCATGCAAAATCTTAAGGTTCCACATCATGTCCAAGGCACCAAAGCCGGCTAAAAATCAATAATCGATAACCAAAACTTGAATTGTACTACTTCTTACTGGCCATTGCTTTAACTTAGAAGCTTCTTCTGTGTTCTACTATGGTGCTTTTAGTGCCTCCGCATACCGCAGCACGCGACATAGCTTTGCAGACGATAAATGTAACCGTCTCAGAGGGAAAAGCGGCCAATGTGACGATCTGGCTTTAAGTCGATTCGATAACAAATTACGAAAACGGACAGATATCTCATGTTTTTACTACATATGAACACTTTTCACATTCTCCCGTGCACCGCGGCTGCTAGTCCTCCTTTCATGGAAAATATTAAGGTCCTAGGTCATGTCCAAGCCACTAAAGCCGGCTAAAAAGTTAATAATCGACGCCTAAAACTTGAATTGTACTAGATCTTATTGGCTATTGCTTCAACTTAGAAGCTTCTTCTGTGTTCTACTATGGTGCATTTAGTGTCTCCGCATACCGCAGCACGCGACATAGCTTCGAAGACGATAAATGTAACCGTTTCAGAGAGAAAAGCGGCCAATGTGACGATCTGGCTTTAAGTCGATTCTATAACAAATGACGAAAAAGAACGGATTTCTCAGGTTTGTACTACATATGAACACTTTTCACATTCTCCCGTGCAACGCAGCTGCTAGTCCTCCTTTCATGCAAAGTCTTAAGGTCCTAGGTCATGTCCAAGCCACCAAAGCCGGCTAAAAAGTGAATAATCGACAACTAAATCTTGAATTGTACTACATCTTACTCACTATTGCTTCAACTTAGAAGCTTCTTCTGTGTTCTACTTTGGTGCTTTTAGTGTCTCCGCATACCGCAGCACGCGACATAGGTTTGCAGACGATAAATGTAACCGTCTCAGAGAGAAAAGCGGCCAATGTGACGATCTGGCTTTAAGTCGATTCGATATCAAATGACGAAAACGGACGGATTTCTCAGGTTTTTAGTACATATGAACACTTTTCACATTCTCCCGTGCAACGCGGCTGCTAGTCCTCCTTTCAAGCAAAATCTTAAGGTACTAGGTCATGTCCAAGCCAATAAAGCCGGCTAAAAAGTGAATAATCGACAACTAAAACTTGATTTGTACTACTTCGTACTGGTTATTGCTTCAACTTAGAAGCTTCTTCTGTGTTCTACTATGGTGCTTTTAGTGTCTCCACATACCGCAGGACGTGACATAGCTTTGCAGACGATAAACGTAACCGTTTCAGAGAGAAAAGCGGCCAATGTGACGATCTGGCTTTAAGTCGATTCGATAACAAATGACGAAAACGGACGGATTTTTCAGGTTTTTACTACATATGAACCCTTTTCACATTCTCCCGTGCAACGCGGCTGCTAGTCCTCCTTTCATGCAAGATCTTAAGGTCCTAGGTCATTTCCAAGCCACCAAAGCCGGCTAAAAAGAGAATAATAGACGCCTAAAACTTGAATTGTACTACTTCTTACTGGCTATTACTTCAACATAGAAGCTTATTCTGTGTTCTACTATGGTGCTTTTAGTGTCTCCGTATACCGCAGAACGCGACATAGCTTTACAGACGATAAATGTAACCGTCTCAGAGAGAAAAGCGGCCAATGTGACGATCTGGCTTTAAGTCGATTCGATTACAAATGACAAAAACGGACGGATTTCTCAAGTTTTTAGTACATATGAACACTTCACATTCTCCCGTGCAACGCGGCTGCTAGTCCTCTTTTCAAGCAAAATCTTAAGGTACTAGGTCATGTGCAAGCCAATAAAGCCGGCTAAAAAGTGAATAATCGACAACTAAAACTTGAATTGTACTACTTCGTACTGGTTATTGTTTCAACTTAGAAGCTTCTTCTGTGTTCTACTATGGTGCTTTTAGTGTCTCCGCATACCGCAGCACGTGACATAGATTTGCAGACAATAAACGTAACCGTTTCAGAGAGAAAAGCGGCCAATGTGACGATCTGGCTTTAAGTCGATTCGATAACAAATGACGAAAACGGACGGATTTCTCAGGTTTTTACTACATATGAACACTTTTCACATTCTACCGTGCACCGCGGCTGCTAGTCATCCTTTCATGCAAAATATTAAGGTCCTAGGTCATGTCCAAGCCACCAAAGCCGGCTAAAATGTGAATAATCGACAACTAAAACTTGAATTGTACTACTTCTTACTGGCTATTGCTTCAACTTAGAAGCTTCTTCTGTGTTCTACTATGGTGCTTTTAGTGTCTCCGCATACCGCAGCACGCGACATAGCTTTGCAGACGATAAATGTAACCGATTCAGAGAGAAGAGCGGCCAATGTGACGATCTGGCTTTAAGTCGATTCGATAACAAATGACGAAAACGGACGGATTTCTCAGGTTTTTACTACATATGAACACATTTCACATTCTCCCGTACAACGCGGCTGTTAGTCCTCCTTTCATGCAAAGTCTTAAGGTCCTAGGTCATGTCCAAGCCACCAAAGCCGGCTAAAAAGTGAATAATCGACAACTAAATCTTGAATTGTACTACATTTTACTGACTATTGCTTCAACTTAGAAGCTTCTTCTGTGTTCTACTTTGGTGCTTTTAGTGTCTCCGCATACCGCAGCACGCGACATAGCTGTGCAGACGATAAATGTAACCGTCTCAGAGAGAAAAGCGGCTAATGTGACGATCTGGCTTTAAGTCGATTCGATAACAAATGACGAAAACGGACGGATTTCTCAGGTTTTTACTACATATGAACACTTTTCACATTCTCCCGTGCAACGGTGCTGCTAGTCCTCCTTTCATGCAAAATCTTAAGGTCCTAGGTCATTTCCAAGCCACCAAAGCCGTCTAAAAAGTGAATAATCGACAACCAAAACTTGAAATGTACTCCTTCTTACTGGCTATTGCTTCAACTTAGAAGCTTCTTCTGTGATCTACTATGGTGCTTTTAGTGTCTCTGCATACCGCAGCACGGGACATAGGTTTGCAGATGATAAATGTAACCGTCTCAGAGAGAAAAGCGGCCAATGTGACGATCTGGCTTTAAGTCGATTCGATAACAAATGACGAAAACGAACGGATTTCTCAGGTTTTTACTACATATGAACACTTTTCACATTCTCCCGTGCAACGCAGCTGCTAGTCCTCCTTTCATGCAAAGTCTTAAGGTCCTAGGTCATGTCCAAGTCACCAAAGCCGGATAAAAAGCGAATTATCGACAACTAAAACTTGAATTGTACTACTTCTTACTGCCTATTACTTCAACTTAGAAGCTTCTTCGGTGTTGTACTATGGTGCTTTGTCTCTGCATACCGCAGAACGCGACATAGCTTTGCAGAAGATAAATGTAACCGTCTCAGAGAGAAAAGCGGCCAATGTGACGATCTGGCTTTAAGTCGATTCGATAACAAATGACGAAAACGGACGGATTTCTCAGGTTTTTACTACATATGAACACATTTCACATTCTCCCGTACAACGCGGCTGTTAGTCCTCCTTTCATGCAAAATCTTAAGGTACTAGGTCATGTAGAAGCCAATAACGCTTCTAATAAGTGATAATCGACAACTAAAATTGGTATTGTACTACTTCTTACTGGCTACTGCTTTAACTTAGATTCTTCTTCTGTGTTCTACTATTGTGCTTTTAATGTCTCCGCATACCGCAGCACGTGACATAGCTTTGCAGACGATAAATGTAACCGTTTCAGGTTGAAAAGCGGCCAATGTGACGATCTGGCTTTAAGTCGATTCGATAAGAAATTACGAAAACGGACGGATTTCTCAGGTTTTTACTACATATGAACACTTTTCACATTCTCCCGTGCACCGCGGCTGCTAGTCCTCCTTTCATGCAAAATATTAAGGTCCTAGGTCATGTCCAAGCCACCAAAGCCGGCTAAAATGTGAATAATCCACAACTAAAACTTGAATTGTACTACTTCTTACTGGCTATTTCTTCAACTTAGAAGCTTCTTCTGTGTTCTACTATGGTGCTTTTAGTGTCTCCGCATACCGCAGCACGTTACATAGCTTTGCAGACAGTAAACGTAACCGTTTCAGAGAGAAAAGCGGCCAATGTGACGATCTGGCTTTAAGTCGATTCGATAACAAATGACGAAAACGGACGGATTTCTCAGGTTTTTACTACATATGAAACCTTTTCACATTCTCCCGTGCAACGCAGCTGCTAGTCCTCCTTTCATGCAAAATCTTAAGGTTCCACCTCATGTCCAAGGCACCAAAGCCGGCTAAAAATCAATAATCGATAACCAAAACTTGAATTGTACTACTTCTTACTGGCCATTGCTTCAACTTAGAAGCTTCTTCTGTGTTCTACTAAGGTGCTTTTAGTGTCTCCGCATACCGCAGCACGCGACATAGCTTTGCAGACGATAAATGTAACAGTCTCTGAGAGAAAAGCGGAGAATGTGACGATCTGGCTTTAAGTCGATTCGATAAGAAATTACGAAAACGGACGGATTTCTCAGGTTTTTACTACATATGAACACTTTTCACATTCTCCCGTGCACCACGGCTGCTAGTCCTCCTTTCATGCAAAATATTAAGGTCCTAGGTCATGTCCAAGCCACCAAAGCCGGCTAAAATGTGATTAATCCACAACTAAAACTTGAATTGTACTACTTCTTACTGGCTATTGCTTCAACTTAGAAGCTTCTTCTGTGTTCTACTATGGTGCTTTTAGTGTCTCCGCATACCGCAGCACGTTACATAGTTTTGCAGACAATAAACGTAACCGTTTCAGAGAGAAAAGCGGCCAATGTGACGATCTGGCTTTAAGTCGATTCGATAACAAATGACGAAAACGGACGGATTTCTCAGGTTTTTACTACATATGAAACCTTTTCACATTCTCCCGTGCAACGCAGCTGCTAGTCCTCCTTTCATGCAAAATCATAAGGTTCCACCTCATGTCCAAGTCACCAAAGCCGGCTAAAAATCAATAATCGATAACCAAAACTTGAATTGTACTGCTTCTTATGGCTATTGCTTCAACTTAGAAGCTTCTTCTGTGTTCTACTATGGTGCTTTTAGTGTCTCCGCATACCGCAGCACGCGACATAGCTTTGCAGACGATAAATGTAACCGTCTCAGAGAGAAAAGCGGCCAATGTGACGATCTGGCTTTAAGTCGATTCGATAACAAATGACGAAAACGGACGGATTTCTCAGGTTTTTACTACATATGAACACTTTTCACATTCTCCCGTGCAACGCGGCTGCTAGTCCTCCTTTCATGCAAGATCTTAAGGTCCTAGGTCATTTCCAAGCCACCAAAGCCGGCTAAAAAGAGAATAATAGACGCCTAAAACTTGAATTGTACTACTTCTTACTGGCTATTACTTCAACATAGAAGCTTATTCTGTGTTCTACTATGGTGCTTTTAGTGTCTCCGCATACCGCAGCACGCGACATAGCTTTGCAGACGATAAATGTAACAGTCTCTGAGAGAAAAGCGGAGAATGTGACGATCTGGCTTTAAGTCGATTCTATAACAAATGACGAAAACGGAAGGATTTCTCAAGTTTTTACTAAATATGAACCCTTTTCACATTCTACCGTGCAACGCAGCTGCTAGTCCTCCTCTCATGCAAAATCATAAGGTTCCACCTCATGTCCAAGGCACCAAAGCCGGCTAAAAATCAATAATCGATAACCAAAACTTGAATTGTACTGCTTCTTATGGCTATTGCTTCAACTTAGAAGCTTCTTCTGTGTTCTACTATGGTGCTTTTAGTGTCTCCGCATACCGCAGCACGCGACATAGCTTTGCAGACGATAAATGTAACCGTCTCAGAGAGAAAAGCGGCCAATGTGACGATCTGGCTTTAAGTCGATTCGATAACAAATGACGAAAACGGACGGATTTCTCAGGTTTTTACTACATATGAACACTTTTCACATTCTCCCGTGCATCGCGGCTGCTAGTCCTCCTTTCATGCAAGATCTTAAGGTCCTAGGTCATTTCCAAGCCACCAAAGCTGGCTAAAAAGAGAATAATAGACGCCTAAAACTTGAATTGTACTACTTCGTACTGGTTATTGTTTCAACTTAGAAGCTTCTTCTGTGTTCTACTATTGTGCTTTTAGTGTCTCCGCATACCGCAGCACGTGACATAGCTTTGCAGACAATAAACGTAACCGTTTCAGAGAGAAAAGCGGCCAATGTGACGATCTGGCTTTAAGTCGATTGGATAACAAATGACGAAAACGGACGGATTTCTCAGGTTTTTACTACATATGAACACTTTTCACATTCTCCCGTGCATTGCGGCTGCTAGTCATCCTTTCATGCAAAATATTAAGGTCCTAGGTCATGTCCAAGCCACCAAAGCCGGCTAAAATGTGAATTATCGACAACTAAAACTTGAATTGTACTACTTCTTACTGGCTATTGCTTCAACTTAGAAGCTTCTTCTGTGTTCTACTATGGTGCTTTTAGTGTCTCCGCATACCGCAGCACGCGACATAGCTTTGCAGACGATAAATGTAACCGATTCAGAGAGAAGAGCGGCCAATGTGACGATCTGGCTTTAAGTCGATTCGATAACAAATGACGAAAACGGACGGATTTCTCAGGTTTTTACTACATATGAACACATTTCACATTCTCCCGTACAACGCGGCAGTTAGTCCTCCTTTCATGCAAAGTCTTAAGGTCCTAGGTCATGTCCAAGCCACCAAAGCCGGCTAAAAAGTGAATAATCGACAACTAAATCTTGAATTGTACTACATTTTACTGACTATTGCTTCAACTTAGAAGCTTCTTCTGTGTTCTACTTTGGTGCTTTTAGTGTCTCCGCATACCGCAGCACGCGACATAGCTTTGCAGACGATAAATGTAACCGTCTCAGAGAGAAAAGCGGCCAATGTGACGATCTGGCTTTAAGTCGATTCGATAACAAATGACGAAAACGAACGGATTTCTCAGGTTTTTACTACATATGAACACTTTTCACATTCTCCCGTGCAACGCAGCTACTAGTCCTCCTTTCATGCAAAGTCTTAAGGTCCTAGGTCATGTCCAAGTCACCAAAGCCGGATAAAAAGCGATTTTTTGACAACTAAAACTTGAATTGTACTACTTCTTACTGCCTATTACTTCAACTTAGAAGCTTCTTCTGTGTTGTACTATGGTGCTTTGTCTCTGCATACCGCAGAACGCGACATAGCTTTGCAGAAGATAAATGTAACCGTCTCAGAGAGAAAAGCGGCCAATGTGACGATCTGGCTTTAAGTCGATTCGATAACAAATGACGAAAACGGACGGATTTCTCACGTTTTTACTACATATGACCACATTTCACATTCTCCCGTACAACGCGGCTGTTAGTCCTCCTTTCATGCAAAATCTTAAGGTACTAGGTCATGTAGAAGCCAATAACGCTTCTAAAAAGTGATAATCGACAACTAAAATTGGAATTGTACTACTTCTTACTGGCTACTGCTTCAACTTAGATTCTTCTTCTGTGTTCTACTATTGTGCTTTTAATGTCTCCGCATACCGCAGCACGTGACATAGCTTTGCAGACGATAAATGTAACCCTTTCAGGGAGAAAAGCGGCCAATGTGACGATCTGGCTTTAAGTCGATTCGATAAAAAGTACGAAAACGGACGGATTTCTCAGGTTTTCACTACATATGAACCCTTTTCACATTCTTCCGTGCAACGGGGCTGCTAGTCCTCCTTTCATGCAAAATCTTAAGGTTCCACCTCATGTCCAAGGCACCAAAGCCGGCTAAAAATCAATTATCGATAACCAAAACTTGAATTGTACTGCTTCTTACTGACTATTGCTTCAACTTAGAAGCTTCTTCTGTTATCTACTATGGTGCTTTTAGTGTTTCCGCATACCGCAGCACGCGACATAGCTTTGCAGACGATAAATGTAACCGTTTCAGAGAGAAGAGCGGCCAATTTGACGATCTGGCTTTAAGTCGATTCGATAACACATGACGAAAACGGACGTATTTCTCAGGTTTTTACTACATATGAACACTTATCACATTCTCCCGTGCAACGCGGCTGCAAGTCCTACTTTCATGCAAAATCTTAAGTTCCTACATCATGTCCAAGCCACCAAAGCCGGCTAAAAAGTGAATAATCGACAACTAAAACTTGAATTGTACTACTTCTTACTGACTATTACTTCAACTTAGAAGCTTCTTCTGTGTTCTACTATGGTGCTTTTAGTGTTTCCGCATACCGCAGCACACGACATATCTTTGCAGACGATAAATGTAACCGTCTCAGAGAGAAAAGCGGCCAATGTGACGATCTGGCTTTAAGTCGATTCGATAACAAATGACGATAACGGACGGATTTTTCAGGATTTTACTACATATGAACCCTTTTTACATTCTCCCGCCAACGCGGCTGCTAGTCCTCCTTTCATGCAAAATCTTGAGGTCCTAGGTCATGTCCAAACCACCAAAGCCGTCTAAAAAGTGAATAATCGACAACTAAAACTTCAATTGTACTACTTCTTACTGGCTATTACTTCAACTTAGAAGCTTCTTCTGTGTTCTACTATGGTGCTTTTAGTGTCTCCGCATACCGCAGCACGCGACGTAGCTTTGCAGACGATAAATATAACCGTCTCAGAGAGAAGAACGGCCAATGTGACGATCTGGCTTTAAGTCGATTCGATAACAAATAACGAAAACGGACGGATTTCTCAGGTGTTTACTATATATGAGCACTTTTCACATTCTCCCGTTCAACGCGGCTGCTAGTCCTCCTTTTACGCAAAGTCTTAAATTCCTACATCATGTCCAAGCCAGCAAAGCCGGCTAAAAAGTGAATAATCGACAACTAAAACTTGAATTGTACTACTTCTTACTGGCTATTACTTCAACTTAGAAGCTTCTTCTGTGTTTTACTATGGTGCTTTTAGTGTCTCCGCATACCGCAGCACGCGACATAGCTTTGCAGACGACAAATGTAACCGTTTCAGAAAGAAGAGTGGCCAAAGTGACGAACTGGCTTTAAGTCGATTCGATAACAAATGACGAAAACGGACGTATTTCTCAGGTTTTTACTACATATGAACCCTTTTCTCATTCTCCCGTGCAACGCGGCAGCTAGTCCTCCTTTCATGCAAAATCTTAAGGTTCCACCTCATGTCCAAGGCACCAAAGCCGGCTAAAAATCGATACTCGATAACCAAAACTTAAATTGTACTGCTTCTTACTGGCTATTGCTTCAACTTAGAAGATTTTTCTGTGTTCTACTATGGTGCTTTTAGTGTCTCCGCATACCGCAGCACGCGACATAGCTTTGCAGACGATAAATGTAACCGTCTCAGAGAGAAAAGCGGCCAATGTGACGATCTGGCTTTAAGTCGATTCGATAACAAATGACGAAAACGGACGGATTTCTCAGGTTTTTACTATATATGAACACATTTCACATTCTCCCGTGCAACGCGGCTGCTAGTCCTCCTTCCATGCAAAATCTTAAGGTCCTACGTCATGTCCAAGCCACCAAAGCCGGCTAAAAAGTGAATAATCGACAACTAAATCTTGAATTGTACTACATTTTACTGACTATTGCTTCAACTTAGAAGCTTCTTCTGTGTTCTACTATGGTGCTTTTAGTGTTTCCGCATACCGCAGCACGCGACATAGCTTTGCAGACTATAAATGTAACCGTCTCAGAGAGAAAAGCGGCCAATGTGACGATCTGGCTTTAAGTCGATTCGATAACAAATGACGAAAACGGACGGATTTCTCAGGTTTTTACTACATATGAACCCTTTTCACATTCTAACCTGCAACGCGGCTGCTAGTCCTTCTTTCATGCAAAATCTTAAGATACCACCTAATGTCCAAGACACCGAAGCCGGCAAAAAATTAATAATCGATAACCAAAACTTGAATTGTACTGCTTCTTACTGGCTATTGCTTCAACTTAGAAGCTTCTTCTGTATTCTACTATGGTGCTCTTAGTGTCTCCGCATACCGCAGCACGCGACATAGCTTTGCAGACGATAAATGTAACCGTCTCAGAGAGAAAAGCGGCCAAAGTGACGATCTGGCTTTAAGTCGATTCGATAACAAATGACGAAAACGGACGGATTTCTCAGGTTTTTACTACATATGAACCCTTTTCTCATTCTCCCGTGCAACGCGGCTGCTAGTCCTCCTTTCATGCAAAATCTTAATGTTCCACCTCATGTCCAAGGCACCAAAGCCGGCTAAAAATCGATAATGGATAACCAAAACTTAAATTGTAGTGCTTCTTACTGGCTATTGCTTCAACTTAGAAGATTTTTCTGTGTTCTACTATGGTGCTTTTAGTGTCTCCGCATACCGCAGCACGCGACATAGCTTTGCAGACGATAAATGTAACCGTCTCAGAGAGAAAAGCGGCCAATGTGACGATCTGGCTTTAAGTCGATTCGATAACAAATGACGAAAACGGACTGATTTCTCAGGTTTTTACTACATATGAACCCTTTTTACATTCTCCCGTGCAACGCGGCTGCTAGTCCTCCTTTCATGCAAAATCTTAAGATTCCACCTTATGTCCAAGACACCAAAGCCGGCAAAAAATTAATAATCGATTACCAAAACTTGAATTGTACTGCTTCTTACTGGCTATTGCTTCAACTTAGAAGATTCTTCTGTGTTCTACAATGGTGCATTTGGGGTCTCCGCATACCGCAGCACGCGACATAGCTTTGCAGACGAAAAATGTAACCGTCTCAGAGAGAAAAGCGGCCAATGTGACGATCTGGCTTTAAGTCGATTCGATAACAAATTACGAAAACGGACGGATTTCTCAGGTTTTTACTACATATGAACACTTTTCACATTCTCCCGTGCAACGCGGCTGCTAGTCCTCCTTTCATGCAATATCTTAATGTTCCACCTCATGTCCAAGGCACCAAAGCCGCCTAAAATCAATAATCGATAACCAAAACTTGAATTGTACTGCTTCTTACTGGCTATTGCTTCAACTTAAAAGCTTCATCTGTGTTCTAATATGGTGCTTTTAGTGTGTCCGCATACCGCAGCACGAGACATAGCTATGCAGACGATAAATGTAACCGTCTCAGAGAGAAAAGCGGCCAATGCGACGATCTGGCTTTAAGTCGATTCGATAACAAATGACGAAAACGGACGGATTTCTCAGGTGTTTACTATATATGAACACTTTTCACATTCTCCCGTGCAACGCGGCTGCTAGTCCTCCTTTCATGCAAAATCTTATGTTCCTAGGTCATGTCCAAGCCACCAAAGCCGGCTAAAAAGTGAATACTTGACAACTAAAACTTGAATTGTACTACTTCTTACTGGCTATTACTTCACTTTAGAAGCTTCTTCTGTGTTCTACTATGGTGCTTTTAGTGTAACCGCATACCGCAGCACGCAACATAGCTTTGCAGACTATAAATGTAACCGTCTCAGAGAGAAAAGTGGCCAATGTGACGATCTGGCTTTAAGTCGATTCGATAACAAATGACGAAAACGGACGGATTTCTCAGGTTTTTACTACATATGAACCCTTTTCACATTCTCCCGTGCAACGCGGCTGCTAGTCCTCCTTTCATGCAAAATCTTATGGTTCCACCTCATGTCCATGGCACCAAAGCCGGCTATAAATCAATATTCGATAACCAAAACTTGAATTGTACTGCTTCTTACTGGCTATTGCTTCAACTTAGAAGCTTCTTCTGTGTTCTACTATGGTGCTTTTAGAGTCTCCGCATACCGCAGCAGGCGACATAGCTTTGCAGACGATAAATGTAACCGTCTCAGAGAGAAAAGCGGCCAATGTGACGATCAGGCTTTAAGTCGATTCGATAACAAATGACGAAAACAGACTGATTTCTCAGGTTTTTACTACATATGAACCCTTTTTACATTCTCCCGTGCAACGTGGCTGCTAGTCCTCCTTTCATGCAAAATCTTAAGATTCCACCTTATGTCCAAGACACCAAAGCCGGCAAAAAATTAATAATCGATTACCAAAACTTGAATTGTACTGCTTCTTACTGGCTATTGCTTAATCTTAGAAGCTTCTTATGTGTTCTACTATGGTGCATTTAGAGTTTCCGCATACCGCAGCACGTGACATATCTTTGCAGACTATAAATGTAACCGTCTCAGAGAGAAAAGCGGCCAATGTGACGATCTGGCTTTAAGTCGATTCGATAACAAATGACGAAAACGGACGGATTTCTCAGGTGTTTATTATATTTGAACACTTTTCACATTCTACCGTGGTACGCGGCTGCTAGTCCTCCTTTCATGCAAAATCTTAAGGTTCCACCTCATGTCCATGGCACTAAAGCCCCCTAAAAATAAAAATTCGATAACCAAAACTTGAATTGTGCTGCTTCTTACTGGCTATTGCTTCAACTTAGAAGCTTCTTCTGTGCTCTACTATGGTGCTTTTAGAGTCTCCGCATACCGCAGCACGCGACATAGCTTTGCAGACGATAAATGTAACCGTCTCAGAGAGAAAAGCGGCCAATGTGACGATCTGGCTTTAAGTCGATTCGATAACAAATGACGAAAACGGACTGATTTCTTAGGTTTTTACTTTTCACATTCTCCCGTGAAACGGGGCTGCTAGTCCTCCTTTCATGCAAAGTCTTAAGGTTCCACCTCATGTCCAAAGCACCAAGGCCGGCTAAAAATCAATAATCGACAACCAAAACTTGAATTGTACAGCTTCTTACTGGCTATTGCTTCAACTTAGAAGCTTCTTTTGTGTTCTACTATGGTGCTTTTAGTGTCTCCGCATACCGCAGCACGCGACATAGCTTTGCAGACGATAAATGTAACCGTCTCAGAGAGAAAAGCGGCCAATGTGACGATCTGGCTTTAAGTCGATTCGATAACACATTACGAAAACGGACGGATTTCTCATTTTTTTACTACATATGAACACTTTTCATATTCTCCCGTGCAACGCGGCTGCCAGTCCTCCTTTCATGCAAAATCTTAAGGTTCCACCTCATGTCCAATACACAAAAGCCGGCTAAAAATCAATTATCGATAAACTAAACAAGAATTTTACTGCTTCTTACTGACTATTGCTTCAACTTAGAAGTTTCTTCTGTGTTCTACTATGATGCTTTTATTGTTTCCGCGTACCGCAGCACGCGACATATCTTTGCAGACGATAAATGTAACCGTCTCAGAGAGAAAAGCGGCCAACGTGACGATCTGGCTTTAAGTCGATTCGATAACAAATGACGAAAATGGACGGATTTATCAGGTTCTTACTACATATGAACACTTTTTACATTCTCCCGTGCAACGGGGCTGCTAGTCCTCCTTTCATGCAATATCTTAAGGTCCTAGGTCATGTCCAAGCCACCAAAGCCGGCTAAAAAAGTGAATAATTGACAACTAAAACTTCAATTGTACTACTTCTTACTGGCTATTGCTTCAACTTAGAAGCTTCTTCTGTGTTCTACTATGGTGCTTTTAGTGTCTCCGCATACCGCAGCACGCGACATAGCTTTGCAGACGATAAATGTAACCGATTCAGAAAGAAGAGTGGCCAATGTGACGATCTCACTTTAAATCGATTCGATAACAAATGACGAAAACGGACGGATTTCTCAGGTTTTTACTACATTTGAACCCTTTTCTCATTCTCCCGTGCAACGCGGCTGCTAGTCCTCCTTTCATGCGAAATCTTAAGGTTCCACCTCATGTCCAAGGCACCAAAGCCGGCTAAAAATCAATAATCGATAACCAAAACTTGAATTGTACTGCTACTTACTGGCTATTGCTTCAACTTAGAAGATTTTTCTGTGTTCTACTATGGTGCTATTAGTGTCTCCGCATACCGCAGCACGCGACATAGCTTTGCAGACGATAAATGTAACCGTCTCAGAGAGAAAAGCGGCCAATGTGACGATCTGGCTTTAAGTCGATTCGATAACAAATAACGAAAATGGACGGATTGCTCAGGTTTTTACTACATATGAACACTTTTCACATTCTCCCGTGCAACTCGGCTGCTAATCCTCTTTTCATGCAGATTCTTAATGTTCCACCTCATGTTCAAGGCACCAAAGCCTCCTAAAAATCAATAATCGATAACCAAAACTTGAATTGTACTGCTTATTACTGGCTATTGCTTCAACTTAGAAGCTTCTTCTGTGTTTTACTATGGTGCTTTTAGTGTCTCCGCATACCGCAGCACGCGACATAGCTTTGCAGACTATAAATGTAACCGTCTCAGAGAGAAAAGCGGCCAATGTGACGATCTGGCTTTAAGTCGATTCGATAACAAATGACGAAAACGGACGGATTTCTCAGGTTTTTACTACATATGAACCCTTTTCACATTCTCCCCTGCAACGCGGCTGCTAGTCCTCCTTTCATGCAAAATCTTAATGTTCCACCTCACGTCCAAGGCACCAAAGCCGGCTAAAAATCGATAATGGATAACCAAAACTTAAATTGTACTGCTTCTTACTGGCTATTGCTTCAACTTAGAAGATTCTTCTGTGTTCTACTATGGTGCATTTGGGGTCTCCGCATACCGCAGCACGCGACATAGCTTTGCAGACGAAAAATGTAACCGTCTCAGTGAGAAAAGCGGCCAATGTGACGATCTGGCTTTAAGTCGATTCGATAACAAATTACGAAAACGGACGGATTTCTCAGGTTTTTACTACATATGAACACTTTTCACATTCTCCCGTGCAACGCGGCTGCTAGTCCTCCTTTCATGCAATATCTTAATGTTCCACCTCATGTCCAAGGCACCAAAGCCGCCTAAAATCAATAATCGATAACCAAAACTTGAATTGTACTGCTTCTTACTGGCTATCGCTTCAACTTAAAAGCTTCATCTGTGTTCTAATATGGTGCTTTTAGTGTCTCCGCATACCGCAGCACGAGACATAGCTATGCAGACGATAAATGTAACCGTCTCAGAGAGAAAAGCGGCCAATGTGACGATCTGGCTTTAAGTCGATACGATAACAAATGACGAAAACGGACGGATTTCTCAGGTGTTTACTATATATGAACACTTTTCACATTCTCCCGTGCAACGCGGCTGCTAGTCCTCCTTCCATGCAAAATCTTATGTTCCTAGGTCATGTCCAAGCCACCAAAGCCGGCTAAAAAGTGAATACTTGACAACTAAAACTTGAATTGTACTACTTCTTACTGGCTATTACTTCAACTTAGTAGCTTCTTCTGTGTTCTACTATGGTGCTTTTAGAGTCTCCGCATACCGCAGCAGGCGACATAGCTTTGCAGACGATAAATGTAACCGTCTCAGAGAGAAAAGCGGCCAATGTGACGATCAGGCTTTAAGTCGATTCGATAACAAATGACGAAAACGGACTGATTTCTTAGGTTTTTACTTTTCACATTCTCCCGTGAAACGGGGCTGCTAGTCCTCCTTTCATGCAAACTCTTAAGGTTCCACCTCATGTCCAAAGCACCAAGGCCGGCTAAAAATCAATAATCGACAACCAAAACTTGAATTGTACAGCTTCTTACTGGCTATTGCGTCAACTTAGAAGCTTCTTTTGTGTTCTACTATGGTGCATTTAGTGTCTCCGCATACCGCAGCACGCGACATATCTTTGCAGACTATAAATGTAACCGTCTCAGAGAGAAAAGCGGCCAATGTGACGATCTGGCTTTAAGTCGATTCGATAACAAATGACGAAAACGGACGGATTTCTCAGGTTTTTACTACATATGAACCCTTTTCACATTCTCCCCTGCAACGCGGCTGCTAGTCCTCCTTTCATGCAAAATCTTAATGTTCCACCTCATGTCCAAGGCACCAAAGCCGCCTAAAATTAATAATCGATAACCAAAACTTGAATTGTACTGCTTCTTACTGGCTATTGCTTCAACTTAAAAGCTTCATCTGTGTTCTAATATGGTGCTTTTAGTGTCTCCGCATACCGCAGCACGAGACGTAGCTATGCAGACGATAAATGTAACCGTCTCAGAGAGAAAAGCGGCCAATGTGACGATCTGGCTTTAAGTCGATTCGATAACAAATGACGAAAACGGACGGATTTCTCAGGTTTTTACTACATATGAACCCTTTTTACATTCTCCCGTGCAACGCGGCTGCTAGTCCTCCTTTCATGCAAAATCTTAAGATTCCACCTTATGTCCAAGACACCAAAGATGGCAAAAAATTAATAATCGGTCACCAAAACTTGAATTGTACTACTTCTTACTGGCTATTGCTTCAACTTAGAAGCTTCTTCTGTGTTCTACTATGGTGCTCTTAGTGTCTCCGCATACCGCAGCACGCGACATAGCTTTGCAGACGATAAATGTAACCGTCTCAGAGAGAAAAGTGGCCAATGTGACGATCTGGCTTTAAGTCGATTCGATAACAAACGACGAAAACGGACGGATTTCTCAGGTTTTTACTACATATGAACACTTTTCACATTCTGCCGTGCAACGCGGCTGATAGTCCTCCTTTCATGCAAAATCTTAATGTTCCACCTCATGTCCAAGGCACCAAAGTCGGCTAAAAATCGATAATGGATAACCAAAACTTAAATTGTACTGCTTCTTACTGGCTATTGCTTCAACTTAGAAGATTTTTCTGTGTTCTACTATGGTGCTTTTAGTGTCTCCGCATACCGCAGCATGCGACATAGCTTTGCAGACGATAAATGTAACCGTCTCAGAGACAAAAGCGGCCAATGTGACGATCTGGCTTTAAGTCGATTCGATAACAAATGACGAAAACGGACGGATTTCTCAGGTTTTTACTACATATGAACACTTTTCACATTCTCCCGTGCAACGCGGCTGCTAGTCCTCCTTTCATGCAAAATCTTATGTTCCTAGGTCATGTCCAAGCCACCAAAGCCGGCTAAAAAGTGAATACTTGACAACTAAAACTTGAATTGTACTACTTCTTACTGGCTATTACTTCAACTTAGAAGCTTCTTCTGTGTTCTACTATGGTGCTTTTAGTGTTTCCGCATACCGCAGCACGCGACATAGCTTTGCAGACGATAAATGTAACCGTCTCAGAGAGAAAAGCGGCCAATGTGACGATCTGGCTTTAAGTCGAGTCGATAACAAATGACGAAAACGGACGGATTTCTCAGGTTTTTACTACATCTGAACCCTTTTCACATTCTCCCGTGCAACGCGGCTGCTAGTCCTCCTTTCATGCAAAATCTTATGGTTCCACCTCATGCCCATGGCACCAAAGCCGTCTAAAAATCAATATTCGAAAACCAAAACTTGAATTGTACTGCTTCTTACTGGCTATTGCTTCAACTTAGAAGCTTCTTCTGTGTTCTACTATGGTGCTTTTAGAGTCTCCGCATACCGCAGCACGCGACATAGCTTTGCAGACGATAAATGTAACCGTCTCAGAGAGAAAAGCGGCCAATGTGACGATCTGGCTTTAAGTCGATTCGATAACAAATGACGAAAACGGACTGATTTCTTAGGTTTTTACTTTTCACATTCTCCCGTGAAACGGGGCTGCTAGTCCTCCTTTCATGCAAAATCTTAAGGTTCCACCTCATGTCCAAAGCACCAAGGCCGGCTAAAAATCAATAATCGACAACCAAAACTTGAATTGTACAGCTTCTTACTGGCTATTGCTTCAACTTAGAAGCTTCTTTTGTGTTCTACTATGGTGCTTTTAGTGTCTCCGCATACCGCAGCACGCGACATAGCTTTGCAGACGATAAATGTAACCGTCTCAGAGAGAAAAGCGGCCAATGTGACGATCTGGCTTTAAGTCGATTCGATAACACATTACGAAAACGGACGGATTTCTCATTTTTTTACTACATATGAACACTTTTCATATTCTCCCGTGCAACGCGGCTGCTAGTCCTCCTTTCATGCAAAATCTTAAGGTCCTAGGTCATGTCGAAGCCACCAAAGCCGGCTTAAAAGGGAATAATCGACAACTAAAACTTGAATTGTACTACTTCTTACTGGCTATTACGTCAACTTAGAAGCTTCTTCTGTGTTCTACTATGGTGCTTGTAGTGTCTCCGCATACCGCAGCACGCGACATAGCTTTGCAGACGATAAATGTAACCGTCTCAGAGAGAAAAGCGGCCAATGTGACGATCTGGCTTTAAGTCGATTCGATAACAAATGACGAAAACGGACGGATTTCTCAGGTTTTTACTACATATGAACCCTTTTCACATTCTCCCGTGCAACGCGGCTGCCAGTCCTCCTTTCATGCAAAATCTTAAGGTTCCACCTCATGTCCAATACACCAAAGCCGGCTAAAAATCAATTATCGATAAACTAAACAAGAATTTTACTGCTTCTTACTGACTATTGCTTCAACTTAGAAGTTTCTTCTGTGTTCTACTATGATGCTTTTTTTGTTTCCGCGTACCGCAGCACGCGAAATATCTTTGCAGACGATAAATGTAACCGTCTCAGAGAGAAAAGCGGCCAACGTGACGATCTGGCTTTAAGTCGATTCGATAACAAATGACGAAAATGGACGGATTTATCAGGTTTTTACTACATATGAACACTTTTTACATTCTCCCGTGCAACGGGGCTGCTAGTCCTGCTTTCATGCAAAATCTTAAGGTCATAGGTCATGTCCAAGCCACCAAAGCCGGCAAAAAAGTGAATAATTGACAACTAAAACTTCAATTGTACTACTTCTTACTGGCTATTGCTTCAACTTAGAAGCTTCTTCTGTGTTCTACTATGGTGCTTTTAGTGTCTCCGCATACCGCAGCACGCGACATAGTTTTGCAGACCATAAATGAAACCGTCTCAGAGAGAAAAGCGGCCAATGTGACGATCTAGCTTTAAGTCGATTCGATAACAAATGACGAAAACGGACGGATTTCTCAGGTTTTTACTACATATGAACACTTTTCACATTCTCCCGTGCAACGCGGCTGCTATTCCTCCTTTCATGCAAAATCTTAAGGTTCCACCTAATGTCCAAAGCACCAAGGCCGGATAAAAATCAATAATCGATAACCAAAACTTGAATTGTACTGCTTCTTACTGGCTATTGCTTAATCTTAGAAGCTTCTTATGTGTTCTACTATGGTGCATTTAGAGTTTCCGCATACCGCAGCACGCGACATATCTTTGCAGACTATAAATGTAACCGTCTCAGAGAGAAAAGCGGCCAATGTGACAATCTGGCTTTAAGTCGATTCGATAACAAATGACGAAAACGGACGTATTTCTCAGGTGTTTATTATATTTGAACACTTTTCACATTCTACCGTGGTACGCGGCTGCTAGTCCTCCTTTCATGCAAAATCTTAAGGTTCCACCTCATGTCCATGGCACTAAAGCCCCCTAAAAATCAATATTCGATAACCAAAACTTGAATTGTGCTGCTTCTTACTGGCTATTGCTTCAACTTAGAAGCTTCTTCTGTGTTCTACTATGGTGCTTTTAGAGTCTCCGCATACCGCAGCACGAGACATAGCTTTGCAGACGACAAATGTAACCGACTCAGAGAGAAAAGCGGCCAATGTGACGATCTGGCCTTAAGTCGATTCGATAACAAATGACGAAAACGGACGGATTTCTCAGGTTTTTACTACATATCAACACTTTTCACATTCTCCCGTGCAACGCGGCTGCTAGTCCTCCTTTCATGCAAAATCTTAAGGTCCTAGGTCATGTCCAAGCCACCAAACCCGGCTAAAAAGTGAATAATCGACAACTAAAACTTGAGTTGTACTACTTCTTACTGGCTATTACTTCAACTTAGAAACTTCTTCTGTGTTCTACTATGGTGCTTTTAGTGTCTCCCCATACCGCAGCACGCGACGTAGCTTTGCAGACGATAAATGTAACCGTCTCAGAGAGAAAAGCGGCCAATGTGACGATCTGGCTTTAAGTCGATTCGATAACAAATGACGAAAACGGACGGATTTTTCAGGTTTTTACTACATATGAACCCTTTTCACATTCTCCAGTGCAACGCGGCTGCTATTCCTCCTTTCATGCAAAATCTTAACGTCCTAGGTCATGTCCAAGCCACCAAAGCCGGCTAAAAAAGTGAATAATTGACAACTAAAACTTCAATTGTACTACTTCTTACTGGCTATTGCTTCAGCTTAGAAGCTTCTTCTGTGTTCTACTATGGTGCATTTAGTGTCTCCGCATACCGCAGCACGCGACATAGCTTTGCAGACTATAAATGTAACCGTCTCAGAGAGAAAAGCGGCCAATGTGACGATCTGGCTTTAAGTCGATTCGATAACAAATGACGAAAACGGACGGATTTCGCAGGTTTTTACTACATATGAACCCTTTTCACATTCTCCCCTGCAACGCGGCTGCTAGTCCCACTTTCATGCAAAATCTTAATGTTCCACCTCATGTCCAAGGCACCAAAGCCGCCTAAAATTAATAATCGATAACCAAAACTTGAATTGTACTGCTTCTTACTGGCTATTGCTTCAACTTAAAAGCTTCATCTGTGTTCTAATATGGTGCTTTTAGTGTCTCCGCATACCGCAGCACGAGACATAGCTATGCAGACGATAAATGTAACCGTCTCAGAGAGAAAAGCGGCCAATGTGACGATCTGGCTTTAAGTCGATTCGATAACAAATGACGAAACCGGACGGATTTCTTAGCTTTTTACTACATATGAACACTTTTCACATTCTCCCTTGCAACGCGGCTGCTAGTCCACCTTTCATGCAAAATCTTAATGTTCCACCTCATGTCCAAGACACCAAAGCCGGCAAAAAATTAATAATTGATAACCAAAACTTGAATTGTACTGCTTCTTACTGGCTATTGCTTCAACTTAGAAGATTTTTCTGTGGTCTACTATGGTGCTTTTAGAGTCTCCGCATACCGCAGCAGGCGACATAGCTTTGGAGACGATAAATGTAACCGTCTCAGAGAGAAAAGCGGCCAATGTGACGATCAGGCTTTAAGTCGATTCGATAACAAATGACGAAAACGGACTGATTTCTTAGGTTTTTACTTTTCACATTCTCCCGTGAAACGGGGCTGCTAGTCCTCCTTTCATGCAAAATCTTAAGGTTCCACCTCATGTCCAAAGCACCAAGGCCGGCTAAAAATCAATAATCGACAACCAAAACTTGAATTGTACAGCTTCTTACTGGCTATTGCTTCAACTTAGAAGCTTCTTTTGTGTTCTACTATGGTGCATTTAGTGTCTCCGCATACCGCAGCACGCGACATAGCTTTGCAGACTATAAATGTAACCGTCTCAGAGAGAAAAGCGGCCAATGTGACGATCTGGCTTTAAGTCGATTCGATAACAAATGACGAAAACGGACGGATTTCTCAGGTTTTTACTACATATGAACACTTTTCACATTCTGCCGTGCAACGCGGCTGCTAGTCCTCCTTTCATGCAAAATCTTAATGTTCCACCTCATGTCCAAGGCACCAAAGTCGGCTAAAAATCGATAATGGATAACCAAATTTTAAATTGTACTGCTTCTTACTGGCTATTGCTTCAACTTAGAAGATTTTTCTGTGTTCTACTATGGTGCTTTTAGTGTCTCCGCATACCGCAGCACGCGACATAGCTTTGCAGACGATAAATGTAACCGTCCCAGAGAGAAAAGCGGCCAATGTGACGATCTGGCTTTAAGTCGATTCGATAACACATTACGTAAACGGACGGATTTCTCATTTTTTTACTACATATGAACACTTTTCATATTCTCCCGTGCTACGCGGCTGCTAGTCCTCCTTTCGTGCAAAATCTTAAGGTCCTAGGTCATGTCCAAGCCACCAAAGCCGGCTTAAAAGGGAATAATCGACAACTAAAACTTGAATTGTACTACTTCTTACTGGCTATTACGTCAACTTAGAAGCTTCGTCTGCGTTCTACTATGGTGCTTGTAGTGTCTCCGCATACCGCAGCACGCGACATAGCTTTGCAGACGATAAATGTAACCGTCTCAGAGAGAAAAGCGGCCAATGTGACGATCTGGCTTTAAGTCGATTCGATAACAAATGACGAAAACGGACGGATTTCTCAGGTTTTTACTACATATGAACACTTTTCACATTCTCCCGTGCAACGCGGCTGCCAGTCCTCCTTTCATGCAAAATCTTAAGGTTCCACCTCATGTCCAATACACCAAAGCCGGCTAAAAATCAATTATCGATAAACTAAACAAGAATTTTACTGCTTCTTACTGACTATTGCTTCAACTTAGAAGTTTCTTCTGTGTTCTACTATGATGCTTTTATTGTTTCCGCGTACCGCAGCACGCGACATATCTTTGCAGACGATAAATGTAACCGTCTCAGAGAGAAAAGCGGCCAACGTGACGATCTGGCTTTAAGTCGATTCGATAACAAATGACGAAAATGGACGGATTTCTCAGGTTTTTACTACATATGAACACTTTTCACATTTTCCCGTGCAACTCGGCTGCTAATCCTCTTTTCATGCAGAATCTTAATGTTCCACCTCATGTCCAAGGCACCAGAGCCTCCTAAAAATCAATAATCGATAACCAAAACTTGAATTGTACTGCTTATTACTGGTTATTGCTTCAACTTAGAAGCTTCTTCTGTGTTCTACTATGGTGCTTTTAGTGTCTCCGCATACCGCAGCACGCGACATAGCTTTGCAGACGATAAATGTAACCGATTCAGAAAGAAGAGTGGCCAATGTGACGATCTGGCTTTAAGTCGATTCGATAACAAATGACGAAAACGGACGGATTTCTTAGGTTTTTACTACATATGAACCCTTTTCTCATTCTCCCGTGCAACGCGGCTGCTAGTCCTCCTTTCATGCAAAATCTTGAGGTTCCACCTCATGTCCAAGGCACCAAAGCCGGCTAAAAATCAATAATCGATAACCAAAACTTGAATTGTACTGCTTCTTACTGACTATTGCTTCAACTTAGAAGATTCTTCTGTGTTCTACTATGGTGCTTTTATTGTTTCCGCATTCCGCAGCATGCGACATAGCTTTGCAGACGATAAATGTAACCGTCTCAGAGAGAAAAGCGGCCAATGTGACTTTCCGCCTTTAAGTCGATTCGATAACAAATGACGAAAACGGACGGATTTCTCAGGTTTTTACTACATATGAACACTTTTCACATTCTCCCTTGCAACGCGGCTGCTAGTCCTCTTTTCATGCAAAATCTTAAGGTCCTAGGTCATGTCCAAGCCACCAAAGCCGGCTAAAAAGTGAATAATCGACAACTAAAACTTCAATTGTACTACTTCTTACTGGCAATTGCTTCAACTTAGAAGCTTCTTCTGTGTTCTACTATGGTGCTTTTAGTGTCTCCGCATACCGCAGCACGCAACGTAGCTTTGCAGACGATAAATGTAACCGTCTCAGAGAGAAAAGCGGCCAATGTGACGATCTGGCTTTAAGTCGATTCGATAACAAATGACGAAAACGGACGGATTTCTCAGGTGTTTATTATATTTGAACACTTTTCACATTCTACCGTGGTACGCGGCTGCTAGTCCTCCTTTCATGCAAAATCTTAAGGTTCCACCTCATGTCCATGGCACTAAAGCCCCCTAAAAATCAATATTCGATAACCAAAACTTGAATTGTGCTGCTTCTTACTGGCTATTGCTTCAACTTAGAAGCTTCTTCTGTGCTCTACTATGGTGCTTTTAGAGTCTCCGCATACCGCAGCACGTGACATAGCTTTGCAGACGATAAATGTAACCGTCTCAGAGAGAAAAGCGGCCAATGTGACGATCTGGCTTTAAGTCGATTCAGTAACAAATGACGAAAACGGACGGATTTCTCAGGTTTTTACTACATATGAACCCTTTATCACATTCTCCCGTGCAACGCGGCTGCTAGTCCTCCTTTCACGCAAAATCTTAAGGTCCTAGGCCATGTCCAAGCCACCAAAGCCGGCTTATAAGTGAATAATCGACAACTAAAACTTGAATTGTACTACATCTTACTGGCTATTGCTTCAACTTAGAAGATTCTTCTGTGTTCTACTATGGTGCTTTTAGTGTCTCCGCATACCGCAGCACGAGACATAGCTTTGCAGACGACAAATGTAACCGTCTCAGAGAGAAAAGCGGCCAATGTGACGATCTGGCTTTAAGTCGATTCGATAACAAATGACGAAAACGGACGGATTTCTCAGGTTTTTACTACATATCAACACTTTTCACATTCTCCCGTGCAACGCGGCTGCTAGTCCTCCTTTCATGCAAAATCTTAAGGTCCTAGGTCATGTCCAAGCCACCAAACCCGGCTAAGAAGTGAATAATCGACAACTAAAACTTGAGTTGTACTACTTCTTACTGGCTACTACTTCAACTTAGAAACTTCTTCTGTGTTCTACTATGGTGCTTTTAGTGTCTCCGCATACCGCAGCACGCGACGTAGCTTTGCAGACGATAAATGTAACCGTCTCAGAGAGAAAAGCGGCCAATGTGACGATCTGGCTTTAAGTCGATTCGATAACAAATGACGAAAACGGACGGATTTTTCAGGTTTTTACTACATATGAACCCTTTTCACATTCTCCCGTGCAACGCGGCTGCTAGTCCTCCTTTCATGCAAAATCTTAACGTCCTAGGTCATGTCCAAGCCACCAAAGCCGGCTAAAAATCAATAATCGATAACCAAAACTTGAATTGTAATGCTTCTTACTGACTATTGCTTCAACTTAGAAGCTTCTTATGTGTTCTACTATGGTGCTTTTAGAGTTTACGCATACCGCAGCACGCGACATAGCTTTGCAGACTATAAATGTATCCGTCTCAGAGAGAAAAGCGGCCAATGTGACGATCTGGCTTTAAGTCGATTCGATAACATATGACGAAAACGGACTGATTTCTCAGGTTTTTACTTTTCACATTCTCCCGTGCAACGGGGCTGCTAGTCCTCCTTTCATGCAAAATCTTAAGGTTCCACTTTATGTCCAAAGCACCAAGGCCGGCTAAAAATCAATAATCGATAAACAAAACTTGAATTGTACTGCTTCTTACTGGCTATTGCTTCAACTTAGAAGCTTCTTCTGTGATCTACTATGGTGCTTTTAGTGTCTCCGCATACCGCAGCACGCGACATAGCTTTGCAGACGAAGAATGTAACCGTCTCAGAAAGAAAAGCGGCCAATGTGACGATCTGGCTTTAAGTCGATTCGATAACAAAAGACGATAACGGACGGATTTCTCATGTTTTTACTACATATGAACCCTTTATCACATTCTCCCGTGCAACGCGGCTGCTAGTCATCCTTTCATGCAAAATCTTAAGGTCCTAGGTCATGTCCAAGCCACCAAAGCCGGCTAAAAAGTGAATAATCGACAACTAAAACTTCAATTGTACTACTTCTTACTGGCTATTGCTTCAACTTAGAAGCTTCTTCTGTGTTCTACTATGGTGCTTTTAGTGTCTCCGCATACCGCACCACGCGACATAGCTTTGCAGACGATAAATGTAACCGTCTCAGAGAGAAAAGCGGCCAATGTGACGATCTGGCTTTAAGTCGATTCGGTAACAAATGACGAAAACGGACGGATTTCTCAGGTTTTTACTACATATGAACACTTTTCACATTCCCCCGTGCAACACGGCTGCAAGTCCTCCTTTCATGTAATATCTTAAGGTCCTAGGTCATGTCCAAGCCACCAAAGCCGGCTAAAAAGTGAGTAATCGACCATTAAAACTTGAATTGTACTACTTCTTACTGGCTATTACTTCAACTTAGAAGCTTCTTCTGTGTTCTACTATGGTGCATTTAGTGTCTCTGCATACCGCAGCACGCGACATAGCTTTGCAGACGATAAATGTAATGGTCTCAGAGAGAAAAGCGGCCAATGTGACGATCTGGCTTTAAGTCGATTCGATAACAAATGACGATAACGGACGGATTTCTCAGGTTTTTACTACATATGAACCCTTTTCACATTCTCCCGTGCAACGCGGCTGCTAGTCCTCCTTTCATGCAAAATCTTAAGATTCCACCTTATGTCCAAGGCACCAAAGCCGGCCAAAAATCAATAATCGATAACCAAAACTTGAATTGTACTGCTTCTTACTGGCTATGCTTCAACTTAGAAGCTTCTTCTGTGTTCTACTATAGTGCTTTTAGTGTCTCCGCATACCGCAGCACGCGACATAGCTTTGCAGACGATAAATGTAACCGTCTCAGAGAGAAAAGCGGCCAATGTGACGATCTGGCTTTAAGTCGATTCGATAACAAATGACGAAAACGGACGGATTTCTCAGGTGTTTATTATATTTGAACACTTTTCACATTCTACCGTGGTACGCGGCTGCTAGTCCTCCTTTCATGCATAATCTTAAGGTTCCACCTCATGTCCATGGCACCGAAGCCGGCTAAAAATCAATTTTCGATAACCAAAACTTGAATTGTACGGCTTCTTACTGGCTATTGCTTCAAATTAGAAGCTTCTTCTGTGTTCTGCTATGGTGCTTTTAGAATCTCCGCATACCGCAGCACGCGACATAGCTTTGCAGACGATAAATGTAACCGTCTCAGAGAGAAAAGCGGCCAATGTGACGATCTGGCTTTAAGTCGATTCGATAACAAATGACGAAAACGGACTGATTTCTCAGGTTTTTACTTTTCACATTCTCCCGTGCAACGGGGCTGCTAGTCCTCCTTTCATGCAAAATCTTTACGTTCCACCTCATGTCCAAGGCACCAAAACCCCCTAAAAATCAATAATCGATAACCAAAACTTGAATTGTACTACTTCTTACTGGCTATTGCTTCAACTTAGAAGATTCTTCTGTGTTCTACTATGGTGCTTTTAGTGTCTCCGCATACCGCAGCACGCGACATAGCTTTGAAGACGAAAAATGTATCCGTCTCAGAGAGAAAAGCGGCCAATGTGACGATCTGGCTTTAAGTCGATTCGGTAACAAATGACGAAAACGGACGGATTTCTCAGGTTTTTACTACACATGAACACTTTTCACATTCTCCCGTGCAACACGGCTGCAAGTCCTCCTTTCATGTAAAATCTTAAGGTCCTAGGTCATGTCCAAGCCACCAAAGCCGGCTAAAAAGTGAGTAATCGACAACTAAAACTTGAATTGTACTACTTCTTACTGGCTATTACTTCAACTTAGAAGCTTCTTCTGTGTTCAACTATGGTGCTTTTAGAGTCTCCGCATACCGCAGCACGGGACATAGCTTTGCAGACGAAAAATGTAACCGTCTCAGAGAGAAGAGCGGCCAATGTGACAATCTGGCTTTAAGTCGATTCGATAACAAATGACGAAAACGGACTGATTTCTCTGGTTTTTACTTTTCACATTCTCCCGTTCCACGCGGCTGCTAGTCCTCCTTTCATGCAAAATCTTAACGTACTACCTCATGTCCAAGGCACCAAGGCCCCCTAAAAATCAATAGTCGATAACAGCAACTTGAATTGTACTGACTCTTACTGGCTATTGCTTCAACTTAGAAGATTCTTCTGTGTTCTACTATGGTGCTTTTAGTGTCTCCGCATACCGCAGCACGCGACATAGCTTTGCAGACGAAAAATGTAACCGTCTCAGAGAGAAAAGCGGCCAATGTGACGATCTGGCTTTAAGTCGATTCGATAACAAATGACGAAAACGGACTGATTTCTCAGGTTTTTACTTTTCACATTCTCCCGTGCAACGGGGCTGCTAGTCCCCCTTTCATGCAAAATCTTAACGTTCCACCTCATGTCCAAGGCACCAAAGCCCCCTAAAAATCAATAATTGATAACCAAAACTTGAATTGTACTGCTTCTTACTGGCTATTGCTTCAACTTAGAAGATTCTTCTGTGTTCTAGTATGGTGCTTTTAGTGTCTCCGCATACCGCAGCACGCGACATAGCTTTGCAGACGAAATATGTAACCGTCTCAGAGAGAAAAGCGGCCAATGTGACGATCAGGCTTTAAGTCGATTCGATAACAAATGACGAAAACGGACGGATTTCTCAGGTTTTTACTACATATGAACCCTTTTCATATTCTCCCGTGCAACGCGGCTTCTAATCCTCCTTTCAGGCAAAATCTTAACGTCCTAGGTCATGTCCAAGCCACCAAAGCCGGCTAAAAATCAATAATCGATAACCAAAACTTGATTTGTACTGCTTCTTACTGACTATTGCTTCAGCTTAGAAGCTTCTTATGTATTCTACTATGGTGCTTTTAGAGTTTCCGCATACCGCAGCACGCGACATAGCTTTGCAGACGATAAATGTAACCGTCTCAGAGAGAAAAGCAGCAAATGTGACGATCTGGCTTTAAGTCGATTCGATAACAAATGACGAAAACGGACGGATTTCTCAGGTTTTTACTACACATGAAACCTTTTCTCATTCTCCCGTGCAACGCGGCTGCTAGTCCTCCTTTCATGCAAAATCTTAAGGATTCTACCTCATGTCCTAGGCACCAAACTCGGCTAAAAATCAATAATCGATAACCAAAACTTGAATTGTACTGCTTCTTACTGGCGATTCCTTCAACTTAGAAGCTTCTTCTGTGTTCTACTATGGTGCTTTTAGTGTCTCCGCATACCGCAGCACGCAACGTAGCTTTGCAGACGATAAATGTAACCGTCTCAGAGAGAAAAGCGGCCAATGTGACGATCTGGCTTTAAGTCGATTCGATAACAAATGACGAAAACGGACGGATTTCTCAGGTGTTTATTATATTTGAACACTTTTCACATTCTACCGTGGTACGCGGCTGCTAGTCCTCCTTTCATGCAAAATCTTAAGGTTCCACCTCATGTCCATGGCACTAAAGCCCCCTAAAAATCAATATTCGATAACCAAAACTTGAATTGTGCTGCTTCTTACTGGCTATTGCTTCAACTTAGAAGCTTCTTCTGTGTTCTACTATGGTGCTTTTAGTGTCTCCGCATACCGCAGCACGCAACGTAGCTTTGCAGACGATAAATGTAACCGTCTCAGAGAGAAAAGCGGCCAATGTGACGATCTGGCTTTAAGTCGATTCGATAACAAATGACGAAAACGAACGGATTTCTCAGGTTTTTACTACATATCAACACCTTTCACATTCTCCCGTGCAACGCGGCTGCTAGTCCTCCTTTCATGCAAAATCTTAAGGTCCTAGGTCACGTCCAAGCCACCAAACTCGGCTAAAAAGTGAATAATCGACAACTAAAACTTGAGTTGTACTACTTCTTACTGGCTATTACTTCAACTTAGAAACTTCTTCTGTGTTCTACTATGGTGCTTTTAGTGTCTCCGCATACCGCAGCACGCGACGTAGCTTTGCAGACGATAAATGTAACCGTCTCAGAGAGAAAAGCGGCCAATGTGACGATCTGGCTTTAAGTCGATTCGATAACATATGACGAAAACGGACTGATTTCTCAGGTTTTTACTTTTCACATTTTCCCGTGCAACGGGGCTGCTAGTCCTCCTTTCATGCAAAATCTTAAGGTTCCACTTTATGTCCAAAGCACCAAGGCCGGCTAAAAATCAATAATCGATAAACAAAACTTGAATTGTACTGCTTCTTACTGGCTATTGCTTCAACTTAGAAGCTTCTTCTGTGATCTACTATGGTGCTTTTAGTGTCTCCGCATACCGCAGCACGCGACATAGCTTTGCAGACGAAAAATGTAACCGTCTCAGAGAGAAAAGCGGCCAATGTGACGATCTGGCTTTAAGTCGATTCGATAACAAAAGACGATAACGGACGGATTTCTCATGTTTTTACTACATATGAACCCTTTATCACATTCTCCCGTGCAACGCGGCTGCTAGTCATCCTTTCATGCAAAATCTTAAGGTCCTAGGACATGTCCAAGCCACCAAAGCCGGCTAAAAAGTGAATAAACGACAACTAAAACTTGAATTGTACTACTTCTTACTGGCTATTGCTTCAACTTAGAAGCTTCTTCTGTGTTCTACTATGGTGCTTTTAGTGTCTCCGCATACCGCACCACGCGACATAGCTTTGCAGACGATAAATGTAACCGTCTCAGAGAGAAAAGCGGCCAATGTGACGATCTGGCTTTAAGTCGATTCGGTAACAAATGACGAAAACGGACGGATTTCTCAGGTTTTTACTACATATGAACACTTTTCACATTCTCCCGTGCAACACGGCTGCAAGTCCTCCTTTCATGTAAAATCTTAAGGTCCTAGGTCATGTCCAAGCCACCAAAGCCGGCTAAAAAGTGAGTAATCGACCATTAAAACTTGAATTGTACTACTTCTTACTGGCTATTACTTCAACTTAGAAGCTTCTTCTGTGTTCTACTATGGTGCATTTAGTGTCTCTGCATACCGCAGCACGCGACATAGCTTTGCAGACGATAAATGTAATGGTCTCAGAGAGAAAAGCGGCCAATGTGACGATCTGGCTTTAAGTCGATTCGATAACAAATGACGATAACGGACGGATCTCTCAGGTTTTTACTACATATGAACCCTTTATCACATTCTCCCGTGCAACGCGGCTGCTAGTCCTCCTTTCATGCAAAATCTTAAGGTCCTAGGTTATGTCCAAGCCACCAAAGCTGGCTAAAACGTGAATAATCGACAACTAAAACTTGAATTGTACTACTTCTTACTGGCTATTGCTTCAACTTAGAAGCTTCTTCTGTGTTCTACTATGGTGCTTTTAGTGTCTCCGTATACCGCAGCACGCGACATAGCTTTGCAGACGATAAATGTAACCGTCTCAGAGAGAAAAGCGGCCAATGTGACGATCTGGCTTTAAGTCGATTCGATAACAAATGACGAAAACGGACGGATTTCTCAGGTGTTTATTATATTTGAACACTTTTCACATTCTACCGTGGTACGCGGCTGCTAGTCCTCCTTTCATGCAAAATCTTAAGGTTCCACCTCATGTCCATGGCACTAAAGCCCCCTAAAAATCAATATTCGATAACCAAAACTTGAACTGTGCTGTTTCTTACTGGCTATTGCTTCAACTTAGAAGCTTCTTCTGTGTTCTACTATGGTGCTTTTAGTGTCTCCGCATACCGCAGCACGCAACGTAGCTTTGCAGACGATAAATGTAACCGTCTCAGAGAGAAAAGCGGCCAATGTGAGGATCTGGCTTTAAGTCGATTCGATAACAAATGACGATAACGGACGGATCTCTCAGGTTTTTACTACATATGAACCCTTTATCACATTCTCCCGTGCAACGCGGCTGCTAGTCCTCCTTTCATGCAAAATCTTAAGGTCCTAGGTTATGTCCAAGCCACCAAAGCTGGCTAAAAAGTGAATAATCGACAACTAAAACTTGAATTGTACTACTTCTTACTGGCTATTGCTTCAACTTAGAAGCTTCTTCTGTGTTCTACTATGGTGCTTTTAGTGTCTCCGTATACCGCAGCACGCGACATAGCTTTGCAGACGATAAATGTAACCGATTCAGAGAGAAGAGCGGCCAATGTGACGATTTGGCTTTAAGTCGATTCCATAACAAATGACGAAAACGGACGGATTTCTCAGGTTATTACTACATATGAACCCTTTTCACATTCTCCCGTGCAACGCGGCTGCTAGTCCTCCTTTCATGCATAATCTTAAGGTTCCACCTCATGTCCATGGCACCAAAGCCGGCTAAAAATCAATTTTCGATAACCAAAACTTGAATTGTACGGCTTCTTACTGGCTATTGCTTCAAATTAGAAGCTTCTTCTGTGTTCTGCTATGGTGCTTTTAGAATCTCCGCATACCGCAGCACGCGACATAGCTTTGCAGACGATAAATGTAACCGTCTCAGAGAGAAAAGCGGCCAATGTGACGATCTGGCTTTAAGTCGATTCGATAACAAATGACGAAAGCGGACTGATTTCTCAGGTTTTTACTTTTCACATTCTCCCGTGCAACGGGGCTGCTAGTCCTCCTTTCATGCAAAATCTTAACGTTCCACCTCATGTCCAAGGCACCAAAACCCCCTAAAAATCAATAACCGATAACCAAAACTTGAATTGTACTGCTTCTTACTGGCTATTGCTTCAACTTAGAAGATTCTTATGTGTTCTACTATGGTGCTTTTAGTGTCTTCGCATACCGCAGCACGCGACATAGCTTTGAAGACGAAAAATGTATCCGTCTCAGAGAGAAAAGCGGCCAATGTGACGATCTGGCTTTAAGTCGATTCGATAACAAATGACGAAAACGGACGGATTTCTCAGGCTTTTACTACATATGAACCCTTTTCATATTCTCCCGTGCAACGCGGCTTCTAGTCCTACTTTCAGGGATAATCCTAAGGTCCTAAGTCATGTCCAAGCCACCAAAGCCGGCTAAAATGTGAATACTCGTCAACTAAAACTTGAATTGTACTACTTCTTACTCGCTATTGCTTCAACTTAGAAGCTTCTTCTGTGTTCAACTATGGTGCTTTTAGAGTCTCCGCATACCGCAGCACGGGACTTAGCTTTGCAGACGAAAAATGTAAACGTCTCAGAGAGAAGAGCGGCCAATGTGACGATCTGGCTTTAAGTCGATTCGATAACAAATGACGAAAACGGACTGATTTTTCTGGTTTTTACTTTTCACATTCTCCCGTTCCACGCGGCTGCTAGTCCTCCTTTCATGCAAAATCTTAACGTTCTACCTCATGTCCAAGGCACCAAAGCCCCCTAAAAATCAATAATCGATAACAGAAACTTGAATTGTACTGACTCTTACTGGCTATTGCATCAACTTAGAAGATTCTTCTGTGTTCTACTATGGTGCTTTTAGTGTCTCCGCATACCGCAGCACGCGACATAGCTTTGCAGACGAAAAATGTAACCGTCTCAGAGAGAAAAGCGGCCAATGTGACGATCTGGCTTTAAGTCGATTCGATAACAAATGACGAAAACGGACTGATTTCTCAGGTTTTTACTTTTCACATTCTCCCGTGCAACGGGGCTGCTAGTCCCCCTTTCATGCAAAATCTTAACGTTCCACCTCATGTCCAAGGCACCAAAGCCCCCTAAAAATCAATAATCGATAACCAAAACTTGAATTGTACTGCTTCTTACTGGCTATTGCTTCAACTTAGAAGCTTCTTCTGTGTTCTACTATGGTGCTTTTAGTGTCTCCGCATACCGCACCACGCGACATAGCTTTGCAGACGATAAATGTAACCGTCTCAGAGAGAAAAGCGGCCAATGTGACGATCTGGCTTTAAGTCGATTCGGTAACAAATGACGAAAACGGACGGATTTCTCAGGTTTTTACTACATATGAACACTTTTCACATTCTCCCGTGCAACACGGCTGCAAGTCCTCCTTTCATGTAAAATCTTAAGGTCCTAGGTCATGTCCAAGCCACCAAAGCCGGCTAAAAAGTGAGTAATCGACCATTAAAACTTGAATTGTACTACTTCTTACTGGCTATTACTTCAACTTAGAAGCTTCTTCTGTGTTCTACTATGGTGCATTTAGTGTCTCTGCATACCTCAGCACGCGACATAGCTTTGCAGACGATAAATGTAATGGTCTCAGAGAGAAAAGCGGCCAATGTGACGATCTGGCTTTAAGTCGATTCGATAACAAATGACGATAACGGACGGATTTCTCAGGTTTTTACTACATATGAACCCTTTATCACATTCTCCCGTGCAACGCGGCTGCTAGTCCTCCTTTCATGCAAAATCTTAAGGTCCTAGGTTATGTCCAAGCCACCAAAGCTGGCTAAAACGTGAATAATCGACAACTAAATCTTGAATTGTACTACTTCTTACTGGCTATTGCTTCAACTTAGAAGCTTCTTCTGTGTTCTACTATGGTGCTTTTAGTGTCTCCGTATACCGCAGCACGCGACATAGCTTTGCAGACGATAAATGTAACCGTCTCAGAGAGAAAAGCGGCCAATGTGACGATCTGGCTTTAAGTCGATTCGATAACAAATGACGAAAACGGACGGATTTCTCAGGTGTTCATTATATTTGAACACTTTTCACATTCTACCGTGGTACGCGGCTGCTAGTCCTCCTTTCATGCAAAATCTTAAGGTTCCACCTCATGTCCATGGCACTAAAGCCCCCTAAAAATCAATATTCGATAACCAAAACTTGAACTGTGCTGCTTCTTACTGGCTATTGCTTCAACTTAGAAGCTTCTTCTGTGTTCTACTATGGTGCTTTTAGTGTCTCCGCATACCGCAGCACGCAACGTAGCTTTGCAGACGATAAATGTAACCGTCTCAGAGAGAAAAGCGGCCAATGTGAGGATCTGGCTTTAAGTCGATTCGATAACAAATGACGAAAACGAACGGATTTCTCAGGTTTTTACTACATATCAACACCTTTCACATTCTCCCGTGCAACGCGGCTGCTAGTCCTCCTTTCATGCAAAATCTTAAGGTCCTAGGTCACGTCCAAGCCACCAAACCCGGCTAAAAAGTGAATAATCGACAACTAAAACTTGAGTTGTACTACTTCTTACTGGCTATTACTTCAACTTAGAAACTTCTTCTGTGTTCTACTATGGTGCTTTTAGTGTCTCCGCATACCGCAGCACGCGACGTAGCTTTGCAGACGATAAATGTAACCGTCTCAGAGAGAAAAGCGGCCAATGTGACGATCTGGCTTTAAGTCGATTCGATAACATATGACGAAAACGGACTGATTTCTCAGGTTTTTACTTTTCACATTTTCCCGTGCAACGGGGCTGCTAGTCCTCCTTTCATGCAAAATCTTAAGGTTCCACTTTATGTCCAAAGCACCAAGGCCGGAAAAAATCAATATTCGATAAACAAAACTTGAATTGTACTGCTTCTTACTGGCTATTGCTTCAACTTAGAAGCTTCTTCTGTGATCTACTATGGTGCTTTTAGTGTCTCCGCATACCGCAGCACGCGACATAGCTTTGCAGACGAAAAATGTAACCGTCTCAGAGAGAAAAGCGGCCAATGTGACGATCTGGCTTTAAGTCGATTCGATAACAAAAGACGATAACGGACGGATTTCTCATGTTTTTACTACATATGAACCCTTTATCACATTCTCCCGTGCAACGCGGCTGCTAGTCATCCTTTCATGCAAAATCTTAAGGTCCTAGGACATGTCCAAGCCACCAAAGCCGGCTAAAAAGTGAATAAACGAAAACTAAAACTTGAATTGTACTACTTCTTACTGGCTATTGCTTCAACTTAGAAGCTTCTTCTGTGTTCTACTATGGTGCTTTTAGTGTCTCCGCATACCGCACCACGCGACATAGCTTTGCAGACGATAAATGTAACCGTCTCAGAGAGAAAAGCGGCCAATGTGACGATCTGGCTTTAAGTCGATTCGGTAACAAATGACGAAAACGGACGGATTTCTCAGGTTATTACTACATATGAACCCTTTTCACATTCTCCCGTGCAACGCGGCTGCTAGTCCTCCTTTCATGCAAAATCTTAAGATTCCACCTTATGTCCAAGACACCAAAGCCGGCCAAAAATCAATAATCGATAACCAAAACTTGAATTGTACTGCTTCTTACTGGCTATTGCTTCAACTTAGAAGCTTCTTCTGTGTTCTACTATAGTGCTTTTAGTGTCTCCGCATACCGCAGCACGCGACATAGCTTTGCAGACGATAAATGTAACCGTCTCAGAGAGAAAAGCGGCTAATGTGACGATCTGGCTTTAAGTCGATTCGATAACAAATGACGAAAACGGACGGATTTCTCAGGTTTTTACTAGATATGAACCCTCTTCACATTCTCCCGTGCAACGCGGCTGCTAGTCCTCCTTTCATGCATAATCTTAAGGTTCCACCTCATGTCCATGGCACCAAAGCCGGCTAAAAATCAATTTTCGATAACCAAAACTTGAATTGTACGGCTTCTTACTGGCTATTGCTTCAAATTAGAAGCTTCTTCTGTGTTCTGCTATGGTGCTTTTAGAATCTCCGCATACCGCAGCACGCGACATAGCTTTGCAGACGATAAATGTAACCGTCTCAGAGAGAAAAGCGGCCAATGTGACGATCTGGCTTTAAGTCGATTCGATAACAAATGACGAAAGCGGACTGATTTCTCAGGTTTTTACTTTTCACATTCTCCCGTGCAACGGGGCTGCTAGTCCTCCTTTCATGCAAAATCTTAACGTTCCACCTCATGTCCAAGGCACCAAAACCCCCTAAAAATCAATAATCGATAACCAAAACTTGAATTGTACTGCTTCTTACTGGCTATTGCTTCAACTTAGAAGATTCTTATGTGTTCTACTATGGTGCTTTTAGTGTCTTCGCATACCGCAGCACGCGACATAGCTTTGAAGACGAAAAATGTATCCGTCTCAGAGAGAAAAGCGGCCAATGTGACGATCTGGCTTTAAGTCGATTCGATAACAAATGACGAAAACGGACGGATTTCTCAGGCTTTTACTACATATGAACCCTTTTCATATTCTCCCGTGCAACGCGGCTTCTAGTCCTACTTTCAGGGATAATCCTAAGGTCCTAGGTCATGTCCAAGCCACCAAAGCCGGCTAAAATGTGAATACTCGTCAACTAAAACTTGAATTGTACTACCTCTTACTCGCTATTGCTTCAACTTAGAAGCTTCTTCTGTGTTCAACTATGGTGCTTTTAGAGTCTCCGCATACCGCAGCACGGGACTTAGCTTTGCAGACGAAAAATGTAACCGTCTCAGAGAGAAGAGCGGCCAATGTGACGATCTGGCTTTAAGTCGATTCGATAACAAATGACGAAAACGGACTGATTTCTCTGGTTTTTACTTTTCACATTCTCCCGTTCCACGCGGCTGCTAGTCCTCCTTTCATGCAAAATCTTAACGTTCTACCTCATGTCCAAGGCACCAAAGCCCCCTAAAAATCAATAATCGATAACAGAAACTTGAATTGTACTGACTCTTACTGGCTATTGCATCAACTTAGAAGATTCTTCTGTGTTCTACTATGGTGCTTTTAGTGTCTCCGCATACCGCAGCACGCGACATAGCTTTGCAGACGAAAAATGTAACCGTCTCAGAGAGAAAAGCGGCCAATGTGACGATCTGGCTTTACGTCGATTCGATAACAAATGACGAAAACGGACTGATTTCTCAGGTTTTTACTTTTCACATTCTCCCGTGCAACGGGGCTGCTGGTCCCCCTTTCATGCAAAATCTTAACGTTCCACCTCATGTCCAAGGCACCAAAGCCCCCTAAAAATCAATAATCGATAACCAAAACTTGAATTGTACTGCTTCTTACTGGCTATTGCTTCAACTTAGAAGATTCTTCTGTGTTCTACTATGGTGCTTTTAGTGTCTCCGCATACCGCAGCACGCGACATAGCTTTGCAGACGATAAATGTAACCGATTCGGAGAGAAGAGCGGCCAATGTGACGATCTGGCTTTAAGTCGATTCGATAACAAAAGACGATAATGGACGGATTTCTCATGTTTTTACTACATATGAACCCTTTATCACATTCTCCCGTGCAACGCGGCTTCTAGTCATCCTTTCATGCAAAATCTTACGGTCCTAGGTCATGTCCAAGCCACCAAAGCCGTCTAAAAAGTGAATAATCGACAACTAAAACTTGAATTGTACTACTTCTTACTGGCTATTGCTTCAACTTAGAAGCTTCTTCTGTGTTCTACTGTGGTGCTTTTAGGGTCTCCGCATACCGCACCACGCGACATAGCTTTGCAGACGAAAAATGTAACCGTCTCAGAGAGAAAAGCGGCCAATGTGACGATCTGGCTTTAAGTCGATTCGATAACAAATGAAGAAAACGGACGGATTTCTCAGGTTTTTACTACACATGAAACCTTTTCTCATTCTCCCGTGCAACGCGGCTGCTAGTCCTCCTTTCATGCAAAATCTTAAGGATTCTACCTCATGTCCAAGGCACCTAAGTCGGCTAAAAATCAATAATCGATAACCAAAACTTGAATTGTACTGCTTCTTACTGGCGATTCCTTCAACTTAGAAGCTTCTTCTGTGTTCTACTATGATGCTTTTAGAGTCTCCGCATACCGCAGCACGGGACATAGCTTTGCAGACGATAAATGTAACCGTCTCAGAGAGAAAAGCGGCCAATGTGACGATCTGGCTTTACGTCGATTCGATAACAAATGATGAAAACGGACTGATTTCTCAGGTTTTTACTTTTCACATTCTCCCGTGCAACGGGGCTGCTAGTCCTCCTTTCATGCAAAATCTTAAGTTTCCACCTTATGTCCAAAGCACCAAGGCCGGCTTCAAATCAATAATCGATAAACAAAACTTGAATTGTACTGCTTCTTACTGGCTATTGCTTCAACTTAGAAGCTTCTTCTGTGTTCTACTATGGTGCTTTTAGTGTCTCCGCATACCGCAGCACGCGACATAGCTTTGCAGACGATAAATGTAACCGATTCGGAGAGAAGAGCGGCCAATGTGACGATCTGGCTTTAAGTCGATTCGATAACAAAAGACGATAATGGACGGATTTCTCATGTTTTTACTACATATGAACCCTTTATCACATTCTCCCGTGCAACGCGGCTGCTAGTCCTCCTTTCATGCAAAATCTTATGGTCCTAGGTTATGTCCAAGCCACCAAAGCTGGCTAAAAAGTGAATAATCGACAACTAAAACTTGAATTGTACTACTTCTTACTGGCTATTGCTTCAACTTAGAAGCTTATTCTGTGTTCTACTATGGTGCTATTAGTGTCTCCGTATACCGCAGCACGCGACATAGCTTTGCATACGATAAATGTAACCGATTCAGAGAGAAGAGCGGCCAATGTGACGATCTGGCTTTAAGTCGATTCCAAAACAAATGACGAAAACGGACGGATTTCTCAGATTTTTACTACATATGAACCCTTTTCACATTCTCCCGTGCAACGCGGCTGCTAGTCCTCTTTCATGCATAATCTTAAGGTTCCACCTCATGTCTATGGCACCAAAGCCGGCTAAAAATCAATTTTCGATAACCAAAACTTGAATTGTACGGCTTCTTACTGGCTATTGCTTCAAATTAGAAGCTTCTTCTGTGTTCTGCTATGGTGCTTTTAGAATCTCCGCATACCGCAGCACGCGACATAGCTTTGCAGACGATAAATGTAACCGTCTCAGAGAGAAAAGCGGCCAATGTGACGATCTGGCTTTAAGTCGATTCGATAACGAATGACGAAAACGGACTGATTTCTCAGGTTTTTACTTTTCACATTCTCCCGTGCAACCGGACTGCTAGTCCTCCTTTCATGCAAAATCTTAACGTTCCACCTCATGTCCAAGGCACCAAAGCCCCCTAAAAATCAATAATCGATAATCTAAACTTGAATTGTACTGCTTCTTACTTACTATTGCTTCAACTTAGAAGATTCTTCTGTGTTCTACTATGGTGCTTTTAGTGTCTCCGCATACCGCAGCACGCGACATAGCTTTGCAGACGAAAAATGTATCCGTCTCAGAGAGAAAAGCGGCCAATGTGACGATCTGGCTTTAAGTCGATTCGATAACAAATGACGAAAACGGACGGATTTCTCAGGTTTTTACTACATATGAAACCTTTTCATATTCTCCCGTGCAACGCGGCTGCTAGTCCTCCTTTCATGTAAAATCTTAAGGTCCTAGGTCATGTCCAAGCCACCAAAGCCGGCTAAAAATCAATAATCGATAACCAAAACTTGTATTGTACTGCTTCTTACTGACTATTGCTTCAACTTAGAAGCTTCTTATGTGTTCTACTATGGTTCTTTTAGAGTTTCCGCATACCGCAGCACGCGACATAGCTTTGCAGACTATAAATGTAACCGTCTCAGAGAGAAAAGCGGCCAATGTGACGATCTGGCTTTAAGTCGATTCGATAACAAATGACGAAAACGGACTGATTTCTCAGGTTTTTACTTTTCACATTCTCCCGTGCAACGGGGCTGCTAGTCCTCCTTTCATGCAAAATCTTAAGGTTCCACCTTATGTCCATAGTAACAAGGCCGGCTAAAAATCAATAATCGATAACCAAAACTTGAATTGTACTGCTTCTTACTGGCTATTGCTTCAACTTAGAAGCTTCTTCTGTGTTTTACCATGGTGCTTTTAGTGTCTCCGCATACCGCAGCACGCGACATAGCTTTGCAGACGATAAAAGTAACCGTCTCAGAGAGAAGAGCGGCCAATGTGACGATCTGGCTTTAAGTCGATTCGATAACAAATGACGAAAACGGACGGATTTGTCAGGTTCTTACTACATATGAACGCTTTTCACATTCTCCCGTTCCACGCGGCAGCTAGTCCTCCTTTCATGCAAAATCTTAAGATTCCACCTTATGTCTAAGGCACCAAAGCCGGCCAAAAATCAATAATCGATAAACAAAACTAGAATTGTACTGCTTCTTACTGGCTATTGCTTCAACTTAGAAGCTTCTTCTGTGTTCTAATATTGTGCTTTTAGTGTCTCCGCATACCGCAGCACGCGACATAGATTTGCAGACGATAAATGTAACCGTCTCAGAGAGAAAAGCGGCCAATGTGACGATCTGACTTTAAGTCGATTCGATAACAAATGACGAAAACGGACGGAGTTCTCAGGTTTTTACTACATATGAACACTTTTCACATTCTCCCGTGCAACACGGCTGCAAGTCCTCCTTTCATGCAAAATTTTAAGGTCCTAGGTCATGTCCAAGCCACCAAAGCCGGCTAAAAAGTGAGTAATCGACAACTAAAACTTGAATTGTACTACTTCTTACTGGCTATTACTTCAACTTAGAAGCTTCTTCTGTGTTCTACTATGGTGCATTTAGTGTCTCTGCATACCGTAGCACGCGACATAGCTTTGCAGACGATGAATGTAATGGCCTCAGAGAGAAAACCGGCCAATGTGACGATCTGGCTTTAAGTCGATTCGATAACAAATGACAATAACGGACGGATTTCTCAGGTTTTTACTACATATGAACCCTTTATCACATTCTCCCGTGCAACGCGGCTGCTAGTCCTCCTTTTATGCGAAATCTTAACGTTCCACCTCATGTCCAAGGCACCAAAGCCCCCTAAAAATCAATAATCGATAACCAAAACTTGAATTGTACTGCTTCTTACTGGCTATTTCTTCAACTTAGAAGAATCTTCTGTGTTCTACTATGGTGCTTTTAGTGTCTCCGCATACCGCAGCACGCGACATAGCTTTGCAGACGAAAAATGTAAACGTCTCAGGGAGAAAAGCGGCCAATGTGACGATCTGGCTTTAAGTCGATTCAATAACAAATGACGAAAACGGACGGATTTCTCAGGTTTTTACTACATATGAAACCTTTTCATATTCTCCCGTGCAACGCGGCTTCTAGTCCTACTTTCAGGCATAATCATAAGGTCCTAGGTCATGTCCAAGCCACCAAAGCCGGCTAAAAATCAATAATCGATAACCAAAACTTGAACTGTACTGCTTCTTACTGACTATTGCTTCAACTTAGAAGATTCTTATGTGTTCTACTATGGTTCTTTTAGAGTTTCCGCATACCGCAGCACGCGACATAGCTTTGCAGACTATAAATGTAACCGTCTCAGAGAGAAAAGCGGTCAAGGTGACGATCTGGCTTTAAGTCGATTCGATAACAAATGACGAAAACGGACGGATTTATCAGGTTTTTACTACATATGAAACCTTTTCTCATTCTCCCGTGCAACGCGGCTGCTAGTCCTCCTTTCATGCAAAATCTTAAGGTTCCACCTCATGTCCAAGGCAACAAAGCCGGCAAAATATCAATAATCGATAACCAAAACTTGAATTGTACTGCTTCTTCCTGGCGATTCCTCCAACTTTGAAGCTTCTTCTGTGTTCTACTATGGTGCTTTTAGAGTCTCCGCATACCGCAGCACGCGACATTGCTTTGCAGACGATAAATGTAACCGTCTCAGAGAGAAAAGCGGCCAATGTAACGATCTGGCTTTAAGTCGATTCGATAACAAATGACGAAAACGGACGGATTTCTTAGGTTTTTACTTTTCACATTCTCCCGTGCAGCACGGCTGCAAGTCCTCCTTTCATGCAAAATTTTAAGGTCCTAGGTCATGTCCAAGCCACCAAAGCCGGCTAACAATCAATAATCGATTACCAAAACTTGAATGGTACTGCTTCTTACTGACTATTGCTTCAACATAGAAGCTTCTTCTGTGTTCTACTACGGTGCTTTTAGAGTCTCCGCATACCGCAGCACGCGACATAGCTTTGCAGACGATAAATGTAACCGATTCGGAGAGAAGAGCGGCCAATGTGACGATCTGGCTTTAAGTCGATTCGATAACAAATGACGAAAACGGACGGATTTGTCAGGTTTTTACTACATATGAACGCTTTTCACATTCTCCCGTTCCACGCGGCTGCTAGTCCTCCTTCCATGCAAAATCTTAAGATTCCACCTTATGTCTAAGGCACTAAAGCCGGCCAAAAATCAATAATCGATAACCAAAACTTGAATTGTACTGTTTCTTACTGGCTATTGCTTCAACTTAGAAGCTTCTTCTGTGTTCTACTATGGTGCTTTTAGTGTCTCCGCATACCGCAGCACGCGACATAGCTTTGCAGACGATAAATGTAACCGTCTCAGAGAGAAAAGCGGCCAATGTGACGATCTGGCTTTAAGTCGATTCGATAACAAATGACGAAAACGGAAGGATTTCTCAGGTTTTTACTACATATGAACACTTTTCACATTCTCCCGTGCAACACGGCTGAAAGTCCTCCTTTCATGCAAAATTTTAAGGTCCTAGGTCATGTCCAAGCCACCAAAGCCGGCTAAAAATCAATAATCGATAACCAAAACTTGAATTGTACTGCTTCTTACTGACTATTGCTTCAACATAGAAGCTTCTTATGTGTTCTACTATGGTGCTTTTAGTGTCTCCGCATACCGCAGCACGCGACATAGCTTTGCAGATGATAAATGTAACCGTCTCTGAGAGAAAAGCGGCCAATGTGACGATCTGGCTTTAAGTCGATTCGATAACAAATGACGAAAACGGACGGATTTCTCAGGTTTTTTTTACATATGAACACTTTTCACATTCTCCCGTGCAACACGGCTGCAAGTCCTCCTTTCAGGCAAAATTTAAGGTCATAGGTCATGTCCAAGCCACCAAAGCCGGCTAAAAAGTGAATAATCGACGCCTAAAACTTGTATTGTACTACTTCTTACTGGCTATTACTTCAACTTAGAAGCTTCTTCTGTGTTCTACTATGGTGCTTTTAGTGTCTCCGCATACCGCAGCACGCGACATAGCTTTGCAGACGATAAATGTAACCGTCTCAGAGAGAAAAGCGGCCAATGTGACGATCTGGCTTTAAGTCGATTCGATAACAAATGACGAAAACGGACGGATTTCTCAGGTTTTTACTACATATGAACCCTTTTCACATACTCCCGTGCAACGCAGCTGCTAGTCCTCCTTTCATGCAATATCTTAAGGTTCCACCTCATGTCCAAGGAACCAAAGCTATCTAAAAATCAATAATCGATAACCAAAACTTGAATTGTACTGCTTGTTAAGGCTATTGCTTCAACTTAGAAGCTTCTTCTGTGTTCTACTATGGTGCTTTTAGTGTCTCCGCATACCGCAGCACGCGACATAGCTTTGCAGACGATAAATGTAACCGTCTCAGAGAGAAAAGCGGCCAATGTGACGATCTGGCTTTAAGTCGATTCGATAACAAATGACGAAAACGGACGGATTTCTCAGGTGTTTACTATATATGATCACTTTTCACATTATCCCTTGCAACGCGGCTGCTAGTCCTCCTTTCATGCAAAATCTTAAGGTCTTAGGTCATGTCCAAGCCACCAAAGCCGGCTAAAAAGTGAATAATCGACAACTAAAACTTCAATTGTACTACTTCTTACTGGCTATTACTTCAACTTAGAAGTTCTTCTGTGTTCTACTATGGTGCTTTTAGTGCCTCCGCATACCGCAGCACGCGACATAGCTTTGCACACGATAAATGTAACCGATTCAGAGAGAAGAGCAGCCAATGTGACGATCTGGCTTTAAGTCGATTCGATAACAAATGACGAAAACGGACGGATTTCTCAGGTTTTTACTACATATGAACACTTTTCACATTCTCCCGTGCAACACGGCTGCAAGTCCTCCTTTCATGCAAAATATTAAGGTCCTAGGTCATGTCCAAGCCACCAAAGCCGGCTAAAAAGTGAGTAATCGACAACTAAAACTTGAATTGTACTACTTCTTACTGGCTATTACTTCAACTTAGAAGCTTCCTCTGTGTTCTACTATGGTGCATTTAGTGTCTATGCATACCGCAGCACGCGACATAGCTTTGCAGACGATAAATGTAATGGCCTCAGAGAGAAAAGCGGCCAATGTGACGATCTGGCTTTAAGCCGATTCGATAACAAATGACAATAACGGACGGATTTCTCAGGTTTTTACTACATATGAACCCTTTATCACATTCTCCCGTGCAACGCGGCTGCTAGTCCTCCTTTCATGCAAAATCTTAAGGTTCCGCCTCATGTCCAAGGCAACAAAGCCGGCAAAATATCACTAATCGATAACCAAAACTTGAATTGTACTGCTTCTTACTGGCGATTCCTCCAACTTAGAAGCTTCTTCTGTGTTCTACTATGGTGCTTTTAGAGTCTCCGCATACCGCAGCACGCGACATAGCTTTCCAGACGATAAATGTAACCGTCTCAGAGAGAAAAGCGGCCAATGTAACGATCTGGCTTTCAGTCGATTCGATAACAAATGACGAAAACGGACGGATTTCTCAGGTTTTTACTTTTCACATTCTCCCGTGCAGCACGGCTGCAAGTCCTCCTTTCATGCAAAATTTTAAGGTCCTAGGTCATGTCCAAGCCACCAAAGCCGGCTAAAAATCAATAATCGATTACCAAAACTTGAATGGTACTGCTTCTTACTGACTATTGCTTCAACATAGAAGCTTCTTATGTGTTCTACTATGGTGCTTTTAGTGTCTCCGCATACCGCAGCACGCGACATAGCTTTGCAGATGATAAATGTAACCGTCTCTGAGAGAAAAGCGGCCAATGGGACGATCTGGCTTTAAGTCGATTCGATAACAAATGACGAAAACGGACGGATTTCTCAGGTGTTAACTATATATGAACACTTTTCACATTCTCCCGTGCACCACGGCTGCAAGTCCTCCTTTCAGGCAAAATCTTAAGGTCATAGGTCATGTCCAAGCCACCAAAGCCGGCTAAAAAGTGAATAATCGACGCCTAAAACTTGAATTGTACTACTTCTTACTGGCTATTACTTCAACTTAGAAGCTTCTTCTGTGTTCTACTATGGTGCTTTTAGTGTCTCCGCATACCGCAGCACGCGACATAGCTTTGCAGTCGATAAATGTAACCGTCTCAGAGAGAAAAGCGGCCAATGTGACGATCTGGCTTTAAGTCTATTCGATAACAAATGACGAAAACGGACGGATTTCTCAGGTTTTTACTACATATGAACCCTTTTCACATACTCCCGTGCAACGCAGCTGCTAGTCCTCCTTTCATGCAATATCTTAAGGTTCCACCTCATGTCCAAGGCACCAAAGCTGGCTAAAAATCAATAATCGACAACCAAAACTTGAATTGTACTGCTTGTTAAGGCTATTGCTTCAACTTAGAAGCTTCTTCTGTGTTCTACTATGGTGCTTTTAGTGTCTCCGCATACCGCAGCACGCGACATTGCTTTGCAGACGATAAAAGTAACCGTCTCAGAGAGAAAAGCGGCCAATGTGACGATCTGGCTTTAAGTCGAATCGATAACAAATGACGAAAACGGACTCATTTCTCAGGTGTTTATTATATATGATAACTTTTCACATTCTCCCTTGCAACGCGGCTGCTAGTCCTCCTTTCATGCAAAATCTTAAGGTCTTAGGTCATGTCCAAGCCACCAAAGCCGGCTAAAAAGTGAATAATCGTCAACTAAAACTCCAATTGTACTACTTCTTACTGGCTATTAGTTCAACTTAGAAGTTCTTCTGTGTTCTACTATGGTGCTTTTAGTGCCTCCGCATACCGCAGCACCCGACATAGCTTTGCACACGATAAATGTAACCGATTCAGAGAGAAGAGCGCCCAATGTGACGATCTGGCTTGAAGTCGATTCCATAACAAATGACGAAAACGGACGGATTTCTCAGGTTTTTACTACATATGAACCCTTTATCACATTCTCCCGTGCAACGCGGCTGCTAGTCCTCCTTTCATGCAAAATCTTAAGATTCCACCTTATGTCCAAGGCACCAAAGCCGGCCAAAAGTCAATAATCGATAACAAAACTTGAATTGTTCTGCTTCTTACTGCCTATTGCTTCAACTTAGAAGCTTCTTCTGTGTTCTGCTATGGTGCTTTTAGTGTCTCCGCATACCGCAGCACGGGACATAGCTTTGCAGACGAAAAATGTAACCGTCTCAGAGAGAAAAGCGGCCAATGTGACGATCTGGCTTTATGTCGATTCGATAACAAATGACGAAAACGGACGGATTTCTCAGGTTTTTACTACATATGAACCCTTTTCATATTCTCCCGTGCAACGCGGCTTCTAGTCCTCCTTTCAGGCAAAATCATAAGGTCCTAGGTCATGTCCAAGCCACCAAAGCCGGGTAAAAATCAATAATTGATAACCAAAAATTGAATTGTACTGCTTCTTACTGACTATTGCTTCAACTTAGAAGCTTCTTATGTGTTCTACTATGGTGCTTTTAGAGTTTCCGCATACCGCAGCACGCGACATAGCTTTGCAGGCTATAAATGTAACCGTCTCAGAGAGAAAAGCGGCCAATGTGCGATCTGGCTTTAAGTCGATTCGATAACAAATGACGAAAACGGACGGATTTCTAAGAGTTTTTACTACATATGAATACTTTTCACATTCTCCCGTGCCACGCTGCTGCTAGTTCTCCTTTCATGCAAAATCTTAAGGTCCTAGCTCATGCCCAAAGCACCAAAAAAGGCTAAAAAGTCAATAATCGATAAATTAACGTGAATTGTACTACTTCTTACTGGGTATTACATCAACTTAGAATCTTCATCTGTGTTCTACTATGGTGCTTCTAGTGACTCCGCATACAGCAGCACGCGACATAGCTTTGCAGACGATAAATGTAACCGTTTCAGAGAGAAGAGCGGCCAATGTGACGATCTGGCTTTACGTCGATTCGATAACAAATGCCGAAAACGGACGGATTTCTCAGGTTTTTACTACATATGAACCCTCTTCATATTCACCCGTGCAACGCGACTGCTAGTCCTCCTTTCATGCAAAATCTTAAGGTTCCACCTCATGTCCAAGGCACCAAAGTTGGCTAAAAATCAATAATCGACAACCAAAACTTGAATTGTACTGCTTGTTAAGGCTATTGCTTCAACTTAGAAGCTTCTTCTGTGTTCTACTATGGTGCTTTTAGTGTCTCCGCATACCGCAGCACGCGACATTGCTTTGCAGACGATAAAAGTAAGCGTCTCAGAGAGAAAAGCGGCCAATGTGACGATCTGGCTTTAAGTCGAATCGATAACAAATGACGAAAACGGACTCATTTCTCAGGTGTTTACTATATATGATCACTTTTCACATTCCCCCTTGCAACGCGGCTGCTAGTCCTCCTTTCATGCAAAATCTTAAGGTCTTAGGTCATGTCCAAGCCACCAAAGCCGGCTAAAAAGTGAATAATCGACAACTAAAACTTCAATTGAACTACATCTTACTGGCTATTAGTTCAACTTAGAAGTTCTTCTGTGTTCTACTATGGTGCTTTTAGTGTCTCCGCATACCGCAGCACGCGACATAGCTTTGCACACGATAAATGTAACCGATTCAGAGAGAAGAGCGGCCAATGTGACGATCTGGCTTGAAGTCGATTCCATAACAAATGACGAATACGGACGGATTTCTGAGGTTTTTACTACATATTAACCCTTTTCATATTCTCCCGTGCAACGCGGCTTCTAGTCCTACTTTCATGCAAAATCTTAAGGTCCTAGGTCATGTCCAAGCCACCAAATCCGACTAAAAATCAGTAATCGATAACCAAAACTTGAATTGTACTGCTTCTTACTGACTATTTCTTCAACTTAGAAGCTTCTTCTGTGTTCTACTATGGTACTTTTAGAGTTTCCGCATACCGCAGCACGCGACATAGCTTTGCAGACGATAAATGTAACCGTCTCATAGAGTAAAGCGGCCAATGTGACGATCTGGCTTGAAGTCGATTCGATAACAAATGACGAATACGGACGGATTTCTGAGGTTTTTACTACATATGAACCCTTTTCATATTCTCCCGTGCAACGCGGCTTCTAGTCCTACTTTCATGCAAAATCTTAAGGTCCTAGGTCATGTCCAAGCCACCAAATCCGGCTAAAAATCAGTAATCGATAACCAAAACTTGAATTGTACTGCTTCTTACTGACTATTTCTTCAACTTAGAAGCTTCTTCTGTGTTCTACTATGGTACTTTTAGAGTTTCCGCATACCGCAGCACGCGACATAGCTTTGCAGACGATAAATGTAACCGTCTCATAGAGTAAAGCGGCCAATGTGACGATCTGGCTTTAAGTCGATTCGATAACAAATGACGAAAACGGACGGATATCTCAAGTTTTTACTACATATGAACCCTTTTCACATTCTCCCGTGCAACGCGGCTGCTAGTCATCCTTTCATGCAAAATCTTAAGATTCCACCTTATGTCCAAGGCACGAAAGCCGGCCAAAAATCAATAATCGATAACCAAAACTTGAATTGGACTGCTTCTTACTGGCTATTGCTTCAACTTAGAAGCTTCTTCTGTGTTCTACTATGGTGCTTTTAGTGTCTCCGCATACCGCAGCACGCGACATAGCTTTGCAGACGATAAATGTAACCGACTCAGAGAGAAGAGCGGCCAATGTGACGATCTGGCTTTATGTCGATTCGATAACAAATGACGAAAACGGACGGATTTCTCAGGTTTTTACTACATATGAACCCTTTTCATATTCTCCCGTGCAACGCGGCTTCTAGTCCTCCTTTCAGGCAAAATCTTAAGGTCCTAGGTCATGTCCAAGCCACCAAAGCCGGCTAAAAATCAATAATCGATAACCAAAACTTGAATTGTACTGCTTCTTACTGACTATTGCTTCAACTTAGAAGCTTCTTATATGTTCTACTATGGTGCTTTTGAGTTTCCGCATACCGCAGCACGCGACATAGCTTTGCAGACTATAAATGTAACCGTCTCAGAGAGAAAAGCGGCCAATGTGACGATCTGGCTTTAAGTCGATTCGATAACAAATGACGAAAACGGACGGATTTCTCAGGTTTTTACTACATATGAAACCTTTTCCCATTCTCCCGAGCAACGCGGCTGCTAGTCCTCCTTTCATGCAAAATCTTAAGGTTGCACCTCATGTCCAAGGCACCAAAGCCGACTAAAAATCAATAATCGATGATCAAAACTTGAATTGTACTGCTTCTTACTGGCGATTCCTTCAACTTAGAAGCTTCTTCTGTGTTCTACTATGGTGCTTTTAGAGTCTCCGCATACCGCAGCACGCGACATAGCTTTGCAGACGATAAATGTAAGCGTCTCAGAGAGAAAAGCGGCCAATGTGACGATCTGGCTTTAAGTCGATTCGATAACAAATGACGAAAACGGACGGATTTCTCAGGTTTTTACTACATATGAACCCTTTTCACATTCTCCCGTGCAACGCGGCTGCTAGTCCTCCTTTCATGCAAAATCTTAAGGTCCTATGTCGTGTACAACCACCAAAGCCGGGTAAAAGTCAATAATCGATAACCAAAACTTGAATTGTAATGCTTCTTACTGACTATTGCTTCAACTTAGAAGCTTCTTATGTCTTCTACTATGGTGCTTTTAGTGTTTCCGCATACCGCAGAACGCGACATAGCTTTGCAGACTATAAATGTAACCGTCTCAGAGAGAAAAGCGGCCAATGTGACGATCTGGCTTTAAGTCGAATCGATAACAAATGACGAAAACGGACGGATTTCTCAGGTGTTAACTATATATGAACACTTTTCACATTCTCCCGTGCAACGGGGCTGCTAGTCCTCCTTTCATGCAAAATCCTAAAGTCCTAGGTCATGTCCAAGCCACCAAAGCCGGCTAAAAAGTGAATAATCGACAACTAAAACTTCAATTGTACTACTTCTTACTGGCTATTACTTCAACTTAGAAGCTTCTTCTGTGTTCTACTATGGTGCTTTTAGTGTCTCCGTATGGCGCAGCACGCGACATAGCTTTGCACACGATAAATGTAACCGTTTCAGAGAGAAGAGCTGCCAATGTGACGATCTGGCTTTACGTCGATTCGATAACAAATGCCGAAAACGGACGGATTTCTCAGGTTTTTACTACATATGAACCCTTTTCATATTCTCCCGTGCAACGCGGCTGCTAGTCCTCCTTTCATGCAAAATCTTAAGGTCCTAGGTCATGTCCAAGCCACCAAAGCCGGCTAAAAGTCAATAATCGATAACCAAAACTTTAATTGGACTGCTTCTTACTGGCTATTGCTTCAACTTAGAAGTTCTTCTGTGTTCTACTATGGTGCTTTTAGTGTCTCCGCATACCCCAGCACGCGACATAGCTTTGCAGACGATAAATGTAACCGTCTCAGAGATAAAAGCGGCCAATGTGACGATCTGGCTTTAAGTCGATTCGATAACAAATGACGAAAACGGACGGATTTCTCAGGTTTTTGCTAAATATGAAAACTTTTCACATTCTCCCGTGCAACGCGGCTGCTAGTCCTCCTTTCATGCTAAATCTTAAGGTCCTAGGTCATGTCCTAGCCACCAAAGCCGGCTAAAAAGTGAACAATCTACAACTAAAACTTGAATTTCACTACCTCTTACTGGCTATTACTTCAACTTAGAAGCTTCTTCTGTGTTCTACTATGGTGCTTTTAGAGTCTCCGCATACCGCATCACGCGACATAGCTTTGCAGACGATATATGTAACCGTCTCAGAGAGAAAAGCGGCCAATGTGACGATCTGGCTTTAAGTCGATTCGATAACAAATGACGATAACGGACGGATTTCTCAGGTTTTTACTACATATGAACCCTTTTCACATACTCCCGTGCAACGCGGCTGCTAGTCCTCCTTTCATGCAAAATCTTAAGGTCCTAGGTCATGTCCAAGCCACCGAAGCCGGCTAAAGAGTGAATAATCGACAACTAAAACTTGAATTCTACTACATCTTACTGGCTATTGCCTCAACTTAGAAGCTTCTTCTGTGTTCTACTATGGTGCATTTAGTGTCTCAGCATACCGCAGCACGCGACATCGCTTTGCAGACGATAAATGTAACCGATTCAGAGAGAAGAGCGGCCAATGTGACGATCTGGCTTTAAGTCGATTCGATAAAAAATGACGGAAACGGACGGATTTCTCAGGTTTTTACTACATATGAACCCTTTTCACATTCTCCCGTGCAACGCGGCTGCTAGTCCTCCTATAATGCAAAATCTTAAGATTCCACCTTATGTCCAAGGCACCAAAGACGGACAAAGTTCAATAATCGATAACCAAAACTTGAATTGGACTGCTTCTTACTGGCTATTGGTTCAACTTAGAAGCTTCTTCTGTGTTCTACTATGGTGCTTTTAGTGTCTCCGCATACCGCAGCACGCGACATAGCTTTGCAGACGATAAATGTAACCGTCTCAGAGAGAAAAGCGGCCAATGTGACGATCTGGCTTTATTTCGATTCGATAACAAATGACGAAAACGGACGGATTTCTCAGGTTGTTACTACATATGAACCCCTTTCATATTCTCCCGTGCAACGCGGCTTCTAGTCCTCCTTTCAGGCAAAATCTTAAGGTCCTAGGTCATGTAAAAGCCACCAAAGCTGGCTAAAAATCAATAATCGATAACCAAAACTTGAATTGTACTGCTTCTTACTGACTATTGCTTCAACTTAGAAGCTTCTTATATGTTCTACTATGGTGCTTTTAGAGTTTCCGCATACCGCAGCAGGCGACATAGCTTAGCAGACTATAAATGTAACCGTCTCAGAGAGAAAAGCGGCCAATGTGACGATCTGGCTTTAAGTCGATTCGATAACAAATGACGAAAACGGACGGATTTCTCAGGTTTTTACTACATATGAACCCTTTTCACATTCTCCCGTGCAACGCGGCTGCTAGTCCTCCTTTCATGCAAAATCTTAAGGTCCTAGGTCATATCCAAGCCACAAAAGCCGGCTAAAAAGTGAATAATCCACAACTAAAACTTGAATTGTACTACTTCTTACTGGCTATTGCTTCAACTTAGAAGCTTCTTCTGTGTTCTGCTATGGTGCTTTTAGTGTCCCCCGCATACTGCAGCACGCGACATAGCTTTGCAGACGATAAATGTTACCGTTTCAGAGAGAAGAGCGGCCAATGTAACGGTCTGGCTTTAAATCGATTCGATAGCAAATGACGAAAATGTGCGGATTTATCAGGTTTTTACTACATATGAACACTTTTCACATTCTCCCGTGCAACGCCGCTGCTAGTCGTCCTTTCATGCAAAATCGTAAGGTCCTAGCCAATGTCCAAGGCACCACAGTCTTCTAAAAAGTCAATAATCGATAACTAAGACGTGAATTGTACTACTTCTTACTGGCTATTACATCAACATAGAAGCTTCTTCTGGGTTCTACTATGGTGCTTTTAGTGTCTCCGCATACCGCAGCACGCGACATAGCTTTGCAGACGATAAATGTAACCGTTTCAGACCGAAGAGCGGCCAATGTGACGATCTGGCTCTAAGTCGATATGATAACAAATGACGAAAACAGACGGATATCTCAGGTTTTTACTACATATGAACACATTTCACATTCTCCAGTGCAACGCGGGTGCTAGTCCTCCTTTCATGCAAAATCTTAAGGTCCTAGGTCATATCCAAGCCACCAAAGCCGGCTAAAAAGTGAATAATCCACAACTGAAACTTGAATTTTACTACTTCTTACTGACTATTGCTTCAACTTAGAAGCTTCTTCTGTGTTCCAGTATGGTGCTTTTAGTGTCTCCGCATACCGCAAAACGCGACATAGCTTTGCAGACGATAAATGTAACCGTCTCAGAGAGAAAAGCGGCCAATGTGACGATCTGGCTTTAAGTCGATTCGATAACAAGTGACGAAAACGGACGGATTTATCAGGTTTGTACTACATATGAACACTTTTCACATTCTCCCGTGCAACGCGGCTGTTAGTCGCCCTTTCATGCAAAATCTTAAGGTCCTAGCTCATGGCCAAGGCACAAAAGCTGGCAAAAAGGTCAATAATCGATAACTAAAACTTGAATAGTACTACTTCTAACTTACTATTACATTCTCTTAGAAGCTTCTTCTGTGTTCTACTATGGTGCTTTTAGCGTCTCCGCATACCGCAGCACGCGACATAGCTTTACAGACGGTAAATGTTACCGTTTCAGAGAGAAGAGCGGCCAATGTAACGGTCTGGCTTTAAATCGACTCGATAGCAAATGACGAAAACGTGGGGATTTATCAGGTTTTTACTATATATGAACACTTTTCACATACTCCCGTGCAACGCGGCTGCTAGTCGCCCTTTCATGCAAAATCTTAAGGTCCTAGCTCATGGCCAAGGCACCAAAGCCGGCAAAAAAGTCAATAATCGATAACTAAAACTTGAATAGTACTACTTCTATCTTACTATTACATTCTCTTAGAAGCTTCTTCTGTGTTCTACTATGGTGCTTTAGGGGGCTCCGCATACCGCAGCACGCGACATAGCTTTGCAGACGATAAATGTAACCATTTCAGAGAGAAGAGCGTCCAATGTGACGATCTGGGTTTAAGTCGATTCGATAACAAATGACGAAAACGTACGGATTTCTCAAGTTTTTACTACATATGAAATCTTTTTACATTCTTCCGTGCAACGTGGCTGCTAGACCTTCTATCATGCAAAATCTTAAGATCCTAGGTCATGTCCAAGCCACCAAAGCCGGCTAAAAGGTGAATAATCGAAAACAAAAACTTGAATTGTACTACTTCTTACTGGCTATTGCTTCGCCTTAGGAGCTCCTTCTGTGTTCTACTATTGTGCTTTTAGTGTCTCCGCATACCGCAGCACGCGACATAGCTTTGCAGACGATACATGTAACCGTTTCAGAGAGAAGAGCGGCCAATGTGAAGATCTGGCTTAAAGTCGATTCGATAACAAATGACGAAAACGGACGGATTTATCTGGTTTGTACTACATATGAACACTTTTCACATTCTCCCGTGCAACGCGGCTGCTAGTCGCCCTTTCATGCAAAATCGTAAGGTCCTAGCTCATGGCCAAAACACCAAAGCCGGCAAAAAAGTCAATAATCGATAACTAAAACTTGAGTAGTACTTCTTCTAACTTACTATTACATTCTCTTAGAAGCTTCTTCTGTGTTCTACTATGGTGCTTTTAGTGTCTCCGCATACCGCAGCACGCGACATAGCTTTGCAGACGATAAATGTTACCGTTTCAGAGAGAAGAGCGGCCAATGTAACGGTCTGGCTTTAAATCGATTCGATAGCAAATGACGAAAACGTGCGGATTTATCAGGTTTTCTACTACATATGATCACTTTTCACATTCTCCCGTGGAACGCGGCTGCTAGACGCCGTTTCATGCAAAGTCGTAAACTCCTAGGTCATGTCCAAGCCACCAAAGCCGGCTAAAAAGTGTATAATCGACAACTAAAACTTAAATTGTACTACTTCTTACTGGCTATTGCTTCGCCTTAGGAGCATCGTCTGTGTTCTACTATTGTACTTTTAGTGTCTCCGCATACCGCAGCACGCGACATAGCTTTGCAGACGATAAATGTAACGGTTTCAGAGCGAAGAGCGGCCAATGTGACGATCTGGCTCGAAGTCGATATGATAACAAATGACGAAAACAGACGGATTTCTCAGGTTTTTACTACATATGAACACTTTTTACATTCTCCCGTGCAACGCGGCTGCTAGTCCTCCTTTCATGCAAAATCTTAAGGTCCTAGGTCATATCCAAGCCACCAAAGCCGGCTAAAAAGTGAATAATCGACAACTAAAACTTGATTTGTACTACATCTTACTGGATATTACTTCAACTTAGAAGCTTCTTCTGCGTTCTACTATGGTGCTTTTAGTGTCTCCGCATACCGCAGCACGCGACATAGCTTTGCAGACGATAAATGTAACTGTCTCAGAGAGAAGAGCGGCCTTTGTGACGATCTGGCTCTAAGTCGATATGATAACAAATGACGAAAACAGACGAATTTCTCAGGTTTTTACTACATATGAACACTTTTCACATTCTCCCGTGCAACGCGGCTGCTAGTCGCCCTTTCATGCAAAATCTTAAGGTCCTAGCCAATGTCCAAGGCACCAAAGCCTTCTAAAAAGTCAATAATCGATAAATAAGACGTGAATTGTACTATTTCTTACTGGCTATTACATCAACATAGAAGCTTCTTCTGTGTTCTACTATGGTGCTTTTAGTGTCTCCGCATACCGCAGCACGCGACATAGCTTTGCAGACGATAAATGTTACCGTTTCAGAGAGAAGAGCGGCCAATGTAACGGTCTGGCTTTAAATCGATTCGATAGCAAATGACGAAAACGTGCGGATTTATCAGGTTTTCTACTACATATGATCACTTTTCACATTCTCCCGTGGAACGCGGCTGCTAGACGCCGTTTCATGCAAAGTCGTAAACTCCTAGGTCATGTCCAAGCCACCAAAGCCGGCTAAAAAGTGTATAATCGACAACTAAAACTTAAATTGTACTACTTCTTACTGGCTATTGCTTCGCCTTAGGAGCATCGTCTGTGTTCTACTATTGTACTTTTAGTGTCTCCGCATACCGCAGCACGCGACATAGCTTTGCAGACGATAAATGTAACGGTTTCAGAGCGAAGAGCGGCCAATGTGACGATCTGGCTCGAAGTCGATATGATAACAAATGACGAAAACAGACGGATTTCTCAGGTTTTTACTACATATGAACACTTTTTACATTCTCCCGTGCAACGCGGCTGCTAGTCCTCCTTTCATGCAAAATCTTAAGGTCCTAGGTCATGTCCAAGCCACCAAAGCCGGCTAAAAAGCGAATAATCGACAACTAAAACTTGAATTGTACTACTTCTTACTGGATATTGCTTCAACTTAGAAGCTTCTTCTATGTTCTACTATGGTGCTTTTAGTGTCTCCGCATACCGCAGCACGCGACATAGCTTTGCAGACGATAAATGTAACCGTCTCAGAGAGAAAAGTGTATAATTTGACGATCTGGCTTTAAGTCGATTCGATAACAAATGACGAAAACGGACGTATTTCTCAGGTTTTTACTACATATCAACACTTTTCACATTCTCCCGTGCAACGCACCCTCTAGTCCTCCTTTCATGCAAAATCTTAAGGTCCTAGCTCACGTCCAATGCCCCATAGCCCCCTAAAAGTCAATAATCGATAACTTAAACGTGAACTGTACTACTTCTTACTGGCTATTACATAAACTTAGAAGCTTTTTCTGCGTTCTACTATGGTGCTTTTAGTGTCTCGCACATTCCGCAGCACGCGACATAGCTTTGCAGACGATAAATGTAACCGTTTCAGAGAGAAGAGCGGCCAATTTGACGATCTGGCTCTAAGTCGATTCGATAACATATGACGAAAAGAGACGGATTTCTCAGGTTTTTACTACATATGAACACTTTTCACATTCTCCCTTGCAACGTGGCTGCTAAACCTCCTTTCATGCAAAACCTTAAGGTCCTAGGTCATGTCCAGGCCACCAAAGCCGGCTAAAAAGTGAATAATCGACAACTAAAACTTGAATTGTACTACTTCTTACTGGCTATTGCTTCAACTTAGAACCTTCTTCTGTGTTCTACTATGGTGCTTTTAGTGTCTCCACATACCGCAGCACGCGTCATAGCTTTGCAGACGATAAATGTAACCGTTTCAGAGAGAAGAGCGTCCAATGTGACGTTCTGGCTCTAAGTCGATATGATAACAAATGACGAAAACAGACGGATTTCTCAGGTTTTACTACATATGAACACTTTTCACATTCTCCCGTGCAACGCGGCTGCTAGTCCTCCTTTCATGCAAAATCTTAAGGTCCTAGGTCATGTCCAAGCCACCAAAGCCGTCTAAACAGGGTATAATCGACAACTAAAACTTAAATTGTACTACTTCTTACTGGCTATTGCTTCAACTTAGAAGCTTCTTCTGTGTTCTACTATGATGCTTTTAGTGTCTCCGCATACCGCAGCACGCGACATAGCTTTTCAGACACTTCTCACATTCTCCCGTGCAACGCGGCTGCTAGTCCTCCTTCCATGCAAAAACTTAAGTACCTAGGTCATGTCCAAGCCACCAAAGCCGGCTAAAGAGTGAATAATCGACAACTAAAACTTGAATTGTACTACTTCTTACTGGCTATTGCTTCAACTTAGAAGCTTCTTCTGTGTTCTACTATGGTGCTTTTAGTGTCTCCACATACCGCAGCACGCGACATAGCTTTGCAGACGATAAATGTAACCGTTTCAGAGAGAAGAGCGGCAAATGTGACGAAATGGCTTTAAGTCAATTCGATAACAAATGACGAAAACGGAGTGATTTCTCAGGTTTTTACTACATATGAACATTTTTCACATTCTCCCGTGCAACGCGGCTAATAGTCCTCCTTTCATGCAAAATCTTAAGGTCCTAGCTCATGTAAAGGGCACCAAAGCCGGCTAAAAAGTGAATAATCGATAACTAGAATGTGAATTGTACTACTTATTACTGGCTATTACATCAACTTAGAAGCTTCTTCTGTGTTGTACTATGGTGCTTTAAGTGTCTCCGCATACTGCACCCAGCGACATAGCTTTGCAGACGATAAATAACACCGTTTCAGAGGGAAGGGCGGCCAATGTGACGATCTGGCTTTAAGTCGATTCGATAACAAATGACGAAAACGGCCGGATATCTCATGTTTTTACTACATATGAACACTTTTCACATTCTCCCGTGCAACGCGGCTGCTAGTCCTCCTTCCATGCAAAATCTTAAGGTCCTAGGTCATGTGGAAGCCACTAAACCCGGCTACAAAGTGTATAATCGACAACTAAAACTAAAATTGTACTACTTCTTACTGGCTATTGCTTCAACTTAGAAGCTTCTTCTGTGTTCTACTATGGTGCTTTTAGTGTCTCCGCATACCGCAGCACGCGACATAGCTTTGCAGACGATAAATGTAACCGTTTCAAAGAGAAGAGCGGCCAATGTGACGATCTGGCTCTAAGTCGATTCGATGACAAATGACGAAAACAGACGCATTTCTCAGGTTTTTACTACATATGAACACTTTTCACATTATCCCGTGCAACGCACCCTCTAGTCCTCCTTTCATGCAAAATCTTAAGGTCCTAGCTCACGTCCAATGCCCCATAGCCCCCTAAAAGTCAATAATCGATAACTTAAACGTGAACTGTACTACTTCTTACTGGCTATTACATAAACTTAGAAGCTTTTTCTGTGTTCTACTATGGTGCTTTTAGTGTCTCGCACATTCCGCAGCACGCGACATAGCTTTGCAGACGATAAATGTAACCGTTTCAGAGAGAAGAGCGGCCAATTTGACGATCTGGCTCTAAGTCGATTCGATAACATATGACGAAAAGAGACGGATTTCTCAGGTTTTTACTACATATGAACATTTTTCACATTCTCCCTTGCAACCTGGCTGCTAAACCTCCTTTCATGCAAAACCTAAAGGTCCTAGGTCATGTCCAGGCCACCAAAGCCGGCTAAAAAGTGAATAATCGACAAATCTAAAACTTGAATTGTACTACTTCTTACTGGCTATTGCTTCAACTTAGAAGCTTCTTCTGTGTTCTACTATGGTGCTTTTAGTGTCTCCACATACCGCAGCACGCGTCATAGCTTTGCAGACGATAAATGTAACCGTTTCAGAGAGAAGAGCGTCCAATGTGACGTTCTGGCTCTAAGTCGATATGATAACAAATGACGAAAACAGACGAATTTCTCAGGTTTTACTACATATGAACACTTTTCACATTCTCCCGTGCAACGCGGCTGCTAGTCCTCCTTTCATGCAAAATCTTAAGGTCCTAGGTCATGTCCAAGCCACCAAAGCCGGCTAAACAGGGTATAATCGACAACTAAAACTTAAATTGTACTACTTCTTACTGGCTATTGCTTCGCCTTAGGAGCATCGTCTGTGTTCTACTATTGTGCTTTTAGTGTCTCCGCATACCACAGCACACGACATAGCTTTGCAGACGATAAATGTAACCGTTTCAGAGAAGAGCGGCCAATGTAACGGTCTGGCTTTAAATCGATTCGATAGCAAATGACGAAAACGTGCGAATTTATCAGGTTTTTACTACATATGAACACTTTTCACATTCTCCCGGGCAACGCTGCTGCTAGTCGCCCTTTCATGCAAAATCTTACGGTCCTAGCCAATGTCCAAGGCACCAAAGCCTTCTAAAAAGTCAACAATCGATAACTAAGACGTGAATTGTACTACTTCTTACTGGCTATTACATCAAAATAGAAGCTTCTTCTGTGTTCTACTATGGTGCTTTTAGTGTCTCCGCATACTGCAGCACGCGACATAGCTTTGCAGACGATAAATGTAACGGTTTCAGAGCGAAGAGCGGCCAATGTGACGATCTGGCTCGAAGTCGATATGATAACAAATGACGAAAACAGACGGATTTCTCAGGTTTTTACTACATATGAACACTTTTTACATTCTCCCGTGCAACGCGGCTGCTAGTCCTCCTTTCATGCAAAATCTTAAGGTCCTAGGTCATATCCAAGCCACCAAAGCCGGCTAAAAAGTGAATAATCGACAACTAAAACTTGATTTGTACTACATCTTACTGGATATTACTTCAACTTAGAAGCTTCTTCTGCGTTCTACTATGGTGCTTTTAGTGTCTCCGCATACCGCAGCACGCGACATAGCTTTGCAGACGATAAATGTAACTGTCTCAGAGAGAAGAGCGGCCTTTGTGACGATCTGGCTCTAAGTCGATATGATAACAAATGACGAAAACAGACGGATTTCTCAGGTTTTTACTACATATGAACACTTTTCACATTCTCCCGTGCAACGCGGCTGCTAGTCGCCCTTTCATGCAAAATCTTAAGGTCCTAGCCAATGTCCAAGGCACCAAAGCCTTCTAAAAAGTCAATAATCGATAAATAAGACGTGAATTGTACTACTTCTTACTGGCTATTACATCAACATAGAAGCTTCTTCTGTGTTCTACTATGGTGCTTTTAGTGTCTCCGCATACCGCAGCACGCGACATAGCTTTGCAGACGATAAATGTAACCGTTTCAGAGCGAAGAGCGGCCAATGTGACGATCTGGCTCTAAGTCGATATGATAACAAATGACGAAAACAGACGGATTTCTCTAGTTTTTACTACATATGAACACTTTTCACATTCTCCCGTGCAACGCGGCAGCTAGTCCTCCTTTCATGCAAAATCTTAAGGTCCTAGGTCATGTCCAAGCCACCAAAGCCGGCTAAAAAGTGAATAATCGACAACTAAAACTTGAATTGTACTACTTCTTACTGGATATTGCTTCAACTTAGAAGCTTCTTCTATGTTCTACTATGGTGCTTTTAGTGTCTCCGCATACCGCAGCACGCGACATAGCTTTGCAGACGTTAAATGTAACCGTCTCAGAGAGAAAAGTGTATAATTTGACGATCTGGCTTTAAGTCGATTCGATAACAAATGACGAAAACGGACGTATTTCTCAGGTTTTTACTACATATCAACACTTTTCACATTCTCCCGTGCAACGCACCCTCTAGTCCTCCTTTCATGCAAAATCTTAAGGTCCTAGCTCACGTCCAATGCCCCATAGCCCCCTAAAAGTCAATAATCGATAACTTAAACGTGAACTGTACTACTTCTTACTGGCTATTACATAAACTTAGAAGCTTTTTCTGTGTTCTACTATGGTGCTTTTAGTGTCTCGCACATTCCGCAGCACGCGACATAGCTTTGCAGACGATAAATGTAACCGTTTCAGAGAGAAGAGCGGCCAATTTGACGATCTGGCTCTAAGTCGATTCGATAACATATGACGAAAAGAGACGGATTTCTCAGGTTTTTACTACATATGAACACTTTTCACATTCTCCCTTGCAACGTGGCTGCTAAACCTCCTTTCATGCAAAACCTTAAGGTCCTAGGTCATGTCCAGGCCACCAAAGCCGGCTAAAAAGTGAATAATCGACAACTAAAACTTGAATTGTACTACTTCTTACTGGCTATTGCTTCAACTTAGAACCTTCTTCTGTGTTCTACTATGGTGCTTTTAGTGTCTCCACATACCGCAGCACGCGTCATAGCTTTGCAGACGATAAATGTAACCGTTTCAGAGAGAAGAGCGTCCAATGTGACGTTCTGGCTCTAAGTCGATATGATAACAAATGACGAAAACAGACGGATTTCTCAGGTTTTACTACATATGAACACTTTTCACATTCTCCCGTGCAACGCGGCTGCTAGTCCTCCTTTCATGCAAAATCTTAAGGTCCTAGGTCATGTCCAAGCCACCAAAGCCGGCTAAACAGGGTATAATCGACAACTAAAACTTAAATTGTACTACTTCTTACTGGCTATTGCTTCAACTTAGAAGCTTCTTCTGTGTTCTACTATGATGCTTTTAGTGTCTCCGCATACCGCAGCACGCGACATAGCTTTTCAGACACTTCTCACATTCTCCCGTGCAACGCGGCTGCTAGTCCTCCTTCCATGCAAAAACTTAAGCACCTAGGTCATGTCCAAGCCACCAAAGCCGGCTAAAGAGTGAATAATCGACAACTAAAACTTGAATTGTACTACTTCTTACTGGCTATTGCTTCAACTGAGAAGCTTCTTCTGTGTTCTACTATGGTGCTTTTAGTGTCTCCACATACCGCAGCACGCGACATAGCTTTGCAGACGATAAATGTAACCGTTTCAGAGAGAAGAGCGGCAAATGTGACGAAATGGCTTTAAGTCAATTCGATAACAAATGACGAAAACGGAGTGATTTCTCAGGTTTTTACTACATATGAACATTTTTCACATTCTCCCGTGCAACGCGGCTAATAGTCCTCCTTTCATGCAAAATCTTAAGGTCCTAGCTCATGTAAAGGGCACCAAAGCCGGCTAAAAAGTGAATAATCGATAACTAGAATGTGAATTGTACTACTTATTACTGGCTATTACATCAACTTAGAAGCTTCTTCTGTGTTGTACTATGGTGCTTTAAGTGTCTCCGCATACTGCACCCAGCGACATAGCTTTGCAGACGATAAATAACACCGTTTCAGAGGGAAGGGCGGCCAATGTGACGATCTGGCTTTAAGTCGATTCGATAACAAATGACGAAAACGGCCGGATATCTCATGTTTTTACTACATATGAACACTTTTCACATTCTCCCGTGCAACGCGGCTGCTAGTCCTCCTTCCATGCAAAATCTTAAGGTCCTAGGTCATGTGGAAGCCACTAAACCCGGCTACAAAGTGTATAATCGACAACTAAAACTAAAATTGTACTACTTCTTACTGGCTGTTGCTTCAACTTAGAAGCTTCTTCTGTGTTCTACTATGGTGCTTTTAGTGTCTCCGCATACCGCAGCACGCGACATAGCTTTGCAGACGATAAATGTAACCGTTTCAAAGAGAAGAGCGGCCAATGTGACGATCTGGCTCTAAGTCGATTCGATGACAAATGACGAAAACAGACGCATTTCTCAGGTTTTTACTACATATGAACACTTTTCACATTATCCCGTGCAACGCACCCTCTAGTCCTCCTTTCATGCAAAATCTTAAGGTCCTAGCTCACGTCCAATGCCCCATAGCCCCCTAAAAGTCAATAATCGATAACTTAAACGTGAACTGTGCTACTTCTTACTGGCTATTACATAAACTTAGAAGCTTTTTCTGTGTTCTACTATGGTGCCTTTAGTGTCTCGCACATTCCGCAGCACGCGACATAGCTTTGCAGACGATAAATGTAACCGTTTCAGAGAGAAGAGCGGCCAATTTGACGATCTGGCTCTAAGTCGATTCGATAACATATGACGAAAAGAGACGGATTTCTCAGGTTTTTACTACATATGAACACTTTTCACATTCTCCCTTGCAACCTGGCTGCTAAACCTCCTTTCATGCAAAACCTTAAGGTCCTAGGTCATGTCCAGGCCACCAAAGCCGGCTAAAAAGTGAATAATCGACAACTAAAACTTGAATTGTACTACTTCTTACTGGCTATTGCTTCAACTTAGAAGCTTCTTCTGTGTTCTACTATGGTGCTTTTAGTGTCTCCACATACCGCAGCACGCGTCATAGCTTTGCAGACGATAAATGTAACCGTTTCAGAGAGAAGAGCGTCCAATGTGACGTTCTGGCTCTAAGTCGATATGATAACAAATGACGAAAACAGACGAATTTCTCAGGTTTTACTACATATGAACACTTTTCACATTCTCCCGTGCAACGCGGCTGCTAGTCCTCCTTTCATGCAAAATCTTAAGGTCCTAGGTCATGTCCAAGCCACCAAAGCCGGCTAAACAGGGTATGAACGACAACTAAAACTTAAATTGTACTACTTCTTACTGGCTATTGCTTCAACTTAGAAGCTTCTTCTGTGTTCTACTATGATGCTTTTAGTGTCTCCGCGTACCGCAGCACGCGACATAGCTTTTCAGACACTTCTCACATTCTCCCGTGCAACGCGGCTGGTAGTCCTCCTTCCATGCAAAAACTTAAGTACCTAGGTCGTGTCCAAGCCACCAAAGCCGGCTAAAGAGTGAATAATCGACAACTAAAACTTGAATTGTACTACTTCTTACTGGCTATTGCTTCAACTTAGAAGCTTCTTCTGTGTTCTACTATGGTGCTTTTAGTGTCTCCACATACCGCAGCACGCGACATAGCTTTGCAGACGATAAATGTAACCGTTTCAGAGAGAAGAGCGGCAAATGTGACGAAATGGCTTTAAGTCAATTCGATAACAAATGACGAAAACGGAGTGATTTCTCAGGTTTTTACTACATATGAACATTTTTCACATTCTCCCGTGCAACGCGGCTAATAGTCCTCCTTTCATGCAAAATCTTAAGGTCCTAGCTCATGTAATGGGCACCAAAGCCGGCTAAAAAGTGAATAATCGATAACTAGAATGTAAATTGTACTACTTATTACTGGCTATTACATCAACTTAGAAGCTTCTTCTGTGTTGTACTATGGTGCTTTAAGTGTCTCCGCATACTGCACCCAGCGACATAGCTTTGCAGACGATAAATAACACCGTTTCAGAGGGAAGGGCGGCCAATGTGACGATCTGGCTTTAAGTCGATTCGATAACAAATGACGAAAACGGCCGGATATCTCATGTTTTTACTACATATGAACACTTTTCACATTCGCCCGTGCAATGCGGCTAATATTCCGCCTTTCATGCAAAATCTTAAGGTCCTAGCTGCTGTACAAAGCACCAAACTCGGCTAAAAATCAATAATCGATAAACAATACTTGAATTGTACTGCTTCTTACTGGCTATTGCTTCAACTTAGAAGATTTTTCTGTGTTCTACTATGGTGCTTTTAGTGTCTCCGCGTACCGCAGCACGCGACATAGCTTTGCAGACGATAAATGTAACCGTCTCAGAGAGAAGAGCGGCCAATGTGGCGATCTGGCTTTAAGTCGATTCGATAACAAATGACGAAAACGGCCGGATATCTCAGGTTTTTACTACATATGAACACTTTTTACATTCTCCCGTGCAACGCGGCTAATATTCCGCCATTCATGCGAAATCTTAAGGTCCTAGCTCATGCCCTAGGCCCCAAAAAATTATAAAAAGTCAATAATCGATAACTAAAACATGAATTGTACTGCATCTTACTGGGTATTACATCAACTTATAACCTGCTTTTGTGTTCTACTATGGTGCTTTTAGTGTCTCCGCATACCGCAACACGCGACATAGTTCTGCAGACGATAAATGTTACCGTTTCAGAGAGAAGAGCGGCAAAAGTGACGATCTGGCTTAAAGTCGGTTTGATAACAAATGAGGAAAACGGGCGAATATCTTAGGTTTTTACTACATATCAACACTTTTCACATTCTCCCGTGCAACGCAGCTCCTAGTTATCCTTTCATGCAAAATCGTAAGGTCATAGCTCATGTCCAAGGTACCAAAGCCGGCTAAAAAGTCTATAATCGATAACTAAAACTTGAATTGTAATACATCTTACTGGCTATTACATCAACTTAGAAGTTCTTCTGTGTTCTACTATGGTGCTTTTAGTGACTCCGAATACTGCAGCACGCGTCATAGCTTCGCTGACGATAAATGTAATCGTTTCAGAGAGAAGAGCGGCCAATGTGACCATGTGGCTTTAAGTCGATTCGATAACAAATGACGAAAACGGACGGATTTTTCAGGTTTTTACTACATATGAAACACTTTTCCCATTTTCCCGTGCAACGCGGCTGCTAGTCCTCCTTTCATGCAAAATCTTAAGGTCCTAAGTCATATCCAAGCCACCAAAGCCGGCTAAAATGTGAATAATCGACAACTAAAACTTGAATTGTACTACTTCTTACTGGCTATTGCTTCAACTTAGAAGCTTCTTCTGTGTTCTACTATGGTGCTTTTAGTGTCTCGGCATACCGCACCCAGCGACATAGCTTTGCAGACGATAAATGTAACCGTTTCAGAGAGAAGAGCGGCCAATGTGCGATCTGGCTTTAAGTCGATTCGATAACAAATGACGAAAACGGACGGATTTCTAAGAGTTTTTACTACATATAAATACTTTTCACATTCTCCCGTGCCACGCTGCTGCTAGTTCTCCTTTCATGCAAAATCTTAAGATCCTAGCTCATGCCCAAAGCACCAAAAAAGGCTAAAAAGTCAATAATCGATAAATTAACGTGAATTGTACTACTTCTTACTGGGTATTACATCAACTTAGAAGCTTCATCTGTGTTCTACTATGGTGCTTCTAGTGACTCCACATACAGCAGCACGCGACATAGCTTTGCAGACGATAAATGTAACCGTTTCAGAGAGAAGAGCGGGCAATGTGACGAACTGGCTTTAAGTCGATTTGACAACAAATGACGGAAACGGGCGGATTTCTTAGGTTTTTACTACAAATGAGCACTTTTCACAGTCTCCCGTGCAACGCGGCTGCTAGTCCTGCTTTCATGCAAAATCTTAACGTCCTAGCTTATGCCCAAGGCACGAAAGCCGAATAAAAAGTCAATGATCGATAACTAAAACTGGAATTGTACTACTTCTTACTGTCTATTACAACAACTTAGAAGGTTCTTCTGTGTTCTACTATGCTGCCTTTAGTGTCTCCGCATACCGCAGCACGCGACATAGCGTTGCAGACGATAAATGTAACTGTTTCAGAGAGAAGAGCCACCAATGAGTCGATCTGGCTTTAAGTCGATTCGATAACAAATGACGGAAACGGAGGGAATTCTCAGGTTTTTACTATATATGAACATTTTTCACATTCTCCCGTGCAAAGCGGCTGCTACAGTTCCCTTCATGCAAAATCGTAACGTCCTAGCTCATGTCCAAGGTACCAAAGCCGGCTAAAAAGTCAGTAATCGATAACTAAAACTTGCATTGTACTACTTACTGGCTATTACTTCAACTTAGAAGCTTCCCATGTGTTCTACTATGGTGCTTTTTGTGTCTCCGCATACCGCATCACGCGACATAGCTATACAGACGATAAATGTAACCGTTTCAGAGACATGAGCTGCCAATGTAACGATCTGGCTTTCAGTCGATTTGATAACAAATGCGATAAAGGGACGGATGTCTCAGGTGTTTACTACATAAGAAAAATATTCAAATTCTCCCATGCAACGCAGCTGCTAGTCGTCCATTTTTGCAATATCGTAAGGTACTAGCTCCTGTCCAAGGTACCAAGCTGGGCTAAAAAGTCAATAATCGATAACTAAAACTTGCATTGTACTACTTATTACTGGCTATTACTTAAACTTAGAAGCTTCTTCTGTGTTCTGCTATGGTGCTTTTAGTGTCTACGCATACCGCATCACGCGACATAGCTTTCCAGACTATAAATGTAACCGTTTCAGTGAGAAGAGCGACCAATGTGACGATCTGGCTTTAAGTCGATTTGATAACAAATGACGAAACCGAACGGATTTCTAAGGTTTTTACTACAAATGAACACTTAACACATTCTCCCGTGCAACGCGGCTGCTAGTTGTCCTTTCATGCAAAGTCTTAAGGTCCTAGATCACGTCCAACGCACCCAGGAAGGGTAAAAGGTCAATAATCGATAACTAAAACTTTAATTGTAATGTTTCTTACTGACTATTACATGAACTTAGAAGCTTCTTCTGTGTTCAACTGCGGTGCTTTTAGTGTCTTGCGCATACGGCAGCACGCGACATAGCTTTGCAGACGATAAATGTAACCGTTTCAGAGAGAAGAGCGGCCAGTGTGACGATCTGGTTTTAAGTCGAACAGATAACAAATAACGAAAACGGCCGGATTTTTCAGGTTTTTTCTACATATAAACATTTTTCAGATTCTCCTGTGCAACGCGGCTGCTAGACTTCCCATCAAGCAAAATCGTAGGGTTCTAGCTTATTTCCAAGGCACCAAAGGAAGGTAAAAGGTAAATAATCAATAACTAAAACTTGAATTTTACTGTCTCTTACTGGCTATTACGTCAACATAGAAGCTTTTTCTGTGTTCTCCCATGGTGCTTTTAATGTCTGGCCCATACCGCAGCACGCGACATAGCTTTGCAGACGATAAATGTAACCGTTTCAGAGAGAAGAGCGGCCAATGTAACGTCCTTGCTTTAAGTCGATTCGATAACAAATGAAGAAAACTGACGGATTTCTAAGGTTGTTACTACATATGAACACTTTTCACAATGTCTCGAGCAACGCGGCTGCTAATCCTTCTTTCATACAAAATCGTAAGGTCCTAGCTCATGTCCAAGGCACCAAAGAAGGCTAGAAATTCAATAATCGATAGTTAAAACTTGAATTGTACTAAATCTTACTGGCTATTACAAAACCGAATAAAAAGTCAAAAACCGATAACTAAAACTTGAATTGTACCACTTCTTACTGGCTATTACATCAACTTAGAAGCTTCTACTGTGGTGCCTTTAGTGTCTCCGCATACCGCACCCAGCGACATAGCTTTGCAGGCGAAAAATGTAACCGTTTCAGAGGGAAGTGCGGCCAATGTGACGATCTGGGTTTAAGTCGACTCGATAACAAATGACGAAAACGGCCGGAATTCTCAGGTTTTTACTACATATTAACACTTTTCACGTTCCCTCGTGCAACGCGGCTGCTAGTCCTCCTTTCATTCAAAATCTTAAGGTCCTAGATCATGTACAAGGCACCTAAGCCGGCTGAAAAGTGAATAATCGATAACGAAAACTTGAATTGTACTACTTCTTACTGGCTATAACATAAACTTAGAAGCTTCCTCTGTGTTCCACTATGGTGCTTTTAGTGTCTCCGCATACCGCACCCAGCGACATAGCTTTGCAGACGATAAATCTAACCAGTTCAGAGAGAAGAGCGGCCAATGTAACGTCCTTGCCTTAAGTCGATTCGATAACAAATGACGAAAACGGACGGACTTCTCAGTTTGTTACTACATATGAACACTTTTCACATTGTCCCGAGCAACGCGTATGCTACTCCTCCTTTCATACAAAATCGTAAGGTCCTAGCTCATGTCCAAGGCACCAAAAAAGGTTAAAAATTCAATAATCGATAATTAAAACTTGAATTATACTACATCTTACTGGCTATTACATAGCAGAATAAAAAGTCAAAAACCAATAACTAAAACTTGATTGTACTACTGCTTACTGGCTGTTACATCAACTTAGAAGGTTCTTCTGTGTTCTACTATGGTGCTTTTAGTGTCTCCGCATACTTTAACACGCGACATAGCTATGCAGACGATAAATGTAACCGTTTCAGAGACAAGTGCTGCCAATGTAACGATCTGGCTTTAAGTCGATTCGATAACAAATGACGAAAACGGAAGGATTTCTCAGGTTTTTACCACGTATGAACACTTTTCACATTCTCCCGTGCAATTCGGCTGCTAGTCCTCCTTTCATGCAAAATCTTAAGGTCCTAGCTCATGACCAAAGCACCAAAGCCGGCTAAAAAGACAATAAACGACAACTAGAACTTTAGTTGTACTACTTCTTACTGGGTATTACATCAACTTAGAAGCTTCTTCTGTGTTCTACTATGGTGCTTTTAGTGTCTCCGCATACCGCACCCAGCGACATAGCTTAGCAGCCGATAAATGTAACCGTTTCAGAGGGAAGTGCGTCCAATAAGACGATCTGGCTTTAAGTCGATTCGATAACAAATGACGAAAACGGACGAATTTCTCAGGTTTTTAATACATATGAACACTTTTCACATTCTCCCGTGCAACGCGGCTAATAGTCCTCCTTTCATGCAAGATCTTAAGGTCCTAGCTCATGTCCAATGCACCAAAGCCGGCTAAATAGTCAATAATCGATAACTAAAACGTGAATTGTACTACTTCTTAATGCCTATTACATAAACGTAGAAGCTTTATCAGTGTTCTACTATGGTGCTTTTACTGTCTCCGCATACGGCATCACGCGACACAGCTTTGCAGACGATAAATGTAACCGTTTCTGAGAGAAGAGCGGCCAACGTGACGATCTGGGTTTAAGTCCATTCGATAACAAATGACGAAAACTGACGGATTTCTCAGGTTTTTACTATATATGAACACTTTTCCCATTCTCCCGTGCCCGCGGATTCTAGTCCTCCTTTCATGCAAAATCATAAAGACCTAGCTCATGTCTAAGGTATGAAAGCCGGCTAAAAAGTCAATAATCGATAACTAAAACTTGAATTGCACTGTTTCTTACTGGCTAATACATGAACTTAGAAACTTCTGCTGTGTTGTACTATGGTGCTTTTAGTGACTCCGCATACCGCAACACTCGACATAGCTTTGCAGACGATAAATGTAACCGTTTCAGAGAGAAGAGCGGACAATGTGACGAACTGGCTTTAAGTCGATTTGACAACAAATGACGAAAACGGGCGGATTTTTTAGGTTTTTACTACAAATGAGCACTTTTCACAGTCTCCCGTGCAACGCGGGTGCTAGTCCTCCTTTCATGCAAAATCTTAAGGTCCTAGCTTATGCCCAGGGCACGAAAGCCGAATAAAAAGTCAATAATCGATAACTAAAACTTGAATTGTACTACTTCTTACTGTCTATTACAACAACTTAGAAGCTTCTTCTGTGTTCTACTATGCTCCTTTTAGTGTCTCGCCCATACCGCAGCACGCGACATAGCTTTGCAGACGATAAATGTAACTGTTTCCGAGAGAAGAGCCACCAATGAGACGATCTGGCTTTAAGTCGATTCGATAACAAATGACGAAAACTGACTGATTTCTCAGGTTTTTACTATATATGAACACTTTTCACATTCTCCCGTGCCCGCGGATTCTAGTCCTCCTTTCATGCAAAATCATAAAGACCTAGCTCATGTCTAAGGTATGAAAGCCGGCTAAAAAGTCAATAATCGATAACTAAAACTTGAATTGCACTGTTTCTTACTGGCTAATACATGAACTTAGAAACTTCTGCTGTGTTGTACTATGGTGCTTTTAGTGACTCCGCATACCGCAACACTCGACATAGCTTTGCAGACGATAAATGTAACCGTTTCAGAGAGAAGAGCGGACAATGTGACGAACTGGCTTTAAGTCGATTTGACAACAAATGACGAAAACGGGCGGATTTTTTAGGTTTTTACTACAAATGAGCACTTTTCACAGTCTCCCGTGCAACGCGGCTGCTAGTCCTCCTTTCATGCAAAATCTTAAGGTCCTAGCTTATGCCCAAGGCACGAAAGCCGAATAAAAAGTCAATAATCGATAACTAAAAATTGAATTGTACTACTTCTTACTGTCTATTACAACAACTTAGAAGCTTCTTCTGTGTTCTACTACGCTCCTGTTAGTGTCTCGCCCATACCGCAGCACGCGACATAGCTTTGCATACGATAAATGTAACTGTTTCAGAGAGAAGAGCCACCAATGAGACGATCTGGCTTTAAGTCGATTCGATAACAAATGACGGAAACGGAGGGAATGCTCAAGTTTTTACTATATATGAACATTTTTCACATTCTCCCGTGCAAAGCGGCTGCTACAGTTCCCTTCATGCAAAATCGTAACGTCCTATCTCATGTCCAAGGTACCAAAGCCGGCTAAAAAGTCAGTAATCGATAACTAAAACTTGCATTGTACTACTTACTGGCTATTACTTCAACTTAGAAGCTTCCTCTGTGTTCTACTATGGTGCTTTTTGTGTCTCCGCATACCGCAGCATGAGACATAGCTTTGCAGACGATAAATGTAACCGTTTCAGAGAGAAGAGCGGCCTACGTGACGATCTTGGTTTAAGTCTATTCGATAACAAATGACGATAACGGACGGATTTCTCAAGGTTTTTACTATATATGAACACTTTTCACATTCTCCCGCGCAAAGCGGCTGGTACACTTCGATTCATGCAATATCTTAAGGTAATAGCTCATGTCCAAGGCACCAAAAAAGGGTAAAAGATCAATAATCGATAACGAAATCTTGAATTGTACTGTTTCTTACTGGCAATTACATCAACTTGTAAGTTTCTTCTGTGTTCTACTATGGTGCTTTTAGTGTCTCCGCATACTGGAGCACGCGACATTGCTTTGCAGATGATAAGTGTAACCGTTTCAGAGAGAAGAGCGGCCAATGTAACGTCCTTGCCTTAAGTCGATTCGATAACAAATGACGAAAACGGACGGACTTCTCAGTTTGTTACTACATATGAACACTTTTCACATTGTCCCGAGCAACGCGGCTGCTAATCCTCCTTTCATACAAAATCGTAAGGTCCTAGCTCATGTCCAAGGCACCAAAACAGTCTAAAAATTCAATAATCGATAATTAAAACTTGAATTGTAATACATCTTACTCTGGCTATTACATAGCAAAATAAAAAGTCAAAAACCAATAACTAAAACTTGATTGTACTACTGCTTACTGGCTGTTACATCAACTTAGAAGGTTCTTCTGTGTTCTACTATGGTGCTTTTAGTGTCTCCGCATACCTTAGCACGCGACATAGCTATACAGACGATAAATGTAACCGTTTCAGAGACAAGAGCTGCCAATGTAACGATCTGGCTTTAAGTCGGTTTGATAACAAATGAGGAAAAGGGACGGATATCTCAGGTGTTTACTACATAAGAAAAATATTCAAATTCTGCCATGCAACGCAGCTGCTAGTCGTCCATTTTTGCAATATCGTAAGGTCCTAGCTCCTGTCCAAGGTACCAAAGCGGGCTAAAAAGTCAATAATCGATAACTAAAACTTGCATTGTACTACTTATTACTGGCTATTACTTCAACTTATAAGCTTCTTCTGTGTTCTGCTATGGTGCTTTTAGTGTCTCTGCATACCGCATCACGCGACATAGCTTTCCAGACTATAAATGTAACCGTTTCAGTGAGAAGAGCGACCAATGTGACGATCTCGCTTTAATTCGATTTGATAACAAATGACGAAACCGAACGGATTTCTAAGGTTTTTACTACAAATGAACACTTAACACATTCTCCCGTGCAACGCGGCTGCTAGTGGTCCTTTCATGCAAAGTCTTAAGGTCCTAGATCAAGTCCAACGCAAACAGGAAGGGTAAAAGATCAATAATCGATAACTAAAACTTGAATTGTAATGTTTCTTACTGACTATTACATGAACTTAGAAGCTTCTTCTGAGTTCAACTGTGGTGCTTTTAGTGTCTTGCGCGTACGGCAGCACGCGACATAGCTATGCAGACGATAAATGTAACCGTTTCAGACAGAAGAGTGGCCAATGTAACGATCTGGCTTTAAGTCTATTTGATAACAAATGAGGAAAAGGGACGGATATCTCAGGTGTTTACTACATAAGAAAAATATTCAAATTCTCCCATGCAACGCAGCTGCTAGTCGTCCATTTTTGCAATATCGTAAGGTACTAGCTCCTGTCCAAGATACCAAAGCGGGCTAAAAAGTCAATAATCGATAACTAAAACTTGCTTTGTACTACTTATTACTGGCTATTACTTCAACTTAGAAGCTTCTTCTGTGTTCTGCTATGGTGCTTTTAGTGTCTCTGCATACCGCATCACGCGACATAGCTTTCCAGACTATAAATGTAACCGTTTCAGTGAGAAGAGCGACCAATGTAACGATCTGGCTTTAAGTCGATTAGATAACAAATGACGAAACCGAACGGATTTCTAAGGTTTTTACTACAAATGAAGACTTAACATATTCTCCCGTGCAACGCGGCTGCTAGTGCTCCTTTCATGCAAAGTCTTATGGTCTTAGCTTATGTCCAAGGCACCCAGGAAGGGTAAAAGGTCAATAATCGATAACTAAAACTTGAATTGTAATGTTTCTTACTGGCTATTACATGAACTCAGAAGCTTCTTCTGTGTTCAACTATGGTACTTTTAGTGTCTTGCGCATACCGCAGCACGCGACATAGCCTTTCAGACTATAAATGTAACCGTTTCAGAGGGAAGAGCGGATAATGTGACGATCTAACTTTAAGTCGACTCCATAACAAATGACGAAAACGGCAGGATTTCTCAGGTTTTATCTAGATATGAACACTTTCCTCCCGTGCAACGCGGCTGCTAGTCCTCCTTTCATGCAGAATCGTAAGGTCCTAGCTCATGTACAAGGCACCAAAGCCGGCTGAAAAGTGAATAATCGATAACGAAAACTTGATTTGTACTACTTCTTACTGGCTATTACATGAACTTAGAAGCATCTTCTGTGCTCTACTATGGTGCTTTTAGTGTCTCCGCATACCGCAGCACGCGACATAGCTTTCCAGACGATAAATGTAACCGTTTCAGAGACAAGAGCGGCCAATGTGACGAACTGGCTTAAAGTCGATTTGATAACAAATGACGAAAACGGACGGATTTCTCAGGTTTTACTACAAATGAACACTTTTCACATTGTCCCGAGCATCGCGGCTGCTAATCCTCCTTTCATACAAAATCGTAAGGTCCTACCTCATGTCCAAGGCACCATAAAGCTAAAAATTCAATAATCGATAATTAAAACTTGAATTGTACAACATCTTACTGGCTATTACATAGCAGAATAAAAAGTCAAAAACCAATAACTAAAACTTGATTGTACTACTGCTTACTGGCTGTTACATCAACTTAGAAGGTTCTTCTGTGTTCTACTATGGTGTTTTTAGTGTCTCCGCATACTTTAGCACGCGACATAGCCATGCAGACGATAAATATAACCGTTTCAGAGACAAGTGCTGCCAATGTAACGATCTGGCTTTAAGTCGATTTGGTAACAAATGACGAAAAGGGACGGATATCTCAGGTGTTTACTACATAAGAACAATTTTCACATTCTCCCATGCACGCAGCTGCTAGTCGTCCATTCTTGCAATATCGTAAGGTCCTAGCTCATGTCCAAGGTACCAAAGCGGGCTAAAAAGTCAATAATCGATAACTAAAAACTTGATTTGTACTACTTCTTACTGGCTATTACTTCAACTTAGAAGCTTCTTCTGTGTTCTGCTATGGTGCTTTTAGTGTCTCCGCATACCGCATCACGCGACATAGCTTTCCAGACAATAAATGTAACCGTTTTAAGAGAAGAGCGACCAATGTCACGATCTGGCTTTAAGCCGATTTGATAACAAATGACGAAAACAAACGGATTTCTAAGGTTTTTACTACAAATGAACACTTAACACATTCTCCCGTGCAACGCGGCTGCTAGTGCTCCTTTCATGCAAAATCGTAAGGTCCTAGCTCATGTACAAGGCACCAATGCCGGCTAAAAAGTGAATAATCGATAACAAAAAACTTGATTTGTACTACTTCTTACTGGCTATTACATGAACTTAGAAGCATCTTCTGTGTTCTACTATGGTGCTTTTAGTGTCTCCGTATACCGCAGCACGCGACATAGCTTTGCAGACGATAAATGTAACCGTTTCAGAGAGAAGAGCGCCCAATGTATCGATATGGCTTTAAGTCGATTCAATAACAAATGGCGAAAACGGACGGATTTCTCAGGTTTTTACTACATATGAACACTTTTCACATTCTCCCGTGCAAGGCGGCTGCTAGACTTAGCTTCATGTAAAATCTTCAGGTCCTAGCTCATGTCCAAGGCACCAAAGAAGGGTAAAAGGTCAATAATCGATAACTAAAACTTGAATTGCACCGTTTGTTACTGGCTATTACATCAACTTAGAAGCTTCTTCTGTGTTCTACTATGGTGCTTTTAGTGTCTCGCGCATACCGCAGCACGCGACATAGCTTTCCAGACGATAAATGTAACCGTTTCAAAGAGAAGAGCGGCCAATGTGACTATCTGGCTATATGTCGGTTCGATAACAAATGACGAAAACGGACGGATTTCTCAGGTTTTTACTACATATGAACACTTTTCACATTCTCTCGTGCAATGCGGCTTCTAGACTTCCCTTCATGCAAAATCCTAAGGTCGTAGCCCATGTCCAAGGCACCAAAGCCGGCTAAAAATCAATAATCGATAACCAAAACTTGAGTTGTACTGCTCCTTAGTGGCTGTTACATCAAATTAAAAGCTTCTTCTGTGTTCTACTATGGTGCTTCCAGTGTCTCCGCATACCGCAGCACGCGACAAAGCTTTGCACATGATATATGTAACCGTTTCAGGTTGAAAACGGCCAATGTGATGATCTGGCATTACGTCGATTCGAAAGCAGATGACGAAAACGGGCGGGTTTCTTAGGTTTTTACTGCACATGAAAACTTTTCACATTCTCCCGTGCAACGTGGTTGCTAGACGTCCCCTCATGCCAAATCTTGAGGTCCTAGCCCATGTCCAAGGCACCAAAGCTGGCTAAAAATTCAATAATCGATAACTAAAACTTGATTTGTACTGCTTCTTACTGGCTATTACACCAAATTAAAAGCTTCTTCTGTGTTCTACTATGGTGGTTTTAGTGTCTCCGCAATCGCAGCACGCTACATAGCATTGCAAACGATAAATGTAACCGTTTCAGAGAGAAAACGGCCAATGTGACGATCTCGCATTACGTGGATTCAAAAGCAGATGTGAAAACGGGCGGATTTGTTAGGTTTTTAGTTCATATGAACACTTTTCACATTCTCTCGTGTAACGTGGCTGCCAGACCTTGTTTAATGCCAAATCTTAAGGTAGTAGGTCATTTTACTGGCAAAGCCGGCTAATAAATCAATAATCGATAACTAAAACCTGAATTGTACTGTTTCCTACGGGCTACTTACATAAACCTAGAAGCTTCTTCTATGTTCTACTGTGTTGCTATTAGTGCCTCCGCATACCGCAGCACACAACATAAGTTTGCAGACGATGAAGGTAACCGCTTCACAGAGAAATTTCAAATTCTGTGTCTGTGTCTATTGCCTGCTCATATAGTTTAAAGCAGGTTGCTCTAAATGCCCAGTGGATCTGATTCCCGTGATACCCATTCTAAACAATCTCGGATTGGGAAAGACCAAGCTCAGCTTATACTTATAGTCTGGGAAGTTGACATATCTTAGACAGTAAAATATGATGGTTAAAGATGTCCACTGAGTATTCCCATATACACTGAAGTTAGCTTTGAACAACAAATTATTAATTGGCCACCTACTCTTGACTCAATAGCTACTAAGATCTTTCACTGGTGAAGGAGTTGACGACGTTGTTACGTCCATTAGAGGCTTCTGTAGTTTTCTGAGAATGATGTGATATAATTGTGCCTTGTGATTTTCTGTGGAGTTCCAGAATAAGTTCTACACTGGTGCAGGACATTCATTCCTGCTGTTCTTATTCGAGGCAATCCTGGATTCTGAATCTCAAGCACCAGTGGATTAGAAACAGCAATGCAACCTCTGTCTTCCTGGCTGTCCACTGTTTCAAAGTGCTGTGGTTGACAGTCTCTTCTCATTGTGCAGTGCTTGTAGATTATTGTAAATGGATAAACTGCAATATTTAGAACATCTCATTCTAAACTTTCTAAAGAACGAGATTTTTCTGTCGCGACCACTTTTTGTGTGAGGTGATAAATACCAGGAATTTTGTTGCATTTTGAGAACCTAATGGTGACATACATTAGTGTCTGTGTAAATTAATGGAACTGGATTTTTTCTGAGGTCGGCAGTTTTCCGAAGGTCGGCGTTTTCCCACGATATCGTCGTTTTTCCCCGAGGCTGGCGGTTTACCCCGAGGTCGGCGTTTTTCCCCCGAGGTCGGCGTTTTACCCCGACGTCGGCGTTTTTCCCTCGACGTCTGCGTTTTTCCCCGAGGTCGGCGTTTTTTCCCTAGGTCTGCGTTTTTGCACCGAGGTCGGATCGGCGATTTTTTCCCCGAGGTCCAGAAATCTACGAATATATTGAAAATCCAAAGTATTTTCATGTATATCGAACTATACTGATATGTCATGTCATCTTGAAACATATATCCGACCACTAGATATCGGTATTTATCGAGATAGCGATATATTTCGATATATCTATTTATTTCGAGAATCGTTTTCTTAGGGGTACAGATTTATTTCGAGACGTCCAGTTTTTTTCCCATTATCGATTTATTTCGGTATATTGACTTATTTCGAGGCACACATTATATCGAGATGTCGATTTATTTCGAGATATCTATCTATACTGAGGAGTCCATTTATTTCGAGGTATCGATTGGTTTCGAAGTACACGTTTACGTCGAGTTATCGATTTATTTTGATATACCGACGCAATCGGGTTGTCTATATATTTCGAGGTATCGATATATTTCAATGTATCGGTGTACTTCAGATATCAATTAATATCGAGACATCGATATATTTCAAGGAACCTCTATATCTCAAGTAATCCATAAATTTCTAGATATCGTATTTTTAGAGATATCTTTATATTACGAGGTACCATTATATTTCAAGATATCGATATGTTTCTATACCTCGATTTATCTCGAGAGCTCCTTGAGTTTCGAGATATCGTTCTATATGGTAAGCTGAATGCATCTAGATGTCGATATATTTCGGGATATCGAATCATTTCGATGTAGCAATCTTTTGGAGGTGTCGATTTATTTCGAAGTTTCGATTTTTCTCATTGTGTCGATTTATTTCGAGGTTGCGATTTATTTCGGGGTGGCCTTTTATTTCTAGGTGTTGATTTATTTCGAGGTGTCGATATATTTCGATGTGACGATATATTTCGACGTTACTTGTCGACTGCATCAGCTTAGAACCTATTTCGTACAGAGTGGTGCGACTGCATACCTCAGAAGGCGACATTGATATCCAGACGATGAATGTAAACGTTTCCGAGAGAAAAGCGTCCAATGTGACGAATTGGCACTACGTCATTATGAAAACAAATGACGGAAACGTGAGGTTTCTGCCACTCAAAGTGCTGCCAACTTTCACCCCAACCCCTCCTCACTCTCCCCAGTCGTGGCGATCAGCTGGTGTGATAGAAATGGACACAGGAAAGTAATAACGTTCCATGAAATCCCATTCTAGGGAGGTTCAAGGGTAAATGTTCCAGACGGTTTATTTGCATTAAGACACGCATACTGGACATCTACAATGTCACATCTGCCAGATCGTTTCTATTGTCAGCAGTGGAAAACAAAACAGCGTACTGAAAAAGCCATAGTGAAACGCGGTTTTTGGTAGACGAAATAATAGGAATACTCTAGCCACTGATAATGATGATCTAATGAGAATTCTGGTATTGTTTTGAAAGATGCATTTAAATATGCATTGAACGTAGCTCCAAATTATTTTGAGAATTATAATTGCGGTATGATGAATCTACACTGGAGATTTGGTAATGCAAAACATTTCGATCTGAGAATACTTTACGTGATAGAACGGCATTGACCTTGTGTGTCATTAGGGTAAAGTTAATTTGCCGCCATTAACAAAAAATTTATCCGCCATTAACATAAAATCTATTTTTCAGCGCACTTCAATAAGGACTCACTTCAGATGATTGGACAATTAAAGAGAACTCAAACCGTTATTTTAATAGTATTCGTAGGTCCAATGCAGCATTTACCGTGGACAGTCCCTGAGCCAAGACTGTCAATTTTATGTAGGGAGCACTACTTTAAGAAAGCACTCCGTGTTCAGGCCACAAGTGGCCAATCAGGACCATCCGACCGCCACGTCATTCGCACTGAGGGTGGAGGAGGAGCTGGCTCTCCCACTCGTTGTGGTAGTTTCCTTTGACTTGAGCCGCTACTATTCGGTCGAGTAGTTCCTCAATTGGCATCGCAAAGCTGAGTGCAACCCGAAAAATGGAAACAGCGCATAGCGGATCGGATGGTCACCCATCCAAGTGCCGACCACGCCCGAAAGTGCTAAACTTCAGTGATCTGACGGGAACCGGTGTATCCACTGCGGCAAGGCCGTTGCCCCTCCAACTTTTACATGATATTTTTGATCGTAGATCAGGTCTGATGGCTGGAAAGAATGGACGTTTACCATGTTATGCACATTTATATTTTCACTACGTCGACACAGCTGGTCCAATTTCGACCACAGGTGATGGTAGCCATAATGATGGAGCCAAGCATCCTGTGTACATTAGTTGCACCCATGTGTGTGGGGATCACAGCATTCGTGACATTTAAATTTGTTACTTCTTTGGTACTATATTCGCAATAAATTTTGCAGACAGTATCCGCATATGACGCTGAATGTACCTACAAAATTATATCATTGTACGACACATGTTTCAGGAGATACGTCATAAAAACTCAGGACAAGGCCAGACGCTGCATAGTACGGACGTGGACGCACAGCTGTAAATAAATGCCTGGTCAACACCAAGCTTTTCCGCTAGTCATCTATACAGATAAAAAAATCCCCAATATTGCCCACCAGCGTATTTTTGAAAAACCTTTATTTTGTCATCCATTTTTTTCCTGTAAAAATCGTAAAAGCCGAGCATCATTGTGTTTTTAAAAATCGTTTCCTATTGTCATCTCTTTTTATGTATTTTAAACCATCTATCGCTTGTGTAACCTGTGGCTACAAGTCCATTCCCTTTATGGGGTAATCGAAATAATGAACAACGGAAAAAAGTGTGGGTCAATTTCTTCCTCATTTTTCGGAACTTCTGATAATAGTAAATCGTTGGCCCTTTGAGGGCGTGGTAGGTACATACAAGAGATTAGTGTAAGATTAGAATTTGGGTTAGATACAGTGCCAGGAGGTTTTGTTTCTATCTGGCTAGCTTCAGAGTACTTCACCATCTACTAAGTGATGCGTTTCATTGGGAATGGTGTGTTCTGTGCTAGGTCTACCCTTACTCCACAATGCTGTTCCCTCGATGCTATTAAAACCAGGATGTTATCAAAATATATGCACAGTGGCAGACTGGAGTCTGCAGAAATATTTCCAGTGGTGGGGAGGGGGGAAGGCGCGTCGGGGCTGGAATGCATGATTCTGAAACTGGCACTCTGTGTACAAATCAGCTGGTCAGTTACGAGGTGCATCAAGCTACAAGACCCTAACTGTATAAGCGCTACAACTGGTCAAAGCTAAGGTTTAGCAGTATTGTGGAGAATTCTTATCTGGAAGAGTATGAGTATACTGTAACGAATAAAAACTCTTTACTCCAGATTCCAAGGATGGTTAGGGGCGACGGGTGAAAGTGCCCTTTTGCCAATCCTCCCCTCCCCACCTCCTCCCCTCCCCCTCCCCTTCCCCCTCGCGGACGCCAATGGCTGGCCCGTTCATTTTGAGAACATCAGAGTTGCAGTAACCTTTCTGAGAAACTGTTCTAGATGTCCTTGCGCGTCAATCTTACCACTCAGAACAGCAGTGGGAATGTCGGTTATCGCTGAAACAACTGGTTTTCGGCTCTTATCAGTTTCCCAGCCTCACTTTAACCTAATTGTTAAAGCCCGTCACAATACCAGTTCTTGTAATAACCGATTTTCAGTCTTTTATTTACATTATTTCCTCTAGTAAACGTAGAAATCAAACAAAGATTAAAAAAATTTTACTTTCTCAGTTTATTGATAAATGGAATCAAAACGTCAAATACATTTATGACGACCTGCAGCCGTCCAGAACGAAATTAGAATTATATTAATACCGTCAGCTGCTCACGGGTGTCGATAAATATCAACGGGGACAGGTGACAATGTGTGCACGTCTGGGACTCGAACCGGGATATCCTGCTTACGTGGCAGGCGCTCTGCCCATCTGAGCCACCGAGGGCACAGACGATAGTGTGACTGCAGGTACTATCTCGCGCACGCCTCCCGCGAGACTCACATTCTCACCTTGCATATGCACACACTACATTCGTAGTGTCCCACACCAACACACTCATTACTCGTGGAACACATTCTTACCAAGTCCCGTAGCAGTTCGGGGAATACTTGTGCATCTTCACAGAAGAAGGTCATGGCTGGTATTGCCAGAACCATATACTTATATGGATATGGACATGTCTTCCACGAGGAATGAGTGTGTTGGAGTGGGACTCTACGACTGTAGTGTATGGACATTCAAGGTGAGAATGTGAGTCTCGCAGGAGGCGTGCGCGAGATAGTCCCTGCAGTCGAACCATACACTGTGCCCTCGGTGGCCTAGATGGATAGAGCGTCTGTCATTTTAGCAAGAGATCCCGGGTTCGAGTCCCGGTCGCGGCACACATTTTCACTTGTCCACGTTGATATTTATCAACGCCCTTGAGCAACTGACGGTATTAATATAATTCTAATTTCTTTCAATTAAATAAAACTTTGTCCGATGTTCGCTGCTTCTCTCAAAATATAGCGAGTGCTTCTATACTACAGAAAACTGCCAGTATTATCCTACTGATTTTAGTTTTTAGAACTCTGATCAAAAATTATATTGAAATCGGTTATCACAGCACTATGCGGGCATTACGTATAGTCCAGCGATAAAGAGTGAAAACTGCGGCAGGAGAACTCTCTTTTTCGTTTTAATTTCTCTGTTTTTAAGGGCTAAAAGCAGATAACGGCATACTACGTAGACACAGCAGCAGATGAGGCACTTTCTACTTTTATCCCGAACTATGAATGATTTGTTAAATTTTAACTTCTTTCCTTGTATGATGTCGCAAGTCGACCAAATCTAACTTTGTTCTTCACTCGTACCGCATATCGTAAAATACTTCCAGGCTTTCAGATGGTGCCATTCTGTGTTACAACTGACGTTCGACAACAGCGAGAAACTGCGTCCATTCTCGTTAACTGCTTGTATAACAGGCACGCACAGTATTGTCTCGGCAATGTTGGACCAATTCATTTGTTGCTCGTTTCTATCAGCAGTGTTATTAAAGCGGCATACATCACTTTACCCATTTTTTCTGTAATAACGCAGTATTTTAGAACTATGGAAATCTTACGAATAAAAATTACTCGTCTTTTTTAAAAAAGGTTTATTTGAAAACTAAAAATTTTACTACGACAGCTGTGGCTAATTGGTATATCTGTTTTTACGTGGTTATCAGGAAAAAATAAAAAGATACTTGTTATAACCGAGAGCAAACAAATACCGAAAGACATCGGTTATTCAGAACTAAAATACCCATGTCGTTATAACTGATCGGTTTTTCTATCTCTAAACTGCAATGTCGCCACAGAAAAGTGTGTCGTTCCATCAATGTCCATAGCAACTTTGAGATATGTAAGTGTTTATGCGCAATATCGGCAAATGGAAACACGAAGTGGTAATAAGCACCTGAGCGATAGAATTTATTTCAGTCAGAAAAGTCGAGTGAGAGACAAGACTGAATCACTGTAATAGAAATTATATGGAAAGCTGTGTAAAGGAAAATTTCCAGTTCTTTCGTGGATTCCAAAATTGAAGCCAAGTCCGGGACATCAAGGTGACATAGTCTTATACGGATAGTATTCCATGACTAACGTAATTGGCCCACATACTGTACTGGTATACTGATAATATTACACTACTAAGGTAATTTACCTGAAGTAATTTACAAACATGTAACTATAACATTCGCTACTACTCATTACGCTAATTGACCTTCAGCCATTAAGCGCAAGCGCAGATCTCAGTTATGATACGTGCGCCATCCAAAAATTTATCAAGGTGGTAACTCAACACAACTACAAACGATCATTGTGTGCAAAATAAATAGAACACCTCATAAGAAGAACATGACGGGTTTGAATCATTCCCACCGCAAAGGATGAAATATTCAGGCTTGCACATAAGACCACTTGATAACTAACCAGAAATTCAGATTAGTTGTAGCTTCGGTGACAATCGCCTTTTTTACATTTTCCCCGTAAACTAGATAATTATGAAACGTAACAACTACTCTAAAATATCTGCAGCAACGGACTTGCCGCGGAGGTTACATCGGTTCACGTGAGATCACCGAAGTTAAGTGCGTTGTCGGGCGTTGAAGGCAATTGGATGGGTGATCATCCAGTCCGCCATGCGCTCTTGCCATTTTTCGGGGTGCACTAAGCCTCATGATGCCAATCGAGGAGTTACTCGACCCAATAGTAGCGGCTCCGGTCAAAGAAAACCATCATAACGACTGGGAGAACAGTGTGCTGACCCCCGCCCCTCCTGTTCGCATCCTCCACGGATGATGACACGGCGGTCGGATTGTCCCGTCCCAGCAGGCCACTCGTGGCCTGAAAACGGAGTGCTTACAAAGCAAACTACTCTCCAGTGGATGGTCGTACTACTGAGACCTTGATTCCTGGCATCAATAACAGATGGCAGCACAAGAGGTTGCCTTACGCCTACTGCCGAATTTTGCGATCTGTCGTAAGCCTGCGTAAGCACGTGGGGCCTTCCGTCTTAAGTGCAAGCATATCCATTGCGTTTTCTGCCGCGCGACTTGAGTGGAATGTTTCATTATTTCTGAAATATTATAGAAATGTTTTTCGTTGTATATCCTCACAATCGGTACTGAATTCACTGTAAAATTACTTGCTCACTTTTCGGAACTTCCGTTCATAGTAAATCGATACTATTTGAAGCCGTGGTAGCCACGAGTCTAGTGTGCTTCACCTACAGCACCTTCTGTGTCAGTCTCGGTTCCTATGTCGCTGATTTCACAACTAACAGTTCGTTATCTACTGAGTATACTGTCTGTTGCACGACACTATCCCTCCCACGCTGCTAAATGTAGGTCGTCGGCAAAATATGACTGCAGTGGAACAAGGGCGTCTGCAGAAATTTCCCCAGGAGGTGGTGGTGGCATTGTTAGTGGTGTGTGTGTGTGTGTGTGTGTGTGTGTGTGTGTGTGTGTGTGTGTGTGTGTGCGTGTGTGTGTGGAGGCCATTACTATGAAATTCACGCAGTCCAGACCGCCAAGGAAAATAAACCTTGAGATTTGGAAAGGGTGTTGATCTTATACCGCTTATGCTGCATATTTCGAAATTCCACCTCTAAGGGGGATACACAGGAAATGAAAGGATTTTTGAAACATGTAGCTATTAAGGTAATTTTGAAGCTTGGCAGACGAAAACTTGTATCTGGTTTCTAGGTCAGAAATAAAGAAATATGTGTTCCAGTATTATTGGGAATTTAACCTCTATGAGGTGAAATAGTGGATGAACATTTTATTTTGAGATAAAAAATTATGGAAGAACTATGGAAGTATTTTTAAGGCTACATCTACGAAAATTGGTATTTGACTTCAAGGTTACAAATAAGAAAATACGTATTTTCGTGTTTTTGGAAGTTCAACCTCTAAGGGGATGAAATAGAGTGAGCTGGTGCGTTTCTGGCGCCAGTTTCCGTCGATCGTTGTTTCGATCTTTGAGTCGCGGTCCAGAGGACACTGCTCCCTAAGCGACTGTAGTAGTTCCCTGTGCGGCCCAACATCGGGCTTACCGCGCTTACACTGGACACAGTTGCCAACAAATCGCCTGCCATCACCATATAGGTTGGGCCAAAACATGTGTTCCCGAACTCGGTTCAAGGACTTGTAGAACCCCAAATGATCCCCTACCGCCGAATAGTGGAAATATCTGAGTGCCATGCTAACTCGTTCCTGTGGAATACAGACCTTCCCTTCACCACGGTTGTCTTCCCCTTTACACAAGACCCCCCCCCCCCACCCCCCGAAGACCTCGCCATCCGCCAACTGCTGCCGAATCGGTCCCCACCCGGGGTCCTCAACCTGTTTGCCGGCTAAGTCGCAGAAGAAGCCGGGTGTCTCGGAGAGAAGGAAATTCTCCCCAAGATCCGGCTCCACGTGGCCCTTGCCTTCCCTAGACTCTACCGCGAACATACGGCTGAGAGCGTCGCCAATTCATTGTCTCTTCCACTAATATGCCGAACCTGGAGATAAGTCTTGTCATCTTAACTTCAGTATGATTTTTAGCGATCTTATTAATCAAAGTTTAAGGGCTGGCACTGGCCAAGTAACTCACGGAGGCTCATTGGTTTCAGTCCAGTTGTATTGCTCACCTGTTCTCCAGATAAGGTTGTGTAGTTTATGTCTCAGAGAAGTGTCTGCCCTTGATGTGTGTTTTGTTAGAGATAATTGGCAGCGGTCGACGCTAACATACTGCGAGCAGAGCACCACGGCGGCAGAGAGATATTTAAGGCCATGTCCTCTCCTTTACATCCTGGGTTATGTTGTCACTTTTGCGTGATTCCATCTTTCCGGTGCTGAACTATAGCATCCAAAGTTCAATTGCATTGCCAAGTTGAGTATATTTCTATGTCATTCTCTGCCTCGTGGATCTCTTGTATTGATTAGAATCCTTAGTCTGCTCGCGTCTATCGCCAATTCACGCGAAATATTGAAGCAACCTTATTTTAAGGGTATTGTCATATAGTCATGTTCTAGTTGTAATCATTCTAAGAATATTGTTGATTAATCAACTGAGTAAGTAAATTTGAAGGTCCGTTTGGTCAAAATTAAAGGACCCCCTTAATTGTTTTACTCATTTTTATACAGTTTTGTTTAGGAAAGTTGGCTAGCCGAACGTTAAATATCTGTATTCTTACGCTTAATCTGTTTCTCCCCTGATTGCAAGTAGTGAGAGTTCTGCTATGAATTTTATGGACATTTGTGCTATTTTAGTAAAGCTTTACCTAAGTATATTTACATAGTCATATTCAAATTTCAAGTTTTACGGGTCTCGTTCCACTTATTTATTATTTGTCCAACTGATCTGGCCTTGTAAGGCAGTCTCCTCTATTATTGTGATTGTGATTTTATAATGCTTTTGATTGTAATAAAATATGTAGCAACTACAACGGATTACTATTGTGATTTTGGTGTGTCACTACCATACCCCATTTCATAGAGGATGAAATGTTTCATGAAATATATGAAAACCTGTTTTTGATACATTCAACCATTAAGAGGGGTGGAATATAGGATGTAATGTTTTATGAAAGTATTTCAGTGCGAAAGAATTTTTAAAGCGAAATCTATGAAAATTGTGTTATTGAAAAATACGTGTTTCACTGTTTTTGGAACTACAACCTCCAAGAAGGTGCAATAGGAGCACAGGTTTCACTGACCCATAGCCTTCCAGCCCAACCTGCAAAGTATATGGACTTGAAATTTGATGAAGGTGTAAATCTTACGCTGAAAGCATCATTTAAGAAGAGATTGTTCGAAATTTCACTCCTAAGGGGGTGAAATATGGGTTGAAAGTTTTTTTTAATATATGTCCCTATGTCCCTATTGAAGCTATAACTACAAAACTACGAAAATTGATATTTGGTGTCTCAGTCAGAAACAAAAAAGAAACAAGTTTTTAGCATTTTCCGAAATTCTTCCATTGGGGGATAAAATAATTAGTGAAGGTTTTTTGAAAATAAATAATTATTAAAGAACTACTGAAGCATTTCTATAGCTACATCTATGAAAATAGGTATTTGACATCTCGGTTGGATGTAAAATAAATGTGTTTCGTTGCTTTTGGAAATTTAACTCACTAACAGAGTGAAATAGGGGATGAAATGTTTTATGAAATATTTCACTATGAAAGAATTTTTAGAATTAAATGGATGAAGATTTGAATTTGGCTCCTCGGCTCTAAATAGAAGAATATGTGTTTAATTGTTTTTGAAAACCCAACCCCTAAAGGGTGTGAGATGTTTCAGAAAATGGTTCATTATGAAAGGATTGCTAAATATATCTGACAATTCGTATTCGGCTAATGTGTTACAATTTTTAAAAAATACGTGTTTTTCTGGTTTTGGAACTTCGAGCATAAGGGGATGAAAATTTTAATGAAATATTTATTGCGTTATATTAAAATATTTTAAATCTGCATCTATGAAAACCGGTATTTCACTTCTCAATTAGATATAAAGAAATATGCGTTAGGGAATGAAAGACTCTACAGAGATATCACCACAAGAATACAAACGGCTTGATTAACAAAAACCTTGGACTCCAGCTGTCAGCATTGCTTTTTGATCATTCAGTAAAAGACCATGCTTCAACGGTGCTAAGTTTAGAAAGTTTAGAAAGTGTTGCAGTTTATAAAAGACATAAAAAAACGATTAAAGAAAAAAATTCTTTGCAGACCATGAACGGTCTACGCAAGTAGAGAAGCGGATGATAAGCTAGCTCTTTATGCAAATGAGTTGGTCAGTGTACGTTCCGAGACATGTCATGCAGCAGGAACGGAATCCTATAGTTGCTACGATTGGCTAAAGGAAAAGTTTTGCAGAATCACTCGAAATCACTTCTGCAAGTGGCTAAGAATCTCGTAATGAATAAAAATTCTGTACTGAGAATTCCAAGGTGGGAGATGCAAGATTCCTCCCTCCCCCTTCCCCCTCCTCACAATGCTATCCTTCTTTACCTACAGCAAAAAATAAATAAATTAATTAATAAACAAAACTAGAGAAACTTCTACTGTGAAACTATTTGCATACAAGAGAACGGCCCTTGAAATTTAACTCTTCAAAGTTTTAAGCCCTGCTCATTCCGGATATTGATTAGAAAGTGTTAATCCACAGGTGAAACCTGAGTATATAATCCCTGTGACATTTGATCAACAGTGTTCCATAAGGACAGGTTCTCATTCAAAACGTTCGAAAATTCAATTTCTTTGTAGTTGCATTTTTTAAAGGTGTACTTGTCTAGACTCTTGGAACGGAAAGGTTTTTTTTTTAATCCGTGCTTTACACAAGTTTCTACAGTCCATTGTTTGAAGCAGTGTCACGGCTGCCATGAGCCGCGCGGGGTACCCGCCATGTCTCCAACGCCTTGTCACGGTTCGCGCGGCTCCCCCCGTTGGAGGTTCGAGTCCTCCCTCGGGCATGGTTGTGTGTGTGTGTTGTCCTTAGCATAAGTTACTGTAAGTAGTGTGTAAACATAGGGACTGATGGTTCAAATGGTTCTGAGCACTTTGGGACTTAACATCTGAGGTCATCAGTTTCCTAGAACTTAGAACGACTTAAACCTAACTAAATTAAGGACATCACACACATCCATGCTCGAGGCAGGATTTGAACCTGCGACCGTAGCGGGCGCGTGGCTCCCGACTGAAGCTTCTACAACCGCTCGGCCACATCGGCCGGTCTGTCATGTATTCTAGAAGAGCTGCACGGTCGTCGGTGGCGCCTGTTCTTTCGAGAAGAGTTACTATCTTCATATCTATGGTTAAACGTTACCCAGCCATTGACCTTCGTCTGTGCGAATGCGCACAGGTTGCCGGAACTCACCTTAGTGTGAGCCAGTAATGAGTGGATGGACAAATACCTATTAAGTACATTACGTAATCGGATTGTGGACGTTTGAGGATGTGAGTCTCACGGGAAGCGTGCGAGGGATAAACTCCTGCAGTCCTGATGTTCATTTGTGCCCTCGATGGCTCAGATGGATTGGGCGTCTGCCATGTAAGCAGGAGATCTTGGGTTCGAGTCCCAGTAGGGGCACACTTTTCAGCTGTCCCCATCGAAGTATATCAACAACACCTGTTGGCAGCTGAGGGTTTCAATTAATTATCAGTTGTGAAGGTGATTCGATGAACCCTTTGCCAGGAACTTTAATGTGTTTTGCAGGGTATCCATATAGATGTAGATGATAACTCGTCCCGTGTCGCACGTGCTCAAAATGATTCATACTGCAGAATGCATGCAAACATACTCACCGAAAATACGGACGAATATCAAGTGCAGGCTGCCGAGTGCTGCATATCCAGCTTAGACAGATCGGCTTTTCATCTACATCTACATGACTACATCTACATGACTACTCTGCAATTCACATTTAAGTGCTTGGCAGAGGGTTCATCGAACCACAATCATACTATCCCTCTACTATTCCACTCCCGAACAGCGAGCGGGAAAAACGAACACCTAAACCTTTCTGTTCGAGCTCTGATTTCTCTTATTTTATTTTGATGATCATTCCTACCTATGTAGGTTGGGCTCAACAAAATATTTTCGCATTCGGAACAGAAAGTTGGTGACTGAAATTTCGTAAAAAGGTCTCGCCGCGACGAAAAACGTCTATGCTGTAATGACTTCCATCCCAACTCGTGTATCATATCTGCCACACTCTCTCCCCTATAACGCGATAATACAAAACGAGCTGCCCTTCTTTGCACCCTCTCGATGTCCTCCGTCAATCCCACCTGGTAAGGATCCCACACCGCGCAGCAATATTCTAACAGAGGACGAACGAGTGTAGTGTAAGCTGTCCCTTTAGTGGACTTGTTGCATCTTCTAAGTGTCCTGCCAATGAAACGCAACCTTTGGCTCGCCTTCCCGACAATATTATCTATGTGGTCCTTCCAACTGAAGTTGTTTGTAATTTTAACACCCAGGTACTTAGTTGAATTGACTGCCTTGAGAATTGTACTATTTATCGAGTAATCGAATTCCAACGGATTTCTTTTGGAACTCATGTGGATCATCTCACACTTTTCGTTATTTAGCGTCAACTGCCACCTGACACACCATACAGCAATCTTTTCTAAATCGCTTTGCAGCTGATACTGGTCTTCGGATGACCTTACTAGACGGTAAATTACAGCATCATCTGCGAACAACCTAAGAGAACTGCTCAGATTGTCACCCAGGTCATTTATATAGATCAGGAACAGTAGAGGTCCCAGGACGCTTCCCTGGGGAACACCTGATATCACTTCAGTTTTACTCGATGATTTGCCGTCTAGTACTGCGAACTGCGACCTTCCTGCCAAGAAGAACAGGAAGTTGCTGTCTAGGAACAATCAGAGGTAGAGGAAGGGTTGATAAATACTCCTTTAATTGCAGACTAAACGTAAATAACGAAAATACATTTTTGGTAAAAATTTGTCAAAAATAATCGTTTGCCCTCCGTATTGGATTAGCTGTTTTGAATATTGAAAATCTGACTTCAGATTCGTTTTCAGCGACATTAAGAATATATATGTAACACTCAGTTCATGCAAATCGAAGTAATAATACAACTAAATGTTTTCCCTAAACTTTGAACACTTTTTTTTCGAGTAACGATTTTCTCAGAACGGCATGCAGTATAAATTAAAAGTGGTTCGATCTCTTAACTTCTACCTCTGACCCCTAAAAGTAAACACTTTTCTTAGGAACTTATAGCTATAATATGACATTTGTTAATATTAACTAATTTTTGTGTAGGCATAAGGAGTGAAACAAACCCCCCAAAATCGAACTCAAAGTTCGAATTAGCACTGTATCGTTAAATTTAAGGTTGTTTCATTGCGGTTAGGTATGCGCTCCCATAAATTTTATGTATTATCGACTGATGTTATCCATTTTCAATTTCAAAGAAATAATGTAGTATCAACTGATGTTACCCATTTTTGAATTCAGGTAACATCTCAGGTGCCACACTGCACGCACTCTACGTACTCCAGTCTCGCAGGCCCTTGATCAAATCATAATTACGGGCGCCATTTTTTATTGAAAATCTAAAATTAAGCTCATAGTATTATCACTCGTAATTCCCAAACAGATCCTTCGAATGTATTTTCATTGTCTCAAAAAAAATTTCAAATGTACCCTTTTTTGCTCATTTGTATGAGAACCTGGCCGTAACGCCGGAATATAGTCACGAGATTTTTTTTCAGAGATGCTGTACGTTCGCGAGAAGACTTTCGTTCTGCGCGTGTCGAAGGACATTCCTCAGATATTACTGTGTGTGTGCTACTCAGTCGTGCCATTTAAGTGTACATCTTTGCATAGTTTTCCTTTCACGATGTAAACAGTGTTCCGCTCAGTTGCTAACTGGCCAGTGAGTGGTTCCGAAGGTATCGGATGTGCGGTGCGTTCGGTCTGCTAGGACAACAGCAGACTAGCGTGGTGCGATGGCAGAAGCAGACACTGAGGGAGCTAGCTGCTGGGACGCCAGCGAACAATTTATGCCAAGTAAGACGAAGAGGACTATTCTAAAATTACGAGCCGTCTCAAAAGTGTTTACCATTGGTAAATCTTGCAGTTGAGTCTGACAAAACTGGCAGTTTTGCCTACAGATACATTACAGAGAGAGATACAGGAAATCCCCCCACCCCCCTCAATGAATTTTTGGTTGTGATGACAGGCCGATTGGTAGTGTAGCCCGAGATCTAAGTTAGGTTGGAAGGTGGTAATTTGATTGAGAGTTGTTTACGCCAACGATTATGAATGCCGACTAAACGTTGTGCGAGCAGATTGCCCTGTAGCGTAGCCTAGTGTTTCCGTCCGCGCCACATTTAACACACTTTCTCTAACTGTGTACAAAAGTCTCACAACAGCCACGATAACTACGTTTCTGGTGGGGGGAGGGTAGAGTCCACTATGTAACTTTCACTGCAAATTTTAGTAACCGCCGAAACTAACCGAAATAGAAGCGTAATTTTAACTATATTTCCTTTTGTGGGAAAATAATGGTTCTCCTCTTTCGGCAGCAACTGTAATATGTAGGCGACTTATTAGTTTTCTTTAAACTATGAATCATGATCTCAATAGACGCAGTGCTTTTTTTACGTTACTTGATTTGTGGTCTATAGTAAACAATGCAACGAATTGGTAAATTCTTTGAAGTTTGACGTGTGTTACATAGTCGACGTCTGCAATGTTCGTAAGGCCAAGTTTGCATATATTCTGTGTCTGTTTTTTTGGCCATGTACTGTATAATTAAGGGGAGGAGGATTATGTTCAAGGAGCAGTGTATTAGCAGTCTATGGAGAAATTGAGAATTTGGATCTAACGAACGGCATGCTCGGGCAGTTCGTGCTATTCTGTTGACCACTGTGTAATTCGGACACAGTGATCATTGCCTCTCCCTAGTAACCAGGGGACTCGGGTGCTAATCCTGGTCTGGCACAAATTTTCAAGTGCCCATTGACTAAAGTCTGTGCCCATTGTCAGCTAATGTCATTGTTTCGGTGTTAAATTGTATTTTGTTTACGATACGTAGTTTAGCTTTTTCATGGATAACAGCTTTGAAAAGCGTATAGGTTATATTGATATTCTCTCGTCGTTAGTCCAAGGCAACTATAGCGATTTATAAACACAGCTGTAGTTCGTATTAAGCCTACATACGTAATTGTGTCCTGTTTTTCTTTACCAAGAATTACTTCGTAAGTAATTCCCCTGTAGTGGTATTTTGTTTTAGTATTTTGTTTAAATATTTATAGACTGCAGGCTTGGATGAAATATGAAACACATGTCCGAAGTTCTTGTTGATTCTGCAGATACTGTTTCATCCGTACTAGGGGCCAAAACATTTCATCTAATACAGAAGGACACAATTTGTCTCGAGATTTAGCAATTTTTCGTAATAGTTGCCTTGCTTCGATATATTTTTCTCTAATTCTTGTTTGGATTTAATCTTAAAACACACTAACTCTTCCACCAGTTATTCGATATGTGGTTTCATACCTTTCGTAGCCTAGAGTTCCTAAACGGTCGATAATATTAATAATTTCCTTTCTCAATTTTATTTTCTGTAAAATCTCCTGTTTATGGTTATTGCTAACGTGTTTCACGTTCTCACTTTTATTATTTTTATTTTTCTAGTTTTGTGACTGGTAGCCAAATGTTCTTTGAATCTGGTTTTTAATTCTGAAATAGTAACAGATGAAGGTCAAGAGAAGATTGCGATATATTTGAGGAGAGTGGCTTGGAGATTTTCTATAATAGACGTACACAGGTCATGGGGATCCTTACCTATATAAATTTACTTCGAGTGTGATGTAGCCCATTCTCTTGTCATGATCTCGGCCGTATCGTAGCACATTGTCTCGGTTAGGTTGGAGATTTCTGTTGAGAGTTGCCGAAGTCAACGAAAGTGATTACAAAGTAAAGACTGTGCTAACAGAACGATCTGTAGCGTAGTCCAACACGTTCTTTCTGTCCTTTTAAAGCCTCTTTTAATTAAAAATAACTAAAGCTGCAAGATACAATCACAAAAACTGTGTTACGTAATAGAGTAATCCCAGACTATTGTTGTGTAAGTTGTGTGCGTACAGTATTTTTTTTGTCAGTGAATATACATTTTTTTACTCATTTGCTGGGTTTCAGTTTTCCCCTTTAACAGCAAAAAACCTTTTCCTGTGAAGGGCCCATTAGCTTGTCGGTTATATTTGTGACTTTCTCGACGGTCAGTAATTTCGTGATAGTCCATCCACCGGCGTCATTGTTAACATCGAATATAGATTTAAGTATTAGGAAGGCTAATATGAAGCTAATGCATGAGTAGGTCTAACAATTAATAAAAATAGAAATGTGGGTAAGATACTACAAACAGCATAGTGAACGCATTGTTGTGGCCAAGATAGCCACGAATCCCACGCCTACCAAAGTCGTAAAAGTAGTCCGCAGATGATTATGAAACTGATGGAATGTGTGATGAGATAAAAGAAATCATTCAGATAGTGATGGGAGATGAAAATTTAATATTAATGGGTGACTGGAATTCGACAGTAGGAAATGGAAGAAAAGGAAACGTAGTAGGTGAATATGGAATGGGGGTAAAAAATGAAAGAGGAAGCCGCCTGGTAGGTTTTTTCCCAGAGCATAACTTAATCATAGCTAACACTTGGTTCAAAAATCATAAAAGACCTGGAGATACTGCAATATTTCATATAGATTATATAATGGTAAGACAGAGATTTAGGAACCAGATTTTAAATTGTATGACATTTCCAGGGGCAAATGTGGTCTCTGATCACAGTATATTGATTATGAACCGTAGATAAAAACTGAAGAAACTGGAAAAAGGTGGGAATTTAAGGAGATGGGACCCGAAAGAACTGACAGAATCAGAAGTTGTACAGTGTTTCAGGAAGAGCATTAGGGAACGATCTACAGGAATGGGGGAAAGTAATACAGTGTGATGGGGGATCTGAGTGGTGTACTGTCAAGGGGGAGGGGGTTCCTCAGGGATCAGTGTTGGGGCCGCTCCTGTTCCTTATTTATATAAATGATATGCCCTCAAGTATTACGGGTAACTCAAAAATATTTCTGTTTGCTGATTACACTAGCTTGGTAGTAAAGGATGTTGTGTGCAACATTGACTCCGTTTCAAGTAGTGCAGTACATGACCTCAGTCAATGGCTTATAGAAAATAAACTAACGTTAAATCACAGTAAGATTCAGTTTTTACAGTTTCTAACACACAATTCAACAAAACCTGACGTTTTAATCTCACAGCATGGGCATATGATTAGTGATACTAAACGGTTCAAATTCCTAGGTGTTCAAATAAATAGTAAGGTGTTGTGGAAAGCCCACGTTCAGGATCTTGCTCAAAGACTTAATACTGCCATTTTCACTATTCGAACGGTACCGAAAGTGAGTGATACTTCGACAAGTAAATTAGTCTACTTTGCCTATTTCCATTCACTTATGTCATATGGTATTATGTTTTTGGGTAACTCTTCCCATTCTAGAAGGATATTTTTGGCTCAGAAACTGGAGGTTCGGGCAAAAAGTGGTGTGAGTTCACGAACCACTTGTCGACCTCTGTTCAGGGAGTCTGGGTATTTTGACCTTGGCCTCTCAATATGTATATTCCTTATTGTCGTTTCTTGTTACCAATATTAGTTTATTTCCAACAATAAGCAGCTTTCACTCGGTTAATACTCGGCAGAAGTCAAACTCCCATTTGGTTCGGACTTCCTTAATTCTTGTGCAAAAATGTGTGCAGTATACTGCTGCATCCATTTTCAATAAGCTGCCACTCGAATTCAAAAATCTTTGCAGTAATCCACGCGCTTTCAAATCGAAACTGGAGTGTTTCCTCATGGGTCACTCCTTTTATCCTGTCAAGGAGTTAATTGAAAAATTAAGCTGATTCTCATTGTACTGCTGATAGCGTTTGCTTAAACTTATGGACTGATTTTCTCTCAGGTTCATGAACATGTATTTTTATCTGTTATTACTTTTATGTTGTAAGTTCATGTGTTGCCCTAACCGCCGTCTGCTTCACGTCTGCTGTTCAGCGAGCTACCTTAATTTAAGTATTAACTGTATTTTTCTTACTTGTCACTTCTTCTTCCGTGTGTTTTTGCTTTTAGGAAGCTTTAATTGTCGAGTGCTAGTAATAGAGTTACATAGATTTCGTGTTTGTTTTGAATACAGTCAGAGAGAGTCCTTGTAGTCAGCCATAGTGCCAGTAATGCTAGTGTTTGTTTTGAATACAGTCCAGAGACAGGTAGTACTATTTTCATTGTTTTCTACAAGAAGTCGTTAGCAATCACAGTTTAGTCAGTAATCAGCCACCTTTAGTGAATTAGCAGTCTACTTAAAAGTTGAAACTTCCTGGCAGATTAAAACTGTGTGCCCGACCGAGACTCGAACTCGGGACCTTTGCCTTTCGCGGGCAAGTGCTCTACCAACTGAGCTACCGAAGCACGACTCACGTCCGGTACTCACAGCTTTACTTCTGCCAGTATCCGTCTCCTACCTTCCAAACTTTACAGAAGCTCTTCTGCGAAACGTGCAGAACTAGCACTCCTGAAAGAAAGGATACTGCGGAGACATGGCTTAGCCACAGCCTGGGGGATGTTTCCAGAATGAGATTTTCACTCTGCAGCGGAGTGTGCGCTGATATGAAACTTCCTGGCAGATTAAAACTGTGTGCCCGACCGAGACTCGAACTCGGGACCTTTGCCTTTCGCGGGCAAGTGCTCTACCAACTGAGCTACCAAAGCACGACTCACGTCCGGTACTCACAGCTTTACTTCTGCCAGTATCCGTCTCCTACCTTCCAAACTTTACAGAAGCTCTTCTGCGAAACGTGCAGAACTAGCACTCCTGAAAGAAAGGATACTGCGGAGACATGGCTTAGCCACAGCCTGGGGGATGTTTTCAGAATGAGATTTTCACTCTGCAGCGGAGTGTGCGCTGATATGAAACTTCCTGGCAGATTAAAACTGTGTGCCCGACCGAGACTCGAACTCGGGACCTTTGCCTTTCGCGGGCAAGTGCTCTACCAACTGAGCTACCGAAGCACGACTCACGTCCGGTACTCACAGCTTTACTTCTGCCAGTATCCGTCTCCTACCTTCCAAACTTTACAGAAGCTCTTCTGCGAAACGTGCAGAACTAACACTCCTGAAAGAAAGGATACTGCGGAGACATGGCTTAGCCACAGCCTGGGGGATGTTTCCAGAATGAGATTTTCACTCTGCAGCGGAGTGTGCGCTGATATGAAACTTCCTGGCAGATTAAAACTGTGTGCCCGACCGAGACTCGAACTCGGGACCTTTGCCTTTCGCGGGCAAGTGCTCTACCAACTGAGCTACCAAAGCACGACTCACGTCCGGTACTCACAGCTTTACTTCTGCCAGTATCCGTCTCCTACCTTCCAAACTTTACAGAAGCTCTTCTGCGAAACGTGCAGAACTAGCACTCCTGAAAGAAAGGATACTGCGGAGACATGGCTTAGCCACAGCCTGGGGGATGTTTTCAGAATGAGATTTTCACTCTGCAGCGGAGTGTGCGCTGATATGAAACTTCCTGGCAGATTAAAACTGTGTGCCCGACCGAGACTCGAACTCGGGACCTTTGCCTTTCGCGGGCAAGTGCTCTACCAACTGAGCTACCGAAGCACGACTCACGTCCGGTACTCACAGCTTTACTTCTGCCAGTATCCGTCTCCTACCTTCCAAACTTTACAGAAGCTCTTCTGCGAAACGTGCAGAACTAGCACTCCTGAAAGAAAGGATACTGCGGAGACATGGCTTAGCCACAGCCTGGGGGATGTTTCCAGAATGAGATTTTCACTCTGCAGCGGAGTGTGCGCTGATATGAAACTTCCTGGCAGATTAAAACTGTGTGCCCGACCGAGACTCGAACTCGGGACCTTTGCCTTTCGCGGGCAAGTGCTCTACCAACTGAGCTACCGAAGCACGACTCACGTCCGGTACTCACAGCTTTACTTCTGCCAGTATCCGTCTCCTACCTTCCAAACTTTACAGAAGCTCTTCTGCGAAACGTGCAGAACTAGCACTCCTGAAAGAAAGGATACTGCGGAGACATGGCTTAGCCACAGCCTGGGGGATGTTTCCAGAATGAGATTTTCACTCTGCAGCGGAGTGTGCGCTGATATGAAACTTCCTGGCAGATTAAAACTGTGTGCCCTACCACTTGCCCGCGAAAGGCAAAGGTCCCGAGTTCGAGTCTCGGTCGGGCACACAGTTTTAATCTGCCAGGAAGTTTCATATCAGCGCACACTCCGCTGCAGAGTGAAAATCTCATTCTGGAAACATCCCCCAGGCTGTGGCTAAGCCATGTCTCCGCAGTATCCTTTCTTTCAGGAGTGCTAGTTCTGCACGTTTCGCAGAAGAGCTTCTGTAAAGTTTGGAAGGTAGGAGACGGATACTGGCAGAAGTAAAGCTGTGAGTACCGGACGTGAGTCGTGCTTCGGTAGCTCAGTTGGTAGAGCACTTGCCCGCGAAAGGCAAAGGTCCCGAGTTCGAGTCTCGGTCGGGCACACAGTTTTAATCTGCCAGGAAGTTTCATATCAGCGCACACTCCGCTGCAGAGTGAAAATCTCATTCTGGATACTTAAAAGTTGATTAAGTCTCTTCGGTAAATTGATTCCTTAGGATGGATAGGATGTGTGACTGCTGTGTACGGACGCTGGCCACTCTTCGCGAACAGCTGAGCGTGTTGATGGCCGCGGTCAGCCATCTTCAGGCTGCTGCCTCAGAGTGTAGCGGCAGTGGGGAGTCTGGTGCGTCGCATGGTGCACCTCAGGTGTTAGATGCTTCACCCACTGTCCCTGCTGTCGAGACATCTTCGCGGGTACCGGGCACAGTTGGGCCAATGTGGAGGCTGGCCGTGTGGCATCGCCCGCTCTGCCTGTGAATAGACATGTGGCTGCTCCTTCAGCAAGGTCCGAGCAGGCACACGGGGGGAGGAGTTTATTAGTTATTGGGAGCTCCAACGTTAGGCTGGTGATGGAGCCCCTTAGGGAAATAGCGGAAAGGTCGGGGAAGAAGGCCAGTGTTCACTCTGTCTGCTTGCCGGGGGGTCTCATTCGAGATGTGGAGGGGGCCCTACTGGCGGCGATAGAGAGCACTGGGTGCACCCGACTGCAAATTGTTGCTGATGTCGGCACCAATGACTCCTGCCGTCTGGGTTCAGAGGTCATCCTCATTTCGTACAGGCGGTTGGCGGATTGTATGAAGGCGGAAAGCCTCGCTCGCGGGGTGGAATCAGAGCTAACTATTTGTAGTATCGTTCCCAGAACCGATCGCGGTCCTCTGGTTTGGAGCCGAGTGGAAGGCTTAAACCAGAGGCTCAGAAGATTCTTCGGAGAGCTGGGGTGCAAATTTCTCGACCTCCGCAATAGGGTGCAGAAATGTAGGGTCCCCCTGAATAGGTCAGGCATGCACTACACGCCGGAAGCGGCTACGAGGGTAGCGGAGTACGTGTGGAGTGCACATGGGGTATTTTTTAGGTTAGAGAATTCCCTCCCTAGACCCGACAAGACGCCTCCTGAGACGCGGCAAGGCAGGAGTAGGCAAAATGCAACAGGGAATAACAATATTAATGTGCTAATAGTAAACTGACTACGAGACAAGAAAAAATGTATTCATAGGTGAAAGCTCAAAGCTACGGGTAAAATGTCCCTAGGCTTATCGTCTCAAAGAAGAGATGGCACAGAGAAACAAGTGGGCATGTCTTACATAGCAAGCAGCCATTTAAACCGACATTTAGGACCTTCAAATAAGGATTTGGACTAAAATACTTTCATATTCGCACTAAGTGTAAATAAAACTGGTACAATCACCAATAAACAAAATTATTTTCATTGTTTTCGGGGTTCCTTTTGCCTTTCGGAATAAATATATTGCGAATCAGTAGTTAACATGCCTGGTTCCCCAAACAGGAGACGACTAGAAACTTCCGAAATGTGGTGGTGTAGAAGAATGCTAAAAAAGCTTTGATCGAATAGCTGAAGGGGAGATACGAAATCAGATTAGGGAGCAGAGAAATTAATGGCACAAATTGACAAAAAGAAGCGATCGTGGGTAAATGTCATATTTCGATTCCACCCATCCACTGTGACCCATGACGTTCTGCATGACGTTGATTAGTTGCATTTCGAAGGATACCAGTGGCCTAATTAAATGTTAACTGTGATTGCCTTCGTTTCTAGAACAATTTATAATGTTCGTTAACTATGATTTTTTTCGGAATATATCGTGATGAACTCTGGGAGGAACCACTGAACACAGCTTAAATTGTCGTTGAAGAAACGAGTAGTGATTGTATTTTTATCTTTCTTATCCGACACGTTGGGGTATCCAAGGTATAATGGGGTACACAGTTGAAAACTTTGATTAAATGTACAAAATTGATAAATAAGAGAGCTACAAATTTTTATATGAACACATTATGATGTATTAATCAGAAAAATACAAGAACATTGCCATAAAATAAAACAACAATATTTTCTGACTCAAAAACAGAAATTTATATCATTTGCACGCGGTAGTATGGGGTGGTAAATACAAGTGATTACAAAAACGTATAAAATTATCGGAAATGCAGAAAATATTGGCTTGCTCGGAATTTTTTTTAGTTCAAAGTGAGTATTAATGTCAAACTACAGTTTTCATGTATCGTATCCTTTTCTTGAGGCTGTTTACAAAATTCACACACGGGGAGACACTCATCATCTTCGCTATCTATTCCTGCACAAGAATCGTGTGTCCATTTTTTGCACGTGGAACAAGCTACCCAACCTCCAACTGATTTTGAATATAACCCACCACAATATACACATTGACAGTCAGAACTTTCCTCGTAATCACTCTCGTTAGTATTGTATTCTCTCTCCTTTTTTCCATTTACCTTCAGATTCTTTCTCTCTTTTTTGAGTTCTTAACTTTATTCTCTTTCGCAAAAAGTTTTCTGTTTGCTCTTTCTTCTTTGTCAAAGTTCTTTTTTCTGTTTCTCCCATTAATGACTTTTAACTCTTTTTTTGTACGGCGAATCAGTTAAAACAACGTTCTTCCCCATTTTCAGTCTCGCTCTTTTCTTGCTTTCGTTAACTTTTGACAAGAAAATCAGAATCTCAGGTGAAATATGAAATGAGGAGGTTGTGTTGTCAGTTGTCATCCAAGAGCACCCAAGATTAGAACAATTAGCCCCAATAACTTTGTTATTCTTAGGCGGCAGTTCATTGTAACAAATAGCTGAAACCTCGTCCGCTTGATTATCCAGCCCGTTTGAGTCGTCTTTTTCAGCTGGTGTGCTAGGTGGAGGCAATTACAATTGTTCAGATATAATAACCCCTTTATCTGACGGCCTATCACGTCCGCTGTCAGTTGTGTGTGCCGGGAGGAAGTGTGCGTCGTGAATATGGATGGGTCCGTGGGCCATATTGCAGTAGCTTCGAAACCTTTAATAGCGGTTTTCATTTTTGCGCTTTAGACGAAAGCTGAACCAAAAAGCGTTGAAATTTGAAAGACAGTTACGACTTTCCCTGCGTGGCTTCGCAGCCATTTTCGAAGCTGATCACTATAACGAGGATTTATAAAACAAACATCAAGCGGCTGAAGTCTGTGAGAGCAATGTGGTGGTGAAGAAACGCCACTCTCCCTCGCGTTGTCCATAACGTCATTGTTCGTGGTATGAGCTGAGTGGCCATCTGATATAAGGAGAACTGGGACGTGCTTTGATGCCTTAGAAAATACCACAAATTGTGGAAACCATACAAAGAATGACTCTGTGGCCATCCATGCGGTGCTGTGGACCTCAGCGCAACCTCCTGCTGCCAGTCCTAACTCAAATTCTTTCTGCTTCTTCTTTCGTGGAAAAATAATCGTAGGAGGAATGTCAGCTCCGCTTGCTGAAGTACTAATGAGGCTGGTTGCAGTTTCGCCCCTTTTTGCAGAGGTTAGCGATCGCACTGGACGGTTCCCTTTGCAAGCTGCGATGTTCGATTGGTTTTTAGCATTAACCGAGACGCCTGTTCCATCACAATTAGTTATTTGAGAAGTCATTAGTTTGTGATTGTCAGTTACATTTGTTAGCAACGAAAAAAACCTATCGACAGCTACTTTGTTAAAATCAATGATTCTTGTACTAGATTTTGCTTCGGGCTTGCGAACAAATCCGAATTTGCTTCTTCATTGTTTCATGATGTAATAAAGATTTCTATTTGTTTTGCTCGAAATTTTCGAAAAGGTATCTGGGGAACGTGCAAAAATTGAAATGGCAAAACTGTGCACCTGCCGAAATACGAGTGCGTATACTCATTTGAAAAAATGTTCCTAAACTGCTTCTGATACGCTAGAGGTTACCGCACAGTAAACAGCAATTGTAGTTGACCGTTTGCCTGCACCGTATAGAGTACGGCCAATAAAATATTTTTGTAGGGAGGACACATCATCTCATCCTGAATGAAGAGTTCATCTATACGTGTAAATGTAACCACTTGTGCCAGAGGGAGTGTGTTGGTAGCCTTACTGTTCATGTTGTATATTAACATTACAGATAATATAAGTAAGCTCACATATTTCGAAAATGATGCAGATATCGACATAGAGGTAACAAAGTCCGTGTGAAGCGATATACACATACAGGGGATAATAAAAATGTGACCACCTATACTTGCATCTACATGGATACTCTGCAAATCACATTTAAGTGCCTGGCAGATTGTTCATCGAACCACCTTCACAAGTCTCTATTATTCCAATCTCGCATAGCACCCGGAAAGAATGATCACCTGTGTCTTTCCATACGAGCTCTGACTTCCCTTATTTTATCGTTGTGGTCGTTTCTCCCTACGTAGGTCGGTGTCAACAAAATATTTTCGCATTCGGAGGAAAAAGTTGGTGATTGGAATTTCGTGAGAAGATTCCGTCGCAAAGAAAAACGCTTTTCTTTTAATGATGTCCAGCCAAAATCCTGTATCATTTGTGTGACACACTCTCTCGTATTTCGCGATAATAGGAGGACGTGCTGCCTTTCATTGGACTTTTTAGATCTACTCCGTCAGTCCTATCTTGTAAGGATCCCACATTTCCCAGCAGTATTCTAAAAGAGGACGGACAAGCGTAGTGTAGGCAGTGTCCTTTCTAGGTCTGTTACGTTTTCTAAGTGTTGTGCCAATAAAACGCAGTCTTTGGTTAGCCTTAACCGCAACATTTTCTATGTGTTCTTTCCAATTTAAGTTGTTCGTTATTGTATAATAATAATGGCGTGTGACGAGGGCCTCCCATCGGGTAGACCGTTCGCCTGGTGCAAGTCTTTCGATTTGACGCCACTTCGGCGACTTGCGCGTCGATGGGGATGAAATGATGATTAGTACAACACAACACCCAGTCCCTGGGCGGAGAAAATCTCCGACCCAGCCGGGAATCGAAGGAATCTTAGGATTGACAGTCTGTCGTGCTGACCACTCAGCTACCGGGGGCGGACGTTAGTTATTGTAATACCTTGTTATTTAGTTGACTTTACGGCTTTTAGATTAGACTGCAACTTCTCTCATAGTGATTAGTCCATTCTGCTTCACCAGCAATATTGCGGGATCAGTAACGACCTGATTTGTTGATATTGCGGGCGTACCTTAACTGGCTTCTGTCTTCATTGATTAGCGGCTACCTTTGAAATGGTTGTACCACTCCTTTAGCCCTGCAGTACCCATTACTTTGTCCACAAACACACGATGGTTTCAACTTGAGAATCGCCAAGCTTGGAGCCAAATGTGATGTAAAGACGTCATTTTGCTCAGAATACTAAATCCAACGTGTACGACTTGCAAGTGTTCCGAAGTAGTGGAGAAAATCAGGTATGTGTGCTAAATATGCCTGAAAACATGAGCCCATGCGCGCCCTGATACCATTGTTGATTTCAACAATTAAAAAAGGTCGGATATTTTTTGAACAGCTCATGTATATAAGCCATCGCCAGTGATGTCGAAAGAGCAAGATACCCCTAACTACGCCAGTTGATTAGGTAGTTCGAATGGAGCGGTCTATTGTCTGACGTATCTCCATAACAGCTCCGAACCGAATACCCCAAAGTTCGACAAATGGTTCAAATGGCTCTAAGCACTATGGGTCTTAACATCTATGGTCATCAGTCTCCTAGAACTTAGAACTACGTAAACCTAACTAACCTAAGGACATCACACAACACCCAGCCATCACGAGGCAGACAAAACCCCTGACCCCGCCGTGAATCGAACCCGGGAACCCAGACGCGGAAAGCGAGAACGCTACCTTCACGTCAGGAATCAAGCTGAGCTCAGAAGGGCGCAAGTCCGGGTCTGTCTCAGGCCAATACTGATCTTCGGCCTGACGTGGCTGCTTGTCCTGTTCCAGGTGTTGCCCCTCAGTCTGCAAGATCCGAGCAGTCGCAGAGGGTGGTCTTACTGGTAGTTGGGAGCTCCAACGTCAGGCGCGTAATGGGGCAGAGAGGGGAAGAAAACCAATGTGCAATCCGTGTGCATACCGGGGTGAGTCATTCCAGATGTGAAAAAGGGTCCTTCCGGATGCCATGAAGGGTACAGGTTGCACCCATTTGCAGGTGGTCGCTCATGTCGGCACCAATGATGTGTGTCGCTATGGATCGGAGGAAACCCTCCCTGGCTATCTGATTTGGTGAAGACTGCCAGTCTCGCTAGCCGGATGAAAGCAGAGCTCACCGCTCACCATCTGTAGCATCGTCGACAGGACTGACTGCGGGCCTTTGGTAAAGAGCTGAGTAAAGGGTCTGAATCAGAGGCTGAGATTGTTCTGCGACCGTGTGGGCTGCAGATTCCTCGACTTGAGCCATAGGGTGGTGGGGTTTCGGGTTCCGCTGGATAGGTCAGGAGTCCACTACACGCAACAAGCGGCTACACGGGTAGCAGGGGTTTTGTGGCGTGAGCTGGGCGGTTTTTTAGGTTAGATGGCATTGGGCAAGTACAGAAAGGGCGGCAGCTTCAACGAGTTCGGGGCAAAGCAGGACATGCGGGGACCAAGCAGCAATCGGTATTGTAATGGTAAACTGTCGAAGCTGCGTTGGTAAAGTACCGGAACTTCAAGCGCTGATAGAAAGTACCGAAGCTGAAATCGTTATAGGTACAGAAAGCTGGCTGAAACCAGAGAGAAATTCTGCCGAAATTTTTACAAAGGTACAGACAGATAGAAATGATAGGTTGCATGCAACCGGTGGTGGAGAGTTAGTCGCTGTTAGTAGAAGTTTATCCTGTAGTTAAGTAGAAGTGGATAGTTCCTGTGAATTATTATGGGTGGAGGTTACACGCAACAGCCGAGCTAGGTTAATAATTGGCTCCTTTTACTGACCTCCCGACCCAGCTGCATTAGTGGCAGAACAACTGAGAGAAAATTTGGAATACATTTCAAATCAATTTTCTCAGCATGTTATAGTCTTAGGTAGAGATTTCAATTTACCAGATATAGACTGGGACACTCAGATGTTTAGGATGGGTCGTAGGGACAGAGCGTCGAGTGACATTATACTGAGTGCGCTATCCGAAAATTACCTCAGGCAATTAAACAGAGAACCGACTCGTGGAGATAACATCTTGGACCTACTGATAACAAACAGACCCGAAATTTTCGACTCTGTATGTGCAGAACAGGGATTAGTGATCATAAGGCTGTTGCAACATCCCTGAATATGGAAGTTAATAGGAATATAAAAAGAGGGAGGAAGGCTTACGTGTTTAGCAAGGGTAATAGAAGGCAGATTTCAGTCTACCTAACAGATCAAAACGAAAATTTCTGTTCTGACACTGACAATGTTCAGTATTTATGGAAAAAGTTCAAGGCAATCGTAAAATGCGTTTTATACAGGTACGTGTAGAGTAAAACTGTGACGGACGGGATAAACCCACCGTGGTTCAACAACAAAGTTAGGAAACTACTGCGAAAGCAAAGACAGCTTCACTCCAAGTATAAACGCAGCCAAAACCTCTCAGACAAACAGAAGCTAAACGATGTCAAACTTAGCGTAAGGAGGGCTATGCGTGAAGCGTTCAGTGAATTCGAAAGTAAAATTCTATGTACCGACTTGACAGAATATCCTAGAAAGTTCTGGTCTCACGTTAAATCAGTAAGTGGTTGGAAACAGCATGTCCAGACACTCCGGGGTGATGATGGCATTGAAACAGAGGATGACAGGCGTAAAGCTGAAATACTAAACACATTTTTCCAAAGATGTTTCATAGAGGAAGACCGCACTGCAGTTCCTTCTCTAAATCCTAGCACAAACGAGAAAATGGCTGACATCGAAATAAGTGTCCAAGGAGTAGAAAAGCAACTGGAATCACTCAACAGAGGAAAGTCCACTGAACCTGACGGGGTACCAATTCGATTCTACACAGTACGCGAAAGAACTTGCCCTCCCTTTTAACAGCCGTGTACCGCAAGTCTCTAGGGGAACGGAAGGCTCCAAATGATTGGAAAGGAGCACAGGTAGTCCGAGTCTTCAAGAAGGGTCGTAGAGCAGATGCGCAAAACTATAGACCTATATCTCTGACGTCGATCTGTTGTAGAATTTTAGAACATGTTTTTTGCTCGAGTATCATGTAGTTTTTGGAAACCCAGAATCTACTCTGTAGGAATCAACATGGATTCCGGAAACATCCATCGTGTGAGACCCAACTCACTTTATTTGTTCATGAGACCCAGAAAATATTAGATACAGGCTCCCAGGTAGATGCTATTTTTCTCGACTTCCGGAAGGCGTTCGATACAGTTCCGCACTGTCGCCTGATAAATAAAGTAAGAGCCCACGGAATATCAGATCAGCTCTCTGGTTGGATTGAAGAGTTTTAACAAACAGAACACAGCATGTTGTTATCACTGGAGAGACGTCTACAGACGTTAAAATAATCTCTGGCGTGCCACAGGGGAGTGTTATGGGACCATTACTTTTCACAATATATATAAATGAGGTAGTAGATAGTGTGGGAAGTTCCATGCGGTTTTTCGCGGATGATTCTGTAGCATACACAGAAGTTGCAGCATTAGAAAATTGTAGCGAAATGCCGGAAGATCTGCAGCGGATAGGCCATTGGTGCAGGGAGTGGAAACTGACCCTTAACATATACAAATGTAATGTATTGCGAATACATAGAAAGAAGGATCCTTTATTGTATGATTATATGATAGCGGATCAAACACTGGTAGCAGTTACTTCTGTAAAATATCTCGGAGTATGCGTGCGGAACGATTTGAAGTGGAATGATCATATAAAATTAACTGTTGGTAAGGCGCGTACCACGTTGAGATCCATTGGGAGAGTCCTTAGAAACTGTAGTTCATCAACAAAGGAGGTGGCTTCAAAAACACTCGTTCGACCTATACTTGAGTATTGCTCATCAGTGTGGGATCCGTACCATATCGGGTTTGCGGAGGAGATAGAGAAGATTCAAAGAAGAGCGGCGCGTTTCGTCACAGGGTTATTTGGTAACCGTGATAGCGTTACGGAGATGTTTGACAAACTCAAGTGCCAGACTCTGCAAGAGAGCCGCTCTTCATCGCGGTGTAGCTTGCTCGCCAGATTTCGAGAGGGTGCGTTTCTGGATGAGGTATCGAATATATTGCTTCCCCCTACTTATACCTCCCGAGGAGTTCACGAATGTAAAATTAGAGAGATTAGAGAGCGCACGGAGGCTTTCAGACAGTCTTTCCTCCCGCGAACCATACGCGACTGGAACAGGAAAGGGAGGTAATGACAGTGGCACGTAAAGTGCCTTCCGCCACACACCTTTGGGTGGCTTGCGGAGTATAAATATAGATGTAGATGAGTGTGGTGCGTGATGCGGCGCTCCCCATCCCTATATACCGATCAAATCAGTCACGACTTGAACCGAGCGTGCCCGAACATTGTCCTACAAAATGATGGCCGCCTCCTGCAGAAACCGACGCCGCTTCTTTCTCTCAGTTGCTTTTCTACTTTGTAACACAGTCTGTTTCGTTTTAGAGTCCAAACAGCTTAACAGATATTGTTCAAATTTGTCATGGAGACAGTTTGAACCCTTAGAAAGAACATAGCCCACTTTAAAAAGCAAGAAATTTTTTTTTGCATCAGTGAACGTAAACTACATTAAAACTTACTTATTTTGGTTGTATAACTTAAGAATTCTATAATGTATAAGTACTTCAGTAGTCGCCGCGCGGGATAGTCTCTCAAACGAAATTGCTCCCACGTCCGAGGCCTTTGAATATCACGTCTTCCATTCCGCTTGTAGTTCAGAATATTTTGGGGAAGTCTGGGACGTAGCATTCTCACCAGTCTTCACGATATTTTTGAATTTTTTAGTTTCTTTTGAAAATACTTAATTTTTCTCTAGTAACTTCATTCCTAATCATTTCTTGTTGTGCAGCTCTTCGAATTTCGTAGGAACCTCATCTCTGCCGTGTGATTTTTTTTGCTTTTTTTTCAACCATGTTTTCGCTTTCATAGCATAATACAGGAACCGCGACCACGTTATAGAATTTCGGGACAATCTTTTTGTACTTTATTGCCCAATATTCAGATAATAGTGTCACAGACAGCTTAGAATTTGTGTAATTTATTTTAAGTATCAGAGTAAAAATCAGATCTTACAGCGTAGCCTAAATGAAAGATTAAGAGACCAGTTCTAAAGCAGGATTATCCAAAACTAGTTTTAAACTGACTGAGTATTTTCCTCGGAGTGCACTTATTTCCGTTTTATTACTAGAAATTTTAAAGTTGTATTCATTGCATATTTCGTTCAGGTGGTACATAGATCTTTGGAGGTCATTTCGTGAACTTGAATCATGTCATCTACAAACAGAAGCACAATCAGGTATTTCTCATTCGTTATCCCAATTCCTTTGTCTTGTCGTAGTTCCTGCTTTCATTTATGAAGAACGAAGTCAATGTATATACTAAAAATGCTGACTTAATCTGCTCATTTAAATGTATTCCGAACGAGCTGCCGCAGTGGTTATTCCATGGTATGATGATGATGATGATGATGTTTGGTTTTTGGGGCGCTTAACTGCACGGTTATCAGCGCCTGTACAAAGCCCCAACCTTTACACAGTCCAGTTTCGCCACCTTCACGGATGATGATGAAATGATGACACCACAGACACCTACTTCCCGGGCGGAGAAAGCAACCCAGCCGTGAATCGAACCCGGAATCCCACCACCAGCAACGCTAGCTTCTACACGACGAGCTGCCAACTAGTACACTAGACTCGCATTCGGGAGGATGACGTTTAAATCCGCATCCGGCCATCCTGATACGTTTTCCGTAACTTTCCTGAATCGCTCCAAGCAAATGCTGGGATGGTTCCTTTTAAAGGGGACGGCGGACTTCTTTTACCCTTCCCTGACGCAGTGCCAACTCCTGCTCCGTTTCTAATGACCTCAACATCGATGGCCCCCTGTGGGTTCGGGGGTAAGAATAGGCCCACGGTATTCCTGCCTGTCGTAAGAGGCGACTAAAAGGAGTCTCAAACGTTTCGGCCTTATGTGATGGTCCCCTACCAGGTTTGACCTCCATCTTCTAAATTCTTCCGAAGAGCGAGCTGATTGGGGAAGGGCGCCTTACAAGGTGCAATGTGTCCATCGCTCATTACCATCTCTAGCTTGGTTGGTCGTCGTCGCATAGCTGTCCCGCCCACTCACCATTTCTAGGGCGTGGCTTTGTTCTTGGGTGCGGTTTTTGCAGTCTGCTCTGCTGTGTCGCTTTATGCGCCAATGACGATCATGGGCTACATTTCGCCTGAAATCCAGCATGGTAGCCAGTCCGTTGTGGTGGGGCCGCCATGTACCCTGTCGGTTGTAGCCCCCTGACAACACAGGGATCGCTCTACTGATGCCTGCGCCGTTAACTCCCCGCGTATGCCAAGGAGTAGATGCCTGTCTCCTTGGGGCATCGGGACTCCCGGCAATGGCCATCCCGCCAGGTGGTCGTTGCTGAGGCTGGGTGGCGCCCGTGGGGAGGGCCCTTGGTCGGAGTAGGTGGCATCAGGGCGGATGACCCGCGATGAAGCGTGGTACATCATCTCTTGCTGGCAGCCAGCCGCCAGCAGTCTCTAAGCGTTCTCGGCCTCAATACAACGCTCAGGCATATGATCCACAATCGTTCCCCTCCCTGGCCACACCATGGGAGGAACGAAAGGGTATGGTTGGCAGCGAACCTTATTCACCTCGCTATTTAGTCTGTACACGAGTCGATGGGGAATCGTTTATGGCGACCAAGCCTCAGTTTTTTGTCGAGCACTTGGAGGACAAGTTTGGGGAGGTGGAGGGCTTGTCCAAAATGCGCTCTGGGGCAGTATTGATCAAAACGGCATCCTCTGCACAGTCACGGCGGTTACTCGCTTGTGACAAGTTGGGGGATGTTTCCGTCACGATCAAACCCCATAAGAGTCTCAACATGGTCCTGGGCATTATATTCCATAGGGACCTACTCTTGCAGTCAGACGACGAGCTACGCGCCAATTTAGAACGGCGGGGTGTTCACTTCGTCCGGCGCGTCCATCGGGGTCCGAGGGATAATCAGGTAGCCACCGGTGCCTTCATCTTGGCCTTCGAGGGTGACGTCCTACCCGAAAAGGTCAAGGTGATGGTCTACCGATGTGATGTGAAGCCCTATATCCCTCCCCCGATGAGGTGTTTCAAATGCTGGAAGTTCGGCCACATGTCATCTCGGTGTACTTCCAGCATGACATGCAGAGATTGTGGACGCCCTTCACATCCTAATACTGCATGTGCGCCGCCTCCCATATGTGTGAACTGCGGCGAACACCATTCCCCTTGCTCGCCAGACTGCAAGGTCCTAGTGAAAGAACGAAGGATCATGGAATATAAGGCCCTGGACCGCATGACCTATACTGAGGCTAAGCGGAAATACGAGAGGCTACATCCTGTGGCTCTGACCAGCTCCTATGCCACCGCTGCCAAAACAGTAGTTTTGTCATCTGCTGCACCGATTCCACTGAACACTCTGAGCCGGAATACTACACCTGCCCCCTTGATGGTGGGGGGCACTTCCCCATCTGTTGCTCCTGCACCATCTACCTCAGGAGCAACGACCCCCCAACCATCGGGGACACAAGTCCCCAACTCTAAGCCGGAGAAGCGTCCGACTTCTTCGGCGACTCTCTCTCGCAAGGGATCCCTCGGGTCCCTCCCTTCCCAGGTTTCCACCTCTGGGAAGGGTGACGTCAGCCAATGGCTGAAAAGCAGGCCAGCGGCTGGTCGCAGGGCTTCCCGCTCCTCCTCCGTCCCGGAGACTGACTCGGTGGAGCCCTCCCAGCTAGTAAAGTCCAAGGAGCAGAGAGAGAAGACGAAGAAGAAGAAGGCCTCTAAGGCCAAGGAACGCGCGGTGGCATCCACCCCACCGCTCCATACAGGCTCTGCGTCTGGGGATGAGGTGGAGATCCTGGCGTCCGCTGAGGACCTGGATCTCGCCATACCCTCAGACGCCAAGGACGCCGATTGTACTGGTCCTCGATCGGTGACAGCAGGTGACCCAGTGACGTGATCTGCCTCCTCGGTCCCTTCACGCCTATTTCGCCCATGGACAAAGTGATTCTCCAGTGGAACTGCAGCGGTTTTTTCCACCACCTTGCTGAGCTCCGCCAACTCGTCAGCAGTCACCCTTTCTTCTGCATTGCCCTCCAGGAAACGTGGTTTCTGGCAATGCGGACCCCTGCCCTACGAGGGTATCGGGGTTATTATAAGAACCGGGCAGCTTATGAGAGGGTGTCTGGTGGAGTCTGCGTCTACGTCCTTAACTCTATCTACAGCGAGTGTGTGCCTCTTCATACACCCTTAGAGGCTGTCGCTGTAAGGATGTGGACGCCTCAGCCTATTACTGTCTGCAGTTTGTACCTTCCGCCGGATGGTGATGTCTCTCGTCATGTGTTGGCTGCATTGATAGGACAACTGCCGCCTCCCTTTGTGTTGCTGGGCGACTTTAACGCCCATAACCCCTTGTGGGGTAGCGCCGCGATTACTGGCCGGGGCAGAGATGTCGAGACTCTTCTGTCACAGCTTGACCTCTGCCTTTTAAACACGGGAGAGGCGACCCACTTTAGTGCGGTCCATGGCTCGTTTTCGGCCATTGACCTTTCTATTTGCAGCCCCGGACTTTCACCACCCATCCACTGGAGGGTCCATGACGACTTATGTGGTAGTGACCATTTCCCCATCTTTCTGTCACTGCCACAGCGTCACTCTTCTGAACGCCCCTCCAGATGGGCTCTGAATAAGGCTGATTGGGACTTATTTACATCTGTCGCAGTGATCGCACCTCCTTCCACTGATCCGATTGATGCGGTGGTTCAGTCGGTCACCACCAGCATCGTTTCTGCGGCGGCATCTGCGATTCCCTGTACATCCGGGTCACCTCGGCGGAGGACTGTGCCGTGGTGGTCGCCCGAGATCGCAGAGGCGATTCGAGATCGCCGGCGGGCTCTTCAGCGCCATAAGCGGCACCCGTCGTTGGAGACCCTCATTGCTTTTAAACAGTTCCGCGCCCGAGCCCGACGCCTTATTCGCCAACGGAAGCAGGAGTGTTGGGAACGTTATGTTTCCACCATTGGCGTCCGTACCTCTGCATCGCAGGTTTGGGCCCAGATTCGGCGACTCCAAGGCTATCGGCCACCTGTCTCTGTCCCTGGGCTTTCGCTGAATGGAGCAGTGTGCACCGACTCCGACACGATTGCGGACCGGTTAGCAGAGCATTTTGCTCAGTGTTCCGCGTCAACGAACTACCCGTTGGCCTTCCGCTCCCGGAAAGAGCGGTTGGAAAGTCGGAGGCTTTCCTTTCACACGCGCCACGCGGAGTCGTACAATGCTCCTTTCAGCGAATGGGAATTCCAGAGCGCACTTTCTGCTTGCCCTGATACGGCTCCTGGACCAGACCGCATTCACAGCCAGATGCTGAAACACCTCTCAGTGCCTTGCCAGCGACGCCTCCTAGATCTTTTCAATCGCGTCTGGGTCGAGGGTGTTTTCCCGTCTCAATGGCGGGAAAGCATAGTCCTCCCCGTATTGAAACCTGGCAAGAACCCGCTGGAGGCGGACAGCTATCGCCCCATAAGCCTCACCAGCGTTCCTTGCAAGTTGCTGGAACGTATGGTGAGCCGGAGGTTGAGTTGGCTCCTCGAGTCTCGGGGCCTTCTGGCTCCGTCTCAGGGTGGGTTCCGTAAAGGCCGCTCTGCCGTCGATAATCTGGTCTCCCTGGAGTCTGCCATCCGTACAGCCTTTGCACGCCGCCAACATCTGGTTGCCGTCTTCTTCGACATGCGGAAGGCATACGATACGACTTGGCGCCATCACATCCTGGCCACACTTCATGGGTGGGGCCTTAGGGGCCCGCTACCGATTTTTATTCAGAATTTTCTTTCGTATCGTTCCTTCCGCGTGCAAGTAGCTGCGTCGCATAGTTCCTCCCGGGTCCAGGAGAACGGGGTCCCACAGGGGTCTGTCCTCAGTGTGTCCCTGTTTTTAATTGCCATCAATGGGCTCCTTGAGGCGGTGGGGTCGTCCGTCGAGGCTTCTTTATATGCGGACGACTTCTGCCTATATTACAGCTCCAGTGGCATCGCCGCTGCTGAACGGCAGCTGCAAGGTGCCATCCGCAAGGCGCAGTCATGGGCTGTAGCGCACGGCTTCCAGTTTTCGGCCGCGAAGACCTGCGTTATGCATTTCTGCCGGCGTCGCACGGTTCACCCTGAGCCGCGCCTTTACCTTGATGGTGAACCTCTTGCTGTGGTCGCGACGCATCGGTTCTTGGGACTGGTGTTCGATACCCGGTTGACTTGGCTGCCCCATATTAGGCAGCTGAAGCAAACATGCTGGCGGCACTTAAACGCTCTCCGTTGCTTAAGCCACACCAGGTGGGGTGCCGACCGGTCCACCCTCCTCCACCTATATCAAGCGCTGATCCAGTCCCGCCTTGATTATGGGTGTGTGGCGTACGGTTCTGCCTCGCCTTCAGCATTGCGATTGCTGGATCCCATACACCACTGCAGGATCCGCCTCGCCACGGGGCGTTCCGGACAAGCCCCGTCGACAGCATACTTGTGGAGGCTGGTGTCCCTCCATTGCGGTTCCGGCGTGACCGCCTTCTGGCCGCCTATGCCGCGCACGTTTATAGCATGCCAGGGCATCCAAACTACCGTCTCCTGTTCCCGCGCTCGATCGTCCATGTTCCAGATAGGCGGCCCCGGTCAGGGTGTCCCATTGCGGTTCGCCTCCCGGACCTTCTCCGTGGCCTTGACTTTTTTCCTCTGCCGCCTGTTTTCCGGGCCAATCTCCGTCTGCCCCCGTGGAGTGTGCCCCGACCGTGCCTTCGGCTCGACTTGGCACAGGGTCCGAAGGTCTCAGTGCCTCCGGAGGCCCTCCGCCGCCGCTTTCTTTCCATCCTGGCCGAGTTTCCGAACGCGGTGGTGGCCTACACCGACGGTTCGGTGGTCTCTGGTCACACTGGTTACGCTCTCACTCTACGGGATTATTGTGAGCAACGGTCATTGGCAGCTGGCTCCAGTGTATACACTGCCGAGTTGGTTGCCATCTATCGTGCCCTAGAGTTTCTCCGCTCCCGCTCAGGTGAGTCCTTTGTCATCTGTAGTGACTCCCTGAGCGGTTTACGAGCTCTTGACCAGTGTTTCCCTCGTTCCCGTCTGGTGATGGCCATCCAGGAGTCCCTCCATACTCTCGTCCGTTGCGGCCGCTCTGTCACCTTTGTTTGGTCCCCGGGTCACGTCGGCATCCCGGGTAACGAGCGGGTTGACGAACTGGCGAAACAGGCGGTCAGTTCCCCGGCCATGGAGATCGGTCTTTTAGAGAGTGACGTCCGATCCGTATTGCGGCAGAAGGTCCTTGCTGCTTGGCGTGATGAGTGGCGCACCCTGCCCTCTCCCAACAAACTTCGGGCAGTCAAGGAGACAACCAGTGTGTGGCGCTCCTCCATGCGGGGGTCTCGCAAGGACGCCGTCGTCCTCTGCCGGCTCCGCATAGGACATACCCGGCTCACGCACGCGTATCTCTTGTGCCGTGACGACCCGCCTCTCTGTCGCTGCGGATTGGCCCTGACCGTGGTACACGTCTTACTAGACTGCCCACTTTTAACTGCCCTCAGGCAGACGTTCGCGCTGCCTGATACACTCCCTGCTCTTTTAACCAATGACTCTACTATGGCTGACTTAGTTCTCCGTTTTATTCGAGCAGGGGGTTTTTATCATTCAATATGAGAGTCCCTTTTCATTTTTTTTTTTTTAGTGTCGACTGTGGCTTTTGGCCTGGGGTTTTAGTTTGTGGTGTTTTAATGTGTCCCTTGGTTGTTGGCCTTTCCAGTTTTATTTTCATGGTCGGCCAATGACCGTCGCACTCTGTGTGTCTTTTAATCTCTTTTCTCTGGTCTTCGTCTATGTCTTTCTTGTACTGTGTCGTCCCTTGTCGTCTCCGTTATGTGTTTATTGCTTGTTGGACTTTTCTTCGTGTATTATTATGGTCGTGGAACAAGGGACCGATGACCTAAGTAGTCTGGTCCCTTTAACCCCCCACAAACCAACCTCAACATCGATGGCACATTAAATGCAATCCTCCTTCCGTCCTTCATTTAAAGGCATAGGTTTACGCAATAAGTCGGGCGTTGAAAGTTAAAAACTGCGTACTCGTCTAAGGCAGCACAATTTCATGGCGCGCAAATTATCGAGAATATATTCACCGAGCATTTGTGAAAGGCAGCACGTGGCGACTTCCAACAAACTTCACACATAATTTCGAAACTTGGCGAAACTTTTTTTCCCCTCTGACATCCCTGACATAATGATGAAAGGAAAAAGACTTTGATCACTTCTACATTTTCGCTGTTCGTGTAGTAAGGTGTCAGCATCAGGCTTGATGTTTCACTTTATTACTTCTTTACTACTCACTTTATTCGCAACACATTTGTCACAGTATCCACATACGTCGCCGAATGTACCTGAAAATTATAGAATTGTACAACACCTAGTTCAGTAAATAAATATTGAGACGTTTTCGAAAAACTAGCTTCTCTTACAACAGAGCGTCTTCAACTGCAAAGGGTTATGTTTCTTCAGGTCAAGTTTTTAACACATTAACTGATACCGAATGTGAACGAACTTCTGAAGGTGTTTTACAAGTGGGACTTCCAGTTTTCAGACGGCAATTTGGAGGGGAGAAGGGGGCGGTGGTTACGCGGTCTATTTGGAACTTCAGTGTTTTCGCAAATGATGCTGTTGCCTGTAATAAAGTTCTGTTTGAAAGAAGTCACGCCCTCATAAGATTTCAGTGTAGTGCAAAGCATGACAACTTAGTTTAAATGTTCCCGAAATGTAAAATTGTTCGGTTCACAAAACGATATAACCTTATCCTACGAGTATAGTGCAGCGAGTCAAATTCGCTATCGCTCAACCCACATGAATACCTGGGTGTAAAAATTTCTAGAGATTTGAAATGGAACCGTCACATAGTCGCAGTCTTAGGGAAACACGGTGGCTGGCTGCAATTCGTTGGTAGAATTCTAGGAAAATACAATCAGTGTACAAAAGAAATTGCTTACAAATCACGCTTGTGACCCATCCCCCAATATTGCTCGAGATTCTTGGATCCTAATCAGATACAACTGCCAGGCGATACTGAATGTATACAGAGAAGGGCGGCACGAATGGTCACAGGTTTTTTGACGCGTTGGAGAATGTCACACAGTTTCTGATCAAATTGAACAGGCAGGCGCTTGGAAAGAAACGTAAAATATCCAGAGAAAGTCTACTTGGAATATTTCCGGAGGAATCCTTAACTGTTGAATATAGGCGAATGGTAGTCAATGGAGGGAATGACTGCGAATGCTCGTTCGATTTTCGTTCTCTTCCGTAGGCTGCGATGCAAACCAATCCTGATAATATTCCCGGTGTGAGATGTAGTTGGCAGCTCTGTAAATGCTGACCGGTGAGTCGCTTAAAGCCCAGGTGAAATTAATCTCGGAGGGACACATCACGCTCTCAACCGACTAAGCATATCCCCTAAGGATCGCCTAGAGCCTGTGACTAGTGCATTGAATGTAAATACGGAAAACCGCAAAAACTCACTTTTTGAACTATTTGTAATTCCATTAACTAGTTTTGTAACCTTTACAGACTCATCTTCAAATGTGGCACACAGAATTTCCGTCTCTCTGACGTGGAGACAGAGCGACAGTTACATGGCGACATGTGTCGGAAAACCAGTTATTCTACTTACTGACTAACGGACAGTTCATGGTAGACACAGACTATCCCGTGGAAGAGCAAAGTATCGCGAGGAGACCTAATTAGAAAGTTTCTAGAACTGACGTTACATGATGAAAGTAGGAATGGAATATACTGAAACCACCTACGTATTGTAACTGTAGGAAGCGTGAAGACCGGAAGAGACTAAGCACAGCACGCACAGAGGCTTTTAAGCAGCCACAGTTCGCACGCTCCATACGTCAGTGGAGTGGGAATAAGTCCTAATAACTGGTATACTGGCAAGTTCCATCTGTCACGCAATTCACGGTCGTTTATAGACTACAAATTATAAGCTGCCTATGTTTTGTTTAAATTTGGATTACAAGAAAATGGGCGTTTTGCAAAATGTCCTACATAAGTCTCCTCTTCATCAACACCACCACCATGAGTGTTCTGCCCTAGGGCAGGTCTTCACATGTAGCTCTCCATGCAGTCCCATCATTTGTTACCCTCTTGTTTTCTCACAACTATTTTCTGTTCTTACGCTGTCCACCACCTGGTATGTTCTGCGTCTTCTTCTTCTTCTTCTTCTTCTTCTTCTTCTTGCATTCACCATTTCCTTCATACCATCAATAAACAATCTCTTCTCATTCAGTGTCCATGCCAATTGTGTTTGCTCATCTTGCTACCTTTAAAATTTCTCTCTGTTTTCCCACTCAACACCACCTCATTTCTCACTGTGCCTGCCTATTTTATCCCCTATCAATGCACCCACATAAAAGCCTCCTGTTATGAAACGTCTCGTTGGCAATTGCTATACGTATTTTCACCTCCTTATTACTTCCAATGTCGTCCATAATAGCACGTCGCAGTTATCTAAAAACACTAAATTGTTGTGTATCTTCCTGCCTAACGTTATAGTTGTTCTTGCTTTTCTTGCACCTATCACCGGACATTTTGCGATTTTCTTATTATTTCTCATTCCAATTTACTCACGCCTCTTGTTCAATTCTTTTAACATTTCAGTCATACTTCTTTCGCTCTCTGCCAATAACACCACATGATCCGCGAGTCTAATACATTCTGCTCTCCTAACAACAACCCGCTCCCGTCTATGTCGTTTCAAACGTTTTTGAATGACATGCTCCAAATATATTTACACTCTAAGGAGAATAAACGTATCCATGAGGACTTACCCCAGCGCGATGGAAATCGATACACGTGATGTTCATTCATGCCCAATAGTATCCGAACGACCGGAATTGAATTTCACCTGATTCACATGCAACCCACATAGCGCAACTGTCTAGCAGGTCTCCTTATCGCTCCTTGGTACAGTCGTTTGACTATTGAAAGTGGTTCCAACAAGTCACCACAAGAAAAAACTGTTCTGTATCGCAATAACTCAAGATGCAAAGTAATACCACGATACTACAAATATCACGGAACACCTTCTCACAGATAAGACTGCCCTTAAGGCTTGTAGCTCACATTTATTACAATAAATGACATACCTGACATTTTACCACTCTCATTATTACGTCAGATAGGTAATACACGTAGTAAATTCGTCGTATTCATGATTTCCTCTTCAAAGTAACATACCGTACTTATCATTGAACACAAAATGAGATTAAAAATTGAAGTTATTCACGGGCAACCAGTTGAGAATATGTATGAACTTCAAATGACACGACGAACCGTCTCGTTTTGCATATGGATTCAAACCCAGGTCATGCAGACTAAGCAAAGATTTCGTGCCTGACGGAAACTAACAGTCACTCCTGATTAGGCATACAGAGAGTGATATACCTCGATTTTAGAGAGAGCCAGTTTGCAAATACCAACTTTAAATTACATAGCGCAAGCATTTTTGCCGGACGCGAATTCCTACCAAGCACCTATTGCTCCTGTTAACGAACGACGAGAGATGTTGAATCTTGGTTCTTAACAAGTAATTTACTTGAATTGCCGTGAGGTAAGGCTTTGTACTGGGCAGGGATTCGAACTCTGAACTTAATCGGATAGATATCGACGCACAATCAACTGTGACATTTCGGATTTTCTCGGCAGTAGCTAGATGTTTTAACTGAAATGACGAGACGAAACATAATTTTTTTTCCTTCGAAAGACTCCAACCCGGCATCTATCGCTGTTATATTCTGCAGAAAACGAACGTTAAATATGGGTTGGTTGCACCAGCAGCGACATGTGAGCGTGTTTGAACTAGAAATAATATGACGAAGAGTTCAGTGCTCACTGGGAATACAGCTCCACACATCATATCGCTTTTGACTACACACAAAGATACGTCAGCTTCCGAATTTTTGTCCAGCTCGGACTAACATCTTGAACTTACAGTGATCTCGCAAATAGTCCTGTGTCTCACTGGGTGTCAAAAACGTCACATATCGTTAGTGTTGACAACGAATGAAAATACATTAAACATTAAAATAATTATCCACCAGCAGATAGGTGTTCTCATGCTAGAGCTTGATAATACATAATGAAATCTATAGTGCCGGGCCAGGATTCGAACCCATTCACGCGCAGTATGTGGAGATGTTGAGGAATCTGCAGTTCTGAACAAACAACAAATTGTAGCCGTGCTGTATTCTCACGAAGGGATCAAATTCAGCCTTAAGTACGGTCTATGTTGCATTCTCAGTTCAGAACCGATTTTATCGACATACAGAAGCTCAGATAAAATATGGACTAAATGTCCTGTGAGCCTACATAGCGTTTGTTTCGTCACTAGAAATAAATAACAAGTATAAGAAAGGTTTCTACGTGTCGCCGCTCCAGTCTTTATTGTGATTCATCCTAACGTCTACTTTGTAGAAAAGGAATATCATTTTTCATGTTAATTTCAGACCACAATGTCATTATATCTTCTTCACTTGGTGTAGCCAGAAGAGAATGGAATCTGTCTCTCCCTATCTAAAATCATTGACAGAAGTTGGAATCGAACCCAGTCCATAGATATACAAGCATATTATAAGTATGTGGCTCATTTTTCTATCGTAACGCCGTTGCACCTCTCCGGATGAGAATTGACACACAGGCTTCCTGTAGTAATTTGCAGCAGGTTCAGTAAATTCATGTACTTGGTTGACCGAATCACAATGAACTTGCTGCCTCGACTACCCAGTGCATACATTCGACTTTATTTTGTAATCACCGAAATAAAATCACGTACCTGCCACCTACACAGAACAGCCAACAGTGTAGGATGCACAAATTTGAAAAGGAAGTGTTTCTTTCCACTTGAGCTACTGTATTGCGCCATCTCTTTGTTGAAAACGTCGTGCAGTGCAAATGTCGCATTTCATAAGTAAAGTTTTGTATTCCTAGAAACCCAAAATTTGCTTGTGAGCGGCGGGAAGAGGAGTTACCTGTTGTGCAGCATTGTAAGTTTTCACCATTGCACTATGAGCCGAAAGTATTTTTTTGCGATTTCCTTATCGATGTTTTATCTGACTGCTTGTAGCTCTTTCACAGAAGGGATAAAAACGTTACAGTCAGTGAGACTGGAAGTGCGAACCATAACAGATGCTATTTCTCAGGCCAGCGCATTACCATAGAGCTGGCGTAGAAGTACGTGTCTTAGCTTACTCTTACGAGTTCGATAATGTCTAGCACTCGTAAACCGCTATTTAAAGGACGAGATTAGTTGCGATTTCCACGTGCAACGACTTTCCTGGGCTGAAAACCGTAAATTTACAAACTTTTGTTACACCTAACGTGATAATAAATCAGATTATTTAATGGAAATGACAGGTAAAATCAAGTGAACTTTGAGGATAAATTCCGTGCGCACCAGGAAGGAACTCGTCGATCACATAGTTGCCAAACATACGTTGCCTTGTTGTAAAATCTCAGTTACAGTACCAGCAGAAAGAAGACGAACCGATGTGATCGTACAGCGGTCTGGGAAGTGACCATAGCTGGTGTCTCCAAGTCGCGGTTGCTACGGCCTGGAATACGTAATGCGTCTGATTCGCATTTCTGTAACTAGGTTTAGGGACTGGAGCGTGGTTACTAATAATACTCCGAACTGACTGAAAACTAAGCATCATATATCAGTAACTCTCACAGTTGCTTTTATATTTATTTCGTAAGTGTACTAAAAACTAAGAAGCTCATTCAGAGACGTTTTGATGCCTCGCCGATAGTCGAGCAAAACAAACAAATAGAGAAAAAAAGAATGTGTGTGTGTATGATAGAGAGAGAGAGAGAGAGAGAGAGATCAAAAAGAATGAGAGAGAGTAAGAAATTGTTGTAAAGAAATTGAATCATGGTATGTAAAGAAACCTTTCATTAAAATGACATGTTACACATCATTACGAAATATCGTATTCATGATCTATGAAACAAGAATTGATCTAATGTAATCTAATCATATCATATTGATGGCTATCCATGAAGAGTCATAAATTACCGAAATTTTTGCCAATACCAGTAATGAAATCTAAACTTGAAAATAAAAGACGACAATTTTTGTAATAAACCGGGACTCCTAACAAGACCCTTTCGTCCCTCTTAACTAACCACGAAAGATGTCTGATATACCTCCATGCTCAAGTAACAAAGTGCGCATGCATTTAAAGATTAAGTGCATGATGTGAAGTTATATGACGGAGATACGAACCCAACACGTAATCGTATTGTTAGTTAAGTAAAATCAAATGTTACGTATCGGTTTTTCTTACCAGCTGCTAGGTGTTTGGATCTAAACTAAAGATACAAACTTTAGTACCTAAGCGACAATCTAACTGCACGCCTACCGTGCATCCACAAATATAGCTTAAATATCAGTTGCTTACTCACCAACGGTAAGGTGTGTGCGTGTTTGACAAGAAATAATGACACCTATTGCGATTGTTGGCAACACATGAATAGACATTAAAAGCGCACGTTGGTTTTCACTAGCGGGACGGTGTGCACGTTATAGGGCTTGAACTGAAACTATGAATATTTTTCAGGATTCGGACCCACATACTTACCTTTGGAGGAGACCTAGAGAAGGTTGCAGTCTTGCGAAAAGGAACGAAATGGTTGAACTATAATGTTCCGAGAGATTCAGATCCTCGAAAGAGGAGAAACGAATTCGAATCACAGTCCAGCACCAAATTTTACAACGTCTCTAGTTCAATCAATTACAAGTAAAATAAGAGCCCCATCCTTTAAATGGCTATCGGTTCATAAAATAAAATAAAATTTTCTAATGTAAGTAAGTTTACTGGCGACTGTATTTCTGTTTACGATGACTTCCGCTATGTCATTTCCCAACGTAACCTGGCTCTGCCCAGTTGGTAATGATGGAACGTGATTTGTATTGCGAATTCTGGATTATAACGTCTTTCTTTTGAGGTTACCAGACGCAAAGTAAATCTGTTTGTGCTTCTTAAAAGTAAATGTCTGAACCCACGCATTTCTCCTGTGATAGTTCCACCAGGCCATTGTGCCCACATTTCCCAGCCCCAGGAGTGAGCTGCAACGGATGATGTGCTGAGCTTACAAAAGTAGTCGCGGTGGATAAAACGCGAGTCTATTAAATGTTTAAGTAGAAACAAGCTTCTGACGCGGAGATTATGCTATTCTCATGTCAGCAGGATGTAAAGACCCTTGTAGGCATCATAGGCTCGATGTGAAGCCATTTTGAAATGTTCACAAATTCAGATATTTTCTTATTTCGTGAAGATCCACTGGGAAGTGTGAAGTTACCGGATAATTGGATTATTACCGTCATTATTACTATCATTTTCTTCATGCCGCTGCTGGAACACTGTACTTGAATATCAGTTCGTGCCTTTTGGTCACTATACAAGTAGTTTCACAAGAAGAGGTTCTTTCTCTGTCTACAGAATTCTTTTCATGTTAATATCAAACATCAGCAATTACTCATAGATTTCATTAAAACTAAAGTAATCGATGAAGACGTTACTTGATAACAAAAACGCTCTGCCTTTCTTCTATTACTTGCGCCTAGAAATGGCTGTCGAGTACTGCCAAACCAAAAGCCAAGAGATCTTACTGCCTGCCGATATACGTCGCTGTCAATTTTTCCATATGATTTGGTTGACGTGACCTGTTTCAAGTTGTGTATGACAGAGAATGTTTTAGAAAATCAATTGTTTTCCTTTGCAATAAAGAAAAAGATTTTCATTCTAAGCTATCCAAGTTCAAAATTTTTGGAATATTAGTTCCAGTTTAATATTCGCTTCTATACTGTAGGAAAGTATTTCGCACTTGCAAAACTCGGATCCGGCCCATTGACCTTACACTCAGCCGCCGGCCATAAATTCTGTCTCAGAGTGACACCAGATTAAGTAACCTAATATAGCGAAGATTATTTGCCAGTGCTCTCTCTCACCAGAAAATACGCAGTTCACTCACTAATTGGGCTCCATTAGTACACTGTAACAGTAATTTCTGTGTGTCGGCAATGCATTCGGATTGTAGAATTTAGCGGTGCTCTCTCTCCCACTTCTGTATACAATATGACTGACCTAAACGGGCCCTTTATCGTTACAGGCCCTGAGCAGTGCTACATCATACTGACAACAGTAATGTTCTTATACTGACAATCTGACTGGTCGTTTTACCTGATTTTGTAATCATTTAAATAAGACAACATGACCTTCCAGTGGGAGACATTTCGTTCTCCCTTTTCCTTCTGTGACATTTTTCCGTAATCTATTTGCCTTCCAATCAGCGAAATGCGGTAGAGTACGGCCGGTAAACGATTTACAAATCAAGATTTAGTCCCGTTAAGACGATTTCTTCAAACATTGTCGTTGCTAAAGGAATTTACTTTCGTCTTAAATCGTCTCAAGCAGCAACGTTCACAGACATCCCAAATACGTAAAAGCTCATTATCCTGGTACGAAGTTTGTAAAACAAACTTACCACAGTTTGTGTCAGGTTGATCTTTTCGTCTGATAGCTCAGCCTAAGTATCACAAGTAGTGTCCCTGTAGCTTTGGGAATCATTGGTTAATAACGAGTTTAACACCAGTGGGTATAGTATTGCTAAATATTCAAATTAATTATCAACCTAAGTCTGAGTTCATCCGCAGACTGTAGCGAATTTATAATACTGAAGCTAGACTTTGCATCCTTGTCCTCCTTGAGTGGGCATTGGAAGGCGTTTGCACACACGAACACAACACTATGAATACTTCGAACGCCATAGTTAACGTTGCTCTCATAAACTACTTTTGTTTTCTTAATTCTTCTAGGTGTTCAGGGTGCAATATGTGTTGTAGATACAGCCTTAGAGCAAAACATTGACCGCCGAGCCGTCCACATAAGGTGGACAACACAGTCGTGCTCCTCTCAGGATCCTGTGTCCGGCAGTATGCTCGATCAGCAACATTGTAGACTGCGGCACTTCCCAGAGGAAGTCTTGAGTTCAGTCTTAGTACATTATTCTTGACTAAGGCCGTAGTCTTGAGGTAAAACGCGAGACTAGCTAATATGACGTCTGGCGACCGGAAGCAGACAACGACAAAATTTTTATCGCCCCTTTGCTCTCGGTGCTGAAGCTATGCTTGTAATTCAAGCGAATCTACAATATATTTCGCTTTGTGTCACACTGGTAATAATAGTTTGGTTCAACAATGTCTTAGCGAAAGATTTCTTTACCGAGCATCTGCCTCTGAACACCGCATGCGTCTGAGTTCTCTGGGACCCGTTTGCTGCCTACCGGCGGGGGCTGAGGCACTGCGCTGCCTTCTGCCGACAACATCTGCTCCACTCCACACTCTCAACCATGTAAAATGCTTTAATGTTGTTGAGTAGTGACCCATAAAATCTGCCTACGATTTGTGTTTCACTCTTCATAGCAAAGGAGGCACAAAACCGTTTTTATTTGATGATTACTTTATTACATTAGAATGCAGTACATCAATGTGACGCAGAATTAATTTCATTGTTTCTGATCCAGTGCGCTATAATTAAAGCGTCACATTCTGTTCCTTTCCTTGCACAGGAGATTCTTCAAATAATTTATTATTGTCATGTATTCATATGTGTTACTCAAGGCACAGGGAGTAAATGCAATGTAATGTGTTTGGTTTCTTTCTTAGATTTTCTATGGTAAATGGATGCAAAAGATTGCGTCAATACCTATGAGAACCTGCTCTATAGCTACTAAGGCAAACTGCTTGTTTTGAGGTCCATAAATTAATTAATGGAGAAGTGAACGCTGTTCACAAATGATATTTAGAATATTCAATTGGATTTAAGGCGAAAAAATTGCCCATATTTGAAGCTACCCAGAGAAAAAGTAAGTTGCTAGAGACACTGTCAGCACATGTCTGCAGGGAAGTTTAGCATAGAGTAATCAAGAGGCTCATTTCCTTCATACTTATCACCCTGGCATGTGAGTCTTAAGTGAAGAACAATATTGAAATTCGTATCGTTGATGGTCGATTCGAATTTCTTCAGAGACGCTGGTATTGCGAAGCAGCTTGGAAGTCAGAACGCCATGATCTATGACGATTAACACAACTTACTGAGTCGAGCTACCAAGAAGATTTGATGTGTAAAGGTTTTCTTCCGATTTCGATACAGAATTTTTTCTGGAAATTCGCAGCTCCTTAAAAAAAAAGCTCGCACACGATGGTCCCTACCTCAGTTGGAACTGACGACTGATTGAGCCGTTCTGACACGAGACATGGGCGGTACCACCGGGTTACAGACACACTGCTACCTTTGCACCACTCTCATCTTGGTATTGGTCGCTCAGCCTCATAACGCATCGTGAAAGATAATAAAAGTTGCCACTTATGTGAAGAATAGCATTTCTTTAGCCAAAAAATTGAATTTTCTGCCTCAGTATCTTAGTTTACGTAAGGATTATACAGCATGAGCCATTCAAATGGAAAGGTAATATCAAGTAAATTTAGTGAGCCAATTCAGTACCATAGGCGGAAGTGATTGCACTGTCACAGTGTTGCCTAATGTTTGTGACGATGTTGCCAAATCTCAGGTGTGCTAGGAACAGCTGTGTAGCGGTATGCGTGGAGAATCCCCTGCTCGTGTCTTACGGGGATATGGAGAGGAACTGCAGGGTTTGGTTAGGATGCAGCGTTTTCTCCTAGCAGTTGTGTCAAACATTAAGGTGTATAATCTTCCCTCACGATTACAGTTTCCTACAAAATATATACAAATAAAACACTTACCTTGTTTCTTTCCGACAAAAGATTATTTCAGTACGATAAAAAGTTTTTGGAAATCTCTTATGCCCACCTGTCACCAAAGTAAGATAAACACTTTGCACCTCGAAATCGATTGCATGTATGTGCAGTCTTGTGATGCTTAAATAACGCTCAAAGGACATTTAGTCCATATTTTATCTGAGCTTCTGTATGTCGATAAAATCGGTTCTGATCTGGGAATGCAACTTAGACCGTACTTAACGCTCAATTTGATCCCTTCGTGAGAATACAGCACGGCTACAATTTGTTGTTTGTTCAGAACTGCAGATTCCTCAACATCTCCACATACTGCGCGTGAATGGGTTCGAATCCTGGCCCGGCACTATAGATTTCATTATGTATTATCAAGCTCTAGCATGAGATCACCTATCTGCTGGTGGATAATTATTTTAATGTTTAATGTATTTTCATTCGTTGTCAACACTAACGATATGTGACGTTTTTGACACCCAGTGAGACACAGGACTATTTGCGAGATCACTGTAAGTTCAAGATGTTAGTCCGAGCTGGACAAAAATTCGGAAGCTGACGTATTTTTGTGTATAGTCAAAAGCGATATGATGTGTGGAGCTGTATTCCCAGTGAGCACTGAACTCTTCGTCATTTTATTTCTAGGTCAAACACGCTCACATGTAGCTGCTGGTGCAACAAACCCATATTTAACGTTCGTTTTCTGTAGAATATAACAGCGATAGATGCCGGGTTGGAGTCTTTCGAAGGAAAAAAAAAATATGTTTCGTCTCGTCATTTCAGTTAAAACATCTAGCTACTGCCGAGAAAATCCGAAATGTCACAGTCGATTGTGCGTCGATATCTATCCGATTAAGTTCTGAGTTCGAATCCCTGCCCAGTACAAAGCCTTACCTCACGGCAATTCAAGTAAGTTACTTGTCAAGAACCAAGATTCAACATCTCTCGTCGTTCGTTAACAGGAGCAATAGGTGCTTGGTAGGAATTCGCGTCCGGCAAAAATGCTTGCGCTATGTAATTTAAAGTTGGTATTTGCAAACTGGCTCTCTCTAAAATCGAGGTATATCACTCTCTGTATGCCTAATCAGGAGTGACTGTTAGTTTCCGTCAGGCACGAAATCTTTGCTTAGTCTGCATGACCTGGGTTTGAATCCATATGCAAAACGAGACGGTTCGTCGTGTCATTTGAAGTTCATACATATTCTCAACTGGTTGCCCGTGAATAACTTTAATTTTTAATCTCATTTTGTGTTCAATGATAAGTACGGTATGTTACATTGAAGAGGAAATCATGAATACGACGAATTTACTACGTGTATTACCTATCTGACGTAATAATGAGAGTGGTAAAATGTCAGGTATGTCATTTATTGTAATAAATGTGAGCTACAAGCCTTAAGGGCAGTCTTATCTGTGATAAGGTGTTCCGTGATATTTGTAGTATCGTGGTATTACTTTACATCTTGAGTTATTGCGATACAGAACAGTGTTTTCTTGTGGTGATTTGTTGGAACCATTTTCAATAGTCAAACGACTGTACCAAGGAGCGATAAGGGGACCTGCTAGACAGTTGCGTTATGTGGGTTGCATGTGAATCAGGCGAAATTCAATTCGGGCGTTAGGATAGTTTTGAGCATGACTGTACGTGTAGGGGCAAATGAATGATTAGAGTTGAAGAAAAACTGGATGATTAATTCAAGACAAAGAGCTTCACAAATTGATAAGTCGATAACGTGTTGGGCCACCTCTGGTCTTTCCGCGGGCAGTTACTAGGCTTGGCATTCACTGATAAAGTTAGTGGATACCCTTCTGACGGATATCGTACCAAATTCAGTTCAGTTGGTTCGTTACATCCTCAAAATCGCGACCTGCTTTAAAGAACCTGCCCATTGTGCTCCAGATGTTTAAAATTGGTGAGAGATATGGCGATCTTGCTGTGCAATGTATTGCCTTGCGTGTACAAACACGTAGATACGATATCCGTGTGTGGTGCGTAAATTGTCGGTAGGCACCTCACTTAGTGTCCCGAGCAGAGTTCAAGCCGCCATTAAGACAAAGGGTGGACGCACTGCATATTAATGTCCACTAACAGGTGTCTGTACACTCACTGATAGGATAGTGTATTTCGAAATGTTAGCAGAGGCCAGAAGTTGGAGCATTTGGTCTTCCTCTTAAAGCTTAAGTGGGGAGAGTCGTAGAATCTCTATAAAGAGACACCTCTGGCAACACTAGTTGAAAGTGGCCTTCAAACTAGCCGTCAGAGCTGCCGTAGCCGAGACGCCCCCTGGGTAAACGCTACGGACTTCTGCAGTCGCGCCTCGCGATCTGTCACGAATTATGGAATGTATTCGCAGATACCAATTGTAATACGACAACGGCTATACAGTTTGCAGGAAACGTACAGGATGTTCTGAAATTCCCATCACTACCTGCTACAACTTGTAGAGGGGACTGAGTACATAATACTCATATTTTAAATTGTAACCTGTCTCCCGAGACGTACCGTATACTAGAACCACTTGAAAACATGTTGGTAACGATGTCACTTTGACAAGTAATTTGTTACATTGAGGAGCCAAAGAAATATCGTTTATGGTCCCCGCGAGCACGCAGAAGTGCCTCAACACGCCGTGGCATGGACTCTGCTGATGGCTGAAGTCGCGCTGCAGGGAACTGACACCATGAAACCTGCAGAGCTGCCCATAAATCCGTAACAGTAAGAGGGAGCAGAGATCTCTTCTGATCAACACGTTGCAAGGCATTCCAGATATGCTAGTTAATGCTATAAAATTTACTAGAAACGTACAGTATGTTTGGGGAGTTTGGTGGCCAGCGAAAGTGTTTAGGCTCGGAAGAGTGTTTCTGCAGCGACCATGTAGCAATTGTGGTTGTGTGGGCCGCTCCTTTGTCCTGCTGGAATTACCCACTTCCGTCGGAATCCACAATGGACACGAATGGATGCAGGTGATCAGACAGGATGTATCTAGACGTATCAGGGATCCCACATCACTCCGAATGCGCACGCTCTACAACGTCACAGAGCCTTCACCAGATTGAACAGTCCGCAGTTGACATGCGGGGTCCATGGAGTCATGATGTTGTCTTCATACCCATACACGTCCATACTGTATATACATTTTGAAATGAGACACGTCCAACCAGGGATTATGTTTCGAGTCATCAACAGTCCAATGTTCGTACCGATGGGCCCAAATGAGGCGTAAAGCTTTGTGCTGTGCAGTCAGCAAGGGTACACGAGTGGGCCTTCGGCTCTGAAAGCCCATGTAGATGATGTTTCCATGAATGGTTCGCATGCTGATACTTGTTGATGGTCAAGCATTGAAATTTTCAGTTATTTTCGGAAGGGTTGCACTTTCGCCACTCTGAACGATTCTCTTCAGATTCCATTCTTGCAGGATTTTTTTTTCTGGCCGCAGAGATGTTGGAGATTTTTTGTTTTACTGGATTGCTGATATTCACGGTGCCCTCGTGAAATGGTCGTACAGGAAAATCCCCACTTCATCGCTACCTCGTAGATGCTGTGTCCCATCGGCCTTGCGCCCAGTATAAAACCACGTTCAAAGTCATTTAAATCTTGATAACCTGCCATTGTAGCAGCAGTAACCGATCTAACAACTACGGTAGACACACGTCTTACATAGGCGTTGCCGGCGGCAGCACCATATTAAGCCTGTTTACATATCTCTCTGTTTGAATACGCATTATTATAATAATTTCTTTGGCATTTCAGTGTAGATGTGACCGAGTACATCTATTGTTCTACAGTTTCACTCTTTAATAACGAAAGAATCAAAAAAATCGGTCTTCAGAGACACTGGTTTTACAGGAGGGCGTTTTCCAATTTGAAATTACAATGATATTATTTCCTTCAGCTGCTGAGAGGCGTTGATAGATATCAACGAAGACAGGTGAAAATGTGTGCCCCGACCGGAACTTGAACCAGGGATCTCCTGATTACATGGCAGTCGCTCTATCCATCTGAGCCACCGACGGCACAGAGGATAGTGAGACTACAGGGACTGTCTCTCGCACGCCTCCCGCAAGACCCACATTCTCACCTTTGTATGTCCACACACTACATTCGTAGCGTCCTTTCGCACATGTCCGGAAGAACAGACACAATATCCATATAAATATATTTTCCAATTCGCATGCGCTGCGTCTCCACGGAGCACCACAGACGCACCTGCTGACGGTGAAGGCACCCTTACTCGAAGACGTTGTGCAATGGTAACGAAAAGCGTGTGGGGAGGAGTCAGACGTTGTGGACAACGATCTTGATAAAGGCGACCAGCAGCTCTTCCAGTACTGAGCGCTTTGGCCACACAGAATACTTGTGTCGGTGTATTCGGCAAAAGTTTGCTCAGAAATGTTGCTCTAACACTCACAGACACATGAACGAGACTCGATCCAGATCAGAGAGGAGACAGCCGTCAAATGACATCATAGGATCAGACGTAAGTAACCCCCCCCCCTCCAGTGATTATAACCCTGTTGCATACCACATTAGCGAAGGTGTATTTATACGGCTGTATCACGGATATACCTTTCCATACATGGGCTCCTCTTCAAAATATCGTCACTCAGTTCCCTAGAAGTTTTTAACGGGAATTTTGCAACATCCTGTATCTCTCCACTAACTATACAGTTCTTTCCAGAATTAGATCCCTCTGCAGTGGAGTGTGCGCCGATATGAAACTTCCCGGCAGATTAAAACTCTGTGCGGGACCGAGACTCGAACTCGGGACCTTTGCCTTTCGTGGGCGAGTGCTCTACCATCTGAGCTACCCAAACACGACTCACGCCCCGTCTAAACAGCTTTACTTCTGCAGTACCCCGTCTCCTACCTACAGCTGTTGTACGACATTCGAAATATACGGATGTATTTCAGAATTTCGGCGTAATGCAACTTCGCAGAAACATGGCTGAATTTTCCTGTATATTGTTATCATTAAAACCAAGCACCGTCTCAGTACCTAATACTTTTTGATATGGAGACAATTTTCATCATTTCAAGCACTATTAAAGTTGGTAGGTGTAGGAAAAAAATACCAGTACCATACTGAAAATATCGGTGAGAAGCGATAGAATTCCTACAAACAACTTGGAGAAAATCATTTTGGGTTCTAAGCCATGTCATTATAAAACAGTGAAACAACTAAAATAACTACATTCCGACCATCGTTTGAACGATCCTCTTCAGAGCGAATAAATGCCACGAAATTTCAAATCAGCAGCAGCGAAATGAAAGGTCGATTTGGAAACAGTTTCTATTTCTTCTTTCTTATCTTCGATTAATTTCCCAAATATCTCGTTCGTTTCGTATGTTGCTTTCATTATACAAGGTGTTTCACATTTCTAGAGCTTGCAATTTTTCCTAGTAACTCATGCATGCAAACGTCATCTAACGAGGCTACAGAGCATCAAAATACAAGCGCCAGCTCCGGCAAATGTATGTAAGTAGAGTGTGATGCCGTGATCATGTATCAATTTGATCATGTATCATGATCCAGAAACGAATGAGTCGAAAGTTACATACCTCTGACGGCGGAATACAAGTACTGGTACTGTTGTTGCTAACTTTCAAAGCTGGTAGTATGGATCAAAGTAAGAAAAAATGTCCGGTAAACATGGGCTACAAAATGCATACCTGAGGAGCTATGAGCACTTGTTCAGCAGTGGAGATATGTTTTATGCTAGCGAAGATGAACAAGTCCTCACAGCTCTTAAGGTATGCATTTTACAGCCCATGTGTACTGGACATTCGGTCCATACTACCACCTCTGAAAGTTTCCTGCCCTACATCTCAGCTACAACACTACCGGTAGATCCTGTCACAAGTAACAGGAATGTCTTCTCTTCCAATTTTCCGTTATAGGGACATAACCTCAAATTTATAGATTTATCCATCTCCATCATCATAGAAAATTGGTAACATCTTCATTGAATCTTTCTGTGTACACATATTTTACAGACTCCAGCGCCTGTAACTTCGATACCCTGTAGCGTCGCTGGATGACGTTTCCAGACATCGATTCCTATGTAAAACTTCATCTGGTAGGTCCCCTCTACAGACGCGATAAGTGTGTAGCACGACGTGTGAAACATTCTGTATGCAAAGTGAATAACATGGGTGAATGGACTAGAACCGAAGCCCCCCCCCCCCCTCCCATTATCTCTCTCTCTCTCTCTCTCTCTCTCTCTCTCTCTCTCTCTCTCTCTCTCTCTCTCTCATTCTCTCACTTTCATTCTCTCACTCTCTCTTCTCAACTATCAACTGCCAGCTTTCCTTTATGTCTTTTAAGTCTTAAAACTGCTGTCTGATTTCTGGCAGAGCTCTAGATAACATGCCGCTCACTGTATTTTATCGCTGGTTACATCATCTTAAATTCAAACTGTATATTTTGCTCAAAATTGTCAGAAGTTATTTTGTAACATCTATAGATGTTATAAATATGGGTTGAATTTCTTCAACCGATCTCTAGCGGCTAGTGTGTTCTCTCAAAATCGATTTTCCTCTAGCTCGTCTCCTCTAATTCCTGTGTAAATATTTTGGATCAGTATTTTCAGCCAGGACGTATGAAAGTGATGGTTCGATAGTATCCGCACTTATCACTATTTGCCTTATTTGGTGTTGGTGTTATTTTTTTCGTTTAGTCTGAAAATTTAGCAGTCACGTCAGTTAGCATAGATGTTGAGGAGTGAAGCAGCAAACGTCGACAGAGTGAGTCCTCACCGGTGCTGATAGAGCCTTCTGGTGGCGAAGCCCTGCACTACAGACAACTGAGTGTGTGAGGAACTAGTAGCGACATCTAGCAGCGAAGTGATGAACAGCAAAATGGCCGCGAAAATCGAGTGACTTAAATGTCTAGTTGCTGTTTATTTCTTCCTTTACACTATTATTACAAAACAGATTACGGCATCACTGCTCGGTTTGTCTGTTACCGTATTTTTGTGTATTTCACACATTACAAAATAATTCTGTTCTGGTAACATATAATGCAAACTACTTCTCGAGCGACATTAATGTACGCAGCATGTTACATTCATCATTCCCTCTTTGTAATTTAGTATTACTAATAGTTTTGTCCACACTTTTAAGCATTAAAAATGGATATGTGGCTCGGAACAGGACTACTGTTACATTAAATGTTAACAACATAATCGCACGGTATAGTGAGTTAAAGATTATTGAACAGCAACGAGAACTGTAAGTAAGTTTATGCAATGCAACGTTAGTGATATAATAGTACAACAGTAATAGGCGTTTGTCAGCCCTTTTTTTCTATTTTACAGTTTCACTCATTACTGATGGCAAATGCCTTGCAGAGAACGTAATATTCTGCATCTTCGGTACGGCCTTTACAATCTCTTTCATTGAACTGCACTTAACATGGAGAGGTAGTAATACAATTTTTTCTCTGATCTACAAGATACTTTTACAAAAAGTAGAGGCAGAGAGGTAGTCATGTAACTATTAATCGAAATATTATATGAACTATATGGGCGTGTTAGTAAAATCACCAAGAAATTCCTCTTATTAATTTTAAGTGTTATCTGTTTGATTCAGCATTCAGCTCACATAAAACCACGAGAAATATCGTTTTTATAAAAAAAAACAGTTTATGTCTTTAGTGACCTGTGTAATATCAAACATCTCATTTTGACACTAGAATAATTTGAGAAAAAAAAGGCCTGTTTTAGTTTTTGAAAATGCAATAAGTGAAAACAATGTATTTTAAAAGGTATTGTCAATTGTTACGAAACGATTTATTATACAGAATTTATAAATCGCATAGTAAATCATGATACTAAAAAGAACACCTTGTTGGCTTGTGACACAATACTTTGCATTTTCTTATGACTTTGACATAATTACTGCCTTTTCAGCACTGAGAATGAGTAAAATACATTATGTAATATATGAATCAGTATGATAAACTTTTTTCGAATATTCATTGTTAACTACAAGAAAATGGCAGATGTTTGGGTATTTACCTCAGAAGTATTCAGCACACGAAGGATAACAAAAATCATTTTTTTGGTAAGGTTTTTGTTTGATAGTTTCCTACAAATATTACTGATACCATAGTGAGATATATTAAGTACCTTAAAATATATGTAGATGTGGTCTGGTGAAGAAAGTGTGTAAATTAAATTTTAAAATGCTTGCACCAGCATAATCAGGTTTAGTTTGTAGTGTGGGAGTGAGCTCCACGTGGGACCCGAAGCACGGACCCCACGGGGGTGCCCGGCATGCGCCACATGCCAAGGCAGAGGTGGAGGCTAGTGTTCGGAAGTCTGAAAATTCCAGCGCCGGCCGGGGATTGAACCCCGGCCCGGCTGGGGCGAATAGCCCCAGCCGAGGCGCTGGAACGTTCCAGACCCCCTTACCACTAGACCACCGGTGACCCCGGCGGTTTCTTGCTCCATAGTCCAGCTAGTGGTCGTAGAGCACTTCCTGTTGTCCTCCGTGTTTACACCGAGGCAGCAGTGGCGTGGTGTAACAGGAAGTGTTTACTTGCGTCCGCTGGATGTCCACTTAGTGTACGACTTATTTACCCGGCTGACGTTCGTGTCGCTATAATCTCCTTAGTTGCGTTACAATTATATGCAGGGACTGAAAATCTGCCTATGCAGTTGCACGCAGTCGCATCTCACTATTTGAACCTCTGTAATTCGATCGTGTTGTCAAGACCCATGTCAGAACTGTTTATCGAAGAAAGCTCATGTGTTCGGTACATTTCATAAACGGAAGCGACTGGGATAACACACAGCCCGTAAACATTTTGTAATGAAGTGTCAGCCGGTACGTAATACTCGATATCTGGAGTTGTTTTATCGGTTATTAAGATAATCGTTTCACCCCTATACACTTAAAAAAATTCCCGTGTTTTCTCAATAAAGCATAAGCACAGTATATAAATCCCTCGCGAAAATGACATCGGAGAAGTACAAGTGTTCGAGTGCCACAGAAAACAAGTGGGTCCTTGAAGGTGTGGAACGGAGAGCAGAACTAAAATAAGATGTAACGTTTCGGGATTCCCTCATAGTCGCGTAGACACTCTAGAAGCAGGAAGATCCGTTTGATGACGTCACTTGAGGAGTGAGGAAAAAATTCACTCTCAAATAAATACTGTACAAGATGCCTCGTCGCCTCTTGAAGGGTGTCATGGGATTCTGTAGCCGTGGACTCGGCGACCCGTGAGCCAACGCGGTGTTTCTGACCACATACATTTTAGCTGCGGGTTCTCCGACGTGCAAAGGAAGCCGCGACAATGGGGAGGCTCTGCGTGCCGTTTTGTAATAAGAACGCCTCTCCACATTTTATCGTAGGAATGATATAAATTTTAAACTTCTTAGATCCACCGAGTCATTATGTATTCTTAAAATATCTTTAACTCTTTTTCAACACATATGTATCTTTTACCTCTTTCACTGAAGAAGCTGACCAACAGATTTTTTTTCAATTTCAGGTATTGGTTTTATTGCATTCTCCTTTAGCGTATTGATCAGAAATTGTAGGTTAAGATACCTTTGCCTTATTGAGTATCGTCTGCTATGCCAAACTTCGACAGCATTCATGGTCCTGTGCATCGAATTGATGACGGTAGATAGCTGACCGAAATCACTTTGAAATAAATTCTCTGAACGCAGATAACTTTGATACAGTAGTGTTAGGTATCGAGGTATTATCTAACGCAACTGAAGCCAACCTAAGAGTGAATTTATTTCGAAATATTTCGGTCGACTGTCTGTCTTCACCAATTCCACATTTCAGGTTGTGTACTAGCATTTTCCATCTATTGACTGATTAAATAGTCTACGCCACTGGGCACTTGCTGCGCTGTTACTCTCCATGCTTCATCAAGGCAGTCCGGTGGAAGATGGACTCTACAGCACACGTGCGGCAAGACAAACGAACTACTTCTTCATCCCTGTATTGCTCCACTAATCTCAGTTCTTGTATGTCTTCCACAGGCATTGCTTGAAATGAAAATTACAACTGGAAAATAAATGTCTCGGATAACACTGTTTTCATAGCTTAATTTGCAGCCATTTCGAAGTAAAGCAATGCAGTTTTAAATGACAACCAAGTTATGACATTTCTCGGTTGAGAAAAAATATTTCACAATTATTTTGACTTTCCTCTGGTAAAAAAGCTAGTCTTCCGTGCTTCAGGTATCGACAAGTTGTTTCGAACACCTCTGAAATGTCCGTCCATAAGAAGAGCTTTATTTTCAAACATTTTCTCCCCTTCTTCTTAACTGATCACCAGGATTCATTTGTCAGGAACAGGGTTATTATGTCTCCTTAAAAACTTCAGTCACTTTCAAAATATCTTCGTGCTGCCGAATCCCTGAACTACTGCCGTCTTTCTCATAATTCGTTATACTTGCGACGTAATCTAAACCTTTATCTCGCAAATCTTGAAATTGCTCTTTAAACCCTCCGAAAAAAGGCACTGTCTACTCACCGCAGACTGTTTCCCAGAAGTTATGCATTCGTTTCTCAATCTACACATCTGTTTCGTCAGGTTGGGCGAGAAACTTACTGTTGAGCCGTGATTCTACCATTTACAATTTTTAAACTGCCGCTGCTCCTATTCCGTTCGGAGTTCCTGTACAGGCAATTCGTATAATTACCACATTTCCGGTGCTCCTGGCACCGCTTACCATCCTTTCCCCTTTCTGTTTCCTTTTCCTTTCCTTTTTCTAACCACACGCTCCAGTCACATTAACGTGACCACCGCCTGTGTCCGACGCTAATGTGTAGGGTATGCGTAACGCGGAAACTCAGCCACTTATGTGACATCCAAAAGGACGTGATCATTGCCTTTCGGGCCACAGGTGGATGCATTTTCGAAACGGCAGAGTTCGTAAAATGTTGGCGTGTTGCCATATTTAAAGCACTCCGCGCATGGCGCTGTCGAGAGCCGACGCTGAGGCCGTTGTGGTGCCCAGCGGTCCACAGAGGACAGGAGTTAAAGGAGACCGCAGGTGAATAACGTGCAACTGCTGAGCAACTGACCATGCACGTGAACCGAAGAGCCTACCGACAGTGTCTCCTCTAAGACCACTCAGCGAAAAATGCTATGTGTAGGTCTCCACAGCAGACTCCTGGTCCACACACCTATGCTGACTGCTGTTCGTCCGCGACGAAGGCTGGAATTTTCACGCCAGTTCTGCGACTGGGCGTCCACTGAACGGTGACCTGCGGGCTTTCCAAGTGACAGACAGACGTTGGCGTGTAGGGCGCGATTCACCTGAAAGTGAACACCCTGCAACAGTCGGTGGCAGGGTTAGGACAGGAGGAAGGATCGTTACGATCTCACAAACGTTATCGTGACACTCCCGTCGTTCTGGAAGGCACAGTGGATGAGCAGAAATATCGGTCGGAACCGTTGCCACACCTACATCGAGTCTTTTTTCCCTCGGAATCTACCAGCAGAACAACTAAATCTGTGACACAGCTTGCAGTGGGAAAAGCACCAGGATGAGTTTGCTGTACTCCGTCGACCACCAGGCTTCCCGGACTTAACGGAATCGAGAATATGTGGGACCACCTCGATGAAGCTCTTCGTATCCTGGGTCCTCAATCGAAAAACGTAGCGCAGCTAACTAAGGCACCGACGTCGGCATGGCTCAGTACCTCACTGACTCCTGCGCGTTTCTCAGTTGTCCGCGCTTCCCGTTAATCGTATCCCCCTACAGTGACTCAATGACGACACTCTCCCGTACACGACAGCATCATCAACAGCCGCAGACTACTGTTCACTCTGCCTGTCACCTCATTTATGTCTATACAGTATAACAGCTGTCTGTTACACTTCCTGGGACACTCCTGACGATACCCTTGTGTCTGATCAACGCTCGCTGTCGAGAACGTACTGGTATCTGTTGTAGACTTTAAGCCGCTCTCATATCTGGGAACCGACTCCGTATGCTCATACGAGGCCCTTGGTTAACAGTGTGCAGTGGAGCACCGTGCCAAAGGCTTTTCTCAAATATAGGAGAGTGCAATGTGCTTGGGACCCTTCATCCGTGGTTCGCAGTATATAATGTGCGAAAAGGGCAAGCTGCGTTTCACACGAGCTTTCTAAAACCGTGCTGATTTCTGGACGTAAGCTTTTCGGTGTCTAGGAAATTTATTGTAATCATATTCAGAATACGTTCTAGGATTCTGCAGAAAATCGATGTCTGTAATTTTGCACATCCTTTCTTTTACTCTTCTTGTACACGAGTGTCACCTGCGATTTTTTAAACTGCCTTAGGTTGGACCCATTACAGGTGTAATATTCAGAAGGCAAATGTATATTGATCTCGTTATATACGGCTGCAACTTGCGCTTTTGCCAGTCCTTTGCGAAATACTGCTGGGCAAGAGAAAGGCGATAAATGCGAATGAAGTAAGTAAAACTGAAATTGTTTTAACTTCTTCGCTGTCGCCGAATCCTTTCCAAGCGATGCGTCCTTGAGCGGGTCAAACAGGTAGCAATAAATGCTCTACAAGTAGGGTGACTTTTGAAGTTTTTCTTACCAGTCAAGTACAATGCAGACAGCTTCCATTCTCCATAATATCAGCAATATGAAAATGAAAATTCACGAAAGTCAAATCTGGACTGTAGCGATAATGACGCAGAGTCTCCCAACCCATTACTGTTTCTTTTCCCTTCCAGTGGTTTCTTGGATCAGCTGCGCTATGTTTGGGCGAGCGTTGTTGTGTAATAGTATCACGTCTTTTCTTTGACATTGGCGACCCTTTCCTCTCGTTTTCGGCTTTACTTTGCTCATCACTATGTGTGAGTGGTCAGCGCTGCATCCTGTACGCTGATCTTCCAAATAATCACCAAAATACAACTACTTTGGCATCCAAATGATGGCCAGCATCACTTTCCTCGCTGAAGCTCGAGTTTGAATTCCTTTCGGACAGGTGAACTAGTGTGCTTCCATTTCACTCCTTGTCTTTTCGAGTCGGGTTCCCCATTTTGAACGAAAGTTTAATCACACGTTAAAATCTCGTTCGAAAAATGTTCACCTTCACGTTCATAGCACTCTTTGTTTCCTTGTGTTGTGTGAATTCTCTCGGGACCCACGTTGGACTTGTTTCGCTGTACTTGAGCATGTCAATGACGACGTTATGGACTGTGCCACTACCTGTTGCAGCTATTTTGCTATTCAGTTCTACTGCAACACGTCGGCCATCAGGAGTAATGTCGTGAGAGCCGGCTTTAAGCGAAGGAGGAGACAGTTCAATTGGCCGGCCACGGTGTTTTTTATTAGTCACTGAAGTTAGATGGTTTTTGAACTGTCCTACGTATTTATCAAAAATTTCCGTCGTTCGCACAGCTTCGACCATACTGAAAAAACGTTAGAGAAAATATTTCGGCCGTTTTCCGTCTTCTGAAAGGGAAAACGCATCGTTGAACGTTGCTCAGTTAATGTGGAAACTTCAACCGGACACGCCATTCTCAATTGCAACATTAAGGTTATAAATAAAACAATTATTTTTTGTCAGCCGCTCTTAGCTCATCACAGTCATGCCATCCTAAAGTCATGAAACTACAAAAATTCTTCCTACGGACTATTCGACTTCATTAATTTGCTTTGCAGGGGAAACTCACGAAGGAGTATGCGCTTAGTATTTAGTCGGTCATTTCTAGTTGATGAGAAAGTTAAAACAAACAAGTAGCAAACCATTGCTCATTTATTTAGGAACAACATTTATCAGATACAGCTGAGTAACGTTTAACCCAAACCTTAAATGTCATATATATGACACTGCTCGTAGCTGCATCATCTGGCAAGAGTACGCATTAACACCAATAACAAGAAAATGCACCATGACCTTCGTAAACTGTGCATTCTTCATGCCACTGTTGGGAGCAGACATCACACTCAATACAGTCTTCCGTGACAGACTCGTTTTAGTCTTCGCCACACCTTGGGCAGTTCAAAACATGAAGTTGGAATAATAGACAATTGTGAAGGTGATTCGATAAACCCTATGCCTGGCACTTAGATATGATTTGCACAATATCCATGTGGGTGTAGATCCCTCCTTGGATTGTGCCCTGGTTGTTGCTGAAGATGATGGAGCAGTTTAATCCAGATTAGCCACAGAGATTCTACGTTGTTCGTTACTGATATTTTGTCCCTCCTTGGTTTACTTTGTTTTCCTAACAATGCATTTTTGTACGTAGACTCAAACAGAATTCCGGATGTTTTTGCAGCTTGCTTTAGATGTTCGAAAACCTAAAATTGTGCAGTTCACAAAACGAAAAATCATAGTATCCTATGACTACAGCATCAATAACTCTCATTTTCAATCGGTCAGCTCACACAAATACCTCGGTGTAACACATTGTAAGGATACGGAATGGAAGCAGGACTGAATAAAACTCAAGACGCGTTCATACGATTTCTACACCTAGATAAGCGTTCGACAATGTAAAATGGTGCAAGATCGAAGTTGTGAAGAAAATAGCTCTAGGCAGAGACGGGTATATATTAGTACAAGACCCAAGAGGAAATAAGAGTGGAAGACCAAGAACGAAGTGCAAGGATTAAAAAGAGAGTAAGACTTTGATATAGTTATTCGCCTATACTGTTCAATGTTTGCATCAAAGAAGCAATGAAGAAAATAAGAGAGAGGTTCAAGATTCGCACTGAAATACGGGTTGAAAGGATACCAGTGACAATGTTTGCTGATAATATTATCGTTGTCAGTGAAAGTGAATTACTACAGGATCTGATGAATGAAATATACAATATAATGAGTGTAGAATTAGGGGTCAGAGTAAATCAAAGACAATAGTGATGAGATGAAGCATAAACGGGAAAAGCGAGAGTCTTAACATTGGTGATAACGAAGTAAGAAATGGAACCATCACATCGTGTCAGTCAAAGATAAAGGTGGTGGCGAACTGTAATTTATTGATAGAATTAAAGAGCAATATAATCAGTGCACAAAGATGATCTTTTTTGAACTATTGGTGCGACCCATACTCTAATATTGCTCCGTGGTGTGGGACCTGTCCCATATACGAGTAGCAGGGGATATTGAACTGTTCACAATAAAGTCAGCACAGGTTTGTTTGGTTCACAGGAGAATGTAACAGAGATGCTGAAGAAATTGGGAGATGCCTGAAGATACACATAAGCTATCCCGAGAAAGCTTACTTGCCAAATTTCTAGAACATACCGTAAATTTTGAATATACGAGGTGTGTTAAAAAAAAATTGGGAACGTTCGTAATTTCGCGCCAATGGCGTGTTGGGGCGAAATGCAGTTGACATCCCTGCACGCGCGTGTGCTTAATGTGTAACTGCGGGAAGTTTCACTGTTGTATGTCTGTTAGCTTATTGTTCAGTGCTGTATTGACTAGAACGTTGTGTCGCACAGTTGGCGAACTTCGAGATGGTATAGTTAGAGGAGCAATGCGCCTGCAATAAATTTTGCGTGAAACTCAAGAAAACCGCCGCTCGGGGTAGCTGCGCAGTCTAGGGGCCTTGCCACGGTTCGTGTGGCTCCCCTCTGTCGGAGGTTACAGTCCTCCCTCGGCGTGGGTGTGTGTAAGTGGTGCAAGCCTAGGGACTGATGACATCAGCAGTTGGTCCCATAGGAACATAAGAGCTAAACTCAAGAACACCTCTACAGAGACACCCCAAATGATGCAGGAAGCCTACGGTGATGAGTGCTTAAGCCGCACTCCGTGTTACGGATGGTTCACACGGTTTAAAAACGGCCGGACGGAAGCTAAAGACGACGCTCGTCCTCCGACTTCTGCCAGCAACGCTTGTGTCAGGAACGTCAACGATGCTGTGCGTGCTGAACGAAGACTGACTGTCCGAGAGATTGCAGAAGAATGTAACATTGCAGTTGGATCGTGAAATCCTAATACAGCATCTTGGAATGTATCGTGTTGCCGCCAAGTTCGTGCCACGGCTCACGAGTTAAGAGCAGAAAGACCTCCACCTCCCAATCTGAGAAGAGCCTTAGGATCACCCAAATGAGAACGAGATGTTCCTTAAGAAAATTATAACTGGTGATGAGACGTGGGTCTGCAGTTATGACGTTGACATGAAGGTTCAATCTTCACAATGTGTAGGGAAATGTTCTGAACGATCAACATATAAAATAGCTTGTCAGGTCAGCTTGGCCCTTGCAGACATTTATTTTCAAAGTTGAAAACCAAGTTGAGAGGACGAAGATTTGTAACGATAGACGCACGGTCCAGCGAAAGGTGAACCAAGTCTGCTCCCAGAAGTGGAAACGGTTTATCAGTCGTGGGGGTGATCATATACAAATATGTGAAGGTATGCGTAGAAAATTTTTGTGGACAAAGTTCCGGAATTTTTTAAACAGACCTCTTAGACGAAAGGTAATGAATACAGGCAAGTGGTCTGCAAATGTTCGTACGCTTGAGTTCGCTTCCATTCGCTGCTGTGGGAACTGGGCTTAATAATAATATTCCCTGTGTGAGATGTAATTGGCAAACTATGTAAACGCTGAGCTGTGCGCCGCTTACAGCCCACGCGAAATTATTCTCGGAGGGACACATCATTATCCCCTTCGTGCCTAAAGTTGCTTCCGCCAAACTCAAACTCAATTGCCAGGCCGATAGCTCGTTATCCTACTGCTCTGCAAGTAACACTTGGTCTGAAACCATCTGTACGGTTATGTAGGTTAAGACACTGCAGCCACTCAAAATGGTGGCTCCACGTTTGCGAGTAACTGACGAGAAAAGAAATTCTGAATGTTGTGTGACACTCCGTAGCATTAAGAAAGCTGAGTGACGTTAGTTGGTTGTGAGGTGTAATGGAAAGGATAATAGCTTCACATGTTGTGTTCGGATACCAAGATTTAAAAGCCTGAAGTCTTATATTTCAGAAGCAAGGAGCGTAACAATCAAGTGATTTATGAACAGTAAGTGCACACATTTTTGCTCGGTTGATTTTAATTGAGGTTGCAACGTGCAGATCAAGCAAGTACCGTACTGTAGAGTGGTTGAGCAAGAGAAGCGTTTGGAACAAGTGTTTATCCTTATTTTGGATAGTTAGCTTTCTTATCTGAGAAGTAATTGTGGCTAGCCCTTGAAATGCATCACGAATTCCTTCGTCATTCAGTCTAATATCACCTTCCCCCCTACACAATACCCTCCACCTCTCATGATTTTAAAAATGAAAGTGTTCCTAGAAAAGTTGATCACTGTACAGTTTATTTATGTGCCAAAGTTAGTGATAATGTGGGGGAGGGGGAGGGAAGGCCACAGACCTCAGGGACGGGGGGGGGGGGGGGACAGGGGGTACTGGCAAATGTCTGATGGCACTCAGGAGCAACGGCCTAAGAAAGGCTGGGAACCACTGTTCAACTGCCTGTGAATGTATACTGAACATAAATGTGGAAAACTGACACAACTCCCTTTTTGAATTTTTTTTAATTCGAGTTAACTAGTTTTGGAACCGTTTGAGGGACATCTGAAAATGTGGCGCACAGAATTCGCGTCTTTATTTCTTTAGATTGAATCTGGGTACTGGCTCTTTGACAATAAGACAGAGCACTCTTTAATGTATCGCCACGAGCGGCAGTTAAACGGCGACATGTATCGCGAAACCAAAACACCTACTTACCGTGGCAGCGTGAGCACTATTGCAGTTAATATCCATCTAGCAACTTGCGTTTTAGTTGTCTGTTGGCCACTGGTCAATCTCTTTCCATTGTAAATATAAATACGAATTGTCACCATATATCACAAGCATAACGTTTACCACAGATGTACCTTACAAAGATCTTCACTTAAAAATACAGCATACTTTGCTCGGAAACAATTTTTTTGATTTTTGTGCTTATAACACGACGGCGTGCTGAGAAGATAATGACTCGGTCTGTTTTATTTGAAGTCAGTAACATTCTACATCTTTACTATGGATATCTGCAGCCCTCTGCTTCGTACCGCGTTAGATAGCGGTGTGTGACGTGACTACGTTGGGAGTGAGAAAGAGCTCACAACACTAAAAGCACGAATTCGAAGACTTCGTCCGCATGTGGAGCACTCTCTCCTTGAGCACGGCAGTGCCAAACTACACACGATCGCTGCGGCATCTGCAGCAAGCCGACGTCCTTGGTTCACTGCCGTCGATCATCCTACACACAGTCTCGATTTTCGTCTATGTGCAAAACTAAGAAAACCTTCGAGCACTTCAATTATTTCAAGCGGTGCAAGCAGAGGTAAGGTTGTGGCTCTGTTAACATAGTCAAACAATATACTGTGACGGTGTCAACAAAATAGTATCTAGTTGGGGAAATTGTGCTGGTTCCGAGGGTGAGTGTGTTGAAAACTAAATTTATTGACGTGAAGAATACCGATGCAGAATGTTCATGAAGTTTGTTTTATTTAAAAATCTTTGTGACTTTTCACTCAAAACATGTCAGCATTACTTTTCTGTACGTCCTCGTACAATGGATGTCTCAAAAAATACGTACATGGATCAAAATAAGTGTTAACATGAATGCTTTTAACAGCACTAGGTTCAAAAAATTTTAACTGTATGCCAATTGCAGATTAATTTTAATGGGAGCTAGCGCGATTATATGAGTGGACTATTAGATTTAATGGTGAGCATTTATCTAATTTTTAAACATTCTCTGCCTTGTCATTCTTCCTCTCTAAAGTGCCTCGTCTTCCAGTAACACTGTCGATCGATAGCATGATCTGTTGTCCGTCCATGGTTTTTCAGACCATTGATTCAGTGCTGAACCCAAACTGCTGGTCTGAGTTATTTATCCTGGATAATCCTGTGCGTCGTGTGTCACGTATGCCATTAATCTTTCAAAGAAATGGGACTTAACATCTGAGGTCGTCAGTCCCTTAGAACTTAGGTTCAAGTAGTTCTAACTAACCTAAGGACATCACACACACACACACACACACACACACACACACACACACACACACACACACACGCCCGTAGCGGTCGCGCGGTTCGAGACTGAAGTGCCTAGAACAGCTCGTCCACAATGGCCGGCCATTAATGTTTCATTGAATTATTAATTTCAACAAGTTTTATTTATTGTTGCGGAATTGCGCTACCAAAACAATCGAGTTTTGCTATGTGGATGCTGTTGAGAATTTCTGAATTTTCGTACCGCCATATTTTTGACTATATCTTTCGATGGTGTTGTTGTTGTCTTCAGTCCTGAGACTGGTGTGATGCAGCTCTCCATGCAACTCTATCCTGTGAAAGCTGCTTCATCTCCCAGTACCTACTGCAACCTACATCCTTCTGAATCTGCTTAGTGTATTCATCTCTTGGTCTCCCGCTACGATTTTTACCCTGCACGCTGCCCTCCAATGCTAAATTTGTGATCCCTTGATGCCTCCAAACATGTCCTACCAACCGATCCCTTCTTCTAGTCAAGTTGTGTCACAAACTTCTCTTCTCTCCAATCCTATTCAATACCTCCTCATTAGTTACGTGATCTACCCATCTAATCTTCAGCATTCTTCTGTAGCATCACATTTCGAAAGCGTCTATTCTCTTCTTGTCCAAACTAGTTATCGTCCATGTTTCACTTTCATACATGGCTACACTCCAAACAAATACTCGGAGAAACGACTTCCTGATACATAAATCTATATTCGATATTAACAAATTTCTCTTCTTCAGAAACGCTTTCCTTGCCATTGTCAGTCTACATTTTATATCCTCTCTACTTCGACCATCATCAGTTATTTTACTTCCTAAATAGCAAAACTCCTTTACTACTTTAAGTGTCTCATTTCCTAATCTAATCCCCTCAGCATCACCCGATTTAATTTGACTACATTCCATTATCCTCGTTTTGCTTTATTTGATGTTCATCTTATATCCTCTTTTCAAGACACTGTCCATTCCGTTCAACTGCTCTTCCAAGTCCTTTGCCGTCTCTGACAGAATTACTACTTCATCGGCGAACCTCAAAGTTTTTACTTCTTCTCCATGAATTTTAATACCTACTCCAAATTTTTCTTTTGTTTCCTCCACTGTTTGCTCAATATACAGATTGAATAACATCGGGAGAGGCTACAACCCTGTCTCACTCCTTTTCCAACCACTGCTTCCCTTTCATGCCCCTCGACTCTAATAATTGCCATCTGGTTTCTGTACAAATTGTAAATATCCTTTCGCTCCCTGTATTTTACCCCTCTGTCGATGGTATCCTTAATATTTTTCGATACGATCGCATTTCAAATGCTTAATACAGTCCATGACTCAGCTCCATAGAGTAGGACACCGAACATGTAACATCGAAGTAGTCGAGTGCGAATCCTAATGACTGCTCTGAAGGTTCTCAGCAGTCGCCGCGGACTAAATGACTGCAGGGGACTCGATGCATTGGCCATAAGTTTTCTAGTAATTCTGGAGATTTTCCTTTGGACTAAGTATGAAGTCGTTCCTTGTTGCTTAGATCGTGCAGGTTTCAGACCGATTGTGTTAGTATTGCTACACTACTAAGTGTGTATCCACCACCATATCAGGGTATATAATGAAACGGCGGCCCTCTTTCGTCATGCCTTACAAGGAGATATCTCCAGCGGTAGGATCGACTTTTTGAACCATCTATACGGTTATGTAGGTTAAGCACCCAAGTATCGCACACTGCAGCCATTCATCCTGGTGAGTCGACGTTAGCGAGGAAGTGACGAGAAAAGAAATTCGGAATTTTGTGTGAGACTCGATAGTATGAAGAAAGCCGAATGACATAAGTTGGTTATGAGGATAATTGAAAGGATACTAGCTTCACATGCATGAGGTTGTGGGTTCGAATCTCACCAGAGAAATAAATCTATTTTAGGTCTTTATCGAAGTGACATTGATAATCATATTCCTTCAACTGATGTAAATATATATATTTTTTTTTAGTTCCACTCCTGGGTCACGTGATTCAATAGTGATATGAACTTCTTCATTTGGTCTAGTTTTTCTTCTTATCACCCCTTCTCCACTGGAAATATTTGTTTGTGAACTTTTAATTATCTTCATGTATCAATTCCGATTTAATGTCTCCTGTTTTTATTACCCTGTATTTTCGTCTACGTTATTGTGTACATTACATCGATTTCTCACTTTGCTTGAATTTTATTTTACTTAGAAAACATTCTCTCATTTATGTCCTCATCTACACTATAATTTCCATAGTGCACAAAGATTTTATGTTATGTTTTAAATATTTGTATGTCGATTACCATGCAAAAAAGGCACGTCTCCCAAAGAAAAACGTTTTTCACATTAACGCACAGTCAATATAAATAGATTATTTCGTCTTTTGTTTTTTAATTAATTTATCGGAGTTTTGAAGTAATTCAATAGTCAACAGATAGGTATAATAAATTACAAATTCACAAAAATTCCGATTGGAAGAAGAATGACATAAAGAAAAATTAAACTAATGGAAAAGTTCATACGGTGACTAAAACGATGTGACAAAAGAATAGAACGAAAGAAATTACATTTAAACCAATAAATAAAGTACAAATAAACATCAAAGTCATTTGGATAAAGATTTTAAAAAAATTTACTGCACCTGACGAGGCATGGTTAAGCTTCTATCGTAACCATTATGACACGTAACCAGACTGTGGAATACGACTTCCTTCACGCTATGTAGCACCAGGCAAAATTTTGAAATCTTTTCCGTCAGTTACTTTCAATCCGAGGGCCACCTGGATGCAGGGATCTTAAGTTGCACTACGGCTTATTTGGATTCAAAAAGTCGATCCCACCGCTGGGGGCTCTCCTTGTTAGTTTTAAAAGTAACAAACGGCACATTTTGAAATAACAGTAATATCGCAGTCCAGTAGCGCCGGACCCTGCAAACTTGAAAGACAACTCCAGCAAAGGCAAAGAAAATTTTACTGTAGCAAGTAAATTACTGTAGGCAACTGAACAACAACGAAATAATAACAATAATAGGTTCGCAGGAGAGCTTCTGTAAAGTTTGGAAGGTAGGAGACGAGGCACTGGTAAAGCTGTGAGGACAGGGCGTGAGTCGTGCTGGAGTGGCTCAGTTGGTAGAGCACTTGCCCGCGAAAGGCAAGGGTCCCGAGTTCGAGTCTCGGTGCGGCACCCATTTTCAATCTGCCAGGAAGTTTCAATAATAATAATAATAGATCCAGTCATATTAATATGACCAACTCCTATTTTCGAGGTCAACGTGTAATAACCCATAGACTCCAGGAGATAGCATTAGTAGGTGATGAATGGGGGTGGGGGGAGGAGGCTGGAAACAGTGAAGTCGTTGTCATAATGCATAAAAGGGGCGATTTATGTGACGTCCAACAGGGCATAATCGTTGGCTTTCTTCCCAAGGGTGGAAGCATTTCCGAAACGGCAAAATCTGTAATCTTTTCACATGCCACTGTATGTAAAGTAAACCGTGAGTGGCAAAATCTCGGTATTCTAATCCGGCTCCAAGGCAAGTGTGTTGGACTACGGGCAGTAGGCGACACAGGTGAACGATAGCTGCAGATGTGTGTGCTGGCAAGAAGACGTGCAACTTTTGTGCAGCTGACAGCCCAGGCGAACCGAGGGCTGCCACCAATGTTTCCTCAACAACTTATGGGCTTCCGCAGTGGGCACCTGGTCCCTGCACCCACGCTGACTGATCTTCATTGGCGTTGAAAGCTTGCATTTGCACGCCGGTACCACAACTGAAAGTCCACTGAGTGCTACAGGTGGCCTCTCCATATTCATCACATTTTGTGCTCCATCGGACAGATTGAAAGCAAACGCCCTGCAACCCTGAGGGAGTGTTATGGTGTGGGCAATGTTTTAGTGGCACTCCCTGGGTGATCTCGTTGTTCTGAAAGGCACAATGGATCAACCCTAGTACGCACCTATCCTTGGGGACCATATCCACCCCTAGATGCACGTGTAACATAGCTCGCAGTGTATGTGCGTGGTTCTGAAAGCTCTAGGATGAATTTACCGTACTGCCCTCACCACCAAATTTTCCGCCTTTAAACCCAATCGAGAATCTGAAAGGTCACCTCGATCGAGTAGTTTGTGCCACGGATCCTCAATCGATAGAATTCTATCGCAGCATGACAAGTATTGGTGTCGGAATGGCTTCTTATGACTGTCGTTACATCATTGACTCTATTCCTGTGCGTCTCGTGCTGCAGAAGGTGTTTATTCGGTATTTTAACACGTGGTCAGATTACTGCGACTGGACAGTGTAATAATACTAATAAATTTCGCGTATTTCAGCGCCCTCGTTTAAGTCTTTCAATTGGACGGCACTTTGAAGACATGCTTATCATTAACGTACTCCAGTTGTCCAACCGGGGAAAGGGAATCGGCAGTTTAACGTGGAATCCGCACCACATGTTGTTTCTACCGACTCCTCATATCATTGAGAGGTGAAGGCTGTATTAAAAGCAGACAGAAAAATTTATTTGTTCATCTGGGATTCGATCCCGAGATTCTCGATTTGCAGGCACGCGCTGTGCCGGTAGACCACCAGGTCCAACAGTTACGAGACGGTAATCGAACTGTATTGGCAGAGTATTTCGTCGTATTTTGCGTCACGTAAATGTGCTGTGGTGTAAGCCAAAGTACATTCACGCTAAGGGCATCAGTTCCGATCCCAGAAAAATGTGCAGCCAGAGCAGTATTGTAAGTAAAAATCAAACTCTTCCATTTTTCTTACCGAATTGCTATACATCTAGAAAACAAACCAAAATTGTGAAAACATTTCATACAAGATTACTGACAAATTTTTATGAGTAAAAATAAACGGGTATGGTAATATACATGGAGGTGAATGAAAAGTAGTGGCAGTTTGGCTATAATTCATGTCAGTCTTCTTTGACTAAAATACACTTGATCACATTTCCGTCTCGCGTCTCGATCACTTTCCACACCCACATGAAAGATGTCATACACTGTCAGTGCATCCATCTGTGATGATGTCTCGCTAGGACCGCCATATGGTGCCTTATCATTTGCTGTAAGACGTGCCACGAAATACTTCGTTCATTTGGGTGATCAGGCCATAATTGGGGGGACTCTACCGGATGAATACGGTGGATGTCCCAGTATGTCCCGCTGCCACGTATGCGGTGCTCCTGCACAGGGCTCGTCGTTTGGCGTCGTGTAAGTTGGTAGAAGGCAGCGCTGGAAGGAAAGATTGTTGCGCGCTCCGACCACGTGCCCTTCCAGTCTGCACCCAAGCACCTTTTTCGTGTTTCCCAAACATACTATTTAGGCACTCGAGCTAGCCTCTCCAACTCAGAGAGAGTACACACTGCAACTGACTCAAACACGACTTGTGCTGATGACTTTACTACTTCAGCCCACCATCTGTCAGCAACAGAAAGTGTGCGTACCGAATGACTCACATCCGTCATGTTATGGCATTGTGCTACCACTTTTTATCCAACACATGCAAAGACGCATGTGTGACTACTTGTTGTCTCCCATCTTGGTAGTGGCCTAATTATTGTGAGGTTTTGAAGTGCATTATCTATACGTGGTGTATCAAAAACAATCATCCGACCTGGGCCGTCTATATTTCTGGAACTAAGAAACATATACAATGAATACAATGAATTTTGTCCTTTGATGTACGAAAACTAAAAAAGTTATTTTCATCCTTTTCATTGGTGTTCAATATGCATCGTTGAGATGCACGGAACATGTCAATGCGGTGTTCAAATTGTACCAACACTGCAGCAAGCATGTCTGGAGTTACAGTTTCCACAGGTGCTGTTATGCGATGTCTCAGTTCATTTATTGCTGTTGGTAATGTAGGTACATAAAGAGTCTCTTACAAAACCATACATATATAATCACATATAGTCGGGTGCGGTGACCTTGGAGTCTAGTAGTCTAGGGGTGAGTGATTTAGTCCAGTGTGAACGATCCATCGTTCAGCAATCGTTTGATTTAGAAATTCCCACACTTCCAGATGCCACTGTCGCGGTGCCCCATCGCATTGGAAAATGAAGTCGTTCATGTGGGAAGAGAAAGTTTTCTGGCATATCGAGATATATGCTTACTGTAACAGTGTTTCCGGCAAAGAAATATGAATCATACACATTTTCCCTCTAAACTGTACAAAATACATTAAATTTAGGAGAGTCTATTTTATGTTGTACACCTTCATGTGGTTGTCCCGTACCTCATATTGTCACATTATGACAGTTCACTTCTCTGTGTAAATGGAGTGTTGCCTCGTCACTAAACACTGACTGTGGGAGAAAACGGCCATCCTCCACCTTGACAAGAGTGAAATTATGGAACTTCACACGATGTTATCGCCCTCACGAACAGCTCGCATTAGCTGAATTTAATATTGTTTGATGCATAAACGTCGACGCAGAGACGCCAGACGGACATCGGGGACGTGCTGAGCTCTCGAGCTGCACGGCGAACGGATTTCTGCGAACCCCTCGTGAAACTGTGGCGGATGCGTTTGACGTCTGTGTCAGGCATTCGGGGACGGCCCGGCGATTCGCCTTTCCGCAAACCTTCTCTTTCTCTTAATCGTTGATGCCATCATCTAATGCTCTGTGCTGTAGGAGGATCATCATCGTACCTTGTACGAAAGTCACGTCGAACACTTATTACTGCCCACACTGCGCAAAGTGCAGAACACAAAACGCTTCCTGTCGCCGCGACACCATTTTTACTAGGACTGAAATGGTCGGACAGTGCTGCTGCCAAGCGGTAACCATGTAAAGCCGTAGGGTTTGCTCTTTCCAGCAGTACGCTATTCACGTACATATGTCGAATAACATAATAGTTACTTTTTTTAAAAAAATCGGTTGATCCTTTTTGATACACCCTGCATATTTACACTCTAAACAGTACCACCAATAAATTATCCCAGAGTGAAGGAAATTGTTAGATGTGATGTACGTGTAAAGGCAAACAAATGATAACAATTGCTGTTAAATTGGGTGACTCATTCAGGAGAAAGTCATAACGCGTTGGTCCACCTCTGGCCCTTAAGGAAGCAGCTATTCGACTTGATTTTCATTGATAAAGTTGGTGGATGTCCTCCTGACGGATGTCGTACCATATTCAGTTCAATTGATTTGTTACATCGTCAAAATCTCGACCTGGTTGCAAGGAGAATCCCATATAGCTCCAAAATTGGGGAGAGAGGTGGAGATCTTGTTGGCCAGTGTACTGTCACGTACGTACACACAGATGAAACTCTCAACATGTGTGATGCATAAAATATCGTCTACACTGAAAGCGTTCCCAGCAGAGGTTAACCCCTCGTAATGGCAAAAGGTGGTCATACCGCATATTGAAGTCCACTACCAGATGTCTGGATACTTTTGATCGGATAGTGTATTTCAGAATGTTAGCAGTGGCCAGAATTTGGGACATTCGGCTTTGAGCTTAAAGCTGGTGCGAGGCTGTTCAAGATACCTCTAAAAATAGAGACATCTGGCAGCATTAGAGTGAAATGTCCATCAAAGAAGCTGTGTTGCGCTCTCTACCTACAGTTGTTCTCGTGGGCGTCAGAGCCCCCGTACGCAAGAGGCCCCCTGGGTTTTATACTGCGGACACGGTAGTCGCGCCTTGTGAGCTCTCAGAAATTATGAAATGTATTCGAAATTTCTATTATGGTGGAACAACAACTGTACAATATACCGGAAACATGCACGATGTTCCGAAATTTCCGTTACAAACTCCTAGTGTAGATGGGGAATGAGTACACAATACTCGTATTCTGAATTGGAACCCATCTCCTGTAACGCACCGTTTCCTCGCTACAGCCGTCGGAAAACATGTTAGTAACGCGACCACTTGTACAAGTAAGTCATTAGCTGTGACCCAGTACATCGATAGTTCCACAATTCCACTCACTGAAAGGAAACTTGATAAGTGTAGATGGGGAATGAGTACACAATACTCGTATTCTGAATTGGAACCCATCTCCTGTAACTCACCGTTTCCTCGCTACAGCCGTCGGAAAACATGTTAGTAACGCGACCACTTGTACAAGTAAGTCATTAGCTGTGACCCAGTACATCGATAGTTCCACAATTCCACTCACTGAAAGGAAACTTGATAAGTTTTCAGAAACACTCTTCTTTACAATACGGCCTTTTGAAACTTAGGTGCGCTGCGTCTCTTTGTAGCACTGCAGTCACCCCTGCTGACGGTGAACGCACCATTATCTCAAAGTCGTTGCGCAGTTGTGGCGAAAAGCGTATGCCGTGAAGTTGGACGCTGCTGAGAACGAGCTTGATAAAGGCGACGAACTTCGCCATACAGTAGGATCATATCGGTGTATTCGGCAAAAGTGCACTCCGCAATATTTCTCTAATACTGAGAGACACTTGAGTGACGCACGAACCTTGTCAGAGTGGCAGGGCTGACGGTGAATGACATCCGAAGTAAGCATCTTCCCCCACCCCTTCCGCCATCCCACGATGGCTACCCTGTTGCATACCCACCTAGCAAACATGTATTCAAACGGCTGTAGCACGGAAAGTATACGTTTCCGTACGGGGGTTCAAATTAAAAATGTGGTCGCTTAGTTCTCTCTAAAAGTGCTAGAATTTCGGAAAACTCTGTATCTGTCCAGTAAACCGTACAGCTGGTGTCGTACCACATTCGAAATATCCGATTATATTTCAGGATTTGGGTGTTATGGCATTTTGCAGAAACATTACTGAATTTTGCTGTATATTGTTATCATTAAAGTGAACTACCGTTTCTGTCTCCATACCATAAATCATAAGTACCATTTATAACGTTTCAAGCACTATTCAGCTGCTAGGTTTTAGGAAAAAATAATTGTATCATTCTCAAAATATCGGACAGAAGCGATATAGTTCCTACAAAGAACGCTAGCGAAGATGAACAAGTGCTCATGGTTCCTGATGTATGCATTTAACAGCCTATGTGTACTGCACATTGTTTTCTTCTCTCGTTCCGTACCACCACACCTGAAAGTTTCCTGTCCTACATCTTAGCAACAACGATAACGGTACATACTGAGGTAACAGAAAGGTTCTCTGTTATAATTTTCCGGTACAAGGACATAATCTCAAATTTATGCATTTTTCCATCTGCATCATCTTAGAAAGGTTGTAACATCTTCGTGGGATCCCTCTATTTTTGTAGGCACCGGTATCTATAACTTTGACGCTCTGTAGCGTCGCTGGATGACGTTTTCAGAAGTAGATTCCTATGTAAAACTTCATCAGTTACGTCCCCTGAACAGCCCTGAGTAGTGTTAAGCATGATTTGTGAAACACCCTGTATAAAGAATGAATAACATCAGGGAATGGACTAGAATCCTGTCTCACTCACTTGTCACGTATTTCCTTTCTTTCATGTCCTTCAACTCGTACAGCTGCTGTCTCGTTTCTGGTGGAGTTCTAAGTAATGCTTCGCTCGCTATATTTTATTCCTGGTTGCATCTTAAATTCAAACTGTATATTCTGGTCAACATCGTCAAAAGTTTTTTCTGTATCGAAAGATGTTATAAATATAGGTGCTGTTCCCTCCAAATTGATTTTCCTCTAAATCAGCTTCTGTAAGGTGCTCCATTCCTCTGCAAATAGTTTGTATCAGTATTTTCAGCTAGGAGTTATCATAGTGGTGGTTTGAAAATATTCGCACTGACCACGAGTTGCCTTATTTGGTATTGGTGCTATTACGCTTCTCGTTTAGTGTGAGGATTTAGCGGGTATTTCAGCCGGCGTACTCGTTCAGGAATGAAGCAGCAAATCCCGGCAGAGTGAGTCGTCGCCAGGTCCGGTAGAGCCCACTGGTAGCCAAGCCCTGCGCTACAGACAACTGACTGTGTGAGGGACCAGTAGCGACACCTAGCAGCGATGTGGTGAAAAGGAAATAGTATTGCTAAAAGTTTTATCCACGCCTTTTAGCAGTTAGAATGGAGATATGGCACGGAATTTAATAGAAAAAGAAAACAGCTATAGTAGCAGTCTCTCTCTCGCAATGCAACAATAGTACAACAACAATAGACCAACTGAATCTGTAGAGGTAGTAATAAAATTTATTTTCTGACCTGCAAGATACTTTCATATAAAGCTGAGCCTGAGAGGATGTCAGCTAACTACCGTCAGAAATATAATATGAAACATGTAGACCTGTCAGAAAAATCGTCAAGAAATTCGTTTTTTAAATGTTAAATGTTATCTGTTTAATTTAACATTCAGCTCACATAAAACCAGGATAATTATCCTCTTTCATACAAAGAAAGAGAGTACCTCATTAGTGACCTGTGTCATATCATAATCTCATTTTGACTCTTGAATAATTAAAAAAAATTGATATAATATTTTGCATTTCTTTTGACATTGAAAGAATTTATCCTGTTCCTGCACTGAGAATGTACTAAGTAAATATCTAATATATGTATCAGTATTATAGCCAAATTTATTTTTCTAATTACTGATTATTAAATACCAAAACAGCTTCCAATTTCTTGTAGTTATCTTAGCAGCATTTAGAACAAAAACGAAAATAAAACGTATTAGTTTTTTTAGTAAGGATATTATTTCATTGTTGTAATCCTACAAATGTTCATGATACTATGCTGTTTCTTTTGACAGTGAGATATAATATGTAGAAAGTACCTGGAAAATATATGCAGATGCGGTCTGGTGAAGAAAGTGTGCGTATTAAAATTTAAAATAAGTGATTGCAGCAGCATAATGAGGTATATTTTGTAGTGTGGGAGTGAGCTCCACGTGGGATCCGAAGCACGGACCCCACGGGGGTGCCCGGCATGCGCCACATGCCAGGGCAGAGGTGGAGGCTAGTGTTCGGAAGTCTGAAAATTCCAGCGCCGGCCGGGGATTGAACCCCGGCCCGGCTGGGGCGAATAGCCCCAGCCGAGGCGCTGGAACGTTCCAGACCCCCTTACCACTAGACCACCGGGGACCCCGGCCGTTTCCTGCTCCATAGTCCAGCTAGTGGTCGTAGAGCACTTCCTGTTGTCTGGTAGTCCTGTCACACTTCCTGTTGTCGGCTGTGTTTACATCGGACGCTGAGTGGCATAGTGTAGCCGGCAACATTAGAACGCTGTGAGGGGGAAGTGTTTACCTCCGACTAGTAGCTGTCCCCCCTACCCAGGTGAAGTAGCTTTACAGTTACCAAAGACATTTGAAATCAGCCTTTGCGACTGTATGCAGTCGACGGTTGTTAATCGTTTGTTTCAACCTGTTCCCAAATGCCTCGAGAAAACCGAAGCAACTTCTTCACTAATCGAGGCGACTGTCATATCAAAACGACCCGCAGACATTCTATAATTAAAAGTCAACGCCTAGCTTACACCAGATAATTCTGTCTGTTTCATCAGTTGTTTTAACAGTGCACGAAATACCACAGCATATTATTAATCCGTTGCAAATAAATATCTGTGTGTGCAGTTCAGGTCTGCGCCGTAGATTTTTCGTGAAAACGTCGGGATAAAATCGTAACATGTGTTTCATATTAATATGAAATTAAGTTATCAATATCTTTATTACAGTGGTCACACTCACAATTTTGGACTTTTCAGTGGCTGGGGTACGATATAGCCTTTGAGTACGTTATCGCGTTGCGCAATTTCTTCCTTTTTTTCCGACTCTGAGGGAGCTGTCGCCTTCTCTCAGCGCTGCCCTTTTTAGGCTTTTCTCGCGTTTTCTGTAATTTAGAGCATATTTACAAGTCCTGAGACGAACTCTCCCTTTGTGTCGTAGGTTTAAACTCAATATAGATTTTCGTTTATATTCCGGCGAATATTTTTATTTTCTGTTACTCCTAGCGGCGCTCCCTAAGCTGTTCATCGCAATGACTCACGAATGAGAATCCTAGCTTACAGCTACACCAGTTTACAACTTTACACAAAGATGATTCCTAACAATGACCCGCATATGCCAACACAGGCAATAAGCGACAACCACGTGGACTTAACCTTTGTTTGCGCACTGTCGGTCTCGTAATTAATAGTGATTCAAATCTGACGCCATTTTGTCATATAAGAAACTCCGACCAAGGAGAAACTAGACGTTTTCACGTCAGAATACCTTCCAGGAAGTTTTCGACTTTCGTAAAGCAGAAACGAGTTTCGACGCTGTGGAATGCTTCGAGAAGTAGTAGGTGACGAATTGTTTCGGGATTCCACTATCCATGCTGCAAACGATCATCGAGCAGAAAGATAATGTTGCTGATAATTGTTAAAAGGCGGGAGCAAGCAGACCGGCGAGGCGAGTTCCCGCCTCTTGCTGAAAGCTTATGGAATTGGCTTACTCAGTGCAGGGTAGCAAGGGTATTTGTCGGAGGTTATAGCTTAACGGAACGCTAAATCATTAACGGTTAGTCTGGGAACCGAAGTCACAGATACAAATAAGAAGTGACACGCTAAATCCAAAGACATAAGGTGGTTTATAAGAAATTTAGTTCACAAAATGTATCCATTCGTAACAGTTTGTTCAGTATTGAAAAAATGAATGAAGCTGAATTTATGTATTTTTGAAGATTTGTGCGTGCCTTCCGTTTCAAATACAAAAGGACATAACATGTAAGAAAACTGGGAATACAATAGAAAAAAAGTCGAAATTTTATTTAGATTTTTCCTGATTCCATCTGGAATAAAGGAGAGTTAAATAGAATTAATTGTTCTAACTTTTTCTTACATATTTCGAATTGTGCAGACTCGATTGTAACTGGCCCTTGGGCTTCGAATTTTCTAGAGTCTGCATTAATGTCTGGAAAGTAAAAATAAATCTCCTCGTGCTACTATCCACTTTTCAGCGGATGCTGATTTGGTTGTCCTTCTTAGTATATCAATATGATTCTAGAGTCGTAATCCACGTACGCAACGCTGTTACGGTATAAACGTACGTTTATTTTTACCAAAGTTGCGTAAGAATGCGCTTTTGCTATGCATCCCCACTCCTTAAATCCGCCATCAGGAAAAAGAAAGTGAATACCCTTTCCTTTGTTTTTCACCCTTCATCGATGACAAGTGATAATGACTTGGCAGCAGAGACCTGTTTAGCTTGAGTGAGTGCTTAAACGAAAGGCATGGATGAATAAAAATACAAAAGAGATATATACGTAACGTCACGTAACCATGAAGAAAAGCAGACTTGGTTTATTTTACCATATCAGTTAATTCTTTTAAAACATCGTAAGTAGAATTACCAATTTCGGTCGCTTTCTACATCTAGGAACGTTCTTTATAATAGATAAGTCTCTGATATTCACTTACAGCATTGTTGTGTCTTTTCCCCTTGCATTTGTGAATTGTCTTCTCAGACTGCAGATTTCTGAGCAGCACTGGTGCCATTAGCCTAAATTTATGTTGGTCTACAGCGCTGAGGTTGATCCCTCACCTGTGGTCGACTGAGAGATCATTCCAAAGCCTGACAGGCAGCGAACGACTTTGCGAGGGGCCGATCGTAGGGCCTCCAGAGGAAGCTTCTTGGAACGCAAATTCTGGGCGTTCACAGAAGGTGAGTTTGCTGGTAGTTCGGAACTCCAATAATAGGCGAGTAATTGGGCCCCCTTAATAACATGGCTGCCAAGGAGGGGAAGGACGGCAGTGTGCACAAGGTGGGGGAGTCATTCCTGATTTGTAAAGAGTGTTCCGGATGCCATGAAGAGTACAGGGCGCAGCCAACAGCATGTGGTGGCCCCAGTCGGTGCCAATGGCGTGTGTCGCTTTGGATTGGTTTTGTTTAGCGGATATGGTTAAGCGAGTTTAAGGCGGAGCTCACAATCTGCACCATCATCGACAGAACTGACTGTGGTCCTTCGGTGCAGAGCCAAATGAAAGGTATGAACCATAGGCTCGGGTGGTTATCTTACTGTGTAGGCCTCAGAGTCCTTGACTTGTGCCATAGGGTAGTGGGTTTCTGGATTCCGCTTAATAGGTCAGGAGTCCACTACACGGGTAGTGGGGGCGGCTGGGGTGCATTTTTAGGTTAGAGGGTCTCAGGAAAACATAGAAATGGCGTCTGTCTAAAAGGGGGCAGGTAACACACAGTAAGGTGGTTGTAGAAACGATTGGTGTTGTAAATTATCGTAGCTGTGTTGGGAAAGAACCTGAGCTCCAGGCCCTAATAGAAAGCACTAAAGCTCAAACAGTTATAGGTACGGAAACCTGGCTAAAGCCGGAAATATGTTAAGCCGAAATTTTTTCAAACGACCTAACAACGTTCAGAAGGGATAGATTAAACATAGTTGGTGCTGGAGTATTTATTGCTGTCAGAAGTAGTTTACCTTGTAGTGAAACTGAAGTAGATAGTTCCTGCGAAATAGTTGGGTAGAGGCTGTACTTGTCAATCGGACTAAATTGGATCGTTTTACCGACCCCCGAGTGAGAGGATATAGTTGCTGAACAGTTCAAAGAAAACGTGAGTCTCATTTCAAATGGTACCCCACTCACACAATTATAGTCGGTGGTGATTTCAATGTATCCTCGATATGCTGGAAAATTTACACGTTTAAAGCCGGCGGCAGGCTTAAAACGTCACCTGAAATAGTACTGAATGCTTTCTAAAAAAAGTATTTTCAACTATTAGTTCGTGAGCCCACTCGAAGCATAAATGGTTACGAAAGCGTACTTGACCTCATAGCAGCAAATATTCCTGGATGAATAGGTAGTATCATGACGAATACAGGGATTAGCGACCACAAGTCAGTTGCCTGTACACTGAATACTGTAACACCTACAACCATCAAAAAGAAACTTAAAGTACATCTGTTTAAAAAAAGCTGACAATGCTCTTAACGATTTTTAAGGAAACAGCCTCCACTCCTTCCGATCTGATCATGTAAGCGTAGAAAAGATGTGGAATGATTTCAGAGAAATAGTATCGATTGCAATTGAGAGATATATATACCACATCAATTAATAAGTGATGGTACTGATCCCCCATGGACAAAACGGGTGAAATCGCTGTTGCAGAAGTAACGAAAAAGCATGCCAAATCTAAAAGAATCCAAAATCCGCAAGACTGGCAATGTTTTGCAGAAGTTCTAAATATAGCGGTTACTACAGTGCGAGATGCTCTTGATAATTTCCGCAACAAAACTCTGTTTCGAAATCTGGCGAAAAACCCAGAGATTCTGTTCATGCATAGAGTACACCAGTGTCAAGACGCAATCAGTACCTTCACTGCGCGAAAGTAACGGTGGAGTCACTGATGACAGTGTCACTAAAGTAGAGTTAAGAAACGTGGTTTTCCGAAACTCCTTCAGCAAAGAATACGAAGTAAGCATTCCCGAAGCCCAGTCAACAGAAAGTGCCAAAATGAGAAGCATATATCCTCGGTGTAGCAAAGCACCTTAAATCACTTATTAAAGGCAAGGTTTCCGTTCCAGATTGTATACCAGTCAAGTTCCTCTGAGTGTGCTGATACAATAGCTCCATGTTTAGTAATTATATACAACCACTCACAGAAAGATCCGTACCTAAAGACTGAAAAATTGCTCAGGTGACACCAATTTCTTAAAGTACTGCCTTTTGTGATGTTTAACAATATTGTTGGCAAGCGTACTTGTTATACAAATGGGCACGGCATAGGCTTACGGTCGTAAAATATATTTCAGCGTTAAACTGGAAATAGTTGTAGGATTTAATTTCTTGTACATTAGGTTTTTGTGTTGGAGAAGATTCTCATCAGTAATTTTAATAGTCTCAAAAATGTGAATGTTAGCAAGTAAATTAACTACGTTAAGGGATATGAAATTACCATCATCAGGAATGGAAAAGTTTTTAATTTTAGCTGTTAGTTAAAGGGAATTTTTGACAGTGTAGTTTTCTTCAAAGACATAATACTCTTTAAATGGTGTATGAGATTTTTTGCCGATTTCATAGAAGCACCGTCTGTATAGTTAACACTGTGGACAGGAAGCGAAGGCGGCGTGCAGTCGGAGGCGATACTGGGTTCGTAGCGGTGGGCACCAATTGTCGGCTACGACGGGACTGCCCGGGAGGCACACTCACACTCACATTCGAGTGGCCGCACGTGACACGGTGGATGCAGCAGAAGGTCCATAGCAGCAGTGACCCTGTCGCGGATGCGTGCACCACCTGTTCTAGTGTCTCGTGTACACGAAGGACCTCTGCGGACCGAGCTGCAACTTTCTTAGCTCGCTGGACTGTGCAGTTACTGATTTACAGGGGTTATGCTCTATGCAGCCTGCCTGGCAGAGGTGTGTTGCAGGGTGGCATCAGAGCCTGACGGCTTCCGCGACTGGACAAATGAACTGGCGATAAAAAAAAAAATCATAGCAACAAACGAACAAAAAGTCATGTAGAGTAATGAAATTTCGGGAATACGTCTGTCTATGTAGGATATTTAAGTAATTAACATTGCAGCATCACAGGGCAACGTAAGCGCGAAATAAGCCGTTGCAAAAGTGACATGCTGGTAAGTTAATAACAGATGTAACGATCAGAATGTTGAATGCAAGCATTGAAACGGGCACGCATTGTGTTGTAATGGTTTGCGATGTCAGTTTTGTGTCGCAAATGCCGGTGGTTTGGGGGTCAGTGAAATGCATGCTACTGGGCGCCTTGGCTCGGGGCTGTCCCTGAAGTAATCGATTTTTATTTCGTTATGTCGTCGACTGCTGTTCGAATTGCTACTGCAGAAGAAATGTGATGTGCCAGAGACGTACGCCAGACACGACTGCCTTCCCTCTTGGTAGCGCCACGTGACCGGTTGGAGCTCGAGCTTTTTGCGACCGTACATTCTCGCGGTCACCGCTGCCAGTATACAGTGCTACATTTCTGCCAAGTCTCCTGCGAAATCGCTGGAGGAACATCCAGCTTCTCGTGGCCCTATTACACGACCTCGTTCAAACTCATTAAGATGATCGTAATGGCGTCTCTGTCTCCTCAAAGGCATTCTTGGCTAAGATCAAACCACCACGTCCAATCTAGAAGGTAACTAACGCTCACAACCGCCACGGCGTGTATTTACAGCAGACCTGATCTGCACCCTCACAGTGCCCCTACTAACACCATTCTTATGCGACTGGCGCGAAATTTAAATCGACACTATTTTTCAATTGTAGAAACACGCCTACCAACTTTCGTTTATCTCTCACAACTGCTTGTGGTGTTGCGATTTTTTCCGTCGCTGTATGTTCAAGAATTCTGCAGCAAATGGATGTTAACGATATTGGACTGTAATTTTGCAGGTCCGTCCTATTACTGTTCTTATACACTACTGGCCATTAAAATAGCTACAGATGATAAACGGGTATTCATTGGACAAATATATTATACTAGAACTGACATGTCGTTACATTTTCACGCAATTTGGGTCCATAGATCCAGAGAAATCAGTACCCAGAACAACCACCCCTGACCGTAATAACGGCCTTGATACGCCTGGGCATTGAGTCAAACAGAGCTTGGATGGCGTGTACAGGTACAGCTGCCCATGCAGCTTCAACACGATACCACAGCTCATCAAAAGTAGTGACTGGAGTATTGTGACGAGCCCGTTGCTCGGCTACCATTGACCAGGCCTTTTCAGTTGGTGAGAGATCTGGAGAATGTGCTGGCCAGGGCATCAGTCGAAAATTTTCTGTATCCAGAAAGGCCAGTAACATGTGGTCTTGCATTATCCTGCTGAAATGAAGGGTAGAGCCACGGGTCGTAGCACATCTGCAATGTAACGTCCACTGTTCAAAGTGCCGCCAATGCGGACAAGAGGTGACCGAGACGTGTAACCAATGGCTCCCCATACCGTCACGCGGGGTGATACAGCAGTATGGCGATGACGAATACACACTTTCGTGATGTTGTAAACAGAACCTGCATTCATCCGAAAAAATAGCGTTTTGCCATTCGTGCACCCAGGTTCGTCGTTGAGTACACCATCGCAGGCGCTCTTGTCTGTGATGCAGCGTCAAGAGTAACAGAGCTCATAGTCCATGCTGCTGCAAACGTCGTCAAACTGTTCGTGCAGATGGTTGTTGTTTTGGAAACGTCCCCACCTGTTGACTCAGGGATCGAGACGTGGCTGCACGGTCCGTTACAGCCATGCGGATAAGATGCCTGTCACCTAGACTGCTAGTGATACGAGGTCGTTGGCATCCTGCACGGCATTCCATATTCTGCTAACAGTCATTGGATCTCGACCAATGCGAGCAGCAATGTCGCGCTCCGATAAACCGCAATCGCGATAGGCTAGAATCCGACATTTATCAAAGTCGGAAACGTGATGGCACGCATTTCTCCTCCTTACACGAGGCATGACAACAACGTTTCACCAGACAACGCCGGTCAACTGCTGTTTGTGTATGAGAAATCGGTTGAAAACTTTCCTCATGCCAGCACGTTGTAGTTGTCGCCAGCGGCGCCAGTGTTGTGTGAATGCTCTGGAAAGCTAATTATTTGCTTATCACAGCATCTTCTTCCTGTGGGTTATATTTCGCGCATGTAGCAGGTCATCTTCGTAGTTTAGCAATCTTAATGGCCAGTAGTGTACATAGGAGTCACTTTTATCCAGTCATTTGGGACTTTGCGTTATGCGAGAGATTCACGATAAATGTAATCTAAGTAAGGGGCCAATGCCGTAGAGTACTGTTTGTGAAACCGAATCGGTATTCGGAAAGGACCTGGCGACTTATTTGCTACCAAATGTTCCAGCTGCTTCTCTAGGCTAGGAATGTCCATTACCGTGCTGTCGACACGAGAGTTTAACGACTGCGTGTATCTACGATTCTGCTGCGTGAAATATTCCTAAAACATGAAATTTAAAACTTGAGCATTCCTTTTGTTGTTTTCTACTAGCACACCAGGCTGAAGCTTCGCTCCCCACTCAGCGGTTTTACGCAGGACCAGAATAGTCTCGCGATCTCTTCAAGATAATTTGTTGAGGTATGACGGTGGCAGCTTTATGCTCGAGCATCGATCTTTCCACAGAAGCACGAATCTCTACTAACCTTGAATTGTTGTTAGCGTGCTCTCTGTTGAACTGAGAGTGCAACAGTCTCTGCTTCATCATCATTTTCCGCAATGTATCTTCTCCATCCTTCATTCGCTTACTAGGCACATAGTTTTCCACAGCACGATTTAGAATATGTTTAAACTTGGCTTATAATTACTCTACACCCATCATACTGGAACTAAATAATGTCCATTCACTGTTTGAGATTCTAACAACCGCTTTTCTGCTCAACTACTCTCCTAGCTTTCTTGATTGATTTAATAACTTAAGTAACCATCGTCGCTACGGCGACGTCATTATCACTAACGCCTGTCTCTGTAGTGACACCCTCGGTGAGTCCAGGCATCTTTGTAGCTACATGCTCTAAAATACTTACATCAAAAAAAGTTTAGCATCACTTCCATTGGTTCTGGAAACTATTCCAATTTTTTGTACAGAGATCGATATAAACATCGTTTCCGCCCTTTTTATTGCTCATAAAAATGGCACATGGCATGTTGTACCACCGTATAGCGAGACCTTCAGAGTCGGTTGCCCAGATTGGTGTACACACCGGAACCTGTAATACCCACTACCACGTCCTCTTGAATTAATGCACGCCTGTATTCGTCGTGGAATACTATCCACAAGTTCATCAAGGCAGATTGTCCCATTCCTAAAGCTGATTCGGCGTAGATCACTCAGTGTGGTTGGAGGGTCACGTCGGCCATAAACAGCCCTCTTCATTCTGTCCCAGGTATGTTCGATAGGGTACATGTCTGGAGAAAAATGGTTCAAATGGCTCTGAGCACTATGAACATTGACTTACGAGGTCATGAGTCGCCTAGAACTTAGAACTAATTAAACCTAACTAGCCTAAGGACATCACACACATCCATGCCCATGGCAGCATTCGAACCTGAGACCGTAGCTGTCGCCCTGCTCCAGACTGTAGCGCCTAGAACCGCTCTGCCACTCCGGCCGGCACATGTCTGGAGAATATGCTGGCCACACTAGTCGGGCGATGTCGTTATCCTGAAGGAAGTCAGCCACAAGATGTGCACGATGGGGCCGCGAATTGTCGTCCATGAAGACGAATGCCTTGGCAATATACTGTATACTGCCGATCTCGTTGCACTAAAAACGAAATTAAAAAAGCGGTCGGAGGATGGCATTCACGTATTGTACAGCCGTTGCGGCGCCTTCCATGACCACGAGAGAGTACATCGGTCCCACATAATGGCACCCCAAAACAGCAGGGAACCTCTATGTTGCTGCACTCGCTCGACAGTGTATTTAAAGCTTTCAGCCTGACCGGGTTGCCTCCAAGCACGTCTCCGACGATTGTCTGGTTGAAGGTATATATGAGACTCATCGGTGCAGAGAACGTGATGCCAATGCTGAGAGGTCCATCCGGCATGTTGTTGGGCCCATCGGTACCGCGCTGCACTGTGTCGTAGTTGCGAAGATGGATCTCGCCACGGACGTCGGGAGTGAAGACGTGCATCGTGCAGGTTACTGTGCACTGTTTGAGTCTTAACACGACGTCCTGTGGCTGCACGAAAGGCATTATTCAACATGTTGGCTTTGCTGTCGGGGTACCTCCGAGCCATAATCCGCAGGCAGCGGTCATCGATTGCCGTAGTCGCCCCCGGGCATCCTGAGCGAGACATGTCATCGACATCGCTTTCGTTTACTCCGACTCGCCTTGACACTTCACTTGTTGAGAGCCCTTCCTGGCACAAACGAACAATGCGGACCGCTGTATTGACGGTGTAGGCACGGTTGAACTACAGACAACACGAGCCGTGTACCTCCTTCGTGGTGGAATGACTGGAACGGATCGGCTGTCGGACCCCGTCTGTCTAATAGGCGCTGCTCATACACGGTTGCTCACATCTGTGGTCGGGCTTAGTGACATCTTTAAAAAGTCAAAGGGACTGTGTATCTGATACGATATCCACAGCCAAAGTTTATCTTCCCGAGTTCTGGTAACCGGGGTCACGCAATTTTTTTTTTATGTGTGTATTTCCATTGTATGTGCTCTCTCGAACTAGGTGCTCAAGACAGTTTTCGAAAAAACATGTTCAACAGTACTCTGCAAGGCTACTTATGTGGAAACCTTGTAATGAATCCATCGGTGTCCTTGTCTATGCTCGGAACTAATACTGCACGATTTGGGTACTTCCGCACTACTGGGCGTAGACTTTCTTTGAATAACTCTGTCTCGACGGAATCGGGAGGCCGTTAATAACATCCAACAGTTACCTTCTTTTCACCTAAACCTGTTGTGCGTTACCAGATAACTTCACAGCCACACTGAAATCCGACTTGAGTAGAAACAACATTTTTGTCACCCTCGGTAAACGCTTCCCCATCAGTGGCGTTTAACATGTCTTTTCGTTACACGTTCCACGAATCGCTAAACATTTCAGAGCTTTATACTTGGAGTTTCAGACAGCTCTCGGTCCCGAGAATAATTTGTGTGTGACGAATTTCAGAGAGGGCAGTAAAGGCGAAATATTAGGAATATGCGATGTCTGTTCTTTGTGACATGTTTGAATAAACGGACCGCACGCTTTCATATAACTGATTCGCCTCTACGAGCAATGAATCAGGTAGCAGCGGACCCCGGGTTCGAGTTCCAGGGTTGCATACATTTTTTCTCATTGCCGCTGATTCCGCGCAAGGTCTCAGTGCAGCTTACCTTAATAGTTCCTTCCGTTTCCTTTCTCCTCGCTTCAGTCTACATGAAAAGGCAAAATAGCCGGCGGCGAAGATGAGCCGGAAGACACAGATGACCTCCTTATACAGGTTGCACGAGAAATATTAGGCATTGACATAGGTAAGGTAGACACTGGGTGGTACGTGGATTATAAGGTGCTTCGAAATCTCATCCAATAATTGTCAAATTTGTCTCACACCGAAAAAGGACGCAGATCTTCAGCCACGAGAAAAAATAGTTAGCAAGGGCAGGGCTTACTATAAGACAAGATCTTACACTCCTATAAATTGAAATAAGAACACCGTGAATTCATTGTCCCAGGAAGGGGAAACTTTATTGACACATTCCTGGGCTCAGATACATCACATGATCACACTGACAGAACCACAGGCACCAGAGCATGCACAATGTCGGCACTAGTACAGTGTATATCCACCTTTCGCAGCAATGCAGGCTGCTATTCTCCCATGGAGACGATCGTAGAGATGCTGGATGTAGTCCTGTGGAACGGCTTGCCATGCCATTTCCACCTGGCGCCTCAGTTGGACCAGCTGGACGTGCAGACTGCGTGAGACGACGCTTCATCCAGTCCCAAACATGCTCAATGGGGGACAGATCCAGAGATCTTGCTGGCCAGGGTACTTGATTTACACCTTCTAGAGCACGTTGGGTGGCACGGGATACATGCGGACGTGCATTGTCCTGTTGGAACAGCAAGTTCCCTTGCCGGTCTAGGAATGGTAGAACGATGGGTTCGATGACGGTTTGGATGTACCATGCACTAGTCAGTGTCCCCTCGACGATCACCAGAGGTGTACGGCGAGTGTAGGAGATCGCTCCCCACACCATGATGCTGGGTGTTGGCCCTGTGTGCCTCGGTCGTATGCAGACCTGATTATGGCGCTCACCTGCACGGCGCCAAACACGCATACGACCATCATTGGCACCAAGGCAGAAGCGACTCTCATCGCTGAAGACGACACGTCTCCATTCGTCCCTCCATTCACGCCTGTCGCGACACCACTGGAGGCGGGCTGCACGATGTTGGGGCGTGAGCGGAAGACGGCCTAACGGTGTGCGGGACCGTAGCCCAGCTTCATGGAGACGGTTGCGAATGGTCCTCGCCGATACCCCAGGAGCAACAGTGTCCCTAATTTGCTGGGAAGTGGCGGTGCGGTCCCCTACGGCACTACGTAGGATCCTACGGTCTTGGAGTGCATCCGTGCGTCGCTGCGGTCCGGTCCCAGGTCGACGGGCACGTGCTCCTTCCGCCGACCACATCGATGTACTGTGGAGAACTCACGCCCCACGTGTTGAGCAATTTGGCGGTACGTCCACCCAGCCTCCCACATGCCCACTACACGCCCTCGCTCAAAGTCCGTCAACTGCACATACGGTTCACGTCCACGCTATCGCGGCATGCTACCAGTGTTAAAGACTGCGATGGAGCTCCGTATCCCACGGCAAACTGACTGACACTGAAGGCGGCGGTGCACAAATGCTGCGCAGCTAGCGCCATTCGATGGCCAACACCGCGGTTCCTGGTGTGTCCACTGTGCCGTGCGTGTCATCATTGCTTGTGCAGCCCTCTCGCTGTGTCCGGAGCAAGTATGGTGGGTCTGACACACCGGTGTCAATGTGTTTTTTTTCCATTTCCAGGAGTGTACAAAGGACCATCTAAGGATTTAAAACAGCGCCACACCCCATTTCGGCCTTCAGAATGTATGTACTCTGGGCGGCAGCATAATTAAGACAACCGCCCCCCCCCTGAAAAGAATGCATTTAGAAACGTGTCAGAACTGAACAGCATCAAGAGAAACTATGCGAGCCAAAGCGAAAACCTAGCACCTCTCACCTTAATTTAATACTAATCTTTTGCAACATCTCTCCTTCTCTGAATGCTATCTTGAAATTGCATCTACTCTCCAACTATCTCTGTTTCTGTGCCTTTACCTATTGTTCTTGTAACTGTAACTCCGTAATTATCTTCCTGCTAGTGTCTTCGACTGTTACCGTTAACTGTAGCATTACTTGATCTGAAACTATTTGCCTGAAATTCTTTACATTGTATGCTATAGCATACAACTGTAGCTATTGTTATTTTCCTGGTTACCTTACTCGCTCACCTACTCGGTTTAAACTGCCGAGAGAAATATCGCAATCACTATTATTGTAGTAATTCCTAACTTGTTGGCATTCTTCGTTAATTTTATAGCGAACTGCTTTTCGTCCCCTGACACATCGTATCTTTTCTCGACGGCACCCCTTCACAACGAATACTCTCCGCTCCTCTCTACTCCGTACTGTAACTGGGTTTTCTCTGTTTGCGATGGTCATCTGTCAGGATGAGCACTACTGCAAAGGGCATTTAATTCTAAAGCATTATGTCAGGGTGAAAAACACTAAATAAATTACTTTTTCTCTCTTAACAATATTTTTGCAGGGTGGGTTCATCCTTGGCTCAGGTATGAGGTAGAATGAAACAGCAGTTTTACATAAGATAACTTTTATTGAAAGTTTTGTACAAGGGTTTCTGGCTGGGATACTGGCAACTGTGTCGTTTGCGAAGCCTTCTGCTTGCGTGAGCGGCGGCGTCTGATTACGCACGGCGGTGTGTATCTCGTGTCGCCGTTTCGCCCAGTTGACTGGAGACGGGCATCGCGAGGTGGTCCGTTTAATTATTGAGGAAGAAGTCGTGAATCGGACGGTGACGACTCGGATGTGACTGCTGATGTGCGCTGTCTCCTTCCCGTCCTCACGAGTCACTCGGGTACATAAAAATCTGGCCTCAAATACCTTCTGTCTTCTGGCGCCGAGGCTGCTGCTTGCTATTCCATTACAGCGGCGGACTCGGTGCTTCTGTGTACGATGTAGTTTCTTCCTGCATGACGGTCTTGAGCACCGACTGTACCGGAACTGAACTGAAAGCTACTCCTGTCGGGCCCACTGCGTCTCGCGTACTTATTCACTTCACTGGAGGTGAACAACATCACTGTCGTTGCCTCTTCTGTCACGTCGAAAAGCTTCGCGAAGAATCTTCTTAACGTCGGTCATTGGCTCTCGGAATGTAGGCGAGGGCCTTTGATCACGTGTGACAATTGAGAAACACGTGAGCCGGACGGGCGATGCCCTGACGGCTGAATCGACAGCTTCTGCTTACGTGGGGGAGGACGATAGCTTCTCCTGAATGTGCTGACTTCGCGGTCATTGCCTCTTCTGCTCTGCCCATTGTTTGCCAGAGTGTAACTCTTCTAAGCTAAACGAAGTTTCTCATTAATTTTAAATTTCTACTTCACTTTGATTTCACTAATTTATTTCCCTATCTTAAGTACCACTCAACAGTATTTGCGCCGATCTCCGTGCACTGTTTTAGGAAAGTGTAATGCCGTCACTACACGGACGGTGTTGTGAACGTCAGTCTTGAGCGTGCCAAGTTGAAAGTGCTGCCGAACGCTCTGACTTGTGCATACAGCATGTGCCTGTCAACGTGGTACACGCGACCGCAGCGGCAGCATCTGGGTCACACATCACCCGGTTGTCCGCCCCGGTAGCTGAGTGGTCAGCGTGACAGACGGGTTCGATTCCTGGCTGGGTTGGAGATTTTCTCTGCTCAGGGACTGGGTGTCGTGTTGTCCTAATCGTCATCATTTCATCTCCAACTACGCGCATGTCACCGAAGTGGCGTCAAGTCGAAAGACCTGCACCAGGCGAGCGGTCGGGAGGCCCTCGTCACACGTTTCTCTCTATCACCCACTTTACAAAATGCATGGGCGTAAAATTCTTAAGCTAGCGCTATTAAAACGCGCCTTTCCTCTCTTGTCCACGTGAGAGTCACGTTGTTCTGCGTATAGTGTCCACGGACATGTTATAAGGCAGAAAGAGAAGCTCCGTAACAAATAGCGCGATTCAAAGTCTTACTTTATATTTGTTCCTATTCAGCAGCAGAATCTTCACAACATGTAAAATAAAAAAAACTTATTTTACACTTTCTTGTTGTATCTTACTGCATGTAGTGCAATCTGTCTTGTAGATTAAACCATTCGAACAAACTCCATCCTCAGATGGAACGTACATATGTAACATAGAATATTAGAGAATATACTTTTATTGCACTGAAAAGAAAGTATCAGATCCTAACAGAAAAAGCGAAGACTAGTAATAAAAATATTCGGATCCACTGAGGCGCAAACAAGAATCACATTACCAGCTACCTCATCATTTCGCTCTACCGACTGTGACTGTCGAATGGCCATACATTGAATCTGACCTACTGAAAGTTTTAATGGTAGATACGTTATTAACTGACACTGAAATATTACAGATTGTATCAACGACAATGCGTTTCTTATGGATCCTCACTGTACCCGTTTACAGTCTGTCCCCACTCTGGCTACCCAGCCACGTCACGGGGCGCCTCCATAGGCTGTCTCACGACGCAGTACCGCCCTGCCGCGGCGCGCGCTTTAAGTCGGCGGCGACGCCGTCTGCATACACGGCCCGGCAGCGTTAATTTTTAGACGAGTGTTTTAGTACCGTAAAGAATACAAAAGACGATAGCTTCTTCCGAAACATAACGCTATAGAGTAAATAATATTAACATATGAACGTAAGTCGGGATTTTACTACAAACATGGAACCGAATGCCTGTTCATGTGAATGTACGTTCCTCTACTTCTACCCCATAAAGCGCAATGAATCTGTAGAATTTAAGAATTATTGTCACTTTGTGTTTCTAGTAAAGGATAGAAGTTTTCTTTGAAGGATTGCGTTGAAACTTAACAGGTCTTGCAACACAATGAGTGTTTAAAAAGTAACAAGAAATTTACAATTTCTTGTGTTGTACTAGTCCGATTTGCACTACATTTTTTGTCACTGCCTTCGTAAACGTACGTGAAAAGTATGTGGACAATGTTATACGCATTGGCTATTTGCTCTATTGTCAGCTGTCAAAAAGGATACATGTGTTTTGGTAGCATCAACGATTATTTGTTTTGTGTAAAAACAGATTAGAGAATCTTTCTTACATTTTGTTTTAAGAATAAAGAGTATGGAATTTTAAAAAAAGTTAAATATTCCTTTTGGCTAGCCTGTTACGAGTAAAATTGGATTTTTTTGTTTCACGGCAATTTGTAGTTTCCGTAATGTCGGCACTATTTTTAGATTGATGTAAAAGTCCTCCATCGTTTGTGGAAGGATCGATTTTATGAAATTGTCTATGACGACGGGTTTCCTCCCAAAATTACTAGTTTTCCTTCGTGGCGATCCCTGTAAACCACGCGGTTCATTTTTGCGTTCGTTCCTTAGGCGTGGCAGACGTTTGCATAAATTGGAGCCCTTTTCTTGGAACGGGTAACAGTTCTTTTCGTGTCACCTCCTTAACACACGCTGTAACATAACAGACGATCGAACGCTCGTTACATCTACATCTACATCCGTACTCCGCAAGCCACCTGACGGTGTGTGGCGGAGGGTACCTTGAGTATCTCTATCAGTTGTCCCTTCTATTCCAGTCTCGTATTGTTCGTGGAAAGAAGGATTGTCGGTATGCCTCTGTGTGGCCTCTAATCTCTCTGATTTTATCCTCATGTCTCTTCGCGAGACATACGTAGGAGGGAGCAATATACTGCTTGACTCCTCGGTGAAGGTATGTTCTAGAAACTTCAACAGAAGCCCATACAGAGCTACGGAACGTCTCTCCTGCAGAGTCTTCGAGTTTATCTGTCATCTCTGTAACGCTTTCGCGATTACTAAATCGTCCTGTAACGAAGCGCGCGGCTCTCCGTTGGATCTTCTCTATCTCTTCTATCAACCCTATCTGGTGCGGATCCCACACTGCTGAGCAGTATTGAAGCAGTGGGCGAACAAGGGTACTGCAACCTACTTCCTTTGTTGTCGGATTGCATTTCCTTAGGATTCTTCCAATGAATCTCAGTCTGGCATCTGCTTTACCGACGATCAACTTCATATGATCATTCCATTTTAAATCACTCCTAATGCGTTCTCCCAGTTGCTGACCTGCTATATTTTAGCTAAATGATAAGGGATCTATCTTTCTATGTATTCGCAGCACATTACACTTGTCCACATTGAGATTCAATTGCCATTCCCTGCACCATGCGTTAATTCGTTGCAGATCCTCCTGCATTTCGGTACAATTTTCCATTGTTACAACCTCTGGATAGACTACAGCGTCATCCGCAAAAAGCCTCAGTGATCTTCCGATGATATCCACAAGGTCATTTATGTATATTGTGAATAGCAACAGTCCTATGACACTCCCCTGCGGCACACCTGAAATCACTCTTACTTCGGAAGACTTCTCTCCATTGAGAATGACATTCTGCGTTCTGTCATGTAGGAACTCTTCAATCCAATCACACAATTGGTCTGATAGTCCGTATGCTCTTACTTTGTTCATTAAACGATTGTGGGGAACTGTATCGAAAGCCTTGCGGAAGTCAAGAAACACGGCATCTACCTGTGAACCCGTGTCTATGCCCTTCTGAGTCTCATGGACGAATAGCGAGAGCTGGGTATCACACGACCGTCTTTTCCGAAACCCGTGCTGATTCCTACAGAGTAGATTTTTAGTCTCCAGAAAAGTCATTATACTCGAACATAATACGTGTTCCAAAATTCTACAACTGATTGACGTTAGAGATATAGGTCTATAGTTCTGCACATTTGTTTGAAGTCCCTTCTTGAAAACGTGGATGACCTGTGCCCTTTTCCAATCGTTCGGAACGCTACACCGCTGCAAGAAGGGGGGCAAGTTCCTTCGCGTACTCTGTGTAAAATCGAACTGGTATCCCATAAGGTCCAGCGGCCTTTCCTCTTTTGAGCGATTTTAATTGTTTCTCTATCCCTCTGCCGTCTCTTGCGACATCTACTATTTTGTCATATGTGCGACAGTGTAGAGAAGGAACTACGGTGCAGTCTTCCTCTGTGAATTAGCCATTTAGTAGTTCGGCCTTCAGTCTGTTTCAGTACCATTTTGGTCACAGAGTGTCTGAACATTTCGTTTTGCTCCACCTACTGCTTTGACATAAGACCAAAATTTCTTACGGTTTTCTGCCAATCAGTACATAGAACTTTACTTTCGAATTCATTGAAAGCCTCTCGCATAGCCCTCCTCACATTACATTTCGCTTCGCGTAATTTTTGTTTGTCTGCAAGGCTTTGGCTATGTTCATGTTTGCTGAGAAGTTCCCTTTGCTTCCGCAGCAGTTTTCAAACTCGGTTGTTGTACCACGGTGGCTCTTTTCCATTTCTTACGATCTTGCTTGGCACATACTCATCTAACGCATATTGTACGATGGTTTTGAACTTTGTCCACTGATCCTCAACACTATCTGTACTTGAGACAAAACTTTTGTGTTGAGCCGTCAGGTACTCTGTAATCTGCTTTTTGTCACTTTTGCTAAACAGAAAAATCTTCCTACCTTCTTTAATATTTCTGCTTACGGCTGAAATCAGTGATGCAGTAACCGCTTTATGATCGCTGATTCCGTGTTCTGCGTTAACTGTTTCGGGTCTGTTTGTCGCCAGAAGGTCCAATATGTTATCGCCACGAGTCGGTTCTCTGTTTAACTGCTCAAGGTAGTTTTTCAGATAAAGGACTTTAAGAAAATTTCACTGGATTCTTTGTCCCTGCCACCCGTTATAAACGTTTGAGTCTCCCAGTCTAACGGGTGATCAAAAAGTAAGTATAAATTGGAAAATGTGATAAACCATGGAATAATGTAGATAGAGAGGTAAAAATTGAGACACATGCTTGGAATGACATGGGGATTTATTAGAAAAAACAAATTCACAAAATGTCTGACAGATCTCTTATGAGCGCCGTTTGGTGATGATCGTGTGATCAGCCGCCACTTTCGTCACGCTTGGCCTCCTAGGTCCCCAGACCTCAGTCCGTGCTATTATTGGCTTTGGGGTTACCTGAAGTCGCAAGTGTATCGTGATCGAGCGACATCTCTAGGGATGCTGAAAGACAACATCCAACGCCAATACCTCACCACATACTCCGGACATGCTTTACAGTGCTTTTCACAACATTATTCCTCGATTACAATTACTGTTGAGGAATGATGGTGGACATATTGAGCATTTCCTGTAAAGAACATAATTTTTGCTTTGTCATGCTATTCTGATCTGATGAATCGCCACCTGTCGGACATTTTTTGAGCTTTTGTATTTTTTTCTTTTTCTAATCAAATCCCATGTCATTCCAAGCATGTGTGTCAATTTGTACCTCCCTATCTACATTATTCCGTGATTTATTCAGTTTTCAAATTTATACTGACTTCTTGGTCACCTGGTGTATCTGGCAAATTAAAATCTCCACCCAGAACTAGAACATGGTGGGGAAATGTACTCCGCAAATAGCTCCTCTTCGTCTTCTGCAATTTTCTTGAAATGCAACGCTGTTATCCAGCACTTCCAGATACCGAAGTATGTCAGTGACTGATGCTGGCAACAAGGATCTCACGAACAGAAACGACGTATTGTACACCACTGCACGCCGATCTACGCCGCTAGACAGGTAATAGGCAACTGATTTTGGGTGCCCCTGTAGGCCAGTGGCAGGGTTCTACCGGAAAAGGCCGCTTCCCCCACCAAAAGCGCTGCTCGCTCTTGAGTTTACAGACAGACTATACATTGAAACCAACACCAACTGAAAGCCAGTATGGTGTATGGCGAGTCTGTACTGAAGAAAGATGGCGTGCATATGGCGTACAAGGCGTTCTTCCATCTCTTTGGTCAATGTTCGAACACACTTTCAGAATATCTGCACGTTTGGAAAGACTCCCCAGCGTGCGTTTTCCATGCTATGACGATATAAACTCGGCATTCTCAAAGCTCTACGTTCGAATGAACAGTCCGGGTGCCGATGGCATAACCGACACGTGCCCTTAGCGCCAGGATTTCACCCAGAACAAGTCCGGCCCAAAGGGCCTCCCCTAAAGAGCCGCCAGTTCCGCAAACTGGAAGCTGTATCAAAGTTGTTACCGTATCGTCACAGTCCAACACATGTTAGACTGTGTTGAAATTCAAGTTTTTCTGGATATTAATATAATATGAATGTGCTTGAAGGTCTCTCGGGCATGCAGCTGTAGGCAGTATCTATCTTACCCCTGGTGAGACAAGACTCTACATCCTTACATTTGTCCTCTATCCATCCCTGCTTAGCCATTTTGCACTTCCTGTCGATTTCATTTTTGAGACGTTTGTATTCCTTTTTGCCTGCTTCACTTACTGTATTTTCATATTTTCTCCTTTCTTCAGTTAGATTCAATATCTCTTCTGTTACCCAAGGATTTCTACTAGCCCTCGTCTTTTTACCTACTTGATCCTCTGCTGCCTTCACTATTTCATCTCTGAAAGCTACCCATTCTTCTTCTACTGTATTTCTTTCCCCCATTCCTGTCATTTGTTCCCTTATGGTCTCCTTGAAGCTCTGTACAACCACTGGTTCTTTCAGTTTATCCAGGTCCCATCTCCTTAAATTCCCACCTTTTTGCAGTTTCTACAGGTCATAACCAATAGATTGTGGTCAGAGTCCACATTTGCCCCTGGAAATGTCTTACAATTTAAAACCTGGTTCCTTAATCTCTGCCTTACCATTATATAATCTATCTGATACTAAAAGGTATCTCCAGGGTTCTTCCATGTATACAACCTCCTTTCATGATTCTGAAACCAAGTGTTAGCTACAATGAAGTTGTGCTGTGTGCAAAATTCTACCAGGCAGCTTCCTCTTTCATTTCTTAACCCCAATCCATATTCACCTACTACGTTTCCTTCTCTTCCTTTTCCCACTATCGTGTTCCAGTCACGGCGTAGCGTGCCATCATCATCAGATTACTCCTGTTGACAGACGTCCTATGCCGCCGGGCGGTGTGGTATATATACCTGTCGCCTCTCCCCTCCAACGACTCCGCGTATGGACCGAGGGATGTGCAGGCTGCGGTGGTCTTTCAAATTTCAACGCTTTTTTCATCAAAAGTGCAACAATGCTATTTGCTATTAAAGGTTTGAAAGCTACTGGAGTATGGCCCACAGACCAGTCCGTATTCACCGATGCAGGAAGACAAAACTGACATCGGACTTGAGATGCCGTCAGATAAAGAGGTTATCGTATCTGGAGCTGAACGATTTGAGTTGCCTTCACCTAGCACACCAGGTAAAAAAGACGACTCCAACAGCTTGGGTGATCAAGCTGGCAGGTTTCAGCGAATTGTAACTATGAACTGCCTCCCAAGAATGACGAAGTTACTGAGGCTAATTGTTCTAGTCCTGCAACTGCTAGATCGTACATTTATGGATGTACTTAAGACTCACTACAGCGAGAATATTTGGCAGTGGATGCTCCATGAAAGCAAACTTGTTGGATCCTATGATATAGTGTGTTTCTTTGGCAAGGGAAGGAAATACAGTAGAAGGATGAAGTAGTGAAGGCAGCAGAGGATCAAATAGGTAAAAAGATGAGGGCTATTAGAAATCCTTGGATAACAGAAGAGATATTGAATTTAATTGATGAAAGGAGAAAATATAAAAATGCAATAAATGAAGCAGCCAACAAGGTACACAGACGTCTCAAAAATGAAATCGACAGGAAGCGCAAAATGGCTAAGCAGGCATGGCTAGAGGACAAATGAAGGATGTAGAAGCTTATCTCACTAGGGGGTCTTTGGCAAAGTTCTTTTCCTCTTTTTTCTTTAATAATGGCTTCTAACTCTTTTTTGTACAGCAAATCAGTTGAAACAATGGTCTTTCCCCTCATCCGTTCTTGGGAATACGAACATCAGGGCAAAATAAGAACCTCCTGCACTCAGCAAACAGATGACCATTACTAGAGACCCACACTCAGCAGCTGTCACAGAACAAATTTGGCGTTTACCTCTGCTTGCAGTATCAGTCTGAACTACACTAAGGCCTGTTTTCTCAACGTTCCATACACGATCTTCTGGATATTTATGTTTCCAGAATTCAGCTTATAGCAAGTCGTAGAATGAGTTAACTCTCTCATGCGAAAAGCGTTTTGCTCGAGCATATGATGTTCCAGTTGGCTTTCTAATTGAAAGCTTATCTTGATGACATCAAAGAAAATGGTCAAGACAAGGCCTTCCAGCAATTTCATTTCTGAAGTTTGTTGCAATTCCATTCCCAACTGCAAGTTGGTAGGCCATTTTTCTAACATCCATACTAGTAAAAGCATAGAATTTGGCCTCCATATAGTGTATGTAAACCACTAGTTCTCTTTCTAGGGCAGCTGGTTTTCTTCCAAACTTTTTAGTTTCAACGTCTGTCAGGTATTAGCCTCATACACATACTGGCACAGAGTTGTTTTTGGGACAGCGCAATGTTTGCTTTTTTAACTCCCATGATTTTTACTACAACAGCATACACTGCCTCTCGCATTTTGTTTTTATCCCACACCTGCCTTTTACGGGTTCATTTAGGTGCCAGATTAGTCCTAGGCATCTGAAAACAGAAATAAAAACATTTTACGGTCTGCTTATAATATGGACCCTGGGGTCCACATTACAGTCACATACACCTTGTAAACTAGTGTAGACAGCTTAAAAATGCAATAATACCATACTTTTAATCTATTTGAAACTGTTGCCAATACTTAGTAGGTTGCATCTAAGTATTAACCAATAATGGTATGTTAATACATCACTAGAGTTCAGCTAAATATTATTAAGATATTAAGGGGGGGGGGGGGGGGGGTGCATATTACCACCACTTACTCTACATGGTAATGCAAAGCAGGTGAAACATTTGGATAAAGGTGTACTTGCATTCACGTTGCTTGTAACAGCAAATCTGTTTGACGGGCTCATTGTCATTGTGAAAGAAAAAGTAACAAGTAAAATGAGAACATCCACCATAAGCACGAATCCAGTATTTTGATGAATAAGGACTCAACTAGAAAGGTAGGCAGAGGTTGGAAAGTACCAGCCACAAAATCACTTGAAGTTTACCTTGTGGAAGAAAATATTATCCACTGTAACTCCAAATTAGTGTGCACTGACTGTAAAGTAAGAATTCATAGATATTACTATGCATGTATTGATTACAGCATTAAGTTAAATACGTGCAAGCATATACATAATGTTTATGAAGTAGAGAGTATAGAAGAAAAACCGTTTGAAATTTCTGAATTACCAGATGTACTACTTATGAATGTTGGAGAGGAAAATTCTGAAGCCAGTTTGTTCCTGTGACACAGAGGTACTGGCAGAAATTGTTTCTGGTATTTCAGTTACTGAAGTTTAGCTGGCCAACAAAATGGTAACTTCACTGAAGGCTAGTGTAGGTGCTGTTCATGCCAGTAGTGGCGTCTCTTTCAATAGCCCACAAAGGAGTCACAAGAGAAAACTTGCAGTACAGAGGAGACTGTTTTGAGCAAAGAAAACAAATTCCTCAAGCTGCATACTCATGGCAGTTCCTGATACAGAAGAAACTGTTAACACTTCTGGATGAAGGTTTACACCACATTAGCTAGTGTGTTGATCTCACATTCAGGAACATGATGGCTTTATTCCGTGTCCTGCCATCCAGTTTTAGGTTTTCCATTATTTCCCTAGATCAATCAAGGCAAATCCTGGGATGGTTCCTTTGAAAGGCCAAGGCCAATTTTCTCCCCCATCCTTGAAACAGTCAGAGTTTATGCTCTGTCTCTGACGGCCTCACTGTTGACAGAATGTCAGATGTCGATATTCCTTCCTTCTTCACTGGCCTCTGGTGCGGCAGTTCTGCTGACACGTGGGACCACCAGAAACTGCTGCGGCTTGTGCCAGCAGCCTACAATGCTGGCATCACTGGGTCAGCCCCCTCCCAAGCAGTGCTGGGCAGTGATGACTGTGACTGAGGCTCAGCACACTGCTGGTGATGGCCACACATTTGACAACTGTCCCAACGTGACAACAGAGTGAGTTGCAATCGTCAACTTGTAATATATATTTATTTTTGATCTAGCTAGATGGGTAACACTAGTGCAACTGTTAAACAGATTAAATATTTTCATATTCTAGCAAAGAATACACTAACATCTGATTGTTCACAATCAATTTTCCTGATAATGTAACTCATTTACCAAAAAATAAATTTGGTGAATAAATAATAATTTCAGTATCAGTACAAACACATGCAGTTGGAATTAGGAATGAGTAATTATGAATTAGCAATATAACCCAACTGAAAGCCTTTCAGGTTCCAATTTGCAGTATAATTTTACTTTTAAAAAAAAATCCCCCTTTTTGAAAAGTTATCTGTAACCAAATAACTCATATTCCAGAATTTTCTGTTTTTAGCGGGCCATTATTTCCTAAATTTAAGCATATAATTTTGTAGTTCTAATTTACCAGGGCACAAAAGTGGCTGTTTTTATTTGGAAACAAGTAATAATTTCAAACTTGTCATTAATGCTAGTAACACCCTGACACAGATGCTAAGAGAGCAGATACCAAGTCTCACTGCTTGCCTGCTGGCTGCAGATGTTGATTGATTGTCTGAATGAGGAGAGGAACGAAACAGTGACATCATTTGTCCCAAGATCCAAAGTGGCAGAGACTGTGGGAGCAGCAAACCAACAGCACAATCTATTTGATGGTGAAGCAAAACAGGCAAATGAAGATGGAACACTGGGGTGGCAGGAAGAGTAATGAACTGGAGGGAGGAAGGGGGAGATCATAAGACACCCCAATGGTGCTATGTGTGACATGGTGCTGGAATCACTGCTAACCCACCCCAGTTCGCACTTCATACCATGACTGCGACACAATGGGGAAAACACCGTGGCGGCGGAGGGGGGGGGGGGGGTGATGAAACAGCACAAAATGGAGAGGAAAACCTGACCAGCATGAAAGCAATGATGCAGGCCTTCCAAACTGACGGCCTCCAATTGTGGAAGACAATTCAGGTACTTAAATCCATGGAACAAACCACTTTTATGATGAAAACCAAGGACAGATGTAACTATGTAAGGTTGTATGCTACCATCTGTGATAATGGAGAATGGAAGAGTGTGTTTAGTGCAAAAGGCCAAATGGTAGGGGAGTCTCATAAAATGTGGGGGTTACAGATCATTATGGAGTAAGAGGCTTAGATTCAACCTTGTATGACCAATACGAAGTTCGCAGAGGATGGTAGATCCCCAGTGGGCCATGTGGCAAGAGTCCCCTTATCGCAATAAGTTTATTAGGCAGGGGGTTGGCCTCCAAGAGTCAGCTCAAGGCTGAGCTAAAAGGAATTGGACATGAGGCTGCAAACCCAGCACCAGAGAGGTCACACAAAAGGGGCACACCCTCCAGCCACAGGATCAGCAGTTCATTACCTGGGATACCCACATGAGTGGGAACCCAAAGAAAGTCAACTGAACAACCAGCATGGTCAAGATTGGTAAGGTGGTCTTAGATGTCATAGACCAAGAAGAGGGAGGGAAAACCACTGTCTGATAGCCTCAAGGGCAGTTATCAAGTCTGCACATAACGTGGGTGGGAGAGGACTGTTAAACATACTAAAGAACCTGGTAAATGGCCATTAGCTATGCAGTACACATGCTACATGGGGCAGGTAAGAGATGGTGTTACTTGCCAGCAGAAGGCACATTCCTTGTAATTAGCAGATTTAGAGCCTAGAGCCATTCCATTAAAACACAACAGCAGCCTGAAACTCCCATAAAAGCTGGCAGAACAAACAATGAAACACAGACCCCTCTGAATCTGGGATCAAGGAACTAACCAAGGGGGAGGAGGTTTTTGGAGAGAATGGGGAACAGGACAAAGAGGGAAGATAAAAATCATGGCAAAGGACTGCAAGCTGGAGCCCAACTGTTAAACTCACCTGAATGGTGAGCAATTTCCTGCTGCTAAAGTATAAAATATAAGGAATGTGTGGGGAAAGAGAAGATGGTGATGGCATAGGAAACAAGAAGCTTAGACTGTTGAACCAAAAGGGCAGTGAGTGGGGGACAACCCCAGCTTCAACCAGGAAACAATACGGCTAGTGCAAAAGGTACTGATGATCAGACAGATACCACAATGGTGGACCTGCTCCAAGAGGATCAGTATGGAAGGAGCAACTGAGCCCTAAATTTGGCTACCATGCCCCCCCCCCCCACACACACACAAGTAAATGTCATAAGACGACCCAAGAAATGGAAGTGGTGGACCACAATCAGAAATTGGGTCTCGAGATAGAGCTCCAGTAGGTATCGTACACAATATGGTGACAGAAATGCACCACCCACAATTTAAGAGGGGAAAACTGAAAACTGTGTGAGAAGGTCCATGCAGAAGCATACCACATGGCACCCTGGAACTGTCACTTCACAAAAGCCACCAAGTGTTAAATAACTCAGACACAGAAGTCATCCACATGCAGAGCAGGGGTGACCAACAGTTTCACGGAGGTCACAAGTCCTTTAATAGTGATGAGGAAAAGGATACTTAACACTGAACCCTATGGAATGCCATCCTCCTCAGCAATGGAGTGTCCTCACCCCAGGACTTATGTTCCTTCTTCTCTTTCATAAGTAGAGGAGGACACACGCTAGATGCCAGAGAGGTAAGGGGGGAGAGAGTCTTCTGCTAGTTCTATAAAGAGAGACCAGGCAACCTTGGGGATGCTAGAGCTGACGGTTCCATGGCCAATGTGTACCAGCAGACTCTTGGACTGAGAGGAGGCCCTAATGGCAGCAGACACCAGAGAAGAGGCACTTCTCTGGTGGATGAAAGGAGCAACAGTTGGAGGGGAGGAAGATGTAAGTTCAGGGGAGAGGGAGAGAAGAGTGAGGCATCACTGGGATAAGGTGGGGGAAAGGATGTAACAGAGTCAATAGTAGATTTTTGTAGACACAAGGCAAAGCTGATCGTATACCCCAATATATTCTTTCCTTCTTACAATCCAGCGACAGTTGTGACAATTAATACACGTGGTCAGTAGAACAAAGGCACACCTGGGCATCCTCATTCATTGCATACAGGATTAATACATGTGTACAAATCATAAACACCAAAAACATTTTAGCAGTGGCAGGACATACATCACAGTGCACAGTGATGAGCCATAACCTTGACCTTGTCTTGGGGGTATCCCCTTCAAAGACCAGAATAAAGTGGTCATTATCAGTGTGGTTGTCCTTAGTGCCTTTCTGAATATGATGAACAAAATGAATGCCTTGCCACTCCAGACTGGCCCACGCTTCACCAGTTTGGAAGATGAGGTCTCTATGAAAAAGACACCCTGAAGCATATTCAAAGGCTAGTGAGGAGTAATGGTTTGCCAAACTTGTCTTTGATAGTTTCTACCAAAATAATGGGTTCATGGTGGGAAGGTGTCCTTGTCAGTCTTGATGCAGACCAGGTAATGGGGAAAGGATTTGACCCCAAGCAAGCGAGTCTGACCCTCCTCCCATGAGGGGATAGTTGTAAGTTGAAAAGGGGTATCATGAAAAGTCGATCCTGACTAAAGGTCAGCCAAAGACGGCCAGTTTTTTAAGTCTGATACGTTTGATACAAAGTGTAGACCCTAATAGCACCAAAACCAATCAGGGGCTCTCCCCTTGTGCACTACTCAGCCACACCAAGGGCCAATGTCATAGGGGCTGTTGCTGGGAGTTCCAATGCTTCAGAATGACAAGCCACTACTCCTAGGCATACACAGGGAGGTAGCAGCTCGTGTATCAGAACTGTCATCCCTGTTTTCAGAGGACTCCATCAAAAGAGTACATAACACCCCAAGCACACGAAATGACTACTGTGTAACTGTACAGCACAAAAAGGACAATGGCTTCCGGTAAAAAATGGAAGAGGTGGTAAGCCCACATGCCAAAGACTTCATGTATGGTGTTGTTCCACAGCTTGCTCACACCATGGAGACAAAATTTAGAGTAGTTCAATCCCCAAAGAGGGACCAAAATTTCCAAAAAGGGAATTGTAAAGCAAGAGGAATAATACTGTAAGGGGTATCAACAAAAAAAAGATAGCCAGGCCAATGTAAGCAAGGGAAAGGATTGAGGACAGGGATGGATGAGCACGGGAAAGTTAATGCAATTTTGAAAAGTAGAAAGGATCCAATTACTAGCAGCCTCATGTGCACAAAATAATTGTGACCCCCTTCCACTGGGGAATGGGGATGGAGCAGATATAGAAACATGATTCTGTGATGTTAAAGATAAACGAATCTTCATATGTGAGTATTACTGGACTTGCTCCAAGTATCCACTGGCCAACATGCAAACATGTAGTACTGAGGCCAGACTGGCCATCGTGACAGCTCTATTTCTCATGCAGTGAAGTAGACAACACTACCCAGTGCTGTTGGCACTGTTGCAGTCGCATGTTGTATTGCCATGCTAGGTGACACGACAACTCACCATAGTGCACACAACTACACACTGCTTACTCTAGAGCCCTGCAAATTAATATTAAACCGACTGAGCATATACAAATTAAGAGATGACTCACAATTTAATAATGTGCATATCAGAGAATCAGTTTCATACCTAGCGTGAAATGAAATGACAGTATGGCATTTCTGGCCGGGATTTCTTATGCAGGAGAAATCGGCTGCATACTGCAAGTCTACATCAGTTGATACTGCTTATTTTTGCATCTAAAGAAATGGTAAAATGGTGATAAGCACAACACAACACCCAACCTCTGAGAGGATAAATTCTCAAATTGGCCAGGAATTGCACCTGGAGCCCCTGCATAGCTGTTGGTCTCTCTATCCGACAGCCACAGTGATGGACAGAGCTGGCCTCCAACACACTCATTTACTGACAGTCCTGTAAGGCATTGTGTATCGGAAGAGGAAAGCAACATTGGGCATATGAATATAGGGATGACTCACAAGGCATTTCAGTATTGTGCTTACACACAATCAGTTGCATATATGGTGTGCTGTTTGGATGCTCTTGCTGCCATGGTATGCCAAATGCTTATCCCTCACACCCAATGACAGGTCCTGTAAGCAAATAAGTAAACACTAAATCAGAATGCAGGCATTGTGTATTGAAACAGGAAAGTAACATTGAGCATATTTGAATTTATAGACGTCTCACAAGGCATTTCAGTATAGTGCATATTACATAATTAATCTCATACCTGGTGTGCTGTGTGGAATCTCCAGCTACCTTTTTTAAACCAAAAGCTTACCCTTCACGCCCAGTGACAGGCCTTTTAAGTAAACAGACAGGAAGACAAGATGTCCAGCGAGTGAGATCACAGGTGTTTTCTTCGTCCACTAAAAGAACTTATTTGAGAGGAAATAGTGTCAAATTTAAATTTCCTTTGTTTTGTATATTTGCTGTAGTGTCCATTCTTGTCACAAAACTGAATATTTGCGTCCCCATAGAGATTATTCTTGAAAAAAAAACTTTGTGTAATCTGAATTCACGATAATTGTGACATAATGCGAAATTTTGCGTTCCAAAACACAAAAAATTCTATTCAAATTTTCTTGATAGCGGAAAATTCGTTTAAGAAAGGCAGGTACTAGTTTCATCCGTGCCTATTGTTACAATAAAAGTATAATTAAAAGTTTTCCAAATTGTATTTAACTAACACATTTCATATTGTTCACTAGTTAGAGGTCATCTAGGCATAAATTTAAAACCTGACCAAACACTACAGTAAATTCTCTAAAAGCAAAGTAATTACTAATTCACTCTCCTGTCATTGTATCTCTAAATCAGTACAAAAACAACAACAATGGCATGTAAGACTTCCATGTCATTTTTGCATACATATAGCCAATCTCGTGTTCTGGACAAATTTAAAACTTAATAATTCTTTTGAAACTGATCATGAGTGGGAAATGTGGAACCTGTTATAGCATTGTGAGTAGAGGGATTTGTTGCTAACCTTGTAGGAAATATTTTCACTGGGAGAGGGAGAGGTGCGGGGAGAATCTTGGGAGAACAGAAGAGGCTCTCTCCTGGAACTGCAGAGTATGCAGTAGGAACATTTTGGTTGGGGTACAGGAAAGGAAAATCTGTGCCCTTGGGGCACAGTTGAAGGAAGCAAGGAAGGAACTGATAAGGATCAAGAGAGATAGGGAGGTTGTGAACTGGCAGCTTGTAGGAGGGTAGGAAGAAAGAGAACATGATCTGATGTTTTTGGGGTTGAAGATAAAACTGTGTGTCTACCACTGCCAGAGCCTCTGGTAGAACACGGAGCAAGAAATGTGCAGCACACTTCAACTGAGGCCAAGAAGCTTAGAAATATACAAAATGTTAGGAAGAAGAAAGTGCTGCTGCTAGGTATTAGGCATGGGTGAGTTGTAGGCCCCGAGTTACAGGAATGTTTAGGGGCAACATACCAGGCCACCAGTATGTTCCAGCCAAATGCAGGGCTAAGTCATGTGATAGAGGACTTAAGGTCTTTACAAAAGAAGACCATGTAGTGATAGTGGGTGGGGCAGGAAACAGTTTGCACAGGGATAGGGCACATGACATAGGTGGTGACCTGGGCAAGATAGCTTCCCTGACTTGTGGCACCAACGTACACTTTGTTGAGCTGTTCCAGTGTCACGATTGGCCACACCTTGATGGAGATGTGAGGTGAATCAATTTGGGGTTAGGGATTGCTCTGAGGGAAGCCAACTTTGCTCACGTGCCCGTCGGGACTATCGACAGATGGGGTTTCACTGGGTGTGGCCTATACCTATACCTAAACAGGACTGGCAAAGGAAGATTGGTACAGCTGATTTGTGAAAGTATAGGGGGTGGATCTCGGGCCACACATGGTTAAATACCTGTTGTCATCAGTATGAGAAGTAGGTCTTTTTTAGGATAAATCCAGACAACAGGTTCCCCTGCCTAAAGAGTGTCTCCAGCAGTTTGAATTAACAGGGCTTGATATCACCAAGATATTAATAATTTTGTGTTTGTATGGATCTCCCAGAGATAGTGTGGACACTGTTTTTCAATAAATTAACAAAATTTCTATATAAAGTCTCAAGCACAAAGCTCAGCACAATTCTGTATAGGGACATTAAAATCAATATGAATATCATAAATGAATCCAGCAGCACCTTCAAAGTTTTGGCCTCTCCCTATTGGTCAATAGTGCAACAAGGGTTGCTACAATGACTTCATCAGTAATTGACCATGTTGCCACAAATATGGACAGGGAAAAATGTGATGTAGCTGTAAAAGATCTCGGATTATCAGACCATCTCTGTCAAACAACAACAGTAATATGAGACATGAAATCATCCCATAAACTACAAGCCTACAAATGACATCCATTGGAAATAAAAATAAAGGATTTTTCAAAGGAACTAGCAAAAAAAAAAAAAAAACGCTGGGATGAAGTGTATAGGGAAACCAATGTGAATAAGAATCCACATTATTTAAATTGAACTTTGAAAAGGCATTTCCAAAAGTATGCATGTCTGTATCAACGTCACACAAAAGTAGATGGATAACAGCAGGTACTAAGAAGTCCTCCCAAACAATTAAATACCTCACTTCCATGGAAAAAGAGTCACAATGATCCATAGGAAGGTGCTGATAGCTGCTAAAAAGTCGTTTAATGACACAGTATTATATAATGCAGGGAATAAAAGCAAAGCAGTCTGGGATGTTATAAAAACGGGAACAGGGAGAGGCAAAGAAAGACAGACAGAACAACATACTGATAAGGTTATAAATAAGCCAAAACACTTATCAAACTATGTAAATGAGCATTTTTCAAGTATGGCAGGGAAGTTACGACAAGAATTCCCCAAAACAAATATAACCCCTGTAAAAAATGTTGCACTAAATACAATGATGTTACTTCAAATCACAGATAATGAAGCCAGTAAAACTGTTGAAAAACTAAAAAGTCAGCAGGCCTATATGAAGTACCAATGTGTGTACTAAAACAATGCACAGAGGTTATACAAGGTCCCTTAACACACATAATAAATGAATCCTGTACACCAGGGACATTTCCACAGCAGTTAAAACAGGCAAGAGTTGTGCCTTTGTTTAAGAAAGGTAATGCAGAAAATTACCAGCTGTCACCATTCTCAAAAATAATAGAAGCAATTATGAAAAACAGATTAATGAATTACCTGAATAAATACAATCTTTTAAGTGAATCACAGTTTTGTTTCTGATGTGGCAAAAATACGGAGTCAGCTGTCGTAGAACGCACAAAAGTTGTACTTGATGCTCTTAATAAAGAAGAGTCTGTCAGAGGGTTCCTTTATGATCTTTCTAAGCCCTTTGATGCAGTCAACCACAGATTCAATTAAATAAATTAGAAGCATTAGGAATAAGAGTGGTTCCTAAGGACTGGTTTTGATCATACCTAGCAGACAAGGTACAAAGAATAGTGATAACACATACTTCAAATAGAGCTTAACATTTAGTAAAACACTTACCCGAACAAATGTAAGCATATTACACACATCCATGCCCGAGGCAGGATTTCAACCTGCGACCATAGCAGTCGTGCGGTTCTGGACTGAACTGCTCGGCCACCACGGCCGGCGAAAAATACATTAATATGGGGTTTCCGCAAGGTATCATATTAGGACCAATAGTATTCCTGATGTACATCAATGACTTTCCCAGTAGTGTTACTCATGGTGAAAAAATTCTTTTCACTGATGACAGCAATATTATAGTCAGTGAGAAAACAAGAGAACTCCTCTAAGAGAAAGCAAATGAAACTCTCAAGGAAGTCTACAATTGATTGATTTTTATTGTTGTAGAGACCTCAGAGGCATTACAAAACAGAGAAACTTCTGGTACAAATTGATATTGCATAGTAAATTTAGCCAATTACAGACTTACTCATATATAGAAGCATGTAAAAACTGATCACAAAGTGTAGTCATACCATATTCTTTGCTTCCCTTGAAAATTCATCCGTTCCATAAATGTTGAGTTCAAGAAGAAATTCTTTTACTTTTTTTTTTTTTTTTAATTGGAAGATCTCTGATATGTTGGGGCATGGCATAAAAAAATTTTATGGGCTTGTATAAAGAGCACTTTTGTGTTTTCTTATAGTTACATCAGAAAGAAACTAGGTCTTGCTTGTTTCTTGTGTTATAATTATGCCGCATGTCATACTGTTGATACTTCGGATAGTTTTCCTTGGTAAAAATATTGACAGCAGGGTCATAATCTGTAATTTTTTAAAGCTTGGTCTACAGTGAGCTCTGGGTGCCAAGCTACATATCAGTCTTATTGTCTTATTTTGTAGTTTGAAGACATTAGCTGCCTTGCTTTGATGTCCCCACAGTAAATGTGACTGTGGTTTCTTTTGCTTTAAGTACTGGCACATTTAGACAAAGACACAGCTTCCTTGGAGAAAATATTCCTTTGCTAATGCTGCTTCCCACCTTTTTGAATCAATTGAGATTCCTAGGAAATCAACATCATTTGAGCTCTGCTCAAGTTCAGTGTTATTATTCCACAATACATACAGGTCTTGATTTTATTTATTTTTTTGACACAAAGGGAATTAGCTTTACACCAGTTTTCAACTTTGACAGTGCACTGGTCTGCTTAATATTTGACCTTCTGTGCTGTTTCTGCAGTTACACAGACTGCAAGATCATCTGCAAATAAGTAACTCCTAGCTGATGGCCCAACTATGTTACATGATAAGTCATATATATAAATAATAAATAGAATTGGGCCAAGTACAGAACATGCCCACAAGTAAGTAATCTGATTCTGTACCATTAAAAACCACCTTCTGCACTCTATTACTTAGATAAAATCTTATCAATTCCCGAGCACTTCGTGTAAAGCCATAGAATTGCACTTTGTTCAATAAGATTTCATGAGACACAGTGTCAAAAGCTTTTCATAAATCACAGAGTTTATTCTGAACCATGAGCTTGCTTTCTAGTTGCTTCACACACTGTGTTAAAAGTGATAAGGCAGATTTAACAGATCCTAACCCTGATCTGAAGCCAAATTGTCTATCACTGAAGATATAGTTTCCTTCAAAGTATTTTACTATTTAATATAGCTTCTATCACTTTAGACAAGACTGGCACAATTGAAACAGGCCTAAAATTATCACATGTTTGGAGGCTGCCTTTTTTGTGTTTTCGAGTGACTTTACTGCCCTGGGGAACTGAGCCTCCAAAATACATGTATTTACTACATGTGTTATCAATTCTGGCAGCTGAACTGAATCACATTTAACATGGCTGAACTTAAACCACAAACGTCATTACTAAAACTGTTCTTCATTTTCCTCAGTATATAGGTAACATCCTGTGCCTTGACCAATTTAAAGCTAAATGTACTTTCAGGTTTTGTGGTATTTCTCAGGCAGTATTTATGGTCAGTGACTATATTGTAAGTGCCAATCACTTTCTTAGTGAAGGATGTATTTAACTGTGCAGCATTCAGATTGCTGCCTTCAGCCTGTGAAGTCATTTTCCTGTTGCATTGACTGTTAATGATATTATTTTCTGATGTTATTATTATATCTTCATTTTTTCATACACCTAGCTTCCTTTAAGGCCTGTCTTAATCTTTCCTTTTTCACTGTGAGCATGTCTTTAAATACTTGAGAACCTGTACTTCTATAAAGGCATAATATTGATCACACTCCCTCTTGATCTCCAACACCTTTTCACCCTTGACCTTATTTACTCTTAGTGCCTTCTTATTATTTGGTACCTTAATGGGAAACGACATCTTAGCATATACAGAAAGAGTAGATATGAGTTCTTCCACCTTTCTACCTATTGCATGTTCTCGATAAACTTGCAACCAATAACTTTTATCAATATTAGACTTAAACATATTTAGATTATCATAATTGACCACACATACACTCTTTCCTGCCATGTGCACTGAGTCAGTGGCCAGATACCCAGGTCTTAATTACGTCTGACTTCAGATGCACTAACTCATTTGATACAAATATATTGTCAATACATGTACCAGTACCTTTATAATGAAGCCTTGTTATTTCAGTGGTTGTAATATAAAGACCAAACAAATTTAATAAATTATTTGCATATGAGTTACAGATAGTGGACAACTGAAAATTCAAATTGAAATCTCCACAGACTGTCAGTATTGCCTCACGTGTTCCAATATTTCTACGGAATCCAAACTGACATTCCCCAAGGTCGGCTTCAACTAGTTTTTCCATTTGTCTGTAAAGAATTCACATTAGTATTTTGCAGCAGTGACTTATTAAACTGATAGTTTGGTAATTTTCTCATCTGTCAACGCTTGCTCTCTTTGGGATTGGAATTATTATACTCTTCTTGAGGTCTGAGGGTATTTCGCCTGTCTCATACATTTTGCTCACCAGATGGTAGAGTTTTGGCAGGACTGGCTCTCCCAAGGCCGTCAGTAGTTCTAATGGTATGTTGTCTACTCCTGGGGCCTTGGTTCGACTCAGGTCTTTCAGTGCTCTGTCAAACTCTTCACACAGTATCATATCTCCCATTTCATTTTCATCTACATTCTCTTCCATTTCCATAATATTGTTCTCAAGTACATCGGCCTTGTATAGACCCTCTATATACTCCTTCCACCTTTCTGCTTTCCCTTCTTTGCTTAGAACTGGGTTTCCATCTGAGCTCTTGATGTTCATACAAGTGGTTCTCTTTTCTTCAAAGGTCTCTCAAATTTTCCTGTAGGCAGTATCTGTCTTACCCCTAGTGAGATCAGCCCTTACAGCCTTACATTTGTCCTCTAGCCATCTTGCATTTCCTGTCAATCACATTTTTGAGACGTTTATATTACTTTTTGCCTGCATTTTTATATTTTTTCCTTTCATCAATTAAATTCAGTATTTCTTCTGTTACCCAACAGTTTCTACTAGCCCTCTTCTTTTTACATATTTGATCTTCTGCTGCCTTTACTATTTCATCCCTCAATGCTACCCATTCTCCTTCTACTGTACTTCCTTCCGCCATTGGTGTCAATTGTTCCCTTATGCTCTCCCTGAAACTCTGTACAACCTCTGGTTCTTTCAGTTTATCCAGATCCCATCTCCTTAAATTCCCACCTTTTTGCAGTTATAATCTACAGGTCCTAACCAATAGATTGTGGACAGAGTCCACATCTGCCCCTGGAAATGTCTTACAATGTTTCCTTTCCTCCCTACCGAATTCCATTCACCCATGACTATTAAATTTTCGTCTCCCTTCACCACCTGAATAATTTCTTTTACCTCATCATACATTTTATCAATTTCTTCATCATGTGCAGAGCTAGTTGGCATATAAACTTGTACTACTGTAGTAGCGTTCACTATGCTGTTTGTAGTAGCTTACCCGCATTCCTATTTTCCTATTCATTATTAAACCTACTCCTGCATTACCCCTATTTGATTTTGTGTTGATAACCCTGTATTCAACTCACCAAAAGTCTTGTTCCTCTTGCCACCGAACTTTACTACTTCTCACTATATCTAACTTTAACCTATCCATTTCTCTTTTTAAATTTTCTTACATACCTGCCCGATTAAGGGATCCGACATTACACGCTGCGATCCATAGAATGCCAGTTTTCTTTCTCCTGATAACGACATCCTCGAGTAGGCCCCTCCTGGAGATTATAATGGGGGACTATTTTACCCAAGAAGACACCATCATTTAACCATACAGTAAAGCTGCATGCCCTCAGGAAAAATTATGGCTGTAGTTTCCCCTTGCTTTCAACCGTTCGCAGTACTAGCACAGCAGGGCCATTTTGATTAGTGTTTCAAGGCCAGATCAGTCAATCATCCAGACTGTTGCTCCTGCAACTACTGAAAAGGCTGCTGCCCCTCTTCAGGAACCACACGTTTGTCGGGCCTCTCAACAGATACCCCTCCGTTGTGGTTGCTCCTACAGTACGGCTATGTGTATCGCTGAGGCACGCAAGCCTCCCCACCAATGGCAAGGTCCATGTTTCTTGGGGTGGGGGGGGGGGGGGTGTACTTTTCATTAATAATCCAAATTATTTGCATTGAGATTGTTGTGTCTTAACGTATTATTATAATACATTATTTTAGCATCATTATTAATGTTAGTGTTATTATTATTTAGTTTCTGTGTAATATTGTTCCTGGTCATATGTAAGTTAGCGCCTGAAGCATCGAATCTAGTCAGGGTAAATAAGCCATAAATAAATAAGTTTGGGAATTTTGTTGCAAAAACTACAACAGTTAACTGATAAAATTTGTCAAAGTGTCTTCACTCTGAATGCTGTCTGATTTTGTTATCTGTATGTCAACTGCTTTGTGTTCATCAGAGTATCTCAGACTACCATGTAGCCTAAAAACCACCATGTGCACCCCGCAAGTACTTACCTAACTGAGTAGCTGCTTCCTTTGTGTAGTGTACCCTGACCTGTCTAGGAGAGTCCTACAATTATCCACCCAATAATGGTGGTCCAGCCAAGACTGTCAGACTCAACAAAGCCTCTGGCCGAGATTGTCCACTCGGCTCCAGACCTTAGGACCCCAGTCAACTCTGGAAACTGTGCTGCAAATCGTGAGCTGTTCTTGCACTCCATATGAGAGGCCAGCAGCCTCCACCAGTCATCTGAATGAACTGAGGATGACTTCGGAACCCTCGCAAAAGGCACTGTCAGAACTGATGCCACTCCTAGGAGATGACTGCACCCTGCAAGCTCAATAGCCACAGGCAAAGATGCCCCATCTCGGATGAGGCTCCCTGACAGACCTACTGAGTGCATATTGGCTATCTTTCTTGCTGTGAACAATATTTCCCTAATGTGTCCAACACTTGTGAACCCCTCCTCCGGTGAGCTCGCTCAGATGCCGTCGGAGGAGTGACACACAGACGAGTGGGCGTGGCTGGACAGCCAGCCTCCACATGCCTAACCTAGCAGTGTAGTTAGTCGTTCAAGAGAAATGACGACTGACTGTGCTACACACTGCCTGAATTTCCACTTTAAAGTTACAAAAATGTGAGACTTCTTGTATTTAAGAGGTGTAAACTCATGGAATTTAAGCCACATCTGGAACCAGTGTGTAACTCAGCTTTATTTGTTTCTTGTGAAGACGAGATTTAAAAAAGATTGTGCTCTGGGTTGATTTATATTTATTTTTGTCGTTATGAAATTTTGAACTTTATTTACAAGCCAGTCAGTGCCCCATTGTGAATTTACGGAAAAGCTGAATAATACACTAATACTGAGCATTGGCTGAAGTTTAGATATATTAGGAACCTGTGCATACTGTCAGTCTTTTAGAGAGTCTTTGTACATATGATGGGCTACAAGCACACTTTTATAACAACAGCTTAATAATCATGTATTGTACTCTTCCATAAAAAAAAAAAAAAATGTAAATAACAATCAGTACATTTCAGCCATGACTTGAACCTAAAAAAAAAAAAAAAAAATCTATGCGAAGAGGCATCGGACGTCTCAACAGTGATGGTACTGACTGACAACTGTGTCATCCTCAGCTAACCAAATTCACTGGAGGGGAATGGGGTCACCACACCTCTGTCCCGGCCGTTGTCAGTTTTTGGCAATGGCAATGCTACTTCTCAGTTGAGTAGCTCCTCAGTTGGCCTTACAAGGGCTGCGTGCACCCTTATTGAACCTTGCCCACACAGCACAGTACAGAGAGCTTCACTCACAATGTTTCATCGAGATGTGCATCGGTTAAAATCACACGTGGTTTCTTACAGGGCTCAGAATTTTGCTGCCAAGCTGGATAACAGACATGTCTAATCCCACAACCATAGTTTTTTATTACAGTCCTAACGTATTTGACTAAATTGCTCGCTAACAAATGAATACTTCACTTACCAACATTTACAGGCTTTGTGAAAATTGGCTACATCTTTCAACAGAACTTTGCCCACTTCATCATAGCTTGATGTGAGGAGTAAGAATATCGTGGTCAAAATTTTGTGTTTGCTTCCAATAACAGTATGCTATTAATCACTTAACTTAAACCATTTGCTAGTACATTTGTATGTCATCCTGATACCAGGTTCCCACCATATATTTCATTCCCTTGAAAATCAGCTAGCAAATCTCCTTACACTCTATTCGTGCATGGTACGACGTGTGACCAGCTGTCTGCTATCCTGAATGGACTCTTCCAAACTGTGACCAACAACCACCTAAACTGACTCGTGTGATGGAATGGGGCATTTACACAACATTTTAAAATATTTCACATTCCAAGCTAAAATGTCAATTGAAACAGGAACTTTCTTTCTGTGGCCATAAAATGATGTAGACCTAACTATGAAGCTATTATAATCGTTACAGGACAAGTTTTCAACACTGTCATACAACATACACAAGTTCTTGTGAGTTCATAGTAGAGGTCCACCTTGAGCCGTGCAATTAATTACGAATGAAGCACGGTATTGATATTAAATGTCTGAGTGATAGTCAGTTTAGAGAGTAATTTAAAACAGATTTGTACATTAGCTGGGAATAAGGGGATCTGGCTGAGCTCGTCTGGAAAGCGGCGGTGAGGGGAAACTTTCACTGTGGCAGCCTGGCCCAGTAAGTGTCTTTGTGATCCCTAATGGCACCACCGTGCGGATGGACAAGAGTCAAGACATTCTGCATTGTTCACTCACACAAATATTTTACGTGTTGGAGTGAGGAGTAATGTTTGTGAAAGATGCAATTGACTGCCAAATGCAGAAAATCTGGCTTTGGGGTGTGTGCCAGAGATTGCTGTCTTACAGGTGAACTCCCAGCTAGGCCTTTTAAATGCCACCAAACACATAACTCTTACAAAAAATTTTGTTTAGGGATTTAAGACCTTTGGACAGTGGTTCATCTTGATGTTTTTCAGAGTGACAGAGAGCTAAAAGGAAGCTGCCTCACTGACACGGGAGAGAGATACGAATAGTGAGGCATGACTTTTTCCAAGGGGTATAGCAGAAATGGAAGCAATGGTTGCCAGAGTAAAACATAGCCCAGGGAAGGGGAGTTGTGCTCTCTGAGGAGCATTTTTCCCAGTCAGAGCTTGGAAGATCCACAGCACAGCTAGTAAAATTAAGCACATATAGAAAAATTTGGCAATTTGAGGTTTCTCTCCTCACAGTTGCTACACTGATGTGTAAGGAGACTTGTCAAATATTTGGCCAACCAACACACAGCCACAGAAGAGGTCTGCTGCTACTGAATGGGATCGAGGGAACTTCAAGTCATCTTGTAAATACAATCTCAGAGATTCATTCGGAATATTTGTATTGCAAAGTCGTGAACACTCTGCTTCTAAAATCCACAAAAAGTGTGACAAATTACCTCCAATAACTTATTAGTTTCAGTAGTTCTATTCTGTGCTCATAAACCAACTAATCACAATACATGTTCCACAGTCGTAAAACACTCCTTCCCACCCAAACACACAACCTCTCAAAGCTTCCAGAATGAAATTTTCACTCTGCAGCAAAGTGTACACGGATTTAAAACTGTGTGCTGTACTGAGACTCTATCTCAGTACCTTTGCCTTCTGTGGGAAAGTGCTCTACCAACTGAGCCACCTAAGCATGACTCATGACCCATCCTCACAGCTTTACTTCCTCCAGTACCTCATCTCCTACCATCCAAACTTCACAGAAGCTGTCCTGCAATGCTGCAGAACTAGCACTCCTGGAAGAAAGGATATAGCAAAGACATGGCTTGTCACAGCGTGGGGGATGTTTACAGAATGAAATTTTCACTCTGCAGTGGAGTGTGTGCTGATGTGAAACTTCCTGGCAGATTAAAACTGAGACTCAAACTCAGATCCTTTGCCTTTAGCAGGCAAGTGCTCTCAAAGCTTGTCACAATTTGGAGCTACCATGTACACAAAGCCATTGCTGCTAATTTTGGCTAACAATAAAAGACAAGCTGCTCCATTACACTCAGTCCAATACATTATTGATAGAGTAGTTTGTATTAGGAAACCTGCAATAAAGTTCTATGCATGCAGACGGATTAGCATTTTACTTAAGTGTCAGTGTGCACCATTTTCCCAAAACTGCAAAAAAGATAATAATGTATCATGTAATAAAATATACTGTAGCCTGTTTGATGCATCAGTCCATTTGTCACAAGCAACTGGAGTTGAGTAAAATAGTGTTAATAGCAGACTAAGTGTGAAATGGTATATTGAAACTTACTTAACATACTTGTAGACAGAGTGTCAGTGACACAGATTATTAATAACAGCTTTTTCATTTATGGTCTTGTGCTGGTATGAACTACCAATTTTCTTTTGGTTCCTGCTGTACGGAATTGAATTCTCACAAGCTTTTTGTTGAGTACTCGTAAACCGATGTCAGATGGTAGCTGACTCTCATACCAAATACGACCTCATCCACAGCCATGTTGACAGCACTATCATGAAGATGGCTGCAGTATAATTGGATAAATAAGATGATCTACTCACCACACTGGTGGCAGCAGAAACTATATGTAAAGGATATAGAAATGTGGAAGCTTTCAGAGCCAATGGCTCTTCCTTCTAGCAGAAGATTGAGAGTTACGGAAAAGTTGCCCAAAACCATAGGTCAGAGGAGACTTACCAGACAGGATGAGAAGGAAAGACTGATCCTTGGTGCCTGCGCTGGATGAGATTTGAAAACCTGAGAGCTTAACAATGGAAGATGCGGTAATCAGCAAGACACAATTTACTGGAAAAAAAAGTCATTTGGAGTCAATATGAGCTGAAAGCTAACTGCATTGTACATGATAGGCATATATGGGGAGGGGGAAGATGGTGGAGATGTGAGTGTGTGTGTGTGTGTGTGTGTGTGGGGGGGGGGGGGGATAGACGGGCTGCAAAATGAAAGGGGAGCAAAGAGAAGGAATAGTTACTGAGAACACTATGATGCAATTTAACTTTTTTACATACAATACTTTATTTATTACTTTTGGACATATAAATACAGACTGATTATTGGCTCCAGTGTCCACGGTTGTTGAATAAGTCAGTTTGCAGTCTGCTTGTTTCTATTAAATCATTGTCCACCCACGTTAGCTGAGTGGTGAGTGTGACATACTGTCGATCTTAAGGGCCCGCATTTGATCCCCAGCTGGATAAGAGATTTTCTCCACTCAGGGACTGGGTGTTGTGTTGTCCAGATAATCACCTATTCATCCCCATCCAAGCACAATTTGCCAAAGTGATGTGAAATTAATTAGTTTGTTTATTTTCATTCATTTTAGCAAAACATCTGTCTGTCTCTAATTCGATTGTCTTGGCCATGGTTTCTAAATCTGCCTCTACTTGTGTGACACGCCTCGTGATGTCACTTTCCTACTTTTGTCATCATGTGCTACTTAAAGGTTTGACATTGATTTCATTATGTTTTGCTAAAACTGTTAGTTTTCAAAACTAGGTGGCCATTTGAGTGATCCTTTTGTTCAAGTCAGTACCAATTTTGGTTAATTTAGCATCATTACTGTCAAGTTTTTTCTTTATTTCCTGAAATTTTTCCGTAAACAGTTTCTCATTGTTCTGTAAACTTGTATTCATCTGCTGAAATTGTTGCATGACTGCACTGATAAATTGTGAGAAATTTACTGTTTGAACATTATCTGCCCCCGGTAAATCGTGAGAATTTACTGCTTGTGACTCACTTTCCATATCTTGCAACTCTATGTTACTGTCGGTTCCTACGGCTAGATTATTTAGGTTCTGTATTTCATTTACTGTTTCACTTGTTTGAGCAAGTGTAATTTAATTCTATGCTGCTTCATAGGATACGGAACTTGCAGTAGGCAAACTGTTTATGTTATCCATTCTATGAGACATGACCGTATCAATAGCAAAAAGTAATAAGATTTTTTTTTTAAACTCGTCTCTACAATGTTTAGCTTGTATGTAATGTTATTCAAACAATGCATAGAGTTGATCTATTATTGACAATGTCTCTACACGCCATGTTGTCTCCACTGAGCTGTGTATCGGCCATTTTGCAGTAATTGTTGTCGTACTTTGAAAAAAACAAAAAATATACACTCAGCAGTAAAAATCACTTTTTAACTTTAGCAAAACTTCACTATATATCGTGAGTTCATGAAAGATTGTGCCAACAAACAGCCCAAGATGCTATGGGGCAATGTATCACAGGATGGCATTTGGCACCTTTATGTGTCAGAATATACACCTGCATTGCCATCAGAGAGTGGTATGCATTGTAGTGATGTGACAGGACACCCTTCACTGTGACACGTGTTTCATTTGACCTAAATTACAGCGATGTCACATCGTGTGACAAAAATGACCATTTCCTTGAGGGTGTTGCAGTTTCTTCTTTCAGCAGAGTAAATGGTATGCATTTCATTGTAACCTTTCTAGTTTAGTCAATAAATCACCTTCCTTGACAAGGATCTCAATATTTGCTTATTTTCTGTTTATTGTTGTTACTAAGTATATACTGCAGGTCAAAATTATTCGATCACCTATGAAAAAAGCTGTGCACTTTATTTTAATAGACAACTACACTCTTCAAACTAAATAGGCTAACAATACAAATATTTTCTCTCTCTCTGTCATTAAGTACCCTTCGTGCTAAGAACAGCTGCGCAGACTGTTGGCATTATGGAGATAATATTTTTGCAGAGATTACAGTCCCATGCATCTGTAATCCACTGATTTTCAACATTAGATGACCTCAGTTCTCTGATCGCCCTGCCGTGTTCATCCCAGTGGGTGAGGTGGAGCAGTGGTTAGCACACTGGACTCACATTCAGGAGGACAACGGTTCAAACCCATGTCCAGCCATCTTGATTTAGGTTTTCTGTTATATCACTAAATCGCTTCAGGCAAATGCCGTGATGGTTCTTGTGAAAGGGCAGAGTCGACTTCCCTAATCCAAGCTTGTGCTCCGTCTCTAATAACCTTGTTTTCAGTGGGACATTAGTGTTTAATCTCCCTCCCTCAAGTTCATCCCGTAAGTATTCGATGGGATTTAAGTGAGGTGGCTGACTTCACCAGACCATACTCTTCAGTTTCCCAAATTTCTTTCCTCTATTGACTTACTATTGGCACAATTTAGAAGTCTGTCTGAGATCATTGTCTTGCTGCAGATCAACCCACAACTAGTATGCCTCTTGGCAGATTGAACTGAATTGTTGATCAGTACTGACTTCATATGTTCTCCACAATGTCAATGAGTAAACATTCAGTGAAGGCTTACAAATTTAAAACTCGATTAATCCTTGGACCATTGCTGCGCTCTCCAGTTTTTACATTGCTGTGCCCATTGCAATCAGTTCAACTTCTCTCTATCCATCCATTTAAGTCATGGTCACACAAATGGCATTGCTCTGTTGAGACAAAGGTTGGAGCTTCTCACATATTGTTTACTTTATTATTAATTTTAGGTGCAGGAGGAGTCCTCACATTTACTCTGTACACATAGGAACTAATCTTTGCTTTACGGTGTTACTCAGGGTCTTCCAGATTGTCAAACACTTGAGCTGGCACCAGAGCAATGTATACACTACTGTAAGCTTGGTTAGGCCAAATTTTGTTCCTATAGCCTTTGTGATGCAGAGCTACAATTACAGCACTTTTTTCAATTCCGACCTCCTCCTTCCATCTTATTAGGATGCAATACAGCATGAACTTGAACAAGTATAGAAACTCACTTCTAGATGCACACAGTGTACAAAGGCAGCAAAAGAAATGAGACCTATTTAAATGGAACCCTCTTAGGTAAAGGCCACCAGTGTTGTGGAGACTCACCAGCACCTCTCTGGGTGAAGAATGAGCTTAGTTTTTGCATGTTTTACTATCAAAACAGGTTTATGGTGCAATACTCAAAGTTAAATCCCTGTTTTAACGCAAATCAATAGCTGCGACTGAAAACTTTTCTTCACTTTAGCATCTAAAATTCGCAGACAATGTGTGTGATCATCTGGACCACAGCCCTTGTACACCCAAAAAGATCAAAATGCATCTGACAGCAAGCCATCCGAGTCATTGGCACATCTCGAGGGCCAAAGTAGCATGTAAGTGGTTTTATAGTGATCCCAACATAAACTGCTTCTAAACCTCAGAAATTGAATTGTGTGATTGCAATTCAACCTTTGTAAGACATTAGAATGCATGCCACTTACTACTAGCACAGACATTCTGCTATTTTAAGTGTTCTCTCTGTCAAGGTAACTGTAACTGAATTGGCAGAGAAGTGACTAAACACAGGAATGATATTGAGTTGCTACAACAAAATCAGGGATCTTCTCTTTATAACAGTATCTAATTTTGTAATATGTTTCTGCTGTTGAATCGTGTTCCATCTGTGTATTATATTACAGTGCCTATGTAGCACCAAAATGTTCCATCTTCAAAATTTGAATTCAGAATATTTTCATGTGCTTTTGGAAGGTGTGAAATGTCACAACTCGTATCCCTAGAAGTGTTGGTATTATAATTGCCAGCTCAGAGACATGGTTATTCATTACAAATGATGGGGGAAAAAGCCTCCAATTGAATAGAAAGCTGAAATATAAATGAGTAAGTGAACGTAGAATTGCTCATTGGATTACACTGTGTCTATTATTGTTATATTTCCAATTCTTAATTTTCTGCATTCAGTTACAGTTATCATTGTACAGCTTGCTACATTGAAGCATGGAAATCACCCCAAGACAGTTAAGATCACAGGGAACATGGGATTAGTGTCTTAACTGAAATGATTCCAAGCAAGCTACCCTGGGATTTGATTAATACTCAACAGTGTGTACTGCCGGGAGTATCTGACAAATTGTGCAGGGTCAGAAACACAAACATTTTACAGAAAAAGTACAAGATGTGGTGAACATTTTGTGTACAGTCTGGTATATTGAACTGCTATGGGTGAAACAGAGTACTGCACAAAGTAGAGGTGCTAGTTCTTGGAGTGCATTTACAGTAACCAGGATGAAATGTTTGTGGCTTTGCTTGCCTGTGTGAGAAGGACTGTTGCTAAAGAAAATATAATACATATATTGACTGAATTATAAAGGTAACTAATGATAATGGTGTTTCAGACATTCCAGACTACATCTTGGGTACAGTTACAAGAAATGTCAGGTGCTGTGAAAAATGGTATTGGCTGCTAAACATTTAAATGTAATGCTGTGGTAATTTAGGATCAAGAAAGTGCCTTGAAAAAAATGTTTGTCTCCTTTTTCGTATATTTTTTTAAGTTGAAGTGACTGTAAATCATGTGGCAATAGCTGAAACAAATCTAAATAATTTTTAAGGTTCATATAGAAGATAACATGTTTAATAAACAATGCTGTTTTTAACAATAGTATAGTGAATACTATGCCTTATCTTACGAGAACATTAGAATAATATTTAAATACCTAAATGTGGGAGTTGTTATAGCCAGTAGTGTCTGCAACACATCAAACAGAGCTTTTCGTTAGCTACCATTGTACATTTCAGCACCATGTTAACAAGCCTGCCACTCCTATCATACCTTTATATAGGGTGTACATAAAGTCCAGGAACACTTTCAAGTAATTATTGCACAGATATCATACATATTGCAATTTGAAGCAAACCTGTAAAAATCTTCCAAACAAACAGGGCACTGCTACATCATGTGGTAGAGGCAGTACACACACCAGATCTGTAATGTGTCCCCACAGAAAAAAAGTCACACGGAGTGAGATGTGGTGATTGGGGAACCATTTAGTGAAACACCTGTCCTCTTCTGTAGCAAGGCCGATCCATCGATGCAGCAGCTCTGTGTTCACACACCCACAAACTTCACGATGAAAATGGGTTGGAGCTCCATCCTGCTGAAAGATGAATGAAGGGTCCAGTTGCATTTGAGGTATCAGCCATTGCTGCAAGACATCAAAGTAGGAATATCCAGTAACAGTGCTCTCAGTGAAGAAGAATTGCCTGTGCTGTTTTTGGTATGACAAGGCACAAAAAAAAACATTCACTTCTGGGGACTCATGCTCAAATTCAATGCATTCGTGTGGATGCTTTGTACCCCCAGATATGACAATTATGCCTGTTCACTTTCCCATTAGTGTGAAAAATGGCTTCCCTGGTAAATATTATGTAATCAAAGCCATTACCATCCTCATTCAGTTTTTGCAACTCTGAACAAAACTCAAAATGCTTGTCTTTGTCATCATCATTGAGTTCCTGCACTAGCTCCAGTTTGAATGATTTCATTGACACCTTCTGTAGCAGGACTTTCCACTATGTCATTGGAGCTATTTTGAGATCATGGGATGCATGACGCACAGATTTTCTCGGACTCCTTATAGATGTCTCTCGTATGCACTCCTCATTCACTTCACTCACACTTTGGTAGAAAATCCGAAGAAATTCTGGTCGTATGTAAAGTACACAAGCGGCAAGACGCAGTCATACCTTCGCTGCGCAGTGCCAATGGTACTGTTATCGACGACTGTGCCGCTAAAGCGGAGTTATTGAATGCAGTTTTCCGAAATTCCTTCACCAGGGAAGACAAATGGAATATTCCAAATTTGAAACACGAACATCTGCTAGAATGAGTTTCTTAGAAGTAGATACCTTAGGGGTTGCGAAGCAACTCAAATCGCTTGATACGGGCAAGTCTTCAGGTCCAAATTGTATACTGATTAGGTTCCTTTCAGATTACACTGATACTATAGCTCCCTACTTAGCACTCATATAAAACCGCTCGCTCACCGATAGATCTGTACCTACAGATTGGAAAATTGCGCAGGTCGCACCAGTGTTCAAGAAGGGTAGTAGGAGTAATCCATTTAACTACAGACCTATATCATTGACGTCGGTTGCAGTAGGGTTTTGGAGCATATACTGTGTTCAAACATTATGAATCACCTCGAAGGGAACGATCTATTGACACGTAATCAGCATGGCTTCAGAAAACATTGCTCTTGTGCAACACAGCTAGCTCTGTATTCGCACGAAGTAATGGCCGCTACAGACAGGGGATCTCAAGTTGATTCCGGAAAGCTTTTGACACCGTTCCTCATAAGCGACTTCTAATCAAGCTGCGGAGCTATGGGGTGTCGTCTCAGTTGTGCGACTGGATTCGTGATTTCCTGTCAGGAAGGTCGCAGTTCATAGTAATAGACGGCAAATCATCGAGTAAAACTGAAGTGATATCAGGTGTTCCCCAGGGAAGCGTCCTGGGACCTCTGCTGTTCCTGATCTATATAAATGACCTGGGTGACAATCTGAGCAGTTCTCTTAGACTGTTCGCAGATGATGCTGTAATTTACCATCTAGTAAGGTCATCCGAAGACCAGTATCAGTTGCAAAGCGATTTAGAAAAGATTGCTGTATGGTGTGTCAGGTGGCAGTTGACGCTAAATAACGAAAAGTGTGAGACGATCCACATGAGTTCCAAAATAAATCCGTTGGAATTCGATTACTCGATAAATACTACAATTCAACTAAGTACCTGGGTGTTAAAATTACGAACAACTTCAGTTGGAAGGACCACATAGATAATATTGTCAGGAAGGCGAGCCAAAGGTTGCGTTTCATTGGCAGGACACTTAGTAGATGCAACAAGTCCACTAAAGAGGCAGCTTACACTACACTCGTTCGTCCTCTGTTAGAATATTGCTGCGCGGTGTGGGATCCTTGCCAGGTGGGATTGACGGAGGACATCGAGAGGGTGCAAAAAAGGGCAGCTCGTTTTGCATTATCGCGTTGTAGGGGAGAGAGTGTGGCAGATATGATACACGAGTTGGGATGGAAGTCATTACAGCATAGACGTTTTTCGGCGCGGCGAGACCTTTTTACCAAATTTCAGTCACCAACTTTCTCTTCCGAATGCGAAAATATTTTGTTGAGCCCAACCTACATAGGTAGGAATGATCATCAAAACAAAATAAGAGAAATCAGAGCTCGAACAGAAAGGTTTAGGTGTTCGTTTTTCCCGCTCGCTGTTCGGGAGTGGAATAGTAGAGAGATAGTATGATTGTGGTTCGATGAACCCTCTGCCAAGCACTTAAATGTGAATTGCAGAGTAGTCATGTAGATGTAGATGGGACGTCTGCTTCTCTTTCCCGGGCACAAGCAACCCATCGTAACAAATTTGTTGTGCCAGTGGTAAATGGCCTTCCTTGTTGGTGGCTCCTTACCACACTAGTTTTTTGTTGGACGCCAACACACAGAAAGCTCACACCACGTTTGTGACTATCCGCAAGTTACGAAACTACACTGTGGTGGTATACATTAAAAAAAAACTTTCAGTGTCTCTTTGAAATGACACATGTATGATAGCTGCACACTGTTTGATTCTTGTGCAATAAATAATTGAAAGTGTTCCTGGACTTTATGTACGCCTCATATTTTTTGATACATGGCAAAATCATGATATTCTCAACATTAGAAATGTTCATAATGTAACCATATGCATAAATTAATTTGCAAATGAATGTAAAATGACACATTCCTCATCATTATGATCCATAGAACATGTATCCTACTAACTAACTCGGATTAGATGACTGATGCATCACTATTAAATCATTTGCCTGTATTCTCTCCGTCGCCGAAAAGGGTATTATTAAGGGAGATAAGACTATTAGTTTGTTCTTTCAGTTGTCACTTGAAACTGAAAATAACATTGATATGAATGACCATCAAAACGAAAAGATACTTTATGGTTCCATGGACCTTTACAAGTCTCAACCAACTATGCAGTATACATGTAGACTGAAGAGATGAATGAAAATTTGAACCCAGATCCTCTGCTCACTGGGCAGATGCACGAACCACTACACCACCCTGGCACAGTGGCTCTGCACTGTTTGCCCCAGCATGCCTCCCTCCTCAGTCCACTTATTCCCCCAAAACACAAAGAGCACCACAGAGGTTGTCAAACTGTCATGGAATAGCACCTCAGTTTTGAATGAAATGGAACAATATAGTTTCATTTAATGAAAGCAGCTATACCTGGGTCTCAGGCAGGACCTCCTGTTTAGTTTGATTCTGAGGTACTATTCCAATACTGATGGACATGTTCCACACCCAGGAGGATACCCTCTTTTGTGGGTCTGTGGAATAAATAATTAATGTATCTAGTCTGAGAGCCCCTCCTCTTGTGGCAGTTTATTGTATGTCACTGGAGCAACAAGGCATTGTGACTAAAAAGGACACACCATTCCCATTTTCTGGAATGGTTGCAAGGCAAATGCACGCCTATATTATGGGTAACAATCTGTTGAAGCATTAAAGAACACAGTTAAGATTTCTTAATTGTGACACTCTTTGTAGACCAGAATTGTCTTCTCTAGGTCTCAACATGAATTTGCTGAAGGGTAATTGTCTGCAACTTTATCAGTAAAGGCAAAATAGATCTCTTAATTCACCTCAAAAGCACGGAGCAATAAATGAAATATTCGAAACTGTCATTCATTGGTTCTCAATAAATGGTCTAACACCCCATTTACAAAGAAAAGGCATCTTGTACAAAACTGAATAAGGAAAGACAAATCATCACTAATAATGAAGCATTACAGAAAAGAAATATGTGAAGGCTGATTGTTAAAATTACTTGGGGGTACATAGTGATGAGAACAAGAATTATAAAACTGAGTGCAGCAACATTTGCTATAAATGTGATTGCCATAAGTGTCAATGACAGCACTAGAAAATTTGACTTCCTTCTTTCATTGATGTCATATTTAGAAAGGGGGCCTCTGCTCCCTCCCACTACACACACTCACAAATACACAGTGCCTATCCTCAAACTTCACATAGATAAAGAAATTAGGTAGCCTCGCAACACATACACTCTTACAAAGTTTGTTTTGAAGGATCAGCACAATTTGAAAATAATACTAGCATTCATAAATACAATACTAGGAGGAAAACAGTGGGACTTAATCTTGTTGTAGCACAGAAAGAAGCATATCATGCAGCCATAAAAATATTTGACCACCTCCCTTTAATTAACAAGGTGCTGGCTGATAATGAAAGTTGACAAGTGCTATTCCATAGATGAATTTCTGAGAAGGAAACAACAGGTTACCCACGAGCACTGATGTGCTGCTTCCTGGACTTGGGTAGGTGCGCCGGCCCCGGACTGAATCAGCCCAGCAGGTTAACAACGAGGGACGGCATGCCTGAATGTGGTTTTTAGGCAGTTTTCCATATCCCACATGGTAAATACGGGGCTGGTCCCCATGTACCACCTCAGTTACACAACTTACAGACATCTGAAAAACATTCGCACTATTTCATGGCTTACACTAGACGCAGAGAGCTAGGGTACATTACTTCTGTTCTGGGGGGTACATGATGGTGACACAAAGGGCATCTGGCAACAACTCTCTGTGACACTAACATTGCCAACTCTATAGTAACAGGGTCAACCCCGTGTTGAAGCGGGGCAAAGGCCCAAGCAAATGATGAGAAGGTGACATCCAAAAATGAACATATCTACTAAATGCAATTTATCACAGTCAACATGAAACTTATTTTGGGCATACATAAGAAGGAAAATAGCATACTGCAGTGTGAATGCCTTTTACTTTTAGGCCAAAAGGCAGTTCATATCTGTAAATCAAATCAAGAATGAAAATATTCATTACATGAACCATGAGCGATTTTCAAAACCAAAAATCTTCTTCTTTCTTTCAAAATAACTTACCTCTTACTGTATAATGCTTGTTATACCATATCATTTCACATATTTTTATAGTGTAGTATGTGATACCATAGAAAAAACTGTACTTCACAATGATTTGAAATGTTTCAGATCACCATGCCAGAATAAAATGACGTAACTGTGGCATTAACTATCTTTAGAAGTATTCTTTGACGTAAGTGTTACATGCAAACCAGAATAATTTTCTTAACAGTCACAGGCAACATGGAAATATCATCGGTGATGGTTGTGTTCCAACTTAGGTACTAGTGATTTCGGCAGGCTTCTTAAAAAATAGTTTACTGTAAACCATCAACATCTTTTTTTCCTATTATCTTAGACTGGATGGCTGAAAAGTACTTTTGCTTTTGTCCAAGGAAAGGGTTTTGTAGTGGTTCATCTGCTCTTTTACATCTAGTTTCCCATAGCTTTGTACTTGTGTATGGAAGTGCATTTTATTTCACACATTTAATGTGAAATCCCTATCTAAGGACCTACAAGATGTACATTGGCGAGCAAGGTTTCTTAGCTGAGTCACTGATTGTAGATCTCATTGTATTCCTCTTTTGTTACAATTGTTGGCCTTTTTCTTAGAAGTTTTCCTATTCTATCAAAAGTGGAGTCAGTGCATAAGTAACTGTGTCCTTTTAATAATAGTAATTATTAGTGCTATGCAACATATTATGAGGGAACACAGAAGCACAAACAGTTGCTCTGCATTAGAGAAACAGTGTGACTGGAATGGAAATCACTCAACTGGATGTAATGGATTAGTTATCCTTCACACAAAATGTGTATGTGGACACACATGTATTTTCCTAGGCTTGTATCTCGACAAATGTTTGATTTCACTTAAATTGTATGATTATCTAGGTTCTGCCTATCCTGTTTGTTTTGTTCCATTCTGTGTCTCATTTATTTTAAATTCCTGACATGCTTGCTTTTGCATGTAAGCTCCTCATATAAAATTTTGTTGAGGATTAAGACAGCAACAAAGTTCAGTACATAGTCAGCATGAACTAATGCTGTGCAATGGGAACCCCAGAAAAGCAGACGATAAAAGCTCTCAGGTTACAATTGCCTTCCTCAACTTCCAGAAAACACTTGGTGGGGGGGCAGGGTGCATGGTAAATGCTTGCTATGCCCTCATAATTCTTTATGCTACTTTTGATTTTTGGGTCATGACAAATGTTGACCATCTTGATGAGATCAGTCTCATTGACTGGGTGCACATTTGTCAAACATGGATTTCATGAGCTGGGGACTTGTTAACACAAACAGTCGATTACTACTCTAAGCTCTGGACATGCTTTTGCCTACCATCCAATGACACAGTAATGGAACACTGTACGTCATAGTGCATGGGATTTTGATCTTATTGGCTGAACTGTGAACATTGTAGGAGAAAAATAATTTTGAAAATGCACCGTTTGTCAATAAGGGTTGAGGGGAGTGAAACAATCATTACTGAGTAACTGCTATGGAATATGCTGTACTGGGGCAAGCAGGGTTCTGTTTGGGTGGGCCCCAAATAGGCTTGTGATTATCTCACTGTATAAATTTCCAGAGAGTTATTGGTTGACCCTACCACCCCATCAGCAAACAAACATTTAACAGTAAAAATGTGATAGTAACACAGTATCAGGAGAATTATTAAAGAATGTTGCACTAGTTACAGAACACAGATTTGAACCGTTGCCTCGTGACTCACATTCATGTGTGTATCTTCTTCTGCTTCTACACAATGAGCACTGATCCAAAGGAATTGCTGAAGAAATGGTCTTGGATGGTTATTGATTCATTCAAGAGACATGCTTGAGGTACAGGGACTTCTGAAATTAAGTTACACAACAGGCACGGCACCCTTTCAGAAGAGTGGGCATGTTACCGATTTCCTGAGAGACAATTCTGCTGCAGTACGGACAACAGGTTCATCACATTGTGGGAGTGAAATGGCACTCCAAAGTTGAGGTACAAGGAACAGTAAGTTTCTTGTTAGCCAAACATATAAATTGCACACAAATTCGCCATGAAATTCTTGCAGTGTATGGTGCAATGCAATGTAGCATCCAGTCGTAGTGAAACAGTGCCAACAATTTGATGAAGACCATTCAGTCTTTCCAGCAAGCTCGGTGGATATCTGACAGGAAAGAGATTTTCCATCAAAGAGGAAATTCACACAGCAGTCCTCAAATGGTTCCATGACTGAGGCGCACATTTATATTTTCAAGAAACTGAATAGTTTGTGCGATGTTACAATTGTTGTTTACAGGTTTTAGTGACTGTAGTATCTGCATCACTTTGAATTGTATTGCAGCATACAGTAAAAGTTACTCAGTCTGCCATAGTAACGGGTAACTTTCTTTCTGAAGTCTCATACTTTCCTGCTGCTTTCACACCTTTCTTTGACAATCATCAGATGTCAGGTTACTCCTGGATGCATCAGTGAATGGAATCCTACTCTGCTGACTGAGTATCCATTCTGTGTTTTCCCGTACCCAACTCCACAGACGAATGCTTTGGGGGAGGGATGCTAGTGCTATCTGAGGCCACATTGATAATGTGGAGACTTGGATTCTGTCTTGACCATAGTTGCCTGATATCCCAGATATCTGGTTGGAAACCCAACTCCCAACTGTACTTTGTTGGGATAGATAAAATTCCTGGTTACATAAAAATGGACAACATTATATAACATGATGTGGTCTTCACTTCAAATTGCTCATTACCAATTTCTAATGAGGGGCAGTCTTGTATGAGTTACTGACTTAAACTCCTCCTTTTATTAACAGCGCTAAGTGGCCATACTTGACTCAATAGCCATTGTTTTCGAGTAGTGCATCAGCGGTCAATCGTGACAGTGCTTTTTAATTCTCTGCTGAAAAAATTGAATAGGGTTGGGCAGTTTCCTTCCCCTGTGGCAGCCTTAGTCGTCATGATGATCTTATCAAAACATTCGAAAGAGAAATTGTGACGAAGGAAGCTGGGATAATTTTTACTTCCCCCTTGTTTTGCCATATGCCTCCTTCAAATTTGTTTCTTCACTTTCAACTAATTACCATTAACATATGTGAATTGTAATCTGCATTTTCATAAAAGAGAAAGGCAGCCCCCTCAGGTTGAATTTTGTCTGTGTAATTGATTTTCTAATTTATATTGAGTATTCCTAGTTAGTATCTTTTATTATAGGGCAAAATCAGTCATTTTTATGTAACTTTAATTCTGATGTTGACTTATAAATGGGAAGTTGTGCACTGGCCATACATAACTGTGTATTATTGGGAGGATGTGAAAAGTGAAAGTAGAAGACTGTGCATCTGTCGGCTACATCATTTACAGTAGACAGTACTGCACATCCAACCCCTATGTTTTCAGCCAGTATGTAGACACCGAGGACAACAAAGTAGGCAAACCACAACAAAATGGCAGTTTACTTGCAGCACAGTCTAAACTATGTTGAAAAATGATTTGACTTTGAAGAAAGTGTCTACAGGACTTTCAAACCATTTTCACTGACAGTGAAACAGACCTCATTTTCAGAATATCTAGAAGTTATTTCTTGTAGATGGGGATTTGATGTTTGAAGAATATGTGCAGTTAAAGAACTTTCTCAAGGATGAAGAGAAGAACTTTTCAAGCTGAAATCTGATTAGTGGAAGGAATTTTTTTTCATTGTTATGAAAACTATGACAACTTTTCCGTTTTGTTTCAGATGATGGTGAACACTTGGTGAGCTGAGAGGAACCTTTTCCCAGCAGCAACATTAGAAGCTGAAATAATAATAATAATAATAATGAAGATGGTTTAGTGATTTAGATGTCTCCAGTTTTATTGAGGAAGAAGAGAAGATTCTATGAAGGAGATTGAAAAGTGAGCAAAAATCTCAATAAGGTAAAAAAAAAAAACATTGAATTGTTGCCTGTGTGTGTTTAGTCTTGGTTTTTAAAAAATATCCCGATTTAGTTCAGAAAAAACTTGGTGACTGGGCTGTACTGATACAGCTGCCTTCTAAATGGGCAGTGCACAGCTCTTTTGCATTTTCTTGTGGGTGCCTATGAGCCACAACTCTTATGCTCTAAACAGGTTGTTGACTCCAGGCTACCTCTGGAAGATGGTTTGTCTCACAGTAGCGGTTCTTTGTTTGAATGATGTCACTGTGGTGTATGACAAATTGACAGGCAACTTACCATGCAGCTATACACTCACAATGCAGATAAGCCTGAAATGATCCTTCAGAGCATGTTTACAGACAACACAGTTGAAGATTTTAATGAATCTGTCTCACAGAGATTTCTGTTCAATAGTAGATTATGATAAATATTCTGGCCAACAAAGTATCTGATTCCATTAAATTTTCAGCTATGTTTTTTCAATAATTGCAAATCTGCTGTTCAAAAATTGAAGCCTTTTGGATTGATATTTTGTTTGAAATTTCATTCTGTTTCTTTGATGTTTGAGATTATAAATATCATGTGTTTCACATTTTCAAATTATTTGGTTATGAAAATGCCTCATAGCACTTCTGTATCAAATTGAAACTGTTATAATTTTTCATAACCACTAGAACAGTTCCTGAAGTTAATATTGTAAAAATGTACCTTTGCACCCGTGAGTTGAGTTGTGCTATCGTTGTTAACTTTCTCAATAGTTTTAGTGAGGTTACTGAATGAGAGTAGTTGTGTTGGGCCAGCCTTGGACTTGATGTCACATGGAACCAAGTGCAGTTTTATCTGTTGGACTGAGTAATGTGAACCCAGTGTATTTCATGAACTGTAATTTGCTTTTGTACTTCTGCAACTTTGAAATAAGTGACTCTTTTTAGCCAGTTGCCAAAGCTTTAGAAATGTGGTGTTAGTTGTTGATTACATTTGGAGAATTGGGCTTAGCAAAAGCTACAATGTTGTTTCATCAGCAAGTCAAGATATTAACTGAAACTATATGACCTAGAGCCCACATGAATTGTACTTCTAAATATATTTGGATGGTGAGCTGAGCACAAAATACTTCAAATCTTGTCGATGATTGTTGATACTGTTTTCTAGGTTATGCAACAAATGTCATTGGAACTCTATCCTACAGTGTCATATCCCAACATTACACTTCAGACAGTTCTGACAAACAAATGTTACATCGTTTCAATATTATCTTGTTGTTTGGAGTGAGTAACGGGACTCTTATAAGACACAGGAAGAGAGAAGAAATAAAGCTCTTGATATCAGAGGCAGGAAGGGTCTTGGAAGATAAGTTGAATGGAATGGAAGGAATAAAAATCAGAAATTTTTGACATTCCTACCTGGAATTCCCGTTGGTTGTTTTAAAAATGCTAAAATTCCACCAACCGACATATTGCCCCCTGCCAGTGGTGTGGTGTGATCTGATGTGATGCAACATGGAGGGGCAGCTGGTCAGCACACCTCTCTCCTGGGTATTTTTTTACTGTGGAACCACAACTACTTGGTCAAGCAGCTCCTCACAAGACTGACTGCATTTTGTACCAGTCACCCCCCACCCCCCCCCTCCCTCCCACCCAAGGAAAAATAGCTGGCAGTTAGTCGAATGGCACAGCTAAGGAGGCAGACAGTGGAATGGATAGTGTGTTAAAGAGCAGGTCTAAGATGAACGTAAGACAAGAATAATGGAATGTAGTCAAGTTCAATCAGGAGATGCGGAATGAATAACGAGGGATGATCAGCGAGTTTGCATTTGAAAGCTGTACGAGGAGGGGTCAAAAAGCTTCTACCCTAACAAATAAAGAGTGAAAGAAATTTCATAGTATCAATTTATTTGTATATATAATACCCGTGTACACTAATACACTTGGAGGCTGCTCAGATAACTTCTGCAAACCATTCAAGTAAAAGATCTTTGATTTCAATTGCAACAAAGCATCAGTCACTGCATCATCATCATCATCCTTTGAGGTATTTTTTTTCGGTTTGGGAAAAGGAAAAAGTCTGACACAGTCAGATCTGGAGAATATGGCAGGTGACACTTTGACACGTTCCACATCATTACAAAAGAATCGTGTTCATGATCCATGGAACAACTAATATAACTAACTAACTAGAATGGGAAGTTTTTCATTGTCCATTATACGAGGTTTGTCCGGAAAATACGTATAAAGGTTGAATAATGTCTTTATGTTACAGGTTGCAGTCACCATCAGGTGAGACTACTGCTGTAATCAATCAAATCAATGCTCAGTTCGAGTCAGAGCACTCTGCGTGAAGGTGGGAGTGTGCAGCAGCAGCTTGTGTTCTTAAAGACCGTGGATTGACAGAATGATTGCTGACGAGCTGTCAACCCTCAAAACAATTGTTCACAAAAACTTGAAATGGAGAAATTGTACCGAAGCTCTTGACACCAGAACAGAAAGCAAAGAGGGTTGAGTGCTGTAAGGATTGGTTGGAAGCAGAGGAACGAGGGTACTTTCTCAACCGAGTCATCACTGGAGACGTGTCCTGGTTTTAGAAATTCGATGTGGAGCTCGAAGCAAGGTATGGAAACTAGCAGGAGAACCGAGAACAAAAGAGTCGCGAAAATCAAGGTCCAATGTGATGACAGTGTTGATTCTTGGAGCATTGTTCACAAGGAATTTGTCCCTCCCAGCCAGAGATAGAACGGAAATTTTTACGTTGAAGTTCTGACACATCTCGGAGCTCTTGTGGCAAGAGTTCGACCAGAGTTGGATCCTTCATCACAAGAATGCGCCCGCACACATGTCGCTCGTTGTGTTTTTGGCCCGAAGCTCAATCACCACCGGATTTAGTCCCGTGTCAGTTCTTCATGTTCCCAAAAATGCGTAATAGTGTGGCATTGGGAGATGTGGAAACGACATGGCAACTAAACAACATCACAACTGAAGACTTTCAGCAATGTTATCAACAGTGGAAATGGCGTTGGCAGAAGTGTATCACGTCTCAGGGTGAGCACTTTGAAGGAGACCATATTGTAATACCTGAATAATTGTAAAATAAAGTTATTATGCAACTTTTATATGTATTTTTCGGACAAACCTCGCAGATTAGGAAATGAGACACTGAAGATAATAGAAGTGTTTTGTTATTTGGGTAACAAAATAATTGATTTTGGCTGACACAGAGAGGATATAAAATGCAGGCTGGACTGTATATCTGAGAAAGAGGAATATGTTAGGAGTGGATGTAAATGTTACGGAGTCTTTTCTGGAGGTATCTGTGTGAAGTGTAGCCTTGCTCCGAAACGAGATGTGAACAACAAGCAGTTGAAGCTAGAAAAGGATGGTATCTTTTGAAATGTGTTTCTAGGAAGAAATTTTGATGATTACGTGGATAAAACATAAGGTAAACTCTGTCCATCGGTACTGGCCGACCACCGTGTCATCGTTTACCAATGACGTCCAGCACACCACTGTCCTGCCTGTGTCAGTTTTCTTGTCCTCGAGTTCCTCAGTTGGCATCACAAGGGTGAATGTACACTTTCCCAATCCTCTCACCCAGAAAAATCCCTGGCAGTACAGGGAATCTAAACCTGCGTCCTCGCCATGATAGGCAGCAGCAGTGAATACTAAGTTACAGAGGTAGTCAATAAGTGGATAGATGACTACTACTGGCACTCGACACCCTCTGCACTGCACCTAGAGGTGGCTAATGGAATAATTATGCAGTTGCAAATCAAATTACCAGGGACATAGTATTGAAAGAAATTTTCAGCACAACATGAGTAAAAGAAGGAACTGGTTGATAAGACATACCCTGATGCATCGAGGAATCATCAATTTGGTATTGGTGGGATTTGAGTGAGAGGAGGAAAAGCTGTTGAAGGGGAAATACAGTAAGCAGGTTCAAATAGATGTAGGCTTGCATAGAGAGCTGCATCAAACCAGTCTTTGGACTGAAGACCACAACAACAAAAACAGTTGGCTGTGTGTAGGAATTTTCTGTGGTCAGGAAAGCAATGAGAAATGATTTTCTGATTAAGAAAAGTGCAAACACTATACATCAATGTGGTGTAAAATGTTTCTTGAGCTGTTTATGAAGCCAGAGAAATCTTATATTAGTTCTTTTGGCATGAAAAACCTGTACACGATGATTAAACTACACCTACCCATGGGTTTTATGCAACTTGCAATGCCTACAAATGTCATGGGCAAGATATTCATTTCTCTCACCCACTACATGCAAATTACTAGTCCTACATAAAAAAAATGAACAGGATCTTTTTGTGGGAAATTTAATGTAGTCATTTCTTTTTGGGAGGGGAGGGGATACATTTTTGCTAGAAGCCATAGTTTTTGTTAAATAATTCAAAAAGTACAAGACAGGCATTCAAATGCCTTTTTTCTTGAATGTCACAGAAAGTGTGGTGTCCAACAAAGTACAAAATGTAATGTAGTTAATTTTGATACAAAAAGGTTCTCTTCATTGTTTTTGCAGGACTAACAGAGTGCATGTAGGGAGGAGAGGAGAGAAGATTAAAATCATGGGTGTGGTTCTTGAAGATGTTGCAGGTTCCATAAAACTTTATGGCAGGGGCAGCTGAATAACCCTGTGTATGATCCAGAAGATTCCACCACATGGCTGCTGACAGAAAATAGGTGGTTCATATTGGCTTTGCGTATCCCCATTACGTGACTGCTGTAAAGAAGAGGATGTGGGGTGTTCTCTGTCAACTTTTACACCCACATTGGTATGCCAAGAATGTAAGTACCATTGTGGGAAAGGACTCATGAAAACATTTCTTCAGACCGTAACAGCCACCACTGTTCAGACATTTGTCATAGCAGTAATCCAACTTTTCTATGCCCTTTTCATAGAAAGATAATACCAGTTAAGACCTCCAATACTGATCACACTTGCTTACATCATCATAGGTGTTCAAGCACCTTCATCCTGACTGATGATGAAGTAAAAGTGGTAGTCCGGAGATGTGAGATCAGCACTGATTGGCAGGTGGTCTCACTGAATTGTTTAGTAAGGTTTTCAGTGCCACCAGCAGAAATGAAGCATCATATTGATTCGATTGAGAGTTTTGCATCTTTTGTTTTGAATAGTGTGATGGAGTTCTCTCGGTGTTTTCCAGTATCATACCGCTTTCATGGTTTCAGCTCTCAGAAGGAACTCAACAAGCAGAATGCCTTGTTGGTCGTAGAATCCATTTGACCTGACTTTTTGCACTTGCAACTTCATTATGATTTCTTTTTTGGGGGTGGTGGAGGATTGTCGGACTGTCAGTTCCTTCACTCCATAGATTGTTGATTTTATTTTGGAGTGTCATGAAGACCCCAAGTTTCATCACCAGTCACGATTCTATTTAAGAACTCATCTTCCTTATCACTGTATTCAGTGCTGAAATGTCAAAACTCTGCCAAGGTACATAATTTTGTAAGCATTTTTCAAACGAAATTCACAAAAATTTAAGCAATTTATGACTGAGTCATGCAAAACAGTTTTTGAAATACATTCTTATTGTGAACCATGTGTTTTCTCACCCATATCATCAGTGACAACAGAAGGCTGTCCAACACATGCTTCGTCATGAGTGTTTCTTCAACTGTCTCATCCACTTTCTCACCGTAAATGTCTACAAGTTGATGAATTTCAGCTGGCTTAATGTTCTGTGTGTTGGAACTAAACATAACAGAGCACACGTCACAGTCACTGGGCTCAGGGGTTGTCCTAAAGATTTTGACTGATCACTAACAAATATAAATACCACAAAATTGAGCTGCAGTGACAAGACAATGAACCAGAGAAATGTGTGAACCTACAACACAAGTGCTGCAGTGGCAGTAGAATGATTTGGCAATTACTTTCAGGATGCACCTCATACTTAGGACTTCAATGGAAGTGCCTGTCACCTTTTAATGTAAATTTTTGCTTATGATGGAAACTATGTTTAAGCAGTGTGTGTGTGTGTGTGTGTGGCAAGGGGGGTAATTAACAGTTGAACTATCTTTGTTTTGTTTATCTCTCTCTAGTCATGACAGGTAATGTGAATCAAGGACAAAGGTACTTTCTGAGTTACCTTAGTCAAGCTCCAACCCTTCTGTCCTGTACAGCTACTTGCTTTTATCCTGAGGTTGTTACTCTCTGGTCAGCAGGTGCTCCTAAAAAAATTGCATACATTGTGTACAAAAATCTACATTCACAAAGAATTTGTGGGGTCAGAGATGTCAGTAATGCTCAAGATATGGTGTGACTATTGGTATAGGGGCAATTCAGAAAATATCGCCTGTCTACATTATGGCACAACTGGAATATGCTTGCTCAAATAGTGACAATGCATTCAGCTGAACTGGTAACCAGTGCTTCATATACCAACTTCGTCTCCCCCTATAAAAAAAGAAATTTAGAGGCAGTCACATAAAAAAAAAGCTTCTTTTCCTCTCCTAAACACTCGAAAATTGTGTGTATGTAGTTTGTTTTCATATACAGGGTGTATTAAAAGAGCTGTCACCATTACCTACACTGCTTGCATGGTGTTAATTTGCACACAGATTTCTGGTTGTTCCACTGGAAAGCTTACCAAGACATTTACAGCATAAAACCGATACCTGCTTGTATTTTAAAAAATGTACACAGCTCTGTAGAATTACCATGACTTTCATGCAGTACAACATTTTTAACCTCTGGGATTTGCTACGAAGTAATTACTCGATGCCATACGAAAAAACGAAACAGCCTCACTGCTAATATTTCTCACATACGTAATAGGTGATGGGAACAATGGAACCAACAAAATTAAGAAGACCATTAGCATTTTTTTTTTTAAATTCATCTATCTTTTACAGTAAATTTCAGCCATAAATGTTTCGTAGGCACATTACAACATTAACAAACACTGCATTATAAATATAATTTGGGACTTCAGTGTGCAACTATATACATGACCATTTTTATTACTTAAGGGTTAATTTTATCAACTTACAGAAACAGTTAGGTTAAGAAACATTTAATCATGCCGATGGTCACCTGTTATCTCCCTGCAGTCTGTCACTGCTATATAGTGTTGAACCATAAGCTAGGTGGAAGACTCACTGGACGAAAAATTGTTATAACTACCCACATACATTGGTGAAAAGCAGTTCTGCTGGCCTCAAAATACTTTATTGTGCGCTTCTGTTCCAAATGACAACTTCACAGCTACAGTAATTTCACCAATAAGGTGGGCTACAAATAGGTTGTAATATTCTGACCTGAGTAGCTCTTCAGCAAATAGAGCTACATAATATGTGCTACTGTTTTTACATGACCACTAATGATAGTCATGTTTACAATAGAAACAATAATTAGGCCCAATACATTTAAAATTGTATGCCTACAGCCAGAATTTACTACTTGTTGAAAATGAAAATTCATCAAAATACTTGCAGTACACACTGAAATACCTTGCTGCAATAAAGCTAAATCTCCTAACCAAAGGCAGTTGTACATTGTTGTGGGGACCTAGAATAGCTAGTAAATGTAACTAAATAATATCTGTATTCATTTGAGTTTGTTTCACCAAGATCCAGATTATGTTGTCCCCTTGTTCTCACATTAACCTATTAGTTTTCAATTTTTGCCAATTGATACAAGACAGACTTATAACTCCTTCATGTTCACTGTTATTGGCAATAACTTTATTAGCTCTGATGACAATACAAAACTCGATAAACAAGTCAATGCAATCTGTGCCAGCACTTACCTCTTTCAAATTTTGTTTACATTCAGTGCTATTCATTTTGTTCTAAGGCTTGTGTTTAGTATAAATAACCAATGGTGCATCTGTAAGCCATACCAGTTCCAATATTAAAACTGCCTCAATTTGATCCCATAGATTGCCACTTTACTGATGTGGCATTTAATAAATTAAGAAGAGCATCTCTCTTGAAATATTTACAAACTGAATACTGCTGAACAAGACGTACATACATTTTCACACAGGTATACAATTGAAAACGTTGACAGATGCTCCAAAAATTTCTTTTGCAACCTGAATACTGAAACATATTCTAGGAACTACTTTAAAATGTTAAAATTCTACACTGGAAGACACTCTGTTTCATTTTTATATTACTGCAGAAGGGCAGGAGCAAGGTAAGGTACTTTCAGGTTCCAGTACTGACCATGGTCTTACTGTCATCCAGTTAGAAACATTCACACAATGTTAGTCACAGCAGAAGCACTTCCACTACAATGGTTGTGACAAGTATGCTCCTAAACCCTATTGTTCTCATTTACTTTTTTGTGGTTTACATTGTTCGCTGATAAACAATGGCATCCTAGCAGACACTGTAGAAATAAACTTCTTTGGACCAAATACATGTTAAATGTTTATTAGTATTTCTGTCACAACAATAGAAGGTAAGTAAGGTTGCTCCACACCGAAATTATAAAATTTTTTACTGCCAACAACAGTTGTTCTGCTCCAAAATCAAACTAAATTTTCAGGTCTTCTGTGTGGTCTGCAAGTTCCTTTATGTTGGGAGCATACGTTTTACTTAATAGACAAGTTTTATAAGAAAAAACTAAAAGGAAATGGAATGGGAAATTAGAATGTGTGAGAATCACTCTAATTAGGCCAGTGGCTATATAATCTTGGTGGTGCACGGAACTGGGTTCTCAAGGCTGAGAAGAGAGAGAGAAATGAAGTGAGCTGTTTATGTTCCTTTGAAAGATCTACTGACACTAGGAAGGATTATGTATGCCAATCAAGGACTATTTAAGACCATGACAGTTGGTCCTCTTCACTAGGGGTGCGAGAGAACAAACCACCTCTTCACCACAGAAGAAAGGGAAAAATATTGTGAACTGCTATGCCAGATAGACAAATGTGTAAATTCATCAACTGAACACATAACAGGTATTGACTAGTAATAAGTTTTGCCAAAGCCAGTTGTCATTGGTTAGGTCAATACAAGCCTAAGATGTCATTTTTCATGAGTAACACTGTGTGAACAAAGAACAGCTCTCAAGCATACTAAACATCAATGACCCACTGCCAGCTGGAATAACAAAGTTTCTTTATGGACCACATTTTGATCACTTGGCAGAAGCAATCTCTAGTTTATAGTGGGCTGTAATGATATCAAGCATAATATCTCACATCACCTCATAACTTTGGCATTCTGCTGTTTTTAGGGCAGTGCTTAACATATCAAAGAAGTTCGCCAAGATATGGCACCGTTTTTTTATAATACCTGCCACTCTGCTTGTGTCATGTTAATGGAAACTGACAATCATAGCACCCACAATGGTTCAATTTTCACTTTCACAAAAAGAAAACCAGACTGTCTGTGGGTTTGGTGGTCAGCAGGGGGCAAAACCTTGTTTGTGGTCTGGCTGCAAGACTCAAAAGCATTCTAATGCCCGTGCTTACATCACTGGGTTTTGAGGTCCTGAAAAAAACACACACACACACACACACACACACACACTTAAATCACTAGAAACTGCTGTCAGGTAGAACCACTGTACTCAATAACAACCAGAATCATTTCTATAAGTATCGCATATGAGTGCAGCTTATGGAAACTATATGGACATGAGTTCAAAATCCCTTTCTTATCTGCAGGAATTTACACTAGATTATCACACAACAGCTGTAGGGACCTAGAATAAGTTAATTCATTGAGAATACGAGAAATTGCGACACTCTCATTTCATTATTTTCAACAGAACAACCAAAGGAAATAGAAAATCTAGCTGAAGAAATTAATAAATTACACCACAAAATTCAATTCACTTCATGTCACTGTAGGAATGAAACATTAACAAAGCTTTTTATATAAAATTCTGAAATTTCCAGGAAGCCAACAATTACCAGGGTTACCATCCATATCAATATAAAAATGTGTTCTTCAGAAGAATGTTTAATCACATGCGTAAAGGTCCAATGGATACAAGTTAAAGATAAAAAGAAACACAAATTGTAAAATCAGCTGCCTCCAGTTATGAATACATTCCTGCTGTAATACATAAATTAAACCAACCAGTTTCTGGACAACCACCCACAAACAGGAAGACCATCTTTGTAATAATCTGACCTTCCTCAAGGAAGATTTCATGCCAACCTCTTCAAGTTGTATGACATGAAAATAAGCTTCTTCACAAGCAACACAATACTGAAAGCACTAAGCAAGAATATCACAAGTCAGGTATGTCCAAACTTTGGCAATAAACAAACTGGTAGAAGCACAGGGATGCACTCCGTCTTAACATCCAGAACAAATCCAACTTTGCAGAATGAGTTACTGGGCAAGAATTGTGGCAAACAGTGTAGAAAAGAACCAGGCAAGAAATCTGACTTTCTTGAAGGAACTGAAATATCTTTCAACACAGATACAGCACCAGTCTACTTGCTCAATGACAAATCTTGCCTTCACAACTATGAAGACTTTCTATTTCAAAAATAATTAAATAAAAAAAAGACCTGCCCCCCTATCTCTCTTTACATCTTACCTACATTGATATCACTATAAATAATCTTGCATGATATATCTAAGCCTTCTACTCTTGTTTTTAAAAGTAAACTTCATCTACATAGCAAGAGCTGCAAATATTGGAACTTAACTCTATTATTGGGCATTCATGTTCAGTTTTGATTAAAGTATTTACCCACACACTTTTATTGTCTCTGAGCAAAGTATGTTATATCTTCATAACACGCATCAGTTGTACAGTGCTGGCTAAGTTTAGTAATCGATTGTGCCTCATGGGCATGACTATTGTCTGAAGTAGTGATGGAAGGAATTGACACTGTGAATGCTGCATAGAGGGCTATGTGAGTATCTTTTCTGAGCAGCACATTGCAAATCATACCAGATAAGCTCAATGTTCAAATCTGGGGAGTTTAGTGGCCAGTGGAAGTGTTTAAATTTAGAAGAGTGTTCCAGGAGCCACTTTGTAGCAATTCTGGACCTGCCAACTGTATCATTGTCCTGCTGGAATTGACCGAGTCCATCGGAATTCCCAATGGACAGGATGCTTATGTATGTGTCACCTTTCAGGGTCATACCTACCCATATACTCCAACTGCATGCCTCCTACATCATTACAGAGCCTCCACCAGCTACAACTGTCCCCTACTGACATGCAGTGTCCATAGATTCAAGAGGTTGTCTCCATGCCTGTACGTGTCCAACTGCACGACACAGTTTGAAATGAGACTTGTCCGACAAGGCAATACATTTCCACTCATCAACAGTCAAATATCGGTGTTGATGGACCCAGGTGAGGCATAAAAATTGGTGTCGTTCAGTCATCAAGGGTACACAAGTGGACCTTCAGCTATGAAAGTTCATATCGTTGATGGTTCACACTCTGACACTTGTCCATGGCCCAACATTGAAATATGCAGCAATTTGCAGAAGGGTTGCACTTCTTCACTTTGAATGATTCTCTTCAGTTGTTGGTCCTGTTTTTGCAGGATCTTTCTTCGGCTGCAACGATGTCGGAGATCTTATGTTTTACTAGATTCCGGATATTCACTGAATGCTCATGAAAATAACCACTTCATTCTTACGTTGGAGATGCTTTGTCCCATTGCTCATATGCCAACTATAACACCACATTCAAATTCACGTAAATCTTGATAAGCTGCCATTGTAGCAGCACTAAGCAATCTAGCATCTGTGCCAGAAAAATGTTATCTTATATAGGCATTGCCGACTGCAGTGCCATAATCTGTATGTTTACAAATCCCTGTATTTGAATACGTATGCCAAAGCCAGTTTTGTTGGCAATTCAGAGTATATACATATCCTGTGAGAAGATAATGATATGTTAAAAAATCCACATACTGTGATGGAAGAGGTCCATGGTATTCTGGGACCATTTTATCCTCAGAAAAAAAATACCTCTTACCTTGATATGCTCAGGCTGTTACTATGACTGGCTGACTCCCGAGACACAGTCTTTTTCCAGCAATATGGTGCACTGTGGCAGATGTTGCGGACCAGGTGTTACGAGGTATGCTGAAATGGCAGGGGTGGTCCTATTCCCTGGTGTTCTAGGCCAACAGGCATTGGAAACTTGGGCTTGTTTCTATGAGCATATACCAAGGACAGAGTCTAACAAGCAGCTGTCAACCACATCAAAAATTAAATGAACAAAATCATTACTGTCCTTGCCACAGGTGATGCAGATATAATGTGCTGAATGTGGATCGATCCTGATAACAGACTGGAAATTGTGCCCACTACCACTGGTGCACACATGTTGAAATTGATTAAACTGCATAAAACTTTGTGACAATACCTTAGGTCTAATTTGTTTGCATGCTGTTACACAACATAAGTGTTCTGTAACTTTTGAGACACTCTGTTTATCCTCTGCCCATTGCAGGTTAAAAACCTTATTGTGCTGTCAGAGCCCTTGATATGTTCTCAGAAAGAGGCTAAACCACCACACATTTCAAGTCACCTGCTGTCCAGATTATGTGGTGTTTGCTCCACTGACAACATATACATTTTTATGCCTCAATAGTCTTCTGCAAGGGTCCCACTGCATGCAACTTGCCATCACAATATTTGGTTGAAAACTAGTAGACATGGGTCTGCAGTGATTCCTGTTGTGTTTGAGACTGACTGTCAATGGCAACTTACAATGTTCATCTCGATGACTAACTACGAGTTAGGATCTTAATGTGGCCACATTGTGTGGTACAACATTCCTTGTAGACAAGCATTTGGGAGAGAATAATCCCATATGAGGAGGATTGAGGAAAGAGCATGTAAAAGGCACATTATAAAATATGTGATGAGGGGAGGCAAATAACGTGGAGTAGCATCTATCGACCCACTTCACTGAGTGGTCAGCATATCTGACTGCCATGCAGTTCATTTCCAGTCATGTCGCACCTTCTCTCTGCTCAGGGAGTGGGTGATATGTTGTCCTTATTATTGATTCATCATCGCCAGCATGAAAGTCATCCACCGTGGTGTCAACAGAAAAGACCTGCAACTTGTCAGCCAAATTTACCCAGCAAGTGACTCCCAGGTATCAATGTCCATATGACCACTTCATTCCACCTAGAGCATTAGAAAGGGAAATGTACTAAAGAGGAACAGTGACCAAATATGCTAAATGTGTTGGGCTATAAACAAACAAGGATACTATTTCAAAATTTAAAAGCTTTTGTCTACCTTGGTCACCAAAGTCTGAACATTATGGCTTTTCCTTAGAAACATACAGTGATCAGAAGTGCAAAGTAGCAACCGAAAAGATATCTTATCAGTGTACTATCAGATATGAGGCTCCTCTGAAATTGTCTATGGAGGTTTTTTACTTTCTCCTACATAAAGGGTGAGATGAACTCCACTGATAAAATTCAGGTGGTGGTTCAAAGGTGTTTTATGAGTATTTTGGTACAATGGACCTTGGTCTCCTGTGGCTCACTGCAAAGTAATAATGTAATTATGATTTATTTAGTTTGTTACCTTCATTTCTTCTGAAAATACACGTTAATGTGACTACCCGTCAAGACCTCGAATAACCTCTTTTTGCAGTGCACACCGTTGCGAGACATGCAGGAAGAGATTCATGGAAATGATCATATGGCATTAATGACTGGCAGACCCCATCCAGGCTCGATCAGTTGCCTACTGCAATTCTTTTCATTTTATGAAGCTTTTGAGACATGCTTGTTCATGACAAGAACAACACAATGCCCACTTTCCAAGGACACAAAAGTCCCTTATCAAACTGGGCTCCCCCACGTGGCTGTGAGGTTCTGTATTAACAGGGGTGTGGAGCCATTACGATTTCATTGCCAAGTCCAGGTGTTCTACGTTTCTCATGTGAGGATCCACGGACAATACACCCTGGCAGGGGGGTTCCCACAGATTCTCAGTTGGTTTAAATCCGAGGACTTTGGTGGTTAGAGGCATGTGATAAACTCGTCCTGTTGCTGTTTGAACCACACATGTACCCTGCGAGCTGTGTTGCATTGTACTGCTGGTAAATGTCACTATGCTGAATAAAAACAAACTGTGTGTGCGGGTGGACACGGCCCTCGAGGACAGACGGATACATCTGTTAATCCTTTGTGCCTCCCAGAATATCATCACCAACCAGGGAATGCCACAGACTCCCTCCCCTGTCGTGCCCCATTCTGACAGTTGTTGCAGTGTGTTTTGCTTTCAGACATTTAACAATGTGCATTCCAATAGCCATCTGTCATTTGAAATGCCTCTCAGTTCATCTGGGTGGTCAGTTGTTTAACAGATGCATGTCTCTGCAGCTGACATTCACCCCTGTCATCTGTGGCCCGCGACTACACCACAGTATCCTCGGCACCAATTCTGAATAGCGCCATTTTGCTGAGCTTAGTATACTTTAACCACACTGACATGCAAACAGTTTACAGACTTAGTCATTCCCAAATGCTTCCACCCTTTCCCCAAAAGCCAATGACAGTGCACATTTTGTCTCCTCCTTATAGTGACAACTGCACTGTTTTCTGTGGCTCCCAACATGCTTTGTATACCCTTCACTGCTAGTGGTTACTGCATGTCGATTTTGATTGCTGGCAGTGGTCACATTAATATTATGGACCAGACCCTGTATCTACACAATAAAGAAAAAAAACCAGTGTAGCATATCAACTGTATTTTGTCAAAAAATATGCAAGTTTTTTTCACAGAAATGGAAAATTTCTAAATTCGTTCCCCTGTTGAAAAAGAGTGATAATCTTGAAACAGAAAACTGCAGACCTGTCTCACTTCTCCCAACTTTCTCTAAGGTTTTGGCGATACTAATCAAATATAGAGTGACACATTATCTTAATTATGGAATCTGATAAACAGTAATCAGCATGGATTTCTAGCTGGGAGTAGTACCGAAACAGCTGTACTGGAAGAAACCCAAAAGAAATAATTAGTAAATTGGGAGAGGGAAAAAGTGTTGTCAGGATAAATCTAGAGCTGTCAAAAGCCTTTGACACTGTTGACCACAGCATACTTTTGGAAAAGCTTGAAGCTATAGGTATCAGAGGACCGGAACAAAAAGTGGCTTGAGTAGTATCTGGAAGAGAGGATGACGGTGGTTGGAATTACAGCACCAAAAGAAGTGTATTAGGCCCCTTGCTGTTCCCCATTTACATTAATTATATTCATGTGCCAGAGAGAAAAGCTAGAATCAAGTTGTTTTGCTGAAGATACTAGTTTAATTGTTTGTTTTATGAAGCAGTCATTGCACACTATTGTGGACCATGTCCTACAAGATACACAAAAATGGCTCAGTGCAAACAAGCTAACACTGAATGCAAAAAAAAAAAAAAAAAAAAAACTAATTATGTGCAATATGGAAGAATAAGTGAACATGACGACCTACATCTCACTATGGAGGGAAACAACTTGAAAGAGTTTAGTGAGCAAAATTCCTGGGTATGCACATTGATGAGAAGGTAAACTGGAAGGACCATGTGGTGAGCTTAGCACTAAAACCCAATTCGGCATGTTTTGTACTTGGAATAATTTCAAGAGTTTGTAGTAATGACTGTACCAGATTAGTATATTTTGGCTATTTACAGTCAATTGAGGCCTATGGGATAGTATCCTTGAGGAAAAACAAATTGTTGTTTAAATGTGATTTTCAAATTACAAAAACACCCTATTCAGATAATGACCCAGAGCCCACATCAAACACGTTGTAGGCCCCTTTTTAAAGCATTGGAAATTTTTGCAATTCCATCATTATACATTCTGAAATGTCTGTCGGTGTTCAAACAAAATCACGACAAAATGAAAAACCAATACAGATTACCATACACGGCAATGTAAAGATCTCCACTTACAGGCTGTAATAAGGGACCCAAAGTGAGAAACATGTATGTAAACAAGGCATCAAACTTTTTAATGCACTACCAAAACATATCAAAGAGCTGGAAAATTAGGATAAATTTAAAACTGTTATAAAGAACCACATGCTTGACAAATGCTATTACAGCATAAGTGAATAGCTGTGCGCAAATGTATAAGGATTTAATTTCATGTGATGAACGAAATTTCATCAATGAATATGTCTGGCAAGCCCATAAGAAGATCAATAACCACATGCTTAACAAATGTCACTACAGTATAAGTGAATAGCTCTGCTCAACTGTACAAAAATATATGATGTGACAAATGAAATCACAACATCAAGGAATAGGTCTGTAAAGCACATAATTTCTTGTGTCATAAAAACAGTTATTTGTTGTATATTGTATTAAAAATGAGATAAATTAATATGAATACAGCACAAATTTGATCATTGGGATTTTGTGGTCTTAAGTCCTGATACTGGTTTGATGCAGCTCTCCATGCTACTCTATCCTGTGCAAGCTGCTTCATCTCCTAGTACCTACTGCAACCTACATCCTGCTGAATCTGTTTACTGTATTCATCTCTTGGTCTTCCTCTACGTTTTTACCTTCCCTGCAGCCCTCCAATACTAAATTGGTGATGTCTGAGAACATGTCCTACCAACCGATCCCTTCTTCTACTCAAGTTGTGCCACAAACTCGCCTTCTCCCGAATCGTATCCAATACCTCCTCATTAGTTATATGATCTACCCATCTAATCTTCAGCATTCTTCTGTAGCACCACATTTCGAAACCTTCTATTCTCTTATTGTCCATGTTTCACTTCCATACCAGGCTACACTCCATACAAATACTTTCAGAAACGACTTCCTGACACATAAATCTATACTCGATGTGAACAAATTTCTCTTCTTCAGAAACGCTTTCCTTGCCATTGCCAGTCTACATTTTATATCCTCTCTACTTCTCATCAGTTATTTTGCTCCCCAAATAGCAAAACTCATTTACTACTTTAAGTGTCTCATTTCCTAATATAATTCCCTCAGTATCACCTGACTTAATTCGACTACATTCCATTATCCTTGTTTTGCTTTTGTTGATGTTCACCTTATATCCTCCTTTCAAGACACTATTCATTCCGTTCAACTGCTCTTCCAGGTCCTTTGCTGTCTCTGACAGAATTACCACGTCACTGGTGAACCTCAAAGTTTTTATTTCTTCTCCGTGGATTTTAATACCTACTCCGAACTTTTCTTTTGTTTCTATTACTGCTTGCACAATATACAGATTGAATAACATCGGGGAGAGGCTACAACCCTGTCTCATTCCCTTCCCAACCACTGCTTCCCTTTCATGTCCCTTGACTCTTATAACTGCCATCTTGTTTCTGTACAAACTGTAAATAGCCTTTCGCTCACTGTATTTTACCCCTGCCACCTTTAGAATTTGAAAGAGAGTATTCCAGTCAACATTGTCAAAAGATTTCTCTAAGTCTACAAATGTTAGAAACGTAGGTTTGCCTTTCCTTAATCTACTTTATAAGGTAAGTCGTAGGGTCAGTATTGCCTCATGTGTTCCAATATTTCTACAGAATCCAAACTGATCTTCCCCGAGGTTGGCTTCTACCATTTTTTCCATTCATCTGTAAAGAATTTGCGTTAGTACTTTGCAGCTGTGACTTATTAAACTTATAGTTTGGTAATTTTCTCATCTGTCAACGCTTGCTCTCTTTGGGATTGGAATTATTATACTCTTCTTGAGGTCTGAGGGTATTTCGCCTGTCTCATACAACTTGCTCACCAGATGGTAGAGGTTTGTCAGGACTGGCTCTCCCAAGGCTGTCAGTAGTTCTAATGGAAGGTTTTCGACTCAGGTCTTTCACTGCTCTATCAAACTCTTCATGCAGTATCATATCTCCCATTTCATCTTCATCTACATCCTCTTCCATTTCCACAATATTGTCCTCAAGTACATCACCCTTGTATAGACCCTCTATATACTCCTTCCAACTTTCAGCTTTCCCTTCTTTGCTTAGAACTGAGTTTCCATCTGAGCTCTTGATATTCATACAAGTGGTTCTCTTTAATTTTCCTGTAGGCAGTATCTATATTACCTCTGGTGAGACAAGCCTCTACATCCTTACATTTGTCCTTTACCCATCCCTGCTTAGCCATTTTGCACGTCCTGTCGTTCTCATTTTTGAGACATTTGTATACCCTTTTGCCTGCTTCATTTACTGCATTTTTATATTTTCTCCTTTCATCAGTTAGGTTCAATATCTCTTCTGTTACCCAAGGATTTCTAGCAGCCCTCATCTTTTTTCCTACTTTATCCTCTGCTGCCTTCACTACTTCGTTCCTCAAAGCTACCCATTCTTCTTCTACTGTATTACTTCCACCCATTCCTGTCATTTGTTCCCTTATGGTCTCCTTGAAGCTCTGTACAACCACTGGTTCTTTCAGTTTATCCAGGTCCCATCTCCTTAAATTCCCACCTTTTTGCAGTTTCTTCAGTTTTAATCTACAGGTCATAACCAATAGATTGTGTCCAGAGTCCACATTTGCCCCTGGAAATGTCTTACAATTTAAAACCTGTTTTCTAAATCTCTGTCTTACCATTATATAATTTGAAATATTGCAGTATCTCCAGGTCTCTTCCACATATACAACCTTCTTTCATGATTCTTGAACCCAGTGTTAATCATAGCTAAGTTATTATCTGTGCAAAATTCTACCAGATGGCTTCCTCTTTCATTTCTTCCCCCCCAATCCATATTCACCTACCACGTTTCCTTATTTCCATTTTCCTACTACCGAATTGCAGTCACCAATGACTATTAAATTTTCGTCTCCTTTCACTATCTCAATAATTTCTTTTACTTCATCAAACATTTCTTCGTCATCTGCAGAGCTAGTTGGCATATAAAGTTCTACTACTGTGGTAGGCGTGGGCTTCGTGTCTATCTTGGCCACAATAATGCGTTTACTATGCTGTTTGTAGTAGCTTACCCACACTCCTATTTTTTTATTCATTATTTAACCTACTCCTGGTTACCCCTAATTGATTTTGTGTTTATAACCCTGTAGTCACCTGACCAAAAGTCTTGTTCCTCCTGCCACCGAACTTCACCAATTCCCACTATATCTTACTTTAACTTATCCATTTCCCTTTTTAAATTTTCTAACCTACCTGCCCGATTAAGGGATATGAAATTCCACGCTCCGTTCCGTAGAACGTCAGTTTTCTTTCTCCTGATAACGACATCCTACTGAGTAGAGCTCGCCCAGAGATCCGAATGGGGGATTATTTTACCCCCGAAATGTTTTACCGAAGTGGACGCCATCTCATTTAACCATACAGTAAATGTGCATGCCCTCGGGAAAAATTTCTACCATAGTTTCCCCTCGCTTTCAGCCATTCGCAGTACCAGCACAGCAGGGCCGTTTCGGTTCGTGTTACAAGGCCAGATCAGTCAATCATCCATAATGTTGCCCTGCAACTACTAAAAAGGATGCTGCCCCTCTTTAGGAACCACACGTTTGTCTGGCCTCTCAACAGATACTCCTCCGTTTTGGTTGCCCTATGGTACGTCTATCTGTATCACTGAGGCAAGCAAGCCTCCCCACCAACGGCAAGGTCCATGGTTCATGGTTCTATGGGATGATGATAAATAAAAGTTGCGAGTGGATGAGTGTGTTATGCATTGCAAGGCAAAACACAGCCAACTGGGCACGGTATAGCAAGAGCCAACGCTGCAGCACACTACTGGAACAGAAACCTTTCATCATTTTCCACTATGGAAGTGTTTAGAGAACGTGAGCTTAAGTCCTAAACGAACATAGTGTGGATGTGTAAGCCCTCAGCCTTCGTGCACTAAATTCTTCTCATCTCAGTACCACAGCCATCGCCATCGGCGTAACCGTGGAATGCAGTAAGGGGTTGGCTGTTCGACCACAAGAAGCGGCAGCCTGCCCTTGAGTTACAAGGGGCTAGCGGAAATTCGCGGGGATAGTCAGCTGCACTGTTTTGCTGCTTTACCTACAACTCAGACTATTGTGGTCGTGACATTTCTTATACCTATTAAGTGTTGCAACAATGTATTTGTATGATTTCAGCTGTTACAACTGCGACTCTTTGGCATCACGGTAATAGGGTACGGTATTTTTTCGCCTGTTTAACTGCACAGTTTTATTTTTCGCTATCGATTTGCTGTAGTACCTTAGAACATATTCTGAGGTCAAACAGAACGACCTCAACGCGAGCCAGCATGAATTTTGAGAATATAGATCATGCGAAACCCAATTCACTTAAAAAGCACAGTTGTCCTGGTGAGTGAAATGCGTTTCGGAAATCAGTAAACACCGTTTTCCCCTGTCTGCCTTGATCTCTGGTATTCAGACTGTCGTTCGAGTCGGGTTGCACGTAGTCGATGTTTTCGGAATCCATGCTGCTTAGCAGGGGGGAGCTCATTCAGTCTGAGGTAACTCGTTACGCCTGAGTTCAGAATTATAAATTTTCTGCTTGACCAAGATTTCGTGCCACCGTGAAGACCAGCCTAGACTTCAGGGTGGCTCTAATGCCACTCTTGATTCCTTGTGGATGGCTTGGAAGTTAATGCTGATAATCTCTGAGAACTGTACACAGTCGTATGCGTGAATACAAGGTGCGCTGATAAAAAGTAAAACATTTATTAACAGTCGGCTGCTACTTGGATAATCAGCACGTGATTACCGACGCAAAAGGTAACACAGAGTTTGACAGTAGGAGTACAAAAAATATCTCGTGACCAAAGACGTAAGCGTAGTTATGGCGATTAGCTTCTTAAAAGTTTACACAAGTACAGATGGAAATTGTGCTCGAATATGTGATACAAATAAAGCAATATACTGATGTCAGTTGGGCGTTTTACTGCTCTGTAACTGGCAACAGGATCGCGTTTACGTGTATGTTATCTGGGCATCACAACCAATTAAAATAAATCCCCCCCCCCCCCCCCCACATAAGTATAAAAAGGCAAATGTCGGGCTTGGTAGTCTAGCGATAATGAGCGTGCAGGAACAGTAGAAGTCGTGAGTTCGAATCTCGGTGCCTTTCTTTTTTTGTATTTTTAAGTGCAGTGTGCCATGTTTTTGGCTAAATATACCACTTAATCTTTTACCCTTGTTTTCGTCTGTCTGTTGCAGATCCTTTGCTTCAGGAACGGGGAGATGTGTCAAGTTGAAATTTTTTTCACATACTGAGGTCGTGTTCCCTTCACGGTGTAAAATATACAGACCTAGAGGGCACTTTCTGTTGACCTACACTAATGAAAATTAGCAAGGAGCAAGGTTTTACAGTACACGTAAAGGAAAAATCCGAAAACTGGGAATTTGTTATTATATCACACGGAAATTGTTATCCAACATCGAACTTCAAATTACAACATCAGTAGTTCTGCGTTCATGTTGACTGGTTCCCAATACTAAACGTCAAATATCGCGCAAGGAATGGCAGTATTGTGTTTCGGAATGTAGCCGTCATCAGATATCCATATGCGATTACTGCATCTGCATATGTCGTTCAAAGTTGCATGTGAAGCAGAACAGACACAGTTAGCCTCAATGCAGAACTTCTAATTACTCTAATAACAGTAATACTTAAATATCTGCAACATTTCGCGGTCCTGTCACCAACTGTATAAACATTAATTTTAATAATGAACAGTCTCAGTTGCACCGTTTATCTAGAATTTACCTGTGTTTCAGTCGGGATAACCCAACCTTCTTCACAATAACAGTATCTACTGTCTGTCCATAGTGGACATCGCCAAGTTAATACTACTAATTCATAAACTATCGCCAGACTGTAAAACTTATCTGGCACTGCATCGGCCCCACTTCGCGACCGCGATACGGCAGCCACGAGTGCTGTACTGGATCTCCACTATGAACACACAGTAAACATTGTTATTCTGAAGAAGGTTGAGTTATCCCTACTGAAACCTGGGTAAATTCTAGGTAAGCGATGCAACAGAGGCTGTTCATTATTAAAATAATAATACTGGTCGCCTGCTTCCTGCATGACTTTGTCACATTTATACTATTAAAATGAAAACATTCTCGAAAATCTTTTAATCCGTGGGATCGGTATCTTGCCAGGATCAATGTCGATAACGGGTGAAAATAGTCGAGATTCTCTATTCCCGGAACGTATGAACTGTCTACGTACATAATTAAGTTTGTATAACATCCTCAGCGAGCGAGTCCATTTTTTGTATATTATGCAATGTACCTTTTTTCTCTTTTGAAAATGTGTCTTAATGACGTGTAAGATTTTGCAGTTCATGGATGACTGACATGCAATGATTCAAACCCATTACATTCTTATGCCTTGTCTTAAATAACAATGCTGCAATGAGACTGAAAATTGAAACCTATTACAGGGTTGCCACAACTTTCCCCCAAGTGAAAGACCTAAATTGAAAAAAAAAAAAATAAAATGTAATGACCTCTGTGTTTCTGAACGTGTGAACAAAAATCTTAAGTACTAACATCAAAATGTTGTGTAATGAACTGCTTGTAGATGGAGAAAGGAAGCCCAATGGTAGATATGTTTAATTAAGATCACTGATTTTATTTTCATAAAGCGAAACCCATTTGGTGACGGAAATATGCATTTTCTTGGAGTTGCGAGACACATTCCTGAAAGCAGTGATGGTATTTAAAATAATCTCAGAAAAAAGTAGGCCTCTCGAAATAAATGTACAAGGTGGGCAAGAGGTGTGTCAACCAACACTGTAGGTGACTGCTAATAAAATTATGCTTCTATGTTCGTAATTGTCGGTTATTACTCACTGAGTTATGTCTATTATCTACAGGTATTGTGTGATTTTTTTTCTTTCAATAAATACATGACTTCATAGTGTACAAACTGCCTGCGATTGCCACAATTTTTTTTTCTTATCGTCCATTCTTTCAAATATATAAACTACTTTCGAAGTGCCAAAATATACTATAATAAATAAATTTTGTATCAAACGCCGCACTGTACAATATACTTGCTGTGAGACAGTCACGATTCCCGAAATACATCGCCTGGGGCCGAGGAGGGGCACCACAGTCCTAGGTCCATGGTAGTACCCGCACATTAGTGGCAAACTATGGGCTTTGGATCGGCAGGCCCGATCCGTTAGAGAGACCCACAGAAATGGCCTGCAATTTTTGCCCGCCACGAAAGTCCATTCATGTGACCAGCCATTCACATGTCACAGTCACCACGTCGATGAAATGATACCGCGGCGATAACACACGCAACGGGTAACTCGAGCAAATACTCTGAGCGTAGTCAGCAACTCACCATAAGGATGATCGCTCAGGCACATAGAAAAGACCATCAAACTCTATAACTAAATTTCTGGCTGCAGCCTTTGTCAGAAAACGAAAGTTGTTGTGACTTTTTTTTACCGCCAGTTCATTTGTCCAGTTGCGGAAGCTGTCAGGCGCTGACGCCACGCTGCAACACACCACTGCCAGGCGGGCTGCATCGAGCACAGCCCCTGTAAATCAGCAAATGCACAGTCCAGCGAGCTAAGAAAGTTGCAACTCGGTCTGCAGAGGTCCTTCGTGCATACGAGACACTAGAACAGGTGGTGCACACAACCGCGACAGTATCAGTGCTGCTGCGGACCTTTCGCTGCATCCACTGTGACTCGTGCGGCCACTGGAGTGTAAGTGTGCCTCCCGGGCAGTCCTGTCGTAGCCGACAATTGGTGCCCAGCATCGCCTCCGACTGCACGCCGCCTTCGCTTCCTGTCCACAGTGTTAACTATACAGACGGCGCTTCTACGAAATCGGCAAAAAATTAGATACACCATTTAAAGAATATTATGTTTTTGAAGAAAACTACACTGTCAAAAATTCCGTTTAACTAACAGCTAAAATTAAAAACTTTTCCATTTCTGATGATGGTAATTCCGTATCCTTTAACGTAATTAATTTACTTGCTAACATTCACATTTATGAGACTATTAAAATTACTGATGAGAATCTTCTCCAACACAAAAACCTAATGTACAAGAAATTAAAGATGTCATTAGGTTATTACTTCTGATACTCTCCTACAACTATTTCCAGTTTAACGCTGAAATTTTTTTTACGACCTTAAGCCTTTGCCGTGCTCATTTGTATAACAAGTACGCTTGCCAACAGTTTTGTTAAACATCACAAAAGGCAGTACTGTAAGAAATTGGTGTGACCTGAGCAATTTTCCAGTCTTTAGGTACGGATCTTTCTGTGAGCGGTTGTATATAATTACTAAACATGGAGCTATTGTATCAGCACACTCAGAGGAACTTGACTGGTATACAATCTGGAACGGAAACCTTGCCTTTAATAAGTGATTTAAGGTGCTTTGCTACACCGAGGATATGCACTTTCTGTTGACTGGGCTTCGGGAATGCTTACTTCGTATTCTTTGCTGAAGGAGTTTCGGAAAACCACGTTTCTTAACTCTACTTTAGTGGCACTGTCATCAGTGACTCCACTGTTACTTTCGCCCAGTGAAGGTACTGATTGCGTCTTGACACTGGTGTACTCTATGCATGATCAGAATCTCTTTGGGTTTTTCGCCAGATTTCGAAACAGAGTTTTGTTGCGGAAATTATCAAGAGCATCTCGCACTGTAGTAACCGCTATATTTAGAACTTCTGCAAAACATTGCCAGTCTTGCGGATTTTGGATTCTTTTAGATTTGGCATGCTTTTTCGTTACTTCTGCAACAGCGATTTCACCCGTTTTGTCCATGGGGGATCAGTACCATCACTTATTAATTGATGTGGTATATATATCTCTCAATTGCAATCGATACTATTTCTCTGAAATCATTCCACATCTTTTCTACGCTTACATGATCAGATCGGAAGGAGTGGAGGCTGTTTCCTTAAAAATCGTTAAGAGCATTGTCACCTTTTTTTAAACAGATGTACTTTAAGTTTCTTTTTGATGGTTGTAGGTGTTACAGTATTCAGTGTACAGGCAACTGACTTGTGGTCGCTAATCCCTGTATTCGTCATGATACTACCTATTCATCCAGGAATATTTGCTGCTAAGAGGTCAAGTACGCCTTCGCAATCATTTATGCTTCGAGTGGGCTCACGAACTAATTGTTCAAAATAATGTTTTTAGAAAGCATTCAGTACAATTTCGGCTGACGTTTTATGCGTACCGCCGCCTTTAAAGGTATAAATTTTCCAGCATATCGAGGATAGATCGAAATCAACACCGACTATAATTGTGGAAGTGGGGTACCGATTTGAAATGAGACTCACGTTTTCTTTGAACTGTTCAGCAACTATATCCTCTCAGTCGGGGTCGGTAAAACGATCCAGTTTAGTCCGATTGACAAGTATAGCCTCTACCCATACTGTTTCGCAGGAACTATCTACTTTAGTTTCACTACAAGGTAAACTACTTCTGACAGCAATAAATACTCCAGCACCAACTATGTTTAATCTATCCCTTCTGAACGTTGTTAGGTCGTTTGAAAAAATTTCGGCTTAACTTATTTCCGGCTTTAGCCAGCTTTCCGTACCTATAACTGTTTGAGCTTCAGTGCTTTCTATTAGGGCCTGGAGCTCTGGTTCTTTCCCAACACAGCTACGATAATTTACAACACCGATCGTTTCTACAACCACCTTACTGTGTGTTACCTGCCCCCTTTTAGACAGACGCCATTTCTATGTTTTCCTGAGACCCTCTAACCTAAAAATGCACCCCAGCCGACCCCACTACCCGTGTAGTGGACTCCTGACCTATTAAGCGGAATCCGGAAACCCACCACACTATGGCTCAAGTCAAGGAATCTGAGGCCTACACAGTCACGTAACCGCCTGAGCCTATTATTCATACCTTCCACTCGGCTCTGCACCGAAGGACCACAGTCGGTTCTGTCGATGATGGTGCAGATTATGAGCTCCGCCTTAAACTCGCTTAACCATATCCGCTAAACAAAAGGAGAGAGAATCTCCAACAATCCAAAGCGACACACGCCATTGGCACCGAGTTGGGCCACCACCTGCAGTTGGGTGCACCCTGTACTCTTCATGGCATCCGGAAGCACTCTTTACAAATCAGGACTGACTCCCCCACCTTGTGCACACTGCCGTCGTTCCCCTCCTTGGCAGCCATGTTACTAAGGCGGCCAATTACGCGCCTATTATTGGAGTTCCGAACTACCAGCAAACTCACCTTCTGTGAACACACAGAATTTGCGTTCCAAGAAGCTTCCTCTGGAGGCCCTACGATCGGCCCCTCGCAAAGTCTTTCGCTGCCTGCCATACTTTGGAATGATCTCTCACTCGACCACAGGTGAGGGATCAACCTCAGCGCAGCAGACCAACATAAATGTAGGATAATGACATCACTGCTGCTCGAAGATCTGCAGTCAGAGAAGACAACTCCAAATGCAAGGGGAAAAGACACAAGATTGCTGTAAGTAAATATCAGAAACTTATTTATTATAAAGAACATTCCTAGATGTTGAAAGCGACCGAATTTGTTAATTCTACTTACGATGTTTTAAAAGAATGAACTTATATGGTAAAATGAACCAAGTCTGCTTTTCTTCATGGTTACGTGACGTTACGTATATATCTGTTTTGTATTTTTATTCGTCAATGCCTTCCGTTTAAGCTCACTCAAGCTAAACAGGTCTCTGCTGCCAAGTCATTATCAATTGTCATTGATGAAGGGTGAAAGCAAAGGAAAGAGTATTCATTTTCTTTTCCCTCATGGCGGATTTAGGGAGTTGGGATGCATGGCAAAAGCGCATTCTTACGCGACTTTGGTAAAAATAAAAGTACTTTTATACCGTAACAGCGTTGTGTACGTTGATTATGACTCTATGATCATACTGATATACTAAAAAGGACAACCAAACCAGCATCTACTGCAACGTGGATAGTAGTACGAAAAGATTTGTTTTTACTTTTTAGACATTACTCCTGACTAGAAAATTCGAAGCGCAAAGGACCGTTACAATCGAGTCTGCACAATTCGAAGTTCGAATAATTAATTCTATTTAACTCGACTTTACTCTAGATGAAATCAGGAAAAATCGAAATAAAATTTTTATTTTCTTTTTACTAACGTATTTCCAGTTTTCTTACATGTTTTTTGCTTTAGTATTTGAAAAGGAAGGTACACACAAATGTTCGAAAATACATAAATTCAGCTTCATTCATTTTTCAATGCTGAATCAACTGTCACGAATGGTTGCTTTTTGTCAATTAAGTTTCTCATAAAGGACCTTATGTCTTTGGAGCTAGCTTGTCACTCCTTATTTGTATCTGAGACTTCTGTTCCCAGACTAACCGTAAATGTCTTAGCGTTCCGTAAAGCTATAACCTCCGACATATACCTTTTGTACCCTGCATTGAGTAAGGCAATACCATAAACTTTCGCCTCGCCCGGTCTGCTTGCTCCCGCTTTTTAATACTTATGAGCAACATTATCTTTCCGCTCGATGATCGTTTGCAGCTTGGATGGTGGAATCCCGAAACAATTCGTTACCTGCTACTTCTCGTTGCATTGCACAGCGTCGAAACTCGTTTCTGTTTTACGAATGTCGGAAACTTCCTGGAAAATATCCTAAAGTGAAAAACGTCTACTTTCTCCGTGGTAGAAGTTCCTTGTGTGACAAAATGGCGTCAGATTTGAATCACTATTAATTACGAGACTGACAGTGCGCAAACAAAGGTTAAGTCCACGTGGTTGTCACTTATTGCCTGTATTGGCATATGCGGGTCATTGTTAGGAATCATCTTTATGTAAAGTTATAAACTGGTGTAGCTGTAAGATAGGATTCTCATTTGTGTGTCATTGCGATGAACAGCTTAGGGAGCGCCGCTAGGAGTAACAGAAAATAAAAATATTCGCCGGAATATAAACGAAAATCTATATTGAGTTTAAACCTACGACACAAAGGGAGAGTTCGTCTCAGGACTTGTAAATATGCTCTAAATTACAGAAAACGCGAGAAAAGCCCTCCCAGAAGCCTAAATAGGGCAGCGCTGAGAGAAGGCGACAGCTCCCTCAGAGTCGGAAAAAAAGGAAGAAATTGCGCAACGCGATAACGTACTCAAAGGCTATATCGTACCCCAGCCACTGAAAAGTCCAAAATTGTGAGTGTGAACACTGTAATAAAGATATTGATAACTTAATTTCATATTAATATGAAACACATGTTACGATTTTATCCCGACGTTTTCACGAAAAATGTACGGCGCAGACCTGAACTGCACACACAGAAATTTATTTGCAACGGATTAATAATATGCTGTGGTATTTCGTGCATTGTTAAAACAACTGATGAAACAGACAGAATTATCTGGTGTAAGCTAGGCGTTGACTTGTAATTATAGAATGTCTGCGGGTCGTTTTGATATGACAGTCGCCTCGATTAGTGAAGAAGTTGCTTCGGTTTTCTCGAGGCATTTGGGAACAGGTTGAAACAAACGATTAACAACCGTCGACTGCATACAGTCGCAAAGGCTGATTTCAAATGTCTTTGGTAACTGTAAAGCTACTTCACCTGGGTAGGGGGGACAGCTACTAGTCGGAGGTAAACACTTCCTCCTCACAGCGTTCTAATGTTGCCGGCTACACTATGCCACTCAGCGTCCGATGTAAACACAGCCGACAACAGGAAGTGTGACAGGTCTACCAGACCGAGTTCAGAGCAGGAAACGGCCGGGGTCCCCGGTGGTCTAGTGGTAAGGGGGTCTGGAACGTTCCAGCGCCTCGGCTGGGGCTATTCGCCCCAGCCGGGCCGGGGTTCAATCCCCGGCCGGCGCTGGAATTTTCAGATTTCCGAACACTAGCCTCCACCTCTGCCATGGCATGTGGCGCATGCCGGGCACCCCCGTGGGGTCCGTGCATCGGATCCCACGTGGAGCTCACTCCCACACTACAAAATATACCTCATTATGCTGCTGCAATCACTTATTTTAAATTTTAATACGCACACTTTCTTCACCAGACCACATCCACATATATTTTCCAGGTACTTTCTACATAAGACATCTCACTGTCGCAAGAAACTGCATAGTATCATGAACATTTGTAGGATTGCAACAATGAAATGAAATCCTCACTAAAAAAACTAATAAGTTTTATTTTCCTTTTTGTGCTAAATGCTGCTAAGATAAATACCAAAACAGCTTTCATTTTCTTGTAGGTAATTATGAAAGTAAGTTTGGCTATAATACTGAATAAATTATCTCAATGTCAAAGAAATGCAAAATATTATATCAATACCATCACACAAGATATTTTCAGGTGTCTCAGTCTGCCTTTTCTTTTTAGTATCCTGATTGATTATACGATAATAAATAAATTCTGTATCAGAAATCGTTTCGTAACAGTTCACACTCAGTGCCATTTATAAGTGAATATTGTCAGTAATTGTAGTTTCAAAACGAACACAGGCCTTTTTTTCAAATTATTCAAGTGTCAAAATGAGATTAAGATAGGATACAGGTCACTAATGAGATAAACTCTTTGTTTGTATGATACAGGATAATTCTCCTGGTCTTATGTCAGCTGAATGCTAAATTAAACAGTTAACATTTAAAAAAATGAATTTTACTGACAGGTCTACATGTCTCATATAATATTTCTGTTGGTAGTTTCATGACAACCTCTAAGGCTCAGCTTTATATAAAAGTACCTTGCAGGTCAGAAAAGAAATTTTATTACTACCTCTACAGATTCAGTTGGTCTATTGTTGCATTGCGAGAGAGAGACTGCTACTATAGCTGTTTTCTTTTGCTATTAAATTCCGTGCCATATCTCCATTCTAAATGCTAAAAGGCGTGGATAAAACTTTTAGCAATACTATTTCCTTTTCACCACATCGCTGCTAGGTGTCGCTACTGGTCCCTCATACAGTCAGTTGTCTGTAGCGCAGGGCTTGGCTACCAGAGGGCTCTAGCGGAGCTGGCGACGACTCACTCTGCCGGGATTTGCTGCTTCACTCCTGAACGAGTACGCCAGCTGAGATACCCGCTAAATCCTCACACTAAACGAGAAGCGTAATAGCACCAATACCAAATAAGGCAACTCGTGGTCAGTGCGAATATTTTCAAACCACCACTATGATAACTCCTAGCTGAAAATACTGATACAAACTATTTGCGGAGGAATGGAGCACCTTACAGAAGCTGATTTAGAGGAAAATCAATTTGGAGGGAACAGCACCTATATTTATAACATCTTTCGATACAGAAAAAACTTTTGACGATGTTGACCAGAATATACAGTTTGAATTTAAGATGGAACCAGGAATAAAATATAGCGAGAGAAACATTACTTAGAACTCCACCAGAAATGAGACAGAGGCTGTACAAGTCGAAGGACATAAAAGTAAGGCAATACGTGAGAAGTGAGTGAGACAGCGTTCTAGTCCATTGCCTGATGTTATTCATTCTATATGCACGGTGTTTCACACTACTCGTGACTATACAGGGGATTTAACTGATCAAGTTTTACATAGGAATCTACTTCTGAAAACGTCATCTTGCGATGCTACAGAACGTCAAAGTTATAGGAACCGGCAACTACAAAAATAGATGGATCCCATGAAGATGTTACAAACTTTCTAAGATGATGCAGATGGATAAATGCGTACATTTGTGATTATGTCCTTGCACCGGAAAATTATAACAGAAAACCTTTCTGTTACCTCTGACAGTATGTAACGTTATCGTTGTTGCTAGGATGTAGGACAGGAAACTTGCAGAGGCGGTGGTATGGAACGAAAGAAGAAAACAATGTGCAGTACACATAGGCTGTAAGATGCATACATCATGAACCATGAGCACTTGTTCATCAACGCTTGCGTGAAAGCCATCTCCACTATTGAACAAGTGCTTACAGCTCCAGAATTATGCAGTTTAGAGTTCCATGTTTACTGCACTTTTTTTCTTGTTTCGGTCTATACTGCCGCCTCTGAACTTTGCCTACCCTACAATCCTAGCAACAACAGTACCAGTACATGTATTCCACTGTCAGAGGCAGGATAACGATTTTCACTTACAACTTTCGACACGTTTGTTTCCGGTACAGGGGCCCTTACCTCAAATCGATACATTTGTCTGTTTCCATCATACTAGGAAGTTTGTAACACAATCACGGATCATCTTGCATATACATACATTTACCGGAGCTGGCGCCTGTGACTTTGATGCTCCACAGCGTCGGTGGGTGACGTTTGCAGGCATGAGTTTCTATGTAAAACTGCAAGCTCTAGAAGTGTTGTGGCTCAGTGGTCTGAAGAAGATGATTCTTGCGAGGAAGGAAATATATTTGAAGATGCAAGTAGTGAAGAATTAGCCAATGAACCTGCAGATGTGAATATTGAGGCAGATGGCAGTCCTTCCGATAATATTACTTCATCAGAGTCTGAAAATGGAGCACCACCACAAAAAGGTATAGAAGACCACACATACATTAGTCGGAATGGAGCGATTTGGAAATTAGATCCTCCTGCAACTTTTCGTACGCCTGTCCATAACATCGTAAAGAAGGCATCTAGTCCAGACCTTGGTTTGAATACCTGTAAACCTAAGGATGCCTGGGACTATTCCATCTCCAAGGAAATGATCATCTGCACAAATATTGAAGGCAGAAGAGTGGCTGCTTTACGTGGAAAAACGTTTTGCTTGCTGGAATGGTGGGTTTTCTTGGTCTTTTACTGCTTTCTGGTGATGAGAAGACTTGGGATGTCCTTATTAGAGAATTATTCTAGGATGAAAAGGAAAATCCTACATAGAAGGCTACCTTGTCAGTAAATAGATTCGAGGATATAAGGAGAATGATTAGATTTGATGACAGGCGTACCCGTGAAGCTCGATCTGCAGATGATGCAGCAGTTCGCTATGTATGTGAACTATTTCTTGATAAGTGTAGAAATAGAATGAATCCCAATCATTCGCTCACAGTTGACGAACAGCTAGTCCTAATCCGTGGAAGATGCAGCTTCACCCAGTATATGCCCTCTGAACCAGCCAAGTGCGGCATAAAAATATTTTTGTTATGTGATCATATGCTTTAGAGGGAACTGTTTACACGAGAAGGAAGCCCCATGAATTTATTCAGAAAAATCTTGGATTGAATGTAGTGAAAGATCTTGCTAAAAGCATTCAATGATCATCAAAAAATATTACCGTTGACAACTTCTTTACTAGTGTGCTTCAGAAGCAAATTACAGTGGTGGGAACAATCAAACAAAATAAACCAGAAATTCCTAATGAGATGAAACCATCTGTCTCAAGAGCAATTCATTCCTCTTTGTTTGCATTTATAGGTGTCATTACAATGGTGAGTTATCTTCCCAATAAGAAGAAGTCTATAGTTCTCATTAGCACAATGCAATACGACAGAAACATTGATGAAACTCATGCAAAAAAGAAACCAGATGCAATAAACTTCTATAACTCTACGAAGGGTGGAGTAGATAAATGGACCAGAATATTCGTTATTACACTTGCAAGAGACAAACGAGAAGATGTCCATTTGCATTATGGATGAATATGATGGACATCGCAGCAATGACCACTGAAATTTTATTTTCCGCCCAACATCTGACATACCATAGTGGAAGAAGCAATAAAAGGCGTTTGTTCCTAAGAGGTTTAGCAGAGGAAATGGTAAGACCTCTAATGGAACTTCATATTCAGATCCCTAATCTTCCAAAGAAAATCGTTGATGATTTGCGAAGATGTCATATTGCCGAACCAACTACATGTTTCAGGAAAAAGAAGAAGATGCAATTATTGTCCATATAAGAAACACAGGAAAAGTGCTATGACATGCATTAAGTGCAAACCCAACATTTGTAAGGAACATAGTGGCGTTCTTTGTGCTTCTTGTTTGTCACATGTTGGAAACTAAGAAAGATGCAATTTTATGTGAACAATGAATAATAACTTTTTATAAAAATATTGCCTATATACATAATACTGTGAATAATGAGCATGTTTTCATTGAAGAAATTGGTTGTAATAAGTGTTTTAAAATGTAAACTGCAAGTTATAAGTGAATTAATAAAATAATTTGTATATGTTGTTTGTAAAGGAAAGTAACTAATAAAAATTCACTCTTAGAGTTTTATATAAAAAATTTTAATCAGGCCCACCAGATCCTGTCACTGTATCTTAGGAATCTTGCAATATGACAAAAAATTTGACAGAACGAAATTTAACTCCAAAGAATGAATATGTGGAAAGAGGAAAATTTTAAATTAGGTCAGGGCTTTGGAGGCCCTGCATATGCATTCACGTTTGTTTTCGGCACCATGCATCCTAGCGTTAAGAGAAACAGAATGTTTGCATAAAGGCAAACCGCCGGGCTGTCCCCGAGTGAATGATACAGACGTCGAACGCATCCGCCACAGTTTCACGAGGGGTCCGCAGAAATCCGTTCGCCGTGCAGCTCGACAGCTCAGCACGCCCCCGATGTCCGTCTGGCGTCTATGCGTCGACGTTTCTGCATCAAACAACATTAAATTCAGCTACTGCGAGCTGTTCGTGAGGGTGCTAACATCGTGTGAAGTTCCGTAATTTCACTCTTGGCAAGGTGGAGCATTGCTGTTTTCTCCCACAGTTAGTGTTTAGTGACGAGGCAACACTCCATTTACACGGAGAGGTGAACTGTCATAATGTGACAATATGAGGTACGGGACAACCACAAGAAGTTGTACAACATAAAATATACTCTCCTAAATTTAATATTTGTATTATGTATTCCTATTTTTTGTCTGCATCCTAGATATTTATAGGCATCTGATTATTCCAGCGCTTCTATGCAGTCGCTGTGGTTATCCAATATGTAATCTTCTTGTTTAGTGTGTTTTCCCTTGCCTATGCTATTTTTCTTACATTTGTCTGTTCCAAAAGCCATATTTATATAATTGCTGAATACTTATGTTATCTTCAGTAATTGGTTGAGTTGTTGATTTGTTGCTGCCAGTAGTTTTAGATCATCCATGTGTGGGTATGTTCCAGTAATATTGTATCCATAATTTGTATTATTTAGCATGTTGGATAGTGGGTTCAGAGCAAGGCAGAACCAGAAAGGACTTAATGAGTCTCCTTAGTATATTCGACGCTTAATCTGTATTGGCTGTGATGTGATATTATTTGAATTTGTTTGGATATTAAGTGTCGTTTTTCATTACTATGTTTAGGAACTGTATCAATTTAGGATCTACTTTGTATATGTCCAATATTTATAGTAACCATGAGTGGGGTACACTATCAAAACCTTTTCGGTAATCAATGTATGTGTACTGTAGCGACCTTTGTTTAGTTTTAGCTTGATATGTTACCTCTGCATCTATTATCAGGTGCTCTTTACATCCTCGTGCTCCTTTGCAACAGCCTTTTTGTTCTTCATTTGTAATTTTGTTCTGTGTTGTATGTATCGTTATTTTCTGTGTAATGACTGAAGTTAATATTTAGTATATTGTTGGTAGGCATGTCATGGGGCAATAATTTGCTGGTTTGCTGTGTGTGCTTGATCTTTAGGTTTCAGACACGTTATTCCTTGTGTATGTGTATCAGGGAATGTGTATGGGTCTGCAATGTAACTGTTAAATAATTTAGTTAGATGTGAATGTGTTGACGTGAACTTCTTTAGGCAGAAATTTGCTATTTTATCTTTTCCAGTGGTTTTCCAATTGTGTGTAGAATTAATTGCTTTGGTCGCTTCATGTTGCAAAATTATCACTTCAGGCATTTGTGGTATCATCTTTTATGTCTCTGTTTCCGCTTGTATCCACCGTGCATGTCTTTAATGTTGTATCAGGTTTGACCATATGTTGCTTCAGAAGTGTTCCATGTCTGTTATGTTTGGTGGATTGTCTATTTTAATGCGTGTGTTATCTATTGTCTGGTAAAATTTCTTTTGGTTTGTGTTGAATGTTTGGTTTTGTTTCCTTCTATTTTCACTTTTTTTGTATGTTCTAAGTCGTTTGGCCAATGCTTCTAATTTCTGCTTCTTTTCATCTAATTGCTCTATCGCTTCTTGTTGTGAGATTTTACCTAACCTTTTTCGTTTTTTATATGATATTTCTTTTCTTAGAAATTGTGTTAGCTGTCTGATGTCTTCTCTCAGTTTTTCTATTCCGATCTGTAGCCTGTGTTGCCATGCAGGTTTTGTGGGTTTCTTCTGTGTGTTGGTTGGTTCTGATGTCTGTCTAGTGTGTAAATTTAGTGTAGAGAATGCTCCTATTTAAACCAGTAGTTGTAACTCTCCCATAGTTGTTTTTTCATTTATTTTGTTGTGTATGATTGTGTTGATAGTTTTTATTGTTGTTTCGACTTGTGGGTTATTTTGCGGTGTATGCAAGAATGGTCTAATGTCTGTATTTGTGTCTTTGTATTCTATATATGTCAGCTGAAATTTTTCTTTTATATCTAACATGTGTGTCACTTCGTGTTCTATTTGTACTTGTTCTGGTGGCAGTCTTAAGATTTCGTTTCCCTTTGATTGTTTAATTGATGCGTGTTGTTCTTCGTTTGTTTGCTCTGGGATGTGTGAGTCCATTACTGTATTATTTTCTTCTTCTTCTTCTGATTGGGCATTATTTTGTTCCAGTATTTGTTGTACTCGTTGTTTGATGTTTTCTAATTCTGATTATTACACAGATCTGATCAGCTAGTCGTTGTTCTGTTAAAAATTTTAATTCTGGGCATCTGGTAGTAAATGTTGTGTATACTTGTGATCTGTATCCAGTTGTATTGGTTGCTAGGTTTGTTGCTTGTTATTATTATTATTTCGTTGTTGTTCTGTTGGTTAACGTGTGTGTAGCGTTGCCAGGTTACTTGCTACAGTAATTTCTTTTTTTTTTTTTTTTGCCTTTGCTAGAGCCGTCTTTTAAGTTTGCAGGAGCCACCGCTAGTTGCTTCTATTGGATTGCGACATTACTGTTCTTTCGAAATGTGCCGTTTGTTACTCTTAAAACCAACATGGAGAGCTCCCCAGCGGTGGGGTCGACTTTTTGAAACCAAATAAGCGGTAGTGTAACTCAAGACCCCCCAGTATCAGACCCTGCATCCAGGTGGGCCTCCGTTTGCAAGTAACTGACGCAGAAGAGTTTGGAATTTTGCGTCATGCTATATAGCGTTAAGGAAGTCTTATTCCATAGTCTGGTTGCGTGTCATAATGGTTAGGACAGAAGCTTAACCATGCCTCGTCAGGTGCAGTAAATTTTTTTTAAAATCCTTATCGAAATGACTTTGGTGCCTATTTTTACTCAATTTATTGTTTTAAATGTAATTTCTTTCGTTCTATTCCTCTGTCACATCGTTTTAATCACCGTATGAACTTTTCCATTTGTTTCATTTTTCTTTACATCATTCTTCTTCCAATCGGAATTTTTGTGAATGTGTATTTTATTGTACCTATCTGTTTGACTATTCAATTACTTCAAAACTCCGATAAATTAATTAAAAAAACAAAAGACGAAATAATCTATTTATATTGACTGTGCATTAACGTGAAAAACGTATTTTTCGTTACAAGACGTGCCTTTTTTTGCATGGTAATCGACATACAAATATTTAAAACATAACCTAAATTCTTTGTGTACTATGGAAATGTATGGTAGATGAGGATATGAATGAGAGAAAGTTTTCTAAGTAAAACAAAATTCAAGCAATGTGAGAAATCGATATAATGAACACAATAACGAAAACACAGGGCCATAAAAATAGGAGAAATTAAATCGGAATTAATACATGAAGATAATTAAAAGTTCACGAACAAATATTTCCAGTGGAAAATGGATGATAAGAAGAAAAATTAGAGCAAATGAAGAAGTTCATATCACTATTGAATCACGTGACCGAGGAGCGGAAATAAAAAAAAATATATTTACATCAGTTGAATGAAAATGATTATCAATATCACTTCGATAAACACCTAGCATAGATTTCTTCCTCTGGTGAGATTCAAACCCACAACCTCATGCATGTGAAGCTAGTATCCTTTCCAATACCCTCACAACCAACTTAGGTCATTCGGCTTTCTTCACGTTATTGAGTCTCACACAAAATTCCGAATTTCTTTTCTCGTCAGTTCCTCGAAACCGTCTACCCACCAGGATGAATGGCTGCACTGTGTAATACTTGGGTGCTTAACCTACATAACCATATAGATGGTTACAGAAAGTCGATCCTACCCCTGGAGAAATCTCCTTGTAAGACATAACGAAAGAGTGCCGCCGTTTCATTATATCTACTGATACGGTGGTGGACACACAGTTAGTAGTGTAGCCATAGTAACACAAACGGTCTGAAAACTGCACGATCTAAGCAACGAGGGACTACCTCGCACTTAGTCCAATGGAAAATCTCCAGAATTACTAGAAGACTTGTAGCCAATGAACCGAGTCCCCTGAAGTCATTTAGTCCGTAGCGACTGTTGAGAACCTTCAGAGCAGTCATTACGATTCGCACTCTACTACTTCGATGTTACACGTTCGGTGTCCTACTCTATGGAGCTGAGTCATGGACTGTATTAGGCATTTGAAATGCGATCGTATGGAAAAATATTAAGGATACCATCGACAGATTTAGTCAAAAGTACGGCGGTACGAAAATGTAGAAATTCTCAACAGCATCCAGAGAGCAAAACTCGATTGTTTTGGTAGCGCAATTCCGCAACAACAAATAAAACCTATTGAAATTAATAATTAAAGGAAACATTAATGGCCGGCAGTCTGGACGAGCGTTTCTAGGCGCTTCAGTCTGGAACCGTGCGACCGCTACGGTCGCAGGTTCGAATCCTGCCCGGGAAATGGGTGTGTGTGATGTCCTTAGGTTAGTTAGGTTTAAGTAGTTGTAGGTTCTAGGGGACTGATGAGCTCCGATGTTAAGTCCCATAGTGCTCAGAGCCATATGAACCATTTTTTGAAAGATTAATGGAATATGTGATCCACGACGCACAGGATTAACCTGGCTAAATAACTCAAACCAGCAGTTTGGGTTCAGCACTGAATCAATGTTCTGAAAAACCATGGACGGACAACAGATCATGCTATCGATCGGCAGTGTTACTGGAGGACGAGGTACTTAAGAGAGGAAGAATGACAATGCTTAAAAATTACATAAATGCTCACCATTAAATCTAATACTCCACTCATATAATCGCGCTAGCTGCCATTACAATTAATCTGCAATTGGCATACAGTTAAAATTTTTTGAACCTAGTGCTCTTAACAGCACTCATGTCACCACTTATTTTAATCAATGTACGTATTTTCTCAGACATCCACCGTACGAGGACGCACTGAAAAGTAATGTCGACAGATGTTTTACGTGAAAACTCGCAAAGCTTTTTAAATAAAACAAACTTCATTAACATTCTACATTGTATTCTTCACGTCTATAAATTTATTTCTCAAGACACTCACCCTCGGAACCAGCAAAATTTCCCCAACTAGATACTATTTTGTTGACACCGTCACAGTGTATTGTTTGACTATGTTAACAGAGCCACAACCTTACCCCTGCTTGCACCGCTTGACACAACTGAAGTGCTCAAAGGTTTTCTTAGTTTTGCGATAGACGAAAATCGAGACTGTGTGTAGGATGATCGACGGCAGTGAACCAAGGACGTCGGCTTGCTGCAGATGCCGCAGCGATCGTGTGTAGTTTGGCACTGCCGTGCTCAAGGAGAGTGTGCTCCACATGCGGACGAAGTCTTCGAATTCGTTCTTTTAGTTTTGTGAGCTCTTTCTCACCCACCAACATAGTCACTCAGATAAGAGAGGTAACTATCCAAAATAAGGATAAACACTTGTTACAAAACGCTCCTTACGCAAAATCAGAGGGCTGTAGGAATCCAAAGTAAAGATGTAGAATGTTACTGACTTCATCAAATAAAACAGACCGAGTCGTTATCTTCTCAGCACGCCGTCGTGTTATAAGCACAAAAATCCAAAAAATTGCTCTGAAACAAAGTATGCTGTACTTTTAAGTGAAGATCTTTGTAATGTACATCTGTATTAAACGTTATGCTGGTGATATATGGTGACAATGCGTATTTATATTTACAATGAAGAGAGATTGACCAGTGGCCAATATACAACTAAAACCAAGTTGTCAGATGGATATTAACTGCAATGGATTAGTGGAGAAATACAGGGATGAAGAAGTAGTTCGATTGTCTTGCCGCATGCATGCTGTAGAGCACATCTTCCACCGGACTGCCTTGATGATGCATGGATGGTAACAGCGTAGCAAATGCCCGGTGGCGAAAAGGTCATGAATTCGTTGACTATATAGTCAGTCAATAGATGGAAAATCCTAGTACACCATCTGAAATGTGGAATTGGTGAAGACAGACAGTCGACCGAAATTATATCGAAATAAATTCATGCTTAACTTGTCTTCAGTTGCGTTAGGTAACACCTCGATAGCTAACACATCTGCGTTCAGAGAATTTATTTCGAAGTGATTTCGGTCAGCTATCTACCGTCATCAATTCGATGCACAGGACCATGAATACTGTCGAAGTTTGGCATAGCAAACGATACTCAATCAGGCAAAGGTATCTGAACCTACAATTTCTGATCAATATGCTAAAGGAGAATGTAATAAAATCAATACCTGAAATTAAAAAAAAAAAGTAATCCGTCGGTTAGCCTATTCAGTGAAAGAGATTAAAAATAAATCCGTGTTGAAAAGGAGTTAAAAGATATTTTAAGAATACATAATGACTTGGTGGATTTAAGGAGTTTAAAATTTACGTCATTCGTACGAAAAGTTCGTAAAATAAGACAGAAGTAATGTTGTAGAACGGAAAATGTAAAAAAAAAATATTTTTTTAAACACGGCTATGCACTATGTGCATAGACAGCCTTAAGCCTAGATAAAATGTGGAGGGGCGATCTTATTACAAAACACAGCCTCCCCATTGTCGCGGCTTCCCTTGCAGGTCGCAGAAACCGCAGCTAAAATGTATGTGGCCAGAAACACCACGTTGACTCACGGGTCGCCGAGTCCACGGCCGCAGAAGCCCATGACACCCTTTAAGAGGCGGCGAGGCATCTCGTACAGTAGTTATATGAGAGTGAATTTATTCCTCGCTCCTCATGAGACATCATCAAACTTATTTTCCTGCTTCTGGAGTGTCTACAGCGAGTATGAGGGAATCCCGAAACGTGACATCTTACTTTTGTACTGCTCTTCGTTCCACACCTTCAAGGACGAACTTCTTTTCTGTGGCACTCGAACACTTGTACTTCTTCGATGTCATTTTCACGGCGGATCTATGTACTGTGCTTATGCTTTATTGAGAAAACACGGGAATTTTTCAAAGTGTTTAGGGATGAAACGATTATCTTAATAACCGATAAAACAATTCCAGATATCGAGTAATATGTACCGGCTGGCACTTCATTACGAAATGTTTACGGGGCTGTCTGTTATGACAGCCGCATCCGTTTATGGAATGTACCGAACACAGGAGGTTTCTTCGGTAAACAGAAGTTCTTACATGGGTCTTGACAACACGATCGAATTACAGAGGTTCAAATAGTGAGACGCGACTGTGTGGAACTGCATAGGCAGATTTCGGTCCCTGGAAATAATTGTAACTCAACTAAGGACTTTATAGCGACACGAACGTCAGCCGGGTAAATAAGTCCCACACTAAGTGGACATCCAGCGGACGCAGGTAAACACTTCCTGTTACACCACGCCACTGCTGCCTCGGTGTAAACACGGAGGACAGCAGGAAGTGCACTACGACCACTAGCTGGACTCCAGAGCAGGAAACAGCCGGGGTCCCCGGTGGTCTAGTGGTAAGAGGGTCTGAAACGTTCCAGCGCCTCGGCTGGGGCTATTCGCCCCAGCCGGGTCGGGGTTCAATCCCCGGCCGGCGCTGGAATTTTCAGACTTCCGAACACTAGCCTCCACCTCTGCCTTGGCATGTGGCGCATGTCAGGCACCCCCGTGGGGTCCGTGCTTTGGATCCCACGTGGAGCTCACTCCCACACTACAAACTGTACCTAATTATGCTGCTACAAACATTTAAAATTTTAATTCACACACTTTCTTCACCAGACTTCATCTACATATATTTTAAGGTATTTAATATATCTCACTATCAAAAGAAACTGCTTGGTATATTTGTAGGATTACAACTATCAAATAAAACCCTTACAAAAAAAAGATTTTGTTTTCCTTCGTGTACTGAATACTGCTGAGGTAAATACCCAAACATGTGCCATTTTCCTGTAGTTAACAGTCAATATTCGAAAAAAAAAAAGGTTATCATACTGATTCATATATTACATACTGTATTTCACACATTCTCAGTGCTGAAAAAGCAGTAATTATTTCAACGTCATGCGACGGGTCAGGCTCTTATCGCGCAGTTTCCTTTCCCTGAAAGAAAATCCACCTACCTCGTTTCTTAGGTAGTTGCTGCACTCGCCTCTCCTGATAGCAGCTACTGGAAAAATTGCAGAAAAGCAGTGTTGAAGAAACTGCAATTTAATAGCCGCTCACCGGAGGCCGCGATACATGTTTGCTGAAATACAATCTATGAGCAATCTTCCTAAATAAATTGAGTTATTGGAATGGTAGTAATTGTTTACTCAAACGAGAACGCGAAGTTGGTAATTCTATTTAAGCTCTTTATTGTCTTTAAGCCTGATCATCAGCCCGCTAATCTACGTTTGAAGAAAGTTCAGTTCACAATTCTATCCACACTCAAACCCCGCCAGAATTAACTTTCAAAGTTACGGAATTTACTTAACTGCAACACAGACGATTTTCTAACATACACGTTTGCAGTCGATGTTCAATAATAGTTCGTTTTTTAACGTTAATGCTCGCCATAAGCACTTAGTAAAAGTTTACGAAGTACCGCCACGCTTTTAATTATTAAAGTTACTCGCGTCTTTCGCGGAACGAAAAGTCACAACTCGCTCAAACTCACACTACGCGTTACTGGACTCTTCCAGTCTCAAATCGCACAGTACCGAACCGATGAAGCCGTTTTATGACTTCATTTTACACATTATTCGCGAGGACACATCAAGCATGTCTCTTCTCGATCACAGTTCCTTCGCGACCCCTCATCCACTCGCGACTCACTCTCCTAGTCTGCTAACCGTCCTCGCATCTCATTGGCTCACACACCACACAGCCAATCAGAATTAACTCTTTGGGTGCGCCTCGCGCCAAAATCTAGCACGCACCAGTCATGACTTCTGAATCATTTACGTCATGATTTCTTGTTACACAAAATTTACTGTATAATTTAACAAACCGAAAGGAAAACTAGACTTTACTTTATTTCCAGAAATTATTTAAATACTCGCGAACGTTCTGGCTGCTTGTACAATACCATACACTCTTGGACATCCGACATTCACTAAGATGGGGAACCACTGGCGACTCTGTTCCCACGGTTACATCGTCTGAACACTTGCGAGTTCCAACCTAGATTTTATACACTTGCAAAGAATGGCGAATGTCCCTCTTTCATTCACTCAGGCACACTCATTCACTCTCACCTACTCATATAAAATAACTGTTCACAAAAATTCAAAACATTTATGGTTTTAACAAAGTTATAGGTGAATTTCTAAAAGTAAAATTCTCAAAATAAATACAAAAGCACGGAAGGTGATTTTGTTTCATAGTTGGATGGTCACTGAAGGTGATCTATACATAATGGTATTTATTTAGACTCGAAAATTGTAGAAATTTGCGTTTTCTGTAAGATTTTTCTAATTTCCAAAATATGCAGGTTTCAAAGCTCAAATTTGGATGACTTATTTTTATTCATAACAGAAACTAGTATATTAACTTTTAATTTCCTCAGGTTCCTCAGTTAGAAGTTATTAAAGATGAAAGTTCCACGTTATACACGCGGCTAGTTAGCGCACAGGTCTTACATTCTCACGGTACAGACATGCCATATGGTCGTGACGTCAGACGAACGGACACCGGTAATCTGCCCGCTACAGCACATATGCTAATCTGATGGCTACTTTACAGTCTGTCTACATTTCACAGTAAATATTTGATAGAAAACTGTGCGCTCGCACTAGTTGCGACGCCACACACCTCCTGAGGAAACTAAATTTTTTCATTCATGACAAACTTTTAGTTTTCTAAAAAAAATTTCTATTAAAGATTTACTCAAACAGCTATTTAACATTTATAGTTCCTGTACATCAATCATCCACTTATACCTAGGGCTGACGACCTACAAAACATCTTATATCTAAACATGCACTTTTATCATCATTCAAAAAAAAATTTTTCAGATTACAAAATTCTATTTACAAATTCCTGAAAGAGAAAACAAACCTAAATACTATCTTGATGTACGTCACACGCACACTAACACTACTATCGCTATGGTGAGCGTCACTTTTTTACCACTTACACTTAAGATTTTGATAGCACTCGTAGTTCGACCGGGTCCTGCTTGGGAGGTCCATTTCAAGTCTCGTGCTACCACCTCTGTTTACTTCGGCGCACCTGAAACATCAGCTGGCCTCAGTTCCCTTTCTAACTGCTACGTCTTAACCTACAGCAGCGATAAATGGCGCTATCTGCTTGACTCTAAAGTCTCATATTTTTGATAAAATTTTACTTTACAGTATGTACAATTTTCAAAATTTTTTTTTTTAAGTGAAAAGTGAATTGACTTTCCTAATGCAGTACCGAAGTGGCACATTTACTCTTTAATTACTTCTTCATCTCATAATCAAACAAGTTATGGTTACATAAGAAATACTAAGAAAAACAATTCCTACAAATAGTTCACAAATACATAATAAATCTCCGCCAGCACTGGTGACTCTCCAGTTCCTGTACAATACACAACAATATAAAATATACACAAAATTATCAATATTACAATTCTGTCTCCAGGCAATCTCCTGTAGTCCTGTATCATAAATTAAACACTGAAAAATACATATTTACTTATTCATTTATCAACACTACAATCCTTATACTAATCTCTACGACAAACTTGGGGAGCTTTGTGTGTCTCTGGTCAAAAATGGAATCGATGTCATGGGTACTTTCCTCATCTCACATATCTGGAGTTACTTCAATTTCTTGTCAACATCAGGTTTTCTCTAGTCACATTCGGGTTTAATTTACAACTCTCATACTCATACTTCACACACTCAGGTTAGTATTTGTTAAAGCGTTTCCTACTAATCTGCGAAACCTCGTTACCCATACTTTCTAACATACATCCACCTCCTGAGTTACCAACGTCGCCTCAGCTCTGTTTACATTCGTAGCCTCACTTCCTTTTGTTTACAAACATCTCCTCTGTTTACCAACAAACGCCACCTCTGGTTACCAACATTAAGCTTTTTATTTACTCACCTTCGTAGCCTCACTTTTTCCTAATATCGAGCTAGCCAAACACTATGCTCATTCTTTCTCCTTTTCTCACATATTTCTCTTCATTTGACAGTCAGTCCTGCTGCACTGTCCCTTTAACTTAACTTCCTTTACCCCTTTGACAGTCAACCTTGTTGCACTGTACCTTTACTCATTTTACCACTAAATCACCTCCTGAGGCTCTGACTTCATTGAACAGACAGTTTTGCTGTACTGCTCCATTTCCTTTCCTAAACATTACCTTAATGCTACGTCTTAACATATCGTTCTGTTACTTAACAAACAGCTTCAATGTTTGTCACCATATTTTCTGAGGCTCTTACATTTCTTAGTTATTTTACCTTTCTAAGGGCATTACTCACACCTTAGGCCAAACATTTTCTTTACTGAGACTTATTACTTATCTGAGGTATCTTAATCCTTTTTGATTTTCTCTTACACTCATTCCTTACGCTTAACCTATACTGCACTGAGGTTCTTTCCTACTCATTACTTAAACACTTTATCACTTAAAAACTACGATAGAGAAGAAGGAAAGACGATAGAATTTTAGTTCTGAATGAAAGAAGAGGTAGGTTGACAATACGGAAAAGAAAGTGGAAGAAATATTGTCAAACGACTCGAGACCTAGTGCTCGTCACGCACTTAGCTCTGCAAAGTCAAAGCTCTCTGAGGTATCTACTCACTCCTGGCCACGTCTCTCTTTTGAACATATCTTTTCAAATCCACAATGTTCCTAAGCCCTAACACCTTATGTGATTTCACAAACTCCAGTCTATAAGCATTTGGGTGAGGCTTCTCTACGATTCTAAATGGGCCCACGTACTCATCGGTAAACTTCTTTGTTTCTGACGTAAGTTTCTTAGATCTTTCCCTAGTTTTCACTAGCACTAGATCCCCTACCTGAAAACTAGTGGGATCAGCTCTTGCGTCATCAATATCAATTAATTCTAGTAATTTCTCCTCGATCCTATTTCTGACACTCACAAGCTCAGACGGATCCTCTACTTTTTTGCCACCGTACTCATTATAGCCCTCCAAGAATTTCTCTGTTTTACAAATACATATAGGAAAATCATTCTGCTCAGGATCCTCACATAGCTGCTTACCGATGAAAGGTATAGTAATTAGTTTACCCTTAATTTTTACCATAACATCATTGGTAGAAAAATTCACCCATCCTTCATATTTATTCAAAAAGTCAGCCCCCACCAATATGTCTACACTCAGTCCATTTATAACTAAGAAGTTCTGTCTTATTTCTACTTCCTTAAATGCTATGGGTAGAAACACTTCCTGTTTTACTGTCTTCTTAGTCTTACCGGTTGCTACTACAATGTTCAAGCCACTTACTGGCATCTTAACAATCTGTTTACTGTCAGGGAGTTCATTTACCAAGTTCTGGGATACTGCACAGACTTCCGATCCAGTATCTATCAAACATTTAACTGGTTCATTTAATACTCTTAGCTCTACTATCGGTTGCCCTAAGTACTCTTTATTTATTTTGGGTTCTGCTTCCTCCAATAAATCTTGCACAATTTCTCTCCTTTCGAAGCCTGTCTTTTGGGTGGCAATCACATTCACACTTACAGGGTTTATTTCATGCTTATTATCACCCTCAATTCTAGTGGCAGCTCCTATTAGCCTATCCACTATTGCTAAGTCAAAACATTTTTCCAATGTTTCCCCCTCTTTCTCATTAACCTCCTTTTCTACGACCCTATCCAAGGCGTCGTCATTAACCTCTACCTCCTCCTCTAATCTATCCTCTTCTTCGTAACTATCTACAACATCAATTATCTTATCAAGCACAGTCACAACCCTGCCATTATTACTGTTCTCACCCCTATCCGACAGCTCTTCATTAGTTTTACTGTGCATAATGTCTTTCTGATTATTACCCTTATAACTAGTACTTAGTTCTTCAATAAGTGGCTTCTTATGATTATTCTTACAGTTAATTGGTTCATTAACCTCCACTTGACTTAAAGCTACTATCTCTGTCTGTTTTACGTTATCCTCCCTAAATTTTGTAGCAACAACATTTATGTTAGGTGGTCGTTCAGGCTGCTTTCTTATGAATGGTTTTGCCAGCGGATTTAACTTTAAACGCTGTTGCCTACGATCGCCAGCACACTCGTAGACAATTAATGGTTTTCCGAGCGCGGTGCGTCATCACTATGCCTCCAGCTGACCGCCTCACCTCCTGACATCTGTCGGCCGCTGTCATACTGCTCGCGTTCATTGAACCTGTTAACATATGTTCTTCCTCTACCACGTGAACTGCCACGGTATCCGCCGCCTCTCTGAACACCCATCCTATTAATGTTTACATCCGCGCGATTGTCATTCTGCCTAGCAGGCGGGCGATGCTCCCTCCTCATGTTTTCTTCTTCTTTTTGGACGGATTCAACCCTTTCTAAATACTGTACGAACTTGTCAATGTTATCTCGGGGCGCAGATATGATCTTAGTTTTCCAGTTCTACGGTAGCTTATTTTCTACCCCTAATATGATCTGTTCTGTTTCTAACTTATTACTAAGGTAGGACAGAGTTGTTACCCACCTTTGAACAAATCGTTTGATGCCCTCTCTCTTGGGGTCATACTTCTCTCCCGACCAGAACCGATTAAGAACATCCATCTGCTTTCTCTTTCCCCAGTATTCCTCAAAGAACGCTAATTTAAATTCTGACAATTTCGCGTATTTTTCAGAGGCTAAATTCCCCCATACTCTGGCCTCTCCCATCAAATTTGAAGTGATAAAGCCTATCTTTTGTTTATCGCTCCATACGTTCGGCAAAACGTCTTCAAAATCGTTCCAAAATTCTCTGGGGTGCATGTTCTTACTTGGGTCAAATTTTAAAAACTGTCTGTGGGTAACATACGCAACCTCGGTAGATTCAATTATTCCACTGGAAATTATACTACCACTATGGTTAGAAACACACTGTTCTACTTTGGTTAGTCTGCATTCATGCCCACAAAGTTGCTCATTCACACTTTCACTGAAATGGCTTATGTGAGTCTCTAAATTATTGACCTTATTTACAACTTGCTCTCCAAGTTTCTCACACCGAATTTTGGTATCATTTACTTTACATTCTAAGGCGGCATGATTAATTTCATTGGAATTCTCTACCACTTTTATGTGCTCACATACTTTATCTAATTCTGCATCAACATGGGATTTAAATTGCTGTTGATCCTCAGTAACCTGTTCGATTCGTGTCGTCAATTCACTTTGCACTTGAACAATATTTTCTGTACATTCTAGTTTAACCTGCTGTATTTCAACATTTACTTTACTACTGAGCACTGCTAAATCTTGCTTCCAACAGTCTCTGAGATCGGATATTTTGGAATCTAAATCAGCGCCCATTTTAGTCATCTCATTACTTAAATCAGATCCTAATTTAGACATTTTTGAATCCATTTTACGTGACATATTAGTTTCCAATTTTGACATACTGGAATCCATCTTACTTGACATATTGGAATCCAACACGTTCATCTTAGTTAATAGATTCATCAGCATACTGGCGACATTATCCTTCGCCCCCTCATTTGCTGATACAATGTCCCTATTAACATTAACTACCGGCATGGGTAACTGTAACTCACTGGGCACTGACATATTTGGATCTGACTCCAAACTATAATTAACATAGGATGAATCAGTCAAACTACTACTGAAATTGGGTTGAGACACGTCTAAACTAAAATTCATGGGGTCATTTTCCCCTGTCTCCATCCCACTATCACAACTTAGTTCCGCCTTTTTGTCACTTGGTTGAAACTCAGCCATTTTTCTCAGTTTGACTCCACAAACACACAAAGTTTTCAAAAGCACTGTACTTAACTTTGTGCTTCGGCGTGCTGCGTTGCTGCTAGATGAAACTGCGGGTCCGTTCACCATACACTGCAATGCTGTACCAGTTTCCGGGCCCCCGCTCGAATCAGCGCTGCCAACTGCCACTGCTGTCGTCGCCTCTGCGTAGTCTCCGTAGCTCGTCGTCTGCCAGACGCCGTCGTAGACTGCTATTCCAATCGGCGCGTAGTCACCGAAAAATTCTTCCGTTCCGTACAACACATTACAGTTCACGGACACTTTCACTGTCCTTCCTATTCACGTGGCGATATCAATTTGTACGCTACACAGTTCCTACACATAGCGAGCACTTCTGTATTGTCCGGTAATTGTCACTACTGCTTTTTTTTTTTTTAAATTCACTGGAATTTACTATTTTTATTTCCCGGCCGATGCACCACTTGCGACGGGTCAGGCTCTTATCGCGCAGTTTCCTTTCCCTGAAAGAAAATCCACCTACCTCGTTTCTTAGGTAGTTGCTGCACTCGCCTCTCCTGATAGCAGCTACTGGAAAAATTGCAGAAAAGCAGTGTTGAAGAAACTGCAATTTAATAGCCGCTCACCGGAGGCCGCGATACATGTTTGCTGAAATACAATCTATGAGCAATCTTCCTAAATAAATTGAGTTATTGGAATGGTAGTAATTGTTTACTCAAACGAGAACGCGAAGTTGGTAATTCTATTTAAGCTCTTTATTGTCTTTAAGCCTGATCATCAGCCCGCTAATCTACGTTTGAAGAAAGTTCAGTTCACAATTCTATCCACACTCAAACCCCGCCAGAATTAACTTTCAAAGTTACGGAATTTACTTAACTGCAACACAGACGATTTTCTAACATACACGTTTGCAGTCGATGTTCAATAATAGTTCGTTTTTTAACGTTAATGCTCGCCATAAGCACTTAGTAAAAGTTTACGAAGTACCGCCACGCTTTTAATTATTAAAGTTACTCGCGTCTTTCGCGGAACGAAAAGTCACAACTCGCTCAAACTCACACTACGCGTTACTGGACTCTTCCAGTCTCAAATCGCACAGTACCGAACCGATGAAGCCGTTTTATGACTTCATTTTACACATTATTCGCGAGGACACATCAAGCATGTCTCTTCTCGATCACAGTTCCTTCGCGACCCCTCATCCACTCGCGACTCACTCTCCTAGTCTGCTAACCGTCCTCGCATCTCATTGGCTCACACACCACACAGCCAATCAGAATTAACTCTTTGGGTGCGCCTCGCGCCAAAATCTAGCACGCACCAGTCATGACTTCTGAATCATTTACGTCATGATTTCTTGTTACACAAAATTTACTGTATAATTTAACAAACCGAAAGGAAAACTAGACTTTACTTTATTTCCAGAAATTATTTAAATACTCGCGAACGTTCTGGCTGCTTGTACAATACCATACACTCTTGGACATCCGACATTCACTAAGATGGGGAACCACTGGCGACTCTGTTCCCACGGTTACATCGTCTGAACACTTGCGAGTTCCAACCTAGATTTTATACACTTGCAAAGAATGGCGAATGTCCCTCTTTCATTCACTCAGGCACACTCATTCACTCTCACCTACTCATATAAAATAACTGTTCACAAAAATTCAAAACATTTATGGTTTTAACAAAGTTATAGGTGAATTTCTAAAAGTAAAATTCTCAAAATAAATACAAAAGCACGGAAGGTGATTTTGTTTCATAGTTGGATGGTCACTGAAGGTGATCTATACATAATGGTATTTATTTAGACTCGAAAATTGTAGAAATTTGCGTTTTCTGTAAGATTTTTCTAATTTCCAAAATATGCAGGTTTCAAAGCTCAAATTTGGATGACTTATTTTTATTCATAACAGAAACTAGTATATTAACTTTTAATTTCCTCAGGTTCCTCAGTTAGAAGTTATTAAAGATGAAAGTTCCACGTTATACACGCGGCTAGTTAGCGCACAGGTCTTACATTCTCACGGTACAGACATGCCATATGGTCGTGACGTCAGACGAACGGACACCGGTAATCTGCCCGCTACAGCACATATGCTAATCTGATGGCTACTTTACAGTCTGTCTACATTTCACAGTAAATATTTGATAGAAAACTGTGCGCTCGCACTAGTTGCGAAGCCACAGTCATAAGAAAATGCCAAATATTACATCAATAGCAAATCACAAGCCAACGCTGTGTTATTTTTAGTATCATGATTGACTATGTGATAAATAAATCCCGTATAATTGCATTTTCAAAAACGAACAAAGGCCTTCTTTTTTCTCAAATTATTCTAGTTTCAAAATGGGATGTTTGATGTGACACAGGTCACTAAAGAGATAAACTCTTTTTTTGTATGAAAAACGTTGTTTCTCGTGGTTTTATGTGAGCTGAGTGCTGTATCAAACAGATAACACTTAACGTTAACAAGAGGAATTTCTTGGCGATTTCACTAACACGCCCATATATTTGATATAATATTTCGATTAATAGTTATATGGCTACCTCTCTGCCTCTACTTTATGTAAAAGTATCTTTTGGATCAGAAGAGAAATTATATTACTACTTCTACGCGTTAAGTCTGGTTGAATGAAAGAGATTGTAATGGCCTCAGCCGAAGATGCTGAATGTTACCTTCTCTGCAAGGCATTTGCCATCGGTAATGAGTGAAACTGTAAAATAGAAAAAGAGATGAAAAAAGTCTATTACTGTTGTACTATTATATCACTAGCGTTGCATTGCATAAACTTACTTACAGTTCTCGTTGCTGTTCAATATTCTTTAACTCACTATACCGTGCGATTATTTTGTTAACATTTAATATAACAGTAGCCCTGTTCCGAGCCACAAATCCATTTTTAATGCTTAAAAGAGTGGACAAAACTATTAGTAATACTAAATTACGAAGAGGGAATGATGAATGTAACATTCTGCGTACATTAATGTCGCTCGAGATGTAGTTTGCATTATATGTTAAGAGAACAGAATTATTTTGTAATGTGTGAAATACACAAAAATACGGTAACAGACAAACCGAGCAGTGATGCCGTAGTCTGTTTTGTAATAATAGTGTAAAGGAAGAAATAAACAGCAACTAGACATTTAAGTCACTCAATATTCGCGGCCATTTTGCGGTTCATCACTTCGCTGCTACGTGTCGCTACTAGTACCTCACACACTTCGTTGCCTGTAGTGCAGAGCTTCGCTACCAGAGGGCTCTATCACCATCGGCGAGGACTCACTCTGTCGGCGTTTGCTGCTTCACTGCTCAACATCTATGCTCGCTGATATGCTGCTAAATCTTCAGAATAAACGAAAAAAACAACACCAACACCACATATGGCAAATAGTGATAATTGTGAATACTACCGAACCATCTCTTTCATACGTCCTGGCTGAAAATACAGATCCAAAATATTTGCAGAGGAATGGAACACATTAGAGGAGACGATCTAGAGGAAAATCGAACACACTAGCCGCTAGAGATCGGTTGAAGAAATTCAACCCATATTTATAACATCTATAGATGTAGAAAATAACTTTTCACAGTTTTGACCAAAATATACAGTTTGAATTTAAGATGCAACCAGCAATAAAATACAGTGAGCGGCATGTTATCTAGAGCTCTGCCAAAAATCAGCCAGCAGATGTAAGACTTATAAGGAAGCCGGTAGTTGATAGTTGAGGAAGGAGAGAGAGAGAGAGAGAGTTTGCATACAGAAAGTTTCACACGTCGTGCGACACACTTATCGCGTTTGTAGAGGGGACCTACCTGGGAATCGATGTCTGGAAACGTCATCCAGCGACGCTACAGAGTAACAAAGTTACAGGCACTGGAGTCTGTAAAATATGTGTACACAGGGAGATCCAATGAAGATGTTAGCAATTTTCTATGATGATGGAGATGGATAAATGTATAAATTTGAGGTTATGTCCCTATAACGGAAAATTGGAAGAGAAGACATTCCTGTTACGTGTGACAGTATGTACCGGTAGTGTTGCAGCTAAGATGTAGGGCAGGAAACTTTCAGAGGTGGTAGTATGGACCGAATGTCCAGTACACATGGGCTGTAAAATGCATACCTTAAGAGCTGTGAGGACTTGTTCATCTTCGCTAGCATAAAACATATCTCCACTGTTGAACAAGTGCTCATAGCGCCTCAGGTATGCATTTTGTATCCCATGTTTACCGGACATTTTTTTCTTACTTTGATCCATACTACCACCTATGAAAGTTAGCAACAACAGTACCAGTACTTGTATTCCGCCGTCAGAGGTATGATAACGATATTCCCTTGTAACTTCCGGAACATGATACATGATCAAATTGATACATAATCACGGCATCACACTCTACTTACATACATTTGCCGGAGCTGGCGCCTGTATTTTGATGCTCTGTAGCCTCGTTAGATGACGTTTGCATGCATGAGTTACTAGGTAAAATTGCAAGCTCTAGAAATGTGAAACACCTTGTATAAAGAAAGCAACATACGAAACGAACGAGATATTTGGGAAATTAATCGAAGATAAGAAAGAAGAAATAGAAATTGTTTCCAAATCGACCTTTCATTTCGCTGCTGCTGATTTGAAATTTCGTGGCATTTATTCGCTCTGAAGAGGATCGTTGAAACGATGGTCGAAATGTCGTTATTTTAGTTGTTTCACTGTTGCATAATGAAATGGCCTAGTACCCAAAATGATTTTCTTAAATTTGTTTGTAGGAATTCTATCGCTTCTCAACGATATTTTCAGAATGATAGTAGTATTTTTTCCTACACCTACCAACTTTAATAGTGCTAGAAATGATGAAAATAGTACCTAATACTTTTTGATATGGAGACAGAGACGGTGCTTGGTTTTAATGATAACAATATACAGGAAAATTCAGCCATGTTTCTGCGAAGTAGCATTACGCCGAAATTCTGAAATACATCCGTATATTTCGAATGTGGTACAACAGCTGTAGGTAGGAGACGAGGTACTGCAGAAGTAAAGCTGTTTAGACGGGGCGTGAGTCGTGTTTGGGTATCTCAGATGGTAGAGCACTTGCCCATGAAAGGCAGAGGTACCGAGTTCGAATCTTGGTCCCGCACAGAGTTTTAATCTGCCACGAAGTTTCATATCGGCGCACACTCCGCTCCAGAGGGAACTAATTCTGGAAACAGCTGTATAGTTACTGGAGAGATACAGGATGTTCCAAAATCACGTTAAAACTTCTAGGGAACTGAGTAATGATATTCTGAAGAGGAGCCCATGTATGGAAAGGTATAACCGTGCTACAGCCGTATGAATACACTTTCGCTAATGTGGTATGCAACAGGGTTATAATCACTGGAGGGGGGGGGGGTTACTTACGTCGGATCGTATGATGTCATTTGACAGCTGTCTCCTCTCTGACCTGGTTCGAGTCTCGTTCATGTTTCTGTGAGTGTTAGAGGAACATTGCTGAGTACACTTTTGCCGAATACACCGACACGAGTATTGTGTGGCCAAAGCGCACAGTACTGGGAGAGCAGCTGGTCGCCTTTATCAAGATCGTTTTCCACAACGTCTGACTCCTCCCCACACGCTTTTCGTTACCATTGCGCAACGTCTTCGAGTAAGGGTGCCTTCACCGTTTAGCAGGTGCGTCTGAGGTGCCCCGTGGAGACGCAGCGCACGAGAATTGGAAAATATATTTATATGGATATGGTGTCTGTTCTTTCGGACATGTCCGAAAGGACGCTACGAATGTAGTGTGTGGTCATACAAAGGTGAGAAAGTGGGTCTCGCGGGAGGCGTGCGCGAGAGAGTCCCTGTAGTCTCACTATCCTCTGTGCCGTCGGTGGCTCAAATGGACAGATCGACTGCCATGTAAGCAGGAGATCCATGGTTCAAGTTCCGGTCGGGGCACACATTTTCACCTGTATTCGTTGATATATATCAACGCCCGTCAGTAGCTGAAGGAAATAATATCATTCTAATTTCAAATTGGAAAAGGCCCTCCTGTAAAAACAGTGTATCTGAAGACCGATTTCTTTGTTTCTTGATTATTAACGAGTGAAAGTGTAATACAATAGATGTACTAGATCACATTTACACTGAAATGCCAATGAAACTAGTATAATAATGCATATTCAAACGGAGAGGTATGTAAACAGGTTTAATATGGTGCTGCGGCCGGCAACGCCTGTGTATGACGTGTGTCTGGCGCAGTTGTTAGATCGGTTACTGCTGCTACAATGGCAGGTTATCAAGATTTAAATGACTTTGAACGTGGTTTTATACTGGGCGCAAGGCCGATGGGACACAGCATCTACGAGGTAGCGATGAAGTGGGGATTTTCCTCTACGACCATTCCACGAGGGCACCGTGAATATTAGCAATCCAGTAAAACAACAAATCTCCGACATCTCTGCGGCCGGAAAAATATCCTGCAAGAATGGAATCTGAAGAGAACCGTTCAGCGTGGCGAAAGTGCAACCCTTCCACAAATTACTGAAAATTTCAATGCTTGACCATCAACAAGTTTCAACATGCGAAATATTCAATATATCTACATGGGCTTTCAGAGCTGAAGGCCCACTCGTGTACCCTTGCTGGCTGCACAGTACAAAGCTTTACGCCTCATTTGGGCCCATCGGTACGAACATTGGACTGTTGATGACTCGAAACATATTGCCTGGTTGGACGTGTCTCATTTCAAAATGTATATACAGTATGGAAGAGTATGGGTATGAATACGACATCATGACTCCATGGACCCCGCATGTCAACTGCGGACTGTTCAATCTGGTGGAGGCTCTGTGACGTTGTAGAGCGTGCGCATTCGGAGTGATGTGGGATCCCTGATACGTCTAGATACATCCTGTCTAATCACCTGCATCCATTCGAGTCCATTGTGGATTCCGACGGAAGTGGTTAATTCCAGCAGGACAAAGGAGCGGCCCACACAACCACAGTTGCTAAAGAGTGGCTGCAGAAACACTCTTCCGAGCTTAAACACTTTCGCTGGCCACCAAACTCCCCAAATATACTGTACGTTTCTAGTAAATTTTATAGCATTAACTAGCATATCTGGAATGCCTTGCAACGTGTTGATCAGAAGAGATCTCTGCTCCCTCTTACTGTTACGGATTTATGGGCAGCTCTGCAGGTTTCATGGTGTCAGTTCCCTGCTGCGCGACTTCAGCCATCAATAGAGTCCATGCCACGGCGTGTTGAGGGATTTCTCGCGGGGGCCATAAACGATATTTCTTTGGCTCCACAGTGTAACAAATTACTTGTCAATGTGACAGCGTTACCAACATGTTTTCAAATGGTTCTAGTATACGGTACGTCTCGGGAGACGGGTTACAATTTAAAATATGAGTATTATGTACTCAGTCCCCTCTACAAGTTCTAGCAGGTAGTGACGGTAATTTCAGAACATCCTGTACGTTTCCAGCAAACTGTATAGCCGTTGTCGTATTACAATTGGTATCTGCGAATACATTCCATAATTCGTGACAGATCGCGAGGCGCGTTTACCCAGGGGGCGTCTCGGCTACGGGAGCTCTGACGGCCACGAGAATAGCCGGAGGTAGAGAGCGCAGCACGGCTAGTTTGAAAGCAACTTTCAACTAGTGTTGCCAGAGGTGTCTCTTTTTAGAGATTCTACGACTCGCCCCACGTAAGCTTTATCTGCTAACATTTCGAAATACACTATCCTATCAATGAATGTACAGACACCTATTAGTGGACATTAATATGCAGTGTGTCCAACCTTTGTCTCTATGGCGGCTTGAACTCTGCTCGGGACACTAAGTGAGGTGCCTGCCGACAATTTACGCACCACACACAGAGATCGTATCTACGTGCTTGTACATGCAAGGCAATACATTTCTCAGCAAGATAGCCACATCTCTCGCCAATTTTGAACATTTGGAGCAAAATGGACAGGTTCTGTAAAGAAGGTCGCGATTTTGGCGATGTAATGAACCAACTGAACTGAATTTGGTACCATATCCATCAGGAGGGTATCCACTAACCCTATCAGTCAATGTCAAGCCTAGTAACTGCCAGAGGTGGCCCAACACGTTATCGACTTATCAATTTGTGAAGCTCTTTGTCTTGAATTAATCATCCAGTTTTTCTTCAACTCTAATCATTCATTTGGCCCTACACGTACAGTCATGCTCAAAACTATCCTAACGAACGAATTGAATTTCGCCTGATTCACATGCAACCCACATAACGCAACTGTCTAGCAGGTCCCCTTATCGCTCCTTGGTACAGTCGTTTGACTATTGAAAGTGGTTCCAACAAGTCACCACGAGAAAACACTGTTCTGTATCGCAATAACTCAAGATGTAAAGTAATACCACGATACTACAAATATCACGGAACACCTTATCACAGATAAGACTGCCCTTAAGGCTTGTAGCTCACATTTATTACAATAAATGACATATCTGACATTTTACCACTCTCATTATTACGTCAGATAGGTAATGCACATAGTAAATTCGTCGAAATCATTATATACTCTTCAAAGTAACATACCGTACTTATTAAACACAAAATAAGATTAAAAATTAAAGGTATTCACGAGCAGCTGATTGAGAATATTTATGAACTTCAAATTACACGACGAACCGTCTCGTTCTGCATATGGATGCAAACTCAGGTCATGCAGACTAAGCAAAGATTTCGTGCCTGACGGAAACTAACAGTCACTCGTGATTAGGCATACAGAGAGTGATATACCTCGATTTTAGACAGAGCCAGTTTGCAAATACCAATTTTAAATTACATAGCGCAAGTATTTTTGCCGGACGCCAATTCCTACCCAGCACCTGTTGTCCCTGTTAACGAACGACGAGAGATGTTGAATCTTGGTTCTTAACAAGTAACTTACTTGAATTGCCGTGAGGAAAGGCTTTGTATTGGGCAGGGATTCGAACTCAGAACTTAATCGGATAGATATCGACGCACAATCAACTGTGACATTTCGGATTTTCTCGGCAGTAGCTAGATGTTTTAACTGAAATGATAAGACCAAACATTAATTTTTTTCCTTCCCAAGACTCCAACCCGGCATCTATCGCTGTTATATTCTAGATAAAACGAACGTTAAATATGGGTTTGTTGCACCAGCAGCGACATGTGAGCGTATTTGAACTAGAAATAATATGACGAAGAGTTCAGTGCTCACTGGGAATACAGCTCCACACATCATATCGCTTTTGACTACACACAAAGATACGTCAGCTTCCGAATTTTTGTCCAGCTCGGACTAACATCTTGAACTTACAGTGATCTCGCAAATAGTCCTGTGTCTCACTGGGTGTCAAAAACGTCACATATCGTTAGTGTTGACAACGAATGAAAATACATTAAACATTAAAATAATTATCCACCAGCAGATAGGTGTTCTCATGCTAGAGCTTGATAATACATAATGAAATCTATAGTGCCGGGCCAGTATTCGAACCCATTCACGCGCAGTATGTGGAGATGTTGAGGAATCTGCAGTTCTGAACAAACAACAAATTGTAGCCGTGCTGTATTCTCACGAAGGGATCAAATTGAGCGTTAAGTATGGTCTAAGTTGCATTCCCAGATCAGAACCGATTTTATCGACATACAGAAGCTCAGATAAAATATGGACTAAATGTCCTTTGAGCGTTATTTGAGCATCACAAGACTGCACATACATGCAATCGATTTCGAGGTGCAAAGTGTTTATCTTACTTTGGTGACAGGTGGGCATAAGAGATTTCCAAAAACTTTTTATCGTACTGAAATCATCTTTTGTCGGAAAGAAACAAGGTAAGTGTTTTATTCGTATATATTTTGTAGGAAACTGTAATCGTAATGGAAGATTATACACCTTAATGTTTGACAAAACTGCTAGGAGAAAACGCTGCATCCTAACCAAACCCCGCGGTTCCTCTCCATATCCCCGTAAGACACGAGCAGGGGATTCTCCACGCATACCGCTACATAGCTGTTCCTAGCATACCTGAGATTTGGCAACATCGTCACAAACATTAGGCAACACTGTGACAGTGCAATCACTTCCGCCTATGGTACTGAATTGGCTCACTAAATTTACTTGATAGTACCTTTCCATTTGAATGGCTCATGCTGTATAATCCTTACGTAAACTAAGATACTGAGGCAGAAAATTCAATTTTTTGGCTAAAGAAATGCTATTCTCCACATAAGTGGCAACTTTTATTATTTTTCACGATGCGTTATGAGGCTGAGCGACCAATACCATGATGAGAGTGGTGTAAAGGTAGCAGTGTGTCTGTAACCCGGTGGTGCCGCCCATGTCTCGTGTCAGAACGGCTCAATCAGTCGTCAGTTCCAACTGAGGTAGGGACCATCGTGTGCGAGCTTTTTTTTTATAGAGCTGCGAATTTCCAGAAAAAATTCTGTATCGAAATCGGAAGAAAACCTTTACACATCAAATCTTCTTGGTAGCTCGACTCAGTAAGTTGTGTTAATCGTCATAGATCATGGCGTTCTGACTGCCAAGCTGCTTCGCAATACCAGCGTCTCTGAAGAAATTCGAATCGACCATCAACGATACGAATTTCAGTATTGTTCTTCACTTAACTCACATTCCAGGGTGATAAGTATGAAGGAAATGAGCCTCTTGATTACTCTATGCTAAACTTTCCTGCAGACATGTGCTGACAGTGTCTCTAGCAACTTACTTTTTCTCTGGGTAGCTTCAAATATGGGCAGTTTTGTCGCCTTAAATCCAATTGAATAATCTAAATATCATTTGTGAAAAGCGTTCACTTCTCCATTAATTAAATTTATGGACCTCAAAACAAGCAATTTGCCTTAGTAGCTATAGAGCAGGTTCTGATAGGTATTGACGCAATCATTTTCATCCATTTACCATAGAAAATCAAAGAAAGAAGCCAAACACATTACATTGCATTTACTCCCTGTACATTGAGTAATACATATGAATCCACGACAATAATAAATTATTTGAAGAATCTCTTGTGCAAGGAAAAGAACAGAATGTGACGCTTTAATTATAGCGCACTGGATCTGAAACAATGAAATTAATTTTGTGTCACATTGATGTACTGCATTCTAATGTAATAAAGTAATCATCAAATAAAAACGGTTTTGTGCCTCCTTTGCTATCAGGAGTGAAACACAAATCGTAGACAGATTTTATGGGTCACTACTCAACAACATTAAAGCATTGTACATGGTTGAGAGTGTGGAGTGGAGCAGATGTTGTCGGCAGAAGGCAGCGCAGTGCCTCAGCCCCCGCCGGTAGGCAGAAAACGGTGTTCAGAGGCAGATGCTCGGTAAAGAAATCTTTCGCTAAAACATTGTTGAACCAATCTATTATTACCAGTGTGACACAAAGCGAAATATATTGTAGATTCGCTTGAATTACACGCATAGCTTCAGCACCGAGACGAAAGGGGCGATAAAAATTTTGTCGTTGTCTGCTTCCGGTCGCCAGATTTCATATTAGCTAGTCTCGCGTTTTACCTCAAGACTACAGCCTTAGTCAAGAATAATGGACTAAGACTGAACTCAAGACTTCCTCTGGGAAGTGCCGCAGTCTACAATGTTGCTGATCGAGCATACTGCCGGACACAGGATCCTGAGAGGAGCACGACTGTGTTGTCCACCTTATGTGGACGGCTCGGCGGTCAATGTTTTGCTCTAAGGCTGTATCTACAACACATATTGCACCCTGAACACCTAGAAGAATTAAGAAAACAAAAGTAGTTTATGAGAGCAACGTTAACTATGGCGTTAGAAGTATTCATAGCGTTGTGTTCGTGTGTGCAAACGCCTTCCAATGCCCACTCAAGGAGGACAAGGATGCAAAGTCTAGCTTCAGTATAATAAATTCGCTACAGTCTGCGGATGAACTCACACTTAGGTTGATAATTAATTTGAATATTTAGCAATACTATACTCATTGGTGTTAAACTCGTTATTAACCAATGATTCCCACAGCTACAGGGACACTACTTGTGATACTTAGGCAGTGCTATCAGACGAAAAGATCAACCTGACACAAACTGTGGGAAGTTTGTTTTACAAACTTCGTACCAGGATAATGAGCTTTTACGTATTTGGGATGTCTGTGAACGTTGCTGCTTGAGACGATTTAAGACGAAAGTAAATTCCTTCAGCAACGACAATGTTTGAAGAAATCGTCTTAACGGGACTAAATCGTGGTTTGTAAATCGTTTACCGGCCGTACTCTGCCGCATTTCTCTGATTGGAAGGCAAATAGCTTACGGAAAAATGTCACAGAAGGAAAAGGGAGAAAGAAATGTCTCCCACTGGAAGGTCATGTTGTCTTATTTAAATGATTACAAAATCAGGTAAAACGACCAGTCAGATTGTCAGTATAAGAACATTACTGTTGTCAGTATGATGTAGCACTGCCCAGGGCCTGTAACGATAAAGGGCCCGTTTAGGTCAGTCATATTGTATACAGAAGTGGGAGAGAGAGCACCGCTAAATTCTACAATCCGAATGCATTGCAGACACACAGAAATTACTGTTACAGTGTACTAATGGAGCCCAATTAATGAGTGAACTGCATATTTTCCGGTGAGAGAGAGCACTGGCAAATAGTCTTCGGTATATTAGTTTAATTAATCTGGTGTCACTCTGAGCCAGAATTTATGGCCAGCAGCTGAGTGCAAGGTCAGTGGGCCGGATCCGAGTTTTGCAAGTGCGAAATACTTTCCTACATTATAGAAGCGAATATTAAACTGGAACTAATATTCCAAAAATTTTGAACTTGGATAGCTTAGAATGAATATCTTTTTCTTTATTGCAAAGGAAAACAATTGATTTTCTAAAACATTCTCTGTCATACACAACTTGAAACAGGTCACGTCGACCAAATCTTATGGAAAAATTGACAGCGACGTATATCGGCAGGCAGTAAGATCTCTTGGCTTTTGGTTTGGCAGTACTCGACAGCCATTTCTAGGCGCAAGTAATAGAAGAAAGGCAGAGCGTTTTTGTTATCAAGTAACGTCTTCATCGATTACTTTAGTTTTAATGTAATCTATGAGTAATTGCTGGTGTTTGATTTTAACATGGAAAGAATTCTGTTGACAGTGAAAAAACCTCTTCTTGGGAAACTACTTGTATAGTGACCAAAAGGAACGAACTGATATTCAAGTACAGTGTTCCAGCAGCGGCATGAAGAAAATGATAGTAATAATGACGGTAATAATCCAATTATCCGGTAACTTCACACTTCCCAGTGGATCTTCACGAACTAAGAAAATTTCTGAATTTGTGAACATTTCAAAATAGCTTCACATCGAGCCTATGATGCCTACAAGGGTCTTTACATCCTGCTGACATGAGAATAACATAATCTCCGCGTCAGAAGCTTGTTTCTACTTAACCATTTAATAGACTCGCGTTTTATCCACCGTGACTACTTTTGTAAGCTCAGCACATCATCCGTTGCAGCTCACTCCTGGGGCTGGGAAATGTGGGCACAATGGTCTGGTGGAACTATCACAGGAGCAATGCGTGGGTCAGACATTTACTTTTAAGAAGCACAAACAGATTTACTTTGCCTCTGGTAACCTCAAGAGAAAGACGTTATAATCCAGATTTCGCAATACAAATCACGTTCCATCATTACAAACTGGGCAGAGCCAGGTTACGTTGGGAAACGACATAGCGGAAGTCATCGTAAACAGAAATACAGTCGCCAGTAAACTTACTTACATTAGAAAATTTTATTTTATTTTATGAAGCGATAGCCATTTAAAGGATGGGGCTCTTATTTTACTTGTAATTGATTGAACTAGAGACGTTGAAAAATTTGGTGCTGGACTGTGATTCGAATTCGTTTCTCCTCTTTCGAGGATCTGAATCACTCGGAACATTATAGTTCAACCATTTCGTTCCTTTTCGCAAGACTGCAACCTTCTCTAGGTCTCCTCCAAAGGTAAGTATGTGGGTCCGCATCCTGATCCAATACAAAAACATTCATAGTTTCAGTTCAAGCCCTATAACGTGCACACCGTCCCGCTAGTGAAAACCAACGTTCGCTTTTAATGTATATTCATGTTGTAACATTACAGGACATATTGGGACATATTGAAGTATTCGATACTGTAGACTTTTAGGGGATGTCGATACAGATATGCAAAATGTAAAGGGAAACTTTGGTGATGTTTAAATATTGTACTGTGTCAATATTAGGACATTTTGCACAGAAAGAACAAAAATAGAATTAATATAAGTATATATTAGTGTTAGTAACCTATTTTCATTCAATTTTGTAATTATATTTCATTTTGTAAAAGAAAGACTCACTGTTTGCTGTAGCTCTGATTAATTGTATAAATTATCAGTTTTGAGCTAAATTATTTCGTATAATATGGACAAAATACTTTTAAAAAACTCACCAGCTAAAGAGAAAGTCTGTAAATGAACGTTTAATGCACACTTCTGGAATTTTCTATGGAGAAATTCTATATTATCATCCCAAAAATACGAAAACTTGTGAAAACTGTTTCATAACCTAATTTCGAAAGACGATTTGTATCAAGAAATATTGCTAAAAAGATTTATTTACGTTTTGAAACAGGATTTAAATCATTTTACATATAAATAATTGTTCTAAATCACCCAAGAAATATCCAGAATCAAATGTCAAGATATTTCTGGAAACGTCGGTGCAAGTCTGGTGAAGGTTATCCGAAGGCTGGTAGAAAAATGTTATAAACTCTATTTTGAAATTATGCTTGTAAGAATTTATATGTGCTCATCCTTTTACTTGCTTTAATCTGTGCTAAAGTTCTGTAATGTCTGATTTGGTTTTAAGTCGTGAATTGCTATCGTATTGTGAACAAAGCATTGTCAAAGACTCTCATTGTTTGGAAGGATATTAGTACACCTAGGAGTTGTCAATGGGCAGTTCGGATGTGCAGTGCGGTTGGCTGGGAGAGTCTGTTGTTGAGTCTGTCAGTTCTGTTTGTAAATAAACGTCTATAATGAAGAATTACTTGTTGTCGTCAATATGAACTCAAGACCTTTTGCACGAAGCAGACACCTCCTAATGCATAGATCATGAAAACGATATTTCGTAATGATGTGTAACATGTCATTTTAATGAAAGGTTTCTTTACATACCATGATTCAATTTCTTTACAACAATTTCTTACTCTCTCTCATTCTTTTTGATCTCTCTCTCTCTCTCTCTCTCTCTCTCTCTCTCTCTCTCTCTCTCTCTCTCTCTCTCTCTCTCTCTCTCTCTCTCTATCATACACACACACACATTCTTTTTTTCTTTATTTGTTTGTTTTGCTCGACTATCGGCGAGGCATCAAAACGTCTCTGAATGAGCTTCTTACTTTTTAGTACACTTACGAAATAAATATAAAAACAACTGTGAGAGTTACTGATATATGATGCTTAGTTTTCAGTCAGTTCGGAGTATTGTTAGTAACCACGCTCCAGTCCCTAAACCTAGTTACAGAAATGCGAATCAGACGCATTACGTATTCCAGGCCGTAGTAGCCGCGACTTGGAGACACCAGCTATGGTCACTTCCCAGCCCGCTGTACGATCACATCGGGTCGTCGTCTTTCTGCTGGTACTGTAACTGAGATTTGACAACAAGGCAACGTATGTTTGGGAACTCTGTGATCGACCAGTTCCTTCCTGGTGTGCGCGAAATTTATCCTCAAGGTTCACTTGATTTTACCTGTCATTTCCATTGAATAATCTGATTTATTATCGTTTTAGGTGTAACAAAAGATTATAAATTTACTGTTTTCAGCCCAGGAAAGTCGTTGCACGTGGAAATCGCAACTAATCTCGTCCTTTAAATAGCGGTTTATGAGTGCTAGACATTATCGATCTCGTAAGAGTGAGCTAAGACACGTATTTCTACCCCAGCTCTATGGTAATGCGCTGACCTGAGAAAAAGCATCTGTTATGGTTCGCACTTCCAGTCTCACTAACTGTAACGTTTTTATCCCTTCTGTGAAAGAGCTACAAGCAGTCAGATAAAACATCGATAAGGAAATCGCAAAAAAATACTTCCGGCTCATAGTGCAATGGTGAAAACTTACAATGCTGCACAACAGGTAACTCCTCTTCCCGCCGATGACAAGCAAATTTTGGGTTTCTAGGAATACAAAACTTTACTTACGAAATGCGACATTTGCACTGCACGACGTTTTCAACAAAGAGATGGCGCAATACAGTAGACCAAGTGGAAAGAAACACTTCCTATTTAAATTTGCGCATCCTAGACTGTTGGCTGTTCTGTGTAGGTGGCAGGTACGTGATTTTATTTCGGTGATTACAAAATAAAGTCGAATGTATGCACTGGGTAGTCGAGGCAGCTAGTTCATTGTGATTCGGCCAACCAAGTAAATGAATTTACTGAACCTGCTGCAAATTACTACAGGAAGCCTGTGTGTCAGAATTCTCATCCAGTGTGGTGCAACGGCGTTACGATAGAAAAATGAGCCACATACTTATGATATGCTTGTATATCTATAGACTTGGTTCGATTCCAACTTCTGTCAATGATTTTAGATAAGGTGAGACAGATTCCATTCTCTTCTGGCTACACCAAGTGAAGAAGATATAATGACATTGTGGTCTGAAATTAACATGAAAAATGATATTCCTTTTCTACAAAGTAGACGTTAGGATGAATCACAATAAAGACTGGGGCGGCGACACGTAGAAACCTTTCTTATACTTATTATTTATTTCTAGTGACGAAACAAACGCTATGTAGGCTCACAGGACATTTAGTCCATATTTTATCTGAGCTTCTGTATGTCGATAAAATCGGTTCTGAACTGGGAATGCAACTTAGACCGTACTTAAGGCTGAATTTGATCCCTTCGTGAGAATACAGCACGGCTACAATTTGTTGTTTGTTCAGAACTGCAGGTTCCTCAACATCTCCACATACTGCGCGTGAATGGGTTCGAATCCTGGCCTGGCACTATAGATTTCATTATGTATTATCAAGCTCTAGCATGAGAACACCTATCTGCTGGTGGATAATTATTTTAATGTTTAATGTATTTTCATTCCTTGTCAACACTAACGATATGTGACGTTTTGACACCCAGTGAGAGACAGAACTATTTGCGAGATCACTGTAAGTTCAAGATGTTAGTCCGAGCTGGACAAAAATTCGGAAGCTGACGCATCTTTTTGTGTAGTCAAAAGCGATATGTGTGGAGCTGTATTCCCAGTGAGCACTGAACTCTTCGTCATATTATTTCTAGTTCAAACACGCTCACATGTCGCTGCTGGTGCAACAAACCCATATTTAACGTTCGTTTTCTGTAGAATATAACAGCGATTTGTGCCAGGTTGGAGTCTTGGGAAGGAAAAAAAAATAATGTTTCGTCTCGTCATTTCAGTTAAAACATCTAGCTACTGCCGAGAAAATCCGAAATGTCACAGTTGATTGTGCGTCGATATCTATCCGATTAAGTTCTGAGTTCGAATCCCTGCCAAATACAAAGCCTTACCTCACGGCAATTCAAGTAAGTTACTTGTTAGGAACCAAGATTCAACATCTCTCATCGTTCGTTAACAGGGACAACAGGTGCTGGTTGGAATTCGCGTCCGGCAAAAATGCTTGCGCTATGAAATTTAAAGTTGGAATTTGCAAACTGGCTCTGTCTAAAATCGAGGTATATCACTCTCTATATGCCTAATCACGAGTGACTGTTAGTATCCGTCAGGCACGAAATCATTGCTTAGTCTGCATGACCTGAGTTTGCACCCATATGCAGAACGAGACGGTTCGTCGTGTCATTTGAAGTTCATAAATATTCTCAATTAGCTGCTCGTGAATACCTTTAATTTTTAATCTTATTTTGTGTTTAATTAGTACGGTATGTTACTTTGAAGAGTAAATGAAGAATACGACAAATTTACTACGTGCATTACCTATCTGACGTAATAATGAGAGTGGTAAAATGTCAGATATGTCATTTATTGAAATAAATGTGAGCTACAAGCCTTAAGGGCAGTCTTATCTGTGATAAGGTGTTCCGTGATATTTGTAGTATCGTGGTATTACTTTACATTTTGAGTTATTGCGATACAGAACAGTTTTTTCTCGTGGTGACTTGTTGGAACCACTTTCAATAGTCAAACGACTGTACCAAGGAGCGATAAGGAGACCTGCTAGACAGTTGCGCTATGTGGGTTGCATGTGAATCAGGCGAAATTCAATTCAGGTCGTTCGGATACTATTGGGCATGAATAGACATCACGTGTATCGATTTCCATCGCGCTGGGGTAAGTCCTTCGGGATACGTTTATTCTCCTTAGTGTGTAAATATATTTGGAGCATGTCATTCAAAAACGTTTGAAATGAAATAGACGGGAGCGGGTTGTTGTTAGGAGAGCAGAATGTATTAGACTCGCGGATCATGTGGTGTTATTGACAGAGAGCGAAAGAAGTATGACTGAAATGTTAAAAGAATTGAACAAGAGTCGTGAGTAAATTGGAATGAGAAATAATAAGAAAAACGCAAAATGTCCGGTGATAGGTGCAAGAAAATCAAGAACAACTATAATGTTAGGCAGGAAGACACACAACAATTTAGTATTTTTAGATAACTGCGACGTGCTATTATGGACGACATTGGAAGTAATAAGGAGGTGAAAATACGTATAGCAATTGCCAACGAGACGTTTCATAACAGGAGGCTTTTATGTGGGTGCGTTGATAGGTGATAAAATAGGCAAGCACAGTGAGAAATGAGGTGGTGTTGAGTGGGAGAACAGAGAGAAATTTTAAAGGTAGCAGGATGAGCAAACACAATTGGCATGGACACTGAATGAGAAGAGATTGTTTATTGATGGTATGGAGGAAATGGTGAATGCAATAAGAAGAAGAAGAAGAAGAAGAAGAAGAAGACTCAGAACATACCAGGTGGTGGACAGCGTAAGAACAGAAAATAGTTGTGAGAAAATAAGAGGGTAACAAATGATGGGACTGCATGGAGAGCTACATGTGAAGACCTGCCCTAGGGCAGAACACTCATGGTGGTGGTGTTGATGAAGAGGAGACTTATGTAGGATATTTTGCAAAACGCCCATTTTCTTGTAATCCAAATTTAAACAAAACATAGGCAGCTTATAATTTGTAGTCTATAAACGACCGTGAATTGCGTGACAGATGGAACTTGCCAGTATACCAGTTATTAGGACTTATTCCCACTCCACTGACGTATGGAGCGTGCGTACTGTGGCTGCTTAAAAGCCTCTGTGCGTGCTGTGCTTAGTCTCTTCTGGTCATCACGCTTCCTACAGTTACAATACGTAGGCGGTTTCAGTATATTCCATTCCTACATTCATCATGTAACGTCAGTTCTAGAAACTTTCTAATTAGGTCTCCTCGCGATACTTTGCTCTTCCACGGAATAGTCTGTGTCTACCATGAACTGTCCGTTAGTCAGTAAGTGGAATAACTGGTTTTCCGACACATGTCGCCATGTAACTGTCGCTCTGTCTCCACGTCAGAGAGACGGAAATTCTGTGTGCCACATTTGAAGATGAGTCTGTAAAGGTTACAAAACTAGTTAATGGAATTACAAATAGTTCAAAAAGTGAGTTTTTGCAGTTTTCCGTATTTAAATTCAATGCACTAGTCACAGGCTCTAGGCGATCCTTAGGGGATATGCTTCATCGGTTGGGAGCGTGATGTGTCCCTCCGAGATTAATTTCACCTGGGCTTTAAGCGACTCACCGGTCAGCATTTACAGAGCTGCCAACTACATCTCACACCGGGAATATTACCAGGATTAGTTTGCATCGCAGCCTACGGAAGAGAACGCAAATCGAACGAGCATTCACAGTCATTCCCTCCATTGACTACCATTCGCCTATATTCAACAGTTAAGGATTCCTCCGGAAATATTCCAAGTAGACTTACTCTGGATATTGTACGTTTGTTTCCAAGCGCCTGCCTGTTCAATTTGAGCAGAAACTGCGTGACATTCTCCAACGGGTCAAAAAACCTGTGACCATTCGTGCCGCCCTTCTCTGTATACATTCAGTTTCGCCTGGCAGTTGTATCTGATTAGGATCCAAGAATCTCGACCAATATTGGGGGATAAGTCGCAAGCGTGATTTGTAAGCAATTTCTTTTGTACACTGATTGTATTTTCCTAGAATTCTACCAACGAATTGCAGCCAGCCACCGTATTTCCCTAAGACTGCGACTATGTGACGGTTCCATTTCAAATCTCTAGAAATTTTTACACCCAGGTATTCATGTGGGTTGAGCGATTGCGAATTTGACTCGCTGCACTATACTCGTAGGATAAGGTTATATCGTTTTGTGAACCGAACAATTCTACATTTCGGGAACATTTAAACTAAGTTGTCATGCTTTGCACTACACTGAAATCTTATGAGGGCGTGGCTTCTTTCAAACAGAACTTTATTACAGGCAACTGCATCATTTACGGAAACACTGAAGTTTCAAATAGACCGCGTAAGCACCCCCCCCTTCTCCCCTCCAAATTGCTGTCTGAAAACTGGAAGTCCCATATGTAAACCACCTTCAGAAGTTCGTTCACTTTCCGTATCAGTTAATGTGTTAAAAACTTGACCTGAAGAAACATGACCCTTTGCAGTTGAAGACGCTCTGTTGTAAGAGAAGCTAGTTTTTTGACAAGTCTCAATATTTATGTACTGAACTAGGTGTTGTACAATTCTATAATTTTCAGGTACATTCGGCGACGTATGTGGATACTGTCTGACAAATGTGTTGCGAATAAAGTGAGTAGTAAAGAAGTAATAAAGTGAAACATCAAGCCTGATGCTGACACCTTACTACACGAACAGCGAAAATGTAGAAGTGATAAAAGTCTTTTTCCTTTCATCATTCTGCCAGGGATGTCAGAGGGAAAAAAAGTTTCGAAATTATGTGTGAAGTTTGTTGGAAGTCGCCACGTGCTGCCTTTCACAAATGCTCGGTGAATATAGTCTCGATAATTTGCGCGCCATGAAATTATGCTGCCTTAGACGAGTACGCAGTTTTTAACTTTTAACGCCCGACTTATTGCGTAAACCTATGCCTTTAAATGAAGGACGGAAGGAGGATTGCATTTAATGTGCTATCGATGTTGAGGTCATTAGAAACGGAGCAGGAGTTGGCACTGCGTCAGGGAAGGGTAAAAGTAGTCCGCCGTTCCCTTTCAAAGGAACCATCCCAGCATTTGCTTGGAGCGATTCAGAAAAGTTACGGAATACGTATCAGGATGGCCGGATGCGGATTTAAACGTCATCCTCCCGAATGCGAGTCTAGTGTACTAGTTGACAGCTCGTCGTGTAGCAAGCGTTGCTGGTGATGGGATTCCGGGTTCGATTCACGGCTGGGTTGCTTTCTCCGCCCGGGAAGTAGGTGTCTGTGGTGTCATCATTTCTTCATCATTCGTGATGGTGGCGAAACTGGACTGTGTAAAGGTTGGGGCTTTGTACAGGCGCTGATAACCGTGCAGTTGAGCGCCCCACAAACCAAACATCATCATCATCATCATCATCATCATCATCATCATACCATGTACTAACCACTGCGGCAGCTCGCTTGGTATACATTTAAATGAGCAGATTAAGTCAGCATTTTTAGTATTTACATTGACTTCGTTCTTCATAAATGAAAGCAGGAACTACGACAAGACCAAGGAATTGGGATAACGAATGAGAAATACCTGATTGTGCTTCTGTTTGTAGATGACATGATTCAAGTTCACGAAATGACCTCCAAAGATCTATATACCACCTGAACGAAATATGCAATGAATACAACTTTAAAATTTCTAGTAATAAAACGAAAATAAGTGCACTCCGAGGAAAATACTCAGTCAGTTTAAAACTAGTTTTGGATAATCCTGCTTTAGAACTGGTCTCTTAATCTTTCATTTAGGCTACGCTGTAAGATCTGATTTTTACTCTGATACTTAAAATAAATTACACAAATTCTAAGCTGTCTGTGACACTATTATCTGAACATTGGGCAATAAAGTACAAAAAGGTTGTCCCGAAATTCTATAACGTGGTCGCGGTTCCTGTATTATGCTATGAAAGCGAAAACATGGTTAAAAAAAACGAAAAATAAATCACACGGCAGAGATGAGGTTCCTAAGAAATTCGAAGAGCTGCACAACAAGAAATGATTGGGAATGAAGATACTAGAGAAAAATTAAGTATTTTCAACAGAAACTAAAAAATTCAAAAATATCGTGAAGACTGGTGAGAATGCTACGTCCCAGACTTCCCCAAAATATTCTGAACTACAAGCGGAATGGAAGACGTGATATTGAAAGGCCTCGGACGTGGGAGCTATTTCGTTTGTAGAGACTATCCCGCGCGGCGACTACTGAAGTACTTATACATTATAGAATTCTTAAGTTGTACAAGCAAAATAAGTAAGTTTTAATGTAGTTTACGTTCACTGATGCAAAAAAATTTTTCTTGCTTTTTAAAGTGGGCTATGTTCTTTCTCAGGGTTCAAACTGTCTCCATGCCAAATTTGAACAATATATGTTAAGCGGTTTGCACTCGAAAACGAAACAGACTGTGTTACAAAGTAGAAAAGCAACTGAGAGAAAGAAGCGGCGTCGGTTTCTGCAGAAGGCGGCCATCATTTTGTAGGACAATGTTCGGGCACGCTCGGTTCAAGTCGTGACTGATTTGATCGGTATATGGGGATGGGGAGCGCCGCATCACGCACCACGCCTAAAGGATTTCTTGCTAACCATCTCTTCCGACACCATTAATGAATTAACCCTCTTGTCTGCCCCACTTCTGTTGAAGGTTACACATCAGACAAATACCTTGTTGTTGTTGTTGTTGTTGTTGCTCTTGTCTTCAGTCCACAGACTGGTTTGATGCAGCTCTCCATGCTACTGTATCGTGTGGAAGCTTCATCTCCCAGTACCCATTGCAAACCTATATCCTTGTGAATCTGCTTAGTGTATTCATCTCCTGGTCTCCCACCTCGATTTTTACCCTCCACGCTGCCCTCCAATATTAAATTGGTGATCCCTTAATGCCTCAGAACGTGTCCTACCATCCGACCCCATCTTCTAGTCAAGTTTTGCCACAAAGTTCTCTTCTCCAGTATCCTATTCAATACCTCCACATTAGTTATGTAATCTACCCACTTAATCTTCAGCATTCTTCCGTAGCACCACATTTCGAAAGCTTCTATTCTATTCTTGTTCAAACTATATATTGTCCATTATTCACTTCCATACGTGGCTACACTCCATACAAATACTCGGAGAAAGGACTTCCTGATACCTAAAGCTATACTCGATGTTAACAAATTTTTCTTCTTTAGAAACACTTTTCTTACCATTGACAGTCGACATTTTATATCCTCTCTACTTCGACCGTCATCAGTTATTTTGCTCCCTAAATAGCGAAACTCCTTTACTACTTTAAATGTCTCATTTCCTAATCTAATTCCCTCAGCATCACCCACCTTAATTCGACTACATTCCATTATCCTCGTTTTGCTTTTATTGATGCTGATCTTATATCATCCTTTCAGGACACTTCATTCTGTTCAGCTACTCTTCTAGGTTCTTTGCTGTCTCTGAATTAGAACGTCATCGGCAAACCTCAAGGTTTTAGTTTCTTATCCATGGATTTTAATTTCTACTCAGAATTTTTCTTTTGTATCCTTTACTACTTGCTCAATAAACAGATTGAATAACATTGGGGATAGTCTACAACCCTGTCTCATTCCCTTCCCAACCACTGCTTCCGTTTCATATCCCTCGACTCTTATAACTACCACCTGCTTTCTGTACAAATTGTAAATTGCCTTTCGCTCCCTGTAATTTACCCCTGCCACCTTCAGAATTTGAAAGAGAGTATTCCAGTCAACATTGTCAAAGGATTTCTCTAAGTCTACAAATGTTAGAAACGTAGGTTTGCCTTTTCTTAATCTACTTTATAAGGTAAGTCGTAGGGTCAGTATTGCCTCACATGTCCCAGTATTTCCACGGAATCCAAACTGGTCTTCCCTGAGGTCGGCTTCTACCATTTTTTCCATTCGTCTGTAAAGAATTTGCGTTAGTATTTTGCAGCTGTGACTTATTAAACTGATAGTTAGCTAATTTTCACACCTGTCAACACCTGATTTCTTTGAAATTGGAATTATTTCATTCTTCTTGAAGTCTGACGGTATTTCGGCTGTCTCATGCATCTTGCTCATCAGACGGTCACGTTCTGTCAGAGCTGGGTCTCCCAAGCCTGTCAGTAGTTCTAATGGAATGTTGCCTACTCCCGGAACCTTATTTCCACTAAGGTCTTTCAGTGCCCTGTCAAACTCTTCACGCAGTATGTCATCTCCCATTTCATCTTCATCTACATCCTCTTCCGTTTCCATTATATTGTCCTCAAGTACATTGCCCTTGTATAGATCCTCTATATACACCTTCCACCTTTCTGCAATATCTTCTTTGCTGATAACAGGGTTTCCATCTGAGCTCTTGATATGCATACAAGTGAATCTCTTTTCTCTAAAAGTCTCTTTAGTTTTTCTTTAGGCACTATCTATCATGCCCCTAGTGATAAGCGCATCTATATACTTACGTTTGTCCTCTAGATATCCCTGCTTAGCCATTTTGCACTTCCTGTCGATCTCATTTTTGAGACGTTTGTATTTCTTTTTGTCGGGTTAATTTACTGCATTTTTGTATTTTCTCCTTTCATAAATTAAATTCAATATATCTTCTGTTACCCTCTTTCTTTGCGCATGTCAAGTTCCGTAGGCCCAAATTGAGGAGCAAATCTTCTAGGTCATGGAACGTGCCAGTATCTACATCTACATCCGTACTCCGCAAGCCACCTGACGGTGTGTGGCGGAGGGTACCCTGAGTACCTCTATCGGTTCTCCCTTCTATTCCAGTCTCGTATTGTACGTGGAAAGAAGGATTCTCGGTATGCTTCTGTGTGGGCTCTAATCTCTCTAATTTTATCCTCGTGGTCTCTTCGCGAAATATAAGTAGGAGGGAGCAATACACTGTTTGACTCTTCGGTGAAGGTATGTTCTCGAAACTTCAACAAAAGCCCATACAGAGCTACGGAGCGTCTCTCCTGCAGAGTCTTCCACTGGAGGTTATCTATCATCTCCGTAACGCTTTCGCGATTACTAAATGATCCTGCAACGAAGCGCGCTGCTCTTTGTTGGATCTTCTCTATCTCTTCTATCAACCCTATCTGGTGCGGATCCCACACTGCTGAGCAGTATTCAAGCAGTGGGCGAACAAGCGTACTGTAACCTACTTCCTTCGTTGTCGGATTGCATTTCCTTAGGATTCTTCCAATGAATCTCAGTCTGGCATCTGCTTTACCAACGATCAACTTTATACGATCATTCCATTTTAAATCACTCCTAACGCGTACTCCCAGATAATTTATGGATTTAACTGCTTCCATTTGCTGACCTGCTATTTTGTAGCTAAATGATAAGGACCTATCAGTCTATGTATTCGCATCCCATTACACTTGTCTACATTGAGATTCTATTGCCATTCCGTGCACCATGCGTCAATTCGCTGCAGATCCTCCTGCATTTCAGTACAATTTTCCATTGTTGCAACCTCTCGATACACCACAGCATCATCTGCAAAAAGCCTCAGAGACTTTCCGATGTCACCCACCAGGTCATTTATGAATACTGTGAATAGCAACGGTCCTATGACACTCCCTTGCGGCACACCTGAAATCACTCTTACTTCGGAAGACTTCTCTCCATTGAGAATGACATGCTGCGTTCTGTTATCTAGGAACTCCTCGATCCAAGCACACAACTGATCTGATAGTCCGTATGCTCTTACTTTGATCATTAAACGACTGTGGGGAACTGTGTCAAACGCCTTGCGGAAGTCAAGAAACACGGCTTCTACCTGTGAACCCGTGTCTAAGGCCCTCTGAGTCTCGTGGACGAATAGCGCGAGCTGGGTTTCACACGGCCGTCTTTTTCGAAACCCATGCTGATTCCTACAGAGTAGATTTCTAGTCTCCAGAAAATTCATTATACTCGAACATAATACGTGTTCCAAAACTCTACAACTGATTGACGTTAGAGATATAGGTCTATAGTTCTGCACATCTGTTCGACGTCCCTTCTTGAAAACGGGGATGACCTGTGCCCTTTTCCAATCCTTTGGAACGCTTCGCTCTTCTAGAGACCTACGGTACACCGCTGCAAGAAGGGGGGCAAGTTCCTTCGCGTACTCTGTGTAAAATCGAACTGGTATCCCATCAGTACCAGAGGCCTTTCCTCTATTGAGCGATTTTAATTGTTTCTCTATCCCTCTGTCGTCTATTTCGATATCTACCATTTTGTCAACTGTGCGACTTCAAGAGAAGGAAGCACAGTGCAGTCTTACTCTGTGAAACAGCTTTGGAAGAAGACATTTAGTATTTCGGCCTTTAGTCTGTCATACTCTGTTTCAGTACCATTTTGGTCACAGAGTGTCTGGACATTTTGTTTTGATCCACCTACCGCTTTGACATAGGACCAAAATTTCTTACGATTTTCTGCCAAGTCAGTACATAGAACTTTACTTTCGAATTCATTGAAAGCCTCTCGCATAGACCACCTCACACTACATTTCGCTTCGCGTAATTTTTGTTTGTCTGCAAGGCTTTGGTTATGTTTATGTTGGCTGTGAAGTTCCCTTTGCTTCCGCAGCAGTTTTCTAACTCGGTTGTTGTACCACGGTGGCTCTTTTCCATTTCTTACGATCTTGCTTGGCACATACTCATCTAACGCATATTGTACGATGGTTTTGAAATTTGTCCACTGATTCTCAACACTATCTGTACTTGAGACATAACTTTTGTGTTGAGCCGTCAGGTACTCTGTAATCTGCTTTTTGTCACTTTTGCTAAACAGAAAAATCTTATTACCTCTATTAATATTTCTATTTACGGCTGAAATCGTAGATGCAGTAACCGCTTTATGATCGCTGATTCCCTGTTCTGCATTAACTGATTCTAATAGTTCGGGTCTGTTTGTCACCAGAAGGTCTAATATATTATCGCCACGAGTCGGTTCTCTGTTTAACTGCTCAAGGTAGTTTTCAGATAAAGCACTTAAAAATATTTCACTGGATTCTTTGTCCCTGCCACCCGTTATGAACGTTTGAGTCTCCCAGTCTATATCCAGCAAATTAAAATCTCCACCCAGAACTATAACATGGTGGGGAAATCTACTCGAAATATTTTCCAAATTATTCTTCTGGTGCAGAGCCACAACCGCTGCTGAGCCTGGGGGCCTATAGAGACATCCAATTACCATGTCTGAGCCTGCTTTAACCGTGACCTTCACCCAAATCATTTCACAATTAGAATCTCCGTCAATTTCCTTCGATACTATTGCACTTATTATCGCTATAAACACGCCTCCCCCTTTACTGTCCAGCCTTTGTCTGCGAACTATATGGGCGTTGTGACCGTTTATTAATGAGAGCAGTTCTGGGACCTTTCTATAGACGCTCCTGCAGTTTACTATTAGCACATTAATATTGTTATTCCCTGTTGCATTTTGCCTACTCCTGCCTTGCCGCGTCTCAGGAGGCGTCTTGTCGGGTCTAGGGAGGGAATTCTCTAACCTAAAAAAAAAAAAAAAAAACCATGTGCACTCCACACGTACTCCGCTACCCTCGTAGCCGCTTCCGGCGTGTAGTGCACGACTGACATATTCAGGGGACCCTACATTTCTCCACCCCATTGCGGAGGTCGAGAAATTTGCACCCCAGCTCTCCGCAGAATCGTCTGAGCCTCTGGTTTAAGCCTTCCACTCGGATCCAAACCAGAGGACCGCGATCGGTTCTGGGAACGATACTACAAATAGTTAGGTCTGATTCCACCCCGCGAGCGAGGCTTTCCGCCTTCACCAACTCCGACAACCGCTTAACGAACTGAGGATGACCTCTGAATCCACACGGCAGGAGTCATTGGTGCCGACATCAGCAACAATTTGCAGTCGGGTGCACCCAGTGCTCTCTATCACCGCCGGTAGGGCCGCCTCCACATCTCGGGTGAGACCCCCCGGCAAGCAGACAGAGTGAACACTGGCCTTCTTCCCCGACCTTTCCACTATTTCCCTAAGGGGCTCCATCACCAGCTTAACGTTGGAGCTCCCAATAACTAATAAACCCCTCCCCCCGTGTGCCTGCTCGGACCTTGCTGAATGAGCAGCCACATGTCCATTCACAGGCAGAGCGGACGATGCCACACGGCCAGCCTCCACATTGACCCTCTGCCTCGTGCGCCGCGAACGCCGCTGAACCCGCCACTCCCCTTGGGGAGAGGGTGGCCCGACCGCGCCCGGTACCCGCGAAAATGTCTCGACAGCAGGGACAGTGGGTGAAGCATCTAACACCTGGGGTGCACCATGCGACGCACCAGACTCCACACTGCCGCTACCCTCCGAGGCAGCAGCCTGAAGACGGCTGACCGCGGCCATCAACACGCTCAGCTGTTCGCGAAGAGTGGCCAGCGTCCGTACACAGCAGTCACACATCCTATCCATCCTAAGGAATCAATATACTGAAGAGACTTAATCAACTTTTAAGTAGACTGCTAATTCACTAAAGGCGGCTGATTACTGACTAAACTGTGATTGCTAACCACTTCTTGTAGAAAACAATGAAAATAGCACTACCTGTCTCTGGACTGTATTGAAAACAAACACTAGCACTACTAGCACTATGGCTGACTAAAAGGACTCTATCTGACTGTATTCAAAACAAACATGAAATCTATTTAACTCTATTACTAGCACTCGACAATTAAAGCTTCCTAAAAGCAAAAACACACGGAAGAAGTAGTGACAAGTAAGAAAACTACAGTTAATACTTCAATCAAGGTAGCTCGCTGCACAGCAGACGTGAAGCAGACGGCGGTTTGGGCGACACATGAACTTACAACATAAAAGTAATAACAGATAAAAATACATGTTCATGAACCAGAGAGAAAATCAGTCCATAAGTTTAAGCAAACGCTATCAGCAGTACAATGAGAATCAGCTTAATTTTTCAATTAACTCCTCGACAGAATAGAAGGAGTGACCCATGAGGAAACACTCCAGTTTCGATTTGAAAGCGCGTGGATTACTGCTAAGATTTTTGAATTCGAGTAGCAGCTTATTGAAAATGGATGTAGCAGTATACTGCACACATTTTTGCACAAGAGTTAAGGAAGTCCGATCCAAATGGAGGTTTGATTTCTCCCGAGTATTAACCGAGTGAAAGCTGCTTATTGTTGGAAATAAACTAATATTGGTAACAAGAAACGACTATAAGGAATATACATATTGAGAGGCCAATGTCAAAATACCCAGACTCCCTGAACAGAGGTCGACAAGAGGTCCGTGAACTCACACCACTTTTTGCCCGAACCTCCCGTTTCTGAGCCAAAAATATCCTTCTAGAATGGGAAGAGTTATCCAAAAACATAATACCATACGACATAAGTGAATGGAAATAAGCAAAGTAGACTAATTTACTTGGCGAAGTATCACTCACTTTCGGTACCGTTCGAATAGTGAAAATGGCAGTATTAAGTCTTTGAACAAGATCCTGAATGTGGGCTTTCCATGACACCTTACTATTTATTTGAACACCTAGGAATTTGAGCCACTCAGCTTCACCAATCATTTGCCCATGCTGTGAGATTAAAACGTCAGGTTTTGTTGAATTGTGTGTTAGAAACTGTAAAAACTGAATCTTACTGTGATTTAACGTTAGTTTATTTTCTACAAGCCATTGACTGAGGTCATGTACTGCACTACTTGAAACGGAGTCAATGTTGCACACAACATCCTTTACTACCAAGCTAGTGTCATCAGCAATCAGAAATATTTTAGAGTTACCCATAATACTTGAGGGCATATCATTTATATAAATAAGGAACTAGAGCGGCCACAACACTGATCCCTGAGGAACCCCCTCCCCCTTGACAGTATACCACTCAGATCCCCCATCACACTGTATTACTTTGCCCCATTCCTGTAGATCGTTCCCTAATGCACTTCCTGAAACGCTCTACAACTTCTGATTCTGTCAGTTCTTTCAGGTCCCATATCCTTAAATTCCCACGTTTTTCCAGTTTCTTCAGTTTTTATCTACAGTTCATAATCAATATATTGTTATCAGAGACCACATTTGCCCCTGGAAATGTCATACAATTTAAAATCTGGTTCCTAAATCTCTGTCTTACCATTATATAATCTATATGAAATATTGCAGTATCTCCAGGTCTCTTCCACGTATACAACCTTCTTTCATGATTTTTGAACCAAGTGTTAGCTATGATTAAATTATGCTCTGGGCAAAAACCTACCAGGCGGCTTCCTCTTTCATTTTTTACCCACATTCCATATTCACCTACTGCGTTTCCTTTTATTCCATTTCCTACCGTCGAATTCCAGTCACCCACTAATATTAAATTTTCATCTCCCATCACTATCTGAATGATTTCTTTTATCTCATCACACATTCCATCAATTTCTTCATCATCTGCGGACTACTTTTACGACTGTGGTAGGCGTGGGATTCGTGGCTATATTGGCCACAACAATGCTTTCACTATGCTGTTTGTAGTGGCTTACCCGCATTCCTATTTTTATTAATTATTAGACCTACTCATGCATTAGCTTCATATTAGCCTTCCTAATACTTAAATCTATATTCGATGTTAACAATGACGCCGGTGGATGGACTATCACGAAATTACTGACCGTCGAGAAAGTCACAAATATAACCGACAAGCTAATGGGCCCTTCACAGGAAAAGGTTTTTCGCCGGAAAACGGGGAAAACTGAAACCCAGTCAATGAGTAAAAAAATGTATATTCACTGACAAAAAAAAGTGTACGCACACAACTTACACAACAATAGTCTGGGATTACTCTATTACGTAACAGTTTTTGTGATTGTATCTTGCAGCTTTAGTTATTTTTAATTAAAAGAGGCTTTAAAAGGACAGAAAGAACGTGTTGGACTACGCTACAGATCGTTCTGTTAGCAAAGTCCTCACTTTGTAATCACTTTCGTTGACTTCGGCAACTCTCAACAGAAATCTCCAACCTAACCGAGACAATGTGCTACGATACAGCCGAGATCATGACAAGAGAATGGGCTACATCACACTCGAAGTAAATTTATATAGGTAAGGATCCCCATGACCTGTGTACGTCTATTATAAAAAATCTCCAAGCCACTCTCCTCAAATAGATCGCCATCTTCTCTTGACCTTCAACTGTTACTATTTCAGAATTAAAAACCAGATTCAAAGAAAATTTGGCTACCAGCCAAAAACTAGAAAAATAAAAATAATAAAAGTGAGAACGTGAAACATGTTAGAATTAACCATAAACAGGAGATTTTACAGAAAATAAAATTGAGAAAGGAAATCATTAATATTATCGACCGTTTAGGAACTCTAGGCTACGAAAGGGATGAAACAACATATCGAATAACTGGTGGAAGAGTTAGTGTGTTTTAAGATTATATCCAAACAAGAATTAGAGAAAAACATATCGAAGCAAGGCCTCTATTACGAAAAATAGCTAAATCTCGAGACAAATTGTGTCCTTTTGTATTAGATTAAATGTTTTGGCCCCTAGTACGGATGAAACAGTATCTGCAGTATCAACAGGAACTTCGGACATGTGTTTCATATTTCATCCAAGCCTGCAGTCTATAAATATTTAAACAAAATACTGAAACAAAATACCACTACCGGGGAATTACTTACGAAGCAGTTCTTGGTAAAGAAACACAGGACACAATTACGTATGTAGGCTTAATACGAACTACAACTGTGTTCATAAATCGCTATAGTTGCCTTGGACTAACGACGAGCGAATATCAATATAACCTGTACGCTTTTCAAAGCTGTTATCCATGAAAAAGCTAAACGACGTATCGTGAACAAAATACAATTTAACACCGAAACAATGACATTAGTTGACAATGGGCACAGACTTTAGTCAATGGGCACTGTTGAAAATTTGTGCCAGACCAGGATTAGCACCCGAGTCCCCTGGTTACTAGGGAGAGGCAATGATCACTGTGTCCGAATTACACAGTGGTCAACAGAATAGCACGAACTGCCCGAGCATGCCGTTCGTTAGATCGAAATTCTCAATTTCTCCATAGACTGCTAATACACTGCTCCTTGAACATAATCCTCCTCCCCTTAATTATACAGTACATGGCCAAAAAAACAGACACCGAATATATGCAAACTTGGCCTTACGAACATTGCAGACGTCGTCTATGTAACACACGTCAAACTTCAAAGAATTTACCAATTCGTTGCATTGTTTACTATAGACCACAAATCAAGTAACGTAAAAAAAGCACTGCGTCTATTGAGATCATGATTCATAGTTTAAAGAAAACTAATAAGTCGCCTACATATTACAGTTGCTGCCGAAAGAGGAGAACCATTATTTTCCCACAAAAGGAAATATAGTTAAAATTACGCTTCTATTTCGGTTAGTTTCGGCGGTTACTAAAATTTGCAGTGAAAGTTACATAGTGGACTCTACCCTCCCCCCACCAGAAACGTAGTTATCGTGGCTGTTGTGAGACTTTTGTACACAGTTAGAGAAAGTGTGTTAAATGTGGCGCGGACGGAAACACTAGGCTACGCTACAGGGCAATCTGCTCGCACAACGTTTAGTCGGCATTCATAATCGTTGGCGTAAACAACTCTCAATCAAATTACCACCTTCCAACCTAACTTAGATCTCGGGCTACACTACCAATCGGCCTGTCATCACAACCAAAAATTCATTGAGGGGGGTGGGGGGATTTCCTGTATCTCTCTCTAATGTATCTCTAGGCCCAACTGCCAGTTTTGTCAGACTCAGCAGCAAGATTTACCAATGGTAAACACTTTTGAGACGGCTAGTAATTTTAGAATAGTCTTCTTCGTCTTACTTGGCATAAATTGTTCGCTTGCGTCCCAGCAGCTAGCTCCCTCAGTGTCTGCTTCTGCCATCGCACCACGCCAGTCTGCTGTTGTCCTAGCATACCGAACGCACCGCACATCCGACACCTTCGGAACCACTCACTGGCCAGTTAGCAATTGAGCGGAACACTGTTTACATCGTGAAAGGAAAACTATGCAAAGATGTACACTTAAATGGCACGACTGAGTAGCACACACACAGTAATATCTGAGGAATGTCCTTCGACACGCGCAGAACGAAAGTCTTCTCGCGATCGTACAGCGTCTCTGAAAAAAAAAATCTCGTGACTATATTCCGGCGTTACGGCCAGGTTCTCATACAAATGAGCAACAAAGGGTACATTTGAAATTTTTTTTTTTTGAGACAATGACAATACATTCGAAGGATGTGTTTGGGAATTACGAGTGATAATACTATGAGCTTAATTTTAGATTTTCAATAAAAAATGGCGCCCGTAATTATGATTTGATCAAGGGCCTGCGAGACTGGAGTACGCAGAGTGCGTGCAGTGTGGCACCACAGATGTTACCTGAATTCAAAAATGGGTAACATCAGTTGATACTACATTATTCCTCTGAAATTGAAAATGGATAACATCAGTCGATAAAACATAAAATTTATGCGAGCGCATACCTAACCGCAATGAAACAACCTTAAATTTAACGATACAGTGCTAATTCGAACTTTGAGTTCGATTTTTGGGGGTTTGTTTCACTCCTTATGCCTACACAAAAATTAGTTAATATTAACAAATGTCATATTATAGCTATAAGTTCCTAAGAAAAGTGTTTACTTTTAGGGGTCAGAGGTAGAAGTTAAGAGATCGAACCACTTTCAATTTATGCTGCATGCCGTTCTGAGAAAATAGTTACCCGAAAAAAATGTGTTCAATGTTTAGGGAAAACATTTAGTTATATTATTACTTCGATTTGCATGAACTGAGTGTTACATATATATTTTTAATGTCGCTGAAAACGAATCTGAAGTCAGATTTTCAATATTCAAAACAGCTAATCCAATACGGAGGGCAAACGATTATGTTTTGACCAATTTTTACCAAAATTGTATTTTCGTTATTTACGTTTAGTCTGCAATTCAAGGAGTATTTATCAACCCTTCCTCTACCTCTGATTGTTCCTAGACAGCAACTTCCTGTTCTTCTTGGCAGGAAAAGCCGATCTGTCTAAGCTGGATTTGCAGCACTCGGCAGCCTGCACTTGATAATCGTCCTTATTTTCGGTGAGTATGTTTGCATGCATTGTGCAGTATAAATCATTTTGAGCACGTGCGACACGGGACGAGTTATCATCTACATCTATATGGATACCCTGCAAAACACATTTAAGTGCCTGGCAAATGGTTCATCGAATCACCTTCACAACTGATAATTAATTGAAACCCTCAGCTGCCGACAGGTGTTGTTGATATACTTCGATGGGGACAGCTGAAAAGTGTGCCCCTACTGGGACTCGAACCCACGATCTCCTGCTTACATGGCAGACGCTCAATCCATCTGAGCCATCGAGGGCACAAATGAACAGCACGACTGCAGGAATTTATCCCTTGCACGCTTCCCGTGAGACACATCCCCAACCGTCCACAATCCGCATACGTAATGTACGTAATATGTATTTGCCTATCCACTCATTACTGGCTCACACTAATGTGACGATTCCCGTAAGAGTTCGGGCAACCTGTGCGCATTCGCACAGACGAAGGTCAATGGCTGGGTAACGTTTAACCATAGATATGAAGTAACTGTTCTCGAAAGAACAGGCGCCACTGACGACCGTGCAGCACTTCTAGAATACATGATAGACCGGCCGATGTGGCCGAGCGGTTCTAGGCACTTCAGTCGGGAGCCACGCGACCGCTACGGTCGCAGGTTCAAATCCTGCCTCGAGCATGGATGTGTGTGATGTCCTTAGGTTAGTTAGGTTTAAGTCGTTCTAAGTTCTAGGAAACTGATGACCTCAGATCTTAAGTCCCAAAGTGCTCATAGCCATTTGAACCATCAGTCCGTATGTTTGCACACTACTTACAGTAACTTATGCTAAGGACAACACACACACAACCATGCCCGAAGGAGGACTCGAACCTCCAACGGGGGGAGCCGCGCGAACCGTGACAAGGCGTTGGAGACATGGCGGGTACCCCGCGCGGCTCATGGCAGCCGTGACACTGCTTCAAACACTGGGCTGTAGAAACTTTTGTAAAGCACGGATTTAAAAAAAAACCTTTCCGTTCCAGGAGTCTAGACAAGTACACCTTTAGAAAATGCAACTACAAAGAAATTAAATTTTTCGAACGGGGCAGGGCTTAAAACTTTGAAGAGTTAAATTTTAATGGCCGTTCTCTTGTATGCAAATAGTTTCACAGTAGAAATTTCTCTAGTTTTATTTATTTATTTATTTTTTGCTGTAGGTAAAGAAGGATAGGATTGTGAGGAGGGGGAAAGGGGGGGGGGGAGGAATCTTGCATCTCCAACCTTGGAATTCTTAGTACACAATTTTTATTCATTACGAGATTCTCAGCCACTTGCAGAAGTGATTTCGCGTGATTCTGCAAAACTTTTCCTTTAGCCAATCGTAGCAACTATAGGATTCCGTTCCTGCTGCATGACATGTCTCGGAACTTAAACTGACCAACTTATTTGCATAAAGAGCTAGCTTATCATCCGCTTCTTTACTTACTTAGACCGTTCATGGTCTGCAAAGCATTTTTTTCTTTAATCGTTTTTTTATGTCTTTTATAAACTGCAACACTTTCTAAACTTTTCTAAACTTAATGCCGTTGAAGCATGGTCTTTTGCTGAATGACCAAAAAGCAATGCTGACAGCTGGAGTCCAAGGTTTTTGTTAATCAAGCCGTTTGTATTCTTGTGGTGATATCTCCGCAGAGTCTTTCATTCCCTAACGCATATTTCTTTATATCTAATTGAGAAGTGAAATACCGGTTATCGTAGATGCAGATTTAAAATATTTTAATATAACGCAATAAATATTTCATTAAAATTCTCATCCCCTTATGCTCGAAGTTAAAAACCAGTGAAACACGTAGTTTTTAAAAATTGTAACAGATTAGCCGAATACGAATTGTCAGATATGCTTTCATAATGCTTTCATAATGAACCATTTTCAGAAACGTGGAGCCAGATCTGGGGGTGAATTTCCTTCTCTCCGAGACACCCGGCTTCTTCTTCGACTTAGCCGGCAAACAGGCCGAGGACGACGGGTGGGGACCGAATAGGCAGCAGTTGGTGGATGGCGACGTCGTCACTGGCTGTTGCCTTCGTGCGGGCCTCTTGTGTAAAGGGGGAGCCAACCGTGGCCAAGTGAAGGTCTGTATTCCACAGGAACGAGTTAGCATGGCACTCAGATATTTCCACGATTTGGCGGACGGGGGTCATTTGGGGTTCTTCAAGACCTTGAACCGAGTTCGGGAATACATGTTTTGGCCCAACCTATATCGCGATGGCAGGCGATTTCTTGGCAACTGTGTCCAGTGTAAGCGCGGTAAGCCCGATGTGGGGCCGCACAGAGAACTACTACAGTCACTTAGGAACAGTGTCCTCTGGACTGCGACTCAAAGACCGAAACAACGGTCGACGGAAACTGGCACCAGAAACGCACCAGCTCACTCTATTTCATCCCCTTAGGGGTTGAACTTCCAAAAACACCGAAACACGTATTTTCTTATTTGTAGCCTTGAAGTCAAATACCAATTTTCTTAGATGTAGCCTTAAAAATACTTTCATAGTTCTTCCATAATTATTTATCTCAAAATAAAATGTTCATCCACTATTTCACTTCATAGAGGTTAAATTCCCAATGATACTGGAACACATATTTCTTTATTTCTGACCTAGAAACCAGATACAAATGTTCGTATGCCTAGCTTCAAAATTACCTTAATAGCTACATGATTCAGAAATCCTTTCATGTCCTGCGTCTCCCCCTTAGAGGTGGAATTTCGAAATATGCAGTATAAGCTGTATAAGATCAACACCCTTTCCAAATGTCAAGGTTTATTTTCCTTGGCGGTCTGGACTGTGTGAGTTTCATAGTAATAGTCCTACACACACACAAACACACACACACACACACACACACACACACACACACACACACACACCACTACCAATGCCACCACCACCTCCTGGGGAAATTTCTGCAGACGCCCTTGTTCCACTACAGTCATATTTTGCCGACGACCTACATTTAGCAGCGTGGGAGGGATAGTGTCGTGCAACAGACAGTATACTCAGTAGACAACGAACAGTTCGTTGTGAAATCAGCGACTTCGGTGATCTCACGTGAACCGATGCAACCTCCGCGGCAAGGCCGTTGCCGCAGATATTTCAGAGTAGTTGCTTACGTTTCATAATTATCTAGTTTACGGGGAAAATGTAAAAAAGGCGATTGTCACCGAAGCTACAACTAATCTGAATTTCTGGTTAGTTATCAAGTGGTCTTGTGTGCGAGCCTGAATTTTTCATCCTTTGCGGTGAGAATGATTCAAACCCGTCATGTTCTTCTTATGAAGAGTTCTATTTATTTTGCACACAATGATCGTTTGTAGTTGTCTTGAGTTACTACGTTGATAAATTTTTGTTTGGCGCACGTATCATAACTGAGATTTGCGCTGAATGGCTGAAGGTGAATTAGCGTAATGAGTAGTAGCGAATGTTACAGTAACATGTTTGTAAATTATTTCACGTAAATTACGTTAGTCGTGTAATATAATCCGTATACCAGTACAGTATATGGGCCAATTACGTTAGTCATGGAATACTATCCGTATAAGACTATGTCACCTTGGTGTCCCGGAATTTGCTTCAATTTTGGAATCCACGAAAGAACTGGAAATTTTCCTTTACACAGCTTTCCATATAATTTCTATTACAGTGATTCAGTCTTGTCTGTCACTCGACTTTTCTGACTGTGAAATAAATTCTATCGCTCAGGTGCTTATTACCTCTTCGTGTTTCCATTTGCCGATATTGCGCATAAACACATATCTCAAAGTTGCTATGGACATTGATGGAGCGACACACTTTTCTATGGCGACACTGCAGTTTAGAGATAGAAAAACCGATCAGTTAAAACGATATGGGTATTTTAGTTCTGAATAACCGATGTCTTTCGGTATTTGTTTGCTCTGGGTTATAACAAGTACCTTTTTATTTTTTTCTGATAACCACCTAAAAACAGATATATCAATTAGCCACAGAAGTGGTAGTAAAATTTTTTGTTTTCAAATAAACCTTTTTTAAAAAAGACGAGTTATTTTTATTCGTAAGATTTCCATAGCACTGAAACACGGCGTTATTACAGAAAAAAATGGGAAAAGTTATGTATGCCACTTTAATAACACTGCTGATAGAAAAGAGCAACAAATGGATTGGTCCAACATTGCCGAGACAATATTGTCCCTGTTACACAAGCAGTGCGCGAGACTGGACACAGTTTCTCGCTGTTGTCGAACGTCAGTTGTAACATAGAATGGCACCATCTGGAAGTCTGGAAGTATTTTACGATATGCGGTACGAGTGAAGAACAAAGTTAGATTTGGTCGACTTGCGACATCATACAAGGAAAGAAGTTAAAATTTAACAAATCATTCATAGTTCGGGATAAAAGTAGAAAGTGCCTCATCTGCTGCTGTGTCTACGTAGTATGCCGTTATCTGCTTTTAGCCCTTAAAAACAGAGAAATTAAAACGAAAAAGAGAGTTCTCCTGCCGCAGTTTTCACTCTTTATCGCTGGACTATACGTAATGCCCGCATAGTGCTGTGATAACCGATTTCAATATAATTTTTGAGCAGAGTTCTAAAAACTAAAATCAGTAGGATAATACTGGCAGTTTTCTGTAGTATAGAAGCACTCGCTATATTTTGAGAGAAGCAGCGAACATCGGACAAAGTTTTATTGGACTATTTAATTGAAAGAAATTAGAATTATATTAATACCGTCAGTTGCTCGCGGGCGTTGATAAATATCAACGTGGACAAGTGAAAATGTGTGCCGCGACCGGGACTCGAACCCGGGATCTCTTGCTAAAATGACAGACGCTCTATCCATCTGAGGCACAGAGGACACAGTGTATGGTTCGACTGCAGGGACTATCTCGCGCACGCCTCCTGCGAGACTCACATTCTCACCTTGAATGTCCATACACTACAGTCGTAGAGTCCCACTCCAACACACTCATTCCTCGTGGAAGACATGTCCATATCCATATAAGTATATGGTTCTGGCAATACCAGCCATGACCTTCTTCTGTGAAGATGCACACGTATTCCGCGAACTGTTACGGGACTTGGTAAGAATGTGTTCCACGAGTAATGAGTGTGTCGGTGTGGGACACTACGAATGTAGTGTGTGGACGTGCAAGGTGAGAATGTGAGTCTCGCGGGAGGCGGGCGCGAGATAATACCTGCAGTCACACTATCGTCTGTGCCCTCGGTGGCTCAGATGGGCAGAGCACCTGCCATGTAAGCAGGAGATCCCGGGTTCGAGTCCCAGACGTGCACACATTGTCACCTGTCCCCGTTGATATATATCGACACCCGTGAGCAGCTGACGGTATTAGTATAATTCTAATTTCGTTCTGAACGGCTGCAGGTCATCATAAGGGTATTTAATTTGACATTTTGATTACATTTATCAAGAAACTGAGAAAGTAAAAATTGTTTAATATTTGTTTGATTTCTACGTTTACTAGAGGAAATAATGTAAATAAAAGACTGAAAATGGGTTATTACAAGAACTGGTATTGTGACGGGTTTTAACAATTAGCTTAAAGAAGGGTTGGGAAACTGATAAGAGCAGAAAACCAGTTGTTTCAGCGATAACCAACATTCCCACTGGTGTTCTGAGTGGTAAGATTGACGCACAAGGACATCAAGAACAGTTTCTCAGAAAGGTTACTGCAGCTCTGATGTTCTCAAAATGAACGGGCCAGCCATTGGCGTCCGCGAGGGGGAAGGGGAGGGGGAGGGGAGGGGGAGGGGGAGAGGATGGGGAGGGGAGGAGGTGGGGAGGGGAGGATAGGCAAAAGGGCACTTTCACCCATCGCCCCCAACCCTCCCTGGAATCTGGAGTAAAGAGTTTTTATTCGTTACAGTATACTCTTCCAGATAAGAATTCTCCACAATACTGATAAACCTTTGCTTTGACCAGTTGTAGCGCTCATAGAGTTAGGGTCTTGTAGCTTGATGCACCTCGTAACTGACCAGCTGATTTGTACACAGAGTGCCAGTTTCAGAATCATGCACTCCAGCCCCGACGCGCCTTCCCCCCTCCCCACCACTGGAAATATTTCTGCAGACTCCAGTCTGCCACTGTGCATATATTTTGATAACATCCTGGTTTTAATAGCATCGAAGTAACAGAATTGTGCAGTAAAGGGTAGACCTAGCACAGAACACACCATTCCCAATGAAACGCATCACTTGGTAGATGGTGAAGTACTCTGAAGCTAGCCAGATAGAAACAGAACCTCCTGGCACTGCATCTAACCCAAATTCTAATCTTACACTAATCTCTTGTATGTACCTACCACGCCCTCAAAGAGCCAACGATTTACTATTATCAGAAGTTCCGAAAAATGAGGAAGAAATTGAGCCACACTTTTTTCCGTTGTTTATTATTTCGATTACCCCATAAAGGGAATGGACTTGTAGCCACAGGTTACACAAGCGATAGATGGTTTAAAATACATAAAAAGAGATGACAATAAGAAACGATTTTTAAAAACACAATGATGCACGGCTTTTACGATTTTTACAGGAAAAAAATGGATGACAAAATGAAGGTTTTTCAAAAATACGCTGGTAGACAATATTGGGGATTTTTTATCTTTATAGATGACTAGCGGAAAAGCTTGGTGTTGACCAGGCATTTATTTACAGCTGTGCGTCCACGTCCGTACTATGCAGCGTCTGGCCTTGTCCTGAGTTTTTATGACGTATCTCCTGAAACATGTGTCGTACAATGATATAATTTTATAGGTACATTCAGCGTCATAAGCGGATACTGTCTGCAAAATTTATTGCGAATATAGTAGCAAAGAAGTAACAAACTTAAATGTCACGAATGCTGTGATGCCCACACACTTGGGTGTAACTAATGTACACGGGATGCTTGGCACGATCATTATGGCTACCATCACCTGTGGTCGTAATTGGTCCAGCTGTGTCGACGTAGTGAAAATATAAATGTGCATAACATGGTAAACGTCCATTCTTTCCAGCCATCAGACCTGAACTACGATCAAAAATATCATGTAAAAGTGGTAGGGGCAATGGCCTTGCCGCAGTGTATACACCGGTTCCCGTCAGATCACTGAAGTTTAGCACTTTCGGGCGTGGTCGGCACTTGGATGGGTGACCATATGGGCCGCTATGCGCTGTTGGCATTTTTCGGGTTGCACTCAGCCTTAATGGCGGATAAATTTTTTGTTAATCGCGGCAAATTAACTTTACCCTAATGACACACAAGGTCAATGACGTACTATCACGTAAAGTATTCTCAGATCGAAATGTTTTGCATTACAAAATCTCCAATGTAGATTCATAATACCACAATTATAATTCACAAAATAATTTGGAGCTACGTTCAATGCATATTTAAATGCATCTTTCAAAACAATAACAGAATTCTCATTAGATCATCATTATCAATGGCTAGAGTATTCTACCAAAAACCGCGTCTCACTATGGCTTCTTCAGTACGCTGTTTTGTTTTCCACTGTTGATAATAGAAACGATCTGGCAGATGTGACATTGTAGATGCCCAGTATGCGTGTCTTAATGCAATTAAACCGTCTGGAACATTTACCCTTGAACGTCCCTAGAATGGGATTTCATGGAACGTTATTACTTTCCTGTGTCCATTTCCATCACACCAGCTGATCGCCACGACTGGGGAAGGGGAGGAGGGGGTGGGCTGAAAGTTGGCAGCAGTGGCAGAAAAACCAAAGAAAACCTCACGTTTTCGTCATTTGTTTTCATAATGACAATTCGTCACATCGCACGCTTTTCTCTAGGAAACGGTAAAATTCATCGTCTGGATATCAATCTCGCCTGCTGAGGTATGCAGTCGCACCACTCTGTACGAAATAGGTTCTAAGCTGATGCAGTCGACAAGTAACATCGAAATATATCGTCACCAGGAAATACATCGACACCTTGAAATAAATCCACACCTCGAAATAAATCTCCACCTCGAAATAAATCGCAACCTCGAAATAAATCGCAACCTCGAAATAAATCGACACCGTGAAATAATTCGAAACCTCGAAATAAATCACCTCCAAAAAACCGCTACATCGAAATGAGTCGATATCCCGAAATATATCGACATCTAGACGCATTTCGGCTTACCATATAGACCGAAATCTCGATGTTAGTCGACATATCGAGATAAATCGAGGTATAGAATTATATCGATATCTCGAAATATATTGGTACCACGTAATATAAAGATATCTCTAAAAATAGCGATATCTAGAAATTTATGGATTACTAGAGATATAGAGGTACCTTGAAATATATCGATATCTCGAGAAGAATCGATATCTGTAGTACACCAATACATGGAAATATATCGATACTTTGAAATATATAGACAACCTGTATTGTGTCAGTATATCAAAATAAATCGTTATCTCGATATAATCGGATACTCGAAATCAATCGATACCTCGAAATAAATAGACTCCTCAATATAGGTAGATATCTCGAAATAAATCGATATCATGATATAATGTGTGCATCTACGTATGTCGATATATCGAATTGAATCGATAATGGGAAAAGTATGGACGTCTCAAAATAAATGTGTACCCCTAAGAAAACGAATATCGAAATAAATAGATATAACGAAATATATCGCTATCTTGATAAATACCGTTATCTAGTGGTCGGATAAATGTTTCAAGATGACATGACATAACAGTATAGTCTACATACATGAAAATACTTTGGATTTTCAATATATCGATAGATTTGTAGACCTCGGGAAAAAAATCTTTGATCCGACCTCGGGGCAAAAATGCAGACCTCGGGAAAAAACGCCGAACTCGGGGAAAAACGCCGACCTCGGGGAAAAACGCCGACCTCGGGGCAAAAACACCGACCTCGGGGAAAAACGCCGATCTCGGGGAAAAACGCCGACCTGGGGGAAAAACGACGACATCGTGGAAAAACGCCGACATCGGGGAAAAACGCCGACATCGGGGAAAAACGCCGCTGTTGGGAAAAAACGCCGACCTCGGGGAAAAACGCAGACCTCGGGGAAAAACGCAGACCTCGGGGAAAAACGCAGACCTCGGGGAAAAACGCAGACCTCGGGGAAAAACGCCGACCTCGGGGAAAACGCCAACCTCGGGGAAAAACGCCGACCTCGGGGAAAAACGCCGACCTCGGGGAAAAACGCCGACCTCGGGGAAAAACGCCGACCTCGGGGAAAAACGCCGACCTCGGGGAAAAACGCCGACCTTGGGAAAAACGACGACCTCGGGAAAAACGACGACCTTCGGAAAACTGCTGACCTCAGGAAAAATCCAGTTCCATTAATTTACATAGACAATCATGACAGTTACCATTAGGTTCTCAAAATGCAATCAAATTCCTGGTATTTATCACCTCACACAAAAAGTGGTCATGACAGAAAAGTCTCGTTCTTTAGAAAGTTTAGAATGAGATGTTCTAAATATTACAGATAATCCATTTACAATAATCTACAAGCACTGCACAATGAGAAGAGACTGTCAACCAGAGCACTTTGAAATAGTGCACTGCCAGGAAGACAGAGGTATCATTGCTGTTTATAATGCTCTGGTGCTTGAGATTCAGAATCCAGGATTGCCTCGAATGAGAACAGCAGGAATGAATGTCCTGCACCAGTATAGAACTTACTCTGGAACTCCACAGAAAATCACAAGTCACAATTATATCACATCATTTTCACCAAACTACAGAAGCCTCTAATGGACATAACAACGTCGTCACCTCCTTCACTAGTGAAAGATCTTAGTAGCTATTGAGTCAAGAGTAGGTGGCCAATTAATAATTTGTTGTTCAAAGCTAACTTCAGTGTATATGGGAATACTCAGTGGACATCTTTAACCATCATATTTTACTGTCTAAGATATGTCAACTTCCCAGACTATAAGTATAAGCAGAGCTTGGTCTTTACCAATCCGAGATTGTTTAGAATAGGTATCAAGGGAATCAGATCCACTGGGCATTTAGAGCAACCTGCTTTAAACAATATGAGCAGGCAATAGACACAGACACAGAGTTTGAAATATCTCTGTGAAGCGGTTACCTTCATCATCAGCAAACTTATGTTGTGTGCTGCGGTATGCGGAGGCACTAATAGCAACACAGTAAAACACAGAAGAAGCTTATAAGTTGATGTAATCATCCAGTAAGAAGCAGTAAAATTCAAGTTTTAGTAATCGATTATTGACTTATTATCCGGCTTTGGTGCCTCAGACATGTCCGACGACCTTAAGATTTGGCATGAAACGAAGTCTGGAAGACACGTTACACGAGAGAATTGGAAAAGTGTTCATGTGTTGTAAAAACCTAAGAAATCGTCCCGTTTTCGTCAATTGCCGTCGAATCGACGTAATGACAGATCGTCACATTGGATGCTTTTCTGTATAAAACAGTTACATTTATCGTCTGGAAACTTATGTCGCGGGCTGCGGCATGCGGAGGCACTAATAGCAACACCAGAGAACACAGAAGAAGCTTCTAAGTTATTGGTTCAAATGGCTCTGAGCACTATGGGACTTAACATCTGTTGTCATCAGTCCCCTAGAGCGTAGAACTCCTTAAACCTAACTAACCTAAGGACATCAAACACATCCATGCCCGAGGCAGGATTCCAACCTGCGAGCATAGCAGCCCCGCGGTTCCGGACTGAGTGCCAGAACTTCTAGACCACCGCGGCCGGCTCTAAGTTTATGTAATCGGCCAGTAAGAAGCAGTACAATTCAAGTTTTACTATCGATTATGGACTTACTAGCCGCCTTTGGCGCCAGGGATGTGACTGACGACGTTACGATTTTGCATGAAACGAGGTCTGGGAACCACGTTACACGAGAATATGTGAAAACTGATCATATGTAGTAAAAACTTAAGAAATCCGCCCGTTTTCGGCATCTGCTATCGGATCGACGAAATACCAGATCGCCACAATGGCCGCTTTTCTCTCTGAAACGATAAAATTTATCGTCTGCAAACTTACGTCGCTTGCTGCGGTATGCGGAAGCACTAATTACAACATAGCAGAACACAGAAGAAGCTTGTAAGTTGATGTAATCGACCAGTAAGGAACAGTACAATTCAAGTTTAGTTATCGATTATTGACTTTTTAGCCGGCTTTGGTGCCTTGGACATGAGCTACGACCTTACGATTTGGCATGAAGGGAGGTCTAGCAGCCACGTTGAACGGGAGAATGTGAAAAGTGTTAAAATGTAGTTAAAACCTAAGAAATCCGCCCGTTTTCGTCATTTACTATCAAATCGACTTAATGCCAGATCGTCCCATTCGCCGCTCTTCTCTCTGAAACGGTTACATTTATCGTGTGCTACGATATGCGGAGACACTAAAAGCACCATAGTAGAACACAGAAGAAGCTTTTAATTTGACATAACAGCCAGTAATAAGCAGTATAATTTAAGATTTAGTTATCGATTATTGACTTTTCAGCCGGCGTTGGTGACTTGGACATGAGCTAGGACCTAAAGATTTTGCATGCAGGGAGGACTATCAGCCACGTTGCACGGGAGAATGTGAAAAGTGTACATATGTAGTAAAAACCTAACAAATCCGCCCGTTTTCGTCATTTGCTATCAAATCGACTTAATGTCAGATCGTCACATTGGCCGCTCTTCTCTCTGAAACGGTTACATTTATCGTGGGCAAAGCTATGTCGCGTGCTCTGATATGCGGAGATACTAAACGTACTATAATTGAACACAGAAGAAGATTCTAAGTTGATTTAATAGATAGTAAGAAGCAGTACAATTCATGTTTAGTTATCGTTGTTGATTTTTTAGCCGGCTTTGATGCCTTGGACATGAGCTAGGACCTTAAGATTTTGCATGCTGGGAGGACCAGCAGCCACGTTGCACGGGAGGATGTGAAAAGTGTTCATATGTAGTAAAAACCTAAGAAGTCCGCCAGATTTCGTCATTAGCTATGGAATCAACTTAATGTCAGATCGTCACATTGGCCGCTCTTCTCTCTGAAACGGTTACATTTATCGTTTGCAAAGCTATATCGCGTGCTGCGATGTGCTGAGACATTAAAAGCACCATAGTAGAACACAGAAGAAGCTTCTAAGTTGTTGTAATATCCAGTAAGAAGCAGTACAACTCAAGTTTAGTTATCGATTTTTGACTTCTTAGCCGTCTTTGGTGCTTGGACATGAGCTAGGACCTTAAGATTTTGCATGCAGGGAGGTCTAGCAGCCACGTTGCACGGGAGAATGTGAAAAATGTTCATATTTAGTAAAAACCAAAGAAATCCTCCTGTTCTCGTCATTTGCTATCGAATCGAGTTAGTGTCAGATCGTCACATTGGCCACTTTTCTCTCTGAAACGGTTTCATTTATCGAGTGCAAAGAATATGTCGCATGCTGCGATATGCGGGGATACTACATGCACCATAGTAGAAACAGAAGAAGCTTCTGAGTTGCTGTAATAGCCAGTAAGAATCAGTACAATTCTAGTTTTAGATATAGATTTTGACTTTTTAGCAAGCTTTGGTGTCTTGGACATGAGCTTGGACCTTAAGATTTTGCACGATTGGTGGTCTAGCCCCAACGGTGCTGGAGAGGATGTGAAAATTGTTGATATGTAGTAAAAACCTAAGACTTCCAGCAGTTTTCGTCATTTGCTTTCGAACCGACTCAATGTCAGATGGTCAAATTGGCCGCTCTTCTCTCTGAAACGGTACATTTATCGTGTGAAAAGCAATGTCGCGTGCTGCGGAATGCGGAGAAACTAAAGGCCCCTTAGTAGAACGCAGAAGAAGCTTCTATGTTGATGTAATGGACAGTAAGAAGCAGTTCAATTCAAGTTTAGTTATGGATTTTTGGCTGTTTAGCCGGCTTTGGTGCATTGGACATGAGCTAGGAACTTAAGATTTTGCATGCAGGGAGGAGTAGCATCCACGTTGCACAGGAGTATATGAAAAGTGTTCATATGTAGTAACAACCTAAGAAATCCGCCCGTTTTCGTCATTTGCTATCGAATCGACTTAATGTCAGGTGGTCACATTGGCCGCTGTTCTCTCTGAAACGGTTGTATTTATTGTGTGCAAAGCTATGGCGGGTGCTGCGGAATGCGGAGACACTGAAAGCACTATAGTAGAGCACAGAAGAAACTTCTAAGTTGATGTAATAGCCAGTAAGAAACATTACAATTCAAGTTTAGTTCTCGATTTTTGACTTTTTAGCCGGATTTGGTGCGTTGGAGATGAGCTAGGACCTTAAGATTTAGCATGAAGAGAGGACTTGCACCAACGTTGCACGGCAGGAAGTGAAAAGTGCTCATATGTAGTTAAAAGCTAACAAATCCGCCCGTTTTCGTCATTTTCTATTGAATCAACTTAAATATCAGATCGTAATATTGTACGCTCTTCTCTCTGAAACGGTTACATTTATCGTGTGCAAAGCGATGTCGCGTGCTGCGGAATGCGGAGATACTAAAAGCGCCATAGTTGAACACAGAAGAAGCTTCTAAGTATGTAATAGCCAGTATGAAGCCGTACAATTCTAGTTTAGATATCGATTTTTTCTTTTTAGCCAGCTTTTTTTGCCTTGGACATGAGCTAGGACCTTACGATTTTGCATGAGGGGAAGACTAGCAGCCACGTTGTACGGGAAATGGTGAAAACTTTTCATTTGTAGTATAAACCTAAGAAATCCGCCCGTTTTCGTCATTTGCTATCGAATCGACTTTTTGTCAGATCATCACATTGGCAGTTATTGTCTTTGAAACGGTTACATTTATCGTGTGCAAAGCTATGTCGCGTGCTGCGGAATGCGGAGACATTAAAAGTCCCTCAGTAGAACACAGAAAAAGCTTCTAAGTTGATGTAATAGCCAGTAAGAAGCAGTACAATTCAAGTTTAGTTATCGATTTTTGGCATTTTAGCCGGCTTCGGTGCCTTGGACATGAGCTAGGACCTTAAGATTTTGCATGAAGGGAGGACTAGCAGCCACGTTGCACGGGGGAATGTGAATAGTGTTCATATGTAGTACCAACCTATGAAATCCGGCCGTTTTCTTCATTTGCTATCGAATGGACTTAATGTCAGATGGTATCATTTGGCGCTAATCTCGCTGAAACGGTTACATTTATCTTGTGCGAAGCAATGTCGCGTGCAGCTGAATGCGGAGACACAAAAAGCCCCTCAGTAGAACGCAGAAGAAGCTTCTATGGTGACGTAATGGACAGTAAGAAGCAGTTCAATTCAAGTTTAGTTATCGATTTTTGGCTTTTTAGCCGGCTTTGGTGCCTTGGACATGAGCTAGGAGCTTAAGATTTTGCATGCAGGTAGGACTAGCATCCACGTTGCACGGGAGTGTGTGAAAAGTGTTCATATGTAGTAAAAACCTAAGAAATCCGCCCGTTTTCGTCATTTGCTATCGAATCGACTTTTTGTCAGATCGTCACATTGGTCGCTCTACATTCTGAAACGCTTACATTTATTGTGTGCAAAGCTAGGTCACGTGCTGCGGAATGCGGATACACTAAAAGCCCCATAGTAGAACACAGAAGAAGCTTCTAAGTTGATGTAATAGCCAGTAAGAAGCAGTACAATTCAAGTTTAGTTATCGATTTTTTGCTCTTTAGCTGGCTTTTACTCCTTGGACGTGAACTAGGACCTTAAGATTTTGCAAGAAGGGTGGACTAGCACAAGCGTTGCACGGGAGAAAGTGAAAAGTGTTCATATGTGGTAAAAACCTAAGAAATCCGCCAGTTTTCGTCATTTGCTGTCGAATCGACTTGATGTCAGATCGTCACATTGGCCGCTCTTCTCTCTCAAACGGTTACATTCATTTTGTGCCAAGCTATGTCGCGTGCTGCGGAATGCGGAGACACTAAAAGCACCATAGCAGAACACAGAAGAAGCTTCTAAGTTGATGTAATAGCCAGTAAGAAACATTACATTTCAAGTTTAGTTATCGAATTTTGACTTTATAACCGCGTTTGGTGCCTTGGAGATGAGCTAGGACCTTAAGATTTTGCAGGAAGGGAGGACTAGGACCCAAGTTGGGCGGGAGAATGTGAAACGTGTCCATATGTAGTAAAAACCTAAGAAATCTGACCGTCTGCGTCATTTGCTATCGAATCGACTTAATGTCAGATCGTCACATTGCCCGCTCTTCTCCCTGAAACCGTTACATTTATCGTGTGCAAAGCTATGTCGGGAGCTGCGGAATGCGGAGACACTAAAAGCACCATAGTAGAACACAGAAGAACCTTCTAAGTTGATGTAATAGCCAGTAAGAAACATTACAATTCAAGTTTAGTTATCGATTTTGGACGTTTTAGCAGGGTTTGGTGCCTTGGACGTGAGCTAGGACCTTAAGATTTTGCAAGAAGGGAGGACTAGCAGCTACGTTGGCTCCGAGAAAAATAACATAGACGCAAACTTTGAGAAAATTTTTACATTTTTTATCGACTTATACAACATGATAATTGCTTTGCAGTTTTGTGAGATTAAAGATGACTTTGCATTTCGTTTCTTTGATAGCTACACGATTATATCACGACGCTACTAATGTGTGACACAACTTACATTGTGCTTTTATTGTGTATCTGTTTTATATCTGCACAGTTTTTCTGAATTCTTCTGGAAAGGAAAACATGTTTTAGTAGTAACTTTGTGGTATAGCTACAATGAGACAGCCTTTCCTTTAGCACAACAATACGCTACAGTACAGTACTTACTTCATCACGGCAATAAGCGTAGTAACTACGATATCTACACGCAAAGCATTTCACTTTTGTTTATCATGAGGTAAGTACATTGACTTATGCAAAACGTAGCTTTCGGAGGACGATAACTACGACACTTCCACAGAGATTATCTTACAACAAGACGCACATTTTAGCGCTACAGTACACGTATTTGAGTGATTAATTTTGTACTTAAAACATTTATTTTTAAAGATATTTGAAGTACAATGATACAAAGGTTTTCCGTGATACATTTCATTCCTTTGCTGTAATCTGTAACACCTGAGGATATAATTACATTAATCCTCAGGGGGCTACACGCTTACTTTGTGTACCATGTGTATGGCAAGCTCAAGGAGGCCTAGCTAATATAGTATTTGCTTATACAACTTTACACATCGGTACCATATTTCTCTAGCACATTAATTACACAGCTATCTGATGATTTAACTGAGAGACAAACATATTTTTACTACATCAGTGACAAATGTTTACGTAATTATACGGGTGGATTACTTCACACTTATGAAATTGTATTTTGTCTGTACTTTGTGAACAGTTCATATTTTTTCGGAACTATTGTGACACTATGAGCGCTTTGAATGATATATTTGGTATGGGATCATGATTTTTAAAGTACGTTTGAGGTAGATGACACTTTTGTCGCGAGCAGAGAATTTTTTTTAGGCTTTGAAATTATTGCAGAAAGCTATGACATTTTTGAGATTTGACTGAGGTGTTACAATGTTATTATTACGACGACGATGTGAATTATGCTGCTGAGGTATGTTTAAGCTGATGCTATATGAGTTATTTGGTTATGCTACGTATCTGTTATGATGAAATATTGAAGAAGTGTAGACGAATAAGGTAAGGAATAATGAGTAGTGGTTAGGGACTCTGGTTTGTGAAAAATGTTGTTGGAAACCAGGAATCGTACTTTAAGTGTTATGAAAACTATGTATATGCGTGAATGTATCACTATGCTGTCGAAAATTTTTGAACACTATTATTTTTAAAAGATTTTATTTCTACAGATTTGTAACGCAAATTCTTCATCTGTGAATTTTTTTTATATGAGACTGCCACTGTAGGGGAAACTGGTGTCGTAAATATTTCGATAAGACAGTTAAGTGACCACCTGCACGTAATGTGTCGTGGGCACCCAGCTGCGCGACAACCACCTGACAAAAGAAAGCCATTAGTGTGTGCCTTTCAGAGGCACAGGTAAAAAAAAAGGGAGGCCATTATCTTCGCTATTGACATTCCTTTGTAGAAAGCACCGCAAATACGACACGCTCATTACTGAGAAAGATACTTACATCTGACACCTGATTATAACAAACGTCTTTCTACTAGAGTTGAGAGAATTCTACTAACTTATGAAATGTCACATGACTATTGAATGATATTTTTATGCTTTGTCCATAGTTGCTTATTTCATTTGATATCTGTTTTCCAGCTGTGTTGCATCACTGATTTTATAAAATAAAATTAAATGCATTTGCTAATATGAACACTTTCTGCCAACAGACCTATTAAATAATAATTTTATGATCCATATTATTCGAAAAAGGAGCACTTTGAATAGAAAGAACAATATGAAGGGATTAATCACAGTAACTGAATACAAAATTTTCTTTTCAAGTACACAGTAATATTTTTTTACAATAAGTTTTCGTGGTGCACCACTTTAATTACATAGACTATAAGATGTGAATGGACATTGTCCATATCTGCATTGTTGTCTTTAGTGTACATTTTTTTCTGCTTGAGCTTTGTCATGTTTAGGTATAAGTTATAGCATTTTCTGCGGCTGTTTGCCATTCATAGTGCTACTGAATGTCACTTTGTGTTACTAGGTTAAGCCAATTTTATTACTGATTTATTTTTCTTGTTTGGTGCGCATTGCCTTATATAGTTGTAATATTGCTGCCTTTTTTGGCAATTTCCATTTTTTTATCATTGCTGTTCGTGTAAATTGTTTTGTGCTGCTGCATTGCCTCGTCCCTTAGTTAAGCATCTGAGCTCAGTAGGTTGAAGTTAGCTTAAGAGGGGGTAGACTTTATAAGAAACTAACTATGATGAATTGGAAGAAAAGCATTGAGAAGCTATAAGAAAATGGTTTGGCCAAAAAAGTAGTGTACAGTGGAGAAAAACTATTTTTGAAAGAGGATGTGAACAGAAAACAGAAAGCATGCTTGGATAGGATTTTTTTTGGCTGGAGCAAATGTTGAAATAAGAGGGACGATCTATGGAATGAAGTTTTGGGTTGCACTGCAATACCAAATGTTACATTGAATAAAAACCCTGTCCTTTCCTTTTGTGTTATCCCACTATGTGTTTGTGTACCCTTGTGTATTTGTTTTCTTCCTGTCTCTATGTACTGTTTCATAGAATTTTTTCTCTTCTAATACTAAGCTACATTCACTATGATGAGGAATACCGTTATCCTCAAATATAATTTGCATTAATAACATGTTATTTACTTCGTAAAGATGTTTACACATTATTTATTCTGTTTTATTCTAATGCTCATGTGTGAAGTTGATGTTTCAAAAGTTATTCTGATCTTTTATGTATGTACTTATGTCATAATTTTTGTAACTCTGATGTGCATGTTTATTTCTATTCTTTTGTAATGTCTGTTTTACTACAAATGTTATCTGTATTATTACGTTTTAATGATGTATTTTGTACCTTTGTTATTGTATTCTTATGTTATAAAATTGTAATTGACACCAGTTCATCAAATTAAGTAACTTGTAAGTTACATTTCACTGCACACGTTTCTGTTGGCCATAGTATACAGACAATATGTGAGAAGCAGGGACTGATAGTGTTTGCACGTGTGTTAATGATTCAGCAAGGGACTGGTTAACAGCATTGTTGGTTCTAAGGAAAATTGGTTGATGGATTTGCTATATTCTCCGCAAGACTCTTCGATGGTGATTGTGCACCTGCACAGTCGCAACAGTTGCCTGCTAGCCATCTCTACAAGGACTACAGTGGGTCTACACCGTTGATGACTCACCAATACCATTATCTGTACAAGGACTGCAGTGGGTCTGCACCTCTGGTGGCCCACCAATACCATAATCTCTACTAGGACTATAGTAGGTCTGCTCTGTGATGACCAACCTTCCAATATTCTTCAAAACTTCGACTGACTCTGCTGTGGGTTTGCTCCGTTGTGGCCCATTACCTGTCAGCATGTCTTTCCGTTGGAAGGACACCACTACTTCTTGAAGACTGCATGGAAATACACTACTTGCATGTGCATTTTCTTTTACTGCTCCGACTTTGAGAAAAAAAAAATTCTGCAATTTTACTGTGATGAATGATCAGGACTGTCATTATGGACAGTGAGAAAATTTTAGCTTTTGACCAACATTGTAGTGATAAGTGTGTGCATTTCATTTCTTTGTTATTGTAATTATGAAAAATTTTTTTCAAATCTGTATTGGCCACTGCCCAAAATAATTTGTAAAATTTTTTGTGGTGAGCATGGGGGCTATGTAAGTAGGCTGTTTAGATTTTTTTATTGGTAACGCCACATAGCGCTCTGTATGAAAAATCACTGGCTGTGCTGTGTGCAGTCAGTGGCAGGTTGGCATTGTTGTAATACTCGCCATTGTAGTGTTGGGCGGCTGGATGTTAACAGCGCGTAGCGTTGTGCAGTTGGAGGTGAGCCGCCAGCAGTGGTGGATGTGCGGAGAGAGATGGCGGAGTTTTGAAATTTGTAAGAATTGGTGTCATGAACTGATATATATATATATATATATATATATATATATATATATATATATATATATATAAAATGACTCTTAAGGTAAATACATTGTTTGTTCTCAATTAAAATCTTTCATTTGCTAACTATGCCTGCCTATCAGTAGTTAGTGACTTCCGTAGTTTGAATCTTTTATTTAGCTGGCAGTAGTGGTGCTCGCTGTATTGCAGTAGTTCGAGTAACGAAGATTTTTGGTGAGGTAAGTGATTTGTGAAAGGTATAGGTTAACGTTAGTCAGGGCCATTCTTTTGTAGGGATTATTGAAAGTCAGATTGCGTTGCGTTAAAAAATATTGTGTGTCAGTTTAAGCACAGTCTTGTATAATTGTTCCTAGGGGACGTTTCAACTCTAATTACATTTCTCCTCTTACGACATAGGATACTCAGTGACACACAGCCGTCTCCATTTTGGTCATATTCTCCCTGCACCGAATACCACTAATCCATTTTCTATACTCCCGCAACCTCAGGAAATCTCTTGCAGTCGCGTTTCTTTTGACACTCGCGGAGTCACAAACAGGGCGCGCAAAATCTCGGACACCCCTGTATGATGTCAATTGGCGGAAACACCGGCCAGTGCCCCTCGCGGCAGGTAGTCCCTAAGAAAGGGACAACCAGTCTGCCACCCTACTCCAGGCTGCTCAGCGAGCTTTTAGCAGCTCACTGCAACATTCAGTCTTTACCTGCGCATTACGAAGAACTTAGCCTCCTCTTCAACCAACTAAACTACCACGTAATCCTCTTATCCGAAACGTGGTTGAAACCACACGTATCCTCTGCATCTATCCATCTCCCAGGGTACAAATTTCTTAGGGCAGACAGATCAAAAAAGCGAGGTGGCGGGGTCGGCGCAAATATACGAACAGATCTCAAAGCGAAAGTTTTAAGTACGTCAAATCCTGCTGAAGAAAAAGAGGCTGAATTCATGTTCATTGAGATAAATATACAAAATCGGAGATTCTTGACTGGCGTCGTGTACAATGCGCCAAAAGTAAGCTCAATGAGTTCCTTCCAGTCGGAATTACATTCACTTCAGTGTCAATACGAACATGTCATCGTAATGGGTGATTTGAACATAGACCTGCTAAGAGACACTTCCTCCGCAATAAACCTAAGAAGATTGTTTAGTTGCAATAGCATGAACATTCTTCCATTACAACCTACACACCATATGGCGCACAGTCATACTCTTATAGACGTGATCGCAACGAAACAGACAAAGTAAGAGATGTTGGTCAATCAGCAGCCCCTGGCCTCTCAGCACATTATGTAATATTCCTGGCCTACTCTGTGCAGCCCCCAAGGATCAAATCGCGTTACATAACTTGTAGGAACATGAAACGTATTGACCTTGACGCTCTAACAGCCGATTGCTCAGAAATCTCATGGCATCAAATAATCAGAGAACCTACAAGCGACGGCAAAATTAATGAACTTGGTGATAAACTCACTGCCCTCTTTGACAAACATGCACCTGTGCGCACAGTCCGTGTAAGAAAATCTCCTGCTCCATCGCTGACAGCTGAATTACGTCAAAGGATGACTAATAGGGATGCTGCCCACAGGCGTTTCAAGGCAGATCCGAAAACCGAGAGTTTCGAAGAATATAGAAAGCTACGGAACAGAGTGAAACAATGCATTCGCAATGCCAAAATCAGGCACGCTCGCTCCCTTGTATGCAGCGATCTGACACCCACGACTCTATGGAAGAATCTCCGTAGCTTGGGGGTCGGAAAGGCAAAATCGGAAACTACTTTTCATGTGTCAGCTAACGAATTAAATGAATTCTTCTCTGCACCTCTGATTACCAGCACGGCTGATAATTACCGTCCACAAGAATCCCCAAACAGGATAACTAACAACGATACCTTCCATCTAAAACATGTAACAACAAATACGGCAAGAAAAGCAATAATGAGAATCTCTTCTGATGCAATAGGCAACGACATTATCGGTATAACCATGATTAAGAATGTTGCCGATATCTTAGTACCTGTCTTAACTGACATATTTAATTTTTCCCTCGTGAACGGAATATACCCCACTGCATGGAAAAGAAGCATAATTCGACCCATCCCTAAGATCGAAACCCGCAACTGCCTAGTGATTACCGACCAATTAGCATACAGCCAGCTGTTTCCAAAGCCCTTGAATATATTGTTCATGACCAAATCACTGAACACTTGCATGAATTCAGTCTATATGACAAATTTCAATCTGGTTTCCATAAACATCACAGCACAAACACTGCTCTAATTAAAGTAACTGATGACCTGAAATATGCCATCGACAATCGAAAGGCAACAATATTGACGGTACTGGACTTTAGCAAAGCTTTTGATATTGTTAACTTTGACATATTACTCAGAAAAATGCAACAGCTTAATTTCTCTGATAGTGCAATGAGATGGTTTGAAAGTTACTTAAAAGACAGACAGCAATGTGTTGTCTGCGCAAATGAAAAATCTTCCTTGAAACATATTTCTTCGGGAGTGCCACAAGGATCAGTCTTAGGACCACTGTTGTTTTCTTTATATGTCAACGATATTTCGTCGGTTTTGTCCTCCTGTAAACATATGCCGACGACCTCCAGCTCTACCTAAGCGTCAGACCTGAAGACGTAAACACTGCAATCGCTCTGATGAATGATGATCTGTCTTCAGTAGTGACATGGGCGAAAAACCAGGGGCTTAAATTAAACGCAAAAAAGACGCAAGTAATCTTAATAGCCCATCAGAAATTAATAAGTTCAGATTTCCGCGAACGGCTACCTCCTATTCTGCTCGAAGGTACTCCAATACCATATCAGAAAACAGTGAAGAACTTGGGTGTAACTTTGGACGAGCATCTCAACTGGGCGGAGAATACAGTCGCAGTGTGCCGAAAGACGTCTGCTTGTCTCTATGCTCTCAAAAAGTTTCGGAACATATTCCCACAGAACTTGAAACGCCAGCTCGTGCAAGCACTCGTTCTACCGAACCTCCACTATTGTGATGTGATTCAACAAGGCATGAGTAGTGAAAACAAAAGACGGCTAGAGCTAACCATGAATGCCTGTGTGCGTTACACCTGCAACATTCGCCGATATGATCATGTTAGTGCTTCATACTCCGAGCTAGGGTGGCTGCCGCCGGACAAACTGCGTGACTACCACACTATATGTCTACTTCACCGACTCCTCGTCGCGCAAGCACCCCAGTACCTAGCTTCAGAGATTAAAGACGTGTAATGCCATCATAATCGAAACACGAGGTCGCTCTTATCTGGTATCCTAGCAGTGCCCACTCACAAAACAAAAACTTTTGCAAACTCCTTCTCAGTTGCCGCTGTCCGCCTCTGGAACAAACTGCCCCTTACCTTGAGGAAAATTCAATCTCCTGTTGATTTTAAGAAGAAGTTGAAGCATTTCCTACTATCATCCGCATAAAATTCTCCACAAAATTAATGTGCAAGGCCAATCCTCTCATATGTCAAACAGCAAAGCTAGCGTCTCCTATCTTGCTTCTGAGATGCCTTCTTCTTCATCTATCTCTATTAGCCACGCAGTCTTATTTTCCTTTATATTTTCCTTAATTATGTTTCATCATGTCCCTCTATTCTTCTCCTCCCTTCACCATGATTTCCCCCCACACTCCCTGCTGCCAGCACTCCTATCTGAAATCTTTCTCTTCAATAATGTATTTTTGGAGGTGTACCTTTCTAATTGTTTATCTCACTTTTTGTATTAGATGTAGTTTAACATGCCTACTACAACATATGACTGTAAAATAAGTAGAATGCCTGGTTAGATGTAAGAGAGGGACTGATGGCCCTAATCTTGTCAGGTTAAATAAATAAATAAATAAATAAATAAATTTGCTATCGAATCGACTTAAAGTCAGATAGTCACATTGGCCGCTCTTCGCTCTGAAACGGTTACATTTATCTTGTGCAAAGCTATGTCGCGAACTGCGAAATGCGGAGACACTAAAAGAACCATAGTAGAACAGAGAAGAAGCTTCTAAGTTGAAGTAATAGCCAGTATAAAGCAGTACAATTAAAGTTTAGTTTTCGATTTTTGACTTTTTAGCCGGCTTCGGTGCCTCGGACATGAGCTAGGACCTTACGATTTTGCATGAAGGGAGGACTAGCAGCCACGTAGCACAGCAGAATGTGAAAAGTGTTCATATGTAGGAAAAACCTGAGAAATCTGCCCGTTTTCGTCATTTGCTATCGAATCGACTTAATGTCAGATCGTCAAAATGGCCGCTTTTCTCTCTGAAACAGTTACAATTATCGTGTGCAAATCTTTGTCGCGTGCTTCGGAATGCGGAGACACTAAAAGCACCATAGTAGAACACAGAAGAAGCTTCTAAGTTGATGTAATAGCCAGTAAGAAGCAGTACCATTCAAGTTTACTTACCGATATTTGACTTTTTAGCCGGCTTTGGTGCGTTGGACTTGAGCAAGGGCCTTAAGATTTTGCATGAAGGGAGGACTAGCAGCCACGTTGCACGGGAGAATCTGAAAAGAGTTCAGATGTAGTAAAAACCTAAGAAATCAGCCCGTTATCGTCATTTGCTATCGAGTCGACTTAATGTCAGATCGTCACATTGACCGCTCTTCTCTCTGAAACGGTTACATTTAACGTGTGCAAAGTTATGTCGCGTGCTGCGAAATGCGGAGACACTAAAAGCACCATAGTAGAACACAGAAGAATCTTCTAAGTTAATGTAATAGACAGTAAGAAGCAGTACAATTCAAGTTTAAGTTACAGGTTATAGAATATTTAGCCGGGTTCGGTGCCTTGGACATGAGCTAGGACCTTAAGATATTGCATAAACGGAGGACTAGCGAACCCCGTTGCACGGGAGTATTTGAAAGGTGTGCATACGTAGTAATAACCTAAGAAATCAGCCCGTTTTCGTCATTTGCTATCTATTCGGCTTCATGTTAGATGGTCACATTGGACCCTAATCTCTGAAACGGTCGCGTGCTGCGGAATGCGGAGACACTAAATTCACAAAAGTAGAACACAAATGAAGCTTCTAAGTTGATGTAACAGTCAGTAAGAAGCAGTACAATTCAAGGTTAGTTATCGATTATTGACTTTTTAGTTTGCTTTGGTGCCTTGGACATGAGCTAGGATCTTAAGATTTTGCATGAGGGAGGACTAGCACCAACGTTGCACGGGAGAATGTGAAAAGTGTTCATATGTAGTAAAATCCTAAGAAATCCGCCCGTTTGCGTCATCTGCTATCGAATCGACTTAATGTCAGATGGTCACATTGGAGGCTCTTCACTCTGAAACGGTTACATTTATCGTGTGCAAAGCTATGTTGCGTGCTGCGATATGCGGAGACACTAAAAGCACCATAGTAGAACACAGAAGCCGCTTCAATGTTGATGTTATACCCAGTAAGAAGCAGTACAATTCAGGTTTAGTTATCGATTTTTGAATTTTTAGCTGGATTTGGTGCCTTGCACACGAGCTAGGACCTTAAGATATGCATGAAGGGAGGACTAGAAGCCACGTTGCACGGGAGAATGTGAAAAGTGATCGAATGTAGAAAAAACCTAAGAAATCCGCTCGTTTTCGTCATTTGCTATCGAATCGACTTAATGTCAGATCGTCACATTGGCCGTTATTACCAATGAAACGGTTACATTTATCGTTTGCAAAACTACGTGTCGTGCTGCGGAATGCGCAGACACTAAAAGTACCATACTAGAACACAGAAGTAGCTTCTAAGTTGACGTAATAACCATTAAGAAGAAGTAAAATAATAGTTTTAGCTATCGTTTATTGACTTTTTGGCCGGCTTTGGTGCCTTGGACATGAGCTAGGACCTTAATAATTAGTATGAAGGGAGGACTAGCTGCCACGTTGCACGGGAGAATGTGAAGAGAGTTCATATGTAGTAAAAACCTAAGAAATCCCCCCGTTTTCGTCATTTGGTATCGATTCGACTTTATATCAGATCGTCACATTGGCCGTTCTTCTCTCTGAAACGGTTACATTTATCGTGTGCAAAACTATGTGCCGTGCTGCGGAATGCGCGGACACTATAAGCACCACAGTAGAACACAAAAGGAGCTTCTAAGTTGATCTAATAACCAGTAAGATCCATACAATACAATACAAGTTTTAGTTATCGATTGTTTACTTTATAGGCGGCTTTGGTGCCTTGGACATGAGCTAGGACCTTACGATCTTGCATGAAGGGAGGACCAGCAGCCACCTTGCACGGAAGAATGTTAAAAGTGTTCATAGGTAGCAATAACCTGAGAAATTCGTCCGTTTTCGTCATTTGCTATAGAATTCACTTATTGTCAGATCGTCACATTGGCCGCTCTTCTCTCTGAAACGGTTACATTTATGGTGTGCAAAGCTATGTCGCGTGCTGCGATATGCGGAGACACTAAAAGCACCACAGTAGAACATAGAAGAAGCTTCTAAGTTGATGTAATAGCCAGTAAACAGCAGTACAATTCAAGTTTACTTATCGATTTTTGACATGTTAGACGGCTTTGGTGCCTTGGACATGAGCTAGGACCTTACGATTTTGCATGAAGGGAGTACTAGCTGCCACGTTGCACGGGATAATGTGAAATGAGTTCATATGTAGTAGAAACCTAAGAAACCCGCCCGTATTCGTCATTTGCTATCGAACCGACTTAATTTCAGATCGTCACACTGGCCGCTCTTCTCTCTGAAACGGTTACATTTATCGTGTTCAAAGCTATGTTGCGTGCTGTGAAATTCGGAGACACTAAAAGCACCATAGCAGAATACAGAAGGAGCTTCTAAGTTGATGTAATATCCAGTAAGAAGCAGTACAATACAAGTTTTAGTTATCGATTGTTGACTTTATAGGCGGCTTTGGTGCCTTGGACATGAGCTAGGACCTTACGATCTTGCATGAAGGGAGGACTAGCAGCCACCTTCCACGGAAGAATGTGAAAAGTGTTCATATGTACCAAAAACCTGAGAAATTTGTCCGTTTTCACCATTTGCTATCGAATTGACTTATTGTCAGATCGTCACATTGGCCGCTCTTCTCTCTGAAACGTTTACATTTATGGTGTGCAAAGCTACGTCACGTGCTGCGATATGCGGAGACACTAAAAGTCCCATAGTAGAACACAGAAGTAGATTCTAAGTTGATGTAAAAAACACTAAGAGGCATAACAATTCAAGTTTTAGTTATCGATTTTTGACATGTTATACGGCTTTGGTGCCTTGGACATGAGCTAGGACCTTACGATTTTACATGAAGGGAAGACTAGCAGCCACGTTGCACGGGAGAATGTGAAAGGAGTTCATATGTAGTAAAAACCTAAGAAACCGGCCCGTTTTTTTCGTCATTTGCTGTCAAATCGACATAATGTCAGGTCGTCACATTGGCCGCACTTCTCTCTGTAATGGATAAATTTATAGTGTGCAAAGTTATGTCGCGTGCTGAGGAATGCGGAGACGCCAAAAGCCCCATAGTATAACACAGAAGACGCTTCTAAGTTGGTGTAATAGCCAGTAAGGAGCAGTACAATTGAAGATTTAGTGATAGATTTTTAAATTTTTAGGCGGCTTTGGTGCCTTGTACATCAGCTAGGACCTTACGATTTTGCATGAAGGGAAGACTAGCAGCCACGTTGCACGGGAGAATGTGAAATGTGTTCATATGTAGTAAAAACCTAAGAAATCCGCCCGATTTCGTCGTTTGCTATCGATTCGACTTTATATCAGATCGTCACATTGGCCGCTCTTCTCTCTGAAACGGTTACATTTATCGTGTGCAAAACTATGTCGCGTGCTGCGGAATGCGGAGACACTAAAAGTCCCATAGTAGAACACAGAAGTAGCTTCTAAGTTGATGTAAAAAACACTAAGAGGCATAACAATTCAAGTTTTAGTTATCGATTTTTGACTTTTTAGCCGGCTTTGGTGCCTTGGACATGAGCTAGGACCTTAAGAATTTGTATGAAGGGAGGACTAGCAGCCACGTTGCACGGGAGAATGTGAAATGTGTTCAAATGTAGTTAAAATCTAAGAAATCCGCTAGTTTTCGTCATTTGCTGTTGAATTGACTTAATATCAAATCGTCACATTGGCTGCTCTTCTCTATGAAATGTTTACATTTATCTATGCAAAGCTATGTCGCGTGCTGCGATATGCGGATACACTAAAAGCGCCGCAGTAGAACACAGATGAAACTTCTAAGTTGATGTAATAGCCAGTAAGAAGCAGTACAATTCAAGTTTAGTAATCGATTTTTGACATTTTAGACAGCTTTGGTGCCTTGGACATGAGCTAGGACCTTACGATTTTGCATGAAGGGAGGACTAGCAGCCACCTTGCACGGAAGAATGTGAAAAGTGTTCATATGTACCAAAAATTTGAGAAATTTGTCCGTTTTCGCCATTTGCTATTGAATTGACTTATTGTCAGATCGTCACATTGGCCGCTCTGCTCTCTGAAACGTTTACATTTATGGTGTGCAAAGCTACGTCACGTGCTGCGATATGCGGAGACACTAAAAGTCCCATAGTAGAACACAGAAGTAGCTTCTAAGTTGATGTAAAAAACACTAAGAGGCATAACAATTCAAGTTTTAGTTATCGATTTTTGACATGTTATACGGCTTTGGTGCCTTGGACATGAGCTAGGACCTTACGATTTTACATGAAGGGAAGACTAGCAGCCACGTTGCACGGGAGAATGTGAAAAGAGTTCATATGTAGTAAAAACCAAAGAAACCGGCCCGTTTTTTTCGTCATTTGCTGTCAAATCGACATAATGTCAGGTCGTCACATTGGCCGCACTTCTCTCTGTAATGGATAAATTTATAGTGTGCAAAGTTATGTCGCGTGCTGAGGAATGCGGAGACGCCAAAAGCCCCATAGTAGAACACAGAAGACGCTTCTAAGTTGGTGTAATAGCCAGTAAGGAGCAGTGCAATTGAAGTTTTAGTGATAGATTTTTAAATTTTTAGGCGGCTTTGGTGCCTTGTACATCAGCTAGGACCTTACGATTTTGCATGAAGGGAAGACTAGCAGCCACGTTGCACAAGAGAATGTGAAATGTGTTCATATGTAGTAAAAACCTAAGAAATCCGTCCGTTTGCGTCATTTGCTATCGATGCGACTTTATATCAGATCGTCACATTGGCCGCTTTTCACTCTGAAACAGTTACATTTATCGTGTGGAAAGCTATGTTGCGTGCTGGGAAATTTGGAGACACTAAAAGCACCACAGTAGAACACAGAAGGAGCTTCTAAGTTGATGTAATAACCAGTAAGAAGCAGTACAATTTAAGGTTTAGTGATCGATTTTTAAATTTTTAGCCGGCTCTGGTGCCTTGGACATGAGCTAGGACCTTACGATTTTGCATAAATGGAGGACTAGCAGTTACGTTGCACGGGAGAAAGTGAAAAGTGTTCATATGTAGTAAAAACATGAGATATTCGTCCGTTTTCGTCATTTGTATCCAATTGACTTATTGTCAGATCGTCACATTGGCCGCTCTTCTCTCTGAAACGGTTTCATTTATGGTGTGCAAAGCTATGTCACGTGCTGCGATATGCGGAGACTCTAAAAGCACCACATTAGAACACAGAAGAAGCTTCTAAGTTGATGTAATAGCCAGTAACCAGCAGTACAATTCAAGTTTAGTTCTTGATTTTTGACATGTTATACGGGTTTGGTGCCTTGGACATGAGCCAGGACCTTACGATTGTGCATGAAGGGAGGAATAGCAGCCACGTTGCGCGGGAGAATGTAAAATGAGTTCATATGTAGTAGAAACCTAAGAAACCCGCCTGTTTTCGTCATTTGCTATCGAATCGACATAATGTCAGGTCGTCACATCGGCCGCACTTCTCTCTGAAATTGATAAATTTATCGTGTGCAAAGCTATGTCGCGTGCTGAGGAATGCGGAGACACCAAAAGCCCCATAGTACAACACAGAAGACGCTTCTAAGTTGATGTAATTGCCAGTAAGAAGCAGTACAATTTAAGTTTTAGTGATTGATTTTTAAATTTTTAGGCGGCTTTGGTGCCTTGTGCATTAGCTAGGACCTTACGATTTTGCATGAAGGGAAGACTAGCAGCCACGTTGCACGTGAGAATGTGGAAAGTGATCGAATGTATTAAAAGCCTAAGAAATCCACTCGTTTTCGTCATTTGCTATCGAATCGACTTCATATCAGATCGTCACACTGGCCGCTCTTCTCTTTGAAACGGTTACATTTATCGTGTGCAAAACTATGTCGCGTGCTGCGGAATCGGAGACACTAAAAGTACCATAGTAGAACACAGAAGTAGCTTGTAAGTTGATGTAAAAAACACTAAGAGGCATAACAATTCAAGTTTTAGTTATCGATTTTTGACTTTTAGCCGGCTTTGGTGCCTTGGACATGATCTAGGACCTTAAGAATTTGTATGACATAATGTCAGGTCGTCACATTGGCCGCACTTCTCTCTGTAATGGATAAATTTATAGTGTGCAAAGTTATGTCGCGTGCTGAGGAATGCGGAGACGCCAAAAGCCCCATAGTAGAACACAGAAGACGCTTCTAAGTTGGTGTAATAGCCAGTAAGGAGCAGTGCAATTGAAGTTTTAGTGATAGATTTTTAAATTTTTAGGCGGCTTTGGTGCCTTGTACATCAGCTAGGACCTTACGATTTTGCATGAAGGGAAGACTAGCAGCCACGTTGCACGGGAGAATGTGAAATGTGTTCATATGTAGTAAAAACCTAAGAAATCCGCCCGATTTCGTCGTTTGCTATCGATTCGACTTTATAAGAGGCACACTAAGAGGCATAACAATTCAAGTTTTAGTTATCGATTTTTGACTTTTTAGCCGGCTTTGGTGCCTTGGACATGAGCTAGGACCTTAAGAATTTGTATGAAGGGAGGACTAGCAGCCACGTTGCACGGGAGAATGTGAAATGTGTTCAAATGTAGATAAAATCTAAGAAATCCGCTAGTTTTCGTCATTTGCTGTTGAATTGACTTAATATCAAATCGTCACATTGGCTGCTCTTCTCTATGAAATGTTTACATTTATCTATGCAAAGCTATGTCGCGTGCTGCGATATGCGGATACACTAAAAGCGCCGCAGTAGAACACAGATGAAACTTCTAAGATGATGTAATAGCCAGTAAGAAGCAGTACAATTCAAGTTTAGTTATCGATTTTTGACATTTTAGACAGCTTTGGTGCCTTGGACATGAGCTAGGACCTTACGATTTTGCATGAAGGGAGGACTAGCAGCCACGTTGCACGGGAGAATGTGAAAAGTGATCGAATGTATTAAAAACCTAAGAAATCCGCTCGTCTTCGTCGTTTGCTATCGAATCGACTTAATGTCAGATCGTCACATTGGCCGCTCTTCTCTATGAAACGGTGACATTTATCGTGTGCAAAACTATGTGGCGTGCTGCGGAATGCGCAGAAACTGAAAGTACCATAGTAGAACACAGAAGTAGCTTCTAATTTGATGTAATAAAGAGTAAGAAGCATAACAATTCAAGTTTTATTTATCGACTTTTGACTTTTTGGCCGGCTTTGGTGCCTTGGACATGAGCTAGGACCTTAAGAATTTGTATGAAGGGAGGACTAGCAGCCACGTTGCACGGGAGAATGTGAAAAGTGTTCATATGTAGTAAAAACCTAAGAAATCCGTCCGTTTGCGTCATTTGCTATCGATGCGACTTTATATCAGATCGTCACATTGGCCGCTCTTCACTCTGAAACAGTTACATTTATCGTGTGGAAAGCTATGTTGCGTGCTGCGAAATTTGGAGACACTAAAAGCACCATAGTAGAACACAGAAGGAGCTTCTAAGTTGATGTAATAACCAGTAAGAAGCAGTACAATTTAAGGTTTAGTGATCGATTTTTAAATTTTTAGCCGGCTTTGGTGCCTTGGACATGAGCTAGGACCTTACGATTTTGCATAAAGGGTGGACTAGCAGTCACGTTGCACGGGAGAAAGTGAAAAGTGTTCATATGTAGTAAAAACATGAGATATTCGTCCGTTTTCGTCCTTTGTATCCAATTGACTTATTGTCTGATCGTCACATTGGCCGCTCTTCTCTCCGAAACGGTTTCATTTATGGTGTGCAAAGCTATGTCACGTGCTGCGATATGCGGAGACTCTAAAAGCACCACATTAGAACACAGAAGAAGCTTCTAAGTTGATGTAATAGCCAGTAACCAGCAGTACAATTCAAGTTTAGTTTTTGATTTTTGACATTTTATACGGGTTTGGTGCCTTGGACATGAGCCAGGACCTTACGATTGTGCATGAAGGGAGGACTAGCAGCCACGTTGCACGGGAGAATGTGAAATGTGTTCAAATGTAGTTAAAATCTAAGAAATCCGCGAGTTTTCGTCATTTGCTGTTGAATTGACTTAATATCAAATCGTCACATTGGCTGCTCGTCTCTCTGAAATGGTTACATTTATCTATGCAAAGCTATGTCGCGTGCTGCGATATGCGGAGACACTAAAAGCGCCGCAGTAGAACACAGATAAAACTTCTAAGTTGATGTAATAGCCAGTAAGAAGCAGTACAATTCAAGTTTAGTTATCGATTTTTGACATTTTAGACAGCTTTGGTGCCTTGGACATGAGATAGGACCTTAAGAATTTGTATGAATGGAGGACTAGCAGCCACGTTGCACGGGAGAATGTGAAAAGAGTTCATATGTAGTAAAAACCTAAGAAATCCATCCGTTTGCGTCATTTGCTATCGATGCGACTTTATATCAGATCGTCATATTGGCCGCTCTTCTCTCTGAAACGGTTACATTTATCGTGTGCAAAGCCATGTTGCGTGCTGCGATATGCGGAGACACTAAAAGCACCATAGTAGAACACAGAAGAAGCTTCTATGTTGATGTTATAGCCAGTAAGAAGCAGTAGAACTCAAATTTAGCTATCGATTTTTGAATTTTTAGCCGGATTTGGTGCCTTGAACATGAGGTAGGACCTTAATATTTTGCATGAAGGGAGGACTAACAGTCACGTTGCACGGGAGAATGTGAAAAGAGTTCGAATGTAGTAAAAACCTAAGAAATCCTCTCGTTTTCGTCATTTGCTATCGAATTGACTTATTGTCAGATCGTCACATTGGCCGCTCTTCTCTCTGAAACGGTTACATTTATGGTGTGCAAAGCTATGTCGCGTGCTGTGGAATGCGGAGAGACTAAAAGCACCATAGTAGACCACAGAAGAAGCTTCTATGTTGATGTAATAGCCAATAAGAAGCAGTACAATTGAAGTTTTAGTTAACGATTTTAACTTTTTAGCCGGCTTAGGTGCCTTGGACATGAGCTAGGACCTTAAGATTTTGCATGGAAGACTAGCAGCCCCGCTGCACGGGAGAATGTGAAAAGTGTTCATATGTAAAAAAAATCCTAAGAAATCTGCCCGTTTTCGTCATTTGCTATCGAATCGACTTAATGTCAGATCGTCACATTGGCCGCTCTTTCTTCTGAAACGGTGACATTTATCATGTGCAAAGCTATGTCGCCTGCTGCGGATGCGGAGGCACTGAAATCCCCATAAAAGAACACAGAAGAAGTATTTAATTTGATGTAAATGTCAGTAAGAAGCAGTAAAATTTAAGTTTAGTTATCGATTTTTGACTTTTTATCCGGCTTTGGTGCACGGGACAGAGCTAGGACCTTCAGATTTTGCATGAAGGGTGGACTATCAGCCACGTTGCACGGGAGAACGTAAAAAGTGATCGGATGTAGTAAAAACCTAAAAAATCCGCTCGTTTTCGTCATTTGCTATCGAATCGACTTAATGTCAGATCGTCACATTGGCCGCTCTTCTTTATGAAACGGTTACATTTACCGTGTGCAAAACTATGTGGCGTGCTGCGGTATGCGCAGACACTAAAAGCACCATACTAGACCCCAGAAGAAGCTTCTAAGTTGATGTAATAGCCAATAAGAAGCAGTACAAATCAAGCCTTAGTTAATGTCAGATGGGCACGTTGGCCGCTCTTATCAATGAAACGGTTACATTTATCGTGCGCAAAGCTATGTTGCGTGCTGCGGAATGCAGAGACACTAAAAGCACCATAGTAGACCACAGAAGAAGCTTCTAAGTTGATGTAATAGCCAATAAGAAGCAGTACAATTCAAGTTTCAGTTAACGATTTTTGACTTTTTAGCCGGATTTTGTGCCTTGGACATGAGCGAGAACCTTAAGATTTTGCATGAAGGGAGGACTAGCAGCCACGTTGCACGGGAGAATGTGAAAAGTTTTCATATGTAAAAAAAAACCTAAGAAATCCGCCCGTTTTCCTCATTTGCTATCGAATCGACTCAATGTCATATGGTCACGTTGTCCGCTCTTCTCTCTGAAACGGTTACATTAATCGTGTGCAAAGCTATGTCGCGTGCTGCGTAATGCGGAGAAACTAAAAGCACCATAAAAGAACACAGAAGAAGATACTAAGTTGATGTAATAGCCAGTAAGAAGCACTACAATTCAAGTTTAGTTATCGATTTTTGACGTTTTAGCCGGCTTCTTGTGATTTGGACATTTTGCTAGGACCTTAAGATTTTGCAAGAAGTAAGGACTAGCAGCCACGTTGCACGGGAGAATGTGAAAAGTGTTCATATGTAGTAAAAACCTAGGAATCCGCCCGTTTTCGTCATTTGCTGTCGAATCGACTTAATGTCAGATCGTCACATTGGCCGCTCTTCTCTCTGAAACGGTTATATTTGTCGTGTGCAAAGCTATGTCGCGTGCTGCGATATGCGGAAACACTAAAAGCACCATAGTAGAACACAGATGAAGCTTCTAAGTTCATGGAATAGCCAGTATGAAGCAGTAAAATAATAGCTTAGCTATCGATTATAAACTTCTTAGCCGGCTTTCGCGCCTTGGACATGAGCTACGAACTTAAGAATTTGTATGAAGGGAGGACTAGCATCCACGTTACACGGGAGAATGTGAAAAGTGTTCATATGTAGTAAAAACCTAGGAAATTCGCCCGTTTTCGTCATTTGCTATCGAATCGACTTAATGTCAGATCGTCACATTGGCCGCTCTTCTCTCTGAAACGGTTATATTTAACGTGTGAAAAGCTATGTCACGTGCTGCGGAATGCGGAGACACTAAAAGCACCATAGAAGACCACAGAAGAAGCTTCTAAGTTGATGTAATAGCCAATAGGAAGCAGTACAATTCAAGTTTTAGTTAACGATTTTTGACTTTTTAGCCGGATTTGGTGCCTTGGACATGAGCTAGGACCTTAAGATTTTGCATGAAGGGAGGACTACTAGCTACATTGCACTGGATAATGTGAAAAGTGTTCATATGTAGCAAAAACCTAAGAAATCCTAGCGTTTTCGTCACTTGCTATCGAATCGTTTTAATGTCAGATGGCCACGTTGGCCGCTCTTATGTCTGAAACGGTTACATTTATCGGGTGCAAAGCTATGTTGCGTGCTGCGAATTGCGGAGACACTAAAAGCACCATAGTAGAAAACAGAAGAAGATTATAAGTTGATGTAATAGCCAGTAAGAAGTAGTAAAATAATAGTTTTAGCTATCGATTATTGACTTTTTAGGCGGCTTGGTGCCTTGCACATGAGCTAGGACCTTAAGATTTTTCATGATGGGAGGACTAGGAGCCATGTTGCACGAAAGAATGTGAAATCTGTTCATATATAGTAAAAACCTAATAGATCCGCCCGTCTTCGTCATTTTGCTATCGAATCGACTTAATGGCAGATTTTCACATTGGCCGCTATTCTCTCTAAAACGGTTACATTTAACGTGTGCGAAGCTATGGTGCGTGCTGCGGAATGCGGAGACACTAAAAGCACCATAGAAGACCACAGAAGAAGCTTCTAAGTTGATGTAATAGCCAATAAGAAGCAGTACAATTCAAGTTTTAGTTAACGATTTTTGACTTTTTAGCCGGATTTGGTGCCTTGGACATGAGCTAGGACCTTAAGATTTTGCATGAAGGGAGGACTAGCAGCCACGTTGCACGGGAGAATGTGAAAACTGTTCATATGTAAAAAAAAAAAACCTAAGAAATTCGCCCGTTTTCGTCATTTGCTATCGAATCATCTTAATGTCAGATCGTCACATTGGCCGCTCTTCTCTATTAAACGGTTACATTTATCGTGTGCAAAACTATTTGGGGTGCTGCGGAATGCGCAGACACTAAAAATACCATAGTAGAACACAGAAGTAGCTTCTAAGTTGATGTAAAAAACACTGAGAGGCATAACAATTCAGGTTTTAGTTATCGATTTTTGACATTTTAGACGGCTTTGGTGCCTTGGACTGAGCTAGGACCTTAAGAATTTTTATGAAGGAGGGACTAGCAGCCACTTTGCAAGGGAGAATGTGAAATGTGTTCAAATGTAGTAAAAATCTAAGAAATCCGCTAGTTTTCGTCATTTGCTGTCGAAGTGACTTAATATCAAATCGTCACATTGGCCGCTCTACTCCCTGAAACGGTTACATTTATCGTGTGCAAAGCTACGTCGCGTGCTGTGATATGAGGAGACACTACAAGCACCATAGTAGAACACAGAAGAAGCTTCCAAGTTGACGTAATAGCCAGTAAGAAGCCGTAAAATAATCGTTTTAGTTATCGATTATTAACTTTTTAGCCGGCTTTGGTGACTTGGACATGAGCTAGGAACTTAAGAATTTCTATAAAGGGAGGACAAGCAACCACGTTGCACGGGAGAATGTGAAAAGTGATCGAATGTAGTAAAAAACTAAGTAATCCGCTCGTTTTCGTCATTTGCTATCGATTCGACTTTATATCAGATCGTCACATTGGCCGCTCCTCTCTCTGAAACGGTTACATTTATCGTGTGCAAAGCTATGTTGCGTGCTGCGATATGCGGAGACACTAAAAGCACCATAGTAGAACACAGAAGAAGCTTCTACGTTGATGTAATAGCCAGTAAGGAGCAGTAGAACTCAAATTTAGCTATCGTTTTTTGATTTTTTAGCAGGCTGTGGTGCCTTGGACATGAGCTAGGACCTTACGATTTTGCATGAAGGGAGGACTATTAGCCATGTTGCACGGGAGCATGTGAAAAATGTTCATATGTAGCAAAAACGTAAGAAATCCGCCCGTTTTCGTCATTTCCTATCGAATTAAATTCAGATGGTCACATTGGCCGCTCTTCTGTCTGAAACGGTTAAATTTATCATGTGCAAAGCTATGTTGAGTGCTGCGGAATGCAGAGACACAAAAGCACCATAAAAGAACAGAGAAGAAGTTTCTAATTTGATGTAAATGCCAGTAAGAAGCAGTACAATTTAAGTATAGTTATCGATTTTTGACTTTTGAGCTGGCTCTGGTGCCTTGGACATGAGCTAGGACGTTAAGATTTTGCATGAAGGGACGCCTACCTGCCACGTTGCACGGGAGAATGTAAAAAGTGTTCACATGTAGTAAAAACCTAAGATATCCGCCTGTTTTCGTCATCTGCTATCGAATCGACTCAATATCATATCGTCACGTTGACCGCTCTTCTCTCTGAAACGGTTACGTTTATCGTGTGCAAAGATATGTAGCGTGCTGCGGAATGCGGAGAATCTAAAAGCACCATAGTAGAAAACAGAAGAAGCTTCTAAGTTGATGTAATAGGCAGTAAGAAGCAGTAAAGTAATAGTTTTAGCTATCGGTTATTGACTTTTTAGCCGCCTTTGGTTACTTGGACATAAGCTAGGACCTTAAGACTTTCTATGAAGGGAGGACTAGCAGCCACGTTAAACGGGCGAATGTGAAAAGTTTTCGTAAGTAGTAACAACCTAATAAATCCGCCCCTCTTTGGTTATTTGCTATTGAATCGACTTAATGTCAGATGGTCACATTGGCCGCTCTTTTCTCTGAACTGTTACATTCAACGTGTGCAAAGCTATGTCGCGTGCTGTGGAATGCGGAGACACTAAAAGCACCATAGTAGAACACAGAAGGAGCTTCTGAGTTGATGTAATAACCAGTAAGAAACAGTACAATTCAAGTTTTATTTATCTATTTTTGACTTTTAAGCTGGCTTTGGTGCCTTTGAAATGAGCTAGTACCTTACTATTTTGTATGAAGGGAGGACTAGCAGCCACGATGCACGGGAGAACGTGAAAGTTGTTCATATGTAGTAAAAACCTAAGAAATCCGCCCGTTTTCGTCATTTGCTATCGAATCGACTTAATGTCAGATCGTCACACTGGCCGCTCTTCTGTCTGAAACGGTTAAATTTATCTTGTGCAAAGCTATGTCTCGTGCTGCGGAATGCGGAGACTGTACAAGCACCATAGTAGAACACAGAAGAAGCTTCTAAGTTGATGTAATAGCCAATAAGAAGCAGAACAATTCAAGTTATAGTTAACGATTTTTGACTTTTTAGCCGGCTTTGGTGCCTTGGACATGAGCTAGGACCTTAAGATTTTGCATGAAGCGAGGACTAGCAGCCACGTTGCACGGGAGAATGTGAAAAGTGATCATATGTAAAAAAAAACCTAAGAAATTCGCCCGTTTTCGTCATTTGGTATCGAATCAACTTAATGTCAGATCTGACTAGCAGCCACGTTGTACGGGAGAATGTGGAAAGTGTTCATATGTACGAAAACCATAAGAAATCCGCCCTCTTTCGTCATTTGCTATCGAATCGACTTAATGTCATATGGTCACGTTGTCCGCTCTTATCTCTGAAACGGTTACATTAATCGTGTGCAAAGCTATGTCGCGTGCTGCGTAATGCGGAGAAACTAAAAGCACCATAAAAGAACACAGAAGAAGATACTAAGTTGATGTAATAGCCAGTAAGAAGCACTACAATTTAAGTTAAGTTATCGATTTTTGACGTTTTAGCCGGCTTCTTGTGATTTGGACATTTTGCTAGGACCTTAAGATTTTGCAAGAAGTAAGGACTAGCAGCCACGTTGCACGGGAGAATGTGAAAAGTGTTCATATGTAGTAAAAACCTAGGAATTCGCCCGTTTTCGTCATTTGCTGTCGAATCGACTTAATGTCAGATCGTCACATTGGCCGCTCTTCTCTCTGAAATGGTTATATTTGTCGTGTGCAAAGCTATGTCGCGTGCTGCGATATGCGGAAACACTAAAAGCACCATAGTAGAACACAGATGAAGCTTCTAAGTTCATGGAATAGCCAGTATGAAGCAGTAAAATAATAGTTTTAGCTATCGATTATAAACTTCTTAGCCGGCTTTCGCGCCTTGGACATGAGCTACGACCTTAAGAATTTGTATGAAGGGAGGACTAGCATCCACGTTACACGGGAGAATGTGAAAAGTGTTCATATGTAGTAAAAACCTAGGAAATTCGCCCGTTTTCGTCATTTGCTATCGAATCTACTTAATGTCAGATCGTCACATTGGCCGCTCTTCTCTCTGAAACGGTTATATTTAACGTGTGAAAAGCTATGTCACGTGCTGCGGAACGGGGAGACACTAAAAGCACCATACTAGACCACAGATGAAGCTTCTAAGTTGATGTAATAGCCAATAAGAAGCAGTACAATTCAAACTTTAGTTAACGATTTTTGACTTTTTAGTCAGCTTTGTTGCCTTGGACATAAGCTAGGACCTTAAGATTTTGCATGAAGGGAGGACTACTAGCTACATTGCACTGGATAATGTGAAAAGTGTTCATATGTAGCAAAAACCTAAGAAATCCTAGCGTTTTCGTCACTTGCTATCGAATCGTTTTAATGTCAGATGGCCACGTTGGCCGCTCTTATGTCTGAAACGGTTACATTTATCGGGTGCAAAGCTATGTTGCGTGCTGCGAATTGCGGAGACACTAAAAGCACCATAGTAGAAAACAGAAGAAGATTATAAGTTGATGTAATAGCCAGTAAGAAGCAGTAAAATAATAGTTTTAGCTATCGATTATTGACTTTTTAGGCGGCTTTGGTGCCTTGCACATGAGCTAGGACCTTAAGATTTTTCATGATGGGAGGACTAGGAGCCATGTTGCACGAAAGAATGTGAAATCTGTTCATATATAGTAAAAACCTAATAGATCCGCCCGTTTTCGTCATTTTGCTATCGAATCGACTTAATGGCAGATTTTCACATTGGCCGCTATTCTCTCTAAAACGGTTACATTTAACGTGTGCGAAGCTATGTTGCGTGCTGCGGAATGCGGAGACACTAAAAGCACCATAGAAGACCACAGAAGAAGCTTCTAAGTTGATGTAATAGCCAATAAGAAGCAGTACAATTCAAGTTTTAGTTAACTATTTTTGACTTTTTAGCCGGATTTGGTGCCTTGGACATGAGCTAGGACCTTAAGATTTTGCATGAAGGGAGGACTAGCAGCCACGTTGCACGGGAGAATGTGAAAAGTGTTCATATGTAAAAAAAAACCTAAGAAATTCGCCCGTTTTCGTCATTTGCTATCGAATCAACTTAATGTCAGGTCGTCACATTGGCCGCTCTTCTCTATTAAACGGTTACATTTATCGTGTGCAAAACTATTTGGGGTGCTGCGGAATGCGCAGACACTAAAAATACCATAGTAGAACACAGAAGTAGCTTCTAAGTTGATGTAAAAAACACTAAGAGGCATAACAATTCAGGTTTTAGTTATCGATTTTTGACATTTTAGACGGCTTTGGTGCCTTGGACTGAGCTAGGACCTTAAGAATTTTTATGAAGGGGGGACTAGCAGCCACTTTGCAAGGGAGAATGTGAAATGTGTTCAAATGTAGTAAAAATCTAAGAAATCCGCTAGTTTTCGTCATTTGCTGTCGAAGTGACTTAATATCAAATCGTCACATTGGCCGCTCTACTCCCTGAAACGGTTACATTTATTGTGTGCAAAGCTATGTCGCGTGCTGCGGAATGCGTAGACACTACAAGCACCATAGTAGAACACAGAAGAAGCTTCTAAGTTGACGTAATAGCCAGTAAGAAGACGTAAAATAATAGTTTAGCTATCGATTATTCACTTTTTAGCCGGCTTTGGTGCCTTGGATATGAGCTAGGACCTTAACAATTTGTATGAAGGAAGGACTAGCAGCGACGTTGTACGGGAGAATATGAAACGTGTTCATATGTAGTAAAAACCTAAGAAATCCGCCCGTTTTCGTCTTTTGCTATCGACTCGACTTGATGTCAGACCGTCACATTGGCCGCTCGTCTATCTGAAAAGGTTACATATATCGTGTGCAAAGCTACGTCGCGTGCTGCGACATGTGGAGACACTACAAGCACCATAGTAGAACACAGAAGAAGCTTCTAAGTTGATGTAACAGCCAGTAACCAGCAGTACAATTAAAGTTTAGTTATCGATTTTTGATTTTTTAGCCGGCTTTGGTGCCTTGGACATGAGCTAGGACCTTAAGAATTTGCATGAAGGGAGGACTAGCAGCCACGTTGCACGGGAGAATGTGAAACGTGTCCATATGTAGTAAAAACCTAAGAAATCCGAACGCTTTCCTCATTTGCTATCGAATCGACTTAATGTCAGATGGTCACATTGGAGGCTCTTCTATCTGAAACGGTTACATTTATCGTGTGCAAAGCTACGTCGCGTGCTGTGATGTGCGGAGACACTACAAGCACCATAGTAGAACACAGAAGAAGCTTCCAAGTTGACGTAATAGCCAGTAAGAAGCCGTAAAATAATCGTTTTAGTTATCGATTATTAACTTTTTAGCCGGCTTTGGTGACTTGGACATGAGCTAGGAACTTAAGAATTTCTATAAAGGGAGGACAAGCAACCACGTTGCACGGGAGAATGTGAAAAGTGATCGAATGTAGTAAAAAACTAAGTAATCCGCTCGTTTTCGTCATTTGCTATCGATTCGACTTTATATCAGATCGTCACATTGGCCGCTCCTCTCTCTGAAACGGTTACATTTATCGTGTGCAAAGCTATGTTGCGTGCTGCGATATGCGGAGACACTAAAAGCACCATAGTAGAACACAGAAGAAGCTTCTACGTTGATGTAATAGCCAGTAAGAAGCAGTAGAACTCAAATTTAGCTATCGATTTTTGATTTTTTAGCAGGCTTTGGTGACTTGGACATGAGGTAGGACCTTAATATTTTGCATGAAGGGAGGGCTAACAGCCACGTTGCACTTGAGAATGTGAAAAGAGATCGAATGTAGTAAAAACCTAAGAAATCCGCTCGTTTTCGTCATTTGCTATCGAATCGACTTAATGTCAGATCGTCACACTGGCCACTCTTCTCTCTGAAACAGTTACATTTATCGTGTGCAAAGCTATGTTGCGTGCTGCGAAATTCGGAGACACTAAAATTACCATAGTAGAACACAGAAGGAGCTTCTAAGTTGATGTAATAACCAGTAAGAAGCAGTACAACACAAGTTTTAGTTATCGATTGTTGACTTTATAGGCGGCTGTGGTGCCTTGGACATGAGCTAGGACCTTACGATTTTGCATGAAGGGAGGACTATTAGCCATGTTGCACGGGAGCATGTGAAAAATGTTCATATGTAGCAAAAACGTAAGAAATCCGCCCGTTTTCGTCATTTCCTATCGAATTAAATTCAGATGGTCACATTGGCCGCTCTTCTGTCTGAAACGGTTAAATTTATCATGTGCAAAGCTATGTTGAGTGCTGCGGAATGCAGAGACACAAAAGCACCATAAAAGAACAGAGAAGAAGTTTCTAATTTGATGTAAATGCCAGTAAGAAGCAGTACAATTTAAGTATAGTTATCGATTTTTGACTTTTGAGCTGGCTCTGGTGCCTTGGACATGAGCTAGGACGTTAAGATTTTGCATGAAGGGACGCCTACCTGCCACGTTGCACGGGAGAATGTAAAAAGTGTTCACATGTAGTAAAAACCTAAGATATCCGCCTGTTTAAATCGACTCAATATCATATCGTCACGTTGACCGCTCTTCTCTCTGAAACGGTTACGTTTATCGTGTGCAAAGATATGTAGCGTGCTGCGGAATGCGGAGAATCTAAAAGCACCATAGTAGAAAACAGAAGAAGCTTCTAAGTTGATGTAATAGGCAGTAAGAAGCAGTAAAGTAATAGTTTTAGCTATCGGTTATTGACTTTTTAGCCGCCTTTGGTTACTTGGACATAAGCTAGGACCTTAAGACTTTCTATGAAGGGAGGACTAGCAGCCACGTTAAACGGGCGAATGTGAAAAGTTTTCGTAAGTAGTAACAACCTAATAAATCCGCCCCTCTTTGGTTATTTGCTATTGAATCGACTTAATGTCAGATGGACACATTGGCCGCTCTTTCCTCTGAACTGTTACATTCAACGTGTGCAAAGCTATGTCGCGTGCTGTGGAATGCGGAGACACTAAAAGCACCATAGTAGAACACAGAAGGAGCTTCTAAGTTGATGTAATAACCAGTTAGAAACAGTACAATTCAAGTTTTATTTATCTATTTTTGACTGTTAAGCTGGCATTGGTGCCTTGGAAATGAGCTAGTACCTTACTATTTTGTATGAAGGGAGGACTAGCAGCCACGATGCACGGGAGAACGTGAAAGGTGTTCATATGTAGTAAAAACCTAAGAAATCCGCCCGTTTTCGTCATTTGCTATCGAATCGTCTTAATGTCAGATCGTCACATTGGCCGCTCTTCCCTCTGAAACGGTGACATTTATCGTGTGCAAAGCAATGTCGCGTGATGCGGAATTCGGAGACACTAAAAGCACCATAGTAGAACACAGAAGGAGCTTCTGAGTTGATGTAATAACCAGTAAGAAACAGTACAATTCAAGTTATAGTTAACGATTTTTGACTTTTTAGCCGGCTTTGGTGCCTTGGACATGAGCTGGGAACTTACGATTTTGCATGGAGAACTAGCAGCCACGTTGTACGGGAGAATGTGAAAAGTGTTCATATGTAAAAAAAACCTAAGAAATCCGACCGTTTTCGTCATTTGCTATCGAATCGACTTAATGTCAGATCGTCACACTGGCCGCTCTTCTGTCTGAAACGGTTAAATTTATCTTGTGCAAAGCTATGTCTCGTGCTGCGGAATGCGGAGACTGTACAAGCACCATAGTAGAACACAGAAGAAGCTTCTAAGTTGATGTAATAGCCAATAAGAAGCAGTACAATTCAAGTTATAGTTAACGATTTTTGACTTTTTAGCCGGCTTTGGTGCCTTGGACATGAGCTGGGAACTTACGATTTTGCATGGAGAACTAGCAGCCACGTTGTACGGGAGAATGTGAAAAGTGTTCATATGTAAAAAAAACCTAAGATATCCGAGCGTTTTCGTCATTTGCTATCGAATCGAATTAATGTCAGATCGTCACATTGGCCGCTCTTCTCTATGAAACGGTTACATTTATCGTGTGTACAACTATGTGGCGTGCTGCGGAATGCGCAGACACTAAATGTACCGTAGTAGAACACAGAAGTAGCTTCTAAGTTGATGTAAAAATACACTAAGAGGCATAACAATTCAAGTTTTAGTTATCGATTTTTGACTTTTTAAACGGCTTTTGTGCCTTGGACTGAGCTAGGACCTTAAGAATTTGCATGAAGGAAGGACTAGCAGCCACGTTGCACGGGAGAATGTGAATAGTGTTCATATGTAGTAAAAACCTACCAATCCGCCCGTTTTCGTCATTTGATGTCGAATCGACTTAATGTCAGATCGTCACATTGGCCGCTCTTCTCTCTGAAACGGTTACATTTGTCGTGTGCAAAGCTATGTCGCGTGCTGCTATATGCGGAAACACTAAAAGCCCCATAGTAGATCACAGATGAAGCTTCTAAGTTGATGGAATAGCCAGTATGAAGCAGTAAAATAATAGTTTTAGCTATCGATTATAAACTTATTAGCCGGCTGTAGTGCCTTGGACATGAGCTAGGCCCTTACGAATTTCTATGAAGGGAGGACTAGCAGCCACGTTGTACGGGAGAATGTGAAAAGTGTTCATATGTACGAAAACCATAAGAAATCCGCCCTCTTTCGTCATTTTCTATCGAATCGACTTAATGTCTGATCGTCACATTGGCCGCTCTTCTCTCTGAAACGGTTACATTTATTGTGTGCAAATCTATGTCGCGTGCTACGGAACGCAGAGACACTAAAAGCACAATAGTAGAACACAGAAGAAGCTTCTAAGTTGATGTAATAGCCAGTAAGAAGCAGTACAATTCAAGTTTATTTATCGATTTTTGACTTTTTAGCGGGCTTTGGTGCCTTGGACTAAACTAGGACCTTAAGATTTTGCATGAAGGGAGGACTAGCTGCCACGTTGCACGTGAGGATGTGAAAAGTGATCGAATGTAGTATAAATCTAAGAAATCCGCTCGTTTTCGTCATTTGCTATCGAATCGACTTAATGTCAGATCGTCACATTGGCCGCTCTTCTCTATGAAACGGTTACATTTATCGTGTGCAAAACTATGTGGCGTGCTGCGGAATGCGCAGACACTAAAAGTACCATAGTAGAACACAGAAGTAGCTTCTAAGTTGTTGTAAAAAACACTAAGAGGCATAACAATTCAAGTTTTAGTTATCGATTTTTGAGTTTTTAGACGGCTTTGGTGCCTTGGACTGAGCTAGGACCTTAAGAATTTGTATGAAGGGAGGACTATCAGCCACGTTGCACGGGAGAATGTGAAATGTGTTCAAATGTAGTAAAAATCTAAGAGATCCGCCCGTATTCGTCATTTGCTATCGAATCGACTTAATGTCAGATCGTCACATTGGCCGTTCTTCTCTCTGAAACGGTTACATTTATCGTGTGCAAAGCTATGTTGCGTGCTGCGATATGCGGAGACACTTAAAGCACCATAGTAGAACAAAGAAGAAGTTGCTAAGTTGATGTAATAGCTAGTAAGAAGCAGTAGAATTCAAGTTTATTTATCGATTTTTGACTGTTTAGCGGGCTTTGGTGCCTTGGAGTGAGCTAGGACCTTAAGATTTTGCATGAAGGGAGGACTACAAGCCACGTTGCACGTGAGAAAGTGGAAAGTGATCGAATGTAGTATAAACCTAAGAAATTCGCACGTTTTCGTCATTTGCTATCGAGTCGACATAATGTCAGATCGTCACATTGGCCACTCTTCTCTATGAAATGGTTACATTTATCGTGTGCAAAACTATGTGGCGTACAGCGGAATGCGCAGACACTAAAAGTACCATAGTAGAACACAGGAGTAGCTTCTAAGTTGATGTAAAAAACACTAAGAGGCATAACAATTCAAGTTTTAGTTATCGATTATTGACTTTTCAGACGGCTTTGGTGCCTTGGACTGAGCTAGGACCTTAAGAATTTGTATGAAGGGAGGACTAGCAGCCACGTTGCACGGGAGAATGTAAAATTTGTTCAAATGTAGTAAAAACCAAAGAAATCCGAGCGTTTTCGTCATTTGCTATCGAATCGACTTAATGTCAGATCGTCACATTGGCCGCTCTTCTCTCTGAAACGGTTACATTTATCGTGTGCAAAGCTATGTTGCGTGCTGCGGAATGCGGAGACACTAAAAGCACCATAGTAGACCACAGAAGAAGTTTCTAATTTGATGTAAATGTCAGTAAGAAGCAGTACAATTCAAGTTTAGTTATCGATTTTTGACTTTTGAGCTGGCTTTGGTGCCTTGGAAATGAGCTAGGATCTTAAGATTTTGCATGAAGGGAGGACTAGCAGCCACGTTGCACGGGAGAATGTGAAAAGTTTTCATATGTAAAAAAAAACCTAAGAAATCCGCCCGTTTTCCTCATTTGCTATCGAATCGACTCAATGCCATATGGTCACGTTGTCCGCTCTTCTCTCTGAAACGGTTACATTTATCGTGTGCAAAGCTATGTCGCGTGCTGCGTAATGCGGAGAAACAAAAAGCTTCATAAAGAACACAGAAGAAGTTACTAAGTTGATGTCATAGCCAGTAAGAAGCACTACAATTCAAGTTTAGTTATCGATTTTTGACTTTTTAGCCGGCTTTATTGCTTTGGACATTTCGCAAGGACCTTAAGATTTTGCAAGAAGTAAGGACTAGCAGCCACGTTGCACGGGAGAATGTGAAAAGAGTTCATATGTAGTAAAAACCTAGGAATCCGCCCGTTTTCGTCATTTGCTGTCGAATCGACTTAATGTCAGATCATCACATTGGCCGCTCTTCTCTCTGAAACGGTTACATTTGTCGTGTGCAAAGCTATGTCGCGTGCTGCGATATGGGGAAACACTAAAAGCACCATAGTAGAACACAGATGAAGCTTCTAAGTTGATGGAATAGCCAGTATGAAGCAGTAAAACAATAATTTTAGCTATCGATTGTAAACTTCTTAGCTGGCTTTGGTGCCTTGGACATGACCTAGGACCTTACGATTTTGCATGAAGGGACGCCTAGCAGCCACGTTGCACGGGAGAATGTGTAAAGTGATCGAATGTAGTAAAAACCTAAGAAATCCGCTCGTTTTCGTCATTTGCTATCGAATCGACTTAATGTCAGATCGTCGCATTGGCCGCTCTTCTCAATGAAACTGGTACATTTTTCGTGTGCAAAACTATGTGGCGTGCTGCGAAATGCGCAGACACTAAAAGTACCATAGTAGAACACAGAAGTAGCTTCTAAGTTGAAGTAATAAACAGTAAGAAGCATAGCAATTCAAGTTTTAGTTATCGAATTTTGAATTTTTAGACGGCTTTGGTGCATCGGACTGAGCTAGGACCTTACAATTTTGTATGAAGGTAGGACTAGCAGCCACCTCTCACGGGAGAATGTGAAAAGTGTACATATGTAGTAAAAACCTGAGAAATTCGTCCGTTTTCGTCATTTGCTGTCGAATTTTCTTAATGTCAGATCGTCACATTGGCCGCTCTTCTCTCTGAAACGGTTACATTTATGGTGTGCAAAGCTATGTTGCGTGCTGCGATATGCGGAGGCACTAAAAGCACCACAGTAGAACACAGAAGAAGCTTCTATGTTGATGTAATAGCCAGTAACCAGCAGTACAATTCAAGTATAGTTATCTATTTTTGACTTTTTAGCCAGCTTCGGTGCCTTGGACTTGAGCTAGGTCCTTACGATTTTGCATGAAGGGAGGACTAGCAGCCACGTTGCACGGGAGAATGTGAAAAGTGTTCATATGTAAAAAAAACCTAAGAAATCCGCCCGTTTTCGTCATTTGCTATCGAATCGACTTAATGTCAGATCGTCACATTGGCCGCTCTTCCCTGTGTTTACTTCGTAGATTCTTATTTAAATTGCGTGTGAGTTTCGTATAGGAGGTGCAATTTCGAGTTTTAGTTACTGTAATCGTAAAATCAGCAGATTGTAGCGCAGTCGTTAGGCATTTGTACAGGTTAGTTGATACATTCTTTGCGTGTTCCGCTTGCGTTATCTAGGCAAGGACTTGTGTTGTTAAACATCGATTAGAATGGACAGGGACTGCGATTGCTGTGTTCGGATGAGGGCTGACTTGGCATCCCTTCCCTCACAGCTGCAATCGGCGCTGACTTCGGTCGCGCAGCTTGAGGTTGTTTCCAATGGGCACCACTGTGGGGAGCCGGACTCGGGTATCACGGGGATGTCAACCTCGTCCCGTCTGTCCCCAGATCGGTCTGCCGCTGTGGTTGCCCCGGTTGCTGCCCGCAATGGGGCTGAGCCCTCGCCTGTGGTTGATTGGGAGGTCGTTCCAAGGCGTGGCAGGCAGCGAAAGGCGTCCGCGGAGGCTGAACAGAAAGCCTCCCTGGTGCGTCTGACAAACCGGTTTCACGCACTGTCTCTGGCTGAGCCAGATGCAGCTGCCTGCCCTGTTTCAGAGGATCATTCTCAGCCTTCAAGGTCCAGGCAATCGCAGAGGGTGGGCTTACTGGTAGTTGGGAGCTCCAATGTTAGGCGCGTAATGGGGCCCCTTAGGGATACGGCGGCTAAGGAGGGGAAGAAATCCAGTGTGCACTCCGTGTGCATTCCGGGAGGAGTCATTCCTGATGTGGAAAGGGTCCTTCCGGATGCTATGGAGAGCACAGGGTGCAGCCTGCTGCAGGTGGTGGCACATGTCGGCACTAATGAATTGAGTCGCTTTGGATCTGAGGAAATTCTCTCTGGATTCCAGCGGCTATCTGATTTGGTGAAGGCTGCCGGTCTTGCTTACGAGATGAAGGCAGAGCTCACCATCTTCAGCATCGTTGACAGAACCGACCGTAGATCTTTGGTGCAGAGCCGGGTGGAGGGTCTGAATCAGAGGCTCAGACGGTTTTGCGACTGTATTGGCTGCAGATTCCTAGACTTGCGCCATAGGGTGGTTCGGTTTCGGGTTCCGCTGAATAGGTCGGGAGTTCACTACACTCAGCTGGCGGCTACACGGGTAGCGGAGGCTGTGTGGCGTGGACTGGGCGGTTTTTTAGGTTAGAAGGCCTCGGGAAAGTGCGGGATGGGCTGAAATGTCAAAGGGTGCTTGGCAATTACAGGACGTGCTTGGATCAAGGAACAGTCGGAATTTTAGTTGTAAATTGTTGTAGTTGCGCTGGAAAAGTCCCTGAGCTTCAAGCGCTAATAGAAAGCACAGAAGCTGATATAGTTATAGGTACAGAAAGCTGGCTAAAGCCTGAAATAAGTTGTGCAGAAATTTTTACGAAGTCTCAGACGGTGTTCAGGAAAGATAGATTAGGCAGAATTGGTGGTGGAGTGTTTGTGTCTGTCAGTAGTGGTTTATCTTGTAGTGAAGTCGAAGTAGATACTCCGTGCGAATTGGTGTGGGTGGAGGTTATACTTAACAGCCGAATTAAGTTAATAATTGGCTCCTTCTACCGACCCCCAGACTCCGATGATATAGTTGCGGAACAGTTCAGAGAAAGTTTGAGTCTCGTAACAAATAAATACCCCACTCATACAGTTATAGTTGGTGGGGACTCAACCTACCCTCGGTATGTTGGCAAAAATACTTGTTCAAAACCGGTGGTAGGCAGAAAACGTCTTCCGAGATTGTCCTAAATGCATTCTCCGAAAATTATTTCGAGCAGTTAGTCCACGAACCCACGCGAATTGTAAATGGTTGCGAAAACACACTTGACCTCTTGGCCACAAACAATCCAGAGCTGATAGAGAGCATCATGACTGATACAGGAATTAGTGATCACAAGGTCATTGTAGCTAGGCTCAATACCATTTCTTCCAAATCCATCAGAAACAAACGCAAAGTAATTTTATTTAAAAAAGCGGATAAAGTGCCACTAGAAGCCTTCCTAAAAGACAATTTCCATTTCTTCCGAACTGACTATGCGAATGTAGACGAGATGTGGCTCAAATTCAAAGATATAGTAGCAACAGCAATTGAGATATTCATACCTCATAAATTGGTAAGAGATGGAACGGATCCCCCGTGGTACTCAAAAAAAGGTCCGAACGCTGTTGAAGAGGCAACGGAAAAAGCATGCGAAGTTCAGAAGAACGCGAAATCCTGAAGATGGGCTAAAATTTACAGACGCGCGAAATTTGGCACGTACTTCGATGCGAGATGCCTTTAATAGGTTCCACAACGAAACATTGTCTCGAAATTTGGTAGAAAATCCGAAGAAATTCTGGTCGTATGTAAAGTACACAAGCGGCAAGACGCAGTCAATACCTTCGCTGCGCAGTGCCGATGGTACTGTTATCGACGACTGTGCCGCTAAAGCGGAGTTATTGAACGCAGTTTTCCGAAATTCCATCAGCAGGGAAGACGAATGGAATATTCCAGAATTTGAAACACGAACATCTGCTAGCATGAGTTTCTTAGAAGTAGATACCTTAGGGGTTGCGAAGCAACTCAAATCGCTTGATGCGGGCAAGTCTTCAGGTCCAGATTGTATACCGATTAGGTTCCTTTCAGATTACGCTGATACTATAGCTCCCTACTTAGCACTCATATACAACCGCTCGCTCACCGATAGATCTGTACCTACAGATTGGAAAATTGCGCAGGTCGCACCAGTGTTCAAGAAGAGTAGTAGGAGTAATCCATTTAACTACAGACCTATACCATTGACGTCGGTTTGCAGTAGGGTGTTGGAGCATATACTGTATTCAAACATTATGAATCACCTCGAAGGGAACGATCTATTGACACGTAATCAGTATGGCTTCAGAAAACATCGCTCTTGTGCAACGCAGCTAGCTCTTTATTCGCACGAAGTAATTGCCGCTATCGACAGGGGATCTCAAGTTGATTCCGTATTTCTAGATTTCCGGAAAGCTTTTGACACCGTTCCTCACAAGCGACTTCTAATCAAGCTGCGGAGCTATGGGGTATCGTCTCAGTTGTGCGACTGGATTCGTGATTTCCTGTCACGAAGGTCGCAGTTCGTAGTAATAGACGGCAAATCATCGAGTAAAACTGAAGTGATATCAGGTGTTCCCCAGGGAAGCGTCCTGGGACCTCTACTGTTCCTGATCTATATAAATGACCTGGGTGACAATCTGAGCAGTTCTCTTGGACTGTTCGCAGATGATGCTGTAATTTACCGTCTAGTAGGGTCATCCGAAGACCAGTATCAGCTGCAAAGCGATTTAGAAAAGATTGCTGTATGGTGTGTCAGGTGGCAGTTGACGCTAAATAAAAAAAGTGTGACATGATCCACTTAAGTTCCAAAAGAAATCCGTTGGAATTCGATTACTCGATAAATGGTACAATTCTCAAGGCTGTCAATTCAACTAAGTACCTGGGTGTTAAAATTACGAACAACTTCAGTTGGAAGGACCACATAGATAATATTGTCGGGAAGGCGAGCCAAAGGTTGCGTTTCATTGGCAGGACACTTAGAAGATGCAACAAGTCCACTAAAGAGACAGCTTACACTACACTCGTTCGTCCTCTATTAGAATATTGCTGCGCGGTGTGGGATCCTTACCAGGTGGGATTGACGGAGGACATCGTGAGGGTGCAAAGAAAGGCAGCTCGTTTTGTATTATCGCGTTATAGGGGAGAGAGTGTGGCAGATATGATACACGAGTTGGGATGGAAGTCATTACAGCATAGACGTTTTTCGTCGCGGCGAGACCTTTTTACGAAATTTCAGTCACCAACTTACTCTTCCGAATGCGAAAATATTTTGTTGAGCCCAACCTACATAGGTAGGAATGATCATCAAAATAAAATAAGAGAAATCAGAGCTCGAACAGAAAGGTTTAGGTGTTCGTTTTTCCCGCTCGCTGTTCGAGAGTGGAATAGTAGAGAGATAGTATGATTGTTGTTCGATGAACCCTCTGCCAAGCACTTAAATGTGAATTGCAGAGTAGTCATGTAGATGTAGATGTAGATGTAGAACAGTGACATTTATCATGTGCAAAGCTATGTCGCCTGCTGCGGATGCGGAGACACTAAAATCCCCATAAAAGAACACAGAAGAAGTTTCTAATTTCATGTAAATGCCAGTAAGAAGCAGTACAATTCAAGTTTAGTTATCGATTTTTGACTTTTGAGCTGGCTTTGGTGCCATGGACATGAGCTAGGACCTTAAGATTTTGCATGAAGGGACGCCTAGCTGCCACGTTGCACGTGAAAATATAAAAAGTGTTCATATGTAGTAAAAACCTAAGAAATCCGCCTGTTTTCGTCATCTGCAATCGAATCGACTCAGTGTCATATGGTCACGTTGACCGCTCTTCTCCTGAAACGGTTACATTTATCGCGTGCAAAGCTATGTCGCGTGCTGCGGAATGCGGAGACACTAAAAGCACCATATTAGAACACAGAATAAGCTTCTAAGTTAATGTAATAGCCAGTAAGTAGCAGTACAATTCAAGTTTAGTTATCGATTTTTGACTTTTTAGCCGCCTTTGATGCCTTGGTCATGAGCTAGGACCTTTTTAATTTTGCATGAAGGGAGGAATATCAGCCACGTTGCTCGGGAGAATGATAAAAGTGTTCATATGTAGTAAAAAGCTAAGAAATCCGCCCCTTTTCTTCACTTGCTATCGAATCGACCTTATGTCAGTTGGTCACACTGGCCGCTCTTCTCTCTGAAACGGTTACATTTATTGTGTGTAAAACGATGTCGCGCGGTGCGGAATGCGGAGACACTAAAAGCACCATAGTAGAACACAGAAGAAGCTTCTAAGTTGATGTAATAGCCAGTAAGAAGCAGTAAAATTCAAGTTTTAGTTATCGATTACTGACGTTTTTCCCTTCGTCGGTGCCTTGGAAATGAGCTAAGACCTTAAGATTTTGCATGAAGGGAGGACTAGCAGCCGCGTTGCACGGGTGAATGCAAAATGTCTTCATATGTAGTAAAACCCTCAGAAATCCTCCCGTTTTCGTCATTTGCTATCGAATCGACTTATTGAACGATCGAATCATTGGAGGCTTATATCTCTGAAACGGTTTCATTTATCGTCTTCCAAACTATGTAGCGTTTTGAAGAGTGCGGTGACACTAAAAGCTTCATAGTCGAACACAGAAAAAGCTTCTAAGTTGTTATAGTCGGGTAGTAAGGAGTACTACAATTCTAGTTTTAGTTACCGTTTATTGACTCACTAGCCTGGTTTGGTGACTTGGACATGAGTTCGTAATTTAAGATTTTGCATGAAAGGAGGTCTAGCAGCCGCGTTGCACGGGAGAATGTGAAAAGTTTTCATATGTAGTAAAAACCTGAGAAATCCTCCCGTTTTCGTTATTTGTTATCGAATCGACTTAATGTCAGATCGTCTCATTGGCCGCTCTTCTCACTGAAACGGTTACATTTAGCGTGTGCAAAGCTGTGCCGCGTGCTGCGGTGAAAGGAGACACTAAAAGCACCATAGTAGAACACAGAAGAAGCTTCTAAGTTGATGTATTAGCCAGTAAGATGCAGTACAATTCAAGTTTTAGTTATCGATTATTGACTTATTAGCTAGTTTTGGTGCCTTGTCCATGAGCTGGGACGTTAAGATTTTGCATGAAAGGAGGTCTAGCAGCCGCGTTGCACTGGACAATGTGGAAAGTGTTCATATGTAGTAAAAACCAGAGAAATCCGTTCGTTTTCGTCATTTGCTATCGAATCTACTTTATGCCAGATCGTCACATTGGCTGCTCTTCTCTCTGAAACGGTTACATTTATCGTGTGCAAAGCTATGTCGCGTTCTGAGGTATGCGGAGACACTAAAGGCACCATAGTAGAACACAGAAGAAGCTTCTAAGTTGATGTAGTAGCCAGCAAGAAGCAATACAATTCAAGTTTTAATTACCGATAATTGAATTTTTTGCCGACTTTGGTGCCTTGTACATGAGTTAGTACCTTAAGATTTTGCATGAGGGGAGGTCTAGCAGACGCGTTGCATATGAAAATGTGAAAAGTGTTCATATGTAGTAAAAACCTGAGAAATACCCCCGTTTGCGTCATTTGCTATCGAATCGACTTAATGGCAGATCGCCACATTGGCCGCTCTTCTCTCTGAAACGGTTACATTCATCGTCTGCAAAGATAGGTCGCTTGCCGCGGTATGTGGCGACACAAAAGCAACATAGTATAATACAGAAGCACATTCTAAGAAGATGTAATCGCCAATAAGAAGCAGTACTATTCAAGATTTAGTAGTCGGTTATTCACTTATTTTCCGCCTTTGGTACATTGGACATGTCCGACGACCTAAAGTTTTGCATGAAACGACGTCTGGAAACCACTTTGCACGGGGGAGTGTGGAAACTGTTCATATGTAGTAAAAACTACAGAAAACCGCCAGCTTTCGTCATTTGCTACCGAATCTATTTTATTGCCAGATCTTCACATTGGCCGCTTTTATCTCTGACACAATTACATTTATCGTCTGAAAATTTATGTCGCGTATTGCAATATGAGGAAAAAACTGAAAAAATCATATTAGATCACAAAAAAGCTTCTAAGAAGATGTAATCGAAAGTACCAAGCAGAAATATACTATTGACTTATTTGCCGGCTTTGGTGCAATGGGCATGAGCTAGGACCTTAAGATTTTTCATAATATTACGTCCGTACGCATCGTTGCACGCGAGAATGTCGAAAGTGTTCATATGTAGTAAAAACCTCAGAAATCCGCCCGCTTTCGTCATTTGCTATCGAATCTAATTAATTGCCAGATTTTCACATTGGCCGCTTTTCTTTCTGAAACGGTAACATTTATCGTCTGGAAATTTGTGCCACGTGTTTGCAATATGCGGAAAAATCTGAAAACCTCATGATAGAACACAGAAAAAGCTTCTAAGAAGATGTAATCGAAAGTAGGAAGCAGTACTATTCACGTTTTAGCTATTGGTTATTTACTAATTTGCCGGCTTTGGTGCATTGGACATGAGCTAGGACCTTAAGATTTTGCATAAAAGTACGTCCGTACGCCACGTTGCACGGGAGAATGTGGAAAGTGTTCATATGTATTAAAAACCTCAGAAATCCGCCCGCTTTCGTCATTTGCTATCGAATCGAATGTATTGCCAAATCTTCACATTGGCCGCTTTTCTCTTTGAAACAGTTACATTTATCGTCTGGAAATTTATGTCGCGTATTGCAATATGCGGAAAAAACTGAAAACATCATATCAGAACACAAAAAAGCTTCTAAGAAGACGTAATCGAAAGTAGGAAGCAGTACTATTCAAGTTTTTGCTATCGGTTATTCACTTATTTGCAAGCTTTGGTGCATTGGACGTGAGCTATAACATTAAGATTTTGCATGAAAGTACGTCTGTACGCCACGTTGCACGGGAGAATGAGAAAGGTGTACATAATAGTAACAACATGAGAAATCCGCCAGTTTTCGTCATTTGCGTTCGAATCGACTTAATGCCAGATCGTAACATTGGCCGCTTTTCTCTCTGAAACGGTTACATTTATCGTATGCAAAATTATTTCGCGTGTAGCGGTATGCGGAAAAAACTGAAAACATTATATTAGAATACAGAAAAAGCTTCAAAAAAGATGTATTTGCCAGTAAGAAGCAGTACTATTCAAGTTTCAGTTATCGGTTTATTCACTTATTTTCCGGCTTTTGTGCATTGGACATGAGCTAGGACCTTAGGATTTTGCAAGAAAGTACGTCTGTACGAAACGTTGCACGGGAGAATGTGGAAAGTGTTCATATGTAGTAAAAACCTGAGAAACCCGATCGCTTTCGTCATTTGCTATCGAGTCGAATGTATTGCCAGATCGTCCCATTGGCCGCTTTTCTCTCTGAACAGGTTACATCCATCGTCGACAAAATTATGTCGCGTGTTGCGGTATGGAAAAAAACTGAAAACATTATATTAGAACACAGAAAAAGCTTCGAAGAAGATGTAATCGCCAATAAGAAGCAGTACTATTCAAGATTTAGCTATCGGTAATTCACTTATTTGCCGGCTTTGGTATATTGGACATGACCGACGACCTATAGATTTCGCATGAAACGACGTCTGGAAATCACATTGCGCGGGGGAATGTGAAAACTGTTCATATGTAGTAAAAATTTGAGAGATCCACTCGCTTTCGTCATTTGCCATCGAATCGACTTGATGCCAGATCGTCACACTGGCCGCTTTTCTCTCTGAAACAGTTACATTTATCGTCTGGAAATGTATGTCGCGTATTGCAATATGCGGAAGAAACTGAAAACATCATATTAGAACACAAAAAAAGCTTCTAAGAAGATGTAATCGAAAGCAGCAAGCAGAACTAAACTATTGACTTATTTGCCGGCTTTGGTGCATTGAACATCAGTTCAAATGGCTCTGAGCACAATGGGACTCAACTGCTGAGGTCGTTAGTCCCCTAGAACTTAGAACTACTTAAACCTAACTCACCCAAGGAGATGACACACATCCATGCCCCATTCAGGATTCGAACCTGCGACCTTAGCAGTCGCACGGTTGGACATGAGCTAGGACCTTAAGATTTTGCATGAAAGTACGTCTGTACGCCACGTTGCACGGGAGAATGTGAAAAGTGTTCATATGTACTAACAACATGAGAAATCCGCCCGTTTTCGACATTTGCCATTGAATCGACTTATTGCCAGATCGTCATATTGGTTACTTTTCTCTCTGAAACGGTTACATTTATCGTTTGTAAAGTTATGTCGCGTGTTGGGGTGTGCGGAAGAAACTGAAAACATTATATTAGAAGACAGAAAAAGCTTCAAAGAAGATATAATCGAAAGTAGGAAGCAGTAATATACATGCTTTAGTTATCGGTTATTCACTTATTTGCCGCCTTGGTGCATTGGACATGAGCTAGGACCTTAAGATTATGCATGAGAGTACGTCTGTACGCCACGTTGCACGGGAGAATATAAAAAATGTTCATATGTAGTAACAACATGAGAAATCCGCCCGTTTTCGACATTTTCCATCGAATCGACTTAATGTCAGACCGTCATATTGGCCGCTTTTCTCTCTGAAACGGTACATTGGACATGAGCTAAGATCTTAAGATTTTGCATGTAAGTACGTCTGTACGCCACGTTGTACGGGAGAATGAGAAAAGCTTTCATATGTAGTAACACCATGAGAAATCCGCCCGTTTTCGTCATTTGCATAAGAATCGACTTAATGACAGATCGTCACACTGGTGGCTTTTCTCTCTGAAACGGTTACATTCATCGTATACAAAGTTATGTCGCTTGCCGCGGTATGCGCAGTCACTAAAAGCACTATAGTAGTCACAGAAGAAGCTTCTAAGAAGATGTTATCGGCTAGTAACAAGCAGTAGTAGTCAAGTTTTAGTTATCGGTTATTCACTTATTTGCCGGCTTTGGTACATTGGACATGACCGACGACCTAAAGATTCAGCATGAAACGACGTCTGGAAACCACGTTGCACGGGAGAATGTGAAACTGTTCATACGTAGTAAAAACTTCAGAAATCCGCCCGCTTTCGTCATTTGCTATCGAATCGACTTTATTGCCACATCTTCACATTGGCCGCTTTTCTCTCTGAAACGGTTACATTTATCGTCTGCAAAATTATGTCGCGTGTTGCGGTATGCGGAAAAAAATGAAAACATTCTATTAGAACACAGAAATATCTTCTAAGAAGATGTAATAGCCAGTAAGAAGCAGTACTATTCAAGTTTTAGTTATCGGTTATTCCCTTATTTGTCGGCTTTGGTGCATTGGACAAGAGCTAGGACCTTACGATTTTGCATAAAAGTACTTCTGTACGCCAGAATACATCATTTTCAGTTGTCAAACGGCTTCTAAAACCGAACTGTTCATTTGACAGCAAATTGTGTGATATCAAATGATCAATTAACCTTACATGCACAGCCTTTTCGGTAACTTTTGCAAACACTGATGGCATAGAAGTAGGTCTAAAATTAGCTACATTATCCCTTTCTCCCTTTTCATAAAGCGGCTTTACTGATGAGTACTTTAATCGGTCAGGAAACTGACCAGTTCTAAAGGAAAAATTGCAAATATGGCTAAATACAGGGCTAACATGTGCAGCACAGTACTTTAACATGCTGCTAGGCACTCCATCATATCCATGAGAGTCCTTAGTCTTCAGTGATATAGTTATTGACTCAATCTCTCTCTTGTTTGTATCACAGAGGAGTATTTCAGACGTCAATCTCAGAAAGGTATTTGCTAAGAAATTTGTATGATTTCCTGTTGGAACTAAATTTTTATTTAGCTTGATTGTGACTACTTCGAACATTTTGATATAATTCGCCCTATGTTTTACATGAAATCATTATCCCACTAGTCAGCCAACTGTGCTGTCTATTACTGCTAGTACCCCATTCAGAATGTTTTAATGGAAAACAACTCTCAAAGAGCATGAGAAATGTGCCATGGAAAGCATTGTATTTATCATCTGTATTATTGGCACTATAAACATCTTGCCACTCTTGTTCCTTGACAAGTTTTAAAAAACACTCTATTGCTGTTGGATTGACTTTCCTACGTTCTTTGTAACTAAATATGACATTGAGTTGAGTACAAAAACCTTTTAGTGTTAAAATTTGTGCATTATGGTCTGAAAGGCCATTCACACTTTTACTAACAGGATGCCCATCTAGTATTGAGGAACGAATAAAAATATTGTCTATGACCGTGCTACTATTCGCCTGCACCCTAGTTTGAAAAAAAAACACAGTTGGCATCAGATCATATGAATTTAGGTGATCTACCAACATCATTTTTCTTGGGACCGAGCGAGGTGGCGCAGTGGTTAAGGCACTGGACTCACATTCGGGAGGACGACGGTTCAGTCCCGCGTTCAGCCATATTGATTCAGGTTTTCCGTGATTTCCCTAAATCACTCCCGGCAAATTCTGGGTTAGTTCCTCTCAAAGGGCATGGCCGACTTCCTTCCCCATCCTTCCCTAATCCGATGAGACCAATGACATCGCTGTCTGGTCTCCTTCCCCAAACAACCCAACCCCCCTTTTTCTTGCACAATCATATACAAAATTAATATTGAAGTCCCCCACATATAACTACTTGCTGGTACTTCCTACAAAGTGAATCAAGAACCCTACTAGCTTAAGCAAAAATGCTCTGAAGTTGGAGTTAGAGGCCCTATAAACACAAGCAATTAGAAGTTGAGTTTCACTAAATTCAACAAATGCTGCACAACTTTCAAATATCTGTTCAGTGCAGTGTCGTGATAAGTCTATGGACTCAAATAACGTACTGTTTTTTATGTACGGTGACACCTCCCCACCCCGCAAGAAACTCCTTGAGAAACAGCCAGCTAATATGTAGCCTGGTAAAGGAAGCCTATAAATTATCAATTTATTGAAGTGGTGCTCTGATATACAAATAATTTCAGCGTTAACATCTGTTAGCAGTTCACTAACTTTATCCCTAATAACTCTTATATTCTGATGAAATATGCCAATTCCTTCTCTACTTGGAAACATTACATCCTCTGGAGGAGAGCCCTTAGAGGCACGCCGGCCGCGGTGGTCTTGCGGTTCTAGGCGCTCAGTTCGGAACCGCGCGACTGCTACGGTCGCACGTTCGAATCCTGCCTCGGGCATGGATGTGTGTGATGTCCTTAGGTTAGTTAGGTTTAATTAGTTCTAAGTTCTAGGCGACTGATGACCCCATATGTTAATTTGCATAGTGCTCAGAGCCATTAGAACCATTTTTGAAACTTAGAAGCACTTCCTTTAAGCAGGTATACCAATCAGCTGACTTCAGTATTAAAAAGGTGCAGCTCTAACACCAACTACTACAGGAATTTTTCCATGAGTGACACCACTACCGCCACCACCACCCACTACACTGTCACCTATAAGCTTAGGTAGCCTCTCCTTCGCATACCTATTGAGGGGAAGGCCATGCCTAGTGAAACCCCATCTACTGATAGACCCAACTGGCACCACTGAGATGTGATCCATGCCCTCTCCCATCAGTGCACTCCCCAGCCCCACAATTACGCGCCCAACAGCCGCATTAAGGTGTGCCCGATCATTATGCTGAAACAGTTGCACGAAAAGCACATTAGTGCCACCAGTTTGAGTAGCTATCTTAACCAAGTCACCACTGACATCATACCCCCTGTCCCTATTGTGACTGCTCCCAGCACCACCCACTATCACTACCTGATCCTCCTTTGTAAAATTCTTACATAACTCCCCTATGCTTTCAGCCACCTGAGCCAACCCTGCATTAGGCTTCACAATGCTTGTGACCTGGTACTCACTCCACAAAACTTCTTGCAAATGCTGGCCCACACCTCTACCCGGTAACTACCTAGCAGCAGAACCTAGGCCTCCTAATTGCTGAGGACGGCTGCAAGTTACCTCCATATAAGCTACACGAGGCTCCTCTCCGCTCAACTTTGACAGTTTGTCGTATCTATTGCATGTATGCAAAGTAAAACTGTCTGACTACCTCCTTTTCCTATCTATCTTCTTGTCACCTGCCAGTTCCCATTCCCCAGCACCCTTCACCCTCCTCAACTTATCTAGTTCCTCCTTTGCGCATTGTAACTGCACCTGAAGGGCACAGATCTTACGCTCCTGCTCCTCTATTAACTTGTTTCTACTACAGATTCTACATTCCCAGGACAGGATCACCCTCAAATGACCACTGGCTTCCCCACTGCATTCCCCACAATGAAAATACTTTGAACAAATCCCACAGCGTAATCCACTACTCACAAACCTACGACATAGCCATCACTTCTCACTCACGATAAAATTTTACAGTTACTAAAAAAAACTATACGTCTACGTTACCAAAGTTCAGTTACAAAAGCAGCACTATTTAAGAACTAACAACTATGGTCTCGAAATTCTCTGTCTACTAAGAAAGCAGCTTCTTGTATTAACACTACTACAACACAGCCGATACCAATACCAGCAAAACTTCACAAAATTATTGGCTAAAACCAAAAAATTTAAACTAAACGCCAGTTGAAAACTAAAGCACGAAATTTACTAAACGACTTCAACACACTGAAAACTCTATAAAACACAGCGAGCGAACGATTACAAGAGTTTATTAAGTCATTATTTCGCCAAAAATGGCAAGCAACACCACTGCAATCTATTCAGTTTAATAACTGTATTACAGAGCACAAACAACTTCGTCAGTACTTAACTTATAACCGCTACAGAGGCAGTGCACGCCGCAAAATGTAAACACACTGATGAGGCGCGAGGCTTAGACGAACCATGAAAGCACACTCACAAATAATAGACCACTCGAGTCAATACCACAGAAAGAAAGACTGAGATAAATGAATATCCACAAATAATTTGCTTTTACGGCAAAAATAATAACACAAAAAAACTTTAAAATACGTAAATGAAGTCTAAAATTTATAAAACATTAACAAGCTATTTCAACAGCAGTTCAGCTCACGTGACGTCACACACATGATGATCTGCACCCCCCCCCCCCCCTTGGGAAGGTGCCTATCTACCCCACCTTCGAAATATGCCTATCTATCCCCCTCAGAAGATATCTACCGAGCTACCCATACATGGAAGATCTCTGTCAACCTGCACCTCCCCTCCCCCCTCAGATGATGTCTGTATACCTACCCACACCCTTGGAATATGTCTGTCTACCTAAACCCCCTCCCCTTAGAATATGTATGACTACCTACCCCTCCCCACAGAATATGAATGTCTACCTACCCCACCCCTCGGGAGATGTCTGTGTACCCACCCCTCCCAGAAGATATCTACCTACACCTCCCACATCGGAAGATTTCATACTACCTCTACCCCATCGAAAGCTGTCTGTCTCTCATCGCCCCACCACCTAATATGTAATTCTACCTACTTGCCTCGTTAGAAAATGTCAGTCTACGTAACTCTCCACAGGAGATGTCTATCTACCTACCCCCTCGGCAGATGTCTGCCTACGTCACCCCCCTAAGGAAGATGTTTGTCCACCTACCTCACCCTGTGAAGATGTCTATCTACACCCCCACAAAAACTCTCTCCCCACCTCGTAAGATGTCTATCACCCTGAAAGATGTCTCTCAACCCCCCCCCCCCCACACTAAGGAGATGTCTATCTACCTACCTGCCCTCTCGGAATTTGTCTGTCGACCTATCCCAACCCCTACTCAGCCCCCCCACTCGGAAGTTGTTTACCCCTGTCTCGGAAGATGTCTAGCGACCCCCAAACTTTGGAAGGTGTCTTCCAGCCCCTCAGGCGATGTCTGTCTACCCCCCTCCCCCCTCAGAAGATGTCTGTCAGCATACCAACCACCCTGGAATTAGTCTGTCTACCTACCAACTGCCTCGGAATATATCTGTCTACCTCCCACCTCGGAAAATGTCTTCCAAACACAGTCTCAGAAGAGCCCAGTCTACCAACTGCCAAATTTCAACCCCCGGAAGATTTCTATCCAACCCCCCCCCACTTGGAATATGTCTATCTACCTCCACTCTCGGTAGCTATCTACACCCCCCTCTCAGAGAATCTCTAACCCCACTCTCATAGGATGTCTGTCTACCTACCCTCACCACCATTCGAAGATGTCTACCCCTTGGAGGATGTCTACTCCACCTGGAATATGTCTGTCTACCCACGTTGGATGATGTCTGTCTATCTACTCAGCCCCCCTGGGAAGATATCTGTTAAACTACCATCCCTTGGAATTTGTTTATCTATCATTACCTGCACAAAATATGTCCATCAACCTACAATCTCCTTCTGAAGATGTCTGTCTACCTACAGCTCCCGCTTGGAAGATGTCTGTCTACCTACAACCCCTCAGAAGACGTCTGTCTACCTATCTCCACATCAGAAAATGTCTGTCTCTCATCTCCCCACCCTTGGAATATGTCTGTCTACCTACACTCCCCATCGGAAATGTCTGTCTACCTAAGCTCCCTCAAACCATGTCCGATTAGCTATCCATCCCGGAAGATGTCTGTCTACCTACCCAACCATCAGAAGATGTCTGTCTACCTACCCCTCCCCCTCGGAAAATGTCTGTCTCTCATCCCCCTACCCTGAGTATATGTCTGTCTACTTACCTGCCCCCCCTTGGAAAGATCTCTGTATACCTAAACCCAGCCCTCAGAAGATGTATGACTACCTACCCCTCCCATTGGAAGATATATGTTTTCCAACTCTCCCTTCAGAATATTTCTGCCTACCTACCATCTATCACAAAGGTTGTCTGTCAGCCTACAATTCCTTACAGGTGTCTGTCTACATACCCACCCACACTCGGAAAAAGTTGGTCTACCTGCCACTCCTTAGGAAATGTCGGTTACCAAACCCCTTAGAAGATGTCTGTCTACCTATACACCTCTGATGACGACTGTCTACCTAACCCCCCTCTGTAGATGCCTGTCTACCTACCCCCTTGGAATATGTCCGTCCTCCTACAACTCTTCAGAATATGTCTGCCTACCTACCCCCCTCTCGTAAGATATCTGTCTACATATCCCCCCCCCCCCCCCGCATGATCTGTCTACCTACCCCCTTCCCCTGTCATAAGATGAATGTCTACCTAAACCCCTCAGAAGATGTATGCCTATCTACCCCCTTCAAATGATTCGATTTTATCCCTCCTGTGGGAGATATCTGTCTCCCTACCCCTACCTCTGAGGATATCTGTCTGCCTACCCCCCGCCCCTCCCGGAAGTTGTTAAACTACCACTCCTCTGGGAAGATATCTACTCCCACATCAGAGAATGTCCACACCCCTCTTGGAGGATGTCTGTATACCAAAACGCATACTTTGGAAGATGTCTCACCCCCTTTGAAAGATGTCTGTCTACAATGAACACCCCGCAGAAGATGTCTGTGTACTGAACTCACCCTCAGAATATATCTCCTCCTAACCTACCTCCCCCTCCCTTGGAATATGTCTGTCTACCTATCCATTTCCCATAAGAAGATGACCTTATTCCCCTCAGAAGGTGTATGTCTACATGCCACGCCTCGGAACATGTCTGCCTACCAAAACCCTCGGAAGAGGTCCATCTACCTCGCATCTTGGAAGATATTTATTTACACCCCTCTAGGAAGATATCTACCCCTGTCTTGGAGGATGACTACCTCCCTCTCGGATGATGTCTACCCTCTCTCTGAAGATGTCTGTCTACATACCCTCCTCTCGAAAGATATTTCTCCTCCCTCAGATGATGTAAGTCTATCAACCCTCAAATGGAAAATGTCTGTCCTCCTAATCCCCCTCGGAAGATGTCAGTATACCTACCCACTTGTCTGTCTATGTACCCCCACTCCCATGATGTCTGTCTACCTCCCCCTTAGGTATATGTCTGTATACCTACACCCATTCGGAAGATGTCTGTATACCAAACACCCCTCTGAAGATGACTATCTACCTACCCTGCCTCAGAAGGTGTCAGTTTACGTAACCCTTCGTCGGAAGATGCCTGTCTACAAAACTTCACTGGGAAGATGTCTGCCTACCTAACCCTGTCCATGATAATTGTCTGTTTACCAACACCTCTGCTTCGGAAGAGGTCTGTCTACCTACTTACACCCCTTGGAAGATGTCTCTCTACATCCCTCCAGTCATAAAGTATTGTCTACCAACCCATACTTCTGAATATGTCTGTCTACCTACCCCAGAAGATGATTGTCTAATTACCCCCTCATCTGAAGATGTCTGTCTACCTAGACCCCACTTGGAAAATGTATGTCTATGTACACCCCTCGGAAAATGTCTGTCTCCCTACACCCCCTCAGAAGATGTGTGTCTACCTACATGAACTTTTGTATGATATCTATCTATGACGCCCGCACTTGGAAGATGTTTGTCTACCTACCGCACCCATTGGAATATGTCTGTCTATGTACCCACCAACCATCGGAAGATGTATGTCCATCTACACATCCCCCTCAGAAGATGTCTGTCTACCTACACTCATCAGAAGATGTTGTCTACTTTCCACCATTTGAAAATGTCTCTCTACCTACCGCTCTTGGCAAATGTCATTCTACACCACCCCTCTGAAGAGGTCAGTTTACCTACAACCCCCCAGAAGAAGTCTGTCTAACTCCCCCCCTCTCAAAAAATGTCTATAGTCACCCTGCCTCGGACAATGTCTCTCTGCCTACGCCCCATCATGGAAGATGTCAGTCTACCCACCCACCCATCAGAAGAAGGCTGTCTACAACCATCCCCTCACATGATATGTCTGCCTACCAACCTCCTATTGGAAGATGTCTGGCTACCTACCCCACCCCACATCTGAAGATGTCTGTCTACCAACCCTCCACTTGGAAGACGTCTGTCCTCCTACAACCCCTCAGAAGATGTCAGTCTTCATAACCCCTCTCAGACGTTATCTGCCTAAATACCCCTCCTCGGATGGTTTCTGTCTACCTACACCCACAACCCGTCATAATATGAATGTTTACCTAAACCCCTCAGAATCTGTATATTTATCTACCACACCTTGAATGATTTGTCTCTATCTTATCCCTATCTCGGAAGATGTCTGTCTCCCAACCCACCCCCTCTGAGGATGTCTGTATACCTACCCCCCCTTTCTCGAAAGTTGTCTGTCTACATTCACCACACATTTAAACATGTCTATCTATGTACTCCTCTGGGAAGATATGTATCTATTGCCGCCATGGAAGAAAAGTATCTCCCCCCTCTCAGAATATGTCAATCTACCACTCCTCTCAGAAGATATACACTCCCCATCTGAGAATGTCTACATCCTCTCTCGTAGGATGTCTGTCTACCAAACTGCATCCTTTAGAAGGTGCTTCCCACCCCTTGGAAGATGTCTGTCTTCCAACACCCCCCTTCCCCCCCTTGGAAGATGTCTTTCTACCGCACCCAGGCTCAGAAGATGTCTCCATACCTAACACTCCTCGGAAGATGTCTTTCTACCTACCCACCCCATCAGAAGATGACTGTCGACGTTATCTCCCTCACAGAATGTCTAGGCCCCTCTCGGAGGATACTGTCTACCAAACTGCATCCTTTAGAAGATGTTTCCCACCCCTTGAAAGATATCTGTCTTCCAACACCCCCCCCTTGGAAGATGCCTGTCTACCGAATCCAGCCTCAGAAGATGCCTCCATACCTACCACCACTCGGAAGATGTCTGTCTACCCACCCACCCCGATCAGAAGATGACTGTCGACGTTATCCCCCTCAGAAGATGTCTGTCTACATACCCTCCCTCAGAAGATGTCTGCCTAGCTAAGACCAGTGGAAGATGTACAACTGCCTCCCATCTTGGAAGACATCTACTCCCCCTCTCGGAGGATGACTATCTCCCTCTCGGAGGATGACTACCTCCTCTCTGAAGATGTCCGTCTATGTACCCTCCCCTCAAAAGATGTCTCTCCCCCCTCAGATGATTTATGTCTACCAACCCCCACATGGAAAATGTCTGTCCTTCTAACCCCCTTGGATGATGTCTGTGTACCTACCCAACTGGAAGATGGCTGTCTACCTACCACCACTCGGGACATGTCTGTCTACCTTCCCCCTAGGTATATGTCTGTAAACCTACACCCCTTCGGAAAATGTCTGTCTACCTACCCCATCACTTCAGAAGATGTAATTCTACTTACCACACATCGGAAAGTGTCAGTCTACCTATGCCCCACCCTCAGAAACTATCTGTCTACCTTGCCCCTTTGGAAGATGTCAGTTTACCAACCCCACTCAAAAGATGTCTGCTTACCTACTCTCCCATCCAAAGATGTCTTTCTACCTACCCCCTCTCGGAAGATTTTGTCTACCCCCTCTCTGAGATGTCATTCTACACCCACTTGGAAGATGCCTATCTAAACCCCTGGGATGAAATCCCTCCCTCTAAAAATGCCTACCTAAACCCTTCCACATCGGAAGATGCCAATCTAGCTCCCTTCAGCTGATGCCTACCAACACCCACCTCATAAGATTATCTATCCATACCTTCCTCGGAAGAGGTGTATCTACCCCCACCTCAGAAGATGTCTATCCCCCACGTGGATGTCTATAACTCACCTCATGAAAGATGCCTGTCTATCAACCCCCTCCTCTCAGAATATGTATGTCTACCTACCCCACCCCTGTTAAGATTTCCATCTAGCCCCTCCTCTCAGAGAACATTTATCCTAGACTCAGAAGAGTTCTACAGCCTTCCTTCATTTGGAATGTGTCTACTGCCCATTCTGTATATGTTTGTCTACCTCCAAATTCTAGGAAGATGTCTGTATGTCTGTCTACCTCACAAACTCCGGACAAGTCTATCTATCCCCACTATGGAAGAAATATATCTAAACCCCTCTCTGATTATGTCTATCTACCCTCCTTGCCAAAGATATCTACACCCCATCTTCGAGGAGCTCTATCCCCCCTTCATGAAAGATGCCTGTTTATCTACCCGAACCCATCAGAAGACGTAAGTGTACATACCATCACTCCCCACAGAAGATGTCTGTCTACTTACCGACATTTCTTGGAAGATGTCTGTCTACTGACCCCCCCCCCAACCTTTGAAGATGTCTGACTACTCACCTTCCCCCATGGAAGAATACTATCTCCCCCCTCCCAGAAGATGTCAATCTACTCTCCCCCTCGAAAATATCTCCCCCCCCCCGGAAAATGTCTACCTCCCCTATCTGGCCCCAATCGAAAAATGTCTCCCCCCTTGGAAAATGTCGGTCTACCAAGCCTCCCCCTTGAAGACGTATGACTAAGAAACAACCCCTCAGAAGATGTCTGTCTTACTACCCCTCCTTGGAATTGTTTGTCTACCATTATCACCACAGAAGCTGTCTCTCCCCCCTCTTGGAAGATGTCTGTCTACCTACCACCATTCAGAAGATGTCTGACCATGTACCCTGCTTTGGAATATGTCTGTCTACCTACCCCTCGTGGAAGATGTGTGTCTTCCTACCTCCCCACAGAAGATGTAGGTAAACAGATATCTTTCAAGAGGGAGTAGGTAGACAGACATCTTGCAAGTGAGTGGTATGTAGACAGAAATTACCAAGGGGTGGGGAATAATTAGACAGACTTCTTCCGAGGGGGGGGGGGGTAGGTATACATACATTTTCTGAGTGTTCGTAGGTAGACAATCTTCTGAGGGGGTAGGCAGAAAGGCACCTTTCGAGGGGGTTTGTTGACAGACATCTCCCATTGGTGGGTTGGTAGACAGCCATCTTCTGATGGGTGTACTTAGACAGACATCATCTAGAGGGGTAAGTAGACCAACATCTTCCAAGGGGGGTAGGTAGACAGAAATCTTCGGAGGGTGTAGGTAGACAGACATCCTCGGAGGATGGGGGCAGGGGGTAGGTAGATAGACATCATCTGTGGAGGTGTGGATAAACAGACATCTTCTGAGAGGTAGGTAGACAGACATTTACCGAGTTGTGTTGTAGGTAGACAGATATCTCCCAAAGGGGGGGGGGGGGATAGGTAGACAGAGACTTTCCTGGTGGGTGGTTTGAGAATCTCCTGATGGGGGGTTGGTAAACAGACTTCTTCTTAAGGGGGTAGGTACACAGACGTCTACTGTTGGTGCGGGACAAATAGACATAATTCTTCTGAGGCTGGGGATGATAGACATCTTCCGAAGGAGGGCACGTAGACAGACATGTTCCAAGTTGGGCAGACTGACAGACATCTTCCGGGGAGTAGAAAGACATAGATGTTCCAAGGGTGGTAGGTAGACAGACATCTTCTGTGGGGGAGTAGGTTGGCAGACGTCATCTTAGTTTGGGTATGTAGACAGACATCTTCCAAGGGGAGGGAGTATATAGGAAGATACCTTCTGAGGGGGATGATAGACATCTTATGGGAGTAGGTAAACAGACATAGTTGACAGACATATACATTCAGAGGGGGTAGTTAGACAGACATCTTCTGAGTGGTGGAAAATAGACCACTTCCAAGGGGGAGGTAGGCATCTTCCTAAGTGAGCGGGCAGGTTGCCTGACATCTTCCATGGGGTAGGTAGCCAATCATCTTCCAAAGATGGGTTGGGTAGGCAGATATATTCAATGGGGGGTAGGTAGACAGACATCTTCTGAGATGGTGGTAGATAGACATTTCTGAGTTGGGGTAGAAAGGCATCGTCCAAGATGGGTAGATAGGAATCTTCCGTGCGTGGATGGGGTAGGTAGACAGACATTTTCGGAAAGGGGTGTAAGTAGACTGGCATCTTCTGTACGGGGGTAGGTAGACAATCATCTTCTGAGGGGGATGGGTACACAGACCTCTTCCGGGGGTGGGTAGACAGACATCATCTGAGGGGGGGTTGATAGACATGTTCTGCCAGTATTAGAAAGGCATCTTTGTGGGTGGAGCGGGCAGTTAGACAGACATCTTCCAAAGGGAGGCAGGTAGAGGGACATCTAGCACATGGGAGTAGGTAGACAATCATCTTCTGAGGGGGAAGATGGGTACACCAACGTTTTTGAGGGCGGGAGGTAGACAGTCATCTTTGGAGGTTGGGTATGTAGACAGACACCTTAGATAGGGGGTATAGGTAGACAGACTTCTAGTTAGGGGTTAGATAGAAATTCCTCCGAGGGGGGGGGGGGGGTAGATAGACAGACTTTTCCTTAGGGGGGATGGTTGGTAGTAAGACATCTTCTGAGGGGATTTAGGTAGACAGACATATTCTGAGGGCTGATAGGTAATCTTCCTATAGCAGAAGGGCAGGTAGACAAACATCTTCTGATTGTGGTTGGGAAAAGTGCCATCTTCTGGGGGTATGTTGACAGACATCTTCTGATGGGGTGGTAGATGGACATCTGATGAGGGAGGTTGATAGACTTTTTCCAAGGGGGGGGGGTAAGACTGACATCTTCTGAGGTGGGGATTGGTAGACTGACATCTTCTGATGGGTGTGTTGGTAACAGACTTCTTCTAAGGGAGGCAGTAGATAGACAGAAATCTTCTGGGGGGGTGGTTAGGTAGACAGACATCTTCTGAGGATGGTAGGTAGACATACGTCTTCTGAGGATGAGGGGGGGGGGGGGTAGGTAGATAGACATCATCTGAGGAGGTGTAGGTAGACAGAAACCTTCTGAGGGGGTAGGTAGACAGACATTATCCGAGGCTGGGTTGTAGGTAGACAGAAATAATCTGAGGGGGTGTAGTTAGACAAGTATTTTCTGAGGCTAGGGGTATGTAGACAGACATTGTCCATGGGGATAGTTAGACACACCTTCTGAGGTATGGGGAGTAGGAAGACTGACATTTCCTGAGGATGGTAGGTAGGGTGTCACTTTCGAAGGGGGGAGGGGGTGGGGGTAGTGAGAGAGACTTCATAGGAGGTGGGGGATGTTGGTAGATAGACATGTTCTGAGGGAGGGAGGGAGATAGACATGTTCAGAGGGAGGGGTGGTAGAAAGCAATATTCCGAATGAGTGTAGGTAGACATACATATTCCGAGGGGTGGTTGGTAGGCAGACATCTTCTGAGGTGGGGTAGGTAGGCAGTCGTTTTCTGAATTTGGGTATGTTGACAGACATCTTCCAATAGAAGTGGGTATGAAGGCAGATATCTTCGTAGGGGGAGCTAGGTAGCCAGACGTCTTCCGAGGGTGTTGGGTATGTAGGCATACATCTTCAAGGGCGGTTGGTAGACCGATATTTTCCAATGGGGGTAGGTAAACACACATACTACGAGTGGTGGTAGGTAAACACATCTTCTATGGGGTAGGTAGACAATCATCTTCCGAGGTGGGGTTGGTAGACATTCATTATCTGGGGTGTAGGTAGACTAACATTTTCGAGAGGGGTAGGACAGATATCTTCTGAGGGTGGTGTATTGGACAGACATCTTCCGAGCGGGTGTAGATAGACAACTTATGTAGGTGGTAGACAGACATCTGCTGACTGGGGGGGGGGGGTAGGTAGACAGACATGTTTTAAGGGTAGGGTAGATAGATATACTACTTCTGAGGGGGGTGGTAGGTAGAGAGACATCTTCTGAGAGGGGGCTGGTAGACAGATATTTTCCGTGAGGTGTTATAGGTAGACAGAAATCTTCCAAGGGGGGGTAGGTCGACTGACATTTTCTGAGGGGGCAGGTAGACAGACAACTTCTGGGGGGTAGATAGACATACATGTTCAGTTTGGGTGCATAAACAGAGACCTTCTGAGGTGGGTTAGGTTGGCAGCTATCTTATTATTAGTTTTGGCATGTAGAGGAGTATTGGTAGACAGGTATCTTCCGAGGGGGGTATGTAGACTGACATTGTCTAAGGTAGTTAGGTAGACATACACATCCCACAGGCAGATAGATGGACAGACATCTTCTGAGGGGGGTTAGGTAGCCATACATCTTCCGACAGGAGAGTTGGTGGACAGACACCTTCCAAGGATGGGGGGTAGGCAGACAGATATTTTCCAAGCGAGATTTAGGTAGACAGGCATTTTCCAAGGAGGGGTAGGTAGACATACATCTTCCGAGGATGGTTGGGGTAGGAAGACAGACAGTGTGGGGTAGGTAGACAGACATCTTATTAGAGGGTGTATGTAGACAGACAGTTTCCGTGGGCAGGTTGTAGGTAGACAGATATCTTACAGGGGGTGGAGTAAGTAGGCACGTATTTTCCAAGGCTGAGAGTATATAGATAGACATAGTCCCGGTGGGCAATTAGACCGATATCTCCTGAGGGAGGGTAGGTACACAGACATCTTCAGAGTGGGAGGATAGGTAGACAGACACCTTCTAAGAGTGGGATGATAGACATCTTTCCAACTGGGAAAGATAGACATTTTACGAGGGGTAGACACAGATATTACGAGGGGGGGGGTAGGTAGAAAGATTTCTTATAAGGTGGGGTAGGTTGGTAGACATCTTCTGAGGTTGAGTATGTAGGCACCAAGGGTAGAGGATATGAAGACATATATCTTCCGAGGGGGGGGGGGGGCAAGGTAGACAGAAAATCTCCAACAGAGGGATGATAAACTTCTTCCGAGGGGGGTAGGTATGCAGACATCGTATGAGGGGGTGTAGGAAGACATACATATACCAAGGCAGGGTAGGTAGACAAAAATCGTCTGAGGGGGGTTGGAAGATAGACATCTTCTGAGGGGCGAATGGAATACATACATCTTCCGAGGGGGTAGGAAGACAAAGTCCTCCAAGGGGGGGGGGGGGAGTTTAACAGACATCCACCAAGGGGGTTAGATGTATGGTCATCTTCTGTTGTAGTGGGAGGGGGCAGGTAGGCTTCCATCTTCTGGGTGGTCAGTAGACAATCATCTTCTGAGTTGTGGTTCAGTAGGCAATCATGTTCAGAGGGGGGTAGGTAGACAGACATCTTCCGAGGTGGGATGATAGACATCTTCCAAAGGGGTGGAAAGTAGACAGGCATTTTACAAAGTGGGGTGCAGGTGGACTGACATCTCCCATGCAGTAGGTGGAAAATCATATTCCGAGGTCGGGTTAGATATACAGACATATTCCGAGGGAGGTGGTAGGTAGACAGCCATCTTCCGAGTGGGGATAGATAGACATACTTTTCCCGAGAGGGGGTTGGGTAGACAGGCATTTACCGAGGGGGTGGAGGGTAGGTAGATAGACATCTTCTGAAGGGGGGTAGGTAGACAGACATCTCCCGAGGAGGGGTGATAGACATACAACTTTCGAGGGGCAGTAGGTAGACAGACATTTTCTGTTGGAGGGGTTGATTGACAGGCATCTTTCAGAAGTGAGGGGGTGCAGGTAGACTGAAATCTTCCGGGGGTAGGTAGACAATCATCTTCTGAGGGGAGTGTTGGGTAGACAGACATCCTCCGGGTTTTGGTAGACATAAATATTCCAAGGTGGGCAGGTAGACAGACATTTTCTGAGGGAGGGCCAGGTTGACAGACATCTTCAAATGGCGGGTTGGTAGACACACAACTTATGAGTGGGGGCGTAGGTAGAGAGACATGTCTGGAAGTGGGGTAGGTAGACACACATGTTCCGAGGGGAGTGGTGGCTAGTCATACATATTCCGAGTGTGTGTTTATGTGGGCAGACATCTTCCAAGAGGGGCTAGGTAGACAAACATCTTCCAAGGGGGGGGGGGGGGGTAAGTAGACAGACATCTTCCATGTGGGGTATGTAGACAGACATATTCTGACAGGGTGAGGCAGGCATATACCGCGGTTCGGTAGATAGACAGGCATCTTCGAGGGTGTGCTAGCTAGACATACACCTTCCGAGGGTAGTGGTAGGAAGTCATACATCTTCCAAAGCGGTTTTTTCGGTTGTCAAATGTCTTCCAAGAGGGGGGTCTGCACACATACATCCTCCAGGGATGGGAGGAGGGTTTGACAGAGATCTTCGGAGGTGGGGTAGTCAGTTACACATCTTTTGAAGTGGGTGTAGGTAGGCAGACACCATCTAAATGGCGGTACCTAGGCAGATAGGCAAACATCTTCGGGGGGGGGGGAGGTAGGTAGACAGACAGTTTCTGATTGTGAGAATGGTGGTGGTGGTGGTTAGTGTTTAATGTCCCGTCGACAACGAGGTCATTAGAGACGGAGCGCAAGCTCGGGTTAGGGAAGGATTGGGAAAGAAATTGGCCGTGAACTTTCAAAGGAACCATCCCGGCATTTGCCTGAAACGATTTAGGGTAATCACGGAAAACCTAAATCAGTATGGCCGGAGACGGGATTGAACCGTCGTCCTCCCGAATGCGAGTCCAGTGTGCTAACCACTGTACCACCTCTCTCGATGTGTGAGAATGGTAGACAGACAGATAGGGTGGGAGATCAGAGAGAGTCATATTCTGAGGGTGGGGTATGTAGACAGCCATCTTCTGAGGGGGTAGATAAGAGTCTTCTGAAGGTGATGGAGAGATAGTCATCTTCCAAGTGCAGGTAGATAGGAATCTTCTGAGTTGGGGTAGCTTCCGAGCTAGGCGATAGATAGGCATCTTCACAGGGGGGGATGTTAGATTGGCATCTTATGGGGGTGGGGGGGGGGGGCGAGTAGACAAACATCACCCGATAGGTGGTATGTATAGAGACATCTTCCATGGAGTAGTAGGTAGGCAAACATCTTCTGAAGGGTGGGTTAGGGAGACAGACATCATCCACGTGCGGAGTAGGTAGTAAGTGATCTTCTGAGGGGGGTGGGGGATGTAGATAGAAAGACATATTTTGAGAGGCTGGTAGGTAGGCAGACATGTTCCAAACGAGGGGGGGGGGGGGTTAGGTAGACAGGTATCTTCCGAGGGTGTGTAGGTAGACAGTCATCTTCTGAGGGGGGGGAGGGGGTGGGAAAACTGACGTTTTCCGGTTGGGGGGATAAGTAGAGAGTCATCTTCTGAGGGGGAAGTGGGTAGACACACATTTTCAGAAGGCGTGAGTAGGTAGACAGACATATTACGAGGGGGGGGGGGGGGTGGCGGGTGTACGTAGACAGTCATCTTACGAGGGCGGAGGGGGGTAAAAAGACAGACATGTTCCAAGGTCCTCTATCAACTGCAAGACACCAGAACCGGCCTACAGTTGAATTTTCGATACCTAAAACTTGAGTAGTACTACTTCTTACCTGCCGATTGCATCAAATGAGAAGCTCCTATTTTGTTGTTTGTGGTGCGACCGCATACCACAGCACATGACGTAAGTTTCCAGATGTATATGTAAACAGTTCCGTGAGCAAAGCTGCCACTGCGACGATCTGGCATTACGATTAGGCGCGTGAGTGCGTGTGAAATCGCTCTCTAAGTTTTCATACATTTATAGGTTTCAGATACATATTTTAACGGTTTTTGCGATAATATTTACTATATAAGATACTTATTAGTGGTTTCTTCATTCACCTCCGCCTTTCTTGGGTTGTGACCTGATATTTGCGAGTGTTTCGTATCGAGCAACTTAACTTCTTACCTGTGTTTACATTCCGCGCTGACCAGTTGCAGCTGTAGCGGGACATCCAAAGCTAAGTACTAATTAGTTGTTTGTGTATAGTGGTTTATTTTGGAACTTTAGTAGTCTTCAATCGCTGTTCTTGTTGTTTCCTGGTGAAATAATTTCAGAAGAAATTGTCGCGAACTGTTTTCAGTTTCGTTACTGTGCCATTAGACGTTTGATAATCTTTCTGTTTTACCTTTTGTTTTATTTGCTGTTAATAAATACTGTTAATAATAGTAGCTACTTCCCTTGTACAGCAAGATTTTGATTATTGTAGTCAGTTTTTTAACAGATTCTTATTGTACTAACGGAACTTAAATAAATGCGAAAGGTTTTCTTAGGTTTTTACTACATATTAACACGTTTCACATTTCCCCGTGCAACGTGGCGTTCAGACCTCGTTTGATGCAAAAGCTTGAGGTCCTCGATCATGTCCAAGGCACCAAAGCCGGCTAATAAGTCAGTAATCGATAACTAAAACTTGAATTGTACTGCTTCTTACTGGCTAAATACATCTTCTTAACACCTTCTTCTGTCTTCTACTGTGGTGCTTTTAGTGTCTCCGCAAACCGCAGCAGGCGACATAAGTTTGCAGACTATAAATTTAACCGTCTCAGAGCGTAAAGCGGCCGATGTGACGATCTGCCAATAAGTCGATTCGACAGCAAATGAAGAAAACGGTCGGATTTCTTAGGTTTTTACTACAAATGGACACTTTTCCCATCATCCCGTGCAACGTGGCGTCCAGACCGCGTTTCATGCAAAATCTTAAGGCCCTAGCTCATGTCCAAGGTACCAAAGCAGGCTAATAAGTCAATAAATGATAACTAAAATTTTAATTGTACTGCTTATTACTTGTTCTTTCTCGCTGATTACACCAACAGAGAAGCTTCATCTGTGTTCTACTGTGATGCTTTGACTGTCTCCGCATAACGCAGCACGCGACATAAGCTTGCAGACGATATATGTAACAGTTTCAGAGAGAAAAGCGGCCAATATGACGATCTGGCAGTAAATCGATTAAATAGAAAATGACGAAAACGGGAGGATTTCTCAGGTTTTTACTACATATGAACACTTTTCACATTCTCAGGCGCAACGTGGCAGACAGACCTCGTTTCATGAACAATCTCAAGGTCATAGCTCATCTCCAAATAACCAAAGCCGGTTAATAAGTCAATAACAGATAAGTAAAATGTGAATTGTAATGCTTCGTACTAGAAGATTGCATCTTCTGAGAGTCTTCTTCTGTGTTCTACTATGGTGCTTTTATTGTCTCCGTATACCGCAGCACGCGACTTAGCTTTGCAGACGATAAATGTAACCGTTTCAGAGAGAAGACCGGCCAATGTGACGATCTAGCTAAAAGCCGATTCGATAACAAATGACGAAAACGGACTGATTTCTCTGGTTTTTACTACGAATGAACACTTTTCACACTCTCTCGTGCAACGCGGCTGCTAGACCACCCATCATGCAAAATCGTAAGGTCCTAGCTCATGTCAAAGGCACCAAAGTCTAAAAAGACAATAATCGATATCTAAAACTTGTGTTGTATTACTTCTTACTAGCTATTACATCAACTTAGAAGCTTCATCTGAGTTCTACTATGGTGCTTTTAGTATCTCCGCATACGCAGCACGCGCCATAGCTTTGCAGACGATAAATTTAACCGTATCAGAGAGAAGAGCGTCTAATCTGACGATCTGGCATTAAGTCGATTCGATAGCAAATGACAAAAACTGGTGGGTTTCTCAGGTTATCACTACATATGAACACTTTTGCACATTCCCCCGAGCAATGCGGCTACTAGAGCTCCCTTCATGCAAAATCTGAAGGTCCTAGCTCATGTCCAACGCAACAAAGCCGTCTACAAAATCAATAATCGATAGCTAAACTTAAATTGTACTGCTTCGTACTGGCTATCACATCAACTTAGAAGCTTCTTCTGTGTTCTACTATGGTGATTTTAGTGTCTCCGCATACCGAAGCACGCGACATAGCTTTGAACACGATAAATCTAACGGTTTCAGAGAGAAAAGCGGCCAATATGACGATCTGGCATTAAGCTGATACGATAGCAAATGACGAAAACGGGCGGATTTCTCAGGTTTTCACTACATATGAACACTTTTCACATTCCCCAGTGCAACACAGCTCCTAGACCTCCCTTCATGCAAAATCGTAATGTCCTAGCTCATGTCGAAGGCACCAAAACCTTCTAAAAATTCAATAATCGATATCTAAAACTTGAATTGTACTGCTACGTACTAGCTATCACATCAACTTAGATGCTTCTTCTGTGATCCATTATGGTGCTTTTAGTGTCTCCGCATACCGCAGCACGCGACATAGCTTTGCAAATGATAAATGTAACCGTTTCAGAGAGAAGTACGGCCAATATGACGATCTGGCATTAAGTCGATTCGATAGCAAATGAAGAAAACGGGCGGGTTTATCAGGTTTTCACTACATATGAACACTTTTCACATTCCCCCGTGCAACGCGGCTGCTAGATCTCCCTTCATGCAAAATTTTAATGTCCTAGCTCATGTCCAAGACACCAAAGCCGTCTAAAAAGTCAATAATCGATAGCTAAAACTTGAATTGTACTGCTTCGTTTTGGCTATCACATCAACTTAGAAGCTTCTTCTGTGTTCTATTGTGGTGCTTTTAGTGTCTCCGCATACCGCAGCACGTGACATAGCTTTGCACACGATAAATGTAACCGTTTCAGAGAGAAGAGCCGCCAATATGACGATCTGGCAAATGTCGATTCGATAGCAAATGAGGAGAACGGGCGGATTTCCCAGGTTTTCACTATTTATGAACACCTCTCACATTCCCCCGTCAAATGCGGCTGCTAGACCTCCCTCATGCAAAATCTTAAGGACCTACCTCATGTCCAAGCCACGAAAGCCGTCTAAAAAGTCAATAAGCGATAGTTAAAACTTGAATTGGACTGCTTCGAAACGGATATCACATCAACTTAGAAGCTTCTTCTTTGATCTATTATGGTGCTTTTAGTGACTCCGCATACTGCAGCACGTGACATAGCTTTCCTCACGATAAATGTAACCTTCTCAGGGAGAATACCGGCCAATATGACGATCTGGCATTAAGTCGATTCGATAGCAAATGATGAAAACGGGCGGATTTCTCAGGTTTTCACTACATAAGAACACTTTTCACATTCCCCCGTGCAACGCGGTCGCTAGACCTCCCTTCATGCAAAATCGTAATGTCCTAGCTCATGTCCAAGACACCGAATCCGTCTAAAAATTCAATAATCGATAACTAAGACTTGAATTGTACTGTTTCGTACTAACTATCACATCAACTTAGAAGCTTCTTCTGTGTTCTATAATGGAGCTTTTAACGTCTAGGCATTCCGCAGCACGCGACATAGCTTTGCACACGAAAAATGTAACCGTTTCTGAGATAAGAGCGGCCATTATAACGATCTGGCATTAATTCGACTTGATAGAAAATGACGAAAACGAGCGGATTTCTCAGTATTTCACTACATATGAACACTTCTCACAATCTCGAGTGCAACGTGGCTGCTAGACCTCGGTTCATGCAAAATCTTAAGTGCCTGGATCAGGTCCAAGACACCGAAGCCGTCTAAAAAGTTAATAATCGATAACTAAAACTTGAATTGTACTGCATCGTACTGACTATCACATTAACTTAGAAGCTTCATCTGTGTTCTATTATGGTGCTTTTAGTGTCTCCACGTACCGCAGCACGCCATATGGCTTTGCACACGATAAATGTAACAGTTTCAGATTGATGAGCGGCCAATATGAAGATCTGGCATTAATTCGATTCTATAGCAAATGACGAAAACGGGCGGATTTCTCCGGTTTCCACTACATATGAACACTTTTCACATTCCTCCGTGCAACGCGGCTGCTAGACCTCCCTTCATGGAAAATCTTAAGGTCCTAGCTCATGTCCAATGCACCAAAGCCGTCAAAAAGGTCAACAATCGATAACTAAAACTTGAATTGTACTGCTTCGTTTTGGCTATCACACCAACTTAGAAGCTTCTTCTGCTTTCTATTATCGTGCTTTTAGTGTCTCCGCATACCGCAGCACTCGACGAAGCTTTGCACACGATAAATGTAACCGTTTCAGAGAAAAGAGTGGCCAATATGACGATCTGGCAAAAGTCGATTCGATAGCAAATGACGAAAACGGACGGATTTCTCAGGTTTTCACAACATATGAACACTTTTCACATTCCCCCGTGCAACGCGGCTGCTAGACCTCCCTTCATGCAAAATCTTAAGGTCCTAGGTCATGTCCAAGGCAACAAAGCCGTCTAAGAAGTCAATAATCGATAACTAAAACCTGAATTGCACTCTTTCTTACTGGCTATCACATCAACTTAGAAGCATCTTCTGTGATCTATTATGGTGCTTTTAGTGTCTCTTCATACCGCAGCACGCGACATAGCTTGGCACACGCTAAATGTAATGGTTTCAGAGAGAATTGCGGGCAATATGACAATCTGTAATTAAGTCGATTCGATAGCAAATGCCGAAAACGCTCGGTTATCTCAGGTTTTCTCTACATATGAACAATTTTCACATTCGCCCGTGCATCGCTTCTCTTAGACATCCCTTTATGCAATATCTTAAGGTCCTAGCTCATGTCAAAGGAACCAAAGCCGTCTAAAAAGTCAATAATCGACAACTGAAACCTGAATTGTACTGCTGCGTATTGGCTATCACATCAACTTAGAAGCTTCTTCTGTGTTCTACTATGGTGCTTTTAGTGTTTCGGCATACCGCAGCACGCGACATAGCTTTGCAGACGATAAGTGTAACCGTTTCAGAGAGAAGTACGGCCAATATGACGATCTGGCATTAAGTCGATTCGATAGCAAATGACCATAACGGGCGGGTTTATCAGGTTTTCACAACATATGAACACTTTTCACATTCACCTGTGCAACGCGGTTGTTAGACCTCTCTTCATGCAAAATCGTAATGTCCTAGCTCATGTCCAAGGCAATAAAACCGTCTAAAAATTCAATAATCGATATCTAAAATTTGAATTGTACTGCTTCGTACTAGCTATCACATCAACTTAGAAGATTCTTCTGTGTTCTATTATGGTGCTTTTAGTATCTCCGCATACCGCAGCACGCGACATCCCTTTCCTCACGATAAATATAACCTTTTCAGGGCGAATACCGGCCAATATGACGATCTGGCAAAAGTCGATTCGATAGCAAATGACGAAAACGGGCGGATTTCTCAGGTTTTCACTACATAAGAACACTTTTGACATTCCCCCGTGCAACGCTGCTGCCAGATCTCCCTTCATGCAAAACTTTCAGTTCTTAGCTCATGTCCAAGGCACCAAAGCCGGCTAAAAAGTCAATAACAGATAACTGAAACTTGACTTGTACTGCTTCGTACTGGCTATCACATCAACTTAGAAGTTTCTTCTGTGTTCTATTATGGAGCTTTTAGTGTCTCCGCGTACCGCAGCACGCGACATAGCTTTGCACACGATAAATGTAACCATTTCAGAGACAAGAGTGGCCAATATGACGATCTGGCATTAAGTCGATTTGATAGCAAATGACGAAATCGAGCGGATTTCTTAGGTATTCACTACATACGATCACTTTTCACACTCCCCCGTGCAACGCGGCTGCTATTCTCCTTTCATGCAAGGTCGTAAGTCCTAGCGCATTTCCATGGCACCAAAATCGTCTAAAAAGTCAGTAATCGATAACTAAATCTTGAATTGTACTGCTTCGTACTGGCTATAACATCGACCTAGAAGCTTCTTCTGTGTTCTATTATGGTGCTTCTATTGTCTCCGCATACCACAGCACGCGACATGGCTTTGCACACGATAAATGTATCCTTTTCAGAGAGAAGAGCGGCCAATATGACGATCTCGCATTAAGTCGAATCGATAGCAAATGACGAAAACGGGAGGGTTTCTCAGGTTTTCACTACATATGAACACTTTTCACATTCCCCCGTAAAACACGGCTGCTAGAACTCCCTCATGCAAAATCTTAAGGTCCTAGCTCATGTCCAAGGCACCAAAGCCGTCTAAAAAGTCAATAATCGATAACTAAAACTTGCATTGTACTGCTTCTTACTGGTTATCACAACAGCTTAGAAACTTCATCAGTGTTGTATTATGGTGCTTTTAGTGTCTCCGCATACTGCAGCACGAGACCTAGCTTTGCACACGATAAATGTAACCGTTTCAGAGAGAAGAGCGGCCAATATGACGATCTGGCTTTAAGTCGATTCGATAGCAAATGACGAAAACGGGCGGATCTCTCAGGTTTTCACTACATATGAACATTTTTCACATTCCCCCGTGCAACGCGGCTGCTAGACCTCCCTTCATGCTAGGTCGTAAGGTCCTACCTCATGTCGAAGGCACCAAAATAGTCTAAAAATTCAATAATCGATAACTAAAACTTGAATTGTACTGCTTCGTACAGGCTATCACATCAACTTAGAAGCTTCATCTGTGTTCTGTTAATGTGCTTTTAGTGTCTCCGCATACCGCAGCACGCGACATAACTTTGAAAACGATAAATGTAACCGTTTCAGAGAGAAGAGCGGCCAATATGACCATCTGGCAAAAGTCGATTCGATAGCAAATGACGAAAACGGACGGATTTCTCAGGTTTTCACTACATATGAACACTTTCCACATTCCCCCGTGCAACGCGGTTGCTAGATCTCCATTCATGGAAAATCTTAAGGTCCTAGCTCATGTACAAGGCACCAAAGCAGTCTAAAAAATCAATTATCGATAACTAGAACCTGAATTGTACTGCATCGTACTGGCTATCACATCAACTTAGAAGCTTCATCTGTGTTCTGTTATGGACCTTTTAGTGTCTCCACATACCGCAGCACGCGACATAGCTTTGCACACGATAAATGTAACGGTTTCAGAGTGAATAGCAGCCTATATGACGATCTGGCATTAAGTCGATTAGATAACAAATGACGAAAACGGGTGGATTTCTCAGGTTTTCACTACATATGAACACATTTCACATTCCCCCATGCAACGCAGCTCCTAGATCTCCCTTCATGCAATATCTTAAGGTCGAAGCTTATGTCAAAGGAACCAAAGCCGTCTAAAAAGTCAGTAATCGATAACTGAAACTTGAATTGTACGGCTTCGCACTGGCTATCATGTCATCATAGAAGCTTCTTCTGTGTTCTGTTATGGTGCTTTTAGTGTCTCCGCATACCGCAGCACGCGACATAGCTTTGCACACGATAAGTGTAACCGTTTCAGAGAGAAGAGCGGCCAATATGACGATCTGGCATTAAGTCGATTCGATAGCAAATGACGAAAACGTGCGGATTTCTCAGGTTTTCACCACACATGAGTACTTTTCACATTCTCCCGTGCAACGCGGCTGCTAGACCTCCCTTCATTCAAAATCGTGAGGTCCTAGCTCATGTCCAAGGCACCAAAACAGTCTAAAAAGTCAATAATCGATACCTAAAACTTTAACTGTACTGCTTCGTACCACAGCGCGAAAAATAGCTTTGCACACGATATATGTAACTGTTTCAGACAGAAGAGCGTCCAATGTGACGATCTGGCTAAGTCGATTCGATAACAAATGACGAAAACGGACGGATATCTCAGGTTTTTACTACAAATGAACACTTTTCACATTCTCCCTTGCAACTCGGCTTCTAGTCCTCCTTTCACGGAGAATCTTAAGGTCCTAGCTCATGTCCAAGGCACCAAAGCCAGCTAAAAAGTCAATAATCGATACCTAAAACTTGAATTGTACTACCTCTAACTGGCTATTACATCAACTTAGAAGCTTCATCTGTGTTCTACGATGGTGCTTTTAGTGTCTCCGCATACCGCAGCACGCGACATAAATTTGCAGAAGGTAAGTACAACCGTTTCAGAGAGAAGAGCGGCCAATGTGACGATCTGGCTTTAAGCCGATTCGATAACAAATGACGAAAACGGACGGATATCTCTGGATTTTACTACATATGGGAACTATTCACATTCTCCCGTGCAACGCGGCGGCTAGTCCTCCTTTCATGCAAAATCTTAAGTTCCTAGCTCATGTCCAAACAACAAAAAAGCGTAAAAAGTCAGTAATCCATACCTAAAACTTGATTTGTACTATTTCTTACTGGCTATTACATCCACTTCGAAGCTTCGTTTGTGTTCTACTATTGTGCTTTTAGTGTCTCCGCATACCACAGCACGCGACATAGCTTTGCACACGATAAATGTAACTGTTTCAGACAGAAGAGCGGCCAATGTGACGATCTGGCTTTAAGTCGATTTGATAACAAATGACGAAAACGGATGGATTTCTCAGGTTCTTACTACATATGAACACTTTTCACATTCTCCCATGCAACGCGGCTGCTAGTCCTCCTTTCATGCAAAATCTTAAGTTCCTAGCTCATGTCCAATTCACCAAAGAAGGGTAAAAAGTCAATAATCGATAACTAAAACTTGAATTGTACTACTTCTTACTGGCTATTACATCAACTTAGAAGCTTCATCCGTGTTTTACTATGGTGCTTTTAGTGTCTCCTCATTCCGCAACACGCGACATAGCTTTGCAGACGATAAGTACAACTGTTTCAGAGAGAAGAGCGGCCAATGTGACGTTCTGTTTTAAAGTCGATTCGATAACAAATGACGATAAGGAACGGATTTCTCAGGTTTTTACTACATATGAACCCTTTTCACATTCTGCCATGCAACGCGGCTGCGAGTCCTCCTTTCATGGAAAATCTTAAGGTCCTCGCTCATGTCCAAGGCACCAAAGAAGGGTAAAAAGTCAATAATCGATACCTAAAACTTGAACTGTACTACTATTTACTGGCTATTACATCAACTTAGAAGCTTCGTCTGCGTTCTACTATGGTGCTTTCAGTGTTTCCGCATACCGCAGAAGTCTACATAGTTTTGCAGACGATAAGTACAACCGTTTCAGAGAGAAAAGCGGCCAATGTGACGAGTTGGCTTTAAGTCGATTCGATAACAAATGACGAAAATGGACGGATTTCTCAGGTTTTTAGTACATTTGAACACTTTTCACATTCTCCCTTGCAACGCGGCTGCTATTCCTCCTTTCATGCTGAATCTTAAGGTCCTAGCTCACGTCCAAGGAACCAAAGCATGATAAAAAGTCAATAATCGATACCTAAAACTTGAACTGTACTAATATTTACTGGCTATTACATCAACTTAGAAGCTTCGTCTGCGTTCTACTATGGTGCTTTCAGTGTTTCCGCATACCGCAGAACTCTACATAGTTTTGCAGACGATAAGTACAACCGTTTCAGAGAGAAAAGCGGCCAATGTGACGAGTTGGCTTTAAGTCGATTCGATAACAAATGACGAAAACGGACGGATTTCACAGGTTTTTACTACATATGAACACTTTTCACATTCTCCCGTGCAACTCGGCTGTTAGTCCTCCTTTCATGCAAAATCTTAAGTTCCTAGCTCATTTCCAAGGCACCGAAGAAGGGTAAAAAAGTTAATAATCGATACCTAAAACTTGAATTGTACTACTTCTTACTGGCTATTACAACAACTTAGAAGCTTCATCTGTGTTCTACTACGGTGCTTTTCGTGTCTCCGCATACCGCAGCACGCGACATAAATTTGCAGACGGTAAGTACAACCGTTTCAGAGAGAAGAGCGGCCAATGTGACGATGTGGCTTTCAGTCAATTCAATAACAAATTACGAAAACGGACGGATTTCACAGGTTTTTACTACATATGAACACTTTTCACATTCTCCCACGAAACGCGGCTGCTAGTCCTCCTTTCATGCAAAATCTTAAGTTCCTAGCTCATGTCCAGGGCACCAAAGGAGGGTAAAAAGTCAGTAATCCATTCCTAAAACTTGAATTGTACTACATCTTACTGTCTATTACATCAACTTAGAAGCTTCATCCGTGTTCTACTATGGTGCTTTTAGTGTCTCCGCATACCGCAGCACGCGACATAGCTTTGCAGACGATAAGTACAACCGTTTTAGAGAGAAGAGCGGCAAATATGACGTACTGGCTTTAAGTCAATTCGATAACAAATGACGAAAACGGACGGATTTCTGAGGTTTTTACTACATATGAACACTTTAACATTCTCCCACGCAACGCGCCTGCTAGTCTTCCTGTCATGCAAAATCTTTAGTTCCTAGCTCATGTCCAAGGCACCAAAGAAGGGTAAAAAGTCAATAATCGATACCTGGCTAATACACCAACTTACAAGCTTCATCTGTATTCTACTATTGTGCTTTTAGTGTCCCGTATAGCGCAGCACGCGACATAGCTCTGCAGACGATAAATGTAACCGTTTCAGAGAGAAGAGCGGCCAATGTGAAGATCTGGCTTTAAGCCGATTCGATAACATATGACGAAAACGGACGGATTTCTCTGGATTTTACTACATATGGAAACTTTTCACATCCTCCCGTGCAACGCGGCGGCTAGTCCTCCTTTCATGCAAAATCTTAAGTTCCTAGCTCATGTCAAAGGCACCAAAGCCAGCTAAAAATTCAATAATCGATAACTAAAACTTGAATTGTACTACTTCTTACTGTCTATTACATCAACTTAGAATCTTCATCTGTGTTCTACTATGGTGCTTATAGTGTCTCCCTATACCACAGCACGCGACGAAGTTTTGCAGACGATAAGTACAACCGTTTCAGAGAGAAGAGCGGCCAATGTGACGATCTGTTTTAAAGTCGATTCGATAACAAATGACGAAAACGGACAGATTTCTCAGGTTTTTACTACTTATGAAAACTTTTCACATTCTCCCGTGCAACGCGGCTGCTAATCCTCCTTTCATGCAAAACCTTACGTTCCTAGCTCATGTCCAAGGCACCAAAGAAGTGTAGGAAGTCAAAAATCGATACCTAAAACTTGAATTGCATTACTTCTTACTGGCTATTACATCAACTTAGAAGCTTCATCTGTGTTCTACTATGGTGCTTTTAGTGTCTCCGCATACCGCAGCACGCGACATAGCTTTGCAGACGATAAATGTAACCGTTTCAGACAGAAGTGCGGCCAGTGTAACGATCTGGCTATAAGTCGATTCGATAACAAATAACGAAAACGGACGGATTTCTCAGGTTTTTGCTACATATGAACACTTTTCACATTCTCCCGTGCACGCGGCTGCTACTCCTCCTTTCATGCAAAATCATAAATTCCTAGCTCATGTCCAAGGCACCAAAGAAGGGTAAAAAGTCTATAATCGATACCTAAAACTTGAATTGTACTACTTCTTACTGGATATTACATCAGCTTAGAAGCTTCATCTGTGTTCTACTATGGTGCTTTTAGTGTCTCCGCATACCGCAACACGCGACATAGCTTTGCAGACGACAAGTACAACCATTTCAGAGAGAAGAGCGGCCAATGGGACGATCTGGCTTTAAGTCGATTCGATAACAAATGACGAAAACGGACGGATTTCTCAGGTTTTTACTACATATGACCACTTTCCACATTCTCCCGTGCAACGCGGCTGCTAGTCCCACTTTCATGCAAAATCTTAAGTTCCTAGCTCATGTCCAAGGCACCAAAGAAGGGTAAAAAGTCTATAATCGCTACCTAAATCTTGAATTGTACTACTTCTTACTGGCTATTACATGAACTTAGAAGCTTCATCTGTGTTCTACTATGGTGCTTTTAGTGTCTCCGCATACCGCAGCACGCGACATAGCTTTTCAGACGATAAGTACAACCATTTTAGAGAGAAGAGCGGCCAATGTGACGATTGGGCTTTAAGTCGATTCGATAACATATGACGAAAACGGACGGATTTCTCAGGTTTTTACTACATATGAACGCTTTTCACATTCTCCCGTGCAACGCGGCTGATAGTCCTCTTTTCATGCAATATCATAAGTTCCTAGCTCAAGTCCAAGGCACCAAAGAAAGGTAAAAAGTCAATAACCTATACCTAAAACTTGAATTGTACTACTTCTTACTGGCTATTACATCAATTTAGAAGCTTCATCTGTGTTCTACTATGGTGTTTTTAGTGTCTCCGCATACCGCAGCACGCGACATAGCTTTGCAGACGAAAAATACAACCATTCCAGAGAAAAGAGCGGCCAATGTGACGATCTGGCTTTAAGTCGATTCGATAACAAATGACGAAAACGGACGGATTTCTCAGGATTTTACTACATACGAACGCTTTTCACATTCTCCCGTGCAACGGGGCTGCTAGTCCTCCTTTGATGCAAAATCTTAAGTTCCTAGCTCATGTCCAAGGCACCAAAGAAGGGTAAAAAGTCAATAATCGATACCTAAAACGTGAATTTTGCTACTTCTTACTGGCTATTACATCAACTTAGAAGCTTCATCTGTGTTCTACTATGGTGCTTTTAGTGTCTCCGCATACCGCAGCACGCGACATAGCTTTGCAGACAATAAATGTAACCGTTTCAGACAGAAGTGCGGCCAGTGTGACGATCTGGCCTTAAGTCGATTCGATAACAAATAAGGAAAACGGACGGATTTCTCAGGTTTTTGCTACATATGAACACTTTTCACATTCTCCCGTGCAACGCCGATGCTAGTCCTCCTTTCATGCAAAATCATAAGTTCCTAGCTCATGTCCAAGGCATCAAAGAAGGGTAAAAGGTCAATAATCGATACCTAAAACTTGAATTGTACTACTTCTTACTGGCTTCTACATCAATTTAGAAGCTTCATCTGTGTTCTACTATGGTGTTTTTAGAGTCTCCGCATACCGCAGCACGCGACATAGCTTTGCAGACGAAAAATACAACCATTTCAGAGAAAAGAGCGGCCAATGTGACGATCTGGCTTTAAGTCGATTCGATAACAAATGACGAAAACGGACGGATTTCTCAGGATTTTACTACATACGAACGCTTTTCACATTCTCCCGTGCAACGCGGCTGCTAGTCCTCTTTTCATGCAATATCATAAGTTCCTAGCTCAAGTCCAAGGCACCAAAGAAGGGTAAAAAGTCAATAATCGATACCTAAAGCATGATTTTTTTTTTTACTTCTTACTGGCTATTACATCAACTTAGAAGCTTCATCTGTGTTTTATTATGGTGCTTTTAGTGTCTCCGCATACCGCAGCAAGCGACTTAGCTTTGCACACGATACGTACAACCATTTTAGAGAGAAGAGCGGCCAATGTGACGATCTGGCTTTAAGTCGATTCGATAACAAATGACGAAAACGGACAGATTTCTCAGGTTCTTACTACATATGAAAATTTTTCACATTCTCCCGTGCAACGCGGCTGTTAGTCCTCGTTTGATGCAAAATCTTAAGTTCCTAGCTCATGTCCAAGGCACCAAAGAAGGGTAAAAAGTCAATTATCGATACGTAAAACTTGAATTGTACTACTTCTTACTGGGTATTACATCAACTTAGAAGCTTCATCTGTGTTGTACTATGGTGCTTATAGTGTCTCCGCATACCACAGCTCGCGACATAGCTTTGCAGACAAGAAGTACAACCCTTTCAGAGAGAAAAGCGGCCAATGTGACGATCTGGCTTTAAGTCGATTCGATAACAAACGACGAAAACGGACGGATTTCTCAGGTTTTTACTACATATGAACACTTCTCACATTCTCCCGTGCAACTCGGCACCTAGTCCTCCTTTCATGCAGAACCTTAAGGTCCTAGCTCAGGTCGAAGGCACCAAAGCCAGCTAAAAAGTCAATAATCGATACCTGAAACTTGAATTGTACTACTTCTTACTGGCAATTACAACAACTTAGAAGCTTCATCTGTGTTCTACTATGGTGCTTTTGGTGTCTTCGCATACTGCAGCACGCGACATAGCTTTTCAGACGATAAGTACAACCATTTTAGAGAGAAGAGCGGCCAATGTGACGATCGGGCTTTAAGTCGATTCGATAACAAATGACGAAAACGGACGGATTTCTCAGGTTTTTACTACATATGAACACTTTTCACATTCTCCCGTGCAACTCGGCTGCTAGTCCTCCTTTCATGCAGAATCTTAAGGTCCTAGCTCATGTCCAAGACACAAAGAAGGGTAAAAAGTCAATAATCGATAACTAAAACTTGAATTGTACTTCTTCTTACTGGCTATACATCAACTTAGAAGCTTCATCTGTGTTCTAATATGGTGCTTTTAGTGTCTCCGCATACCGCAGCACGCGACATAGCTTTGCAGACGATAAATGTAACCGTTTCAGACAGAAGTGCGGCCAGTGTGACGATCTGGCTTTAAGTCGATTCGATAACAAATAAGGAAAACGGACGGATTTCTCAGGTTTTTGCTACATATGAACACTTTTCACATTCTGCCGTGCAACGCGGCTGCTAGTCCTCCTTTCATGCAAAATCTTAAGTTCCTAGCTTATGTCCAAGGCTGCAAAGAAGGGTAAAAAGTCAATAATCGATACCTAAAACTTGAATTGTACTACTTCTTTCTGGCTATTACATCAACTTAGAAGCTTCATCTGTGTTCTACTATGGTGCTTTTAGTGTCTCCGCATACCGCAGCACACGACATAGCTTTGCAGACGATAAATGCAACCGTTTCAGACAGAAGTGCGGTCAGTGTGACGATCTGGCTTCAAGTCGATTTGATAACAAATGACCAAAACGGACAGATTTCTCAGGTTTTTAATACTTATGAAAACTTTTCACATTCTCCCGTGCAACGCGGCTGCTAGTCATCCTTTCATGCAAAACCTTAAGGTCCTAGATCATGTCCAAGGCACCAGAGATAGCTAAAAAGTCAATAACCGATACCTAAAACTTGAACTGTACTACTTCTTACTGGATATTACATCACCTTAGAAGCTTCATCTGTGTTCCACTATGGTGCTTTTAGTGTCTCCGCATACCGCAGCACGCGACATTGCTTTGCAGACGATAAGTACAACCGTTGTCGAGAGAAGAGCGGCCAATGTGACGATCTGGCTTTAAGTCGATTCGATAACAAATGACGAAAACGGAGGGATTTCTCAGGTTTTTACTACATATGAACACTTTCCACATTCTCCCGTGCAACGCGGCTGCTGGTCCTCCTTTCATGCAAAACCTTAAGTTCCTAGCTCATGTCCAAGCCACCAAAGAAGGGTAAAAAGTCAAGAATGGATACCTAAAACTTGAATTGTACTACTTCTTACTGGCTATTACCTCAACTTAGAAGCTTCATCTGTGTTCTACTATGGTTCTTTTAGTGTCTCCGCATACCGCAGCACGCGACATAGCCTTGCAGACGATAAATGTAACAGTTTCAGACAGAAGTGCGGCCAATGTGACGATCTGGCTTTAAGTCGATTCGATAACAAATAACGAAAACGGACGGATTTCTCAGGTTTTTACTACATACGAACACTTTTCACATTCTCCCTTGCAACGCCGATGCTAGTCCTCCTTTCATGCAAAATCATAAGTTCGTAGCTCATTTCCAAGGCACCAAAGCCAGCTAAAAAGTCAATAACCGATACCTAAAACTTGAATTGTACTGCTTCTTACTGGCTATTACATCAACTTAGAAGCTTCATCTGTGTTCTACTACGGTGCCTTTAGTGTCTCCGCATACCGCAGCACGCGACATAGCTTTGCAGACGATAAGTACAAACGTTTCAGTGAGAAGAGCTGCCAATGTGACGATCTGACTTTAAGTAGATTCGATAATAAATGACGAAAACGGACAGATTTCTCAGGTTCTTACTACATATGAAAATTTTTCACATTCTCCCGTGCAACGCGGCTGTTAGTCCTCGTTTGATGCAAAATCTTAAGTTCCTAGCTCATGTCCAAGGCACCAAAGAAGGGTAAAAAGTCAATAATCGATACGTAAAACTTGAATTGTACTACTTCTTACTGGGTATTACATCAACTTAGAAGCTTCATCTGTGTTGTACTATGGTGCTTATAGTGTCTCCGCATACCACAGCACGCGACATAGCTTTGCAGACAATAAGTACAACCCTTTCAGAGAGAAGAGCGGCCAATGTGACGATCTGGCTTTAAGTCGATTCGATAACAAACGACGAAAACGGACGGATTTCTCAGGTTTTTTCTACATATGAACACTTCTCACATTCTCCCGTGCAACTCGGCTCCTAGTCCTCCTTTCATGCAGAACCTTAAGGTCCTAGCTCATGTAGAAGGCAACAAAGCCAGCTAAAAAGTCAATAATCGATACCTGAAACTTGAATTGTACTACTTCTTACTGGCAATTACATCAACTTAGAAGCTTCATCTGTGTTCTATTATGGTGCTTTTGGTGTCTTCGCATACTGCAGCACACGACATAGCTTTTCAGACGATAAGTACAACCATTTTAGAGAGAAGTTCGGCCAATGTGACGATCGGGCTTCAAGTCGATTCGATAACAAATGACGAAAACGGACGGATTTCTCAGGTTTTTACTACATATGAACACTTTTCACATTCTCCCGTGCAACTCGGCCCCTAGTCCTCCTTTTATGCAGAATCTTAAGGTCCTAGCTCATGTCCAAGACAGCAAAGAAGGGTAAAAAGACAATAATCGATACCGAAAACTTGAATTGTACTACTTCTTACTGGCTATACATCAACTTAGAAGCTTCATCTGTGTTCTACTATGGTGCTTTTAGTGTCTCCGCATACCGCAGCACGCGACATAGCTTTGCAGACAATAAATGTAACCGTTTCAGACAGAAGAGCGGCCAATGTGGGGACCTGGCTTTAAGTCGATTCGATAACAAATGACGAAAGCGGACAGATTTCTCAGGTTTTTACTACATATGAAAACTTTTCACATTCTCCCGTGCAACGGGGCTGCTAGTCCTCCTTTGATGCAAAATCTTAAGCTCCTAGCTCATGTCCAAGGCACCAAAGAAGGGTAAAAAGTCAATAATCAATACCTAAAACTTGAATTTTGCTACTTCTTACTGGCTATTACATCAACTTAGAAGCTTCATCTGTGTTCTACTATGGTGCTTTTAGTGTCTCCGCATACCGCAGCACGCGACATAGCTTTGCAGACGATAAATGTAACCGTTTCAGACAGAAGTGCGGCCAGTGTGACGATCTGGCTTTAAGTCGATTCGATAACAAATAAGGAAAACGGACGGATTTCTCAGGTTTTTGCTACATATGAACACTTTTCACATTCTCCCGTGCAACGCCGATGCCAGTCCTCCTTTCATGCAAAATCATAAGTTCCTAGCTCATGTCCAAGGCATCAAAGAAGGGTAAAAAGTCAATAATCGATACCTAAAACTTGAATTGTACTACTTCTTACTGGCTATTACATCAACGTAGAAGCTTCATCTGTGTTCTACTATGGTGCTTTTAGTGTCTCCGCATACCGCAGCACACGACATAGCTTTGCAGACGATAAATGCAACCGTTTCAGACAGACGTGCGGTCAGTGTGACGATCTGGCTTCAAGTCGATTTGATAACAAATGACCAAAACGGACAGATTTCTCAGGTTTTTAATACTTATGAAAACTTTTCACATTCTCCCGTGCAACGCGGCTGCTAGTCATCCTTTCATGCAAAACCTTAAGGTCCTAGATCATGTCCAAGGCACCAAAGATAGCTAAAAAGTCAATAATCGATACCTAAAACTTGAACTGTACTACTTCTTACTGGATATTACATCAACTTAGAAGCTTCATCTGTGTTCCACTATGGTGCTTTTAGTGTCTCCGCATACCGCAGCACGCGACATTGCTTTGCAGACGATAAGTACAACCGTTGTCGAGAGAAGAGCGGCCAATGTGACGATCTGGCTTTAAGTCGATTCGATAACAAATGACGAAAACGGAGGGATTTCTCAGGTTTTTACTACATATGAACACTTTCCACATTCTCCCGTGCAACGCGGCTGCTGGTCCTCCTTTCATGCAAAACCTTAAGTTCCTAGCTCATGTCCAAGCCAACAAAGAAGGGTAAAAAGTCGAGAATGGATACCTAAAACTTGAATTGTACTACCTCTTACTGGCTATTACCTCAACTTAGAAGCTTCATCTGTGTTCTACTATGGTTCTTTTAGTATCTCCGCATACCGCAGTACGCGACATAGCCTTGCAGACGATAAATGTAACAGTTTCAGACAGAAGTGCGGCCAATGTGACTATCTGGCTTTAAGTCGATTCGATAACAAATAACGAAAACGGACGCATTTCTCAGGTTTTTACTACATATGAACACTTTTCACATTCTCCCGTGCAACTCGGCTGCTAGTCCTCTTTTCATGCAGAATCTTAAGGTCTTAGCTTATGTACAAAGCAGCAAAGAAGGGTAAAAAGTCAATAATCGATACCTAAAACTTGAATTGTACTACTTTTGAATGGCTATTACATCAAGGTAGATGCTTCATCTGTCTTCTACTATGGTGCTTTTAGCGTCTCCGCATACCGCAGCATGCGACATTGCTTTGCAGACGATAAGTACAACCGTTTCAGAGAGAAGAGCGGCCAATGTGACGATCGGGCTTTAAGTCGATTCGATAACAAATGACGAAAACGGACAAATTTCTCATGTTTATACTACTTATGAAAATTTTTCACATTCTCAAGTGCAACGCGGCTGCTAGTCCTCCTTTCATGCAAAATCTTAAGTTCCTAGCTCATGTCCAAGGCACCAAAGAAGGGTAAGAAGTCAATAATCGATACCTAAAACTTGAATTTTACTACCTCTTCCTGGCTATTACATCAACTTAGAAGCTTCATCTGTGGTCTACTATGGTGCTTTTAGTGTCTCCTCATACCGCAGCACGCGACATAGCTTAGCAGACGATAAATGTAACCGTTTCAGACAGAAGTGCGGCCAGTGTGACTATCTGGCTTTAAGTCGATTCGATAACAAATAACTAAAACGGACAGATTTCTCAGGTTTTTACTACATATGAAAACTTTTCACATTCTCCCGTGCAACGGCACTGCTAGTCCTGCTTTGATGCAAAATCTTAAGTTCCTAGCTCATGTCCAAGGCACCAAAGAAGGGTAAAAAGTCAATAATCGATACCTAAAACTTGAATTTTACTACTTCTTACTGGCTATTACATCACCTTAGAAGCTTCATCTTTGTTCTACTATGGTGCTTTTAGTGTCTCCGCATACCGCAGCATGCGACATTGCTTTGCAGACGATAAGTACAACCGTTTCAGAGAGAAGAGCGGCCAATGTGACGATCGGGCTTTAAGTCGATTCGATAACAAATGACGAAAACGGACAAATTTCTCATGTTTATACTACTTATGAAAATTTTTCACATTCTCAAGTGCAACGCGGCTGCTAGTCCTCCTTTCATGCAAAATCTTAAGTTCCTAGCTCATGTCCAAGGCACCAAAGAAGGGTAAGAAGTCAATAATCGATACCTAAAACTTGAATTTTACTACCTCTTCCTGGCTATTACATCAACTTAGAAGCTTCATCTGTGGTCTACTATGGTGCTTTTAGTGTCTCCTCATACCGCAGCACGCGACATAGCTTAGCAGACGATAAATGTAACCGTTTCAGACAGAAGTGCGGCCAGTGTGACTATCTGGCTTTAAGTCGATTCGATAACAAATAACTAAAACGGACAGATTTCTCAGGTTTTTACTACATATGAAAACTTTTCACATTCTCCCGTGCAACGGCACTGCTAGTCCTGCTTTGATGCAAAATCTTAAGTTCCTAGCTCATGTCCAAGGCACCAAAGAAGGGTAAAAAGTCAATAATCGATACCTAAAACTTGAATTTTACTACTTCTTACTGGCTATTACATCAACTTAGAAGCTTCATCTTTGTTCTACTATGGTGCTTTTAGTGTCTCCGCATACCGCAGCACGCGACATAGCTTTGCAGACGATAAATGTAACCGTTTCAGACAGAAGTGCTGCCAGTGTGACGATCTGGCTTTTAGTCGATTCGATAACAAATAACGAAAACGGACGGATTTCTCAGGTTTTTACTACATATTAACACTTTTCACATTCTCCCGTGCAACGCGGCTGCTACTCCTCCTTTCATGCAAAATCATAAGTTCCTAGCTCATGTCCAAGGCACCAAAGAAGGGTAAAAAGTCAATAATCGATACCTAAAACTTGAATAGTACTACTACTTACTGGCTATTACATCAACTTAGAAGCTTCATCTGTGTTCTACTATGGTGCTTTTAGTGTCTCCGCATACCGCAGCACGCGATATAGCTTTGCAGACGACAAGTACAACCGTTTCAGAGAGAAGAACGGCCAATGTGACGATCTGGCTTTAAGTCGATTCGATAACAAATGACGAAAACGGACAGATTTCTCATGTTTATACTACTTATGAAAACTTTTCACATTCTCAAGTGCAACGCGGCTGCTAAATCTCCTTTCATGCAAAATCTTAAGTTCCTAGCTCATGTATAAGGCAACAAAGAAGGGTAAAAAGTCAATAATGTATACCTAAAACTTGAATTGTACTACTTCTTACTGGCTATTACATCAATTTAGAAGCTTCATCTGTGTTCTACTATGGTGCTTTTAGTGTCTCCGCATACCGCAGCACACGACATAGCTTTGCAGACGACAAATGTAACCGTTTCAGACAGAAGTGCGGCCAGTGTGACGATCTGGCTTTAAGTCGATTCGATAACAAATAAGGAAAACGGACGGATTTCTCAGGTTTTTGCTACATATGAACACATTTCAAATTCTCCCGTGCAACGCCGATGCTAGTCCTCCTTTCATGCAAAATCATAAGTTCCTAGCTCATGTCCAAGGCATCAAAGAATGGTAAATAGTCAATAATCGACACCTAAAACTTGAATTGTACTACTTCTTACTGGCTATTACATCAACTTAGAAGCTTCATCTGTGTTCTACTATGGTGCTTTTAGTGTCTTCGCATACTGCAGCACGCGACATAGCTTTTCAGACGATAAGTACAACCATTTTAGAGAGAAGAGCGGCCAATGTGACGATCGGGCTTTAAGTCGATTCGATAACAAATGACGAAAACGGACGGATTTCTCAGGTTTTTACTACATATGAAAACTTTTCACATTCTCCCGTGCAACGGGGCTGCTAGTCCTCCTTTGATGCAAAATCTTAAGTTCCTAGCTCATGTCCAAGACACAAAGAAGGGTAAAAAGTCAATAATCGATACCTAAAACTTGAATTGTACTTCTTCTTACTGGCTATACATCAACTTAGAAGCTTCATTTGTGTTCTACTATGGTGCTTTTAGTGTCTCCGCATACCGCAGCACGCGACATAGCTTTGCAGACAATAAATGTAACCGTTTCAGACAGAAGAGCGGCCAATGTGACGACCTGGCTTTAAGTCGATTCGATAACAAATGACGAAAGCGGACAGATTTCTCAGGTTTTTACTACATATGAAAACTTTTCACATTCTCCCGTGCAACGGGGCTGCTAGTCCTCCTTTGATGCAAAATCTTAAGTTCCTAGCTCATGTCCAAGGCACCAAAGAAGGGTAAAAAGTCAATAATCGATACCTAAAACTTGAATTGTACTACTTCTTACTGGATATTACATCTACTTAGAAGCTTCATCTGTGTTCTAATATGGTGCTTTTAGTGTCTCCGCATACCGCAGCACGCGACATAGCTTTCCAGACGATAAATGTAACCGTTTCAGACAGAAGTGCGGTCAGTGTGACGATCTGGCTTCAAGTCGATTTGATAACAAATGACCAAAACGGACAGATTTCTCAGGTTTTTAATACTTATGAAAACTTTTCACATTTTCCCGTGCAACGCGGCTGCTAGTCACCCTTTCATGCAAAACCTTAAGGTCCTAGATCATGTCCAAGGCACCAAAGATAGCTAAAAAGTCAATAACCGATACCTAAAACTTGAATTTTGCTACTTCTTACTGGCTATTACATCAACTTAGAAGCTTCATCTGTGTTCTACTATGGTGCTTTTAGTGTCTCCGCATACCGCAGCACGCGACATAGCTTTGCAGACGATAAATGTAACCGTTTCAGACAGAAGTGTGGCCAGTGTGACGATCTGGCTTTAAGTCGATTCGATAACAAATAAGGAAAACGGACGGATTTCTCAGGTTTTTGCTACATATGAACACTTTTCACATTCTCCCGTGCAACGCCGATGCTAGTCCTCCTTTCATGCAAAATCAGAAGTTCCTAGCTCATGTCCAAGGCATCAAAGAAGGGTAAAAAGTCAATTATCGACACCTAAAACTTGAATTGTACTACTTCTTACTGGCTATTACATCAACTTAGAAGCTTCATCTGTGTTCTACTATGGTGCTTTTAGTGTCTCCGCATACCGCAGCACGCGACATAGCTTTGCAGACGACAAGTACAACCGTTTCAGAGAGAAGAGCGGTCAATGTGACGATCTGGCTTTAAGTCGATTCGATAACAAATGACGAAACGGACAGATTTCTCAGGTTTTTACTACTTATGAAAACTTTTCACATTCTCCCGTGCAACGCGGCTGCTAATCCTCCTTTCATGCAAAACCTTACGTTCCTAGCTCATGTATAAGGCAACAAAGACGGGTAGAAAGTCAATAATGGATACCTAAACCTTGAATTGTACTACTTCTTACTGGCTTCTACATCAATTTAGAAGCATCATCTGTGTTCTACTATGGTGTTTTTAGTGTCTCCGCATACCGCAGCACGCGACATAGCTTTGCAGACGAAAAATACAACCATTTCAGAGAAAAGAGCGGCCAATGAGACGATCTGGCTTTAAGTCGATTCGATAACAAATGACGAAAATGGACTGATTTCTCAGGATTTTACTACATACGAACGCTTTTCACATTCTCCCGTGCAACGGGGCTGCTAGTCCTCCTTTGATGCAAAATCTTAACTTCGTAGCTCATGTCGAAGGCACCAAAGATGGGTAAAAAGTCAATAATCGATACCGAAAACTTGAATTGTACTACTTCTTACTGGCTATTACATCAACTTAGAAGCTTCATCTGTGTTCTACTATGGTGCTTTTAGTGTCTCCGCATACCGCAGCACACGACATAGCTTTACAGACGATAAATGCAACCGTTTCAGACAGAAGTGCGGTCAGTGTGACGATCTGGCTTCAAGTCGATTTGATAACAAATGACCAAAACGGACAGATTTCTCAGGTTTTTAATACTTATGAAAACTTTTCACATTCTCCCGTGCAACGCGGCTGCTAGTCATCCTTTCATGCAAAACCTTAAGGTCCTAGATCATGTCCAAGGCACCAAAGATAGCTAAAAAGTCAATAATCGATACCTAAAACTTGAACTGTACTACTTCTTACTGGATATTACATCAACTTAGAAGCTTCATCTGTGTTCCACTATGGTGCTTTTAGTGTCTCCGCATACCGCAGCACGCGACATTGCTTTGCAGACGACAAGTACAACCGTTGTCGAGAGAAGAGCGGCCAATGTGACGATCTGGCTTTAAGTCGATTCGATAACAAATGACGAAAACGGAGGGATTTCTCAGGTTTTTACTACATATGAACACTTTTCACATTCTCCCGTGCAACGCGGTTGCTGGTCCTCCTTTCATGCAAAACCTTAAGTTCCTAGCTCATGTCCAAGCCACCAAAGAAGGGTAAAAAGTCAAGAATGGATACCTAAAACTTGAATTGTACTACTTCTTACTGGCTATTACATCAACTTAGAAGCTTCATCTGTGTTCTACTATGGTACTTTCAGTGTCTCCGCATACCGTAGCACGCGACATAGCTTTTCAGACGATAAGTACAACCATTTTAGAGAGAAGAGCGGCCAATGTGGCGATCGGTCTTTAAGTCGATTCGATAACAAATGACGAAAACGGACGGATTTCTCAGGTTTTTACTAAATATGAACACTTTTCACATTCTCCCGTGCAACTCGGCTGCTAATCCTCCTTTCATGCAGAATCTTAAGGTCCTAGCTCATGTCCAAGGCAGCAAAGAAGGGTAAAAAGTCAATAATCGATACCTAAAACTTGAATTGTACTACTTTTGAATGGCTATTACATCAACGTAGATGCTTCATCTGTCTTCTACTATGGTGCTTTTAGTGTTTCCGCATACCGCAGCACGCGACATAGCTTTGCAGACGTTAAGTACAACCGTTTCAGAGAGAAGAGCGGCCATTGTGACGACCTTTCTTTAAGTCGATTCGATAACAAATGACGAAAACGGACGGATTTCTCAGGGATTTTACTACATATGAACACTTTTCATATTCTCCCGTGCAACGCGGCTGCTAGTCCTCCTTTCATTCAAAATCTTAAGTTCCTAGCTCATGTCCAAGGCACCAAAGAAGGGTAAGAAGTCAATAATCGATACCTAAAACTTGAATTCTACTACTTCTTACTGGCTATTACATCAACTTAGAAGCTTCATCTGTGTTCCACTATGGTGCTTCTAGTGTCTCCGCATACCGCAGCAAGCGACGTAGCTTTGCATACGATACGTACAACCATTTTAGAGAGAAGAGCGGATAATGTGACGATCTGGCTTTAAGTCGATTCGATAACAAATGACGAAAACCGAGTGATTTCTCAGGTTCTTACTACATATGAAAATTTTTCACATTCTCCCGTGCAACGCGGCTGTTAGTCCTCGTTTGATGCAAAATCTTAAGTTCCTAGCTCATGTCCAAGGCACCAAAGAAGGGTAAAAAGTCAATAATCGATACGTAAAACTTGAATTGTACTACTTCTTACTGGGTATTACATCAACTTAGAAGCTTCATCTGTGTTCTACTATGGTGCTTATAGTGTCTCCGCATACCACAGCACGCGACATAGCTTTGCAGACAATAAGTACAACCCTTTCAGAGAGAAGAGCGGCCAATGTGACGATCTGGCTTTAAGTCGATTCGATAACAAACGACGAAAACGGACGGATTTCTCAGGTTTTTACTACATATGAACACTTTTCACATTCTCCCGTGCAACTCGGCTCCTAGTCCTCCTTTCATGCAGAACCTTAAGGTCCTAGCTCATGTCGAAGGCACCAAAGCCAGCTAAAAAGTCAATAATCGATACCTGAAACTTGAATTGTACTACTTCTTACTGGCTATTACATCAACTTAGAAGCTTCATCTGTGTTCTATTATGGTGCTTTTAGTGTCTCCGCATACCGCAGCACGCGACATACCTTTGCAGACGATAAATGTAACCGTTTCAGACAGAAGTGCGGCCAGTGTGACTATCTGGCTTTAAGTCGATTCGATAACAAATAACTAAAACGGACGGATTTCTCAGGTTTTTGCTACATATGAACACTTTTCACATTCTCCCGTGCAACGCGGCTGCTACTCCTCCTTTCATGCAAAATCATAAGTTCCTAGCTCATGTCCAAGGCACCAAAGAAGGGTAAAAAGTCAATAATCGATACCTAAAACTTGAATAGTACTACTACTTACTGGCTATTACATCAACTTAGAAGCTTCATCTGTGTTCTACTATGGTGCTTTTAGTATCTCCGCATACCGCAGCACTCGATATAGCTTTGCAGACGACAAGTACAACGGTTTCAGAGAGAAGAGCGGCCAATGTGATGATCTGGCTTTAAGTCGATTCGATAACAAATGACGAAAACGGACAGATTTCTCATGTTTTTACCACTTATGAAAACTTTTCACATTCTCCCGTGCAACGCGGCTGCTAATCCTCCTTTCATGCAAAATCTTAAGTTCCTAGCTCATGTCGAAGGCACCAAAGAAGGGTAAAAAGTCAATAATCGATACCTAAAGCTTGAATTTTTCTTCTTCTTACTGGCTATTACATCAACTTAGAAGCTTCATCTGTGTTCTACTATGGTGCTTTTAGTGTTTCCGCATAACGCAGCACGCGACATAGCCTTGCAGACGATAAGTACAACCGTTTCAGAGAGAAGAGCGGCCAATGTGACGATCTGGCTTTAAGTCGATTCGATAACAAATGATGAAAGCGGACAGATTTCTCAGGTTTTTACTACATACGAACGCTTTTCACATTCTCCCGTGCGACGGGGCTGCTAGTCCTCCTTTGGTGCAAAATCTTAAGTCGTAGCTCATGTCCAAGGCACCAAAGAAGGGTAAAAAGTCAATAATCGATACCTAAAACTTGAATTCTACTACTTCTTACTGGCTATTACATCAACTTAGAAGCTTCATCTGTGTTCCACTATGGTGCTTCTAGTGTCTCCGCATACCGCAGCAAGCGACGTAGCTTTGCATACGATACGTACAACCATTTTAGAGAGAAGAGCGGATAATGTGACGATCTGGCTTTAAGTCGATTCGATAACAAATGACGAAAACCGAGTGATTTCTCAGGTTCTTACTACATATGAAAATTTTTCACATTCTCCCGTGCAACGCGGCTGTTAGTCCTCGTTTGATGCAAAATCTTAAGTTCCTAGCTCATGTCCAAGGCACCAAAGAAGGGTAAAAAGTCAATAATCGATACGTAAAACTTGAATTGTACTACTTCTTACTGGGTATTACATCAACTTAGAAGCTTCATCTGTGTTCTACTATGGTGCTTATAGTGTCTCCGCATACCACAGCACGCGACATAGCTTTGCAGACAATAAGTACAACCCTTTCAGAGAGAAGAGCGGCCAATGTGACGATCTGGCTTTAAGTCGATTCGATAACAAACGACGAAAACGGACGGATTTCTCAGGTTTTTACTACATATGAACACTTTTCACATTCTCCCGTGCAACTCGGCTCCTAGTCCTCCTTTCATGCAGAACCTTAAGGTCCTAGCTCATGTCGAAGGCACCAAAGCCAGCTAAAAAGTCAATAATCGATACCTGAAACTTGAATTGTACTACTTCTTACTGGCTATTACATCAACTTAGAAGCTTCATCTGTGTTCTATTATGGTGCTTTTAGTGTCTCCGCATACCGCAGCACGCGACATAGCTTTGCAGACGATAAATGTAACCGTTTCAGACAGAAGTGCGGCCAGTGTGACTATCTGGCTTTAAGTCGATTCGATAACAAATAACTAAAACGGACGGATTTCTCAGGTTTTTGCTACATATGAACACTTTTCACATTCTCCCGTGCAACGTGGCTGCTACTCCTCCTTTCATGCAAAATCATAAGTTCCTAGCTCATGTCCAAGGCACCAAAGAAGGGTAAAAAGTCAATAATCGATACCTAAAACTTGAATAGTACTACTACTTACTGGCTATTACATCAACTTAGAAGCTTCATCTGTGTTCTACTATGGTGCTTTTAGTATCTCCGCATACCGCAGCACTCGATATAGCTTTGCAGACGACAAGTACAACGGTTTCAGAGAGAAGAGCGGCCAATGTGATGATCTGGCTTTAAGTCGATTCGATAACAAATGACGAAAACGGACAGATTTCTCATGTTTTTACCACTTATGAAAACTTTTCACATTCTCCCGTGCAACGCGGCTGCTAATCCTCCTTTCATGCAAAATCTTAAGTTCCTAGCTCATGTCGAAGGCACCAAAGAAGGGTAAAAAGTCAATAATCGATACCTAAAGCTTGAATTTTTCTTCTTCTTACTGGCTATTACATCAACTTAGAAGCTTCATCTGTGTTCTACTATGGTGCTTTTAGTGTTTCCGCATAACGCAGCACGCGACATAGCCTTGCAGACGATAAGTACAACCGTTTCAGAGAGAAGAGCGGCCAATGTGACGATCTGGCTTTAAGTCAATTCGATAACAAATGACGAAAACGGACGGATTTCTCAGGTTTTTACTACTTATGAAAACTTTTCACATTCTCCCTTGCAACGCGGCTGCTGGTCCTCCTATCATGCAAAACCTTAAGTTCCTAGCTCATGTCGAAGGCACCAAAGAAGGGTAAAAAGTCAAGAATGGATACCTAAAACTTGGATTGTACTACTTCTTACTGGCTATTACATCAACGTAGATGCTTCATCTGTCTTCTACTATGGTGCTTTTAGCGTCTCCGCATACCGCAGCATGCGACATTGCTTTGCAGACGATAAGTACAACCGTTTCAGAGAGAATAGCGGCCAATGTGACGATCTGGCATTAAGTCGAGTCGATAACAAATGACGAAAACGGACGGATTTCTCAGGTTTTTATTACATATGAAAACTTTTCACATTCTCCCGTGCAACGGGGCTGCTAGTCCTCCTTTGATGCAAAATCTTAAGTTCCTAGCTCATGTCCAAGACACAAAGAAGGGTAAAGAGTCAATAATCGATACCTAAAACTTGAATTGTACTTCTTCTTACTGGCTATACATCAACTTAGAAGCTTCATCTGTGTTCCACTATGGTGCTTTTAGTGTCTCCGCATACCGCAGCACGCGACATTGCTTTGCAGACGACAAGTACAACCGTTGTCGAGAGAAGAGCGGCCAATGTGACGATCTGGCTTTAAGTCGATTCGATAACAAATGACGAAAACGGAGGGATTTCTCAGGTTTTTACTACATATGAACACTTTTCACATTCTCCCGTGCAACGCGGTTGCTGGTCCTCCTTTCATGCAAAACCTTAAGTTCCTAGCTCATGTCCAAGCCACCAAAGAAGGGTAAAAAGTCAAGAATGGATACCTAAAACTTGAATTGTACTACTTCTTACTGGCTATTACATCAACTTAGAAGCTTCATCTGTGTTCTACTATGGTACTTTCAGTGTCTCCGCATACCGTAGCACGCGACATAGCTTTTCAGACGATAAGTACAACCATTTTAGAGAGAAGAGCGGCCAATGTGGCGATCGGTCTTTAAGTCGATTCGATAACAAATGACGAAAACGGACGGATTTCTCAGGTTTTTACTAAATATGAACACTTTTCACATTCTCCCGTGCAACTCGGCTGCTAATCCTCCTTTCATGCAGAATCTTAAGGTCCTAGCTCATGTCCAAGGCAGCAAAGAAGGGTAAAAAGTCAATAATCGATACCTAAAACTTGAATTGTACTACTTTTGAATGTCTATTACATCAACGTAGATGCTTCATCTGTCTTCTACTATGGTGCTTTTAGTGTTTCCGCATACCGCAGCACGCGACATAGCTTTGCAGACGTTAAGTACAACCGTTTCAGAGAGAAGAGCGGCCATTGTGACGACCTTTCTTTAAGTCGATTCGATAACAAATGACGAAAACGGACGGATTTCTCAGGGATTTTACTACATATGAACACTTTTCATATTCTCCCGTGCAACGCGGCTGCTAGTCCTCCTTTCATTCAAAATCTTAAGTTCCTAGCTCATGTCCAAGGCACCAAAGAAGGGTAAGAAGTCAATAATCGATACCTAAAACTTGAATTCTACTACTTCTTACTGGCTATTACATCAACTTAGAAGCTTCATCTGTGTTCCACTATGGTGCTTCTAGTGTCTCCGCATACCGCAGCAAGCGACGTAGCTTTGCATACGATACGTACAACCATTTTAGAGAGAAGAGCGGATAATGTGACGATCTGGCTTTAAGTCGATTCGATAACAAATGACGAAAACCGAGTGATTTCTCAGGTTCTTACTACATATGAAAATTTTTCACATTCTCCCGTGCAACGCGGCTGTTAGTCCTCGTTTGATGCAAAATCTTAAGTTCCTAGCTCATGTCCAAGGCACCAAAGAAGGGTAAAAAGTCAATAATCGATACGTAAAACTTGAATTGTACTACTTCTTACTGGGTATTACATCAACTTAGAAGCTTCATCTGTGTTCTACTATGGTGCTTATAGTGTCTCCGCATACCACAGCACGCGACATAGCTTTGCAGACAATAAGTACAACCCTTTCAGAGAGAAGAGCGGCCAATGTGACGATCTGGCTTTAAGTCGATTCGATAACAAACGACGAAAACGGACGGATTTCTCAGGTTTTTACTACATATGAACACTTTTCACATTCTCCCGTGCAACTCGGCTCCTAGTCCTCCTTTCATGCAGAACCTTAAGGTCCTAGCTCATGTCGAAGGCACCAAAGCCAGCTAAAAAGTCAATAATCGATACCTGAAACTTGAATTGTACTACTTCTTACTGGCTATTACATCAACTTAGAAGCTTCATCTGTGTTCTATTATGGTGCTTTTAGTGTCTCCGCATACCGCAGCACGCGACATACCTTTGCAGACGATAAATGTAACCGTTTCAGACAGAAGTGCGGCCAGTGTGACTATCTGGCTTTAAGTCGATTCGATAACAAATAACTAAAACGGACGGATTTCTCAGGTTTTTGCTACATATGAACACTTTTCACATTCTCCCGTGCAACGCGGCTGCTACTCCTCCTTTCATGCAAAATCATAAGTTCCTAGCTCATGTCCAAGGCACCAAAGAAGGGTAAAAAGTCAATAATCGATACCTAAAACTTGAATAGTACTACTACTTACTGGCTATTACATCAACTTAGAAGCTTCATCTGTGTTCTACTATGGTGCTTTTAGTATCTCCGCATACCGCAGCACTCGATATAGCTTTGCAGACGACAAGTACAACGGTTTCAGAGAGAAGAGCGGCCAATGTGATGATCTGGCTTTAAGTCGATTCGATAACAAATGACGAAAACGGACAGATTTCTCATGTTTTTACCACTTATGAAAACTTTTCACATTCTCCCGTGCAACGCGGCTGCTAATCCTCCTTTCATGCAAAATCTTAAGTTCCTAGCTCATGTCGAAGGCACCAAAGAAGGGTAAAAAGTCAATAATCGATACCTAAAGCTTGAATTTTTCTTCTTCTTACTGGCTATTACATCAACTTAGAAGCTTCATCTGTGTTCTACTATGGTGCTTTTAGTGTTTCCGCATAACGCAGCACGCGACATAGCCTTGCAGACGATAAGTACAACCGTTTCAGAGAGAAGAGCGGCCAATGTGACGATCTGGCTTTAAGTCGATTCGATAACAAATGATGAAAGCGGACAGATTTCTCAGGTTTTTACTACATACGAACGCTTTTCACATTCTCCCGTGCGACGGGGCTGCTAGTCCTCCTTTGGTGCAAAATCTTAAGTCGTAGCTCATGTCCAAGGCACCAAAGAAGGGTAAAAAGTCAATAATCGATACCTAAAACTTGAATTCTACTACTTCTTACTGGCTATTACATCAACTTAGAAGCTTCATCTGTGTTCCACTATGGTGCTTCTAGTGTCTCCGCATACCGCAGCAAGCGACGTAGCTTTGCATACGATACGTACAACCATTTTAGAGAGAAGAGCGGATAATGTGACGATCTGGCTTTAAGTCGATTCGATAACAAATGACGAAAACCGAGTGATTTCTCAGGTTCTTACTACATATGAAAATTTTTCACATTCTCCCGTGCAACGCGGCTGTTAGTCCTCGTTTGATGCAAAATCTTAAGTTCCTAGCTCATGTCCAAGGCACCAAAGAAGGGTAAAAAGTCAATAATCGATACGTAAAACTTGAATTGTACTACTTCTTACTGGGTATTACATCAACTTAGAAGCTTCATCTGTGTTCTACTATGGTGCTTATAGTGTCTCCGCATACCACAGCACGCGACATAGCTTTGCAGACAATAAGTACAACCCTTTCAGAGAGAAGAGCGGCCAATGTGACGATCTGGCTTTAAGTCGATTCGATAACAAACGACGAAAACGGACGGATTTCTCAGGTTTTTACTACATATGAACACTTTTCACATTCTATCGTGCAACTCGGCTCCTAGTCCTCCTTTCATGCAGAACCTTAAGGTCCTAGCTCATGTCGAAGGCACCAAAGCCAGATAAAAAGTCAATAATCGATACCTGAAACTTGAATTGTACTACTTCTTACTGGCTATTACATCAACTTAGAAGCTTCATCTGTGTTCTATTATGGTGCTTTTAGTGTCTCCGCATACCGCAGCACGCGACATAGCTTTGCAGACGATAAATGTAACCGTTTCAGACAGAAGTGCGGCCAGTGTGACTATCTGGCTTTAAGTCGATTCGATAACAAATAACTAAAACGGACGGATTTCTCAGGTTTTTGCTACATATGAACACTTTTCACATTCTCCCGTGCAACGTGGCTGCTACTCCTCCTTTCATGCAAAATCATAAGTTCCTAGCTCATGTCCAAGGCACCAAAGAAGGGTAAAAAGTCAATAATCGATACCTAAAACTTGAATAGTACTACTACTTACTGGCTATTACATCAACTTAGAAGCTTCATCTGTGTTCTACTATGGTGCTTTTAGTATCTCCGCATACCGCAGCACTCGATATAGCTTTGCAGACGACAAGTACAACGGTTTCAGAGAGAAGAGCGGCCAATGTGATGATCTGGCTTTAAGTCGATTCGATAACAAATGACGAAAACGGACAGATTTCTCATGTTTTTACCACTTATGAAAACTTTTCACATTCTCCCGTGCAACGCGGCTGCTAATCCTCCTTTCATGCAAAATCTTAAGTTCCTAGCTCATGTCGAAGGCACCAAAGAAGGGTAAAAAGTCAATAATCGATACCTAAAGCTTGAATTTTTCTTCTTCTTACTGGCTATTACATCAACTTAGAAGCTTCATCTGTGTTCTACTATGGTGCTTTTAGTGTTTCAGCATAACGCAGCACGCGACATAGCCTTGCAGACGATAAGTACAACCGTTTCAGAGAGAAGAGCGGCCAATGTGACGATCTGGCTTTAAGTCAATTCGATAACAAATGACGAAAACGGACGGATTTCTCAGGTTTTTACTACTTATGAAAACTTTTCACATTCTCCCTTGCAACGCGGCTGCTGGTCCTCCTATCATGCAAAACCTTAAGTTCCTAGCTCATGTCGAAGGCACCAAAGAAGGGTAAAAAGTCAAGAATGGATACCTAAAACTTGGATTGTACTACTTCTTACTGGCTATTACATCAACGTAGATGCTTCATCTGTCTTCTACTATGGTGCTTTTAGCGTCTCCGCATACCGCAGCATGCGACATTGCTTTGCAGACGATAAGTACAACCGTTTCAGAGAGAATAGCGGCCAATGTGACGATCTGGCATTAAGTCGAGTCGATAACAAATGACGAAAACGGACGGATTTCTCAGGTTTTTACTACATATGAAAACTTTTCACATTCTCCCGTGCAACGGGGCTGCTAGTCCTCCTTTGATGCAAAATCTTAAGTTCCTAGCTCATGTCCAAGACACAAAGAAGGGTAAAGAGTCAATAATCGATACCTAAAACTTGAATTGTACTTCTTCTTACTGGCTATACATCAACTTAGAAGCTTCATCTGTGGTCTACTATGGTGCTTTTAGTGTCTCCGCATACCGCAGCACGCGACATAGCTTTGCAGACAATAAATGTAACCGTTTCAGACAGAAGAGCGGCCAATGTGACGACCTGGCTTTAAGTCGATTCGATAACAAAAGACGAAAGCGGACAGATTTCTCAGGTTTTTACTACATATGAAAACTTTTCATATTCTCCCGTGCAACGCGGCTGCTAGTCCCACTTTAATGCAAAATCTTAAGTTCCTAGCTGATGTCCAAGGTACCAAAGAATTGTAAAAAGTCAATAATCGATACCTAAAGCTTGAATTTTTCTACTTCTTACTCTCAATTACATCAACTTAGAAGCTTCATCTGTGTTCTACTATGGTGCCTTTAGTGTCTCCGCATACCGCAGCACGCGACATAGCTTTGCAGACGATAAATGTAACCGTTTCAGAGAGAAGAGCGGCCAGTGTGACGATCTGGCATTAAGTCGATTCGATAACACATGACGAAAACGGACGGATTTCTCAGGTTTTTACTACATATGAACGCTTTTCACATTCCCCCGTGCAACGCGGCTGCTAGTCCTCCTTTCATGCAATATCATAAGTTCCTAGCTCAAGTCCAAGGCACCAAAGAAGGGTAAAAATTCAATAACCTATACCTAAAACTTGAATTGTACTACTACTTACTGGCTATTACATTAACTTAGAAACTTCATCTGTGTTCTACTATGGTGCTTTTAGTGTCTCCACATACCGCAGCACGCGACATGGCTTTGCAGACGATAAATGTAACCGTTTCAGACAGATGTACGGCCAATGTGACGATCTGGCTTTAAGTCGATTCGATAACAAATGACGAAAACGGACGGATGTCTCAAGGTTTTTGCTACATATGAACACTTTCCACATTCTCCCGTGCAACGCGGCTGCTAGTCCTCCTTTGATGCAAAATCTTAAGTTCCTAGCTCATGACCAAGGCACCAAAGAAGGGTAAATAGTCAATAATCGATACCTAAAACTTGAATTCTACTACTTCTTACTGGCTATTACATCAACTTAGAAGCTTCATCTGTGTTCCACTATGGTGCTTCTAGTGTCTCCGCATACCGCAGCAAGCGACGTAGCTTTGCATACGATACGTACAACCATTTTAGAGAGAAGAGCGGCCAATGTGACGATCTGGCTTTAAGTCGATTCGATAACAAATGACGAAAACCGAGTGATTTCTCAGGTTCTTACTACATATGAAAATTTTTCACATTCTCCCGTGCAACGCGGCTGTTAGTCCTCGTTTGATGCAAAATCTTAAGTTCCTAGCTCATGTCCAAGGCACCAAAGAAGGGTAAAAAGTCAATAATCGATACGTAAAACTTGAATTGTACTACTTCTTACTGGGTATTACATCAACTTAGAAGCTTCATCTGTGTTCTACTATGGTGCTTATAGTGTCTCCGCATACCACAGCACGCGACATAGCTTTGCAGACAATAAGTACAACCCTTTCAGAGAGAAGAGCGGCCAATGTGACGATCTGGCTTTAAGTCGATTCGATAACAAACGACGAAAACGGACGGATTTCTCAGGTTTTTACTACATATGAACACTTTTCACATTCTCCCGTGCAACTCGGCTCCTAGTCCTCCTTTCATGCAGAACCTTAAGGTCCTAGCTCATGTCGAAGGCACCAAAGCCAGCTAAAAAGTCAATAATCGATACCTGAAACTTGAATTGTACTACTTCTTACTGGCTATTACATCAACTTAGAAGCTTCATCTGTGTTCTATTATGGTGCTTTTAGTGTCTCCGCATACCGCAGCACGCGACATAGGTTTGCAGACGATAATTACAACCGTTTCAGAGAGAAGAGCGGCCAATGTGACGATCTGGCTTTAAGTCGATTCGATAACACATGACGAAAACGGACGAATTTCTCAGGTTTTTACTACATATGACCACTTTGCACATTCTCCCGTGCAACGCCGCTGCTAGTCCCACTTTCATACAAAATCTTAAGTTCCTAGCTCATGTCCAAGGTACCAAAGAAGGGTAAAAAGTCAATAATCGATACCTAAAACTTGAATTTTGCTACTTCTTACTGGCTATTACATCAACTTAGAAGCTTCATCTGTGTTCTAGTATGGTGCTTTTAGTGTCTCCGCATGCCGCAGCACGCGACATAGCTTTGCAGACGACAAGTACAACCGTTTCAGAGACAAGAGCGGTCAATGTGACGATCTGGCTTTAAGTCGATTCGATAACAAATGACGAAAACGGACGGATTTCTCAGGATTTTACTACATATGAACGCTTGTCACATTCTCCCGTGCAACGCGGCTGCTAGTCCTCCTTTCATGCAATATCATAAGTTCCTAGCTCAAGTCCAAGGCATCAAAGAAGGGTAAAAAGTCAATAACCTATACCTAAAACTTGAATTGTACTACTTCTTACTGGCTATTACATTAACTTAGAAACTTCATCTGTGTTCTACTATGGTGCTTTTAGTGTCTCCACATACCGCAGCACGCGACATGGCTTTGCAGACGATAAATGTAACCGTTTCAGAAAGAAGAGCGGACAATGTGACGATCTGGCTTTAAGTCGATTCGATAACAAATGACGAAAACCGAGTGATTTCTCAGGTTCTTACTACATATGAAAATTTTTCACATTCTCCCGTGCAACGCGGCTGTTAGTCCTCGTTTGATGCAAAATCTTAAGTTCCTAGCTCATGTCCAAGGCACCAAAGAAGGGTAAAAAGAAAATAATCGATACGTAAAACTTGAATTTTACTACTTCTTACTGGGTATTGCATCAACTTAGAAGCTTCATCTGTGTTGTACTATGGTGCTTATAGTGTCTCCGCATACCACAGCACGCGACATAGCTTTGCAGACAATACGTACAACCCTTTCAGAGAGAAGAGCGGCCAATTTGACGATCTGGCTTTAAGTCGATTCTATAACAAACGACGAAAACGGACGGATTTCTCAGGTTTTTACTACATATGAACACTTTTCACATTCTCCCGTGCAACTCGGCTCCTAGTCCTCCTTTCATGCAGAACCTTAAGGTCCTAGCTCATGTCGAAGGCACCAAAGCCAGCTAAAAAGTCAATAATCGATACCTGAAACTTGAATTGTACTACTTCTTACTGGCTATTACATCAACTTAGAAGCTTCATCTGTGTTCTATTATGGTGCTTTTAGTGTCTCCGCATACCGCAGCACGCGACATAGGTTTGCAGACGATAATTACAACCGTTTCAGAGAGAAGAGCGGCCAATGTGACGATCTGGCTTTAAGTCGATTCGATAACACATGACGAAAACGGACGAATTTCTCAGGTTTTTACTACATATGACCACTTTGCACATTCTCCCGTGCAACGCCGCTGCTAGTCCCACTTTCATACAAAATCTTAAGTTCCTAGCTCATGTCCAAGGTACCAAAGAAGGGTAAAAAGTCAATAATCGATACCTAAAACTTGAATTTTGCTACTTCTTACTGGCTATTACATCAACTTAGAAGCTTCATCTGTGTTCTAGTATGGTGCTTTTAGTGTCTCCGCATGCCGCAGCACGCGACATAGCTTTGCAGACGACAAGTACAACCGTTTCAGAGACAAGAGCGGTCAATGTGACGATCTGGCTTTAAGTCGATTCGATAACAAATGACGAAAACGGACGGATTTCTCAGGATTTTACTACATATGAACGCTTGTCACATTCTCCCGTGCAACGCGGCTGCTAGTCCTCCTTTCATGCAATATCATAAGTTCCTAGCTCAAGTCCAAGGCATCAAAGAAGGGTAAAAAGTCAATAACCTATACCTAAAACTTGAATTGTACTACTTCTTACTGGCTATTACATTAACTTAGAAACTTCATCTGTGTTCTACTATGGTGCTTTTAGTGTCTCCACATACCGCAGCACGCGACATGTCTTTGCAGACGATAAATGTAACCGTTTCAGAAAGAAGAGCGGACAATGTGACGATCTGGCTTTAAGTCGATTCGATAACAAATGACGAAAACCGAGTGATTTCTCAGGTTCTTACTACATATGAAAATTTTTCACATTCTCCCGTGCAACGCGGCTGTTAGTCCTCGTTTGATGCAAAATCTTAAGTTCCTAGCTCATGTCCAAGGCACCAAAGAAGGGTAAAAAGAAAATAATCGATACGTAAAACTTGAATTTTACTACTTCTTACTGGGTATTGCATCAACTTAGAAGCTTCATCTGTGTTGTACTATGGTGCTTATAGTGTCTCCGCATACCACAGCACGCGACATAGCTTTGCAGACAATACGTACAACCCTTTCAGAGAGAAGAGCGGCCAATTTGACGATCTGGCTTTAAGTCGATTCTATAACAAACGACGAAAACGGACGGATTTCTCAGGTTTTTACTACATATGAACACTTTTCACATTCTCCCGTGCAACTCGGCTCCTAGTCCTCCTTTCATGCAGAACCTTAAGGTCCTAGCTCATGTCGAAGGCACCAAAGCCAGCTAAAAAGTCAATAATCGATACCTGAAACTTGAATTGTACTACTTCTTACTGGCAATTACATCAACTTAGAAGCTTCATCTGTGTTCTACTTTGGTGCTTTTGGTGTCTTCGCATACTGCAGCACGCGACGTAGCTTTTCAGACGATAAGTACAACCATTTTAGAGAGAAGAGCGGCCAATGTGACGATCGGGCTTTAAGTCGATTCGATAACAAATGACGAAAACGGACGGATTTCTCAGGTTTTTACTACATATGAACACTTTTCACATTCTCCCGTGCAATTCGGCTGCTAGTCCTCCTTTCATGCAGAATCTTAAGGTCCTAGCTCATGTCCAAGACAGCAAAGAAGGGTAAAAAGTCAATAATCGATACCTAAAACTTGAATTGTACTACTTCTTACTGGCTATACATCAACTTAGAAGCTTCATCTGTATTCTATTATGGTGCTTTTAGTGTCTCCGCATTCCGCAGCACGCGACATAGCTTTGCAGACAATAAATGTAACCGTTTCAGACAGAAGAGCGGCCAATGTGATGATCTGGCTTTAAGTCGATTCGATAACAAATGACGAAAGCGGACAGATTTCTCAGGTTTTTACTACATATGAAAACTTTTCACATTCTCCCTTGCAACGGGGCTGCTAGTCCTCCTTTACTGCAAAATCGTAAGTTCCTAGCACATGGCCATGGCACCAAAGAAGGGTAAAAAGTCAATAATCGATACCTAAAACTTGAATTTTGCTACTTCTTACTGGCTATTACATCAACTTAGAAGCTTCATCTGTGTTCTACTATGGTGCTTTTAGTGTCTCCGCATACCGCAGCACGCGACATAGCTTTGCAGACGACAAGTACAACCGTTTCAGGGAGAAGAGCGGTCAATGTGACGATCTGGCTTTAAGTCGATTCGATAACAAATGACGAAAACGGATAGATTTCTCAGGTTTTTACTACTTATGAAAACTTTTCACATTCTCCCGTGCAACTCGGCTCCTAGTCCTCCTTTCATGCAGAACCTTAAGGTCCTAGCTCATGTCGAAGGCACCAAAGCCAGCTAAAAAGTCAATAATCGATACCTGAAACTTGAATTGTACTACTTCTTACTGGCAATTACATCAACTTAGAAGCTTCATCTGTGTTCTACCATGGTGCTTTTGGTGTCTTCGCATACTGCAGCACGCGACGTAGCTTTTCAGACGATAAGTACAACCATTTTAGAGAGAAGAGCGGCCAATGTGACGATCGGGCTTTAAGTCGATTCGATAACAAATGACGAAAACGGACGGATTTCTCAGGTTTTTACTACATATGAACACTGTTCACATTCTCCCGTGCAATTCGGCTGCTAGTCCTCCTTTCATGCAGAATCTTAAGGTCCTAGCTCATGTCCAAGACAGCAAAGAAGGGTAAAAAGTCAATAATCGATACCTAAAACTTGAATTGTACTACTTCTTACTGGCTATTACATCAACTTAGAAGCTTCATCTGTGTTCTACTATGGTGCTGTTAGTGTCTCCGCATACCGCAGCACGCGACATAGCTTTGCAGACGACAAGTACAACCATTTTAGAGAGAAGAGCGGCCAATGTGACGATCGGGCTTTAAGTCGATTCGATAACAAATGACGAAAACGGACGGATTTCTCAGGTTTTTACTACATATGAACACTTTTCACATTCTCCCGTGCAATTCGGCTGCTAGTCCTTCTTTCATGCAGAATCTTAAGGTCCTAGCTCATGTCCAAGACAGCAAAGAAGGGTAAAAAGTCAATAATCGATACCTAAAACTTGAATTTTGCTACTTCTTACTGGCTATTACATCAACTTAGAAGCTTCATCTGTGTTCTACTATGGTGCTTTTAGTGTCTCCGCATGCCGCAGCACGCGACATAGCTTTGCAGACGACAAGTACAACCGTTTCAGAGACAAGAGCGGTCAATGTGACGATCTGGCTTTAAGTCGATTCGATAACAAATGACGAAAACGGACGGATTTCTCAGGATTTTACTACATATGAACGCTTGTCACATTCTCCCGTGCAACGCGGCTGCTAGTCCTCCTTTCATGCAATATCATAAGTTCCTAGCTCAAGTCCAATGCATCAAAGAAGGGTAAAAAGTCAATAACCTATACCTAAAACTTGAATTGCACTACTTCTTACTGGCTATTACATTAACTTAGAAACTTCAACTGTGTTCTACTATGGTGCTTTTAGTGTCTCCACATACCGCAGCACGCGACATGGCTTTGCAGACGATAAATGTAACCGTTTCAGAAAGAAGTACGGCCAATGTGACGATCTGGCTTTAAGTCGATTCGATAACAAATGACGATAACGGACGGATTTCTCAGGTTTTTGCTACATATGAACACTTTCCACATTCTCCCGTGCAACGCGGCTGCTAGTCCTCCTTTGATGCAAAATCTTAAGTTCCTAGCTCATGTCCAAGGCACGAAAGAAGGTTAAAAAGTCAATAATCGATACCTAAAACTTGAATTCTACTACTTCTTACTGGCTATTACATCAACTTAGAAGCTTCATCTGTGTTTTACTATGGTGCTTTTAGTGTCTCCGCATACCGCAGCAAGTGACTTAGCTTTGCACACGATACATACAACAATTTTAGAGAGAAGAGCGGCCAATGTGACGATCTGGCTTTAAGTCGATTCGATAACAAATGACGAAAACGGACAGATTTCTCAGGTTCTTACTACATATGAAAATTTTTCACATTCTCCTGTGCAACGCGGCTGTTAGTCCTCGTTTGATGCAAAATCTTAAGTTCCTAGCTCATGTCCAAGGCACCAAAGAAGGGTAAAAAGAAAATAATCGATACGTAAAACTTGAAATTTACTACTTCTTACTGGGTATTGCATCAACTTAGAAGCTTCATCTGTGTTGTACTATGGTGCTTATAGTGTCTCCGCATACCACAGCACGCGACATAGCTTTGCAGACAATACGTACAACCCTTTCAGAGAGAAGAGCGGCCAATTTGACGATCTGGCTTTAAGTCGATTCTATAACAAACGACGAAAACGGACGGATTTCTCAGGTTTTTACTACATATGAACACTTTTCACATTCTCCCGTGCAACTCGGCTCCTAGTCCTCCTTTCATGCAGAACCTTAAGGTCCTAGCTCATGTCGAAGGCACCAAAGCCAGCTAAAAAGTCAATAATCGATACCTGAAACTTGAATTGTACTACTTCTTACTGGCAATTACATCAACTTAGAAGCTTCATCTGTGTTCTACCATGGTGCTTTTGGTGTCTTCGCATACTGCAGCACGCGACGTAGCTTTTCAGACGATAAGTACAACCATTTTAGAGAGAAGAGCGGCCAATGTGACGATCGGGCTTTAAGTCGATTCGATAACAAATGACGAAAACGGACGGATTTCTCAGGTTTTTACTACATATGAACACTTTTCACATTCTCCCGTGCAATTCGGCTGCTAGTCCTCCTTTCATGCAGAATCTTAAGGTCCTAGCTCATGTCCAAGACAGCAAAGAAGGGTAAAAAGTCAATAATCGATACCTAAAACTTGAATTGTACTACTTCTTACTGGCTATACATCAACTTAGAAGCTTCATCTGTGTTCTACTATGGTGCTTTTAGTGTCTCCGCATACCGCAGCACGCGACATAGCTTTGCAGACAATAAATGTAACCGTTTCAGACAGAAGAGCGGCCAATGTGATGATCTGGCTTTAAGTCGATTCGATAACAAATGACGAAAGCGGACAGATTTCTCAGGTTTTTACTACATATGAAAACTTTTCACATTCTCCCTTGCAACGGGGCTGCTAGTCCTCCTTTACTGCAAAATCGTAAGTTCCTAGCACATGGCCATGGCACCAAAGAAGGGTAAAAAGTCAATAATCGATACCTAAAACTTGAATTTTGCTACTTCTTACTGGCTATTACATCAACTTAGAAGCTTCATCTGTGTTCTACTATGGTGCTTTTAGTGTCTCCGCATACCGCAGCACGCGACATAGCTTTGCAGACAATAAATGTAACCGTTTCAGACAGAAGAGCGGCCAATGTGATGATCTGGCTTTAAGTCGATTCGATAACAAATGACGAAAGCGGACAGATTTCTCAGGTTTTTACTACATATGAAAACTTTTCACATTCTCCCTTGCAACGGGGCTGCTAGTCCTCCTTTACTGCAAAATCGTAAGTTCCTAGCACATGGCCATGGCACCAAAGAAGGGTAAAAAGTCAATAATCGATACCTAAAACTTGAATTTTGCTACTTCTTACTGGCTATTACATCAACTTAGAAGCTTCATCTGTGTTCTACTATGGTGCTGCTAGTGTCTCCGCATACCGCAGCACGCGACATAGCTTTGCAGACGACAAGTACAACCGTTTCAGGGAGAAGAGCGGTCAATGTGACGATCTGGCTTTAAGTCGATTCGATAACAAATGACGAAAACGGATAGATTTCGCAGGTTTTTACTACTTATGAAAACTTTTCACATTCTCCCGTGCAACGCGGCTGCTAATCCTCCTTTCATGCAAATTCTTACGTTCCTAGCTCATGTATAAGGTAACAAAGACGGGTAGAAAGTCAATAATGGATACCTAAAACTTGAATTGTACTACTTCTTACTGGCTTCTTCATCAATTTAGAAGCTTCATCTGTGTTCTACTATGGTGTTTTTAGTGTCTCCGCATACCGCAGCACGCGACATAGCTTTGCAGACGAAAAATACAACCATTTCAGAGAAAAGAGCGGCCAATGTGACGATCTGGCTTTAAGTCGATTCGATAACAAATGACGAAAACGGACGGATTTCTCAGGATTTTACTACATACGAACGCTTTTCACATTTTCCCGTGCAACGGGGCTGCTACTCCTCCTTTGATGCAAAATCTTAAGTTCGTAGCTCATGTCGAAGGCACCAATGAAGGGTAAAAAGTCAATAATCGATACCTAAAGCTTAATTTTTTCTACTTCTTACTGGCTATTACATCAACTTGGAAACTTCATCTGTGTTCTACTATGGTGCTTCTAGTGTCTCCGCATACCGCATCACGCGACATAGATTTGCAGACGATAAATGCAACCGTTTCAGACAGAAGTGCGGTGAGTGTGACGATCTGGCTTTAAGTCGATTCGATAACAAATGACGAAAACGGACGGATTTCTCAGGTTTTTACTACTTACGAACGCTTTTCACATTCTCCCGTGCAACGCGGCTGCTACTCCTCCTTTCATGCAAAATCATAAGTTCCTAGCTCATGTCCAAGGCACCAAAGAAGGGTAAAAAGTCAATAATCGATACCTAAAGCTTGAATTTTTTTACTTCTTACTGGCTATTACATCAACTTAGAAGCATCATCTGTGTTTTACTATGGTGCTTTTAGTGTCTCCGCATACCGCAGCAAGCGACTTAGCTTTGCACACGATACGTACAACCATTTTAGAGAGAAGAGCGGCCAATGTGACGATCTGGCTTTAAGTCGATTCGATAACAAATGACGAAAACGGACCGATTTCTCAGGTTCTTACTACATATGAAAATTTTTCACATTCTCCTGTGCAACGCGGCTGTTAGTCCTCGTTTGATGCAAAATCTTAAGTTCCTAGCTCATGTCCAAGGCACCAAAGCAAGCTAAAAAGTCAATAATCGATACCTGAAACTTGAATTGTACTACTTCTTACTGGCAATTACATCAACTTAGAAGCTTCATCTGTGTTCTACCATGGTGCTTTTGGTGTCTTCGCATACTGCAGCACGCGACGTAGCTTTTCAGACGATAAGTACAACCATTTTAGAGAGAAGAGCGGCCAATGTGACGATCGGGCTTTAAGTCGATTCGATAACAAATGACGAAAACGGACGGATTTCTCAGGTTTTTACTACATATGAACACTTTTCACATTCTCCCGTGCAACTCGGCTCCTAGTCCTCCTTTCATGCAGAACCTTAAGGTCCTAGCTCATGTCGAAGGCACCAAAGCCAGCTAAAAAGTCAATAATCGATACCTGAAACTTGAATTGTACTACTTCTTACTGGCAATTACATCAACTTAGAAGCTTCATCTGTGTTCTACCATGGTGCTTTTGGTGTCTTCGCATACTGCAGCACGCGACGTAGCTTTTCAGACGATAAGTACAACCATTTTAGAGAGAAGAGCGGCCAATGTGACGATCGGGCTTTAAGTCGATTCGATAACAAATGACGAAAACGGACGGATTTCTCAGGTTTTTACTACATATGAACACTTTTCACATTCTCCCGTGCAATTCGGCTGCTAGTCCTCCTTTCATGCAGAATCTTAAGGTCCTAGCTCATGTCCAAGACAGCAAAGAAGGGTAAAAAGTCAATAATCGATACCTAAAACTTGAATTGTACTACTTCTTACTGGCTATACATCAACTTAGAAGCTTCATCTGTGTTCTACTATGGTGCTTTTAGTGTCTCCGCATACCGCAGCACGCGACATAGCTTTGCAGACAATAAATGTAACCGTTTCAGACAGAAGAGCGGCCAATGTGATGATCTGGCTTTAAGTCGATTCGATAACAAATGACGAAAGCGGACAGATTTCTCAGGTTTTTACTACATATGAAAACTTTTCACATTCTCCCTTGCAACGGGGCTGCTAGTCCTCCTTTACTGCAAAATCGTAAGTTCCTAGCACATGGCCATGGCACCAAAGAAGGGTAAAAAGTCAATAATCGATACCTAAAACTTGAATTTTGCTACTTCTTACTGGCTATTACATCAACTTAGAAGCTTCATCTGTGTTCTACTATGGTGCTTTTAGTGTCTCCGCATACCGCAGCACGCGACATAGCTTTGCAGACAATAAATGGAACCGTTTCAGACAGAAGAGCGGCCAATGTGATGATCTGGCTTTAAGTCGATTCGATAACAAATGACGAAAGCGGACAGATTTCTCAGGTTTTTACTACATATGAAAACTTTTCACATTCTCCCTTGCAACGGGGCTGCTAGTCCTCCTTTACTGCAAAATCGTAAGTTCCTAGCACATGGCCATGGCACCAAAGAAGGGTAAAAAGTCAATAATCGATACCTAAAACTTGAATTTTGCTACTTCTTACTGGCTATTACATCAACTTAGAAGCTTCATCTGTGTTCTACTATGGTGCTGCTAGTGTCTCCGCATACCGCAGCACGCGACATAGCTTTGCAGACGACAAGTACAACCGTTTCAGGGAGAAGAGCGGTCAATGTGACGATCTGGCTTTAAGTCGATTCGATAACAAATGACGAAAACGGATAGATTTCGCAGGTTTTTACTACTTATGAAAACTTTTCACATTCTCCCGTGCAACGCGGCTGCTAATCCTCCTTTCATGCAAAACCTTACGTTCCTAGCTCATGTATAAGGTAACAAAGACGGGTAGAAAGTCAATAATGGATACCTAAAACTTGAATTGTACTACTTCTTACTGGCTTCTTCATCAATTTAGAAGCTTCATCTGTGTTCTACTATGGTGTTTTTAGTGTCTCCGCATACCGCAGCACGCGACATAGCTTTGCAGACGAAAAATACAACCATTTCAGAGAAAAGAGCGGCCAATGTGACGATCTGGCTTTAAGTCGATTCGATAACAAATGACGAAAACGGACGGATTTCTCAGGATTTTACTACATACGAACGCTTTTCACATTTTCCCGTGCAACGGGGCTGCTACTCCTCCTTTGATGCAAAATCTTAAGTTCGTAGCTCATGTCGAAGGCACCAATGAAGGGTAAAAAGTCAATAATCGATACCTAAAGCTTAATTTTTTCTACTTCTTACTGGCTATTACATCAACTTATAAACTTCATCTGTGTTCTACTATGGTGCTTCTAGTGTCTCCGCATACCGCATCACGCGACATAGATTTGCAGACGATAAATGCAACCGTTTCAGACAGAAGTGCGGTGAGTGTGACGATCTGGCTTTAAGTCGATTCGATAACAAATGACGAAAACGGACGGATTTCTCAGGTTTTTACTACTTACGAACGCTTTTCACATTCTCCCGTGCAACGCGGCTGCTACTCCTCCTTTCATGCAAAATCATAAGTTCCTAGCTCATGTCCAAGGCACCAAAGAAGGGTAAAAAGTCAATAATCGATACCTAAAGCTTGAATTTTTTTACTTCTTACTGGCTATTACATCAACTTAGAAGCATCATCTGTGTTTTACTATGGTGCTTTTAGTGTCTCCGCATACCGCAGCAAGCGACTTAGCTTTGCACACGATACGTACAACCATTTTAGAGAGAAGAGCGGCCAATGTGACGATCTGGCTTTAAGTCGATTCGATAACAAATGACGAAAACGGACAGATTTCTCAGGTTCTTACTACATATGAAAATTTTTCACATTCTCCCGTGCAAGCGGCTGTTAGTCCTCGTTTGATGCAAAATCTTAAGTTCCTAGCTCATGTCCAAGGCACCAAAGAAGGGTAAAAAGTCAACAATCGACACGTAAAACTTGAATTGTACTACTTCTTACTGGGTATTACATCAACTTAGAAGCTTCATCTGTGTTCTACTATGGTGCTTATAGTGTCTCCGCATACCACAGCACGCGACATAGCTTTTCAGACAATAAGTACAACCATTTCAGAGAGAAGAGCGGCCAATGTGACGATCTGGCTTTAAGTCGATTCGATAACAAACGACGAAAACGGACGGATTTCTCAGGTTTTTACTACATATGACCACTTTGCACATTCTCCCGTGCAACGCGGCTGCTAGTCCCACTTTCATGCAAAATCTTAAGTTCCTAGCTCATGTCCAAGGTACCAAATAAGGGTAAAAAGTCAATAATCGATACCTAAAACTTGAATTGTACTACTTCTTACTGGCTATACATCAACTTAGAATCTTCATCTGTGTTCTACTATGGTGCTTTTGGTGTCTTCGCATACTGCAGCACGCGACATAGCTTTTCACACGATAAGTACAACCATTTTAGAGAGAAGAGCGGCCAATGTGACGATCGGGCTTTAAGTCGATTCGATAACAAATGACCAAATCTGACGGATTTTTCAGGTTTTTACTACATATGAACACTTTTCACATTCTCCCGTGCAACTCGGCTGCTAGTCCTCCTTTCATGCAGAATCTTAAGGTCCTAGCTCATGTCCAAGACAGCAAAGAAGGGTAAAAAGTCAATAATCGATACCAAAAACTTGAATTGTACTACTTCTTACTGGCTATACATCAACTTAGAAGCTTCATCTGTGTTCTACTATGGTGCTTTTAGTGTCTTCGCATACCGCAGCACGCGACATAGCTTTGCAGACAATAAATGTAACCGTTTCAGGCAGAAGAGCGGCCAATGTGACGATCTGGCTTTAAGTCGATTCGATAACAAATGACGAAAGCGGACAGATTTGTCAGGTTTTTACTACATATGAAAACTTATCACACTCTCCCGTGCAACGGGGCTGTTGTCCTCCTTTGATGCAAAATCTTAAGTTCCTAGCTCATGTCCAAGGCACCAAAGAAGGGTAAAAAGTCAATAATCGATACCTAAAACTTGAATTTTGTTACTTCTTACTGGCTATTACATCAACTTAGAAGCTTCATCTGTGTTCTACTATGGTGCTTTTAGTGTCTCCGCCTACCGCAGCACGCGACATAGCTTTGCAGACGATAAATTTAACCGTTTCAGACAGAAGAGCGGCCAATGTGACGATCTGGCTTTAAGCCGATTCGATAACAAATGACGAAAACGGACAGATTTCTCAGGTTTTTACTACATATGAAAACTTTTCACATTCTCCCGTGAAACGGGGCTGCTAGTCCTCCTTTGATGCAAATTCTTAAGTTCCTAGCTCATGTCCAAGGCACCAAAGAAGGGTAAAAAGTCAATAATCGATACCCAAAGCTTGAATTTTTGTACTTCTTACTGGCTATTACATCAACTTAGAAACTTCATCTGTGTTCTACTATGGTGCTTCTAGTGTCTCCGCATACCGCATCACGCGACATAGCTTTGCAGACGATAAATGCAACCGTTTCAGACAGAAGTGCGGTGAGTGTGACGATCTGGCTTTAAGTCGATTCGATAACAAATGATGAAAACGGACGGATTTCTGAGGTTTTTACTACATACGAACGCTTTTCACATTCTCCCGTGCAACGCGGCTGCTACTCCTCCTTTCATGCAAAATCATAAGTTCCTAGCTCATGTCCAAGGCACCAAAGAAGGGCAAAAAGTCAATAATCGATACCTAAAGCTTGAATTTTTTTACTTCTTACTGGCTATTACATCAACTTGGAAGCTTCATCTGTGATTTACTATGGTGCTTTTAGTGTCTCCGCATACCGCAGCAAGCGACTTAGCTTTGCACACGATACGTACAACCATTTTAGAGAGAAGAGCGGCCAATGTGACGATCTGGCTTTAAGTCGATTCGATAACAAATGACGAAAACGGACCCGATTTCTCAGGTTCTTACTACATATGAATATTTTTCACATTCTCCCGTGCAACGCGGCTGTTAGTCCTCGATTGATGCAAAATCTTAAGTTCCTAGCTCATGTCCAAGGCACCAAAGAAGGGTAAAAAGTCAATAATCGACACGTAAAACTTGAATTGTACTACTTCTTACTGGGTATTACATCAGCTTAGAAGCTTCATCTGTGTTCTACTATGGTGCTTATAGTGTCTCCGCATACCACAGCACGCGACATAGCTTTTCAGACAATAAGTACAACCCTTTCAGAGAGAAGAGCGGCTAATGTGACGATCTGGCTTTAAGTCGATTCGATAACAAACGACGAAAACGGACGGATTTCTCAGGTTTTTACTACATATGAACACTTTTCACATTCTCCCGTGCAACTCGGCTCCTAGTCCTCCTTTCATGCAGAACCTTAAGGTCCTAGCTCATGTCGAAGGCACCAAAGCCAGCTAAAAAGTCAATAATCGATACCTGAAACTTGAATTGTACTACTTCTTACTCGCAATTACATCAACTTAGAAGCTACATCTGTGTTCTATTATGGTGATTTTAGTGACTCCGCATACCGCAGCACGCGACATAGCTTTGCAGACGATAATTACAACCGTTTCAGAGAGAAGAGCGGCCAATGTGACGATCTGGCTTTAAGTCGATTCGATAACAAATGACGAAAACGGACGGATTTCTCAGGTTTTTACTACATATGACCACTTTGCACATTCTCCCGTGCAACGCGGCTGCTAGTCCCAGTTTCATGCAAAATCTTAAGTTCCTAGCTCATGTCGAAGGTACCAAAGAAGGGTAAAAAGTCAATAATCGATACCTAAAACTTGAATTGTACTACTTCTTACTGGCTATACATCAACTTAGAATCTTCATCTGTGTTCTACCATGGTGCTTTTGGTGTCTTCGCATACTGCAGCACGCGACATAGCTTTTCAGACGATAAGTACAACCATTTTAGAGAGAAGAGCGGCCAATGTGACGATCGGGCTTTAAGTCGATTCGATAACAAATGACGAAATCTGACGGATTTTTCAGGTTTTTACTACATATGAACACTTTCCACATTCTCCCGTGCAACTCAGCTGCTAGTCCTCCTTTCATGCAGAATCTTAAGTTCCTAGCTCATATCCAAGACAGCAAAGAAGGGTAAAAAGTCAATAATCGATACCAAAAACTTGAATTGTACTACTTCTTACTGGCTATACATCAACTTAGAAGCTTCATCTGTGTTCTACTATGGTGCTTTTAGTGTCTCCGCGTACCGCAGCACGCGACATAGCTTTGCAGACAATAAATGTAACCGTTTCAGGCAGAAGAGCGGCCAATGTGACGATCTGGCTTTAAATCGATTCCATAACAAATGACGAAAGCGGACAGATTTGTCAGGTTTTTACTACATATGAAAACTTATCACACTCTCCCGTGCAACGGGGCTGCTAGTCCTCACTTGATGCAAAATCTTAAGTTCCTAGCTCATGTCCAAGGCACCAAAGAAGAGTAAAAAGTCAATAATCGATACCTAAAACTTGAATTTTGTTACTTCTTACTGGCTATTACATCAACTTAGAAGCTTCATCTGTGTTCTACTATGGTGCTTTTAGTGTCTCCGCATACCGCAGCACGCGACATAGCTTTGCAGACGATAAATGTAACCGTTTCAGACAGAAGTACGGCCAATGTGACGATCTGGCTTTAAGTCGATTCGATAACAAATAAGGAAAACGGACGGATTTCTCAGGTTTTTACTACATACGAACGCTTTTCACATTCTCCCGTGCAACGCGGCTGCTAGTCCTCCTTTCATGCAAAATCATAAGGTCCTAGCTCATGTCCAAGGCACCAAAGCCATCTAAAAAGTCAAAAATCGATACCTAAAACTTGAACTGTACTACTTCTTACTGGCTATTACATCAACTTAGAAGCTTCATCTGTGTTCTACTATGGTGCTTTTAGTGTTTCCGCATAACGCCGCACGCGACATAGCCTTGCAGACGATAAGTACAACCGTTTCAGAGAGAAGAGCGGCCAATGTGACGATCTGGCTTTAAGTCGATTCGATAACAAACGACGAAAACGGACGGATTTCTCAGGTTTTTACTACATATGAACACTTTTCACATTCTCCCGTGCAACTCGGCTCCTAGTCCTCCTTTCATGCAGAACCTTAAGTTCCTAGCTCATGTCGAAGGCACCAAAGCCAGCTAAAAAGTCAATAATCGATACCTGAAACTTAAATTGTACTACTTCTTACTGGCAATTACATCAACTTAGAAGCTTCATCTGTGTTCTACTATGGTGCTTTTGGTGTCTTCGCATTTTGCAGCGCGCGACATAGCTTTTCAGACGATAAGTACAACCATTTTAGAGACAAGAGCGGCCAATGTGACGATCGGGCTTTAAGTCGATTCGATAACAAATGACGAAAATAGACGGATTTCTCTGGTTTTTACTACTTATGAACACTTTTCACATTCTCCCGTGCAACTCGGCTGCTAGTCATCCTTTCATGCAGAATCTTAAGGTCCTAGCTCATGTCCAAGACAGCAAAGAAGGGTAAAAAGTCAATAATCGATACCTAAAACTTGAATTGTACTACTTCTTACTGGCTATACATCAATTTAGAAGCTTCATCTGTGTTCTACTATGGTGCTTTTAGTGTCTCCGCATACCACAGCACGCGACATAGCTTTGCAGACAATAAATGTAACCGTTTCAGACAGAAGAGCGGCCAATGTGACGATCTGGCTTTAAGTCGATTCGATAACAAATGACGAAAGCGGACAGATTTCTCAGGTTTTTACTACATATGAAAACTTTTCACATTCTCCCGTGAAACGGGGCTGCTAGTCCTCCTTTGATGCAAATTCTTAAGTTCCTAGCTCATGTCCAAGGCACCAAAGAAGGGTAAAAAGTCAATAATCGATACCCAAAGCTTGAATTTTTCTACTTCTTACTGGCTATTACATCAACTTAGAAACTTCATCTGTGTTCTACTATGGTGCATCTAGTGTCTCCGCATACCGCATCACGCGACATAGCTTTGCAGACGATAAATGCAACCGTTTCAGACAGAAGTGCGGTGAGTGTGACGATCTGGCTTTAAGTCGATTCGATAACAAATGATGAAAACGGACGGATTTCTGAGGTTTTTACTACATACGAACGCTTTTCACATTCTCCCGTGCAACGCGGCTGCTACTCCTCCTTTTATGCAAAATCATAAGTTCCTAGCTCATGTCCAAGGCACCAAAGAAGGGTAAAAAGTCAATAATCGATACCTAAAGCTTGAATTTTTTTACTTCTTACTGGCTATTACATCAACTTAGAAGCTTCATCTGTGATTTACTATGGTTCTTTTAGTGTCTCCGCATACCGCAGCAAGCGACTTAGCTTTGCACACGATACGTACAACCATTTTAGAGAGAAGAGCGGCCAATGTGACGATCTGGCTTTAAGTCGATTCGATAACATATGACGAAAACGGACCGATTTCTCAGGTTTTTACTACATATGAACACTTTTCACATTCTCCCGTCCAACTCGGCTCCTAGTCCTCCTTTCATGCAGAACCTTAAGGTCCTAGCTCATGTCGAAGGCACCAAAGCCAGCTAAAAAGTCAATAATCGATACCTGAAACTTGAATTGTACTACTTCTTACTGGCGATTACATCAACTTAGAAGCTTCATCTGTGTTCTATTATGGTGCTTTTAGTGACTCCGCATACCGCAGCACGCGACATAGCTTTGCAGACGATAATTACAACCGTTTCAGAGAGAAGAGCGGCCAATGTGACGATGTGGCTTTATGTCGATTCGATAACAAATGACGAAAACGGACGGATTTCTCAGGTTTTTACTACATATGACCACTTTGCACATTCTCCCGTGCAACGCGGCTGCTAGTCCCACTTTCATGCAAAATCTTAAGTTCCTAGCTCATGTCCAAGGTACCAAAGAAGGGTAAAAAGTCAATAATCGATACCTAAAACTTGAATTGTACTACTTCTTACTGGCTATACATCAACTTAGAATCTTCATCTGTGTTCTACTATGGTGCTTTTCTTGTCTTCGCATACTGCAGCACGCGACATACCTTTTCAGACGATAAGTACAACCATTTTAGAGAGAAGAGCGGCCAATGTGACGATCTGGCTTTAAGTCGGTTCGATAACAAATGACGAAAGCGGACAGATTTCTCAGGTTTTTACTACATATGAAAACTTATCACATTCTCCCGTGCAACGGGGCTGCTAGTCCTCCTTTGATGCAAAATCTTAAGTTCCTAGCTCATGTCCAAGGCACCAAAGAAGGGTAAAAAGTCAATAATCGATACCTAAAACTTGAATTTTGCTACTTCTTACTGGCTATAACATCAACTTAGAAGCTTCATCTGTGTTCTACTATGGTGCTTTTAGTGTCTCCGCATACCGCAGCACGCGACATATCTCTGCAGACGATAAATGTAACCGTTTCAGACAGAAGTGCGGTGAGTGTGACGATCTGGCTTTAAGTCGATTCGATAACAAATGACGAAAACGGACGGATTTCTCAGGTTTTTACTACATACGAACGCTTTTCACATTCTCCCGTGCAACGGGGCTGCTAGTCCTACTTTGATGCAAAATCTTAAGTTCCTAGCTCATGTCGAAGGCACCAAAGAAGGGTAAAAAGTCAATAATCGATACCTAAAGCTTGAATTTTTCTACTTCTTACTGGCTATTACATCAACTTAGAAACTTCATCTGTGTTCTACTATGGTGCTTTTAGTGTCTCCGCATACCGCAGCACGCGACATAGCTTTGCAGACGATAAATGTAACCGTTTCAGAGAGAAGAGCGGCCAGTGTGACGATCTGGCATTAAGTCGATTCGATAACAAATGACGAAAACGGACGGATTTCTCAGGTTTTTGCTACATATGAACACTTTCCACATTCTGCCGTGCAACGCGGCTGCTAGTGCTCCTTTCATGCAAAATCATAAGGTCCTAGCTCATGTCCAAGGCACCAAAGCCATCTAAAAAGTCAATAATCGATACCTAAAACTTGAACTGTACTACTTCTTACTGGCTATTACATCAACTTAGAAGCTTCATCTGTGTTCTACTATGGTGCTTTTAGTGTTTCGGCATAACGCAGCACGCGACATAGCCTTGCAGACGATAAGTACAACCGTTTCAGAGAGAAGAGCGGCCAATGTGACGATCTGGCTTTAAGTCGATTCGATAACAAATGACGAAAACGGACAGATTTCTCAGGTTCTTACTACATATGAAAATTTTTCACATTCTCCCGTGCAACGCGGCTGTTAGTCCTCGTTTGATGCAAAATCTTAAGTTCGTAGCTCATGTCCAAGGCACCAAAGAAGGTAAAAAGGCAATAATCGATACGTAAAACTTGAATTGTACTACTTCTTACTGGGTATTACATCAACTTAGTAGCTTCATCTGTGTTGTACTATGGTGCTTATAGTGTCTCCGCATACCACAGCACGCGACATAGCTTTGCAGACAATAAGTACAACCGTTTCAGAGAGAAGAGCGGCCAATGTGACGATCTGGCTTTAAGTCGATTCGATAACAAACGACGAAAACAGACGGATTTCTCAGGTTTTTTCTACATATGAACACTTTTCACATTCTCCCGTGCAACTCGGCTCCTGGTCCTCCTTTCATGCAGAACCTTAAGGTCCTAGCTCATGTCGAAGGCCCCAAAGCCAGCTAAAAAGTCAATAATCGATACCTGAAACTTGAATTGTACTACTTCTTACTGGCAATTACATCAACTTAGAAGCTTCATCTGTGTTCTATTATGGTGCTTTTAGTGACTCCGCATACCGCAGCACGCGACATAGCTTTGCAGACGATAATTACAACCGTTTCAGAGAGAAGAGCGGCCAATGTGACGATCTGGCTTTAAGTCGATTCGATAACAAATGACGAAAACGGACGGATTTCTCAGGTTTTTACTACATATGACCACTTTGCACATTCTCCCGTGCAACGCGGCTGCTAGTCCCAGTTTCATGCAAAATCTTAAGTTCCTAGCTCATGTCCAAGGTACCAAAGAAGGGTAAAAAGTCAATAAACGATACCTAAAACTTGAATTGTACTACTTTTTACTGGCTATACATCAACTTAGAATCTTCATCTGTGTTCTACTATGGTGCTTTTGGTGTCTTCGCATACTGCAGCACGCGACATAGCTTTTCAGACGATAAGTACAACCATTTTAGAGAGAAGAGCGGCCAATGTGACGATCGGGCTTTAAGTCGATTCGATAACAAATGACGAAATCTGACGGATTTTTCTGGTTTTTACTACATATGAACACTTTTCACATTCTCCCGTGCAACTCAGCTGCTAGTCCTCCTTTCATGCAGAATCTTAAGGTCCTAGCTCATATCCAAGACAGCAAAGAAGGGTAAAAAGTCAATAATCGATACCAAAAACTTGAATTGTACTACTTCTTACTGGCTATACATCAACTTAGAAGCTTCATCTGTGTTCTACTATGGTGCTTTTAGTGTCTCCGCATACCGCAGCACGCGACATAGCTTTGCAGACAATAAATGTAACCGTTTCAGGCAGAAGAGCGGCCAATGTGACGATCTGGCTTTAAGTCGATTCGATAACAAATGACGAAAGCGGACAGATTTGTCAGGTTTTTACTACATATGAAAACTTATCACATTCTCCCGTGCAACGGGGCTGCTAGTCCTCCTTTCATGCAATATCATAAGTTCCTAGCTCAAGTCCAAGGCACCAAAGAAGGGTAAAAAGTCAATAACCTATACCTAAAACTTGAATTGTACTACTTCTTACTGGCTATTACATTAACTTAGAAACTTCATCTGTGTTCTACTATGGTGCTTTTAGTGTCTCCACATACCGCAGCACGCGACATGGCTTTGCAGACGATAAATGTAACCGTTTCAGACAGAAGTACGGCCAATGTGACGATCTGGCTTTAAGTCGATTCGATAGCAAATAAGGAAAACGGACGGATTTCTCAGGTTTTTACTACATACGAACGCTTTTCACATTCTCCCGTGCAACGCGGCTGCTAGTCCTCCTTTCATGCAAAATCATAAGGTCCTAGCTCATGTCCAAGGCACCAAAGCCATCTAAAAAGTCAATAATCGATACCTAAAACTTGAACTGTACTACTTCTTACTGGCTATTACATCAACTTAGAAGCTTCATCTGTGTTCTACTATGGTGCTTTTAGTGTTTCCGCATAACGCAGCACGCGACATAGCCTTGCAGACGATAAGTACAACCGTTTCAGAGAGAAGAGCGGCCAATGTGACGATCTGGCTTTAAGTCGATTCGATAACAAATGACGAAAACGGACAGATTTCTCAGGTTCTTACTACATATGAAAATTTTTCACATTCTCCCGTGCAACGCGGCTGTTAGTCCTCGTTTGATGCAAAATCTTAAGTTCCTAGCTCATGTCCAAGGCACCAAAGAAGGGTAAAAAGTCAATAATCGATATGTAAAACGTGAATTGTACTACTTCTTACTGGGTATTACATCAACTTAGAAGCTTAATCTGTGTTGTACTATGGTGCTTATAGTGTCTCCGCATACCACAGCACGCGACATAGCTTTGCAGACAATAAGTACAACCCTTTCAGAGAGAAGAGCGGCCAATGTGACGATCTGTCTTCAAGTCGATTCGATAACAAACGACGAAAACGGACGGATTTCTCAGGTTTTTACTACATATGAACACTTTTCACATTCTCCCGTGCAACTCGGCTCCTAGTCCTCCTTTCATGCAGAACCTTAAGGTCCTAGCTCATGTCGAAGGCACCAAAGCCAGCTAAAAAGTCAATAATCGATACCTGAAACTTGAATTGTACTACTTCTTACTGGCAATTACATCAACTTAGAAGCTTCATCTGTGTTCTACTATGGTGCTTTTGGTGTCTTCGCATACTGCAGCGCGCGACATAGCTTTTCAGACGATAAGTACAACCATTTTATAGACAAGAGCGGCCAATGTGACGATCGGGCTTTAAGTCGATTCGATAACAAATGACGAAAATAGACGGATTTCTCTGGTTTTTACTACATATGAACACTTTTCACATTCTCCCGTGCAACTCGGCTGCTAGTCATCCTTTCATGCAGAATCTTAAGGTCTTAGCTCATGTCCAAGACAGCAAAGAAGGGTAAAAAGTCAATAATCGATACCTAAAACTTGAATTGTACTACTTCTTACTGGCTATTACATCAACTTAGAAGCTTCATCTGTGTTCTACTGTGGTGCTTTTAGTGTCTCCGCATACCGCAGCACGCGACATAGCTTTGCAGACAATAAATGTAACCGTTTCAGACAGAAGAGCGGCCAATGTGACGATCTGGCTTTAAGTCGATTCGATAACAAATGACGAAAGCGGACAGATTTCTCAGGTTTTTACTACATATGAAAACTTTTCACATTCTCCCGTGCAAAGGGGCTGCTAGTCCTCCTTTGATGCAAATTCTTAAGTTCCTAGCTCATGTCCAAGGCACCAAAGAAGGGTAAAAAGTCAATAATCGATACCCAAAGCTTGAATTTTTCTACTTCTTACTGGCTATTACATCAACTTAGAAACTTCATCTGTGTTCTACTATGGTGCATCTAGTGTCTCCGCATACCGCATCACGCGACATAGCTTTGCAGACGATAAATGCAACCGTTTCAGACAGAAGTGCGGTGAGTGTGACGATCTGGCTTTAAGTCGATTCGATAACAAATGATGAAAACGGACGGATTTCTGAGGTTTTTACTACATACGAACGCTTTTCACATTCTCCCGTGCAACGCGGCTGCTACTCCTCCTTTCATGCAAAATCATAAGTTCCTAGCTCATGTCCAAGGCACCAAAGAAGGGTAAAAAGTCAATAATCGATACCTAAAGCTTGAATTTTTTTACTTCTTACTGGCTATTACATCAACTTAGAAGCTTCATCTGTGATTTACTACGGTGCTTTTAGTGTCTCCGCATACCGCAGCAAGCGACTTAGCTTTGCACACGATACGTACAACCATTTTAGAGAGAAGAGCGGCCAATGTGACGATCTGGCTTTAAGTCGATTCGATAACATATGACGAAAACGGACCGATTTCTCAGGTTCTTACTACATATGAATATTTTTCACATTCTCCCGTGCAACGCGGCTGTTAGTCCTCGATTGATGCAAAATCTTAAGTTCCTAGCTCATGTCCAAGGCACCAAAGAAGGGTAAAAAGTCAATAATCGACACGTAAAACTTGAATTGTACTACTTCTTACTGGGTATTACATCAGCTTAGAAGCTTCATCTGTGTTCTACTATGGTGCTTATAGTGTCGCCGCATTCCACAGCACGCGACATAGCTTTGCAGACAATAAGTACACCCCTTTCAGAGAGAAGAGCGGCCAATGTGACGATCTGGCTTTATGTCGATTCGATAACAAATGACGAAAACGGACGGATTTCTCAGGTTTTTACTACATATGACCCCTTTGCACATTCTCCCGTGCAACGCGGCTGCTAGTCCCACTTTCATGCAAAATCTTAAGTTCCTAGCTCATGTCCAAGGTACCAAAGAAGGGTAAAAAGTCAATAATCGATACCTAAAACTTGAATTGTACTACTTCTTACTGGCTATACATCAACTTAGAATCTTCATCTGTGTTCTACTATGGTGCTTTTGGTGTCTTCGCATACTGCAGCACGCGACATACCTTTTCAGACGATAAGTACAACCATTTTAGAGAGAAGAGCGGCTAATGTGACGATCGGGCTTTAAGTCGATTCGATAACAAATGACGAAAACGGACGGATTTCTCAGGTTTTTACTACATATGAACACTTTTCACATTCTCCCGTGCAACTCGGCTGCTAGTCCTCCTTTCATGCAGAATCGTAAGGTCCTAGCTCATGTCCAAGACAGCAAAGAAGGGTAAAAAGTCAATAATCGATACCTAAAACTTGAATTGTACTACTTCTTACTGGCTATACATCAACTTAGAAGCTTCATCTGTGTTCTACTATGGTGCTTTTAGTGCCTCCGCATACCGCAGCACGCGACATAGCTTTGCAGACAATAAATGTAACCGTTTCAGACAGAAGAGCGGCCAATGTGACGATCTGGCTTTAAGTCGGTTCGATAACAAATGACGAAAGCGGACGGATTTCTCAGGTTTTTACTACATATGAAAACTTATCACATTCTCCCGTGCAACGGGGCTGCTAGTCCTCCTTTGTTGGAAAATCTTAAGTTCCTAGCTCATGTCCAAGGCACCAAAGAAGGGTAAAAAGTCAATAATCGATACCTAAAACTTGAATTTTGCTACTTCTTACTGGCTATTACATCAACTTAGAAGCTTCATCTGTGTTCTACTATGGTGCTTTTAGTGTCTCCGCATACCGCAGCACGCGACATATCTCTGCAGACGATAAACGTAACCGTTTCAGACAGAAGTGCGGCCAGTGTGACGATCTGGCTATAAGTCGATTCGATAACAAATAAGGAAAACGGACGGATTTGACACGTTTTTACTACATATGAAAGCTTTTCACATTCTCCCGTGCAACGCGGCTGCTAGTCCTCCTTTCATGCAATATCATAAGTTCCTAGCTCAAGTCCAAGGCACCAAAGAAGGGTAAAAAGTCAATAACCTATACCTAAAACTTGAATTGTACTACTTCTTACTGGCTATTACATCAACTTAGAAGCTTCATCTGTGTTCTACTATGGTGCTTTTAGTGTCTCCGCATACCGCATCACGCGACATAGCTTTGCAGACGATAAATGCAACCGTTTCAGACAGAAGTGCGGTGAGTGTGACGATCTGGCTTCAAGTCGATTCGATAACAAATAAGGAAAACGGACGGATTTGACACGTTTTTACTACATATGAACGCTTTTCACATTCTCCCGTGCAACGGGGCTGCTAGTCCTACTTTGATGCAAAATCTTAAGTTCCTAGCTCATGTCGAAGGCACCAAAGAAGGGTAAAAAGTCAATAATCGATACCTAAAGCTTGAATTTTTCTACTTCTTACTGGCTATTACATCAACTTAGAAACTTCATCTGTGTTCTACTATGGTGCTTTTAGTGTCTCCGCATACCGCAGCACGCGACATAGCTTTGCAGACGATAAGTACAACCGTTTCAGAGAGAAGAGCGGCCAGTGTGACGATCTGGCATTAAGTCGATTCGATAACAAATGACGAAAACGGACGGATTTCTCAGGTTTTTGCTACATATGAACACTTTCCACATTCTGCCGTGCAACGCGGCTGCTAGTCCTCCTTTCATGCAAAATCATAAGGTCCTAGCTCATGTCCAAGGCACCAAAGCCATCTAAAAAGTCAATAATCGATACCTAAAACTTGAACTGTACTACTTCTTACTGGCTATTACATCAACTTAGAAGCTTCATCTGTGTTCTACTATGGTGCTTTTAGTGTTTCCGTATAACGCAGCACGCGACATAGCCTTGCAGACGATAAGTACAACCGTTTCAGAGAGAAGAGCGGCCAATGTGACGATCTGGCTTTAAGTCGATTCGATAACAAATGACGAAAACGGACAGATTTCTCAGGTTCTTACTACATATGAAAATTTTTCACATTGTCCCGTGCAACGCGGCTGTTAGTCCTCGTTTGATGCTAAATCTTAAGTTCCTAGCTCATGTCCAAGGGACCAAAGAAGGGTAAAAAGTCAATAATCGATACCTAAAACTTGAATTTTGCTACTTCTTACTGGCTATTACATCAACTTAGAAGCTTCATCTGTGTTCTACTATGGTGCTTTTAGTGTCTCCGCATACCGCAGCACGCGACATAGCTTTGCAGACGATAAATGTAACCGTTTCAGACAGAAGTGCGGCCAGTGTGACGATCTCGCTTTAAGTCGATTCGATAACAAATAAGGAAAACGGACGGATTTCTCAGGTTTTTGCTACATATGAACACTTTTCACATTCTCCCGTGCAAAGCCGATGCTAGTCCTCCTTTCATGCAAAATCATAAGTTCCTAGCTCATGTCCAAGGCATCAAAGAAGGGTAAAAAGTCAATAATCGATACCAAAAACTTGAATTGTACTACTTCTTACTGGCTATTACATCAACTTAGAATCTGTGTTCTACTATGGTGCTTTTAGTGTCTCCGCATACCACAGCACGCGACATAGCTTTGCAGACGACAAGTACAACCGTTTCAGAGAGAAGAGCGGTCAATGTGACGATCTGGCTTTAAGTCGATTCGATAACAAATGACGAAAACGGACAGATTTCTCAGGTTTTAACTACTTATGAAAACTTTTCACATTCTCCCGTGCAACGCGGCTGCTAATCCTCCTTTCATGCAAAACCTTACGTTCCTAGCTCATGTATAAGGCAACAAAGACGGGTAGAAAGTCAATAATGGATACCTAAAACTTGAATTGTACTACTTCTTACTGGCTTCTACATCAATTCAGAAGCTTCGTCTGTGTTCTACTATGGTGTTTTTAGTGTCTCCGCATACCGCAGCACGCGACATAGCTTTGCAGACGAAAAATGCAACCATTTCAGAGAAAAGAGCGGCCAATGTGACGATCTGGCTTTAAGTCGATTCGATAACAAATGACGAAAACGGACGGATTTCTCAGGATTTTACTACATACGAACGCTTTTCACATTCTCCCGTGCAACGGGGCTGCTAGTCCTCCTTTGATGCAAAGTCTTATGTTCGTAGCTCATGTCGAAGGCACCAAAGAAGGGTAAAAAGTCAATAATCTACACCTAAAGCTTGAATTTTTCTACTTCTTACTGGCTATTACATCAACTTAGAAGCTTCATCTGTGTTCTACTATGGTGCTTTTAGTGTCTCCGCATACCGCAGCTCGCGACATAGCTTTGCAGACGATATGTACTACCGTTGTAGAGAGAAGAGCGGCCAATGTGACGATCTGGCTTTAAGTCGATTCGATAACAAATGACGAAAACGGACGGATTTCTCAGGTTTTTACTACATATGAACACTTTCCACATTCTCCCGTGCAACGCGGCTGCTAATCCTCCTTTCATGCAAAATCTTAAGTTCCTAGCTCATGTCGAAGGCACCAAAGAAGGGTACAAAGTCAACAATCGATAACTAAAACTTGAATTGTACTACTTCTTACTGGCTATTACATCAACTTAGAAGCTTCATCTGTTTTCTACTATGGTACTTTTAGTGTCTCCGCATACCGTAGCACGCGACATAGCTTTTCAGACGATAAGTACAACCGTTTCAGCGAGAGGAGCGGCCAATGTGACGATCGGTCTTTAAGTCCATTCGATAACAAATGACGAAAACGTACGGATTTCTCAGGTTTTTACTACATATGAACACTTTTCACATTCTCCCGTGCAACTCGGCTGCTAATCCTCCTTTCATGCAGAATCTTAAGGTCCTAGCTTATGTCCAAGGCAGCAAAGAATGGTAAAAGTCAATAATCGATACCTAAAACTTGAATTGTACTACTTTTGAATGGCTATTACATCAACGTAGATGCTTCATCTGTCTTCTACTATGGTGCTTTTAGCGTCTCCGCATACCGCAGCATGCAACATTGCTTTGCAGACAATAAGTACAACCGTTTCAGAGAGAAGAGCGGCCAATGTGACGATCTGGCTTTAAGTCGATTCGATAACAAATGACGAAAACGGACGGATTTCTCAGGGATTTTACTACATATGAACACTTTTCATATTCTCCCTTGCAACGCGGCTGCTAGTCCTCCTTTCATGCAAAATCTTAAGTTCCTAGCTCATGTCTAAGGCACCAAAGAAGGGTAAGAAGTCAATAATCGATACCTAAAACTTGAATTTTACTACTTCTTACTGGCTATTACATCAACGTAGATGCTTCATCTGTCTTCTACTATGGTGCTTTTAGCGTCTCCGCACACCGCAGCATGCGACATTGCTTTGCAGACGATAAGTACAACCGTTTCAGAGAGAAGAGCGGCCAATGTGACGATCTGGCTTTAAGTCGAGTCGATAACAAATGACGAAAACGGACGGATTTCTCAGGGATTTTACTACATAAGAACACTTTTCACATTCTCCCGTGCAACGGGGCTGCTAGTGCTCCTTTGATGCAAAATCTTAAGTTCCTAGCTCATGTCCAAGGCACCAAAGAAGGGTAAAAAGTCAATAATCGATACCTAAAATTTCAATTTTACTACTTCTTACTGGCTATTACATCAACTTAGAAGCTTCATCTGTGTTCTACTATGGTGCTTTTAGTGTCTCCGCATACCGCAGCACGCGACATAGCTTTGCAGACGATAAATGTAACCGTTTCAGACAGAAGTGCGGCCAGTGTGACGATCTGGCTTTAAGTCGATTCGATAACAAATAACTAAAACGGACGGATTTCTCAGGTTTTTGCTACATATGAACATTTTTCACATTCTCCCGTGCAACGCGGCTGCTACTCCTCCTTTCATGCAAAATCATAAGTTCCTAGCTCATGTCCAAGGCACCAAAGAAGGGAAAAAGTCAATAATCGATACCTAAAACTTGAATAGTACTACTACTTACTGGCTCTTACATCAACTTAGAAGCTTCATCTGTGTTCTACTATGGTGCTTTTAGTGTCTCCTCATACCACAGCACGCGATATAGCTTTGCAGACGACAAGTACAACCGTTTCAGAGAGAAGAGCGGCCAATGTGACGATCTGGCTTTAAGTCGATTCGATAACAAATGACGAAAACGGACAGATTTCTCATGTTTTTACTACTTATGAAAACTTTTCACATTCTCAAGTGTAACGCGGCTGCTAATCCTCCTTTCATGCAAAATCATAAGTTCCTAGCTCATGTCCAAGGCACCAAAGCCATCTAAAAAGTCAATAATCGATACCTAAAACTTGAACTGTACTACTTCTTACTGGCTATTACATCAACTTAGAAGCTTCATCTGTGGTCTACTATGGTGCTTTTAGTGTCTCCTCATACCGCAGCACGCGACATAGCTTTGCAGACGATAAATGTAACCGTTTCAGACAGAAGAGCGGCCAATGTGACGATCTGGCTTTAAGTCGAGTCGATGACAAATGACGAAAACGGACGGATTTCTCAGGCATTTTACTACATATGAACACTTTTCACAATCTCCCGTGCAACGGGGCTGCTAGTCCTCCTTTGATGCAAAATCGTAAGTTCCTAGCTCATGTCCAAGGCACCAAAGAAGGGTACAAAGTCAATAATCGATACCTAAAACTTCAATTTTACTACTTCTTACTGGCTATTACATCAACTTAGAAGCTTCATCTGTGTTCTACTATGGTGCTTTTAGTGTCTCCGCATACCGCAGCACGCGACATAGCTTTGCAGACGATAAATGTAACCGTTTCAGACAGAAGTGCGGCCAGTGTGACGATCTGGCTTTAAGTCGATTCGATAACAAATGACTAAAACGGACGGATTTCTCAGGTTTTTGCTACATATGAACACTTTTCACATTCTCCAGTGCAACGCGGCTGCTACTCCTCCTTTCATGCAAAATCATAAGTTCCTAGCTCATGTCCAAGGCACCAAAGAAGGGAAAAAGTCAATAATCGATACCTAAAACTTGAATAGTACTACTACTTACTGGCTATTACATCAACTTAGAAGCTTCATCTGTGTTCTACTATGGTGCTTTTAGTGTCTCCTCATACCACAGCACGCGATATAGCTTTGCAGACGACAAGTACAACCGTTTCAGAGAGAAGAGCGGCCAATGTGACGATCTGGCTTTAAGTCGATTCGATAACAAATGACGAAAACGGACAGATTTCTCATGTTTTTACTACTTATGAAAACTTTTCACATTCTCAAGTGTAACGCGGCTGCTAATCCTCCTTTCATGCAAAATCATAAGTTCCTAGCTCATGTCCAAGGCACCAAAGCCATCTAAAAAGTCAATAATCGATACCTAAAACTTGAACTGTACTACTTCTTACTGGCTATTACATCAACTTAGAAGCTTCATCTGTGGTCTACTATGGTGCTTTTAGTGTCTCCTCATACCGCAGCACGCGACATAGCTTTGCAGACGATAAATGTAACCGTTTCAGACAGAAGAGCGGCCAATGTGACGATCTGGCTTTAAGTCGAGTCGATGACAAATGACGAAAACGGACGGATTTCTCAGGGATTTTACTACATATGAACACTTTTCACAATCTCCCGTGCAACGGGGCTGCTAGTCCTCCTTTGATGCAAAATCGTAAGTTCCTAGCTCATGTCCAAGGCACCAAAGAAGGGTAAAAAGTCAATAATCGATACCTAAAACTTCAATTTTACTACTTATTACTGGCTATTACATCAACTTAGAAGCTTCATCTGTGTTCTACTATCGTGCTTTTAGTGTCTCCGCATACCGCAGCACGCGACATAGCTTTGCAGACGATAAATGTAACCGTTTCAGACAGAAGTGCGGCCAGTGTGACGATCTGGCTTTAAGTCGATTCGATAACAAATAACTAAAACGGACGGATTTCTCAGGTTTTTGCTACATATGAACACTTTTCACATTCTCCAGTGCAACGCGGCTGCTACTCCTCCTTTCATGCAAAATCATAAGTTCCTAGCTCATGTCCAAGGCACCAAAGAAGGGAAAAAGTCAATAATCGATACCTAAAACTTGAATAGTACTACTACTTACTGGCTATTACATCAACTTAGAAGCTTCATCTGTGTTCTACTATGGTGCTTTTAGTGTCTCCTCATACCACAGCACGCGATATAGCTTTGCAGACGACAAGTACAACCGTTTCAGAGAGAAGAGCGGCCAATGTGACGATCTGGCTTTAAGTCGATTCGATAACAAATGACGAAAACGGACAGATTTCTCATGTTTTTACTACTTATGAAAACTTTTCACATTCTCAAGTGTAACGCGGCTGCTAATCCTCCTTTCATGCAAAATCATAAGTTCCTAGCTCATGTCCAAGGCACCAAAGCCATCTAAAAAGTCAATAATCGATACCTAAAACTTGAACTGTACTACTTCTTACTGGCTATTACATCAACTTAGAAGCTTCATCTGTGGTCTACTATGGTGCTTTTAGTGTCTCCTCATACCGCAGCACGCGACATAGCTTTGCAGACGATAAATGTAACCGTTTCAGACAGAAGAGCGGCCAATGTGACGATCTGGCTTTAAGTCGAGTCGATGACAAATGACGAAAACGGACGGATTTCTCAGGGATTTTACTACATATGAACACTTTTCACAATCTCCCGTGCAACGGGGCTGCTAGTCCTCCTTTGATGCAAAATCGTAAGTTCCTAGCTCATGTCCAAGGCACCAAAGAAGGGTAAAAAGTCAATAATCGATACCTAAAACTTCAATTTTACTACTTCTTACTGGCTATTACATCAACTTAGAAGCTTCATCTGTGTTCTACTATCGTGCTTTTAGTGTCTCCGCATACCGCAGCACGCGACATAGCTTTGCAGACGATAAATGTAACCGTTTCAGACAGAAGTGCGGCCAGTGTGACGATCTGGCTTTAAGTCGATTCGATAACAAATAACTAAAACGGACGGATTTCTCAGGTTTTTGCTACATATGAACACTTTTCACATTCTCCAGTGCAACGCGGCTGCTACTCCTCCTTTCATGCAAAATCATAAGTTCCTAGCTCATGTCCAAGGCACCAAAGAAGGGTAAAAAGTCAATAATCGATACCTAAAACTTGAATAGTACTACTACTCACTGGCTATTACATGAACTTAGAAGCTTCATCTGTGTTCTACTATGGTGCTTTTAGTGTCTCCTCATACCGCAGCACGCGATATAGCTTTGCAGACGACAAGTACAACCGTTTCAGAGAGAAGTGCGGCCAGTGTGACGATCTGGCTTTAAGTCGATTCGATAACAAATGACGAAAACGGACAGATTTCTTAGGTTTTTACTACATATGAAAACTTTTCACATTCTCCCGTGCAACGCGGCTGCTATTCCTCCTTTGATGCAAAATCTTAAGTTCCTAGCTCATGTCGAAGGCACCAAAGAAGGGTAAAAAGTCAATAATCGATACCTAAAGCTTGAATTTTTCTACTTCTTACTGGCTATTACATCAACTTAGAAGCTTCATCTGTGTTCTACTATCGTGCTTTTAGTGTCTCCGCATACCGCAGCACGCGACATAGCTTTGCAGACGATAAATGTAACCATTTCAGACAGAAGTGCGGCCAGTGTGACGATCTGGCATTAAGTCGATTCGATAACACATGACGAAAACGGACGGATTTCTCAGGTTTTTACTACATACGAACGCTTTTCACATTCTCCCGTGCAACGCGGCTGCTAGTCATCCTTTCATGCAATATCATAAGTTCCTAGCTCAAGTCCAATGCACCAAACAAGGGTAAAAAGTCAATAACCTATACCAAAAACTTGAATTGTACTACTTCTTACTGGCTATTACATCAACTTAGAAGCTTCATCTGTGTTCTACTATGGTGCTTTTAGTGTCTCCGCATACCGCAGCACGCGACATAGCTTTGCAGACGATAAATGTAACCGTTTCAGACAGAAGTACGGCCAGTGTGACGATCTGGCTTTAAGTCGAGTCGATGACAAATGACGAAAACGGACGGATTTCTCAGGGATTTTACTACATATGAACACTTTTCACAATCTCCCGTGCAACGGGGCTGCTAGTCCTCCTTTGATGCAAAATCGTAAGTTCCTAGCTCATGTCCAAGGCACCAAAGAAGGGTAAAAAGTCAATAATCGATACTTAAAAATTCAATTTTACTACTTCTTACTGGCTATTACATCAACTTAGAAGCTTCATCTGTGTTCTACTATCTTGCTTTTACTGTCTCCGCATACCGCAGCACGCGACATAGCTTTGCAGACGATAAATGTAACCGTTTCAGACAGAAGTGCGGCCAGTGTGACGATCTGGCTTTAAGTCGATTCGATAACAAATAACTAAAACGGACGGATTTCTCAGGTTTTTGCTACATATGAACACTTTTCACATTCTCCAGTGCAACGCGGCTGCTACTCCTCCTTTCATGCAAAATCATAAGTTCCTAGCTCATGTCCAAGGCACCAAAGAAGGGTAAAAAGTCAATAATCGATACCTAAAACTTGAATAGTACTACTACTCACTGGCTATTACATCAACTTAGAAGCTTCATCTGTGTTCTACTATGGTGCTTTTAGTGTCTCCTCATACCGCAGCACGCGATATAGCTTTGCAGACGACAACTACAACCGTTTCAGAGAGAAGAGCGGCCAATGTGACGATCTGGCTTTAAGTCGATTCGATAACAAATGACGAAAACGGACAGATTTCTCATGTTTTTACTACTTATGAAAACTTTTCACATTCTCAAATGCAACGCGGCTGCTAATCCTCCTTTCATGCAAAATCATAAGTTCCTAGCTCATGTCCAAGGCACCAAAGCCATCTAAAAAGTCAATAATCGATACCTAAAACTTGAACTGTACTCCTTCTTACTGGCTATTACATCAACTTAGAAGCTTCATCTGTGTTCTACTATGGTGCTTTTAGTGTTTCCGCATAACGCAGCACGCGACATAGCTTTGCAGACGATAAGTACAACCGTTTCAGAGAAGAGCGGCCAATGTGACGATCTGGCTTTAAGTCGAGTCGATAACAAATGACGAAAACGGACGGATTTCTCAGGGATTTTACTACATATGAACACTTTTCATATTCTCCCTTGCAACGCGGCTGCTAGTCCTCCTTTCATGCAAAATCTTAAGTTCCTAGCTCATGTCCAAGGACCAAAGAAGGGTAAGAAGTCAAGAATGGATACCTAAAACTTGAATTTTACTACTTCTTACTGGCTATTACATCAACTTAGAAGATTCATCTGTGTTTTACTATGGTGCTTTTAGTGACTCCGCATACTGCAGCACGCGACATAGCTTTGCAGACGATAAATGTAACCGTTTCAGACAGAAGTGCGGCCAGTGTGACGATCTGGCTTTTAGTCGATTCGATAACAAATAACGAAAACGGACGGATTTCTCAGGTTTTTGCTACATATGAACACTTTTCACATTCTCCCGTGCAACGCGGCTGCTACTCCTCCTTTCATGCAAGATCATAAGTTCCTAGCTCATATCCAAGGCACCAAAGAAGGGTAAAAAGTCAATAATCGATACCTAATACTTGAATAGTACTACTACTTACTGGCTATTACATCAACTTAGAAGCTTCATCTGTGTTCTACTACGGTGCTTTTAGTGTCTCCGCATACCGCAGCACGCGATATAGCTTTGCAGACGACAAGTACAACCGTTTCAGAGAGAAGAGCGGCCAATGTGACGATCTGGCTTTAAGTCGATTCGATAACAAATGACGAAAACGGACGGATTTCTCAGGTTTTTGCTACATATGAACACTTTTCACATTCTCCCGTGCAACGCGGCTGCTAGTCCTCCTTTCATGCAATATCATAAGTTCCTAGCTCAAGTCCAAGGCACCAAAGAAGGGTAAAAAGTCAATAACCTATACCAAAAACTTGAATTGTACTACTTCTTACTGGCTATTACATCAACTTAGAAGCTTCATCTGTGTTCTACTATGGTGCTTTTAGTGTCTCCGCATACCGCAGCACGCGACATAGCTTTGCAGACGATAAATGTAACCGTTTCAGACAGAAGTACGGCCAGTGTGACGATCTGGCTTTAAGTCGATTCGATAACAAATGACGAAAACGGACGGATTTCTCAGGTTTTTGCTACATATGAACACTTTTCACATTCTCCCGTGCAACGCGGCTGCTGGTCCCCCATTCATGCAAAACCTTAAGTTCCTAGCTCATGTCCCAGGCACCAAAGAAGGGTAAAAAGTCAAGAATGGATACCTAAAACTTGAATTGTACTACTTCTTACTGGCTATTACATCAACGTAGATGCTTCATCTGTCTTCTACTATGGTGCTTTTAGCGTCTCCGCATACCGCAGCATGCGACATTGCTTTGCAGACGATAAGTACAACCGTTTCAGAGAGAAGAGCGGCCAATGTGACGATCTGGCTTTAAGTCGAGTCGATAACAAATGACGAAAACGGACGGATTTCTCAGGGATTTTACTACATAAGAACACTTTTCACATTCTCCCGTGCAACGGGGCTGCTAGTGCTCCTTTGATGCAAAATCTTAAGTTCCTAGCTCATGTCCAAGGCACCAAAGAAGGGTAAAAAGTCAATAATCGATACCTAAAATTTCAATTTTACTACTTCTTACTGGCTATTACATCAACTTAGAAGCTTCATCTGTGTTCTACTATGGTGCTTTTAGTGTCCCCGCATACCGCAGCACGCGACATAGCTTTGCAGACGATAAATGTAACCGGTTCAGACAGAAGTGCGGCCAGTGTGACGATCTGGCTTTAAGTCGATTCGATAACAAATAACTAAAACGGACGGATTTCTCAGGTTTTTGCTACATATGAACACTTTTCACATTCTCCCGTGCAACGCGGCTGCTAGTCCTCCTTTCATGCAAAATCATAAGTTCCTAGCTCATGTCCAAGGCACCAAAGCCATCTAAAAAGTCAATAATCGATACCTAAAACTTGAACTGTACTACTTCTTACTGGCTATTACATCAACTTCGAAGCTTCATCTGTGTTCTACTATGGTGCTTTTAGTGTTTCCGCATAACGCAGCACGCGACATAGCTTTGCAGACGATAAGTACAACCGTTTCAGAAAGAAGAGCGGCCAATGTGACGATCTGGCTTTAAGTCGATTCGATAACAAATGACGAAAACGGACGGGTTTCTCAGGTTTTTACTACTTATGAAAACATTTCACATTCTCCCGTGCAACGCGGCTGCTGGTCCTCCTTTCATGCAAAACCTTAAGTTCCTAGCTCATGTCCAAGGCACCAAAGAAGGGTAAAAAGTCAAGAATGGATACCTAAAACTTGAATTGTACTACTTCTTACTGGCTATTACATCAACTTAGAAGCTTCATCTGTGTTCTACTATGGTGCTTTTAGTGTCTCCGCATACCGCTGCACGCGATATAGCTTTGCAGACGACAAGTACAACGGTTTCAGAGAGAAGAGCGGCCAATGTGACGATCTGGCTTTAAGTCGATTCGATAACAAATGACGAAAACGGACAGATTTCTCAGGTTTTTACTACATCTGAAAACTTTTCACATTCTCCCGTGCAACGTGGCTGCTAGTCCTCCTTTGATGCAAAATCTTAAGTTCCTAGCTCATGTCGAAGGCACCAAAGAAGGGTAAAAAGTCAATAATCGATACCTAAAGCTTGAATTTTTCTACTTCTTACTGGCTATTACATCAACTTAGAAGCTTCATCTGTGTTCTACTATCGTGCTTTTAGTGTCTCCGCATACCGCAGCACGCGACATAGCTTTGCAGACGATAAATGTAACCGATTCAGACAGAAGTGCGGCCAGTGTGACGATCTGGCATTAAGTCGATTTGATAACACATGACGAAAACGGACGGATTTCTCAGGTTTTTACTACATACGAACGCTTTTCACATTCTCCCGTGCAACGCGGCTGCTAGTCCTCCTTTCATGCAATATCATAAGTTCCTAGCTCAAGTCCAAGGCACCAAAGAAGGGTAAAATGTCAATAACCTATACCTAAAACTTGAATTGTACTACTTCTTACTGGCTATTACATCAACTTAGAAGCTTCATCTGTGTTCTACTATGGTGCTTTTAGTGTCTCCGCATACCGCAGCACGCGACATAGCTTTACAGACGATAAATGTAACCGTTTCAGACAGAAGTGCGGCCAGTGTGACGATCTGGCATTAAGTCGATTCGATAACACATGACGAAAACGGACGGATTTCTCAGGTTTTTACTACATACGAACGCTTTTCACATTCTCCCGTGCAACGCGGCTGCTAGTCCTCCTTTCATGCAATATCATAAGTTCCTAGCTCAAGTCCAAGGCACCAAAGAAGGTTAAAAAGTCAATAACCTATACCTAAAACTTGAATTGTACTACTTCTTACTGGCTATTACATCAACTTAGAAGCTTCATCTGTGTTCTACTATGGTGCTTTTAGTGTTTCCGCATAACGCAGCACGCGACATAGCCTTGCAGACGATAAGTACAACCGTTTCAGTGACAAGAGCGGCCAATGTGACGATCTGGCTTTAAGTCGATTCGATAACAAATGACGAAAACGGACGGGTTTCTCAGGTTTTTACTACTTATGAAAACTTTTCACATTCTCCCGTGCAACGCAGCTGCTGGTCCTCCTTTCATGCAGAACCTTAAGTTCCTAGCTCATGTCCAAGGCACCAAAGAAGGGTAAAAAGTCAAGAATGGATACCTAAAACTTGAATTGTACTACTTCTTACTGGCTATTACATCAACGTAGATGCTTCATCTGTCTTCTACTATGGTGCTTTTAGCGTCTCCGCATACCGCAGCATGCGACATTGCTTTGCAGACGATAAGTACAACCGTTTCAGAGAGAAGAGCGGCCAATGTGACGATCTGGCTTTAAGTCGAGTCGATAACAAATGACGAAAACGGACGGATTTCTCAGGGATTTTACTACATATGAACAGTTTTCACATTCTCCCGTGCAACGGGGCTGCTATTCCTCCTTTGATGCAAAATCTTAAGTTCCTAGCTCATGTATAAGGCAACAAAGAAGGGTAAAAAGTCAATAATGGATACCTAAAACTTGAATTGTATTACTTCTTACTGGCTATTACATCAATTTAGAAGCTTCATCTGTGTTCTACTATGGTGCTTTTAGTGTCTCCGCATACCGCAGCACGCGACATAGCTTTGCAGACGAAAAATACAACCATTTCAGAGAGAAGAGCGGCCAATGTGACGATCTGGCATTAAGTAGATTCGATAACAAATGACGAGAACGGACAGATTTCTCAGGTTTTTACTACATATGAAAACTTTTCACACTCTCCCGTGCAACGCGGCTGCTATTCCTCCTTTGATGCAAAATCTTAAGTTCCTAGCTCATGTCGAAGGCACCAAAGAAGGGTAAAAAGTCAATAATCGATACCTAAAGCTTGAATTTTTCTACTTCTTACTGGCTATTACATCAACTTAGAAGCTTCATCTGTGTTCTACTATCGTGCTTTTAGTGTCTCCGCATACCGCAGCACGCGACATAGCTTTGCAGACGATAAATGTAACCATTTCAGACAGAAGTGCGGCCAGTGTGACGATCTGGCATTAAGTCGATTCGATAACACATGACGAAAACGGACGGATTTCTCAGGTTTTTACTACATACGAACGCTTTTCACATTCTCCCGTGCAACGCGGCTGCTAGTCCTCCTTTCATGCAATATCATAAGTTCCTAGCTCAAGTCCAAGGCACCAAAGAAGGGTAAAAAGTCAATAACCTATACCAAAAACTTGAATTGTACTATTTCTTACTGGCTATTACATCAACTTAGAAGCTTCATCTGTGTTCTACTATGGTGCTTTTAGTGTCTCCGCATACCGCAGCACGCGACATAGCTTTGCAGACGATAAATGTAACCGTTTCAGACAGAAGTACGGCCAGTGTGACGATCTGGCTTTAAGTCGATTCGATAACAAATGACGAAAACGGACGGATTTCTCAGGTTTTTGCTACATATGAACACTTTTCACATTCTCCCGTGCAACGCGGCTGCTAATCCTCCTTTCATGCAAAATCATAAGTTCCTAGCTCATGTCCAAGGCACCAAATCCATCTAAAAAGTCAATAATCGATACCTAAAACTTGAACTGTACTACTTCTTACTGGCTATTACATCAACTTCGAAGCTTCATCTGTGTTCTACTATGGTGCTTTTAGTGTTTCCGCATAACGCAGCACGCGACATAGCTTTGCAGACGATAAGTACAACCGTTTCAGAAAGAAGAGCGGCCAATGTGACGATCTGGCTTTAAGTCGATTCGATAACAAATGACGAAAACGGACGGGTTTCTCAGGTTTTTACTACTTATGAAAACATTTCACATTCTCCCGTGCAACGCGGCTGCTGGTCCTCCTTTCATGCAAAACCTTAAGTTCCTAGCTCATGTCCAAGGCACCAAAGAAGGGTAAAAAGTCAAGAATGGATACCTAAAACTTGAATTGTACTACTTCTTACTGGCTATTACATCAACTTAGAAGCTTCATCTGTGTTCTACTATGGTGCTTTTAGTGTCTCCGCATACCGCAGCACGCGACATAGCTTTGCAGACGATAAATGTAACCGGTTCAGACAGAAGTGCGGCCAGTGTGACGATCTGGCTTTAAGTCGATTCGATAACAAATAACTAAAACGGACGGATTTCTCAGGTTTTTGCTACATATGAACACTTTTCACATTCTCCCGTGCAACGCGGCTGCTACTCCTCCTTTCATGCAAAATCATAAGTTCCTAGCTCATGTCCAAGGCACCAAAGCCATCTAAAAAGTCAATAATCGATACCTAAAACTTTAATAGTACTACTACTTAGTGGCTATTACATCAACTTAGAAGCTTCATCTGTGTTCTACTATGGTGCTTTTAGTGTCTCCGCATACCGCAGCACGCGATATAGCTTTGCAGACGACAAGTACAACGGTTTCAGAGAGAAGAGCGGCCAATGTGACGATCTGGCTTTAAGTCGATTCGATAACAAATGACGAAAACGGACAGATTTCTCAGGTTTTTACTACATCTGAAAACTTTTCACATTCTCCCGTGCAACGCGGCTGCTAGTCCTCCTTTCATGCAATATCATAAGTTCCTAGCTCAAGTCCAAGGCACCAAAGAAGGGTAAAATGTCAAAAACCTATACCTAAAACTTGAATTGTACTACTTCTTACTGGCTATTACATCAACTTAGAAGCTTCATCTGTGTTCTACTATGGTGCTTTTAGTGTCTCCGCATACCGCAGCACGCGACATAGCTTTGCAGACGATAAATGTAACCGTTTCAGACAGAAGTGCGGCCAGTGTGACGATCTGGCATTAAGTCGATTCGATAGCACATGACGAAAACGGACGGATTTCTCAGGTTTTTACTACATACGAACGCTTTTCACATTCTCCCGTGCAACGCGGCTGCTAGTCCTCCTTTCATGCAATATCATAAGTTCCTAGCTCAAGTCCAAGGCACCAAAGAAGGTTAAAAAGTCAAAAACCTATACCTAAAACTTGAATTGTACTATTTCTTACTGGCTATTACATCAACTTAGAAGCTTCATCTGTGTTCTACTATGGTGCTTTTAGTGTTTCCGCATAACGCAGCACGCGACATAGCCTTGCAGACGATAAGTACAACCGTTTCAGTGACAAGAGCGGCCAATGTGACGATCTGGCTTTAAGTCGATTCGATAACAAATGACGAAAACGGACGGGTTTCTCAGGTTTTTACTACTTATGAAAACTTTTCACATTCTCCCGTGCAACGCGGCTGCTGGTCCTCCTTTCATGCAAAACCTTAAGTTCCTAGCTCATGTCCAAGGCACCAAAGAAGGGTAAAAAGTCAAGAATGGATACCTAAAACTTGAATTGTACTACATCTTACTGGCTATTACATCAACTTAGAGGCTTCATCTGTGTTCTACTATGGTGCTTTTAGTGTCTCCGCATACCGCAGCACGCGACATAGCTTTGCAGACGATAAATGTAACCGTTTCAGACAGAAGTACGGCCAGTGTGACGATCTGGCTTTAAGTCGATTCGATAACAAATGACGAAAACGGACGGATTTCTCAGGTTTTTGCTACATATGAACACTTTTCACATTCTCCCGTGCAACGCGGCTGCTAGTCTTCCTTTCATGCAATATCATAAGTTCCTAGCTCAAGTCCAAGGCACCAAAGAAGGGTAAAAAGTCAATAACCTATACCTAAAACTTGAATTGTACTAATTCTTACTGGCTATTACATCAACTTAGAAGCATCATCTGTGTTCTAACATGGTGCTTTTAGTGTCTCCGCATACCGCAGCACGCGACATAGCTTTCCAGACGATAAATGTAACCGTTTCAGACAGAAGTACGGCCAGTGTGACGATCTGGCTTTAAGTCGATTCGATAACAAATGACGAAAACGGACGGATTTCTCAGGTTTTTGCTACATATGAACACTTTTCACATTCTCCCGTGCAACGCGGCTGCTAGTCCTCCTTTCATGCAAAATCATAAGTTCCTAGCTCAAGTCCAAGGCACCAAAGAATGGTAAAAAGTCAATAACCTATACATAAAACTTGAATTGTACTACTTCTTACTGGCTATTACCTCAACTTAGAAGCTTCATCTGTGTTCTACTATGGTTTTTTGAGTGTCTCCGCATACCGCAGCACGCGACATAGATTTGCAGACGATAAATGTAACAGTTTCAGACAGAAGTGCGGCCAATGTGACGATCTGGCTTTAAGTCGATTCGATAACAAATAACGAAAACGGATGGATTTCTCAGTTTTTTACTACATACGATCACTTTTCACATTCTCCAGTTCAACGCGGATGCTAGTCCTCCTTTCATGAAAAATCATAAGTTCCTAGCTCATGTCCAAGGCACCAAAGAAGGGTAAAAAGTCAATAATCGATACCTAAAACTTGAATTGTACTTCTTCTTACTGGCTATTACATCAAATTAGAAGCTTCATCTGTGTTCTACTATGGTGCTTTTAGTGTCTCCGCATGTAGCAGCTGCGACATAGCATTGCACACGATAAATGTAACCGTTTCAGAGGGAAGAGCGGCCAATGTGACGATCTGGCTTTAAGTCGATTCGATAACAAAAGACAAAAAGGGACGGTTTTCTCAGGTTTTTACTACATATGAACACTTTTCACGTTCTCCCGTGCAACTCGTCTGCTGGTCCTCCTTTCATGCAGAATCTTAAGGTCCTAGCTCATGTCAAAGCACCAAAGCAAGCTTAAAGGTCAATAATCCATGCCTAAAACTTGAAATGTACTACTTCATACTGGCTATTACATCAACTTAGAAGCTTCATCTGTGTTCTACTATGGTGCTTTTAGTGTTTCCGCTTACCGCAGCACGCGACATAGCTTTGCAGACGATAAATGTAACTGTTTCAGACAGAAGTGCGGCCAATGTGACGATCTGGCTTTAAGTCGATTCGATAACAAAAGACAAAAAGGGACGGTTTTCTCAGATTTTTACTACATATGAACACTTTTCACATTCTCCCGTGCACCTCGGCTGCTAGTCCTCCTTTCATGCAGAATCTTAAGTTCCTAGCTCAAGTCCAAGGCACCAAAGAAGGGTAAAAAGTCAATAACCTATACCTAAAACTTGAATTGTACTAATTCTTACTGGCTATTACATCAACTTAGAAGCATCATCTGTGTTCTAACATGGTGCTTTTAGTGTCTCCGCATACCGCAGCACGCGACATAGCTTTCCAGACGATAAATGTAACCGTTTCAGACAGAAGTACGGCCAGTGTGACGATCTGGCTTTAAGTCGATTCGATAACAAATGACGAAAACGGACGGATTTCTCAGGTTTTTGCTACATATGAACACTTTTCACATTCTCCCGTGCAACGCGGCTGCTAGTCCTCCTTTCATGCAAAATCATAAGTTCCTAGCTCAAGTCCAAGGCAGCAAAGAATGGTAAAAAGTCAATAACCTATACATAAAACTTGAATTGTACTACTTCTTACTGGCTATTACCTCAACTTAGAAGCTTCATCTGTGTTCTACTATGGTTTTTTGAGTGTCTCCGCATACCGCAGCACGCGACATAGATTTGCAGACGATAAATGTAACAGTTTCAGACAGAAGTGCGGCCAATGTGACGATCTGGCTTTAAGTCGATTCGATAACAAATAACGAAAACGGATGGATTTCTCAGTTTTTTACTACATACGATCACTTTTCACATTCTCCAGTTCAACGCGGATGCTAGTCCTCCTTTCATGAAAAATCATAAGTTCCTAGCTCATGTCCAAGGCACCAAAGAAGGGTAAAAAGTCAATAATCGATACCTAAAACTTGAATTGTACTGCTTGTTACTGGCTATTACATCGACTTAGAAGCTTCATCTGTGTTCTACTATGGTGCTTTTAGTGTCTCCGCATACCGCAGCACGCGACATAGCTTTGCAGACGATAAGTACAACCGTTTCAGAGAGAAGAGCGGCCAATGTGACGATCTGGCTTTAAGTCGATTCGATAACAAATGACGAAAACCGACGGATTTCTCAGGTTTTTACTACACATGAACACTTTCCAAATTCTCCCGTGCAACGCGGCTGCTAATCCTCCTTTCATGCAAAATCTTAAGTTCCTAGCTCATGTCCAAGGCACCAAAGAAGGGTAAAAAGTCAATAGCCGATACCTAAAACTTGAATTGTACTTCTTCTTACTGGCTATTACATCAAATTAGAAGCTTCATCTGTGTTCTACTATGGTGCTTTTAGTGTCTCCGCATGTAGCAGCTGCGACATAGCATTGCACACGATAAATGTAACCGTTTCAGAGGGAAGAGCGGCCAATGTGACGATCTGGCTTTAAGTCGATTCGATAACAAAAGACAAAAAGGGACGGTTTTCTCAGGTTTTTACTACATATGAACACTTTTCACGTTCTCCCGTGCAACTCGTCTGCTGGTCCTCCTTTCATGCAGAATCTTAAGGTCCTAGCTCATGTCAAAGCACCAAAGCAAGCTTAAAGGTCAATAATCCATGCCTAAAACTTGAAATGTACTACTTCATACTGGCTATTACATCAACTTAGAAGCTTCATCTGTGTTCTACTATGGTGCTTTTAGTGTTTCCGCTTACCGCAGCACGCGACATAGCTTTGCAGACGATAAATGTAACTGTTTCAGACAGAAGTGCGGCCAATGTGACGATCTGGCTTTAAGTCGATTCGATAACAAAAGACAAAAAGGGACGGTTTTCTCAGATTTTTACTACATATGAACACTTTTCACATTCTCCCGTGCACCTCGGCTGCTAGTCCTCCTTTCATGCAGAATCTTAAGTTCCTAGCTCATTTCCAAGCCACCAAAGCCAGCTTAATAGTCAATAATCCTTACCTAAATCTTGAATTGTACTACTTTTTTCTGGGTATTACATCAACTTAGAAGCTTCATCTGTGTTCTACTATGGTGCTTTTAGTGTTTCCGCATACCGCAGCACGCGACATAGCTTTGCAGACGATAAACGTAACTGTTTCAGACAGAAGTGCGGCCAATGTGTCGATCTGGCTTTAAGTAGATTCGATAACAAAAGACGAAAACGGACGTATTTATCAGGTTTTTACTACATATGAACACTTTTCATATTCTCCCGTGCAACAGGGCTACTAGTCCACATTTGATGCAAAATCTTAAGTTCCTAGCTCATGTCCAAGACACCAAAGATTGGTAAACAGTCAATAATCGATAAAGAAAACTTGAATTGTACTACTTCTTACTGGATATTACATCAACTTAGAAGCTTCATCCGTGTTCTACTATGGTGATTTTAGTGTCTCCGCATACCGCAGCACGCGACATAGCATTGCAGACGATAATTACAAACTTTGTAGAGAGAAGAGCGGCCAATGTGACGATCTGGCTTTAAGTCGATTCGATAACAAATGACGAAAACGGACGGATTTCTCAGGCTTTTTGTACATATGAACACTTTTCACATTCTCCCGTGCAACTCGGCTACTAGTCCTCCTTTCATGCGGAATCTTAAGGTCCTAGCTCATGTCCAAGCCACCAAAGCCAGGTTAAAAGGCAATAATCGATACCTAAAACTTGAATTGTGCTACTTTTTACTGGGTATTACATGAACGTAGAAGCTTCATCTGTGTTCTACTATGGTGCTTTTAGTGTCTGCGCATAACGCAGCATGCGACATAGCTTTGCAGATGATAAGTACAACCGTTTCAGAGAGAAAAGCAGTCATTGTGATGATCTGGCTTTAAGTCGATTCGATAACAAATGACGAAAACGGACGGATGTCTCAGGTTTTTGCTACATATGAACACTTTCCACATTCTCCCGTGCAACGCGGCTGCTACTCCTCCTTCATGCAAAATCTTAAGTTCCTAGCTCATGTCCAAGGCACCAAAGAACGGTAAAAAGTCAATAATCGATACCTAAAACTTGAATTTTACTACTTCTTACTGTCTATTACATCAACTTAGAACCTTCATATGTGTTCTACTATGGTTCTTTTAGTGTCTCCGCATCCCGCAGCATTCGACATAGCTTTGCAGACGATAAATGTAACCGTTTCAGTCAGAAGTGCGGTCAGTGTGACGATCTGGCTTTAAGTCGATTCGATAACAAATGACGAAAACGGACGGATTTCTCAGGTTTTTAGTACATATGAACACTTTTCACATTCTCCCGTGCAGCGCGGTTGCTAGTCCTGCTTTCATGCAAAGTCTTAAGTACTTAGCTCATGTCCAAGGCACCAAAGAAGGGTACATAGTCAACAATCGATAACTAAACCTTGATTTGTACTACTTCTTACTGGCTATTACATCAACTTAGAAGCTTCATCTGTGTTCTACCATGGTGCATTTAGTGTCTCCGCATATAGCAGCACGCGACATAGCTTTGCCGACGACAAGTACAACCGTTTCAGAGAAAAGAATGGCCAATGTGACGATCTGCCTTTAAGTCGATTCGACAACAAATGACAAAAAGTAACAGATTTCTCAAGTTTTTACTACATATGAACATTTTTCACTTTCTCCTGTGCAACTCGGCTGCTAGTCCTCCATTCATGCAGAATCTTAAGGTCCTAGTTCATGTCCAAGGCACCAAAGCCAGCTTAAAGGTCAATATTCCATGCCTAAAACTTGAATTGTACTACTTCGTACAGGCTATTACATCAACTAAGAAGCTTCATCTGTGTTCTGCTATGGTGCTTTTAGTGTTTCCGCATACCGCAGCACGCGACATAGCGTTGCAGACGATAATTGTAACTGTTTCAGACAGAAGTGCGGCCAATGTAACGATCTGGCTTCAAGTAGATTCGATAACAAAGGACGAAAACGGACGGATTTCTCAGGTTTTTACTACATATGAACACTTTTCACATTCTCCCGTGCAACAGGGCTACTAGTTCACATTTCATGCAAAATCGTAAGTTCCTAGCTCATGTCCAAGGCACCAAAGATTGGTAAACAGTCAATAATCGATCAATAAAACTTGAATTGTACTACTTCTTACTGGCTATTACATCAACTTAGAAGCTTCATCCGTGTTCTACTATGGTGCTTTTAGTGTCTCCGCATACCGCAGCACGCGACATAGCTTTGCAGACGATAATTACAACCTTTGTAGAGAGAAGAGCGGCCAATGTGACGATCTGGCTTTAAGTCGATTCGATAACAAATGACGAAAACGGCCGGATTTCTCAGGCTTGTTGTACATATGAACACTTTTCACATTCTTCCGTGCAACAGGGCTACTAGTCCTCATTTCATGCAAAATCTTAAGTTCCTAGCTTATGTCCAAGGCCCTAAAGAAGGGTAAACGGTCAATAATCGATAAATAAAACTTGAATTGCACTACTTCTTACTGGCTATAACATCAACTTAGAAGTTTCATCTGTGTTCTACTATGGTGCTTTTAGTGTCTCCGCATGCCGCAGCACGCGACATAGCTTTGCAGACGATAAGTACAACCGTTTCAGAGAGATGAGCGGCCAATGTGACGATCTGGCTTTAAGTCGATTCGATAACAAATGACGAAAACCGACGGATTTCTCAGGTTTTTACTACACATGAACACTTTCCAAATTCTCCCGTGCAACGCGGCTGCTAATCCTCCTTTCATGCAAAATCTTAAGTTCCTAGCTCATGTCCAAGGCACCAAAGAAGGGTAAAAAGTCAATAGCCGATACCTAAAACTTGAATTGTACTTCTTCTTACTGGCTATTACATCAAATTAGAAGCTTCATCTGTGTTCTACTATGGTGCTTTTAGTGTCTCCGCATGTAGCAGCTGCGACATAGCATTGCACACGATAAATGTAACCGTTTCAGAGGGAAGAGCGGCCAATGTGACGATCTGGCTTTAAGTCGATTCGATAACAAAAGACAAAAAGGGACGGTTTTCTCAGGTTTTTACTACATATGAGCACTTTTCACGTTCTCCCGTGCAACTCGTCTGCTGGTCCTCCTTTCATGCAGATTCTTAAGGTCCTAGCTCATGTCAAAGCACCAAAGCAAGCTTAAAGGTCAATAATCCATGCCTAAAACTTGAAATGTACTACTTCATACTGGCTATTACATCAACTTAGAAGCTTCATCTGTGTTCTACTATGGTGCTTTTAGTGTTTCCGCTTACCGCAGCACGCGACATAGCTTTGCAGACGATAAATGTAACTGTTTCAGACAGAAGTGCGGCCAATGTGACGATCTGGCTTTAAGTCGACTCGATAACAAAAGACAAAAAGGGACGCTTTTCTCAGGTTTTTACTACATATGAACACTTTTCACATTCTCCCGTGCACCTCGGCCGCTAGTCCTCCTTTCATGCAGAATCTTAAGTTCCTAGCTCATGTCCAAGCCACCAAAGCCAGCTTAATAGTCAATAATCCTTACCTAAATCTTGAATTGTACTACTTTTTTCTGGGTATTACATCAACTTAGAAGCTTCATCTGTGTTCTACTATGGTGCTTTTAGTGTCTCCGCATACCGCAGCACGCGACATAGCTTTGCAGACGATAATTACAAACTTTGTAGAGAGAAGAGCGGCCAATGTGACGATCTGGCTTTAAGTCGATTCGATAACAAATGACGAAAACGGACGGATTTCTCAGGTTTTTACTACATATGAACACTTTTCATATTCTCCCGTGCAACAGGGCTACTAGTCCACATTTGATGCAAAATCTTAAGTTCCTAGCTCATGTCCAAGACACCAAAGATTGGTAAACAGTCAATAATCGATAAATAAAACTTGAATTGTACTACTTCTTACTGGATATTACATCAACTTAGAAGCTTCATCCGTGTTCTACTATGGTGATTTTAGTGTCTCCGCATACCGCAGCACGCGACATAGCTTTGCAGACGATAATTACAAACTTTGTAGAGAGAAGAGCGGCCAATGTGACGATCTGGCTTTAAGTCGATTCGATAACAAATGACGAAAACGGACGGATTTCTCAGGCTTTTCGTACATATGAACACTTTTCACATTCTCCCGTGCAACTCGGCTACTAGTCCTCCTTTCATGCAGAATCTTAAGGTCCTAGCTCATGTCCAAGCCACCAAAGCCAGGTTAAAAGGCAATAATCGATACCTAAAACTTGAATTGTGCTACTTTTTACTGGGTATTACATGAACGTAGAAGCTTCATCTGTGTTCTACTATGGTGCTTTTAGTGTCTGCGCATAACGCAGCACGCGACATAGCTTTGCAGATGATAAGTACAACCGTTTCAGAGAGAAAAGCAGTCATTGTGACGATCTGGCTTTAAGTCGATTCGATAACAAATGACGAAAACGGACGGATGTCTCAGGTTTTTGCTACATATGAACACTTTCCACATTCTCCCGTGCAACGCGGCTGCTACTCCTCCTTCATGCAAAATCTTAAGTTCCTAGCTCATGTCCAAGGCACCAAAGAACGGTAAAAAGTCAATAATCGATACCTAAAACTTGAATTTTACTACTTCTTACTGTCTATTACATCAACTTAGAACCTTCATATGTGTTCTACTATGGTTCTTTTAGTGTCTCTGCATCCCGCAGCATTCGACATAGCTTTGCAGACGATAAATGTAACCGTTTCAGTCAGAAGTGCGGTCAGTGTGACGATCTGGCTTTAAGTCGATTCGATAACAAATGACGAAAACGGACGGATTTCTCAGGTTTTTAGTACATATGAACACTTTTCACATTCTCCCGTGCAGCGCGGTTGCTAGTCCTGCTTTCATGCAAAGTCTTAAGTACTTAGCTCATGTCCAAGGCACCAAAGAAGGGTACATAGTCAACAATCGATAACTAAACCTTGATTTGTACTACTTCTTACTGGCTATTACATCAACTTAGAAGCTTCATCTGTGTTCTACCATGGTGCATTTAGTGTCTCCGCATATAGCAGCACGCGACATAGCTTTGCCGACGACAAGTACAACCGTTTCAGAGAAAAGAATGGCCAATGTGACGATCTGCCTTTAAGTCGATTCGACAACAAATGACAAAAAGCAACAGATTTCTCAAGTTTTTACTACATATGAACATTTTTCACTTTCTCCTGTGCAACTCGGCTGCTAGTCCTCCATTCATGCAGAATCTTAAGGTCCTAGTTCATGTCCAAGGCACCAAAGCCAGCTTAAAGGTCAATATTCCATGCCTAAAACTTGAATTGTACTACTTCGTACAGGCTATTACATCAACTAAGAAGCTTCATCTGTGTTCTGCTATGGTGCTTTTAGTGTTTCCGCATACCGCAGCACGCGACATAGCGTTGCAGACGATAATTGTAACTGTTTCAGACAGAAGTGCGGCCAATGTAACGATCTGGCTTCAAGTAGATTCGATAACAAAGGACGAAAACGGACGGATTTCTCAGGTTTTTACTACATATGAACACTTTTCACATTCTCCCGTGCAACAGGGCTACTAGTTCACATTTCATGCAAAATCGTAAGTTCCTAGCTCATGTCCAAGGCACCAAAGATTGGTAAACAGTCAATAATCGATCAATAAAACTTGAATTGTACTACTTCTTACTGGCTATTACATCAACTTAGAAGCTTCATCCGTGTTCTACTATGGTGCTTTTAGTGTCTCCGCATACCGCAGCACGCGACATAGCTTTGCAGACGATAATTACAACCTTTGTAGAGAGAAGAGCGGCCAATGTGACGATCTGGCTTTAAGTCGATTCGATAACAAATGACAAAAACTGACGGATTTCTCAGGTTTTTAGTACATATGAACACTTTTTACGTTCTCCCGTGAAACTCGGCTGCTAGTCCTCCTTTCATGCAGAATCTTAAGGTCCTAGCTCATGTCCAAGGCACCAAAGCCAGCTTAAAGGTCAATAATCCATGCCTAAAACTTGAATTGTACTACTTCTTACTGGCTATTACATCAACTTAGAAGCTTCATCTGTGTTCTACTATGGTGCTTTTAGTGTTTCCGCATACCGCAGCACGCGACATAGCTTTGCAGACGACAAATGTAACTGTTTCAGACGGAAGTGCGGCCAATGTGACGATCTGGCTTTAAGTAGATTCGATAACAAATGACGAAAACGGACGGATTTCTCAGGTTTTTACTACATATGAACACTTTTCACATTCTCCCGTGCAACAGGGCTACTAGTCCACATTTCATGCAAAATCGTAAGTTCCTAGCTCATGTCCAAGTCACCAAAGATTGGTAAACAGTCAATAATCGATCAATAAAACTTGAATTGTACTACTTCTTACTGGCTATTACATCAACTTAGAAGCTTCATCCGTGTTCTACTATGGTGCTTTTAGTGGCTCCGCATACCGCAGCACGCGACATAGCTTTGCAGACGATAATTACAACCTTTGTAGAGAGAAGAGCGGCCAATGTGACGATCTGGCTTTAAGTCGATTCGATAACAAATGACGAAAACGGCCGGATTTCTCAGGCTTTTTGTACATATGAACACTTTTCACATTCTTCCGTGCAACAGGGCTACTAGTCCTCATTTCATGCAAAATCTTAAGTTCCTAGCTTATGTCCAAGGCCCTAAAGAAGGGTAAACAGTCAATAATCGATAAATAAAACTTGAATTGCACTACTTCTTACTGGCTATAACATCAACTTAGAAGTTTCATCTGTGTTCTACTATGGTGCTTTTAGTGTCTCCGCATGCCGCAGCACGCGACATAGCATTGCAGACGATAATTACAACCGTTTCAGAGAGAAGAGCGGCCAATGTGACGATCTGGCTTTAAGTCGATTCGATAACAAATGACGAAAACGGACGGATTTCTCAGGTTTTTACCACATATGAACACTTTCCAAATTCTCCCGAGTAACGCGGCTGCTAGTCCTCCTTACATGCAAAATCTTAAGTTCCTAGCTCATGTCCAAGGCACCAAAGAAGGGTAAAAAGTCAATAGCCGATTCCTAGAACTTGAATTGTACTACTTCTTACTGGTTATTACATCAACTTAGATGCTTCATCTGTGTTCTACTATGGTGCTTTTAGTGTCTCCGCATATAGCAGCACGCGACATACCATTGCACACGATAAATGTAACCGTTTCAGAGCGAAGAGCGGCCAATGTGACGATCTGGCTTTAAGTCGATTCGATAACAAATGACAAAAACTGACGGATTTCTCAGGTTTTTAGTACATATGAGCACTTTTTACGTGCTCCCGTGCAACTCGGCTGCTAGTCCTCCTTTCATGCAGAATCTTAAGGTCCTAGCTCATGTCCAAGGCACCAAAGCCAGCTTAAAGGTCAATAATCCATGCCTAAAACTTGAATTGTACTACTTCTTACTGGCTATTACATCAACTTAGAAGCTTCATCTGTGTTCTACTATGGTGCTTTTAGTGTTTCCGCATACCGCAGCACGCGACATAGCTTTGCAGACGACAAATGTAACTGTTTCAGACGGAAGTGCGGCCAATGTGACGATCTGGCTTTAAGTAGATTCGATAACAAATGACGAAAACGGACGGATTTCTCAGGTTTTTACTACATATGAACACTTTTCACATTCTCCCGCGCAACAGGGCTACTAGTCCACATTTCATGCAAAATCGTAAGTTCCTAGCTCATGTCCAAGTCACCAAAGATTGGTAAACAGTCAATAATCGATCAATAAAACTTGAATTGTACTACTTCTTACTGGCTATTACATCAACTTAGAAGCTTCATCCGTGTTCTACTATGGTGCTTTTAGTGTTTCCGCATACCGCAGCACGCGACATAGCTTTGCAGACGACAAATGTAACTGTTTCAGACGGAAGTGCGGCCAATGTGACGATCTGGCTTTAAGTAGATTCGATAACAAATGACGAAAACGGACGGATTTCTCAGGTTTTTTCTACATATGAACACTTTTCACATTCTCCCGTGCAGCTCGGCTGCTAGTCTTCCTTTCATGCTGAATCTTAAGTTCCTAGCTCATGTCCAAGGCACCAAAGCCAGCTTGTTGTTGTTGTTGTTGTCTTCAGTCCTGAGACTGGTTTGATGCAGCTCTCCATGCTACTCTATCCTGTGCAAGCTTCTTCATCTCCCAGTACCTACTGCAACCTACATCCTTCTGAATCTGCTTAGTGTACTCATCTCTCGGTCTCCCTCTACGATTTTTACCCTCCACACTGCCCTCCAATGCTAAATTTGTGATCCCTTGATGCCTCAAAACATGTCCTACCAACCGATCCCTTCTTCTAGTCAAGTTGTGCCACAAACTTCTCTTCTCCCCAATCCTATTCAATACCTCCTCATTAGTTACGTGATCTATCCACCTTATCTTCAGTATGCTTCTGTAGCACCACATTTCGAAAGCTTCTATTCTCTTCTTGTCCAAACTAGTTATCGTCCATGTTTCACTTCCACACTCCAAACAAATATTTTCAAAAATGACTTCCTGACACTTAAATCTATATTCGATGTTAACAAATTTCTCTTCTTCAGAAACGCTTTCCTTGCCATTGCCAGTCTACATTTTATATCCTCTCTACTTCGACCATCATCAGTTATTTTACTTCCTAAATCGCAAAACTCCTTTACTACTTTAAGTGTCTCATTTCCTAATCTAATTCCCTCAGCATCACCCGATTTAATTGGACTACATTCCATTATCCTCGTTTTGCTTTTGTTGATGTTCATCTTATATCCTCCTTTCAAGACACTGTCCATTCCGTTCAACTGCTCTTCCAAGTCCTTTGCCGTCTCTGACAGAATTACAATGTCATCGGCGAACCTCAAAGTTTTTACTTCGTCTCCATGAATTTTAATACCTACTCCAAATTTTTCTTTTGTTTCCTTTACTGCTTGCTCAATATACAGATTGAATAACATCGGGGAGAGGCTACAACCCTGTCTCACTCCTTTCCCAACCACTGCTTCCCTTTCATGCCCCTCGACTCTTATGACTGCCATCTGGTTTCTGTACAAATTGTAAATAGCCTTTCGCTCCCTGTATTTTACACCTGCCACCTTTAGAATTTGAAAAAGAATATTCCAGTCAACATTGTCAAAAGCTTTCTCTAAGTCTACAAATGCTAGAAACGTAGGTTTGCCTTTTCTTAATCTTTCTTCTAAGATAAGTCGTAAGGTCAGTATTGCCTCACGTGTTGCAACATTTCGACGGAATCCAAACTGATCCTCCCCGAGGTCCGCATCTACCAGTTTTTCCATTCGTCTGTAAAGAATTCGCGTTAGTATTTTGCAGCTGTGACTTATTAAACTGATAGTTCGGTAATTTTCACATCTGTCAGCACCTGCTTTCTTTGGGATTGGAATTATTATATTCTTCTTGAAGTCTGAGGGTCTTTCGCCTGTCTCATACATCTTGCTCACCAGCTGGTAGAGTTTAGTCATGACTGGCTCTCCCAAAGCCGTCAGTAGTTCTAATGGAATGTTGTCTACTCCGGGGGCCTTGTTTCGACTCAGGTCTTTCAGTGCTCTGTCAAACTCTTCACGCAGTATCGTATCACCCATTTCGTCTTCATCTACATCCTCTTCCATTTCCATAATATTGTCCTCAAGTACATCACCCTTGTATAAACCTTCTATATACTCCTTCCACCTTTCTGCCTTCCCTTCTTTGCTTAGAACTAGGTTGCCATCTGAGCTCTTGATATTCATGCACGTGGTTCTCTTCTCTCCAAAGGTCTCTTTAATTTTCCTGTAGGCAGTATCTATCTTACCCCTAGTGAGATAAGCTTCTACATCCTTACATTTGTCCTCTAGCCATCCCTGTTTAGCCATTTTGCACTTCCTGTCGATCTCATTTTTGAGACGTTTGTATTCCTTTTTGCCTGTTTCATTTACTGCATTTTTATATTTTCTCCTTTCATCAATTAAATTCAATATTTCTTCTGTTACCCAAGGATTTCTAGCAGCCCTCGTCTTTTTACCTACTTTATCCTCTGCTGCCTTCACTACTTCATCCCTCAGAGCTACCCATTCTTCTTCTACTGTATTTCTTTCCCCTATTCCTGTCAATTGTTCCCTAATGCTCTCCCTGAAACTCTGTACAACCTCTGGTTCTTTCAGTTTATCCAGGTCCCATCTCCTTAATTTCCCACATTTTTGCAGTTTCTTCAGTTTTAATCTACAGGTCATAACCAATAGATTGTGGTCAGAGTCCACATCTGCCCCTGGAAATGTCTTACAACTTAAAACCTGGTTCCTAAATCTCTGTCTTACCATTATATAATCTATCTGATACCTTTTAGTATCTCCAGGATTCTTCCACGTATACAACCTTCTTTCATGATTCTTAAACCAAGTGTTACCTATGACTAAGTTGTGCTCTGTACAAAATTCTACTAGGCGGCTTCCTCTTTCATTTCTTAGCCCCAATCCATATTCACCTACTATGTTTCCTTCTCTCCCTTTTCCTAGACTCGAATTCCAGTCACCCATTACTATTAAATTTTCGTCTCCCTTCACTATCTGAATAATTTCTTTTATTTCATCGTACATTTCTTCAATTTCTTCGTCATCTGCAGAGCTAGTTGGCATATAAACTTGTACTATTGTAGTAGGTGTGGGCTTCGTATCTATCTTGGCCACAATAATGCGTTCACTATGCTGTTTGTAGTAGCTTACCCGCATTCCTATTTTCCTATTCATTATTAAACCTACTCCTGCATTACCCCTATTTGATTTTGTGTTTATAACCCTGTCATCACCTGACCAGAAGTCTTGTTCCTCCTGCCACCGAACTTCACTAATTCCCACTATATCTAACTTTAACCTATCTATTTCAATTTTTAAATTTTCTAACCTACCTGCCCGATTAAGGGATCTGACATTCCACGCTCCGATCCGTAGAACGCCAGTTTTCCTTCTCCTGATAACGACATCCTCCTGAGTAGTCCCCGCCCGGAGATCCGAATGGGGGACTATTTTACCTCCGGAATATTTTACCCAAGAGGATGCCATCATCATTTAATCATACAGTAAAGCTGCATGTCCTCGGGAAAAATTACGGCTGTAGTTTCCCCTTGCTTTCAGCCGTTCGCAGTACCAGCACAGCAACGCCGTTTTGGTTAATGTTGCAAGGCCAGATCAGTCAATCATCCAGACTGTTGCCACCGCAACTACTGAAAAGGCTGCTGCCCCTCTTCAGGAACCACACGTTTGTCTGGCCTCTCAACAGATACCCCTCCGTTGTGGTTGCACCTACGGTACGGCCATCTGTATCGCTGAGGCACGCAAGCCTCCCCACCAACGGCAAGGTCCATGGTTCATGGGGGGAAAGCCAGCTTAAAAGACAATAATCCATACCTAAAACTTGAATTGTACTACTTCTTACTCACTATTACATCAACTTAGAAGCTTCATCTGTGTTCTACTATTGTGCTTTTAGTGTCTCCGCATACCGCAGCACGCGACATAGCTTTGCAGACGATAAGTACAACCGTTTCAGAGAGAAGAGCGGCCAATGTGACGATCTGGTTTTAAGTCGATTCGATAACAAATGACGAAAACGGACGGATTTCTCAGGTTTTTAATACATATGAACACTTTTCACATTCTCCCATGCTACAGGGCTGCTAGTCCTCATTTCATGCAAAATCTTAACTTCCTAGTTCATGTCCAAGGCACCAAAGAAGGGTAAACAGTCAATAATCGATAAATAAAACTTGAATTGTACTACTTCTTACTGGCTATTACATCAACTTAGAAGCTTCATCAGTCAATCATCCAGACTGTTGCCACCGCAACTACTGAAAAGGCTGCTGCCCCTCTTCAGGAACCACACGTTTGTCTGGCCTCTCAACAGATACCCCTCCGTTGTGGTTGCACCTACGGTACGGCCATCTGTATCGCTGAGGCACGCAAGCCTCCCCACCAACGGCAAGGTCCATGGTTCATGGGGGGAAAGCCAGCTTAAAAGACAATAATCCATACCTAAAACTTTAATTGTACTACTTCTTACTCACTATTACATCAACTTAGAAGCTTCATCTGTGTTCTACTATTGTGCTTTTAGTGTCTCCGCATACCGCAGCACGCGACATAGCTTTGCAGACGATAAGTACAACCGTTTCAGAGAGAAGAGCGGCCAATGTGACGATCTGGTTTTAAGTCGATTCGATAACAAATGACGAAAACGGACGGATTTCTCAGGTTTTTAATACATATGAACACTTTTCACATTCTCCCGTGCTACAGGGCTGCTAGTCCTCATTTCATGCAAAATCTTAACTTCCTAGTTCATGTCCAAGGCACCAAAGAAGGGTAAACAGTCAATAATCGATAAATAAAACTTGAATTGTACTACTTCTTACTGGCTATTACATCAACTTAGAAGCTTCATCCGTGTTCTACTATGGTGCTTTTAGTGTCTCCGCATACCGCAGCACGCGACATAGTTTTGCAGACGATAATTACAACCGTTGTAGAGAGAAGAGCGGCCAATGTGACGATTTGGCTTTAAGTCGATTCGATAGCAAATGACGAAAACGGACGGATTTCTCAGGTTTTTTGTACATATGAACACTTGTCACATTGTCCCGTGCAACGCAGCTGCTAATCCTCCTTTCATGCAAAATCTTAAGTTCCTAGCTCATGTCCAAATCACCAAAGAGGGGTAAAAAGTCAATTATCGATACCTAAAAATTGATTTTTACTATTTCTTACTGGCTATTACATCAACTTAGAAGCTTCATCTGTGTTCTACTATGGTGCTTTTAGTGTCTCCGCATATCACAGCACGCGACTTAGCTTTGCACGCGATAAATGTTACCGTTTCAGAGGGAAGAGCTGCCAATGTTACGATCTGGCTTTAAGTCGATTTGATAACAAATGACGAAAACGGACGGACTTTTCAGGTTTTTTCTACATATGAACACTTTTCACATTCTCCCGTGCAGCTCGGCTGCTAGTCTTCCTTTCATGCTGAATCTTAAGGTCCTAGCTCATGTCCAAGTCACCAAAGGCAGCTTGTTGTTGTTGTTGTTGTTGTTGTTGTGGTCTTCAGTCCTGAGAGTGGTTTGATGCAGCTCTCCATGCTACTCTATCCTGTGCAAGCTTCTTCATCTCCCAGTACCTACTGCAACCTACATCCTTCTGAATCTGCTTAGTGTACTCATCTCTCGGTCTCCCTCTACGATTTTTACCCTCCACACTGCCCTCCAATGCTAAATTTGTGATCCCTTGATGCCTCAAAACATGTCCTACCAACCGATCCCTTCTTCTAGTCAAGTTGTGCCACAAACTTCTCTTCTCCCCAATCCTATTCAATACCTCCTCATTAGTTACGTGATCTATCCACCTTATCTTCAGTATGCTTCTGTAGCACCACATTTCGAAAGCTTCTATTCTCTTCTTGTCCAAACTAGTTATCGTCCATGTTTCACTTCCACACTCCAAACAAATATTTTCAAAAATGACTTCCTGACACTTAAATCTATATTCGATGTTAACAAATTTCTCTTCTTCAGAAACGCTTTCCTTGCCATTGCCAGTCTACATTTTATATCCTCTCTACTTCGACCATCATCAGTTATTTTACTTCCTAAATCGCAAAACTCCTTTACTACTTTAAGTGTCTCATTTCCTAATGTAATTCCCTCAGCATCACCCGATTTAATTGGACTACATTCCATTATCCTCGTTTTGCTTTTGTTGATGTTCATCTTATATCCTCCTTTCAAGACACTGTCCATTCCGTTCAACTGCTCTTCCAAGTCCTTTGCCGTCTCTGACAGAATTACAATGTCATCGGCGAACCTCAAAGTTTTTACTTCTTCTCCATGAATTTTAATACCTACTCCAAATTTTTCTTTTGTTTCCTTTACTGCTTGCTCAATATACAGATTGAATAACATCGGGGAGAGGCTACAACCCTGTCTCACTCCTTTCCCAACCACTGCTTCCCTTTCATGCCCCTCGACTCTTATGACTGCCATCTGGTTTCTGTACAAATTGTAAATAGCCTTTCGCTCCCTGTATTTTACACCTGCCACCTTTAGAATTTGAAAAAGAATATTCCAGTCAACATTGTCAAAAGCTTTCTCTAAGTCTACAAATGCTAGAAACGTAGGTTTGCCTTTTCTTAATCTTTCTTCTAAGATAAGTCGTAAGGTCAGTATTGCCTCACGTGTTGCAACATTTCGACGGAATCCAAACTGATCCTCCCCGAGGTCCGCATCTACCAGTTTTTCCATTCGTCTGTAAAGAATTCGCGTTAGTATTTTGCAGCTGTGACTTATTAAACTGATAGTTCGGTAATTTTCACATCTGTCAGCACCTGCTTTCTTTGGGATTGGAATTATTATATTCTTCTTGAAGTCTGAGGGTCTTTCGCCTGTCTCATACATCTTGCTCACCAGCTGGTAGAGTTTAGTCATGACTGGCTCTCCCAAAGCCGTCAGTAGTTCTAATGGAATGTTGTCTACTCCGGGGGCCTTGTTTCGACTCAGGTCTTTCAGTGCTCTGTCAAACTCTTCACGCAGTATCGTATCACCCATTTCGTCTTCATCTACATCCTCTTCCATTTCCATAATATTGTCCTCAAGTACATCACCCTTGTATAAACCTTCTATATACTCCTTCCACCTTTCTGCCTTCCCTTCTTTGCTTAGAACTAGGTTGCCATCTGAGCTCTTGATATTCATACACGTGGTTCTCTTCTCTCCAAAGGTCTCTTTAATTTTCCTGTAGGCAGTATCTATCTTACCCCTAGTGAGATAAGCTTCTACATCCTTACATTTGTCCTCTAGCCATCCCTGTTTAGCCATTTTGCACTTCCTGTCGATCTCATTTTTGAGACGTTTGTATTCCTTTTTGCCTGCTTCATTTACTGCATTTTTATATTTTCTCCTTTCATCAATTAAATTCAATATTTCTTCTGTTACCCAAGGATTTCTAGCAGCCCTCGTCTTTTTACCTACTTTATCCTCTGCTGCCTTCACTACTTCATCCCTCAGAGCTACCCATTCTTCTTCTACTGTATTTCTTTCCCCTATTCCTGTCAATTGTTCCCTAATGCTCTCCCTGAAACTCTGTACAACCTCTGGTTCTTTCAGTTTATCCAGGTCCCATCTCCTTAATTTCCCACATTTTTGCAGTTTCTTCAGTTTTAATCTACAGGTCATAACCAATAGATTGTGGTCAGAGTCCACATCTGCCCCTGGAAATGTCTTACAACTTAAAACCTGGTTCCTAAATCTCTGTCTTACCATTATATAATCTATCTGATACCTTTTAGTATCTCCAGGATTCTTCCACGTATACAACCTTCTTTCATGATTCTTAAACCAAGTGTTACCTATGACTAAGTTGTGCTCTGTACAAAATTCTACTAGGCGGCTTCCTCTTTCATTTCTTAGCCCCAATCCATATTCACCTACTATGTTTCCTTCTCTCCCTTTTCCTAGACTCGAATTCCAGTCACCCATTACTATTAAATTTTCGTCTCCCTTCACTATCTGAATAATTTCTTTTATTTCATCGTACATTTCTTCAATTTCTTCGTCATCTGCAGAGCTAGTTGGCATATAAACTTGTACTATTGTAGTAGGTGTGGGCTTCGTATCTATCTTGGCCACAATAATGCGTTCACTATGCTGTTTGTAGTAGCTTACCCGCATTCCTATTTTCCTATTCATTATTAAACCTACTCCTGCATTACCCCTATTTGATTTTGTGTTTATAACCCTGTCATCACCTGACCAGAAGTCTTGTTTCTCCTGCCACCGAACTTCACTAATTCCCACTATATCTAACTTTAACCTATCCATTTCAATTTTTAAATTTTCTAACCTACCTGCCCGATTAAGGGATCTGACATTCCACGCTCCGATCCGTAGAACGCCAGTTTTCCTTCTCCTGATAACGACATCCTCCTGAGTAGTCCCCGCCCGGAGATCCGAATGGGGGACTATTTTACCTCCGGAATATTTTACCCAAGAGGATGCCATCATCATTTAATCATACAGTAAAGCTGCATGTCCTCGGGAAAAATTACGGCTGTAGTTTCCCCTTGCTTTCAGCCGTTCGCAGTACCAGCACAGCAACCCCGTTTTGGTTAATGTTGCAAGGCCAGATCAGTCAATCATCCAGACTGTTGCCCCCGCAACTACTGAAAAGGCTGCTGCCCCTCTTCAGGAACCACACGTTTGTCTGGCCTCTCAACAGATACCCCTCCGTTGTGGTTGCACCTACGGTACGGCCATCTGTATCGCTGAGGCACGCAAGCCTCCCCACCAACGGCAAGGTCCATGGTTCATGGGGAGAAAGCCAGCTTAAAAGACAATAATCCATACCTAAAACTTGAATTGTACTACTTCTTACTCACTATTACATCAACTTAGAAGCTTCATCTGTGTTCTACTATTGTGCTTTTAGTGTCTCCGCATACCGCAGCACGCGACATAGCTTTGCAGACGATAAGTACAACCGTTTCAGAGAGAAGAGCGGCCAATGTGACGATCTGGTTTTAAGTCGATTCGATAACAAATGACGAAAACGGACGGATTTCTCAGGTTTTTAATACATATGAACACTTTTCACATTCTCCCGTGCTACAGGGCTACTAGTCCTCATTTCCTGCAAAATCTTAACTTCCTAGTTCATGTCCAAGGCACCAAAGAAGGGTAAACAGTCAATAATCGATAAATAAAACTTGAATTGTACTACTTCTTACTGGCTATTACATCAACTTAGAAGCTTCATCCGTGTTCTACTATGGTGCTTTTAGTGTCTCCGCATACCGCAGCACGCGACATAGTTTTGCAGACGATAATTACAACTGTTGTAGAGAGAAGAGCGGCCAATGTGACGATTTGGCTTTAAGTCGATTCGATAGCAAATGACGAAAACGGACGGATTTCTCAGGTTTTTAGTACATATGAACACTTGTCACATTGTCCCGTGCAACGCAGCTGCTAATCCTCCTTTCATGCAAAATCTTAAGTTCATGGCTCATGTCCAAATCACCAAAGAAGGGTAAAAAGTCAATAATCGATACCTAAAACTTGATTTTTACTATTTCTTACTGGCTATTACATCAACTTAGAAGCTTCATCTGTGTTCTACTATGGTGCTTTTAATGTCTCCGCATATCGCAGCACGCGACATAGCTTTGCACGCGATAAATGTTACCGTTTCAGAGGGAAGAGCTGCCAATGTGACGATCTGGATTTAAGTCGATTTGATAACAAATGACGAAAACGGACGGACTTCTCAGGTTTTTGCTACATATGGACAAGTTTCACATTCTCCCGTGCAACAGGGCTACTAGTCCTCATTTCATGCAAAATCCTAAGTTCCTAGCTCATGTCCAAGGCACCAAAGAAGGGTAAACAGCCAATGATCGATTAATAAAACTTGAATTGTACTGCTTCTTACTGGCTATTACATTAACTTAGAAGTTTCATATGTATTCTACTATGGTGCCTTTAGTGTCTCCGCACACCGCAGCACGCGACATAGCTTTGCAGACGATACGTACAACCGTATCAGAGAGAAGAGCGGCCAATGTGAGGATGTGGCTTTAAGTCGATTCGATAACAAATGAAAAAAAGGGACGGATTTCACAGGTTTTTACTACATATGAACACTTTTCACGTTCTCCCGTGCAACTCGGCTGCTAGACCTCTCTTTCATGTCGAATCTTAAGGTCCTAGCTCATGTCCAAGCCACCAAAGAAGGGTAATAAGTCAATAATCGATAACTAAAACTTGAATTGTACTACTTATTAATGGCTATTACATCAACTTAGAAGTTTCAACTGTGTTCTACTATAGTGCTTTTAGTGTTTCCGCATACCGCAGCACGCGACATAGCTTTGCAGACGATAAGTACAACCGTTTCAGAGAGAAGAGCGGCCAATGTGACGATCTGGCGTTAAGTCGATTCGATAACAAATGACGAAAACGGACGGATTTCTCAGGGTTTTACTACATATGAACACTTTCCACATTCTCCCTTGCAACGCGGCTGCTAGTCCTCCTTTCATGCAACATCTTTAGTTCCTAGCTCATGTCTAAGGCACCAAAGAAGGGTAAAAAGTCAATAATCAATACCTAAAACTTGAATTTTACAACTTCTTACTGTCCATTACATCAACTTAGAAGCTTCATCTGTGTTCTACTATGGTGCTTTTAGTGTCTCCGCATACCGCAGCACGCGACATAGCTTTGCAGACGGTAAGTACACCCGTTTCAGAGTGAAGAGCGGCCAATGTGACGATCTGGCTTTAAGTCGATTCGTTAACAAATGACGAAAACGGACGGATGTCTCAGTTTTTTACTACATATGAACACTTTCCAAATTGTCCCGAGCGACGCGGTTGCTAGTCCTCCTTTCATGCAAAATCTTAAGTTCCTAGCTCATGTCCAAGGCACCAAAGAAGGGTAAAAAGTCAATAATCGATACCTAAAACTTGAATTGTACTACTTCTTACTGGCTATTACATCTACTTAGAAGCTTCAACTGTGTTCTACTATGGTGCTTTCATTGTCTCCGCATACCGCAGCACGCGACATAGCTTTGCAGTCGATAATTACAACCGTTTCAGAGAGAAGAGCGGCCAATGTGACGATCTGGCTTTAAGTCGATTCGTTAACAATTGACGAAAACGGACGGATTTCTCAGGTTTTTACTACATATGGACACTTTTCTCATTCTCCCGTGCAACAGGGCTACTAGTCCTCATATCATGCAAAATCTTAAGTTCCTAGCTCATGTCCAAGGCACCAAAGAAAGGTAAACAGTCAATTATCGATAAATAAAACTTGAATTGTACTACTTCTTACTGGCTATTACATCTACTTAGAAACTTCAACTGTGTTCTACTATGGTGCTTTCATTTTCTCCGCATACCGCAGCACGCGACGTAGCTTTGCAGACGATAAGTACAACCGTTTCAGAGAGAAGAGCGGCCAATGAGACGATCTGGCTTTAAGTCGATTCGATAACAATTGACGAAAACGGACGAATTTCTCAGGGTTTTCTACATATGAACATTTTTCACATTCTCCCGTGCAACGCGGCTGCTAGTCCTCCTTTGATGCAGAATCTCAAGGTCCTAGCTCATGTCCAAGGCACCAAAGCCAGCTTAAAAGTCAATAATCCATGCCTAAAACTTGAATTGTACTACTTCTTACTGGCTATTACATCAACTTAGAAGCTTCATCTGTGTTCTACTATGGTGCTTTTAGTGTGTCCGCATACCGCAGCACGCGACATAGCTTTGCAGACGGTAAGTACACCCGTTTCAGAGTGAAGAGCGGCCAATGTGACGATCTGTCTTTAAGTCGATTCGATAACAAATGTCGAAAACGGACGGATTTCTCAGGGTTTTACTACATATGAACACTTTCCACATTCTCCCGTGCAACGCGGTTGCTAGTCCTCCTTTCATGCAAAATCTTAAGTTCCTAGCTCATGTCCAAGGCACCAAAGTAGGATAAAAAGTCAATAATCGATTCCTAAAACCTGAATTGTACTACTTCTTACTGGCTATTACATCTACTTAGAAGCTTCAACTGTGTTCTACTATGGTGCTTTCATTGTCTCCGCATACCGCAGCACGCGACATAGCTTTGCAGTCGATAATTACAACCGTTTCAGAGGGAAGAGCGGCCAATGTGACGATCTGGCTTTAAGTCGATTCGTTAACAATTGACGAAAACGGACGGATTTCTCAGGTTTTTACTACATATGGACACTTTTCTCATTCTCCCGTGCAACAGGGCTACTAGTCCTCATTTCAGGGAAAGTCCTAAGTTCCTAACTCATGTCCAAGTCACCAAAGAAGGGTAAACAGTCAATAATCGATAAATAAAACTTGAATTGTACTACTTCTTACTGGCTATTACATCAACTTAGAAACTTCATCTGTGTTCTACTATGGTGCTTTTAGTGTCTCCGCATACCGCAGCACGCGACATAGCTTTGCAGACGGTAAGTACACAAGTTTCAGAGTGAAGAGCGGCCAATGTGACGATCTGTCTTTAAGTCGATTCGATAACAAATGACGAAAACGGACGGATTTCTCAGGGTTTTACTACATATGAACACTTTCCAGAATCTCCCGTGCAACGCGGCTGCTAGTCCCCCTTTGATGCAGAATCTCAAGGTCCTAGCTCATGTCCAAGGCACCAAAGCCATCTTAAAAGTCAATAATCCATGCCTAAAACTTGAATTGTACTACTTCTTACTGGCTATCATCAACTTAGAAGCTTCATCTGTGTTCTACTATGGTGCTTTTAGTGTCTCCACATATCACAGCACGCGACATAGCTTTGCACACGATAAATGAAACCGTTTCTCGAAGGAAGAGCGGCCAATGTGACGATCTGGCTTTAAGTCGATTTGATAACAGATGACGAAAACGGACGGACTTCTAAGGTTCTTACTACATATGAACTCTTTTCATATTCTCCCGTGCAACAGGGCTACTAGTCCTCATTTCATGCAAAATCTTAAGTTCGTAGCTCATGTCCAAGGCACCAAAGAAGGTTAACAGTCAATAATCGATCAATAAAACTTGAAGTTTACTACTTCTTACTGGCTATTACATCAACTTAGAAGCTTCATCTGTGTTCTACTATGGTGCCTTTAGTGTCTCCGCATACCGCAGCACGCGGCATAGCTTTGCAGACGATAAATATAACCGTTTCAGACAGAAGTGTGCCCAATGTGACGATCTGGGTTTAAGTCGATTCCATAACAAATGACGAAAACGGACGGATTTCTCAAGTTTTTACCACATATGAACACTTTTCACATTCTCCCGTGCAACGCGGCTGCTAGTCCACCTTTCATGCAAAATCTTAAGTTCCTAGCTCAAGTCCAAGGCACCATAGAAGGGTAAAAAGTCAATAATCGATACCTAAAACTTGAATTGTACTACATCTTACTGCCTATTACATCAACTTAGAAGCTACATCTGTGTTCTACTATGGTGCTTTTAGTGTCTCCGCATACCGCAGCACGCGACATAGCTTTGCAGACGATAAATGTACCCGTTTCAGACATAGGTGTGGCCGATGTGACGATCTGGCTTTAAGTCGATTCTATAAGAAATGACGAAAACGGACGGATTTGTCAATTTTTTAAAACATATGAACACTTTTCACATTCTCCCGTGCAACGCGGCTGCTAGTCCTCCTTTAATGCAAAATCTTAAGTTCCTAGCTCATGTCCAAGGCACCAAAGAAGAGTAAAAAGTCAATAATCGATACCTAAAACTTGAATTGTAGTACTTCTTACTGGTTATTACATCAACTTAGAAGCTTCATCTGTGTTCTACTATGGTGCTTTTAGTGTCTCCTCATACCGCAGCACGTGACATAGCTTTGCAGACGATAAATGTAACCGTTTCAGACAGAAGAGCGGCCAATGTGACGATTTGGCTTTAAGTCGATTCGATAACAAATGACGAAAACGGACGGATTTCTCAGGTTTTTACTACATATGAACACTTTTCACATTCGCCCGTGCTACACGGCTGCTAGTCCACCTTTCATGCAAAATATTAGGTTCCTAGCTCATGTCCAAGGCACCAAAGAAGGGTAAAAAGTCAATAATCAATACCTGAAACTTGAATTGTACTACTTCTTACTGGCTATTACATAAACATAGAAGCTTCATCTGTGTTCTACTATGGTGCTTTTAGTGTCTCCGCATACCGCAGCACGCGACATAGCTTTGCAGACGATAAATTTAATCGTTTCAGACAGAAGTGCGGCCAGTGTGACGATCTGGCTTTAAGTCGATTCGATAACAAATGACGAATACGGACGGATTTCTCAGGTTTTTACTACATATGAACACTTTTCACATTCTCCCGTGCAACTCGGCTGCTAATCCTCCTTTCATGCAAAATCTTAAGTTCATAGCTCATGTCCAAGGCACCAAAGAAGGGTAAAAAGTCAATAATCGATACCTAAAACTTGAATTTTACTACATCTTACTGGCTATTACATCAACTAAGAAGCTTCATCTGTGTTCTACTATTGTGCTTTTATTGTCTCCTAATACCGCAGCACGCGACATAGCTTTGCAGACGGTAAGTACACCCGTTTCAGAGTGAAGAGCGGCCAATGTGACGATCTGGCTTTAAGTCGATTCGTTAACAAATGACGAAAACGGACGGATGTCTCAGTTTTTTACTACATATGAACACTTTCCAAATTGTCCCGAGCGACGCGGTTGCTAGTCCTCCTTTCATGCAAAATCTTAAGTTCCTAGCTCATGTCCAAGGCACCAAAGAAGGGTAAAAAGTCAATAATCGATACCTAAAACTTGAATTGTACTACTTCTTACTGGCTATTACATCTACTTAGAAGCTTCAACTGTGTTCTACTATGGTGCTTTCATTGTCTCCGCATACCGCAGCACGCGACATAGCTTTGCAGTCGATAATTACAACCGTTTCAGAGAGAAGAGCGGCCAATGTGACGATCTGGCTTTAAGTCGATTCGTTAACAATTGACGAAAACGGACGGATTTCTCAGGTTTTTACTACATATGGACACTTTTCTCATTCTCCCGTGCAACAGGGCTACTAGTCCTCATATCATGCAAAATCTTAAGTTCCTAGCTCATGTCCAAGGCACCAAAGAAAGGTAAACAGTCAATTATCGATAAATAAAACTTGAATTGTACTACTTCTTACTGGCTATTACATCTACTTAGAAACTTCAACTGTGTTCTACTATGGTGCTTTCATTGTCTCCGCATACCGCAGCACGCGACGTAGCTTTGCAGACGATAAGTACAACCGTTTCAGAGAGAAGAGCGGCCAATGAGACGATCTGGCTTTAAGTCGATTCGATAACAATTGACGAAAACGGACGAATTTCTCAGGGTTTTCTACATATGAACATTTTTCACATTCTCCCGTGCAACGCGGCTGCTAGTCCTCCTTTGATGCAGAATCTCAAGGTCCTAGCTCATGTCCAAGGCACCAAAGCCAGCTTAAAAGTCAATAATCCATGCCTAAAACTTGAATTGTACTACTTCTTACTGGCTATTACATCAACTTAGAAGCTTCATCTGTGTTCTACTATGGTGCTTTTAGTGTGTCCGCATACCGCAGCACGCGACATAGCTTTGCAGACGGTAAGTACACCCGTTTCAGAGTGAAGAGCGGCCAATGTGACGATCTGTCTTTAAGTCGATTCGATAACAAATGTCGAAAACGGACGGATTTCTCAGGGTTTTACTACATATGAACACTTTCCACATTCTCCCGTGCAACGCGGTTGCTAGTCCTCCTTTCATGCAAAATCTTAAGTTCCTAGCTCATGTCCAAGGCACCAAAGTAGGATAAAAAGTCAATAATCGATTCCTAAAACCTGAATTGTACTACTTCTTACTGGCTATTACATCTACTTAGAAGCTTCAACTGTGTTCTACTATGGTGCTTTCATTGTCTCCGCATACCGCAGCACGCGACATAGCTTTGCAGTCGATAATTACAACCGTTTCAGAGGGAAGAGCGGCCAATGTGACGATCTGGCTTTAAGTCGATTCGTTAACAATTGACGAAAACGGACGGATTTCTCAGGTTTTTACTACATATGGACACTTTTCTCATTCTCCCGTGCAACAGGGCTACTAGTCCTCATTTCAGGGAAAGTCCTAAGTTCCTAACTCATGTCCAAGTCACCAAAGAAGGGTAAACAGTCAATAATCGATAAATAAAACTTGAATTGTACTACTTCTTACTGGCTATTACATCAACTTAGAAACTTCATCTGTGTTCTACTATGGTGCTTTTAGTGTCTCCGCATACCGCAGCACGCGACATAGCTTTGCAGACGGTAAGTACACAAGTTTCAGAGTGAAGAGCGGCCAATGTGACGATCTGTCTTTAAGTCGATTCGATAACAAATGACGAAAACGGACGGATTTCTCAGGGTTTTACTACATATGAACACTTTCCAGAATCTCCCGTGCAACGCGGCTGCTAGTCCCCCTTTGATGCAGAATCTCAAGGTCCTAGCTCATGTCCAAGGCACCAAAGCCATCTTAAAAGTCAATAATCCATGCCTAAAACTTGAATTGTACTACTTCTTACTGGCTATCATCAACTTAGAAGCTTCATCTGTGTTCTACTATGGTGCTTTTAGTGTCTCCACATATCACAGCACGCGACATAGCTTTGCACACGATAAATGAAACCGTTTCTCGAAGGAAGAGCGGCCAATGTGACGATCTGGCTTTAAGTCGATTTGATAACAGATGACGAAAACGGACGGACTTCTAAGGTTCTTACTACATATGAACTCTTTTCATATTCTCCCGTGCAACAGGGCTACTAGTCCTCATTTCATGCAAAATCTTAAGTTCGTAGCTCATGTCCAAGGCACCAAAGAAGGTTAACAGTCAATAATCGATCAATAAAACTTGAAGTTTACTACTTCTTACTGGCTATTACATCAACTTAGAAGCTTCATCTGTGTTCTACTATGGTGCCTTTAGTGTCTCCGCATACCGCAGCACGCGGCATAGCTTTGCAGACGATAAATATAACCGTTTCAGACAGAAGTGTGCCCAATGTGACGATCTGGGTTTAAGTCGATTCCATAACAAATGACGAAAACGGACGGATTTCTCAAGTTTTTACCACATATGAACACTTTTCACATTCTCCCGTGCAACGCGGCTGCTAGTCCACCTTTCATGCAAAATCTTAAGTTCCTAGCTCAAGTCCAAGGCACCATAGAAGGGTAAAAAGTCAATAATCGATACCTAAAACTTGAATTGTACTACATCTTACTGCCTATTACATCAACTTAGAAGCTACATCTGTGTTCTACTATGGTGCTTTTAGTGTCTCCGCATACCGCAGCACGCGACATAGCTTTGCAGACGATAAATGTACCCGTTTCAGACATAGGTGTGGCCGATGTGACGATCTGGCTTTAAGTCGATTCTATAAGAAATGACGAAAACGGACGGATTTGTCAATTTTTTAAAACATATGAACACTTTTCACATTCTCCCGTGCAACGCGGCTGCTAGTCCTCCTTTAATGCAAAATCTTAAGTTCCTAGCTCATGTCCAAGGCACCAAAGAAGAGTAAAAAGTCAATAATCGATACCTAAAACTTGAATTGTAGTACTTCTTACTGGTTATTACATCAACTTAGAAGCTTCATCTGTGTTCTACTATGGTGCTTTTAGTGTCTCCTCATACCGCAGCACGTGACATAGCTTTGCAGACGATAAATGTAACCGTTTCAGACAGAAGAGCGGCCAATGTGACGATTTGGCTTTAAGTCGATTCGATAACAAATGACGAAAACGGACGGATTTCTCAGGTTTTTACTACATATGAACACTTTTCACATTCGCCCGTGCTACACGGCTGCTAGTCCACCTTTCATGCAAAATATTAGGTTCCTAGCTCATGTCCAAGGCACCAAAGAAGGGTAAAAAGTCAATAATCAATACCTGAAACTTGAATTGTACTACTTCTTACTGGCTATTACATAAACATAGAAGCTTCATCTGTGTTCTACTATGGTGCTTTTAGTGTCTCCGCATACCGCAGCACGCGACATAGCTTTGCAGACGATAAATTTAATCGTTTCAGACAGAAGTGCGGCCAGTGTGACGATCTGGCTTTAAGTCGATTCGATAACAAATGACGAATACGGACGGATTTCTCAGGTTTTTACTACATATGAACACTTTTCACATTCTCCCGTGCAACTCGGCTGCTAATCCTCCTTTCATGCAAAATCTTAAGTTCATAGCTCATGTCCAAGGCACCAAAGAAGGGTAAAAAGTCAATAATCGATACCTAAAACTTGAATTTTACTACATCTTACTGGCTATTACATCAACTAAGAAGCTTCATCTGTGTTCTACTATTGTGCTTTTATTGTCTCCTAATACCGCAGCACGCGACATAGCTTTGCAAACGATAAATGTAACCGTTTCAGACAGAAGAGCGGCCAAAGAGACGATCTGGCTTTAAGTCGATTCGATAACAAATGACGAGAACGGACGGATTTCTCAGGTTCTTACCACATATGAACACTTTTCACATTCTCCTGAGCAACGCGGCTGCTAGTCCTCCTTTCATGCAAAATCTTAAGTTCCTAGCTCATGTCCGAGTCGCCAAAGAAGGGTAAAAAGTCAATAAACGATACCTAAAACTTGAATAGTACTACTTCTTACTGGGTATTACATCAACTTCGAAGCTTCATCTGTGTTCTACTATGGTGCTTTTAGTGTCTCCGCATACCGCAGCACGTGACATAGCTTTGCAGACGATAAGTACAACCGTTTCAGAGAGAAGAGCGGCCTTTGTGACGATCAGGCTTTAAGTCGATTCGATAACAAATGACGAAAACGGACGGGTTTCTCAGGTTTTTACTACATATGAACATTTTTCACATTCGCCCGTGCTACGCGGCTGCTAGTCCTCCTTTAATGCAAAATCTTAAGTTCCTAGGTTTTCTCCAAGGCACCAAAGAAGGGTAAAAAGTCAATAATCAATACCTGAAAATTGAAGTGTACTACTTCTTACTGGCTATTACATCAACTTAGAAGCTTCATCTGTGTTCTACTATGGTGCTTTTAGGGTCTCCGCATACCGCAGCACACGAAATAGCTATGCAGACGATAAATGTAACCGTTTCGGACAGAAGTGTGCCCAATGTGACGATCTGGGATTAAGTCGATTCGATAACAAATGACGAAAACGGACGGATTTCTCAAGTTTTCACCACATATGAACACTTTTCACATTCTCCCGTGCAACGCGGCTGCTAGTCCACCTTTCATGCAAAATCTTAAGTTCCTTGCTCATGTCAAAGGCACCAAAGAAGGGTGAAAAGTCAATAATCAATACCTAAAACTTGAATTGTACTACTTCTTAATGGTTATTGCATCAACTTAGAAGCTTCATCTGTGTTCTACTATGGTTCTTTTAGTGTCCCCGCATACCGCAGCACGTGACATAACTTTGCAGACGGTAAATGTAACCGTTTCAGACACAAGTGCGGCCAATGTGACGATCTGTCTTTTAAGTCGATTCGGTAACAAATGAAGAAAACTTACGGATTTCTCAGGTTTTTACTAGATATGAACACTTTTCACATTCTCCCGTGCAAATCGGCTGCTAATCCTCCTTTCATGCAAAATCTTAAGTTCCTAGCTCAAGTCCAAGGCACCATAGAAGGGTAAAAAGTCAATAATCGATACCTAAAACTTCAATTGTACTACATCTTACTGCCTATTACATCAACTTAGAAGCTTCATCTGTGTTCTACTATGGTGCTTTTAGAGTCTCCGCATACCGCAGCACGCGACATAGCTTTGCAGACGATAAATTTAACCGTTTCAGACAGAAGTGCGGCTAATGTGACGATCTGGCTTTAAGTCGATTCGATAACAAATGACGATAACGGACGGATTTCTCAGGTTTTTGCTACATATGAACACTTTTCACATTCTCCCGTGCAACTCGGGTGCTAATCCTCCTTTCATGCAAAATCTTAAGTTCATAGCTCATGTCCAAGGCAACAAAGAAGGGTAAAAAGTCAATAATCGATACCTAAAACTTGAATTTTACTACATCTTACTGGCTATTACATCAACTAAGAAGCTTCATCTGTGTTCTACTATGGTGCTTTTATTGTCTCCGCATACCGCAGCACGCGACATAGCTTTGCAGACGATAAATGTAACCGTTTCAGACAGAAGAGCGGCCAAAGAGACGATCTGGCTTTAAGTCGATTCGATAACAAATGACGATAACGGACGGATTTCTCAGGTTCTTACCACATATGAACACTTTTCACATTCTCCTGAGCAACGCGGCTGCTAGTCCTCCTTTCATGCAAAATCTTAAGTTCCTAGCTCATGTCCGAGTCGCCAAAGAAGGGTAAAAAGTCAATAAACGATACCTAAAACTTGAATAGTACTACTTCTTACTGGCTATTACATCAACTTAGAAGCTTCATCTGTGTTCTACTATGGTGCTTTTAGTGTCTCCGCATACCGCAGCACGTGACATAGATTTGCAGACGATAAGTACAACCGTTTCAGAGAGAAGAGCGGCCAATGTGACGATCAGGCTTTAAGTCGATTCGATAACAAATGACGAAAACGGACGGGTTTCTCAGGTTTTTACTACATATGAACATTTTTCACATTCGCCCGTGCTACGCGGCTGCTAGTCCTCCTTTAATGCAAAATCTTAAGTTCCTAGGTTTTGTCCAAGGCACCAAAGAAGGGTAAAAAGTCAATAATCAATACCTGATAATTGAAGTGTACTACTTCTTACTGGCTATTACATCAACTTAGAAGCTTCATCTGTGTTCTACTATGGTGCTTTTAGTGTCTCCGCATACCGCAGCACACGAAATAGCTATGCAGACGATAAATGTAACCGTTTCAGACAGAAGTGTGCCCAATGTGACGATCTGGGATTAAGTCGATTCGATAACAAATGACGAAAACGGACGGATTTCTCAAGTTTTTACCACATATGAACACTTTTCACATTCTCCCGTGCAACGCGGCTGCTAGTCCACCTTTCATGCAAAATCTTAAGTTCCTTGCTCATGTCAAAGGCACCAAAGAAGGGTGAAAAGTCAATAATCAATACCTAAAACTTGAATTGTACTACTTCTTAATGGTTATTACATCAACTTAGAAGCTTCATCTGTGTTCTACTATGGTGCTTTTAGTGTCTCCGCATACCGCAGCACGTGACATAACTTTGCAGACGGTAAATGTAACCGTTTCAGACACAAGTGCGGCCAATGTGACGATCTGGCTTTTAAGTCGATTCGGTAACAAATGAAGAAAACTTACGGATTTCTCAGGTTTTTACTAGATATGAACACTTTTCACATTCTCCCGTGCAAATCGGCTGCTAATCCTCCTTTCATGCAAAATCTTAAGTTCCTAGCTCAAGTCCAAGGCACCATAGAAGGGTATAAAGTCAATAATCGAAACCTAAAACATGAATTGTACTACATCTTACTGCCTATTAAATCAACTTAGAAGCTTCATCTGTGTTCTACTATGGTGCCTTTAGTGTCTCCGCATACCGCAGCACGCGACATAGCTTTGCAGACGATAAATGTACCCGTTTCAGACATAGGTGTGGCCGATGTGACGATCTGGCTTTAAGTCGATTCGATAACAAATGACGAAAACGGACGGATTTCTCGGGTTTTTAAAACATATGACCACTTTTCACATTCTCCCGTGCAACGCGGCTGCTAGTCCTCCTTTCATGCAAAACCTTAAGTTCCTAGCTCATGTCCAAGCCACCATAGAAGGGTAAAAAGTCAATAATCGATACCTAAAACTTGAATTGTAGTACTTCTTACTGGTTATTACATCAACTTAGAAGCTTCATCTGTGTTCTACTATGGTGCTTTTAGTGTCTCCGCATACCGCAGCACACGACATAACTTTGCAGACGATAAATGTAACCGTTTCAGAGAGAAGAGAGGCCAATGTGACGATCTGGCCTTAAGTCGATTTGATAACAAATGACGAAAACGGCCGAATACCTTAGGTTTTTACTACAAATGAACACTTTTCACACTCTCCCGTGTATCGCAGCTACTAGTCCTCCTTTCATGCAAAATCTTAAGGTCCCAGCTCACGTCCAAGGCACCAAAGCCGGCTAAAAAGTCAATAATCGATAACTAAAACGTGAATTGTACTACTTTTTACTTGCTATTACATAAACTTAGAAGCTTTTTCAGTGTTCTACTATGGTGCTTTTTGTGTCTCCGCATACCGCAGCACTCGACATAGCTTTGCAGACGATAAATGTAACCGTTTCAGAGAGAAGAGCAGACAATGTAACGTCCTGGCTTTAAGTCAATTCGATATCAAATGAAGAAAACCGACAGATTTCTCAGTTTTTTACTACATATGAACGCTTTAACACATTTTCCCGTGCAACGCGGCTGCTAGTCCTCCTTTCATGCAAAATCTTATGGTCCTAGCTCATGTCCAAGTGACTAAAGCCGGTTAAAAACTCAATAATCGAAAACTAAAACTTCAATTGTACTACCTATTACATCAACTTAGAAGCTTCTACTGTGTTCTACTATAAGGCTTTTAGTGTCTCCGCATACCGCACCCAACGACATAACTTTGCAGACGGTAAATGTAACCGTTTCAGAGGGAAGAGCGGCCAATGTGATGATCTGGCTTTAAGTCGATTCGGTAACAAATGAAGAAAACGGACGGATTTCTCAGGTTTTTACTACATATGAACACTTTTCACATTCGCCCGTGCTACACGGCTGCTAGTCCTCCTTTCATGCAAAATATTAAGTTCCTAGCTCATGTCCAAGGCACCAAAGAGGGTAAAAAGTCAATAATCAATACCTGAAACTTGAATTGTACTACTTCTTACGGACTATTACACAAACTTAGAAGCTTCATCTGTGTTCTACTATGGGGCTTTTAGTGTCTCCGCATATCGCAGCCTGCGACATAGCTTTGCAGACTATAAATGTAACCGTTTCAGACAGAAGTGCGGCTAATGTGACGATCTGGCTTTAAGTCGATTCGATAACAAGTGACGAAAACGGACGGATTTCTCAGGTTTTTACTACATATGAACAGTTTTCACATTCTCCCGTGCAACTCGGCTGCTAATCCTCCTTTCATGCAAAATCTTAAGGTAATAGCTCATGTCCAAGGCACCAAAGAAGGGTAAAAAGTCAATAATCGATACCTAAAACTTGAATTTTACTACATCTTACTGGCTATTACATCAACTAAGAAGCTTCATCTGTGTTCTACTATGCTGCTTTTAGAGTCTCCGCATACCGCAGCACGCGACATAGCTTTGCAGACGATAAATTTAACCGTTTCAGACAGAAGTGCGGCTAATGTGACGATCTGGCTGTAAGTCGATTCGATAACAAATGACGATAACGGCCGGATTTCTCAGGTTTTTGCTACATATGAACACTTTTCACATTCTCCCGTGCAACTCGGGTGCTAATCCTCCTTTCATGCAAAATCTTAAGTTCATAGCTCATGTCCAAGGCAACAAAGAAGGGTAAAAAGTCAATAATCGATACCTAAAACTTGAATTTTACTACATCTTACTGGCTATTACATCAACTAAGAAGCTTCATCTGTGTTCTACTATGGTGCTTTTATTGTCTCCGCATACCGCAGCACGCGACATAGCTTTGCAGACGATAAATGTAACCGTTTCAGACAGAAGAGCGGCCAAAGAGACGATCTGGCTTTAAGTCGATTCGATAACAAATGACGAGAACGGACGGATTTCTCAGGTTCTTACCACATATGAACACTTTTCACATTCTCCTGAGCAACGCGGCTGCTAGTCCTCCTTTCATGCAAAATCTTAAGTTCCTAGCTCATGTCCGAGTCGCCAAAGAAGGGTAAAAAGTCAATAAACGATACCTAAAACTTGAATAGTACTACTTCTTACTGGCTATTACATCAACTTAGAAGCTTCATCTGTGTTCTACTATGGTGCTTTTAGTGTCTCCGCATACCGCAGCACGTGACATAGATTTGCAGACGATAAGTACAACCGTTTCAGAGAGAAGAGCGGCCAATGTGACGATCAGGCTTTAAGTCGATTCGATAACAAATGACGAAAACGGACGGGTTTCTCAGGTTTTTACTACATATGAACATTTTTCACATTCGCCCGTGCTTCTTACGGACTATTACACAAACTTAGAAGCTTCATCTGTGTTCTACTATGGAGCTTTTAGTGTCTCCGCATATCGCAGCCTGCGACATAGCTTTGCAGACTATAAATGTAACCGTTTCAGACAGAAGTGCGGCTAATGTGACGATCTGGCTTTAAGTCGATTCGATAACAAGTGACGAAAACGGACGGATTTCTCAGGTTTTTACTACATATGAACAGTTTTCACATTCTCCCGTGCAACTCGGCTGCTAATCCTCCTTTCATGCAAAATCTTAAGGTAATAGCTCATGTCCAAGGCACCAAAGAAGGGTAAAAAGTCAATAATCGATACCTAAAACTTGAATTTTACTACATCTTACTGGCTATTACATCAACTAAGAAGCTTCATCTGTGTTCTACTATGCTGCTTTTAGAGTCTCCGCATACCGCAGCACGCGACATAGCTTTGCAGACGATAAATTTAACCGTTTCAGACAGAAGTGCGGCTAATGTGACGATCTGGCTTTAAGTCGATTCGATAACAAATGACGATAACGGCCGGATTTCTCAGGTTTTTGCTACATATGAACACTTTTCACATTCTCCCGTGCAACTCGGGTGCTAATCCTCCTTTCATGCAAAATCTTAAGTTCATAGCTCATGTCCAAGGCAACAAAGAAGGGTAAAAAGTCAATAATCGATACCTAAAACTTGAATTTTACTACATCTTACTGGCTATTACATCAACTAAGAAGCTTCATCTGTGTTCTACTATGGTGCTTTTATTGTCTCCGCATACCGCAGCACGCGACATAGCTTTGCAGACGATAAATGTAACCGTTTCAGACAGAAGAGCGGCCAAAGAGACGATCTGGCTTTAAGTCGATTCGATAACAAATGACGAGAACGGACGGATTTCTCAGGTTCTTACCACATATGAACACTTTTCACATTCTCCTGAGCAACGCGGCTGCTAGTCCTCCTTTCATGCAAAATCTTAAGTTCCTAGCTCATGTCCGAGTCGCCAAAGAAGGGTAAAAAGTCAATAAACGATACCTAAAACTTGAATAGTACTACTTCTTACTGGCTATTACATCAACTTAGAAGCTTCATCTGTGTTCTACTATGGTGCTTTTAGTGTCTCCGCATACCGCAGCACGTGACATAGATTTGCAGACGATAAGTACAACCGTTTCAGAGAGAAGAGCGGCCAATGTGACGATCAGGCTTTAAGTCGATTCGATAACAAATGACGAAAACGGACGGGTTTCTCAGGTTTTTACTACATATGAACATTTTTCACATTCGCCCGTGCTACGCGGCTGCTAGTCCTCCTTTAATGCAAAATCTTAAGTTCCTAGGTTTTGTCCAAGGCACCAAAGAAGGGTAAAAAGTCAATAATCAATACCTGATAATTGAAGTGTACTACTTCTTACTGGCTATTACATCAACTTAGAAGCTTCATCTGTGTTCTACTATGGTGCTTTTAGTGTCTCCGCATACCGCAGCACACGAAATAGCTATGCAGACGATAAATGTAACCGTTTCAGACAGAAGTGTGCCCAATGTGACGATCTGGGATTAAGTCGATTCGATAACAAATGACGAAAACGGACGGATTTCTCAAGTTTTTACCACATATGAACACTTTTCACATTCTCCCGTGCAACGCGGCTGCTAGTCCACCTTTCATGCAAAATCTTAAGTTCCTTGCTCATGTCAAAGGCACCAAAGAAGGGTGAAAAGTCAATAATCAATACCTAAAACTTGAATTGTACTACTTCTTAATGGTTATTACATCAACTTAGAAGCTTCATCTGTGTTCTACTATGGTGCTTTTAGTGTCTCCGCATACCGCAGCACGTGACATAACTTTGCAGACGGTAAATGTAACCGTTTCAGACACAAGTGCGGCCAATGTGACGATCTGGCTTTTAAGTCGATTCGGTAACAAATGAAGAAAACTTACGGATTTCTCAGGTTTTTACTAGATATGAACACTTTTCACATTCTCCCGTGCAAATCGGCTGCTAATCCTCCTTTCATGCAAAATCTTAAGTTCCTAGCTCAAGTCCAAGGCACCATAGAAGGGTAAAAAGTCAATAATCGAAACCTAAAACATGAATTGTACTACATCTTACTGCCTATTAAATCAACTTAGAAGCTTCATCTGTGTTCTACTATGGTGCCTTTAGTGTCTCCGCATACCGCAGCACGCGACATAGCTTTGCAGACGATAAATGTACCCGTTTCAGACATAGGTGTGGCCGATGTGACGATCTGGCTTTAAGTCGATTCGATAACAAATGACGAAAACGGACGGATTTCTCGGGTTTTTAAAACATATGAACACTTTTCACATTCTCCCGTGCAACGCGGCTGCTAGTCCTCCTTTCATGCAAAACCTTAAGTTCCTAGCTCATGTCCAAGCCACCATAGAAGGGTAAAAAGTCAATAATCGATACCTAAAACTTGAATTGTAGTACTTCTTACTGGTTATTACATCAACTTAGAAGCTTCATCTGTGTTCTACTATGGTGCTTTTAGTGTCTCCGCATACCGCAGCACACGACATAACTTTGCAGACGATAAATGTAACCGTTTCAGAGAGAAGAGAGGCCAATGTGACGATCTGGCCTTAAGTCGATTTGATAACAAATGACGAAAACGGCCGAATACCTTAGGTTTTTACTACAAATGAACACTTTTCACACTCTCCCGTGTATCGCAGCTACTAGTCCTCCTTTCATGCAAAATCTTAAGGTCCCAGCTCACGTCCAAGGCACCAAAGCCGGCTAAAAAGTCAATAATCGATAACTAAAACGTGAATTGTACTACTTTTTACTTGCTATTACATAAACTTAGAAGCTTTTTCAGTGTTCTACTATGGTGCTTTTTGTGTCTCCGCATACCGCAGCACTCGACATAGCTTTGCAGACGATAAATGTAACCGTTTCAGAGAGAAGAGCAGACAATGTAACGTCCTGGCTTTAAGTCAATTCGATATCAAATGAAGAAAACCGACAGATTTCTCAGTTTTTTACTACATATGAACGCTTTAACACATTTTCCCGTGCAACGCGGCTGCTAGTCCTCCTTTCATGCAAAATCTTATGGTCCTAGCTCATGTCCAAGTGACTAAAGCCGGTTAAAAACTCAATAATCGAAAACTAAAACTTCAATTGTACTACCTATTACATCAACTTAGAAGCTTCTACTGTGTTCTACTATAAGGCTTTTAGTGTCTCCGCATACCGCACCCAACGACATAACTTTGCAGACGGTAAATGTAACCGTTTCAGAGGGAAGAGCGGCCAATGTGATGATCTGGCTTTAAGTCGATTCGGTAACAAATGAAGAAAACGGACGGATTTCTCAGGTTTTTACTACATATGAACACTTTTCACATTCGCCCGTGCTACACGGCTGCTAGTCCTCCTTTCATGCAAAATATTAAGTTCCTAGCTCATGTCCAAGGCACCAAAGAGGGTAAAAAGTCAATAATCAATACCTGAAACTTGAATTGTACTACTTCTTACGGACTATTACACAAACTTAGAAGCTTCATCTGTGTTCTACTATGGAGCTTTTAGTGTCTCCGCATATCGCAGCCTGCGACATAGCTTTGCAGACTATAAATGTAACCGTTTCAGACAGAAGTGCGGCTAATGTGACGATCTGGCTTTAAGTCGATTCGATAACAAGTGACGAAAACGGACGGATTTCTCAGGTTTTTACTACATATGAACAGTTTTCACATTCTCCCGTGCAACTCGGCTGCTAATCCTCCTTTCATGCAAAATCTTAAGGTAATAGCTCATGTCCAAGGCACCAAAAAAGGGTAAAAAGTCAATAATCGATACCTAAAACTTGAATTTTACTACATCTTACTGGCTATTACATCAACTAAGAAGCTTCATCTGTGTTCTACTATGCTGCTTTTAGTGTCTCCGCATACCGCAGCACGCGACATAGCTTTGCAGACGATAAATGTAACCGTTTCAGACAGAAGACCGGCCAATGTGACGATCTGGCTTTAAGTCGAATCGATAACAAATGACGAAATCTCACGGATTTCTCAGGTTTTTACTACATATGAACACTTCTCACTGTCGCCCGTGCACCGCGGCTGCTTGTCCTCCTTTCATGCAAAATCTTAAGCTCCTAGCTCATGTCCAAGGCACCAAAGAAGGGTAAAAAATCAATAATCGATACCTAATACTTGCATAGTACTACTTCTTACTGGCTATTACATCAACTTAGAAGCTGCATCTGTGTTCTACTATGGTGCTTTTAGTGTCTCCGCATACCACAGCACGCGACATAGCTTTGCAGACGATAAATGTAACCGTTTCAGAGAGAAGAGCGGCCAATGTGACGATCTGGCTTTAAGACGATTCGATAACAAATGACGAAAATGGACAGGTTTCTCAGGTTTTTACTACATATGAACATTTTTCACATTCGCCCGTGCTACGCGGCTGCTATTCCTCCTTTAATGCAAAATCTTAAGTTCCTAGGTTTTGTCCAAGGCACCAAAGAAGGGTAAAAAGTCAATAATCAATACCTGAAAATTGAAGTGTACTACTTCTTACTGTCTATTACATCAACTTAGAATCTTCATCTGTGTTCTACTATGGTGCTTATAGTGTCTCCCTATACCACAGCACGCGACGAAGTTTTGCAGACGATAAGTACAACCGTTTCAGAGAGAAGAGCGGCCAATGTGACGATCTGGCTTTAAGACGATTCGATAACAAATGACGAAAACGGACTGATTTCTCAGGTATTTACTACATATGAACACTTTTCACATTCTCCCGTACAACGCGGGTGCTAGTCCTCCTTTCATGCAAAATCTTAAGTTCCTAGCTCAAGTCCAAAGCACCAAAGAAGTGTAAAAAGTCAATAATCTATACCTAAAACACGAATTGTACTACATCTTACTGGCTATTACGTCAACTTAGAAGCTTCATCTGTGTTCTACTATGGTGCTTTTAGTGTCTCTGTATACCGCAGCACGCGACATAGCTTTGCAGACGATAAATATAACCGCTTCAGACAGAAGTGTGCCCAATGTGACGATCTGGGTTTAAGTCGATTTGATAACAAATGACGAAAACGGACGAATTTCTCAAGTTTTTACCACATATTAACACAGTTCACATTCTCCCGTGCAACGCGGCTGCTAGTCCACCTTTCATGCAAAATCTTATGTTCCTAGCTCATGTCAAAGGCACCAAAGAAGGGTGAAAAGTCAATAATCAATACCTAAAACTTCAATTGTACTACATCTTACTGGTTATTACATCAACTTAGAAGCTTCATCTGTGTTCTACTATGGTGCTTTTAGTGTCTCCGCATACCGCAGCACGCGACATAGCTTTGCAGACGATAAATGTAACCGTTTCAGACAGAAGTGCGGCCAATGAGACGATGTGGCTTTAAGTCGATTCGATAACAAATGACGAAAGCGGACGGATTTTTCAGGTATTTACTACATACGAACACTTTTCACATTTTCCCGTGCAACGCGGGTGCTAGTCCTCCTTTCATGCAAAATCTTAAGTTCTTAGCTCAAGTCCAAGGCTCCAAAGAAAGGTAAAAAGTCAATAATCTATACCCAAAATACGAATTGTACTACATCTTACTGGCTATTACATCAACTTAGAAGCTTCATCTGTGTTCTACTACGGTGCTTTTAGTGTCTCCGCATACCGCAGCACGTGACATAACTTTGCAGACGATAAATGTAATTGTTTCAGAGAGAAGAGAGGCCAATGTGACGATCTGGCCTTAAGTCGATTTGATAGCAAATGACGAAACCGGCCGAATACCTTAGGTTTTTACTACAAATGAACACTTTTCACTCTCTCCCGTGTATCGCAGCTACTAGTCCTCCTTTCATGCAAAATCTTAAGGTCCTAGCTCACGTCCAAGGCACCAAAGCCGGCCAAAAAGTCAATAATCGATAACTAAAACGTGAATTGTACTACTTTTTACTTGCTATTACATAAACTTAGAAGCTTTTTCAGTGTTCTACTATGGTGCTTTTTGTGTCTCCGCATACCGCAGCACGCGACATAGCTTTGCAGACGATAAATGTAACCGTTTCAGAGAGAAGAGCAGACAATGTAACGTCCTGGCTTTAAGTCAATTCGATAACAAATGAAGATAACCGGCAGATTTCTCAGTTTTTTACTACATATGAACGCTTTAACACATTTTCCCGTGCAACGCGGCTGCTAGTCCTCCTTTCATGCAAAATCTTATGGTCCTAGCTCATGTCCAAGTGACTAAAGCCGGTTAGAAACTCAATAATCAAAAACTAAAACTTCAATTGTACTACGTATTTCATCAATTTAGAAGTTTCTACTGTGTTCTACTATAAGGCTTTTAGTGTCTCCGCATACCGCACCCAACGACATAGCTTTGCAGACGATAAATAAAACCGTTTCAGAGAGAAGAGCGACCTATGTAACGATCTTGCTTTAAGTCGATTTGATAACAATGACGAAAACGGAAAGATTTCTCAGGTTCTTACTACATATGATCACTTTTCACATTTTCCCGTGCAACGCGGCTTCTAGTCCTTCTTTCATGCAAAATCTTAAGGTCCTAGCCCATGCCCAAGGCACCAAAGCCGGCTAAAAAGTCAGTAATCGAAAACTAAAACTTGAATTGTGCTACTTCTTACTGGCTATTACATCAACATAGAAGCTTCTTCTGTGTTCTAGTATAGTGCTTTTAGTGTCTCCGCATACCGCACCCAGCGACATAGCTTTGCAGACGATAAATGTAACCGTTTCAGAGGGTAGACCGGCCAATGTGACGATCTGCCTTTAAGGCGAATCGAAAACAAATTACGAACACGGACAGATTTCTCAGGTTTTTACTACATATGAACACTTTTCACATTCTCCCGTGCAACGCGGATGCTAGTAGTCCTTTTATTCAAAATCGTAACGTCCTAGCTCATGCCCAAGGCACCAAAAAAGGCTAAATAGTCAATAATCGATAACTAAAACGCGAATTGTACTACTTCTTACTAGGTATTACATCAACTTAGAAGCTACTTCTGTGTTCTACTATGGTGATTTTAGAGTTCCGCATAACGCAGCACGCGACATAGCTTTGCAGACGATAAATGTACCCGTTTCAGAGAGAAGAGCGGCCAATGTGACGATCTGCCTGTAAGTCGAATCGAAAACTAATTACAAACACGGATGGATTTCTCAGGTTTTTACTACATATGAACACTTTTCACATTCTCCCATGCAACGCGGTTAATAGTGCTCCTTTCATGCAAAATCTTAAGGTCCTAGCTGCTGTACAAGGCACCAAAGTCGGGTGAAAAGTGAATAATCGATAACGAATACTTGAATTGCACTACTTCTTACAGGCTATAACATCAACTTAGAAGCTTCATCTGTGTTCTAGTATAGTGCTTTTAGTGTCTCCGCATAACGTAGCTCGCGACATATCTTTGGAAACGATAAATGTAACGGTTTCAGAGGGAAGAGCGGCCAATGTAACGATCTGGCTTTAATTCGATTCGAAAACAATTGAAGAAAACATACGGATTTCTCAGGTTTTCACTACATATGAACACTTTTCACATTCACCCGTGTAACGCGGCTGCTAGTCCTCCTGTCACGCAAAATCTTAAGTTCCTAGCTCATGTCCAAGGCACCAAACCCGGCTAAAAAGTCAATAATCGATATCTAAAACGTGAATTGTGCTACTTCTTACTGGCTATTACATAAACTCAGAAGTTTTTTCAGTGTTTTACTATGGTGCTTTTAGTGTCTCCGCATACCGCAGCACGCGACATAGCATTGCAGACGATAAATGTAACCGTTTCAGAGAGAAGAGCGGCGAATGTACGTCCTGGCTTTAAGTCAATTCGATAACAAATGAAAAAAACCGACAGATTTCTCAGTTTTTTACTACATATGAACACTTTAACACATTTTCCCGTGCAACGCGGCTGCTAGTCCTCCTTTCATGCAAAATCTTATGGTCCTAGCTCATGTCCAAGTGACTAAAGCCGGCTAAAAACTCAATAATCGAAAACTAAAACTTCAATTGTACTACCTATTACATCAACTTAGAAGCTTCTACTGTGTTCCACTATGAGGCTTTTAGTGTCTCCGCATACCGCACCCAACGACATAGCTTTGCAGACGGTAAATGTAACCGTTTCAGAGGGAAGAGCGGCCAATGTGATGATCTGGCTTTAAGTCGATTCGATAACAAATATCGAACACGGACGGATTTCTCAGGTTTTTACTACATTTGAACACATTTCACATTCTCCCGTGCAACACGGCTGCTAGTCCACCTTTCACGCAAAATCTTAAGGTCCTAGCTCATGTCCAAGGCACCAAAGCCGGCTAAAAAGTCAATAATCGATATCTAAAACGTGAATTGTGCTACTTCTTACTGGCTATTACATAAACTCAGAAGTTTTTCAGTGTTTTACTATGGTGCTTTTAGTGTCTCCGCATACCGCAGCACGTGACATAGCTTTTCAGACGATAAATGTAACCGTTTCAGAGAGGAGAGCGGCCAAAGTACAAATTAACAAATTACGAAAACGGACGGATTTCTCAGGTTTTTACTACATATGAACACTTTTCACATTCTCCCGTGCAACGCGGCTAATAGTCCTCCTTTCATGCAAAATCTTAATGTCCCAGCTGCTGTACAAGGTACCAAAGCCGGGTGAAAAGTGAATAATCGATAACGAATACTTGAATTAAACTACTTCTTACTGGCTATAACATCAACTTAGAAGCTTCATCTGTGTTCTAGTTTAGTGCTTTTAGTGTCTCCGCATTACGTAGCTCGCGACATATCTTTGGAGACGATAAATGTAACGGTTTCAGAGGGAAGAGCGGCCAATGTACGATCTGGCTTTAAGTCGATTCGATAACAATTGACGAAAACATACGGATTTCTCAGATTTCACTACATATGAACCTTTTCACATTCTCCCGTGCAACGCAGCTGCTAGTCCTCCTTTCATGCAAAATCTTATGGTTCCACCTCATGTCCAAGGAACCAAAGCCGGCTAAAAATCAATAATCAATAACCAATACTTGAATTGTACTGCTTCTGACTGGCTATTACAACAACTCAGATGCTTCTTCTGTGTTCAACTATGGTGCTTTTAGTGTCTCCGCATATCGCAGCACGCGACATAGCTTTGCAGACGATAAATGTAACCGTTTCAGAGAGAAGAGCCGCATATGTGACGATCTGGCTTGAAGTCGATTCGATAACATATGACGAAAACGGAGGGATTTCACAGGTTTTACTATATATGAACATTTTTCACATTCTCCCGTGCAAAGCGGCTGCTACACTTCCCTTCATGCAAAATCGTAAAGTCCTAGCTCATTTCCCAGGCACCAAAGGAAAGTAAAAGTCAATAATCGATAACTAAAACTTGAATTATACTGTTTCTTACTGGCTATTACATCAACTGAGAAGCTTCATCTGTGTTCTACTATGGTGCTTTTAGTGTCTCCGCAAACCGCAGCACGCGACATAGCTTCGCAGACGACAAATGTAACCGTTTCAGAGAGAAAAGCGGCGAATGTACGTCCTGGCTTTAAGTCGATTCGATAACAAATGACGAAAACGGCCGGATTTCTCAGATTTTCACGACATATGAACACCTTTCACATTCTCCCGTGCAACGCGGCTGCTATTCCTCCTTTCATGGAAAATCGTAAGGTCCTAGCTCATGCCCAAAGCATCAAAAATGGCAAAAAAGTGAATAATCGATAACTAAAACGTGAATTTTACTACTTTTTACTGGGTATTACATCAATTTAGAAGCTACTTCTGTTTTCTACTATGGTGATTTTAGTGACTCCGCATACCGCAACACGCGACATAGCTTTGCAGACGATAAATGTAACCATTTCAGATAGAAGAGCGGCCAATGTGGCGATCTTGCTTAAAGTCGATTTGATAACAAATGACGAAAACGGGCGAATTTCTTACTTGCTATTACATAGCCGGGTAAATAGTCAAAAGTCGATAACTAAAACTTGAATTGTACTACCTGTTACTGGCTATTACATCAACTTAGAAGTTTCATCTGTGTTCTACTATGGTGCTGTTAGTGTCTCCGCATACCGCAGCACGCGACATAGCTTTGCAGACGATAAATGTAACCGTTTCAGAGAGAAGAGCGACCAATGTGACGATGTGGCTTTAAGTCGATTTGATAAGAAATGACGATAACGGACGGATTTCTCAGGTTTTTACTACATATGAACACTTTTCACATTCTCCCGTGCAACGCAGCAGCTAGTCCTCCTTTGATGCAAAGTCTTAAGGTCCTAGCTCATGTCCAAGACCACAAAGCCAGCTAAAAAGTCAATAATCGATATCTAAAACGTTATTGCACTACTTCTTACTGGCTATTACATCAACTTAGAAGTATCATCTGTGTTCTACTACGGTTCTGTTAGTGTCTCCGCGTACCGCAGCACGCGACATAGCTTTGCAGACGATAAATGTAACCGTTTCAGAGAGAAGAGCGACCAATGTGACGATCTGGCTTTAAGTCGACTCGATAGCAAATGACGACAAAGGACGGATTTCTCTGGTTTTTACTACATATGAACACTTTTCGTATTCTCCCGAACAACGCTGATGCTAGTCCTTCTTTTATGCAAAATCGTAAGGTCCTAGCTCATGTCCAAGGCACCAAAGCCGGCACAAAAGGCAATAATCGATAAGTAAAACCTGATTTGTACTGCTTCTTACTGGCTATTACATCAACTTGGAAGCTTCTTCTGTGTTCTACTATGGTGCTGTTAGTGTCTCCGCATACCGCAGCACGCGACATAGCTTTGCAGACGATAAATGTAACCGTTTCAGAGATATGAGCGGCCAATGAGACGATCTGACATTAAGTCGATTCGATAACAGACGAAAACGGACGGATTTCTCAGGTTTTTACTACATATGAACACTATTTACATTCTCCTGTGCAACGCGGCTCCTAGTCCTCCTTTGATGCAAAGTCTTAAGGTCCTAGCTCATGTCCAAGACCCCAAAGCCAGCTAAAAAGTCAATAATGGATATCTAAAACGTTATTGCACTACTTCTTACTGGCTATTACAACAACTTAGAAGTTTCTTCAGTGTTCTACTATGGTGCTGTTAGTGTCTCTGCATACCGCAGCACGCGACATAGCTTTGCAGACGATAAATGTAACCGTTTCAGAGAGAAGAGCGACCACTGTGACGATCTGGTTTTAAGTCGATTTGATATGAAATGACGAAAATGGACGGATTTCTCAGGTTTTTACTACATATGAACACTTTTCACATTCTCCCGTGCAACGCAACTGCTAGTCCTCCTTTGATGCAAAATCTTGAGGTCCTAGATCATGTCCAAGTCCCCAAAGCCAGCTAAAAAGTCAATAATCGATATGTAAAACGTTATTGTACTACTTCTTACTGGCTATTACATCAACTTAGAAGTTTCATCAGTGTTCTACTATGGTGCTATTTGTGTCTCTGCATACCGCAGCACGCGACATAGCTTTGCAGACGATAAATGTAACCGTTTCAGAGAGAAGAGCGACCAATGTGAAGACCTGGCTTTAAGTCGATTTGATAAGAAATGACGAAAACGGACGGATTTCTCAGGTTTTTACTACATATGAACACTTTTCACATTCTCCAGAGCAACGCAGCTGCTAGTTCTCCTTTGATGAAAAATCTTAAGGTCCTAGCTCATGTCCAAGTCCCCAAAGCCAGCTAAAAAGTCAATAATCGGTACCTAAAACGTTATTGTACTACTTCTTACTGGCTATTACATCAACTTAGAAGTTTCATCTGTTTTATACTATGGTGCTGTTAGTGTCTCCGCATGCCGCAGCACGCGACATAGCTTTGCAGACGATAAATATAACCGTTTCAGAGAGAAGAGCGACCAATGTGGCGATCTGGCTATAAGTCGATTTGATAAGAAATGACGAAAGCGGACGGATATCTCAGGGTTTTACTACATATGAACACTTTTGACATTCTCCCGTGCAACGCGGCTCCTAGTCCTCCTTTGATGCAAAGTCTTAAGGTCCTAGCTCATGTCCAAGACCCCAAAGCCAGCTAAAAAGTCAATAATGGATATCTAAAACGTTATTGCACTACTTCTTACTGGCTATTACAACAACTTAGAAGTTTCTTCAGTGTTCTACTATGGTGCTGTTAGTGTCTCTGCATACCGCAGCACGCGACATAGCTTTGCAGACGATAAATGTAACCGTTTCAGAGAGAAGAGCGACCACTGTGACGATCTGGTTTTAAGTCGATTTGATATGAAATGACGAAAATGGACGGATTTCTCAGGTTTTTACTACATATGAACACTTTTCACATTCTCCCGTGCAACGCAACTGCTAGTCCTCCTTTGATGCAAAATCTTGAGGTCCTAGATCATGTCCAAGTCCCCAAAGCCAGCTAAAAAGTCAATAATCGATATCTAAAACGTTATTGTACTACTTCTTACTGGCTATCACAACAACTTAGAAGCTTCGTCTGTGTTCTACTATGGTGCTGTTAGTGTCTCCAGATACCGCATCTCGCGACATAGCTTTGCAGACGATAAATGTGACCGTTTCAGAGAGAAGAGCGACCAATGTGAAGACCTGGCTTTAAGTCGATTTGATAAGAAATGACGAAAACGGGCGGAATTCTCAGGTTTTTAGTACATATGAACACTCTTCACATTCTCCCGTGCAACGCAGCTGCTAGTTCTCCTTTGATGCAAAATCTTAAGGTCCTAGCTCATGTCCAAGTCCCCAAAGCCAGCTAAAAAGTCAATAATCGATATCTAAAACGTTATTTTACTACTTCTTACTGGCTATTACATCAACTTAGAAGTTTCATCAGTGTTCTACTATGGTGCTATTAGTGTCTCTGCATACCGCAGCACGCGACATAGCTTTGCAGACGATAAATGTAACCGTTTCAGAGAGAAGAGCGACCAATGTGACGATCTGGCTTTAAGTCGATTTGATAAGAAATGACGAAAACGGACGGATTTCTCAGGTTTTTACTACATATGAACACTTTTCACATTCTCCCGAGCAACGCAGCTGCTAGTTCTCCTTTGATGAAAGATCTTAAGGTCCTAGCTCATGTCCAAGTCCCCAAAGCCAGCTAAAAAGTCAATAATCGGTACCTAAAACGTTATTGTACTACTTCTTACTGGCTATTACATCAACATAGAAGTTTCATCTGTGTTCCGCTATGGTGCTGTTAGTGTCTCCGCATACCGCAGCACGCGACGTAGCTTTGCAGACGATAAATGTAACCGTTTCAGAGAGAAGAGCGACCAATGTGACGTTCTGGCTTTAAGTCGACTCAATAACAAATGACGACAAAGGACGGATTTCTCGGGTTTTTACTACATATGAACACTTTTCGTATTCTCCCGAACAACGCTGATGCTAGTCCTTCTTTTATGCAAAATCGTAAGGTCCTAGCTCATGTCCAAGGCACCAAAGCCGGCACAAAAGGCAATAATCGATGAGTAAAACCTGATTTGTACTGCTTCTTACTGGCTATTACATCAACTTGGAAGCTTCTTCTGTTTTCTACTATGGTGCTGTTAGTGTCTCCGCATACCGCAGCACGCGACATAGCTTTGCAGACGATAAATGTAACCGTTTCAGAGATATGAGCGGCCAATGAGACGATCTGACATTAAGTCGATTCGGTAACAAATGACGAAAACGGACGGATTTCTCAGGTTTTTACTACATATGAACACTATTTACATTCTCCCGTGCAACGCAGCTGCTAGTCATCTTTTGATGCAAAATCTTAAGGTCCTAGCTCATGTCCAAGGCCCCAAAGCCAGCTAAAAAGTCAATAATCGATATCTAAAACGTTATTGTACTACTCTTTTCTGGCTATTACAATAACTGAGAAATTTCATCTGTGTTCTACTATGGTGCTGTTAGTGTCTCCGCATACCGCAGCACGCGACGTAGCTTTGCAGACGATAAATGTAACCGTTTCAGGGAGAAGAGCGACCAATGTGACGATCTGGCTTTAAGTCGATTTGATAAGAAATGACGAAAATGGACGGATTTCTCAGGTTTTTACTACATATGAACACTTTTCACATTCTCCCGTGCAACTCAGCTGCTAGTTCTCCTTTGATGCAAAATCTTAAGGTCCTAGCTCATGTCCAAGTCCCAAAGGCAGCTAAAAAGTCAATAATCGGTATCTAAAACGTTATTGTACTACTTCTTACAGGTTATTGCATCAACTTAGAAGTTTCATCTGTTTTCTACTATGGTGCTGTTAGTGTCTCCGCATACCACAGCACGCGACATAGCTTTGCAGACGATAAATGTAACCGTTTCAGAGAGAAGAGCGACCAATGTGACGATCTGGCTTTAAGTCGATTTGATACGAAATGACGAAAACGGACGGATTTCTCAGGTTTTTGCTACATTTGAACACTTTTTACCTTCTCCCGTGCAACGCAGCTGCTAGTGCTCCTTTGATGCAAAGTCTTAAGATACTAACTCATGTCCAAGACCCCAAAGCCAGCTAAAAAGTCAATAATCGATATCTAAAACGTTATTGCACTACTTCTTACTGGCTATTACATCAACTTAGAAGTTTCATCAGTGTTCTACTATGGTGCTGTTTGTGTCTCTGCATACCGCAGCACGCAACATAGCTTTGCAGACAATAAATGTAACCGTTTCAGAGAGAAGAGCGACCAATGTGACGATCTGGCTTTAAGTCGCTTTTATAAGAAATGACGAAAACGGACGGATTTCTCAGGTTTTTACTACATATGAACACTTTTCACATACTCCCGTGCAACGAGGCTGCTAGTCTTAGTTTCATGCAAAATCTTAAGGTCTTAGCTCATGTCCAAGACCTCAAAGCCAGCTAAAAAGTCAATAATCGATATCTAAAACGTTATTGCACTACTTCTTACCGGCAATTACATCATTTTAGAAGTTTCATCAGTGTTTTACTATGGTGCTGTTAGTGTCTCCGCATACCGCAGCACGCGACATTGCTTTGCAGACGATAAATGTAACCGTTTCAGAGAGAAGAGCGACCAATGTGACGATCTGGCTTTAAGTCGATTTTATAAGAAATGACGAAAATGTACGGATTTCTCAGGTTTTTACTACATATGAACACTTTTCACATTCTCCCGTGCAACGCAGCTGCTAGTCTTCCTTTGATGCAAAATCTTAAGGGCCTAGCTCATGTCCAAGTCCCCAAAGCCAGCTAAACAGTGAATAATCGATATCTAAAGTTATTGTACTACTTCTTACTGGCTATATCATCAACTTAGAAGTTTCATCTGTTTTCTACTATGGTGCTGTTAGGGTCTCCGCTTACCGCAGCACGCGACATAGCTTTGCAGACGAGTAATGTAACCGTTTCAGAGAGAAGAGCGACCAATGTGACGATCTGGCTTTAAGTCGATTTGATAAGAAATGACGATAACGGACGGATTTCTCGGGTTTTTACTACATATGAACACTTTCCACATTCTCCCGTGCAACGCAGCTGCTAGTCCTCCTTTGATGCAAAGTCTTAAGGTCCTAGCTCATGCCCAAGACCACAAAGCCAGCTAAAAAGTCAATAATCGATATCTAAAACGTTATTGCACTACTTCTTACTGGCTATTACATCAACTTAGAAGTTTCATCACTGTTCTACTGTGGTGCTGTTAGTGTCTCTGCATACCGCAGCACGCGTTATTGCTTTGCAGACGATAAATGTAACCGTTTCAGAGAGAAGGGCGACCAATGTGACGATCTGGCTTTAAGTCGATTTGATAAGAAATGACGAAAACGGACGGATTTCTCAGGTTTTTACTACATATGAACACTTTTCACATTCTCCCGTGCAACGCAGCTGCTAGTTCTCCTTTGATGCAAAATCTTAAGGTCCTAGCTCATGTCCGAGGCCCCAAAGCCAGCTAAAAAGTCAATAATCGGTATCTAAAACGTTATATTACTACTTCTTACTGGCTATAACATCAACTTAGAAGCTTCGTCTGTGTTCTACTATGGTGCTCTTAGTGTCTCCACATACCGCAGCACGCGACATAGCTTTGCAGACGATAAATGTAACCATTTCAGGGAGAAGAGCGACCAATGTGACGATCTGGCTTTAAGTCGATTTGATAAGAAATGACGAAAACGGACAGATTTCTCAGGTTTTAACTACATATGAACACTTTTCACATTCTCCCGTGCAACTCAGCTGCTAGTTCTCCTTTGATGCAAAATCTTAAGGTCCTAGCTCATGTCCAAGTCCCAAAGGCAGCTAAAAAGTCAATAATCGGTATCTAAAACGTTATTGTACTACTTCTTACAGGTTATTGCATCAACTTAGAAGTTTCATCTGTTTTCTACTATGGTGCTGTTAGTGTCTCCGCATACCACAGCACGCGACATAGCTTTGCAGACGATAAATGTAACCGTTTGAGAGAGAAGAGCGACCAATGTGACGATCTGGCTTTAAGTCGATTTGATACGAAATGACGAAAACGGACGGATTTCTCAGGTTTTTGCTACATTTGAACACTTTTTACCTTCTCCCGTGCAACGCAGCTGCTAGTGCTCCTTTGATGCAAAGTCTTAAGATACTAACTCATGTCCAAGACCCCAAAGCCAGCTAAAAAGTCAATAATCGATATCTAAAACGTTATTGCACTACTTCTTACTGGCTATTACATCAACTTAGAAGTTTCATCAGTGTTCTACTATGGTGCTGTTTGTGTCTCTGCATACCGCAGCACGCAACATAGCTTTGCAGACAATAAATGTAACCGTTTCAGAGAGAAGAGCGACCAATGTGACGATCTGGCTTTAAGTCGCTTTTATAAGAAATGACGAAAACGGACGGATTTCTCAGGTTTTTACTACATATGAACACTTTTCACATTCTCCCGTGCAACGCAGCTGCTAGTCCTCCTTTGATGCAAAATCTTAAGGGCCTAGCTCATGTCCAAGTCCCCAAAGCCAGCTAAACAGTGAATAATCGATATCTAAAGTTATTGTACTACTTCTTACTGGCTATATCATCAACTTAGAAGTTTCATCTGTTTTCTACTATGGTGCTGTTAGGGTCTCCGCTTACCGCAGCACGCGACATAGCTTTGCAGACGAGTAATGTAACCGTTTCAGAGAGAAGAGCGACCAATGTGACGATCTGGCTTTAAGTCGATTTGATAAGAAATGACGATAACGGTCGGATTTCTCAGGTTTTTACTACATATGAACACTTTTCACATTCTCCCGTGCAACGCAGCTGCTAGTCCTCCTTTGATGCAAAGTCTTAAAGTCCTAGCTCATGTCCAAGACCACAAAGCCAGCTAAAAAGTCAATAATCGATATCTAAAACGTTATTGCACTACTTCTTACTGGCTATTACATCAACTTAGAAGTTTCATCACTGTTCTACTGTGGTGCTGTTAGTGTCTCTGCATACCGCAGCACGCGACATTGCTTTGCAGACGATAAATGTAACCGTTTCAGAGAGAAGAGCGACTAATGTGACGATCTGGCTTTAAGTCGATTTGATAAGAAATGACGAAAACGGACGGATTTCTCAGGTTTTTACTACATATGAACACTTTTCACATTCTCCCATGCAACTCGGCTGCTAGTCCTCCTTTCAAGCAGAATCTTACGGTCCTAGCTCATGTCCAAGGCACCAAAGCCAGCTAAAAAGTCAATAATCGATACCTAAAACTTGAATTGTGCTACCTCTTACTGGATTTTACATCAACTTAGAAGCTTCATCTGTGTTCTACTATGGTGCTTTTAGTGCCTCCGCATACCGCAACACGCGACATAGCTTTGCAGACGATAAGTACAACCGTTTCAGAGAGAAGGGCGGCCAATGTGACGGTCTGGCTTTAAGCCGATTCGATAACAAATGACGAAAACGGACGGATTTCTCAGGTTTTTACTACATATGTACACTTTTCACAATCTCCCGTGCAACGCGGCTGTTAGTCCTCCTTTCATGCAAAATCTTAAGTTCCTAGCTCATGTCCAAGGCACCAAAGAAGGGTAAAAAGTCAATAATCGATAATTAAAACTTGAATTGTACTACTTCTTACTGGCTATTACCTCAACTTAGAAGCTTCATCTGTTTTCTACTATGGTGCTTTTAGTGTCTCGGCATACCGCAGCACGCGACATAGCTTTGCAGACGATAAATGTAATCGTTTCAGAGAGAAGAGCGGCCAATCTGACGATCTGGCTTTAAGGCGATTCCATAACAAATGACTAAACGGACGAATTTCTTACGTTTTTACTACATATGAACACTTTTCACATTCTCCCGTGCAACGCGACTGCTAGTCCTCCTTTCATGCAAAATCTTAAGTTCCTAGCTCATTTCCAAGGCACCGAAGAAGGGTAAAAAGTTTATAATCGATACCTAAAACCTGATTTGAACTACTTCTTACTGGCTATTACATCAACTTAGAAGCTTCATCTGAGTTCTACTATGGTGCGTTCAGTGTCTGCGCATACCGCAACACGCGACATAGGTTTGCAGACGATAAGTACAACCGTTTCAGAGAGAATTACGGCCTATGTGAAGATCTGGCTTTAAGCCGATTCGATAACAAATGACGAAAACGGACGGATTTCTCACGTTTTTACTACATATGAACACTTTTCACATTCGCCTGTGCAACGCAGCCGCTAGTCCTCCTTTCATGCAAAATGTTAAGTTTTTAGCTCATGTCCAAGGCACCAAAGAAGGGTAAAAAGTCAATAATCCATACCTAAAACTTGAATTGTACTACTTCTCACTGGCTATTACATCGACTCAAAAGCTTCATCTGTGTTCTACTATGGTTCTTTTAGTGTCTGCGCATACCGCAGCACGCGACATAGCTTTGCAGACGATAAATGTAACCGTTTCAGACAGAAGAGCGGCCAATGTGATAATCTGGCTTTAAGTCATTTCGATAACAAATGAGGAAACGGACAGATTTCTTAGGTTTTTACTACATATGAACACTTTTCACATTCTCCCGTGCAACGCGGCTGCTAGTCCTCCTTTCATGCAAAATCTTAAGTTCCTAGCTCATGTCCAAGGCACCAAAGAAGGGTAAAAAGTCAATAATCCATACCTAAAACTTGAATTGTACTACTTCTCACTGGCTATTACATCGACTCAAAAGCTTCATCTGTGTTCTACTATGGTTCTTTTAGTGTCTGCGCATACCGCAGCACGCGACATAGCTTTGCAGACGATAAATGTAACCGTTTCAGACAGAAGAGCGACCAATGTGACGATCTGGCTTTAAGTCGATTTGATAAGAAATGACGAAAACGGACGGATTTCTCAGGTTTTTACTACATATGAACACTTTTCACATTCTCCCGTGCAACTCAGCTGCTAGTTCTCCTTTGATGCAAAATCTTAAGGTCCTAGCTCATGTCCAAGTCCCAAAGCCAGCTAAAAAGTCAATAATCGGTATCTAAAACGTTATTGTACTACTTCTTACAGGTTATTGCATCAACTTAGAAGTTTCATCAGTGTTCTACTATGGTGCTGTTTGTGTCTCTGCATACCGCAGCACGCGACATAGCTTTGCAGACGATAAATGTAAAGGTTTCAGACAGAAGAGCGACCAATGTGACGTTCTGGCTTTAAGTCGATTTGATAAGAAATGACGAAAATGGACGGATTTCCCAGTTTTTACTACATATGAACACTTTTCACATTCTCCCGTGCAACGCAGCTGCTAGTCCTCCTTTGATGCAAAATCTTAAGGTCCTAGCTCATGTCCAAGTCCCCAAAGCCAGCTAAAAAGTCAATAATCGATATCTAAAACGTTATTGTACTACTTCCTACTGGCTATAACATCAACTTAGTAGCTTCGTCTGTGTTCTACTATGGTGCTCTTAGTGTCTCCACATACCGCAGCACGCGACATAGCTTTGCAGACGATAAATGTGACCGTTTCAGAGAGAAGAGCGACCAATGTGAAGACCTGGCTTTAAGTCGATTTGATAAGAAATGACGAAAACGGACGGATTTCTCATGTTTTAGTACATATGAACACTCTTCACATTCTCCCGGGCAACGCAGCTGCTAGTCCTCCTTTGATGCAAAATCTTAAGGTTTTAGCTCATGTCCAAGGCCCCAAAGCCAGCTAAAAAGTCAATAATCGGTTTCTAAAACGTTATTGTACTACTTCTTACTGGCTATTACATCAACTTAGAAGTTTCATCCGTTTTCTACTATGGTGCTGTTAGTGTCTCCGCATACCGCAGCACGCGACATAGCTTTTCAGACGATAAACATAACCTTTTCAGAGAGAAGAGCGACCAATGTGACGATATAACTTTAAGTCGATTTGATAAGAAATGACGAAAACGGACGGATTTCTCAGGTTTTTACTACATATGAGCACTTTTCACATTCTCCCGGGCAACGCAGCTGCTAGTCCTCCTTTGATGCAAAATCTTAAGGTCCTAGCTCATGTCCTAGGCCCCAAAGCCGGCTAAAAAGTCAATAATCGATATCTAAAACGTTATTGTACTACTTCTTACTGGCTATTACATCGACTTAGAAGTTTCATCTGTGTTCTACTATGGTGCTGTTAGCGTCTCCGCATACCGCAGCACGCGACATAGCTTTGCAGACGAGTAATGTAACCTTTTCAGAGAGAAGAGCGTCCAATGTGACGCCCTGGCTTTAAGTCGATTTGATAAGAAATTACGAAAACGGACGGATTTCTCAGGTTTTTACTGCACATGAACACTATTTACATTCTCCCGTGCAACGGAGCATCTAGTCCTCCTTTGATGCAAAATCTTAAGGTCCTAGCTCATGTCGATGGCCCCAAAGCCAGCTAAAAAGTCAATAATCGATATCTAAAACGTTATTGTACTACTCCTTACTGGCTATTACAATAACTGAGAAATTTCATCTGTGTTCTATTAAGGTGCTGTTAGTGTCTCCGCATACCGCAGCACGCGACGTAGCTTTGCAGACGATAAATGTAACCGTTTCAGGGAGAAGAGCGACCAATGTGACGATCTGGCTTTAAGTCGATTTGATAAGAAATGACGAATACGGACGGATTTCTCAGGTTTTCACTGCATATGAACACTTTTCACATTCTCCCGTGCAACACAGCTGCTAGTTCTCCTTTGATGAAAAATCTTAAGGTCCTAGCTCATGTCCAAGGCCCCAAAGCCAGCTAAAAAGTCAATAATCGGTATCTAAAACGTTATTGTACTACTTCTTACTGGCTATTACATCAACTTAGAAGTTTCATCTGTGTTCTACTATGAACCTGTTAGTGTCTCCGCATACCGCAGCACGCGACATAGCTTTGCAGACGATAAATGTAACCGTTTCAGGGAGAAGAGCGACCAATGTGACGATCTGGCTTTAAGTCGATTTGATAAGAAATGACGAAAACGGACGGATTTCTCAGGTTTTCACTACATATGAACACTTTTGACATTCTCCCGTGCAACGGAGCTGCTAGTCCTCCTTTGATGCAAAGTCTTAAGGTCCTAGCTCATGTCCAAGACCCCAATGCCAGATAAAAAGTCAATAATCGATATCTAAAACGTTATTGCAATACTTCTTACTGGCTATTACAACAAGTTAGAAGTTTCATCAGTGTTTTACTATGGTGCTGTTAGTGTCTCTGCATACCGCAGCACGCGACATAGCTTTGCAGACGATAAATGAAACGGTTTCAGACAGAAGAGCGACCAATGTGACGATCTGGCTTTAAGTCGATTTGATAAGAAATGACGAAAACGGTCGGATATCTCAGGTTTTTACTACATATGAACACTTTTCACATTCTCCCAAGCAACTCGGCTGCTAGTCCTCCTTTCAAGCAGAATCTTACGGTCCTAGCTCATGTCCAAGGCACCAAAGCCAGCTAAAAAGTCAATAATCGATACCTAAAACTTGAATTGTGCTACCTCTTACTGGATATTACATCAACTTAGAAGCTTTATCTGTGTTCTACTATGGTGCTTTTAGTGCCTCCGCATACCGCAACACCGGACATAGCTTTGCAGAAGATAAGTACAACCGTTTCAGAGAGAAGGGCGGCCAATGTGACGGTCTGGCTTTAAGCCGATTCGATAACAAATGACGAAAACGGACGGATTTCTCAGGTTTTTACTACATATGAACACTTTTCACAATCTCCCGTGCAACGCGGCTGTTAGTCCTCCTTTCATGCAAAATCTTAAGTTCCTAGCTCATGTCCAAGGCACCAATGAAGAGTAAAAAGTCAATAATCGATAATTAAAACTTGAATTGTACTACTTCTTATTGGCTATTGCATCATCTTAGAAGCTTCATCTGTTTTCTACTATGGTGCTTTTAGTGTCTCGGCATACCGCAGCACGCGACATAGCTTTGCTGACGATAAATGTAATCGTTTCAGAGAGACGAGCGGCCAATCTGACGATCTGGCTTTAAGGCGATTCGATAACAAATGACTAAACGGACGAATTTCTTAGGTTTTTACTACATATGAACACTTTTCACATTCTCCCGTGAAACGCGACTGCTAGTCCTCCTTTCATGCAAAATCTAAAGTTCCTAGTTCATTTCCAAGGCACCGAAGAAGGGTAAAAAGTTTATAATCGATACCTAAAACTTGATTTGAACTACTTCTTACTGGCTATTACATCAACTTAGAAGCTTCATCAGAGTTCTAATATGGTGCGTTCAGTGTCTGCGCATACCGCAACACGCGACATAGGTTTGCAGACGATAAGTACAACCGTTTCAGAGAGAATTGCGGCCTATGTGAAGATCTGGCTTTAAGCCGAATCGATAACAAATGACGAAAACGGACGGATTCCTCACGTTCTTACTACATATGAACACCGTTTCACATTCACCTGTGCAACGCAGCCGCTAGTCCTCCTTTCATGCAAAATGTTAAGTTCCTAGCTCATGTCCAAGGCACCAAAGAAGGGTAAAAAGTCAATAATCCACACCTAAAAATTTGAATTGTACTACCTCTCACTGGCTATTACATCGACTCAGGAGCTTCATCTGTGTTCTACTATGGTTCTTTTAGTGTCTGCGCATACCACAGCACGCGACATAGCTTTGCAGACGATAAATGTAACCGTTTCAGACAGAAGAGCGGCCAATGTGATAATCTGGCTTTAAGTCATTTCGATAACAAATGAGGAAACGGACGGATTTCTTAGGTTTTTACTACATATCAACACTTTTCACATTCTCCCGTGCAACGCGGCTGCTAGTCCTCCTTTCATGCAAAATCTTAAGTTCCTAGCTCATGTCCAAGGCACCAAAGAAGGGTAAAAAGCCAATAATCTATACTTAAAACTTGAATTGTACTACTTCTTACTGGCTATTACATCAACTTAGAAGCTTCATCTGTGTTTTACTATGGTGCTTTTAGTGTCTCCGCATACCGCAGCACGCGACTTAGCTTTGCAGACGATAAATGTAATCGTTTCAGACAGAAGAGCGGTCAATGTGACGATCTGGCTTTAAGTCGATTCGATAACAAATGACGAAACGGACGGATTTCTCAGGTTTTTACTACACATGAACACTTTTCACATTCTCCCCTGCAACTCGGCTGCTAGTCCTCTTTTCATGCAAAATCTTAAGTACCTAGCTCATGTCCAAGGCACCAAAGAAGGGTAAAACGTCAATAATCCATAACTAAAACTTGAATTATACTACTTCTCACTGGCTATTACATCGACTTAGGAGCTTCATCTGTGTTCTACTATGGTTCTTTTAGTGTCTCCGCATACCACAGCACACGACATAGCTTTGCAGACGATAAATGTAACCGTTTCAGACAGTAGAGCGGCCAATGTGACGATCTGGCTTTAAGTCTTTTCGATAACAAATGACGAAAACGGACGGAGTTCTCAGGTTTTTACTACACATGAACACTTTTCACATTCTCTTGTGCAACTCGGCTGCTAGTCCTCCTTTCATGCAGAATCTTTAAGTCCTAGCTCGTGTCCAAGGCACCAAAGCCAGCTAAAAAGGCAATAATCGATACCCAATACTTGAATAGTACTACTTCTTACTGGCTATTGCATCAACTAAGAAGATTCATCTGTGTTCTACTTTGGTGTTTTTAGTGTCTCCGCATACCGCAGCACGCGACATAGCTTTGCAGACGATAAATGTAACCGTTTCAGAGATATGAGCGGCCAATGAGACGATCTGACATTAAGTCGATTCGGTAACAAATGACGAAAACGGACGGATTTCTCAGGTTTTTACTACATATGAACACTATTTACATTCTCCCGTGCAACGCAGTTGCTAGTCATCTTTTGATGCAAAATCTTAAGGTCCTAGCTCTTGTCCAAGGCCCCAAAGCCAGCTAAAAAGTCAATAATCGATATCTAAAACGTTATTGTACTACTCTTTGCTGGCTATTACAATAACTGAGAAATTTCATCTGTGTTCTATTATGGTGCTGTTAGTGTCTCCGCATACCGCAGCACGCGACGTAGCTTTGCAGACGATAAATGTAACCGTTTCAGGGAGAAGAGCGACCAATGTGACGATCTGGCTTTAAGTCGATTTGATAAGAAATGACGAAAATGGACGGATTTCTCAGGTTTTTACTAAATATGAACGCTTTTCACATTCTCCCGTGCAACGCAGCTGCTAGTTCTCCTTTGATGGAAAATCTTAAGGTCCTAGCTTATGTCCAAGACCCCAAAGCCAGCTAAAAAGACAATAATCGGTATCTAAAACGTTATTGTACTACTTCTTGCAAGCTATTACATCAACTTAGAAGTTTCATCTGTTTTCTACTATGGTGCCGTGAGTGTCTCCGCATACCGCAGCACGCGACATAGCTTTGCAGACAATAAATGTAACCGTTTCAGAGGGAAGAGCGACCAATGTGACGATCTGGCTTTAAGTCGATTTGATAAGAAATGACGATAACGGACGGATTTCTCAGGTTTTTACTACATATGAACTCTTTTCACATTCTCCCGTGCAACGCAGCTGCTAGTCCTCCTTTGATGCAAATTCTTAAGGTCCTAGCTCATGCCCAAGACCACAAAGCCAGCTAAAAAGTCAATAATCGATATCTAAAACGTTATTGCACTACTTCTTACTGGCTATTACATCAACTTAGAAGTTTCATCACTGTTCTACTCTGGTGCTGTTAGTGTCTCTGCATACCGCAGCACGCGACATTGCTTTGCAGACGATAAATGTAACCGTTTCAGAGAGAAGGGCGACCAATGTGACTATCTGGCTTTAAGTCGATTTGATAAGAAATGACGAAAACGGACGGATTTCTCAGGTTTTTACTACATATGAACACTTTTCACATTCTCCCGTGCAACGCAGCTGCTAGTTCTCCTTTGATGCAAAATCTTAAGGTCCTAGCTCATGTCCGAGGCCCCAAAGCCAGCTAAAAAGTCAATAATCGGTATCTAAAACTTTATATTACTACTTCTTACTGGCTATAACATCAACTTAGAAGCTTCGTCTGTGTTCTACTATGGTGCTCTTAGTGTCTCCACATACCGCAGCACGCGACATAGCTTTGCAGACGATAAATGTGACCGTTTCAGAGAGAAGAGCGACCAATGTGAAGACCTGGCTTTAAGTCGAATTGATAAGAAATGACGAAAATGGACGGATTTCTCATGTTTTAGTACATATGAACACTCTTCACATTCTCCCGGGCAACGCAGCTGCTAGTCCTCCTCTGATGCAAAATCTTAAGGTCCTAGCTCATGTCCAAGGCCCCAAAGCCAGCTTAAAAGTCAATAATCGGTTTCTAAAACGTTATTGTACTACTTCTTACTGGCTATTACATCAACTTAGAAGTTTCTTCAGTGTTCTACTATGGTTCTGTTAGTGTCTCCGCATACCGCAGCACGCGACATAGCTTTGCAGACGATAAATGTAACCATTTCAGGGAGAAGAGCGACCAATGTGACGATCTGGCTTTAAGTCGATTTGATAAGAAATGACGAAAACGGACGGATTTCTCAGGTTTTTACTACATATGAACACTTTTCACATTCTCCCGTGCAACGCAGCTGCTAGTTCTCCTTTGATGCAAAATCTTAAGGTCCTAGCTCAAGTCCGAGGCCCTAAAAGCCAGCTAAAAAGTCAATAATCGGTTTCTAAAACGTTATTGTACTACTTCTTACTGGCTATTACATCAACTTAGAAGTTTCATCTGTTTTCTACTATGGTGCTGTTAGGGTCTCCGCTTACCGCAGCACGCGACATAGCTTTGCAGACGATAAATGTGACCGTTTCAGAAAGAAGAGCGACCAATGTGAAGACCTGGTTTTAAGTCGATTTGATAAGAAATGACAAAAACGGACGGATTTCTAAGGTTTTTACTACATATGAAGACTTTTGACATTCTCCCGGGCAACGCAGCTGCTAGTCCTCCTTTGATGCAAAATCTTAAGGTCCTAGCTCATGTCCTAGGCCCCAAAGCCAGCTAAAAAGTCAATAATCGATATCTAAAACGTTATTGTACTACTTCTTACTGGCTATTACATCAACTTAGAAGTTTCATCTGTGTTCTACTATGGTGCTGTTAGTGTCTCCGCATACCGCAGCACGCGACATAGCTTTGCAGACGAGTAATGTAACCTTTTCAGAGAGAAGAGCGTCCAATGTGACGTCCTGGCTTTAAGTAGATTTGATAAGAAATTACGAAAACGGACGGATTTCTCAGGTTTTTACTGCATATGAACACTTTTTACATTCTCCGTGCAATGGAGCATCTAGTCCTCGTTTGATGCAAAATCTTAAGGTCCTAGCTCATGTCGAAGGCCCCAAAGCCAGCTAAAAAGTCAATAATCGATATCTAAAACGTTATTGTACTACTCCTTACTGGCTATTACAATAACTGAGAAATTTCATCTGTGTTCTATTAAGGTGCTGTTAGTGTCTCCGCATACCGCAGCACGCGACGTAACTTTGCAGACGATAAATGTAACCGTTTCAGGGAGAAGAGCGACCAATGTGACGATCTGGCTTTAAGTCGATTTGAGAAGAAATGACGAAAACGGACGGATTTCTCAGGTTTACACTACATATGAACACTTTTCACATTCTCCCGTGCAACGCAGCTGCAAGTTCTCCTTTGATGCAAAAATCTTAAGGTCCTAGCTCATGTCCAAGGCCCCAAAGCAAGCTAAAAAGTCAATAATCGGAATCTAAAACGTTATTGTACTACTTCTTACAGGCTATTACATCAACTTAGAAGTTTCATCTGTTTTCTACTATGGTGCTGTTAGTGTCTCCGCATACCGCAGCACGCGACATAGCTTTGCAGACAATAAATGTAACCGTTTCAGAGAGAAGAGCGACCAATGTGACGATCTGGCTTTAAGTCGATTTGATAAGAAATGACGATAACGGTCGGATTTCTCAGGTTTTTACTACATATGAACACTTTTCACATTCTCCCGTGCAACGCAGCTGCTAGTCCTCCTTTGATGCAAAGTCTTAAGGTCCTAGCTCATGTCCAAGACCACAAAGCCAGCTAAAAAGTCAATAATCGATATCTAAAACGTTATTGCAATACTTCTTACTGGCTATTACATCAACTTAGAAGTTTCATCACTGTTGTACTGTGGTGCTGTTAGTGTCTCTGCATACCGCAGCACGCGACATTGCTTTGGAGACGATAAATGTAACCGTTTCAGAGAGAAGGGCGACCAATGTGACGATCTGGCTTTAAGTCGATTTGATAAGAAATGACGAAAATGGACGGATTTCTCAGGTTTTTACTACATATGAACATTTTTCACATTCTCCCGTGCAACGCAGCTGCTAGTTCTCCTTTGATGCAAAATCTTAAGGTCCTAGCACATGTCCAAGGCCCCAAAGCCAGCTAAAAAGTCAATAATCGGAATCTAAAACGTTATTGTCCTATTTCTTACTGGCTATTACATCAACTTAGAAGTTTCATCTGTGTTCTACTATGGTCCTGTTAGTGTCTCCGCATACCGCAGCACGCGACATAGCTTTGCAGACGATAAATGTAACCGTTTCAGAGAGAAGAGCGATCAATGTGACGATCTGGCTTTAAGTCGATTTGATAAGAAATGACGAAAACGGATGGATTTCTCAGGTTTTCACTGCATATGAACACTTTTGACATTCTTACGTGATACGGAGCTGCTAGTCCTCCTTTGATGCAAAGTCTTAAGGTCCTAGCTCATGTCCAAGACCCCAAAGCCAGATAAAAAGTCAATAATCGATATCTAAAACGTTATTGCAATACTTCTTACTGGCTATTACAACAAGTTAGAAGTTTCATCAGTGTTCTACTATGGTGCTGTTAGTGTCTCTGCATACCGCAGCACGCGACATAGCTTTGCAGACGATAAATGTAACCGTTTCAGACAGAAGAGCGACCAATGTGACGATCTGGCTTTAAGTCGATTTGATAAGAGATGACGAAAATGGACGGATTTCCCAGTTTTTACTACATATGAACACTTTTCACATTCTCCCGTGCAATGCAGCTGCCAGTCCTCCCTTGATGCAAAATCTTAAGGTCCTAGCTCATGTCCAAGTCCCCAAAGCCAGCTAAAAAGTCAATAATCGATATCTAAAACGTTATTGCACTACTTCTTACTGGCTATTACATCAACTTAGAAGTTTCATTAGTGTTCTACTATGGTGCTGTTAGTGTCTCCGCATACCGCAGCACGCGACTTTGCTTTGCAGACGATAAATGTAACCGTTTCAGAGAGAAGAGCGACTAATGTGACGATCTGGCTTTAAGTCGATTTGAGAAGAAATGACGAAAACGGACGGATTTCTCAGGTTTTTACTACATATGAACACTTTTCACATTCTCCCATGCAACTCGGCTGCTAGTCCTCCTTTCAAGCAGAATCTTACGGTCCTAGCTCATGTCCAAGGCACCAAAGCCAGCTAAAAAGTCAATAATCGATACCTAAAACTTGAATTGTGCTACCTCTTACTGGATTTTACATCAACTTAGAAGCTTCATCTGTGTTCTACTATGGTGCTTTTAGTGCCTCCGCATACCGCAACACGCGACATAGCTTTGCAGACGATAAGTACAACCGTTTCAGAGAGAAGGGCGGCCAATGTGACGGTCTGGCTTTAAGCCGATTCGATAACAAATGACGAAAACGGACGGATTTCTCAGGTTTTTACTACATATGTACACTTTTCACAATCTCCCGTGCAACGCGGCTGTTAGTCCTCCTTTCATGCAAAATCTTAAGTTCCTAGCTCATGTCCAAGGCACCAAAGAAGGGTAAAAAGTCAATAATCGATAATTAAAACTTGAATTGTACTACTTCTTATTGGCTATTGCATCATCTTAGAAGATTCATCTGTTTTCTACTATGGTGCTTTTAGTGTCTCGGCATACCGCAGCACGCGACATAGCTTTGCAGACGATAAATGTAATCGTTTCAGAGAGAAGAGCGGCCAATCTGACGATCTGGCTTTAAGGCGATTCGATAACAAATGACTAAACGGACGGATTTCTCACGTTTTTACTACATATGAACACTTTTCACATTCGCCTGTGCAACGCAGCCGCTAGTCCTCCTTTCATGCAAAATGTTAAGTTCCTAGCTCATGTCCAAGGCACCAAAGAAGGGTAAAAAGTCAATAATCCATACCTAAAACTTGAAGTATACTACTTCTTACTGGGTATTACATCAACTTAGTGTTCTACTATGGTGCTGTTAGTGTCTCCGCATACCGCAGCACGCGACATAGCTTTGCAGACGATAAATGTGACCGTTTCAGAGAGAAGAGCGACCAATGTGAAGACCTGGCTTTAAGTCGATTTGATAAGAAATGACGAAAACGGACGGATTTCTCATGTTTTAGTACATATGAACACTCTTCACATTCTCCCGGGCAACGCAGCTGCTAGTCCTCCTTTGATGCAAAATCTTAAGGTCCTAGCTCATGTCCAAGGCCCCAAAGCCAGCTTAAAAGTCAATAATCGGTTTCTAAAACGTTATTGTACTACTTCTTACAGGTTATTGCATCAACTTAGAAGTTTCATCAGTGTTCTACTATGGTGCTGTTTGTGTCTCTGCATACCGCAGCACGCAACATAGCTTTGCAGACGATAAATGTAACCGTTTCAGAGAGAAGAGCGACCAATGTGACGATCTGGCTTTAAGTCGCTTTTATAAGAAATGTCGAAAACGGACGGATTTCTCAGGTTTTTACTACATATGAACACTTTTCACATTCTCCCGTGCAACGCAGCTGCTAGTCCTCCATTGATGCAAAATCTTAAGGTCCTAGCTCATGTCCAAGTCCCCAAAGCCAGCTAAAAAGTCAATAATCGATATCTAAAAGTTATTGTACCATTTCTTACTGGCTATAACATCAACTTAGAAGTTTCATCTGTTTTCTACTATGGTGCTGTTAGGGTCTCCGCTTACCGCAGCACGCGACATAGCTTTGCAGACGATAAATGTGACCGTTTCAGAGAGAAGAGCGACCAATGTGAAGACCTGGTTTTAAGTCGATTTGATAAGAAATGACAAAAACGGACGGATTTCTAAGGTTTTTACTACATATGAACACTTTTCACATTCTCCCGGGCAACGCAGCTGCTAGTCCTCCTTTGATGCAAAATCTTAAGGTCCTAGCTCATGTCCTAGGCCCCAAAGCCGGCTAAAAAGTCAATAATCGATATCTAAAACGTTATTGTACTACTTCTTACTGGCTATTACATCGACTTAGAAGTTTCATCTGTGTTCTACTATGGTGCTGATAGTGTCTCCGCATACCGCAGCACGCGACATAGCTTTGCAGACGAGTAATGTAACCTTTTCAGAGAGAAGAGCGTCCAATGTGACGTCCTGGCTTTAAGTCGATTTGATAAGAAATTACGAAAACGGACGGATTTCTCAGGTTTTTACTGCACATGAACACTTTTTACATTCTCCCGTGCAACGGAGCATCTAGTCCTCCTTTGATGCAAAATCTTAAGGTCCTAGCTCATGTCGAAGGCCCCAAAGCCAGCTAAAAAGTCAATAATCGATATCTAAAACGTTATTGTACTACTCCTTACAGGCTATTACAATAACTGAGAAATTTCATCTGTGTTCTATTAAGGTGCTGTTAGTGTCTCCGCATACCTCAGCACGCGACGTAGCTTTGCAGACGATAAATGTAACCGTTTCAGGGAGAAGAGCGACCAATGTGACGATCTGGCTTTAAGTCGATTTGATAAGAAATGACGAATACGGACGGATTTCTCAGGTTTTCACTGCATATGAACACTTTTCACATTCTCCCGTGCAACACAGCTGCTAGTTCTCCTTTGATGCAAAATCTTAAGGTCCTAGCTCATGTCCAAGGCCCCAAAGCCAGCTAAAAAGTCAATAATCGGTATCTAAAACGTTATTGTACTACTTCTTACTGGCTATTACATCAACTTAGAAGTTTCATCTGTGTTCTACTATGAACCTGTTAGTGTCTCCGCATACCGCAGCACGCGACATAGCTTTCAGGCGATAAATGTAACCGTTTCAGGCAGAAGAGCGACCAATGTGACGATCTGGCTTTAAGTCGATTTGATAAGAAATGACGAAAACGGACGGATTTCTCAGGTTTTCACTACATATGAACACTTTTGACATTCTCCCGTGCAACGGAGCTGCTAGTCCTCCTTTGATGCAAAGTCTTAAGGTCCTAGCTCATGTCCAAGACCACAAAGCCAGATAAAAAGTCAATAATCGATATCTAAAACGTTATTGCAATACTTCTTACTGGCTATTACAACAAGTTAGAAGTTTCATCAGTGTTCTACTATGGTGCTGTTAGTGTCTCTGCATACCGCAGCACGCGACATAGCTTTGCAGACGATAAATGTAACGGTTTCAGACAGAAGAGCGACCAATGTGACGATCTGGCTTTAAGTCGATTTGATAAGAAATGACGAAAATGGACGGATTTCCCAGTTTTTACTACATATGAACACTTTTCACATTCTCCCGTGCAACGCAGCTGCTAGTCCTCCTTTGATGCAAATTCTTAAGGTCCTAGCTCATGTCCAAGTCCCCAAAGCCAGCTAAAAAGTCAATAATCGATATCTAAAACGTTATTGTACTACTTCCTACTGGCTATAACATCAACTTAGTAGCTTCGTCTGTGTTCTACTATGGTGCTCTTAGTGTCTCCACATACCGCAGCACGCGACATAGCTTTGCAGAAGATAAATGTGACCGTTTCAGAGAGAAGAGCGACCAATGTGAAGACCTGGCTTTAAGTCGATTTGATAAGAAATGACGAAAACGGACGGATTTCACATGTTTTAGTACATATGAACACTCTTCACATTCTCCCGGGCAACGCAGCTGCTAGTCCTCCTTTGATGCAAAATCTTAAGGTCCTAGCTCATGTCCAAGGCCCCAAAGCCAGCTTAAAAGTCAATAATCGGTTTCTAAAACGTTATTGTACTACTTCTTACTGGCTATTACATCAACTTAGAAGTTTCATCAGTGTTCTACTATGGTGCTGTTAGTGTCTCCGCATACCGCAGCACGCGACATAGCTTTGCAGACGATAAATGTAACCATTTCAGGGAGAAGAGCGACCAATGTGACGAACTGGCTTTAAGTCGATTTGATAAGAAATGACGAAAATTGACGGATTTCTCAGTTTTTTACTACATATGAACACTTTTCACATTCTCCCGTGCAACTCAGCTGCTAGTTCTCCTTTGATGCAAAATCTTAAGGTCCTAGCTCATGTCCAAGTCCCCAAATCCAGCTAAAGAGTCTATAATCGGTACCAAAAACGTTATTGTACTACTTCTTACTGGCTATTACATCAACTTAGAAGTTTCATCCGTTTTCTACTATGGTGCTGTTAGTGTCTCCGCATATCGCAGCACGCGACATAGCTTTTCACACGATAAACATAACCTTTTCAGAGAGAAGAGCGACCAATGTGACGATATGGCTTTAAGTCGATTTGAGAAGAAATGACGAAAACAGACGGATTTCTCAGGTCTTTACTACATATGAACACTTTTCACATTCTCCCGTGCAACGCAGCTGCTAGTCCTCCTTTGATGCAAAGTCTTAAGGTCCTAGCTCATGTCCAAGACCCCAAAGCCAGCTAAAAAGTCAATAATCGATATCTAAAACGTTATTGCACTACTTCTTACTGGCTATTACATCAACTTAGAAGTTTCATCAGTGTTCTTCTATGGTGCTGTTAGTTTCTCCGCATACCGCAGCACGCGACATTGCTTTGCAGACGATAAATGTAACCGTTTCAGGGAGAAGAGCGACCAATGTGACGATCTGGCTTTAAGTCGATTTGATAAGAAATGACGAATACGGACGGATTTCTCAGGTTTTCACTGCATATGAACACTTTTCACATTCTCCCGTGCAACACAGCTGCTAGTTCTCCTTTGATGCAAAATCTTAAGGTCCTAGCTCATGTCCAAGGCCCCAAAGCCAGCTAAAAAGTCAATAATCGGTATCTAAAACGTTATTGTACTACTTCTTACTGGCTATTACATCAACTTAGAAGTTTCATCTGTGTTCTACTATGAACCTGCTAGTGTCTCCGCATACCGCAGCACGCGACATAGCTTTGCAGACGATAAATGTAACCGTTTCAGGGAGAAGAGCGACCAATGTGACGATCTGGCTTTAAGTCGATTTGATAAGAAATGACGAAAACGGACGGATTTCTCAGGTTTTCACTACATATGAACACTTTTGACATTCTCCCGTGCAACGGAGCTGCTAGTCCTCCTTTGATGCAAAGTCTTAAGGTCCTAGCTCATGTCCAAGACCACAAAGCCAGATAAAAAGTCAATAATCGATATCTAAAACGTTATTGCAATACTTCTTACTGGCTATTACAACAAGTTAGAAGTTTCATCAGTGTTCTACTATGGTGCTGTTAGTGTCTCTGCATACCGCAGCACGCGACATAGCTTTGCAGACGATAAATGTAACGGTTTCAGACAGAAGAGCGACCAATGTGACGATCTGGCTTTAAGTCGATTTGATAAGAAATGACGAAAATGGACGGATTTCCCAGTTTTTACTACATATGAACACTTTTCACATTCTCCCGTGCAACGCAGCTGCTAGTCCTCCTTTGATGCAAAATCTTAAGGTCCTAGCTCATGTCCAAGTCCCCAAAGCCAGCTAAAAAGTCAATAATCGATATCTAAAACGTTATTGTACTACTTCCTACTGGCTATAACATCAACTTAGTAGCTTCGTCTGTGTTCTACTATGGTGCTCTTAGTGTCCCCACATACCGCAGCACGCGACATAGCTTTGCAGACGATAAATGTGACCGTTTCAGAGAGAAGAGCGACCAATGTGAAGACCTGGCTTTAAGTCGATTTGATAAGAAATGACGAAAACGGACGGATTTCTCATGTTTTAGTACATATGAACACTCTTCACATTCTCCCGGGCAACGCAGCTGCTAGTCCTCCTTTGATGCAAAATCTTAAGGTCCTAGCTCATGTCCAAGGCCCCAAAGCCAGCTTAAAAGTCAATAATCGGTTTCTAAAACGTTATTGTACTACTTCTTACTGGCTATTACATCAACTTAGAAGTTTCATCAGTGTTCTACTATGGTGCTGTTAGTGTCTCCGCATACCGCAGCACGCGACATAGCTTTGCAGACGATAAATGTAACCATTTCAGGGAGAAGAGCGACCAATGTGACGAACTGGCTTTAAGTCGATTTGATAAGAAATGACGAAAATTGACGGATTTCTCAGTTTTTTACTACATATGAACACTTTTCACATTCTCCCGTGCAACTCAGCTGCTAGTTCTCCTTTGATGCAAAATCTTAAGGTCCTAGCTCATGTCCAAGTCCCCAAATCCAGCTAAAAAGTCAATAATCGGTACCAAAAACGTTATTGTACTACTTCTTACTGGCTATTACATCAACTTAGAAGTTTCATCCGTTTTCTACTATGGTGCTGTTAGTGTCTCCGCATATCGCAGCACGCGACATAGCTTTTCACACGATAAACATAACCTTTTCAGAGAGAAGAGCGACCAATGTGACGATATGGCTTTAAGTCGATTTGATAAGAAATGACGAAAACGGACGGATTTCTCAGGTTTTTACTACATATGAACACTTTTCACATTCTCCCGTGCAACGCAGCTGCTAGTCCTCCTTTGATGCAAAGTCTTAAGGTCCTAGCTCATGTCCAAGACCCCAAAGCCAGCTAAAAAGTCAATAATCGATATCTAAAACGTTATTGCACTACTTCTTACTGGCTATTACATCAACTTAGAAGTTTCATCAGTGTTCTACTATGGTGCTGTTAGTGTCTCCGCATACCGCAGCACGCGACATTGCTTTGCAGACGATAAATGTAACCGTTTCAGAGAGAAGAGCGACCAATGTGACGATCTGGCTTTAAGTCGATTTGATGAGAAATGACGAAAACGGACGGATTTCTCAGGTTTTTACTACATATGAACACTTTTCACATTCTCCCATGCAACTCGGCTGCTAGTCCTCCTTTCAAGCAGAATCTTACGGTCCTAGCTCATGTCCAAGGCACCAAAGCCAGCTAAAAAGTCAATAATCGATACCTAAAACTTGAATTGTGCTACCTCTTACTGGATATTACATCAACTTAGAAGCTTCATCTGTGTTCTACTATGGTGCTTTTAGTGCCTCCGCATACCGCAACACGCGACATAGCTTTGCAGACGATAAGTACAACCGTTTCAGAGAGAAGGGCGGCCAATGTGACGGTCTGGCTTTAAGCCGATTCGATAACAAATGACGAAAACGGACGGATTTCTCAGGTTTTAACTACATATGAACACTTTTCACAATCTCCTGTGCAACGCGGCTGTTAGTCCTCCTTTCATGCAAAATCTTAAGTTCCTAGCTCATGTCCAAGGCACCAAAGAAGGGTAAAAAGTTTATAATCGATACCTAAAACTTGATTTGAACTACTTCTTACTGGCTATTACATCAACTTAGAAGCTTCATCTGAGTTCTACTATGGTGCGTTCAGTGTCTGCGCATACCGCAACACGCGACATAGGTTTGCAGACGATAAGTACAACCGTTTCAGAGAGAATTGCGGCCTATGTGAAGATCTGGCTTTAAGCCGATTCGATAACAAATGACGAAAACGGACGGATTCCTCACGTTTTTACTACATATGAACACCGTTTCACATTCGCCTGTGCAACGCAGCCGCTAGTCCTCCTTTCATGCAAAATGTTAAGTTCCTAGCTCATGTCCAAGGCACCAAAGAAGGGTAAAAAGTCAATAATCCATACCTAAAACTTGAATTGTACTACCTCTCACTGGCTATTACATCGACTCAGGAGCTTCATCTGTGTTCTACTATGGTTCTTTTAGTGTCTGCGCATACCACAGCACGCGACATAGCTTTGCAGACGATAAATGAAACCGTTTCAGACAGAAGAGCGGCCAATGTGATAATCTGGCTTTAAGTCATTTCGATAACAAATGAGGAAACGGACGGATTTCTTAGGTTTTTACTACATATGAACACTTTTCACATTCTCCCGTGCAACGCGGCTGCTAGTCCTCCTTTCGTGCAAAATCTTAAGTACCTAGCTCATGTCCAAGGCACCAAAGAAGGGTAAAACGTCAATAATCCATAACTAAAACTTGAATTATACTACTTCTCACTGGCTATTACATCGACTTAGGAGCTTCATCTGTGTTCTACTATGGTTCTTTTAGTGTCTCCGCATACCACAGCACACGACATAGCTTTGCAGACGATAAATGTAACCGTTTCAGGCAGTAGAGCGGCCAATGTGACGATCTGGCTTTAAGTCTTTTCGATAACAAATGACGAAAACGGACGGAGTTCTCAGGTTTTTACTACACATGAACACTTTTCACATTCTCCCGTGCAACTCGGCTGCTAGTCCTCCTTTCATGCAGAATCTTTATGTCCTATCTCGTGTCCAAGGCACCAAAGCCAGCTAAAAAGGCAATATTCGATACCTAAAACTTGAATTGTACTACTTCTTACTGGATATTACAACAACCTAGAAGCGTCATCTGTGTTCTACTATAGTGCTTGTAGTGTCTCCACATACCGCAGCACGCGACATAGCTTTACAGACGATAAATGTAACCGTTTCAGACAGAAGAGCGGCCAATGTGGCTATCTATCTTTAAGTCGATTCGATAACAAATGACGAAAACGGACAGACTTCTCAGGTTTTTACTACATATGAACACTTTTCACATTCTCCCATGCAACTCGGCTGCTAGTCCTCCTTTCATGCAGAATCTTAAGGTCCTAGGTCATGTCCAAGGCACCAAAGCCAGCTAAAAAGTCAATAATCGATACCCAATACTTGAATAGTACTACTTCTTACTGGCTATTGCATCAACTAAGAAGATTCATCTGTGTTCTACTTTGGTGTTTTTAGTGTCTTCGCATACTGCAGCACGCGAAATAGCTTTGCAGACGATAAGTAAAACTGTTTCAGAGAGAAGAGCTGTCATTGTGACGATCTGGCTTAAGTCGTTTCGATAACAAATGAAGAAAACGGACGGATTTCTCAGGTTTTTACTACATATGAACACTTTTCACATTCTCCCGTGCAACGCGGCTGCTAGTCCTCCTTTCATGCAAAATCTTAAGTACCTAGCTCATGTCCAAGGCACCAAAGAAGGGTAAAAAGTCAAAAATCGATACATAAAACTTGAATTGTACTACTTCTCACTGCCTATTACATCAACTTAGAAGCTTCATCTGTGTTCTACTATGGTGCTTTTAGTGCCTCCGCATACCGCAACACGCGACATAGCTTTGCAGACGATAAGTACAACCGTTTCAGAGAGAAGGGCGGCCAATGTGACGATCTGGCTTTAAGCCGATTCGATAACAAGTGAAGAAAACGGACGGATTTCTTAGGTTTTTACTACACATGAACACTTTTCACAATCTCCCGTGCAACGCGGCTGCTAGTCCTCCTTTCATGCAAAATCTTAAGTTCCTAGCACATGTCCAAGGCACCAATGAAGGGTAAAAAGTCAATAATCGATAATTAAAACTTGAATTGTACTACTTCTTATTGGCTATTGCATCATCTTAGAAGCTTCATCTGTGTTCTACTATGGTGCTTTTAGTGTCTCGGCATACCGCAATACGCGACATAGCTTTGCAGACGATAAATGTAACCGTTTCAGACAGTAGAGCGGCCAATGTGGCTATCTGGCTTTAAGTCGATTCGATAACAAATGACGAAAACGGACAGATTTCTCAGGTTTTTACTACATATGAACACTTTTCACATTCTCCCATGCAACTCGGCTGCTAGTCCTCCTTTCAAGCAGAATCATTCGGTCCTAGCTCATGTCCAAGGCACCAAAGCCAACTAAAAAGTCAATAATCGATACCTAAAACTGGAATTGTGCTACTTCTTACTGGATATTACATCAACTTAGAAGCTTCATCTGTGTTCTACTTTGGTGCTTTTAGTGTCTTCGCATACCGCAGCACGCGAAATAGCTTTGCAGACGATAAGTAAAACTGTTTCAGAATGAAGAGCGGTCATTGTGACGATCTGGCTTAAGTCGTTTCGATAACAAATGACGAAAACGGACAGATTTCTCAGGTTTTTACTACATATGAACACTTTTCACATTCTCCCGTGCAACGCGACTGCTAGTCCTCCTTTCATGCAAAATCTTAAGTTCCTAGATCATTTCCAAGGCACCGAAGAATGGTAAAAAGTTTATAATCGATACCTAAAACTTGATTTGTACTACTTCTTACTGGCTATTACATCAACTTAGAAGCTTCATCTGTGATCTACTATGGAGCTTTTAGTGTATCCGCATATCGCAGCACGCGGCATAGCTCTGCAAACGATAAATCTAACCGTTTCAGACAGAAGTGCGGCCAATGTGACGATCTGGGTTTTTTAGTCGATTCGATAAGAAATGACGAAAACGGACGGATTTCTCAAGTTTTTACTACATATGAACACTTTTCACATTCTCCCAAGCAACGCGCCTGCTAATCCTCCTTTCATGCAGAATCTTAAGGTCCTAGCTCATGTCCAAGGCACCAAAGCCAGCTAAAATGTCAATAATTGATACCTAAAACTTGAATTCTACTACTTCTTACTGGCTGTTACATCAACTTAGAAGCTTCATCTGTGTTCTACTATGGTGCTTTAAGTGCCTCCGCATACCGCAGCACGCGACATAGCTTTGCAGACGATAAATGTAACCGTTTCAGACAGAAGTGCGGCCAATGTGACGATCTTGCTTTAAGTCGATTCGATAACAAATGACGAAAACGGACTTGTTTCTCAGGTTTTTACTACATATGAACACTTTTCACATTCTCCCGTGCTACTCGGCTGCTAGTCCTCCTTTCATGCCGAATCTTAAAGTCCTTGCTCTTGTCCAAGACACCAAAGCCAGCTAACAAGGCAATAATCGATACCTAAAACTTCAATTGTACTACTTCTTACTGGATATTACATCAACTTAGAAGCTTCATCTGTGTTCTACTATGGTGACTTTAGTGCCTCCGCATACCGCAACACGCGACATAGCTTTGCAGACGATAAGTACAACCGTTTCAGAGAGAAGGGCGGCCAATGTGACGATCTGGCTTTAAGTCGATTCGATAACAAATGACGAAAACGGATTTGTTTCTCAGGTTTTTACTACATATGAACACTTTTCACATTCTCCCGTGCTACTCGGCTGCTAGTCCTCCTTTCATGCCGAATCTTAAAGTCCTTGCTCTTGTCCAAGACACCAAAGCCAGCTAACAAGGCAATAATCGATACCTAAAACTTGATTTGAACTACTTCTTACTGGCTATTACATCAACTTAGAAGCTTCATCTGTGTTCAACTATGGTGCTTTTAGTGTCTCCGCATACCGCAGCACGTGACATAACTTTGCAGACGATAAATGTAACCGTTTCAGACACAAGTGCGGCCAATGCGACGATCTGTCAATAAGTCGATTCGGTAACTAATGAAGAAAACGGACGGATTTCTCAGGTTTTTACTAGATGTGAACACTTTTCACATTCTCCCGTGAAACTCGGCTGCTAATCCTCCTTTCATGCAAAATCTTAAGTTCCTAGCTCAAGTCCAAGGCACCATAGAAGGGTAAAAAGTCAAAAATTGATACCTAAAACTTGAATTGTACTACTTCTTACTGGCTATTACATTAACTTAGAAGCGTCATCTGTGTTCTACTATGGTGCTTTTAGTGTCTCCGCATACCGCAGCACGCGACATAGCTTTGCAGACGATAAATGTAATCGTTTCAGACAGAAGAGCGGCCAATGTGACGATCTGGCTTTAAGTCGATTCGATAACAAATGACGAAAACGGATGGATTTCTCAAGTTTTTACTACGTATGAACACTTTTCACATTCTCCCGTGCAACGCGGCTGCTAATCCTTATTTCATGCAGAATCTTAATGTCCTAGCTCATGTCCAAATCACCAAAGCCAGCTAAAACGTCAATAATCGATACCTAAAACTTGAATTCTACTACCTCTTATTGGCTATTACATCAACTTAGAAGCTTCATCTGTGTTCTGCTATGGTGCGTTCAGTGTCTCCGCATACCGCAGCACGTGACATAGCTTTGCAGACGATAAATGTAACCGTTTCAGACAGAAGAGCGGCTAATGTGACCATCTGGCTTTAAGTCGGTTCAATAACAAATGACGAAAACGGACGGATTTCTCAGGTTTTTACTACATATGAACACTTTTCACATTCTCTCGTGCAACTCGGCTGCTAGTCCTTTCATGCAGAATCTTAAGGTCCTAGGTCATGTCCAAGGCACCAAAGCCAGCTAAAAAGTCAATAATCGATACAAAATACTTGAATAGTACTACTTCTTACTGGCTATTGCATAAACTAAGAAGATTCATCTGTGTTCTACTATGGTGCTTTTAGTGTCCCCGCACACCGCAGCACGCGACATAGCTTTGCAGACGATAAGTACAACCGTTTCAGAGAGAACAGCGGCCAATGTGACGATCTGGCTTAAGTCGATTCGATAACAAATGACGAACACGGACGGTTTTCTCAGGTTTTTACTACATATGAACACTTTTCACATTCGCCTGTGCAACGCAGCCGCTAGACCTCCTTTCATGCAAAATGTTAAGTTCCTAGCTCATGTCCAAGGCACCAAACAAGGGTAAAAAGTCAATAATCCATATCTAAAACTTGAATTGTACTACCTCTCACTGGTTATTACATCGACTCAGGAGCTTCATCTGTGTTCTACTATGGTTCTTTTACTGTCTCCGCATACCGCAGCACGCGACATAGCTTTGAAGACGATAAATGTAAGCGTTTCAGACAGAAGAGCGGCCAATGTGACAATGTGGCTTTAAGTCATTTCGATAACAAATGACGAAACGGACGGATTTCTTAGGTTTTTACTACATATGAACACTTTTCACATTCTCCCGTGCAACGCGGTGGCTAGTCCTCCTTTCATGCAAAATCTTAAGTTCCTAGCTCATGTCCAAGGCACCAAAGAAGGGTAAAAGGTCAGTAATCGATACCTAAAACTTGAATTGTACTACCTCTCACTGGCTATTACATCGACTCAGGAGCTTCATCTGTGTTCTACTATGGTGCTTTTAGTGTCTCCGCATGCCGCAGCACGCGACGTAGCTTTGCAGACGATAGTTACAACCTTTATAGAGAGAAGAGCGGCCAATGTGTCGATCTGGCTTTAAGTCGATTCCATAACAAATGACGAAAACGGACGTATTTCTCAGGTTTTTACTACAGATGAACTCTTTTCACTTTCTCCCGTGCCACGCGGCTGCTAGTCCTCCTTTCATGCAAAATCTTAAGATCCTAGCTCTTGTCCAAGGCACCAAAGAAGGGTAAAAGGTCAGTAATCGATACCTAAAACTTGAATTGTACTACTTCTTACTAGCTATTACATCAACTTAGAAGCGTCATCTGTGTTCTACTATGGTGCTTTTAGTGTCTCCGCATACCGCAGCACGCGACATAGCTTTGCAGACGATAAGTACAACCGTTTCAGAGAGAAGAGCGGCCAATGTGACGATCTGGCTTTAAGTTGATTCGATAACAAATGACGAACACGGACGGATTTCTCAGGTTATACCTACATATGAACACTTTTCACATTCGCCTGTGCAACGCAGCCGCTAGTCCTCCTTTCATGCAAAATGTTAAGTTCCTAGCTCATGTCCAAGGCACCAAACATGGGTAAAAAGTCAATAATCCATATCTAAAACTTGAATTGTACTACCTCTCACTGGCTATTACATCGACTCAGGAGCTTCATCTGTGTTCTACTATGGTTCTTTTAGTGTCTCCGCATACCGCAGCACGCGACATAGCTTTGCAGGCGATAAATGTAAAAGTTTCAGACAGAAGAGCGGCCAATGTGACAATCTGGCTTTAAGTGATTTCGATAACAAATGACGAAACGGACGGATTTCTTAGGTTTTTACTACATATGAACACTTTTCACATTCTCCCGTGCAACGCGGTGGCTAGTCCTCCTTTCATGCAAAATCTTAAGTTCCTAGCTCATGTCCAAGGCACCAAAGAAGGGTACAAAGCCAATAATCGATACATAAAACTTGAATTGTACTACTTCTTACTGGCTATTATATCAACTTAGAAGCTTCATCTGTGTTCTACTATGGTGCTTTTAATGTCTCCGCATGCCGCAGCACGCGACGTAGCTTTGCAGACGATAATTACAACCTTTATAGAAAGATGAGCGGCAAATGTGTCGATCTGGCTTTAAGTCGATTCCATAACAAATGACGAAAACGGACGTATTGCTCAGGTTTTTACTACATATGAACTCTTTTCACATTCTCCCGTGCCACGCGGCTGCTAGTCCTCCTTTCATGCAAAATCTTAAGATCCTAGCTCTTGTCCAAGGCACCAAAGAAGGGTAAAAGGTCAGTAATCGATACCTAAAACTTGAATTGTACTACTTCTTACTAGCTATTACATCAACTTAGAAGCTTCATCTGTGGTCTACTATGGTGCTTTTAGTGTCTCCGCATACCGCAGCACGCGACATAGCTTTGCAGACGATAAATGTAATCGTTTCAGACAGAAGAGCGGCCAATGTGACGATCTGGCTTTAAGTCGATTCGATAACAAATGACGAAAACGGATGGATTTCTCAAGTTTTTACTACATAAGAACACTTTTCACATTCTCCCGTGCAACGCGGCTGCTAATCCTCCTTTCATGCAGAATCTTAATGTCCTAGCTCATGTCCAAGGCACCAAAGCCAGCTAAAACGAGAATAATCGATACCTAAAGCTTGAATTCTACTACTTCTTACTGGCTATTACATCAACTTAGAAGCTTCATCTGTGTTCTACTATGGTGCTTTTAGTGTCTCCGCATACCGCAGCACGCGACATAGCTTTGCAGACGATAAATGTAACCGTTTCAGACAGAAGAGCGGCTTATGTGACCATCTGGCTTTAAGTCGGTTCAATAACAAATGACGAAAACGGACGGATTTCTCAGGTTTTTGCTACATATGAACACTTTTCACATTCTCTCGTGCAACTCGGCTGCTAGTCCTCCTCTCATGCAGAATCTTAAGGTCCTAGGTCATGTCCAAGGCACCAAAGCCAGCTAAAAAGTCAATAATCGATACCCAATACTTGAATAGTACTACTTCTTACTGGCAAATGCATCAACTAAGAAGATTCATCTGTGTTCTACTATGGTGCTTCTAGTGTCCCCGCACACCGCAGCACGCGACATAGCTTTGCAGACGATAATTACAACCTTTATAGAGAGAAGAGCGGCCAATGTGTCGATCTGGCTTTAAGTCGATTCCATAACAAATGACGAAAACGGACGTATTTCTCAGGTTTTTACTACATATGAACTCTTTTCACATTCACCCGTGCCACGCGGCTGCTAGTCCTCCTTTCATGCAAAATCTTAAGATCCTAGCTCTTGTCCAAGGCACCAAAGAAGGGTAAAAGGTCAGTAATCGATACCTAAAACTTGAATTGTACCACTTCTTACTAGCTATTACATCAACTTAGAAGCGTCATCTGTGTTCTACTACGGTGCTTTTAGTGTCTCCGCATACCGCAGCACGCGACTTAGCTTTGCAGACGATAAATGTAATCGTTTCAGACAGAAGAGCGGCCAATGTGACGATCTGGCTTTAAGTCGATTCGATAACAAATGACGAAAACTGACGGATTTCTCAAGTTTTTACTACATATGAACACTTTTCACATTCTCCCATGCAACTCGGCTGCTAATCCTCCTTTCATGCAGAATCTTAAGGTCCTAGCTCATGTCCAAGGCACCAAAGCCAGCTAAGAAGTCAATAATCGATACCTAACACTTGAATTCTACTACATCTTACTGGCTATTACAACAACCTAGAAGCGTCATCTGTGGTCTACTATGGTGCTTCTAGTGTCTCCGCATACCGCAGCACGCGACATAGCTTTGCAGACGATAAATGTAACCGTTTCAGACAGAATAGCGGCCAATGTGATGATCTGGCTTTAAGTCGATTCGATAACAAATGACGAAAACTGACGGATTTCTCAAGTTTTTACTACATATGAACACTTTTCACATTCTCCCATGCAACTCGGCTGCTAATCCTCCTTTCATGCAGAATCTTAAGGTCCTAGCTCATGTCCAAGGCACCAAAGCCAGCTAACAAGTCAATAATCGATACCTAAAACTTGAATTCTACTACACCTTACTGGCTATTACATCAACTTGGAAGCTTCATCTGTGGTCTACTATGGTGCTTTTAGTGTCTCCGCATACCGCAGCACGCGACATAGCTTTGCAGATGATAAATGTAACCGTTTCAGACAGAAGAGCGGCTAATGTGGCGATCTGTCTTTAAGTCGATTCGATAACAAATGACGAAAGCGGACAGATTTCTCAGGTTTTTACTACATATGAACACTTTTCAGATTCCCCCATGCAACTCGGCTGCTAGTCCTCCTTTCAAGCAGAATCTTTCGGTCCTAGCTCATGTCCAAGGCAAAAAAGCCAGCTAAAAAGTCAATAATCGATACCTAAAACTAGAATTGTGCTACTTCTTACTGGCTATTACATCAACTTAGAAGCTTCATCTGTGTTCTACTTTGGTGCTTTTAGTGTCTTCGCATACCGCAGCGCGCGACATAGCTTTGCAGACGATAAGTACAACAGTTTCAGAGAGTAGAGCGGTCATTGTGACGATCTGGCTTAAGTCGTTTCGATAACAAATGACGAAAACGGACGGATTTCTCAGGTTTTTACTACATATGAACACTTTTCACATTCTCTCGTGCAACTCGGCTGCTAGTCCTCCTTTCATGCAGAATCTTAAAGTCCTAGGTAATGTTCAAGTCACCAAAGCCGGCTAAAAAGTCAATAATCGATAACTAAAACTTGAATTGTACTACTTCTTACTGGCTATTACATCAACTTAGAAGCTTCATCTGTGTTCTACTATGGTGCTTTTAGTGTCTCCGCATACCGCAGCACGCGACATAGCTTTGCAGACGATAAATGGAACCGTTTCAGACAGAAGAGCGGCTAATGTGACCATCTGGCTTTAAGTCGATTCTATAACAAATGACGAAAACGGACGGATTTCTCAGGTTTTTACTACATATGAACACTTTTCACATTCTCTCATGCAACTCGGCTGCTAGTCCTCCTTTCATGCAGAATCTTAAAGTCCTAGGTAATGTCCAAGGCACCAAAGCCAGCTAAAAAGTCAATAATCGATGCCTAATACTTGAATAGTACTATTTCTCACTGGCTATTGCAATCAACTAAGCAGATTCATCTGAGTTCTACTATGGTGCTTTTAGTGTCCCCGCATACCGCAGCACGCGACATAGCTTTGCAGACGATAAGTACAACCGTTTCAGAGAGAAGAACGGCCAATGTGACGATCTGGCTTTAAGTCGATTCGATAACAAATTACGAACACGGACGGATTTCTCAGGTTTTTACTACATATGAACACTTTTCACATTCGCCTGTGCAACGCAGCTGCTAGTCCTCCTTCAATGCAAAATGTTAAGTTCCTAGCTCATGTCCAAGGCACCAAACAAGGTTAAAAATTCAATAATCCATATCTAAAATTTGAATTGTACTACCTCTCACTGGCTATTACATCGACTCAGGTGCTTCATCTGTGTTCTACTATGGATCTTTTAGTGTCTCCGCATACCGCAGCACGCGACATTGCTTTGCAGACGATAAATGTAACCGTTTCAGACAGAAGAGCGGCCAATGTGAGAATCTGGCTTCAAGTCATTTCGATAACAAATGACAAAACGGACGGATTTCTTAGGTTTTTACTACATATGAACACTTTTCACATTCTCCCGTGCAACGCGGCTGCTAGTCCTCCTTTCATGCAATATCTTAAGTTCCTAGCTCATGTCCAAGGCACCAAAGAAGGGTAAAAAGTCAATAATCTATACATAAACTTCAATTGTACTACTCCTTACTGGGTATTACATCATTTTAGAAGCTTCATCTGTGTTCTTCTATGGTACTTTTAGTGTCTACGCAAACCACAGCACGCGACTTAGCTTTGCAGACGATAAATGTATCCGTTTGAGACAGAAGAGCGGCCAATGTGACGATCTGGCTTTAAGTCGATTCGATAACAAATGCCGAAAACGGACGGATTTCTCAGGTTTTTACTACATATGAACACTTTTCACATTCTCCCGTGCAACGCGGCTGCTAGTGCTCCTTTCATGCATTATCTTAAGTTGGAAGCTCATGTCCAAGGGATCAAAGAAGGGTAAAAAGTCAATAATCGATAACTAAAACTTGAATTGTAGTACTTCTTACTGGCTATTACATCAACTTAGAAGCTTAATCTGTGTTCTACTAAAGTTCTTTTAGTGTCTCCACATACCGCAGCACGCGACATAGCTTTGCAGTGGATAAACGTAACCGTTTCAGACAGAAGAGCGGCCAATGTGACGATCTGGCTTTAAGTCGATTCGATAACAAATGACGAATACGGACGGATTTCTCAGGTTTTTACTACATATGAACACTTTTCACATTCTCCCGTGCAACTCGGCTGCTAGTCCTCCTTTCATGCAATATCTTAAGTTCCTAGCTCAAGTCCAAGGCACCAAAAAGGGTAAAAAGTCAATAATCGCTACCTAAAACTTGAATTCTACTACTTCTTACTGGCTATTACATCAACTTAGAAGCTTCATCTGTGTACTACTATCGTGCTTTTATTGTCTCCGCATACCGCAGCGCGTGACATAGCTTTGCAGACGATAAGTACAACTGTTTCAGAGAGGAGATGGCCAATGTGACGATCTGGCTTTAAGTCGATTCGATAACAAATGACGAAAACGGACGGATTTAGCACGTTTTTACTACATAAGAACACTTTTCACATTCTCCCGTGCAACTCGGCTGCTAGTACTCCTTTCATGCAGAATCTTAAGGTCCTAGCTCATGTCCAAGGCAGCAAAGCCAGCAAAAAAGTCAATAATCGATACCTAAGACCTGAGTTGTACTACTTATTACTGGCTATTACATCAACTTTGAAGCTTCATCTGTGTTCTACTATGGTGCTTTTAGTGTCTCCACATACCGCAGCACGCGACATAGCTTTGCAGACAATAAACGTAACCGTTTCAGACAGAAGAGCGGCCAATGTGACGATCTGGCTTTCAGTCGATTCGATAACAAATGACGAAAACTGACGGATTTCTCAGGTTTTTACTACATATGAACACTTTTCACATTCTCCCGTGCAACGCGGCTGCTAGTCCTCCTTCCATGCAAAATCTGATGTTCCTTGCTCATGTCCAATGCACCAAAGAAGGGTACAAAGTCAATAATCGATACTTAAAACTTGAATTGTACTACTTCTTAATGGCTATTACATCAACTTAGATGCTTCATCTGTGTACTACTATGGTGCTTTTATTGTCTCCGCATACCGCAGCTCGTTACATAGCTTTGCAAACGATAAGTACAACTGTTTCAGAGAGGAGATGGCCAATGTGACGATCTGGCTTTAAGTCGATTCGATAACAAATGACAAAATGGACGGATTTCTCAGGTTTTTACTACATATGAACACTTTTCACATTCTCCCATGCAACGCGGCTGCTAGTGCTCCTTTCATGCAAAATCTTAAGTTCGTAGCTCATGTCCAAGGGATCAAAGAAGGGTAAAAAGTCAATAATCGATAACTAAAACTCGAATTCTAGTACTTCTTACTAGCTATTACATCAACTTAGAAGCTTAATCTGTGTTCTACTAAAGTGCTTTTAGTGTCTCCGCATACCGCAGCACGCGACATAGCTTTGCAGACGATAAATGTATCCGATTCAGACAGAAGAGCGGCCAATGTGACGATCTGGCTTTAAGTCGATTCGATAACAAATGACGAAAAAGTACGGATTTCTCAGGTTTTTACTAAATATGAACACTTTTCACATTCTCCCGTGCAACTCGGCTGCTAGTCCTCAATTCATGCAATATCTTAAGTTCCTAGCTCATGTCCAAGGCACCAAAGAAGGGTAAAAAGTCAATAATCGATACCTGAAACTTCAATTGTACTACTCCTTACTGGCTATTACATCATCTTAGAAGCTTCATCTGTGTTCTTCTATGGTACTTTTAGTGTCTACGCAAACCACAACACGCGACATAGCTTTGCAGACAATAAATGTATCCGTTTGAGACAGAAGAGCGGCCAATGTGACGATCTGGCTTTAAGTCGATTCGATAACAAATGACGAAAAAGGACGTATTTCTCAGGTTTTTACTAAATATGAACACTTTTCACATTCTCCCGTGCAACTCGGCTGCTAGTCCTCCTTTCATGCAATATCTTAAGTTCCTAGCTCATGTCCAATGCACCAAAGAAGGGTAAAAAGTCAATAATCGATACCTAAAACTTCAATAGTACTACTCCTTACTGGCTATTACATCATCTTAGAAGCTTCATCTGTGTTCTTCTATGGTACTTTTAGTGTCTCCGCATTCCGCAGCACGCGACATAGCTTTGCAGACGATAAACGTAACCGTTTCAGACAGAAGAGCGGCCAATGTGACGATCTGGATTTAAGTCGATTCGATAACAATTGACGTAAACGGACGGATTTCTCAGGTTTTTACTACATATGAACACTTTTCACATTCTCACATGCAACGCGGCTGCTAGTGCTCCTTTCATGCAAAATCTTAAGTTCGTAGCTCATGTCCAAGGGATCAAAGAAGGGTAAAAAGTCAATAATCGATAACTAAAACTTGAATTGTAGTACTTCTTACTGGCTATTACATCAACTTAGAAGCTTAATTTGTGTTCTACTAAAATGCTTGTAGTGTCTCCGCATTCCGCAGCACGCGTCATAGCTTTGCAGTCGATAAACGTAACCGTTTCAGACAGAAGAGCGGCCAATGTGACGATCTGGCTTTAAGTCGATTCGATAACAAATGACGAAAACGGACGGATTTCTCAAGTTTTAACTACATATGAACACTTTCCACATTCTCCCGTGCAACGCGGCTGCTAGCCCTCCTTCCATTCAAAATCTGAAGTTCCTAGCTCCTGTCCAATGCACCAAAGAAGGGTAAAAAGTCAACAATCGATAATTAAAACTTGAAATGTACTACTTCTTAATGGCTATTACATCAACTTAGAAGCTTCATCTGTGTACTACTATGGTGCTTTTATTGTCTCCGCATACCGCAGCTCCTGACATAGCTTTGCAGACGATAAGTACAACTGTTTCAGAGAGGAGATGGCCAATGTGATGATCTGCCTTTAAGTCGATTCGATAACAAATTACGAAAACGGACGGATTTATCACGTTTTTACTACATAAGAACACTTTTCACATTCTCCCGTGCAACTCGGCTGCTAGTCCTCCTTTCATAAAGAATCTTAAGGTCCTAGGTCATGTCCAAGGCACCAAAGCCAGCAAAAAAGTCAATAATCGATACCTAAAACCTGAGTTGTACTACTTCTTACTGGCTATTACATCAACTTAGAAGCTTCATCTGTGTTCTACTATGGTGCTTTTGGTGTCTCCGCATACCGCAGCTCGTGAAATAGCTTTGCAGACGATAAGCACAACTGTTTCAGAGAGGAGATGGCCAATGTGACGATCTGGCTTTAAGTCGATTCGATAACAAATGACGAAAAAGGACGGATTTCTCAGGTTTTTATTAAATATGAACACTTTTCACATTCTACCGTGCAACTCGGCTGCTAGTCCTCCTTTCATGCAATATCTTCAGTTGCTAGCTCATGTCCAAGGCACCAAAGAAGGGTAAAAAGTCAATAATCCATACCTAAAATTTCAATTGTACTACTCCTTATTGGCTACTACATCATCTTAGAAGCTTCATGTGAGTTCTTCTATGGTACTTTTAGTGTCTACGCAAACCACAGCACGCGACATAGCTTTGCAGACGATAGATGTATCCGTTTCAGACAGAAGAGCGGCCAATGTGGCGATCTGGCTTTAAGTCGATTCGATAACAAATGCCGAAAACGGACGGATTTCTCAGGTTTTTACTACATATGAAAACTTTTCACGTTCTCCCGTGCAACGCGGCTGCTAGTGCTCCGTTCATGCAAAATCTTAAGTTCGTAGCTCATGTCCAAGGGATCAAAGAAGGGTAAAAAATCAATAATCGATAACTAAAACTTGAATTGTAGTACTTCTTACTGGCTATTACATCAACTTAGAAGCTTCATCTGTGTTCTACTAAAGTGCTTTTAGTGTCTCCGCATACCGCAGCACACGACATAGCTTTGCAGTCGATAAACGTAACCGTTTCAGACAGAAGAGAGGCCAATGTGACGATCTGGCTTTAAGTCGATTCGTTAAAAAATGTCGAAAACGGACGGATTTCTCAGGTTTTTACTACGTATGAACACTTTTCACATTCTCCCGCGCAACTCGGCTGCTAGTCCCCCTTTCATGCAATATCTTAAGTTCCTAGCTCAAGTCCAAGGCACCAAAGAAGGGTAAAAAGTCAATAATCGATACCTAAAACTTGAATTCTACTACTTCTTACTGGCTATTACATCAACTTAGAAGCTTCATCTGTGTTCACCTATGGTGCTTTTAGTGTCTCCGCATACCGCAGCACGCGACATAGCTTTGCAGACGATAAATGTATCCGTTTCAGACAGAAGAGCGGCCAATGTGATGATCTGGCTTTAAGTCGATTCGATAACAAATGACGAAAACGGACGGATTTTTCAGGTTTTTACTACATATGAACAATTTTCACATACTCCCAAGCAACTCGGCTGCTGGGTCTTCGTTTCATGCAATATCTTAAGTTCCTAGCTCAAGTCAAAGGCACCAAAGAAGGGTAAAAAGTCAACAATCGATACCTAAAACTTGACTGTACTACTCCTTTATTGGCTATTACAACAACTTAGAAGTTTCATCTGTGTACTACTATGGTGCTTTTATTGTCTCCGCATACCGCAGCTCGTGACATAGCTTTGCAGACGATAAGTACAACTGTTTCAGAGAGGAGATGGCCAATGTGACGATCTGGCTTTAAGTCGATTCGATAACTAATTACGAAAACGCACGGATTTATCACGTTTTTACTACATAAGAACACTTTTCACATTCTCCCATGCAACTCGGCTGCTAGTCCCCCTTTCATGCAGAATCTTAAGGTCCTAGCTCATGTCCAAGGCACCAACGCCAGCAAAAAAGTTAATAATCGATACCTAAAACCTGAGTTGTACTACTTCTTACTGGCTATTACATCAACTTAGAAGCTTCATCTGTGTTCGACTATGGTGCTTTTAGTGTCTCAGCATACCACAGCATGTGACATAGGTTTGCAGACGATAAATGTATCAATTTCAGTCAGAAGAGCGGCCAATGTGACGCTCTGGCTTTAAGTCGATTCGATAACAAATGCCGAAAACGGACGGATTTCTCAGGTTTTTACTACATATGAACACTTTTCACATTCTCCCGTGCATCGCGGCTGCTAGTGCTCCTTTCATGCAAAATCATAAGTCCCTAGCACATGTCCAAGGCACTAAAGAAGGGTAAAAAGTCAATAATTGATACTAAAACTTGAATTGTAGTACTTCTTACTGGCTATTACATCAACCTAGAAGCTTAATCTGTGTTCTACTAAAGTGCTTTTAGTGTCTCCGCATACCGCAGCACGCGACATAGCTTTGCAGACGATAAATGTATCCGTTTCAGACAGAAGAGCGGCCAATGTGACGATCTGGCTTTAAGTCGATTCGATAACAAATGACGAAAAAGGATGGATTTCTCAGGTTTTTACTAAATATGAACACTTTTCACATTCTCCCGTGCAACTCGGCTGCTAGTCCTCCTTTCATGCAATATCTTAAGTTCCTAGCTCATGTCCAAGGCACCAAAGAAGGGTAAAAAGTCAATAATCCATACCTAAAACTTCATTTGTACTACACCTTACTGGCTATTACATCATCTTAGAAGCTTCATCTGTGTTCTTCTATGGTACTTTTAGTGTCTCCGCATTCCGCAGCACGCGACATAGCTTTGCAGTCTATAAACGTAACCGTTTCAGACAGAAGAGCGGTCAACGTGACGATCTGGATTTAAGTCGATTCGATAACAAATGACGAAAACGGACGGATTTCCCAGGTTTTAACTACATATGAACACTTTCCACATTCTCTCGTGCAACGCGGCTGCTAGCCCTCCTTCCATGCGAAATCTGAAGTTCCTAGCTCATATCCAATGCACCAAAGAAGGGTAAAAAGTCAACAATCGGTAATTAAAACTTGAAATGTCCTACTTCTTAATGGCTATAACATCAACTTAGGAGCTTCATCTGTGTACTACTATGGTGCTTTTATTGTCTCCGCATACCGCAGCTCGTGACAAAGCTTTGCAGACGATAAGTACAACTGTTTCAGAGAGGAGATGGCCAATGTGACGATCTGGCTTTAAGTCGATTCGATAACAAATTACGAAAACGGACGGATTTATCACGTTTTTACTACATAAGAACACTTTTCACATTCTCCCGTGCAACTCTGCTGCTAGTCCTCCTTTCATAAAGAATCTTAAGGTCCTAGGTCATGTCCAAGGCACCAAAGCCAGCAAAAAAGTCAATAATCGATACCTAAAACCTGAGTTGTACTACTTCTTACTGGCTATTACATCAACTTAGAAGCTTCATCTGTGTTCTACTATGGTGCTTTTAGTGTCTCCACATACCGCAGCTCGTGAAATAGCTTTGCAGACGATAAGTACTACTGTTTCAGAGAGGAGATGGCCAATGTGACGATCTGGCTTTAAGTCGATTCGATAACAAATGACGAAAAAGGACGGATTTCTCAGGTTTTTATTAAATATGAACACTTTTCACATTCTCCCGTGCAACTCGGCTGCTAGTCCTCCTTTCATAAAGAATCTTAAGGTCCTAGGTCATGTCCAAGGCACCAAAGCCAGCAAAAAAGTCAATAATCGATACCTAAAACCTGAGTTGTACTACATCTTACTGGCTATTACATCAACTTAGAAGCTTCATCTGTGTTCTACTATGGTGCTTTTAGTGTCTCCGCATACCGCAGCTCGTGAAATAGCTTTGCAGACGATAAGTACTACTGTTTCAGAGAGGAGATGGCCAATGTGACGATCTGGCTTTAAGTCGATTCGATAACAAATGACGAAAAAGGACGGATTTCTCAGGTTTTTATTAAATATGAACACTTTTCACATTCTCCCGTGCAACTGGGCTGCTAGTCCTCCTTTCATGCAATATCTTAAGTTCCTAGCTCATGTCCAAGGCACCAAAGAAGGGTAAAAATTCAATAATCGATACCTAAAACTTCAATTGTACTACTCCTTACTGGCTACTACATCATCTTAGAAGCTTCATCTGAGTTCTTCTATGGTACTTTTAGTGTCTACGCAAACCACAGCACGCGACATAGCTTTGCAGACGATAGATGTATCCGTTTGAGACAGAAGAGCGGAAAATGTGACGATCTGGCTTTAAGTCGATTCGATAACAAATGCCGAAAAAGGACGGATTTCTCAGGTATTTACTACATATGAACACTTTTCACATTCTCCCATGCAACGCGGCTGCTAGTCCTCCTTTCTTGCAAAGTCATAAGTATATAGCTCATGTCCAAGGCACCAAAGAAGGGTAAAAAGTCAATAATCGATACCCTAAACTTGAATTGTACTACTTCTTATTAGCTATTACATCAACTTAGGAGCTTCATCTGTGTTCTACTATGGTGCATTTTTGTGTCTCCGCATACCGCAGCACGCGACATAGCTTTGCAGACTATAAATGTAACCGTTTCAGACACAAGAGCGGCCAATGTGACGATCTGTCTTTAAGTCGATTCGATAACAAAGGACGAAAACGGACGGATTTCTCAGGTTTTTTCTGCATATGAACACTTTTCACATTCTCCCGTTCAACGCGGCTGCTAGTGCTCTTTTCATGCAAAATCATAAGTTCATAGCTCATGTCCAAGGCACCAAAGAAGGGTAAAAAGTCAATAATCGATACCTAAAACTTGAATTCTACTACTTCTTACTGGCTATCACATCAACTTAGAAGCTTCATCTGTGTTCTACTATGGTGCTTTTAGTGTCTCCGCATACCGCAGCACGCGACATAGCTTTGCAGACGATAAATTTAACCGTTTCAGACAGAAGAGCGGCCAATGTGACGATCTGGCTTTAAGTCGATTCGATAACAAATGACGAAAACGGACGGATTACTCAGGTTTTTACTACATATGAACACTTTTCACATACTCCCGTGCAACGCGGCTGCTAGTCCTCCTTCCATGCAAAAACTGAAGTTCCTAGCTCATGTCCAATGCACCAAAGAAGGTTAAAAAGTGAATAATCGATACTTAAAACTTGAATTGTACTACTTCTTACTGGCTATTACATCCACTTAGAAGCTTCATCTGTGTTCTACTATGGTGCTTTTAGTCCCTCCGCATACCGCAGCACGCGACATAGCTTTGCAGACAATAAACGTAACCGTTTCAGACAGAAGAGCGGCAAATGTGACGATCTGGCGTTAAGTCGATTCGATAACAAATGACGAAAACGTACGGATTTCTCAGGTTTTTACTACACATGAACACCTTTCACATTCTCCCGTGCAACTCGGCTGCTAGTCCACGTTTCATGCAATATCTTACGTTCCTAGCTCATGTCCAAGGCACCAAAGAAGGGTAAAAAGTTAATAATCGACACCTAAAACTTGAATTGTACTACATCGTACTGGCTATTACATCAACTTAGAAGCTTCATCTGTGCTGTTCTATGGTACTTTTAGTGTCTCCGCATACCGCAGCAAGCGACATAGCTTTTCAGACGATAAATGTATCCCTTTTCAGACAGAAGAGCGGCCAATGTGACGATCTGGCTTTAAGTCGATTGGATAACAAATGACGAAAACGGACGGATTTCTCAGGTTTTTACTACATATGAATACTTTTCACATTCTCGCGTGCAACACGGCTGCTAGTGCTCCTTTCATTCAAAATCTTAAGGTCCTAGCTCATGTCCAAGGCACCAAAGCCAGCTAAGAAGTCAATAATCGATACGTAAAACTTGAATTGTAGTACTTCTTACTGCCTATTACATCAACTTAGAAGCTTCATCTGTGTTCCACTATGGTGTTTTTAGTGTCTCGGCATACCGCAGCACGCGACATAGCTTTGCAGACAATAAACGTAATCGTTTCAGACAGAAGAGCGGCCAATGTGACGATCTGGCTTTAAGTCGATTCGATAACAAATGACGAAAACTGACGGATTTCTCAGGTTTTTACTACATATGAACACTTTTCACATTTTCGCGTGCAACGCGGCTGCTAGCGCTCCTTTCATGCAAAATCTTAAGGTCCTAGCTCATGTCCAAGACACCAAAGCCAGCTAAATGTCAATAATCGGTACATAAAACTTGAATTGTAGTACTTCTTACTGGTTATTACATCAACTTAGATGCTTCATTGTGTTCTACTATGGTGTTTTTATTTTTTCCGCATCCCGCAGCACGCGACATAGCTTTGCAGACGATAAGTACAACCGTTTCAGAGACAAGAGCTGCCAATGTGACGATCTGGCTTTAAGTCGATTCGATAACAAATGACGAAAAGGGACGGATTTCTCAGGTTTTTACTACATATGAGACCTTTTCACATTCTCACGTGCAACGTGGCTGCTAGTCATCCTTTCATGCAAAATCTTAAGGTCCTAGCTCACGTCCAAGGCACCAAAGCCAGCAAAAAAGTCAATAATCGATACCTAAAACCTGAGTTTTACTACTTCTTACTGGCTATTACATCAACTTAGAAGCTTCATCTGTGTTCTACTATGGTGCTTTTAGTGTCTCCGCATACCGCAGCACGCGACATAGCTTTGCAGACGATAAATGTAACCGTTTCAGACAGAAGAGCGGCCAAGGTGACGATCTGGCTTTAAGTCGGCTCGATAACAAATGACGAAAACGGACGGATTTCTCAGGTTTTTCCTACATACGAACACTTTTCACATTCTCCCATGCAACGCGGCTGCTAGTCCTCCTTTCATGCAAAATCATAAGTCCCTAGCTCATGTCCAAGGCACTAAAGAAGGGTAAAAAGTCATTAATCGATACCTAAAACTTGAATTGTTCTACTTCTTACTAGCTATAACATCAACTTAGGAACTTCATCTGTGTTCTACTATGGTGCATTTTTGTGTCTCCGCATACCGCAGCACGCGACATAGCTTTGCAGACGATAAGTACAACCGTTTCAGAGACAATAGCGGCCAATGTGACGATCTGGCTTTAAGTCGATTGGATAACAAATGACGAAAACTGACGGATTTCTCAGGTTTTTACTACATATGAACACTTTTCACATTCTCCCGTGCAACGCGGCTGCTAGTCCTCCTTCCATGCTAAATCGTAAGATCCTAGCTCATGACCAAGGCACCAAAGAAGGGTAAAAAGCCACTAATCGATACCTAAAACTTGAATTGTACCAGTTCTTACTGGCAATTACATCAACTTAGAAGCTTCATCTGTGTTCTACTATGGTGCTTTTATTGTCTCCGCATACCGCAGCACGTGACATAGCTTTTCAGACGATAAGTACAACTGTTTCAGAGAGGTGGTCGGCCAATGTAACGATCTGGCTTTAAGTCGATTCGATAACAAATGACGAAAACGGACGGATTTATCAGGTTTATACTACATATGAACACTTTTCACATTCCCCCGTGCAACTCGGCTGCTAGTCCTCCCTTCATGCTGAATCTTAAGGTGCTAGCTCATGTCCAAGGCACGAAAGCCAGCAAAAAAGTCAATAATCGATACCTAAAACCTGAGTTGTACTACTTCTTACTGGCTATTACATCAACTTAGAAGCTTCATCTGTGCTCTACTATGGTGCTTTTAGTGTCTCCACATACCGCAGCACGCGACATAGCTTTGCAGACAATAAATGTAACCATTTCAGACAGAAGAGCGGCCAATTTGACGATCTGGCTTTAAGTCGATTCGATAACAAATGACGAAAACGGACGGATTTCTCAAGTTTTTCCTACATATGAACACTTTTCACATTCTCCCATGCAACGCGGCTGCTAGTCCTCCTTTCATCAAAATCATAGGTCCCTAGCTCATGTCCAAGGCACCAAAGAAATGTAAAAAGTCAATAATCGATACCTAGAACTTGAATTGTACTACTTCTTACTACCTATTACATCAACTTAGGAGCTTCATCTGTTTTCTACTATGGTGCTTTTTGTGTCTCCGCATACCGCAGCACGCGACATAGCTTTGCAGACGATAAATGTAACCGTTCCAGACAGAAGAGCGGCCAATGTGACGATCTAGCTTTAAGTCAACTAGATAACAAATGACGAAAAAGGACGGATTTCTCAGGTTTTTCCTACATAGGAACACTTTTCACATTCTCCCGTGCAACACGGCTGCTAGTCCACGTTTCATGCAATATCTTAAGTTCCTAGCTCATGTCCAAGGCACCAAAGAAGGGTAAAAAGTCAATAATCGATACCTAAAACTTGAATTCTACTAATGCTTACTGGCTATTACATCAACTTAGAAGCTTCATCTGTGTTCTACTATGAGCTTTTAGTGTCTCCGCATACCGCAGCACGCGATATAGCTTTGCAGACAATAAACGTAACCGTTTCAGACAGAAGAGCGGCCAATGTGACGATCTGGCTTTAAGTCGATTCGATAACAAATGACGAAAACTGACGGATTTCTCAGGTTTTTACTACATATGAACACTTTTCACATTTTCGCGTGCAACGCGGCTGCTAGTGCTCCTTTCATGCAAAATCTTAAGGTCCTAGCTCATGTCCAAGACACCAAAGCCAGCTAAAAGTCAATAATCGGTACATAAAACTTGAATTGTAGTACTTCTTACTAGCTATTACATCAACTTAGATGCTTCATCTGTGTTCTACTATGGTGTTTTTATTTTTTCCGCATACCGCAGCACGCGACATAGCTTTGCAGACGATAAGTACAACCGTTTCAGAGACAAGAGCTGCCAATGTGACGATCTGGCTTTAAGTCGATTCGATAACAAATGACGTAAAAGGACGGATTTCTCAGGTTTTTACTACATATGAGACCTTTTCACATTCTCACGTGCAACGTGGCTGCTAGTCATCCTTTCATGCAAAATCTTAAGGTCCTAGCTCATGTCCAAGGCACCAAAGCCAGCAAAAAAGTCAATAATCGATACCTAAAACCTGAGTTTTACTACTTCTTACTGGCTATTACATAAACTTAGAAGCTTCATCTGTGTTCTACTATGGTGCTTTTAGTGTCTCCGCATACCGCAGCACGCGACATAGCTTTGCAGACGATAAATGTAACCGTTTCAGACAGAAGAGCGGCCAAGGTGACGATCTGGCTTTAAGTCGGCTCGATAACAAATGACGAAAACGGACGGATTTCTCAGGTTTTTCCTACATATGAACACTTTTCACATTCTCCCATGCAACGCGGCTGCTAGTCCTCCTTTCATGCAAAATCATAAGTCCCTAGCTCATGTCCAAGGCACTAAAGAAGGGTAAAAAGTCAATAATCGATACCTAAAACTTGAATTGTACTACTTCTTACTAGCTATAACATCAACTTAGGAGCTTCATCTGTGTTCTACTATGGTGCATTTTTGTGTCTCCGCATACCGCAGCACGCGACATAGCTTTGCAGACGATGAGTACAACGGTTTCAGAGACAAGAGCGGCCAATGTGACGATCTGGCTTTAAGTCGATTGGATAACAAATGACGAAAACGGACGGATTTCTCAGGTTTTTACTACATATGAACACTTTTCACATTCTCCCGTGCAACGCGGCTGCTAGTCCTCCTTCCATGCTAAATCTTAAGATCCTAGCTCATGACCAAGGCACCAAAGAAGCATAAAAAGCCAATAATCGATACCTAAAGCTTGAATTGTACTAGTTCTTACTGGCAATTACATCAACTTAGAAGCTTCATCTGTGTTCTACTATGGTGCTTTTATTGTCTCCGCATACCGCAGCACGTGACATAGCTTTTCAGACGATAAGTACAACTGTTTCAGAGAGGAGGTCGGAATATGTAACGATCTGGCTTTAAGTCGATTCGATAACAAATGACGAAAACGGACGGATTTATCAGGGTTATACTACATATGAACACTTTTCACATTCCCCCGTGCAACTCGGCTGCTAGTCCTCCCTTCATGCTGAATCTTAAGGTCCTAGCTCATGTCCAAGGCACCAAAGCCAGCAAAAAAGTCAATAATCGATACCTAAAACCTGAGTTGTACTACTTCTTACTGGCTATTACATCAACTTAGAAGCTTCATCTGTGCTCTACTGCAAAATCATAGGTCCCTAGCTCATGTCCAAGGCACCAAAGAAATGTAAAAAGTCAATTATCGATACCTAAAACTTGAATTGTACTACTTCCTACTACCTATCACATCAACTTAGGAGCTTCATCTGTTTTCTACTATGGTGCTTTTTGTGTCTCCGCATACCGCAGCACGCGACATAGCTTTGCAGATGATAAATGTAACCAGTCCAGACAGAAGAGCGACCAATGTGACGATCTGGCTTTAAGTCGACTCGATAACAAATGACGAAAACGGACGGATTTCTCAGGTTTTTCCTACATATGAACACTTTTCACATTCTCCCGTGCAACTCGGCTGCTAGTCCACGTTTCATGCAATATCTTAAGTTCCTAGCTCATGTCCAAGGCACCAAAGAAGGGTAAAAAGTCAATAATCGATACCTAAAACTTGAATTCTACTACTTCTTACTGGCTATTACATCAACTTAGAAGCTTCATCTGTGTTCAACTATGAGCTTTTAGTTTCTCCGCATACCGCAGCACGCGACATAGCTTTGCAGACAATAAACGTAACCGTTTCAGACTGAAGAGCGGCCAATGTGACGATCTGGCTTTAAGTCGATTCGATAACAAATGACGAAAACTGACGGATTTCTCAGGTTTTTCCTACATATGAACACTTTTCACATTCTCCCGTGCAACTCGGCTGCTAGTCCACGTTTCATGCAATATCTTAAGTTCCTAGCTCATTTCCAAGGCACCAAAGAAGGGTAAAAAGTCAATAATCGGTACCTAAAACTTGAATTGTACTACATCTTACTGGCTATTACATCAACTTAGAAGCTTCATCTTGTTCTTCTATGGTACTTTTAATGTCTCCGCATACCGCAGCACGCGACATAGCTTTGCAGACGATAAATGTATCCGTTTCAGACAAAAGATCGGCCAATGTGACGATATGGCTTTAAGTCGATTCGATAACCTATGACGAAAACGAACGGATTTCTAAGGTTTTTACTACATATGAACACTTTTCACATTCTCCCGTGCAACGTGGCTAATAGTCCTAATTTCATGAAAAATCTTAAGTTCTTAGCTCATGTCCAACGCACCAAAGAAGGGTAAAAAGTCAATAATCGATACCTAAAACTTGAATTGTACTACTTCTTCCTGGCTATTACATCAACTTAGAACCTTCATCTGTGTTCTACTATGGTGCTTTTAGTGTCTCCGCATGCCGCAGCACGCGACATAGCTTTGCAGACGATAAGTACAACCGTTTCAGAGCGATGAGTGGCTAATGTGACGATCTGGCTTTAAGTCGATTGGATAACAAATGACGAAAACGGACGGATTTCTCAGGTTTTTACTACATATGAACACTTTTCACATTCTCCCGTGCAACGCGGCTGCTAGTCCTCCTTCCATGCTAAATCTTAAGATCCTAGCTCATGACCAAGGCACCAAAGAAGGGTAAAAAGCCAATAATCGATACCTAAAGCTTGAATTGTACTAGTTTTTACTGGCAATTACATCAACTTAGAAGCTTCATCTGTGTTCTACTATGGTGCTTTTATTGTCTCCGCATACCGCAGCACGTGACATAGCTTTTCAGACGATAAGTACAACTGTTTCAGAGAGGAGGTCGGAATATGTAACGATCTGGCTTTAAGTCGATTCGATAACAAATGACGAAAACGGACGGATTTATCAGGGTTATACTACATATGAACACTTTTCACATTCCCCCGTGCAACTCGGCTGCTAGTCCTCCCTTCATGCTGAATCTTAAGGTCCTAGCTCATGTCCAAGGCACCAAAGCCAGCAAAAAAGTCAATAATCGATACCTAAAACCTGAGTTGTACTACTTCTTACTGGCTATTACATCAACTTAGAAGCTTCATCTGTGCTCTACTGCAAAATCATAGGTCCCTAGCTCATGTCCAAGGCACCAAAGAAATGTAAAAAGTCAATTATCGATACCTAAAACTTGAATTGTACTACTTCTTACTACCTATTACATCAACTTAGGAGCTTCATCTGTTTTCTACTATGGTGCTTTTTGTGTCTCCGCATACCGCAGCACGCGACATAGCTTTGCAGATGATAAATGTAACCAGTCCAGACAGAAGAGCGACCAATGTGACGATCTGGCTTTAAGTCGACTCGATAACAAATGACGAAAACGGACGGATTTCTCAGGTTTTTCCTACATATGAACATTTTTCACATTCTCCCGTGCAACTCGGCTGCTAGTCCACGTTTCATGCAATATCTTAAGTTCCTAGCTCATGTCCAAGGCACCAAAGATGGGTAAAAAGTCAATAATCGATACCTAAAACTTGAATTCTACTACTTCTTACTGGCTATTACATCAACTTAGAAGCTTCATCTGTGTTCAACTATGAGCTTTTAGTTTCTCCGCATACCGCAGCACGCGACATAGCTTTGCAGACAATAAACGTAACCGTTTCAGACAGAAGAGCGGCCAATGTGACGATCTGGCTTTAAGTCGATTCGATAACAAATGACGAAAACTGACGGATTTCTCAGGTTTTTCCTACATATGAACACTTTTCACATTCTCCCGTGCAACTCGTCTGCTAGTCCACGTTTCATGCATTATCTTAAGTTCCTAGCTCATGTCCAAGGCACCAAAGAAGGGTAAAAAGTCAATAATCGATACCTAAAACTTGAATTCTACTAATTCTTACTGGCTATTACATCAACTTAGAAGCTTCATCTGTGTTCTACTATGAGCTTTTAGTGTCTCCGCATACCGCAGCACGCGATATAGCTTTGCAGACAATAAACGTAACCGTTTCAGACAGAAGAGCGGCCAATGTGACGATCTGGCTTTAAGTCGATTCGATAACAAATGACGAAAACTGACGGATGTCTCAGGTTTTTACTACATATGAACACTTTTCACATTCTCGCGTGCAACGCGGCTGCTAGTGCTCCTTTCATGCAAAATCTTAAGGTCCTAGCTCATGTCCAAGACACCAAAGCCAGCTAAAAGTCAATAATCGGTACATAAAACTTGAATTGTAGTACTTCTTACTAGCTATTACATCAACTTAGATGCTTCATCTGTGTTCTACTATGGTGTTTTTATTTTTTCCGCATACCGCAGCACGCGACATAGCTTTGCAGACGATAAGTACAACCGTTTCAGAGACAAGAGCTGCCAATGTGACGATCTGGCTTTAAGTCGATTCGATAACAAATGACGTAAAAGGACGGATTTCTCAGGTTTTTACTACATATGAGACCTTTTCACATTCTCACGTGCAACGTGGCTGCTAGTCATCCTTTCATGCAAAATCTTAAGGTCCTAGCTCATGTCCAAGGCACCAAAGCCAGCAAAAAAGTCAATAATCGATACCTAAAACCTGAGTTTTACTACCTCTTACTGGCTATTACATCAACTTAGAAGCTTCATCTGTGTTCTACTATGGTGCTTTTAGAGTCTCCGCATACCGCAGCACGCGACATAGCTTTGCAGACGATAAATGTAACCGTTTCAGACAGAAGAGCCGCCAAGGTGACGATCTGGCTTTAAGTCGGCTCGATAACAAATGACGAAAACGGACGGATTTCTCAGGTTTTTCCTACATATGAACACTTTTCACATTCTCCCATGCAACGCGGCTGCTAGTCCTCCTTTCATGCAAAATCATAAGTCCCTAGCTCATGTCCAAGTCACTAAAGAAGGGTAAAAAGTCAATAATCGATACCTAAAACTTGAATTGTACTACTTCTTACTAGCTATAACATCAACTTAGGAGCTTCATCTGTGTTCTACTATGGTGCATTTTTGTGTCTCCGCATACCGCAGCACGCGACATAGCTTTGCAGACGATGAGTACAACGGTTTCAGAGACAAGAGCGGCCAATGTGACGATCTGGCTTTAAGTCGATTGGATAACAAATGACGAAAACGGACGGATTTCTCAGGTTTTTACTACATATGAACACTTTTCACATTCTCCCGTGCAACGCGGCTGCTAGTCCTCCTTCCATGCTAAATCTTAAGATCCTAGCTCATGACCAAGGCACCAAAGAAGGGTAAAAAGCCAATAATCGATACCTAAAGCTTGAATTGTACTAGTTCTTACTGGCAATTACATCAACTTAGAAGCTTCATCTGTGTTCTACTATGGTGCTTTTATTGTCTCCGCATACCGCAGCACGTGACATAGCTTTTCAGACGATAAGTACAACTGTTTCAGAGAGGAGGTCGGAATATGTAACGATCTGGCTTTAAGTCGATTCGATAACAAATGACGAAAACGGACGGATTTATCAGGGTTATACTACATATGAACACTTTTCACATTCCCCCGTGCAACTCGGCTGCTAGTCCTCCCTTCATGCTGAATCTTAAGGTCCTAGCTCATGTCCAAGGCACCAAAGCCAGCAAAAAAGTCAATAATCGATACCTAAAACCTGAGTTGTACTACTTCTTACTGGCTATTACTTCAACTTAGAAGCTTCATCTGTGCTCTACTGCAAAATCATAGGACCCTAGCTCATGTCCAAGGCACCAAAGAAATGTAAAAAGTCAATTATCGATACCTAAAACTTGAATTGTACTACTTCTTACTACCTATTACATCAACTTAGGAGCTTCATCTGTTTTCTACTATGGTGCTTTTTGTGTCTCCGCATACCGCAGCACGCGACATAGCTTTGCAGATGATAAATGTAACCAGTCCAGACAGAAGAGCGACCAATGTGACGATCTGCCTTTAAGTCGACTCGATAACAAATGACGAAAACGGACGGATTTCTCAGGTTTTTCCTACATATGAACACTTTTCACATTCTCCCGTGCAACTCGGCTGCTAGTCCACGTTTCATGCAATATCTTAAGTTCCTAGCTCATGTCCAAGGCACCAAAGAAGGGTAAAAAGTCAATAATCGATACCTAAAACTTGAATTCTACTACTTCTTACTGGCTATTACATCAACTTAGAAGCTTCATCTATGTTCAACTATGAGCTTTTAGTTTCTCCGCATACCGCAGCACGCGACATAGCTTTGCAGACAATAAACGTAACCGTTTCAGACAGAAGAGCGGCCAATGTGACGATCTGGCTTTAACTCGATTCGATAACAAATGACGAAAACTGACGGATTTCTCAGGTTTTTCCTACATATGAACACTTTTCACATTCTCCCGTGCAACTCGGCTGCTAGTCCACGTTTCATGCAATATCTTTAGTTCCTAGCTCATGTCCAAGGCACCAAAGAAGGATAAAAAGTCAATAATCCGTACCTAAAACTTGAATTGTACTACATCTTACTGGCTATTACATCAACTTAGAAATTTCATCTGTGTTCTTCTATGGTACTTTTATTGTCTCCGCATACCGTAGCACGCGACATAGCTTTGCAGACGATAAATGTATCCGTTGCAGACAGAAAAGCGGCCAACGTGACGATCTGGCTTTAAGTCGATTGGATAAGAAATGACGAAAACGGACGGATTTCTCAGGTGTTTGCTACATATGACCACTTTTCACATTCTTGCTTGCAACGCGGCTGCTAGTGCTCCTTTCATGCAAAATCTTAAGGTACTAGCTCATGTCCAAGGCACCAAAGAAGTGTAAAAAGTCAATAATCGATACCTAAAACTTGAATTGTACTACTTCTTACTAGCTATTACATCAACTTAGGAGATTCATCTGTGTTCTACAATGGTGATTTTTGTGTCTCCGCATACTGCAGCACGCGACATAGCTTTGCAGACGATAAATGTAACCGTTTCAGACAGAAGAGCGGCCAATGTGACGGTCTGGCTTTAAGTCGATTCGATAACCTATGACGAAAACGGACGGATTTCTAGGGTTTTTACTACATATGAACACTTTTCACATTCTCCCGTGCAACGTGGCTAATAGTCCTAATTTCATGCTAAATCTTAAGTTCTTAGCTCATGTCCAACGCACCAAAGAAGGGTATAAAGTCAATAATCGATACCTAAAACTTGAATAGTACTACTTCTTCCTGGCTATTACATCAACTTAGAACCTTCATCTGTGTTCTACTATGGTGCTTTTAGTGTCTCCGCATGCCGCAGCACGCGACATAGCTTTGCAGACGATAAGTACAACCGTATCAGAGCGAAGGGCGGCTAATGTGACGATCTGGCTTTAAGTCGATTCGATAACAAATGAAGAAAATGGACGGATTTCTCAGATTTTTACTACATATGAACACTTTTCACATTCTCCCGTGCAACTCGGGTGCTAATCCTCCTTTCATGCAAAATCTTAAGTTCATAGCTCATGTCCAAGGCAACAAAGAAGGGTAAAAAGTCAATAATCGATACCTAAAACTTGAATTTTACTACATCTTACTGGCTATTACATCAACTTATGAGCTTCTTCTGTTTTCTACTATGGTGCTTTTTGTGTCTCCGCATACCGCAGCACGCGACATAGCTTTGCAGACAATAAACGTAACCGTTTCAGACAGAAGAGCGGCCAATGCGACGATCTGGCTTTAAGTCTATTCGATTAAAATGACGAAAACTGACGGATTTCTCAGGTTTTTACTACATATGAACACTTTTCACATTCTCCTGTGCAACGCGGCTGCTAGTCCTCCTTCCATGCAGAATCTTAAGTTCCTAGCTCATGTCCAAGACACCAAAGAAGGGTAAAAAGTCAATAATCGATACCTAAAACTTGAATTGTACTACTTCTTACTGGCTATTACATCAACTTAGTAGCTTCATCTGTGCTCTACTATGGTGCTTTTAGTGTCTCGGCATACCGCAGCGCGTGACATAGCTTTGCAGACGATAAATGTATCCGTTTCAAACAGAAGAGCGGCCAATGTGACGATCTGACTTTAAGTCGATTCGATAACAAATGAAGAAAACTGACGGATTTCTCAGGTTTTTACTACATAAGAACACATTTTACATTCTCCCGTGCAACTCGGCTGCTAGTCCTCCTTTCATGCAGAATCTTAAGGTCCTAGCTCATGTCCAAGGCACCAAAGCCAGCAAAAAAGTCAATAATCGATACCTAAAACCTGAGTTGTACTACTTCTTACTGGCTATTACATCAACTTAGAAACTTCATCTGTGTTCTACTATGGTGCTTTTAGTGTGTCCGCATACCGCAGCACGCGACATAGCTTTGCAGACAATAAACGTAACCGTTTCAGACAGAAGAACGGCCAATGTGACGATCTGGCTTGAAGTCGATTCGATAACAAATGAAGAATACGGATGGATTTCTCAGGTTTTTACTACATTTGAAAACTTTTCACATTCTCCCGTGCAACGCGGCTGCTAGTCCTCCGTTCATGAAAAATCTTAAGTTCTTAGCTTATGTCCAAGGCCCCAAAGAAGGGTAAAAAGTCAATGATCAATACCTAAAACTTGAATTGTACTACTTCTTACTGGCTATTACATCAACTTAGAAGCTTCATCTGTGCTCTACTACGGTGCTTTTATTGACTCCGCATACCGCAGCACGCAACATAGCTTTGCAGATGATAAGTACAACCGTTTCAGAGAGGAGAACGGACAATGTGACGATCTGGCTCTAAGTCGACTCGACAACAAATGAGGAAAACGGACGGATTTTTTCAGGTTTTTCCTACATATGAACAATTTCACATTCTCCCATGCAACGCGGCTGCTAGTCCTCCTTTCATGCAAAATCATAAGTCCCTAGCTCATGTCCAAGGCACCAAAGAAGGGTAAAAAGTCAATAATCGACACCTACAACTTGAATTGTACTACTTCTTCCTGGCTATTACATCAACTTAGAAGCTTCATCTGTGTTCTGCTATGGTGCTTTTAGTATCTCCGCATACCGCAGCACGCGACATAGCTTTACAGACGATAAACGTAACGGTTTCAGACAGAAGAGCGGCCAATGTGACGATCTGACTTTAAGTCGATTCGATAACACATGACGAAAACGGACGGATTTCTCAGGTTTTTACTACATATGAACGCTTTTCACATTCTCGCGTGCAACGCGGCTGCTAGTGCTCCTTTCATGCAAAATCTTAAGGTCCTAGCTCATGTTCAAGGCGCCAAAGCCAGCTAAAAGTCAATAATCGGTAAGTAAAACTTGAATTGTAGTACTTCTTACTGGCTATTACATCAACTTAGATGCTTCATCTGTGTTCTACTATGGTGTTTTTAGTGTCTCCGCATACCGCAGCACGCGACATAGCTTTGCAATCGATAAGTACAACCGTTTCAGTGACAAGAGCGGCCAATGTGACGATCTGGCTTTAAGTCGATTAGATAACAAATGACGAAAACGGACGGATTTCTCAGGTTTTTACTACATATGAACACTTTTCACATTCTCCCGTGCAACTCGGCCGCTAGTCATCCTTTCATGCAAAATCTTAAGTTCTTAGCTCATGTCCAAGGCACCAAAGAAGGATAAAAAGTCAATAATCGATACCTAAAACTTAAATTGTACTACTTTTTAATAGCTATTACTTCAACTTAAGAGCTTCATCTGTGTTCTACTATGGTGCTTTTTGTGTCTCAGCTTACCGCAGCACGCGACATAGCTTTGCAGATGATAAATGTAACCGTTTCAGACAGAAGATCGGCCAATGTGACGATATGGCTTTAAGTCGATTCGATAACCTATGACGAAAATGGTCGGATTTCTAAGGTTTTTACTACATATGAACACTTTTCACATTCTCCCGTGCAACGTTGGCTAATAGTCCTAATTTCATGCTAAATCTTAAGTTCTTAGCTCATGTCCAACGCACCAAAGAAGGGTAAAAAGTCAATAATCGCTACCTAAAACTTGAATTGTACTACTTCTTCCTGGCTATTACATCAACTTAGAACTTTCATCTGTGTTCTACTATGGTGCTTTTAGTGTCTCCGCATGCCGCAGCACGCGACATAGCTTTGCAGACGATAAGTACAACCGTATCAGAGCGAAGAGCGGCTAATGTGACGATCTGGCTTTAAGTCGATTCGATAACAAATGAAGAAAATGGACAGACTTCTCAGATTTTTACTACATATGAACACTTTTCACATTCTCCCGTGTAACGCGGCTGCTAGTCCTCCTTCCATGCAATATCTTAAGTTCCTATCTCATGACCAATGCACCAAAGAAGGGTAAAAAGCCAATAATCGATACCTAAAACTTGAATTGTACTACTTCTTACTGGCAATTACATCAACTTACAAGCTTCATCTGCGTTCTACTATGGTGCTTTTATTGTCTCCGCATACCACACTACCTGACATAGCTTTGCAGACGATAAATGTAAATGTTTCAGGCAGAAGAGCGGCCAATGTGACGATCTGGCTCTAAGTCGATTCGATAACAAATGACGAAAACGGACGGATTTCTCAGGTTTTTAATACATATGAACACTTTTCACATTCTCCCGTGTAACGCGGCTGATAGACCTCCCTTCATGCAGAATCTTAAGGTCCTAGCTCATGTCCAAGGCACCAAAGCCAGCAAAAAAGTCAATAATCGATACCTAAAACCTGAGTTGTACTACTTCTTATTGGCTATTACATCAACTTAGAAGCTTCATATGTGCTCTACTATGGTGCTTTTAGTGTCTCCGCATACCGCAGCACGCGACATAGCTTTGCAGACAATAAACGTAACCGTTTCAGACAGAAGAGCGGCCAATGCGACGATCTGGCTTTAAGTCGATTCGATTAAAATGACGAAAACTGACGGATTTCTCAGGTTTTTACTACATATGAAACTTTTCACATTCTCCCATGCAACGCGTCTGCTAGTCCTTCTTTCATGCAAAATCATAAGTCCCTAGCTCATGTCCAAGGCACCAAAGAAGGGTAAAAAGTCAATAATCGATATCAAAAACGTGAATTTTACTACTTCTTACTGGCTATTAATTCAACTTAGAAGCTTCATCTGTGTTCTACTATGGTGCGTTTAGTGTCTCCACATACCGCAGCACGCGACATAGCTTTGCAGACGATGAGTACAACTGTTTCAAAGCGAAGAGCGGCTAATGTGACGATCTGGCTTTAAGTCGATTCGATAACAAATGAAGAATACGGACGGATTTCTCAGGTTTTTACTACATTTGAAAACTTTTCACATTCTCCCGTGCAACGCGGCTGCTAGTCCTCCGTTCATGAAAAATCTTAAGTTCTTAGCTCATGTCCAAGCCACCAAAGAAGGGTAAAAAGTCAATAATCGATACCTAAAACTTGAATTGTACTACTTCTTACTGGCTATTACATCAACTTAGAAGCTTCATCTGTGCTCTACTATGGTGCTTTTATTGACTCCGCATACCGCAGCACGCGACATAGCTTTGCAGATGATAAGTACAACCGTTTCAGAGAGGAGAACGGCCAATGTGACGATCTGGCTCTAAGTCGACTCGACAACAAATGACGAAAACTGACGGATTTTTTTTAGGTTTTTCCTACATATTAACAATTTCACATTCTCCCTTGCAACACGGCTGCTAGTCCTCCTTTCATGCAAAATCATAAGTCCCTAGCTCATGTCCAAGGCACCAAAGAAGGATAAAAAGTCAATAATCGATACCTACAACTTGAATTGTACTACTTCTTACTAGCTATTACATCAACTTAGTAGTTTCATCTGTGTTCTACTATGGTGCATTTTGTGTCTCCGCATAACGCAGCACGCGACATAGCTTTGCAGACGATAAACGTAACCGTTTCAGACAGAAGAGCGGCCAATGTGACGATCTTTCTTTAAGTCGATTTGATAACATATGACGAAAACGGAAGGATTTCTCAGGTTTTTACTACATATGAACACTTTTCACATTCTCACGCTCAACGCGGCTGCTAATCCTCCTTTCATGCAAATTCATAAGTCCGTAGCTCATGACCAAGGCACCAAAGAAATGTAAAAAGTCAATAATCGATACCTAAAACTTGAATTGTACTACTTCTTACTACCTATTACATCAACTTAGGAGCTTCATCTGTTTTCTACTATGGTGCTTTTTGTGTCTCCGCATACCGCAGCACGCGACATAGCTTTGCAGATGATAAATGTAACCGTTTCAGACAGAAGAGCGGCCAATGTGACGATCTTGCTTTAAGTCGACTCGATAACAAATGACGAAAACGGACGATTTCTCAGGTTTTTACTACATATGAAACTTTTCACATTCTCCCATGCAACGCGTCTGCTAGTCCTCCTTTCATGCAAAATCATAAGTCCCTAGCTCATGTCCACGGCACCAAAGACGGGTAAAAAGTCAATAATCGATACCTAAAACTTGAATTTTCCTACTTCTTCCTAGCTATTACATGCAAAATCTGAAGTTCCTACCTCATGTCCAATGCACCAAAGAAGCGTAAAAAGTCAATAATCGATACTTAAAACTTGAATTGTACTACTTCTTACTGGCTATTACATCAACTTAGAAGCTTCATCTGTGTTCTACTATGGTGCTTTTATTGTCTCCGCATACCGCAGCACGTGAAATAGCTTTGCAGACGATAAGTACTACTGTTTCAGAGAAGAGATGGCCAATGTGACCATCTGGCTTTAAGTCGATTCGATAACAAATTACGAAAACGGACGGATTTATTACGTTTTTACTACATACGAACACTTTTCACATTCTCCCGTGCAACTCGGTTGCTAGTCCTCCTTTCATGCAGAATCTTAAGGTCCTAGCTCATGTCAAAGGCACCAAAGCCAGCAAAAAAGTCAATAATCGATACCTAAAACCTGAGTTGTACTACTTCTTACTGGCTATTACATCAACTTAGAAACTTCATCTGTGTTCTACTATGGTGCTTTTAGTGTCTACGCATACCGCAGCACGCGACATAGCTTTGCAGACAATAAACGTAACCGTTTCAGACAGAAGAGCGGCCAATGTGGCGATCTGGCTTGAAGTCGATTCGATAACAAATGACGAAAACTGACGGATTTCTCAGGTTTCTACTACATATGAAACTTTTCACATTCTCCCATGCAACGCGTCTGCTAGTCCTCCTTTCATGCAAAATCATAAGTCCCTAGCTCATGTCCACGGCACCAAAGACGGGTAAAAAGTCAATAATCGATACCTAAAACTTGAATTTTCCTACTTCTTCCTAGCTATTACATCAACTTAGGAGCTTCATCTGTGTTCTACTATGGTGATTTTTGCGTCTCCGCATACCGCAGCACTTGACATTGCTTTGCAGACGATAAATGTACCCGTTTCAGACAGCAGAGCGGCCAAGGTGACGATCTGGCTTTAAGTCGACTCGATAACAAATTACGAAAACGGACGGATTTCTCATTTTTTCCTACATATGAACACTTTTCACGTTCTCCCATGCAACGCGGCTGCTAGTCCTCCATTCATGCGATATCAAAAGTCCATAGCTCATGTCCAAGGCACCAAAGAAGGGTAAAAAGTCAATAATCGATACCTAAAACTTGAATTGTACTACTTCTTACTAGCTATTACATGAACTTAGGAGCTTCATCTGTGTTCTACGATGGTGCATTTTCGTGTCTCCGCATACCGCAGCACGCGACACAGCTTTGCAGATGATAAATGTAATCGTTTCAGACAGAAGAGCGGCCAATGTGACGATCTGGCTTTAAGTCGACTCGATAACAAATGACGAAAACGGACGGATTTCTCAGGTTTTTCCTACATATGAACACTTTTCACATTCTCCCGTGCAACTCGGCTGCTAGTCCACGTTTCATGCAATATCTAAAGTTCCTAGCTCATGTCCAAGGCTCCAAAGAAGGGTAAAAAGTCAATAATCGATACCTAAAACTTGAATTCTACTACTTCTTACTGGCTATTACATCAACGTAGAAGCTTCATCTGAGTTCTACTATGAGCTTTTAGTGTCTCCCCATACAGCAGCACGCGACATAGCTTTGCAGACATTAAACGTAACCGTTTCAGACAGAAGAGCGGCCAATGTGACGATCTGGCTTTAAGTCGATTCGATAACAAATGACGAAAACTGACGGATTTCTCAGGTTTTTACTACATATGAAAACGTTTCATATTCTCCCGTGCAACTCGGCTGCTAGTCCTCCTTTCATGCAAAATGTGAAGTTCCTAGCTCATGTCCAATGCACCGAAGAAGTGTAAAAAGTCAATAATCGATACTTAAAGTTGAATTGTACTACTTCTTACTGGCTATTACATCAACTTAGAAGCTTCATCTGTGTTATACTATGGTGCTTTTATTGTCTCCGCATACCGCAGCACGTGAAATAGCTTTGCAGACGATAAGTACTACTGTTTCAGAGAGGAGATGGCCAATGTGACGATCTGGCTTTAAGTCGATTCGATAACAAATTACGAAAACGGACGGATTTATCACGTTTATACTACATAAGAACACTTTTAACATTCACCCGTGCAACTCGGCTGCTAGTCCTCCTTTCATGCAGAATCTTAAGGTCCTAGCTCGTGTCCAAGGCACCAAAGCCAGCAAAAAAGTCAATAATCGATACCTAAAACCTGAGTTGTACTACTTCTTACTGGCTATTACATCAACTTAGAAACTTCATCTGTGTTCTACTATGGTGCTTTTATTGTCTCCGCATACCGCAGCACGCGACATAGCTTTGCAGATGATAAGTACAACCGTTTCAGAGAGGAGAGCGGCCAGTGTGACGATCTGGCTCTAAGTCGCTCGACAACAAATGACGAAAACGGACGGATTTCTCAGGTTTTTCCTACATATGAACACTTTTCATATTCTCCCATGCAACGCGGCTGCTAGTCCTCCTTTCATGCAAAATCATAATCCCTAGCTCATGTCCAAGGCATTAAAGAAGGGTAAAAAGTCAATAATCGATATCTAAAACTAGAATTGTACTACTTCTTACTGGCTATTACATCAACTTAGAAGCTTCATCTGTGTTCTACTATGGTGCTTTTAGTGTCTACGCATACCGCAGCACGCGACATAGCTTTGCAGACAATAAACGTAACCGTTTCAGACAGAAAAGCGGCCATTGTGGCGATCTGGCTTGAAGTCGATTCTATAACAAATGACGAAAACTGACGGATTTCTCAGGTTTTTACAACATATGAAACTTTTCACATTCTCACATGCAACGCGTCTGCTAGTCCTCCTTTCATGCAAAATCATAAGTCCCTAGCTCATGTCCACGGCACCAAAGAAGGGTAAAAAGTCAATAATCGATACCTAAAACTTGAATTTTTCTACTTCTTCCTAGCTATTACATCAACTTAGGAGCTTCATCTGTGTTCTACTGTGGTGCTTTTTGCGTCTCCGCATACCGCAGCACTTGACATTGCTTTGCAGACGATAAAAGTACCTGTTTCAGACAGCAGAGCGGCCAAGGTGACGACCTGGCTTTAAGTCGACTCGATAACAAATTACGAAAACGGACGGATTTCTCATATTTTTCCTACATATGAACACTTTTCACGTTCTCCCATGCAACGCGGCTGCTAGTCCTCCTTCCATGCGATATCAAAAGTCCATAGCTCATGTCCAAGGCACCAAAGAAGGGTAAAAAGTCAATAATCGATACCTAAAACTTGAATTGTACTACTTCTTACTACCTATTACATGAACTTAGGAGCCTCATCTGTGTTCTACGATGGTGCATTTTCGTGTCTCCGCATACCGCAGCACGCGACATAGCTTTGCAGATGATAAATGTAACCGTTTCAGACAGAAGAGCGGCCAATGTGACGATCTGGCTTTAAGTCGACTCGATAACAAATAACGAAAACGGACGGATTTCTCAGGTTTTTCCTACATATGAACACTTTTCACATTCTCCCGTGCAACTCGGCTGCTAGTCCAAGTTTCATGCAATATCTTAAGTTCCTAGCTCATGTCCAAGGCACCAAAGAAGGGTAAAAAGTGAATAATCGATACCTAAAACTTGAATTCTACTACTTCATACTGGCTATTACATCAACTTAGAAGCTTCATCTGTGTTCTACTTTGAGCTTTTAGTGTCTCCCCATACCGCAGCACGCGACATAGCTTTGCAGACAATAAACGTAACCGTTTCTGACAGAAGAGCGGCCAATGTGAAGATCTGGCTTTAAGTCGATTCGATAACAAATGACGAAAACTGACGGATTTCTCAGGTTTTTACTACATATGAAAACTTTTCATATTCTCCCGTGCAACTCGGCTGCTAGTCCTCCTTTCATGCAAAATGTGAAGTTCCTAGCTCATGTCCAATGCACCGAAGAAGTGTAAAAAGTCAATAATCGATACTTAAAATTTGAATTGTACTAATTCTTACTGGCTATTACATCAACTTAGAAGCTTCATCTGTGTTATACTATGGTGCTTTTATTGTCTCCGCATACCGCAGCACGTGAAATAGCTTTGCAGACGATAAGTACTACTGTTTCAGAGAGGAGATTGCCAATGTGACAATCTGGCTTTAAGTCGATTCGATAACAAATTACGAAAACGGACGGATTTATCACGTTTTTACTACATAAGAACACTTTTAACATTCTCCAGTGCAACTCGGCTGCTAGTCCTCCTTTCATGCAGAATCTTAAGGTCCTAGCTCTTGTCCAAGGCACCAAAGCCAGCAAAAAAGTCAATAATCGATACCTAAAACCTGAGTTGTACTACTTCTTACTGGCTATTACATCAACTTAGAAACTTCATCTGTGTTCTACTATGGTGGTTTTATTGTCTCCGCATACCGCAGCACGCGACATAGCTTTGCAGATCATAAGTACAACCGTTTCAGAGAGGAGAGCGGCCAGTGTGACGATCTGGCTCTAAGTCGACTCGACAACAAATGACGAAAACGGACGGATTTCTCAGGTTTTTCCTACATATGAACACTTTTCATATTCTCCCATGCAACGCGGCTGCTAGTCCTCCTTTCATGCAAAATCATAATCCCTAGCTCATGTCCAAGGCATTAAAGAAGGGTAAAAAGTCAATAATCGATATCTAAAACTAGAATTGTACTACTTCTTACTGGCTATTACATCAACTTAGAAGCTTCATCTGTGTTCTACTATGGTTCTTTTAGTATCTCCGCATACCGCAGCACGTGACATTGTTTGCAGACGATAAGTAAACTGTTTCAGAGAGGAGAGCGGCCAGTGTGACGATCTGGCTCTAAGTCGACTCGACAACAAATGACGAAAATGGACGGATTTCTCAGGTTTTTCCTACATATGAACACTTTTCACATTCTCCCATGCAACGCGGCTGCTACAACTCCTTTCATGCAAAATCATAATCCCTAGCTCATGTCCAAGGCATTAAAGAAGGGTAAAAAGTCAATAATCGATATCTAAAACTTGAATTGTACTACTTCTTACTAGCTATTACATCAACTTAGGAGTTTCATCTGTGTTCTACTATGGTGCATTTAGTGTCTCCGCATAACGCAGCACGCGACATAGCTTTGCAGACGATAAACGTAACCGTTTCAGATAGAAGAGCGGCCAATGTGACGATCTGGCTTTAAGTCGATTCGATAACAAATGACGAAAACTGACGGATTTCTCAGGTTTTTACTACATATGAACACTTTTCACATTCTCCCGTGCTACGCGGCTGCTAGTCCACCTTCCATGCAAAATCGGAAGTTTCTAGCTTATGTCCAATGCACCAAAGAATGGTAAAAAGTCAATAAACGATACTTAAAACTTGAATTGTACTACTCCTTACTGGCTATTACATCAACTTAGAAGCTTCATCAGTGTTCTACTATGGTGCTTTTAGTGTCTCCGCATACCGCACCACGCGACATACCTTATCAGACAATAAACTTAACCGTTTCAGAAAGAAGAGCGGCCAATTTGACGATCTGGCTTTAAGTCGATTCGATAACAAATGACGAACACGGATGGATTTCTCAGGCTTTTACTACATATGAAAGCTTTTCACATTCTCCCGTGCAACGCGGCTGCTAGTCCTCCTTTCATGAAAAATCTTAAGCTCTTAGCTCATGTCCAAGGCACCAAAGAAATGTAAAAAGTCAATAATCGATACCTAAAACTTGAATTGTACTACTTCTTACTACCTATTACACCAACTTAGGAGCTTCATCTGTTTTCTACTATGGTGCTTTTTGTGCCTCCGCATACCGCAGCACGCGACATAGCTTTGCAGATGATAAATGTAACCGTTTCAGACAGAAGAGCGGCCACTGTAACGATCTGGCTTTAAGTCGACTCGATAACAAATGACGAAAACGGACGGATTTCTCAGTTTTTTATTACATATGAACACTTTTCATATTCTCCCGTGCAACGCGGCTGTTAGTCCTCCTTCCATGCAAAATCTGAAGTTCCTAGCTCATGTCCAATGCACCAAAGAAGGGTAAAAAGTCAATAATCGATACTTAAAACTTGAATTGTACTACTTCTTACTGGCTATTACATCAACTTAGAAGCTTCATCTGTGTTCTACTATGGTGCTTTTATTGTCTCCGCATACCGCAGCACGTGAAATAGCTTTGCAGACGATAAGTACTACTGTTTCACAGAGGAGATGGCCAATGTGATGATCTGGCTTTAAGTCGATTCGATAACAAATTACGAAAACGGACGGATTTCTCACGTTTTTACTACATAAGAACACTTTTCACATTCTCCCGTGCAACTCGGCTGCTAGTCCTCCTTTCATGCAGAATCTTAAGGTCCTAGCTCATGTCCAAGGCACCAAAGCCAGCAAAAAAGTCAATAATCGATACCTAAAACCTGAGTTGTACTACTTCTTACTGGCTATTACATCAACTTAGAAACTTCATCTGTGTTCTACTATGGTGCTTTTATTGTCTCCGCATACCGCAGCACGCGACATAGCTTTGCAGATGATAAGTACAACCGTTTCAGAGAGGAGAGCGGCCAGTGTGACGATCTGGCTCTAAGTCGACTCGACAACAAATGACGAAAACGGACGGATCTCTCAGGTTTTTCCTACATATGAACACTTTTCATATTCTCCCATGCGACGCGGCTGCTAGTCCTCCTTTCATGCAAAATCATAATCCCTAGCTCATGGCCAAGGCATTAAAGAAGGGTAAAAAGTCAATAATCGATATCTAAAACTTGAATTGTACTACTTCTTACTGGCTATTACATCAACTTAGAAGCTTCATCTGTGGTCTACTAAGGTTCTTTTAGTATCTCTGCATACCGCAGCACGTGACATTGCTTTGCAGACGATAAGTACAACTGTTTCAGAGAGGAGAGCGGCCAGTGTGACGATCTGGCTCTAAGTCGACTCGGGAACAAATGACGAAAACGGACGGATTTCTCAGGTTTTTCCTACATATGAACACTTTTCACATTCTCCCATGCAACGCGGCTGCTAGTACTCCTTTCATGCAAAATACTAATCCCTAGCTCATGTCCAAGGCATTAAAGAAGGGTAAAAAGTCAATAATTGATACCTAAAACTTGTACTACTTCTTACTAGCTATTACATCAACTTAGGAGTTTCATCTGTGTTCTACTATGGTGCATTTAGTGTCTCCGCATAACGCAGCACGCGACATAGCTTTGCAGACGATAAACGTAACCGTTTCAGACAGAAGAGAGGCCAATGTGTTGATCTGGCTTTAAGTCGATTCGTTAACAAATGACAAAAATTGACGGATTTCTCAGGTTTTTCCTATATATGAAACTCTTCACATTCTCCCATGCAACGCGTCTGCTAGTCCTCCTTCCATGCAAAATCATAAGTCCCTAGCTCATGTCCAAGGCACCAAAGAAATGTAAAAAGTCAATAATCGATACCTAAAACTTGAATTTTTCTACTTCTTCCTAGCTATTACATCAACTTAGGAGCTTCATCTGTGTTCTACTATGGTGCTTTTTGTGTCTCCGCATACCGCAGCACGCGACATAGCTTTGCAGACAATAAACGTAATCGTTTCAGAAAGAAGAGCGGCCAATTTGACGATCTGGCTTTATGTCGAATCGATAACAAATGACGAACACGGACGGATTTCTCAGGCTTTTACTACATATGAAAACTTTTCACATTCTCTCGTGCAACGCGGCTGCTAGTCCTCCTTTCATGAAAAATCTTAACTTCTTAGCTCATGTCCAAGGCACCAAAGAAGAGTAAAAAGTCAATAATCGATACCTAAAACTTGAATTGTACTACTTTTTACTGGCTATTACATCAACTTACAAGCTTCATCTGTGTTCTACTAGTGTGCTTGTATTGTCTCCGCATACCGCAGCACGCGACATAGCTTTGCAGACAATAAACGTAACCGTTTCAGACATAAGAGCGGCCAATGTGACGATCTGGCTTTAAGTCGATTCGATAACAAATGACGAAAACTGACGGATTTCTCAGGTTTTTACTACATATGAACACTTTTCACATTCTCCCATGCAACGGGGCTGCTAGTCCTCCTTTCATGCAAAATCTTAAGGCCCTAGCTTATGTCCAAGGCACCAAAGCCGTCTAAAATGTCAATAATCGGTAACTAAAAATTGCATTGCACTACTTCTTATTGGCTATTACATCAACTTAGAAGCTTCATCTGTGTTCCACTATGAGCTTTTAGTGTCTCGGTATACCGCAGCACGCGACATAGCATTGCAGACAATAAACGTAACCGTTTCAGACAGAAGAGCGGCCAATGCGTCGATCTGGCTTTAAAACGATTCGATAACAAACGACGAAAACTGACGGATTTCTCAGATTTTTACTACATATGAACACTTTTCACATTCTCCCGTGCAACGCGGCTGCTAGCCCTCCTTTCATGCAAAATCTTAAGTTGCTAGCTCATGTCCAAGGCACCAAAGAAGGGTAAGAAGTCAATAATCGATACTTAAAACTTGAATAGTACTACTTCTTACTTGCTATTACATCAACTTAGAAGCTTCAGCTGTGTTCTACTATGGTGCTTTTAGTGTCTCCGCATACCGCAGCACGCGACATAGCTTTGCAGACAATAAACGTAATCGTTTCAGAAAGAAGAGCGGCCAATTTGACGATCTGGCTTTATGTCGAATCGATAACAAATGACGAACACGGACGGATTTCTCAGGCTTTTACTACATATGAAAACTTTTCACATTCTCTCGTGCAACGCGGCTGCTAGTCCTACTTTCATGAAAAATCTTAACTTCTTAGCTCATGTCCAAGGCACCAAAGAAATGTAAAAAGTCAATAATCGATACCTAAAACTTGAATTGTACTACTTCTTACTACCTATTACATCAACTTAGGAGCTTCATCTGTTTTCTACTATGGTGCTTTTTGTGTCTCCGCATACTGCAGCACGCGACATAGCTTTGCAGATGATAAATGTAACCGTTTCAGACAGAAGAGCGGCCAGTGTGACGATCTGGCTTTAAGTCGACACGATAACAAATGACGAAAACGGACGGATTTCTCAGGTTTTTCCTACATATGAACACTTAGCACATTCTCCCGTGCAACTCGGCTGCTAGTCCACGTTTCATGCAATATCTTAAGTTCCTAGCTCATGTCCAAGGCAAGAGAGAAGGGTAAAAATCAATAATCGATACCTAAAACTTCAATTCTACTACTTCTTACTGGCTATTACATCAACTGAGAAGCTTCATCTGTGTTCTACTATTGTGCTTTTATTGTCTCCGCATACCGCAGCACGCGACATAGCTTTGCAGACGATGAGTACAACTGTTTTAGAGCGAAGAGCGGCTAATGTGACGATCTGGCTTTAAGTCGATTCGATAACAAATGAAGAATACGGACGGATTTATCACGCTTTTACTACATAAGAACACTTTTCACATTCTCCCGTGCAACTCGGCTGCTAGTCCTCCTTTCATGCAGGGTCTTAAGGTCCTAGCTCGTGTCCAAGGCACCAAAGACAGCAAAAAAGTCAATAATCGATACCTAAAACCTAAGTTGTACTACTTCTTACTGGCTATTACATCAACTTAAAAACTTCATCTGTGTTCTACTATGGTGCTTTTAGTGTCTCCGCATACCGCAGCACGCGACATAGCTTTGCAGACGATGAGTACAACTGTTTCAGAGCGAAGAGCGGCTAATGTGACGATCTGGCTTTAAGTCGATTCGATAACAAATGAAGAATACGGACGGATTTCTCAGGTTTTTACTACATATGAACACTTTTCACATTCTCGCGTGCAACGCGGCTGCTAGTCCTCCTTTCATGCAAAATCATAATCCCTAGCTCATGTCCAAGGCACCAAAGAAATGTAAAATGTCAATAATCGATACGTAAAACTTGAATTGTACTACTTCTTACTACCTATTACATCAACTTAGGAGCTTCATCTGTTTTCTACTATGGTGCTTTTTGTGTCTCCGCATACCGCAGCACGCGACATAGCTTTTCACACGATAAATGTATCCGTTTCAGACAGAAGAGCGGCCAATGTGACGATCTGGCTTTAAGTCGATTGGATAACAAATGACGAAAACGGACGGATTTCTCAGGTTTTTACTACATATGAACACTTTCCACATTCTCGCGTGCAACGCGGCTGCTAGTGCTCGTTTTATGCAAAATCTTAAGGTCCTAGCTCATGTCCAAGGCACCAAAGCCAGCAAAAAAGTCAATAATCGATACCTAAAACCTGAGTTGTACTTCTTCTTACTGGCTATTACATTAACTTAGAAGCTTCATCTGTGTTCTACTATGGTGCTTTTAGTGTCTCCGCATACCGCAGCACGCGACATAGCTTTGCAGACGATAAGTACAGCCGTTTCAGAGCGAAGAGCGGCTAATATGACGATCTGGCTTTAAGTCGATTCGATAACAAATTAAGAAAATATACGGATTTCTCAGATTTTTACTACATATGAACACTTTTCACATTCTCCCGTGTAACGCGGCTGCTAGTCCTCCTTCCATGCAAAATCTTAAGTTCTTAGCTCATGTCCAAGGCACCAAAGAAGGGTAAAAAGTCAATAATCGATACCTAATACTTGAATTTTACTACTACTTACTGGCTATTACACCAACTTAGAAGCTTCATCTGTGTTCTACTATGGTGCTTTTAGTGTCTCCACATACCGCAGCACGCGACATAGCTTTGCTGACGATGAGTACAACTGTTTCAGAGCGAAGAGCGGCTAATGTGACGATCTGGCTTTAAGTCGATTCGATAACAAATGAAGAATACGGACGGATTTCTCAGGTTTTTACTACATATGAAAACTTTTCACATTCTCCCGTGCAACGCGGCTGCTAGTCATCATTTCATGAAAAATCTTAAGTTCTTAGCTCATGTCCAAGGCACCAAAGAAGGGTAAAAAGTCAATAATCGATACCTAATACTTGAATTTTACTACAACTTACTGGCTATTACATCAACTTAGAAGCTTCATCTGTGCTCTACTATGGTGCTTTTAATTTCTCCGCATACCGCAGCACGCGACATAGCTTTGCAGATGATAAGTACAACCGTTTCAGAGAGGAGAACGGCCAATGTGACGATCCTGCTCTAAGTCGACTCGACAACAAATGACGAAAACGGACGGATTTCTCAGGTTTTTCCTACATATGAACATTTTCACATTCTCCCAGGCAACGCGGCTGCTAGTCCTCCTTTCATGCAAAATCATAAGTCCCTAGCTCATGTCCAAGGCACCAAAGAAGGGTAAAAAGTCAATAATCGATACCTACAACTTAAATTGTACTACTTCTTACTAGCTATTACATCAACTTAGGAGTTTCATCTGTGTTCTACTATGGTGCATTTTGTGTCTCCGCGTAACGCAGCACGCGACATAGCTTTGAGGACGATAAACGTAACCGTTTCAGACAGAAGAGCGGCCAATGTGACGATCTGGCTTTAAGTCGATTCGATAACATATGACGAAAGCGGACGGATTTCTCAGGCTTTTACAACATATGAACACTTTTCACATTCTCCCGTGCAAATCGGCTGCTAGTCTTCCTTTCAAGCAGAATCTTAAGGTCCTAGCTCATGTCCAAGGCTCCAAAGCCAGCTAAAAATTCAATAATCGATAAATAAAACATGAATTGTACTACTCCTTACTGGCTATTGCATCAACTTAGAAGCTTCATCTGTGTTCTACTATGGTGCTTTTATTGTCTCCGCATACCGCAGGACGCGACATAGCTTTGGATATGATAAGTACAACCGTTTCAGAGAGGAGAGCGGCCAATGTGACGATCTGGCTTTAAGTCGACTCTATAACAAATGACGAAAACGGACGGATTTCTCAGGTTTTTCCTACATATGAAAACATTTCACATTCTCCCATGCAACGCGGCTGCTTGTCCTCCTTTCATGCAAAATCATAAGTCCCTGGCTCATGTCCAAGGCACCAAAGAAATGTAAAAAGTCAATAATCGATACCTAAAAGTTGAATTGTACTACTTCTTACTGTCTATTACATCAACTTAGAAGCTTCATCTGTGTTCTACTATGGTTCTTTTAGTGTCTCCACATACCGCAGCACGCGACATAGCTTTGCAGACGATAAGTACAATTGTTTCAGAGCGAAGAGCGGCTAATGTGACGATCTGGCTTTAAGTCGATTCGATAACAAATGAAGAAAACGGATGGATTCCTCAGATTTTTACTACATATAAACACTTTTCACATTCTCCCGTGTAACGCGGCTGCTAGCCCTCCTTTCATGCAAAATCTTAAGTTCCTAGCTCATGTCCAAGGCATCAAAGAAGAGTAAGAAGTCAATAATCGATACCTAAAACTTGAATTCTACTACCTCTTACTAGCTATTACATCAACTTAGAAGCTTCATCTGTGTTCTACTATTGTGCTTTTAGTGTCTCCGCATACCGCAGCACGCGACATAGCTTTGCAGACAATAAACGTAACCGTTTCAGAAAGAAGAGCGGCCAATTTGACGATCTGGCTTTAAGTCGATTCGATAACAAATGACGAACACGGACGGATTTCTCAGGCTTTTACTACATAAGAAAACTTTTCACATTCTCCCGTGCAACGCGGCTGCTAATCCTCCTTTCATGAAAAATCTTAAGGTCTTAGCTCATGTCCAAGGAACCAAAGAAGGGTAAAAGTCAATTATCGATACCTAAAACTTGAATTGTACTACTTCTTACTGGCTATTACATCAACTTAGAAGCTTCATCTGTGTTCTACTATGGTGCTTTTAAATTCTCCGCATACCGCAGCACGTGACATAGCTTTGCAGACGATAAGTACAACTGTTTCATAGAGGAGGTCAGCCAATGTAACGATCTGGCTTAAAGTCGATTCGATAACAAATTACGAAAACGGACGGATTTATCAGGTTTATACTACATATGAACACTTTTCACATTCTCCCGTGCAACTCGGCTGCTAGTCCTCCCTTCATGCAGAATCTTAAGGTTCTAGCTCATGTCCAAGGCACCAAAGCCAGCAAAAAGTCAATAATCGATACCTAAAACTTGAATTGTACTACTTCTTACTACCTATTACATCAACTTAGGAGCTTCATCTGTTTTCTACTATGGTGCTTTTTGTGTCTCCGCATACCGCAGCACGCGACATAGCTTTGCAGATGATAAATGTAACCGTTTCAGACAGAAGAGCGGCCAATGTGACGATCTGGCTTTAAGTCGACTCGATAACAAATGACGAAAACGGACGGATTTCTCAGGTTTTTACTACATATGAGCACTTTTCACATTCTCCCATGCAACGCGGCTTCTAGTCCTCCTTTCCTGCAGAATCTTAAGGTCCTAGGTCATGTCCAAGGCACCAAAGCCAGCTAAAAAGTCATTAATCGATAGTTAAAACTTGAATTGTACTACTTCTTACTGGATATTACATCAACTTAGAAGCTTCATCTGTGTTCTACTATGGTGCTTTTAGTGTCTCCGCATACCGCAGCACGCGACATATCTTTGCAACGATAAATGTAATCGTTTTAGACAGAAGAACGGCCAATGTGACGATCTGGCTTTAAGTCGATTCGATAACAAATGACGAAACTGACGGATTTCTCAGGTTTTTACTACATATGAACACTTTTCACATTCTCCCGTGCAACGCGGCATCTAGTCCTCCTTCCATGCAAAATCTGAAGTTCCTAGCACATGTCCAATGCACCAAAGAAGGGTAAAAAGTCAATAATCGATACTTAAAACTTGAATTGTACTACTTCTTACTGGCTATTACATCAACTTAGAAGCTTCATCTGTGTTCTACTATGGTGCTTATATTGTCTCCGCATACCGCAGCACGTGACATAGCTTTGCAGACGATAAGTACAACTTTTTCAGAGCGGAGATGGCCAATGTGACGATCTGGCTTTAAGTCGATTCGATAACAAATTACGAAAACGGACGGATTTATCACGTTTTTACTACATATGAACACTTTTCACATTCTCCCGTGCAACTCGGCTGCTAGTCCTCATTTCATGCAATATCTTAAGTTCCTAGCTCAAGTCCAAGGCACCAAAGAGGGGTAAAAAGTCAGTAATCGATACCTAAAAATTTAATTCTACTACTTCTTACCGGCTATTACATCAACTTAGAAGCTTCATCTGTGTTCTACTATGGTGCTTTTAGTGTCTCCGCATACAGCAGCACGTGACATAAATATCAGACGATAAATGTATCCGTTTCAGACAGACGAGCGGCAAATGTGACGATCTGGCTTTAAGTCGATTCGATAACAAATGACGAAAACTGACGGATTTCTCAGGTTTTTACTACATATGAACACTTTTCACATTCTCACGTGCAACGCGGCTGCTAGTCCTCCTTCCATGCAAAATATTAAGTCCCTAGCTCATGTCCAAGGCACCAAAGAAGGGTAAAAAGGCAACAATCGATACCTAAAACTTGAATTGTACTACTTCTTACTGGCTATTACATCAACTTAGAAGCTTCATCTGTGTCCTACTTGGTGCTTTTACTGTCTCCGCATACCGCAGCACGCAACATAGCTTTGCAGACGATAAGTTCAACCGTTTCAGAGAGAAGAGCGGCCAATGTGACGATCTGGCTTTAAGTCGATTCGATAACAAATGACGAAAACGGACGGATTTCTCAGGCTTTTACAACATATGAACACTTTTCACATTCTCCGGTGCAACTCGGCTGCTAGTCTTCCTTTCAAACTGCATCTTAAGGTCCTAGCTCATGTCCAAGGCACCAAAGCCAGCTAAAAAGTCAATAATCGATAACTGAAACTTGAATTGTACTACTTGTTACTGGCTATTACATCAACTTAGAAGCTTCATCTGTGTTCTACTATGGTGCTTTTAGTGTCTCCGCATACCGCAGCACGCGACATAGCTTTGGAGATGATAAGTACAACCGTTTCAGAGTGGAGAGCGGCCAATGTGACGATCTGGCTTTAAGTCGACTCGATAACAAATGACGAAAACGGACGGATTTCTTAGGTTTTTCCTACATATGAACACTTTTCACATTCTCCCGTGCAACTCTGCTGCTATTCCTCATTTCATGCAATACCTTAAGTTCCTAGCTCATGTCCAAGGCACCAAAGAAGGGTAAAAAGTCAATAATCTATACCAAAAACTTGAATTCTACTACTTCTTACTGGCCATTACTTCAACTTATAAGCTTCATCTGTGTTCTTCTATGGTACTTTTAGTGTCTCCGCATACCGCAGCACGGGACATAGCTTTGCAGACGATAAATGTATCCGTTTCAGACAGAAGAGCGGCCAATGTGACGATCTGGCTCTAAGGCGATTCGATAACAAATGACGAAAACGGACGGATATCTCAGGTTTTTCCTACATATGAACACTTTTCACATTCTCCCATGCAACGCGGCTGCTATTCCTCCTTTCATGCAAAATCATAATCCCTAGCTCATGTCCAAGGCATTAAAGAAGGCTAAAAAGTCAATAATCGATACCTAAAACTTGAATTGTACTACTTCTTACTGTCTATTACATCAACTTAGACGCTTCATCTGTGTTCTACTATGGTTCTTTTAGTGTTTCCACATACCGCAGCACGCGACATAGCTTTGCAGACGATAAGTACAACTGTTTCAGAGCGAAGAGCGGCTAATGTGACGATCTGGCTTTAAGTCGATTCGATAACAAATGAAGAAAACGGACGGATTACTCAGATTTTTACTACATATTAACACTTTTCACATTCTCCCATGCAACGCGGCTGCTAGTCCTCCTTTCATGCAAAATCATAAGCACCTAGCTCATGTAAAAAGGCACCAAAGAAATGTAAAAAGTCAATAATCGATACCTAAAACTTGAATTGTAATACTTCTTACTACCTATTACATCAACTTAGGAGCTTCATCTGTTTTCTACTATGGTGCTTTTTGTGTCTCCGCATTCCGCAGCACGCGACATACCTTTGCAGACAATAAACGTAACCGTTTCAGACAGAAGAGCGGCCAATGTGACGATCTGGCTTTAAGTCGATTCGATAACAAATGACGAAAACTGACGGATTTCTCAGGTTTTTACTACATATGAACACTTTTGACATTCTCCCGTGCAACTCGGCTGCTAGTCCTCCTTTCATGCAGAATCTTAAGGTCCTAGCTCATGTCCAAGGCACCAAAGCCACCAAAAAATTCAATAATCGATACCTAAAACCTGTGTTGTAGTACTTCTTACTGGCTATTACATCAACTTAGAAGCTTCATCTGTGTTCTACTATGGTGCTTTTAGTGTCTCCGCATACCGCAGCAGGCGACATAGCTTTGCAGACTATAATCGTAACCGTTTCAGACAGAAGAGCGGCCAGTGTGACGATCTGGCTTAAAGTCGATTCGATAACAAATGACGAAAACTGACGGATTTTTCAGGTTTTTCCTACATGTGAACACTATTCACTTTCTCCCATGCAACGCGTCTGCTAGTCCTCCTTTCATGCAAAATCATAAGTCCCTAGCTCCTATCCAAGGCACCAAAGAAGGGTAAAAAGACAATAACCGATACCTAAAACTTGAATTGTATTACTTCTTACTAGCTATTACATCAAGTTAGGAGCTTCATCTGTGGTCTACTATGGTGCTTTTTGTGTCTCCGCATACCGCAGCACGCGACATAGCTTTGCAGACGATAAATGTAACCGTTTCAGAGTGAAGAGCGGCCAAGGTGTCGATCTGGCTTTAAGTCGACTCGATAACAAATGACGAAAACGGACGGATTTCTCAGGTTTTTCCTACATATGAACACTTTTCACATTCTCCCACGCAACGCGGCTGCTAGTCCTCCTTTCATGCAAAATCATAAGGCCCTAGCTCATGTCCAAGGCACTAAAGAAGGGTAAAAAGTCAATAATCGATACCTAAAACTTGAATTGTACTACTTCTTACTAGCTATTACATCAACTTCGGAGCTTCATCTGTGTTCTACTATGGTGCATTTTTGTGTCTCCGAATACCGCAGCACGCGACATAGCTTTGCAGACGATAAATGTAACCGTTTCAGACAGAAGAGCGGCCAATGTGACGATCTGGCTTTAAGTCGATTCGATAACCTATGACGAAAACGGACTGATTTCTGAGGTTTTTACTACATATGAACACTTTTCACATTCTCCCATGCAACGCGGCTTCTAGTCCTCCTTTCATGCAAAATCATAAGTCCCTAGCTCATGTCCAAGGCACCAAAGAAATGTAAAAAGTCAATAATCGATACCTAAAACTTGAATAGTACTACTTCTTTCTACCTATTACATCAACATAGGAGCGTCATCTGTTTTCTACCATGGTGCTTTTTGTGTCTGCGCATACCGCAGCTCGCGACATACCTTTGCAGATGATAAATGTAACCGTTTCAGACAGAAGAGCGGCCAATGTGACGATCTGGCTTTAAGTCGACTCGATAACAAATGGCGAAAACGGACGGATTTCTCAGGTTTTTCCTACATATGAACACTTTTCACATTCTCCCGTGCAACTCGGCTGCTAGTCCACGTTTCATGCAATATCTTAAGTTCCTAGCTCATGTCCAAGGCACCAAAGAAGGGTAAAAAGTCAATAATCGATACCTAAAACTTGAATTCTACTACTTCTTACTGGCTATTACATCAACTTAGAAGCTTCATCTGCGTTCTACTATAAGCTTTTAGTGTCTCCGCATACCGCAGCACTTGACATAGCTTTGCAGACGGTAAGTACAACTGTTTCAGAGAGGAGGGCGGCCAATGTGACGATCTGGCTTTAAGTCGATTCGATAGCAAATTACGGAAACGGACGGATTTATCAGGTTTTTACTACATATGAACACTTTTCACATTCTCCCGTGCAACTCGGCTGCTAGTCCTCCTTTCATGCAATATCTAAAGTTCCTAGCTCATGTCCAAGGCACCAAAGAGGGTAAAAAGTAAATAATCTATACCTAAATCTTGAATTCTACTACTTCTTACTGGCCATTACATCAACTTACAAGCTTTTTCTGTGTTCTTCTATGGTACTTTTAGTGTCTCCGCATACCGCAGCACGCGACATAGCTTTGCAGGCGATAAATGTAACCGTTTCAGACAGAAGAACGGCCAATGTGACGATTTGGCTTTAAGTCGATTCGATAACCTATGACGAAAACGGACGGATTTCTACGGTTTTTACTACATATGAACACTTTTCACATTCTCCCATGCAACTCGGCTGCTAGTCCACGTTTCATGCAATATCTTAAGTTCCTAGCTCATGTCCAAGGCACCAAAGAAGGGTAAAAAGTCAATAATCGAAACCTAAAACTTGAATTGTACTACTTCTTACTGTCCATTACATCAACTTAGAAGCTTCATCTGTGTTCTTCTATGCTACTTTTAGTGTCTCCGCATACCGCAGCACGCGACATAGCTTTGCAGATGATAAATGTATCCGTTTCAGACAGAAGAGCGGCCAATGTGACGATCTGGCTTTAAGGCGATTCGATAACAAATGAAGAAAACGGATGGATTACTCAGATTTTTACTATATATGAATACTTTTCACATTCTCCCGTGTAACGCTGCTGCTAGCCCTCCTTTCATGCAAACTCATAAGTCCCTAGCTCATATCCAAGGCACCAAAGAAGGGTAAAAACTCAATAACCGATACCTAAAGCTTGAATTGTACTACTTCTTACTAGCTATTACATCAAGTTAGGAGCTTCATCTGTGGTCTACTATGGTGCTTTTTGTGTCTCCGCATACCGGAGCACGCGACATTGCTTTGCAGACGATAATTGTATCCGTTTCAGAGTGAAGAGCGGCCAAGGTGACGATCTGGCTTTAAGTCGAAAAACCTGAGAAATCCGTCAGTTTTCGTCATTTGTTATCGAATCGACTTAAAGCCAGATCGTCACATTGGCCGCTCTTCTGTCTGAAACGGTTACGTTTATTGTCTGCAAAGCAATGTCGCGTGCTGCGGTATGCGGAGACACTAAAAGCACCATAGTAGAACACAGACGAAGCTTCTAAGTTGATGTAATAGCCAGTAAGAAGTAGTACAACTCAGGTTTTAGGTATCGATTATTGACTTTTTTGCTGGCTTTGGTGCCTTGGACATGAGCTAGGACCTTAAGATTTTGCATGAAAGGATGACTAGCAGCCACGTTGCACGTGAGAATGTGAAAAGGTCTCATAAGTAGTAAAAACCTGAGAAATCCGTCCGTTTTCGTCATTTGTTATCGAATCGACTTAAAGCCAGATCGTCTCATTGGCCGCTCTTCTGTCTGAAACAGTTACATTTATCGTCTGCAAAGCTATGTCAGGTGCTGTGGTATGCGGAGACAATAAAGGCACCATAGTAGAACACAGATGAAGCTTCTAAGTGGATGTAATTGCCAGTAAGAAGTAGTACAATTCAAGTTTTAGGTATCGATTGTTGGCTTTTTACTCTTCTTTGGTGCATTGGTCATGAGCTAGGAACTTAAGATATTGCATGGAAGGAGGACTGGCAGCCGCGTTACACGGGAGAATGTGAAAAGTGTTCATATGTAGTAAAAATCTGAGAAATCCGTCCATTTTCTTCATTTGTTATCGAATCGACTTAAAGCCAGATCGTCACATTAGCCGCTCTTCGCTCTGAAACGGTTGTACTTATCGTCTGCAAAGCTATGTCGCGTGCTGCGGCATGCGGAGACACTAAAAGCACCATAGTAGAACACAGATGAAGGTTCTAAGTTGATGTAATAGCCAGGAAGAAGTAGTACAATTCAAGTTTTAGGTATCGATTATTGACTTTTTACCCTTCTTTGGTGCGTTGGACATGAGCTAAGAACTTAAGATTTTGCATGAAATTAGGATTATTAGCCACGTTGCACGGGAGAATGTGAAAAGTGTTCATATGTAGTAAAAACCTTAGAAATCCGTCCGTTTTCGTCATAGGTTATCGAATCGACTTAAAGCCATATCGTCACATTGGCCGATCTTCTGTCTGAAACGGTTACATTTATCATCTGCAAAGCTATGTCACGTGCTGCGGTAAGCTGAGACACAAAAAGCACCATAGTAGAACACAGATGAAGCTCTTAAGTTGAAGTAATAGCTATTAAAAAGTAGTACAATTTAAGTTTTAGGTATCGATTATTGACTTTTTATCCTTCTTTGGTGCCTTGGACATGAGCTAAGAACTTAAGATTTTGCATGAAAGGATGACTAGCAGCCGAGTTGCACGGGAGAATGTGAAAAGTGTTCATATGTAGTAAAAACCTGAGAAATCCGTCCGTTTTCGTCATTTGTTATCGAATCGACTTAAAGCCAGATCGTCACATTGGCCGCTCTTGTCTCTGAAACTGTTGTACTTATCGCCTGCAAAGCTATGTCGCGTGCTGCGGTATGCGGAGACACTAATGACACCATAGTAGAACACAGATGAAGCATCTAAGTTGATGTAATAGCCAGTAAGATGTAGTACAATTCAAGTTTTAGGTACCGATTATTGACTTTTTACCCTTCTTTGGTTCCTTGGACATGAGCTATGAACTTAAGATATTGCATGAAACGTGGACTAGCAGCCGAGTTGCACGGGAGAATGTGAAAAGTGTTCATATGTAGTAAAAACCCTAGAAATCCGTCCGTTTTCGTCATTTGTTATCCAATCGACTTAAAGCCAGATCGTCACATTGGCCGCTCTTCTGTCTGAAACGGATACATTTATCGTCTGCAAAGCTATGTCGTTTGCTGCGGTATGCGGAGACACTAAAAGCTCATAGTAGAACACAGACGAAGCTTCTAAGTTGATGTAATTGCCAGTAAGAAGTAGTAGAATTCAAGTTTTAGGTATCGATTATTGACTTTTTACCCTTCTTTGGTGCCTTGGACATCAGCTAGGAACTTAAGATATTGCATGAAACGTGGACTAGCAGCCGAGTTGCACGGGAGAATGCGAAAAGTGTTCATATGTAGGAAAAACCTGAGATATCCGTCCGTTTTCGTCATTTGTTATCGAGTCGACTTATATCCAGATCGTCACATTGGTTGCTCTTCTGTCTGGAACGGTTACATTTATCATCTGCAAAGCTATGTCGCGTGCTGCGGTATGCGGAGACACAAAAAGCACCATAGTAGAAAACAGATGAAGCTCCTAAGTTGATGTAATAAGTAGTAAGAAGTAGTACAATTCAAGTTTTAGGTATCGATAATTGACTTTTTACATTTCTTTGGTGCCTTGGACATGAGCTAGGGACTTATAATTTTGCATGAAAGGAGGACTAGCAGCCGCGTTGCATGGGAGAATGTGAAAAGTGTTCATATGTAGGAAAAACCTGAGAAATCCGTCCGTTTTCGTCATTTGTTATCGAATCGACTTAAAGCCAGATCGTCACATTGGCCGCTCTTCTGTCTGAAACGGTTACGTTTATTGTCTGCAAAGCTATGTCGCGTGCTGCGGTATGTGGAGACACTAAAAGCACCATAGTAGAGCACAGATGAAGCTTCTAAGTTGATGTAATAGGCAGTAAGAAGTAGTACAACTCAGGTTTTAGGTATCGATTATTGACTTTTTTGCTGGCTTTCGTGCCTTGGACATGAGCTAGCACCTTAAGATTCAGCATGAAGGGAGGACTAGCAGCCGAGTTGCACGGGGGAATGTGAAAAGTGTTCATATGTAGTATAAACCTGATAAATCCGTCCGTTTTCGTCATTTGTTATCGAATTGACTTAAAGCCAGATCGTTAAATTGGCCGACCTCCTCTCCGAAACAGTTGTACTTATCGTCTGAAAAGCTATGTCACGTGCTGCGGTATGCGGAGACAATAAAAGCACCACAGTAGAACACAGATGAAGCTTCTAAGTTGATGTAATTGCCAGTAAGAACTAGTACAATTCAAGTTTTGGGTATCGATTATTGGCTTTTTACCCTTCTTTGGTGCCTTGGTCATGAGCTAGGATCTTAAGATTTAGCATGGAAGGAGGACTAGCAGCCGCGTTGCACGGGAGAATGTGAAAAGTGTTCGTATGTAGTAAAAACCTAAGGTATTCGGCCGTTTTCGTCATTTGTTATCAAATCGACTTAAGGCCAGATCGTCACATTGGCCTCTCTTCTCTCTGAAACGGTTACATTTATCGTCTGCAAAGCTATGTCGCGTGCTGCGGTATGCGGAGACACTAAAAGCACCATCTTAGAACTTAGATGAAGCATCTAAGTTGATGTAATAGCCAGTAAGATGTAGTACAATACAAGTTTTAGGTACCGATTATTGACTTTTTACCCTTCTTTGGTGCCTTGGACATGAGCTAGGAACTAACGATATTGCATGTAACGTGGACTAGCAGCCGAGTTGCACGGGAGAATGTGAGAAGTGTTCATATGTAGTAAAAACCTGAGAAATGCGTCCGTTTTCGTCATTTGTTATCGAATCGACTTAAAGCCAGATCGTCACATTGGCCGCTCTTCTGTCTGAAACAGTTACATTTATCGTCTGCAAAGCTATGTCAGGTGCTGTGGTATGCGGAGACAATAAAAGCACCATAGTAGAACACAGATGAAGCTTCTAAGTTGATGTAATTGCCAGTAAGAAGTAGTACAATTCAAGTTTTAGGTATCGATTGTTGGCTTTTTACTCTTCTTTGGTGCGTTGGTCATGAGCTAGGAACTTAAGATATTGCATGGAAGGAGGACTAGCAGCCGCGTTACACGGGAGAATGTGAAAAGTGTTCATATGTAGTAAAAATCTGAGAAATCCGTCCATATTCTTCATTTGTTATCGAATCGACTTAAAGCCAGATCGTCACATTAGCCGCTCTTCGCTCTGAAACGGTTGTACTTATCGTCTGCAAAGCTATGTCGCGTGCTGCGGCATGCGGAGACACTAAAAGCACCATAGTAGAACACAGATGAAGGTTCTACGTTGATGTAATAGCCAGTAAGAAGTAGTAGAATTCAAGTTTTAGGTATCGATTATTGACTTTTTACCCTTCTTTGGTGCCTTGAACATCAGCTAGGAACTTAAGATATTGCATGAAACGTGGACTAGCAGCCGAGTTGCACGGGAGAATGCGAAAAGTGTTCATATGTAAGAAAAACCTGAGAAATCCGTCCGTTTTCGTCATTTGTTATCGAATCGACTTAAAGCCAGATCGTCACATTGGCCGCTCTTCTGTCTGAATCGGTTACGTTTATTGTCTGCAAAGCTATGTCGCGTGCTGCGGTATGTGGAGACACTAAAAGCACCATAGTAGAGCACAGATGAAGCTTCTAAGTTGATGTAATAGGCAGTAAGAAGTAGTACAACTCAGGTTTTAGGTATCGATTATAGACTTTTTTGCTGGCTTTCGTGCCTTTGACATGAGCTAGGACCTTAAGATTCAGCATGAAGGGAGGACTAGCAGCCGAGTTGCACGGGGGAATGTGAAAAGTGTTCATATGTAGTATAAACCTGATAAATCCGTCCGTTTTCGTCATTTGTTATGGAATCGACTTAAAGCCAGATCGTTAAATTGGCCGACCTCCTCTCCGAAACAGTTGTACTTATCGTCTTAAAAGCTATGTCACGTGCTGCGGTATGCGGAGAAAATAAACTCACCATACTAGAACACAGATGAAGCTTCTAAGTTGATGTAATTGCCAGTAAGAACTAGTACAATTCAAGTTTTAGGTATCGATTATTGGCTTTTTACCCTTCTTTGGTGCCTTGGTCATGAGCTAGGATCTTAAGATTTAGCATGGAAGGAAAACTAGCAGCCGCGTTGCACGGGAGAATGTGAAAAGTGTTCATATGTAGTAAAAACCTGAGAAATCCGTCCGTTTTCGTCATTTGTTATCCAATCGACTTAAAGCCAGATCGTCACATTGGCAGTTCTTGTCTCTGAAACGGTTGTACTTATCGTCTGCAAAGCTATGTCGCGTGCTGCGGTATGCGGAAAAAATAAAAACACCATAGTAGAACACAGATGAAGCATCTAAGTTGATGTAATAGCCAGTAAGAAGCACTACAATTCAAGTTTTTTGTACCGATTATTGACTTTTAGCTGGCTTTGGTGTCTTGGACATGAGCTAGTCCTCCTTTCATGCAAAATCATAAGTCATTAGCTCATGTCCAAGGCACCAAAGAAATGTAAAAAGTCAATTATCGATACCTAAAACTTGAATTGTACTACTTCTTACTACCTATTACATCAACTTAGGAGCTTCATCTGTTTTCTACTATGGTGCTTTTTGTGTCTCCGCATACCGCAGCACGCGACATAGCTTTGCAGATGATAAATGTATCCGTTCCAGACAGAAGAGCGACCAATGTGACGATCTGGCTTTAAGTCGATTCGATAACAAATGACGAAAACGGACGGATTTCTCAGGTTTTTCCTACATATGAACACTTTTCACATTCTCCCGTGCAACTCGGCTGCTAGTCAACGTTTCATGCAATATCTTAAGTTCCTAGCTCATGTCCAAGGCACCAAAGAAGGGTTAAAAGTCAATAATCGATACCTAAAACTTGAATTCTAATACTTCTTACTGGCTATTACATCAACTTAGAAGCTTCATCTGTGTTCTTCTATGGTACTTTTCTTGTCTCCGCATACCGCAGCAAACGACATAGCTTTGCAGACGATAAATGTATCCGTTTCAGACAGAAGAGCGGTCAATGTGACGATCTGGCTTTAAGTCGATTGGATAACAAATGACGAAAACGGACGGATTTTTCAGGTTTTTGCTACATATGAACACTTTTCACATTCTTGCGTGCAACGCGGATGCTAGTGCTCCTTTCATGCAAAATCTTAAGGTCCTAGCTCATGTCCAAGGCACCAAAGCCAGCTAAAAGTCAATAATCGGTACGTAAAACTTGAATTGTAGTTCTTCTTACTGGCTATTACATCAACTTAGATGCTTCATCTGTGTTCTACTATGGTGTTTTTAGTGTCTCCGCATACCGCAGCACGCGACATAGCTTTGCAGGCGATAAGTACAACCGTTTCAGAGACAAGAGCGGCCAATGTGACGATCTGGCTTTAAGTCGATTCGATAACAAATGACGAAAACGGACGGATTTCTCAGGTTTTTACTACATATGAACACTTTTCACATTCTCCCGTGCAACTCGGCTGCTAGTCATCCTTTTAGTGTCTCCGCATACCGCAGCACGCGACATAGCTATGCAGACGATAAGTACAATCGTTTCAGAAAGAAGAGCGGCCAATGTGACGTTCTGGCTTTAAGTCGATTCGATAACAAATGCCGAAAACGGACGGATTTCTTAGGTTTTTACTACATATGAACACTTTTCACATTCTCCCGTGCAACTCGGCTGCTAGTCCTCCTTTCATGCAGAATCTTAAGGTCCTAGCTCATGTCCAAGGCACCAAAGCCAGCTAAAAAGTCAATAATCGATCCCTAAATCTTGAATTGTACTACTTCTTACTGGCTATTACATCAACTTAGGTGCTTCATCTGTGTTCTACTATGGTGCTTTTACTGTCTCCGCATACCGCAGCACGCGACATAGCTTTGCAGACGATAAATGTAACCGTTTCAGAAAGAAGTGCGGCCAATGTGACGATCTGGCTTAAGTCGATTCGATAACAAATGACAAAATCGGACGGATTTCTCAGGTTTTTACTACATATTGACACTTTTCACATTCTCCCTTGCACCTCGGCTGCTAGTCCACTTTCATGCAAAATTTTAAGTGAATAGCTCATGTCCAAGTCACGAAAGGAGGGTAAGAAGTCAATAATCGATACCTAAAACTTGAATTGTACTACATCTTACCGGCTATTACATCAACTTAGAAGCTTCATCTGTGTTCTACTATGGTGCTTTTAGTGTCTTCACATACCGCAGCACGCGACATAGCTTTGCAGACGATTAGTACAACCGTTTCAGAGAGAAGGGCGGCCAATTTGACGATCTGGCTTTAAGTCGATTCGATAACAAATGACGAAAACGGACGGATTTCTCAGGTTTTTACTACATATGAACACTTTTCACATTCTCCTGTGCAACGCGGCTGCTAGTTCTCCTTTCATGCAGAATCTTAAGGTCCTAGCTCATGTCCAAGGCACCAAAGCCAGCTAAAAAGTCTATATTCGATATATAAAACTTGAATTGTACTACTTCTTGATGGATATTACATCAACTTAGAAGCTTCATCTGTGTTCTAATATGGTGCTTTTAGTGTCTCCGCATACCGCAGCACGCGACATAGCTATGCAGACGATAAGTACAACCGTTTCAGAAAGAAGAGCGGCCAATGTGACGTTCTGGCTTTAAGTCGATTCGGTTACAAATGCCGAAAACGGACGGATTTCTTAGGTTTTTACTACATATGAACACTTTTCACATTCTCCCGTGCAACTCGGCTGCTAGTCCTCCTATCATGCAGAATCTTAAGGTCCTAGCTCATGTCCAAGGCACCAAAGCCAGCTAAAAAGTCAATAATCGATCCCTAAATCTTGAATTGTACTACTTCTTACTGGCTATTACATCAACTTAGATGCTTCATCTGTGTTCCACTATGGTGCTTTTACTGTCTCCGCATACCGCAGCACGCGACATAGCTTTGCAGACGATAAATGTAACCGTTTCAGAAAGAAGTGCGGCCAATGTGACGATCTCGCTTTAAGTCGAATTGACAACAAATGACGAAAACGGACGGATTTCTCAGGTTTTTACTACATATGACCACTTTTTACATTCTCCCGTGCAACTGGGCTGCTAGTCCTCCTTTCATGCAGAATCTTAAGGTCCTAGCTCATGTCCAAGACACCAAAGCCACCTAAAAAAACTATAATCGATATATATAACTTGAATTGTACTACTTCTTACTGGATATTATATCAACCTAGGAGCTTCATCTGTGTTCTACTATGGTGCTTTTAGTGTCTCCACATACCGCAGAACGCGACATAGCTTTGCAGACGATAAGTACAACCGTTTCAGAGAGAAGGGCCGCCAATGTGACGATCTGGCTTTAAGTCGATTCGATAACAAATGACGAAAACGGACGGATTTCTCAGGTTTTTACTACATATGAGCACTTTTCACATCCTCCCATGCAACGCGGCTACTAGTCCTCCTTTCATGCAAAATCTTAAGTTCCTAGCTCATGTCCAAGGCACGAAAGGATGGCAAAAAGTCAATAATCGATATCTAAAACTTGAATTGTACTACATCTTACCGGCTATTACATCAACTTAGAAGCTTCATCTGTGTTCTACTATGGTGCATTTAGTGTCTTCGCGTACCGCAGCTCGCGACATAGCTTTGCAGACGATTAGTACAACCGTTTCAGAGAGAAAGGCGGCCAATGTGACGATCTGGCTTTAAGTCGATTCGATAACAAATGACGAAAACGGAAGGATTTCTCAGGTTTTTACTACATATGAACACTTTTCACATTCTCCCGTGCAACGCGGCTGCTAGTCCTCCTTTCATGCAGAATCTGAAGGTCCTAGCTCATGTCCAAGGCACTAATGCCAGCTAAAAATCTATAATCGATATATAAAACTTGAATTGTACTACTCCTTAGTGGATATTACATCAACTTAGAAGCTTCATCTGTGTTCTAATATGGTGCTTTTAGTGTCTCCGCATACCGCAGCACGCGACATAGCTTTGCAGACGATAAGTACAACCGTTTCAGAAAGAAGAGCGGCCAATGTGACGTTCTGGCTTTAAGTCGATTCGATAACAAATGCCGAAAACAGATGGATTTCTCAGGTTTTTACTACATATGAACACTTTTCACATTCTCCTGTGCAACTCGGCTGCTAGTCCTCCTTTAATGCAGAATCTTAAGGTCCTAGCTCACGTCCAAGGCACCAAAGCCAGCTAAAAAGTCTATAATCGATATATAAAACTTGAATTGTACTACTTCTTATTGGATATTACATCAACTTAGAGGCTTCATCTGTGTTCTAATATGGTGCTTTTAGTGTCTCCGCATACCGCAGCACGCGACATAGCTATGCAGACGATAAGTACAACCGTTTCAGAAAGAAGAGCGGCCAATGTGACGTTCTGGCTTTAAGTCGATTCGATAACAAATGCCGAAAACGGACGGATTTCTTAGGTTTTTACTACATATGAACACTTTTCACATTCTCCCGTGCAATTCGGCTGCTAGTCCTCCTTTCATGCAGAATCTTAAGGTCCTAGCTCATGTCCAAGGCACCAAAGCCAGCTAAAAAGTCAATAATCGATCCCTAAATCTTGAATTGTACTACTTCTTACTGGCTATTACATCAACTTAGATGCTTCATCTGTGTTCTACTATGGTGCTTTTACTGTCTCCGCATACCGCAGCACGCGACATAGCTTTGCAGACGATTAGTACAACCGTTTCAGAGAGAAGTGCGGCCAATGTGACGATCTGGCTTTAAGTCGATTCGATAACAAATGACGAAAACGGACGGATTTCTCAGGTTTTTACTACATATGAACACTTTTTACATTCTCTCGTGCAACTGGGCTGCTAGTCCTCCTTTCATGCAGAATCTTAAGGTCCTAGCTCATGTCCAAGACACCAAAGCCAGCTAAAAAGTCTATAATCGATATATATAACTTGAATTGTACTACCTCTTACTGGATATTATATCAACCTAGGAGCTTCATCTGTGTTCTACTATGGTGCTTTTAGTGTCTCCACATACCGCAGCACGCGACATAGCTTTGCAGACGATTAGTACAACCGTTTCAGAGAGCAGGGCCGCCAATGTGACGATCTGGCTTCAAGTCGATTCGATAACAAATGACGAAAACGGACGGATTTCTCAGGTTTTTACTACATCTGAACACTTTTCAAATTCTCCCGTGCAACTCGGCTGCTAGTCCTCCTTTCATGCAGAATCTTAAGGTCATAGCTCATGTCCAAGACAGCAAAGCCAGCTAAAAAGTCTATAACCGATATATAAAACTTGAATTGTACTACTTCTTACTGGATATTATATCAAATTAGGAGCTTCTTCTGTGTTCTACTATGGTGCTTTTAGTGTCTCCACATACCGCAGCACGCGACATAGCTTTGCAGACGATTAGTACAACCGTTTCAGAGAGAAGGGCCGCCAATGTGACGATCTGGCTTTAAGTCGATTCGATAACAAATGACGAAAACGGACGGATTTCTCAGGTTTTTACTACATATGAAAACTTTTCACATTCTACCGTGCAACGCAGCTGCTAGTCCTCCTTTCATGCAAAATCTTAAGTTCCTAGCTCATGTCCAAGGCACGAAAGGAGGGTAAAAAGTCAATAATCGATACCTACAACTTGAGTTGTACTACATCTTATTGGCTATTACATCAACTTAGAAGCTTCATCTGTGTTCTACTATGGTGCTTTTAGTGTCTCCGCATACCGAGGCACGCGACATAGCTTTGCAGACGATTAGTACAACCGTTTCAGAGAGAAAGGCGGCCAATGTGACGATCTGGCTTTAAGTCGATTCGATAACAAATGACGAAAACGGACGGATTTCTCAGGTTTTTACTACATATGAACACTTTTCACATTCTCCCGTGCAACGCGGCTGCTAGTCCTCCTTTCATGCAGAATCTGAAGGTCCTAGCTCATGTCCAAGGCACCAAAGCCATCTAAAAAGTCAATAATCGATACCTAAAACTTGAATTGTACTACTTCTTACTGGGTATTACATCGACTTAGATGCCTCATCTATGTTCTACTATGGTGCTTTTAGTGTCTCCGCATACCGCAGCACGCCACATAGCTTTGCAGACGATAAATGTAACCGTTTCAGAGCGATGAGCGGCTAATGTGACGATCTGGCTTAAGTCGATTCGATAACAAATGACGAAATCGGACGGATTTCTCAATTTTTTACTACATATTGACACTTTTCACATTCTCCCTTGCACCTCGGCTGCTAGTCCACTTTAATGCAAAATTTTAAGTGAATAGCTCATGTCCAAGTCACGAAAGGAGGGTAAGAAGTCAATAATCGATACCTAAAACTTGAATTGTACTACATCTTACTGGTTATTACATCAACTTAGATGCTTCATCTAAAATCTAATATGGTTCTTTTAGTGTCCCCGCATACCGCAGCACGCGACATAGCTTTGCAGACGATAAGTGCAACCGTTTCAGAGAGAAGAGCGACTAATATGACGATCCGGCTTTAAGTCGATTCGATAACAAACGACGAAAACGGACGGATTTCTCAGGTTTTTACTACATTTGAACACTTTTCACATTCTCCCGTGCAACGCGGCAGCTAGTCCTCCTTTCATGCAGAATCTTAAGTTCCTAGCTCATATCCAAGGCACCAAAGCCAGCTAAAAAGTCTGTAATCGATATATAAAACTTGAATTGTACTACTTCTTATTGGATATTACATCAACTTAGAAGCTTCATCTGTGTTCTAATATGGTGCTTTTAGTGTCTCCGCATACCGCAGCACGCGACATAGCTATGCAGACGATAAGTATAACCGTTTCAGAAAGAAGAGCGGCCAATGTGACGTTCTGGCTTTAAGTCGATTCGATAACAAACGCCGAAAACGGACGGATTTCTTAGGTTTTTACTACATATGAACACTTATCACATTCTCCCGTGCAACTGGGCTGCTAGTCCTCCTTTCATGCAGAATCTTAAGGTCCTAGCTCATGTCCAAGACACCAAAGGCAGCTAAAAAGTCTATAATCGATATATATAACTTGAATTGTACTACTTCTTACTGGATATTATATCAACCTAGGAGCTTCATCTGTGTTCTACTATGGTGCTTTTAGTGTCTCCGCATACCGCAGCACGCGACATAGCTTTGCAGAGGATTAGTACAACCGTTTCAGAGAGAAAGGCGGCCAATGTGACGATCTGGCTTTAAGTCGATTCGATAACAAATGACGAAAACGGAAGTATTTCTCAGGTTTTTACTACATATGAACACTTTTCACATTCTCCCGTGCAACTCGACTGCTAGTCCTCCTTTCATGCAGAATCTTAAGGTCCTAGCTCATGTCCAAGCGTCCAAAGCCATCTAAAAAGTCAATAATCGACACCTAAAACTTGAAATGTACTACTTCTTACTGGCTATTACATCAACTTAGATGCTTCATATAAAATCTAATATGGTGCTTTTAGTGTCTCCGCATACCGCAGCACGCGACATAGCTTTGCAGACGATAAGTGTAACCGTTTCAGAGAGAAGAGCGGCCAATATGACGATCTGGCTTTAAGTCGATTCGATAACAAACGACGAAAACGGACGGATTTCTCAGGTTTTTACTAAATATGAACTCTTTTCACATTCTCCCGTGCCACTGGGCTGCTAGTCCTCCTTTCATGCAGAATCTTAAGGTCCTCGCTCATGTCCAAGACACCAAAGCCAGCTAAAAAGTCTATAATCAATATATAAAACTTGAATTGTACTACTTCTTACTGGATATAATATCAACTTAGGAGCTTCATCTGTGTTCTACTATGGTGCTTTTAATGTCTCCGCACACCGCAGCACGCGACACAGCTTTGCAGACGAAAAGTACAACCGTTTTAGAGAGAAGAGCGGCCAATGTGACGTTCTGGCGTTAAGTCGATTCGATAACAAACCCCGAAAACGGACGGATTTCTCAGGTTTTTACTACATATGAAAACTTTTCACATTCTCCCGTGCAACGCGGCTGCTAGCCCTCCTTTCATGCAATATCTTAAGTTCCTAGCCCATGTCCAAGGCACCAAAGAAGGGTAAAAAGTCAATAATCGGTACCTAAAACTTGAATTGTACTACGTCTTACTGGCTATTACATCAACTTAGAAGCTTCATCTGTGTTCTACTATGGTGCTTTTAGTGTCTCCGCATACCGCAGCACGCGACATAGCTTTGCAGACGATAAGTAGAACCATTTCAGAGAGAAGAGCGGAAAATGTGACGATCTGGCTTTAAGTCGATTCGATAACAAATGATGAAAACGGAAGTATTTCTCAGGTTTTTACTACATATGAACACTTTTCACATTCTCCCGTGCACCTCGAGTGCTAGTCCTCCTATCATGCAGAATCTTAAGTTCCTAGCTCATATCCAAGGCACCAAAGCCAGCTAAAAAGTCTGTAATCGATATATAAAACTTGAATTGTACTACTTCTTATTGGATATTACATCAACTTAGAAGCTTCATCTGTGTTCTAATATGGTGCTTTTAGTGTCTCCGCATACCGCAGCACGCGACATAGCTATGCAGACGATAAGTACAACCGTTTCAGAAAGAAGAGCGGCCAATGTGACGTTCTGGCTTTAAGTCTATGCGATAACAAATGCCGAAAACGGACCGATTTGTTAGGTTTTTACTACATATGAACACTTTTCACATTCTCCCGTCCAACTGGGCTGCTAGTCCTCCTTTCATGCAAAATCTTAAGGTCCTAGCTCATGTACAAGACACCAAAGCCAGCTAAAAAGTCTATAACCGATATATAAAACTTGAATTGTACAACTTCTTACTGGATATTATATTAACTTAGGAGCTTCATCTGTGTTCTGCTATGGTGCTTTTAGTGTTTCCGCATACCGCAGCACGCGACATAGCTTTGCAGACGATTAGTACAACCGTTTCTGAGAGAAGGGCGGCCAATGTGACTATCTGGCTTTAAGTCGATTCGATAACAAATGACGAAAACGGACCGATTTCTCAGCTTTTTACTACATAGGAACGCTTTTCACATTCTCCCGTGCAACGCGGCTGCTAGTCCTCCTTTCATGCAAAATCTTAAGTTCCTAGCTCATGTCCAAGGCACCAAAGGAGGATAAAAAGTCAGTAATCGATTAGTAAAACTTGAACTGTACTACTTCATACTGGCTATTACATCAACTTGGATGCTTCATCTGTGTTCCACTATGGTGCTTTTAGTGTCTCCGCATACCGCAGCTCGCGACGTAGCTTTGCAGACGATTAGTATAACCGTTTCAGAGAGAAGGGCGGCCAATGTGACGATCTGGTTTTAAGTCGATTCGATAACAAATGACGAAAACGGACGGATTTCTCAGGTTTTTTCTACATACGAACACTTTTACATCCTCTCGTGCAACGCGTCTGCTAGTCCTCCCTTCATGCAAAATCTTAACTTCCTAGCTCATGTCCAAGGCACGAAAGGAGGGTAAAAAGTCAATAATCGATACCTAAAACTTGAATTGTACTACACCTTACTGGCTATTACATCAACTTAGAAGCTTCATCTGTGTTCTACTATGGTGCTTTTAGTGTCTTCGCATACCGCAGCACGCGACATAGCTTTGCAGACGATTAGTACAACCGTTTCAGAGAGAAGGGCGGCCAATGTGACGATCTGGCTTTAAGTCGATTCGATAACAAATGACGAAAACGGACGGATTTCTAAGTTTTTACTACATATGAACACTTTTGACATTCTCCCGTGCAACGCGGCTGCTAGTCATCCTTTCATGCAGAATCTTAAGTTCCTAGCTCATGTCCATGTGACGAAAGGAGGGTAAGAAGTCAATAATCGATACCTAAAACTTGAATTGTACTACATCTTACTAGCTATTACATCAATTTAGATGCTTCATCTAAAATCTAATATGGTGCTTTTAGTGTCTCCGCATACCGCAGCACGCGACATAGCTTTGCAGACGATAAATGTAACCGTTTCAGAAAGAAGTGCGGCCAATGTGACGATCTGGCTTTAAGTCGATTCGATAACAAATGACGAAAACGGACGGATTTTTCAGGTTTTTACTACATAGGAACACTTTTCCCATTCTCCCGTGCAACGCGGCTGCTAGTCCTCCTTTCATGCAAAATCTTAAGTTCCTAGCTCATGTCCAAGGCACCAAAGCCAGCTAAAAAGTCTATTATCCATATATAAAACTTGAATTGTACTACTTCTTAGTGGCTATTACATCAACTTAGAAGCTTTATCTGTGTTCTATTATGGTGCTTTTAGTGTCTCCGCATACCGCAGCACGCGACATACCTATGCAGACGATAAGTACAACCGTTTCAGAGAGAAGAGCGGAAAATGTGACGATCTGGCTTTAAGTCGATTCGATAACAAATGATGAAAACGGACGGATTTCTCAGGTTTTTACTACATCTGAACACTTTTCACATTCTCCCGTGCAACGCGGCTGCTAGTCTTCCTTTCATGCAGAATCTTAAGTCCCTAGCTCATGTCCAAGGCACCAAAGCCAGCTAAAAACTCTATAATCGATATATAAAACTTGAATTGTACAACTTCTTACTGGATATTATATTAACTTAGGAGCTTCATCTGTGTTCTGCTATGGTGCTTTTAGTGTCTCCGCATGCCGCAGAACGCGACATAGCTTTGCAGACGATTAGTACAACCGTTTCTGAGAGAAGGGCGGCCAATGTGACTATCTGGCTTTAAGTCGATTCGATAACAAATGACGAAAACGGACCGATTTCTCAGGTTTTTACTACATATGAACACTTTTCACATTCTCCCGTGCAACGCGGCTGCTAGTCCTCCTTTCATGCAGAATCTTAAGGTCCTAGCTCATGTCCAAGGATCCAAAACCAGCTAAAAACTCTATAATCGATATATAAAACTTGAATTGTACTACTTCTTAGTGGATATTACATCAACTTAGAAGCTTCATCTGTGTTCTACTATGGTGCTTTTAGTGTCTCCGCATACCGCAGCACGCCACATAGCTTTGCAGACGATAAATGTAACCGTTTCAGACAGAAGAGCGGCCAATGTGACGATCTGGCTTAAGTCGATTCGATAACAAATGTCGAAATCGGACGGATATCTCAGTTTTTTACTACCTATGGCCACTTTTCACATTCTCCCGTGCACCTCGAGTGCTAGTCCTCCTTTCATGCAAAATCTTAAGTTCCTAGCTCATGTCCATGTGACGAAAGAAGGGTAAGAAGTCAATAATCGATACCTAAAACTTGAATTGTACTACTTCATACTGGCTATTACATCAACTTAGAAGCTTGATCTGTGTTCTACTATGGTGCTTTTAGTGTCTCCGCATACCGCAGCACGCGACATAGCTTTACACGATAAGTACAACTTTTTCAGAGAGAAGAGCGGCCAATGTGAGGATCTGGCTTTAAGTCGATTTGATAACAAATGACGAAAACTGACGGATTTCTCAGGTTTTTACTAAATATGAACACTTTTTACATTCTCCCGTGCAACTCGGCTGCTTGTGATCCTTTCATGCAGAATCTTAAGGTCCTAGCTCATGTCCAAGGCACCAAAGCCAGCTAAAAAGTCAATAATCGATACCTAAAACTCGAATTGTACTACTTCTTACTGGCTATTACATCAACTTAGAAGCTTCATCTGTGTTCTACTATGGTGCTTTTAGTGTCTCCGCATACCGCTGCACGCGACATAGCCTTGTAGACGATGAAGTAAAACCGTTTCAGAGAGAAGAGCGGCCAATGTGACGATCTGTCTTCAAGTCAATTCGATAACAAATGACGACAACGGACGGTTTTCTCAGGTTTTTACTACATATGAACACTTTTTACATTCTCACGTGCAACGCGGCTGCTTGTCCTCCTTTCATGCAAAATTTTATGTTCCTAGCTCATGTCCAAGGCACCAAAGAAGGGTAAAAAGTCAATATTCGATACCTAAAACTTGTATTGTACTACATCTTACTGGCTATTACATCAACTTAAAGCTTCATCTGTGTTCTACTATGATGCTTTTAGTGTCTCCGCATACCGCAGCACACGACATAGCTTTGCAGAGGATAAGTACAACTGTTTCAGAGAAAAGGGCGGCCAATGTGACGATCTGGCTTTAAGTCGATTCGATAACAAATGAAAACGGACGGATTTCTCAGGTTTTTACTACATATGAACACTTTTCACATTCTCCCGTGCAACGCGGTTGCTAGTCCTCCTTTCATGCAGAATCCCAAGGTCCTAGCTCATGTCCAAGGCACCAAAGCCAGCTAAAAGTCTATAATCGATATACAAAACTCGAATTGTACTACTTCTTAGAGGATATTACAGCAACATAGAAGCTTCATCTGTGTTCTACTATGGTGCTTTTAGTGTCTCCGCATACCGCAGCACGCGACATAACTATGCAGACGATAAGTACAACCGTTTCAGAGAGAAGTGCGGCCAATGTGACGATCTGGCTTTAAGTCGATTCGATAACAAATGACGAAATCGGACGGATTTCTCAGTTTTTTACTACATATGGACACTTTTCACATTCTCCCGTGCAACGCGGCTGCTAGTCCTCCTTTCATGCAAAATCTTAAGGTCCTAGCTCATGTCCAAGGCACCAAAGGAGGGTACAAAGTCAATAATCGATAAGTAAAACTTGAACTGTACTACTTCATACTGGCTATTACATCAACTTGGAAGCTTCATCTGTGTTCTACTATGGTGCTTTTAGTGTCTCCGCATACCGAAGCTCGCGACATACCTTTGCACACGATAAGTACAACCGTTTCAGAGAGAAGAGCAGCAAATTTGATGATCTGGCTTTAAGTCGATTCGATAACAAACGACGATAACGGACGGATTTCTTAGGGTTTTTTTTACATATTAACACTTTTCACATTCTCCCATGCAACTGGGTTTCTAGTCCTCCTTTCATGCAGAATCTTAAGATCCTAGCTCATGTCCAAGACAGCAAAGCCAGCTAAAAAGTCTATAACCGATATATAAAACTTGAATTGTACTACTTCTTACTGGATATAATATCAACTTAGGAGCTTCATCTGTGTTCTACTATGGTGCTTTTAGTGTCTCCGCATACCGCAGCTCGCGACATAGCAATGCAGACGATAAACACAACCGTTTCAGAGAGAAGAGCGGGTAATGTGACGTTCTGGCTTTATGTCGATTCGATAACAAATGCCGAAAACGGACGGATTTCTTAGTGTTTTTTTTTACATATGAACACTTTTCACATTCTCCCGTGCAACTCGGCTGCTTGTCCTCCTTTCATGCAGAATCTTAAGTTCCTAGCTCATGTACAAGGCACCAAAGGAGGGTAAAAAGTCAATAATCGATTAGTAAAACTTGAACTGTACTACTTCATACTGGCTATTACATCAACTTGGATGCTTCATCTGTGTTCCACTATGGTGCTTTTAGTGTCTCCGCATACCGCAGCTCGCGACATAGCTTTGCAGACGATAAGTACAACCGTTTCAGAGAGAAGAGCGACCAATATGACGATGTGGCTTTAAGTCGATTCGATAACAAACGACGAAAACGGACGGATTTCTCAGGTTTTTACTACATATGAAAACTTATCACATTCTCCCGTGCAACGCGGCTGCTAGTCCTCCTTTCATGCAATATCTTAATTTCCTAGCTCATGTCCAAGGCACCAAAGAAGGGTAAAAAGTCAATAATCGATACCTAAAACTTGTATTGTACTACACCTTACTGGCTATTACAACAACTTAGATGCTTCATCTAAGTTCTAAGATGGTGCTTTTTGTGTCTCCGCATACCGCAGCACGCGACATAGCTTTGCACACGATAAATGTAACCGTTTCAGACAGAAGTGCGGCCAATGTGACGATCTGGCTTTAAGTCAATTCGATAACAAATGACGAAAACGGACGGATTTCTCAGGTTTTTACTACATATGAACACTTTTCACATTCTCACGTGCAACGCGGCTGCTAGTCCTCCTTTCATGCAAAATTTTAAGTTCATAGCTCATGTCCAAGGCACCAAAGAAGGGTAAAAAGTCAATAATCGATACCTAAAACTTGTATTGTACCACATCTTACTGACTATTACATCAACTTAGAAGCTTCATCTGTGTTCCACTATGATGCTTTTAGTGTCTCCGCATACCGCAGCACGCGACATAGCTTTGCAGACGATAAATGTATCCGTTTCAGACAGAAGATCGGCCAATGTGACGATCTGGCTTTAAGTGGATTCGATAACAAATGACGAAATCGGACGGATTTCTAAGTCTTTACTACATATGAACACTTTTGACATTCTCCCGTGCAACGCGGCTGCTAGTCATCCTTTCATGCAGAATCTTAAGGTCCTAGCTCATGTCCAAGGCACCAAAGGCAGCTAAAAAGTCTATAATCGATATATAAAACTTGAATTGTACTACTTCTTAGTGGATATTACATCAACTTAGAAGCTTTATCTGTGTTCTATTATGGTGCTTTTAGTGTCTCCGCATACCGCAGCACGCGACATAGCTATGCAGACGATAAGTACAACCGTTTCAGAAAGAAGAGCGGCCAATGTGACGTTCTGGCTTTAAGTCTATGCGATAACAAATGCCGAAAACGGACCGATTTGTTAGGTTTTTACTACATATGAACACTTTTCACATTCTCCCGTGCAACTCGGCTGCTAGTCCTCCTTTCATGCAGAATCTTAAGGTCCTAGCTCATGTCCAAGACACCAAAGCCAGCTAAAAAGTCTATAACCGATATATAAAACTTGAATTGTACTACGTCTTACTGGATATTATATCAACTTAGGAGCTTCATCTGTGTTCTACTATGGTGCTTTTAGTGTCTCCGCATACCGCAGCTCGCGACATTGCAATGCAGACGATAAATACATCCGTTTCATAGGGAAGAGCGGCTAATGTGACGTTTCTGCTTTATGTCGATTCGATAACAAATGCCGAAAACGGACGGATTTCTTAGGGTTTTTTTTTACATATGAACACTCTTCACATTCTCCCGTGCCACTCGGCTGCTAGTCCTCCTTTCATGCAAAATCTTAAGTTCCTAGCTCATATCCAAGGCACCAAAGAAGGGTAAAAAGTCAATAATCGATACCTAAAACTTGAATTGTACTACTTCATACTGGCTATTACATCAACTTAGAAGCTTGATCTGTGTTCTACTATGGTGCTTTTAGTGTCTCCGCATACCGAAGCACGCGACATAGCTTTGCACACGATAAGTACAACTTTTTCAGAGAGAAGAGCGGCCAATGTGAGGATCTGGCTTTAAGTCGATTTGATACCAAATGACGAAAACTGACGGATTTCTCAGGTTTTTACTAAATATGAACACTTTTTACATTCTCCCGTGCAACTCGGCTGCTTGTCCTCCTTTCATGCAGAATCTTAAGGTCCTAGCTCATGTCCAAGGCACCAAAGCCAGCTAAAAAGTCTATAATCGATATATAAAACTTGAATTGTACTACTTCTTACTGGCTATTACATCAACTTAGAAGCTTCATCTGTGTTCTACTATGGTGCTTTTAGTGTCTCCGCATACCGGAGCACGCGACATAGCTTTGCAGACAATAAATGTAACCGTTTCAGACAGAAGAGCGGCCAATGTGACGATCTGGCTTTAAGTCGATTCGATAACAAATGACGAAAACGGACGGATTACTCAGGTTTTTACTACATATGAACACTTTTCACATTCTCCCGTGCAACTGGGCTGGTAGTCCTCCTTTCATGCAGAATCTTAAGGTCCTACCTCATGTCCAAGACACCAAAGCCAGCTAAAAAATCTATAACCGATATATAAATCTTGAATTGTACTACTTCTTACTGGATATTATATCAACTTAGGAGCTTCATCTGTGTTCTACTATGGTGCTTTTAGTGTCTCCGCATACCGCAGCACTTGACATAGCTTTGCAGACGATTAGTACAACCGTTTCAGAGAGAAGTGCGGCCAATGTGACGATCTGGCTTTAAGTCGATTCGATAACAAATGACGAAAACGGACGGATTTCTCAGGTTTTTACTACATATGAACACTTTTCACATTCTCACGTGCAACGCGGCTGCTTGTCCTCCTTTCATGCAAAATTTTATGTTCCTAGCTCATGTCCAAGGCACCAAAGAAGGGTAAAAAGTCAATATTCGATACCTAAAACTTGTATTGTACTACATCTTACTGGCTATTACATCAACTTAGAAGCTTCATCTGTGTTCTACTATGATGCTTTTAGTGTCTCCGCATACCGCAGCACATGACATAGCTTTGCAGACGATAAGTACAACTGTTTCAGAGAGAAAGGCGGCCAATGTGACGATCTGGCTTTAAGTCGATTCGATAACAAATAACGAAAACGGACGGATTTCTCAGGTTTCTACTACATATGAACACTTTTCACATTCTCCCGTGCAACGCGGCTGCTAGTCCTCCTTTCATGCAGAATCTCAAGGTCCTAGCTCATGTCCAAGGCACCAAAGCCAGCTAAAAAGTCTATAATCGATATATAAAACTCGAATTGTACTACTTCTTAGAGGATATTACAGCAACATAGAAGCTTCATCTGTGTTCTACTATGGTGCTTTTAGTGTCTCCGCATAAAGCAGCACGCGACATAACTATGCAGACGATAAGTACAACCGTTTCAGAGAGAAGAGCAGCAAATTTGATGATCTGGCTTTAAGTCGATTCGATAACAAACGACGATAACGGACGGATTTCTTAGGGTTTTTTTTACATATGAACACTTTTCACATTCTCCCATGCAACTGGGTTTCTAGTCCTCCTTTCATGCAGAATCTTAAGATCCTATCTCATGTCCAAGACAGCAAAGCCAGCTAAAAAGTCTATAACCGATATATAAAACTTGAATTGTACTACTTCTTACTGGATATTATATCAACTTAGGAGCTTCATCTGTGTTCTACTATGGTGCGTTTAGTGTCTCCGCATACCGCAACTCGCGACATAGCAATGCAGATGATAAATACAACCGTTTCAGAGAGAAGAGCGGCTAATGTGACGTTCTGGCTTTATGTCGATTCGATAACAAATGCCGAAAACGGACGGATTTCTTAGGTTTTTTTTTTACATATGAACACTTTTCACATTCCCCCGTGCAACGCGGCTGTGAGTTTTCCTTTCATGCAAAATCTTAAGTTCCTAGCTCAAGGCACCAAAGCCAGCTAAAAAGTCAATAATCGATACCTAAAACTTGAATTATACTACCTCTTACTGGCTATTACATCAACTTAGAAGCTTCATCAGTGTTCTACTATGGTGCTTTTAGTGTCTCCGCATACCGCTGCACGCGACATAGCCTTGCAGACGATAAGTACAACCGTTTCAGAGAGAAGAGCGGCCAATGTGACGATCTGTCTTCAAGTCAATTCGATAACAAATGACGACAACGGACGGTTTTCTCAGGTTTCTACTACATATGAACACTTCTCACATTCCCCCGTGCAACGCGGCTGCGAGTTTTCCTTTCATGCAAAATCTTAAGTTCCTAGCTCAAGGCACCAAAGAAGTGTAAAAAGTCAATAATCGATACCTAAAACTTGAATTATACTACTTCATACTGGCTATTACATCAACTTAGAAGCTTCATCTGTGTTCTACTATGGTGCTTTTAGTGTCTCTGCATACCGCAGCACACGACATATCTTTGCAGACGATAAGTACAACTGTTTCAGAGAGAAGGGCGGCCAATGTGACGAACTGGCTTTAAGTCGATTCGATAACAAATGACGAAAACGGACGGATTTCTCAGGTTTTTACTACATATGAACACTTTTCACATTCTCCCGTGCAACGCGGCTGCTAGTCCTCCTTTCATGCAGAATCTCAAGGTCCTAGCTCATGTCCAATGCACCAAAGCCAGCTAAAAAGTCTATAATCGATATATAAAACTTGAATTGTACTACTTCTTACTGGATATTATATCAACTTAGGAGCTTCATCTGTGTTCTACTATGGTGCTTTTAGTGTCTCCGCATACCGCAGCACGCGACATAGCTTTGCAGACGATTAGTACAACCGTTTCAGACAAAAGTGCGGCCAATGTGACGATCTGACTCAGGTTTTTACTACATATGAACACTTTTCACATTCTCACGTGCAACGCGGCTGATTGTCCTCCTTTCATGCAAAATTTTAAGTTCCTAGCTCATGTCCAAGGCACCAAAGAAGGGTAAAAAGTCAATAATCGATACCCAAAACTTGTATTGTACTACATCTTCCTGGCTATTACATCAACTTAGAATCTTCATCTGTGTTCTACTATGACGCTTTTAGTGTCTCCGCATACTGCAGCACACGACATAGCTTTGCAGACCATAAGTACAACTGTTTCAGAGAGAAGGGCGGCCAATGTGACGATCTGGCTTTAAGTCGATTCGATAACAAATGACGAAATCGGACGGATTTCTCAGTATTTTGCTACACATGGACACTTTTCACATTCTCCCGTGCAACGCGGCTGCTAGTCCTCCTTTCATGCAAAATCTTAAGTCCCTAGTTCATGTCCAAGGCAGCAAAGGAGGGTACAAAGTCAATAATCGATAAGTAAAACTTGAACTGTACTACTTCTTACTGGCTATTACATCAACTTGGAAGCTTCATCTGTGTTCTACTATGGTGCTTTTAGTGTCTCCGCATACCGCAGCTCGCGACATAGCTTTGCACACGATAAGTACAACCGTTTCAGAGAGAAGAGCAGCAAATATGATGGTCTGGCTTTACGTCGATTCGATAACAAACGACGAAAACGGACGGATTTCTCAGGTTTTTACTACATATGAACATTATTCACATTCTCCCATGCAACTGGGCTGCTAGTCCTCCTTTCATGCAGAATCTTAAGGTCCTAGCTCATGTCCAAGACAGCAAAGCCAGCTAAAAAGTCTATAACCGATATATAAAACATGAATTGTACTACTTCTTACTGGATATTATATCAACTTAGGAGCTCCATCTGTGTTCTACTATGGAGCTTTTAGTGTCTCCGCATACCGCAGCTCGCGACATAGCAATGCAGACAATAAATACAACCGTTTCAGAGAGAAGAGCGGCTAATGTGACGTTCTGGCATTATGTCGATTCGATAACAAATGACGAAAACGGTTGGATTTCTTAGGGTTTTTTTTTTACATATGAACACTTTTCACATTCTCCCGTGCAACTCGGCTGCTAGTCCTCCTTTCATGCAAAATCTTAAGTTCCTAGCTCATGTCCAAGGCACCAAAGAAGGGTAAAAAGTCAATAATCGAGACCTAAAACTTGAATTGTACTACTTCATACTGGCTATTACAACAACTTAGAAGCTTCATCTGTGTTCTACGATGGTGCTTTTAGTGTCTCCGCATACCGCAGCACGCGACATAGCTTTGCACACGAAAAGTACAACCGTTTCAGAGAGAAGAGCGGCCAATGTGAGGATCTGGTTTTAAGTCGATTTGATAACAAATGACGAAAACTGACGGATTTATCAGGTTTTTACTACATATGAACACTTTTTACAATTCTACCGTGCAACGCGGCTGCTTGTCTTCCTTTCATGCAGAATCTTAAGGTCCTAGCTCATGTCCAAGGCACCAAAGCCAGCTAAAGGTCAATAATCGATACCTAAAACTCGAATTGTACTACTTCTTCTGGCTATTACATCAACTTAGAAGCTTCATCTGGGTTATACTATGGTGCTTTTAGTGTCTCCGCATACCGCTGCACGCGACATAGCCTTGCAGACGATAAGTACAACCGTTTCAGAGAGAAGAGCGGCCAATGTGACGATCTGTCTTCAAGTCAATTCGATAACAAATGACGACAACGGACGGTTTTCTCAGGTTTCTACTACATATGAACACTTTTCACATTCCCCCGTGCAACGCGGCTGCGAGTTTTCCTTTCATGCAAAATCTTAAGTTCCTAGCTCAAGGCACCAAAGAAGGGTAAAAAGTCAATAATCGATACCTAAAACTTGAATTATACTACTTCATACTGGCTATTACATCAACTTAGAAGCTTCATCTGTGTTCTACTATGGTGCTTTTAGTGTCTCCGCATACCGCAGCACGCGACATAGCCTTGTAGACGATAAGTACAACCGTTTCAGAGAGAAGTGCGGCCAATGTGACGATCTGTCATCAAGTCAATTCGATAACAAATGACTTCAACGGACGGTTTTTTCAGGTTTCTACTACATATGAACACTTTTCACATTCTCCCGTGCAACTCGGCTGCTTGTCCTCCTTTCATGCAGAATCTTAAGGTCCTAGCTCATGTCCAAGGCACCAAAGCCAGCTAAAAAGTCAATAATCGATACCTAAAACTCGATTTGTACTACCTCTTACTGGCTATTACATCAACTTAGAAGCTTCATCAGTGTTCTACTATGGTGCTTTTAGTGTCTCCGCATACCGCTGCACGCGACATAGCCTTGCAGACGATAAGTACAACCGTTTCAGAGAGAAGAGCGGCCAATGTGACGATCTGTCTTCAAGTCAATTCGATAACAAATGACGACAACGGTCGGTTTTCTCAGGTTTCTACTACATATGAACACTTCTCACATTCCCCCGTGCAACGCGGCTGCGAGTTTTCCTTTCATGCAAAATCTTAAGTTCCTAGCTCAAGGCACCAAAGAAGTGTAAAAAGTCAATAATCGATACCTAAAACTTGAATTATACTACTTCATACTGGCTATTACATCAACTTAGAAGCTTCATCTGTGTTCTACTATGGTGCTTTTAGTGTCTCTGCATACCGCAGCACACGACATAGCTTTGCAGACGATAAGTACAACTGTTTCAGAGAGAAGGGCGGCCAATGTGACGATCTGGCTTTAAGTCGATTCGATAACAAATGACGAAAACGGACGGATTTCTCAGGTTTTTACTACATATGAACACTTTTCACATTCTCCCGTGCAACGCGGCTGCTAGTCCTCCTTTCATGCAGAATCTCAAGGTCCTAGCTCATGTCCAATGCACCAAAGCCAGCTAAAAAGTCTATAATCGATATATAAAACTTGAATTGTACTACTTCTTACTGGATATTATATCAACTTAGGAGCTTCATCTGTGTTCTACTATGGTGCTTTTAGTGTCTCCGCATACCGCAGCACGCGACATAGCTTTGCAGACGATTAGTACAACCGTTTCAGACAAAAGTGCGGCCAATGTGACGATCTGACTCAGGTTTTTACTACATATGAACACTTTTCACATTCTCACGTGCAAGGCGGCTGATTGTCCTCCTTTCATGCAAAATTTTAAGTTCCTAGCTCATGTCCAAGGCACCAAAGAAGGGTAAAAAGTCAATAATCGATACCCAAAACTTGTATTGTACTACATCTTCCTGGCTATTACATCAACTTAGAATCTTCATCTGTGTTCTACTATGACGCTTTTAGTGTCTCCGCATACCGCAGCACACGACATAGCTTTGCAGACCATAAGTACAACTGTTTCAGAGAGAAGGGCGGCATATGTGACGATCTGGCTTTAAGTCGATTCGAAAACAAATGACGAAATCGGACGGATTTCTCAGTATTTTGCTACACATGGACACTTTTCACATTCTCCCGTGCAACGCGGCTTCTAGTCCTCCTTTCATGCAAAATCTTAAGTCCCTAGTTCATGTCCAAGGCAGCAAAGGAGGGTACAAAGTCAATAATCGATAAGTAAAACTTGAACTGTACTACTTCTTACTGGCTATTACATCAACTTGGAAGCTTCATCTGTGTTCTACTATGGTGCTTTTAGTGTCTCCGCATACCGCAGCTCGCGACATAGCTTTGCACACGATAAGTACAACCGTTTCAGAGAGAAGAGCAGCAAATATGATGGTCTGGCTTTACGTCGATTCGATAACAAACGACGAAAACGGACGGATTTCTCAGGTTTTTACTACATATGAACATTATTCACATTCTCCCATGCAACTGGGCTGCTAGTCCTCCTTTCATGCAGAATCTTAAGGTCCTAGCTCATGTCCAAGACAGCAAAGCCAGCTAAAAAGTCTATAACCGATATATAAAACTTGAATTGTACTACTTCTTACTGGCTGTTACATCAACTTAGATGCTTCATCTATGTTCCACTATGGTGCTTTTAGTGTCTCCGCATACCGCAGCACGCCACATAGCTTTGCAGACGATAAATGTAACCGTTTCAGACAGAAGAGCGGCCAATGTGACGATGTGGCTTTAAGTCGATTCGATAACAAATGACGAAAACGGACGGATTTCTCAGGTTTTTACTACATATGAACCATTTTCACATTCTCGCGTGCAACGCGGCTGCTAGTCCACCTTTCATGCAGAATCTGAAGGTCCTACCTCATGTCCAAGGCACCAAAGCCAGCTAAAAGTCAATAGTCGATAGATAAAACTTGAGTTATACTGCTTCATACTGGCTATTACATCAACTTAGATGCTTCATCTGTGATCCACTATGGTGCTTTTAGTGTCTCCACATACCGCAGCACGCGACATAGCTTTGCAGACGGTAGGTACAACCGTTTCAGAGAGAAGAGCGGCCAATGTGACGACCTGGCTTTAAGTCGAATCGATAACAAATGACGAATTCGGACGGATTACGCAGGTTTTTACTACATATGAACACTTTTCACATTCTCCCGTGCAACGCGGCTGCTAGTCCTCCTTTCATGCAAAATCTTAAGTTCCTAGGTCATGTCCAAGACACCAAAGAAGAGTAAAAAGTCAATAATCGAAACCTAAAACTTGAATTGTACTACTTCTTACTGGCTTATACATCAACTTACAAGCTTCATCTGTGTTCTACTATGGTGCTTTTAGTGTCTCCACATACCGCAGCACGCGACATAGCTTTGCAGACGACAAATGTAACCGTTTCAGACAGAAGAGCGGCCAATGAGACGATCTGGCTTTAAGTCGATTCGATAACAAATGACGAATACGGACGGATAACTCAGGTTTTTACTACATATGAACACTTTTCACAATCTCCCGTGCAACGCGGCTGCTAGTCCCCCTTTCATGCAAAATCTTAAGTTCCTAGCTCATGTCCAAGGCACCAAAGCCAACTAAAAAGTCAATAATCGATACCTTATACTTGAATTGTACTACTTCTTACTCTCTATTACATCAACTTAGAAGCTTCATCTGTGTTCTACTATGGTGCTTTTAGTGTCTCTGCATATCGCAGCACGCGACATAACTTTGCAGACGATAAGTACAACCGTTTCAGAGAGGAGAGGGGGCAATGTGACGATCTGGCTTTAAGTCGATTCGATAACAAATGACGAAAACAGACATATTTCTCAGGTTTTTACTACATATGAACACTTTCCACATTCTCCCGTGCAACGCGGCTGCTAGTCCTCCTTTCATGCAAAATATTAAGTTCCTAGCTCATGTCCAAGGCACCAAAGAAGGGTACAAAGGCAACAATCGATACCTAAAATTTGAATTGTACTAATTCTTACTAGTTATTACATCAACTTATAAAGCTTCACCTGTGTTCTACTACGGTGCTTTTTGTGTCTCCGCATACCGCAGCATGCGACATAGCTTTGCAGACGATAAATGTAACCGTTTCAGACAGAAGAGCGGCCAACGTGACGATATGGCTTTAAGTCGATTTGATAACATATGACGAAAACGGACGGATTCCTCAGGTTTTTACTACATATGAACACTTTTCACATTCTCCCGTGCAAAGCGGCTGCTAGTCCTCCTATCATGCAGAATCTTATGTTCCTAGCTCATGTCCAAGACACCAAAGAAGGGTAAAAAGTCAATAATCGATACGTAAAACTTGAATTGTACTACTTCTTACTGGCTTATACATCAACTTAGAAGCTTCATCTGTGTTCTACAATGGTGCATTTAGTGTCTCCGCATACCGCAGCACGCGACATAGCTTTGCAGACGATAAATGTAACGTTTTCAGACAGAACTGCGGCCAATGTGACGATCTGGCTTTAAGTCGATTCGATAACAAATGACGAAAACGGACAGATTTCTCAGGTTTTTACTACATATGAACACTTTTCATACTCTCCCTTTTAACGCGGCTGCTAGTCCTCCTTTCATGCAAAATCTTAAGTTCCTAGCTCATGTCCAAGGCACCAAAGAAGGGTAAAATGTCAATAATCGATACGTAAAACTGGAATTGTACTACTTCTTACTGGCTATTACATCACCTTAGAAGTTTCATCTGTGTTCAACTATGGTGCATTTAGTGTCTCCGCATACCGCAGCACGCGACATAGTTTGCAGGCGATAAGTACAACCGTTTCAGGGAGAAGAGCGGCCAATGTGACTATCTGGCTTTAAGTCGATTCGAATACTAATGACGAACCCGAACGGGTTTCTCAGGTTTTTACTACATATGAACACTTCTCACATTCTCCCGTGCAACGCGTCTGCTAGTCCTCCTTTCATGCAGAACCTTAAGTTCCCAGCTCATGCCCAAGGCACCAAAGAAGGGTAAAAAGTCAAAAATCCACAACTAAAACTAGAATTGTACTACATCAACTTAGAAGCTTCATCTGTGTTCTGCTATGGTGCTTTTAGTGTCTCCGCATACCGCAGCACGCGACATAGCTTTGCAAACGGTAAGTACAACCGTTTCAGAGAGAAGAGCGGCGAATGTGACGATTTGGCTTTAAGCCGATTCAATAACAAATGACGAAAACGGACGGATTTCTCAGGTTTTTACAACATATGAACGCTTTTCACATTCTCCCTTGCAACGCGGGTGCTAGTCCTCCTTTCATGCAAAAACTTAAGGTCCTAGCTCATGTCCAAGGCACCAAAGCTAGCAAAAAAGTCAATAATCGATACCTAAAACTTGAATTGTACTACTTCTTACTGGCTATTACATCAACTTAGAAGCTTCATCTGTGCTCTACTATGGTGCTTTTAGTGTCTCCGCATACCGCAGCACGCCACATAGCTTTGCAGACGATAAATGTAACCGTTTCAGACAGAAGAGCGGCCAATGTGACGATGTGGCTTTAAGTCGATTCGATAACAAATGACGAAAACGGACGGATTTCTCAGGTTTTTACTACATATGAACCATTTTCACATTCTCGCGTGCAACGCGGCTGCTAGTCCACCTTTCATGCAGAATCTGAAGATCCTACCTCATGTCCAAGGCACCAAAGCCAGCTAAAAGTCAATAGTCGATAGATAAAACTTGAGTTATACTGCTTCATACTGGCTATTACATCAACTTAGATGCTTCATCTGTGATCCACTATGGTGCTTTTAGTGTCTCCACATACCGCAGCACGCGACATAGCTTTGCAGACGGTAAGTACAACCTTTTCAGAGAGAAGAGCGGCCAATGTGACGACCTGGCTTTAAGTCGAATCGATAACAAATGACGAATACGGACGGATTACGCAGGTTTTTACTACATATGAACACTTTTCACATTCTCCCGTGCAACGCGGCTGCTAGTCCTCCTTTCATGCAAAATCTTAAGTTCCTAGGTCATGTCCAAGACACCAAAGAAGGGTAAAAAGTCAATAATCGATACCTGAAACTTGAATTCTACTACTTCTTACTGGTTTATACATCAACTTACAAGCTTCATCTGTGTTCTACTATGGTAATTTTAGTGTCTCCACATACCGCAGCACGCGACATAGCTTTGCAGACGATAAATGTAACCGTTTCAGACAGAAGAGCGGCCAATGAGACGATCTGGCTTTAAGTCGATTCGATAACAAATGACGAATACGGACGGATAACTCAGGTTTTTACTACATATGAACACTTTTCACAATCTCCCGTGCAACGCGGCTGCTAGTCCCCCTTTCATGCAAAATCTTAAGTTCCTAGCTCATGTCCAAGGCACCAAAGCCAGCTAAAAAGTCAAAGATCGATACCTAATACTTGAATTGTACTACTTCTTACTGGCTATTACATCAACTTAGAAGCTTCATCTGTGTTCTATAATGGTGCTTTTAGTGTCTCCACATACCGCAGCACGCGACATAGCTTTGCAGACGATACGTACAACCGTCCTAGAGCGAAGAGCGGCCAATGTGACGATCTGGCTTTAAGTCGATTTGATAACAAATGACGAAAACGGACGGATTTCTAAGGTTTTTACTACATATGAACACTTTCCACATTCTCCCGTGCAACGCGGCTGCTAGTCCTCCTTTCATGCAAAATATTAAGTTCCTAGCTCATGTCCAAGGCACCAAAGAAGGGTAAAAAGTCAACAATCGATACCTAAAATTTGAATTGTACTACTTCTTACTAGTTATTACATCAACTTATAAAGCTTCATCTGTGTTCTACTATGGTGCTTTTAGTGTCTCTGCATAACGCAGCACGCGACATAACTTTGCAGACGATAAGTACAACCGTTTCAGAGAGGAGAGGGGGCAATGTGACGATCTGGCTTTAAGTCGATTCGATAACAAATTACGAAAACAGACATATTTCTCAGGTTTTTACTACATATGAACACTTTCCACATTCTCCCGTGCAACGCGGCTGCTAGTCCTCCTTTCATGCAAAATATTAAGTTCCTAGCTCATGTCCAAGGCACCAAAGAAGGGTAAAAAGGCAACAATCGATACCTAAAATTTGAATTGTACTACTTCTTACTAGTTATTACATCAACTTATAAAGCTTCACCTGTGTTCTACTACGGTGCTTTTTGTGTCTCCGCATACCGCAGCATGCGACATAGCTTTGCAGGCGATAAATGTAACCGTTTCAGACAGAAGAGCGGCCAACGTGACGATATGGCTTTAAGTCGATTTGATAACAAATGACGAAAACGGACGGATTTCTAAGGTTTTTACTACATATGAACACTTTTCACTTTCTCCTGTGCAACTCTGTTGCTAGTCCTCCTTTCATGCAGAATCTTAAGGTCCTAGCTCATGTCCAAGGCACCAAAGCCAGCTAAAAAGTCAGTAATCGATACCTAAAACTTGAATTGTAATACTTCTTACTGGCTATTACATCTACTTAGAAGCTTCATCTGTGTTCTACTATGGTGCTTTTAGTGTCTCCGCATACCGCAGCACGCGACATAGCTTTGCAGACGATAAGTACAACCGTTTCAGAGAGAAGGGCGGCCAATGTGACGATCTGGCTTTAAGTCGATTTGATAACAAGTGACGAAAACGTTCGGATTTCTCAGGTTTTTACTACATATGAAAACTTTTCACATTCTCCCACGCAACGCGGCTGCTAGTCACCCCTTCATGCAGAATCTGAAGATCCTACCTCATGTAAAAGGGCACCAAATCCAGCTAAGAAGTCAATAATCGATAGATAAAACTTGTATTATACTACTTCTTACTGGCTGTTACATCAACTTAGATGCTTCATCTATGTTCCACTATGGTGCTTTTAGTGTCTCCGCATACCGCAGCACGCCACATAGCTTTGCAGACGATAAATGTAACCGTTTCAGACAGAAGAGCGGCCAATGTGACGATGTGGCTTTAAGTCGATTCGATAACAAATGACGAAAACGGACGGATTTCTCAGGTTTTTACTACATATGAACCATTTTCACATTCTCGCGTGCAACGCGGCTGCTAGTCCACCTTTCATGCAGAATCTGAAGATCCTACCTCATGTCCAAGGCACCAAAGCCAGCTAAAAGTCAATAGTCGATAGATAAAACTTGAGTTATACTGCTTCATACTGGCTATTACATCAACTTAGATGCTTCATCTGTGATCCACTATGGTGCTTTTAGTGTCTCCACATACCGCAGCACGCGACATAGCTTTGCAGACGGTAGGTACAACCGTTTCAGAGAGAAGAGCGGCCAATGTGACGACCTGGCTTTAAGTCGAATCGATAACAAATGACGAATTCGGACGGATTACGCAGGTTTTTACTACATATGAACACTTTTCACATTCTCCCGTGCAACGCGGCTGCTAGTCCTCCTTTCATGCAAAATCTTAAGTTCCTAGGTCATGTCCAAGACACCAAAGAAGAGTAAAAAGTCAATAATCGAAACCTAAAACTTGAATTGTACTACTTCTTACTGGCTTATACATCAACTTACAAGCTTCATCTGTGTTCTACTATGGTGCTTTTAGTGTCTCCACATACCGCAGCACGCGACATAGCTTTGCAGACGACAAATGTAACCGTTTCAGACAGAAGAGCGGCCAATGAGACGATCTGGCTTTAAGTCGATTCGATAACAAATGACGAATACGGACGGATAACTCAGGTTTTTACTACATATGAACACTTTTCACAATCTCCCGTGCAACGCGGCTGCTAGTCCCCCTTTCATGCAAAATCTTAAGTTCGTAGCTCATGTCCAAGGCACCAAAGCCAGCTAAAAAGTCAAAGATCGATACCTAATACTTGAATTGTACTACTTCTTACTGGCTATTACATCAACTTAGAAGCTTCATCTGTGTTCTATAATGGTGCTTTTAGTGTCTCCACATACCGCAGCACGCGACATAGCTTTGCAGACGATACGTACAACCGTCCTAGAGCGAAGAGCGGCCAATGTGACGATCTGGCTTTAAGTCGATTCCATAACAAATGACGAAAACGGACGGATTTCTCAGGTTTTTACTACATATGAACACTTTTCACGTTCTCCCGTGCAACGCGGCTGCTAGTCCTCCTTTCATGCAAAATCTTAATTTCCTAGCACATGTCTAAGGCACCAAAGAAGGGTAAAAAGTCAATAATCGATACCTGAAACTTGAATTGTACTACTTCTTACTGGCTTCTACATCAACTTACAAGCTTCATCTGTGTTCTACTATGGTGCTTTTTGTGTCTCCACATACCGCAGCACGCGACATAGCTTTGCAGACGATAAATGTAACCGTTTCAGACAGAAGAGCGGCCAATGAGACGATCTGGCTTTAAGTCGATTCGATAACAAATGACGAATACGGACGGATAACTCAGGTTTTTACTACATATGAACACTTTTCACATTCTCCCGTGCAACTCGGCTGCTAGTCCCCCTTTCATGCAAAATCTTAAGTTCCTAGCTCATGTTCAAGGCACCAAAGCCAACTAAAAGTCAATAGTCGATAGATAAAACTTGAGTTATACTGCTTCATACTGGCTATTACATCAACTTAGATGCTTCATCTGTGATCCACTATGGTGCTTTTAGTGTCTCCACATACCGCAGCACGCGACATAGCTTTGCAGACGGTAAGTACAACCTTTTCAGAGAGAAGAGCGGCCAATGTGACGACCTGGCTTTAAGTCGAATCGATAACAAATGACGAATACGGACGGATTACGCAGGTTTTTACTACATATGAACACTTTTCACATTCTCCCGTGCAACGCGGCTGCTAGTCCTCCTTTCATGCAAAATCTTAAGTTCCTAGGTCATGTCCAAGACACCAAAGAAGGGTAAAAAGTCAATAATCGAAACCTAAAACTTGAATTCTACTACTTCTTACTGGTTTATACATCAACTTACAAGCTTCATCTGTGTTCTACTATGGTGATTTTAGTGTCTCCACATACCGCAGCACGCGACATAGCTTTGCAGACGATAAATGTAACCGTTTCAGACAGAAGAGCGGCCAATGAGACGATCTGGCTTTAAGTCGATTCGATAACAAATGACGAATACGGATGGATAACTCAGGTTTTTACTACATATGAACACTTTTCACAATCTCCCGTGCAACGCGGCTGCTAGTCCCCCTTTCATGCAAAATCTTAAGTTCCTAGCTCATGTCCAAGGCACCAAAGCCAGCTAAAAAGTCAAAGATCGATACCTAATACTTGAATTGTACTACTTCTTACTGGCTATTACATCAACTTAGAAGCTTCATCTGTGTTCTATAATGGTGCTTTTAGTGTCTCCACATACCGCAGCACGCGACATAGCTTTGCAGACGATACGTACAACCGTCCTAGAGCGAAGAGTGGCCAATGTGACGATCTGGCTTTAAGTCGATTCCATAACAAATGACGAAAACGGACGGATTTCTCAGGTTTTTACTACATATGAACACTTTTCACGTTCTCCCGTGCAACGCGGCTGCTAGTCCTCCTTTCATGCAAAATCTTAATTTCCTAGCACATGTCTAAGGCACCAAAGAAGGGTAAAAAGTCAATAATCGATACCTGAAACTTGAATTGTACTACTTCTTACTGGCTTATACATCAACTTACAAGCTTCATCTGTGTTCTACTATGGTGCTTTTTGTGTCTCCACATACCGCAGCACGCGACATAGCTTTGCAGACGATAAATGTAACCGTTTCAGACAGAAGAGCGGCCAATGAGATGATCTGGCTTTAAGTCGATTCGAAAACAAATGACGAATACAGACGGATAACTCAGGTTTTTACTACATATGAACACTTTTCACATTCTCCCGTGCAACGCGGCTGCTAGTCCCCCTTTCATGCAAAATCTTAAGTTCCTAGCTCATGTTCAAGGCACCAAAGCCAACTAAAAAGTCAATAATCGATACCTAATACTTGAATTGTACTACTTCTTACTCTCTATTACATCAACTTAGAAGCTTTATCTGTGTTCTACTATGGTGCTTTTAGTGTCTCTGCATAACGCAGCACGCGACATAACTTTGCAGACGATAAGTACAACCGTTTCAGAGAGGAGAGGGGGCAATGTGACGATCTGGCTTTAAGTCGATTCGATAACAAATGACGAAAACAGACATATTTCTCAGGTTTTTACTACATATGAACACTTTCCACATTCTCCCGTGCAACGCGGCTGCTAGTCCTCCTTTCATGCAAAATATTAAGTTCCTAGCTCATGTCCAAGGCACCAAAGAAGGGTAAAAAGTCAACAATCGATACCTAAAATTTGAATTGTAGTACTTCTTACTAGTTATTACATCAACTTATAAAGCTTCACCTGTGTTCTACTACGGTGCTTTTTGTGTCTCCGCATACCGCAGCATGCGACATAGCTTTGCAGACGATAAATGTAACCGTTTCAGACAGAAGAGCGGCCAACGTGACGATATGGCTTTAAGTCGATTTGATAACATATGACGAAAACGGACGGATATCTCAGGTTTTTACTACATATGAACACTTTTCACATTCTCCCGTGCAAAGCGGCTGCTAGTCCTCCTATCATGCAGAATCTTATGTTCCTAGCTCATGTCCAAGGCACCAAAGAAGGGTAAAAAGTCAATAATCGATACGTAAAACTTGAATTGTACTACTTCTTACTGGCTATTACATCAACTTAGAAGCTTCATCTGTGTTCTACAATGGTGCATTTAGTGTCCCCGCATACCGCAGCACGCGACATAGCTTTGCAGACGATAAATGTAACGTTTTCAGACAGAACTGCGGCCAATGTGGCGATCTGGCTTTAAGTCGATTCGATAACAAATGACGAAAACGGACAGATTTCTCAGGTTTTTACTACATATGAACACTTTTCATACTCTCCCTTTTAACGCGGCTGCTGGTCCTCCTTTCATGCAAAATCTTAAGTTCCTAGCTCATGTCCAAGGCACCAAAGAAGGGTAAAATGTCAATAATCGATACGTAAAACTTGAATTGTACTACTTCTTACTGGCTATTACATCACCTTAGAAGTTTCATCTGTGTTCAACTATGGTGCATTTAGTGTCTCCGCATACCGCAGCACGCGACATAGTTTGCAGGCGATAAATGTAACCGTTTCAGACAGAAGAGCGGCCAATGAGACGATCTGGCTTTAAGTCGATTCGATAACAAATGACGAATACGGACGGATAACTCAGGTTTTTACTACATATGAACACTTTTCACATTCTCCCGTGCAACGCGGCTGCTAGTCCCCCTTTCATGCAAAATCTTAAGTTCCTAGCTCATGTTCAAGGCACCAAAGCCAACTAAAAAGTCAATAATCGATACCTAATACTTGAATTGTACTACTTCTTACTCTCTATTACATCAACTTAGAAGCTTCATCTGTGTTCTACTATGGTGCTTTTAGTGTCTCTGCATAACGCAGCACGCGACATAACTTTGCAGACGATAAGTACAACCGTTTCAGAGAGGAGAGGGGGCAATGTGACGATCTGGCTTTAAGTCGATTCGATAACAAATGACGAAAACAGACATATTTCTCAGGTTTTTACTACATATGAACACTTTCCACATTCTCCCGTGCAACGCTTCTGCTAGTCCTCCTTTCATGCAAAATATTAAGTTCCTAGCTCATGTCCAAGGCACCAAAGAAGGGTAAAAAGGCAACAATCGATACCTAAAATTTGAATTGTACTACTTCTTACTAGTTATTACATCAACTTATAAAGCTTCACCTGTGTTCTACTACGGTGCTTTTTGTGTCTCCGCATACCGCAGCATGCGACATAGCTTTGCAGACGATAAATGTAACCGTTTCAGACAGAAGAGCGGCCAACGTGACGATATGGCTTTAAGTCGATTTGATAACATATGACGAAAATGGACGGATTTCTCAGGTTTTTACTACATATGAACACTTTTCACATTCTCCCGTGCAAAGCGGCTGCTAGTCCTCCTATCATGCAGAATCTTATGTTCCTAGCTCATGTCCAAGGCACCAAAGAAGGGTAAAAAGTCAATAATCGTTACGTAAAACTTGAATTGTACTACTTCTTACTGGCTATTACATCAACTTAGAAGCTTCATCTGTGTTCTACAATGGTGCATTTAGTGTCTCCGCATACCGCAGCACGCGACATAGCTTTGCAGACGATAAATGTAACGTTTTCAGACAGAACTGCGGCCAATGTGACGATCTGGCTTTAAGTCGATTCGATAACAAATGACGAAAACGGACAGATTTCTCAGGTTTTTACTACATATGAACACTTTTCATACTCTCCCTTTTAACGCGGCTGCTAGTCCTCCTTTCATGCAAAATCTTAGGTTCCTAGCTCATGTCCAAGGCACCAAAGAAGGGTAAAATGTCAATAATCGATACGTAAAACTTGAATTGTACTACATCTACTTAGAAGCTTCATCTGTGTTCTACTATGGTGCTTTTAGTGTCTCCGCATACCGCAGCACGCGACATAGCTTTGCAAACGGTAAGTACAACCGTTTCAGAGAGAAGAGCGGCGAATGTGACGATTTGGCTTTAAGCCGATTCAATAACAAATGATGAAAACGGACGGATTTCTCAGGTTTTTACTACATATGAACACTTTTCACGTTCTCCCGTGCAACGCGGCTGCTAGTCCTCCTTTCATGCAAAATCTTAATTTCCTAGCACATGTCTAAGGCACCAAAGAAGGGTAAAAAGTCAATAATCGATACCTGAAACTTGAATTGTACTACTTCTTACTGGCTTATACATCAACTTACAAGCTTCATCTGTGTTCTACTATGGTGCTTTTTGTGTCTCCACATACCGCAGCACGCGACATAGCTTTGCAGACGATAAATGTAACCGTTTCAGACAGAAAAGCGGCCAATGAGACGATCTGGCTTTAAGCCGATTCGATAACAAATGACGAATACGGACGGATAACTCAGGTTTTTACTACATATGAACACTTTTCACATTCTCCCGTGCAACGCGGCTGCTAGTCCCCCTTTCATGCAAAATCTTAAGTTCCTAGCTCATGTTCAAGGCACCAAAGCCAACTAAAAAGTCAATAATCGATACCTAATACTTGAATTGTACTACTTCTTACTCTCTATTACATCAACTTAGAAGCTTCATCTGTGTTCTACTATGGTGCTTTTAGTGTCTCTGCATAACGCAGCACGCGACATAACTTTGCAGACGATAAGTACAACCGTTTCAGAGAGGAGAGGGGCAATGTGACGATCTGGCTTTAAGTCGATTCGATAACAAATGACGAAAACAGACATATTTCTCAGGTTTTTACTACATATGAACACTTTCCACATTCTCCCGTGCAACGCGGCTGCTAGTCCTCCTTTCATGCAAAATATTAAGTTCCTAGCTCATGTCCAAGGCACCAAAGAAGGGTAAAAAGGCAACAATCGATACCTAAAATTTGAATTGTACTACTTCTTACTGGCTATTACTTCAACTTAGAAGCTTCATCTGTGTTCTACAATGGTGCATTTAGTGTCTCCGCATACCGCAGCACGCGACATAGCTTTGCAGACGATAAATGTAACGTTTTCAGACAGAACTGCGGCCAATGTGACGATCTGGCTTTAAGTCGATTCGATAACAAATGACGAAAACGGACAGATTTCTCAGGTTTTTACTACATATGAACACTTTTCATACTCTCCCTTTTAACGCGGCTGCTAGTCCTCCTTTCATGCAAAATCTTAAGTTCCTAGCTCATGTCCAAGGCACCAAAGAAGGGTAAAATGTAAATAATCGATACGTAAAACTTGAATTGTACTACTTCTTACTGGCTATTACATCACCTTAGAAGTTTCATCTGTGTTCAACTATGGTGCATTTAGTGTCTCCGCATACCGCAGCACGCGACATAGTTTGCAGGCGATAAGTACAACCGTTTCAGGGAGAAGAGCGGCCAATGTGACTATCTGGCTTTAAGTCGATTCGAATACAAATGACGAACCCGGACGGGTTTCTCAGGTTTTTACTACATATGAACACTTCTCACATTCTCCCGTGCAACGCGTCTGCTAGTCCTCCTTTCATGCAAAACCTTAAGTTCCCAGCTCATGTCCAAGGCACCAAAGAAGGTTAAAAAGTCAAAAATCCACAACTAAAACTAGAATTGTACTACATCAACTTAGAAGATTCATCTGTGTTCTACTATGGTGCTTTTAGTGTCTCCGCATACCGCAGCACGCGACATAGCTTTGCAAACGGTAAGTACAACCGTTTCAGAGAGAAGAGCGGCGATTGTGACGATTTGGCTTTAAGCCGATTCAATAACAAATGACGAAAACGGACGGATTTCTCAGGTTTTTACTACATATGAACACTTTTCACATTCTCCCGTGCAACTCGGCTGCTAGTCCTCCTTTCATGCCAAATCTTAAGTTCCTACCTCATGTCCAAGGCACCAAAAAAGGGTAAAAAGTCAATAATCGATATCTAAAACTTGTATTGTAATGATTCTTACTGGCTATTACAACAACTTAGAAGCTTTATCTGTGTTCTACTATGGTGCTTTTAGTGTCTCCGCACACCGCAGCACGCGACATAGCTTTGCAGACGATAAGTACAACCGTTTCAGAGAGAAGAGCGGCCAATGTGACGATCTGGCTTTAAGTCGATTCGATAACAAATGACGAATACGGACGGATAACTCAGGTTTTTACTACATATGAACATTTTTTACATTCTCCCGTGCAACTGGGGTGCTAGTCCTCCTTTCATGCAAAATCTTAAAGTCGTAGCTCATGTCGAAGGCACCAAAGCCAGCAAAAAAGTCAATAATCGATAACTGAAACTCGAATTGTACTACATCTTACTAGGTATTACATCAACTTAGAAGCTTCATCTGTGTTCTACTATGGTGCTTTTAGTGTCTCCGCATACCGCAGCACGCGACATAGCTTTGCAGACGATAAGTACAACCGTTTCAGAGAGTAGGGCGTCCAATGTGACGATCTGGCTTTAAGTCGATTTGATAACAATTGACGAAAACGTTCGGATTTCTCAGGTTTTTACTACATATGAAAACTTTTCACATTCTCCCATGCAACGCGGCTGCTAGTCCTCCCTTCATGCAGAATCTGAAGATCCTACCTCATGTCCAAGGCACCAAATCCAGCTAAAAAGTCAATAATCGATAGATAAAACTTGTATTATACTACTTCTTACTGGCTATTACATCAACTTAGATGCTTCATCTATGTTCCACTATGGTGCTTTTTGTGTCTCCGCATACCGCAGCACGCCACATAGCTTTGCAGACGATAAATGTAACCGTTTCAGACAGAAGAGCGGCCAATGTGACGATCTGGCTTTAAGTCGATTCGATAACAAATGACGAAAACGGACGGATTTCTCATGTTTTTACTACATTTGAAAACTTTTCACTTTCTCCCGTGCAACTTGGCTGCTAGTGCTCCTTTCATGCAGAAACTTAAGGTACTAGCTCATGTCCAAGGCACCAAATCCAGAAAGTCAATAATCCGTAGATAAAACTTGAATTATACTACTTCTTACTGGCTATTACATCAACATAGATGCTTCATCTGTTTTCCACTATGGTGCTTGTAGTGTCTCCGCATACCGCAGCACCCGACATAGCTTTGCAGACGATAAATGTAACCGTTTCAGACAGAAGAGCGGCCAATGTGACGATCTGGCTTTAAGTCGATTCGATAACAAATGACGAAAACGTTCGGATTTCTCAGGTTTTTACTACATATGAACCATTTTCACATTCTCGCGTGCAACCCGGCTGCTAGTCCACCTTTCATGCAGAATCTGAAGATCCTACCTCATGTCCAAGGCACCAAAGCCAGCTAGAAGTCAATAGTCGATAGATAAAACTTGAGTTATACTACTTCATACTGGCTATTACATCAACTTAGATGCTTCATCTGTGATTCACTATGGTGCTTTTAGTGTCTCCACATACCGCAGCACGCGACATAGCTTTGCAGACGGTAAGTACAACCGTTTCAGAGAGAAGAGCGGCCAATGTGACGACCTGGCTTTAAGTCGATTCGATAACATATGACGAAAACGGACGGATTTCTCAGGTTTTTACTACATATGAACACTTTTCACATTCACCCATAAAACGCGGCTGCTAGTCCTCCTTTCATGCAAAATCTTAAGTTCCTAGCTCATGTTCAAGGCACCAAAGCCAACTAAATAGTCAATAATCGATACCTAATACTTGAATTGTACTACTTCTTACTCTCTATTACATCAGCATAGAAGCTTCATCTGTGTTCTACTATGGTGCTTTTAGTGTCTCTGCATACCGCAGCACGCGACATAGCTTTGCAGACGATAAGTACAACCGTTTCAGAGAGGAGAGGGGACAATGTGACGATCTGGCTTTAAGTCGATTCGATAACAAGTGACGAAAACAGACATATTTCTCAGGTTTTTACTACATATGAACACTTTCCACATTCTCCCGTGCAACGCGGCTGCTAGTCCTCCTTTCATCCAAAATATTATGTTCCTAGCTCATGTCCAAGGCACCAAAGAAGGGTAAAAAGTCAACAATCGATACCTAAAACTTGAATTGTACTACTTCTTACTAGTTATTTCATCAACTTAGAAGCTTCACCTGTGTTCTACTACGGTGCTTTTTGTGTCTCCGCATACCGCAGCACGCGACATAGCTTTGCAGACGATAAATGTAACGTTTTCAGACAGAGCTGCGGCCAATGTGACGATCTGGCTTTAAGTCGATTCGATAACAAATGACGAAAACGGACAGATTTCTCAGGTTTTTACTACATATGAACACTTTTCACATTCTCCCTTGCAACGCGGCTGCTAGTCCTCCTTTCATGCAAAATCTTAAGTTCCTAGCTCATGTTAAGGCACCAAAGAAGGGTAAAATGTCAATAATCGATAGCTAAACTTGAATAGAACTACTTCTTACTGGCTATTACATCAACATAAAAGCTTCATCTGTGTTCTACTATGGTGCTTTTAGTGTCTCCACATACCGCAGCATGCGACATAGCTTTGCAGACGATAAGTACAACCGTTTCAGAGAGAAGAACGGCCAATATGACGATCTGGATTTAAGTCGATTCGATAACAAATGACGAAAACGGACAGATTTCTCAGGTTTTTACTACATATGAACACTTTTCAGATTCTCCCTTGCAACGCGGCTGCTAGTCCTCCTTTCATGCAAAATCTTATGTTAATAGCTCATGTCCAAGGCGCCAAAGAAGGGTAAAAAGTCAATAATCGATACCTAAAACTTGAATTGTACCACTTCTTACTAGCTATTACATCAACTTAGAAGTTTCATCTGTGTTCAACTATGGTGCATTTAGTGTATCCGCATACCGCAGCACGCGACATAGCTTTGCAGGCGATAAGTACAACCGTTTCAGGGAGAAGAGCGGCCAATGTGACGATCTGGCTTTAAGTCGATTCGAATACAAATGACGAACACCGACGGGTTTCTCAGGTTTTTACTACATATGAAAACTTCTCACATTCTCCCGTGCAACGCGGCTGCTAGTCCTCCTTTCATGCAAAATCTTATGTTCCTAGCACATGTCCAAGGCACCACAGAAGGGTAAAAAGTCAATAACCGATACCTAAAACTTGAATTGTACTACTTCTTACTGGCCATTACCTCAACTTAGACGCTTCATCTGTCTTCTACTATGGTGCTTTAGTGTTTCCGCATACCGCAGCACGCGACATAGCTTTGCAGACGATAAATGTAACCGTTTCAAACAGAAGAGCGCCCAATGTGACGATCTGGCTTTAAGTCGATTTGATGACAAATGACGAAAACGGACGGATTTCTAAGGTTCTTACTACATATGAACACTTTTCACATTCTCCCGTGCAACGCAGCTGCTAGTCCTCCTTCCATGCAAAATCATAAGTTCCTAGCGCATGTCCAAGGCACCAAAAAAGGGTAAAAAGTCAATAATCGGTTCCTAAAACTTGAATTGTACTACTTCTTACTGGCTATTACATCAACTTAGAAGCTTCATCTGTGTTCTACTATGGTGCATTTAGTGTCTCCCCATACCGCAGCACGCGACATAGCTTTGCAGACGATAAATGTAACGTTTTCAGACAGAACTGCGGCCAATGTGACTATCTAGCTTTAAGCCGATTCGATAACAAATGACGAAAACGGACGGATTTCTTAGGTTTTTACTACATATGAACACTTTTCACATTCTCCCGTGCAACGTGGCTGCTAGTCCTCCTTTCATGCAAAATCTTAAGGTCCTAGGTGATGTCCAAGCCACCAAAGTCGGCTAAAAAGTGAATAATCGACAACTAAAATATGAATTGTACTACTTCTTACTGGCTATTACTTCAACTTAGAAGCTTCTTCTGAGTTCTACTATGGTGCTTTTAGTCTCTCCGCATACCGCAGCACGCGACATAACTTTGCAGACGATAAATGTAACCGTTTCAGAGAGAAGAGCGGCCAATGTGACGATCTGGCTTTAAATCGATTCGATAACAAATGACGAAAACGGACAGTTTTCTCAGGTTTTTACTACATATGAACACTTTTCACATTCTCCCGTACAACGCGGCTGCTAATCCTCCTTTCATGCAAAATCTTAAGGTCCTAGGTCATTTCCAAGCCACCACAGCCGGCTAAAAGTGAATAATCGACAGCTAAAACTTGAATTGTACTACTTCTTACTGGCTATTACTTCAACTTAGAAGCTACTTCTGTGTTCTACTATGGTGCTTTTATTCTCTCCGCATACCGCAGCACGCGACATAGCTTTGCAGATTATAAATGTAAGCGATTCAGAGAGAAGAGCGGCCAATGTGACGATCTGGCTTTGAGTCGATTTGATAACAAATGACGAAAACGGACTGATTTCTCAGGTTTTTACTACATATGAACACTTTTCACATTCTCCCGTACAACGCGGCTACTAGTCCTCCTTTCATGCAAAATGTTAAGGTCCTAGCTCATGTCCAAGGCACCAAAGCCAGCTAAGAAGTCAATAATTGATAACTAAAACTTAAATTGTACTACTTCTTACTGGCTATTACATCAACTTAGAAGCCTCATCTGTCTTCTACTATGGTGCTTTTAGTGTTTCCGCATACCGCAGCACGCGACATAGCTTTGCAGACGATAAATGTAACCGTTTCAAACAGAAGAGCGCCCAATGTGACGATCTGGCTTTAAGTCGATTTGATAACAAATGACGAAAACGGACGGATTTCTAAGGTTCTTACTACATATGAACACTTTTCACATTCTCCCGTGCAACGCAGCTGCTAGTCCTCCTTCCATGCTAAATCATAAGTTCCTAGCGCATGTCCAAGGCACCAAAAAAGGGTAAAAAGTCAATAATCGGTACCTAAAACTTGAATTGTACTACTACTTACTGGCTATTACATCAACTTAGAAGCTTCATCTCTGATCAACTATGGTGCTTTTAATGTCTCCGCATACCGCAGCACGCGATATAGCTTTGCAGACGATAATTTACAACCATTTCATAGAGAAGATCGGCCAATGTGACGATCTGCCTTTAACTCGATTGGATAAGAAATGACGAAAACGGACGGAATTCTCACGTTTATACTACATATGAACCCTTTTCACATTCTCTCGTGCAACGCGGCTGCTACTCCTCCTTTCATGCAAAATCTTATGGTTCCACCTCTTGTCCAAGGCACCAAAGCCGGCTAAAAATCAATAATCGATAACCAAAACTTGAATTGTACTGCTTCTTACTGGCTATTGTTTCAACTTATAAGCTTCTTCTGTGTTCTACTATGGTGCTTTTAGTGTCTCCGCATACCGCAGCACGCGACATAGCTTTGCAGACGATACGTACAACCGTCCTAGAGCGAAGAGCGGCCAATGTGACGATCTGGCTTTAAGTCGATTCGATAACAAATGACGAAAACAGACGGATTTCTCAGGTTTTTACTACATATGAACACTTTTCACATTCTCCCGTGCAACGCGGCTGCTAGTCCTCCTTTCATGCAAAATCTTAAGGTCCTAGGTCACGTCCAAGCCACCAAAGCCGGCTAAAAAGTGAATAATCGACAACTAAAACTTGAATTGTACTACTTCTTACTGGCTATTACTTCAACTTAGAAGCTTCTTCTGTGTTCTACTATGGTGATTTTAGTGTTTCCGCATACCGCAGCATGCGACATAGCTTTGCAGACGATAAATATAACCGTCTCACAGAGAAATGCGGAAAATGTGACGATCTGGCTTTAAGTCGATTCGATAACAAATGATGAAAACGGACGGATTTCTCAGGTTTTTACTACATATGAACACTTTTCACATTCTCCCGTACAACGCAGGTGCTAATCCTCCTTTCATGCAAAATCTTAAGGTCATAGGTCATGTCCAAGCCACCACAGCCGGCTAAAAGTGAATAATCGACAGCAAAAACTTGAATTGTACTACTTCTTACTGGCTATTACTTCAACTTAGAAGCTACTTCTGTGTTCTACTATGGTGCGTTTATTCTCTCCGCATACCGCAGCACGCGACATAGCTTTGCAGATTATAAATGTAAACGATTCAGAGAGAAGAGCGGCCAATGTGACGATCTGGCTTTGAGTCGATTTGATAACAAATGACGAAAACGGACTGATTTCTCAGGTTTTTACTACATATGAACACTTTTCACATTCTCCCGTACAACGCGGCTACTAGTCCTCCTTTCATGCAAAATGTTAAGGTCCTAGCTCATGTCCAAGGCACCAGAGCCAGCTAAGAAGTCAATAATTGATAACTAAAACTTGAATTGTACTACTTCTTACTGGCTATTACATCAACTTAGAAGCTTCATCTGTCTTCTACTATGGTGCTTTTAGTGTTTCCGCATACCGCAGCACGCGACATAGCTTTGCAGACGATAAATGTAACCGTTTCAAACAGAAGGGCGCCCAATGTGACGATCTGGCTTTAAGTCGATTTGATAACAAATGACGAAAACGGACGGATTTCTAAGGTTCTTACTACATATGAACACTTTTCACATTCTCCCGTGCAACGCAGCTGCTAGTCCTCCTTCCATGCTAAATCATAAGTTCCTAGCGCATGTCCAAGGCACCAAAAATGGGTAAAAACTCAATAATCGGTAACTAAAACTTGAATTGTACTACTACTTACTGGGTATTACATCAACTTAGAAGCTTCATCTCTGATCAACTATGGTGCTTTTAATGTCTCCGCATACCGCAGCACGCGATATAGCTTTGCAGACGATAATTTACAACCATTTCATAGAGAAGAGCGGCCAATGTGACGATCTGCCTTTTACTCGATTGGATAAGAAATGACGAAAACGGACGGAATTCTCACGTTTATACTACATATGAACCCTTTTCACATTCTCTCGTGCAACGCGGCTGCTACTCCTCCTTTCATGCAAAATCTTATGGTTCCACCTCTTGTCCAAGGCACCAAAGCCGGCTAAAAATCAATAATCGATAACCAAAACTTGAATTGTACTGCTTCTTACTGGCTATTGTTTCAACTTATAAGCTTCTTCTGTGTTCTACTATGGTACTTTTAGTGTCTCCGCATACCGCAGCACGCGACATAGCTTTGCAGACGATAAATATAACCGTCTCACAGAGAAATGCGGAAAATGTGACGATCTGGCTTTAAGTCGATTCGATAACAAATGACGAAAACGGACGGATTTCTCAGGTTTTTACTACATATGAACACTTTTCACATTCTCCCGTGCAACGCGGCTGCTAGTCCTCCATTCATGCAAAATCTTAAGGTCCTAGGTCACGTCCAAGCCACCAAAGCCGGCTAAAAAGTGAATAATCGACAACTAAAACTTGAATTGTACTATTTCTTACTGGCTATTACTTCAACTTAGAAGCTTCTTCTGCGTTCTACTATGGTGATTTTAGTGTTTCCGCATACCGCAGCATGCGACATAGCTTTGCAGACGATAAATGTAACCGTTTCAGAGAGAAGAGCGGCCAATGTGACGATCTGGCTTTAAGTCGATTCGATAACAAATGACGAAAACGGACGGATTTCTCAGGTTTTTACTACATATGAACACTTTTCACATTCTCCCGTGCAACGTGGCTGCTAGTCCTGCTTTCATGCAAAATCTTAAGGTCCTAGGTCATGTCCAAGCCACCAAAGTCGGCTAAAAAGTGAATAATTGACAACTAAAATATGAATTGTACTACTTCTTACTGGCTATTACTTCAACTTAGAAGCTTCTTCTGTGTTCTACTATGGTGCTTTTAGTCTCTCCGCATACCGCAGTACGCGACATAGCTTTGCAGACGATAAATGTAACCGTTTCAGAGAGAAGAGCGGCCAATGTGACGATCTGGCTTTAAGTCGATTCGATAACAAATGACGAAAACGGACGGATTTCTCAGATTTTTACTACATATGAACACTTTTCACATTCTCCCGTACAACGCAGCTGCTAGTCCTTCTTTCATGCAATATGTTAATGTCCTAGCTCATGTCCAAGGCACCAAAGCCAGCTAAAAAATCAATTATTGATAACTAAAACTTGAATAGTACTACTTCTTACTGGCTATTACATCAACTTAGAAGCTTCATCTGTCTTCTACTATGGTGCTTTTAGTGTCTCCGCATACCGCAGCACGCGACATAGCTTTGCAGACGATAAATGTAATCGTTTCAGACAGAAGAGCGCCCAATGTGACGATCTGGCTTTAAGTCGATTTGATAACAAATGACGAAAACGGACGGATTTCTCAGGTTTTTACTACATATGAACATTTTCACATTCTCCCGTGCAACGCGGCTGCTAGTCCTCCTTTCATGCAAAATCTTAAGGTCCTAGGTCACGTCCAAGCCACCAAAGCCGGCTAAAAAGTGAATAATCGACAACTAAAACTTGAATTGTACTACTTCTTACTGGCTATTACTTCAACTTAGAAGCTTCTTCTGTGTTATACTATGGTGCTTCTAGTGTCTCCGCATACAGCAGCACGCGACATGGCTTTGCAGACGATAAATGCAACCGTTTCAGACAGAAGTGCGGCCAATGTGACGAATTGGCTTTAAGTCGATTCGATAACAAATGACGAAAACGGACGGATTTCTAAGGTTCTTACTACATACGAACACTTTTCACATTCTCCCGTGCAACGCGGCTGCTAGTCCTCTTTTAATGCAAAATCGTAAGGTCCTAGGTCATGTCCAAGCCACCAAAGTCGGCTAAAAAGTGAATAATCGACAACTAAAACTTGAATTGTACTAGTTCTTACTGGCTATTACATCAACTTAGAAGCTTTTTCTGTGTTCTACTATGGTGATTTTAGTGTTTCCGCATACCGCAGCACGCGACATAGCTTTGCAGTCGATAAATGTAACCGTTTCAGAGAGAAGAGCGGCCAATGTGACGATCTGGATTTAAGCCGATTCGATAACAACTGACGAAAACGGACGGATTTCTCAGGTGTTTACTACATATGAACACTTTTTACATTCTCCCGTGGAACGCAGCTGCTAGTCCTCCTTCCATGCAAAATCTTAAGTTCCTAGCTCATGTCCAAGGCACCAAAAAAGGGTAAAAAGTCAATAATCGATACCTAAAACTTGAATTGTACTACTTCTTACTGGCTATTACATCAACTTAGAAGTTTCATCTGTGTTGTACTATGGAGCTTTTAGTGTCTCCGGATACCGCAGCACGCGACATAGCTTTGCAGACGATAAGTACAACCGTCTCAGAGAGAAAAGCGGCCAATGTGACGATCTGGCTTTAAGTCGATTCGGTAACAAATGACGAAAACGGACGGATTTCTCAGGTGTTTACTACATATGAACACTTCTCCCGTGCAATGCAGCTGCTAGTCCTCCTTCCATGCAATATCTTAAGTCCCTAGCTCAAGTCCAAGGCACCAAAAAAGGGTAAGAAGTCAATAATCGATACCTAAAACTTGAATTGTACTACTTCTTACTGGCTATTACTTCAACTTAGAAGCTTCTTCTGTGTTCTACTATGGTGATTTTAGTGTTTCCGCATACCGCAGCACGCGACATGGCTTTGCTGACGAAAAATGTAACCGATTCAGAGAGAAGAGCGGCCAATGTGACGATCTGGCTTGAAGCCGATTCGATAACAAATGACGAAAACGGACGGATTTCTCAGGTTTTTACTGCATATGAACACTTTTCACATTCTCCCGTGCAACGCGGCTGCTAGTCCTCCTTTCATGCAAAATCTTAAGGTCCTAGGTTATGTCCAAGCCACCAAAGTCGGCTAAAAAGTGAATAATTGATAACTAAAATATGAATTGTACTACTTCTTACTGGCTATTACTTCAACTTAGAACCTTCTTCTGTGTTCTACTATGGTGCTTTTAGTCTCTCCGCATACCGCAGTACGCGACATAGCTTTGCAGACGATAAATGTAACAGTTTCAGAGAAAAGAGCGGCCAATGTGACGATCTGGCTTTAAGTCGATTCGATAACAAATGACGAAAACGGACGGATTTCTCAGGTTTTTACTACATATGAACACTTTTCACATTCTCCCGTACTACGCGGCTGCTAGTCCTCCTTTCATGCAAAATGTTAAGGTCCTAGCTCATGTCCAAGGCACCAAAGCCAGCTAAAAAGAAAATAATTGATAACTAAAACTTGAATCGTACTACTTCTTACTGGCTATTACATAAACTTAGAAGCTTCATCTGTCTTCTACTATGGTGCTTTTAGTGTCTCCGCATACCGCAGCACGCGACATAGCTTTGCAGACGATAAATGTAACCGTTTCAGACAGAAGAGCGCCCAATGTGACGATCTGGCTTTAAGTCGATTTGATAACAAATGACGAAAACGGACGGAATTTTAAGGTTCTTACTACATATGAACACTTTTCACATTCTCCCGTGCAACGCGGCTGCTAGTCCTCTTTTCATGCAAAATCGTAAGGTCCTAGGTCATGTCCAAGCCACCAAAGTCGGCTAAAAAGTGAATAATCGACAACTAAAACTTGAATTGTACTAGTTCTTACTGGCTATTACATCAACTTAGAAGCTTCTTCTGTGTTCTACTATGGTGATTTTAGTGTTTCCGCATACCGCAGCACGGACATAGCTTTGCAGACGATAAATGTAACCGTTTCAGAGAGAAGAGCGGCCAATCTGACGATCTGGCTTTAAGCCGTTTCGATAACAAATGACGAAAACGGACGGATTTCTCAGGTGTTTACTACATATGAACACTTTTCACATTCTCCCGTGGAACGCAGCTGCTAGTCCTCCTTCCATGCAAAATCTTAAGTTCCTAGCTCATGTCCAAGGCACCAAAAAAGTGTAAAAAGTCAATAATCGACACCTAAATCTTGAATTGTACTACTTCTTACTCCCTATTACATCAACTTAGAAGTTTCATCTATGTTCTACTATGGAGCGTTTAGTGTCTCCGGATACCGCAGCACGCGACATAGCTTTGCAGACGATAAGTACAACCGTCTCAGAGAGAAAAGCGGCCAATGTGACGATCTGGCTTTAAGTCGATTCGATAACAGATGACGAAAACGGACGGATTTCTCAGGTGTTTACTACATATGAACACTTTTCACATAATCGCGTGCAACGCAGCTGCTAGTCCTCCATCCATGCAATATCTTAAGTTCCTAGCTCATGTCCAAGGCACCAAAAAAGGGTAAAAAGTCAATAATCGATACCTAAAACTTGAATTGTACTACTTCTTCCTGGCTATTACTTCAACTTAGAAGCTTCTTCTGTGTTCTACTATGGTGCTTTTTGTGTCTCCGCATACCGCAGCACGCGAAATAGCTTTGCAGACGATAAATGTAACCGTTTCAGACAGAAGAGCGGCCAATGTGACGATCTGGCTTTAAGCCGATTCGATAACAAATGACGAAATCGGACGGATTTCTCAGGTTTTTCTAAATATGAACACTTTTCACATTCTCCCGTGCAACGCGGCTGCTAGTCCTCCTTACATGCAAAATCTTAAGGTCCTAGGTCATGTCCAAGCCACCAAAGGCGGCTAAAAAGTGAATAATCGACAACTAAAACTTGAATTGTACTACTTCTTACTGGCTATTACATCAACTTAGAAGCTTCATCTGTCTTCTACTATGGTGCTTTTAGTGTCTCCGCATACCGCAGCACGCGACATAGCTTTGCAGACGATAAATGTAACCGTTTCAGACAGACGTGCGGCCAATGTGACGAATTGGCCTTAGGTCGATTCGATAACAAATGACGAAAACGTACGGATTTCTCAGGTTTTTACTACATATGAATACTTTTAAGATTCTCCCTTGCAACTCGGCTGCTAGTCCTATTTTCATGCAGAATCTTAAAGTCCTAGCTCATGTCCAACTCACCAAAGCAAGCTAAATAGTCAATAATCGATACCTAAAACTTGAATTGTACTACTTCTTACTGGCTATTACTTCAACTTATAAGCTTCTTCTGTGTTCCACTATGGTGCTTATAGTGTCTTCGCATACCGCAGCACGCGACATAGCTTTGCAGACGATAAATGTAACCGTCTCAGAGAGAAAAGCGGCCAATGTGATGATCTGGCTTTAAGTCGATTGGGTAACAAATGACGAAAACAGACGGATTTCTCAGGTTTTTACTACATATGAACTCTTTTCACATTCTCCAGTACAACGCTATTGTTAGTACTCTTTTCATGCAAAATCGTAAGGTCCTAGGTCATGTCCAAGCCACCAAAGCCGGCTAAAAAGTGAATAATCGACAACTGAAACTTGAATTGTACTACGTCTTACTGGCTATTACTTCAACTTAGAAGCTTATTCTGTGTTCTACTATGGTGCTTTTAGTCTCTCCGCAGACCGCAGCACGCGAAATAGCTTTGCAGACGATAAATGTAACTGTTTCAGAGAGAAGAGCGGCCAATGTGACATCTGGCTTTAAGTCGATTCGATGACAAATGACGATACCGGACGGCTTTCTCAGGTTTTTACTACATATGAACACTTTTTACACTCTCCCGTACAACGCGGCTGCTAGTCCTCCTTTCATGCAAAATGTTAAGGTCCTAGCTCAGGGTCCAAGGCACCAAAACCAGCTGAAAAGTCAATAATTGATAACTAAAACTTGAATTGTACTACTTCTTACTGACTATTACATCAACTTAGAAGCTTCATCTGTCTTCTACTATGGAGCTTTTAGTGTCTCCGCATACCGCAGCACGCGACATAGCTTTGCAGACGATAAATGTAACCGTTTCAGACAGAAGAGCTTCCAATGTGACAATCTGGCTTTAAGTCGATTTGATAACAAAAGACGAAAACGTACGGATTTCTAAGGTTCTTACTACATATGAACACTTTTCACATTCTCCCGTGCAACGCGGCTGCTAGTCCTCATTTCATGCAAAATCTTAAGGTCCTAGGTCATGTCCAAGCCACCAAAGCCGGCTAAAAAGTGAACAATCGACAACTGAAACTTGAATTGTACTACTTCTTACTGGCTATTATTTCAACTTAGAAGCTTATTCTGTGTTCTACTATGGTGCTTTTAGTCTCTCCGCAGACCGCAGCACGCGAAATAGCTTTGCAGACGATAAATGTAACTGTTTCAGAGAGAAGAGCGGCCAATGTGACAATCTGGCTTTAAGTCGATTCGATGACAAATGACGATACCGGACGGCTTTCTCAGGTTTTTACTACATATGAACACTTTTCACATTCTCCCGTGCAACGCGGCTGCTAGTCCTCCTTTCATGCAAAATCTTAAGGTCCTAGGTCATGTCCAAGCCACCAAAGGCGGCTAAAATGTGAATAATCGACAACTAAAAGTAGAATTGTACTACTTCTTACTGGCTATTACTTCAGCTTAGAAGCTTCTTCTGTGATCTACTATGGTGCTTATAGTGTCTTCGCATACCGCAGCACGCGACATAGCTTTGCAGACGATAAATGTAACCGTTTCAGACAGAAGTGCGGCCAATGTGACGATCTGGCTTTAAGTCATTTCGATATCAAATGACGAAAACGGACGGATTTCTCAGGTGTTTACTACATATGAACACTTTTTACATTCTCCCGTACAACGCGGCTGCTAGTCCTCCTTCCATGCAAAATGTTAAGGTCCTAGCCCATGTCCAAGCACCAAAACCAGCTGAAAAGTCAATAATTGATAACTAAAACTTGAATTGTACTACTTCTTACTGGCTATTACATCAACATAGAAGCTTCATCTGTCTTCTACTATGGTGCTTTTAGTGTCTCCGCATACCGCAGCACGCGACATAGCTTTGCAGACGATAAATGTAACCGTTTCAGACTGAAGAGCTTTCATTGTGACGATCTGGCTTTAAGTCGATTTGATAACAAAAGACGAAAACGGACGGATTTCTAAGGTTCTTACTACATATGAACACTTTTCACATTCTCCCGTGCAACGCGGCTGCTAGTCCTCATTTCATGCAAAATCTTAAGGTCCTAGGTCATGTCCAAGCCACCAAAGCCGGCTAAAAAGTGAATAATCGACAACTGAAACTTGAATTGTACTACTTCTTACTGGCTATTACTTCAACTTAGAAGCTTCTTCTGTGTTATACTATGGTGCTTTTAGTGTCTCCGCATACCGCAGCACGCGACATAGCTTTGCAGACGATAAATGTAACCGTTTCAGACAGAAGTGCGGCCAATGTGACGATCTGGCTTTAAGTCGTTTCGATATCAAATGACGAAAACGGACGGATTTCTCAGGTGTTTACTACATATGAACACTTTTTACATTCTCCCGTACAACGCGGCTGCTCGTCCTCCTTTCATGCAAAATGTTAAGGTCCTAGCTCATGTCCAAGGCACCAAAACCCGCTGAAAAGTCAATAATTGATAACTAAAACTTGAATTTTACTACTTCTTACTGGCTATTACATCAACTTAGAAGCTTCATCTGTCTTCTAGTATGGTGCTTTTAGTGTCTCCGCATACCGCAGCACGCGACATAGCTTTGCAGACGATAAATGTAACCGTTTCAGACAGAAGAGCTTCCAATGTGACGATCTGGCTTTAAGTCGATTTGATAACAAAAGACGAAAACGTACGGATTTCTAAGGTTCTTACTACATATGAACACTTTTCACATTCTCCCGTGCAACGCGGCTGCTAGTCCTCATTTCATGCAAAATCTTAAGGTCCTAGGTCATGTCCAAGCCACCAAAGGCGGCTAAAATGTGAATAATCGACAACTAAAAGTAGAATTGTACTACTTCTTACTGGCTATTACTTCAACTTAGAAGCTTATTCTGTGTTCTACTCTGGTGCTTATTGTGTCTTCGCATACCGCAGCACGCGACATAGCTTTGCAGACGATAAATGTAACCGTCTTAGAGAGAAAAGCGGCCAATGTGATGATCTGGCTTTAAGTCGATTCGATAACAAATGACGAAAACAGACGGATTTCTCAGGTTTTTACTACATATGAACTCTTTTCACATTCTCCAGTACAACGCTATTGTTAGTCCTCTTTTCATGCAAAATCGTAAGGTCCTAGGTCATGTCCAAGCCACCAAAGTCGGCTAAAAAGTGAATAATCGACAACTAAAACTTGAATTGTACTACTTCTTACTGGCTATTACTTCAACTTAGAAGCTTCTTCTGTGTTCTACTATGGTGCTTATAGTGTCTTCGCATACCGCAGCACGCGACATAGCCTTGCAGATGATAAATGTAACCGTTTCAGACAGAAGTGCGGCCAATGTGACGATCTGGCTTTAAGTCGTTTCGATATCAAATGACGAAAACGGACGGATTTCTCAGGTGTTTACTACATATGAACACTTTTTACATTCTCCCGTACAACGCGGCTGCTAGTCCTCCTTTCATGCAAAATGTTAAGGTCCTAGCTCAGGGTCCAAGGCACCAAAACCAGCTGAAAAGTCAATAATTGATAACTAAAACTTGAATTGTACTACTTCTTACTGGCTATTACATCAACTTAGAAGCTTCATCTGTCTTCTACTATGGAGCTTTTAGTGTCTCCGCATACCGCAGCACGCGACATAGCTTTGCAGACGATAAATGTAACCGTTTCAGACAGAAGAGCTTCCAATGTGACGATCTGGCTTTAAGTCGATTTGATAACAAAAGACGAAAACGTACGGATTTCTAAGGTTCTTACTACATATGAACACTTTTCACATTCTCCCGTGCAACGCGGCTGCTAGTCCTCATTTCATGCAAAATCTTAAGGTCCTAGGTCATGTCCAAGCCACCAAAGCCGGCTAAAAAGTGAACAATCGACAACTGAAACTTGAATTGTACTACTTCTTACTGGCTATTATTTCAACTTAGAAGCTTATTCTGTGTTCTACTATGGTGCTTTTAGTCTCTCCGCAGACCGCAGCACGCGAAATAGCTTTGCAGACGATAAATGTAACTGTTTCAGAGAGAAGAGCGGCCAATGTGACAATCTGGCTTTAAGTCGATTCGATGACAAATGACGATACCGGACGGCTTTCTCAGGTTTTTACTACATATGAACACTTTTCACATTCTCCCGTGCAACGCGGCTGCTAGTCCTCCTTTCATGCAAAATCTTAAGGTCCTAGGTCATGTCCAAGCCACCAAAGGCGGCTAAAATGTGAATAATCGACAACTAAAAGTAGAATTGTACTACTTCTTACTGGCTATTACTTCAACTTAGAAGCTTCTTCTGTGATCTACTATGGTGCTTATAGTGTCTTCGCATACCGCAGCACGCGACATAGCTTTGCAGACGATAAATGTAACCGTTTCAGACAGAAGTGCGGCCAATGTGACGATCTGGCTTTAAGTCATTTCGATATCAAATGACGAAAACGGACGGATTTCTCAGGTGTTTACTACATATGAACACTTTTTACATTCTCCCGTACTACGCGGCTGCTAGTCCTCCTTCCATGCAAAATGTTAAGGTCCTAGCCCATGTCCAAGCACCAAAACCAGCTGAAAAGTCAATAATTGATAACTAAAACTTGAATTGTACTACTTCTTACTGGCTATTACATCAACATAGGAGCTTCATCTGTCTTCTACTATGGTGCTTTTAGTGTCTCCGCATACCGCAGCACGCGACATAGCTTTGCAGACGATAAATGTAACCGTTTCAGACTGAAGAGCTTTCATTGTGACGATCTGGCTTTAAGTCGATTTGATAACAAAAGACGAAAACGGACGGATTTCTAAGGTTCTTACTACATATGAACACTTTTCACATTCTCCCGTGCAACGCGGCTGCTAGTCCTCATTTCATGCAAAATCTTAAGGTCCTAGGTCATGTCCAAGCCACCAAAGCCGGCTAAAAAGTGAATAATCGACAACTGAAACTTGAATTGTACTACTTCTTACTGGCTATTACTTCAACTTAGAAGCTTCTTCTGTGTTATACTATGGTGCTTTTAGTGTCTCCGCATACCGCAGCACGCGACATAGCTTTGCAGACGATAAATGTAACCGTTTCAGACAGAAGTGCGGCCAATGTGATGATCTGGCTTTAAGTCGTTTCGATATCAAATGACGAAAACGGACGGATTTCTCAGGTGTTTACTACATATGAACACTTTTTACATTCTCCCGTACAACGCGGCTGCTCGTCCTCCTTTCATGCAAAATGTTAAGGTCCTAGCTCATGTCCAAGGCACCAAAACCCGCTGAAAAGTCAATAATTGATAACTAAAACTTGAATTTTACTACTTCTTACTGGGTATTACATCAACTTTGAAGCTTCATCTGTCTTCTACTATGGTGCTTTTAGTGTCTCCGCATACCGCAGCACGCGACATAGCTTTGCAGACGATAAATGTAACCGTTTCAGACAGAAGAGCTTCCAATGTGACAATCTGGCTTTAAGTCGATTTGATAACAAAAGACGAAAACGTACGGATTTCTAAGGTTCTTACTACATATGAACACTTTTCACATTCTCCCGTGCAACGCGGCTGCTAGTCCTCATTTCATGCAAAATCTTAAGGTCCTAGGTCATGTCCAAGCCACCAAAACCGGCTAAATAGTGAATAATCGACAACTGAAACTTGAATTGTACAACTTCTTACTGGCTATTATTTCAACTTAGAAGCTTATTATGTGTTCTACTATGGTGCTTTTAGTCTCTCCGCAGACCGCAGCACGCGAAATAGCTTTGCAGACGATAAATGTAACTGTTTCAGAGAGAAGAGCGGCCAATGTGACAATCTGGCTTTAAGTCGATTCGATGACAAATGACGATACCGGACGGCTTTCTCAGGTTTTTACTACATATGAACACTTGTCACATTCTCCCGTGCATCGCGGGTGCTAGTCCTCCTTTCATGCAAAATCTTAAGGTCCTAGGTCATGTCCAAGCCACCAAAGGCGGCTAAAATGTGAATAATCGACAACTAAAAGTAGAATTGTACTACTTCTTACTGGCTATTACTTCAACTTAGAAACTTCTTCTGTGTTCTACTATGGTGCTTATAGTGTCTTCGCATACCGCAGCACGCGACATAGCTTTGCAGACGATAAATGTAACCGTCTCAGAGAGAAAAGCGGCCAATGTGATGATCTGGCTTTAAGTCGATTCGATAACAAATGACGAAAACAGACGGATTTCTCAGGTTTTTACTACATATGAACTCTTTTCACATTCTCCAGTGCAACGCTATTGTTAGTCCTCTTTTCATGCAAAATCGTAAGGTCCTAGGTCATGTCCAAGCCACCAAAGTCGGCTAAAAAGTGAATAATCGACAACTAAAACTTGAATTGTACTACTTCTTACTGGCTATTACTTCAACTTAGAAGCTTCTTCTGTGTTCTGCTATGGTGCTTTTAGTGTCTTCGCATACCGCAGCACGCGACATATCTTTGCAGACGATAAATGTAACCGTCTTAGAGAGAAAAGCGGCCAATGTGATGATCTGGCTTTAAGTCGATTCGATAACAAATGACGAAAACGGACGGATTTCTCAGGTTTTTACTACATATGAACACTTTTCACATTCTCCCGTGCAACGCGGCTGCTAGTCCTCTTTTCATGCAAAATCGTAAGGTCCTAGGTCATGTCCAAGCCACCAAAGTCGGCTAAAAAGTGAATAATCGCCAACTAAAACTTGAATTGTACTACTTCTTACTGGCTATTACATCAACATAGAAGCTTCTTCTGTGTTCTACTATGGTGCTTATAGTGTCTTCGCATACCGCAGCACGCGACATAGCGTTGCAGACGATAAATGTAACCGTTTCAGACAGAAGTGCGGCCAATGTGACGATCTGGCTTTAAGTCGTTTCGATATCAAATGACGAAAACGGACGGATTTCTCAGGTGTTTACTACATATGAACACTTTTTACATTCTCCCGTACAACGCGGATGCTAGTCCTCATTTCATGCAAAATCTTAAGGTCCTAGGTCATGTCCAAGCCACCATAGCCGGCTAAAAAGTGAATAATCGACAACTGAAACTTGAATTGTACTACTTGTTACTGGCTATTACATCAACTTAGAAGCTTCTTCTGTGTTCTACTATGGTGCTTATAGTGTCTTCGCATACCGCAGCACGCGACATAGCCTTGCAGACGATAAATGTAACCGTCTCAGAGAGAAGAGCGGCCAATGTGGCTATCTGGCTTTAAGTCGATTCGATAACAAATGACGAAAACGGACGGATTTTCAGGTGTTTACTACATATGAACACTTTTCACATTCTCCCGTGCAACGCAGCTGCTGGTCCTCCTTCCATGCAAAATCTTAAGTTCCTAGCTCATGTCCACGACACCAAAAAAGGGTAAAAAGTCAATAATCGATACCTAAAACTTGAATTGTACTACTTCTTACTGGCTATTACTTCAACTTAGAAGCTTTTTCTGTGTTCTACTATGGTGCTTATAGTGTCTTTGCATACCGCAGCACGTGACATAGCTTTGCAGACGATAAATGTAACCGTTTCAGACAGAAGTGCGGCCAATGTGACGATCTGGCTTTAAGTCGTTTCGATATCAAATGACGAAAACGGACGGATTTCACAGGTGTTTACTACATATGAACACTTTTTACATTCTCCCGTACAACGCGGCTGCTAGTCCTCCTTTCATGCAAAATGTTAAGGTCCTAGCTCATGTCCAAGGCACCAAAACCAGCTGAAAAGTCAATAATTGATAACTAAAACTTGAATTGTACTACTTCTTACTGGCTATTACATCAACTTAGAAGCTTCATCTGTCTTCTACTATGGTGCTTTTAGTGTCTCCGCATACCGCAGCACGCGACATAGCTTTGCAGACGACAAATGTAACCGTTTCAGACAGAAGAGCTTCCAATGTGATGATCTGGCTTTAAGTCGATTTGATAACAAAAGACGAAAACGGACGGATTTCTAAGGTTCTTACTACATATGAACACTTTTCACATTCTCCCGTGCAACGCGGCTGCTAGTCCTCATTTCATGCAAAATCTTAAGGTCCTAGGTCATGTCCAAGCTACCAAAACCGGCTAAAAATTGAATAATCGACAACTGAAACTTGAATTGTACTACTTCTTACTGGCTATTACTTCAACTTAGAAGCTTATTCTGTGTTCTACTATGGTGCTTTTAGTCTCTCCGCAGACCGCAGCACGCGAAATAGTTTTGCAGACGATAAATGTAACTGTTTCAGAGAGAAGAGCGGCCAATGTGACAATCTGGCTTTAAGTCGATTCGATGACAAAGGACGATACCGGACGGCTTTCTCAGGTTTTTACTACATATGAACACTTCTCACATTCTCCCGTGCAGCGCGGCTGCTAGTCCTCCTTTCATGCAAAATCTTAAGGTCCTAGGTCATGTCCAAGCCACCAAAACCGGCTAAATAGTGAATAATCGACAACTGAAACTTGAATTGTACTACTTCTTACTGGCTATTACTTCAACTTAGAAGCTTATTATGTGTTCTACTATGGTGCTTTTAGTCTCTCCGCAGACCGCAGCACGCGAAATAGTTTTGCAGACGATAAATGTAACTGTTTCAGAGAGAAGAGCGGCCAATTCGACAATCTGGCTTTAAGTCGATTCGATGACAAATGACGATACCGGACGGCTTTCTCAGGTTTTTACTACATATGAACACTTGTCACATTCTCCCGTGCATCGCGGGTGCTAGTCCTCCTTTCATGCAAAATCTTAAGGTCCTAGGTCATGTCCAAGCCACCAAAGGCGGCTAAAATGTGAATAATCGACAACTAAAAGTAGAATTGTACTACTTCTTACTGGCTATTACTTCAACTTAGAAACTTCTTCTGTGTTCTACTATGGTGCTTATAGTGTCTTCGCATACCGCAGCACGCGACATAGCTTTGCAGACGATAAATGTAACCGTCTCAGAGAGAAAAGCGGCCAAAGTGATGATCTGGCTTTAAGTCGATTCGATAACAAATGACGAAAACAGACGGATTTCTCAGGTTTTTACTACATATGAACTCTTTTCACATTCTCCAGTGCAACGCTATTGTTAGTCCTCTTTTCATGCAAAATCGTAAGGTCCTAGGTCATGTCCAAGCCACCAAAGTCGGCTAAAAAGTGAATAATCGACAACTAAAACTTGAATTGTACTACTTCTTACTGGCTATTACTTCAACTTAGAAGCTTCTTCTGTGTTCTGCTATGGTGCTTTTAGTGTCTTCGCATACCGCAGCACGCGACATATCTTTGCAGACGATAAATGTAACCGCCTTAGAGAGAAAAGCGGCCAATGTGATGATCTGGCTTTAAGTCGATTCGATAACAAATGACGAAAACGGACGGATTTCTCAGGTTTTTACTACATATGAACACTTTTCACATTCTCCCGTGCAACGCGGCTGCTAGTCCTCTTTTCATGCAAAATCGTAAGGTCCTAGGTCATGTCCAAGCCACCAAAGTCGGCTAAAAAGTGAATAATCGCCAACTAAAACTTGAATTGTACTACTTCTTACTGGCTATTACATCAACATAGAAGCTTCTTCTGTGTTCTACTATGGTGCTTATAGTGTCTTCGCATACCGCAGCACGCGACATAGCGTTGCAGACGATAAATGTAACCGTTTCAGACAGAAGTGCGGCCAATGTGACGATCTGGCTTTAAGTCGTTTCGATATCAAATGACGAAAACGAACGGATTTCTCAGGTGTTTACTACATATGAACACTTTTTACATTCTCCCGTACAACGCGGCTGCTAGTCCTCCTTTCATGCAAAATCTTAATGTCCTAGGTCATGTCCAAGCCACCAAAGCCGGCTAAAAAGTGAATAATCGACAACTGAAACTTGAATTGTACTACTTCTTACTGGCTATTACATCAACTTAGAAGCTTCATCTGTCTTCTACTATGGTGCTTTTAGTGTCTCAGCATACCGCAGCACGCGACATAGCTTTATAGACGATAAATGTAACCGTTTCAGACAGAAGAGTTTCCAATGTGACGATCTGGCTTTAAGTCGATTTGATAACAAATGACGAAAACGGACGGATTTCTAAGGTTCTTACTACATATGAACACTTTTCACATTCTCCCGTGCAACGCGGATGCTAGTCCTCATTTCATGCAAAATCTTAAGGTCCTAGGTCTTGTCCAAGCCACCATAGCCGGCTAAAAAGTGAATAATCGACAACTGAAACTTGAATTGTACTACTTCTTACTGGCTATTACATCAACTTAGAAGCTTCTTCTGTGTTCTACTATGGTGCTTATAGTGTCTTCGCATACCGCAGCACGCGACATAGCCTTGCAGACGATAAATGTAACCGTCTCAGAGAGAAGAGCGGCCAATGTGGCGATCTGGCTTTAAGTCGATTCGATAACAAAGACGAAACCGGACGGATTTCTCAGGTTGTTACTACATATGAACACTTTTCACATTCTCCCGTGCAACGCGGCTGCTAGTCCTCATTTCATGCAAAATCTTAAGGTCCTAGGTCATGTCCAAGCCACCAAAGCCGGCTAAAAAGTGAATAATCGACAACTGAAACTTGAATTGTACTACTTCTTACTGGCTATTACTTCAACTTAGAAGCTTCTTCTGTGTTCTACTATGGTGCTTATAGTGTCTTTGCATACCGCAGCACGCGACATAGCTTTGCAGACGATAAATGTAACCGTCTCAGAGAGAAAAGCGGCCAATGTGATGATCTGGCTTTAAGTCGATTCGGTAACAAATGACGAAAACGGATGGATTTCTCAGGTTTTTACTACATATGAACACTTTTCACATTCTCCCGTACAACGCGGCTGCTAGTCCTCCTTTAATGCAAAATGTTAAGGTCCCAGCTCATGTCCAAGGCACCAAAACCAGCTAAAAAGTCAATAGTTGATAACTAAAACTTGAATTGTACTACTTCTTACTGGCTATTACATCAACTTAGAAGCTTCATCTGTCTTCTACTATGGTGCTTTTAGTGTCTCCGCATACCGCACCACGCGACATAGCTTTGCAGACGATAAATGTAACCGTTTCAGACAGACGTGCGCCCAATGTGACGAATTGGCTTTAGGTCGATTCGATAACAAATGACGAAAACGGACGGATTTCTCAGGTTTTTACTACATATGAATACTTTTAACATTCTCCCTTGCAACTTGGCTGCTAGTCCTCCTTTCATGCAGAATCTTAAGGTCCTAGCTCATGTCCAAGGCACCAAAGCAAGCTAAATAGCCAATAATCGATACCTAAAACTTGAATTGTACTACTTCTTACTGGCTATTACTTCAACTTAGAAGCTTCTTCTGTGTTCTACTATGGTGCTTATAGTGTCTTCGCATACCGCAGCACGCGACATAGCTTTGCAGACGATAAATGTAACCGTCTCAGAGAGAAATGCGGCCAATGTGAAGATCTGGCTTTAAGTCGATTCGGTAACAAATGACGAAAACGGACGGATTTCTCAGGTTTTTACTACATATGAACACTTTTCACATTCTCCCGTGCAACGCGGCTGCTAGTCCTCTTTTCATGCAAAATCGTAAGGTCCTAGGTCATGTCCAAGCCACCAAAGTCGGCTAAAAAGTGAATAATCGACAACTAAAACTTGAATTGTACTACTTCTTACTGGCTATTACTTCAACTTAGAAGCTTCTTCTGTGTTATACTTTGTGCTTTTAGTGTCTGCGCATACCGCAGCACGCGACATAGCTTTGCAGACGATAAATGTAACCGTTTCAGACAGAAGTGCGGCCAATGTGACGATCTGGCTTTAAGTCGTTTCGATATCAAATGACGAAAACGGACGGATTTCTCAGGTGTTTACTACATATGAACACTTTTTACATTCTCCCGTACAACGCGGCTGCTAGTCCTCCTTTCATGCAAAATGTTAAGGTCCTAGGTCATGTCCAAGCCACCAAAGCCGGCTAAAAAGTGTATAATCGACAACTGAAACTTGAATTGTACTACTTCTTACTGGCTATTACATCAACTTAGAAGCTTCATCTGTCTTCTACTATGGTGCTTTTAGTGTCTCCGCATACCGCAGCACGCGACATAGCTTAGCAGACGATAAATGTAACCGTTTCAGACAGAAGAGCTTCCAATGTGACGATCTGGCTTTAAGTCGATTTGATAACAAATGACGAAAACGGACGGATTTCTAAGGTTCTTACTACATATGAACACTTTTCACATTCTCCCGTGCAACGCGGCTGCTAGTCCTCATTTCATGCAAAATCTTAAGGTCCTAGGTCATGTCCAAGCCACCAAAGCCGGCTAAAAGTGAATAATCGACAACTGAAACTTGAATTGTACTACTTCTTACTGGCTATTACTTCAACTTAGAAGCTTATTCTGTGTTCTACTATGGTGCTTTTAGTCTCTCCGCAGACCGCAGCACGCGAAATAGTTTTGCAGACGATAAATGTAACTGTTTCAGAGAGAAGAGCGGCCAATGTGACAATCTGGCTTTAAGTCGATTCGATGACAAATGACGATACCGGACGGCTTTCTCAGGTTTTTACTACATATGAGCACTTGTCACATTCTCCCATGCAACGCGGCTGCTAGTCCTCCTTTCATGCAAAATCTTAAGGTCCTATGTCATGTCCAAGCCACCAAAGGCGGCTAAAATGTGAATAATCGACAACTAAAAGTAGAATTGTACTACTTCGTACTGGCTATTACTTCAACTTAGAAGCTTCTTCTGTGTTCTACTATTATAGTGTCTTCGCATACCGTAGCACGTGACATAGCTTTGCAGACGATAAATGTAACCGTCTCAGAGAAAAGCGGCCAATGTGATGATCTGGCTTTAAGTCGATTTGATAACAAATGACGAAAACAGACGGATTTCTCAGGTTTTTACTACATATGAACTCTTTTCACATTCTCCAGTGCAACGCTATTGTTAGTCCTCTTTTCATGCAAAATCGTAAGGTCCTAGGTCATGTCCAAGCCACCAAAGTCGGCTAAAAAGTGAATAATCGACAACTAAAACTTGAATTGTACTACTTCTTACTGGCTATTACTTCAACTTAGAAGCTTCTTCTGTGTTCTACTATGGTGCTTTTAGTGTCTTCGCATACCGCAGCATGCGACATATCTTTGCAGACGATAAATGTAACCGTCTCAGAGAGAAAAGCGGCCAATGTGATGATCTGGCTTTAAGTCGATTCGATACCAAATGACGAAAACGGACGGATTTCTCAGGTTTTTACTACACATGAACACTTTTCACACTCTCCCGTGCAACGCGGCTGCTAGTCCTCTTTTCATGCAAAATCGTAAGGTCCTAGGTCATGTCCAAGCCACCAAAGACGGCTAAAAAGTGAATAATCGCCAACTAAAACTTGAATTGTACTACTTCTTACTGGCTATTACATCAACATAGAAGCTTCTTCTGTGTTATACTTTGGTGCTTTTAGTGTCTCCGCATACCGCAGCACGCGACATAGCTTTGCAGACGATAAATGTAACCGTTTCAGACAGAAGAGCTTCCAATGTGACGATCTGGCTTTAAGTCGATTTGATAACAAATGACGAAAACGGACGGATTTCTAAGGTTTTTACTACATATGAACACTTTTCACATTCTCCCGTGCAACGCGGCTGCTAGTCCCTCATGTCATGAAAAATCTTAAGGTCCTAGGTCATGTCCAAGCCACCAAAGCCGGCTAAAAAGTGAATAATCGACAACTGAAACTTGAATTGTACTACTTCTTACTGGCTATTACTTCAACTTAGAAGCTTATTCTGTGTTCTACTATGGTGCTTTTAGTCTCTCCGCAGACCGCAGCACGCGAAATAGCTTTGCAGACGATAAATGTAACCGTCTCAGAGAGAAAAGCGGCCAATGTGACGATCTGGCCTTAAGTCGATTCGATAACAAATGACGAAAACGGACGGATTTCTCAGGTTTTTACTACATATGAACACTTTTCACATTCTCCCGTGCAACTCGGCTGCTAGTCCTCCTTTCATGAAGAATCTTAAGTTCCTAGCTCATGTCCAAGGCACCAAAGCCAGCCAAAAAGTCAATAATCGATACCTAAACTTGAATTGTACTATTTCTTACTACCTATTACTTCAACTTAGATGCTTCATCTGTGTTCTACTATGGTGCTTTTAGTGTCTCCGCATACCGCAGCACGCTACATAGCTTTGCAGACGATAAGTACATCCGTATCTTAGAGAAGAGCGGCCAATGTGACGATCTGGCTTTAAGTCGATTCGATAACAAATGACGAAAACGGACGGATTTCTCAGGTTTTTCCTACATATGAACACCTTTCACATTCTCCCGTGCAACTCGGCTGCTAGTCCTCCTTTAATGCAGAATCTTAAGGTCTTAGCTCATGTCTAAGGCACCAAAGCCAGCTAAAAGGTCAATAATCGATACCTGAAACTTGAATTTTACTACTTCTTACTGGCTATTACATCAACTTAGAAACTTCATCTGTGTTCTACTATGGTGCTTTTAGTGTCTCCGCATAACGCAGCACGCGACATAGCTTTGCGGACGATAAGTACAACCGTTTCTGAGAGAAGAGCGGCCAATGTGACGATCTGGCTTTAAGTCGATTCGATAACAAATGACGAAAACGGACGGATTTCTCAGGTTTTTACTACATATGAACACTTTTCACATTCTCCCGTGAAACACGGCTGCTAGTCCTCCTTTCATGAAGAATCTTAAGTTCCTAGCTCATGTCCAAGGCACCAAAGCCAGCTAAAAAGTCAATAATCGATACCTAAAACTTGAATTGTACTATTTTTTACTAGCTATTACATCAACTTAGATGCTTCATCTGTGTTCTGCTATGGTGCGTTTAGTGTCTCCGCATACCGCAGCACGCGACTTAGGTTTGCAGACGATAAATGTAACCGTTTCAGACAGAACAGTAGCCAAATAGACGATCGGGCTTTAAGTCGATTCGATATCAAATGACGAACACGGACGGATTTCTCAGGTTTTTACTACACATGAACACTTTTCACATTCTCCCGTGCAGCGCGGCTGCTAGTCCTCCGTTCATGCAGAATCTTAAGTTCCTAGCTCATGTCCAAGGCACCAAAAAAGGGTAAAAAGTCAATAATCGATAGCTAAAACTTCAATTTAACTACTTCTTACTGGCTATTACATCAACTTAGAAGCTTCATCTGTGTTCTACTATGGTGCTTTTAGTGTCTCCGCATACTGCAGCACGCGACATAGCCTTGCGGACGATAAGGACAACCGTTTCAGAAAGAAGAGCGGCCAATGTGACAATCTGGATTTAAGTCGATTTCATAACAAATGACGAAAACGGACGGATTTCTCAGGTTTTTACTACATATGAACACTTTTCACATTCTCCCGTGCAACTCGGCTGCTAGTCCTCCTTTCATGCAGAATCTGAAGGTCCTAGCTCATGTCCAAGGCACCAAAGCCAGCTAAAAAAGTCAATTATCGATACCTAAAAGTTGAATTGTAGTACTTCTTACTGGCTATTACATCAACTTAAAAGCTTCATCTGTGTTCTACTATGGTGCTTTTAGTGTCTCCGTACATCGCAGCACGCGACATAGGTTTGCGGACGATAAGTACAACCGTTTCAGGAGAAGAGCGGCGAATGTGACGATCTGGCTTTAAGTCGATTCGATAACAAATTACGTAAACGGACAGATTTCTCAGGTTTTTACTACATATGAACACTTTTCTCATTCTCCCGTGCAACTCGGCTGCTAGTCCTCCTTTCATGCAGAATCTTAAGGTCCTAGCTCATGTCCAAGGCACCAAAGCCAGCTAAAAAGTCAATAATCGATACCTAAAACTTGAATTGTACTATTTTTTACTAGCTATTACATCAACTTAGATGCTTCATCTGTGTTTTGCTATGGTGCGTTTAGTGTCTCCGCATACCGCAGCACGCGACTTAGGTTTGCAGACGATAAATGTAACCGTTTCAGACAGAACAGTAGCCAAATAGACGATCGGGCTTTAAGTCGATTCGATAACAAATGACGAAAACGGACGGATTTCTCAGGTTTTTACTACATATGAACACTTTTCACATTCTCCCGTGCAACTCGGCAGCTAGTCCTCCTTTCATGAAGAATCTTAAGTTCCTAGCTCATGTCCAAGGCACCAAAGCCAGCCAAAAAGTCAATAATCGATACCTAAACTTGAATTGTACTATTTCTTACTACCTATTACATCAACTTAGATGCTTCATCTGTGTTCTACTATGGTGCTTTTAGTGTCTACGCATACCGCAGCACGCTACATAGCTTTGCAGACGATAAGTACATCCGTATCTTAGAGAAGAGCGGCCAATGTGACGATTTGGCTTTAAGTCGATTCGATAACAAATGACGAAAACGGACGGATTTCTCAGGTTTTTACTACATATGAACACCTTTCACATTCTCCCGTGCAACTCGGCTGCTAGTCCTCCTTTAATGCAGAATCTTAAGGTCCTAGCTCATGTCTAAGGCACCAAAGCCAGCTAAAAGGTCAATAATCGATACCTGAAACTTGAATTTTACTACTTCTTACTGGCTATTACATCAACTTAGAAACTTCATCTGTGTTCTACTATGGTGCTTTTAGTGTCTCCGCATAACGCAGCACGTGACATAGCTTTGCGGACGATAAGTACAACCGTTTCTGAGAGAAGAGCGGCCAATGTGACGATCTGGCTTTAAGTCGATTCGATAACAAATGACGAAAACGGACGGATTTCTCAGGTTTTTACTACATATGAACACTTTTCACATTCTCCCGTGAAACACGGCTGCTAGTCCTCCTTTCATGCAGAATCTTAAGGTCCTAGCTCATGTCCAAGGCACCAAAGCCAGCTAAAAAGTCAATAATCGATACCTAAAACTTGAATTGTACTACTTCTAAAAGGCTATTACTTCAAATTAGAAGCTTCATCTGTGTTCTACTATGGTGCTTTTAGTGTCTCCGCAAACCGCAGCACGCGACATAGCTTTGCGGACGATAAGTACAACCGTTTCTGAGAGAAGAGCGGCCAATGTGACGATCTGGCTTTAAGTCGATTCGATAACAAATGACGAAAACGGAGAGGATTTCTCATGTTTTTACTACATATGAACACTTTTCACATTCTCCCGTGCAACTCGGCTGCTAGTCCTCCTTTCATGCAGAATCTTAAGGTCCTATCTCATGTCCAAGGCACCAAAGCCACCTAAAAAGTCAATAATCGATACCTAAAACTTGAATTGTACTACTTCTTAATGGCTATTACTTCAAATTAGAAGCTTCATCTGTGTTCTACTATGGTGCTTTTAGTGTCTCCGCAAACCGCAGCACGCGACATAGCTTTGCGGACGATAAGTACAACCGTTTCAGAGAGAAGAGCGGCCAATGTGACGATCTGGCTTTAAGTCGATTCGATAACAAATGACGAAAACAGACAGGATTTCTCATGTTTTTACTACATATGAACACTTTTCTCATTCTCCCGTGCAACTCGGCTGCTAGTCCTCCCTTCATGCAGAATCTTAAGGTCCTAGCTCATGTCCAAGGCACCAAAGCCAGCTAAAAAGTCAATAATCGATACCTAAAACTTGAATTGTACTACTTCTTAATGGCTATTACTTCAAATTAGAAGCTTCATCTGTGTTCTACTATGGTGCTTTTAGTGTCTCCGCAAACCGCAGGACGCGACATAGCTTTGCGGACGATAAGTACAACCGTTTCAGAGAGAAGAGCGGCCAATGTGACGATCTGGCTTTAAGTCGATTCGATAACAAATGACGAAAACTTACAGGATTTCTCATGTTTTTACTACATATGAACACTTTTTTAATTCTCCCGTGCAACTCAGCTCCTAGTCCTCCGTTCATGCAGAATCTTAAGTTCCTAGCTCATGTCCAAGGCACCAAAAAATGGTAAAAGTTCAATAATCGATAGCTAAAACTTTAATTTTACTACTTCTTACTGGCTATTACATCAACTTAGAAGCTTCATCTGTGTTCTACTATGGTGCTTTTAGTGTCTCCGCATACCGCAGCACGCGACATAGCCTTGCGGATGATAAGGACAACCGTTTCAGAAAGAAGAGCGGCCAATGTGACGATCTGGATTTAAGTCGATTCGATAACAAATTACGAAAACAAACAGATTTCTCATTTTTTTACTACATATGAACACTTTTCTCATTCTCCCGTGCAACTCGGCTGCTAGTCCTCCTTTCATGCAGGATCTTAAGGTCCTAGCTCATGTCCAAGGCACCAAAGCCAGCTAAAAAGTCAATAATCGATACTTAAAACTTGAATTGTACTACTTCTTAATGGCTATTACTTCAAATTAGAAGCTTCATCTGTGTTCTACTATGGTGCTTTTAGTGTCTCCGCAAACCGCAGCACGCGACATAGCAATGCGGACGATAAGTACAACCGTTTCAGAGAGAAGAGCGGCCAATGTGACGATCTGGCTTTAAGTCGATTCGATAACAAATGACGAAAACGGACAGGATTTCTCATGTTTTTACTACATATGAACACTTTTCACATTCTCCCATGCAACTCTCTTGCTAGTCCTCCTTTCATGCAGAATCTTAAGTTCCTAGCTCATGTCCAAGGCACCAAAGCCAGCTAAAACGTCAATAATCGATACCTAAAACTTGAATTTTACTACTTCTTTCTAGCTATTACATCAACTTAGATGCTTCATCTGTGTTCTACTATGGTGCTTTTAGTGTCTCCGCGTACCGCACCACGCGACATAGCTTTGCAGACGATAAATGTAACCGTTTCAGTCAGAAGAGCGGCCAATGTGACGATCTGGCTTTAGGTCGATTCGATAAGAAGTGACGAAAACGGACGGATTTTTCAGGTTTTTACTACGTATGAACACTTTTCACATTCTCCTGTGCAACTCGGCTGCTAGTCTTCCTTTCATGCACAATCTTAAGTTCCTAGCTCATGTCCAAGGCACCAAAGAAGGGTAAAAAGTCAATAATCGATACCTAAAACTTGAATTGTACTACTTCTTACTGGCTATTACATCAACTTAGAAGCTTCATCTGTGTTCTACTATGGTGCTTTTAGTGTCTCCGCATACCGCAGCACGCGACATAGCCTTGCGGACGATAAGGACAACCGTTTCAGAGAGAAGAGCAGCCAATGTGACGATCTCGATTTAAGTCGATTTCATAACAAATGACGAAAACGGAAGGATTTCTCAGGTTTTTACTACATATGAACACTTTTCACATTCTCCCGAGCAACTCGGCTGCTGGTCCTCCTTTGATGCAGAATCTGAAGGTCCTAGCTCATGTCCAAGGCACCAAAGCCAGCTAAAATGTCAATAATCGATACCTATAACTTGAATTTTTCTACTTTTTAATGGCTATTACATCAACTTAGAAGCTTCATCTGTGTACTACTATGGTGCTTTTAGTGTCTCCGCATATCGCAGCACGCGAAATAGCTTTGCGGACGATAAGTACAACCGTTTCAGGAGAAGAGCGGCGAATGTGACGATCTGGCTTTAAGTCGATTCGATAACAAATTACGAATACGGACATATTTCTCATGTGTTTACTACATATGAACACTTTTCTCATTCTCCCGTGCAACTCGGCTGCTAGTCCTCCTTTCATGCAGAATCTTAAGGTCCTAGCTCATGGCCAAGGCACCAAAGCCAGCTAAAAAGTCAATAATCGATACCTAAAACTTGAATTGTACTACTTCTTAATGGCTATTACTTCAAATTAGAAGCTTCATCTGTGTTCTACTATGGTGCTTTTAGTGTCTACGCATTCCGCAGCACGCGACATAGCCTTGCGGACGATAAGGACAACCGTTTCAGAGAGAAGAGCAGCCAATGTGACGATCTGAATTTAAGTCCATTTCATAACAAATGACGAAAACGGAAGGATTTCTCAGGTTTTTACTACATATGAACACTTTTCACATTCTCCCGTGCAACGCGGCTGCTAGTCTTCCTTTCATGCAAAATCTTAAGATCCTAGGTCATGTCCAAGCCACCAAAGCCGTCTAAAAAGTGAATAATCGACAACTAAAACTTGAATTGTACTACTTCTTACTGACTATTACATCAACTTAGAAGCTTCATCTGTGTTCTACTATGGTGCTTTTAGTGTCTCCGCATACCGCAGCACGCGACATAGCTTTGCAGACGATAAGTAAAACCGTTTCAGAGAGAAGAGTGGCCAATGTGACGATCTGGCTTTAAGTTGATTTGATAACTAATGACGAAAACGGACGGATTTCTCAGGTTTGTACTATATATGAACACTTTTCACATTCTCCCGTGCAACTCGGCTGCTAGTCCTCCTTTCATGAAGAAACTTAAGTTCCTAGCTCATGTCCAAAGCACCAAAGCCAGCTAAAAAGTCAATAATCGATACCTAAAACTTTAATTGTACTATTTCTTACTAGCTATTACATCAACTTAGATGCTTCATCTGTGTTCTACTATGGTGCTTTTAATGTCTCCGCATACCGCAGCACGCGTCATAGTTTTGCAGACGATAAGTACAATCGTTTCAGAGAGAAGAGCGGCAAATGTGACGATCTGGCTTTAAGTCGATTCGATAACAAATGACGAAAACGGACGGATTTCTCAGGTTTTTACTACATATGAACACTTTTTACATTCTCCCATGCACACGTGGCTGCTAGTCCTCCTTTCATGAAAAATCTTAATATCCTAACTCATGTCCAAGGCACCAAAGAAGGGTAAAAAGTCAATATTCGATACCTAAAACTTGAATTGTACTACTTCTTACTGGCTATTACATCAACTTAGAAACTTCATCCGTGTTCTACTATGGTGCTTTTAGGGTCTCCACATACCGCAGCACGCGACATAGCTTTGAGAACGATAAGTACAACCGTTCCAGAGAGAAGAGCGGCCAATGTGGCGATCTGGCTTTAAGTCGATTCGATAACAAATGACGAAAACGGACGGATTCTCAGGTTTTTACTACATATGAACACTTTTCACATTCTCCCGAGCAACTCGGCTGCTGGTCCTCCTTTGATGCAGAATCTGAAGGTCCTAGCTCATGTCCAAGGCACCAAAGCCAGCTAAAATGTCAATAATCGATACCTATAACTTGAATTTTTCTACTTTTTAATGGCTATTACATCAACTTAGAAGCTTCATCTGTGTACTACTATGGTGCTTTTAGTGTCTCCGCATATCGCAGCACGCGAAATAGCTTTGCGGACGATAAGTACAACCGTTTCAGGAGAAGAGCGGCGAATGTGACGATCTGGCTTTAAGTCGATTCGATAACAAATTACGAATACGGACATATTTCTCATGTGTTTACTACATATGAACACTTTTCTCATTCTCCCGTGCAACTCGGCTGCTAGTCCTCCTTTCATGCAGAATCTTAAGGTCCTAGCTCATGTCCAAGGCACCAAAGCCAGCTAAAAAGTCAATAATCGATACCTAAAACTTGAATTGTACTACTTCTTAATGGCTATTACTTCAAATTAGAAGCTTCATCTGTGTTCTACTATGGTGCTTTTAGTGTCTCCGCAAACCGCAGGACGCGACATAGCTTTGCGGACGATAAGTACAACCGTTTCAGAGAGAAGAGCGGCCAATGTGACGATCTGGCTTTAAGTCGATTCGATAACAAATGACGAAAACTTACAGGATTTCTCATGTTTTTACTACATATGAACACTTTTTTAATTCTCCCGTGCAACTCAGCTCCTAGTCCTCCGTTCATGCAGAATCTTAAGTTCCTAGCTCATGTCCAAGGCACCAAAAAATGGTAAAAGTTCAATAATCGATAGCTAAAACTTTAATTTTACTACTTCTTACTGGCTATTACATCAACTTAGAAGCTTCATCTGTGTTCTACTATGGTGCTTTTAGTGTCTCCGCATACCGCAGCACGCGACATAGCCTTGCGGATGATAAGGACAACCGTTTCAGAAAGAAGAGCGGCCAATGTGACGATCTGGATTTAAGTCGATTCGATAACAAATTACGAAAACAAACAGATTTCTCATTTTTTTACTACATATGAACACTTTTCTCATTCTCCCGTGCAACTCGGCTGCTAGTCCTCCTTTCATGCAGGATCTTAAGGTCCTAGCTCATGTCCAAGGCACCAAAGCCAGCTAAAAAGTCAATAATCGATACTTAAAACTTGAATTGTACTACTTCTTAATGGCTATTACTTCAAATTAGAAGCTTCATCTGTGTTCTACTATGGTGCTTTTAGTGTCTCCGCAAACCGCAGCACGCGACATAGCAATGCGGACGATAAGTACAACCGTTTCAGAGAGAAGAGCGGCCAATGTGACGATCTGGCTTTAAGTCGATTCGATAACAAATGACGAAAACGGACAGGATTTCTCATGTTTTTACTACATATGAACACTTTTCACATTCTCCCATGCAACTCTCTTGCTAGTCCTCCTTTCATGCAGAATCTTAAGTTCCTAGCTCATGTCCAAGGCACCAAAGCCAGCTAAAACGTCAATAATCGATACCTAAAACTTGAATTTTACTACTTCTTTCTAGCTATTACATCAACTTAGATGCTTCATCTGTGTTCTACTATGGTGCTTTTAGTGTCTCCGCGTACCGCACCACGCGACATAGCTTTGCAGACGATAAATGTAACCGTTTCAGTCAGAAGAGCGGCCAATGTGACGATCTGGCTTTAGGTCGATTCGATAAGAAGTGACGAAAACGGACGGATTTTTCAGGTTTTTACTACGTATGAACACTTTTCACATTCTCCTGTGCAACTCGGCTGCTAGTCTTCCTTTCATGCACAATCTTAAGTTCCTAGCTCATGTCCAAGGCACCAAAGAAGGGTAAAAAGTCAATAATCGATACCTAAAACTTGAATTGTACTACTTCTTACTGGCTATTACATCAACTTAGAAGCTTCATCTGTGTTCTACTATGGTGCTTTTAGTGTCTCCGCATACCGCAGCACGCGACATAGCCTTGCGGACGATAAGGACAACCGTTTCAGAGAGAAGAGCAGCCAATGTGACGATCTCGATTTAAGTCGATTTCATAACAAATGACGAAAACGGAAGGATTTCTCAGGTTTTTACTACATATGAACACTTTTCACATTCTCCCGAGCAACTCGGCTGCTGGTCCTCCTTTGATGCAGAATCTGAAGGTCCTAGCTCATGTCCAAGGCACCAAAGCCAGCTAAAATGTCAATAATCGATACCTATAACTTGAATTTTTCTACTTTTTAATGGCTATTACATCAACTTAGAAGCTTCATCTGTGTACTACTATGGTGCTTTTAGTGTCTCCGCATATCGCAGCACGCGAAATAGCTTTGCGGACGATAAGTACAACCGTTTCAGGAGAAGAGCGGCGAATGTGACGATCTGGCTTTAAGTCGATTCGATAACAAATTACGAATACGGACATATTTCTCATGTGTTTACTACATATGAACACTTTTCTCATTCTCCCGTGCAACTCGGCTGCTAGTCCTCCTTTCATGCAGAATCTTAAGGTCCTAGCTCATGGCCAAGGCACCAAAGCCAGCTAAAAAGTCAATAATCGATACCTAAAACTTGAATTGTACTACTTCTTAATGGCTATTACTTCAAATTAGAAGCTTCATCTGTGTTCTACTATGGTGCTTTTAGTGTCTACGCATTCCGCAGCACGCGACATAGCCTTGCGGACGATAAGGACAACCGTTTCAGAGAGAAGAGCAGCCAATGTGACGATCTGAATTTAAGTCCATTTCATAACAAATGACGAAAACGGAAGGATTTCTCAGGTTTTTACTACATATGAACACTTTTCACATTCTCCCGTGCAACGCGGCTGCTAGTCTTCCTTTCATGCAAAATCTTAAGATCCTAGGTCATGTCCAAGCCACCAAAGCCGTCTAAAAAGTGAATAATCGACAACTAAAACTTGAATTGTACTACTTCTTACTGACTATTACATCAACTTAGAAGCTTCATCTGTGTTCTACTATGGTGCTTTTAGTGTCTCCGCATACCGCAGCACGCGACATAGCTTTGCAGACGATAAGTAAAACCGTTTCAGAGAGAAGAGTGGCCAATGTGACGATCTGGCTTTAAGTTGATTTGATAACTAATGACGAAAACGGACGGATTTCTCAGGTTTGTACTATATATGAACACTTTTCACATTCTCCCGTGCAACTCGGCTGCTAGTCCTCCTTTCATGAAGAAACTTAAGTTCCTAGCTCATGTCCAAAGCACCAAAGCCAGCTAAAAAGTCAATAATCGATACCTAAAACTTTAATTGTACTATTTCTTACTAGCTATTACATCAACTTAGATGCTTCATCTGTGTTCTACTATGGTGCTTTTAATGTCTCCGCATACCGCAGCACGCGTCATAGTTTTGCAGACGATAAGTACAATCGTTTCAGAGAGAAGAGCGGCAAATGTGACGATCTGGCTTTAAGTCGATTCGATAACAAATGACGAAAACGGACGGATTTCTCAGGTTTTTACTACATATGAACACTTTTTACATTCTCCCATGCACACGTGGCTGCTAGTCCTCCTTTCATGAAAAATCTTAATATCCTAACTCATGTCCAAGGCACCAAAGAAGGGTAAAAAGTCAATATTCGATACCTAAAACTTGAATTGTACTACTTCTTACTGGCTATTACATCAACTTAGAAACTTCATCCGTGTTCTACTATGGTGCTTTTAGGGTCTCCACATACCGCAGCACGCGACATAGCTTTGAGAACGATAAGTACAACCGTTCCAGAGAGAAGAGCGGCCAATGTGGCGATCTGGCTTTAAGTCGATTCGATAACAAATGACGAAAACGGACGGATTCTCAGGTTTTTACTACATATGAACACTTTTCACATTCTCCTGTGCAACTCGGCTACTAATCCTCCTTTCATGCAGAATCTTAAGGTCCTAGCTCATGTCCAAGGCACCAAAGAATGGTAAAAAGTCAATAATCGATACCTAAAACTTGAATTGTACTCTTTCGTACTGGCTATTACATCAACTTAGAACTTCATCTGTGTTCTACTATGGTGCTTTTAGTGTCTCCCCATACCGCAGCACGCGACATACTTTTGCAGATGATAAGTACAACCGTTTCAGAGAGAAGAGCGGCCAATGTGACGATCTGGCTTTAAGTCGATTCGAAAACAAATGACGAAAACGGACGGATTTCTCAGGTTTTTACTACATATGATGACTTTTCACATTGTCCCATGCAACGCGGCTGCTAGTCCTCCTTTCATGCAAAATCTTTAGTTTCTAGCTCATGTCCAAGGCACCAAAGATGGGTAAAAAGTCAATAATCGATAACATAACTTGAATTATACTACTTCATACTGACTATTACATCAACTTAGAAGCTTCATCTGTGTTTTACTATGGTGCTTTTAGTGTCTCCGCATACCGCAGCATGCGACATAGCTTTGCAGACGAAAAGTACAACCGTTTCAGAGAGAAGAGCGGCAAATGTGACGATCTGGCTTTAAGTCGATTCTATAACAAATGACGAAAACGGACGGATTTCTCAGGTTTTTACTACATATCAACACTCTTCACATTCTCCCGTGCAACTCGGCTGCTAGTCCTCCTTTCATGAAGAAACTTAAGTTCCTAGCTCATGTCCAAGGCACCAAAGCCAGCTAAAAAGTCAATAATCGATACCTAAAACTTGAATTGTACTACTACTTAATGGCTATTACATCAACTTAGAAGCTTCATCTGTGTTCTACTATGGTGCTTTTAGTGTCTCCGCATATCGCAGCACGCGACATAGCTTTGCGGACGATAAGTACAACCGTTTCAGGAGAAGAGCGGCGAATGTGACGATCTGGCTTTAAGTCGATTCGATAACAAATTACGAAAACGGACAGATTTCTCAGGTGTTTACTACATATGAACACTTTTCTCATTCTCCCGTGCAACTCGGCTGCTAGTCCTCCTTTCATGCAGAATCTTAAAGTCCTAGCTCATGTCCAAGGCACCAAAGCCAGCTAAAAAATCAATAATCGATACCTAAAACTTGAATTGTACTACTTCTTAATGGCTATTACTTCAAATTATAAGCTTCATCTGTGTTCTACTATGGTGCTTTTATTGTCTCCGCATACCGCAGCACGCAACATAGCTTTGCGGACTATAAGTACAACCGTTTCAGAGAGAAGAGCGGCAAATGTGACGATCTGGCTTTAAGTCGATTCGATAACAAATGACGAAAACGGACGGATTTCTCAGGTTTTTACTACATATGAACACTTTTCACATTCTCCCGTGCAACGCGGCTGCTAGTCTTCCTTTCATGCAAAATCTTAAGGTCCTAGGTCATGTCCAAGCCACCAAAGCCGGCTAAAAAGTGAATAATCGACAACTAAAACTTGAATTTTACTACTTCTTACTGACTATTACATCAACTTAGAAGCTTCATCTGTGTTCTACTATGGTGCTTTTAGTGTCTCCGCATACCGCAGCACGCGACATAGCTTTGCAGACGATAAGTAAAACCGTTTCAGAGAGAAGAGTGGCCAATGTGACGATCTGGCTTTAAGTTGATTTGATAACTAATGACGAAAACGGACGGATTTCTCAGGATTTTACTACATATGAACACTTTTCACATTCTCCCATGCAACTCTGCTGCTAGTCCTCCTTTCATGCAGAATCTTAAGCTTCTAGCTCATGTCCAAGACACCAAAGCCAGCTAAAACGTCAATAATCAATACCTAAAACTTGAATTTTACTACTTCTTTCTAGCTATTACATCAACTTAGATGCTTCATCTGTGTTCTACTATGGTGCTTTTAGTGTCTCCGCGTACCGCACCACGCGACATAGCTTTGCAGACGATAAATGTAACCGTTTCAGTCAGAAGAGCGACCAATGTGACGATCTGGGTTTAAGTCGATTCGATAACAAATGACGAAAACGGACGGATTTCTCAGGTTTTTACTACATATGATCACTTTTCACATTGTCCCATGCAACGCGGCTGCTAGTCCTCCTTTCATGCAAAATCTTTAGTTTCTAGCTCATGTCCAAGGCACCAAAGATGGGTAAAAAGTCAACAATCGATAACAGAACTTGAATTATACTACTTCATACTAACTATTATATCAACTTAGAAGCTTCATTTGTGTTCTACTATGGTGCTTTTAGTGTCTCCGCATACCGCAGCACGCGACATAGCTTTGCAGACGATAAGTACAACCGTTTCAGAGAGAAGAGCGGCAAATGTGACGATCTGGCTTTAAGTCGATTCGATAACAAATGACGAAAACGGACGGATTTCTCAGGTTTTTACTACATATGAACACTTTTCACATTCTCCCGTGCAACGCGGCTGCTAGTCTTCCTTTCATGCAAAATCTCAAGGTCCTAGGTCATGTCAAAAGCCACCAAAGCCGGCTAAAAAGTGAATAATCGACAACTAAAACTTGAATTGTACTACTTCTTACTGACTATTACATCAACTTAGAAGCTTCATCTGTGTTCTACTATGGTGCTTTTAGTGTCTCCGCATACCGCAGCACGCGACATAGCTTTGCAGACGATAAGTAAAACCGTTTCAGAGAGAAGAGTGGCCAATGTGACGATCTGGCTTTAAGTTGATTAGATAACTAATGACGAAAACGGACGGATTTCTCAGGTTTGTACTACATATGAACACTTTTCACATTCTCCCGTGCAACTCGGCTGCTAGTTCTCCTTTCATGAAGAAACTTAAGTTCCTAGCTCATGTCCAAAGCACCTAAGCCAGCTAAAAAGTCAATAATCGATACCTAAAACTTGAATTGTACTATTTCTTACTAGCTATTACATCAACTTAGATGCTTCATCTGTGTTCTACTATGGTGCTTTTAATGTCTCCGCATACCGCAGCACGCGTCATAGCTTTGCAGACGATAAGTACAATCGTTTCAGAGAGAAGAGCGGCAAATGTGACGATCTGGCTTTAAGTCGATTCGATAACAAATGACGAAAACGGACGGATTTCTCAGGTTTTTACTACATATGAACACTTTTTACATTCTCCCATGCACACGTGGCTGCTAGTCCTCCTTTCATGCAAAATCTTAATATCCTAACTCATGTCCAAGGCACCAAAGAAGGGTAAAAAGTCAATAATCGATACCTAAAACTTGAATTGTACTACTTCTTACTGGCTATTACATCAACTTAGAAACTTCATCCGTGTTCTACTATGGTGCTTTTAGGGTCTCCACATACCGCAGCACGCGACATAGCTTTGCAGACGATAAGTACAACCGTTTCAGAGAGAAGAGCGGCCAATGTGGCGATCTGGCTTTAAGTCGATTCGATAACAAATGACGAAAACGGACGGATTCTCAGGTTTTTACTACATATGAACACTTTTCACATTCTCCTGTGCAACTCGGCTACTAATCCTCCTTTCATGCAGAATCTTAAGGTCCTAGCTCATGTCCAAGGCATCAAAGAAGAGAAAAAGTCAATAATCGATAACAAAAACTTGAATTGTACTACTTCATACTGACTATTACATCAACTTGGAAGCTTCATCTGTGTTTTACTATGGTGCTTTTAGTGTCTCCGCATACCGCAGCACGCGACATAGCTTTGCAGACGATAAGTACAACCGTTCCAGAGAGAATAGCGGCAAATGTGACGATCTGGCTTTAAGTCGATTCGATAACAAATGACGAAAACGGACGGATTTCTCAGGTTTTTACTACATATGAACACTTTTCACATTCTCCCGTGCACACGCGGCTGCTAGTCCTCCTTTCATGCAAAATCTTAATATCCTACCTCATGTCCAAGGCACAAAAGAAGGGTAAAAAGTCAATAATCGATACCTAAAACTTGAATTGTATTACTTCTTACTGGCTATTACATCAACTTAGAAACTTCATCCGTGTTCTACTATAGTGCTTTTAGGGTCACCACATACCGCAGCACGCGACATAGCTTTGCAGACGATAAGTACAACCGTTTCAGAGAGAAGAGCGGCCAATGTGGCGATCTTGCTTTAAATCGATTCGATAACAAATGACGAAAACGGATGGATTTCTCAGGTTTTTACTACATATGAACACTTCTCACATTCTCCCGTGCAACGCGGCTGCTAGTCTTCCTTTCATGCAAAATCTTAAGGTCCTAGGTCATGTCCAAGCCACCAAAGCCGGCTAAAAAGTTGATAATCCACAACTAAAACTTAAATAGTACTACCTCTTACTGGCTATTACTTCAACTTAGAAGCTTCTTCTGTGTTCTAATATGGTGCTTTTAATGTCTCCGCATACCGCAGCACGCGACATAGCTTTGCAGACGATAAATCGTCTCAGAGAGAAAACCGGCCAATGTGACGATCTGGCTTTATGTCGATACGATAACAAATGACGAAAACGGACGGATTTCTCAGGTTTTTACTACATATGAATACTTTTCACATTCTCCCGTGCAACGCGGCTGCTAGTCCTCCTTTCATGTAAAATCTTAAGGTTCCACCTCATGTCCAAGACACCAAAGCCGGCTAAAAAGTGAATAATCGATAACTAAAACTTGAATTGTACTACTTCTTACTGGCTATTACTTCAACTTAGAAGCTTCTTCTCTGTTCTACTATGGTGCTTTTAGTGTCTCCACATACCGCAGCACGCGACATAGCTTTGCAGACGATAAATGTAACCGTTTCAGAGAGAAGAGCGGCCAATGTGACGATCTGGCTTTAAATCGATTCGATAACAAATGACGAAAACGGACGGATTTCTCAGGTTTTTACTACATATGAACACTTTTCACATTCTCCCGTGCAACGCGGCTGCTAGTCCTCCTTTCATGCAAAATCTTAAGGTCCTAGGTCATGTCCAAGCCACCAAAGCCGGCTAAAAAGTGAATAATCGACAACTAAAACTTGAATTTTACTACTTCTTACTGGCTATTACTTCAACTTAAAAGCTCCTTCTGTGTTCTACTATGATGCTTTAAGTGTCTCCGCATACCGCAGCACGCGACATAGCTTTGCAGACGAAAAATGTAACCGTCTCAGAGAGAAAAGCTGCCAATGTGACAATCTGGCTTTAAGTCGATTCGATAACAAATGACGAAAATGGACAGATTTCTCAGGTTTTTACTACATATGAACACTTTTCACATTCTCCCATGCAACGTGGCAGCTAGTCCTCCATTCATGCAAAATCTTAAGGTCCTAGGTCATGTCCAAGCCACCAAAGCCGGCTAAAAAGTGAATAATCGACAACTAAAACTTGAATTGTACTACTTCTTACTGGCTATTACTTCAACATAGAAGCTTCTTCTGTGTTCTAATATGGTGCTTTTAGTGTCTCCGCATACCGCAGCACGCGACATCGCTTTGCAGACGATAAATGTAACCGTTTCAGAGAGAAGAGCAGCCATTGTGACGATCTGGCTTTAAATCGATTCGATAACAAATGACGAAAACGGACGGATTTCTCAGGTTTTTACTACATATGAACACTTTTCACATTCTCCCGTGCAACGCGGCTGCTAGTCCTCCTTTCATGTAAAATCTTAAGGTCCTAGGTCATGTCCAAGCCACCAAAGCCGGCTAAAAAGTGAATAATCGATAACTAAAAGTTGAATTGTACTACTTCTTACTGGCTATTACTTCAACTTAGTGCATCTTCTGTGTTCTACTATGGTCCTTTTAGTGTCTCCGCATACCGCAGCACGCGACATAGCTTTGCAGACGATTAATGTAACCGTCTCAGAGAGAAAAGCGGCCAATATGACGATCGGGCTTTAAGACGATTCGATAACTAATGACGAAAACGGACGGATTTCTCAGGTTGTTACTACATATGAACACTTTTCACATTCTCCGTGCAACGCGGCTGCTAGTCTTCCTTTCATGCAAAATCTTAAGGTCCTAGGTCATGTCCAACCCACCAAAGCCAGCTAAAAAGTGATTAATCGACAACTATAACTTGAATTGTACTACTTCTTACTTGCTATTGCTTCAACTTATAAGCTTCTTCTGTGTTCTAATATGGTGCTTTTAGTGTCTCCGCATACCGCAGCACGCGACATAGCTTTGCAGACGATAAATGTAACCGTCTCAGAGAGAAAAGCAGCCAATGTGTCGATCTGAATTTAAGTCGATTCGATAACAAATGACGAAAACGGACGGATTTCTCAGGTTTTTACTACATATGAACACTTTTCACATTCTCCCGTGCAACGCGGCTGCTAGTCCTCCTTTCATGCAAATCCTTAAGGTCCTAGGTCATATCCAAGCCACCAAAGCCGTCTAAAATGTGAATAATCTATAATTAAAACTTGAATTGTACTACTTCTTACTGGCTATTACTTCAACTTAGAAACTTATTCTGAGTTCTACTGTGGTGCTTTTAGTGTTTCCGTATACCGCAGCATTCGACATAGCTTTGCAGACGATAAATGTAACCGTTTCAGAGAGAAGAGCGGCCATTGTGACGATTTGGCTTTAAATCGATTCGATAACAAATGACGAAAACGGACGGATTTCTCAGGTTTTTACTACATATGAACACTTTTCACATTCTCCCGTGCAACGCGGCTGCTTGTCTTCCTTTCTTGCAAAATGTTAAGGTCCTAAGACATGTCCAAGCCACCAAAGCCGGTTAATAAGTGATTCAACGACAACTAAAACTTAAATAGTACTACTTTTTACTGGCTATTACTTCAACTTAGAAGCTTCTTCTCTGTTCTACTATGGTGCTTTTAGTGTTTCCGCATACCGCAGCACGCGACATAGCTTTGCAGACGATAAATGTAACCGTTTCGGAGAGAAGAGCGGCCACTGTGACGATCTGGCTTTAAATCGATTCGATAACAAATGACGAAAACGGACGGATTTCTCAGGTTTTTACTACATATGAACACTTTTCACATTCTCCCGCGCAACGCGGCTGCTAGTCATCCTGTCATGCAAAATCTTAATGTCCTAGGTCATGTCCAAGCCACCAAAGCCGGTTAAAAAGTGATTAATCGACAACTAAAACTTAAATAGTACTACTACTTACTGGCTATTACTTCTACTTAGAAGCTTCTTCTGTGTTCTAATATGGTGCTTTTAGTGTCTCCGCATACCGCAGCATGCGACATAGCTTTGCAGACGATTAATGTAACCGTTTCAGAGAGAAGAGCGGCCAACGTGACGATCTGGCTTTAAATCGATTCGATAACAAATGACGAAAACGGACGGATTTCTCAGGTTTTTACTACATATGAACACTTTTCACATTCTCCCGTGCAACGCGGCTGCTAGTCTTCCTTTCATGCAAAATCTTAAGGTTCCACCTCAAGTCCAAGCCACCAAAACTGGCTAAAACGTGAATAATCGATAACTAAAACTTGAATTGTACTACTTCTTACTGGCTATTACTTCAACTTAGAAGCTTCTTCTGTGTTCGACTATGGTGTTTTATTGTCTCCGCATACCGCAGCACGCGACATAGCTTTGCAGACGAAAAATGTAACCGTCTCAGAGAGAAAAGCTGCCAATGTGACAATCTGGCTTTAAGTCGATTCGATAACAAATGACGAAAATGGACAGATTTCTCAGGTTTTTACTACATATGAACACTTTTCACATTCTCCCATGCAACGTGGCAGCTAGTCCTCCATTCATGCAAAATCTTAAGGTCCTAGGTCATGTCCAAGCCACCAAATCCGGCTAAAAAGTGAATAATCGACAACTAAAACTTGAATTGTACTACTTCTTACTGGCTATTACTTCAACATAGAAGCTTCTTCTGTGTTCTAATATGGTGCTTTTAGTGTCTCCGCATACCGCAGCACGCGACATAGCTTTGCTGACGATAAATGTAACCGTCTCAGAGAGAAAAGCGGCCAATGTGACGGTCTGGCTTTAAGTCGATACGATAACAAATGACGAAAACGGACTGATTTCTCAGGTTTTTACTACATATGAACACTTTTCACATTCTCCCGTGCAACGCGGCTGCTAGTCCTCCTTTCATGCAAATCCTTAAGGTCCTAGGTCATATCTAAGCCACCAAAGTCGGCTAAAATGTGAATAATCTATAATTAAAACTTGAATTGTACTACTTCTTACTGGCTATTACTTCAACTTAGAAACTTATTCTGAGTTCTACTGTGGTGCTTTTAGTGTTTCCGTATACCGCAGCACGCGACATCGTTTTGCAGACGATAAATGTAACCGTTTCAGAGAGAAGAGCAGCCATTGTGACGATCTGGCTTTAAATCGATTCGATAACAAATGACGAAAACGGACGGATTTCTCAGTTTTTTACTACATATGAACACTTTTCACATTCTCCCGTGCAACGCGGCTGCTAGTCCTCCTTTCATGTAAAATCTTAAGGTCCTAGGTCATGTCCAAGCCACCAAAGCCGGCTAAAAAGTGAATAATCGATAACTAAAAGTTGAATTGTACTACTTCTTACTGGCTATTACTTCAACTTAGTGCATCTTCTGTGTTCTACTATGGTCCTTTTAGTGTCTCCGCATACCGCAGCACGCGACATAGCTTTGCAGACGATTAATGTAACCGTCTCAGAGAGAAAAGCGGCCAATATGACGATCGGGCTTTAAGACGATTCGATAACTAATGACGAAAACGGACGGATTTCTCAGGTTGTTACTACATATGAACACTTTTCACATTCTCCGTGCAACGCGGCTGCTAGTCTTCCTTTCATGCAAAATCTTAAGGTCCTAGGTCATGTCCAACCCACCAAAGCCAGCTAAAAAGTGATTAATCGACAACTATAACTTGAATTGTACTACTTCTTACTTGCTATTGCTTCAACTTATAAGCTTCTTCTGTGTTCTAATATGGTGCTTTTAGTGTCTCCGCATACCGCAGCACGCGACATAGCTTTGCAGACGATAAATGTAACCGTCTCAGAGAGAAAAGCAGCCAATGTGTCGATCTGAATTTAAGTCGATTCGATAACAAATGACGAAAACGGACGGATTTCTCAGGTTTTTACTACATATGAACACTTTTCACATTCTCCCGTGCAACGCGGCTGCTAGTCCTCCTTTCATGCAAATCCTTAAGGTCCTAGGTCATATCCAAGCCACCAAAGCCGTCTAAAATGTGAATAATCTATAATTAAAACTTGAATTGTACTACTTCTTACTGGCTATTACTTCAACTTAGAAACTTATTCTGAGTTCTACTGTGGTGCTTTTAGTGTTTCCGTATACCGCAGCATTCGACATAGCTTTGCAGACGATAAATGTAACCGTTTCAGAGAGAAGAGCGGCCATTGTGACGATTTGGCTTTAAATCGATTCGATAACAAATGACGAAAACGGACGGATTTCTCAGGTTTTTACTACATATGAACACTTTTCACATTCTCCCGTGCAACGCGGCTGCTTGTCTTCCTTTCTTGCAAAATGTTAAGGTCCTAAGACATGTCCAAGCCACCAAAGCCGGTTAAAAAGTGATTCAACGACAACTAAAACTTAAATAGTACTACTTTTTACTGGCTATTACTTCAACTTAGAAGCTTCTTCTCTGTTCTACTATGGTGCTTTTAGTGTTTCCGCATACCGCAGCACGCGACATAGCTTTGCAGACGATAAATGTAACCGTTTCGGAGAGAAGAGCGGCCACTGTGACGATCTGGCTTTAAATCGATTCGATAACAAATGACGAAAACGGACGGATTTCTCAGGTTTTTACTACATATGAACACTTTTCACATTCTCCCGTGCAACGCGGCTGCTAGTCATCCTGTCATGCAAAATCTTAATGTCCTAGGTCATGTCCAAGCCACCTAAGCCGGTTAAAAAGTGATTAATCGACAACTAAAACTTAAATAGTACTACTACTTACTGGCTATTACTTCTACTTAGAAGCTTCTTCTGTGTTCTAATATGGTGCTTTTAGTGTCTCCGCATACCGCAGCATGCGACATAGCTTTGCAGACGATTAATGTAACCGTTTCAGAGAGAAGAGCGGCCAACGTGACGATCTGGCTTTAAATCGATTCGATAACAAATGACGAAAACGGACGGATTTCTCAGGTTTTTACTACATATGAACACTTTTCACATTCTCCCGTGCAACGCGGCTGCTAGTCTTCCTTTCATGCAAAATCTTAAGGTTCCACCTCATGTCCAAGCCACCAAAACTGGCTAAAACGTGAATAATCGATAACTAAAACTTGAATTGTACTACTTCTTACTGGCGATTACTTAGACTTAGAAGCTTCTTCTGTGTTCTACTATGGTGCTTTTAGTGTCTCCGCATACCGCAGCATGCGACATAGCTTTGCAGACGATTAATGTAACCGTCTCAGAGAGAAAAGCGGCCAATGTGTCGATCTGAATTTAAGTCGATTCGATAACATATGACGAAAACGGACGGATTTCTCAGGTTTTTACTACATATGAACGCTTTACACATTCTCCCGTGCAACGCGGCTGCTAGTCTTCCTTTCATGCAAAATCTTAAGTTTCCACCTCATGTCCAAGCCACCAAAGCCGGCTAAAAAGTGAATAATCGATAACTAAAACTTGAATTGTACTACTTCTTACTGGCTATTACTTCAACTTAGTGCTTCTTCTGTGTTCTACTATGGTGCTTTTAGTGTTCCGCATACCGCAGCACGCGACATAGCTTTGCAGACGATTAATGTAACCGTCTCAGAGAGATAAGCGGCCAATATGACGATCGGGCTTTAAGTCGATTCGATAACAAATGACGAAAACGGACGGATTTCTCAGGTTTTTACTACATATGAACACTTTTCACATTCTCCCGTGCAACGCGGCTACTAGTCCTCCTTTCATGCAAAATCGTAAGGTCCTAGGTCATGTCCAAGCCACCAAAGCCGGCTAAAAAGTGAATAATCGACAACTAAAACTTGAATTGTACTACTTCTTACTGGCTATTACTTCAACTTAGAAGCTTCTTCTGTGTTCTACTATGGTGCTTTTAGTGTTTCCGCATAACGCAGCACGCGACATAGCTTTGCAGACCATAAATGTAACCGTTTCAGAGAGAAGAGCGGCCAATGTGGCGATCTGGCTTTAAATCGATTCGATAACAAATGACGAAAACGGACGGATTTCTCAGGTTTTTACTACATATGAACACTTTTCACATTCTCCCGTGCAACGCGGCTGCTAGTCTTCCTTTCTTGCAAAATCTTAAGGTCCTAAGACATGTCCAAGCCACCAAAGCCGGTTAAAAAGTGATTCAACGACAACTAAAACTTAAATAGTACTACTTTTTACTGGCTATTACTTCAACTTAGAAGCTTCTTCTCTGTTCTACTATGGTGCTTTTAGTGTTTCCGCATACCGCAGCACGCGACATAGCTTTGCAGACGATAAATGTAAACGTTTCGGAGAGAAGAGCGGCCACTGTGACGATCTGGCTTTAAATCGATTCGATAACAAATGACGAAAACGGACGGATTTCTCAGGTTTTTACTACATATGAACACTTTTCACATTCTCCCGTGCAACGCGGCTGCTAGTCTTCCTGTCATGCAAAATCTTAATGTCCTAGGTCATGTCCAAGCCACCAAAGCCGGTTAAAATGTGATTAATCGACAACTAAAACTTAAATAGTACTACTACTTACTGGCTATTACTTCTACTTAGAAGCTTCTTCTGTGATCTACTATGGTGCTTTTAGTGTTTCCGCATAACGCAGCACGCGACATAGCTTTGCAGACGATAAATGTAACCGTCTCAGAGAGAAGAGCGACCAATGTGACGATCTGGCTTTAAATCGATTCGATAACAAATGACGAAAACGGACGGATTTCTCAGGTTTTTACTACATATGAACACTTTTCACATTCTCCAGTGCAACGCGGCTGCTAGTCTTCCTCTCATGCAAAATCTTAAGGTCCTAGGTCATGTCCAAGCCACCAAAGCCGGCTAAAAAGTGAATAATCGACAACTTAAACTTGAATTTTTCTACTTCTTACTGGCTATTACTTCAACTTAGAAGCTTCTTCTGTGTTCTACTATGGTGCTTTTAGTGTCTCCGCTTACCGCAGCACGCGACATAGCTTTGCAGACGATAAATGTAACCGTCTCAGAGAGAAAAGAGGCCAATGTGTCGATCTGAATTTAAGTCGATTCGATAACAAATGACGAAAACGGACGGATTTCTCAGGTTTTTACTACATATGAACACTTTTCACATTCTCCCGTGCAACGCGGCTGCTAGTCTTCCTTTCTTGCAAAATCTTAAGGTCCTAGGACATGTCCAAGCCACCAAAGCCGGTTAAAAAGTGATTCAACGACAACTAAAACTTAAATAGTACTACTTTTTACTGGCTATTACTTCAACTTAGAAGCTTCTTCTGTGTTCTAATATGGTGCTTTTAGTGTCTCCGCATACCGCAGCACGCGACATAGCTTTGCAGACGATAAATGTAACAGTCTCAGAGAGAAAAGCGGCCAATGTGACGATCTGGCTTTAATTCGATACGATAACAAATGACGAAAACCCATGGATTTCTTAGGTTTTTACTACATATGAACACTTTTCACATTCTCCCGTGCAACGCGGTTGTTAGTCCTCCTTTCGTACAAAATCTTAAGGTTCCATCTCATGTCCAAGCCACCAAAGCCGGCTAAAAAGTGAATAATCGATAACTAAAACTTGAATTGTACTATATCTTACTGGCTATTACTTCAACTTAGAAGCTTCTTCTGTGTTCTACTATGGTGCTTTTAGTGTCTCCGGATACCGCAGCATGCGACATAGCTTTGCAGACGATTAATGTAACCGTCTCAGAGAGAAAAGCGGCCAATGTGTCGATCTGAATTTAAGTCGATTCGATAACAAATGACGAAAACGGACGGATTTCATCTTTTTACTACATATGAACTCTTTTCACATTCTCCCGTGCAACGCGGCTGCTAGTCTTCCTTTCTTGCAAAATCTTAAGGTCCTAGGACATGTCCAAGCCACCAAAGCCGGTTAAAAAGTGATTCAACGACAACTAAAACTTAAATAGTACTACTTTTTACTGGCTATTACTTCAACTTAGAAGCTTCTTCTGTGTTCTAATATGGTGCTTTTAGTGTCTCCGCATACCGCAGCACGCGACATAGCTTTGCAGCGATAAATGTAACAGTCTCAGAGAGAAAAGCGGCCAATGTGACGATCTGGCTTTAATTCGATACGATAACAAATGACGAAAACCCATGGATTTCTCAGGTTTTTACTACATATGAACACTTTTCACATTCTCCCGTGCAACGCGGCTGCTAGTCTTCCTCTCATGCAAAATCTTAAGGTCCTAGGTCATCTCCAAGCCACCAAAGCCGGCTAAAAAGTGAATAATCGACAACTTAAACTTGAATTTTTCTACTTCTTACTGGCTATTACTTCAACTTAGAAGCTTCTTCTGTGTTCTACTATGGTGCTTTTAGTGTCTCCGCATACCGCAGCACGCGACATAGCTTTGCAGACGATAAATGTAAACGTCTCAGAGAGAAAAGCGGCCAATGTGTCGATCTGAATTTAAGTCGAATCGATAACAAAATACGAAAACGGACGGATTTCTCAGGTTTTTACTACATATGAACACTTTTCACATTCTCCCGTGCAACGCGGCTGCTAGTCCTCCTTTCATGCAAATCTTTAAGGTCCTAGGTCATATCCAAGCCACCAAAGCCGTCTAAAATGTGAATAATCTATAATTAAAACTTGAATTGTACTACTTCTTACTGGCTATTACTTCAACTTAGAAACTTATTCTGAGTTCTACTGTGGTGCTTTTAGTGTTTCCGTATACCGCAGCATTCGACATAGCTTTGCAGACGATAAATGTAACCGTTTCAGAGAGAAGAGCGGCCATAGTGACGATCTGGCTTTAAATCGATTCGATAACAAATGACGAAAACGGACGGATTTCTCAGGTTTTTACTACATATGAACACTTTTCACATTCTCCCGTGCAACGCGGCTGCTAGTCTTCCTTTCTTGCAAAATCTTAAGGTCCTAGGACATGTCCAAGCCACCAAAGCCGGTTAAAAAGTGATTCAACGACAACTAAAACTTAAATAGTACTACTTTTTACTGGCTATTACTTCAACTCAGAAGCTTCTTCTCTGTTCTACTATGGTGCTTTTAGTGTTTCCGCATACCGCAGCACGCGACATAGCTTTGCATACGATAAATGTAACCGTTTCGGAGAGAAGAGCGGCCACTGTGACGATCTGGCTTTAAATCGATTCGATAACAAATGACGAAAACGGACGGATTTCTCAGGTTTTTACTACATATGAACACTTTTCACATTCTCCCGTGCAACGTGGCTGCTAGTCTTCCTTTCATGCAAAATCTTAAGGTTCCACCTCATGTCCAAGCCACTAAAGCTGGCTAAAAAGTGAATAATCGATAACTAAAACTTGAATTGTACTACTTCTTACTGGCTATTACTTAGACTTAGAAGCTTCTTCTGTGTTCTACTATGGTGCTTTTAGTGTCTCCGCATACCGCAGCATGCGACATAGCTTTTCAGACGATTAATGTAACCGTCTCAGAGAGAAAACCGGCCAATGTGTCGATCTGAATTTAAGTCGATTCGATATCAAATGACGAAAACGGACGGATTCCTCAGGTTTTTACTACATATGAACACTTTTCACATTCTCCCGTGCAACGCGGCTGCTAGTCTTCCTTTCATGCAAAATCTTAAGGTTCCACCTCATGTCCAAGCCACCAAAGCCGGCTAAAAAGTGAATAATCGATAACTAAAACTTGAATTGTACTATTTCTTACTGGCTATTACTTCAACTTAGAAGCTTCTTCTGTGTTCTACTATGGTGCTTTTAGTGTCTCCGGATACCGCAGCATGCGACATAGCTTTGCAGACGATAAATGTAACCGTCTCAGAGAGAAGAGCGACCAATGTGACGATCTGGCTTTAAATCGATTCGATAACAAATGACGAAAACGGACGGATTTCTCAGGTTTTTACTACATATGAACACTTTTCACATTCTCCAGTGCAACGCGGCTGCTAGTCTTCCTCTCATGCAAAATCTTAAGGTCCTAGGTCATGTCCAAGCCACCAAAGCCGGCTAAAAAGTGAATAATCGACAACTTAAACTTGAATTTTTCTACTTCTTACTGGCTATTACTTCAACTTAGAAGCTTCTTCTGTGTTCTACTATGGTGCTTTTAGTGTCTCCGCATACCGCAGCACGCGACATAGCTTTGCAGACGATAAATGTAACCGTCTCAGAGAGAAAAGAGGCCAATGTGTCGATCTGAATTTAAGTCGATTCGATAACAAATGACGAAAACGGACGGATTTCTCAGGTTTTTACTACATATGAACACTTTTCACATTCTCCCGTGCAACGCGGCTGCTAGTCTTCCTTTCTTGCAAAATCTTAAGGTCCTAGGACATGTCCAAGCCACCAAAGCCGGTTAAAAAGTGATTCAACGACAACTAAAACTTAAATAGTACTACTTTTTACTGGCTATTACTTCAACTTAGAAGCTTCTTCTGTGTTCTAATATGGTGCTTTTAGTGTCTCCGCATACCGCAGCACGCGACATAGCTTTGCAGACGATAAATGTAACAGTCTCAGAGAGAAAAGCGGCCAATGTGACGATCTGGCTTTAATTCGATACGATAACAAATGACGAAAACCCATGGATTTCTTAGGTTTTTACTACACATGAACACTTTTCACATTCTCCCGTGCAACGCGGTTGTTAGTCCTCCTTTCGTACAAAATCTTAAGGTTCCATCTCATGTCCAAGCCACCAAAGCCGGCTAAAACGTGAATAATCGATAACTAAAACTTGAATTGTACTATTTCTTACTGGCTATTACTTCAACTTAGAAGCTTCTTCTGTGTTCTACTATGGTGCTTTTAGTGTCTCCGGATACCGCAGCATGCGACATAGCTTTGCAGACGATTAATGTAACCGTCTCAGAGAGAAAAGCGGCCAATGTGTCGATCTGAATTTAAGTCGATTCGATAACAAATGACGAAAACGGACGGATTTCATCTTTTTACTACATATGAACTCTTTTCACATTCTCCCGTGCAACGCGGCTGCTAGTCTTCCTTTCTTGCAAAATCTTAAGGTCCTAGGACATGTCCAAGCCACCAAAGCCGGTTAAAAAGTGATTCAATGACAACTAAAACTTAAATAGTACTACTTTTTACTGGCTATTACTTCAACTTAGAAGCTTCTTCTGTGTTCTAATATGGTGCTTTTAGTGTCTCCGCATACCGCAGCACGCGACATAGCTTTGCAGCGATAAATGTAACAGTCTCAGAGAGAAAAGCGGCCAATGTGACGATCTGGCTTTAATTCGATACGATAACAAATGACGAAAACCCATGGATTTCTTAGGTTTTTACTACATATGAACACTTTTCACATTCTCCCGTGCAACGCGGTTGTTAGTCCTCCTTTCGTACAAAATCTTAAGGTTCCATCTCATGTCCAAGCCACCAAAGCCGGCTAAAAAGTGAATAATCGATAACTAAAACTTGAATTGTACTACTTCTTACTGGCTATTACTTCAACTTAGAAGCTTCTTCTGTTTTCTACTATGGTGCTTTTAGTGTCTCCGCATACCGCAGCATGCGACATAGCTTTGCAGACGATTAATGTAACCGTCTCAGAGAGAAAAGCGTGCAATATGACGATCTGGCTTTAAGTCGATTCGATAACAAATGACGAAAACGGACGAATTTCTCAGGTTTTTACTACATATGAACACTTTTCACATTCTCCCGTGCAACGCGGCTGCTAGTCCTTCTTTCATGCAAAATCTTAAGGTCCTGGGTCATGTCCAAGCCACCAAAGCCGGCTAAAAAGTGAATAATCGACAACTAAAACTTGAATTTTACTACTTCTTACTGGCTCATACTTCAACTTATAAGCTTCTTCTGTGTTCTACTATGGTGCTTTTAGTGTTTCCGCATACCGTAGCACGCGACATAGCTTTGCAGACGATAAATGTAACCGTTTCAGAGAGAAGAGCGGCCAATGTGACGATCTGGCTTTAAATCGATTCGATAACAAATGACGAAAACGGACGGATTTCTCTGGTTTTTACTACATATGAACACTTTTCACATTCTCCCGTGCAACGCGGCTGCTAGTCTTCCTCTCATGCAAAATCTTAAGGTCCTAGGTCATGTCCAAGCCACCAAAGCCGGCTAAAAAGTGAATAATCGACAACTTAAACTTGAATTTTTCTACTTCTTACTGGCTATTACTTCAACTTAGAAGCTTCTTCTGTGTTCTACTATGGTGCTTTTAGTGTCTCCGCATACCGCAGCACGCGACATAGCTTTGCAGACGATAAATGTAAACGTCTCAGAGAGAAAAGCGGCCAATGTGTCGATCTGAATTTAAGTCGAATCGATAACAAAATACGAAAACGGACGGATTTCTCAGGTTTTTACTACATATGAACACTTTTCACATTCTCCCGTGCAACGCGGCTGCTAGTCCTCCTTTCATGCAAATCCTTAAGGTCCTAGGTCATATCCAAGCCACCAAAGCCGTCTAAAATGTGAATAATCTATAATTAAAACTTGAATTGTACTACTTCTTACTGGCTATTACTTCAACTTAGAAACTTATTCTGAGTTCTACTGTGGTGCTTTTAGTGTTTCCGTATACCGCAGCATTCGACATAGCTTTGCAGACGATAAATGTAACCGTTTCAGAGAGAAGAGCGGCCAATGTGACGATCTGGCTTTAAATCGATTCGATAACAAATGACGAAAACGGACGGATTTCTCTGGTTTTTACTACATATGAACACTTTTCACATTCTCCCGTGCAACGCGGCTGCTAGTCTTCCTCTCATGCAAAATCTTAAGGTCCTAGGTCATGTCCAAGCCACCAAAGCCGGCTAAAAAGTGAATAATCGACAACTTAAACTTGAATTTTTCTACTTCTTACTGGCTATTACTTCAACTTAGAAGCTTCTTCTGTGTTCTACTATGGTGCTTTTAGTGTCTCCGCATACCGCAGCACGCGACATAGCTTTGCAGACGATAAATGTAAACGTCTCAGAGAGAAAAGCGGCCAATGTGTCGATCTGAATTTAAGTCGAATCGATAACAAAATACGAAACCGGACGGATTTCTCAGGTTGTTACTACATATGAACACTTTTCACATTCTCCCGTGCAACGCGGCTGCTAGTCTTCCTTTCATGCAAAATCCTAAGGTCCTACGTCATGTCCAACCCACCAAAGCCAGCTAAAACGTGATTAATCGACAACTACAACTTGAATTGTACTACTTCTTACTGGCTATTACTTCAACTTAGAAGCTTCTTCTGTGTTCTAATATGGTGCTTTTAGTGTCTCCGTATACCGCAGCACGCGACATAGCTTTGCAGACGATAAATGTAACCGTTTCAGAGAGAAGAGCGGCCATTGTGACGATCTGGCTTTAAATCGATTCGATAACAAATGACGAAAACGGACGGATTTCTCAGGTTTTTACTACATATGAACACTTTTCACATTCTCCCGTGCAACGCGGCTGCTAGTCTTCCTTTCATGCAAAATCTTAAGGTCCTAGGACATGTCCAAGCCACCAAAGCCGGTTAAAAAGTGATTCAACGACAACTAAAACTTAAATAGTACTACTTTTTACTGGCTATTACTTCAACTCAGAAGCTTCTTCTCTGTTCTACTATGGTGCTTTTAGTGTTTCCGCATACCGCAGCACGCGACATAGCTTTGCATACGATAAATGTAACCGTTTCGGAGAGAAGAGCGGCCACTGTGACGATCTGGCTTTAAATCGATTCGATAACAAATGACGAAAACGGACGGATTTCTCAGGTTTTTACTACATATGAACACTTTTCACATTCTCCCGTGCAACGTTGCTGCTAGTCTTCCTTTCATGCAAAATCTTAAGGTTCCACCTCATGTCCAAGCCACTAAAGCTGGCTACAAAGTGAATAATCGATAACTAAAACTTGAATTGTACTACTTCTTACTGGCTATTACTTAGACTTAGAAGCTTCTTCTGTGTTCTACTATGGTGCTTTTAGTGTCTCCGCATACCGCAGCATGCGACATAGCTTTTCAGACGATTAATGTAACCGTCTCAGAGAGAAAACCGGCCAATGTGTCGATCTGAATTTAAGTCGATTCGATATCAAATGACGAAAACGGACGGATTCCTCAGGTTTTTACTACATATGAACACTTTTCACATTCTCCCGTGCAACGCGGCTGCTAGTCTTCCTTTCATGCAAAATCTTAAGGTTCCACCTCATGTCCAAGCCACCAAAGCCGGCTAAAAAGTGAATAATCGATAACTAAAACTTGAATTGTACTACTTCTTACTGGCTATTACTTCAACTTAGAAGCTTCTTCTGTGTTCTACTATGGTGCTTTTAGTGTCTCCGCATACCGCAGCATGCGACATAGCTTTGCAGACGATTAATGTAACCGTCTCAGAGAGAAAAGCGGCCAATGTGTCGATCTGAATTTAAGTCGATTCGATAACAAATGACGAAAACGGACGGATTTCATCTTTTTACTACATATGAACTCTTTTCACATTTTCCCGTGCAACGCGGCTGCTAGTCTTCCTTTCATGCAAAATCTTAAGGTCCTAGGACATGTCCAAGCCACCAAAGCCGGTTAAAAAGTGATTAATCGACAACTAAATCTTAAATATTACTACTTCTTACTGGCTATTACTTCAACTTAGAAGCTTCTTCTCTGTTCTACTATGGTGCTTTTAGTGTCTCCGCATACCGCAGCACGCGACATAGCTTTGCAGACGATTAATGTAACCGTCTCAGAGAGAAAAGCGGGCAATATGACGATCTGGCTTTAAGTCGATTCGATAACAAATGACGAAAACGGACGGATTTCTCAGGTTTTTACTACATATGAACACATTTCACATTCTCCCGTGCAACGCGGCTGCTAGTCTTCCTCTCATGCAAAATCTTAAGGTCCTAGGTCATGTCCAAGCCACCAAAGCCGGCTAAAAAGTGAATAATCGACAACTTAAACTTGAATTTTTCTACTTCTTACTGGCTATTACTTCAACTTAGAAGCTTCTTCTGTGTTCTACTATGGTGCTTTTAGTGTTTCCGCATACCGTAGCACGCGACATAGCTTTGCAGACGATAAATGTAACCGTTTCAGAGAGAAGAGCGGCCAATGTGACGATCTGGCTTTAATTCGATACGATAACAAATGACGAAAACCCATGGATTTCTTAGGTTTTTACTACATATGAACACTTTTCACATTCTCCCGTGCAACGCGGTTGTTAGTCCTCCTTTCGTACAAAATCTTAAGGTTCCATCTCATGTCCAAGCCACCAAAGCCGGCTAAAAAGTGAATAATCGATAACTAAAACTTGAATTGTACTACTTCTTACTGGCTATTACTTCAACTTAGAAGCTTCTTCTGTTTTCTACTATGGTGCTTTTAGTGTCTCCGCATACCGCAGCATGCGACATAGCTTTGCAGACGATTAATGTAACCGTCTCAGAGAGAAAAGCGTGCAATATGACGATCTGGCTTTAAGTCGATTCGATAACAAATGACGAAAACGGACGAATTTCTCAGGTTTTTACTACATATGAACACTTTTCACATTCTCCCGTGCAACGCGGCTGCTAGTCCTCCTTTCATGCAAAATCTTAAGGTCCTGGGTCATGTCCAAGCCACCAAAGCCGGCTAAAAAGTGAATAATCGACAACTAAAACTTGAATTTTACTACTTCTTACTGGCTCATACTTCAACTTATAAGCTTCTTCTGTGTTCTACTATGGTGCTTTTAGTGTTTCCGCATACCGTAGCACGCGACATAGCTTTGCAGACGATAAATGTAACCGTTTCAGAGAGAAGAGCGGCCAATGTGACGATCTGGCTTTAAATCGATTCGATAACAAATGACGAAAACGGACGGATTTCTCTGGTTTTTACTACATATGAACACTTTTCACATTCTCCCGTGCAACGCGGCTGCTAGTCTTCCTCTCATGCAAAATCTTAAGGTCCTAGGTCATGTCCAAGCCACCAAAGCCGGCTAAAAAGTGAATAATCGACAACTTAAACTTGAATTTTTCTACTTCTTACTGGCTATTACTTCAACTTAGAAGCTTCTTCTGTGTTCTACTATGGTGCTTTTAGTGTCTCCGCATACCGCAGCACGCGACATAGCTTTGCAGACGATAAATGTAAACGTCTCAGAGAGAAAAGCGGCCAATGTGTCGATCTGAATTTAAGTCGAATCGATAACAAAATACGAAAACGGACGGATTTCTCAGGTTTTTACTACATATGAACACTTTTCACATTCTCCCGTGCAACGCGGCTGCTAGTCCTCCTTTCATGCAAATCCTTAAGGTCCTAGGTCATATCCAAGCCACCAAAGCCGTCTAAAATGTGAATAATCTACAATTAAAACTTGAATTGTACTACTTCTTACTGGCTATTACTTCAACTTAGAAACTTATTCTGAGTTCTACTGTGGTGCTTTTAGTGTTTCCGTATACCGCAGCATTCGACATAGCTTTGCAGACGATAAATGTAACCGTTTCAGAGAGAAGAGCGGCGATAGTGACGATCTGGCTTTAAATCGATTCGATAACAAATGACGAAAACGGACGGATTTCTCAGGTTTTTACTACATATGAACACTTTTCACATTCTCCCGTGCAACGCGGCTGCTAGTCTTCCTTTCTTGCAAAATCTTAAGGTCCTAGGACATGTCCAAGCCACCAAAGCCGGTTAAAAAGTGATTCAACGACAACTAAAACTTAAATAGTACTACTTTTTACTGGCTATTACTTCAACTCAGAAGCTTCTTCTCTGTTCTACTATGGTGCTTTTAGTGTTTCCGCATACCGCAGCACGCGACATAGCTTTGCATACGATAAATGTAACCGTTTCGGAGAGAAGAGCGGCCACTGTGACGATCTGGCTTTAAATCGATTCGATAACAAATGACGAAAACGGACGGATTTCTCAGGTTTTTACTACATATGAACACTTTTCACATTCTCCCGTGCAACGTGGCTGCTAGTCTTCCTTTCATGCAAAATCTTAAGGTTCCACCTCATGTCCAAGCCACTAAAGCTGGCTAAAAAGTGAATAATCGATAACTAAAACTTGAATTGTACTACTTCTTACTGGCTATTACTTCAACTTAGTGCTTCTTCTGTGTTCTACTATGGTGCTTTTAGTGTCTCCGCATACCGCAGCACGCGACATAGCTTTGCACACGATTAATGTAACCGTCTTAGAGAGAAAAGCGGCCAATATGACGATCGGGCTTTAAGTCGATTCGATGACAAATGACGGAAACGGACGGATTTCTCGGGTTTTTACTACATATGAACACTTTTCACATTCTCCCGTGCAACGCGGCTGCTAGTCTTCGTTTCATGCAAAATCTTAAGGTTCCACCTCATGTCCAAGCCACCAAAGCCGGCTAAAAAGTGAATAATCGACAACTAAAACTTGAATTGTACTACTTCTTACTGGCTATTACTTCAACTTAGAAGCTTCTTCTGTGTTCTACTATGGTTCTTTTAGTGTTTCCGCATAACGCAGCACGCGTCATAGCTTTGCAGACGATAAATGTAACCGTCTCAGAGAGAAAAGAGGCCAATGTGTCGATCTGAATTTAAGTCGATTCGATAACAAATGACGAAAACGGACGGATTTCTCAGGTTTTTACTACATATGAACACTTTTCACATTCTCCCGTGCAACGCGGCTGCTAGTCCTCCTTTCATGCAAATCCTTAAGGTCCTAGGTCATATCCTAGCCACCAAAGCCGTCTAAAATGTGAATAATCTATATTAAAACTTGAATTGTACTACTTCTTACTGGCTATTACTTCAACTTAGAAACTTATTCTGAGTTCAACTGTGGTGCTTTTAGTGTTTCCGTATACCGCAGCATTCGACATAGCTTTGCAGACGATAAATGTAACCGTTTCAGAGAGAAGAGCGGCCATTGTGACGATCTGGCTTTAAATCGATTCGATAACAAATGACGAAAACGGACGGATTTCTCAGGTTTTTACTACATATGAACACTTTTCACATTCTCCCGTGCAACGCGGCTGCTAGTCTTCCTTTCTTGCAAAATCTTAAGGTCCTAGGACATGTCCAAGCCACCAAAGCCGGTTAAAAAGTGATTCAACGACAACTAAAACTTAAATAGTACTACTTTTTACTGGCTATTACTTCAACTTAGAAGCTTCTTCTGTGTTCTAATATGGTGCTTTTAGTGTCTCCGCATACCGCAGCACGCGACATAGCTTTGCAGACGATAAATGTAACAGTCTCAGAGAGAAAAGCGGCCAATGTGACGATCTGGCTTTAATTCGATACGATAACAAATGACGAAAACCCATGGATTTCTTAGGTTTTTACTACATATGAACACTTTTCACATTCTCCCGTGCAACGCGGTTGTTAGTCCTCCTTTCGTACAAAATCTTAAGGTTCCATCTCATGTCCAAGCCACCAAAGCCGGTTAAAAAGTGATTAATCGACAACTAAATCTTAAATATTACTACTTCTTACTGGCTATTACTTCAACTTAGAAGCTTCTTCTCTGTTCTACTATGGTGCTTTTAGTGTCTCCGCATACCGCAGCACGCGACATAGCTTTGCAGACGATTAATGTAACCGTCTCAGAGAGAAAAGCGGGCAATATGACGATCTGGCTTTAAGTCGATTCGATAACAAATGACGAAAACGGACGGATTTCTCAGGTTTTTACTACATATGAACACTTTTCACATTCTCCCGTGCAACGCGGCTGCTAGTCTTCCTCTCATGCAAAATCTTAAGGTCCTAGGTCATGTCCAAGCCACCAAAGCCGGCTAAAAAGTGAATAATCGACAACTTAAACTTGAATTTTTCTACTTCTTACTGGCTATTACTTCAACTTAGAAGCTTCTTCTGTGTTCTACTATGGTGCTTTTAGTGTTTCCGCATACCGTAGCACGCGACATAGCTTTGCAGACGATAAATGTAACCGTTTCAGAGAGAAGAGCGGCCAATGTGACGATCTGGCTTTAAATCGATTCGATAACAAATGACGAAAACGGACGGATTTCTCAGGTTTTTACTACATATGAACACTTTTCACATTCTCCCGTGCAACGCGGCTGCTAGTCTTCCTCTCATGCAAAATCTTAAGGTCCTAGGTCATGTCCAAGCCGCCAAAGCCGGCTAAAAAGTGAATAATCGACAACTTAAACTTGAATTTTTCTACTTCTTACTGGCTATTACTTCAACTTAGAAGCTTCTTCTGTGTTCTACTATGGTGCTTTTAGTGTCTCCGCATACCGCAGCACGCGACATGGCTTTGCAGACGATAAATGTAAACGTCTCAGAGAGAAAAGCGGCCAATGTGTCGATCTGAATTTAAGTCGAATCGATAACAAAATACGAAAACGGACGGATTTCTCAGGTTTTTACTACATATGAACACTTTTCACATTCTCCCGTGCAACGCGGCTGCTAGTCCTCCTTTCATGCAAATCCTTAAGGTCCTAGGTCATATCCAAGCCACCAAAGCCGTCTAAAATGTGAATAATCTATAATTAAAACTTGAATTGTACTACTTCTTACTGGCTATTACTTCAACTTAGAAACTTATTCTGAGTTCTACTGTGGTGCTTTTAGTGTTTCCGTATACCGCAGCATTCGACATAGCTTTGCAGACGATAAATGTAACCGTTTCAGAGAGAAGAGCGGGCATTGTGACGATCTGGCTTTAAATCGATTCGATAACAAATGACGAAAACGGACGGATTTCTCAGGTTTTTACTACATATGAACACTTTTCACATTCTCCCGTGCAACGCGGCTGCTAGGCTTCCTGTCTTGCAAAATCTTAAGGTCCTAGGACATGTCCAAGCCACCAAAGCCGGTTAAAAAGTGATTCAACGACAACTAAAACTTAAATAGTACTACTTTTTACTGGCTATTACTTCAACTCAGAAGCTTCTTCTCTGTTCTACTATGGTGCTTTTAGTGTTTCCGCATACCGCAGCACGCGACATAGCTTTGCAGACGATAAATGTAACCGTTTCGGAGAGAAGAGCGGCCACTGTGACGATCTGGCTTTAAATCGATTCGATAACAAATGACGAAAACGGACGGATTTCTCAGGTTTTTGCTACATACGAACACTTTTCACATTCTCCCGTGCAACGCGGCTGCTAGTCTTCCTTTCATGCAAAATCTTAAGGTTCCACCTCATGTCCAAGCCACTAAAGCTGGCTAAAAAGTGAATAATCGATAACTAAAACTTGAATTGTACTACTTCTTACTGGCTATTACTTAGACTTAGAAGCTTCTTCTGTGTTCTACTATGGTGCTTTTAGTGTCTCCGCATACCGCAGCATGCGACATAGCTTTTCAGACGATTAATGTAACCGTCTCAGAGAGAAAACCGGCCAATGTGTCGATCTGAATTTAAGTCGATTCGATATCAAATGACGAAAACGGACGGATTCCTCAGGTTTTTACTACATATGAACACTTTTCACATTCTCCCGTGCAACGCGGCTGCTAGTCTTCCTTTCATGCAAAATCTTAAGGTTCCACCTCATGTCCAAGCCACCAAAGCCGGCTAAAAAGTGAATAATCGATAACTAAAACTTGAATTGTACTACTTCTTACTGGCTATTACTTCAACTTAGTGCGTCTTCTGTGTTCTACTATGGTGCTTTTAGTGTCTCCGCATACCGCAGCACGCGACATAGCTTTGCACACGATTAATGTAACCGTCTTAGAGAGAAAAGCGGCCAATATGACGATCGGGCTTTAAGTCGATTCGATAACAAATGACGGAAACGGACGGATTTCTCAGGTTTTTACTACATATGAACACTTTTCACATTCTCCCGTACAACGCGGCTACTAGTCCTCCTTTCATGCAAAATCGTAAGGTCCTAGATCATGTCCAAGCCACCAAAGCCGGCTAAAAAGTGAATAATCGACAACTAAAACTTGAATTGTACTACTTCTTACTGGCTATTACTTCAACTTAGAAGCTTCTTCTGTGTTCTACTATGGTTCTTTTAGTGTTTCCGCATAACGCAGCACGCGACATAGCTTTGCAGACAATAAATGTAACCGTTTCAGAGAGAAGAGCGGCCAATGTGACGATCTGGCTTTAAATCGATTCGATAACAAATGACGAAAACGGACGGATTTCTCAGGTTTTTACTACATATGAACACTTTTCACATTCTCCCGTGCAACGCGGCGCTAGTCTTCCCTTCATGCAAAATCTTAAGGTCCTAGGTCATGGCCAAGCCACCAAAGCCGGCTAAAAAGTGAATAATCGACAACTTAAACTTGAATTTTTCTACTTCTTACTGGTTATTACTTCAACTTAGAAGCTTCTTCTGTGTTCTACTATGGTGCTTTTAGTGTCTCCGCATACCGCAGCACGTGACATAGCTTTGCAGACGATAAATGTAACAGTCTCAGAGAGAAAAGCGGCCAATGTGTCGATCTGAATGTAAGTCGATTCGATAACAAATGACGAAAACGGACGGATTTCTCAGGTTTTTACTACATATGAACACTTTTCACATTCTCCCGTGCTACGCGGCTGCTAGTCCTCCTTTCATGCAAATCCTTAAGGTCCTAGGTCATATCCAAGCCATCAAAGCCGTCTAAAATGTGAATAATCTATAATTAAAACTTGAATTGTACTACTCCTCACTGGCTATTACTTCAACTTAGAAACTTATTCTAAGTTCTGCTGTGGTGCTTTTAGTGTTTCCGTATACCGCAGCATTCGACATAGCTTTGCAGACGATAAATGTAACCGTTTCAGAGAGAAGAGCGGGCATTGTGACGATCTGGCTTTAAATCGATTCGATAACAAATGACGAAAACGGACGGATTTCTCAGGTTTTTACTACATATGAACACTTTTCACATTCTCCCGTGCAACGCGGCTGCTAGTCTTCCTTTCTTGCAAAATCTTAAGGTCCTAGGACATGGCCCAGCCACCAAAGCCGGTTAAAAAGTGATTCAACGACAACTAAAACTTAAATAGTAATACTTTTTACTGGCTATTACTTCAACTTATAAGCTTCTTCTGGGTTCTAATATGGTGCTTTTAGTGTCTCCGCATACCGCAGCACGCGACATAGCTTTGCAGACGATAAATGTAACCGTTTCGGAGAGAAGAGCGGCCAATGTGACGATCTGGCTTTTAATCGATTCGATAAAAAATGACGAAAACGGACGGATTACTCAGGTTTTTACTAAATATGAACACTTTTCACATTCTCCCGTGCAACGCGGCTGCTAGTCCTCCTTTCATGCAAAATCTTAAGGTCCTGGGTCATGTCCAAGCCACCAAAGCCGGCTAAAAAGTGAATAATCGACAACTAAAACTTGAATTGTACTACTTCTTACTGGCTCATACTTCAACTTATAAGCTTCTTCTGTGTTCTACTATGGTGCTTTTAGTGTTTCCGCATACCGCAGCACGCGACATAGCTTTGCAGACGATAAATGTAACCGTTTCAGAGAGAAGAGCGGCCAATGTGACGATCTGGCTTTAAATCGATTCGATAACAAATGACGAAAACGGACGGATTTCTCAGGTTTTTACTACATATGAACACTTTTCACATTCTCCCGTGCAACACGGCTGCTAGTCTTCCTCTCATGCAAAATCTTAAGGTCTTAGGTCATGTCCAAGCCACCAAAGCCGGCTAAAAAGTGAATAATCGACAACTTAAACTTGAATTTTTCTACTTCTTACTGGCTATTACTTCAACTTAGAAGCTTCTTCTGTGTTCTACTATGGTGCTTTTAGTGTCTCCGCATACCGCAGCACGCGACATAGCTTTGCAGACGATAAATGTAACCGTCTCAGAGAGAAAAGCGGCCAATGTGTCGATCTGAATTTAAGTCGATTCGATAACAAATGACGAAAACGGACGGATTTCTCAGGTTTTTACTACATTTGAACACTTTTCACATTCTCCCGTGCAACGCGGCTGCTAGTCCTCCTTTCATGCAAATCCTTATGGTCCTAGGTCATATCCAAGCCACCAAAGCCGTCTAAAATGTGAATAATCTATAACTAAAACTTGAATTGTACTACTTCTTACTGGCTATTACTTCAACTTAGAAACTTATTCTGAGTTCTACTGTGGTGCTTTTAGTGTTTCCGTATACCGCAGCATTCGACATAGCTTTGCAGACGATAAATGTAACCGTTTCAGAGAGAAGAGCGGCCATTGTGACGATCTGGCTTTAAATCGATTCGATAACAAATGACGAAAACGGACGGATTTCTCAGGTTTTTACTACATATGAACACTTTTCACATTCTCCCGTGCAACGCGGCTGCTAGTCTTCCTATCTTTCAAAATCTTAAGGTCCTAGGACATGTCCAAGCCACCAAAGCCGGTTAAAAAGTGATTCAACGACAACTAAAACTTAAATATTACTACTTTTTACTGGCTATTACTTCAACTTAGAAGCTTCTTCTCTGTTCTACTATGGTGCTTTTAGTGTTTCCGCATACCGCAGCACGCGACATAGCTTTGCAGACGATAAATGTAACCGTTTCGGAGAGAAGAGCGGCCACTGTGACGATCTGGCTTTAAATCGATTCGATAACAAATGACGAAAACGGACGGATTTTTCAGGTTTTTACTACATATGAACACTTTTCACATTCTCCCGTGCAACGCGGCTGCTAGTCTTCCTTTCATGCAAAATCTTAAGGTTCCACCTCATGTCCAAGCCACCAAAGCTGGCTAAAAAGTTAATAATCGATAACTAAAACTTGAATTGTACTACTTCTTACTGGCTATTACTTAGACTTAGAAGCTTCTTCTGTGTTCTACTATGGTGCTTTTAGTGTCTCCGCATACCGCAGCATGCGACATAGCTTTGCAGACGATTAATGTTACCGTCTCAGAGAGAAAAGCGGCCAATGTGTCGATCTGAATTTAAGTCGATTCGATAACAAATGACGAAAACGGACGGATTCCTCAGGATTTTACTACATATGCTTTTCACATTCTCCCGTGCAACGCGGCTGCTAGTCTTCCTTTCATGCAAAATCTTAAGGTTCCACCTCATGTCCAAGCCACCAAAGCCGGCTAAAAAGTGAATAATCGATAACTAAAACTTGAATTGTACTACTACTTACTGGCTATTACTTCAACTTAGTGCTTCTTCTGTGTTCTACTATGGTGCTTTTAGTGTCTCCGCATACCGCAGCACGCGACATAGCTTTGCACACGATTAATGTAACCGTCTCAGAGAGAAAAGCGGCCAATATGACGATCGGGCTTTAAGTCGATTCGATAACAAATGACGAAAACGGACGGATTTCTCAGGTTTTTACTACATATGAACACTTTTCACATTCTCCCGTGCAACGCGGCTACTAGTCCTCCTTTCATGCAAAATCGTAAGGTCCTAGGTCATGTCCAAGCCACCAAAGCCGGCTAAAAAGTGAATAATCGACAACTAAAACTTGAATTGTACTACTTCTTACTGGCTATTACTTCAACTTAGAAGCTTCTTCTGTGTTCTACTATGGTGCTTTTAGTGTTTCCGCATAACGCAGCACGCGACATAGCTTTGCAGACGATAAATGTAACCGTTTCAGAGAGAAGAGCGGCCAATGTGACGATCTGGCTTTAAATCGATTCGATAACAAATGACGAAAACGGACGGATTTCTCAGGTTTTTACTACATATGAACACTTTTCACATTCTCCCGTGCAACGCGGCGCTAGTCTTCCCTTCATGCAAAATCTTAAGGTCCTAGGTCATGGCCAAGCCACCAAAGCCGGCTAAAAAGTGAATAATCGACAACTTAAACTTGAATTTTTCTACTTCTTACTGGTTATTACTTCAACTTAGAAGCTTCTTCTGTGTTCTACTATGGTGCTTTTAGTGTCTCCGCATACCGCAGCACGTGACATAGCTTTGCAGACGATAAATGTAACAGTCTCAGAGAGAAAAGCGGCCAATGTGTCGATCTGAATGTAAGTCGATTCGATAACAAATGACGAAAACGGACGGATTTCTCAGGTTTTTACTACATATGAACACTTTTCACATTCTCCCGTGCTACGCGGCTGCTAGTCCTCCTTTCATGCAAATCCTTAAGGTCCTAGGTCATATCCAAGCCATCAAAGCCGTCTAAAATGTGAATAATCTATAATTAAAACTTGAATTGTACTACTCCTTACTGGCTATTACTTCAACTTAGAAACTTATTCTAAGTTCTGCTGTGGTGCTTTTAGTGTTTCCGTATACCGCAGCATTCGACATAGCTTTGCAGACGATAAATGTAACCGTTTCAGAGAGAAGAGCGGGCATTGTGACGATCTGGCTTTAAATCGATTCGATAACAAATGACGAAAACGGACGGATTTCTCAGGTTTTTACTACATATGAACACTTTTCACATTCTCCCGTGCAACGCGGCTGCTAGTCTTCCTTTCTTGCAAAATCTTAAGGTCCTAGGACATGGCCCAGCCACCAAAGCCGGTTAAAAAGTGATTCAACGACAACTAAAACTTAAATAGTAATACTTTTTACTGGCTATTACTTCAACTTATAAGCTTCTTCTGGGTTCTAATATGGTGCTTTTAGTGTCTCCGCATACCGCAGCACGCGACATAGCTTTGCAGACGATAAATGTAACCGTTTCGGAGAGAAGAGCGGCCAATGTGACGATCTGGCTTTTAATCGATTCGATAAAAAATGACGAAAACGGACGGATTACTCAGGTTTTTACTAAATATGAACACTTTTCACATTCTCCCGTGCAACGCGGCTGCTAGTCCTCCTTTCATGCAAAATCTTAAGGTCCTGGGTCATGTCCAAGCCACCAAAGCCGGCTAAAAAGTGAATAATCGACAACTAAAACTTGAATTGTACTACTTCTTACTGGCTCATACTTCAACTTATAAGCTTCTTCTGTGTTCTACTATGGTGCTTTTAGTGTTTCCGCATACCGCAGCACGCGACATAGCTTTGCAGACGATAAATGTAACCGTTTCAGAGAGAAGAGCGGCCAATGTGACGATCTGGCTTTAAATCGATTCGATAACAAATGACGAAAACGGACGGATTTCTCAGGTTTTTACTACATATGAACACTTTTCACATTCTCCCGTGCAACACGGCTGCTAGTCTTCCTCTCATGCAAAATCTTAAGGTCTTAGGTCATGTCCAAGCCACCAAAGCCGGCTAAAAAGTGAATAATCGACAACTTAAACTTGAATTTTTCTACTTCTTACTGGCTATTACTTCAACTTAGAAGCTTCTTCTGTGTTCTACTATGGTGCTTTTAGTGTCTCCGCATACCGCAGCACGCGACATAGCTTTGCAGACGATAAATGTAACCGTCTCAGAGAGAAAAGCGGCCAATGTGTCGATCTGAATTTAAGTCGATTCGATAACAAATGACGAAAACGGACGGATTTCTCAGGTTTTTACTACATATGAACACTTTTCACATTCTCCCGTGCAACGCGGCTGCTAGTCCTCCTTTCATGCAAATCCTTATGGTCCTAGGTCATATCCAAGCCACCAAAGCCGTCTAAAATGTGAATAATCTATAACTAAAACTTGAATTGTACTACTTCTTACTGGCTATTACTTCAACTTAGAAACTTATTCTGAGTTCTACTGTGGTGCTTTTAGTGTTTCCGTATACCGCAGCATTCGACATAGCTTTGCAGACGATAAATGTAACCGTTTCAGAGAGAAGAGCGGCCATTGTGACGATCTGGCTTTAAATCGATTCGATAACAAATGACGAAAACGGACGGATTTCTCAGGTTTTTACTACATATGAACACTTTTCACATTCTCCCGTGCAACGCGGCTGCTAGTCTTCCTATCTTTCAAAATCTTAAGGTCCTAGGACATGTCCAAGCCACCAAAGCCGGTTAAAAAGTGATTCAACGACAACTAAAACTTAAATATTACTACTTTTTACTGGCTATTACTTCAACTTAGAAGCTTCTTCTCTGTTCTACTATGGTGCTTTTAGTGTTTCCGCATACCGCAGCACGCGACATAGCTTTGCAGACGATAAATGTAACCGTTTCGGAGAGAAGAGCGGCCACTGTGACGATCTGGCTTTAAATCGATTCGATAACAAATGACGAAAACGGACGGATTTTTCAGGTTTTTACTACATATGAACACTTTTCACATTCTCCCGTGCAACGCGGCTGCTAGTCTTCCTTTCATGCAAAATCTTAAGGTTCCACCTCATGTCCAAGCCACCAAAGCTGGCTAAAAAGTTAATAATCGATAACTAAAACTTGAATTGTACTACTTCTTACTGGCTATTACTTAGACTTAGAAGCTTCTTCTGTGTTCTACTATGGTGCTTTTAGTGTCTCCGCATACCGCAGCATGCGACATAGCTTTGCAGACGATTAATGTTACCGTCTCAGAGAGAAAAGCGGCCAATGTGTCGATCTGAATTTAAGTCGATTCGATAACAAATGACGAAAACGGACGGATTCCTCAGGTTTTTACTACATATGCTTTTCACATTCTCCCGTGCAACGCGGCTGCTAGTCTTCCTTTCATGCAAAATCTTAAGGTTCCACCTCATGTCCAAGCCACCAAAGCCGGCTAAAAAGTGAATAATCGATAACTAAAACTTGAATTGTACTACTACTTACTGGCTATTACTTCAACTTAGTGCTTCTTCTGTGTTCTACTATGGTGCTTTTAGTGTCTCCGCATACCGCAGCACGCGACATAGCTTTGCACACGATTAATGTAACCGTCTCAGAGAGAAAAGCGGCCAATATGACGATCGGGCTTTAAGTCGATTCGATAACAAATGACGAAAACGGACGGATTTCTCAGGTTTTTACTACATATGAACACTTTTCACATTCTCCCGTGCAACGCGGCTACTAGTCCTCCTTTCATGCAAAATCGTAAGGTCCTAGGTCATGTCCAAGCCACCAAAGCCGGCTAAAAAGTGAATAATCGACAACTAAAACTTGAATTGTACTACTTCTTACTGGCTATTACTTCAACTTAGAAGCTTCTTCTGTGTTCTACTATGGTGCTTTTAGTGTTTCCGCATAACGCAGCACGCGACATAGCTTTGCAGACGATAAATGTAACCGTTTCAGAGAGAAGAGCGGCCAATGTAACGATCTGGCTTTAAATCGATTCGATAACAAAAGACGAAAACGGACGGATTTCTCAGGTTTTTACTACATATGAACACTTTTCACATTCTCCCGTGCAACGCGGCGCTAGTCTTCCCTTCATGCAAAATCTTAAGGTCCTAGGTCATGTCCAAGCCACCAAAGCCAGCTAAAAAGTGATTAATCGACAACTATAACTTGAATTGTACGACTTCTTACTTGCTATTACTTCAACTTATAAGCTTCTTCTGTGTTCTAATATGGTGCTTTTAGTGTCTCCGCATACCGCAGCACGCGACATAGCTTTGCAGACGATAAACGTAACCGTTTCAGAGAGAAGAGCGGCCAATGTGACGATCTGGCTTTAAAACGATTCGATAACAAATGACGAAAACGGACGGATTTCTCAGGTTTTTACTACATATGAACACTTTTCACATTCTCCAGTGCAACGCGGCTGCTAGTCTTCCTCTCATGCAAAATCTTAAGGTCCTAGGTCATGTCCAAGCCACCAAAGCCGGCTAAAAAGTGAATAATCGACAACTTAAACTTGAATTTTTATACTTCTTACTGGCTATTACTTCAACTTAGAAGCTTCTTCTGTGTTCTACTATGGTGCTTTTAGTGTCTCCGCATACCGCAGCACGCGACATAGCTTTGCAGACGATAAATGTAACCGTCTCAGAGAGAAAAGCGGCCAATGTGTCGATCTGAATGTAAGTCGATTCGATAACAAATGACGAAAACGGAAGGATTTCTCAGGTTTTTACTACATATGAACACTTTTCACATTCTCCCGTGCAACGCGGCTGCTAGTCCTCCTTTCATGCAAATCCTTAAGGTCCTAGGTCATATCCAAGCCACCAAAGCCGTCTAAAATGTGAATAATCTATAATTAAAACTTAAATTGTACTACTTCTTACTGGCTATTACTTCAACTTAGAAACTTATTCTGAATTCTGCTGTGGTGCTTTTAGTGTTTCCGTATACCGCAGCATTCGACATAGCTTTGCAGACGATAAATGTAACCGTTTCAGAGAGAAGAGCGGCCATTGTGACGATCTGGCTTTAAATCGATTCGATAACAAATGACGAAAACGGACGGATTTCTCAGGTTTTTACTACATATGAACACTTTTCACATTCTCCCGTGTAACGCGGCTGCTAGTCTTATTTCTTGCAAAATCTTAAGGTCCTAGGACATGTCCAAGCCACCAAAGCCGGTTAAAAAGTGATTCAACGACAACTAAAACTTAAATAGTACTACTTTTTACTGGCTATTACTTCAACTTAGAAGCTTCTTCTGTGTTCTAATATGGTGCTTTTAGTGTCTCCGCATACCGCAGCACGCGACATAGCTTTGCAGACGATAAATGTAACAGTCTCAGAAAGAAAAGCGGCCAATGTGTCGATCTGAATTTAAGTCGATTCGATAACAAATGACGAAAACGGACGGATTTCTCAGGTTTTTACTACATATGAACACTTTTCACATTCTCCCGTGCAACGCGGCTGCTAGTCTTCCTTTCATGCAAAATCTTAAGGTCCTAGGACATGTCCAAGCCACCAAAGCCAGTTAAAAAGTGATTAATCGACAACTAAATCTTAAATATTACTACTTCTTACTGGCTATTACTTCAACTTAGAAGCTTCTTCTCTGTTCTACTATGGTGCTTTTAGTGTTTCCGCATACCGCAGCACGCGACATTGCTTTGCAGACGATAAATGTAACCGTTTCAGAGAGAAGAGCGGCCAATGTGACGATCTGGCTTTACATCGATTCGATAACAAATGACGAAAACGGACGGATTTCTCAGGTTTTTACTACATATGAACACTTTTCACATTCTCCCGTGCAACGCGGCGCTACTCTTCCTTTCATGCAAAGTCTTAAGGTCCTAGGTCATGTCCAACCCACCAAAGCCAGCTAAAAAGTGATTAATCGACAACTACAACTTGAATTGTACTACTTCTTACTGGCTATTACTTCAACTTATAAGCTTCTTCTGTGTTCTAATATGGTGCTTTTAGTGTCTCCGCATACCGCAGCACGCGACATAGCTTTGCAGACGATAAATGTAACCGTTTCAGAGAGAATAGCGGCCAATGTGACGATCTGGCTTTAAATCGATTCGATAACAAATGATGAAAACGGACGGATTCTCAGGTTTTTACTACATACGAACAATTTACACATTCTCCCGTGCAACGCGGCTGCTAGTCCTCCTTTCATGCGAATTCATAAGGTCCTAGGTCATATCCAAGCCACCAAAGCCGGCTAATATGTGAATAATCTATAATTAAAACTTGAATTGTACTACTTCTTACTGGCTATTACTTCAACTTAGAAGCTTATTCTGAGTTCTACTGTGGTGCTTTTAGTGTTTCCGTATACCGCAGCACGCGACATAGCTTTGCACACGATAAATGTAACCGTTTCAGAGAGAAGAGCGGCCAATGTGACGATCTGGCTTTACATCGATTCGATAACAAATGACGAAAACGGACGGATTACTCAGGTTTTTACTACATATGAACACTTTTCACATTCTCCCGGGCAACGCGGCTGCTAGTTTTCCTTTCATGCAAAATCTTAAGGTCCTAGGACATGTCCAAGCCACCAAAGCTGGTTAAAAAGTGATTAAACGACAACTAAAACTTAAATAGTACTACTTCTTACTGGCTATTACTTCAACTTAGAAGCTTCTTCTCTGTTCTACTATGGTGCTTTTAGTGTTTCCGCATACCGCAGCACGCGACATAGCTTTGCAGACGATTAATGTAACAGTCTCAGAGTGAAAAGCGGCCAATATGACGATCTGGCTTTAAGTCGATTCGATAACAAATGACGAAAACGGACGGATTTCTCAGGTTTTTACTACATATGAACACTTTTCACATTCTCCCGTGCAACGCGGCTGCTAGTCTTCGTTTCATGCAAAATCTTAAGGTTCCACCTCATGTCCAAGCCACCAAAGCCGGCTAAAAAGTGATTAAACGACAACTAAAACTTAAATAGTACTACTTCTTACTGGCTATTACTTCAACTTAGAAGCTTCTTCTGTGTTCTACTATGGTGCTTTTAGTGTCTCCGCATACCGCAGCACGCGACATAGCTTTGCAGACGATTAATGTAACCGTCTCAAAGAGAAAAGCGGCCAATATGACGATCTGGCTTTAAGGCGATTCGATAACAAATGACGAAAACGGACGGATTTCTCAGGTTTTTACTACATATGAACACTTTTCACATTCTCCCGTGCAACGCGGCTACTAGTCCTCCTTTCATGCAAAATCGTAAGGTCCTAGGTCATGTCCAAGCCACCAAAGCCGGCTAAAAAGTGAATAATCGACAACTAAAACTTGAATTGTACTACTTCTTACTGGCTATTACTTCAACTTAGAAGCTTCTTCTGTGTTCTACTATGGTGCTTTTAGTGTTTCCGCATACCGCAGCACGCGACATAGCTTTGCAGACGATAAATGTAACCGTTTCAGAGAGAAGAGCGGCCAATGTGACGATCTGGCTTTAAATCGATTCGATAACAAATGACGAAAACGGACGGATTTCTCAGGTTTTTACTACATATGAACACTTTTCACATGCTCCCGTGCAACGCGGCGCTAGTCTTCCTTTCATGCAAAATCTTAAGGTCCTAGGTCATGTCCAACCCACCAAAGCCAGCTAAAAAGTGATTAATCGATAACTAAATCTTGAATTGTACTACTTCTTACTGGCTATTACTTCAACTTATTAGCTTCTTCTGTGTTCTAATATGGTGCTTTTAGTGTCTCCGCATACCGCAGCACGCGACATAGCTTTGCAGACGATAAATGTAACCGTCTCAGAGGGAAAAGCGGCCAATGTGTCGATCTGAATTTAAGTCGATGCGATAACAAATGACAAAAACGGACGGATTCTCAGGTTTTTACTACATATGAACACTTTTCACATTCTCCCGTGCATCGTGGCTGCTATTCCTACTTTCAAGCAAATTCGTAAGGTCCTAGGTCATATCCAAGCCACCAAAGCCGGCTAAAATGTGAATAATCTATAATTAAAACTTGAATTGTACTACGTCTTACTGGCTATTACTTCAACTTAGAAGCTTATTCTGAGTTCTACTGTGGTGCTTTTAGTGTTTCCGTATACCGCAGCACGCGTCATAGCTTTGCAGACGATAAATGTAACCGTTTCAGAGAGAAGAGCGGCCATTGTGACGATCTGGCTTTAAATCGATTCGATAACAAATGACGAAAACGGACGGATTTCTCAGGTTTTTACTACATATGAACACTTTTCACATTCTCCCGTGCAACGCGGCTGCTAGTCTTCCTTTCATGCAAAATCTTAAGGTCCTAGGTCATGTCCAAGCCACCAAAGCCGGCTAAAAAGTGAATAATCGACAACTAAGACATGAATTGTACTACTTCTTACTGGCTATTACTTCAACTTAGAAGCTTCTTCTGTGTTCTACTATGGTGCTTTTAGTGTCTCCGCATACCGCAGCACGGGACATAGCTTTGCAGACGATAAATGTAACCGTCTCAGAGGAAAAAGCGGCCAATGTGTCGATCTGAATTTAAGTCGATGCTATAACAAATGACGAAAACAGACGGATTCTCAGGTTGTTACTACATATGAACACTTTTCACATTCTCCCGTTGCAACGTGGCTGCTAGTCCTCCTTTCAAGCAAATTCGTAAGGTCCTAGGTCATATCCAAGCCACCAAAGCCGGCTAAAATATGAATAATCTATAATTAAAACTTGAATTGTACTACTTCTAACTGGCTATTACTTCAACTTAGAAGCTTATTCTGAGTTCTACTGTGGTGCTTTTAGTGTTTCCGTATACCGCAACACGCGACATAGCTTTGCAGACGATAAATGTAACCGTTTCAGAGAGAAGAGCGGCCATTGTGACGATCTGGCTTTAAATCGATTCGATAACAAATGACGAAAACGGACGGATTTCTCAGGTTTTTACTACATATGAACACTTTTCACATTCTCCCGTGCAACGCGGCTGCTAGTCTTCGTTTCATGCAAAATCTTAAGGTTCCACCTCATGTCCAAGCCACCAAAGCCGGATAAAAAGTGATTAAACGACAACTAAAACTTAAATAGTACTACTTCTTAATGGCTATTACTTCAACTTAGAAGCTTCTTCTGTGTTCTACTATGGTGCTTTTTGTGTCTCCGCATACCGCAGCACGCGACATAGCTTTGCAGACGATAAATGTAACCGTTTCGGAGAGAAGAGCGGCCAATGTGACGATCTGGCTTTAAATCGATTCGATAACAAATGACGAAAACGGACGGATTTCTCAGGTTTTTACTACATATGAACACTTTTCACATTCTCTCGTGCAACGCGGCTGCTAGTCTTCCTTTCATGCAAAATCGTATTTCCTAGGACATGTTCAAGCCACAAAAGCAGGTTAAAAAGTGATTAATCGACAACTAAAACTTAAATAGTACTACTTCATACTGGCTATTACTTCAACTTAGAAGCTTCTTCTCTTTTCTACTATGGTGCTTTTAGTGTCTCCGCATACCGCAGCACGCGACATAGCTTTGCAGACGATAAATGTAACCGTTTCAGAGAGAAGAGCGGCCATTGTGACGATCTGGCTTTAAATCGATTCGATAACAAATGACGAAAACGGACGGATTTGTCAGGTTTTTACTACATATGAACACTTTTCACATTCTCCAGTGCAACGCGGCTGCTAGTCTTCCTCTCATGCAAAATCTTAAGGTCCTAGGTCATGTCCAAGCCACCAAAGCCGGCGAAAAAGTAAACAATCGACAACTTAAACTTGAATTTTTATACTTCTCACTGGCTATTACTTCAACTTAGAAGCTTCTTCTGTGTTCTACTATGGTGCTTTTAGTGTCTCCGCATACCGCAGCACGCGACATAGCTTTGCAGACGATAAATGTAACCGTCTCAGAGAGAAAAGCGGCCAATGTGTCGATCTGAATTTAAGTCGATTCGATAACAAATGACGAAAACGGACGGATTTCTCAGGTTTTTACTACATATGAACACTTTTCACATTCTCCCGTGCAACGCGGCTGCTAGTCTTCCTTTCATGCAAAATCTTAAGGTCCTAGGACATGTCCAAGCCACCAAAGCCAGTTAAAAAGTGATTAATCGACAACTAAATCTTAAATATTACTACTTCTTACTGGCTATTACTTCAACTTAGAAGCTTCTTCTCTGTTCTACTATGGTGCTTTTAGTGTTTCCGCATACCGCAGCACGCGACATTGCTTTGCAGACGATAAATGTAACCGTTTCAGAGAGAAGAGCGGCCAATGTGACGATCTGGCTTTAAATCGATTCGATAACAAATGACGAAAACGGACGGATTTCTCAGGTTTTTACTACATATGAACACTTTTCACACCCTCTCGTGCAACGCGGCTGCTAGTCTTCCTTTCATGCAAAATCTTAAGGTTCCACCTCATTTCCAAGCCATCAAAGCCGGCTACAAAGTGAATAATCGACAACTAAAACTTGAATTGTACTACATCTTACTGGCTATTACTTCAACTTAGAAGCTTCTTCTGTGTTCTACTATGGTGCTTTTAGTGTCTCCGCATACCGCAGCACGCGACATAGCTTTGCAGGCGATAAATGTAACCGTTTCGGAGAGAAGAGCGGCCAATGTGACGATCTGGCTTTTAATCGATTCGATAACAAATGACGAAAACGGACGGATTACTCAGGTTTATACTACATATGAACACTTTTCACATTCTCCCGGGCAACGCGGCTGCTAGTTTTCCTTTCATGCAAAATCTTAAGGTCCTAGGACATGTCCAAGCCACCAAAGCTGGTTAAAAAGTGATTAAACGACAACTAAAACTTAAATAGTACTACTTCTTACTGGCTATTACTTCAACTTAGAAGCTTCTTCTCTGTTCTACTATGGTGCTTTTAGTGTTTCCGCATACCGCAGCACGCGACATAGCTTTGCAGACGATTAATGTAACAGTCTCAGAGAGAAAAGCGGCCAATATGACGATCTGGCTTTAAGTCGATTCGATAACAAATGACGAAAACGGACGGATTTCTCAGGTATTTACTACATATGAACACTTTTCACATTCTCCCGTGCAACGCGGCTGCTAGTCCTCCTTTCATGCAAAATTTTAATGTCCTAGGACATGTCCTAGCCACCAAAGACGGTTAAAAAGTGATTAATCGACAACTAAAACTTAAATAGTACTACTTCTTACTGGCTATTACTTCAACTTAGAAGCTTCTTCTGTGTTCTACTATGGTGCATTTAGTGTCTCAGCATACCGCAGCAGGCGACATAGCTTTGCAGACGATTAATGTAACCGTCTCAGAGAGAAAAAATCGGCCAATATGACGATCTGGCTTTAAGGCGATTCGATAACAAATGACGAAAACGGACGGATTTCTCAGGTTTTTACTACATATGAACACTTTTCACATTCTCCCGTGCAACGCGGCTACTAGTCCTCCTTTCATGCAAAATCGTAAGGTCCTAGGTCATGTCCAAGCCACCAAAGCCGGGTAAAAAGTGAATAATCGACAACTAAATCTTGAATTGTACTACTTCTTACTGGCTATTACTTCAACTTAGAAGCTTCTTCTGTGTTCTACTATGGTGCTTTTAGTGTTTCCGCATACCGCAGCACGCGACATAGCTTTGCAGACGATAAATGTAACCGTTTCAGAGACAATAGCGGCCAATGTGACGATCTGGCTTTAAATCGATTCGATAACAAATGACGATAACGGACGGATTTCTCAGGTTTTTACTACATATGAACACTTTTCACATGCTCCCGTGCAACGCGGCGCTAGTCTTCCCTTCATGCAAAATCTTAAGGTCCTAGGTCATGTCCAACCCACCAAAGCCAGCTAAAAAGTGATTAATCGATAACTAAAACTTGAATTGTACTACTTCTTACTGGCTATTACTTCAACTTATTAGCTTCTTCTGTGTTCTAATATGGTGCTTTTAGTGTCTCCGCATACCGCAGCACGCGACATAGCTTTGCAGACGATAAATGTAACCGTTTCAGAGAGAAGAGCGGCCAATGTGAAGATCTGGCTTTAAATCGATTCGATAACAAATGACGGAAACGGACGGATTTCTCAGGTTTTTACTACATATGAACACTTTTCACATTCTCCCGTGCAACGCGGCTGCTAGTCTTCCTTTCATGCAAAATATTAAGGTCCTAGGTCATGTCCAAGCCACCAAAGCCGGCTAAAAAGTGAATAATCGACAACTAAAACTTGAATTGTATTACTTCTTACTGGCTATTACATCAACTTAGAAGCTTCTTCTGTGTTCTACTATGGTGCTTTTAGTGTCTCCGCATACCGCAGCACGCGACATAGCTTTGCAGACGATAAATGTAACCGTCTCAGAGGGAAAAGCGGCCAATGTGTCGATCTGAATTTAAGTCGATGCGATAACAAATGACGAAAACGGACGGATTCTCAGGTTTTTACTACATATGAACACTTTTCACATTCTCCCGTGCAACGTGGCTGCTATTCCTCCTTTCAAGCAAAATCGTAAGGTCCTAGGTCATATCCAAGCCACCAAAGCCGGCTAAAATGTGAATAATCTATAATTAAAACTTGAATTGTACTACTTCTTACTGGCTATTACTTCAACTTAGAAGCTTATTCTGAGTTCTACTGTGGTGCTTTTAGTGTTTCCGTATACCGCAGCACGCGACATAGCTTTGCAGACGATAAATGTAACCGCTTCAGAGAGAAGAGCGGCCATTGTGACGATCTGGCTTTAAATCGATTCGATAACAAATGACGAAAACGGACGGATTTCTCAGGTTTTTACTACATATGAACACTTTTCACATTCTCCCGTGCAACGCGGCTGCTAGTCTTCGTTTCATGCAAAATCTTAAGGTTCCACCTCATGTCCAAGCCACCAAAGCCGGCTAAAAAGTGATTAAACGACAACTAAAACTTAAATAGTACTACTTCTTACTGGCTATTACTTCAACTTAGAAGCTTCTTCTGTGTTCTACTATGGTGCTTTTAGTGTCTCCGCATACCGCAGCACGCGACATAGCTTTGCAGACGATAAATGTAACCGTTTCGCAGAGAAGAGCGGCCAATGTGACGATCTGGCTTTAAATCGATTCGATAACAAATGACGAAAACGGACGGATTTCTCAGGTTTTTACTACATATGAACACTTTTCACATTCTCCCGTGCAACGCGGCTGCTAGTCTTCCTTTCATGCAAAATCGTATTTCCTAGGACATGTTCAAGCCACAAAAGCAGGTTAAAAAGTGATTAATCGACAACTAAAACTTAAATAGTACTACTTCATACTGGCTATTACTTCAACTTAGAAGCTTCTTCTCTTTTCTACTATGGTGCTTTTGGTGTCTCCGCATACCGCAGCACGCGACATAGCTTTGGAGACGATAAATGTAACCGTTTCAGAGAGAAGAGCGGCCATTGTGACGATCTGGCTTTAAATCGATTCGATAACAAATGACGAAAACGGACGGATTTCTCAGGTTTTTACTACATATGAACACTTTTCACATTCTCCCGTGCAACGCGGCTGCTAGTCTTCGTTTCATGCAAAATCTTAAGGTTCCACCTCATGTCCAAGCCACCAAAGCCGGCTAAAAAGTGATTAAACGACAACTAAAACTTAAATAGTACTACTTCTTACTGGCTATTACTTCAACTTAGAAGCTTCTTCTGTGTTCTACTATGGTGCTTTTAGTGTCTCCGCATACCGCAGCACGCGACATAGCTTTGCAGACGATAAATGTAACCGTTTCGGAGAGAAGAGCGGCCAATGTGACGATCTGGCCTTAAATCGATTCGATAACAAATGACGAAAACGGACGGATTTCTCAGGTTTTTACTACATATGAACACTTTTCACATTCTCCCGTGCAACGCGGCTGCTAGTCTTCCTTTCATGCAAAATCGTATTTCCTAGGACATGTTCAAGCCACAAAAGCAGGTTAAAAAGTGATTAATCGACAACTAAAACTTAAATAGTACTACTTCATACTGGCTATTACTTCAACTTAGAAGCTTCTTCTCTTTTCTACTATGGTGCTTTTGGTGTCTCCGCATACCGCAGCACGCGACATAGCTTTGCAGACGATTAATGTAACCGTCTCAGAGAGAATGCGGCCAATATGACGATCTGGCTTTAAGTCGATTCGATAACAAATGACGAAAACGGACGGATTTCTCAGGTTTTTACTACATATGAACACTTTTCATATTCTCCCGTGCAACGCGGAGGCTAGTCTTCATTTCATGCAAAATCTTAATGTCCTAGGACATGTCCAAGCCACCAAAGCCGGTTAAAAAGTGATTAATCGACAACTAAAACTTAAATAGTACTACTTCTTACTGGCTATTACTTCAACTTAGAAGCTTCTTCTGTGTTCTAATATGATGCTTTTAGTGTTTCCGCATACCGCAGCACGCGACATACCTTTGCAGACGATAAATGTAACCGCCTCAGAGAGAAAAGCGGCCAATGTGACGATCTGGCTGTAAGTCGATACGATAACAAATGACGAAAACCCACGGATTTCTCAGGTTTTTACTACATATGAACACTTTTCACATTCTCCCGTGCAACGCGGCTGCTAGTCCTCCTTTCATGCAAAATCGTAAGGTCCTAGGTCATGTCATAGCCACCAAAGCCGGCTAAAAAGTGAATAATCGACAACTAAAACTTGAATTGTACTACTTCTTACTGCCTATTACTTCAACTTAGAAGCTTCTTCTGTGTTCTACTATGGTGCTTTTATTGTCTCCGCATACCGCAGCGCGCGACATAGCTTTGCAGACGATAAATGTAACCGTCTCAGAGAGAAAAGCGGCCAATGTGACGATCTTGCTTTAAGTCGATTCGATAACAAATGACGAAAACGGACGGATTTCTCAGGTTTTTAATACATATGAACACTTTTCACATTCTCCCGTGCAACGCGGCTGCTAGTCCTCCTTTCATGCAAATTCTTAAGGTCCTAGGTCATATCCAAGCCACCAAAGCCGGCTAAAATGTGAATAATCTATAATTAAAACTTGAATTGTACTACTTCTTACTGGCTATTACTTCAACTTAGAAGCTTATTCTGAGTTCTACAATGGTGCTTTTAGTGTTTCCGTATACCGCAGCACGCGACATAGCGTTGGAGACGATAAATGTAACCGCCTCAGAGAGAAAAGCGGCCAATGTGACGATCTGGCTTTAAAAAAGGTAGGAAGATTTTTCTGTTTAGCAAAAGTGACAAAAAGCAGATTACAGAGTACCTGACGGCTCAACACAAAAGTTTTGTCTCAAGTGCAGATAGTGTTGAGGATCAGTGGACAAAGTTCAAAACCATGGTACAATATGCGTTAGATGAGTATGTGCCAAGCAAGATCGTAAGAGATGGAAAAGAGCCACCGTGGTACAACAACCGAGTTAGAAAACTGCTGCGGAAGCAAAGGGAACTTCACAGCAAACATAAACATAGCCAAAGCCTTGCAGACAAACAAAAATTACGCGAAGCGAAATGTAGTGTGAGGAGGGCTATGCGAGAGGCTTTCAATGAATTCGAAAGTAACGTTCTGTGTACTGACTTGGCAGAAAATCCTAAGAAATTTTGGTCCTATGTCAAAGCGGTAGGTGGATCAAAACAAAATGTCCAGACACTCTGTGACCAAAATGGTACTGAAACAGAGGATGACAGACTAAAGGCCGAAATACTAAATGTCTTCTTCCAAAGCTGTTTCACAGAGGAAGACTGCACTGTGCTTCCTTCTCTAGATTGTCGCACAGTTGACAAAATGGTAGATATCGAAGTAGACGACAGAGGGATAGAGAAACAATTAAAATCGCTCAAAAGAGGAAAGGCCGCTGGTCCTGATGGGATACCAGTTCGATTTTACACAGAGTACGCGAAGGAACTTGCCCCCCTTCTTGCAGCGGTGTACCGTAGGTCTCTAGAAGAGCGAAGCGTTCCAAAGGATTGGAAAAGGGCACAGGTCATCCCCGTTCTCAAGAAGGGACGTCGAACAGATGTGCAGAACTATAGACCTATATCTCTAACGTCGATCAGTTGTAGAATTTTGGAACACGTATTATGTTCGAGTATAATGTCTTTTCTGGAGACTAGAAATCTACTCTGTAGGAATCAGCATGGGTTTCGAAAAAGACGATCGTGTGAAACCCAGCTCGCGCTATTCGTCCACGAGACTCAGAGGGCCTTAGACACGGGTTCACAGGTAGATGCCGTGTTTCTTGACTTCCGCAAGGCGTTTGACACAGTTCCCCATAGTCGTTTAATGAACAAAGTAAGAGCATACGGACTATCAGATCAATTGTGTGATTGGATTGAGGAGTTCCTAGATAACAGAACGCAGCACGTCATTCTCAATGGAGAGAAGTCTTCCGAAGTAAGAGTGATTTCAGGTGTGCCGCAGGGGAGTGTCATAGGACCGTTGCTATTCACAATATACATAAATGACCTGGTGGATGACATCGGAAGTTCACTGAGGCTTTTTGCAGATGATGCTGTGGTGTATCGAGAGGTTGCAACAATGGAAAATTGTACTGAAATGCAGGAGGATCTGCAGCGAATTGACGCATGGTGCACGGAATGGCAATTGAATCTCAATGTAGCGAAGTGTAATGTGATGCGAATACATAGAAAGATAGGTCCTTTATCATTTAGCTACAAAATAGCAGGTCAGCAACTGGAAGCAGTTAATTCCATAAATTATCTGGGAGTACGCATTAGGAGTGATTTAAAATGGAATGATCATATAAAGTTGATCGTCGGTAAAGCAGATGCCAGACTGAGATTCATTGGAAGAATCCTAAGGAAATGCAATCCGACAACAAAGGAAGTAGGTTACAGTACGCTTGTTCGCCCAATGCTTGAATACTGCTCAGCAGTGTGGGATCCGCACCAGGTGGGGTTGATAGAGGAGATAGAGAAGATCCAACGGAGAGCAGCGCGCTTCGTTACGGGATCGTTTGGTGATTGCGAAAGCGTTACGGAGATGATAGATAAACTCCAGTGGAAGACTCTGCAGGAGAGACGCTCAGTAGCTCGGTACGGGCTTTTGTTTAAGTTTCGAGAACATGCCTTCACCGAGGAGTCGAGCAGTATATTGCTCCCTCCTACGTATATCTCGCGAAGAGACCATGAGGATAAAATCAGAGAGATAAGAGCCCACACAGAAGCATACCGACAGTCCTTCTTTCCACGTACAATACGAGACTGGAATAGAAGGGAGAACCGATAGAGGTACTCAGGGTACCCTCCGCCACACACCGTCAGGTGGCTTGCGGAGTACGGATGTAGATGTAGATGTAGATGTAGAAGTCGATACGATAACAAATGACGAAAACCCACGGATTTCTCAGGTTTTTACTACATATGAACACTTTTCACATTCTCCCGTGCAACGCGGCTGCTAGTCCTCCTTTCATGCAAAATCTTAAGGTTCCACCTCATGTCCAAGCCACCAAAGCCGGCTAAAAAGTGAATAATCGATAACTAAACTTGAATTGTACTACTTCTTACTGGCTATTACTTCAACTTAGAAGCTTCTTCTGTGTTCAACTATGGTGCTTTTAGTGTCTCCGCATACCGCAGCACGCGACATAGCTTTGCAGACGATTAATGTAACCGTCTCAGAGAGAAAAGCGGCCAATATGACGATCTGGCTTTAAGTCGATTCGATAACAAATGCCGAAAACGGACGATTTCTCAGGTTTTTACTACATATGAACACTTTTCACATTATCCCGTGCAACGCGGCTGCTAGTCCTCCTTTCATGCAAAATCTTAAGGTCCTAGGTCATGTCCAAGCCACTAAAGACGGCTAAAAAGTGAATAATCGACAACTAAAACTTGAATTGTACTACTTCTTACTGGCTATTACTTCAACTTAGAAGCTTCTTCTGTGTTCTACTATGGTGTTTTATTGTCTCCGCATACCGCAGCGCGCGACATAGCTTTGCAGACGATAAATGTAACCGTCTCAGAGAGAAAAGCGGCCAATGTGACGATCTGGCTTTAATTCGATTCGATAACAATGACGAAACCGGACGGATTTCTCAGGTTGTTACTACATATGAACACTTTTCACATTCTCCCGTGCAACGCGGCTGCTAGTCTTCCTTTCATGCAAAATCCTAAGGTCCTACGTCATGTCCAACCCACCAAAGCCAGCTAAAACGTGATTAATCGACAACTACAACTTCAATTGTACTACTTCTTACTGGCTATTACTTCAACTTAGAAGCTTCTTCTGTGTTCTAATATGGTGCTTTTAGTGTCTCCGTATACCGCAGCACGCGACATAGCTTTGCAGACGATAAATGTAACCGTTTCAGAGAGAAGAGCGGCCATTGTGACGATCTGGCTTTAAATCGATTCGATAACAAATGACGAAAACGGACGGATTTCTCAGGTTTTTACTACATATGAACACTTTTCACATTCTCCCGTGCAACGCGGCTGCTAGTCTTCCTTTCATGCAAAATCTTAAGGTCCTAGGTCATGTCCAAGCCACCAAAGCCGGCTAAAAAGTGAATAATCGACAACTAAAACATGAATTGTACTACTTCTTACAGGCTATTACTTCAACTTAGAAGCTTCTTCTGTGTTCTACTATGGTGCTTTTAGTGTCTCCGCATACCGCAGCATGCGACATAGCTTTGCAGACGATTAATGTAACCGTCTCAGAGAGAAAAGCGGCCAATGTGTCGATCTGAATTTAAGTCGATTCGATAACAAATGACGAAAACCGACGGATTTCTCAGGTTTTTACTACATATGAACACTTTTCACATTCTCCCGTGCAACGCGGCTGCTAGTCCTCCTTTCATGCAAATTCTTAAGGTCCTAGGTCATATCCAAGCCACCAAAGCCGGCTAAAATGTGAATAATCTATAATTAAAACTTGAATTGTACTACTTCTTACTGGCTATTACTTCAACTTAGAAGCTTATTCTGAGTTCTACAATGGTGCTTTTAGTGTTTCCGTATACCGCAGCACGCGACATAGCTTTGGAGACGATAAATGTAACCGCCTCAGAGAGAAAAGCGGCCAATGTGACGATCTGGCTTTAAGTCGATACGATAACAAATGACGAAAACCCACGGATTTCTCAGGTTTTTACTACATATGAACACTTTTCACATTCTCCCGTGCAACGCGGCTGCTAGTCCTCCTTTCATGCAAAATCTTAAGGTTCCACCTCATGTCCAAGCCACCAAAGCCGGCTAAAAAGTGAATAATCGATAACTAAAACTTGAATTGTACTACTTCTTACTGGCTATTACTTCAACTTAGAAGCTTCTTCTGTGTTCAACTATGGTGCTTTTAGTGTCTCCGCATACCGCAGCACGCGACATAGCTTTGCAGACGATTAATGTAACCGTCTCAGAGAGAAAAGCGGCCAATATGACGATCTGGCTTTAAGTCGATTCGATAACAAATGCCGAAAACGGACGATTTCTCAGGTTTTTACTACATATGAACACTTTTCACATTATCCCGTGCAACGCGGCTGCTAGTCCTCCTTTCATGCAAAATCTTAAGGTCCTAGGTCATGTCCAAGCCACTAAAGACGGCTAAAAAGTGAATAATCGACAACTAAAACTTGAATTGTACTACTTCTTACTGGCTATTACTTCAACTTAGAAGCTTCTTCTGTGTTCTACTATGGTGTTTTATTGTCTCCGCATACCGCAGCGCGCGACATAGCTTTGCAGACGATAAATGTAACCGTCTCAGAGAGAAAAGCGGCCAATGTGACGATCTGGCTTTAATTCGATTCGATAACAATGACGAAACCGGACGGATTTCTCAGGTTGTTACTACATATGAACACTTTTCACATTCTCCCGTGCAATGCGGCTGCTAGTCTTCCTTTCATGCAAAATCCTAAGGTCCTACGTCGTGTCCAACCCACCAAAGCCAGCTAAAACGTGATTAATCGACAACTACAACTTGAATTGTACTACTTCTTACTGGCTATTACTTCAACTTAGAAGCTTCTTCTGTGTTCTAATATGGTGCTTTTAGTGTCTCCGTATACCGCAGCACGCGACATAGCTTTGCAGACGATAAATGTAACCGTTTCAGAGAGAAGAGCGGCCATTGTGACGATCTGGCTTTAAATCGATTCGATAACAAATGACGAAAACGGACGGATTTCTCAGGTTTTTACTACATATGAACACTGCAGATGATGAAGAAATTGAAGAAATGTACGATGAAATAAAAGAAATTATTCAGATAGTGAAGGGAGACGAAAATTTAATAGTAATGGGTGACTGGAATTCGAGTGTAGGAAAAGGGAGAGAAGGAAACATAGTAGGTGAATATGGATTGGGGCTAAGAAATGAAAGAGGAAGCCGTCTAGTAGAATTTTGCACGGAGCACAACTTAATCATAGCTAACACTTGGTTTAAGAATCATGAAAGAAGGTTGTATACGTGGAAGAACCCTGGAGATACTAAAAGGTATCAGATAGATTATATAATGGTAAGACAGAGATTTAGGAACCAGGTTTTAAGTTGTAAGACATTTCCAGGGGCAGATGTGGACTCTGACCACAATCTATTGGTTATGACCTGTAGATTAAAACTGAAGAAACTGCAAAAATGTGGGAAATTAAGGAGATGGGACCTGGATAAACTGAAAGAACCAGAGGTTGTACAGAGTTTCAGAGAGAGCATAAGGGAACAATTGACTGGAATAGGGGAAAGAAGTACAGTAGAAGAAGAATGGGTAGCTCTGAGGGATGTAGTAGTGAAGGCAGCAGAGGATAAAGTAGGTACAAAGACGAGGGCTGCTGGAAATCCTTGGGTAACAGAAGAAATATTGAATTTAATTGATGAAAGGAGAAAATATAAAAATGCAGTAAATGAAGCAGGCAAAAAGGAATACAAACGTCTCAAAAATGCGATCGACAGGAAGTGCAAAGTGGCTAAACAGGGATGGCTAGAGGACAAATGTAAGGATGTAGAAGCTTATCTCACTAGGGGTAAGATAGATACTGCCTACAGGAAAATTAAAGAGACCTTTGGAGAGAAGAGAACCACGTGTATGAATATCAAGAGCTCAGATGGCAGCCCAGTTCTAAGCAAAGAAGGGAAGGCAGAAAAGTGGAAGGAGTATATAGAAGGTTTATACAAGGGCGATGTACTTGAGGACAATATTATGGAAATAGAAGAGGATGTAGATGAAGACGAAATGGGAGATACGATACTGCGTGAAGAGTTTGACAGAGCACTGAAAGACCTGAGTCGAAACAAGGCCCCCGGAGTAGACAACATTCCATTAGAACTACTGACGGCCTTGGGAGAGTCAGTCATGACAAAACTCTACCAGCTGGTGAGCAAGATGTATGAGACAGGCGAAATACCCTCAGACTTCAAGAAGAATATAATAATTCCAATCCCAAAGAAAGCAGGTGCTGACAGATGTGAAAATTACCGAACTATCAGTTTAATAAGCCACGGCTGCAAAATACTAACGCGAATTCTTTATAGACGAATGGAAAAACTGGTAGATGCAGACCTCGGGGAGGATCAGTTTGGATTCCGTCGAAATGTTGGAACACGTGAGGCAATACTGACCTTACGACTTATCTTAGAAGAAAGATTAAGAAAAGGCAAACCTACGTTTCTAGCATTTGTAGACTTAGAGAAAGCTTTTGACAATGTTGACTGGAATACTCTTTTTCAAATTCTAAAGGTGGCAGGTGTAAAATACAGGGAGCGAAAGGCTATTTATAATTTGTACAGAGACCAGATGGCAGTAATAAGAGTCGAGGGGCATGAAAGGGAAGCAGTGGTTGGGAAAGGAGTGAGACAGGGTTGTAGCCTCTCCCCGATGTTATTCAATCTGTATATTGAGCAAGCAGTAAAGGAAACAAAAGAAAAATTTGGAGCAGGTATTAAAATTCATGGAGACGAAGTAAAAACTTTGAGGTTCGCCGATGACATTGTAATTCTGTCAGAGACGGCAAAGGACTTGGAAGAGCAGTTGAACGGAATGGACAGTGTCTTGAAAGGAGGATATAAGATGAACATTAACAAAAGCAAAACGAGGATAATGGAATGTAGTCAAATTAAATCGGGTGATGCTGAGGGAATTAGATTAGGAAATGAGACACTTAAAGTAGTAAAGGAGTTTTGCTATTTAGGAAGTAAAATAACTGATGATGGTCGAAGTAGAGAGGATATAAAATGTAGACTGGCAATGGCAAGGAAAGCGTTTCTGAAGAAGAGAAATTTGTTAACATCGAATATAGATTTATGTATCAGGAAGTCGTTTCTGAAAGTATTTGTTTGGAGTGTAGCCATGTATGGAAGTGAAACATGGACGATAACTAGTTTGGACAAGAAGAGAATAGAAGCTTTCGAAATGTGGTGCTACAGAAGAATACTGAAGATAAGGTGGATAGATCACGTAACTAATGAGGAGGTATTGAATAGGATTGGGGAGAAGAGAAGTTTGTGGCACAACTTGACTAGAAGAAGGGATCGGTTGGTAGGACATGTTTTGAGGCATCAAGGGATCACAAATTTAGCATTGGAGGGCAGCGTGGAGGGTAAAAATCGTAGAGGGAGACCGAGAGATGAGTACACTAAGCAGATTCAGAAGGATGTAGGTTGCAGTAGGTACTGGGAGATGAAGCAGCTTGCACAGGATAGAGTAGCATGGAGAGCTGCATCAAACCAGTTTCAGGACTGATGACAACAACAACAACAACATGAACACTTTTCACATTCTCCCGTGCAACGCGGCTGCTAGTCTTCCTTTCATGCAAAATCTTAAGGTCCTAGGTCATGTCCAAGCCACCAAAGCCGGCTAAAAAGTGAATAATCGACAACTAAAACATGAATTGTACTACTTCTTACTGGCTATTACTTCAACTTAGAAGCTTCTTCTGTGTTCTGCTATGGTGCTTTTAGTGTCTCCGCATACCGCAGCACGAGACATAGCTTTGCAGACGATAAATGTAACCGTCTCAGAGGAAAAAGCGGCCAATGTGTCGATCTGAATTTAAGTCGATGCTATAACAAATGACGAAAACGGACGAATTCTCAGGTTTTTACTACATATGAACACTTTTCACATTCTCCCGTTGCAACGTGGCTGCTAGTCCTCCTTTCAAGCAAATTCGTAAGGTCCTAGGTCATATCCAAGCCACCAAAGCCGGCTAAAATATGAATAATCTATAATTAAAACTTGAATTGTACTACTTCTAACTGGCTATTACTTCAACTTAGAAGCTTATTCTGAGTTCTACTGTGGTGCTTTTAGTGTTTCCGTATACCGCAACACGCGACATAGCTTTGGAGACGATAAATGTAACCGTTTCAGAGAGAAGAGCGGCCATTGTGACGATCTGGCTTTAAATCGATTCGATAACAAATGACGAAAACGGACGGATTTCTCAGGTTTTTACTACATATGAACACTTTTCACATTCTCCCGTGCAACGCGGCTGCTAGTCTTCGTTTCATGCAAAATCTTAAGGTTCCACCTCATGTCCAAGCCACCAAAGCCGGCTAAAAAGTGATTAAACGACAACTAAAACTTAAATAGTACTACTTCTTACTGGCTATTACTTCAACTTAGAAGCTTCTTCTGTGTTCTACTATGGTGCTTTTAGTGTCTCCGCATACCGCAGCACGCGACATAGCTTTGCAGACGATTAATGTAACCGTCTCAAAGAGAAAAGCGGCCAATGTGTCGATCTGAATTTAAGTCGATTCGATAACAAATGACGAAAACCGACGGATTTCTCAGGTTTTTACTACATATGAACACTTTTCACATTCTCCCGTGCAACGCGGCTGCTAGTCCTCCTTTCATGCAAATTCTTAAGGTCCTAGGTCATATCCAAGCCACCAAAGCCGGCTAAAATGTGAATAATCTATAATTAAAACTTGAATTGTACTACTTCTTACTGGCTATTACTTCAACTTAGAAGCTTATTCTGAGTTCTACAATGGTGCTTTTAGTGTTTCCGTATACCGCAGCACGCGACATAGCTTTGCAGACGATAAATGTAACCGCCTCAGAGAGAAAAGCGGCCAATGTGACGATCTGGCTTTAAGTCGATACGATAACAAATGACGAAAACCCACGGATTTCTCAGGTTTTTACTACATATGAACACTTTTCACATTCTCCCGTGCAACGCGGCTGCTATTCCTCCTTACATGCAAAATCTTAAGGTTCCACCTCATGTCCAAGCCACCAAAGCCGGCTAAAAAGTGAATAATCGATAACTAAAACTTGAATTATACTACTTCTTACTGGCTATTACTTCAACTTAGAAGCTTCTTCTGTGTTCAACTATGGTGCTTTTAGTGTCTCCGCATACCGCAGCACGCGACATAGCTTTGCAGACGATTAATGTAACCGTCTCAGAGAGAAAAGCGGCCAATATGACGATCTGGCTTTAAGTCGATTCGATAACAAATGGCGAAAATGGACAGATTTCTCAGGTTTTTACTACATATGAACACTTTTCACATTCTCCCGTGCAACGCGGCTGCTAGTCCTCCTTTCATGCAAAATCTTAAGGTCCTAGGTCATGTCAAAGCCACCAAAGCCGGCTAAAAAGTGAATAATCGACAACTAAAACTTGAATTGTACTACTTCTTACTGGCTATTACTTCAACTTAGAAGCTTCTTCTGTGTTCTACTATGGTGTTTTATTGTCTCCGCATACCGCAGCGCGCGACATAGCTTTGCAGACGATAAATGTAACCGTCTCAGAGAGAAAAGCGGCCAATGTGACGATCTGGCTTTAAGTCGATACGATAACAAATGACGAAAACCCACGGATTTCTCAGGTTTTTACTACATATGAACACTTTTCACATTCTCCCGTGCAACGCGGCTGCTAGTCCTCCTTACATGCAAAATCTTAAGGTTCCACCTCATGTCCAAGCCACCAAAGCCGGCTAAAAAGTGAATAATCGACAAATAAAACTTGAATTGTACTACTTCTTACTGGCTATTACTTCAACTTAGAAGCTTCTTCTGTGTTCTAATATGGTGCTTTTAGTGTCTCCGCATACCGCAGCACGCGACATAGCTTTGCAGACGATAAATGTAACCGTCTCAGAGACAAAAGCGGCCAATGTGGCGATCTGGCTTTAAGTCGATATGATAACAAATGACGAAAACCCACGGATTTCTCAGGTTTTTACTACATATGAACACTTTTCACATTCTCCCGTGCAACGCGGTTGCTAGTCCCTCTTTCATGCAAAATCTTAAGGTTCCACCTCATGTCCAAGCCACCATAGCCGGCTAAAAAGTGAATAATCGATAACTAAAACTTGAATTGTACTACTTCTTACTGGCTATTACTTCAACTTAGAAGCTTCTTCTGTGTTCTAATATGGTGCTTTTAGTGACTCCGCATACCGCAGCACGGGACATAGCTTTGCAGACGATAAATGTAACCGCCTCAGAGGGAAAAGCGGCTAATGTGACGATCTGGCTTTAAGTCGATACGATAACAAATGACGAAAACCCACGGATTTCTCAGGTTTTTACTACATATGAACACTTTTCACATTCTCCCGTGCAACGCGGCTGCTAGTCCTCTATTCATGCAAAAACTTAAGGTACCACCTCATGTCCAAGCCACCAAAGCCAGCTAAAAAGTGATTAATCGACAACTACAACTTGAATTGTACTACTTCTTACTGGCTATTACTTCAACTTAGAAGCTTCTTCTGTGTTCTAATATGGTGCTTTTAGTGTCTCCGCATACCGCAGCACGCGACATAGCTTTGCAGACGATAAATGTAACCGTCTCAGAGAGAAAAGCGGCCAATGTGACGATCTGGCTTTAAGTCGATACGATAACAAATGACGAAAACCCACGGAATTATCAGGTTTTTACTACATATGAACACTTTTCACATTCTCCCGTGCAACGCGGCTGCTAGTCCTCCTTTCATGCAAAATCTTAAGGTTCCACCTCATGTCCAAGCCACCAAAGCCGGCTAAAAAGTGAATAATCGATAACTAAAACTTGAATTGTACTACTTCTTACTGGCTATTACTTCAACTTAGAAGCTTCTTCTGTGTTCAACTATGGTGCTTTTAGTGTCTCCGCATACCGCAGCACGCGACATAGCTTTGCAGACGATTAATGTAACCGTCTCAGAGAGAAAAGCGGCAAATATGACGATCTGGCTTTAAGTCGATTCGATAACAAATGACGAAAACGGACGGATTTCTCAGGTTTTTAATACATATGAACACTTTTCACATTCTCCCGTGCAACGCGGCTGCTAGTCCTCCTTTCATGCAAATTCTTAAGGTCCTAGGTCATATCCAAGCCACCAAAGCCGGCTAAAATGTGAATAATCTATAATTAAATCTTGAATTGTACTACTTCTTACTGGCTATTACTTCAACTTAGAAGCTTATTCTGAGTTCTACAATGGTGCTTTTAGTGTTTCCGTATACCGCAGCACGCGACATAGCGTTGGAGACGATAAATGTAACCGCCTCAGAGAGAAAAGCGGCCAATGTGACGATCTGGCTTTAAGTCGATACGATAACAAATGACGAAAACCCACGGATTTCTCAGGTTTTTACTACATATGAACACTTTTCACATTCTCCCGTGCAACGTGGCTGCTAGTCCTCCTTTCATGCAAAATCTTAAGGTTCCACCTCATGTCCAAGCCACCAAAGCCGGCTAAAAAGTGAATAATCGATAACTAAAACTTGAATTGTACTACTTCTTACTGGCTATTACTTCAACTTAGAAGCTTCTTCTGTGTTCAACTATGGTGCTTTTAGTGTCTCCGCATACCGCAGCACGCGACATAGCTTTGCAGACGATTAATGTAACCGTCTCAGAGAGAAAAGCGGCCAATATGACGATCTGGCTTTAAGTCGATTCGATAACAAATGCCGAAAACGGACGATTTCTCAGGTTTTTACTACATATGAACACTTTTCACATTATCCCGTGCAACGCGGCTGCTAGTCCTCCTTTCATGCAAAATCTTAAGGTCCTAGGTCATGTCCAAGCCACTAAAGACGGCTAAAAAGTGAATAATCGACAACTAAAACTTGAATTGTACTACTTCTTACTGGCTATTACTTCAACTTAGAAGCTTCTTCTGTGTTCTACTATGGTGTTTTATTGTCTCCGCATACCGCAGCGCGCGACATAGCTTTGCAGACGATAAATGTAACCGTCTCAGAGAGAAAAGCGACCAATGTGACGATCTGGCTTTAATTCGATTCGATAACAATGACGAAACCGGACGGATTTCTCAGGTTGTTACTACATATGAACACTTTTCACATTCTCCCGTGCAACGCGGCTGCTAGTCTTCCTTTCATGCAAAATCCTAAGGTCCTACGTCATGTCCAACCCACCAAAGCCAGCTAAAACGTGATTAATCGACAACTACAACTTCAATTGTACTACTTCTTACTGGCTATTACTTCAACTTAGAAGCTTCTTCTGTGTTCTAATATGGTGCTTTTAGTGTCTCCGTATACCGCAGCACGCGACATAGCTTTGCAGACGATAAATGTAACCGTTTCAGAGAGAAGAGCGGCCATTGTGACGATCTGGCTTTAAATCGATTCGATAACAAATGACGAAAACGGACGGATTTCTCAGGTTTTTACTACATATGAACACTTTTCACATTCTCCCGTGCAACGCGGCTGCTAGTCTTCCTTTCATGCAAAATCTTAAGGTCCTAGGTCATGTCCAAGCCACCAAAGCCGGCTAAAAAGTGAATAATCGACAACTAAAACATGAATTGTACTACTTCTTACAGGCTATTACTTCAACTTAGAAGCTTCTTCTGTGTTCTACTATGGTGCTTTTAGTGTCTCCGCATACCGCAGCATGCGACATAGCTTTGCAGACGATTAATGTAACCGTCTCAGAGAGAAAAGCGGCCAATGTGTCGATCTGAATTTAAGTCGATTCGATAACAAATGACGAAAACCGACGGATTTCTCAGGTTTTTACTACATATGAACACTTTTCACATTCTCCCGTGCAACGCGGCTGCTAGTCCTCCTTTCATGCAAATTCTTAAGGTCCTAGGTCATATCCAAGCCACCAAAGCCGGCTAAAATGTGAATAATCTATAATTAAAACTTGAATTGTACTACTTCTTACTGGCTATTACTTCAACTTAGAAGCTTATTCTGAGTTCTACAATGGTGCTTTTAGTGTTTCCGTATACCGCAGCACGCGACATAGCTTTGGAGACGATAAATGTAACCGCCTCAGAGAGAAAAGCGGCCAATGTGACGATCTGGCTTTAAGTCGATACGATAACAAATGACGAAAACCCACGGATTTCTCAGGTTTTTACTACATATGAACACTTTTCACATTCTCCCGTGCAACGCGGCTGCTAGTCCTCCTTTCATGCAAAATCTTAAGGTTCCACCTCATGTCCAAGCCACCAAAGCCGGCTAAAAAGTGAATAATCGATAACTAAAACTTGAATTGTACTACTTCTTACTGGCTATTACTTCAACTTAGAAGCTTCTTCTGTGTTCAACTATGGTGCTTTTAGTGTCTCCGCATACCGCAGCACGCGACATAGCTTTGCAGACGATTAATGTAACCGTCTCAGAGAGAAAAGCGGCCAATATGACGATCTGGCTTTAAGTCGATTCGATAACAAATGCCGAAAACGGACGATTTCTCAGGTTTTTACTACATATGAACACTTTTCACATTATCCCGTGCAACGCGGCTGCTAGTCCTCCTTTCATGCAAAATCTTAAGGTCCTAGGTCATGTCCAAGCCACTAAAGACGGCTAAAAAGTGAATAATCGACAACTAAAACTTGAATTGTACTACTTCTTACTGGCTATTACTTCAACTTAGAAGCTTCTTCTGTGTTCTACTATGGTGTTTTATTGTCTCCGCATACCGCAGCGCGCGACATAGCTTTGCAGACGATAAATGTAACCGTCTCAGAGAGAAAAGCGGCCAATGTGACGATCTGGCTTTAATTCGATTCGATAACAATGACGAAACCGGACGGATTTCTCAGGTTGTTACTACATATGAACACTTTTCACATTCTCCCGTGCAACGCGGCTGCTAGTCTTCCTTTCATGCAAAATCCTAAGGTCCTACGTCATGTCCAACCCACCAAAGCCAGCTAAAACGTGATTAATCGACAACTACAACTTGAATTGTACTACTTCTTACTGGCTATTACTTCAACTTAGAAGCTTCTTCTGTGTTCTAATATGGTGCTTTTAGTGTCTCCGTATACCGCAGCACGCGACATAGCTTTGCAGACGATAAATGTAACCGTTTCAGAGAGAAGAGCGGCCATTGTGACGATCTGGCTTTAAATCGATTCGATAACAAATGACGAAAACGGACGGATTTCTCAGGTTTTTACTACATATGAACACTTTTCACATTCTCCCGTGCAACGCGGCTGCTAGTCTTCCTTTCATGCAAAATCTTAAGGTCCTAGGTCATGTCCAAGCCACCAAAGCCGGCTAAAAAGTGAATAATCGACAACTAAAACATGAATTGTACTACTTCTTACTGGCTATTACTTCAACTTAGAAGCTTCTTCTGTGTTCTGCTATGGTGCTTTTAGTGTCTCCGCATACCGCAGCACGGGACATAGCTTTGCAGACGATAAATGTAACCGTCTCAGAGAGAAAAGCGGCCAATGTGACGATCTGGCTTTAAGTCGATACGATAACAAATGACGAAAACCCACGGAATTATCAGGTTTTTACTACATATGAACACTTTTCACATTCTCCCGTGCAACGCGGCTGCTAGTCCTCCTTTCATGCAAAATCTTAAGGTTCCACCTCATGTCCAAGCCACCAAAGCCGGCTAAAAAGTGAATAATCGATAACTAAAACTTGAATTGTACTACTTCTTACTGGCTATTACTTCAACTTAGAAGCTTCTTCTGTGTTCAACTATGGTGCTTTTAGTGTCTCCGCATCCGCAGCACGCGACATAGCTTTGCAGACGATTAATGTAACCGTCTCAGAGAGAAAAGCGGCAAATATGACGATCTGGCTTTAAGTCGATTCGATAACAAATGACGAAAACGGACGGATTTCTCAGGTTTTTAATACATATGAACACTTTTCACATTCTCCCGTGCAACGCGGCTGCTAGTCCTCCTTTCATGCAAATTCTTAAGGTCCTAGGTCATATCCAAGCCACCAAAGCCGGCTAAAATGTGAATAATCTATAATTAAAACTTGAATTGTACTACTTCTTACTGGCTATTACTTCAACTTAGAAGCTTATTCTGAGTTCTACAATGGTGCTTTTAGTGTTTCCGTATACCGCAGCACGCGACATAGCGTTGGAGACGATAAATGTAACCGCCTCAGAGAGAAAAGCGGCCAATGTGACGATCTGGCTTTAAGTCGATACGATAACAAATGACGAAAACCCACGGATTTCTCAGGTTTTTACTACATATGAACACTTTTCACATTCTCCCGTGCAACGTGGCTGCTAGTCCTCCTTTCATGCAAAATCTTAAGGTTCCACCTCATGTCCAAGCCACCAAAGCCGGCTAAAAAGTGAATAATCGATAACTAAAACTTGAATTGTACTACTTCTTACTGGCTATTACTTCAACTTAGAAGCTTCTTCTGTGTTCAACTATGGTGCTTTTAGTGTCTCCGCATACCGCAGCACGCGACATAGCTTTGCAGACGATTAATGTAACCGTCTCAGAGAGAAAAGCGGCCAATATGACGATCTGGCTTTAAGTCGATTCGATAACAAATGCCGAAAACGGACGATTTCTCAGGTTTTTACTACATATGAACACTTTTCACATTATCCCGTGCAACGCGGCTGCTAGTCCTCCTTTCATGCAAAATCTTAAGGTCCTAGGTCATGTCCAAGCCACTAAAGACGGCTAAAAAGTGAATAATCGACAACTAAAACTTGAATTGTACTACTTCTTACTGGCTATTACTTCAACTTAGAAGCTTCTTCTGTGTTCTACTATGGTGTTTTATTGTCTCCGCATACCGCAGCGCGCGACATAGCTTTGCAGACGATAAATGTAACCGTCTCAGAGAGAAAAGCGACCAATGTGACGATCTGGCTTTAATTCGATTCGATAACAATGACGAAACCGGACGGATTTCTCAGGTTGTTACTACATATGAACACTTTTCACATTCTCCCGTGCAACGCGGCTGCTAGTCTTCCTTTCATGCAAAATCCTAAGGTCCTACGTCATGTCCAACCCACCAAAGCCAGCTAAAACGTGATTAATCGACAACTACAACTTGAATTGTACTACTTCTTACTGGCTATTACTTCAACTTAGAAGCTTCTTCTGTGTTCTAATATGGTGCTTTTAGTGTCTCCGTATACCGCAGCACGCGACATAGCTTTGCAGACGATAAATGTAACCGTTTCAGAGAGAAGAGCGGCCATTGTGACGATCTGGCTTTAAATCGATTCGATAACAAATGACGAAAACGGACGGATTTCTCAGGTTTTTACTACATATGAACACTTTTCACATTCTCCCGTGCAACGCGGCTGCTAGTCTTCCTTTCATGCAAAATCTTAAGGTCCTAGGTCATGTCCAAGCCACCAAAGCCGGCTAAAAAGTGAATAATCGACAACTAAAACATGAATTGTACTACTTCTTACAGGCTATTACTTCAACTTAGAAGCTTCTTCTGTGTTCTACTATGGTGCTTTTAGTGTCTCCGCATACCGCAGCATGCGACATAGCTTTGCAGACGATTAATGTAACCGTCTCAGAGAGAAAAGCGGCCAATGTGTCGATCTGAATTTAAGTCGATTCGATAACAAATGACGAAAACCGACGGATTTCTCAGGTTTTTACTACATATGAACACTTTTCACATTCTCCCGTGCAACGCGGCTGCTAGTCCTCCTTTCATGCAAATTCTTAAGGTCCTAGGTCATATCCAAGCCACCAAAGCCGGCTAAAATGTGAATAATCTATAATTAAAACTTGAATTGTACTACTTCTTACTGGCTATTACTTCAACTTAGAAGCTTATTCTGAGTTCTACAATGGTGCTTTTAGTGTTTCCGTATACCGCAGCACGCGACATAGCTTTGGAGACGATAAATGTAACCGCCTCAGAGAGAAAAGCGGCCAATGTGTCGATCTGAATTTAAGTCGATACGATAACAAATGACGAAAACCCACGGATTTCTCAGGTTTTTACTACATATGAACACTTTTCACATTCTCCCGTGCAACGCGGCTGCTAGTCCTCCTTTCATGCAAAATCTTAAGGTTCCACCTCATGTCCAAGCCACCAAAGCCGGCTAAAAAGTGAATAATCGATAACTAAAACTTGAATTGTACTACTTCTTACTGGCTATTACTTCAACTTAGAAGCTTCTTCTGTGTTCAACTATGGTGCTTTTAGTGTCTCCGCATACCGCAGCACGCGACATAGCTTTGCAGACGATTAATGTAACCGTCTCAGAGAGAATAGCGGCCAATATGACGATCTGGCTTTAAGTCGATTCGATAACAAATGCCGAAAACGGACGATTTCTCAGGTTTTTACTACATATGAACACTTTTCACATTATCCCGTGCAACGCGGCTGCTAGTCCTCCTTTCATGCAAAATCTTAAGGTCCTAGGTCATGTCCAAGCCACTAAAGACGGCTAAAAAGTGAATAATCGACAACTAAAACTTGAATTGTACTACTTCTTACTGGCTATTACTTCAACTTAGAAGCTTCTTCTGTGTTCTACTATGGTGTTTTATTGTCTCCGCATACCGCAGCGCGCGACATAGCTTTGCAGACGATAAATGTAACCGTCTCAGAGAGAAAAGCGGCCAATGTGACGATCTGGCTTTAATTCGATTCGATAACAATGACGAAACCGGACGGATTTCTCAGGTTGTTACTACATATGAACACTTTTCACATTCTCCCGTGCAACGCGGCTGCTAGTCTTCCTTTCATGCAAAATCCTAAGGTCCTACGTCATGTCCAACCCACCAAAGCCAGCTAAAACGTGATTAATCGACAACTACAACTTCAATTGTACTACTTCTTACTGGCTATTACTTCAACTTAGAAGCTTCTTCTGTGTTCTAATATGGTGCTTTTAGTGTCTCCGTATACCGCAGCACGCGACATAGCTTTGCAGACGATAAATGTAACCGTTTCAGAGAGAAGAGCGGCCATTGTGACGATCTGGCTTTAAATCGATTCGATAACAAATGACGAAAACGGACGGATTTCTCAGGTTTTTACTACATATGAACACTTTTCACATTCTCCCGTGCAACGCGGCTGCTAGTCTTCCTTTCATGCAAAATCTTGAGGTCCTAGGTCATGTCCAAGCCACCAAAGCCGGCTAAAAAGTGAATAATCGACAACTAAAACATGAATTGTACTACTTCTTACTGGCTATTACTTCAACTTAGAAGCTTCTTCTGTGTTCTGCTATGGTGCTTTTAGTGTCTCCGCATACCGCAGCACGGGACATAGCTTTGCAGACGATAAATGTAACCGTCTCAGAGGAAAAAGCGGCCAATGTGTCGATCTGAATTTAAGTCGATGCTATAACAAATGACGAAAACGGACGAATTCTCAGGTTTTTACTACATATGAACACTTTTCACATTCTCCCGTTGCAACGTGGCTGCTAGTCCTCCTTTCAAGCAAATTCGTAAGGTCCTAGGTCATATCCAAGCCACCAAAGCCGGCTAAAATATGAATAATCTATAATTAAAACTTGAATTGTACTACTTCTAACTGGCTATTACTTCAACTTAGAAGCTTATTCTGAGTTCTACTGTGGTGCTTTTAGTGTTTCCGTATACCGCAACACGCGACATAGCTTTGGAGACGATAAATGTAACCGTTTCAGAGAGAAGAGCGGCCATTGTGACGATCTGGCTTTAAATCGATTCGATAACAAATGACGAAAACGGACGGATTTCTCAGGTTTTTACTACATATGAACACTTTTCACATTATCCCGTGCAACGCGGCTGCTAGTCCTCCTTTCATGCAAAATCTTAAGGTCCTAGGTCATGTCCAAGCCACTAAAGACGGCTAAAAAGTGAATAATCGACAACTAAAACTTGAATTGTACTACTTCTTACTGGCTATTACTTCAACTTAGAAGCTTCTTCTGTGTTCTACTATGGTGTTTTATTGTCTCCGCATACCGCAGCGCGCGACATAGCTTTGCAGACGATAAATGTAACCGTCTCAGAGAGAAAAGCGGCCAATGTGACGATCTGGCTTTAATTCGATTCGATAACAATGACGAAACCGGACGGATTTCTCAGGTTGTTACTACATATGAACACTTTTCACATTCTCCCGTGCAACGCGGCTGCTAGTCTTCCTTTCATGCAAAATCCTAAGGTCCTACGTCATGTCCAACCCACCAAAGCCAGCTAAAACGTGATTAATCGACAACTACAACTTGAATTGTACTACTTCTTACTGGCTATTACTTCAACTTAGAAGCTTCTTCTGTGTTCTAATATGGTGCTTTTAGTGTCTCCGTATACCGCAGCACGCGACATAGCTTTGCAGACGATAAATGTAACCGTTTCAGAGAGAAGAGCGGCCATTGTGACGATCTGGCTTTAAATCGATTCGATAACAAATGACGAAAACGGACGGATTTCTCAGGTTTTTACTACATATGAACACTTTTCACATTCTCCCGTGCAACGCGGCTGCTAGTCTTCCTTTCATGCAAAATCTTAAGGTCCTAGGTCATGTCCAAGCCACCAAAGCCGGCTAAAAAGTGAATAATCGACAACTAAAACATGAATTGTACTACTTCTTACTGGCTATTACTTCAACTTAGAAGCTTCTTCTGTGTTCTGCTATGGTGCTTTTAGTGTCTCCGCATACCGCAGCACGGGACATAGCTTTGCAGACGATAAATGTAACCGTCTCAGAGGAAAAAGCGGCCAATGTGTCGATCTGAATTTAAGTCGATGCTATAACAAATGACGAAAACGGACGAATTCTCAGGTTTTTACTACATATGAACACTTTTCACATTCTCCCGTTGCAACGTGGCTGCTAGTCCTCCTTTCAAGCAAATTCGTAAGGTCCTAGGTCATATCCAAGCCACCAAAGCCGGCTAAAATATGAATAATCTATAATTAAAACTTGAATTGTACTACTTCTAACTGGCTATTACTTCAACTTAGAAGCTTATTCTGAGTTCTACTGTGGTGCTTTTAGTGTTTCCGTATACCGCAACACGCGACATAGCTTTGGAGACGATAAATGTAACCGTTTCAGAGAGAAGAGCGGCCATTGTGACGATCTGGCTTTAAATCGATTCGATAACAAATGACGAAAACGGACGGATTTCTCAGGTTTTTACTACATATGAACACTTTTCACATTCTCCCGTGCAACGCGGCTGCTAGTCTTCGTTTCATGCAAAATCTTAAGGTTCCACCTCATGTCCAAGCCACCAAAGCCGGCTAAAAAGTGATTAAACGACAACTAAAACTTAAATAGTACTACTTCTTACTGGCTATTACTTCAACTTAGAAGCTTCTTCTGTGTTCTACTATGGTGCTTTTAGTGTCTCCGCATACCGCAGCACGCGACATAGCTTTGCAGACGATTAATGTAACCGTCTCAAAGAGAAAAGCGGCCAATGTGTCGATCTGAATTTAAGTCGATTCGATAACAAATGACGAAAACCGACGGATTTCTCAGGTTTTTACTACATATGAACACTTTTCACATTCTCCCATGCAACGCGGCTGCTAGTCCTCCTTTCATGCAAATTCTTAAGGTCCTAGGTCATATCCAAGCCACCAAAGCCGGCTAAAATGTGAATAATCTATAATTAAAACTTGAATTGTACTACTTCTTACTGGCTATTACTTCAACTTAGAAGCTTATTCTGAGTTCTACAATGGTGCTTTTAGTGTTTCCGTATACCGCAGCACGCGACATAGCTTTGCAGACGATAAATGTAACCGCCTCAGAGAGAAAAGCGGCCAATGTGACGATCTGGCTTTAAGTCGATACGATAACAAATGACGAAAACCCACGGATTTCTCAGGTTTTTACTACATATGAACACTTTTCACATTCTCCCGTGCAACGCGGCTGCTATTCCTCCTTACATGCAAAATCTTAAGGTTCCACCTCATGTCCAAGCCACCAAAGCCGGCTAAAAAGTGAATAATCGATAACTAAAACTTGAATTATACTACTTCTTACTGGCTATTACTTCAACTTAGAAGCTTCTTCTGTGTTCAACTATGGTGCTTTTAGTGTCTCCGCATACCGCAGCACGCGACATAGCTTTGCAGACGATTAATGTAACCGTCTCAGAGAGAAAAGCGGCCAATATGACGATCTGGCTTTAAGTCGATTCGATAACAAATGCCGAAAATGGACAGATTTCTCAGGTTTTTGCTACATATGAACACTTTTCACATTCTCCCGTGCAACGCGGCTGCTAGTCCTCCTTTCATGCAAAATCTTAAGGTCCTAGGTCATGTCAAAGCCACCAAAGCCGGCTAAAAAGTGAATAATCGACAACTAAAACTTGAATTGTACTACTTCTTACTGGCTATTACTTCAACTTAGAAGCTTCTTCTGTGTTCTACTATGGTGTTTTATTGTCTCCGCATACCGCAGCGCGCGACATAGCTTTGCAGACGATAAATGTAACCGTCTCAGAGAGAAAAGCGGCCAATGTGACGATCTGGCTTTAAGTCGATACGATAACAAATGACGAAAACCCACGGATTTCTCAGGTTTTTACTACATATGAACACTTTTCACATTCTCCCGTGCAACGCGGCTGCTAGTCCTCCTTACATGCAAAATCTTAAGGTTCCACCTCATGTCCAAGCCACCAAAGCCGGCTAAAAAGTGAATAATCGACAAATAAAACTTGAATTGTACTACTTCTTACTGGCTATTACTTCAACTTAGAAGCTTCTTCTGTGTTCTAATATGGTGCTTTTAGTGTCTCCGCATGCCGCAGCACGCGACATAGCTTTGCAGACGATAAATGTAACCGTCTCAGAGAGAAAAGCGGCCAATGTGGCGATCTGGCTTTAAGTCGATATGATAACAAATGACGAAAACCCACGGATTTCTCAGGTTTTTACTACATATGAACACTTTTCACATTCTCCCGTGCAACGCGGTTGCTAGTCCCTCTTTCATGCAAAATCTTAAGGTTCCACCTCATGAACAAGCCACCATAGCCGGCTAAAAAGTGAATAATCGATAACTAAAACTTGAATTGTACTACTTCTTACTGGCTATTACTTCAACTTAGAAGCTTCTTCTGTGTTCTAATATGGTGCTTTTAGTGACTCCGCATACCGCAGCACGGGACATAGCTTTGCAGACGATAAATGTAACCGCCTCAGAGGGAAAAGCGGCTAATGTGACGATCTGGCTTTAAGTCGATACGATAACAAATGACGAAAACCCACGGATTTCTCAGGTTTTTACTACATATGAACACTTTTCACATTCTCCCGTGCAACGCGGCTGCCAGTCCTCTATTCATGCAAAAACTTAAGGTACCACCTCATGTCCAACCCACCAAAGCCAGTTAAAAAGTGATTAATCGACAACTACAACTTGAATTGTACTACTTCTTACTGGCTATTACTTCAACTTAGAAGCTTCTTCTGTGTTCTAATATGGTGCTTTTAGTGTCTCCGCATACCGCAGCACGCGACATAGCTTTGCAGACGATAAATGTAACCGTCTCAGAGAGAAAAGCGGCCAATGTGACGATCTGGCTTTAAGTCGATACGATAACAAATGACGAAAACCCACGGAATTATCAGGTTTTTACTACATATGAACACTTTTCACATTCTCCCGTGCAACGCGGCTGCTAGTCCTCCTTTCATGCAAAATCTTAAGGTTCCACCTCATGTCCAAGCCACCAAAGCCGGCTAAAAAGTGAATAATCGATAACTAAAACTTGAATTGTACTACTTCTTACTGGCTATTACTTCAACTTAGAAGCTTCTTCTGTGTTCAACTATGGTGATTTTAGTGTCTCCGCATACCGCAGCACGCGACATAGCTTTGCAGACGATTAATGTAACCGTCTCAGAGAGAAAAGCGGCAAATATGACGATCTGGCTTTAAGTCGATTCGATAACAAATGCCGAAAACGGACGGATTTCTCAGGTTTTTACTACATATGAACACTTTTCACATTCTCCCGTGCAACGCGGCTGCTAGTCCTCCTTTCATGCAAAATCTTAAGGTCCTAGGACATGTCCAAGCCACCAAAGCCGGCTAAAAAGTGAATAATCGACAACTAAAACATGAATTGTACTACTTCTTACTGGCTATTACTTCAACTTAGAAGCTTCTTCTGTGTTCTGCTATGGTGCTTTTAGTGTCTCCGCATACCGCAGCACGCGACATAGCTTTGCAGACGAAAAATGTAACCGTCTCAGAGAGAAAAGCGTCCAATGTGACGATCTGGCTTTAAGTCGATTCGATAACAAAGACGTAACCGGACGGATTTCTCAGGTTGTTACTACATATGAACACTTTTCACATTCTCCCGTGCAACGCGGCTGCTAGTCCTCCTTTCATGCAAATTCTTAAGGTCCTAGGTCATATCCAAGCCACCAAAGCCGGCTAAAATGTGAATAATCTATAATTAAAACTTGAATTGTACTACTTCTTACTGGCTATTACTTCAACTTAGAAGCTTATTCTGAGTTCTACAATGGTGCTTTTAGTGTTTCCGTATACCGCAGCACGCGACATAGCTTTGCAGACGATAAATGTAACCGCCTCAGAGAGAAAAGCGGCCAATGTGACGATCTGGCTTTAAGTCGATACGATAACAAATGACGAAAACCCACGGATTTCTCAGGTTTTTACTACATATGAACACTTTTCACATTCTCCCGTGCAACGCGGCTGCTAGTCCTCCTTACATGCAAAATCTTAAGGTTCCACCTCATGTCCAAGCCACCAAAGCCGGCTAAAAAGTGAATAATCGATAACTAAAACTTGAATTATACTACTTCTTACTGGCTATTACTTCAACTTAGAAGCTTCTTCTGTGTTCAACTATGGTGCTTTTAGTGTCTCCGCATACCGCAGCACGCGACATAGCTTTGCAGACGATTAATGTAACCGTCTCAGAGAGAAAAGCGGCCAATATGACGATCTGGCTTTAAGTCGATTCGATAACAAATGGCGAAAATGGACAGATTTCTCAGGTTTTTACTACATATGAACACTTTTCACATTCTCCCGTGCAACGCGGCTGCTAGTCCTCCTTTCATGCAAAATCTTAAGGTCCTAGGTCATGTCAAAGCCACCAAAGCCGGATAAAAAGTGAATAATCGACAACTAAAACTTGAATTGTACTACTTCTTACTGGCTATTACTTCAACTTAGAAGCTTCTTCTGTGTTCTACTATGGTGTTTTATTGTCTCCGCATACCGCAGCGCGCGACATAGCTTTGCAGACGATAAATGTAACCGTCTCAGAGAGAAAAGCGGCCAATGTGACGATCTGGCTTTAAGTCGATACGATAACAAATGACGAAAACCCACGGATTTCTCAGGTTTTTACTACATATGAACACTTTTCACATTCTCCCGTGCAACGCGGCTGCTAGTCCTCCTTACATGCAAAATCTTAAGGTTCCACCTCATGTCCAAGCCACCAAAGCCGTCTAAAAAGTGAATAATCGACAACTAAAACTTGAATTGTACTACTTCTTACTGGCTATTACTTCAACTTAGAAGCTTCTTCTGTGTTCTAATATGGTGCTTTTAGTGTCTCCGCATACCGCAGCACGCGACATAGCTTTGCAGACGATAAATGTAACCGTCTCAGAGAGAAAAGCGGCCAATGTGGCGATCTGGCTTTAAGTCGATATGATAACAAATGACGAAAACCCACGGATTTCTCAGGTTTTTACTACATATGAACACTTTTCACATTCTCCCGTGCAACGCGGTTGCTAGTCCCTCTTTCATGCAAAATCTTAAGGTTCCACCTCATGTCCAAGCCACCATAGCCGGCTAAAAAGTGAATAATCGATAACTAAAACTTGAATTGTACTACTTCTTACTGGCTATTACTTCAACTTAGAAGCTTCTTCTGTGTTCTAATATGGTGCTTTTAGTGTCTCCGCATACCGCAGCACGGGACATAGCTTTGCAGACGATAAATGTAACCGCCTCAGAGGGAAAAGCGGCTAATGTGACGATCTGGCTTTAAGTCGATACGATAACAAATGACGAAAACCCACGGATTTCTCAGGTTTTTACTACATATGAACACTTTTCACATTCTCCCGTGCAACGCGGCTGCTAGTCCTCTATTCATGCAAAAACTTAAGGTACCACCTCATGTCCAAGCCACCAAAGCCAGCTAAAAAGTGATTAATCGACAACTACAACTTGAATTGTACTACTTCTTACTGGCTATTACTTCAACTTAGAAGCTTCTTCTGTGTTCTAATATGGTGCTTTTAGTGTCTCCGCATACCGCAGCACGCGACATAGCTTTGCAGACGATAAATGTAACCGTCTCAGAGAGAAAAGCGGCCAATGTGTCGATCTGGCTTTAAGTCGATACGATAACAAATGACGAAAACCCACGGAATTATCAGGTTTTTACTACATATGAACACTTTTCACATTTTCCCGTGCAACGCGGCTGCTAGTCCTCCTTTCATGCAAAATCTTAAGGTTCCACCTCATGTCCAAGCCACCAAAGCCGGCTAAAAAGTGAATAATCGATAACTAAAACTTGAATTGTACTACTTCTTACTGGCTATTACTTCAACTTAGAAGCTTCTTCTGTGTTCAACTATGGTGCTTTTAGTGTCTCCGCATACCGCAGCACGCGACATAGCTTTGCAGACGATTAATGTAACCGTCTCAGAGAGAAAAGCGGCAAATATGACGATCTGGCTTTAAGTCGATTCGATAACAAATGCCGAAAACGGACGGATTTCTCAGGTTTTTACTACATATGAACACTTTTCACATTCTCCCGTGCAACGCGGCTGCTAGTCCTCCTTTCATGCAAAATCTTAAGGTCCTAGGTCATGTCCAAGCCACCAAAGCCGGCTAAAAAGTGAATAATCGACAACTAAAACATGAATTGTACTACTTCTTACTGGCTATTACTTCAACTTAGAAGCTTCTTCTGTGTTCTGCTATGGTGCTTTTAGTGTCTCCACATACCGCAGCACGCGACATAGCTTTGCAGACGAAAAATGTAACCGTCTCAGAGAGAAAAGCGTCCAATGTGACGATCTGGCTTTAAGTCGATTCGATAACAAAGACGAAACCGGACGGATTTCTCAGGTTGTTACTACATATGAACACTTTTCACATTCTCCCGTGCAACGCGGCTGCTAGTCCTCCTTTCATGCAAATTCTTAAGGTCCTAGGTCATATCCAAGCCACCAAAGCCGGCTAAAATGTGAATAATCTATAATTAAAACTTGAATTGTACTACTTCTTAGTGGCTATTACTTCAACTTGGAAGCTTATTCTGAGTTCTACAATGGTGCTTTTAGTGTTTCCGTATACCGCAGCACGCGACATAGCTTTGCAGACGATAAATGTAACCGCCTCAGAGAGAAAAGCGGCCAATGTGACGATCTGGCTTTAAGTCGATACGATAACAAATGACGAAAACCCACGGATTTCTCAGGTTTTTACTACATATGAACACTTTTCACATTCTCCCGTGCAACGCGGCTGCTAGTCCTCCTTTCATGCAAAATCTTAAGGTTCCACCTCATGTCCAAGCCACCAAAGCCGGCTAAAAAGTGAATAATCGATAACTAAAACTTGAATTGTACTACTTCTTACTGGCTATTACTTCAACTTAGAAGCTTCTTCTGTGTTCAACTATGGTGCTTTTAGTGTCTCCGCATACCGCAGCACGCGACATAGCTTTGCAGACGATTAATGTAACCGTCTCAGAGAGAAAAGCGGCCAATATGACGATCTGGCTTTAAGTCGATTCGATAACAAATGCCGAAAACGGACGATTTCTCAGGTTTTTACTACATATGAACACTTTTCACATTATCCCGTGCAACGCGGCTGCTAGTCCTCCTTTCATGCAAAATCTTAAGGTCCTAGGTCATGTCCAAGCCACTAAAGACGGCTAAAAAGTGAATAATCGACAACTAAAACTTGAATTGTACTACTTCTTACTGGCTATTACTTCAACTTAGAAGCTTCTTCTGTGTTCTACTATGGTGTTTTATTGTCTCCGCATACCGCAGCGCGCGACATAGCTTTGCAGACGATAAATGTAACCGTCTCAGAGAGAAAAGCGGCCAATGTGACGATCTGGCTTTAATTCGATTCGATAACAATGACGAAACCGGACGGATTTCTCAGGTTGTTACTACATATGAACACTTTTCACATTCTCCCGTGCAACGCGGCTGCTAGTCTTCCTTTCATGCAAAATCCTAAGGTCCTACGTCATGTCCAACCCACCAAAGCCAGCTAAAACGTGATTAATCGACAACTACAACTTCAATTGTACTACTTCTTACTGGCTATTACTTCAACTTAGAAGCTTCTTCTGTGTTCTGCTATGGTGCTTTTAGTGTCTCCGCATACCGCAGCACGCGACATAGCTTTGCAGACGATAAATGTAACCGCCTCAGAGAGAAAAGCGGCCAATGTGACGATCTGGCTTTAAGTCGATACGATAACAAATGACGAAAACCCACGGATTTCTCAGGTTTTTGCTACATATGAACACTTTTCACATTCTCCCGTGCAACGCGGCTGCTAGTCCTCCTTACATGCAAAATCTTAAGGTTCCACCTCATGTCCAAGCCACCAAAGCCGGCTAAAAAGTGAATAATCGATAACTAAAACTTGAATTATACTACTTCTTACTGGCTATTACTTCAACTTAGAAGCTTCTTCTGTGTTCAACTATGGTGCTTTTAGTGTCTCCGCACACCGCAGCACGCGACATAGCTTTGCAGACGATTAATGTAACCGTCTCAGAGAGAAAAGCGGCCAATATGACGATCTGGCTTTAAGTCGATTCGATAACAAATGGCGAAAATGGACAGATTTCTCAGGTTTTTACTACATATGAACACTTTTCACATTCTCCCGTGCAACGCGGCTGCTAGTCCTCCTTTCATGCAAAATCTTAAGGTCCTAGGTCATGTCAAAGCCACCAAAGCCGGCTAAAAAGTGAATAATCGACAACTAAAACTTGAATTGTACTACTTCTTACTGGCTATTACTTCAACTTAGAAGCTTCTTCTGTGTTCTACTATGGTGTTTTATTGTCTCCGCATACCGCAGCGCGCGACATAGCTTTGCAGACGATAAATGTAACCGTCTCAGAGAGAAAAGCGGCCAATGTGACGATCTGGCTTTAAGTCGATACGATAACAAATGACGAAAACCCACGGATTTCTCAGGTTTTTACTACATATGAACACTTTTCACATTCTCCCGTGCAACGCGGCTGCTAGTCCTCCTTACATGCAAAATCTTAAGGTTCCACCTCATGTCCAAGCCACCAAAGCCGGCTAAAAAGTGAATAATCGACAACTAAAACTTGAATTGTACTACTTCTTACTGGCTATTACTTCAACTTAGAAGCTTCTTCTGTGTTCTAATATGGTGCTTTTAGTGTCTCCGCATACCGCAGCACGCGACATAGCTTTGCAGACGATAAATGTAACCGTCTCAGAGAGAAAAGCGGCCAATGTGGCGATCTGGCTTTAAGTCGATATGATAACAAATGACGAAAACCCACGTATTTCTCAGGTTTTTACTACATATGAACACTTTTCACATTCTCCCGTGCAACGCGGTTGCTAGTCCCTCTTTCATGCAAAATCTTAAGGTTCCACCTCATGTCCAAGCCACCATAGCCGGCTAAAAAGTGAATAATCGATAACTAAAACTTGAATTGTACTACTTCTTACTGGCTATTACTTCAACTTAGAAGCTTCTTCTGTGTTCTAATATGGTGCTTTTAGTGTCTCCGCATACCGCAGCACGGGACATAGCTTTGCAGACGATAAATGTAACCGCCTCAGAGGGAAAAGCGGCTAATGTGACGATCTGGCTTTAAGTCGATACGATAACAAATGACGAAAACCCACGGATTTCTCAGGTTTTTACTACATATGAACACTTTTCACATTCTCCCGTGCAACGCGGCTGCTAGTCCTCTATTCATGCAAAAACTTAAGGTACCACCTCATGTCCAAGCCACCAAAGCCAGCTAAAAAGTGATTAATCGACAACTACAACTTGAATTGTACTACTTCTTACTGGCTATTACTTCAACTTAGAAGCTTCTTCTGTGTTCTAATATGGTGCTTTTAGTGTCTCCGCATACCGCAGCACGCGACATAGATTTGCAGACGATAAATGTAACCGTCTCAGTGAGAAAAGCGGCCAATGTGACGATCTGGCTTTAAGTCGATACGATAACAAATGACGAAAACCCACGGAATTATCAGGTTTTTACTACATATGAACACTTTTCACATTCTCCCGTGCAACGCGGCTGCTAGTCCTCCTTTCATGCAAAATCTTAAGGTTCCACCTCATGTCCAAGCCACCAAAGCCGGCTAAAAAGTGAATAATCGATAACTAAAACTTGAATTGTACTACTTCTTACTGGCTATTACTTCAACTTAGAAGCTTCTTCTGTGTTCAACTATGGTGCTTTTAGTGTCTCCGCATACCGCAGCACGCGACATAGCTTTGCAGACGATTAATGTAACCGTCTCAGAGAGAAAAGCGGCAAATATGACGATCTGGCTTTAAGTCGATTCGATAACAAATGCCGAAAACGGACGGATTTCTCAGGTTTTTACTACATATGAACACTTTTCACATTCTCCCGTGCAACGCGGCTGCTAGTCTTCCTTTCATGCAAAATCTTAAGATCCTAGGTCATGTCCAAGCCACCAAAGCCGGCTAAAAAGTGAATAATCGACAACTAAAACATGAATTGTACTACTTCTTACTGGCTATTACTTCAACTTAGAAGCTTCTTCTGTGTTCTGCTATGGTGCTTTTAGTGTCTCCGCATACCGCAGCACGCGACATAGCTTTGCAGACGAAAAATGTAACCGTCTCAGAGAGAAAAGCGTCCAATGTGACGATCTGGGTTTAAGTCGATTCGATAACAAAGACGAAACCGGACGGATTTCTCAGGTTGTTACTACATATGAACACTTTTCACATTCTCCCGTGCAACGCGGCTGCTAGTCCTCCTTTCATGCAAATTCTTAAGGTCCTAGGTCATATCCAAGCCACCAAAGCCGGCTAAAATGTGAATAATCTATAATTAAAACTTGAATTGTACTACTTCTTAGTGGCTATTACTTCAACTTAGAAGCTTATTCTGAGTTCTACAATGGTGCTTTTAGTGTTTCCGTATACCGCAGCACGCGACATAGCTTTGCAGACGATAAATGTAACCGCCTCAGAGAGAAAAGCGGCCAATGTGACGATCTGGCTTTAAGTCGATACGATAACAAATGACGAAAACCCACGGATTTCTCAGGTTTTTACTACATATGAACACTTTTCACATTCTCCCGTGCAACGCGGCTGCTAGTCCTCCTTTCATGCAAAATCTTAAGGTTCCACCTCATGTCCAAGCCACCAAAGCCGGCTAAAAAGTGAATAATCGATAACTAAAACTTGAATTGTACTACTTCTTACTGGCTATTACTTCAACTTAGAAGCTTCTTCTGTGTTCAACTATGGTGCTTTTAGTGTCTCCGCATACCGCAGCACGCGACATAGCTTTGCAGACGATTAATGTAACCGTCTCAGAGAGAAAAGCGGCCAATATGACGATCTGGCTTTAAGTCGATTCGATAACAAATGCCGAAAACGGACGATTTCTCAGGTTTTTACTACATATGAACACTTTTCACATTATCCCGTGCAACGCGGCTGCTAGTCCTCCTTTCATGCAAAATCTTAAGGTCCTAGGTCATGTCCAAGCCACTAAAGACGGCTAAAAAGTGAATAATCGACAACTAAAACTTGAATTGTACTACTTCTTACTGGCTATTACTTCAACTTAGAAGCTTCTTCTGTGTTCTACTATGGTGTTTTATTGTCTCCGCATACCGCAGCGCGCGACATAGCTTTGCAGACGATAAATGTAACCGTCTCAGAGAGAAAAGCGGCCAATGTGACGATCTGGCTTTAATTCGATTCGATAACAATGACGAAACCGGACGGATTTCTCAGGTTGTTACTACATATGAACACTTTTCACATTCTCCCGTGCAACGCGGCTGCTAGTCTTCCTTTCATGCAAAATCCTAAGGTCCTACGTCATGTCCAACCCACCAAAGCCAGCTAAAACGTGATTAATCGACAACTACAACTTCAATTGTACTACTTCTTACTGGCTATTACTTCAACTTAGAAGCTTCTTCTGTGTTCTAATATGGTGCTTTTAGTGTCTCCGCATACCGCAGCACGCGACATAGCTTTGCAGACGATAAATGTAACCGTCTCAGAGAGAAAAGCGGCCAATGTGGCGATCTGGCTTTAAGTCGATATGATAACAAATGACGAAAACCCACGGATTTCTCAGGTTTTTACTACATATGAACACGTTTCACATTCTCCCGTGCAACGCGGTTGCTATTCCTCCTTTCAAGCAAATTCGTAAGGTCCTAGGTCATATCCAAGCCACCAAAGCCGGCTAAAATGTGAATAATCTATAATTAAAACTTGAATTGTACTACGTCTTACTGGCTATTACTTCAACTTAGAAGCTTATTCTGAGTTCTACTGTGGTGCTTTTAGTGTTTTCGTATACCGCAGCACGCGACATAGCTTTGCAGACGATAAATGTAACCGTTTCAGAGAGAAGAGCGGCCATTGTGACGATCTGGCTTTAAATCGATTCGATAACAAATGACGAAAACGGACGGATTTCTCAGGTTATTACTACATATGAACACTTTTCACATTCTCCCGTGCAACGCGGCTGCTAGTCTTCCTTTCATGCAAAATCTTAAGCTCCTAGGTCATGTCCAAGCCACCAAAGCCGGCTAAAAAGTGAATAATCGACAACTAAAACATGAATTGTACTACTTCTTACTGGCTATTACTTCAACTTAGAAGCTTCTTCTGTGTTCTGCTATGGTGCTTTTAGTGTCTGCGCATACCGCAGCACGGGACATAGCTTTGCAGACGATAAATGTAACCGTCTCAGAGGAAAAAGCGGCCAATGTGTCGATCTGAATTTAAGTCGATGCTATAACAAATGACGAAAACGGAGGGATTCTCAGGTTTTTACTACATATGAACACTTTTCACATTCTCCCGTTGCAACGTGGCTGCTAGTCCTCCTTTCAAGCAAATTCGTAAGGTCCTAGGTCATATCCAAGCCACCAAAGCCGGCTAAAATGTGAATAATCTATAATTAAAACTTGAATTGTACTACTTCTAACTGGCTATTACTTCAACTTAGAAGCTTATTCTGAGTTCTACTGTGGTGCTTTTAGTGTTTCCGTATACCGCAACACGCGACATAGCTTTGGAGACGATAAATGTAACCGTTTCAGAGAGAAGAGCGGCCATTGTGACGATCTGGCTTTAAATCGATTCGATAACAAATGACGAAAACGGACGGATTTCTCAGGTTTTTACTACATATGAACACTTTTCACATTCTCCCGTGCAACGCGGCTGCTAGTCTTCGTTTCATGCAAAATCTTAAGGTTCCACCTCATGTCCAAGCCACCAAAGCCGGCTAAAAAGTGATTAAACGACAACTAAAACTTAAATAGTACTACTTCTTACTGGCTATTACTTCAACTTAGAAGCTTCTTCTGTGTTCTACTATGGTGCTTTTAGTGTCTCCGCATACCGCAGCACGCGACATAGCTTTGCAGACGATTAATGTAACCGTCTCAGAGAGAAAAGCGGCCAATGTGTCGATCTAAATTTAAGTCGATTCGATAACAAATGACGAAAACCGACGGATTTCTCAGGTTTTTACTACATATGAACACTTTTCACATTCTCCCGTGCAACGCGGCTGCTAGTCCTCCTTTCATGCAAATTCTTAAGGTCCTAGGTCATATCCAAGCCACCAAAGCCGGCTAAAATGTGAATAATCTATAATTAAAACTTAAATTGTACTACTTCTTACTGGCTATTACTTCAACTTAGAAGCTTATTCTGAGTTCTACAATGGTGCTTTTAGTGTTTCCGTATACCGCAGCACGCGACATAGCTTTGCAGACGATAAATGTAACCGCCTCAGAGAGAAAAGCGGCCAATGTGACGATCTGGCTTTAAGTCGATACGATAACAAATGACGAAAACCCACGGATTTCTCAGGTTTTTACTACATATGAACACTTTTCACATTCTCCCGTGCAACGCGGCTGCTAGTCCTCCTTACATGCAAAATCTTAAGGTTCCACCTCATGTCCAAGCCACCAAAGCCGGCTAAAAAGTGAATAATCGATAACTAAAACTTGAATTATACTACTTCTTACTGGCTATTACTTCAACTTAGAAGCTTCTTCTGTGTTCAACTATGGTGCTTTTAGTGTCTCCGCATACCGCAGCACGCGACATAGCTTTGCAGACGATTAATGTAACCGTCTCAGAGAGAAAAGCGGCCAATATGACGATCTGGCTTTAAGTCGATTCGATAACAAATGGCGAAAATGGACAGATTTCTCAGGTTTTTACTACATATGAACACTTTTCACATTCTCCCGTGCAACGCGGCTGCTAGTCCTCCTTTCATGCAAAATCTTAAGGTCCTAGGTCATGTCAAAGCCACCAAAGCCGGCTAAAAAGTGAATAATCGACAACTAAAACTTGAATTGTACTACTTCTTACTGGCTATTACTTCAACTTAGAAGCTTCTTCTATGTTCTACTATGGTGTTTTATTGTCTCCGCATACCGCAGCGCGCGACATAGCTTTGCAGACGATAAATGTAACCGTCTCAGAGAGAAAAGCGGCCAATGTGACGATCTGGCTTTAATTCGATACGATAACAAATGACGAAAACCCACGGATTTCTCAGGTTTTTACTACATATGAACACTTTTCACATTCTCCCGTGCAACGCGGCTGCTAGTCCTCCTTACATGCAAAATCTTAAGGTTCCACCTCATGTCCAAGCCACCAAAGCCGGCTAAAAAGTGAATAATCGACAACTAAAACTTGAATTGTACTACTTCTTACTGGCTATTACTTCAACTTAGAAGCTTCTTCTGTGTTCTAATATGGTGCTTTTAGTGTCTCCGCATACCGCAGCACGGGACATAGCTTTGCAGACGATAAATGTAACCGCCTCAGAGGGAAAAGCGGCTAATGTGACGATCTGGCTTTAAGTCGATACGATAACAAATGACGAAAACCCACGGATTTCTCAGGTTTTTACTACATATGAACACTTTTCACATTCTCCCGTGCAACGCGGCTGCTAGTCCTCTATTCATGCAAAAACTTAAGGTACCACCTCATGTCCAAGCCACCAAAGCCAGCTAAAAAGTGATTAATCGACAACTACAACTTGAATTGTACTACTTCTTACTGGCTATTACTTCAACTTAGAAGCTTCTTCTGTGTTCTAATATGGTGCTTTTAGTGTCTCCGCATACCGCAGCACGCGACATAGCTTTGCAGACGATAAATGTAACCGTCTCAGAGAGAAAAGCGGCCAATGTGACGATCTGGCTTTAAGTCGATACGATAACAAATGACGAAAACCCACGGATTTCTCAGGTTTTTACTACATATGAACACTTTTCACATTCTCCCGTGCAACGCGGCTGCTAGTCCTCCTTTCATGCAAAATCTTAAGGTTCCACCTCATGTCCAAGCCACCAAAGCCGGCTAAAAAGTGAATAATCGATAACTAAAACTTGAATTGTACTACTTCTTACTGGCTATTACTTCAACTTAGAAGCTTCTTCTGTGTTCAACTATGGTGCTTTTAGTGTCTCCGCATACCGCAGCACGCGACATAGCTTTGCAGACGATTAATGTAACCGTCTCAGAGAGAAAAGCGGCAAATATGACGATCTGGCTTTAAGTCGATTCGATAACAAAAGCCGAAAACGGACGGATTTCTCAGGTTTTTACTACATATGAACACTTTTCACATTCTCCCGTGCAACGCGGCTGCTAGTCCTCCTTTCATGCAAAATCGTAAGGTCCTAGGTCATGTCCAAGCCACTAAAGACGGCTAAAAAGTGAATAATCGACAACTAAAACTTGAATTGTACTACTTCTTACTGGCTATTACTTCAACTTAAAAGCTCCTTCTGTGTTCTACTATGGTGCTTTAAGTGTCTCCGCATACCGCAGCACGCGACATAGCTTTGCAGACGAAAAATGTAACCGTCTCAGAGAGAAAAGCGTCCAATGTGACGATCTGGCTTTAAGTCGATTCGATAACAAATGGCGAAAATGGACAGATTTCTCAGGTTTTTACTACATATGAACACTTTTCACATTCTCCCGTGCAACGCGGCTGCTAGTCCTCCTTTCATGCAAAATCATAAGGTCCTAGGTCATGTCAAAGCCACCAAAGCCGGCTAAAAAGTGAATAATCGACAACTACAACTTGAATTGTACTACTTCTTACTGGCTATTACTTCAACTTAGAAGCTTCTTCTGTGTTCTGCTATGGTGTTTTTTTGTCTCCGCATACCGCAGCGCGCGACATAGCTTTGCAGACGATAAATGTAACCGTCTCAGAGAGAAAAGCGGCCAATGTGACGATCTGGCTTTAAGTCGATTCGATAACAAAGACGAAACCGGACGGATTTCTCAGGTTGTTACTACATATGAACACTTTTCACATTCTCCTGTGCAACGCGGCTGCTAGTCTTCCTTTCATGCACAATCTTAAGGTCCTACGTCATGTCCAACCCACCAAAGCCAGCTAAAACGTGATTAATCGACAACTACAACTTGAATTGTACTACTTCTTACTGGCTATTACTTCAACTTAGAAGCTTCTTCTGTGTTCTAATATGGTGCTTTTATTGTCTCCGCATACCGCAGCGCGCGACATAGCTTTGCAGACGATAAATGTAACCGTCTCAGAGAGAAAAGCGGCCAATGTGACGATCTGGCTTTAAGTCGATTCGATAACAAAGACGAAACCGGATGGATTTCTCAGGTTGTTACTACATATGAACACTTTTCACATTCTCCCGTGCAACGCGGCTGCTAGTCGTCCTTTCATGCAAAATCTTAAGGTCCTACGTCATGTCCAACCCACCAAAGCCAGCTAAAAAGTGATTAATCGACAACTACAACTTGAATTGTACTACTTCTTACTGGCTATTACTTCAACTTAGAAGCTTCTTCTGTGTTCTAATATGGTGCTTTTAGTGTCTCCGCATACCGCAGCACGCGACATAGCTTTGCAGACGATAAACGTAACCGTCTCAGAGAGTAAAGCGGCCAATGTGACGATCTGGCTTTAAGTCGATACGATAACAAATGACGAAAACCCACGGATTTCTCAGACTTTTACTACATATGAACACTTTTCACATTCTCCCATGCAACGCGGCTGCTAGTCCTCTATTCATGCAAAAACTTAAGGTACTACCTCATGTCCAAGCCACCAAAGCCAGCTAAAAAGTGATTAATCGACAACTACAACTTGAATTGTACTACTTCTTACTGGCTATTACTTCAACTTAGAAGCTTCTTCTGTGTTCAACTATGGTGCTTTTAGTGTCTCCGCATACCGCAGCACGCGACATAGCTTTGCAGACGATTAATGTAACCGTCTCAGAGAGAAAAGCGGCCAATATGACGATCTGGCTTTAAGTCGATTCGATAACAAATGGCGAAAATCGACAGATTTCTCAGGTTTTTACTACATATGAACACTTTTCACATTCTCCCGTGCAACGCGGCTGCTAGTCCTCCTTTCATGCAAAATCTTAAGGTCCTAGGTCATGTCAAAGCCACCAAAGCCGGCTAAAAAGTGAATAATCGACAACTAAAACTTGAATTGTACTACTTCTTACTGGCTATTACTTCAACTTAGAAGCTTCTTCTATGTTCTACTATGGTGTTTTATTGTCTCCGCATACCGCAGCACGCGACATACCTTTGCAGACGATAAATGTAACCGTCTCAGAGAGAAAAGCGGCCAATGTGGCGATCTGGCTTTAAGTCGATACGATAACAAATGACGAAAACCCACGGATTTCTCAGGTTTTTACTACATATGAACACTTTTCACATTCTCCCGTGCAACGCGGCTGCTAGTCCTCCTTTCATGCAAAATCTTAAGGTTCCACCTCATGTCCAAGCCACCAAAGCCGGCTAAAAAGTGAATAATCGATAACTAAAACTTGAATTGTACTACTTCTTACTGGCTATTACTTCAACTTAGAAGCTTCTTCTGTGTTCAACTATGGTGCTTCTAGTGTCTCCGCATACCGCAGCACGCGACATAGCTTTGCAGACGATTAATGTAACCGTCTCAGAGAGAAAAGCGGCAAATATGACGATCTGGCTTTAAGTCGATTCGATAACAAATGCCGAAAACGGACGGATTTCTCAGGTTTTTACTACATATGAACACGTTTCACATTCTCCCGTGCAACGCGGTTGCTATTCCTCCTTTCAAGCAAATTCGTAAGGTCCTAGGTCATATCCAAGCCACCAAAGCCGGCTAAAATGTGAATAATCTATAATTAAAACTTGAATTGTACTACGTCTTACTGGCTATTACTTCAACTTAGAAGCTTATTCTGAGTTCTACTGTGGTGCTTTTAGTGTTTTCGTATACCGCAGCACGCGACATAGCTTTGCAGACGATAAATGTAACCGTTTCAGAGAGAAGAGCGGCCATTGTGACGATCTGGCTTTAAATCGATTCGATAACAAATGACGAAAACGGACGGATTTCTCAGGTTATTACTACATATGAACACTTTTCACATTCTCCCGTGCAACGCGGCTGCTAGTCTTCCTTTCATGCAAAATCTTAAGCTCCTAAGTCATGTCCAAGCCACCAAAGCCGGCTAAAAAGTGAATAATCGACAACTAAAACATGAATTGTACTACTTCTTACTGGCTATTACTTCAACTTAGAAGCTTCTTCTGTGTTCTGCTATGGTGCTTTTAGTGTCTGCGCATACCGCAGCACGGGACATAGCTTTGCAGACGATAAATGTAACCGTCTCAGAGGAAAAAGCGGCCAATGTGTCGATCTGAATTTAAGTCGATGCTATAACAAATGACGAAAACGGACGGATTCTCAGGTTTTTACTACATATGAACACTTTTCACATTCTCCCGTTGCAACGTGGCTGCTAGTCCTCCTTTCAAGCAAATTCGTAAGGTCCTAGGTCATATCCAAGCCACCAAAGCCGGCTAAAATATGAATAATCTATAATTAAAACTTGAATTGTACTACTTCTAACTGGCTATTACTTCAACTTAGAAGCTTATTCTGAGTTCTACTGTGGTGCTTTTAGTGTTTCCGTATACCGCAACACGCGACATAGCTTTGGAGACGATAAATGTAACCGTTTCAGAGAGAAGAGCGGCCATTGTGACGATCTGGCTTTAAATCGATTCGATAACAAATGACGAAAACGGACGGATTTCTCAGGTTTTTACTACATATGAACACTTTTCACATTCTCCCGTGCAACGCGGCTGCTAGTCTTCGTTTCATGCAAAATCTTAAGGTTCCACCTCATGTCCAAGCCACCAAAGCCGGCTAAAAAGTGATTAAACGACAACTAAAACTTAAATAGTACTACTTCTTACTGGCTATTACTTCAACTTAGAAGCTTCTTCTGTGTTCTACTATGGTGCTTTTAGTGTCTCCGCATACCGCAGCACGCGACATAGCTTTGCAGACGATTAATGTAACCGTCTCAGAGAGAAAAGCGGCCAATGTGTCGATCTAAATTTAAGTCGATTCGATAACAAATGACGAAAACCGACGGATTTCTCAGGTTTTTACTACATATGAACACTTTTCACATTCTCCCGTGCAACGCGGCTGCTAGTCCTCCTTTCATGCAAATTCTTAAGGTCCTAGGTCATATCCAAGCCACCAAAGCCGGCTAAAATGTGAATAATCTATAATTAAAACTTAAATTGTACTACTTCTTACTGGCTATTACTTCAACTTAGAAGCTTATTCTGAGTTCTACAATGGTGCTTTTAGTGTTTCCGTATACCGCAGCACGCGACATAGCTTTGCAGACGATAAATGTAACCGCCTCAGAGAGAAAAGCGGCCAATGTGACGATCTGGCTTTAAGTCGATACGATAACAAATGACGAAAACCCACGGATTTCTCAGGTTTTTACTACATATGAACACTTTTCACATTCTCCCGTGCAACGCGGCTGCTAGTCCTCCTTACATGCAAAATCTTAAGGTTCCACCTCATGTCCAAGCCACCAAAGCCGGCTAAAAAGTGAATAATCGATAACTAAAACTTGAATTATACTACTTCTTACTGGCTATTACTTCAACTTAGAAGCTTCTTCTGTGTTCAACTATGGTGCTTTTAGTGTCTCCGCATACCGCAGCACGCGACATAGCTTTGCAGACGATTAATGTAACCGTCTCAGAGAGAAAAGCGGCCAATATGACGATCTGGCTTTAAGTCGATTCGATAACAAATGGCGAAAATGGACAGATTTCTCAGGTTTTTACTACATATGAACACTTTTCACATTCTCCCGTGCAACGCGGCTGCTAGTCCTCCTTTCATGCAAAATCTTAAGGTCCTAGGTCATGTCAAAGCCACCAAAGCCGGCTAAAAAGTGAATAATCGACAACTAAAACTTGAATTGTACTACTTCTTACTGGCTATTACTTCAACTTAGAAGCTTCTTCTATGTTCTACTATGGTGTTTTATTGTCTCCGCATACCGCAGCGCGCGACATAGCTTTGCAGACGATAAATGTAACCGTCTCAGAGAGAAAAGCGGCCAATGTGACGATCTGGCTTTAAGTCGATACGATAACAAATGACGAAAACCCACGGATTTCTCAGGTTTTTACTACATATGAACACTTTTCACATTCTCCCGTGCAACGCGGCTGCTAGTCCTCCTTTCATGCAAAATCTTAAGGTCCTAGGTCATGTCCAAGCCACTAAAGACGGCTAAAAAGTGAATAATCGACAACTAAAACTTGAATTGTACTACTTCTTACTGGCTATTACTTCAACTTAAAAGCTCCTTCTGTGTTCTACTATGGTGCTTTAAGTGTCTCCGCATACCGCAGCACGCGACATAGCTTTGCAGACGAAAAATGTAACCGTCTCAGAGAGAAAAGCGTCCAATGTGACGATCTGGCTTTAAGTCGATACGATAACAAACGACGAAAACCCACGGAATTATCAGGTTTTTACTACATATGAACACTTTTCACATTCTCCCGTGCAACGCGGCTGCTAGTCTTCCTTTCATGCAAAATCTTTGGGTTCTACGTCATGTCCAACCCACCAAAGCCAGCTAAAACGTGATTAATCGACAACTACAACTTGAATTGTACTACTTCTTACTGGCTATTACTTCAACTTAGAAGCTTCTTCTGTGTTCTAATATGGTGCTTTTATTGTCTCCGCATACCGCAGCGCGCGACATAGCTTTGCAGACGATAAATGTAACAGTCTCAGAGAGAAAAGCGGCCAATGTGACGATCTGGCTTTAAGTCGATACGATAACAAATGACGAAAACCCACGGATTTCTCAGGTTTTTACTACATATGAACAGTTTTCACATTCTCCCGTGCAACGCGGCTGCTTGTCCTCTTTTCATGCATAATCTTAAGGTTCCACCTCATGTCCAAGCCAGCAAAGCCAGCTAAAAAGTGATTAATCGACAACTACAACTTGAATTGTACTACTTCTTACTGGCTATTACTTCAACTTAGAAGCTTCTTCTGTGTTCTAATATGGTGCTTTTAGTGTCTCCGCATACCGCAGCACGCGACATAGCTTTGCAGACGATAAATGTAACCGTCTCAGAGAGAAAAGCGGCCAATGTGACGATCTGGCTTTAAGTCGATACGATAACAAATGACGAAAACCCACGGATTTCTCAGGTTTTTACTACATATGAACACTTTTCACATTCTCCCGTGCAACGCGGCTGCTAGTCCTCCTTTCATGCAAAATCTTAAGGTTCCACCTCATGTCCAAGCCACCAAAGCCGGCTAAAAAGTGAATAATCGATAACTAAAACTTGAATTGTACTACTTCTTACTGGCTATTACTTCAACTTAGAAGCTTCTTCTGTGTTCAACTATGGTGCTTTTAGTGTCTCCGCATACCGCAGCACGCGACATAGCTTTGCAGACGATTAATGTAACCGTCTCAGAGAGAAAAGCGGCAAATATGACGATCTGGCTTTAAGTCGATTCGATAACAAATGCCGAAAACGGACGGATTTCTCAGGTTTTTACTACATATGAACACTTTTCACATTCTCCCGTGCAACGCGGCTGCTAGTCCTCCTTTCATGCAAAATCTTAAGGTTCCACCTCATGTCCAAGCCACTAAAGACGGCTAAAAAGTGAATAATCGACAACTAAAACTTGAATTGTACTACTTCTTACTGGCTATTACTTCAACTTAAAAGCTCCTTCTGTGTTCTACTATGGTGCTTTAAGTGTCTCCGCATACCGCAGCACGCGACATAGCTTTGCAGACGAAAAATGTAACCGTCTCAGAGAGAAAAGCGTCCAATGTGACGATCTGGCTTTAAGTCGATTCGATAACAAATGGCGAAAATGGACAGATTTCTCAGGTTTTTACTACATATGAACACTTTTCACATTCTCCCGTGCAACGCGGCTGCTAGTCCTCCTTTCATGCAAAATCTTAAGGTCCTAGGTCATGTCAAAGCCACCAAAGCCGGCTAAAAAGTGAATAATCGACAACTACAACTTGAATTGTACTACTTCTTACTGGCTATTACTTCAACTTAGAAGCTTCTTCTGTGTTCTGCTATGGTGTTTTTTTGTCTCCGCATACCGCAGCGCGCGACATAGCTTTGCAGACGATAAATGTAACCGTCTCAGAGAGAAAAGCGGCCAATGTGACGATCTGGCTTTAAGTCGATTCGATAACAAAGACGAAACCGGACGGATTTCTCAGGTTGTTACTACATATGAACACTTTTCACATTCTCCCGTGCAACGCGGCTGCTAGTCTTCCTTTCATGCCAAATCTTAAGGTCCAACGTCATGTCCAACCCACCAAAGCCAGCTAAAACGTGATTAATCGACAACTACAACTTGAATTGTACTACTTCTTACTGGCTATTACTTCAACTTAGAAGCTTCTTCTGTGTTCTAATATGGTGCTTTTATTGTCTCCGCATACCGCAGCGCGCGACATAGCTTTGCAGACGATAAATGTAACAGTCTCAGAGAGAAAAGCGGCCAATGTGACGATCTGGCTTTAAGTCGATACGATAACAAATGACGAAAACCCACGGATTTCTCAGTTTTTACTACATATGAACACTTTTCACATTCTCCCGTGCAACGCGGCTGCTAGTCCTCTTTTCATGCAAAATCTTAAGGTTCCACCTCATGTCCAAGCCACCAAAGCCAGCTAAAAAGTGATTAATCGACAACTACAACTTGAATTGTACTACTTCTTACTGGCTATTACTTCAACTTAGAAGCTTCTTCTGTGTTCTAATATGGTGCTTTTAGTGTCTCCGCATACCGCAGCACGCGACATACCTTTGCAGACGATAAATGTAACCGTCTCAGAGAGTAAAGCGGCCAATGTGACGATCTGGCTTTAAGTCGATACGATAACAAATGACGAAAACCCACGGATTTCTCAGGTTTTTACTACATATGAACACTTTTCACATTCTCCCGTGCAACGCGGCTGCTAGTCCTCCTTTCATGCAAAATCTTAAGGTTCCACCTCATGTCCAAGCCACCAAAGCCGGCTAAAAAGTGAATAATCGATAACTAAAACTTGAATTGTACTACTTCTTACTGGCTATTACTTCAACTTAGAAGCTTCTTCTGTGTTCAACTATGGTGCTTCTAGTGTCTCCGCATACCGCAGCACGCGACATAGCTTTGCAGACGATTAATGTAACCGTCTCAGAGAGAAAAGCGGCAAATATGACGATCTGGCTTTAAGTCGATTCGATAACAAATGCCGAAAACGGACGGATTTCTCAGGTTTTTACTACATATGAACACTTTTCACATTCTCCCGTGCAACGCGGCTGCTAGTCCTCCTTTCATGCAAAATCTTAAGGTCCTAGGTCATGTCCAAGCCACTAAAGACGGCTAAAAAGTGAATAATCGACAACTAAAACTTGAATTGTACTACTTCTTAGTGGCTATTACTTCAACTTAAAAGCTCCTTCTGTGTTCTACTATGGTGCTTTAAGTGTCTCCGCATACCGCAGCACGCGACATAGCTTTGCAGACGAAAAATGTAACCGTCTCAGAGAGAAAAGCGTCCAATGTGACGATCTGGCTTTAAGTCGATACGATAACAAATGGCGAAAATGGACAGATTTCTCAGGTTTTTACTACATATGAACACTTTTCACATTCTCCCGTGCAACGCGGCTGCTAGTCCTCCTTTCATGCAAAATCATAAGGTCCTAGGTCATGTCAAAGCCACCAAAGCCGGCTAAAAAGTGAATAATCGACAACTACAACTTGAATTGTACTACTTCTTACTGGCTATTACTTCAACTTAGAAGCTTCTTCTGTGTTCTGCTATGGTGTTTTTTTGTCTCCGCATACCGCAGCGCGCGACATAGCTTTGCAGACGATAAATGTAACCGTCTCAGAGAGAAAAGCGGCCAATGTGACGATCTGGCTTTAAGTCGATTCGATAACAAAGACGAAACCGGACGGATTTCTCAGGTTGTTACTACATATGAACACTTTTCACATTCTCCTGTGCAACGCGGCTGCTAGTCTTCCTTTCATGCACAATCTTAAGGTCCTACGTCATGTCCAACCCACCAAAGCCAGCTAAAACGTGATTAATCGACAACTACAACTTGAATTGTACTACTTCTTACTGGCTATTACTTCAACTTAGAAGCTTCTTCTGTGTTCTAATATGGTGCTTTTATTGTCTCCGCATACCGCAGCGCGCGACATAGCTTTGCAGACGATAAATGTAACCGTCTCAGAGAGAAAAGCGGCCAATGTGACGATCTGGCTTTAAGTCGATTCGATAACAAAGACGAAACCGGATGGATTTCTCAGGTTGTTACTACATATGAACACTTTTCACATTCTCCCGTGCAACGCGGCTGCTATTCGTCCTTTCATGCAAAATCTTAAGGTCCTACGTCATGTCCAACCCACCAAAGCCAGCTAAAAAGTGATTAATCGACAACTACAACTTGAATTGTACTACTTCTTACTGGCTATTACTTCAACTTAGAAGCTTCTTCTGTGTTCTAATATGGTGCTTTTAGTGTCTCCGCATACCGCAGCACGCGACATAGCTTTGCAGACGATAAACGTAACCGTCTCAGAGAGTAAAGCGGCCAATGTGACGATCTGGCTTTAAGTCGATACGATAACAAATGACGAAAACCCACGGATTTCTCAGGTTTTTACTACATATGAACACTTTTCACATTCTCCCGTGCAACGCGGCTGCTAGTCCTCTATTCATGCAAAAACTTAAGGTACTACCTCATGTCCAAGCCACCAAAGCCAGCTAAAAAGTGATTAATCGACAACTACAACTTGAATTGTACTACTTCTTACTGGCTATTACTTCAACTTAGAAGCTTCTTCTGTGTTCTAATATGGTGCTTTTAGTGTCTCCGCATACCGCAGCATGCGACATAGCTTTGCAGACGAAAAATGTAACCGTCTCAGAGAGAAAAGCGTCCAATGTGACGATCTGGCTTTAGGTCGATTCGATAACAAATGGCGAAAATGGACAGATTTCTCAGGTTTTTACTACATATGAACACTTTTCACATTCTCCCGTGCAACGCGGCTGCTAGTCCTCCTTTCATGCAAAATCTTAAGGTCCTAGGTCATGTCAAAGCCACCAAAGCCGGCTAAAAAGTGAATAATCGACAACTACAACTTGAATTGTACTACTCCTTACTGGCTATTACTTCAACTTAGAAGCTTCTTCTGTGTTCTGCTATGGTGTTTTTTTGTCTCCGCATACCGCAGCCCGCGACATAGCTTTGCAGACGATAAATGTAACCGTCTCAGAGAGAAAAGCGGCCAATGTGACGATCTGGCTTTAAGTCGATTCGATAACAAAGACGAAACCGGACGGATTTCTCAGGTTGTTACTACATATGAACACTTTTCACATTCTCCCGTGCAACGCGGCTGCTAGTCTTCCTTTCATGCAAAATCTTAAGGTCCTACGTCATGTCCAACCCACCAAAGCCAGCTAAAACGTGACTAATCGACAACTACAACTTGAATTGTACTACTTCTTACTGGCTATTACTTCAACTTAGAAGCTTCTTCTGTGTTCTAATATGGTGCTTTTATTGTCTCCGCATACCGCAGCGCGCGACATAGCTTTGCAGACGATAAATGTAACAGTCTCAGTGAGAAAAGCGGCCAATGTGACGATCTGGCTTTAAGTAGAATCGATAACAAAGACGAAACCGGATGGATTTCTCAGGTTGTTACTACATATGAACACTTTTCACATTCTCCCGTGCAACGCGGCTGCTAGTCGTCCTTTCATGCAAAATCTTAAGGTCCTACGTCATGTCCAACCCACCAAAGCCAGCTAAAAAGTGATTAATCGACAACTACAACTTGTATTGTACTACTTCTTACTGGCTATTACTTCAACTTAGAAGCTTCTTCTGTGTTCTAGTATGGTGCTTTTAGTGTCTCCGCATACCGCAGCACGCGACATAGCTTTGCAGACGATAAACGTAACCGTCTCAGAGAGTAAAGCGGCCAATGTGACGATCTGGCTTTAAGTCGATACGATAACAAATGACGAAAACCCACGGATTTCTCAGGTTTTTACTACATATGAACACTTTTCACATTCTCCCGTGCAACGCGGCTGCTAGTCCTCTATTCATGCAAAAACTTAAGGTACCACCTCATGTCCAAGCCACCAAAGCCAGCTAAAAAGTGATTAATCGACAACTACAACTTGAATTGTACTACTTCTTACTGGCTATTACTTCAACTTAGAAGCTTCTTCTGTGTTCTAATATGGTGCTTTTAGTGTCTCCGCATACCGCAGCATGCGACATAGCTTTGCAGACGATAAATGTAACCGTCTCAGAGAGAAAAGCGGCCAATGTGGCGATCTGGCTTTAAGTCGATATGATAACAAATGACGAAAACCCACGGTTTTTTTCAGGTTTTTACTACATATGAACACTTTTCACATTCTCCCGTGCAACGCGGTTGCTAGTCCCCCTTTCATGCAAAATCTTAAGGTTCCACCTCATGTCCAAGCCACCATAGCCGGCTAAAAAGTGAATAATCGATAACTAAAACTTGAATTGTACTACTTCTTACTGGCTATTACTTCAACTTAGAAGCTTCTTCTGTGTTCTAATATGGTGCTTTTAGTGTCTCCGCATACCGCAGCACGGGACATAGCTTTGCAGACGATAAATGTAACCGCCTCAGAGAGAAAAGCGGCTAATGTGACGATCTGGCTTTAAGTCGATACGATAACAAATGACGAAAACCCACGGATTTCTCAGGTTTTTACTACATATGAACACTTTTCACATTCTCCCGTGCAACGCGGCTGCTAGTCCTCTATTCATGCAAAAACTTAAGGTACCACCTCATGTCCAAGCCACCAAAGCCAGCTAAAAAGTGATTAATCGACAACTACAACTTGAATTGTACTACTTCTTACTGGCTATTACTTCAACTTAGAAGCTTCTTCTGTGTTCTAATATGGTGCTTTTAGTGTCTCCGCATACCGCAGCACGCGACATAGCTTTGCAGACGATAAATGTAACCGTCTCAGAGAGAAAAGCGGCCAATGTGACGATCTGGCTTTAAGTCGATACGATAACAAATGACGAAAACCCACGGATTTCTCAGGTTTTTACTACATATGAACACTTTTCACATTCTCCCGTGCAACGCGGCTGCTAGTCCTCCTTTCATGCAAAATCTTAAGGTTCCACCTCATGTCCAAGCCACCAAAGCCGGCTAAAAAGTGAATAATCGATAACTAAAACTTGAATTGTACTACTTCTTACTGGCTATTACTTCAACTTAGAAGCTTCTTCTGTGTTCAACTATGGTGCTTTTAGTGTCTCCGCATACCGCAGCACGCGACATAGCTTTGCAGACGAAAAATGTAACCGTCTCAGATGAAAAGCGTCCAATGTGACGATCTGGCTTTAAGTCGATTCGATAACAAAGACGAAACCGGACGGATTTCTCAGGTTGTTACTACATATGAACACTTTTCACATTCTCCCGTGCAACGCGGCTGCTAGTCTTCCTTTCATGCAAAATCTTAAGGTCCTACGTCATGTCCAACCCACCAAAGCCAGCTAAAACGTGATTAATCGACAACTACAACTTGAATTGTACTACTTCTTACTGGCTATTACTTCAACTTAGAATCTTCTTCTGTGTTCTAATATGGTGCTTTTATTGTCTCCGCATACCGCAGCGCGCGACATAGCTTTGCAGACGATAAATGTAACAGTCTCAGAGAGAAAAGCGGCCAATGTGACGATCTGGCTTTAAGTCGATACGATAACAAATGACGAAAACCCACGGATTTCTCAGGTTTTTACTACATATGAACACTTTTCACATTCTCCCGTGCAACGCGGCTGCTAGTCCTCTATTCATGCAAAAACTTAAGGTACCACCTCATGTCCAAGCCACCAAAGCCAGCTAAAAAGTGATTAATCGACAACTACAACTTGAATTGTACTACTTCTTACTGGCTATTACTTCAACTTAGAAGCTTCTTCTGTGTTCTAATATGGTGCTTTTAGTGTCTCCGCATACCGCAGCATGCGACATAGCTTTGCAGACGATAAATGTAACCGTCTCAGAGAGAAAAGCGGCCAATGTGGCGATCTGGCTTTAAGTCGATATGATAACAAATGACGAAAACCCACGGTTTTTTTCAGGTTTTTACTACATATGAACACTTTTCACATTCTCCCGTGCAACGCGGTTGCTAGTCCCCCTTTCATGCAAAATCTTAAGGTTCCACCTCATGTCCAAGCCACCATAGCCGGCTAAAAAGTGAATAATCGATAACTAAAACTTGAATTGTACTACTTCTTACTGGCTATTACTTCAACTTAGAAGCTTCTTCTGTGTTCTAATATGGTGCTTTTAGTGTCTCCGCATACCGCAGCACGGGACATAGCTTTGCAGACGATAAATGTAACCGCCTCAGAGAGAAAAGCGGCTAATGTGACGATCTGGCTTTAAGTCGATACGATAACAAATGACGAAAACCCACGGATTTCTCAGGTTTTTACTACATATGAACACTTTTCACATTCTCCCGTGCAACGCGGCTGCTAGTCCTCTATTCATGCAAAAACTTAAGGTACCACCTCATGTCCAAGCCACCAAAGCCAGCTAAAAAGTGATTAATCGACAACTACAACTTGAATTGTACTACTTCTTACTGGCTATTACTTCAACTTAGAAGCTTCTTCTGTGTTCTAATATGGTGCTTTTAGTGTCTCCGCATACCGCAGCACGCGACATAGCTTTGCAGACGATAAATGTAACCGTCTCAGAGAGAAAAGCGGCCAATGTGACGATCTGGCTTTAAGTCGATACGATAACAAATGACGAAAACCCACGGATTTCTCAGGTTTTTACTACATATGAACACTTTTCACATTCTCCCGTGCAACGCGGCTGCTAGTCCTCCTTTCATGCAAAATCTTAAGGTTCCACCTCATGTCCAAGCCACCAAAGCCGGCTAAAAAGTGAATAATCGATAACTAAAACTTGAATTGTACTACTTCTTACTGGCTATTACTTCAACTTAGAAGCTTCTTCTGTGTTCAACTATGGTGCTTTTAGTGTCTCCGCATACCGCAGCACGCGACATAGCTTTGCAGACGAAAAATGTAACCGTCTCAGATGAAAAGCGTCCAATGTGACGATCTGGCTTTAAGTCGATTCGATAACAAAGACGAAACCGGACGGATTTCTCAGGTTGTTACTACATATGAACACTTTTCACATTCTCCCGTGCAACGCGGTTGCTAGTCCCCCTTTCATGCAAAATCTTAAGGTTCCACCTCATGTCCAAGCCACCATAGCCGGCTAAAAAGTGAATAATCGATAACTAAAACTTGAATTGTACTACTTCTTACTGGCTATTACTTCAACTTAGAAGCTTCTTCTGTGTTCTAATATGGTGCTTTTAGTGTCTCCGCATACCGCAGCGCGCGACATAGCTTTGCAGACGATAAATGTAACCGTCTCAGAGAGAAAAGCGGACAATGTGACGATCTGGCTTTAAGTCGATTCGATAACAAAGACGAAACCGGACGGATTTCTCAGGTTGTTACTACATATGAACACTTTTCACATTCTCCCGTGCAACGCGGCTGCTAGTCTTCCTTTCATGCAAAATCTTAAGGTCCTACGTCATGTCCAACCCACCAAAGCCAGCTAAAACGTGATTAATCGACAACTACAACTTGAATTGTACTACTTCTTACTGGCTATTACTTCAACTTAGAAGCTTCTTCTGTGTTCTGCTATGGTGTTTTTTTGTCTCCGCATACCGCAGCGCGCGACATAGCTTTGCAGACGATAAATGTAACCGTCTCAGAGAGAAAAGCGGACAATGTGACGATCTGGCTTTAAGTCGATTCGATAACAAAGACGAAACCGGACGGATTTCTCAGGTTGTTACTACATATGAACACTTTTCACATTCTCCCGTGCAACGCGGCTGCTAGTCTTCCTTTCATGCAAAATCTTAAGGTCTTACGTCATGTCCAACCCACCAAAGCCAGCTAAAACGTGATTAATCGACAACTACAACTTGAATTGTACTACTTCTTACTGGCTATTACTTCAACTTAGAAGCTTCTTCTGTGTTCTAATATGGTGCTTTTATTGTCTCCGCATACCGCAGCGCGCGACATAGCTTTGCAGACGATAAATGTAACAGTCTCAGAGAGAAAAGCGGCCAATGTGACGATCTGGCTTTAAGTCGATTCGATAACAAAGACGAAACCGGACGGATTTCTCAGGTTGTTACTACATATGAACACTTTTCACATTCTCCCGTGCAACGCGGCTGCTAGTCTTCCTTTCATGCAAAATCTTAAGGTCCTACGTCATGTCCAACCCACCAAAGCCAGCTAAAAAGTGATTAATCGACAACTACAACTTGAATTGTACTACTTCTTACTGGCTATTACTTCAACTTAGAAGCTTCTTCTGTGTTCTAATATGGTGCTTTTAGTGTCTCCGCATACCGCAGCACGCGACATAGCTTTGCAGACGATAAACGTAACCGTCTCAGAGAGTAAAGCGGCCAATGTGACGATCTGGCTTTAAGTCGATACGATAACAAATGACGAAAACCCACGGATTTCTCAGGTTTTTACTACATATGAACACTTTTCACATTCTCCCGTGCAACGCGGCTGCTAGTCCTCCTTTCATGCCAAATCTTAAGGTTCCACCTCATGTCCAAGCCACCAAAGCCGGCTAAAAAGTGAATAATCGATAACTAAAACTTGAATTGTACTACTTCTTACTGGCTATTACTTCAACTTAGAAGCTTCTAGTGTGTTCAGCTATGGTGCTTTTAGTGTCTCCGCATACCGCAGCACGCGACATAGCTTTGCAGACGATTAATGTAACCGTCTCAGAGAGAAAAGTGGCCAATATGACGATCTGGCTTTAAGTCGATTCGATAACAAATGCCGAAAACGGACGGATTTCTCAGGTTTTTACTACATATGAACACTTTTCACATTCTCCCGTGCAACGCGGTTGCTAGTCCTCCTTTCATGCAAAATCTTAAGGGCCTAGGTCATGTCCAAGCCACCAAAGATGGCTAAAAAGTGAATAATCGACAACTAAAACTTGAATTGTACTACGTCTTACTGGCTATTACTTCAACTTAGAAGCTCCTTCTGTGTTCTAATATGGTGCTTTTAGTGTCTCCGCATACCGCAGCACGCGACATAGCTTTGCAGACGAAAAATGTAACCGTCTCAGAGAGAAAAGCGGCCAATGTGACGATCTGGCTTTAAGTCGATTCGATAACAAATGGCGAAAATGGACAGATTTCTAAGGTTTTTACTACATATGAACACTTTTCACATTCTCCCGTGCAACGCGGCGGCTAGCCCTCCTTTCATGCAAAATCTTAAGGTCCTAGGTCATGTCATAGCCACCAAAGCTGGCTAAAAAGTGAATAATCGACAACTAAAACTTGAATTGTACTACTTCTTACTGGCTATTACTTCAACTTAGAAGCTTCTTCTGTGTTCTACTATGGTGCTTTTAGTGTCTCCGCATACCGCAGCGCGCGACATAGCTTTGCAGACGATAAATGTATCCGTCTCAGAGAGAAAAGCGGCCAATGTGACGATCTGGCTTTAAGTCTATTCGATAACAAAGACGAAACCGGACGGATTTCTCAGGTTGTTACTACATATGAACACTTTTCACATTCTCCCGTGCAACGCGGCTGCTAGTCTTCCTTTCATGCAAAATCTTAAGGTCCTACGTCATGTCCAACCCACCAAAGCCAGCTAAAAAGTGATTAATCGACATCTACAACTTGAATTGTACTACTTCTTACTGGCTATTACTTCAACTTAGAAGCTCCTTCTGTGTTCTAATATGGTGCTTTTAGTGTCTCCGCATACCGCAGCACGCGACATAGCTTTGCAGACGATAAATGTAACCGTCTCAGAGAGAAAAGCGGCCAATGTGACGATCTGGCTTTAAGTCGATACGATAACAAATGACGAAAACCCACGGATTTCTCAGGTTTTTACTACATATGAACACTTTTCACATTCTCCCGTGCAACGCGGTTGCTAGTCCTCCTTTCATGCAAAATCTTAAGGACCCACCTCATGTCCAAGCCACCAAAGCCGGCTAAAAAGTGAATAATCGATAACTAAAACTTGAATTGTACTACTTCTTACTGGCTATTACTTCAACTTAGAAGCTTCTTCTGTGTTCTACTATGGTGCTTTTAGTGTCTCCGCATACCGCAGCATGCGACATAGCTTTGCAGACGATTAATGTAACCGTCTCAGAGAGAAAAGCGGCCAATGTGTCGATCTGAATTTAAGTCGATTCGATAACAAATGACGAAAACGGACGGATTTCTCAGGTTTTTAATACATATGAACACTTTTCACATTCTCCCGTGCAACGCGGCTGCTAGTCCGCCTTTCATGCAAGTTCTTAAGGTCCTAGGTCATATCCAAGCCACCAAACCCGGCTAAAATGTGAATAATCTATAATTAAAACTTGAATTGTACTACTTCTTACTGGCTATTACTTCAACTTAGAAGCTTATTCTGAGTTCTACTGTGGTGCTTTTAGTGTTTCCGTATACCGCAGCACGCGACATAGCTTTGCAGACGATAAATGTAACCGTTTCAGAGAGAAGAGCGGCCATTGTGACGATCTGGCTTTAAATCGATTCGATAACAAATGACGAAAACGGACGGATTTCTCAGGTTTTTACTACATATGAAAACTTTTCACATTCTCCCGTGCAAAGCGGCTGCTAGTCTTATTTTCATGCAAAATCTTAAAGTCCTAGGACTGTCAAAGCCACCAAAGCCGGTTAAAAAGTGATTAAACGACAACTAAAACTTAAATATTACTACTTCTTACTGGCTATTACTTCAACTTAGAAGCTTCTTCTCTGTTCTACTATGGTGCTTTTAGTGTCTCCGCATACCGCAGCACGCGACATAGCTTTGCAGACGATTAATGTAACCGTCTCAGAGAGAAAAGCGGCCAATATGACGATCTGGCTTTAAGTCGATTCGATAACAAATGACGAAAACGGACGGATTTCTCAAGTTTTTACTACATATGAACACTTTTCACATTCTCCCGTGCAACGCGGCTACTAGTCTTCCTTTCATGCAAAATCTTAAGGTCCTAGGTCATGTCCAACCCACCAAAGCCAGCTAAAAAGTGATTAATCGACAACTACAACTTGTATTGTACTACTTCTTACTGGCTATTACTTCAACATATAAGCTTCTTCTGTGTTCTAATATGGTGCTTTTAGTGTCTCCGCATACCGCAGCACGCGACGTAGCTTTGCAGACGATAAATGTAACCGTTTCAGAGAGAAGAGCGGCCAATGTGACGATCTGACTTTAAATCGATTCGATAACAAATGACGAAAACGGACGGATTTCTCAGGTTTTTACTACATATGAACACTTTTCACATTCTCCCGTGCAACGCGGCTGCTAGTCCTCCTTTCATGCAAATTCTTAAGGTCCTAGGTCATATCCAAGCCACCAAACCCGGCTAAAATGTGAATAATCTATAATTAAAACTTGAATTGTACTTCTCCTTACTGGCTATTACTTCAACTTAGAAGCTTATTCTGAGTTCTACTGTGGTGCTTTTAGTGTTTCCGCATACCGCAGCACGCGACATAGCTTTGCAGACGATAAATGTAACCGTTTCAGATAGAAGAGCGGCCAATGTGACGATCTGGCTTTAAACCGATTCGATAACAAATGACGAAAACGGACGGATTTCTCAGGTTTTTACTACATATGACCACTTTTCACATTCTCCCGTCCAACGCGGTTGCTAGTCCTCCTTTCATGCAAAATCTTAAGGTTCCACCTCATGTCCAAGCCACCAAAGCCGGCTAAAAAGTGAATAATCGATAACTAAATCTTGAATTGTACTACATTTTACTGGCTATTACTTCAACTTAGAAGCTTCTTCTGTGTTCTACTATGGTGCTTTTAGTGCCTCCGCATACCGCAGCATGCGACATAGCTTTGCAGACGATTAATGTAACCGTCTCAGAGAGAAAAGCGGCCAATGTGTCGATCTGAATTTAAGTCGATTCGATAACAAATGACGAAAACGGACGGATTTCTCAGGTTTTTACTACATATGAACACTTTTTACATTCTGCCGTGCAACGCGGCTGCTAGTCCTCCTTTCATGCAAATTCTTAAGGTCCTAGGTCATATCCAAGCCACAGAACCCGGCTAAAATGTGAATAATCTATAATTAAAACTTGAATTGTACTACTTCTTACTGGCTATTACTTCAACTTAGAAGCTTATTCTGAGTTCTACTGTGGTGCTTTTAGTGTTTCCGTATACCGCAGCACGCGACATAGCTTTGCAGACGATAAAAGTAACCGTTTCAGAGAGAAGAGCGGCCATTGTGACGATCTGGCTTTAAATCGATTCGATAACAAATGACGAAAACGGACGGATTTCTCAGGTTTTTACTACATATGAACACTTTTCACATTCTCCCGTGCAACGCGGCGCTAGTCTTCCTTTCATGCAAAATCTTAAGGTCCTAGGCCATGTCCAACCCACCAAAGCCAGCTAAAAAGTGATTAATCGACAACTAAAACTTGAATTGTACTACTTCTTACTGGCTATTACTTCAACTTAGAAGCTTCTTCTGTGTTCTACTATGGTGCTTTTAGTGTCTCCGCATACCGCAGCACGCGACATAGCTTTGCAGACGATAAATCGTCTCAGAGAGAAAAGCGGCCAATGTGATGATCTGGCTTTAAGTCGATACGATAACAAATGACGAAAACGGACGGATTTCTCAGGTTTTTACTACATATGAACACTTTTCACATTCTCCCGTGCAACGCGGCTGCTAGTCCTCCTTTCATGTAAAATCTTAAGGTCCACCTCATGTCCAAGCCACCAAAGCCGGCTAAAAAGTGAATAATCTATAATTAAAACTTAAATTGTACTACTTCTTACTGGCTATTACTTCAACATATAAGCTTCTTCTGTGTTCTAATATGGTGCTTTTAGAGTCTCCGCATACCGCAGCACGCGACATAGCTTTGCAGACGATTAATGTAACCGTCTCAGAGAGAATGCGGCCAATATGACGATCTGGCTTTAAGTCGATTCGATAACAAATGCCGAAAACGGACGGATTTCTCACGTTTTTACTACATATGAACACTTTTCACATTCTCCCGTGCACGCGGCTGCTAGTCCTCCTTTCATGCAAAATCTTAAGGTCCTAGGTCATGTCCAAGCCACCAAAACCGGCTAAAAAGTGAATAATCGACAACTAAAACTTGAATTGTACTACTTCTTACTGGCTATTACTTCAACTTAGAAGCTTCTTCTGGGTTCTACTATGGTGCTTTTAGTGTTTCCGCATACCGCAGCACGCGACATAGCTTTGCAGACGATAAATGTAACCGTTTCGGAGAGAAGAGCGGCCACTGTGACGATCTGGCTTTAAATCGATTCGATAACAAATGACGAAAACGGACGGATTTCTCAGGTTTTGACTACATATGAACACTTTTCACATTCTCCCGTGCAACGCGGCTGCTAGTCTTCCTTTCATGCAAAATCTTAATGTCCTAGGACCTGTCCAAGCCACCAAAGCCGGTTAAAAAGTGATTAATCCACAACTAAAACTTAAATAGTGCTACTTCTTACTGGCTATTACTTCAACTTAGAAGTTTCTTCTGTGTTCTACTATGGTGCTTTTAGTGTCTACGCATACGGCAGCACGCGACATAGCTTTGCAGACGATAAATGTAAGCGTCTCAGAGAGAAAAGCGGCCAATGTGACGATTTGGCTTAAAGTCGATTCGATAACAAATGGCGAAAACGGACGGATTTCTCAGGTTTTTACTCCATATGAACACTTTTCACATTCTCCCGTGCAACCCGGCTGCTAGTCCTCCTTTCATGCAAAATCGTAAGGTCCTAGTTCATATCCAAGCCACCAAAGCCGGCTAGAAAGTGAATAGTCGATAATTTAAACTTGAATTATACTACTTCTTACTGGCTATTACTTCAACTTAGAAGCGTGTGTGTGTGTGTGTGTTTGAGGTTTACGAGCGCTAAACATCGTGGTCATCAGCGCTCAAGCGCATAGAAACAGGAACAGAGGCGGTGAAGGGACGAAGACGGACGCCGAACAAGGAGAACGGCTAAAAGACACAGGCCTGACGCAGTTCCAAATGCGCACATACAGAGGCAAAACAAGAGGAGAAGAAACACACTAAAAAAGGAAAGGAAACACAAGGAAAAGAGAACAGATACCGAAGTGAAACAAGGAGGTAATCGTGACTGGCGGACCTCTTACCTAAAAACTGGGTGAGCCAGTCACCCAGCAGCACATTAAAACCTTCTCCCTAAAATCCGAGGCAACAGATTGGACAGGACACAAAACCGTAAAACCTTAACCACAGTCGCTGCGTCGTCTTGCAAAATAGAGGGCAAATCCGGTGGCAAGGAAACCACCGCCCTCTGGTCAGAGAATAAAAGACAGTCAAGTAAAATGTGGCGGACAGTAATCTGGACGCCACAAGCACTGCAGATTGGGGGGTCCTCCCGCCAGAGTAAAAAACCATGCGTGAAGGGACTGTGTCCAATGCGGAGGCGAGTGAGGAGAACCTCATCCCGCCTGTATGACTGGTAGGACGTACGCCATGGTCGCGTAGTGGCCTTTACCATACGCAGCTTATTGTCAGAAACTGCCAACCACTCCTCTTCCCATTGATGCATAACACGAAAACGCAAAAGGGAGGTTACAGCATGGAGGGGGACGGCACATTCAACAACGTGAGGGAGGGAACATGCATCTTTGGCAGCCACATCCGCCAGTTCGTTGCCCCTAATACCCACGTGCCCCGGCACCCAGCAGAAAGAAACCTCCTTCCCCTGCCGTTGCAGGTGGAGTAGGGCATCATGGATGTTCTGGACGACCGTATCCGCTGGGTACAAGTGTTGAATGGTCTGAAGGGCACTCAGGGAGTCAGAACAGATGAGGAACTTAATACTGGGAACACATCTCATCTGCTCCAATGCCCGCAGTATTGCAAACAATTCGGCATCGAGGATGGTAAACACCGCAGGAAGCCGTAACTTGACGACTCGATCAGGGAAAACAACAGCACAACCAACAGTGTCCCCCTGTTTAGAGCCATCTGTGAATACAGGTACATGGTCCGGATGTTGGTTTAAAATATCGTAAAATAAGGAGGTAAAAACAAACGCCGGAGTGCAGTTCCTCCGGTTCTCCGACAAGTCTAAAAGGATGCTGGGCCTCTGGAGCAACCAGGGAGGCAGGCGAGTAAAACCTTGTCGTTGGGGGGCCACACGCTCCACACCAAGGGACTCAAGCAAATGCTTGGCACGAATCCCAAATGGTTTTGTTGCCCTGGGACGACTGGAAAAGAGACGTTCCATAGGCGGTCGGGCAACGGTAGGGTACGCAGGGGAGGTAGGACAGGCAAGGAAATGACACACCCGTCGCACCATGAGGAGTTTCCGCCGGATGGCGAGCGGCGGTTCCCCTGCCTCAGCACACAGGCTGGGGATGGGACTGGTACGGAAGGCACCAGTGGCCAGCCTGATACCCTCATGGTGTGTACTGCGTCAAGGATCTTCAGATACGAAGGCCTTGCTGACCCATACACGGTGCAAGCATAGTCAAGACGCGATCGGACGAAAGCCCTATAAAACTGCAGCAGACGCGCCCGATCTGCTCCCCAGGACTGATGGCTCAGACACTTCAAAATATTCAGTGCCTTCAGGGCCCGCACCTTGAGGTCTTTAAGGTGAGGCAACCACGACAACTTGGAATCAAAAGTGAGGCCCAGGAACCTCACAGTGTCTCTAAAAGGAAGAACGGTGTCCCTCAGACGCAATTCAGGGGAGGTAAAAAGACGCCGAGAACGATTAAAATGAACACACACAGATTTGTCTGCAGAAAAGGTAAAACCCGTCTTTGCAGTCCATGCCTCTAAGCGCTTTATCGTAAGCTGTAACTGCCGACTAGCACTGACAAGACTGGAGGAAGAACAGAAAACAGCAAAATCGTCCACAAACAAGGAGCATTGGGCAGGACTCCGGATAGTGGACGTGATACTGTTAATAGCAACGGCAAAGAGGGTGACACTTAAAACGCTGCCCTGAGGAACACCATTCTCCTGCACGTACAAATCCGATAGCACATTACCAACCCGATATCGAAAGAGGCGGTGAGAAAGAAAGGACCGAATGAAGATGGGGAGACGGCCACGAAAGCCCCACTCATGGAGTTGATTGAGGATAAGGCGGCGCCAAGTAGTGTCATACGCCTTATTAATGTCAAAGAAGACCCCTAGACAATGCTGGTTACGTAGAAAGGCCTGCTGGATGGCGGCCTCAAGCAGGGTCAAGTTGTCTATAGTGGAACGACATCTCCGAAAGCCACACTGAGAGGGGCTAAGGAGCTGCCTGGTCTCGAGCAGCCAAACCAGGCGGCGGTTGACCATGCGTTCCAACGTCTTCCCAACACAGCTCGTCAAGGCAATACCCCGATAACTACTGGGATGCGTTCGGTCCTTCTCTGGTTTGAGGAGGGGAATCAAAATTGCCTCCCTCCACGAGTCAGGGTACGTGCCAGATAACCATATCATATTGAAACAGTTCAGGAGAACTTCCTTGGATGGCAGCGACAGGTGCCGCAGCATGCTGTACCGGATTTGATCATGACCAGGCGCAGTATCATGAGCCACAGACAGCGCAGAATCCAGCTCCCACATTGTGAAGGGGCAGTTATAGGGTTCAGAATTTAGAGACCGGAAGTCCAAGTGACCCCTTTCGACGGCAGTGCGGTAGCGGCAGAAATCTGGATCACAGTTAATAGTGGCGGTAGATTCCGCAAAATGCATGGCCAGTGTCTGGGCAATGTCTCTCGGCGCCGTGAGGAGACATCCCTGATGCAGCAATGCCGTGATAGGTAGCTGGCTGAGTTTCCCGGAAATCCTCCTGATGGCTTCCCATACTTTCGTAGAACTAGTGGAGCGAGAGATGGAATTCAAGAACGATTGCCATGACCGTCGTTTGCTCTCTTTAATCACCCGCCGCGCTCTGGCCCTTGCCACTCGAAAGGCCGCAAGATTGTCAGCTGAGGGACGGCACTTGAAGCGGCGCAGTGCTGCACGGCGGGCGCGGATGGCTGAGTGGCACTCAGTGGTCCACCAAGGGACAGGACGCCTCTTGGGATGACCGGATGACCGTGGGATGGACGATTCAGCAGCATGAGAGATCACGGCTGCAACATGGTCTACCCATTCGTGGACGCTGGCACGGTGTTCCAAAACAGCCAGTTGACTGAAAAGTGTCCAGTCAGCTCTGCAAAGGTGCCACCGGGGCGGCACTGGTAATGCCACAGCCTCATCCAGGAGGCGAATCCAGAGGGGGAAGTGGTCACTAGAATGGAGGTCAGCAGCAGCCTCCCACAGAGCAGAATCCGCGAGTGCTGGAGAGCAAAAGGAAAGGTCAATAGCCGATGACGATCCGGAAGCAGTACAGAAATGAGTGGGAGCACCAGAGTTGAGGAGGCACAGTTCTTCAGACATCATGACGCTTTCCAGAATGCGACCCCTGGGGCAAGTAGTCGGAGAGCCCCATAAGACATTATGAGCGTTGAAGTCCCCCAGAAGAAGAAATGGGCGAGGGAGTTGGCTAATAAGGTCCGTGAGAGCCTGAGTGTCTATCGCATCCGGAGGTGGTAAATAAACAGAACAGACTGTGAGCCTCCGACCCACAAGAATGTCAACTGCAACTGCTTGCAAGTCGGTGACGAGAGGGAGCTCAGATGAGGGGTGCACATCACGGACAAAAACTGCAACACCACCCTTTGCCCTTTGCCCCGTCAGATCATCTTTTCGATATGCGGTATAGCCGCGTAAAGAAGGAGAATCAGTGGCCCGAAAATGTGTCTCTTGGAGACATAAGCACAAGGGGCACTCTCGTATGAGGAGTTGTAATTCGGCCACATGCGTCCTGAAACCATTCAGGTTCCACTGTAATATGGGAGCCAGTGATGAGGGTGGCTGAACTTTCACCCTGCCTCTGTGCTTTGGAGGAGAGACCGTACTGGCCGGAGATTTATTCCTGGGGCGAGAAGATCGCCCCCGGTCGACATCAATGTCCATAAGATCCGATGACGACCCACGGGAGATGTCAGACAGTACAATGGCATCATCATCGGACCGACGCTGACTAGTCTCCTCAGGTGGCAGAACCTTCATCTTCTGAGGCTTTGTCTTGGGGAACTTGGAATGCAGAGCCTTGTCAACAGTTGGAGGTTGACTCGCCTGGGCAGAAGGCGCCATATGGGGGGAGGCTGGAAGTACCTCAATGTCAGCAACCACGGCTTTGTCCGATGTAGTGGGGAGAGCCGCAGATTGCAAAACAACCGCAGCAGCACAAGTGCACTGGCAAGCGCAGGTTTTAGTGCTAACGCTAGCAACCTCCGTTTGTGTAGCAACAGTGGCCAGTTGTACCGGTTTTTTGAGAGCGGAAGCGAAAGATGTGGAAAACACAGGAGGTTGCATGGCCTTAAAGATCTTCTTGGCCTCACCATAGGGGATGCGCTTAGATGTTTTAATCTCCTGTACCTTCCGCTCTTCGAGATAGATGGGGCAGATCCGGCTCCAGACAGGGTGACTCCCAGAGCAATTCACGCACTTCACAGGCGATGAACAATCGGCTCCATCATGGGCAGGCTGACCACATTTACCACACGTGGCTATTCCATTGCACCCCAACGTAGTATGCCCAAAGCGCTGACATTTAAAACAGCGCATTGGGTTGGGGAAATATGGCCGTACGGACAAACGTAAGAACCCCGCTTTAACATGCTCCGGGAGTCTCGGGCAACTGAATGTGAGAATAAACGAGTCAGATTTGACGAGGTCCCCATTGACTCGTTTCATAATGTGCTGCACGTCAACAATTCCTTCGTCAGCCCACTCAGATTTTAGCACGTCTATGGGGATATCCACCAAGTCCCTACACGTCACAACACCCTTACTATAGTTCAAAGTGGAGTGGAGCTCGGTCTCGACAGCGTACTCTCCTAGACAATTTGCTTTCCGAAGGGCAGCGACTTGACGGGAACTAGAAGTTTCAACTAACAGAGTCCCATTGCGCAGTCGCTTTACAGATTTCAGTGTTCCTGCAATTCCCTCAAGACCCTTGTGGATGTAAAAGGGAGAAACCCTCTCAAAGCTACCCTCCTTCCTTTTAATAATCAAAAACACATTCTGATTATCAGCATGTGCTCCGTTACTACATTCTGTTAAATCTCTAGCAACACCAGGCGCTGGAGGACTCGCAGCGCGTAGCCGCTTTTTCGATTGGGTGTGTTTTCCTACCAGCGGCCCACCCAAGCCACTGGTAGGGGGAAAAGTAGAGGTCGAAGGGTCCATTGTGGTCCCACGAGCAGCTAGGGAACTAAAAGTCCGCTCAGACAGAGCCCCACGTGCCTGAGTAAGCCTTAAACAACTGGGGTGCGGCAGGTGCCCGAGAGGTTGCCCACTTGCGACTGTTCCACCCCAACAGCCATGCATCTTCTAGGCGCGGAGCACACCGAAAGATTGAGGGGTTTTTATAGAGGTTGGCCTTCCTCGCAATCCAGACGGTCAAGCCATGATTACCATTCCCCGCAGCACACAACGTTTCACCGCCGCGCCGAACGGTGGTCGCTGAAGCATGTCCGGGGGTTACGGTGACAGGACACCGGCGGCGCAGACCAGTCCCCAGCTCAGGACCCCGGGGTCGCCAAGCCCGTACTCAGCAAGTGAATGCTGAGCCGAGGGGGGGAACTTAGAAGCTTCTTCTGTGTTCTACTATGGTGGTTTTAGTGTTTCCGCATACCGCAGCACGCGACATAGCTTTGCAGACGATAAATGTAACCGTTACAGAGAGAAGAGCGGCCATTGTGACGATCTGGCTTTAAAACGATTCGATGACAAATGACGAAAACGGACGGATTTCTCAGGTTTTTACTACATATGAACACTTTTCACATTCTCCCATGCAACGCGGCTGCTAGTCTCCCTTTCATGCAAAATCTTAAGGTCCTAGGTCATGTCCAAGCCACCAAAGCCGGCTAAAAAGTGATTAATCGACAACTAAAACTTAAATAGTACTACTTCTTACTGGCTATTACTTCAATTTAGAAGCTTCTTCTGTGTTCTACTATGGTGCTTTTAGTGTCTCCGCATACCGCAGCACGCGACATAGCTTTGCAGACGATAAATGTAACCGTCTCAGAGAGAAAAGCGGCCAATGTGACGATCTGGCTTTGAGTCGATTCGATAACAAATGACGAAAACGGACTGATTTCTCAGGTTTTTACTACATATGAACGCTTTTCACATTCTCCCGTGCAAAGCGGCTGCTAGTCCTACTTTCATGCAAAATCTTAAGGTCCTAGGTCATGTCCAAGCCACCAAAGCCGGCTAAAAAGTGAATAATCGACAACTAAAACTTGAATTGTACTACTTCTTACTGGCTATTACTTCAACTTAGAAGCTCCTTCTGTGTTCTACTATGGTGCTTTTAGTGTCTCCACATACCGCGGCACGCGACATAGCTTTGCAGACGATTAAGGTAACCGTCTCAGAGAGAAAAGCGGCCAATGTGACGATCTGGCTTTAAGTCGATTCGATAACAAAGACGAAACCGGACGGATTTCTCAGGTTGTTACTACATATGAACACTTTTCACATTCTCCCGTGCAACGCGGCTGCTAGTCCTTCTTTCATGCAAAATCTTAAGGTCCTAGGTCATGTCCAAGCCACCAAAGCCGGCTAAAAAGTGAATAATCGACAACTAAAACTTGAATTGTACTACTTCTTACTGGCTATTACTTCGACTTAGAAGCTTCTTCTGTGTTCTACTATGGTGCTTTTAGTGTTCCCGCATACCGCAGCAAGCGACATAGCTTTGCAGACGATAAATGTAACCGTTTCAGAGAGAAGAGCGGCCAACGTGACGATCTGGCTTTGAGTCGATTCGATAAAAAATGACGAAAACGGACTGATTTCTCGGGTTTTTATTACATATGAACACTTTTCACAATCTCCCGTGTAACGCGGCTGCTAGTCCTCCTTTCATGCTAAATCTTAAGGTCCTAGGTCATGTCCAAGCCACCAAAGCCGGCTAAAAAGTGAATAATCGGCAACTAAAACTTGAATTGTACTACTTCTTACTGGCTATTACTTCAACTTAGAAGCTCCTTCTGTGTTCTACTATGGTGCTTTTAGTGTCTCCACATACCGCAGCACGCGACATAGCTTTGCAGACGATAAATGTAACCGTCTCAGAGAGAAAAGCGGCCAATGTGACGATCTGGCTTTAAGTCGATTCGATAACAAATGACGAAAATGGACAGATTTCTCAGGTTTTTACTACATATGAACACTTTTCACATTCTCCCATGCAACGCGGCTGCTAGTCCTCCTTTCATCAAAATCTAATGTCCTAGGTCATGTCCAAGCCACCAAAGCCGGCTAAAAAGTGAATAATCGACAACTAAAACTTGAATTGTACTACTTCTTACTGGCTATTACTTCAACTTAGAAGCTTCTTCTGTGTTCTACTATGGTGCTTTTAGTGTTTCCGCATACCCCAGCACGCGACATATCTTTGCAGACGATAAATGTAACCGTCTCAGAGAGAAAAGCGGCCAATGTGACGATCTGGCTTAAAATCGATTCGATAACAAATGACGAAAACGGACGGATTTCTCAGGTTTTTACTCCATATGAACACTTTTCACATTCTCCCGTGCAACGCGGCTGCTACTCCTCCTTTCATGCAAAATCTTAACGTCCTAGGTCATATCCAAGCCACCAAAGCCGGCTAAAAAGTGAATAATCGATAATTAAAAATTGAATTGTACTATTTCTTACTGGCTATTACTTCAACTTAGAAGCTTCTTCTGTGTTCTACTATGGTGCTTTTAGTGTCTACCAATACGGCAGCACGCGACATAGATTTGCAGACGATTAATGTAACCGTTTCAGAGAGAAGAGAGGCCAATGTGACGATCTGGCTTTAAATCGATTCGATAACAAATGACGAAAACGGACGGATTTCTCAGGTTTTTACTCCATATGAACACTTTTCACATTCTCCCGTGCAACGCGGCTGCTAGTCCTCCTATAATGCAAAATCTTAAGGTTCCACCTCATGTCCAAGCCACCAAATCCGGCTAAAAAGGGAATAATCAATAACTAAAACTTGAATTGTACTACTTCTTACTGGCTATTACTTCAACTTAGAATCTTCTTCTGTGTTCTACTATGGTGCTTTTAGTGTTCCGCATACCGCAGCACGCGACATAGCTTTGCAGACGATAAATGTAACCGTCTCAGAGAGAAAAGTGGCCAATATAACGATCTGGCTTTAAGTCGATTCGATAACAAATGACGAAAACGGACGGATTTCTCAGGTTTTCACTACATATGAACACTTTTCACATTCTCCCGTGCAACGCGGCTGCTAGTCCTCCTTTCATGCAAAATCTTAAGGTCCTAGGTCATGTCCAAGCCACCAAAGCCGGCTAAAAAGTGAATAATCGACAACTAAAACTTGAATTGTACTACTTCTTACTGGCTATTACTTCAACTTAGAAGCTTCTTCTGTGTTCTACTATGGTGCTTTTAGTGTCTCCACATACCGCAGCACGCGACATAGCTTTGCAGACGATAAATGTAACCGTCTCAGAGAGAAAAGCGGCCAATGTGACGATGTGGCTTTAAGTTGATTCGATAACAAATGACGAAAATGGACAGATATCTCAGGTTTTTACTACATATGAACACTTTTCACATTCTCCCGTGCAACGCGGCTGCTGGTCCTCCTTTCATGCAAAATCTTAAGATCCTAGGTCATGTCCAAGCCACCAAAGCCGGCTAAAAAGTGAATAATCGACAACTAAAACTTGAATTGTACTACTTCTTACTGGCTATTACTTCAACTTAGAAGCTCCTTCTGTGTTCTACTATGCTGCTTTTAGTGTCTCCACATACGGCAGCACGCGACATAGCTTTGCAGACGATAAATGTAACCGTCTCAGAGAGAAAAGCGGCCAATGTGACGAACTGGCTTCAAGTCGATTCGATAACAAATGACGAAAATGGACAGATTTCTCAGGTTTTTACTACATATGAACACTTTTCACATTCTCCCATGCAACGCGGCTGCTAGTCCTCCTTTCATGCAAAATCGTAAGATCCTTGGTCATGTCCAAGCCACCAAAGCCGGCTAAAAAGTGAATAATCGATAACTAAAACTTGAATTGTACTACTTCTTACTGGCTATTACTTCAACTTAGAAGCTTCTTCTGTGTTCAACTATGGTGCTTTTAGTGTCTCCGCATACCGCAGCACGCGACATAGCTTTGCAGACGATTAATGTAACCGTCTCAGAGAGAAAAGCGGAAAATATGACGATCTGGCTTTAAGTCGATTCGATAACAAATGCCGAAAACGGACGGATTTCTCAGGTTTTTACTACATATGAACACTTTTCACATTCTCCCGTGCAACGCGGCTGCTAGTCCTCCTTTCATGCAAAATCTTAAGGTTCCACCTCGTGTCCAAGCCACTAAAGACGGCTAAAAAGTGAATAATCGACAACTAAAACTTGAATTGTACTACTTCTTACTGGCTATTACTTCAACTTAAAAGCTCCTTCTGTGTTCTACTATGGTGCTTTAAGTGTCTCCGCATACCGCAGCACGCGACATAGCTTTGCAGACGAAAAATGTAACCGTCTCAGAGAGAAAAGCGTCCAATGTGACGATCTGGCTTTAAGTCGATTCGATAACAAAAAACGAAAACGGACGGATTTCCCAGGTTTTCACTACATATGAACACTTTTCACAGTCTCCCGTGCAACGCGGCTGCTAGTCCTCCTTTCATGCAAAATCTTATGGTCCTAGGTCATGTCCAAGCCACCAAAGCCGGCTAAAAAGTGAACAATCGACAACTAAAACTTGAATTATACTACTTCTTACTGGCTATTACTTCAACTTAGAAACTTCTTCTGTGTTCTACTATGGTGCTTTTAGTGTCTCCACATACCGCATCACGCGACATAGCTTTGCAGACGATAAATGTAACCGACTCAGAGAGAAAAGCGGCCAATGTGACGATCTGGCTTTAAGTCGATTCGATAACAAATGACGAAAATGGACAGATTTCTCAGGTTTTTACTACATATGAACACTTTTCACATTCTCCCGTGCAACGCGGCTGCTAGTCCTCCTTTCATGCAAAATCTTAAGGTTCCACCTCATGTCCAAGCCACCAAATCCGGCTATAAAGTGAATAATCAATAACTAAAACTTGAATTGTACTACTTCTTACTGGCTATTACTTCAACTTAGAAGCTCCTTCTGTGTTCTACTATGGTGCTTTTAGTGTCTCCACATACGGCAGCACGCGACATAGCTTTGCAGACGATAAATGTAACCGTCTCAGAGAGAAAAGCGGCCAATGTGACGATCTGGCTTCAAGTCGATTCGATAACAAATGACGAAAATGGACAGATTTCTCAGGTTTTTACTACATATGAACACTTTTCACATTCTCCCATGCAACGCGGCTGCTAGTCCTCCTTTCATGCAAAATCGTAAGATCCTTGGTCATGTCCAAGCCACCAAAGCCGGCTAAAAAGTGAATAATCGATAACTAAAACTTGAATTGTACTACTTCTTACTGCCTATTACTTCAACTTAGAAGCTTCTTCTGTGTTCTACTGTGGTGCTTTTAGTGTCTCCGCATACCGCAGCACGCGACATAGCTTCGCAGACGATAAATGTAACCGTTTCAGAGAGAAGAGCGGCCAGTATAACGATCTGGCTTTAAGTCGATTCGATAACAAAAAACGAAAACGGACGGATTTCCCAGGTTTTCACTACATATGAACACTTTTCACAGTCTCCCGTGCAACGCGGCTGCTAGTCCTCCTTTCATGCAAAATCTTAAGGTCCTAGGTCATGTCCAAGCCACCAAAGCCGGCTAAAAAGTGAACAATCGACAACTAAAACTTGAATTATACTACTTCTTACTGGCTATTACTTCAACTTAGAAGCTTCTTCTGTGTTATACTATGGTGCTTTTAGTGTCTCCACTTACCGCATCACGCGACATAGCTTTGCAGACGATAAATGTAACCGTCTCAGAGAGAAAAGCGGCCAATGTGACAATCTGGCTTTAAATCGATTCGATAACAAATGACGAAAACGGCCGGGTTTCTCAGTATTTTACTACATACGAACACTTTTCACATTCTCCCGTGCAACGCGGCTGCTAGTCCTCCTATAATGCAAGATCTTAAGGTTCCACCTCATGTCCAAGCCACCAAATCCGGCTAAAAAGTGAATAATCATTAACTAAAACTTGAATTGTACTACTTCTTACTGGCTATTACTTCAACTTAGAATCTTCTTCTGTGTTCTACTATGGTGCTTTTAGTATTCCGCATACCGCAGCACGCGACTTAGCTTTGCAGACGATAAATGTAACCGTTTCAGAGAGAAGAGCGGCCAATATAACGATCTGGCTTTAAGTCGATTCGATAACAAAAAACGAAAACGGACGGATTTCCCAGGTTTTCACTACATATGAACACTTTTCACAGTCTCCCGTGCAACGCGGCTGCTAGTCCTCCTTTCATGCAAAATCTTAAGGTCCTAGGTCATGTCCAAGCCACCAAAGCCGGCTAAAAAGTGAACAATCGACAACTAAAACTTGAATTATACTACTTCTTACTGGCTATTACTTCAACTTAGAAGCTTCTTCTGTGTTATACTATGGTGCTTTTAGTGTCTCCACATACCGCATCACGCGACATAGCTTTGCAGACGATAAATGTAACCGTCTCAGAGAGAAAAGCGGCCAATGTGACGATCTGGCTTTAAGTCGATTCGATAACAAATAACGAAAATGGACAGATTTCTCAGGTTTTTACTACATATGAACACTTTTCACATTCCCCCGTGCAACGCGGCTGCTAGTCCTCCTTTCATGCAAAATCTTAAGGTCCTAGGTCATGTCCAAGCCACCAAAGCCGGCTAAAAAGTAATTAATCGACAACTAAAACTTGAATTGTACTACTTCTTACTGGCTATTACTTCAACTTACAAGCTGATTCTGTGTTCTACTATGGTGCTTTTAGTGTCCCCACATACCGCAACACGCGACATAGCTTTGCAGACGATAAATGTAACCGTCTCAGAGAGAAAAGCGGCCAATGTGACGATCTGGCTTTAAATCGATTCGATAACAAATGACGAAAACGGACGGGTTTCTCAGGTTTTTACTCCATATGAACACTTTTCACATTCTCCCGTGCAACGCGGCTGCTAGTCCTCCTTTCATGCAAAATCTTAAGGTCCTAGGTCATGTCCAAGCCACCAAAAGCCGGCTAAAAGGTGAATAATCGATAATTAAAAATTGAATTGTACTACTTCTTACTGGCTATTACTTCAATTTAGAAGCTTCTTCTGTGTTCTACTATGGTGCTTTTAGTGTCTACGCATACGGCAGCACGCGACATAGCTCTGCAGACGATAAATGTAACCGTTTCAGAGTGAAGAGAGGCCAATGTGACGATCTGGCTTTAAATCGATTCGATAACAAATGACGAAAACGGACGGATTTCTCAGGTTTTTACTCCATATGAACACTTTTCACATTCTCCGGTGCAACGCGGCTGCTAGTCCTCCTTTCATCAAAATCTTAAGGTTCCACCTCATGTCCAAGCCACCAAATCCGGCTATAAAGTGAATAATCAATAACTAAAACTTGAATTGTACTACTTCTTACTGGCTATTACTTCAACTTAGAATCTTCTTCTGTGTTCTACTATGGTGCTTTTAGTGTTCTGCATACCGCAGCACGCGACATAGCTTTGCAGACGATAAATGTAACCATCTCAGAGAGAAAAGCGGCCAATATAACAATCTGGCTTTAAGTCGATTCGATAACAAATGACGAAAACAGACGGAACACTAGATCGCGTGTTATATGAACACTTTTCACATTCTCCCGTGCAACGCGGCTGCTAGTCCTCCTTTCATGCAAAATCTTAAGGTCCTAGGTCATGTCCAAGCCACCAAAGCCGGCTAAAAAGTGAATAATCGACAACTAAAACTTGAATTGTACTACTTCTTACTGGCTATTACTTCAACTTAGAAGCTCCTTCTGTGTTCTACTATGGTGCTTTTAGTGTCGCCACATACCGCAGCACGCGACATAGCTTTGCAGACGATAAATGTAACCGTCTCAGAGAGAAAAGCGGCCAATGTGACGATCTGGTTTTAAGTCGATTCGATAACAAATGACGAAAATGGACAGATTTCTCAGGTTTTTACTACATATGAACACTTTTCACATTCTCCCATGCCACGCGGCTGCTAATCCTCCTTTCATGCAAAATCTAAAGGTCCTAGGTCATGTCCAAGCCACCAAAGCCGGCTAAAAGGTGAATAATCGATAACTAAAACTTTAATTGTACTACTTCTTACTGGCTATTACTTCAACTTAGAAGTTTCTTCTGTGTTCTAATATGGTGCTTTTAGTGTCTCCGCATACCGCAGCACGCGACATAGCTTTGCAGACGATAAATGTAACAGTCTCAGAGAGAAAAGCGGCCAATGTGACGATCTGGCTTTAAGTCGATTCGATAACAAATGACGATAACGGACGGATTTCTCAGGTTTTTACTCCATATGAACACTTTTCACATTCTCCCGCGCAACGCGGCTGCTAGTCCTCCTTTTCATGCAAAATCTTAAGGTCCTAGGTCATGTCCAAGCCACTAAAGACGGCTAAAAAGTGAATAATCGATAATTAAAACTTGAATTGTACTACTTCTTACTGGCTATTACTTCAACTTAGAAGCTTCTTCTGTGTTCCACTATGGTGCTTTTAGTGTTCCCGCATACCGCAGCACGCGACATAGCTTTGCAGACGATAGATGTAACCGTTTCAGAGAGAAGAGCGGCCAATGTGACGATCTGGCTTTAAATCGATTCGATAACAAATGACGAAAACGGCCGGGTTTCTCAGGTTTTTACTACATATGAACACTTTTCACATTCTCCCGTGCAACGCGGCTGCTAGTCCTCCTATCATGCAAAATCTTAAGGTTCCACCTCATGTCCAAGCCACCAAATCCGGCTAAAAAGTGAATAATCAATAACTAAAACTTGAATTGTACTACTTCTTACTGGCTATTACTTCAACTTAGAAGCTTCTTCTGTGTTCTACTATGGTGCTTTTAGTGTTCCGCATACCGCAGCACGCGACATAGCTTTGCAGACGATAAATGTAACCGTCTCAGAGAGAAAAGCGGCCAATATAACGATCTGGCTTTAAGTCGAATCGATAACAAATGACGAAAATGGACAGATTTCTCAGGTTTCTACTACATATGAACACTTTTCACATTCTCCCGTGCAACGCGGCTGCTAGTCCTCCTTTCATGCAAAATCTAAAGGTCCTAGGTCTTATCCAAGCCACCAAAGCCGGCTAAAAAAGTGAATAATCGATAATATAAACTTGAATTGTACTACTTCTTACTGGCTATTACTTCAACTTAGAAGCTTCTTCTGTGTTCTACTATGGTGATTTTAGTGTGCCCGCATACCGCAGCACGCGACATAGCTTTGCAGACGATAAATGTAACCGTTTCAGAGAGAAGAGCGGCCAATGTGACGATCTGGCTTTAAATCGATTCGATATCAAATGACGAAAACGGACGGATTTCTCAGGTTTTTACTACATATGAACACTTTTCACATTCTCCCCGTGCAACGCGGCTGCTAGTCCTCCTTTCATGCAAAATGTTAAGGTCCTAAGTCATGTCCAAGCGACCATAGCCTGCATAAAAGTGATTAGTCGACAACTAAAACATAAATAGTACTACTTCTTACTGGCTATTACTTCAATTTAGAAGCTTCTTCTGTGTTCTAATATGGTGCTTTTAGTGTCTCCGCATACCGCAGCACGCGACATAGCTTTGCAGGCGATAAATGTAACCGTCTCAGAGAGAAAAGCGGCCAATGTGACGATCTGGCTTTATGTCGATTCGATAACAAATGACGATAACGGACGGATTTCTCAGGTTTTTACTTCATATGAACACTTTTCACATTCTCCCCGTGCAACGCGGGTGCTAGTCTTCCTTTCATGCAAAATCTTAAGGTCCTAGGTCTTATCCAAGCCACCAAAGCCGGCTAAAAAGAGAATAGTCGATAATTAAAACTTGAATTGTACTACTTCTTACTGGCTATTACTTCAACTTAGAAACTTCTTCTGTGTTCTACTATGGTGCTTTTAGTGTTCCCGCTTACCGCAGCACGCGACATAGCTTTGCAGACGATAAATGTATCCGTCTCAGAGAGAAAAGCGGCCAATGTGACGATCTCGCTTTAAGTCGATTCGATAACAAATGACGATAACGGACGGATTTCTCAGGTTTTTACTACATATGAACACTTTTCACATTCTCCCGTGCAACGCGGCTGCTAGTCCTCCTTTCATGCAAAATCTTAAGGTCCTAGGTCTTATCCAAGCCACCAAAGCCGGCTAAAAAGTGAATAATCGATAATATAAACTTGAATTGTACTACTTCTTACTGGCTATTACTTCAACTTAGAAGCTTCTTCTGTGTTCTACTATGGTGCTTTTAGTGTGCCCGCATACCGCAGCACGCGACATAGCTTTGGAGACGATAAATGTAACCGTTTCCGAGAGAAGAGCGGCCAATGTGACGATCTGGCTTTAAATCGATTCGATAACAAATGACGAAAACGGACGGATTTCTCAGGTTTTTACTACATATGAACACTTTTCACATTCTCCCGTGCAACGCGGCTGCTAGTCTTCCTTTCATGCAAAATCTTAAGGTCCTAAGTCATGTCCAAGCGACCAAAGCCGGCATAAAAGTGATTAGTCGACAACTAAAACATAAATAGTACTACTTCTTACTGGCTATTACTTCAACTTAAAAGCTTCTTCTGTGTTCCACTATGGTGCTTTTAGTGTTCCCGCATACCGCTGCACGCGACATAGCTTTGCAGACGATAAATGTAACCGTTTCAGAGAGAAGAGCGGCCAATGTGACGATCTGGCTTTAAATCGATTCGATAACAAGTGACGAAAACGGAAGGATTTCTCAGGTTTTTACTACATATGAACTCTTTTTCACATTCTCCCCGTGCAACGCGGCTGCTAGTCTTCCTTTCATGCAAACTCTTAAGGTCCTAAGTCATGTCGAAGCCACCAAAGCCGGCTAAAAAGTGGTTAATCGACAACTAAAACTTAAATATTACTACTTCTTACTGGCTATTACTTCAATTTAGAAGCTTCTTCTGTGTTCTAATATGGTGCTTTTAGTGTCTCCGCATACCGCAGCACGCGACATAGCTTTGCTGACGATAAATGTAACCGTCTCAGAGAGAAAAGCGGCCAATGTGACGATCTGGCTTTAAGTCGATTCGATAACAAATGACGAAAATGGACAGATTTCTCAGGTTTTTACTACATATGAACACTTTTCACATTCTCCCATGCAACGCGGCTGCTAGTCCTCCTTTCATGCAAAATCTTAAGGTCCTAGGTCATGTCCAAGCCACCAAAGCCGGCTAAAAGGTGAATAATCGATAACTAAAACTTGAATTGTACTACTTCTTACTGGCTATTACTTCAACTTAGAAGTTTCTTCTGTGTTCTAATATGGTGCTTTTAGTGTCTCCGCATACCGCAGCACGCGCCATAGCTTTGCAGACGATAAATGTAATCGTCTCAGAGAGAAAAGCGGCCAATGTGGCGATCTGGCTTTAAGTCGATTCGATAACAAATGACGATAACGGACGGATTTCTCAGGTTTTTACTCCATATGAACACTTTTCACATTCTCCCGTGCAACGCGGCTGCTAGTCCTCCTTTCATGCAAAATCTTAAGGTCCTAGGTCATATCCAAGCCACAGAACCCGGCTAAAATGTGAATAATCTATAATTAAAACTTGAATTGTACTACTTCTTACTGGCTATTACTTCAACTTAGAAGCTTCTTCTGTGTTCTACTATGGTGCTTTTAGTGTTCCCGCATACCGCAGCACGCGACATAGCTTTGCAGACGATAAATGTAACCGTTTCAGAGAGAAGAGCGGAAAATTTGACGATCTGGCTTTAAATCGATTCGATAACAAATGACGAAAACGGAAGGATTTCTCAGGTTTTTACTACATATGAACTCTTTTCACATTCTCCCGTGCAACGCGGCTGCTAGTCCTCCTTTCATGCAAACTCTTAAGGTCCTAAGTCATGTCGAATCCACCAAAGCCGGCTAAAAAGTGGTTAATCGACAACTAAAACTTAAATAGTACTACTTCTTACTGGCTATTACTTCAATTTAGAAGCTTCTTCTGTGTTCTAATAAGGTGCTTTTAGTGTCTCCGCAGACCGCAGCACGCGACATAGCTTTGCTGACGATAAATGTAACCGTCTCAGAGAGAAAAGCGGCCAATGTGACGATCTGGCTTTAAGTCGTTTCGATAACAAATGACGAAAACGGACGGATTTCTCAGGTTTGTACTACATATGAACACTTTTCACATTCTCCCATGCAACGCGGCTGCTAGTCCTCCTTTCATGCAGAATCTTAAGGTCCTAGGTCATGTTCAAACCACCAAAGACGGCTAAAAAGTTAATAATCGATAACTAAAACTTGAATTGTACTACTTCTTACTGGCTATTACTTCAACTTAGAAGCTTCTTCTGTATTCTACTATTGTGCTTCTAGTGTTTCCGCATACCGCAGCACGCGACATAGCTTTGCAGACAATAAATGTAACCGTCTCAGAGAGAAAAGCGGCCAATGTGACGATCTGGCTTTAAGTCGATTCAATAACAAATGACGATAACGGACGGATTTCTCAGGTTTTTACTCCATATGAACACTTTTCACATACTCCCGTGCAACGCAGCTGCTAGTCCACCTTTCATGCAAAATCTTAAGGTCCTAGCTCTTATCCAAGCCACCAAAGCCGGCTAAAAAGTGAATAATCTATAATTAAAACTTGAATTGAACTACTTCTTACTGGCTATTGCTTCAACTTAGAAGCTTCTTCTGTGTTCTACTATGGTGCTTTTAGTGTCTCCGTATACGGCAGCACGCGACATAGCTTTGCAGACGATAAATGTAACCGTCTCAGAGAGAAAAGCGGCCAATGTGACGATCTGGCTTTAAGTGGATTCGATAACAAATACGAAACCGGACGGATTTCCCAGGTTTTTACTACATATTAACACTTTTCACATTCTCCCGTGCAACGCAGCTGCTAGTCCTCCTTTCATGCAAAATCTTAAGGTCCTAGGTCATGTCCAAGCCACCAAAGCCGGCTAAAAAAGTGAATAATCGACAACTAAAACTTGAATTGTACTACTTCTTACTGGCTATTACTTCAACTTAGAAGTTTCTTCTGTGTTCTAATATGGTGCTTTTTGTGTCTCCGCATACCGCAGCACGCGACATAGCATTGCAGACGATAAATGTAACCGTCTCAGAGAGAAAAGCGGCCAATGTGACGATCTCGCTTTAAGTCGATTCGATAACAAATGACGATAACGGACGGATTTCTCAGGTTTTTACACCATATGAACACTTTTCACAATTTCCCGTGCAACGCGGCTGCCAGTCCTCCTTTCATGCAAAATCTTAAGGTCCTAGGTCTTATCCAAGCCACCAAAGCCGGCTAAAAAAGTGAATAATCGATAATATAAACTTGAATTGTACTACTTCTTACTGGCTATTACTTCAACTTAGAAGCTTCTTCTGTGTTCTACTATGGTGATTTTAGTGTGCCCGCATACCGCAGCACGCGACATAGCTTTGCAGAAGATAAATGTAACCGTTTCAGAGAGAAGAGCGGCCAATGTGACGATCTGGCTTTAAATCGATTCGATAACAAATGACGAAAACGGAAGGATTTCTCAGGTTTTTACTACATATGAACACTTTTCACATTCTCCCGTGCAACGCGGCTGCTAGTCCTCCTTTCATGCAAAATCTTAAGGTCCTAAGTCATGTCCAAGCGACCAAAGCCTGCATAAAAGTGATTAGTCGACAACTAAAACATAAATAGTACTACTTCTTACTGGCAATTACTTCAATTTAGAAGCTTCTTCTGTGTTCTAATATGGTGCTTTTAGTGTCTCCGCATACCGCAGCACGCGACATAGCTTTGCAGGCGATAAATGTAACCGTCTCAGAGAGAAAAGCGGCCAATGTGACGATCTGGCTTTAAGTCGATTCGATAACAAATGACGATAACGGACGGATTTCTCAGGTTTTTACTTCATATGAACACTTTTCACATTCTCCCGTGCAACGCGGCTGCTACTCTTCCTTTCATGCAAAATCTTAAGGTCCTAGGTCTTATCCGAGCCACCAAAGCCGGCTAAAAAGAGAATAATCGATAATTAAAACTTGAATTGTACTACTTCTTACTGGCTATTACTTCAACTTAGAAACTTCTTCTGTGCTCTACTATGGTGCTTTTAGTGTTCCCGCTTACCGCAGCACGCGACATAGCTTTGCAGACGATAAATGTAACCGTCTCAGAGAGAAAAGCGGCCAATGTGACGATCTCGCTTTAAGTCGATTCGATAACAAATGACGATAACGGGGGGATTTCTCAGGTTTTTACACCATATGAACACTTTTCACATTCTCCCTTGCAACGCGGCTGCTAGTCCTCCTTTCATGCAAAATCTTAAGGTCCTAGGTCTTATCCAAGCCACCAAAGCCGGCTAAAAAGTGAATAATCGATAATATAAACTTGAATTGTACTACTTCTTACTGGCTATTACTTCAACTTAGAAGCTTCTTCTGTGTTCTACTATGGTGCTTTTAGTGTGCCCGCATACCGCAGCACGCGACATAGCTTTGGAGACGATAAATGTAACCGTTTCAGAGAGAAGAGCGGCCAATGTGACGATCTGGCTTTAAATCGATTCGATAACAAATGACGAAAACGGACGGATTTCTCAGGTTTTTACTACATATGAACACTTTTCACATTCTCCCGTGCAACGCGGCTGCTAGTCTTCCTTTCATGCAAAATCTTAAGGTCCTAAGTCATGTCCAAGCGACCAAAGCCGGCATAAAAGTGATTAGTCGACAACTAAAACATAAATAGTACTACTTCTTACTGGCTATTACTTCAACTTAAAAGCTTCTTCTGTGTTCCACTATGGTGCTTTTAGTGTTCCCGCATACCGCAGCAGGCGACATAGCTTTGCAGACGATAAATGTAACCGTTTCAGAGAGAAGAGCGGCCAATGTGACGATCTGGCTTTAAATCGATTCGATAACAAGTGACGAAAACGGAAGGATTTCTCAGGTTTTTACTACATATGAACTCTTTTCACATTCTCCCGTGCAACGCGGCTGCTAGTCTTCCTTTCATGCAAACTCTTAAGGTCCTAAGTCATGTCGAAGCCACCAAAGCCGGCTAAAAAGTGGTTAATCGACAACTAAAACTTAAATAGTACTACTTCTTACTGGCTATTACTTCAATTTAGAAGCTTCTTCTGTGTTCTAATATGGTGCTTTTAGTTTCTCCGCATACTGCAGCACGCGACATAGCTTTGCAGACGATAAATGTAATCGTCTCAGAGAGAAAAGCGGCCAATGTGACGATCTGGCTTTAAGTCGTTTCGATAACAAATGACGAAAACGGACGGATTTCTCAGGTTTTTACTACATATGAACACTTTTCACATTCTCCCATGCAACGCGGCTGCTAGTCCTCCTTTCATGCAGAATCTTAAGGTCCTAGGTCATGTTCAAACCACCAAAGACGGCTAAAAAGTTAATAATCGATAACTAAAACTTGAATTGTACTACTTCTTACTGGCTATTACTTCAACTTAGAAGCTTCTTCTGTATTCTACTATTGTGCTTCTAGTGTTTCCGCATACCGCAGCACGCGACATAGCTTTGCAGACAATAAATGTAACCGTCTCAGAGAGAAAAGCGGCCAATGTGACGATCTGGCTTTAAGTCGATTCAATAACAAATGACGATAACGAACGGATTTCTCAGGTTTTTACTACATATGAACACTTTTCACATACTCCCGTGCAACGCGGCTGCTAGTCCACCTTTCATGCAAAATCTTAAGGTCCTAGGTCTTATCCAAGCCACCAAAGCCGGCTAAAAAGTGAATAATCTATAATTAAAACTTGAATTGAACTACTTCTTACTGGCTATTGCTTCAACTTAGAAGCTTCTTCTGTGTTCTACTATGGTGCTTTTAGTGTCTCCGTATACGGCAGCACGCGACATAGCTTTGCAGACGATAAATGTAACCGTCTCAGAGAGAAAAGCGGCCAATGTGACGATCTCGCTTTAAGTCGATTCGATAACAAATGACGATAACGGACGGATTTCTCAGGTTTTTACACCATATGAACACTTTTCACATTCTCCCGTGCAACGCGGCTGCCAGTCCTCCTTTCATGCAAAATCTTAAGGTCCTAGGTCTTATCCATGCCACCAAAGCCGGCTAAAAAAGTGAATAATCGATAATATAAACTTGAATTGTACTACTTCTTACTGGCTATTACTTCAACTTAGAAGCTTCTTCTGTGTTCTACTATGGTGATTTTAGTGTGCCCGCATACCGCAGCACGCGACATAGCTTTGCAGACGATAAATGTAACCGTTTCAGAGAGAAGAGCGGCCAATGTGACGATCTGGCTTTAAATCGATTCGATAACAAATGACGAAAACGGACGGATTTCTCAGGTTTTTACTACATATGAACACTTTTCACATTCTCCCGTGCAACGCGGCTGCTAGTCCTCCTTTCATGCAAAATCTTAAGGTCCTAAGTCATGTCCAAGCGACCAAAGCCTGCATAAAAGTGATTAGTCGACAACTAAAACATAAATAGTACCACTTCTTACTGGCTATTACTTCAATTTAGAAGCTTCTTCTGTGTTCTAATATGGTGCTTTTAGTGTCTCCGCATACCGCAGCACGCGACATAGCTTTGCAGGCGATAAATGTAACCGTCTCAGAGAGAAAAGCGGCCAATGTGACGATCTGGCTTTAAGTCGATTCGATAACAAATGACGATAACGGACGGATTTCTCAGGTTTTTACTTCATATGAACACTTTTCACATTCTCCCGTGCAACGCGGCTGCTAGTCTTCCTTTCATGCAAAATCTTAAGGTCCTAGGTCTTATCCAAGCCACCAAAGCCGGCTAAAAAGAGAATAATCGATAATTAAAACTTGAATTGTACTACTTCTTACTGGCTATTACTTCAACTTAGAAACTTCTTCTGTGTTCTACTATGGTGCTTTTAGTGTTCCCGCTTACCGCAGCACGCGACATAGCTTTGCAGACGATAAATGTAACCGTCTCAGAGAGAAAAGCGGCCAATGTGACGATCTCGCTTTAAGTCGATTCGATAACAAATGACGATAACGGACGGATTTCTCAGGTTTTTACACCATATGAACACTTTTCACATTCTCCCGTGCAACGCGGCTGCTAGTCCTCCTTTCATGCAAAATCTTAAGGTCCTAGGTCTTATCCAAGCCACCAAAGCCGGCTAAAAAGTGAATAATCGATAATATAAACTTGAATTGTACTACTTCTTACTGGCTATTACTTCAACTTAGAAGCTTCTTCTGTGTTCTACTATGGTGCTTTTAGTGTGCCCGCATACCGCAGCACGCGACATAGCTTTGGAGACGATAAATGTAACCGTTTCAGAGAGAAGAGCGGCCAATGTGACGATCTGGCTTTAAATCGATTCGATAACAAATGACGAAAACGGACGGATTTCTCAGGTTTTTACTACATATGAACACTTTTCACATTCTCCCGTGCAACGCGGCTGCTAGTCTTCCTTTCATGCAAAATCTTAAGGTCCTAAGTCATGTCCAAGCGACCAAAGCCGGCATAAAAGTGATTAGTCGACAACTAAAACATAAATAGTACTACTTCTTACTGGCTATTACTTCAACTTAAAAGCTTCTTCTGTGTTCCACTATGGTGCTTTTAGTGTTCCCGCATACCGCAGCACGCGACATAGCTTTGCAGACGATAAATGTAACCGTTTCAGAGAGAAGAGCGGCCAATGTGACGATCTGGCTTTAAATCGATTCGATAACAAGTGATGAAAACGGAAGGATTTCTCAGGTTTTTACTACATATGAACTCTTTTCACATTCTCCCGTGCAACGCGGCTGCTAGTCTTCCTTTCATGCAAACTCTTAAGGTCCTAAGTCATGTCGAAGCCACCAAAGCCGGCTAAAAAGTGGTTAATCGACAACTAAAACTTAAATAGTACTACTTCTTACTGGCTATTACTTCAATTTAGAAGCTTCTTCTGTGTTCTAATATGGTGCTTTTAGTGTCTCCGCATACCGCAGCACGCGACATAGCTTTGCTGACGATAAATGTAACCGTCTCAGAGAGAAAAGCGGCCAATGTGACGATCTGGCTTTAAGTCGTTTCGATAACAAATGACGAAAACGGACGGATTTCTCAGGTTTTTACTACATATGAACTCTTTTTACATTCTCCCATGCAACGCGGCTGCTAGTCCTCCATTCATGCAGAATCTTAAGGTCCTAGGTCATGTTCAAACCACCAAAGACGCCTAAAAAGTTAATAATCGATAACCAAAACTTGAATTGTACTACTTCTTACTGGCTATTACTTCAACTTAGAAGCTTCTTCTGTATTCTACTATTGTGCTTTTAGTGTTTCCGCATACCGCAGCACGCGACATAGCTTTGCAGACAATAAATGTAACCGTCTCAGAGAGAAAAGCGGCCAATGTGACGATCTGGCTTTAAGTCGATTCAATAACAAATGACGATAACGGACGGATTTCTCAGGTTTTTAGTACATATGAACACTTTTCACATTCTCCCGTGCAACGCGGCTGCTAGTCCTCCTTTCATGCAAAATCTTAAGGTCCAAGGTCTTATCCAAGCCACCAAAGCCGGCTAAAAGGTGAATAATCTATAATTAAAACTTGAATTGAACTACTTCTTACTGGCTATTGCTTCAACTTAGAAGCTTCTTCTGTGTTCTACTATGGTGCTTTAAGTGTCTCCGTATACGGCAGCACGCGACATAGCTTTTTAGACGATAAATGTAACCGTCTCAGAGAGAAAAGCGGCCAATGTGACGATCTGGCTTTAAGTGGATTCGATAACAAATACGAAACCGGACGGATTTCCCAGGTTTTTACTACATATGAACACTTTTCACATTCTCCCGTGCAACGCGGCTGCTAGTCCTCCTTTCATGCAAAATCTTAAAGTCCTAGGTCATGTCCAAGCCACCAAAGCCGGCTAAAAAGTGAATAATCGACAACTAAAACTTGAATTGTACTACTTCTTACTGGCTATTACTTCAACTTAGAAGTTTCTTCTGTGTTCTAATATGGTGCTTTTTGTGTCTCCGCATACCGCAGCACGCGACATAGCATTGCAGACGATAAATGTAACCGTCTCAGAGAGAAAAGCGGCCAATGTGACGATCTCGCTTTAAGTCGATTCGATAACAAATGACGATAACGGACGGATTTCTCAGGTTTTTAGACCATATGAACACTTTTCACATTCTCCCGTGCAACGCGCCTGCTAGTCCTCCTTTCATGCAAAATCTTAAGGTCCTAGGTCTTATCCAAGCCACCAAAGCCGGCTAAAAAAGTGAATAATCGATAATATAAACTTGAATTGTACTACTTCTTACTGGCTATTACTTCAACTTAGAAGCTTCTTCTGTGTTTTACTATGGTGATTTTAGTGCGCCCGCATACCGCAGCACGCGACATAGCTTTGCAGACGATAAATGTAACCGTTTCAGAGAGAAGAGCGGCCAATGTGACGATCTGGCTTTAAATCGATTCGATAACAAATGACGAAAACGGACGGATTTCTCAGGTTTTTACTCCATATGAACACTTTTCACATTCTCCCGTGCAACGCGGCTGCTAGTCCTCCTTTCATGCAAAATCTTAAGGTCCTAAGTCACGTCCAAGCGACCAAAGCCGGCATAAAAGTGATTAGTCGACAACTAAAACATAAATAGTACTACTTCTTACTGGCTATTACTTCAATTTAGAAGCTTCTTCTGTGTTCTAATATGGTGCTTTTAGTGTCTCCGCATACCGCAGCACGCGACATAGCTTTGCAGACGATAAATGTAACCGTTTCAGAGAGAAGAGCGGCCAATGTGACGATCTGGCTTTAAATCGATTCGATAACAAGTGACGAAAACGGAAGGATTTCTCAGGTTTTTACTACATATGAACTCTTTTCACATTCTCCCGTGCAACGCGGCTGCTAGTCTTCCTTTCATGCAAACTCTTAAGGTCCTAAGTCATGTCGAAGCCACCAAAGCCGGCTAAAAAGTGGTTAATCAACAACTAAAACTTAAATTGTACTACTTCTTACTGGCTATTACTTCAATTTAGAAGCTTCTTCTGTGTTCTAATATGGTGCTTTTAGTGTCTCCGCATACCGCAGCACGCGACATAGCTTTGCTGACGATAAATGTAACCGTCTCAGAGAGAAAAGCGGCCAATATGACGATCTGGCTTTAAGTCGTTTCGATAACAAATGACGAAAACGGACGGATTTCTCAGGTTTTTACTACATACGAACACTTTTCACATTCTCCCATGCAACGCGGCTGCTAGTCCTCCATTCATGCAGAATCTAAAGGTCCTAGGTCATGTTCAAACCACCAAAGACGGCTAAAAAGTTAATAATCGATAACCTAAACTTGAATTGTACTACTTCTTACTGGCTATTACTTCAACTTAGAAGCTTCTTCTGTATTCTACTATTGTGCTTTTAGTGTTTCCGCATACCGCAGCACGCGACATAGCTTTGCAGACAATAAATGTAACCGTCTCAGAGAGAAAAGCGGCCAATGTGACGATCTGGCTTTAAGTCGATTCAATAATAAATGACGATAACGGACGGATTTCCCAGGTTTTTACTACATATGAACTCTTTTTACATTCTCCCATGCAACGCGGCTGCTAGTCCTCCATTCATGCAGAATCTTAAGGTCCTAGGTCATGTTCAAACCACCAAAGACGCCTAAAAAGTTAATAATCGATAACCAAAACTTGAAATGTACTACTTCTTACTGGCTATTACTTCAACTTAGAAGCTTCTTCTGTATTCTACTATTGTGCTTTTAGTGTTTCCGCATACCGCAGCACGCGACATAGCTTTGCAGACAATAAATGTAACCGTCTCAGAGAGAAAAGCGGCCAATGTGACGATCTGGTTTTAAGTCGATTCAATAACAAATGACGATAACGGACGGATTTCTCAGGTTTTTACTACATATGAACACTTTTCACATTCTCCCGTGCAACGCGGCTGCTAGTCCTCCTTTCATGCAAAATCTTAAGGTCCAAGGTCTTATCCAAGCCACCAAAGCCGGCTAAAAGGTGAATAATCTATAATTAAAACTTGAATTGAACTACTTCTTACTGGCTATTGCTTCAACTTAGAAGCTTCTTCTGTGTTCTACTATGGTGCTTTAAGTGTCTCCGTATACGGCAGCACGCGACATAGCTTTTTAGACGATAAATGTAACCGTCTCAGAGAGAAAAGCGGCCAATGTGACGATCTGGCTTTAAGTGGATTCGATAACAAATACGAAACCGGACGGATTTCCCAAGTTTTTACTACATATGAACACTTTTCACATTCTCCCGTGCAACGCGGCTGCTAGTCCTCCTTTCATGCAAAATCTTAAGGTCCTAGGTCATGTCCAAGCCACCAAAGCCGGCTAAAAAGTGAATAATCGACAACTAAAACTTGAATTGTACTACTTCTTACTGGCTATTACTTCAACTTAGAAGTTTCTTCTGTGTTCTAATATGGTGCTTTTTGTGTCTCCGCATACCGCAGCACGCGACATAGCATTGCAGACGATAAATGTAACCGTCTCAGAGAGAAAAGCGGCCAATGTGACGATCTCGCTTTAAGTCGATTCGACAACAAATGACGATAACGGACGGATTTCTCAGGTTTTTACACCATATGAACACTTTTCACATTCTCCCGTGCAACGCGGCTGCTAGTCCTCCTTTCATGCAAAATCTTAAGGTCCTAGGTCTTATCCAAGCCACCAAAGCCGGCTAAAAAAGTGAATAATCGATAATATAAACTTGAATTGTACTACTTCTTACTGGCTATTACTTCAACTTAGAAGCTTCTTCTGTGTTCTACTATGGTGATTTTAGTGTGCCCGCATACCGCAGCACGCGACATAGCTTTGCAGACGATAAATGTAACCGTTTCAGAGAGAAGAGCGGCCAATGTGACGATCTGGCTTTAAATCGATTTGATAACAAATGACGAAAACGGACGGATTTCTCAGGTTTTTACTACATATGAACACTTTTCACATTCTCCCGTGCAACGCGGCTGCTAGTCCTCCTTTCATGCAAAATCTTAAGGTCCTAAGTCACGTCCAAGCGACCAAAGCCGGCATAAAAGTGATTAGTCGACAACTAAAACATAAATAGTACTACTTCTTACTGGCTATTACTTCAATTTAGAAGCTTCTTCTGTGTTCTAATATGGTGCTTTTAGTGTCTCCGCATACCGCAGCACGCGACATAGCTTTGCAGACGATAAATGTAACCGTTTCAGAGAGAAGAGCGGCCAATGTGACGATCTGGCTTTAAATCGATTCGATAACAAGTGACGAAAACGGAAGGATTTCTCAGGTTTTTACTACATATGAACTATTTTCACATTCTCCCGTGCAACGCGGCTGCTAGTCTTCCTTTCATGCAAACTCTTAAGGTCCTAAGTCATGTCGAAGCCACCAAAGCCGGCTAAAAAGTGGTTAATCGACAACTAAAACTTAAATAGTACTACTTCTTACTGGCTATTACTTCAATTTAGAAGCTTCTTCTGTGTTCTAATATGGTGCTTTTAGTGTCTCCGCATACCGCAGCACGCGACATAGCTTTGCTGACGATAAATGTAACCGTCTCAGAGAGAAAAGCGGCCAATATGACGATCTGGCTTTAAGTCGTTTCGATAACAAATGACGAAAACGGACGGATTTCTCAGGTTTTTACTACATACGAACACTTTTCACATTCTCCCATGCAACGCGGCTGCTAGTCCTCCATTCATGCAGAATCTAAAGGTCCTAGGTCATGTTGAAACCACCAAAGACGGCTAAAAAGTTAATAATCGATAACCAAAACTTGAATTGTACTACTTCTTACTGGCTATTACTTCAACTTAGAAGCTTCTTCTGTATTCTACTATTGTGCTTTTAGTGTTTCCGCATACCGCAGCACGCGACATAGCTTTGCAGACAATAAATGTAACCGTCTCAGAGAGAAAAGCGGCCAATGTGACGATCTGGCTTTAAGTCGATTCAATAACAAATGACGATAACGGACGGATTTCTCAGGTTTTTACTACATATGAACATTTTTCACATTCTCGCGGGCAACGCGGCTGCTACTCCTCCTTTCATGCAAAATCTTAAGGTCCTAGGTCATGTCCAAGCCACCAAAGACGGCTAAAAAGTGAATAATCGATAACTAAAACTTGAATTGTACTACTTCTTACTGGCTATTACTTCAACTTAGAAGCTTCTTCTGTGTTCTACTATGGTGCTTTTAGTGTTTCTGCATACCGCAGCACGCGACATAGCCTTGAAGACGATACATGTAACCGTCTCAGAGAGAAGAGCGGCCAATGTGACGATCTGGCTTTAAATCGATTCGATAACAAAGGACGAAAACGGACGGATTTCTCAGGTTTTTACTACATATGAACACTTTTCACATTCTCCCGTGCAACGCGGCTGCTAGTCCTCCTTTCATGCAAAATCTTAAGGTCCTAAGTCACGTCCAAGCGACCAAAGCCGGCATAAAAGTGATTAGTCGACAACTAAAACATAAATAGTACTACTTCTTACTGGCTATTACTTCAATTTAGAAGCTTCTTCTGTGTTCTAATATGGTGCTTTTAGTGTCTCCGCATACCGCAGCACGCGACATAGCTTTGCAGACGATAAATGTAACCGTTTCAGAGAGAAGAGCGGCCAATGTGACGATCTGGCTTTAAATCGATTCGATAACAAGTGACGAAAACGGAAGGATTTCTCAGGTTTTACTACATATGAACTCTTTTCACATTCTCCCGTGCAACGCGGCTGCTAGTCTTCCTTTCATGCAAACTCTTAAGGTCCTAAGTCATGTCGAAGCCACCAAAGCCGGCTAAAAAGTGGTTAATCGACAACTAAAACTTAAATAGTACTACTTCTTACTGGCTATTACTTCAATTTAGAAGCTTCTTCTGTGTTCTAATATGGTGCTTTTAGTGTCTCCGCATACCGCAGCACGCGACATAGCTTTGCTGACGATAAATGTAACCGTCTCAGAGAGAAAAGCGGCCAATATGACGATCTGGCTTTAAGTCGTTTCGATAACAAATGACGAAAACGGACGGATTTCTCAGGTTTTTACTACATACGAACACTTTTCACATTCTCCCATGCAACGCGGCTGCTAGTCCTCCATTCATGCAGAATCTAAAGGTCCTAGGTCATGTTCAAACCACCAAAGACGGCTAAAAAGTTAATAATCGATAACCAAAACTTGAATTGTACTACTTCTTACTGGCTATTACTTCAACTTAGAAGCTTCTTCTGTATTCTACTATTGTGCTTTTAGTGTTTCCGCATACCGCAGCACGCGACATAGCTTTGCAGACAATAAATGTAACCGTCTCAGAGAGAAAAGCGGCCAATGTGACGATCTGGCTTTAAGTCGATTCAATAACAAATGACGATAACGGACGGATTTCTCAGGTTTTTACTACATATGAACACTTTTCACATTCTCCCGTGCAACGCGGCTGCTAGTCCTCCTTTCATGCAAAATCTTAAGGTCCAAGGTCTTATCCAAGCCACCAAAGCCGGCTAAAAGGTGAATAATCTATAATTAAAACTTGAATTGAACTACTTCTTACTGGCTATTGCTTCAACTTAGAAGCTTCTTCTGTGTTCTACTATGGTGCTTTAAGTGTCTCCGTATACGGCAGCACGCGACATAGCTTTTTAGACGATAAATGTAACCGTCTCAGAGAGAAAAGCGGCCAATGTGACGATCTGGCTTTAAGTGGATTCGATAACAAATACGAAACCGGACGGATTTCCCAGGTTTTTACTACATATGAACACTTTTCACATTCTCCCGTGCAACGCGGCTGCTAGTCCTCCTTTCATGCAAAATCTTAAGGTCCTAGGTCATGTCCAAGCCACCAAAGCCGGCTAAAAAGTGAATAATCGACAACTAAAACTTGAATTGTACTACTTCTTACTGGCTATTACTTCAACTTAGAAGTTTCTTCTGTGTTCTAATATGGTGCTTTTTGTGTCTCCGCATACCGCAGCACGCGACATAGCATTGCAGACGATAAATGTAACCGTCTCAGAGAGAAAAGCGGCCAATGTGACGATCTCGTTTTAAGTCGATTCGATAACAAATGACGATAACGGACGGATTTCTCAGGTTTTTACACCATATGAACACTTTTCACATTCTCCCGTGCAACGCGGCTGCTAGTCCTCCTTTCATGCAAAATCTTAAGGTCGTAGGTCTTATCCAAGCCACCAAAGCCGGCTAAAAAAGTGAATAATCGATAATATAAACTTGAATTGTACTACTTCTTACTGGCTATTACTTCAACTTAGAAGCTTCTTCTGTGTTCTACTATGGTGATTTTAGTGTGCCCGCATACCGCAGCACGCGACATAGCTTTGCAGACGATAAATGTAACCGTTTCAGAGAGAAGAGCGGCCAATGTGACGATCTGGCTTTAAATCGATTCGATAACAAGTGACGAAAACGGAAGAATTTCTCAGGTTTTTACTACATATGAACTCTTTTCACATTCTCCCGTGCAACGCGGCTGCTAGTCTTCCTTTCATGCAAACTCTTAAGGTCCTAAGTCATGTCGAAGCCACCAAAGCCGGCTAAAAAGTGGTTAATCGACAACTAAAACTTAAATTGTACTACTTCTTACTGGCTATTACTTCAATTTAGAAGCTTCTTCTGTGTTCTAATATGGTGCTTTTAGTGTCTCCGCATACCGCAGCACGCGACATAGCTTTGCTGACGATAAATGTAACCGTCTCAGAGAGAAAAGCGGCCAATATGACGATCTGGCTTTAAGTCGTTTCGATAACAAATGACGAAAACGGACGGATTTCTCAGGTTTTTACTACATACGAACACTTTTCACATTCTCCCATGCAACGCGGCTGCTAGTCCTCCATTCATGCAGAATCTAAAGGTCCTAGGTCATGTTCAAACCACCAAAGACGGCTAAAAAGTTAATAATCGTTAACCAAAACTTGAATTGTACTACTTCTTACTGGCTATTACTTCAACTTAGAAGCTTCTTCTGTATTCTACTATTGTGCTTTTAGTGTTTCCGCATACCACAGCACGCGACATAGCTTTGCAGACAATAAATGTAACCGTCTCAGAGAGAAAAGCGGCCAATGTGACGATCTGGCTTTAAGTCGATTCAATAATAAATGACGATAACGGACGGATTTCCCAGGTTTTTACTACATATGAACTCTTTTTACATTCTCCCATGCAACGCGGCTGCTAGTCCTCCATTCATGCAGAATCTTAAGGTCCTAGGTCATGTTCAAACCACCAAAGACGGCTAAAAAGTTAATAATCGATAACCAAAACTTGAAATGTACTACTTCTTACTGGCTATTACTTCAACTTAGAAGCTTCTTCTGTATTCTACTATTGTGCTTTTAGTGTTTCCGCATACCGCAGCACGCGACATAGCTTTGCAGACAATAAATGTAACCGTCTCAGAGAGAAAAGCGGCCAATGTGACGATCTGGCTTTAAGTCGATTCAATAACAAATGACGATAACGGACGGATTTCTCAGGTTTTTACTACATATGAACACTTTTCACATTCTCCCGTGCAACGCGGCTGCTAGTCCTCCTTTCATGCAAAATCTTAAGGTCCAAGGTCTTATCCAAGCCACCAAAGCCGGCTAAAAGGTGAATAATCTATAATTAAAACTTGAATTGAACTACTTCTTACTGGCTATTGCTTCAACTTAGAAGCTTCTTCTGTGTTCTACTATGGTGCTTTAAGTGTCTCCGTATACGGCAGCACGCGACATAGCTTTTTAGACGATAAATGTAACCGTCTCAGAGAGAAAAGCGGCCAATGTGACGATCTGGCTTTAAGTGGATTCGATAACAAATACGAAACCGGACGGATTTCCCAAGTTTTTACTACATATGAACACTTTTCACATTCTCCCGTGCAACGCGGCTGCTAGTCCCCCTTTCATGCAAAATCTTAAGGTCCTAGGTCATGTCCAAGCCACCAAAGCCGGCTAAAAAGTGAATAATCGACAACTAAAACTTGAATTGTACTACTTCTTACTGGCTATTACTTCAACTTAGAAGTTTCTTCTGTGATCTAATATGGTGCTTTTTGTGTCTCCGCATACCGCAGCACGCGACATAGCATTGCAGACGATAAATGTAACCGTCTCAGAGAGAAAAGCGGCCAATGTGACGATCTGGCTTTAAGTCGATTCGATAACAAATGACGATAACGGACGGATTTCTCAGGTTTTTACACCATATGAACACTTTTCACATTCTCCCGTGCAACGCGGCTGCTAGTCCTCCTTTCATGCAAAATCTTAAGGTCCTAGGTCTTATCCAAGCCACCAAAGCCGGCTAAAAAAGTGAATAATCGATAATATAAACTTGAATTGTACTACTTCTTACTGGCTATTACTTCAACTTAGAAGCTTCTTCTGTGTTCTACTATGGTGATTTTAGTGTGCCCGCATACCGCAGCACGCGACATAGCTTTGCAGACGATAAATGTAACCGTTTCAGAGAGAAGAGCGGCCAATGTGACGATCTGGCTTTAAATCGATTCGATAACAAATGACGAAAACGGACGGATTTCTCAGGTTTTTACTACATATGAACACTTTTCACATTCTCCCGTGCAACGCGGCTGCTAGTCCTCCTTTCATGCAAAATCTTAAGGTCCTAAGTCACGTCCAAGCGACCAAAGCCGGCATAAAAGTGATTAGTCGACAACTAAAACATAAATAGTACTACTTCTTACTGGCTATTACTTCAATTTAGAAGCTTCTTCTGTGTTCTAATATGGTGCTTTTAGTGTCTCCGCATACCGCAGCACGCGACATAGCTTTGCAGACGATAAATGTAACCGTTTCAGAGAGAAGAGCGGCCAATGTGACGATCTGGCTTTAAATCGATTCGATAACAAGTGACGAAAACGGAAGGATTTCTCAGGTTTTTACTACATATGAACTCTTTTCACATTCTCCCGTGCAACGCGGCTGCTAGTCTTCCTTTCATGCAAACTCTTAAGGTCCTAAGTCATGTCGAAGCCACCAAAGCCGGCTAAAAAGTGGTTAATCGACAACTAAAACTTAAATAGTACTACTTCTTACTGGCTATTACTTCAATTTAGAAGCTTCTTCTGTGTTCTAATATGGTGCTTTTAGTGTCTCCGCATACCGCAGCACGCGACATAGCTTTGCTGACGATAAATGTAACCGTCTCAGAGAGAAAAGCGGCCAATATGACGATCTGGCTTTAAGTCGTTTCGATAACAAATGACGAAAACGGACGGATTTCTCAGGTTTTTACTACATACGAACACTTTTCACATTCTCCCATGCAACGCGGCTGCTAGTCCTCCATTCATGCAGAATCTAAAGGTCCTAGGTCATGTTCAAACCACCAAAGACGGCTAAAAAGTTAATAATCGATAACCAAAACTTGAATTGTACTACTTCTTACTGGCTATTACTTCAACTTAGAAGCTTCTTCTGTATTCTACTATTGTGCTTTTAGTGTTTCCGCATACCGCAGCACGCGACATAGCTTTGCAGACAATAAATGTAACCGTCTCAGAGAGAAAAGCGGCCAATGTGACGATCTGGCTTTAAGTCGATTCAATAACAAATGACGATAACGGACGGATTTCTCAGGTTTTTACTACATATGAACACTTTTCACATTCTCCCGTGCAACGCGGCTGCTAGTCCTCCTTTCATGCAAAATCTTAAGGTCCAAGGTCTTATCCAAGCCACCAAAGCCGGCTAAAAGGTGAATAATCTATAATTAAAACTTGAATTGAACTACTTCTTACTGGCTATTGCTTCAACTTAGAAGCTTCTTCTGTGTTCTACTATGGTGCTTTAAGTGTCTCCGTATACGGCAGCACGCGACATAGCTTTTTAGTCGATAAATGTAACCGTCTCAGAGAGAAAAGCGGCCAATGTGACGATCTGGCTTTAAGTGGATTCGATAACAAATACGAAACCGGACGGATTTCCCAGGTTTTTACTACATATGAACACTTTTCACATTCTCCCGTGCAACGCGGCTGCTAGTCCTCCTTTCATGCAAAATCTTAAGGTCCTAGGTCATGTCCAAGCCACCAAAGCCGGCTAAAAAGTGAATAATCGACAACTAAAACTTGAATTGTACTACTTCTTACTGGCTATTACTTCAACTTAGAAGTTTCTTCTGTGTTCTAATATGGTGCTTTTTGTGTCTCCGCATACCGCAGCACGCGACATAGCATTGCAGACGATAAATGTAACCGTCTCAGAGAGAAAAGCGGCCAATGTGACGATCTCGCTTTAAGTCGATTCGATAACAAATGACGATAACGGACGGATTTCTCAGGTTTTTACACCATATGAACACTATTCACATTCTCCCGTGCAACGCGGCTGCTAGTCCTCCTTTCATGCAAAATCTTAAGGTCCTAGGTCTTATCCAAGCCACCAAAGCCGGCTAAAAAAGTGAATAATCGATAATATAAACTTGAATTGTACTACTTCTTACTGGCTATTACTTCAACTTAGAAGCTTCTTCTGTGTTCTACTATGGTGATTTTAGTGTGCCCGCATACCGCAGCACGCGACATAGCTTTGCAGACGATAAATGTAACCGTTTCAGAGAGAAGAGCGGCCAATGTGACGATCTGGCTTTAAATCGATTCGATAACAAATGACGAAAACGGACGGATTTCTCAGGTTTTTACTACATATGAACACTTTTCACATTCTCCCGTGCAACGCGGCTGCTAGTCCTCCTTTCATGCAAAATCTTAAGGTCCTAAGTCACGTCCAAGCGACCAAAGCCGGCATAAAAGTGATTAGTCGACAACTAAAACATAAATAGTACTACTTCTTACTGGCTATTACTTCAATTTAGAAGCTTCTTCTGTGTTCTAATATGGTGCTTTTAGTGTCTCCGCATACCGCAGCACGCGACATAGCTTTGCAGACGATAAATGTAACCGTTTCAGAGAGAAGAGCGGCCAATGTGACGATCTGGCTTTAAATCGATTCGATAACAAGTGACGAAAACGGAAGGATTTCTCAGGTTTTTACTACATATGAACTCTTTTCACATTCTCCCGTGCAACGCGGCTGCTAGTCTTCCTTTCATGCAAACTCTTAAGGTCCTAAGTCATGTCGAAGCCACCAAAGCCGGCTAAAAAGTGGTTAATCGACAACTAAAACTTAAATAGTACTACTTCTTACTGGCTATTACTTCAATTTAGAAGCTTCTTCTGTGTTCTAATATGGTGCTTTTAGTGTCTCCGCATACCGCAGCACGCGACATAGCTTTGCTGACGATAAATGTAACCGTCTCAGAGAGAAAAGCGGCCAATATGACGATCTGGCTTTAAGTCGTTTCGATAACAAATGACGAAAACGGACGGATTTCTCAGGTTTTTACTACATACGAACACTTTTCACATTCTCCCATGCAACGCGGCTGCTAGTCCTCCATTCATGCAGAATCTAAAGGTCCTAGGTCATGTTCAAACCACCAAAGACGGCAAAAAAGTTAATAATCGATAACCAAAACTTGAATTGTACTACTTCTTACTGGCTATTACTTCAACTTAGAAGCTTCTTCTGTATTCTACTATTTTGCTTTTAGTGTTTCCGCATACCGCAGCACGCGACATAGCTTTGCAGACAATAAATGTAACCGTCTCAGAGAGAAAAGCGGCCAATGTGACGATCTGGCTTTAAGTCGATTCAATAACAAATGACGATAACGGACGGATTTCTCAGGTTTTTACTACATATGAACACTTTTCACATTCTCCCGTGCAACGCGGCTGCTAGTCCTCCTTTCATGCAAAATCTTAAGGTCCAAGGTCTTATCCAAGCCACCAAAGCCGGCTAAAAGGTGAATAATCTATAATTAAAACTTGAATTGAACTACTTCTTACTGGCTATTGCTTCAACTTAGAAGCTTCTTCTGTGTTCTACTATGGTGCTTTAAGTGTCTCCGTATACGGCAGCACGCGACATAGCTTTTTAGACGATAAATGTAACCGTCTCAGAGAGAAAAGCGGCCAATGTGACGATCTGGCTTTAAGTGGATTCGATAACAAATACGAAACCGGACGGATTTCCCAGGTTTTTACTACATATGAACACTTTTCACATTCTCCCGTGCAACGCGGCTGCTAGTCCTCCTTTCATGCAAAATCTTAAGGTCCTAGGTCATGTCCAAGCCACCAAAGCCGGCTAAAAAGTGAATAATCGACAACTAAAACTTGAATTGTACTACTTCTTACTGGCTATTACTTCAACTTAGAAGTTTCTTCTGTGTTCTAATATGGTGCTTTTTGTGTCTCCGCATACCGCAGCACGCGACATAGCATTGCAGACGATAAATGTAACCGTCTCAGAGAGAAAAGCGGCCAATGTGACGATCTCGCTTTAAGTCGATTCGATAACAAATGACGATAACGGACGGATTTCTCAGGTTTTTACACCATATGAACACTTTTCACATTCTCCCGTGCAACGCGGCTGCTAGTCCTCCTTTCATGCAAAATCTTAAGGTCCTAGGTCTTATCCAAGCCACCAAAGCCGGCTAAAAAAGTGAATAATCGATAATATAAACTTGAATTGTACTACTTCTTACTGGCTATTACTTCAACTTAGAAGCTTCTTCTGTGTTCTACTATGGTGATTTTAGTGTGCCCGCATACCGCAGCACGCGACATAGCTTTGCAGACGATAAATGTAACCGTTTCAGAGAGAAGAGCGGCCAATGTGACGATCTGGCTTTAAATCGATTCGATAACAAATGACGAAAACGGACGGATTTCTCAGGTTTTTACTACATATGAACACTTTTCACATTCTCCCGTGCAACGCGGCTGCTAGTCCTCCTTTCATGCAAAATCTTAAGGTCCTAAGTCACGTCCAAGCGACCAAAGCCGGCATAAAAGTGATTAGTCGACAACTAAAACATAAATAGTACTACTTCTTACTGGCTATTACTTCAATTTAGAAGCTTCTTCTGTGTTCTAATATGGTGCTTTTAGTGTCTCCGCATACCGCAGCACGCGACATAGCTTTGCAGACGATAAATGTAACCGTTTCAGAGAGAAGAGCGGCCAATGTGACGATCTGGCTTTAAATCGATTCGATAACAAGTGACGAAAACGGAACAATTTCTCAGGTTTTTACTACATATGAACTCTTTTCACATTCTCCCGTGCAACGCGGCTGCTAGTCTTCCTTTCATGCAAACTCTTAAGGTCCTAAGTCATGTCGAAGCCACCAACGCCGGCTAAAAAGTGGTTAATCGACAACTAAAACTTAAATAGTACTACTTCTTACTGGCTATTACTTCAATTTAGAAGCTTCTTCTGTGTTCTAATATGGTGCTTTTAGTGTCTCCGCATACCGCAGCACGCGACATAGCTTTGCTGACGATAAATGTAACCGTCTCAGAGAGAAAAGCGGCCAATATGACGATCTGGCTTTAAGTCGTTTCGATAACAAATGACGAAAACGGACGGATTTCTCAGGTTTTTACTACATACGAACACTTTTCACATTCTCCCATGCAACGCGGCTGCTAGTCCTCCATTCATGCAGAATCTAAAGGTCCTAGGTCATGTTCAAACCACCAAAGACGGCAAAAAAGTTAATAATCGATAACCAAAACTTGAATTGTACTACTTCTTACTGGCTATTACTTCAACTTAGAAGCTTCTTCTGTATTCTACTATTGTGCTTTTAGTGTTTCCGCATACCGCAGCACGCGACATAGCTTTGCAGACAATAAATGTAACCGTCTCAGAGAGAAAAGCGGCCAATGTGACGATCTGGCTTTAAGTCGATTCAATAACAAATGACGATAACGGACGGATTTCTCAGGTTTTTACTACATATGAACACTTTTCACATTCTCCCGTGCAACGCGGCTGCTAGTCCTCCTTTCATGCAAAATCTTAAGGTCCAAGGTCTTATCCAAGCCACCAAAGCCGGCTAAAAGGTGAATAATCTATAATTAAAACTTGAATTGAACTACTTCTTACTGGCTATTGCTTCAACTTAGAAGCTTCTTCTGTGTTCTACTATGGTGCTTTAAGTGTCTCCGTATACGGCAGCACGCGACATAGCTTTTTAGACGATAAATGTAACCGTCTCAGAGAGAAAAGCGGCCAATGTGACGATCTGGCTTTAAGTGGATTCGATAACAAATACGAAACCGGACGGATTTCCCAGGTTTTTACTACATATGAACACTTTTCACATTCTCCCGTGCAACGCGGCTGCTAGTCCTCCTTTCATGCAAAATCTTAAGGTCCTAGGTCATGTCCAAGCCACCAAAGCCGGCTAAAAAGTGAATAATCGACAACTAAAACTTGAATTGTACTACTTCTTACTGGCTATTACTTCAACTTAGAAGTTTCTTCTGTGTTCTAATATGGTGCTTTTTGTGTCTCCGCATACCGCAGCACGCGACATAGCATTGCAGACGATAAATGTAACCGTCTCAGAGAGAAAAGCGGCCAATGTGACGATCTCGCTTTAAGTCGATTCGATAACAAATGACGATAACGGACGGATTTCTCAGGTTTTTACACCATATGAACACTTTTCACATTCTCCCGTGCAACGCGGCTGCTAGTCCTCCTTTCATGCAAAATCTTAAGGTCCTAGGTCTTATCCAAGCCACCAAAGCCGGCTAAAAAAGTGAATAATCGATAATATAAACTTGAATTGTACTACTTCTTACTGGCTATTACTTCAACTTAGAAGCTTCTTCTGTGTTCTACTATGGTGATTTTAGTGTGCCCGCATACCGCAGCACGCGACATAGCTTTGCAGACGATAAATGTAACCGTTTCAGAGAGAAGAGCGGCCAATGTGACGATCTGGCTTTAAATCGATTCGATAACAAATGACGAAAACGGACGGATTTCTCAGGTTTTTACTACATATGAACACTTTTCACATTCTCCCGTGCAACGCGGCTGCTAGTCCTCCTTTCATGCAAAATCTTAAGGTCCTAAGTCACGTCCAAGCGACCAAAGCCGGCATAAAAGTGATTAGTCGACAACTAAAACATAAATAGTACTACTTCTTACTGGCTATTACTTCAATTTAGAAGCTTCTTCTGTGTTCTAATATGGTGCTTTTAGTGTCTCCGCATACCGCAGCACGCGACATAGCTTTGCAGACGATAAATGTAACCGTTTCAGAGAGAAGAGCGGCCAATGTGACGATCTGGCTTTAAATCGATTCGATAACAAGTGACGAAAACGGAAGGATTTCTCAGGTTTTTACTACATATGAACTCTTTTCACATTCTCCCGTGCAACGCGGCTGCTAGTCTTCCTTTCATGCAAACTCTTAAGGTCCTAAGTCATGTCGAAGCCACCAAAGCCGGCTAAAAAGTGGTTAATCGACAACTAAAACTTAAATAGTACTACTTCTTACTGGCTATTACTTCAATTTAGAAGCTTCTTCTGTGTTCTAATATGGTGCTTTTAGTGTCTCCGCATACCGCAGCACGCGACATAGCTTTGCTGACGATAAATGTAACCGTCTCAGAGAGAAAAGCGGCCAATATGACGATCTGGCTTTAAGTCGTTTCGATAACAAATGACGAAAACGGACGGATTTCTCAGGTTTTTACTACATACGAACACTTTTCACATTCTCCCATGCAACGCGGCTGCTAGTCCTCCATTCATGCAGAATCTAAAGGTCCTAGGTCATGTTCAAACCACCAAAGACGGCTAAAAAGTTAATAATCGATAACCAAAACTTGAATTGTACTACTTCTTACTGGCTATTACTTCAACTTAGAAGCTTCTTCTGTATTCTACTATTGTGCTTTTAGTGTTTCCGCATACCGCAGCACGCGACATAGCTTTGCAGACAATAAATGTAACCGTCTCAGAGAGAAAAGCGGCCAATGTGACGATCTGGCTTTAAGTGGATTCGATAACAAATACGAAACCGGACGGATTTCCCAGGTTTTTACTACATACGAACACTTTTCACATTCTCCCGTGCAACGCGGCTGCTAGTCCTCCTTTCATGCAAAATCTTAAGGTCCTAGGTCATGTCCAAGCCACCAAAGCCGGTTAAAAAGTGAATAATCGACAACTAAAACTTGAATTGTACTACTTCTTACTGGCTATTACTTCAACTTAGAAGTTTCTTCTGTGTTCTAATATGGTGCTTTTTGTGTCTCCGTATACCGCAGCACGCGACATAGCATTGCAGACGATAAATGTAACCGTCTCAGAGAGAAAAGCGGCCAATGTGACGATCTCGCTTTAAGTCGATTCGATAACAAATGACGATAACGGACGGATTTCTCAGGTTTTTACACTATATGAACACATTTCACATTCTCCCGTGCAACGCGGCTGCTAGTCCTCCTTACATGCAAAATCTTAAGATCCTAGGTCTTATCCAAGCAACCAAAGCCGGCTAAAAAAGTGAATAATCGATAATACACTCCTGGAAATTGAAATAAGAACACCGTGAATTCATTGTCCCAGGAAGGGGAAACTTTATCGACACATTCCTGGGGTCAGATACATCACATGATCACACTGACAGAACCACAGGCATATAGACACAGGCAACAGAGCATGCACAATGTTGGCACTAGTACAGTGTATATCCACCTTTCGCAGAAATGCAGGCTGCTATTCTCCCATGGAGACGATCGTAGAGATGCTCGATGTAGTCCTGTGGAACGGCTTGCCATGCCATTTCCACCTGGCGCCTCAGTTGGACCAGCGGTCGTGCTGGACGTGCAGACCGCGTGAGACGACGCTTCATCCAGTCCCAAACACGCTCAATGGGGGACAGATCCGGAGATCTTGATGGCCAGGGTAGTTGACTTACACCTTCTAGAACACGTTGGGTGTCACGCGATATATGCGGACGTGCATTGTCCTGTTGGAACAGCAAGTTCCCTTGCCGGTCTAGTAATGGTAGAACGATGGGTTCGATGACGGTTTGGATGTACCGTGCACTATTCAGTGTCCCCTCGACGATCACCAGAGGTGTACGGCCAGTGTAGGAGATCGCTCCCCACACCATGATGCCGGGTGTTGGCCCTGTGTGCCTCGGTCGTATGCAGTCCTGATTTTGGCGCTAACCTGCACGACGCCAAACACGCATACGACCATCATTGGCACCAAGGCAGAAGTGACTCTCATCACTGAAGACGACACGTCTCCATTCGTCCCTCCATTCACACCTGTCGCGACACTACTGGAGGCGGGCTGCAAGATGTTGGGGCGTGAGCGGAAGACGGCCTAACGGGGTTGCGGTACCGTAGCCCAGCATCATGGAGACGGTTGCGAATGGTCCTCGCCGATACCCCAGGAGCAACAGTGTCCCTAATATGCTGGGAAGTGGCGGTGCGGTCCCCTACGGCACTGCGTAGGATCCTACGGTCTTGGCGTGTATCCGTGCGTCGCTGCGGTCCGGTCCCAGGTCGACGGGCACGTGCACCTTCCGCCGACCACTGGCGACAACATCGATGTACTGTGGAGACCTCACGCCCCACGTGTTGAGCAATTCGGCGGTACGTCCACCCGGCCTCCCGCATGCCCACTATACGCCCTCACTGAAAGTCCGTCAACTGCACATACGGTTCACGTCCACGCTGTCGCGGCATGCTACCAGTGTTAAAGACTGCGATGGAGCTCCGTATGCCACGGCAAACTGGATGACACTGACGGCGGAGGTGCACAAATGCTGCGCAGCTAGCGCCATTCGACGGCCAACACCGCGGTTCCTGGTGTGTCCGCTGTGCCGTGCGTGTGATCATTGCTTGTACAGCCCTCTCGCAGTGTCCGGAGCAAGTATGGTGGGTCTGACACACCGGTGTCAATGTGTTCTTTTTTCCATTTCCAGGAGTGTATAAACTTGAATTGTACTACTTCTTACTGGCTATTACTTCAACTTAGAAGCTTCTTCTGTGTTCTACTATGGTGATTTTAGTGTGCCCGCATACCGCAGCACGCGACATAGCTTTGCAGACGATAAATGTAACCGTTTCAGAGAGAAGAGCGGCCAATGTGACGATCTGGCTTTAAATCGATTCGATAACAAATGACGAAAACGGACGGATTTCTCAGGTTTTTACTACATATGAACACTTTTCACATTCTCCCGTGCAACGCGGCTGCTAGTCCTCCTTTCATGCAAAATCTTAAGGTCCTAAGTCATGTCCAAGCGACCAAAGCCGGCATAAAAGTGATTAGTCGACAACTAAAACATAAATAGTACTACTTCTTACTGGCTATTACTTCAATTTAGAAGCTTCTTCTGTGTTCTACTATGGTGCTTTTAGTGTGCCCGCATACCGCAGCACGCGACATAGCTTTGGAGACGATAAATGTAACCGTTTCAGAGAGAAGAGCGGCCAATGTGACGATCTGGCTTTAAATCGATTCGATAACAAATGACGAAAACGGACGGATTTCTCAGGTTTTTACTACATATGAACACTTTTCACATTCTCCCGTGCAACGCGGCTGCTAGTCTTCCTTTCATGCAAAATCTTAAGGTCCTAAGTCATGTCCAAGCGACCAAAGCCGGCATAAAAGTGATTAGTCGACAACTAAAACATAAATAGTACTACTTCTTACTGGCTATTACTTCAACTTAAAAGCTTCTTCTGTGTTCCACTATGGTGCTTTTAGTGTTCCCGCATACCGCAGCACGCGACATAGCTTTGCAGACGATAAATGTAACCGTTTCAGAGAGAAGAGCGGCCAATGTGACGATCTGGCTTTAAATCGATTCGATAACAAATGACGAAAACGGACGGATTTCTCAGGTTTTTACTACATATGAACACTTTTCACACTCTCCCATGCAACGCGGCTGCTAGTCCTCCATTCATGCAGAATCTTAAGGTCCTAGGTCATGTTCAAACCACCAAAGACGGCTAAAAAGTTAATAATCGATAACTAAAACTTGAATTGTACTACTTCTTACTGGCTATTACTTCAACTTAGAAGCTTCTTCTGTATTCTACTATTGTGCTTTTAGTGTTTCCGCATACCGCAGCACGCGACATGGCTTTGCAGACAATAAATGTAACCGTCTCAGAGAGAAAAGCGGCCAATGTGACGATCTGGCTTTAAGTCGATTCAATAACAAATGACGATAACGGACGGATTTCTCAGGTTTTTACTACATATGAACACTTTTCACATTCTCCCGTGCAACGCGGCTGCTAGTCCTCCTTTCATGCAAAATCTTAAGGTCCAAGGTCTTATCCAAGCCACCAAAGCCGGCTAAAAAAGTGAATAATCGATAATACACTCCTGGAAATTGAAATAAGAACACCGTGAATTCATTGTCCCAGGAAGGGGAAACTTTATCGACACATTCCTGGGGTCAGATACATCACATGATCACACTGACAGAGCCACAGGCATATAGACACAGGCAACAGAGCATGCACAATGTTGGCACTAGTACAGTGTATATCCACCTTTCGCAGAAATGCAGGCTGCTATTCTCCCATGGAGACGATCGTAGAGATGCTCGATGTAGTCCTGTGGAACGGCTTGCCATGCCATTTCCACCTGGCGCCTCAGTTGGACCAGCGGTCGTGCTGGACGTGCAGACCGCGTGAGACGACGCTTCATCCAGTCCCAAACACGCTCAATGGGGGACAGATCCGGAGATCTTGATGGCCAGGGTAGTTGACTTACACCTTCTAGAACACGTTGGGTGTCACGCGATATATGCGGACGTGCATTGTCCTGTTGGAACAGCAAGTTCCCTTGCCGGTCTAGTAATGGTAGAACGATGGGTTCGATGACGGTTTGGATGTACCGTGCACTATTCAGTGTCCCCTCGACGATCACCAGAGGTGTACGGCCAGTGTAGGAGATCGCTCCCCACACCATGATGCCGGGTGTTGGCCCTGTGTGCCTCGGTCGTATGCAGTCCTGATTTTGGCGCTAACCTGCACGACGCCAAACACGCATACGACCATCATTGGCACCAAGGCAGAAGTGACTCTCATCACTGAAGACGACACGTCTCCATTCGTCCCTCCATTCACACCTGTCGCGACACTACTGGAGGCGGGCTGCACGATGTTGGGGCGTGAGCGGAAGACGGCCTAACGGGGTTGCGGTACCGTAGCCCAGCATCATGGAGACGGTTGCGAATGGTCCTCGCCGATACCCCAGGAGCAACAGTGTCCCTAATATGCTGGGAAGTGGCGGTGCGGTCCCCTACGGCACTGCGTAGGATCCTACGGTCTTGGCGTGTATCCGTGCGTCGCTGCGGTCCGGTCCCAGGTCGACGGGCACGTGCACCTTCCGCCGACCACTGGCGACAACATCGATGTACTGTGGAGACCTCACGCCCCACGTGTTGAGCAATTCGGCGGTACGTCCACCCGGCCTCCCGCATGCCCACTATACGCCCTCGCTGAAAGTCCGTCAACTGCACATACGGTTCACGTCCACGCTGTCGCGGCATGCTACCAGTGTTAAAGACTGCGATGGAGCTCCGTATGCCACGGCAAACTGGCTGACACTGACGGCGGAGGTGCACAAATGCTGCGCAGCTAGCGCCATTCGACGGCCAACACCGCGGTTCCTGGTGTGTCCGCTGTGCCGTGCGTGTGATCATTGCTTGTACAGCCCTCTCGCAGTGTCCGGAGCAAGTATGGTGGGTCTGACACACCGGTGTCAATGTGTTCTTTTTTCCATTTCCAGGAGTGTATAAACTTGAATTGTACTACTTCTTACTGGCTATTACTTCAACTTAGAAGCTTCTTCTGTGTTCTACTATGGTGATTTTAGTGTGCCCGCATACCGCAGCACGCGACATAGCTTTGCAGACGATAAATGTAACCGTTTCAGAGAGAAGAGCGGCCAATGTGACGATCTGGCTTTAAATCGATTCGATAACAAATGACGAAAACGGACGGATTTCTCAGGTTTTTACTACATATGAACACTTTTCACATTCTCCCGTGCAACGCGGCTGCTAGTCCTCCTTTCATGCAAAATCTTAAGGTCCTAAGTCATGTCCAAGCGACCAAAGCCGGCATAAAAGTCATTAGTCGACAACTAAAACATAAATAGTACTACTTCTTACTGGCTATTACTTCAATTTAGAAGCTTCTTCTGTGTTCTAATATGGTGCTTTTAGTGTCTCCGCATACCGCAGCACGCGACATAGCTTTGCAGGTGATAAATGTAACCGTCTCAGAGAGAAAAGCGGCCAATGTGACGATCTGGCTTTATGTCGATTCGATAACAAATGACGATAACGGACGGATTTCTCAGGTTTTTACTTCATATGAACACTTTTCACATTCTCCCGTGCAACGCGGCTGCTAGTCTTCCTTTCATGCAAAATCTTAAGGTCCTAGGTCTTATCCAAGCCACCAAAGCCGGCTAAAAAGTGAATAATCGATAATTAAAACTTGAATTGTACTACTTCTTACTGGCTATTACTTCAACTTAGAAACTTCTTCTGTGTTCTACTATGGTGCTATTAGTGTTCCCGCATACCGCAGCACGCGACATAGCTTTGCAGACGATAAATGTAACCGTCTCAGAGAGAAAAGCGGCCAATGTGACGATCTCGCTTTAAGTCGATTCGATAACAAATGACGATAACGGACGGATTTCTCAGGTTTTTACACCATATGAACACTTTTCACATTCTCCCGTGCAACGCGGCTGCTAGTCCTCCTTTCATGCAAAATCTTAAGGTCCTAGGTCTTATCCAAGCCACCAAAGCCGGCTAAAAAGTGAATAATCGATAATATAAACTTGAATTGTACTACTTCTTACTGGCTATTACTTCAACTTAGAAGCTTCTTCTGTGTTCTACTATGGTGCTTTTAGTGTGCCCGCATACCGCAGCACGCGACATAGCTTTGGAGACGATAAATGTAACCGTTTCAGAGAGAAGAGCGGCCAATGTGACGATCTGGCTTTAAATCGATTCGATAACAAATGACGAAAACGGACGGATTTCTCAGGTTTTTACTACATATGAACACTTTTCACATTCTCCCGTGCAACGCGGCTGCTAGTCTTCCTTTCATGCAAAATCTTAAGGTCCTAAGTCATGTCCAAGCGACCAAAGCCGGCATAAAAGTGATTAGTCGACAACTAAAACATAAATAGTACTACTTCTTACTGGCTATTACTTCAACTTAAAAGCTTCTTCTGTGTTCCACTATGGTGCTTTTAGTGTTCCCGCATACCGCAGCACGCGACATAGCTTTGCAGACGATAAATGTAACCGTTTCAGAGAGAAGAGCGGCCAATGTGACGATCTGGCTTTAAATCGATTCGATAACAAATGACGAAAACGGAAGGATTTCTCAGGTTTTTACTACATATGAACTCTTTTCACATTCTCCCGTGCAACGCGGCTGCTAGTCTTCCTTTCATGCAAACTCTTAAGGTCCTAAGTCATGTCGAAGCCACCAAAGCCGGCTAAAAAGTGGTTAATCGACAACTAAAACTTAAATAGTACTACTTGTTACTGGCTATTACTTCAATTTAGAAGCTTCTTCTGTGTTCTAATATGGTGCTTTTAGTGTCTCCGCATACCGCAGCATGCGACATAGCTTTGCTGACGATAAATGTAACCGTCTCAGAGAGAAAAGCGGCCAATGTGACGATCTGGCTTTAAGTCGTTTCGATAACAAATGACGAAAACGGACGGATTTCTCAGGTTTTTACTACATATGAACACTTTTCACACTCTCCCATGCAACGCGGCTGCTAGTCCTCCATTCATGCAGAATCTTAAGGTCCTAGGTCATGTTCAAACCACCAAAGACGGCTAAAAAGTTAATAATCGATAACTAAAACTTGAATTGTACTACTTATTACTGGCTATTACTTCAACTTAGAAGCTTCTTCTGTATTCTACTATTGTGCTTTTAGTGTTTCCGCATACCGCAGCACGGGACATAGCTTTGCGGACAATAAATGTAACCGTCTCAGAGAGAAAAGCGGCCAATGTGACGATCTGGCTTTAAGTCGATTCAATAACAAATGACGATAACGGACGGATTTCTCAGGTTTTTACTACATATGAACACTTTTCACATTCTCCCGTGCAACGCGGCTGCTAGTCCTCCTTTCATGCAAAATCTTAAGGTCCAAGGTCTTATCCAAGCCACCAAAGCCGGCTAAAAAGTGAATAATCTATAATTAAAACTTGAATTGAACTACTTCTTACTGGCTATTGCTTCAACTTAGAAGCTTCTTCTGTGTTCTACTATGGTGCTTTAAGTGTCTCCGTATACGGCAGCACGCGACATAGCTTTTTAGACGATAAATGTAACCGTCTCAGAGAGAAAAGCGGCCAATGTGACGATCTGGCTTTAAGTGGATTCGATAACAAATACGAAACCGGACGGATTTCCCAGGTTTTTCTACATATGAACACTTTTCACATTCTCCCGTGCAACGCGGCTGCTAGTCCTCCTTTCATGCAAAATCTTAAGGTCCTAGGTCATGTCCAAGCCACCAAAGCCGGCTAAAAAGTGAATAATCGACAACTAAAACTTGAATTGTACAACTTCTTACTGGCTATTACTTCAACTTAGAAGTTTCTTCTGTGATCTAATATGGTGCTTTTTGTGTCTCCGCATACCGCAGCACGCGACATAGCATTGCAGACGATAAATGTAACCGTCTCAGAGAGAAAAGCGGCCAATGTGACGATCTCGCTTTAAGTCGATTCGATAACAAATGACGATAACGGACGGATTTCTCAGGTTTTTACACCATATGAACACTTTTCACATTCTCCCGTGCAACGCGGCTGCTAGTCCTCCTTTCATGCACAATCTTAAGGTCCTAGGTCTTATCCAAGCCACCAAAGCCGGCTAAAAAGTGAATAATCGATAATATAAACTTGAATTGTACTACTTCTTACTGGCTATTACTTCAACTTAGAAGCTTCTTCTGTGTTCTACTATGGTGCTTTTAGTGTGCCCGCATACCGCAGCACGCGACATAGCTTTGCAGACGATAAATGTAACCGTTTCAGAGAGAAGAGCGGCCAATGTGACGATCTGGCTTTAAATCGATTCGATAACAAATGACGAAAACGGACGGATTTCTCAGGTTTTTACTACATATGAACACTTTTCACATTCTCCCGTGCAACGCGGCTGCTAGTCTTCCTTTCATGCAAAATCTTAAGGTCCTAAGTCATGTCCAAGCGACCAAAGCCGGCATAAAAGTGATTAGTCGACAACTAAAACATAAATAGTACTACTTCTTACTGGCTATTACTTCAATTTAGAAGCTTCTTCTGTGTTCTAATATGGTGCTTTTAGTGTCTCCGCATACCGCAGCACGCGACATAGCTTTGCAGGCGATAAATGTAACCGTCTCAGAGAGAAAAGCGGCCAATGTGACGATCTGGCTTTAAGTCGATTCGATAACAAATGACGATAACGGACGGATTTATCAGGTTTTTACTTCATATGAACACTTTTCACATTCTCCCGTGCAACGCGGCTGCTAGTCTTCCTTTCATGCAAAATCTTAAGGTCCTAGGTCTTATCCAAGCCACCAAAGCCGGCTAAAAAGTGAATAATCGATAATTAAAACTTGAATTGTACTACTTCTTACTGGCTATTACTTCAACTTAGAAACGTCTTCTGTGTTCTACTATGGTGCTTTTAGTGTTCCCGCATACCGCAGCACGCGACATAACTTTTCAGACGATAAATGTAACCGTCTCAGAGAGAAAAGCGGCCAATGTGACGATCTCGCTTTAAGTCGATTCGATAACAAATGACGATAACGGACGGATTTCTCAGGTTTTTACTCTATATGAACACTTTTCACATTCTCCCGTGCAACGCGGCTGCTAGTCCTCCTTTCATGCAAAATCTTAAGGTCCTAAGTCATGTCCAAGCCACCAAAGCCGGAGAAAAAGTGATTAGTCGACAACTAAAACTTAAATAGTACTACTTCTTACTGGCTATTACTTCAATTTAGAAGCTTCTTCTGTGTTCTAATATGGTGCTTTTAGTGTCTCCGCAGACCGCAGCACGCGACATAGCTTTGCTGACGATAAATGTAACCGTCTCAGAGAGAAAAGCGGCCAATGTGACGATCTGGCTTTAAGTCGTTTCGATAACAAATGACGAAAACGGACGGATTTCTCAGGTTTTTACTACATATGAACACTTTTCACATTCTCCCATGCAACGCGGCTGCTAGTCCTCCTTTCATGCAGAATCTTAAGGTCCTAGGTCATGTTCAAACCACCAAAGACGGCTAAAAAGTTAATAATCGATAACTAAAACTTGAATTGTACTACTTCTTACTGGCTATTACTTCAACTTAGAAGCTTCTTCTGTATTCCACTATTGTGCTTCTAGTGTTTCCGCATACCGCAGCACGCGACATAGCTTTGCAGACGATAAATGTAACCGTCTCAGAGAGAAAAGCGGCCAATGTGACGATCTCGCTTTAAGTCGATTCGATAACAAATGACGATAACGGACGGATTTCTCAGGTTTTTACACCATATGAACACTTTTCACATTCTCCCGTGCAACGCGGCTGCTAGTCCTCCTTTCATGCAAAATCTTAAGGTCCTAGGTCTTATCCAAGCCACCAAAGCCGGCTAAAAAGTGAATAATCGATAATATAAACTTGAATTGTACTACTTCTTACTGGCTATTACTTCAACTTAGAAGCTTCTTCTGTGTTCTACTATGGTGCTTTTAGTGTGCGCGCATACCGCAGCACGCGACATAGCTTTGGAGACGATAAATGTAACCGTTTCAGAGAGAAGAGCGGCCAATGTGACGATCTGGCTTTAAATCGATTCGATAACAAATGACGAAAACGGACGGATTTCTCAGGTTTTTACTACATATGAACACTTTTCACATTCTCCCGTGCAACGCTGCTGCTAGTCTTCCTTTCATGCAAAATCTTAAGGTCCTAAGTCATGTCCAAGCGACCAAAGCCGGCATAAAAGTGATTAGTCGACAACTAAAACTTGAATTGTACTACTTCTTACTGGCTATTACTTCAATTTAGAAGCTTCTTCTGTGTTCTAATATGGTGCTTTTAGTGTCTCCGCATACCGCAGCACGCGACATAGCTTTGCAGGCGATAAATGTAACCGTCTCAGAGAGAAAAGCGGCCAATGTGACGAACTGGCTTTAAGTCGATTCGATAACAAATGACGATAACGGACGGATTTCTCAGGTTTTTACTCCATATGAACACTTTTCACATTCTCCCGTGCAACGCGGCTGCTAGTCCTCCTTTCATGCAAAATCTTAAGGTCCTAGGTCTTATCCAAGCCACCAAAGCCGGCTAAAAAGTGAATAATCGATAATATAAACTTGAATTGTACTACTTCTTACTGGCTATTACTTCAACTTAGAAGCTTCTTCTGTGTTCTACTATGGTGCTTTTAGTGTGCCCGCATACCGCAGCACGCGACATAGCTTTGCAGGCGATAAATGTAACCGTTTCAGAGAGAAGAGCGGCCAATGTGACGATCTGGCTTTAAATCGATTCGATAACAAATGACGAAAACGGACGGATTTCTCAGGTTTTTACTACATATGAACACTTTTCACATTCTCCCGTGCAACGCGGCTGCTAGTCTTCCTTTCATGCAAAATCTTAAGGTCCTAAGTCATGTCCAAGCCACCAAAGCCGGAGAAAAAGTGATTAGTCGACAACTAAAACTTAAATAGTACTACTTCTTACTGGCTATTACTTCAATTTAGAAGCTTCTTCTGTGTTCTAATATGGTGCTTTTAGTGTCTCCGCAGACCGCAGCACGCGACATAGCTTTGCTGACGATAAATGTAACCGTCTCAGAGAGAAAAGCGGCCAACGTGACGATCTGGCTTTAAGTCGTTTCGATAACAAATGACGAAAACGGACGGATTTCTCAGATTTTTACTACATATGAACACTTTTCACATTCTCCCATGCAACGCGGCTGCTAGTCCTCCTTTCATGCAGAATCTTAAGGTCCTAGGTCATGTTCAAACCACCAAAGACGGCCAAAATGTTAATAATCGATAACTAAAACTTGAATTGTACTACTTCTTACTGGCTATTACTTCAACTTAGAAGCTTCTTCTGTATTCTACTATTGTGCTTCTAGTGTTTCCGCATACCGCAGCACGCGACATAGCTTTGCAGACGATAAATGTAACCGTCTCAGAGAGAAAAGCGGCCAATGTGACGATCTCGCTTTAAGTCGATTCGATAACAAATGACGATAACGGACGGATTTCTCAGGTTTTTACACCATATGAACACTTTTCACATTCTCCCGTGCAACGCGGCTGCTAGTCCTCCTTTCATGCAAAATCTTAAGGTCCTAGGTCTTATCCAAGCCACCAAAGCCGGCTAAAAAGTGAATAATCGATAATATAAACTTGAATTGTACTACTTCTTACTGGCTATTACTTCAACTTAGAAGCTTCTTCTGTGTTCTACTATGGTGCTTTTAGTGTGCGCGCATACCGCAGCACGCGACATAGCTTTGGAGACGATAAATGTAACCGTTTCAGAGAGAAGAGCGGCCAATGTGACGATCTGGCTTTAAATCGATTCGATAACAAATGACGATAACGGACGGATTTCTCAGGTTTTTACTACATATGAACACTTTTCACATTCTCCCGTGCAACGCGGCTGCTAGTCTTCCTTTCATGCAAAATCTTAAGGTCCTAAGTCATGTCCAAGCGACCAAAGCCGGCATAAAAGTGATTAGTCGACAACTAAAACATAAATAGTACTACTTCTTACTGGCTATTACTTCAACTTAGAAGCTTCTTCTGTGTTCTACTATGGTGCTTTTAGTGCTCCCGCATACCGCAGCACGCGACATAGCTTTGCAGACGATAAATGTAACCGTTTCAGAGAGAAGAGCGGCCAATGTGACGATCTGGCTTTAAATCGATTCGATAACAAATGACGAAAACGGAAAGATTTCTCAGGTTTTTACTACATATGAACTCTTTTCACATTCTCCCGTGCAACGCGGCTGCTAGTCTTCCTTTCATGCAAACTCTTAAGGTCCTAAGTCATGTCGAAGCCACCAAAGCCGGCTAAAAAGTGGTTAATCGACAACTAAAACTTAAATAGTACTACTTCTTACTGGCTATTACTTCAATTTAGAAGCTTCTTCTGTGTTCTAATATGGTGCTTTTAGTGTCTCCGCATACCGCAGCACGCGACATAGCTTTGCTGACGATAAATGTAACCGTCTCAGAGAGAAAAGCGGCCAATGTGACGATCTGGCTTTAAGTCGTTTCGATAACAAATGACGAAAACGGACGGATTTCTCAGGTTTTTACTACATATGAACACTTTTCACATTCTCCCATGCAACGCGGCTGCTAGTCCTCCATTCATGCAGAATCTTAAGGTCCTAGGTCATGTTCAAACCACCAAAGACGGCTAAAAAGTGAATAATCGACAACTAAAACTTGAATTGTACTACTTCTTACTGGCTATTACTTCAACTTAGAAGCTTCTTCTGTATTCTACTATTGTGCTTTTAGTGTTTCCGCATACCGCAGCACGCGACATAGCTTTGCAGACAATAAATGTAACCGTCTCAGAGAGAAAAGCGGCCAATGTGACGATCTGGCTTTAAGTCGATTCAATAAAAATGACGATAACGGACGGATTTCTCAGGTTTTTACTACATATGAACACTTTTCACATTCTCCCGTGCAACGCGGCTGCTAGTCCTCCTTTCATGCAAAATCTTAAGGTCCAAGGTCTTATCCAAGCCACCAAAGCCGGCTAAAAAGTGAATAATCGATAATATAAACTTGAATTGAACTACTTCTTACTGGCTATTGCTTCAACTTAGAAGCTTGTTCTGTGTTCTACTATGGTGCTTTAAGTGTCTCCGTATACGGCAGCACGCGACATAGCTTTGCAGACTATAAATGTAACCGTCTCAGAGAGAAAAGCGGCCAATGTGACAATCTGGCTTTAAATGGATTCGATAACAAATACGAAACCGGACGGATTTCCCAGGTTTTTACTACATATGAACACTTTTCACATTCTCCCGTGCAACGCGGCTGCTAGTCCTCCTTTCATGCAAAATCTTAAGGTCCTAGGTCATGTCCAAGCCACCAAAGCCGGCTAAAAAGTGAATAATCGATAATTAAAACTTGAATTGTACTACTTCTTACTGGCTATTACTTCAACTTAGAAACTTCTTCTGTGTTCTACTTTGGTGCTTTTAGTGTTCCCGCATACCGCAGCACGCGACATAGCTTTGCAGACGATAAATGTAACCGTCTCAGAGAGAAAAGCGGCCAATGTGACGATCTGGCTTTAAGTCGATTCGATAACAAATGACGATAACAGACGGATTTCTCAGGTTTTTACTCCATATGAACACTTTTCACATTCTCCCGTGCAACGCGGCTGCTAGTCCTCCTTTCATGCAAAATCTTAAGGTCCTAGGTCTTATCCAAGTCACCAAAGCCGGCTAAAAAGTGAATAATCGATAATATAAACTTGAATTGTACTACTTCTTACTGGCTATTACTTCAACTTAGAAGCTTCTTCTGTGTTCTACTATGGTGCTTTTAGTGTGCCCGCATACCGCAGCACGCGACATAGGTTTGCAGGCGATAAATGTAACCGTTTCAGAGAGAAGAGCGGCCAATGTGACGATCTGGCTTTAAATCGATTCGATAACAAATGACGAAAACGGACGGATTTCTCAGGTTTTTACTACATATGAACACTTTTCACATTCTCCCGTGCAACGCGGCTGCTAGTCTTCCTTTCATGCAAAATCTTAAGGTCCTAAGTCATGTCCAAGCCACCAAAGCCGGAGAAAAAGTGATTAGTCGACAACTAAAACTTAAATAGTACTACTTCTTACTGGCTATTACTTCAACTTAGAAACTTCTTCTGTGTTCTACTATGGTGCTTTTAGTGTTCCCGCATACCGCAGCACGCGACATAGCTTTTCAGACGATAAATGTAACCGTCTCAGAGAGAATAGCGGCCAATGTAACGACCTCGCTTTAAGTCGATTCGATAACAAATGACGATAACGGACGGATTTCTCAGGTTTTTACTCCATATGAACACTTTTCACATTCTCCCGTGCAACGCGGCTGCTAGTCCTCCTTTCATGCAAAATCTTAAGGTCCTAGGTCTTATCCAAGCCACCAAAGCCGGCTAAAAAGTGAATAATCGATAATATAAACTTGAATTGTACTACTTCTTACTGGCTATTACTTCAACATAGAAGCTTCTTCTGTGTTCTACTATGGTGCTTTTAGTGTGCCCGCATACCGCAGCACGCGACATAGCTTTGCAGGCGATAAATGTAACCGTTTCAGAGAGAAGAGCGGCCAATGTGACGATCTGGCTTTAAATCGATTCGATAACAAATGACGAAATCGGACGGATTTCTCAGGTTTTTACTACATATGAACACTTTTCACATTCTCCCGTGAACGCGGCTGCTAGTCTTCCTTTCATGCAAAATCTTAAGGTCCTAAGTCATGTCCAAGCCACCAAAGCCGGAGAAAAAGTGATTAGTCGACAACTAAAACTTAAATAGTACTACTTCTTACTGGCTATTACTTCAATTTAGAAGCTTCTTCTGTGTTCTAACATGGTGCTTTTAGTGTCTCCGCAGACCGCAGCACGCGACATAGCTTTGCTGACGATAAATGTAACCGTCTCAGAGAGAAAAGCGGCCAATGTGACGATCTGGCTTTAAGTCGTTTCGATAACAAATGACGAAAACGGACGGATTTCTCAGGTTTTTACACCATATGAACACTTTTCACATTCTCCCGTGCAACGCGGCTGCTAGTCCTCCTTTCATGCAGAATCTTAAGGTCCTAGGTCATGTTCAAACCACCAAAGACGGCTAAAAACTTAATATTCGATAACTAAAACTTGAATTGTACTACTTCTTACTGGCTATTACTTCAACTTAGAAACTTCTTCTGTATTCTACTATTGTGCTTCTAGTGTTTCCGCATACCGCAGCACGCGACATAGCTTTGCAGACGATAAATGTAACCGTCTCAGAGAGAAAAGCGGCCAATGTGACGATCTCGCTTTAAGTCGATTCGATAACAAATGACGATAACGGACGGATTTCTCAGGTTTTTACACCATATGAACATTTTTCACATTCTCCCGTGCAACGCGGCTGCTAGTCCTCCTTTCATGCAAAATCTTAAGGTCCTAGGTCTTATCCAAGCCACCAAAGCCGGCTAAAAAGTGAATAATCGATAATATAAACTTGAATTGTACTACTTCTTACTGGCTATTACTTCAACTTAGAAGCTTCTTCTGTGTTCTACTATGGTGCTTTTAGTGTGCGCGCATACCGCAGCACGCGACATAGCTTTGCAGACGATAAATGTAACCGTTTCAGAGAGAAGAGCGGCCAATGTGACGATCTGGCTTTAAATCGATTCGATAACAAATGACGAAAACCCACGGATTTCTCAGGTTTTTAATACATATGAACTCTTTTCACATTCTCCCGTGCAACGCGGCTGCTAGTCTTGCTTTCATGCAAACTCTTAAGGTCCTAAGTCATGTCGAAGCCACCAAAGCCGGCTAAAAAGTGGTTAATCGACAACTAAAACTTAAATAGTACTACTTGTTACTGGCTATTACTTCAATTTAGAAGCTTCTTCTGTGTTCTAATATGGTGCTTTTAGTGTCTCCGCAGACCGCAGCACGCGACATAGCTTTGCTGACGATAAATGTAACCGTCTCAGAGAGAAAAGCGGCCAATGTGACGATCTGGCTTTAAGTCGTTTCGATAACAAATGACGAAAACGGACGGATTTCTCAGGTTTTTACACCATATGAACACTTTTCACATTCTCCCGTGCAACGCGGCTGCTAGTCCTCCTTTCATGCAGAATCTTAAGGTCCTAGGTCATGTTCAAACCACCAAAGACGGCTAAAAACTTAATATTCGATAACTAAAACTTGAATTGTACTACTTCTTACTGGCTATTACTTCAACTTAGAAACTTCTTCTGTATTCTACTATTGTGCTTCTAGTGTTTCCGCATACCGCAGCACGCGACATAACTTTGCAGACGATAAATGTAACCGTCTCAGAGAGAAAAGCGGCCAATGTGACGATCTCGCTTTAAGTCGATTCGATAACAAATGATGATAACGGACGGATTTCTCAGGTTTTTACACCATATGAACACTTTTCACATTCTCCCGTGCAACGCGGCTGCTAGTCCTCCTTTCATGCAAAATCTTAAGGTACTAGGTCTTATCCAAGCCACCAAAGCCGGCTAAAAAGTGAATAATCGACAACTAAAACTTGAATTGTACTACTTCTTACTGGCTATTACTTCAATTTAGAAGCTTCTTCTGTGTTCTAATATGGTGCTTTTAGTGTCTCCGCATACCGCAGCACGCGACATAGCTTTGCAGGCGATAAATGTAACCGTCTCAGAGAGAAAAGCTGCCAATGTGACGATCTGGCTTTAAGTCGATTCGATAACAAATGACGATAACGGACGGATTTATCAGGTTTTTACTTCATATGAACACTTTTCACATTCTCCCGTGCAACGCGGCTGCTAGTCTTCCTTTCATGCAAAATCTGAAGGTCCTAGGTCTTATCCAAGCCACCAAAGCCGGCTAAAAAGTGAATAATCGATAATTAAAACTTGAATTGTACTACTTCTTACTGGCTATTACTTCAACTTAGAAACTTCTTCTGTGTTCTACTATGGTGCTTTTAGTGTTCCCGCATACCGCAGCACGCGACATAGCTTTTCAGACGATAAATGTAACCGTCTCAGAGAGAATAGCGGCCAATGTGACGATCTCGCTTTAAGTCGATTCGATAACAAATGACGATAACGGACGGATTTCTCAGGTTTTTACTCCATATGAACACTTTTCACATTCTCCCGTGCAACGCGGCTGCTAGTCCTCCTTTCATGCAAAATCTTAAGGTCCTAGGTCTTATCCAAGCCACCAAAGCCGGCTAAAAAGTGAATAATCGATAATATAAACTTGAATTGTACTACTTCTTACTGGCTATTACTTCAACATAGAAGCTTCTTCTGTGTTCTACTATGGTGCTTTTAGTGTGCCCGCATACCGCAGCACGCGACATAGCTTTGCAGGCGATAAATGTAACCGTTTCAGAGAGAAGAGCGGCCAATGTGACGATCTGGCTTTAAATCGATTCGATAACAAATGACGAAAACGGACGGATTTCTCAGGTTTTTACTACATATGAACACTTTTCACATTCTCCCGTGCAACGCGGCTGCTAGTCTTCCTTTCATGCAAAATCTTAAGGTCCTAAGTCATGTCCAAGCCACCAAAGCCGGAGAAAAAGTGATTAGTCGACAACTAAAACTTAAATAGTACTACTTCTTACTGGCTATTACTTCAATTTAGAAGCTTCTTCTGTGTTCTAATATGGTGCTTTTAGTGTTTCCGCAGACCGCAGCACGCGACATAGCTTTGCTGACGATAAATGTAACCGTCTCAGAGAGAAAAGCGGCCAATGTGACGATCTGGCTTTAAGTCGTTTCGATAACAAATGACGAAAACGGACGGATTTCTCAGGTTTTTACACCATATGAACACTTTTCACATTCTCCCGTGCAACGCGGCTTCTAGTCCTCCTTTCATGCAGAATCTTAAGGTCCTAGGTCATGTTCAAACCACCAAAGACGGCTAAAAACTTAATATTCGATAACTAAAACTTGAATTGTACTACTTCTTACTGGCTATTACTTCAACTTAGAAACTTCTTCTGTATTCTACTATTGTGCTTCTAGTGTTTCCGCATACCGCAGCACGCGACATAGCTTTGCAGACGATAAATGTAACCGTCTCAGAGAGAAAAGCGGCCAATGTGACGATCTCGCTTTAAGTCGATTCGATAACAAATGACGATAACGGACGGATTTCTCAGGTTTTTACACCATATGAACATTTTTCACATTCTCCCGTGCTACGCGGCTGCTAGTCCTCTTTTCATGCAAAATCTTAAGGTCCTAGGTCTTATCCAAGCCACCAAAGCCGGCTAAAAAGTGAATAATCGATAATATAAACTTGAATTGTACTACTTCTTACTGGCTATTACTTCAACATAGAAGCTTCTTCTGTGTTCTACTATGGTGCTTTTAGTGTGCCCGCATACCGCAGCACGCGACATAGCTTTGCAGGCGATAAATGTAACCGTTTCAGAGAGAAGAGCGGCCAATGTGACGATCTGGCTTTAAATCGATTCGATAACAAATGACGAAATCGGACGGATTTCTCAGGTTTTTACTACATATGAACACTTTTCACATTCTCCCGTGCAACGCGGCTGCTAGTCTTCCTTTCATGCAAAATCTTAAGGTCCTAAGTCATGTCCAAGCCACCAAAGCCGGAGAAAAAGTGATTAGTCGACAACTAAAACTTTAATAGTACTACTTCTTACTGGCTATTACTTCAATTTAGAAGCTTCTTCTGTGTTCTAATATGGTGCTTTTAGTGTCTCCGCAGACCGCAGCACGCGACATAGCTTTGCTGACGATAAATGTAACCGTCTCAGAGAGAAAAGCGGCCAATGTGACGATCTGGCTTTAAGTCGTTTCGATAACAAATGACGAAAACGGACGGATTTCTCAGGTTTTTACACCATATGAACACTTTTCACATTCTCCCGTGCAACGCGGCTGCTAGTCCTCCTTTCATGCAGAATCTTAAGGTCCTAGGTCATGTTCAAACCACCAAAGACGGCTAAAAACTTAATATTCGATAACTAAAACTTGAATTGTACTACTTCTTACTGGCTATTACTTCAACTTAGAAACTTCTTCTGTATTCTACTATTGTGCTTCTAGTGTTTCCGCATACCGCAGCACGCGACATAGCTTTGCAGACGATAAATGTAACCGTCTCAGAGAGAAAAGCGGCCAATGTGACGATCTCGCTTTAAGTCGATTCGATAACAAATGACGATAACGGACGGATTTCTCAGGTTTTTACACCATATGAACATTTTTCACATTCTCCCGTGCAACGCGGCTGCTAGTCCTCCTTTCATGCAAAATCTTAAGGTCCTAGGTCTTATCCAAGCCACCAAAGCCGGCTAAAAAGTGAATAATCGATAATATAAACTTGAATTGTACTACTTCTTACTGGCTATTACTTCAACTTAGAAGCTTCTTCTGTGTTCTACTATGGTGCTTTTAGTGTGCGCGCATACCGCAGCACGCGACATAGCTTTGCAGACGATAAATGTAACCGTTTCAGAGAGAAGAGCGGCCAATGTGACGATCTGGCTTTAAATCGATTCGATAACAAATGACGAAAACCCACGGATTTCTCAGGTTTTTAATACATATGAACTCTTTTCACATTCTCCCGTGCAACGCGGCTGCTAGTCTTGCTTTCATGCAAACTCTTAAGGTCCTAAGTCATGTCGAAGCCACAAAAGCCGGCTAAAAAGTGGTTAATCGACAACTAAAACTTAAATAGTACTACTTGTTACTGGCTATTACTTCAATTTAGAAGCTTCTTCTGTGTTCTAATATGGTGCTTTTAGTGTCTCCGCATACCGCAGCACGCGACATAGCTTTGCTGACGATAAATGTAACCGTCTCAGGGAGAAAAGCGGCCAATGTGACGATCTGGCTTTAAGTCGATTCCATAACAAATGTTGAAAATGGTCAGATTTCTCAGGTTTTTACTACATATGAACACTTTTCACATTCTCCCGTGCAACGCGGCTACTAGTCCTCCTTTCATGCAAAATCTTAAGGTCCTAGGTCATGTCCAAGCCACCAAAGCCGGCTAAAAAGTGAATAATCGACAACTAAAACTTGAATTGTACTACTTCTTACTGGCTATTACTTCAACTTAGAAGTTTCTTCTGTGTTCTAATATGGTGCTTTTTGTGTCTCCGCATACCGCAGCACGCGACATAGCATTGCAGACGATAAATGTAACCGTCTCAGAGAGAAAAGCGGCCAATGTGACGATCTGGCTTTAAATCGATTCGATAACAAATGACGAAAACCCACGGATTTCTCAGGTTTTTAATACATATGAACACTTTTCACATTCTCCCGTGCAACGCGGCTGCTAGTCTTCCTTTCATGCAAAATCTGAAGGTCCTAGGTCTTATCCAAGCCACCAAAGCCGGCTAAAAAGTGAATAATCGATAATTAAAACTTGAATTGTACTACTTCTTACTGGCTATTACTTCAACTTAGAAACTTCTTCTGTGTTCTACTATGGTGCTTTTAGTGTTCCCGCATACCGCAGCACGCGACATAGCTTTTCAGACGATAAATGTAACCGTCTCAGAGAGAATAGCGGCTAATGTGACGATCTCGCTTTAAGTCGATTCGATAACAAATGACGATAACGGACGGATTTCTCAGGTTTTTACTCCATATGAACACTTTTCACATTCTCCCGTGCAACGCGGCTGCTAGTCCTCCTTTCATGCAAAATCTTAAGGTCCTAGGTCTTATCCAAGCCACCAAAGCCGGCTAAAAAGTGAATAATCGATAATATAAACTTGAATTGTACTACTTCTTACTGGCTATTACTTCAACATAGAAGCTTCTTCTGTGTTCTACTATGGTGCTTTTAGTGTGCCCGCATACCGCAGCACGCGACATAGCTTTGCAGGCGATAAATGTAACCGTTTCAGAGAGAAGAGCGGCCAATGTGACGATCTGGCTTTAAATCGATTCGATAACAAATGACGAAAACGGACGGATTTCTCAGGTTTTTACTACATATGAACACTTTTCACATTCTCCCGTGCAACGCGGCTGCTAGTCTTCATTTCATGCAAAATCTTAAGGTCCTAAGTCATGTCCAAGCCACCAAAGCCGGAGAAAAAGTGATTAGTCGACAACTAAAACTTTAATAGTACTACTTCTTACTGGCTATTACTTCAATTTAGAAGCTTCTTCTGTGTTCTAATATGGTGCTTTTAGTGTCTCCGCAGACCGCAGCACGCGACATAGCTTTGCTGACGATAAATGTAACCGTCTCAGAGAGAAAAGCGGCCAATGTGACGATCTGGCTTTAAGTCGTTTCGATAACAAATGACGAAAACGGACGGATTTCTCAGGTTTTTACACCATATGAACACTTTTCACATTCTCCCGTGCAACGCGGCTGCTAGTCCTCCTTTCATGCAGAATCTTAAGGTCCTAGGTCATGTTCAAACCACCAAAGACGGCTAAAAACTTAATATTTGATAACTAAAACTTGAATTGTACTACTTCTTACTGGCTATTACTTCAACTTAGAAACTTCTTCTGTATTCTACTATTGTGCTTCTAGTGTTTCCGCATACCGCAGCACGCGACATAGCTTTGCAGACGATAAATGTAACCGTCTCAGAGAGAAAAGCGGCCAATGTGACGATCTCGCTTTAAGTCGATTCGATAACAAATGACGATAACGGACGGATTTCTCAGGTTTTTACACCATATGAACATTTTTCACATTCTCCCGTGCAACGCGGCTGCTAGTCCTCCTTTCATGCAAAATCTTAAGGTCCTAGGTCTTATCCAAGCCACCAAAGCCGGCTAAAAAGTGAATAATCGATAATATAAACTTGAATTGTACTACTTCTTACTGGCTATTACTTCAACTTAGAAGCTTCTTCTGTGTTCTACTATGGTGCTTTTAGTGTGCGCGCATACCGCAGCACGCGACATAGCTTTGCAGACGATAAATGTAACCGTTTCAGAGAGAAGAGCGGTGAATGTGACGATCTGGCTTTAAATCGATTCGATAACAAATGACGAAAACCCACGGATTTCTCAGGTTTTTAATACATATGAACTCTTTTCACATTCTCCCGTGCAACGCGGCTGCTAGTCTTGCTTTCATGCAAACTCTTAAGGTCCTAAGTCATGTCGAAGCCACCAAAGCCGGCTAAAAAGTGGTTAATCGACAACTAAAACTTAAATAGTACTACTTGTTACTGGCTATTACTTCAATTTAGAAGCTTCTTCTGTGTTCTAATATGGTGCTTTTAGTGTCTCCGCATACCGCAGCACGCGACATAGCTTTGCTGACGATAAATGTAACCGTCTCAGAGAGAAAAGCGGCCAATGTGACGATCTGGCTTTAAGTCGATTCCATAACAAATGTCGAAAATGGTCAGATTTCTCAGGTTTTTACTACATATGAACACTTTTCACATTCTCCCGTGCAACGCGGCTACTAGTCCTCCTTTCATGCAAAATCTTAAGGTCCTAGGTCATGTCCAAGCCACCAAAGCCGGCTAAAAAGTGAATAATCGACAACTAAAACTTGAATTGTACTACTTCTTACTGGCTATTACTTCAACTTAGAAGTTTCTTCTGTGTTCTAATATGGTGCTTTTTGTGTCTCCGCATACCGCAGCACGCGACATAGCATTGCAGACGATAAATGTAACCGTCTCAGAGAGAAAAGCGGCCAATGTGACGATCTGGCTTTAAATCGATTCGATAACAAATGACGAAAACCCACGGATTTCTCAGGTTTTTAATACATATGAACACTTTTCACATTCTCCCGTGCAACGCGGCTGCTAGTCTTCCTTTCATGCAAAATCTGAAGGTCCTAGGTCTTATCCAAGCCAACAAAGCCGGCTAAAAAGTGAATAATCGATAATTAAAACTTGAATTGTACTACTTCTTACTGGCTATTACTTCAACTTAGAAACTTCTTCTGTGTTCTACTATGGTGCTTTTAGTGTTCCCGCATACCGCAGCACGCGACATAGCTTTTCAGACGATAAATGTAACCGTCTCAGAGAGAATAGCGGCCAATGTGACGATCTCGCTTTAAGTCGATTCGATAACAAATGAAGATAACGGACGGATTTCTCAGGTTTTTACTCCATATGAACACTTTTCACATTCTCCCGTGCAACGCGGCTGCTAGTCCTCCTTTCATGCAAAATCTTAAGGTCCTAGGTCTTATCCAAGCCACCAAAGCCGGCTAAAAAGTGAATAATCGATAATATAAACTTGAATTGTACTACTTCTTACTGGCTATTACTTCAACATAGAAGCTTCTTCTGTGTTCTACTATGGTGCTTTTAGTGTGCCCGCATACCGCAGCACGCGACATAGCTTTGCAGGCGATAAATGTAACCGTTTCAGAGAGAAGAGCGGCCAATGTGACGATCTGGCTTTAAATCGATTCGATAACAAATGACGAAAACGGACGGATTTCTCAGGTTTTTACTACATATGAACACTTTTCACATTCTCCCGTGCAACGCGGCTGCTAGTCTTCCTTTCATGCAAAATCTTAAGGTCCTAAGTCATGTCCAAGCCACCAAAGCCGGAGAAAAAGTGATTAGTCGACAACTAAAACTTAAATAGTACTACTTCTTACTGGCTATTACTTCAATTTAGAAGCTTCTTCTGTGTTCTAATATGGTGCTTTTAGTGTTTCCGCAGACCGCAGCACGCGACATAGCTTTGCTGACGATAAATGTAACCGTCTCAGAGAGAAAAGCGGCCAATGTGACGATCTGGCTTTAAGTCGTTTCGATAACAAATGACGAAAACGGACGGATTTCTCAGGTTTTTACACCATATGAACACTTTTCACATTCTCCCGTGCAACGCGGCTGCTAGTCCTCCTTTCATGCAGAATCTTAAGGTCCTAGGTCATGTTCAAACCACCAAAGACGGCTAAAAACTTAATATTCGATAACTAAAACTTGAATTGTACTACTTCTTACTGGCTATTACTTCAACTTAGAAACTTCTTCTGTATTCTACTATTGTGCTTCTAGTGTTTCCGCATACCGCAGCACGCGACATAGCTTTGCAGACGATAAATGTAACCGTCTCAGAGAGAAAAGCGGCCAATGTGACGATCTCGCTTTAAGTCGATTCGATAACAAATGACGATAACGGACGGATTTCTCAGGTTTTTACACCATATGAACATTTTTCACATTCTCCCGTGCTACGCGGCTGCTAGTCCTCTTTTCATGCAAAATCTTAAGGTCCTAGGTCTTATCCAAGCCACCAAAGCCGGCTAAAAAGTGAATAATCGATAATATAAACTTGAATTGTACTACTTCTTACTGGCTATTACTTCAACATAGAAGCTTCTTCTGTGTTCTACTATGGTGCTTTTAGTGTGCCCGCATACCGCAGCACGCGACATAGCTTTGCAGGCGATAAATGTAACCGTTTCAGAGAGAAGAGCGGCCAATGTGACGATCTGGCTTTAAATCGATTCGATAACAAATGACGAAATCGGACGGATTTCTCAGGTTTTTACTACATATGAACACTTTTCACATTCTCCCGTGCAACGCGGCTGCTAGTCTTCCTTTCATGCAAAATCTTAAGGTCCTAAGTCATGTCCAAGCCACCAAAGCCGGAGAAAAAGTGATTAGTCGACAACTAAAACTTTAATAGTACTACTTCTTACTGGCTATTACTTCAATTTAGAAGCTTCTTCTGTGTTCTAATATGGTGCTTTTAGTGTCTCCGCAGACCGCAGCACGCGACATAGCTTTGCTGACGATAAATGTAACCGTCTCAGAGAGAAAAGCGGCCAATGTGACGATCTGGCTTTAAGTCGTTTCGATAACAAATGACGAAAACGGACGGATTTCTCAGGTTTTTACACCATATGAACACTTTTCACATTCTCCCGTGCAACGCGGCTGCTAGTCCTCCTTTCATGCAGAATCTTAAGGTCCTAGGTCATGTTCAAACCACCAAAGACGGCTAAAAACTTAATATTCGATAACTAAAACTTGAATTGTACTACTTCTTACTGGCTATTACTTCAACTTAGAAACTTCTTCTGTATTCTACTATTGTGCTTCTAGTGTTTCCGCATACCGCAGCACGCGACATAGCTTTGCAGACGATAAATGTAACCGTCTCAGAGAGAAAAGCGGCCAATGTGACGATCTCGCTTTAAGTCGATTCGATAACAAATGACGATAACGGACGGATTTCTCAGGTTTTTACACCATATGAACATTTTTCACATTCTCCCGTGCAACGCGGCTGCTAGTCCTCCTTTCATGCAAAATCTTAAGGTCCTAGGTCTTATCCAAGCCACCAAAGCCGGCTAAAAAGTGAATAATCGATAATATAAACTTGAATTGTACTACTTCTTACTGGCTATTACTTCAACTTAGAAGCTTCTTCTGTGTTCTACTATGGTGCTTTTAGTGTGCGCGCATACCGCAGCACGCGACATAGCTTTGCAGACGATAAATGTAACCGTTTCAGAGAGAAGAGCGGCCAATGTGACGATCTGGCTTTAAATCGATTCGATAACAAATGACGAAAACCCACGGATTTCTCAGGTTTTTAATACATATGAACTCTTTTCACATTCTCCCGTGCAACGCGGCTGCTAGTCTTGCTTTCATGCAAACTCTTAAGGTCCTAAGTCATGTCGAAGCCACCAAAGCCGGCTAAAAAGTGGTTAATCGACAACTAAAACTTAAATAGTACTACTTGTTACTGGCTATTACTTCAATTTAGAAGCTTCTTCTGTGTTCTAATATGGTGCTTTTAGTGTCTCCGCATACCGCAGCACGCGACATAGCTTTGCTGACGATAAATGTAACCGTCTCAGAGAGAAAAGCGGCCAATGTGACGATCTGGCTTTAAGTCGATTCCATAACAAATGTCGAAAATGGTCAGATTTCTCAGGTTTTTACTACATATGAACACTTTTCACATTCTCCCGTGCAACGCGGCTACTAGTCCTCCTTTCATGCAAAATCTTAAGGTCCTAGGTCATGTCCAAGCCACCAAAGCCGGCTAAAAAGTGAATAATCGACAACTAAAACTTGAATTGTACTACTTCTTACTGGCTATTACTTCAACTTAGAAGTTTCTTCTGTGTTCTAATATGGTGCTTTTTGTGTCTCCGCATACCGCAGCACGCGACATAGCATTGCAGACGATAAATGTAACCGTCTCAGAGAGAAAAGCGGCCAATGTGACGATCTCGCTTTAAGTCGATTCGATAACAAATGACGATAACGGACGGATTTCTCAGGTTTTTACACCATATGAACACTTTTCACATTCTCCCATGCAACGCGGCTGCTAGTCCTCCTTTCATGCAAAATCTTAAGGTCCTAGGTCATGTCCAAGCCACCAAAGCCGGCTAAAAAGTGAATAATCGACAACTAAAACTTGAATTGAACTACTTCTTACTGGCTATTGCTTCAACTTAGAAGCTTGTTCTGTGTTCTACTATGGTGCTTTAAGTGTCTCCGTATACGGCAGCACGCGACATAGCGTTGCAGACGATAAATGTAACCGTCTCAGAGAGAAAAGCGGCCAATGTGACGATCTGGCTTTAAATGGATTCGATAACAAATACGAAACCGGACGGATTTCCCAGGTTTTTACTACATATGAACACTTTTCACATTCTCCCGTGCAACGCGGCTGCTAGTCCTCCTTTCATGCAGAATCTTAAGGTCCTAGGTCATGTTCAAGCCACCAAAGACGGCTAAAAAGTGAATAATCGACAACTAAAACTTGAATTGTACTACTTCTTACTGGCTATTACTTCAACTTAGAAGTTTCTTCTGTGTTCTAATATGGTGCTTTTTGTGTCTCCGCATACCGCAGCACGCGACATAGCATTGCAGACGATAAATGTAACCGTCTCAGAGAGAAAAGCGGCCAATGTGACGATCTGGCTTTAAGTCGATTCGATAACAAATGACGATACGGACGGATTTCTCAGGTTTTTACACCATATGAACACTTTTCACATTCTCCCATGCAATGCGGCTGCTAGTCCTCCTTTCATGCAAAATCTTAAGGTCCTAGGTCTTATCCAAGCCACCAAAGCCGGCTAAAAAGTGAATAATCGATAATATAAACTTGAATTGTACTACTTCTTACTGGCTATTACTTCAACTTAGAAGCTTCTTCTGTGTTCTACCATGGTGCTTTTAGTGTGCCCGCATACCGCAACACGCGACATAGCTTTGCAGACGATAAATGTAACCGTTTCAGAGAGAAGAGCGGCCAATGTGACGATCTGGCTTTAAATCGATTCGATAACAAATGACGAAAATGGACGGATTTCTCAGGTTTTTACTACATATGAACACTTTTCACATTCTCCCGTGCAACGCGGCTGCTAGTCTTCCTTTCATGCAAAATCTTAAGGTCCTAAGTCATGTCCAAGCGACCATAGCCGACATAAAAGTGATTAGTCGACAACTAAAACATAAATAGTACTACTTCTTACTGGCTATTACTTCAATTTAGAAGCTTCTTCTGTGTTCTAATATGGTGCTTTTAGTGTCTCCGCATACCGCAGCACGCGACATAGCTTTGCAGGCGATAAATGTAACCGTCTCAGAGAGAAAAGCGGCCAATGTGACGATCTGGCTTTAAGTCGATTCGATAACAAATGACGATAACGGACGGATTTATCAGGTTTTTACTTCATATGAACACTTTTCACATTCTCCCGTGCAACGCGGCTGCTAGTCTTCCTTTCATGCAAAATCTTAAGGTCCTAGGTCTTATCCAAGCCACCAAAGCCGGCTAAAAAGTGAATAATCGATAATTAAAACTTGAATTGTACTACTTCTTACTGGCTATTACTTCAACTTAGAAACTTCTTCTGTGTTCTACTATGGTGCTTTTAGTGTTCCCGCATACCGCAGCACGCGACATAGCTTTGCAGACGATAAATGTAACCGTCTCAGAGAGAAAAGCGGCCAATGTGACGATCTCGCTTTAAGTCGATTAGATAACAAATGACGATAACGGACGGATTTCTCAGGTTTTTACTCCATATGAACACTTTTCACATTCTCCCGTGCAACGCGGCTGCTAGTCCTCCTTTCATGCAAAATCTTAAGGTCCTAGGTCTTATCCAAGCCACCAAAGCCGGCTAAAAAGTGAATAATCGATAATATAAACTTGAATTGTACTACTTCTTACTGGCTATTACTTCAACTTAGAAGCTTCTTCTGTGTTCTACTATGGTGCTTTTAGTGTGCCCGCATACCGCAGCACGCGACATAGCTTTGCAGGCGATAAATGTAACCGGTTCAGAGAGAAGAGCGGCCAATGTGACGATCTGGCTTTAAATCGATTCGATAACAAATGACGAAAACGGACGGATTTCTCAGGTTTTTACTACATATGAACACTTTTCACATTCTCCCGTGCAACGCGGCTGCTAGTCTTCCTTTCATGCAAAATCTTAAGGTCCTAAGTCATGTCCAAGCCACCAAAGCCGGAGAAAAAGTGATTAGTCGACAACTAAAACTTAAATAGTACTACTTCTTACTGGCTATTACTTCAATTTAGAATCTTCTTCTGTGTTCTAATATGGTGCTTTTAGTGTCTCCGCATACCGCAGCACGCGACATAGCTTTGCAGGCGATAAATGTAACCGTTTCAGAGAGAAAAGCGGCCAATGTGAAGATCTGGCTTTAAGTCGATTCGATAACAAATGACGATAACGGACGGATTTCTCAGGTTTTTACTTCATATGAACACTTTTCACATTCTCCCGTGCAACGCGGCTGCTAGTCCTCCTTTCATGCAAAATCTTAAGGTCCTAGGTCTTATCCAAGCCACCAAAGCCGGCTAAAAAGTGAATAATCGATAATTAAAACTTGAATTGTACTACTTCTTACTGGCTATTACTTCAACTTAGAAGCTTCTTCTGTGTTCTACTATGGTGCTTTTAGTGTTCCCGCATACCGCAGCACGCGACATAGCTTTGCAGACGATAAATGTAACCGTTTTAGAGAGAAGAGCGGCCAATGTGACGGTCTGGCTTTAAATCGATTCGATAACAAATGACGAAAACGGACGGATTTCTCAGGTTTTTACTACATATGAACACTTTTCACATTCTCCCGTGCAACGCGGCTGCTAGTCTTCCTTTCATGCAAAATCTTAAGGTCCTAAGTCATGTCCAAGCCACCAAAGCCGGCTAAAAAGTGATTAATCGACAACTAAAACTTAAATAGTACTACTTCTTACTGGCTATTACTTCAATTTAGAAGCTTCTTCTGTGTTCTAATATGGTGCTTCTAGTGTCTCCGCATATCGCAGCACGCGACATAGCTTTGCTGACGATAAATGTAACCGTCTCAGAGAGAAAAGCGGCCAATGTGACGATCTGGCTTTAAGTCGTTTCGATAACAAATGACGAAAACGGACAGATTTCTCAGGTTTTTACTACATATGAACACTTTCACATTCTCACATGCAACGCGGCTGCTAGTCCTCCTTTCATGCAAAATCTTAAGGTGCTAGGTCATGTACAAGCCACCAAAGCCGGCTAAAAGGTGAATAATCGATAACTTAAACTTCAATTGTACTACTTCTTACTGGCTATTGCTTCAACTTAGAAGCTTCTTCTGTGTTCTACTATGGTGCTTTTAGTGTTTCCGCATACCGCAGCACGCGACATAGCTTTGCTGACGATAAATGTAACCGTCTCAGAGAGAAAAGCGGCCAATGTGACGATCTGGCTTTAAGTCGATTCGATAACAAATGACGAAAACGGACGGATTTCTCAGGTTTTTACTAGATATCAACACTTTTCACATTCTCCCGTGCAACGCGGCTGCTAGTCTTCCTTTCATGCAAAATCTTAAGGTCCTAAGTCATGTCCAAGCGACCATAGCCGACATAAAAGTGATTAGTCGACAACTAAAACATAAATAGTACTACTTCTTACTGGCTATTACTTCAATTTAGAAGCTTCTTCTGTGTTCTAATATGGTGCTTTTAGTGTCTCCGCATACCGCAGCACGCGACATAGCTTTGCAGGCGATAAATGTAACCGTCTCAGAGAGAAAAGCGGCCAATGTGACGATCTGGCTTTAAGTCGATTCGATAACAAATGACGATAACGGACGGATTTATCAGGTTTTTACTTCATATGAACACTTTTCACATTCTCCCGTGCAACGCGGCTGCTAGTCTTCCTTTCATGCAAAATCTTAAGGTCCTAGGTCTTATCCAAGCCACCAAAGCCGGCTAAAAAGTGAATAATCGATAATTAAAACTTGAATTGTACTACTTCTTACTGGCTATTACTTCAACTTAGAAACTTCTTCTGTGTTCTACTATGGTGCTTTTAGTGTTCCCGCATACCGCAGCACGCGACATAGCTTTGCAGACGATAAATGTAACCGTCTCAGAGAGAAAAGCGGCCAATGTGACGATCTCGCTTTAAGTCGATTAGATAACAAATGACGATAACGACGGATTTCTCAGGTTTTTACTCCATATGAACACTTTTCACATTCTCCCGTGCAACGCGGCTGCTAGTCCTCCTTTCATGCAAAATCTTAAGGTCCTAGGTCTTATCCAAGCCACCAAAGCCGGCTAAAAAGTGAATAATCGATAATATAAACTTGAATTGTACTACTTCTTACTGGCTATTACTTCAACTTAGAAGCTTCTTCTGTGTTCTACTATGGTGCTTTTAGTGTGCCCGCATACCGCAGCACGCGACATAGCTTTGCAGGCGATAAATGTAACCGTTTCAGAGAGAAGAGCGGCCAATGTGACGATCTGGCTTTAAATCGATTCGATAACAAATGACGAAAACGGACGGATTTCTCAGGTTTTTACTACATATGAACACTTTTCACATTCTCCCGTGCAACGCGGCTGCTAGTCTTCCTTTCATGCAAAATCTTAAGGTCCTAAGTCATGTCCAAGCCACCAAAGCCGGAGAAAAAGTGATTAGTCGACAACTAAAACTTAAATAGTACTACTTCTTACTGGCTATTACTTCAATTTAGAATCTTCTTCTGTGTTCTAATATGGTGCTTTTAGTGTCTCCGCATACCGCAGCACGCGACATAGCTTTGCAGGCGATAAATGTAACCGTTTCAGAGAGAAAAGCGGCCAATGTGAAGATCTGGCTTTAAGTCGATTCGATAACAAATGACGATAACGGACGGATTTCTCAGGTTTTTACTTCATATGAACACTTTTCACATTCTCCCGTGCAACGCGGCTGCTAGTCCTCCTTTCATGCAAAATCTTAAGGTCCTAGGTCTTATCCAAGCCACCAAAGCCGGCTAAAAAGTGAATAATCGATAATTAAAACTTGAATTGTACTACTTCTTACTGGCTATTACTTCAACTTAGAAGCTTCTTCTGTGTTCTACTATGGTGCTTTTAGTGTTCCCGCATACCGCAGCACGCGACATAGCTTTGCAGACGATAAATGTAACCATTTTAGAGAGAAGAGCGGCCAATGTGACGGTCTGGCTTTAAATCGATTCGATAACAAATGACGAAAACGGACGGATTTCTCAGGTTTTTACTACATATGAACACTTTTCACATTCTCCCGTGCAACGCGGCTGCTAGTCTTCCTTTCATGCAAAATCTTAAGGTCCTAAGTCATGTCCAAGCCACCAAAGCCGGCTAAAAAGTGATTAATCGACAACTAAAACTTAAATAGTACTACTTCTTACTGGCTATTACTTCAATTTAGAAGCTTCTTCTGTGTTCTAATATGGTGCTTCTAGTGTCTCCGCATATCGCAGCACGCGACATAGCTTTGCTGACGATAAATGTAACCGTCTCAGAGAGAAAAGCGGCCAATGTGACGATCTGGCTTTAAGTCGTTTCGATAACAAATGACGAAAACGGACAGATTTCTCAGGTTTTTACTACATATGAACACTTTCACATTCTCACATGCAACGCGGCTGCTAGTCCTCCTTTCATGCAAAATCTTAAGGTGCTAGGTCATGTACAAGCCACCAAAGCCGGCTAAAAGGTGAATAATCGATAACTTAAACTTCAATTGTACTACTTCTTACTGGCTATTGCTTCAACTTAGAAGCTTCTTCTGTGTTCTACTATGGTGCTTTTAGTGTTTCCGCATACCGCAGCACGCGACATAGCTTTGCTGACGATAAATGTAACCGTCTCAGAGAGAAAAGCGGCCAATGTGACGATCTGGCTTTAAGTCGATTCGATAACAAATGACGAAAACGGACGGATTTCTCAGGTTTTTACTAGATATCAACACTTTTCACATTCTCCCGTGCAACGCGGCTGCTAGTCCTCCTTTCATGCAAAATCTTAAGGTCCTAGGTCATGTCCAAGCCACCAAAGCCGGCTAAAAGGTGAATAATCGATAACTAAAACTTGAATTGTACTACTTCTTACTGGCTATTGCTTCAACTTAGAAGCTTCTTCTGTATTCTACTATGGTGCTTTTAGTGTTTCCTCATACCGCAGCATGCGACATAGCTTTGCAGACGATAAATGTAACCGTCTCAGAGAGAAAAGCGGCCAATGTGACGATCTGGCTTTAAGTGGATTCGATAACAAATACGAATCCGGACGATTTTCCCAGGTTTTTACTACATATGAACACTTTTCACATTCTCCCGTGCAACGCGGCTGCTAGTCCTCCTTTCATGCAAAATCTTAAGGTCCTAGGTCATGTCCAAGCCACCAAAGCCGACTAAAAAGTGAATAATCGACGACTAAAACTTGAATTGCACTACTTCTTACTGGCTATTACTTCAATTTAGAAGCTTCTTCTGTGTTCTAATATGGTGCTTTTAGTGTCTCCGCATACCGCAGCACGCGACATAGCTTTGCAGGCGATAAATGTAACCGTCTCAGAGAGAAAAGCGGCCAATGTGACGATCTGGCTTTAAGTCGATTCGATAACAAATGACGATAACGGACGGATTTATCAGGTTTTTACTTCATATGAACACTTTTCACATTCTCCCGTGCAACGCGGCTGCTAGTCTTCCTTTCATGCAAAATCTTAAGGTCCTAGGTCTTATCCAAGCCACCAAAGCCGGCTAAAAAGTGAATAATCGATAATTAAAACTTGAATTGTACTACTTCTTACTGGCTATTACTTCAACTTAGAAACTTCTTCTGTGTTCTACTATGGTGCTTTTAGTGTTCCCGCATACCGCAGCACGCGACATAGCTTTTCAGACGATAAATGTAACCGTCTCAGAGAGAAAAGCGGCCAATGTGACGATCTCGCTTTAAGTCGATTCGATAACAAATCACGATAACGGACGGATTTCTCAGGTTTTTACTCCATATGAACACTTTTCACATTCTCCCGTGCAACGCGGCTGCTAGTCCTCCTTTCATGCAAAATCTTAAGGTCCTAGGTCTTATCCAAGCCACCAAAGCCGGCTAAAAAGTGAATAATCGATAATATAAACTTGAATTGTACTACTTCATACTGGCTATTACTTCAACTTAGAAGCTTCTTCTGTGTTCTACTATGGTGCTTTTAGTGTGCCCGCATACCGCAGCACGCGACATAGCTTTGCAGGCGATAAATGTAACCGTTTCAGAGAGAAGAGCGGCCAATGTGACGATCTGGCTTTAAATCGATTCGATAACAAATGACGAAAACGGACGGATTTCTCAGGTTTTTACTACATATGAACACTTTTCACATTCTCCCGTGCAACGCGGCTGCTAGTCTTCCATTCATGCAAAATCTTAAGGTCCTAAGTCATGTCCAAGCCACCAAAGCCGGAGAAAAAGTGATTAGTCGACAACTAAAACTTAAATAGTACTACTTCTTACTGGCTATTACTTCAATTTAGAAGCTTCTTCTGTGTTCTACTATGGTGCTTTTAGTGTTCCCGCATACCGCAGCACGCGACATAGCTTTGCAGACGATAAATGTAACCGTTTCAGAGAGAAGAGCGGCCAATGTGACGATCTGGCTTTAAATCGATTCGATAACAAATGACGAAAACGGAAGGATTTCTCAGGTTTTTACTACATATGAACTCTTTTCACATTCTCCCGTGCAACGCGGCTGCTAGTCTTCCTTTCATGCAAACTCTTAAGGTCCTAAGTCATGTCGAAGCCACCAAAGCCGGCTAAAAAGTGGTTAATCGACAACTAAAACTTAAATAGTACTACTTCTTACTGGCTATTACTTCAATTTAGAAGCTTCTTCTGTGTTCTAATATGGTGCTTTTTGTGTCTCCGCATACCGCAGCACGCGACATAGCTTTGCAGGCGATAAATGTAACCGTCTCAGAGAGAAAAGCGGCCAATGTGACGATCTGGCTTTAGGTCGATTCGATAACAAATGACGATAACGGACGGATTTATCAGGTTTTTACTTCATATGAACACTTTTCACATTCTCCCGTGCAACGCGGCTGCTAGTCTTCCTTTCATGCAAAATCTTAAGGTCCTAGGTCTTATCCAAGCCACCAAAGCCGGCTAAAAAGTGAATAATCGATAATTAAAACTTGAATTGTACTACTTCTTACTGGCTATTACTTCAACTTAGAAGCTTCTTCTGTGTTCTACTATGGTGCTTTTAGTGTTCCCGCATACCGCAGCACGCGACATAGCTTTGCAGACGATAAATGTAACCGTTTTAGAGAGAAGAGCGGCCAATGTGACGGTCTGGCTTTAAATCGATTCGATAACAAATGACGAAAACGGACGGATTTCTCAGGTTTTTACTACATATGAACACTTTTCACATTCTCCCGTGCAACGCGGCTGCTAGTCTTCCTTTCATGCAAAATCTTAAGGTCCTAAGTCATGTCCAAGCCACCAAAGCCGGCTAAAAAGTGATTAATCGACAACTAAAACTTAAATAGTACTACTTCTTACTGGCTATTACTTCAATTTAGAAGCTTCTTCTGTGTTCTAATATGGTGCTTCTAGTGTCTCCGCATATCGCAGCACGCGACATAGCTTTGCTGACGATAAATGTAACCGTCTCAGAGAGAAAAGCGGCCAATGTGACGATCTGGCTTTAAGTCGTTTCGATAACAAATGACGAAAACGGACAGATTTCTCAGGTTTTTACTACATATGAACACTTTCACATTCTCACATGCAACGCGGCTGCTAGTCCTCCTTTCATGCAAAATCTTAAGGTGCTAGGTCATGTACAAGCCACCAAAGCCGGCTAAAAGGTGAATAATCGATAACTTAAACTTCAATTGTACTACTTCTTACTGGCTATTGCTTCAACTTAGAAGCTTCTTCTGTGTTCTACTATGGTGCTTTTAGTGTTTCCGCATACCGCAGCACGCGACATAGCTTTGCTGACGATAAATGTAACCGTCTCAGAGAGAAAAGCGGCCAATGTGACGATCTGGCTTTAAGTCGATTCGATAACAAATGACGAAAACGGACGGATTTCTCAGGTTTTTACTAGATATCAACACTTTTCACATTCTCCCGTGCAACGCGGCTGCTAGTCCTCCTTTCATGCAAAATCTTAAGGTCCTAGGTCATGTCCAAGCCACCAAAGCCGGCTAAAAGGTGAATAATCGATAACTAAAACTTGAATTGTACTACTTCTTACTGGCTATTGCTTCAACTTAGAAGCTTCTTCTGTATTCTACTATGGTGCTTTTAGTGTTTCCTCATACCGCAGCATGCGACATAGCTTTGCAGACGATAAATGTAACCGTCTCAGAGAGAAAAGCGGCCAATGTGACGATCTGGCTTTAAGTGGATTCGATAACAAATACGAATCCGGACGATTTTCCCAGGTTTTTACTACATATGAACACTTTTCACATTCTCCCGTGCAACGCGGCTGCTAGTCCTCCTTTCATGCAAAATCTTAAGGTCCTAGGTCATGTCCAAGCCACCAAAGCCGACTAAAAAGTGAATAATCGACGACTAAAACTTGAATTGCACTACTTCTTACTGGCTATTACTTCAATTTAGAAGCTTCTTCTGTGTTCTAATATGGTGCTTTTAGTGTCTCCGCATACCGCAGCACGCGACATAGCTTTGCAGGCGATAAATGTAACCGTCTCAGAGAGAAAAGCGGCCAATGTGACGATCTGGCTTTAAGTCGATTCGATAACAAATGACGATAACGGACGGATTTATCAGGTTTTTACTTCATATGAACACTTTTCACATTCTCCCGTGCAACGCGGCTGCTAGTCTTCCTTTCATGCAAAATCTTAAGGTCCTAGGTCTTATCCAAGCCACCAAAGCCGGCTAAAAAGTGAATAATCGATAATTAAAACTTGAATTGTACTACTTCTTACTGGCTATTACTTCAACTTAGAAACTTCTTCTGTGTTCTACTATGGTGCTTTTAGTGTTCCCGCATACCGCAGCACGCGACATAGCTTTTCAGACGATAAATGTAACCGTCTCAGAGAGAAAAGCGGCCAATGTGACGATCTCGCTTTAAGTCGATTCGATAACAAATCACGATAACGGACGGATTTCTCAGGTTTTTACTCCATATGAACACTTTTCACATTCTCCCGTGCAACGCGGCTGCTAGTCCTCCTTTCATGCAAAATCTTAAGGTCCTAGGTCTTATCCAAGCCACCAAAGCCGGCTAAAAAGTGAATAATCGATAATATAAACTTGAATTGTACTACTTCATACTGGCTATTACTTCAACTTAGAAGCTTCTTCTGTGTTCTACTATGGTGCTTTTAGTGTGCCCGCATACCGCAGCACGCGACATAGCTTTGCAGGCGATAAATGTAACCGTTTCAGAGAGAAGAGCGGCCAATGTGACGATCTGGCTTTAAATCGATTCGATAACAAATGACGAAAACGGACGGATTTCTCAGGTTTTTACTACATATGAACACTTTTCACATTCTCCCGTGCAACGCGGCTGCTAGTCTTCCATTCATGCAAAATCTTAAGGTCCTAAGTCGTGTCCAAGCCACCAAAGCCGGAGAAAAAGTGATTAGTCGACAACTAAAACTTAAATAGTACTACTTCTTACTGGCTATTACTTCAATTTAGAAGCTTCTTCTGTGTTCTACTATGGTGCTTTTAGTGTTCCCGCATACCGCAGCACGCGACATAGCTTTGCAGACGATAAATGTAACCGTTTCAGAGAGAAGAGCGGCCAATGTGACGATCTGGCTTTAAATCGATTCGATAACAAATGACGAAAACGGACGGATTTCTCAGGTTTTTACTACATATGAACACTTTTCACATTCTCCCGTGCAACGCGGCTGCTAGTCTCCCTTTCATGCAAAATCTTAAGGTCCTAAGTCATGTCCAAGCCACCAAAGCCGGAGAAAAAGTGATTAGTCGACAACTAAAACTTAAATAGTACTACTTCTTACTGGCTATTACTTCAATTTAGAAGCTTCTTCTGTGTTCTAATATGGTGCTTTTAGTGTCTCCGCAGACCGCAGCACGCGACATAGCTTTGCTGACGATAAATGTAACCGTCTCAGAGAGAAAAGCGGCCAATGTGACGATCTGGCTTTAAGTCGTTTCGATAACAAATGACGAAAACGGACGGATTTCTCAGGTTTTTACACCATATGAACACTTTTAACATTCTCCCGTGCAACGCGGCTGCTAGTCCTCCTTTCATGCAAAATCTTAAGGTCCTAGGTCTTATCCAAGCCACCAAAGCCGGCTAAAAAGTGAATAATCGATAATATAAACTTGAATTGTACTACTTCTTACTGGCTATTACTTCAACTTAGAAGCTTCTTCTGTGTTCTACTATGATGCTTTTAGTGTTCCCGCATACCGCAACACGCGACATAGCTTTGCAGACGATAAATGTAACCGTTTCAGAGAGAAGAGCGGCCAATGTGACGATCTGGCTTTAAATCGATTCGATAACAAATGACGAAAACGGAAGGATTTCTCAGGTTTTTACTACATATGAACTCTTTTCACATTCTCCCGTGCAACGCGGCTGCTAGTCTTCCTTTCATGCAAACTCTTAAGGTCCTAAGTCATGTCGAAGCCACCAAAGCCGGCTAAAAAGTGGTTAATCGACAACTAAAACTTAAATAGTACTACTTCTTACTGGCTATTACTTCAGTTTAGAAGCTTCTTCTGTGTTCTAATATGGTGCTTTTAGTGTCTCCGCATACCGCAGCACGCGACATAGCTTTGCTGACGATAAATGTAACCGTCTCAGAGAGAAAAGCGGCCAATGTGACGATCTGGCTTTAAGTCGATTCGATAACAAATGACGAAAACGGACGGATTTCTCAGGTTTTTACTATATATGAACACTTTTCACATTCTCCCATGCAACGCGGCTGCTAGTCCTCCATTCATGCAGAATCTTAAGGTCCTAGGTCATGTTCAAACCACCAAAGACGGCTAAAAAGTTAATAATCGATAACTAAAACTTGAATTGTACTACTTCTTACTGGCTATTACTTCAACTTAGAAGCTTCTTCTGTATTCTACTATTGTGCTTTTAGTGTTTCCGCATACCGCAGCACGCGACATATCTTTGCAGACAATAAATGTAACCGTCTCAGAGAGAAAAGCGGCCAATGTGACGATCTGGCTTTAAGTCGATTCAATAACAAATGACGATAACGGACGGATTTCTCAGGTTTTTACTACATATGAACACTTTTCACATTCTCCCGTGCAACGCGGCTGCTAGTCCTCCTTTCATGCAAAATCTTAAGATCCAAGGTCTTATCCAAGCCACCAAAGCCGGCTAAAAAGTGAATAATCTATAATTAAAACTTGAATTGAACTACTTCTTACTGGCTATTACTTCAACTTAGAAGCTTCTTCTGTGTTCTACTATGGTGCTTTAAGTGTCTCCGTATACGGCAGCACGCGACATAGCTTTGCAGACGATAAATGTAACCGTCTCAGAGAGAAAAGCGGCCAATGTGACGATCTGGCTTTAAGTGGATTCGATAACAAATACGAAACCGGACGGATTTCCCAGGTTTTTACTACATATGAACACTTTTCACATTCTCCCGTGCAACGCGGCTGCTAGTCTTCCTTTCATGCAAAATCTTAAGGTCCTAAGTCATGTCCAAGCGACCAAAGCCGGCATAAAAGTGATTAGTCGACAACTAAAACATAAATAGTACTACTTCTTACTGGCTATTACTTCAATTTAGAAGCTTCTTCTGTGTTCTAATATGGTGCTTTTAGTGTCTCCGCATACCGCAGCACGCGACATAGCTTTGCAGGCGATAAATGTAACCGTCTCAGAGAGAAATGCGGCCAATGTGACGATCTGGCTTTAAGTCGATTCGATAACAAATGACGATAACGGACGGATTTATCAGGTTTTTACTTCATATGAACACTTTTCACATTCTCCCGTGCAACGCGGCTGCTAGTCTTCCTTTCATGCAAAATCTTAAGGTCCTAGGTCTTATCCAAGTCACCAAAGCCGGCTAAAAAGTGAATAATCGATAATATAAACTTGAATTGTACTACTTCTTACTGGCTATTACTTCAACTTAGAAACTTCTTCTGTGTTCTACTATGGTGCTTTTAGTGTTCCCGCATACCGCAGCACGCGACATAGCTTTGCAGACGATAAATGTAACCGTCTCAGAGAGAAAAGCGGCCAATGTGACGATCTCGCTTTAAGTCGATTCGATAACAAATGACGATAACGGACGGATTTCTCAGATTTTTACTCCATATGAACACTTTTCACATTCTCCCGTGCAACGCGGCTGCTAGTCCTCCTTTCATGCAAAATCTTAAGGTCCTAGGTCTTATCCAAGCCACCAAAGCCGGCTAAAAAGTGAATAATCGATAATATAAACTTGAATTGTACTACTTCTTACTGGCTATTACTTCAACTTAGAAGCTTCTTCTGTGTTCTACTATGGTGCTTTTAGTGTGCCCGCATACCGCAGCACGCGACATAGCTTTGCAGGCGATAAATGTAACCGTTTCAGATAGAAGAGCGGATAATGTGACGATCTGGCTTTAAATCGATTCGATAACAAATGACGAAAACGGACGGATTTCTCAGGTTTTTACTACATATGAACACTTCTCACATTCTCCCGTGCAACGCGGCTGCTAGTCCTCCTTTCATGCAAAATCTTAAGGTCCTAAGTCATGTTCAAGCCACCAAAGCCGGAGAAAAAGTGATTAGTCGACAACTAAAACTTAAATAGTACTACTTCTTACTGGCTATTACTTCAATTTAGAAGCTTCTTCTGTGTTCTAATATGGTGCGTTTAGTGTCTCCGCATACCGCAGCACGCGACATTGCTTTGCAGACGATAAATGTAACCGTCTCAGAGAGAAAAGCGGCCAATGTGACGATCTCGCTTTAAGTCGATTCGATAACAAATGACGATACGGACGGATTTCTCAGGTTTTTACTTCATATGAACACTTTTCACATTCTCCCGTGCAACGCGGCTGCTAGTCCTCCTTTCATGCAAAATCTTAAGGTCCTAGGTCTTATCCAAGCCACCTAACCCGGCTAAAAAGTGAATAATCGATAATTAAAACTTGAATTGTACTACTTCTTACTGGCTATTACTTCAACTTAGAAGCTTCTTCTGTGTTCTACTATGGTGCTTTTAGTGTTCCCGCATACCGCAGCACGCGACATAGCTTTGCAGACGATAAATGTAACCGTTTCAGAGAGAAGAGCGGCCAATGTGACGATCTGGCTTTAAATCGATTCGATAACAAATGACGAAAACGGACGGATTTCTCAGGTTTTTACTACATATGAACACTTTTCACATTCTCCCGTGCAACGCGGCTGCTAGTCTTCCTTTCATGCAAAATCTTAAGGTCCTAAGTCATGTCCAAGCCACCAAAGCCGGCTAAAAAGTGATTAATCGACAACTAAAACTTAAATAGTACTACTTCTTACTGGGTATTACTTCAATTTAGAAGCTTCTTCTGTGTTCTAATATGGTGCTTCTAGTGTCTCCGCATACCGCAGCACGCGACATAGCTTTGCTGACGATAAATGTAACCGTCTCAGAGAGAAAAGCGGCCAATGTGACGATCTGGCTTTAAGTCGTTTCGATAACAAATGACGAAAACGGACGGATTTCTCAGGTTTTTACTACATATGAACACTTTTCACATTCTCCCATGCAACGCGGCTGCTAGTCCTCCTTTCATGCAGAATCTTAAGGTCCTAGGTCATGTTCAAGCCACCAAAGACGGCTAAAAAGTGAATAATCGACAACTAAAACTTGAATTGTACTACTTCTTACTGGCTATTACATCAACTTAGAAGCTTCTTCTGTACTCTACTATGGTGCTTTTAGTGTTTCCGCATACCGCAGCATGCGACATAGCTTTGCAGACGATAAATGTAACCGTCTCAGAGAGAAAAGCGGCCAATGTGACGATCTATCTTTAAGTCGATTCGATTACAAATAACGAAAAGGGACGGATTTCTCAGGTTTTTACTACATATGAACACTTTTCACATTCTCCCGTGCAACGCGGCTGCTAGTCCTCCTTTCTTGCAAAATCTTATGGTCCTAGGTCATGTCCAAGCCACCAAAGCCGGCTAAAAAGTGAATAATCGACAACAAAAACTTGAATTGTACTACTTCTTACTGGCTATTACTTCAACTTAGAAGATCCTTCTGTGTTCTAATATGGTGCTTTTAGTGTCTCCACATACCGCAGCACGCGACATAGCTTTGCAGACGATAAATGTAACCGTCTCAGGGAGAAAAGCGGCCAATGTGACGATCTGGCATTAAGTCGATTCCATAACAAATGTCGAAAATGGTCAGATTTCTCAGGTTTTTACTACATATGAACACTTTTCACATTCTCCCGTGCAACGCGGCTACTAGTCCTCCTTTCATGCAAAATCTTAAGGTCCTAGGTCATGTCCAAGCCACCAAAGCCGGCTAAAAAGTGAATAATCGACAACTAAAACTTGAATTGTACTACTTCTTACTGGCTATTACTTCAACTTAGAAGTTTCTTCTGTGTTCTAATATGGTGCTTTTTGTGTCTCCGCATACCGCAGCACGCGACATAGCATTGCAGACGATAAATGTAACCGTCTCAGAGAGAAAAGCGGCCAATGTGACGATCTCGCTTTAAGTCGATTCGATAACAAATGACGATAACGGACGGATTTCTCAGGTTTTTACACCATATGAACACTTTTCACATTCTCCCATGCAACGCGGCTGCTAGTCCTCCTTTCATGCAAAATCTTAAGGTCCTAGGTCTTATCCAAGCCACCAAAGCCGGCTAAAAAGTGAATAATCGATAATATAAACTTGAATTGTACTACTTCTTACTGGCTATTACTTCAACTTAGAAGCTTCTTCTGTGTTCTACTATGGTGCTTTTAGTGTGCCCGCATACCGCAGCACGCGACATAGCTTTGCAGACGATAAATGTAACCGTTTCAGAGAGAAGAGCGGCCAATGTGACGATCTGGCTTTAAATCGATTCGATAACAAATGACGAAAACGGACGGATTTCTCAGGTTTTTACTACATATGAACACTTTTCACATTCTCCCGTGCAACGCGGCTGCTAGTCTCCCTTTCATGCAAAATCTTAAGGTCCTAAGTCATGTCCAAGCGACCAAAGCCGGCATAAAAGTGATTAGTCGACAACTAAAACATAAATAGTACTACTGCTTACTGGCTATTACTTCAATTTAGAAGCTTCTTCTGTGTTCTAATATGGTGCTTTTAGTGTCTCCGCATACCGCAGCACGCGACATAGCTTTGCAGGCGATAAATGTAACCGTCTCAGAAAGAAAAGCGGCCAATGTGACGATCTGGCTTTAAGTCGATTCGATAACAAATGACGATAACGGACGGATTTATCAGGTTTTTACTTCATATGAACACTTTTCACATTCTCCCGTGCAACGCGGCTGCTAGTCCTCCTTTCATGCAAAATCTTAAGGTCCTAGGTCTTATCCAAGCCACCAAAGCCGGCTAAAAAGTGAATAATCGATAATATAAACTTGAATTGTACTACTTCTTACTGGCTATTACTTCAACTTAGAAGCTTCTTCTGTGTTCTACTATGGTGCTTTTAGTGTGCCCGCATACCGCAGCACGCGACATAGCTTTGCAGGCGATAAATGTAACCGTTTCAGAGAGAAGAACGGCCAATGTGACGATCTGGCTTTAAATCGATTCGATAACAAATGACGAAAACGGACGGATTTCTCAGGTTTTTACTACATATGAACACTTCTCACATTCTCCCGTGCAACGCGGCTGCTAGTCCTCCTTTCATGCAAAATCTTAAGGTCCTAAGTCATGTCCAAGCCACCAAAGCCGGAGAAAAAGTGATTAGTCGACAACTAAAACTTAAATAGTACTACTTCTTACTGGCTATTACTTCAATTTAGAAGCTTCTTCTGTGTTCTACTATGGTGCTTTTAGTGTTCCCGCATACCGCAGCACGCGACATAGCTTTGCAGACGATAAATGTAACCGTTTCAGAGAGAAGAGCGGCCAATGTGACGATCTGGCTTTAAATCGATTCGATAACAAATGACGAAAACGGACGGATTTCTCAGGTTTTTACTACATATGAACACTTTTCACATTCTCCCGTGCAACGCGGCTGCTAGTCTTCCTTTCATGCAAAATCTTAAGGTCCTAAGTCATGTCCAAGCCACCAAAGCCGGCTAAAAAGTGATTAATCGACAACTAAAACTTAAATAGTACTACTTCTTACTGGCTATTACTTCAATTTAGAAGCTTCTTCTGTGTTCTAATATGGTGCTTCTAGTGTCTCCGCATACCGCAGCACGCGACATAGCTTTGCTGACGATAAATGTAACCGTCTCAGAGAGAAAAGCGGCCAATGTGACGATCTGGCTTTAAGTCGTTTCGATAACAAATGACGAAAACGGACGGATTTCTCAGGTTTTTACTACATATGAACACTTTTCACATTCTCCCATGCAACGCGGCTGCTAGTCCTCCTTTCATGCAGAATCTTAAGGTCCTAGGTCATGTTCAAGCCACCAAAGACGGCTAAAAAGTGAATAATCGACAACTAAAACTTGAATTGTACTACTTCTTACTGGCTATTACATCAACTTAGAAGCTTCTTCTGTACTCTACTATGGTGCTTTTAGTGTTTCCGCATACCGCAGCATGCGACATAGCTTTGCAGACGATAAATGTAACCGTCTCAGAGAGAAAAGCGGCCAATGTGACGATCTATCTTTAAGTCGATTCGATTACAAATGACGAAAAGGGACGGATTTCTCAGGTTTTTACTACATATGAACACTTTTCACATTCTCCCGTGCAACGCGGCTGCTAGTCCTCCTTTCTTGCAAAATCTTATGGTCCTAGGTCATGTCCAAGCCACCAAAGCCGGCTAAAAAGTGAATAATCGACAACAAAATCTTGAATTGTACTACTTCTTACTGGCTATTACTTCAACTTAGAAGATCATTCTGTGTTCTAATATGGTGCTTTTAGTGTCTCCACATACCGCAGCACGCGACATAGCTTTGCAGACGATAAATGTAACCGTCTCAGGGAGAAAAGCGGCCAATGTGACGATCTGGCTTTAAGTCGATTCCATAACAAATGTCGAAAATGGTCAGATTTCTCAGGTTTTTACTACATATGAACACTTTCACATTCTCACATGCAACGCGGCTGCTAGTCCTCCTTTCATGCAAAATCTTAAGGTCCTAGGTCATGTACAAGCCACCAAAGCCGGCTAAAAGGTGAATAATCGATAACTTAAACTTCAATTGTACTACTTCTTACTGGCTATTGCTTCAACTTAGAAGCTTCTTCTGTGTTCTAATATGGTGCTTTTAGTGTTTCCGCATGCCGCAGCACGCGACATAGCTTTGCAGACGATAAATGTAACCGTCTCAGAGAGAAAAGCGGCAAATGTGACGATCTGGCTTTAAGTCGATTCGATAACAAATGACGAAAACGGTCGGATTTCTCAGGTTTTTACTACATATGAACACTTTTCACATTCTCCCGTGCAACGCGGCTGCTAGTCCTCCTTTCATGCAAAATCTTAAGGTCCTAGGTCATGTCCAAGCCACCAAAGCCGGCTAAAAGGTGAATAATCGATAACTAAAACTTTAATTGTACTACTTCTTACTGGCTATTACTTCAACTTAGAAGTTCTTCTGTGTTCTACTATGGTGCTTTTAGTGTCTCCGCATACGGCAGCACGCGACATAGCTTTGCAGACGATAAATGTAACAGTCTCAGAGAGAAAAGCGGCCAATGTGACGATCTGGCTTTAAGTGCATTCGATAACAAAGACGAAACCGGACGGATTTCTCAGGTTTCTACTACATATGAACACTTTTCACATTCTCCCGTGAACGCGACTGATAGTCCTCCTTTCATGCAAAATCTTAAGGTCCTAGGTCATGTCCAAGCCACCAAAGCCGGCTAAAGAGTGAATAATCGACAACTATAACTTGAATTGTACTACTTCTTACTGGCTATTACTTCAATTTAGAAGTTTCTTCTGTGTTCTAATATGGTGCTTTTAGTGTTCCCGCATACCGCAGCACGCGACATAGCTTTGCAGACGATAAATGTAACCGTCTCAGAGAGAAAAGCGGCCAATGTGACGATCTGGCTTTAAGTCGTTTCGATAACAAATGACGAAAACCCACGGATTTCTCAGGTTTTTACTACATATGAACACTTTTCACATTCTCCCATGCAACGCGGCTGCTAGTCCTCCTTTCATGCAGAATCTTAAGGTCCTAGGTCATGTTCAAGCCACCAAAGACGGCTAAAAAGTGAATAATCGACAACTAAAACTTGAATTGTACTACTTCTTACTGGCTATTACATCAACATAGAAGCTTCTTCTGTACTCTACTATGGTGCTTTTAGTGTTTCCGCATACCGCAGCATGCGACATAGCTTTGCAGACGATAAATGTAACCGTCTCAGAGAGAAAAGCGGCCAATGTGACGATCTATCTTTAAGTCGATTCGATTACAAATGACGAAAAGGGACGGATTTCTCAGGTTTTTACTATATATGAACACTTTTCACATTCTCCCGTGCAACGCGGCTGCTAGTCCTCCTTTCATGCAAAATCTTATGGTCCTAGGTCATGTCCAAGCCACCAAAGCCGGCTAAAAAGTGAATAATCGACAACAAAAACTTGAATTGTACTACTTCTTACTGGCTATTACTTCAACTTAGAAGATCCTTCTGTGTTCTAATATGGTGCTTTTAGTGTCTCCACATACCGCAGCACGCGACATAGCTTTGCAGACGATAAATGTAACCGTCTCAGGGAGAAAAGCGGCCAATGTGACGATCTGGCTTTAAGTCGATTCCATAACAAATGTCGAAAATGGTCAGATTTCTCAGGTTTTTACTACATATGAACACTTTCACATTCTCACATGCAACGCGGCTGCTAGTCCTCCTTTCATGCAAAATCTTAAGGTCCTAGGTCATGTACAAGCCACCAAAGCCGGCTAAAAGGTGAATAATCGATATCTTAAACTTCAATTGTACTACTTCTTACTGGCTATTGCTTCAACTTAGAAGCTTCTTCTGTGTTCTACTATGGTGCTTTTAGTGTTTCCGCATACCGCAGCACGCGACATAGCTTTGCAGACGATAAATGTAACCGTCTCAGAGAGAAAAGCGGCCAATGTGACGATCTGGCTTTAAGTCGATTCGATAACAAATGACGAAAACGGTCGGATTTCTCAGGTTTTTACTACATATGAACACTTTTCACATTCTCCCGTGCAACGCGGCTGCTAGTCCTCCTTTCATGCAAAATCTTAAGGTCCTAGGTCATGTCCAAGCCACCAAAGCCGTCTAAAAGGTGAATAATCGATAACTAAAACTTTAATTGCACTACTTCTTACTGGCTATTACTTCAACTTAGAAGTTCTTCTGTGTTCTACTATGGTGCTTTTAGTGTCTCCGCATACGGCAGCACACGACATAGCTTTGCAGACGATAAATGTAACAGTCTCAGAGAGGAAAGCGGCCAATGTGACGATCTGGCTTTAAGTGCATTCGATAACAAAGACGAAACCGGACGGATTTCTCAGGTTTCTACTACATATGAACACTTTTCACATTCTCCCGTGCAACGCGACTGATAGTCCTCCTTTCATGCAAAATCTTAAGGTCCTAGGTCATGTCCAAGCCACCAAAGCCGGCTAAAGAGTGAATAATCGACAACTATAACTTGAATTGTACTACTTCTTACTGGCTATTACTTCAATTTAGAAGTTTCTTCTGTGTTCTAATATGGTGCTTTTAGTGTTCCCGCATACCGCAGCACGCGACATAGCTTTGCAGACGATAAATGTAACCGTTTCAGAGAGAAGAGCGGCCAATGTGACGATCTGGCTTTAATTCGATTCGATAACAAATGACGAAAACGGACGGATTTATCAGGTTTTTACTCCATATGAACACTTTTCACATTCTCCCGTGCTACGCGGCTCCTAGTCCTCCTTTCATGCAAAATCTTAAGGTCCTAGGTCTTATCCAAGCCACCAAAGCCGGCTAAAAAGTGTATAATCGATAAATAAAACTTGAATTGTACTACTTCTTACTGGCTATTACTTCAACTTAGAAGCTTCTTCTGTGTTCTACTATGGTGCTTTTAGTGTTCCCGCATACCGCAGCACGCGACATAGCTTTGCAGACGATAAATGTAACCGTTTCAGAGAGAAGAGCGGCCAATGTGACGATCTGGCTTTAATTCGATTCGATAACAAATGACGAAAACGGACGGATTTCTCAGGTTTTTACTACATATGAACACTTTTCACATTCTCCCGTGCAACGCGGCTGCTAGTCTTCCTTTCATGCAAAACCTTAAGGTCCTAAGTCATGTCCAAGCCACCAAAGCCGGCTAAAAAGTGATTAATCGACAACTAAAACTTCAATTGTACTACTTCTTACTGGCTATTACTTCAATTTAGAAGCTTCTTCTGTGTTCTAATATGGTGCTTTTAGTGCCTCCGCATACCGCAGCACGCGACATAGCTTTGCTGACGATAAATGTAACCGTCTCAGAGAGAAAAGCGGCCAATGTGACGATCTGGCTTTAAGTCGTTTCGATAACAAATGACGAAAACGGACGGATTTCTCAGGTTTTTACTACATATGAACACTTTTCACATTCTCCCATGCAACGCGGCTGCTAGTCCTCCTTTCATGCAGAATCTTAAGGTCCTAGGTCATGTTCAAGCCACCAAAGGCGGCTAAAAAGTGAATAATCGATAACTAAAACTTGAATTGTACTACTTCTTACTGGCTATTACTTCAACTTAGAAGCTTCTTCTGTGTTCTACAATTGTGCTTTTAGTGTATCCGCATACCGCAGCACGCTACATAGCTTTGCAGACGATAAATGTAGCCGTCTCAGAGAGAAAAGCGGCCAATGTGACGATCTGGCTTTAAGTCGATTCGATAACAAATAATGAAAATGGACAGATTTCTCAGGTTTTTACTACATATGAACACTTTTCACATTCTCCCATGCAACGCGGCTGCTAGTCCTCCTTTCATGCAAAATCTTATGGTCCTAGGTCTTGTCATTGCCACCAAAGCCGGCTAAAAAGTGACAATCGACAACTAAAACTTGAATTGTACTACTTCATACTGGCTATTACTTCAACTTAGAAGCTTCTTCAGTGTTCTACTATGGTGCTTTTAGTGTCTCCGCATACCGCAACACGCGACATAGCTTTGCAGACGATAAATGTAACCGTCTCAGAGAGAAAAGCGGCCAATGTGACGATCTTTCTTTAAGACGATTCGATAACAAATGACGAAAACGGACGGATTTCTCAGGTTTTTACTCCATATGAACACTTTTCACATTCTCCCGTGCTACGCGGCTCCTAGTCCTCCTTTCATGCAAAATCTTAAGGTCCTAGGTCTTATCCAAGCCACCAAAGCCGGCTGAAAAGTGAATAATCGATAATTAAAACTTGAATTGTACTACTTCTTACTGGCTATTACTTCAACTTAGAAGCTTCTTCTGTGTTCTACTATGGTGCTTTTAGTGTTCCCGCATACCGCAGCACGCGGCATAGCTTTGCAGACGATAAATGTAACCGTTTCAGAGAGAAGAGCGGCCAATGTGACGATCTGGCTTTAAATCGATTCGATAACAAATGACGAAAACGGACGGATTTCTCAGGTTTTTACTACATATGAACACTTTTCACATTCTCCCGTGCAACGCGGCTGCTAGTCTTCGTTTCATGCAAAATCTTAAGGTCCTAAGTCATGTCCAAGCCACCAAAGCCGGCTAAAAAGTGATTAACCGACAACTAAAACTTAAATAGTACTACTTCTTACTGGCTATTACTTCAATTTAGAAGCTTCTTCTGTGTTCTAATATGGTGCTTTTAGTGCCTCCGCATACCGCAGCACGCGACATAGCTTTGCTGACGATAAATGTAACCGTCTCAGAGAGAAAAGCGGCCAATGTGACGATCTGGCTTTAAGTCGTTTCGATAACAAATGACGAAAACGGACGGATTTCTCAGGTTTTTACTACATATGAACACTTTTCACATTCTCCCATGCAACGCGGCTGCTAGTCCTCCTTTCATGCAGAGTCTTAAGGTCCTAGGTCATGTCCAAGCCACCAAAGCCGGCTAAAAAGTGAATAATCGACAACTAAAACTTGAATTTTACTACTTCTTACTGGCTACTACTTCAACTTAGAAGCTTCTTCTGTGTTCTACTATGGTGCTTTTAGTGTTTCCGCATACCGCAGCACGCAACATAGCTTTGCAGACGATAAATGTAACCGTCTCAGAGAGAAAAGCGTCCGATGTGACGATCTGGCTTTAAGTCGATTCGATAACAAATGACGAAAAGGGACGGATTTCTCAGGTTTTTACTACATGTGAACACTTTTCACATTCTCCCGTGCAACGCGGCTGCTAGTCCTCCTTTCATGCAAAATCTTAAGATCCTACGTCATGTCCAAGCCACCAAAGCTGGCTAAAAGGTGAATAATCAATAACTAAAAGTTTAATTGTACTACTTCTTACTGGCTATTACTTCAACTTAGAAGTTTCTTCTGTGTTCTACTATGGTGCTTTTAGTGTCTCCGCATACGGCAGCACGCGACATAGCTTTGCAGACGATAAATGTAACCGTCTCAGAGAGAAAAGCGGCCAATGTGACGATCTGGCTTTAAGTCGATTCGATAACAAATGACGATAACGGACGGATTTCTCAGGTTTTTACTCCATATGAACACTTTTCACATTCTCCCGTGCAACGCGGCTGCTAGTCCTCCTTTCATGCAAAATCTTAAGGTCCTAGGTCTTGTCATTGCCACCAAAGCCGGCTAAAAAGTGACAATCGACAACTAAAACTTGAATTGTACTACTTCATACTGGCTATTACTTCAACTTAGAAGCTTCTTCAGTGTTCTACTATGGTGCTTTTAGTGTCTCCGCATACCGCAACACGCGACATAGCTTTGCAGACGATAAATGTAACCGTCTCAGAGAGAAAAGCGGCCAATGTGACGATCTGGCTTTAAGACGATTCGATAACAAATGACGAAAACGGACGGATTTCTCAGGTTTTTACTCCATATGAACACTTTTCACATTCTCCCGTGCTACGCGGCTCCTAGTCCTCCTTTCATGCAAAATCTTAAGGTCCTAGGTCTTATCCAAGCCACCAAAGCCGGCTAAAAAGTGAATAATCGATAATTAAAACTTGAATTGTACTACTTCTTACTGGCTATTACTTCAACTTAGAAGCTTCTTCTGTGTTCTACTATGGTGCTTTTAGTGTTCCCGCATACCGCAGCACGCGGCATAGCTTTGCAGACGATAAATGTAACCGTTTCAGAGAGAAGAGCGGCCAATGTGACGATCTGGCTTTAAATCGATTCGATAACAAATGACGAAAACGGACGGATTTCTCAGGTTTTTACTACATATGAACACTTTTCACATTCTCCCGTGCAACGCGGCTGCTAGTCTTCGTTTCATGCAAAATCTTAAGGTCCTAAGTCATGTCCAAGCCACCAAAGCCGGCTAAAAAGTGATTAACCGACAACTAAAACTTAAATAGTACTACTTCTTACTGGCCATTACTTCAATTTAGAAGCTTCTTCTGTGTTCTAATATGGTGCTTTTAGTGCCTCCGCATACCGCAGCACGCGACATAGCTTTGCTGACGATAAATGTAACCGTCTCAGAGAGAAAAGCGGCCAATGTGACGATCTGGCTTTAAGTCGTTTCGATAACAAATGACGAAAACGGACGGATTTCTCAGGTTTTTACTACATATGAACACTTTTCACATTCTCACATGCAACGCGGCTGCTAGTCCTCCTTTCATGCAGAATCTTAAGGTCCTAGGTCATGTCCAAGCCACCAAAGCCGGCTAAAAAGTGAATAATCGACAACTAAAACTTGAATTTTACTACTTCTTACTGGCTACTACTTCAACTTAGAAGCTTCTTCTGTGTTCTACTATGGTGCTTTTAGTGTTTCCGCATACCGCAGCACGCAACATAGCTTTGCAGACGATAAATGTAACCGTCTCAGAGAGAAAAGCGTCCGATGTGACGATCTGGCTTTAAGTCGATTCGATAACAAATGACGAAAAGGGACGGATTTCTCAGGTTTTTACTACATGCGAACACTTTTCACATTCTCCCGTGCAACGCGGCTGCTAGTCCTCCTTTCATGCAAAATCTTAAGGTCCTACGTCATGTCCAAGCCACCAAAGCTGGCTAAAAGGTGAATAATCAATAACTAAAAGTTTAATTGTACTACTTCTTACTGGCTATTACTTCAACTTAGAAGTTTCTTCTGTGTTCTACTATGGTGCTTTTAGTGTCTCCGCATACGGCAGCACGCGACATAGCTTTGCAGACGATAAATGTAACCGTCTCAGAGAGAAAAGCGGCCAATGTGACGATCTGGCTTTAAGTGCATTCGATAACAAAGACGAAACCGGACGGATTTCTCAGGTTTCTACTACATATGAATACTTTTCACATTCTCCCGTGCAAGGCGACTGATAGTCCTCCTTTCATGCAAAATCTTAAGGTCCTAGGTCATGTCCAAGCCACCAAAGCGGCTAAAAAGTGAATAATCGACAACTAAAACTTGAATTGTACTGCTTCTTACTGGCTATTACTTCAACTTAGAAGTTTCTTCTGTGTTCTAATATGGTGCATTTAGTGTCTCCGCATACCGCAGCACGCGACATTGCTTTGCAGACGATAAATATAACCGTCTCAGAGAGAAAAGCGGCCAATGTGACGATCTGGCTTTAAGTCGATTCGATAACAAATGACGATAACGGACGGATTTCTCAGGTTTTTACTCCATATGAACACTTTTCACATTCTCCCGTGCAACGCGGCTGCTAGTCCTCCTTTCATGCAAAATCGTAAGGTCCTAGGTCTTATCCAAGCCACCAAAGCCGGCTAAAAAGTGAATAATCGATAATTAAAACTTGAATTGTACTACTTCTTACTGGCTATTACTTCAACTTAGAAGCTTCTTCTGTGTTCTACTATGGTGCTTTTAGTGTTCCCGCATACCGCAGCACGCGACCTAGCTTTGCAGACGATAAATGTAACCGTTTCAGAGAGAAGAGCGGCCAATGTGACCATCTGGCTTTAAATCGTTTCGATAACAAATGACGAAAACGGACGGATTTCTCAGGTTTTTACTACATATGAACACTTTTCACATTCTCCCGTGCAACGCGGCTGCTAGTCCTCCTTTCATGCAGAATCTTAAGGTCCTAGGTCATGTTCAAGCCACCAAAGACGGCTAAAAAGTGAATAATCGATAACTAAAACTTGAATAGTACTACTATTTACTGGCTATTACTTCAACTTAGAAGCTTCTTCTGTGTTCTACTATTGTGCTTTTAGTGTCTCCGCATACCGCAGCACGCGACATAGCTTTGCAGACGATAAATGTAACCGTCTCAGAGAGAAAAGCGGCCAATGTGACGATCTGGCTTTAAGTCGATTCGATAACAAATGACGAAAATGGTCAGATTTCTCAGGTTTTTACTACTAATGAACACTTTTCACATTCTCCCATGCAACGCGGCTGCTACTCCTCCTTTCATGCAAAATCTTAAGGTCCTAGGTCATGTCCAAGCCACCAAATCCGGCTAAAAGGTGAATAATCGATAATTAAAACTTGAATTGTACTACTTCTTACTGGCTATTGCTTCAACTTAGAAGCTTCTTCTGTATTCTACTATGGTGCTTTTAGTGTTTCCGCATACCGCAGCATGCGACATAGCTTTGCAGACGATAAATGTAACCGTCTCAGAGAGAAAAGCGGCCAATGTGACGATCTGGCGTTAAGTCGATTCGATTACAAATGACGAAAAGGGACGGATTTCACAGGTTTTTACTACATGTGAACACTTTACTTATTCTCCCGTCCAACGCGGCTGCTAGTCCTCCTTTCATGCAAAATCTTAAGGTCCTAGGTCTTATCCAAGCCACCAAAGCCGGCTAAAATGTGAATAATCGATAATTAAAACTTGAATTGTACTACATCTTACTGACTATTACTTCAACTTAGAAGCTTCTTCTGTGTTCTACTATGGTGCTTTTAGTATCCCGCATACCGCAGCACGCGACATAGCTTTGCAGACGATAAATGTAACCTTTTCAGAGAGAAGAGCGGCCAATGTGTCGATCTGGCTTTAAATCGATTCGATAACAAATGACGAAAAAAGACGGATTTCTCAGGTTTTTACTACATATGAACACTTTTCACATTCTCCCGTGCAACGCGGCTGCTAGTCCTCCTTTCATGCAAAATCTTAAGGTCCTAGGTCATGTCCAAGCCACCAAAGCCGGCTAAAAAGTGATTAATCGACAACTAAAACTTAAATAGTACTACTTCTTTCTGGCTATTACTTCAATTTAGAAGCTTCTTCTGTGTTCTAATATGGTGCTTTTAGTGTCTCCGCATACCGCAGCACGCGACATAGCTTTGCAGACGATAAATGTAACCGTCTCAGAGAGAAAAGCGGCCAATGTGACGATCTGGCTTTAAGTTGATTCGATAACAAATGACGAAAACGGACGGAGTTCTCAGGTTTTTACTACATATGAACACTTTTCACATTCACCCATGCAACGCGGCTGCTAGTCCTCCTTTCATGCAAAATCTTAAGGTCCTAGGTCATGTCCAAGCCACCAAATCCGGCTAAAAGGTGAATAATCGATAATTAAAACTTGAATTGTACTACTTCTTACTGGCTATTGCTTCAACTTAGAAGCTTCTTCTGTATTCTACTATGGTGCTTTTAGTGTTTCCGCATACCGCAGCATGCGACATAGCTTTGCAGACGATAAATGTAACCGTCTCAGAGAGAAAAGCGGCCAATGTGACGATCTGGCGTTAAGTCGATTCGATTACAAATGACGAAAAGGGACGGATTTCACAGGTTTTTACTACATGTGAACACTTTACTTATTCTCCCGTCCAACGCGGCTGCTAGTCCTCCTTTCATGCAAAATCTTAAGGTCCTAGGTCTTATCCAAGCCACCAAAGCCGGCTAAAATGTGAATAATCGATAATTAAAACTTGAATTGTACTACTTCTTACTGACTATTACTTCAACTTAGAAGCTTCTTCTGTGTTCTACTATGGTGCTTTTAGTATCCCGCATACCGCAGCACGCGACATAGCTTTGCAGACGATAAATGTAACCTTTTCAGAGAGAAGAGCGGCCAATGTGTCGATCTGGCTTTAAATCGATTCGATAACAAATGACGAAAAAAGACGGATTTCTCAGGTTTTTACTACATATGAACACTTTTCACATTCTCCCGTGCAACGCGGCTGCTAGTCCTCCTTTCATGCAAAATCTTAAGGTCCTAGGTCATGTCCAAGCCACCAAAGCCGGCTAAAAAGTGATTAATCGACAACTAAAACTTAAATAGTACTACTTCTTTCTGGCTATTACTTCAATTTAGAAGCTTCTTCTGTGTTCTAATATGGTGCTTTTAGTGTCTCCGCATACCGCAGCACGCGACATAGCTTTGCAGACGATAAATGTAACCGTCTCAGAGAGAAAAGCGGCCAATGTGACGATCTGGCTTTAAGTTGATTCGATAACAAATGACGAAAACGGACGGAGTTCTCAGGTTTTTACTACATATGAACACTTTTCACATTCACCCATGCAACGCGGCTGCTAGTCCTCCTTTCATGCAAAATCTTATGGTCCGAGGTCATGTCCAAGCCACCAAAGACGGCTAAAAAGTGAATAATCGATAACTAAATCTTGAATTGTACTACTTCTTACTGGCAATTACTTCAACTTAGAAGCTTCCTCTGTGTTCTACTATGGTGCTTTTAGTGTCTCCGCATACCGCAGCACGCGACATAGCTTTGCAGACGATAAATGTAACCGTCTCAGAAAGAAAAGCGGCCAATGTGACGATCTGGCTTTAAGTCGATTCGATAACAAATGACGAAAACGGACTGATTTCTCAGGTTTTTACTGCATATGAACAATTTCACATTCTCCAGTGCAACGCGGCTGCTAGTCCTCCTTCCATGCAAAATCTTAAGGTCCTAGGTCATGTCAAAGCAACCAAAGCCGGCTAAAAAGTGAATAATCGACTACTAAAACTTGAATTGTACTATTTCTTACTGACTATTACTTCAACTTAGAAACTCCTTCTGTGTTCTACTATGGTGCTTTTAGTGTCTCCGCATACGGCAGCACGCGACATAGCTTTGCAGACGATAAATGTAACCGTCTCAGGGAGAAAAGCGGCCAATGTGACGATCTGGCTTCAAGTCGATTCGATAACAAATGACGAAAATGGTCAGATTTCTCAGGTTTTTACTACATATGAACACTTTCACATTCTCCCATGTAACGCGGCTGCTAGTCCTCCTTTCATGCAAAATCTTAAGGTCCTAGGTCATGTCCAAGCCACCAAAGCCGGCTAAAAGGTGAATAATCGATAACTTAAACTTGAATTGTACTACTTCTTACTGGCTATTGCTTCAACTTAGAAGCTTCTTCTGTGTTCTACTATGGTGCTTTTAGTGTTTCCGCATACCGCAGCACGCGACATAGCTTTGCAGACGATAAATGTAACCGTCTCAGAGAGAAAAGCAGCCAATGTGACGATCTGGCTTTATGTCGATTCGACAACAAATGACGAAAACGGACGGATTTCTCAGATTTTTACTACATATGAACACTTTTCACATTCTCCCGCTCAACGCGGCTGCTAGTACTCCTTTCATGCAAAATCTTATGCTTCTAGGTCATATCATAGCCACCAAAGCCGGCTAAAAACTGACAATCGACAAATAAAACTTGAATTGTACTACATCTTACTGGCTATTACTTCAACTTAGAAGCTTCTTCTGTGTTCTGCTATGGTGCTTTTAGTGTCTCCGCATACGGCAGCACGCGACGTAACTCTTCAGACGATAAATGTAACCGTCTCAGAGAGAAAAGCGGCCAATGTGACGATCTGGCTTTAAGTGCATTCGATAACAAAGACGAAACCGGACGGATTTCTCAGGTTTTTACTACATATGAACTTTTTTCACATTCTCCCGTGCAACGCGACTGATAGTCCTCCTTTCATGCAAAATCTTAAGGTCCTAGGTCATGTTCAAGCCATCAAAGACAGCTAAAAAGTGAATAATCGATAACTAAAACTTGCATTGTACTACTTCTTACTGGCTATTACTTCAACTTAGAAGCTTCTTCTGTGTTCTATTATGGTGCTTTTAGTGTCTCCGCATACCGCAGCACGCGACATAGCTTTGCAGACGATAAATGTAACCGTTTCAGAGAGAAGAGCGGCCAATGTGACGATCTGGCTTTAAATCGATTCGATAACAAATGACGAAAACGGACGGATTTCTCAGGTTTTTACTACATATGAACACTTTTCACATTCTCCCGTGCAACGCGGCTGCTAGTCTTCCTTTCATGCAAAATGTTAAGGTCCTAGGTCATATCCAAGCCACCAAAGCCGGCTAAAATGTGAATAATCGATAATTAAAACTTGAATTGTACTACTTCTTACTGACTATTACTTCAACATAGAAGCTTCTTCTGTGTTCTACTATGGTGCTTTTAGTGTTCCCGAATACCGAAGCACGCGACATAGCTTTGCAGACGATAAATGTAACCTTTTCAGAGAGAAGAGCGGCCAATGTGTCGATCTGGCTTTAAATCGATTCGATAACAAATGACGAAAACGGACGGATTTCTCAGGTTTTTACTACATGTGAACACTTTTCACATTCTCCCGTGCAACGCGGCTGCTAGTGCTCCTTTCATGCAAAATCTTATGGTCCTAGGTCATGTCCAAGCCACCAAAGCCGGCTAAAAAGTGAATAATCGATAATTAAAACTTGAATTGTACTACTTCTTACTGGCAATTACTTCAACTTAGAAGCTTCCTCTGTGTTCTACTATGGTGCTTTTAGTGTTCCCGCATACCGAAGCACGCGACATAGCTTTGCAGACGATAAATGTAACCTTTTCAGAGAGAAGAGCGGCCAATGTGTCGATCTGGCTTTAAATCGATTCGATAACAAATGACGAAAAAAGACGGATTTCTCAGGTTTTTACTACATATGAACACTTTTCACATTCTCCCGTGCAACGCGGCTGCTAGTCCTCCTTTCATGCAAAATCGTAAGGTCCTAGGTCATGTCCAAGCCACCAAAGCCGGCTAAAAAGTGATTAATCGACAACTAAAACTTAAATAGTACTACTTCTTTCTGGCTATTACTTCAATTTAGAAGCTTCTTCTGTGTTCTAATATGGTGCTTTTAGTGTCTCCGCATACCGCAGCACCGCGACATAGCTTTGCAGACGATAAATGTAACCGTCTCAGAGAGAAAAGCGGCCAATGTGACGATCTGGCTTTAAGTTGATTCGATAACAAATGACGAAAACGGACGAAGTTCTCAGGTTTTTACTACATATGAACACTTTTCACATTCTCCCATGCAACGCGGCTGCTAGTCCTCCTTTCATGCAAAATCTTATGGTTCGAGGTAATGTCCAAGCCACCAAAGACGGCTAAAAAGTGAATCGATAACTAAAACTTGAATTGTACTACTTCTTACTGGCTATTACTTCAACTTAGAAACTCCTTCTGTGTTCTACTATGGTGCTTTTAGTGTTTCCGCATACCGCAGCACGCGACATAGCTTTGCAGACGATAAATGTAACCGTCTCAGAGAGAAAAGCAGCCAATGTGACGATCTGGCTTTATGTCGATTCGACAACAAATGACGAAAACGGACGGATTTCTCAGGTTTTTACTACATATGAACACTTTTCACATTCTCCCGTGCAACGCGACTGATAGTCCTCCTTTCATGCAAAATCTTAAGGTCCTAGGTCATGTTCAAGCCATCATAGACAGCTAAAAAGTGATTAATCGACAACTAAAACTTAAATAGTACTACTTCTTTCTGGCTATTACTTCAATTTAGAAGCTTCTTCTGTGTTCTAATATGGTGCTTTTAGTGTCTCCGCATACCGCAGCACGCGACGTAGCTTTGCAGACGATAAATGTAACCGTCTCAGAGAGAAAAGCGGCCAATGTGACGATCTGGCTTTAAGTCGATTCGATAACAAATGACGAAAACGGACGGAGTTCTCAGGTTTTTACTACATATGAACACTTTTCACATTCTCCCATGCAACGCGGCTGCTAGTCCTCCTTTCATGCAAAATCTTATGGTCCGAGGTCATGTCCAAGCCACCAAAGACGGCTAAAAAGTGAATAATCGATAACTAAAACTTGTATTGTACTACTTCTTACTGGCTATTACTTCAACTTAGAAGCTTCTTCTGTGTTCTACTATGGTGCTTTTAGTGTCTCCGCATACCGCAGCACGCGACATAGCTTTGCAGACGATAAATGTAACCGTCTCAGAAAGAAAAGCGGCCAATGTGACGATCTGGCTTTAAGTCGATTCGATAACAAATGACGAAAACGGACTGATTTCTCAGGTTTTTACTACATATGAACAATTTCACATTCACCAGTGCAACGCGGCTGCTAGTCCTCTTTCCATGCAAAATCTTAAGGTCCTAGGTCATGTCAAAGCAACCAAAGCCGGCTAAAAAGTGAATAATCGACAACTAAAACTTGAATTGTACTACTTCTTACTGGCTATTACTTCAACTTAGAAACTCCTTCTGTGTTCTACTATGGTGCTTTTAGTGTTTCCGCATACCGCAGCACGCGACATAGCTTTGCAGACGATAAATGTAACCGTCTCAGAGAGAAAAGCAGCCAATGTGACGATCTGGCTTTATGTCGATTCGATAACAAATGACGAAAACGGACGGATTTCTCAGGTTTTTACTACATCTGAACACTTTTCACATTCTCCCGTGCAACGCGGCTGCTGGTACTCCTTTCATGCAAAATCTTATGCTCCTAGGTCATATCATAGCCACCAAAGCCGGCTAAAAAGTGACAATCGACAAATAAAACTTGAATTGTACTACATCTTACTTGCTATTACTTCAACTTAGAAGCTTCTTCTGTGTTCTGCTATGGTGCTTTTAGTGTCTCCGCATACGGAAGCACGCGACGTAACTTTGCAGACGATAAATGTAACCGTCTCAGAGAGAAAAGCGGCCAATGTGACGATCTGGCTTTAAGTGCATTCGATAACAAAGACGAAACCGGACGGATTTCTCAGGTTTTTAGTACTTATGAACACTTTTCACATTCTCCCGTGCAACGCGACTGATAGTCCTCCTTTCATGCAAAATCTTAAGGTCCTAGGTCATGTTCAAGCCATCAAAGACAGCTAAAAAGTGAATAATCGATAACTAAAACTTGCATTGTACTACATCTTACTGGCTATTACTTCAACTTAGAAGCTTCTTCTGTGTTCTATTATGGTGCTTTTAGTGTCTCCGCATACCGCAGCACGCGACATAGCTTTGCAGACGATAAATGTAAACGTCTCAGAGAGAAAAGCGGCCAATATGACGATCTGGCTTTAAGTCGATTCGATAACAAATGACGAAAATGGACAGATTTCTCAGGTTTTTACTACATATGAACACTTTTCACATTCTCCCGTGCAACGCGGCTGCTAGTCATCCTTTCATGCAAAATCATAAGGTCCTAGGTTATGTTCAAGCCACCAAAGACGGCTAAAAAGTGAATAATCGATAACAAAAACTTGAATTGTACTACTTCTTACTGGCTATTACTTCAACTTAGAAGCTTCTTCTGTGTTCTACTATTGTGGTTTTAGTGTCTCCGCATACCGCAGCACGCGACATAGCTTTGCAGACGATAAATGTAACCGTCTCAGAGAGAAAAGCGGCCAATGTGACGATCTGGCTTTAAGTCGATTCGATAACAAATGACGAAAATGGACAGATTTCTCAGGTTTTTACTACATATGAACACTTTTCACATTCTCCCATGCAATGCGGCTGCTAGTCCTCCTTTCATGCAAAATCGTAAGGTCCTAGGTCATGTCCAAGCCACCAAAGCCGGCTAAAAGGTGAATAATCGATAACTAAAACTTGAATTGTACTACTTCCTACTGGCTATTGCTTCAACTTACAAGCTTCTTCTGTATTCTACTATGGTGCTTTTAGTGTTTCCGCATACCGCAGCATGCGACATAGCTTTGCAGACGATAAATGTAACCGTCTCAGAGAGAAGAGCGGCCATTGTGACGATCTGGCTTTAAGTCGATTTGATAACAAATGACGAAAACGGACGGATTTCTCAGGTTTTTACTACATATGAACACTTTTCACATTCTCCCGTGCAACGCGGCTGCTAGTCCTCCTTTCATGCAAAATCTTAAGGGCCAAGGTCATGTCCAAGCCACCAAAGCCGGCTAAAACGTTAATAATCAATAACTAAAACTTGAATTGTACTACTTCTTACTGGCTATTGCTTCAACGTCGAAGCTTCTTCTGTGTTCTACTATGGTGCATTTAGTGTTTCCGCATACCGCAGCACGCGACATAGCTTTGCAGACGATAAATGTAACCATCTCAGAGAGAAAAGCGGCCAATGTGACGATCTGGCTGAAGTCGATTCGATAACAAATGACGAAAACGGACGGATTTCTCAGGTTTTTACTCCATATGAACACGTTTCACATTCTCCCGTGCAACGCGGCTGCTAGTCCTCCTTTCATGCAAAATCTTAAGGTCCAAGGTCATGTCCAACCCACCAAAGCCGGCTAAAAAGTGAATAATCGACAACTAAAACTTGAATTGTACTACATCTTACTGGCTATTACTTCAACTTAGAAGCTTCTTCTGTGTTCTACTATGGTGCTTTTAGTGTCTCCGCATACCGCAGCACACGACATAGCTTTGCAGACGATAAATGTAACCGTCTCAGAGAGAAAAGCGGCCAATGTGACGATCTGGCTTTAAGTCGATTCGATAACAAATGACGAAATTGGACAGATTTCTCAGGTTTTTACTACATATGAACACTTTTCACATTCTCCCATGCAACGCGGCTGCTAGGTCACCTTTCATGCAAAATCTTAAGGTCCTAGGTCATATCCAAGATACCAAAGCCGGCTAAAAGGTGAATAATCGATAACTAAAACTTGAATTGTACTACGTCTTACTGGCTATTGCTTCAACTTAGAAGCTTCTTCTGTGTTCTACTATGGTGTTTTTAGTGTTTCCGCATACCGCAGCATGCGACATAGCTTTGCAGACGATAAATGTAACCGTCTCAGAGAGAAAAGCGCCCAATGTGACGATCTGGCTTTAAGTCGATTCGATAACAAATGACGAAAAGGGACGGATTTCTCAGGTTTTTACTACTTATGAACACTTTTCACATTCTCCCGTGCAACGCGGCTGCTAGTCCTCCTTTCATGCAAAATCTTATGGTCCTAGGTCATGTCACTGCCACCAAAGCCGGCTACAAAGTGACAATCGACAACTAAAACTTGAATTGTACTACTTCTTACTGGCTATTACTTCAACTTAGAAGCTTCTTCTGTGTTCTAATATGGTGCTTTTAGTGTCTCCGCATACGGCAGCACGCGAAATAGCTTTGCAGATGATAAATGTAACCGTCTCAGAGAGAAAAGCGGCCAATGTGACACCTGGCTTTAAGTCGATTCAATAACAAAGACGAGAACGGACGGATTTCTCAGGTTTCTACTACATATGAAAACTTTTCACATTCTCCCATGCAACGCGGCTGCTAGTCTTCCTTTCATGCAAAATCTTAAGGTCCTTGGTCATGTCCAAGCCACCAAAGCCGGCTAAAAAGTGATTAATCGACAACTAAAACTTAAATAGTATTACTTCTTACTGGTTTTACTTCAATTTAGAAGCTTCTTCTGTGTTCTAATATGGTGCTTTTAGTGTTTCGGCATACCGCAGCACGCGACATAGCTTTGCAGACGATAAATGTAACCGTCTCAGAGAGAAAAGCGGCCAATGTGACGATCTGGCTTTAGGTCGATTCGATAACAAATGACGAAAACGGACGGATTTCTCAGGTTTTTACTACATATGAACACTTTTCACATTCTCCCGTGCAACGCGGCTGCTAGTCCTCCTTTCATGCAAAATCGTAAGGTCCTAGGTCATGTCCAAGCCACCAAAGCCGGCAAAAAAGTGAATATTCGACAACTAAAACTTGAATTGTACTACATCTTACTGGCTATTACTTCAACTTAGAAGCTTCTTCTGTGTTCTACTATGGTGCTTTTAGTGTTTCCGCATACCGCAGCACGCGACATAGCTTTGCAGACGATAAATGTAACCGTCTCAGAGAGAAAAGCAGCCAATGTGACGATCTGGCTTTATGTCGATTCGACAACAAATGACGAAAACGGACGGATTTCTCAGGTTTTTACTACATATGAACACTTTTCACATTCTCCCGTGCAACGCGGCTGCTAGTACTCCTTTCATGCAAAATCTTATGCTTCTAGGTCATATCATAGCCACCAAAGCCGGCTAAAAAGTGACAATCGACAAATAAAACTTGAATTGTACTACATCTTACTGGCTATTACTTCAACTTAGAAGCTTCTTCTGTGTTCTGCTATGGTGCTTTTAGTGTCTCCGCATACGGCAGCACGCGACGTAACTTTGCAGACGATAAATGTAACCGTCTCAGAGAGAAAAGCGGCCAATGTGACGATCTGGCTTTAAGTGCATTCGATAACAAAGACGAAACCGGACGGATTTCTCAGGTTTTTACTACATATGAACACTTTTCACATTCTCCCGTGCAACGCGACTGATAGTCCTCCTTTCATGCAAAATCTTAAGGTCCTAGGTCATGTTCAAGCCATCAAAGACAGCTAAAAAGTGAATAATCGATAACTAAAACTTGCATTGTACTACTTCTTACTGGCTATTACTTCAACTTAGTAGCTTCTTCTGTGTTCTATTATGGTGCTTTTAGTGTCTCCGCATACCGCAGCACGCGACATAGCTTTGCAGACGATAAATGTAACCGTTTCAGATAGAAGAGCGGCCAATGTGACGATCTGGCTTTAAATCGATTCGATAACAAATGACGAAAACGGACGGATTTCTCAGGTTTTTACTACATATGAACACTTTTCACATTCTCCCGTGCAACGCGGCTGCTAGTCTTCCTTTCATGCAAAATGTTAAGGTCCTAGGTCATATCCAAGCCACCAAAGCCGGCTAAAATGTGAATAATCGATAATTAAAACTTGAATTGTACTACTTCTTACTGACTATTACTTCAACTTAGAAGCTTCTTCTGTGTTCTACTATGGTGCTTTTAGTGTTCCCGCATACCGAAGCACGCGACATAGCTTTGCAGACGATAAATGTAACCGTTTCAGAGAGAAGAGCGGCCAATGTGTCGATCTGGCTTTAAATCGATTCGATAACAAATGACGAAAAAAGACGGATTTCTCAGGTTTTTACTACATATGAACACTTTTCACATTCTCCCGTGCAACGCGGCTGCTAGTCTTCCTTTCATGCAAAATCTTAAGGTCCTAGGTCATGTCCAAGCCACCAAAGCCGGCTAAAAAGTGATTAATCGACAACTAAAACTTAAATAGTACTACTTCTTTCTGGCTATTACTTCAATTTAGAAGCTTCTTCTGTGTTCTAATATGGTGCTTTTAGTGTCTCCGCATACCGCAGCACGCGACGTAGCTTTGCAGACGATAAATGTAACCGTCTCAGAGAGAAAAGCGGCCAATGTGACGATCTGGCTTTAAGTCGATTCGATAACAAATGACGAAAACGGACGGAGTTCTCAGGTTTTTACTACATATGAACACTTTTCACATTCTCCCAGGCAACGCGGCTGCTAGTCCTCCTTTCATGCAAAATCTTATGGTCCGAGGTCATGTCCAAGCCTCCAAAGACGGCTAAAAAGTGAATAATCGATAACTAAAACTTGAATTGTACTACTTCTTACTGGCTATTACTTCAACTTAGAAGCTTCTTCTGTGTTCTACTATGGTGCTTTTAGTGTCTCCGCATACCGCAGCACGCGACATAGCTTTGCAGACCATAAATGTAACCGTCTCAGAAAGAAAAGCGGCCAATGTGACGATCTGGCTTTAAGTCGATTCGATAACAAATGACGAAAACGGACTGATTTCTCAAGTTTTTACTACATATGAACAATTTCACATTCACCAGTGCAACGCGGCTGCTTGTCCTCCTTCCATGCAAAATCTTAAGGTCCTAGGTCATGTCAAAGCAACCAAAGCCGGCTAAAAAGTGAATAATCGACAACTAAAACTTGAATTGTACTACTTCTTACAGGCTATTACTTCAACTTAGAAACTCCTTCTGTGTTCTACTATGGTGCTTTTAGTGTCTCCGCATACGGCAGCACGCGACATAGCTTTGCAGACGATAAATGTAACCGTCTCAGGGAGAAAAGCGGCCAATGTGACGATCTGGCTTTAAGTCGATTCGATAACAAATGACGAAAATGGTCAGATTTCTCAGGTTTTTACTGCATATGAACACTTTCACATTCTCCCATGTAACGCGGCTGCTAGTCCTCCTTTCATGCAAAATCTTAAGGTCCTAGGTCATGTCCAAGCCACCAAAGCCGGCTAAAAGGTGAATAATCGATAACTTAAACTTGAATTGTACTACTTCTTACTGGCTATTGCTTCAACTTAGAAGCTTCTTCTGTGTTCTACTATGGTGCTTTTAGTGTTTCGGCATACCGCAGCACGCGACATAGCTTTGCAGACGATAAATGTAACCGTCTCAGAGAGAAAAGCAGCCAATGTGACGATCTGGCTTTATGTCGATTCGATAACAAATGACGAAAACGGACGGATTTCTCAGGTTTTTACTACATCTGAACACTTTTCACATTCTCCCGTGCAACGCGGCTGCTGGTACTCCTTTCATGCAAAATCTTATGCTCCTAGGTCATATCATAGCCACCAAAGCCGGCTAAAAAGTGACAATCGACAAATAAAACTTGAATTGTACTACATCTTACTGGCTATTACTTCAACTTAGAAGCTTCTTCTGTGTTCTGCTATGGTGCTTTTACTGTCTCCGCATACGGCAGCACGCGACGTAACTTTGCAGACGATAAATGTAACCGTCTCAGAGAGAAAAGCGGCCAATGTGACGATCTGGCTTTAAGTGCATTCGATAACAAAGACGAAACCGGACGGATTTCTCAGGTTTTTACTACATATGAACACTTTTCACATTCTCCCGTGCAACGCGACTGATAGTCCTCCTTTCATGCAAAATCTTAAGGTCCTAGGTCATGTTCAAGCCATCAAAGACAGCTAAAAAGTGAATAATCGATAACTAAAACTTGCATTGTACTACTTCTTACTGGCTATTACTTCAACTTAGAAGCTTCTTCTGTGTTCTATTATGGTGCTTTTAGTGTCTCCGCATACCGCAGCACGCGACATAGCTTTGCAGACGATAAATGTAACCGTCTCAGAGAGAAAAGCGGCCAATATGACGATCTGGCTTTAAGTCGATTCGATAACAAATGACGAAAATGGACAGATTTCTCAGGTTTTTACTACATATGAACACTTTTCACATTCTCCCGTGCAACGCGTCTGCTAGTCATCCTTTCATGCAAAATCATAAGGTCCTAGGTTATGTTCAAGCCACCAAAGACGGCTAAAAAGTGAATAATCGATAACAAAAACTTGAATTGTACTACTTCTTACTGGCTATTACTTCAACTTAGAAGCTTCTTCTCTGTTCTACTATTGTGGTTTTAGTGTCTCCGCATACCGCAGCACGCGACATAGCTTTGCAGACGATAAATGTAACCGTCTCAGAGAGAAAAGCGGCCAATGTGACGATCTGGCTTTAAGTCGATTCGATAACAAATGACGAAAATGGACAGATTTCTCAGGTTTTTACTACATATGAACACTTTTCACATTCTCCCGTGCAACGCGGCTGCTAGTCCTCCTTTCATGCAAAATCGTAAGGTCCTAGGTCATGTCCAAGCCACCAAAGCCGGCTAAAAGGTGAATAATCGATAACTAAAACTTGAATTGTACTACTTCCTACTGGCTATTGCTTCAACTTAGAAGCTTCTTCTGTATTCTACTATGGTGCTTTTAGTGTTTCCGCATACCGCAGCATGCGACATAGCTTTGCAGACGATAAATGTAACCGTCTCAGAGAGAAAAGCGGCCAATGTGACGATCTGGCTTTAAGTCGATTCGATAACAAATGACGAAAACGGACGGATTTCTCAGGTTTTTACTACATATGAACACTTTTCACATTCTCCCGTGCAACGCGGCTGCTAGTCCTCCTTTCATGCAAAATCTTAAGGGCCAAGGTCATGTCCAAGCCACCAAAGCCGGCTAAAACGTGAATAATCGATAACTAAAACTTGAATTGTACTACTTCTTACTGGCTATTGCTTCAACGTAGAAGCTTCTTCTGTGTTCTACTATGGTGCATTTAGTGATTCCGCATACCGCAGCACGCGACATAGCTTTGGAGACGATAAATGTAACCATCTCAGAGAGAAAAGCGGCCAATGTGACGATCTGGCTGTAAGTCGATTCGATAACAAATGACGAAAACGGACGGATTTCTCAGGTTTTTACTCCATATGAACACGTTTCACATTCTCCCGTGCAACGCGGCTGCTAGTCCTCCTTTCATGCAAAATCTTAAGGTCCAAGGTCATGTCCAAGCCACCAAAGCCGGCTAAAAAGTGAATAATCGACAACTAAAACTTGAATTGTACTACTTCTTACTGGCTATTACTTCAACTTAGAAGCTTCTTCTGTGTTCTACTATGGTGCTTTTAGTGTCTCCGCATACCGCAGCACACGACATAGCTTTGCAGACGATAAATGTAACCGTCTCAGAGAGAAAAGCGGCCAATGTGACGATCTGGCTTTAAGTCGATTCGATAACAAATGACGAAATTGGACAGATTTCTCAGGTTTTTACTACATATGAACACTTTTCACATTCTCCCATGCAACGCGGCTGCTAGGTCTCCTTTCATGCAAAATCGTAAGGTCCTAGGTCATATCCAAGATACCAAAGCCGGCTAAAAGGTGAATAATCGATAACTAAAACTTGAATTGTACTACATCTTACTGGCTATTGCTTCAACTTAGAAGCTTCTTCTGTGTTCTACTATGGTGCTTTTAGTGTTTCCGCATACCGCAGCATGCGACATAGCTTTGCAGACGATAAATGTAACCGTCTCAGAGAGAAAAGCGGCCAATGTGACGATCTGGCTTTAAGTCGATTCGATAACAAATGACGAAAAGGGACGGATTTCTCAGGTTTTTACTACATATGAACACTTTTCACATTCTCCCGTGCAACGCGGCTGCTAGTCCTCCTTTCATGCAAAATCTTATGGTCCTAGGTCATGTCACTGCCACCAAAGCCGGCTACAAAGTGACAATCGACAACTAAAACTTGAATTGTACTACTTCTTACTGGCTATTACTTCAACTTAGAAGCTTCTTCTATGTTCTAATATGGTGCTTTTAGTGTCTCCGCATACGGCAGCACGCGAAATAGCTTTGCAGATGATAAATGTAACCGTCTCAGAGAGAAAAGCGTCCAATGTGACACCTGGCTTTAAATCGATTCAATAACAAAGACGAAAACGGGCGGATTTCTCAGGTTTCTACTACATATGAAAACTTTTCACATTCTCCCGTGCAACGCGGCTGCTAGTCTTCCTTTCATGCAAAATCTTAAGGTCCTTGGTCATGTCCAAGCCACCAAAGCCGGCTAAAAAGTAATTAATCGACAACTAAAACTTAAATAGTACTACTTCTTACTGGTTTTACTTCAATTTAGAAGCTTCTTCTGTGTTCTAATATGGTGCTTTTAGTGTCTCCGCATACCGCAGCACGCGACATAGCTTTGCAGACGATAAATGTAACCGTCTCAGAGAGAAAAGCGGCCAATGTGACGATCTGGCTTTAGGTCGATTCGATAACAAATGACGAAAACGGACGGATTTCTCAGGTTTTTACTACATATGAACACTTTTCACGTTCTCCCGTGCAACGCGGCTGCTAGTCCTCCTTTCATGCAAAATCGTAAGGTCCTAGGTCATGTCCAAGCCACCAAAGCCGGCAAAAAAGTGAATATTCGACAACTAAAACTTGAATTGTACTACTTCTTACTGGCTATTACTTCAACTTAGATGCTTCTTCTGTGTTCTACTATAGTGCTTTTAGTGTCTCCGCACACCGCATCACGCGACATAGCTTTGCAGACGATAAATGTAACCGTCTCAGTGAGAAAAGCGGCCAATGTGACGATCTGGCTTTAAGTCGATTCGATAACAAAGACGAAAATGGACAGATTTCTCAGGTTATTACTACATATGAACACTTTTCACATTCTCCCATGCAACGCAGCTGCTAGGTCTCCTTTCATGCAAAATCTTAAGGTCCTAGGTCATATCCAAGTCACCAAAGCCGGCTAAAAGGTGAATAATCGATAACTAAAATTTGAATTGTACTACTTCTTACTGGCTATTGCTTCAACTTAGAAGCTTCTTCTGTGTTCTACTATGGTGCTTTTAGTGTTTCCGCATACCGCAGCATCCGACATAGCTTTGCAGACGATAAATGTAACCGTCTCAGTGAGAAAAGCGGCCAATGTGACGATCTGGCTTTAAGTCGATTCGATAACAAATGACGAAAAGGGACGGATTTCTCAGGTTTTTACTACATATGAACACTTTTCACATTCTCCCGTGCAACGCGGCTGCTAGTCCTCCTTTCATGCAAAATCTTATGGTCCTAGGTCATGTCACTGCCACCAAAGCCAGCTACAAAGTGACAATCGAACTCTAAAACTTGAATTGTACTACTTCTTACTGGCTATTACTTCAACTTAGAAGCTTCTTCTGTGTTCTAATATGGTGCTTTTAGTGTCTCCGCATACCGCAGCACGCGACATAGCTTTGCAGACGATAAATGTAACCGTTTCAGACAGAAGAGCGGCCAACGTGACGATCTGGCTTTAAGTCGATTCGATAACAAATGACGAAAACGGACAGATTTCTCAGGTTTTTACTACATATGAACACTTTTCACATTCTCGCGTGCAACGCGGCTGCTACTCCTCCTTTCATGCAAAATATTAAGGTTCCACCTAATGTCGAAGCCACCAAAGCCGGCTAAAAAGTGAATAATCGACAACTAAAACTTGAATTGCACTACTTCTTACTCTCTATTACTTCAACTTACAAGCTTCTTCTGTGTTCTACTATGGTGCTTTTAGTGTTTCCGCATACTGCGGCACGCGACATAACTTTGCAAACGATAAATGTAACTCTTTCAGAGAGAAGAATGGCCAATGTGACGATTTGGCTTTAAGTCGATTCGATAACAAATGACGAAAACGGACGGATTTCTCAGGTTTTTCTACATATGAACACTTTTCACATTCTCCCGTGCAACGAGGCTGCAAGTCCTCCTTTCATGTAAAATCTTAAGATCCTAGGTCATGTCCAAGCCACCAAAGCCGGCTAAAAAGTGAATAATCGACAACTAAAACTTGAATTGTACTACTTCTTACTGGCTATTACTTCAACTTAGAAGCTTCTTCTGTGTTCTACTATGGTGCTTTTAGTGTTTCGGCATACCGCAGCACGCGACATAGCTTTCCAGACGATAAGTGTAACCGTTTCAGACAGAAGAGCGGCCAATGTGACGATCTGGCTTTAAGTCGATTCGATAACAAATGACGAAAACGGACGGATTTCTCAGGTTTTTACTTTATATGAACACTTTTCACATTCTCCCATGCAACGCGGCTGCTAGTCCTCCTTTCATGCAAAATCTTAAGGTCCTAGGTCATGTCCAAGCCATCAAAGCCGGCTAAAAAGTGAATAATCGATAACTAAAACTTGAATTGTACTACTTCTTACTGCCTATTACTTCAACTTAGAAGCTTCTTCTGTGTTCTACTATGGTGCTTTTAGTGTCTCCGCATACCGCAGCACGCGACATAGCTTTGCAGACGTTAAATGTAACCGTCTCAGAGAGAAAAGCGGCCAATGTGACGATCTGGCTTTAAGTCGACTCGATAACAAATGACGAAAACTGACGGATTTCTCAGGTTTTTACTACATATGAACACTTTTCACATTCTCGCGTGCAACGCGGCTGCTAGTCCTCCTTTCATGCAAAATCTTAAGCTTCCACCTAATGTCAAAGCCACCAAAGCCGGCTAAAAAGTGAATAATCGACAACTAAAACTTGAATTGTACTACTTCTTACTGGCTATTACTTCAAATTAGAAGCTTCTTCTGTGTTCTACTATGGTGCTTTTAGTGTTTCGGCATACCGCAGCACGCGACATAGCTTTGCAGACGACAAATGTAACCGTTTCAGAGAGAAGAACGGCCAATGTGACGATCTGGCTTTAAGTCGATTCGATAACAAATGACGAATACGGACGGATTTTTCAGGTTTTTACTACATATGAAATCTTTTCACATTCTTCCGTGGAACGCGGCTGCTAGTCCTCCTTTCATGCAAAATCTTAAGGTACTAGGTCATGTCCAAGCCACCAAAGCCGGCTAAAATGTGAATAATCGACAACTAAAACTTGAATTGTACTACTTCTTACTGGCTATTACTTCAACATAGAAGCTTCTTCTGTGTTCTACTATCGTGCTTTTAGTGTTTTCGCATACGGCAGCACGCGAAATAGCTTTGCAGATGATAAATGTAACCGTATCAGAGAGAAAAGCGGCCAATGTGACCACCTGGCTTTAAGTCGATTCGATAACAAAGACGAATACGGACGGATTTCTCAGGTTTCTACTACATATGAAAACTTTTCACATTCTCCCGTGAAACGCGGCTGCTAGTCTCCCTTTCATGCAAAATCTTAAGGTCCTAGGTCATGAACAAGCCACCAAAGCCGGCTAAAAAGTGATTAATCGAAAACTAAAACTTAAATAGTACTACTTCTTACTGGCTTTACTTCAATTTAGAAGCTTCTTCTGTGTTCTAATATGGTGCTTTTAGTGTCTCCGCATACCGCAGCACGCGACATAGCTTTGCAGACGATAAATGTAACCGTCTCAGAGAGAAAAGCGGCCAATGTGACGATCTGGCTTTAAGTCGATTCGATAACAAATGACGAAAACGGACGGATTTCTCAGGTTTTTACTACATATGAACACTTTTCACATTCTCACGTGAAACGCGGCTGCTAGTCCTCCTTTCATGCAAAATCTTAAGGTACTAGGTCATGTCCAAGCCACCAAAGCCGGCTAAAATGTGAATAATCGACAACTAAAACTTGAATTGTACTACTTCTTACTGGCTATTACTTCAACTTAGATGCTTCTTCTTTGTTCTACTATGGTGCTTTAAGTGTTTCCGCATACCGTAGCACGCGACATAGCTTTGCAGACGATAAATGTAACCGTCTCAGAGAGAAGAACGGCCAATGTGACGATCTGGCTTTAAGTCGATTCGATAACAAATGACGAAAGCGGACGGATTTCTGAGGTTTTTACTACATATGAACACTTTTCACATTCTCGCGGGCAACGCGGCTGCTACTCCTCCTTTCATGCAAAATCTTAAGGTCCTAGGTCATGCCCAAGCCACCAAAGCCGGCTAAAAAGTAAATAATCGACAACTAAAACTTGAATTGTACTACTTCTTACTGGCTATTACTTCAAATTAGAAGCTTCTTTTGTGTTCTACTATGGTGCTTTTAGTGTTTCCGCATACCGCAGCACGCGACATAGCTTTGCAGACGATATATGTAACCGTTTCAGAGAGAAGAGCGGCCAATGTGACGATCTGGCTTTAAGTCGATTCGATAACAAATGACGAAAACGGACGGATTTCTCAGGTTCTTACTACATATGAACACTTTTCACATTCTCCCGTGCAACGCGGCTGCTAGTCCTCCTTTCAAGCAAAATCTTAAGGTCCTAGGCCATGTCCAAGCCACCAAAGCCGGCAAAAACGTGAATAATCGACAACTAAAACTTGAATTGTACTACTTCTTACTGGCTATTACTTCAACTTAGAAGCTTCTTCTGTGTTCTACTATGGTGCTTTTAGTGTTTCGGCACACCGCAGCACGCGACATAGCTTTGCAGACGATAATTGTAACCGTTTCAGAGAGAAGAGCGGCCAATGTGACGATCTGGCTTTAAATCGATTCGATAACAAATGACGAAAACGGACGGTTTTTTCAGGTTTTGACTACATATGAACACTTTTCACACTCTCTCGTGCAACGCGGCTGCTAGTCTTCCTTTCATGCAAAATCTTAAGGTTCCACGTCATGTCCAAGCCATCAAAGCCGGCCAAAAAGTGAATAATCGACAACTAAAACTTGAATTGTACTACTTCTTACTGGCTATTACTTCAACTTAGAAGCTTCTTCTGTGTTCTACTATGGTGCTTTTAGTCTCTCCGCACACCGCAGCACGCGACATAGCTTTGCAGACGATAAATGTAACCGTCTCAGAGAGAAAAGCGGCCAATGTGACGATCTGGCTTTAAGTCGATTCGATAACAAAGACGAAAACGGACGGATTTCTCAGGTTTCTACTACATATGAACACTTTTCACATTCTCCCATGCAACGCGGCTGCTAGTCCTCCTTTCATGAAAATTCTTAACGTTCTAGGTCATGTCCAAGCCACCAAAGCCGGCTAAAAAGTGAATAATCGACAACTAAAACTTGAATGGTACTACTACTTACTGGCTATTACTTCAACTTAGAAGCTTCTTCTGTGTTTTACTATGGTGCTTTTAGTGTCTCCGCTTACCGCAGCACGCGACATAGCTTTGCAGACGATATATGTAACCGTTTCAGAGAGAAGAGCGGAAAATGTGACGATCTGGCTTTAAGTCGATTCGATAACAAATGACGAAAACGGACGGATTTCTCAGGTTCTTACTACATATGAACACTTTTCACATTCTACCGTGCAACGCGGCTGCTAGTCCTACTTTCATGCAAAATCTTAAGGTTCCACCTCATGTCCAAGCCACCAAGGCCGGCTAAAAAGTGAATAATCAATAACTAAAACATGAATTGTACTACTTCTTACTGGCTATTACTTCAACTTAGAAGCTTCTTCTGTGTTCTACTATGGTGCTTTTAGTGTCTCCGCATATCGCAGCACGTGACATAGCTTTGCAGACGATAAATGTAACTGTTTCAGAGAGAAAAGCGGCCAATGTGACGATCTGGCTTTAAGTCGACTCGATAACAAATGACGAAAACGGACGGATTTCTCAGGTTTTTACTACATATGAACACTTTTCACATTCTCCCGTGGAACGCGGCTGCTAGTCCTCCTTTCATGCAAAATCTTAAGGTACTAGGTCATGTCCAAGCCACCAAAGCCGGCTAAAATGTGAATAATCGACAACTAAAACTTGAATTGTACTACTTCTTACTGGCTATTACTTCAACATTAAAGCTTCTTCTGTGTTCTACTGTGGTGCTTTTAGTGTTTTCGCATACGGCAGCACCCGAAATAACTTTGCAGATGATAAATGTAACCGTCTCAGAGAGAAAAGCGGCCAATGTGACCACCTGGCTTTAAGTCGATTCGATAACAAAGACGAAAACGGACGGATTTCTCAGGTTTCTACTACATATGAAAACTTTTCACATTCTCCCATGCAACGCGGCTGCTAGTCTCCCTTTCATGCAAAATCTTAAGGTCCTAGGTCATGTCCAAGCCACCAAAGGCGGCTAAAAAGTGATTAATCGACAACTAAAACTTAAATAGTACTACTTCTTACTGGCATTACTTCAATTTAGAACCTTCTTCTGTGTTTTAATATGGTGCTTTTATTGTCTCCGCATACCGCAGCACGCGACATAGCTTTGCAGACGATAAATGTAACCGTCTCAGAGAGAAAAGCGGCCAATGTGACGATCTGGCTTTAAGTCGATTCGATAACAAATGACGAAAGCGGACGGATTTCTGAGGTTTTTACTACATATGAACACTTTTCACATTCTCGCGGGCAACGCGGCTGCTACTCCTCCTTTCATGCAAAATCTTAAGGTCCTAGGTCATGCCCAAGCCACCAAAGCCGGCAAAAAAGTAAATAATCGACAACTATAACTTGAATTGTACTACTTCTTACTGGCTATTACTTCAACATAGAAGCTTCTTTTGTGTTCTACTATGGTGCTTTTAGTGTTTCCGCATACCGCAGCACGCGACATAGCTTTGCAGACGATATATGTAACCGTTTCAGAGAGAAGAGCGGCCAATGTGACGATCTGGCTTTAAGTCGAATCGATAACAAATGACGAAAAGGGACGGATTTCTCAGGTTCTTACTACATATGAACACTTTTCACATTCTCCCGTGCAACGCGGCTGCTAGTCCTCCTTTCAAGCAAAATCTTATGGTCCTACGTCATGTACAAGCCACCAAAGCCGGCAAAAACGTGAATAATCGACAACTAAAACTTGAATTGTACTACATCTTACTGGCTATTACTTCAACTTAGAAGCTTCTTCTGTGTTCTACCATGGTGCTTTTAGTGTTTCGGCATACCGCAGCACGCGACATAGCTTTGCAGACGATAAGTGTAACCGTTTGAGAGAGAAGAGCGGCCAATGTGACGATCTGGCTTTAAGTCGATTCGATAACAAATGACGAAAACGGACGGATTTCTCAGGTTTTTACTACATATGAACACTTTTCACACTCTCTCGTGCAACGCGGCTGCTAGTCTTCCTTTCATGCAAAATCTTAAGGTTCCACCTCATGTCCAAGCCATCAAAGCCGGCTAAAAAGTGAATAATCGACAACTGAAACTTGAATTGTACTACTTCTTACTGGCTATTACTTCAACTTAGAAGCTTCTTCTGTGTTTTACTATGGTGCTTTTAGTGTCTCCGCATACTCAGCACGCGACATAGCTTTGCAGACGATAATTGTAACCGTCTCAGAAAGAAAAGCGGCCAATGTGACGATCTGTCTTTAAGTCGATTCGATAACAAATGACGAAAGCGGACGGATTTCTCAGGTTTTTACTACATATGAACACTTTTCACATTCTCGCGTGCAACGCGGCTGCTACTCCTCCTTTCATGCAAAATATTAAGGTTCCACCTAATGTCAAAGCCACCAAAACCGGCTAAATAGTGTATAATCGACAACTAAAACTTGAATTGTACTACTTCTTACTGGCTATTACTTCAACATAGAAGCTTCTTTTGTGTTCTACTATGGTGCTTTTAGTGTTTCCGCATACCGCAGCACGCGACATAGCTTTGCAGACGATATATGTAACCGTTTCAGAGAGAAGAGCGGCCAATGTGTCGATCTGGCTTTAAGTCGATTCGATAACAAATGACGAAAACGGACGGATTTCTCAGGCTCTTACTACATATGAACACTTTTCACATTCTCCCGTGCAACGCGGCTGCTAGTCCTCCTTTCAAGCAAAATCGTATGGTCCTACGTCATGTCCAAGAAACCAAAGCCGGCAAAAACGTGAATAATCGACAACTAAAACTTGAATTGTACTACTTCTTACTGGCTATTACTTCAACTTAGAAGCTTCTTCTGTGTTCTACTATGGTGCTTTTAGTGTTTCGGCATACCGCAGCACGTGACATAGCTTTGCAGACGATAAGTGTAACCGTTTCAGAGAGAAGAGCGGCCAATGTGACGATCTGGCTTTAAGTCGATTCGATAACAAATGACGAAAACGGACGGATTTCTCAGGTTTTTACTACATATGAACACTTTTCACACTCTCTCGTGCAACGCGGCAGCTAGTCTTCCTTTCATGCAAAATCTTAAGGTTCCACCTCATGTCCAAGCCATCAAAGCCGGCTAAAAAGTGAATAATCGACAACTAAAGCTTGAATTGTACTACTTCTTACTGGCTATTACTTCAACTTAGAAGCTTCTTCTGTGTTTTACTATGGTGCGTTTAGTGTCTCCGCATACCTCAGCACGCGACATAGCTTTGCAGACGATAATTGTAACCGTCTCAGAAAGAAAAGCGGCCAATGTGACGATCTGTCTTTATGTCGATTCGATAACAAATGCCGAAAGCGGACGGATTTCTCAGGTTTTTACTACTTATGAACACTTTTCACATTCTCGCGTGCAACGCGGCTGCTACTCCTCCTTTCATGCAAAATATTAAGGTTCCACCTAATGTCCAAGCCACAAAAGCCGGCTAAATAGTGTATAATCGACAACTAAAACTTGAATTGTACTACTTCTTACTGGGTATTACTTCAACTTAGAAGCTTCTTCTGTGTTTTACTATGGTGCTTTTAGTGTCTCCGCTTACCGCAGCACGCGACATAGCTTTGCAGACGATAAGTGTAACCGTTTCAGAGAGAAGAGCGGCCAATGTGACGATCTGGCTTTAAGTCGATTCGATAACAAATGACGAAACCGGACGGATTTCTCAGGTTTTTACTACATATGAAAACTTTTCACACTCTCTCGTGCAACGCGGCTGCTAGTCTTCCTTTCATGCAAAATCTTAAGGTTCCACCTCATGTCCAAGCCATCAAAGCCGGCTAAAAAATGAATAATCGACAACTAAAGCTTGAATTGTACTACTTCTTACTGGCTACTACTTCAACTTAGAAGCTTCTTCTGTGTTTTACTATGGTGCTTTTAGTGTCTCCGCATACCTCAGCACGCGACATAGCTTTGCAGACGATAATTGTAACCGTCTCAGAAAGAAAAGCGGCCAATGTGACGATCTGTCTTTATGTCGATTCGATAACAAATGACGAAAGCGGACGGATTTCTCAGGTTTTTACTACATATGAACACTTTTCACATTCTCGCGTGCAACGCGGCTGCTACTCCTCCTTTCATGCAAAATATTAAGGTTCCACCTAATGTCAAAGCCACCAAAGCCGGCTAAATAGTGTATAACCGACAACTAAAACTTGAATTGTACTACTTCTTACTGGCTATTACTTCAACTTAGAAGCTTCTTCTGTGTTTTACTATGGTGCTTTTAGTGTCTCCGCTTACCGCAGCACGCGACATAGCTTTGCAGACGATATATGTAACCGTTTCAGAGAGAAGAGCGGCCAATGTGACGATCTGGCTTTAAGTCGATTCGATAACAAATGACGAAAACGGACGGATTTCTCAGGTTCTTACTACATATGAACACTTTTCACATTCTCCCGTGCTACGCGGCTGCTAGTCCTCCTTTCAAGCAAAATCTTATTTTCCTACGTCATGTCCAAGCCACCAAAGCCGGAAAAACGTGAATAATCGACAACTAAAACTTGAATTGTACTACTTCTTACTGGCTATTACTTCAACTTAGAAGCTTCTTCTGTGTTCTACTATGGTGCTTTTAGTGTTTCGGCATACCGCAGCACGCGACATAGCTTTGCAGACGATAAGTGTAACCGTTTCAGAGAGAGAGGCCGGCCAATGTGACGATCTGGCTTTAAGTCGATTCGATAACAAATGACGAAAACGGACGGATTTCTCAGGTTTTTACTACATATGAACACTTTTCACACTCTCTCGTGCAACGCGGCTGCTAGTCTTAATTTCATGCAAAATCTTAAGGTTCCACCTCATGTCCAAGCCATCAAAGCCGGCTAAAAGGTGAATAATCGACAACTAAAACTTGAATTGTACTACTTCTTACTGGCTATTACTTCAACTTAGAAGCTTCTTCTGTGTTTTACTATGGTGCTTTTAGTGTCTCCGCATACCTCAGCACGCGACATAGCTTTGCAGACGATAATTGTAACCGTCTCAGAAAGAAAAGCGGCCAATGTGACGATCTGTCTTTATGTCGATTCGATAACAAATGACGAAAGCGGACGGATTTCTCAGGTTTTCACTACATATGAACACTTTTCACATTCTCGCGTGCAACGCGGCTGCTACTCCTCCTTTCATGCAAAATATTAAGGTTCCACCAAATGTCAAAGCCACCAAAGCCGGCTAAATAGTGTATAATCGACAACTAAAACTTGAATTGTACTACTTCTTACTGGCTATTACTTCAACTTAGAAGCTTCTTCTGTGTTTTACTATGGTGCTTTTAGTGTCTCCGCTTACCGCAGCACGCGACATAGCTTTGCAGACGATAAATGTAACCGTCTCAGAGAGAAAAGCGGCCAATGTGACGATCGGGCTTTAAGTCGATTCGATAACAAATGACGAAAACGGAGGGATTTCTCAGGTTTTCACTACATATGAACCCTTTTCACATTCTCCCATGCAACGCGGCTGCTAGTCCTCCTTTCATGCAAAATCTTAAGGTCCTAGGTCATGTCCAAGCCACCAAAGCAGGCTAAAAGTGAATAATCGACAACTAAAACTTCAATTGTACTACTTCTTACTGGCTATTACTTCAACATAGAAGCTTCTTCTGTGTTCTACTATGGTGCTTTTAGTGTTTCCGCATACCGCAGCACGCGACATAGCTTTGCAGACGATAAATGTAACCGTTTCAGAGAGAAGAGCGGCCAATGTGACGATCTGGCTTTAAGTCGATTCGATAACAATTGACGAAAACGGACGGATTTCTCAGGTTTTTACTACATATGAACACTTTTCACATTCTCCCTTGCAACGCGGCTGCAAGTCCTCCTTTCACGCAAAATCTTAAGGTCCTAGGTGATGTCCAAGCCACCAAAGCCGGCTAAAAAGTGAATAATCGACAACTAAAACTTGAATTGTACTACTTCTTACTGGCTATTGCTTCAACGTAGAAGCTTCTTCTGTGTTCTACTATGGTGCTTTTAGTGTCTCCGCATAATGCAGCACGCGACATAGCTTTGCATACGATAAATGTAACCGTCTCAGAGAGAAAAGCGGCCAATGTGACGATCTGGCTTTAAGTCGATTCGATAACAAATGACGAAAACGGACTGATTTCTCAGGTTTTTACTACATATGAACACTTTTCACATTCTCCCATGCAACGCGGCTGCTAGTCCTCCTTTCATGCAACATCTTAAAGTCCTAGGTCACGTCCAATCCACCAAAGCCGGCTAAAAAGTGAATAATCGACAACTAAAACTTGAATTGTACTACTTCTTACTGGCTATTACTTCAACATAGAAGCTTCTTCTGTGTTCTACTATGGTGCTTTTAGTGTTTCCGCATACCGCAGCACGCGACATAGCTTTGCAGACGATAAATGTAACCGTTTCAGAGAGAAAAGCGGCCAATGTGACGATCTGGCTTTAAGTCGATTCGATAACAAATGACGAAAACGGACGGATTTCTCAGGTTTTTACTACATATGAACACTTTTCATATTCTGCCTTGCAACGCGGCTGCAAGTCCTCCTTTCACGCAAAATCTTAAGGTCCTAGGTGATGTCCAAGCCACCAAAGCCGGCTAAAAAGTGAATAATCGACAACTAAAACTTGAATTGTACTACTTCTTACTGTCTATTACTTCAACATAGAAGCTTCTTCTGTGTTCTACTATGGTGATTTTAGTGTTTCCGCATACCGCAGCACGCGACATAGCTTTGCAGACGATAAATAAAACCGTTTCAGAGAGAAGAGCGGCCAATGTGACGATCTGGCTTTAAGTCGATTTGATAACAAATGACGAAAACGGACGGATTTCTCAGGTTTTTACTGCATATGAACACTTTTCACATTCTCCCGTGCAACGCGGCTGCTATTCCTCTTTCATGCAAAATCTTAAGGTCCTAGGTCATGCCCAAGCCACCAAAGCCGGCTAAAAAGTGAATAATCGACAACTAAAACTTGAATTGTACTACTTCTTACTGGCTATTGCTTCAACTTAGAAGCTTCTTCTGTGTTCTACTATGGTGCTTTTAGTGTCTCCGCATACCGCAGCACGCGACATAGCTTTGCATACGATAAATGTAACCGTCTCAGAGAGAAAAGCGGCCAAGGTGACGATCTGACTTTACGTCGATTCGATAACAAGTGACGAAAGCGGACGGATTTCTCAGGTTTTTACTACATATGAACATTTTTCACATTCTCGCGGGCAACGCGGCTGCTACTCCTCCTTTCATGCAAAATCTTAAGGTCCTAGGTCATGTCCAAGCCACCAAAGACGGCTAAATAGTGAATAATCGATAACTAAAACTTGAATTGTACTACTTCTTACTGGCTATTACTTCAACTTAGAAGCTTCTTATGTGCTCTACTATGGTGCTTTTAGTGTCTCCGCATACCGCAGAACGCGACATAGCTTTGCAGACGATAAATGTAACCGTCTCAGAGAGAAAAGCGGCCAATGTGACGATCTGGCTTTAAGTCGATTCGATAACAAATGACGAAAACGGACGGATTTCTCAGGTTTTTACTACATATGAACACTTTTCACTTTCTCCCATGCAACGCGGCTGCTAGTCCTCCTTTCATGCTAAATCTTAAGGTCCTAGGTCATGTCCAAGCCACCAAAGCAGGCTAAAAAGTGAATAATCGACAACTAAAACTTCAATTGTACTGCTTCTTACTGGCTATTACTTCAACATAGAAGCTTATTCTGTGTTCTACTCTGGTGCTTTTAGTGTTTCCGCATACCGCAGCACGCGACATAGCTTTGCAGACGATAAATGTAACCGTGTCAGAGAGAAGAGCGGCCAATGTGACGATCTGGCTTTAAGTCGATTCGATAACAAATGACGAAAACGGACGGATTTCTCAGGTTTTTACTACATATGAACACTTTTCACATTCTCGCGTGCAACGCGGCTGCTACTCCTCCTTTCATGCAAAATATTAAGGTTCCACCTAATGTCAAAGCCACCAAAGCCGGCTAAATAGTGTATAATCGACAACTAAAACTTGAATTGTACTACTTCTTACTGGCTATTACTTCAACTTAGAAGCTTCTTCTGTGTTTTACTATGGTGCTTTTAGTGTCTCCGCTTACCGCAGCACGCGACATAGCTTTGCAGACGATATATGTAACCGTTTCAGAGAGAAGAGCGGCCAATGTGACGATCTGGCTTTAAGTCGATTCGATAACAAATGACGAAAACGGACGGATTTCTCAGGTTTTTACTACATATGAACACTTTTCACACTCTCTCGTGCAACGCGGCTGCTAGTCTTCCTTTCATGCAAAATCTTAAGGTTCCACCTCATGTCCAAGCCATCAAAGCCGGCTAAAAGGTGAATAATCGACAACTAAAACTTGAATTGTACTACTTCTTACTGGCTATTACTTCAACTTAGAAGCTTCTTCTGTGTTTTACTATGGTGCTTTTAGTGTCTCCGCATACCTCAGCACGCGACATAGCTTTGCAGACGATAATTGTAACCGTCTCAGAAAGAAAAGCGGCCAATGTGACGATCTGTCTTTATGTCGATTCGATAACAAATGACGAAAGCGGACGGATTTCTCAGGTTTTTACTACATATGAAAACTTTTCACATTCTCCCGTGCAACGCGGCTGCTACTCCTCCTTTCATGCAAAATATTAAGGTTCCACCAAATGTCAAAGCCACCAAAGCCGGCTAAATAGTGTATAATCGACAACTAAAACTTGAATTGTACTACTTCTTACTGGCTATTACTTCAACTTAGAAGCTTCTTCTGTGTTTTACTATGGTGCTTTTAGTGTCTCCGCTTACCGCAGCACGCGACATAGCTTTGCAGACGATAAATGTAACCGTCTCAGAGAGAAAAACGGCCAATGTGACGATCGGGCTTTAAGTCGATTCGATAACAAATGACGAAAACGGAGGGATTTCTCAGGTTTTTACTACATATGAACCCTTTTCACATTCTCCCATGCAACGCGGCTGCTAGTCCTCCTTTCATGCAAAATCTTAAGGTCCTAGGTGATGTCCAAGCCACCAAAGCCGGCTAAAAAGTGAATAATCGACAACTAAAACTTGAATTGTACTACTTCTTACTGGCTATTGCTTCAACGTAGAAGCTTCTTCTGTGTTCTACTATGGTGCTTTTAGTGTCTCCGCATACCGCAGCACGCGACATAGCTTTGCATACGATAAATGTAACCGTCTCAGAGAGAAAAGCGGCCAATGTGACGATCTGGCTTTAAGTCGATTCGATAACAAATGACGAAAACGGACTGATTTCTCAGGTTTTTACTACATATGAACACTTTTCACATTCTCCCATGCAACGCGGCTGCTAGTCCTCCTTTCATGCAACATCTTAAAGTCCTAGGTCACGTCCAATCCACCAAAGCCGGCTAAAAAGTGAATAATCGACAACTAAAACTTGAATTGTACTACTTGTTACTGGCTATTACTTCAACATAGAAGCTTCTTCTGTGTTCTACTATGGTGCTTTTAGTGTTTCGGTATACTGCAGCACGCGACATAGCTTTGCAGACGATAAATGTAACCGTTTCAGAGAGAAGAACGGCCAATGTGACGATCTGGCTTTAAGTCGATTCGATAACAAATGACGAAAACGGACGGATTTATCAGGTTTTTATTACATATGAACAATTTTCACATTCTCCCGTGCAACGCGGCTGCTAGTCCTCCTTTCATGCAAAATCTTAAGGTCCTAGGTCATGTCCAAGCCACCAAAGCAGGCTAAAAAGTGAATAATCGACAACTAAAACTTCAATTGTACTACTTCTTACTGGCTATTACTTCAACATAGAAGCTTCTTCTGTGTTCTACTATGGTGCTTTTAGTGTTTCCGCATACCGCAGCACGCGACATAGCTTTGCAGACGATAAATGTAACCGTTTCAGAGAGAAAAGCGGCCAATGTGACGATCTGGCTTTAAGTCGATTCGATAACAAATGACGAAAACGGACGGATTTCTCAGGTTTTTACTGCATATGAACACTTTTCACATTCTCCCGTGCAACGCGGCTGCTAGTCCTCCTTTCATGCAAAATCTTAAGGTCCTAGGTCATGCCCAAGCCACCAAAGCCGGCTAAAAAGTGAATAATCGACAACTAAAACTTGAATTCTACTACTTCTTACTGGCTATTGCTTCAACTTAGAAGCTTCTTCTGTGTTCTACTATGGTGTTTTTAGTGTCTCCGCATACCGCAGCACGCGACATAGCTTTGCATACGATAAATGTAACCGTCTCAGAGAGAAAAGCGGCCAATGTGACGATCTGACTTTATATCGATTCGATAACAAGTGACGAAAGCGGACGGATTTCTCAGGTTTTTACTACATATGAACATTTTTCACATTCTCGCGGGCAACGCGGCTGCTACTCCTCCTTTCATGCAAAATCTTAAGGTCCTAGGTCATGTCCAAGCCACCAAAGACGGCTAAAAAGTGAATAATCGATAACTAAAACTTGAATTGTACTACTTCTTACTGGCTATTACTTCAACTTAGAAGCTTCTTCTGTGCTCTACTATGGTGCTTTTTGTGTCTCCGCATACCGCAGAACGCGACATAGCTTTGCAGACGATAAATGTAACCGTCTCAGAGAGAAAAGCGGCCAATGTGACGATCTGGCTTTAAGTCGATTCGATAACAAATGACGAAAACGGACTGATTTCTCAGGTTTCTACTACATATGAACACTTTTCACATTCTCCCATGCAACGCGGCTGCTAGTCCTCCTTTCATGCAACATCTTAAAGTCCTAGGTCATGTCCAATCCACCAAAGCCGGCTAAAAAGTGAATAATCGACAACTAAAACTTGAATTGTACTACTTGTTACCTGCTATTACTTCAACATAGAAGCTTCTTCTGTGTTCTACTATGGTGCTTTTAGTGTTTCCGCATACCGCAGCACGCGACATAGCTTTGCAGACGATAAATGTAACCGTTTCAGAGAGAAGAGCGGCCAATGTGACGATCTGGCTTTAAGTCGATTCGATAACAAATGACGAAAACGGACGGATTTCACAGGTTTTTACTACATATGAACACTTTTCACATTCTCCCTTGCAACGCGGGTGCAAGTCCTCCTTTCATGCAAAATCTTAAGGTCCTAGGTGATGTCCAAGCCACCAAAGCCGGCTAAAAAGTGAATAATCAATAACTAAAACTTCAATTATACTACTTCTTACTGGCTATTACTTCAACATAGAAGCTTCTTCTGTGTTCTACTATGGTGCTTTTAGTGTTTCCGCATACCGCAGCACGCGACATAGCTTTGCAGACGATAAATGTAACCGTTTCAGAGAGAAGAGCGGCCAATGTGACGAACTGGCTTTAAGTCGTTTCGATAACAAATGACGAAAACGGACTGATTTCTCAGGTTTTTACTACATATGAACACTTTTCACTTTCTCCCATGCAACGCGGCTGCTAGTCCTCCTTTCATGCAAAATCTTAAGGTCCTAGGTCATGTCCAAGCCACCAAAGCAGGCTAAAAAGTGAATAATCGATAACTAAAACTTGAATTGTACTACTTCTTACTGGCTATTGCTTCAACTTAGAAGCTTCTTCTGTGTTCTACTATGGTGCTTTTAGTGTCTCGGCATACCGCAGCACGTGACATAGCTTTGCAGACGATAAATGTAACCGTTTCAGAGAGAAGAACGGCCAATGTGACGATCTGGCTTTAAGTCGATTCGATAACAAATGACGAAAACGGACGGATTTATCAGGTTTTTACTACATATGAACACTTTTCACATTCTCCCGTGCAACGCGGCTGCTAGTCCTCCTTTCATGCAAAATCTTAAGGTCCTAGGTCATGCCCAAGCCACCAAAGACGGCTAAAAAGTGAATAATCGATAACTAAAACTTGAATTGTACTACTTCTTACTGGCTATTACTTCAACTTAGAAGCTTCTTATGTGCTCTACTATGGTGCTTTTAGTGTCTCCGCATACCGCAGAACGCGACATAGCTTTGCAGACGATAAATGTAACCGTCTCAGAGAGAAAAGCGGCCAATGTGACGATCTGGCTTTAAGTCGATTCGATAACAAATGACGAAAACGGACGGATTTCTCAGGTTTTTACTACATATGAACACTTTTCACTTTCTCCCATGCAACGCGGCTGCTAGTCCTCCTTTCATGCTAAATCTTAAGGTCCTAGGTCATGTCCAAGCCACCAAAGCAGGCTAAAAAGTGAATAATCGACAACTAAAACTTCAATTGTACTGCTTCTTACTGGCTATTACTTCAACATAGAAGCTTATTCTGTGTTCTACTCTGGTGCTTTTAGTGTTTCCGCATACCGCAGCACGCGACATAGCTTTGCAGACGATAAATGTAACCGTGTCAGAGAGAAGAGCGGCCAATGTGACGATCTGGCTTTAAGTCGATTCGATAACAAATGACGAAAACGGACGGATTTCTCAGGTTTTTACTACATATGAACACTTTTCACATTCTCGCGTGCAACGCGGCTGCTACTCCTCCTTTCATGCAAAATATTAAGGTTCCACCTAATGTCAAAGCCACCAAAGCCGGCTAAATAGTGTATAATCGACAACTAAAACTTGAATTGTACTACTTCTTACTGGCTATTACTTCAACTTAGAAGCTTCTTCTGTGTTTTACTATGGTGCTTTTAGTGTCTCCGCTTACCGCAGCACGCGACATAGCTTTGCAGACGATATATGTAACCGTTTCAGAGAGAAGAGCGGCCAATGTGACGATCTGGCTTTAAGTCGATTCGATAACAAATGACGAAAACGGACGGATTTCTCAGGTTTTTACTACATATGAACACTTTTCACACTCTCTCGTGCAACGCGGCTGCTAGTCTTCCTTTCATGCAAAATCTTAAGGTTCCACCTCATGTCCAAGCCATCAAAGCCGGCTAAAAGGTGAATAATCGACAACTAAAACTTGAATTGTACTACTTCTTACTGGCTATTACTTCAACTTAGAAGCTTCTTCTGTGTTTTACTATGGTGCTTTTAGTGTCTCCGCATACCTCAGCACGCGACATAGCTTTGCAGACGATAATTGTAACCGTCTCAGAAAGAAAAGCGGCCAATGTGACGATCTGTCTTTATGTCGATTCGATAACAAATGACGAAAGCGGACGGATTTCTCAGGTTTTTACTACATATGAAAACTTTTCACATTCTCCCGTGCAACGCGGCTGCTACTCCTCCTTTCATGCAAAATATTAAGGTTCCACCAAATGTCAAAGCCACCAAAGCCGGCTAAATAGTGTATAATCGACAACTAAAACTTGAATTGTACTACTTCTTACTGGCTATTACTTCAACTTAGAAGCTTCTTCTGTGTTTTACTATGGTGCTTTTAGTGTCTCCGCTTACCGCAGCACGCGACATAGCTTTGCAGACGATAAATGTAACCGTCTCAGAGAGAAAAACGGCCAATGTGACGATCGGGCTTTAAGTCGATTCGATAACAAATGACGAAAACGGAGGGATTTCTCAGGTTTTTACTACATATGAACCCTTTTCACATTCTCCCATGCAACGCGGCTGCTAGTCCTCCTTTCATGCAAAATCTTAAGGTCCTAGGTGATGTCCAAGCCACCAAAGCCGGCTAAAAAGTGAATAATCGACAACTAAAACTTGAATTGTACTACTTCTTACTGGCTATTGCTTCAACGTAGAAGCTTCTTCTGTGTTCTACTATGGTGCTTTTAGTGTCTCCGCATACCGCAGCACGCGACATAGCTTTGCATACGATAAATGTAACCGTCTCAGAGAGAAAAGCGGCCAATGTGACGATCTGGCTTTAAGTCGATTCGATAACAAATGACGAAAACGGACTGATTTCTCAGGTTTTTACTACATATGAACACTTTTCACATTCTCCCATGCTACGCGGCTGCTAGTCCTCCTTTCATGCAACATCTTAAAGTCCTAGGTCACGTCCAATCCACCAAAGCCGGCTAAAAAGTGAATAATCGACAACTAAAACTTGAATTGTACTACTTGTTACTGCCTATTACTTCAACATAGAAGCTTCTTCTGTGTTCTACTATGGTGCTTTTAGTGTTTCGGTATACTGCAGCACGCGACATAGCTTTGCAGACGATAAATGTAACCGTTTCAGAGAGAAGAACGGCCAATGTGACGATCTGGCTTTAAGTCGATTCGATAACAAATGACGAAAACGGACGGATTTATCAGGTTTTTATTACATATGAACAATTTTCACATTCTCCCGTGCAACGCGGCTGCTAGTCCTCCTTTCATGCAAAATCTTAAGGTCCTAGGTCATGTCCAAGCCACCAAAGCAGGCTAAAAAGTGAATAATCGACAACTAAAACTTCAATTGTACTACTTCTTACTGGCTATTACTTCAACATAGAAGCTTCTTCTGTGTTCTACTATGGTGCTTTTAGTGTTTCCGCATACCGCAGCACGCGACATAGCTTTGCAGACGATAAATGTAACCGTTTCAGAGAGAAAAGCGGCCAATGTGACGATCTGGCTTTAAGTCGATTCGATAACAAATGACGAAAACGGACGGATTTCTCAGGTTTTTACTGCATATGAACACTTTTCACATTCTCCCGTGCAACGCGGCTGCTAGTCCTCCTTTCATGCAAAATCTTAAGGTCCTAGGTCATGCCCAAGCCACCAAAGCCGGCTAAAAAGTGAATAATCGACAACTAAAACTTGAATTGTACTACTTCTTACTGGCTATTGCTTCAACTTAGAAGCTTCTTCTGTGTTCTACTATGGTGTTTTTAGTGTCTCCGCATACCGCAGCACGCGACATAGCTTTGCATACGATAAATGTAACCGTCTCAGAGAGAAAAGCGGCCAATGTGACGATCTGACTTTATATCGATTCGATAACAAGTGACGAAAGCGGACGGATTTCTCAGGTTTTTACTACATATGAACATTTTTCACATTCTCGCGGGCAACGCGGCTGCTACTCCTCCTTTCATGCAAAATCTTAAGGTCCTAGGTCATGTCCAAGCCACCAAAGACGGCTAAAAAGTGAATAATCGATAACTAAAACTTGAATTGTACTACTTCTTACTGGCTATTACTTCAACTTAGAAGCTTCTTCTGTGCTCTACTATGGTGCTTTTTGTGTCTCCGCATACCGCAGAACGCGACATAGCTTTGCAGACGATAAATGTAACCGTCTCAGAGAGAAAAGCGGCCAATGTGACGATCTGGCTTTAAGTCGATTCGATAACAAATGACGAAAACGGACTGATTTCTCAGGTTTCTACTACATATGAACACTTTTCACATTCTCCCATGCAACGCGGCTGCTAGTCCTCCTTTCATGCAACATCTTAAAGTCCTAGGTCATGTCCAATCCACCAAAGCCGGCTAAAAAGTGAATAATCGACAACTAAAACTTGAATTGTACTACTTGTTACCTGCTATTACTTCAACATAGAAGCTTCTTCTGTGTTCTACTATGGTGCTTTTAGTGTTTCCGCATACCGCAGCACGCGACATAGCTTTGCAGACGATAAATGTAACCGTTTCAGAGAGAAGAGCGGCCAATGTGACGATCTGGCTTTAAGTCGATTCGATAACAAATGACGAAAACGGACGGATTTCACAGGTTTTTACTACATATGAACACTTTTCACATTCTCCCTTGCAACGCGGGTGCAAGTCCTCCTTTCATGCAAAATCTTAAGGTCCTAGGTGATGTCCAAGCCACCAAAGCCGGCTAAAAAGTGAATAATCAATAACTAAAACTTCAATTATACTACTTCTTACTGGCTATTACTTCAACATAGAAGCTTCTTCTGTGTTCTACTATGGTGCTTTTAGTGTTTCCGCATACCGCAGCACGCGACATAGCTTTGCAGACGATAAATGTAACCGTTTCAGAGAGAAGAGCGGCCAATGTGACGAACTGGCTTTAAGTCGATTCGATAACAAATGACGAAAACGGACTGATTTCTCAGGTTTTTACTACATATGAACACTTTTCACTTTCTCCCATGCAACGCGGCTGCTAGTCCTCCTTTCATGCAAAATCTTAAGGTCCTAGGTCATGTCCAAGCCACCAAAGCAGGCTAAAAAGTAAATAATCGATAACTAAAACTTGAATTGTACTACTTCTTACTGGCTATTGCTTCAACTTAGAAGCTTCTTCTGTGTTCTACTATGGTGCTTTTAGTGTCTCGGCATACCGCAGCACGTGACATAGCTTTGCAGACGATAAATGTAACCGTTTCAGAGAGAAGAACGGCCAATGTGACGATCTGGCTTTAAGTCGATTCGATAACAAATGACGAAAACGGACGGATTTATCAGGTTTTTACTACATATGAACACTTTTCACATTCTCCCGTGCAACGCGGCTGCTAGTCCTCCTTTCATGCAAAATCTTAAGGTCCTAGGTCATGCCCAAGCCACCAAAGACGGCTAAAAAATGAATAATCGATAACTAAAACTTGAATTGTACTACTTCTTACTGGCTATTACTTCAACTTAGAAGCTTCTTCTGTGTTCTACTATGGTGCTTTTAGTGTCTCCGCATACCGCAGCACGCGACATAGCTTTGCAGACGATAAATGTAACCGTCTCAGAGAGAAAAGCGGCCAATGTGACGATCTGGCTTTAAGTCGATTCGATAACAAATGACGAAAACGGACTGATTTCTCAGGTTTTTACTACATATGAACACTTTTCACATTCTCCCATGCAACGCGGCTGCTAGTCCTCCTTTCATGCAACATCTTAAAGTCCTAGGTCATGTACAATCCACCAAAGCCGGCTAAAAAGTGAATAATCGACAACTAAAACTTGAATTGTACTACTTCTTACTGGCTATTACTTCAACATAGAAGCTTATTCTGTGTTCTACTATGGTTTATTTAGTGTTTCCGCATACCGCAGCACGCGACATAGCTTTGCAGACGATAAATGTAATCGTCTCAGAGAGAAGAGCGGCCAATGTGACGATCTGGCTTTAAGTCGATTCGATAGCAAATGACGAAAACGGACGGATTTCTCAGGTTTTTACTACATATGAACACTTTTCAAATTCTCCCTTGCAACGCGGGTGCAAGTCCTCCTTTTATGCAAAATCTTAAGGTCCTAGGTGATGTCCAAGCCACCAAAGCCGGCTAAAAAGTGAATAATCGATAACTAAAACTTGAATTGTACTACTTCTTACTGGCTATTGCTTCAACTTAGAAGCTTCTTCTGTGTTCTACTATGGTACTTTTAGTGTCTCCGCATACCGCAGCACGTGACATAGCTTTGCAGACGATAAATGTAACCGTCTCAGAGAGAAAAGCGGCCAATGTGACGATCTGTCTTTAAGTCGATTCGATAACAAATGACGAAAGCGGACGGATTTCTCAGGTTTTTACTACATATGAACACTTTTCTCATTCTCGCGGGCAACGCGGCTGCTACTCCTCCTTTCATGCAAAATCTTAAGGTCTTAGGTCATGTCCAAGCCACCAAAGCCGGCTAAAAAGTGATTAATCGACAACTAAAACTTGAATTGTACTACTTCTTACTGGCTATTACTTCAAATTAGAAGCTTCTTCTGTGTTCTACTATGGTGCTTTTAGTGTTTCGGTATACTGCAGCACGCGACATAGCTTTGCAGACGATAAATGTAACCGTTTCAGAGAGAAGAACGGCCAATGTGACGATCTGGCTTTAAGTCGATTCGATAACAAATGACGAAAACGGACGGATCTATCAGGTTTTTACTACATATGAACACTTTTCACTTTCTCCCATGCAACGCGGCTGCTAGTCCTCCTTTCATGCAAAATCTTAAGGTCCAAGGTCATGTCCAAGCCACCAAAGCCGGCTAAAAAGTGAATAATCGACAACTAAAACTTGAATTGTACTACTTCTTACTGTCTATTACTTCAACATAGAAGCTTCTTCTGTGTTCTACTATGGTGATTTTAGTGTTTCCGCCTACCGCAGCACGCGACATAGCTTTGCAGACTATAAATGTAACCGTTTCAGAGAGAAGAGCGGCCAATGTGACGAACTGGCTTTAAGTCGATTCGATAACAAATGACGAAAACGGACGGATTTCTCAGGTTTTTACTACATATGAACACTTTTCACATTCTCCCATGCAACGCGGCTGCTAGTCCTCCTTTCATGCAAAATCTTAAGGTCCTAGGTCATGTCCCAGCCACTAAAGCCGGCTAAAAAGTGAATAATCGACAAATAAAACTTCAATTGTACTACTTCTAACTGGCTATTACTTCAACATAGAAGATTCTTCTGTGTTCTACTATGGTGCTTTTAGTTTTTCCGCATACCGCAGCACGCGACATAGCTTTGCAGACGATAAATGTAACCGTTTCAGAGAGAAGAGCGGCCAATGTGACGATCTGGCTTTAAGTCGATTTGATAACAAATGACGAAAACGGACGGATTTCTCAGGTTTTTACTGCATATGAACACTTTTCACATTCTCCGTTGCAACGCGGGTGCAAGTCCTCCTTTCATGCAAAATCTTAAGGTCCTAGGTGATGTCCAAGCCACCAAAGCCGGCTAAAAAGTGAATAATCGATAACTAAAACTTGAATTGTACTACTTCTTACTGGCTATT